>NC_090934.1:1389449672-1394449672 GCF_040938575.1 Ambystoma mexicanum
TAGAAAGCTTTGACCACAATTGTTTGCATCCATTCTGTACCATGGCAACAGTTTCGTTGTAGAATCCAAAATAACCCAGGCTAAATAATCACTCCTTCCCATCCATCTGGAGACAGTACTGATCCCCAAATCTGCATTTGGCCTCTGTTCTTCCATCTACGAGTTTCTTCTGCAGATTTCCATGAAACCTCAAGTTTCCTGTTTGTTCCCCGTCTGATTTCTGCTCCTTTCACTCCAGATTTCCCATATCTGATCACAATGTTCTTTGTGCTTTATTTCTTGTCTTTGAGTCTTGCACATACTCATCTTCATTTGGATCTGTCCTCTCTGTAGCCCATTTGAGATGGGCATCTCGACCCATGAATTGACCTCTTGTTCTGCAGAAAGCCACATGTCATAGACAATGTGCTGCCTGGACTCTATTTAGGTAGCTATGAAGATCTTGGACTTTTCCATACTATAAGGAAGGAGTACATACAAAGCATTCCACTGTTGCAGTTCTTCTTCCCACTTCCTTCATATGCTGATACCAAAGATTCTCTCCCATATGAGCTGTACTGTTAAGATAATCGTTCAACTCATGATCATTCTCCTTAATATGTCTTTTCGGCCTCATATTTCTTTTATGAGCCTCTGTAATCATGTCATGAAGTATCTCAGCATATGTTCTTCTTACTGGTCCAATCATAGAAATATTCATCAGTGAACCGGGCATATTCGCACATGCTACTTGTGTGGGTGAAAGTTCTAGAAGCCTTTGTCTACTTCGAAGCCTTTTTATAGCAGCAGCACGTGAGGGGCATAAGGATTCTCCTATAATCTCCATACGTGAACTCTCTTCAACAGGTAGTTCAGGTTTATCTATCTCAGAGCTAGGTGCCTTTGTAGGGACCTTCATTGTAGGGAAAATAACCCTGGGATTTGGCTGCCTAATAGTTGTCATGTTTGTACCCTTCCTTTGTATAGGAGGATACACAGGAATGTATACCTCATGTGTCTCAACAAAAATTGCAGTGCGGATTGTGAGTGAAAGCAATATTACTATGAATATGATACTGACATATATCAAACACATATAAGAGGTCTTACACCATGAACTTCGTGCACAACGTGGACGTCTCTCACAGTCAGTGCTAGACCATACATTTATCCTTCTTGCAGGATCTATTTACTTCCTCTTTTCTTTTATTTAAAGACTTAATAGCTAAGTTACATAAGTGAATAATAATCTATAACCTTGTTCCTTTTTTTAAGCACTAATCTCAGACGTCCATAAGCTCTTTCCTAACCCAAAATAAGGTTAACTTCTAATCCTTCCTAGTTCCCATATCATTTTATTCAGAGAAAATGTATGTGCTACAATTTCTTAACTATGACAACTTAACGCCTCATTATACAAGTGCTTCAAGGAATCATTAAATCTCAGCAGGACTCCTTAATCGTGCATACTGTGTGTACCCAATAATCATCTTTTTACTCACTGAACATTTTACTATCCAAAATGCAAGGTATTCTACTATATGAAAAACCAAACCACTTCTTCACATTCATTGTGGTAAGGTTTTTCCTTCCTAATGACATGCACAGGTTAGTGTAGCTACTCCAACACCCTCCTTCATAAGGTTACAGGACTCATTTCTTTACTGTTACTTTTTATCACTTCAATAGGACAATAAATGATCCATGAGGGAATTAGCGCACAGTTAATGAAGGATTTTGAAATAATAATGGAGTGTATGACTATCTTCTCACTTTTCGGCTCAAAGCTGAAGAAGCAGGGATGCCGATTGGCGCACTTGAGAAATTATGCAGACCAGGAAATAATGGTCTATGATGACTCCGCCTTTATGTTGTCAACAGTGCATGCAAGGATAGCCCGTTTGGAAGGGGGAAGGGCCACTCGGAGAGGGCGGCTCTTTAACGCGGCACGCAGTATTGTTTAACAGAACAGCTGTGAACACTATAACTCCCAAAGATCATTGCGGCTGTAAAAACATGCAGTACATGATTAAACGGGCTACTTTTCACATGGAAAGTAAATTAAGTAAAGGAAGGAAATAGAAATGTTGTATATGATTGAGGCATATTGATCATTTGAAATATTTAAAGGTGGATGGAAGTATGATGATGATTATTATGTTTGAAACATTGTAATAAATATGTTTAGGCTTTAATGAATAAGAGCTTAAGGAAAAGCACTGCAAGATAAGACAAACTTGTGGACGCAGAGAGGGTGTTCTTTAAACCCCCGTCTAACTTAATGAATACATTGCTGGATTCTAAAAAGCTCCTCACGTTATAAGAAGTTCCCCAATTTATCAATGCATTTCCCTTCACCCTTGGGAGATCAGCATAAAGCACGTCATAGTTCAACTAATCATGCATGTGCTTGCCCTCCGCAAGTGGTTTCAATACAAACACGGCATTGTTTGTTGCTCTACCACCGAACCTTATAATTGCTAAATTAAATACAATTACCCTATAGCCAAAGCCTTCTTCATAACCAGCATTCACTAAGGCTCGTCCCTTATGGCAAATAATACCTTTTTGTTAATCATCATCATAAAACATCCTACTCGTTATGCTAACAGCCTGTCTATATAACAAAGGCAATAGTCGTCAGCGTTTGTTCATACTATCCATAACCTCATAGTACAAAAAGTGTTTACCTTTCTTTAACATATACAAAAAATACCACACATCCTTACAACCTCTTTTCTTAATTCTACCAATGATTTCTCATATAATCATCCTTATGCATATGCTAAAATACATCCATTCTCGTTTAACTAATACATTCTTAATACAAACACTCCATATCGCTATATATTTAAACATAAGGGGGTAATTCATGGAACCAAGCGCAGAAGTGGTGCACGCGGCTGGTGCACAGAGGGAGCATGCACCAACTTGCGCCACAAATTTTGGCGCAGAATTATTCCATGAATTACCCTCTAAATCATCATCCTTAATTTTGTTTAATCTTACTTCAACATGTGCACCTATGTCTTCTTAACATATAACAAAATAACCTAAACCATATCTCTTTTTTTATATATATAGATGTGTTAATCCTCTGCTTATGTTCTTCTGCGTTTTCATACGTGGCTACTGCGTCTATGGTTTTCTTATTCTCTCAGCGCTTGTCTGCTGCACCGTCTAATTCTGGATAACTCCTCTTGTCTTACTGCCCACATACAGGCAAATTTCTCCATCCTCTTTTCTAGATCTATATATCACTCCTCTACCGCGTTGTGTTCATGGTAGAGACAATAATCCCACATTGCCTTTTATCTGGTAATGACTTTAACCTGTCCACATACAATGGCACGTCCCCCCTCTGACTGTAGGACTGCTGATAAATAAGGTCGATTTAACCACGTCACCAAGGTACGACGTCCGAAATATGGGGAGGTCTAAATCCACCCGCTTAGTTTTAATCATGGACAACCCTTCCATTCCATTATGTCTATTCAGAGTTAACCTGCTTAAGAGACAACTCCTTGGGTCCTATACTTCACAAGGCTTTCCTTATGACATCATGTATTGTGACTCGATCATTGTTCACCCTTCCCCTGTGGGGATCCCTTCTGTTGTGTATCACGATAGATTTCTATCAGTCTCGTTCAAAGGTTTTTCTACGTCTACCTTGATGTTCAAATCTATTCTAAATGGATCTATTATCAACTCATGCATCGAGAAGGGCTTCTTTTAAACCATCTCTTTTTGTCAGTGCTGTTTTTTAAGTTTCTCATCATTTCTTTGTTTAGGTTATCAGTGCTGTTTACTCTCGTGTCCTCAATGCTCTTTGCCATTGAGTCTGGGCAAATTTAACCATCCTTTATTAGCTCTATATGTGCGCTAACCCATCAGTTATTGCTGCGTCCCTTATTGCGTCTTTCCTTGTCCCTTATGATTTTTTAGAGATTTCCTTTCTCTTGGTGCGTTTCTCTGGGCCTTCGTCGTTCCTTTTGCATAGGCAATTCATGTGCCATAGTGCTATAACCTATCACTGTCTTCAGCTCCCATGACGGGTACAGCCCTTTATCTGTATTACTATTACCGTCTGTTTCAGATGTGGAGCTGAAGGCTCCTCACCCCCCTCTCGTGCATACATTAGACTATACGATTGCTAAGAGGTGACTCACTTTTCTTTTCCTAATCTATTAAGGAAGAGCGCTAAGCTCACTAGCTGTTTGTCTATCTTTTTTCTTCTTACACGTGCGTCATGCAAATAGGTCTTCATACATTCTGCGGAACTGCCTTTAACGGCAATCCTTCTTGCAGCTGGGATATGCATTTTTCATGTTTGATTCTTTCCTTTGTTCCCTATTCTTCTTCTAAACTTAAATGCATATGTTTTGTGGCAATGTGTAAGTGGGGCAATATTCTCAATTTTTGGCATGTCACTCTTTGACTGTCTATACTCACTGTTTAGTCTTTGCACAATTCAGCATTCCTTATTTAATAGAAACATCATACTAACAGCGTACACCATCGTCGCAGTCTCTTAAACCCTTTTTGACCACATTTTTTACTTTAATCTGCTAAAAACAATCATCAATATAATTTCTTGTCACATACACGCTTAGTTCCTCGAACTCTCGTGTTCTCTTTGTTACATTTTATCAACATTATTCAATTTTTCATCACCTTTACACAATCACATAAAACAAACAGACGGAACGACAGACGGACATACTCGGCCGGCCACATTTCTTTTTTATATATGTTTCTAAAGCACTGCAGGCATCAGGGCGCGGACAAAAAGATGCAGACAACAAAAGAGAGACAGGACATTTTAGAGAACACAGCCAGTCAGTGTAGGAAGGTCTTGTCAGTGGTTATTTCATTTTAACAGTGCGATTTTTAGTTTTTTTCTGAATTTCAGGTAGCTGCACTCAAGTCTCAAATGAAGCGGGAGTCCATTCCATTTGTCAGTAGCTAGTAGCACATGTGCTCTGTCTTCTCTCATAAGACTTATTCCTTATCCCTAATCTTCCTCCATACAGAGTTTAAACAGACCTCATTAAGTTAGTCTTTAACCCAACTCGACTCCTACTGCTTCCCCTATGGGATTTTAGGTTCTGTTTCTTCTGTTAAACTCTTTGAAGCTCAGGCACTGGGTATATCTCTATCATGGTACCTCATCGCAACACTTTATTTAAATTTCTCGGTTCCTCATCAACACAATTTCTCACTATCTACAACAATAAGTTAAATTATTATCATCCCTACCTCCCTCTGTTAAATATTTTCCCCTTATCATTCTGTAACCCTCACCTGGTATCCACTGGGACGTCACTCAGCCTGTTCTGACCTCTTACGACCTCAAACCCTTCCCTGGAGTCTACTTGACAGGAGACTGGGCCTGAAACACAGGATTGGTATAGTTTAACTCCCTATTGTCTCCGTGTGCTTGAACCCCTTCTTCCCCGGGGTCCAACCCTTCCCTTTGATCCAGAGCTCACCTTGTTTTCTTGGAAAGTGTGCTCTCTGTCCTGCTTTCAGCGCAGGGGCGCGTTGATTGATGCAGGCTCATTGCTGCCTAGTTACTTCACTGGCAAGAGTCCGACAGGTAAGTATAATGAGTCTTTTGAACAGTTCTCTAACTTCATTCCTTTCCTTCCTTAGATGATGGCTGGCGTCCGAGGATGGCGACATGCTGCTGAGATGAGTAGCGCTGAAGGTGAGTGAGAGCGCGATGCAACCCTTTCGTATTTGTATTGAACTGAGTTCTTTTTCTGTGTCTTTTAGGTGCCACGACGCTTTCAGCGTGGATGCCGGTTATGAAGAAGAAATGTGGTGAGTAAGCACGGTATGCGGCGCCTCTAGATGTTTCCAAGCTAACCTGGAGTGTCTTTTCCCTCTTGCAGATGGATGAGAAGTTCCGGAGACAGAGTTCCCCCAGAGCGGCTGGGATTCAGGTAAGAGTTTGAAGGTCATAGTCTTTAAAAATAAGCCAAGATTTGCTGAATGTTTACTAATGCTTTTTTTCTGTTCTTTTCCCTTTTCTTAGGGAGCGGCATGCCGGGATGGGAATGACACCGCCGAAGATGCCCGCAGAACAGACAGAGCGATGAATGATGGGCAGAAGCGCCGCAAGGTAAGGCTGTTCCTAACAGTGTTCTTGCAGGTGCAGAAAACACAAAGCATGTTTCTCAGCTTGGGCGTGGCTTAAATAGTCTCTGGGTATCCCAGGTGTCTCTGGGCTGAACCACACCCAAAAGACTAGACTGCACATGCAGTTCTGGGAACCAAAATATGTGGGGGCATCCATCTTGTCCCTATCAATGCACTACAAGTCTACAAGTCCAATCCCCAATGTTACCCTATGGGAGTGAGTGAGTCTGGTGCCACAAGCGCCAAGTCTGACTCCAAGTGGGTCTTTGGAGGGATGGAGAGGCCCTTGAGGGCCATGTAGGTGATCGTGGCCTGGCTCCAGCCTGACATCTTGGAGGGCTGGGGACATGAGGGGCAGGAATCATGACAGCACTCCCCCCCCAAGGCCCCTCTCAAGGTGGCTCTTCTGTCTGGTCCTGGTTTGTTTGGATGGTTTTGATGGAATCATCTAAGCAAGCGAGGTGCATGGATGTACTCACAAGGCTCCCGTGTCCTGTCTTGTGGACCATACCCCTTCCAGTCTACTAAGTAGTATAATTTGGATCTGACGTACTTTGAATCCAGGATGTCCTTGACTTCAAATTCTGGCTCCCCGGCGACTACTACTGGCTGCGGTGGCATTGCTACCCGGGTCCCAGGTTGAACAGGTTTAAGGAGAGACAAGTGGAACACAGGATGAATCTGCATGTTTGACGGCAAAGCAAGTCTGACCGCCACAGGATTTATCAAGGAGGTGACGGTGAATGGACCCAGATATCTTGGATGTAAGTTCGGGTTCCTTCAATGGACACGTGTTTAGACAGCAGCCAGACTTTGTCTCCCCCTTGGTAGTTGGGGGCCTTTGTCGGTGTTGATCAGCAAACTTATTTTGGCAATTCTTAGCTTGAAGTAGGTGTTCAGCTGCCCTTTTAAAGGTTTGAGAAATGGTTGTGTGCAAGGTTTTAACTGCTGGCATTTCCAGGGTTGTAGGAACGTCCAACTCAGAAGTATGTGGGTGCCTGCCATACATGGTATAAAAGGGTGTCTGCTCAGTGCTGGTGTGTAGAGAATTATTCTAATCATATTCAGCTATCCATAATAGGTCGAACCAGCTTCCTTCAGCTTGGTGTAACATGCAACGCAGATACTGCTCGAGAGTCTGATTTGTCCTCTCAGTTTGACCATCCGTTTGGGGATGGTGACTGGTGGATAGCCGGATGTTGATCCGGGCCTTAGAGCAGCATTTTCTCCAGAAGTTAGATACAAATTGAGTACCTCGGTCTGAGACCAAAACTGACGGAAACCCATGGAGCCGTACGATGCCTTCAAGGAATACCTTTGCCAGAGTGGAAGCATTTGGGAGCCCCTTAAGAGCAACGAAATGTGCCATTTTTGAAAATGGGTCCACGGCCACAAGAATAGTGTTAAACACTTGACTGGGTGGTAAATCAGTAATAAAATCGAGGGACAACGTGTGCCAGGGTGCTGGTGGGATTTCCAGTGGTTGTAATAGCCCAGCCGGTTTCTGCTTGGATGACTTGTTTTGAGCACACACTCCACAAGATAGGATGAATTGGATAATGTCTTTACGCCATGTGGGCCACCAATAATTTCATTTTACCTTGGCTAGGGTTTTAGCGATTCCGGGGTGGCCCTCGATCAAGGAATCATGATAACCGGACATGACTTGTTCTAGTAGTTCTTAGTTTGGTAAGAATAAACGATTCCTGAAGTAGGGCAACTGATCTTTTATCATGTAATGTTCTCCTTGTGCACTCCACGCTTGTAATTGCTCCCGACTCATCAGGTTTTGGATTTCTTCATGTAATTCTTTCTGAGTTATGGTTGCTGTGATTCCTAGGAGCTTGTCACTCGGGATGATTGCTATTGGGTCAGGGGTCTGATACCCTTGCTCTTCCACCCCCATACGGGAAAGGGCATCGGCCTTCCTGTTTTTCACCCCTGGTGAAAATGTAATCACATAGTCATATTCAGCAAAAAAAGAGCCCAACGTAGTTGTCGTGAGGATTGGGCCTTTGCCGTTTTCAGGTACTGAAGGTTCCGGTGGTCAGTTATTACGGTGATTGTGTGTCTGGCGCTCAAGAGGTAGTGCCACCATGCCTTAAATGCTGACTTAATGGCCAGGAGTTCTTTGTCTGTGCTAGCATAATTGAGTTCACAGGGTGTGAATTTACGTGACCAGAAGGCAACAGGGTGTACCTGGCCCATTTTAGGGTCCTTTTGTGAGGGGATGGCTCCCATAGCCATGCTTGAGGTGTCCGTTTCCACCAGGTATGGGAGATCAGGGCGAGGGTGGCGTAAGATTGGGGCAGATGTGAATCTTGCTTTGATTTCCTGGAAAGCTTCCTCGGCTTCTGTTGTCCACTGGAACTTTTTCTTTCTTTTCCTTAGCAATGACGTGATGGGATGCACGATTTGCGAAAATCCTGGGATGAACCCGCGGTAAAAGTTTGCAAAACCCAGCATACTTTGAACCCCCTTGAATGAATTTGGGGATGGCCAGTTCAGGATAGCATCTACCTTGTGTACATCCATTCGGATTCCATTCGGGCTGAGAATAAAGCCCATGAATTCCACCTCGGAGACGTTGAATGAGCACTTTTCGAGCTTGGCGTAGAGCTGGCGTTGAGGGAGCTTCTCCAATACAGATCGGACGTGTTTAACGTGGTCCTGCTTTGATACGGAATATACTAGAATATCGTTGATGCACACTAGAGCACAAACATCAATCAATTCCCGTAGGACATCGTTCGTGAAGTATTGAAATGCTGCTGGCGTGTTGCAAAGGCTAAAGGGCATTACTTGATATTCGTACAAACCGTATTTGGTGCGAAAAGCAGTTTTCCATTCATCACCCTGTTTTACGCGAACAAGGTGATATGCCCTCCTCAGGTCTAGTTTTGTGTAGATTTGGGCATCTTTGACTTGATCAAGCAATTCAGGGATCAGTGGCAGGGGTAGCGTTTTTTTACGGTAATCTGGTTCAGCGCACGATAGTCAATGCACGTTCTCAAGTCCCCCTACTTTTTCAGTACAAAGAATAGAGGACTGGCTGCTGGAGACTTCGAGGGACGGATGAACCCGTTGACCAGGTATTGGTCAAGATAGGCCTTCAGGTGCTGGTTTTCTGGTTCCGTGAGTGCGTAAATTCGCTCACAAGGGATTTATGCGCCGGGTATCAGGTCAATTTGGCAATCGTATGGTCTATGCGCTGGAAAGGTATTAGCCTGTTCTTTCTGAAAGACATCTTGAAAGTCCTGGTATTCACTTGGTAGGGTGCCGATTGCCACAGTCGCAAGCATGGAGGTTCTGGTGTCTATTGATTGTTTCTCTTGGCGATAATATGTGTGGGCGCAAGTCTCAGGGAAAGGCCAATTCTTTTGCTCGCCAATCGATTCTAGGATTGTGAGCTACCAACCATGGCATTCCCAAAATCAACCGGAACTGTGGTGCCTTAATGAGGTCGAAAACGATAGATTCTTGGTGTCCATCCTGGCACAGAAGGGTTAAAGCTGCAGTGCATTGGGATACTGGACCAGAATCTATTTCCGTGCCGTCGACAGTGGTAACAGTGTCGGTGGTGGATTTAGGGCATAACGGGAGCCCCATCTTTGCTGCAAGAGCCTGGTCGATGTAATTCCCAACGGCTCCACTGTCAATGTCTGATCTTACTGCGTGCATCCAAGCTGGTTGTTGGTGATTGATCAAGACCACAGATAGTGCAAAATGGGAGGTCTGTAGTTCACTTTCTTCGCCCGACAAGTGGACCCCTACACTTGCCGTGCTGGGGATTTTTCCGATTCCTTGATGGTATCTTCCTTGTCCATGGCCCCTACTGTCCTCCTCGGTGGCTTCACAGGGCACTCTTTAAGGAAAGGACATTACCTTTCACAGTACAGACATAACTGCTGATGTCTCCTTTTATCCCTTTCCGCTTTAGTCAAGGGGGATCTGATCCCCCCGATTTGCATTGGTTCTCCTGAACCTTCTGTTGTGCGGGCAATATTGTCCTTTGAACACACATACATAGGGCGAGGGTCCGGTCTAGTTCGATCTGCTCTTCGGTCCTGCAACCTATGATCCAGTTGAACAACAAGGTCAATGAATTCTGAGCAGTCTTTCGGGGGGTTCACTACTTGTGCGAGAACATCCTTGAACTTCCCCCGCAACCCCTGATGAAATAAGGTGGTTCTCTTCTCCACTGGCCATCTGCTTCAACTACGAGTCTATTGAACGTGGCTATGTATGTTAATAGGTCTTGATTCCCTTGGCATAGGGACAGAAGTTTGTTGTCTAATGCCTGCCCATGAGTACGACGGGCGAACAGCTTTTCCATCTCCTGCTGAAAGCCTCTGAAGTCCTGCAGCAAAGGATCGCCTTGGGCGACAAAGGGTACAGACCAGTCTGCGGCGCTACTACTCAGGTAGGATAGCACAAAAGCGACCCGTGATTGGTCATTCGGAAAGGTCCCTGGTCTACCAAGGAAGTGCAGGCGGCACTGGTTCATGAACGTTGCAAATCTCTCGGGATCCCCTTAAATCATTCGGGAGGGGCCAAGGGAACTGCCCCAGGAAGGGTTATCTGAACGGGATTGGCTGATGGTGCTGGCATCGAGGGCACGCTTCCGGTCAATGGTGCATGCCCTGCTTGTGACTGGAGAAGTTGCCGACTTAAATCATCAGTGCGTTCTTTGGCTACTATCAGCTCTCTCCTCAGGGTGTTGGTCTCCTGTCTGGCTGCTTGTACTTTGGAATGTAGTTGCCCCAACATGTGGGCTAACTGGTCGGTTTCTGACGTTTCCATGATGCCCAGGTGGATTTTGAAGTGAGTCTTTGTGTTCTGTAACGCTCACCTGGTATCCACGGGGATGTCACTCAGCCTGTTCTGACCTCCTACGACCTCAAACCCTTCCCTGGAGTCTACTCGACTGGAGACTGGGCCTGAAACACAGGATTGGTAGAGTTTAACTCCCTATTGCCTCTGTGTGCTTGAAACCCTTCTTCCCTGAGGTCCAACCCTTCCCTTTGATCCACAGCTCACCTTGTTTTCCTGGAAAGTGTGCTCTCCGTCCTGCTTTCAGCGCAGGGGCGCGTTGATTGATGCAGGCTCGTTCCTGCCTAGTTTCTTCACTGACAAGAGACTGACAGATAAGTATAATGAGTCTTTTGAACAGTTCTCTAACTTCGTTCCTTAGATGATGCCGGCGTCCGGGGATGGCGACATGCTGCTGAGATGAGTAGCACTGAAGGTGAGTGAGAGTGCGATGCACGATGCACCCCTTTCGGATTTGTATTGAACTGAGTTCTTTTTCTGTGTCTTTTAGGTGCCGCGACGTTTTCAGCGTGGATGACGGTTATGAAGAAGAAATGCGGTGAGTAAGCACGGTATGCAGCGCCTCTAGATGTTTCCACGGTAACCTGGAGTGTCTTTTCCCTCTTGCAGATGGATGAGAAGTTCCGGAGACAAAGTTCCCCCAGAGCGGCTGGGATTCAGGTAAGCGTTTGAAGCTCATACAGTCTTTAAAAATAAGCGAAGAATTGCTGAATGCTTACTAATGCCTTTTTTCTGTTCTTTTCCCTTTTCCTTAGGAAGCGGTGTGCCGGGATGGGAATGACTGGGAATGACACCAGCTGAAGATGCCCGCAGAACAGAAGGAGTGATGAATGATGGGCAGAAGCGCCACAAGGTAAGGCTGTTCCTAATGGTGTTCTTGTTCTTGCAGGAGCTGAGCACAGAAGAAAGATGCAGGCCTACTGGAGACTGATCCGAACACGGTGAGTGTCACGCTGCATGTGCAGAAAACACAAAGCATGTTTCTCACCCTGGGCGTGGCTTAAATAGTCTCTGGGTATGCCAGGTGTCTCTGGGCTGAACCACACCCAAAAGACTAAAGTGCACATGCAGTTCTGGGAAACGAAATATGTGGGGGCATCCATCTTGTCCCCATCAATGTACTACAAGTCCAATCCCCAATGTTATCCTATGGGAGTGAGTGAGTCTGGTGCCACAAGCGCCAAGTCTGACTCCAAGTGGGTCTTTGGAGGGATGGAGAGGCCCTTGAAGGCCATGTAGGTGATCGTGGCCTGGCTCCAGCCTGACATCTTGGAGGGCTGGGGACATGAGGGGCAGGAATCATGACACTAAGCCCTTCCCCAAAATGTGTCATTACAAACGTCAGTAAATACACAATGTCTAATTGGTTATACAACTATAGGACCCCTAATTACGCAGTCCTCTATTATTGGTTACACTCTAACCTCCGTCAGTGCTCTCTCAACCTACGTTGGCATAACGCATGTTGAACATCCAGGTGCAGATGAGCTAGCCTTAACCATAGCATACCAACTAACATATCCATCCATATCCATCCATCATCACCTCAGTGGTCTACTGTCAATTAGGTCCTTTGAACTCGGCCTTGAACATATTCTTTGCTCTGGGAAATTCAGAGGAGTGGAAGCACATGCTGCCCTCGTGCGTAGGTGTGACCACCATGCTCGTCCAATTTCTTTTCTCCACATGACTGGAGACCACAAAATTGAGCCTTGCAGTGTATTAAAATACTATTTTCAGATGGACCTCTGACGTCTTTTGTTTTTGTCCATGCCTTCTGAACAGAAGCTTCATTCCTTCTCACAATTTGTTTCCAATGTCAGCTCCCCCTCGTCTGATATGGCCTTAGCTTCTTGGCTTGTCCAACAACGCCTTTCTCAAATTTTCTCCTGCAATTCACTTGTTTTCTGACTGCGAGAAATGAAAACCTCCATCTTCTTTCTTTGCTCAGCCTTCTTTTCATACATAATGGGAAAATCCCCCCTTTACTGACTCATATATATATATTACATGGCCACGGTAGTGGCCATGTAGTTATGGTTAAGTTGCTGTTTCCATAGGAAGAGCACTTTTTGGGCGGCTTATAACTTCGCTCTCCCTGGACGGATCCTCACCAAACTTTGCAAAAAAAGTATATGGGTCACTCTGATTTTTTGTTTTGCAGAGTTTGGTGAGGATTCGTCCAGGGGGGGCAAAGTTATAGGGGGGGTCCCAAAACTTTTTTTTCCCCCATAGACTGAATGGGAAAAAACTTTGCGCACAGCCACACCCCGAACCGCTGGACGGATTTACACCAAATTTGCGGCAGGAGCGGGGACTTGGTCCCGAAAGCGTGCTTTTGCAAATTTGGTGTAAATCCGTCCAGTAGTTTTTTATAAAATGACCAAAATGTAAGGCCAAAAAATTAGTGATATCTGTGTTCGCTTCGCGGACAGACTTCCCTGTTCGCTCCGCGGACAGCACCCCGATTGGCCCATGGCCTTGCGTCATGTCCGCGGACATGCAACGTGTTCGCTGATTGGAAGGCGAGGGGCGTGGAGCACGTCAGATTTTCTGTGGCGCCCGGCATCTTGTATTTGCCGTCGACTGCGTACAGCGCGGTGAAACGTGGATAAAAAATTGTATTTAGTGCCGCGTGTTGGTGTGTAAGAGTATTTGGGGAGGGTGGGGGAGTATAAGATAGGTTCAATGTTTTGTTTTTTTATGTGCTAGACGTTTTTGTTGCGTTCGATTTGTCCGCGGAGAACACGGCTGTTCTGACATTTTGTAAATAAACTAAATGGTGGGGTGTTTAGAGGACAGAGTATGTGTCATTTTTGTTCGCAAGGAAGGTAAAAATGAGCTATGAACACTCGCGGTGTACTTAATTGTTCGTAAATACACAAACTGGGGGTGTCCTCAGGACGCTGTCCGTATTGTAATCTGCCTAGTTGAATGTGTTCTAAGTACACTCGCGGTGTCCCGAAATGGTTGCAATTACACAAAATGGGGGTGTTCTGAAAACGTTGTTTGTATTGTTCGTTGTCAGGGTGAAGTGTTTTAAGACCACTCCTTTTGTCCGCTAATAGTACAATTTCATATGGGCGTCAACCGACTTTTTGTCCACTAAAGAAACGATAAATCCGGCAGGTGTGCGCCGATATTATGTGATAATCCTATGACTGGCGCTATTAACCTGGCTGACTTCTCCCGCCCCTAAGCCTGATATTATCAAAGCATTCATATTCCCCGCCTCTCTCCGTGACGTTACAGGGTGCGTCATCAAACGCGCCCAGTTCTCTCCAGTCCTAAGTGACTTTACACAGAACCCGGAAGACAACACATATTATGTCACAACACAGCGCGCCACAATTTGGAATATGAAACAGTGATTTAAAAGCAAACAGCAAGATTGTAAATTTTATAAAGTACATTTATTTGACATCAAATGTTTAGAGAATATTCAGCAATTTGCATTTGTCTTTGTTGTCGATCTGCAAAAGTTCATGTTGAGGCACGCGATGTTCCTTTGCGGTACAGAGGGTGTTAGATCAGCTTACAACTCAGTGCCCCACAATTCGGAATATGAAACTGTGGTTTAAAAGTAAACAGCAGGATTGTACATTTGGTAAAGTACATTTATTTCACATGAAATGTTTAGTGAATATTCAGCGATTTGCTATTGTCTCTGCTGTCGATCAGCAAAAGTTTATTTTGAGCCATGCCTTGTTCCTTTGCGGTAGATAGGCTGTTGGTTTATGATAAAAGCAGTAAATGGTAGCTCTGATAATCGGAAGGTTGCTCCAACAACGAGCCATTAGACCACCCTATTGGTTGGTATGTTGTTTGTAGCCGCTAGTACTGCGTAAGAGCATATTGGTCCTTGGCGATTGTCCCATAAAATGGTGAGGGTCATGAAGTTGCATATTTGGACCTGCACCTGGCAGTTGAAGACCCCATCCGCTGGAGTCTGTAAATCGTGACATAGGCAAAATGGGGCCACGTACCTGTTTTAAAAAATATAAATTAGTCTCACCAGCCGATCTTCATTAAAAATCATAATTTTATTTATTAGGGCGTGAAACTATTTGCTATCGAAGATAGTGCAACGGAGTATGTTAATGATAAAATAATAATATTTTCCCATTCATATAGCGCTAAGAACCGTGAGGTATCTAAGCGGTGCTTATTATTAACCACGGTGTGTGGTGCTCATTTATCGACCACGGAAGGATGAAAGGCTGAGTTTGGCCTTGCCGGGATTCGAACTTGCGTTAGCAAGCTGTGCACGGATGTCAAAGCGAGCGTTGTATTCGCTGTGCCACTTGACAGGCTACAGTGAAGTGGCACAGCGAGTAGAGCGCTTGAACGCCTATAGACCGGTTAAATTATTTCTATCAACCCACCCTGTGTCGTCTGCCTTTTTCAGATCCCTCTAAACGACAGGGGATCAATTCGGCGGTGATAGTGCGCGGTAGAAAACATTATGCCACTTTCAAAAAACAAGTTCAACTTGAGCGGTCTTTAATGCTACGCTATTGTAATTATATTTGGTATAAAATAATCTAAAGGGTTACTTACAGTACAATTGCAATTTCCATTGTCTACGAGTAGTGCAGTCCCAAAATACGACTCCGCGTGTGCGAACGATCTTTCGCATAGTGATATAATATATAAAAGTGGTTTTGTTTCAGAAATTTCATCCTTATCTTTTCTTACGTTTTAGCAACACTCCTTCAAGAGAAGTCATTCATCACAATGTCTGTCTGTCAAGGTCAAAACATAATACAACCTTATAGTCCGCTTCGTGAGCCTCTCCGGGGCCCGAGAAAAAAATGCAGCTGCCCTTCACTATGAACAAGCATAAATTCTTACTTTGCAACATTCTGTGTAAAGCCATCTGTGAGAAGTTGGTTTTTGCACGCCATGTTTGTATATTGTTTGCGTGATATTAAAAAAAGTTTAAGGGACGTTATGGTTCTAAGTACAGCCGAAAGACCCCAGAAAATCGCAAGTTATGGTAAGCTATGAAAAATAACTCGCGCACCACCGTGCACTGCTAAGACTAACACCGAGGACATCAAAGATGACATCGCAAATGTCATTGATGAAATCACTGATGACATCAGATGTGTATGTACTTTTCATGGAATTTGTGTACTAGGGATTTTTATTATAATGTTGCGAAAAAAGTGTCAAGGATATTGCAATAAATATCATACCGTTATTAGTGCTTTGAACGATGCATTGATATAAATAGCATTGTATTATGGGATTCTATCTAGTATACTGAGCTACTAATGGAGAAACATAGCATTGTGTGCAGAGTACAAGATGAAAGTATAATATTTGTAATGTTAATATGTTGAATAATGAAATGATAATTGTCCTGAAATGTTCGAAAATTCACAAAATGGGGGTGTTCTGAGGACGTTATTCGTATTGTGTGATTTCTTAGCTGTATGCAATGAGGGAATGGCACAGAGAGTAAAGTGGACGCCGTCCGTGGACACCGCGGCTGTTCGTGGACAGGGCGTGCTACATCCGGGTTTTTCCAGGAAATCCAACATGGAAAGAAGACTGTACGGATCAGCCAATCAGATGTCGAGGTTGTGGATTTGTGTTGAAAGAGACTGTGTGTAGTGAAGATGGCAGAAGTGGAGAAAGTCAGGGTGTTGGTGCTCGGAGATATGTTTGTACATGGTTTACAACAGTACGCTGAATGCAGGCATGTTGCAAAGAACTTTGATGTTAAAGGAGTGGAGGTGGTGTGGAGCACTGTGCCTGATTGCAATGTACAGGGAATTGTACAGGTTTGTGAGGATATGGCCACGATCGATGAACAGTCAGCATGTGGTAGTTTTGCACTATGGTGCTTTCCATTTGGGCAACGTCAGTGCCCCTACTTTGTTGGCTGATTTGGAACGCTTGGTTCAAGCCGTAATGAAGATCCTTCCAAATGCGAAAGTAATTTTTTCTGGATTACTACCTAGGGCAATATGGGACAATAGTTCCGTTTTTTGTCCTCAGCAAAACATTGCTAGGTGTGTCATCAACCGAGGCATGTGTGCCTTCATGCTTAGAGCTGGTATGTTCTTCTGTAACAATGAGAATATTGATGCCAGTAATGCTGTTAATTTTAAAGAAGATGGCATTTCTTTATCTTTTACGGGAAATGCCTTTCTATTTTGGAATGTAAGGGTTGCTTTGGAGAAGGTTATGTGAAGATTTTAAGAGTAAAGTAAGAAAAAAAACAAGAAAAAAAATACAAAATAACAGGTGTCTGTCAAGCATCTGTAAAAAAAAAAAAAGTCTCTTTTCAGAGCCAACTTCAAAGGGGAAATGGGGCACAATATTTAAATTTACATTCACCACGCTCAGATTTTCGATATGTCCGCGGACATGGCGGTAGTCCGCGGACATGAAAATCACTACGAGGGGGTTAGTATGTTCTATGTTACATGTATATGAAGTCAGGGATATTATGGTTAAGTTGTGCTACTAAAAACCTATGAAATTCAGTGAAAAAATGTTGTTAAAGGGACGTTATGGTTAAGTTGCGCTGCTAAAAACCTATGAAATTCAGTAAAAAAACGTTGTTAAAGGGACGTTATGGTTAAGTTGCGCTACTAAAAACCTATGAAATTCAGTAAAAAAACTTTGTTAAAGGGACGTTATGGTTCAAAGTAAAACCGAAAAACCCCTGAAATTTGGCAGTTATGGTAACATAAGCAACCATAACTCGCGCCACTGTGCACTGCTAACACTAACACCCAGGACATCACTGATGACATCACATGGCTGGCTCTCCCTTTTTATCCTTTACTGACATATCGAAGCCACGTAGTTTTCTTCAGTAACAGTCAGGAAGTAAAAATTGAAAAGGTACTATATTTGTAGACTTAGGGTCAAGTCACATCATATGAAACATATACATAGCGGAAGACACAGGCTTGAAAGAGAGCAATCCTTTCTGTGCATGAAGATAATCATTAGGGTTATCAGCACTTTCTCATAGTTTTATTTTTATTATTCTACCTTCCCTGTATATGCTCATATTTGTATACATTATACTCACTCGCCTTTCCTTTGGGTGCAGTCACATCATGTGATACACATACATATGGTAAGTAGCAGCTTTGAAACAGAGCAATAGTTTCTCTGCATAAAGACAATCAGTTAGGTTATGAACTTTCTGCTACTACTTCTGCTTTTTTGTTTACTTCACTGTCCCTGTATATACTCATATTTGTATGTATTGTTGTCTCTTTGTGTTTTGTCTGTAATAATTATGTATTAAGTGGGTTTTATTATCTACTTATTACATGTTTCACAGTACGCAAAACTCTAATAAGAAAGCAGTTATCATTTCAGTATTAAACATGGCAAGATTATGAATATGGCACCTTCATCCTGTATGCTGCACACACTGCCTATGTTTCTGCATGAGTAGCTTAGTATACTGGATAGAACTTCATAATAGAATGCTATTTATATCAATGCATTGCTTAATGCACTAATTAACTCATGATATTTATCCCAATGATCCTTGACAGTTTTTGGTCAACATTATAAGAATCCCTCCTACAGAGTTTTCATGAAAAGTAAATGCACATGTGATGTCATCAGTGATGTCATCAATGACATTTGTGATGTCATCTTTGATGTCCTGGGTGTTAGTGTTAGCAGTGCACGGTGGCGCGAGTTATGGTTGCTTATGTTAACATAACTGCCGAATTTCAGGGGTTTTTCGGTTTTACTTTGAACCATAACGTCCCTTTAACAAAGTTTTTTCACTGAATTTCATAGGTTTTTAGTAGCGCAACGTAACCATAACGTCCCTTTAACAAAGTTTTTTTACTGAATATATATATATATATATATATATATGTGCACATTTTGGCACATGCCACAATATATTCACTATAAAGCCAGCCTTTTAAGAATATTTAATCTGCTAGCGTTTCTTTGCAGGGATACTTGTAAAAATATATCTATCCCTCTCTTATGTCTGCAGCATAAGTTTCTTCATCTTGATCCCAAGTTTGGATACTTTCTTGAGCACTTATAGATTAGTCTGCATTTGTTTAGTTTCTACATCTCTTCTCTATTCATCTGCCTTACTTTATTATGACATCACTAGTGATGACGACATTTACCATTCTTCTTCATCATTCCTTTTCTCTATTTCTTCAGGGATTTCGTTGAGACATCCATCATATTGTCTCGTATGCAGATATGATTTTCTCAATGGGAACCTTGCCTCCCAGATTCTCCTAGGTAACGGTACATTCACTGGAACTTACAGGTGCTGCGAGTGAATTGGTTGAGGTGGGGGTACTTAGCTCCTCCTCTACAGTATATTAACTGCAGCAACATGTTCATTTTATTTTTAAATATATTTTTATTTTATTTTTTAAGGTCAAACAAACACACTACCACTGTTTCAAAACATAGAAAGCATCATATTTCAACACATTTTCAAACTCCCCAACTCCCCCCTCCCCCTTTAAACTAGAGCCAGTTCTCACATATCATATACGGGAACATCACTGGGTGGCACACTACCTAGACAGCCATCAATCGGGTCCTCTGTTTCGTTGTCAGCCTGGTGAGGGTTTGCCAACGAGGCCACCAATTGCCGCCAGGCCAGCAAGGGCCCTACTTCTTCTTCGCCCCCCCTGGTGACCGCTTCAAACCAGACTACGGATTCAGCTTCCGCCCATCTCAAGAGGTCTGTCCACCACAACTCCACCCTAGGTCTATGGGCCGCCTTCCAGCCCATGGCGATCCTACGTTTGGCCAAGACATAGGCCAGGTCCTTCATTTTGCTTATGTGTTTCAAATCCCGGGGTCTAGGGAATAGTCCAAGCAAGCATGACCAGGCCAATTCCACATCCAGCACTACCCCCCCATCAGCCAGTCTCGTCTTGACCTCGTTCCAAAATCTATGCACCTCCGGGCAAGCCCAAAACATGTGTAGCAGTCCCGCGTTCACCTCCCTACACCTGGGGCATTGTTGTATAGCTGATCCCCCAAACTCTGCAATCTTCCCGGGGGATAAATAAGCCCTGTGGGTAACATACAATTGAAGCTGTTGGAATCTCGTGTTACGGGACACCTTTTTATGGCACCTCTGGGCCCGTTCCCACTGCCCATCCATCATGGGTCCTCCCACCTCCTCCTCCCAATCTAGTCTCGATTGGAGCAACTCCTTCCCTGCCCTCGTCCGCAGGAGCTCATATATCCTCGATATTTCGTGCCCGCCCTCCGATACATCATACATGGTTTCCAGGGAGGCATCTGGATCCCCCGCGAGCATTGTCTCCGGCCATCTTTCTCTAGTCTTTTTCACCAGCCTAGTGTAGGTTATATATTGGCCACCATGTACTCCCGTCTCTTCCTGCAGTCGCTGAAAGTCCACCGCCTCCCCTTCCTGCCATATGTCCCGGAGGGTGGCTAGGCCTACCTGTTCCCAGTATCTGCGGACCAATTCAAGTAGTTGGGAGTCGCTCCCACACAGAGCCGCCAAAGGGGCCTGCTGGGAGTATGGTTCCGAGTCCCCCCCAATCTTCCATGTCCTGTGCCAGATCTCCCAGCCCAACCTCAGTAACCGCCCCTTGCCCACCAGTTTATCTCTGCTCAACCACACCACTACCATCAGAAAGTATGGGGCTGTATCTCCGCGCAGGAGCCTGGCTTCCGCCGAATCTTCAGTCGAGAGCCACCTGGCCACGTACTGCAGCTGCCCCACCAGGTAATAGAGTTCGAAGTTAGGCAGGCCTGTCCCCCCCTGTCGCACGGGTTCTGGAGCTTCCACAGAGCCACCCTATTCCTAGAGCTGCCCCACACAAAACCCCTACACACGCTATGAAGTTTCGCAAATAGGCTTCTGGGTATCAGAAACGGGACGTTTGTAAAAAAGTGCAAGAGTCTAGGCAGGACCACCATCTTGAGCAAGGCCGCCCTTACCATCATGGTCAGGGGCAGTCTGGACCAAAATACCATACTGTTCTCAATCCCCTCTATCGCCTTTTCCGTGTTGTGCTTGTGTTCTGTCTCGATCTTGTGGTAAATGTTTATTCCCAGATACTTAAATGTTACGGGCTGCCATGGTATTGGCAGAACAGGCAGCCTCTGCACCGGGACATTCCTATATCTACCCAAAGGGAACAGGCTAGACTTTCCAGGATTCACCGATATACCGGAGAGGATGGCATACCGTTCTATCACCTCTGGGACGTACTGTAGGTTTTCTTCTGGGTAGCGTAAATAAAGGAGCATATCATCCGCAGTTAATGATATCAAATGCTCTCCACTGGCCGTGATTATGCCCACCTCCCCATATTGTTGATGCAGGCATATTGCCAGCGGCTCCAATGCCAGTATATATAGCATAGGTGACCAGGGACATCCCTGTCTGGTCCCCCTGCCCAGTTGCCAAGAGTCTGAGACCGTGGACCCTGTCTTGACCCTCGCCATCGGGGTGCTGTAAAACAACTGTACCCATCTGAGGTATCCGGGTCCCACTCCATACCCCTTCAGGACCGCTTTCAGCCAGAGCCATCGTACCGAGTCGAAGGCCTTGACCGCGTCTAACGACACTATAGCCAGCTCGCCCGTGTCCTCCTCAGTTTGGTCTATGACATGGTGTAGCCTCCTGTGGTTATCAGCGATGTTCCTGCCCGGAACGTATCCCGTCTGATCTGGGTGTATCAGTTTCTTAATCACCCTCTTCAGTCTATTGGCCAGCACCGCCGTGAGTATTTTGCTGTCCTGGTTGAGCATGGACAACGGTCTGTAAGACCCGCGCTCCACGTCGGCTTGCCTGGTTTCAAGAGTGGGATGATTACAGCCTCACAGAGGGACAACGGGAGTTCTCCCTTCTCAAAGCCCTCGTTGAAAGTGGCAAGCAGTGGCTGGAGCAGCTCTTGCTGGTATGTTTTGTAGAACTCGCTGGGCAGCCCATCTGAACCGGGCACCTTGCAAGTGGGCAAGTTCCGAATCACTACCTCCAGCTCATCCGAGGTGACGGGTGCGTCCAACTCGGAGCGTTCTAGATCATCTAAGGTGGGCAGCTGAATGTCCCCCAATGTGTCTAGTATATCTTGGCCCATATCCTCCCCCGTGTCCTCATACAAGTGTCTGTAAAACTTAAGGAATTCCTCATTTACCTCTTTCTGGCTGTTGCATATGCTACCTCCTTCGCCCTGAATCTCACTAATCACCGAGCGGGGGGTCTCACTCTTGTATAGCCAAGCCAGCAATCTTCCCGTCTTATCGCCCCCTGCGTGTATCCGCTCCGTATATTTCCTGTAGCTGAGTCTGCACAGTCTATCCCAGAGTGCACTGCAGGACAACTGTAGCTCCTCTACCTTGGTTCTGTTATCATGAGCGGTGCTCACGCAACGTGTGAGCTCCTCTAGCTCCCTTTCCGCCTCCCGGAGCTCCCTTTTGACCCCCCCGTAGCCCTTTGACTTGGGAAATAGCTACCCCACGCACCACCACCTTAAACGCTTCCCACAGTGTGCCCACAGAGCTTACGCTTCCCGTGTTTGTATCAAAATATTCTTCAATGGCATCCCTCAGGCCCTCCCGAAACCCCTCATCCTGCAGAGCCTCGGTCCTAAGTCTCCATGTAGGGATCTGCGGGCGTGGGGGCTGGTGTCTCCAGTCTACCACCAAAGGCGAGTGGTCCGACAGCACTCAGGCCTTGTATTCTGCTCCTTCTATTTCTCTCACTATCCCGGCTGTTACAAACATGTAGTCTAACCTTGTGTACAAATCATGTGGCGCTGTGTAGTGTGAGTACTGTCTATCCGTGGGATGCAGCCTCCTCCACGCATCCTCTAGGCCTAGGTCTTTCAGTAGGGTACTCAGTGCTTTAGCCGCCGGTGCCGTTTTTCCTGCCCTATCCTTGGACCTATCCATACTGGGGTCTACGGTGCAGTTGAAGCCCCCCCCCACACTACCGTACCCCCCGCCAGGGGGCCAGGTTTACCATAGAGGGTTCTAAAGTAAGTCGCTGTATCGTTATTGGGGGCGTGCAAATTTATGATGTGTATTTCTCTGTTTTCTAAGAGACCCGTCACCACCACCATTCTACCCTCCGGGTCCACCGTAGAATCAAGCACTCGAAACGGCACATGGGGCGCCACCCAAGTGACGACCCCTCTGGCATACGCCGAGTACGCCGCCCCCACAACGGTGCCCTTCCATTTCCTCCCGACCACTTCCAGCCTTTCCCTAGTGAGGTGGGTCTCTTGCAGCAGGGCTATGTCCACGCGCATCCTCTTTAAATACATCATCACTTTGTTGCGTTTAAGGTAGCTGTTGAGGCCCCGTACATTCCAGGTAACAATTCTGAGATTACCCGATGCCATCTAGTCGGTCTATCCCCATAATGTTCCCCATGTAGGGTAGTTTCCTGGCTCCTTCCCTTCTGTTAACGAACCGTGCCCCCCTCCCCCCTTCCCCAACCTCACACCACTGCACACAACTCCCCCCCCCCCTACCAACCCCAACGATAGCCCAGCTCCATCCCTGGATCTCAGGCCTACCCACGTCTGGACCCGTCTCATGACCAAGAACAAAGACCCCGCGGGGTGTCACCAATCTAACAGTGACCTAACTAAATGTACTACTATCGGGTGCAGAGGTTGCTCCCCAGGAGCTCCCAGTCATCTATTTAGGAGAAGTGAATTCAACGGGACCCGCCGGCAGATGCCGTGACTTCCCCCACACAAGCACAATATCAAGCTATATTCTAGTCCCAATGTCATAGCTATGGCCTCACGGGTGCCTCTGCAGCGCGCTACTTAACTCCATCCGCTTCTGTCTGGGCATCCGATTCCTGTGGTCGACCTTGCATATCCAGCCATTCCATCGCGTCGCTCGGCGTCTCAAAGAAGAGGGATCTGTTCTTATGGATCACCTTTAACCTGGCGGGGTAAAGCAACATGTAGCGGTGGCCTGCTTCTCTGAGCCTCCTCTTCACCGTTCCAAAGTTCATTCGACTCCGTCGTACGAGCAACGTGTAATCCGGATACGCTGTTATATTCGCTGACCCCCTTTCTATCGTGCCCCCTTTCCGGAAAAATTCAGGAATCTTCTCGCGGTCACGATAGTTCAAGATCTTTGCAATCAACGGCCGCGGGGGGGCTCCTGGGGCTGGTCTCCTGGTCAGGGCCCTGTGCGCCCTTTCGACCGCAAACCCCTGGGTCAGCTCTCCGCCCATAATCTCCTGCAAAAGCATGGTTTCAACAAAGTCTGTGGGGTTCGATCCTTACATTCCCTCCGGTACCCCCACTATGCGAATGTTATTGCGCCTGGCGCGCCCCTCCGCCTGCTCTGCTCTGTCCTCCAAATTGCCCACTCGCTGCACGAGGGCATGAAGTTCCTTGGCATGTGTATTGCACACCTCCACGGTCGGGGCCAACTCCTGCTCCAGTTCCCCAGTGCGCTCCGCGATCGTTCGCACATCCTGGTGCAACAGGTTCACTTCTTCTCGGACCGCTCCTATCTTGAGGTTTAGGCCCTCTTGCAACTCTTTCACGGCCAGGCCCAGCTTCGTCTCCCAGGCCACCTTCAGGTCAGCAATTGCTGCCAGCACCTCCTGGATGGTACCCGGTGGGTCCGTCGCCGCCGCAGGGGTTTCTTTGCTCTTGCCCCCTACCGCTCCCGAGGGTGAGCTAGCATAGGTCTCCTTCGTAGGCTGCTTGATCCGGGGTCGCACCACCTTGGAAGACATCCTGTTGTGTCGATTGGGCCCACGCGCCCAGCTGTATCCTCGCGGGGTTCGCTCACCGGCCCCTTCTCAGCGAGGTTTCGCTGAACCTGAGTTCACTCTGCTAGCCCGCCACAACCCATGGCCTCTGCAGTGGGGACCCTTATGTTCTTGCTTTCAGCCCGAGGCGCATGCGACCCGTCTATCTGGTTGGGCTCGCCCACGTTCCGACCAACCTTGTCTTCCTCAGCTCGTCGGACCTTTTATGGCCCTTTGTCCACAGGCGGCCATCTTGGGTGCTCCCCTTCCTTTGCGTGACCGCCAACTTCTTCGGAGTCTAGTTCCGTGAATATGCTGTCTCGCCGTTGGGAAGGGCACGCACCGTATGCCCCCCACTTTCATACGCCTTTAGATGCACTGTGGGTTCGAAAGTCCGCCAAAAACCATCACTTTTTCCCCAGGATCAGGATCAAATCATCGGGAGCTCCTCCAAGGAACGTCCTCTCACGTAGCCATCAAGCCACGCCCCTCAACACGTTCATTTTTGATTGCTTCGATTCTGACAGACCAGCAGGGTGAGACAGGTTTTCACCTAGCCAAGACTTTCATATTTGAGCCAGGAGTTTGGGATAGTTGGCCATATAAATCAGGGAAATTCCCTAGTATTTTATCGACTTCTCTATAAATTATATTTGTTTGAAGAAGATCAACTTCTTTCGGGGTAGTCAAATTCAGGAATTCTGATTTGCTAAGATTGATTTTGCAGCACGATAGGGTGTCATAGTCTTTCAGGTCCCTCATGAGAGCCCCTATTGAGGAAGAGGGAATTTACAATGAGACTAACACATCATCGGCGGACATCGCCAAATTGTGCAGTCTTCGCCCAAAGGTGATCCCTTGTTCTTTCGAATCCTTTTGGTGTGAGGATAGGTGTCCAGTCATTTGGTCGAATTAAAACTGGTCGAATGACATTTGGTCGACGCAATTTGGTCGAAAACCAAATGGTCGAATTTTTTTTTTTAATTATATATTTATTTTTCGGGTTTTCATTTTTTAAAAAAAAGGGTTTTTTAGAAAAAAAAGGGGGTTGGGGGGGACCCCCCCCCCCCAAAAAAAAGGAGTGAAAATAAAAAATAAAAAAAATTCGACCATTTGGTTTTCGACCTAATTGGTTCGACCATTTGTCTGGTCGACCAATTTTTTTCGACCAAATGTCTGGTAACCTGAGGATACATGACCATGGGAAAGAGCAGTGGGAATAGCAGACAACCTTGGCTGGTGCCACGTTCTACAGCAGCATTTTTAGAATAGCACCCGTTGTTTTTGATTTTTGATTCTGGCTGTGCATAAAGGCCAATACCGACTTAATGTATTGGTGGCTGAATCCAATCACCTCAAGTGTGTGTTTAAAAATGACCAGTACACCAGATCTAATGCTTTTTATGGGTCTAATGAGAGAAGGAAGGAGTGGGCATTGGAGAATCTTGTGATATGTCAATTAGGTGAGCAGTTTTCCTAATATTGTCAAATGTTTGTCAATTTCTTTATGAAGCCTCCCTAGACTGGGTGGATAAAATGGGGAATAAGGTCTTCTAGTCTGGTGGCCAGTATTCTAGCGTAGATTTTAGCTTCTAGATTTAGCAGTGCTAGAGGACTGTACGAGCTACATTCTTCTATGTCTTTTCCCGCCTTTGGAATGAGAGTTATAATGGCCCCCATTGTTCGAGAGACTTCTCCTATTTCCACTATATTGAGGAATAGAGAATGGAGGGGAGTAATAAGCTTGCTGAAATGGGTTTTGTAGAATTGGCGTGTGAGCCCATGCAGCCCTGAAGCTTTGTTCTCTCTTAGTGCTTTGATGGACAGAAGGATGTCCTCCTTCCTGATTGGTTCATCTAGACATCCTCTTTGTTCCTCAGAGATCTGTGTTTGGTTGGCTTATGCAATATAGGACTTTACATTGTGTAGTGTTTTATAATAATCTCGGAAGAGGTCGTAGATTTTGTAACCATTAGGACCTTTAGTGCATCTTGCATGTTTTGGTCAATTTAATTCTAAGTGCATTGCCCAATAGCCGATCCGCTTTGCTACTTTTTGCATAGTTTGTGCTTTTTAAATGAAACCGCTTTTTCTCCACTTTATTGCTCGTTAGTAAGTTAAGTTGTTGTCTGACACCCCTAACTTTGCAGAGGATTTTCTCTGAGTTTGTATTTTTGTGTCTGTTTTCTAACTCTGACAGTTCCTGCATCAGGCTTTTTGTTACGCCTCCCAATTTCTAGCGATGTTAGCACCCGCTGCCAATAATTTCCTCACTTATCACTGTTTAAAGGCAACCCAATTGTTGCTATGCAAGGGCTCTTTTGGTTTATTGAGCTCGAAAAATTCCTCGATTTAGTTTCTTATTTCTTCCTGGGCTATAATGTCTCTTAGTATGTGTCACGGTAGTGTCCATGATGTGGTGCACTGAGTGTGGGACCTGCATTCAATGTGATCGTACAGGACAATGGTCATAAATGGTGATGTTGCCCATTTCCGCTTCAGCGATGATTGGTTGTAATTGTACTGATACCCAAATGTAGGCAATTCTAGTATAGGTTTTATGGACACTAGAGTAAAAGGAGTAATCCCTTTGACTGGGTGAAATACCAATAAAGTGATGCAGGGCTTTATTGTTGAATAAGTTAAAGTCCCCACCCAGTATTCTGTTTTCTTTTGCAAAGTGTCCCAGTTCTTTGAGGACTCTTGGTGGAAACTTCTATTTTCCACTGTTAGCTGCATATATTAAGGCTAATATTTCTTGTCTGTTATTCAGGCTTCCTATCATCATCACATATCGGATCTGTGGATCTATTAATCTCTCATCTAGTCAGAATGGAATACCTCTTCAGGATAGGATGGCTACCCCAGCTTTTTTGATTGGGCAATTGCATGTATTTGGACGGAAAAGGTGTTATGTCTCACTCTGAGGGTATCTCTCTTCACTAGGTGGGTTTCCTGTATTAGGGTGTTGCTGACCTCTTCCTCCCAGAGCATCAATAGCAAACTGATCCTCTTGTTCAGGGAATCTATACCTCTGACATTAATAGATAAAATCCTAATTTAATGGGTGCTTCAGATCTGTGTAAGCCTCTTGTAGTTGCATGTGCTTGCGCTAGTGTGTTGTTATAGCAGGAGCCTCCAACCTATTTATCTCTCCCCATTGAAGTGTGTATCCCCACTCACCCTCCTCCCACTTTGAGATCTCCCATAACTAGTAGGTTTTCCATCCAATCTATTGTGGGAGGAGCCCTTCCCCAAATGTTGTGAAGTCAAGGGCTTAGCATTCCTTTGTGATTTTTATTAAGCCACCAGAAGGAGATTCCCATTGGGTAGGCCTACCGGAATCTCACCTTTTCTTCAATGAGTGTGCCCACAATGGGCCTCAGCTCCCGTCTTTTGCATACGGTTACATTTGATATATCCTGGCACACCTGAATTTGTGATCCTTGGAAGGAGAACTTCCGCTTTTCCCTTACCACTTTCAAGAGTTTCTTTGAAGGTTGGGCTATGTAGCCTAATCAAGATGTCCCTCAGGAAGGTTTTATCGACAGATTGCAGACCCACTATCAAGCAAGACCGAGCGCTGGTGAGTACCTGATTTGGCTTTCGGGGTAGCAGGAAGCGCCATGACGAACTCCGAACTGGGTCCATGTCAATGTGAAGCTGGAGTACCACCCTACATTCACCAACCAAGCAAGCAATCCCTTGAAGGTAAGGGGCAGGATGGTTTCCCTACACCACGATAGGGGAACCCAAGGATTTAACGTGGTGCAGAGGCAGTGCCAGGCACTGAACTGGGGCACCACATTGGAAGGCACAAGAGCAAGAAGACGAGGCAGGATACCAGCATGTTAAGGCAACAAGAACCAAGAAGACCTCAGGCAGGGAGGAGAGGAACAAGAAAAAGAGTAACAAGGCAAAGACCAAGAGCTGCACAGAATCATCCTGGGTGGATGCAGGGAGAAAGGTAAGACAACAAGGAAGTTGAGACGCACCGAGTGACTAAAGCTTCCTGCTTTGGTACTCATGTGCAAGAACAAACAGTTAGCCTCCAGTTGCCCGGCAACCCTGCGTGTGCAGTTGAGCACCTGCCTGGGAACACCCACAACATGGCCGACATCGACGTTGACATGAGGAACATGGCGGTGCCCTGCCGCACCGGGCCATTGGGACCGCACATTCCCCTGAGCCCCCATGGGGCCAGGGAGCACCACTGCTGTGACACCAGAGCAGGGAAGCCATGCAGCCGAGGGGCCAGGGAACGACGCTGCATGTGCCTCCGAGATTAGCACCATGAATGATATAGTCGCCATGTACCATGGCCATATTGGCAGGGGCGGGAGGTACATGGAGGAATGACACACTGTCCCCCTTCAGGGGGAAATTGTGAACCAGACACAGAGCAAAAACCTTAGATGCTGGTTCCCAAGGAAGACCTCAGGGCGCATAACCTTTCCAGTAGATCATGTACTGGAGACGACCTCTATAGTACAGAGAGTTACAAACTGCCTCCACCTCATATTCCGGTTCCCCATCCACTAGGATGGGACCTTGGCGCAGATTAGAACAAGGAAAGCTATCGGGTACATAGGGTTTCAATAGTGAGACATGCAAAACCGGATGAACGTGCCAGTAGGGAGGAGGAGGAGGCGGTAGGCTATATCTTGATGTCTTCTTAACTATCTGAAATGGACCCATGAATCATCGTGCATACTTCCTGCCACATTTCCGTAAAGGGCGGTCCTTGGTTGCTAACCATACTTTGGGCCTCATTACGAGTATGGAGGTAGCCATGCTGTTCTTACCGACATGGCTACCCCCATACCAGGAATCGGGTTCGGGTTCCAGGAATAGGGAATTACCGGGCCATTCCGACCTTGGAGGGCCCGGTAATTCCCATTCCCGGCACCAGGACCCGGTACATCCCCATTCCCATTTGAGCCCCTATAGGGCTCAATGGGAATGGGGAGGATGCTAACAATGGGCCTGTTAATGATGGGCCCGTTGTTAGCATCCCGGTCTGCTAGCAGGTCCCACTAAGGAGGCCTGGTTTCATCAGACGTCCTTTGTGGGACCTGCTGCAGATCTTGTAATGGGGCGGCCCATAATGAACGATGCCGGTCCCTTATCGGCACCGTTCATTACGAGTCCGCATTCCTCGTTATGAAGCCCCTTGTCTCCAACAAAGTAAGAGTGAGCCGGAATCCCATGTTTTTGGGCATGGAGTTCTTGCATGGCTTTAATCTTTACCAGAACAGCCTTTACCCATGGAATGAACATCCTGGTGATTCCTTGAGAGAGAATCCACAGTAGACAAGACAGTAGGGTTCACAGGCAACACTGGCAAAGTCTTGGGGTATGTACAAAAGGTACAAAAAAGGGCTGCAGTGAATACTTTAATGCTAGGCATTATTATAGGAAATCTCAGCCATGTCCAGGTATTCAGCCCAATCTGTTTGAACAGCATTAGTGTAGCAACAGAGGTATGTTTCCAAGGTCGGATTTGTACTCTCATTCTGGCCATTTGTTTGTGGGTGGTAACCATAACTAAGTGCCTTTTGAATGCCCAGGGTTTGACAAAGGGTGGTCCAGAATCGGGAAATGAATTGTGGTCCACGATCAGTGATTATTTTTCCAGTTAATCCATGGAGACGATATATGTCATGCAAGACTGTCATAGATGTCTGATACGCTGTAGGTAGAGATAAAAACTGAATAAAGTGGGCCAGTTTACTAAAACAGTTGACCACCACAAGAATGCAAGTGTAACCTTTAGAACTTGACAGATCCGTGATGAAGTCCATAGAGATGGTGTGCCAGGGGTATGGACGTATCTCGATGGAATGAAGAAGGCCCACTGTTTTATGGCAAGGAGTTCTATGTATGGCACAAACAGGACAGGTGTGTTAAAGCAAAAGGAAATATCGAGGCTGAGTACCACAAATTGAAATACACCAAACACGGGCTATAAAAATTCACAGATCTTTTATTCTGCGCAGTTTACAAAGAAACATATAAACTATCTGTCTCTCAATACCCCACAATGAGTACCAGCCCATCAAAGAGAGGAGAGAGAGTGCTGGACATTTGAACATTCATGTTTTTTATACATTTCCACAATATTGTCCAGCCCCTCTACATGTTAATAATCTGCGGTCTAGAGTTTGTGCCGAGTTCACATACAGCTTGTACAATATGTATACGGATTATATGAGTTTGCATTTCCATCAAGTTACAATGGCGATGTATATTCTCGGATCCCACAGTAAGCCTTATTCTATATCCCAACACAATGTAGTTAAGCCTGGGTCCACGCTTGGCATTTGCACATCATTGTCGCCGATGTGTATTCTTGGATGAGGCTTGTTAGCGTAGACAGTACTAAGACAACAGTTCATTCGTAGGACAAGGTCTCTTTACCTAGTCTTACCAGTCGGCCGTGGACAGTCTAACCATTAACAGAACTAAAAGGTTGGGAGGCTTGGTTGCAAGTTACAAACACGGTCCAGAGAACAGAGAATCATACAAACAGAAATCATAATGGCAGATGATTCTAAAATGGCGGCAAAGTCGATCAGAAATCGCAACTTTGCAACGCGGTTTTCTTCACACAGCAACTAGGCTTAGGCCAATAAAAGTCAAAAGGAGGCATAATATGATTTCCGTTTAACAGGTGGAGACGTAAGTATTGACACAGGTTCGCATACCGAGCCACCAGGATTGGCGATTTACCAGTTCCAGTTGGTCCGCGGTGTCCAGCGGATTTAGCATCATGACAGCCACATAAAACCATGTGCCGTAATGAAGCGGTGGGTAGATACAACTTGCTGCGATAGGACTCATACTGCATGTTTGCTGAAGTGTGCAGGTAACAAAGGCAAATATGTGTCTGAGGCTTGCAACCCTTTCACCAAATCCAAGAAAGTTTGAATGACCATCAAGAACTGTTTGGTGGCTAGAATCTGTGAAGGCTTCATAGGGGGGTTTTCATCTATGTGATTGTTTTGTGAAAGTGCGTCTGCTTTGACGTTTTGTGTTCCTGGAATGTATGTTATGATAAAATTGAACTGAGAGAAGAATACAGCCCAACGAGCCCGACGACTGTTGACACATGACAGGGATTGCAGGTACTGTAGATTCCTGTGATCTGTCTGGACTTTAACTGAATACCTACTTTCCATTAGATGATGTCTCCATTCCGGAAACTGTCCTTAATTGCAAGCAGCTCCTTTTCAATAATGACATAATTCCACTCACTGGCTGTCAACTGGTGGGAAAAATAGGCTATGGGATGCTTGTAATTTGTTATAGGGTCCCATTGCAGTAGGACAGAGCCAGTAGCCTTGGTAGAGGCATCCACCTCTTTGATATAAGGAACTTCGTTGTTGGGTAGTAGCAGAATAGGGGCTTTCACCATTTTATCTTTATATCCTGAAAGCCGTGTTCAGCAAGGTCATCCCACAAAAAGACGTGACCCTTACATAGCAGACGTGTGATATCCGAGGTGTGCTAGCCAAAATTAGGAATGAAGTGGCAGTAGTAATTGGCAAAACCCAAGAGACGTTGAAGTGATTTAACATCCTGGGACTTGACCAGTATTCTACGGCCTTAATTTTCCTTGGATCCATGTGGATGCATAGGGGGCTGATACCACTGCCCAGGAGTTCCATCTGGTTGGCATAAAGATGGTTCTTCGATTATCTGCTAAGGACTTCAGAGACATGGACCACGTTGTTAGGAATCGCAAGAATCTACATGTGTGCAGGGTGCAACGCACCAGATCCATTCCGCCCATTACTAGATCACAAACAAAATGTAAAGCATCCTCTCCGTTTATACCAATGTATTCACTATCAACAAGAGCACCGTTTTTGGCCCGTTACTTGTTGCCGTGGCAGCAATATAGGACTTTCATAAACCAGTGTCGGCTTAATTTCCTATGTCGACCCAGCATCTTTTCCCGACTCCACTACTAAAGCTACATTTGTATTGTCCTACTTGGGTGGAACTGCAGCCGCCTGGGCAAAACCTCTTTTAGAGCACAACACTTATATGATGTATGACTGTGATGCCTTGATCACATTCTAGGTTCCTTGCTTTATATCCAACAGACGGTTTGGTGCAATAGCTGTCGTATTGAAAGGCCTCCAGGAAGGATTTCTCAAAGTCTGAGAAGGAATCCAGGATCGGACTCCGGGCAGAAAAATAAGGAGTGGCCCACGCAAAAGCATTTCCAGTGATGTTGTTCAATATGTACCCAATCCTTGCACTATCACTCGCAAAGTGCATAGGACAGAACAAAAACTGCACTCTGCAATAATTGAAAAATTCTGTGAGGGTGCCAGGATCACCATCCTACCTTATGGACACCAGTGTGACTCAAAGTGCTTTCGCCCAATGGTACCACTGTGTACTGGGCTATGGTGTCCTTTAAGAGCTGGTTCTCTTGCTTTGGAGAGGCTACATCTTGGTGTAGAGCTCTCATTTCATCCCGTAACTCTTGTATGGCCTCCGTATCATCAGGACCAGGAGAAAGGAGTCTCAATCTATCAAGCAAGACTGAGTGGAGTTTCAATCTATCAAGCAAGACTGAGTGGAGTCTCAATCTATCAAGCAAGACTGAGTGCTGGCGCGTACCTGATTTGGTTTTCTTGGGAAGCAGGAAGCACCACAACAAACTCCGAACTGGGGCTGTTTCAATGTGAGGCTGGAATACCACCCTACACTTACCAACCAAGCAAGCAATCCCTTTGAGGTAAGGGGCAGGGTGGTTCTCCCTAAACTATGATAGGGGTACCCCAGGATTTAACGTGGTCCAGAGACAGTGCCAGACACTGATCTCGGGTACCATGTTGGAAGGCACAAGAGCAAGAAGACGAGGCAGGGTGCGAGCAGGTTAAGGCAACAAGAAGCCAGAAGACCTCAGGCAGAGGAGAGTAAGAAGAAAAAGAGTAACAAGGCAGAGACCAAGAGCTGCAGGGAATCATCCAGGGTGGATGCATGGAGAAAAGGAGAAAAGTGAGGCAACAAGGAAGATGAGATGCAGAGTGACTAAAGCTTCCTGCTTTAGTACTCGTGTGCGAGAACGAGGCGGTTAGCATCCAGTTGCCAGGCAACCCTGCGTGTGCAGTTGAGCACCTGCCTGGGAACGCCCACAGCGTGGCTGCCCTTGGCATTGCTACGAGGAACATGGTGGTGCCCTGCTGCACCAAGCCACCGGGACTGCACCTTCCCCTGTGCCCGCATGGTGCCAGGGAGCACCACTGTGGTGGCAACAGAGTGGGGGAAGCCACTGAACAACCCTGCATGCGCCACGGAGGTAAGCGATATGAATGATACAGCCGTCGCGCACCGCGGCCATATCGGGAGGGCCGGGAGGTAGATGGAGACAATGACACCCACTCTATGTGCCCTGTCAATTTCCATGTTGACCACTTTCTCATCTGGAAGCAGGTCAATAAACAGCGGTGCCATCAGGCTCCCCTTTTGCCTTCTCTTTTAGGTATTTCAGGTGGATGAGCAGTTCTCTAAGTCTTCACATCTTGTGGCCAACTCTGCCACTGTATGTGCTGCAGCGTGTTAATATCTTCCATTGCTCGGGGAACTTGCACCCCCAGACCCTCGAGCAGCTGCTCTGGTATATCAATCCTATCCCCTAGCTGCGCCAGGTCCATCTGAAGGGCAGTCACCAACTTGGTTACATCCGCTTTCAATTCTGCCCATTCTTTCATGAGGTTTTCTTAAAATGTATGTAGACATGACAAAATGTCCTCCTTGGAGAAGGAGACCGAGTGGAGCTCCCATGCTTTTGTCTGCTGTGGTTTGGCTGCCCCCCCCCCCCCCCGCTGGGCGGGGCGCTGGTTAAATGAACTGGTCCAAGTTTCCCTCCTGCCTTGTTTTCTCTGGGGTATCCATTAATGCCTCAGCTGGGCCACTTTTGTTGTGACAGTTCTTCCTGCTTATGTATTGACTACCTCAGCGTGGCGAACTGAAGCCCTTGCTCTGTTTATGGATGGGCTCATGAGGCCAGAGCTCTGCCTGCCGTCATCTTGGAATGTAGGCTGCCCTCAATGCTTACAATCACTCCCCGGGTTGGGTAATTCCTTCTTTCTGCAACCACACTCAGTATGTGCTCTGGGGGGGGGCGTGCCAGCTCTCCTACTTCGCCGCAAATTGCACTCACTGCATGGTTGCCCAATCCTGAATGGATTGGGGACTGCAGCTCACCGCTAGCACCTGGGTCCCCTCTTCCCAGGCACATCCGCCCCAGTCGGCCTCTTATCAAGTCGAAGCTGCCGTTCACACCCTCCGGTTTCCGCTCTCCGAAAGGGACTAAATTACGTTCTCAACTTGCTCTCCTTGGCGGTTAACTACCGACGGTGCCGTACCACAACCTAGACAGAATGGCGCTGCATGCCCTCCTTCCATCGTTTACTAGTTCTTTGCCATCTGCAGTCTGCCTTTGAGGATATTTTCCATTGACGCCCCTCCTTGCCACTGTAGTGAGGTCTGCGGATGCCTCATTCTGTATTGTTTTGGCAAGTTATTAATGTCCCCAGGAGACATTCACCGGAGCCTAACAGCCCTCCGCATCACCCTGCCGCCATCTTGGCTCCTCCTCCAAACTATTTGCCTTTGGATTTGTTTTTTCGCTAATTGGTCTGCTGGGCAATTGTAGCAGATTTAAAATTTTAAAACCGTAATTACCCAGAGGGAGATGCTTGTTTTAGTTTTGCAGATTTGATCAGGGGCTTCTAAGTTTCCGAAAAACAATGATGTTTTAAAATATGGAAAAGGGATTAGATGCAAAATTCAGATTTTTAAAGACTTTATTTTAGTGCAAAACGAGCGGGTCTCATAGAAAATTCTATCAAGTAGCATGCGACAGGGATGGTAATGTGAAATGGAAGAAGGACATGACTGGAGCAGGTTAGGAATTCAGTAATATGCCCCTGTCCTTGGACATGGCCAGTATGTGGTCTTACAGGTGAGTAGCAGCTTGATTAGACGAATATACACTTATTCTGAGCTTTTTAAATATGCCAAATTGCAGTTTAACTGCTCTCTAGGGTAGAAATGATGGTGGGTTTGGTTCATTTTCTGAAATTCTTGTATAAGGAGGTAGTTAGGGATGTTGAAATGAATGTTCAAGCCGCCTACAACTATCAGCTAGTCAGACATGCAAGAGAAATGGCCAGCAATTATTTGTTCAAAATGCATTGGAAGGATAGTGTAGATAAGTGTGGCGATCTTTAAGTAACTTTCGAAGTAAAGTACCCTGTTTAAGAGTTATGGATAAGAAGACAGGGAGTAGTAGATCAAGAAACCCAAAGATGGTGTACCAATAAACGGCTCCCATCTTTTGCTCCTCTTCAACCTCTCCCTCTCTACTGCAACCTTTACACGAATCAAGGTAGCGACAGTAGTGCCTATCTTCCAGAAACCCTCTCTGTCCACCACTGACCTGGAAATGATCAAAATGTCTGTCCTCCCCCACTGTTCAAAACTCGTGTGCATTCTGCCTTCAAAAGTATCACTAGTTATCTCCAGCCGAACAATCTCTGTAACCTTCTACAATCTGGATTCCGCAGAAATCACTTCATTGACCTGGCACTGACATATGTCTTCGACTCTCTTTTCTCTGCTCCCACTTCAAACTCTTCTCAATCCTCATCCTTTTTGATCTCTCCATTGCTTTCGACACAGTCAACAACTCCTCCCTCAGGCTATCCCTTTCTAACCTTGGAATCCAAGACACACTCTTACCTAGAATGACTTCCATCACTCTGGTCGTTCATTATCTATATCCTGGATAACTGGCAGCTGGGATACTAGCCCGCACCCTGAAGAAATCCCTGCGGTTCTGTCCTATGTACATGTTATTCACACTTTACAACTCCTCCCTCTGCAAACTTATCTCCTCCTTCAGGTCCTCCTGTCATGTCTTTTGGGATGATGCCAAAGTCTTCTTCACCTTCTCTCCTTTACGCCTGACCTCTTGACTAGGATCTCAAAGTGCCTCTCCACCGTCAGTCAGTGCATGGCACATTAAGTGCAAATCCTCAAGGACCAAAGCCATTTATCTACCAATTTCTGATGCTCCTATTCTTCTCCCCAACCAATGTTATTTCCTTCTGACCTCCTCACACCATCCCCTAAGAGACACAACCTTGGGGTTGTCTAAACAGCAATCTATAGCACCATCACTTTATCACCTCTAAATCCACTGCTGCTGGGATCCCCTCCTTAACATCTGTAGGATTCACCACTTCCTCCCCTTCCAGTCTACTAAATCGCCCGACTACTAATCGAGCCTCATTCTGGGACAACAATGCTGCTCCTACGAGCGCTTTCACAGAATCCTCAACTATGCCAGCTTCACCCTGTACAATATCGCTGGCTCCTTTCCCAGCACCTTCAGATGGGCTGATTCTCCATGCACCATTGGTCCTTCTAAAAATTCCTACTTCTTGCTACTATCCTCCTTGCACCCTTCGACTTAGCACCCCCCTCCTCCCTGAATCTGGTAATAACCCGGCCATTCTGGGCGCATTCTCGCTTCCACTCATCGCCTTCCTATCTTCTCACCACTTGAACTCCTTTCTCTCTGACATTAAAAGCACCATCAACATTCAATTAGTTAAATCAGGCCTAAAGCGTCAACTCCTACATCTTGAAGGAGCACCCACTCACTCTTTAAGAAACCCACCCTCCCTACTGCCACCCCACCTATTGTCAACTACTTGTAACTATCCCTCGGTGCTTTCTGTTCTTTATTTTTTACAACCGTTAATGTTCCATTTTCTTTTAAACCCCAACTCCATCTCGTCTTGTGCTAACTATCCACTGCTTGAAAATCTGTTGGAAGGCACTTACCTGTTTGTATTACTATGATCCAAACACGATGCCAAACGCTTTATAAATCGGACCTATAGGGTGTTAGTTTTGGTGGAACATAATACTCAGATTACCGATGACATTAAAGTCGGTTCGATAGCTTGGTGAGTTAAGCTCTCTGGCTAAGCATCTTTGTTACGCCTGCATTCACGGGTTTGAATCCCAGCTAGTCCGTGTCAACCCTTTAACCTTCAGAGGTCAATAATTGTGATACTATTAAATTGGGTTATAACTCGGATAATTACAGCACTTAGAAGCGGGAAAGTGTGGTCTTGAAGCACCCTATATAAACATGATATTGTATAAACGATGATACATTTTTCTATAAGCAGCATGGCAATTAGGTGTTCACATGACCCTTATTACGCTACAGAAGGGCACTTCACATGCACAATGGGATATTACAGCTTATCTGTCACACCCTGTTTAAGCATCAATAGGCTCAGATCAACCAACCTTTATTTCCGCTCTATACTATGGAGTTGCATGCCCTGCAAGCTGTCCTGTACCTCTTTTCCTCGGGATTGCCTTATTCCCAGGTGCATATTAATGAAGGGAAAGGTATCAATCTCTCAGGGGATTGGGCACATTTCATGGGCAGTTCGCAGCTCGTATGGAAACCAGGTATCCTGAGAGGTACGCCTGCCCGAGATGTGTTTTGGAAAAGATCCATCAACACAACACCACGTAGCACCTGAAAGAAAGTGCCTTGTTGCACCCAAACCTGTGGCATTACATTTATATGGAGATGTGCCCCTGCCAAAATGCAGGGAGACAAATGTCCATACTGGCATGCCCATGTCAGTAACACACTGCTATCTGCACTGACGTACATACATTCCATGTACCCATGGTGCAGTCCACCCTCCAGTGGAACCAAGCAGCAGATGTGTGGAGACTGTTCCTTCAGAATTCTTGTCAATATCCAATCACGTCTTTGACTTCCTTACATCTTGAAACTAAGAAGATCCCGATTGAGCTCAAGAGGGTTAAAATTGAAGGTTTGGTTTTCAGGGTATACCAACGTTTTAATCACAGTTGGGTACTGTGCCCCCATGGAGAAACAAATTATCTCAAACATTAGCTTTTTGATTTTATTGAATTACAATTCAACTTTAGGGCCGCTCTGAATTTCAATTGGGACCACCCCAACTCAAGCTTGTCCTGATTGAGCGGAAGCGGGTCACAAATGAGGGTTTGGTTTCAAGGCATACCAACTTTTAAATCGCCAGTACTTGTTCCGGCTCCTCCCCACCCCTACACACATTGTTGGGTCCTTCGCCCTCATACAGAATCAGATTTTCTAAAAAATCAACTTCTTGATTGAATTACAATTCAACCTATGACCAGCTGTGTTGGTTGCCTTTTTAATGAATTTCAATTTAGACCACACCAACTCCCTCTCACTAAAATAGCCTACATACTTTTCTCCAGAAAGTACACTTTATTAATAAAAGTATTTTATATCACAGTTAATGTCCGACTCCTCTAGCTTCGAAGTACTTACCAGGGAATCAAACCCATGTTCCACAGCCCCCACGGTGAGCATGTTACACTCCCTGCCTTGACTTTTCATGACTGATAGACTTGTACTTTGACCTTGGAAAGCAGACTCCTTCACTCTGTGATTTTCCTTTTCAGTGGCCATCTGTGAAAGATCGTGTTATGTGCAAGATGAATTGACCAGTGCTTAAGTCCCCTTATGTTGGTGCTCCTGCAACGTGTGTGCTAGTTGGCCAGTTTAATACAGGTCTACTGTTCCTCGCGTCTAGAATTTTCCCAGCTGCAGCCATGCTTGTTGAGTCGTCATTGAATGTGTTGTCTTGAAGCCTATTCCCTGGAACCTCCTGCCACTGTGGCCCTGGAGTGAACCGTTTCACTTCCAAATCCAAAAATTAATAAGACCCTTTTGTTAATGTTCTCTGAAAACTCCTCTGTACTTTATTAGACACAGCATATCTAATCCAGGTGTCTTCAAGTGTGGTTCTGAATTAAATCTGCTTCTTGCTTTCAGGATATTCACACACAAACATTAAGGGCATCGCTATGGGTGAAGCGGTAGTACCTAAACAAGTGGTATTTGGAAATACAGCCAGTTTTACAGATCCACCTAATTATGGGGTTTGAACCACAAAATCAAACTAGCTGCCCGCATTTTGTTGAAGGTATTATTTCCACAATAAAATGGCGGCATTGCAGCCTGCAGAATTACTGTTTGGAGTAGTATCACTGCTCCCCAATTAAGTTTCTAGGGAACTTTGGATATGGGAGTAACAATATGACCAGTTTATTACCATTACTGAATGCGGTAACAGTAACTTTTCTCACAAAACTTGAAATGAGGCCCAAAATCTTAAAGGAAGTTCTTTTCATAATCAGCAATTATCCTGGAAACCTGGTGTGAGTTGGGCTCTGAAGGACCGGACTTGGAAACCCCATTTCCAATGGATTGTGTCCTCCAACGTATTCCTCATCTTAGATGTATTCCATCCAGCTTTAGCTGCGTCGGAAAAATATTTCGGCAGAGGGCACCGTGCTTCAATGTCGTCGAGTCGATGGTCCCTCGAAGCCCTCCGTCGAGGGTGACGTCATCGGGTATACAAGGAGCACACACGGCGCCCGTTGGCCTCAGTTCCGGTTTTGCACAGTGGATATTGCTTCGGAGATTTGGCGCGCCTCGAGTTCTGTGACGCAGTAAATACTGAAGAATATTCGCTATGTCCTCATCATCGACTCTGACTACGACCCCGCAATCTGGTTTCAAAAATTGTAAATCTTGCGGTTTGAAAATGTCCATCACGGACCAGCATTGAGAATGTCTGTGGTGTCTTGGGAAGGGCTACGACAAGGAGGCCTGTACGAAGTGTCAGGCGATGACGGGGAAGGCCTTGCGAGAGAACAAGGGAAAACTGCAGGTAGGTCATAAATCCAACCGGAAAGCCTCTAGTGTCGAGTTGAGGTCCCGTGAGGAGAAGTCTCCTCAACACGAAAGGCATCGGTCTAGGTCCAGAAGCGATTCCCATCGCTCTTCATCTTTGACGAAAAACTCCAAAATAAGATGCCACTAGTCCCCTTCCACCTCGTCCTCAGACGAATCCCCAAAAAGGATGAAATGCCCACAAAACATTCTTCTTCCGAATGGTGGGAAGCATTCAGGGTGAAAATGATGGAGGTGTTTGAGAAAGCGACCCTCGGTCCGCGCCTTCTTCGGAAGCCGGCCGGGAGCATTATCGCTCTGACACTCACGCACCCTCGAGGCTGGGTGATCGAAGAAGGAAGGATCGGGAACCTTGCAGGATGCCGAGCGAAAAAGACCGCTCGAGTCGAGTCGACCGCTCGAGGTCACCGACGCCGTCTGAAACGCGATGCACCTCGAAGGACAAATCTTCGAAGAGCGCCTCGACGCCATCGAAGCCGGCTCTGTTGACGACCACTATTTCATCGGCGCCATCAACGCCTTTGTCAACATCGTCCCCGAAGCCCTCGCCACCAAAGGTTCCAAAGGCTCCAGTTCAGCCAACTCAGCCAGAAAAAGAAAAAGAGAAGGCTGCAAAGGCTGTAATGCCTTCAGGTTTCACTAATACACCTCTCCCACCTCTCCCAGAAAAGGTCTTTAAACCTCTTCCAAGGAAGGAATTTTTCAAATCCCTGACTTCAATATTTGAGGAACAGGAGAGAGGATCTGATGAGGAGAATGTTCCTTTTGGACTGGAATATGGTACCCCAAATGTCCCAGAAGGCCTGATTTCTGAAGAAAGCAGGATGAGGGACCTGGTGGAAACCTTACATAATGCAAGTGGCATTGATACATCTCCTGAAACAGATTTTGGCAGGCCAGAACCAGGAGAGCATGCCAGTCCCTCATACCATCAACTAATGAAAAAAGTGGTCGATTATTTAGGATGGGCTAGACCACCTACCCAATTCCTCCAGGATGGATTTGACCGATATATTGAATCATGGCCCCACCGAAGATCCAATCCTACCCTTCCATGTAGCCTTGCAACATAGGGTGGCCAAAAATTGTGAGACTCCGGATTCTATTCCTCCAGGGAATAAATCCCTTACTTCAAAATACCGCCCTTCCAGTAGCGACTCCGGCTATTTGTCTAAACACCCAACTCCCGAGAGTCTGGTGGTCCAGGCAGCCACAGCTTCAAATAAAATGGCGTACCCTTCTATCCCTCCAGATAGGGATGACAAGCGTGTGGATGGTTGGGCATGCAAGGTATTTTCAGCTGGGAGTATGGTGTTAAAATCAGCCAACTCCATATGTGCCTTGGCAAAGTTTTTGTACACTGTGTGGGAGTGCATTGTAATGGCGGCGGAGCACATACCAGAAGGGGGTGAAAGGGAAGGATTCCTAGCCATTGTTAAAGATGGAAAGGAGGCCATGCAGGAATGCCATCAATCTGGATTGGACACTGCAGATAGTGTGAGCAGGTCCATGGGCACTAGCACGGTAATGCGCAGATTTGTGTGGTTACGGAAGTCGGATTTCGCACCAGACGTGCAGAACCGTCTACTGACATGCCTTTTGATGGGTCTCACCTTTTTGGAAACAAGGCTGAGAGCCATGAGAGGTTGCAGACCTCAAAAGCAGCTGCCAAGTCTTTACGAGCTGCTATTAGGCAACCTCAGCCTTTTCGTGCGCCAGGACAATCTTGGAGGGGACGATCCTATCGTTGCTGCTACTCAGATGGAAAGGCGAGAGGAATGGCCAGTCAAATGGGCCAGAGAAAGGCCACTTGGGGTGGACGAGGAAAACATGCAAAGCCAACTCCAGCTGCAGCCTCTTTGCCATCAGCGGCTGCAGCAACCGCCACAAAACCGCTTTGAGGACTTGCATCACAAGACACCAGTGGAAGCAGGCTGTCACAGCATCTGCAAGAATGGCAAGCCATTACTTCAGATGTTTGGGCTCTAGAAATACTAGCCCAAGGTTACTGCCTTCCTTTTCTAACGCAACCTCAAAGCAATCCATCAGGGAGACACCTTTTGTTTTCAGACCCGCTCCAGCAGCAGGAAGTTTTAACCCTGCTGGAGAAAGGTGCTATAGAACCAGTACCTGCAGCGGAGAGGAATGGTACCCCCCTTACTTACTTTTTGATCCCCAAAAAGGACAGAGGACTGAGGCCCATCTTGGACTTAAGAGGCTTGAACAAGCTCCTCAGGAAGGACAAGTTCAAGATGTTTACTATTTCTCATATCCTTCAGGCTCTTCAGCTTCAGGATTGGTTGGTGTCATTGGACTTCCAGGATGCTTATTTTCATGTGCCAATTCATCTCAAGCACAGAAAATACCTGAGGTTCGTAGTTGGCGACTCACACTATTAGTTTTGAGTCCCTCCATTCGGATTGACCTCTACCCCGAGGGTCTTCACCAAATTAATGGTAGTGGTGGCAGCGCACCTCAGGGGAGGGGGGATTCACATCTACCCCTACCTGGACGATTGGTTGATCAGGGCACGTTCTGCCGAACAAGCCCTGGATCATCTGAAAGTCACCTGCCACTTCCTCCACAGACTGGGCTTTTCCCTCAATTTCAAGAAGTCACAGATGACACCTTCCCAACAGCTTCAGTACATAGGAGCTGTATTAGACACGTCCTTGGGAAAGAGCTCGCCTCCCAAGTCGAGGGCTCAAGACATTCTTCAGATGGTTTCCAAATTCCAAAATGCCCAAAGTCTCCAGGCCTATGACTTTTTAAGGTTGCTGGGCCTCATGGCATCCTGCATCTTCCTAGTGCCAGAAGCACGCCTGAGGATGAGATCCCTTCAATGGGCTCTAAAGACTCAATGGTCCCAGTTCTCAGGTCAAATGACGGATTTTCTTCAGATTCCATACAGGGTTTAGCAGGATCTTCTGTGGTGGACTTGCACAGAGAACATCCTAAAAGGAGAACATTTTTGGCAACCATGGCTGGAGATTACAGTAGTGACGGACGCCTCACTCATGGGGTGGGGAGCTCATGCCAACGATCTGACAATCAGCGGTCGTTGGTCTCCATCTGAGTCCAAACTACACATCAACCTTTCAGAGCTGAGAGCAATCAGACTAGCGCTGAAGGCTTTTCTACCATCTGTCAGAGGAAAAAATGTCCTGATATTGATGGAAAGCACAGTGGCCATGCAATATCTAAACAAAAGAGGAGGTGTAGGGTCACTACCTCTGTGTAGAGCGGCAATGCAGCTCTGGTATTGGGCAATTCAAGAAGAAATCTCCTTAACGGCAGTTCATCTAGCCGGGGAGGAGAATATGACGGCGGATGCTCTGAGCAGGCAGAGCACGGTGTCCCACGAGTGGGAACTAGCTCAGGAAGTCATTCAAGAGATCTTCGCCCTTTGGGGAAACCCTCAAGTAGACCTATTTGTGACTGGAATCAACCGGAAGCACGAAAGGTATTGCTCAAGGGAATTTCCCCCAAGAGGAGCTCTAGGGGACGCGTTTGTGGTAGAGAGGAACTTCCCACTATTATATGCGTTCCCTCTGATTCCGGTCATTGCTCAGGTCATCAGGAGACCGAGGTGGTTCGGAAACCACATGATCCTAATTGCCCTGCATTGAGCCAGGAGAACGTGGTACCCGGACCTTCTAGACATGTCCATCTGTCCCCCATTACGTCTTTCTCAGAGAGAGGACCTTCTCTCACAAATGGAGGGCCAGGTTCTCCAGCCAGAGGTCAAGATTCTCAACCTTCATGCTTGGTATCTGAAAGGCTGAGATACAAGGATTGGGACCTTCCAGATGATGTCATGGAGGTGTTGCTTTCGGCAAGAAGGCCAGCAACAAAATCTCTATAACGTTTCAGTTGGAAAAGGTTTTGCAACTGGTGCAGAGAAAATAATGTTGATCCTTTTCTATGTTCTATTCTGGAATTACTGTCCTTCCTCTTGTCCCTAGCACATAGAGGTCTAAATGTTGGGACCATTAACGGTTATCTTGCGCGCTTTCCATTTTCAAGCGTTCGTCGGAAGAATGCTCCTATTTCAAAATTCCTTTAATAGTACAATTCTTAAAAAGGACTCACCAATGTGTTTCCTCCTTACCCTTTCCAAGTACCAATTTGGGATCTTAATCTGGTTCTAAAATTCTTAATGTGTGCCCCTTTTGAACCCTTGCACACTTGTCCATTAAGATTACTAACATGGAAAACTGCTTTCCTAGTTGCTTTAACATCTGCAAGAAGAGTGAGAGAATTGCAGGCACTGTCTTCTGGGCCACCCTATACTGTGTTCCATAGGGACAGATTGGTATTAAGGGTTAAACCTTCATTTTTACCTGAAGTAGTGTCCGATTTTCATTTGAATCAGAAAATTGTTCTACCCGCGTTCTATCCTCCACCTCATCCTAGTAAGGAAAAGGAAAGATTGCACAGGTTGGATCCGAGATGAGCTCTAATCTTTTACATTTCTAGGCTTTACAATCTTAGAGTAGATAATCAAATTTTCATTGGCTACACCAGAAGGAAATTGGGTCAAACAGTGTCAAAACAAACCATATCATGTTGGATTGTGCTTTGCATTTCAGAATGCTACAGATTGGCGGAGAAAGACCCACCAGAAAGCTTAAGGGCCCATTCCACCAGAGGCATAGCCTCTTTGACAGCCCTTCAAAAAGGTGTTTCCATAAAATCCATTTGTGAAGCAGCAACTTGGTCATCACTACATACTTTTTTCAAATTTCTATAGTCTGGATGCTTCCCAGTTTAAGGAGCGGAATCTTGGTAAAGCAGTGCTATATTCAGCCATATAAGGGTATCAAAAATCTACTCCCTCCTCCAGAGAATTTTCCATACTGGTTTGGGAGTCTATCTAAGATGAGGAATACATTGGAGGACACAATCCATTCGAAGAACAAGTTACTTACCAATGGTAATGTTCCTTCATTTGGATGTTCCTCCAACGTATTACTCATCGCCCTCCCATCCTACCCCTCTGTCGATTTTCCGGGTTGTTGCCACTTCAACTCTCACAAGGCTAACACCTTACTACAGGCACAATCTACACAGTAGAACAAGAGTTGGGAAAAAACAGAACTGAAGCCAACGGGCGCCGCGCGTGCTACTTGTATACCCGATGACGTCACCCTCGACGGAGGCCTTTGAGGGACCATCGACTCGACGACATCGACGCACAGCGCCCTCTGATGAATTTTTTTTCCGAAGCAGCTAAAGCTGGATGGAATACATCTAAGATGAGGACTACGTTGGAGGAACATCCAATCGAAAGAACGTTACCAGTTTGTAAGTAACTTGTTCATTTTATCGATAAGATATGTGCTCTACAGTAGTTCCTAAATGACATAATCACTGTGGCAAATAGAAACTTATTTTTCAAATTTTATGCACAAATTAAGAAAACACATGCATCATCAAATCAAAAGTAATCTCAAGAATGAATCGCCAAGTTACACATTAAACTGACAGACATGATTTTATTGGTGTTGAGCTTCATAAATCGTATCAGTTTATGACATTTTCTTCTTTTTATACATGAACAGTTAGTACAAAATATGCGTGTAATCATGATTCATAAGAGTAGTGATTACAATTTCAGGTCAGTATAAGAAAAATTACCTCATTATAGTTAAAGTGAAAATACTGGATTTCTGATACACATGTAGTTAGCTCTGAAATTGTTATGTAATAATACTTCACTACAGTTGTAAGACAAAGAACCCAACAATACAAGTGTACAAACGGATGAGGCATACGTTGTTACTTTTGAGACACAATATTGTTCATGTTGAACATCCAAAGCACAATTAATTGGAGTTCCGGAAAGTCTATGAACATCTTTTTGTAGTATGTTCACCTCTGGATTGTGAAATCAAATCGAAAATGTCTTCATTACAGTAAGTTAAGTATGCATGGAAAAATGTCCATGGGGAATTCAAATGTGTTACTCTCATTCAACACACAAAGCATTTTGTTTTAATGGAATAATAGACTGAATGATAATAGTTTAAGACCTTCCACAGAACATTTATCAAAATCCCTTTTCATTTATAATGGATATGAGTACCATTCTCTTGTGAAAATTGTAATTCCAAATTGGTCATTTTTTGACAATGTGAAGACAATCTAACAGTTTGGTTGGCGTGATATATACATTATGTGTAGTTGTTTGTTTGCATTTGTGATGTTAGATTTTGGTATTTTCTTCCCCACAATGTCATTGTAATTTAATACACAAAGACTTCCACAAGCGTGTTAACTATCTGAATGACCATTCTGCCATTGTAAAAAATGGTATCATTACAATATAGTTATATTATCTTTTTATCTTTTTGCATTCTAACTGTCCGTCTTATCAACAGGTTTTGGGATAGATTTGGACTTTAGCAATGTATTTCACACAAATGAATAGTAGAAGTAATTTAGTTTGCAGGGCATTGCCAGGAAAGCCTACTCATTCATACACTAAACTGAAATATACCATGTTACCGACTTTTGGTAACTAGATGAGCAAAGCTCAAAATTCGGTAGATGATCATAGTGTCATGAAAGGATAAGTCACTCTTTAAACTAGTTCGGAAATGGCCTCAATGCATTGATCACCAATGGTTTTTCAATGGATTATTTTGATATAAAGATACTGAGGTTGGTTTATACTCAATCGAATATTATATTCATTGAAATCAATATCTACAATTGCAGGGTAAGATATGATTAAGCCTCTGTGATCTATGATAAATATTTCATGGTCAAATATTAAATGCCAGTATCTGATAGCAGCACTCACTGACATACAGTGTGTTTTTATATTTGTCGATGGTAAAAGTGGTGAATGGCTTCGGCAACTTGAAACCTCAGTGCACCATTTGCTGGCCAGTGGCAAAAGGGATTTGCCAGTTCACCCCGGCTAACCTTGAAGGTATCCTGACCCTACTTGGCAGCTCCAGTCTCGGAAATATGAAAATCCCAAAAAAGCATCACAGTACCCGGCTGTAACTGATAGCTCAGTTACTTGGCTGCTGAAGATAAATTAGGGACAGGCGGCGGGGACAGTGAAGGACCTTTGGGCTGTTTCATTTAAACATTTTGCCTTGATTTGCGCAGGATGCTCGACTTGCATTAAAGTCAAGATTCCATTTCAATGATTTTCAAGAAGGGGGTTTACATGCCTGCCCCATTCTACACTCCTCTGCTCCGGATTATCTAGTAGTAAATTACTGTTGTACAAAAATACACCTCATGGTCAGAAAAGTGTCATATTTAGGTTGTCCAACATTATGATATGGTTCAATTAAAACAATGCAAACGTAAGGAGACCAAATTGCAATGGAAAGCCTAAAAATGAGTGAAACGGATGAAATCTAGGGTGCTGGGCAGACACTTTACATTTGTAACACTTGGCATTACACATAGATCATATATCAAAATAAATCTGAAAGGCATCCCTTTGAAAGGTAAGGTATGTTAAGTGATCTATCTTATAATGCAATACGAGTATAACCGCCTGTGAATAATGTTCTTATTCACGCAAGTTGTGACATCACTACTGACCTGTAACATGAACATTACATCACTAGTGCAACTGTAATCAATCATTACCGTGGGGTTGTGACCTCACATGCCCTGCTGCATGACCAATCACAGAGACGAATTCCAGCTGTCTCTGCAGCACTTAAAGCCGTGACATGCTTTTAAAATCCCTTTCTTTTAGAATCCCTTCCTGTTACACTTTACAGCCATTAACTGATAAGGAACTGTTTATGCCAGTGTGTTTATTGTGGGCGCTGTTGAAGTTTAATACACAAAAGCACAACTGTGCATGTAATGGCTTATTCTGAAGCGCACAATGCAAACGGTTGTAGATGAATTTTATTAAACTGCTTAAACTATGTTTGTGCAACACACTAGAATTTGCATGTTCGCTGTTTTTCAATCCAACCAGATTCTACACACATCATATTGATCAGAAACTGGAAGATCTGCTTAATTGCATTAAGAAATAGGCCATGTGTAAAATGGGGTGGCAGTGTAGGGCCGTGCATTATAGAGAATACACTACCCACCATAGTACGTCAATAGGATATGGCAAGCTACCTTGGAGTTTTGTGACCTAGTAAAGGAACTCTCCCTTTGGTCTGATTCTTTATTTTAATCACAAAATTCCTCAGAGACTTGCAATACCTTTATAACATTTGGTGGGGAAACTTTATCCCATAGATATATCACCCTTCTGACAATATTGTTGTAATAACCTATTCAAATTTAGACCGGCTGGCCCCTTTTCTCGTGCTTTGCGCTGATGGCTGGATTTCTCCGGTGCTATCTGGTTTTCCTTTGCTCATGCAGAGGGATGGCAGAGGTGTATGGCCTCTGAGCTAGCGGCACTTTCTGCCATCGCCACTGAGATAACCCGCGTAAACAGGACAGATTGAGATCTGTCACTTGTTTACTTAGCACTTTCCCTCTGAAACTAAGCTGTGAAGCCTTTGGACTGCCTGCATAGAGCGAGTGGCAGCCCCTTGACAAAAACGGGACAGAGTGGCACTGATTAAGAACTCATCAGAAATGGACAAAGGAGGACAGCTGAGGCCTCAAAAGAGCATTTCATTTTCTTCTCTGTTTTTATGCTTAATGACATGTTCAGCGTCCAAAGCACGTCATAGGAGCAGTTGTTTGTTTTGTGTATGCATAAATGGCAATGTGTTATTATTATTATTACGTATGTTGGGGTACAGTGCTCTCAAGTTTCTCCCAGCCCAGGCATACATAGGCGATATAGTCCTGGGTTATCTTTTCATTCTAGGACTTTTAGTTTTGCATTTTACATTTGAAATCCAGAAGTACAAGTTCCAGAATGCAAAGCAATCTATAGAACTGGATGATTTAGATGAGCGTGGCATGGGCAATCTGCATACAGATGACTGGATGTGTTTCTTTACGAATCCCCTGGATAAGTGAAAGCAAAATTTAGGTACACATTTGATTTTGATGGCACTAAATTGTTTTTATTTCTGATTTGAGCAGAATTTTCTTTTTCGCCTGAAAAGACTGCCCGTGGGTGGTAGCGGTACATGGTACAAATCAACATTATATAACAATAGCAATATACAACATTCTCAAATGGTTGAACGATTTTTTCTTTTGTACTCAGGGCATGTAGTCCTTCATTTTTAATTATGTGTAAAACTACAAGTCCCACAATGTGAAGTAAAAAACACTGATTAAGCTAAACTAGCCTGACCTGGGCCTATTTGAGATCTCTGAGCATTGGCCAAGGAATTAGATGTTGTTAACTGTTCAACAAAAAACGTTCTATGTTTTGATGGAATCATTCTGTGTTGCGTTAAATTTGATGATAGGATAAATGAATTAGCAAATAGATATTAGATTTTAATAAACCAGACCAACCAGAGATTCCCTATCATTACATGGAGGGGGCGGGCTCATTTAAATATGTGGGCAGGGCTTTTAGTCCAGTTTTTGTGTTAAGTATTATTGTTGACCTTAACCATGTTTTGTTATATACGGACTATAAGTATTTCACTTTTTAAAGTTTGAGAATCCATGAGGCAAAGTTAGTTCAAATGACCCTTCATTACCCTGACAAATATTGCCGCCATAGCAAGATTCAGATTTGTTGTCAAATATTACCATTTGAAATTATTTTGGCAAAATGTCATTTTTATCAGTTGTAGGCAATTTAAAGTGTGTTTGTTTTAATGGTAGGCAAGGGGTTGTCTTATGACATGACCATGACCTCCTTTGGGGCATAGTTACCATTATGCAGAGCCATATTGCTGATCTCCGGAGGAGAAGCTTTACGGAAGAATTTGTGACCACGCTCATCAACACTTTCAAACACATATCCTGGTGGGGCAGGATAATTGGCGGGACAGATTTCGTTTTTCTTGGGTGTGTAGTCTGAACGGTACATGGTGCCGCCTTCAAAGGGAACTAAACTCTGAAGGGGGGCATTCATAGGTTTGAAGCTGTGAGTTGGGTTCATCTCATGGGGTATATAGTGGGATTGAAATGTGGTCAACCCTTCAAATTTACCAGATGGTCTTTGGATTTGTTGATCCCTCTTAACAATTTCCTGACGACCAGTTTCCCAGGCCCTGAAATCTTCCTTCATAGTTGTGTTGCCTTTGAAGGGCACTTTGACTCTCCGTCCTTGAGACATCGGCCTGATGGGGGCAACTGGGGACAGATGATGTTTTATATAGGCCATATGAGATGTGGTATCTAGTTCCATTTGCACCTCAGGAGGGACATATTCTGCCATCTTACGTACTTGCGGTAAAGATATGGACCAGGGCTGAAATCGGTCACGGAATTCGGTACTACCATTGAAGGCAGCGTTACTACCAACTTTGCTGTATTCGGGTTTACAGCTCTTTGCAATGCCTCCGAGTAGGCCTTTAAAATCAAGACGGTGTGTGGTTAGGTCATCAAAGGGTTGACTGCTTGGCTTGTATTCCTGCTTTTGTCTTGCATGTTTTGGTTCTATTTCGTAAGGTATATAGGAAATACGGTGGCTTGTAACACCATCAAATGGGACCTTGGACAGCTTGGCCATCGCAGAAGGTTTATAGCTTTCCCTGGGCTCTACGCCCTTGGGGATGAAATCATCTTGAAATGTAGTGCTGTTTCCGAACTTTACCGTAGGTCGATTGTAGGAATGGTCTGGCTTGGTAAGCTCCCTCTTCTGGATATCCCACGGTCTGTAGTCATCTTTAACAAAAGGATATAATAAAAGAAATCATTAACAAATCTACGTAGTCATGGTTAAGCAAATGTGTTCAATTTCCTTTGCATCTGCTCATTCCAAATTCATCTCTACTTGCAGTGCTCATGAAGGAACTAAATGGGAGCTGGATGCAGTTTCTGAAATAAAGACGGTGACGCTCATTTTAAAATGTGTGCTGCACTAAATGGAGGCATAAAATCAAGGTGTATTGTTTTCACGCCTCCATTTAACGCTGCAGCAGATTTTCGTGCGTCTACAAGTAAAGGCGATTTCTCCTGGGTTTACTCTTCAGTTGTAAACTACTTTTTGTAAATGTTTAGAATATCAAGATGGCGGCCCAACAGCATGTAAGTGCAAATGTTTTTGGTCCCCTGCATGCAATTTGGATTTTTCTTAAAATGTCTTTATAAATGTTGTGATGTGTACACATAACAGTCGATTGTGTCAAAGAACTAAGTCCTACGCGCTCGTCCTTTAAAATTCGAAACAAACGGGTCATTACGAGGTTGCTGGTCCGGAAACAACGGTACCGGTAAGCTTGCTGTTACTGTTGTTTCCAGACCGGCGAACTGCGATTTCTGTGAGCGGGTTCCTTTCAGCCCTAAAGGTACCCGCTCGCAGACCTTAACAGTTGCACAGGCACCATTCATGAAAGGTGCCGGTGCATCTGTCCTCCCCATTCCCATTGAGTCCAATGGGACTCGAATGGGAATGGGGAGTAATGTTTTCCGGCGCCCAGCAATGGGCAATTACCAGGACCGATGGAGCCGTAATTCCCCGGTAAGTCCCCATTGCCGGGTGACGGAATAAAAATGACTCTGGTGGTAACCGTGCCGGTAATTACCAGCACGGCTACCGCCAGACTCATAATGATGGTTGTGGCTACTGGGTATGACTTTTCTACTTCTAATGACAAGGTTAATGCCTCTACGTCATTACCAAATAATTATGGCCTGCATTTTCATTGCCTTCCAACGCCTACTTTGGCCATGCTCTCCAGTAGGCATGAACGCCTGTATTGTGAACTGTCACACCATTTCCACATGTAGTTGGCACTTTTAAATCAAAAGCATAAAATTTAAAAAATGCAAAATCACACATGTTAACTGTAGAATAATTTCTGCAGATATTTTCCCTTGTGATGGAGAAAACTTTAAAGTGAAAACATGGATGGACATTTGCAATAAGGATAATTACACATGCTCCCAATTGTTGCGGCCTAAGTGTAGGGAATACCATCCATATACCCCATCTTCTACCCACTCCACTCCTCTTGCAGCATTGTTCACAACGCTCACTGTTACTCACTTAGCCCCCCCCCCTGTAAATTCTGCAGAGTCCACTCCTAAAAAGTGGGATAGGAAAATCTGCCAACCAAGACTGGCTGGTCTGAAAAACCCTCAGAGACAATTTTAATTTGCATCGTTTCTGCATCACTGAGGTGGCCGGTTGTGAAAAGTGGGGCTGCAAATTTGAACATGAAGGTAATGAAACTGTTGTGCTAGCAGAGTTCATTTTTTTCTGTGATATATTAACATCTCCCATGGTAATCAGAATGGAGATATCTAGGGAAATGTGGGGTTCCTGCACTGGTTCAAAAACATTCACTGGACATCTAGTGCAGGATTCCCATGCCGTCATAAGAACACTGGTACCACCACGGATCAGAAGAGGGGAATGCAGAGAAATTTCTCCCACACTTGATTTGTGCTGCTTTTCTTTGCTCTACCCTCAAATGAAAAGGGTTGTAACACATTTCTTTTTTTTAGAAGGTGTGGCAGGTCAGAAGGAGGAGTTGGACACGCTGAGGACATTATAGATTATCGTTAATATAATTATAAGAATAAGGCCTGTCTTTCCTTATTGATAGACAGAATACTCTACCTATCTAAAAGAACCAAAGGTACTCGTCAGATGTCAGGAAGTCCAAAGTAAAAATGTCCTCTGTCCAAAATAACTCTACCTTACCCTACCACTACATAATACTAAATTAAATAGTCCAGGAGAATGTCTTTTCTTCCCCTGGTCTTCTCTTCTGGTAGTCTCTTTATATACAGGTCTCTCTTTTATACATATATTTCCTAACATAATCTCTTTTGATAGTCTCTGTTATTAACTTTTGTAGTTCCTAAAAGTACTCTTGGGTTTAGTGCTTTTTTTGGTCCTATACTTAGCTTTCCTTCAAATAGTTCCTCACGCTCTTGTACTCACTTATTGATACTTCCCAATCTATTAATTGAGTTATTTTTTTTAATTTAGGTTAATCTTGATCCCTTCTTGGGCTTTCTGTGTCAAGGATTCTCTCTCTTAGTCTGTCTCCTATTTTACCTTGTTTACTTGTCAGTTGTGTTTCCTCTCTCTCGTTACATATTTCTAGGTTGGACTTTCTCCAGGTCCTCACCTGTTTTCCCTTCCTCCTAGGGTTTTGGTTTCCAGCGTCTGTTGGCTCCCCACCTTGGTTGGTTAATTCCCTCTTTCATATGTTTTTCACATTTCTTGTTAACTGGTTTCTTTAATGATATCTCATCCTGGACTGGGATGAAGTTCTCTCTTCATATGATACCTGTCTTCTCTGACTGGGTTATTTGCTTTCTCTGGTTTTTACAGTACCAATGACAGTCTTATATTGACTCTCTCGTCCTTATGACTGGGACAGGTTTCGTCAGAGATATAATGGTCCCCCAGCAGCCTCCTGATTCTCCTGGTTCCCCCGGTACCACTTGTTATGCAGGGAAAGTTTGCAGGGCTTGACTGTCGCTCGGGTGAGGTTTCTCTCTCTTCTCGCTTGTCGGTTTCACATTCTAGGTTCCTCATCAGGATCCTGCCGTACACTGATACTGGCGATTGGAAGATATTCACGCTTCCCACCATAGTAGTCTCTGTGTCATTGTTCAGGCCTCCTGCCCCTCTGCAAGCGTGATCACGCCACCACCAGATATCTCTTTCGCTCCTTACTTCCTCCTCGTAAAACTTTGTTCGCGACTGTACACACCAGCCCTCCTGCATCTCCCACTGGCCTGCTGCCACTGGCTTTCTGCATCTCGTTCAAAGTCATGGGCTCCGTGACCTGCCTCGGCTCCTCCTCCACAAGGCATGATGATGTCAGGGGAGCTTCCCCTGCTCATAGCACTCTCCTCCTCTCCTTCTGCTCTGACTCATCCCAGTTAAATATACGTCTCTCATTAAAGAGACACCTTCAGCCAAATGTAAAGATGCCACACTACTCTTTATAGCAGACAGTACATGTATGGAAGGTTGGTGGTTTGGGGAGTTCCTCATAGGAACGGGAGTCCTTGTCCCCAAAGAAGGAGTCTCTCCCGCTGAGGACCCACTTGCATCGGCCACTAGGGAGGGTCTTGTGGCGTGGGCTCACCCCCCTAGCCTCACAGTTGGAGGCTCCCCTTTGGGGAGAAGGGACGAATAACTGCGATTAATCTCAAAGGTCTGAGTGATCCATGTTTAGGGCCCTTCTGCATTTACATTAATGTGGGGGCATTTTTGCAGTGATGTTAGGCTCAGGAATATAGCATCAGTTATGTTGCAAGGTGAAATCAGAGAGTATTCTCCATGGCCAAATGATTATGGCAGGAGGAGCATTAATGCATGATAGAATTTGTACGGGAACGGGTAGGGCGCAGGACAATTGCTATGCGGACAATGATTTAAGGCATCTTAGCACAACATTAAACATGTGGTTTTTAAAACAGAAATGCACTGCAGCAATGTAGCAAGTGCCAAGCGCAAGCCCTAAGAGTCTTCTGTGAGCTCTAAAGGCACGAGTCTGTGAGATAAGTGCACTTTGAGATTCAGGTTATAGATGTTCAGGTCATTCGAAATCACCTCAAGTGGCCTCTCAAGCTTCATCCTTAGTGTTCTTAGTGTTCTGTTTGCATTAAAAGGGGTATTCTCTACTAGTGTGTTGAGCTGTGGTTTCCCCTCTCCTTTATCCTCCCTGGGGCTGTTCCCACAGGGCCATGTGCAAATGATTTAAAAAGCACAGTGACCAGAGACACTCTCTAGAGTAGTCAATGGGAAATACCTCATAGATCTAAAAGAGGGAGGGCCTAACACGCTCACTAGGACCTCCCTCACAATGAAGTTAACATATGCGGGTGCGATCCGGGAGCTAAATTACCCAACAGTTGCCCAAACGCATTTGCAACTTGCGTGTGTGCAGTTGAATTCGCACTAGTGCACAGTCATTTGTGCAAGTGCTAATGTAATTGCACCTGCACAAACGCAATGGTTGGCATCTGGTCCCAGGTGGGCTGTTGCAACCTCTGTCTGAAGATTTCAGGATTCCTATGCATGCCACTTATAAGGGACGTCCCAAGTTCTTGCCATCTTGTCCTTTCCTCTCTTCACCTTCTTTATAAAGGATAAAGATGTTTCACCCCTTTCTTGGTCTATCTTTCAATACACTGTCAGGTGTATATGGCACTGTACCACCTGCACATATTTCGAGCAGATATAAGGAACAGGTTAGGTTGCCGATCTATTGGCTTTATTGACCACAAATGGCCTACATGGATTAGCACAAACTCAACAGTATATCCTGCTGTCCTCAATACAGTGGCTTTCTGGAGCCGAAGTGGTCTATCTGAGGCAGTGTAGCTGGCCATGCCCTTCCCTTTTGTCTCTCTGGCTATTCCAGGCATAGCTGGTAAGAAAGGACAGAAGGGACTCCAGTGTTTATAGTTATTCACATGGCATGTCAAACCCTCTACCTTACAGAATACCACACAGCCTGGCATGTACCATCAGGCAATGCAGAGTCACAGCTCATGAAGAGGCATGTGCTTTGCATGTATCACCATGAATGATGAAGAACCACTGTTCAATGATTTGTGTACACTGATACATGGATGGTGGTTCAGATAAGCTCCATTCATAGAATACTCTTTGAAGATTCAAGTACCAAATTCAATCACCAAAAACTCAGAGCCTCGTCCAGAAGAAATACTTCTGGCTGCAAATTACCACCCCATAGTCATAGCTCTTAATGAAATAAGAACAGGTAAGTAGGTGGAAAACAAAGTGGAAAACAAAGCTGTTTGCAAATCTTGAACTACGGGAGAAGGTTATGGAGTCAACATCACTGCATCTACACTTTAAGCACAGGACAGTACTTTCAGAGTGTAGAGGATAGCTCCGTTTGTATCTATTTGGCTTTTCAAACTCTGCTGTGTGTGCCAGGAGAGTTGATCATGTATAACGGGGCATGGTTGGATCCTAGCATTTAGGATCTTTCATGAACCAATGACTACCTCTGCATGTGTTACATAGAGTGCCCTGGTGATAAGTGGGTACACTGTCTGGCAGCATGGTAGAGTGGCTTTGCTCGTAGAATTGTCGCAACAGGGGCGTGTATGGCAACATTGGCTCCCTGGAGCACCACCAAGCTATCCTTGTGTCCCCATTGAATTACGTCTGTCATGCACAGAGGTAACTGGATCCATTTCTCAGCTACTGAATTGTGGTGTGAAGGTACAGGTTAATATCATCATTCCTACCAGAGAGGATAATACTTATCCATTTGACTACAGTTGTAGTCAACAGCAATGCAACCAAAAAATGCAACCTTCCACACCACTGCTTTTAGCGCATTTGTGCCATATCAGACACATCATATTTAAATCAATATTGGTACTGCCACCAATGGGAGCAGTCCATCCCAAACTACTACACCATGTCTGCTCTGTATGGCAATATATGTATCCCAGACATATTTGGGCCTTGCTGGGGCTCATAAGTGAGGAGCATCTTATTTTCCCCTCATCGCAGCGAGCAAGGGACCAACACATGGGCATACCCTGTCACAGTTTGAAATGCAAGATATAGCCTAGAGATTTGATGCATAGAAGGTTTTAAATGAATCTTAACCACTGGCAACAGAGCCTCAGTCCAGAGGGCAGGTCTTGGTCCCGCTTTGTGTATTTTTAAAAATGTTGCTCATTCTTTTCATTTGCAATCTTAGTCAAAGTCTCATGGTCAACACGACTGGCCCTGTGATGCAAAACATGGGTATGTAATGAGAACTCCTGTTGGGAGCATAGGCCACACATAGAGGGCTTCCACAGTTCTAGTCTCCAGAGCCTGATGAGTCGTGGTCTGTGTCATACTGCTGAGCGTGTGGGGGATGAAAGGAAGATTCTGTGAGTGAATGCTCCCTTCTACTGAAAATCTCCATGCACCACTTCAAGAGGTTCTCTCAATCCAATTTAACAGTAGACTTTTATGAGATCTCTTTTCCATCGATTCAAGTCCCGTACTAGACACCTTACTAAATCAAAAAAAATCATTTGGAGATCTTAAATGCTCCTTTTATGAACCAGGATGCTTGCTTGGAGACCTTTTTCTGTGGGACAGTGGTGGAGAGGAGTGGTACATTTGCTGGTTACCCGATAACCAGAGTGCTGCCCACCATGCCTGCTCTTTGGGTACTGTGACGAATCTGTGGATGTCGTCCCTTCTCCACTAGGGGGAGACATTTTCCATGGGGCCACTGAGGTGCAGCCACAGTAAAATAGACCCCCTGGGGGTGGTGCACCACAAGAGAATAACATGGGAGAAGAGGCCCCTTATGGGATTAGGGACGACCATTCTTAGAGAGCATGGCATACCTCTGCTCTTCATAGTAGGTGTCTATGTGATTAATCCTTTCCTAATATAGGATTTACAAACTAGAAAACATTCATTCGGGTAGTGCGCTTTGGTGGTCTGTGAAAAGTAAACTAGCTACTTATAAGTATCTATACAGTAATTTAGAAATACAACAAAGGAGAGCTCTATCTTTGGATGAGGGCTCATTTTTATTACGGACCGTATGGGTGACACTGAATACCCATGCTTATTCCTTTGCAAAGCCAGTCTTTTACATCTGTTTGCTGATCGATATGTCTGGCTAGGTCACCTTCATGAAACTGGGGTTCAAGTGAGCGGATGCCATGACATCTCTCTGGATTGCAAATCTGGGACATGTTACCTTTATGTGTCGACGTAGTGTCTACCTTTCCTACACCGGTTTGCTAATCAATGTTTCATGAGTTGAACCGTATGGCAAATGGCTATGCATGTAGGTCTAGCTGGAGCACCTTAATGATGCTGGAGTTCAATTGGTTGGACACCATGACATCTCGATCTCTCTCTGCATTGCAGATCTGGGACATGTTGCCTTTATGTGTCGACGTAGTGTCTACCTTTCCTACACCGGTTTGCTAATCAATGTTTCATGAGTTGAACCTTATGGCAAATGGCTATGCATGTAGGTCTAGCTGGAGCACCTTAATGAAGCTGGAGTTCAATTGGTTGGACACAATGACATCTCTCTGGATTGTAAATCTGGAACATGTTACCTTTATAAGTCGGTGTAGTGTCGACCTTTCCACCATGAGTTTGTCTTCTTTCCACTGGTCTTGCTGGGACCATCGGTGCTACTTCATAAGGATTGAAATCTCTCTTGTAGGTGGTTCCTAGGTCGATCTGACCAGGTTTCGGCTGGTAGACTTCTTGCACACGAACTGGGCGATTTATTGCATCATACGGCATATAATCTGATCTGAAATGATGAAAAATTTGGAAATATTTGTCAGTAAACTGGAAACCGCAATCAGTGTTTTGGCTATGGTGACTTTACATTTCAAAATATAAATTTGATTTAAAGCATAACCATCAGTGACAAAGTTAAAATTGCAGTAGAACTTGCAAAAAGATGGCTTCTCATTGTGAAATATGAACATTTTTGCAAGGAGCAATTACCTGGACATTAAATCATATTCCCTTTAACACAAACAATGGTTTCTCAAAACAAAAAAACGAAATGATATCTATACCGTTACCATGACAATGGGCCTCATTATGACCCTGCCGGTCTGGAAACAACAGTGGCGGTAAATCCACTGCCACTGTTGTTTCCGGACCGGATGATTCTGAGTTCTGCAGGTGGGAGGTGTCACTCCCGCCGGGTCTGATCTGACAGGAGTAACGCCACCCACATGCGGGAGGAAATGGAAACACCGGATCTGTCATAGATGGAACCGGTGTTTCCATTGTCCCCATCCCCATGGAGTCCTATGTGACTCCATGGGTATGGAGATTTACGGAATTCCGCCTCTGGAATGATCGGGTTGTAATGCCACAGCGATTCCGGCAATCACAGAGGCGGAATGGTATTTCGGGTCTGGTGGCAGCCTGCCGGTTTTTCCGGCACAGCTACCGCTGGACTCGTAATTATTCCAAATCCCACTCCCCTAACAATGATTGTCCTAATCATGTCTGGGTGCTCACTTAGAACAGAGGTGAAAGCACTGGCCTCCCCAATCATATCAAAGCCACATCCCGAATCAACTGCAAAAAGTACTAAGTTCCTGATTAACAATGTATCATCTTCCCATTATTTGTGATTAACTTGTATTCTAATCTTGCAATGGATGAATGTTTTTATTGCAAGGACTTCCATTTCCTTATCCCCCACATCTGCAATAAACACAATTGAATAATAATAATAATAATAATAATAATTATAATAATATGAGAATGCTGGCATCAACAGATCACTCCATCACGCATGCACGTGAGGTGATGTTTGATTGCTTCTCAGCATTCATTCTTTCTGCTATAGATCTTATTCCAAACTTTCTGACTTGAGGTGCATGCTAAAATCATCTTCTTTGCTTTTCATCTGCACCCCCGACCACCCCTGCAAATAGCCCTGTAGACCTCAGAAAGAAAATACTCACATGGAATAATGACTCTTCCCCAACTTCAGCCCTCAGACTCGCATGTAGGTGGCTCCATCCACCCTTGTTGTCCCCACCTGGATTTTCATGAAACCATTTTGAGATAATGTGCACCTTATGAATTGCACTACATGGGGGGGGTCCTCTATCCCCCTGTCCTTTGCCAACCACAAGCCCCCCTCGGCACTTGTTCACCTGCACCCACCAACGCCCTATTTGTTTTTCATAATTTGTTATTGTTCCCGATTTTCTCATTGTCCAAACTTTGATGATTTTTTTTTACAATCTATGGATATTGCCCGTGTAAACCCCGTTTCCTGTGGGGTTGCAGCATGAAAAGTGCTAAATGTCCTGTTATTGGGACAGGCGGCTGATTTCACAGTCCTTTCTTGATGTCCGCCCCCTCTCGCGCAAAATTATGAGGTCCTGAGATGGTATGCTCCACCAGCAGGGGAAGCGGGGCCACCGATGAGGTGATTCCACCTCAGGTGCTGAGGGAACTCCCCTGCTGGTGCGCGGGAATGGTAGCACCGATTAGGCATATTAGCCTGAAGGAGGTTCAACATAGCTCTCAACCATTTGTGTTGCAAAGGCGGGTGAAATCACGCGATTTTGTTTTTGGCGGGTGAGACGCCCATTAGAATGAATGGGCGTGCAGGAGGCTTGGCGGGTGAGTCAGCCCTTTACAGGGCGGGTGACACCCGCCAAAAGCAGGTGAGTTGAGAGCTATGGGTTCAAGAGAGGGAGAACTGGGTGAATAGACAAGGTAGAGGCCCGGACTGCTCCGGAGGGCACTTAGGCCCTCTGTCGAGTTGGGGACTCCTACCAGTAAGCCCATAGGCTGACCGCCTATCGGTAGCTGGCTGCCCTCCCTCTCTGTGACTGGCATCGCTTGGCTGAAGAGGCACCCGGGGCCATTCAGGTAGGAGAGAAGTGAGGGCAGTGGGGATACCAGGCCCTCACATGACGATATTGTTTTACCAGCGGGCCGGTTGTCGGTCCCTTGAAAAATACTTGGGGGACTTAGCCACTGTTCCGGGTTGGCAACTCTTTGTTGTGTTCCCGCAGGTGGCGCTGAAGTAGAGGGTACAGAGCAACAAGTCCTGATTGGCACCCTTAAGCGTATCGCTTGTGTAGTGCCTGCGGGCTATTCTCCCTAATCTCACCCCAACCTTTTTGGATGTGTGGTGCATTCTGTTCTTTTGCTGCCACCGCAATGGGGGTCCAATAAATATATTCCATGTGAGTTTGCCCCTCCTCAGCGTAAACCAGTGACAAGAAATGTTACGTAATTATCAAGATGAAAGCGTTCAGTGAAAAGAGAGACTAATGACAGGACAAGTTACTTATTCAGCAAATGAGAAAGCATTCCTTCTCAGGTGATACTTGTGGTAAGAAATGTTATGTAATTATCAAAAGTCAAAGGGCCTCATTACACGGTAGGCGGTGAGCCATGGTGCTATTAGCGCCATGGCTCATGCCGGTAAAATACCGGCACCGCCTTGGCGGAAAGGGGATTTACCGCCCCATTCCAAGGTTGGAGGGGCGGTAAATCCCCCTTCCACCATTGCCCTTCCCCATTCCCATTTCTGCCCCATAGGGCTCTATGGGAATGGGTAAGGCGCTAATTACGGCACCGCAATTTTGCGGTGCCGTAATTAGCTCCGAGGTCCCTTTGCGGGTTGGATTTTAACACCTGCAAAAAGCAGGCGTTAAAACCCCCAACCCGCAAAGGGACCTCGTAGTAAGGCGGTAAGGATTTACCGGTACCGGTATTTTACCGGTACCGGTAAATCCTTACCGCCATCCGTGTAATGAGGCCCAAAGTGTTCAGTTACAAGACAGGCTAGTGACAGGACAAGTTACTTATTTAGCAAATGTGAAATCGTCCCATCTAAAGGGATACCTGTGGTAAGAAATTTTATGTAATTATCAAAGGTAAAAGCGGTCAGTCACAAGGGAGACTAATGATAGGACAAGTTATTTAGCAAATGAGAAAGCATTACTTCTCAAGGGATACCTGTGGCAAGACATGTTATGTAATTATCAAAGGTGAAAGCGTTCATGTAGAAGAGAGATGAGTGATATGAAAAGTTATTTATTGAGCAAATGAGAAAGTACTCACCCTCAAGGGATACCTGCGACAGGAAATGTTACGCATATTTCAAATGGAGTAATGTTTATTCCCAATGGACACCTTTGACTGTTAAGCTATTTGCTGATCAAAAGTATAACCACTTATCATCAAGAGACGCCTAAAGTAATGGGGGCTCATGAATTTCCCACCTGTAAAACTAATCCCATAGTGAGACCTGAGGGATTCCTAGTATGTTTATGTGACCGTGTTATTCAATGGTATGTAATAGGAGCAACTCTGTCAGGGGCCTAATGGTGGAAGAGAGACTCAACATTGTATTGTATGATATAAACCTCTGACGCTACATTAAACAAGAGTGGGTCTTGCTCAAACAAAACAAAGAAGTCTGTGCTTGTTTCTTTGCTCTTTGACACCTGAGCTGCTGCTGGCTGGAGGGGCAACCCCCCTCACTTTTAGAGCCCTCCCCTGGTTATCTCCTTTTTGGCATACATTCCACCCCCTTGGGCTTTTCAAAATTCTTGCACAGGTGTGCAGTAAGGTGTTACACTCCTAAACCAGATCTCCTACAGGTAGCTAATCACTCACTTTTACGAAAGAGCAAAGGCAGATTTAAACTACAGGGAGAAACACCTTACGCTTATATGCTCTCTGCCTCCTTGTAATTGAAAAGGAAGATAAATCGATTCCTGAATTAGGATCTGTATGGAGAAGGCAATGGGGCAGGCATTACCAGGCAACCCAAAGATGGTCCATCTTCATTAAACTTCTTCTGTATCAGCACCTGTTCGGGGAACCCGACGCACTCAACCAAAATAACCATGAGCAGCATCCAAGGGGATATGAAACCAATGCACCTTTTGTGGGGCGCTGTAAGCTTCTAAACTGTTGCCACCACTGCAGCAGAAAGTGATTCTATACAGCAAGCCCGTGCGTAATGCCGCTAGCTGTTACTCTTCATTCTAGCTCATTGACATAGCCCCTTCCCACTAAGACCTCCAAATACAAATTATTATTCTCGCAATTTTTTTCCACCTGGCCACTTTAGCAGCGTTTTAGAGAAAATATTGCTCTAATGTTCCTAGGGCCTCATCACAAGTTGAGCGGTAATCTAGCACAAATTTGGCTGAGCGGAAATAGCGTTACCACCAGCTCTTGCGGCGGTATTAGCGCCTCATCACAAACTGCTGTGAATGCGCCCCCTACTCCGGCGGTAATGCTATTAGCACAAGGTGGAAACTGTGCCAAAATAAGGGTTACCGCTGAGAAATCGGCGCTAATAGTGCTACCGCTAGCTATCCTGGCGCTATTAGCACAGGCGCTAATAACGTCATCGCCCTAAGGGAAGCATTGAAATGGCCTTTTTGAAAAATACATCCCATTGAATATCTCCACTTCCTGCAGCCATCCGGTCCTGTAAAGAACCAAGAATGTTCCAGGAGAGGATAAGAGGCGAGGTGGCAGAACATTGCCTGCACAAACCTAAAATTAAAGAGGGGGAGCCGGTGATCCTCACGGATTAGGTCGTTGCCCACTGTGAGGAACTTTATGGCAGTCGGCAGTGGAAGACGATTGGGCAGCGCAGAACAGTCACCTGGAATGCCATAGCGCAGAACAGCCAACTGGAATACCATCTGCCAGAAAGTGACAGCAGTGGCAAGTGTACCCCTTGATGGAGAGGACTGCCACAAGCGGTGAAACAACCTGAGGGTCAGGGTGCGGGGACTGCTGTCACAACACCACCAGGAGTCCCTGGTGACTGAAGGAGCCACTGTGGAGCCACTGGTCCCCACTACCTCGGAGGAGAAATGCAGTACAGTGCTTGACATCAAAGGGATAGAGGGAGTCGGCAGTGTGGAGGCGGGTGCCAGCAGCCAGGAGGTGAGTCAACACCGCACCACCAACACAAGTGCATGCACAAATGACAGCCCTGTATAAGATGCCCCAGAGACAGGGACACATGTCAGCAGACCCAGAAGCTGGGCATGCCAACAGGGTGGATTAAGGGGGTGGCACATCAGCCATGGGGCAGGGCTCCAAGGGCATCCTGAGCATCTCACCATTGGCAAGGGGTGGCAAGTGACCCACCCATATGCCATGCGCACCACACCCCTACTGGCACACACTGTGCCAGTGGGATGGATGGAGGTGCGTGAGTAACCAAGACACTGTGCAGCAGTCACACCAGCATGTTGTGGGATCAGTTGGCCTGTCCCATGTTGGCATGGCAGAGAAGGCACAGGGAAGTACACATCCCTCACACTGACATGTGCTCAGCCTGCCAATCACTGTGCACCATGGTGCAGCCTTGCTGCCTGCACGGCATTGTACCATAGAGCCATGACAATGTCATGAACTAAGCCACCACCCCCACCCCCACCATGTGAGTGCCACCTGGGGAGGGGATGTGGGGCCATGAAAGACCACAAGCATGTATCCCAGACATCAACTGCCCAAGCACAGACACCTTACCCTCCCCACACACAGGCCAAAGACCAACTGGCCATGTGTCACACACTCATTGCTACAAGCAACCCCATGATGCTGGGCCCACATGCAATACCCTGTGACCTACCATGCCCATTTTCTCATATGTGTGGGGTCCCACCCTGTACCATAGCAAAAGTGTCTTGCAGGCCAATACACGTGGGGAACCATACCTGATGACATTTCCTATGTCCCCTACAGGCACTCATGCATCGTCAGAGGCATCAGAGGAGGAGGAGGTTGAAGGCCCATCTCAGAGCAGCGCATCCAGGCCCTCAAGGTCTTCCACCACCCCTCATAAAGGGCCAGTCAGGCTACAACGAGGCGGATGTCCCACCATGTAACACCGCAACACAGCAGGGCCAAGACAGCGCCCACACCACAAGCCACCAGAAGCAGTGCAAGGCTCATTGCACCCGCAGCTGGAAGCACAGACACAGAGGCCACACTTGCTGGCAGGGTGACTAAGGAGTCTCAGGGGGACACCAGCCAGGTGTCGCTACCTGCCGAAGAACCACAGACCATGGAGAGCCCTCCACGCCACCAGCGTCCACACTCACCAGATAGCCCTCCATGCCGCCAGCATCCACACTTCCTGGATAGCCCTCCACGCCGCCAGCATCAACATGCCCAAGGCAGCCCTTGCCACCGCCACCGTGCACAGTCACCTGAGCCGGACGTTGACACTCCCTCATCTGGCTCCCCTGAATACAGCCCAGAGCCAGCACAGAGCCCCTCTTCCAGACAGCACACACCGATAAGCAGCATGCTGTTGTGTAGGCTTGGGGACATGGAGCGCAGACAGCAGGAGATGGAGGCAATTGGCCACAAACACTCCGAACACCTACAGGCCATTAGAGACAGCATTCAAGGGGCCACGCGCAGGATTTTGCGGACCATCACGTGGAACAGGGCCGAGACAACTGCCAGCATGGCTGCCCTGACATTGGGCCTCATTACGACCCTGGCGGTAAGTACCGAACATTACCGCCATGGCGTAATCAACGTTTACGCCGTGGGTCGATGGCGTAAAGTGCGGCATATTCCGACCCATCGGGCACGTGCATTACGCCATGGCGTTAATGTAAAGTATGGCATGGCGTAAATGGGGCAAAAACGGCCCTTACCGCCATCGCACGCCGCGCAAGGAGCACTACCGCCACACACACCATAGCGGCGACCGCAATTAGCGGTCACCGTAATTAGCGGTCACCGTAAATAGGCGGAACCGAAAATAGCGTCATCGCGGCGGAACGGGAAACTGCACGACGGCCATCTTGAAAAACACAATCCATTGCCATCCTCCACAACCATACCTGATCCAACCCTGACACCTATCCACACCCAACACCCACCCAATTAGCCAAGTAAAAATGCCCAAAGCCGTTAAAAAAGCATGTGACCGGCAGCGCCAAGACCGTTTCTCAAGGGAGGAACTAACCATGCTCGCAGAGACTCTGCAAGAAAATGCTGCAGCTGTATTCTCCGCGCAGATGACAAGGCCGGCAATAGCGAAAAAGAAGGCCATATGGGCCCTAGTGGCACAGCGTGTGAGTGCAGTGGGGGCCGTACCCCGCACTGCCCAGCAGTGCAGAAAGCGCTGGGACGACTTGAGGCTCCGTGTCCGAAGCATCCTCTCAGCTAACCGGAACCTAGCCACGTCAACTGGGGGTGGATCCGATTCGCCCATAAAGCTGCAAGCATGGGAGGAAATATGTGCATCCACCATCGGGATGGAGAGCATCCATGGTGTCGGAGGGATGGAGAGAGGAACGCCGACCTCAGGAGATGCAGGTAGGTGGCCAGAGCAAGCCATGCTAAACTCATGTGAAGTACCATGTAGCCCCATAGTGCATATGCAACACATCGGCAGGTGTATGTCCACAGACACATCCAGACTCCACCCTGTACACATGCAGCATGCACACCCTAACTGCTGGCACACACATACCACCATGCTACCTCCACACAAAAGGCACAAAACCTGTATGCCCCTGCCTGAAATGTGCTGCATGTACCCACTGTATAGATGTCATCCCTCACAATGCACGGCCAATGTCCGCGGACCCATCAATAACACTATCCCTCCTTTGCTCCACCACAGGATCTGACACAGACCTCCAGGAAGAGGACAACACTGCATCCAGATCCACCAAGAGGGCCAGGCCACAGGCATCCACCTCAGCCGTCCTGAAGGAAACACACCAGCAGCCACAAACCCTGCCTGGGGAAGAGGACAGGCAAGTGCCAGCCCCCACAACATCAAACACAGACCCAGCAGCAGCACCGCACATGTCACTAGTCGTGCCCACTGAAGGGACAGGCTCTGCTGCAAGCAGCACCCTGGGTGAAATCGCTGCCATAGCGGCAACCTCCGACAGTGAGGCAGGCAGCATCGAGGTCATCGATGAGGGAAGGCCCACTGCCCAGCCACATTCCCCCTGCACATCCCTAAGCCCCCTGCAGGCGGATGCCACACAGGGGCAGTCGGAGGCCGAGGATTGGCCAGCCACCCGATCCCCCCAGCCTGAGGTGAGCAGCCCAATGGACATGCAAATGCCACTGGGCATGGGCCAGCGGAACCAGCAGACACTTGAGGATATAGTTACCCGCCAGCAGCAGCTATCCGCCCTCCTCAACGAACATGTTGCACAGTGTGGGGTGCCAAGGGATGGCATGGAGAGTTTGGCAGACCGAGTCACAGCTGCCATAGAGTCCTCCACAAAGGACATATGCACGGAACTCGCGGCTGTGCGCAATGTCCTCACAGAACTTGTCCAGACCATCAGGGACATGCGTCCAGATGTGCAGGCCGGACCGTCCTCATCAGCCAGCTCGGCACAGAGCAGCCCCATCCGCAGATCAGGGCGCAATCTACGCAGCACGGGCAGGGGTGCCCCGGGGGCCAGGGGAGGGGATTCACATTAGTGGCTTGACAGTCGAGCAGGACTACTGCACACCCTGCTGCACAGACACTACCGCACCTTCGTAGGGATTCCAGGGTGGAGGGGGGAGGGGGTGTGTTGGGGTGTCCAGGGGGGAGGGGGTGTGTTGGGGTGTTCAGGGGGGAGGGGGGAGGGGGTGTGTTGGGGTGTTCAGGGGGGAGGGGGGAGGGGGTGTGTTGGGGTGTTCAGGGGGGAGGGGGGAGGGGGTGTGTCACGACGTTTCATAGTTTGAATACACTTTTTTCTTTCCCAAAATGAAATGTGTGGACATTTTCATTGCATATGTGTGCTTTATTGGTGTACAGTCCACAGTGTGCATGTCCCAGAGACACACAGTGCCCCAAGTGCAGTCTCCATGTGATTCACACCAGCCGTGTGTGCTAGAAGCAGAGGTCGATGATACTTTGGCGCATTGCACGCCCCTCCTGTGCGTCGCCTCCTCCATGGGGTGCTGCCCCATCGGCACCCTCCTCATCCTCATCGTCAGGTGGTTGCAGTCCTGCGTCAGGGGGCAGGGGCACATTCCGTCTGACGCACATATTGTGTAGCATGACACATGCCATGACGATCTTTGCCACCTTCTCATGGTGGTACAGGAGTGCCCCACCAGACCTGCTGAGGCTTCGGAACCGTGCCTTCAATAGGCCGAATGTCTGCTCTATGACCACACGAGTACGTGTATGTGCACGGTTGAAGTCCTCCTCGTGCTGGTTCTGCGGGTTCCGGACTGGTGTAAGGAGCCACCTCTTCAGGGGATAGCCTGCATCACTGGTGTAAGGAGCCACCTCTTCAGGGGATAGCCTGCATCATAGCCTGTATGTAGGCGAGAATGTATGTGTTAGTCATGTCGTCTGATCAAGAACATGATGTGCCACCATGGCTTGCATCCAACTGTTACTTCGGCTCACTTCTACATGCACTAATTGATTCACACAATGCAACCAGTATATGCTCATGGCTCCCATGGCCTGTTTTGCATGCCATCACCCAATGTATGCAGAGGGGTTGAGTGCATTGTGAGTGGCCATCCTCTGTCTCCGTTCTCTGTGTTGCTCACAGCCAGGTGGAGTATGCATCATTCCCCCCCCCTTCAGCCAGGTGGAGTATGCATCAGTACGTCATTCACCTGCCCACTTCCATGACATTGGACTCACCGAGTAGCCAGGATCTTGGGCCTGCATGTCGCTCCATGTAGCGTGGTATTGTGGAGTTCCACAGGACCATAGAATCATGGGTTGATCCGGAGAATCGGGCACAACAATGTGTGATGATCTTGTTGGAGTCACAGACCATTTGCACGTTGATTGAGTGGAACTGTTTCCGGTTGCGGTACGGTACCTCCATGGCACGTGGAACCACCAATTCCACATGGGTGCAGTCGATGGCACCAATGCAACCGGGTATGCCGGCTAGTGCATGGAAACCCACTTTGGTGTTTGCAATGTCCTGGGCAGTCCGTGGTAATGAGATGTGGTCGTCTGTGTGCTTGAGGAGGGCATCGAGCACTTGGATGAGTGTTCGTGAGAATAATGGTTGTGAAATGCCATGCAAGTGCCCCACTGTGTGCTGGTAGGTGCCTGTGGCCAGGAAGAGGAGTACAGACACTACCTTCAGTAGGGGGGGGATGGCGGTTGGAGTTTCTATCATGCTGACAATGTCGTTGTGTATCATGTCTACGATGGCGGTGATGGTGTCCCGGTCCATACGGTACAGGGTGTGGATCTGCTCAGCAGTGAGGTTGAATGGATTGGCTCTGATGCGTGGGATTGGGGGCTGCCTGCGTGGTGGCACTGGCTGTGCTGGTGGGGCTTGCTGGGTCTGCCTTGCCCTCCTTCTCCTCCTGCGTCTCCTCTGTGCAGCCTGTTGTTGTTGTTGTTGTTGTTGTTGTTGTAGCACTTGCATTGCTATCAGGTCCTCCAGCCCCAACATTGCTAGTCGTATTGGTATCATTGTGGAGTGTGACTGGGTGTGGGAAGGGGTGGGGTGTGCTCTTTTTGTACTTCCTGAGTCTGTATTGCCTTCACCTGTGCTGTTTCTGTGCACCTGTGGCAGCTGCATTCACTTTACATGGCCCTTTACGGTTGGTTCGCGATGACGTAATTAGCACCATGGCGGTAACGGGCTGGGTGATGGCGTTAGGTGCATGTCCGCTTGGGTCGGCATTTGCGTACCTTTCCGCCATGGCGCTAAGTATGGTGTGGCCGTTAGCGTGCGCGCACCCTTAGCGCAGTTAGCGGTGGCGTTAACTACGATGCCGCTAATGGCATCGTAGTTAACGGTCACGGGTCATGATCGGACCTGGCGGAAAACGATGGCGGTAACCATTTACCGCCATCGTTTTTCACTTAGCGCCAGGGTCGTAATGAGGCCCATTGTATGCCCAGAGGGCCAGGGAGATGATTGAAGGCGTCTCTGCACTGGCAGAGGCCATCCAGCAGAAAACAGAGGTGCAACGCCAACAAAACCTGGGGACGGGTTCCGTCCCTTCCACTTCAACCACATCCACAGAGGGGTCACATCAGGGTACACCGAGGCATCAGTAATAGTTCCTTTTGCCCCAAAAATCACCAAGAGATGCCGGGGGGAGAGGCCACGGTTGTGAAGGACTCAGAGACACTGATTGCCCGGTTTTCGACGCTAATACCGCCATATATGGACTTGTGATGTGGCTGGGTTCGCGTTTCGTTTGGCGAGTGCAGATACTGCCGGCTGTAATAGCGCCAACTGTAATAGCACCGGCTGATTTTACAGTCAGTTTGCACCGGCTCGTGATCCTGCAGAGCAGTATTGGTGGTGCTAATTCCGTTAATGACACTTTTAAGGCTTAGCGCCAGACTTATGATGAGACACTAACTTTAAATGGTATCGGGTAATATTGTCCCCGTATATAATGTTGCCAAACATATAGTCGCTGGGAAACAGCATAGGCGACATGATATATGGGGACAATATATGGGGTAAATGGGAGCAGGATTTATTTATTTTTTAAAAAGGGAATGCAGGGCTGTCCCCCGCGTGTTCCTTCTGATAAGGTCTCCGCAAAAAAACTGCGATATTTTTGCGGGGACATTATCACATGGAACCCTCTAAATTCTCATTGCGGGGTTATGAATATTCATCTCACTTCGAATATTATAGCTTTATTTTGCCATCAGTAGTGTCTAATAACAAATAGTTATTTTTTCTTTCTCTATATATTGCATGTTTTTATACATGTACACATTTGTTATGCCATTTCTTTCATCCAACATCACCTTCTTATTGGATCCGCCTTGAGTTATGCTACACTACCAATGAGTGAGTCAGAGTTTCCAGATCTCTACCCATGGCGAGTGTGTTGTGGAAGCTTGCACATAGGGCATTAAGCCTTTTCTCTGTTGGCCACCATTACCAGACAAGTGAATTTAGGCTTCCTTTGACTAAATCATTCACTCAGAGCAGAACCTCTGAGTTTCAGCAGTAGCTTCTGGCCATATCACTGCAAACGTATATAATGATATTAGTGTTGGCCACGTATCCTTTTCAGAACACAGTTTCGTCCATTAGCAGCATGAAGCTAAACCCATACCAAGAAAAACAAGCATTCAGACAAATGAGAACTGTCCAAGGAGAATGGCTGTATCTAAAGAAGTTTACATAACAAGCTGAATGGGGTCTGGATTCCAATTTGTTGTCAGATAAGGAACATGCTTGGTGGTCTGTAAATAATTTCATCATCTTAGATAGTATAAAAATGTGAGCACGCAAGTCTCTGCATTACTCATAGAATAGTTAATTGCCGGAGCCACACGCAGCTTGGGGTGATAAGGAAGTGGAATGGGCGGACGTAGGCACTTGTATGAGGACATTGCTTGTCTTTTTGCATCCTGCAAGTTGAGATTTTCAACTAGTTGGGAAAGAAATTCGTTTTTAGATAGATCCATATTGTGCCAATACATGGTGCAGGGCATAGACTGTAAACCAAATTGGAGCAAGGTGTGACTAAGGGTAGACAGAAGGTCATCTCTAAAAAGTGATAGGTTATGGTGTTTTCTAAATGCAATGTGGCTAATTCAGAAAGGGCATGATGCCATATATGCCTGGCCGTTAACCTTAGCTCTCAGCTATCTTGTGCTCTTTGCTTACTGCCCCTTTTCACCTTGACCATAAACCTCGAATCAAAACTCCTCTTTTGTAAGCAGACATTTCTCACAATCGATCAAAGTGAGCGCTGGTGCCGGCCTCAGACATTGTGATGTTGCGACTTGTGGGTTGCATCTTAGCCTTCCCTTTCCCTGTGTTAACATGTTTTGTGCTACTAAATTGACACAGAAAGCAAATCTTTAAAAAGAAAACAGGAACTTATCTACTTAACTAAAAGTGACACGCAGGGTTTGAATGAAGCCATAGAATGGCACTGAACATAATAAAAAGGACTATTAAGCCCAACACTGAAATAATGTCATGAAAGATGTACATGAACACCCACAGGAGGATGTCATGTCTTCGGGTAGTTCCTACGGCCATGTCCCGACACCCGGTCCAGTGACCTACCCCTCCCATTCACCTGTCTCCCGGGGCTCACGCAGGCAACCCAGTTTGGCTCGCGCGCTAGCCAAACAAACGCCATACACCCTACAGTCACGATTGCTGCCGTTTCTCCATTGGCAGTTGCCATGGAGATTAGGCCACCGCACGAGCAGTAACACACTCGCTTGTACCGTTGTGGCCCGATCACGTGACCCGAGGAAACGGTCACGTGCCCCGGGTTCGCGGTCACGTGACTCCGTTTAACATCATGTGACCAGGAAGTGGACGATATTTAAGCAGTGCAGTGCCGGTATCCTACGCTTCACAGCTGGTTTACCAGGATAACTCTGTTTGGCTTTCTTACCTTTATTGCTTACCTGGCTTCCTTGGACTTGGCTTTCGTTTTCTGGACTTCTTGTGGATCACGCTTGGATTTGGCTGCATCGGCTTTTCTGCACATCACGGCTCCTGACCCCGGACTGAACTACGGACTTCCTCTGGATCACGTTTTTGTTTTTCCCTTTGGTTCGGACGGCTCTTCCTGGCTTCAGACCTTCTTCTGCAACAGATCTCTTTTGGGCCTCCCTGATTGCACCTCTGCACGGGTAATCTCACTCTCCAGTTGGTGGCTGCCATCTGATTACCTGGGGCCCATCTACAATACACTCTCCAGGTGGAGACTGGCGATGAACATCTAGATCTATCCCGCAGGGTGGGTCCTTTGCCTACGTGAGTCCTGGAACCATCCTCCCGTTCAGGTTCACCATCCCTTTCATCAGATCCCCGGTAAGACTCTGATTGTCTTCGGATTATTGTATGTAGTATCCTGCCTGCTTGGTATCTAACCATTGCCTTTTTTCACAGCTGTCTTGGGGTTCCTAGTACTTCGGTTCCGGCTTCGGATTATCTCCACCTGTGGCCTCAAAGGTTGCACAGGGAGTGATTTAGTGATTCTCCCTGTGCGGCACTTGGGGACGGAGGTCTTCTATATCTTCACGACTCTCAACACAAGACAGAGGACCAACAGGGGGAACTGCAGCAGCAGTGATTTTACATGTGCCAACCAGTGAAAGCATAACAACTAAAGGTCACACGAGAATTGAAAGGACAGCGCAATGAAGTTTAAAATCGAATGATGACAAAATAAATGACCAACCGACGCAGGACAATCACAAGAATAACAATAGAGGAAAGAATAACTACTCTCTAAGAATTCGATCAACGAGTACCAATCAATATCGGTAAATGCAGCACGCAATAATTGCGGTCTGGTAAGAAGAGGTGCAATAATTATGGCACATATAAGTACACTTTTTTAAGACGTTGAGTATTTTAAAAATAGATTGGGTATAGCAAAATAAAATGTAAACAAAATGAGAAACTAAGCAATGTAGCAGCGCTAGTACTATATTAATAAAACATACTGCATAGGTATAAGCCTAAATACAATAAAGAAAAGAAAATCTACATATATGATATATAAAATACCCATTATTGAGTACTGGAATAAACGGCATAATTAAGGAGGGAATCTGATTTTCAAATAATAGACTCCCTTTTAAGATGGCCACTGGGAAATAAATAGAACTGATGAGCGTTAACATGCAAGGTTTTACGTCCGGGGCCGACCGCTCACTATGCAGAGACCAACAAGCTGCATAGGTACAAATGCGACCAGGAAGGAATAGCAGAATTACGTGGGAGGTAAGATACAGCGCGAACAAGGGAAACATTATAATATTCGAATGGAGTTAAACAAAGTGATTCAAAGCATAGACATCTTCCTCTCCCCACTTCTATTCAGATAAGTGATAAGGACGCCAGACTATCACCATATAATATTAAACAATGGAGAAAAAAATGAAAGGCGTCAGAAGTGCTAAGGCAGTGGTCTTCAAACTTTTTTGGCCTGGGCCCCCCCCTGAGCAAAGTTTGGGCATGCCAGGCCCCCCCAAAAGTGCCAGATGGACAGTATGTAGAAATCGCTATGAACCTTTGCGTGCAGTCACTGCACCCTACTCCCAGTACAGACCCTGGGCTCTCCGCACCCTACTCCCACCACTATCCCAGTGCTGCCGCCCATCCTGCTCCCACCACAGTCCCATAACACATCCATACACACATCCATACACATTTAAATAAAAAATAAATCACCATAAAGGTACCTTCTGCAGCGGCCTGCGCGTGGTTGCTAAAATGCCCTGCTCCAGGTTGCTCTGCCCGTATGTGCGAGGAGGCGCAGGAGCACCCTCTCGCACATACATACATGCAGTGCCCCAGCCAGCATTTCCAATAGGCTATGCAAGGCTGGCGAAGCAAAACGCCCCAGCGTTGCAATGCTCAGTGATCATGTGCGGCTGGGGAAATGAACTGCCAAAGGCAAACAGAGTACCAAAAATGCAAAATGCTAGTGTAGGCCAGTACAAATGGGCCACTTTTCTGGCCAATGTGGGCCAGTTTGAGGAGTTACTGCACTATGCAGCTAGTAGTTTTGACCATTGTTGCTGAATAAATATTCTTTAAATATCACCATTTGAACAAAAAACAACCCCTTGGGTACTATTCAAACAGTCTGTGACTAAAAACTGAATATCCATTTGCAACTGTTGGCCATTTTTTCATTGGTGCCTAAGACCGTTTTATGGCCCAGTCTGATCATGTGAGCTGCCCCTTCCCATTTACTCCAATCTAAAAAAAAAAAAAAAAAAAATATGTATAATTTTTTTTTTTACATTTCATGCTGTGCTCTGGTGCCCCCCCCCCACCCCCCTGGGATGCGGCCACGCCCTCCTGGGGTGGCGCGCCCCAATGTTTGAAGACCTCTGTGCTAAGGAATTGCCTGATTTGGGAGACTGCCATAATCCTTAATAAGGGTAAGGAACCTCAGCTAAAATAGAACTATACCTGAACTCGAAATACCAGCTCATAAAGAATGCTTAAACCACCAGACTAGGTAAATATGAGGAGCCCAAAAACGAAAACACATTTAAATGTAGCTCTAAGGGAGGACACTTATTGCACCCTGGAAGTGTGTAATAATAACACGGAATCGGCCAATTAAGACTCTGAAGAAATAAAGAATCCCCACATAACCTCACAAGGTACAGGAATACTTGATATATGTACAAAAGGGGAGTTCGGGTCAAATATCAATCATTAGACCCTAATGAGCTGAAATTGTTGTGTATTTCTTGCAGACACTAGTGAACAAAGAAGGGGAATATTTGAAAGGACAACAAGAGTCCATGTGAAAATTATATAAACAGAACCAAGAAGCGTGAATATAATTAATGCTCCTGAGGAAAGTCTTGCACCAAACAGTATTTAAGACAGAAACATGGCATGTTGAGCTAAAAGGACTTGCAATAAAACAGTGCTGTAAAGAGTAAGCATCTGATACGCTTCCAGTGCCTAGACAGTAATTAGCATTGGCTAATGTCACTGATATGTACGTTTTACATTGAGTCACAAAGGTGAAAAGTCACGCAAAGTGGTGGTTTGTTTATATAAATCAGTTGCTATACATTTTTGTAATATGAGTTATTTTTTAATAAGAAGTTGAATAAATAATGTTAACTATGTGTTAATATGTTTCCCCCCAAAAAAGTGTAAGAAATACATTGTAGTCTGTCACTGTTAGGTGATGATGTGCTACTATGTAAATAAAATAAATAAATAAATACAAATGTGGGCCACCTTGCTGGTGTGACGTCACTAATAGATTGCTGTTACCTTAAGGTCACACAATGGGCAGCTGGAATTGGGCAGCCAGGGTGGTGCGAGCCTTTGAGTCCTACTAGTGTATATGGTTAATCTTAGTTGTATCTGCTTATTATTAGCATAACATATTTTCATAGCACAAACCTAGCTCAGGAGCAATGGAGCACCTTACAGGTCATAGAGCCATACATCGGTAGTCAGAATTGAACAAGTCATTAAGTAAATATTAGTAGGAACTATCACAGCAGAATGTAAAGATGGGGGTAAACACAAGGTAGCAGGAATCTAGGTTATGCCAAGGTGTTGTTGGAAGAGCCAGGCCTTCAGTTCTTTCCTAAACTGAACGAGACTTGAAGCAGACCGGATATCCACTGGGATGGAGTTCCAGTGGACCGGAGTGCAGCATGCAAAACCAGACTTATCGATTTACTACACCCATCTACAGAGTACTTCCGGCTTCCAGGACACTACATAACTCAAATGGAGAACATTATCAAAAGCAGTTATGTACAGTTTGTTATATAGATACTGGAGTCGTTCGTGTAATTTATATATGGCTATTGCAGGAAGTGTTACACGTGTTATAGGTTCCGCTCCACTGGCTTTAGGCATATTTACTTAAATGTTGTCATTCCTTCCATTTTTCCATGGTCCCTCTGGTACTCCTGCTTGGGTTTCAGGCTTTGTGCCGGCTGGATATTTCCATATAAGGGATACTTCTCAACATATTCACTTAAGCGGCACGCTTGTCCTCCTTTGTCAAAAATCTGTGTAGGGTTGTGTGGGCAGTGATGGCGCCTGTGAGAAAAAAAAAACACGAAATCACAAAATTGTCACAGACAAACTTTATTTGATAGTTACATTCTTTTATGCCTTGAAGCATAATCATTTTGGTAATTTTCACAAATAGAACAGATTCTCTATGTGTTGTTGTTTCTAACTTCATGCTCTTGACCATTGTCCCATTATTTTTATGTGGGTATATTGATGATTCTCCATAAAGTACCAACTCTTGAATTTCCTGTTTGACATCCACAAAATGACAGTACAAAGCTTTAGAATATGTTACCAGTGCACACGAACTCATCCTGGCATGCCTAGCTACGCTCACTGATGGGGTTCTAACAGATGCACCCTCAAATAAGAGATTTGATGGTAGGTTCCAACAACTCCACCCTCAAAAAAGGAAATCCATGGTTGACCTGTTCTTCCTGAAGTTGCAATAGCTAAAACTCTTTGGTATGCTGTGCATCTCTTACTTGGATGAATTCTAACCAATTGTAGCAGGGAAACATAGAAACTCACTGTCCGCGTGGTAAGGTCATGGGTGAAGCAATCGCCCCGGACATGGGTCATTTGGGCGCCTAGAGTTTTCTGGTGCCAGATTGGGGGAATAAAGTGCTTTTTGGCGCACTCATCAATTATGTTTCACTATTTTGTGGTTGGCTCTATGGGTGCCTTTGAATGTGAAAGGAAATCCTGGAGGCGACTGCCCCTGGAGCCCATCCCTTACCTCTGTGCGCCGCCTGTGCCACAATGAGTGGTTGTTTTGTTCTGCCATCCCATGTACATGAGTATTACTCTCGAGTGCCTTGAGGTGGACGGAGATGCATAGAGCCGTCATGCACTCTGCACAGTGTCTGCTGCCAAACCTGTATAATCGAAATTCGGATTCTTTTAAGTAATATGCAACGTGGTATTTTATATTGTTTCTGTGGAATGGCCAAGAGATGTCTGCTCTCTCTCGCGCTTTGCTATAAAATCTCCCTCAAGTGACCAAAAAGGCACATGTTGATGATGCAACACACATTTCTCATTCATAAAGCACTTAAGACATTTAGATTCCTCTTGTGTGGCAGGTAAACTCCAGAGGGGCAGGGATATCATTTGGGGGTCACAGCTGTGTCCCCTGTGCTCTCCCTTGCTACCCATGTAAAAAAAACGTTTTTTTTACTGAAGCTTCTGGAGTAGCAGCCCCCCAAACCCCGCAGCCCCTATGGCCGCACAACACCAGATTAAGCTGGGAGAGGGCCAGCATTTCCAGGAGTTTGCCCAAGAAAGAAATGCTGGAGATCAGGCCATAGCTTGCCAGAGAGGTAGGATCGGCAGAGGACTTCTTAAGACGGGGATGTACACGTGGGTGCTTGAGAGGGGAGGGGAAGATTCCAGTGGCAAAAGAGGGATTGCAGAAATCTGCCATGGCTGAAGCAAGGGTGTCAATAAGGTCCTTGATGGTTCTAGGAGAGCAGAGGAGAACCTGCTTTGATGAGACTTTCATAGCTCAGACTTGTCTAGAAACATCATTGGGAGTGAACAGGGGAAAGGAGGAGAAAGGCAAAGGAGAAACGGCCAAAGGGGGGCCTAGAGTGGTAGAGTGAGAGAAAGAGGCAGTAGAGGAAGTGGACAGGATGTCAGATGTTTTAGTGGTGTAATGAGATGCCTAAGCTATGCTAGGAGGGAACAGGCGAGGTAGAGACTGTAGCAGGATTGGCCAGCTCCTTGCAGATTTTGAAAATTTCGGCCGAGTTGTTAGAGGCTGCCGAGACACGGGTTTGGATGTAGGCTCTCTTCTTCGAGAGGGCAGAGAGTAGGCATTGCCTTTGGAGAAGGCGGCTGTTCAGTTTGTCAAGCGCTAGATGCCCTCCACTTCCTCTCAGCCACCCTACACTTGCGCTTAAGGTTGGCGAGATCGGAATCGTACCAAGAGTTGCACTTGGATGCAGGCGTCAAACAGATCCTTATGACAAGGGCAAGGATATCAAGAGGGTTAGATACAGAGAGATGAAGGTTGGAAAGGGCTGTGTCAGAATGTGGGTCAGCCAAAGATGTAGGAGGAGGAGAGAAAGTAGCACCAAAAACCTCCACTGACACACGCTTCATGGGCCGGATGACCGAGAAGGTGGGTTGCAGTTCTGGGGTCGGCTTAACCTGTGGGGAAGAGAGCAAAAGGTGAGAGGAAAGAAGAAAGTGGTCAGTCCAAGAGGGAGGAGCGGTGAGAGAGAGGAGCGGTGAGAGAGATAGAGAGAGATAGAGAGAAGTTGAGAGGGGGCGCAAGAAGAGAGGAGGAGAGGGCAGCCCACTTTGAGAGGAAGAGGGCAACCTTGCCAGGCAGCCTGAAGATGGTGGCCACAGTGAGAGAGAAGCCAGGAGATATAGAGAGGCTGCAGACCAGGCATTCAAAGGAGGAGTAGGCCAGTAGAAATGACAGAAGCAGGGATCCACTCTGGGAAAATCAGGGCTACACCCCCGCCTGGACGGTTGTTTCTGGGTTTGGAGAGGATCTTGTAGCCATCAGGAAGGAGAGTGCCAAAACTTGTGACAGAGCTGGCCATGAGTCAAATCTTGGTGAGACCAAGTACATTCAAATCAAGCTCTTCCAGGAGACGGCAGATGTCCGAGAAGTGTTTGACAGTGGAGCACGAGTTAAGAGTAGCGACATGGAACAGATTTCCACCTTTGCAAGACTTCTGTGGAGGGGTAAAGGCATGAGATACACCCTGCAGAAGTGTTAGAAGTACCCGAGAATGGGCAGAGGAGGGAGGGAGAGATGGTAGGGTAGTCAGAAAGAAGAAGAGAGTCCTCGAGAGGATGGTGGAAGGAGGAGAAAGCAGAGCAGTCAAAGAAGCAGAAGGAGGAGAAGGCAGAATGCCCGGAGAAGTAACATAGGGGGGCACCGAGGTGGTGGCGGAAAGAGGCGGCAGAGCAGCCAGAGAGGGGTAGATAGGAGTAGCAGGAGAAGAAAGGAAGTTGATAAGACGCAGGAAGCGTCCATCAAAAAGGAGGAGGTTGGCCTGAGGGCTCTGGACCAAGGCGGTACCATTTAAGTAGACATTACTAATGGTCTTGGAGGGGTGGAAGGGGGCCAGGAGGGCCTCCCACCGGGTGCAACTATAAATGGGAGAGGAGGAAAAAGGAGAGAGAACAGAGACCATGTGAGGGGGGTCATAGGCCTGGAGAGGGAACGGCAAAGAGGATGTTGGTTAGGGCCTGGAGGAAGTGCTGGTGTAGGTATCAGTGATACGGAGGCCTGGGTTGGAGACTAGGGTGTCCCTTATGAGCTTCTTCCTACCAGAATTAGTGAGAGGGATAGGATAGTCAATAGAAAAGCAGTAAGAGACAATAGGGGAGACAGAGAGCACCATAGAGAGTGCAGGGCATAGAGTAGGGGTGGCGCACAAGCAGATAGGGGGGTCACATGATAGGGGCAAACAGGAGGATTAGACAATGGGGGGGACACACATAAAGATGGGGAGCAGGTGGTACAACAAAGACCAAGAACACTGGAACCCTGTGAGGTCCTAGCGTGAGAACGCAAGTACAGTACAGAAAAAGCTGGTGGTCCTAAGAGCCCTAAAGGGGAAAGAAGAATGCAAGTGATGCAGCACACGTGGAATAACATGTGGCATAACAGTAGTAACCCAACAAAACAAAATCCACAACACTTGTGATCCAGGAAACCGGGAGGAAAAAGGAATGCAGGCAATGCAGTGTAATGACAGTAAACAAAATACAACGAAGCAAAATACACAACGTGGTGGTCAGGAACCTGGAGGAAAAGGAATGCAGGCAATGCAGTGGAATGACAATACAGTAGAGAATACAAATAAAGGAAAGTCCGGGGAATAACCACAATGGAATGACAATACAGTGGTCACAATACGCAAGAGCAGAAGATGCGAGAGAACAGGTAGGGAACAATGTACTGGAGGTGGCTCAGGGAAGTCTGACGAGGAAGGAGAGTAGGGAACCGGGTCTGGGTTGCGAGTGAAGCAGCGATGATAAAGATGCGCAAGGCAGGCGGAGCGGGAGAGGTTGCATGGGGAGCAACGCAGGGAGGGATATGCTAGGCCAGGAGAGTGGGGACAGGGTAATGGGGGAGCAGCATGGAGAAAGATGTGCTTAGTCAGGGGAGCAGGGCCAAGTTGTGTGGGGATGCACGTGGCCAAAGTGTGAGGGAATGCATGTAGCCTAAGTTGCGAGGAAATGTACGCGGCCTAAGGTGCGAGGGAACGTGTGTGGCCTAAGGTGCGAGGGAACGCATGTGGCCTAAGGTGCGAGGGAACGCATGTGGCCTAAGGTGCGAGGGAACACGCGTGGCCTAACGTGTGAGGGAATGTGCGTGGCACACAGGAAGGGGGAGCAGGGCCTATGTTGCAAGAGTGCGAGCAAGGCAAAGGAAGAAGGGTGGACACGCAGGTGAGGGAACGTGGACAAGTTGCAGGGGGAACAACACAAGAGCAAGAGGGAAAAGGGGCGCAAGGTCAGGGGGATGCAAGGAGTGTAGCAGTGCTAATCTCTCTCTCTGCACCTCCTTACCTTGCGGTCACAAAAAGGAGGATGATGTTGTCCATGCTCCCAGTCTACGCCGCTGCCCCAATGCCACCAAACACCTGCGTCGCTCAACACTGCCGCTTTGTACTGCAAAGGCTTTGCCACAGAGGGTCCAAACCTCGGTTCTTAAAGGCTTGTAAGTGTGGACGTAGTGTTGGGTGCTACATGTAGTCGGGCAGAGTCTCCTGGAAACCTGCGTCGCTCAACACAGCGGCCTGTCCTGCGAGGGCCATGATACGTAGTATTACCTTGCTAGACTGATGTTTTGGTGTAGCGGCCTGTGTATTTCTTAATGTAGCATGACCTTTTATTAACTGAGCATCTATGATGAAGCACGGATGGTAAGTGTTGTTATGGGTGTAGACTGGCGTATATTGGAATCAGTTTTAACATGTTCTTTTATTGTGACATGTTACTTTTAATAGCCAAACCAACCAGCGTATTTTCTTACATCAGAGTACAGGCATATATTGGCAGAGCCAGCTTCGTATCTAGTGCCAGTAATGACACTATAAAAAACATCTCAAAGTAAACATGAGTATGATCTTATATGGGAATACTAGCATATGTTGGTGGAGCCAGCATGGAAATGTATGGGCAAAGCAAACATCAAAATATTTGTTATAGTGGCATATATTGAAGGGACCGGCACGGCAATGCATTGAGAAATGCACTTGTGCACTTTTGGTGACTTGCATCTATTATACTTTTTGTTCATGAGTTACCTTACTGCTTACAAAACTGATTGCAAACTGTCTGGCCTTCTACCCAAATTTTCACAGAAGGTGTGCTCTGTAATGCACCACTTTAGCCCATTATTTAAAAAATGTTCTCATGCGAGGGGAAAGAATCCCCCTCAAACCTTTTTTCATTAGTTCAGGCCCCTTCGCTATGCTCGCTATGCATTTGCATATTTGTGGCAAATATTTACACCCTCCAATAAGAAAAATTCACCAGCCACCATTAGTGGCTGGTATATTTTGGGACCTGGCACTGCCCCCTTCTTTCTATGCTAAGTAAAATATTTAAGCTTTGATTAAAAAACATATTTACTTCTTTCACTTGGTGTAGTGCATGCTGCTGCAGCAGTATAATAATCAAGGACAGTGCGCACATGTGGTGGTGTGGGCCGGCCCGGGGTGTGGCATGCCCTGTGCTTTGGTAAAGTGCTTGGGATGGGGGGGCCCATCAGCTCAGCATGGCTTGTGGGCGGGTGCCCAAATTTTGTTCTACGCCACCGAGTGGGCTCTGCTCACCTTGAATGCATTAAAGTGTGATGGGAATGGTTAGGAGGGGACGCAAACCCGACCAGGACCCTTATCTGGTGCAACACTGTTTAAGAAAATAAGTGTTGGACATGAAGTTTCAGAAGTGAGAGAGCCAAGGAGTGTTCCACCCCTCCCCACAAACTCCTTCTTGCAAAGGGCTTTGTGGACGCTTCATTCACGGGTTGACCATTGGGGGGACAGGGTTAATTGAAAAATGCACACATAGAGCTCTGAAAATCATAGATGCATTGAGCCCCAATCTTGAGGGAAGTGCAGCCCCACCCCAAACCTCATCCTGCTAAAATAGATTGAAGAAGAGTCATGTCTCAAAGTTTAGGACATTAAGCTGTTATGTTGGGCTCTGGGTTGTGGGGGACAACATGTGGTTGCCTGTCACATAACAAAGATAAATGCACACAGAGACAGATCACCTCAGCTTAGACCCCCACAATAGGTTTCTTTTATTGTAGTTTTAACTGACTAATAGATACATTTATAAACAGGGAATTTTGTTGATACTAAATCCTGGTCAACAATTTAATTTTCAGGCCTTGCTCGAGAAGCATTTTTCTCCTCGGTAAACAGACAGAGCACGCCTCCCAAGGTCAGTGCTTTTTTGGTTAGTTTAATACATCAATGCCACAGATAACAAGTAATTGTTTGTTCATTGATCTATAGATGTTTCATAGAATAGCTGTAGCATGCATTAAAGATTTCGGTTACCCGGTTACAAGTACTGCATTATGTCTGTTTTACATATAGGCTCCACGTCGCAAATGGAAAATTACATTCCCCAATGCCTCGGATCTTATATCTGGCTGAAATTAGAGTGCCTGGAAGGATGGGTTTTAGACGCATCTGAAAGTAGTGCGCCATCACTTCTCATGATGTCATGTCATAATGTCACTTGGGTGCGGGGGTCAAATGACATCACTTCCTTAGATGTCATCAGACGTCAAGGGCTGTGTGATGTCACTTCCGCTACCCCTGGTATTTTGGTGAAATGACATCCCTGAGAGGGGAGTAGAAAGGTGGGAAACACCAACGATGTCATTCATTCTTCAGGTCAGCGGTCGAAGTGGACGGGAGCAGTCGGGAGCGGTGCTCCTCTACTTCTTCTAATTAAGTTTTACAGTTCCTACACTTTTATTTTAAAAAGAAACCGTTCGGAATGGTTTCGTTTTAAAATAAAAGTGTAGGAAGAAGTTGAAACTTTCACTTTCAGTGCACTGTAGTGAGCGTTCCCCTACACAGCAGGAGCATGTATTTTGGGATTCGTATTGTCTGTAGGAGGGGGCGTGGAGATGGGGTTTGTGGGGAGCGGTGCAAGCCAGTAGGGAACATAGTCCCACTACTTCTTTTCGTACACTTCGACCACTGTTCCAGGTTTGCCAGGTGTATATCATTCCACACCTGCAATCTTAAGCAAGATACTATACACACACGTGTGCATGCTCACATACAGACACAGGTGCACAAACATGTGCGCACACCCCTCCTGAGCATGACAACACCCACACACATACACCCCTCCTGTGGAGTAGAAACAGGAAATGAATTCAAGGATAGGAAAGAGACTGGCACGTTTAAAGAGGAGACCGCAAAAGAGTTGTGAACTGCAGGCAAGCAGCACTCAAGATCACAAGTAGTCAGCGGCATTGAAGGACAGCTCGTCAAGCATGTCAAGAAGCAAGTGCCACGTCACGGGCACTCTAATGATTCCATTTGCAGCAGTGGCCACTGAGATCTGCCCATCCTCACCAGAACCTTACCGCCAATTCGGAGGAAATGAAACCATAGTCAACATCTCCAAAGTCACCAGCAGAAACCACCAAGAACGACACGCTCAGTTTTGCACACCTTGACATTACTTTAAATAGAAGACAAAGTGCTACAAGCAAATACGCAGGAGAATGCGCACCACACAGATGGCAACCCCATTAAGGCAAGGACAAGGAGGGCGGTGGGAGTAAAAACACAAACAACAAAATGTAAAAATTGGTACTACAGGGTTATTACAACATATGCAATGACTCCACCTAAAACCACAGTCCATGTTCTAAATGTAATGTTTAACAACACCGTTATTTTTATAGAAAACACCTAAAAAAAGGAATGTTTAGTGTCTGGCACACGCCAGTCTGTCTGCCTGTCTTTAAACCATCCCCATAGCTACCGTTTGCCCTACTTCACTTCTCCCCGTCTAACCTCTTTCTCCTGCCCCCGCCCCAGATTTCCCCGTCTGCTTCTCACCCCCCACCCCCTCTTTCTTTCCCTCTCTCTGTATCGTCCCAATTTTAAGGCACTCTAAGGTGGCCACTTGGTGGCTTGTTGAGGCCAGGCCACACATCACCATGCTTTTTCCCAAAGGGAATTGGCTTGCAGTCTTTGCGGCACACAAACATTTCCCATTTTGAGACATCAGTGGGGCACATTTTGGCCTGGAAGTAAATGTGTTGGGGATCTTAGTTGCAGTACTTAAACATACTGAAAGTCAGATCAAACCTTTTTTAAATTGTTTTTAATAACTTTCTTTATTGACATTTCATATAAACAACAACTCCAAACTAACATCCAACCGCTCCCCTAACACCCACCCACCCCTTACATGGCACACGGGTAATCGCCACACCTTGAGGCGGACCAAAGCACACAACCAACAAGCTACGAAGTATGTCAATGAAGAGCATTCGCCATACAGCGACAAGACCCAGAAGTCCCTGCAACAGAGAAGAAGGGCCACAATCCAGTGCCTTCTCTCCCCCTCACCCAGTATTTCAATTATCCGGGCCACATAATTATTATAAATGCCACGTGGTGCGTGGGCCATTCAGTCTGGTGGTGATAAACTCGAAAGTTCCTGTGATGAACAAGAGTTTGGCCCCCCTCCACCCGGTTGGTTGAGAAGGTATGACGTATACGCATCCCATATCTTCCTGTCCCCCAGCCCTTCCCTTGCATTACGCCCCATCTCGATTCCATGTTGTTGCAATACAGAAGGTCCTCAGACCATTGAGCAATCGTTGGGGCACTCTTCTTACCCCACCCCATAGCAACCCTGCGCTTGGCCAAAATCAGCTGGAGGCTTATCAGTTTCCGAGTCCCTTTCGGTACCTAAGCAGTATACCCCAGCAAGCCCATTATCGGATCTGGAGCAAACCGTTGACCCGCAATTTCCCCAATCACATCAAACACCACCACCCCCACAAAATTGGTCAAGCAGCGCGCATTCCCATGCCACATGGAGAAATCCTGCAGGTTCATACCCACACCTAATACAGGCCTCAGACCTTTGAGGGAAGTACCGCTGTAATTGAGCCGCAAAGTAATAATATTGATGCAAGAATTTAAAATGGACGAGTTTAAAATTAGTGTTAATCGCCCCCTTTCTAGTCCCCTCGCAACAGTATGACCATATATACTCCGATATCACCCTACCCAGCAACTTTTCCCACTCCTCCCGTGATGACATTGCGGTCGCCGACTTACTCTCCAGAGCTATTGCATACAGTTTCGACAGCATCCTCTGATCCAGGTCCCCCCTATCACCCTGTCCAACAGCTTTGCCACCTGGGGCTGCTCGGGGAAGGTCGGGAAGAGCCACGGCAGCACCACCCGAAGCCTAAAGTACAGAAATACATCCAACGCCGACAGGGCCCCCCTGCCTCTTAACTGATCAATAGAGATAAACATACCATTCGGGAACAAGTCTTTGAATTTGGTGACTCCCACCCACTTCATCAAGGCAACATAACCCGCCTCACTAGTCACAGGGATCCCCGGAATAAATATGACCGGGAGTTCTGGCGAATAAAGTATACTACCCCTAGGTTTGTATTCCAGAAGAGACCAGGCCCTACACGTTAACCCCACCAGGTTCCGGCCCCACCCTGGGCGAACCTGAGCCGTCAGAATAACCTATGTTCAGCCGCCATCCCATACCAATACCTTAGATAACTAGCTTGGGCCACAACCACTCCCTCCTTCCCTGCAGTTCTCTGGCCTGCCTCTCTTGGCCCTCTTTCTGCTCCCACCTGCAAGGCAAAAAACCTTGGGGTCATCTTCGACTCCACACTCTCCTTCTGTCCTCACATCTCTGACGTCTCTAAGAAGTCTCACTGCCATCTGCACCTCCTCAGAGGTATTCTTCCTTTCCTCACCTTCCCCAAGAAGCTCACTGTCTCCAGAGCCCTGGTTCTCTCTATGCTGGACTATTGCAACAGCCTCTATCTAAATCTGCCTGTCTCTACTCTCCGCCCTCTGCAACTTATCCAGAACAGGACTGCAAGACTTGTTCTTGGCCTCAAGCCCAGGGATCGTATCTCTCCAGGACTGAAATCTCTGCACTAGGACTGAAATCTCTGCACTGGCTCCCAGTGGCTGCGAGGATTACATTCAAAACCCTCTGCATTGTCCACAAGGCCTTCTGGGGGCTGGGGCCGAAATACCTTCAACTCCCTCTTCCTAAATATCTTCCTTCCCGAGCTCTTCACTCATCCGCCTCCAACTCCCTCAGGGTCAGTCGCTTCTCCAAGCAAGGTGTTGGTGGTAGATCTCTGTCTTCGGTAGGGGCCTCCCTCTGGAACAGCCTTCCTGCCTCCCTGAAACTTGAGAACCATCTCCGGTTCCGGAAGCACCTCAAAACCTTCCTCTTTGCTTCTGTTTTCTCTCTTCCTCTCCCCTGCTGATTCCTGGCTGAAACTGCACTGGTTACATGGCCACCCTCTCTGCTCATAGGCCCGCCCTGCCAGTTGCTCACCTGCACTGCCTCCCTGGCAACCCTGCACTTGGAGACCGTTTCTGTATCCCTACAATCCCCCTACCTGCACTTATGCCTGCACTTACCTTCCACTTGCCACTAGCTGGCTGTTTATTTATTCTTATCCTTCTATCCCATGAACTGCACTTTCCCCTCTCCCTGCAGCCTCGCACTTTTCCCTTTCCCCCTTCCCATGCACTTGCATATTATCTGTCTTCCCCTGTTCCCCCTCACTTGCTTCGTCGCGCCGTGAAACACTTGTGTATAGGCGCGTTATAAATGCCATATATCATATCATATCACATGGTAGTATAATTCAAAATCGGGCAAAGCCAGACTTCCCTGCCATACAGGTGCAATGAGTTTGTCCCACGAGACCCGCGCCTGCTTCCCAGCCCAGAGAAACTGAATCACTGCCGATTTAAGGGGCCTCATCACGAGTCGGGCGGTAACGCCGGCGCTATTAGCGACGGCGCTAATAGCCCTACCGCCAAACCCCTCAGCGCTATTAGCGCCGGATCACGGGTTTGGTGGTAGGGATATTGCCCATTCCCCATTGGGCCCATTCGGGAATTCCTCATTCCCCATTGGGCCCAATGGGGAAAATGTGCACTATTACCACCGGCGGATTTCCCGCCGGCGGTAATCGCACTGAAAATCGGCAATTTTGCCGCAGATTTCCCCCAGCTCAGAGCTGGGGGGAAATCCGTCAAAGCCATGATCTGGTGGACCCTTAAATGCGGCGGTAACAGCACTATCGCCGCATTTAAGGGTTACCGCCAGACTCGTGATGAGGCCCAAGGTCTTGAAAGTATTTTTTGGGTATCCTAATAGGAACATTAAGAAACACATACAGGAACTGGGGGAGAATGGACATCTTGATCACAGAGACCCTACCGAACAGATTAAGTGGAAGCGAAGTCCATCTCTGCATTGCTTCCTTAGCCGACCGGAGCGCCTTCCCATAGTTACTGTGGAACACCTCCTCCTCGTCTCTGGCCAAGGTGATTCCCAAATACCGGGTACTAAGCATATCCCACTGAAATCCCCATGTGTCCTGAAAACGAACCAGCCCGTTCGCCAATGGGATTATTATTGATTTACCAGCATTCACCTTTAGCCCTGACAGCTCCCCAAATTGTTGAACATCCAGCATGACTGGATCTAGATTGACCTCAGGATGGTGTAGGAACAGGACCATATCATCCACATACAGCGAAATCACCACCTTGTGGGTGTATAGCGGAATCCCTCGGTGGATACATAGCTCCCTCACTCTCTCAACCCAAGGCTCTATCACCAGAGCAAACAACAGGGGGGACAGAGGACACCCCTGGCGCGTCCCCCTTTCAAGTGGGATTAATGCGGCAGTCTGCGCATTGAGCCTCACCCTTGCGACCGGTTTTTCATATAAGAGTGACACCAAGGACAAGAAACCCCCCCCAGGCCCAATCTATGCAGGACTGTGAATGTAAATGGCCATTCAATAAAATCGAAAGCCTTAGTAGTGTCTAATAAAATGCAGCAACCGGGTCTGTACTCGGCAAGGCAGCCATCAGCCCAAACATTCGCCTCTAACCAAACGACGTCGACCGCCCAGGGATAAAGCCTGCCTGATCAGCCCTAACCAGCATTGACATCAGCGGTGCCAGGCATGACGCCAATATTCTGGCCAAGATCTTATTGTACAAGTTAATCAGAGATATCGGGCGGTTCGAGGAGCAATCTCCTTCAGGCTTCTTGATTTTTGATTTTGATTTGATTTTTTGTATTTATAGCACGCACATGACGACCTTAATCGTATTTTGGCGCAGATGACAACAGCAAAGGTAGAGTGTTTAAGTCAAAACAGGTCCCCCAAAAAGCAGGGCTATCTACCTAAAGAGAAAGGTTTTCAATGCTCGGCGAAGTAGCAGAAGAGAGCTCATGGTCCTAAATTGCAAAGGTAGAGAGTTCCACAGCCTAGGATAAAAGACAGAAAATCTTCTGTCACCTCTGGAGGTATAGGTTGAGTGGGGAATGATCAGGAGATGGCTGTGACTAGAGCATAATTGTCTTGCTGGGTGATATGGCTGAATTAGCTCTCTCAGATACAGAGGGGCAATGCCATTTATGCATTTGAAAATAATGCAGGCTGTCTTAAATTTGATGCGGTCAGCAATTGAGAGCCAGTGTAGCTCTTTCCGATAGGATGATACATGGGTGAATTTACCTAATTTAAATATCAGTCTCATGGCCGCATTCTGGGCTCTCTGAAGTCGCTGAAGTTGTTTGGAAGGGATGCCCAACAATTGGCTATTACAGTAGTCGAGGTGGGCACTAGTTAGCTCCCCTACCACAGTGGTGTGAGCCTCTTTGGGAATGTAAGGAAGTGCTTGGCGTAGCATTCTCAGAACAAAATAGACTGCTTTGGTCTTTGCTCCGACCTGTGTTGGAGGTTAAAATGCTGGTTTCAACAGCACTACCACCAGAGCCTCCCTAAGAGACTCCGGTAACCGACCCTCAGTCACTGCCTCCTAGTATACCCGCAATAAATAGGGCACCAATTTGTCAACATAACACTTGTAAAATTCAGACGTAAAACTGTCTGCGCCCGGGGATTTCTCATTAGGAAGTGACTTTATGGCCCCTATCACCTCATCTAGCGTTACTGGCCTGTTCAACCACTCCCTCTGCCCCTCCGAACACCAAAACAAACCCACCTGGTCGATATAGGTATCAATATCCGCTTGCGCGGCTTGGGACTGGGTAGCATACAGGCGAGTATAGAATGTATGAAACTCGCAAAGTATCGCCTCATCCTCAAAATGATCCGTCCCTCCCTCAACTGTAATTACCGCCACCCTGCACCCCGAGTTATTCAAACGAGTAGCCTTAGATAGTCATCTTCCCGGAGCTTGACCCTCACCATACTTCCGAGGGGCCGACCTGTCCCACACATATTTAACCTCCTGCTGAGCCAGCGTGTGGAACTCCTGAAGGCTCCTCATTATATCTCCCTGTTGAGTCCTGAAATGGACAGGAGCTGCCACCTGCAAGGTACGTATCTCCTCTTCTTTCTCCACCAGTTATTTGCGTATTCTCTTCAATATGCCTGCCTCCTTAGCTATACATTCCCCCCGTATCACTCACTTAAACCCTTCCCACAGGATGCCCAACGAGGATACCGACCCCTCATTCATCTCAAAATAGCTGTCAATGGCTTTCCCTAGCGCCTCCCTAAAAACTATGTCCGTGAGCTCATCACTTTTGAATCTCCACTGGGGTCTCCTCCCAGCCCGCCCCCTCAACCGGATAGCTAATAAAACAGGGGCATGATCAGAGAGAGTGCGGGCCAAGATCTCCACCCCGGCTGTCTGCCCCATGAGACCCTCGGACACCAGGAAGTAATCCAGGCGTGCAGATGAGTTGTGAGGTGCAGAGTAATGTGTATATTGATTAGCCATCAAATTCCGCACCCTCCAGATATCCGCAAGTCTGCACAGCGCCAACATACCACAGACATTGACAGAGCATTTCCCGCCCGGTCTCGAGCAGGGTCCAGCACCGCATTAAAATCCCCAGCCCACACAATCTTACCTGCGGACATGTCCACTAATTACCTCTCCACCCACTCCAACAACTCAGTCGTGTCCTTGTTAGGGCCATAATAACAAATTAACATGTATAACCTCCCTTGAATGACCCCCTGCACTATGAGCGCTCTCCCCTCCTGATCCCTTAGCAACTTGGTCATTCAAAATCCCACCGAACTGTGCACCAAAATACACACACCCCTAGAAAAGGAATAATATGAAGAAAAATACCTATGGCACCCCCAGCACTTACCAAACCTAGACTCTGAGTCTACCGTCAGATGGGTTTCTTGGAGAAAGGCCACCCCTACTTGGTGACATCGCAGGTATTGCAACACCTTTTGGCACTTCAGTGGGCTGTTGAGGCCCCTTACATTCCAGGTCAAAAGTTTAAGTGTCGCCATGGAGAAACACCTCAAAGCCTACTATCCGTGTACCAACCAACATCCCGAATGGTCGCATTTCCCATGCCACTGATCTCCAACGCCCCTCCACTACCAACAACTCCCCAACTTGTCGGTGCATCCTCTCCCCTCCCCCCCAGCCCTCCCCCTTAGCCCCCACCCCTCTCCCACGCAGGCCACCCCAGCACTCCGGCTTCCCAATTACCCTCAACATTTTCTCAACCAGCTTTCGCACTGGGGGTAGCTGCAAGCCCGACCCTCCAGCACCCCTCCCCGAGTATTCCGACAACTGTTCAAAGAATCAAGCCCGGACATCGCAGCAGGTCACGTGTCCGGAGAGCAAGTACCTTATCGCCTTCCTACATCAGGCGCCATTGTCACCCGGCTGTCCGGGTGCTTCTGGTAACATATCCAAAAAGGATGCAGCCTCCTCAGGGGTCTGGAAGAAGAGTGATTTGCCTTTATGCTCCACCCGGAGTTTGGCCGGGTACAGCATCGCATACTTCAAATGTCTGTCCCTCATCCGCCATTTCACATCCAGAAATGTCCTCTTGACTGCCTGCACATTGTCAGAGAAATCTGGGAAAAACTTGATAGTATCCCCTCTATAGGTAACACTCCCCTTCTCTATTGCCTTCCCGAGCACACCCAGTCCCGATAATTCAGCAGACGGGCTATCAGTGGCCTCGGTGAAGCTCCAGGGACCGGCCTCCTTCTGCCAGGGATTCTATGTGCCCTTTCCACCACACATAATGGGGAAAACTCCTCTAGGCCCAGTGCCTGCTTTAGGATTCCTTTGACCAGAGCTTCCATATCTCTCTGGTCCATCGATTCAGCCAGACCTACAATTCTAATGTTATTTCTTCTCAACCTTGATTCAAGGTCCTCCTGCTTCTCCTTAAGATCCTTCAAGACCTTCCTCACTCCAGCCATTTCACCCGACACCGAGACCGCCACATCCTCCACCCCGGATATCCGAACCTCTGCCTCATCCAGCCATTCCCCATGTTTATCCAGGCGGACCTGTGATCAACCTTACATGTCACTGTATCAAGTTTCCCATCAAGAGACTGTATCCCAGACTGCAACTGCGCAAACATGACATTGATGTCCTGAAAAGCCGTAGTAGGGTCCACGTCAGACTCCGAGTTTCGCTGATCGGGTACATCCATTATTGTCCCACTGGTTTTGGTCTGAGCAGGCATTTCAAAGTGCAATATAGATTGCTGCTTGCCGCCTTTACCAGATTTCGACATGATGCCCTGATGCAAGAGGGAGGCAGAGGGCCCTAGGCACCACACAGCACCCCCGGACCGATGATCCTTTCTGCCGTTACTCCCACTCCCAGTCCGATGCCTCTCGCACACCCGACCCTACCAATAACTATGGGCGGGGGACAGCACCGGGGCAATAGCACCACAGTTAAGCCGACGCCCGCGATGGAGTCGTCGTATACGCAGGCAAACAAGTGCCACAACTATTCAGAGTACCTTAAGTATAGTGTTGTCTCGTAGGCTCAGCCCCTCCATGCTGGCAGGTAAGCAGGTATCTCTTCCAGGGGACAGCACCAGCCCGGTCCAACAGCTGATATAATTCTCGTGCCTTGTCCCTGCTTCCTGAGTATGAAATCTGGTCTTCTTTCCCTTCAGTTATAGGACATCACCAAAGAAGATCCCCACATCATCACCACGCCTTGAAGAGTATTCTTCCCTTCCCATACGCTTCAATCTATTATGTGCAAGTCACCGTGCCAACTGGGGGGAAAGATCCACAACCATAGATCCGTAATTACAAATGCAGCAGATGTGGAGGTTAGCCAAATCCCCCCCGCTCCACTCCGCTGGGTCCTGTACATGGGTCGACCAACCTATTGTCTTGAGGTCCTTGGGCAGGAATTTGCTGGTAAGTTGAAGTGCAAAGACTAACCTTCCTCCAAAAAGCTGCACACCTCGCTGTTTCTGCAAGGTCACCATCAACACATCAACCAGTCCCACCAGAGAAGGACCCAGCAGCCCCAGGGCACCTCCTTCATGTGCACGGCTCCGCTCCCACGATCTCCAGTGGCACCGGCGCAGCGAAATTTCGCAGGGCCGGCCTCCTCCGCACCCCTGCCGGACCTCACGGAAGAGCGCGGGCTGCAGCTCCACGTCCAATGAGCGTCACTCCTGGCCGCCGCTCCCACCGCCTCGCGGCTGCCCCCCACAGACTGACCGTGTCCAGGGGAGCGCCGGGCACGGGCCAGAAGATGACTCCAGGAGCCCACCGCTCCTCCGTAACTCTCCCAGGGCAGGTCTCCACGACACTCTGGAGCTGCGCCGTCCCTGACTCGGGGGCGAGGCAGGAGCACCGCTGCAACCACCCCTCGGGGCTCCTCCGCAGCACAATCGTTGGGTGGATCCTCCTCTCCAGCGCGCACTTTGGGGCTCCTTTAACCAGGATGCCTCACATTCCTCTTCGCTACTCCACCGCCGGGGGCCAACAAGCCCCACCAACTTCGGGCCCTCCACACGCCAGCGCCTTGCACCGCGGCCTCGCTCTCTGCCGGGCAGCCCCTCCTCCACTCCATGCGGCTATCCACAGCTGCTGAAAACCGCTGCTGTTCACTCCAAAAACGGCTTCAGATCGTTGCTGCTTTCACTCCCCTGAGGCTCGGTACTATCTGTCACCAGTGTACATCAGCAAATTGCTGCTCCGGAACAGTTGTCCGCAGGATAGACATCTGGATATTCACGGGTGCTGGAGAGCTTCATAGACTCGCGGCCATATTGGTCGGGCTCTCTAGCGCCCCCAAGTCAAATCAAACCTTGGCATGATTATTGCATGTGCTCAGAAAAGGCCAGTGTCCAGAAGGGCCCCAATGCTTTCTGGCCCACATTGAGAAAATAGTTCCGAAATATGCTGCACTATCAAAAGAATAGTATCCAATTTCACAATCTTTTTCCCACAGTCCAAGTCAAAGTGCTGACGCCTCGGATCAGTAGCACTCGCTTGGAATATGAGCAGGGCTGGACTGGCCTATAGGGAACTCTGAAGATTTCCCAGAAAATGTCCTCTGCACCCTGGACCTCTTTTGTGTGGTAACCTATTTTGTTTCCAGATTTTCTCATAGGAAAAGGGTTGGCCTTGCTGAAAATGTGAATATGGGGCCACTTTCAACTTTAATCCCAGGGCCTCTTTTGTTTCCCAGTCCCCCCTGGACAAGAGAGACCCAGAGACACCCAGTATTCACACTGGTTATAAAGTTAACTGAGGGTGTAATAATCAAAGTGGATTTCGATGTCCCATGACTTTTTCCTGTGAGGCTCTCCATCTTTGGCAGTTCACACCTTCAGATATGTAATCCTTCAGAAATCCAGACTTCACTTTCCTCGGGGGAATAAACCTAATTCATACATTATAGATCTCAGTCTCCACTTGCTCATTCGCTACCCCTTTAGGTATGCATACTGCCAGGCATCACCCATGACTGGGCCTCAAGGGAAATGCAATCCCAACTGCGAGTCCAATGTGTCCAACCCTATCATTCATGCATTGGTAATCAGATCCCAGGGCATTTCTAATGCTCCCCTGGACTCTGGTCCTCTGCCTTTTCTCTATGTGATTTCACACATTATTTGCAAGAACTTGACTGCTGATGATCAATATTCCACCTGAAATCACACAGCTCGTGTAGCTCCCACAATATCCAACTAAGAATAGGCTACATCTCGATGACAATTTATCTTGCCTCTGGCTCCATTCTTGAATCAAATTCATTTGTCTTTCAATCCTGCTTTCTCCATTCTAAGCCTGTACACTGACCTGAAAATGTGGCCCAGGGGAGTGTTCAGTGCTGTAGATACAGACTGTTGTCCTTTTAACTGAGCTGTTCTCTCAAAGCTTTCTGGGTTTCTACCTATTGCTACCTGTTAACCCAACTATGAAACCGAAGCTCCGGTAAGGGCTTTAAAAGGGGTGGTTTATATGCAGACTGTTCCCAGCAAAGCTGAGCAACTGCCTAAAAGGTACCCAGTCTCCCCAACAACGCAGGAATCCTCAATGCTGATCTAGCATGGTACAATGAATGCTCGGGCTACAACCGCGGGCTGTCTCCCCTGTAAGGAACCTGCATATTCAACGTCATCCGAACCCTGTAGTGTCTTCGGGGTTTACCCACACACTTTAACTACTGCACTCTGGTACACTGATGCATACATTGGTGGCTTGCAACCTTAATGAGCCATTCTCCGTTCTTCAGTGCTGTACGCAGCTCTACTGTAGAGCGGACTGGAAGCAGAGCACAGCCATTGGTTTCTTTACATCTACGGCCAGAGATAACATAGTTCATTCATTCATTCTGTTCATCCCACTCCCATGCCCTCTGTTACCAAAAACATTAATGCCTCATGCATACTACTCTTGAATTAGGCCACCTTCTGAGTTCGCTCGGAAGCCCCAGAATTCTTATTCGTGAATTTGCCTGCGTTACCAAAAATAGACACAGCAGGTTTTTTCAGCCTACATATTTACAAGAATTGCCAAAGCACGGTATGGAGCCTGTCATGCACCCGATACTGATCAATCTCTATCTTATGATACTCCCAAACTGCCTTAAAATCCCAGTGCGTAGATTAGCTCAACACAACCCTTCCGTCTCACCTCTTTCTAGAAGCTAGTCCATGTATAGTGGGTGAACATGCATCCATGCCACTGCAAGCCTTTAGCCATGCCCAACTCTCTCCGTACGTTGGAAAACTAGTTTCCCACTGTCCATCCCTCTTCTTTAACCCTTGTCGTGCTATTCATCCCAGCAGACTATGGCCTGGTTTCTCTGGGCGAGAGCACAATACACCTCGAACAAGGATTCTGAGCTTTGAAACTACTATGGTGGTAATTTGGCACAGTACAAGAAACATTGTAACATAACAGAACATCTGCAACGTGTTAGCACCATTCGGAATGAAAGTATGAAACACTGGCGGGAGTGCGTAGCTTTGTTATGGTGAAGGTTTGTGGTGCCTTTTCTGGTGTTGGTTTACATGCACACCACATCAATTTCCTGCCACGCTTCCTCAAACTGAAGGATTCACTAAAAGTGACTATTGCTGGACTTGCGTAAATCACAGTGCCACACTAGTCAAATGATCCAGAACATCTTTCTCGTGTTGTGGCATGCATGGTTGTATTCTGGCTACTGACATAACTCCTGTATTCTTCTTCTCATCTCTCTATGGATAATCTTACCTTTATGTGACTGATCCAAAAACACTTTCAGAGCAGTACATTTCAAAACCTTTATTATCTCGGTCGATTCTTCCCAGAGACAAGTTTAATCAACAGTGTAAGGATATGGTAAATGATAAGGTGCCTGGGTTCCTCAATCTAAGTCTCCCTTAGGTTCTCTAGCCTATTGACTATCCTCTGAGATATAGCACCTGCCATACCCCAGTGGCTTCACCGCACCAAAAAGAGGTGGATGAGAGGGAACCTTGAATGGTCTAGTATTCATTCTATGACAAAAGAGGTATTTTCGCCTTGGGACTGGTCTCTTTCAAAAGTGTTGTAGTGAGGCAAATGAGACAGTGGAGACGTTATTGCTGTCGTGGAGCTACTGGTCTCACACAGGGTCTCAATGGAACCTCTATCAGGGTTATAGTGGCCAGCTTGCATCTTGACAGGCTTAGTTTGAAGGTTATGGGGCCCTTCTCCTTTCTTCACTTGCCCCCCTCCCCAGCAACTGGGTCTCCCTTTGCTTAAGGATAAAGGTGAGGCTCGGTTATTCTCAACCACTAGCTGTGGATCACACTCATGGGCCAGTAGCAATACCTTTAACATACTCCTGCCAGCAGGAATGTCTTCCATATTGCTTTTGGTATTTTTCAGGCTGTGTTATTTCAACCCACCAGCTTAGTCTAAGGACTTCTCTCAGTTTCTGTTTACAGCCCTCAGTTTCTGTTTACAGGTTGTTAATTTTCTCTTCTCTGGATCTATTCTCTGTCGGTCTGAGGTATATCCCTCAGCAGACTCTCAGCTCCTTCTCTCACTCTGGTTCACTGGCTCTCTTCTCCTGGCCCATTCTAACACACTTAAGCCTTCTCACCTGCAGGTCTTCTTTTTCATTATTAATTTTATCTATAACTTTGTATTATATAACATGTGCCATCATTAGTACAGTGACGATTTACAGAAGAATAGTCATTTGGGGATTAGAACCAATATCATGAATACAGGGTAAAAGAAATAAAAGACCACACAGCAATATAGCGAACCAACCATCACTAGATGAATTTACAAAAATAATTCACCCTAATCAATTCCATCTAGTTTAACATTTCCAAGTTAAAGCCTAGTCTAGCTCAGTGAATCTAACTCTACATGACAGACAGATATTAGACAAAAAGAAAAAAAAAGAAAAAAGATCTGCAGTGCTGACTGTGAGCCCATTTGCAATGCACTGGAGTTTCTTATAGCCCAGGTAAGAACTAGGATTTCCTCCAAAAGCACACAATTGGTGACTTCTGAACTCTACTTTCTGCCTTTCTTGTGATTGGCCCTGACCTGGTCTTCTGTGGGTTTTCTATGGTGTTTAGTTTCTTTCCCAGTTGTTGTAGCTTATTCCTTCCTTTCCGTGACTGGCTGCTAATGTTACCTGTCAGGTGATGGCCGAACTTCTAAGGTCACGGTTTGCCACTGGAAGAGACCAATTAGCAGTGCTGCTCTGTGGTGAAAGTTAATAGAAATTGAATCATGTCTTCCGTGTATCCGACTCCTTCTTCCAACCCACCACATATGGTGTCAGAGAGGGATGTCAACCAACTGATAGAAGTTGGGGACGTGTGTTGTTTACTAATGTAAGTCATAAAGCCTGAGCTCCTACTATGGCCATGGAAGAATCCATAGGTTTCAATGTCCACAGTACCAACAAAATCCTGATTCCTCCAAATGAGAGATGATTGATACCCACAGGACTTATTGTGGCACACCCTAAAGGTACATGTACCCGGATAACCTCAAAGTCAGGCTTAGTCTGGCGGTTTGGTTTAGACATCATGGCTGGTGCCATAGACCTTGACTTTAAGGAGACATTAAAGTCCTACTAGACAACCACTGTAGTCCTCTTATACCGTTAAAGAAGAGGAGAAAATTGCCCAAGGGATTCTAGAGAAATCTTTGTTCCTCTTACCCCAAGAAATAAAAGACTTAGAAGAAACCAACAGGGGGACAACAGGGTTCGGGGAAGCTGATGCTGCCCCACCAGAAACACCTTAGGATGAAGCAGAAGTCGGCAACCTTCCATACTTGGCTTTCACAAAGGAATGATCCGCCCCTCACAGAGGCCTTCGGGAGGGTGACTACTGAGGAAGCCAGACATAATCGACCTAGAGCTTTCTTCTTCATTAAAAAGCACCTACTGTATAGAGGCAACAAAACAAAAGAGCGTTCAGCCTGAAATCAGATAGTGGTTCGTAGAGCCACAGAAGGGCTGTGCTAGAATTGGCCTATGACCACTTGACAGCCGTCCATCAGGGAGTAGGGAAAACGCAGGGTCAAGTGATAAACCGGTTCTACTGGCCAAGGGTTTTTAATGCTCTTATCTTGTTAATGGAAGAATATTTAAAAGACGTTCTGCAAACAGGCTGTTAAGTGCTTGCAGGCCTGGGAGAAGATGTGTTCCCCCTCCCCTATACCCTCACCCCCTGCTGAGAGCAGTGTAAAGAGTGTGAGGCATCTGTGGGGTGCATGGGCACAAGGATGAGGTTAATATCTGCCGATTATTAGGATTCGGCCAGCCAGCAGGGAGCTTAAACAGTAACTGGACATTGCAGAGCTCTAAACTCTTCTTTGTCGGCAAGGGGCTGATGTGAAGAAACCAGTGCTAGAGGCAATGAGGCAGTGATACCACTTCTGTTATATCCCATGGTTAGAGAAGACAGAGCTTTAATGCGAGCACTGGAAATCACATATTTTAATTTGCAGCCCCCTCCTGAGGCTCAAGGCCTCTTTCGTTTGTAAGGGTTGAACGGCCCTGATGCTCTCCCAGATTGTGGGGCTGGGTGTTAGCAAGTGGATGGCAATAATAGTTCTACCGCCCGTTTGGTTAGGAAAAATATTAATTCCAGCCACACTTGCTAGTACCCAGCCTGCAGTAATAACACAGCATGCTGGCACAAGGTCTTTCAAATATTCTTTAATTCACGAGATAAGCGCTTTAGTCACAAGAATTAAATATAGAAGGCCTTCTGCAAGCAGGCTGTACTATTACTGCGGGATCTGGGTGATAGCAAGTGGATGGAAGAAATATTATTTCCAACCACTTAATATTGTAAACAAACGTGGGACAACGAACACGTTGAGGAATATCCTAACATGACAGCCTGTTGCTAACACTAATTTGCATGAGAAGATACTTGTCTGTATTGTAACACAGGCAACATTTATTTAGCAAATTCAAAGTTATTCTTTTGAAACATGAATCCAAATTCATTGGAAATGCTGACTTGAAAGCCATAGATTGACACATGGAACAGTGCTAATGCACGGGCATTCTTATATTATTAAGACAAATGTTGTCTATATGAATTAAGTTGAATTGATGTGTATTTTCCAATTTAAGGGATACTGCTGTAATATGATACTTGCCAATGAAGAGCCTTAAGAAAGACCAATGATGGTCGAAACACGTGTCGGCTAGTGCAAGACTTTGGATCTCATTACAGCTTTGGCGGTAGCCATGCCGCTATTGGCGGCATGGCTGCCTCCAAAACTGGGTTCGGGTCCGGGTTCCCTGAATGGGGAATTACCGGGCCATTCCGAGTTTGGAGGGCCCGGTAAATCCTCCCTCAGGGAACCTGGGCCCGGACCTTCCCCATTCCCATTCAAGCCCCCATAGGACTCAATGGGAATGGGTGCAGGGAGCTAACAACGGGCCCATTACGACCGGCCCGTTGTTAGCTCCCTGGTCCCCTCGCAGGAACCGGTAACGATGCCTGGTTTTACCAGGCGTCCTTACCGGGTCCCGCAAGGGGACCTCGTAATCAGGCGGAATGGGTTTAACGGGTCCGCATCCATTTGCGGCACCCGTTAACCCATTCTGCCAGGGTCGTAATGAGGCCCTTTGTGTTTCTCTGTACCCTATTTGGCAAGGGCAAGGTTTTGATCTTTGTACTATATGTAATTATTAAATAACTCTTTATGTTATAACTGGAGAAGCGCAATTTTCTACTGTACCTTGTTGTATAATCCTCAGGGAGAGTGTTCGCTTTCTGGGATACAATGTTACAATTCTGCACAAGCACATTGTTCCTTCGCAAACTAAGGGTATAACCATGGTAGCAAATGTCTTCACAGAATTTAGTCCAAATGCAGGTGATACATGCAGGCAGCAGCAGAGAGGGGAGAGAAAACTCAAAGATGGCGGATTGGGCAGGTATAGGCTTGGTCTGTCGTCCTAAATCCAAAGAAGTCACTGGTGTACTCATGATTACAGCCCTGTCTCAATAACAGATAACAGGTGCAGGCCCTTATGAAGAGGGGGGATGGTGGGAGTATAAAATCCAGAATCCCCAGTCAGTGAGTGTAGGCTGTTTAAGCTATTTGTGGCTGAATCTTTGAGAGTGTTGGGAGAGCAATACAGTGAGTGATAAGGAGGTGCTGGAGAGAAATGGGCAGAAGATAGAGGAGGAAGTGGTAGCAACAGAGGAAGGGGTTGTAACGACAGGAGAGGAGATTTTTATCAGGAGAGGGGACGTTAACAACAGTGGTGGCGGTGGTAGATGAAGAGGTGGTAACAACAGGACAGAACATGGTAATAATGGAGAAAGGGTGGCAACTGCAGAAGTGGATTAAGTGGTAGTAAGAGAAGAAGAGCAGGTCAAATTAGTAGTAACAGAGGAGAAGGTGGCAATAACAGCAGAGCGAGTGATAAAGCGGAGGTGGAAACAGAAGAAGGACCAACAGCCAGGAAAGAAAAAGGGAACCCCCTATCCAGAAAGCATAGGAAGACATATGGAGGCTGGGTTGGCCAAAGGAAGGCTAACGAGGACAAGGGAGAAATAATCAGAGTGATGGTAAATGGGCCTTATGGTTTACAGCTTCAGAAAGGGGGATCAGCCAAACCCTGAGTCGAGGCGAGGTTCAAGGGAGACGAGTTGGTAACTCCTGAGTCCTTCTGTTCTATACCAGTTATACTGACTGAGGGACATTTTCGTCTTGTGTAATATGGTCAGACGAAAGGGCTTGGGAAACATCTGTGAAACCCGCTACACCACTTGGAGGTGAGACATTACCACACACAGTGTGAAAGACTCGGTTGTTGGTTTCTTCTTACCCATTTGCTTTCAATGCCCAATTTTGTCAACGCTTGTACCAATAAAATTGTTCATCCTGAGTCCAGTCTGTTGTGAATTCTCCATAGGCCTATTGGCAAGACATACGTGTGTGTAATGAGGCCATGCGATGAGGAAAGAGGTGGTGGAAGTATTAAAAAGGGGAGTATGTGAGGGGGAACCCCGCATTTTGGAAGAATATATTTGTGATGCATTGGTGATTTGCTAGGCACATAGTGTGGAACAGTAAAACTACAAGGACACACGTTTTTGTGGGTGGGTGGATTAGATGTCATCCTTGCATGCATTATTATGGCCACAACAACATTTTTGACCTTTGGTGAAAGGGCTTTGGTGCTAAGGGCTGCTGTCTGTGGCTGCTGGAGACGCTGTTCCACTTCACTCTGCATCTCGTGTGTTTTTCCCCAGCTGGAACCACGAAATCCCAGGAAAATTTCTAAGTCCCCAACTCCTCCTTCTTTACCCATAAACCAATATACTGCATGGACACGCGCTTTTGCGAAAGGGCTTTGGTGCTAAGGGCTGCTGTCTGTGGCTGCTGGAGACGCTGTTCCACTTCACTCTGCATCTCGTGTGTTTTTCCCCAGCTGGAACCACGGTACGGATTCTGAAAGACCTAAGAGCTCTCCATTGTTTGGATTGTAAAAGTTGCGAGGCAACTTTAACTTTCGTTTCCATTGTTTCAGGAAGAAATCCCAGGAAAATTTCTAAGTCCCCAACTCCTCCTTCTTTACCCATAAACCAATATACTGCATGGACATGCGCTTTTGCGCGCGCGCTTTTGCGAAAGGGCTTTGGTGCTAAGGGCTGCTGTCTGTGGCTGTCCGTGGATGGCCGGGGTTGGCCGGGGTTGGAGGGTGTGCCGAAAGAAATTTGTGGTTGTTGGCGCGCATTGTGAAGCACGAAAAGTACTGTTTGCTGTGCGCGCTCGGGTGCGGTGCGGTGCTTCCTGTGATCCAATTTACCTTGAATATCGTTAAATCCCTGGGTAATATGCATATGCACATGATACAGTAAAACCTAAAACGTTGCTTCTTAAGCTGCACTTTTTTTTTTTTTTTTTTTTTTTTCTTGCTAAACTGTGGTTTAATTTTATAGGTGCAACACTATTGTGCTATTCTCCACTGTATTCAATGTTATCCCTTCTTTCTTTCCTATTGTGATTTTCTGATTTAGTTAGTTATTTATTTTTTCTTTTTTCCCCTTTTTTCTGTGCTTCTTACTTTCAGCATGCTTTAATAGTTATTTATTTAATAAGTCATCACAGTCATTTTATTCTGAAGAGAAAAAGAAGAGGGGGAAAGTTATAGGCTGGAATTTAAAGGGAATTTGAGAGGAAGAAGAGAAGAATTAAAAATAAAAAGAAATTACATGCTAATGGCCTCAGGCATTTACACCCTGAAGTCAGGTATGCCGGTTAATCATCCAGCTAATCTGGAAAAAACAAGACTGATATCACAGTCCCCGAAAACTAAAGTAGGAGGATTACAGAGAAAGAAAGCACGATCTATCTCTTTAACCTCTGACATACGGCAATTTTGCATGATTGATCCATCAATTTGTGACTTGAGAGATCAATTTTCAATAGTGCCGCCAAACTCTGTGCCATACGGCATTGCTCAGAATCCACTCAGTGAACCAGACAATTGTCCCCCACGAACCGATTCTATACAAGCACAATCGACAATAGGTCAAATCACAGTGGCAGCTGTAGGGGAGGAATGGCCACGAGGCCCTCCTCACCTACGGCTCCCTCCCCAGGTGAGGACCATGGCTCGGTGGGCGCACCCTCATGCCACCCGGGCCCAGGTGGAGGAGGGTTCACCCGCCGACGACATTGCCCACACGCACCCTGTCTTTGCAGTTACCAAAAATTAAGTTAGGCCTAGACGCCATCTTGCATAGCAAACATGGTGTGAGTTCAGCACACTGTAACGAGGCCCCCACCTTTGGAGGGCCTTTCATGCATCTCTGCCGCCTCAGCAGCCCTGGCAGATCCGCTGCAAGCGCGTTCCCATGAGAAAGTCGGAGATGAGCTAAACCCGAGATGCCAACACGGCAACATTATATTAGTAACAATGTGATATTGCACCCCGTATGACCCGGACCGCAAGGCCGGGGTAACGGGGAAAAAGCTGAAGCATCACTATCTGAAGAAGGTGGAAAATAATTCAAGTATTGGTATTAATGAACTACCTCTGTTTAAAATGTGAATAAACCATAAAAATGTAACGTTATATGATATCCCTCCAGGTCTGGACTAATGCTGCTATAACCACGGAGAAAGATGTTGACTAAACGTGTAACCTCTATTTTGTAAAAGTGTTTTTCAATAGTATGTAGAAACTTGAACTCATATATGTTTTTGAATCACCCAAAGCGGCGAGCATCAATCTCTGTAGGCCATAACCTAGATATCCCTCGTATAACGTCTAATGTACATACAATACGCGCACAATGTAGTGAATATAATGTTAGGTAATGAAAAGGTACTGGAACCGACTGTATTAAAGAAATGTGTAACGAAATTGAAATATATATGTGTGTCTAAATAACGTCAAAATAAGGCAGAACAGTATAGAACTTCTGCATTCACTGATCAGCAACGCACGAGGAAAATACCTCTGTGGATATATGCAAGGCCATTCCCTCTCCCACCCCACCAAGCCTGCCAGATAAAAAAGCTAAGACTCGTGCCGCGCTCCCTCACCTCCCCCAACCAAGCTGGCGTTACTTCAGAGAGTCAGAGGCCCCGGCACCGCAACCAAGGCCACAGCCCGCCACCTGTGTTATTTACAGCACGGTAATAAACCCACGGTTGAACCCACTGATCTACCAGCACCCTCTCATAAATCCCACGAACCCCCCAAGAATCCTGACCCCGCGCAAGGACGACCCCCATCATTGGGACAAGACACAGAGACCCATGTATATAATAACTTCTAACGCAGCCGACAGACATGTATCATTCGGCCCAGGCCCCAGAGCCCCGTCCCGCGACCCAAAATACCGGTCAATAGGACACAGGTAAATCTCACCCCAACCGACAACCACCAGACCTCTCACGAGGTGCATTCCTCATGTGTTGTGTTTATTTTATAAGATAAGCTGTTGAAGCGATTTATTAATGAACTTAAATGTCATTTTCTGAATAACTACAGTGTGCATGGCCTAGGGCAAATGAGACAGGAAAGGTATTCGTCATTGTCACAGGCTGCCCCAGCACATCAACACCGCGCAGATGACCTCAAGCCGGCCTGCCAGGCCCAACCCAACCCACGAGGCTGACCAGTGACGTCGTCACGCCAGGACCAACCCCGCTGCAGCAACACCTATAGTTAGTCGACGCCACCCAATCCCAATTAACTTGTGCCCCCTATAGTGTTTAGGTGTTGATGACGTTTTTTGTATTAGAAATACGCCTGTCTTTGCTATTGTCAGACAGAGCGCTCTCGTAGGTTGCAGAGTTCTTTGCATGCCTTATCCTTGGATAAACTCCCACTTACGCTCACCCGCACTCTGTCTTGGTCTTATTCCCACTACGGGAGAGTCCCTTATTGTCTCTCATTGCGGGGAGGATCGTGCTGAATTGGGGGCGCTTCCTTTCAGTGGTGACCCCGATAGCGTGATATCTCCAAACTATTTTTCCTAACTCCTTCTTAACGACCCCCTTGTGGCACGAGAATCTCCGGTCGAGAAGGGATACGCACGGTGAGCCGTCTCCGGGAGGCCGCCCGCCAACGGCGACCGGCACAATAAGAAGTGCGCACTCAATGAGAAAGGGTACGGGATCCCGATTGGAAAAAAATCCCCTTTGAGTGCCGCTCGCCGGAGCCAGGGGCTGACCGTTGAGTTACCGGTGACGCCGCCTGGACGGACCCAGTTTCGGAGAGTATCGGTTCAAGACGGGCACGTGAGTACCGAGTGCGAGTGATCGTCAAGGGGAGAAGAAGGGGAATTGGGAATAAAAGAACGGGGACAGGTAGAGGAGAAGAATATCGGGGGTCTACTAGAGACGGGTCTTGAAACTTTCTTTATTCTTTCTTTGCATATGGCCATTAGGAGTAAGAAATAAGTGACGTGGTAGAAGTGACGGAAACCTAGCTCCGAAAGGGGGTGGAAGGCGGCGCCGCATAGTGCTATCTAGACTAGTACTGGGAATATATGAAGAAGTGAGAAATAAGTTATTGGTGTCTAGCAAAAGGAGACACCGGGAATATTTTTAGTGATTGTGCTCTCTCTCTCTCTATTTCTTTTTTTCCATTTCCACGGGGTAGGGGGGGAAAATGAGAAGGGTATAAAGTAGTTAGAACATCTTAAAAAGTGGGGACTCAGTAGTGGCACGTACAGACGTGAACACAGTAACCTTAGCAGGGAAACAGGGACAGCTGGCCAGGGAGGAAAGGGAGGAAAAAGACAAAAGTGTGAGTGGAAAGTATTTTGAAGGGTGCGCGCACCGTACGAGTGTTGGAGACGAACGGGTGGCCGCGAGGTGGTGCCAGAGAGTGTGGCCATAACCATTACTTGATCAATTGCAAGTGAGATTACATAAGAGTGCCTGGGAATGGGAAGGAGATGAGATATGGTGAGTGAGAAAAGATTTGCACAGTGAATAACAGTGGGTGATAATTTTGAGAGGTCCGCTCTTGTCTGTGCCATAAAGGTATACATACGCATACCTACACCTAATCAAAAGTAACGAAGGCGAGCGCGGTAGCGCTAGCGATTTAGAGGATGGGGGCTGAAACTCCCTTGTCACACATTTGTAAGAGCTTGCCGGGATATGCTGAACGCATAAATAAATATCATGATCAATGGTTAACAGAATTGAAAGGGGAGGGGTTGCCCCAGATTTGGCCAGAAGGAGGGTCTTTTGACAAAAGCGTTCTTGATATGGTATGTACATGTATTCGCCTCAAGTATAAGGGGAAACAATGGCAGAATAGGAAGGAGATATTAGATCTCTGGAGATTGTTTGAGGAAGTACCCCCACCCAAAGCTCCAACACCAAATATTGATTTACCTTCCACCACAGATAATCCACTGATGATCCCGCGGGAGGAAAAGGAACAGCTAAGTACAGAACAACCGGCGGAGGTGATTAAGTTGTACCCAATATTACCTAAACCAGCCCCTGCAGCAGGATATAGCGACCCGATTTATGTGCCTCCCCCTTCGACCAGCACACCACAAAGACCAACTGCACCCCCACCATACGAAAACACCAGAGAGCGCGCCCAGGGAGGCACACAGAGGGTGGACATAGAGAAGTTAACGAGTGACTTAGAGTCGAGGCTTACAGTGGCAAGAGATGAACTCTCAAGAATAAAAGACATATGTGAACGCACAGCATGCGCCCCCACACAATCTGGACGCACGTCTAGAGCGTCGAGCGAAAGTAGACAAATTGAGGAGGGATGGAAAAAGGGGGAAATACTGTTCAGAATTGAGGAAGAACCGACCAGGATAATAGAAGTGGGGACAGCAGAAGGAAGCATTGGTGACGTCTCGCGAGAGAGAGGGATCAGAGAGGATTTGTTATGTGATGTCAGAGGAGGGGGGGATGAGAGTGATAGATTGAGCATGGCAATAGGAGGAGAAGGCGAGGAGCTAGATGGTGCATGTTCACTGGGGACTATAGAAGATGAATGGATGGGACGACTAAGAAATAGGGTGGGGAAGATGGCGTCATTAGAGTCAGCAGTGACTAAGGAAAAGGAAGTTGCAACGGCAAAAGGGAAATTACAACTCCCATTACTCCACAGGGGGGGCGGGAGACCAAACTATATACCGTGGGCTCAGATGGACAAGGCTAATTTAATGAAATTACTACCACAGCTGTCGGGAGGGGCAAGCAAGTGGATATATGCATTTGAGAAACATACCGCTGGTATACCGCTGGCAGTAGGCGATGTGAAAAGCCTACTAGTGTCCGCAGTAGGGGATCAGGCAGACAGAGTATGGGCTAAAGCGGGTTTTCCAGCTGTAACTTTAGAGTGTGATCGCCATGATGGGGCGTCCTTTAACACCGTGCGAGCAAGGGTGTGGGACGCACTGCGGGAAACCTTCCCAGATACCCCTGATTTGCAGTCAGTAATGCAATGTACCATGAATGACGGGGAGGACGCTATGGATTACATTCTCCGGGTGCAGGAGATGTGGAGAGCGGAAACGGGCACGCCCTGGCACCAATCCACATCTCTATTTTATTTCATCATTAAGAGAGGGCTCCCAAAGGAAGTGCAAAAGGCACTAGATAAAATAGCAGGTGTTGAGGCAAAAGGCTGGCCGGAGATCCAAAGCATAATAGTACACCATTGTAAACGGATCAAAGAAAGAGAGAGGGAAGTAGCACAGAAAAGGTTGGCGGACGAGGCGAAGTTGGTGCAATCAAAATTGGTGAAGGTCGCAGCCGCGGTAGCGGGACTCCCACTCATACGGGAGGGAGAGGAAGGAGAGGAGGGGCAAATAGCAATACAAGGAAGAATAGCAGCGAATTGGGCAGGACAAGGGCAACGACAGTGGACAGAGCAGGAGCAGAACGGAGGTCCAACGTGGCAAGAGTGGGCCCCAAGAGGAGGAAGAGGTGGGTACAGGGGTCGAAGAGGAGGACAAGGGTATGGAGGAATGGGAGGAAATGGGTGGCAGGGTCCCAGAGGTCCACAGGGGAGCTGTTGGAATTGTGGGAGATGGGGGCATTACTCAAGAGAATGCAGGAGCAGACAAAACAACGGTTTCCAAGAGATAGAACAGTATGGACACCCCCATCCAGGAAGCCCCTACGGCCTCCCCATGGGACAATACCAGCAACCAGACAATGTAGTACAAAGGAGTAACGCACAACTACACGGACATCAATACCGAACACAAACCAGCCCACAGAATAATGACAATGTGCACTACACGCCTGGTAATACTTTCGCCACAGGAGCTAATGGGGCACCAGCCCCCGCACCTTACAGTGGAGTGTCAGTAGTTTCGGGGAACATTTTCGATCAAGGGGGGGCAATGAGACACCCCGCATAGGACAGCCCACAGAGAGCACTTGCGTGTCCAGTACTGTCTACGACCCACAATGCATCAGAGGAGCCATTGATAGGAGCGCAGATAGGAGACAAGCAATTCATATTCATGGTGGATTCGGGAGCGGAGAAATCATGCATTAGAGAGGGCCGGTTCCCGTTATCTAATAGAACATTAGAGACGCAGGGGTTCTCTGGGGCTGTAATTGAAGTTCCTTACACAGAGGTATTGGATGTGACAGTGGGGGGTAAAACAGTGAAAGCACCCTTACTGTACTATGAAAACTCTCCCATCAACTTACTGGGGAGAGATCTCTTGAGCAAACTAAACATGACCATATCATTCACAGGGAGCGGCATCGTATGTTCAACGCCAGGCATATGCCCCCTCCGTATATTAGCAGTAATACACGGCCACACAATAATAAAAGAGATCAGAGGGGTACCAAGAAATGAGGAGATGTTTGTTGAAGGCATGAGAACATTGGCTCTCATAGTACCAGAACTAAAAAGGGTGGAGTGGAGGATCCCAGCAGAATTCCTTTTTCGTCCCATAGCAAGCCCTGACACTGCTCTTGGGGCAGTACTATCGTTGGATTTGCATGCAATACATGTATCAGCAAACAGAATATGTGTGATTGGTATTGACATGGAAGGGTGTGAGTGGCGGACAGTATTGTGCACAAATGCAAATATCCTGCTGAGAGAGCTCTCGGACGAGGAGCTATTTTCTGACACTGAGGGAGATGGTGAAGTAGTGATGGAACTGGCAATGCCCTGTGACATTGTAGTTACAGCCAGACAAACTAAGGTTGAACTAATGGCGGTAGTAGGAGCACCGCACACATTTTTTGATGAGGACATGAGTTCAGTACCCACTAACTTATGGACTAATGGCCCCCACGATGTAGGGTTGCTGCATGAAGTTCAGCCTGTGGTGATAAAAGTAAAACAGGGAGCAATACTACCCCGGGTGAAACAATATCCACTGTCGCGAGAAGCAGAAGAAGGGATCAGAGAGACAATCGATGCACTGCTAGCACAGGGTATAATAGTGCCCTCAAACTCCCCATGCAACACATGCATTTACCCAATAAAAAAGGCGAAGGGGGGTTCGTGGAGGATGATACAAGATTTACGCCCACTGAACAATGTGGTAATGAAGGAATTCCCTTTAGTCCCGAACCCGGCGACAATACTGTGCAACATTCCAAAAGTAGCATCACACTTCACAGTAATTGACTTAAAAAATGCATTTTTCTCGATTCCCTTAGCGGAAGAGAGCAGGTACTTGACAGCATTTACATTGGGAGGAAGGAGGTTCGAACACTGCAGACTACCACAAGGATATTGCGAGAGCCCAAGCATATTTAACAGGGTACTACATGAAGATCTGGGGAATTTGTCTGTAGAAAGCACAGTGATTCAGTATGTTGATGATTTATTGGTTTGTGCACAGGCGGAGGAAGAGTGCCGACAGGACTCGATAACACTTTTGACTTTATTGGCCAATAAAGGATACAAGGTGGACAAGGGGAAGTTACAGTACTGTCTGACAGAGGTCCTATACTTGGGTCAGCTGATATCAAAGGATGGCAAGCGAATTATACCAGACAGGGCACAGGCGATTAGAACAATTGGAGAGCCCAAAACAGTAAAAGAGATGCAGAAATTTCTGGGTATGTGTAACTATTGCCGAGCATGGATATTGGACTATGCGGCGTACACAAGGCCCTTGTTACAGGCACTGAAAGAAGCACAACAAGAACACAAACACATAGAATGGACAGAGGAGATGAACACAGCATTTAACTCACTAAAAGAGCTGATATCAAGCGCTCCAGTACTAGCAAATCCAGATTATGGGCGCGAATTCTTCTTATTTTCACACTGCAAAGGAACACTGATGACAGCAGTATTGACGCAGAAAACATCTTTAGGGCACAAACCACTTGCTTACTATAGCGGCACCCTAGACGCAGTAATGCAAGGTCATTTCGCGTGCGAGCAATCCCTAGCTGCAGCCGCGTTCGCAATTGAAAAAAGTGCCACGATAGTGATGGGCTGCCCGGTGACACTGTTTGTGGAACACTCACTTTTTGCAATATTAGAGCGAACAAAGAGCACATTGACAACACAACGCGCCACAGCATATGAGATAATACTGTCCAGCGCTAACATCCATATAGTAAGATGTAAAACAGTGAACCCAGCCACATTCATCACAGAGGCATGCACCGTAGAGGACATGCAAAACCACAACTGCGCCACGTACACAGGTGACGAAAGTAAGGATCCAGTGATTTTTGAAAATGCCCTGACCGAGGGTGAGGTGTATTTTGTGGACGGGTCAGCATCAATAGACATGGAGACAGGAGAAAAGCATGTGGGTATGGCAGTGGTACGATTAGAGGAAGATGAATATGAGATACTAGTACAACACCGCCTCCCATCACACTATTCAGCGCAAGCAGCAGAACTAATAGCGCTAATAGAAGCATTGCATGCCGCCAAGGGGTGCGCAGTGACCATATATACAGACTCAGCATACATGACAACAACAGTTCACGGTGGGTTGGCCCGGTGGGGGCGGAGAGGGTTTCGGCGAGCAGACGGAACGCCAGTCCAGCATGCAGAATTATTGAAAGAACTGATTGAGGCCCTGCAAGACCCCACGGCAGTGGCCATCGTAAAATGTCAAGCTCATACCGCAAATACAGATTTTATATCTTTGGGGAACGCGGCAGCAGACGCCGCTGCCAAAGCAGCTTCATATTTACAAAAAGGTGAAATAGGGGAGTACATGTTGCACCACACAGCAAGCCAAGAGGTCCCCACAGGATATAACATGATGTCCACACAGGAGATAATAGAGCTGCAAGAGGGAGCTAGTGCAGAGGAAAAATTGCTGTGGACTAAGAGAGGATGCAGCAAATCACCAACTGATTTATTGTGGCGACAAGAGAGTTCAGGAAAAGTGGTAATGCCAATTACGCTGCTAGAAATAGCATTTCAACAACTACACTTTCCCGCACACAACACAAAGAAACACATAATGGCAGAAATACAAGAAGATTGGTTTGCACCTTGCCTCCAGGAACACGTCACAAGGTTAGCTCTAGAATGCACGACATGTCAAATTTACAACTCAGGTATGACATTGCGTACACTAAGGGGTACGATACCAAAACCAAGTGGCCCGTTCAGAGAGCTCCACATTGATTATGTAGACATGGGAGAAAGGTGTAACGGGGCTCGATACATGATTGTGGTTGTATGTCCATTTTCGAGGTGGGTGGAGGCAGGCCCATGTGCCCGCCCTGACGCGAAGGGCGCCGCGAAGTTCCTAGTGCGGGAAGTGTTTCCGCGCTGGGGAATTTGCGACGTTATTCGCTCAGATAACGGGACGCATTTTGTTAATGAATTATTTAAAGAAGTGACTACATTATTGGGTATAAAGCACAAATTATGTTCGATTTATCATCCTCAAAGTAATGGCGTCGTGGAAAAGATAAATGGCCTGTTAAAAAGCAGATTATCAAAACTTTGTTTTTCCCTTAAAAAGACTTGGATGTACTGCCTGCCTTTGGCCTTGTTTGAACTACGAAACCAGCCCAGTAAGGATCACCATTTGTCCCCGCACGAGATCGTCACGGGAAGAAGAATGCACACAGCGCATTCGCCTCTCCGTGAACGCTCTGATGCACACAGAAGCGCAGCTATATTGGGGGAGGAGTTCACAGAATACCTGCGAAAACTGACACGGGCAGCGCGCGTAATTGCAAAGCAACTAGCCCCCCCCTCGACAAGAGAGGAGGGGAACGCGACTGAACCAAACAGGCTGCCTGAAAAACCACTACAGCTAATGCCTGGTGACCTTATATATGTTAGAAGTTTCGTGCGGAGGTGGAACGCACCACGCTTCCATGGCCCCTATGAGGTAGTGTTTTGCACGCCTACAGCAGTAAAGGTTAAGGGCCTGCGATATTGGGTGCATTTGACAGATGTACGTAAAGCTTACAGCGCTGCGGAGAGTGAGGTGCAGGATGAGGCACAGGCAACAGCGGACGATGAAGTTGTGCGGAATGAATGATTGGAATTTTGTGTGCTTCATGAAATGAACAGTGAACACAATTAGCGCGCAACAAATGTCCTGGACTAAAACACGTACACATGTATATGTAAATTTTCTTTTTTGTACAATTTTTGAAAGTTTTGCGTGGGGTTCTTTTTTCCCCTCCTGTGCTCTTTAAGATGTTTTTTATTATTGTTGTTTTTAAAATGTCATGTTTTTTTATTATTATTTATATATATATATAGTAAGGTACGAATAATGATGACTGAAAGCTACCTTGTCTGTCAACAAACCCCCTCCCTCACCCAACCCTATATTTTATCACCGAAACGTTACAACGTGGAAATGCTTACATGTTTGTATTTAATGAACTTTTGTGTCTCAAACAGGATTTATCATGGCATCGAATGGGCAGCCTGCAACTAATAGATATGTTAGATTTAGAGAAATGTTAGTGGCTAGATTAACATATTCATTTGAATGTGGTTTATCAATATGTGCTATCGTGTTCTTCATCTCAATGTTTTGTCTGGTATTACACTGGATTATAGCGTTCATCTCTACCGAGATGAACGAGGGGGGAGGGGGGAACAACACCACCCTTGCTCCTGGAACGAAAACAATTCCGACTGTAGGTATCAAAGAAGGTGATTTCTTGATCTGGGATGGATCACACTTTGTGTGGGGATACTATACTACACCACCCACTGCTGTCCTCTCACAATGGAGAACCAAAAATGTAGATAATGACACACTGTCCCAACCTGGAACATACAACAACCACACGATCCCTCCCGCCCCAATTTCAAACAACGATCTCTTGTTTATTAAGGAGGATGGAAAAGTGATTATGATGACAGAACACAAGTCCCTATATGAAGAATTAGAAAAGTGGGGTGGAAGGGAGGAAGGGGGGCCTGGTTCTTCACCTCCTATAACGAGAAGGTACAGAAGAAGGGAGAAAAGTAGGCGGAGAAGAGAGACTGGTGGAAAAGGGTATGATGAGTATTATGGGCTAGGGTTAGACAAAATGGAAGACCCACGACACCCTCACCAAGCAAATAAATGGTATGCAGACATGAGCACAACAGCCAAACAAACAACCAATGAGAGCTGTTATGTCTGCTCACTTATCCCCCATGCATCAGGCACACCTAAAGTATTGTTGCCACGAGAATTGCCCATTGTGGATGCCCAATGTCTCCTTCATCTCACGCTGTGTAGAATAAAGAACACTTTCCAAGCACACGATGTCTCTTTCAGAATGTTACAGAACAACAAAACGTGCTATTCGCAAGCGTCTGGAGTGATCTGCCTTAAAGAACCTTTCTTTGCAATACAAGGGACACTGTTTTCCGAAAACAAATGGAAAGACGAAGAAGTGCTGTGCAAGGCAGAAGCACTGAAGGGTGTCCAACCGGAAAAGCTGCGGTGGATGGAAAGAACGTGCTTGCTAATATGGAAAGAACACATCCCTAAATTAACATGGGTAACAGCGATGGAGAAACCCTTCAAGCTACAAAGTGAAATACAAAACGAACTATGTTTCAAGGGAGAAGGAAAAATGGCAATAGGAACGAACAAGAACTGTAACAAAACTCTCACCATCCCAGATATGAAAAAAGGAACAGCAGCACTAATGGACACCTACTGGGTATGCGGAAACAAGGCGTACCTGCACCTTCCCCAATCATGGAGTGGTAGCTGCTCAATGGCCACTTTGCATTCAACACTAATGGTGATTCCCGAAAGCCATATTGACAGAAGTAACATGATGAACGGAGGCTTGAACCAGAATGCAGCGTCTCCAACTACACAAGCACACCTTTATGTCCTGTCCTCCAGAGGGAAAGGAGAAGAGCTCTCAAGGAACAAGCGAGCCTCGAATTACATATCACAAGCATCATCTGATTTATTGGCACAGATCCCAGACAAGTATCGCCTGTTCAGCTCCGTGGAAACATTCTTTGCTTCGCTAGTATCAAGTGTCCAAGCAAGAGCAAATGCAAAATGGCTCCAGATCACACGGTGGGAACTGATCCAGTTGGCCAATGACACTGAAGAAGGGTTTAACATAATAAAGGTGGAACTACGAGCTCTGCGATTAATGACCATGCAGAACAGGTATGTTCTAGACCTGTTAACAGCAATCGATGGAGGTGTTTGCCGAAAAATAGGAAGTGCGTGCTGCACGTTCGTACCTTCCGAAGACGCAGAAAATGGGTCCCTGTCCCACGTTATTGAAGCAGTACATAACCTGGGCGAGAAGATGAAAATGGAAGGTGGAGCTGAGGATAGCTCGTGGTTCGACAATATCTTCTCTTGGGTTCCCTCATGGCTTGGAGTGACAATGAAGTTCCTGATACCAATAGTGGTGATCATCCTTGTGATGTTCTGCCTGTGCCAGGTGGGCCTCCGATGTTGTGCTAACGCAGTTCCTAACGGTGCAATGATGATGGTGACAATGGGCAACTCCGGTGGTACAATTAAAGCAACACAAGAAGTACATGTGCAGACAGGAGCAGATAACACCCCCAGGTACCAGTTAGTGCCTATGTGCCGTGATAAGTACATAGTAGATAAACTATGGCACACCACTATCAAAGAACCACGAGACGTAGAACTGGAATGGTATGAGGAGGTCTGGGTAGATCTGGAAGAAACTGGCGACTGTATATATTTAACATGTACACCAGACGAGTATGCTAGGAGAGGTGAGAGCTTAAGGGGGGTGTGCAGAGCATGGATGCCTATAAAAGGAACCCCTGCATGGGATGGTGCAGTGTTAGAGGAACAAGAATGTAGAAGATTAGAAGAGCTAAAGAAATTCGTTACTTTAAGTAACGAAAGGGGGGAAATGTAGGGGAGGAATGGCCACGAGGCCCTCCTCACCTACGGCTCCCTCCCCAGGTGAGGACCATGGCTCGGTGGGCGCACCCTCATGCCACCCGGGCCCAGGTGGAGGAGGGTTCACCCGCCGACGACATTGCCCACACGCACCCTGTCTTTGCAGTTACCAAAAATTAAGTTAGGCCTAGACGCCATCTTGCATAGCAAACATGGTGTGAGTTCAGCACACTGTAACGAGGCCCCCACCTTTGGAGGGCCTTTCATGCATCTCTGCCGCCTCAGCAGCCCTGGCAGATCCGCTGCAAGCGCGTTCCCATGAGAAAGTCGGAGATGAGCTAAACCCGAGATGCCAACACGGCAACATTATATTAGTAACAATGTGATATTGCACCCCGTATGACCCGGACCGCAAGGCCGGGGTAACGGGGAAAAAGCTGAAGCATCACTATCTGAAGAAGGTGGAAAATAATTCAAGTATTGGTATTAATGAACTACCTCTGTTTAAAATGTGAATAAACCATAAAAATGTAACGTTATATGATATCCCTCCAGGTCTGGACTAATGCTGCTATAACCACGGAGAAAGATGTTGACTAAACGTGTAACCTCTATTTTGTAAAAGTGTTTTTCAATAGTATGTAGAAACTTGAACTCATATATGTTTTTGAATCACCCAAAGCGGCGAGCATCAATCTCTGTAGGCCATAACCTAGATATCCCTCGTATAACGTCTAATGTACATACAATACGCGCACAATGTAGTGAATATAATGTTAGGTAATGAAAAGGTACTGGAACCGACTGTATTAAAGAAATGTGTAACGAAATTGAAATATATATGTGTGTCTAAATAACGTCAAAATAAGGCAGAACAGTATAGAACTTCTGCATTCACTGATCAGCAACGCACGAGGAAAATACCTCTGTGGATATATGCAAGGCCATTCCCTCTCCCACCCCACCAAGCCTGCCAGATAAAAAAGCTAAGACTCGTGCCGCGCTCCCTCACCTCCCCCAACCAAGCTGGCGTTACTTCAGAGAGTCAGAGGCCCCGGCACCGCAACCAAGGCCACAGCCCGCCACCTGTGTTATTTACAGCACGGTAATAAACCCACGGTTGAACCCACTGATCTACCAGCACCCTCTCATAAATCCCACGAACCCCCCAAGAATCCTGACCCCGCGCAAGGACGACCCCCATCATTGGGACAAGACACAGAGACCCATGTATATAATAACTTCTAACGCAGCCGACAGACATGTATCATTCGGCCCAGGCCCCAGAGCCCCGTCCCGCGACCCAAAATACCGGTCAATAGGACACAGGTAAATCTCACCCCAACCGACAACCACCAGACCTCTCACGAGGTGCATTCCTCATGTGTTGTGTTTATTTTATAAGATAAGCTGTTGAAGCGATTTATTAATGAACTTAAATGTCATTTTCTGAATAACTACAGTGTGCATGGCCTAGGGCAAATGAGACAGGAAAGGTATTCGTCATTGTCACAGGCTGCCCCAGCACATCAACACCGCGCAGATGACCTCAAGCCGGCCTGCCAGGCCCAACCCAACCCACGAGGCTGACCAGTGACGTCGTCACGCCAGGACCAACCCCGCTGCAGCAACACCTATAGTTAGTCGACGCCACCCAATCCCAATTAACTTGTGCCCCCTATAGTGTTTAGGTGTTGATGACGTTTTTTGTATTAGAAATACGCCTGTCTTTGCTATTTTCAGACAGAGCGCTCTCGTAGGTTGCAGAGTTCTTTGCATGCCTTATCCTTGGATAAACTCCCACTTACGCTCACCCGCACTCTGTCTTGGTCTTATTCCCACTACGGGAGAGTCCCTTATTGTCTCTCATTGCGGGGAGGATCGTGCTGAATTGGGGGCGCTTCCTTTCACAGCCCAAATGTACTCGGGAACAATTTCCTTAACAAATCAGGAATTGCAACACTCAATATTTATTGCTACTAGTACCCAAGAAGTGCTGCTGACAGAAACTCCCGATGTGTCATCAGCAGTGCTGGGTAAAGAGACCTCAGACCTGACTCTTCTCGCTGCATGCAGTAACAACGAGCCGTCTAGCCACCAACAAACAACTCTAACTGAATCCACTGTATCTTTGACACAACCTATACCACTTTGCACGGTCCTCGCCCAACAAAAATTGCGAGCTGCCCATGAGGCAATGATTGCAACAGGTGAAATAGAGGAAGACATGATTAGTTTTATAGGTTCCTCAAACACCACCTGTACTGATCCGAGTGAGGTTTTGTATATATGTTCCAACACAGGTGACTTAAGCCAGTTGGAACAGGACAAAACAGTTATTTCTCAAAAGAGAATATCTTCGCCTAATGTGACGGCAAGTCATGCGGAATCCGTAGTGGGTGAATTGAGAACCCCGATTAATGAACTATTTAAGTCTCCAGCCATGTTTGACAAATCTCAAGGTGATTCATCTAACAACTCTGTATCCTTCATTGCTCCGACTCCAAGAGGCTCAAGATTTGACTTACAGCCCTCAGATAATAATAATTTCTTCATCAACGGGTTGAGATCTGGTCGTCCATCCTTTCCAGAAGCCCCAGCTCTCAATAACACACTGAGTGCCATGAACACCGCCCTGCTTACAATAGCAAGGCTTTATGAAGTCTTGGAGAGTAAGATGAACGTGCAGACCCAAATACTACAACAATTGCTTGATAAAGAATCAAATAGTTTGGGTCTAGCACAGACGAGAGGAAGAGATTTAAATTTGAATTCATTGAGACCAAAATCATCAACAGCATGTAGCACTGCCTCGCAAACAAAACGACCCAATGTTTGTCAAAAATCGACACAATGTGAACAAGAGCTGCTGGAAATTCCAAGAACAGAAGGGTCATCTGTTATCTTAAATAATGTTGTGGCTAGCCCAAAACCAACTCCAAATTCGGAACCTGTTACTATAAACGAGATACCTTCAGTAGTGATCTGTTTGGATATATCTCAGGAAGCGGGCGCCAAGGGAAGTTCAAAAAATCCAGCTTTACTTCGAACTTCAAGAAATGCCAATGAGATGGGGGGGCCACCCCAGGAGCTCCTAGTAGATGAGTCTCAGTTTGATAAAGATCCATCTACTGTCCAGCTCCTCTTCAGCAAGGTGACTAACCCATTTTCCCTGATGGGCAAGACAGGTCCTAAATTGCAGGAAAAAAGGAAAAAAACAGGCATGTTAAATAAACGTAAAATCTCGAAGCCTCCTCCATCAAAGAAAGTGTGTGTCAAGTTAACTGCTCCCACAATGGCTCAGTCATCGACTCTTACAGTAACTCAATCGAATCAGCCTATGGTCACATCAATTGCGTCTGTAGCAAAACAACCACTGGCTCTAGCTGCTCCACAACTGAGCCAGTCTTTTGTTAACTTGATTCCATCTACTACAGTACAACCATCGACCATGGTTGTAACTCAACCAACCTCGGCTGTAGTTGTACAGAATCCTACGATGACATGCCCCCAAGAACACGAACCCCTGACTAACCTAGTGGCGCTATTGTCAGATACAACTCTTCAAAACATCATAACAGAGACTCAAAAAGTCCGGAGTGATGATGTCACTCAGTCTAATCTTTCTCCTGAAGAAATACGACAAGAGATTGCTAGAATAGTAGCTTTTCATTTTCCGCAAATTACAACATCTTCTGTTATAAATGTTCAGGCCCCCACTCACTCCAAACTGACTGATGATATAAATCTGCCTTGGACTGCTCAAACTCGAAACAACTTTACATCTTGCCCTACCTTGGAAGAGATGCAACGTGATGGTAAAAAAGTTCCCTCACAGCACATGGCGGCGTTGGTGGTACCCTCTAACCTGGCCCAACGAGACACTTCCATTCAAACCATGAATTTGAAAGGACAAGATACCGTGGTGGGGCAAACTCCCGACCGCCAGGAATTGCGGGAGGAAATTAGAGCTGCATTAGTACAGTATTTGCACCATTCTCCAGATCCTTTGGGTCACACCTTACTGTCTCAGCGGTCATTGAACAAGATGCCAGATGTATCACAGCTGTTAAAAGGACCGATGACTGAACAAAATGGGTCAACATTCATAAGGCCTTCTTCTCAAACCTATAAAACATCCGATGCCTCGGAATTCTTAGGATTCAATAAACAAGTACCTGAATTTGAGACTTCAGGAAGAACGGACTGTAGTAAGCAAAACCCTGTTCATAGCGCATACTCCCACTGCCATCGGCTGATAGTATCATGTCGCCCCCAACCATTTCCCAAGTATGATCTAAATCGCAGGAGTATTCTAAACATCTGTGCCGAGGTGTCCTCCCTTCAAGATTTATCGAGCACGGACATTGACCTGGTGGAATTCATTTCTCATAATGATCTATCCAGGGTTAGAATATTCATGCGATCGGGAATCACCTTAAATGCCATTTGGCAAGCTAGATCGGAATTCTATGCCTTGGGCTTTCTCATTTCACAAGATTTGGCTCAAAATATGCCAGCCGAAGTAACCTTATTGTCAGAAAATTACTCTAACACTCTGGAGTTTCCACAGGCAAACGCCAATGCTAATGCGAACATAAGCAGGGGCATGGATTCTCAAAGGCGAAATTCATAACAATCCAGGTCAGATAAAGACATTTCGTTGATATCATGGAATACACGTGGACATAGGCATTTTCTAAACACATCTAACAGAGAACTGAATGCCTACGATATTGTTGTCTTGCAGGAGACCTGGCTTGTTGAGGAACCTATTTGGGATACACACTACATCTCCATGGTTCCTGCAATAAAAAACATGTTTGGTCGACCTATGGCGGGTCTTTTGATCGCCGTAAAGAAATCCTTACACCTGCGCATTAATTCCTGCAAAACCTCCTCCCCTTACATTCAAGTTGTAAAATTATCAAGGTCAACTGACACAACTGTGATAATTAATATATACTGGGGAAAACAACATCTATCAGCAGAATTATTCTTTGCACATATCACTGATGTACTCGACTCATTGATCATGGATGTAACCATTAAATACATACTTCTTCTAGGTGATCTAAACTTGCACCTCCTTCCATCTAAGCCCGGGAATCATCTTTCCCATGAGTCCCATTGGTTACAACTAATGAAAGAGAGGAACCTCATGATGCTAAATGGTATCATAGATGGAGACATACCTCCCAAGCCAACATGGCATAGAGAGCTATTGCGAGCACACTTAGACTATATATATGCCAACCATGCTCTCATGGATGCCTCAACATCTTTGGAGATATGCGAAAATGACATCAGTGATCACAATCAACTGCGTCTAACCTGGAAGTGGGCTCAATGGTCTGATCTTCCAGAATTAAATATTAAAAAAAACTTGCAACTTGTTGAGATCAGTCAAGCTGGGAACCGTGTTCGATGGTCAGATCATAAACTCATGCTATTTGGCAAAGCCCTGGAAAATGAGTTTGGGCCGCATCATAATAATGAAGGAGGATGTTACATCCATTCCATGCAAATGTTTGGTACTAGGGGGTACGGTGGACGCTGTCATGTTGTCAAGCATCTCCATGCGTTTGACTTGGAGCTTAAAATAAGGAAGGCCCAATTACGCAAAGATATCCGACATCTATCACTCGACCTGACACCCAATAACATCAATTTGATAAAAAATCTAAAACAAACGTATAAGAACTGGTGCAGGTCACGGAGGTCATTGCGATACCAGAGAGACGGAGAAAAAATGTTGTCTCAATGCCTTACTAAGACAACCGCTGGCATATGGTCTCTCCTTAATGAGGCGGTCGGTACACTGCAAAGCGCCTTCCAAATTAACCCAATCCCTGAAAAAATCTGGAATGACTATTATGCTGGCCTCTACCGCTCTCCCCTCTCGCAAATTGAAATTGATTGGACTCTCATAAGAGCGAATTCTAAACTGCATTTTGATACAGATGGCATCATACATTGTATTTCCAAACTTAGCAGATCTCGCGCGGCCGGACCAGATGGCATCAGTAATTTAATGATGAAACAAAATCCAACAAGATGGGCGGCAATATTGAACCACATCTTCCAACATGTATTTCAGACTGGTAAAATCCCTGATTCGTGGCGAAAATCTATAATAGTTCATGTCTATAAGAAAGGCTCGAGGGGCGATCCTAGATCATACCGACCGATCGCCCTTTTAGACTGCCCTGGTAAAATCTTTGCGCGCATCGTGTTAGTAGCATTCAACTCTTGGTTAACAGTAAACTCCTTTAAGGATGAGTTCCAAACAGGCTTTGTAGCCGGCCTTGGTACTTCCATAAACCTAATCACGTTGAATTCTTTGATAGACGCGCATAAGCAAAGGAAGCAGCCCATCTTTGTTGCTTTTATAGATTTCCGCACGGCATTTGATGGTGTTCCTCGTGAACTATTGTTCAAAAAACTTCTGGCAAAGGGCTGTCCGTGGCCCATCCTGCGATGGATAATTCAGCTTCATTCCAACACAACCATTCAGGTTCGACTTCGCAGGGATGGACTTCTATCCGGTCACATCCAAACAGACCGGGGTCTAAAACAGGGCTGTATCTTGGCCTCGGCAGTTTTTAACTTTTTCATCTCGGATATAGGTATTGTATTTAAGGGTATAAGAACTGATGCCCCTCGACTTAAGGGAACGCCTATAAACTATCTGCTTTATGCAGATGATATGGTTCTCATGTCTAAGACCCCCCAGGGACTCAAAAGTATGTTGAAAGCTCTTGAGGGCTATGCTCATTCCAACTGCATAGCCATCAACACTTCAAAAACACAAATTATTCAATTCGGGAACCCTAGACAAAGATGTAGAACCTATACATGGATACTACAGAACAGCTCCTTAAGCATGGTCTCAACGTATACCTATCTAGGTGTTTTAATAACTAACCATCCGACTGACTTACCTTTTGAGGAAGCTAAGAGAGCAAAACTTCATAATGCAATTTCTCAAGCAAGAATCATCAGGGCAAAATTTTGTAAATTTTCGATATTTCCAATCATAACTTATTATAAACAGAAAACATCACCTATACTATTATACGGGACAGAAACCAAATATTGGCGACCATATACCTATTGGGCTAAGATGGAAGGAGCATTTTGGAGGAAAATGTTGCATCTACCCAACTCGGAACCTCTACCTCTAATTCGGTATGAATTGGGATTAATATCACTTCATGCCAGATATAAGTGGCTCTGGTGCTCCTTGTATCGTAAACTTGTAATGGGTAATTTAGAAAATGGCCTAACTCGAATTATGGCCGACTACGCTGCACAGGAAACCCATGATGTATTTATAAGAGTCTGGAGGCAAAGAGTGTTGAAATTGCTTGATGATGCTAACTAGGGCTGTACCGAATAGCATATTTAGTATTCGGCCGGATACCGAATAGTTTGTCAACTATTCGGCCGGAGCCGAATAGTGAGCCGAATAGTTTGTTTTTTTTTAGGCCCCCCCTATGCAATACAATCTCGGGCCACCGGCTTTGGCCCGGTGGCCCGACAAACAACATTATTGCGGTGAGGCCGCGGGGGTTCCCTGAGGCCCCGCGGCCTCACCGTGGTGAGGGGGATGGGGGCCGGAGGCCGCCGGGGTCGGCAAAGTGCCCCGGCGGCCTCATGAGTCTGGGGGGCCGCTCCTGTAGGAGCGGCCCCCCAATGCAAAATAAACATCGGGCCACCGGCTTTGCACCGGTGGCCCGACAAACAGATTATTGCGGTGAGGCCGCGGGGGTTCCCTGAGGCCCCGCGGCCTCACCGTGGTGAGGGGGATGGGGGGCACCGAGGCCGCCGGGGTCGGCAAAGTGCCCCGGCGGCCTCATGAGTCTGGGGGGGCCGCTCCTGTAGGAGCGGCCCCCCAATGCAAAATAAACGTCGGGCCACCGGCTTTGCACCGGTGGCCCGACAAACAGAACATTATTGCGGTGAGGCCGCGGGGGTTCCCTGAGGCCCCGCGGCCTCACCGTGGTGAGGGGGGTGGGGGGCACCGAGGCCGGCAAAGTGCCCCGGCGGCCTCATGAGTCTGGGGGGGCCGCTCCTGTAGGAGCGGCCCCCCAATGCAAAATAAACGTCGGGCCACCGGCTTTGCACCGGTGGCCCGACAAACAAAACATTATTGCGGTGAGGCCGCGGGGGTTCCCTGAGGCCCCGCGGCCTCACCGTGGTGAGGGGGATGGGGGGCACCGAGGCCGCCGGGGTCGGCAAAGTGCCCCGGCGGCCTCATGAGTCTGGGGGGGCCGCTCCTGTAGGAGCGGCCCCCCAATGCAAAATAAACGTCGGGCCACCGGCTTTGCACCGGTGGCCCGACAAACAAAACATTATTGCGGTGAGGCCGCGGGGGTTCCCTGAGGCCCCGCGGCCTCACCGTGATGAGGGGGTATGGGGGGGGGGGCGTCACTTACCTGGTGATTGGGTCCGGGTGCTGGCATAGGAAGTGAGGGACGGGAAGAACTGTTCCCTTCCCTCGCTTCCTATTTCAACACGTTAGGCTGTGGTCAGACTGCAGAAGCCAATAGGCAAACAGCTTGTTTGGCTTCTGCAGCCTGAACACTGTCAAACATTCTATGATTGGCTGTCATCTCCCAAACAGGGAGAGGGCAGCTAATCATAGAAAGTGGACTTCGGCTTCGAGTCCCTAAACAGAAACTATTCTGCCGAAGCCGGATAGCTGTATTTCAGCCGAACTTCGGCAGAATAGGGACTCGAAGCCGAAGTTCGGTACAGCCCTAATGCTAACATATCCATCCAATTGCTAATTGATAATCCCTGTAAGGCTAAAGAAAACATGTGGCGATATGATTGGATTCTCACTATTGCCCAGTGTGCACAATATAAAAAATTTCAGGAGAACCCATTCGAGCCAAAAAGATATGGTCAAACTGCTCGGTACTTACTGACCTCCCCAAGCCCTCAGTATCGCCAGGCTTTCATGCGCTTTAGACTAGGACTGTGCTCTACAGCTGACCTTCTTTATAAGCGCAAAATTCTATCAAAGGAAGAAAACAAATGTAGGTTCTGTCATCATACGTTGGAGACTGTGCGCCATTTACTGGTTGATTGTGACCATTGGACAGAATTAAGAGCGAAACTGTTCAAACCCTTCTTTGAAGGGCATGTCAACGTAACCTATGACCAATTATGGTCTACACTGTTTCACACGAATAAGAAAGCGATACAGTATGCGATTATTAATTTTTTGAAAATCATGAAGATTTGAACATGTTGGGAAAAATTTGTGCTAGAAATGGGGAAAGGAAAAAAAAATGAATTATATGTATTGTGTTTTTTTCTGAAAAATCTGACTGCTTACAGTGGTTTTAACTCAATTTCTAATTTAAACTTTGTTTTGTTTGTAACAGAGATTCAAATGAAATGTTGGAAAAATTTATTTTTCCTTGCCAAAACAACAATAAAAATAAAAAATAAAAAATAGACTAAAATAGATTGAATGAGTAGGTTCCAGATAAGGATACATTTGTTTGAATGGGGGGTATGTCAATGGGTGGCCACTTAATTAAAGAGTACCACTAAAGGTGGAGGCTTGTGTGACACACCAGTCGCGGTGACTGTTTAGAGTCAATTGCAGAAGGAAGGACAACTCTGGTTTCCGTCTTTAGCTCCTTTTTTTGGCTTCTAGGACTACATCAGAAACCAATGAAGGGGTGATGAAGACTTGGTGAACACTTTGGAGTTTGTACTTTAAAGACTACAAACATTTAACTCGAAGGGTGATAAATATCCAGCTAGAGTTGTCTAAATGGTTCTCAGAGACTTTGCCATGATGGTGATCCTTGTTTATTGTTTAGATACCTCATGGGTGAAGGGGTTCAAATATGACTCTCAGCAAATATGAAGTCAACAACTGTACCTCGAAGCTCCAGTTTTAGGTCTGAAGACTTGAGGCAAGCATATCTTCTTGGTAAATGTTCATTGCAAGGGGCGGCGGGGGTATCCCTTTCATCACTAGTTATCTCGCTGCCTCTTACTCCAGAAACACCAATGCTCTTGTAGTAGACAGCAAGAATCCAATGTGTGCCACAAGTGAAGGCCATGGCATGCAAAGTGGCAAGGGTTGCTGTAAGGAGAGACTATCTGTTTAACACGTTTTCTTGGCCTTAGTTATTTAAGGATGTTGAACCCTTGCCCACATGTGATGAGGGTCCTTTGGGCCTCATTACAGCTTGAGAGAATGTCCTGCAGAAAGTCTTTTGGGAGAAAATAGCACTAGCGCTAATAGGATTAGTCAGACCCACGTATAGTATTACCACAGTATCTAGTCATAGCATCGAATGCCTTACCATCTAAAAAAAAGCATCTAATACAGTTTTTTTAAGGAAAAGGGTTTATTTTAATCGTATTGGAAAAAAACAGGAGTCATCTTTTGCATGATATAGATGCATGAATACGTTTGTAGTTTTTCTTCGTGCTTCTTTTTAAAGGTGTGTAATAAACCAAATAAAACATTTTTTTTACAAAAATTGTATTGGATTTTTAGACGTTAAAACAAGGCGGGTTAGGTGGGACCCCCCATTAAAAAAAAAAATGCATTCAATGCTTTTTTTCGACGCTTTTTTATAGATGGTAAGGCATTCAATGATTTGGCATTCGATGCTATGACTACAAACCCATTACCACTGGTGCATTGGTTTTTCCTGGAATACAACATGTGGTATTCTGGAAAGTCCACTGGTATTTATTGTTTCTATGCATTTGCATCAGTTTATTGAGGGTGGGAATAGAGATAATACAGTAGGCTTTCATGCCACTGCAGTACATTTATTCTTTAATTCAAAAAAAGGGTCAATTCATACTCGTTTTTGCACTGAAATGGAAAAGCGATGAGGGTGGGCATGAGAGAAGCCCGCCTTTACACTGCTTCCAATGTCTCCATTCAAAATGTGAGTCTGCTGCACTGAATTTATTGTGTTTCCCTCCTGTAGAGCAACACACCTTTACACAACGTTTGCAGACTTTTTACCATTTCTATTTTCACCCCTGGGGTGAAAATAGCCCGACTTTGAAGGTGAATAGTAATAGAGTGGTATTTACCTCCAGTAAACACCACTGGAGGTAAATACCTCGATGCCTGTAATGAGGCGACCGCTAAAGCAGGAGGCATTTTGCAAATGCAACCTGTTTTAGCATTACTTCCCAGGCTGTAATGAAGTTATGTCTTTAAGAGAGATTGCCACCACCCCAGGGAGTTGGTTACCTGTACCAAAAAAGGCATTAACATTTGGACCTCTAAGTTTGTTGTGGAGAACTCGAGACAGAGAAAGCTCAGAGTTCAGTTGCTACAAGACCTCTTTGGCTTATTGAGGCACCTATAGAGTGGGATGCAGCAAAGCCTTTGTTGGTGGGGCTGAGGTTGATACTATGGTAATGATACATTCCCACTCCATAGCAAAAGCAAGAGTAAGGGCCTCATTACAAGGTTCGCTAATGGAGGCGGCACCCGTTGAACCCGTTCCGCGAAATTACGAGGTCCCCTCATGGGACCGGGAAAAGACGCCTGGCAAAACCAGGCATCGTTACCGGGTCCCTCGAGGGGAAGAGGGAGCTAACAAGGGGCTGGTCGTAAACGGCCCGTTGTTAGCTCCCTGCACCCATTCCCATTGAGCCCTATGGGGGCTCAGATGGGAATGGGGAAGGTCCAGGCCCGGGTTCCCAGAGAGAGGAATTACTGGGCCCGCCGAACTCGGAATGGCCCAGTAATTCCTCATTCTGGGAACCCGGTAATGGAGCCCTGTTTGGCGGCAGCCATGGAGCTAATAGCTCCATGGCTGCCGCCAATCTCGTAATGAGGCCCTATGTGTGTCAAGAGCATGATGCACTTTTGCTAAACCGGAAACCTTCTTTTTCGGGGTGCAAATCTGTGTTACCCAAGCAACCATCGTCACAAGTACAGGTGTTGAGGGTCTAATACAGGGCCAGAAGCCTAGACATTTTAGGAGGAAGTGAACCTGTCACTTGAAAGCCAAGCACTACAGGGGAGGAGATGCTTCTTTTTAGGTTTTTCTGGTGCCAGCAGAGGAGGCAGAAGCATTAGTAAGACTGGAGACCTCACCTGATTTTTCGTTTTTTCTTATCAGGGGTGTTTAGGCCTGTGTTGGACTGGTATGTTTAGCTGTATACTTACTGTGAAGTGCTGCTGATCAGGATTCTTAGTAGTAGTTTAGAATCAGGTTTTTATATAGTGCATCATTTTTGATTTCAACACTTCTAAGAGCTGTAGTAATAGCTGTAATTATCACTCAATTTAATGGTACTCAATTTATCGACCTCGGAAAGATGAAACGGTGTGCCAGACATGTACAATTCCCCAGTGCACGCTGTTTGCGATCTGCAGGCTAGGAGACGTGTTGTCCAGAGGTGCATAGCCAAGAGGGCTCACTCTGCCCAGGGAGAAATCTCAGCTCTTCCCCTGGACCAAACGCACCTGCTCTATTTGATAATGGTTGCTAGGATAGACAGGAAAATCAGCCACTTTCAAGCTGCCAGGGGTTTTGTGGGCTCTGTGTATGAGATCCTGTGTGGGGTCCCTATTCCTTGTTCAGGACGCTCAGAACTATTTCAGTAATTACATCATTGCTCGTTTTCTTTGCAATCAAGTCAAGCGTCACCCACAGAACAGAACCTCCTCTGAACTGCTTAAGCCGCAGCCTGTTCTTGAGCGACCGGAATGCAGAAATGTGGGTAGTGCTGCAACCACTGAAACGAAGGTTCCTAGGAAGAAGACACTTGAGTCCAAGGTATCTTAGCAACTCCTTTATTGTGTTGCAGCTGGTAAGTAGCAGAATTAAGTAGCAGTTAGAATGACACCCACCCAACAGGTAGGTCTTACTCCAACAGACCATGAATGCAAGCAAGACATCAAATCTCCCTTTACAGCTAGTATGTACAACATCACATGTTCCTTACCCACTACTGACCGGGAGAGTATAACGTATAACAAATAAGACATTCTTACACATTGCAGCTGTTGCCCTTCTTATCTAAATAGCACCTCTAAACATAAAGCACATATAGCAATACAATTGGCCATTGATTGCTGGTTAACAGATGTATCGAATCAAAGGATGTCAGACTTGGCTAGTTAATGCTTTTCACAAACAGCTTTCATTGTGTTATAGATGCACGCTTTAGGTTATAGGTAAACTCTATATATATATGAATATACTAAACTGAATGAAAGATGGCTTTCAGGCAGCACTATGTTTTAGCTTTAAATCTGTATGGGGGAGGGGTTGAAATTCTTCCTGTATATGAATGATGACCAAGGACCTCTCTGTTTTAAGAGGAATTATTGATTTACAGTCCCAAGCCTTGATGACAGACTCTGTATAAACTAAAGTATATATTGGATTGTAATTCTCTTTTGGATCATACTTTTAAGTTTTCTGTTAATATCAAAAAAGAAATAATGCATGACAGAATTGCATGTTTATGTTTATTTGTTTGCTTTCCATCTTGTAACAATTTGTAACTATTTTGTAAAGGTTTATCATTTGTAAACCATAAACAAATATTTAAAAAAGCACATTAGGGAGTCGAGCCTTGTAAGAGCTGCTAGCAAGCTAGTTCCTAGTTCCTGTGCAACCTACCTTTGTTCAGCATTTAGCATAAATGTGTTCAGGAAACATGCACAGCCTTGCTTGAGACACTCCATAATGCACACGTGACCTTTGTAAACGTACAGGAAGGGGGACATACATACAGAACTTGGGAACAGCGATACATACGCGCAACAAATAGCAATGCACGAATCCCGGACATGCACCTGGACTGGGTCCACAACTTGAGACATCAACATAGAACACGCAGTGCCAGCCAAGCTCATCAAGGGAACTAAAAGCACTGTAGTGGCATTTTGTAATAGGAGTATCACTCTGTAAAGGCATTAAACCGTCAGTCACCTTGATTATTATATAAGTAGCCTACTCATGGGAATGAGTGACAGGATACAATGAACTGCATCACTCTGTAACAACATGATGCATAGCCCTGCGACATTGAATAACTGATGTCGTCATCGCTGTAGCAGCACCAGCAAACGCCTCCCACTGTAAAGACATAAATAACAATTTATCAGAGAACTCTACCAGCTGGAACAGGTCCGTTGGGATCCCGATAGCACCTCCAACGAAAACGAGGCCGTGGTAACCTCTGCGCCGTAGCAAAGACACTGAAATCTTCAACACTGAAGTTGAAAACATCCGAATGGACTTGAAAAGGCAATATCTATAGTTTCCCAAAGCAGTCTGTGCAATAGGCAGTCAATAGCCGTGAGGCATATACCTTGGGCTACAACACCTCAAATGGAACATGTCCAGATTTCGGATACGCCAAGTAGGCTGTGGGTAATGGAGTCTACCTCTTTGTTGAAAGACAAAGGCGTCACTTATGTCAACACTAAACCTTAATGTGCGTCCAACCACTTGAATGGGGAGAGCATAGAAGAGTGCCATAAGAGACACTAGACACCCACTGTATTGGAGATAGTCCACTCTCACTGTTCTGCGAGTAAAATCACAACATACTTCTGTCAACGGCAACCTTTTCGTGGGGTCAATGATGTTAAATCCTCTGGATTGAGGTTTGGCGATCAGATTATTGATACAAAAATAATGATGCCCTCTTCCAACAATAGTAGCAATTTAGGACTTGGTAACAGGATCGTTTTGAAACCAACATGATCACAATCCGCTGTAACAAGTCAACTATGAATTGTAGACATAACACCATGGGCGGCTCAACATCAACAGTGCTTCTGTACAAGGTCAGTTGCCTTAGGTCCCCTAAAGTGGCAGAAACAATTCCTCGTGTAACCAGTAATCCCAATAGATTGCTTTTGGTACATGAATAGGTAAACAGCACAGATAACCTGGAATGAGATTCTCAATTCACGATTTTGTGAACACACACAGAAGTTTGCTACAGGGCTCCCTGACTACAAGAGCCAAGGCAGCTCTTATGCCTTTAAGTACTTGTAGAACGTGGAACCTCTTGTATGGCACAAAGGGCCCTCCCTGAAGCCCATTAGCAGCTGCCAATATAACCCACACTGCCCGCGCCAGGAATACGTTCTCCATTGCCTAGGAAATCCACTGATGAACGAAAGAACAACAGTGGCAATCCCCAGCAAAGTGATGCTGTTCTATTGCTGGGTCTCCTTGGCAAGGGGTCAGTCCTTTCTCACTGTCTCCACCTTTCTGGTGTTAGTTCTGTACTTGAATGGCCTTCAGAAGTAAGACTCTTCCCCCGAGTGCCTGCGTGATGCGAATGCCACGCCACTCCTTGACATGGGCATGCCGCATGTTAACTCCTCCCTGCACCTGTCTGCCATTTGAAGGGCACCAATACCATTACAGCATGCATTTTGCATGGTTCGTTGCCTTCTCCTGCAAATTCTACTCTGTATCCCTCGCCCGTCCTTTGGCCGCATAATGTGGCCCTCATTGATGATCTGTTTTGAGCCTTTTGAGGGCCACATAGATTCTTCTCAAATGCTCACTCACGTTGGCTGTTACAGGGCAGAACAGTATCCCTTACTCTCAAGCCAATCTTCACTTGTGTTTTTACAGTGGGTAGACCCATGCCTTGAAGTGCAGCGGCAGAGAATCAACTCCAGGACCGTGACTCTTTACCACAGTCCTGGGTGGGCAGACCACTGGCACCTTTTATTTGATGGCATTGCATGTCAGCAAAGTGAGCTCTATGGGTCTACCTCCCAGCAGCTGAGTCGATGGCATGGCGACTTTCAGGTCGCCTGCTTTAGGAGGGTCTTCCAGAACAGTTTAAGGGTATTTGTGGGTGTCCGATGCGAGAGAACCATCATGCAGTTGTGAGATTAATTTGCAGATTGGTTTTATTGATATTGAATTGATATTTTATTTCTATCGCGCTCATACAAAAGTGTTTCCGAGCGCGGCAAGGCAAGGCACGCGAACAGGGGAGAACAAAACAACGATCTTACTAGGCCCAGTGACATTGAGAATGCGCAAGTGCATGGGAGAGGAGCAGGGGAAAAGTGCAGGGAAGGGGGGAGAAGTGGGAAGTGCAGAGCAAAAGGAGAACAGAATAAATAATATTAAATAGATAATAAAAGCAACAAAAGGGGTAGTGTAGCCAGCAAGTGGCAAGTGCTGAGATTAAGGCAGCAGACAGGGTAGGTCTGACAAGTGCGGGAGGAAAACAAATTGGGTGGGGGCTGTATGGGTACAGATACAGACCCAAGTGCAAGGTGTAGTCCAGAGGCAATGCGGTATGGTGGCAGGGTGAGCAGGAACCTGGGCCCGGAGGAGAGAGGGTATCCAGGTGCATGGTGCCAAGAGAGAACAGATCAGCAGGGAATAGGGGGGGCAAAGGCAGAAGCTAAGAGGTAGGTCTTGAGGTTCTTCCGGAACCAGAGATGGTTCTCAAGTTTTAGAATGGCAGGGAGGCTGTTCCAGAGGGAGGCCCCAGCAAAACGACTGACCCAGAGGCAGTTGGAGGTAGAGGAGCGAAGAGCTCGAGAGGTTAGGTATTTGCAGAGGGATAGCTAAAGGTATTTTGGACACAGGCCCCAGAAACCCTTGTGGACAATGCAGAGGGTTTTAAATATCCATTGGGAGCCAATGGAGAGATTTCAGAGCTGGAGAGATACGATACCAGGGCTTGAGGCCAAGGGCAAGTCTTGCAGTCCTGTTCTGGATTAGTTGCAGAGGGGTGGAGAGAAGAGGCAGGTAGATTTAGAAAAAGAGGCTGTTACAATAGTCCAGCCTAGAGAGAACCAGAGCTTGGGAGACAGTGAGCTTCTGAGGGAAGGAGAGGAAAGGCAGAGTACCTCTGAGGAGGTGCAGTAGGAAGTTTGACTTTTTAGAGATATCAGAGATGTGAGCGGAGAAGGAGAGTGTAGAGGTAAAGATGACTCGAGGTTTTTAGCCTCGTAGGTGGGTGTAGGAGCAGGGCCAAGGGAAGCCAGCCAGAGAGTGAGGGGAAAGGATGGAGAAGGTTTGCCGATGAGGAGGATCTCAGTCTTGCTGGCATTCAGACAAAGATCATTGACAGAACACCAATCTTGAATGGAAGTAAGGCAAGAGAGATCGAGTAGGATGAAGACAGAGGGAATGTTATAGTCATGGTTGGAGACCAGATATTCACGGATGTTCAGGAGAGCAGTTTCCGTGCTTCTGGCAGCTCTGAAGCTAGATTGGTGGTCATGGAGACAGCCAACAGAATCGGAATGAAGGTTAAGCTGGGAGATGTACAGCTTTTACAGGAGTTTGCCCAGAAAGGGAGTAATGGTAATTGGGCGATAGTTAGCCGGACAGGAACGATCAGCTGTGGGTTTCTTGAGAAGAGGATGCACAAGGGAGTGCTTCAGCGGGGAGGGGGAAGGATCCGGAGGCAAAAGAGAGGTTGCAAAAATTGGCAAGGGGTGGAGCGAGGGTGTCAATGTGGTCCTTGATGGTTTTAGAGGAACAGGGATGAACCTGTTTTGACAAGACTTTCATAGATCAGATTTGTCTAGCGACCTCATTGGGGGACAAAAGAGGAAAGGCTGAGAAGGGGGCTGGGGAGGTGGCTGAAGGAGGCTGAGCAAGCACAGGTGGAGAGGGGAGCGGAGGGGAGGAGAGGGTGGACAGGATGTCCTGGGTTTTTGAGATAAAGTGAGAGGCAAGTGCATTGCAGAGAGCCTGGGGGGCAACAGGAGGGGTAGAGACTGCAGCAGGGCTGGCCAGCTCCTTGCAGATTTTAAACCGAGTTGTTAGATGCTGCAGAGACACAGGATTGAATGTGGACTCTCTTCTTGGTGAGGACAGAGAGGCGGTTTTGCCTTTGGAGCAGGCGACAGGCCAGTTTGTCAGAGGATGAGCAAGAAGTCCTCCATTTAATCTCAGCCACCCTACACTTACGTTTGCTAGGTCGGAGTCATACCAGGAATTCCACTTGGCTTTGTACTTCAAACGGATCCTCATGACAGGGGCAAGAGCATCTGTTTCTGATACTCTTGAAGAGTAGAGAATGGCCAGGGCTGTGTCCGGGTGTGAGTCAGCCAGAGGAGGAGGGTGGGGAGAAGGTGGCAGCGAAAGCCTCAACTGACACATGCTTCATGGGACGGATGTCCGAGAAGGTAGGTGGCAGTGTTGGGGTAGGCTTGGCTTGGGGGGGGGAGAGAGTGAGAGAGGAGAGGAGGCAGTGGTCACTACAGAAGAGTGGAGTAGTCAGAGGGATAGAGAGGGGGAGGCCAGAGGAGATCAAGACATCAAGTGTGTGACCTGCAGACTGTGTCGGGCCAGAGGGGAGGACAGAGAGAGAGAGGGAATCACATAGGTCGTGAAAGTGCAAAGATGAGGGAGAGGGAGAATCGAGGTGGATGTTAAGGTCACCAAGGAAGAGGAGTTGAGTGGTTGAGGCCAGGAGGGAGGAGGAGAGGTCAGCCCAGTCAGAGAGAAAAGAGGTGATTTGACCAGGGGGCCGATAGAGAGTAGCAACAGTAAGATAGTGGCTAGTAGAAATAGAGAGCTTGCAGACAATGCATTCAAAGGAGGGAAAGATCTGAGTAGGAAGGATAGTGGCAGGAATCCACTCAGGTAAGATCAGGGCTACACCACCTCCGGGCCGGGTGGATCTGGGTGCAGATAGGATCTCGTAGCCATCAGGGAGGAGAGTGTCAATGCTTGTGAGAGAGTTGGCTGTGAATCATGTCTCAGTAAGACCAAGGACATCAAGGTCAAGTTCTTCGAGGAGGTGGCAGATGTCAGAGGAGTGGTTGACAGCATAGCAAGAGTTGAGAGTGGCAAGATGCAGAAGGTTGCCCGCCTTAAAGACCTTCCGGTGAGGGGGACAAATCAGAGGTATGCCCTGCGCAGGAGTGGAGGTAGCCTGAAGTGGGGCGGAGGGGGGAGGAGTGGGCAAGGTAGCCAAGTAATGAGAGGAAGGGACAGCTGGAGATGAAAGGAAGTTGATGACGTGAGGGAAACGCCTATCGAAGAGGAGGAGATCGTCCTGAGGACTTTGGACCATAACAGTGCCATTAAGATAGACATTAAGGATGACTCTGGAGGAGTCGAAGGAACCCATGAGGACTTCCCAGTGAGTGCCACTGTTAATGGGAGAGGAGGAGACAGGACAGAGCACAGAGATCATATACAGGGTCCATAAATCCGGCGAAGGGACGAAGAAGAGGTGCTGGAATAGGTATCAGCGATAGGAAGACCAGGGTTAGAGGCCAAGATATCCTTTTTAAACTTCTTGTTTCCAGACTTAGTGAGAATGGAAGGCTAGTTGATAGAAAAGCAGTTGTAGTAGATGAGAGAAACAGAAAGCGCCATGGGTGGGAAGAGAGAGGAGGCAGAGGGAGGAGTATGCAAGTACAGCGCTATGGAAAAGTCACTGGACTAGAGGGTTACAACCAATAGGCAAGGTTAAATGCAAAATACACCCAAGTTTGACTTTCAAGTTAAATGCAAGATACACCCAAGTCTGGCTTTACAGCAAAATACCTTCATTGCTTTGATTGTGTTAGTCCCAATTCATGTTTCTTGGTAGGGGAGCTTGTAATTTACCGGTTGTCAGTAATCATACCTGGCTCTCTCCTGACTTGCTTAGTGAAACTGATTTGAAAGACCCCCTTCTGTAATGGCTTGGCAGGCTGAAGAACAATGGTCTGGAGGGTTGCCCAGAGCAATGCCAGAGGTTAGGATTAATTCCAAACCTTCCAGCCATCACCTCTTTTGTTTTGAGAATGTGGGACTACAACAGAAAAAGGAGGTGGACTTGAATTTAGGAGAAGGTGGTGGAGCATCACTTAAGAAGGAGGTGTGGTGGAATTTGGGAGGTGGGGGAAGCGTATCAGTTAAGAAGGAGGTCTAGTGGAATTTAGGAAGCAAGGCAGTTGCTGAGCAGGTGCAAGTGGATCTAGGTCACGTGGCCTAAGCCTCGCCCACCTTTCAATCACTTTAAATTGTTGGTGCCTTCCTGTTTTGCTGCCCTTTTTCCCTACTTAAGCAGCACTCCAGCCTCTTTTCCTTTGCAGTTGGTGAGCAGGTGCAAGTGAATCTAGATCATGTGGCCTAACCTCCACCCACCTTCTTAGTCCTGCCTCTTTCCTTTCTGCTCTTAACTCTTAGATCAAGGGCGTCTCTCGCCTGAGCATCCAAAGTGAAGGACAGACGAAGAAAAGGACAATTCCCGTTTTGCCCTGTTCGGACTGGGAGAACCCAGGGCCCAAACCCCTGCTCAAACAACAGGTAAACATTTGCCAACATATGTTTTCTTCCTCTGTCCCCACAGGCCATTCCCATTACCAGGCAACGCCAATGTTAATGACATTGCCCCTCCTCTAAAGCATGGACTCATCAATGCAGCAACCTCACCCCCATCAGCCCCAAGCCCATAAGCACCCCCTCACCGTCCAGGACTCAGACGTTGATGTTTGCCAACGTCCGCTCAGCTATCACCCATGCTGCAGACCTCATCACTAAACAAGACCTTGATACCATCTTCATCTCTGATACCTGACTGACACCCACCTCCACCCACATCCTAGACATCCTTGTCCCTGATAGCTACATCATCCAACACAGAGACTGGCTGAACAAGACAGGCGGAGGCCTTGCAGTCATCCACAAGACCTTGGGGCCCAGTGCCAGACTTGACGTCGACAACATTTGCTCCTTCGAAGTCCACTCCTGCCACTTCCTGCTCTCCCCGATGGATACAGTCACCTTCCATTTCATCTACAGACCACCCAAACCCAACACTGCCTTCCTCAACCTGGTCACCACATGTCCCTCACACACGCCAACATCTTCCTAGGCGACTTCAACCTCCCAGGCAACAAGGCCACGAAACCAATGAAGGAAGCTCTCCTCAGCCTTCTGGACACCCTCAGACATCACACGAAAGACTCAACACACGAGAAAGGTAACATCATCAACCTAATCATCACTGCACTGTCTTCCCTCCACTACAGCTCTTCTCTCCCACTTGACTTTGCTGACCACCTAGCCGTGCCTTTCAACATCCTGCACACCACCCCAGTCAAGCACTCCCAGCAGAAACCCATCAGACAAAACTTCACAGAAGACCTCGCCAACCACCAATTTACATGGACCGAACACCCCCAAGCGAACCCCCAACTCTCTATTGGAAGTACTCAACACCACCCTCTCACCCTCCACCGACCGACATGCGTCTCTGAAACAACAAACCTGAAAACTGAAACCGTCAGCACCTTGGTACATGCAAGAACACAAACTCAGCAAAAGAGTCATCAGGAAAGAAGAGAAAACCTGGTGCTGCTCCAGGACCGCATCCGACCTGGCACTCCTAAAGGAACTCTGAGAACCTGCTGACAACTAATCAACACTGAAAACAAAAAGTGGGTAAATTTAAAGACACTCCCGTCCCCTGCACACCTTACAAGCTGAAATAAATCAGTCAATTTTCATAGAATTTAAACTTTTATAAGCAAAAATATAAAAGCAGAACATGAATAACAGCATATATTTGCTTGTATCAAGAGAAACAGATGTCGACTGGCTTCACATATGGCCAGCATGAAAAACAAATCAAAACAGAAAAAGAAGTAAACTCCCAATTTTGAAATGTAGCTTCAAGCTCTACGCGTTTCGGGGAATGACCCCTTCTTCAGGAGCAGAAGATCTGCAAATATAGATATATATACCATTAAAAAACATCTCACAGTTCACTCAAAATTTAAACTACCTCAACAAATTCTACAAAGGTTGTTCATTAATTGAAATGTCTACACATAAATACACAAAAGTTTATACATAATCTTGTCAAGTGGTTGTATATTCACAGTGGTGCAACTGGTGTGAGTCCAAAAATAAAACCTCAACGTGAATTAAATCCAAACAACAAAGCATTTATATGTACCTTCAAATTGTAATACTGCCAAAGAATATTAAATGTACGTCTGTGTACAGCGTGCACAGAAACCAGGATCCCTGCGGAAACTCCTGCAGTCGTCAGCAAGTTGGTGTAGTTTCAAGAATTCTAGAATACCAAAACATAACTAAAAGCACCAACTAAATAATCTAAATTATAGCACCTTAATGGCTAAATAAACCAACATTCAAAAACACTTATATCTAGTCACCAACTAATCCGTGAAACACCAGAGAAAACACCAAGTTCAAAAATTAACCTTGTGCCACCACCTCTATTAAGAACTAAAAGTTAAAATCGCCCATCCTCAAAAAAAAACTTACTGTGTAAATATCACCCCACCTCCACTGTAATGTATTTACCCAAAACGTGTTACTTGTTACTTACACCCCCTTCCAGAATGCTGACTTCAGAGAGTTTCAAAACATAAAGAAATCTGCATCCAACATGAGGTCTCCTGCCTATTGTGGAATCGTACAGTGGAACTGGAAAAATAAACACATAAAAGCACTTTTAACACTCACCACCTTTCCAAAGAAAGGAAAGGGAACAAAAACGTCTGCACAGCTTGGTCTTACCTTACGAGGCACACCGCTTCCCAAAAAGTTAAAGTCCTACCTCGCCAACTGGTCAGCACTGGTCCTATCCCATCTGGATGGGGGCAATGCACTCCTCGAAGGCCTCCCGTCGTCCTTCCTTGTACCCCTGAGAAATGGCCTACACATGGCTGCATGCCTCATCAAGGGTCTATGCAGATAGAACCACATCATCCCGGCTCTCATCAACCTTCACTCGCTCCCACTGCACCCACAAATCACCTTCAAGTATTGCTGTATCATCTATAAGGCAGGCGCCCTCAAGTGACCCAGCTACCTTGCGGAGAAACTCTACACCTCAGACGGACAGCGCACCACCAAAAGCCAGGACACATGCAAACTTGAAATCCACTGTTGCAAAAAAGAAAGGACCAGAAAACTACTCTTCTCTGCCTACATTCCAAAAGTATGGAACCTCCTCCCCGTCAGCATCAGGCTCACCCCCATGCTCCGACAATTCAGAAAAGAACTCAAGTCCCACCTCTTCAATGAGTCTCTCCTCCTCAACACCTAGGCCATTACGTCGCCCCTCGTGCCACCTGACTCGCTAGATGCCGCTTCCCCTTCTACTCCCCACCACCTGGTACTGCTGTACCTGTCCTCTGTGCCCCTCTGTATCCTACCCCTCGCTGAATATCTGTTCTGTTCTGTTGCATTGCCTGTGAAAAGCACTCAGTTATGTCTCTGTACTGTTATATCCCGCTGTAAAGCGATCCATTGCTTCTCGAAGCTAGTTCCATGCTCAATAAATATAATTATAATAATAATAATAAAAAAAGAGCATCAGTTAAGAAGTAGGTGCAGTGGAATATAGGAGGCAGAGCCATAGCATCAGTTAGGGAGGTAGGACACACACGACACGTTGAATACAGGCAGAGGGATTCCGGACAGGCCATCCCTATATATCAAGACTAAATATGGAAACTAGCAATAATTAAAACAATGACGATAACCTAGGTGGCTTATACAAAACTCTCAACGCCAGATATCTCACCAGAACGTGTGAATATTTTTAAGAAGCTAATTGCCCATGTAAATCCTTCATCAGGACTAAAAACGTCAAAACACGTGTTGCCTGAGGCACTTTAAAAAAAAAATACTGTGTCTATGTTAAAGTTATGATCAGAGCACAGGATCGATAATTGTTTCTTTTCATTTTTTGTACTAAATATTTGTGATTCATCTCCAAAGGAGTATCAAAAACGTTATGCTCGAACTGTAGATTAAAAGTACACATTTAAATCCTATGGACAAGCGCAATTTTTCTGGTATATAATATCCTTCACATGTTTGATAAATGATAGGCAGGGGCAGAGCCTACAAATACCAGGAATTGCTGCTATCCCATGCAATTGGTGTTCAATTAATAATATTATTGAATTACACTCGACCCTAAGGGCACCTGGACCCCTGGGATAGCTTCTCTTATAGTATCCATTATGAAACAGGTGCAGTGGAATTTAGGAGGCAGAGGCGGAGGAACAGCTGAGAAGGAGGTGCAGTGGAATTTAGGAGGAAGAGGTAGACCAACAGCTGAGAAGAGGTGCAGTGGAATTTAGGAGGCAGAGCATCAGTTGAGAAGGCGGTGCAGTGGAATTTAGGAGGCAGAGGCGGAGCAAAAGCTAAGAAGGAGATGTAGTGGAATTTAGGAGGCAGAGCAACAGCTGAGAAGGCGGTGCAGTGGAATTTAGGAGGCAGAGGAACAGATGTGAAGGAGGTGCAGTGGAATTTAGGAGGCAGAGGCGGAGCAACAGCTAAGAAGGAGATGTAGTGGAATTTAGGAGGCAGAGCAACAGCTGAGAAGGCGGTGCAGTGGAATTTAGGAGGCAGAGCAACAGCTGAGAAGGAGATGCAGTGGAATTTAGGAGGCAGAGCATCAGTTGAGAAGGCGGTGCAGTGGAATTTAGGAGGCAGAGGAACAGATGTGAAGGAGGTGCAGTGGAATTTAGGAGGCAGAGGCGGAGCAACAGCTAAGAAGGAGATGTAGTGGAATTTAGGAGGCAGAGCAACAGCTGAGAAGGCGGTGCAGTGGAATTTAGGAGGCAGAGGAACAGATGTGAAGGAGGTGCAGTGGAATTTAGGAGGCAGAGGCGGAGCAACAGCTAAGAAGGAGATGTAGTGGAATTTAGGAGGCAGAGCAACAGCTGAGAAGGAGGTGCAGTAGAATTTAGGAGGCAGAGCAACAGCTGAGAAGGAGATGCAGTGGAATTTAGGAGGCAGAGCAACCGCTGAGAAGGAGGTGCAGTGGAATTTAGGAGGCAGAGGCGGAGCAACAGCTAAGAAGGAGATGTAGTGGAATTTAGGAGGCAGAGCAACAGCTGAGAAGGAGGTGCAGTGGAATTTAGGAGGCAGAGCAACAGCTGAGAAGGAGATGCAGTGGAATTTAGGAGGCAGAGCAACAGCTGAGAAGGAGGTGCAGTGGAATTTAGGAGGCAGAGCAACAGCTGAGAAGGAGATGCAGTGCAATTTAGGAGGCAGAGCAACCGCTGAGAAGGAGGTGCAGTGGAATTTAGGAGGCAGAGGCGGAGCAACAGCTAAGAAGGAGATGTAGTGGAATTTAGGAGGCAGAGCAACAGCTGAGAAGGCGGTGCAGTGGAATTTAGGAGGCAGAGGAACAGATGTGAAGGAGGTGCAGTGGAATTTAGGAGGCAGAGGCGGAGCAACAGCTAAGAAGGAGATGTAGTGGAATTTAGGAGGCAGAGCAACAGCTGAGAAGGAGGTGCAGTGGAATTTAGGAGGCAGAGCAACAGCTGAGAAGGAGATGCAGTGGAATTTAGGAGGCAGAGCAACAGCTGAGAAGGCGGTGCAGTGGAATTTAGGAGGCAGAGGAACAGATGTGAAGGAGGTGCGGTGGAATTTAGGAGGAAGAGGTAGACCAAGAGCTGAGAAGAGGTGCAGTGGAATTTAGGAGGCAGAGCATCAGTTGAGAAGACGGTGCAGTGGAATTTAGGAGGCAGAGGCGGAGCAAAAGCTAAGAAGGAGATGTAGTGTAATTTAGGAGGCAGAGCAACAGCTGAGAAGGCGGTGCAGTGGAATTTAGGAGGCAGAGGAACAGATGTGAAGGAGGTGCAGTGGAATTTAGGAGGCAGAGGCGGAGCAACAGCTAAGAAGGAGATGTAGTGGAATTTAGGAGGCAGAGCAACAGCTGAGAAGGCGGTGCAGTGGAATTTAGGAGGCAGAGCAACAGCTGAGAAGGAGATGCAGTGGAATTTAGGAGGCAGAGCAACCGCTGAGAAGGAGGTGCAGTGGAATTTAGGAGGCAGAGGCGGAGCAATAGCTGAGAAGGAGGTGCGGTGGAATTTAGGAGGAGGGGGCAGGGCATCAGTTAAGATGGAGGTGTAGTGGAATTTAGGAGGCAGAGCAACAGCTGAGAAGGCGGTGCAGTGGAATTTAGGAGGCAGAGCAACAGCTGAGAAGGAGATGCAGTGGAATTTAGGAGGCAGAGCAACCGCTGAGAAGGAGGTGCAGTGGAATTTAGGAGGCAGAGGCAGAGCAACAGCTGAGAAGGCGGTGCAGTGGAATTTAGGAGGCAGAGGAACAGATGTGAAGGAGGTGCAGTGGAATTTAGGAGGCAGAGGCGGAGCAACAGCTAAGAAGGAGATGTAGTGGAATTTAGGAGGCAGAGCAACAGCTGAGAAGGCGGTGCAGTGGAATTTAGGAGGCAGAGCAACAGCTGAGAAGGAGGTGCAGTGGAATTTAGGAGGCAGAGCAACAGCTGAGAAGGAGATGCAGTGGAATTTAGGAGGCAGAGCAACCACTGAGAAGGAGGTGCAGTGGAATTTAGGAGGCAGAGACGGAGGAACAGCTGAGAAGGAGGTGCAGTGGAATTTAGGAGGAAGAGGTAGACCAACAGCTGAGAAGAGGTGCAGTGGAATTTAGGAGGCAGAGCATCAGTTGAGAAGGCGGTGCAGTGGAATTTAGGAGGCAGAGGAACAGCTGTGAAGGAGGTGCAGTGGAATTTAGGAGGCAGAGGCGGAGCAACAGCTGAGAAGAGGTGTAGTGGAATTTAGGAGGCAGAGCAACAGCTGAGAAGGAGGTGCAGTGGAATTTAGGAGGCAGAGGCGGAGCAATAGCTGAGAAGGAGGTGCAGTGGAATTTAGGAGGCAGAGGCGGAGCAATAGCTGAGAAGGAGGTGTAGTGGAATTTAGGAGGCAGAGGCGGAGCAATAGCTGAGAAGGAGGTGCGGTGGAATTTAGGAGGAGGGGGCAGGGCATCAGTTAAAATGGGGATGAACAGAAATAAGAAAGGTGGTTGTGGAACTTAGGAAAAGGTGGAAAACCATCAATCAAGAGGAGGTGGGAGATAATAGGAGGAGAACAATCAGAAGGAAAGAAGAAGTGAGGTATCTACAGCAAGCCAGCAGTAGGAGGTTCCCGTGGGCCAGCTTGGCCCAGTGTGCCCACTCATGGGAGGATCTAGGAGCAGCATCAGTGAGCATAAAGGAAGGAGTAGAGTGGAAAAGGGAGTCAAAGACCCGGAGGAGTGCAATAAATAGCAAAGGGGCACATTTGAGGCTAGCCCCCAGTGGCTACCTTACAGAAAAAGGCTACATATTGAAGGTACATAAGAAGCCTCATCCCAGCAGGGGATCCAGAGGGAAGAGTTGCAAAATCTCACGGGACTGGGAGAACTGGTACAAACAGGGTATGGCAACACCTGAAAAACCAGCAAATGATTTTGATTATTGAAAGGGGCGTGGGACATCCTAAAGACTGTAAGAATCAGGAGGTACAGAGTACAAGTAATTCTAAAAGCCAGAGACTGAGAGAATATCTAGTTTCAAAGGAGAGGAAGGAGCGGATTTTATCCTCTTGGGGAAAGAGAGAGGGAAAGAGAGAGAGAGGGGGAAAGAGAGAGAGAGGGAAAGAGAGAGAGAGGGGGAAAGAGAGAGAGAGAGAGAGGGGGAGAGAGAGAGAGGGGGAAAAAGAGAGAGAGGGGGAGAGAGAGAGAGAGTGTGGGGGAGAGAGAGTGTGGGGAGAGAGAGAGAGGGGGAGAGGGGGAAAGAGAGAGAGAGGGGGAAAGAGAGAGAGAGGGGGAAAGAGAGAGAGAGAGAGGGGGGAGAGAGAGAGAGAGGGGGAAAGAGAGAGAGGGGAGAGGGGGAAAGAGAGAGAGAGGGGGAAGAGAGAGAGACGGGGAAAGAGAGAGAGGGGGGAGAGAGAGAGAGAGAGTGTGGGGGAGAGAGAGTGTGGGGAGAGAGAGAGGGGGAAGAGAGAGAGAGGGGGAAAGGGAGAGAGAGGGGGAAAAGAGAGAGAGAGAGGGGGAAAGAGAGAGAGAGAGGGGGAAGAGAGAGAGAGAGGGGGAAAGAGAGAGAGGGGGGGGAAAGGAGAGAGAGAGGGGGGAAAGAGAGAGAGAGAGGAGAGAGAGGACAGAGAGAGAGAGAAAGGGAGACAGAGAGAGAGGGGGAGCACGTACCCAAGCGAGCAACAGAGAGCGTGAGCTTCAGATTAAATCTGAGACTGGACACCCTGTTGAACAGTTTGTTTTGACATTAAAAATTCAACAATTGGAATACTTTGCTTCAGTTGTGTACTACCCACATGCAACACTGAATTAATAGATATTTTATTGTGCAATAGTGCACGTGAAAAGGATACCAGTTTCTCACCAGCAGATTTTGGGCGGCCTTGAATATTCAAAATATTTAAATTCCTGCCCCTCCGCCCTTTGAAATCAGGGTTTTCACCCCGAACCACCATCCAACCTCTCCCCCACCCCAACCACGCCTCATGCTCAGACACCCCCAGAACCCCCTTACATACACAAATACTCAGAAACACACAAACACAGAACCACTACTTCCCCCCAGTCCCCCCCACCACACTGTCCCCTTTCATGCAATGCGCATGCACGCACACGCACACATACTTACCTGCAGCCCCTCTTCCCCTGCCCCTGCCCCTCTCCGTCAGCCGGTCAGTCCCTGCGTGCACTCGTGTGCTGCGAGGGAGCGACAGTTAAGATTTAGAAAGAAGGCTGTGAGCGTTCTCAGAGCGGTCTTTCTAAACTGGTCTTTCTCATCTTCGGGTAAATGAAAGACTTTTTGAGCTAATCCCGGCTCGGGAACCGTGTGGGCCAGGGGACCCACCTGGTTTGCGATGGTGGGCCTACCCTGGGAGATATATATGGAAGATTCCAAGAGCTTCCCAGTCCTTCCTGGGATGTTCTTGGGGTACATCACATAGTAAGAAGAGCCAATGTCATGGGGGGGGAGCAGGGGTTAGGGGCAAACACTTCAATTGTGGCTGCTTTGTTTGGTCCAGGGCCTAGCCCAATGCCACCAGGGATTAATCCCTGAGGGAACTGACCCCAGAACCCCAGTTTCACATGTAGAGAACTGAGTTCCAAATTGAGATTCGATGAGCCGGAGCTAAAACCAGCTCCTGGGTGTCGGGCATCACCCTGCCGGCAGGAGCTACCACAGGGGAACCAGGAGCTACTAGAGATGCTGCTTTCACTTTGTGCCCATTTTGTATGAACCATTGTGTTTAAATGTGTATTAGATGTGTTCTAATTCCTCTTTACTAACATTGTCAAATACTAATGTCACATTTACATGTTTGGAAGGCACCAGTTGGCCCTAGGAGCCAAAAGGTAGCTCCTGCTAGCTGTTGGTTTGAAGCTAACCAGGGTGTACTGTGCTGGAAGCAGGAGCTAAATAGCTCCCAGCTCCCCTCAATATCAAACCCTGCAGAATCAGTGGGTCCTTTTTTGTGTCAATGCATGGAGCACAACAAAGAAAACCACACACACATACACACACACTGACTGTGCAAGCTCCAGCATGGACTGGTGTCCATAGACGAGCAGCAATTGCATGGCAGGCAACAAAATCACAAACAGTGCAGGCTCACGCTCAGCATAACGGCATGGCCAGTGGCAAAAGGAACTCACAAGACTACAGGGAAGTCACAGCATGGGTCCGTAGGCTGGCATGATAACATAGCCTGATCATACATGGTAAAGGAGTTCTTGTTATCTCGGGCCACAGGAGCAGCAACACGCAGATCCCTATTGGAAAAACACACACATTGGTAGGAAACTGCAAACACTGGCCACACTCATGGGGAGGTTGTGGTACCATAAGCCAGGGCCAATCAAGCAGTGTGAAGATAATGTTGAAACTGACTCATAATACAGATTTCTCATTGTTCGAATCACTCGATCAGCAACTACACGCCTCCTGTCTTGGAAGGAAATAGGTGGCATTCCAGAAACAGAATAGTGTTATAGTTTTGTGAATTAGAAATGAGAACTAGCAGAACAGAACCAGTGTTGGCCAAGCCAAGAAAGATAAGTAGTGACAGGGAGACAGGGAAGGAGGTGGCTGGCCAAGCTATGTTAACGTTTAAGAGAAGCCCTGCTAACCTTTGAGAATCCAGATGAGGCAAGAGCAAATCCTACCCAGAAGTAACCAGGTAGGAGGGAAAATACCTACCTGCATTAGCAGTAAAGCAACCCCTAGGACAAGTGGGGTCCAATACGGGGCTGGTCCCATTAGCAGCAGTGAGGCAGAGGCCTTGTCTCCCAATCCAGCACCAAAATCAAAGCGAAAAGGAAGGCCAAGACAACCCCAGGATCAAGACATAGATCAAGACTCGCCACAAAGGCAGAGACCCTGCTAAAGAAGTGTGCAGTGGCCCTTCAGAAACACTGCATGTCAGTGACTTATGTCAGCAGTCTCCCAGGATTTCAGAAACTTACATAGGAAATAAACTCTAGAAGTTTGGTCCTTTCGATTAAGGCCATGCACTGAACTTACATTCGCACCCGGAGAAGGGCGTTCAGCTAATCAGGTGGCTGGAACAGCAGGCAAGAATACCCAAACCCCGCCCCTGCTGTCCAAACCCCCTCCAACCCCCCCAGGCCCTTCCTTTGGTGGCGCTTTTTTTCTCCTTTTTTTTTTCTTTGTGGGGAGACAATAGGGAACTTCTACCTGTTGCCTCCCCAACCCCTCCACTTACCTGCGGGACTGGAGCATTGCGCTCCGGTCCCAGAGCTCCTCCCGTCTGGCTGCCATAGACAAGGAAAAGGGACCTAATCCCTTTTTCATATGGAGGTCGGCACCTTTTTGTTTCTCTCATTGGGAGATCGGCTGCGATGGCAGCACGGATCTCCAGATGAAAGATTGTGAAAGCCATTTGCACCCTGGACGAACCCTGGGGCGCGAATGGCTTTCCTGCCCTGCCAGGAGGGCGGACATGGGCTTTAACGGCTGACGCCCGAGCAAAACTTCAGCTGGTGGGGCGTTTAAGGCCATGTCTGCCCTCCTTATTCTTCTCCCCTTCACTATTTTGTTTAGTTTCTCCCCTTTTTCAAAATATGCTTTTCATTTTCTGAATGCCCACCCCATAGGCCATGTTTGTTCATGTGTGCAAAGTATTACTCGTTACCTTATTTGTGACATCAGAAGTACATTCATGCACTTAAGTGAGTGAGATTGGTGATTGTGCAAACGTCTATAGTCTCTTGTGTGGATTTATCGTAAAGAACATTTCAACTTCAATTGAATGATGAAGATACAAATACTTCCGTCTCAGCATCTGTGTTGTCCAATCAGCTTCTCAGTGAGCGCGGCAGGCCGTTTTCAATACTGAGCTCTCTCCCTCGCCGTAATATTACTAATATTACTGCTTTTGTTGTATATATCTCTGCTTCCTGACTCTTTCACCTTTAAGGTGTCATGACCCCGGTCTCGTTTCTTATGTTGGGGTTTGTTTTTTTAGTATCTTAGATGGTGTAAATCTGTGCCCTGCACATGTAGTCTCTGTGCCATTTTTCTCAACAAAACCCACCCGAGGACTCCGGCCTTCTATATTCTACCCAAAATTCACAAGCACCCCACCAAACCACCGGGCAGACCCATTGTCTCCGCCTGTGGTTCATTGCTGGAACCTCTCTCTTTATACACAGACTTTTTTATGAAGCCTTTCGTAGGTAAGATGGCTTCTTACCTAAAAGACAGCACTGAAACCATCAAGATTTTGGACTCCATACATTTGACCGCCCAGTCCATTTTGGTCACCATGGACGTTGAGGCATTGTATACCTCCATCCCACAAACTGAGGGCCTACAAGCTCTGGCAACTTGCCTTGAAAAACGAGCAAACACCTCAACCATACCAACTAACTTCTTGGTGGAGTGCATCCGGATCGCCATGGGTGAGAATTTCTTTCTATTCGGCCATCAAATGTACCAGCAAATAAAAGGAGTGAGTATGGGCGCCACTTTTGCACCGGACGTCGCTAATCTTTACATGGCTCAATACGAAGAAGATCATGTCTACTCTGACAACAATCCGCACAGACCTAACATCAAGGTCTGGCGTCGATACATCGATGACATTTTACTCATTTGGGAAGGAAGCTCTGAGGAATTACTTGCTTTCCACCGATGGCTTAATGCACGGAACGATTACATCAAGTTCACCATTGAATGGGACCACCACAAGATCAACTTTCTCGACCTACACATCTATCGGTCCGGAGATGCGCTGAAGACGGAACTCTTCAGAAAACCTACCGACAGGAACACCCTTCTCCACTTCACCAGTTACCATCCACAAGGTTTAAAATACAATCTCCCCTACGGTCAGTTTCTACGCATCCGGAGAAATTGTTCTGACAAAGAAAAATTCAACTTCCATGCACAACAACTGCAAACACGTCTTGGAGAGAGGGGATATCCCAGGAAGTCCATTAAGACGGCCAAGAAAAGAGCGGCCAACACCGACCGCTCCCTCTGCTTAACTACCAAAGAAAGACACTCTAATGATAGAACTGTCTGCGTCACTACGTATAACCCAGTCAGTAACCTCATCAAAAATACCATCAAGAAACACTGGCATCTGGTTAAAAACGAAGGGACCCTGGCGAAGAAACCACTGTTCGCCTTCAAGAAAAACAGAAACCTTAGAGACTCCCTGGTCCACACCTTCCTAGAACCTACCAAACCAGTCACCACGCTGTGGAATCTCCCACCAGTGGTGGGGCACTTTAGCTGTGGACATTGCGTCGCCTGCCGCTTCACCACGAACAGCAAAACGTTCATCCATAAGAACCTAATATGGAAACAGAACAGCCACACCAACTGCGAAAGCAAACACGTGATCTACGCTATCAAGTGTCCCTGTGACCTGATCTACGTCGGCAAAACCATTAGACCAGTCAAACAAAGGATCAACGAACACAGATCCTGCATCAAAAACAAAGTAGAGGACAAACCTCTGGTCGAACACTTCAGCCAGAAAAAACATACCCATGAACAATTCACGTGGACCGTGATTCAACAACTTCAGCCTCAGAGACGAGGAGGCGACATCAACATTGCCCATACCAGACTCGAGCAAAGATGGGTCCACAAATTGAACTCCGTCCAAGACGGCCTCAATATAACCGTTGAATGGAAACATTTTTAGAACAGAAATTGCCACCAGCTATGAGTCACCTACATCCTCTCTCTGGTAACGTACCAGTGTCCACTCCACTAGATTGATCTTAATATGTACATTAGACACCTATGTTTTTCTACCGTGTAAATGCTTTGTGCACTGTCACCATCTTCTCTGTGCACACTCGAGACATCGTTGTTCTTTCACCTTATGATGATTTGTTGATTATTACACACCAGAACCCTTTGTATTGAATCACACACAGTGGGCAGCGAAAACTATCCATCCACATGACCGTCTTGGAGTACCGATATCGGCCTCCATGTCACCTGCCTGCTTTATTGTGCGAGCTCCCTTTAACAGAAGTCTCTTCTGCCCTTACCGGACTACATTACCCAACACCACACACGTAGTACCGCCTTTCCATTGGAACACGGCGCACTGCCGTTTGATTGGCCCAAGCAGACTGCCGCTCTTGGACCACGGGATCCCATTCGTTTGTCTCTAGCCACGGGAGGCCATTTATACAATCAACCACGGCACCTTGGTGTCCGACTCATCCGGCTCAGTCTACGTCCAGCACGGCAGCGTACCACCCAGACTACAGTAAGTCCCCCCACTCTCACGCGGGATAGCCCTGGTTTCCTGGAACACCTTACTCCCTCAGGTTACCTATACCTTTTAATTTTCATTCCAGACTTGGGTCGAGTTATGCCCCACTCCTGCTTCGTGATACTCATGACCACGTAGGCTCGTAGGCAATCACAGCCCTCCACCTGGTGCCATACCCAGCACCGGTCCGCCTGCACTCTTCGCGGCTCACCCAACAGCACCCACCTGCTCCCCTCCGGCGGCAGGTAAGCTGTTTTTAAGATACTCCGTATGTGGTATCTTTTGGGCATTAATTTGGCCCGTATTTAATACTCTGAGTACTTATTGAACAACCACCCGAGATCCTAATAGCTTTGTTTCACCCACAGACACCACGGACAGCACCACTACTGGTGCCCTTTTCCTGACGAAGGCCAGCATAAAGACGGCTACTTCCAAAGCCACTTTCTTTGGCCGAAACACACCCTGTGTCACTCCCTGTGTCGAACCACTCATCACAACAGCATCACTACTTGTACCCGTTTCACTTTCAAGATTATTGTGTGCTCCTTGTGTTTATGTTCAACAGCGGGTCCTTATACCCCCTCGATATACGAGGCAATATGCATCTCAATGTAATGCTGACCTCCACACTCCAGAGGTTTGCACCCACCTGTGTCACCATTGCATAACCAACCCTGTCCGTTTTCTCTATACCACCTTTCGTGCTTATCGGAAGTTATGTAAAATAAATTGTACAGATACTTACCTCTTCCTGTGTGATTATAGAATAAACACACACGCCTAGCACCTCTGTGTCTCTGTTTTGGATCTCCCCATCCTGATTATTTTTGTTTATTATACGTATACCCACCTGGGTAAATCGGGACCTAGCCAGGTGCCCTTAAGATTTAAATATATGTCTCTGTGCCTCTGACATGCCTTTCTCATTTTCTCTAAAAAAAAAAAAGGTCTTAACTCGCTCGCGATTCCTGATCATGTTTGCCTGATCACTATCTGTCTTTGAGGAAGCCTATGGTGAAAGTAATTTACCATCATCGCCTGATCACTATCTTTCTTTGAGGAAGCCTATGGTGAAAGTAATTTACCATCATCGCTTGATCGATCTTTGTTTACGCTGTATATTATTTTCTCTTCCTGGTTCTTGATCGTTTTTGTCTGAACTCGAACCATTTCAGGTCCTCTGAAAATATTCAAGTGATAGTCCACGCGAACCTTGCAGCCTGTGCTGAGGGACCAGGCACCCCTCAATGCACGCCAGGGCCACGCAACAGATGCATTTTAAAATAAGAGAATATCTTCAACATGTACTGTATACTTCTTGACTGGACTGAAAGCTACTCAGTAGGGCTAATCTGGTAACTACACGCTGGACATAGGGCCTGTATGTCCAACAAGTGTTCAACACGTTGCAATTAGCGATTGAGGGTGGAAAGTCCCCAACACATTCCGTGGAATGGAACTGTGGTATATGGGGACATTCCATCACTTTCCCTGTTTCACCTTAGGGCGCAACAATGCGTCCATTCTGTGTTCTAAACTGCAAAACAGGGGTAACAGTGCCCCCCAATCTAATTTGTTGAACCGTTTAGCGTATCTGATTGGGCAAAACCTCCTGCAAACATCTCATTCTGGCAAAGTTCTTTTTTTTTAACTCTTTTTATTGAGAGAAAATGTGCCCATGGTTACAGTAAGTCACATCAATCACAGATTAGAGTGTATCAACCATACCATGAGAATAACAACATTGTAAGAAAACCACAAAACAGGGGTGCTGACTGAAACGGTCTCCCATGTACCCCCTCCCGACCTCCCCCCGGGACGTGCTCTGGGCTTTACCACAGTAAAGGGAAATGAGATGACAATAAAGTACAATAAAATAGGAGTGACAAAAAGTGACTTTGATCAGTTCTTGAGTCTACGCAGGCTTAGGTCCTGAGAGATACTTATTGGCCTGACACCTGGGATACCCACCAAGCCACCCCTACAAGCCAAGGACCAGGGCCCTGGGAAGGTCCCTATTCCTCAGATGAATGGGTCAACCAGTTCCCAGAATCCATCGCCCCGGACGGGGTTGCGAGTCGCTTGCCTCTTGAAAGTCGCCCATTTGAGTCTACATACCTTAGAGAGCGCAGCTCACCATTCTTTGGGGGACGGTGAGATAGCTGATTTCCAATGAATAAGGAGCAGTTTGCGCGCTGTGAACAGGATTAGATGCATAACCTTATGGGTTAGCTCGTCTGCGTGCCCCCCTCCCCCCCAATCATCAGTGCCCAGGAGTATGGGAAATTCTGGCAAAGTTTTAAAAAATAAATTCTCATTACATTCCAAGTGGAAGAATGGTGGCCAAAAACAATTCCCAAAGGATTATGTTTTCTGCCCACACATATTCAGAGGTATTAGAAGGCAGCAGTCTAGTTTAAAGTTACCAATGGATTGACAGCCAAAGCGGCCGGGTGTATTAAAAGCATGATATGTCTGTTGCATTCTTCTGAGTTGCAGGATAAGGGTTGGAGTTTGTCATTCCTAGTTAGAATGGCAAATGTGCACAATGTTTGTGGCATTCATCAGTGCAGTTGGCGTAGCCTACACTTAGCTGTTTGCAGAAATATATTGGGATTAAACGTGATATAAGAGAGCATTGTATATAGTCTGTATGACTGGGGCGTATAACAGAGGCAAGAGATTTTACAAATATATAACAACGAATGGCATTTGACGTTTATAGTAACTCAATTTGATATGCATACAAGGTGAGCTAGGAACTTATGGGCAGCAGAAAATTAAATGATACCTATGTCAAGTCGCTAAATATGTGTTAACCGCGCAGAGTGGGTTTACTTCATTAATCTACCATGTTAAGCATGCACTTCTTGGCTTCAATGCCTAGTAACAAGAATATGTTATCATCGGGAATCCCTTCACAAAAACACCGACAATGAACTCAACGAACACCAATGGAGAGTCAAAATGATAGCTTTTTTCGATACGAACTTTGATTGGATACGAGTTGAAAAGTTGTGAATTGGAAACTAGGCTTGTTTTCCAGCTGCAGATCCAAAACGTGAATATATGTGCTCTTTTCTCTTTTAAATAATGAATGCTTGTGTATGTTGTTTTAATCAAAATGAGTTTTATATCATTTGTGCTTCTCTTTTTATTGCGACTCAAATTGATCGGTTCCATGTGTTAATATCCCCGCAAAAATATCGCCATAGAAAAATATCACCATAGAAAAATATCGCCATAGAAAAATATCACCATAGAAAAATATCACCATATTTTTGCGGCGCTAAGGCATGGAACCTGCAGGGGACACCCCCGCAACCCCTGCATTATTTTTTGAAGGAGTGGGGGACACCCCCGCTCCCAAAAAAACTCAAAATGATCCCCCCAAAAATATTGCCTATGGCCGTTCCAAAATACAGCACAATATTTGGTGGGGATAATATGTGGTGATACCAATTGGATTGATGTATTTCAATCAATGATGTTTTGTTGCCGAGAAAAACGCGAGTCAGAGTGCCAAGCCTGCAGACCCCGCAACCTCAAGCACTATGAAGTGTGAGGTCACCGATGCAATGGTAGATAAGCTTTGAGAACACAACAGGGAACCACCTGGAAACACTCATTGAGGGCTTCCTAGTCAACAAGACTGCACTAGAGGCAGGCGACGCCGGTCCTTTTGTCCAGGTTGGCTTGTTTATACGTCCGTAGCAACACATTTGTGCAGTTGATATAGAAGAAAACGCCCAGGCAACATTCTCAAGCAACCCGTGACAATACACAGATTGGTATCAATGGAAGTTGCACTTCAAGGGCCTTTTTTATAAGGAATGTGTAATATACCCCTGACAGCTTAAGTCCAACATTAAGAGCCCTGACTGTTTGCTCCACGCTTGTTACTTAATTCGCAATTCACGTTATATATAACAGGATATTTCACTGAAAGGTATGTTGTTTGCTATTTAGTACAAAAGGTTCTTATTAAAAGCGATTTAGGTTTGTGAAGATCAATTTTAAAAATAATATGAGAAATAAAGAATCCCAATTGATGGCATTTTGGGATGTTTTTGTGGGTCTGTGAGTGCCATTTATCAATTAAAGAGCACGGCCATATCGTCAAACATGGCTCGTGCCACAGTGGTGCATTTGTAAGGGGGGAGGGGGGTGTACGAACACAAGGAGGCCACTACACTTAAAAAAATGCAGTGCTACAAACACACAAGACATTTTCCACACAACAAGCTAATTTTACAGCACAGAGAATAAAGCTCAAATGTTGAACCACGTGGACCATTACATTGGAAGGAACAAGTTGTGAATTCCAGCTAAGCATAATTATTCACGCCACCAGCCAGTGACACGAACTGTATAAACACTCTTTTGATAGGCGCCCCACATGCAAATGTGATTCTGATGAGATCCAGAGTGTAGTGATCTCTGGGAAAGCAATTTAAGTGAGATTTTCCCTGGCAAGTTAGCTGGTACAATAGCTCAGCAGGTTAAACGCTGGGTGCTGTGATCATTAAGTCACAAGCTCCCATCCCAGCCAGGCCATCTCGGCCGTTAATACTTTCGACGTGCTTAAATAAGTACCAATTTTGGTTGGATAATAATTGTATATAAAAATGGAAAGTGCTATATGCATGATTATTGTCACTTTGACACATCAATGTGCATGTTGTTCGAATAGTCCCAATATGCTTGATGTTGAAATTGTCCATCTTTAGCCCCGTTGTAGCTCTGGCTATTATCACAACCTCAGTTGGATTGCAAAATGGCAAAATAAATATGTACACAAGATGTGTACATTTTCTGCAGAAGTTCTGCCCAGTTGCAACATTGATTTACCACGGTGAGCGGGAAAAGAAACCGACAATGTAGGTTTGGTGGGCTTTGGGAGTGTAGCGATGAACGCTAAACCAAGAAAAAGATTGTTTGCGTCATGAAGCATTGAATTGCTGCGTGTGCTGGCCATGGGGATACGATCTGCCCTTTTGCTATGCAGACAAGTCCAGTGTTTGTTAAATGAACGAGTCCTTAATGAATGCAACAATGGCATGTAGTTGTCACCATCCCCTGATGGGTGAGACAAACGCTGAACGATCTGACCAGATGTGGTGAAGTAGGGGATCCCTTGAGGATGGCTCAATGGAGAGGAGCAAACCCAGAGCTCAGTTCATATTTGCCAGGCACAGTAGGGAGACCACACAGAGCAAAATGATGGTCTCCCAGAGGATATCCCAGGCAAAGGCTGGGCGCCGAGCCCGAGAGAACAGCTGGAGACTGTATGGCAGTCAACATTACCAGGATCCCGAGAAGGAAGGAAGGCGATGCTTGCCCCCTCACCCGCACCAGCAGGAGGGAGAGGCCAAGGGGACTAGACTAAGAGAAGAGCACCTACTCGCTGAGTTGGCCGGATTGTGGAGTAACCGCCGAGGGACTGATGTGGACTACACAGCAGTGGCACCACATGGCATTGGCAATTCTGCATACATTGCCTTTGTTTATATGCACTGTTTCCAAAGAAACCCATGCAGAGAGGATGCGTGACAAAATGTGCCCATTAGTCCTTCATCTGTCCAGCCAAGTGGAATGAGATTATTTCTTGTCATGTGACAACACCCTCATAGCTCCCACTCAGATCCAAATATACAATGCATAGTGGTCAACCAAAAAAGGGTTGTGCATGGGTTAACTATGAAGAATGTTTTATTAACATCCAAAGAAACGTTGTTCAGGGGTCCTTCCGTTGTATTTGAATGTGTGCATTTTATAGAGTGCAGCATCGTCACTGTGACGGCATCAAGGCGCAAAGCCATGAAAATGCCCCTAGTACTGCTCACTTTTGCAAAATCAACCGATTGTCCTATTTCTGATGAACTTTGGGACATGACACTTCTCATCGAGACAAGGTCACAGGAAGTGCTCTGCAAAAGTGGATCAACAGAGTGCACCAAGTCTAGGAGGTGGAACTGGCCTTCAAACACAGTGCAGAGTCTCACATCAAGACGCGCCTATTGTCTTCCATCATTCTGTCTTTGGTCCTACTTAGCCATTGCTTTGCTTCATTATCATAATTAAGCTACATATTAGCATATTATGTGTCATAGTGTTAACAATGGAATCCTGAAGAAGGGATGTGACTAGCTCGAAACACGTGAAGAAAATTAGCTTTTGCCATAAATAAAACTTTAAATCATGGTATGGTGTTATTTGTGTTCATCATTTGTATTCAATCTGGATATATAGCCCTTTGGATAAAAGCGCTATTATTATTATTATATAAGTATATTATTATTATTGTTATTATTATTATAAAATAATCATTATTCTTCCAATTTTGTAATTAGGACTTTTCAAAGATCCATATATAATTTCATAGGATGAATTATAGAAAGAAATGTAGAAACAGGGTGGGTTTAAGATATATATATATATATATATATATAGGAAAATCCATTGGCGCCAAGTAATACATTCCACAACGCTACCTAGTAGCCATTGCTGGAAGTTTACCTCCAGTTCTGTGCCACAACAGCAAGGTATTGTGGGTATGCAAATTAACTCAAATGCAAACCGTTTTCTCCAGGAAATTGTCTTTGTCTAAGAAGGCATTGCTACTTTATACATAGCTTAATCAACCCAAGAGAGACATTTGCAAGGCTGCCAGGACAACTGCATACCTGGTTTCACCCTTATTAGGGATCATCAGTGCAGTATAGTCCAGACTTGGTGTTGTGAAAACATGGCTGAATGCTCCAACCACAAGGGTGTCAAGGCTATATTGCACTGATGATCCCTAATAAGGGTGAAACCATATATGGAGTTGTCCTGGCAGCCTTGCAAATGTCTGTCTTGGGTTTATTGCACTATTTATAAAGTAGCCCTATCCTCTTAGACAAAGACAATTTCCTGAAGAAAAATGTTTGCATTTCAGCTAATTTGTATACCCACAATGCCTTGCTGTTGTGGCTTAGAACTGGAGGTGAACTTCCAGAGATGGCTACTAGGTGGCGTTGTGGAATGTGTGACTTGGCTCAAAAGGACTTTCTTACTTTCACATTTCAGCTGAAAAGTTTTTTTCAAACCTTTTTTTTTTAAACCCACCACAACTTTCTTGGTGTTGTATGCATATATATTTTACTGTATAGTGGTGGTGTACAAGTAACATAAATTCACGTGTGTGGTGGGTTATTTTGTTTTAATTGTGTTTGCGTTGTGCACCCGACCCGTCTCTCTCTAAAAACGTTTTTGTTTTGATTTCTAAATTCTTCTTTTTTTCTTTCTCTGCCAGTTTAGCGCCATGATGGTGGTCTGACAGATAATCTAATCCCATGGTAACAAGATCACATCCAATGACTCATAATGCTGAATGCTCAGTCAGCATAAATAATGGACCACCGTTGGGTAACTGGAGCGCCCGTTATTTACAGCTCTACGAAACTGCAACCGAGGCAGCACCTTTGCCAAGCTTCAGTTACACGCTGCGGGTGAAGAGGCAAGCCACACAGTGAATACATTTCTATGTCGAGGAAAGTAGAACTCCAACGAAATGTTATCCGAATTTGGAATGTGCAAGAAATCTATAATAATTCAAGCTGATTTGCCTGGGTCTTGCTCTGCAGAAATTTCAGCAACATTTTCTAAATACATTTTTTTTAAACGTTCATTCTTTGTAATTTTCTCGACATCTCTGCATCATGCACACTTTCTGGGGTTGCCCCAAAATAAAATGTTCTTACATACCACCCACATTTCTGAATGGTGCGGAATAGGGATTCACAGGTAGATGGGAGCCTTCATGCTAAGGAATGGGGGGGGTGCAAAGCCCACGCAGATTAGCATTCGAAATCCACCATCTCAGAGAATGTCATATGTTTAAATGGCAGCCATCCTTACATTGGGGCACCCGCTTTGTCATGATTCGTTGTAAGGATGAAAGTGCTCTCAGGCATGTGATGTAAGCATTGGCAGCCATGTCTGATGGGAAAGCCTTCCTGTACGCCGCTGCTGCTCGGCAATGGGCAACGGGCTCTTACTCTGGGTTAGAGAGGCCACTTTGGAACACGTGATTGGGAAGATCGCAGGCGGGGGCGCGCACTTTCATCGTTTGCTGTTGCCATCATGACCGTGAACACGACTTTTGTTAGTTACACTATTGTAAATAATGTGTTCTACGTTTCCAAATTGTACCTGACCGTCTACCATTAAACACGGAAAGCAGCTAGGTGGTGCCAAAAGAAATTGGCCACTTAAAAAACCAAGAGTGATAGAATCCAAAACACGTGTTCTGTAAGAAGTTGCAGGCGCCAGTGAAACTAGGCACACATATTTTCTAACAATGTCCCTGAAACATTTCACTAAGCCGATCCAATAGCAGAAACGTGTCGAATGGCCCAAAGTTGAAAAGCAGCGCGGACATTACCACAACTAGTCACGCACCTGACCTGTTTCTTGCTGGGCATTCTGGTACCCGCATTTTAACGTCCTATTATCTACGCGGGATTACGAGCAGCGGGACGCCAATAAAAGACGCCTGGTTTTCCACTCGCACCTGCAATAAGCAAGCTGCCAATGTCTGCACAACCATGCTTGAGACACGATGAATGCGTGCGTGGCCCCAAAACGGATCCATTAATTACCACATGTGTCTCGAAATTGGATTGGTTATGACATTTATTGAAATAGAGAATTAGAGTGACAGTCATCAGTGTGCGCTGTTAAGTGGGGCCTTGCCCGCCCCCGAGACTTTCTTATCCCTTTCTCTGGAAGAACACCCTCAAGATGGTTCATTCCAGGGAACCTGGCCCTATGTGCCCCCTTTCAGGGAATTTTCACGTGGGCACTCATTCTCCTCGTGGGAACTCTGTTAGGCTGTCCAGTGGTGTGAGGCTGAGAACACCATGTGTGCTTCGGCTGTCTGCTTTCTGCACTCTCTGGGGGTGCTCGGCCACTCTGATCTCGAGCTTCTTGGTAGCCTGTCTCTCCTAGGATCACAGCACTCTACGCGCTTTTTGGCAGAATCCCCTCCGCTATCTGATGGTTTGATGTCACAGCCCTCAATGTGTTCTGCTGCTGGGAGACTTGTGCTGGCAGCTGATAATTGACAGCCGACTCCATCCTAAATTAGGAAGACGCCTTTTGATCTGCCTCTTCATTTCTCAATTTGTCCCCAACAGAGTGACGCGCCATAACAATAACTTGTCGCTCCACTTTAGAGAAACCAAGCCTTCCTATCTACGCCAATTCAGCCCCTGTCTAATCAATGTGTGAATGGTAGGATGACAGACCCATCTCCGTCCCAGTACAGCATAACATTGGACCGTTTCCTGACAGATCTCTGAGGAAGGCGGTAAAGCCGTTAGAGGTTGTTATTTTTATCTAGTCCAAGGAGCCCGTCTTTCATCCCCTCACTCCCACACCTCTGGTCTTGTGCTGTGGGCTCAGGTTCCTCTGGGGTCTGTTGTTGTGCTAGACTGCAAAGACAGTGTGCCCACCGCTTACCCCCATGGATGTACTTGGAATGTGGCGGCCCTCGGTTGTGCTCTTTTGCACTGCAGGGAGGGAGTTCCACATTGTCTCTCAAAGCAGCTGGCTTCTCCATCTCAATGCGCTCTCCTTGGCACTGACACCCTGCAGCGGGGGCACGTTCTGAGATCCTGCACACTCTTACACCCCCTTATGTCAACATTCACACTGCCTTCCTCCCTTGGAGCCCCCCGCCCAATCCCAAATGAGAGGCAGGATCAGTTGGCTGAGTGGGAGCAAAATTGCCACAGCAAACTTTATCAGATTACATAAAGTCAGGAGTTATCTTACAGGTGTTCTGTTTCGCGTTTACCCTCAGGATTCTACACCAAGGGGTAGCATCCTAACCCCCCCCACCCCGTCAGGTCCTTGCGGATCTGTCAAGCGCCCCGCCCCTCCCTATCCGTCCCTCTCTACCCCTGGCCAACATTTTCTTTCAATTTTTCTTTTAATTTTTTCTTTTAATTTTTCATTTTCATCGTTCATTTTCCCATTCCCATTTCGTTTTTCACTTATTTTCTCTTTATTTCCTTCCATTAGCTCCATCCACTTATCCTTTGCACCCCATTCTAGTTCCTTTCTTTCCCCTACATTCCCTCTTCTTCACCCCCTTATCCTTTCCCCTCGGTGGTCTCACTTTACCTTACCAATTCCTGATCCCCTTGCGTTCTTTCCTTAACCTATCATGAACTCCCCCTTTATCAAAACATGTGCTGTCCCAACTAGATCTGCCTTAGCTGTCCCCCACCCCCCCTCAGGCCCTGCAGCCCTGCTCCTCGGACCCCCCTCCAGGGCATTTCCCAGTTATCTCCCTGAACTGACCCTTAAAATTCCCCAGTTTTCTTCCTATCCCCACCCTAACCGTCCCTCTTCCCAAGTTCACCTCCCCATTCTCTCCCTACCCACAATTTTTGTTTCATCATTACTTCCCAGAGCCCAGTTTTTCTCCAACTCCCTTCTTTCCTTCCCCTCCCCTTGTTGGATTTGTTGTTACTCTCCTTCTCCATCAATGCACTTCCCAATTTCCCCCACGCACGTTTGGGGCTGGAAGGTCTTCCAAGCCCCCTAGCCCTCCCCTTTATGCATGGGCCGCATCTGAGTCTAATACTCCTGGGTGCGGTTCATTCTAAGCTGATGGCTCTGTAGTCCCTTCGTGGTATCGGCCAGTACTTTCTAAAGGGAACAACCAGTGACTCTGCTATGACTCTCTGCGGGCAACCGGCGGCAGCGAGTTTCCCCCCCGAGGCACCTGGTCACCAGTACTTTAAAACCCTGCTGGGCCCCATTCAGTGCTCATTCATCCCCATTCATTCCTTTTACGCAACAAACTGGCCCTCTGGACCCTTGCGTGACGGCGTTCCTTGGAAATTGCTGCTCCATTATGTCTGGGCACCCTGGCAGGATGGGCTACTGTCAAGACAATGGCGTGCTGGACTGAGTTCTTCCCTTGACCATGGGGTTCCTTTCTGTAGGAGCCCTCCATCAGGGGGGGCATGTTTGGCTTTGATCGGCCATTGTGCTCCGTTCCAGGAGGGCCCTTGCTTGTAGGCGATGGCGATATTACCCATGGCGATAGCGATATTACCCATCACTGCTCACCCTCAGTACTTTTCGCCCTCTACTGACCCTGCGCTTCTACCTTTCAAAACTTCTGATCCTATCCCCACCGCCTGCCCACCCCCCCTAGTTGCGCTGACCAGAGCACCCCACTCCCCTGCGCAAATGATTTGCTTGGAGGAGAAAGGGATCCATCCGGAGCACCCTACCCTAAACTGATGCTGGTACTGAAACGACTCACCCATACTCCTGCCAGCAGCCGAAACTCTTCCGTTCAACCACTTTCCGCACTCTTCCGCACACTGTTGTGGGCACGACATTAGCTTTTACTTTTTTCCTTACGTTTCATTTTCCTTGGTCCTGTCCACGTACTTTGAGCACTTTACTTTTACGTGCCTTCCCACTTTAATTCCCACTTACTTTCTGACTGCTTTGCCCACCTACCACACTCTCTATTTTTGCCCCCTTTCTTTTTGTTAATCTTCTATTGCACCCCCCCCTGTTTCTCTGTCCCCATTGCGCCCTTCCCTTCTATTCAAGTGACTCTTCCCCACCCCCCTTTACCTAACCTTCTTTAACCAAGGTGGACCCTGGTGGGGTCTGCTGGCCTCGCCTTACTGAGTGCGTTTGTGAAAGTAACCATTGCCCCACCACCACCCCAGAACAGGTACAACCTGGACTGAATGTGTCTGCAAAAAGGTGTGGACTTCCTTATAGCTACTGTTAGGTCTCAGAAATAAGGTGTGTACTTTGCTTTGTCTACCTTCAGCATGACAATTATATGTTATCCCTCCTAACAGTATTAGGTTGCAAATTGTTTTTTTAAATAATTTATTTTTAAACCCACATAACATAAGTCTCTTGGGAAGCTGAAGGCATTTACTGCACACCTGGCATCACCTTTATGCATTGATTCGCATTGATTAATTTGCACAATGAAGCCACCCCCACCCGCCCAGACACCAAAATTACAATAAATGCCCGCCCAGTGCCGCCCTTCATATTCCAGGCATCTGCTTTCCAACCCTGCTGACTCCAGATTGTCTATCTTCCCCCCGCCCCCTACTATCCCCTACCATGAAACCCGGTAGCCACATGGGGGCCATGCTCGGCCTGGCCTATAGAGCAATACCCGACCCAAAACGGCAACTGCTGGTGTGGGCGAGTTCAACAGGTCAAAGCGTACTCCTGTTTAGGCCAATATGAGCCAGTCTGACGAGTGACTTACCTATGCCACCTGTAGTTTTAACTAGTGTTGCTGAATACATATTCTTTAAATTGCGCAATTTGCATCACATTACGTCAAACGCACCCCATTGGGTATTGCTCAAGCAGTGTCATCAAAGAAAAGAATTGCCATTAGCAACCGATGCCACTTTTCAATTGGTGCCCAAGATAGTTGTATGTCGCAGTCCGACCCTGCACAGGGCTAATGTCGCTCTACAGGCAGGAGACATTTCCGTGGCCAAAGCAACACGTACTGCTACAAATTCTCCAATGCCGAGTAGGCTCATGACGCAACAATTCCTCTACATATATTCGGTGTCCCCTGTTACGTGAGGGAGGTTGCATCTTCGGGAGGGGGGGGCTAAAGAAAGAAACCGGCAGTCCCCCCACCTTATTATTGCTTTTCTTAGATTGCGTGCCTGGGATAAGTGTCTCCTTAGTTACCAAGGTGTGTTGTCCAGTTGCCTGATTATGTGATTTGCATTGGGGATCTCTGGCAACTGGTGGGGTCTACTGCCCTTGTATTGCTGAACATGATTGTTAATAGTCACTGTTTCCGTGTGATTGGGCCATTGCATTACAATGTCTTCAGAACTGTTTCAACGGTCCCCTTGCCCCTCCCGAATAAGCCTGCCTGCTCTTTCTATGCTATCATGAGTACTGCCGGTACAGCTTTATGCTAAGGGTGGCGCAGCGGGAGAACCGCTCCGTTGTACCCCACCCCAATGCCCCCCTCCACCAATCGTCCCTCCTGCCCCGAGGGTCGGGAACCAATAATTATGACTTACATGAGGCCAATAGAACCACAAAGGAGAGGCTGTGTTAAAGTAACCTAAACCCATCGCTACCATGGACTCACAAGTCCTCAGCTGTACACAGTATTCAATTCAATAAGTTCTCCAGGCCAGAGCCCCCACTACCCACTCAGGGCAACGCGCCCATCCCGGAAGCCAGACGACACAGAGCAACCCAGGCTCGGTCTCCGGTGCCGCTCCCAGAAACCTCTGGGCATCAAGCGCCATAAACAACCCATCATAACGCATCATATTGTATCAACCAAACAGGGTACCCTACATAAGTGTAATGGGTCACCCCCTCCTTGGAGCATGGTATCTCCCAGGAGCTTGTGGCTACTATAATCAATAAAAGGAATGGGCGGTCGGGCTCCCGCTCATTTAGTCTTGAGTATGCAACCACGGTGTGATGTGTCTTTGTTGGGCAGCACCATGCTGTTGCTTCGTAGCTGACTGAGGGCCTGCCCTGCCAGGCCCTCCACCATGGCAGTGCCCCTACTGGGCAACGCTGTCTTTCATGGCTGTCTGCCATGCCATTAGAGCCCCTGCTGGGCAACTCTACCATGTAGAGGCCAGTGCCCCTGCTGGGCAACACCAGCGTTATTTGCTGTAGCAGGCCTGGGTGCCCCCAGGCCAAGGAGAATTCCTGTGTGCTCACGGGCTGACTGGGTGCCCCCAGTCCGGAGCTGTCTGCTGGGTGCCCCCAGCCTTGATGTCGTGTCGGGTGCTCCCTACATATGCAGGGTGATCCCTGCCTGTAGTCCTGCTGCGTGACCGCAGCCCATGGTCTGCTGGGTGCCCCCATAAAGGCGTGTGGATAAACAATGAGGCTAAACTGCCTTTGTAATGCGTGAGAAACCTCAGCATGGCTTCCTTCTTGCGCTGAGTATTTTATGGAATTTATGCTTAAGCCCTTTAAATAGAACGAATATGCATACAATAGAACGAATATGCATACACTAGAACTAATATGCATGCAATATCAGCCCCCCTGTGCTGGAACTCTTTTATTCTGAGGCCCTGCACCGCTATCAGTTGCGCACGGACTTCCCAAATGCTGCGCCAGCTACCAGCCCAAAACTCAACGAGAATTCATGCCAGCCTAAACGTTGCTAAATTGAAACTGCACTCTACGTCTCTATGTTTTCGCGCCCTATTTATTCATTGGACTGCATTGCCCATAATACACTGCATCATTTCTTCTGTCCATACTAACTGCGTGACTTGCTAACGATGACTGAAACACTCACGATGCGTGACCCTCTCGCCTCCAGAAGTCTATGCAGGGCAAGCCAACAAACCCACTTAATGCCCTGAGAGGACGTGCAGGGGATCGTCCTTACCCGCACGTGCAGATCTCGCAGATGCACTTGCGTTTCATGGCTCTCCCGGGGTCCGCTCCGCCGGATCGTCAGTTGTTTCTCGCGGGAGTAGGAGGACACTTGCTGCTTCTGTGGCTTCGCAATCGCCACAGTGCAGTGTCCCGGTGGTTACCAGGGACGCGGACTGTTGCCTGGCAACGGTACGAGCGTGTCACGTGTACGTGTACTGACGCCGGTAAACGACAGAGGAATGCTTGCGGTGCAGTATTTGTACGGGCCAGAGTGGTTCATTGGCACGTAAATTAAAAGAGATATATTTTCGTACGAATATGTTTACGGTAATTTCGTACATATATTGTCAACCTCTTTAGTTAATTTTATAAACCTTTATACAGAGTCAACAATATTCTTCCACAGTTTTCCAATATTAAAGTCGCATTTTCAAATAGCATCTTGATTTTTCTTCTCTGATATTCAGCCTAGTTTCAACGTTTGTGTGATATTTAGCTACGTTCAACATGGCCACCCTGATGACTGACTGGCTTCAAACACGTGCTTTGCCGTGCCGGCCTATTCTAGTCTGCCTTCTGTTTCTATGAAGTTCTTTAAGCGGAAGTTTCTGGCTAGAAGGGGATCCCCAGTGCAGGTGAGTGGTACCCTGTGTCCTGTACAGGCAAATTGCATGGTTAGGCGCCGGGGAGGGTGTGGTGTGAGACATACCAATGCCTGGGGGGACATACCAATACCACCTTTCTACCCGGTCACAGGAAACGGATTGAGCCCATGACACAATACCTGTCTGTCTCTGCGTACCTCCTCTATCATCATCCCACAATCCCTTTCTTAAAATATTTCCTGTCTTCCAGGAGAAACTTGTAAAAGGTTTCCTTATGTGGCAAAACCCTTTGGGGATAGGGTCTTGGAACATCCCCCCCTGGTAGCCTCCAGGTGAGGATGACAGCAGGGTAGGCTAAAGATTTGTGGGGGCCATTTCAGTGTGATGTTTGGGGGCCTCTCCACCACCCTTTCAAAACGCTCAGAGTCACCAGTGGGGTGCTTAAACAATAATGGATACAAAGAAATGCAGCAGGCATGTTCAGGGCGGGACAGCCAGCCAGCAGGGAGCTGAAAAGTTTAAAGGCAAGTGAAGAGCAAGTCATTTGTCTTTGTCAGGACGATGCTAATGTGGATGAAACGCAGTAGACAGCAAGGCGATCCAAATGCTGATGGATGCTTGGTGCCAGCAAAGGCAGCCTGTAACGTGTGCTTGTCAAAGCGCACATTTAAAGTCTTGAGTTAAGGCGACAGCTCTCATCAAAGGCAGCTGCTACCCTGTGCGCACAAAGCACACTTTAAATGTCACGAGTTTAAACAAGTAACATGTTTTCCTGAGTAAGAGTGCCAACCAGGGGCGGCTGCTCGGGGGCCGTTTCGTCCGAAAAAGTTGAAAGGCCCTGACGCGGTACATGAATGACAGGGCTGGAGGGGATACAGACCCAACAATATTCCAGAGAGGTGAATGTTTTATGGACAAACTACCTTGAGCTTGAATCTGAGAATCATATTGTGTCCAGCAGAAACAGTGTCTTGAGGGCTGCAGGACTTCATGAGGAACGTGGCCACGATTCCATTAATCGGTGTATCCCTGTGGGACTAACATCATGCTGTAATGTGGTAACATCTCCTTTGACTGCCTGCAGGGCATATCTGCCGAGGGCCGGGGGATAACTTAAGGTAGGGATGCACAGTTGATTTATCTGGTGACCTGAATGCCTCACATAAATCTCATACAGCGGGCTGGACTGTTTATGGGGATGAGCGGGTGGTAGGGGCGTCAGCGTGCATATTTGAGTAAAACGAGCTCTAAAACATGGATTTTGAGGTTTATGTACTGCTCTATTTTTTAACTGTACATTGTGTGATACATTGCCTTGTAATAACATTATCACAGTACAACTGCAGGTATCAGGGTGCAAAGACAAAGTGACTATAGGCCAGGCAACACTTAATTATCAAACTCGGATGACTTGGAAAGCCATGAATAATATCTCAAAGGGCAACACGTTGAGCACCACTGATTTAAGGGATCCACAACAAGGGAGCACAGTAGTCGAGGAACTATTGTTGATCTCTTTTGTGGCTCAGACCTCAGCAGCCAGAAATGGAGAATCCATTTGCTTCCAGGCTGCGAGACGGGAAGAACAATCTCCCCAGGAGGTCTGCAGGAGGTTTGACGTGTAACATAAAATTATATCCTAGTCACTGCATGTTTGGTGAATTAACGGTCGGCTGACACTCTGGAAACATGCATTCAAGCATTGGTTTCCTTAGTGGTGGGCCTACCCAGGGAAGGAGGCTCTTGTGTGTAAGAACATGAGAAGGGTAAACGCACAGTTTGTACACATGCATAGGGTAAACATAGTATCTGTCTGGTTTCCCTGCGTAGTGTCATGGTTTGGACAACTAATGTTGCTCAATAGATCTGTAGCATGAGAGCGGATTTCGCAATATAAAGAGTTATCTTGGGCCCTCTCTGGTCAGATAGCCTCCTTCGAGCGGCTGGGGCTCCTCGGAGTGGCTTGCAGAATTTCAGTTAGGACAAATGGACAGGTATATTGGTTTTGGATTAGTGTATCTCTCCCTGTACCCGACACAGAGTGTATGCTTGAGCAGATTGACAAATGCCAGTGTCGCTAAGTGACACTAAAAGTTCCATTGCTGATTAAAGGCACTGCAATACGGTAAAGAAGAAACATTGCCAAAAGGCATTCAGCTCTTAGGATGTGAATCCATTCTCTTCTCCGAGAAATAAAGGACTTAAAATGTCTCGCTGGGTTAAGGCATCAGTTTGGTGATGATTTGTAACCTGTAAGGTCACACATGGTTGAATCTTGAGGGCTCCTCTCAGCTTTTTTTCCTTATGCACTTGACAAAGTGAGCACCATTAAATAGGATAATATTCTTTACCCAGATGGTATCCCGTTCCAAAAAGGAAAGTATTTTCAGAAAAAGTGGGAGCCTGTGGGCTTTTAACGCTGACTCCATGGAACCCAATGAATTGTCTTAGAATATGGAGAAAGGCTGAAAATGCTCTGATTACTTACCGGTAATCTTCATTACTCCTAGTCCTACTCTTCCTCGTCACAGTACTTACTTCATGAGGCACCCGCCTCCGACACAGGACCTTCTTCTATTTCTTTAAATCCCTATAACTCCTCCCCCACATCCATGTCACTCAGTTTCATATTACCAAGCCGGAGCATGGGACCTTCCCCGCAGGGAGGGTGAGGAGGGTCGTCAGTACTGTGACGAGGAAGAGTAGGACTAGGAGTAATGAAGATTACCGGTAAGTAATCAGAGCATTACCTCCACGTCCACTCTTCCTCGTCCCAGTACTTACTTCATGAGGAATACCAAAGCATCAACGGGGAAAAGGTCCCAATGAGACAGAGCCAAAAACAGTGCAGCAAAACACACCCACAATAACTCTTAAATCACATCCCCACAGACAAAAACTCCAACCACGAAGGAACCAACCCCCGAGTGGGAGAAACTCAACCCATAGCGGTTGATGAAAATGCCTAGACCAGCCAAGGCAGCAGCCATACAAATCTCTTGCAGAGAAAAACCCTCCTTACATCGGGCCAGGAAGCCGCGAAACCCCTGGTAGACCGCCCCTGATTGTGCGCAGGCACAGGCAGGCCAGAAGCCACACAGGCCCTAGAGATCACAACCCGGAACCACCGGAAAATGGAAACCACAGATGCGTTATGCCCAGCCCCAGCCAGACCACAAGCAATCAGAAGACTATCAGATTGGTGGAAAAGGCAAACCAAGCCAAATACTCCAACGCGTCCCGCCGGACATCGATGTTAAGCCGAGCCACCTCCTCAGGCGTTCTTGGATCATGAAAGAAGTCAGGGAGAACCAGACCCTGAGAGGTGTGAAACCCGAGAGACAACTGAAGGGAGAAACTTCGGACCACACCCCGGCACCACCGAGTCTGGCAGCACCCTCAGGAAAGGAGCGTGACATAAGAGAGCCCCAATCTCCCCAAGCCTACGGGCAGAAGTGAGGGCAATAAGAAAAGCAGATTTCAGTGTAAGATGTTTGATATCAATCTCGGAACTGGGCTCAAAAGGAGGCCCATGAAGGAACCGTAATACAAGAGGGAGATCCCAAAAGGAAAGCCCTTTATCAGCACAAGGAAGGGAAGAAGAAAAACCCTGGATCAACTTCCCCACCAACACCTCCCCATCCAAGTGACCGTCAGAGTCCCCCAAAAGGAATTTCATGGAGGCCCGCTGAGAGCAAAGCCTGGAAAAACTGCCAGGCCCCTGTCAAAACCCCTCCTGGAGGAACCGAAGGATAGCAGAGGCCAGAACGCAGGGGAGGGATCCCAGACTGCCCATACCAGTCTCGGAAATGGCCCCAATGTCTGCCTAACACCTTCAGAGTGGAGGGTCTAAGAGCATCCATTTGGACTCAACTACAGGATCTGAGAACCCCTGAGATATCAACCTAGACTGAGCAATAGCCACACCGCCCATTGCTTCCGGTGGAATTCTAACCGCAGATCCCCTTGAAGGGGACACGGCCACCTCGGAACCAGCCAAGGTTCCTAGGAACGAAGCTCCAACAGAGAGGGGAGCCAACTCCGGCGGCACCAGAACAGAGCTAACAACAACACAGTCACCCTGGACACTCAGATGCGCCAAACCACCCGGGGCAGAAGGGGAATAGGCGGAAAGGCATAAAGGAAAACCCCAAGGCCACTGTACAGAGAGGGCGTCCATCCCCCAATCCCCTCAACCTGAAACCGAGAGCAGAAGAGGGGAACTTCTGCTGAGGCCGGGGATGCAAACAGGTCTAGAACCAAGGACCCTAATCTGACACAGGTCACCGCAAAGACCTGGGCCAACAGGACCACTTCTGCAGAGGAGTGAAAACCGGCGTCTGAGAAGATCCGCTTGAACATTGTCCACCCTTCTGATCCGTGAGGCCAGCAGATACACCAGATGAGATTCCTCCCAGGTGCCTATCAGCGCTGCCAGAGCATTCAAGGAACAGCCGGAACCCCTTTTGCAGTTCACATATGCCAAGGCCGTCGTATTGTCCTGATCGGACCAAAAACCGCCGACCGTCCAGCAACTCCTCGAAGTACACCAGAGCTTGCACAATGGCACAACTCTTGCCAATTGGATGATCACTGGCTCTCCCCAGATCTCACAACCCATGAGCTGAGAGGACCCCCAATGTATACCCTTTCTGCTGGTGTTGGTAGTAGGAGAGGTCACAGGAGGAAGGACCATGCACACCTCAGCCTGTAGACCTGAAACCCCCCGCCACCATAGCAGGGACACTCGCAGCGCTGGGGACACTGAAAACAAAACTACGAAAGCCGAGATGTCGGGAGCCAGTGGGAGAGAGTATAAGACACCAGGAGACGTAACCGAAGACAGGCTCAAGGAACTGGAAAACATGCAAGACGCCACGTGCCCCGTAACTTCAGCAACAGGTGAGTCGAGACATACTGCCTTCTGAGAACCCAGCCCAGAACAGCCAGCAAGCGCCCCCCCTGCACAACATCCAGAGTACGCTCTCCCCAGACGTCCGGACAAGCAGTGCAGGGTCTTGAGACCCATAAGCAGGTGACACATCCTAGAAGGCATTGGGACCAGGAACACCCGCAAGTAGAAAACTTGACCCTGAACAGGGAGAGGAACGGGCAAGACGGTAACCCACAACAACCGTTCGGAGAGAACGGATCCCATGGCCAACTACTTGGGCCGTGAGCTGGGTACCAAAGTCCTAACCATGCAAACCTGGACAGGAGGAGACAGGAACGGCAACTGATACCCCCTCCAGACGGATCCCATTACCCAGGAAGCCGAACCCCACCGGTCCCATACACCTCCGAGAAGATAGAGACGAGGAGCCAGGGAAAACCGCCAGTCACTGCACTTGCACCAGAGGGAAATCACAGGACGTTGAAACAGGCCTGCGCCACAATATAACAGCATGCTTGTCATCCCACAAAAAGATTTGACCTATCAAAAGGAAGATACTGGACAGCCCAGAAGTCCAGCAGACTATGGCCCCCTCAGCCGACAGAGGAGCCACCAGGCTGGCGTCAAAAGGGCAGAGTACTGTCACAAAGCGGGGCAAAGCAATCCATCCCGGATAGCCGACATCAAAGGCAACCCCCTACCTGAGGTATGCCTATACTGGAAAACCCGCTGAAGTGACATCCCCTCCACCGGCACCAGGGGCTCTGAGAACCCCTCTAAGCACAGACATGTGCCACCATGTGCCCTATCACTTCCCACAACTCTGAGAGGAGGCGTGAAAGCAACACGTCAGCACCGGAGGACCTAGGGCCTAAAAGAAGAGACACTGGGAACCCCCTGCATGGCCGTTACTTCCATGATCATTTTCCATAATCCCATGCCGGACAAGGGAAAAGCAAATCAACTCCTTTGACTTTCCCTTGCGCAGTTTAGAGGAAGAGGACAGGACAAGGAGTCTGCGTCCATAGCTAGCACAGACCCAAACACACCACATGACTGAGAGGTGGCTTGAGCCCTGTATCCAGTAGCTGGTAGCCCCATGCTCTAAATCGTTCCAATGCATCGGTCTAGGAAGGATGAAGGACTGAGTCAGCACCACTGAGACTCGAACCCGAAGTGTAGACTATGCCAGGCCGGTACCCTTCCGGCCGCTTGCAGATGGTTCCAAAATCTGCGCCGTATTCACAGGCAGCACGCAAGGAATGCAGCCAACATCCGGTGCATACTGGGCTGTGTGTGTCTGAGGAGCTGGTGGTATGTGACATGTCTGTGACAGAACAGAGCCCCGCACTTTCAAATACTCTGTCACAGTCACCCCACGACAAGAAGCAGAGAGTCCTCACAGCAAAAAAGGGAGGCTAGCCCATACTGCCAAGTGCTTGCCATCATTTCCAATAAAGATGTGTACACAGAGCACGAGGTAACGGCCTTTCAAAGGAGTCAAGATGGCCATACCAGCAAGAGAGGGGAAAACATCAAGCACAGTCCTCCCCTCTCCTTACCTTCCCCCAGAGAATGCAGCTGACATCCGGTGCATCCTGGGCCGTGTCTCTGAGGAGCGGGTGGTATGTGGCATGCCTGCGACAGAACAGAGCCCCCGCACTTTCAAATACTCTGTCACAGTCACCCCACGACAAGAAGCAGAGAGGCCTCACAACAAAAGGGAAGGCTTAGCCTATACTGCCAAGTGCTTGCCATCATTTCCAATAAAATGTGCACACAAAGCACGAGGAAAACGGCATGTTGAAGGAGTCAAGATGGCCACACCAGCAGGAGAGGGGAAAAATATCAAGCACAGTCCTCCCCTCTCCTTACCTTCCCCCAGGTAATGCAGCTAACATCCGGTGCATCCTGTGCTGTGTGTGTCTGAGGAGCGGGTGGTATGTGACATGCCTGCGACAGAACAGAGCCCCAGCACTCCCAAAGACTCTCTGCCACTGTCACCCCACGACAAGAAGCAGAGAGGCCTCACAACAAAAGGGAAGGCTAGCCCATACTGCCAAGTCGAATCAAGATGGCCAAAACAGGAGGAGAGGGGAAAAACATCAAGCCCAGTCCTCCCCTCTCCTTACCTTCCCCCGGGCTGTGCAGGACCCGGGACACAATGCTCACGCTGCGGTCCGGAGCCCAGCAAAGAACCGAGCGAGGCAATCCAGCTCAACTGTGACCCCAAGCCCCGCAGGGGGCCCAGGAGCAGTGCCGCACCTGAGGGAGCCGAGGGCCCCGCCACACAGCCCCCCCCAGGGGGCCAGCAATCGGTGCTCCCCAGTGCCCCGCACCGGGAAGAAAAAGTCCAACCTGCCGGAGGCAGGAAAAATTTAAACTGAGTGACATGGATGTGGGGGAGGAGTTATAGGGATTTAAAGAAATAGAAGAAGGTCCTGTGTCGGAGGTGGGTGCCTCATGAAGTAAGTACTGGGACGAGGAAGAGTGGACGTGGAGGTAATGTATGTTCCGATTCTTATCTAACTGTGCCCTCTCACGGGAGAAGAGAATGCAGTAACAGTTAAACCTCCTGGAAAAAATGGGATATGTCTTTGGGACAGGAGTTCTCAGAGGCGACATAGAGGTATTGTTGTGAGGGTACGAGGAAAGTGGCTATCAATGATAGATTCAAGCTAATCCATTTCAAATACTTGCATCAATTTTACTATACACCAACTTAACAGCTTCTTCTGAGATGTCCCAAGCAGCTGCGCAAAATGTCAGAATGATTCGGCTGACTTTCTACATGTGGCGTGGGGGTGCCCTCCTTTCCTGACCTTCTGGGGACAAGTATTTGAAACACTCAGTGGGCTAATGGGTGAGAGAATACAACCAAGCCCACTGATTGCGTTGTTTGGGTATACCAGACCGATCCCCAGAGGTGTGGGGAAACTAATAGGGCTGCTTCTGCTCTTGGCCGAGAGGCGAGTAGTGATGATGTGGCGCAGTGCCCAAAGGTGGAGCACTGACGGGCTGATATCTTGTACTGCAATGACATGGAAATGGGATATAGTTATCTAACACACACTCAACCTGGTACTAAAATCATGTAGGGCCCCTATGTACTACCTGATAACGCAAACTCCAGAGACAGACTGTCTTTTCACAGCACCCAAGAGACTAGGAAATTAAGAGCAATACTGTGCAGTGTTGCCAACCACAAAGTGGTGAATAAACCCAACGGGGACCAGGCACCGAAGGCGAGACATGTTAAGAGACCCTAGAACACCTTGCTGTACAAGTTTACATCTGATACCTGTGGAGATGTGATCAAGAATCTGATGCTCTGATCTACTGTACCAACTGTGGGGTGTTGTAGGACATGGTTAATGTTGGCACATGGGTGCCGGTTATGTTGAAAAATTAAGGATCAAGAAGGAGAGAACTGTAACCTGCATTGCCTGTGGCAAACAGATCAATGTGTACATTATATTTATGGAAGAAGTTGTAAACCTATTGTGTTGAAAGTCAAAAGACTTGTTCAAGAAGCAGTTGTTTAAAAAAAAACTATTTTATTGATTTATTCAAACAAAAAACAATACAAACCAAACACGCAGTGCATATTGCAACAGCTCAATTGTTCATTGCTCAATTTCGGTCACTGCTCCCCTTATCCCACCCCCCTTTACAAGCCTATTTATTCCACACACTCTGTATCTGCCTCGCGTGGTGGGGTCTCACTTTCCGTGGATTCTGTCAGATCTTGTATCGTTCCAAACAATTCCGCTATTAATGATTTCCATGCCATCATGGTTCCCGCCTCCTCCTCTCCCCCTACATTGCTCGCCTCTTGCCATACCATGGTTTCTGCCTCCGCCCATTTCTGCAAATCTTTCTACCACACCTCCCCCCGTGGCCTGTGACATGTCTTCCATCCCATGGCAATCCTTTTTTTGCGAGCACATATGCTAGATCTTTCAGTTTACTAGCATGCTTAAGTTTCTGTGCTCTGGGGAACCCCCCCCCCAGCAAGCAGGCCCAAGCTGTATCTATAATAATCGTGACCCCCTTTTGTGCTAGTTTCTGTGCTACTTCACTCCAGAAACGCTCAATTACTGGGCATGACCAAAACCTGTGTACCATGCCAGCCTTTTCTTCGTCGCTTATGGGACATGCTTGTCGTCCAGACTTTTCAAACCTAGATATCCTCTGGAGCGTCATATATGCCATGTGCATAATATATAGTGCTATCTGTTTTAGTCTCGCATTCCTTGCCACCTTCTTGTGGTACCCCAGGGCACGTTCCCACATCCCGTCCTCTATCGGGGCTCCTACTTCCGTTTCCCAGTCTAGTCTTAATTGTGTTAATCCCTTCCCGACCTTAGACATCATCGTTTCGTACAGTCTAGAGATCTCATGCCCCCCCTCTGTTATATCATATATTGTATCTATTATAGCATCTGGTTCTTCTTCCAGTACCTTTTCGGGCCATGTTTTTCTATTTCTCTGCACCATTCTGTGATGTGATATACTGGCCCATGTGGAACCCCATTTACTCCTCCAGCACCTCAAAATTTATGATAGTCCCCTCTCGCCAGATATCTCTCATTGTTACTAACCCCACCGATTCCCAATAGTTCCTGAATATCATCCTCAGCTGCTTATCTCCCCCTGCCAGTGCGACTAGTGGTTTCTGCGGGGAGCATGGGAATGGGTTCTCCATCATCTGGCATGCCCGGCACCACATCTTCCACCCAAGTATCGTCATTTTAGGGCGCTCTTCCATTTCTGTCTTGGGCAGCCAGATCATTTCTCTTAAATAAAATGGGGCACAATCATGTCCAAACAACCTGGATTCGGGGGTCACTTCATCTGAGAGCCATTTAGCGATATATTGCAGTTGGCTCGCTACATAGTAAATCTCATAATTAGGCAGTTTTATCCCCCCTTTTTCATAAAAGTTCTGCAGCTTCCATAGTGCCACCCTATTCCGGGTACCATGCCACAGAAAATTCCTCCACATGCTGTTCAATTTAATGAAAAACTTCTTGGGTATCAGGTATGGAATATTCCCAAAATAATGCAGGAGCCTAGGTAGGACCACCATCTTAAGCATTGCCCCTCGTCCCATCATTGCTAGGGGCAACTTCACCCAGAATTTCATACACTTCTCGATTTTCTCAATGGCTGCCTCGGTATTGTGCTGCTCCTCTTCCACTGTATGGTACACGTCTATCCCAAGATACCGGAAAGTACTAACCGACCATGGTATTTGTAACACCGGTAACCGTCCCACAGGGATTCCCTTATAACTGCCTAGCGGGAAAATACTAGATTTTTGGGGATTCACCGCTATACCAGACAGCCCCGCATATCTCTCCATCACCTCCAGCATCTACTGGAGATTTTCCTCCGGGTACCTCAAGTACAGCAGCAAGTCGTCTGCATATAAGGAGATCAAGTGTCGTTCCCGTCCCACCTCAATACCTATAGTATCGTATTGTTGTCTAAGGTATATTGCTAGGGGCTCCAGGGCTAGTATATAGAGCATTGGGGACCATGGTCACCCCTGTCTGGTGCCTCTACTAAGTTGCCATCTTTCAGATAGCACTGATCCTGTTCTGACGCTGGCCAGCGGTTCACTATATAGCATCTTCGCCCACCTTATGTATCCAGGCCCCATTCTATAGCCCGCCAGCAGCCATGGCCTCTTGACCGAATGGAAAGTTTTTACCGCGTCCAAGGACACAATTGCCATTTCGCCCTCGTTCTCGCCCCCCCATTCAACAACCCGTTGAAGTCGTCTATGATTATGAGTTATATTTCTATTCGGGACATAGCCCGTCTGGTCGAGGTGTATTAGTTGGCCATTAACTCTCCGCAGTCTGTTTGCCAAGACAGCCGTCAATATCTTGCTGTCTTGGTTCAACATCGACAAAGGTCTGTAGGAGCCACAGCTATGCCCAGGCTTGTTGGGTTTGGGTAGCGGTATTATGATCGCTTCTCTAAGTGACTGGCAGCCGTCCCACCTCAAACGCTTCATTTAACATTTCTAACATTAGGGGGAGCACTTCCACCCTATATACTTTATAAAATTCACTTGTGAACCCGTCTCCCCCCAGAGTCTTACTAGTAGGCAGCTGCCTCACTACTTCTTCTAACTCCTCCAAAGTAATTGGTGCATCCAGCTCCTCTCTTTCCTCAGCACTTACTGTAGGTAACCCTATGTCCTCCAGTGTTTCTGTTATCTCCCCATAGCTACTTCCCTCCTCATCCCCATATAGTAACCTATAATCTACAAACTCCTGATTAACTCCCTCTTGGGTGTCCGTCACACTACCATCTTCTCTCGTTATCGTTCTAATCGTGGGTCTGGGGGTTTCGCTCTTGTATAACCATGCCAAAAGCCTTCCTGTTTTATCCCCTCCCGCATGCTGTCTCTCTATACATTTTTTATAATTGAGGTTGCACAGTCTTTCCCATTGCTCCGCACATTTCTGCTGGAGTTTAAGTATCGGCTCCATGTCTCTCTCCGTGTCACCTCCTCCCCTCAATGCCTTTTCCAGTTCCCTTTCTGTTTCTTGTAGGTCAGCCAAGATCCCACCTTGCAGGTCTTTTGATTTTGCTATGGCTACACCTCGCATCACCACCTTGAAGGCTTCCCATAATGTGCTCGCCGAGTCCACGCTACCCGTATTCATCTCAAAGTAGTTTATAATCTCCTCCCTTATATCTTCCCTGAAAAAGGGATCCCTAAGTGCCTCTGTCCGGAGGTGCCATGTCGGAATCCTTGCTCTCTGGGGGCAATATTGCTATCCGAGAACCAGGGGTGAGTGGTCCGAGAGGACCCTAGCTTTATATTCTGCCTGAGTAATCTCTGTTGTTACCTCTGTAGCAAAGACATAGTCCAACCTCGGATGCAACTGCTGCGGGGCGGAATAGTGCGAGTACTGCATTTCTTGGGGGTGTCTCATTCTCCACGCATCTGCCAGACCAAAGTCGTCTAGTAGTGTCTGCAACGCTTTAGCCGCAGGGGCGGGTCTATCAATCTTTCCGTCTGATCTATCCACCCTGGGGTTTAATACACTGTTAAAATCCCCACCCCAGATCACTGCGCTCCCCATACACATGCTAAGGTTAGTGCACAGAGTTCTAAAATATGCTGCCGTATTCTGATTGGGGGCGTATGTATTTACAATGCTCATCTCCCTATTCTCCACCGATCCCCTCAGTATGACCATCCTTCCATCCGTTTCCGCCATTTCTCGCAACAATTGGAACGGGACATGCGGTGCCACTCAGATGAGCACTCCTCTAGCATAGGCAGAATATGTCGAGCCCACCACAACCCCTTTCCATTTCTTCACAACCATCTCCATCTTTTCCCGTGTCAGGTGAGTCTCCTGCAACAGTGCAATGTCTATCTTTTGTCTGCGCAGGTACAATATGACCTTGTTCCTCTTTAGATAACTAAGTCCCCTGACATTCCACATAATTATGTTAAGGTCCCCCCACGGCCCATTAGAGTTCCCCTTCCCTTCCCATCAGTGCAGTCCAGATCCCACTCCCATCTCAGTCTATACAGGCTCGTTCCCCAATTCAAACTTCCCTTAACTACAAATACCCCTTCCCCTCTCCCTCCCGCCTCTCTTCCCCTCCCCAACTATACCCCCCCCCCCACAACTGTTGCCCAGCTCCATCCCTGGATCTCAGCCACACCCGCATCTAGCACTTTCTGGCAATAGCCTGTACTCGAAGCTCAGCAGGGTGAGGTCACCCTAATGGCTATCCTGCTACTTCTACTACTGCACGGGGGGTAAGGTGCCCGTTTCCTGCCGCTCCTATTTGCTTCAATTCAATCACACATCGCTATACAGTTTACTCATGTGTTATTCCAGTCCGTCAAGTTTCAACAAACTTTAGGATACCATATCCTAGCTTCAACACTACCCATCCGTTCCTGTCTAACAGTGTCTTTACCAAGTCTCTACTGGGATACCCTGCTATGTGTTACCCCAATATACATGTAACATCCTAATCACTTATCGTGCTCTTCTTGGATCCGTTCCGCATCTCGTTCCGGATAGCCCTGTAGGTCCAGCCATGTTGCAGCTTCCTCTGGGGTGTCAAAAAAGAACGTTATGCTTTTATGCAGTACTTTCAATCTTGCAGGGTACAGCAGCATATATTTGATGCCGGCTGTGCGCAGCCTCCTCTTTACTGCCACGTAGCTATACCGCTGCCTCTGGACCAGCATAGTATAATCAGGATACGCTGTTATAGTAGCCGAGGCCCTTTCGATCGTTCCTCCTTTTCGAAAGTACTCCAAAATCCTCTTGCAGTCTTTATAGTTCAATATCTTGGCTATTATTGCGCGGGGGGGGGCACCAGGCTTCGGTTTTCTCATGGGGGCTCTATGCGAACGCTCCACTGTGAAGCTCTGCGAGAGTTTGTCGACCCCTATTTCCTGCAGGATCATGTTCTCAACATAATCCGTAGGGTCCTGGCCTTCTTCTCCCTCCAGCAGGCCAACCACACGGATGATATTCTATCTCGCCCTTCCTTCAGCTTCCTCTGGATGATTCTCCAGGTTAGCCACTTGCTGCTTTAGTATATGGACCTCCTTTGCATTACCAGTGCTGGTGTCCGTGTTAGTTTTGACCGCACTCTCCAGACTGCTTGTCCTGTCCACCAGCGCCCTGACATCTTGTCTCAACAGATTGACTTCTATCCCCACTGCGTCTATTTTAGCCTCCAAGGAGGTCCGCAGGTCCGCCATTGCTATCCCCCATGAGTCTCTTGGCTCCGTTATAGCCATTAGTATCTGTTGGTTTTCGGTCCCTGGGGAGCTTTCCGTGGGTGCATTTGCACCACTGTGCGCCGAGGTCGCTAGGGATTGCTGTGTCTTGGCAAACGCTTCCATCGTGGGTTGTTTGCTTTTGCCCTGGATTACTTTCCCTGCCATCTTGCAATCTTGTTCAAGTATCCGAGGTTGCATTGTTCTTGGTGTGGCAATTCTGTTTCGCTGTCCCGCCATGCCGCTTGTGAGGTACTCCAGCTCTGGGCTGTTATCCTTGAAGTACCCCATATGGATTCACATGCGCTGCGCTATATCTTTGGGTGGGTTGTGTCCTCCCACGTTTCCGTTTGTCCTTACTGCTTGTTGTAGATTGCTATTGGTCCCGGTCGGCGGACCACCTGTCTCTTGGACTCCTTATACTCTGCACACCACTGTCTGTTTGCTGAAGCCGCTCCCGCACCATCCGCCATCCAGCTCGTCCCTGTGCCTCGTACTCTCCAGTATTCGCGCTCAGTGCACGGTCCCCACACTTGTCTGCTTTCCATTCTCAAATGGATCCGGTAAATTGTTCCATGGCTGAGCTGCCAATACCAATTCTAGCTGGCTTGTTCACCGTGCACCTGTGGGCCAGTCGCAGGTTCTGTTCTGTGATCGCCCCTTTCGCGGCCCGCTTTCACAATGCAAGTTGCTCAGTCAATGGGATTTGGCTCCTCCTGGTCTCTTAGCAGCCCTCAATAATCCATACCTTTCCCAGGGGGCTAAAGTGAGTCCCGGAACGTTATAGTGTGGTTTGGCCCCAGAGACAAGGGACTTCGCGTGTTTCCAGGGGTTCCTGGCTTCACCCCCCCTTGTGGGTTACCTCTGATCACTGGGGGTTCTCAACTGCTGGGCCGGGGGCAATTAGCAACACTGTTCTCGGTTGTAGGCATTTTAATATGGGCTGCCATTTAGTGTGCTTTCACGTGCTTCTCGTGTGCAATAGCTTCGTGTTCCAGGCACCATGCAGAGTGCCTGCATGCTATGTACGGCTGCTTTCCACTCAAATGTTCTGTTGATATATGGCCGTACCCCTACCCACGTCACTTGTTGGGTATGCCGACAGATGCTGCAAGCTTCCTGCTAAATGCGCAGCCAGCCGTTCCCCAACAATGTTCAACACTTGTATGTTATTAGAAGTTCCTGAAACGAAGCCCTGCATTGAGCTCCCAGACTAATCCATTACAGCTGCGAGCGCGGAGTGAATCGCGCTTGATACTTTAATGTCTATACAGGTCCAGGCTTCGTCTCCGTTCCAGGCCCGATGTACAATGTGGAAGCTCGCCTGCGTTAACCTCAGGACCTGGCCACACTATATCTAGTTCAGACCCAGTCACTCCCTGGCACGCCTCGCTCTCCCAGCGCAGTCTGCTCCGAGTCAGTGCGGGTGATCGATCTGCAGCCCCCGAAATCAGCCTCTCGTATGGGCTATGCGTTCCTTGGCCTCCGGTCAGGGCGTACAATGTGATCTGTGCCCTCAGTGCACACGGCCGACACTGTCCTCCGTTCCAGGCACTCCTGCCATTCGCTTGCTAATAGTTTCATGGGGTATCCTTCAATCCATCTCTTCTCGTTGTATCCTTTGTTTATCTAGCGGCGGCCATCTTCCCCGCCGCCTCGGCCAATCCTCGGGCTCTTTGTCAGCATCTAGCTCCGTAGGCACAACACAGATCCGCTCGACACTATATCCTCACGTGCCTCAGAGCTTCATACACTCAATCCTTCAGTTATAGGACATTTTCATAAGTATTTGCGCAATTTCTTGCAGGATGATGTGCGGATCGCAGGAGCTCCAAGGAAAGCACGTCCTACATGGCTCTTTAGCCACGCCCCCTCGTTCAAGAAGCAGTTGTTGGTTCAATTTTCCTAATTGAGGATTTAAGTGTGGAAAGTTTGGAACAAACCTCTGCACAAATTACACGTTGTTGTAGTAAGAGTTCCTATCCTGGCAGGTGAGTAAACCACGAAAGGGACAAATAGTGGTTAGTCCTGGCAGGGGAGTGGACCAGGAAGAAGATGATGCGAAGTACTGTGAATGTGGTAGAAGTTTGTGGTGGAAAAGAAGTGACAATTCCACTAATATGCATTGATGAACTGTTGTATAACCATCCTGACTAAATGAATGAATCATCCTGACCAATGTGTTGCTTATGATAGAGAAATACGATGTGATGAAAAGTGATTGGTCTTCAGTGAAAAGAATAATGATATTGACTACTGAGTTTGTGAAGAACAATTCTTTTTGTTTTGACAAGCAGACGGTTGTGGACACTTTAACAATTGTCTTGAAGAGTTAGAAATCCTTTTGGAATTAAGACAGTTATTTTGCCAAGTGAAGGATATTTGGAATGAAAATAACTTTGTGTTATAACTGGAGTGGAACGCGGCTATTGAAAAGAACTTTCCTGACATTGAACTGGTTTGAAATATCCTGAATTGATCCAGGGGAAGGGGATTCAGCCCTGGGTACACGGATTACTGTTTATAATTTGTATGCTTGAATGTATATTTTATTTTATTTGTTTTACACAGCCAAATAATTGCTGTATGATTTTGTTGTATGTGTGAGGGATAGATATTTATGGACGTTGGGTCATTTTCCTTTGCCTTAGTTTGATAGGTAGGGAAATCCTTGTTGGGTCAGGGAAAGGTAGGCGTTTGTCTCACCTGTATTTAATAAAATGGCCACTTGTGAGCAAACTCTACCTACTTGTCTGTCTCACAGTTCTGACCACTCATATTGGGCAGCAACATTTGGGAGGTACGCTTTTGAATAAGGGAACATTTGAATTCGATTAACAACCAAGATCTAAGATTTACGCTAAAGCAGCATTGGACTCACTGGAAGATAAGAAAATACTGAGATACAAAGCGATTGACAATATCAAGCCTCAAGTTTGACAGGGAGACAGAGAACACAAACTCGGAAAGATGGAAGCTAAATACATTTGCAAACTTGGGTCTACTGTGCATGGTCTCAATTCTGATACAGAAATGCAATATTTTCTGTGAAACATTGAAGGCCAAACCACTTTATGCGATCTATACAATGTCAACACAGTTAGCTGAATGACCCATTTTAGTTTAGCAGGAACTATGCTAAATGGCAAATTATAATTTTTGTGTGAGGGCGTTTCAGCAACATGTCTTGGGGACATACTTTAACATTCATACAAATTGATTATCAACAATATTTGAAACCTGTGAACACAAGAATTCTGATACGAGAACGGTTCTATGTCATTTTTCCACTTTCTGAAGGTCGCACATAAAAAGACTGATTGATTTTGGTCTATTTTGTGTTGCCCTCAGAAAGCAGAAAAAGGACATGACTGAGTGTTTAAAAAAATGTTTACAAAATAATTTGGGTGGTTTCACACTCCGAGTTCCCATTTGCACCTCGCCACCCCCGCTCCTCCACCCCCCATCGCATACACACACAAACACACATGTTCATTTCCTGTTTTCCTACACGCGCACTCGCACACGCGCGCACACGCACACACACACTCGCACACACAACACATACACTATAACACAAACTACAAACGCACTACATGCACACATACTCAACCTGACACTCCAGAGGCTTGTCCTCTCTGTCTCGCTGTGTCTGTCCGCCTCTGTGCGCACTCGTGTGCATCGCAGGGGCTGACAGTTCGATTTAGAAAGACCGCTCTGCGTAGTCACAGAGAGGTCTTTCTATAAAAAGATCTTTTGACTTAATACCATGAGAGGATTGTCATCAAGGTGACTATTGCTCTTACATTAGAGATAGGGAGGAACTGTTCCAAAATCTGTCTAGCAAACCTTTTGCTTATACTGCAGTCTATTCTTACTAATTGTGTAGTGTTTATATGATCCCATTATAAATATCAGGACCGAGATTTGGGCAAACCTTCTAATATGTTAGCGTACACTAGTCTTCCAATGTTACGAACCCCTCGTATTTTGTTTAGTAGTTTGACATATTCAGCTACAAAATAACTCTTTGCGTTTAATATTGAGAGTACATTCTCATCTTTTATTTTAACCTTGATGAGTCCCCTCATGCCATGTAATCAATTTTGTTTTAGATACCTAGTTGTGTCAAATTCAGCGAATCATATCCTCTGTAGTTGTCGCATGATAACGTATGGTAATTGACATTGTATTTGCCGTGGGATGACATAATGTCCTTTAGTTTTCAGCAAGTAATTAGGTACTTCAAGAATACCTGTTTGTGCGATCATGTAATTGTATACAATTTAGTTACGGATTCTAGTATGGGCCGCACTTCAATCTAATGGTCTAGTGAATCAAAGACAAATCAACGCTTATGCGCAATAACGTGATTCTCCATAAACTCCAAGAGCTGTAATGCGACGGCAATTTGTTAATGTGGAGTCTTCATAAATACGCCTGTGGACCAAATTCATATAAGTATTTACACCAATCAAAGTGAGTACAAATAGCAAATGATTTATAACCTTCTGAATTCAGCAGTGCGTGATCTCAACCACACATTTAAAAACAAAGCCAACATGGCCTCCAGACGCTTACTGCTGGGTTTTGAATGAAGAACTGAACTCTTGAAGACACAGGAACGGAGGTAAACCAGTTTTAACATTTCTTTTCCTTAGGGAAAGCAAGCCTTCCACAATGGATGGGACACCAATAACCACATATATAGTAATTAAGGTATGTTTCTTTTCTAGGTTTGGCAATTGCCGGTATATATGCAAAGGGGATTTTGTTTCCTAAGTATTTGGAACAGTTACAGTGAACATTCAAGAATGCTTCTCAACTGTTAATTTTGGGCAGCAAACTCGGTGGTACAGATTGCGGTATAGCTGGACTGTGGAGTTTTATTTACCACCATTTAGCTTACTTTCTATATAGTGACCAATCTATGGTTCGCTTTAGGTCTGGTTACATGCTTATAAACAGGAAGGCGACAAGATCTCATAAGTAGTGAAAATTTGAGAATCCACGGGATCACATTAAAACACTTTTGATTTGGGCATCCTAACTAAAGGTACAGATTTTACTCCAGGTGCAACTCATACAATATAATTGTAATTGTAATACTGTTGATATAGCTAAAACGTAATGTAACTTATTCATTCATTCTTCTACAGAATGTCATTGATTGATTAAGGCAGAAGAATAACAGGTTATCTGCAATACTGACTCAAACAAGGTCTTTATATATTATGGTTAATCTTGTAACATCTGTTGACTTCCTCCACAAGCATAGCATGGCTCACTAACTTTTGATTTTATATTTCTCTTTTCTTTACAACTACATTTTGTCTTCCTTAAATTTTGATCTCAAACACAATGAATAATTATTTAATTGTACTACCTTTGCTAATGGTGCAATGTGAACAGATGGGACACTATTTGATCTATTTTCTTACTTCTCTCAACTCCTCATAGTCTGGTTACTCATTAACGGAAGAGGCAGCACCCAAAAATGATCATGTTGATTTTGTAATTGCTTTTACAAAGCCCAAAGGGCGAACGTGATGGCCATGCAGATGGCACAGTTCTTTGCCGTATTTTGTTTTCTTTTTAGTATAGTTTTCTTGTTTTCAAAATGGATATACAGGCTTTTTGTCTTCACTGCTATTAACCCACTGACGAATATGTATGTTGTCATTTATGGTTTCTAATACAAGTCTGAAAATGTTTACTTTGAAGTATTGTTATTTTTGGAGAAGTGCTTACACCCAGAGATAATTGTTACATTCCAGGCTTATCAAACGTTGTGGCAGACTGGAATTCAAGATATCTGGTAGTCTTCAGGAACTGGATGTTAGATTTATGGGTATAGACATTTTAACTATCTGGGAGCCCTTCCTGGCAGATCTGTTTGCCTCACATCTTAATGCGCAGCTTCTGAGGTTTTTCAGCATTATCCTAGGACACCTGGAATGCGCATAAAAAGCATTTTTACAGCCACGGATTCTGTGTATGCCATAGCCGCGACCCTCATTAGCTGTGGCCCTGGTGAAGGTGTGTTGGGAGTGTGCAGAAACTTTCATAATTGCACCAAATTTCATTTCCCGTACTTCAGATTTTCCAATCCAAATACTCAGAGCCATCTTCGCGTGAATAATCATTAGGATGCGCCTCATCCCCAAGTGATCACAAGGGATATGTTTGTTGTTTGGGAGGATCTCAGGTCATGGGGGATTGTTCTGGGTTTTTCAGCGAACCTTGGGAACTCATTGGACACTGGTGTGCCCCAGGTACAAACAAGTGCTATCGGGTAGCATGGGCAGTGTGGAGCGGCTGGTGTTTGAAGAAGGTAGCAAATGTTTTAACATCTCTGAATTTCTGGCAAGTGAAGGCATGGCATTCGGCAGGTTAATTCTTACATGTCATTTCCATGGGTCATGACCCCATTAGTGGGAGGGTCCAGTAGAAGACCGCCCTTTCTTGTTGTGCTAGCTGAAAGGCATGTAGTGATTAATCTTTTATCAATCTTGAGAGGATAGAGGAAATCTACCAGACTAGTTGAACTGCTTGCTGACTATGTTCCTATGCTTAATTTATTATTATTATTCAGGTATTTTTTTAGCGCAGACCCAGCTTCAGAAAGCAACAGAGTGCTTTGCAATCGTAGGGGGAAGAACATGTTTAGGGAAGCCGAGAAACAAGGCAGTAAGGAGCTACAACAGGGGAGGAGAGTGTATTGTAGGCACAAACTAGATATGCACGCTTTGGAGAGCTCACACAGGGCTTTTTCCACTGAAAAGGGGGACATTTCATAGGATTAGATGGACCAAGTGTAATGAAGATTGCCCAGGCTTACAGCACAGGGTAGTCTTGATTCTGTTAAAGACACAGAGGTGAGCATTATTCTTAACTTCCTTTTAATCCTGCAACTCACAGCACTTCAAAACTTCAACTTTATGCATTTTTAACATTTTTCTTTTTTTAAACTAAATGGTTACATAATCAAAGGACTACAAATCCCCCACAAGTACCTCGTTGGAAAAGCTGGCCATCTCTCAGCTTAAACTTCATTCCAATTCTGTTGGCTGTCTCCATGACCACCAGTCTGGCTTCAGAGCTGCCAGAAGCACAGAAACTGCTCTCCTGAAAATCTGTGAAGATCTGCTCTCCAACCTTCACTCTAACATTCCCTGTGTCCTCATCCTACTCAATCACTCCTCTGCCTTCGACACGGTCAACCATACCATCCTGCTCAACCATCTCCGTGATAACCTGGGTATCGCAGATAAGGCTCTGGCCTGCCTGACATCTTTCCTCTCTGATCGACCCTCCCAGGTCCTACTGGGGTCCTTCCTATCATCTAGCTCCCTCTCTACCTCTGGTGTTCCCCAGGGGTCTAACCTCTTGCCCTGGCTTTTCAACCAATACCTGTCAACTCTCGCCCACTGCATTGTCATTTTCTGCTCACATTTCCAGTGCTACGCTGATGACACTCAACTCATTTTCAGGCTGCCCTCGGCCACCTCCTCTCCCTCACTCATCTCTTATTGCCTGCCTGCCATTCAAGATTAGTGTGCCGCTGACAATCTTTGTCTGAATGCCAGCAAAACGGAGATCTTCCTCATCTGCACACACCTTCACCATCCTTTCCCCTCACTCTCTGGCCGGCCTCCCTTGACCCTCCTACCTCCACCTGCAAGGCTAAGAACCTCAGGGTCATCTTTGACTCCACTCTTTCCTTCTCCGCCCACATCTCTGATGTCTCTAAAAAGTCAAACTTCCTACTGCACCTCCTCCAAGGTACTCTGCCTTTCCTCTCCTTCCCCCAGAAGCTCACTGTCTCCCAAGCCCTGGTTCTCTCTAGGTTGGACTATTGTAACAGCCTCTTTCTAAATCTACCTGCCTCTACTCTCTGCCCTCTGTAACTAATCCAGAACAGGTCTGCAAGACTTGTCCTTTGCCTCAAGCCCTGGAATCGTATCTCTCCAGCTCTGAAATCTCTCCATTGGCTCCCAGTGGATGCAATGATTAAATTCAAAACCCTATGCATTGTCCACAAGGCTTTCTGGGGCCTGGGTCCAAAATACCTCCAGCTATCCCTCTCCAAATACCTCCCCTCTTGAGCTCTTCGCTCCACTAACTCCCTCAGGGTCAGTCGTTTTTCAAAGAAACAAGCTGGGGTAGATCTCTGTCTTTGGCTAGGGCCTCCCTCTGGGACAGCCTCCCTGCCACTTTAGAACTTGAGGAGAACCATCTCTGGTTCCGGAAGCACCTCAAGACCTTCCTCTTTGCTTCTGCCTTCACCCCCCTCTCTCCTGCTGATCTGCTGTCGCTCAGCACTGTGCACCCAGCCACTGTCTGTCCTCTGGTACCTGCTCATCCCGCCACCCCACCCTGCACTGCCTCCGGGCCACCCCTTGCACTGGCGTCTGTATCTGTACCCATACAGCCCCCCTTTTTTCTTCCTGCACTTATCAGACCTACCCTGTCTGCTGCCTTAAACACAGCACTTGCCAGCTGCACTACCACTGTTGCCTTTATTATTTATTTATTTATTATTTATCGGTTTCTCCTTTGCTCCGCACTTTCCACTTCTCCCCCCCTTCTATGCACTTTTTCCCTCTCCCTCTCCGATGCACTTGCACGTTCTCAGTGTCACTGGGCCTAGTAAGATCGTTGTTTTGTTCTCCCCTGTTCCCCTCCCTTGCCTTGTCGTGCTCTGAAACACTTGTGTACGAGCGCAATAGAAATAAAATATCAATTCAATTAAATGTAATTCTTCCTATAGTCCTGAGGCCTCTCGCCTCCACCTATCAGCAGTCTGGACCCCTCTGCACCTCGCATCCTGTCTGGGTCCTTTCCTCTTTCTTTGGCAGCGAACACCCGCCTGATCTTGTCAACATAACCTGAACAGTCAAAACATAGCAATGTCCAAGTCCTTTCCCAACTAAGGGCAACGGCCCTGAAGACAAACGCAGCGCCTCTAGCAGAAACTCTGAATGACGTTACAAGCCCACGACTCGTCCTGGTCGGCCTTCTCGTGTTACTTTCTGCTTGTCTCCTATGAAGCAAAAGAGAATGACACCATCAGATATGATATGATATGGCATTTGTAACGCGCCTATACACAAGTGTTTCAAGGCGCGACGAGGCAGGGGGGGACAAGGGGAGAACAGACAATGATCCTACTAGGCCAGGTGTCATTCAGATCGTGCAAGTGCAAGGGTAGGGGGACTGGGAAAAGTGCAAGGGGAAGGGGAGAGGGGAAGTGCAGTACATGGTTAGTAGAATACAAGATAAGTAGTGGGGCCAGCTGGTGGGAAGTGCAAGGAGAGTGCAGTACATGGTTAGTAGAATACAAGATAAATAATAGGGCCAGCTGGTGGCAAGTGCAAGGTAAGTGCTGGGAGAAGGGGCTGTAGGATACAGAGACAGTCCCGTAGTGCAGGTAGGCAGTGCAGGGAGGAGTGGCAGGGCCAAGGACCGAGATCGGTGAGTGGCCAGTTGCAGGTTCAGTGATTTTAGCAGGGGAGAGAGGGAGAGAAAGCGGAGGCAAAGAGGAAGGTTTTGAGGTGCTTCCGGAACCAGAGATGGTTCTCCTCAAGTTTCAGGGAGGCAGGAAGGCTGTTCCAGAGGGAGGACCCTGCTGCCGAGAGAGATCTTCTCCCAGCTTGTTGCTTGGAGAAGCGGCTGACCCTGAGGTAGTTGGAGGTGGATGAGCGAAGAGCTTGAGAAGGAAGCTATTTAGGAAGAGAGAGTTGAAGGTATTTTGGGCCAAGGCCCCAGAAGGCCTTGTGGAGAATGCAGAGGGTTTTGAACTTAATCCTCGCGGCCACTGGGAGCCAGTTTAGCGATTTCAGTCCTGGAGAGATACGGTCCCTGGGCTTGAGGCCAAGTTCAAGTCTCGCAGTCCTGTTCTGGATGAGTTGCAAAGGGCGGAGAGTAGAGGCAGGAAGATTTAGATAGAGGCTGTTACAGTAGTCCAGCTTCGAGAGAACCAGGGCTCTGGAGACAGTGAGCTTCTGGGGGAAGGAGAGGAAAGGAAGGATACCTCTGAGGAGGTGTAGCTGGTAGTGTGACTTCTTAGAGACGTCAGATATGTGAGGAGAGAAAGAGTGTAGAGTCGAAGATGACCCTGAGGTTTTTTGCCTTGCAGGTAGGAGCAGGAAGAGGGCCAAGGGAGGCCGGCCAGAGAGCTGCAGGGAAGGAGGGAGTGGGTGTGCCGATAAGTAGAATCTCAGTCTTACTGGCATTAAGGCAGAGGTCGTTGGCGGCACACCATTCCTGGATAGCAGAAAGACAGTCGGAGATGAGGGAAGGGGAAGAGGAGGCCGAGGTTAGCCTGAAAATTAGCTGGGTATCATCCGCATAGCACTGAAAGTTGGGACAGAGAGCGGCGATGCGGTGAGCAAGAAGTGCCAGGTACTGGTTGAACAGCCAGGGGGAGAGGTTAGATCCCTGGGGGACACCACAGGTAGAGAAAAAAATGTCAGAGAGGAAGGAATCTAGTTGGACCTGGGAGGGCCGATTGGAGAGGAAGGAGGTCAGCCATGCCAGAGCCTGACCAGTGATACCCAGGTTATCACGGAGACAGTTGAGCAGGATGGTGTGGTTGACAGTGTCAAAGGCAGAAGAGAGGTCGAGCAAAATGAGAACACAAGCAGTGTTAGAGTCAAGGTTTGAGAGCAGGTCCTCACGGATGTTCAGGAGAGCAGTTTCCGTGCTTCTGGCAGATCTGAAGACAGACTGATGGTCATGAAGACTACCAACAGATTCAGCATGGAGATTAAGCTGGGAGATGGGCAGTTTCTCCAGGAGCTTGCCCAGGAAGGGAGTGATAGAGATTGGGCGATAGTCAGCTGGGCAGGAAGGATTGGAAGAGGGTTTCTTAAGAAGGGGGTGCACAAGGGAGTGCTTGAGGGGGGATGGGAAGACTCCAGAGGCGAAGGAGTGATTGCAGAAGTCAGCCAGGGCAGGCGCCAGGGAGTCGATGTGGTCCTTGATAGTTTTGGAGGAACGGGGGTGGACCTGTTTTGACGAGACTTTCATAGATCGGACTTGTCTCGAAACCTCGTCAGCAGAAAAAAGGGGAAAGGCCGAGAAGGAGGGAGGAGGGGTGGCTGCAGAAGGGCCAGAGGGAGAGCAGGGAATAGAGGAGGGGAGGTGATAGGAGGAGAGTGAGGACAGGATGTCCTGAGTTTTTTAAATGAAGTGAGAGGCCAGTGCCGTGCAGAGGGCCTGGGAGGGGACACGAGAGGTGGCGACTGCAGCAGGGTTGGCCAGCTCCTTGCAGATTTTAAAGAGTTCGGCCGAATTGTTAGATGCCGCAGAGATGCGGGCTTGGATAAGGGCTCTCTTCTTAGTGAGAACGGAAAGCCGGTATTGCCTTTGGAGCAGGCGGCAGGCCAGTTTGTCAGAGGATGAACTTGAAGCATGCCATTTCCTCTCCGCCACCCTGCACTTCCGTTTAAGGGTGACGAGATCCGAGTCGTACCAGGAGTTACATGTGGCTTTGGGCTTCATGCGGATTCTCATGACACGGGCAAGGATATCAAGGGTATCAGATATAGCAGAGTTGAGAGGGCTGTGTCAGGGTGGGAGTCAGCCGAAGGGGGAGGGGCGGCGAGAAGGTGGAAGCGAAAGCCTCAACTGACACGCGCTTCATGGGTCGGATGACCGCGAAGGTGGGTGGCAGTGATGAGGGTGGATTGCCAGTGGGGTAGGGAAGGTGAGGTGGGAGGATAGGATAAAGTGATCACTCCAGGAGAGAGGAGTGGAGAGAGGGACAGAGAGGGGAAGGTCAGAAGAGATCAGAGCATCAAGAGTGTGCCCTGTAGAATGGGTCGGCCCAGACGGGAGAATAGAGAGTGAGAGAGAGTCGCAGAGGTCGCGAAAGAGTCCAGAGGGAGGACAGGAGGCATCAAGGTGGATATTGAAGTCTCCAAGAAAGAGGAGTTGAGTGGTTGAGGACAGGAGTGAGGAGGAGAGGTCAGCCCACTCAGAGAGGAAGGAGGAAATTTGACCAGGTGGCCGATAGATAGTAGCCACGGTAAGGGAATGGCTAGGGGAGAGAGAGAGTCGGCAGACAAGGCATTCAAAGGAGGAGTAGGTCTGCGTAGGGGTGACAGTGGCAGGAATCCACTCAGGGAAGATAAGGCCTCCCCCCACCCCCCCAGCACGGTTGGGCCTGGGCAAGGAGAGGATCTTGTAACCGTCAGGTAGGAGTGTGTCAAAGCTGGTGACAGAGCTGGCCGTGAACCATATCTCAGTGAGACCGAGGATGTCAAGGTCCAGTTCCTCAAGAAGGCGACAGATATCGGAGGAATGTTTGACGGCAGAGCGAGAGTTGAGAGTGGCAATGAGGAGAAGGTTGCCAACCTTAAAGGACCTCCGGGGAGGGGTACAGATCCGAGGTACGCCCTGAGGAGGTGAAGAGGAAGGAGCAAGAGAGAGGGCAGGGTGAGAGGGTGGAGGCAAGGTAGCCAAGGACAGAGAAGAGGGGACAGCAGGGGAGGAAAGGAAGTTGGTGAGGCGCGGGAAGCGTCTATCAAAGAGGTGGAGGTTGGCCTGAGGGCCTTGGACCAAGACGGTCCCATTAGCGTAGGCATTAATGATGGCCTTAGAGGAGCAGAAGGGGGCCAAGAGGACATCCCAACGGGTGCCACCATTAATGGGAGAAGGGAGAGAGCACAGAGACCATATGAAGGGTCCATTGGTCAGGGGAAGGCACGAAAAAGAGGATGTCAGTAAGAGTTTCCTTGGAGGAGGCACTGGTATAGGTGTCAGCGATAGGGAGGCCTGGGTTGGAGACCAGGATATCCTTTTTAAACTTTTTCCTACGAGATTTAGTGAGGAGAGCAGGATAGTCAATGGAGAAGCAGTTAGAGAAGATAGGAGAGATGGAGAGCACCATGGAATAAGGAGGGAGTGGGGGGGAAGACAGACGAGAGCAAGCGGACAGGAGTGAAAGCGGCAAGCCCTAGTTTACCACAATTACAGAGCAACAATAGCACAGTAAATACGAATTAGGTACTCAGTGGAGAGGCCACCTAAGTTTGAGAGTCCTGCGAGGGGAGAAAAAAGCCCTAGTTTACCACAATTACAGAGCAGCAGTAGCACAGTAATACGAATTAGGTACCCAGAGGAGAGGCCACCTAAGTTTGAGAGTCCTGCGAGGGGAGAAAAGAGCCCCAGTTTACCACAATTACAGAGTAACAGTAGCACAGTAAATACGAATTAGGTACCCAGTGGAGAGGCCACCTAAATTTGAGAGTCCTGCGAGGGGAGAAAAAAGCCCTAGTTTACCACAATTACAGAGCAACAGTAGCACAGTAAATACGAATTAGGTACCCAGTGGCGAGGCCACCTACGTTTGAGAGTCCTGCGAGGGGAGAAAAAAGCCCTAGTTGACCAGGGCTTTTTACACTCCCATATCTAACAACAAGCAAGAATTTAGCGGTCTGCTTGGTGCCTTCAGGACTCCACACTCCGAACAGGACTCCGAGTGGGCAAGGCTCGACCACCATGCCAGTGATTTCAGTTAGGGCCTTCAGGATCCCATCCCAAAAATCTCCCAATTTACGACACGCCCAGAACATGTGCAGATGGTCTGCACATTCATCCCCACAGCGAGCGCAATTATGTGCATCTGTATGTGTGAACCTAGAGATTCTCCGGGGAGTATAATGCAGCCTATTGATCAGTATAAACTTCATGGCTCGGTAGCAGAAATGAAGGGAAACTTTGTTTGTGAGTGAGCACATTTTCTTCCGCAAATGGTCAGATACCTCGAGGCCCAACTCGTCTGCCCATTCAGTGCATGCTCTGGGGGACTGGCTTGGAATGCCAGCTATCAACAGTTTGTATAGAGAGGAGACGACGCCACGAGTACCACTCGAGTTGGCTATGTAGTCAACCTCAGGGGTGTCAGGAGGTTCGTCTGGGAAGGTGGACCACTTGGCACAGAAGGCGACCCGAAGCTTGTAATACTGTAACATCTCAAGTGCAGATCCAGAATGGCCCTGCCTCCACGACTGCGGAACGATGAACTTCCCGTTGGGAAAGAAATCAGTAATTGCCTGGTAACCCAGAGCACCACAGTGGTGGGCCAGAGTTGCGTCGTATGTGGGCTCTAGCCCTGGTACCCCCAAGCAGGGAGCCACTTATAGTAGGGACATGATTCAACTGCTCCATTCAGGAGGCGGCTCCAGGCAAATAGAGTGGCCGCCGCCGGGTCAAGTGGAGAATCAAGCACATACTCCTGATGAAATATCAGGGTCATAATATTAGTCTTATCTGCAGCCAATGTCTCCAATTTGACGTGCAGGCAGGTTAGAGAGCTCGGGTATCAGTACGTGGCATATTGGGCTTGTGCCGCTGTCCAATATAACAGTAGATCCGGTGCTGTGAACCCCCCTTTCTCATGTGGGAGCACCATGTCCAGCCATTTCTTGCGGACTGAGCACGAATGCCCCTAGAACTGTGCACATGCTTTGTGTAAATTTGTGAAGTATTGTCTCCCGGGCCAGATTGGTACATTACTAAAAACATACAACAGATTAGGGACCAGAATCATTTTGATAAGCGAGAGTTTCCCAGCAAATGGCAAAGGAAGAGAGTGCCACCTGGCCATTTGCGATTCAGCAAGCGGCGCAACAGCTACATAATTGTCTGACAGTAGGGTGGACTTCGACAGAGACACCTGGACGCCCATGTATCTGATACCTCCGGGGAACCAGCGGAGAGGGTACTCTGAAACCGGCTGTTGGGTATTACTAGTAAGGGGGAAAATCTCTGACTTGGAGTAATTAATCGTGAAGCCTGAACAGGTGCCAATGCGTGTGACGTCCCGAAGAATGGGGTCAAGGTGGATGGCGGGGTCCCTGATGTATAATATGTCATCCGCATATAGTGATATTATTTCGGAGGTGCCCGTCAATCTATCCCCTCTGTGGGCGTGTCGTGTTCTGACATGGCCCACCATAGGCTCAATTACTAACGCAAAGAGAATCGGGGAGATTGGTGCCCCTAAAGAGTGTGAATATCGCAGATGTCAGAGAATTGACCCGGACCCTGGCCACTGGGTCAGTGTACAGCAATTTGATGTATCCAATCATGTTGGGACCAATACCCATATTTTCCAGGACCAGCCACATATATTTCAACAAGACCATGTCGAACGCCTTCTGGGCATCTAGTGTGACAGCAGTGGCATTTGAGTCCTGGTCAGTTCTCGCCATAACATTAAAAAGCCGCCTGATATTATGGGAAGTAGATCTCCCTGGCACAAAACACCCCTGGTCTTCATGTACCAAGTGGGACATTATCGGAAGGAAGCAATTAGCTATCACTTTAGCAAAGATCTTGGTGTCAAGGTTCATAAGTGAGAGAGGCCTGTACGAGCCGAACTCATCACTCGGCTTGCCAGGCTTAAGCAGTGCTGTGATGACAGCCTCGCGCAGAGATTCATCCCAGACCTCCAGAAGCTTAGGAGCTAGGATGGCGACATGTTCCTGATAAAATTCGGGAGTAAGCCCGTCATGGCCGCGCGCCCTGCCCTTAGGGGGGGGTCTGAGATCGCAGTGACTATCTCATCCAACAGGACGGGGGAATATAGTTTGTCCCTAGTTGAGTCGGAGATATATGTCATGGGGATCTGTGTCAGGAGATCTCTCACTATGCTCTTGGGTGAATGCATAAAGGTTAGTGTAAAATTCAGTGAAGACCCCCAATATTTGTTGGTCTGACCCCTGCGGATTGCCCCATGCATCATTGACCGATACAATATGGGCGTGGCCCCATTCTCCTCTCGTTAGCCTAGCTAGTGTTTTCCTGGGTCTGTCACCCTCACCATACTTCCGTGCAGCCTGCGGGCGGCTGAAATAGCGGACCTCCCTGTCTGCATGTGTCTTGAAGATCCCATGTTCTTCGTGGATTTGCGCCAGTTTAGTGGGGTCGGCTGCAGTAGTACATTCAAGTTCTAAGTCTCGCAGCCTAGATTCGTAGTGGGCGAGGTCATTTCTGATGGTTTTCAGCACTCCTGCCTCCTTCGAGATGGACATCCCCCTAATATACACTTTGAAAGCATCCCAACGGACTCTGGCTGTCGTGGCCTATAAGGTGTTAAATTCGAAGAAGGTCTCAATGTCTGCCAGTATATCAGCCTTGAATACTATGTCCAGGAGGGTGGCGGATTTAAAACGCCAAGTGCTACAAGTAGGCACAGGTGATCCAAAATCCATTGACAGGGTAATTGGTGCATGGTCAGATAGTGTGCGAGCTAGGATCTGGGCCTCGCCAATCTTCCCAATTAGGTTGCTGGACACTAAAAAGAGATCAATTCTGGATGAGCGATCATGTACGGTCGAATAATATTTATATTCACGTAGTCGGGGGTGGAGGGCCCTCCACATGTCATGGACCCCAAGCTCGGCAATGCTTGTGCAAATTGCGTGCTGCTCGCGATAACATCCAGTGTGCCGATCCTGTTCTATCTAATTCAGTATCAAGTATAAGGTTCATGTCACCCCCCCAAATGATCTGAACACACACATAGCCCAGTAGGATTGCAGCTACAGTGTCAAAAAATTCAGGCGAGTCTACATTGGGGCCATAGGTGTTCACCAGTAAGTATTCCCTGGCCAACAGCGTGCAGTGTGACATACCGACCCTCAGGGTCCATGTAGCTTTTTAGGAGGGTTAACGTAATAGATTTATGGATCAATGTCGGTACACCCTTGGCCTGTGTAGAATAAGTAGTGTAGAATCTATTGGGCCCCCAGGACGGTGCAATGGTATTCGCCAGGTGAGCCCGCGCATGTGTCTCCTGCAGCATAAGTAACTTAACACCATGTCTTTGGGCATACGCGACAATCTTGCGAGCTTTGGTGTAATTACCCAAACCCCGGACATTCCAGGACTTTACTTTAGTGGGCATCACATAAGCTTAGGGTACATCCCAACAAGTGCAACCCAGTGTATATCTCCTACAAAGAAAGTGACCGCTATGACGCTCCTCCACGACGTGACATGCTGCCTCACCCCTGCCATTTTCCATATAATCATTCAAAACACATCCATCCCCCTCCCTCAACGCCCTCCCTGCCCCCCCAAGATCCAACAATTCCCCCCAACCAGATATCGGCATACCCACCCCAACTTGGACTAGTCGTTCCGATTGCCCAACAGGGACCAGTAACTAAAGAACCCTCTAAAATAGCCGTTGCAACTGCAGTGGGGTGTGCTGTTGCCGTGCAATCAACAGTACCTGAGTATAGAATTACCAGAGGTGGTGCGTAGGTTGGCGGTGCACATTACCATAGCACAGTTTCCACTCACCAATGTATGCAGTAAAGAAGTGAAACAATAAGGCATAGGTAGATGCAGTACATCCATATTAGATGACACATATAGTCAGTGGTTGAGACACTAATGAATGCATCATGTGTTGCATAGTCCAGATAGGACATTCTTCAGGAGGTAGCAGGGTGCAACCAGGATGGTAGGGCACACTGCATTTAAACAAAGTGTAGATATATACTGCTGAGAGCTAGCGTGATTAACACTACTATCGACCCAGTAGTGAACGGATAACAGTGACCGCAGTGGAGGCAGTACGAAGCCAGCCAAGTCATGGCTCACTCATTGTCCATAAGGTCCTCAGCTGGATTGTGAATAGCTATCTGCACCTCTGTGAACTTCACTGCTTCATCAGGGACGGTGAAAAAGTATAGTTTTTCCCTCAAAGTAAATTTGAGTCACGCCGGAAACTTATTGCGTAGGGAATGTTCCGCTCCCTGAGCAGCTTTTTCACACCAAGGAATTGGCGCCTCTCCTGCTGCACACCAACAGAAAAGTCGGGGAAGATCCTGATAACTTGGGAACCGAGGCAGAGTTCACCCTTTCAGGTGACAGGTGGAGGATGAGATCCCTGTCCCTGTAGTTGAGGATCCCAGCAATGACAGGCCTTGGAAAGTCTCTGGGCTTAGGTCGCGGTGATAGGACGCGATGGGCACGCTCAACAGTGAAAAAAGGGGACAAGTCTGGGTTGTTGAGCAAGTCCTTGAGCAGGCTTTCAACTGCCAACTCCATGCGGCCCTTAAGCAAATTTTCCGGGACCCTGATGATCCGTATGTTATTCCTGCGTGATCTGGATTCCAAATCACATTTTGCCTTTACAGTCTTCATGTCACGGTTAAGGGAGGTGACAGTGTCCTGAAGGGTGCGCAGTCTGTCCTCGTTGGCTCCAATTCTCGTTTCCGCTTCAGTGATCCTGGACCCGGCCTGATCAAGTTGAGACTTGAGCGATGCAACATTGGCATTAATGTCATCCAACTTTCCATGGACAGAGGCAAAGTTCGTGGCCATGGATTCCATCATAGCAGCAAGGTCAGGAGTCAGCATGCTTGGGCATGAATCAGGTTCATCTAGGTTGGAAGACGCTTGACCCGGCTCTGATCTAGGTGTTGCTTTGGCGAACATATCCATAGCCTCCATTTTGTTGGCGCCACGAGATCTGTTCGACATGACTGAGCAGCTGGAGATGTGGAAATGTTCGGCTCGCTGAAGTTTGAAAACTGTATAGGCTACAGCAGTTTGGGTCGGGTGATCTACACCTAGTGGTTATGGCAGGGGCCGACGGGAAATTAAGGCGGTGGTTGAATAGAGCAGACTAACACAGCTGGGTGGACTGGGTAGTTTGTGCACAGGCAGGAGCGCTGGTGTAGCTGGTTGGCCAAACCACTACCAGTTACCTGATGGGTAAAGGTGGGGATGCAGTAGGCCTTGCTACCACAGATGGGACCAGAGGTAATGACAATTCCGATGTATGTGTATTGGCAGATCACTGCGTCCATTCAAATATTCATAGCATTTGTAGTAGATGAATCTCAAATCCACCTTACTTGTAGGCGCAGAGAACAATGTTGGCCAGCACAAGGGAGCAGGAGCACTCCAGTGCCAATAGGGTATTATCCAAGTAATGTGCGCAGGGTCATGGGGGCCCAGGCCAAGGTGGAGGCCCTGTATGTGGACCAGGTCAGTAGTCTAGCACGGGCGGTCCTCTGCCACGCCACCCCTCCGCACTAGGTCCAGAGCACAGCAGTATAGCGGTCGCCGCCAGAGGCCAAGCCCGCAGCTCCAGCCGGCACGTCTAATTCAGCCCAGTATCAGTTGCAGGGTGCCACTCTGCCACGTGGCCACCCTGGTGCCGGCTACGGCAAAGGTGGGGTCCAGGCTCCCCAGGACCAAAGGAAGGAGACGGCAGCAGCCCCGGCTGTGGTCGCATGAGATGGCTTAGATCTAGAACGAGCCCTCGCAGCACCAGCAGGCTTTGGCCCGCCGCAGGCGACGAGCGCGGCTCAACAGCGGCTCCCCAGCTCAGGCAGATATGGCCGCCAGCGAGGCTGCACATATGGGCAGAAGAGAAACAGTTGTATCAGGGCTTCAGAGCTCCGATTTCCCAGAACTAGGAGCAGATGTACCCCAAAGCGTCCGTCATATTTAGTGTCAAGTTTAATTTCAGGATAACAAAGCAAACCGCTGATGCTGTCAGATATGAGCCATTGATGCACAGAGCTATGAAGCTAGGCACCCATTCCTCAGGCTGCTTAACAGCGCCCCCCGCTCCAGTCTATTCTGAGCAGGAATAATGCCCGCCCCTGTGTCTTTAATACAATCAAGACTACCCTGCTCTGTAAGCCTGGGCAATCTTCATTCTATGTCAAGACCGGAGGCGAGCATTATGCTTGTTCAAAGCTATTCATCAGAGTCACAGCAATCTCAGACACTGGCTAAAAGTAAAATGTCTTAAAGGTGGATTCTGAAGACTAATCTGCTGGTTTCATAATGTGTTGCAAGGACACCCCCACCGTGAATGCTTCAGAGGCCAAAGCGCCTCTAGCTTAATGCGCTCCAAACCTGTTCAAATCAATGCCAGCTCAATGCATTACCTCTCTGACCCACCTGGCTATGATGGCGGTGGCCACTGCACAATACGGTTTCCTAGGTTCTATGAGCAACAGAGACACTCTGCGCGGCTTAATTTCTGCCGTAGCTAATTCGTAATCCTTGATAAACTGTGCTATGCTTAATTTAGGGTTATTAGGGAAATAAGGATAAGAAATCAGTCTAGAATCACTCTTAGTACACATCGCGATACAGAATGCTATGCCCTCTGGGTAAAAAATCTTCCTCTGAATTTCCAGCGCTTTCACTTTGGAGACTTTCCTGCACGACACCAGGTAGAGTAACATTGCCAGCTTCCCGGATAACCAGGCTATAGAAAGTAGATCATTGTCGGTCCAGCTAAGAAACCAGCGAAAAACTTGGAACTGAGTATTTATGGGCGGGAGGCTTGTGTAACCTAGCTCCTCGCGTGAGCTGAATGACTGCAGGGTGCTTCCCAATAGTCTTACCGCCACTCTGTCATGTCCGGCGGATATAGCTGACCTATAAACAGAGTCCTGTATGCGCATTCGTCGCGAAAGCGCGCGGCAAAACAATTCAGTACTTGCACTACAGGCGCTGAAACTGGATGAACACTTTGTTCTCCACACCAGCTCTCCCATCGGTTCCATGCGTAGCCATAGCTCTGAATAGTGGAAGGCACCCAGGAGTCCCTGATGTCGGCAGCGAGCTGCAAAATTCCTAGCAGAGCCCATCTTTTCCTGAAAGCCTGCAAGCTATCGGCTTCAGGCTCCCCTCGTCGATCAGCGGGTGCGTCTGACTGGTCAGAAAGAGCAGCAGGTCCTGCCAGCAAGGAATCATCCTCGGAAAAACCGTGGAAAGTTCCATCACTACTGCAAATCAGACTTGGAACTTCCACAACGGGGCTACTAATACCACTTGCGCGCTGTCCTTCCGGACCATCGCCAATACTCTCATCAGCACGATGAACGGGGCAAGGGCGTAATGGACATCTCTGGTCCAGTTGTGGGGGAAGGCATCAGTTCCCATCGCTCCTGGATCCATCCTCCAACTGAAGTACTTGGGAGTCTGTGCATTAAATCTGGACGTGAAGAGATCGGTGTCGAAAGGACCCCACATCTCCTGCAGTTGTGCAAATACTGCTGGATGCAGTCTCCATCCGCTGGAATCTACAAGGTAACACGAATTCCAATCCACCAACAGGTTCTGCTCTCCTGGCAGATACTGTGCAGTCACCACTATGTTCTGTTCCAAACAGTAGTGCCAAAAGTCTTTCGCTTGCTCGGCCAGCATATTCGTTGTTGTCCCCCTCCATCCGGTTTATGGACTGGACTGCTGAGATGTTGTCCATCCTCAGGAGGACACAACAATTTGCTTTGTCTTTGACAAAAGCCCATACTGCGAATGAACTTGCTATAACTCTACACAATTTATGTGTACCTGCAACCATCCCTTGGACCATGTGCTGCCTTTCTCAAAACGTCTACTTCTCGCCCCGCAGCCAGCTCTGCATGCGTCTGACTGACTAGCCCCGCAACATCCTATGACTAGTACCCTCCTTGAAGTTGTCTGTTCTTGAGCCTCTGCCCGGTCCTGTAATGTAGTAGCCCTGGAAATATTGCCTGAATCGATGCCGCTAGAAGCCCTACTAAATTGGCTAGATTGCAAAGCAAAATATTCTTCTCCCTAATCACTGACCGCAGTTAATGGCTTTGAGATTGTGCATGGGCAGCTCGAGTGTGGCCTTCTTGGTGTCTATCACGAACCCCAAGAACTTCAACCTCTGCTTGGATTGTAATTCCAACTTTTCTATGTTTATCAGAAACCCGAGGGAGGTAACAAGCACATGGTACAACGTCCTTTCATCGCCTGGCTTTTCATCCCCAGGCTTTTCAAAGTGCACATTCCATCGAATGTGCTCATCAAATATTTTAGGGGGGTGGGAAAGGGCCGATAAGGGTTTGGGCAGGTGGGCAATGGCAAAAAATGTGTGGGAAGGGGGTTTGGCGGGGAGGAACCCCCCTCCCCCCCCCCCAAAAAAAAGAAAAAAACCATGAGCACATTCAATAGAATGTGCATGTTTAAAAGCCTGCGGATGAAAAGGCAGGTGATGAAATGACATAGAACCCCAGCACACAGACCCAGCGTACCTGCCCCTGGAGTGCGGTGCTGTCTTGAGCTAGGATGAGGATATTGTCTAGGTAGACGACGATCCTGATGCCTCCCCCTCTGATGGCCGCCGCTACTAGCCTCATAATCTTGGTAAATGCCCAGGGAGCGGAGGCTTATCCGAACAGGGGACAGCTGAATTGCCAAACCACTTTGTTCCAACGGAATCTGAGAAATCTCTGGTGTTCTTGCGCTATTGGGACGGTAGGGTAGGTGTCCCTGAGATCCAACCTTGGTAGCCAGGCTCTCCTTCGGAGTAGATCTCGGAGGAGATGAATATGCTCTATCTTCTAATGTCTGTAAGTCAGCCATTCGTTCGGACCTTTCCGATTGATCACTGGTTTCACTTTCGCTTTCCTGTGGAACAGGAACATATTGCTGAAGAAGCTTGGACCTCCCTGTACATTGCACTCCATCGCTTATTTGTCAGCTAGACTGCGCAATTCTACCTTCAACAACTATAACTCCCTTTTCCCCATGTGTATCGGATGGGGTTCCGACCGTTGCACGGGTGCACCCTAAACTCCTAGGCACGGTCCTGCTACCGCCTGCAAGACCCAGTCATCGCTTTTCAGTTCTCACCACATGTTCAAAAACAATACTGTTCTGCCCCCTACTCTCGGAATGTTTGCGCACTTCGCACTTACCGCCTGTGGCCATCTGCTGCCTTTAGGTGCCTCTTCCTCTGCACTCTCTGGGATGCCGGGACCTCGTCGGGAAGAAGGTGTCCTGCTGTCTGCTTTCCTAGTATTGGGCCCGCTGCCCCTGAGGTCTTTTTTGCATATTGAAGCGACCAGTCGATCAGCCTCGATGTCGACCTGACCGGTACTTACAAAAACGTGCCCTAGGAGAATCTTCCTTATTGAGCTTTGCACCTTCTTCCAAGTGGTATACGTTCCGACGAAATGGGACATTTCTTTTGCAAAGGCTTCTCCAAACCGCATGACCTTTGCACCTTCCCCTGCCTCAAATGTGGCTAGGTCACTTAGCTTGCCATCTATTTTCAGCAAGAGCCCTCTTCGCCTTTCCTTCGAGCTTCCCAGAGCCTGTGCGTCTACAGGCTCCCCTGTATCCTTGGCTCTCTCAGCTAGGTCCATTATTTTTGCTAAGAGGCCTGCCAGATCCAACACCTTGTCCTAGCAGCCTTTCCAAGTGCGATCCACCCCTTTCCGAACTTCGCTGAAAGTTTTTGTCACAAAAGTCACCATCTTGGTGTCTAGATCTGGGGTGTCTGTAACTTTGCCGGGCAGTTCCGGTCTGGGGCATTCCGCTCTCATGCGTAAGTGCACCTCTATCTAGAGTTTTTCTGATATGTTGGGCTATGTACAGCGCTGCCTCATCAGGTGGATATCCGCCATCATCCTCCCCTATATTAGTCACCACTGGGGCCGGGGGTAGGAGGTGTGGCACTGTTGACTTTTTCATGAATGCCGTTAGGGAGAATTCTCTCTTTAAGCTGAATTTCCTAACCTAGTAAGTCCCCCATCAGCTTTGCTGGATTTCTGGAGTTTGTTTTTTTCCTCCTGCTTAGAGTGAGACTCTTTTTCTCCCACTCTTGGACATGATTTATGGTATTCCTTTGACTGGTAATGTGTTTTATGGGCTATGGGGTCCTTTACTCCATAGGGTCTCATGTGTTTTTATTATGTGTGTTACACAGCACCCTCCGTGCAGTAACACAGGGGTGTCATAGTGACCCCCCACCATAGACTCCATACCCTGGGACTGACTACTGTCTCCCAGGGAATGTAAAGTCACAATTGGCTTTACTAGTCCCAAATTATTAACAGAAACCAGTACAAACCATCATATTGTGGACGTACTGGTCGGGGCGATTCGATTGCCCCGGGGCCTGTTAGTCGAGGGGGCATGTCTCCGTCCCCCCTGATCGAGTTTTGGCTGGTGGCAGTGGAAACTACTTTTTATATTCGACCGCAAATATTTCCCTATGGGATTTTCCCATTGTTTGAGGCTACCAACTTTAATTATTTAATTCTCATAGCCTCGAACATACCGCCAGTTTATTTAATTAATATTAATTCTCTGGTTGGTATTTTTTGCCAAGACTCGATTCTAAAATGGCGTTTGTGTTCTCTTCTGTGACTCCAACCCAAGTCGAGCCCTTTGTTCCACTTTTTTGGCGGGCTTCTCCACAGAAGCCTCCAAAAGTGGTGCCACTCTGTCTGGGTACCACAGGGTGTGTGGGAGGGGGTTTAGGCACCCTGGACTGAGTTACCTTGGTAACTCAAGTCGCACTGCTCACCACTTAGCATGTTTGATTGACAGCTAGGCTGAGTGAATGGGGGTATGCTGCATAAAAGCAGGGATTTGGGGACTGGAACTTCAGAAGTCGACACAGGACCTGAGAATCCGATGAGGGAGAAGCTGAGCCGACCTACCACAACACCACCGGTGGAGCCCTGCAGAACCGACTCACCACTTCCCGAGGACAGAGAATATCTCCCGGCTGGAGTCTTCTTCCCCTGACTGGTGGGCACAACCAGTTTACCTTTCTTTCTTCGCACCCCAGACCGGTTTGTGGTCGAACTGCCCGTGCCAAGCACCCCGGCGGCCGGATAGTCACTCACCACTGAACCGCGAATCAACGGACCGCTCCTTGTACCTGAGAATCTCCGCGGCTGGTTTCTTCCCTGGCAGTGCAACGGACTCCTGTCTTCCTCCACGACGATATCCTCTCCTCCCCCGGATGAAGCACCGACTTGCATCCACTGCCAGGAACAACTGCCCCCGCTGGAGTGTTCTCACCACTTTAAGGTACTGTGTCCGCCAGGCCTCCCTTTCTAAAGATTGCTACAAGGTAATAATAACTCCTTAACCTTCTGGACTGGGCTGGCCGCCTTGACCCTCTAACTGGTCCCTTTCTTTGGTCCAACTCCTTTTTGAACCATTACAAGACTTTCGTGCACTGCAACCGTGTGACCTTGGACACATTTCGTTTCGATCTTCTTAAAGCGGATACGGCCTACTGACTCTGAATTCACGGTTTTATTTTGCCTTCCTCTCTTGTTATGTTCTTGTAAAAGTGTTGGGATCTGTTTCAATTTGTTCTCTGCTTTTCTCTCCCTTTTTAAAACAAACTATTAGAGTGCCATCTACGTTAAGCGCTCACCGCTGTCTGAGAATAAGTGGGGGCTTTACTTAAGACTTGTCTAATATTCTTTTAAGGGAGTGTATATCTTCTAGTGACCGTGTTTTTGAATTGCCTACTATTAGTGCCTGTGTGTTTTTCTAGATATGGTTTTAAATAAATAATTATATCTCTTTTACACCAAGCCCTGGTCAGTGTTTACTTGTTCTATTGTGTACTCTTGACCTATTGTGAATACTCTGTATGCTGCCTAACTCTTCTTGAGGGAAGTCTGACTTCTCAGCCACAGCTACCAAGTGAATCTGTGTGGTACAGACTGCTACCAAGTGGGTTTAATGCCAAACACCTGTAGTCTTAAATCTTTTGCAGTGGTCCCAGAGGGAACTGCACAGGTTTCTGCCTAACAAATGCGTTCTTCAATTTATCAAAGGGGTCGACCACCCCACAGGGCACACTGTTCTCCCCTTCCAACTGGCTGGTGGGGGGGTTGGGGGTAGAAGAGGGAGGCCTCTTCCGAGCCTTCTTACTCCCCACATGTTCAACCCTGGTGTAGGGGTGTCTGGCTGATGTACCTTCTCCTGGGCTATCTGCCCTTCTCTTCCTGTGCGCTCCTTCTCTTGCACTCTTATCGGCCAGCATGCCTTCCAGAACCTCCAGGCGCTCTGTAAGGGGCTGGACTCCTTGAGATACTGCTAAGGATTCCCCAAGACCTTTTGGAAACTTAGGGAGAGGTCCTTGTCCTCCACTGTCATGTACTCGGCCCATTCCCCCCGCACTCCATTCAGGGGAGGTGCTCCTAGATGCCTTGAGGGTTTAAAATCGGGGAGGTCAGGTACAGTGTACTGGATCAGTGTAAAGGTGTAGTGCCACGTTCTGCTTGAACTGAGCAAGCTGCTACAAGGTCATCCTCTTTGATTATCTCTTTTTTTTATTTGATGGTACATTGTAATGTCTGTGTCGGCTCACACTGAAATTCTGTTCTTTGCTGAGGAAGACTTCTTGGAATTAATTATTGCTCTTAGCGTGAACAGAAGCCGCACGTTGCACCTCTCCGATCCGCTCTGCGAAATGAAGCATAATCAGAAATGATGTGCCACGTGGCCTCGCTTGGTTGCATTGGACGCTGCAGCTGCTCTGGGGTCCTAGCGCCCGGCGTCCGTCTTGCAGCGATAAATAATCTGTGCTGCCAGAGCGGGACCCGCTGCCAAGCGTGGGTGCATTCGCTCACGGCTCCGTTCCCGACTCTGCTTCCTAATCCTCACTAAGGGCAAACTTGGTGACCTCAATGTGCGCTCCACCGTCCTGTGACTAATACTCTGCTTGTGTGCTGTAAGTGGCCAAGCACCCGGGAAAACGGCACTGAGGAAGGCAAAATCACTCAATGTTTGTATACAATCGCATTGTCATAGGTGCAACAAGCGAAAACACATGAAAATAAGAGGGGTCCTGACTGCTGCTAGGTGGAGGTGAACAGCCTCAGGACTGCAAGAAGCAAGGGATTTCCTTTGATCATTTAATCATTTATTTAAAAAAAAAAAGAAGAAACATGTTTTTTAAATGCATAAAGTTGAAGTTTCGAAGTGCTGCGAGTTGCAGGATTAAAGGAAGCTAAGAATAATGCTTGCCACCGGTCTTGACATAGAATCCAATGGGAATATCTCCTCTCTCATTTCCAGAGCATCCCAAGGTGTGTCTGGTTTAGTCCCTCATTTATTTCTCATTTAATGACATCTTCTACCAACAATCATGTGGAACTGCCATGGGTGCAGCGTTCGCACCCAGTCTAGCCATCATTTTCATGGCAGAATACGAGAAGACCTTTATATTTAATGATGCCAATCCTTTCCATAACAACATCCGCCTCTGGCATAGATACATCGATGATGTTATTTTCATATGGCATGGCAATAAGCAAGAACTGGACAATTTTCTAAACTGGACCAACAACTTAACACAAGAAATTCAATTCACGATGAGCTACAATAACGAGAAAATGAACTTCCTTGACCTTAACATACTGGCCTCGGATGGGAAGCTCGCATGCTCGAGTTTCAAAAAGGAGACTGACCGCAATACTACATTGCACTATAGGAGCAATCATCCCAAAAGCCTCCGGGACAACTTGCCCTATGGACAATTCCTCAGAATCAGACGCAATTGCACCGATACTCAGGACTTCAAAGCACACGCTTCAGAACTTCAACAGAAACTTGAAAACAGAGGTTACCCTAAAAAACTACTCAAGGATGCCAAGAAAAGAGCACTCTACACACCTAGAGAAGTCTTATTGGCTCCCAAGGTTCGCAACCATAACTCTGAAGACCCTATGTCATGTGTAACCACCTTCAATGCCAATACATCCAAACTCAGAGGCATCATTAAAAAACTCTGGCCTATCGTCCAGCTGAGCCTGCCAGAAGAACCTCTACACAGAATGGCCCTTAAGAGATCTAAAAATCTTAAAGATCTCCTAACACATGCTAGAAACAAAGGCAAAGATTCCAGATCGACTCTGTGGAATATGCGGGAGATCCGCGGTCATCATCCCTGCGGGAGCTGCTCAGTCTGCAGCCAAACAAAAAAAACTACGATCCTTCCCGGTAGATGGCAAAGAATGGGAAATCCGTCACTTTTCTAACTGCAAGACATCCAATGTTATCTACTTGATTGAATGCCCCTGCCACTTACGATACATAGGGCAAACATCTAGACCAGTGAACAAGAGAATAGGGGAACATAGGTTTAGAATAAGATGCAAGACTCACAATGCACCCCTGGTTTCAAACTTTCTCGAATTCCAACATAATTATGACTCCTTCAAATGGTGGGTGGTGGACAAAGTGATGGACTGCTCCAATACCACCAATGCTCTCAATTACAAAGAATCTTGGTGGAATTTCAAGCTACAAACCATTGCTCATGGTCTCAATGAACTCGCACAGGTTGAATATCTGTAACCAGCTGTACTCTCGCCCCGTAGCCGGTTACCCTGCCGCCACAACACTGTATCTCCAAGCCTGTCTGTAGGTGCATTCCTCCCTTTGCCACCCAGGGCCCCTAGTACATGCACTCAGGCCCACCGAGGGCACATTCTCCATTTGCCCACCCTCCTAGCCACTTTGCACCTCACTCGCTGGTATTCCTTCTATTTCTTCTTTTCAGGGACATTCCGACCCCCGACAGCCCTCTCCAACTGTTTACACTGATCACCCCGACCAGCCGGTGCTTCACTCTGTGCAACGCAGCACCCAGCCTTTCACGACTCAACAGCATCATTCCACAATGTGCATATTTTATGCAATGTCCTTCCGTTTACAGTTTTCTCTTTCCTTCACATACAAGAGCACCAACATCCAACTCACCTAGCCGGCCTGGTCACTGAGCCCAGGTGTATCCACAACACCAACTGTCGAATTCTAAACGACGCATCCTTTCGCGTCGTCTCCCTGGAGACCAGACTGCTGCGCCCATGTGCATGCGCGAGGGACAGACGCTCACTCCACCCGCATGCGCACTTCATATTGCTCGCACAGCTCCTTCTCTTCTGAACGCGAGCACCGCTTCTGTGCGAATTCGCCGCACGCCAACAGATCCATCATGCCTTTAGGTGAGTTCTACCCCACATAGGGCACCAGCCTCCCATTCAGGGCTCCACCTCACAGCCGTTACCATTCACTGACATGCTGTTGTGGTCTCTTCATTTTCCTTTTTTGTTTTCTTGTCTCTCCCTCCCCCTCCCCCCACTCAGCAGCTTCGATCTTCTGACCGCCTAGATCTTACAGACAGGAACTGATCTCCTGCCACCAAGACTCCTTTCACACCGAGGGACTCACACAGCACCTCGTCCTGCGGTACCCATTCTACCAGGTACCCCTCCCTTTTTGTTACTTTTACATCATGTCAGCAACTAATAGCCTCCCCAGCCACATGTCTTAATCCACCACATATGTCTTTTTCAGGTCGCTCCTCAGTGATTACCCAGCGTCCCTCGGCCAGCGGGCAACCATCCTTTTACCAGGAGCACTGCTACTATCAGCTCATACACCTAAAAGCCTCTGAACGCAAGGTCAGTGCTTGGGTACGGAGGGCTTTCCCCAGTTTGTAGCCTCTCACAGGCATTTTTAACATTAGAATACATGGTCCATGTTCTGGAACATCCAACAATATCTTATATATTGTATTTTAATCATAGGGAGACCTGCTTTTTCTGCCCCAGAAGAAGGCTGCCACCCTTTCACAGCCGAAACGTCCCACGTCATCATGTCTTGAACCTACACCATAGAGACCAATGACCTACATCATCCTTACCACCTTCAGTGTTGACCTTGCCTCTTAGCAAGCCCTATTTTTAGGTTTCTTGAAGTAAAACATTGCATTGTACGAAGTACTGCTGGTAAAAGTGTTGATAAATATGAAGTAATATTTTGTAACACAACACACAGGCAACACAACAGAGTAACAATACAGTATTGTGGAGACAACACACTATACTTATTTTGCGAATGTGTTCTTTTTTGAAATGTTGGCAGAGTGCCTATAAAAAGTCACTTTAGATTTCTGTACGACTTTAAGTATAACAGGCAGCATTTTGTGGCTTTTGTGTTCAACATTTGTGTCCTTGCTTTACAAAACTCAGCAAGCAGGCGACGATGTTTACTGCTTATTGTCTATATGCAAGTCTTTCAGCTAGCAAAATTGAATCATCCATGCTGTAATATGTGACCTAAATAAACAAAGGTCCTAATTAACTGGTTTTCCAGTTCTTCCAGAATTTGGATTTGTACGTTTCCCTCCAATGATGCATACTTATGAAGATGTATTGTACTTAATATGGAGATGTGTTATAATTGTTTCTACAGCAAACCATTGTAGTTTAAATGTTTGAGGTCAGGACCACCCCCCTGTACTAAATATTAGTCCCTCAAAGCATACAAGGAAGTTATGGAGCCACATCTTAGTTACACCGGTGGGCAACTGCTTATCTCAGTGAGCCTATGTTGTCACTTACTCTGGCTAGGTGGGAGTTGTCTCGAGCCGGGGTTGATCCCACACTTTTTGGTGCTCACTCGGCCAGAAGGGAGGTATCGCCTTCATTTGTCGATAAGACTTTTTTAAAAGTAATTTCCAAAGATGTTATTACTTCAAAAAATACTCATCAAAATATATAGGGGGGATTGGGGTAAAAGAATAGGGAAAAGGTTTGGGGGGATCCCCCCAAATTTAAAATAAAGAGAATTATTATTATTTTTTTAATGTTTTATTTTTCCATTTTCAAACAAACAGCAAGGATAATACCCCTCACCCTCCACCCTGCCCTCTTCCCCCCAGAGGATCCCCTTGGAGTTGTCTAAGCATCTCATGCCTTAAATAGGTCCAGAATTCTTATGTTGTGCGGGCACCACTGCAACATATAGTCCGATTGGAGGTATTCCAGTACAACACCCAAGTCTTTTTCAAAACTGACACCCCGCCCCCCCCTCAGGGTATATGAGATTTTTTCCATCGTAATCAGCGTCCAAACACTTTGCAGCCAATTGAATATCATAGTGGGGTTTGGGCTCCCCATCACTGGGCTATTGCTGCCCAAGCCGCTACCAGCAGGCCCATAAAACATCTCCAATATGCTTTAGTAAGTGCCATGGCTGCTGCGTCCTTGAGACCGCACATCCACACTCTTTTCCCCATAGACGCAGCATTTGGAAAAATCCTCTGAAATTGTGCCTTTACATCCCCCAGAAGCCTTGCAACTTGTTACAGTCCCACCAAATATGCCTCCATGTTCCCACCTCTCCACAAACCCTCCTGCATTGGTTGGATACCCGAGGGAACATTACATGCAGTTTTTCCGGGGTTAGGTGCCACTGCGTCATCACTTTGACCCACAAATCCCTCATCTGCACTGAGCGAGTCAGCCTCGGAAGATCACCCCACAGTACTTCCCAGTGTTCTCTGCTAATGGGCTCCCCCAGGGTCTGTTCCCATTTCCTTATATATGACCAGCCAACCCTTTCCTCGTCCCCCACAATTAACTTGTAGAGAGAGGACACCAGCTTCCTTGTGCCCAAATTGGTTATTGCAAAGTTCTCAAAATGTGAAAGCTCCCGGGTGGCCGCCTGTTTTATCGAAGGAGAATTCAGCCAGTGTTTTAGTTGCTCATATCTGAGCCCGTCTGCCTTTTTAATCTTCAATATCTCCACACACTTCTCAAAGGGCATGACCTCCGAGCCCTCCATCATTTCCCCTATTTTCGTACACCCATCCGTTGCCCAATCTCTGTATGCACCCCTCTCCATTCCCGGGTGGAAATCTGGGTTCCCAAACATGGGGGTAAAGGGACCCGGCATCGTAGACAAAACACCACATTTCATCAATTCATCCCACACTCCAAGGGGAGCTTTCATCACCACACTCGGACCTAGGTTAACGTGCCTGTGCAGCTTGTCCTTCCAGAGGAGTTCCCGCAGGGGTGTTCTAGCTGCTGCCCTGTCCTGCACAGCCCACACCTTCTGCTGCTCCTCCCCCAACCACTCTTTGAGCACCCACAGCTGCGCCGCCTGGTAATACTTGTAAAAATGTGGAAGGGCCACCCCCCCTCTTTCCAGTGGAGCCGTTAACACCGCCCTCGAGATCCTCTGGGTCTTCTTCCTCCAAATGAACAATGTGATAGATTTAGTTAAGGCCTTGAAAAAGGACCTAGGGACTTTTATCGGGCAGGCTTGGAAGTAATACAAGAGCCTCGGTAGTATGGACATTTTAATCACAGCCACCCGCACCAACCACAAAATCACCAGCGGTTCCCACCGCTCAAGGTCTCTATTAATTTCCCCCAGGAGCTCTGGTAAATTCGCCCCATACATACAGTCCACCCCTTTCGTCAAAAGGATGCCCAGGTATTTAATGCCATTGTCCGCACAGCTCAGCCCCAGCATCTCCGCTACTCCCTTCACTCCTCCCGAGTCACCCGCCAACTGGAGAGCCACCGATTTGCACCTAGACCCGCTAGTGCCCCGAACTCTTCTAATTCCTTAATCACCTCCGGGAGAGTGCGGGCTGGGTCCCCCATGATCAGTAACAGATAATCAGCATAAGCGACCACTTTATGCTGTCTCCCTGCCATCTCTTTCCCTTTTATTGCACTCGACTCCCATATCCTTGTTAATAGTGGCTCTAGGGAGATAGCAAACAGCGGCAACCGGGGGCATCCCTGTTTTGTGCCTCGGGAGGGTTCTATCTTGTCTGTAAGTTCCCCATTGACAGTTATTCTAACCGAAGGGGTATTATAGCATGCTTTAACCAGCTTGAGGAAGTTGTCTCCGAATCCCATTCGCTCCAGAGTTTTGAATAGCATTGACCATTCCGCTCAGTCGAATGCCTTTTCGGCATCGACCGCCAGGAGAGTCGCTGGGATGCTGTGTATACCCACCTTCTCCACCAAGTGGGCAATGCGTCTCAGGTTATCATAAATCTGCCTACCCGGGATGAACCCTGATTGATCCTCGTGGATCAATTCGGGAAGCAATGGGGATAATCTTAGGGCTAGAATTTTAGTGTAAATCTTAGCATCCTGATTAATCAGGGCTATCGGACGATATGAACTCGCAGAGGTCGGGTCCTTCCCTGCTTTATGAAAGACAACAACCTTTGCCTCATTCATGGTCGGGGACAAATTACCCTCTTCTCTAAAGGAGTTATACAATTTGGTTAGGAAAGGAATCAGATCCTCTGCGTATTTCTTATAGAAGGTCGCAGTGAAGCCATCAGGCCCCGGAGCCTTGCCCGTCTGAAGACTCTTGATTGCTCTGCGCACCTCCTCCTCCCCTATGTCGCCATCTAGCAAGACCCTATCGCTTTCAGATAGTCGTGGTAGCAGGAGGGAGTCTAGGTAGCTGTCCTGATCGTCCCCATTCGGCCTTTCCGAGGAGTAGAGATCCTTATAGAAGGCTCTGAACTCCTCCCCCCATTTCAGAGGTGGTAGAGAGCCTTTCCTCTTGTTTGTTAAATAGTCTTGATCAGCCCCTTTTTTGCTGTGTCCGTAATTGTCTTGCGAGCAGTTTATCCGCTCTATTGGCTTTAGCATAGTACCAGTGTCTGAGGCGGAGAAGACTCATTTCCGCCTTTTTCGTGCGGAGAACATCTAACTGACCCTGCACATGTCTCATGGCCCTCCTCAAAGAAAGTGTCGTTTTCTTCACACATTCCCTTTGTATCTCCGCTAATTTTGCTTCCAACTCCCAGGCCCATCTTCTGCTTGACTCTTGTCACTTTTTTTGCAATAAATTGCCCCCTTATGACGGCTTTCAGGGAATCCCACCCTACTCCAGTTTTACCTCACTCGTATCATTAATAGCATAAACTCCCTGATTTCTTCTCCCAGTACTGGGTCCTGCAAAACCTCCTGAGGAAGCCTCCATCTCTGAGTCCCGATTGCCTATGCGACCATTTCACCTCCAGCAACAAGGGGGTATGGTCCGAGATCGATATCGGCCCAATTTCTATGTTTGAGATATTCCCCAAAAGTCCTGCCGTCACCCTGAAGTAATCTATCCGTGACATTGAATCGTAGACATGCGAGTAGTGGGTGAAGCCACTCTGTTGTGCCTTGCGCTCTCTCCACACATCTACCAGCGACAGGTGACTCATCAGCTGTCAGTCGTTTCGAGGGTGCCCCTAGTCACCGACCGCCCCCCGAGCGCCTATCTATAGGCGGGTGCCACGCCGGGTTTAAATCTCCCCCCAGGATGATTTCCCCCTACGCAAATCCTTCCAGTTTCCCCATTATTTCCCTCAGAAAACCATCTTGCCCCGTGTTTGGGACGTATATATTTGCCAGAGTGCAGGGGAGCCCGTCTATCGCGACCCTCACAAACAGATACCTCCCCTCCTTATCCATTAGCGTTCCATGAAGAAGGATGCTCCGACTTTTATGTGCCGCTATCAGGACTCATGCCTTCTTGTCCTGAGCATTGGACTGCCCCAACAGATCATATCCCTTTATGCTCAGTTTGTTTTTGTCCTGCAGCTTAATATGGGTCTCTTGCAGCATGATAATGTCACCCCCTCTCTTTTCAGAAGACCCTCTACTTTTTTCCGTTTAACCGGGCGATTGAGCCCCCTCACGTTAAATGTTAATATTCGCAGGTCACCCATGGGACTAAAATCTTGAGGGGAGCCTGCCAACCGTTCCTGACCTCCTCCGAGAACCCCTCCGGCATACCCCCCACCCTTTCCTTTCCCTCCCCAACCTAGACCCTCCCCGAGGGAAATAAACTGAACCCCCTCTGCCCCTACCCTCCCACTCTACCAACTTCCCCCAAACAACAACAAACCCAAGGAGAGACAAGGTGTCTAACATAGCAAGGGCGTTCCGCCCCTCGCTCCCGTCCCTCTGCATACTTGGGTATAAACGAGTGGGGGCTCCTAAACCCTGCATGAACCACTCTTTTTGTATTCCAGTTCAACTGCCCTCCCACCGCCGGGCCGCCATCCCATGGACAGCAACAAGCTATTGCCTACTCAGAAGACCCAGCGAGTCCTAACCCCCTAGCGGAAGAGTCCACCGGTCTCTTCAGGAGACGGCATCAGGTACTGTCCCCCGTTTTCCCCTTTTTCGCAATGCGTTCCTGCTCTGCACCGATCGTCATCCGGACTGGTTTCTCTGCCCGGCCTCTCTCCCCCGACGAAGATCCTTCTCATCGCATGCCTCTTGTAGCCCCATAAGCTGCAGACCCTCCTCACACGTTTGCACTCTCTTCTGCTTGCCATTCCATGTGAATAGAAGGCCGAACGGGAAAGTCCACCTGTATCTAAAATCTCTGGGGATCAGCTCTTTAATCACCGGAGTCATCCTTCTTCTTTTCTGCAATGTGACCAAAGCCAGGTCCTGGAACAGTTGAATGTCCACTTCATTCATCTGGATATGTTCAATATCTCGCGCCTTCCGCAGAATCTGTTCCTTTTGCTTATAGGAAGTGAGGGCAAACAACACTCTGGGCCGCTCCCCGGGCTCGCCTGTGCCTTTCGGGCCCACCCTGTGAACCCTATCAATTCCCACCTCTTCTTCCCCGTCACCCCCCAGGATGTCCCGAAAGACCCCTGGACTGCGGTTTTAAGGTCCTTATCCAGAATTGATTCAACCATATTCTTGAGGGGGGGGCCCAGCCTCCTGCGTTCTTTGTGCACAGATCCTTCCTTCCTCCTCTTCCGTCCACGGCCCCTCCCGTGGCTCCAAAACCAATCACCCAGGGCCCAGCGCGGACTGCGCTCTCGAAAAATCGCCACCGGGCTGGGTGTCTGCAGGCACCAGTCACAGGGAGGGAATTCTCCAACCCTGTCTACCGGCATACAGTTGAGGGATGAAATCTCACTCTAATGGGGGGGGGGCCCAAACTCCAGCAACTCTTCACTGGCCCCCTGTATGCACTTAGGGGAGCCGTTTCAGTCGCTCACTCTCAGTCCCCCCCAGCCGCAAATATATGTGGTTAGGCGCCTCCTTCCATGTCCTGTCCAGGCCCGGGTAAGTGTCCAGGGCCCCCACCGCTGCGCAGCCACTCACCTTCCCAGTCCAGCAGAGCGCCGCTCGCCTCTCTGAGTCTCCTAGTAGGGAGCCCGCTCCTGCACGCTCCTTCCACTCCTCCCGAGGTTCTGCCCGCTGGACCCCTGTCGCTGCTTCACCATCCGTCCACAGACGGGAGAAGGGCCCTCCAAGCCTCCCCGCAGGTCAGCACTCAGCGTCGCGGCTGCCGCTCCAGTCGCAGGGGTCTGCCCCCAGGCTGGTCCGGCTCCGTCCTCAGGCGATCGCCGCTCCAAGTCACTTCCCCCCTGCGTGGGGAGACTGCTACTCCCGGCGGGGGGGCCTCAAATCTCTCGTGCCGCAATCGAGGCAGTCCTCGACAGCGTTGGGGGATGGGAACCTCGCGTACCCGAATTCGCTCTTCCTGTGGCTCTCCCACACGGGTCTCGGAGGTTCCACACCGCTGCTCCCCCCTGTCTCCGGTGCGGGAGAGAGGTGACTGGCGGGCCGAGCTTGTCGCAAGCTTTATTGTGCACCGTTAACAGGGCGACCCGGCGGGAGAGACAGCTGGACACGTCTCTACGCTGCGGCCGCCATCTTGAAATCCAAAAGAGAATTATTTGATTTATTTTTCTAAGTAATTTGGGCGTCGGAAATTACTTTGAAAAAAGTCTGTCGGCAAATGAGCATGGAACCAGAGAGGATATGACCTCTCAAACAGGAGAAAGCCTGGAGGATATTTTGAAGGTAGCAGAGTGGTCAGGCAAATTAGTCTTTTGAGATATCTACTTGAAGCACATTGCTCAATCTGCCTCGTTGATGATAACTTTGAATAGGCATAATGCTTGTTTCAGGGCTTGAGATAGGATGGAGATTTTCCAAATCCTTAGTATAGGAAAGTGTTAGTTTTCTTAAAGACTTGAAGGCAAGCATTATCTCTCCAGCAACACGTATGACCAATGACTGCCAGTGGAATTTTGGAGGCACTATGGCTGTCTTTGGTGGTCGGATGATGTTGTTCTGTATTGATCGGCATGTATTGCGAACAAACTTAAGATTGTCATGAAGCTTTTGATGTGCTTGCTTTGGGAGATCGATGTTGTTTAGAATGCTACCCTTCCTAGATATTTATTTCCATCTCTTTTGTTTAGCAAGAGCAGAGGTGGAGTCCTTCTAGAGGAAGAATTCCAAGGGGAGCACAATGGGTTGGTGAAGAAGTTTTCTTAGGGCAGAGTTAGGTGAAGATGGCCGTTCTGTTGATTTTTTTTCCATTTGTTGCATGAAGGACATTACTTCAGTTACTAAGAAAGAGGAAGACTAGTCGAGGTGCAAGGAAATAGGATACAGCAGCAGATCATTGGTGCTTAGACTATCGTATGGGTTGGGTTTCAGGGCACTACAGCTAGTCCTCAGGAATGCTCGGACATGTAGTTTTGGGTAGCTGTTGTTTTGTGCTTAAGCATCTTCATGTTGTTGGAGTGAAGGAAGAGAAGCCTAAGGCTTTCCTCTGTGTCTTTAATAGATTGAAAACGTGCCTACTTTGTGGCTTAGGAAAATCTACATTTTTCAGTTTCTAAGCTTATCAGAATTCCATTTGTATTAACCTGAGAATAAATAAACCAATGTACTTACATTGTTATAAATATTGTATTTTCATTTATAGGAAATGCACAATGGGTGTCGCCAAACTGGAAAAAATTATTGCCCTTCAGAAAAATACTATTAACATCCGAAACATCTGTATATTGGCACATGTGGACCATGGTAAGAATTCACCTTTTATAAATGAGTGCACGTGTATTGGGTCTCGATTCATATTTTGAATGGTCTACTGACTCCTACAGGATCAAATAACAATTGTGTTGTAACAAATTTAATACTAAGAATACAAAAGTAAAATGTGGAAATATGGCATGTTTAAGAATAAGTCTCAAAATACAGTATTGCAGTTTAAATGGGTCAGTCTACCATCCAAACAATCTTAACAATTGGCAGGCAAATTATTTTTTATGCATGCCATATGAATTATCTCTCTGTTCTTCATGTAATATTATGATGTTTAAATGTATTTTGGTTTTCTGGCTGCCTTGATATAGTCCCATTTCGTTTCATCCCAAGAATCTCTGCACTCTTAGTGTTCTAAGTAGTAATAAAATAACATAACTGTACTCCCAAACTTGGTTTTTGCTAGCTACTATTTGAAATGTGTTTGTTTCCGTTGCTTGTCATACAATGAGAAATCTCAACTTTCTTTGTGTAATTCTGACTAATGTGCAAGGGATACATGCATATGTCATGCCATACAATTGTTTGATTGCCATCCTGACAGTGCGACAGTTTGATGCCAAAGTACATTGAGTATCTGAAATGTGGACGTATTAAGTATTTTCTTGGTTTTTTAAAGGATATTTTCGCAATCTTCGTCATGTACTCTTTAATTGCAGAGATGGAAGCCCATTGCTCCTGCATCATCTACAGTGTTCGTCCTTCTGATGTAAAAACTGTTTTCTGTTCCGATGATAGCGGACGGAAATTGACTTTAAGAGTAGATTTTTGCTAATTGCTAGACCATGACCGTCCCAGGAGTTGTCCTTGAAGTGATGTCTGCCCTCTGAGTCCCAGTTGAGATACAGGAGCGTAGTGGGGTCATTGCCAGCACCAGGAGTTTGAGGAAGACCCCAACCTATTGGAGGATTGCCAGACTTGTTAGAGGAGCGGAACCGGTCCTTATGGACATGCATTGCAGAAGGACCTTCTGATTGCTTAAGATTAGTCGAGTGCTGTCTCCATTTCTTACGAGGCTTGTAGTGGTATATGATGGACTAGACCATGTTACGAAGTTGCTAATATTAGTTCCAAAAGAGTGACTGTGGACACCCTTAGGGCTGGGAAAGACCACCCACTCTGTGATGGCTATTTGCGGAAATTGGGGATGCCCCAGGGCTCATCAGTATTCCTGTGCCCCCGAAAAAAAAACAAGACCTAGTGAGGCTCCAGCAAGTAACAAAATGCCTGAAAATGGCTCTGTCCCAGTTCAAGAGATCCTGGGTGCCATGGTTTGCATTGGAGAAGAAAAATGCCACCGTCTGACAGCTGTGTAGGATAGATTGCGGGTCAACCCGCAAAGCTTACCTGCTGGAAGAGAGGGAGGCTCTTGGTCAGGACAGAAGAACACAAGGCTATTGCCACCTCCCATTGGAGCCATCTCCGAGCTGGGTATTCAGCAGTGCAAGACCTCCTGACTCCAAAAAAGTGCAGACTACCATTTTATGATCTTGGTTTTCAGAGCCACAGCCTGCCTACAATTTCAAAGAGGTGCACATTAGTAGTCTGTAGTTCCATCAGGCCCCAGCTAATCAGAGGCCCCATCCCTCCTTTCCCACAGAGGTGCTCGCAGAAAGTCATAAACCCGCCACATGAACGCCATCATGAGGTTCTGAAAACAAAGATGAACTTACATTAATTATTATGGGTTCCTGGAGTGGATGACCAAACACAACAGGTTGTTGATCCCTACCCTTTGTGCCAAGCAACAAAGGATGCCGAGAGCAGCAACCATGCCAAAAAGGAAAACGCCACATTTCGTGTGGCAACATGTATATACTGACATTTGCAGTTTACTAGATGGAAGCTGCTTGTGTATGAATTCTCAAGGTATCCCATAGGGGTTGAGTTTGGGAGGCCAACCTGTTATGGTGAACAGGGAGACACTGAGAATAGTCAAACCAAATCAAAGTAAGGAAAGCTCAGGTAAGTTAACTCGCTCAATCCCAAACACTAGACTAGGCCTAGGAAGGGATCCATGACCAGGCCTCCACTGACCAAAGTCAGGAAAGCATGATTGAGGTTTGCTCGTATAACCCAATGGAGAACAGAGTGGGAAAGGAACTGTTATGTTAACTTACCCCGTTGACTCTGATCGCTCCAAACACCTGATTTCTTCAGGGACCATTTCTGGGGTTCCAGAATCTGCTGTGGTCACAGTCTTCTGTGTTTGGTCTGGTTGAGGAAGGCCCAGCGACCGCTTGCGCATGGGTCACTTTGGACACAGGATTTAGTTTTGGTCGGTCACAGTGATTATGAATCGGTTCCAGACACCTTTCAGCTGAATACCCAAATGAAGAAACGGGGAAGCCTACCACGAAGCTGGCAACCTCAGGACACCTCTAGGATGTGAAGAAGATGGATCGCAACGGGAGTCACCACAGCCAGGTGGCAGCAGGCTATCTTCCAGGGATCAACCAAGGAGCATGTACTGCACACTTCTGTTGATACAAGAAGGCTAAAAATGCAGGAGCAGGCTTCTTGTTGTACATGTTGAAGATCCTCCAAGTTGCAAGGATGGACTCGGAATGGGATGACGGCAGCAGGGTAGCCTCGGAGAGAGCTGGTTAGTCCATCGTTTGGTGCAAGGACATTTTCAAAGGCACAGGTCCTCGAGAAGGGGTTGAGACTGGGTTTTCCCACCAGGCAAGGTTTGAAGCAGGGACAAGGGTCTTCTTGAGATCAGCAAGAGGATCAGGGGGCTTCACTGGCACTTCACTGGAGTTGATACTCGTCAGCTCCAGGAGATATCCTCGGGTCATCAGTGGGGCTGCTCTTCTTCAGAGAGCACCTGGCTCCAACGATGATCTGAAGAATGGCTGCAGGAGTCCTCCTTTTAGCAAGATCTGGACTGGAAGCTCACCCAGGTCCACCAATGGTAAGGATCTGCACCATTCAAACCGGCAGTGTCTATCCATGAATGGATAGCCTATTGCCATAGCATATGCCCGCAAACAGATATTCAGGCGCCAGGATGTGTACTAGGACCAGACAGTCCAGGCTCCACATCCGGGCTCGCAAACAAACTGCCTCTTTGCCCAGGAAAGTAGCAGCTTTCTCCGGGAAAGGACTTTCCATATATGTCAATTGCAGACTTGGTAGGGCAGTAAGAAGGCCAAAGAAAAATATAGCCAAAGGACAAGCAAAAACCTGGTGGCAGGGCCATTTTAGAGTGCTAGTCACCTTTAGCAGTCTTTTGCAGTAGGTGCAAAAGTGCACAAGTAAAAAGTTTATAACATGATAAATATCTGCTGCCACTAGCTCATCCTAGGCACATTGTAAATGTAATGCAAAAACCACTACGGAAAAAGATATAAGGATTCAAAGGGCCTCATTACGAGATTGCGGTATGTGGTAAAAGTGCTGTTATTCGGTTTACCAGCACTTTTACCGTTCCAGCCAAGTACAAGTTGGCAGAAACACTGTTGCCGGTAATACCGATGCCAGAGGCCAGACCTTCCGGAATTACCATTGCTGGTAATACCGGCAGCGGAATACTGGATGGGCCAGACTCCGGTGCTGGTATTACCGGTATCATGAGTCTGGATTTGCTGGTAATATCGGCAAAACCCAGGCGGAGACACTGTCAGAAACCTGAAGGTGTCTCCCTGGCTATTCCCCGGGGATCTGTCATCCAGGTGGCCAGGGTACGGCCATCGCTATTGGATCCAGTTCCTGGGGGTGGACCAGAGAGGGAGGATCACCTGGATGGGGGGGTGGGTCCCTGGGGAGTGGGAGTGGGAGTGGGACACCGGCAGGTGAGACGCAGCATCCCCCTTCTTTCAACACCTTTTCCCCATCCTACCATGTAGGATATTCCAAAACACTGCCTCTCTCCCCCCCCCCCTTTCCACACACACACCTTTTCACAACACAAAAGACAATGGACTAACACCAGAGCCGTTTACCTGACATGTCCCAATACAAGGGTCAGGCAAAGTCAGGCAATTGATCAGAATCACACACACACCTGACGGCCCTTTCCCTTCCCCACAGGGATAAAAGGTGGAGCAAGGCAGACAGCACAAAGTAAGAGCTAACTCAGCAAGGCAGTTCAAGAGGAGGGGGAAGACGGTGCAGACCTGAGGGTGACAAGGAGAGAGACGACCTTGCCCTTTCTGACCAATGCCTGTGAAGCCTCCGTCGAGAGAACGAGAAGTCCGCGAACAATAGCCAGCATGTATTGCACCAGATGTCAATGGTACTCGAGACCCCCTTCTGCTGAATGCCAAGCCAGGGAGAGACACTTGTCTTTGTGGTACACAACCTTGACTCCGAGTTGATAGAAAGCCAAGCCATTCATCAAAGCCGGTGAGTCGAGGGGAGTGTCGACAAGAAACGGAACTGTGTTTTATGGAAAGTAGGCAAAGGCCAAGTTGAACTTTGAAAAGCAAAAGGAAACTAACGAAGGAGGGAGAAAACCAGATACATAGGAGTCTGGCTCCACGTGGGTGCTCACGAAGGAAACTCTGGCCGATTACACAACGGTAAAGACTACCGTAACCAGAAGGCTTTGGGAAGAGGTGAAGAATGGTCAGTGATCATACAGGGGTTGTGTAAAATCCTCTGTACCGTTGAATGTCTTTGACCGGCAGAGAATTGTGAAAGCTGAGAGAAATTAATCCTGCTTGATGAAATGAGCGCGTGAATAGTGTGTTACCAAGGTTGGCATGAGTGAACCCAATAAAGGGAAGTTCACACTTGCCAAGTTTGAAAAGACATTAAGATTTTGAAAGTAAGAAGCATTAAAAGACGAGGGGAATTGAGCTGTACCCCTTGTCATTTGTGGTCAGAGCCTGGCCGAGGGAGATCCAGGGGTGGAAAGTCAAATATCCAAAGTTCACTGAGAAAGGAACTGTCTTTTTGTTGAATACAACTTCTGAGGGGGTCTGCGCCCAGAAGAGGGGGACCCAAAGGTGAAGCCATCACCCAAAGTGTTCGTAGAACAGAACTTTGTGTGTGTTTGTTGATAGCATTAGGCCTTGAAGGCAAGAGACTTTTATTGAAAAGAGACGTAGCCATCGAAGAACCTGATAGCTGATACAGAACTGTCAGCTCGTGCTGGTAAGGCTCAAGCGTGTGCTTTGCTTCAATGTCCCACCTTGTCCCGTGCTAAAAACGTGGGGAAGGGAGACCTCAAGGCAATGATATGATATGGCATTTATAACGCGCCTATACACAAATATTTCAATCACATCCTGATTTATTATTTGTGAACACCTTTTCCTTCATTTAAATACCCTATCCCACACTTTCTGTAATTAGTTGTAAGGAATTGGCAATAGATTTTTTTTGGATAGGTCTTCTTATTTTGACACGACCTTACTAAAACTGCCTTATTTTTCATTTGATGGTCGACGCTTGCTCCCATCTTAGATTTAGGTTTAGCTTGGGAGTTTTTCCACCCTGCATTTACAGTTTAATCAACGCGCTTCAACTGTGATCACTTTTTTCCATCTTTACTGTTGTCACCATGAGTTCCTTACAATACCTACACCTCAGAGCAGCCGGTAAATGGACACAGGTGATGGTAAACAGGCTACAGGTGCACCCAATGCATACAGAAAGAGTACAAAACACCCTCCCCAAAACACTTCCCAACACAACCATGCTGCCACACATTACTGCCTTCATGAACCTCAAGCTGCTCTATGCCAACGTACAGCTGCAGGGGCTGGTGTATCAACAGAAGGCCATGGAGAGGAGGAGGAGGAGGATGATGATGGCAATGCGGGTGGTGAGGAGGAGCTGCTACACAAGGCATGCATCAAACCTTGATGTAAGGGCCACACCATGGGCCCTCACAGACAGGAAAATTCACCATGTACTGCCTCGACGGAGACAATGCCCTCCCCACCCCCTCGCCCCCCTTCTAGGAGGACGTTGGGAGCAGGATCGGCATCCGGACAGCCATATCACTGCTGGTAAAGCTGGTTTCGGGCCTGCACTTCCCGGCCACTGGAACGTTCCAGCACTCAGTGTGCCAGCTGCATGGCATCTTGCAGCCTCACTTCACCAGCTGGTGCTGGAGGCACTACTGCACCATTTGGGCTAGCACATTGCCCTCCCCACCACCCAGGCACAAATGAATGCCAACAAGGCCCGCTTTTACGCAATTGCAGGCATGCCCAATGTGGTAGCAGCACTGGGCTGCACGCATGTTGAGCTGGTGCCCACCCCCCCTACGCCTGAGAGGAGATCTACAGAAATCAAAAGCCAAATGTACCGGTCACTTGTGATGCCGACCCCACCATCACCCACTGCTATTCCCGGTTACCAGGATCAACCCATGACGCAATGGTCCTGCGGAACAGCACCCTGCCGGTGTACATGGAGCATCACAGAGGACAAAGGACCTGGATGTTGGATGAGTACATGTGCAATCCCACCTACCTTTGGTCATGAGTGACTGGAAATAGGGGGGTGGGGGAGCAACAATGTCAGAAATGCATGTCCGGAGTGGTCCCTGTACATGCAGGACCCACCTGCGCACCCCTCAAATGATAGGCCGCAACACACAGGAGTGGAATGTGACTAGAGATCCATCAGTCACTGATCACGCCATTTCAACCCCAACAGGACAATCACACACAATGCACTACATATACCAGAATGCAACAGCACCCCCACCCCTCCAACATGTAGTGGCAGTGAATTGGTAGACATGGCCACCTAGTGTCATGATCTCTGCTTCCAAAAGGTCAGGGTTTTCCCAACTCCCTTGGAAGCAGATCCATAACCCAGGTTCCGAGTGCCAACCAGTCCCAATTGGGACCTTTTGGACCCAGTCCTGGCGCCAGTGGCACCAGGCTCATAAATATGCCCAGTCCCAGCGCTGGAAGCGCCGGGCTCATAATGCTTGGGGGGACTTACCTTCAGCAGACCATGCTGCTTACTTGCCTGCCAGTTGAGCCTCTGATCCTCTTCTGTTTGGAACTACTTTTCCTGTTGGGTGGGGCTGGAGCCACTCCCTAGATTCAGAACACTGGAACTCTTCTGGAAGGCAGGAACTCTTTTCTTACCAGGAACTCTTTTCTTACTTAGGCGTGGCTGTGGAAGGAGACACCTAAGCACTACAGGAGGCTATTTAAACCACACCCGGTGGATGAATCTTCCTTTGCGTTATTCTGCAACCTCTGCAGCAGAACGCTCATCGTGTCTTCTGCATCCGGTCCTGGGCCTAAGGAAAAAGGCTTACCATCCTGAATCCAGTCTTCAGCAACACCTATAAAGACAAGAAAGAACAGGTTAGCATTCCGGCATCTGAAAGGCAAAGGCTTACCATCCTGAATCCAGTCTTCAGCAACACCTATAAAGACAAGAAAGAACAGGTTAGCATTCCGGCATCTGAAAGGCAAAGGCTTACCTACTCTTCGTGCGCTCCGGAGGTCTTCACACTGCATTCCGGCATCTGAAAGACAAAAGTTTACCAACTCTTCGCACGCTCCGGAGGCCTTCGGCGCTGCATCCCGCATCTGAAAGACAAAACAAGGTGCGTTTAAAGACATTGGGGAACTTTAATACTCACGTGCCATTACTCCTTTCCACATCTAATCCAGTGGGTATTCCGGCACCCTGCAGCCGCTCCGAACTCGTACCTGCAAAATAAAAAGACGGTTAGAGCGCATAGTGAAGCAGGCAACAAGCGCTTACTTACGTGCTTCCAGGCGCTTCTATTCATCACACGGGCTCCATCTTCAACTCACTTCAGCCCGTCATCCGCCAGCGCCGGAACCCTGCAAAACAAGAGACATCATTACTAAAGACTTTAAAGACATTTGAATGACTCGAAACTTACCGTTCGTGCAGTAAACGACGGACAGCAGTCCTCTGAAGTCAAGAGGCCTGCGCTACCTATCCAGTGAAGAAACTGGTTACAGCACCCTGCCCCGAGGCAGATGGAGAGCTCGGCATTCACTTACCTAAGGTGAGAGCGTTAACCTTTGGGGGTCTACAGGAGAGGAGAAGAGGAAAGAGATAGGGACACCCCAATAACCCCAGTTCATTAACCCCATATTTTCTATCTGCAGACATCTTACTCTACACGTCAGGCATACAGTGCACAGAGGTCCAGCCCAAAGAGCCAACCGGGTGCTACACATCACCTTTGAAGATACGGTAGTCGCCCAGTCAAGACCGGCGCCTCTGCGAGAATCAGGTGAGCGTTACAGAACGCAAAGACTACCGCAAAACTCTCGCCCAGGCGCTATGGAAACCTTGGATACTGACCCCCTAGCCCGGTTACTTGGGGAACTAAGGGCAGAAGTGCATGCAGCTCGTCAGGAAACGAATGCTCTAAGAAGGGAACTAATTATTTCCAAGGAGAGAACAGACAATCTTGCTAGACAAGTGCTACAGTCACAAGCCGGACAGACCCCGTTACCCGCATCAGGGGCAAATCTTCCTTCAACATCCTCTATGAATCCAGTGCAGATCAACCTACCTGGGAAGGTACCTCTGGCTCCGCCCGAACGATTTTCTGGTGACCCAAAGAGGTTTGCAGTATTTATCAATCAGTGCCGGTTGCACTTCTTATGCCGGCCAGCAGCCTTTCCAACTGATCAAGCAAAAGTAGCTTTTGTACTTTCGTACCTTAGTGGCAATGCGGCAGACTGGTCGATCCCTCTAGTTAATCAAGATGATCCGGTTCTCCATGATTTTCAAGCCTTTCAGCTTAGTATGGAAAAACTGTTCGCAAGACATTCACAGGGGCAGGCCTTGGACAATGAGCTTCTTTCGTTGCGACAGGGTAATCAAGACCTTTTGGCTTATATTGCATCTTTCAATAGACTAATAGTGGAAACTCAATGGCCTGAGGACAAAAGGATTACGCTGTTTTATAGAGGTCTACGTGGAGAGCTCAAAGACGTTTTAGCCCAAGTAGTGAATCCCCCACAAGACTGTTCAGATTATATAGACTTGGTCATTCAAATAGATCACAGGCTGCAGACCAGGAAGGCCGATCGTTCCAAGTTTGATGCTCGAGTATTTTCCAAACCGCCAACTCCTTCCAAAGGAGTAGACTCCGGGGAACCCATGCAAATAGGGGGTCTGAAAGGTCCTCTAACACAAAGGGAGCGGGAAAGGAGGAAACAGTTGCAATTATGCCTATATTGCGGAAACTCAGGGCACTTTCTTCGAGACTGTCCGGTGAAACCTGCCAAGAAGGCAGTAGGAGCTGCAGTTACCAAAGTTACAAACTCTGAGCAGGGAAACGACCTCGCCCGACAAGAATAGAGGTCCTCTTGCCGAGCGTGAAAACCAGTTCCGTGACCTCGCATTTCGTGATACCTATGGTCCTCATTAGCCCTGATAATCCGGATCGATTACATGCAATTGAAGCTTACGTCGACAGCGGTGCCATCGGCAATTATGTGGATCATGAAATGGTTTTGAGGATGAATCTAACTCTTTGTCCCAAGGCTGTAAAGGACGTCATTACTACGGTGGATGGTACGGAGATAGCCTCCGGGCCAGTAACGCATACCACTCAAGAGGTGACGCTAGTAAGTCAAGATGGACACCATGAGAAGATCGTGTTCGATGTGATCAAGGCCCCTCAGTTTCAGATTATTCTAGGAATACCTTGGTTAGAGAAACACAATCCTCTGATCGATTGGCGAGCAAGAACGGTCCAGTTTCCAGAATGTGTCTCTACTTGTCACCCTCCACCTGGTGTTGCACTGGCCGCAATTTCTTCAGAGACTCCCCAGTTACCTCCTGAATACCTAGAATACCAAGATGTTTTCCGGAAGGATCAGGCTAACTCTCTACCTCCTCATAGGTCTTATGACTGCCAGATAGACCTGATACCTGGATCTACTCCTCCTTGTAGTAGAATTTATGCCCTCACCGAGCCTGAGAACCTTCACCTTCGACAATACCTGGATCAATACCTGGCAAATGGGTTTATTCGTCCTTCCAAGTCCCCTGCTTCTTCAGCTTTGTTCTTCGTTCCAAAAAAGGAAGGAGACCTTAGAACTTGTATCGATTATCGCTCCCTGAACCAGATCACCGTTAAGAATAGATATCCGTTACCTTTGATCCCTGAACTCCTGGACCAAGTCAGAAAAGCATGCATATATACAAAGCTGGATCTTAGAGGAGCTTACCACTTGGTACGAGTAAAAGAGGGCGATGAATGGAAGACGGCCTTCCGCACCAAGTATGGGCTATTTGAATATCAGGTCATGCCCTTCGGACTTTGCAATGCCCCGGCCGCCTTTCAATATTTTATGAACGATGTCCTCAGAGAGCTCATAGATGTATGTGTTGTTGTTTACATTGACGACATCCTCGTTTATTCTTCATCGGAATCTGAACATCGGAAACACGTGAAAATGGTCCTCGAAAGATTGCGTCAACACAAACTTTTCGCTAAGTTGGAAAAATGTGTTTTCAACGTGACTGAAGTTGAATTCTTGGGATTCATATTATCACCTGGCGGAGTGCGTATGGATTCAAAGAAGGTCGATGCAGTTCTCAAATGGCCATCACCATCCTCCGTAAAAGGTGTGCAAAGCATGTTAGGCTTCGCTAACTTTTACCGCAGGTTTATCCCCGAATTCTCTCGAATAGTCCAGCCCATCACTGCCTTGTTAAAGAAAAACAAACGTTTTGAATGGTCTACCGAGGCGGAACAAGCTTTCCAGGATTTGAAGACTAAATTTATCTCTGCACCAATCTTAAAACACCCTCGCCCCGAACTCCCCTACATCGTGGAAACTGATGCTTCAAGCCTTGCCATGGGGGCAGTTCTATCACAAAAGGACCCGGTAACCAATCAGTTGCATCCCGTGGCATTTTGGTCCCGCAAATTCTCGCCTCGTGAAATCAATTACACGATTACTGACCAGGAACTTCTGGCTATCAAGTCTGCCTTTAAGGCTTGGCGGCATTATCTGCTGGGGGCCCGACACACCGTTACTGTGATTACGGATCACCGAAACCTGCAATATTTGAAGACCGCAAAAGCCCAATCCTCTAGACAACTCCGTTGGGCATTATTCTTTGCCGAGTTTGACTTCATAATTACCTATCGACCTGGTACAAAGAACGGTAAAGCCGATGCCCTTTCTCGGATGGGAGTGGAAGAACACTTGGTCAACCCTAAACCTGTACCAATCATTCCCGAACAAAGAATTCTGGGTGTAATCGCCACAGAATCCATAGAGGAAGTTAAGGATAAAGCCAGGCAACTTGTAACTCCAGCAGACATACAGAATTGGCATCTGCAGGGAAAGGTCTTTGCAGTAAAGGACAACTTATTGTATTTCCAAGAACGATTATACCTACCCAGCACAGATTTACAGAAAAAAGTAATCTCTTGTTATCACGACTCTTTAATGGAAGGTCATCCCGGTATAGCCAAGACCTCAGAAAAGATCAAGCGCTACTTCTGGTGGCCGTCTTGGAAAAAAGATATCAGAGACTTTATAATGTCCTGTGGAGTATGCGCCCAAAACAAGAGTCAAAAGGAAAGACCAGCAGGCCTCTTACGCCCTATTGACATCCCACCTCGCCCTTGGCATACGCTTTCTATGGACTTCATCACCGATCTACCTCCATGCTCCGGATACAATACGATTCTAGTAATCGTGGACTTATTCTCCAAGATGGCGCATTTCATTCCGCTCAAAGGCTTGCCAACAGCAGCAACTCTGGCCCGAGAATTTCTCGAAAACATCGTCCGACTGCACGGTTTTCCTTCGGTTCTAATTTCGGATCGAGGTCGTCAATTTATTTCTCATTTTTGGCGAAGTTGCTGTCGGTCGGCTCAAATTGATGTGAGACTATCGACCAGTCACCACCCTCAGACCGACGGACAAACCGAGAGGACCAATCAAACTCTGGAACAGTATTTACGCTGCATGCTGCAACAAACTGAAAAAACTTGGAAAGATATCCTTTGGATAGTGTAGGGGAGGACTGGTCCAAAGAAAACCCCCCCCTCGCCTACGCTTTCTCCCCAGGTGAGGACTATGGCTCCTTTGGGCGTCCCCTCATGCCACCCGGGCCCAGGTGGTGGAGGGTTCACCCACTGGAGACATTGCCCGCACGTATTAATTGCCCACACGTATTAAAATTTAGCTAGGCCTAGAAACCATTTTGTCTGGTAAAGATGGTGTGAGCTCAGCGCACTGTAGCGCGGCCCCCACCCTTGGAGGGTTTCAGTCATCCTTGTTGCCGCAGCACCCTGGTAGATCTGCTGCGAGCACGTTCCCACGAACAAGACGGACATGAGCTAGTGTAAAACACTAACATTGTAACAGTTCACCTCCCGCAGTGTATCATCGCTCCCAGCATGACCCGGCCAGCAGGCCTAGGCAAATGAAAAGAACAGTAAAATGGTCGTCACATGCCAGACAACCTTTGTATATTAATATTGAGACTACTTGCAAAGGATGCTTTTCTCTCATAAAATCCCTTATATTACAAAAGCCTGTAAGATGTATAATTACAAGAGATCATGCCCCCATGATATAAGCGATGGTGAGCATATACCATTGCAGTTGGGTACTAATAATAACGGCACGCACCAGGAATCTGTTTGTTACGTGTATGACTGGAAAACTTACACCCCATGGGCTCGTGCCATAACTGAACTAATGCTGCTAGAGGACACAAGAAAACGAATGTAACCATACAAAGGGCCCATGTGAAGAATGCCTGGGAAGGCGCATGTCATGTGTGCATGTCTAGGCCCCACATGCGCCACCACCGTCACGAACAAGTGGCGGGTTACTTTCTATGTTCTCCACCAATCCTAACTCTACCTCACTTACTGCAAATATATATGCATATAACTAAATACTGCACTTGTTAAAACATAATGTATGAATAAGGTACTCAGACTGGGTATAATCAAGACACATCCAGCAAAGTTTAAATGCATGTTTTGTAATGTTTTGAATAAGTATTATAGAGCGTTCAAATGTTTGATGTCTTTACCTAAATCGGCAACACACGAGGAAGATACCTTTGTGAAATACGTGCAAGGCCATTCCCACTCCCACCCTGCGAAGGCTGCCAAGGCATGAGAGCAGAGACCGCGCCGCGCTGCGTTACCTCCCCCAGCCAGACTGGAGTCGCTTCAAAGATTTGTAACCCCCTCTGTAGCACCCAAGGCCACCACCTGCCACATGCATTATTTACAGCACAGCAGTAAACCTCTGCCTGAACATACGCGCCCCCTCGTAAACCTCACAACCCACCGGACCATCTCAGACTTATGGCCCCGTGCAATCAAGACACCCAACACTTTGACAACACACAGCGGAACATCCATAACAACTTCTAACAAGGCAGAAAGACATGCACCACCCGTCCCAGGCCCTGAAGCTTAGCCCCTCGACCTATGGCCCCGGTCAACAGGACACTGGTAACCATGCCCTGACGTATTACCTCCAGTCCCCTCACAAGGTGCATTCCTCCTGTGTTGCATTAACCTGTTGTATAACCTATCGAAAGATTTACTAAAGAAGATAATACCAGAATGTTTGAATGACTGCGGTGTGCACGGCTTAGGGCTAACAAGTCAAGAAAAGACATTCATCTCTGACACCGCCTGGATGAACTCTGCCACCCTGCCAGGCCCAGCCCAACCCACGAGGCTGCCCAGTGACGTCTTCCAGCCAAAGCCAACCACATCACAGCAGCACCTATAGTTAGTCATCACCACCCAATCCCCATGAACTTGTGCCCCCTATAGTGTGTAGGTTCTTATGACGTTTTTGTAAATATATACGCCTGTCTTTGCTATTGTCAGACAGAGCGCTCTCGGAGTTTGCAGAGTTCTTTGCATGCCCTATTCTGATTGATAAACTCCCATTTACGCTCACCCGCACTCTGTCTTGGCCTTATTCCCATCGTGGGAGAGTCCTTCATTGTCTCTCATTGCGGGGAGGATCGTGCTGTTTGGGGACGCTTGCCTTCAATAGCCGAGTATGCCTACAATAACTCTGTCCATTCGGGAACTGGGAAAACCCCGTTTTTTCTTTTGTACGGCAGTCACCCTCGAACCTCGGAGTTGGATCCCCTCCAAGATCTTGAAACACCAGCAGTAGACTACCTGCATTCTACAATCACCCAAGCCTTTAAGGAAGCTGTTTCTCACCTTCAAAGGGCTAAAGAACAATACAAGAAAGGAGCAGATCAACATCGGAAGGAAGCCCCTCACTATCAAGTAGGGGATCAAGTCTGGTTATCCACCAAATATCTATCTCTAAAAGGGCCACGCACATTCAACCCAAGATACCTTGGTCCCTATTCCATCACTACCATAGTAAACCCAGTAGCGGTCAAGTTGGACTTGCCCCCGCACATGAAGATACATCCGGTCTTCCACGTCTCTCTATTAAAACCCGTGCAACCTCAAACCCGACTAACCAACTCTCCAAAACCTATCCTAGTGGATGGAGAACTCGAGTTTGAAGTCAAAAGCATTCTGGACTCCAAGATCTCCAAATCTAAACTATTCTACCTAATTGACTGGAAAGGCTACGGCCCCCAAGAGAGATCCTGGGAACCTGCTGAATATGTCCACGCTCCTCGCCTAATCAAAAGATTTCACCGAACATTTCCTGACAAGCCAAAACCCCCGGAGAAGCCCGGTTTGGGAGGGGCCTTGAGGGGGGGTACTGTCATGATCTCTGCTTCCAAAAGGTCAGGGTTTTCCCAACTCCCTTGGAAGCAGATCCATAACCCAGGTTCCGAGTGCCAACCAGTCCCAATTGGGACCTTTTGGACCCAGTCCTGGCGCCAGTGGCACCAGGCTCATAAATATGCCCAGTCCCAGCGCTGGAAGCGCCGGGCTCATAATGCTTGGGTGGACTTACCTTCAACAGACCATGCTGCTTACTTGCCTGCCAGTTGAGCCTCTGATCCTCTTCTGTTTGGAACTACTTTTCCTGTTGGGTGGGGCTGGAGCCACTCCCTAGATTCAGAACACTGGAACTCTTCTGGAAGGCAGGAACTCTTTTCTTACCAGGAACTCTTTTCTTACTTAGGCGTGGCTGTGGAAGGAGACACCTAAGCACTACAGGAGGCTATTTAAACCACACCCGGTGGATGAATCTTGCTTTGCGTTATTCTGCAACCTCTGCAGCAGAACGCTCATCGTGTCTTCTGCATCCGGTCCTGGGCCTAAGGAAAAAGGCTTACCATCCTGAATCCAGTCTTCAGCAACACCTATAAAGACAAGAAAGAACAGGTTAGCATTCCGGCATCTGAAAGGCAAAGGCTTACCTACTCTTCGTGCGCTCCGGAGGTCTTCACACTGCATTCCGGCATCTGAAAGACAAAAGTTTACCAACTCTTCGCACGCTCCGGAGGCCTTCGGCGCTGCATCCCGCATCTGAAAGACAAAACAAGGTGCGTTTAAAGACATTGGGGAACTTTAATACTCGCGTGCCATTACTCCTTTCCACATCTAATCCAGTGGGTATTCCGGCACCCTGCAGCCGCTCCGAACTCTTACCTGCAAAATAAAAAGACGGTTAGAGCGCATAGTGAAGCAGGCAACAAGCGCTTACTTACGTGCTTCCAGGCGCTTCTATTCATCACACGGGCTCCATCTTCAACTCACTTCAGCCCGTCATCCGCCAGCGCCGGAACCCTGCAAAACAAGAGACATCATTACTAAAGACTTTAAAGACATTTGAATGACTCGAAACTTACCGTTCGTGCAGTAAACGACGGACAGCAGTCCTCTGAAGTCAAGAGGCCTGCGCTACCTATCCAGTGAAGAAACTGGTTACAGCACCCTGCCCCGAGGCAGATGGAGAGCTCGGCATTCACTTACCTAAGGTGAGAGCGTTAACCTTTGGGGGTCTACAGGAGAGGAGAAGAGGAAAGAGATAGGGACACCCCAATAACCCCAGTTCATTAACCCCATATTTTCTATCTGCAGACATCTTACTCTACACGTCAGGCATACAGTGCACAGAGGTCCAGCCCAAAGAGCCAACCGGGTGCTACACATCACCTTTGAAGATACGGTAGTCGCCCAGTCAAGACCGGCGCCTCTGCGAGAATCAGGTGAGCGTTACACCTAGGGGCATCAAATGTATGTCCAGGGACACCCACAAGAGCCCATGGGGAAGCCTGAAGATGACTTAAAGCACCAACAAAAACAAAGACCAAGGTTGATGTACATTCAAAGGGAACAACACAGTACAGTGATGCACAATTAGCTGTGCCTATCCAATGACACACACATAACCATAAAAGGCTGTCTAGGCCCACACACGTACTTGGCATAAGCTCTGGGGTTCTGCCTAAGACTAGGTGCAGGGCCCACGAACAACAATGTTGCCCATGGCGCAGCCGTAAGATGAGGCACCCAATGAAACTACCATACATGGGATGGGACACTGCCAAACAACTACTGAGGGACACTACCCTGCCATCAGACCTGGCCTGCAGGCCGTACACCAGGAAGAACACACACCATCATGGATGCCACACATACCTCCTGCACATGTGACCCAGACTCCCATCAGCTACCATGCATGGTAGCAATGCATAGGTCCAGACCACGCCCCATGGCATGCAGCCCTCTGTCAGATACCAATAAGCAATGAGTGTTGGCCTTCAGCTGTGCGCAAGTATTACCATGTCAGACTGGACACCCCCCTGCGCAGTGTAATACGCATGTAAGGACTGGAATGTGAAAGTGTGGCACAATGAGAAATGGGACATGCATGCACAGACTGACCATTGAGATGCTGCCGCGACACACAATACCACTGCCGAGCATCATAATCCACACCTGTGTCTTACCCCCTCGTAAGTGACTCTGGATGCCTGCTGCTTCTGTGGCTGATGACCCCTGTGGGTAATCCCCAGACGCGCTGGAAGTGGCATTTTAACAGTGCCCATGTGAGGTCCGGGTGACCATAGAACAGAACATTTGGCCTCTGGAAGGTTCGATTCAGATGCCTACACCAGACTGGGGATGCACTGATGTACAGGCCAGACAAGGTGGAACAGATCGTCCTGGCCTATGCAATGTTGCACAGCATATGCAGCAGACGCAACATACCCCTGCCCCCAGATCTGGACATGCCTCATCCAGAGGATGATGCTGCAGCACCAGCTGGCCCTTGCATGTGCATGCTGAGCGCTTGGAGGCCAGGGATGGGCGCATGGCCCAGCAATAGCTGCTTGACAACATTTTCTGAATCCACCCTCCACTTAGCATACCCGTTGCACTTTGGTGATATCCTGCACCATCACAATACACCCTTGTATGAAAATGAGGAATGTCCTGTCAGTGCTTCACGTGAAAATGTGTTATATGAAATGTGGCTGCAAATATGCCCTACACCACAACAGATTCCCCATTCATCTACCACCCACCCTACCCAAAATACCCATCCTCAAAACACACCCACCCTCCAAACACTCCCTCCCCCAAAACACCTCCCGCCCCATTAAACACCCCAGCATTGTCTGACTGTCGTTTCCTGCCCTTCTTGTGGGCCTTCTCCTGCTCCTTGCCAATGAGGTGGCGCAGTGACCAGCACCTTGGAGTGCTGGCTAGGAAACCCTCTGAGTGTCAGAGGTGGAAGGCTCAGACCCCTGCACCCTTATGTACTGCAGGGTCACCTGGATGGCCTGGTTGAGCGACATCATGCACATTTACTCAAGCTGCTGCCGTGCAATAATGGACAGTTCTGACTGCTGTTTCTCAATGGCATGCAGGCATGCATCCATTGTCCTCGGACTGAGCAGAGGCGGAGGGCTGTGTGGTGGGCCGGGGCTGTAGCGTGCCGATGGGTAGGACTTGTCATCGCCACCCTCCTCATTGGGCGTTGTCACATGGGCCCTGCCACGATGGCCTGATGGTGGTAGTGTCCGGTGTGGTGTTGTGGGCAGAGGAGGGACGGCAGCACAGAGTTCCCCGGATGGGGGCCTTGTCAGGCCTAGCACTGGTTGCTCTTGGGGCTGGGGTGTCTCCCCACTGGCCCGTGTTGGGGTCACTGACCACTGGTGTGGGGATGGCGGTAGCCACAGGAACCGCTGGTGTGCCACTTGCAGCGGTGGGAGGTGATGGTGGAGGGGCTGCTACGACTGATGGTGGAGGAGCTGCTGCAGCTGATGGTGACAGGGATGCTAGTGGCTGTGAAGGACCGGGAGCCCTGCCCTGCTGCCTGGGCCTGCTGGCAAAGGGTGTGGCCTTCGCAGGTCTGGCTACAGCTGCTGTCCTAGATGTCGAGGGATCAGCCCCATCGCTGTCTGTGGACTGTGTGCCTTTTGGGACGAGATGAGCGTGCTCTTAGTCATCTGGTGGTCATGTTTGCGGGCTTGCATTACACTCATGCAACATAATGTGTGTCCTGCTCTTTTGATGTGGCTTCTTTGGTGTGTTGGCTCTGATGTGTGCTCCTACAAGTAGGTCTTTGGAGTGCACATTGCCTGTTGGCCTATTAAGGTGCACTGTTGTTGTATGTGTGCGGTGGGACAACAATTCATGTCATGGACTCCCTTGGCACACATGGGCGCTTATCATGTGTGGTGGGGCTGTACATTTTGGCTACGGTGCTTCTGAGTGGCTACATCTACCTGCATCCCCTGGCATGTGTGAGATCTGGCCATTCGTGGTGACTGACATGTGTTGGACCACTTCCCTTGCACATTGGGTGGTTCTCTGCTTGGGGAGGCATGTATTTGGACACAACATTTGTATTTACATAGGGTTTGTTGCACTTACCACCATCGCCTTGGGTCCCTCCTCCAGCCACTGCTGTTCAGACTTCCTCAATACCCTCCATGTGTAGGATGGTGCTACAAGTCTCCTACCAGGGCCTGAGGTGGAGCGGTGCCACCGTCCCTCTTTTGTGGCAGCGCTCTCCCTTCTTTGTTGCGAGATGAGACTGCGATCCCTCTGCCTCAGATCGTCCCACTGCTTCCAGCAGTCCTTGATTGTGCGGGGGACAGTCCCCACGACTGTGACCTCATTGTGACCTGTTGCCAAATGGCAGATTTTCTCTGCTGGCTGGTCTTGCTGTGGCTGGCCTCGGAGTGCCTCAGAGTGCTGCACCACTGCCTCCTATAGTGCAATCAACTCTGTCTCATTGAAATTTGGTTTTCGCAGCCAGAGGGGGGTTGGGCACCCGGGTGGTCTTGCAGTAACTCATGGCGATGGCTTATTTAGCAGTAGATGGCAGCAGGAAAGGAGAGTTTCAGGGTGGATTGAGTTTTAAAGATGGCTGCCAGTGAACTTCCTGTTCCGGTGGTGGTGATAATTCTGGCACGGTTATTCCGGCACCGGTAATTCCACCAGTTTCGGTGCTGGTATCAGTATTCTGGCTGCTGATGCTGGTAAAAAACGGTAAAAACGTTTCCGGGAAGGGGGTTGTGCACGTGCCCGGCAACTAGTGATGCGCTGGATATTCCTGTTGATCACCCTGGCAGTAACAAACACCAGCATGCCAGTGAAACGGCCGGTAATACCAGATCTGGCATTTTTCTCAGACTGGCACACTCTTGAGTTTACCAGTAGGGGCAGTGAACTACCAGCAGGCCTGACCTGCCAGGAGTTCAAGTCTGTATCAGCAAAGAATTGCCCCTATCACTGGCACCATTACAGGTGCCTATAATAGGGGCAGACCCATTCCATGAAGCACTATGAGACTCCATGGAATGGGAACTTACCGCCTTTGCCGGAAACCATAATATCCCAGTAACACTGGGATATTGGGCGCCGGTAATGGTAAGGCGAGTTTGCCGGTAACCTGCAGGAGCTACTGGCAAACTTTTAATGAGGGCCAATTGTCTCTCAGTACTGAGTCCTATGGACTGATCAGTTTCCCCATATGAATGCTTTACTTAGCTCCAGAAAGTCAGGCCAGGATTCAAAACAAAGGAAAATGAAGGGGTGACTTGTAGAAGTCTTTGTGAGGAAGCAGCAAAAAGAAAATCTTTCCTTACAGCTGCTATTTTATGACCAGTTCCCATCTCAGCCTCATCCTGTGTGGTGTTTTGTGGTCGCCTCACTCCACAACACTTTTCACAATCCCTCACTACCTCTGACACAGGATTAGACCTGCAGTGTACCTATTAGGCTAGCGAAACATACTCTGCATAGCTTTGCCTTACCACTTTAAGTGTACTAACTTGCAGCTTTTTTCTGGTGTGAACTAAGACACTGAGTCTAAAACCTCTATCTCTTACTTTCCCGCCACTGCTGGACCAGCCGTTTTCTAATACATGCACAGATCTACGTACACAAGATCATTCCTTTCTCTGTCCTATGGTTGCATGACCTAAATACACTCCCTCCCCAATGATGTTGTGAAAGAAGTTAGATGACATAATACTAAAGGAGTACAAATGTTTTGGTTGGCAGAAAGGTCCTGCACAGTTTAGTGAAAATATGTTGAAGAGCGTTAGATGTGAACCACAAACTAAATTGCCAAACAAGGTTGCTTGCACGAGTATTTTTTTCAAAAGAACCACAAGTGCTAATCTTTCAGGGCTCCTGTTAAGAGAATGCTAAACATGGCCATTAGTTGCCAAATGTGTTGGAACAACTTTTTTTTTTTACAGCGACTGAACTTTATTTTGTAGGAAAAACTACATTGGCTGACAGTCTAATCGCAAGCAATGGGATTATCTCCACCCGACTGGCTGGAAAGGTAAGATGCATTGCTAAGTAGTTTACTTAATATTACTAGTTTTTATGCTGATAAAGGGTTGCTTGACCTACAATGGTTCTGCGGATGTTGGATATTATTTGAAACCAAACGTCCATATTGGAACTAATTTAACTCCCACCCCCTGTTGGTCTCTGATCGGTCTCTAGTCCTGACATGAAAAGCAATCTGTCGACATCTAAGGGAAGACTACTTTTTTTCTTCTTGGGTTATGAATTTGAGATCTTGCCATTACCTCTGGCAATGTTTCCTGTTTTAAAACTGGTGTGGCTCCTTTAATGGTACATTTTGGTAGGAACAGGTCATGTCATATGTTAACTGGAGGAACGAGAATGATCTATCCTTTGTAGTATTGCTTTCTATATTTGGAATATTTCCAGGTTTCTGTGGCAAAGAATAACAAGAATTTCTTAATTCGAATCCTTTATCCTATCACGGGGCACTTGATGAAACTGATGCCTTAGAAGTGTTCATATTTTAACTTCCACTACACAACTGCAGGAGTCCAGGCTTTTAAGAGAGGATTTGAGGCAGCCCTTCTTTTTATGTTAAAGCTCAGCTGTCTCAACTTCACCGTCCAGCCTCATCAGTTTACGTTCCCTAGTGTAGGCTGCTGTCCTGCTGATCAGTTCCCCACGTACCACTGCTTTCATTGTGTCCCACACTGTTACTGTTCCCGCATGAAGGCCTACCATGCTATTTTCCCGAAAATAGTTTGAGATGATTTCCTCCAATTTACGTACATAGCACCGGACCCCTCAGAATTGGATCGTACAGTTGCCAGGGGCACCTAGTAAATGCTGGTTTACCTTGAATTGCTGAAGTAAGCGAAACAAGTGCATGGTATGAGAGTGCATGCAAGGCTATCTCCACCCGACCCCCGGACACATGGATATAGGACGCTGGAAAGTAGCAGTAGGTTGAGTCTTGAGAACCTCTTGTGTACGTGTGAGTAGAAAGAGAAGTCCCTTTTCCTACCCATGAAAACAGCCTCCATGCTTCCACCAGCCCCAGTTGTCTGAGCAGTTTGGCGAAGCATATTTTGTGTTTGTAGTATGGATGCTGGTAGCGTCTTATCGAGCTATGGATCAGGTACTAGGTTGAAGTCACCCCCAATCCGTAGCTGTCCCTCTGCAATGTCCATGCCTGAGGGGTAAAGTTGTCTAGAAAGCAACACTGACCTTCATTAAGAGGCATACAGTGAAATTACGGTAAATCGGCAGTCCCATAGAAAACACTTAACACAGATATATCTCCCCTGAGGATCCAGTAAAACTGCTTCTTGGTCAGTGGCACATTCTCACCCAATCGAATGGCCATCCCAAGTTTTTTTCTCTTGAGGTCCTGGGTTGCGCTGCCTCACATGGTGTGTCCTGTCCAACACGATGGGCGAGTCAGCTGGCAGGTCCAAGATGGAACGCAATACGCTGGAGACAAAGGTAGACCGTTTGTTGCCCTCTCTTTTAAGCAGGATGCCACCGATGCAGATAATATTCCTGCAGGAGCAATTTTCTGCATCCTCTTGCTTGTCTTCAATGCCTCACAGCGAGACTCCAGAGTCTCAATTTTATTGGAACTTTCACCAACCCCGTACGACTGCTCACACAATGCATCCTCAACTGCAGCCACCCTACTTTCTGTTTCCGACATTCTCTTGTCAAGCACCAGAATTTTGTGAGACAATCCTGCTTTTTATGTATTTCTTTCTGGATTTCCGTGAGTAATTCTTGCAAGTCCGTTTTGGTAGACCGTTGTGAAAGTAAAGGAGGAAATGGATCAGCTGCATGGATCTGGGAGGTCACCAGCTCGACATGTTTGGGCTTGTCGACTGGCTGCAACATTGTGGAAAAATATAACCCTGTTTGCCAGCTTTAGGGGTCTTCACCATGGCCACTGAGAAATGACCCGGGGGCTGAGAGACGTTGAAGGTGGCAAAAGATGAACCATGTAGAGAAATACCTGCAGGCCAGTAAAAGATCACCTAAGGATCACAAACGACCTCAAGCAGGTATCGCCGTACTCCCAGGTTAATCATCCAGGCCCCAAACTGCAAAGCTGCTGGGCCTACAAGCGCCGGCTATGGAAATGAGCCAGTCTCGTGAGCGTACTCTGGGATCCCCAAGCCTGTGCGCTATGTGATGCCACCCGTAGGCAGATGCTGTGTCGCAAAAGTGGGGGCCAGATGCAAGAACGAAACAGCTGAAGGCTCAATATTGCCAGGGTGAGTTCATCTCATCTCAGTGCATTGGCATAGGACACTGTTTCTTCCACACACGTCCTGCTGCAGCCTTGGGGATGGGGGAAGTATTCAGCAGACCTCCAGACCCCCATTCAGGCCCGATCCATCGGACATGCAAGGCGTCCCCAGCATGCAGGCCCCACATTATGTCATTCCCATTCCAGGAGCCTGCCTGGCGCACATCGGGTGGTCTTCACAGGACCTGTGCCAACCCCAATGCTCAGACTCACCAGAGTGAGTGAAGATGTCGTTGCAAGGGCACCGGACTGGGAACAGTCAGTAAGGGGGGAAGCAGGTCTGGTCACAAGCTGCTGCACAGCTCGTACAGCAGCACCACGGAGCCGTCCGTATGATCCGAACTGGATGCTGCCATATTAGGCCAGGCGCCTGCTCGCCGCCACTCGGGAAACCACCAAACGGCTCCTCACCGCTCATGTCCCGAGATGAGAGCGGGTGGGAGAGGGATTCCAATACGTTTTCCTGCCCTCAGACGTCGGCGGCACTCAGAGAGCCATCTGATGCAATGGTGCTCCTAGCCAAGTCCCGGAAAAGGCTGTTCTTAATCTAGGTTTCCATGTAGACATCCCTCCTGATTTCATAGTCTGTGATTCCACCAACACAACTTTTGCGGAAAATCAGATCAATTGTTCTCTCTTTTACACTATGAAAACGTTCCAACTCGTCCTCATGATTTATTCCATTTAACCCATCCAAAATCAAAATGGTTAAGTTGCTGGCCTATCTCCTGTATGAAGTCCCCCTCTGAGAAGCATTAAAACAGAGACTGGGGAGGGGGTCTCTAGAAAAATTGACGAAAGTAGATCTTAGAGAAAAACATACTGACATTTCTTTTCTTTTTCTGCACTCGTATAAACATACCACACCTTCAGAGAATGTGGAATCTTGGGTTTCTCAAGAATCCCAGGAAATGTCTTCTCCATAGAAAAGAGGATGGCAACTTGTCCAGCAGAATATTATATATAGCTGAGCAGGGTTGGAAGCTCAAAAACCATTGAAACCCATGGGCATTCCCCGAGATGGTGAAACCACCATAAAACACTTAAGGGGAGAATTCAGGACATTTACCAGAATGTACACTCTTCCCTTCCATTTATCAAGGGACAAGAATGTTATTCCTTTAGAGAAATGGGACAATTCTACTAAACACTGGCCCCTGCATTTCTTATCTCCTCCCTCTTCCCTCACAAAAAAGACCCACAGAGAACTCTAGACCCAGTAAAGAAAAACCTGAGACCTCTTTTGCATTAATCTTATATGCCAAAAAAACAAAAAACCTAACTTTGAGAGGAAAAGATCCACCTGTATCTTTATTTGCATATGTGAGATCCCAAAAATAAATCAAGACCCCATATTTATATGCAGAAACCCGTGTAGAGTCTCCACTTCTGATACATTGTGGAGAATAATTCTTTCTGGTTTCTCCACGGCTATAAGCATAAGAGCAATTGCTTTCTTGCAGGATGCAGAAACTAGATGTTAAGAACAGTAATGATCCTATGAAAATCATCTTCAAATTGATGTTAAATAGGCAATGTGAAAGAGTCTAGATAATGGTACATGAGAGCGCTTAAAATAATGAGAATGATGTCTAAAGCTTTATAATCGATGTGTGTTGCTTGTATGCCGTTTTCTATTTTTTTCCCTTTTCTTTTAAATGTATATAGTATGCTGGTTGTATTAATTCTATGTTATTATTGAAAAGCTCATTAATGTCAGCTATATCAATAAAAAATATATGCAGAAACTAAACCCTCTATAAGGCCACATTACAGGGAAAAAAAGGTTTGGGGATTCAGCTCGATAATGGAAGCAAGGGATGTACCATTCACCCCAATAACGCAAGTGGGTTGGAAAGAGTACTCCAAAGGAAAGGTGCATTATATTCATGGAGCTATTCAGGATTTCTTCTTTACTCCAATATCCTTGAACATCTTGGGAGATACCTTGCACATAGAGGCAGCCATTATCCCGAACCTAGATGTTGTTATAGGTAGCAATGTCCAACAAATCATCAGTGATTGAGTGAAATCACCCAGGAGGAGATTAATACTAATTGCCCGCTTTTAGGCAGTGAAGAAGGGGAAGCCAGCCCAGTTAGGGAAAAGGTATGTGTTGAATCGTGGGATTCAGCCACTTCTCTCGGGGGGGCGGCGGGGGTGGGAGGGGCATTTCGCTGTGAGGCTAGGGAGATGAGCCCACTATGTGATACCGTCACTAGGGGTAGAGGCAAACGGAACCTCACCGGGAGAGACACCCCCGATCCCCTTGGGGACAAGGACTCCCTACCCATGCACCTCTAAATCTGGAATTATTAAACCTGTTGAAAGTAAACATGAAGGATCAGTAGATGCATGGTAGTGTCATACTGAAACTTTCCTACAATCTGAAGAAAATTACTTAGCTGGTACAGCAATGAAGAAAACCACTGGAGTAATACAGAATACTAGCAAGACACAGAGGAAGGACTTTGAATGGATTGTGTCCTCCAACGTATTCCTCATCGTATATATTCACGTCCAGCTTTAGCTGCTTACGTCCAGCTTTAAAAATGCTTCGGAATTTTTCTCTCGGCAGAGGGCGCCGTGCGTCAATGGCGTCGAGTCGAGGTCCCTCGAAGGCCTCCGTCGAGGGTGACGTCATCGGGTATACAAGTAGCTTGCACTGCGCCCGTTGGCCTCAGTTCCGTTTTCCGCAGTACGTGTTGCTATTGGAGACTCAGCACGCCTCAGTAGTTTCTGTGACGCCACTATCATTTTCGAAGAAAAATCGACTCAAAGATGTCTTCTTCATCGACCCAGACTACACCGCGTTCGGGGTTAAAGAAGTGCAAAGATTGCAGTTTAAAAATGTCGATAACTGACCCACACCAATCGTGTTTGTGGTGCCTCGGTGAAGATCACGACACAAAGGCCTGCACAAAGTGTCAGGCGATGACTGGTAAGGCCTTGCGAGAGAGGAAGGGAAAACTGCAGGTGGGTCGACAGACAAAATCCGACCGAACGTCGAGTCAAGAACCCATAAAGAATCTCCTCGACGTGATAGGACACATAGGTCGAAATCCCGAAGTGGCTCCCACCACTCTTCGTCTTTGACGAAAAGGTTGAAGAGACGCCCCGGTCCCCATCCACTTCGTCGTCAGACTCCTCTCCCAAAAAAATGCAATGCCCCACAAAACACTCTTCTTCCAAAGAGTGGGAAGCTTTCAGGGTGAAAATGATGGAAGTATTTGAGAGGGCTAAGCCTCGGACTGCACCTTCCTCGGGAGCCGGCCAGGTGCGTTCCCGTTCCGACACTTGCGCACCCTCAAGCCCGGGTGATCGAAGAAGAGCTGATGGGGAACCCTCGAGGACCCCGAGCAAGAAAGACCGCTCGAGTCGAGACGACCGTTCGAGGTCAGCAACGCCATCCAAGGTCCCGCATAGCTCAAAGGACAAAGCCTCGAAGAGCGCCTCGACGCCTTCGAGACCGGTGCTGTCGAAGGCTCCTATTTCATCGTTTGCATCAACGCCTTTCTCGACTCCGAAGCCGTCGGCGACGAAAATGCCTAAGGCTCCAGTTCAGTCATCTGTACAGGTTGCAGCAAAAGAGAAAGCTGCAAAGCCTACACCCTCTTCAAAAACAGTACCTACAGAGAAGACGTTCACTCCTCTGCCCAGGAAAGAATTCTTCTTTAAATCCCAATCCTCCATTTTTGAAGAGCAGGAATGGCCTGAGGATGAGGAGGTCCCATTTGGCTTGGAATATGGCACCCCAAATGTCCCAGAATGTCTCCGCTCTGAAGAGAGTAGAATGAGGGGTCTCATAGAGACATAACACAATGCTAGTGGTGTGGATACATCACCTGAGGCAGAATTTGGAAAGCCAGAGCAGGAGGCCATGCCAGTTCCTCATTCCGTCAACTAATGACAAAGGTGGTTGATTATTTAGGTTGGACTAGACCACAGACCCAATTTGTCCAGGATGATCTGACGGACATTCTAGATCAAGGCCCGTCCACTGATCCAGTTTTGCCTTTCCACGTGACCTTGCAAAATAGGGTGGCCAAGAATTGGCAGAACCAGGACTCTATTCCTGCTGTGAATAGGTCCCTTGCATCAAAATACCACCCTTCCAGTAACGGCCCCGGCTATCTGTCCAAACACCCCACTCCCAAGAGTCTGGTGGTCCAGGCAGCCACCGCTACATCCAATAAAGCAGCGTACACTTCTATCCCTCCAGATAGGGACGACAAGCGTGTGGATGGATGGGCACGCAAGGTATTTTCAGCAGGGTGTATGGCCTTAAAATCATCCAACTCCATATGTGCCTTGGCAAAATTCTCATACACCTTCTGGCAGTGCACCTCCATGGCGGTGGAGCATATTCCAGAAGGAGAGGAAAGGGAAGGATTCCTGGCTATCGTCCGAGATGGAAAGGCAGCCATGCAAGAATCCCTTCCATCTAGTTTGGACACTGCAGACAGCGTCAACAGGCCCATGGCTACTAGCGCAGTTATGCGCAGGTTTGTGTGGTTGCGGAAGTCTGGTTCCGCACCAGATGTACAGTCCCGTCTCTTGAACATGCCTTTTGACGGGTCTCATCTTTTTGGCAGCAAGGCTGATGAGAGCCTTGAGAGGTTGCAGACCTCAAAAACGGCTGCCAAGTCTGTGGGAGCCGCTATCGGGCAACCTCAGCCTTTTTGTTCATCAGGAAATTCTTGGAGGGAACGATCCTATCGTTACTACTCCTCATATAGAAAGGCGAGAGGAATGGCCAGTCAAAAAGGCCAAAGAAAAATCCCTCGTGGTGGACAAAGTAAAAGTGCTAAGTCAGCTCCAGCTTCCTTGCCATCAGCAGCCGCAGCATCCGCCCCAAAACCGCTTTGAGGGCTTGCATCATGTAACACCGGCGGGGGGCAGACTCTCTCAGCATGTGCAAGAATGGAATGGCGAGCCATTACTTCAGATGCTTGGGCTCTGTAAACAATAGCCCAAGGTTACTGCATTCCATTCTTAACGCAGCCTCAAAACAAACCACAAGGGAGACACTCTTTGAAGTTTTCAGATCCGCTCCTACATCAGGAGATTTTAACCCTGCTAGAGACGGGCGCAATAGAACCAGTGCCTGTATCGGAGAGGAACAAGGGTTGGTGGTACTCGTATTTTTTGATTCCCAAGAAGGACGGAGGACTGAGACCCACCTTGGACTTGAGATACGTGAAAAAGTTCCTCAGCAAGGACAAGTTCAAGATGGTCACTCTTTCTCAGATCCTTCAGGCCCTTCAACTTCAGGATTGGTTGGTGTCATTGAACATTCAGGACGCTTATTTCCATGTGTCAATACACCCCAAGCACAGAAAATACCTGAGGTTCGCCGTTGGCGGCTCACGCTATCGGTTTCAAGTCCTGCCATTCGGGTTGACCTCTGCCCTGAGGATTTTCACCAAACTGATGGTGGTAGTGGCAGTTTACATCAGGAGAGGGGGGATCCATGTCTACCCCTAACTGGACGATTGGTTGATCAGGACACATTCTTCCGAACAAGCGCTGGATCATCTGGAAGTTACCTGCCACTCCCTTCACAGACTGGGCATCTCCCACAATTTAAAGAAGTCACAGATGACTCCTCAACAGCTCCAGTACATCAGAGCAGTATTGGATATATCCTTGGGAAAGAGCTCACCTCCCAAGACGAGGGCTCAAGACATTCTTCAGATGGTCTCCAAATTTGAGTGCCCAAAATCTTCTGGCCTACGACTTCTTGAGGTTGCTTGGCCTCATGGCATCCTACATCTTCCTAGTGCCAGAGGCTCGCCTGAGAATGAGATCCCTTCAATGGACTCTAAAGACTCAATGGTCCCATTTCTCAGGAAAGATGACGGATCTACTTCATGTTCCGAGCAGGGTTCAACAAGACCTTCTATGGTGGACTTGTGAGAACAATATTCTGAAAGGAGAACATTTTTGGTAATCATGGCCGGAGATTACAGTAGTGACGGACGCCTCACTCATGAGGTGGGGAGCCCATGCCAACGATCTGACAGTCGGCGGTCGTTGGTCGACATCGGAGTCCAAACTACACAACAACCTTTTAGAGCTGAGGGCAATCAGACTAGTGCTGAAGGCCTTTCTGCCCTTGGTCAGAGGGAAGAATGTCGTGATAACGGACAGCACTGTGGCCATGCATTACCTCAACAAAAGAGGGGGTGTAGGGTCACTACCTCTGTGCAGAGATGCAGTGCGGTTCTGGTACTGGGCAATACAAGAAGGAATCTCCTTATCGGCAGCTCACGTAGCCGGAGAGAAAAACACAATGGTGGACGCTCTGAGCAGGCAGGGCACAGTCTCCCACGAGTGGGAGCTAGCTCAGGAAGTCCTTCAGGAGATCTTCGCTCTTTGGGGAACCCCTCAAGTAGACCTGTTGGCGACTGGAGTCAACCGCAAGTGCGAAAGGTATTGCTCAAGGGAATTTCCTCTGAGAGAAGCTCTAGGAGACGCGTTCATAGTGGACTGGGAATTCCCACTTCTTTACGCGTTTCCACCAATCCCCGTCATTCCTCAAGTAATCAGGAGGTTGAGACGGTTCGGAAGCCGCATGATCCTAATTGCCCCGGATTGGGCCAGGAGAATGTGGTACCCAGACCTTCTAGATGTGTCCATCTGTCTTCCAATTCGTCTTCCTCAGAGAGAGAATCTTCTCTCACAAATGGAGCGTCAGGTTCTCCATCCAGAGGTCAACACTCTTAACATTCATGCTTGGTATCTGAAAGGCTGAGATACAAGGATTGGGACCTCCCGGATGACGTCATGGAGGTGTTGCTTTCGGCAAGAAGGCCAGCAACAAAATTTCTGTACCGTTGCCGTAGGAAGAAGTTTTGCAACTGGTGCAGGGAAAAGAATATTGATCCTTTTCTATGTTCAATCCCAGAGGTGTTATTTTTCCTCTTATCACTGGTACATAAGGGTCTCAATGTTGGGACCGTTAAAGGTTATTTGGCAGCGTTTTCTATTTTTAAGCGCTCTTTGGAAAAATGTTCCTATTTTAAAATTACTTTGATAATCCAATTCCTAAAAGGGCTCACAAATGTGTTCCCACCTAATTCTTTCCAAGTTGCAGTTTGGGACCTTAATCTGGTTCTAAAGTTTTTAATGTGTGCCCCGTTTGAAACCTTGCACACATGCCCTTTAAGGTTCTTAACCTTCAAGACCATTTTATTGGTCGCATTAACATCTGCACGAAGAGTGAGCGAGTTGCAGGCACCATCTTCCAGGCCACCCTATACTGTGTTCCACAAAGACTGGGTTGTTTTGAGGGTTAGGCCCTCTTTTTTGCCTAAAGTTTTTTCAGATTTTCATCTGACTCAGAAGATCATTTTACCGGCTTTCTATCCTCCCCCGCATCCCGGTAAGGAGGAAGAAAGACTCCACAGGTTGGACCCTATAAAGGCGTTCAATTTTTAAATTTCTAGGCTCTCCAAGCTTAGAGGAGTTGATCAACTTTTTATTGGCTACACTGGAAGGAAATTGGGTCAAGCGATGTCTAAACAGACCTTGTCAAGATGGTTTGTACTTTGCATTACTGAATGCTACAGATAGGCTGGCAAAGTCCCGCCGGAAGGCTTGAGGGCCCACTCGACCAGAGCTATAACATCTTCTACAGCCCTTCAAAGGGGTGTCCCTGTTAAGTCGATTTATGATGCAGCGACTTGGTCCTCAATACATACTTTCACAAAGTTTTACATTTTAGACGCTTCCCACTCTAAGGAACTTGCCTTTGGTAGGGCAGTACTATAGTCATCACTGTAAAAAAAAAAAATAATAATAATTCTACTCCCTCCTCCAAATTCTTACACTGCTTTAGGAGTCTATCTAAGATGAGGAATACGTTGGAGGACACAAACCATTCGTAGAACAAGTTACTAACCAACTGGTAACGTTCTTTTGACTGGATGTTCCTCCAACGTATTCCTCATCGCCGTCCCTCCCAGTCTACCCCTCTGTAGAATTTCCAAGGTTATTACTACTTCAACTTTTGCAAGGCTGAACCATGTCGACCTACGCTGACTATCATCACGAGCAAGAGGGGAAAAACAGAACTGAGGCCAATGAGCGCAGTGCAAGCTACTTGTATACCCGATGGCGTCACCCTTGACGGAGGCCTTCGAGGGACCTCGACTCGACACCATCGATGCACGGCACACTCTGGCGAGAAGAAAATTCTGAAGCAGCTAAAGCTGTATGTGAATATCCAAGATGAGGAATACGTTGGAGGAACATCCAGTCCAACGTTACCAGTTGGTAAGTAACTTGTTCTTCTGTGCTATCTTGGGGAAACCCAAGCTCAGTGTCATCAATTTGGGAGGAGAGGGAGCAATTGTGAGAGAAGCCCAGGAGTTACAAATCAGCTGTTGGAACAGAGCTGATGGACACTGGAAGATGCTGCTTCCCAAGCCGACAGGAAGCTGGCATGTGCAGGTGTCCAAGTTTCCCTGCTGGAAAGAGAGGCTGTCGAGAGCCAAAGAGCTGGAACCCAGTCCCAGGAAGGACCTAAGGAGAAGTGGTGGCCTGACTGGAGACACTGGGGAAGTCTCTAACTGATGCGGATACCGTTTACAGAGAGGCAATCTGGAGTGTGCTGAAAGGAGAAGGGGTCACGAGCACAGACTCCATCCTAACGAGAAGAATGACAAGTGCCTGTGAGAACGCTGAACCGTTAACGCAGCCCCTTTTAAAAAAGGTAACTGGGAGAGTGGGAGACCCAGGGAAACCACTGAATATGACAGTTGGAGTAATCCTACTCGTCCCAGTGGCACTCAAGTTGTCAAGGAGAGTGTGAAATGTCGCTGTGCAATACATAAGGGTACCAGTAAAATAGAAGTTGAGAATACGAGTGAAAATTCCTATAGGGTTCATCATACCTGTCCCTTTGAGCTGTCAACTGAGAAGAAGAGTGAGAATCATTACTGGATACATCCACTCGTCCTAGTTAGAGACAACTGGAGAAGAGCAAAAATCATAATTGGGAACATTATACTCGTCCCAGATGGCACAACTGGAGAAGAGTGAGAATCATTACTGGGCACACCTAATTGTCCCTGTAAGACACAAGCTAAAAAGAAGGTTGATAATCATCATTGGGAAACTCTTCCTCGTCCTGGTGAAGCACAAAGTGATATGTAGAGTGAAAATCTTCACTGGATGCTCATACTTGTCCCAGTGAGACAAGAAGTGATGAGAAGAATGAAGAGCATTACTGGTTAGCTCCTATTCATCCCATTAATAATATAGGTGTTGAAGTCTAAGAAAAGTGAGACTAGTAACTGGAAGAATAATAGTTGCATTAATCATGATAAATAAAGATTGGACATTGAAACAAGGGAGACTTTGAAGTTTGTGGAAAGAGCAAAGGATCAAAAGAGCGCAAGAGATAGTAGCAACCGTATGACTTGATAAAATCATCACCAAGAAATATTTAAGAATTCTTTATTGGTGGGTACTGCTGAGAGAGCAGCCCAGAGGAGAAGGGAGTAATTCTCCTGTACTTTAGTTGTTTTGTTAGTGGTAGGGTCTGGTTAGCTTAGTTTCAAACTGTAGACCGACTTTTCTTTTGGACTTTTATACGACTGACGAGCACCCTAGTTAGTTTTGTTAGGCTGTGTGAAAAACCAGATGATGTTTCACTGCCTAAACCCCGGGGATACCTTACTCAGGTGGCCTGGGCACAGCCATCGCCTTTGGATCAAGACCGTGGGGGTGGACAAGTGCAGGAGGATCACCTGGGTGAGGGGTACTCGGGGAGTGGAATGCCCGATTGGCGAGACCAGGTATCCCACCTTTCCAAATGCCCCTGTCCCATTTTATTTTGTAGGATATTCCAACTTCCCAGGCCCCCCCCACTTTCCTACACAAACGCTAAGCCGAGGAAGAGGAGGTCCGAGACTGAAAGTAGTACCACCCATGCAATACATTGGACATGTCTCAAGATCAGGCAGGGTCAAGCACTTAATCTTAATTACATACACCTGGTATCTATTAGCTCTCCCCACATGGTTGAAAGGTGGAACACTGAGACACACTCTGAGCAAGGCGATACATGAGAAGGAGCAGTTCTTCCAGGGCAACGGCAAACCAAGCCAAGCAGAGTGACAGGCCGAGGGATGGAACCGAGGTACAGAGAAACCTTGGACACCCCGGCGAGAGAGCGTTACCACCAAAGGGCCTTGAGGGTTTGTCAAGGAAGCCCAGCAAAAGAGAAGAGAAACACTTCTTTTGTGTTTTAAGGATACCAGCCGCCCACCCAGGTGAATGGCAGAGTTGCTGAGGTGTAGCGGCAGTTGTGATATCAGCCTTGACTTCAGAATCAAAGCCGCGAAAGGTGAAAATGAATTGACACAGCCGGTGAGTTGATGAAAGCAATGAAAGTCCGGTCTATGTTAAGTGAAACTTGATGGCTACAGTATCTGACGAATAAAGGTTGTGCGCGTGCCGTAAGGCGCAAGAGAAAGCAAAGTATTGTAAAGAACTGTAAATGAAAGATACAAAGTAACTGAGTGATCCGGCGAAAGAAGATTGCCCATTTGAAAGGTCTGATGTCATAGAAGCATCGGGAAGAGAAAGAAACTGAGATGCAAGATTTGAACTGTTAGGTTTGATCCCTGCAGAGGGAAACCTAGATGCGAGATATGTCTTTGAATTGTTAGGTTTGATCCTGGGCAGAGGGAATCCTGTATGTGAGAGATATCTATGAACTTTGAAATAAGTACTGTGCTCGAAACCACATTTACAAAGAGGTCTTGATGTAGGAGAGAAAAAGTGACGTTTGAGGAAAGAAGGTGAAGTGGTCATGCCGAGGTAAGAGAAAAAGCCTCTCAGTTTTGAAAGTCTTCGACAGCAGAAGGAAAGTGAAAAGAGGCTATAGCCCGAGAGAGGGAAGCCTATGAAGGTGTGATTGAAGCTTGGGAAAGGGAACCCCGACAATTTGCGATTGAAAGGTCTGAGCCCGGCATAGGGAAACCTTTACTGAATTGAGGTAACCAGAAGGAAACAAACTTTTGTTGAACTGTATTACAAGCTAAAAGGTGACCTGGGCTGGAGTAAGAGAAAGCTGAGGGGACCACCGGATAAACTAATGACTTTTTCGTGGAAGGCCAAGTGGGTCCTGGTCCACGAAACAAACTGCATCCTTGTGTCCGAAGTCAGAGTGTGCCGCAAGGTCCAAGTGTGCCACCTTACCACATGCTACATAACGTGGAGAAGGGAGTTTACTCAGCCATACTGACATTTCTTTTGAACACTGATTTTCCTTTTTGCATTAAACATCCCCTTTATACATTTATTGTATTAGAAAGAGGGCAGGCATTAGGTCCATTAGTATAGGCCATTTTATTTTGACTAAGGTCTGACTAGGACTGTGTTTTCTTTTTGTTAGATGGTAGAATGCTCCCATCTCAGTTATGGGGCAAGATAGTTTTCCAATCCCTTTTAAACCATCAATAAAGATATTGAAACTTTCAATTTTTTTGTGTAGTGTCTACTTGTGATACCATGCCTCCCTCACAGCTGGGAAACCCCATAGTTTAGGGAAAGTCAGACTTTCTTTTTTTTATTTGAATAAATACAAGTCACAAATGAAAGTACTGAGTCTGTCTCCTTCCTCTGGCCTGCCACAAAACACATACCCATGCAAACACTATACACAGAGACATATGGCCTCACACATGCACTCCAAAGGTCTAGTTGGGGACACCCCTTACCCTCTACATGTAAAAAGCCTCCAACCTTATACATGTGATCTTTGTCAAAAGTAAAGTAGTTGGCTTTTGTAATCAAAGTTTCTTTAGGCAAGCAATCTGATATCTATCTTTTTAATTTAAGCTGAGATACTTGGACAGCAGAGAAGATGAACAGATTAGAGGAATCACCATGAAATCCAGTGCCATTGCACTGCAGTTCAATAAAGGTAAGCTTATTTGACATTCAGTGTTAACATTGCTGAAATGGTTACATTTGCTGCTTTTGTTTTCTCCAAAACACCCTAATGTTCATAAACCTTGTCAGGAAATAAATCCTTTTCTTTTGTTAAGACCCGCCTTTTACTAGGAGGATTCACTGTTTAGATTGGTTGTATACACTATAGAATGTGTAGCAAAGCACATCTGTTGTGTTAGGGTAGTCATGAGACAGTCGCTGGGTGTGGTGTTTTTGGCAAATTATCTCTTATTCTGTTGAGTTCGTTCTACCTCTCTAGTTTTGGATAAGCAACAGTTTTAATTATTTTGCATATTGTATAAATATCATGTTAATATGTCCCTAGGAGGACATAGGCAGTGTTTGCTTTATAGGGTTTGACTTGGTTTCAATCTTTCATGGTCTGCACCAGTTGAAAGTACTGAGTTTGTCTGTAGGAAATGATGATGTTGGTGGTGGTAAGCACCTTTTGGCATACCTGTAGAGGAACAGGACTGTAATGTCCATTTGTGAAGATTTGCCGATGTCAACCTTTCATGGTAGCTTCTCTTAGTGGATAACCATCTGAAACTCACAATGACATTGTCATCTTGGAAAGGTAGAAGAACAGAGCCTAGACTGAACTGATCTAATTGTATATTTTGCCAACCACTCCAGCATGTGTCATTTCTGACCAGATCTCCTCTTCCAGAAACTCTATGCGGTCTTACCTTGGACAGCTCATTAGAACCGATCTCTTACACTGTCCCTATCTGCATATTCCTGCTTCTGCACACTCTCCCTTGTGTTCCTGTCCTTCACAGGTAGTTCCATCAGAGAAACAGCGTGTGCTATTTCTTTAATGCCTACATTGCGATTTGATAGCGCTGTACCAGACACTTGTACAGATGTGTATCCATGCTTTATCTTCTGATCACCGGATGTGACATTTGATTCAGATTCCTCTATTTGGTGACATGACCTTGATAGTGAATATTTACAAATCTTCTAGTCGCATTGCCCTGATGAAGGACCAGGTTCGGTCTGAAATGCATTGGCTTTCCCCTAGCTGCTTCACTTAAATTGAAGATTTGATGTCAACATTTAATTGATTTTTTTCTTTATAATCTTTCATTGAGTGAATATTTGTGTACTAATGAGGATAATGAAAGATTATAAAGAACAATCTTCTTTAGAGCTTACTCACTCTGTTCATTTGTTCAGCTCCATGGGAGATGCCTGCCTCGGATCCCTTTTCTAGAAATGCTCTCTTTCCTTCCTATTCAGCCCTCACGGTAGTAAATTCACTGGGATTGCTTTTCACTGCAGATGCCACTGGCTCTGCCTAGAATTCTTATCCCAATCCTTTCGGGCTTCCTGGTCTCTTCCCCAACACTCAAGAAGCCAAGTAGTTGAAAACATCTATGACAAGATTAAGAATTATATTCAGTTTTAAAAACATGTTTCATGCCATACTACTAGACAAAATCAAGTTGTTGGTCCTATAGCCATACCTGCCTTCCACCCACAAGTGGGTACTTTGAGTAGAGCTGTAGGTGTTTACGTTCCTATTTGTTTGTCACGTCCACCAGAAAGTTCTTCAATGGGACCCTCTAGAAATAAAGGTAACTGAATTAAGTGGGCTAGAAGCCTTACGTGACACATTAGTCTCCAGAAAGATATAGGGCCTCATTACGAGTTGGGCGGTAGGGGATACCGGGCACTGGTAAGGAGACCGGTGCCGGTAATCCCCCTACCGCCCGATTCCGAGGTCCCCTAATGGGAACCGCAATGGATGTGTGGTCGGACCACATGTCCCTTACGGGTCCCGCTAAGGGACCAGGGCACAAATAACGGGCTTGCCATTCGCGAGCCCGTTATTTGCGTCCTCCCCATTCCCATAGAGCCCTATGGGGGCTCAAATGGGAATGGGGAATGGTTTGTGCAATGGGGACTTACTGGTCCCGCCAGGGTCGGACTAGACCGGTAAGTCCCCATTGCACAACACCGGACACGGTCACAGTATGGGAGGCAGCCATGGGGCTAATTGCTCCATGGCTACCACCATACTCGTAATGACCCCCATAGACCCTAACCATGTCTGAGAATTCTACATAAACCAGAATAAAAGCCCTCAGAATAATTATTTTGTCTGTAGAGTTGGGTACCAATTCAGGTATAGCCTTAATTTGTGTTATTTTTGATATGGTTCTGATCAAGGAACTGGTCTTCTAATGTTCCCTGAAGGCCTTAAGGTGTACCAGTATCCTGGTTGGTTCACAGATTTGGATATGCTGTAAAGGAGTTCTATATAAGGTTTGCTTTTTTGTAAACCACAAACCCCCAGCTAAACATCACCAGCACTAATTTGAAGTTCTGGGTTTCCGCTGTGACTTCTCTCCAATTTAAAAGACCCCTTATCAGCAGACACCACAGTGATGTACAGTCCCCTGCTGGAACTGAGGGCTATCTTTAGGCTACTAAATTGTTTTTTTTTTTATGGCATTGGTATCAAAACATTGTGGGCCTTCGCTAACCGAAGGAGTATCATTGGCGGGTCCTTGTGCCATGAATGCCTCAGTATTAAGGATTTGCTACAAGTGCTTGAATGCTCTGAGGCTTCTATGCATTTCTATTGTGATGGGGCCCTCAGCGAAGGGACACTGTAAAGGAAATGAAGAGAGATTTGGTAGCCTGTCCTCCTTTTTTGTAGAGCATGGCTTGAATCTGTACTTACTTTCTAAATCCCACTGCAATTCACCCAAATTCAGGGCAGTGATCTGGCAGAGGAGAACGCTTTACTGCGGTGCTGAAGAGTGCATTCAATCCCAGATATATATACATATATATATGGGAGAGTGAAAGAGAGGGAGGGAAAAAGCATACATGAGTGAGAGGCTATCAAATGGGGGAGGAGGGATGTATAAGCTAATAGGAAGGGATGAGAGCTAATAATGGGGTAATCGTGGGAGTGAGAAGCGTAAGGAACTCATGGTGGCCACAGTAAAGACAGACTCAAGTGATCACACTTCAAGGGTGTTTATTAAACTGTAAATGCAGGGTGGAAAAACGCTAAGCTAAACCTAAATCTAGGATGGGAGCAAGCATCAACCATCAAATGAAAAATAGGGCAGTCCTTGTGGCGTCATGTGAAAATAAAAGGGCCTATACTAAGAAAAACCTATTGCCAATTCCTTACAACTAATTACGAAAAGAGTGTGGGATAAGGGTTCAATAAAGAAAGAAGTGTTCACAAACAATAAGTTGGGATGTGATTGCCAGGGGTCTCCCTTGCCCATGTTTTCAGCACTGGACAATGTGGTACCTTGGAGCACAGCACACGCTTGAGCTTTCTTAGAACAAGCGAATAGTTCAGTTCCAGCTATCAGGTTCTTCGATGGATACGTCTCTTTTTCAATAAAAAGTCTCTTTTCCTTCGAGGGTCTGACGTAGTCCATAACAAACAAAGTTCCTTTCTCAATGGACTTTGGGTGAGGACTTTTCACCCTTGGATCTCCCTCGACCACGTTCGGACCCACTTGACAAAGGGGGACCATTCACTTCCCCTGGTCTTCCAATGTTTCTTACTTTCACGGGTCTTAATGTCTTTTTAAACAATTCTTCAGGCTTCACCTCTGATTGTCGGCTTCCCTCTGCCGGGTTCACTCTTGCCAACTTTTACATGCAGTTCACCATGGGACTTAAGACTTCGCCCCTTCTCGTTAACATCCCTCCACCGGGTTCACTCTTGCCAACTTTTAAAAACAGTTCATGAACTAGTTTTCACCCTGCAGGATTCTTTTCCCTTTCTTTCACCATCATCGGTCGTTCAAAGACTTTCGACGGTACAGAAGGTTATACAAGACCCCTGTATGACCACTTTGACCTTTCTTCGCCTCTTCCCAAGGCCTTTTGGTTACTGTAGTCTCTTATTGCCCAAATTTTTTTGCGTGAGCACCCAAGTGGTGCCGTTCGACTGTTATGTATTTTCCCTTCCTTTTCTCAATAGTTCCTTTCAAAGATCAAATCAGCTCTTGCTACTTTTCGTTCAACACAGTTTAGTTTCATATCGACTCTTCCCCTCGACTCACCGGCTGTGATGAACCGCTTGGCTTTCTCCTCATTCTAGTCAATGTTGGTACCACTGAGACAAACGTCTCTCCCCGACTTGGTTATCAGCGGAGGAGGGTCTCGCGTACCGTAGATATCTGCTGTAACACACGCTGGCCTTTGTTCGCAGCCTTATGTTTCCGATTGCAGAGTTTTATAGGCCTGGATCGGAAAGGGCAAGGTCACGTCTCTCCTTGCCACCCTCTCGGCAGTCGTCGTCTTGAACTGCTGTGCTGAGTTAGCCCTCACTTTGTGCGGTCGGCCTTGCTCATCCTGTGCTATCGTGCTCCACCTCTTATCTCTGTGGGGAAGAGAAAGGGCTGTCGTGTGTGTAGTTCTGGTTAATTGCCCGACTTTTCTTGACCCTTGTATTGGGACATGTCATGTAAACGGCTCTGGTGTTATTCTGTTGTCTTTTGTGCTGTGCGAAAGTGTTCATGTTGGAAAAGGGGTGGGGGGAGCAGTATTTTGGAATATCCTACGTGGTAGGATGGGGAAACGGTGCTGAAAGAAGGGGGATACCGCGTCTCACCTGTCGGTTTCCCACTCCCCAAGGACACCCCATCCAGGTGATCCTCCCTCACTGGTCCACACCCAGGAACTGGATCTAATAGCAATGGCTGTGTCCTGGCCACCTGGATGACAGATCCCCGGGGACTAGCTAGGGAGACACCTTTGGTTTCTCACAGAAGGAGAATGGCGATGGAACCGCAGGCAGAGAAAAGTGATATATTGGGAGGGAGCAAGTGGGGAGATGGAATAGTTCGAGAAAAGGGAACATGGGAAGAGAGAGAGGATAGCCAAAATGGAGTCAAAACAGGATGGAGTGATGCCGGACATACTTGCAGTTAGAGAAAATAAAATAGAGAGTGGAGAGAGAAATGAGTAGCGGAGAGGAATGTGCAAAAAGAGGGACAGAAAGAGACACCGATCCCAGAAACAATCTCGGAAGGAGGGATATATGGGTAAGTAAGGCGAATGGAGGCTGAACGGGTTTCAGCTAGAGTTGTACACTTTGTGTATTTTACTAGACGGAATTATGCCTGCCCTTCTCCAAAGAATGACTGACACCATGTAACACCAAAGGGAAGGCAGGAAGCCTTCTCAGCTTGCATTTTGTTAGCCTTTTTTCCCTGGTGGAAATAAACAGAACTCCATTCGTTAGCAGACTGACACTTGTGTAATGCTAACCAACCCAAAGTCATCAGGAGTTTGTGAAGGTCAAGGGTCCAGTGATGGTATGGCATTGTGGTTTTCATCCATAATATATTTAAAAAGGAAAGTTATGAATCCATCTTGGGAAAGAGTGCTGATCTATTTATAGTTGCCAGGTAAAGAATGTCTGGCGATAAAGGGACTCTCCTCGTGGAGATTCCTTTAAAGGACTGGCACTCCTCCAAATAGAGTGAAAACTGCACCCAGGGATTAGGACTTGGTCCTTTTGCGTGAGACTCAGTCCAAATGAGGTGTGCTCTAAATCCAGTAAGTGAGAATGTACCCAACCTGTCAAAATAAAATAGAAATAAAGGAAATAATGTAATTTTTCTTTTTTGTTTCCCTCAGAAGCTTTAACGGTGATGGTAGCGCCAAGGGACACTTAAGGACTAAATTGGTCCATGGGTGATTATGGCTGTTGAACAATATTATAGGTACAGGAAGATTCAAGAGAGTAAGCATAGTAAAGGTTTTAGCATGGCATCGCTTTGTGGTAGTGTTGCTGGCTGAAGGTTGGACCGAAGCCTGCCTGAAGGAAGTATTGGGCGGCTAGGGGTTGGTCATATGTAGAAATGAAGAGAAGTCATAATGGACAATACTTTCAGATATTTTTGCAGAAAATTGCACAATAGGCTAAATTTGAAGTTAGAAGAAAATTAAAATGTCTAAAGCGGAATTAAAACACAGGTGGACAATGAGATGGTGATGGATAGGAGCTTGAAGAAATGTGTGACAAGAACGGAATGTATTTGTTACTATTTTGAAGAGAATGGTTGAAAAGTTATGATTGGGAAAGGACTGCTAGAAGTTTTTTCAGATGGTGGCAGTCATATGCCGGTTAATAGTGAAAACAGTGGGTTTTGGGAAGTCTGGTGAACCAGAAGGAGGACTTGGAAGATTGCGAGTCACGTTTCGAGGTTATTATTAAAAAGAAATGGAATCTAACGCCTAACTTACCCTATTCTATGAGGGAAGTTCTCTACCTAACGAAACAAAACACGGTGAATGCTGAAGTCCAAATGAAAACAAATCCTATCCTTCTAACTGGCTCGAACACTATAGTAAACCCCCAACTAAAAGAAGCAAAAGAGGAGGCTTTGCACACTAACCTCACCAAGGCTTTTGCCTGGCCCAGTTTATACTGGAGTTGTTTTCAGTCTCCCAAAGTTCCTTTTCCCTAGCAGGATATTATTTCCAGCCTTGATACTAAATTAGGTTTTGCAGTCTCGTTTTAATAAAGAAAATTGTTCCTTGATATAAACAGTTACATTCCTTCAGGATTGCTTGAAAACAAAAACAAAATAAAGTTTGTCCTTTCCTCCTCCGAGGCTCTTGCACTCCCCAAAGTCCTGTAGTCCTCAGACAGCTTCTTTTCTTTCACACAAGTTATTTTGGAATGGGTGGTGTAGGGCTAGGCGATACGGACCAAAAGTCATATTTCGATTTTATATATATATATATATATATATATTTCTAAGCGCGGACCCGGGGAAAGAACCTGTGTTGCTCTGTCTTGTCTTGCTTCCTAGGCGAGCATGTTGCCGCTGAGCTATCCTCACGAGGCAAATATATATCTCGATATTGTCTGTGGGTTAAATGCTCAGTTGTAAGCCGACAATTACATGTGAGATTTCGCAAACACCTTTATTTATAAGACATTGATCAAAACAAAGTGCAAATACAAGGTTCCTCTTTCTGTTTGAGAATACACACAGCTGTGTAAGTATCAAAATGTAAATAAAAAATTGTAGTATATGTAATGCATATATGTATATATCTCGATGTTAACAATGTTCTCATCTGATATCGATTTTGAAAATATAGCGATATATCTCCAAAACTCAATTTGTCTCCCAGCCCTAGGGTGGTGGTCTGCCCTGGTTGTTCAACGTTTTGCAATCCTTCTGGCTTTCTTAACCTTAATTCAATTATTCATATTTCCTTCTTTCACCCTTTCATGTGTTAGTAGCATACTCTGGTTTCTCAGGCTCCCGTAAACTGAAAAGCTTTTCCAGCGATTTGTCACAATGTTCATAATACTCTCACTAACCCTATCACACTTAGCTTTCTCGTGCTCTCATTACCTGGATGTGTTCCCCAGATATTATTTTCACTGTTCGTACCTTGTAGCGGTATGTTTTCGGTTGAGTTCCTCAGGCTCCCGAAACCTTGTTGGCTTTCCCCCTGGCTGTGTATATCTGTAGCTAAGGTCTGACGTTTGCAGAGCTTGGGATCCCTCATACCGTCTTGTCTCAGTGTTGGTTACTGGCCTCCCGGGCCACCACCGGTTCTGCTTGGTCACGCCAACAGACAGGACGGGTGTCTTTCTGTCTCTGTTCTCGTTCAGATCTGGGCTTCCAGGTTGGATAGCGCGCCACCCCCTAGGCGTTCGGTTAGCGTTTCTGTCGCCCTCCTTGCTTCCACTAGCTCTGCGGCCCAGCGTGGCTCTGCCCCTCCAGGCAGGCCATACTACAGAGGCTTGCCTCTGTGTAAAAGTCCCACTCCCTCTGTAGGAGTCTCCCTTTTGCTTTACAATCATTCCTCTTGTTTAGAAATATATATATGTCACAGAAACAATTTGAACAGTGTCCTCCATTGTTGACCATGGTATTCAGGTTGCATTCAGCATTACCTGCTGCCAGGAGAGGTAAAGCAGGATCTTTGTAAAATACTATGGTTGCAAGAGATATACGTCTTTTCCATATTCATATATGCAGACCTTGTGGTTTAGACAGGGAGTTCCATTCTGGAATGGTAGTCTTTGTCCCCAAAAGAGGAGTTTCTCCCAGTGCGTTCTACTTGCCCAGACCCTAGAGAGGGTCCTGCATAGCGGGCTCACCTCCCTAGCCTCAAAGGGGGTGGCTCCCCTCTGGGGAGAAGGGACTAATTGTCCAGATTCATCACAGAATGTTCAGGGGAATTTTCAAGTAGGGAAACATTGAGGGCCACTGAGGCCATTGTGAAATAATGTTTAACTTAAGGTGGGCCTGGAAAGTATGAGGGACATGTTGGCAGGCGGGGCAGATAGTGTAAAATGTGTGGGCACGTGGAATTTTTTTTATTACATTTTATTGCCATTGTAATCAAAAACAATGCAAACTTTTGAATGATGCCAGGCACATTACCTCCACTAGTGCTCCTCATTCTTTGATCTCAGACATGTGTTGCGGTCTCTAAACTCGAGTCCATAACTGCCTCTCAGGCAACATTCAAACACTTCCACTAACTTCCCCTGATATTTTCCCCCACTCCACTCCCCCTTCCCCATCACCCTTTCCCCCCTAACTCCTTCCTTCCCCCCTTTGCCCCACATACAGCCTCTATTCCCCCCCTTGAGGAGGCCCCCCCACACCCCCAGGCAGCACTCCTCCCCACAAAGAGTTTCATGGCCCTCTGGCCGAGTTTGTCATTACACATTGGGTTAAGTTTCCCCAGGGTTTGCCCCTTTCATGTCGTTCCCAGGGCTGCTGAGAACAGATTTTCTGCTGCCATACGTCCTCATCCCCAGCAGAATTTCCTCTCCCTGCACTTCACCACCCTCGTTTCTCAGCGCTCATACAGTTCAAAGAAAGGTAACCATAGGCTCTCGATATTAGTGCGGGACGTGTCAAGCAATCTGTAAGAAACTCCCTGTCGTATATGGCTCACACCTTGGCTACCCAGTCATTCTCAACTGGCATCTTCGGTTTCTTCCTCACCTGAGCAAGGCAGCATCTGGCTGCTACCAACATTCATTACCTTCACCATATGCCGGACCTCCCCCTTGTCAGCCTTTAGCGTAACCCCAAAGAGAAGCACCCACGGGGGAGTTCCTTCTTGATTCCATCGACCCCTCCCCCCCTTTTAATCCATGATCAAACCTCCCGCCAGTATGTTTGCACCCTACCGCAGCCCCACCACATATGTCCATAGTCCTCTATAGCCTCCCCACATTTCCAGCAGCCTGGGTCGTATCCCCTGGAAATCTTTGCCAACACCACTGGTGAATAATGCCACCTGTGTAAAATATTTATGGCCTGGTGCCGATATTGCAAGGAGGCTGTTGAACTTGCCACTTTCCTGCACATTAATGCCCATAGTGTATCATCAATCTCTCTCCCCAAATCATGTCCCCATCTGGTCCTGGCTGGACGTGGATCCCTGGGCTCTGCCAGCAATATCCCCTTCTACAGTCTGGCTACGAGGCCCCTGGAGCCTGTTCTCATGAGCAGGACTCTCTCAAAGTCTGTCATTCCCCTCTGTAGGTTCTCCCCCACCGATCTTCCAGTAGAACTCGCTTCAGCTGCAAGTAGCGGAAAATGCATAGTGTGCCTATCTGCAGGCATTCTGCTAGCCTCTATCGTGATGAAAGCCCCCCTCTTCCCACATTTGGCCCAACCTACACAGCCCCGCCTCATACCATAATTGGAACACCAGTGGCTCTACAATCCTGCCTCGCAGTGGCAGCACCCAAATGCAACTCAGGGAGGGGTGGCCATGTGGTCATCCATTTATTTTCACCACCCTCTCGCCAGAGTGTCCGTAGATCTTCCAGGATGGGATGGCGTAGCATCCTCCTCGGAATTTGGGAACGAGGGACCCATAACCACGCCCCCAGGGAGACGGGCGAGAGGACCTTGTCATCCAGAGGTACCCACTGTTTTTCCGACACCAAGTCTAGATGATCCATCAGCACCTGCAGCTGGGCCGCTTTGTAGTAGGTCAAGCGATCCGGGAAAACCACCCCTCCCTCCTCCTTTGGGAGGATCAGTGTCTTGTATGCGATCCAGTCTTTGGCCCCTGCCCACAGAAATTTCAGCAGGGACACTTTGACCTCCTCAAACAAGGATTTTGGGACCACCACCGGGAGCATCTGAAACAGGAATAGGAATTTAGGTAAGACGACCATTTTTATGCAATTAAGACGAGCCATCCACGTGAGTCTCAGTCTAACCCACCGTTCCACGTCCCTGCACACTGTTAACCATAGCAGTAGGTAGTTCCCTGCATAGAGACCTCCTGCTAGCTTGTAAACCTGTATTACCAGATACCGAAAATATTCGTCCTGCAGCTGGAACAGGAGTTCCCTTATGTAGTTTCTATAGTGAACGGAGGATAGCACAGGGGCAACACGCTGGTCTTGGAAGCAACCACCCAGAGCAACATAGGTACGAATCCGCGCTTAGAAACCGAACTCGGCTACGGTATCAGAAGTGTCATAAAAAAACAATTAAATATTTCCAACAACCCTCCAACCAACATGGCTACTGATTTATCGAAGTTGACCTTAAATCCTGATAGCTTCCCATATTGCTCCAGGCCCTCCATAAGGTGTGGCATCATGGACTGCGGGTCTGCAATATACAACAGGACATTGTCTGCAAAGCGACTCATCTTTGTACCTGTCCCCCAACCGTCACTCCCTTGATCCCTCTCCGTCTTCCGCACTCCCCTGGCCCATGGTGCCATCGCCAATGCATAGAGCAGGGGAGACATAGGGCATCCCTCGCTGGTGCCTCGATGTAGCTGGAATGCCTGTGACATGGTCCCATTGACCACCATCGTGGCTGTTGGTTTAGAGTACAGGGCCATGATCCATTGCTACCACCCCACCCCACCCCCTCCCAGTCCTATCGCTGTCACAACTTCCCCCATGAATGTCCAGTTTACTCCGTCGAACGCTTTCTCAGCGTCTAGGGCCAGTAATAGGGCGCCCTCCCTTACCACCCCCGGTGCATGGAGAATATAAAGCGTCTTCTGCATATGGTCCGCCTCCTGCCTATGAATTAAGAATCCGGCCCGGTCAGCATGTATCGGCCTTGGTTAGTAGGACTCCAGGTGGGACGCTAGCACCCGGGTGAAGATATTAGCGTCCACATTGAGTTGTGAAATGGGTCTATATGAGGCACAGCTAGTTCGGTCCTTACCCGGTTTGGGGATCACCGTAATCAAGGCGTGGAGGAACGTTGGCCGGATGGACCCTTCCCCCTTTATAGAGTTAAACAGTTTAGCCAGGGGCACCGCTAGGCGGTCCTGGTACTGTTTATAAAAATATGCGGTGAATCCATCCTCCCCTGTGGCTTTCCGTGCCTTCAGATGGCGGATCGCCAGTAATACCTCTTCCTGCGTCACTTCCCTCTCCAGTATTTCCTTATGTTCTGGCGCCAGTCTGAGTAGACCCACCTCCTCTAAATAACCACAAATTTCCTCTCGCCCTGCCGTCCCATGCTCGGTGTAGAGCCCTATGTAGAATTACGCAAATTGGGTTGGTACGTCCTTTCCTTTTTCCTACCATGAGCCTTTTTTCTCCCTGGATCCTTTCAATCTGTCTTGCCGTCCTATCACCCCTTAACCTATTTGCCAGGAAGGCCCCCGTTGCATCCCCTTGCTCGTAGTGTATCTCATCCACTAAACCACCTCCCCAATTGATATCAAATGTAATTCCTGCTGTTTGTCCCTAATCATGCCCAGTTCACCTATGTCTCCTTCTTTCTGCCCTAGCCTGGCTCGCAGTGTTTACAGTTCCTCCCGATCTTGGCTACCGCTAGATCCCACTCCTTTTTTCCGGGCACCATACGCAATGAGCAAGCCCCGGAATGTCACTTTGGCTGCCTCCCATACCATTGCTATGCCCACGTCCCTATCATCATTAGTGGTAAAATATTCCCCTATCTCCCTCCCCAGAAAATCATGGAATATCCGGTCCCTCATCAATGTGTTGTTGCACCTTCATCACGTCTGCCTCGGTGGTGGATTCCCCATTCCCCAATCACCAATTCATGGCTGACCATGTTATCACCTCGACCCTTGGTCAACAGCTTGTCTATCCTACTATAGGATTGATGTGGGGGAGAGAGAAAAGTGTATCCTCCCGGGCCCGCTTGGTGCTCCCTCCATATGTCCACCCAGTGGTAGTCCTGCAACAGATTTCTAAAGTCGACATTCTCCTTGATCGGCCGCCTCTGCCTGTCCCCCTTCAGTGACCAACAATCCACCTCTGGGTCCTCCACCAAGTTGAAGTCCCCCCCCCCCCCCCCACTAACCCTGTGACCCCTTCAGCCCAGTTTTTCAACATCCCCATCATCTTGCGCAGGGTTTCACCTGCCCTACATTGGGTGCATATACTGTGGCCACTGTGAACCTAACACCCTTGTGGAGACCCTTCACCCCCAGAAACCGGTCCCCGAACCCCGTCTTAACCTGTGTCACCACAAACTTAAATGCCTTTGCCAGTATATCTACTCCCTCCTTCCTGTGGTCTTTATGGGAAGCCCACAGCACTTTACCAATGTCTCTACCTTTGATTGAGGACTCTGCCCTTGTTTATAGTGGGTCTCTTGCAGGAAGAGCACGGCCAAGCGCTGTTTACGGAACATGTTACCCATCAATGACCTTTTATTTTGGAAATTCAGCCCCTTAACATTTAGCGTGGCTATCCCCAGCTCAGCCATATCCCATATTCACTTTGTTCTCATTACCCCTCCAGGTGCCGTGGGAGCCCTCGCCCTCTGTTTTCTGTGGAATTAGCTGCATAAGACCCTCCCCCTATCTCACCCTCCCCTGTTCTGCCCCCCCACCCTCCCATCTCTTCTTCCCTGCATCAAAGCCTGAGTTCCCATGTTTCCCATACTGTGGTGTCACAGACATAGCCATCCTGGCCGGGGCCTCTACCCTGATCCTCATTTTCCTCTCAATCCATGCATCTAGATTCATCTGTATCTTCCCCGTCGATGTGCCGCGCCTCCCTGCTTCTCCCGCCTCCCATCAAAATTCCACTGTCCGCCCCCCAGTCTCCTCCAACCCCTGTCCAACACTCTACTATAACCGATCTCCTCGTCAGCCCACCCCTCATCCCCCCTCAAAACAACCTGCCCAACAACACTTGGGCCCATGGGAGCCCCCGTCAGTATTAATGCAACCTTTGACTTATAACAGTAAAACCTTGTTAGTTCCCCTTCTGTTCCCCTCAAGTGTCTTTTCCTCTAGGTGATTGCGTATTATGCTTCCGGAACTTTCCGGCACCCTGAATCCTACAACGTCCTCGTGGTGTTCCTGATGTCAACATTTTGTCAGTGCGGTTAAAGCACTCCCCTTCGTTGGACCTGCTGCCGTCATCCGAGCCCTGCCACATACGTTCCTCTAGCCCGTTTTAATGTCTTCCTCCATCACCTGGCATCGCTCACGCTCCCACTCAAAGATAACTGCAAAGGGATATCCCCATCTGTACTTCATCCCTTTCTCTCTGAGCCATCTAGTTAAGGGGCCGCATTTGTTACGCCTTGGGAGTGTCTGGGCTGAGAGGTCCTGGTAGATAGCCCCTTTTGAACCTTCATATTTAATGTCTCCCAATGCGTCTGGCCTTCTCCAGAACGTCCACCTTATCCCGATAATAGTGCATCCGGGCAAGGATCGAGCAAGGCTCCCTGCCACCACCTCCTGCACTGTGTACTCTGTCCAGGGGAACTGTCTCCCCCTCCTTGGATCCCAGGACCATCCTCATGATCTCTTGTATCTTGCGCTCCAGCCCCGCTGAAGACTCCCCCTCCCGTAGGCCAAAGAAGCAGAGGTTGTTACGTCACTCTCTGTTTTCGATATCATCCACCTTGAGCCGGAATTCTTCCTCATGCCTTTCCACTGCTTGGAGGCGGTCCCCCACCTGTGTCACCAGGACCACAGATGAGGTGTGATTTGCCTCAAACCCCTCCATCTTGTCATCTAGGGTGATCATCCTTGCCGAGATGTCTGCCACTTTGGCGTCAATATCGGTTCTCATGACCTGTATCTCCTCCAGGATTGCTTGTATATCTGTCTTGATGGTACCAATCGTTGTGGTGCATGGGAGAGGCCCTCCTTCTCCCTTTGCTGTTGCCATTACCTCTTCCTCCCAGTACTGGTATTGTGCAAGTTCCTCACGCCAACTGATCAATCCCAGCTGTCCTGCCCCAGTCCATTACCCCTCTCCTCACCACGGGTTTCCACATCTTGGTGTCTTCTCCCAGTCCAGAGGGCCCTCTTCATTCAGCCGCCAGATCTAGGTCAACTGTCCTGGTGTCCAACCAGCAAGCGCCTTCTCGGAGCGGGCAGGTCGTTCCCATTCCATCTCGGCTCTATTCCGTTTAAATGGGGCCCTTGTACCTGGGACCTATGCCCTTGGGGTCCTATCTGCTTCTGGGCTCCGTACACTCATTCTGCACGGAGCTACAGCACCCCTGTGCTCCTGCAGAGGTTTATTTGGGTGTCCCGGTTCTCCACTTGCTGCCTCAACCGGGGTCAGGCCCCTGTGGAACAGTGAGGAAAATTGTTCCCAGGGCCCACTTCACTTTGCTTACCCTTATATAAATATTGTGGTGAAGGGGATTACTCAAGAGTCTTTAGTTATCTTTGCCAAAATCACTGAGCTGAGGGAGATCATTCCTGAGGCATTGATAGTCTTTAGTCTTTAGAATGACTGCTTATTCCACTTTGCTTCTTAAAAGAACTACATGGAGGAAGTGGGACCTTTCACAAGTTTTAGTTCATCTTGGTTACTCTTATAACCACTACTGAGGTGAGGGGGACGCCTGCCAAAGCTTAAATCGCTTTTACCACAATTATTCAAATGAGGGAGATCACTCCCGATGTCTTGATTTAGATTTGCTGGCATTTCTGGGACTACGGAGATTACTCCCGATGCTTTGATCGGCTTTACACCAATTACTGAGATGAGGGAGATCCCGCCTGATGCTTTTCATTATTCTTCCCCAAGACCCTACCAGGTCTACCGTGGTTCCCATTACCCATTTCTTCCTGTGACCACGTTGCTGGTTCTTTCTGAGACATTGGGGCCACTTTCTACGTTTATTGCCACTCTTTCCTTGCTTCTCTTTACCCCGCTTTGGTTCTGCAGGGCCTCCAGTTCACCGGTATCCGTGTTAAGGGACCTACCGGTCCACCTCACGGAGGTCACTCCACTGTTAACCATATTATTACTACTGCATCGGGCGGGCGTCCTTCCAGCTCCTGAGGCTTCCTCTGACCTTCCAGCCACACCTCTCAGCTGAGGACTTGCTTCTCCGTCCGGTGTCTTGGTTGCTGGGTTTGAACTTCACAGGCAGGTACGTCTTCACACTGGCTTCTTTCTGGTTTCTATGGTTCCATTTCGGGCAGTCCTTTGTTTTTATGGTCGGTAGCTGGGTCATTCCCAGCGCAATGTTACAGTCCCTTGTCTGTATCGATGATGCACTCTTCAGGCCTCCTCAAGGTCACCTCTTCTCAGTACTTTGGATGTCACATGAAAGAGTAGTTTGTAGAACTACCATTATCATCTTCATCTTCACAGTATTTCCATAAGACAATGAATTAGGTTTTATAGGAAGAAAAGGAGGATTGTCACAATAACATAAAGTGATACTTTCAGATGCTTTTCTTACAGATCCCCGTGAGGGAAGTCTCTCCCTGTGAGGTCCTCCTGCCTTTTACCACCACTAGGGGAATATCGTGTAGCAGCCTCACGCCCCCAGCCTCACAGGAAAGGGCTCCCCCACGTGGAGAAGTGAAGGAATCCCACGATTCATCACACCACTTAGTAACTATGTAAACTTTATAGTTAACCTTTACATGGAGATCTCACCAAAGATCCCAATTTAGCTATCCACCAATATGCAGACGATACTCAGTTGTACATGCGAGTAAATGGCGCGCAGGACATCATTCGTCTCTGTGATTATCAAGAAATCTTCCAGTCCTAGTTGTCGACTGCCTACCTCAAACTAAACCTATCCAAGACTTAATTCGTCCTCATCAGTCCGCCCGCTAAAAAACAACTTGTCCACCAATGGCTCAATGATAGGCACTTAGAAGGATTTAATTTACAACTCTCAGACTATCAGGTTCCTGCTTTTTCTTCTGTTGGAGCTGCTGAACCCCACAGTCCCTCTCCAGCTATTCTGTGCCCCACCTTTGATTTACAATGAGGATCAGATCAATTGGTGGGGGAAAGGGGAATGGGACAAAACAATAAACAACACAGGAGCTCTTCTTACTTCCAGTTCTACGCCCTGTTTGGGGAATTAAGATTTGTTAAAACACTGTTGCATATTTACTTTTGAATAAACTCTCAATTTAATTTAAAATAACTAAAGAATACCTGTTTCTGATGCTTGTTAATCTGCTTAGAATCACATGCTGTGCATATGGTCCGACATCCAGTGGTAACCGCAGAGTATTGCATCTTGTCTTTCGGGGACCGAAAGGGGATGTCGGCATAGGCGTATCTTTGTTATTGTTATTTGTTATTGTTATTTTGCATTTATATAGCGCCTTATATACCATTGGTATGGTCTGAAGGCGCTGGTAGGTTGAACGCCCTTGGGAACCGAAGTTCGGGTCAGTAGAGAGGGTGAAGAGAGTCAAAAGGTGCGTGTGCGCACAAGGTATGTGTGCAGCTGGTGCGGAGTTAATGTGGTAGCTGCTTCTTAGCGGTAGGTGTGGTGGTTGAGAGGTCAGGAGAATGTGTTCGCTCTGGCAGAATTTATCCAGCTCGAGTGTGGCTGCGTTAGGCCTGAGGAGAAACGCCTGGCTGGGGGTGTAAAACCAGCGGTGGTTACTTAGAGTGATGGGGAGTGAGCGGGAGATGTTGATATGAGAACAGTTATACCGAATGGTGTCATAGTATCCCTGTGTTCTATTTGAGTGGTGGTGTAAAGAGGAGAGTAGGCGTGGGGTGTGGTATGATATATGTTCTTTCAAATGTTCCCGCATACCAATGCATATTATGTACGTCACGCAATTTATGCGATCAGGTACACACTCGCGCATTCATAGTTCGTCTTGCGTGCTCTAGTCTATCCCTCATTTTCAGTGTGCTTCATGCATGCTCTCATGTGTTCCATATGCATGCACTCCCGTCCTCCCCGCGCATGCACTCCAGTCTGCCTATGCGCTCATCCGGTCTGCACGCTCATCCGGTCTGCTCTACACAGGCATCGGCTCCACGCAGGCATCTGCTCTACACAGGCATCCGCACCACACCGCTATCCGCTCCACACCGGCATCCGCACCACATGTTCTCGTCCGCTCTACAAATGTAGCCTTAAAACTCGTTTCCACATGAAGCCTTTCAAATGTTTAAACTCCTTGTCCAACAGCCTATGATGTATTTCAGCCACATAAATCATCATAGGAATAACTTTAGCTCTATATCTGTAACACTATCCCTATCGTGATGTGTAGTGTACCCAAAATCCCTCACGCGCCGAGGTCCCTCAGATTGTTTTTTTCCACCGAGATAACTGGTCGCCCTATTGCAGAGCTCTGTCGTAAGAGACATTGTTATACCTTGTTTATCGACTTTGTCGATTATCTCCTGTTAGTAACTCTGACGGTGCTTCCTGTGCTACACCAAAGACAACAGGGGACTTTCAACACCTAAGACTGTGGTGGACTCGACGTCCCTCTGGCCGGCCTACACAGTAGGGAGAGTTGGGTCGCGGTGGTCATATCCTTTCAGCTATGTCCCTCCTCTTTCCCCCTCTTTGCCCTCTCGGTCTGGTCATTGCCTTTATTACCTTTCGCTGTCGAAAGGACACCATTTAGGTTTTGCCCCTCTTGCAAGGCCAGATACCCTTGGAAAGACTAGCATTATAAGTGCAATAATTGTCTACCCCTTCACCACGACGAAGCACGGTGCACGGCCTGTAGTCTCCTTCAACCTAAAACGCTTAAGGAACGCTGCATTAAGTGGTGGGCCGCCTACGGCATGTCGCGGGCTGGATCTTCTTCCCCCACTGTCGCACCCGCTGGAAGTGACAGGGATACGAGTGATGACCAGGCATCCGTGTTGGATGCCATAGACCTCACGACAGACACCTCTAGGTCCGCCACGCCCGTCCCTGACCCACTAGGCCTGACTCGAGTCACACTACGGGGAAAACACCCGGCGACAAGGGCGTACAAGATCGCCACGCTAAACACACAACCCCTACCCCGATTTTCAACGGCACCGCTGAAACGGGCGAAAGCCCCAACAGGGCTGCCAAAATTTTCGACGGAATCCTCTGATCTTCAAGATCAACAGCCTTCCCCGCATCCGCAGCAGCGTCTTGCGACTGGGCCTTACCTCCAAACCACATTCGGTCATCGTAGTGCGCTTGGCTAACGCTCCAACGACATCTAAGGCCTCGGTAGGGGAAAAATCTACCGCTAGGCAACCTAGTTGCCCGTTACGAGAATAATTTACTACTAGGCCTCCTAGTCATACGGCACGCCCCACGTCGCCGAACATCGCCGATAGCATTGCTAGGATTGCTTCAGCAGTGGGGCTGAAGGCTAAAGACACAATGAAGCATAAAGAGCGGGCCGCGGACACGTCGAAAGACGCGCCACAACTCCCTGATGCTCAAGAGGACTACGAGGAGAGTCGGGAGCCTATTGCTAGCTCTATTGGAAACACATTTCGGCGCCATAGGGAGGAAAAGGAAAATTTCCCACCCTTAGACCCTTTTGGTTCATCTAAATGGACCAAAGAAAAATTTGAAGGGTGCATGGACCATTTGGAAAAGTTTGTCTCACTTTCAGAGCACCCTACCCCCAAGAGGCAACAGGTGGAACCCTCCCTTAGGGCCTGTTTCTAAATTTCCTAGAAATGTTGGTCCTTCTCAAGAACATTTCACTTCTATCCACCCAGAAGATGAGATCCATATGGACGCTTATCAAGACATTTATGATGAGGAAGAGGATACTACCTTCCTACAAGACTACACTGTGGATGTCCAGGCTGATCCCACAGAAGGCTGGGAAGACATTCACGAGGTTGAGATGGAACCAGGGGCACTCCCTACTCATGACCAGGACACGGATGTCCTATGTTTGGATTCCCCTCCCTCCACTCCGGCCCGTCAGGCTTCCCAGTGGACGATCAGATGGCATTCAATGCCATCTTAAGAAAGGCGGCAGATTTTTTAAAATCACCACCCAGGAGGCCCTACCTGAACAAGATTTGGTGGAGGATATTCTAAAAGAAAAAAAACACTCCAGCGGAGCCATACATCTGCTGATTTTCATTAAAAAGTGATTGACTCCTTACCTGGTCACACCAGCCTTGACTACGGCAGTAAATCCAAGGGTGGATAAATTATTTCGGCCATCACCTACTGGCCCTACATATATTAAAGGCCACGCCATCCCCAACTCCTTAGTGTTTACCACCACCCGGAAACGGGCGGGAGTACCCCTTGCTACGGGAGAGGCACCTCCCAATAAGGAGTCAAAAAGATTGTATGCCTTGGGTAAGCGAATTACCACAGCAGCTGCTTTTACCACGCGCATAGCAAACAACACTACGTTGCTTGCCAGTTATGCCGATACAAGGTCTCCAGGAGGTGCCTGAACCTGCAAGAACGAAATTACTCGCCATTGTGGCCGAGGGCAGGCAGGTAAACCAAAATGTACTAAAAAATACTCTGGATACTGCAGGGCGGCAGGAAGATACCTAGCTCAGGGCACCCTGCTTCAAACGGCACGCTTGGCTCCGAAACTCGGGCTTCAAGCCGGAGACCCAAGCAGCTCTTATTAATAAACCTGTCAGAGTCGAATCTCTTTGGTAAAGCATTCGACGATGCTCTAGAGACTGCCAAAAAAAAGCACGAGTCTCTTAAGTCCCTACAGCAAATTACACAAAAACCCTCCCCCCCCCCCCCCACCCCAAGAGGGGAAAAGGTTCCCACTGGTCCTTTCAAGCCAATCCCGTTCCACAAAACATGTACAATACGGGAAACACCTGGAACTCAGGACAAGCATCCAGCACCCCCACCAACTAGGGGTCAGCGGCACGGGAAAGGGAGAGTCCCCAACTCCAGGGGAGCCACAGCCTCTGGTCAGAAATGACCTACGGATCCAGGTCCCCTCCCATGTCACCCCGGTCGGGGGGAGCGGGCGCTTAAGATCTTTCCTTTCGGCATGGGAGGTGATTACATCAGACCAGTGGGTTCCAAAAACAGTCACCCATGGGTACTGTGTGGTATTCGTCCGACACCCACAATTCAGACCACCGAGAGCACGACGCCTGGCGCCAGACCATCTGCCAATCCTAATACAAGAAGTAGAGGCACTGCTGGGAAAGGACGCCATAGAAGCCGTCCCTATTCTTCAGGTAAACAAGGGTATTTATTCAGTGTACTTCCTTGTACCCAAAAAGAACCTCACCATGCGCCCTGTGTTAGACTTGCGCCCAGCGAACACATTTGTCAAACCTCAAAAGTTTCGGATGGTAACCCTGCAGGAAGTAATCCCACTGTTGAAACAGGGGGATTACATGGTAATATTGGACATGAAAGATGCATACTTTCATATTTTAATGTTGCCAGTGCACAGAAAATACCTAAGATTCATGATAGAAGACAGACACTATCAATTCAAAGTACTCTCCTTCGGCATTCCCTCAGAGCCAAGGGTGTTTACAAAGGTCCTGGCAGTAGCAGCAGCACACCTGCACAGACTATCCGCTACCGTTTACCCTTACCTCGACGACTGGCTCATAACAGGGGACTCTTACGAAACGTGCCTAGTGAATACTCAGAAGGCAATAGACCTCCTGTTCAGTCTGGGATTCTCCATCAACGAGAAGAAAACCGGCATAGACCCCAGTCAAGTCAAACAATTTCAAGGAGCTCTGATTCAGACAAAGGACGGCCTTGTCTTCCCCTGCAACGAGAGCGTTCAGAACATGCTTTCTCAGATCCCTCAATATGTAGCCAGTCGGGAAGTGACGGTACGCAAGGCCATGCGCTTGCTAGGTATGATGGTGTCATGCATTTACTTAGTTCCCCATGCGCAGCTGTGCATGCGTCCCTTGCAAGAGTAGCTCAACAGCCAGTGGTGTCAGGCTAGCAGACAATGGGAAGATCTGGTAGTTGTCTCGCCAGCCCTCGTTCTCTCTTTACAGTGGTGGTCGAGGGAAAACCTCTTGAAGGGGAAGACCTTCACCACCCCTGCAGTAGAAGCTACACTCAGGACAGACGTATCTCGCACGGGTTGGAGGGGCTCACCTGCTTCAGCAGGCAGCGCATGAAGTGTGGTCCCCACAAGTAGCGTCCAACCATATAAATCTGTTAGAGCTGCTAGCGGTATTCAAAGCACTGACGGCCTTTCAGACACATCTACAGAAGAAGACAGTCCTGATACTGACAGACAGCACCACAGCCATGTATTACCTAAACAAACAGGGGGGCACACACTCTCCCAGGCTATCTAAGCTGTCCAGAAACATTTGGATGTGGGCTCTCAAACACAAGATGTTCCTACTGTCACAACACGTTCCAGGAGAACTCAATCTTCTAGCGGACAAGCTCAGCAGAGATTTCCTACTGCCCGTAGAATACGAATGGCGTCTGCACAAAGACATCATCTGCAACATCTTCGCAGAATGGGGCTTTCCAGAGATCGACCTGTTCGCAACTCAGGAGAACACCCAATGCCAAGACTACGCCTCCAGGTACCCCCAGAACCGCTCCAAGGGGAACAGACTCTGGATAACATGGTCAGGGAAATTTTTCTACGCTTATCCCCCCCCCCCCCCCCGACTACCCTACTCAACAAGATTGTGCACAAGATGCACCAGGAACCAGTTACCATGATTTTGGTGGCCCCCATGTGGGCCTGCCAACCCTGGTTTGCTCATCACTTGGAAATGTCCCTCCCCGCCCCCTGTGAAACTATTTTTATTTATTTTATTTATTTGCATTTATAAAGCGCACAAAAAAACGGCCCTGAGGCATTGTGGCGCTGTTACAGCGAGCTTGAACTTAGCACAGGTAAGATTTAACATGTGCTGCTGCACATCGATGATAAAAAGGTTGTGATATCGATTATGATGTGTGAGCGACAACTGCTGAGTGCAGGTTTTCAAATCTATGAGGCTGACAACGCATTACTGGAGGATAAGCATGATAATGTTAAGAACATAAAACCATCACAAAAAAAAAGGACCAACCCCAGTTGATTACTTCCCCAGTAAAGCTAATGAGAGCGGAAAGTAAAGCTAATGCAAATGTAAATACAGAAGCGACTGTCGATAAAACACCTTGCGCATATGAAGAAACAAGATTAAAGAAAATTAAAATAACAGTAGAAAATGCTATGTGCGGGAACGTAAAGGCTCCAATGAATGAGGAAAAGGAAAGTAACCAGGGTGAGAGTAACAATTGGGCTTGGATAGCGAAATCTTTAAATGCACCAAAGCAGAGTTAATGCCATGTCCAAAAGTCAAACTTGGTGATAGCCACCTGGAATACGAGAGGCTACTGTCATCTCCTGAGATCAACGCCAGAGATCCTAGCAAATGCCGATGTGATATGCATGCAAGAAACCTGGCTTTCTAAAATGCCATGTATCGAAGGCTTTGAATCCATATTTAATCCGGCTATCACTAAAAACAAAGGGCGCCGAATGTCAGAACAACTAATCCTCGTCAAGAGAAAATGCGGTTTGCAAATTAAGTTAGCGGAGCGATTTTCACCGTTCCTACAGTCAGTTTTCATTGAACCAGCTGAGAGAAATGTGATGGTGACTCCCCCATTCCATTTATTAAATTTATATTGGAATGTTACATCAAAAACCCACCAAAAATTTGAAGATGACCTTCTTGATGTCATTGATAAAATCCTGATAGGAGACCCAAAAGCTCTTATAATTGTATGTGGAGATTTCAACATGAGACTAATAGAAAAGGGTAACTCCAAAACATCGACAAACCATAAAGAGAGGTGTAAAAGTGAAAGCTGGTTAGAAGACATGTCAAACAGAAATCTAATCATGCTGAATGGCGCTACAAAGGGCGATGTCCCTGCGAAATCAACCTGGAAAAGAGGTTCACAAAATTCGATACTAGACTACATATTTGTCTCCGAAGCGCTATCGAAAGACATCAAGTCTTTGAGAGAGTCCAACAAAAGTGACCATAATATCGTATCACTTGAGTGGCACAGGTCGATACCTGTAAAAGGTGAACAATGGAAGCACCAATTCTCGCTAGAACCTGGTAGGAACAGGCTACGTCTAAAGAACGAGGACATTTTAGCAGTAACCAATCTACTGAGACCGCAAGAGTCTGATGGGAAACTAGATCCGATCGAATACCAACACCTGTTAGAAATCTACAAAACTAAAAAGAAGTTTGACTAAAACAAACCTAATTATCAAAGACACCACTACGATCCTGAGGTGTCCCAAAAAAAAAGAGACCAGGAAGAAGGGGAATCATTGCGTCAAAAAACCAGAATGCAAGATGATGATAAAGAAAGTGCAAAATCAATATAATAACTGGTATAAAGAACGTAGAGCGAGAATCGAACAGAGAGATGCCGAAATAACATTGATGGCGCTGAACCAAAAGAACTCGAGAAGATTCTGGACAATTATAAATGAGTCGATGAACCAAGAAAAAGCAATTCTATCGAATATGGTACCTGAAAAAGAGTGGGAAATCCACTATACAAACCTATTCAAAAAGGTTAAAAAGTCATTATTTTTTTTTATTTATTTGTTTGGCTGTATAAAACAACCTTTCAATAATTACAAAAAATGAATAAAAACATATCATAAACATATTACAAATCAATTCATCAGTATATAACAACATCTCACAATTGATAAAAACCAATGTATGTACAACTTAATAGCAGCATTTTTTTTTGTCACCTTCCCCTCATAAAACCATTCACAATTACTTTGAAATTCTAATGGGCAACGTCACGAGAAAGCAATCAGCGCTCGTCGAATGGAAGCAACAATGTAAAGTAATATTGAACCAGCTGGGGACTGATGAAAAAACACTCTGGTACAATCCAGATGCCGTAAAAAGATTGGATTGACATTGGCGAGAGAAGAACAAATCATAAATCTATGCAAAATTCTCCTACAGAAACAAAAAAGCACGCCATCCTACAAAAATATTTGATCATTGCACCCTGCAAACGCCTAAGAAGGCTATACTTAAAATTTCGATTAAATAGTCTTGAAACCAAGGAAATATTGAGAAATAGACGCCAAATCTCACCAGGAAACACAAAGTGTAGTTTCTGTGACGCAGGAGAAGAACATTTAAAGCATTGTGTCCTTACATGCGATGAACTGAAAGACTAACGTGAGAATTGTTTAAGGAGAGTGATGAATCTATACCAGACGTACAATTTAGAAGACTGGTGGAGACAATTACACATTACTGAATGTAAATCGCTGTTGATAGCAATGATGCGATTCTTAGATCAACTTCAATCTCTGCTAGAGTTGACCCCAGCAAATGACACGTGAAAGTATACAGAACAAATTAGGAGGACATTTTGGACTTGACTAGTGTAATAATTCAGCTTACATGTACAGAAATTTTGTTTTTTCTTTTTCTCTTGTTTTCTTTTCTTGTTAAGCAACAAAATTTTAAATGCTAATTTTAAGATGAACATTAAGGTAAACAATTTCGATTTGAGTTTTACATTTCAAAAAGTTTGTATAAACTATATGAAATAAAAAAAAAAGATTTAACATAATCGGTTACAGTGGTATAGCAGATTACATACTGAGTGCAGCATTGAAAATGACAAGTAGTAGAAGACAGAGCCGGTCAAGTATTATGCTTTGCTATGGTTACAGTGCAATAGCGTGATTATACAGGCTGGTTATAGAACATTAGCAGAACAAGAAGGCTTTTCGGTTTTTGCAAAAGGTGGTGTATGATTTTTCATTCCTTTAGTGAGGTTGGCAGGGCATTCCAATTTTTGGGTGCGAGGTGTTGGAAGCTAGACCCTCCGGCTTTGGTTCTTTTGAATGTAGGAACATAGATCTGGTTGGCACGGTGGGCTCTAGTGGGTCTGTTAGAGGAGTTGAGGGTGATTCTTTCCGAGAGGTAGGGTGGGGCATCAGATGTGAGGCATCTATGTGTGATGGCCATGGTTTTGAAGAGTATACGTTCCTTAACCGGTAGCCAATGGGCCTCTTTCCTTGTTTGAGAGATGTGTTCCCCTTTGGGAATGGACAGCGCTGCCCGGAGCGCGTTGTTTTGCGTGATTTGGAGTTTTTTTTAGATTGTTGAGAGGTGCCTAGGAATAGGGCATTACAATAGTCAAGTTTAGTACCTATTGTGGCTCTGGCTATGGATAGGCAGTTTATGGTGGAGAGAAAGGGCTTGACTGCGTTGATCATCTTGGTGGTGAGCGCAGAGGAGGCGGCTATGGCGTTGACCTGGCGAGACATGGATAGTGAGGCATCTAGGTGGACACCTAGGGTTTTGACAGTCTTGGAAACTGTAATAATGGAATTATCGATGTCTAAGGTTTTGTATTGCGGGGGGTGTTTGTTGAGAGTTTCGGTAATACCTACTATAAGGATTTCAGTTTTGTCCCCGTTTAGGCAACGGCCGTTGGCAGCCATCCAGGTTTGGATGGCTGTGGAAATTTTGGTTAGAGCTGTCGCATCTTCTTCATAGGTCCCTGTTAGTGGGAGTAGAACCTGCGTGTTGTCCGCGTAGTTGGTGTACGCTATGTTGCGACAGTCAAGATCATTGAAGAGTGGAAGGGTAAATATATTGTAGTGTGTGTGGGCGGTGCAGGAGCCCTGAGGGACGCCACAGTGGATGATAGTAGGGGATGCAGAGGCTGTGTCTGAGTAGACCTTCATGAATCTTCCATTTAGAAATGAGGCCACCCAGGCAATGGCTTCTGGGGAGAAGTGGGCTTCATTTTTTAGGTGCATGCCTAAGATATCGTGGTTGACAAGGTCAAAGGCGGCGGACAGATCCAGTAGGAGGAGGAGTGCCGGTTTGCCTTTGTCCATGATATCACCAAGTTGTATTTTTAAGTAGAGTAGGGCTGACTCTGTCCTGTGACCTGGACGGAAGCCTGACTGTCTTTTGCCTAAGATGTGGTTGGTTTCTAGATATTCCTGGATTTGTGTGTAGGCAACTTTATCCAGGATCTTGAGCAGGAAAGGCACGGTGGTAATGGGCCTATAGTTATTAGGAATTTTTGGGTCGAGAGTGTTTTTTTCTAAAAGGGGGGGTACCCAGGCTTCTTTTAGACTGTCTGGAACTGTGTTGGCGTTGAAGGAGGCATTGATGAAAGATTTGAGAAAGAGGGCGAGTGTTTCAGTGCAGTCTTTAATGAGACTGGCTGGGCAGGGGTCTCCTTTGCAGTTGGATGGTTTAATCTTGTTCATACTCTCAATGACTTCCTGTTCTGTTACTTCCCTGAAATTGACAGGGGTTATGGGGGCTTTGGCGGATGGGTGCACTGGGCTGGAGGTGAGCAGGTGGTCACTGCTGGTGGTAGATTTAGTGTGCTGTGATAGATTCTTGTGGTGTTCCTTAATTCTTTCTTGTAGGAGTTCAATTTTATTCAATAGTGCAGATTGTATAGAGTTACACCAAGTTTGGTCTTTAACAATATCTTGTGATTTTGTAAATGGTATGGTGCGTTCTTTGAAAATGGCGAAGAGCTCTTTGGATTCAGAGCTTGCATTAGTGATTCTTTCATTGTAGGACACTGACTTGGTTGTAATTATAGCTTTTTTGTATTGCGAGGTGATTTTTTTGTGTAAGAGGATAGGGAGGTTGGGGAGGGTAGTTTCTGCCAGGTGTTCAGCGCTTTTCTCTTTTGAGAGCGGAGCTCTTTTAGTTCAGCGGAGAACCAGGTCTTTGAATGTTTCACTGTTTTGGCTTTTTTGCTCTGTAGAGGGGCAATGGTGTCTATAGCAGTGCTTATGTTGCGCTTATAAATATCTGCTAGCATTGATGGGTCGGAGGATTTAAGGTCTGTTGTGAGGGTGCTGAGGTGTGGTATTAGCTTATCTTTGGTGAGATTTTTGGCGCATCTTGCCAAGGCTGGGGGATAGGGTTAGGCTTTTTGGTCTTGGACGCGGCAGGGATGGGAAAGTGAATGATGTGGTGGTCTGACCAGGGAGTGGGGGTAATGGACCTAATGTCAATCTGACAGTTGTGGTCGGCTATCCAATCAAGGATCCGGCCTTTGTCATTTGTGGGCGAGCTTATTTTTTGGTCAAAGCCTAGTTCCTTTAGGGCTAGTGAGAGGGATTTGGCTGGCTTGTCCTTTTTGTCGTCGAACCCAAGGTTGATATCACCTAAAAAGAGGCTTTTGGAGGTGGTTTTTAGGTTTTCTGTAAGGTGATGTAGGAGGTTCTCCTGGAACTCCTATAGTGGGCCAGGTGGGTGGTAGACGAGGTTGATGGTGATGGTGGAGTTGGGGGAGAGGGCGATTTTTATCGCAAGGGAGTCTGTGTTATCACCTAGGTTAGATGTGATTTGTCTGGCCTCTAGGTGATCTTTCAGGATGAGTGCTACCCCACCCCCTACTGAGGAGAGGCGGTCTTGCCTGATGATGGAGTAGCTCTGTGGGATGGCAAGGTTGAGGGCTGGCCCTGCGGCGCTGTGAAGCCAGGTCTCAGTGATGGCTAGGATGTCGAGATCCAGGTTGATTAGGAGTTTGTGAATTTCAGTGGCATGAGCAGGGATGGATCTAGCGTTGATTAGGGCGCACTGCAGGTTGTGTAAGGGCTGGGATGTGGAAGGGGTGGTGTTGTGTGGAACAGGTAAGGCAGGGTTAGGGTGCATCAGGACTAGTGTGGGTGCAATCGGTTTGGCTGTGTGAGTAGGCGTTTTTGTGGTCTTGGATGAGTTAGGTGGAGCTTGAGGGGTGGTGTTAGGGTATCTAGAACGGAGTCCCAGAAGTTGGTTCCTGATGTTAGTGGGTTTGGTGCGTGATGCTATGGTGGGTGTAGGAGACTTTGCAGTGATGTTGCTTTTTGTGAAAAATGAGGGTAGGAAATAGTTAGGGGGGATTTCGGAGGGGAAGGTGTGGAGGGCAGCGGGTGTGTAGGTTGGTTGAGGGTGTTGCATGATGAATATGTGTATAGAGTGCCGTGATCAGATGGCAATGCAGCTAGTTGCTAGGGGCAGCAGTCAAAAAGCAGGGCAACTCGGTGCAAAAAGCAACAGTCAAATGGTGAGCAGCTAGATGCAACTATCAGATGGCAGTACAACTAGGTGCAGAATGTAACATTCAATTGGCGGAGCAGCTAGTGCAAAGATCAACAATCAAATGGCAGTACAATCAATCGAAAATGCAGCAAAGCTAGTGCAAAATGCAACAATCAAATGGCAGTACAATCAAAATGTATCAATCAGATGGCAATACAGGTAAGTATTAGGCGCTACAATCAAATAGCAAGATGTGTGGCACAGGATAATGAGTGCCGAACTACCCTGCCCGTACAACATGTTGTCTCAGGACAGAGGGGAGACACTACACCTATGCCAGCAAACTATGAATTTAGCGGCCTGGCTCCTGAGGTCAGAGTTTGGACACCTTCAACTCCCTCAGAGATGCGTGGACATACTCAGGGAGGCTAGAAAATCTAACACTCGTTATTGCTATTCCAGTAAGTGGAAACGCTTTGTCGTCTAGTGTAAAACCAAGGGCGTCAATCCCATTGAATGCTCGCCTACCCATATTGTGTTTTACCCAACTCATTTGTTAGTCTCAGGTTTGTTTTTTAATTCCCTAAATGTTCATCTAGCTGCTCTATCAGCCTACACTACGTCACAACAGAAAGTTTCACCCCCCCCATTTCTAACCCAGCTCCCGGATGGGATCTAAATGTGCTTTTGACCTGACTCGTGGGGTCTCCCTTCGAAGTCTAAAAGACCTTACTTACAAGACGGCCTTCATAGTGGTTATCACTTCTATTAGAAGGGTTAGTGAACTACAGGTCCTTTCTGTTCTAGACACTTTTTTTTTTACAGTCCACAAGGATAAGGTGATTCTGCGGACTCATCCCAGATTTGCACCTAAATTCATCTCGAAGTTCAATGAGAACCAATCAATCAAACTACCTACTTTCTTCCAGAATTCCACTAGCAAGGCCGAAAGAAGCCTAAACACACTAGATGTGCACAGTGCTGTCATGTTTTACCTGGAAAGAAGAAAACCACTGAGGAAGACGAACCAGTTTTTTGTTTCAGTGGCAGCTGGTGGAGAAGGGGATCCCGTCTCTAAATCAGCAATCTCAAGGTGGATTGTCAAATGCATCAGACTATGTTATACTCTTGCTAAGAGAGAACTGCCCTTCAAGCCTAGAGCACACTTTACTCGGGGCACTGGGGCTTCCATAGCATTCATTGCACATGTTCCCCTTCAGTCCATTTGCAAAGCGGCAACCTGGAGTTCTGTACACACCTTTTACAAAACGCTATTGCCTAGACACTCCTTCTAGATCTGATTCTCTGGTGAGACAAGCAGTATTAAGACATCTTTTCACTACTGTTCCTTCTCATAACCCACCTCCAACTCCGGGTACTGCTTGCTCGTCTATGCACAGCATGTGATTCTAAGCAGATTAACAAGCATCAGAAGACATGCATTACTCACCGTAATAGCATTTCTGATGATTGTATCTGCTTAGATTCACATGCACCCACCCTACCTCCCTGCTCGGGTGGAAGGAACATGGACGTCTTACTACTTTCTCTCTTTATGTACTCACTCACAATATCCTTGGGCTCCATCATGGCAGAAAAAATATAATCAGAGGGACCACGGCGCGTGAGGGATTTTGGGTACACAACACGTCACGATAGGGATAGTGTTAGACACGCCTATGCCGACATCACCTTTCGGTCCCCGAAAGACAAGATGCAATACTCTGCGGTTACCACTGGATGTCGGACCATATGTACAGCATGTGAATCTAAGCAGATACAATCATCAGAAATGCTATTACGGTGAGTAATGCATGTCTTCCTCTGCCTCTAGGTTGGATGAATAATCTTATTCAGAATGGTTTATATTTGTTAATACATTCTGTATTTCAATTAATTAACATTGCCTTCTTTTAAAATTCACTTCTCTTGCACTTGTGGAATCAGAATACTGAATTGGCTCTCAAAACACTTTTGCATCCTTGAGGAGTCTGCTTTGATGCTAAACCTGTGCTTCCTTTTAAAGTTCCAAATGATTCACAAACTTTAGCCAGTCTTTTTCCTAAAATAAATGGTTTAAAAAAAAGATTGAAAAGGATCTCTGTATTATTTGCCAGTTTTACTTAATAACTACCTAAGATGCGGATGCGCATCTGAACTACATTACCCATAATTTCATTCAAAATGGCTGCCGGCACTTTGTTGCTGTATAGTGTGTCATCCAGAGTCTTCCTCGGTGCACTGAATATCCAACAGTTGTCCCTGAGTACGCTAATGAAATCCTTGAAGAGTTCCTTGCCTAAAGCAGATACTTCAGGTAATGCGTAAAGCGTTTCCTTTTGCCTCTTTTAACAAGTTGAAGTTAACTACGTTTCCTGTTCAGAAACGAACAGAATCAAAAAAAACGAAATACCCTGGCACAGTTTATACAGACTGACCGCGGTATACATATTAACTCTCCGCTTCGTTCCAATCAAGCGCAGCAATTAATCGGAACAAAAATGTACGCGAAGATCGCGTGACGGTTGCCTTCAAGAAATATCTTTACCCCAAACAGTTTTCGAACCTTTTAACAAACGAGGAAACATCAGAACACTAAAATGCTTTTTCTTTTTTCTTGTGCAGCCTAGCCCTAGATAAGTCAATGTTAATGTTAAAGGACATTTGTACCGCGCACTATCACCACCGAAGTGGTCCCCTGGCGCTCTGGCGGCTCTGAAAGAGGGAGGGAGAGGTGGGTTAGTGGGTGGAGGCTGGAAAAGTGCAAGATTGCAGTGATGTGCTGTTGGCAGCCTCAGTCCGGTGGTTCCGTCGGCTGGGCCTGGGGTGTATGCGGCCGGTAGTCGTCGTGTGCTGATGTGCGAGCCTATGTGTGTTTTTGTTTTGTTGTTGCAGTGTAGTGAAGTTCGTGCGGTTTGTTGTGCTGGAGGTTTGTGGTTGTGTTTGGTTTGGAGTTTGAGAGGTGTATGCAGAGAAGGAAATTGTTAGAAGTAAAATGCTTGAAGTCTTCACATTAAATGAACGCTGCTGCTTGCTCGCCCACCAGCAGAATATCACGTGTGCAGTGTTTCCCTTGACTAGTAACTGTTTAAAGATTGTACATAAAATAAATACTGCTGCTTGCACGCCCACCAGCTGAAAATCAAATGCACAGCGTTCTCAAACTATTTTCCCAGTTCAAAGCAAATTTATTTCAATAGAAATTGCTACTAGCTCGTCAACAAGCCTCACTCCCACCAGTTTACAGAAGACTGCTTCTTCTTAGCTTCTTTTTCTTTCTTCAAATGTTCATGAAGGAAAGGCCTAAGGGGAGCTACAAAGAAACATAACTACTCTGCTAAAGAAAATGATGAAAGGCAGTTTAGAAATGACTGCCAGGACAATCTGTCCTCTACGTTCTAAAATGGATCACTGCTGAACGAATCCACCATCTTGTCTTGGGTTCGAGCCCAAGCCACCATCTTGAGTGTTCAACTCAGCAGCTCTCTGAAAAAAGGCATTAAGGAAAATGGATAACCATTTAGTATTGCACATACAATAACCACCCTCCAGCATATGCCTTCTGCCGACTCTATGTATCTTAGTTCCTAGCCTAACTCTTCCAGTACAGCCCCTGATGTCCCTGACACAGACTCATCAAAATCCAGAAACACATAGTCAAGAAGGCCCAAATAGCCTTGTTAAGAATCTGTACCCCTTGAAAAATCAAACCATTCATCCCACCGCAGGACTTCTGGACTGAAGTGCAGGCCCACATCGATGGGGGAAATGCTCTCCTGACAGGGCTCCCAGCTGCTCACTTGGCTCTCCTTAAAGCAGTCCACCACTCTGCAGCACTTATTACGGGAGCACGGAAACATGACCGAATTACCTCCATCCTACACAAACTACATTGGCTTCCACTCCAAGCCAGGACACTGTTCAAGACTGCATGTATCATCTACAAAGCAGTCACGAGTAGCACACCTGCGTGCCTGGCGCATAAGCTCCACAAATCTGGTGGCACACGCTCCTCGCACAGCAAATCAACCAATCGACTTGAATCACAACTTGTCTGCCAAGAGAAGACCTGCAAACAATCCTTGCCATGTCATGCACCCATCCTCTGGAACTTGATCCCGGTGTCAGCTCGAAATGCACACACAATTCTCCCAATTCTCTCAAAACATCGCTCTTTCAACAACACCTGACCAACAACGAATTCCAATTGACGCACATACCTCAAAGTATTGCGCTACTGTTAAAAGATGGCAGCCCAAATGCCAGCTACCCACACTCTGTACCGCGCTCCACTGCTCTCAAGAAAAGGTCTGCGCTTTAAACAATGAAATGAAGAAATAAAAAAAAGGCTTTGTTGTAATCTGTGTGATTAGAAGGGTGTGTACCCGCAAGTAGTATTATTCCACAAATGTTTCCTTTGTTTTCTGTACACGTTGATTTATGTTTGTTAGTGGCTTTAAGTTCGATGAAAAATGAATTTGAGCTAGCTCTCATCTTGCTGTGTGTGAAACAACTGGAGCCCATAAAGACCATATTTGATTCTTGGCATTTTTGTATGTGAACATATCCTTTTCAAGTATACATTCAGGACTACAAGTCCAAGAAAGCAAAGAAATAACAAGGGCTGCATCAGCATAACCATTTTGTTTCCATTTCAAAAGAATTCGGCATTATGTGCCTGCAGCAAGATCCATTTGTGTCTAAACTGGAAAAACACGGGTGTCCTCATTTTTTTTATTTTTTTTATTTTTGGGGATTTTATTTTGTTGATTTATTTTTGGGGACACATTGGGGAATCAAAACGCCACCAAAATTGGAAAACATAAACACTGCAAATGGCGAACCTTAAATATTATTACTGCCTGATCTGAAAATTAACTTTAATGTTAAAATGCATCTTTTTCCCTTTAATGGATCACTAGGTGCAATGAAGCATGAATTACAAAAGGATATTGGTTTTAGAATTGAAATGTACTTTTGCTCATAATAATGGTCCTTTTGACGATGGCAATTACATTTACTCCCTAAGAGCTCATTTTACTCCCAACATTGGAAAATAGGCTCTAAAATACTCGCCCTTCAAAATCTTATGTAGAACCCTTGTTACATCTTTTGTTGTTTTGGTGACAGAAAACATTAGATTTCTGTGCTTGAGTAGGAGTGACAGGTGACGCATGTAAATTGGGACAGCAGAACTGGTATGGGTGTGGTCCCTCAGGGTTGTAAGTGAGAGGAAGGTCTCATACTGGTTTGAGTTAAAGCATCTTCATTCTAGAGTGTATGAAGCGGTACAAAACCAGGTGAAACTAATGTGTTAAAGAAGCTTCATTGTAGAGTGTATGAAGGGGTACACATCCAGGTGAATCTACTGTGTTTCTATCACATCTTCAAATTCTGCAATGTGTGGCACGCTCTACTGCACACATTCATGTGGACACAATGTATGCAGGTGTCACAGGTGCATGCTAACATGCACACACAATATGATGATTGTGCAATCTCTGCAGTTGCATGCTTTGGGCAGATTTTTTGCATGAGCTAAAAACAAGTGGACTCCATTCCTTTGCTTGGTGAAGATGCTGCAGTTACAATTCCCACTCAACCAATTTCTGCAAAACTGAAGGTTAATAGTCGGAAGGTCATGAATGATTCTTAACCACTTGGAATTGCTATGCAAGCATTCCTGAACATCATTTGTCAGGCAGCTACGCCATTAGAGAAGAGAAAAGACCATATGCAAATCAGCCGTGGTCCCGCCCCTAAAGTGTCATTTCCCCATTGCTGTGCACATGGCAGAGATCCCACTAAATTCCCTTTGTGTGTGGTAAAGTTCCCAGTAATCGTGGATTCACTACACGCATGATGTGAATCCAAGATCTTTCTCTTCTATGTCGAAGATCGACCAGAAGAGCCTGTAAGAGCCATACTGACTGGTCGTGGTTGGACATTTTCACATGGTTACTGGTGACCAAGCATCGTAGATTAAAATGAGCCTCAAAGCCGTGGAGAGAGGCACAAAGGAAAACAAGTATACAGCCATGAAGAATGGTTCAGCCTACTTGCAGTACATAGCTTCAGTGAGACAGACAGGCCCCAGATTGCAGCCTGAATCTTTCATAATGCCTTTTTCAGTATGTGCAGAAGAGGCAGAGTTGAGTACTACCAGAGTAGGTGGGCCATTCAATATATAAAAATGTCTTAAAGATCTACTTTAAAACCATATCCATTTTCTTCCTGTTCTTGTATTTGTATACATAGATTTATATTTAAATGTTCACATTGGCGCTGTAAACATCTTTTCATTTGTGGCATGTGTTAAGGCCAGCAGGTTTCACTGTAGTTATTCTGTGGCCCCTTCACCCTCCCCATGTTGAAATTGAATTGCAATCTCATGAGCAGGGAAATAAATGGACTGTCGGCAGGGCAGTGAGGGCCGCTTGTGCAAATATGCAGAATCCTCTGTAGCCGATGACCATTTTGTGTTATTCTTATGGGTCTTCATGCTCTAGAGGGAAGATGCCATACACATTTTTCTGTTTTGTAGTGGATGCTTTCTAAGTGCAACATTTCTTTGCAAACGTCTGTTTTTACATTTTTCTGCAACTACCAATTTATTGCAGGTGATGATGAATACCTAATTAACCTAATTGATTCGCCGGGGCATGTGGATTTTTCTTCAGAAGTGTCAACTGCTGTTCGTCTCTGTGATGGGTCTGTCATTGTAGTGGATGCTGTGGAAGGAGTCTGCCCTCAGGTAAAAAATATAATGAAAAATGTATAACTGCAATATAGGAGAGCCTTTGTCACATACAATTAATCTACCTCAACTAGTCAAAAAAGTCACATTTTACATTAGTGATACAGAGGCTCACATTATCCATTTCTTCTCTCTCTGTTCACCGGCATACAGGAGCGATAAACAAGTGATGACTTCCTAGAAGGTGATCTCACAATGACACATTAAAGTGGCTTCTGAGTGAAAATGGACAGCTCCAGTCCCTCTTAATAATAATAATAATTTAGCATTTATATAGCGCTATGAACGCTCAGGTATCTGAGCGCTGCTTATTATTACCCACGGTGTGTGGTGCTCCTTTATCGACCTCGGAAGGATGAAAGGCTGAGTTTGGCCCTGCCGTGTTTCGAACCTGTGTCAGCAGGCTCTGCAGGGATGTCAAAGCGAGCGCTCTGCTCTACTCGCTGTGCTACCGGACCTCTTACCCCCACTTGCATCAACGATCACCAACCACCAGCAGAATGTGATTTTGTTTTATTGTTTCTGATTGAGTTGAGATCCGTTAGGAAATCCTTCACTTAATAGACACATTATGCATGTATGCTTGGGATCCACCCACCTTCTGCCTTCTGTGTAGCTATTCTGTCTGGATTCATATTGGCTGTGAACTGTACTCTTCAATGTTTCTGTTTATGTATATCACTTGTTTACTCATGTTATTTGAGCGTCTCTCTCAACCTTAGTCATTGCAGATCCATGTTCAGGAGCAATTCTCATGTGGCTTCGCTGCTTTCTCTGTGCCTTTTCCACATGTCAGTGAAACGTGTGCGGCTCCATCTCGTCTACCATGCGGGCGGGGACTCGCATGCGTTGCCCTTCCCTATGGGCTATTCCCTTTCTCCTCATTGCTGGAGTTGCAGCCATTCCCTTGCCCCATATTTCCTCTTGCAAGGGGACACTTGTCTTTTCTGGATTCTGCATTGCTGGACAGAAATGGGTCTTGTGAAATCTGAGGGCTTTTTTGGGCCCACTCCTTTGCATCGATTGCACAAGACAGTGACACTGTGCTTACATTTCTGCCAATTGCACAACATCTCTGAGAATCTTACACCAGAGCTTCATTGTTAGTTGCACTGTCCTTTGGCAGGCACTGCACCCAGTTCAACGAATTTTATCTATGAACTAAATAATTGAAACATAAGATAAGCCATGGGCATCAGTTACTTTTCCTGTCAATTGATATGGCTACGTTATCTCAAATGCTGGCTAGGGATGATGGGAGTTGTAGTCCAAAACAGGTTGCAGACCCACGCCCCATGTAATTGAAACTGCTAGTGGGGTTTTTGGGAAAGCTATGGCGTGCAGTTTGACAAAATCCTCCCCTATAAGTCCTTGGACCTTTCCATTATTTGTCCATTTTCTGTTGTACCCTAAGTGCCAGTGTGTCGTCTTTGGTGGTTGGTTTGAATGACCAGCAGGGCTCTTTTTTCAGTTCAACATGAGCCTTGCTAATGGAGGAGGCACATGGTGGACCCCCCCCCCCCCAGTGTTCGTCATGGTGATGAAAGGGGCAGAAGGGAAATGCGATTACTCCACTGATCCCACTATGCCTGGCCATTTCTATAGCCTCAAAAAGTGTGTCGTCCGCTTCGAGTATGTGATGGAGCGGATGAGGAGGTGTTGCATCCCCTTCCCTCAAAACGCCTGAAAGATGTGCAGTTTGATTCCTCGGGATGCAGCGATGCATGTCTCCTAGATAAAGCCGTTCAATATGTACTTTTGCATTGCTGTTCTGTTGGCTGATGTAAATCTCAAATGTTAAATGTTAATTTAGCCTTTAGTGTTTAACTGTGTTTTTCTATTTTGTCTCTCTTAATTTTGTATTAGACACAAGCTGTCCTGCGACAAGCATGGTTAGAAAACATCCGTCCGGTCCTGGTTATAAACAAAATTGATCGATTGATAGTGGAACTCAAACTCACTTCTCAAGAAGCATATTGCCACCTGCAGAAGATTATGGAAAAAGTAAGATTTTTCCTGTATTCCAAAATCAGATATGTGGAAAATCAATATTTAGTTTGCTTTTCAATTTTGCGAAATGGTTACTAGTTGTAAGTATTTTGTAATAAGTAAATTATATCACAGACTTAATTACTTTGAGAAATCTCTTCAGTGAGGTCCTTTACCTTTCATCACAAAATCACCTGTCGAGCACAGAAAGGAGAACAGGATGCTCTGAGAGCAAAGGGAGGTCTCCTGCTGCGTGATGCCACCCCTGGAGGCGATATATGGGAGTTTAGCCAGGTTGCGCCCTCTGATGCTGGAAATGCCTTTTGGAGGGACAGGGCCTCCTACTCCTTGTCCTACAACTCCTCTCTGTGTGGTTTCTTTGTTTTCTGCCACTGAGGTCCAGCATGGACCTCTGGCAGTGCAGCTCGTCATGTTTTCCTTTTGGTGAACAACACCCATGAGATACCCTTATGGCACCCCTGGGTGGAGGTACACCCTTGTAACCCTTATGTGTGTTTTTGGGCACCTGTGTTTTGCCCACAGAGCAGAGTATGGGCTGATGGCAGCCACATGCTGACTTGGCAGTTACTCTGAGTGTCCTCCATTTTCGGGACACCCAGGCCCTGCCGTAGGAATCAATAGGATTCCTGAAGAAAGGCAAGATGGCCACTGTGGTCTCTTGGGTCCTATTGCCTTTTACCTTGTTTCCATGGGAAGCCCTGACTCTATCCCTTTCACCTGACTGGCTGTGGAAATACAATATATGGCTCTGGAGCTGCCTCCTGTCAGACTGACTGGAGCCTACCCAGGGACTGTGTGTTGTGGGTACACCTATGGGTTGGGACCTGTATGAATGGAGTCTGAACTCGTATTGTGTTATGGGTGTCTGGTTTCTGTGTGTAACACAATGCCTGAGACAGCGCTGACTGAAACTGACATGAATGCATTGTAATGTGCTGAAAGGCTGGGTGCTTACCCCAATCCAGATTTTGTTATGGGTGTCTGGGTGAAGTGAATGGCCTGAATGCCTGTGAGCCTGATTGACTGCCTGCCGGCATGAATGCCCATCTGCTTGATTGGTTGGCTGAGCCTGGCTGAGCCTGAGTGATTGGGGAACAAAAGTGTATAACCAGGGTCCCTACACTCACCAATTTGTTCAGAAGCTGAAGTCAAAACTGAAGTTGATCCCAGGAGTGCAGCTGAAGGAAGATGATGGCGGCTGCTGCTCTTCATCGAAATCCAAAAGCTGCTGTGCTGCTCCAAGGACTGATCCAAGGGAGGACCTGCATAGGAAACCTCTTCCTGTGCTATGAGGAGCCATCGTGAAAACTCATACTCTTCGTCAGATGTACCCTGGAAGCCAGTCCTGTGTACCTGCCGTCCGGAGAAGGAGTCTACGTGAATCCAGAAGAGACGTGCCTGGACATCTCGAGTCAAAGATCCATTGGTGTCAACCAGGGGCCGGAGGAGCGTTTGTGACCACTTCAAGCCCGTTGCAGTGTAGCGCCCAGAAGAGGAGTTACCCTGGTATAGTGCTGCTTGACACCCGGAACTGCGAAAGTTGCAAACTGCTGAAGAATACTTCAAAGGACATATTTGCCATCACCATGGACCACTTTTTCCCGCCAGAGAAGGTCAAGGGTCGCTGAGTGCAGATGAAGGTCCGCCGGTGGGTTTTCCGCCACCAGATCCAACAAAGACATCCGGAGGGTCCAGACTTGGTGAAGGTCCGTGGTCCACACCATTGGTCGAGTCCAGGTTGCCAGAAGCCATCCAGAGGTCCATGCTGCGGCACCAAAAAACCAAAAGGTGGAAAACCGCGATATTCCGAAACCCGACAAGCAAAAGTTACCTCTGCACTCGACGCCACCAGAAGTCATCGAAGGTCCCCAGAGGGTCTTGCTCTCATCTGCCAAGCCTTTGAGGAGCCCACCGCAAGTTTAATCTTCCCAGGACTCGTACAGTCGAAGAAATAGTCGACCAACCGAGAGCACAACGAAGAGCAAAACTTTGGTTCCATTTTTATTCTTGGACTCAGCATCCCAGTGGCTCCTTCTTCCAAATGAGGTCCTTCCTCGAAGGGAATCGTCAAGTGAAACCGAGAAACTCTGACACTTCGCTTGCCGAGGTACCAAAGGTACTGTGATGAGCTAGAGCATCGTGTAGCCTCAGGAGTCATCCAGGGGTTCCAGATTCATCTTGGATTTTGTTCTCCTGCGGCCTCTTGGGTACTTTGGGGTGGTAGAACCTTTAAAAAGAAAGCAGAGCATTAACATTTTTGGACTGGGCTGTAAAAGACAAGATAAGGTATTCCGTAACTTTTCCATTACAGGTTTCCCAGGTGGGGGGGGGATCCTCGCACAGAAATGTGTATCTAGTCTAAAGATAGCAATCTTCCACTGTTCATAACTAATGAGGCTTTCTTCCCTAATCTGTGCTCTGACACCTCACTTAAGAATTCACATGCCTGTCTGCAGTTGGTGCATTTATTATTGAATGTAAGTATTGTGTGGTACCACATAGTGGATATATTTGTCATTCTTTGAATAGAACTGCCAGAGTACACACTTATTATGTATGTGTATGTATTGGTAGCAATCTTATGGTATATAAAGAAGCTTTGTTATCGCCTACCATAGTGTGTGGACATTCCTTTGTGGGGCTTGGGGACTCACTGTACTTGGGAACCTGCCTTCATCACCTCCTGAGTGCTTAAGCCTTTACCATATAGAGGGCAGATGTACAGATAGCCCCCTCCTCTCTTTATATGCCCCCTCCTCAATCTTGTGTGCAGAGGTTCCTTATTGGGTGTAACAGCCAAACATGGGGGGCCACATGAGGTTGTTCAGGGAAACCACAGGCATGTTTGGGGACCATAGCAGCCACTTAGATTGGTTCAGGACAATACCCAGGGTAGCGAATGGGAGACTCATGAGGGGCAAGGGGCTCGAAATCCCACTTAAACTCCTCTTCTCATACACCCCAACAGATGCAGATGAGGGGAAGATCAAGAGGCTTGCATACAGTGTAAGCAAAGGAGTACAAAGAGGCAGTTCAACCAAGTTGGAAAGGAAACGCCACGGCGGAGCTACAACCCGCCATGAAATCGCTACCCGACTCCAAAGTGTCAGCAGCTGGCTTTGAGCCCTTAGCCTGCCCAGTCCCTTCCAGTTATGGAATTGAAATGTAATAATCAAACATGAGACTTGGAGGAAACTGTGCTATATGACAATGATGAAAGGGGAGATGGAAGCACATAGGTAGGAGGTGGCAGTCGGCGGCCATAATCAATTGGATGAACAAGGGCTAGTTAATCCTTTCCCACAGGGTCACACCTGATCACTTCCTCCTATATTGCCAGTGACAAGAATGAGGTCATTGGAATTCTGATAAGGGCTAATGCATTACACATTTTATTGATCAATATTGCCTAACTGTACCAGAAAAGTGTTTTCATGGGCTCCTCCGAGCCTTTGGCTCATATAAAGGAATGTTTGAATGGTAAAATACATAAACAATCATCAATGGCTCTAAATTCTCTCTTACCAAATATTGACGCCTTGAGAGGGGAGTTATGAGTATGGGTAGTTTGCTAGGATGACATGGGGGGAATTTGAAAAGGATAGGGAAGGGTAGATCTGGATAAGGATGATTTAGTTTAACTCATCAATTCATATGGAGGGGTTGGATTGGCCTGTCTGTTTGACTTCACTGTCAAATGCTATGCTTTTATTTCTGAAAATTTGTGTTTTCAGTGTTGGGATGTTTTGAACCGCTCCAGTGTGTACATGAATTTTACCCCACAGATCTTGATGCACTTACTTAGATTAGAATGTTCTCTTTACTAGGTTAATGCAATCACTGGGACTCTCTTTACATCTAAAGTCCTAAAAGAGAGAGCTGAGCGTGAGATGGATGCACCCGTAATTGAAGACACAGATGGAGAGCACGTCTATGACTGGAGCGCAGGCTTAGAAGAGACAGATGATTCCCTCCTTTACTTCTCCCCAGAACTGGGCAACGTGGTGTTTGCCAGTGCAATTGACGGATGGGGTTTCAGGTACTCATTTTTTTAAAAGTCATTTCATTGTAGTTACGTATTTCCTATGCATGCACAGTTCTCAGTAGAGGGGCTTGCTCCCACACTTTTGTGAAATATGCATGCACAGTATTATACAGGACTGCTGAAAACATACCAGTATTTAAACCCCCCTGTACACTTGTCCAATTGCAGTACAGATGTAAAGTATTTGCTAGTGTAATGAAAATTATTAAATAATGAAATCATGTTACAAACCAATAATTTAAGTAAATAAGGCAGAGAGTAGGTTCCAAATTCTAGATTTATACACTTCGTAAAAACATACATGTCTTAGGATATGTCATTGGTGACACCTCTTCATGGCAATTGAAAAACCCATGCCAAAACAGATGTTATTTATTTATTTAGTTCAGGTTATTTAGCAAAAGTGAGTAATTTCAGTTTACTGATTCCAAAATAAAACCACCCCATCCCCACACTCTGGTGCAAGAACTATGCTGTTTTGTAACACTGGAGGGGAAGTTCACATGAAGCAGTTTTTCACAAACAAATGCACTCCATGCTAACTGTTAAGCTCTTACTTAGAATAAATGAATCATATAGAAGAGAAATTAAAAACTAGCACCCACATTAAAATCGCTTTGTGAATGACTCTTCTGGTTGATGCAATACTTTTACTGAAATTCACTGACTTATGCAAAAATCTACAAAAGTTTTTAAATTTTATTTTACACTTCATAACATATAAAATACAATGGCAAGTTCATCTTGATTAGTCGCAGAACCATGTGTCTAGAAAATGTGACATTTAAAGGTATGCAAATCAATAACTACTATGTTAGAGTGATGGTATGGTCACAACGCCTTCATTGCCATCATGCTTTCCGATTCAAAGGAATCTAAAAAGTTTGATATCAAATCACACTTTATCGGATATATGTAAAAGGAGAACCTGACTCAAACCAGGATTCGTGGATCCTATTTGTCCTACACAAGGTCTCCCCACTCCATAGTTCTCTCTATATGCTGCAGAAAAAGTGACATTTTATTGTGACTAAGATTTTTAGAGGGGGAAAAGGTGGTAAATCACTGTTTAATGTTTGAAATCCACTGTACACTCAGAGTTTGCAGATCCGGTTAGACTGTTTTTCTCTGGCATTATTTTACACATTCTTAAACTATAAAGGTAAGTACCCCTTGCAGTATGATGAATTCGAAAGAGATGCATCATTTAAATACGTTGGAAGTTCATTTTCAAGTCCTTTTGAAAAGCTCTTGTTGAAGCGGGCTCAAGATCAGCTGGTATATGTTAGTCTCTCTCCCCACTGAATGGTGCCAGGGCAAAGAAAGAACTAGAAACCAGGACTAAATCCACTCCCATTGGATACCTTGGCTCAGCTTCTAGATGCAAGATGACGCTCAAATCTTTCATAAGGGGACTTTCTGAATTTTCTGAATGCCTATTTTCCTTTTGGCTAGCCTTTTTATAACCTGATCACCCCTCCCATAACAGATTTGCTCTGACATGGGATATTATTATTGGTTAATCGCCCTCACTAATTCCTATACTGTAGGTAATATTGGTGAAATCCACCTCTGAAAACCTTATTGGCTGAGAGTGTAAGAAAGTGTACTGCAGGTGTGCCTTCTACTCTTCCTATGTCAGACCTTCTCTTCAAAACACCCACTCCCATGACATTTCAGCAGCAGTGTGTTGTTTGTGAGCACAAGTGGTTTAAATTGAAATGTCTCTGGTTTTTCTATGATACAGAGACATGTAATGACCTTATTTACTATGTATGTTTAAATATTGTGAGAAAACGGAGGGCGTTCTTACATCTACTCCCCTTGGATCCTCTATACATGTGGCCAGGGAAAGGCCATCGCTTTTGGATTCTGCCCCTGGGGGTGGACAAGCTAGGAAGGACCACTTGGGTGGAGGATCCTTGGGGATTGGAAGTGGGATACCCTTGGATAAGACACAGTATTCCACACCCTCCTTTCAGGAGGGAACCCCTATCCCAGAAGTGGTTATGAGATATTGTTCAGCATGTTCCCTTGTCCCTGAGAAGGACAGGAGATATCACCCCAGACTTCTTAGAAAGGGAAGGAGAAGGAGAAGGACTGAGGATGAGGACCTTGGGACAAAACGCAGTATCCCCTTTATGCTAGTGACAACCAACCTAACCCTTCCCTGACCTTTATGGGTCATTATAGAACAGTTGCCCTGTTATTCCTCTCTTGGGGTACCAGTCAGTACTCAGACGAGGAAGAAACAAATGAGAGTAATGAACATTACTCACTTTCCCCACTCTGATACTGAGACGAGGTAGAAGCGAGGTAGAAGCAACTGAGAGTAATGGACACCACTTACTTTCCCCACTTTGGTACTGGGACGAAGAAGATGCTTGAAGGACAGGCATGTCCTTTGAATCAGAGTCAGGCAGCATGGATTGATGTAATACACCTGCAACCCATTGAATGACCACAGGTGTATAAAAGGTGGAATGCAGATGCACATGGAAGTAGCAGGGGAAGAGGAAGCAGCAGCAGCAGAAGGAGGAGAGACCTGGGGAACTTGTGCAGAGATCACTTTAATACCCAGGACCCTGCTGAAAAACGAGAAGCCAAGATGCCGACAAAGATCCCTGGGGTCCTACCTGTGGAACTGTGCAGGACGGGGAACCCTTGTAAGGGAAGGTGGGCAGCAGAGCACGGAGGCCGGCGTGGGCTGAAGGAAGCACTCGGCGAACAGGCTTTCCCGCTTGGGGAGAAGCCGCCAAGAGGAGCTGCCAGGTCCTGGTAAGTGTCGGGGACACTGGAACCACCTGGGCGCTCCAAGGGACCGTGAATATAGTAGCGGTCCACGAAAGTAGGAAACTTTCGCATTCGTTGAATACTGACCGAAATGAAATATGCAAAGCTGCTTTTTGAGAAGCGCTGTTTGTCAAGGGCTGTCTACGGCTGGACCCGCTGCCCTGCTGAGGATTGCTGCCTGTTGTGCCTTCCTGCTGCATTCTTCTCGTGACTTTAAAGGAAAAGAGAACAGAAACAAACAAGGGACTGCTTTATGCTTTTTTTTTTTTTTTCTCGAGCCCCGTAGCTCCACCCTTCTATCCCATAATCCATTTAACCCTGCAAACCCGCGCTTTATGCGCGCGCGCTTTTTGAGAAGCGCTGTTTGTCAAGGGCTGTCTACGGCTGGACCCGCTGCCCTGCTGAGGATTGCTGCTTGTTGTGCCTTCCTGCTGCATTCTTCTCGTGACTTTAAAGGGTATGGACTTTGTTGCTGATACGATCTATGCAAGCTGGAAATAGACTGTTTGGCGTTTTTTCTGATGCAACTTTTCTCTCTTCCTAGAAAAGAGAACAAACAAACAAGGGACTGCTTTCTGCTTTTTTTTTATTTTTTTATTTTTTTATTCTCTTTTTCCCAAGTTTTGTACAAATTCACTATGTTTACTCATTTGCAATCCCTTAAAGTAGACATGCCTGACGACTCTGTAATTGCTGCTAATTTGACAAACTCTGTGTTGAATAATTTCTGTGCGCTTCGCAGGTTGCAGCCACTACCTGCTCCCCTATTGCAATTACAACAGAGACCCTCTGATAATTCTTCAATGCCAATCCTTGACTCAATTGTCATGGAACGCAACCACATTCGTACATCCTCTTGTCAATCTACAACCCCAGTGCACGGTACGTTTGGATCTCGCCAACATATGGCGCATGTTCCGTGCCGTGCTGCTGGCCATCGCCAATGGGCAGCTGGGTCTCCAATAGCTCCAATGCCACAACTTGTGTCTGACTCGACTTTGCTTGCTGCTGATACTCATCGTTTCAAACCGCATGTGCTCCCAGCAATCCCTTCTCTAGATACTATTTACGAATGCTTCACTCCTGTAAATAAGAAGACTAGCTCTTCTTATACTAATCCACCTCAGTCTCCAATTTCCGTGGCAAGCATCCATGATTCAGTTCAGCCACATGAAATCTCAACTATCAGTAATGTTCCAAGTGATACTTCCCTCTATGCGCATCCGACCCCGCGTGCACAGCCTCAACCCTCTTCGCCGGCCTCAGCGACTATTTCCCTACCCACTATGCTTGAAATCACGCTTACTGCATTAAATACAACTGTGTTAAGCCTTTATAAACTGTTTGAACGCCTGGATGATAAAATTTCTACCCAATCGCAGCAGATTGACACTATGTATGATTGGATAATTTCCCTAAATTCGAAGCCAAATGCTAATGTATCCCCTTTTCAAGCTCTTTTTCATCCTGCCTCTACTCAGCTGAGACCTTTTCCAACTGTCCCCTCATTTGAGGAAATCATTCGCCCCATTGAGGCTGATCCTGCCAACGAAGCCATTGTGGTTAGTGATTCTTCTTGGGAGAACATTTCCTCGTCTCAAGAAAAACTACCCCCTGTGATCCCCGAGTCGGTGTCAATTGAGACTACACAACCTACTCTGCCTATTAGTAACCCCCCCCGTGTCTTGTCCCGACGTCGTTCAGGAGCCTTTAAAAGGCAAACGGCAAAGAAAAAAGAAAGTGCCACTTAGGCAATCTCTTATCAAAAAATCTAAAAACATGCTTGCCCCCAAGCTTCCGAAGAACTCCATCGCCTCTTTCTTTAAACCTCCATCTTCAAGTTGCCCTCAGGCTCCACCCATCATTCAACCTAAGCCAGCGTGCCAAATTGATAAGAGTGGCCCCAGTGGCAGTTTACCTTCCCTTAACAACCTTCATTACTCTCCTTTACATAATCTAATTAATACCCTGGAACTTTCGGTGCCCCCTGCATGTTCAGAGGTTGCCTCTTCCTCCACAACCTTGTTGCCTGCTCTGATCAACTCTGGTCCCATACCCTGCCTTGACACCTCATCTACTGCAAAAATCACTCATCAAAAATGTTATTGATGAATATCTCTTCTTGAAAAATCAGTCTATTTCTTCTACTTCTGCTTCTACTCAGCCTACTGTTGTGGCTCCCCAGGCTCCAAACAACAATCCCTTCAGAACGGCGCCTATAGGCGTGATGCCACCTCCGCCAGTTTCCTTGTTACCTCCTGTCCCAGTTCAACATCAAGCTCCTAATAACATGCCGTGTGACTCTACTTTACAGAATCCTGATTTGATGACCTCCCAGCTTAAATCTTTAATGAACACCTTTTTGGACACCCACGGTGCTTCATATATTGGGGCTTCCAATAACAATGCGCTTGCCACTACTCATGCCCAAAGTGATCTACGCCCTTCTCTACCTGTCTCCCATCACTCAACTGTACCACAGGACCTATCCCGAATTTTTCCCACTTCCCACCCCTGGTCTGCCACTATTCCTGCACCGCCAACGCTGAATTATCACCCCTTTCCTCACCCTGCCTCTTTGCACTCCTCCAAAAATATGAATCTCAGCAAAGCTCTTCCTGAAACTCAAAATTCCAATTCACGTGCCCCAAACGGCTATTCATTAATTATGAAATGTCGTGGTGGCTCCCACCCATTGTATAATCTCAATAGGCAGTGTGTTTTAAATATTCTGAATGATGTTGATACTTTGGAACACATTTCGTCAACTGATATTGACCTGGTGGAATTTATTGCTGATGTTGACTTCACCATTGTCCGTCTATGGATTCCTTCAGCTACTGTGGCGAAATTGCTTTGGAATGCTAAGCTGATATTGTTTGAGATGGGATTTCTCATCTCTCAGGACCCTGACCGATCACAATCTTTGTTCTCTCCTACAAATCTATCTGCTGCTGATTCAGGTAAATCCCTTCAAACCACACGAGTATACCAATCTTCCAAAAAGGGCTGTCATAATTTATAACTTCAAGCTACTCCGGATCATCGTTTCTTTTCACTAGGTTGTTGGAATACCAGAGGCCATGTTCATCTACAACATGCTATTGATGTGTTTACTCACTCTTATGATATACTGGCTTTTCAGGAAACATGGTTTCTAACCCCTCCTGTTTGGGACAACTATGCAACTGCACTTATTTCGGCTGTGAGAGGCGAGAGAGGCCGTCCAATGTCGGGCCTCCTGGTAGCAGTTAAACAAGCTGCTGATTTAGAAATAGTCCCAAGGTGTGCCTTCGACATCTATATTCAATTAGAGTAATTGGATGTGGAGGTAATATGGCCATCTTTAACATATACCGGAACCCGGCAAAACTGTCTCTAAATTCATTTCTCAGAGAACTTTCCTACATGCTTGAAATAGTTTCTCAGGCATCTGATGTCACTGCCATTCTTCTCATTGGCGATCTTAATCTTGATTGCTTTAACCCCACTTCTCAATCTACTGCTCAGGAGGTTTCGACTTGGACTACCTTTATGTCTCATAACTTCATGATGATTAACGGAGCTGTGCCTGGGGATCTTCCTGCTTCAACAACTTGGTGCCGGGATTCAAGCTCCAGTACAATTGATTACATATATACTGACGCAAATTTGTTTGACAAAATCACTTCACTAAACATCACTTCTCAGTTGTACAGTGACCACAAGTTTCTGACATTACATTTCCTAAGACCTCTGGCTATAGTGCCTTCTTATACTAGAAGGTCCGTTCAACATCTTGTTATCAATTCCACTGGCAATCGCATCACGCTGTCCTCTAGAATGTTTTGGACGCTAAAACAATCACTTGATCCATCTATGGCTTCCAATTCTAATTCTAAGATTGAATATACACACCTTCTACAACAATTCCAGAATAATATTCTTATCTCTAAACAGAGGTCGATTACTCATTTACACTCTTTTGATCATGTTTTACATCATAGAAGGATAAGTTATAGGCAGGAACGCAAATATTTGCTTTCCTTGTCTTCAAGCTCTCGGTTTACCCTCGCAAGGCAGGCAAAAACCCGCTATACCAACTGGGTCCGTGGCCATAGAGCCTTGCTATTCCAACAAGACAGTGAGCGAATGCTGAATACTTTAGCTACAAAGAATTCTGCAGGTACTTGGAAACTACTTAAGCATAAACATTGTAATCAACAATTAGAGGCACAAGCCAATGGAGTGCAAGAAGCGCAATGGGTCCAACACTTCTCTATATTATATTTCGATCCAGCGTTCAGTATGTTTAAATATCAAATGCAGTCCACCTCGCATTGGTCTCTGAATTGTGAATTGGAAACAATTATTCACTATATAAAATTGGCTAAAAGCTCGAGAGCTGCAGGACCCGATGGTATCAGCAATTTAATGCTCAAATCTAACATAAACCATTGGGCCAAAATTCTCTTTTTGTTATTTCAAAACATCCTGACCACTCGAACTCTCCCTTCTTCATGGCACACGTCCATTCTTGTGCCAATTTACAAAAAGGGAGACCGTTCACTTCCTGCGAATTATCGCCCCATTGCGCTCCTTTACTCTCCAAGTAAGATTTTTGCAAAGTTTCTGTTGCTGGAGTTTTCGGCATGGACATTAACCCATTTCCATCGTAATCCGTTTCAGTCAGGCTTCGTTGCAGGAATGGGCACAGCTGTTAATTTGTTTCTTCTAAACTCTATTAAATCTCTGTGTCACATTCAAAAACAACAGATCTACTTTGCTTTCGTGGACCTGCATTCTGCATTTGACTCAATTTCTAGAGTCAAACTTATGTCTAAACTAATTCATGACAAATGTCCCCCCTCTATTACCGACCTCATTTATCATTTTCATTCTGCCACTACGGTTCAGGTTAGATTGACATTGAATGGTCTACTCTCCCACCCGATTCCCACCTCACGTGGCCTTAAACAAGGCTGTTTGCTGGCGGCAGCCATTTTCAATTACTATATCCAAGACATCAAATATACCTTCGAACCTATTCAATCAGATTCTCCGAAAATTAATGGTATTCCCATAAAAGCATTGTTTTATGCTGATGATATTGTCCTCATCTCAAAGACCCCCAATGGTTTACAAAAACTTTTATCAGCATTAGACCTCTATGTCGCAGAGAACAATTTAAAAATTAACTCCTCAAAGACTGAAGTCTTGATGTTCAACCCACATTCTGGCCTTCACACTCGCAAACATTGGTTGATTGATAATAACACTTCTCTGTCCTTGGTTTCGTCGTATACCTATTTAGGTATTATTTTCGAAGCCTCACTCCATCCACTGAAACATATGGCTCAAATAGAAGTTAAATTACTAACAGCCATATCACAATCACGGATTCTCCTTGCAAAATTTGGAAAATTCTCCATGATCCCGGCTTTAACATTTTAGAACATGAAAGTTATTCCCACAGTTTTGTATGGCTTGGAAGCTGGACCTCCTATACCATCTACTACTCTTGATAAATGGGAGGGCAAATTTTGGAAGCATGTACTGCATCTGCCCCAGTGTATCCCCATTTCGTGGTTGCGTTATGAATTGGGTCTCTCTTCACTATCTGCACACCTTAACTGGAAACAATCTTCTTTTTTCAGAAAATGTTTAATATCATCTAAGATAGACAATCTACTTAAGGTATTGTCGAACTACATCTTTACGACAGATCATGTCTTTATCCAAAGATGGCTGTCAGCAGTATATAAGATCTTAGCAGAGGCAGATATCTCACTCGAAACTCTTCTGCAAAATCCGGATAAGGCTAAATTAAAAATCCATCAGACCTCCTGGATTATGAACCATCAGAAATGTCTTACTTATAAACACGCCTCGAGCTTTCGCTTTCCACCACATAAAAGAGGCATTACACAGTCATATTTATCAAGAGCTCCTTCTTCGAAATATAGAAATTTAATTCTCCGTTTCTGGCTACAAATATGGGAAACAAGAGATCTCCTTTGTACGCGCCAGTTTATAGGACCACTTCAAAATTTTTGTCGGTTCTGTCAAAAAACCAAAACTCCAGAAACCTTAGCACATTTAATCACTACATGTCCTAGCTTGTTTGGTCAGCGACAACTGCATTTTCATAAATATTGCCCTAGATTTGCAATGTATGATTCGGATGCTTGTTGGGACCGCATTTTTGACTCGTCAGACTTGAAAATCCAGATAGCCACTGTAAATTTTCTTCTTTCCTTAAATTTAGATCAGGGTAAACTCATGAATACATGATTGAATATTTTTATTCAAATTGAGTATGATAAAAATTTTAGATAGTGTCCTTTTCTTCGATGATATTCTGATCATTTGTGAATACTAGAGTGCTTTATACTTATTGTATTTACTGGTTGTACATTTTGAATGATCTTCTGAGAAATGACATTAAGTTGTTTTTTACATTATTTTAATTTATTATGTTTAGATTGTGCTGTTATGTCATGTTAATTGAAAAGTTGTAACAAAAAAAAATGCAACTAAATCAATAAAAAAAAAACAAAAAAAAAAAGCTGCATTTATTGAGTAGCTGAATGAAATAAGCAAAGCTGCATTTCTTTTGAATATCGAACTGCATGAAACAATCAAAACTACATTTATTGAATACCGAATTGAATGAAATAAGCAAACCTACACATATTGAATACCAAAGTGAAAGGAAAAGCAAGACTGCTTATTCTGAATGTTGAATTGAATGAAACAGCCCAACTGCTAACAACGATTACCACATTGAATGGAAATAATAAACCTGCTAATATTGAACTCTGAACTGAAAGAAAGTAGGAAACTTAATTGGATGAAGGACTCTGACTGCAGAGTTGAATTCAAGACTGAGAAAGTGCTTGTTATGAAGCTGCGTTTGAGAAACCACTTGTGTAGCTGAATATTTAACTACTCAAAGAGAACTTGAAGTTCCTGGTTGTGTGACCTGTAATGGGTGGATCGCGCGATCCAACAACTGCGCCCAGACAATTGAACTCCTACATGTTGAATAATGAACTGCTGAAAGCAAATGCAGGTTCCTAGTTGTGTGACCCGTCATGGATGGAACATTTGGTCTAACAACTGCGCCAAAACCAGAGAACCCCTATATACCAACAAGGAAGCTTGCTATTGTGTCAAAAGGAAACCTACCATTGGTGTACAAGACTTGGGGAAGGGAACCCTGAGCTGTAAAGAATTGTTGAAACTCAGTTAAAGACAAGGCTTCAAGATATTTCTTTTTGTGACATTTTATTTTATATTGAACTTGGGAAGGGAACCCTTGAGACGTGTTGCCCTGGAACTATATTGAATTTTGGGAAGGGCATTCTGACATTTACAAAGGTGTGGAACTTTGTTACTTCAAGTCCAAAATAAGGTAAATTGAACATTGTGAATAGCTCAATTTTACTTTTGGAACACATTGTTTTGTCTTAGTTGTGAGGGCAAGCAAAGGTTTTGGACACAGACTTTCAGTTGAGCTTAATGACACAGACTATCCTTAGTTTCTTTAGGTAGGGAAATCCCACCTTAGCATAGGGCAAGTTAGGTCTTGCACCATCCTGACATTTTCTTTAATACAATCCTTTTGTTACCCATTGAATCTGTTGTCTGTGTCTTCTTCCATTATGCCAACCTCCCAATATGCCCTGATCCACTTAAGTGATATATATTCTGAAATTGCAAATCCTTCCCAGGATAGCTATGTGCATCTCATGCCTATAACATTAACCTTTACACAATTACAAGTATTTGCTGAAGTTTCATGTGAAATGTAATTGTGTCATTTGTGTTCAGCACATAACCAATGTCAAAATGATTTTAATGGGCAATAGCTGGTGGACTGTTTATCTATGATTTAGATATACTACTGCAGCATGGAGTATAATGCTCATCATTCTGCTTAACGATTGTCTAAATGTCAGGTAGTATGAGTTTTCAGTGCGGTAATGTCTCAGATTAGCAACCATCTGCACAGCCATCTCTTTATTTTGCCTAATGGATTCCTAGATGACTGGTGAAATGCACTACTTCAGCCAACCTCTATTTTTAATGATAATCTCCAGAATAATACTAAAAATGACTGTTACTCCTGAATTTCAACATATTCGACAAAAGTAAAGCAATTATTCACTTTGGAGCACCCAGAAGCAGTTTCTTATTGTTTCTCAGACCGCAATAGATTTTCTCTGCATTTTATCTTAACAATGGAAGTCTGTTTTTGAGTAGGTAAGAACATCTTTTAGATCTTGTTTCTGGGGAATCTCGCCCAATAAATACAATCTGATAACCACTGCAACAGAATCGGGAATTTTTTCCATATAGCTATGCAAAAACGGACACAGAAACGAGAAGAGTATCCCTGTCCTGAAAATATGGTCCCAGAGCACAGATTTCTGTGTTTTTATAGATTATGACAATGAGGTTCATGCACATAAACAGTAATATCCATTTAGTCACTGCTTTAAAAATGTGTTTCCTAACAGCACATCCTGCAACCTTGAGGGGCACGGCATAACACCATGCTATCCATGCCTTTACAATTCTGCTTGGCCTACCTATGTGACAATCTTTGCCTGCACCATATCGCTCCACTCTACATAAGGCACGGTCGAGGGGACCTGTGCCCACTTGACCCCTTTTTGGGCAAAAATCTCTCATGTGTCATATGTCCTGGGCAGAGACTAAAATCACAGCCACACAACCGTATGGACACTCTGGTTTGTGTCAACCAATCGCATTCATACACAAGTGTATGGCAAGTCCCTTTTGCTATTAATAAAAGGAATTAAGGAGCCAAAAAATGTGACGCATGAGATATGAGAAAAACAAAAATGTATTGTAACTGCTTAGGTAGGAATATATCTAGCAGACATTCAAGTTCTAGTAGAGTGTGTGCATTGTCATATTGTGGTTACAGAAAGCAAAAGGCAACAGTTTGTTACAACTCGCTTCAGTCATTGGTTTGGATGAGTTACAATATATGTGTTTCCATACATTACACAAGTTCATTGGCCTATTCTAAACATGTGGTAACAGTGACAAAGATGTTAATTGGTTCATACCCAGTGAAGTCATCATCCTCCTCACGCTCCATGATTGAATGGTGAGTGTTGAAACATGTAACAGTCAGATTTGGTTTTCTATTGGCCATTACAGGAGGAGTAGATGTGGAGTGAGTATACACAGAACCGTCAACCAATCGTAATATGAGATGTGACAGTGTGACACAAAAGAATAACATTTAAGTTCCTTCCTAAAATGATCCAAGCGGTTTGGCACCAGAATACCATTCCCATCATTATGAACTATGTACTATCTGTTTATCTTGCAACTCTCTCTTGGTGTAAAGGCTACTTACATGTCCTTCCTGATTCTTATGAGGTAATCTGTTCAGATCTTGACCTGATGTGCTGGGGCCTAGGTGCATACAACCGTTCTTTTATAATGTCACAAGTGTAAATGTGTATGTGTTCGCACAGTGTATATTGCCAAATAGCTATCTTTATTTTGCTAATATGTTCAAGCAGTGTGACTTAGACATGAACTACTGAACTGACCTCAGGTTTCTGGCTAATGCTATAGTATTTGTAATGTTGTCAGTGTGTGGAGTGGCTTCATAAGTTATTGCATTCACATAATGTGAGCTATGCGTAGTCTTGTGTGTTGTCCCCTAACTCCTAATTGTGCCTTCACACTAGAAAGTGGTGTTCTGTATAACTGTTTCTTAAAAGAAGAGAGCTTGGCAGCTGCGAGTTATCCTACAGAGGGCAGTGTTGTGCTTTGACCAGTCTCTCTCTCTAGAAACATGCTTTTTCGTGTCTTATTGCATGACGTCTGACAATGTGTGACCTTCATTAAGCTACGTTTGGTTATTCTGACTAGGGACATGAGATGTTATATTTCTCTGGTACATGGCTATGGGAAAGCGGCACACCCGATGTAGTCTGTCAAATCAGGGCACAGTGTCTTGTCCTTAACTCTGTGGGCTAGTATCATTTTACTTTGCTCTTCCATGATCTCACTACGGTGACTAAACCCTGCGAAAGCTCTTGCCTCTCTTTGCTTTTAGCCAATCATTGAGCAGCATTTGCTTGTGGCTCTGTGAATTTTGCAACTGGGGCTGTATGCCTTTCAGCGAGCGACTGCTATGGGTTAATGGGGAGATTTTCATGCTTCAGGAATGCCTAACTAAATCTCAGGGCCTACGTGTAATGTATCCAGCTAATGTAAATAATGATTATAAAGTCATCAATATAAACACTTCTTCCACATTTCTCTACTTAATGTTAAATGCAGTTGGGTTTAAGTAAAGGTGCATGGCTATGTTAATCTACTAAGGGTATGCTATGGCCTGGTTGAAGTGTAGCTACTAGTGCTCTTTTGTTCTAAGCATGAACCCTTTTGCTAAATGAGGCTACATGCTTTGTTGCAGCACATTTTTCTCAGTGACTTTCTCTGCTTATATTTTTGTGCAGGTTGGGGACGTTGGATAAATGTGCCCATATTCTCATACGCCCCTAAATGAGGCTCATATCACTAAACATTGCTGTGGTGCTGCTCTTCCCATTACAGCTGCACAGTCAACACTTATGAGAAAACACAGACTACTGTCTTTTTTGACATTTGTAAAAAAGGTTGAGAATTTGATAAAACATACACACTGATAACTATGCGCATGCCCACCTAATATTCAGACAGAAGCAAAGCAAGATAGCAACAAAACAAATGTATTCCTTAGCCAGTGATGACAAGGCAGCCGTGGAGAAGGCAATTGCAACTGAAATCCCGGGACCAGCGTTCCGCACAGGAAGGTTCCACTGCAAAAGGGGCAACTGCATCCCCCTGGGAAGGAGATGGCAGGTGTGCAGTGTGCTACATGGAGAGGGAGTAGGGCGGTCGAGCTCTGGGACAGTATGCCAGCCACTGAATATTAAAGCCATACCAATAAATCAAAGGCCACAGGGCCTAGCAAAGAAAAGACAATCAATTCCGACGAAGGAGTGAAAGAATCCCGAACAGAAAGGGGGGTGGGGGAGAGTGCTAGAAACCAGGAGATAACAGAATCCCTAAAAGGGTGCTAACAAAAACAACATACTCTAGAAAGGGGAAATGTGGAGAAGAGAAAAAAGCCTAGGGGCAGGTTTAAAAAGTGTAACCTTCCTGAAGGAAGCACAAGGCAGAAATCCAACCAATAGCCAAAGCTACCGACGGTGGCTAGAAACCAGGAAACAGCTAGTTGAATCTGAGTCTATAGGCCCACGTGGGATTGCCACGAGTTATTCCACACAGTGTGTGGAAGGAATGCTGAGGGTTGAACTAAAGCGAAGTCTTACGCAGTAGAAATAATTACCAAGTCAAGTCCTACACATAGGAAAGAAGCCTGTTAAGTTTGCACATACCTGGATAGAGGGGCACCAGAATGTACCGTTTTTGCTATGAGGAAATCTTGAGGGAAATTAATGATATATTGAAACTGTAATAGGAAACCAGGTCTGGGAAAGACAAGGGGAGGTTTTCTAATTTTCTGTTTACCTAAGAGCTCTTTTTTCGATCCATTGGAGATGTGAAAACTGAGGAACTGAGAGGGGTAAGGCCGAGGCACATTGGTTAAGAGGGGGCCATGCACCATCCAACAGCCAGCACAATTATTTTAAGAATATCTTTTCCTTTAATAGTGGTGGGGTTGGGTAGCTAGTTTAGGTTTGGACAGAGGACAGAACTAGTTTATGAATGACATCCTTGCAAGCACTTTTTGATTTTGATTTGATAGACTCCCTCCCATAGTAATAGGGCAAGGTCAGGGACTTGCTTTTACTTAAATAAAACCTAAGTGTGTTCTCAAACATATTCAGTTGTCCACGTCCTATTTCCCAAAACCTCATCCCTTTATGAGAAATGACGGTTTTCAAAATTCAAAACAGCTAATTGGAGTGCATGGTGTACCGTGTTAGAGTGAGGAGTCTGACACAGAGGTAGCATGTCAACAATATATTTATTCAACCAGTAAAGTAAAAGCCTACCTTTCCCTATCGCTATTAGGGTTTTCCCTACCTAACCAAAGTAATAAATGGATGCTCGTCAAGATGGAAGTCCAAAACAACATCTGTTCTCAGTCCAATCTCCTACCCTGGCCCTACCACTACAAAAGAATAGAAACATGACATCCCAAGAGGATGACTGCATTCCCCTAGTAAAAAGAGGAATCGGCCCGAAGGGAGATTCTTACTCTTGGGGCAAGTACTGAGACAAGGGACATTAAACCTGATGACTTCCCCAATCAGGTTACTCCCCTAGCGTGTCTCTTGTGACTCACATTGACTGGTTGTGAGTTGGGACTGGTTGCCGGTTCTTCCTGGGGTCTTGGATTTTGACATTCCCAGCAAAAGCTTGCTTTACTTCCTTCTTAAAGTTCGATGGCTTCGCTTAGGTTCTCTCCGTCTCCTGGGTAGCCGGGTTCAGCGCTGTTGCTGGACCACCCTGTCCACCTGTCTTTTGTTTTTGTGAACTGATCTCCATTCCTCCTTTCCTCCTCTCCGTCTCAGTATGGTTGGCTGCCAACCAACAAGCACTCTTTATGGATTTTCCATTCTTCCTCTTTGCAGTACTTCTGAGTGTATGTGTGAATGGTGCAGCATTACAGTGATAGACAGATACTTGATGGGTTGTTACCTTAGAAGGGTAAGAGGGTGTAGGAATATCGATCGAGGTCATCAGGGAGTTACCTAAAGGAAAGGTAGTCCTTATCCCGCAGAAGTTCCTTTCGCTTATTACCACCCTTAGGGGGACTATTTGGTAGTGGCCTCACCTCCACAGCCTCATAGGGAAGGGCTCCCCCGTAGGAAGAAGTGGCGGGAACCTGTGAATCATCACAATGGCATCAGTAGGCATTTGAATTTTCATGCCCATTTTACACATACATTTACAACAATTGATGTTAATGAAATGTTTACATTTATTAAGATTAAATAAGCCTTTCCCTTGTTAGCAGAGATGATAGTTTTACGTTGTTGCACATAGTTTCCTCATCTTGTTGATGGTAGGGATATGGCATAAATGATTTGTGCCCATGATCTGGGGTGTGGTTTTACCGGTCTTCAGAACTAGACCCAATGCTTTGAGATGTCTGAAGATTTCTCCTCAGAATTGTTAGATTCTGCCATTTATTCCCAACAGAGTATTCATCAGGGACACAACTTGTCCGGGTATTGGGGTACCATTTAATTGGTAATAAAAGGTGTCATTACAATGCTTAGAAGTCGGAAGAATTCACCATTATGCGCTATATGCATTGTATTGTCATGTTCACATTGCCAACATTTGCCACTTGTCAAGTTACTTCCTGTAACATCTTACATCTATAAACCGCATAAGCCCTCCCCCCTCCACGAGCCCTACATGAGTCTCAGCAGTAACTTTCAATGTAATTATTTTCATGGCTACACTCTAGCTGAACCCGGCCCGTCTCTGAGGCTCCCTATTAACCATATTTGGTGAAAAAGGGAAGCCAAGCTCCCTCAATGTCAATCTTGGTCTCATTTAAGAGGTGTGTTAGGTATTCCATGTCATAAATGACCCTAACCTTTATAGAGGAGGTACCAAATAAAGCCTGTACTCCAATCGTCCATTTTGAAGTACCAGGAACGTTCACATCACACCAAGGTATGTGACGGGCTGCAGTAGGGCTCTGCCCAGTACCTATCAGAAGAGCAACACCCATTGAAGTACCAATACCCAGAAAACCATGGACAGTAAGGTATCCATTGAGAAAACCCTACCAGCAAATGAGACGAAATGAAGATTGCCTCAGTACTGTCCCGTAAGAGACCAAAAAGGCCTTAATGGAAGACGAATGGTGACGTCACGAGGGCCCGGACAGACTCACAGATAGAAGAAATGACGACCCGAGAATGACACACACAGACGAGATGCCATGAATAAAGATATTGTGAACTTAAAAGGGGAGAACGATGTTGAAATACAAAAAAGCTTAAGCTGTAAGCAGGATGAAGATATTTAACCAGCTAACACCTGTAAATATGCTTGGAACCGCAAGGCTAAGATATAAGTGTGGCTTGCTATGCTAAGTAGAAGAATAGTGCGACAAGCGCCATTATATATAATCTACCTCAAACGAAGCACAGTATATAAGTGCAATTCCGCTTTGCACGAAAAGCAGAATCAACTCTGGTTACTAGAGGGCAAACAAGACAAGATTCATATTCTAGCAAAACGTGAAGAGACGGCTGAATCGAAACTCAGCAGGTGCAACTCGTGCCAGGAGAGCCAAGTTCATATCAATAGAAGGAATGAACAGTAGCTACATATAATTGAAACTTAAGAACAGAATATCCTTTCTCTGAAAGGTCGAGATAAGGAGGCGTGGGCAGGTGGCAAGCTGAATAAGAATTAAATGCACAAATTGAGAGATACTAGACAAATTCACGGTGTGGGTAGCACGTGACCAGCTGAGTGAGAAGAAGCGCGGGTTCACACCTATGCTTGGCGTCCGCCCAGGCAGAGATATCAGAACTTTTCCAGACAGAAGATGCAGTTTCGAGGCCAACCACAGTAAAATAATTGACGCATAGTTGCTGAAGTGATGATTGATTGTAACCTTAATTGGAGGAAGACCGGGTAACTAGGGGGCACCCTGCACCTGGCTGACAGTTCTGCGTGCTGCTAAGCAAAGTGGAAATGTATGCATGGGGTTGGTGCCAACCCAATCACAATGGACCAAATAATCTAGGGTCCTATAGTTAGTAGAACCAATGGGACGTCGTACTTTTAGTGACGTCTACAGAAGTCATTTTTGAAGGAAGGGCTTGGACGCCTCACAGTGACGCCTGACAATGTTTACCCAATCCCCTCACTCCATTACCATATACAGATATAGTACCTATATTAATGTTAATTTTTCCTAACCAATAGAATTGCATATTAACTTTTGAGTGTTAAACGTCAATTATGAAAAGTTTTCAGCATAAATGCTGTGATTTTTATGAAGTTCATTGGAGTTGAAGCGAGAAGGACGATCGCATCACTGCTGATTTCCATGAGTCACCGTTTTTTTAACTTGTCATTAAACGGACTCCCTTTGCCAAACCATTGAGTTGTCCTTATTGATTGGTGTTGGACTAATAAATCTGCACCCCCATCCATCTCAAGGGTGCAGCTATCTCACCTTAAAGTACTTCAGAGCAAACCTCGGTTCTATGGGCCGGCCGGGGGTCTCCGGAGTACACTTGGTAGCAGAGATCGGATGATTATCGATTATTGATTAGAATAAAACACCCATTGTCCGTCGACATAAAGTAACTCTAGGTCTTCGGCAATATCACGAGTCCTTTGCCATTCGGCCGAGTAGACCGCGAAGCTCCCCGTAGACAGTGGTAGTGTAAGAAAAACTGCAGACCAGGGCCTGAAGGGACCCGTGTTCCCCACATATCCCTTCCCATTCCTACGGGCAGCTGAGTGGGCGAAAAACTGAAGAAGGCGGTCATGCGAACAGTGGGTGAAAAAGACTAAATGTTCTGGCAAAAGTGCATGCTTTAAAACAAGTAAAGGAAAAAGGTAACGGAGGGAAGTGGGAAAACTAAATATCGTTAGAAGTAGAGAAGAATGTATTTATATAAGGGAATAATAGCTCGAGAATAATTAAGAAAATAAAGGTTACCAGCAAGGACACCCGAGAAGAGCGAGGTTACCGGGAAGGACACCCGAGAAGTGAGAGAATTCGCCCTATTCCTACGCTTTTAAAAAAAAAAAAATATTTTTATTGGCATTTCTTTAAACTTCGGGACTCAACATTGTCCCCAAACCCCCTTTCCCTCCTCCTTCCCTCCCAACCGGTGTTAGCGTCCTTACAGATCCTTTGTGTCCCTTGTATGCTACAGATCTAACTAGTAAACATGTCCAGGATGCGGATGTTGTGTGGGCACCACTGTATCATATAGTCACTTTGAAGGAATTCTATAACCTCTCCCCAGTCTGTAGCAAATCTTTGTCTGTCCCCTTGGATATTATGTTATTCTCTCCATTGCTAGATAGGTCCATATCCTGTGAAGCCATTCTTGTGTAGTTGGGGGGGGGGGTGGATTTTTTTTCCAATTCTGGGCTATTGCCAGCCACGCTGCTATTAGGAGCCCCATAAAGTTCTGCTTTTGCGTCTTGGAGAGAGTCCTATCTCCGGGGGCCCACATGCCACACATCCAGATTTCATCTGCTAGATTCGCCGTTCCCTCGAACATTTCCTGCATTTGCGTTTTCACTTCTGCCCAGAATGGTTGTAGTTCTCCACAGTCCCACCAGATGTGTCTCCATGTGCCTGTGGTGTCGCACCCCCTCCAGCAGTTCCCTTGAGCTGTGGGGAACATTTTGTGAAGTCTTTCTGGGGTATAGTGCCATTGAACCATCACTTTGGTCCATGCTTCCCTTGTTTGAATTGCCCGGGTCCACTTGGGGATTATTTGCCACAGATATATCCACTGCTTCCTCGTGATTTGTTTTCCCAATGTGGTTTCCCATTTTTTCATGTATAGCCACATAATGTTTTCTTCTTGTGCGTTTATAAATTTGTAGAGGGTTGATACAAACTTCTTTTCTCCAGTTTGGGTCAGTATGTATGACTCGAATGGGGTGAGATCCCTTGTCATGGCCTTCATTATTCTTGGGGTTGTGAGCCAGTGGTGGATCTGTTCATACTGGTATCTGTCTTTCTCCGTAAGGCCCAGCAAATCCTGACATTCCGTGAAGGATCTGATCCGTTGGCCCACAAACATGTCTCCCACTTTTGAGCAGTCGGTGTCTCTCCATTTCTGGAATGACCCTTTCGCCATCCCTGGGGGGGGGGGGGGGGGGAGTCTGGATTGTCGAGCAGTGGTATGAAAGGGGCCGGGTCTATCATTAGGGTTTCTCTCTTGGTGGCCCTATCCCAGATTTACATGGTAGAGCTCATGACTTCGCTGATCTTTGTTTTGGTGCCTGTGCTCAGGTCTCTTCCACAGGAGGTGACGCAGGTTCGATCTTGCGATAGCTCTATCCTGTGCCTCCCACCATTTTTCTGAAGTGTCCGTGATCCATTCGTTGATTACCCATGGTTGGGCCGCGTCGTAGTACTTCCTGAAATAGGGGAGCGCCATTCCTCCATCTGATTTGTGAGCTGTGAGCGCCTGTTGTGAAATTCTTGGTGTTTTGTTTTGCCATACGTATTTGGTGATGATTTTGGTGAGTGACTTGAAGAAAGATGTCGGAATCCTTATGGGGAGTGCTTGGAAGTAATAGAGCAATCTGGGCAAAATCGTCATCCTGATTAGTTATTCTGCCCCACCAAGAGATTGTCAGCGGTTTCCATCTGTTTAGGTCTCTTTTGACGGCTTTGTGTAGTTCCCCGCGTACAGGTTTTGTATCTTAGGTATCAGTGTCACTCCTAGATACCTCACACCGCCTTCTGCCGTTTGTAGTTGTAGGTCTTTTGTTAATTTGTGGATCTCTTCTTTGTTTCCAGCTAGTGCCATTACTGTTGATTTCTGCTTGTTAATTTTCAGCCCCGAAATGTCCCCATATTTGTCTATTAGTTGGATGGGGAGTGGGAGGGTTTTGCTTGGTTCTGTGATTGTCATCATCATATCGTCGGCATATGCGGCTGTCTTGTGTTTGTGTCCTCCCATTTCTATACCCTTGATGTCTTGGGTCGCTCTGATTTTCACCAGGAGGGGTTCTAAAAAAATCGATACAGCAGTGGTGACGGGGGGCCATCCCTGTTTTGTGCCTCTTCCGATTTTGATGGGATTCGAGAGTTCCCGGTTGACTGCTATCCTGGCCGTCGGTGCATTGTAGTTGGCACGGATCATGTTTATGAATTTGTTTCCCATGCCCATTTTCTTACGGGTCGCGAATAGCATTGACCATTCGACGCAGTCGAAGGCTTTTTCCGCATCTAGCAAAATTATTGCCGATGGGATATTCATGCTCCCTGTGTTCTCTATGAGATGTACTATTCGTCTTATGTTGTCGTGGGTTTTCCTGCTGGGGATGAAGTCCGCTTGTTCTTGATGTATCAGTTTGGGGAGCAGAGGCGCCAGCCTATTTGCAAGAACCTTCGTGTAGAGTTTGGCATCGACATTAATAAGGGCTATTCGGTGGTACGAGCTCGGGTTTTCTGGATCTTTTCCCTTTTTGTGGAAGACTAGTATCTTGGCCTCGTTCATTGAAGCCGTGATATTGTTCGAGGTCTTGACGGTGTTGAATAATGTGGTTAGATGGGGGGGGGTCAATACGTCCGCATGTGTTTTGTAGAAGGCCATGGTGAAGCCATCCAGGCCTAGGGCTTTATTCTTGGGGAGATCTCTTATTGCTTTCCCTACCCCCTCCTGCGTGATGGACTCCTCTAAGGCCTCTTTTTCAGATGGCGATAGTCGGGAGAGTGATTTTCTTTCAGGAAGGCTACTTTTTCTTCCCTCGGATGTTGCGAAGAGTACAGGTTCTGGTACAACTTTCGAAATGCTTCTTTTATGTCTTTCGTTTGTGTTTTCTCTGTTCCTTGTTCGTCTTTCAGTGTTTGCACCGTTTGCTCCTGTCGTCTACCCTTTAACTGTCTTGCTAGTAGTTTGCCGGCTTTTTTTTATTTCATCGTGTACCAGTGTTTTGTGTGCATCAATTGCGTTTCTGCTCTTTTGGTCCTGATCAAGTCTAGCTGGCTCTGGATATGTCTATGCGCTCTCTTTACTTTCCTGGAGGGATTCTTGACCATTTCTTCCCCTATTTCTACCAGTTTTTTCCCCCGTTCATCTTCCCATATATATGATAGTTTGTCTTTCTGTGACTTTAATGTAATTAGATGGCCCCTCATTACTGCTTTGAATGCTTCCCATGTTGTGCTTGTGGAGACATCCGGGGTGTCATTGTACTCGAAGTATTCCTCTATCTTTTCTCTGATAGCTTCTTTTGACACTGGGTCTTGTATTATGTCTCTAGGGAGCGTCCATCTCCATAGATTCGATCTTTTCATGAATTTGGGGAGTGTAATCCACAACGGGGCGTGTGTAACGCTCACCTGGTTCCCCCGGAGGCGCAGGTCTTGATCTGGCGAGGATACTGTCTTCAGTGTTAGGCGCAGGGTTCGTCTTGCTCCCGGACTGGGCCCCCTTCCTACCGACAGTTTAATCTGAAGAGTGAGATGTCTGCAAGGGTAAACCAAGGTATTAGTGTTTGGAAGGTTGGGAAAGTTCCTTGCCCCTCTCGCCCTTTCTTTCCCCGTGGAACTGGATTGATATTGCGCTTACCTTATATAGGTAATTGCCGGGCTCTCCATCCTGCGTCTTGTGCAGGGGCGCTGGGTCCAGTTGCTTCACTGGATGCGAGCTCTGCCTCTTGATAGCAGAGGATTTGCTGAGAGCGAAGACGCCGTTAATGCACGAGCGTGCCTGGTAAGTACTAAAGTTCCTTTTAGATTGTTCTCTTCTCTTTCAAAAGTCTTAAGTCTTTAAAGTCTATGTCTTTTCCCTTTTTAGATGCTGTGGCGATGAAGATTATCCTTCTAATGGCACGTAAGTAGAAAGACTATTCTAGCGCTGTAGAATGCACCGTAATGTCTCTTTTGTCTTTGCAGGTGCCGAGGAGCCACGCGAACAGATTGGAAGCAAACGTAACACAGGTGAGCAGTCTTGTAACTAAGCATTACTAGCCGAAGTATCTTGCCTTGCAGGTGCCGGAATGCAGCGCGAGCTGAGTTGGTATGGGCGTAACACAGGTAAGCAGGCTCTGTAGTTAAATATTACTGACCGATGTTCTTTCTCTTTGCAGGTGTCGGATGCCGGAAGAGAAAGGCAGAAAAAGGCGCTTCGGATGCTGCCGCTGGATTAGGTAAGTAGATTCGCTGCCTTTGCTTTAGCCTAACCTGTGCCCTTGTCTTGCAGGAGCTGCAGAAGACTGAAGAAGACTGAAGGTTGGATCCCAGCAGGTTATTTCGTATTCACAGGATCTGGAGCTGGAGGTTTCCTGGAGCTGACACGGTGAGCGTCCTGCTGCAGATGCAGAATAACGCGAAGCACGTGAAACCAATCGGGTGTGGTTTAAATAGCCTTCTGTAGTGCTTAGGCGTCTTCTTCCGCGGCCCCACCCAGGTAAGAAAAGAGTTCCAGATTTCTAGAAGAGTTCCTGTGTTCTTCTTCTAGGGAGTGGCTCCTGCTCCACCCAGACAGAAAAGTAGTCCCAGGCAGAGAAGGATCAGGAGACCAGTTAGCTGGTAAGTAAGCAGCATGGTCTGCTACAGGTAGGTCCACCAAGCACTCTTACCTAATATGAGATATGAGCCCGGCGCTTCCAGTGCCGGGACCGGTCACCATCATGAGCCTGGCGCCACTGACGCCAGGACAAGGTCCAAAAGGTCCCAATCGGGACTGGCTGGTTCCTGGGATCAGAGTTATGGGCCTGCTTCCAAGGTCGTGGGGCAAGTCCTGACCCCTTGGAAGCAGGGATCATGACAGCGTGGTCCGAGAGTGTTATTGGGCCTCTTTCTATGTCCCGTATTTCTCCGACTAGGGTCCCTGATGCCCAAATATAGTCTATCCTGGAGCTGGTGTCATGTACGTGCGAGTGGTAGGTGTATCCTTCCGTTGATCCTTTAAGTCTGCGCCATACGTCCTCCAGGGCTTGGCTCTGCATCGTCTGTTTCATCGCCTGAGAGGGAGATCCTACTTGGTTACTTTTGGGGTTTGATCGATCTTCTTTGTGGTTCCATGCTAGGTTGAAGTCTTCGGTGAGGATCACCTCCCCTTCTGTGAAGTTTTCTAATTTGTTGATTGTGTCCTTGATAAAGCCCTCCTGTCCGGTGTTTGGAGCATACAGGGTCGCTATTGATAGTTGGCGGTTGTCTATTCTGACCTTTGTGAAGACATAGCGACCGTTCTTGTCTGCTTGTGTCTCTTGGATCTGGATCTGTAGGTGATTTGCGAAGGCAATGAGTACTCCTTTCTTTTTTTTCTTCATCGTTAGATTGGATGATTTGATTGTAGCCCCTAATCCGAAGGAGGCCTCTCCTTTTTTTCTGTATATGCGTCTCTTGGAGCGTGATTATATCATATTTTTCTCTGTGCAGGAAGTGTTCCAGTTTTTTCCATTTTACAGGCGTGTTCAGTCCTCTGATGTTGTATGTTAAGACTTTCAGCCCCATTCTTCCGGGTTAGTCTTTGTTTTCTTATTGGTTTTCCTTTGTGGGTCCCTGTGATGAGCTAACGAACCGGTGTTGGAGTCTTTTCCCCTATGAACATCCCCCCCCCACACTGCCTCCCCCTCCCTCCTTCCCCCCAACACTGCCTCCCCCCTCCCTCCTTCCCCCCAAAACTTTGTCCCTGAGGAGGGCGCTAGGCCCTATGGTTGGTCACGCGTCGCGCCTTTGCTCCATGCCCTCTAACATCTCAGGGTTAACTGTTCGCAGGGGTTCCTAAACCCTGCTAGTGGTACCGATTCCATGGCCGTCCCATGGCTCTGCCGCGCCGTCTCGTCGGCACCTGCCCTGTCTGTTTTGTCTGTGCAATCTTTGCCTCTCCCTCCGTCTGATTTTGCGAGCGTGTTGACTGCTTGGGGTGTCTTAGCTTTTCATCCGACTTGCGGGATTGGAGTCTTGTTTTCCGTTGCTCTGTTTCCCATCCTCTCGGTTGTCTTCTTTGCCTTTGGGGTTCCCTGGCCTTTGCTGTCTCTGGTTCCTGTTCCCGGCATCCCAATATCGTTAGGCCTTCCTCGCAGGTGAGTATTCGATGTTGCTTTTCTTCACATGTGACGAGAAGGCCAAAAGGCAATGTCCATTTGTAGCGGATTTGTTTTTCTGCGAGGAGTTTGGTAAGATGGTTAATTTCTCTTCTTTTTCTGAGCGTAGATTGGGCTAAGTCTTGGTAAAGCTGGATTTCCTTACCGTTCATTCTAATTTGCTCCATTGTTCTGGCTTTATTTAAGATTTGTTCCTTTTGGGCGTACAGTGTCATGGCCATTAAATACGTCCCTTGGATCCGTGCTCCCCAGTTCTTCGAGGGCCTACTCTGTGTATCCTATCGATGTGGATGTTGTCCCCTGTCCTGTCTTGCAATATTTCTTGGAATACTTGCTGAATCGCTGTGCGTAGGTCTTTGTCGGCTACTGTTTCCTGCATATTTTTAATTCTGATGTTCGATCTTCTGGACCTGTTTTCCAAGTCTTCGCATTGGGTTTCCAGTTCCTGCGCCAGGCGTACGAGTTGATCTTGTGCTTCTGCATATTGGAGGGCTTCTTCATCCATATTCTGGACCGACCTTTCCAGATTCTGTTCTCTCCTCAAGGTTTTCTATGTCCTTTTTCAGTTCTTGGACCGCTTGTTTCAGTTCTCCCTTCATGTTGTCGAACTGTGCTTGGGTTGATGCAATGAACTGTTCCTGGAACTCCTTGAACCATGTTTTCATGTCGTCCCTTGAGGCCCTTTCTGCTGCGTCTTTCTGATCAGCTGGGTCTACCCCCTTGTCTTTCTGTTTGTTTGATCGCTTTGGTATCTGATTTTCTATTCCCTGGATTTGGGTCAGGTCTTGGTCTAGCCTGGAACCGCTTTGGCTTGCCGCTGTTGCTGTTGCCTGGGTCCCTCTCTTCGTTCTAGGTCTTGACATGTGTGTCTCTTGCCCCCTTCTGCCACTTCGTCGTTGGGTCCTCTGTAATGTGTGGAGTTGCTGTCGGTTGCGTATCTATGACAGAGGACCTGCCGCGCTATGGGGTGCTTGCTGGAATTTAGGATGCTCTTTTTCTATCTTTGTGGCGCGTTCCCCACCGCTCGTTGGGCCACGGTCTTGGGGGCCTGAGTTTCTCACTTTAGATGTCTCTTCGTGTTGTTCTGGGGTCCCTTCTTCGTTTCATTTGCGGTTTCAGTGTCCCTGAAAATGTGTTCCTTGCGGGGCTTCTGCCGGTTCCCTAGGTTGCGTCCTTCACTCTCTTGGTGGGCCCACTTTGCTGATGGAGCCCCCGCCGGCCCGCCTTGATGTCGCCGGGCGGGCCTGGGCCCTTATTTCTTGCTTCGTGGGGGGAGGGCGGGCTCTCGCAATCTCCGGCGTGGGGCGCCGGGTTCCCCGCCCCCGATCTTGTCTTCCTACGCTTTTTTAATACAAGCGGCTAGAAGAAACGTGTGCCCAGAGTCCCCAGCTAAAGGGGGAACGATTAGCCTACCACGACGGTTAAAGACTTTGTGAAAGGGGTACGTTTAGACTCCATGAAGGGGTAATGATTAGAGGCAGAAATAACTGTGACCAGCTGGTGTTTGTCTAGTCTGTCAAGTGTCTGTCTTACATGTTTTTTGTTGTGATGTCATATATCGAAAATGTTCTTTGAGAAAACTGATTTCAATTTTGTGATTTAACAGCTGAGATAAAATCGCATCCGAATTGATGTTTTTGAGTAAATTAGAAGGTATAAAATTTTGTGAAAATTTGGATAGGAGCTTGCAGTGTTTGATGCTCGCTCATATTGTTGGAACTGTTTAAGTCACACAAGTATTGACAAGTGTTATATAAGAGGAAAGGCAACAGATTTGAGCATGGAAGATATGACATCATTGACACACTTAAGAAGGGATGGTTGCACTGCCTTCCTTTGGCACTGTATACACTTCGGAACCAACCTGGTTCCAACCATCATCTTACGCCACACGAGATAGCCACAGGAGTAGAATAAGAACTCCTTTGACACCCCGAGATAGAGCCAGATGTGATGCCCAGTCAACAGGAGAAAGTTTAGGGTCTGAAATGCAAAACTATCTGAACTGCATGACATCTTGCCTTACTGTAATTTCAGACCAGCTGCAGGGACAACGAAAAGGGTGCAGGGCAGCACAGAACACAGAAGGAGATACTACAACAGACCAAGTTCAAAGTTTACATGTTCCAACCGTCTTCGCTGGAGACGCCGTCCTTGAGGAATCATACAAGGAAAAAGTGGGACGAGCCAAGATTCAACGATCCTTTCACAGTGGAGTACTCCATCCGCAGTGAAACTACAAGGCAGGAGAGCTTGGATTTTTCTGGGCGATATCAAACCCTACATCGAAGAAGGCCCCCTGCTTGCACCCCAACGAGAGGACTCGACGAGGGAAAACCACAGCACGTGCAGACGAGATCCATGACGAGGACGAAGGACGCATGACCAGCCAGACAAAGACAAAGAACTTTTTGCAAGTTGTGGCTTAAATTGGACACTTTCTCTAAGCAAAAAAGGGTATAAGGACATAAGAAATGGACTCTCTGTGCATCCTAGTTGCAGGGTGAAGAAGAAAATTGCACATATAAGCCACAACATAGCCTGTGAAATTTGAACTTTGGACTGAGGCACATTTAAGCCTTGATGAGAAAAGAATGTCAAATTTTGACCGAGGACACTTACATTGTAAGCAAATACAGTATCCTGATTCATTCCATACCGAGACCCTATTCGGATTCACGTATGGTGTCCCGCAGTAGCGACATCACCAAGGATGTGGTCACCTATTTTGATTTAGTGCTAAGAACATACCGTTATTGGTAGGGCGGCTCACCAATGTTGCTGACTTTCTTCAAGTTCCGAAAACAAAAATACAATAAGACAACTGCTCACTGTCATTGCCTAACAATTTCTCTTATCTCCCGAGTACAGTGAAAAGGAACCAAATGTCTCAAACACAGGCAAAAATCAATGAGCTAATCAACACCTTATTCTTTCGTATAATCGAACACTGTCCAACTCTTACCAGAAGAACAACAGATACACTTGCGTTTCTTCGAGATCCAGCAAATACAGAACACCTAAGCCATCTCCTAAATAAAATAGTAATTCTAGTTGCACTCCACGCTAACGGACAGTGCAGACATTGTTTACATTGAAGAGAGTATACAATCCTGAACCTCAGCAAGACAGGACGGATGTCCCTGTCACTAGAAGTCAGCGGGTTAGCTCACAATGTCCTTTTTCGTCTAGTCACTGACTTTCCAGAGCTAGTGGGGAGACTGATCGATGTCGACGTCCTCACATTCATCAGAGATCCAGCTAATGTTGCACAGATGGGAATGCTCTTGCATGGAATCGTATTACAAATAGAGCTCTCAAACCATCAAAAGAACTATCTGAGGAGATTCTAATAAGCTTTCCGCCGAGGGACAGATCGAGGAAGCAGTGTCAAGGACTTCACGAATTGCATGTGTCATTATCCTGTCCTTATCCTTTATATTGACTAGCATACAATATGTCCTCAGGACTGAAGCAAATCCGAGGAGTGGACTGGGAGCTTACTTACTTTGCACATGCACAGTAAAAGGACTTACTGAAGTGTTATTTAATTAGATTTTTCCATAGTCTAGCAAAGGAACTGTATCCTGAAATAAGAGACAATTCATCACCCGCAAGAGGGGGGACACTTGTGGAGCACCTGACACTCTTAAACACAGAACTCGAAAGACAATATTGTTTAAGGAAATACAATATTGATATTTGGCGAATGATCGAGATGGGGGTCCAGAGCATCAATCTGGTCCTCCCGCAGGAGGAGACGACCACGTTTCCCTGGAAGTAAATGCTGCCACCTGACATACAGGGGCAATAATGTATCTATGCATCATATTCATTATTGTTTTAATGTCATTAACAATCAGAACTGCATTTTTCATTGGTGCACAAAGCGTTCCAATTCAAGTGCACCCACCTAACGATGCATGCATGAAACCCACAAAAACACTGAGACCTTATATATTCATTCCAGTTCCTATAAGATGTGATGGAGGAATGAATGAACTTGAAATGGATGTCATTAGTAATGATACACACACACTTGTGGTAACAAACAAACGGAAAAGCCGGAGACAGCGTCGGCAAAGAATGAAGAGAGGTTATTCACAACCACACACATGGAAACACTGAATGCTCACGAAACAGGTCTAGTGTCAATGACTGCAGAACCACAAACCGAAGCAGTAGAGAAGAAGCGACTGTCTGCCATAAGTAACTCCACAGAAGATGGTGTGAGAAAACAAGAAGAGTTAAAAAGAAAGCCAACAGAAGCAGCCCCACCAGAAACCCTTAAGAAATCAAGAATCAACTCGGAGAAACTCTCTGCACGGACACAACTGATAGTAGACTCATTATGGCCATCCATAGCCAGAGCGAGGAAAATACAAGAGGAAATAAAAAACGAAACCGAAAAGACTGTATTGCCAAGCACATATGTTCCAACACAAGGGACAAGTATCAGTTCTACAATACAACCATACCCCGGACCAGCGTCGGGATGGTTGAAATGGATATTTATAACCAACCGGAAAAAGATACATGAAGACCAAGAAAGAGCTGCCAGACTTTTTTCCACTCAAATGGCCCAGATGAGGAGGCCTGCACCATGGACCGAGATGCCTAAGAATCCTCCATCAAGAAAAAGCCATATATATGCATTTAGGGATGTAGTCCTAGCCAACTACAGGAAAACACTAAGAATCAAGAGAAGCATGCATGGAGATGACAATGAACTCAACGACTACCTGGACAGCACAGCACATCTGGGAAACAATATTTGGTACCAGCGCATGAAGTTGGAAGACGAAATTCAGAAGGGGAATGCTTTGTTTGTACACTCCTACCATACAGCATGGGGAAATCCAAGATCTTCGTAGCTGTAGAAATAGATGTCCAGACAACACAGACCAGAGGCCAGTTCATGGGTAGTGATGCCTCATTAATATGGGCAACAGCCTATCCCGATGAAGATGATTATGTTCAAGACATTAAGACAAGAAACAAAGCTCATACTAAGAATCATGTGATCAGGTACGAAAAGCCTGGAGTTAAAGGAGCAGGAATAAGATGGGAAGTGAACCCGAGACTAAATGTCCAAGGAAAAACTCCAAAAGAGGCTCGAAATTGGAAAAGAGGCCAAATGCAGATTTGGGAACCGTGCTTTCACCAGACGAATGGGAGAAAGGAGTAGTGATCTGCAGAGCATGGATGGTCGCTGGAGCCTGCAAGGAAGCAATTTAAAATTCACAAAGGATATGCAAGCCATTATGGCCAAAGCTTGCAAAACTACTGACATGGGTCGAAGACAGAGAATGACCCTTGCAGATAGTGCCACTGGAGAGCTGGAAATTGTGCTTCAGAAACAATGGCACACGAAGAATGGGAGAGAATCAGAACTGTGGACGAATTTTTGATGCTCCAGGAATGGTTCATAGAACTGCTGTAATTATGGATCATTATTGGGCGTGTGGATGCAAAGCATACATCAGACTGCCGAGAAACTGGGGAGGCATATGTACGATAGTGAACGTCCACGTTCCAGCATTGGTGATCTCAAAAAGTGACCTGAATATTGACAGTTTCCCGAAAGCAGATGCTCACCTGAGGAAAGATCTGTGGAACTGCTGAAGTGAATGAAGAGAGAAAATTATTTCTCTGCTAAATCAGAAGAAGCATTTCATGTAATCCCATATGAAGACAGGCTGTTCAGCCTCAACTCATCAGTGTTCACAACGATTTTTATGCCGAGAATCCAAGTTGGAGTAAATACTAAATGGTTGCAGATAACCAGATGGGAGTTACTGCAGAAGATCAATACGACCATAAAAGGATTCAATGCGATGAAGGAACAGTTAAGAGCCATCCGACTGATGACTCTCCAGAACAGATATGTCCTTGACATGATCACAGCCATGGATGGAGGAGATTTTGCAAAAATCGGAGAATCATGTTGCACATTTATAACTTCTCACGATGAGGAGATTGGAACCTTAACAGAAGCCATAAGTATGCTGACAAACCTGCAGAACCAGATGATCAATGAAACCGACGAAGTTGATGACAGCTGATTTGGATCACTGTTTTCAGGGGTTCCACAATGGATGGAGTTCTTGGGAGCCCTGCTAGTGATGATATTACTAGGATTTTGTTATCAAGGTAATAATCTTGCAGTGCCAGAAAACTGCGAAGAAAGCCATAGGGATGAAGATCATGATTAATGTCAAGCCAGGATGGAAGCCCAAAGACCTGATTGATGAAGAAATAAGAGACTTTGAAGACAAGTATTCATGCACCAGAAGCAACAAAGTTTCTCTATCCCAGGAAGCACAGGAATTGTGGGAAGATGGGTTTACTGTAGCCCAAATGGACAATGTCAGTTAATGACATGGAATAAAGACGAACATGTAAGAACGGGAGGAATCCTGAAAGGAGTAATAAAGATATGGACTCCAAAGAGACACTTCTTCAAACCATCCTGCATAGACCCAGAAGATGAAGAAGGAATGAACCCAGGCGATGGAGTGAAGATAAATACAGAAGAATCGAGTAAGTTGGATCCAAAGATAGGTGAAAGTTGTCGATGACTCGCCTAGAGTTGGGAGTGTAGAGGAGGTCCCAAATAAAGCCTGCACTCCAATCGTCCATTTTGAAGTACCAGAAACGTTCACACCAAGGTATGTGACGTATGATGAGCAAATAAAGCAGCAGAGAGCTGCAGTAGTGCTTTGCCCAGTATCTATCAGAAGAGCAACACCCATTGAAGTACCAATACCCAGAAAACCATGGACAGTAAGGTATCCATTGAGAAAACCCTACCAACAAATGAGACGAAAAGAAGATTGCCTCAGTACAGTCCCGGAAGAGACCGAAAAGACCTTAATGGAAGACGAATGTTGACATCACAAGGGCCCGGATAAACTCACAGATAGAAGAAATGACGACCCGAGAATGACACACAGAGACGAAACGCCATGAATATAGATATCGTGAACCTAAAAGGGGAGAACGATGTTGAAATACAAAGAAGCTTAACCTGTAAGCAGGATGACGATATTCAACCAGCTAACACCTGTAAATATGCTTTGGAACCGTAAGAAGGCTAAGAAAACAGTGCGGCTTGCTATGCTAAGTAGATGAATATTGCAGCAAGCACCATTATACATTATCTACCTCCAACGAAGCACAGTATATAAGTGTGATTCCGCTTTGCACAAAAAGCAGAATCAACTCGGGTTACTAGAGGCCAAACAAGACAAGATTCATATTCTAGCAAAACGTGAAGAAACGGCTGAATCGAAACTCGTCAGATGCAACTCGTGCCAGGAGAGCTAAGGTCATACCAATAGAAGGAACGAACAATAGCTACATATAATTAAAACTTAAGAACAGAATATCCTGTCTCTGAAAGGTTGAGATAAGGAGGCGTTGGCAGGTGGCAAGCTCAATAAGAATTAAATGCACAAATTGAGGCAAACTAGACAAATTCACGGTGTGGATAGCATGTGACCAGCCGAGCTAGAAGAAGCACGGATTCACACCTGCGCTTGGCATCCGACCAGGCAGAGATATCGGGACTTTCCCAGACAGAAGATGCAGTTTCGAGGCCAACCACAGTAAAATATTTGACACATAGTTGCTGAAGTGATGATTGATTGTAACCTTAATTGGAGGAAGGCCGGGTAAATAGGGGCACCCTGCACCTGGCTGACGGTTCTGCGTGCTGCTAAGCAAAGTGGAAATGTATGCATGGGGTTAGTGCCAACCCAATCACAATGGACCAAATAATCTAGGGCCCTATAGTTAGTAGAACCAATGGGACGTCGTACCTTCAGTGACGTCTTCTGTAGTCATTTTTGAAGGAAGGGCTTAGACGCCCACCTGACAGTGTTTACCCAATCCCCGCACTCCATTACCATATACAGATATAGTACCTATATTGTTCCCTTTTCCTAACCAATAGAATTGCACATTTACTTTTGAGTGTTACACGTCAATTATGACGAGTTTTCAGTATAAATGCTATGATTTTTATGAAGTTCATTGGAGTTGAAGCGAGAAGGACAATCGCATCACTGCTGATTTCCATGACTCCCCGTTTTTTGTACTTGTCATTAAACTGACTCCTCCCTTTGCCAAACCATTGAGTTGTCCTTATTGATTGGTGCTGGTGTAATAAATATGCACCCCCATCCATCTCAAGGGTGCAGCTATCTCGTCTTAAAGTACTTCGGAGCAAACCTCAGCTCTGTGGGCCGGCCGGGGTTTCCGGAGTACACTTTCATGATCCATTCCTTCTCCGTGGTTCTTTTCTTTCTCTTACAGAACTACGCAACATAACTCCTGGCTGCCACCAGCAGCGTATGTACCATGTGACCCCTCCCCCCACCTCCTCTGCATCATCGTCCTCATGTACCCCAATCAACATAAACCACAGTGACAGCTTCTTTTTAATCCCATCCACCCCTCTGATCCAGGAAATAACCTCCTTCCAATATTTCTGTATACAGACGCACCCCCATCCCAAAGTAATGTCAGGAGCTCCCTGTTAATCTCCTAAAAAAAAAAAGGCTGTGGTATCCTAATCAGAAGCATGTGAAAAAGGAATACAAATTTGGGACGTATTTTTTAGATGCAGTTCAGTTGTGCCATCCACTAGAGAGTCATCCTGCCCCATCACTGTATATCTGCCTGTACATTATGCCAGAGTGGGGGAAAATTAATGCCAAAGAGCTCATTGAGATCCCGAGAGATTTCAACTCCCAAGTAGCGGAATCCCTGTTCAGTTCCCAAGTAGTAGACTTCCTGTTCATAATAATTGGCTGTGTATCCATCCTCCCCAGGCGCCTTTCCCGCTTTCATTTGCCTTGTTGGAAGGACTACCGCCTCCCTCGTAATTTCCGCTTCCATCATGGCTCCCTCCGTGGCTGTCAGTCACGACATGGGTAGCTTATTGAGATACTCCTGGATAGTGGGCCCTTCTGGCGCGGGAGACTGCGAATATACTTTATCATAATATTCTACGAAATAAGTAGGAATTTCTCAGTTTGTGCCCACCAAGGTCCGTACTCCCTCTGGATCCGTTCTAGTCTCCTCTCGCTTCTGTGCCCACGTACCCTATTCGCCAACAGCGTGCCTACTTCCTCTCTCTTTTCATAGTACTTCTGTTTAGTGTACCTCAACTTTTTGACCACTTCCCCTATCAAAAGTGAGTGCAACTCCTGTCTCTTATCTCTCATCTCGGTAATCAATTGCTCTCTCTCACATCCTTTCTTAGAGAGTTGAGCGCTCATTCCCTTCAATTCTCCCCTTAGTCTCTTTTCCAATAAACCTCTCTCTCTTCCTCCCGGCCCCGTCTACAATGAGCAGTCCCCTCACCGTGGCCTTGACAGCTTCCCAGATCATGCTCATCTGTACCTTTCCCATGTCATTAGTTTCAAAATAGGGCTCAAACGCATTTCCTAAGAATTCTTTAAAGAGCAGGTCCCTCATAAGGGTGTCATTGCGGCTCCATCGGGGTGTCCCCCTTCATCCCAACTCAACTTCCAATACTGATCGCGCCCCCTCTCCCGACCTCACTCCTCTGTGGACTCAGTCAAAACAGATTTCTTTATCGTGTGTTGGGTCCAAAAGCTCTTTGAACCGTAGCCCCAGCCGGCGTTCCAGGTCCCTGGGAGAATCGGCTTTGTGTGCCACATATTCGCCAATTGTTCCGCCTCTCCCTATTTTCCACATCTTCCAATTTGCATCTGGCTTCTCTATCCCTGGTTTCTAATTCTTTAATTTGTGCCTCCACTTCAACCTCTGCAATGTTGGCTGAGCACTGGCTGTTCTCTAGGGCTTCCACTCTATCTTCCACTTTCGATATGTGCTCTCCGACTGCCCTCATGGTGGATTGACTTGAAACGCTTTGATCTCCATCAGTATCATTTGAACATCCTGATGTAGACCCCTAAGGCTTCCCTCCCTGCAGGCATCATATCTTTCTTCTCCTTGCCAGCCATTGTGACTCTGTTCATCCACACTCCCTGCCAACTGTGATGAATCGTACAGATCCCTTACTAAACACCTGCCTAAAGTCTCCTACCAGGTGGCCAGGGAAAGGCAGACACTTTCTGATCCTGACCTTGGGGGTGGTGTTCTGCAGGCGGATCACTTCGCAGGACAAAGGGCTCAGGGGAATGTGAGGACTCTGTGCGGTGAGACACAGTGTTTATCTTCCTGTATGGAAGACCTCGCCTTCATGCCAAAGTCTGTAATGGCTTGCTGTCAAAATAATCTTTTTATTCCACAAATTAAACATCTGAATGTGGGTAAAGACGATCACAAATCCCTAGGCATTGGAAGAAATAAAAACTCTTCCAAAACCATGGAGACTTATAAAGCTAAAAACTCCCCTAACTCCCAAAGGTACAGTGAAAGGAAATATGCAAATACTAATGATTTAAACTCTAAAGGCCTTTTTCCACTTTACAATTAAGTCTGGTGACTGATTCTTATCATATTTCTTTAAATAATATTATGGGGAATAGAAATGAGTTTAAGAATGAAAATCCAGCCAGAGAAACTAACTTTGCCATTTGGGACTTCAAGTCCCATAATTCCGGAAGTACTGTTATGAATAAGAGGACTGAGGAGGAAAAATGCTGCAGGATTGGTCAGATTGTTGATAGAAATGACCCACTCCTGAGGCTGACTGGGAGGCTTAAAAAGCCCCCTTAGGGTGCAGGCCATTGCCGAGTAGAGCGAGCAGGGAGAGCAGTATGATCCATGTATGCAGACAACACAGAAAATGGAGGAGGGAGAAGATGCCAGGAACCCTGTTAAGCAGAAAACAGTAGCCGTCCTGAGGGGGTCTCTGCCTGCAGAAGCCTTAAGTGCAGAGGTTGAGTAGTGGGAACCGTCAAAGAGAGAAGCTTGCCCTCTGAAGACCTGTTTTGCAGAGGCTGCGCACCGGGAAGTGAAAGCGAGGGAAGCTGACCTCCCCCAGACGCTGTCTCTGGTGGTTAGCGAGCAGCAGAGAACCCCCAGAGCAAAGGAAGTGCCTTTTACAAGTGGCGTGAGCGACGGCAGACCAGGAGTAGCAGTTTTCTGGGTTGCGAGGAGCCACTGATACAGATCACCTGTGCGCAGCAAGGGGATCGGACACGTGTGCCTTGCCCGGTGAGTTCACCCGCTGATAATGACATGGGAGCGATCCGAGACTGATTGCGTGCTCCAGGCAGGCATTTGTCAAGTAGCAAACTCTCAGGTAGGAGTGAAGTAATACTATGTCATTTTGAATACGAACTACCAGAAAACAGTGAAAACTGTTTTTTTTTTTTTTCCTAAACCAAATGACTAACTTTAAACGTGTGAGTTTGCTGAGAGCCCAGCGACCCAATGGGGGCAATATTATTAAAAGCTAACGCATAAAACCATTGCCCAAGCCAAGAGAATCCAAAAAAACAAGGCAAATCCAATCCAAAAGTTATTGCCAAATGCAGAAGCGGACTAATGAAGGGCCCAACAGTTGTGAAGCTTGTTGCCCATATTTTGAGAAGCATATAATATAAGCTTGTATAAATCCACATTGCCAAAGCCAAGGAAGAAGCAGAATAAGACCTTATCCTTGTCAGTATTTAGTTACTTATGCAATGGGGAAAGAAGAGTGGCAAGAAGGCTCCCCTTCTAGAAAAGGTTATTCAGAAGGAGAGGAGCATAACTTTCAGAGTAGTATTAAAGAGCACCAATGTGCATCTTGTTTCCCCTGAAGAGTTGCTAAAAGTTTGATGGTGTAAAATAATGAACATTGTGAAGCTGTTGTAAAGCTGTTATGAATTGATCTTAACCACAGAAGAACTTTCTTGTTTGGGGTTCGCTGTTCGGGCAGGGAAGTATACCCGAATGGCAAACCTTTTAAGTAGTGGGCCTGGCTTGAAAGAAAACCAGGTAGAAGTTGATTAAGTGCTGTAAAGTGGTGCTGACAAAGACAATTTATCTTGCTTATGGCGCTGAAGAAAGAACTGTATAAAACTGCTCACATCAGTTGTGGCAAACATCCTGACAAAGACAATGGGCCTCATTACGAGTCAGCCGGTCCGGAAAGAACGGTGGTGGTAAATCTGTCACCACCATTCTTTCCGGACCGGCTGATTAAGAGTCCTGCAGGCGGGAGGTGTCACTCCCGTCAGGTCTGACCTGGCAGGTTTAACACCACCCGCCTACAGGTGGACATGGAAACACCGGCACCATTACAGCATGGTGCCAGTGTTTTCACTTCCCCATTCCCATTGAACTCCTGGACTACTGGACTCCATGGGAATGGGGATTAACAGAATTCCGCCTCCGGAATTACCGGGTCACCGGGGTTGTAATGCCCCGGTGATTCCGGAAATCACGGAGGCGGAATGGTAATACGAGTCCAGCAGTAACCTGCCGGAATTTCCAGTACGGTTACCGCCGGACTCGTAATGAGGCCCAATGTATGCTGCTTGCGGTGCTGAAGAAAGAACTGTATAAAGCTGCTATAGAGGAGTTATATTTCTTGAGAAATAACCAGTTATGGCAGAACATCCTGATAAAGACTATCATTGTTGCTATTCACGAACTAAGAAAATATTCTTTATGTGAAGAGGATAATTCTGAATCTTACTCGTGCTCAAGGAAGAGGAAGAACCTTCTATTTTCTTTGAATCACTGGAGTGTTGGAACTGTCTGTTGCCAAATGGGAGTCGTAAAGAACTGTGTTGGAATTCTGTTGTAAACTAGGATTTAGTTATTTATTTTTAGAACTGTGGAGCTGATTCCTGCTTGAATCTGGGTAAGGGGAATTCACCCAGATTATAAGGAGAAACTTGTCATATTATGAATTCAATTGTTACATTAATTTTGTTGCCTTTGAACTGCTATGCATTACTTCATTTATTTATTTTATGTATATGTGTGAGGGACAGATATCCTTTGTCAGAGTGTTTCCTTTAGTTTATTTTAGGCAGGGAAATCCTTGTCAGGGTGGTGTTAGTGAGGCGTTTATCCAACCTTTTAATTTAATAAAATGGCATCTTTTGAAAAACTCATAAAGTTGTCTGCCTCACATTTCTGATCCCTCCCTCCACTGAATGAGTCACTCCCAGCTCCTGTCTGTCCTCCAAGTCCAGGCTGGCTGCCTTTTCTATCTTCCCGGAGTCCTCTTCTCGCCGCACCCATACTGTTTACACCTTCTCTACTGCAGTCCAAGGGTCGCAGCTGAACTGTGCCACAACTCTACCTCCTGGGGTGCTACACTGGCTCTAGTCCTACTGCAACCCAGGGCTCCCCTGCCAATCTGCCACAGTGCACTAGCCACTTCACCTTTGAGCTGCCATCTTAGGCCAGCAGTCCTCCGTCCCACACCAGGTCCCTGACTGCTGGGCAACTCCTGTGCTTTTTTTTCCCCTTCGGGCCGACACTCGGAGGGGGCTCCCACCTCTGCCACTGGCTCGCACCTGTTTCAACTCCTCCAGAGCACACTACACCCTCTGGTGTGTATGCCCTCCTATCTTGCTCAGTTCAAATCACTTGGGTCCGGACTACCACCTGGAGGCAGAGAGGTTCCTGGCATGTTGGAGCCTCACCCATGCCCAATTCCTCCTTCTATACGCCTGTAATTACACCGGACCCGCAGTTGCACTCTCGTCGCCTGTCCACCCTCGGTTCTGTTGCCCAGAGCTCCTTGCTGGCAACTTCGTCTCGTCTCTTCTCTATGAGCAGGTTGGTCAGGGGCTGGGAGCACTCTCCTCCGCCTTCCTCTCACGCCTTTGAAATGCTGCCTCCGGTATGCGCGCCCCCACCACAGCTTAATTCTACCACCGGAAGGAGAGGGCCACCTGCTGCTGTCTGTTTGAGGCCTGCCTGTGTGTAGTCTGGCCTCAAGGAGGGTTTTGGCCTGAACCCCCTGCACAACAGCGGAGGGCTAGCCTGCCACTTAACTCACTCTGCTCCGGTTCCGCTCCGCTCCATGGGCTGCCATCGTCTTTATGCCTTTACCGGGAGGTGATTATTGGCTGGACTTGGAGCTCCGCAACTACGCGGCCATCTTGCTCCGCGCCTTAAGTGGTCCTCAGTGTTCTTATTGCCCCCCGACCCTGCATCCCGCTGAGGGCGTGAAAGCCACTGATTTTCCTTGAATGTGGTAACCTGTGTGATCCTGTCCAATGAAACAGGCTGAATTAAAGTAAAGCTCCTGTGACTAGAGTTGAGAGCAGTAATATTTCCAAGTGGATGCCATCTACCCTCCATGGAAGTCTCCACAAGCACCCACCTCCCTTCTTGGTCAATAATTGATCTCCCTAGGGGATACTGTATATATGTGTGCAATAAGAAAGCAACATCTCTTGTTTTATTCTAAAAACATCTGGAAATATCTCGGTTATTCTTCTAATTGAATACATAATCTTTATTTGTATCTAGTAAATGAGCGTCATGTAGAAACACGACTTACGTTTTTTTCTCTCTGAATGTGTTTTGAAATGTGCCTCCTTTTTACTGAGTTAGTCAACCCCTTGGCCTTCCATGAGAAGATGCTGTCAAGTACTGCCATAATTACATGTAGAATGTATTCTCAGTTGACATGGGTCCTTTCTGCACAGTATTTTAGGGGTCTGCTGGAAATGGCTGTAGGTATTTTAAACATGGACCTCAAATCCCAAAGTACATACGTTTAGAGGTAAACAGTAAATAATGGGGAAAGGGATGGGATCATAGAGGAAGAAAGTGTTGTTTGAACCCAGACGACTAATTGCATTCCCACTGCTGTCCCTTCTAGCTTCTCTACAAACAGCAACACTTGGTCTATAGTTAAGCCTTAGAGACTCCATGGGTGGGCAATTGCAACCATTGGGTGCGTGCCTGGGATACATGACGTAACGCCAGAGGGAAGGAAACCAATGATTGGTGCATTTTCTTAAGTAAGAACTCGTCCTTGGGTCATTTATCGGTCCTCTGTGTGCCTTTTGGAGCGGGGAAAGTTGGAATCGACAATGCTCCACACGATGAAGTATTGAGGAGTGGGACAGGCCATTAATCACGACAGTGTGGCGTACTGCGCGATTTCTACAGTTTGACGGAAAATGTATTTCTTTGATCTATAAACCATTATTGTATTGGTGATTGTGGCTGTTTCTTTGCATACTGTGTGTGTCTAAATGCATAATGAAAGTTAAGTCTGAATGTCTATCCTAACAATAATTATCCACTGTGTTTGTAGCATTGACCAGTTTGCAGACCTTTACAGCCAAAAGATTGGCATCAAGGCGACCGTGCTTCTGAAGACATTGTGGGGAGATTACTTTATAAATACGAAAGCAAAACGGATTATGAAAGGTGCCCAGGTAATATTCTCGGGCTTTTTAAGTTTTATTTAAAATTGGCCATAACCTTGAATTAGATGTTCAACTGTCATGTTCAGTGAGAGTTTATTTTAAAACGTGATGCCATCTCTTGGAAAACTGAATTCCCGAGACTTCATAGACTATTCTTTCCTGCAGAGCCCCACATTTAAAACAGTGATGTGCTTTCTCACTTTGTGTTTCATCAGAACATTTCACATTACTTAAAGATTTCTAATCCCTACAACTGGTGCAAGCTTTCAGGAACCATTGTGTTTCTAGAGTGTGTTTCACTCTTTTTCTATCAAGGCTTCTAGGCTTCCCAGAATCCCAATACCACTAAAAACTCATTGCTTCCAGTTTGGAATTCAAGAAAGGGCTTTTTCTAGGGGCGAGTTCAAGTCTATGCCTGAGTCCATCAAATATGAAAAAGAATTAAAGTCACTGCCATTTTTGGGGTTACTTTTCATGAGAAATACAGAATGTCAACTCCTCTGATTATCATCTTTATTAGATTTGAAGAGTGGTGAGGACACAAGTGAAGTGTTGGCTAGGGCGGAGCAGGAGCATGGAGACTTCGTTAGTTTATTACAAAGTGGAGGAAGTTTGAATCCCTTGCAACTTATCGAGGTGTAGACCAAACCGCTAGGGGTAACTAGAAAAATTACAAAGGATTGTGGGAGCCCCTCTACTGAGAACGAACATGGATCAAATACCTTGTAGTATGTAGTTTCTTCCACTCAGCAGAGTCTACAACCACGTTTTAGCTCCCTGCACCCTTCACGGAGGAGAAATTACCATTTGTATATCAGTCTTTGTCCCACCCACAAGGACAGTCCAGCGCTGAAATACTAGGCAAATCTCCTCTGAACAAGAGTACCATCAGCAACCCCAGACACACGTTTCAGCCTAGTTGGGCCTCATCTGTGAGGTAAAGCTGAGCCTCTCTAAGACACAGTGAGCAAGGTGTCCACGTCTGGGTTACCCTGGGTTGCTTAGGGTTAAACCCCACGTTTTACAAGGTTACAAAGGAGTGTGGGAGCCCTTCTACTGAGAATGAACATGGGTCAAATACCTTATTCTATGGAATTTCTTCCACTTAGGAGGGTCTACAACCACGTTTTAGCTCACTACACCCTTCACAGAGGAGAAATAGCTATTTGATATCCGTCTTTGTCCCACCCACAAGGGCAGTCCAGCACCGAAATGCTAGGCAAATCTCCTCTGAACAAGGGTACCATCAGCAACACAGGACATGTGTTTAGGCCTAGTTGGGCCTCATCAGGGAGGTGAAGCTGAGCCTCTCTAAGACAAACTGAGCTAAAACGTGGGTGTAGACCCTCCTGAGTGGAATAAATTCCATAGAATAAGGTATTTGACCCATGTTCGTTCTCAGTAGCAGGGCTTCCACATACCTTTGTAACTAGATAAGGTAATGGGATTTAGTGTAGCAAATCCACCAAGGCAAATGATAAACTTGGGGTTACGTGTATTTAAGGAAATTGATGTTCTGACATTCATCCTCAATAACTGCTTTACCTGGAGCTTGGGATGATCCATATTGGTCCTGAGTAATAGTAAGGACTAGATCGATCCGTTGGCAGTGTTAAGCCACAACTTGCTAGAAGACATATTGGCCAGATCGAATAATGATAAACAGCTTGTTTATATGCTATGAACAAAAGGATTGGTGTAGAAGGTTTACGTGTTTTTAATATGCGAACAACACTGCATAAAACAGACAAAACCAATCTCCTACATTTAGTTAAAACATGTGCAAGGTTTGCATTCAGTTGCCCGAAGCACACCTAGTGACAATTAAAGCTCAGCTACCTTTTAAAACTTGGTTTGGTAACTGGATTATATATATTCAAACCAAATAAGAGGACTAATAAAAGCCAGATTTGTTCAGCTCAAAATCAACATGCGTGTTATGCACAGAGCAAAACAGCATCAAACGCTGCTTGCATCTGAGGAGGACGAATCAAATCCAGTGATGCACATGAATCTGTTTTGTCCCCGCTAAGACTATTATAATCACAGCCCAAATGTTTTTGATTTAGGCACTGAAAGAGGTGTATTTATTTACAATTGCAACAGGAGATAGAACTTTAACATGTTGGTAAGACATTTATCTTATATGAAACATTGTTAAGGGGTTGAAAGACAAATAAAAAGAACTTTAAACGCAGTCTGGACATACTAGAAAATGTAATTGTCTGATGTAATAAAATTGTATAATATAAAATCTTATTTGCCAATCAAGGAGCCTAGAGTCATTGGGCCTCATTACGGGTCTAGCGGTAACCGTTCCGGTGCTACCGGCAGGTTGCCATCAGACCCGTAATGATTTACCGGCACCTGACTTCCCAGTAACACGAGGGGATTACAACCCCGGCGGTCTGGAAAGACAGGCGCTGGTAATTTGTAATTCCCCACTCCCATAAAGTCCCAGTGGCCACCATGGAAAGGGAGAAGTGACTACTTGCAATTCATTCTCCCTAGGTCCATGATTGCCATTTTCTTTAATAGTTTTCTAAGTTAAGAAGAAATGGCAACATCACTGTTTAGCAATTTTAAAAAAGCCATTAGCACCCTCAAGGCTAACGACAATAAACTCTCCACTGGTTGGCATTAGCGGTTAGGTAATGACCCGGGGTCCATTACCTGACCACTGATGCCCACCCACGCTTGGGTTTATTGCTAAATAACACCCATATCTTGTACATGAAGTGCCCAGACGTTCAGTTCTTTCATTAGGTAACTTTGTGCTAAAAAAAATAAAAATGTATATTGCAAACAAGTTGGCTTTGAGAAATATGGGTGTGGATACAGTGACGTTCATGTCTATGTTCTTATCATGAAGCCAGTTGAAATACATCTTTAGCGATTGTTTTTTAGACCTTCCACTCGTCCGACTTGCTGCCTTCTTCCTTCTTAGCATACACGTTGATCCCAACATATCGCTGAGATGTGTAGTCGTTGCTAGGTTCAAAAATATGCTCTTGTTTCGAGCAGAGTACTTAAAAGTGGTTACAATGAGTATTGTACTTATTTTTTCACATTGTAATTACACCGAAAGTTGCTCTTTTTCCTTATTTAAAGCTTTTTATTTGTTATCTAATAGTCCAAAGGAAAAAAGCCACTCTTTGTGCAGTTGGTGCTGGACAACATTTGGAGCTTATACGATGCAGTATTGAATAGGTAATGAGATTAGTGTTCACATTTCTTGTGTATTGTGGACTTACACTTATGAGACATTTTGAAACTTAATACTTATGTGTAACACTTTTTTTCACAATTGTTTGTATTCTTTTTTCAGAGAGAATGAGAAAATTGAAAAAATGGTCAGTTTATTGGGGTTAACAATTGCGGCCCGAGAGTCTCGCCATGCTGATCCCAAAGTTCATCTGCGTGCTATTTGCAGCCAGTGGTTACCTGTTTCTACGGCTGTGCTGTGTATCCTTGTTCCGTTTCTAATGTTCTGAAATGTGGAATTGTGGGTCACTTAGGCATCGGGAATATGTTTTAGAGAGGTGATGGCTATAGAAGCATTTATTTCTAGAATTGGCATAATTACTCCAACCTCAATATTCATAAGGAAATAATCGGCTGCTAACAAAGTGTGAGGCAATTATTATTTCATGGCCAGTAAAAGTAAACATTTCTATACAAACAGGAACAGAGAAAGTCAGACATCGCCTTGATTCCAATGAGGTCTAAAAACAGTATTCAGCTGTGAATTCTCAGATGTGGTCTTGTACTGTTTGATGGCTTGTTATACCCGCTTGAATGTCTGTAAGCGTTCCTGCTACTTTACGGTCCACGATTGGGATCGGAATAGCTGCTTCCCTTTGTTTGGTTGTGAGACTTGAAAATGAAAAGTTAAAGCTCCAAAGTGGTACCACGATAGCAGTCAGACATGAGGAAAAAAGGCAGCTCTTTTATAATGTTGCCAAGTTAGCAATTTAAAATCCAAAAGTGCCAGTACCTCTTCATACCCAATGTCCTAAGCTTCTCTTGATTTGCGAGCAGGCAGGATGCCGCAAATGATTGGCTGAGGTCTACAGGCTGTTCTTTCAGCAAGCAGTGTGACCAGTACAACTATCACCACACAGTACTCTCTATATAAATTATGAAACCGTATTCTCCTCGACTTTTTGTAGTGCAGCTATGACATTCCTATTTTTAGTAGTGGTAGTATCCCTTTGCAGAGATTCACATTTCACCTTATAAAAGACTTTGAAATTTACCGACAGCCAAAATTGTGATATTCAAACCTATTGACAGATTTTGGGCTTTGCCCGCCACTCCGGCAACATTCTTCTCCATTGTGGTGTGCATTTTGTTGTATTTTGGTGATGCCTGTATGTTCTGCCTTGTTTAACTATCTTCCCTAAAGCTTAAATACTTGAATCTTTTTATGGGTCTTGACACCAGACACTGTAAGGTAGGTTTGAGCTACCAGGTTATGTGTTCTTTGGTTCTGATAGTTTAATGCACTCTGGCCTCGAGTGCGGCCAGCCTCGCTTTGTCTGTCCAGGGAGACAGAAGCCAAAGGTGATTTTTTTTTTTTATCTGCTTACGAGTTGGAATGTCAAATGCATTACCCCTTATAATGATTGCTTTGAAAAATAGGTATGTGTTGTACTGTGACCCTGCCCCAGACACCCCTTTGGCATATGTAGATAAATTAGTCTTTTTCCCGCAAAACAAGCAAGAGCATATTTATCAAAGTTGCTCTGTCACCTCCACATAAGACTGATAGGTCACAGATATATCAAAACAGGTAACTTAGTTGGAACCAGCATTTTCAGGAGTGGCAGCAGACTAGCTGAGCTCCTGCCTCCCCTGGAAATATCCAGTTAGAACTGTGAGTCTAGGAATTTGATGGGTCAAAGCATAATGCTTGCACTAATTGCCACATTGCTTTGTGGCCTGGGAGACCAGGTGCTCGCAGTTGGACTTAGTAAAAGCGACATGCTTATTATGCACAATTTTGCTGTTTGTATTACTGTTGAAAGTTGATGGTGACATTTTATTTTTGAACTTGGTATTGTAACGTGAGGCTTGGGTAGGCCTTACTGCCATGATGGTCTATGGGGGATCCCGGTTCACGTTGGTCTTTTTTTCACTTCTCTGGCATCGACTGCCTCATGGCTCCATTAGGAGTTCCATGATCGCACTCGCAGCTGATCATCTGGAGCTGGGGTGCAGAGACTTGTGGGGAAGCACCGAGGTTGTACAGTAGAGTGGTTCATCTTAATACGATGCCTGCTGCATTCATTCTGTGCTCCTTTGGGCTTCCAGGACCCTGCTTGCTGGAGTTTCCCTTCTCCGGCTGTCGGGAGTGTGCACAGGGGGGGTGGGAGGGTTCCTCCCTTTGAGCCCTGTAAATCTCTTTTTTGTTGCCCATGCTGCTGCTGACGGACCTCTGTTGCAGAATGTAGGACCGTGGCAGGTAGGGAATTCTTACAGCTAAGGCTGCAAACGCCTTTTAAGGAGAGCTGAGTTGTTCTGTATGAACTCTGCACCTCTTCTTTTCCATTTATGCCACAGCCTTTTCACACACTGTTGGATTGTGTGGGCGGTGCTCCTGCATGGATCATGCACCTCTTACAGCGCAATGCACAACTTCCTTACAGGTCTCCTGAACACTGCAGTGGAGTATTGAATATGTGCACAGTTTAATATCTGTGTTGCTTTTGTGCTGTCCCTGAGAGCCATGGCCCCACTTATGCCCTTGCTCTTCTCTTCCTCCCCAGGATTGTATTTCTTATATATAGTGTGAAGCGTTAGTCCTTGGCTTTTGGTGTGCACTACTGCAATTTGGGCAAGTTGTCATGGCCCAGGATGAGGTAGTGGAAGTCAGATTGGGCCTTATGGATCACCATGGCAGTGGGATGCATAGATAGTGTAGTCAGAGGTACGCCAATTAGTGCATAATAAAAACCACATACTCAAAGAATTGAGCACAAACCCAGCAAGAAGCAACCCCGTTTATTACAGCCATGTGAGCTTGAATCAAAGAGAACCGTGGATTAGCAACAATCGAGAGGCTGACATCTGTATGGACTATGAACAGCAGTTTTATAACAAGAAATACAATAGTCAGAAGAAACACTTGCACGTTGGAGAATTAGTTGTTGCTATGCTTCCAAGGGATTTGATTGGTTTGCAATCTCCTCCTCGATAGTTACAATAATAAGTGAAAGCGTCATTACAGCAAACAGTTCAATAGTTTCCCATCATCTCACCTCCCCATGTGGTACCACATTTTATTCACAACCTACCCCGGAACATCTTGTTATTAATCAAGCAACATTTGTGCTGACCGCCGGAACTTTAATATACTGTAATTTGTCATCACCATTGAGAACGGGACACAGGACACCCTGCAGCTGGTGGGAAAGGGGACATTCACACGATACCTGTTAGACAATGACCTTCACAGACTCGGTGGTAGAAACTTTGAGGACTGGCCCCCTCATCAGAGATTAGGAACTTAACGTCTGATTGGTCCTCCCAGGAATGCCACTCCGTCCAGTGTTCCTTTTCCACTGCCACCTGTTGATGGGCCCTGGCAGTCATGTGACCGGCATACTGGTACAGAGCCACGATCCCGGCTACCGTGTGGGGCGGATTGTTTGGCTGACCACCCTGCAGTTATCTCACCCAGTTCTGGTTGTCTTTATTCCCATATGTTGAGTAATTTGAGCCTCCCCCACCCCTTTGCATATCCCTGTTGTTGTGGTAACTTGCTTTAAATTGCAAAGTTCCCAGATCCAGCATGCTTAGAGGGATTTCCCACTATGCTTATTAGTGCTTGTGCTATTTTTGTCCCTCCCCTCCTTTAGCTAACCATAGAGCAATGTGTTGGACCTAGTTTTCATCCAAGGTATCATTACCCCCTACCATTCTCAGCAAAGTGCTTAATACTGCGTGTCTGTGTCTCAGAGTATCCGTGTTATTCCCCATGTGGCTGCCCCCATTTTCTTTACTCCCATAGTTGGTAGGTGCGTCCCCCTATTTGGCGCTGAATTAGCACCTTTAACACAATAGCTTTGCTAAAGGTTAGTTGCTCATAGAAATGTTGGGAGTGTTATATTTTCTAAAGTGATTCCACTGATGAAGACTGATTACTTTTTGAATTTCGCAATATTGTTACCTTTATTGGGTGTGTCCCTCTCTCTTTCTAACTTTGCTGTTTAGGCTAAATTAGTATGACTCTGGTTGGGGCCAGTGAATAGAGGCTATTGGTGCTGCCCATTGCTCCGGTTCTTTGTATTTTCTCTACGATGTATGTGTAGGAATGCTTGTAGAATATGAAGGTGCTCGGTTCCAGGAGCACCTGCCTGTCTGTACCAGAAGGATGATTTCTGCTTTCATATTTAACCCTTTTCTTTCTTCATCTCTGCCTTTTAGTTATCACTTGCCGTGTGGCGGATTAGCATTAATGGTATACACGGTCTAATTTGATACTACATTGACCGGGAGTATTTTTGCGGCAACAAAGATTCAAATTGATACTCTAGCTTTAATCATTTTGGACGAGCCCTAATCCTAATATTTGCAGGTGAGTAATCCATGATTTGGGGTCTCATGGATTAGTCAGTCCATTTTATTTTGGGAACAATCGTGCGTAATATAAGGCTTCTGTCCTGCAGTCTAAAGGGCCTGAACAGCCAGGTTTAATGGAAGGTCTTGATTCATCTGCGCAAAAGATTTGTCAGTCTATTGCAGGAGACACATTTGTTGAAAATAGGTGCTGAAAAAGTTGTATAATTCCAAGGTTCGAAGTTAGCACACGTCCAAGACCATGGTGGTGGCCAATTGCCTGTTGTGCTTGATTCTTCTACCCTGCTCCCCCTCACCTCCTCCAGCCTACTTCTGCAGGAGTCTGTCCTGATACATTCTGGTTTCACCATCACCGTCTTAGGGCAATGCTGGATTTGACTTTTATGGACTTCATTGATTCACGGTGCGGCACCCTTTCTCAACTCTCATGCTGGACTTCCTTTGCATCTTGTACTCGTGGTGGCCCTGCATCATGATGTTCCCATCTTTATCTTGTATCCTGGCTTGCAACATCATGTGTTACTACTGACTTCTGCAATTGTATTCGCTCTCACCTCTTGCTTCTCCACTCTTTTTGAATGGTTACTCTGTTCTCTCCTCATCTCCCTTTCTCCCTTTTCCTATCTCCTCCGCTTACTTTCTTCTATACACTTACTCTATCAGAACTGTCCATGGACCTAGTATGATAGCAACCTCGTCTGTCTCCTCCACCCTCTCCTTGCTTGCCCCCCCCCCCAACCCCAGCACTATCTGAAATGTTGTCCGTCCTAGTATGATAGTTCCTTGTTTTGTTCCTCCCCTCCCTTTCTGCACCCCTCCCCCTCACCTTTTGTTTTCTCCGGCTCTACCAGAAATGTCATCAGGCCTAGTACGGTAGTCACCAGTATGTTTCCATTTCCTTCCCACTCCCTTCCTTATCTATGTCTTAGCTCTTGCACTATCTGAAATGTCGTCAGGCCGAGTACGAAAGTTAATTTCACATCCTTACTGTTCATGGCCTGTAAGAATGTCATTGTATTTTCCCTTGTTCCCTCCCTTGCCTTGAAGCGTTTTGAAACACATTGTGTATAGGCGCTATATAAATAAAATATCATAACATTTAGGAAAACTGTGAAGGTGATGATAGCGGGAAGTGTCTGTGACCTGGTGGGTGATTCAGCACTTAGAGGTGATGATATTTGGGTGCCTGGACATTTATGAAATGTTTGCATCCCCAGTATTGCCCAGGCTTCCTTTATTAAAATGATGAGGGAGACAATCTTTTCATTCTGTGAAATAAGAATAATTATGAGGGTATTTTAATACGTGTCAGAAACCTGAGGGTATTCTCCCAGGAAAGCCCGGAGTTTCCTCTATAAAGGTTGCCAGGGAAGGTCATCGCTTTTGGATCCCAACCCTGGCGGTGGACAAGCGAGGGAGGATCATCTGGGGTTGGGGAGTCTGGGGTAATAAATCTGGGAGACACTCTGGCAAGATGCAGTATCTGATTAGGCTAACGGGGTTAAGGAAGACATCTCTGATGCCTTCCTGGGGTATTTGGGTCTATCTCGTGCATAAGGAAAAGAAGTCCAAACCTAGTGGAATGACCAGTGCGGGGAAGTACGGGAACCAGAGGGAACAGAATCTGTTTGGCTATAACATCAACAGGTCCTTCCCCAACTCAAGTCAAAGGTCTTATTATCCATATTAGTCCAACCATTCCAAATCGCCAGTAAAGAAGGATGAAATTCGAAAAGGGAAATGTCCTGGCTATATACAAATCAAGCTGGGTGTTCCCCTTCTCCCCAATTACAACCACCTTATTACCATTTGCCCTGCAAGAACCCTCATTGGTCTTGTCCCATCTCCCCTCCCCAAGAATTACTGGGGTGAGGAAAAGGCGATCGGGAGCAATGAGGATTACCCATAGAAACAACATAGGGGTACAAAGTGAGGTTTACCATCTAACAGCTTTGAATTGTCCCATTAATAGTCAGGCAAGGTCAGGCACATTTCCCAACTGTGCACACCTGACTCCAATGGACTCATCTGCAGTATAAAAAGGGTGTTTCTGCCAGAATCAGGGAGCGAGTTGGGGATGTTGACTGGACCAGAGGAGCCAAGGAGCTGGGAGCTGCAGAAAGAGAAGCCGGGAGGATCCGCAGAGGAACGGCATGCAGAGATGCTGGCCCGGTGTTCGTGAGTGACTGCAGCGTGGCTAAGGAGCTGTCTTTTCAGAGAGTCGGAGCAAGGAAGCCTGTACCCTGCTGGCGGTGTTCCGTAAAGGCTTGTTCCCTTTGGGACGTGTGCCAGTCCTAAGGGTGTCTGAGGGGTAGGTGGTGAGACCCTGACCTCGATCCAAACCCATTTGAGCTGCTCGCTTGCGCCACGCTACTGCTGGTGAATCTCATGAGGCAGAGAGAAAATCAGTAGCAAGTGGGTGGCTGGAGCAGGAGCGTTGTTGAGAGAAGAGCCTGGTGAGTGAAAGCGGGAGGAAACCAGCAAAAGCTGGAAAGCAGTGAAAGAAAGCAAAGCTAAGCAAGAGAAAGGGCAAAGCAAGCAAAAGCTGGAAAGCGGTGAAAGAAAGCAAAGCAGAATGACAGAAAAGGTGCGCTAGAGGTGCAGAGTAATGAAAGACAGCAAAGTGCACTGACTGCACAGAAACAGCCAAGAGTGGGTGCGAGAGAGACCCGAAAGTAAGGTGAGCGGTACAAGCGACCCAAAACCGAGAGACCGCAAAGACAGTGAGAAGGAAAACTGACAGTTAAGAGAGGGTGCAGGCAACCCGAAAGAAATACAGAGAGTGCAAGCGGCATGAAAAAGGGCAAATGAAGGTGCAAGAAAGCATTGTGAAAAGTAAGGAGAAGTGTGCCAGGTGCACAGAAAGGTGGAAAGAAGGTGCAAGTGTGCACAGCAGACAAAGAAGGTGTGCAGGAATCACAGTGAAGTGGAAAAGGATATAGTGAAAGTGGCACAGAAGACAAAAAGGTGCCGGAGAATAAGGAGAGGGTTTAGTGGTGTGAGAAACCTGATGTCTCCCTATCTACTCCCCGGTGATCTGTCATCCAGTTGGCCAGGCCACAGCCATCGCTATTCGATCCAGTTCCTGGGGCTGGACCAGTGAGGATCACCTGGGTGGGGGTGGGGGTCCTCGGGTAGTGGGACTCCGACAGGTGAGACGCGGTATCCCCCCTTCTTTCAATACGTTTTCCCCATCCTACCAGGTATGACATTCAAAACCACTACTCCCCTCCCCCCTTTTCTGACATGACTTTCGCACAACACACCAGAGAATGGACTAACACCAGAGCCGTTTACCTGACATGTCCCAATACAAGGGTCAGGCAAAGTCAGGCAATTGATCAGAATCACACACACCTGACCACCCTTTCCCTTCCCCACAGGGATAAAAGGTGGAGTAAGAGAGCACAGTACGAGCAAGGCAGACCGCACAACAAGACAGACTGCACAACAAGACAGCTATCCAGGTCCGTGTCAAGCCCTGCGGGTCCCTCCCGTGCTTCCTTCTCACCTGTGTCTTCCAAAGAGCTGTTCTGGACTTCTGATTCCTTCTTCCGCCGAAGTTTCCCGGGTTCCTCTGACTTCTTCTCTTTCTTTTGATGAAGATAGGGGCAAGCTCCCTCGGAGGCCACCTTGGCCTGCTGACTTACCAGGTCTAGGGGAACTGCGTGGAGCAAGCCCCCTGTCTCAGGGAAAAAGCCTCCTGGGCATCAAAAAACCCAGAATGTCTTGCGGTCAGAATCCTACGTAGAAAGTGTTTAGCTTAAAGGTATAGTCCAACTGTGTAAGTCTTTCCTTCTGGAGTACGGATTCAAGATGGAGCAGGTACTCCTTCCCCCTCTGTGCATCAGGCTTCACTGGTAGGGGGGTTAAGAAGGTGGATCCCTCTTTCCAAAGAATGAGACTGGAAAGGATACTGAAACTCCTGAAGAAATGTGCAAGGTGCCGTGAAAGGAGTAGTCCAGGTAAGGCACTAAGGACTGCAGACAAAGCGGGATGCAATTCATAAGTAACAGAGAAGGTATTGGGGAGCAGAAAGGATAGTTGAGAGAGCGCAGGTAAGGAAAGAAGGTGGAACCAGGCAAGGATGAAGGAAAAAACGAAAGGCTGAATTGCCGAACAAGGTGCGGCAGTGAAAACGCGGACCCATACCTGAGAAAGGGATTGGATAAAGATATTAGGATAGTCAGAAACCGTACGAAAAGGTATGGGTGAAAACTAGGAAGAAGGAAAGTAAACCTAATTAACTGCGGAGATGCAGTCGGGGGAAAAGAGCAAACAAAGAGGACGTACTGCAGAGACAGATAGACTAGGACCTACGGCTGAGAACCGGAGTGATTAGGAGAAACAAAGTAGGCAAAGGAACGCCAAGCAGCAGAGTACAAACGAGGCAAATTCCCCAAAAGACGGATCCAACGCGATGAACCTATGTCACCGCCCACCAATATAGACACGGCGGCCATATTGGGAGAAGGCTAGACCGATACGGACAGAATGAACAGTCCATTACTGAAACTTCCAATGCTACCAGCACTTCCACGGGTGGCGCATGACAGTCCGGCAGTTCAAGAGGAGGAGAAAGGTGGCGAATATCAAGAGGCTGACAAGGAGAGACACAACTTGCCCTTTCCGATTCAGACCCACAAAACCTCCGCAGAGGGAATCTTAAGACTGAGGACAATAGCCCAAGTGTGCTGAAACAGATGTCAACATTACATGGAGTGTGTCAACGCTGATAAGCGGAAGCGAGGGAAACTCCTGCTACCGTGGTATCGGCCTTGACTCCAGTTACGAGGAAAGTTAAACGGTTCATCACAGCCGGTGAGTCGAGGGGAGAGCCGATAAGATCCGAGCTGTGGTGAATGGAATACGCAAAGTGGCAAGTTGAACCAAGAACTGTAAAAGTGTTAAGGGGATACCAGCTGCAGAAGGAACCGGCACCACGTGGATGTTAACTTGAGAGACTCTGGTCAGTCCACGTCTGAGTGAAACTACAGTTACCAAAAGGCCGTTGGAGAGCCGCCCAGTTAGGTCAAAGTGGTCATACAGGAGGTCAAGCAAAATCCCCATACAGTCGAAAGCCTTTGACCTAAGGATTGTGAGAAAGCAAGGGAAGTGAATCCTGCAAGCATTTGTGAAAGTGAAGTTGGCAAGTGTGAACCCGACCGAGGGATGCTGATGAAAAGGGGGCAAGTCTAAAGTGCCAAGAAACAGTGTATTGACAAGAGTGAACCTGGCCGAGGGATGTCCACAGGAACTGTATAAAAAGATATTAAGATTTGTGAAGGAAGAAAATACCATAGTGAACTCGGTGGAGGGAGGCTGAGAGTAAAGAAGGGTCAGCGCCTGGAAGAGGGGGCCCCAGGGGTGAGGAATCCTCACCCTAAGTGAAACATGAAAACGAACTTACTTTTGTTGAAGAAACATTTTGTTTTGTTGCTTGAACACATAAGGCCCTCGAAGGCAAGAGACTTTCAAGAGAAACGGGACTTGGCCAACGAGGCTCCTGATGAACTGGAACAGAACCTTTGACTCGTGCTGGGGAAGCGTGAGCGTGTGCTGCGCTCCAAGATCCCACTATGATCCGTGCTCAAAACGTGGGGAAGGGAGAACCAAGCTACCGCATCCTGACATTATTTGAGAACACTTCTTTCTTTTCTTGAAAACCATCCCACTCCCTTTTTTTTGTATTAGTTGTAAGGTTTGGCAATAGGTTCCTTAGTATAGGCCCTTTTTTATTTGACACTAGGCCAGTAGTACTGCCTTATTTTCATTTGATGGTCGACGCTTGCTCTCAGCTTAGATTTAGGTTTAGAATAAACATTTTCCAACCTGCATACAGTTTAATAAACACCCTTGAACTATGATTACCTGTGTCTGTCTTGTTGCCACCATGAGTTCCTTACAGACGTCAGAGTGGTCGTGCATGGGAGGAGCAAAGACCTGTCATTCTCGAAAGTCTCTGATACTACCCCCATGAAAGAACTTTACATTGAAGAGTGCATTCTGACAAGAGAAACTTTTGGTTTGTTGAACTTCTTAAAGAGGGGCCTAGGCTTGGGGAAGGGAAACCCTAAGAGGCCCACTAAAGACATTGCTGAACTTGACGACGAGAGGCCTACATTTGGGGAGGGGAGCCCTGAGAGGCCTTACAGGAACTGTGTCTTTTTGTTTGGAACTGGAAGGATCAAAGCTTGGGGAAGGGAACCCCAGGCGACCCAGAGACATTGGGAGCTCTATTGACTTGCGGCAAGAGCACTGCATGGAAGGTTCCAAGGGCAATCCCTTTGAGTTGACCTTTTTTGAACTGGCAGAACTACACCTATTGGTAAGACTACCTGAAACCAGCTGTGGTTTATATTTCCATTACCTTTTTTGAGTCACCATTTTTCCTTTAAGAAAATCCCATAACACATTTGGTTTATGAGTGAGGGCAAGCATAGGTTTGGGCACAGAAGAACTTTGGTTTTGGACTTACGGACATCGAAGGCCCTTGGAAGCATCAGTTGAGGGAATAACCCTCTTAGAGTTAGGTCCAGTTAGGCATTGCACCAACCCCACAACGTCTGATAATAAAGGTTTTCAAACTGTTACTTTTGAGTCAGTGTCTCTTGATACCATGCCTGTTTCACAACAGCCAGGGACAATCAATTGGATATATCCTCAGGATGTAGGGTTGGATGGAGTGCTCACTTGGCGATAGAGTACTTAAAACGGGTGTTAAATGTTAATGACCTTTGGAGTCGTAGGCATCCTACGAGAAGGTATTCTACCGTCTACTCTTCGCATCATGGATACTACTCCTATATTGCTTTCTCTCTGATCTTCAAAGGGCTGTTTTTCTATAAATTTAAATGCCAGGATAGGGATTGTAGTGGTCTTTGATCACAAGGATGTGGAACTGGACGTGGTTCTTGCAAATGTTGGAATGAAGGACCGTCACTGACATTTACCAGACCAACGGCTTAGGGGCAAGGATTTTGTTTGACATATCAATGCACAATTACTTTGTACATTACTGTAAATTAGGGCATGGTCGATAATTTATTTTAGGTGCTGGGATGCTCTGAAGGCATCGATGCATAGGGTGATACTAGCCTATGCCTCTGTATTGAGAAAGAAGAAGAGTAGGGAGCATACCTTACTTGAGGGGCACTTCAGTGACTTCAGAATGCTTCTCTGATTTAGACTCACCAGAGAACCTGGATAAACTCTTTACTGCAGGGTGAGGGCTTGATCATCAGATCAAATGATCTTGAAGACTGAGCAAGCAGTGTTCTACTCTTGTCAGTATTTATGGGAAAAGGGGGGGAAAGGTGGCAAATCTTAAGCTGACAGCAAATCTTTAGCTGACGGGCTTAGAAAAGCAGATAACTCTAGGCAAGTCTCTTCATTTTTGGTGCCAGATGGAGAGCAATTGTTCTGACATAGTGGCTACTTTTTGTTCCTTATTTGAAGCCCTCTACAGCTCGTCCTCACCTCTGGATATGGCTGGGTTGTGTCATTTATTTTATTAGGTTACAACTCCCGAGAAGGACGGGAAATAGTTAAAAGGCTCCTGAGGAGGTTGGGGGGATTAGTCAGACAGAGGTATATGCAGTGATATTGCAGGTGAATGAAAGAAAATCACTGGTGCATTCTAGCTTTCTCACGGAATGTTATGATACTTCTGGTAATGTTCTGGCCCCAATACTTGCGCAGCTATTTAATACTATTGTTGCAAAGGGATGTAACCTGACCTGGCCCTGATAACTCCCATTCCTAAATCGGTAAGGATTAGGCTAGTAGGGAAGATTACAACTCACTGTTAAGTACCAAATTTAAACTGCTGGGATGGGTTTTTGTGTCTCGTCTAAAAATGATTGTGCCGTGCCTAAATCAAAATCCGTGGCATATATGAGAGAGCGTAATGAATAAAGATTGCCCACGATAATAGCTCAGGAAAGTCTTAATTCTATTAAAGTCAAGGAGGCGAGCATTATGCTTATCTTTCTTTAATACTGCCATATCAGCATTTAAAAACTGTAACTTTTATGTTTTGGTTTTTCTTACATGTTACTTGGAAAAAAACAAAGCAGGAAGTTACAAGTTTCATATCTCAACTGCAATCAACTAGGTTTCAGAAACCACGCTTCCCATAATCCTGAGGCCCTTTGTAGTCCTGACCTCTACCCCCACACCAATCAGTGGCCAGATAGGGGTATAAACACGGACTCCCCTAGGTCATTCCTCTTTCTTTTGCCATCAGAGTTCTAGAAGTACAGAGAGTCCATAAAATGTTTAAACACAATCCATAAGGCCTGCTCTTGATCCGCAGCTGGCGTGACTGATTGGTCCAAAGGGACAACTTGCCAGAAGATCATCGGTGTATACCCTGACTTGCTCATGTCGCCTTCTGATCGTCTCCTATGAGAACAGAAAAAGTCATATGAGGGCGGGAATGAACTACAAATGGAACACAATGCATGACAGCTTTCATTCACTTAGTCATGTCTCATTTGTTTAATTCATTTGGGTGGGATATAATGCTCGCCTCCTTGTCTTCAATAGAATTAAGACTTTCCTGAGCTATTAGCGTGGGCAATCTTTATTCTATGACAAGACAGGAGGCTCGTATTATGCTTGTTCAAAGCTTGCTATCACTCTATTTGGTATATCAGATACTGGCTTGAAGTAAAAGGTCTTAAAGGTGGATTCAGAACACCAATCTGCAGATTTCATAATATCTTGTAGGGATACTCCTGTCGCAAACGCTCTAGAAGCCATTGCTCCCCTAGCGGAATGTGCACCAAATAAGGATAAGTCTATTCCTGCCCATTGCATGACCTCCCTCACCCATCTCGCAATGGTCGCTGTCGCTACTGCGTGGTGAGGCTTCCTACGCGCTATAAGCAACTGGGTTACGCCGCGCGGTCTAATCTGAGCTGTTGCTGCTTCATAATATTTGATACATTGAGCTACGCATAACTTCTTATTCTCTGCAAAATATGGGTAGGAAATTACTCTGGAATCGGTCTGTTCTTTTCGTGATAGTAAACGCTACTCCTTCTGGATAAAATATCTTTCTATCGATTTCCAATGCTTTCACGTCTGATACTCTCCGGCACGCTACTAGACATAGAAGCATAGCTAATTTGCCTGATAATTGTGACCAGGATAAAGCTTCATTTTCCGGCCACCTAAGGAATAACTGAAAAACATCTCTAACGTCCCATAAAACCGAATACTTTGGCTCTGGCGGCCTTCTCAATTTTATACCTTTGAGGAGCCGTAAGATTGCTGGGTGCTCTCCCACTGGATTATTTTCTATTTTATTGTGCCCTGCTGAAATTGCGGATCTGTAGACCCCTATTGTTCTGTAAGGAGAACCCTCCTGGAATTTTGAAGCCAAAAAGTTCAGGATGTTCACTAGAGGTGCTGAAACGGGATCCAGACTGTGTTCTGAACACCACTGCGCCCAACTGTTCAAGCCGTGTTATAGCTCCTACCGGTGGAAGGCGCCCAGGAATCTCGGATACAATCTGCAACGAGGTCCGAAATTCCTGGCAAGTTCCATCTTCTCCTGAAACCCTGGAGGCAATCAGCTGCAAGGAACCCGCTTCTATGAGCGGGTGAACCCGACCGGTCGGGTCGAGTAGAAGGCCCTGGATGTTCGGAACTATCCTCGGAAAATCCGTAGAAAGTTCCATCGCTACTGGAAACCAGGCCTGCGCCCTCCAACAGGGTAGCACCATCACCACTTCCGCTTTGTCTCTGCGGACTTTCGCTAGAGCTCTTGTGATCATTGCGAATGGCGGGAAGGCATAGTGGACTGTTCCGTTCCATGGATGTAGAAAAGCGTCTGTACCCGCTGCTCCTGGATCTATCCTCCTACTGAAATATTTCTGCGTCTGCTTATTCAGTCTGGACGCAAACAGATCTATGTCTAAGGGTCCATATGTGTCTTGGAGACGCTTGAAAATTAGAGGATGCAGCTTCCAATCGCTGGAGTCTACAAGATACCGAGAGTTCCAGTCTGCTATACTGTCCTGGCTCCCTGGAAGATATTCTGCAGTCACCGCAATGTCGTTCTGAAGGCAATAATGCCAGAAATCTTTCGCTAATTCCGCTAGCATTTTGGATCTTGTTCCCCCTAATTTGTTTATGTAGCGGACTGCTGAGATGTTGTCCATCTTGAGCAATACGCAACATCTTATTTTGTCCTTCGTGAACGCTCGAACTACGAAGGAGCCTGCTAGAAGTTCTAGACAATTTATGTGGAGATTCAACTCTTCGCCGGACCATTTCCCGCCTGTCTGGGTTTGTTCGCACCTGGCCCCCCAACCTGGCCTGCTTGCGTCTGACTCGATGGTCAGTTCTGGAACATCTCCGAAAATCGCTCGTCCGTTTCAGGCTTCCATGTTCTCTAGCCACCACAGTAGCTCTGTCATGGCTTCTTGGTCTAGGTTCACTAGCTGATGATGTCTCAGGCCTCCGCGGAGATGTTTGATCTTGAGCCTCTGTAATGCTCGATAATGTAACGGTCCCGGGAAGAGGGCCTGAATGGAAACTGCAAGCAGACCTACTATTCTGGCCAGATTCCGAAGCGAAATTACTCGCTTTGCAATCACTGTCCTGAGCTCCTTCTTTATCGCTCTTACTTTGTGACCTGGAAGCTCTAGAGTCGCTTTCACGGTATCTATGGTGAAGCCTAAAAATTCCAATCTCTGAACTGGCGCTAATTGGGACGTCTCTAAATTGACTAAAAATCCCAGAGATGATAGGAACTTGAAAATCCACTGCACATCTCTCGTGAGGGTCTCTTTGCTGGATCCCATCACCAGGATATCGTCCAGATAAATAATCATACGAATACCTCTCTCCCTGATAGCTGCAGCTACTGGCTTCATCTTTTTCGTGAACGCCCAAGGTGCCGAACGGCAGGCATGCAAATCGCCAAATCTCTCCTTCCCATCGGAACTGGAGATACTTCCGAAAGATAGTTGCTATCGGAATCGCTAGATAAGTGTCTTTGAGGTCTAGACGGGCTAGCCAATCTCCCGAAAGCAATAGGTCTTGGTGGAGATGTATGCCCTCCATCTTGAAATGGTTGTATTGCAGCCAACTGTTCAATTCTTTTAGATTTATGACTGGACGAATCTTTTCCCCCCTGCGCACCAGGAACATATTGCTGAGGAAAACCTGAACTTCTGTGCTCTGGCGCTCTATTGTTTTTTTCTCTACTAATTTGCTTAACTCGCTGTGTAAAAGCGCTTTCTCTTCTTGTGGCATGCAAATGGGGACAGGTTCTCTGTACTGCTTTGGGATGTCTATGAAATCTAGGTCAAAGCCCGCTACTGCTTGTAAAACCCAAGCATCGCTTGACAAAACTTGCCATTCTCTCAGAAAACGGAGAGTTCTGCCTCCGATAGGAACAATTGGTGTACTCACCGCCTGTTGCGCCGGGCTGACGGAAATAACCTCTTCCTCTGCGGCCTCTTGGATGTCTTCCTCTGGCTGGGAAAAAGGTGTCCTGCTGACGGTTTTCCCAATATTGAGCGCGTGGACCTTGAGGCCTTCTTTGATAGTTGTAGCGACCGGACAAACGACCTCTGAATCGTCCGGTTCCAGCAAAAACACACCCGGGAAATATCTTCTTTATAGAGCTCTGAGCTCTCTCGAGGGCTGAGTAAGTGCCAACAAATTGAGACATTTTCTTTGCGAAGGCCTCCCCGAAAAGAAGGCCTTTGGCGCCCTCACCTGCTTCATACGTAGCTAGATCGCTGAGCTTACTGTCGATCTTTAGGAGGATGCCTCTTCTACGCTCTGAAGAGAGTGCACAGTTGGCGTTACCCAACAAGCACACTGCCCTTTGAGCCCAGTTACCTAGGGCGTGAATGTCTACTGGGGTACCAGTATCTTTTGATTTTTCTACAAGGTCCATAATCTTTGGCAGTGGACCTGCTAAGTCCAGGAGCTTATCTTGACACCCTTTCCACGCACGATCGATGCCTTTCCTAGCGTCTCGTGCTGTTTTGGTCACAAAAGTGACCATTTTTGGGTCTAATTCTGGTGTATCTACCAGCTTCCCGGGCAGCTCAGGCCGTGGACATTCTGATCGCATGCGGGATCGAACTTCTCTGTCCAGCGGCTTCCTGATTTGTTGTGACATGTATAATGCCACTCTGGGTGAGGGCACCCACTCAGAAGACTTTGGGTGTCTAATGGACTCTGGGTCAAAACATATTGATTACGTTGTCTTCTTCCTCGGGAAGAGTTTGAGGAATTGGTTGAGGGAAATCTTCTTCCTCGCCGCCTTCGTCGTCGGGGGCGTATCCCTCTTCATATTCCCCTGAATTGTCCACCCCTGGGGCAGGGGGTCTGATGTGGCCATCTGCTAATGTTGCTAGAAAGGCTTCTTTCAATCTGGCGATGGGGTCGCTTTCACTTTGGGGAACAGAGTCAACCCTATCTTTTGTGCCCGAGGGGGTCAATGAGTCTGCGCTCTTCCGGGCTTTTTTACCTCCCTTACTTTCAACCTTCTTCTGAGGGTGTCCAGCTGACGTGCCCTCCCCAGGGCTGTCAGCCCGTCTCTTCCTGGCCGCCAGCTGTTCCTGCTGCTCAGCCATGCATGCTTCAAGCATTTCCAACCTTTCAGTTAAAGGTTGCACCCCTTGGGAGACTGCTTGAGAAAGTGAATCTCCCAATACCCTCTTGAAGCTGAGGGATAAATCCGTGTCTTGCCAAGTGGGTTCTTCTTCCCACTCTTGTTCACTCGACTCTGGTGTGGTGGACTGGGAATCTCTTGGGTGTGATGAGTGAGCCATTGAATAATGTTAGCAGCGCTAACTTCTCGGGGTCAGCTGAAAATTAAGACTCTGAATCAGAGTTTACCTCCTGTGCACTCTGTGCCTTCTAGCCTATCTGTAAAACTGTTTCACGATCTCTGTAGATCCAGCAGATGCCACCAAGAAATGTCTTTTCTGCTTTTTTTTTTTCAAAAATTTCTCTCCGGTACTGACTCACACGACTCTCCGTTCCGTTTCGCTATGTGTACGCGCGAAAAACAAGCATTAGGGGAGCGTGGAGCATGCCGGGAATGTTATGAGGCTGAACCTGCTTCGCTGGGTCCTAAAGCCCTGCGCGTTCGGCGGCGCATGCCGCCTCCGCGCACATGTGTATAATGTAGGCTGCCGCAGGGTCGTAGGGCCTTCGCGAGCGAAGACTCTGCATACGCCGGAGGAGAACGGGACGGCTCCCAGAAGCGAGCGGCTTTGCCCGCGGCTCCGCTCTGCCTCTCCTCACTCCCGTTCCTGATAGAATTGAAATAAAAGTATAACGGGGGAAACCACTGGTAATACGCACGCGCGCGCGCGCCTTCTACACAACGGTACAAATGCTGTAAAATAAACTCTCGACAGCCATCAATCAAACACCTGTTAGTCTATTAGCTAACTATCATTGATAATAACTACATTTAGTGACTATATTATAATAGGCAACGATAATCCAAGAACATAAACATGAGACATAACACTTATCTCAGTATGGCAGCAAAAAGAAAGAGGAATGGACCTAGGGGAGTCAGTGTTTATACCCCGATCTGGCCACTGATTGATGTGGGGGTAGAGGTCAGGACTACAAAGGGCCTCAGGATTATGGGAAGCGTGGTTTCTGAAACCTAGTTGATTGCAGTTGAGATATGAAACTTGTAACTTCCTGCTTTGTTTTTTCCAAGTAACATGTAAGAAAAAACAAAACATAAGTTAAAAGTTAAAGTTTTGAAATGCTGATATGGCAGTATTAAAGAAAGATGAGCATAATGCGAGCCTCCTGTCTTGTCATAGAATTGGATCACATCTGCGAATAAGAGAATGTGATACATCTCAAGCATATTTCACCTGACCCCTGTCTGGCTGTGATTGTCGATGCTGCAAAGGCTTTTAATAGAGTTGGGTGGGAATACTGATGATTCAATCTTTGCGTGTTTTGCACTCTGTTTTTGAGCCTGTTCAGCAAACCTTATGATGGGGTGGCTGGTAGGGTGTTGGTAAAAGGCTTATCAGTTCATTTTGCATTGTGTAGGGAGATGAGGTAAGGTTGCTGCATCCAACTAAAGTAACCAAAATCTATACACAACGATGGGATTCAAGACTTCATAATCTCTCCAAGGAATAAAGAAGTCTTTTAAACAGAAAGCAACATTGAGAAATCTGACTGGATATGGTTGAACTTCAGTGAATTGTACATTTTTAACTGTTATTCGTGTTCTATGCATTGTGAGTACTACATTGCAGTCCCTCCCGTATCTTACGTTAATCCTCCATCCACCATTGAATTTTCTGAGAGGGTCCAATACAGTGTGACGACGAAGCTCTGTGGGGAGTATGCTCTGGGTAGAGGTACATTTGGAGAAGTTCAGGAGAGTTTAGAGGATTTAGCATTATGTCAAACTGGTCAAATCACTTCACCTCCTTGTGCTTCAGTTCCCCTGTATCAGAACAAACCTTTCGATATCTGCTAAATACCAGTAGAGCAGTTTTTAAAAGTTGGCATTTCGATCTACACTACATTCATGTGTTTGTTCATTGTTTACATCTGAAACAGAATTTTTCATAGCAATAAAACAAATAATATTGACCACAAAACACAATATATTTTACGTTCAGTGAAAAGAGAAACTGCTGAAATTAATAGATTTAAAAGGCACCCAGTGACCTTAGCAATGGCTATACCCCAAAAAAATAAGACGAGTTTCTAACAAGTCCCAACTCTTCATTCCTGCAGGAGGTGATGATGATACCCCACAGGACCCCATGGGCTCTCTCACCAAACACTTCTGTATTACAATTGCTGGGTGGGAAAACCCCAGGGGAAAGGAGAAGTGGATAAAATAACGCACACAGGCCTCTGCTAGTTGCTCTTGCCTTCTTGTACCTTCTCTGACGGGCTATAGCTCATCTGCCCTAAGGATTAAACACAAAAAGTAATTAAAACTTCTCTCCCTCAGTAAAAACACTTCAACATGCATTCTCAATGTAATTCCCCAGTACCTGTAGCCTTTGCCTTCTACTGAAAAACTCCTAGAACTGGTGCCTCAAAACACTTCTCCCAATCTTTCTGCCATTTACACTTGATGTCTTATTTTTATTAAAGGATGTGCACTTGGCCTTTTTCTTATTTTTCTCCCAGTTCAGAACTTGAGAACTGAAAGTCTTTTTCTTTTGGAGATAAAAACTGGAAAGTCTTGTCTTTCACAAAAAATGATTTACATTTAAATATCGTTCTCCTCCAGTCACGGCACACAACCTCACGCACTGCTCCAAACAACATACGGAGTCGCGAACACGCGACATATTGCTTTCCCAAGCGGTTGAAAAAAGACTTGGGACTTACCGCTGCTCCGAAAAGCCGAGTTCGGAAAACAAACTTCTTTTTTTCTCAGGACGAGGCTTCCGGATGAGAAATGCATACTATGAAGGCCTTTGCAGTGACGCGTCTTTGCACAGTTCACTCGCGCTGAAGATTCTAAGCTGCATTAACGCGCGCACATGAAGGATTACCGATTTCACCACTGCGTGGTTGTTGGTATTGTTACAAGCGCATCACGCTTTTGTTACTAACTGCATGTAATTTAATACAATCCTTCTTCAATTCTTTGTTCAAACAAGGTACTAGTCTTAAGATGATTGCCAACTTATCTGAACACGGCAAAGATTTTTTATCAGATTTTCAGTCTAAATTAGTTCAAAACTTTTATCAAATGCCTTTTAACTTTTCTCCCCAAAAATCGTATCTTAGTCTTGCTGCTGTAGTTACTGGCTTTCTTAGTAACTGCTCACACTGCAAATGGCCTTAGTTGTCTTCTGTGGTTTAATTATTCTGGAGCTCAACACTTCTGTGACCTGCTCTGGGTACAAGTTGAATGAAAGGCAGTTTAGAATCCTAAACAAGATTCCAAACTACCTCACAGTAGCCCAAAGCCAGTCAGTGCTGGGTATCACTGTCTCCATCTTGTCTTGGGATCACGTTCGTTCCCTACAAAGAAAGTTAAGGAAGTATACTGTGTACTGCAAAGGCGTACCACACTGCTACCCACAGACTTAATGAATAACACGCCCCTTACTTCCAGCCCCTGCCTTAAACACCATGATTCTACTTACCAGTGAGTGGTGCTGAACCCGGACAGGACCCACTGTAATGCCCTGTTGGTGGGCCTGGTTTCTCAGGTCTAAGGCGATGAAACCGGCTAACCAACCTGGGATCATGTACATTCTCAACACCTTCCCAAGATCTTTCCTCTGAACCATATCCCTTCCAATCCACAAAATACTGCAGCTTACCATGCCCTACTCCAGAATCTAATGTGGCTTGTACTTCAAATTCATTCTCATCAGAAAACACCGGACCATCTACCCTCTGTTGCTTTGTGTCTTTTCTACATGCCTTTTAAAAGACTTACATGTAAAGTGGGATGCACCTTTAAACCTTGCAGAATTTTCAACTTAAATGAAACGGGTGAGATGACTTGGTCTACCTCAAATGGTCCGATGTAGCAAGGACTAAACGTGTTCTTCCCTTTTAGCACAATGTTCTTGGATGATAACCATAGCAGCTCTCCAACCCGATATTCAAGAGCTACTCTAAGTCTTCGGTCAGTGAATCTTTTATAACTTAACTTACTCCTACGTCCCGTTCCCTTTCCTCCATATGGTATGGGCGTCCCTGGCTAGGGACGGGAGACGGAACCTTTTTCACCAGAACAATTATCTTCTCCTTTAAATTTAGATGTGCGTGGGGGCGCAGCCCTGGAAGCATGCGCTCCCCTGACTCCACCTATCGGCTTCACTCCCCAGTCCTCTTTTCCGCGTCGACGGGAACGGACCGCTTTCACCAGCGCTCCTGGGTTCGGCCTCTGGTCTAGTAATTCCATGCACTCTTCCCCGTAGAAGTAATTTTGTCTTCTTTATTCTTGTCTTTATTCAGATACCTCTGTCTTCTGGTGCCACGCTCCTCCCCGGCACATGTCGACGTCAGCGGGTTCAGCAGGTGCTCAGCCTGCAAGGGGCTCTTCCCCATGTCCGACCCCCATGCTCTCTGCCTCCACTGCCTTGGCCCGACCACAGCGGGAGGGCTGTACCGCGTGCGATGCTCTTACACCAAACGCTCTGAAGAACAGGCTAGCTTGGTTGAGGGGGCTCTTCGGAAGGTCACCTCCAGAGGACTTAAAGAAATTCATCAAGGACAAGACCAGGCCCAAGGTAGCAGCACTGTTTTCGTCCGCACCCCGCAAGGGCGACTCCTTCCCCAGGAAGCGCACTAGCAGGAGGGACCTATCCGGTCCTAGTACCAGTGCAGGTACCAAAGCTGCTTCAGATACCGGCCGTCGGGCCGTGGGGTCGTGAGATCCTACCAGTGACTACGCTGAGGGACAGCAAGGTTCTATTACTGGGTTTCCACCCGAGGGGCTGTGCCCTAGTACCGGACAGATGTCTGAGGGGGTGCCTGTACGCAACACTACCGACGACACAGCTCAAGGCAATCTGCCTACCAGGCCACGTCCCGATGTGCAGGATAGGCCTCAACCTCAACCACCAACCACCAAGATTCCTGGAAGAGGCCGGGCCCAGCGCGGCAAGCGCCAGGACAAAGGCACGTGGCATGCAGCCTGACAAGATGGCCGCCGGGCCGGACAAAATGGCAGCTCGCCCAACACCATCCCCCTTTGGGGACCAGGTTGGGGAATGAGTTTCCAGGTGGTACTGGTCTCCACCGGGCATGTGGCCCACGGCATACCCTTCAGCGTCGCAGGGCAGATATGCCCCGCAGCCAGCAAGGCAGAGTGTGCCCAGGTATCAGCATGCTGAGGGGCCCACGCCCGCACCCCCCATCGCTCCACCAGCCTGTGAAGACAGGTTTTTTTGAAAAATTCCTGACTCTTATGAGGGCATCTTCCTCAAGGATGTGATCAGGGACATGCTCCATCCGGTTCTGCCGCTCATACCCACAGCCACTACACCCTTGGTTCCAGCTCCTCCAGCCCCGATGCAGCTCCAGCTGCCCAAGCCAGTTCCTACTACACAGGCTCCCGTGCCTCTGACAGTCTTGGCAGCCCCGTAACTGCTGCCGCAGCAACCGCCGGCTCCTGTACGGCACAACCCCGGCGCCCTGCACTCCTCCAGCTGCACTAGACCAACAGGATACATTGGTGGACACCGATGAGGAGGAGGACCCCGACACACCTTTGTCGGCCAATGCTTTTCATGAGTGGCTCGCGGGCCTGGCCGAATACTTAGTGCTTCCACAGCCCGAGGTTGAACAAGCAGAAGCGGGGGTCTTGGCGGAGGTCCTCAACCCACAGCTAGAACGGGGATTCCAGTGCAAAAAGACATGGTGGCACTGGTCAAAAAAGGATGGCTTAAGAATCATTCAGCACAGCTGCCCAACAGGCGCCTCAACGCCAAGTTTAGGCAGATGGAGGAGGACTCCCTCTTGCTGTCAGCACACCCCCAGCCACACTCTTTGGTGATCGTTGCAGCTTCAATCTACTCCAAGCCGCAATTGTCCTTGGCTACATCAGCCTCTTCAAGCAGGAGAAGATGATCCTGGAAGCATATGGTAAGAAAATCTATTTCAACGCTTCCCTTCATCTTCATCAGTCCAATACGTATGCCATGCTCGCTGCTGTCAACCAAAGGCTCTGGTGGGAAATCGCTGACTGACTTCCTGAACGTCCGGTGCAGAGTCAGACGTGCTTCAAGGCGAGGATGCCGGAAGCCAAGATTGTAGCGCAGGTCATAATGGAGGCCACGATGGCTCACATTGGCACCTCAGGTCGTGCCATTTGAATTGTTACAGATTCAACCCGGACATCCAGGAGCGTATACTGGGCCTGCCTTTCGAGGGTGGCGATCTATTCCATTCCACTACGGACAAGGAACTGGATAAGAAGAACAGTTCTCAGACTGCCAAATCCTTATCCATCCTCACTAAGGCCACTCCCAATGCATATAGACAGACGCACCATCGTTCAGACAAGGGTCGGTCCTTCAGAGGTTTCTGGGGCTTCCAGGAAAGACTGTCCAGGCAATCGGACAGATCCCTGAGCCAGCACTGGCGCAAGCAGCACAAGGCGGCGCACAAGGGCTTTTTCCAGTCCCCCCTCCTCTGCCCCAGCCTCGGAGGGTAAAATGGCATGACACTGCCATCTGGATACACCGTAGGGGGCAGGCTTGCCCTTCACTCCGAAAGCTGGTGTGCAAGGTTCAAGGACCCCTGGATCCTCTTAGTAGGATCCACGGGTTTCCGCCTACCTATCCCTCCCTCTCCTCCCTCCTCCCCTCCGCTCCCACAGATTGGGACAACAACTCTGTTGGCAGAAATTTGCTCGCTCGTAGAGTGTCAGGCAGTGGAGTAAGTCCCAGCCTCGCAGCGGGGTCTGGGCTTCTATTCACAGATTTTCGCCATACACAAGAAGAACCAGGTGGGCCTGAGAGTTGTGTTGGACCTTTCCACCTTGAACCTTTCCCTTCAAAAGTTCAAGATGGTTACCCCAGCGCTTATAGCCGGAGACATTATGCGAGGGAGACTGGATGTGCTCCCTGGATCTCAAGGATGCCTTTATACATGTCCCGATCTGGCAATCCCATTGGTCCTTTCTGAGGTTCAGGATCATGGGTTTTCATTGCCAATACAAGATTCTACCCTTTGGCCTCAATTCGGCCCCCAGGGTCTTTACGAGACTGATTAACATGGTGGCAGCCCTGCTCAGGGCCCATGGTAACCACGTCTATCCATACCTAGACTAGTGGCTTCTCAGGGCAAGGTCTCCGGAGTCGGTCCACCACACCGCTTTCACCCTCATGAATACATACAGGAGTTGGGATTTTACATCAATCTCGAGAAGTCACAGCTGGAGCCCATGCAGAGTCTAACGTTCCTGGGCCTCATCTGGAATACACGCTCAGAGAGGATTTTACCTTCAGAGGACAAGATCACCGCCATCAAGAGAGCCACGGGGCATTTTCTCAGCAGAGCAGTGACCTTGGCGTGGTGGTGCCAACACCTCTTATGGTGGCATGTCTCCTGGCAGTGCCACATACAAGGCTCAAAATGAGGCGATTGCAGTTGCACTTCACAGCCTCCTAGAGTCAGGCAAAGGGTTCCCAGGCGGAGCTGGTTAGCATCCCACTTCATCTCCACCAGGACCTAGTCTGGTGGAGCACAGACAACCCTGCTGATAACAGGCCATTTTCATTAACCAGCACCGCAGGTTACCATTGCCACAGACTCACCCCTCGAGGGCAGGGAAGCTACCAGGTTCGGCCACAGTGTCAATGGGGTATGGTTCCGTCAGGAGCACACAGCCCACATCAACTGGCTCGAGTTGATGGCCATCTGGCTCGCTCTCAAAGCCTTCCTCCCGATGATCAGTGGCAAGATGATCCTCATTCAGATGGACAACTCCACCAGCATGTATTACATCAACAGGCAGGGTGGAACCAGGTCTCCTCCCCTCTGCACTCTAGCAGTCAACATTTGGGCGTGGGCTCTGGTAAACATGCACTTGGCAGCAATCCACCTCCTGGGGGAGTCCAACCTGGAGGCAGATAGGCTCAGCAGGCTGGGTGGGGACAACTATGAATGGCAGTTGGATGAACAGGTCCTTCAGGAGATCTTCGACAGATGGGTTCATCCTCAGGTGGATCTCTTTGCCACCAGGTCCAACAGGAGGGGCCTCCAGTTCGCGTCATGGCAGGGACAAGGCTGGGGCTATCTGGGCCATGCGATGCAGAGCCAGTGGAACAATATGAACGTGTATGCCGTCCCTCCCACTCCCCTGGCCGCAGGGTAATCTGCAAGATCCGGGAGGCCAGGCACCTCCGTATCATCCGGATAGGTCTGTGGTTGTCAGCAATGCCATGGTTCTCAGAATTTCTCAGCCTGTCGGTTCAGGCCCTGGTGCACCTTCCGCTGGGCCCAGCTCACCTACTCTCACCTACTTGCACAGTCATCCACCCCGACCCCCAGAAGTTAGCCTTTGTAGCGTGGTTCGTGAACAGGTCACACTAAGGCATCTGCATGTGTCACAGGCTAACCTAGACATTATACAAAGCGCTAGGAGCGATGCTACCAGGAGCCGGTACAAATGCGAATGGACTAGGTTTAGTCACTGGGCGGAATCAAGAGGTCGATCCACTGACTTGCATGTTGGACGACGTGCTACCCTTCTCTGCACATCTCGCACACTCAGGGTTGCAGGTAGACACATGCTGCGCCTATCTGGTGGCCATCGGAGCCTATCGGAACTCGGAGGAGGAGGCATTTTCATCCTCTAATCAGGTAGTTAAGTCACTTGGTGGGCCTGACCTGGCTTTACCCGCCTATCAAGAAGCCACACCCAGTGTGTGACCACAACGTGGTCTTGGACGCCCTGGCACATAAACCATTTGAACCTACAGCGTCCGCGGGCATCAGGCTAGCCACCATTAAGACAGCCCTCCTGGTGGGCCTTACATATGCACGCAGGATCAGTGAAATCCAGGCACTGGTGGCTTCAGAGCTATGTACTTTTCTTAAGGACAAGGTGGTGCTTGAAACTCACCCCGCATTCTTACCGAAGGTGGTCTCCTCTTTTTACCTGAATGAGGAGATAGTGCAACCTATGTTCTTCACAGACCCTAAGGATGACACGAAGAGGGTACTGCACTGTCTAGATGTCAGGTGAGCATGAAAATTCTACCTGGACAGAACCAAGAGCTTCAATAAAATCAGATGCCATCCGTCACCTTCGGGGGCGGGGGGTCAAAGACCGGATATCAGGCTTCCATAGCAAGATGGATGGTTACGCCCATCAAGGAGGCGTATGAAGGGCAGCGCAAGCCTCTTCCGGCAAATATGCATGCCCACACTATCAGAGCTAAGGGCACAGATGTTGCTTTCCAGATGCACGTCCCTTGGCAGGTCATCAGCTAGGTGGCTACATGGGCTACGCCCTCGGCCTTCTGAAAGCACTAATGCTTGGATGCCAGCTCCAGGTTGGACGCGGCATTGGGTCAGGCAGTTTTAAGGAACTTGTTTTCTTAAGAGGGGCAACTCTTCACCCTGGGGCTACATTCAGTTGGAAATCACCCATACAGTATGGAGGAAAGGGGACGGGGCATAGGAGTAATTATACTCATCGTAGTGACTAACGTACTCCTAGTCCTAGTCCATTGTCCCCTTTCCTCCATACATCCCACGGTCCTCCCCCCTAATAAAACTGGTGTCATTAGGCAATGCTAATATAGTCGACTCACCAGAGGGGACTGGGGGAGTGGCGCCGGTGGGCCGAGTCAGGGGAGCGCATGCTCCCAAGGCCGTGCCCCAGCGTGCATCTAAATTTAAAGGGGAAGTTTGTTTTTCCGGTGAAAAAGTTTCCGCCTCCCATCCCTAGCGAGAGACGCCCATACAGTATCTGGGGAAAGGGGACTGTGGACTAGGAGTCAGGCAGCCGACGTGAGGTGAGGAAGCCCATCCGGGCACGCCGCATATTTTTTGGGAGCCAACTAGGCCCCCAGGCCCTCCAAGCGTCCCTCTCCCACCCCGCACCCTCTTCCTGATTCCCGCTCCCCTCCCGCCTCCCAACCCGCCCATCCCTGCTCTGATTGGGCCGTGAGCCCAGGTTGAAAGGGTCTAGCGACCCTCCTCGCACCGGCCCCTGCATTCACTGCAGGCAGCCGACGCGAGGTAAGGAAGCCCATCCGGGCACGCCGCATATTTTTTGGGAGCCAACTAGGCCCCCAGGCCCTCCGAGCGTCCCTCTCCCACCCCGCACCCTCTTCCTGATTCCCGCTCCCCTCCCGCCTCCCAACCCGCCCATCCCTGCTCTGATTGGGCCGTGAGCCCAGGTTGAAAGGGTCTAGCGACCCTCCTCGCACCGGCCCCTGCATTCACTGCAGGCAGCCGACGCGAGGTGAGGAAGCCCATCCGGGCACGCCGCATATTTTTTGGGAGCCAACTAGGCCCCCAGGCCCTCCGAGCGTCCCTCTCCCACCCCGCACCCTCTTCCTGATTCCCGCTCCCCTCCCGCCTCCCAACCCGCCCATCCCTGCTCTGATTGGGCCGTGAGCCCAGGTTGAAAGGGTCTAGCGACCCTCCTCGCACCGGCCCCTGCATTCACTGCAGGCAGCCGACGCGAGGTGAGGAAGCCCATCCGGGCACGCCGCATATTTTTTGGGAGCCAACTAGGCCCCCAGGCCCTCCGAGCGTCCCTCTCCCACCCCGCACCCTCTTCCTGATTCCCGCTCCCCTCCCACCTCCCAACCCGCCCATCCCTGCTCTGATTGGGCCGTGAGCCCAGGTTGAAAGGGTCTAGCGACCCTCCTCGCACTGGCCCCTGCATTCACTGCAGGCAGCCGACGCGAGGTGAGGAAGCCCATCCGGGCACGCCGCATATTTTTTGGGAGCCAACTAGGCCCCCAGGCCCTCCGAGCGTCCCTCTCCCACCCCGCACCCTCTTCCCGATTCCCGCTCCCCTCCCGCCTCCCAACCCGCCCATCCCTGCTCTGATTGGGCCGTGAGCCCTTCATCACTGGTCCTCCCAGGGCAGCCCTCTGCCCGGCAGCCCCAGCGGCTAAGGGCCCCAAGGCCAAGGGCGGCTCCAGGAAGTGTCAGCAGGTGTCCGCAGGGGAAGCCAAGGAAGCCACCAGACACCGACAAAACTGTAAGTGCTGGCTTGGGTAGGGGGTAGAGCAATTACTCTACTCCAGAAAGCTCCTGCCACTCTCACTTAGCTTTCAATGGCCTGCAGTCTAATGTTAACCAGCACCATAGCCCGAGAGAACCACACAGATTAGCCTGCGCCACATCTAGGCAGAAATGTGATTGTTAGCATATGCCACACTTAGATGGAATCTCTAATAGCCTCTCTGTGGAAAGTAGAATTTAGAAGTACATTTAGAAAGTTGCATTTAGAAGCGTACCCAATAGCCTCTCTGTGAAAAGTTGCATTTAGAAGTGTGCCCAATAGTTTCTCTGTGAAAAGTTGAATTTAGAAGTGTGCCCAATAGCCTCTCTGTGAAAAGTTGAATTTAGAAGTACATTTAGAAAGTTGCATTTAGAAGTGTGCCCAATAGCCTCTCTGTGAAAGGTTGATTTTAGAAGTGTACCCAATAGCCTCTCTGTGAAAAGTTGAATTTAGAAGTGTGCCCAATAGCCTCTCTGTGAAAAGTTGAATTTAGAAGTGTGCCCAAAAGCCTCTCTGTGGAAGGTAGAATTTAGATGCGTGCCCAAGAGCGTCTCTGTGAAAAGTAGAATTTAGAAGTACATTTAGAAAGTTGCATTTAGAAGTGTACCCAATAGCCTCTCTGTGAAAAGTTGCATTTAGAAGTGTGCCCAATAGCCGCTCTGTGAAAGGTTGAATTTAGAAGTGTGCCCAATAGCCTCTCTGTGAAAAGTTGAATTCAGAAGTGTACCCAATAGCCTCTCTGTGAAAAGTTGAATTCAGAAGTGTACCCAATAGCCTCTCTGTGAAAAGTTGAATTTAGAAGTGTGCCCAATAGCCTCTCTGTGAAAAGTTGCATTTAGAAGTGTGCCCAATAGCCTCTCTGTGAAAAGTTGAATTTAGATGTGTGCCCAATAGCCTCTCTGTGAAAAGTTGCATTTAGAAGTGTGCCCAATAGCCTCTCGGTGAAAAGTTGCATTTTGAAGTGTGCCCAATAGCCTCTCTGTGAAAAGTTGCATTTAGAAGTGTGCCCAATAGCCTCTCTGTGAAAGGTTAAATTTAGAAGTGTGCCCAATAGCCTCTCTGTGAAAAGTTGAATTCAGAAGTGTACCCAAAAGCCTCTCTGTGAAAAGTTGAATTTAGAAGTGTGCCCAATAGCCTCTCTGTGAAGAGTTGAATTTATAAGTGTGCCCAAAAGCCTCTGTGTGAAAAGTTGAATTTAGAAGTACATTTAGAAAGTTGAATTCAGAAGTGTACCCAATAGCCTCTCTGTGAAAAGTTGAATTTAGAAGTGTGCCCAATAGCCTCTGTGTGAAAAGTTGAATTTAGAAGTACATTTAGAAAGTTGAATTCAGAAGTGTACCCAATAGCCTCTCTGTGAAAAGTTACATTTAGAAGTGTGCTCAATAGCCTCTCTGTGAAAAGTTGAATTTAGAAATGTGCCCAATAGCCTCTCTGTGAAAGTTGAATTTAGAAATGTGCCCAATAGCCTCTCTATGAAACTTGAATTTAGAAGTACATTTAGAAAGTTGCATTTAGAAGTGTACCCAATAGCCTCTCCGTGAAGTAGAAGTCTCTGAAAGGGCATGTAACCCATCATATCTCACCAACACGCTTACTCTCTCCTTACATCACAACTCAACTAGAACACAGAGATACTATGACACCATTCGGTATAACTGTTCTCATATCAACATTCGTCGCTCACTCCACATCATTCTAAATAATCACTGCTGGTTACACACCCCCCAGCGAGGCGTTCTCCTCAGGCCTAACGCAGCCATATCCGATCTGGATAAATCCTGCCAGAACGAACACATACTCCTGACCTCTCAACCACCACACCTACCGCTAGAAAGCAGCTATTACACTGATACCGCACGAGCTGTACACATACCCGGTGCTCACACGCACCTTTTGACTCTCTCTACTCTCTCTACTGATATGAACTTCGGTTCCCAAGGGCGTTCAACCTACCAGCGCCTTCAGACCATACCAATGGTATATAAGGCGCTATATAAATGCAAAATAACATAACATAACTACGGTGAGTAACTTATAATTACTCTTCCTTAAGGCTTGTACCGCCCTCTAAGTTTTGACCCATAGCTTGGAGTCTATTCTCTACATCACAAACTCCTACCTCTTCCAAAACTACCCCCCTCAGACATCTCGGAAGTGGAATCTTTTGCTGTGTTACTGCAACAGAATTCTGCTAACCATAGCAACTCCAGCCAACCTTGAACCCAGATAATACTGTATGTATTTTTTCAGCTTCTGATTCACCCTCTGTCTGACCATTAGCCTTAGGTGGTACCTGGTAGTCAAGTTAAACTCAATCTTCAATTCTTTGCAGAAAGCTTGCCTGAACTTGGAGACAAATTGAGTCACCCAATCCGAAATCATATGAATCGGCAAATCCCCTGACTCGGCAACCCATGATGTTTCACAACATTCTGCAAGAAGGCTTGCGCTAAAGAAGTAGCAGTTTCGGCCCCCTTTATTGGAATAAAATGACTGGCCTTTGAGAAAATATTCACCACTATTAAAATGGTGAACCTTGTCAGTAGGCAGATCCACAATATATAATTCACGGAAATTGTGTGCCAAAGGCGAGGAGGAACTGGTGGAGGAACAAGCAACTCTGCTGGTTTCAGGTGATAATTTGCTCGGGCACAAACGTCACAAGTACTGACGTAATTCTCAGTGTCTTCTTGCATACCGTTTCCCCAAAATTTTCTTTGTAGCAATTCAAGAGTCTTCCTAAAATCCAGGATGTCAGGCTAATGGGGAATTGTGACAAGACCTCCAGGCTTCCTCGCGTAAATCCTCGGACGGTAGATACAATCTTGCATCTACATAGGGTAGTCCCTGCTTGATCTGTTATACCACATCCCTTTCTTTCCATTCCAAAAGATGCTCTGCCGATATCTGCTGTAGAATTTGTTCACGAAAATCTTTAATCTTCTGCACCTCTGCAACACCATTTATTTTTTCCTGCTAACTATGGTATTGTTGTATGGGATCATTCTTTAACTTCCACGGAAACACCTAGACAAGGCATCAGCCTTTCCATTCTGTCGTCCGGGTTTAAACAGAATTACAAAGTCCTATTCAGCGTAAAATAAAGACTACCGCAGCTATCCAGGCTTCAAATTCTTCGCATAACATAGAAAGGTTAGATTCCTGTGATCCGTGAGCACAGTCCCTCCATGTCGGGCTCCCACGAGGTAATGTCTCCATTCTGCGGATGCTGTCTTGATTGCTAAAAGTACTCTGTCCAAAATAGTGTAATTTTCCTCCGCCGGAGAAAACATTTTATGAAAGAATGCTACCGGGTGAATTTCCCCAGTCTCCCAATGTCATTGAGACAGAACCGCGCCCATGGCAACATCTGAGGCATCTGCCTCCGCAAAAAAAGGCAGCTCTGCATCCGGATGGAGTTAGACTGGTCCTGTGATGAACTTCTCCTTCAGGAATCTGAAAGCCTGCTCCGCCCCATCACTCCACTCCAATTTTACTCATTTCTTCAGCAGTCTGGTAATGGGAGCCACAATGTGCAAAAAATTGCAGATAAAGCGACAATGCAAATTAGGAAATCCAATTAAACTTTGTATGTCCTTCACATTAGAGGGGTCTGGCTACTCCGTCACCACCTTAATTGTAGTCAAATCCATCTCTAGACCCTCAGGGGAAATGACAAATCCCAGGAATTCAACCTGGGACGTGTGGTACTGACTTTTTTCTAAGCTTGGCAAACAAGTTGATTTTCCCTCAACTTGATTAATACCTTCCGGACATGTTCTTCATGTTGGCTCAGCTTCCTAGAAAAAAATCAGAATATCATCACTGTAGACTACTATGAAAACGTCTAGGAATTCACGGAGCACTTAATTGATCAAAAATTGAAATGCTGCCAGAGCATTACAAAGGCCAAATGGCATTTCTTGGTACTCGATCTGAAGCGAGTCCTGAACGCCATCTTCCACTCGTCCCCCTCTCTTATCCTCACCAGATGGTATGCCCCTCTAAGATCCAGCTTCACGAATACTCTGGATCCCTGAATTCTATCCAGCATCACTGAAATCAATGGGCGAGGGTAGCAATTTTTGATTGTGATCCTATTAAGGGCTCGATAATAGATGCACGTCTTCAAGGTTTTCTCTTTCTTTGGCACAAAAAATAGAGGGAACACAGCTTCTAACTGTGAATGTCAGCTAAAACCCTTGAAATTAACAAGGGGATCCTAGGAGTCCCTCTGCCAGACATTAGTCCTGGTTACAAGAGACTTACCCAGAGTCTTTAGCTCACTATCTTTCACAGAGAAGAAATAACCCAAACATATCAGTCTTTGTCCTGCCCTGGGGCAGTCCAGCACCGAAATGCTTGGCAATTCTCCTCTGAACAAGAGTACCAACAGCAACCCCAGACACGTGTTTCGGTCTGGTTGGACCTCATCAGTAGGGTGGAGCTGTGCCCCTCTAAGAATAGTGAGCAAGGGGTCCACATCTGGATTACCCTAGTAACTTAGGCTGAGACCCAAAGTTAATTAAATATGCAAATTAACAAGGGGGGTCCTGGGAGTCCCTCTGCCAGACGTTAGTCCTGGTTACGAGAGACTTACCCAGAGTCTTTACCTCCTCACTGACGAGGCCCAACCAGGCCGAAACATGTGTCTGGGGTTGCTGTTGGTACTCTTGTTCAGAAGAGAATTGCCAGGCATTTCGGTGCTGGACTGCCCTTGGGCAGGACAAAGACTGATATATAGTGGAAATTTGCGAGAAAGGATTGTGAGCTAAAGACTCTGGTTGAGACTCTAACCCGGGATATCGGCTGGTAGAAGAGAAACTCCCAGAACCCCCTTGTTTTAGCTAAAACCCTTCGCCAAGTTCTCCTCAAGGTATTCTTTCAGGTGCTCATTTTCCTTTTCAGTCAAGGCATATATTCTGCCGCACGGAATCGGTGCCCCATCCTCCAAGTCTATCTTACAGTCGTATGGACGGTGCAGAGGGTGTTGAATCACTTCCTGTTTACTAAATACATTTTCAAATCCCCTTTAACATTCGGGCAAAACTCCTGCATTTGCTCCTACAACATGCTTCACCACCGCGCCTCCAGCCAAGCACAACCCCGAAACCTCCTCTACTTCGTATTGTGACCATTCCAGCCCCTCCACACAACATTGTTCTCTGCAAAGCTCTGATTTAAATTATACAGTTCTTTTTCCCCAATCTGTTATTGGGTTGTGGAGGGTAAGCCACGGCATCCCTAGAATGAATTGCAAGTGTGGTGCATCGATAAGTTCAAAGGCTATCTCTTCACAATGCCCTTCAGCTGTTTTCACTCCCAACTGACTGGTTGTATGAGTGATTGGCTCAATGGTAAGTTGCCTGCCATCCACAGCTCTCACTTGCTCAGGAACTCCCTTAACTAATGGGAACACTAGTCAACTAGCTAATATCCGATCTATAAAGTTCCCCGTTGCTCCCGAGTCAATCACACAAGGACCACCACACCTAAACTTCCCTTCCCAAAATAGGATTCATTGAGTGTTCTATGCAGCAATGCAGTCTGAATTGTGTTCGCCACGAGCTGATCTCTTCCAAATGGTAGTAATCGTCTTGGGCCGCGTGGACATCTGCCCACAAAATGGGTACTATTCCCACAATATAAATAAAGGTTCTCCTTATACCTCCTGTCCTTCACCGCCTTGGTGAGTGGCAGTCTAGTCTGACTTTGCCTTGCAGGACTCCTTACCGACCTGGTCCCCTTTAGATCGTTCACTCCTACTCCAAATTTTACTCTTTGGAATACTCCTTCTCTCAGACCTTCTATCAGCTAATCTGGCATCTAGTTGCATTACCAGGGAAATTAAATCCTCACTAGAGTTGGTCAATGCAATATGTAATAAACTAGAATGCTGGAACCAGCTCCCTCTCTCTCTTATGGGCCGCCTAGCACTAGTGAAAATGATTATTCGCCCCAAGCTATTCTATCTCTTCAGTACGATGCCACTGTGGCCAGGCAGACTTTTTCACGAAGATAACCGCTGCATGCTCTGCATTCGTATGGAAGGGTCGGGTAAGGGCTAGTTGGAAACAACTTACATTACCATAGGAACAAGGGAGGCTGGCGGCTCCAGACTATGAGCTGCACTACTTGGCAGCGCAAGCACACTATGCGACCCACTGGACAGAGAGTGCCACGCATACGTCGTATGTCGATTTTGAAAAGGCAAGGGAGGGACAAAACCTTGCTGCTACATGGAGTGGCTATGGGGAGGCGGGGAAACGGCAATCAGCTTGACCCGGTGATAGTCCCACAACAGGCATGTGGTAGGCTGGTGCAAGGCCCCCCGAACACTATACTATATAGCCCCAGAATGCCTATCTGGGACGCGCCCTGCCTAGACCTGTCAAAGGACACAGTCCTGGCAGCACACTGGCGTGGAAGGGGTATAGTATACTTTGGAGATCTGTATCGAGAGGGCCTCTTTGCATCTTGGGATGATATCGAGATGCAAGTAGGGGTTGCTCCACTACAGAAGTTACAGTATTTTAGGCTCCGCTCAGCGGTGGCATCGTTGTGGGATGGGCTCCCGTGGGAGCTGGCCTCGTATCAGAGTCTGAATTATGCAATTTCCCCTAACGCAATGCAGAAAACAGCTTCAGCATTATATAAACTAGTGCTGTCTAGAAGGGTGCAGGCGCCGGACGTCAAAGGCAAATGGAAAAAAGATCTAGACGTCACCATCACAGAGACACACTGGCTACAACTATGTAGACTTACGAAACGGGTATCATTTAACTCCAGGTACAGACTGATCCACTTTAAGATATTGAATAGAGTGCATTTCACCCCAGCCCGTCTGAAAAAAATGTATGTGTCTACTGAGGGGAGCTGCCCGAGATGTGGAACCGAAGGTGCTGATTTACTGCACATCATGTGGGGCAATCTCTGGGTACTGGAGTGGGGTGTGTTCGGCGCTGGAGGAAATGGTGGACCAGCCAGTTAGCTGGGAACGTGCCATGTATATTGGGTTACACATTTAAAATTAATCCAGTGAAGTGAAGATTTATAAATGTAGGACTGTTGTTGGTTAAATGAGCTATATTGATGCGGTGGAAGAGTAAGGTGGCCCCTATGGTCAGAGAATGGGTGAGTGATATGACCTGGGCGAATTACAAGGAAGAGTTATATTCTAGCCTGCTTCTCCTAACCAGCCGCCCTAAGGATATATGGGGGGGGATTCCGCCAGTACCTGGTTGATAGAGATGAGGGGAATGATGGGACAGTGCTGCTTTGAAGTTAAGTGAAATGTGTTAACAACTAAGGACTGCGAAGCAACCACAGTACATGCGCCACTTGCATGTATGGATCTGTAATGTATCCTGTGCAAAGTAAATAAAAAGTTTTTTAATAACAAATCCTCATTTGAGGTTCCTCTCTCCACTGTTGCTGCCAGGGTGTCCTTTAGTTCCTCACGTAACCCCCTATAAAAAGAGTGAGGCCCTTTTTTCCTCGGGCCAACCACTCTCTAGAACCAAAGCCCTGAACCGAATTATGTAAGCCACTAACTCCCTGCTTCCCTGTCGTAACTCCGGCAAGTCTCCAGCCACACTCTGCGAAGACGTCCTTCTGTCAAACATCTTACCAAACTCAGTCTTAAACTGAGTTCAATGGTGCAAATCTAAAGCCCCCCCCCTTTCCACCAAAGGTACTGACCAGGCTGCTGCTTCTAAATTTAAGTAAGAAATCAAAAATGCTTCTCTAGAGGTTCCTGTGGGGAGCGATTCTGGTCTACACATAAAGTGCAGCTCACACTGCATCAAAAATGACTTACATTTTCGCAAGTCCCCTCCAAACCTCTCAGGAGAAGCTAAGGGCATTGTCACCAAAGATATTCCTGGGGTCAAACTAATCCTCTTTTCAACTACTGAATCACTCTTCCGCACTCCTACTCCGGGCTCCGGATACAAAATGTGGGCGTTCCCCCTCACCATCCCTACTCTCAAATGGTGGCCTAGCTGACTCTGAAGACCTATTCCCCAAACTGCTCAATTCCTCCATCTTAGCACCTAGGGACAGTGTTTCCTTTCTCGCAGTCTTCATCTCCTCCCTCATTTCCATGAACAGCCTCCCCAAAGAGCTCAAACTTAGCTCTGACTCCATATCCACTCAGGTAGGACTAATTACGTGTGCCTTTCATTCTATCATGTCCAAGCTCTTCATTCCTGCAGGAATGGGTGTTGATAGCCCACCAGATCCACCAGACTCGCTCACCAAACAATTATGTATTACAATTGCTGGGCAGGCAAACCTGAGGTGAAGGGGAAGCGGATAAAATAACAAACGCAGGCCTCTGCTAGTTGCCCTTTCCTTCTTGAACCTTCTCTGATGGGCTATGGCTCCTCTGACCTAAGGATTAAACACAGTCATTAAAGTTTTTCTCTCCCTCTATAAAAACACTTCAACATGAATTCTCAATGTAATTCCCCATTACCTGTAGCCTTTGCCTTCTTGCTGAAAGGCCCTTTTTCCCTTAAAACTGTGTTGCTGTTGGTTTTCACTTCTACTGAAAAACTCCTACAACTGGTGCCTCAATACTCTTCTAACCTTTTTGTCATTTGCAAAGTCTTTTCTTTCACAAAAAAAACTATTTACATGTAAATACTGTTCACCTCCAGTCCTGCACGACCTCACGCACTGCTCCAAACAACTCGCTGAGTCGCGATCACGCAAGATGTTGCTTTCCCGATCGCTTGGCGAGTTTGGAAAACAAACGTCTTTTGCACCCAGGATGAGGCTTCCGGATGAGAAGTGTGCCACGCTCAAGCTAGTCGCAAGGTCCTTTACACTAAAGGCCCTCGCAGCGACACTTCTTCGCACAGTTTTCGTGCTGAAAATGTGAGCTGCATTAACGCACGCACATGAAAGGATGACCGATTTCACCACTGCATGCTTGTTGGTATTGTTACACGCGCATCATGCTTTTGTTACTAACTACATGTAATTGAATATGATCCTTCCTCAATTCATTGTTCAAACAAGGTACAAGTCATAAAATGATTGCCAACTGATCCGAACCATGGCAAAGATATTCATTCTAAATAAGTTTAAAAAAAACCTTTTTTCAACTGCTTTTAACTTTTCCCCCCAAGAAACGTATCTTAGTCTTGCTGCTGTAGTCACTGGCTTTCTTAGTAACTGCCCACACTGGAAATGGCCTTGGTTGTCTTCTGTGGTTTAATTATTCTGGAGCGCAACACTACTCTTAGCTGCTCTGGGTATAAGTTGAATGAAAGGCAGTTTAGAATCCTAAACAAGATCCCAAACTACCTCACAGTAGCTCAGAGCCAATCAGTGCTCGGTAGCACTATCGCCATCTTGTCTTGGGATCACGCAAGTTCCCTTCAAAGTTAAGGAATTGTAATGCAAACAAGGTGAAAAGAGGAAGCCAGTGCCTGCACATAAGCACGCTGTGGCAACAACTTTGTACTTGTTTCAATTTATTTAAAAGAAGATTCCATCAACCACCACTACACACTATCACATCACGATGCATAACCCTCGACAGTACTACTGCTTTCATGTTCCATGTTGGTAAGGGTCCTTTCATCGGATACCTAGATATCAAATGCTTAGGGCATTCTAAAAACATCACCACACACGACTGCAGCCACTCCTGCACATTCACTCTCGCCTACACATCCCCCATACGAATCCCCCATACACATCCCCCACCAAACACTCCCATACACATCCCACCACACACTTGAATACACATCCCACCAAACACTCCCATACACATCCCACCACACACTCGAATACACATCCCACACACACTCCCATACACATCCCACCACACACTCGAATACACATCCCACACACACTCCCATACACATCCCACCACACACTCGAATACACATCCCACCACACACTCCCATATACACCCCCCTCACACTCCCATACACTCCCCTACACCAACACACACTCCCATACACCCCCACACACGTCCATACATATCCCCCCACACATTTCCATACGTATCCCCCTCAGACTCCCATACACATCCCACCACACACTCGAATACACATCCCACCACACACTCCCATATACACCCCCCTCACGCTCCCATACACTCCCCTACACCCCCACACACTCCCATACACCCCCACACACGTCCATACATATCCCCCACACATTTCCATACGTATCCCCCTCAGACCCTCATCCACATCCCCCACACACTCCCATACACATCCCACCACACACACTCCCATACACATCCCACCACACACTCCCATATACACCCCCCTCACACTCCCATACACTCCTCTACACCAACACACACTCCCATACACCTCCACACACTCCCATACACCCCCACACACGTCCATACATATCCCACCACACATTTCCATACGTATCCCCCCTCAGACCCCCATCCCGCACACACTCCCATACACATCCCCCACACACCCTCTGATACACACTCCACACAAACTCTGATACACGTCCCTTACGCACTCACATACAAAGCCCCCCAAACACTACCATATACATCTCCCCACACGCAAGGATACACGGATATGAACTGCCCTTCGAAATGCCAGAGTGATCATGCCGGATACCCCTTCCTGACAAACAGAGCCCCTCCAAACACACAGCTTCCACAAAACAAACCCTCAAATACCAACACCTCCTATGCATTGTGACCCTAAAAAAAACATGCAAAGGAAACTAACATTCATTGAATACTCCCCAAAATGCCCGCACAGACCTATAAACACGCACACATAGGCACCCCCTACTCACATGCCAGTTTCACTCATAAAGGTTACGTAAAAATAGCCCACCATAAACACTTGAAAAAATAGCATTGCCGTGTGGTCCAGGCCCTCCACCTTAGAAAACTGCTCCCTCCCACATCCACAGGTCTGTTTTCCATTAGTCCTTCTGCAGCATCAACCCGCATCGTGTCCTTTCATCGCCAGGCTTTCTAACGACTGCCTTTTAAACATGGAGAAAATAACGAAAAAGTTCAACATATTCTTTGGGTGGTGAGGGGGGCAAGTAAAGGGTTGGGGGGGTCGTGAACAGTAAAAAAAATAGGTTGGGGTTGTGGGATGAGGGGTACCCTCCCCCGCTCCCCAAAAACAAAATTCGGTGAACGTTTTCGTTATTTTCTCCACGTTTAAAAGGCAGGCGTTAGAAAGCCTGACGATGAAAGAACATAGAACTGCATCAAACAACTCTTCGGATCTCGATGATTAATAGCGATGGGCTGTCTTCATGTGGACCCTGCTTCTACTGCTCAGAGAAGTATATTGGAGCCCACGGAGGGAGCTGCTCCTTTTTACACATTGGAATGTTTTGAATAAAACGGGACCTGCTCCAAATGCCCATTGACGTCCATTGGCCAAAGAATGTAATTCCATCTTGTGATAAAATTACAGATTCAGGCAGCGTGTACTGTTTTTTTTGTTTGTTTTATTGTATTACCAATTTAATAATTACAAGAACAGATTTTTCTGGAATGTATACCGGATCTCGAATCCTGTTATTGCAATGTGTAGCCACTGATCTACCAAAGCATATTTATAGACTTAGAGTTGGGGGCAATAGGTTTTTATATATTTGTTTTTCTCCTTTTGAATCGTGCTCATTAACTAACATATGGCGTGAATCCTTAACCCTTTAAATCAGCGATGGTGTGTAACAAGCTCCCCAGTCCTTTGGATATTGCTGCAGAGAGAGTGGAAAGACTAATGTGTGTTGGTGGCCGAAGGTTTGATTCCCTTCCACCCGAGACACAAGAACTTAAAAACGGTATGTGGATTTGTATTTTGATTGTTTTACAGCACTGGCCAATTAACTGGAAAGATGCAGGCTCTTCAACAGTAATAGTGAACATGATCTGAGATCAGGAATCTATAGGCCAACAGTAGATTAGGTACTGCGAGTGTGCCTGAATTAAATACCGGGAGAGTTGCCAGCTTTGAATACCGGGAGAGTTGCCAGCATTGAATACCGGGAGAGTTGCCAGCATTGAATACCGGGAGAGTTGCCAGCTTTGAATACCGGGAGAGTTGCCAGCTTTGAATACCGGGAGGGCGCCTGCATTGAATACCGGCAGGGCACCCACATTGAATATTGGAGGTAGAATGCTTGGGGAAATTATGAATATGGAACACATAAAGCAACTACATATGTCAACAGGATATGGAAACTACCAATGTTTGAGTATGTGTGGTAAATATGGTAGTCTTATCAGTATGTGAAGGAGCCGGTGATACTCCACATTCTTTATATTTTTATTTTATTGTTTAGGACCTAGCTCAAGGGCAGAATAGCGCTGTGCAGGGTGTAAGTAGCCAGTGTATGGGCTGCATGCAGTAATGTGAGCTACGGTCTGTACGGCCATTGGGATTCATTCGTCCATGGTCATTGACCCAAAATCGAATTGTTCAATTATTTCCACCTGGAATCCTATGCTTGATAATTCACTTACTTTGATTTGCAGTAAATGATAGTTGAAGATAGAACAACCCCTGCACCAAAGTATTCATGGAGCCTTTGCTCTAAGGAATACTCTTTTAATGACTTCTTCTTTAGAAGTATCTTACCTGTAAGCCTCCCTGATCCAGCATCACTCAACCTGCGGCCGATATATTTTCTCATCACCCTCCATTGATTTAGCTTGGATTTAACGCACTGGGGTCTGAAAGCCCACCTCCTTTTGCAACAGACAGAAATGTTCTGGATGGGCCAGAAGGCAACACGTTTACTTCCCCAATCAATGAATAATTGCATATTATGGTAATTGAGGCACCATGTTTTTTTATTTTTGAGATGCCATTGGAAACAATGGGCCTGATTCATAGAACGTTTTCCTATGGGATTGCGCCGTTATAAAACGCTCCTGTGAATCAGGCCCATTATGTTCTTGTTTTTGGGCGAATATATGACATGTGAGGTTTGCTCTCTTTGGACTGTTGGAGGGACCCATTATTAGGAACAAGTAGCAGCTCTTTGTATAGTTTTACTGAACCAACACTGCTCAGAAGCAGAAAAGGGCAGTTTTAACCAACCGTAATCACAGGGTCCGGGGCAGCATGTCAATAATACGTGATGGGGTGCTCCACCAGTACCCATTATGGAGGGCTGCAGAGTGCTCCCCTCAGCCTCCCAGCTAATTGGCCGCAAGGCAGGCATTCGCTCTCTGCTGACGCGCCAGTTTCTGCCTGCAGGGAGCGTGGCCCTGCAGGCTGCCATGTGCCGTGGGGCCCCAAGGCTCACCCTGCCACACATGGGAGTCCCCGGGGCTGCTTTCCTTTCAGGCAGAAGGTGGGGCTGGGGAGCTAGGGTTCATGTGAGGCCCGTGGGCCGTCTGATATTCGGAGCCATGGCACGCTTCCAGAAGCGCATGCTGGAGCTCTGATTATCTAGATCTCAAGACCTCCTGTTGTGTTCGAGGCTGGTGGTCTCAATGACAGTTCTCTCCCTGCTCGCGTGGGTGACACCATGTGTGGGAAGGAGCTAAGACCAGACTGCCGAGAGGCCGAAGTAGGTTTGAAATCGTGTAAATTGGGAGAGGGCGATATCGGTCCACACCAGGTGCTGGGAGAGGGGAGACCTAAAGCAGAACCTGGGGCAGTGGGAGTGGTATGCAGCAGAACTGAGGAAAGGAAAGTGCATGGGTCAGATCTGGGCCTCTGAGAGACATTGGTCGTTAATTGGGCAGTCTGAAGAACACGGACAGAGTCGAGGGCATAAGGAATTCCATTTGCCAGAACTGGGGTCTGATGGTAGTGGGAGTGACATTGTCAGAACTAGTGCAGAGGGAGTGACATAATGCCGAACAGACACACTGATAGTGGCATGTGTCATAAGTGACGGAAGAAGTCCTGAACTTGGCTAGGAATGAGGGTGAGTGACATGGGGCAGGACTGGGGCAATGATGGAGACCTGGGTAGTATCTAGACCATTCGCTGACATGGGGCAGCACTGGGGCAATGATGGAGACCTGGGTAGTATTTAGGCCCGTCAGTGACATAGGGCAGAACTGGGGCAATGATGCAGACCTGGGTAGTATCTAGGCCAGTCAGTGACATGGGGCAGAACTGGGGCAATGATGGAGACCTGGGTAGTACCTAGGCCAGTCAGTGACATGGGGAAGAACTGGGGCAATGATGGTGACACGGGTTGTAATGCGAGTGAGATGGGGCAATGCAGAGGCAGTGAGTGTGGAATTGATGTAAATCAATGTAAACTGCCACATGAAGTACTGGGATATAGATGTTTTCCCCCCATATGGAGCTCTTTTAATTTAATGTATTGACCTGTTAAATGCACCATTTTGACCCATTATTAAAATAATGATTTGGCAGAGAAAGCCCCGTGAAACGTCTGCGCATCCATGAAGAATGCTTTTACCACCGCTTATAAGAACCGCAGGCCGCCTCTGCAGAGGGTGCAGTCAATTGATGCATTGCATGCCCGGAAACTGTTCTAGAATATTATGTTTTCTGAGAGTACCTTTTGGGCTATATATGTATTTAAATGAATTTAAACGAAACGTACATCTTCTAATGAATCTTTCAGTTTCAAAATCTAAAGTGATTTAAATGCACTTGTTTTTTCAGCTTTTATGAATTGCAAGAGCGACGATACGGCCCCAGTCATTATCTTCGTGTCCAAAATGTTCGCTGTTGATGCAAAGTCTTTGCCGCAAAATAAGCAAAGGTGCGACAATTCTCTAATTTGCGCTTCTTTTTGTTGTTTATTTAAACAAGTTTTTGATGTTTTTTTTTAGTGAGCAAGTTTATATTAACTTAGTTTGTATGTTTGGCGCTACAAGCACGTATTATATACACTGGCAATTCAGAATCTTGCACACAGACTATGCAACTCTGCCTGTAATCCTTTTTCACCATATAGCAAAAGCTGGCACGTGAAACGGATAGTGTTCTCTTATTGTTTTAAAGTGTCATCTGGTGGTTAAAATACCTTCCCCTGTGTTTCACTGACCAAGCCAATGCACAGGGAGCATGCCTAGGAGGATGGCCGATCACTAAAGGCATGTCAGATTCTGTTTGGAGAACCACCTGCAAACGTGTGGGTACAGCAGCCTGTGGCCTGTCCATAGTTGTGACAGGGCGTTATTTGTTATTCAAATGTGCAACCCCACAACAAGTTCTTACCAAACTTAACAGACCCCCAATCCTACTCATGTATTTTCAGTTGGCATAGCAATAATGAGGGCAATTCAAAAGTTTATAAAATATATGCAAAACCTGAAGATGAGGTGCGTGGGGGGTGTAGAGGCAAACGAGGAGGGTGGAAAGACAGTGGGGGATAGGGTCTGAATACATTGGGACTATACCCATCAGTGTTACCACCTTGCCACAATCATAAAAGCAACATCCAAGTATGGCCAATAATTGGCCAAGAGGTGGGGGCACATATAAAGCAATACAGTATTATCCCAGCTGTATATACAGCTCATTCAAGTTTGACCACGTCCACACATACTTCTCCAAGGTATCTCTCTGCTAACAGTACACCTCTCTTGCAGAGAGAGTTATAAAGTCTTGTGTCCAGCCTTCACATTGCTCTCTTTGATTTGTCTTCCAGTGTCTCAAATGTGTTTGAGTGAATGTTACAATCATGTGTACATCTGAGCACTGCAGAGGGCATACTAGGAGACTGCCACAACCGACATCCGCTGGATTGGCATGGCAAACACAAGATCCACCAGGTTACCAAAAGAGAGCGATCGTTCTGCAAGCCCAAAACATGTGTGTCTTAGTAGCTTTGCATTTTTTTGCTAAAACAGCAGCAAAGGGATTGCTGGAGGCCTGCCTCAAAATGCATTCAATCTCATGAGCAATATTGATTGGTTATTATGCGCTGCATATGAAGCGGAAAACCGGTGTCTGTTTTCATAATCACTGGATCGGTGCACACTTTTCTTGAAATATCTTCAATGAGCGATAAGGCAAGTTCTCCATTTCCCACTACGGCCATCCAAGATAGGTGTCCCAGCAGAGTTAATCAATGTGCATAGTGTTGAAGTTAATTGCACATGGGCCTGAGAGAACACCAACCATGTGGGTGGCGCCTCACTGCTCACCCCTTGCAGATATGTGAGGGCAGAAGACAGGCTGCATCAGCTTATATTTACATTTCAATTATTCAAATGAAGTAAGGGTGCCCCATATGCCCGTTCAAAAGATCTTGCATGGTAGCAATACCAGTATCCCTCCAGTGGGGCCAATATTCTTGTTTACATAGAGTGAAGGCTCCCTCTTGAGCGAGGTCTCATCAAGTAACAAGTGGTTCTTCTTCATTGCCATATCAGCTGTGTGACATACATTAGCTGACATCTTCACAGCCTGAAAGTATCTGAAGAGATGTAGAAAGGTAACTTCAAAATCCATTATTAAAAACAGCTCCAAAGGTGAGTGAGTGCACTCCATCAGAAAAGCGAGTTTAATTACACGCAAGACAGCCGTAAGGGGTTAGCTTTTAAAGCTTTTATGCACAGAATTATATCATTTACATAATTACACATTCTAGTTGGAATGTCATCCCATGATCCCCAGTGGCTAACCCTATACACACAATCTAATTATCCCTTACATTCTCTAATCCCATTGGATACATGCTACTGAGCATAATTTCCTTTTGACGCGGTCTCTGACATCCTGAAACATAATCAGTTTATTAACTTGCAGTCCCATTTATCAGAAAAACTAACCCCATACGCAATGTGCAAGGCTTTTGTCTGAATTCTTCAAAACATGACGGAGAAAAACAAATAATCCTTCTTTTGATCAAGCAATAAACATCTTATCGTCCCAGACGCGCTGGTGTCCATATTATTCTTTCTACATTCCTTCACGTCACCATGTTTGCGACTAACGTCTCAGATCACAAAGCCTCCAGCACACTTCCCGCTTATCTTTCTGAGAGAAACCCATAAACACAGGCAAACTTTGACCGCCAGCACCCCTTGCGTGTGTTTTATTAAGTAACTCCAATTTGACCCACCATTTGCCCGGACTTAACAACAACTTTGTGCTCCCAGGAAGATTATTCCCTGCATCCCCAAACCCATCTAGCCGTAAACCCACAACCTAATGCCACTTCATTTCTTCTTTGCCTCAAGTGACATCTGCCCAAATGCAGCCTGCTTCCTTCCCCCTTCCTTGACCCAATCACCCAGCTCTCCAGGCCAAGCAAAGTTCATCACCATAAACCAAAGACTGCGCAGCCCACATAAACTCCAGCTATGAGAGAACAGCTAACTACGATATTTCCATATTACTCGCAACAAACATCATATCCCAAAACATGTCTTCAATCTGAGCCATTGTAAGGTCCCACGTATACATTGATCAAGACAACACTTCTCATAGTGGTGTTCTCTGCAGCGGACTTCCATTCTCGCATGCTCAAAGCTCCTCGCTTCCCACCTTTAGGCATTACACGTTCCCACATGACCTCTGATTGTTATTACATGAACTAAATCTAAAATGTATCCAGAACTAAAAACACAAAGTAACACTTATACAAATTCCTCTAACTACTCCAAACACATACTAAATTGCCACATTGCATCTAACCTAGTTGCACCATTGATCTAATACAACGTGCACAACGCAAACCCCTTTCCCGCTTTGGGACAGTGAACGTGTATCCCAACATTCCCTCTTTAGTTTAAATAATACATTAATTTCTTGCTCCCTGATAAAATCCTCTCTTGGCACCCAAACCCTACAAACATCCTGCATGCTCTTTCCACTCTGAGCATATCACTCCGGCGCACAAGGCAAAAACATCCACCCATCATTTCTTCCGCTATCTACCCAACACTCCACATAGTTATCTGTATCGGGTGGAGGACAAAAAACTGTACCTGGAGGCCCCATTAACCCTGGGTTCATCCCTCACTGAGTCTGTGTGCCCATAGGATTTAAGATGGAAGTGGACCTACCCATATACAGAGTAACTGACATCTTGGCAGCTGTTCTCGGTGTCTTAGCAGAAAAGCATCTTAGAAGCACCTGACAGGAACAAAAAATAAGCGGCAGAAAAACAAAAATGGGCATCAACGTCTTCACAGTTGGATTCATCCCAGAGGGACCCAAGAAAAAAATGAATCTATCCAGGTATCATCTTGAATCCTATCCTCCTTCTTCATAGCCTCTCGAAGATTATGCAAAGCTCCAATTGCTTGAGACAAGAGCCTATTGTAAATCATTGGGAGGCGCATATGTACATGTGTTTCCTATCTTTTGGCACACCCCGCCTTCCCTAGCCGTCACCTGGAACCACTTAGCATTTGCGATGGCTTGAACCCCAGGGACCTGGAAGGATGCACAGAGCATCTCAGTCCTATTAAAGAGCAAAACGTATCTGGAATGTTTCCCAAACTCTCTGAAGAAGTCGACAAGATGTGGTTGCTACAGGTATGTTTCAAAAGCTCAAGCATCTTATGTCCTTTCAAGGTTCCTAGTTCATTCACGTTCAATGAAGAAAGGGACACCACGGGCACAAAAGCCAGAGTTGGCTCAAGGCGATATGCTTGATGCTTTTAGAAGGGCTTTCGGCACAATCCGGATCATGGAGTGTAGTGATGCTGAACGTTCCTCCAGCAAGATCAGCAATACGTATGATTCTGCTACGATTCGTATTTGTGCCGACCGGTACAGTGCCATCACCCTTAAAACGCAAGGAAAAGTGGATCAGTAACCAGAACTTAACTGGTTTCTCTTGCTGCTTGAGCCATGTAAGACGTTTTACATAAAAGTTCCATGTATCAGAACATTTGTCATTAATCTGTAGCACTGCTTCTTCAGCAAGCCCCCTCATTACTCCATCTCTACAGCTCATCACCCCCTGCTCCGATCATTATGCGAAAAAACAGATACTTTTCATTTCAATTGTGATCGTAAATGGCACCGTACATTTTTGTGCCCCTTCTCTTTTTTACGCACTTGTTTCCATCAATGGATATAACTGTTGCCTCGACTGACTGTCCTTAAAATTGACCATGTACTCTGCATAAGGCTAGGTGGTCGAAACCCGGTGCTATATGCTGTGACATTTTGCCCAGGATAAACATTCTGGGGTTACCAGAAGCATGGGGGATGAGAGAGCAGTTATAACAAGAATCTGCTGACCTTTCTCTCCCAACCCTTCTCAGATGGTTATATCATAAATTATCTGAGGCAAAGCCATGCACATCCACGGTATTATCCAAACCCACCCCTTCATTTTCAACAAGGCTCTGTTTGAGTTCTCTTTTTGTTCGGGGCATTGACATTTCATAAGACCTTATATCACTAGGAGACACAGCATCAACATTTACATTTCTATCCATCATAGCACCTAAACAGGGAGAAAAGAAAAAAGAGAGAGACAAGGACCAAATATACATCTTATCATTTTTTAAGTATCTTCTTCAATATTTACAAAAAAGAACCACTGTCGGTCATTCTCACAAATGCCCAACTTGGAATGAGATCCGGATTCCACAGGAATACTTAACTCAAGTATTTTTTGGCTACTCTACTCTGGTGCCTTGCTCTTGTGCAGGTGGAGGAGTGTTGGTAAACTTTCAAACGACAGACCGGTGGATCCAGCACTTGTGGCCCTCCAGCTTTACTGCACTCGGAGTAGGATACACCACTGTGTATAGACCATGTAAGCGTCGGCCACTCCAACGTTATACACATTTCCGGATGAACATCGAGTCCCCCATGAAGAATTGTGGCAGTTGTAGAACAGACTCTGGTTTGACTCCCTTTGCTGTAGCCGACTGTTGATGACAAGAAATAACCTATTAAGATATAAGACTGACAGCTCGGGCTAAGGCCCTAAGGTGGGCTCTGAACTGCTCTACTAGACTTTCTGATGACTTCTGAGCATCTGATGCTGTGCGTACAGGTGAGAGTGGTCTATGTATTCTCCTCCTCCCCGTAACTATCTTGTGGGGACACAAGTCATGCTCTTTCCCTGATGGTTTTGAAGATGAAGCAAAGCCTTATTGATACACTGCTGCTGATACTTTTATAATTCTTTTACCTAAAATTGCTTTTGGAATCTCTTGTTTCTTTGCTAGTTTGAAAACAAATTGATTTTAGCATTTAGCTTGCGTTGCTTACTATTTGTTTTATAAGTTATTTTTAAATCTTTGTGGTAACCTTGTATTTTAGGCTGTTAGCCCAGCTGAATATCCCTTAAAGCTGATTTACGCACCTAACGCTATATAATATTGTCCGTACCTATAGTGTGTTTCCCTCATTAAATGCTGTGAATCTTGTTTCGAAACTACACTTCCCGTGAAGAATTGTAGTTCTTTGTACTTTATTAAGACACTTCAGGCGCGTCTTAGCTCGTTTGTGTCAGTTGGTGTAAGTTGTGCGAGGTGTACGCGCTGTTTTGTACAGGATCTTATTTTTTCTTATTTTCCATTTTCGTCCAGCTAGCATAATGTCTTCTCAATGCAACCTTGTTGCAGCAATACAAAAGAATCGCAAAGCTCGCCTTAGAGCCAGTCAGGATGATAGTGTTTTAGAACCTTCCATTGATATGAATTTGCTCTCCCCCCTGGATAGGAATACATTGACTAATTCACATAGTCTATCTCTATCAGGGACTATAAGCACTACCACTTGCAAAGTCTCACCTGTTCAGGCCTTGCAGAATAATGTCATAAGCTCACTCGAAGTTATTGCACCTCCGGTTGTGGAGGACATGTTAAATGAGGTGCTGCAATGCTGCCTGATTAACATGCGTTTGTTAGTAAAACACGCAGTGGAAATCTCTATCTCCTGCAAACTAATGTTGACCTTCTCCTAATCACAGAAACTTGGCTTCCCGAAACCGCCTACCCTTTTATACAGTTGGCTACCCCAGTGGGCTACTTGTGTGTCCACAATAATCAAACTGAAACTACTGGAGGGGGGTTGCTATAATTTACAAACAAAAGTTTAATTTACATGTTTCCACCCATCATTCTTTAGACGCATGTGAAGCGTTGTGTTAAAATTAATACTAATTCTACGAGAACGTAGTATTTTACTTCTGTACCGACCACCCACAAAAACACCACTATTTGGGGAGCAGCTTTTATCTTTTATTGGTGGTATTTCCAAATATATTCCACCCTTTGTTTTTCTTGGGGACTTTAACTTATGGGCAACGATCCTGCTGATCAGGTGGCCCTCTCACTTTCATTGTCGCTTCAAACCATTGGTTTTTCTCAGTTTGTTCATACCCCAACACATTGGGGGGGCGGGAAATACCTTATACTTGATCCTCTCAAAAAACCAAACCTTGCACAAAAGATAAGTGGAGCAATGTATCTGGTCTGATCACTTTTTTCTCTGTTTGAAATTTCTACTATGTTGCCTTCTGCTAAATCAACAAATATAACAAAACCGTGCACATCAAGGCATAATTACAACACAGTATTGACTCTTTCGAATGGATTGTGTCCTCCCACGTACTCCTCATCTTAGATATATTCGCTAGCTTGCTGCTTCTTTGGAAAAAAAAAGAAATTGCCAGAGGGCGCTGTGCTTGAGGCCGCCTAGCTTAGTCCCTCGAAGGCCGCCGTCGAGCGTTGACGTCATTGCTCGTATAAAGGGCTCGAGCCGCGCCAGTTGGATGCAGTTCTGTTTTTCCGAGCTTATGCTTCGTGTTTCGAAACGGCATGTCAGTTTTCTCATAAAAAATGTCTTCATCCTCAACTCCTACATCACCCAAGACAGGTTTTAAAAAGTGTCTGAAATGTGGAAGAAAGATGTCCATTACGGATCCTTTCCTCAACTGCCTTTGGTGCCTTAGTCCTAATCACCAGGTCGACGAGTGCGGGTCGTGTCAGGCGATGTCGAACAAAGGCTCTTAAGGAACGCCAAGGTAAGCTAGCGGTGGGAGAGGAGTCTTTCAAGTCAGCAAAAAGACTAAAAGACTCAGGTGAGTCGAGAAAATAATCTTGTCGCGAGTCGAGGTGGTCGAGGTCGAAAAGTCGCTCGAGGAAGTCTAAAAAATCAAAAAAGCGACATCACAGATCTTCGTCCTCTTCTTCCTCCTCGCCCGAAAGAAGGTTTATTTCTTGTCCTTCTAAGCATGATTCCCCAAGAAAATGGGAGGCCTTTAGGGCTTCAATGCTAAACATTCTCGAGAAGGCGCCCTCGACCCCCTCAAAAAGTTGCGTTAAGATCAAAAGAGAAATCTAAAACGACACACGCTTAATCTGACAAAGTCGAGGTCGTCCTCGGAGGATGATTCTCCAGCACCTCATGAAACAATACAGAAACCTTCGGTGCACAAATCGAGGTTGACGGATGACAAAATGGCGTCCTCATCATCGAAGTCAGGTATCGACTCAAAGCGTCCTTCGATGACTTCGTCGAAGCAAAAGATGGCGTCGATATCTTCGGCCTCGGCGTCGAAGCCTTGCTCAATGACCTTGTGGATTCCTTCGATCATATCGAAGCCATCGTCTATTCCTTCAACACCTTTGTCAGGGAAATCTTTTATACCAGTTCCTAAGACGACAACTATGGCTAAATCTAGGTCTCTGCCACCACTTTTACCAGAAAATTGTTTCCACTCTCAGCCCAGGCAGGAATTTTTTAAATCCATGTCTGCTATTTTTGAAGAACAAACCTCTGATGAGGAAATTACAACAGCTGGTGTTAGATTTGGAATAAGAGAAGTCCCTGAGGAACTAGTAGATCCTAGTTCAAAAATGGCAGACCTTTATGACTGCCTACAATCGGCCAGTGGCTTAGATACCTCACCTGAGGTAGAATTTGAAAGGCCTGACCCCACTGACCACGCTGAACCGGGGTATAGGAACCTCATGAGAAGAGTGATAGATTTTATGGGGTGGAAGTCAGTGTCTCTAAGATATGACCAGGACGACATGACTGATATTATTGATGAAGGACCTCAGAAAGACCCAATCCTTCCTTTCCACAAAGCTCTTCAAAAGAGTTATGACAAATTGGGAGACCCCTGAGTCTTTACCAGCTGTAAATAAGAAATTTGTAGGAAAGTACAGACCTGCTCCCTCGGATCCAGAGTATCTATTTAAACCCGCTTCACCTGAAAGCTTGATGATTCAAGCTGTGACTGCAAATAGGCAATCGGCTTATCCCTCCATGCCCCCTGACAGGGATGACAAAAAGATTGACGCCTGGGCGAGGAAAGTTTTCACTTCGGATAGTATGCCCCTTAAATCTACTAATGTGACTTGTACATTAGCTAGATTTACTTACACCCTGTGGAGCTTATTTGGATGCAGCGGCTGATCACATCCCGGAGGGTGAGGAGTGGGATGGTTTCCTGGCAATAGGAAGCGATGGAAAGGAGGCTATGGAGGAGTGCCTCAAGTCAGGACTGTACACTGCAGAGAGTAAAAGCGGGTCCATGGTATCTAGCACAGTCTTGCGTAGATTTGCATGGCTAAGGAAATCTGGCTTTGCATCTGATGTACAGTCCAGATTACTTAATATGCCCTTTGACGACTTGAGGTTGCTTGGCAGCAAGGCGGACGCGAGCTTGGAGAAGCTGCAGACCTCGAAAGGGGCATCAAAATCACTCAGCGCCGCGATAAGGCAACCTCAGCAACACTCTTACGCAGGCTCATCTTCCTGGAAGAGTCACCCGTTTCGCTTCTATTCCTCTTTTGGAAAAGGGACAGGGCAGGCCAGTCAGAGATGCCAACAGAGAAAACCCTTTCGTGGTGGTAAAGGGAGAGGCGCTAGATCAGACACAGCAGCGGCTACTACCTCCTCAGCTGCTGCAAAGCCACTTTGAGGTCTTAACCCACAAAACCCCGGTGGGAGGCAGAATCACTCAGTATCTGGACGAATGGCAGGGCATTACGTCAGATGCCTGGGCACTAGAGATAGTGACCCATGGTTACAGCCTTCCTTCTCACCAAAGGCTTCAAGATCATCCACCGGGAGCCAACTCTGTAAAAATTCCAGACCCGCTCCTTCTGCAGGAGATTTTAACCCTGCTAGAGAAAGGTGCAATAGAACATGTACCTGTAGCGGAGAGGAACAAGGGCTGGTACTCCCCCTATCTTCTCATCCCTAAAAAGGACGGAGGGTTGAGACCCATCTTGGACTTGAGAAATTTCAACAAATTCCTCAGGAAGGACAAGTTCAAGATGGTGACCCTTTCTCAGATCCTTCAGGCTCTTCAGCTTCAGGACTGGCTAGTTTCATTAGACCTTCATGATGCTTACTTTCATGTGCCAATTCATCTCAAACACAGAAAGTACCTGAGGTTTGCAATTGGCGCATCTCACTATCAGTTTCGAGTTCTGCCATTTGGGCTGACCTCCGCCCGAGGGTCTTCCCTAAACTAATGGCGGTGGTGGCAGCGAGTCTCAGGAGGGAGGGGATTCACATCTACCCTTACCTGGACGATTGGCTAATCAGGGCAGGTTCACCCGAACGGGCCCAGGAACATCTAGCCATAACCTGTCACTTCCTACACAAACTGAGCTTCTCCCTCAATTACAAGAAGTCGCAAATGATTCTGCGCCAAAGACTCCAATTCATCAAAGCTGTCGTGGACATCACCTCAGGGAAAGCCCTGCTTCCCGAGGAGAGAGCTCCCCACATTCTGCAGATGGTAGCAAGGTTTCAAAATGCCCAACATCTACCGGCGTTCGAATTCCTAAGGTTGCTAGGCCTCATGGCATCCTGCATTTGTCTGGTGCCAAAGGCTCGACTGAGGATGAGATCCCTGCAATGGGCCCTCTGGACTCAATGGTCCCAGTTTTTGGGGGAGATGTTAGATCGTCTACAAGTCCCGTCCAAGATGGCTCAAGATCTCCTATGGTGGGCTTGCAAGGAGAGTATCCTCAAGGGGGAACCTTTTTGGCAACCATGGCCGGAAAGAACTGTAGTGATGGACGCCTCTCTCACGTGGTGGGGAGCCCACACCAACGATCTGACAATCAGCGGTCGTTGGTCTCCATCGGAGTCCAAACTACACATCAACCTTTTGGAGCTGAGGGCAATCAGACTAGCGCTGAAGGCTTTTCTGCCCTCTGTACAGGGAAAAAATGTCCTGATAATGACAGACAACACGGTGGCCGTGTACTACCTCAATAAGAGGTTTTAGGATCACTTCCACTATGCAGAGAGGCATTGCAGCGCTGGGTCTCGGCAATGCAAGAAGGAATGTCTCTATTGGCAGTTCATCTTGCCGGAGAGCTGAACACGGCGGCGGACGCTCTGATCAGGCAGAGCACAATCTCCCACGAGTGGGAGCTAGCTCAGGAAGTCCTTCAAGAGATCTTCACCCTTTGGGGAACCCCTCAAGTAGATCTGTTCGCAACCGGGGCAAACCGGAAGTGCGAACTGTATTGCTCAAGGGGATTCCCCCCCGAGAGGAGCTCTAGGGGACGCGTTCGTAGTGGACTGGGTATTTCGACTCCTTTACACATTTCCTCCAGTCCCTGTGATTCCTTATGTAATCAGGAGGTTGAGAAAGTTCAGGAGAACCATAATCCTAATTGCCCCGGACTGGGCCAGGAGGACATAGTAGCCAGACGTTCTGGACATGTCCATCTGCCCTCCAATAGATCTTCCACAAAGAGAGGATCTTCTCTTGCAAGAGGAAGGTCGGGTTCTCCATCCAGAGGTCAAGACACTCAACCATCACGCTTGGCTTCTGAGAGGTTGAGATTTAAGGATTGGGACCTCCCGGATGACGTTATGGAGATTTTGCTTTCGGCCAGAAGGCCAGCATGAAAATCCTTATACCGGTGTCGTTGGAAGAAATTCAGTAACTGGTGCAGGGATAAGAATGTGGATCCTTTTCAATGTTCCGCTCCCATGGTGCTTTCCTTTCTATTACATTTAGCCAACTTGGGGCTCCAAGTTGGAACTATTAAAGGATATTTGGCAGCGCTATCTATCTTCAAGCGCTCCTCAGACGAAGTTTCATTTTTTTAAATGCCTTTAGTTAGCCAGTTTCTTAAAGGATTAACAAATGTGTTCCCTCCTACACCTTTCCAAGTTCCCATTTGGGATTTAAATTTAGTTTTAAAGTTTCTTATGTGTGCCCCTTTTGAGACTTTACATTCTTGTCCTTTAAGGCTCCTTGCTTTATAAACTGTTTTGCTAGTGGCTTTAACTTCAGTCCGCAGGGTGAGTGAGTTGCAGGCGCTCTTGTAAGCCTCCTCAGACGATTTTCCACAAGGATAAAGTTATTTTAAATGTCAAGCCTATTTTCTTGCCTAAAATAGTTTCAGATTTCCATCTGTCACAGAAGATCACTTTACCTTCCTTTTATCCTCCTCCGCCCGCTAGTAAAGAGGAGGACAGATTCCATAGACCAGACCCTAAAAGGGCTCTCAGCTTCTACAACTCTAAACTGGAAAGATTCAGACAAACTGATCAATTATTTGTCGGTTACACAGGACACAAATTGGTCCTTGGTGTGTCCAAACAAACCTTATCCAGATGGGTAATTCTAGCAATATCTGAATGTTACAAATTGGCTGGGAAAGAGCCTTCTGATGGTTTAAGGGCTCATTCAACCAGGGGCATAGCAACTTCCACAGCTCTTCAGAGGGGTGTCCCAGTGCAGGACATTTGTGCTGCGGCCACTTGGTCATCCATGCACACCTTTGTAAAACATTATTGTTTAGACTCCATTTCTTACCAAGGGGGCCTTTTTGCAAAAGCCGTCCTTCATTCGGTACATAATTAAAAACTCTGGTACTCCCTCCTCTAAATTACTACTGCTGTGGGAGTCTATCTAAGATGAGGAATACGTGGGAGGACACAATCCATTTGAAGAACAAGTTACTTACCAACTGTAACGTTCTTTCGACTGGATGTTCCTACCACATATTTCTCATCGACCCACCCAACCTACCCCTCTGTACAGTTTTTACGCTTTTTGCACTTGTACTTCCTTAAGACCTGCCATCTGTCGATACCTAACACAACTGATGCGACCATTAAAGGATAGTTCCGGGACTTTTTTTTTATTGTCCCTACGGTTCGGCCATGTGTTTTTAAGCATAACTCGGTAGATCGTAGAAAACTTTCCTATGGACCTTACCCGACTTTTCGTCCATTAACGCACTCGAAATCAGCCGCCATTTTCTGATAATCCTATCATTTCCCCCCATCGTCCTGGCTCACCTGCGTTTGCGGCACTAAATCAAATCCCCCGCCCCTGAAACAGACTTTATCAAAACATTCATATTCCCCGCCTCTATCCGTGACGTGACTGTGCTGCGTAGGCAAACGCGCCCAGGCGTCTTCTACGCGACTCCACACAGAACCCGGAAACCAACACAGATTAGCTCACAACACAGCGCGCCACAATTCGCAATATGAAACTGTACTTTTAAATCAAACCGCAAGATTGTAAATTTGGTAAAGTACATTTATTTGACATCAAATGTTTAGAGAATATTCAGCGATTTGCATTTTTATTTGCTCAGGTTCCAAAAAGTTCGTTTTGAGGCACGCGATGTTCCTTTGCTGTACACAGGGTCTTAGATCATCTCACAATACAGCGCCACAATTCGGAATATGAAACTGTGGTTTAAAAGCAAACTGCAAGATTGTACATTTGGCAAAGTACATTTATTGGACATCAAATGTTTAGAGAATATTCAGCGATTTTCATTTTTATTTGCTCTCGATCCAAAATAGTTCGTCTTGAGGCAAGCGATGTTCGTGTGCAGTAAACAGGGTGTTGGTTAACGGTAAAATAAGCTCTTCGGTCGCACTGATAATCGCATGGCTGTTCCAACAACGAGGCACTAGGCCACCACAACGGTCTGTATGTTGCATCTAGCCGTTAGTACCGCGTAAGGGCATACTTGTACTTGGCGATCGTCCCATAAAATGGTCAGGGTGGTAACGTTGTTCACGCGGAGAAGCAACTGGCGGTTAAAAAAGCCGTCCGCCGGTGTCTGGTACTCGTGACACATGCAGTAATGCATGATGTACCTGTTTGAAAAACATAAACAATGAAATTAGTCTCACCATCAGATCTTTATTAAAATTATTCATTTTATATATTCGGTCGGGAAATTATTTCATAGCTAGGACAGTGCAACTGGGTTTTAAACGTCAAGGGGGGGCTGTAGGATACTGAGACAGTCCATCAGTGCAGGGGTTGACAGGGAGTGCAGGTGGAGAGTGGAAGGGCCCAGGACCGAGATCGCAGACAGTGGACCAGTTGTAGCAGGGGAGAGGGAGAGAGAAAGTAGAAGCAAAGGTTTTGAGGTGCTTCCGTAAAAGTAGACGGTTCTCCCCAAGATAGTGCGCGGTACAAAACAATATGCCACATAGAACGAACAAGTACAACTTAACCCGTCTTTAAAGCTACTGTATAGTAATTAAATTGTGGTATAAACTCATCTAAAGAGTTACTTACATTATATTTGCATTTTCCATTGTGTCTGTGCGTAGGGCAGCCCCGAAATACCACTCCTTCTATGCCGACGTTATTTCTTCTAATGAACGAACATGAAATGGCTTTCGTTTCTGAAATTATATTCATTATCGTTTCTTACGTGGTCCCGGCCTGTCAAGGTCAAAATACAATAGAACCTTATACTGAGTCGTGGGCCATTCTGGCACCCGAGAAAAAATCAAAGCAGCTGACCTTCACTTTGAACGAGCACACATTCCTAGTTAGCTACATTCAGTGTAAGGCATTCTCACAGGACTTGAAATTTACACTCCATCTTTGCATTTTGTCTGCGTGCTTTGCAGCCCCACAGAACCATAAATACGGAGACATTCTATATTTTTTGAAAAATGATTTATATTACTGTTTGGTTTAATTTAATGCGCAAATGAACAAGGTTGGATAGATACACATATTCAATGGGCCTGCGACATGAGGAGACTCGAGAGAACAGACAATCAAATTACAATCATTTAAACCGTGATGTGTATTTCTCAATGAGTTCTTCTTTAGGTGGACATGGAACAGAGGCAATGTTGGGTGGCAATGCAGTTGTCCCCTGCACAGGTTCGTTCACAACTCCATTTATGTGCCTATCTAGGACGTCAACAATAAGTTTCTCAATAAACTCATATTGCATATCCTCAAACACTGGTTTGATCACCCATTGTTTACTTCTTTTAGTGAAGGCCTTATTGTAGCGAAGCGTCCCTAAAGTTCCGGTCGTCCTACTTTGTTGACGGCCAACATTATGGTTATGTGCCAAGACCGCTAAAAGAGTCCGATTTATCATGCCCTCCATGCCAAAATGCAATCGTTTTGGCCTGTACTTTAGGCACATATTGTGAAACACCTCCAAATCTCCTGTGTGGCAGAATTCCGTGAGTCCCCTCAAAGCTTTTGTTATAGTTTTATCAAATACAATCTTTTCAATGGCTTTGTGAGTGGGTGATGAAGGAATCAACCACTTCTTCTTCCGTGCCTCCTCTGTGGACAAATGGCCATGTTCACAATTGTGGAAATGTTGGTTCGTGTTTCATCCGTGAACGTTCGTACAGTGTGGCATTACTGACCGCCATTTTTCCAGTAGAATTTCCAACGACCCTCCACATGTTTTTGAGCTCCACCAAAGATGGTTGCTGATTGACTTGGACCACTGTGAAATACCTTGCAATTCTTTTTTTTTACCTGCAGCCGACAATTTTTTATTGATTGATTTTGCAAGATGCCAAACGTCAAATTGGTGATTTTATTTTTGTACTGTTCTCTCATTGTCTTGGCAATTGAAACGTGTCTGTCCGTGGCTATCAGGTCGATCACCATTCCCCGCGATTGTAGTTCTTGCAATGATGCTACAAAGCCAACTTTCTCCATGGCCACTGAGGATGTACTTTGTGACACCTGCACGACCACCGAACTCACAATTTTCTTACTTTCCATGTCCTGAAAGTGGTAGGTGCAGTACTTGGCTGAAAATCCTGGGCTGTCGCACTGTCCATCACCGGCTAGCCTGAACCGTTTGCCCGCGAATGTACTATCAATAGACATTTTTTCCATTCTCCAAGCTTCGCTAATGGCTGGAAATAGATAATCGGTTTGGTATTTGTAGAACTGAGTTTTCGCAATGAAATGGATTCCCACAAACTGAAAGAAAGACTCTAATTTTTTAAAACTTGAACCACTAAAAAGTGCAGCCGCTGCACAAAGTAGATTGCCTGCTGGCAGTTGTCCCAGCATAGGTTGTGCAGACCATGAGAAAGGATGATATTTTGTACAGGTGGCATGTATTTTAAGGTTAGTGCCTCGAATTGCACGAGTCACATTAATGAATGGCTCCCCACATACTTCCCCACCAACCGAATGCCCACATTTCATCCGAATAATAATATCAATCAAACAACTATCGAATACAATGAATTTGGCCTCTTTCCTTATACTGTCACTCTGCATCCCAGCTGGTTCGGCCTGTAACGTTGAGGACATGTCACTCACATGAAAGGTAGAATCTCTGATATCGTCTTCCGCTATGTTCAGTGATATTGATGGTGTTTCATTGTCGTCCACTTCATTCTCTTCCATTGCAACATCTGTTCCTTCTCCGGAGATGGGTGAATAAAACAATTTCTTCAACTTTCTCGCGGTCTTAGTTTTTGCGGGTGTGGATTCTGTGAATTGATCTCCGACTGCATCCGAACTACCAGGAGGACATTCACTATCAATGGCTGGTGGTGGTATAGCTCCGTTGTCAATCACTTCATATTCTTCCCATTGGCACGATGCATCTCCAGTCTCAAGTCCCTGCCAAAAGGTTTGACAAGCAACATCTCTCGTTCGCTTCACTGTCTGTGTAGATCTAGTTCGTACACCCACTCGCAACTAGAGGACAGATTGGAAAAGGGATGTTCAGTTTAAACACAACTTACAGTATTGAACTATTAACAGTGAAAAACAACATAATATAGTGACCAGGACACTAACCTTCTTTTGCTTTCTTTTCTTTGAAACCTTCTTGCCTCGAACTTCAACATCAGGACGCTGTTGCTCCGACTCGTGTGTGCATGTCTCCACTTCCTCTTGCGCTGCAACGACTATATTTTCATGATAAGCACATCCATCACGCACTGACGCTCCATCGACTCCCTGAAACATAGAACTTTCATTAGTATGTATAATAATATCGAAAACACAAAATGTACTTGGGGACCAATACCCACGTACATCTCAATAGCAAAACACGAATGAACGCTTTGTGTAGAACATTCAAACGACAATTATTCACGCATTGTTGATCTAGTTAGATGGAACTGTCAAGATCCATACCTCGGGCTCCTCATAGACTTCCGTTGATGATATTATTGAAGATGATGCTTCAGTGACTCCCTGAAACACAGTAATTGCATTAGTATGGTTTTCTATTTTGATAAAAAGAACAGAAACTTTGTGCAGGCGTGAACGGCTCATCTAAATAGACCTGCACAAATGATCAGTTGTCTAAAATAAATAATGGATATGTAAATATGATTCGATTTGCTCGATCGTTGGAAGTGTCACCACCCAGAGATCTGCATCAACTACTAGGGGTGATGTTCTTGTAGAAGAAGCTCCGTCATCTCCCTGAAACATAGTACTTGCGTTAATAAAGAAGGAAGTATAGCGGATGTAATCACGTCATATGATTTCGCTTGATCGAACTGTCAGTATCCATACCTCGAAATGCATAAGAACATCAAGGGACGATGTAACTGCGGTGCACACTTCTGCAAGCTGTTGCGCCGACCCGTAACTGCACGCTCCCCCTTCTTCTTGGACTAATGCTCCATCGACTCCCTGAAACATAGGACTTTCATTAGTAATGAACACAATATTGAAAAAAGAAGACACATAGGAGGGCGACGACAGAAGGACATATCAATGGCTAAAAACGAAAGAAACATTGTGTGTAACAATCACGCTACAAGAATGCAAGATCTGATGATCTCCATCGATGGAACTGTCCTGAAACGTACCTCGAGCATCTGAGTGACATCAACGGTAGTCGTCAATACGTTGGACTCCTCAGCATCTCCCTGAAAGACAGTACTTGCATTATTTTGGATAACAATAATTATAACTGAAAACAAAGACTAGAGGACGAGTACAAGGGTGTACCATTAGGTAAAATAATTACACGATAAATTAAAACTATTGATTTACATGCCTAAAACAAGTCAGTGGCAGAATAGCCAAGTAAGATTACCCGATAGGCGCTTGAAGTGGCTGATGACTGCAATAACGACACGGATGGAGAATCTTCCGCCTTCATATTGAGTGGATACATAAATGGGGAAATTATTGTTAGCTAATGCTACACACTACCGCAAGGCCGAGAGATAAATACGTAAACTTGACTCACCAGTGGAGGGATGTGGACGAATAGAGTGGGAATAGCGGTTGAGAGCAATTTTCGCCTCGCTCGCGGTGTGTTCTTCTTTATTAGCAATGATGTGGAGTACATGTCAGAGCTAAAGTGCCTGCTGCAGATGCGGTATCGATCACCCCTCTTGTCCGCAAAGACTTCTAGGACTCTACTTTCAAGCTCAGACGGTGGATATCCGCAATATCGGACCCATTCTCTTATCTGATCTATTGTCTTAGGGAAAACATGCATTATAGTACCTTCAGATTTATTATGGGTCTTCGAAGGGCAACCGCCAATGGAACAGGCAGGCATTGTGGAAAGTTCTGAAAAGTAAAGATCAACAATTCTCTATGAATACCAATGTGTTAAAAAATTAAATGACACATAAAAGGCTCAATGCAAGGTTCGTTTTGGTTCTTGGAACTATACACGTTATTCACATGCAGATAAGTATTTGAATAACTTTAAAAAAAATAGAAAAATAATTTGACTAAACTCAGAACATGTGACTAGTTCCTTGCATGTACTGTCTTGAACGAAAAGAAATTGGACGCAAAATGATTATGGTACATGGCCTTACCTTGACGAACAAACAGATTCCGGGATCAGAGTAGTTTCTTGTCGTAGAACAGGGAGCAGTTCACAGGTTGCAAACTGACGAGTTTCCTCGAAGTGGTCACGGAAGTTCACAGAGACGAAGAGCAGATAACCAGCACCTTCACGGGTTGACTAGCAAAGCGCAAAGAAGTTCTCATTAGAAATATGAAGTGGGTTATAAAGAATTCGAAACAGGGGTGTGTTTGTGAATGAATGACGTGTATATGTCGTGGCATTATGCGGTTTGCAGGGGGCCGTCCAGCGTGAGGGGGGATGCTTGGCAGGAGACACGGGGTCTGGAGGTAGACATGGGAACAACCCATGCTCTATAGACCACTTTGAAGTGTACATGGTCTTTGGCACCTCTTGGCCTTTATCGCTCCCTGACAGCTCCACTTGCCAGCACAAGTACCCCGGTGCGAACTGCCTTTGATAGGGCGGGGGGTGGATTGGGGGCGGTGGTCGTGCAGACAAGACACAGGAAGACTCGTGAATGGAGACACACTTATGTGGATTGCAGGGGGCCGTCCAGCGTGAGGGGGATGCTTGGCAGGAGACACGGGGTCTGGAGGTAGACATGGGAACAACAACCCATGCTCTATAGACCACTTTGAAGTGTACATGGTCTTTGGCACCTCTTGGCCTTTATCGCTCCCTGACAGCTCCACTTGCCAGCACAAGTACCCCGGTGCGAACTGCCTTTGATAGGGCGGGGGGTGGATTGGGGCGGTGGTCGTGCAGACAAGACTCGTTTGCCGCAGGGCCTCACCAAGGAGAGGCCATCTAACTGCATGTAAGAGGCAGGCTGCAGGATCTAGTGCATGGAAGGCAGGGGGTGAGTTTATAAATACCTCACCCTCCCAGGAGAATATATGGGTGCAGTTCACCCTGGAGACCCTGGATGCCTAGGCAGTTAGTCAGCAGCAGGCAGGAAGACTATTCAATGGAGACACACTAGATTCATTTAAAAAATCAAAACAACCATTGTTAAAATATATGTTGGGTTTTATTTTAGATCTTAATTTCAATTGAACATAAATAATAAACATTACACATTGTAAAGTTGCGGTTGCAGCACATCCAGGGAAAATCCGCGGTATTGTCCACTGTCGCTGGGGAAATGTTGTCTAATGGCAAGTACCGCACAGGCAGGTATTACTCTCCGAACGCGGTGTCCGAGCCTCCCGTGAAGCCACCAAGTGAAGCAACGATAGGCCACCAGCCTGTACCACCTGTGAAAATGAAAGATGCAAACTGTATTAAAATGACAACTTTCTTATCACTGTCGATTCAGGTAAAAAATGTCATTCTGCTTTGAAAAAAATTCTATCTAGAAAATGCACAACATGGAACCAATTTACATGCATTCGAATGATGAGACGACCATGAAATAGTAGTGGCATCACTGACATCACAACCAGAGTATACTTACTCGTTACTCGGATTACGCGGACGAACAGTGCCGCAAAGTTCGTGCATAAGCACCATCCTCATCCTCAACACGGTCCGTGAGAGGCAGGCTTCCCTGAACTCTGGCAGCTCGGTGATGCATTGCGGACTTGGCTCGCCTTCCGAAATGTAGGCCAGGCATCCCGAGTTTTCTCGGCAGCAGCAGTTCTCCTCCTCAGTTGGCATTAGCTCGCACCGATTGCACGTGCACCAGGTGGAGACGCCGTCCATGCGACATGGTCCAGGCTCTTCATCCGTTGACTGGTCCTCCCAACTGCCGTCCGAATCCCCATCGTTTTCGCGTGCTTGCCTTTCCAGTAGTTCTTCCTCGGTGTACTCGGGCTCGTACATATACGGCATTATTGTAGCCATTGTGTGGTAAAGAAAGTAAAATAATTTACAGAGATGGTACAGGTGTTCACAAGGCCGAGAAGCGGCGAAGGTAGCTGACCAGAGCACAGAAACGAGTCACAGAATACTCAAAGTAACACAGAGAGAGTAATGGAATCGAAAATCTGCTGCTGTGTGTTGTGAAACGGTGTGTTTATACTTATTGAGGAAAGAGGCGTCCTGCCATTTCCATGGCGACACGTCATTAGCTGAGGCGCAGCGATTGTTGACACGAAACGTGCTTTGGCGTTGGGAAATGGGCGGTACGCGTCTGCTGATGTCAGGCTCAGGGGCGGGGGATTTGATTTAGTGCCGCAAAAGCAGGTGAGCCAGGGCGATGGGGGGAAATGATAGGATTATCAGAAAATGGCGGCTGATTTCGAGTGCGTTAATGGACGAAAAGTCGGGTAAGGTCCATAGGAAAGTTTTCTACGATCTACCGAGTTATGCTTAAAAACACATGGCCGAACCGTAGGAACAATAAAAAAAAAAGTCCCGGAACTATCCTTTAACATCAAAAAAACAGAAATGAATCCAACAGGCGCGGCTCGAGCCCTTTATCCGACGGATGACGTCGACGCTCGACGGCGGTCTTCGAGGGACCAAGCTATGCGGCCTCGAGCACAGCGCCCTCTGGTGAAATTGTTTTTCCGAAGAAGCAGCAAGCTGCCGAATATATCTAAGATGAGGAATACGTGGGAGGAACAGCCAGTGCAAAGAACATTACAGTTGGTAAGGAACTTGTTCTTCTCATCCAGAGTACTACCACTCATTCCGTTAATGGATAAGAGCTGATCCCTGGACGATTTTGTCTCTTACTTTTAGAGCAGCTATTAATGACGTATTTGACCTTTTGGCTCCTTTGAGACAAACAAACAAGAATGGTTCACCCCAGATGTGCTACACTTAAGAGGTCTGAAGCCTAAGGCTGAACGTTTCTGGCGTAAGTATCCATCTGACGAATCCATGACCAAAATACAAAATCGCTGTCAAGAATTTAAAAAGGACATTTTTAGAGCCAAACAGAAGAACTTGAATGAAAGAATAGACAAAGCCAAATCAAAATTGAAGGAGCTTTTTTTCTGTTCCAGAAGAACATCAGGGGTCTACAGTACACTCTTCTATTATTACCGATAACTGGTGTCAAAGCATTCTTGATAGTTTTACGGAAAAAACTGAAAAAACACCAAAATCATATTTTGGATCAAATTACCGTTGCAGTCAAGTACTGCTGACTTTGCACTGCCATGTGATATCTCCCCCTAATGCTACTCTTTTTTTTCATTTAAACAAGTATCGGAACACAGGGTTTTGGAAGTTATTCAGAAGCTTAAACCTACGTCTTGCAAGGGAGATGTTTTCCCGACAACATTGTTCAAGGACTTTGTCAGTATGCTGGCCCCCTGGGTTACAAACTTTAACTGCTCATTTGAGGAGGCCTCTATTCCAGCTAATATTAAAGAGGCTTGGATAACCCCTCTATTAAAAAAGGAGAACTTGGATCCCATGCTCGCTGGTAATTACAGACCAATGACAAATGTAAAAATAATTGATAAAATAGCCTACACACAGTACCAGCATTTCGTGGAACATAACTCTATCCTAGACAATGAAAAATCTGGATTTCGTACAAATTTTGGAACAGAGACCGCCTTGCTGGTCTTAAATCAAATGTGACAGAAATCATTGAGGATGGTAAAGCCACATTACTACTTTTGCTAGATCTTTCCTCAGCTTTCGACTTGGTCGATCATGCTCTTCTGGAGGAAAGATTGACTAAAGTTGGTAAGTGTACCACTCAGGCCGCTAGTTGGTTTAGGTCCTTTCTTGGACCCAGGACGGCCCATGTAGTGAAGGGTAATGCTCAATCCCTTAGAACCCTTCTGCCTGCGGTGTCCCACAAGGATCATGTTTGTTGCCTCTGCTTTTTAATGTTTATTCAAGACCTTTGTCCATTCTTCTTGCCTCCCTTGGAGTCTATTTTGCAAACTACGCAGACGACACCCAGAATTTGTTCAAACTATCTGGGGTCTATACTGCAGACTCTACTAGGGTTAATGATTTTTTTTTTGGCCATACAAGCATGGATCGCTCTAAATTCTCTGGCCTTAAATGACTCAAATAAATTGAGCTGCTCATCATTGGCACCCAACACAAACTGATACATCTTGACAATCAATGTAACTCCTTTGTGATAAATGGTACGGTTATTGCTGTATCTCTAAATGTTAAAACTTTGGGAGTCTATTTTGACTCCCATATAACTTTTCAGAAACATGTCTCATCTGTTAAATCTTCATGTGCCTTTCTTACTTGCTTACTCTGGCAGATTCGTCCTTACTTTTCTGAGGTTAATTGTGCCTTAATTGCAGTGGCAATCATCAATTCGAGACTAGAGTACTGTAATAGTCCTTTGGTAGGTATGGCCAAATCGAACATCCAGAGGCTACAGGTCTCACAGAACGGAGCTGCTAATGCAGTATGTGGGCTTAGTCGAATGTCTAAGGTCTCGGAGTCTCGTAATGAATTACACTGGCTTCCTGTTGCACAGCGGATTCTTTTTAAGGGTTCTGTTCTGATTTTTAAATGTGTCTCATATCTCTCTTCCAGAATCCAAAAAGCTCCCATCAGGCACACTTTGTTATAACCATGGCTTGTTTCTCTTCCAACCTTGTGTCACTCTGAAAAGGTTTGGTGGTGCAGGCTTTAATGCCTGGGCCCCAACTGTCTGGAACTCTTTGCCTCTGGAACTTGGAGTATGCGACTAAATAACCAGATTTAAGAAACCACTTAGGACACTCCTGTTTGACAGGGGATAGGTCAAGCATATGGACCCTTCCTCCTCCTTCTGTGTTATGGATATCTTCTCTCTGCGCCCCCCCCCCCCTTTTTGTTTGAATGTCTGTCTTGTGAGCGCCCTGAGGCCTTCAGGCATGTGCCGCTATATATATATATGAAATCTGTAGATAGATGGATAGAAAGATAGAAGGCAATACAGCCAGCTTTTTTTCCAAAGTAAAACACAGTTTAGCTTAACCATTTTTAAATGATCCATTTATACATTCCTCACACCCATTGGCCTGTTGGTGATACACTTACCACCTGTGCATTATGCCCAAAAAGAAGTAATTTCTGCAAAGAGTTTACTAAAGAAGTATGTTCCATTAACGGATTTCAGGACCTCACATATTTCCCACCATGGAAATACCTCCCGCCACCAAAATGTCACAGCTTATTTTGCATTAGGGTGAGCACAGGGTCCAGTGTGAGGGGTCTGAAATGCGAGGCGGACACAAAGGTAAAGTTTTCTCAAAATTTGCCATTTGTTCAAAGTAAAAAGGGTTCTGATAAACACCTCATTTTCCCATACCTAACAGAGAAGTCCCTGCCTAGCAAACTAGAACTAAAGAAAATCGACTTGGTGCCCAAAATGCCTCTGGCCCTCACCCTAATGCAACATTCAAATTATACAAGGAAAATATGGCTGACATTTGATAAATGTAATTCAAACTTAAATTTTCTTGGAAGCACTCCCTTCCCCTGGATCAATTCAGGAATACTCAAATTATAATTCTGTTCCAACAAAGTTCTGTTCAAAGAAATAGAAAAGTCTTTTGCAACCACAGAGTCTTTCTTGAAGAAACAAAAAGCACCCTTTTTACCACAGCTGGTTGATAGTTCAAACAACACAATGGGCCTCATTACGAGATGGGCGGAATGGGATTAACGGCGCTGGTAATGGTGCCAGCGCCGTTAATCCCATTCCGCCCTATTACGAGGTTCCAGAGCGGGTCCCGCGAAGGGACTAGGGAGCTAACAAGGGGTCTGTTGAGCCCTATGGGGCCTCGAATGGGAATGGGGAAGGACCCAGGTCTGTGTTCCCAGAAGGAGGAAATACCGGGCCCTCCAAAGTCAGAATGGCCCGGTATTTCCCCATAAAGGGAACCCGGAGACAATTTTGGAGGCACCTCCAAAGTCGTAATGAGGCCCAATGTCTTCCACAATATCTCCTTTCAGGGATGCTTGAATTTCTCCAAACACACAGGCTCCAAAACCTAAATACAATTGTTCTGTTATCCTAGAAAACCTCTTGTTAAAATAGCATGTTATTCTTCTCAAATACCTCCTCTTGGAAATAACAGTATTTTGTCAGTATAGCAAATAACAACTTGGTTCGTTGATGCTATGGCTTGTCAACAAATGATGAAGCAAATATGTTTTTTAAATTCAACGGTTCTTTCCACAACACTCTCTCTCTGCCACAAAGTTATCAAATCATCAACTTCTTTCCTAGTCCACTCGCCTGCTAGGACTAACAACTATAAGCCCTTTTCTGGTATACTCGCCTGCCAGGAAGAAAACTCCTACCACTAACTTCAAACTTGTTGGTTTGATTCCAGTAGTCTTCACACCCAATTTCTTGATTGCTGGCAATGTGAGAAACAACCTTTTTCCACAACTATCTCTTAAAAGGGAACGTAGGCTTTGGTTGTATTATTAAGGGTCTCTCACAACCTATTGGCTGTTGGTAATGGTGGTTATGAAACTTTCCCTGGTTGTGTCTTGATTTGTTAAGCCTATTTCTTCTTAGTGTTAGGCACTAATGGTTAGAGACTTCCCCCACTGGAAATTTGCCCAAAGTCTTTTGACATCCTCCTGGCTGTAGGCAATACTGGTTAAAACCTTTTTCCTCTTGATGTCTGCCCAAAGTCTGTCTGCCTTTGCCACTTAGCTTCATTTGTTTTCATTAAATGATGTTCGTTAAATGTGCTCTGCTTGGATGTATTAATTGTTTGGTATTCAAAAGCATTCAGTTGTGACAGCTTTCTTTCATGTAGCGCCCCAGTGTTAGCTTACACTCTGACAACTCAATTGTTCTTCGCTGTGGCTCCCTATGGCTGTTGGTCTCGCGGCGGTGCTTCGGACGTCAATCTATAATTGTTCCCACTTCGGAGAGCCTCAGGTAAGTTGCCAGCGGTCTCCGGGAGCAAAAGAAGCTCTGTTGATCTTCCGCAGCTTCTCCAGTCTGCTTCACGCTGCTTCGGTAACGCCTCTTCTTCACATATGGGCTTCTTCTTAGTACGCTTTCTTCCACTGCGAGTACTCTGCAGTTCTTCTGATTTTCACCTATTGGCTGGCGTCTCTATTTGGCTGCACCTGCACCATGGATGACCTGAGCTTCCTCTGCTACGCCTTCTGCATGGACACTCAACTCGGTCTTATCCTGGGCTTTAAATATCCCGCTCAGGTGCTCTAATTGGTAATGACAAGACCACACCTTTGAATACTTATACTTCTGAGTCCCCATTGCCTCCGAGTTCCTCTTCTTCGCTCCAGAACTTTTGGCATTATCGGAATTGAAGTTCTTAGAAGAATGAGTGATATAAAGTTGTTCCACTTTACAATAAACCATTGTCAATTCAGGGATTATAGGGGATGGGGAGATAAGGAAGTGCCCACTGTCTCCCTGCATGAGTCTCCTCCCACGTGAACCACCACCCCCAGGATCAGGTAACAGATGCCTTCCCGTGGCCACAGGTGATGAGGCCCATACCAGGTTTCTAGTGATGATCTCACTGGGTTCATCACACCAGCCACAAGCCATTGGGAAAATTGACAAACTGCAACAATAAGGTAACAAAAAATACTACACCTGTTGATCATATCCACGTAATCAATATGGATTTCTCCATCTGCCCCGAAATCTGGGGCAATGTCCCCTTCAATGTTCTCACTGCATTTCCGGTATTCAACTGATGGCATGTTGTACAGTTGGCTACAAACTTACTTACATGCTCCTGCAAATTTCGAATGAACCAGTCCTCTTGGAGGTCCGCCGTCGAAGTGTGCGAAGGATAATGCAGCTGCTCCAGAGCCAAGGCAAGTAACTCTAAAGTCAGAACTACTTTACTTGTGAGCTCCTGTCTCAAAAATAAATCGGTAGGTCGAGACGGCACACCCTTTCTTGACCCATAGTTCTGCCTGCGCAGAATAATGCAAAAGCAAACTCTGCTTCACCCTGACTTGGTACTCGCCATGCATGAGGGCCACAACTACCGCATCCGTGTGCATCTCTCCACTGTCCTGATCAATTGTTGAAGAACCGTTGACAAAGAGAACCTCTACTCCCTCTAGTGAATCTTCTAATATTTGAACTTCCATCCCCTTCTCCCTCATAAGTCGCACAATCATGCACAATATCGTCAGGTTTCACTGGCTCTGCTAAGAATGTTGCAAGGTTGACCGTATGAAACCTCAATGGATGTCTGGAGGCATTCAACAAAATGACTTCATATGACGAAGTTCTCTGTGTGGTGAGGGTTGCTTTAGATTTTTCTAAAATTGCAAAAACTGCATGTTCAACATGCAGTGTCACCGGAAAGCCCATAGCAATGGTTGAAGATGTTCAAATGGCAAAAGCCGCTGCAGCCAGAGCTTGTTTGCCCAGAAAATGGCCCTGCATGACTAGGTCTAGGAGTCAGCTTTAATGAGTCAAAGGCTTATGACCCGTTGTTACTTTCTGGATGTGGACCGCCGTCATCACTTGCCCATTTGAATGGGGGAAACAAATAAAATGGCTTCTCGTAATTTAGTGTCGCTAAAACTGCAGCATTAAGCTCCTGGAAACAAGTTATTATCTCTTCCGCCCACTCAATTGGACCTTTTACTTTCTGTGCTTCCTTGAGTCCTTGCAATAGATGCCTTGTGTAACTAGATTAGTTGGAATTATAAGACCTACAATAGTTAGAGTCCCAGAAACTCCTCTATCTGTTTTATGGTAACTGGCTGTGGTGTACTCTGAACTGCAACTGATCTCTAGGCAGCACCTTCCTTCCTGCGGCCGATAATACTTGCCACAGGTACACTACCTCTGTCTGGCAATACTGTAATTTCTGCTTGTCTACCTTGTAGCCCTTTTGTGCTAGCAGGGTAAGAAGCGTTATTGAATGTCTTCGACACTGCTCCTCTGAAGTACTGCAGACCATCAAATTGTCCACATACTGAATCACTGTAATAGGCACATGCACATTTCCCAAATCCATCTGAACCACCCGATTAAAAATACTTGGGGATTCACAATAACCCTTTGGCAATCTCGTGTGCTGAAATATTTCTCCAATATAAGAAAATGCAGTAAGGTACTGAGCATCTTGGTGCAAGGGAACAGAGGAAAAATGCATGCTTCAGATCAATTAGAGTAAAGTGGGTAGAACCAGTGGGGATGTTACAGTGAATGGTAGCAAGATTCGGAAACACTGGGAAGTCAGCCTCAGCAGGACACAAATCCTGCAACATCTTCCATCTGGACCCTTTCATCTTATTGACAGGATAGATAGCCATGTTGCAAGGGGACAGGGAAGACTGGATTGTACCTTGCTTCCACAATGCCATAATGGTATTGTAAAGCCCTTCATCTGCTTCCCTGGATATGGGGTACTGTCTCACAAGTGGCAATATCGCACCAGGTTTCAATTTTATCTGTACTGCTCAAATGCTCTTCAATAACCCCACATCATGAGGATTACTCGTCCACAAGTGACTAGGCAGCTTCTCCAAATCTTCCTTCAAATATGACGATGCAGTCCTACTAATAGACATAGTCTGAGTTATCTCCCTATGGTCGATTTTTATCTTGCAAGGTACCACCAAACCCAAATCATCTCTCATGTACCCTCGGCATCCTCGAACAATTGCTCGCCAGACACCCCTCTCAGCGATAGTATCAGATCGATGCACAAAACTGTGCGCCATTCGTATCCTTCCTAACCATTTCCTGAGAGAACCACTTTGTCCTTTTTAACAACTACTGCTTCTAGAAGTATGGTAACAAAAGTAACTGGCGCTCTCTCTGGGTAACAGCGGGGCGAAACAAAAATTCTGCTGGTATCCGCAATCTCTAATCCCAGGTACCCATCGTAACACAACCATCACTGTGTAGAGAAACAAATCTATATGTACAGGCACCCCTCCTTATTGTGCTGTCGATGTAGCATGCTCGTAAAAGCACCATAGTTCTCGCAAGGTACAAACCTGGAGTTGAGCACAGGAGTTGTTCTGTGAATGGGATCGTCATATTCAACTTGCTCAAAAGAACCCTGCTCAAGAGATTCATTGGGGTATCTGTACAATACAACAAAGGAGCTGATGAACCTTGTTTACCTATCTTAATACTATATATCAAAAAGGACACTTGGCTACGCCCTGATATGTGCAGGTGGGTATATAATATTATTTCACAGAAAATCAGGGTGCGAGATCACATAGGACGTCCTCAGATGTCTAAATACCCATTCACAACATATACTGACTCTTCTTAGTGGGTCAAACACAGGTCTTTGATCGTAAATTGTTTGTTTCACACATCAATTACTTGTCTACATTTTAACCCAAACAATGCGGGCATATTATAAAATAAGAAGAATGGTAGTACCATTAGGCACCATCCCATTCAATCTAAAGGACTCGACTCGTACAGTACACATTTTCTCTTATTTGTGACAAAATATTTACATAGAAACGTGTGTTTATCCAGAAAATTATGTCTTTCTGGAATACCAAAAAACAAACATAGTGTAACTTTAGACACTGTACAATACAACACAAGGGATGTCGACATTATAATGTTTCGGCCATACACAATTGTTTCTTGAGATTTCTATCGGAGGTGGCCTTCTTCAGGACGTGTGGGATAGTGTTATCCATGTCCGTGGGGTATCTATAAAGACACAATGACAGTGGAAGTGTGTGTTAGGACTATCATTGATCTCATAAAAAATCTGTTTTCTTAGTAAAATAAAAACCTATTAGGTACTATTGAGCATCGGACCGGAGTCCCAATTGGATCCCTGCATAGTGAACTTACCGTCAGTGTTCTATTCCTTAGTGAATCCCTCTTTCGATTAGTCGGGAGTGCTTCCTTGATAAAACTGTAATCGCGAAATTCAGATTGGTGTGCAGGATCCTGCCTCTCTATGTTAGAAACAAACCAAGAAGTCAGTGTAGTTACTTGCAACAGACGTTTCATAGAGGGTTGTGGCGTATGATAGAGAATTCTTACTGTACAACTTGAGTCACTGCTCATGTCTTGAAGTATCTCGCTGCAGGGTGTGGAAGTGTTACACATTGTTCCTGTGTAAAATCCTGGGACCAGAAATTCAAGAAGGACCTCAACAATTACGGAGAAGAGAAAACATATCCGTACATCAGGGAGATGTACTACAGCGATCTACAACAATATAGCAATTAAAATAGACGCAATAAGATAGTAAACCTTTCCGGGAGCTCTGGATCATCCAGTGGAAGTGACCCAAACATAGCAGGCGGATTCACCCCTTCAATACCTCCCCAAAACCCTTTTTTTCTAAAGAGGAGGCCAGCTGGGACGCCCGCGAAGGAGACCACAGCAATCGGGCCAGTACATGCGAACACGACAATGGTACTCCAACCAGCCGTGACCCACCAAATACCAATTTTCAATTTATCCTCCAAGACCCTAAAGCATCCAGATAAAGCTTTATTAGAAAGGGGTCTTTCTTTTGTTCCATCCACAAAAGCAGATCTCTTCCAGACTGAGTTAGAACTTAAGAAGTTCTTTAGAAACATCAGACTAAAATATTTCTTCGAAATATATGTACCAAAAAACCAGGACGCCATGACGGATATCGAAGAAACAAGCGGCCAAAAACAGGAAACTACCACCAGCTTCAACCCAAGATCTTTTTTTATGCCACCGCTGCACACTATTCCAGTGGAATTTGACAGTTTTGAGAAAGTGGTCATGAAAACAGTCTCAGAAGGATTTGCTCGAAAAAACTATTTTCAAGATAATTTGAATCGTGAGGAAAGGAAGACCATCGCGGAACTCAATGCAGACCTTTCGATTACCATTAAACCAGCTGACAAGGGCGGAGGCATCATCGTAATGGATACAACCAACTACAATACGGAATGTCTACGACTCTTAGCGGAAGTTACCACATACAAGTAGCTGACCAGGGATCACACCAACAGGATACAAGAAGAGATTATAAGCTTCACCAGACACGCAGAAGAAGGCTGGATATGTGAGGGAGAGCAGAGATTTCTCAACAAACCACACCCTAGAATCCCGGACTTCTATATTTTACCCAAAATGCAGAAACATGCGATCAAACCCTCAGGAAGACCTATTCTGTCCGCATGCGACTCACTCCTAGAGCCATTATCACTGTATACGGACTATTTTTTTAAACCCTTTGTAGGGAAGATGATGTCATACATCAAAGACACAACATAACCAATCAAGGTATTACAGACAGTGGAACTAACATCAGACTGTATTCTGGCCACTATGGATGTCGAACGAGAAGGACTTCAGGCACTAGAAATGTGTCTCAATAAGAGGAGTGACGTTACCACCACACCTACTAACTTCATTTTAGAGTGCGTTCCCCTGGCAATGTCTGAAAATTTCGTACTTTTTGAAAAGCACTCTACCAACAAATAAAGGGAAGTAAGTATGGGCGCCACTTTCACCCCAGATGTGGCATACCTGTACATGGCACAATATGGGGAAGACCATATATACAGCGACAATAACCCCTATATATCAAACATCAAGCTATGAAGCCTGTTTGTCTAAAAGACAGGCGCCGCATTCCCATCTGTACTCTGTAACCTAGCACATATGTTGTAACCAAGTAACCGCATGTCCTAATGTACACATGACTACGTACACTTTCATGTAAACAGCGCCTCAATGCCTTGGGGCTGTAGTGCGCTTTACAAATGTAAAATAAAAAAAAAAAAAAAATAAAAAAAAAATGAAGACGTTACGTAGAGGACGTTTTACTGATCTGGGCCGGTACCAAGGAAGATCTTATAGCTTTTCATGAATGGTTAAATAAACGCAATGACCACATCAGGTTCACGATTTAGTGGGACTATAAAGCAGTAGATTTTTTTAGATCTACACCTTTACAGATCCGGCAATAGCCTCAAGACTGAGCTATTCAGAAAACCCACGGACAGGAACAGCCTTCTACATTTCTCGAGTTACCACCCTGAGGGACTTAAATACAATTTACCCTACGGCCAATTCCTCCGGATATGGAGGAATTGCTCAGAGAAGGACAAGTATGAGTGCCATGCCAGCAAATTACAACTACCCCTCACCGAGAGAGGCTATCTGAAAAAAATCGATCAAGATGACGAGAAAGAGAGCAGCTAACACAAACCGAGAGATCTGTCTCCCAACCAAAGACAAAAATCCCCTTAATCGGACAGTATGTGTTACCACATATAGTCCGCTCGGTAATCTGACAAAAGCTTCTATAAACAATAACTGGCACCTCATTAGAAATAACGGCACCCTGGAGAGAAAACCCATGTTTGCCTTCATGAAAAATAAAAATTTGCGGGAGACACTGTTCCATACCTAAATAGAACCAAACAAAGAATCAAATACACTGTGGAACCTACCTCCAGTCGTAGGCCACTACAGTTGTGGAAAATGTGTGGCCTGCAAATGCACCAAAACTAGCAAAACATTTGTATACAAGGACTTTCATTGGACCCTGAAGAATCACACAAATTGCGACAGTAAATATGTGTTTGAGGGGATTGGGTCCTCCGAAGTATTCCATATCTATGACAGTAATCACCACAGATGTGCTGCTTCGGAAAATCTTTCTGTGTCGATGACGTTGATTCGCTGTCCTCGAGGGCCTCTGTCGAACCGATGTCACCAGATGTTATAAGTAGGACGCACGACGCCCGTAGCCTCAGTTCCGATTTTTCTGCGAACGTGTTCGCTTCGGAGATCTCGGCGCGCCTCGACTCTTCTGAGTTCTGTTCTAATTCGGTTCTCCGAACCTGTTTGTGAATATCTATGATGTCCTCGTCTTCTACCCCACGGCCAGGTTTTAAGAAGTGTCGGGAATGCGGGTCCAAGATGTCGTTGACAGATTCACACGCTGGTTGCCTCTGGTGCCTCGGTGGGGACCACGACATGGATGACTGTGTGGACTGCCAGTCGCTTACTTCGAAGGCCTTGCGGGAGCGTAAGAAGAAGCTTTCTGTAGGTAAGGTGGCTAAGCCCAGAAGTCAAAGTCCACCGGCCTTTCAACTGACGATTCGAGGGGCGACTCTCTGCTGCGTCGTCGTCGGTACGGGGGGGTCTCGGTCCCGGAGTAGGTCCCGCCATTCCTCTGCCTCTTCGAGGCACTCACGGAAGCGCGGTCACCGGTCGCCTTCCCCGTCCTCGTCCCGAGGACTCCGCCCGTCGGCGGGTTGCTTGTCCCAAAAAGCATTCCACTCCTGCCGAATGGGATTCCTTTCAGCAGGAGATGATGGTGATTTTTCAGTTGCAGGGCTCCGTCCATCTGGGCCGTCGAAAGACGCCGGCCGTGACCGTGCTAGAGACTCCACTCGCACGCCTTCGGCGCCGAGGTCATCGAGGGACTCTCTCGTGGCTCTGCCTCCGAGGAAGCCGTCAACGCCATTGGCGCACAGGCTGTCGAAGGACACGCTCGGGCTCCGCCCTCGAGGACTGTGTTGAAGCTGTCGATGCCACGCTTGACGTCGATTCCATCGATGCCTTTCGAAGCTGTTTTGTCGGAGGTACCCCGCGGCACGCTGGAACCCCCTAGAAAGGCTCTGGCCAAGGCTAAAAATGTCTTTGTTCCTTTTTCTGTGCCCTCATTCCAACCTCTGAATTATATTTCTGAGGTGGATGAAGGGTCTGAGGAAGGTATGGTTCCTGAGGAGGGTACCTGATGAGATTTTGTCTGGGCATAGCCAGATTGAAGACCTGTGGCAGTCATTGCACGATGCCAGTGGTCTGGACACCTCTCCGGAGGTGGAGTTCTGTAGGCCTGAGCCTGGCACCCATGCCGAGTCCTCATACCGGCGCCTTATGTTGAGGGTAACGGAACACTTGGGGTGGTCTGTGCCACCAGTGGATTTTCTGCAGGATGACCTGACGGATATCTTCGACCAAGGTCCACCAACTGACCCGGTACTACCATTCCATATGGCCTTGCAAAGAAGGGTGGCGGCGGCTTGGACTGCCCCGTAGAGTCTCCCGGCAGTGAGCAAGTCTTTGCCGTGAAAATACTGTCCAGCCAGTAGCCACCCCTGCTACTTGACCACGCACCCCACTATGGAGAGTTTGGTGGTGCAGGCGGCTATGGCCCCAGCAAAGCAGGCGTCATACCCTACCATCCCTCCTGATAGAGACGAGAAGCGTTTTGATGGCTGGGCGGAGAAAGTGTTTTCTTCAGGGGGTATGGCTTTGCAGGTAGCCAACTCCGTGTGTACCTTGTCACGTTTCACGCACGCTCTGTGGGACTGTATTTCGTTAGCGGCTGATCATATTCCCGAAGGGGAGGAACGGGATGGTTTTCTTGCCATGGTGCAGAATGGCAAGGATGCCCTGTGTGAGTCTGTTCAGTCGGGTCTGGACATGGCAGATTGTGTCAGCCGGTCCATGGCGGTGAGCACCGTAATACTCAGGTTTGCGTGGTTGCGGAAGTCTGGGTTTGCTCCTGATGTGCAAGCCCGGCTCCTCAACATGCCCTTTGATGGTGAAAATCTTTTTAGCAGCAAGGCTGACGAGAGCCTTGAGAGGTTGCAGACCTCCAAATCTTCAGCTAAGTCGTTGAGCGCTGCAGTTCGCCAACCCATGCCTTTTTGTCCTAGGGGACAGCAATGGAGGGGAGGTTCCTTTCGATATTACTCATCCTTTATTAGATCGGGAGGAGCTGCAAGTCAAAGGGGCCACTGTAGGAGTTCCAGAGGTGGAAAACAGGGTACTCGAGGTGCCAAGGCCGCTCGGGCAGTTGCCTCTTTACCCTCAGGCAATGCCGCAGCCGCTTCAGCTCAGTCATGAGGCCATGTCCCATGGTTCGCCGGTTGGGGGAAGGCTGGCGCATCATCTTGTAGAATGGCGTGCCATTACTTCAGATGCGTGGGTTCTGGAGATCATAGCCCACGGCTACTGTCTTCCTTTCCGGCAGAGGCCTCACGACGATCCACCAGGGAATCTCTTTGGAGTGTCTGGATCCGCTCCTTGCGCAGGAAATTCAGTCCCTGCTGGAGAAAGGCACCATAGAACTGGTGCCTGTAGCGGAGAGGAACAAGGGATGGTAGTCCCCTTATTTTTTGATTTCAATGAAAGACGGGGGATTGAGGCGCATCATGGACTTGCGTGGTTTGAACAAGCACCTCTGGAAGGACAAGTTCAAGATGGTTACTCTCTCTCAAGTCCTCCAGGCCCTTCAACTTCAGGACTAGTTGGTGTCTCTCGACCTCAAGGATGCTTACTTTCATGTGCCGATCCATCCCAAGCACAAGAAGTACCTGAGGTTCGCGGTTGGCGACTCGCACTTTCAGTTTCGGGTCCTGCCGTTCGGATTGACCTCCACCCGAGGGTTTTCACCAAGCTCATGGTGGTGGTGGCAGCGTATCTCAGGAAAGGGCGGATTCACGTCTACCCCTACCTGGACGATTGGTTGATCAGGGCGCGCTCTCCCGAGCAAGTCCTGGATCATCTGTCCGTCACCTGCTATTCCCTTCACAAGCTGGGCTTCTCCCTCAACTTGAAGTCTCGCTTGACGCCAACTCAGCGGCTCCAGTACATCGGAGCAGTGCTCGACACATCCCTGGGGCAGTGTTTTCCTCCCCAGGTGAAGTGTCTTCACATTCAGCAGATGGTACACAAGTTTCAACGTGCCTAGAGTCTCCCGGCGTTCGAGTTCTTGAGGTTGCTCGGCCTCATGGCATCCCGCATTCTTCTGGTGCCAGAGGCCCGGTTGCGGATGAGATCGCTGCAATGGGCTCTCAAGATGCAGTGGTCACAGTCCTCCGGCAGGTTGTCGGACCCCATTCAGGTGCCGCCCTCGGTCACTCAGGACCTTCTGTGGTGGGCTGACGAAGGCACTCTGATGAGGGGGGGCTCCGTTTTGGCTATCCTGGCCGGAGGTGACGATCATGACGGAAACATCCCTCACGGGTTGGGGAGCTCATGCCAACGAGTTGACAGTCAGTGGTCGTTGGTCTCCTTCGAAGTCCAGACTCCATATCAATCTGTTGGAGTTGAGGGCCGTCAGGCTTGCCCTGAAGGCTTTTCTGCCGACTGTGCGAGGAAAGAATGTCCTGATTCTGACGGACAACCCGGTGGCCATGCACTACCTCAACAAAAAGGGGGGGCAGGGTCACTTCCTCTGTGCAGGGAGGCGATGCAGCTCTGGTTCTGGACCATCCAGCAGGGAATTCCGATCTCGGCAGTTCATCTGGCCGGAGACGAAAACGAGACGGCGGACGCTCTGAGCAGGCAGAGCGCGATCTCTCACGAGTGGGAGTTGGCTCAGGAGATTCTCCTAGAGATCTTAGCCTTTTGGGGGACCCCTCAAGTGGATCTCTTCGCACTTCCGGTTGACACTGGAGGCGAAAGGTTCTGCTCACGGGAATTTCCTCCAAGAGGAGCCTTAGGAGACGCATTTGTGGTGGAGTGGTCCTTCCCACTGCTGTACACGTTTCCTCCAGTCCCCGTCATCCCGCAAGTGTTGCAGAGGTTACGGAGGTTTGGTTCCCGGATGATCCTCATTGCTCTGGCATGGGCCTGGAGGACGTGGTACCCCGACCTCGACTTGTCCATCTGCCCTCCACGTCGTCTTCCCTACCGAGACGATCTGCTCTCACACGAGGGGAGTCAGGTTCTCCATCCAGAGGTCAGATCCCTCAACCTTCATGCTTGGCTTCTGAAAGGTTGAGGTATAAGGATTGGGACCTCCCTGAAGACGTGATGGAGGTGTTGCTTTCGGCCAGACGGCCGGCAACAAAGTCCCTGTACCGTTGCCGTTGGGGAAAGTTCTGCGACTGGTGCAGGGTTAAGAATGTGGATCCTTTTTCATGTGAAATTCCTGTGGTTCTGTCTTTTTTGCTTTCTTTAGCCCAAAAGGGCCTGCAAGTGGGGTACCATTAAAGGTTACATGGCGGCGCTGTCCATATTTAAGCGCTCGTCTGAGTGTTCTTATTTCAGAATTCCTTTAATTTCTCAGTTTTTGAAAGGGCTCACTAATGTGTTCCCACCGTCACCTTTACAGGTGCCCGGTTGGGATTTGAACCTTGTTCTAAAGTTCCTAATGGGTGCTCCATTTGAGCCTTTACATTCTTGTCCTTTGAGACTGTTAACCCTTAAAACTGTATTTTTAGTTGCGGTCACTGCCGCTCGCAGAGTGAGTGAATTACAGGCATTTTCAGTTAAGCCCACCCATCACTGTGTTTCATAAGGACAGGGTTGTCCTTAGAGTTCGTCCTTCCTTTCTTCCGAAAGTGGTGTCGGAATATCATTTAAGCCAGAAGGTCATTCTTCCGGCATTTTATCCTCCTCTGCGTCCTGGTAAGGAAGAGGAGAGGCTCCATAGATTTGATCCTAGGAGAGCTTTAGGGTTCAACATTTCAAGCATGTCCCGGGTCAGAGTGGATGATCAGCTCTTTATAGGTTACACTGGAAGGCGTTTGGGACAAGCCGTTACTAAGCAGACTTTGTCTAGATGGATTATTTCGGCAATTTCTGAATGTTACCGCTTGGCGGGTAAGGACCCTCTGGTAGGCTTACGGTCCCATTCTACTAGGGGTATGGCTGCCTCTACTGCCCTTCAGAGTGGTGTTCCTATTCGTAACATCTGTGAAGCAGCCACTTGGGCTTCGGTCCATACTTTTGTACGACACTACTCCCTAGATTCTATCCATGGGCAGGATCTGGCCTTTGGCAAGGGGGTCCTTTACTCTGCAATTTGATTGGGCATTCTAAATTTCTATATTCTAAATTATTTTTCCCTCCTCCATACGTTGGTACTGCTTTGGGAGTCTGCCATAGATATGGAATACGTCGGAGGACCCAATCCCCTCGAAGAACAAGTTACTCTCTTACCTGGTAACGTTCTTTCGATGGGATGGTCTGACGACGTATTCCATATCGCTCCCACCCTGCCTACCCCGCTACAGAATTTCTTATGTGATTGCAGCGTACGTTTCCGCAAGGCTTTCTGTGGTCATACTGGCAGAAGATTGGTGGCACAAGTTCTGGGAAAAAAACTACAACTGGGGCTACGGGCGTCGTGCGTCCTACTTATAACATCCGGTGACGTGGGCTCGACGGAGGCCCTCGAGGACAGCGTATCGACGTCATCAACGCAGGACGCAGACGCTGAAAGATTTTCCGAAGCAGCACAGCTGTGGTGATTACTGTCATAGATATGGAATACGTCGTCGGACCATCCCATTGAAAGAACGTTACCAGGTAAGAGTAACTATGCCCATGCAACTTGATCTACATTGGAAAATCCACCAGACCTATCAAACAACGAATCTCGGAACATCGGGCTTGTATCAAGAATAGAATTGCAGACAAGCCACTGGTTGACCACTACACGAGATTAGGACACTCGAATGAAGACCTTGTCTGGACCATCATTCAACAACTGACCCCACAGAAAAGGGGAGGAGATATCAATCTATCCCTGACTAGACTGGAACAAAGATGGGTCCATAGACTAGACACAGTAAAGAACGGACTAAATATAATACCAGTAGAGTAGAAACACTTCTGGAACTAATTAATACCGAGCACTCCTTACTGATGAAACACCGATGGGTATGTGATCTAGAGAATCTATGACTTTTTGGGTTACTTTCTCAATTATTTAATAATTTTTTGGTGCATGAGTGGGAAAATCAACTACACCCATCGGAAGACTTTTTAGTTGATGCTACATCTGGCACATTGCCCACTCTAGATGGCATCCACAGTCAATGTCACCATCGCTTACAGAAGACACAATGAGGCAACAATCCATAATCAATCGGTTAGTCTGCGATCCTACAAGTGATCACGCTAGTATAGGTCCAACACAGCTGAAACAACCATCAAATGTCGATACAATATTGTCCATAACCACTGTGTCCTTTATTATGCAATCGGTTCTTTGATCAGACCAGAAAAAACATGCATGGCACCAATTTGTCATTGTCAACAGACAACTATGCAAATGATGATGGAAAAGATATGGGTTCCCCCCCCCCCCCCCATATGTCAATATAAAATAACGATTATCATGTTTTTTTTAAATCCCGCAATTGTTTGCCTGATCGGGCTTGTACTAACATTCGATGTCACCCATAGGACATTGATGTTTAATAGATAACATGCAAACAAGCAAGTACAAAGAAATGTGGGTATATATTGAATGTGTGTAGAAAAACCAACCTCAAAAATCATCATATGAACACTAGGTGCAACAAGATGCACAGACTGTACAGATCATGTAAATGTCATTTGTTTTTAATAGATGACCATGTAAACAAACAAATTTAAAGAAATATTGGAATGCATTGTAATTGTGTGAAAATCAGCACGAATTGCATTAAACACATTACCATCACATGAACACTTGAGACAATAAGTAGTACAGGCTCTACGGATCTGTCTGGCCCGTGACCCCTTTCTTTGAGAGTACAACTTTTCTTCCAAACAGACAAATAGTACACACTCTATATTTTGTTCTCTTATACAGAGCAGCACACTAACACCTCACACTGTTCCAGTAAACAAGTGGGCGTTGTTTGTTGAGTGGCAGGCTCATAGAGCCTGCTAGACTTTTTGGCACGTAGTGACCGGCTGTTTACCAATAGGAGGTTACCTCTCAGACGGCTCACGTACTCAAGACCGATTGGTCGTGGGCACCCAAGCGGGGCCTCTACGCAAGAAGCTTTTTCCGCATTTTCCCTACGTTACCATGGCAACGCACACTCGGCGTCCATAGGTAACAGGGAGACGCTTCCGTGTTCCGAGGAGTCCAGAGCACAGCGAGGCACAGTTCGCCGGCAGCAGCTCTGTTATTAAGTAAGTCGATGTGCTATCGGTGGCTATTCCCAACCATGATGGGGGGGCGCTTTTTGGATTTTATACTCTGACACAACCCACAGAATGGGCGAGTGGTGGATACACCACACTTCACTTGTCCTCGCCTTTACAGCATGATACAATCCCCCGTGATCAACAACACAAAGGAAATTCAGCAAGCGCATGCATAGCACGGAACGTAGTGGGAGATACCAATTATGTACGTGCCGATAGTCCATTCTTATATTTGTTTTCAACTCCCGACCCACAAAACGGGAGAGTGGCGCACGTACACTACATCGCGTTTATCTACTTCTATCACACTGCTTTATCTCCCCGAGTTAAGCACTGTATAAACAATATACAGAGATTTTCACACGTGCCGGCATGGCACCGTGGACACTAGTGGGAGACACAATTAAATATGTGCAGTTTATCCATTTGTACATTTCTTGGATCTGTTATAACAAGTGTCCGCGCGTACTATTCATAGTATTTGCTTTACTAGAGATGCATGCCTTTGTCACCACCGACGAGTGCATGCCCACTTCACCAGTGTTTTCACGTAGAGACGTTAGTTAACAGAGGCTCCCCTGTCTTTTCCCTCCTAGTTAAAACCTGTCCCAGGATTCTACACTGGGACCATGTGGAACACTTCCACACCTTCCAGCGAGATACTTCTCAAGACATGAGCAGTGACTCAAGTTGTACAGTAAGAATTCTCTATCATACACCACAACCCTCTAGGAAATGTCTGTTGCGAGTAACTACACAGACTTCTTGGTTTGTGTCTTTTTGCAGTCTTGTTTCTAACATAGAGAGGCAGGATCCTACACACCAATCTGCATTCTGCGATTCCAGCTTTATCAAGGAAGCACTCCCGACTAATTGAAAGAGGGATTCACTAATACTTACCTCAGGAATAGAACACTGACGGTAAGTTCCCTACGCAGGGTTTCTATTCGGACTCCGGTCCGATGCTCAATAGTACCTAATAGGGTTTTTTCACGTCCTGAAGGCCACCTCCACTAGAAATCTCAAACAATTGTATATGGATGAAACATTATAATGTCGACTTACCTTGTGTTGTAATGTACAGTGTCTAAAGTTACACTATGTTTGTTTTTTGGTATTCGAGAAAGACATCATTTTCTGTATAAACACGTTTCTATGTAAATATTTTGTCACAAATAAGAGAAAATGTGTACTGTACGAGTCAAGTCCTTTAGATTGAATGGGATGGTGCCTAATGGTACTACCATTGTTCTTATTTTATAATATGTCCGCCTTGTTTGGGTTAAAATGTAGACCAGTAATTGATGTGTGAAATAAACAATTTCCGATCAAAGACCTGTGTTTGCCCCACTAAGAAGAGTCAGTATATGTCGTGAATGTGTATTTAGACATCTGAGGACGTCTTATGTGATCTCGCACCCAACCTTAATACTGACAGGATCAGGGGTCAGAAATGTGAGGCAGACCACATAGTGAAGTTTTGTCAACAAATGCCATTTTATTATATTATAAGTTTGGATGAACGCCTCGCTATCCCTACCCTGACGAGGATTTCCCTGCCTAAAATAAACCAAAGGAAACACTCTAACAGGGGATATCTGTCCCTCACACTAATACATATAACAAATAAACAAGGAACCGCATGGCAGTTCAAAGTAATAATGATTGAATTCACAATGTAACCACAGTCTCTCTTCATAACCTGGGCAGGCTCCACTTCCCCAGGTTTTATACATGATTTTTCTTTACAGTTCAAGAAAAGAACACAAGGAAATCCTGATTTGTAACAAAGGTCCAATACAGTGCAACTTCAACCTGTCAACGGACAGTTCCAACACAAAGGCTATAAGACTCTTCTTTTTCTTTGAACTGGTTCTCAGTTCCTCCATCACAACAATGTTTGTCTTGGTCAGGATGATTTGCCACTCTGATAACTCAAAGAAATACAACTTTTCTACAACAGCCTTGCAAGGCTCCTCCTCTAGTACTACTACCAACATAAAATGTCTGTCAGAACCACCTTGTGGCTCGCCTTCAACTTTCACCTAGTGTCCCACCCCTGGAGTATCTCAACTCCTTCCTAGCCACGGAAGCCAAGTGTAGTTGACCCTTCCCCCCCCCCCCCCCCTTGGTTGGCACGGGCTCCTGAATGTTCAGTATCACAGGTAACCTCAAGGCATCCAATGGGGGGGAAGAGGGTTAGGGAGAAGTTGTGGATAGGTATGGGGTGTTAGGGTAACCAGAATAAGATGGTAGGGTTCTTCAATTGGATGGTTATGGGGAAAGAATAGGGAAAATCATGCCCAGCATAAGCACACATTCTTGTACCTTGAAGACACCACCTGCACCTACTTCTTACATAGGTCAACTCCTTTCTTAATTAGGATATTGCCCCTGGAACACTTGTATCACACATCTCATCATTCCTAACCAGCGACCAACAGAAGCACATGTGTTAACAGGATAACCTCCTGATAACAGCTTCAGCACAAACATGAAAATAGCATGTACATTTGCATGTGGTAATGGCACCTCCCATTGTTCCGGTACCTCTCGCCTACCACTTGGCAGAGGTTGTTTCCAGTGGATGCATCTTGAAGCAGCAACGAGCATTACACACATTTCTCCTTAGTAGGGGATTTTGACGAGAGCAAGCAGCCACAAACAAACATTTAGCATCCTTCACGCCCAGTTCACACACAGGGAATGCTCAAGAAAGCCTGAAAAGATCTGCTTCCCGCGGTGTGCATGTGTGCATAGATAAGTTTGTGAGAAAGCACTGCAGCGAAAACACACGTGGCTGCAATAAACACTGTGTCTCTGCGTGACGTAAATTAGCATGTGTGCCTGACCAACATGAGGTCCATTTAGCCAAAATGTTCTAGACTGTCCGTTCAGGGCAACACACCCTCCCCAGTTCCCAATGAGCACTTAACCGAGGCCTGGGTGGGACCGACGGCAGCACCCCAAGCAATACTGAATACCGCGTTAAGTGGTCATGCCGCCATCCATCTGCTTCGCTTCCCGCGAGGGATAAGGCTTCTAATAACCAGCATCAGCTCTGCCGCCTGTGTCCTGCCACCTTCTCACCACCGCGGCCCGGGTTAACAAACCTGTCACCTGCTCCCCTCCGGCCCATGCCTGCATGCCAACAATCACCAACAAGCAGCACAGGCCGGGGAGGGGTTTAAATAGTCTGCGCATGCGTGCGCATACGCCGGTTCACAAAACACCAAGTCTTCATGGGAAATGAAGTCCTCGGACCGTTTTAGCCCGCAAACGCTGTCCTCAGCCCCCTTGAGCCTGCAAACAACCCTTATTCCTGACATTACCCCCTCCTCTAAGGCCCTTCCCAGGACCTGGCTTACCTGAATATGACCGGTGAAAAAGCCTTACCAGGCGACCTGCATGAACTGCCTCCGAAGGTGCCCAAGAATCATCCTCCGGACCACAACCCACCCAAGAAATTAAATACCAAAGCTTCTTGCCGCACCATTTGGATTCCAAAATGCGCCGTACTTCAAATTCTTCTTGACCATCCCGCATCATGCTGGGAGCCTTCGGTGTCACCACACCAGGAGCTGCAGGTTTAACCAGAAAAACGTGAAACACAGGGTGGATCCTCATATGTGAAGGCAGGCGCAAATGCACCGCAGTGTCTGACACACATTTCACAACCGTGTAGGGCCCAATAAAATGGGGCAAACATTTTCCAGACCCAAACAGCTTGATGTTCTTAGTGGATAACCACACCCGATCCCCCACCACATACTTGGGAATAGATTGTCTCTTTCTGTCAGGTTTCCTCTTATAGGTCACCTTAGCTGTGTCCTAATTTTGGCGTGCCTTCTACCGTATCACAAGAAGCTCCTGCATGCGTTCAGTCACTGCCGGAATCTTATTGAACTCAGAAACCACCTCGGCCAACATTTGACCATTTTGTCCATACAAGCAGAAATGGGGAGACATTCCCAGAGAATCATGTTTGGCGTTGTTATGACAAAATTCTGCCAGCCATAAAGACCGGACCCATGAGGTTTTACCCTCCGCCAGGAAACACCTCAGATATTGCTCCACAGTCTGATTAACCTTCTCTGTCTGGCCATCCGTCTGGGGATGGTAACTAGTGGAGAGAGAGCAGGAGATTCCGAGCAACTTGCAGAAGGTACGCAAAAACCGGGAGATAAACCGAGAACCCCGATCAGATATTAGTTCTCGGCAACCCATGCACCCTCACTACATGTTGCAAGACCAATTCTGCCAATGTGCCTGCACTTGGAACACCTTCACAAGGAACAAAAATGATAGATAATCCACCACCGCCAGGATCGTATCAAAGTCTCCATCTCGGGGCAACTCAGTAACAAAGTCCATAGACTAACATGCCCATGGTTCCTTGGGCGTGGGTAACGGTTGTAACAAACCTGCTTTCCTCAAATGGTCTGCCTTAGATCGCACACAGGTCTCCCACCTAGCCATATACTCCTGTACATCAGCGGTCTAGCCCTCCCACCAGAAATGCTGCTTCACCATAGCTTCACCTTATCCTGAGTCTTCCTGACACCGGCATGACCTGTCATGCGGGAATTATGGCACCAAAACAAGGCCTTCTTCCTCAAATTCTCAGTGGGGTGAAACAACTTCCCTTCTTGATAAGGTAAACCTCCCCCGAATGAGTCTGGCACTGCCCTTCTTCACCCATTCTGTCCATTTCTGCTTAGGAAAATTCTTACGGACCTCCCCAAGCACCTTCTGAGTCACTGCACCCACAATCATCTCCACCGGAATGATACTTTGTTCCACTTGACACTGCCCTCCCATATTCTCCTGCCTGGACAGTACATCCGCCTTTCCGTTACTCCTACTGGGCCGAAGCATGACCACAAACTCACATTTTTCTAAGAATTGTGCCCATCGTAACTGCCGGGAACTCAAAGTTCTTGCTGATCTTAAGTATTGCAGATTCTTGTGATCTGTAATAACTCGTGCATGATGCCGAGCTGCCATTAAGTAATTGGGCCATTCAAGGAAAGCCTCCCACATTGCCAGGAGCTCTTTATCCATAATAGCGTAGTTTTGCACACAACCTGTCAATTTGTGGGAGAAGTAAGCCACCGGATGTAAAATGCCCTCCCCATCAGCCTGTGACAAAATAGCCCCTATGTCCAGATTGGGGGCATTTGTTTCCACCTGACAAACTGTTTTTCCTAATCAGGATGACCTAAAATCAGTGCTTTGGTAAAAGCCGCCTTTAACCTCCCAAATGCTTCCTCAGCCTCCTGATCCCAATGAAACTTGGTTGCCTTCCTCAACAGTCTGGTAATGGTTGTAATAATGGCTGAGAAATTGTTTGTGAATCTCTGATAGAAATTAGCAAACCCCAGAAATGACTGCATGTCCTTCACACACTGGGAAGATGGCCATTTGGTGACTCCCTGCACTTTCCTTTCATCCATCACTACTCCAGATGGTGTCAAAATAAATCCCAGGAATTCTACTCTGGTAGTATGAAACTCACATTTCTCCAGCTTTGCAAACTAATGATAATCCTGTAACCTGGTCAAAACTGTCTTGACATGGTGCACATGTTGTTCAATAGATTCTGAGAAAATCAAAATAACATCAATTTATACAATTACAAACCAATCCAAATACTCTCGTAACACCTCCCATTCATAAAGTGCTGAAAAGCCGCAGGCGCATTGCATAAACCAATAGGCATCACCAGATACTCAGATAAACCAAATTTAGTGCGGAAAGCCGTCTTCCACTCATCGCCTTCCTTTACTCTGATGAGGTGATACACCCCTCTTAGTTCCAGCTTAGTGTAAATCTTGTCCATCTTTACTTGGTCTAACAACACCGGGATCAAGGGTAGGGAAAACCGGTTCTTGATTGTTACCTTATTTAAGGCCCTATATTCAATACAATTCCTTAAGGTGCCCTCCTTCTTAGGCACAAAAAACAATGGAGATGAAATGGGTGACTTGGAATGTCGAATGAACCCACATGCCAGCATCTCATCTAAATATTCCCGTAAGTTTTGCGTCTCCTCCGATAATGCATACACCCGGCTACAAGGTAACCTAGCATTGGTCTCAAGTTCAATCACATAGTCAAATGGTCTGAGGCGGTAACTGTGATGCACCTCCCTTGTCAAATACTCCAGCAAACTCTTGATATTCCTCCCCCAAGGTGGTGACCACTTCTCCAACCTTAGCCTGATGATCCATCCCTTCCACCAAGAAAGTTGTGGTACCCACAATGCCAGTTAAATGGGATCCACACTGTTCATTCCCAAATGTCAATGTTCTCTCCTTCCAGTGAATACTCTTGTTATGTGTCACCAGCCATGGCATTCCCAAAATCACCACATCGGGGAGCCGTAATCAAATCAAAGGTAATTGTCTCCTCGTGACCCTCCCCCACACCACATTGTCATCTCCTGTGTCTGGGTGGTAATGAGACCAGATGTGAAACATGACCCATCAACTGCCTGTACAACTCACTCTCCTTCTTGATTCGGGTAGGAAGTCCCAACTTTGACGCCAATACAATATCAATGAAATTCCTAGTAGCCCCAGAATCCACCTTTGCTGATACCATCTCCTTACTATTGGAAAAATTCAAAGTCACCAGAAGATGGATATGAGGGGCCTTGTCCTGCATTGCGTTCAACACTGCCAACGGGAACTCTGCCTCCTTAAGGCTCAGTGTAGTCGTTCCCCCCCCCCCCTACTTACCAAGACCCCTCTTTTCCCGCCTCTACCTTTTTCTTCTCCCCGGTTCGTGCTGGGGTATTAGGACAATTCCGAATGTAGTGCCTTGACTTTCCACAATAAAGGCATAAGCTATTTGTTTTCCGCTTTTCCTTTTCTTCTGCTGACAAGGGTCCTTGTACACTGCCAATCTGCATAGTCTCCCCTTGCTCACCCCCTGAACGTCCCCCTGCCTCTCTACTCCTGTCTAGACATACAAATGGCCTTCAATAGTCCTCCTCTTATCCCCTTTATGCTCTCACAATCTCTGATCCAACCGCAGAGCCAGATCAATCAAAGCACTACAAGACTCTGGTTGCGGTTCCACATGAGCTATTGCATCCTTCAACTCATCCTTTAATCCTTGATAAAACAAAACCGTTTGTTTTGGTTCTGGCCAAGCGGTCTCTACCACCAAGCTTTTAAATTGTGTCACATAAGTCACTAAATCCTTAGTACCTTGTCTAAGGGCCAATAACTCCTTATCTTGGGCCAAAGACACATTGCGGCAATCAAATAGGCGAGCAAATTCACCTGAAAACCCTGCCCAGTCATATAATGTAGGATTATTCCTTCAGCACTAGTGGAATTACCCAGGCTGCAGCATCCCCTGATAAGTAAGAAATGACAAATGCAGTCCGAGCTTGAATGGATTAAAAAGCCGTAGGTTTGAATAAGAAGTGGAGCTTACATTGTGTCAAAAAGGTGGAAAACTTCCTGGGTTACCCAACAAATCTCTCTGGTGCTGCCAGTGAAACCCCTAAGTGTTGTTTTACTACTACAGTACTTGCTCGACTAGATGTTCCTGAAGTTGATGCTGCCGCTGCATCCCCTGAAGTGGCGTTCCTTGCGCTATTAAACCACTAACTTGCATTTTCAATGTGGTGGTCTCTTGCTGTCACTGGATCAATTCTGCCTGAATATCCTGCAGTGTCTTAAGCGCCTCTGTTAAGGATGGAGGGGACTCCATAAGGCTTGGGTGGCGTTAATATCCCACAATGGGGGTTGGTGATTATTTCACACTTCTGGAGTATCTTGCAGCTCCTTCTTAGCCACGGAAGCCAAATGTAGTTAACCCCTCCCACCCTGGTTGGCACGGGCTCCTAAATGTTCAGTATCACAGGTAACCTCGAAGCAGCCAATGGGGGGGGAAGAGGGTTAGGGAGACATTGTGGATAGGTAGGGGGTGTTTAGGGAAACCAGAAAAAGGTTTAGGGTTCTTGAATTGGATAGGTATGGGGGAAGAACAGTGAAAATATGCTTAGCATAAACGCACAATCTTGTACCTTGAAGACACCACCTGCACCTACTCCTGGCATTGGTTAACACCCTTCTTAATTAGTAAATTGCCCCTGGAAAACTTGTATCGCACATCTCATCATTCCTACCCAGCGACTAACAGAAGCACATGATGTGTTAACAGGATAACCTCCAGAAAACAGCTTTAGAACACAACATGATAATAACATATACATTAGCACCCCCGATTGTTCCGGCACCTCTCGCCTACCACTTGGCAGAGGTTGTTATTCAGTTGATGCATCTTGAACCAGCAACAGGCATTACACACATTTCTCCTTAGTAGAGGATTTTGACAATAGCAAGCAGCCACAAACAAACATGTAGCCTCCCTCACTCCCAGTTCACACACAGGGAACCCTGAAGAATGCCTAAAAAGGTCCGCTTCCTGCAGTGTGCACGTATGTATAGATACGTTGGTGAGAAAACACTGCAGCAAAAACACACGTGGCTGTAATAAACACACTGTGTCCCAGCGTGCCATAAATTAGCACGTGTGCCTGACCAACATGAGGTTCATATATATCGAAAACGTTAGACTGTCGTTCAGGGCACACACCCTCCCCGGTTCCCAATGAGCAATTAACTGAGGCCTGGGGGGGTGCCCGACGGCACCACCCCAGGCAATGCTCAATACTGCATTGAGCGGTCACGCCGCCATCCGTCTGCTTCGCTTCCCGCGATGGATAGGGCTTCCAATAACGAGCATCAGCTCTGCCGCCTGTGTCCTGGGTCAACCAACCTCTGTCACCTGCTCCCCTCCGGCCCGTGCCTGCACGCCAACAATCACCAACAAGCAGCACAGCCCAGGGAGGGGTTTAAATAGTCTGCGCACATGTGCGCATGCACCGGTCCACAAAACCCCACGTCTTCATGGGAAATTAAGTCCTCTGCCCGTTTTAGCCCGCAAACTCAGTCCTTGGTCCCCTTGAGCCTGCAAATAACCCCTATTCCTGACACCTAGCCTGCTTCCATGCCAGGCCTACAATCATTTCACAATAACAAGTGCTTTTGTGGTCAATGCCAACTCGCAAGAGGTTACAACAGCTCACAGCATTCAACAAATTCCAGCGTCAAAACTTTCAACAACTTTTTAGGGAAAACAAAATTCACATTGGTGCTATGTAATACTCTTCTGCAAATGATGCTCCTCTCCTTCTGCATATCTCTTCCCAGAAGGGCAGCCCTTTTGCCACTCTTGTTTCCCCACTACACATGCAACCAAAGGCTGACAGGGATAGGGTCTCTTCTTGCCTCTCTCCTGGTTTTGTCAATGTGTGTTTATCCCAGCTTGTATTATAGGTTGTATTCAATATGGGAAACCTGTTTCAGAGCCTATAGATCTTTCATTGGCCCCCTTCTGCTTTTGGCAATATTGGCTAGGTATTGTTTGCCTTGGTTTGTCTCTCTTGGCTTGGGTAATGGTTATTGACATTAACTCTAAACAAAGTTGCCCACTCGGGTTGCTGGGTTTTCCACAGATTTACACTTTTAAGGTTACAGTCATTTGGCTTTGATATAATAGGTTTTTGCTGCTTTGCAATAGTTCGGTATTTAAATGTAACTTGTGAATCACTTTCAATCACGCGAGAGTGCTGATTTGCGATAGTTCGGTATTCAAAACTGTTCTCTCCACTACTTTTGCTTCTACGTGAGCGTTGCTCACTTGCCAAACGCCTACTTTCATCACGCAAGCAGGGATAGAGCTCTGCAGGGTCGCTGACAGCTTGTGAACTGACCAGGTAAGACGTGCGTCTCTGTTCCCCTCGCCGCTCGCAGGACTTCTGCTGCTGTGGCTTCTCGCAACATGCTTCATTTTGCCTACCTTCACCCACGCCACTTCCAATTGGTGCTCCTCTTGCTCCTGAGGCACTCTGGTGCAAGTCAGCCACCAGAGACAGCCTCGAGGCCCTCAGGTGCACGCCACCCACCTGAGACAGCCTCCTGCGCACTTGCCGCTGTGTAGCCTCCACAGAACAGGTCACAAGCGCGGAATATTTCCTCCTGCGTGTTTCCTGCTGCACAACCTCTGCACTTGAGGTGTCTGGGTGCACAGACCCCCTCAGGACCGTCAGCTGATATCTGCCAAGTAGTGGTCCCAGCATCTTCTCTCTCCTCCAGCTTCTGCCTGGGCAGCCAGCACAAACCACACTGCTTCTGACTTCCTCTGCTCTTCACCAACAACGCCAATTCTCTGGCCTGCACCTGAGGGGACTTTTCTAGCTTCTCCGTCTCCCTCCGGTGTGGGTCATCTGCATTAATGATTTGACCACTCGTACAACATTGTACCTCTTTAGTACTTTTCTTCGTCCCAGTCCTTAGGCAATGATGGGACTTGCAGTCCCTAATGGAAAAATTATATTTTATTATTTATGTTGTTTTATTTTTAAACCCCAGTTTGTTCCTTATAACATTCTTTCTGATGCTTGTTAATCTGCTTAGAATCACATGCTGTGCATATAGTCCGACATCCAGTGGTAACTGCAGGGTATTGCATCTTGTCTTTCGAGAATCGCAAGGGGACGTCGACATGGGTGTGTCTGCAACACTATCCCTAACGTGATGTGTAGTGTACCCAAAATCCCTCACACGTTGAGGTCCCTCAGATTGTTTTTTTCCGCCCAGTATACTGGTCGCCATATGCGGAGCTTTTCCAGAGACATTGCTATTGTTATCCTTTTTGACCTTTGGTTGGATATTATATATATATCATATATTATCTGCCGTCCTTTCCTTCGACGGCTGTTTCCTGTCCTACGCTGAAGCCTGCTCCACGGACCTTCGACGGAAAGTGATCCGGTCGTCGCTGCCGACCATGTGGCTGAGCCTACACAATAGGGAGAGTGGGGTCGGGTGGACATTTCCTTTTTTAAGAATGCCTTTCCCTTTCCTCTCTCTTTGTTCCCTTGGTCATTTTGTCACTGTATTGTTCCTCAGCTATGGAGAGGACTCCCTTTAGGTTTTGTCCTTCTTGCAAGGCCAAATTCCTGTGGAGAGACAAACACCTTAAGTGTGTTAGGTGTTTACCCCTTAATCACGACAAGATGGTTTGTGCAGCTTGTAAGCTCCTGCGTCTGAAGACACTCAAGGAGCGCCATGTTAAGCGGTGTACGGCCTACAGAATGTCACAGGCCGAAGTTAGTTCCGCAGCCGCCACAACCGCTGATTGCGACGAGGGGCTTAGTGACGGACAGGGCTCCGAATCGGAGGCCATTGACCTCTCGGCGGAGCGTTCCCGCTCCTTGTTGTCTGTTCCCGGCCCCGCCAGGCAAGACGCGAGTTCTGCTATGGGGACTGTACACCCCGGCAACAAGGACGCACACTCTTCCCACACTAAAGACACAACCCTCGGTACTTCTTCGACAAAACAGTCGAAGCGTCCCATAGCGCCAACGGGCGCACAGGATGTTTCAGCAGTGCCCGCCGATCAGCAGCCCTCCCCGCAACCGCAGGTGGGAGTTGTGACCAGGCATTCTAAATCGAAGGGCGCTTCCACCAATATTCAAACCACCGTCGGGATGCATCGAAAGAAAGTGTTGGCAGTAGAGAAGGCCCCAGTTCCGCCGAAAACAACCGTGCAACCGCAGGCCCAGCCCAAGCACCTTCCTGTGACTGAAGAGATTACCGAAAGCATCGCTAGGATAGTGTCGGCGGCAAATCAGAAGGAAAGGTCTAAGGATTCATCGAACTCTAAGGATAAACCCAGGGACTTGTTGAAACCTAAAGACAGGCCTAAGGATTCATCGGAACCCACAGAGAGGCCTAGGAATCGGTCCAAAGACACACCTCAACCGTCGGTACCTCAAAAGGACTTTTCGGAGGGCCCTGGAGGAATTTCTTCGACTTTAAAGGAGAAATCTCGACATTCTGCAGCAGAAGATCAATTAGGGGAGCCTTTCCCACCCCTAGACTCCTCTGGTTCATCAGTTTGGACCAGGGGGAAATTTGAGGGGTGCATGGATAGGTTCGAGAGGTTTGTGGTATTCTCGGAGAGATCCACACTCAAAAGGCCTTGAAGAGAATCTTTTCCCCCCCTGTTGCAAAATTTCAAAACGTCTTTGATCCTTCCCAGGAAGAAGAATATACTTATGACCTCACTTAAGATGAGGTCCTTGTAGACCAATACAATCAGGATGAATATCCTTTTGGGGACCCTGAGGATGTTCACATTGACCCCACTGAGGGTTGGGAGGACAACAAAGACCTGGTCGACCCTCCACCTTGGGTATCACCTACTCCAACACCAGAACCTGACGCCCTGTGCATGGATACCCCGCCCCCCCCCCACCACACCTGCCCGACAGGTCTCCCCAGTTGACGACCAAATGGCGTTTAACGCCATCTTGAGAAGGGCAGTGGAACATTTCCAGATTGCTACCCAGGAAACTGTACCAGAGGCTGATTTTGTCAAGGACATCTTAAAGGAAAAACCACCGGCCAGCCAGGCTATTCCTTTGTTAAATTCAATCAAGAAACGATTGGCCCCTTCTTTGTTAACACCCGCCCCAACTAGAGCGGTAAATACTAGGGTGGAAAAACTATTTCGCCCTTCCCCTTCTGATACCCTTTACATCAGGGGACATGCTACTCCAGACTCACTGCTGGTGACTACAACAAGGAAGAGAGTGGGGGTACGCCTGTCGACTGGGGAAGCACCCCCTGACAAGGAGTGCAAGAGGCTATATGCACTAGGGAAAAGAGTCACGGCTACCACCTCTTTTTCTACTCGCGTAGCCAATAACACAACTTTGCTGGCTATCTATGCGGATGCACGATGGACCATGCTACAGGAGGGTCTTCAAGAAGTCCCTGAACCGCTGCAGGCTCGCCTGCTTTCCATTGTAGCTGAAGGCAGACAGGCTAATTAAAGTATTCTCAAACATACTTTGGATGCGGCAGAGACGGCTGGCAGGACCTTGGCACAAGCTACCCTCCTAAAGAGGCATGCATGGTTACGAAACTTCACTAATAAATAAGCCAGTGGAGGAATCCAACTTATTTGGGAAGGCAGTTGACGAAGCACTTGAAACTGCTAAGAAAGAGCACGACACCCTCAAGACCCTGGATCAAATCACGCAGCGGCCTTCCCCAAGGAGAGGGAGGGGGTCTAGACGTTCCTTTCGTGGCCAACGTTTCCCTCACAACCAGTATGGCTCGGGAAATAACTGGTCCTCGCCCCAAAGAACTACATCACCCCATATCCCCCAAGAGGTCAACAACGTGGAAAAGGAAGGGGCCGGAATTCCACACCTAGAGGTGCCTCAGGCCACAAATGACCAGCAGATTCGGGTCCCCTCCCCGTCGGGGGCCGGCTAACATCATTTCTTCACGCATGGGAGGGGATAACACACCAGTGGGTACTCAAGACCATCGCCCACGGGTATTACATAGAATTCTGCCAGACCCCCCAATTCAGACCTCCACGATCAAGACGCCTGACACCGGAACATCTACTCATCCTGCTACAAGAGGTCTAGATCATGCAGGGAAAGGGCACCATAGAAGTCGTACCTCTTCTACAGGTAAACAAGGGTATCTATTCAGTGTAATTCCTTGTACCCAAAAAGGATCTCACCATGCGCCCTGTCTTAGATCTGCGCCCAGCGAACAATTTTGTCAAACCTCAAAAGTTTTGTATGGTCGCTCTGCGGGAGGTAATTCCCCTGCTCACACAGGGAGATTACATGGCAACATTGGACATGAAAGATGCGTACTTTCATATTTCAATGTTGCCAGCTCACAGAAAATACCTCAGATTCATGATAGAAGACAAACACTATCAGTTCAAAGTACTACCCTTCCGCATTGCCTCAGCACCAAGGCTATTTACAAAGGTACTGACAGTGGCAGCAACACACCTGCGTAGACTATCCATTCCAGTTTATCCTTACCTCGATGACTGGCTCATAACAGGGGATTCCTACGGAACATGCCTGTCAAATACTCATAAGACGATTCAACCTGGGTTTCTCCATCAACTTGAAAAAATCCAGCTTAGACCCCAGTCAAGTCAAACAGTTCATAGGGGCTCTTATTCGAACAAGGGACAGCCTTGTCTTCCCCTCCAACGATAGGGTCCAAAACATGTTGTTTCAAATCCCTCAATATGTAGCCAGTCGATAGGTGACGGTACGCAAGGCTATGCGACTGTTAGGAATGATGCATTTATTTGATTACTCACGCACGCCTGTGCATGCGTCCAATGTAAGAGTTGCTCAACAGCCAGTGGAGTCAGGCCAGCGGACAATGGGACAATCTAGTGGTTGTCTCGCCAGCCCTCGTTCTCTCTGCAGTGGTGGTCGAGGGAAAACCTCTTGAAGAGAAACTCGTTCACCACCCCCGCAGTAGAAGCCACTCTCACTACAGACGCATCTCTCACGGGGTGGGGAGCTCACCTGCTTCAGCAGGCAACGCAGAGTCTGGTCATCAGAAATAGCATCGATCCACATAAATCTGTTGGAGCTGTTAGCGTTATTCAAGGCTCTGAAAGCCTTTCAGTCACAACTACAAGGGAAGACGGTCCTGATCCTGGCAGACAGCACCATGGCCATGTATTATCTGAACAAACAAGGGAGCACTCACTCTCCAGGGCTGTCCAAAACATTTGGAAGTGGACTCTCAGACACACGTTCCTGTGGTTGTTGTCACAACATGTTCCAGGGGAACTCAATCTTTTGGCAGACATACTCAGCAGAGATTTCCCACTATCCATTGAGTACGAATGACAATTACACAAAGACATTGTCTCCAACGTTTTCGCAGAATGGGGGTTCCCAGAGATCGACCTGTTCACAACTCTGGAGAATGCTCAATGCCAAGATTACACCTCCAGGTACCCCCAGAACCTTTCCAAAGGGAACGGACTCTGGATCACATGGTCAGGGAAATTTGTTTACGCTTCCCCGCCCCCCCCGAATACCCTACTCAACAAGATAGACCACAATTTGCACCAGGAACCAGTTGCCTTGATATAGGTGGCTCCCATGTGGGCCCTCCAACCCTGGTTTGCTCATCTGCTGCAGTTGTCCATATCTCCTCCAATGAAACTGCCTTGCCCGTACAACATGGTGTCTCAGGACAAAGGGGAGACACTTCACCTATGCCCGCAAACACTGAATTTAGCGGCCTGGCTCCTGCGGTCATAGAATTCGGGCACCTGCAACTCCCTCAGAGATGTATGGACATACTCAGAGAGGCGAGGAAACCTAATACACGATATTGCTATTCCAGTAAGTGGAAGCGTTTTGTCCTCTGCAATTCTAAGAGCATCAACCCCATTGACTGCTCTCCTACCCATATCCTTTTGTACCTGACTCATTTACTAGACTCAGGCCTGGTTTTTAACTCTCTAAAAGTTCACTTAGCTGCTCTTTCAGCCTATACTACGTCACAACAAAAGGTGTTGTGGTGGAAGATACCAGTGATTAAGGCTTTCATGGAGGGACTAAAGAGAATTGACCCTCCCATTTCTAACCCGGCTCCCGGATGGGACCTAAATGTGGTATTGACAAGACTTATGGGGTCTCCGTTCGAGCCCATGCATAAAGCAAGTCTCAAGGATCTCACCTACAAGACTGCCTTTTTAATAGCTATTACTTCCAGAAGAAGAGTCAGTGAACTACAGGACCTATCAGTTCTAGACCCCTTTGTTACAGTTCAGAGATAAGGTGGCTCTGCGCACTCACCATAGGTTTGCGTCTAAATTCATAGAACTAACTACGTTCTTCCAGAACCCCTCAAGCATGGGAGAAAGAAATCTGCACACACTGGATGTATGCAGAGCAGTCATGTTTTACATGGAAAAGAACTGGACCACTAAGAAAGACAAATCAGTTTTTTGTTTCAGTGACAGCAGGTAGAGAAGGAGACCCTGTCTCCAAATCTACTATCTCAAGGTGTATTGCCAAATGCATCACACTGTTACACTCTTGCTAAGAGAGAACTGCCCTTCAAGCATTGAGCACACTCTACTCGAGGCACAGAGGCTTCCATAGCATTAATTGCAAATGTTCCCCTAGAGTCCATTTGCACAGCGGCAACCTGGAGTTCTGTACAAACCTTTACAAAACACTATTGCCTAGACACTCATTCTAGGTCTTATTCGCAAGTGGGACAAGCAGTATTAAGACATCTTTTCACTACTGTTCCTTCTCAAAACCCACCTCCAACTCCGGGTACTGCTCGCTAGTCTATGCATAGCATGTGATTCTAAGCAGATTAACAAGCATCAGAAGACATGCATTACTTACGGTAAAAGCATTTCTGATTATTGTATCTGCTTAGATTCACCTGCGCCCACCCTTCCTCCCTGCTCGGATGGAAGGAACATCTTACTACTTACTACTACTTACTACTTTGCTCTCTTTTCTGTACTCCCAATAGCCATAAGGCTCCCTCACGGCAGAAAAAATACAAACGGAGGGACCTCAGCACGTGAGGGATTTTGGGTACACTACATGTCACGTTCGGGATATTGTTACAGGCACGCCCATGTCGACGTCCCCTTTTGATTCTCGAAAGACAAGATGCAATACTCTGAGGTTATCACTGGATGTCGGACTATATGCACAGCATGTGAATCTATGCGGATAAAATCATCAGAAATGCTTTTACAGTAAGTAATGCATGTCTTAAAAGAACACCATAAGCAATGGTCATTAGCCTTGATTGAGAAGGCTGTGTTATTCACACATTTCCTTTCATTTTCAGCTTTACAGGTCTCCTGAATTTTAGGGTTTTTGATTTCTCCCAAAGCCTAGGAGTGTATGATTGGTTTCGCCCCTATTTATGTGTTTCTTGTGGAACAGCAAGATGGTTATTACAACAAGCTGTTACATACTTTGGCACAGCAGAGCCATTCTCCCTAGAGGAAGACAAACACTGTGTCTCACCCCATGGATTCCTCTCACTCCCCTGGGCCTTATCTCCTCCCAGGTGATTCTCCCGCAAAACACTACCCCCAAAGTCAGGATCAGAAAGCGTCTGTATTTCCCTGACCACTTGGGAGGAGACTTTAGCCGAGAATTAGTGAGGAGTATGTAGGATTCATCACAATAGCCCCAGAGAATCAATGCCTGGCCATTATTTTTTTTGACAGGGGAAACTTACTTTCCTTAATCAAGATTTAATTGGCCCTGTATTGACCATGAATAAAAAGGTTTGGTCACCTATCATCACACCTACCTGGGGTTCCTCTTCTGGATCGGCGGTAACAGACAGGACTTGGCATGTCAAAGCTCTCTGTGGCCTGTCCTAGTTAGGATATGTGCTGGTACCCACGAGCAGGAAAGGGCTTCCTCCCAAAACGCACACTCCAGTTTAATGTGTCATTGTACCCTATTGTAAAGGATTCCTATCCCATTGCTGTACTGGTGCCTGTGCGGTCACAGCTGACTGTGGCACATAGTTCTGTGCAGCCTCAGGTTCTGACCTACCCATGCTTGCTGTGGCGGTACAGAAGCTGGGGCATATGGCATGTTCAGAGGTTTCATCTGTTGTAAGGGATAATCCACAAACCTACTTGATGGTCCATTGGGATTGGCACTTGGGACATAAAAATATGACTGCCTAATTCTACAGTTTTGTGACAAATGTCCCATTCTCCTGAAGGACCAACGCTGGACTCCATATGGCCCTCCAAACCTACGCCTCATATCTCCAAACCCACCAAATACACCTGCCCCCAGCCCCTTCAGGAAGCCACCTCTGCCTATCGGAAAACCTCCCATGTCCCTCCGATTGGGAGTATACCTGTCCATCCATCCTTGTGCTAGACCTGATTCAAATTGTCCCTGTTGTCCTTTGGTGGGGCTTGTGATCATTGCCCCTTCTAAACTTATTGTAGCCTGTTTCTTTTGAACTAGTTTCACATCGGCTCTCTGCGACTGCTCTACTGCTTCCTTTCCCTTCTCCTGGCTCCTTTTACAATGATGCACTGTATGTGCTTGAATTTCTGACCAACCCTTCACTTCTATCCCCACGTTTTTATCCAAATCATGTTGTACCTCCTTGGGAAGTCCCTTCTTTAGCATATGATAAAATATGGCCACATTTCTATCCCATGCCTCCCCTGTCTCTGCTCTCCACATCTCCTGAGTCTGCTGTATGTATGCAGTGGACTCATCAGCCTTCAAGGTATTAGTCATGATTGAATTAATGTCTGGCATATCGGGATACATGGCTCTAAAAGCTACCTAAACGTTGCCCTGCAATTATTGAAAGGTGACCCATCAGGGTGATTGGTGTCTAGTTCTGCCCCGGATACCCTGCTTTTTCCCAAATCTCATCCGCTTGTTCCCCAATAAGAGCAGTAAACAAATGTTTTAGATCTCCAATGGCAAACATAATGCCGGCTGTTTGTTTTGCATACATCCACTTCCCTGCCCCTTCAGTGAGTGAGGGTTACAATTTAATTTGATTCTTCCGGTCCATATGTGGCCATGGGACATAATGTGCTCTTCCCAACCCCTTCTGAAGTAACGGAAACTGCATCCCTTTTACCCTTGTCAGGAACTTCCTGTTTTCCTGTTCCACTTCATTACTGATACCTGACCACCATGGTGCATTCTAGGACCCCGTGGTGTGATTTCCCTAACAGATGGAGAGCTCCCCAAGAGTTCCCTACTGGTCATTTCCTCCAACAGGCCGCAAAAGGCATGTGGAGAAGGCCAGATCCCACAATAGAAGGCTGCATTGTGTTTCAAGAACGCCAGCGACCCTCCCGGGTGAACTGCAGAGTTGGGGAGGCGAGGCCAAGCCTGTGGTACTAACCTTGACTCGTGAATGGGACATCGTATAAAACCAAGAAAGAAACTCACAAAGCCGGTGAGTTGGCAAGCGACCTGAGAGACCAGTGTATGTTAAAGAAAGTTTGAAGTGGCATCATATTATCGCAAGTAAAGGCTGCACGCTTGTGGGTGAGATGTGAAGAAAGGTAGATCTGTGATGAACTTTGAAGTAAGGACAGCTGAGAAATCAGCGATACTGAGTAACTGAGCGGTCCGGCGAAAGGATGTAGTCCACTCAAGTCTCAGTGAAAGGTACATTGTTTGTAACGATAAAGCGAATGAATTGCAAAAGTGAAGTAAGCTAAATTAACTCCTAGAGAAGGGGAGAGTGAAAGTTGAACCTTGAACTTTTAGTCGAAGCAGTCCTACGGAGGTCTGTAAAGAAAACCACGCACATTTGAAAGTCTTCAACATCCGAAAGCGGTCTGAGCCTGATTGAAGGAGACCCGAAGTGTAATAAGCTTGGGTAAGGGAGCCCCTTTGCAAGTTTGTTGAACTTTGTTCTGAAGAAGTCTGAGCCTGACAGAGGGGGGCCTAGGCGAACTTTTAGTTGAAACATTATTTGGAAGCGGAATGAGAGAGAGACTTTAACGTGGAAGACCAAGCAGGCTTCCATCCACGTTTTGGAACGGTTTATTGTGTTGAAAGCCCAAGCCAATGTGTGTCATCCTGCCTACAAGGGACCGTTGTAAGTGATTTCAATCCAGCACTCCATCTAACTCAATGCCTAGTATGGGATGCCTAATGGAAACTCTTATTTATATATTTTTATGTCAAAAGTTTGTTTAATTCTGGATGATGTACCCTTATATAACGCCCCTCTTTGTATTCCCCTTGTCTCACTGAACCAAGAAATAGGTTTGTTTTGCAAATTAAAATATTTATTTGAAGAATTGAACAATATATAGATTACACTTTTATGAATATGAATAATATCTGAATATCACACTTATGAATATGAACAATGATCAGCAATGGGTAATATTATAATATCAACAATTTATTTAATCAATTAGGAGTAGGAATAGGAAGGATAATCTAGCAGAGAATGCTTTGTATGGGTTCAAGAGATTGCAATGATAGGAAGTGATGCAACACAGAAATAAAACTTGATAGGACTTCAATCAAAAGACAGTATGATCACTCTTTCCCCTGTTACTACCCACTCCCCCCAACATGCAATATGAACATATGGAACGAGGGCACACAGATATCAGGAATAACAATCAACAATGCAGTTCAATCCCAATTCCCCCCCAGCAAGCTTAGAGAAAACAGTAATTATTTCAAAACAGGTCAATTACTTTGAATGTGGTTTGAATTGAATGGGAAAAATGCTAAAAATGATTTTAATTCGTGAAATGAGATTCAGAACTAGTGAGAGTTGCTTTGGATTGGTTCAGGTCAACCCTAGCAATGATTGTAGAATGATTAGCAGATGGGAAACGAAATTCAGAAGTTGAAACCAAGAAATAGCTGTTTTTACATGTGGTGAAATTGAGCCAAATGCAAATTCGCTGCAACTTTTCCGCTTGCGGGAAACACGATTACGGAATTGGAATGTCGTTTTAGGTTTGTTTGAAAGCTGAGGATGTTAGCTTCAAAATGACATTTCTAGGAAGTACGGTTCAAAAGTTACAGAGGATTTTTTGTGAAGGTAGATTTTTCAGAAACAGAGTCAAGATTCAAATTGAAAGATGCGCTTTAAATATTAGGAACCAAGATGGACTTATACTAAGGAGCTATGAAAGTGCAAGATACCCAACGGGACAACCACCAGAACGGGGCACCTTCCGTTCTGATTGCTGTGCGACAGGACACTTTACTTTCTTCAGAAAATATCAGTGCACAGATGATTATCGTTACAATTATCACAGACTATGTAATGAGAAGAATTCAGGATGGGCACAATATTCTATAATGCAGTTCTGGATAGGGTGAAATGGGTTGAATGGGATAACTTTTAACTTAGAGAGGACTATGGGCAGTTTTAGACTAAATACTCACTCCTATGGCTTTGGAATGGAATGGGCCCCGTCAAAGATCTTGTCAAGGGTTTGGCTTCACTCGCCACCGGACAGGACTCAGGCACTGGGTTCTGCTCTCAGCAAGGCCCTCTGGTCTGCACAGCCTCTTGGACTGGATCTGACGGTTTGGTTCTGGGTGCAGCTCTGCTCTAGGGGTCTGGATCTTGGTTCTAGCACGAGGTTCTTAGCTAGAACAGCAAAACAGCTCAGCCAGGCTGTTGGATTTCATGGTGCCTCTTGGAAGTTTAGGGGTTAAAATCAGGTTGCTAGATTTTAAAGGCCTGCTGAAAAGGGTTCAGCTTTTTGGATTGGGCCTTCCTGCTTCAAAGTTTTAGAATCTGGATTCTGGGTCTGGTTCTAGAGTCTGGAGTCGGGATCTTCCTGCAGGGTGCTTCGCCAGGGGATCAGTTGATGAGTGAGAACGTGTGTCCGGGTCCTCAACAGTCCCTATTTATCCATTTTCCTAAGTGGGTGGGGAGGCTGATTGTCTATGCCCAACCCTCTAAGGATCTGATAGGTCAGAGAATTCCCCTTCTCCTGACTGGAGAAAGGAACAGTCACTGGTGTAACAGGGGCACCCGCATCCCCGCGGTGCTGGGGGCCCCGCTAGCACATGTTCTGGGAGGGGGCCCCACTTGAAGAAAAATGAAAAGAAATATTTTTTTCAAAATCTTGTTTTTTAATTTCTTTTTTAAATCACTTTGCCTTCATAAAGAAATGATTTCTGTAACAGAAATAATGTCTTTATGAAGTCAGAGTGACTTCAAAAAGAAACAATCAGCCTCATTACAAGTTTGGCTGTAGCCTTGCCGGTAAAACCGCCAGGCTGCCGCCAAACTTGCGCTTTTTTCTAGCATCCGCGAATGGGCAATTACCGGGTCATTACGGCCCCGCCGGACCTGGTAATTGCCCATTTGCGGGCAGCGGAAAAAAATGCTTCCCATTCCCCTTTGATCCCCATAGGGTTCAATGGGAATGAGGAGATCGGATGCACCGGCACCATTTATAATGGTGCCGGTGCACCCGACATGCTCTGCTCACTTGTGCCAGTACGCCCGCCAGGTCAGACCTGGCGGGCAGGAAGGCGCCCTCGAGCAGAACTGTTTGCCGATCTGGTAACAACAGTAGCGGCAAGCTTACCGGTACCGTTGTTACCGGACCGGCAAACTTATACTGAGGCCCAATTTCTTTTTGAAGTAATAGGGCTCCCCTCAACCCCATGACATGTGTCTGTGAGTGTATGGTGAAAGGGTGCACACAAATGTATGGGTGACTGGGTGTGTGCGTGTACGGTGAAAGGGTGCACACTTAAATGTATGGGTGGCTGCCTGGGTGTGCCTGCATGGTGAAAGAGTGCACACTTAAATGTAAGGATGGCTGGTGTGCATGCGTGTATATTGTGATTGGTGTTTGTGCTTGTGCTCAGGGGCGCAACAAAACCTACATTTCAGGGGGCTGACGCTTCAAATGTTGGGGGAGGCGCTAACTTCACGGATGGTGGGGGAGGCAAACTTTTTTGTGTGGGGGCATCTAAGTTCTTTACGCATTTTAATGAAACTATTCTAGTGCAGCTTCAATGTTACAAGCAGTTAACTCTCTCCTTTAAGTGTGAAAGCACCCACTTATCAACTGTTGGGAGAATGAACGGTCTCCTGTTCCCTTTCTACACTTCCAATCACTTCCGTGCCATGAAAGTGCTAAACACACATCACAATTTCAATTGCCTAAAGATTTGGCATTTGAATGCAGGTACTAACAGTGAAATGCTTTACGTTAGTAACTGCTTGGCCCTTGTTCACCCTGGTGCCGTTTAACTCAGTGTCCTGTTCTGTCCGGCAACTGCTCTGAAGGTCAGCCAGGTTGAGTCAACATAGCCCAAAATTACTGGGGGTGAGTGCTGCAGCCCAGTCAACTGAATATTGTTAAGACCCTACTTGTGTTTAACGCCTTAATTACTTATTGGTAATTGTCATTACTCCTAGCCCTATTCTTCCTTGTCCCTGTAATTGTGTATGAGGCAGTACTTGCCTCATACACAAGCACTGGGATGAGGTAGAGGTACATGGAGGCAATGCTTGATTTAGCTACCTGTATCTTCATTACTCCTAATCCCACTCTTTCTCATCCCAGTACTTACCTATGAGGCCAGGAGCCTCAAATGTAAGCTCTGGGACAAGGAGGAGGGACGTTAAGGTAATTCTGGGCCAAGGAGCTGATTTTGGAGGTTGGGGGTAGGGCATGGGAGGGAGAGGGCATGTGTGGGTGGTGGGATTGTGCGATAAATCATAATGGTTGTCCATGTCCAGGCTAAGCAGCCATGATATCTGGCATTAGTGGCTAGAGGGGCATTTTGGTGCAGCCTTTCTAGTTATTCCTCAATTTGGTATGACTTTTTTTTAACTGCGCATTTCTGATAAAGCAGTCCTGCTAAGTGTAATTACCTGGCTAGATTGGCATTTGGGTGCTGCCAGTCTAGCCATTTCTTACTGCAGCATTGTATATTTTTTTGAGCATCTGTGATAAAATGATATGATAGAAGTCTATTATAAGACGCCTATACACAAGTGATTCTTGGTGTGACAAGCAATGGAGTGAAGATAGAGGGAGTGACAAGACAAATGATCTTACTAGGCCTTGTGTCATTCAAATCGTGCAATAGCGAGAATGAGAAATGCAAGGGGAAATGGAGGGGAGAGTGCAAGGAAGAAGGGCCGGGAAAACAGGGCTGTAATGCTCTGAGTAAGTGCAGCCAGGACAGTGCAGCTCTTGGTAGTGCAAGGAGAACAAGGGACTGTAGGGTTACAGTTACACTGCCTATGTGCATGGTAGGCCATCGGCAGTGCAAGGGTGACTGATCAAGAAAGAGCCTAGACCTAGTGAGACTCTGTGGGTAGCCAAGCAGCCAGTCGGTACAGCAGACAGGTAGGTCAGGTAGTTCAGCAGGGGAGGGAGCAAGCAAAAGCGGAGGAGAAGAGAAGTTTTGAGCTGCTTCCGGAAATCAGGTGGTCCGCTAAAGTTTGAGACGGGCAGGGAGGCCATTCCAGAGGGAGGCATCTGCAGAGGAGAGAGATCTACCACCCCCACTCTCTGCCTGAAGAAGCATCTAGCCCTTAGAGAGTTGGAGGTAGCCGGTGGAAGGGCTAGAGAAAAAAGGTATTTTGGAAGAGAGTGTTGGTTGTAGTGTGGGCCCGACCCCAGAAAGCCTTGTGGACAAGGCAAAGGGCCTTGAACTTTATTCTTGCAACCACCGAGAGCCAGTGGAGAGATTTCAGGGCTGTAGAGATATGATCCCTGGGCTTGTGGCCAAGGACAAGTTTCGCTGTCCTGTTCTGGATAAGTTGCAGAGGGCGGAGAGTAGAGGAAGGCAGCTTGAGAAAGAGGCTGTTGCAGTAGTCCAGCCTAGAGAGAAACAGGGCTCTGGAGACAGTGAGCTTCTGGGGGAAAGTTAGAAAGGGAAGAGTCCCTTTGAGGAGGAGCAGCTGGTAGGTAGTGGGACCTCTTGGCGACATCCGAGGAGAGAAAGAGAGAGTAGAGTCGAAGATGACACAAAAGGTTTTTTGCCTCGCAGGAAGGCGAAGGAAGAGGGCCCAAGGTGGGTGGCCAGAGTGAGAGAGGGAAAGCAGGGGCCGGGGTCCCAATGGGAAGGATCTCCATATTAATGGCACTAATGTCGATATCGTTGGTCCACCAATCCTGAATCACGGAGAGACAGTCAGGAATGAGCAAGAGATGAGAGGAGCCTGAAGGAAAGCTGAGTGCCATTCACATAACACTGAAAGTTAGAGGAGAAGGTAGAGATCAGGTAGCCCAAAGGGGCGAACTAGAGGTTGAAAAACCAGGGTGAGAGGATAGAGCCCTGGGGAATGCCACAGGAAGAGAGAGAGAGGTGATGGAAAAAAAGGGACCAAGTTGGACCTGGGAGGGGCAGTCCAAGAGGAAGGAGGTCGGCCACTCCAGACCCTGATCCGTGATGCCCAGGTTCTCACGTAGTCGATTGATCAGGATGGCGTGGTTGACTGTGTCGAAAGTCGAGGAAAGATCACGGAGGATTAGGACAGAAGGAATGCTAGAATCAAGGTTAGCGAGCAGATCATCACAGGTATTCAGGAGAGATGTTTCCGTGCCTCTGGCAGCTCTGGAGCTAGACTTATGGTCATGGAGACAACCAACAGATTCAACGTGGAGAGTAAGCTGGGAGATGGCCAGCTTTTTTCCAAGAGTTTTCCCAGGAAAGGTGTGATGGAGATTGGACGATAGTTTGCCGGACAGGTAGGATCGGAAGACTGCTTCTTGAAGAGTGGGTGCACAAGGGAGTGCTTAAGGGGAGAGGGGAACGTTACAGTGGTGAATGAGTGATTACAGAAGTTGGCCAAGGTGCAGTGACGGTGTCAATATGGCCCTTGATGGTTCTGGAGGAGCAGGAGAGCACCTGTTTGGACGACACTTTCATGGATCGGACTTCTCTAGGAACCTTGTCAGGTGTTGTCAGAGAGAAAGAGGAGAAAGGAGGAGGAGAGGTAGAGATGGCCAAAGGGGTGCCGTGAGAGGAAGAGGGAGAGGAAGGGGAGATAGTGGACAGGATGTCCCGAGTTTTAGCTGAGAAGTGAGAGGCCAGAGCCATACAGAGGGCCTGGGAGGGAACCAGAGAGGTGGAGACCGCAACAGGATTGACCAGTTCCATGAAGATTTTACAGAGTTTGGCCGTGTTGTTCGAGGCAGCAGAGACCCGGGCTTCAATGTGTGCTCTCTTCTTGATGAGTGTTATTGCTTCGACTGGCATTTTTGTGCATCCAGTCTAGGTCTGTATAAATGTGGCCTGGCATGCTTTACTGTAATTTCATAACGCGTCTACACTGGTCTACAGTGTGCAGCCAATGGGACATGTTTTCAATGTGGCATGGCATTTTTAATAGCAAAGCATTAATGTTCCTGTGCACCGTTGGTGACTTGCATATATTGGATTGGTGTTACCCTACAAAACAATTGCAAACACTCTGGCTTTTTGGCCAATTATTCTCAGAAAGTGTGCTGTATATTGCATTAAAAAACATATTTATATCTTTCTCCTAGTACAGTGTGCGGCATACCCTTCAGCAGCACGTTCATGCGTATTGTGCAAGCGTGATAATCTAGGCCGGTCCAGAGTGTGGCATGACCGTGATTTGTTGCCGTGATGGGGGGGCCCCCTCAGCATGGCTCGCAGGGGGGCCCCCCCACATTTTGTGATAAGCCACTGGGAACAGTGTCATCATGTGTCCGAGTGATGCTGCCATTTACAACCCAGGGAAGAACCTCCCCTTTGCTTTTACCCAGAAAATCTATTTTTCCCAAAAAGCATATTTCTAATATGCACAACTTGTTAATATTACATATACACATTACAGATTAATTAAGGCACGTCTCTGTTCAAGTCCTAGTTTCGGTTCACAAATGAGTTTTTTCGCGCTTTTGGTTGGTTACACATTTTCGGATCTGTACAATTTTTTACATATACATGCACATACCATCTGGTCATACTTCTGTAATTTTTCATGTTCCTAGCACAACCACACTAGCTACAATATTAAAAACATTTGTGGTTCAGTCTCAGAACATCGCACAGATTCCAGATTAGTTTTAAACTGAGTGAATTTTTCATTTTAATAATCTCAAGTTTCATATTTTTGTCAGTACCGTACAATTTGTTATAAGTCTTTTCCTTAAACATATATTTAGTCCAGTTTTAATCCACATTTTCAGTCTGGCCCGCCTCCAAGATCTTGGCTAAGGTAGAGAGTCACATGGCTTGTCTTCCTGCCAGGGCAGTTTCTATTGACGCCCCAAATTAGCATTTCCATTCAGCTCAAGGGAGCCCTTTGTCTGCACTCAGAGCAACAGGCCAGGGTGCCCCTCCCAGTTCCTTTTCACACCAGCCTGCCAGTTTCTTAGCGGAGCACAGGAGAGAAGATTCCTTTGTTTAGGGAGGTGGTGTGGAATGTGTTTGAAGCCCAGTGTGGGAAACTTTAACTTACAATGTGTGAAATTGTCTTTGTCTTAAAATATAACTGACATTTTTAACAAATACATCAAACAATGTCTTACTTCAAGCCTTTTTAGAATATAGTTTTGAATTGTATCCACCTCTTAGGCTTCTGATAGCAAGTCTTTCTTTGGCATAGTTTGAGTTCAATGTACAACTTAACACATGACAGGTTTTAAATCGCCAGCTTCTGACAGAGGTGAGTAACGGTATTACACCCATTTTTGACAGATTTCTTCCAGCAACCATCTTCAAAAATGTAACATATACTTCTGTGGACATTGTATTTATGTGGATTCTTGAAGTAGAATGATGTTTAACCCCCAACAAGGAGGTTGGATCTTTTTGGGTGGTTTGTGAGCCATGATTTTTGCAAATTTGACAGCCAGGGAAAAACGGATTTTTAAAACAGCTGTGTGTTTCTTTTGCAATGATGTTGCTCTGTGGACAGCCAAATGATGGGTTTTGGCAGCGGTCTCCTGTGTTACCACTGACCTAGGCAAAAGTGGATGGCGGCCTATTTTTCAGATTTTTACTGCGCACTTTCTGGTGATTTTTAGCGAGCAGCATGCTTTCTGGCGGCCATTCTGATGTTTCTGCTGCAAGCAATGCACAGTAAGGTTGCAGGGCCTGGACTAGTGGGTTGAAACATCCCACAAGCCCCCCTCTTGCGATTGGCGTTGATTGACCATCAATGGGAATTCGCAAGACTGGGATGTCAGTTTCATCTCTTCTGATTCCACAAATGGCAAAGTTCATCATCTTTTCCTCCATCAGGGGGGGATCGATCGGTTCTCCTCGCCAGTCCTGATGGGAGTATTGAGCGATACTCCGGGCCCCTCGGATCTTTGCTCCCGGTCCCTGGGTAGTCCTCCTTGGTTAGTCTCCATGGTCTCCAATCAACTATTGGTTATCTCCTAGGATGACAAAGCAAAAAACATATTTGTAGACATTTCCCCACCACTATTATTGTAGTGGGGCGGACACATACATTTTGATGATCAGGACACATTTTTATTATTATATTTTATAGACTATGTATGGAATATTTTAGATTTTTAATTTTTTGGAGCTGGAGTGGCCCCCTCTGGGGTTCCAGAAGACTCCTCCAGTTGCTGCAGTGTGCGCGTAGGATGGCAACACTTTAGTTGATTTAATATGGACCCACTTATCTTCCCCCTCTGCCAAACTGCCTTTGGGATGCAGATTTTGCAGGCGACTGGTGAGATCTTGTCTACAATTTCAAAAGGACCCCTCCAGGTAGGCAGAAATTTTCGCTGTTTGGACTGGTTCCTTTGTAAATTGTATTAGTAGACCTGGTCTCCTATATTGTATTCCTTTCTCGTAGTCTTTAAGTCATAATGGGTCTTTATGCTGTCGGCTGATCTTTCCAGATTTCGCTGAGCATAAGGAAAAGCATGTTGAAGGTGTTTTCTTAGATTTTCAACATACTCATGAGTTTTGGAGGCATTGATCAATGTCTGCTCTTGGGTCCTGTAGAGCAGATGCTGGGGAAGCACCATCCTGCGTCCAGTCATCAGCTCAAATGGTGACATTTTAGTTGCAGATGAAGGGGTAGATCTGATGGCCATTAGGACAAGCGGTAATCGAATATCCCGACTTGGCCCAGAATCTGCTACAAACTTTTTTTAATTTGCTCACAATTGTTCTATTATATCTCTCTACTGCACCACTAGAGGCTGGCCGGTAAGCGATGTGTAGCTTCCTTTTAACCCCAAGTAGCTCCCACATCTTTGTCATTACTTCGCTGGTGAAATGGCTACCTCTGTCTGACTCGATCCTTTGGGGTAGTCAAAAACGCGAAAAGATGTGGTTGATCATCAGGATAGCTGCTGTTTCTGCCTTGCAGTTTGGGGCCGGGAGATATTCCACCCATTTAGTAAACAAGCATGTCACGGACAACATGTACTTGTTCCCCCTAGAGGAGCGAATCACGGGCCCAATGAAATCGACTTGCAAATCTGACCATGGCGGTGTCATCCCCCTCTTTTGGAGAGGCGCACGGTGTGTGAGGGATGTTGGCTGAAATTGTGCACACACAAGACACCCCTTCAAGTATTGGTCGAGGTGCTGCCCCATGTGTGGCCAGTATGCAACCTCTCAAGATTTCAAGTGTTGTATGAAACCCCCTATGACCGGCTGTGGCCGCATCATGGGCGTGACTTAACTTCAGGCTTCGGAATGAGGTAGGAACCACCCACTGATCATGGCCAGCTAGGGATTTCCTTACCAACAAACAGTCTTGGATTCGGAACATTTTTGGACATTTCATCAACACTCTGAGGTCCTCTTTTCCTATGTAATCGGTATCCGTCAGGGGAAAGTTCTCAGGGTCCTCAATGTGTTGATAAAACGTACCAATTATTGGATCTCCTTTTTGAGCCGTAATCAAATCCGCATCTGGGGTCTCCTTACTCCATTGTGCAGTTGAGAGATCATTGTGCGCATTTGTCTGGGACCTAGTGATAGCAGTGACCTGGATTTCCCCCAACAGGGACTCAATCTCAATTAGATCTGCTTGGACGACCCCGGTTTTGGCCAGCTGATCAGCTAAATCATTTCCAGTTTTGTCTGGTCCCTCTACTTTGGAATGACCCTTGATCTTTTCCAGTAGATGGTCATCCCGTTCGAGGTGACCAGATCATCAATATTTTGAATTAACTTCCCATGTTTCAAGGGTTTGTTATTAGCACATAGCATGCCTCTGGTTTTCCAGTTAACCAGGTGCTCCACGAACCCGTTCCGTACATAATCCAAATCAGTGATTATGACCAGTTTGTGGAGTTGATGTTGGAAAGCAGTGAGGATGGCTTGATGCACAACCATCAACTCTGCCACTTGACTACTTCGGGGACCAATCTTGTACCCAGCGGAGGGTTCTGGGGTCTCATTCACCCATGCATTCCCTGCGCCGGCCACAAGTTCTTTTTCCCCGTTGTTGTGAACATGGTAAGAGCATCCATCCACATACAGTGGGCATTCCCTCACACTTGTCTTCTTCAAAGACTTTGTGTGGGGAATTGAGGTATGCCTCCATGTTGTCCTTGATTTTTAGACTTTCGTCCTCGAGACAGTTTTCTCTGGCACAATCATGCAAGTCTGCCAGATCTTGCGCGAGGGGACTCTTCTTGTTTTGTTGTTCTTGTTCATATCTGACCTCAACAGGAAAGCCTTGCATTGACAGAATCCAGGAAGTAATTCGGGAATTACTCACATTTCCGGCTCGGATTCTGTCACTTTGGAGATATTGCAGAGGCTGGTGTGGAGTCTCCACTATGATGTGTTCCCCCTGGATAAATGGGCGGTAATTCTTCAATGCCCACACCGTTGCCAGGAGTGCCTTCTCACAATCGTTGAATTTTTCCTCCACAGAGGATAATGTTTTACTCGCATAGGAGATTACTTTATTGACCTTGTCATGCTTTTGGTATAATACTGCAGTCAAGCATGTATTTGAGAACCCTGTCTCCAAGAATAACTCCTTGTTTCTGACAGGGTAAGCTAGGCAAGGCGCTTGTTAGAGGCTTCTTTTGAGTTGTCTTACTGCCTCGGCTTGTTCTGGACCCCATTCCCACTTGACCCCCCCCCCTTCAAAAGATGAATCAGGGGTCTTGTGATCTCTGCGTAGCCCTCAATGAACTTTCTGCTGTAATTAGTCAGTCCAAGGAGGCTCCTGATTTCCCGCAGAGTTGTGGGGTCTTTCAATTTCTGGAGGGCTTCCACTTTCTTTTCGTGGGGACAGAGACCCTGAGGAGTAATCTCATGACCCAAGAAATTTACACGGGTTCTACACCACTGTGCTTTTTCAAAGTAAAGTTTTTCTCCGGCAGCCCTCAACTGTGTCAGAACATAACGTATCTCCAGTATGTGTTCCTCCACAGTTGAGCTTTTGATGAGAACATCATCTACATAAGCCAGGTTACCCCTCTCACCCAGGTCGGACATGGTCTTATGTAGAAAAATGTTGAACTCATTGCCAGAGTTGATGTATCCGAAGGGAGTCTGGGTCCATGTGTACTGCTGCCCCCCAAAGGTAAAGGCCAGCTTGTATTGGTCCTCCCTACTGACAGGTACAGTCCAGTATCCATTGGTCAGGTCCATTGCAGTGAATACCTGTGACCCCTGGATCTGGGCCAGCCCTTGGCCAATGTAGGGAAGAAGCCATCGGGAAGTATGGACCCGTTTGTTGAGCTCCCTAAGGTCAGCGCAGAGTCTCCACTGGCCGTTTGGCTTCAATATCCCCAGCACCGGATTATTGAAGGTGCTGTGGACTGGACGAATTATCCCACGGGACTCAAGGTTCTTAATTATTTCAGTAAGGGACTCCATTGATGCGAGAGGCAAGCGATATTGCTTCACAAACACTGGAGTCATGCCAGGGGCTGTGGGAATTGTTGTTGCGTGGATGTTGGTGCGACCACAGTCATATGAGTCCACCGCAAAGAGATCTTGAAAATCCAAGAAAACTTGTTTCAACTTTTGCTTCTGCTCCAGAGACTCCCAGGCATCAGCTAGGTTGACTCTCTCTTCAACCATCTGCCTGAAGCCTGGAAAGACTTCTGGTTTCGCTATCTCAGCGGCCTCCTCCAGCTGGGTGGATAAGTCCCTGGTCAAAGTGCTGATTTGTACTGGTGGCTTCAGGTGGGAAAGGCAGCGCTCATGGACCTGGAAAATCACCTCATCCCTCCTGAAGTCACATCTTCCTTACCATAAGGGTAGGAAGTGTACACCAGAAAGTTCCCCCCATGCGGGGTAAAGATCCTGTCTGATGTTGTGTTGTCATCACTGTCACTGTCAAAACAGTCCTTTGGGATTGGTCCTAAAAATTAAATGTCGGTCATCAACCACCGTTCCAATAATGGTGCCTGCGGCTAGAGTGATACTCTTTAAGTCGCTGTTATCTAACTTCTATTGGAATGGTGTCATTTTCTATATTGACTAGTGGTGTTGGGTTTACCCCCAACCCTTGCTGTTGGAGAGAAGCATTTAGATGAATATAGGCATCTGGGTTTTTCAATTTCTGTCCTCTTTTAACTTTCACTTCCAGGGAGAATTGTCAGGTCCTTGCTGGGATGGTGACTTCCTCTCCAATCTGAATTTCAACTGCATAAGGCAGCAGTTGAGCTGACCTACATTTTTTCTCTGGGTCATCGAAGCCCATGGGATTATCCGCTAATCGGGACCAAGCTTTGAAGTTTATTAGGTCCTAACTAATGGCAAAGCGATTGAGAATATCAATGCCTAAGGAAAAGGCGGCATTGACGTCTCGCACGTCCCAACAATTATGAGCTGTGCTCTTGTTGCCTATGGAGATTTTGAGCATGCACCTGCTTGGAGATGTTTGGAATTGGTTGTTTCCAGATCCATTTCCCATTTGTCTATCTGTCTAAAGGTGGTAATGGCTGGATCTTTTGGGAGTTGGCCTAACATGGCTTCGCTGATGAAGCTCTTACCGTTGTTCACACACACTCGGGCGAGAACAGAGTCCTTCCCTTCATTTAACTGAACAGGGATGAACAACTGCTCTCCATCCAATTTTCTGAATATCAGCCAGGCTCTGAGCTGATTTCTCATCTTTCTGGACTATAGGAGTGGGAATGTCTGATTGTGGATTGGTAAAGAATTTCAGTGATTCCTTCCATTGTGGAATGCCACCTTAGACTGGAAGGAAGGTTGATTTTCAGAAATAGAGAGGACCCCCCCCATCACCAGTTTGTTGTCCTACTGCTATTACTGTCACGTCTGGAATTTGGTTGTTCTGGAAGTGAAATTCTACTTGGGCAGATTTTTGTTCAACCATGTGGCATGTGCCGTTTAAACTAACATGGTTGACACCCTGTTTCAATTTTATTGGTCGGCTAGTCTGTGTCCAGAGGACCTTGTTTTACACAGTCTATTAGGGGTGAGAACCTTCTCAGGAGGTAATTCCCTAGTAAAAAAAGGGGTGCCCTCTGGAGTCAAAACTATGACAAGGTGTTTCACCTTGTCGCCCAATTTTATTGTCCAAATCTGCAGTCCCCTCGACGGGAATTTCCTTCCCGTCAAAGTTCTGAAGTTGTCCAGTAAGAGAGGTGAGAGGAATTTGATAATTCTCCCCCCTTCCTGAATTCAGATTATCAAAGGCCTTTTTGGACAGAAGGGTAGCTTGGGATCCCTTGTCCACCAGTGCCAAAATTGTACCCTGCCCCTGTACTTGAACCGGGGCATAGTATCTTCCCTCCTTCTCCGCAAGGGGGCCCAGATAATGTAATTTTTTGGACAATTTATGGGTGAGTTTTTTAGTTTTGGACATAGAGAGAGAAGAGATTTGGGCAGAATTCTGTGGGGAGTCTAGGGAATCTGAAAAGAAAAGGTGGCAACTAGAGATGGGAGAAGTTTAGACTTCGCCCTGGTTCTGGGCCGCCCCCCCCCCTTTCTGGAGGCAGTCGCCAGGATGGGTTTGAACCAGGGGATTTCCATGTTGTTGGTTCTGGGGTTGGATGATGGCCGGCGCTAGCTCAGTCCCCATATCTACCCAGTCTGGATTTGAATCCTTTGGGACCCATTTCTCTTTGGGAGGAGTTCCCCCATCTCTGGAGAAGATCCTTTTCCCAGGATCCTCTGAGGACCCCTCTCCTTCAAATTGGAAGATCTGTACCTCCTCCACAATATGGGTCTGTTTGGATCCTTTGTTTCTCCTAACCCCCGTCTGCTCCTGGGGGGCAGGCTTTCAGGGGCAGGAGATTTTGTTTCCAGTTCCTGGGTTTCCAGGGGCTTTTTAAAAGTGGGGAAATAAGCTTCCTCCAAAGCTTTACACCCCCCTTCCCCGTGTGCCTCCTCCCTGGGAACCGGTGGGTTGTCTGGGTGCTGCCCCCGTCATTGTTCTGGAGCACCAGGTCCAGAGTTTGGGGCATTCTGCGCCGGCATGTTCATCTGAGGGTTCTGCTGAGCCCTCAGCATGCGACCCAGATCCTGTGCCATATTTTGGACCTGGCACTCTAGCTGTGAAACCCGCTCAGGCTGATAAGGGGTTCTGTTTTCTCCCCTGGGCTGATCCCGGGAAGGGTAGCTATCCCTTCTCTGGTAATACCCCGGGTTGGGAAGATTTTTGTACCCCTCCACCCTTGGCCTCCCCTCTGCCGGATTAGGTTGTCTGGGCACAGGAAATTGGGGAAAGAAGGATGGATGATTTTGGGGTTGAAAGTTTTGTGGATACCTGGGGAAGAAGTTCTGTCCAGGATTTGGGGAGTTTCTGCCCTCCTGGGGGAATTTAGGAGGGAAGTTTCCTGGGTTAGGTGCTTGGTTTGATCCCCCCCCCCCTCCTCACTCTCCTTGGGCTGGAGGAATCTACACATAACCCAGGATGGGTCTGTTCCCCTTGTAGCGGGGACTTGCATAGTCAGGGGAGTGAGGGAACCCGTTTGTGGGACTACCTCCTTGGCTCCCTGTCTGTGCCTGGCCTGAGGGCCTTCTGGGCTTGGGATTATTCTGTTGTGCAGGCAAGTTTTTAGGCCCCCATCTCCAAATCTAAAATGGGGGCAACCTTTACCTCTGCCACCTTAGCAGCAGCAGAGGGGTTGGTTGTTTTGGGGCTTTTAGGGGCTTTTTTGAGTGTTCCTGTCTATGGGCTTTTGCACCTCATAAATCCGGGTGGCCTGTTCAATGACCCAGTCTAGTGATATTTTCTCATGAAAATCTCTCACTAGCTGGGTCATGATGTATTTTGGTAGAGCATGGAAAAAAGTATTAACAAATTCTCTGCTGTCCGTGCGCACCCTTCTGGTAGTCTGCGCAAAGGCACACTTTAGCTCCTGCACAAATTCTTGTGGGGCCTGATCCTCCCCACATTGCAAGTTGTAGGCTGCCTTGCGAGCCTCTTGGGGATTTCTGTGAACAGAAAAATGCTTCAAGATTGCTGCCCTATATGTGGACCATCTTGAATGATTTTGGTCCTCCAGCCCTGTAAAGAAACTGGAGTATTCTGGTGAGAATGTCTATTTCACATACTGAATGCAGCTACTACTGTCTTTCAAATGGAAAGTTTCCATCATCTGCTCAAAGAGCTCTAATGTCACGCTCACCCGATTCCCACGGAGGCGCAGGTCTGGCTTCGAGTGCTGATGCTTCTTCAATGGTGAAGCGCAGGACTCTGATGATGGACAGGAAGGGCCCCCTCTACTCTGGCTTTTCTGGCTCGCAGGAATATTCCCCTGTGCGTGAAAAGGGAGTATTACCTACTGACGGAATAATGCTCAAGCCTCCCACCAACCCTCCTCGATACCCTTCCACGATTCCCTGTGAAGTCTCATCTTAGGGTCTGGAAGGATGAGTTCTCCATCCTGCTTCTGATGCAGGGGCGCGTTGAAACCCAGTTACTTCACTGGATTGAGGTTTGATTGGAGTTCAAAATAAGCTTGACTATTCAGGTGAGGCTCTGTAAGAGTTCTGTTGCAAGTTCAAGCTTAATAATAATGTTCATTGTCTTATTGCAGCAAGCGCTAATGCTTATGTCTTTTTCCCCTTAGGGGCCGGGGTTCGGAATGCCGGAGATATGGCGCCGACCCGAAGTGTAAGTTCTGGATGAGCGTTCAGGTAATGTCTTTGCATTCGCTCATTCAATGTCTTTGTCTTTTTTCCCCATTAGGGCCGGGGTCCGGAATGCCAGGAAGCGGCAGGACCCGAAATGAAATGGGAATGACCCAACAGGTAAGCCTTAGAAGGAAACTGAGCTTTTCCTATTTCCCTTCCTTCTCTCACCTTGTTTTCTTCTCTTTTCTCTCTAGGCTCTGGGAAGTGGGTGCGGATCCGGATGATCGCTGCTGAAGATGGAGGCGCCCAGGAAAGGTGGGTGAAATGCAGCGCTGCAGCGATCGAAGCGAAATGCATTTAAAATGATGTCTTCCCTTTCAGGATCGTCGGTGTGATGTCCCCGTTATGCAGCTTTAGCAGTTAAGGTCTTCTTTCTCACCAATTCTCTCTTATCTCCCTTTGCAGGCGACCCTGGATGCTGACAGGCGTGGCTGAAGTCCAGATGCAGGAGCTGACATGGGGAGCGTCCAGCTGCGAGGAGCAGAACAACGCGAAGCGTGAGTTGCTGATCGGGCGTGGTTTAAATAGCTTTGGAAGAAGTTCCAGGCATGTATCCTTCCACCGATCAGGTATGTATCCTTCCCCGACCACACCCAGGTGGAAAGTAGTCCCACAGGTAAAGTAGTTCCATTCAGGCCTCAAGAGGGCCTGGATGTAGCAGCATGGTCTGCATCAGGTAAGTGCACATTAAAACACTTGAACACATGTCTAGCTTTATGAGCCTGGCGCCTAAGGCGCCAGGACAGGGGTCCAACATGAGCCTGGCGCCTAAGGCGCCAGGACTGTGTCCAAAGGGCCCCAGCTTGGGCCCGCTGGCACTTCCCTGGGGGGGGGGGGGGGGGAGGGGGTGAAGGGGGGGGGGGGGGGGGGGGGGGAAATGATGCCTGCCTCTGGGGTTGCTGGGTCGGACCTGGCTCCTTGGAGGTAGGCATCATGACATCTAAGTGCTCCCAAACAGAATACTTAGCATTCTTATGATAAGGCGTGATGACGCTCCTTATTGCCTTACTTTGTTTTAAGGGGTCCTTAAGCAAGGCCCTTTTTGCCTTATTGGCCGCCTTAGTTCGGGTAACCCTTGTCCATTCATCCTCTTACTCAGAGGCACTGCTCCCAGAGGTGCCCGTCTGATCTTCTAGGTTCTCCCAGATTCTGCGAGCCTGGGAATGGCTGACAGAATGTGGGGACCTAGTCTCCTGTGTCCTGAGGCGCTCAGAGGAGTCTTCTGATTCCTCCTTGCTTCCAGGATTTGATGGGTACCCCCCACTGTCCTAGCTGGGCAGAGGTTTTTAGGATGCCCTTAGTGGGCCTACTCTCCTGGAGTTCCCTACTAAACTTCACAGTACTTGGGTACCCATACCCAGGTGCCTGCCCATCCATTCCTGGGAGGTGCTGGCCTATGAGCCCCATACTTCTGACTGGATAGTAATCTGCCATCCCCGTGGCCCTGGGCTCATGTGCGCCAGTGGACATGGGGTGGCAGAGTCCAGGGACTGGGAAAGATGAAGGCCTCTGGTACTAGGGTTCCTGAGGTTATGTTCATGTGTTTCCCTTTCCCAGCGAACCGCATCTCTATCAGCCCCTGCTCCCTGTTGCCATGCAAGAACCTGAGCTTTCTGTTCCTCAATCAAGGTCTTACTTCTCTCTATCAGTCTCTCTTGCATGGCTACCTGCCTGTGGAGCTTGTCATTCTCACAGAGAGCCTCATTTTCTCTCTGTGCTTCCTGGGTTGCTTTTGAGTACTGGGCCAGTCTTTGCTGCAGGAGGGTTACCTCCTGGCCTGCTCCTTTCTTGCCAGAGCATCTTCCACCCTCCTGGTGTGCTCTAACAATCTATCATGCTCTTTTTGGAGGTCACCCAGCCCCTGGAGGGCCAGGTGATTTTCTTCCAGTTTCCCTTTTAAGGGACAGACTTCCTGGCCTAAGGTGTCCCTTTCCTGAGCAAGAGCCTGCCTCTGTGCCGCCAGGTTGTCCCTCTGTCTTTGAAGGGCACCAGCTTTCTGCCGCTCTTCATCAAACTCTGCCTGGGTGTCCAGGACTTTCAGAATTAATTTGTTGCTCTCTGCCTTCTCTCTATCTAGGTGGCTTTGCAGGGTGACTAACTGCTCTGCGCATGCCCTGTTGAAGTCCGGTTGTTGCTCCAGCTTTTTCTGGCTCTGCAGTAGAGAGTCCAAACCTTCTTGGTACTCCTTCTGTAATGCCAGAATTCTGGTATCCTGGTCTGCCTTATCCTGTTGCAGGATACCCATATCCTGCTGCCTGCTTTCATTTTCTGACTCCTGGCTTTTCTGCAGCCTCCGCTCAGAAGAGTCCAGATCAGATTGGGCCCTTTCTAATGCCATCAGTTGCCTAATTGCCAGATCTTGGCCTTCAGCATATTTGTCCTGTATGGCTCCCATAGATAAATATGAATATGCCGCTATCTTGGCAATCTTATTTTGCTCATCCTTGGCCTTAGGGGCCATATATAGTTCACTCAGGGCCACATGTAAGGGACCCTGATCTCTCCAGATATCTAACCCTGTTGCAGTGATCTATTGTGTGATTGCCTGCAACCACACATTCTGGCCCTGCTCAGTCCACTCACCTCTCACAAATAACTTATGTAAAAGGTGTTCTCTAGCTATCTTGATGTCTACCAATGTCGCCATTTTGGAAATATTGACTTCCTTCCTGACTTACAGATGTTTTTATTTTTTTTATATTATGTTTGCAAAACAGACCGTTTCCTTAGAGCGTTCCCTTTTGAGGGGTGCTTTTACATCGTAACACAGCATAGTAGCCCAACAGGATTTATGTATCCTGTCAGTTAGCACACTGTATTAAACTGCACAATGGTAGATCTAATCCAGAAATCCCGGCCACGAGCCCCCAATTTGTAAGTGATTTCAATCCAGCACTCCAACTAAGTCAATGCCTAGTATGGGATGCCTAATGGAAACCCTTATTTATATATTTTAATGTCGAAAGTGTGTTTAATTCTGGATGATGTACCCTTATATAACGCCCCTCTTTGAATTCCCCCGGTCTCACTGAACCAAGAAATAGGTTTGTTTTGCAAATTAAAAGATTTATTTGAAGAATTGAACAATATATAGATTACACTTTTATGGATATGAATAATATCTGAATATCACACTTATGAATATGAACAATGATCAGCAATGGGTAATATAATATCAACAATCTCTTTAATCAATTAGGAGTAGGAATAGGAAAAATAATCTAGCAGAGAATACTTTGTATGGGTTCAAGAGATTTCAATGATAGGAAGAGATACAACACAGAAATAAAACTTGATAGGACTTCAATCAAAAGACAATATGATCACTCTTTCCCCTGTTACTACCCACTCCCCCCAACATGCAATATGAAGATATGGAATGAAGGCACACAGGTATCAGGAATAACAATCAACAATGCAGTTCAATCCCAATTTCCCCCCAGCAAGCTTAGAGAAAACAGTAATGATTTCAAAACAGGTCGATTACTTTGAATGTGGTTTGAATTGCATGGGAAAAATGCTAAAAATGATTTTAATTCGCTAAATGAGATTCAGAACTAGTGAGAGTTGCTGCGGATTGGTTCAGGTCAACCCTAGCAATGATTGTAGAATGATTAGCAGATGGGAAACGAAAATCAGAAGTTGAAACCAAGAAATAGCTGTTTTTACATGTGGTGAAATTGAGCCAAATGCAGATTGGAATGAAAGCTGAGGATGTTAGCTTCAAAATGACATTTAAATTGTTTCTAGGACGTACGGTTCAAAAGTTTGAGGTTTTTGTGAAGGTAGATTTTTCAGAAACGGAGTCAAGATTCAAAATGAAAGATGCACTTTAAAGATTAGGAACCAAGATGGACTTATACTAAGGAGCTATGAAAGTGCAAGATACCCAACGGGACAACCACCAGAACAGGGCGCCTTCCGCTCTGATTGCTGTGCGCCAGGACACTTGACTTTCTTCAGAAAATATCAGTGCACTGATGATTATCGCTACAATTATCACAGACTATATAATGAGAAGAATTCAGGATGCACACAAGATTCTATAATGCAGTTCTGGATAGGTTGAAATGGGTTGAATAGGATTACTTTAAACTAAGAGATGTCTATGGGCAGTTCTAGACTAAATGCTCACTCCTATGGCTTTGGAATGGAATGGGCCCGTCAAAGATTTGGTCAAGGGTTTGGCTTCACTCGCCACCGGACAGGTCTCAGGCACTGGGTTCTGCTCTCAGCAAGGCCCACTGGTCTGTGCGGCCTCTTGGACTGGATCTGACGGTTTGGTTCTGGGTGCAGCTCTGCTCTAGGGGTCTGGATCTTGGTTCTAGCACGAGGTTCTTAGCTAGAACAGCAAAACAGCTCAGCCAGGCTGTTGGAATTTGTGGTGCCTCTTGGAAGTTTAGGGGTTAAAATCAGGTTGCTAGATTTTAAATGTCTGCTGAAAAGGGTTCAGCTTTTTGGATTGGGCCTTTCTGCTTCAAAGTTCTAGAGTCTGGATTATGGGTCTGGTTCTAGAGTCTGGAGTCTGGATCTTCCTGCAGGGTGCTTCGCCAGGGGATCAGTTGATGAGTGAGAAAGTGTGTCTGGGTCCTCAACAGTCCCTATTTATCCATTTTCCTAAGTGGGCGGGGAGGCTGATTGTCTATGCCCAACCCTCTAAGGATCTGATAGGTCAGAGAATTCCCCTTCTCCTGATTGAAGAAAGGAACAGTATGTCATCATGTGTCAGAGTGATGCTGTCATTTACAACCTAGGGAAGAACCTCCCCTTTGCTTTTACCCAGAAAATCTATTTTTCCCAAAAAGCATATTTACAATAGGCACAACGTGCTAATATTACATATACACATCACAGATTAATTAAGGCACGTCTCTGTTCAAGTTCCATGTTCCTATGAGTTTCGGTTCACAAATGACAGTTTTTTCACGCTTTTGGTTGGTTACACATTTTCGGATCTGTAAAATTTTTTACATATACATGCACATACCATCTGGTCATACTTCTGTAATTTTTCATGTTCCTAGCACAACCACACTAGCTACAATATTAAAAACATTTGTGGTTCAGTCTCAGAACATCGCACAGATTCCAGATTAGTTTTAAACTGTGCGAATTTTTCATTTTAATAATCTCCAAGTTTCATATTTTTGTCAGTACCGTACAATTTGTTATAAGTCTTTTCCTTAAACATATATTTAGTCCAGTTTTAATCCACATTTTCAGTCTGGCCCGCTTCCAAGATCTTGGCTGAGGCAGAGAGTCACATGGCTTGTCTTCCTGCCAGGGCAGTTTCTATTGACGCCCCAAATTAGCATTTACATTCTGCTCAAGGGAGCCCTTTGTCTTCACTCAGAGCAACAGGCCAGGGTGCCCCTCCCAGTTCCTTTTCACACCAGCCTGCCAGTTTCTTAGCAGAGCACAGGAGAGAAGATTCCTTTGTTTAAGGTGGAGGTGTGGAATGTGTTTGAAGCCCAGTGTGGGAAACTTTAACTTACAATGTCTGAAATTGTCTTGTCTTAAAATATAACTGACATTTGTAACAAATACATCAAACAATTTCTTACTTCAAGCCTTTTTAGAATATAGTTTTGAATTGTATCCACCTCTTAGGCTTCTGATAGCAAGTCTTTCTTTGGCATAGCTTGAGTTCAATGTACAACTTTACACATGACAAGTTTTAAATCGCCAGCTTCTGACAGAGGTGAGTAACGGTATTACACCCATTTTTGAAAAGATTTCTTCCAGCAACCATCTTCAAAAATGGACTTTGTTCAGATAACATATACTTCTGTCGACATTGTATTTATGTGGATTCTTGAAGTAGAATGATGTTTAACCCCCAACAAGGAGGTTGGATCTTTTTGGGTGGTTTGTGAGCCATGATTTTTGCAAATTTGACAGCCAGGGAAAAACGGATTTTTAAAACAGCTGTGTTTCTCTTTTGAAATGATTATGCTCTGTGGGCAGCCAAATGGTGGGTTTTGGCAGTGGGCTCCTGTGTTACCACTGACATAGGCAAAAATGGATGGCGGCCTATTTTTCAGATTTTTACTGCGCACTTTCTGGTGATTTTTAGCGAGCAGCATGCTTTCTGGCAGCCATTCTGATGTTTCTGCTGCAAGCAATGCACAGTAATGTTGCAGGGCCTGGACTAGTGGGTTGAAACATCCCACACCGCCTTTCTTTGTGTGGTCTAACGTGGGGAGGAGAGCTGATTCAGCCACATTTATTATTTTGAACACTGATTTTTCCTTTGCATACATTTCTCCTTTAAACACTTTTTTGTACAAGAGATAGGGCAGGCATTAGGTTTTGTTAGCATAGGCCATTTTGATTTTGACGTACTCCACTAGAACTGCTTTTTTATCGTTTGATGGTCGAGACTTCTCCCATCTTAGTTATAGGGCAAAGTAGGTGTTTTTCCAACCCCAGAAACTTCCATAAAGGTTTTACAAATGGTACCTATTGTGCCAGTGTCATACTTGTGATACCATGCCTCCCCTAGAGTGGGCAGCAAGATAAAGGTCAAAACCACAGATGAAATATAAATATAATATAGGTATGGTGTGCCACAAGCACCTAGAAACTGGACCTTGAGGAGCCTCATAAAGCGCATGCGAGAAAGGAGATTCGTCATGAAGGAACCACTGTGCCGAGGACGCAGTAGTTTTAAAACATGCATGTACCGACATAAATATACAGAGGTCTCAAGGGACACAGGTTTGGGACCGTTTGGGGAACATGGTGAAAATGTACAGATCTGTATGCGTTGTGTTTTTCATAGTTTGTCTAGACCCTGCAGATAGGGCTTTGCAATGTGCTTTCTGTGTGACTGGGAACACTGTTTTGTTCAAGGTTGGCGGCTGAGGGAAGACAATGAGTAGCAGTTACAGCCAGGTTGGGTTTTTATGACTTGGCATTCTTGCTGGAAGGTGATGTAATCTTGAAGTACATGAGAGCCTGTTACTCATTGTTCAGAAAGGTGCGGCCATCTGTTCATGGCTGAGCAATAAACCTGGGTTGAAGAGACACCTAATGACAGAGTTGACCGATACTTTATTGGTTTCAATTATTTTCTCAGGTTGTGTTCAGATGTCATGGTGTGTTGAATTGGTAGTCGTTTAGATTATAATGAAACAAGGACACCAGCAAGTCTAGGTGGGTGAGAGAGTTATCACCAGTTCAAAGGAAACTTTTTTACTCTCCTACTCCCAATATTGTTTGAAGTGTCCTTGCAAACTATGTGCAATCACATCTGTGGTTAGAAGATCCCAGGGGCCAGCTGCAACTTGCAATGAATTTTGTTTGTTTAAATGTTAACTGTGATGTTGTCACAACCTACCACAGACGTTTCCAGTAAGGGAGTGTGCTACAAATATGAGCTGATCATGATAGATAAATGTGACCAATGAGAATGTGGGTTTTGGAGAAGATTGGTCAAACCTATACAAAAGAAATCCAGTCGTGTGGGGGATTATTTGTTAATGAATATTTGGGGGTGTTGCAAAAAGTATATAATGTGAAGTTTGTGTGGTTCAGGGAGACTTTGGTTAGTTTGACCCTACAGCGTCATCTAGCTACTGCCGGCTGTTTGTACAATAAACCTGCTTTATTTACAAACGGGCACTTGCTTCTTAAGTGGTAGGCCCGCTTTTGGTTAAGGTGATTAGAGGCCCATCCACACACTCAAGGTTCAAGCTCCACTTCCAAAGCAACATCTCCCTCTGAGAGGTCCATCTTTATATCTTTTATGACCGCACTGTTTACTTTAAAAAGAAACTGTCCCAACTTCCACTGATCCAGCCCTGTCTCTGCTGGTTGCTCGTTACCTTCGTCCTGCTCCTCTCTTCTTCACTGCCTTACTTGTGCCAAATCTTACTCTGCTTGCTGCAATGCTTCCTTTAGACTTCTGTACGCTTGATTTTCTACCTCCAGTCTCAATCATTCCTCTATACTGGCCATTGGAGGCGTTATTCTATCTTCCACTTCCGTTCTTAACCATTCCGCAAATCCAGCCATTGGAGGTTGTGTTTGTTTCTGCCTTGCAATTGCTGGGGTGGAGGATTTAGATGATGGAGGCTCATACTGGGGATTAGTATATCCCGCAGCGTGCAATAAATGAAAACACGAATAAGGTGGCGGGCGGTAGGGATTTCTGTCATGATGCATACCCCCGGGCATCCAGACCACGTCCATCAGCCCCAGGAGCAGGCATCATGTCGCCTTGAGAAAACCCAGCAACCCCTGCTAGGGGCTGTCTGGGTTCAGTCCTGGCGCCTATGGCGCCAGGCTCATATGGGACATCAGTCCTGGCGCCATAGGTGCCAGGCTCATAGGTGCACACTTACCTGATGCAGACCATGCTGCAAAAAGATCCAAGCCCATGTGAGGCCTGGAAGGGACTACTTTACCTTAGGGACTATTTTGTTACTCGGGTGTGGTCGGCGAGGAGTACCTACCTGGGACTACTTTGGAGGCTATTTAAACCACGCCCGAAGAGCAGCAAACGCCTCGCGTTATTCTGCATCCAGCAGCGTAATGCTCACTGTGCCAGCAGCAGCATCCAGCCTTCTGCCATGCCCGCCTCGAACCTGGAGCACCTAGAAAGAAGGAAAGAAGCAAAGGTTAGAACAAGAGTATTACTTGATTTCTTACCTGATTCCGGATTCATCGCATCTTCAAACCAGAGGAAAGACTTTGTTTAAACGCGTCACATCGCCAGCAGCAGCACTGCGCCATACTCACCGTTCCACGCCGCATCTCTTCGATCCGGTGCTGTCTCCATCTTTACATCGCCGAATCCCGGCACCTAAGGGGGACAAGAAACAACAAGGTGAGCAGAGAGAACAGACAGAGACAATCTCTTTAGCCGCCATATGCTTACCTGATTTTACCGCCGGAGGTATAATTCATCAGCACGCCACATCTTCTTATGCCGCACCTGTAAGATAAGGAGAAAGCAGCAAGTTTAACCCTTGGCATTATTTACCGGACAGTGTTGGGTAACACAGACTTTTACCGGAGCGCTTTCAGCTGTCCATCTTCTTATTGGGTCAAAGCTGCAAGATAAAAAAAGGAGTTGGACAGGAGTGAATTCCCGACATTTTGAACTCTTACGAACTATATACTTACGGCTCTTCGCCAGGACCTTTTGGAGTCAGGATTCGTCTACAACTCTTCCAATATCTTCAGGCCAGTGAAGTAACTGGTTATCAAAGCGCCCCTGCGTGCTTCGCAGGATGGAGGGCTCATCCTTCAAGAATATAAGGTGAGATTGCTGAGAGGGCGCTTCAGAGGTGATTAGTGCAGAGGACAGTGGGGGTGCTATCACTTGAATCCACAAGTGGCTAAATCCATCTCTCCACTTGTAGGAGAATATTTCTACGGGCCAAGCAGACAAGATTAGGAGGGCAGATCCAGTCAGTCATCGCTGCACTACGCATCACGTGGGTGGAGGCCGCAGCAGTCCGGGTCCGACCGACGCCCCTGTGGGAGCCAGGTGAGCGTAACAATCTCTGAGCCTTCATCCTCCTGCCCTATTTCCCGACCCTTACCTCCAGGGGCCTTCACTGCCTCTTCAAACAACCACATCCTCCATAATTCTAGAATACTATGCCTTCTTCCCAATTTCTGTCTCTTGTTCCTTGTTGATAAGAAAGTATACCTGTTTTCCCATATAACCTTATCATGTGTTCCCTTTTTGGGCCAGGATTTGAACATTCTACTCTTAGTCTCCTGTACCACTCTCTGTGGCACTTCAATTTCTTTTCCTTATACCTTGGGAGTGTTTTACACACATTTCCAACGGAGTCTCCATACTCCGTTCCAATCCCTATCTTAATATTATACAAGTAAAAATAAAACTTTCACAAAAAGCTGATCCTGCGGCACTCCAACCAATACTGACTCTTTAAACAAAATACCAATGTCTCCCCCCACCTTTTAGACCCCTCAATGATTGATCACTTCGGCCTCACACCACAGTCGCCTTGCTCTCGGCTATTACTTGTTAAGGATACCAATCGGGCGTCACACAGCAGACCAGGACATTTGGTCTTATCATGGGATGTGCGCTCAATAGGAATGCTTTTTTTTTTCAATTAATTCAAATTGAGCCGATACCCGATCTGTGCCACACCCCCTTTTACAAATACCGCGGGTCACAATGGACCATGAACCAGGCCGGTTGGTGAAAATACTATATTTATTTTAAAATTAACAAAAATAACACAAATTTGTATATTGGGCAGCAATCACCAATCGTGTTAACCTTCTAGTAGAACATATCCAAAGCACAAGTGAATAGGAGCTCTTTTTGAATTAGGAGAGATAGCACCCAAGTTAAGGTTTCCCCCTGCAATGTTCCCTCAACCCACACATTGAATTCTGAGTGGATAGAAAGAAGCGGCAGGTAGTCAGGGATAAGAGGCAGCAAACCAAATCAGAATCCTTGCATGACAAAATAAGAGACAAAGGTCTAAAATGACACTCAGATTTTGTTAAATAATTAATTATATGTGTGTTTAAATAATGCTATGCATATGTTTTATCACAGTATCAGGGGTGTTATATCACTAGCAACTATAAGATAAAGTGTCACAAAAGCATTTAGTTCACAAAGCAGGTTGAACTTGAAAACACAGTGCAGCCGGATTTACACTTGGAAAAATAGCATTTACACTTTTTTTAGCTTTAAATGTCAAAACTTTTTTTTTCAACAAAGAAAACAGGTGAAAAACACTGAATTGGAATGCGGTTTTTGGGCAGGGGGGTAGATGTATATCACAGGGACAATATAAAGTTGAAAGGAGGGCAATAGGTGAAGAATTGACAGAGATTTGGAAGGTAGCAGGGGGTTTATTTTTAGGAAAATAAAGCAGTTCAAAAGAGAATCAGTTTTAAAAATGAAAGGCAAATTTTACTTTAACAATATACTCTAAATAATTTAGTTTAAGAGGGACACAGTAAGATCCAAGTTTGATTCGCAACGTCAACCTTGTCACCCCAGCGTTCAACTTTATGTGGAAATTAGTTTGATTACTCAAAATATCACTAAGGGCTTATGATCTACACAAGACAGAATTAATAGAGAGATGGCGCTAGCACTTAGAAAGTCAAGGACAGGGTGCACAGAGAATTCTAACAGTTTTAACAAGTTACCAGGGTATGGGTAGGATTGCTTAGAGTGTGGAATAAAGACAAAAGGGTCAAGATGGGGAGACTGTGTTTCGCTGGGTTGGGGAAATACAGTCCACGCTTGAGTTTTGGGATTTTGGAACAGTCAGGGGTCTGGTCACAAAAGATTCTGGTCCCCGGATAGCGGACTCTCCTGGTAAAAGACAGCTGGGCAAAAGTCTGGTCACCGGATAACAAGGACAGCTGGATGGCAGGGTTGTAACGGGCATGCAGTTAGTTGGTAAAAAGATGGTCTGGTTTCAGCATGCTTCCCAAAGAATACCACAGCTTTTTCCTTTGGTTTTTGGGATTTAGTGGGATTTCAGGATTCAGGCCTTGCTGGGATGGTCAGCAATGCTTTGGCCTTGCTGGGATAGGATCAGCTATGCTTTGGCTTTGCAGTGGGATCTGGAATCAGGCAGGATAAATGTAGAAGATCAGGAACGCAGGCGCAGGAAATTCAGGAAAAAATTTGTCTAGAGTCATGTCAGCCACACTTTATATAAAGCATGGTGACATCATAGAACTATATGGTGGGCCAGGCTTAGCTGGGCACGCCTCTAAACAACTGGATTGGTCAGGGGTAATGGTTGACGCCTTCCTATCCGCTGGTTGGCTTTCAAGAGCATGATGGCAGATTTATGATGCAAGTTTTACAATGTCCAGACCCGCCCACATTTACTTTTGCTAAAATCCAGTTTTGACATGAATGGCACATTTGTACAGTGGTAGCATTTTAACAAATTACATAAGCAGGTTAAATAATTTATGCAGCACATGCCAGTTCAACTCTGCAGTCTGTAAGACTTTGTTTCGTCCGCTTAACAGTTTTCCGTCGTTTTTAGTGAGAAATATTCGGCTGAAAATTCTATAACTTTATACATGTGTGTGAATTATCATTAGGCATGTCCGCATTGAAATTCGCAATGGCATCATGTATACTTTCCTTATAATACCCAATTCTTTGCCATTTCTGTTCCCAATATGGCCGTGAAAGCTACAATTTCTTAAATTAAAACCCACAAAATTATATTAAGCTTTTAACTTTTTGCATTCCTGCAAAGTCCGGTTGCAAAGATAAAAGTCTGAAAAGATTCTTAATAAAATAGCTGTTTAAACCAAATGGTCAGCATTGTCCTCCAAATATGGTCATACCTTTCCAGGCTAACCCCCTAAGCCCTGGGTTGTCCTGGAGTTATTCTTTGAAGCTTCTTTTAGAAGTCACAGGGAGGTGTAATTTCCTTTTTCACATCTTCATGTCCCAGAATTTCTATTGTAAGAGACCTCTGCCCAGACAAAAGTCTGATGAGTATGTGAACTTTGGGTTCCATGTCATTTCATCGCAGGATGTTTTTTCGCAAGGTTTTTACCGTGATTTTGTTTACGAAAAAGCCCATCTAATTTTTTTACATTATTTTGGGGGATTCCGTCTAACAACCCCATTTTCTTTAATTTGTATTTATTCCCAAACCTCCACACACAAATATATAAAATTTACTAACCTCCCCCCCCTAAAAAAATTTGGTTTTTTTTTGTAAAAAAATGTGCGGTAAAAAACCCTGCTAAAAAACATCCCGCGATGAAAGGACATCGTACCGAACTTTCTTTGTCTTGGTCAGTGAAAGTTTTCCAACCTAGTAATTATCAGCCAAGTGTCCTGGAAGTTATGGTGTTTCCTTTTGGGGGAAGCCTTAGCTTAGCCAGCAGGAAAACCCTGCTCTGGAGCTTGCAAAATCAAGCCAATGCAGTTTAATTCTTTTTTATTTTCTTTAATTTTGTCCTGAATCAAAACAAGCCTGTTGAATAAACCATCCCAGATATGTTTCACTGCACCAACCCCCTTTACATTGCTAGACCAGACCAGGGCCTTATCCAACATACACTTTTAAAACAGGTATTTTCCTTTATTTGTAAAAGTGCATTTCAACACGGTGTGAGGCCTGCTGGCATTTTCCCTTCAAAAAGGTTCCATTTGAATTTCCCACATTGTTCTGTATTCATAGTTAGTTTCTTGTAGGCAGCAATGTGTTTGAAACACAGATGCACTGAAATTGACCTGGGCCAAGAGAGCTGGTGTTTCTTTGAATTTTTGATCTTTGACACTTTGTAACTCAAAAAGTCAAGCGTTTCCCGTGCGGCTGAAAGTGAAGTTTCTTAAAACAGCCTGTCATTCAGGAATACTGAATGTGAATGTGGAGGGGCATGGCAAGGTCTCATTAATAAAAGTATTGTGATGAGTAACAGAGGAAAAAGAGCATCAAAGCGGCATCATTTTAAAATGTAAATATTTCCTTTTTTCAATGGGAACTTTGGGCTTGCAGCAAAGCAGCGCTGCTTTTTTTACTCCCCTTCTTTTATAAATGTAGGAACACACTAGCAGGCTTTTTCAGTGTGCCCCCATGTTCCATCCTGCCCAATATGGGCTTGGCAAGATGGTGCAGCCATCTTTTTGTTGCTGCAAAACGCAGTTTTGGTGTGAGGCAGTGGTGCGCAAAGGAGCCAGCGCAGCCATTTTGCTGTTTCCGCTGAAGTGCAGCTTGGTTATGGATGGGAGTACTGCTGAGTGGGTAAATATATCCCACATACTGGCCCATACTAAACACTCCTACATAGAAGACAAATACGGCATCAGTAAAAAACACAAAAACTTATTCATGGTTCCTCATATCTCCTTCAATCAAGACAAAGGAGTGTATCTCTGCAGGAACCCCCTTCTATGGGGATGAGGGAAGTACCGCGCGTCCTCCATATAGCGGACCACAACTTAGAGCACTTTCGACAACAATGCCGTCTTTCTTCGATTATGAGAAGATCGCCTTTCACTACTTTGACTACCAGTAAGAAAAGAAAATAATAAACAAAGTAAATAATGCTAAAAAGGACTATATAAAAATGCACAATTCCATGATTTCCTCCACTCACAATTTGCCTTTCTCTCTCTTATTCACTGTCAACTACCTTTCTGACTCCATGTATCCTCAATTACCTCTCTGACCCCGTTCAACCTCACACATTCCCATAATCCCAAATATTTACTTTTCCCTCGGTTTTCTCGCAAATTGTACTTACATAAAATATGCATCCTCTGAAGCTCTCTGAAGCTGCATCCCTTCAATGACCTGCACAACTGGGCCACGGCACCTTGCTTCAGCAAACAGGCAGGTCTTTACTCAACATGGCGCCTGCAGGCCATTCTTGATGTGCACAGAAACTGAACACTGCAGATAGGAACCGCATTAGTGTGTGTGGGGCAAGGAATCCCCCAGCATCTAGAAGGTCCTGGAAATCAAATTGTGGGTCACCAAAAGTAGAAGGATAACTCCAAAATACAATATGAAAAAAAAGCTCCTCAGGAGAGCGAATGGACCCTGCCAGAAAAGCAAATTTAATTTCATGCAAGACGGCCGGAAAGGGATTAGTCGACTTTGTGAAGCTGAAAACTAACAAATCCTTGCCGGACTCAAAACATTTACAGCTTTTATACACAGAATTACATGATTTGCATAATTACACATTCTAGTTGCATCATCCCACAATCCCCATTGGCTAACCCTATACATTGCATACAATCTAATTTTCCCTTACATTCTCTAATCCCATTGGATACATGTTACTAAACATAATTCCCTTTTGAAATGGTATCTGTCATCCTGAAACATATTCAGTTTATTAACTCGGAACAGTTAACTTGTCTCATTTTTTAGAGAGACTTGAACCCCATTTGTGATTTGCATGGCTTGTGCCTGAATTCTTCAAAACAAGAGGAGGTAGAGAAACAAATAATTTTTTTTTTGATCAAGCAATAACCATCGTCTGAGACACGCTGGCATTCCGTATTTTTCCTTCACGTCACCTTATTTGCGACTAACGTCTCAGATCATACAGTCTCCAGCACACATCCCGCTTATCTTCCTGAGAGTCCAAACAAAACCCATAAAACTCTGGCAAACCCTTCACTCCACCACCCCATCTTGACACGGCGACGACGAGCACTGGCACAGACGACGGCGGATTGGGGGATCTCCCGTCTCCACCTCCCAGATCTTCGCCGCCGACGAGATAGGCTTGTTCCACGCCATGATCTCCAGGGTATCCTGAGGTGAAGAAGAAAGCGGGTTTCCTATACCAGCGCCGCGAGGCAAAAGGAAGACCATACTTTCGATCCCACTCCTGGATGACGTTTGGGACGGGGGGTTGTCCCTCAGGAAGAATCCTTCCTCAGCCCTGGTGAAGAGGGACCGTTATGAGAAGTAGTACAGGGTGCTGGACTCTGCGCCTAAGTGCTTGCGGTCCCAACCATCTCCGGACTATGTTGTTTCGGCAGCAGCCAAGAAGTAGTCTTCAGGCTCCTCCTCTTCGGTGGCTCCTCTTCCCCCAGACAGTGAGGGGAAGAAGCTGGATGCCACGGGGCAAAGAATTATCACGTCGGCAGCGACAACTATCAAGGCCGCCAACGCTCTCGCCATTGTAGCGTGTTACGACCGGGAGCTGTGGTTCAAGTTCGCTCCCATCCTGGACTTTCTTCCCGACGACAAGAGGGCAGAAGCTTTGGAAGGCGAGGTGGCATCGGACCACGCCATCACGGTGGCCGCAGACATCGCCGACATGGGGTTCTGCCAAATGGGCAACAGCGTTTGCCTTCGTAGGCGGGGCTGGAAGAGGGCCACACATTTTCGCCAGGGTGTTCAGACGAAGGTGTTGGCCATGCCCTTAGACTGGGACAATTTTGTTTGGGAAGACCGTGGATGAGTCTCCTCAAGCCATGAAGGCGGACATGGAGACGGCTCGTGCCTTAGGAACGCTTCAACAGCGACGACCGTCCTTTCGAACTTCGGAAAATGCCAAGGTTCTTCCAAAGGATTCAGTGGAGGTGCTTCGTCCTACCGTCAACCCTCCCGCTCTTCGGCCAAGGAGACCTACAGGGGCCGTGCCAAATCTGGAGGAGGATGTCGTTGCCAGGGACCAAAGGCAGCGCTTCAACGTCAAAACAGATTGAACCGTCCGTAGCGTTGGGCCCCCACCCGTGCACCCCGCTGGGAGGCCAGCTGGCGAACTTTGTCAGTGTGTGAAAGACCATCTCCACTGACCGTTGGCTGCTGGACGCTCTCGCCCATGGACACACCCTGGAATTTCAACAGAAGTGTCCCCAAATACCACCAGTGGCTCAGCAGGAAAACCAAATCCCTCAGCTGCTGCTGGAGGTGCGGACCATGCTAAAAAATGGCGTGATAGAGCTCGTCCCAAAGAGGCTCAGGGGCTCCGGAGTGTACTCTCGTTACTTCCTCGTCAAGAATAAAGACCGGCGGATGGAGGCTCAGCCTAGACCTCCGTCTTCTAAACAAGTACATCAAGTCCCAAAAGTTCTGGATGGTGACTCTTCAGCACGTACTCTGACAGCTAAAAGAGGGGAACTTTCTATCGTTGCTGGATTTGGAGGATGCTTACTTCCCCATCCCCAAGGGACACCACAGGTTTATGTGCTTCGTGGTTCAAGGGTGACATTACCATTTCAAAGCCCTTCCCTTCGGGTTGAAGTCGGTGCCAAGGGGTTTCACCAAATGCCTGGCGCCGGTGGCGGCACAGCTGCGTCTACAAGGGATCCATGTATACCCTTCTGGACAACTGGCTCAACCAGGCATACTCAAAGGACATCGCCGACCACACGGCGAGGACCGTCTGACTCCTGACGGATCTGGGGTTCTCCGTGAACTATACAAAGTCCTTCTTGACTCCATCGCAGGATGCGCTGTTTCGGGGATCCCGACTCAAAACAGTGTCGTGCCTGGCGTCCCCGTCGGAGGAAAGCATAACGGCCATCTTGAGCAAGGTGCAATGGCTGTTGGCATGCATCTACCTCATCCGACTATGCAGGCTGCGGATGCATCCGCTACAGGAGTTCTGTGACGACCGTTGGATACAAGTGCCTGGAAGATTCCAGGACAAGATCAAGCTCGACAAGAGTTTTCGTCGATCGATACTGTGGTGGGGAGTCCGCTCACATCTGTCCGGAGGCACGGATTTTCAGACCCCTTCCGCACCACGAGACGGTCACGACAGACGCTTCTCTGGAAGGTTGGGGTGCTCACACCGAAAGTCTTCATGCAAGAGGCATGTGGCTGCCGGAGGAGAAGACGTTGCACATCAATGTTCTGGGGCTGAGAGCAGTGTTTTGGGCCCTCAAGTCCTTCCTTCCGTCCCTCAAGGGCAAGGTGGTGCGGGTCTTCACGGACAATACCACCATGATGTTTCACATGAGGAAGTAGGGGAGCACCAGATCCCCGGCACTCTCCAAAGAGCCGCAGGACCTATGGCACTGGCCATAGCCCAGGTGATGTTCCTCATCGCATTTCATCTGGCAGGAGTAAAGAACACTGTCACCGACTCTCTCAGCAGGGAGCTGCTCTATTGCTACGAGTGGGAGCTTCGGCAGGACCAAGTGGATCACCTGTTCCGCAGATGGGGCAATCCCTAGATCGATCTGTTTGCGACAGCGATGAACACCAAGTGCCGGAGATTCGCCAGCAGGTTTCCCCAGCCGGGGACCATGGGGGGACACATTCTCATTCCCCTGGGACGGCCTTTTTCTGTATGCATTCCCTCCATTGCCTTTGCTTCTTCAACTCATCAATCAACTCAAACGGTCCCGGTGCAGGATGATCCCCGTCGCACCGGCGTGGCCGAGGCAGATATGGTACCCAGACCTTCTCGGCTTGTCAGCGTCCCCTCCAGTCAAGCTTCCAGTGTTCGCAGATCTTCTCGCCAGGGAAGGAGGTGCAATTCTAGACCACGACCCAGGGGCAGTGAACCTGAAGGCCTGGCTCCTGCAGCGCTCGACTTCGGCGGCTATGATCTCCCATCGGACTGCAAGGAGGTTCTTGCCAAGGCCAGAGCATAGTCTACTCTAAAATGCTATGGACATAAATGGAAGAGGTTTGCTGTTTGGTGCCGTGCAAAGATCGATCGATCCTCTACGAGTCACGGCCCCGCAAGTACTGCCGTATTTGCTGTCGTTGGCCAAGGCTGGACTGGCCCATGCATCCATCAAAGTTCATCTGGCGGCTATCTGCCGCTACACCAGATCTCCAGGACGGTCGTCATTATGGTCACACCGTCTGGTTAAGGAGTTTGTCAAAGGACTGTTCCGTTCATTCCCGCCGGTGAAGGCTCCAGCCCCAGCGTGGGAACTCGATGTGGTGCCGACTAGGCTCATGGGTCCTCCGTTCGAGCCTATGCATTCGGTACCACTGAAATTCTTGTTGTGGAAAACAGCTTTTGTTGTGGCCATCACCTCCACACGACGAATGGGAGGGATCCAGGCCTTCTTGTAAACCACCTTAGTTGACATTCCACGAGACAAGGGCAGTGCTACGGACGCACCCCTCCTTCATGCCCAAGGTATGTCAGACTTTCATCTAAACGGGCCCTTGGTGTTACCTGTATTCTTCCCGACGCCTTCGTCGCCGGCTGAGTGGACTTTGCACTAGCTGGATGTGGCTAGAGTGCTGAAGTTCTATGTGGACCTCACAAAGAGTTTCCGGAAGACGTCGCAACTTTTTGTGAACTTTGGCACTGTGAACCATGCAAAAGCCCTATCCAAGGCTTCCAATTCCAGGTGGCTCTCCGGCTGCATCACCCATTGTCACCAGTTGGCGAACCGACCGTTGCCTGGCCATCCGAGAGCCCATTCGACCAGAGCGATTGCTGCAACTACGGCGTTCCTGTCTGGTGTGCCCCTGTTGGACATCTGCAGGGCTGCTACGTGGAGGTTGACGCACACCTTCACGGGATTCTACTGCGTCAACAGCGTTTCCAGGGAGGAGTCCAGAGTCAGCCAAGCAGTGCTGCGCAACCTGTTCGCTTGAAGGTGAGCCTGGTGAGGAGGTAAGTGATGCTTCATGTTGAGCCTTACCACCTCCCGTGGTTGTGTATGTGTGTACTGCTATGTATTCTTTATTCATGAGCATGTGAATCCATGCCAGACCCCATGCTGGAGAAGGAACAAGTTACTTACCTGCAACTGGTGTTCTCCAGCATGGGTCTGGCATGGATTCACATGCAAACCCTCCCGCCTACCCCTCTGCGACTCTTCTCTTGGTCCTACTGCCACTCCTCTAACTACAATAAACGCATACTCAATTGCAAAATTGCATCTAACCTAGCCGCACCATTGACCTAGTACAATGTGCGCAACGCAAACCTCTTTCCCGCATTGGGACACTGAAAGTGCATCTCAAAAGAGAGAAGAGACTCAAAACTAGCCAGGGAAACACTACGCTCAGGCCTTTAACTCGGACCTTGTGCCAGTAAAACCCCTTGCAGCCTGTGGAACGTGTGATTATTGCTACAAGCACCCCGGGTTTCAAAACCGGTAACCTGGGGTGCTAAGAGCAAAGTATTTTCTTTCAGTGAACGGGACCGCTGTGTCCTGTTCATTGAAAGACAATACTTACACAAGATGGCTGCCACAGAGCTGAAAGGCGGGGATTCATACGGAACCCCTCTTCAATTTATATGGCGGCCAGCAGCACGGAGACAGAGCAAAGCGGCAGCGGGCGTCACCGTCGCAGTAAGTAGGTAAGTGAGGCTCGTGGGAAATTAGTAGGAAAGAGAAGGGAGGGTGGGGGAAGCAGCCGTTGGGTTGCTTGGAACATGGGCTTGGATCACAGGATTCAGCCTGCGATCCAAGCAACCCGATTGGTTGCTCTCCTCGGTTCGGGTGTTAATGGCTCTTTCGATATTGCACATATTATACACTGCTGTTGGATTTTGTCCTGTATATGGAGGAGTTGAAACAGATTCTTCCTTGCACTTGCACGCCACTTAATGATGCAACAAAATGCCATTACGAAACTTGTTGTGGAAAAGTGAGAAGTCAAAAAGGTTTTGGAATTATGCAATGCTATTGATTACCAACTTTAATCCATGGAACAACTCGTGCCTTTGGTGAAGTCAAGTGAGGACAGGATAGCAAAACAAAGCGTTAGTCATTGATTTCTATTTCAATATCCAGCCAGTTATGCAAAGATCAAGAAGTGCAGAGAGACGATTATCAAGCTAAAGGCCTTGTGGTAACAACGTACCTCCAGAAAACACAAGCCACCCCTTTTAGCAATAGGTTTTCTCAGGACCCTTATTGGAATTTTTGTTTTATATTCATTGCACATGAAATAATCGATGGCACTTTTTTTCTATTGTTCCATCAGGTTGCTTCAGTGGAACTTGTCATATTAAAAGCATTCAGAAATGTTGGTAATAACACCGACTTGATTGCACCTATCTTCTTACATAAGCTATACAATAACCTTTTCTAGTGTGCAATAACTATCAATAGCTATTTCTGATAGTTTCTTAGCAATATTATTGGTGAAATGTGTTCTGTCTCTAATAATGTAAAAAACTCTCGAAGGCTCATTCTTTTGTTTGTTTTGGCTCTGTAATTTGTTCGCCACTACACATTACTTTATGACAAGCAAGGGAGATGGGGAATACACCTGACTTGGAAAAACTCAGCTTAAAGCAAGTGTCTCCCAAACTCCGTAAAAGGAGTGGAGAGGAAGATGAAGAAGAGAGCAACATTTTTTGGGATATGAGATTGTCCTTTTTTAAAGAGAATGCGAGTGTGTTTGATTTTGGGACGGGTCAGTGGATGAACGGGAAAAGTGCATTTCCCACTTGAACACATTGAGTGATTCTGGGCAAATCGCAGTCGGCAAAACCTGGTGAAATCAGGCTTTTTCCAGTCGCTGCCCCACCTTCAAGTAGACAACTCCAAAAGCAACAAAAAAAACAGACAACTTGAAAAAACATGAAACATTTGTCCTCATAGTGCATTATTGTCGCACTAGCCCAGTTATTGCCCCCCTCACCCTAAGATCTGCTTCTCCTACCCGCCTAACTCTGGCCCTCTGTCGTTTTTGCCCAGAGGGCCCTTTGCCTCAAGTCTGCCACTGCTTCAGGCACAAAGCACGCATTGAAAACGTACTGCTTCAATAACGCATCCACACTGACGCTGTTTACTCTCGAGTAAGACCTGTAAAAGCCCTGAGAAGAGTTTGAAAGTGCAACAAGTGAATGGTGGCAAAAGGCAAAGTAAAGCATCCATAGGATGTGTCGAGTACCACTGTGAAGCTGAAACGGTGCCAGTGTGACTGTAAAGAAGAAGCGCGTAAGGTGTGTCGGTGGCATGACCTGTAATCGGTGGAAGGTTTGGTCCAACAATTGCGCCTAGACTGAGTACACCAACCTAAGGAAAAGCCACTTAATTCACCCATAAACTTGTGATTGAATATAAAGGAACATTTTTATGATCTGAAATTAAGGAACTGTACTCTGATATTGGTGAAAGACAACCAAGTCAGAAGAGCTGGGAAGTATCACAAGGAATTGCAGTGTTTTGTAACATTGCAATAATTGAAAGCTTGGGGAAATGAGACCCTCTTTTTGTGATGTGAACTATTTTGAATCCTGGGGAAGGGAACCCCCTTTTTCCAATCAAGAGCTGGAAGAAGCTCTGAACTTTTATTTGAGCACTTCTCGTTTTGATGCTGACATTCCTACACATTGTATACATTTAGATGTTAGGGCAACTATAGGTTTTGGACACTTGACAGGCATTTGCTTTGGACTTCATGACACAGACAATCATTAGTTTCAGTTAGGTAGGGAAATCCAACCTTAGCATAGGGCAAGTTAGGCCAGTTTTATAACCCTCTTTTTTTTTCTTTAATAAAGGTTTTTAGCCCAAACTGTATTCAGTTGTCTGTGTCTACTCCATGATGCCTTCACAATGTGCACCGCTGAATCAAAGTGTACTCTCTAAAAACCTTGGCTACTTAATTGCTGCTGGCTGCTTGGGCCCTAGGCACCCTCAATTGAAGCGCACTTACTAAAATCCCTTGCTATTTAACTGTTGCTGCTGTTAAGCCCTTGAATCTTTTGAATCGAGGTGTAATTCAGACGCGCTTCATATTCTGATTGTTTGGCTGATTGTTTGGCAAATTGTTGTAGGCCCTGTTTACCTATCATACCGATAGTTCTCCCAGGCACTGACTCCCCGGCTTCCTGACCTCCCTTTCACCATTCCAAACAGTTTCAAGGCCAGATGAGCCATCTGGCATACCAGAAAGCCTCTTCAACACCCTGCCCTCCCCTTGTTCCCACCCTCCTGACAACACACCTCAGCAGGCACCCCCAACTCACCCCACCCCAACAACCTCTCAATTCCACCAACCAACTCCCTGTCCACCACTCGTTCCCAACCCCCTCCACAACACGCCCCAGTAGCCCCATCCACCTACCCCCTAACACCTTCTCAAGCCCACCCTGCCATCTCAAACTCCCCCCTCACCTCCGATTTCCCCCCCCCCACTCAACCACCCTCCCTCTGGCATCTTTCCCCAGCCCTCCCCCTTCCGGCCCACCATTCAGCGTTCACATCTCTAAGTGCAGCACACACAGCGCTGGCCAACCTCTCACCAACCCCTCTCAACAACCCCTCCAACTCTCACCCGCTCATTGCTGGCACCCTCTTTTTCTCTCAGATACAGAAACCCCTCCAAATGCAAGCCTCCCTTTCTCCTTCCCCACTCTCCCTCCCAGATCGAATACCATCCCAGTCACCTACACTTCTCCCCTTCTCCCCCTCCGCCCAACATCTATTCCACTCTACTGATAACTCCTCTAGCCCCCCTCGTACTCACCCCCACCAAGCTGCAAGCCTGCCCGCTCCTCCCTCTAGCTACCCTTCCCCTCCTCACTCCTCCCCTTTTCCCTCCCCTCTGTTTTATGCGTCCCCCTACCCCTCCAACCCTACGCCCTATGTCTCCCCTTCACATCAACTCCTTCCCTCCCGCATCCCCTCCATCCCTCTCCTGCATACTTATCAACGCCAGATCTGTCAGTAGAAACAAGCACTTGATATTTGACCTTATCTCAGACAAAAACCCAGACTTTTTCTTCATCACCGAAACCTTGTTCTTTGACTATTTCCTTCCTTTTGCTCATGAGGCTCCGCCCCAACCCCCGCCTCCTCCCTAATCACGTGCAGCGACAATTGTAAATCCCTGCTTGTCAAATTCCAAATCTCACCCTATTTCACCCACTCCTTCCTCCTCCTTTACAAACCCACGGGCAATAACAGAACGTTCAGAGTTTCTTTCCGACTCCATAGCTGCCATTATGTTCTTGCTCCCCTCGCTTAACCTTCTAGGCGATCTGAACATTTTGTTCGCCATCCCCTCCAACCCCATGACTCAATTTGTCACAACTTATATTGGGGCCAAATCCACATAGCAGATCACAATGTGGATAGAGTGGTCAGCTACACCAATCTAATCTCCTCCCCCCTATAGTCTCCTCTCCCCCTCACACGCCCCCTAATCTGGATTGATAGCTCTGCCATCTATTTCTCACTCCTAACAAACTGCCCTCCCCCTCCTGGGTCCCCCTCTGTAACAAGGTAATTATCTCCCTGCACTTGTCCAACTGCCTATTCTCCTCCCTTCACTCACTTCCCTACAAGAGGGAACCCCTCTCCCGACCACTTAGACAAATGGATTTCCGATGCCCTCTCGCCCCTCACTCCCACTAGATTTGTATGCACCCGTGCAGGCCTTTCAATGGATTGCTTTTCTCCTGCAGATTCCTCATCAGATAGATGTCCATTACAGCATCAGCTGCTCAGAAAATCTTTCAACAGGGGGCATAGTGCACCCCAACTCGGCCCATCTTGCTTTGATGCTGTGGTCGTCGGCTCTAGATGTGAAGTCGGTCGTTGTACATATACTGTGTCACTATGCCCCTATACCTCAGTTCCTTTTTACTGCATGCTCAGCACACTGCTCAAGTAGCAACTCTCTCACGAGATAACATTCTAATCAGCATATTTGTCATTGTTCAATGCAAGTTCTAAGTCATGTCCACTCCGAAAGGTGTCGGACTTCAAATGCTGCTGGGACTGCAGTTCCAAGATTACGTACCCACATGACACCTGCGTGTGGTGCTATGTGTCGGTCACGTCACTGAGGACTGTGGTTCCTGTAGAAAAATAAATCCTAAATCACTCACGATAGGCCGACCTCCATCGAAGGCTCCAGCGTGGTCAACCACCCAGTCGTCGGAGCACGAGATGCAATGGCCTACTCCTGGAAAGGAGAACAGGCATCGAAAGAAAACAAAAACGAGGTTGCACTCTGAGTCAGTCCTCTTCCTTCCATAAAAAGGAACAGCGTCATTGGCGCAGGTATGAGTCTGATTCGTCGGATGAGCCCGGTAAATCGTCAGCGGGGCCTACATAGAGGGCTGAGTGGGGGGCATTTTAAAGAGCAGATGCTCGACATGTTCCAAAAGGCAGCTGCCGGTACGGGTGATCCCTCGAAGCAGCAGACCTTCATGGGTCCAGTGACGCCTGGTAACCCTGTCTTCCACTACAACATCATCATCATCAAAGCCATGGCGCTGAATAAGGTCAGTTCAACCTCGGCACCAGTGTTCACTAGTGCGCCTTTGGCGCCGGTCATGACCAGTGCACCCCAGGCGTTGATGCGCTCTTCAGCGTCGATCGACGCGGGATCATCAGCGTCAGCACCCATTACCAAGCAAACATCTGTCCCGAAATGGAGGACCGAGATCTTCGAGACAATTGCCACAATTTTCGATGACAACCTGATGTCGTGTGGCCTCGACCCTGCTTATGCAGTTACTGGGGGTAGGGATACTTTGCAGATTAGGGGCATTTAGTCACCTTGGCTGAGTGTCTGAATGAAGCCAGTGGCCTGGACACCTCTCCTTATTTGGAGACCGAACAGGCTCACCCTTATGGGCATACTAATGCTAAGTATTGTTCCTCGGTGGATCGGGTGGTGGATCCCTTAGGCTGGAGTGCCCCTGCTAAACCTTTGTTTGACTACAAACTTACTGACATTTTGGACAAAGGTCTCTCCACTGAGAGGGCCATGCCATTTAATGTGGCTGTTGATGACCCCATCACCACCTTGTGGCAAAGGCCATGGACCATTCCCTCAATGAACCCTGACTTTGTGAAGAAGTGCAAGCCGACAAGGGGAGATCCAGCTTATCTCTCCACTCATCCAACACCAGGGAGGTTTGGTGGTACGGGTGGCCATTGTGAATACAAGATCAGCTACATCGACATATGTGTTCCCTGCAGATAAAGAGGGAATGAAGGTCAATGCCCTAGCCAAGAAGGTATTTTCTTTGGGTAGTATGGCTCTTAAAGCAGTTAACTCATCTTGTGCGTTTGCTAAATATACCTTGGGAAGCCGCACAGTACATTCCCGAGGGGGTGTTGCTAACGGGCTTCCAGAAACTGGTGGATGATGGCAAAGAGGTAGCCTAGCAGTCCTTGCAGACAGGCCTGGATGTTGCGAACTGTGTCTGGAGGTCCATGGGATCAGCGACTGTCTGAGAAGACAGGCTTGACTTCATACATCTGGGTTCTCGCCCAATGGCCAGAACAAATTGCTGGACATCGCTTTTGATGGCGAGAATGTGTTCGACCCAAAAGCAGAGGAATCCTTGGAGAGATGCAAGGACTCAAAGCTGGCCGCCAAGTCTCTTGGCCTCTGTCCAGCAGCCGACAAAACCTGCATTTGGCTTCACCTTAAGGGGAACAGGGTACAATCGTTACATCCCCTTTGGCAGGAAAGCTCAACTCCTGCAACCCAGGCAGGGGCTAAGGTGTTTCCTGCACTTTGGAAGGGGCAGGGGGGCCGCCAGCAGACAGCAGCGGCTGGGGCAGCTCTGCCTTAATAGCTGCTTTGATTTCGCCCCCCACGTTTCCCCAGTTGAAGGACAGATAGGCGAGCGTTGGCCCTAATGGCGAGAGATTACCTCTGATGCCTGGGCTCTCCAGCTCCTCCAGTGGGGTTACTGTCTACCTTTCTTAAGAAGGCCACCAGACAGGCCACCCTCTCCTCCTCGGCACCAGGAGCTCCAGGAAGAGCTGCAAGCCCTACTTTTGAAGGGTGCCGTGGAAGAGGTCACTCCTGAGCCAATTGGATCAGGCTGGTGTTTCCTGGTATCCAAGAAAAGGGAAGGACTCTGTTGCTTCTTGTACCTCAGGGTCTTGAACAGGTTCCTGAGAGAGGACAAGTTCAAGATGATGATGTTGAGAGAAATTCTCCACGCTCTCAAATTTTAGGACTGGCTGGTGTCGATAGATCTCCAGGACGCATTTTTCCATGCGCCGATCCACCAAAAGCACAGGAAATTCCTGAGATTCCTCATAGGGGACAAACGCAGCTAGTTCAAGATGCATCCCTTTGGGTTGACCTCTGCTCTGAGGGTCTTCACCAAGCTCATGGCGGTAGTCGGGGCTCACCTCAGTCGACTGAGCAAGTTTTGTCCCAGCACGAGGACACCTGCTTGCTACTCCACAAGCTGGGCTTCTCACTGAACTTTCAGACGTGTGACCCCACACCAATGCAGAGGCTCCAGTTCATCGGAGTGGTCCTGGACACTCGGGTGGAGAAGGACTCTACAGCCCCCTCGTCCCCCGATGAGAGAATCTCTGGTGTCAGTCAGATGGTCCAGCTTTTACAGTGCCACAACACCTTGCCAGTGGCTTCCTTCCTCCATATCTTATGTCTCATGGACTCCTGCATTATTCTAGTGCCAGACTGAGGATGCGGTTTCTGCAGTGGCTCCTGCAGGGTCAATGGTCCCAGTATTTCAGCACTTTAGAAGACATTCTAAAAGTGTCCAGGTCAGTGGCCAACAATCTCTCTTGGTGGGCCAGCAGCGGGAACATGTTGGCGGGGGAGCCTTTCTGGGCTCTGTGACCCCAGGCCAGAGTGGTCACAGCGGCGCCACTGAAAGGTTGGGGTGCTCACTGCGAGGAATTGCAGGTGAGCAGTCTTTGTTCTGCGATGGAAGCCGAATGGCACATCGACAGACTGAAGCTGGGAGCTATCAGATTAGCCTTGAAAGCGTTTGCCCTCTCTCTGAAAGAGAGGCATGTCCTTATTATGACAGACAATACAGTGGCAATGCACTACCTGAACAAGCAAGGTGGCGTGCGCTCCTCTCCCCTTTGCAAAGAGGCGATGCAGGTGTGGTTATGGCTATTAGAGGACAGAGAATGGATTGACAGACTCTCTGAGCAGGCACAGCATGGTCACACACGAGTGCGAAGTGTTACCAGAGGTCCTAGAGGAGGTCTTCTCTGAGTGGGATACCACAGCAGTGGATTTGTTTTGCCACAGAGTCCAACCGGTAGTGCAGATAGTTTTGCTCTAGGGAATTCCCGGCGAGAGGTGCACTGGGGGATGCTTCTTTGGTGGTGTGGACCTTCGATCCCCAGTATGCCTTCCCTCCGATTTCGAGGAGATTGAGGATACACTCTTGCATCAGACCTGGGCCCAATCACCTGTACAATTAGGGAGTTGCACGGGCCTCTGGCAGCGCTGGACCAGCGGCCCTGTAACCCTGCGCCCACCCAGATATCCATTGGATTGATGAGGCAGGGAGAGTGCAGGCACACCTGGATCGCCCACCTGCTGAAACACCTAACTGCTAGCAGCTCTCCTGGCTGGGCCCCAGACCCATAGGACCCAGAGCACACTGGACTGCCCCATCAGTCTTCCTCAAGGGAGCCTGCACCAATTTTGAGACATTGACTTGAACTTAGAGAGGCAACGACTGATGGAGATCCCCACCTGGGAACCTGGTGCCCCTACCACCCCGGCCCACCAGTCCGACCACCATGACTAGAGGCGCGGGTAGCGGGAAGATGGCACGGGCCATGTATACATTTGCTACAATTACTCCCTGCGAAGCCCCAGAACCCTCAACTAGCTCCCATGCAGGGCAAACGCAACCAACCATGAACCCACCGCCCGACCTCACCCACATGATGGAGGACATGGCCAAAGGTTTTGCGGCCATCCATGAGAAGCTGGATGACATAACGGCCAATGTAGCATCCATTAGGTCACAGCTTGCTAAGGAAGCAGTATACATCACAGAGGCGGAGACAAGATTTTGGACGACGGAAGACATTGTGCAAGGCCTCCAAGATACAGTAGCAACCCTGCTCAAGGACATGAAAGCCGTGAAATCCAAATGCGATGATTTGGAATCACGCTCCAGGAGAAAAAACATTAGAATAGTCGCGGTTCCCGAGGATGCACTATCAGGGGACATGGAACAAGCAGTGGAAAACTTACTTAAGGATCTACTTGGAACTCCAATAAGCTCACCATTCTTCGCGGTGGACCGGGCCCACCGTGCGCTTGCTCCCAAACCTAAACCAGGTGATTTCCTACGCCCCATCATCGCAAAGATCCTAGGTTTCTGCATCAGAGACCATCTCCTGCGACTCGCCAGAGAGAAAAATGAACTGCAACTGGGCTCCCAGACAATACAAATTTTCCCAGATTTCTCAATTTCGGTTCAGCATGAGAGGTGCCAGTTCATTGGAGTCAAGAAATTACTCTGGGCCTGAGACATCCAATACGCTATTTGTATTTATTTGTATTTGGATTTATTTATTTGTATAGCGCATCAAGACCCTGAGGCAACTGAGCGCTTCTCTTGCATGTTATAAGGTTCACATTTTACAGCAAAGGAAATGTACAAATAACAGACAATTTTCTGAAACATACAGTGGCAATTACCATAATAATAGCATTAGATATACAAATGTGTATATACAGTGTCATAGTCATGGATATGACCTAGCTTAATTATGGCTATGCTATGCTCTTTCCAGCCCATCTGAGATCCAATTCCGAGCCACAATGTACTTTTTTTTACGGTCCTGAACGAGGCAATTAAATTCATAGATGCTTAGATACCGATCACGGACAATCAAGATGACGATGAAGACGACCCACCGCCGATTTGAAGGAACTGTTTAAAACCGCACCATCGGCTATCCTTTATTCTACGATGAGTACGTAGCACCTGCGGTGTAACCTACCGCCACCACAAGTACAGTTGAATATATGATCCTACAACAAATCCGTGTTGAGGGCTGCAGCAGCTTACCCCCAGCAGCTGCTAAGTTAACGATAAGGCAAGACTGGAAATGGTAACCATGTTGGGGTAGGCCATGGGTGGGGGAGGGGGAGGAAGAGGGGATGCACACTGCTAGGCTGAGGGGGGCAGTGGGAGGGGAAGGGAGGGAGTTGGGATTTGTGTTAACACCCGAACCGTCCAGGAGTTTTAGCGCCAGTTGCGCTTCTAAACCAAACAAGGGAGAAAAGTGGGAAAATCACTTGGCAGCAGAGTACAGGGTCGGAATCGATTGTATTGTAAAGACGAAACTAGCGATCATAGGTTGATAGGGCCTCCACACAAAATGTCAAATCTACCATAATGGAATTGTAAGTAATGACCTGGAACATTAGGGGGATAGGGAACTACACTAAATCACCCAAGATCATGGCTTATGCGAATAGGCATGGGTTAAAATGTCTTCTTTTACAAGAGACACACGTCAAAGAGGGGTCATACATAGCCATTGCACCAACATGGGGGCAAATAGGTTTTTCACTACATACTCCACCCAATCTAGGGGGCCATGTCACTAATTAATAAATCTGTCACATTTTCCCTAAAAAAAGAAATGCATAGACCCTGGCGGGCGCGATGTTATCCTACATTGCCTTATGGACGGAGTCGAATTGTTACTGATCAACACCTACTGCCCCAATAATGATACCCCGGAATTCTTTGATGTAGTAGCATCAATCCTCACTGGGTACATTTGGATCCCAATCCTGTTGGGGGGGGGGGGGAGGGCGATATGAACCTAATCCTGGACCAGGCTATGGACAGGACCGTTGTGGCTCCCAGACCCCAATCGCAGGCGGCTCGGCAACTCCTGATGCACATGGAATACCTAGAACTGGGGGACTTATGGCGGGCACTCCACCCACAAGTGTTACACTACACGTTCTACTCATCAGTGCATGACGGCTCATCACATATAGACATATATTTGACCTCTGACTTGTTAATGGGCAGAAAAAGGAACGCTAAAATACTACCCTGCACCCTGTCCGACCACTCCCCAGTGGTAGTGACTTTAGCTACAGGAAGGCCCCCTAGGATGGGTAAAACCTGGCCGTTCAAATCGGAAGCACTCTAGGACGTAGTATTCAAGGCGGAGATTCACTCAGACATAGAGACATACTTCGTCTGTAATGAAGCAGGGGCCAACCACCGCTGGAGTTTGCTGGGAGGCCTTCAAGGTTTACCTCTGTGGTATGTCAATCTCTAGGGAAGCTGGAGTCCTAAATACAATAAGAAACGACTTCCAGCACTCCGAAACCAAGCTCAAATCCCTGCAACAAGAATACTCCGACCACTCGAACCCACAGGTTCTAGCGCAGGTATGCTCCAAACTGTAGCAATGGGAGGCGCACGCCCTTAGGGAGGTGCACTACTTCTCACGCCCACAAGCAGCTAGAAAATATGGGGAGGCGGAGAGACCAGGCATAACCCTAGCCAGACTAACCAAATCCGAGAGCGGACATGCTCAAGTAGACTGTATTACAGACACCCTGGGAAACCCCCAGTGGTCGGACCCGGACATCCTGTGAGTGTTCTCAGACTTTTACAGCTCCTTGTACTCCTCCTAGAAACATTACACACATGCCGTGCAGTCCCTCCTCAAGGGGATCCCCTTATCGTGCCTGAGCACCCAAGCCAGGGAAGATCTCTAGGCTTATTTGTCCCTGGAGGAGATACTTATGGTGAAAACCAGCCTGCCAAAGAGTTAGGCCCTGCGCCCAGATGGCCTCACATCTGAATTCTATCAAGAGCACGGAGCACTACTCACTCAGCGCCTTCTTGCGGCATGGATGGAGTCACTTCGGGACACCATCCTCTCCACCTCCTTGCCAGAGGCTACCATAACCATGCTCCTCAAACCTGACAAGCCAAGTAACGAATGCAGATCTTACAGACCCCACTCCCTTATGAATGTGGACACAAAAATGTCTGCCAAAGCTCTCGCAAACAGACTTCTCACTCTGATGCCCCACATTATACACAAAGACCAGGGGGGCTTTGTCTCGGGCAGGTCAACATCGCTGAACATTAGACGTCTGTTTGACGTTATGACAAGAATAGACCCTACGGTGAAAGCAGTGGTGGTGACACTTGACGCTCAGAAAGCGTTCGACATGGTCTCTTGGGAGTTCTATGGGCGATCCTCTGGAAAATGGGAATTGGCCCCCAAAAGCTTTGGTATATTAAACTTCTATACACATGCCCTACAGTCAGTGTCTTAGTTGACTCTTACAAATCGTTACCTTTTGGTCTAAGTAGGGGCACACAGCAGGGATGTCAACTCTCCCCGCTCCCCTTTGCTCTGGCCATTTAGCCATTGGCTGACATGATTAGTTCCCGTCGCCGTCACTGGGTAATCCGCCTGCCGGAGATGGTATCATTATATGCAGGCTATGTCCTGCTGTATGTAAGGGACCCTCAGGAAAATCTTGATCCCATCCTTCAGGATATAATTCACCTGGGAGGCTTTTCGGGGTTCACAATAAATTATACCAAATCAGAAATATTCCCACTCACTAGCAACACCACGCAACTGAGAGGCATATATCCCCTCTGATGGTCCCTCAATGGGATAAAATACCTAAGCGTAATGGTGTCTGGCGTGAAACGAGCTCTGCTGACACATAACTATGACGCAATGGAGACCTATGTGGAGAACAAACTGATTAGGTGGCGTGTGCTCCCAATTATGATGGCTGGCAAATTATCCCTGGTGAAGATGGTTCTAGCACAAAAACTTCCACACGTATTTGCCAATGATGTCCCTGTTTGGCCGGGAAAGCCCTTCTTCTCCAAACTACACAGACTCTGCGTGCTTTTTTGTGGCACGCCGGGCCGGTATGAAATAAATGGTTGGATATGACTCTGCCATACGACAAGGGAGGCTTCACAGCCCCCAACCTCAAACTATACTGGCTGGCGGCACAGGCCCTGTATGGCTCTTACTGGTATGGTGAACGTTAATAACCACCACATGTCAAACTTGAGCTCCTAGCAACCGGCAAATCAGACCTCCAAAACACTCAACATGAATCGCACATATAAAGATGACGGCCCGTATGATCCAGTCTCTGGCACTCTGCTGGCCTGGTGCTGCAAACTTGCAATGAGCACCATGGTACATCCATATTACAAATGGCTCCCTTATGCAGATTCCCTGGATTGGGCCCCACCTGGACACTGCACCGGCGACACACTGGGGAGGGCTAGGCTAGAGAGCACTTGCTGACTTGTTCCCAGACGGGAAATTCATTACACTACAAACGTGGCGGGGGGAACACACCGGCTCTGGGCTAGAACTACTGCAATACTACAAATTGAGAGCAGCAGTACATTCGCTGTGGCCCTGTCTCCCATCCGAGCCCCCAGAAACTGAAGAGGTGATGTACATAGCTAACTCCTATGGTGCCCGCAATATAATGTCAACGCTACACAAAATGCTATTAAATAGATAACTTGATTCCACGCCAAAGACACGCATTAGTTAATCCGACAACCTGACGGTGGACCTATCTGACACTTAATGGAAGCGCATGTGTACACATACTAACAGGTCTCTTTGAACTTCAGGTTCCAATGTATCCGATATAAACTGCTGAACATGCTGTACTATACCTCTAAAAAACTCAGCAAAATCTCTCACGGCACAGAACACCTTTGTCCTAGATGCCGGTCTAGCACGGCTGATCACATACACATGTTTTGGTCTTGCGTTCAACTGTTCTGGGACAATGTCTTGCAAACTCTCTCCGACATAGTGGACGTCCCTCTCAAACGCTCCCCTCAGAGAGCTCTGTTTGGTGTATGGAACAATATCCCGAACAAGGAAATGTGAGAATTCTTTTAAATGTGGGCTGTATGATCGCTAAGAGATGTGTGCTACAGAGATGGAAACACACCTCTCCACCTAACAGCAAACTTTGGATGGCCACATTGACCTGGGCTCAAGGCTGTGAGGAACAGTCTGTGAACTCGCTACCCCCCACGTCCCGTCCCAAGAATATATGGCCTGAGTTTCAGGCATACCTGTCTAATCTCCCCCACTGAATATAACTATGCATCCGATGTCAGGCAACATCACTAATCAATTTACCTTGAATGAAATGTAATGTACACATGCTGGATGCCTCTCGGCTAAAACCTATTGTAAAGTATTCCGCTTGTCTTCCTGTAGGCTTTGAACACCCTATGTAATCCGCTGTACTAAGTTTTTACAAAAAAATAAAATGCCTGCCATTCATGTGAAAGGCACTTCTGTTTGGGGCCTTTAAATGCAACCCACACTTTTTCCGGCGACTATATGTATGGCGACCATTTGTGTGGGGGTAATATTACCGGATACCAACTGTCTCACGGGGGCAATATACTGCAGTTGGACGGGCCGGAGAGTGGGCAGCGTATTCGCACTTAGATGAACAGTGAGGATGGACAATATAATGCACTTAGATTGATACCGAGAGTGGGCAGTTTTGCACTTAGACCGAGTCGCCGGTGAAAGCATTTGTATATCTCTTGGAAAGGTTGTGCAGTTAACCAGTCAAGTTGACAAGGGCAACCAAGTTGCGGTTTTGCAGTTGACCAGGGTGCTGCAACTAGTCAAATCATTGAGGCCGATCGAGTTATGGTCTCTTGCCAATTGTAGAATGTGCTCCACCACATGTAATGCAGGTGTCAGCAGAAGGCTGTCTTCACGGTACGTGGGGTCTTGAAGGTAGGCACCCAATGATAGCTGAAGGCGCCTACCGCAAGTTATCAACCCAGATGCATCAGAATTATGCATAATTTACCAGTTCTACGCTTTTCACTTGATTATAACCAATTTTTTTTTTTATTCGCAATCCTCCCCTTTGGAATTAGCCAAAGGCGCGGCCCTACTCTGTTTCTACCTTCAACGACAAAAATTAGAACTGTAGCTACACACATAATGGACTATCCTCGTACACCCGCCTCCCTCCCCCTGCTTTTTTACCTAGTGTACCTCTCTCCACTCATGCATATGCCAATTAGACATTGGTGCCTAGCATGGACACGGGCAAGCCCTCATAACCTTTAATGCCCATTATGCACACAGGCATACTAGCACCTCTTACCTTTCCCAGACTTTGAACTTTGGCCCCTCCGAGGATGTTCAACATACAGCGCTTTGGAACCATAACCATACCATACCCATAGTGAAAGGCGCTATACAAACGATGAAATGAAATGAGAACCGTGTGTAAAAATACTCGGGAAACCGATAGGAGAGTTCAGCTTCCACACAAGCTTTTCCACAGATTCAGTGCTACCAGCAGAGCACTACCTCGGCAAGGGGCTGTAATGTTATTATTGCCCGATCTATTTTGCATACATTAATATAGGCCAAGAAATATGGATTACAAAATGGCATCTGCTTTAGTTTACATATATTTTTACTCGCCTGAAAATACACCTTGCAAAATCGTTTTAACCAAAACCATGCGCAAAGTAATCTTCCTGTAACTAAGACACTTTCTTGCAACAGCGCCTCGATGCCCATTGGCTGTTAGTGCGCTTTACAAATCCAAAAAATTAAAATAAAATACTCCCACTGCAAAATATTATCTTGGGGCCCGAGTGACAACATTGTCTGGTCCACCCATCCGATTTTCAGGCATAAATGGCCATTTAAATGTGAAAGGTTATAGTGTTCTATGTGGATTGTGTATGAATATTCAAATATCAACTCTGTTTGAAACCGTGTGAGATTCGTGGTTACTAAAATACAGAGCATGTTTACAATTATGGCATGTTTTATTTACTGAATTAATTTGATGTTATGGTTTATTTAAACTCACCATAATAATACGAAATGTTCTATATATCATTTGCACCGCTCTGGGTGATGTTTGCCAGAGCACTGGGACATGTATTACGTTGTGGTGTTTTGACAACTTTGTCAGCCAGTGATAGTCAAATGAAAAGCAACAGTGTGCACAGGCCAGGATCAGCGCACTGCTCCAGTCAGCATGTCTGACATTGGTGCAGCTTCCCTACAATAATAAGCGGCAGCACTGGCACAGCAGGGTGGGTTGAGGACAGGTCAGTCACCAGCCAGCAGCACCAACACCCAGGCATGGGCAGGGAAAAAGCCACTGCCTTGGAGGAATGAGTGCCTCTGTTACAAGTGACAATCTATACCAGCTAGTAAGTTCGCTCAGTGGGTTGAGCGCCGACTGCTGTGATCTGTGTTTGATCTGCAGGTCCCAGAGTCGAATCCTGGCAACTCCAACGCAGCCTTTCATCCTCCCGAGGTCTATGTACATTGTTGTTCACTTATTCCAGAAGATCTTGCTGCAGTTTTTGACAGGCAAGTTCATCAGTTCAGTAATGATTTCGCCGGCTTCTGTCCTACAATTGAACATGGGAGGAAAAGCGCGTGTGCGCTTTTTCCTGTGAGTAAATGGTCAGCATGATCCACGTGCCACAGAATCGGAACAAAATTTGAATAATAGGTTTAAACCAGACGCAGCTTGGATGTTACGCCAATTGGTATCTGTAAATCGTACAACTGCCGCAGTCCATACACCGATCACCATCCATGAGCTGGTGAGGGGGGGGGTTGTAGCTCACTGGTGGGGTGTACATCACACGCGTGATAGAAAACATTTGAGCTCGGTGTCATATCAGCCAACGCAGTATCCGAAAACAGAGGGTGCATTGTCATTCCACCTGGAAACACTAGAGGGCGCTGGTCTCTTAGATATACAGTTGGGTGGCATGGTAAAGTAGGTGTCAGCTGTTATTGAGACTGGTGAGCGTTGCTGTAAATCAAGGGCATGTCGGCTACGTACGATGATGCCTTTTTGGAATGGGTTTGTCCTAATTACTTTTTTATGCAAAACGCAAAAAAGGAGAGCCTATTTGCCTTGAGACATGTAGCTTTGTCCGTCAGTCATGGTGTGGGAGGAGTACGCTTGCACGAGGAAAGCGCTACACGACCGCTTTCTTTATCCAATTGGGAATATAGCGGGCGTTTTTAACCATCTAATTTGCCTCCAGTGCTTTGGGCTCCGTGATAGCCAGCGTCTGACACTGTTAACTTGCATTTTTGCCGCCCCAATCCTTAATGGCAACATATTATGAGGTGCGTCTTCTCTTAAGCTGCATGGACCCAGAGACTGGCGCAGTTCTCTTCTTAATTCGTCTGTCTCGTTGGCAACTAGTTGTGCCCCCAGTAGGTGATATAAGCTTGACAGAGAGGGTCAGCAGTTGGGGGGTGTGGAGGCTTGGGCAGCGACATCAGACCTGCCCGCAAACCGTGCTCCAGCACGCAGTGAAGTCGGCGTGCATAAGACCGGCTAGTGCTTTCCAGGGCCTGCGCCATGCATTTGCAGGAATGCGCCACCGCTTGCATTGCATCGTTGGCAGCATTCTTCATGGCTGGTCCTGGCTTTTATGCGTGCCTCGCACCTCCTTATGCGCTGCGTGTTTACTTGCTTATCAAGTGAAAGCTTTTACTAAGATTGGCGTAACGCGTGTCTTCTAAACTGCCACCAGCTCGTAAATCGAACAGTTCTGTTTTCGGGTGTGCCACAGGGTGGAGAGAGAGAATCCTTATTTAATTTAGTAGATTTGACGTGTGCACTTCCTTTGCTTTTGAAACACACATGCATGCCGAAACACGTGCTACCGATTGAACGCTTGTCTTGTGCATCTGTGACATTTAACATGTGTGCGGCTGTAACATGGTCCAATCATATGTCAAAAAAGGTAGCAGGCGCTCCTCTCCAGAAAGAACATGACATGATAACCTGTTCTGAGATGAGAGTTTGCAGCACACGCTTTTTGCTCACTGTACCTTTCACAGGTGGGAAATAGCCATTTGCATATCAGTCTTTGTTCCGCCCCATATTTCCCATCTGTGTACGGTACAGTGAGCAAAAAGCGTGTGCTGCAAACTCTATCAGAACAGGTTATCATGCCATGTTCTTTCTGCTACCTTTTTTGACATATTTGCAAGGAACTTGGAGTTGGTCACCCTAAGTTACCTGGGGGCAACCAGACGTGGACTCCCTGCTCACTGTGCTCAGAGAGGCACAGCTCCACCTCACTGATGAGGCCCAACAAGGCTGAAACACGTGTATGGGGTTGCTGGTGGTACTCTTGTTCAGAGAGGAATTGCCAGGCATTTCGGTGCTGGACTGCCCATGTGGGTGGGACAAAGACTGATACGCACATGGATATTTTTGTAGGGTATTTTGTGGAGATTTGGGGCCTGACGGTATTTTATTACCGCCGAAAAATAACTTAGCAATAATCACTCTTTGTATTCAGATTTGGCCATGTGCAACAATAATACAATGGACATGCATTATTTCAGCACCCAGACCTGCATATTTGGTATACGTGGTTGGTAGGCGCGGTTGGTGGCATTTTGGTGAGCATAATTCCCTTGTTTTATTTGTGGCCCCAATGTCCAAAATCCCTTATCTTTGCTTAGATTTTTCGTGTGATCACTAGAGAGACCTCAGACCTACATTTTAGGAAGACCACATTTTTCAGTAATAGTGATGGTGTGCCACCATGGGCGAACTCACTGACTTATTTACGACAGAGAGCTATATATGGTAGTCTTGTGGTAATTTCCACTACCTTATATACGGTAGGGAGCTATGTTCAGAGAGTCTCTCTTCCCGTTGGCTCATGTACCTCCAACAAGCTATGCTACAGTCACTCACAATTATTCATACTGATTCTGACATGCACACATCTGTCTTAAAATGACCATTGCACTGTTTAAAAATCTCCCCACATCATCGGCATTGTAATGGTAAATATTAAATACACCACCCGTCTGTTTTCAAATATTTTTCTGTATTATAAAAGTTGCATTTAAACACGATCTCATTCTTTACAGAAATAAATAAAATGGTACAGTAAAAGCATTGTCTATGACACACTGCGAAGAGCGTGGCGGAGAACAGAACTCAAATTGCAACATTAGCATTTGATTAAGGCATGCACAGGAATCCTACACTGACTGCATATTACCGTACACACTCAGCTCCCACACTTCTCATTACCTTATCTTTTTAGTTGTTCTCTTTGGCTGTTCTCTTTGTGAATGTGACTCCCTTGAAGATTAACTCCAGCAAAAAGGAACGCTTGCCTTCTCAAACCGGGGTCATTGCCTGGAATTCTCAGCTTTTGCAGATAGGAATGCCTCAGCCAGTGGAAAGGTCCTTCTTTCAGCTCTCCCCAATCTCGACTGCAGCAGGACACAGGAATCTGCATTCAGTCAGGAGCCCCACAGCCAGGTCTTCTCCCCAGTAGTGCAGAAAAATGTCTGCCTTCCTTTTCCCCGATACTGCCCACTAAAACTTTCATCTCAGCCCTCTGTATGACGTGTCCCAATGAAATCCATCATCTCTCATCCTCCTACTCTCAACAATAGCTTCGCTTATACATTTGCAATTGTTGCAAATCTGACTTCCTTCTTCCTGCAGTTACTGTGCACAAAAACACGGAGAATCAGGCAGAGAAGAGAAGAAAAAAAAATCTGCACACACATTTTAATGGTTTTCAGAGTATGCCTAATTCTGCAGTGGAGAACACATTTTATTAGTGGGTTATGTTAAATAAGGTTTTATTAGTCAGGTTAATGGTTAATAGGTTAGCTGTTAATTTTCAAATGTGTCTCTCGCACCATAGGCATTTCAGGTGAAAAATAGTGTGCATTTTTAAATGAGCACGTGTGCTTTTAACTGTAAAAATAGATTTGCATCTTATATGTTAAAATCGTTTTTGACTGAATAGCCTGTCTTTCCTTGTTGATCTGGTAACCCATATAGCAATGCACCGCACCCTTGTGGTGGTGCTAAAAAAAAAAATGTGCTACTTGTGCAGTAGTGCTGTACTCTGTGCTGTTTGCCAAATATCCTTACATTTTCCATCTGTGAAAGGTACAGTGAGCAAAAAGCGTGTGCTGCAAACTCTCATCTCAGAGCAGGTTATCATGCCGGCTCCCTTTTTTGACATGGTCCAATCATAGCCAGTAACAACATAAGAGTAGGAACAGAACTAGGGCTGTTTTACCTAGCTGGGGGCTCTTGCTGTTAAGGACACGAGTGCATACATTTGCCTTGTAACCCGTATATTTACTTTCCCTTTCCTTGTTTCATAATCGACAAACGTTTTTTCATCTCAGAAATGTTTTTCCAGATTGCATTTCGGTCCCTCAAAAGAGAATGCGCATTTGCAATAACCTTGTGGAGCAAGGTCCTTTCTTCCAACGGGAAGTCCGGAGAGAGTCTGTTGGAGAAGACTCTGTTGCGAGCATTCGTGAATGTGAGCGTGTGCGGCTCTTTGCGGTTTTTTTGCGGTTCTTGGTCAACGGACTGGGGCTAAGGACGGGGCTAAGCCCGGAGTGCTGTCCGCGACTGAGACCGGACCGGACGCGTGTGAAGTGGAGTATCTCACGTTCTACGAGACCCACCCGGCGAGCCAAGCAGTTTGAGGCAGCAAGCTGCACAAGCCCTGCAAAGCCGAGCTGAGTAAAACCAAATAAAGTGTGGAGCAGAGTTGAGCAGTCTGCGGCAGTCCGCGGCGGGAGATGGCGTCAGATGAAGAAGAACCGCAAAGACGTTTGTGTAGCAATAGCCAGCGGACGGAAGATTCCGAGCTCGACCATCGGAGCCCCCTGAAACCTGCGACATCAAAACGAGGTAAGATCTTACTGGAGGACAAATAAACAGCGCAAGGAAAGCAAGGGCAGCGATTACCCAGGCTTTCCGAAAAACCTCAAAGAAGCCCGATTCCACCAAGCACTGACACTAATATCCCCGCTTTCACCCCTTCCGAGGTGCCGATGAAAACGCTGTCAGTGGAAGGGGGGGAGAGAAGGTTAATGGAGCTACCACCTGTCTTTGTCCCAGGAGAGGAAAAGAGAAGGGAAAAGAGAGACGAGACCAAGAGGGGCGAAAAACTCTGCTCGCCCTCACAAGCTGGAGTCCATCGTCCTGGGAGAGGGTTGAGATCTGAAATGACGGATGAAAGCTATGTGGACGGAGTCTCTTTACACACGGAGACAATCAATATATCGATTGGAGAAAAAAAGAGAAAGGATGAAAGCATGCTCGCTTCCGGTGCAATTAGCGGCCTAACAGAGAAAATGGATGGGAAAGATGTTGCTGTTTTAACAGACGAACCGGACAAGGCAAAATCTAAAATGGGGTGCATAACTGAGTGTATTGTCCACCCCATATCTAATGTCCAGAATCTCCAAAGCCCCCCGGCAGGAGGCAGCATGTCTTATCTCCAAGACCAGGAGCTTGGAAAAATATCATATGAGATATCGGACTTGAACGTGATGATCTTAACAGATAATGTTATAGACTTGGAGGAAAGGCTGGACCTCTCACAGATAATAGAAAATCCACTAAGCTCGACAAACAACGAGGAGGGAAATGAGCCTAGAAAGAAGGCAAAAAATAAAACCAGCCTAAAGAAACAGAGAACATCAAACTTGAAGGAACTAAAAACTAAAAAACCCAAGACAAATAACATTATAATAAAGCCACCTATCTTGATGAGAAAAAAAGAGAAGGAGCAGAAGAAACTGGAAACCGAGATGAAAGGAAAACGGGTGTATAAAAAAATCAACCCGATAAATAGAATAACGACAGACCAACCCACGGTCTCACACTTTTTTTCTGAAAAAGCAAAACACAAAGATTCAAAATTTGGGAGAACTATCGGATGCAGAAATTCTACAAGGGGCAGACATAGACCCCAAGATCCACTTACCAGGTTTGCAGGTTTTCTCATGGTCAAGTATGGCTAATGCACAAACCGAGCAAAACTTGGAGAAAGACCCCACCAAGGGGGGAGGCCGCATGAGCCATGACGTAACAAGACCAACTGCTCAGTATGGGAGAAATTCAATAGAAGTAGACTCCCCACAGAAGCAACGAGAGAACGTGGCAACTAATACACTGAAGAGCCAGGGAGAGGACATGATGAGACAACCATGTTGCTCTGTATCGCAAAACACTTTAGAACCAACTAATGTTAAGTTGTCAACTCAGACGAAGGAGAACCAAGCACAGCTTGAAACTAAAACATTAGTAGGCAAATGTGTTTCAACAGTTGGAATACAGAGAGAGGAATCGACACCACGATTAACTGAACTACATGACAGCATAGTGCCAGTCTTAACGAAAGAGAAAACCACTAATAAAGAGCAAACACCGTTAATGAACCAGACAGAAGGCAATCTCAGAAGCCCAACGAATGAACTCGTATCGAGGGAAATGAGAGGCAACAAAATCCAATCCCATACTTCAGGGGAAACCCTCCCGAAAGAAAAAACACCAAAGAGAAAGCAAAACGAGCGAAAGACCATCAGTGCAATGATCGAAAAAACACCATCTCCACAACCCCGAAAAAAGAGAATATCAGGCGAAGGTGAGATTAATGATATCGTCAAAGGGCGCACAAAAGTAAATAAACCATCACAACCACTGTCTACCCCACTAAGACATTCTTTATCAAGATTCCCGGAATACCCACAAAAAGAAACACCGACAAAAAAACGGACCTTATGACAATAATGTCCACCTTCACTATAGCTCTGGCACCTTTTACAAAGTTATACGAGTCACTTAATGATACGATCAAAGATCAGTCTTCATTACCAACAACGCTCCACACTAAAATGATGTTCTTAGAAGGCTGTATTACAGCATTACCAACGCAAAAAGAGCTGTATAAATTCACCATCGGGGAACAATTCAAAGAGCATCAGGAGGCGAGAACACATTGTAGCAATCAAAAAACAGAAACTATGCAAATAGAAACAAGGAATCAAATGATACAAACAGGTTTGGAGGAGGAAGGACAAAACGAGGTGTTACGCAGAGTGGAAATCCGGAGACAGAAGACAGATGATAATGATAAAAAAAGAAAAGAGGAAGAGGAATCCGCAGGAGAGCGAGTTATTGGGGTAAACCTATTAGAAACACCCCTACAATCCCTAACGCAAATCGGGGGTCAAAGTAAGAAATCAGATCGAAAAATAAACTCTAACCGAAAAGAAATGCAATGTGAAACAACTAGGAAACGTGTGAATGGCTGCGTGGTCCTGAGAGAAAAAAAATCATCAGAAATACAATTGGATTGTAAACTACAGGATACACAACAACAATCTACACAAAATTTGAGAGGTGAGATATACCCGGTATTCTCCCAGATTCAGGGAGACAAACTCACCAAGAAAAGGAAAGTAATATTTGAATCTCCTAACAATAAAGAGAAGAAACAGGAAGCATACGATGAGGAAACAGAGGATGAAGTAGCCCTGTCTATTTTAGCACAACGGTTAGTACCAAACAACCCCCATCAACTTAAAGAAACGGAAGAGGGAATGAGAAAAAAAACGACTAATCCACCGATTAAGAGAATCGTGATCATAGATTCAGAAGAATCCACAAACCTATTAGATCTATCACAACATCAGGAGGAGGAGGGAGATAATGAAACAAGTCATATAAAGGAACATCTAGAGAATACACAAACTCTAATAAACAGCTCTAGAGATATTAACCTGGACGGTGATTTGTCACCATTTATCTCGAGACCTCAACGCCTACAGGACGAGAAAGAAAAAACAAAATCTCCTAGCGTTAACACATCTAGAAGAGCCTTCAGGGATAACCAGAGTTATAAACCAGGAAGACAGCGAGAATATCAATCGAGATCGAGAATTCGAAACTCGAGCTATACAAATACCAAAAATGACAGATTAACCTATAAAGAAAAAATAAAAAGCTGCAGAAGCTTTCATCTGGAAAGTTATAGGAAAATCAAACTATACTATTCTAAACAGGAAGAACATAATGACTTTGCTACAATGTATACCACCCTTAAGAACAATAACCTTTGTGGATATCAGGATTGTGGAATTCGCCGAGCGAGGCAAACAGGATAGTGTCTACCTACATATCCCTTCTCCGGTGGTAAGAACAATGATGGAACAAGCCACTGAAAATTTTCTGATACTGGGATATGAGTTAACAATATATAAAGATTTAAATCAGAAAAGGGAAAAAACAACGCGAACAGGATCCCCACCTAGACGAAGGAATGAACAAAGGAAACATAAACATTTAAACCCAGATAGAAAAGCAGCAGTTAAATCGCCAAAAAGAAATAGAACTCGAGCCACTGATGAGAACGAAAAAACTACAGAACGAAGCAGTAGTCACAACAAAAGTACAAATAAAAAAGATCAGGAGGGGAAAACACAGAGATATAGGAGGGACTCGACATCTCCACAAAATGAATTAGTCAAACCATATAAAGACCCTACAGGGGCGGGCCGGCTCCCTAAAGGACCCCAATAAAAAATAAAGATTACATTCAACCAAGAAGATAACGAAAAAGAAGAGCTATCATCGGCAAAACTGGAAAAAGAATGGAAGAAATTGAAAGAAGGTCAAAAATGGAGATGGATTTCCAAAGTTCTCAATCAAAGTGATTCCAGTTAGCAAACGAAGACCAGGAATTTGGAACCTCCACCAAACAAGGAAATCGGGGAGGAGACTGTATCGTTGAAATTTGCGTCCTGGAACACTAGAGGTTTCGCACATCTCCTAAAACAAAGTGACATACATCTAGGAGACTTTGATATTCTCTGTCTCCAAGAGACATGGTTAAGAGAGCAGCCTACAATGGATGGTTATGAAGTATATCTTTCTCCAGCGGCAAAAGGACTTTCAGGTAGACCGTCATCCGGCCTCCTGACAATGTTACGTTCAAACAAAGATCTACAAGTGACAAGAGTATTAGAATCGTCGCTATACTTCCAAGTGCTACTATTAACATGGGAAGGAAGAAATCAAAGATTGCCAGCTCAGAAGCCAGAGAACATCATAATAATTAATACTTATTGGAACCCACTGGCATTAAGTGACGAACAGTTCTTAAAACAGCTAAATAATATCTTCGAGAAAATTGACTTTGAATTTCAACTGAGTCACTGGATTATATGCAGAGATTTGAATCTGGAATATCCTAAACTACAGCAATGTAATCAGAATTACTCAAAAACCCCAGCAAAGAAAAGGGGAATAAAATGGGACACACTAATGAAAACAAGATCCTTAAAAAATCTCCACTTTTTGATTGAGGAACACGCGCCCCGGATACCAACTTGGGAAAATGGCTCTTCAGCATATATCTTGGATCACATCTTTGTCAGCCCGGAATTCTTATCATATGTCACCAATTTTAAGGTCAAGCGTACCAAGAACAGTGACCATAACTTACTTGAGTTCGAATGGAAAACCCAACAGGAACCAAGAGACCTAATGAAAACAGAGATCGAAGAATCCCGAGGCAGAATAAGATTAAAGGTAAAACCGTAAAACATAACTAATCTTATCAAAAAATACGTAGAAAGAAATAACAACGAAAAAGAAAAAAAAGTTGATTACGAACAATGTTTAAACATCTATAAACAAAGAGTGAACACGGTAACAAAGAAAGGAGGTGAATACATGCATAGTTACGACAAACTTTTGATAATCGAACGGAAAAAGCTAAGAAAACTGCAGAGACGGGCAAAGAAAACTAAAGATACAAAAGACGTAGAGGCGGCCCAAAAAGCAAAAAAATATTATAAACACTGGCTAAGTAAGATCACTCAGAGCAGCAATGCTCCAAGCAGATGCGTAGTTGATGCTAAGATCATTGAATGGGCGTAACTCGAGAGATTTCTGGACACTAATTAAGCAAACAACGAATACTCCGAGAAACGCAATCGATAATAACGTAGGAGAAGGCAAGTGGATGGAGCATTTCACCAATCTCTATAAAGATACCAATAAGAAAACAAAGACCGCAAATAACAAAATGGAAGTAAAATGGGTACTCCCAAACGACATACCTTCAATTATAACAAGAATCAAACGACTAAATACCTCTAGAGCTCCGGGGACGGATGGCCTGACTAACGCCCATCTAAAGGAATTGCCATAAAACTGGGCACTATTCATTAGCAAGGTATTTGACATCATCGAAGAAACTAAATCAATTCCGAAATCCTGGAAAAAGGCTATAATAGTTCCAATTTATAAGAAGGGCCCAAGACAAAATCCAAAAGATTACAGACCAATAGCGTTATTAGACGTCATTGCGAAAATATATGGTTCAACCTTGTTGGAGATGTTCGAGAAATGGGCTAATGAAAATGAACTGATGGACCCTTTTCAATCGGGCTTTGTGAGGAACGCAGGGACTCTGGCCAACATATTCTTGATTAACATCTTAAAAAGCAGAACGAAAGAAGGAAAACCGGGCGTATATATGGCCTTTATTGACCTGGTTCAAGCGTTTGACCAGGTCAATAGAGAGCGCCTCTGGAGAAAATTAGAAACAAAAAAATGCCCGGGTAACATACTAGAGCAAATTAAAGCACTTTACACAGAGACATCTTTATCAATCCGCCTGAACCAACAAGGAGCGTTATCAAACCCCATGGAAACAGCAAGAGGGGTGAAGCAGGGCTGCCCGTTGGCGCCGACGTTATACCTGTGGGATTTCAGAGATTCGGTGGCTGAAATTAGAAATAGGTGGGACCACCCTGTCTCGACTACTATACGCGGATGACCTAATATTAATAGATCAAACGCCGATAGGACTACAAAGGCAACTTAAAAATCTAAGCAGATATGTCGAAAAAAACAACTTAGAGATCAATAAGAGTAAAACAAAAATCATGGTGCTACAAAAAAGTAACACCTCAAAAAACCCATTTTCATGGCAGTTGGAAGGTGCAAAGATCCAGACGGTAATGGAGTTTAAATACCTGGGAGTGTTACTGAGCAACAACCAAATGGAAATAAGTATGCAACATCATCTCTGGGAAAGAACGAAGAACTTAACATCCCAAGTTAAGATCATTGAAAGGAAATTCTGCCAGTATTCACTCAAACCAATAATACAATTCTATCGTACAAAATGATTCCATCAGTTACATATGGAGTGGAGGCTTTTTTTAACATCCCAGAAGAAATTTGGATAAAGTTGGAAAGTTACTTCTGAAGACAGCTTTTAAATCTCCCAACATCCACGCCCATGCCTTTAATAAGAAGGGAACTATGTAAGCTATCATTGCAACTGTATTAAGAAATAAACTGATGATGTACAGGAAAGTGATCATGCCGGAGAGATCGAATATTTTTAATATCATCCACAGAGAAATCTTAGGATCAAATTCCGAAACTTTAAAGAACTGGCAACAGAAAAATACCCTATTACTGGAAGAAATAGGATCTTCAGAAGAAGAGCTAATTCATAATCCAACAAAAGTTGCAACAAGAATAGAAATTTGGGATTGGATGAAGACTCTTGACACCGCGGGGTCATACAAACGAGCGGCACACGCAACACCGATGTGCAGAAAGCTAAATGAAATAAGATCATACCTGAAGCTCCTTCCAAGTAGAAAACATCGACAAACATTTTTGAGAGCACGCCTTAATATTCCACAGACAAACGAGATAAGGGCAATCAGAGGAATATCAGCTGCTGATAAATGCCGTTTTTGTCAGGAAACGGGGTGCAAGGAAACTTTAAGGCACATGCTCTTAAACTGCAAGGGCTTAACCGAATTGAGAACTACGCACATGTTACATCTGTTTGAGAATTTACTCTTCTATGATGAACAATACTGGTTGAAACGCCTAATAGAAGGTGAAGGAGTAAAGGAAACAATTGCAGTGACACAATTTTTGCAAAACATCGACTTCAGAAAAACATGAAGATGGAAAAGCACGAGGAAGGAATTAGGAAGCAATAGCGGGATGTGGATTTTTGGACTTGAGTGAAGTAATTTTGTAAAAGAAAATGTGAAAACATTTTTTAAGTCAAAAATAAAAAAATAAAAAAATAAATAACCTTGTTTTATCCTGTCAGCTTGTGTGCTTCAGCTAGTTTCCGGAGCTTAAACTTGCACACGGCTTCACAGCCCGGTAACTAAAACCGCAGCAAAGCCCGGCTTGGATCGGACAGGAAATGGATGGGATGTGCCACTTTGATCCTGGGATCAAGTGGAAATGTGACCCCCGTCCTACAGACAAAGGTCGAGGGGAACTGGAGTTTCTGGCCTGGGTGGGCAAGCAGAGAGGGCTTGCTCCGTGTTTCCAATGCTCGTTTTTCGGTATAAAACTGCCAATTGTGAGTGTTTTAACTCGACCCTTTCAAAAGTCAGCCCTGCTTCTCTTCCATTTCTTTTCACGTTGTATATGGGTGAGTGCACCATGGCCCGTTTTTCCTGCCCATGTTCCAGTTGCTAGCCCGTTATCTGACTTTGCTCCTACCCTTCTGCACTGCGACTCTAACAGCACCCCTTACCCTATATAGCCCCGTCCTCACTGCCGTCTCTGTTACTAACCCCTCTTTTCCTATGCGCGCTGAGGATTTCTGATTGGGTACATTTTGGCGCGTCGGCATTTAGCCATGGCCTGTTAATCCGTCTCTTTTTGTTGTGCACGTTTGGACTGGTTTTCCTTGGACTGTAGGGATTTGGAGAAGACAATGACACAGTTCATTGGCAAGCCTTCTGAGATGTCACCTTCAAAGTAACTCGCGACAGTGACGGTGGATGTCACGTGGTTACACAGCAGCGAGGTGGTGGAGCAAAGAGGATGGGGAACAAGGATTGATTATTTTTAGGAAAGAAGTTTGAACTTCTGTGGATATGATGATGATACGAAGAAACCGTGCCGGCATTAACTGTGTGTGTACTTTATGCAATGTCACATCTGAGTGTTACGATGGGATAAGAGTAAGCCGATGGCAGGAGAGACAGTGTTTGATACCTTGATATTTATGATTATAAACTGGTGACGGAGGCAGGAAAGGGGGGAGAAGTAACTTCTGTTCCTATTTCTGTGCTCATTTAGCCCTTGTGGGTGCTTTTTCCTGAACCGCAGAGCCACGGTGTAGGATAGGAAGGCATCTCAGGCCGAACTTTCCCTGTGCACTTTCGGCTGGACTTTTTAGACCATTCCCTGCAGCAATGCATCAGGAAAACACTGCCGGAACTGGGCCAGAATTGACTTTGATGCAAGCCTTGGACTCTGCAACTACTGAATGATTTTAATAGATTTTGCAGTAAAGCATTATTAGGACAGGCGTAACTGGACTTGGGCAGACTGTGGTAACAGTCAGTCTGAATAACGGATAAAGCGATCAAAGGCTGGGTCCAGCATGGGAAATACAAAGGCAGAGAGGAGTCCTTCCCCTCCAATGAAGCTTTGAAACTTGAACCTATGGGGATCATGCATCAGAAGAGCAAGAGTGGAGAAGCTATGCGTGACATGATGGTACTGGCTGATTGCTAGGAGAAGGGTGGATGAAAATGTGTGATGGGATAATGTAGAGTTAGGGTGATGGCTGCATGTTCATGACCTTTCTTAACCGGTGAGCTGAAAAGTTATGTTGCAGTAGTCTACTATTGGGTGTATGCCTCGATATTCGAGGAACATTACTTCCGTGGCAGCGCCGAGTAGCTAGGTGGCGGTAAAATGTGAGGTGTTAAAGAAGGCGTAGCTCAGCAGGTTGTCTCGGTTTTCTTGAAATATGCATTTTTCAACTCGGACAGTATTTTGGAAGGCAAAGATTTTCTCGGACTCCCTCAACTATACATCTGTTCACAGGGCGGGTGCACACCCTTTTCGCAGCTGAGGGTAGCTTGGGCCATAGATGGTGATTGGGCCACCAATTGGTTTGCTGGTGTTTGGGGAGAATAGCGGTGATGATCTCCCATGCTCAGTACTGCGGGAAAGGTGATTTCTCAGGCAGCCTACAATCTGGAATATATGTTTCAAGAGTTTATACCACTCATAGGGAATTAGTCATATTGAGGGATGTTGCAGACTTCTTCAGGGTGATAATATCCCCAGATACTTCCAGCCATTTCACCCAGAGCTTTTAATAGTCGACCCATCCTCACTGAGAGGCCCGGGGGCGGGGGTCTTCCTTAAGATTCCTGCTCTCTTTTTGTTTTCACCACATTCACCTTTGCACAACACGTTCTTGGTTCTGTCACTCCTGACTGTTGCCTTGGCAGTCCAAGACTATACCCTCGGCGTTGGCAGGGGGCACCGGAAATGTTACCTGCCATTCGAGCCTCCACTTGTCAAGGGCTCCCCTGAGCAAATCTTGGGCTCATTGTATAACCATGCTTTTGAGTTTATGGCCCTTGGAACGTGCATCCGTTACAGGATGGGATTACACCAGAATAATTCTGAGTCCAACTAACCGACAAACTCAAGAAGATGGCAAGTTACTGTTTTACTAACCATTATCTAAAACAGGGAGGTTGCAACGGACATCAACAGACGGATGCTCAGTCTCTCAATGACCTCCACAAAAAACACAATTTATATTCTTCATTATGCGTCAGAGTGATGTCATACTACGTGGTAATAATGAAAAAACTAACAAGGGTTGGGATTGGTTAATGGAGACACCTAGATATACAGTCATATAGGAGCTAGGATTGTTATTGGCTATCCAATATCAGGTGGACAACTTATGCCTACCTCTTCATACGTGTCATTTAAGAAAAACTAGTTACACCGTGTTGCATTGGTGTCTAAAACTATAAGGTCCTTTGTTATACGAACTAATAAAATTGGCTGGCATGCTTGTGCCATGTATGGATATTCAGTTCTTTAGCAGCACTTAAGCCAAGACCCAGGTACAGGTAGCTGGGACATGAAGCTAGCTCACCACCCAATTAGCCCAACGTCTCATCACCCATACCTTCTGCCATGAAATTGTCTTTGTAGTTGGTCTTGCAGAGTATTCACATCCTGCGAATTCACGGGAGTGAGGGCACTTGCTATTATGTCTGGTACTCCAAGTTCGAACTCTATTTCCATCCTTGGCTCACGTGAGAAGAGACAACGATTTGGTCCTTTCGGCAGCTTTTAAATGCTTTAAATGAATTACAACTTGGCATCTCTTGTGTTCTTTCTTGCACCTTAATGTGAGAGGATTCATCCTCTGCACACTTGTTCTTCTTCAGAGTAGATAGGCTGACCTAATTTTCTAGGATCTTGACTTCAGGCCAGACAGCCTCGCCCCACAGCTCCACGAATCTGCTATTCTGCTGCGACACAGCTTTCCATTCCCCTTTCATGGTTTCTGGCTTATTTATCTCATGATACCAATGTCCAGTTTCTATGCAGTGGCGGCTCGCTTGCATTCTATTCACTACTTATAGCTCGCCTATACGATGTCTTGATAGATCTTGTGTTTCTTTATCTGTATGTTCTTCATGCTTCTGATATCTGCAGAGCTTTTTGCTGCGTAATCTTTGTTTACACCTTAAGGTTCGTGTGATTCTTTACTTCGTCTTTTCTCCTCTGGGATCCAGACATCATCTTCATTCAATATTTCGGGACTTCGTGCACACTTTCTTGTGAAATCATCAGTCTGCCTTCTTCGTTCATTCTCCTATTTCTTCAGGGATCTCTTCCTGCAGGCCGTCATTACCTCGTGGGTACATTCGATACGGCTGTCTCAATGGATCTCTCCCTCCAAATACTCTCTGCGGTATTGGTATGATAGCTGGTGTCAGACAAGGCACAGTCTTATGTCTCCAATACAGGGGACGTAGGGGGGTAGGATCTCCTGCGGCTGTATAAGTCTGCTCCTCTACACTTTGATTAATTCTATTACCATCTTCCAGTGTACTAGAAACTGCCATCACTGGAAAATGCTTTCATTTCCCTTCCTCCTGACCAGCATCTCATCTGATCCACTGTAAATGGCTAAACCTACATTCATGTGCCATACCTCCTGCACAGCCTTCCAGACAAGTCCCGGAGCAATAAGACCCCGCCGTGGTAATGGACGTGGCACTTGTTGTTAGGTTAGTTTCACCCAAGTCCCGGAGCAATAAGACCCCGCCGTGGTAATGGGCGTGGTACTTGTTATTAGGTTCGTTTCACCCAAGTCCCGGAGCAATAAGACCCTGTCGTGGTAATGGGCGGTTCGTTTCACCCAAGTCCCGGAGCAATAAGACCCCGCAGTGGTAATGGGCGTGGTACTTGTTATTAGGTTTGTTTCACCCAAGTCCCGGAGCAATAAGACCCTGCCGTGGTAATGGGCGTGGTACTTGTTATTAGGTTCGTTTCACCCAAGTCCCGGAGCAATAAGACCCCGCCGTGGTAATGGGCGTGGTACTTATTAGGTTAGTTTCACCTATGGTAAGACAAGTTCATAGAGTATTTTTTGTCTTTGGAATATTTGCCTCTGTTGAACATGGGAATTAAGGAGTTGGGCATTTGACCGCAGGGCACAACTATCACATTCTTTCATATAGTGCAGTCTTCATCTTGAAAGCACGCTGGCATAGTCCTCCTTCTATATACTCGGGTTTACTTGCACCCAGGACAGACACATCGTTGGTGGAAGATGTGGCACGGCTCGCTCAAAGTATGGTGAACTTTGAGGCGCCCTTGTGCCCCCCTCAATATACAGGCACATTCTGATGAGACTGCCAACGCTGGCCTTCTCGGGGAACCACCAGGGTTGATCACAGAATGACACAATTCAGGGTCATTTCAAGTTCATTTGAATGCTGACTATGTAATCTTCGCTGTACTTTAATCTTCTGTCAGACATTATAAGACCTTTTCGGGCTAAGCAAAGGTACTGCTGGAGGACGGGACTAGATCTGGTTTACCCTGGGGAATGGGCTTTAGCCGGCCTTCCTCTTATTGTAGCCGCTCTCACGTTCCGCTGAAGGGCCACGTTCATGCTCTTTCCTGTCGTAATCCCAACAGGATGCTTGCCGGAGCCAAAGTTCTTTAGGATCGACCAAAGTCACCAAATAGTCCAATCTCCAAGGGACAGGCTCTCTTCTCGAGTGTTTGTCTTGGAGGCGCTCCAGGCCCGCATTAGACCAGAGAAAGAAACCAGTGGGGCGCGCAGGGATCCCGCACGGAGGACATCTTTTATTTTCCACTCGGAACATGAGCTTTATTTATTCACTATGGAGCTTGCCAATGGTAACAGTGGGGCTTTGGGGATGCTTCACCGGTCCCCCTCGCCCCCCCCCGTATATTGAACTCAATATTGGTGCACTTATTACAAGTTATGCAAAGAGACACAAGCTGCAACAATCCTGCCATTGTTCTTTTCATCTGAGTCGTCTATGGAGTGATGTAAGACTTCCTTTGTGATGGAGGGAACAGTCACAGTCTGCAAATGAGTTACAGATGAGCTGTTCTAAAAGTAGCCTTTCCGGATGTCGAGGCGAATGCTTCCCTTATGCTCAGGCTGCCTGCATAATTGTCTCACACTGTTATACCTAACCAATGCTGACAGGGTTTTGAAGAGAACTGCATAAAAAGTAACTATGTCACTGCTACCTGTTTCTTACACTTGTGTGTGGTTTTTCAATAAGTATTATCCTTCCATTTACGCAGGCCTTTGACACAGGAAGCAATTGCGCAAAGGCGGGAACTCGCAAGGCAGAAGCATGCAGACAAGATGGCGCAGAGTCAAGAGCCACAACCGGCAGGACCGATTCTTGCTGCAAAAGAATCGGAAAGACCTTCACTTTCCGAAAACGACAAAGGTAGGGCTTGTACGTAATCGAGCAGGGTAAGACGCGCGTTGGACATATGCACGTGTGGAGTCTGTTTGGACATTATCAGGATACTGTAAGTCACCTTGTCGTTCTGTAATAATATAGGTGCCCAGAGTCGCAGGTCAAGGGCTTTTAAGGTCAGTGAACTGGGTGCTGACTTGAAATATTATTTTAGTGCACAGCCAGGGCCACCACTGCCACATTTCTCAGTTCCATGCGTGACAGTTGGAGCCAGTCCTGATTTGTTTCACATTTAATAATACTGGGACCTGTAGTTTTGTTTTGTCCAATTGTAATTGTGGGCCTACAAGACCCAGCATGCAGTGGGGCAACCAATGACTGTCTCGAGGGGTCACGCATGGAACTGGAAAACCTGGCAGCTATGCATGGGTACTGCCTTATAGTAAATGGGCTGCCTCCGACCCTGACACCCACCTTGCAAATGCGTTTGTTCTTTTATCTCCGCCCTTCCCTTGTTAAATAACTATTTGGTGGTTCTGCTCGTCTCTGTGCGCTCCATTGCTACGAGGGCTTGTTCCCCGCAAAGCTTTTGTGGGGATTTGGAGCACCCTACCTTTGTCATATCTCTCTCTCTTTCTTAGTATTTTCTTTGACTTCCCTTTCGGTCTTTTTCAGGAATGTTTTTTTTTTTTTAGATGACCCTCTAATCCTCCTCTTGCTCTCCGTCTTCTCCACATTCACGTTTCCCGCCCTTTCTGGATAGGTGTGTTGATTTTCTCCTTCCTGCAGCACCAGACACACCTATGCAGGGCCACTTTGTGAAAAGTGTTAATGGTTGTGGTTGAATACACGCAATTAACACTTAGGTGCCGTGCCGGTGGGTCCTGTGCATGCATTTTCAACTTTTGCAAAACCGACTGCAAACGAAATGAGTAAAAACAGACAAAATCGCGTTTACTCTTATTTATTCTCCCTTTTTGGGGGAAAATATAAATGTCCACATGCAAATTATGCTTTGCAGAAAGAATGTATGCTGCACTCATATGGTCTGCGCACTTCCAGTAGGTGCGAAAAACAGGCGGGTTCCTTTAGGAATCCACTCCTTTTACGCCTGCGTGAGCTTCTCATGCAGACATAAGAGCAGGCGCGCTTGAAGGCTGAAGAGGGGCGCACCGAGGAAATGTTCATTCTGGCCTTGTTTTCATGCATTAGATTTGCCCTTCAGGGCTTAGAAAACGAGTAAGCCCCATATTCGTAGGTCGCCGCGGCCGGGCATGTGCCCGGCTTCCCTCAGCGGTTTTGGGAGAAGTAGGGGCACACGTGAACATGCCTTGGCATTGTGTGGTGGGTGGACTGGGAATTAAAAGAGCCCCTGGAAATAATTATTGGGGACCAAAAGAGGCCCTGGAAGAAATGTTCAAAGTGGCCCCATATGACACATTTTCAGCAAGTCCAATGCTTTTCCTATGAGAAAATTTGGAAATACCACACAAAAGAGGCCCAGGGTGCAGAGGCCCACCGGGAAAACTCCAGAGTTCCCTATAGGCCAGTCCACCCCTGGTGGTGGGACTGGTGAGAGAGGTTGCTGCTGTCACACTGAGATGGTACGTACTTGAGTGCCCTTCACAGTCTTTTCTGACGTTGTCTGAAGGTAGGCGAGTGCAAGCTGTGTGGTGCTAGCTGGAACCACAGCACACAGTGCGCGACCAATCTTTTATTACAGATTAATAGTAAGGCCCTTTCATTATTGGAGGAGTGTTCTAATGTAATAATGCAGGTGCGATAAGCCAGTATGTTATATGGATATAATAACCACCCTTATAGTAAGACAGTTACACGTAACCATTATATAGCTCACGCCACAATCTGGGTTGCCTTTTGGTGCTTGATGAGCACTATTGACACCTAACTCTGTGGTGTCCAAGTTACCTGCGGGAGGTGGGGGGAGAGGGGTGAAAGGCTGAGTTCTACTTGCTGGTAATTGCACCTATAATTATAGGCTGCAAGCACATATCTGCACAGGACACTTGCCCCCTCTGGTTATTTAGCCGATACCTCAGCATTACTGGCCAGACAGCTCAGTGTGTGAAGCACTCGCTGCTGTTAGCGCTGTACAACCAGTTCACAGGTTTAAATCCTGGTAATAGCTACTCAGCCCTACACCCTTCCGATGTTGATACATTTAGTCTTATTAGGTTGGCTATTTGCAGCTCCTGTTCTTGGTATTGCTGAAGAAAAGCTATGCAACGTTGGCAGAATGTGCAATTGGAAAACATGCTTTTTTTTTAGCTATGAACGCAAAGATTTATTTGGTGAATGCATACCTGATGAGTTCTAAAATAAAAGGGAACTAAGATTGTAATTTTCAAAAAACAGTATCACAAAGTAAGGCATTAACAAGTATATCTAGATACTTTTTAGAGAGCTACTGCTGTGCATCACCTTCGACAAAAAGGGGGGAGGGGATACCCTCCTCCTTCGCCTAGGTATAGCCCTGCCAGCTTTTTCGATACCTTTCGCTGCTGCATTACCCCCACAATGGTGCAGAAACGATTTCTACCTGTATATTCTGCTTCTCTCTGAATAGGTGATGAGCGGCCCGTCGCTTCCCAAATGGAGAGCTTGACCCTAAAATCCGAGAAGCCCGAGGCGGACAAGGCCCCTTTCATTGCTTTCGCCCGAGTGTTCAGCGGTGTCGTGCGACGAGGCCAAAAGATCTTTGTCCTGGGACCAAAATACGATCCTGCTGTAGTCTTGCCAAAGGTAAGATTTCAAATAAGAGTTCAGTACTGCAGAGAAAACCCACATTCTGAAATTCGCAACATGTGCTGAAGTTTCATAAAAGTCTGCTTTACTATTTGTGCCCAACACATGCCTGTCTGTCCCTATAAACATTTATTAATGGTGCCTGCCTCCATAGTACAATATAGTTCCTGGGCACAACATTGGGCCTATGTCGCCACCGTAAAAGCAGGTGGTCATGCTTTCTCTCTCTCACTCACACACACACACACACATGTACGCTTTTTTTTCCACGTTCCCTTTGCTGCTCCCTCTAGTCCACAGAGCCACTACTAGCTTTCCGCATCACAGAGGAACCAGGGACATAGAGGTATCATTCAATGCCTTTCCATGAGAATTGTCTCCTACCCAAGTAGCGGCTCATGAAGCCAGTTTTCTGTTGGGCTTCCAATGCCAACATTTCCTCAGTGTGCCGTGCATGTTTTGGGAAGCTGAACACCCCCAGCCTCGCAGGGGCCATTAGCCCTTCTTCACAAGCTGGGGCACTGCAGGCTTAGGGGATGCCACATATTCTGCGATCCCAGCTGTCCCACACCGCTCGCCGGAGTAGCCAGCATCCTAGTTCCTCCATAATGGCTGCCTGGGCACCGCCCCTTCACCATTAAGGAGAAGCCACCGCTGATCTTGGGTACGATACCAGAGTACTGTCCCACAGTGAACCTGTTCATGACAGTCGGTTGAGTTCTGTCCAAGCCACACCATCCTTGTGGCTCATATTGAAAGCGATTTAGTGCCATTTCAAAGCCGCGTGTGAGAGAGCAGTACAACTTTAACATGCCAATAAATGACTACACTGTGAGCAGACCCCCATTTACAGTTCGAGGATCATTCTGCCACCATTGCAGATGGAATGTGTCACTGACAAGAAATCAATAATTCCCCGACTAACACCAACTATATCCAAACAGGCCAGGGCTAAGCTCCGCCCAGTGGGGGACAGGGGAAAGAGCACGCAAAGCACTGGGAATCACCAGCACTGGAACCCTGCAAGATGAAGGGGAGAACCTAAGATCCTGAAGGATAGCGTTTATCACTCCCTGGGGAAAAGGCCAAGAAGCGTCAGGAGGGAAGCTTGTGCATCGGGGAGAGGCAGAGGCAGAATATTGGATGGGTGAAAGCTGCAGGGTTACAATGCAACTATGCTTGGTTATTCCCAGGAGCATCAGCTGTGGGTCTGGTTCATACAGGGGTCAGCAATGGGATTTTTTAATTGGCAGAGTGGGGGTAATGGTTAGTGGGTGTTTGTGCAACGCATGGATACCAGAACCAATGCCTTTCATAAAATATCCAGCCAGTGCTTGTGATGTTGAGGATATTTTTCATTGCCCAGCCAGGATTTAGAAGTTCGCTGGCAGTTTATGGCATGATCGCATATAGCTGATTTTGCATTTATTTAGCAAACCGCAAAATCTCTACTGGCTGGATGGTCTGGTTGCTGGATGTAATGCAAGGTGGGAGGATACTTACTGTTGCTCTCAGTGAGTATGAATGTGGCTACTTGGTCCCGTGTCCTTTCACTGCAACGAAGCAGAGTATTAACAACACTAGCCACGCATACAGGGTATTGCTAAAGAAGGATTTATCAGGAAAGTGTTTTTCTGTCCTCTATCCACCACATCCTGTTTCACCTTCCTACTTCTTTCGCAAACTCCTAACGGCCACCCCCAAACTGAGAGGTTTACAGCTTTTAAGCCAATCTTGCTCCTTCCTCTGTCTTACCGAGTAATGCATTTGGGATTGTGATTGGTTCACTAAAGTGCAAAACAAGAGGTGATGGCTGGAAGGTTTAGAATGAATCTTAACCTCTGGCATCGCTCTGGGCAACCCTCCAGACCATCGTTCTTCGCCTGCCAAGCCATTACAAAAGGGGAAAGACCATATGCAAATCAGGCTTGGTCCCACCCCCAAACGGGCAGTCCAGCCCGAACTGCTAGGTCACATCCCTTCTGCACGAGACCACAAGCATCCCCAAACATGTTTCGCCCTTGTTGGGGCTCAACAGTGAGGAGTAGCTTGGGTCTCTAGGCCCAGTCGGCACAGGACCCACGTCTAGGCATACCCGTCCCACCCGTTCTAAACCTTCCAGCCATCACCTCTTTGTTTTTGCTTTGTCACCCCGAGTGGGACGGGTATGCCCAGACGTGGGTCCTGTGCCGACTGGGCCTAGAGACCCAAGCTACTCCTCACTGATGAGCCCCAACAAGGGCGTAACATGTTTGGGGATGCTTGTGGTCTCGTGCAGAAGGGATGTGACCTAGCAGTTCAGGCTGGACTGCCCCTTTTGTGGTGGAACCAAGCCTGATTTGCATATGGTCTTTCCCCTTCTGTAATGGATTGGCAGGCAAAGAACGGTGGTCTCGAGGGTTGCCCAGAGCAATGCCAGTGGTTAAGATTCATTCTAAACCTTCCAACAATCACCTCTGTTTTTGGTTCACTAAAGTGGCCTGATTTTGTACACCTAGAAAAAACTGAGGGCCATTGAGGAAGTGGCGCAATGTGGCACAAACCTTTGTAGGGCTTGTCCGCCATCTTAGAAATAACATGGTTGTTTCGCACTCTACTGGACAGCTGGCCCTTGCACAGCGCTTCACCATCGAACAGGCCATTAGAACAATGCTGTACCATTCACTCCCAGGCATTCCTTAAAGGATAAGCTCAGCACAGGCAAGCTCCATATTTACAATTCTCTGCAACCAAGCTCGGACATGGAGGGTGGTCCAGGGCACCCCCATTATAGTGCCTCCAGGCCCAGCAAGAGGTGGATGGTGGCACCGGCACAGTGACTACTCTATTCACTATCCCAGAGTTAGGCACGGGACATCCTCACACAATTGATTCAGCAGACCAAGGCATTATCCTGTTTCTTTGACGTCTGTCTGAAACCCCTGTGCTGTAAAGGACACAGAGGGTGCAGTACACCCAAGGTATACGTAGTGTACCTTGCTGTGACAAATCAACTTCCGGGGCATGTAAGGAACTCTTGGTGGCAACAGTAAAGGGCGACACAAGTGATCACAGTTCAAGGGTGTTTATCAAACTGTATGAAGGTTGAAAATGTGGCTAATCTGAACCTAAATCTGAAATGGGAGCAAGAGTGAAAATAAGCCAGTCCTAGTGGCGTTGTGTCAAATAAAAAGGGCCTATACTAAGAAACCTATTGCCAAACCTTAAAACGAATGCAAAAAGGGTTTGTGGGATGATATTCATGAAAATAAAGAAGCGTTAACAAATAATATGTCAGGATGCGGTAGCTTGGGTCTCCCTTCCCCACGTTTTAAGCACAGGGTAAGGTTGGGATCTTGGAGCACGGTACAGTCTGGAGCTTCCCCAGCACGACACAACAATTCCACATGCAGCTCTCAGGTCAGCCGAGGGCCAAGTCTTGTTTCTCCTGAAAGTCTCTTGCCTTCGAGGGCCTAACGTATTCAAACAACAAATCAAAAGTTCCTTCAACAAATTGAGTTTGTTTCCTGGTTTTATTTAGGGTGAGGATTCTTCACCCCTGGGTCTGCCTCTTCTGGGCGCTGATCCTTGTTCCTCATGGTGCTGGATGATAGCTTTTCACCCCCTGGATCTCCCTCTTCTGGGCGTGGATCCTAAAACAGTTCCTCTCAGTATCAAGGCCTTCAGTGGTTGTGATTTCTTGGTCCCAAGGGCTTGATAGGTTTACCAAAAAAGAACCAACAAATAAACACAAATTCTGTTCTACTTATTTCTCAGGTGATGGATTGACCCCTGGGTCCCCCTTTTCCCGGGTGCAGGCCCCTCTTACTTTCAGTCTCCATCCACCAGGTGCACTATGGCCTTTCCTTCACAAATATTAATATTTTTTTAAACAGTTCCAGTGGACATCCCTCAGTTGGGTTCACCCTTGTCAACACACTGTTTCTTGGGACTTTAGATTTTGCCCCCTTCTCGTCAGCATACCTCTTCCGGGTTCACTCTGGCCCACTTCACGTTCATATTTATTTTCAATGTTTATGGGATTCACTTACCTTGCTTTCTCCTGTGACGGTATTCACTTCTCTTGCTTTCTTTATAGTACTTAGGTCAAAGGCTTTCGACTGTACAGGGATTTTGCTTGACCTCCTCTATGATCACTTTGACCTATTTTTGCGGCTCTATCGACCAGAGTTTCTGAGAGCAGCAGCTAAGTTGTGCCGGTCTCTTTCAGCAGTTGGTCTCCCCTTTATAATCTTACAGTTCTTTGAACTTCTCTCACTTTACCACTTTGTGACTTTCATTCACCACAGCCCGGTTCTTATCAGTTCTCCCTTCAACTCACCAGCTGTGATGAACCAGATGGCTTTCCGTGTAGCTGGAGTCAAGGACGGTCCCAAAGTACCAGTAGTCTCCCTCGCTCCGGCTTATCAGCGTTGATACGCTGCGTGTATCGTTGACATTTGCTGCGACACACTTTGGCTATTGTCCTCGGTCTTATGATTCCTTCTGCACAGGTTTTGTCAAAAAGGGCTAGGTTGTGTCTCTCCTCGTCAGCATCTCAATGTTTGCTGCCTTTCTCCTCCTCTTGAATTGCTGGGTCTGGATAGCTGTCTCGTTGTGCAGTCTTTCTTGCTCATAGTGAGCTCCCTTGCCGCACCTTTTATCCTTGTTGGGAAAAGGAAGGGCCATCAGGGTGTGTGATTTAAGTCAATTGCCTGACTCTTGTGTCGGGACATGTCAGGAAAACAGATTTCACATCCTGTTGTCTTTAGTGTGCAAAACCGTTCATGTTGGAAAAGGGGGATGGGTGGGAGTGTCTGTATCCTACGGGGTAGGATGGGGACGAGGTGTTATAGGAAATTACAACCCTCAGATCAGGAGGGTTGATGACCTTGGAAAGGGAATATTGGTAGGGTTTGTGAAATTGACTGGAATGAACGTATTATTATCGTGAGATGGACAGGGGTTTGGTGGGAATGGTAGTGTCTGGTTATGGTAGACTGATTGTTGGAAAAAGAATCATCTGAGGGATGTGGAAAAGAAAGATTGTGAGTGCGCAACGGAAAGACAGGGATTCAGGGAGATGTAGCTTCCCACGGCACCTGGGTTTGGGTTCTTACAGGGTTTATGGAAGTTAGATGGGACATTGCTTCAGATAAAGGAGATTCATTGGGAGGAGAGGTTTTAGAATTTGAGTATCCTACAAAGGTCTCAGGGATCCTCCTCTTCTTCTTCCCCGATAATATACTGCGCTTCACCTGGGGCATTTCCCAGAGCACAACCCTGGGCTCACATATTTCGGTGATCCTCCCTTGCTTGTCCACCCCCAGGGTTGGGATCTGAGAGCACCAGCCCTTCCCTGGCCACCTGAATAAGGGATTGTTGAGGTAGACCTGGGAGAAAACCCTCAGGTTTCCCATAGGCACCAGTGGTCCAGGGATGAATATCTGTTTCTAAACCATCAATCAGACCCACACCTCTAGTACACCAGAAGGTATCTGAACAGATTGGAAACACAAGCAAATGATAAACTTCCATGTCCAATTTTGGTAACGTGGACAAAATGGCAGGCTTATCTCCAAAAGGTTGTGGATCGTTGGTTATTTGCAACACAGCGAAAATACAATTCTTATCCAGCGATAATAGGGACTGTCCAGTCAAGGTTGTATACAAATATCTACTTTATTATTATCCCAACAGACACCACAAAATACAACCCACCGTGTAAAGGAATGCAGAGGACAGACAGTTTCACAGAAGGTAAAGGGATGCACTCTGGATACTGACAGGAGGGTAGTCAGTATGGAAAATAATTGCTATATGTTCTGTTATTTGGCATTTCTATAGCGCTGTATATATCATTGGTATGACCTCAAAGCGCTGGTAGGTTGAATGCCCTCGGGGACCGTTGTCCAAGTCAGTTGAGAGAGTAAGGTGTCATAGGGTGCTTGGGTGCACCAATTATGGGCGCAGCTGATGCAGTTGCCTGGTGGTAGCTGCAGTCTAGCATTAGGTGTGGCGGTATTGGTGTCAGTTGAATGTGTGCAGTCTGGAGGATGGGCACCAAAACAGAGTTCAGGCTCTGTTAGGCCTGTGTGGGTGTTAGGGAGAATTATCTGTTGAGGCTAATTTCCCAAACCTAGTGAGTCCGCCCAGCAGCTTTGCTGGATTTTTGGGGTTTATTTTTTTCTCCTGCTAAGAGTGAGACTCTTTTCCTCCCACTCTTAGACATGATTTGAGGTGTTCCTTTGACTTTGTATGTGTTCTATGGGCTTTGGGGTCCTTTACCCCATAGGGTTTCATGTGTTTTTGATATGTGGGTTACACAGCACCCTCCGTACAGTAACCCAGGGGTGTCATAGCGACCCCCAAACATAGACTCCATACCCTGGGACTGACTACTGTCTCCCAGGGCATGTAAAGTCGCCATTGGCTTTTCTAGTCTTAAATTGTGAACAGAACCAGTACAACCATCATATTGTGGACGTACTGGTCGGGGCAATTCGATTGCCCCGGGGTCTGTTGTTCGAGGGGGCACTGTCCAGTCCCCCCCCGACCGAGTTTTGGCTGGTGGCAGTGGATACTACTTTTTATATTCGACCGCGAATATATTCCTATTGGATTTTCCCATTGTTCGAGGCTACCACTTTTTAATATAGCCTCGAACATACTGCCGGTTTATTAAATTAATATAAATTCACCGGTTGGTATTTTTTGCCGAAACTTGGTTCCAAAATGGCGTTTGTGTTCACTTCTGTGACTCCAACCCAAGTCGAGCCCTTTGTTCCACTTTTTGGCGGGCTTCTCCACAGAAGCCTCCAAAAGTGGTGCCACTCTGTCTGGGTACCACAGGGGGTGTGGGAGGGGGTTTAGGCTCCCTGGACTGAGTTGCCTCGGCAACTCAGGTCGCACTCTTGTGTGATTGGCCAAAGTGGTGAGCCGCTTGGCTCACCACTTAGCATGTTTGAGTGACAGCTAGGTTGCATGAATGGGGGTTTTCTGCATAAAAGCAGGGCTTTGGGGACTGGAACTTCAGAAGTCGCCACAGGACCTAAAGAATCCGAGGAGGGAGAAGCCGACCCGACCTGCAACGACGACACCACCGGTGGAGCCCTGCTGAACCGTCTCACCACTTTTCCCGACGACAGAGGAGATCTCCAGTCTGGAGAGTCTTCTTCCTTTGACTGGTGGGGATAACCAGTTTGCCCGTCTTTTCGCCTTCCTGGACCATCTCGTGGCCGCCTTGCCTGTGCCAAGCACCCTGGCAACCGGAACACCACGGTTTACCACTACCGCTAAGAAAAGGGTAGTACCTTGTAACCGGAGAACTCCGCGGCTGGTTTCTTCCCTGGCAGTGCAGCGACCTTCATCTTTCCTCCACGTCGAGACCTCCTCTTCCTCTGGACGAAACCTCGACTTGCACCCGCTGCCAGGAACAACTGCCCCCGCTGGAGCGTTCTTCCCATTTCAGGTACGGTGTCCCACCTGGCTTCCCTTGCGACGTATCGTTCGGGGTGACAGTAAATCCTCGACTTCCTAACCTGGGTTAGCCTGGGGCCTGTTAACTAAGTTTTCCTGACTTGATCTCAATCTTTTATGAACTATCTACAAAGACTCTTTGGGCATAACCCCACTGTGTGATCCTGGACACATTTCGCTTGCTCTCTAAGAGTGGGCCTGGCATTTGAACTTCCTTGCTCTCCAGTAGACTTTGCCTAACCTGCCTCACTGTGGTTCTTTGAAAAGTATTGAAATTTGTGTGCCTTCATAACTTTGCCTTTTCCCTCCCTTTTTCTTTAACTTAGAGTGCCATCTTATGTTAAGCGCTCACCTCTGTCTGAAAATAAGTGGTGTTTCTCATTAAGACTTGTCTAATAAGTAATCAGGGTTGTATATACATAATAGTGACTGTGTGTTGAATTTACTTACCTCTTTTTGTGCTAGTGTAATTTACAAGTGCGTCTTTAAATAAATAATTTTCTGAGGCTTGTGGAATCTGCTTAGATCACATGCTGTGCATAGGCCGACATCTAGTGGAAGCTGCGGAGTATTACAGTTTGTTTTTCGAAACTCGAAAATGGGCGTCGACACAGGCGTGCCAGTAATACTATCCCTAGTGTGACGTCCACTGTACCCAAGATCCCTCACGCGTCTAGGATCCTCAGATTGTTTTTTTCCGCCATACTGGTCGGAAGCATCTTGCGGAGTCCCCTGGCCTTAGCCATACTTTTGCTATTATATTGCAATTTAAAATTATTTATTGACATCCTTCCCCACCCCAACGTCGACCATCGATCTCGACGACGGCTGGAGAAGACATCGACCGTCGGCTGCTGCACGACGGATCTGGGCCTCGGAAGGCCGCTGGCCTCGGCCCGGGCCTAGTAGGCCGCTGGCCTCGGCCCTGCAAGTAGGGAGAGTGGGGGGTGGTACATACTCTTCACTCTTGGTATATAGGTACACCTTATATATTTCCTACACTTATCAGCCCGCTGCCTCAAGGTGCGTATGGAGGGTACCCCTTTCCAATTCTGCCCCAAGTGCAATCGCAAATACCCTTGGGTCGACAGGCACGCCACGTGCAATCTCTGCTTGCCGAGGGACCACCCCGAAGCGAACTGCAGAGCGTGTAGTAGGTTTAAACCTAAAACACTTAAGGACCGTTCGACAAAGCGTTGGGCCCACCACGCCAGGCAGGCAGCCATGGCAGCGGAGGGCGCCTTCAGCGATGGCAGCGACGCCGTACTTTCGGACGGCGAGGGCATTACGCCGTCGAAAGACTGCCGAGCGCAGGTCCCCGACCTCGGAAGGTTGTCCGGCAGGGCGGCTATGGGGAAGACCCCCGGCGACGCAAGCGCTACACCTACACACACTAAGCACACTAAGTCCAACCGAACCTCGACGACGTCGACTTCTCGGAAAGAGGCACGGATAGAACGGTCCGACTCGGTGTCCTCTGGGCGCTCTCGATCGAGATCGCCTCATGACGCAAGGCAATCATCCACTCTTGCCAAGAGTGCCTCGCTCCCTAGATTAACGGAAGTTCCATCGTCGGAAGACGAAGACGACTTCCACCCCCAGGCCGCGCTCCAAGAGACCGAGAGCGCAGTTAACACCAGCGAGGCCCCACGCTCCAAACAAAATACCTCTCCCGACCCTGGGCGCCAGGCGTCGAAAGTCTCTGGGGCCTCTAAGGGGCAGGGAAAACATTTTTCCACGCACGGGGAGGGAGGGAAATAGCGGAAAGCTCAGCCTTCCACTCCTGTAAGACCATCCTTCCACCCCAAGCAGACAGATAAACATAAATCTACTGGGACAGCAACATCCAGCAAGGGTACCCTTGATAAGTCCTCTAAGTTGCCTACTAAAGCCATACCCTGTTCCAAAGAATGGTCCAGTGAGGACATAGCAAAAACAAAGAGGTGATGGCTGGAAGGTTTAGACTTAATCTTAACCACTGGCAATGCTCTGGGCAACCCTCCAGACCACCGTTCTTCGCCTGCCAAGCCATTACAGAAGGGAAAGACCATATGCAAATCGGGCTTGGCCCCACCCCAAGAGGGGCAGTCCAGCCCGAACTGCTAGGCCACATCCCTTCTGCACGAGACCACAAGCATCCCCAAACATGTTTCGCCCTTGTTGGGGCTCATCAGTGAGGAGTAGCCTGGGTCTCTAGGCCCAGCAGGCACGGGACCCACATCTGGGCATACCCGTCCCGCTCGGAGTGACATAGCAAAAACAAAGAGGTGATGGCTGGAAGGTTTAGACTTAATCTTAACCACTGGCAATGCTCTGGGCAACCCTCCAGACCACCGTTCTTCGCCTGCCAAGCCATTACAGAAGGGAAAGACCATATGCAAATCAGGCTTGGCCCCACCCCAAGAGGGGCAGTCCAGCCCGAACTGCTAGGCCACATCCCTTCTGCACGAGACCACAAGCATCCCCAAACATGTTTCGCCCTTGTTGGGGCTCATCAGTGAGGAGTAGCCTGGGTCTCTAGGCCCAGCAGGCACGGGACCCACGTCTGGGCATACCCGTCCCGCTCGGGGTGACATAGCAAAAACAAAGAGGTGATGGCTGGAAGGTTTAGACTTAATCTTAACCACTGGCAATGCTCTGGGCAACCCTCCAGACCACCGTTGTTCGCCTGCCAAGCCATTACAGAAGGGAAAGACCATATGCAAATCAGGCTTGGCCCCACCCCAAGAGGGGCAGTCCAGCCCGAACTGCTAGGCCACATCCCTTCTGCACGAGACCACAAGCATCCCCAAACATGTTTCGCCCTTGTTGGGGCTCATCAGTGAGGAGTAGCCTGGGTCTCTAGGCCCAGCAGGCACGGGACCCACGTCTGGGCATACCCGTCCCGCTCGGGGTGACATAGCAAAAACAAAGAGGTGATGGCTGGAAGGTTTAGACTTAATCTTAACCACTAGCAATGCTCTGGGCAACCCTCCAGACCACCGTTCTTCGCCTGCCAAGCCATTACAGAAGGGAAAGACCATATGCAAATCAGGCTTGGCCCCACCCCAAGAGGGGCAGTCCAGCCCGAACTGCTAGGCCACATCCCTTCTGCACGAGACCACAAGCATCCCCAAACATGTTTCGCCCTTGTTGGGGCTCATCAGTGAGGAGTAGCCTGGGTCTCTAGGCCCAGCAGGCACGGGACCCACGTCTGAGCATACCCGTCCCGCTCGGGGTGACATAGCAAAAACAAAGAGGTGATGGCTGGAAGGTTTAGACTTAATCTTAACCACTGGCAATGCTCTGGGCAACCCTCCAGACCACCGTTCTTCGCCTGCCAAGCCATTACAGAAGGGAAAGACCATATGCAAATCAGGCTTGGCCCCACCCCAAGAGTCTTTTCCCTTCTGTAATGGCAACGCCAGTGGTCAAGATTCATTCTAAACCTTCCAGCCATCACCTCTTTGTTTTTGCTTTGTCACCCCGAGTGGGACGGGTATGCCCAGACGTGGGTCCCGTGCCTGCTGGGCCTAGAGACCCAAGCTACTCCTCACTGATGAGCCCCAACAAGGGCGAAACATGTTTGGGGATGCTTGTGGTCTCGTGCAGAAGGGATGTGACCTAGCAGTTCGGGCTGGACTGCCCCTTTTGGGGTGGGGCCAAGCCTGATTTGCATATGGTCTTTTCCCTTCTGTAATGGCTTGGCAGGCGAAGAACGGTGGTCTGGAGGGTTGCCCAGAGCAACGCCAGTGGTCAAGATTCATTCTAAACCTTCCAGCCATCACCTCTTTGTTTTTCCAGTGAGGACATAGACAGGGTCATGTCAAGAATGTCTTCCTTAGCGGATTTTTATGACAAAAACCCAGAACATTTCCTTTCGTATGACCCTCAAGGGGCCACACCCTCAGGCTCCTCTGATCCTATCCCCCTAAGTAAAAAGGCCCGGGTCGAAAGACCTGACCCCCTCGAGGTGCAGCCTTACTCTACTCCATACTCTACTCCACACCCCAGATACCAAGGACAACCTTTCCCTGAAGGGGACCAGGAGTTTTCAATTATGGAGGAACGAACCGGGTCTGAATACTATGCGGAGGATGAGGACCTGGAGGAGGTAGAAGATGAGGAAATTTACAGAGTAGATTCCCCGGTAGAGAGCGAAGCCCCAGTTACCGACTCGCCAGTTGATAACCAACCCCTCCTTAATGAAGTTCTTGCTCGCGCAGCAGAACATTTTCACATCGACACCCACGGTGTACAGGAGGAAAGGGACTTCGCAGAAGAGTTGGTGGGAGAGAGGAGGCCGGTCGCTCAGACCATCCCTATCCTTAAATCCATCCAACGTAGAATAGATCCATCCCTGGTGAATCCTAACCTCACCAGAGCCGTCAACCCCAGAGTCGAAAAACTTTTTCGGGCAGCCCAGTCTGACCCTCTTTATATAAGAGGTCATCTTAAACCAGACTCCCTAGTGGTTACCAACACTCGGAAGAGGGCTGGGACACCCTTATCGTCGTCGGAAGCTCCTCCCGACAAGGAGAGCAAAAGACTGTACGGGTTTGGCAGGAAGGTAGCCTCAACGTCCGCCTACCAAGCAAGGATTGCTAACTCCACCACCCTGTTGGCAAGTTACAACTGCCATCAATGGGAAGAGGTCGCGGCGCTCATAGCCTCTGCTCCTGAACCGTTAAAGGGCCAGTTGGCTCGGATCTCGGCAGAAGGGAGAGCCGTGTCTGGTTGCATTTTAAAAGCAACTTTCGACGCTGCAGACAACGCAGGAAGATTGATAGCAGAAGGTACTGTTATCAAGAGACATGCGTGGTTACGGCAGTCGGGGTTCAAGACAGAAACACAGGCGTCATTAATAGACAAGCCGGTGGAACCAGATCTATTGTTTGGGAAAGCGGTCGAAGACGCACTTAAAAATGCCAAGGACGAGTACGAGACTCTCAAATCCCTTGGCCAGCTTACCAACAAACCCCCGAACCAGAGGGGGAACAATAATTTTCGTCGCCCACGCGGCCAAAATTCACATAGAGGCAACTATGCCCAAGGACAGGGTACACAATGGAACAACAACCAGCAGTCTACCCAAAGTTACAATAAAGGTAACAAGAGAGGTCGTGGAAGAGGCAGAGGCAGCCCCAACAAGGGAGGTGGCACGCCTCCGCCAAAGCAGTGACGCTCAGTTCAGGGTCCCTTCTCACGCAACCCCAGTAGGGGGACGCATTTCCAACTTCACCCAGGCTTGGGAAGGGATCACCTCAGACAGATGGGTGCTGTCAACAGTGTCCGCAGGATATTGTATAGAATTACTGCAGCGTCCCCGGAACCACCCTCCACGACAAAGAATACACTCCTTAGAACATCAGAAGATCCTTCTCGAGGAGATCGCCATTCTGCTAGAAAAGGACGCGATAGAACTCGTCCCAGGACACCAGGTAAACAAGGGTATCTATTCAACTTACTTCCTTGTGCCAAAGAAAGATTTGACAATGCGCCCAGTATTGGACTTACGGCCTGCCAACAAGTATGTCAAGCCCCAAAAATTCCGTATGACCACGCTACAAGAGGTAATCCCCCTCCTAAAAAGGGGGGATTACATGGCAACCTTGGATATGAAAGATGCTTATTTTCATATTTCCATGCTCCCAGCGCACAGAAAATACTTGCGCTTCAAGGTGGACAGTCGCCACTACCAATTCAAGGTACTGCCCTTCGGGATAGCTTCAGCACCAAGGGTATTCACCAAGGTACTGGCGGTGGCAGCTGCACACCTACGCAGGGAGGCAATCCCAGTGTACCCTTATCTGGACGACTGGCTCATAACGGGGGAAACCCTAGGAATTTGCAGGTCAAACATTCAGAGGACTATCGACCTCCTCCACGAATTAGGCTTCTCTATCAACGAGAAGAAGTCAAGTCTGGTGCCAAGCACCTCAAAACAGTTCCTAGGAGCAATCCTAGATACTCAGAAAGGGTTGACCTTCCCTTCGGAAGAGAGAATTCGGAATATACTACTGCAAATTCCACATTATCAGTCAGGTCAACAAATAACGGTACGCAAAGCAATGCGGTTACTGGGCATGATGGCGTCGTGCATTTACCTGGTCCCCCACGCGCGTCTGCGCATGCGTCCCATGCAGGAATGGTTGGCGAAACAGTGGTCTCAGGCAAGTGGTCAGTGGGACGATCTAGTGGTCGTTTCGCCAACACTCGTACAGAGCTTACACTGGTGGACAAGAGAGAATCTCGCAAGGGGGAAACCCTTTTACGATCCCGAAGTACAGGCAGTGGTGACTACAGATGCATGCCTGACTGGGTGGGGAGCTCACCATCTCCACCACACAGCTCAGGGTCTCTGGTCTCACTCAGTAGCCAAGAACCACATCAACCTGCTAGAGCTTCTGGCAGTATTCCGAGCGCTTCAGGCGTTCGAGCCCCATCTGCTAAACTTGTCGGTGCAGATCCAGACGGACAGCACGACAGCCATGTTCTATCTGAACAAACAAGGAGGGACTCGTTCGCCAAATCTGTCCAAGCTTGCCCAGAAAATCTGGATATGGGCACTCAGACGGAACATCTTCCTGTCATCACAACATGTTCCAGGGGAGCTCAATTCCCTAGCGGATGCCCTAAGCAGAGACTCCCTCCCAGAAGAACACGAATGGGTCCTTCACAGAGATATCGTAGAAGATCTCTTCTCTCAGTGGGGTTTCCCCACTATAGACCTATTCGCCACAAGCGAAAACAAACAATGCCCAGGATTTGCATCCAAGCTCCCCCAGCCAGACTCCCAAGGGAACGCCCTGTGGATGAACTGGTCAGGGATGTTTGCGTACGCTTTTCCACCAACTCTCCTCATCAGGACGGTGGTGTACAAGATGAACAAGGAATCGATGACGCTCATCCTAGTTGCTCCCATGTGGGATAGACAACCATGGTTTCCACACCTACGCAAGATGGCGGTGTGCGAGCCCATCAAACTCCCAGCCTGGTACAACCTACTGTCCCAGCAACAAGGTCAAACAGTGCACCAGGAACCCAACTCAATGAACCTGGCAGCATGGCTCCTGAGGTCATAGAGTTTGGGCATCTCAATTTACCACAGAGGTGTATGGACATCCTAAAAGAATCCAGGAAACCAAACACAAGGCACTGTTACTTTGACAAGTGGAAGAGATTCGTTATTTGGTGCCAGAATAAACAAATCAACCCAGTTGATTGCACTCCTTCCAACGTTGTAACATACATGCTCCACCTACTGGACGCAGGGTTGGTTTTTAACTCTCTGAAAGTACACCTGGCAGCCCTCTCGGCTTACACCACATCCCATAACAAAGTATCGTGGTGGAAAGTACCAGTAGTTAAAGCCTTCATGGAAGGAGTAAAGAGACTTCACCCTCCTATTTCGAACCCACCGCCAGGATGGGACCTCAATGTGGTGCTAGCTAAGCTCATGGGCCCCCCTTTCGAACCCATGCATAAAAGTAGTCTCAAACACCCGACTTATAAAACGGCCTTCTTAGTAGCCATTACCTCTATAAGAAGGGTCAGTGAAATTCAGGCTCTGTCAGTGCAGGATCCTTTCTTTACTATCCACAAAGACAAACTGGTTTTACGCACACACCCTAGGTTCTCACCTAAATTTATATCTAAGTTCCATGTAAACCAGTCCATCGAGCTTCCGGCTTTCTTCCAGAACCCGCAAAGCTCAGCTGAGGTGAAACTACACACCCTTGATGTGCGTAGGGCGGTCCTCTACTATGTAAATAAAACCAGACCGCTAAGGAAAACAGATCAACTGTTTGTCTCCGTAGCTACAGGCAGAGAGGGGGATCGCGTCTCTAAAGGCGCGATCTCGAAGTGGATTATCAACTGTATACAGCTGTGTTACTCTCTTTCTGAAAAAACTCTGCCTTTTACGCCAAGGGCCCATTCTACTAGAGGCATTGGGGCCACTCTGGCTTTCATTGCAAATGTTCCCCTCGACACCATTTGCAAAGCAGCTACTTGGAGCTCTATTCACACTTTTACTCAGCATTACTGCATTGACACTCATTCCAAGACAGATACACAAGTGGGACAAGCGGTTCTAAGACACCTGTTTGCTCATGACCCTTCTCACATCCCACCTCCTTCTTCTGGTACTGCTCGCTAATCTATGCACAGCATGTGATCTAAGCAGATTCCACAAGCCTCAGAAGGGATACATTACTCACCGTAATCGTATTTCTGATGCTTGTATCTGCTTAGATTCACATGCGACCCACCCTTCCTCCCCTCCGAGAGAAGGCGCATGATTGCTTGTAGTCTTACCTTTCTGTCTATCTGCTTGGATTATCTGTACTCACGCTACTCCTCATGCTTCCTCATGTCAGAAAAAATACAATCTGAGGATCCTAGACGCGTGAGGGATCTTGGGTACAGTGGACGTCACACTAGGGATAGTATTACTGGCACGCCTGTGTCGACGCCCATTTTCGAGTTTCGAAAAACAAACTGTAATACTCCGCAGCTTCCACTAGATGTCGGCCTATGCACAGCATGTGAATCTAAGCAGATACAAGCATCAGAAATACGATTACGGTGAGTAATGTATCCCATATACTTTTACTCCAAAGCTCTGGTCAGTGTTTGCTTGTGCTACTGTATCTCTGTACCTATTGTGTATACTCTATATACTGCCTAACTCATCTTGAGAGAAGTCTGACTGCTCAGCCACAGCTACCAGGTAAATCTGGGTGGTACAGACTGCTACCAATTGGGTTTACTGCCAACCACCTGTAGTCCTAAATCTTTTGCAGTGGTCCCTAAGGGAACTGCACAGGTTTCTGCCTAACAGTGGGGCGCTTATGTGTTCAGCTAGGCCGGTTTGTCATGGGGTGTTGCTGCGTTTTATTAGAACGATGAGGTGTTCATGGAGTAAAGTACGTATATGAGCAGGTAAGCCAAATTGATCGAGGAGTGTAGCTGCACTTTAAATGTGCGTTGGTGTAGAGTAGAGAGTAAGCATAGTTATATGGGAGGTCAGTGTTTGGGTGGAGTTATGATCTAAGGAGCTCGCTATTCCTGCGTTCAAGCGTGTGTTTGCTAATAATGACTTAATAAGCATATTCAGTGGCGTCATTGCTCGTGATCTCATTGAGCATGTGTCATCGGGTTGCAAGGTCTTAGTCACCTCAGAAGGTCATAGTCGGCATTACGGAGAGAGCCACGTCATATAGTCTTGGGTGTGTCGAATATGAGGGGGAGTGAGTTCCACGGAGTTGGGGGCAAGGATGAGACGGCAGATTGTTCGAGCCTGACAGAGTTAGAAGTAGGAAACACTAGAAAGAGGCCAGTGCTTGATCTTAGGGTGCGAGATGGGAGGTAGGGGTTTCTTCTCTTGTAGGTACGTTGGGCCGGGCTTGAGCATCTCTGCGTGATGTATAGGGTCTTGAAGGTGGCCCTTCGTCCTACTGGGAGCCAATGGAGGGTTCAGATAGCGGGTGTGATTTGGTCTTTTTGACCCAGTGTGAGGAGCAGTTTGCGGCAGCATTGGGGCTTTTGGAGTTTTGGCTGGCTATGCTCGACTAAGCAGCCCAATGGGAGGTTGGACACATGGTTGGGCGTTGTATGTGGTTTGCGATAGTGCTATTGTTGAGAGTCGATGTGTGACAAGCTATACTGGATTTCTTTCGTAGGTAGTCAGCGTATGCTAGAGGCAGAAGTGTTGAGGTACGTTAGCAGTTTCCGTCTGGATGGCTATATGTTCATGTAGACCAGAGAACTTATCCATAGCTGAATTCTGTGGCACATGGGTGCTTGGCCATGCCTGCAGCCTGTGTCCACAGATGTGGTGTAATATACGTACCGTAGTCTTCAGGTTATACGTACTGTAGCTGTGATGGATGATATTCACAATTGTATCTAATGTGGTGCTGTCTAACATTAACAATCCTGTCTAGATGTGGCATGAACTAATATTCGCAAATCTAAATGATGCAGTGGCTAACGTGCACAATCCTGTCAAGGTGCAACACAATCTAGCATTCACAATTATCTCTGTATGCAAACTAATCTAGCATTCAAAAAGTTATCTAATTGTGATGCAGGCTACTATTTCCAATTGTGTCCAGATGTGTCATCGGCTAACATTTACAATTCTATCCGTATGTGACGCAATATAGCATGCACAAATCTGACTAGTTGTGGCAATGGCTAACATTCAAGATTCTATCTAGGTGTGATGCTGGCTATTATTTCCAATTGTGTCTAGATCTGGCATTGGCTAACATTTACAATCCTGTATAGATGTCACGCAGGCTAGTATTCACAGTTATAGGTTGGTTACTGTTGATACCTGGTCTGCTATGTTCTGAGGGTAGGTTGAGTGGCAGGGCTTTCTGAAGTAGAGTAATTGTTCTTCTCCCCACCCATGCCACACTTACCTTATATAGTTGCTGCTGGTTGATGGCTGGCCACTGGCTTCCCCTGCCGACACCTGCAGACACATATTGGAACCACTTCTGTGGGAGCCGCCCTTTGCCTTGGCCCTTAGCTGTAGGGGCTGCCAGGCAGGGGGTTGCTCTGGTTGGACTGACTGTTAGGGGGCAGGCACCAATCAGGTTGCTCAGAGGTCCGGGAGGCGGAGGAATGAGGAAGCAGGAGGGAAGAGGGACAGAGAGGTGCATTGCGCTAGGTTTCTGGAGTTGAAAGCCACACAAATTAAATATACAGTGGCAGAGAGGGTCGGGCCTTAGCTGCTCTCACTGTTTCCACAAGGGTTTGCTTGCACAATGGTGGCACGCAAAATGCATCGGCTGGAAGGGGCCCTGTTGAGCCGGGCTAAAAGCACCAATCGGGTTGTTCAGTAGGGTGGAGAGGAGGAGGAATGAGGAACGGGAGGGAAGAGGGACAAGAGGCGCATTGCGTGCTGTTTCTGGAGTTGAAAGCCACATAGTTGAAGGATACTTGGTTTCAACACAAAGGGAGCAATGAGTCTTAAAATGTCACTGGGGGCCTTCGGTGAAGGACCAGGACAGAACCGCAATGTACCTTGTGCTGTAGGCGTTCTTGGTGCTCGTCATGGTCGAGACCGTTTTATAGCGATTTGCAGCTTCTGCAACATAGTTTGAGACAGGAGAAGCCGGAACTTGCTTCCCTCTTGAAGGTCCTGGCCTTCCTTCACTGGCAGAAGATATAAGGCAGACTGTACTTTCAGCCAGGGTGCAATTATGAGTTCTTCCTTCTGCTTCTGGTGAAGCCTTCAGATGATCTGCCAAAAGATAGGCTCAGCTCTCTTTTAAAGCCAAATAGACCACAGGGATTGGTATAGGCTAAGCCTACCTTAATGAACAAATCCTGGGTCCCCACCAACAATCTCCTGTATGAACGAGGTCATAACCAGAGTGCTTTGCAACAGAAAAGGTAAAGGGGTGAAAACATGTAATACTAAGTCCCACCCATCTTCCTGTCTGTTGTGGACCAAAGGGTCCCTCTGGTTAATGGATCTCTCTGAGGGTTCCTGATTAAAGAGGCAGGTCTCTCTTGAAGCTGTGGCAAGACCAGACTCTCTGGCTCTGCCAAACCACATTCTCGTACCTTCTGAATGGGGTCTGTAACAGATTTTATGACATGGCACACTCCAGCCAGGGACTTCTTTCACTGACACTGAAGGTGGCACAGAATAAAACATGCCTTTTTCTTTTTATTTGAACCCGGGGTTCTTTCTTGAGGAGGCACCCAACCCGTCTAACACTCACCTTAACAAATACCCTGTGGCGTAATGGACCATAAACCAAGCCGGTGTGTAAAAATTAAATATATATTTTATTTTTTAGAATTCAAATGAAAAATCAGAGCAAATAAAATTTGGGCTGGAGCCACCACAGTGTGGCAATAAAAAATGCAAAATCTTATAATACAGTTAATTCAACTTTCTAACATCTACATAAACCTTTAATAGAACTGGAAATAAAATCACTTGTTTCACAAACACAGATGGCTGTGACTAAATTCTTTGTGGAAGGAAAGCAGCGGCAAGGAGTCAGACACAACTCCAGAATGGGAAGCCAGAAATGAAAATGAAAACCCTCAAAATGAGTAAAAAGGCATACTCTGATTTTACTTGTTACTTGACTATCAGTTACAGTTGCGGTAGGATAACAGGGACAGAACTTTGCGTGGCTGCACTTAAGAGGCAAGAAAGCTTAGACTACTGAGCTGGGCACCAAAGCAACGTGAACACATGTGAGAAAATCGATTTTGGGAGGAAAACACAGCAGCAGTCACCAGGCTTTAAACTGGCAAACTGCTGAGAAAATGGGCTTAGCAATCAAAAACGGAAATCGCTTTTTGGGATGGGAAACAAAGGCACAGAACAGACCGCATACTGAGAGGAAGGGATGACTCTTCATGCAATGATAGTATGGGGTTTTCTGTAGGAAATGCAAATCAGATTTTAAGAACAGCAAAATACACGGGCCAATTAGGTTTTGGGTTGCACAATGACAGGTTCTACTGATGCTATATTTGAATGATTATAATTATTTAAAGACAGACATGGTTGAGTTCGAATTGCAACCAGCTCATCATGAATCACTTTATAGGGCAAATTAATTATTTAATTTAAAAAATGGTACTAAGGAAATAATTCTAAAAGGAATAAACTAACAGAAATGGACTAACACAGATTCTTCTAAGAAAAGGGTCAAGAGAATAGTGACAATTTAGGATGTGACTATGGTTTTTATGGGATTTTAATAGAATTTGAACAGGATGCAAGGTAAAAGAGCGGGATATGCAGTTTTTTTGGGGGCACTGGGTGATGTGATACTTACAAGGTACACTTGAGTTTGGTAATTTGGACAGCCAGAAGGGTCTCTGGACAGTGGGGCCAAGGATCTGGTCACTGTGGACAGTGGGGTGGGTCAGCTGGGCAAAGGGTCTGGTCACTGGATTCTCCTAAGGGGGATCAGCAGCCTTTCCTCCTTTCTCCCTGGATTATTGGGTATGCCTGGATCTAGGTGGGTGGTCCTGCCTGGAGCTGGATGGTCCTGCCTGGATGGTATCCACTGCCTCTTGATCTGGTTCTGGAGTCTTGGAATCTTGAATGTTGAACATCCCTTGTGTCTCTCCGTCTCCCCCTTAAATAGCCAGAGTGACATAGCATTTACAATCTAGGAGGAAGTACTCTGGACTTACCCCTCAAATGGGATAGGCCAGGCCACTTGTGTCCCCTCCCCCCTCCGGGCTGATTGGTTTAGGGGAAGTGACCTCACTTTGTGGGTGCATTTTATGACTCCCTTGGTCTCACAAGCTTATTTTTTTACAAACATGAGTTATGGAACAAAACCTCATATTTACACTAGTCACCATCATAACAAGCAGACATGCAAATCCCATATTTCACAAAGAATTGTCCAGTTGGAACACCAATTCTGTGTGATGTTGCATCACCCTTTGGCACAATTTCGTAGTTTCCAGTAGAAACATACAATCTAAAATTCTGCAAATGGCTACATATATGCATACTAGTATTTGGCATACTTTCCCCAAGTTTGTCAGTAGCAATTATGCTTCACCCAGAAATGCATTTTTCAAGCCCTTCAGTTCACCACACGCCAGAAGGATACACATGGTCTCATTTTGCTTGTCCAAAAAGCAATTACAAAACTTGCATAATATTGAATTCTTGCTTATTTAGGGTGCTGGGCAAAATGTCTTGATGTACAAGAGTTTTTAAAATCAATGGACCAGATTAGTCCCTTTTGTGGGCAGTCCTTCCACTCCCCCAGCCAAACTCTCTTCCTCCTATGTCAGCCTGAACAAAGGGTTTCCATAACTCCCCTTTGAAGCCATCCAGTGGGCGCTGGGAATTAATGTAGAGGAAATCGCCCCTCTGAGGCAAAACACAGGGCTTCACCCCCTTCCTTTGATCTTGGGAGCAGTTCTGCCTGGCAGTCTGGGAGAACCTGTAATTATCACACTGTCAGGCCCACAAGAACAGAGCACATGCCTTTGCAGCATCAGTTCACTGGCAGGTGCAACATTAGCCTTTCTGCCAAGCTGGTTTAACAGACGTTCCTGGGCCTCAGCCAGGCTGATTGGTCTTTTTGGGGGGCGGGGGGGAAGAGCATAATATACATATCTTTACGGCCCCTCTCTCCACATACACAATTGTACTTCTGTGCGAGCCATGGTATTATTTCAGTTAGTTTTCAAAATGTCATTTTCCTGCTTTGCAAAAGCAAGCAGATTTACGTGTGTTCTTATTCTCTCATGTTAGTTTAAAAAAATGTGGTTTCTGCCACACACAGTTTCCTTTGCATTAACTTTCTAAAAGACTTTTGAAAGATCTGGTCAGTTTCTGGACACACAGATATGCTTGAAAATGGTTCTTGGTAATTGACACGAGGCAAGAGAGAGCCATGCTATAGCCTTCCTTTGAAGTAATTTGCGTGTGTTGGTGTATTTCAAAGTAAATCCTAGCCGTGCGTACTTGCAGCAGAATTCTTTGCTCTTTATGGACTTTATAAAGGAAAACAATGTCGTTCTGGGAGGGATGCATTATTTTATGGCATTGAAATGAAATTCACATGCAGGGCTGTGTTTTAATGGAACAAAACTGTGAGATGTTTAAAATGAAAGGAGGCACAAGTGCGATGCCGTCTTGAATGCATGTCATTTTCTTGGGCAGCCTTGTGTCTTTAAATGACAGAACAGCAATGTAGAACCATCCTGAATTTAGGTTATTTTCTCTGGCTTCAGGTGAAGGAAAACAAAATGCAGCCATTCTTGGCGTGGCTGTGTTCAAATCTCGCCACACATGTGCTAAACAGACGGAAGCACAGCTGTTTCTGGGCCTTATCTCCGATGCAGTTTTTGTTGTAGGGGGGGGTTCTGCCTTAGGCCTTAAATGTACCCCACAGACCCCCCCGACCCCCTGCTCTGCCATGAGTTCTTGTTGAGGGAGAGTAGGATTAATTTGGCGGAATCCTCCTTCAGCAGGGCGCGGCACTCCCGGATTCTCTCCCGTCTTTATGTTGGAGGGTATGGAGCGGTACCCTCTTTCCTCCCGGTCCACAGGGTGGTCCACATCAAGCTAGGAGGTAATGGAGCTAATTATCTAGTAAAAGAAAGATAAAAAAACAGGTTTTAGGATATTTAAATGACAGCATTCCTGGAAGATTTACAACAGTGGAACAATGCTCTCAATTACAATTTCCGGTGGTCTTTTCCTTACATTTGAACAATAACATCAAGCAAATTACTAAACAGAACAACACAATTTGACTTTTATACCTTGGTTTCAATTTTCCAATACATCAAGCAACTTATTCAACAGGACCAAGACAGCGACTTGACTTTTACAACACCTTTGTTTCCATTTTTACAATAATAAAGAAAAATACTCCGTTATATAGATATACCTATGGACCTACATACTTCCTTCTACTTCTTCATTTTCTTTCTTCTCATTCGTCCGATGGTTACTCTATTTGATTTTCCTTTTGCTCATCAATCAGCTGCAAAGTGTGTCTGGGGTGACAACCTTTTAACTGGTTGATGTGGACAGCTTCTGACAGATGTCCTTTGGGGATGTGGATCTTGTAGGGCCAGGCCTGGGATGGTGACCTCCTCTCCACTTTTGAACTTCAACTGCCTATGGTATCAATGGGGCTGACCGGAAGGTTTTATTTAGGATTGCCAAGGCCCTGGGGGTTACCCTCCAGTTGGGACCGGCCTTGGTAATTAATAAGATCCAAATTAATTGCGAATCGTCTGAGAATGTTACTGCCTCAGTAAAAGGCAGAGGCAACACCTCGCACAACCCAACAATTATGCTCTATGCTTTTACCAGAGATAGACCTTTTTATCATACAACTGCTAAGCAGAAGATGTTTGGAATAAGGAATTTCCAGGCTCCATACCTACTGATAAAACGACTCAACAGTGGGTAGGGTCTGGTCTTATGGGAGTTTGACTAACGCATAGCTGATTGAAGCTTTCTTCACTGTTCAGGCCAACTCTGGCGAGAAGAGGCTCCCGTCCCTCATTTAACTGAATAGGTAGGAACAGCTGTTCACACTTGTTCTGAATCTCAGCCAGGCTTTGAGCTGGTTTTTCATCACTTTTGACTACAGGACTTGGATTTTCACATTGTGGATCGGTATAAAATTTCAAGGTATTTCCTTCCAGTGTGGAATGCCACTTACATCTGGAAGGAAGTTTGATTTTCGGGAATGGAGAGGAGTTCCCATCATCAGTTTGTTGTCCTACAGCAATTACTGTAATGTCAGGTATTTGATTGTTTTGAAAATGGAACACAATTTGGTCAGATTTTTGTTCAACCATGTGGCATGTGCCATTCAACAAAGTTGATGCTTTTTTTTTTATTTGATTGGCCGGTTAGCCTGAGTCCAGAAGATCTTGTTCACACAGTCTATTAGGGGAGACAACCTCCGAAGGATGTCATTACCTAATAGACAGGGGTCCTCTCTCGAGTCACAACTATAAACAGATGTTTTACCTTGTGTTACCCAATTTTAATCTCCAGATCTGCAGTCCCCTCAACGGGTTTCTTATTCCCGACGAAGTTCGGGAGTTGTCCAGGAAGAGGGATGAGAGGGATCTGGTGTCTCTCCCCCCTTCCTAAATTTAGCTGCTCAGAGGCCCTTTTGGACAGAAGAGTGGCTTGTGATCCAGTGTCCACCTGTGCCAAAAATGCACATTGCCCCTGCACTCGGACAGGGGCATCGAACCTACCTTCTTTCTCATCCAAGTGGCAAAGGTAATGGGCATTTTGGGTAAACTGGGCAGTTAGTTTCTTTATTTTGGACTCTGACACTGGGGAATCTTGGACAGTTTTCTGTATCGCAGTTCGGGAATCTGTAAATAAAATTTGGCATCCTGAAATAGGTGGGATTTTGGAATCCCCTTTTTTCCTTGATTCTGTGCTGCCTCCCTTTTCCTGGAGACAGTCACTAGAACTGGCTTGTGGGGAAGACCCCTCAGTTACTGTTACATTCACAGGATGACATTCCTGGGGTTCAGCGATGGGCAATTCTGAATCAGTCCCCACCTCTACCCAGTCGGGGTTATGGTCTTTTGGGGCCCACTTTTCTTTGGGAGTAATTTCCCCTTCCTTGAAGGTGCAGGCTTTCTTCCCAGAAACCTCCAAGGATTCTTCCCCTTCAAACTGGAGGACAATAACTTCCTCCACAAAATGGGGGTTCTTGGTCTCTTTGTTTCTCCTACCCACCCTCTGTTCCCTGGGTTGCAGATTTTCGGGGGCAGGAGATTTAAGTTCCAGTTCCGGGGTGTCTAAGGGCTTTTCACAGGTGACGAAGGAAGCTTCCTCTAGGGCTTTGCACCCCCCTTCCTCCCGTGCCTCCTCCAAACGTTGGGTTATCGGGGTTCTCTCCCCGTCATTGTTCTGGGGTGCCAGACTCTTGGTTTGAGTTATTCTAGGCTGCCTTGTTCATCGGAGGGTTCTGCTGAGCCGTCAACATGCGACTCAGATCCTGAGTTAGGTTCTGGACCTGGCGCTCTAGTTGGGATACCCGCTCTGGCTGGTATGGGGGTCTTGTATCGAATCTAGGTTGTTCTCGGGAAGGGTAACTATCCCTTCTCCCGGAGTAACCTCAGTACTGGGGGTTCCCCTGGTAGCCCTCCACCCTTGGCCTCCCCTCTCCCGGATTTGGTGGTCTAGACTCCTGAAACCGGGTAGAGTAACGAGGGTTGTCCTGCATGTTGGGGTTTTGAGGGAAGAAACTTAAACCTGGATTTGGAGGATTACTGCCCTCTTGAGGAAAGTTTGGCGGGATGTTCCCTGGGCCGTATTCACCTGATAGGATGCCCCCCTCAGCCGAGGGAGTCCACACATACCCCAAGATGGGCCTGTTGCCCTTGTACATGGGGCTGATGTAATTGGCAGAGTAAAGGGGCACATTTGCAGGGTACCCTACCTGACTCCCACCTGTTTGTGATTGATCAGAGGATCTTCTCTGCCTCTGATTTGGTTGGTTTTGGGAAGGTGTATTTTTAGCCCCCCCGCCCCCATTTCTAGATCCAAAATGGAGGGGAACCTTCACCTCCGTCACCTTGGCAGCAGCGGTTGGTTTGGGGTTTTTGGTTGGGGTTTTGTTTTCTACCGGCTTTTAGACCTTGTAGATCCGGGTAGCTTGCTCGGTTACCTAGTCCAGGGTCCTGTCATCCTGGAAATCTCTTACCAGCTGTGTCATGATATATTTTTGGAGTGCATGAAAATAAGTATTTGTAAATTCCCTACTATTTGTGCGCACCCGCCTAGTGGTTTGCGCAAATGACCGCTTTAGCTCTGGAACAAATTCTCTTGGGGCCTGATCCTCTCCACACTGCAGATTGTAGGCCACCTTGCGGGCCTCCTGTGGGTTTCTGTGCATGGAGAAGTGATTCAAGATGGCTGCCTTGTAGGTGGACCACCTTGAATGGTTCTGATTTTCCAGCCCAGCAAAGAAGCTGGAGTACTCTGGAGGGAATGTCAATTTTGCATATTCTATGGAATTCTGGTCATTTTTAATGTTGAAAGAGGTCATCATCTGGTCATATAGCTCCAGATTCTCCTAGACAGAATATTTGGCATTTTTGTGGTATAAGGTCATGAAACTTCGAATAGCTTTAATCTGTTTAATGGGATCTTTCACCAAAGTCCTCTTTTGTTTGTTAGCCTTCTTTTGCCGCTGCACCTGAGTCCATTCGCCCTCAGACTCAGAGCTGCTGCTATTTGAGGTCCCATTCCTATCCTCTAGTCGTTCCCTAATTCTTTGAGCTTGAGAGTCTTTCCCAGAATGATTGAGTCTAGTCTCATCTCCCCTGTTGTGCTTTGGTCGCTGGGTCACTCCCCTTGGACTCCTTCTTTCCACAGGAGAGTAGTCTTCTGACTCCTCCCTGCTTCCAGGGTTGGTGGCGAATCCCCTTCCCCAACCCCATCTCCCTGATTGGGTGGAGGTTTCAGAATACTCCTTTGGGGCCTCAATTCATGCTCTTTTTTTTTTCTCTGCAAAGCGAGCCATATGGTCCCTTTGTAGATGTTTCTTCAGGTCTAGATCCCTGGTTTTCTCCTCATAGGAGTCTTCCTGGTCAGATACATCAGCCATAATATTTTTGAACCTGTACAGGGATGCCCGTCAATCAATCTATGATGGGCAGTGGCCTGCCTGCTCAATCATGCTGGGCCTACTTGATTCTGCCTGCCTCCTGGTCCCCGGTTCTTATGAACTGGTGGACATGAAGTCAGCAGTGCCTTGCGCATATAATGTGGTAAATGGGTTTGAGGTCTTTAGTACAGAGGCTATCACACTGTGATCAGGGATAGCCCTGTCCCTCTCTACTTGTTTGGGTTCCCTCAAGTTTCTATTCAACCTAAAATGCTCTTTTTCTAACAGCTCAAGTTTCTTCTTCTCAGCCCCTATCTCCTGAAGGTAGGCAAAGGCCCGAGCTGTGTGCTCTGCTGTCAGGGCTTGACTTACCTCTATTACCTTCCCTTATGCTGCTACCTGGATCTGGAGTCCCCTGTTCTCATCACAAAGGGCTTAACTTCTTTTCTGGGCCTCTTGTATTGCTTGGGAACACTCAGACCATTTTTGTTTTAGGAGATGAATCGCCTGTCTCCGCACATCTTTGACTTGGGTGGTCTCTTCTAGATCACCTTCTACTTGCCTCATCTGCCCCATTATATTTTTATATTCTACTTTTAATTCAGTCAGTTCTCAGAGGTCTGACTCTCTTTTCTGTAGGTCTGTTTTTAATTTGCACACGTCCTGGCCTAGGGCATGTTTTTCCTGATACAGGGTGCCCCTCTGTTCAGCCAGGTCATCCCTATGTTGCTTTATGCGCTTAACTTCTGGTTTTCTTGGTCAAATTCTGTTTGGGAATGAACTACTCCTATGATTAACTTCTTATTCTCCTATTCTTAATCTGCTTTTGTAGAGCTTCCATGTCCTCTAAGCAGATTCTATTGTAGGTTATTTGTTGCTTTAATTTGTATTGATTTGCTTTCAGGGACCAAACCTTTTCCTGACGCTCTTCTTTTAATGTAGGTATTCAGACCTCCTGTTCTGAATTAGTTAGTTGCTGTACTGTCAACTCTTCTTTTAACTGTTAGATAGGGTTTCCTAATTCTACCCCAGAATTTATCTTCTACCTGCTTTAATTCATTCTGGGTTTGAAAGAGGTTAGGCTGGTTTTGTGCAGAAGTTCTACTTTCTTGGTATTTTTCTTCCGCAACTGTCAGGTAGAAATATATGTACGCCCCTAGTTGGGCTATTTTAGGCTGTTCCTCTTTGATATTCTGAGTCATGTGCAACTCAGTCAAGGCTTGATGCAATAGGCCATTGTCCTGTCACACATCCGTGCTTGTGGAGATAACCTGTGAGATCATGCTGGATAGCCATACTTCCTGCTCCAACTCTGCCCATTTGCCTCTAATGAATAGTTTGGCAGAAGGTGCTGCCTAGCCATGTTTATCTCTACTGTGGTCATTATGAAGAGTGTTCTTCCTTAATTTAATTATTTATGCAAGGATAAATCTGTACTCTGCTTTTGTCTAGTTCAGGGTTAATTCTACTTTGTTTTTACACACAGGCCTGATATTTGGGGGTATAAGTTTGGGATGGTGCTTATACAGTGTAACACAGTTTTTCTAACCACAAAAAGTATCACTACCTTTTCTGGGTTAAGCTGTCACAGGTGGAAACACTTATCTCAATCCCGGCAAACAAGCCCCCACTGTGTAACGGATTGTATGACACGGCACACTCCAGCCAGGATCTTCTTCTACTGACACTGAAAGTGGCGCACAATAAAACCGGATCTGGAGTCTTGGAATCTTGAATGTTGAATATCCGTTGTGTCTCTGTCTCCCCCTTAAATAGCCAGTGTGACATCATTGAATGTACAATCTAGGAGGAAGTACTCTGGACTTACCCTCGAATGGGATAGGCCAGGCTACCTGTGTCCCCTTCTCCATCCGGGCCGATAGGTTCAGGGGAAATGACTTCACTTTGTGTGTGCATTTTATGACTCCCTTTGTCTCACAAGCCTAATTCTTTACAAAAATTAGTTATGGAACAAAACTTCATATTAACACTAGTCACCATCATAACAAGCAGATATGCAGATCCCATATTTCGAATGGATTGTGTCCTCCAACATATTCCTCATCTTTGATAATCACGTCCCGCTTCGGCTGCTTTGGAAAACATTTCTCAGCAGAGGGCGCCCTGTGTCGATGGCGTTGAGTCGATGTCCCTCAAAGTCCTCCATCATCAGGTGTATAATTAGCATGCGTGGCTCCTGTAGGCCTCAGTTGTTTTTCCTCAATAACATGTTTCTTCGGAGACTCTGCGCGCCTCGTTAGTATATTTGTACTATGCAGTTTGTTCCTATGAAAGAAAACATTGAAGATGTCGTCATCGACCCCCGACTACCCCTCGCTCGGGTTTCAAGAAGTGCAAAGAATGCAGTTTGAAAATGTCCATCAAAGACCTGCATCGCTCTTGCTTGTAGTGTTTGGGGGAAGGCCACAACACAGAGTCCTGCTCTAAGTATCAGCGATGACGGGTAAAGCCCTGCAAGAAAGGAAGGGGAAATTACAGGTGCGTCGTAAAACAAAAACTGACCGGTCCTCGACCGTCAAGTCTGGAGATTTTTCATCACTCTTGCATTGAGGAGAACAGAGGTCGAGATCCCGAAGTGGCTCCCGCCGCTCGTCTTCGACAAAGAAATCGAAGAGGCGGCACCACCAGTCGCCATCTTCGTCGGACAAATCCCCCAGAAAATGTAGATGGTGCCAGGAGAGTATGTTGCCTCATCCTATCCGCACCGGATGTCAAGAGTAGTAGAATACTTAGGCTGGGCTAGACCACCAGTCCAATTTATTCAAGATGACCTTCCCGGCATTCTAAACCAAGGTCCACCTACGGACCCAATTTTACTCTTTCATGTGGCCTTGCAAAATAGGGTGGGCAAAAATTGGTAGTCCGCAGATTCTATCCGTGCGGTGGATAAAAATCCCTCACAAGAAAATACTGCCCTTCCAGTAGCAACCCCGGTTATCTGTCCAAGCACCCTACTCCTGAGAGTATGGTGGTCCAGGCAGCCACAGCTACATCTAATAAGGCAACGTACCCTACCATCCTTCCAGATAGGGACGACAAGCATGTGGATGGATGGGCATGCAAGGTATTTTCAGTGGGGAGTATGCCCTGAAGTCGGCCAACTCCACATGTGCCTTAGCCAAATTTTTGAACACTATGTGGGAGTGCATTTCCATGGCGGCGGAGCACATATCGGAAGGGGAGGAAAGGGAGGGTTTCCTAGCTATCGTTAGTGATGGCAAGGAGGCCATGCATGTATCCCTTCAATCTGGATTGGACACTGCAGACTGCGGCAGCAGGTCCATGACTACGAGCATGGTTATGCGCAGATTTGCATAGTTGCGGAAGTCTGGCTTCACACCAGATGTGCAAGCCTGTCTCCTGGACATGCCATTTGACGGGTCTCACCTTTTTAGCAACAAGTCTGACGAGAGCCGTGAGAGGTTGCAGACCTCAAAGGCGGCTTCCAAATCTTTAGGGGCCGCTGTTAGACAACCTCAGCCTTTTCGTTCCATCAGGACCGTCTTGGAGGGGACAATCATCGTTACTACTCCTCATTTGGAAAGGCGAGAGGAATGGCCAGTAAAAGAGGTCAAAGAAAAATCCCTTGTGGTGTACGAGGTAAAGCCAGCTACAGCTTCCTTGCCATCAGCAAAAGCTGATGGTGGTGATGGCAGCGCATCTCAGGAGAGGGGGGGCTTCATATCTACCCCTACCTGGACGATTGGCTGATCAGGGTGTGTTCTTCCGAGCAAGCCCTGGATCAGATCAAGGTCACCTGCCACTCCCTTCACAGACTGGTCTTCTCCCTCAATTTCAAGAAGTCACAGATGACACCTTCCCAACAGCTCCAGTACATCAGAGCTACACTAGACACATCCTTGGAAAAGAGCTTGCCACCCAAGGCGAGGGCTCAAGACATTTTTTGGATGGTTACAAAATTTGAGTGCCCAGAATCTACCGGCCTTCGACTTCCTGAGGTTGCCCGGCCTCATGGCCTCCTGCATTTCTCTGGTGCCAGAAGCCCGCCTGAGAATGAGATCCCTTCAATGGGCTGTAAGAACTCAATGGCCCCAGTTCTCAGGAAGCATGACAGACCTCCTTCAGGTTCCAAGCAGGGTCGCACAGGACCTCCTCTGGTGGGCCTCCGAGGACAATATTCTGAAGGGAGAACATTTTTGGCAGCCATGGCCGGAGATTACAGTAGTGACGGACGCCTCAATCAAGGGCTAATGATCTGACAGTCAGCGGTCGTTGGTCTCCATCGGAGTCCAAACTACACATCAACCTTTTGGAGCTGAGGGCAATCAGACTAGTGCTGAAAGCCTTCCTGCCCTCTGTCAGAGGAAAGAATGTCCTGATAATGATAGACAACACGGTGGCCATGCATTTCCTCAATAAAAGAGGTGGTGTAGGGTCTCTACCCCTGTGCAGAGAGGCAATGCAGCTCTGGTACTGGGCAATTCGAGAGAGAATATCCCTATCGGCAGTTCACCTAGCCGGGGAGGAGAACATGACGGTGGATGCTCTGAGCAGGCAGGGCGCAGTGTCCCACGAATGGAAATTAGCTCAGGAAGTCCGTCCAGAGGTCTTTGCCCTTTGGGGAACCCCTCAAGTAGACCTGTTTGCGACCCTAGTCAACCGGAAGTGCGAGAGGTATTGCTCAAGGGAATGTCCCCGGAGAGGAGCTCTAGGAGATGCGTTTGTGGTAGATTGGGAGTTTCCACCTCTATACGCCTTTCCACTGATACCTGTCATTCCTCAAGTAATCAGGAGGTTGAGATGGTTCGGAAGCCGCATGATCCTAATTGCCCCGGATTGGGCCAGGAGAACGTGGTACCCGGACCTTCTGGATATGTCAATCTGTCCCCCAATTAGTCTTCCGCAAAGAGAGGATCTTCCCTCGTAAAGGGAGGGTCAGGGTCTCCATCCAGCGGTCAACACACTCAACCTTCTTGCTTGGTTTCTAAAAGGCTGAGATACAAGGATTGGGACCTCCTGGAGGACATCATGGATGTGTTGCTTTCGGCAAGAAGGCCAGCAACAACATCTCTGTGCCGTTGGAACAAGTTCTGTGACTGGTGCAGACCTCTGTTCTCCTCAATGCAAGAGTGATGATCCTTTTCTATGTTCAACTACGGAGGTGTTATCTTTTCTCCTATCAGTAGCACACAAAGTTCTTAATGTTGGGACCATTAAAGGTTCCCTGGCAGTGCTTTCTATTTTCAAGTGCTCTTCGGAAGAATGCTCCTACTTTAAAATTCTCTTAGTCATTCAACTTCTAAAAGGGCTCACAAATGTGTTCCTACCTTCTTCCTTTCAGGTTCCAATTTGGGACCTTAATCTGATTCTAAAGTTTTTAATGTGTGCCCCATTTGATACCTTGCACACATGTCCTTTGAGGTTGTTAACCTTCAAAACCATATTATTGGTTGCATTGACATCTGCAGGTAGAGTGAGCGAGTTGCAGGCACTGTCTTCCAGACCACCCTATCCCGTGTTCTCCACAAGGACAGGGTCATGCTGAGGGTAAAGCCTTTCTTCCTACCTAAGGTTGTATCTGATTTCCATTTAAATCTGAAAATTGTCCTGCAGGTGTTCTACCCGCATCCTAGTAAAGAGAAGGAAAGGCTCCATCGTTTGGACCCTAGAAGAGCTTTAAGCTTTTATATTTCTAGGCTTTCATTGGGTCAATCTGTGTCAAAACAGACCTTATCAAGGTGGATTATACTTGGCATCTTGGAATGTTACCAATTGCAGGCAAAGTAAGTAAGCTTGAGAGCTCATTCTACCAGAGGTATAGCCTCTTCGGCAGCCCTTCAAAGGAGTACCTATTGAATCTATGTATCTGTGCTGCAGCAACTTGGTCATCGCTGCATACATTCATATAACATTACTGTTTAGATGCTTCCCACTCACAGGATGTTGCCTTTGGTATGGCAGCACTGTATTCGGCCTTATTAAATGCCGATAATTCCAAATTCTCCTTCCTCCTCCATTTCTACATACTGCTGTGGGAGTCTATCAAAAATGAGGAATACATTGGAGGACACAATCCATTCGAAGAACAAGTTACTTACCAACTGGTAACGTTCTTTCAAATGGATGTTCCTCCCAACGTGTTCCTCATCTCCTTCCCAACCTACCCCTCTGTAGAGTTTCCTATGTTATTGCAGCTTCATTTCTCGCAGGGCTAACTACTGCTTGCCTACACTGAAAACCCAATACGTGTATGAGGGGGAAAAACAGAACTGAGGCCAACGAGCGCCACAGGTGCAACTTAGGCACCTGATGACATCACCGTCCACTGAGGCCTTCGAGGGACATCAACTCAACGCACAGCGCCCTCTGGCGAGAAAACCTTTCCGAAGCTGGACGTGATTATGAAAGATGAGGAATACGTTGGAGGAACATCCAGTCGAAAGAATGTTATCAGTTGGTAATTAACTTGTTCTTCATGAGGAATTGGCCAGTTTGAACGCCAGTTCTGTGTGATGTTGCATCGCCCTTTGGCACAATTTCACAATTTTCAGGAGAAACAACATCTAAAATTCTGCAAATGGCTACATAAATGCATACTAGTATTTGGCATATTTTCCCCAAGTTTGTCTGTGCCATTTATGCTTCACCCAGAAATGCATTTTTCCTGCCCTTCCAGTTCACCACATGCCAGAAAGACGCACATGGTCTCATTGTGCTTGTCCAAAAATCACATAAAATACTAGCATAATATTGATTTCTTGTTTATTTAGGGCGTTGGACAAAATGTCTTGATGTACAACAGTATTAAAAATCAATGGGCCAGACTAGTCCCTTGTGTGGGTGGTCCTTCCACTCCCCCAGCCAAACTGTCTTCCTCCTATGTCAGCCTGAACAAAGGGTTTCCATGACTCCCCTTTGAATCCATCCAGTGGGTGCTGGGAATGAATGTAGAGGAAATCGCCCCTCTGAGGCAAAACACAAGGCTTCACCCCCTTCCTTTGTCCTTGGGAGCAGTTCTGCCTGGCAGTCTGGGAGAACCTGTAATTATCACACTGTCAGGCCCACAAGAACAGAGCACATGCCTTTGCAGCATCAGTTCACTGCAGGTGCAACATTAGCCTTTATGCCAAGCTGGTTTAACAGACGTTCCTGGGCCTCAGCCAGGCTGATTGGTCTTTTTGGAGGAAAAAAAGAGAATAATATAGATATCGTTGCAGCCCCTCTCCCCCACATATACATTTGTGCTTCTGTGCGAGCCATGGTATTATTTCATTTGGTTTTCAAAATGTATTTTTCCTGCTTTGTAAAAGCAGATTTACATGTGTTCTTTTTTTCTCATGTTAGTTTAAAAAGAATGCGGTTTCTGCCGCACACAATTTCCTTTGCATTAACTTTCTGAAAGGCTTTTTAAAGATCTGGTCAGTTTCGGGACACAGAGATATGCTTGAAAATGATTTCTTGGTAATTGACACGAGACAAGAGAGAGAGCCACACTATAGCTTTCCTTTTAAGTAATTTGCGTGTGCTGGTTTATTTCAAAGTAAATCCTAGCCGTGCGGACTTGAAGCAGATTTCTTTGCTCTTCATGAAGGATGAAGGAAAACAATGCTGTTCTGGGAGGGATTGCCTTATTTTATGGCATTCAAATGAAATACACATGCAGGGATTGGGTTTTAATGGAACAAAACTGTGTAATGTTTAAAATGAAAGGAGGCACAAGTGCGATGCCGTCTTAAATGCAGGACATTTTATTGGACAGCCTTGTGTCTTTAAATGACAGAAGAGCAATGTAGAGCCATCCTGAATTTAGGGTATATTCTCTGGCTGCACGTGAAGTAAAACAAAATGCTGCCATTCTTGGGGTGGCTGTGTTCAAATCTCGCCACACATGTGATAAGCAGACAAAAGCACAGCCGTTTATTGGCATAATTTCTGATGCAGTTTTTGTTGTAAAGGGGTTCTGCCTTAGCCTTAAATGTACCCCACATGTCCCCCTGCAGGGCTGACTACTGTAACCATGCAGTCCCAGGCATGACATTTCACTGTCAATTGATACTAAGGGCAGAAGCTGGCTTCCGGTTGACACAGTGAATATGCTAGGTTGGTGGGGTTTCCCGTCTCCTTTGTTAGCCTCTGTAGCCAGGCCCCAAGTGGCCTTGTTTGAATTAAACTCTGAGTATGTGAATGCTGCCACCAGGTACCTGGCTTAACAAAAGGGCATCTTGGATCCATGGAGCCTTTGTTAGTTAATTAGGCTGGCCGTGGCAGGGGGATGGTTATGCCCTCACCCTTCTGGAGATGCATTGTGTACTCCACCTGTCTGATCCCAACCAACTATGGCAAGGGGGTGGGGGTACTGCGCCTATAAGCTGTGTCCACCCAGAGTATATGGTCTATGCATATGTGATGTGGTGAGCATAGGAAAATGTGTGCAGATTAGCCGCACACATTTTCCGGAAGTTGATCTACCATCATTAAATTTCATTTTTAAAAAAATGTTAAAAGCCCAAGCGGGCGCGCCCGCTCCGTGCAGATGGTCGAATTCCACAGTTGCCCCATATCCAACCCCCACCCCATTTCCCAACAATGCAGATTTATCAACTGATGGATGTGCCTCTTGCAACAGTGCGATTCCCCACTTTTTCTATGCTGGTACATACTCAACCTGTTGCGTTTCATATAGCTGTTAAGCCCTTCACATTCCAGGAGACCACTGTCACCATTCAGAAACTTTGTGAACACCCCCCTCCTTTTACATCTATCGTTCCACTCGCCCCACTTTGCCGAAGGGGTAGAGTTCATAACACCAATGCCCACCACCCCTATGTTGATATTTGCTGATTCCCCCCCCAAACATTCCTCCTTCCATCACTAGGCTATGGATACATTCCCTACATGCGTGTCCCATCCCCTCTTCCTGCTTATACTTGCAATAGAGTATTCCCCTGTATTCCAATACATCTGCCCCACAGTGTGTTTGCAAGCAACCTCCGAACAATAACTTGAAAACTCAACCCACAACTGCTTGGACCAATAGTACCATGCCATTTGAGTCTTCATGTCATTCTTCGCACCCAACTAAGGGTGGCAATGGGTAGGTGAATACCAAAATGCAGTATTCCCCAATTTCAATGGGAATGAGAGTGACCTTGCTGGCCTAGCCCAACCAAATAACAAACCATTAAACCAACTGCCTCGTGCTGTCTGCTGAAGTCCTGACCCCATACTCCATTAATTTCCAGTGCCTTCAGCTCATCGCTTGGTTTGGATCCCTGGAGTCCCTCAAGTCCCTTGCGACCTCACCATCCTTTAGCGGTTGTTGTGCCTCTTCTCTTATATGAACCATTTTATTAGTGTCCATCCATTGGTTCACTTCCTCAGGCCTCTGGAAGAAGTGGGATTTCCCATAATACAAGACTTTCAGCTTGGCTGGGTATAGCAGTTTATATTTCAGTCCCTGTTGCCGTAGTCTCTTTAGTTGGACCAAACCGGTTTCTTCTATGTACCTGCACAGTGTTATCCAGGCCAACCGCAAGTGTGGTGGACACCCGTCATATAACGCCTCCTCCTATGGAGAATGCCTGTATCCACTCCCTTTGTGTTTAAAGTTCAATATGTATGCTATCAATGGTCTCACAGGGGCTAGGGGGGTGGCCTCTTAGCCAGGGATCTATGCACCCTTTTTACTGCAAAGCCCTGCATCAGCGTTCCTGGGCCCACATTCTGGAGTAGCATATCCTCCACACAGGTGGCAGGATCCCTTCCTCCTTCTCCCTCCGGTAGCCTCAAAATCCTAATATTGCTCCTCTGTGCGTTCCCTTCTGCATCTTTTGCTCTGCTTTCTAGTGTAAGCACGTTCACTTTTAAATATTGGACCATTGACCATAGCTCTCTAGTGGCACAAATAGTTTCTTCCGCTTTCTTTTCTGATGTGCCCTCTCTCTCCACCAGGAATCCTACATCTTGCCTCAGCAGGCCCACCTCAATTTTCACCTCATCTATTTTCGTTTTCATTGATGCCCTCAGAGCCGCTATGGCCTCCAGAATTTGTCCATAAGCTCCTGATGGGGTGGGTGCAGCCATTTCCATGATTGCCTCTCTTGTTGTAGGAGAAGCCACCCTCACTTCATTTTTGCGGGCAAAGGCCCCCATTTCCATTTATTTGGCCCTGACAGAAGGTCTCTTGTCTGGCATGAGACCCAATCGGCTGGTGATTCCCACTGTTCTTGGCATACACTGATGTTCGCTGTCACCATTCACCTTGGGGCCCTGAAAAACCTCAGTTCCTCTGTTTGTTGGTATCTGCAGTGTGTGTAGCCACTGCAAAGGCATCATGAAGTACGACACAGAAAACAGACTTCAAGTTTGTTTCTTGAGACTCGCGATTAAAGTAATACTGGGTTTCTCTATCTTGGAAACTCACTGGCTCACTTTGAAGACCTTTACCGTATTGCGCTGACCACAAACCTGGCGGCTTCCTTCCAGGGGTTCTTTCTCTGCCTCTCAGACAATCTCCCGCTCTTGCTGCACTACAGGCCAGCGAGCACTCCCTTTCGATGGGATGAAACATGACCCCTCATCTGGTCTTCCTTCACCTCATCTCACCTCTGCCCCATGGGGCTGCTGCTCCGAATCAGACTCGCTTGGACCCTCGGCTGCTTCTGTCTCCAGCGTGCTTCTCAGGCTGCAGAATGGCTCACCACGGTTCCCATCAGCGTCTCGCCTCTCTCTTTGCCTTCCTGTCCACACCTCTTTTAAACACCTGTGTTGTGTAAAAGGGTTGCAGTTGTATCCTTTCATTTTAATTGCCTGACTATAGTTAGACTTATTACTAAGACATGCCTGGTCTTTGCAACAGTACTCTTCTGAGTCCCTCTCCCTCTTCCTCATCTCAGTACCAAAGTGGTGTAACTGCATGTTGGTGTGTTGGTGTGCATAACTTAGTCGTCTCTTCCTCGTCCCAGTATGGTGAAATGTCACATGAGGGAAAATGTGACAGAGCTGGGTTATAATAGGGGGTGGGTTAGGTTTGCCATCAATAGGAAAAGGGGGATACCATGCCTCGCCCATCTAGTATTAAACCCTTTTTGCCCTCTTTCTGGTACGTCTGAACTGATGCTATCTCATACCCTTTTCTTGATCAATGGGGACATGTGTAACAACATCCTATTACTGCCCTTGGAATAGGGGATTCCTCTTGACAGGGGAATGGGAAATACCACGTCTTGCCTGAGTACATCTCACTCCCAATCCCCAAGGACTCTCCACCCAGGCGATCTTCCCTGGCCTTTCTACCCCCAGGGTTGAGATCCAAAGGTGATGGCCTTTCCTAAGCCACCTGTGCAGAAAATCCCAAGGGAGTAGAAGTGAGAATACCCTCCGGTTTCTCACACCACTCTGTTACTAGCTTTAATACCTGTGTCTGTATTCAGGCTCTGCTCACACCCATATGTAAGGCTGGCACCATCCACATTTTATTTCAGATGCTTCTGTAACACCTTGTGTCTGCCTCTGTGAATCTTGCTGCTACGGTCTGTCTCTAATACTATTGCTTGCCTCCCTTATATCATATTTCTAATACTTGTGGATCCCAGGAGACTTGTCCTTTTGTTTATCCCCTGCTTTCTATCATCCATACCTGTAGTAGTATGAGCCTCCTGCTGCCGCTTGGAGACCGTCCCTCTTACCAGGCTTCTCCACTACCTCTGTGTGTGCTCCGGGCGCGCTGCCATGTAGAGCAGCGCAGTCTCTGATCTCAGAGCTCTGTGTATCCTAGCTGCCCAGCAGCGGGTGGCAGATCAGATCGCCCTTGGCAATCCGCGCTCACCCACGGCATCAGCCTCCTAGCGCTGCTTCATTCACCATTTTGGTCTCCCCAATCACGTTTCCTCAGGCTCAGTCTGTGCCTCCCAGCATCCAATATCTCGCCATCAGCTTTGCCGCTCCCTTTGCATTTGCTTCTCCAGTTCACAGACACTCACAGTTGCTGATGCTTGTGTTTATTACTGCGGGAAACGCGTATTATGTTAAGATCTGTCGGGAGCTTGCCAGACACACATCCTCATTCCATGGTTAAAGAAGGATTTATTAGGAAAATGTTTTTTTCTGTCTTCTATCCACCACAACCTCCTTTTTGTTTCACCTTCCTGCTTCTCACAAACTCCCAACGGCCACTCCCAAACAGAGAGGTTTGCAGGTTTTAAGCCAATCTTGCTTCCCCCTCTTGCACATGCAGTAATATGTAGAGGAGCAGGTGTATACATCCGCAGGAGATCCTCGCCCCAACCCACTCCCCCGTATTGGAGCCAAGAAACCTTGCCCTGTCTAACCTCAGCTACTGTACCAATAATACAGCAAGCATATGGAAGAAGGTATCCATTAAGACAACCATATCAAATGTACCCTTGAGTTGATGACAGCCTACAGGAGAAACGCCATGAAGGAATGTGAGAAAGAGCTAAGAAGATGAACTGATGACATCATAAGAAAGTGTGCACGTTGTCCCAAGATACTGAATGATGACGATGTATGGATCCTAAAGGAGAATTGATTAAGTAAAGAATTAAGTGAACCCTCAAGTGTAAAAGAAGAATAAACGATAAAAAAGCTCTGCAGAAATCAGAAGCATTAAGACTGTAGAGAGGCTGAAACGCAAGGTAGGAAAATTCATTGTATAGGCTAGCTATGAGTAGTAAATGGAATGCAGGCGAAGCCGGCATTATATAGAAACTGGGCATTTGTATCATGAATTAGTAAGCCAAGGAATCATTAAGAATGAGCAAGAAGGGGGGCATGGCCAGCCAGCGAGCAATGAGGACATGAGTCCTTTGAGCTCCCAGAGCCGCCAGCTTAATCCTGCTATACATCCTGTAAAACAGAGCATTGTATACACCTGAAGGCATCTGCTTGATGGGAACGACGGACCGAACAAGCGGAGGGGAAATGGTTGAGAACCACAGTTTACTCTCCGAGATATCTGCAACAATACACCTATTGATGTGTACACTGTGGCTAAAATGGCCGCCGGACCTAAGCTGTGCCATGAGACGGCGGGATGCTGCTTGTGAGGAGACATCCGGCACTGGAACTAACTGCGAGGTGATCCAATACACGAGAGCTGTGAGCCCTGGAGCTACGCACTCGACCCGATGGTGAAGCGTACCCCGCTGACCTGTGAAAGCAGCAGCTGAGCGGCACAGCCGCCACGAACGTCTGGGAGCCCGGAGGTGATGCGGGAAGACCACCCTCTAGCCACCTGAGGACCGAGAGCTTGCGGGAGGTGGTTGCTGATGGCACCAACCTCGCGGATTGCTGGCTGAGGTCTGACCCTCTAAACCTGTACTCCACGAGGGTGACGGAGGGACAACTGATGTCGAAGTGACCCCCTGACTCCAATATCATGGTGGTGGGTGTGTGGAGGCAGTCCCCCCATCACATTTGCTGACCTGTCAGATAATCCTGTGCCCCAAGGGACGGCTGGTGCGGCCGGGTTGTGATTTGCAGACCCTGCTCTGGCTGCAGCGTTGAAGTCGAATTGGTGCCGACACCTGACCGGAGCAGTGCGGGGCCTACTTCGCAGCACCACGCCAAAGTAAGTGCACCAAATAGCACGCGCGGTGCCTGTGCCACAGCGTGACACGAGTGGGGCCCCCACTGAGACATAGTGAGACACACTGTCAGGCCCTGCGAGGCAGTGACCCGGGCTGGACTGGGAGGGAGTGCCTGAAGGTGTCATGATAGCATTTACAAGGGGGATACGCACCGACCGCATCTAGCAGGGGCATGATACGGGGATGGTCGTCTCGCCACACCACTATTGATTCACAGCAATAAGCTGTATAGTGACCACAACACACCCAACGGCCCCCACCCCATTGGTACACATTGGGTGGCCTTAACATCCAACCTGGGAATATTCCCCCTCCACATTATTGGGGACCAGACAACACTTACAATACCCGGCGGTGTATCCCCCCACGGATACAAGGGCAGCTACAGCAATGTCTGCCCCGTAGCACCTTGTCTGACAAAGGTTGGACAGTTCAGCCAAATTGCTTGCAGCAGTGGCCCTGATCCACGGTACTCGTGCTGACCCTGATGCTGGAAGCCACAGCGTAACGTGGCTTACAGTGGGTCCGTGCGGATACTGTCTCAGTACTATATGGTGTTGACGCCCCAGCACCACGGTACAACTTCATAGTGGTGCTGCAACAGTGGACTGTGGTCCTGCCAGAACATAGCATGCGCATGCACCGCAGCAGCAAGGGGAAATTGTGCATGCTGCAGCTAGCAACCTAATCAGCTACTGCCCACCACCCGCTATGGAGCAAGAATCTGCTCAATAAGAGCGGGGGAATCTACTGGAAAGAGGCATTGAAGCACGCACACCTGCAACTTAGTGGCGCAACCCGGCAGACGTGATGAGACCCCCCGCATAAGGAAGTACAATAGAGTGGGAGAGATGGATATTGAGAGCGATTGGGTGGCCAGACCTGGGGCATAGTGGCACAGAAGCTTGGATGAGGAAATTATACTTCGGCTCTCCCATACAGCTAGAGGAAACCATGCTACCTCACGCACATGTGACCTGCCTCGGAGCCCCAGAAGACCGGAACAACTGCCCAACGACACCTGCGGCCAACCGCATAGGCAGCTATTATCCGGGGTGCTCTAGCCCCTCACACTGACAACAGACTTGACAGAAGGTCGACACGAATCCGACAACGCCAACACACCTCAAGGACTGGGGAGCGACAACCTCATAACCCTCAGTGCCTGGAACCAAAAAAACGATCCTGAATGAATACAGCCTTTTGGTCCCTGTGGCGCTCAGAATTGAGCTGAGCCCTCCCCAGGTACTATCAGCCGTCTTGTCCAAAGTGTTAGGAACCAGGCGACAAACCCACTTGGGACCACACACCATCAGGTTCAAGGATAAATTGAAAAAAGTCTCCACTCAAAGTAAAATGGACCAATATGCTACGTTGCAGCGACTGCCTCAGATACTCAAAAACTATCGGACAACACGACTGATACGGAAGATAGTATGTCTATGTACGCAATCGCCAACTCGCGTGCCTCTATGGAAAAAAAGATGGATGACATTTGTGCGGATGTCCCCCTCCTGCGCCACGACCTGCAAAAGCTGACATCCCACACAGGAGAAGCAGAAGAACGTATATCCGGGGCAGAAGATGGAATCTGGAGCATGGAACAGGTGTCCAGGGTCATGGCACAATTGAAAACACTGGAAGAAAGAGTGGACGAAGGGGAAGGGAGATCGCTCTGCAACTTCTTTTGGATCGAACGTGCCCACTGAATGCCGACTGGACGACCAACACCGGGCGATTGCAAAACTGTTGAACTACAGGGACCATAATTCACTACTTCAAATGGCCCATGCTAAAGGTACGATCAGATACAACGGATCCCGGATTGCTTTCTTCCCAGACTACTTGAGGGAAGTGTAGCAGGCCAGATAATCCTTTGATCAGCTCAAAAAACAACTACAATCTCTGAATGTCTAATATGCTCTCTTATTCACAGCACAACTCAAGATATACCACAAAGGTACAACAGTGCACTTCACGGATCTCAAAGACACGTGGAGATGGGCGGAATAACATATCGAATGGGACTGGAGAACTGCAAAAGCTAACAGAAACAAAAACCCTCAAGCTCCGCCTGACCAAAACCCAACAATTCAGCTGCGACATGAATGAGAGCCTGACCCACCACCGCCCATGGTGAACGACTAGAATATCGACCTTTGGAGACGGGATACTGTACTTGCTACTCTGATGCACACTGGGGAGATGCAAACTCCCACACAGTGCACTGGGAACCATTCGCTCGAAGCATGCTAACACCTCAAGTTGTGCGTCCCGACGTTCATCAAACCGCCCTTGAAACGTCACACCTGAACTACTGGACCCATTTGTGCTTTTAGGGCCGGTGATGCGACTTGTTTGTATGGTTCAGGTTTGACTGTTTGGTAGCCAACTGTTTTTCGGCTGTCATTAATGTTCGGGCGACAGATGTTTCAGGTTGGGATGGAGTATAGGGAGGGTGATGGGGAAGTTGTGAAGAATGTGAAATTTGTTTTCCGACCCACCAGCTGAAATGTATAAATACTTTTTGTGTGCAACCCGCAGATCCGTTCCCTGTGTGCGAGGCATCCTTCCAACACTATCGTATGTGCAGAAATGGCTGGTGACAGTGTTAGAACCCTGACATTTCTCACATGGAATGTCAATGGCCTAGGTAACAGGATCTAAAGACGCTTAGTCACACAATTTCTTAATAGATATACCCCGGACATTGTTCTCCTTACAGAAACACATCTGGCAGGCACGACGTTCAGCCTATTCCGGTGTAGCAATTATCACATGGCACTGCATGCTGCTTTCTCCATGGGCTCCCGAGGGGTTCTAATACTACTGCACAAAAGACTTCTCTTCTAACTATCCAAAGTAGTTCATGACGTTGGAGGCAGATTTGTGTTACTGCAGGGCACACTTCGGAATGAAACTCTAGCAATACTAGCAGTGTATGCCCCACCGTCGCTACTCACTGAATTGATGCAAGACATCATACCCGTAATTGCAGCCCACAAGTCCGATATCTGGGTAATGGGGGGGGCTTCAATGATGTTATGGACATAACGCTGGACCGCACACACCTGCGAGGCAGGAACCCTGAAACAAACACCAAACTCGCCACCTTTGTCTCAGCGCTTGGACTGAAAGATATCTGGCGGGAACTGCACCTGACGTAACGTGGGTATCTTATCACTCTGGGGTACATGCCTGCCTCTCTCAAGGCTGGATTACTTCTTCTTTCCAACGATGGACGAACATAGAACAACTAGTGCAACCCTGCTTCCATGTGGTATATCTGACCACTCGCCCCTGGTGATGGAACTAACCACAAACAGACCACTCCCCCAACCCCTCTTCCACCTCATGGCGCCTAAATAGCTACTATCTCTGCTTACCAGAGCTCATTCAACGCATTCAGGAGACTACGACCACATACTTTGAGCTGAATGCCGGCTCATTGGGTAGCGCAACAACCCTTTGGAAGGCATACAAACCGGTCCTCAGAGGTGAGATTCTCTCCTGGACATCGGCTCACAGGAAATCCCATTAACAGATGATAGTCGAGGCAGAGCAAGAGGCTTTGCGGAAGGAAGCCGAACACATAGCTAGTGGGTCACCTGATAAGCAGCGCTCACTTCTGGTGGCTAAGGAACACCTCTGCAATGTTGCTTTAGACAGCGCTAACCAAACGCATTCAGTGATGCGTACAAGAATGTGCAAAACTGGGGGTAAGGCTGGCAAGATTCTCGCCTGGCCGGAGCGTAGAGACGCTGCTCTCCGACATGTTAGGGAAATTGGAACAGGGCAATCAAAACCGTTACTATCAGATATTACTCCAACCTTTACAAACGGCTTGACGAACCCAGCAGCACAACAGTGCTTCACGGTATCACTCTCCCCTGCCTAGACTCATTGCAAAAAATACTCCTAGAAGAGGATATTACAGAGGAAGAGGTGGTGGCTGCCATTTCACAACTGCAGTCTGGAAAAACTCCAGCAATCAACGGTTTCCCGATAGACATATGGAAATGACTAGGAGGGAATGAGGTGGCCCCTCGCCTACTTGGAATGTTCCTGCACTGCAAATGGGGGATCCTACCTTCTGATCTCTGCAAAGCCTCTATAATCATGATCCCAGAATCAGATCAACCCCCAAACAATGTAACTCATACAGGCCGATTTCCTTAATTAATAGTGAAGTAAAGATCGTAGCCAAAGTGCTAGCATCAGGCTACAGCACGTAATAACCGTGCTGGTCCATCCGGACAAGTGTGGGTTTATGCCGCAAAGATCCACACGCATGAATATCCGCAGACTCTACCTGGCACTGGAAAAAGCTTCCACACTACAGGATCCTTTTGGCACTATTGATTTTGATAAGGCATTTGACTCTATCTTCTGGGAGGCTCTTCGGGAAATCATGTCGCAAATGGGATTTGATGAATCCTTTATGGGATGGGTCTGTCTCCTGTATGAATCTCCAGTTGCAGAGGTTAGAGTAAACAGGTGGCCTGTATGAGTCTTCCAACTAGGAAAGGGGACACAGCAAGGGTGCCCCCTGTCCCCACTACTCTTCGCACTGGTCATTGAACCCCTAGTCATACTGTTATGCTATACTACTGCATGTAGGGGCTTCTGTTGGCCTGGGGTCGTAGAAGATAGTCTCCCCCCTGTACGCAGATGACCTTCTGATTTATTTGGGAGACCCGGTTCGATTTTGCCTGGAAGTCACCAAAATACTAAAACTATACGAGTCCTTTAGCAGACTAAAAGTAAACTGGAACAAATCTATCCACTTCCCGGTTACTGGGTCGATGCAAGCAATACCTCCACACTGCCCATACTGAACTGAGTTAGCACATTTCAGATATCTGGGTATTCGGATCATGACCAACATCTCGGAATATGTAACCAGGAACCTACACCCGGTCACAGACTCGTTGCAGATGTCCGACACTGGACGCTGCTTCCATTGACAATACTGTGAAGGGCAGCGCTCTTCAAAATGTTGGCCCTACCACGTATCCTGAAAAATGCCCCACTCCTCATCCCAGACCTGGAGTTCCACAAAATTGCTAGCATCCTTAGAACACTGCTATGGGCAGGGGGGACATGCACTCATTGCTCTGCGGACACTACAACACTCCATCTGGGAGGGCGGAATTGGACTACCACATCCGCAATCCTATTATTGGGGTTGCCAAATGGCAGTGGTCAATGACATCCTACATGGGAATAAAGACATTCCCCACATTCGTGCAGAGATCACTAGATGAAAGACGTGCCTCCGCTCATGTGCCTCTATCAAAAAACTGCTGACACCCCTCCCCTGCACTATGACAACGTACATCACACTAATATGGAGGGACACTCATAAACATATTGGCTGGGATAAGATGATCACCTCGGTACAAGCATTATGGGGGAACAGCAACCTGCCTGAACTAAGTAACTTGCCAGTATGGCCGGGGTGGATAGCAGCAGGAATGACTAAAGTCGGGGATGTAATTAGGTGGCAAAATAACCTCCTTTCATCGATTCGGCCTTGCCAACACGGAATGCTATCGCTATCTCCAACTGACACACGCACTGCATATGCACCTCCCCACACTTTTGGACATGCCAGACTGCACGCCAATAGAAAGGAACATAGTAATAGAATGCATCCCCAATAAAATTATATTTGTCATGTACAATGCCATATCCTCCTTTGCACCCACGAGAAACGGCGATCTCTGCCAAACTCCAGCTGGTTCAGCTAAAAATCTTACATAGGGTATACTACCCGTGAGTGGCACTGCATCGATGGAATCGCGCCACAGACCCCAATTGCCTGCGCTGTCGGTAGGAAGAAGGCACCTTTTTCCATATTTTGTGGGATCGCCCCAAATCAAAAAACCTTTGACAACACTCCTGTGATAAGCTAATTGTGGTCTTGGGCCATACCATACCTAGAAATCCAAAACTGATTCTGCTGTGCATTGAGGTGGAGGGTGAGACAACACGCTTTGAAAAACTATTTCTCTCCATGGCTACAGGGCTGATTAAGCACAATATAGTGAAACTATGGGGTTCTAATATTTTTCCACTGGTTGCGCAGTAGATGGTGGATGTGAATGTCTGCATGCTGATGGAACAACGCATATATACAGCTAGAGGTTGCAGTGGGAAGGCTAAAAATATATGGCAGAAATGGGACGATGCAACTTGAATTTATTTGTTGTGGCATGTGGGACGACGATTCGAAATAAGCCGTGGTCATACTGTACTGCATTAACGGATGGAACAGATTTGTTATGTTTGACTATTAGGATATTATGTAATGTCTAATGTGTAAACACCTTATCTATGCTTAAAACCAATAAAATGTTTTATAAAAAAAAAAAGAATGAACAAGAAGCTGTGTCGCAGTAGAATTGCAGGCTGGTGGAGCTGCGTGGCAATGCTGTTTTGCCTGAAGTCAAGAACCAAGAAATCGAGGTCAGCTATCTGCTCTGAAGGAGGTGTGTGTGGAGGATGAATCCTCCCACATTAAGGTGCAAGAAATAACACAAAGGATGACAAATGTAATTTGTTTACAGCATTTAAATGCTGCAGAAAGAACAGAGTCGTGGTCTCCTGTCATGTGAGTCAAGGCTGAAAATAGGGCTAGAACTTGGAGTTCCAGACACAATAGCGAGCGCCTTCACTCCCGTGCATTCACAAGACAAGAATACTCTGCAAGGCCAAGTACAAAGACAATTTCATGGCAGAAGGCGTCGGTTAGAGATGCTGGGCTAATTGGGTGGTGAGGTAGCTTCATGTCCTATCTCCCTGTACCTGGGTCTTGGCTTACATGCTGCTAATGTTCCAGACATGGCACAAGCGCGCCAACCAATTGTATTAGTCGGTATAACGAAGGACCTCATAGCCTGCAAGACCAATGAAGTAATGTGTATCTGATGTTTCTGAAATTACATGTTTGAAGAGGTCGGCATAGGTTGTCCACCTGATATCAGACAGCCAATAACAATCCTAGCTACTATATGATTGTATATCTAAATGTTTCCCTTAACCATTCCCGACCCTTGATAGGTTTTTACTATTTCCACGTAGTGTGATGTCGTTCTGATGCATAGTGAAGTATAAGAATTGTATTTTTCGTGGAGATCACTAAGAGACTGAGCGTACGTCTGTTGATGTTTGTTGTAATCTCCCTGTTTTAGATAATTGTTACACAGAGATAAATATCTTCAATAATGCTTACAATGGGCAGTAACGCTAGATGAAGAGACAGTGCGGAACAGGCTAATTTCAGGAGAGACAACAAGATGGACATTAACAACGGTGAAGCTAATAGAATTAGCCTTGAAATCAATCGCCCACTTATCGACAGAGGGAGATAAACTCTGAATACTGATTCTATGAGAAGAAAAAGACCCTTGTAAAAATCCCCAAAAATTTTTTGATTAAAATTCAAGAATAATAATTAAAAAAATAGTTAATAAAACAGTAACGTTCCATCTTCTTGAGTTCTTCCGGTTATTTGGATTTATTCTGGTGTAATCCCATCCAACTATAAATGCATGTTCCTAGGGCCATAAGTTCAAATACATTTGGGATTGTGATTGGTTCACTAAAGTGGCTTGGTTTTGTACACTTGGAAAAAACTGAGGGCCATTGGTGCTGTGGCGGAACGTGAACCAAGCCTTTGTAGGGCTTGTCCGCCATCTTAGAACTGAATACTTATTTCAAGCCCCACTGGACAGTTGGCCCTTGCCCAGCGATTTACCAGCGAACTGCTGCAACACCCAGTCTGCCCTGCACATTTCCAAACTGGAACCCAGACTCTCTGCGCCACTGTTTGTCATGTGCTAGTGCATTTTTCAACTCTCTGATCAGAGTATGTAGTTCTAAGTCACATGCCATTAGAACAGTGCTGTACCATACACTCCCAGGCTACCATTAAAAGACAATCTCAGAATAAGTAAGCTCCATATTTGCAGTTCTCCGCAACCAAGCTGGGGCACGGAGGGTGGTCCAGGGGACCCCATTATAGTGCCTCCGGGCCCAGTAACATATGGGTGGTGGCACCCGGTGCTGGTGGCTGCCCCATTCCCTACTCCAGAGACAGACAGTGGACATCCTTACCAACTAAGGCCAAAAGACAAAGGCATTCTCCTGTTTCAGGATCGATTGTACTTGCGAAGCATAGCATCTGATTCCTGTAGATATACCAGCAGCAGGAGGAGGAAAAGAGCACGGACAAACATGCTCTTTCGCACCTGCTGCTGCCATTTCTCCATTTCATATATTTCCGCAGCACAGAATTTGAGTCTAAGATGATAGCTGGCTGTGACAAAAAGATTACTGATATGCAGGAGTCGAAGGATGTGCAGTGGCTAAACCTGCCTACTCAGCCCCACCCTACTAGTAAACCAGCAGTGATCCCAATCATACAAACAGACACAGCCAAAAGAAATAACTCCTTCACCTTTTGTGGTCATTTGTGGACTGAGGAAAGGCTATTCCCGTAGAAGGGATGTGAATGTGAGACAGCAGCAACCCAAACAGCAATTGTACAACAGTTCCAAAATAAAAGAATGGCCAATGTTCTATGAAAATATATATTCTTTAAATAAATGAATTATGCAACAAACTATTAAAAACACTAAAAGAATACCACCGTAAAAGAAGACACAAAATGCAGAATGGGTATGTGTAAGCACTGTGGATGCTTTAGCTTGGAGGAAAAAGTCAAGAATTGCAACAATGTTGCTTAATGTTACTTATGTTCTTCAGGAAAAAGGTATGACAATGACTTTATCCAGTCACTACGGCCCCAGAAATGGGCCAAGGGGAGAGGAGGCTTCCAATGCCTGATTCCAGTGTGTAGGCAGTTCGAAAATGTTGAGCAAGAATACCAACGAACTGAAATCAAAAAAATCTAATTTCAGGGCCTAGAAAGAGTTGACACACCGGAGAGAGGAAGAAACAGAGAATTTTGACTTCAGTTATTGAACACTACTTGATTTCTTTTTTTTTCACTTTCTTCTTAGTATCCCTCCTGAAGAACCACGGGCACAATCCGTGGGGAAACGTGTTGAGAGAAACAAATGTGAACATATGGAAGTCAATGTATTTGAAAAAATTGACAAATATGTGAATGAAAACCGGAGCTGCATGAAAATTAATGCAAATCAGAACATTTAAATTTGGACTTGCATGAAAGTCAATGTACTAAAGATAGTAACTGCCAATTGTGTAATGAAAATATAAGCACAAATACACAAAAGAATAAAATGTATGAACATTAACCAATTTGTTATCTATATTGTTTTTACCGGAAGCGCAACCACTAAAGTGTTTTGTTAAAAAGAAAATTGATTCATGATATTGCTGCAGTCGCAATATAAGCATTTAGGGTGCAGAATCTAGGTAAACCTATTATCTTCCTTGGCACACAAAAAATAGATATCGCCGAAAAAGGAAAAGAAAGCCAACAAGGACTGCAATCTGGTAATCAAAATGCAATGCTTGCTGGTCGAACCTGGTTCAGAGGTGGTGAATCGTGTTGAACCGAGGCAGCAAGTCAGTGTTGTCAGGTTTTGAAATGCTGCTCTGTGCAGTTGAAGGCGGCAATGAGAGATGCAAGTCGATGGGCCAACAGGTATGATTCGATGATCAAGCGTTATTTGGAACAATGAGTACCGCTGGGTCGGGTCAATGAGTGATGCAATGCTCCAGTGGTTCGAGTTCTTCTCGAAGTCCTAGGACCCTGATCTTGCTCTTTAGCACCTCTTCAGCTGCGACCGGCTCTCCTGGACTCTCTGGGGCTCTCTGCATTTCAGAAGAAGTACTCAGACAGCATGCTGAGACAGAGTCCGATTCATCAGGTTTTATTCACGCCAGACTGACACACACAGCATCGTTGTCAAGTACACGAACTCTGGCCCCGTGCTGAAAACAGAGCTTGCTTTTATATCCTTTTTAGAAAGAGAGTCGAACCCCCACCTTTTTTTAATGCATGCCCAGGCAAAACTCTCCATTGACTTTACTCTCACACCTGGCAATTATTTGTCATCTGCTTAAACCTTCAAATTGAAATACAATTTGGCAGCAGTTACTGGATTTTCCCAGTTTAACAAGCCTTATTTGGTCATGCAGCTGCGTTCCTTGGCTAGAAACTCAGACATGGCCTCGTTATCTGTCTGGTTTCAGACTGCTTATCTAGTTTCTGCATGGCAGTATGGCCTTGAAACTTTCCTGCTCCGGGCTGACTCATGCTACCACTGTCTGCAGAGAGCTTCTTCATTTGATGCATTCAATTTACTCATTAAAGGCATTTGTTTGAATTAAAGGCATTTGTCAGTTACACAAATGGTAGAGTTCTTTTCTGTCTGGGTATAGTTAAACACTTAATCATTTTCCGTCTCAATTTTTTATAATATTCATTCTGTACCTTGCCTACCTACTAAACCATGATAAAAAAACATGTTTGACTTTATAAACATAACACCATTAAAGTACTAATGTCTTTCAACCCTATGAGTTCTATTTTGACAAATTTACAATTCTAAATCAATCCACACACATTTCTATGCCAGCTTTAAGTCGGGGGTGCTGCTCCCTACTGCATTCAGTTGCTGGTACCTCATCTTCGTATTGGTACCTTTGTTACAGAGTCAGGGTTTGATGCAAAGTCATGGTGTTTTGATGCTTGATTCAACAACATGGCATCTGTATTTTATGATGGTTCTTAAGCCGGACAGGTCTCTTCTGGGTGATGCGCCGTGGAACCGATCCAAAGTCTACACACAACCGTTGAAAGTTTGAAGGCGAGTGTCAAAGGCAGCACTACAGGTCCTTGTAGTTCCAAAGTGTCAAAGATAGTTTTTAATTCAGTTCAAGTTGGTTTGAGCTATGGGAATTGGAGATGTTGGTGTTCTGGCTTCTGTGGAAGCTGCAAGACCCACTGTAGAGGGCTCAAGGTGTTAAACTGGAAATCATATCGTGCCTCCTTCTGATTTATATTGGCCTAAGCCTAGTCGCTCTGCGAAGAAAACCCAGTTGCAAAGTTCCGATTTTGGATGGACTTCACTGCCATTTTAGTATCGCCCGCCATTTTGATTTCTGTTCGTATGTGATTCTCTGTTCTAAAAGGGTGGACTGTGTTTAACTTGCAAACCGAGCCTTCCCGAACTTTGAATCTTGTTAATAGTTGGACTGTCCGAGGGCCGAATGTTTAGACTAGGTAATGAGACATTGCCCCGAGCATGACTTGTGGTCATAGGATTGTCTGGACTAACAAGCCTCATCCACGAACACGCACCGAGGACAATGCAATGCAAATGTCAAGCATGGACACTGGCAGAACTACATTGTGAAGGGATATGTACTAAGGCTCACTGCTAAATCCAGGAATACACTTCGCCATTGTAACTTGTTGGAAACACAAACCTATGTAATCCATGTGCATATTATTGTATGAGCTATGTGTGAACTCGGCACAAATTCTAGACCGCAGATTATTAACCTGTAGAGAGGCTGGACAATATTGCAGGATATGTATAAATAATGCAAATGTTTAGATGTCCAGTATCTCTCGCTCCTCACTCTGACGGGCTGGTACTCATTGCGGGGGGTCGAGAGCCAGATAGCTATCTGTATCAGATCTGTGTTTCTTTGTAACTGCGCAGTATTAAAGATCTGTGAATCTTTATAGCCCGTGTTTGGTGTATTTCCTTTTGTGGTACTCCGCCTTGATATTTCCTTGCTTTTACAGATGGCGCCCGAATAGGGACCCTCAAGATTGATGCCATCTCGTTGAAGTGTTGATGTGGCTATTGGACCGGGATCAGACGGTGAGAAAGGGGGCCCCTTCTTGGATGAGACGCGATACCTCAACAGTACTGTATTACCTGATCCCTGGATGGTGAGCCCGTGGTCCGAGACGGCATCTTGACGAGGGTCCATATATCGAGGCGAGCAGTTTTGCCGAAATCACCAATCACAAGGGTCCTTTGTTGTCCTTAGTAATCCGATCGCGCCTCCTTTAGTTCTTTGATCTGATGAGTCATGACCCGATTCTTAAGTATCCTGATAATTTGATTTGGGTATTGTACTCACGAGCACAATTATTGACCAGGTAACACCAGGAATCTGATATGCCTGAGAAATTGTCTGTCTGCTTCAGGGCATTATTCCGCAGAGACAATCTTTGGAATTTGGCTGTCCAGCGCCACAGGAGGGGTCGCCGGCGTGTACTATCTACTGTAAGCACAGCATTGGTAGTATAGTGTTTAATGATATTTGGCACAGACAAACTAGACCTGATTCCGAACTTCAGTGGTAGCTTTGAGATTCCTCGTATAGAATATTTAGAGTCTATATTGTTGAAGGAAAAAAGCGAGACTTGCAGCATTTGATGTATTACAAAATTGGAAAAAAAGAAGCTATGCAGCAACTTAAAAGTAGAGAGAAACATGCGCGCCGACATATGTCCAACGCAGAGAAAGCGTTATTGTATGATCAAAACAACCAATCAGAGTCAGTTAGAAATATGGATAGGGCTTTTCAACTTGGCATTCAGAAAATATATCTCTAAAGATTTTCACGTGTCTGATGAATTAATTGACAAGCTTCTAAATGGACGAAGGTCTGGTGCCACTGCGCCACCTCCGTATGTACCTATTCCTATTCATTTACCTCTTCCTGCTGTCGTTCCTCTTCCGTTAGTAATTCCTGCTCCTCCTATCGTTCCTCCTATTGCTCCTCCTCCTCCGGTTATTGTTCCTCCTATCGTTGCTCCTCTACCTGTACCTCCGCCCTTGCCTATTGTTACGGGTCTGGTCGATTTGTCTTCTGCACCAGTGATAGCACCTTTGTTACCGATTGTACAATATTCTTCTACTCTTTCTCTTCCAAGTGGTTCTGTTCCGCTTGGAGTTGATAAGGGAGCGGAATCAAAGATTGTAACTCGCACTACTGTGTCTAAAGAGAGAAAGCGTGATTTGACTGCATGGGCTAGACAGTGCATGGAGAAGGGTGAACAATCTGATGTTTTTGCCACACTCTCTAATCCCGAAAGTTTTCCAGAGAAAAATGTTTTTATCGAAGAACTGGGAATTCATTCATCTGTAATGTGGAACAGACTGAATGATGTAGATCTCCCACAAGGGTTGAGCGATTTGAATGTTTTAGCAGCATATTCAAGAGATACTGCGGAGAAAGTATATGAGCACGTTGAGAGGGTTTTTGAGTATAGAAGGGAGTTAGAAAGGTTACGGAATGAAGAAATTGATGGTGATAGTTTGAGTGCTATTTTTGTACAGAAACGGTTCCTTCCTCTTTGAAAGTTGATGAGTGAGGAAACACGAATTTGCACAAAAGATGCAATTAGATGGATTTCAGACATGTCGATATCTCCCGTAGAAGTATATGACATGTATGGTCAGTATACACCAGAAATGCAGAGGAAAGTGATACAGGTTATGGTAGAATACCTAGAGGGTGAATGTATAAAAAGAAAGATTTGTTGTCCCGCAGAATTATTGAATATCTACAAGAGAGCATTTTCGTCTTCTCCTTCAGCTGCAATAGCGCTCGATTTAGCTCTGTTGCTCAGTAAGCGTTCAGTTTCCTATCTCTCAGTTGCCTATGAGAGAGTTTCCTCCGACATTTGTCCCAAAAGTTGAGGTTCCAGCTAATGCCGCAGCAGGTACTGCTGCTTACGACATTCATGCACATTATGTATCGCAGTTTGTTCACGTCCCGTTCTCGAGACAGGAAGTGAACACTATCAGACAATCCATCCCAGATATTAGGAAGAATCCAACAGCGTTCTATAAAGAGATATAATCTGTCTTGCAGTCATCAGTATTTACTCTGAGCGATATATATTTATTTCCCGTGCTCCTACCCATTGATTTGTGGAAACAGATTAGGACTGTAGACGATGCAGCAGGGTTAGGGGACACATGGGATAATATGGGTAGACAAGATAGAGCTAGACCAGCTGGCGAGACACCGCCACAGGTAATACTGACTTTGCCTGATAGAATAGTGACAAAACTGAAACCCTTAATTCCTGAGAGAAGGATTGTCTGGGACAAACTTACTGCTTGTGTCCAAAGAAGGTCTGAGGGTGCTACCGAATTCTTTAATCGGTTTGAACAAGTGTTTTCGGATTTCAGTGGACAAGATTTGAGCACAGAATCTGGAAAACGACCATTTGTAGACAAATTTGTGCGTGGATTGCTATCTGTCATCCAGTCGCAAATTATGACTTCTGAGAGCGCTTGGCAAGCTAAGTCTCAGTCTGAAGTGTTGCACATGGCTCAGTACTATGATTTTGTTGCAACAGATTGTCAGAGGTTCTAGAGGGGTTAGTACACAGTTTAGGGGACAGTATGTTCCACAGGGCACTGCGTCGTTGGGTCCTGTACATGCAAACCAATGTGCTTATTGCAGACAAGGGTCATTGGTGAGCACAATGCCCGATCCTTCAGCAGAGGTCGAATAACACATTTGGTACTATGGGTAGACGATCCAGAGGCCGCCCTGAGGCAGGGGGTCCTGGTAGAAGTCAGTTTTCTCAGAATTTACAGCCTTTTTCACAGCCTTTTTCACAAAACAGTCAGTCACAGAGTGTGGATAATAGAAACATTTTTGATTATCCTTCTACTGCATATCTCTCTGAAGCCCTTCCCTTTGACGATATATTTTTTCGCTAGGATTGCCCAAAGCAGGGTTTGGAACCAACGCCTATTCCCGTTAATCAGAAAGGTCCTTACGTTGAAATGATAGTGGGAAATAGGAAACATCTATTCTTGATACAGGAGCGCAGAAGTGCTCCATTGACCATTCACAGGTTCCAAACATTCCACTGTCAGGGCAAACCAATGTTTATGTAGGGTTTTCTGGTACACCAGTGGTTAGTCCGGTTTCTTTGCCGGTACTGATTACACTGGGTCCATTCACGGATCACTGTCAGTTTCTTTTGACAACGAACTGTGGAGAGAATTTATTGGGGTTGAATCTGCTGAAGGAATTAAATGCAGTAATTCATTGTTCTTTGGATGGAGTGCGTTTGACGATTTCACCACAGGAACTTTCTGCCTCACAGTTCCTGACTAGACCTTTGCCACCGGAATTTAGTGATGATCCGGAGTGTTTATGGGCGCTTGATGACAATGATGTCGGTGTTTTACAAATTGAGCCTGTTAAAATCATTTTGAAACCTGGAGTAAAGTTGCCACGCATTCCTCAGTATAAGATCTCGTTTGATGGTGAGCAAGCTTTGAAGTGTATAGTTTCCGATTTTGTACACCGTGGGGTAATTGAAGAAATTTCAGGTAGTTTGTGCAATAGTCCAATTTTGCCTATGTATAAGAAAGGAGATAATGCAATTCCTTTTCATTTTATCATTGATTTACGCGCTATCAATAAGATTGTTGCTCCACAATTTACTATTGTACCTGATGTAACGACGATCTAACTATGATCCCAGCTTCGGCTACTCACTTTAGTGTTGTAGACCTTAAGAATGTTTTTTTTAGCATTCCTATACACAAGGATAGCACATACCTGTTTGCGTTCACCTTAGGGGGACGCTCGTTTACATTCACCTTTGCGCCACAAGGATACACGGAAAGTCTGAGCATTTATAGTAGGGCTTTGAAAGAGCAGCTTGACACACTCAAGTTGCCTACAACTTGTACATTGCTTCAATACGTAGATGATCTTCTTTTAGCTGCTGACTCAGAAAATGCCTGCAAGGAGGGCACTGTGTTGTTGCTTATTCACCTAGCAAAACATGGACACAAAGCTTCACTCAAAAAGTTTCAATATTGTCGACAGGAGGCCGCCTATTTAGGCTATCGCCTGTCAAAGGAGGGAAGAAGGTTGACGCCTGAATGGATTCAAATCATTTATAGCATGTCTGTCCCAAATACACAGAAGGAAGTCAGAGCCTTGATAGGAATGGCTTCTTACTGTATGCAGTGGATCCCGAACTTCTCACTAGCGATTAAACCAATGTTGGCTTTGACAAAGAAGGGCATTTCTTTGCCATTACCGTGGAACTTGGAACACCAGAACGCGTTTGATCTGCTCAAGACTGCACTGTGTTCCGCACCAGTTTTGGACACACCAAATTATGAAAAGGCCTTCGAGTTGTATGTGCATGAACGTGATGGATGTGCTTTGGCTGTATTAACGCAGGAACATGGAGGGAAGAATAGGTTGTGCGGTTACTTTTCTTCCGCCCTTGATCCTGTTGCATGTGCTTTGCCAAGATGTTTGAGAACTGTCGCTGCTGCATCTGTAAAACAGAGCGAGGGTATGGGCTTAGGCCATGCTTTAACCTTGTTGGTACCTCACTCTGTAGATGTTCTACTAAATGGAACACAAACACAACACCTCACCTCTGCACGATTAACGGGATATGAATTGATCTGGTCCGCACTGCATAAAAAAATAAAGAGGTGTTGTGTATCCGGCTGAACTATTACCTTTCCCGCAAGATAGTGCTTGCAGTGACGAAGTGTCACATGACTGCCTTTACACCACAGAACAAGAGACCAAAGGCAGGATTGACCTGAAAGATACACCTTTGAACGACCCACGACATCCACGGCTGCTTATGCCATCACCACACTGAGCACGATTGTGGAAACCAAAAGAATTTCGCATAACTCCATGCAGGCCGCAGAGATTATTGCATTGACTCGAGCTTGTGAACTTTCCGAAGGGCTTGGAGTAAACATATATACTGGTAGTCAGTATGCTTTTGGGCTAATTCACAACTTCAGTAGACTTGGGGCAGAACGAGGTTTCTTGACCTCACATGGAACGAAGATTCAATATGGCTCCTTGATAGTGCGGTTACTTTCAGCGCTTGCACTTCCCACTCAGTTAACGATCATGAAATGCGCTGCACATCAGAAAATCATAAATGATGTAGGAAAAGGGAATGCTTTCGCTGACCAGATAGCCAAACAAACTGCCACTGATCTCTATACAGATATGTACACTACAAGGGAAGCCACAAATGTTTGTACCATAGATGAAGGTATTGAATCTTTAAGGAATATCCAAGCTGATGCCACTTTAGAAGAAACTAAGCAATGGGCTGAGGGTTTGGCGAGGTTGGGTGATGGGTGTTGGGTGGATAAGTTAGAGGGGAAAATGGATGCTGCCAGATGCGTACATTACTATGATGGTCGCAATGGCTCATGAGCCCACCCAGGGACGCCTTACCAATAGTGTTACTGTCCATGCGCACCACCCCACAGACTAAGACTGGGCTCTCCCCATATTAAGTGGTCATGGGTAGGCCAGTTAACATTTGGAACCTCCCAAAACCCCGGGCCCTGAGGGATATTGAACATGTACTTATTTCTGATTATTGTGACTGGTTAACTAAAAATCTGTATTTGATTTACCAACGAGTGCGAGAAGCCCTTCCAGCAAAATACGAGGGGCCAGGTCATAGTATCCGACCTGGGGAATGGGTACTCGTCAAAGCGTTCGAACGAGCATCCTGTCTCGTACTGCGGTGGAGAGGACCGCACCAGGTTCTCCTGGCCACACAGTCGGCGATCCGGGTGGAAGGCAAGAGGCACTGAATACATGCGTCACATGTCAAGAGGATTCCCTTCCCTTTGCCACATGATACAGAAGATACGGAGTAACCTACCTGCTCTGCCCCCAACGATCACTCAGCATTGAGCAGTACAGAGTGCTTCAGAGACACTCCCTTAGCCCGTGGGGCCTGGGGAAGCAGCCGCTTCATCTCCACACTCTCCTACAGATCCTTTTTTACCACTGTTAGGTTCTTTTGCGAATTCGCCACTTCCATCAGGAAGCAACAACACGTTGTTCGCAGAATCCACTGTTCCAGGAGTCACAAGGTACAATCTGCGTCCACGGAGCTAGACTTGCTGCACAGTTCGGATGTGCCAACAGGAAAATCATCATAGGGCTTGCCCTTTGCCCTATCTTTTGCATACAAGGAAAGTCGTTGGCTGGGGAAAGACTAAGAAAACGCGTGATCTGGAGATCACCAGCACATGAACAACAGCGTTTTTCGTTTTCAAAGGATCAATGCCTGCTATCGCCTCTACCCGTACGGAACAAATATGTGACTCTGTGGCCAGCAAAGACGATGGACAATCGAATACATGGTCTTTTAAAACGTATTGCTTTCTTGTAATCATGTTAACCGGTTTCACAATAGTAATTGCTTTAGGATTTTGGTACATGGAAGAAATACGTCCGCTCAAAACGTTTTTGCCTACGGAAAATGTACCTGTTGTATCTACACCTTTCGTGCGTCTGCACACTCGATCTCCTAGAGACTCTCAACACAGACAGAGTTACCACAATAACACATTACTGCTTATAATGAATGCAACACACACCATTTTGAACAGGTCTAATTGTTGGGTCTGCTCTCATATACCGCAACATGGAGACAAAGGGTTGGGCTGGTATTTTCATCCTTTGCCTCTAACTACTGCATGTTATGCTTCTCTAAGGGCACTATTCTTTGGCTGACGGAATGATAGCATCTCGGGGAACTTTGAAAGAACGAATTTGAATGAGTTTTAGAGACGAGTTCTAACGTCCCTGGGATGCTAACTTTTCGCAAATAGAATCGAGCTTAATGTTGCTTCCATTAGGACTTCAGATTAACTGTTTCGATCTTTTCAATCTCTGATCTCCTTCAAGATGGCTCCTATAGGCAATAGGGATGCCACGCCACCTTCCTATACTGTTAAACACAGCCCCGACTCAGTTTCTTTCTGCATACCGAGGAATGGTACTCAGTCAATGGGTGATTTCAAGGGTTGCACCAATGTTGCGAACTTGACCAGTGAGGACAGACCTTTGTATGTAGGCGAACCTGTCTATTTCGTTTGCGGTAATGAAGCTTTCCCATGGCTACCTAGGGATTGGCAGGGAACCTGTTATATAGGGATCCTGTTGCCAGGGGTATTTTTAGCTACTACCACAGAAATCTCTAAAGCTCGTCCAAGGCGGGATGAGAATGGCGATACTTCGTCACAAGTTCTGGGTGATGTAGCAAAATATTTTGTACCTTTTTGTGGGCAAATACTAAATTCCGATGATATTATGAGACTAGCGAGAGTATTGGAGAGAACCATCAACCGGACCACTGACATACTCTATAACATGACTCTTGAACAGAAAGCAATAAATTTAGAGCAATAAGTTTAGTGGCACTACAGAATCGGATGGCATTAGACGTCATCCTGGCTGAGCGTGGAGGAGTATGCAAATTAGTGGGGTCCGCTTGTTGCGTTTTCGTACCAGATTCCTCCCAAACCATCTTTGAGGCTATACAAAATCTGCACATCCTTAGTTCAGAAGTGCATGTTCCCGGGGGAAATTGGGATCTTAGCGCTTGGTTCTGGGATTTCTTACGATCTTGGGGATGGAAGCTACTTTCAGTCTTACTAGTTATTCTGGGTGTTCTGTTGTTTTGCTGTTGCTGTATACAATGTCTTCCTGCCATATGTTCAATGTTAGGGGGATGTTGTGCACAGACTATGGGAACGTTGGGACAAAAGGTACGCGCACCGGAAGGAATGACCAATGAATTTGTGTTGAAAGACATTTCTGTTACAGACCTTATGGTGATTGATATCTCTGATGATTGTGATTCAGGGTGTATGGACATTGAGATGTGGAGTTACTCGTAAAGTTACTAATAGTAGTTAAGCACTTGGCTTAGGCCAAAAGAAGGGTTTGTTAAACAGGAAATCATATAGTGCCTCCTACTGATTTATATTGGCCTAAGCCTAGTCGCTCTGCGAAGAAAACCGCATTGTAAAGTTCCGATTTTGGATCGACTTCCCCGCCATTTTAGAATTGCCCGCCATTTTGATTTCTGTTCGTATGTGATTCTCTGTTCTAAAATGGTGGACTGTGTTTAACTTGCAAACCGAGCCTTCCCAAACTTTGAATCTTGTTAATAGCTTGTTAATAGTTAGACTGTCCGAGGGCCGAATGCTTAGACTAGGTAATGGGACCTTGCCCCGAGCATGACTTGTGGTCATAGGATTGTCTGCACTAACAAGCCTCCTCCACGAACACACTCCGAGGACAATGCAATGCAAATGTCAAGCGTTGACACTGGCAGAACTACATTGTGAAGGGATATGTACTAAGGCTCACTGCTAAATGCAGGAATACACTTCGCCATTGTAACTTGTTGGAAACACAAACCTATGTAATCCATGTGCATATTATTTTATGAGCTATGTGTGAACTCGGCACGAACTCTAGACCACATATTATTAACCTGTAGAGAGGCTGGACAATATTCCAGGATATGTATAAATAATGCAAATGTTTAGATGTCCAGTATCCCTCGCTCCTCACTCTGACGGGCTGGTACTCATTGCGGGGTGTCGAGAGCCAGATAGCTATCTGTATCAGATCTGTGTTTCTTTGTAACTACGCAGTATTAAAGATCTGTGAATCTTTATAGCCCGTGTTTGGTGTATTTCCTTTTGTGGTACTCCGCCTCGATATTTCCTTGCTTTTACAAAGGTTGATGTGAGTCCTTTCCAGTCTCTACTCCAGCCTAGGGAGATTTGTTAGCAGAGTGGCAGAACCTGGTAGTCAGCAAAGCCACCCACAATGGGCACTAGGGTTAGGCACAGGGATGAGCTTGCCTCTGTCATGGTATAAATGTCTTCACCTTTGGCAGGAGGCTTCGGAAAGGACTGTTCACCAAACAGGGTTGAGGTGAATTCTTGCTTGCATCCAAAAGTGAACCAAAAGAGAGTGGGAGACCCACTCTTTAAAGGTAGAAGATTTAAGGGTTACATTGCCTTGCCTCCTGATGTCATACCAAGAGTGACTTGTTCCACCAGAAGAGGAGGGGACAGAAAGGGAAAGAAAATTCCACAGAAAGGCAACCTGGAGGAACTCTTCCTCAAGCCCTTTTGTGCTCTTTGATTGCCCTAACCCTGCCCCTCCGCCAGCCTGCAGCTTCAAATGCTTTCTGGTGAGCCACCCCTATTGTGAGGCAGACCTTTGATATGGAATTGCCTCTTTGACTGAAGTCAGGTTCTCAAGAGATATCCTGGTGCGGGGACAAGCGGGCGAGGCAGGGAGGAGTTACCCATCCTGCCAGCAAGTCAACAGAGGCAGGCATCCTGCCTTTGGCCTCATTCACTGCAGTGCAGACAATCAGGAGGTCTTGAGTCCACATATCTTCTCATAGCTGATATATATGGATACACAGGGTTGACATTGTTCCAATTTAATGTGGCTTTGCTAATTATGTGAACTATCAGTCACCATACCAAACTTAGGTACAGCTCATTTGCCAAGATTACCCTGACACCAGGCAATAATGTATCATGATTATTAGAGTGGTTTGTATTAGTGGTGCTGAGGTTTATGCGTGCATGCAGGAGCCTTTTGCTTCAGTAGCGACAAAAGGACTTTGAACCTGCTCTGCACCACTGCAGCTCTTTTAAGGGACTGGGTATAGCAGGGCACATGTGGACACTATGCTGTTGACATGGAGGTTTATAAAAGGGGGGGGGGGGTCTGACATGTTTTATAGACTTGCTTAATGAGCCAATTGCATTCTACATTGAAATTTGAATGTGGGTGTACGATGAAATGGATAATTAGCTATATATCTTTTTTTGTCACATTTTCGGCTATGAAAAATGCTTGACCGAGATCCACCAAGATCTGCTTTTGTTGTTGGCAAGCAGTACAAAAATAATTACCTCCTCACTAAAAAGAAATTACCAAATTGTATTGCCTGGAATATTTATTCAATCGAATACATGTACACATGTCCTTATGGGGCATCAAGTGCTATCCAAGTGATGCACTCATCTCGTCCACTGTCAATGACTCCTGTTCCCACCTCACCTGCCACTTCTCCCATCATCCCTTTCTCCTATTCTCATCCTTTCTCTGCACCATTTCCACTTCCTCCTCACCATTTTGTTTCGACCATTCGGTTGGTGTTTCCTGCACCCCTGCTCCTACTACTCTCTCCAGCTCCTCCATTTCCCTCCGTCTTTGTTCTCTTAAAATACCTTGGTCTTTAGTGGCCGTTTATAGCACTATACAAGTAATAAACATAACATTGGTGACTACTAACTGGAGGAATACTTGATCAAATCTTTGATCTATATTGAAAGATCAAACAGTTTAGCAGTTGATGACATCTGTGAGTAACCTGACGGTGTCTTCCTGGCTAAACCTGAGGATCTGTCATCCAGGTGTCCAGGACACTGTCATCGCTATTGGATCCAGTTCCTGGGGGTGGACTGGTGAGGGAGGATCACCTGGATGAGGGGTCCTCGGCTAGTGGGTGTGGGACAAGGATGGGTGAGACGCGGTATCCCCCTTCCTTCAATACCTCTTCCCCATCCTACCACATCGGCCATTCGAAAACACTGCCCCCCCCCCTCTTCCCAACACAAACACTTACGTACAACAGGCTAACCCTAGAGCTGTTTACCAGACATGTCCCAATACAAGAGACAGGCAAAGTCAGGCAATTTACGAGAATCACACACACCTGACGGCCCTTTCCCTTCCCCACAGGGGAAAAAAAAGATGGCGCAAGAGAGCACAGTACGAGGAAGGCAGACCGCACGACGAGACAGCTATCCAGACCTGGCAGTTCAAGAGGAGGAGAAAGGCAGCAAACATCGAGAGGCTGACCAGGAGAGACACAACCTTGCCCTTTTTTACAAAACCCATCGAAACCTCTGCATGAGTAATCGTAAGACCGAGGACAATAGCCCAAGTGTGTTGCAGCATATGTCAACAGTACACATAGCATATCGACTCCGATAAGCTGGAGCGAGGGAGACTCTTGCTACTGTGGTAAAGGCCTTGACTCCAGCTAAGAGTAAAGCCAAGTGGTTCACTGCAGCCGGTGTGTCGAGGGAAGAGCCGATAAGCCAGCCATGGTGAATTAAAAGTGATCGAAGTTTAAAGAACTGTAAAATTGTAAAGGGGAGACCAGTTGCAGAAGGGGTCTGAGAAACTCTGGTCGATCTCCATCTGAGTAAAACTACAGATACCAGAAGGATGTAGGAGAGCTGCCAGTAGGTCAAAGTGGTCATACAGGAGGACAAGCAAGATCCCTGTTCAGTCTAAAGCCTTTGACCTAAGAATTATAAAGAAAGCAAGAGAAGTGAATCCTGTGAACATTGAAAGTAAAGGTGAATGTGACGTTTGCAAGAGTGAACCCGGACGAGGGATGCTGATAAGAAGGGGGCAAAGTCTAAAGTTCTGAAAAACAGTATGTTGACAAAGGTGAACCCAGCCGAGGGATTTCCACTGGAACTGTTTAAAAGGGACATTAAGATTTGTGAACGAAGAAAAAGCCATAGTGAACCCGGTGCAGGAAGGCTGAAAGTAAAAGAAGGGTCAGCGCCTGGACGAGGAGGAACCAGGGGTGAATCAATCACCTGAGAAAAGCCATAGTGAACCCGCAGGAGGGAGGCTGAAAGCAGAGGGGTCTGTGCCCAAAGGAGGGGGACCAAGGGGTGAATCCATCACCCAAGAAATACGTAGAACAGACCTTTGTGTTTGTTGTTTTTCGTAGAAAACCTATCGGGCCCTCAGGACCAGAAAACCACAACCACTGAAGGCCTTGATATCGATAGGAACTGTTTTAGGATCCAAGCCCGGAAGAGGGAGATCCAGGGGGTGAAAACTATCACCCAACACCACAGGGAACAAGGGTTAATGCCGGAAGAGGGGGGCCCAAGGGTGCAGAATCCTCATCCTAGGTAAAACCAGGATGCAAACTTTAATTTTGTGAAGGAACTTTTGTTTAGTTATTGAATACGAGAGAAACGAGACTTTGCCATCGACAGCCCTGATAGCTGTAAGTGTAACTATTGTCTTGTGCTGGGGAAGCTCGAGAGTGTGCTGTGCGTCAAGATTCCGCCTTGCCCTTTGCTCAAAACGTGGAGAAGGAATACTCAGGCTCCACATCCTGACATATTATTTTTGGGACACTTTCTTGAACTATCCCGCACCCTTTTTGTATTAGTTCTAAAGTTTGGCAATAGGTTTCTTATTATAGGCCCTTTTTCTTTGACACTTCACCACTAGGACTGCCTTATTTTCATTTGATGGTCCACGCTTGCTCCCATCTTAGATTTTCGTGTCGATTGGGTGTTTTTCCAACCTGCATACAGTTTAATAAACACCCTTGAACTGTGATCACTTGTGTCTGGCTTTACTGTTGTCACCATGAGTTCCTTACACCTCTGTGTAGGAGACTGCGTCAGACATAGAATAATTGATCTAAAGCAGGAACAAGTCAAACATGTGATCAAGTTGCACACAGAATACCATTGTACAGGCAGGAAGCTAGTCCCACGAACTGTGTGTAATGGTTGAATCCATGTGCATAGAAAATAATTTTCTTTCAAAAACACAAATTATACAATGTCTACGTCTTCAGCATCATCAAATAGTTATTGCACGTAAGAATTGTTTCTCATGACTGCATGCATCTTGCTTTTGTGTCTAAACCATGGAATTTAACATGCTAAATCCTTTGGGTTTCCCTGTCCAGTTGCCTTCTGGGTGCTCTGCTACAGAGGACCTTCCGCCCATGCCTCACATGGCTTGCTGTACCCTCGAGAACCTCTACCTGCTGATGGGCCGGGAATTGGAGGACCTACATGAAGTGCCTTCCGGCAATGTGCTTGGTAGGATGACTCTATACAAATTAATTCTCTGGTATTTTGTTATTTTTAGATACATTTGTGCAACAGTCCAAGGCTCATTGGATGGATTTTGTTGTATTTGACTTGGTAAAATTCTGATTAACTAATAACACAAGATGCTTTCAGATTGAGTTTAGGCATTTTGGGGACTTTATTATTTTAAAATTATTTTTGATGGTACATAATTCTGTTTTTCAGCAGTGTACATCATGATTTTTTTGTATGTCTTCACAAAAAACGTGCTGTGTTACCGGCCGCTTGGTAGTCTTGAATGGCCATTAGGTGTCATATCAGGTGTGTGCAACCCACTGTTGGATAAAGAAGGCAATTGTGCGCCAATTTGCCTCTAGATATCCAGAGCTTATAAGGCTGCAAAGATCAGTGTTCGAAAGGTATCCGCGTAAAATGTAAAATTCTGGCGAGGTTTGCTAGACATGATGTTTTACTTCCAATGTTTCGTATACCTTTCATTTTGGCCTTCTTCAGTGCCCATATCTTATTTTTTACATAATGAGCTGTGGTGTTATTTCATTATAATCTTTTTCCAGATTTGTATTTGATGGCTACTCTTCTCTCTACAGATACTCACACGATAAATTGGTATTTTGGATTAGTGGCTATATATCATGTCTAGTGGCCATCATTAGTCATGTCATGTCATATATCATGTCTAGTGGCCATCATTAGTCTCTTGTTTTGCAAGTAAGGATGACCCTTCACATTTATTTTGTTGTTAGAGGTTTCTGCTCCTCCTTTCGAAAATGCCCACGTTTAGTTGATATATAACATTAACATAGTGTTATTACCCAGTGGCAATGCCATACAGACCCTTTTCTAAGAATGGCTTTTCAATACAGGTAGAATAGGGCGAACACACACTTTACTGATACCTGTTCTACTTTTTAGAGACTTTCAGCTATTTCATTAGTAGGTCTGGTAGGCGAGCCCCTCTTCCTTTCAAGATATATGTTGTAATGCAATGCATTCTGAACTATCACCATAATACTCTCTGGAAAGGCTCCCAAAATGTCCCTTTGTTTGCCATTTTGTTGGGGTTTGTGACTTATTGTGATATTGGTAAATAGATGGCTCCTTTAATACCCATTTCATTCAATGTTGCTCCTTTGTCCGATCTCAGGTCCTTTCCTCCAAATGAATAAGATGTTGTATCAAAAGGGCCTCGATAAGAGCATTTTTGTACAGTATTTTTTCTGAAAAGCTAAGCAGGGATGCATGCACTGCAACGTCTGCCCCCATTGATTAAAGACTGTGACTTGAGAAGCTTTCTACTGCCTCCTTTACTTCCTGAATTTAGTCGGCCCAGGTTTTCTTCAGGGTGCTCCTCTGCTCAGTTACCTCCATGTTGACTTAAACGTGAATGGCCAGCTGGGCCTCGATCCACGCTCCAGAACTGTTTTTGTGTTGGAGGCCGAGCTGGACAGCCTTACTCCGTGCTGGTCTAACATGGGGAGGAGAGCTGGTTCAACCACATTTATTCACTTGAACACTGATCTTTCCTTTTGCATACATTTTTCCTTTTTAAACTTCTTTTGTACAAGACATAGGGCAGGCATTAGTTTTTGTTAGCATAGGCCATTTTGATTTGACAGACTCCACTAGGACTGCATTATTTATTATTTGATGGCCGAGACTACTACCATTTTAGCTATAGGGCGGACTAGGAGTTTCTACAATCCCAACCATTTCAATAAAGGTTTTGCAAATTGTACCCACTCTGTCAGTGTCATACTTGTGATACCATGCCTCCCCTACAGGCCCCAGAGGTAAAACTACATTGGCATACATTTTTATTGGTAATATCAGCTAGCAGTGTTAGAGACCCCTCATAATTTGAGGCTATGTACATGTCAAAATAACTCAGCTTGACTAAAAGGGATTTAGCTGTGGTATGTTCAGAAGCAAACGTATGGCGAATTTGCATTGTCAAAAGTTCAAATGAAAAACATGAGGCTCATTCTGTCCCATGTCAACTGAAGACCTCAGGGATTCTATGGATGAGGACAGAAGTGTACTTTGTAAAACACTTCACATTACATTACGTCATAATTCACGTTTGTCCATTGGTATCTCCCACGCTATCCTTGTAAAATGATAGGGCCGGAAAAAGGGTTATTATTTATAAAGGTCTCCTTAAGCATAACTTAGACTGGCACTAACCGGTTTTTACCTTTAAGTGTATTAAGTGTATAAAGCACATGTTAATTCAGCTGCTTCGGCAAACATTTTTGGCAGAGGGTGCTGTGCGTCGATGGCGTCGACTCGATTTCTCTCGAGGGCCTATGTCTTGAGGATGATGTCTTTAAAGACATATATAGCACGCACAGCGGCCGTTGGCTTTAGTTCTGGTTTTCTGTGATAGCTTTAGCTTCGAGAAATGCAGTGTGCTTCTTCCTTTTGTGACAACTTTGTTATTTTGAAAGACAAGTTGGGAAAATGTCTTGTTAGTCGACACCAACAACCCCGAAGACTGGGTTCAAAAAGTGTTGTGATTGTGGGTCAAAAATGTCATTGACCGATCCTCATGGCAGATGGTTGTGGTACCTCTGGGTAGACCATAACACCTCGGACTGCTCCAAGTGGCAGTCTATGACAGGAAAGGCCTTGAAGGGACGAAGGGGGAAATTGAACGAAGGTCGAATCCCTAAATCTCCTACCCCGGCCAAGAAGCCTTCGACAGACGAGTCGAGAGGCGATTCTCCTCGGAGGAAGGAGGTTAGGCGCTTGCGATCGAGGAGTGGCTCCCACCATTCCTCATCGTCCTCGACGAGATCTAAGAGAAGGCACCATGGGTCTCCTGCTTCCACTTCATCGTCAGATGCTTGACTTCATCGTCAGATGCTTCCCCTCAGATGGTATCTTACCCAAGTAAAAAATCCACTATGGCAGAGTGGGAGGCCTTCAGAGCAGAGATGCTGAAAATATTTGAAAAACAGAAACCTCCATGCCATGCTCCTACTGCGCCTTCCAAAGAAGCCAGGAAGGAAAGGGCTCAGCCTAAATCCTGTGTGCCTTCGAGCCCGGGACGAAGGCCCGATTCACATCGGGAGCCGTCGAAGCCTCGATCCGATGACGTAACATCAAAGCATCACTCGAGCTGAAAGCATAAGTTGAGGTAGTCGACGCCTTCGGCAGCACCTTCGACCCCAGCCCACCCCTCTTGCACACGCCATTATTGCCAGCTGCGCCATCGACGCTTAGCACCACATTAAAGCCTATGGCGCCAATGAAAAAAGTGTTGACTGCTCCTCCAGCGTCAAATCCATTCTTTTTAAAACCTCTCAGACCTGGGAAGACCCATGTTCCTTTACAGAGAAAAGACTATTTTAAGTCTCTTACTTCTATATATGAGGAGAATTAACACTCATATGACGAGGCCTTATAGCAGAGGAGTCCGAGTTGAGACACCTCTATGACAACCTAAAGACAGCAAGTAGGGATGACGACACCTCACCTGAGTTGGAGTTTGGGAGACCAGAGGCTGGGAAGCATGCTGATGCGTCCTACAGACAACTACTACAGACAACTCATGTTCAAGGTAGTGGACTACATGGGGTGGAATAGGCCTCCATTGCCATTCAAACAGAATGATCTAATGGACATCGTAGCTATGGGCCCTCAGTCAGATCCTATATTACCGTTTCATATTGCCTTGCGGCGAATTGGGAAATACTGAAAACAAATCCGACTGTAAATAAAAACTTGACCAAGAAGTACCACCTTTCCAAAATCGGAACTTTACAATGCGGTTTTCTTCGCAGAGCGACTAGGCTTAGGCCAAGATAAATCAGTAGGAGGCACTATATGATTTCCTGTTTAACAAACCCTTCTTTTGGCCTAAGCCAAGTGCTTAACTACTATTAGTAACTTTACGAGTAACTCCACATCTCAATGTCCATACACCCTGAATCACAATCATCAGAGATATCAATCACCATAAGGTCTGTAACAGAAATGTCTTTCAACACAAATTCATTGGTCATTCCTTGTCCAGTGACCCTGACTACCTGTATATCACCCCACACCAGAAAAAATTGGCCTTAGCTCAGGGTCCACAAGACACCAGTGGTCTGGATACTTCCCTACACACCCTTGGCTTGAAGGCGTCCACCGCAACTCTTCAGGGTTATGAGCTCCCTGACATTTTGGATGAGGGTCCCACTTTTGAGCATAACATGCCATTCAACACAGCCATTGCGGACCCTTTAGCCTCCTTATGGCAGCACCTCTGTGCTATTCCCCCTGTGAATGCCAATTTTACAGGGAAGTATGGGCCAGCAAGAGGAGACCCTTCTTTCTTCACCACACAGCCTTCCCCCGGAAGGGTTTGTTATACAGGCTGCCACTATTTCCACCAGACCTACGGCGTCCACTTCCAATCTGCCTATGGACAGAGAAGGAAAGAAATCTGATGCATTGATCAGAAAGGTGTTCACCTCTGACAGCATGGAGCTCTCAAAGCAACTAACACAACCTGTGGATTTGCCAAGCACACCTTTGGCTTATGGAAGGATGTAGAACATGCTACTGAATGCGACCCTGAGAGTGCCATGTGGGACAGATTTTTACAGCTGGTGGAGGACGGGAAGGAGGTAGCCAAGCAGTCATTGCAGAAAGGCCTGGACGTAGTGGACAGCGTTGGCAGAGCAATGAGTTCAGCTGTATGGATGAGATGCCAAGCCTATCTAAAAACGTCTGGCTTCTCTCCAAATGTTCAGAACAGGCTGCTGAACATGCCCTTTGAAGGTGACATGCTTTTTGGTCACAAAGCAGACGAATCCTTAGAGAAATTTAAGGAATCCAAGTTGGCTGTGATGAAGTATTTTTTAAAATCTGTAAACAAAATAGTTCTAAGGTCAAGATTAGTAAATTACAAGTTTAAGGAAGGCATGGTATCAAACAGTAGGACAGACACAAGTGACCACAGTTCACAGGTGTTTATTGAACTTCAATTTGATTTGAAAAACTCCTATCTAATCCTAAATCTCAAAATGAGAATAAGCTACAATAAACCTATTGCCAATCCTTACTTCATAATACAAATGGTGTGGGAAACAATGTTCTACAAATGAAACGTGTTCAAGAAACGATATGTCAGGATAGTTGAGCCGTTGGCTTCCCTTCCCCACATTTTCAGCATAGGACCAAGCGGCACACTCGAGTTTAGCACATACTCTGGCTTTTCTAGCACAAGGATGCAGTTCAAAATCTCAGTATCAGGACTTTCTGTGCAAAGTCTCTTTGCCATTCAAAGTCTCTGATTTCAGAGGGCCTGATGCGACAAACAGACATTCAAAGTTCCTTTCTCCTCAGGATTCTCACATGCGCAACTTCTCTGGTGTTTCACTTTTCACCCCAGTTCCCCCCTGCCGGGCCAGACACATTTTAACACAAAACCTTCAATTGGGATTCCTCACGCCGGGCTTGAATCTCACTTTCCAAACTTTCTTCACTGTATCAAAATCAAAGACTCTGGATTGTGTGCAGGATTTTGCTTGACCCGTCGCAGGACCATTTGATTAGCAAATCTTTATTCTCTTCTTAATGCAACCCTTTAACTTTCACTTCTGGCCCTTTTTAGCTGGATACCTTACAGAGCCCCTTGGATTGAGCACCCACGTGGTGCTGGATCGCTCTGTCAAAGGCATTGTATTTTGCTTTTCAAAGTTCAAACACTCATCAGCAGTTCAGCTTTACCTGCTTCCTTTATCACACACGTTTTAACAATGTTCAATCCAGCTCTCACCATACAATATTGCTGCTTGCAACCTTGCCTTCAACACAGACCGGTCTTGTATCAGTCTCCCCACCTCCTCGGCTGTGTTGAATTTACAGACACTGCTTTGTTCTTGGAGCCAAGGAGGGTACCACGGCGGCAGCTGCTTCTCCCCGCCTTGATTACTGATGCCATAGGGCCCCCGGGTATCTCTGACACACAGTACAGGATTCTTCAGCCTGGTTTCCTGGCCTTATGCTTTCTGATCTCGAGAGGCTCTTGAAAATAACGGTTCCATGTCAGAAAGGTCAAGGGAACTTCCCTCCTTGCGATCCCCTCCTGTTTTGCCATCTTTTCTTGTTCAGCTGCTGTCTTGAAACTGCTGTTTCCTCATGTGCTTAGCCTCTCTGTGTGCTTTCGTGCTCTGCCATTTATCTGTGTGGGGAAGCTTAATGGAAGTCTGGTGTGAGTGATGGTCAGTAATTGCCTGCCCTCGCCTGACCATTGCATTGGGACATGTCGGGTATCTCTGTTTTCTACCAGAGCAGGCTGTCTGCGTGAAAGTGTTTGTGCAGGAAAAGGGGGAGGAGGGGTAGAGTTCCTACATATTCTATCTGATAGGATGGGTAAAGGTGTTACAGGAAAGAGAGGAATACCGCGCCTTGCCATCCGGTGTCCCACTCCCAGAGGAACCCTCATCCAGGCGATCCTCCCTCACTGGTCCACCCCCAGGGTCTGGATCCCAAGGCGATGGGCGTGCCCTGGCCACCTGAGAGATCGATCCGCTGGGACTAGTGGGTGAGTCACCTTCTGTTTTCTCACACTAGTTAGAACTGATTTTGTTGCTTGGGACTCCAAGTCCCATAATCCTAATAGTACTGTGACAGAGAAGAGCGCTGAATAGCACTGCAGGTCTGAAAATAAGACAATTAGGCTTAATAGCCCACACTGGAGGGAGGCTGGGAGGCTTAAAAAGCTTCCTCAGGTGCAGGCAAGTCGAAGCAGTTGTTGTTGAACTAGTAGCAGTAGTAGCAGCAGAAGTAAATGCTGAGGCAGGAGGAGGTGGCAGAAGAAAGCCAGTTGCTGGCGAAATCCACAGAAGTGGTAGGAAAGAATGGACGTCGGGATTTACCATCCACTTATTCCAGTTTTCAATCCTGAGTTGGTCCTTTTCCCCCAAAGTCTGGATTGCATAGCTTACGCAGCGGGAAGTCTGAAAGCTTTCCCCCGTGTGAAACTGATTGCTGCGCTTTTGCAACGAGACGCCTACAGGGGGCTGTGTCTGGAGGCTGGTGTGCTCCAGGGGGCTGTGGTGAGCCAAACTCCATGCCTGTGGGGTGGAACCGAAGGCAGATTGTAGAGAGGGGCATGCCTGGGCAAGAAAACACCTGTGGTAGAAGCCTTGCAGCCTGTGATAGAGTTTGAGGAGCCAGTGAGAGTTGCTGTGCGTTCCCAAGCCATCAGGCAGTGCAGGCGGCCAACTGTAACCAGTTGCTTTTCACTTGCGAAGGAGTGACATTGAACAAAGCTGACCAGAGCGTGTCAGACAATGGAGTGCAACAAATGTAGCACTCAAATATAAGCGATTACGCTGTGGAAGGACATTTTAAACCTTATATGTTCTTAAAACAGCTTTAACACCGTTAATAATGGTTGTGTGCACTTACGAGACTTTAACACAAAAACCAAGCCTCAGTGAAGAACTGACCAGATTGTATCTTGTAAAACCCAGATATTAAACCTCTATAAAAACGAACAAGCATTACTTTAAGCCAAGAGGCGAACAAGCATTGCCCTCAGCCAAAAGAGTCTGAATAATGGTTCCTTTGAGAATAACCATTACTACCAGAGGAAATGGGGATGATGAGGTGGAGCTTGTACATGAATGACTATGGTGTAGAAGAACCAGCTATTAGTGAGGAACTCACATGGTCAAAGCCAGTAGAGGCTGAATTGAAAGTGCTTGGTTGGTGGCTTAACAAACGACAAGACTGATTAAAAGGGGCCCCTAGAAGGAAGGTGGTGTTAAAAAGGAGACGGAGGCCTTGTTTGTCCAGCAGAGCTGAAAGGGCATTGATGAACATCTTGTGTTTGCTATAACGTTTTACAGAAATGTTAAAAGCTATTTGAAGCAAAAGAAGTTGTGTTTAAAGGCAGAGATGTGAACACTGTATGGTATACACTTGAAGTAGTTAGGTCTGGCAGGAGAATGGACCAAACAGAAGCAGAGAGAGAAGACTGGGAATGGATCAGCCCGGTGAAAGCTGAAGCTGTTGTTTCATGGTGCCAAGCAAAAAGCATTGTGAGGGGAGAAGTGGGAGCTGTTGTGTTTAATGGTGCCAAGAGGAAAGCACTGTGGGGAGAATTCTGTGTTTCACGGTGCTAAGAGAAAGTAAAACACTCTGAAGAGAGTCATAGAGGAAGCTGATGTGTTTCATGGTGCAAAGCAGGATGCACTGTGATATTTTATAAGTCAAGTTACTGTAAGAGAAGCAGTATATTATTTTATTTAAAGAACGTCTTGAACTATATAACCTGAAGAAGGATCTTCTCTGGGTTGAACTGTGCTGGTGTGTTTCATGGTGCCAATGAGGAAGCCCTGTGATATGTTCTAAGTCAAGAGCTTGTGTTATGTGACACTGCAAGAGAAGCAGTATATTTTATTGTTTAACAAACTTCTTGAACTATATTTCCTGGAGGAGAAGAATCCTCTCTGGGTTTAACTATGAAGTGTTGGACGTTTCATTTAATACAAACATACTTTATCAGGAACTGTGATGGAACTCTGGTTCAACCTTGGATTTCCTTTTTGTTTTGTGTTTGACCTGGTTTTGACTTAAAACCCGGGGAAGGAGAATTCACTCAGGTTATGAACATCAAATTCAAAGGTGTTACACATAAAGAGTTTAACTTGGAAATTGCCATATACTTTCTCGTTTATGTTATTGTATAAGCGTGAGGGTCAGAAATGTTATGTTAGTGTTTTTCCTTAGTTCATTTAGGCAGGGAACTCCCTGTTAGAGTAGGACAGGAGAGGTGTTGGATTTATAATTTCGGTTTCATAAAATGGCATTGTTTAAATAAAACCTCAAAGATGTGTCCACCTCACATTTCTGACCCCTCACAGGAACCTTTGGACAATAAACCTAATTATCTTAGAAGAGGACAGTGTCGATAAGTAACTTAGTCTACTTCTCTGGCTTGGGCAGCAGGGGTGGGCACCATCTCATGTAGGATCCTCTACTGGAATACTAGTGAATGTTCAAGCACAAATGTATCACCGTTTGAGTATTACTCTTCGACAATCCATCGCCGAACAGCCTTTGAAATGTTGTTGCATCACATCTCTGGCTTCCTTCCTTGCTTCACCTGGGTTGCCACTCAAGGCACATTGTCCAAGCTGCCCTCAAGTCTGATTCTATTTCAGACTAAGGACCAACTAACTAAACAATTACAAATTGAACAGCAATATATAAGAGCAACCACAGAGGGTTGTCTAGAAAAGAATGAACTCTGAGATTACAAGGGCATACCCTAAGAAGGAGTTAATTGCATCAAATCAAATTTCCCTTATATCTAAAGGTATGACTAGCCAGAACAATGAAAATTGACACATGTACCCACATGAATCACATGACTAACCTCATCCCCCTTATTTTCCATTTCTTTCCCCCTAAAGAACCACTAATCTTGTCCACTTAGCATCTAACTCTGACATAGAGATTGATTTGTTTTTGTCTTAACCAATACTTGAATATGCAATATACAGCTGAGAGGAAATGGAGGACTTCCTGTTCATCCTCTGACAAACTGGCCTGTCGCCTGCTACAAAGGCAATACCGACTCTCTGTCCTCAGCAGGAAGAGAGTCCACATTCAAGCTTGTGTCTCTGCGGCATCTAACAACTCGGCCAAACTCTTTAAAATCTGCAAGGAGCTGGCCAACCCTGCTGCAGTCTCTACCCCTCCTGTTGCCTCCTAGGCTCTTTGCAATGCCCTTGCCTCTCACTTAATTTCAAAAACCCAGGACATCCTGTCCACCCTCTCCACCCACACCCCTCCTCTCCATCTTTGCTTGCTGACCCTCCTTTAGCCACCCTTCCACCATCCTTCTCGTCCTTTCCTCACCCCTGACAAGGTCGCTAGACAAGTACGATCTATGAAAGCCTCGCCAAAACAGGTTCATCCCAGTTCCTCTAAAACCATCAAGGACCACATTGACACCCTCGCTCCGGCCCTTGCTGATTTTTTCAACCACTCCTTTGCCTCGGGATCCTTCCCCCTTCCCTCTGAAGCACTCCTTTGTGCATCCTCTTCTCAAGAAACCCACAGCTGATCCTTTTTGTCCAGCTAACTATCGCCCAATTTCCATTACTCCCTTTGTTGGCAAACTCCTGGAAAAGTTGGCCATCTCTCAGCTTAACCTTCATTCCAATTCTGTTGGCTGCCTCCATGACCACCAGTCTGGCTTCAGAGCTGCCAGAAGCATGGAAACTGCTCTCCTGAACATCCGTGAAGATCTGCTCTCCAACCTTGACTCTAACATTCCCTCTGCCCTCATCCTCCTCGATCTCTCTTCTGCCTTTGACATGGTCAACCATACCATCCTGCTCAACCAGCTCTGTGAAAACCTGGGCATCACTGATCAGGCTCTGGCCTGGCTGACCTCTTTCCTCTCAGATCGACCCTCCCAGATCCAACTTGGGTCCTTCGTTTCATCTATCTTCCTCTCTACCTGTGGTGTTCCTCAGGGGTCTAACCTCCCGCCCTGGCTTTTCAACCAATACCTGGCAACTCTCGCCCACTGTATTGCCATTTTCTGCTCAAATGTCTAGTGCTACGCTGACGACACAACTCATTTTCGGGCTGCTCTCTGCCACCTCCTCTCTGATTGCCTAACTGCCATTCAAGATTGGTGTTCCGCCAATGATCTTTGTCGGAATGCCAGCAAGACGGCGATCCTCCTCATCGGCACATCTTCACCATCCTTTCCCCTCACTCTCTGGCCGGCCTCCCTTGGCCCTCCTCCTTACCCCCACCTGCGAGGCTAAGAACCTCGGGGTCATCTTTGACTCCACCCTTTCCTTCTCCGCCCAGACCTCTGAGGTCTCTCAAAAGTCAAATTTCCGACTGCACCTCCTCAGAGGTACTCTGCCTTTCCTCTCCTTCCCCCAGAAGCTCATGGTATCCCAAGCTCTGGTTCTCTCTAGCTTGGACTATTGTAACAGCCTCTTTCTAATTCTACCTGCCTCTACTCTCCGCCCTCTGCAACTAATCCAGAACAGGACTGCAAGACTTGTCCTTGGCCTCAAGCCCTGGGATCGTATCTCTCCAGCTCTGAAATCTCTCCACTGGCTCCCAGTGGATGCAAGGATTAAATTCAAAACCCTCTGCATTGTCTACAAGGCTTTCTGGGGCCTGGGTCCAAAATACCTTCAGCTAACCCTCTGCAAATACCTCCCCTCTCAAGCTCTTCGCTCCTCTACCTCCAACTCCCGCAGGGTCAGTCGTTTTTCAAAGAAACGAGCTGGGTGTAGATTTCTCTCTTCGGCTGGGCCCTCCCTCTGGAACAGCCTCCCTGCCACTCTAAAACTTGAGAAGAACCATCTCCGGTTCTGGCAGCACCTCAAGACCTTCCTGTTTTCTTCTGCCTTCGCTCCCCCTCTCCCCTGCTGATCGGTTCTCTCTTGGCACTGTGCACCTGGCCACCCTCTGTCCTTCGGGCCCCAGGTACCTGGCCACCTTGCCACCCTCCCGCACTGCCTCTGGGCCACCCCTTGCACTGGGGTCTGTATCTGTACCCATACAGCCCCCCCTTTTCTTCCTGCACTTATCAGACCTACCCTGTCTGCTGCCTTAAACCTAGCACTTGCAAATTGATGGCTGCATTACCACTGTTTGTTGCTTTTATTATTTATTTATTGTTATCTGTTTCTCCTCTGCTTCGCACTTTGCACTTCTCCCTCCTTCCATGCACTTTTCCCCTTCCCCTCTCCCATGCACTTGCGCGTTCTCAATGTCACTGGGCCTAGTAAGATCGCTGTTTTGTTCTCCCCAGTTCCCCTCCCTTGCCTTGTCGTGCTCTGAAACACTTGTATACGAGCTCGATAGAAATACAATATCCATCAGTCAATTAAAACATGTGATGAAATTTATCTATATTTGGAATTATGCTGAAAATGGAATATGGCCAATTCTTAGAGAACATGTAAATACATGCAATGGAATAATATTTGAATATGCGACATATAAGGAACTATCAAAACGGTGCCTTGAAAAAGACCAAGTGTGGGCGAAACGCATCCACGGGTCTCCTAGCGGTTATTGTTGGGACTAATTTACACGGAATCATCATACAAGATGCCTAGACCAAATATTCAACTTGTGCTATAAACCAAAGCACTGAGAAACCGGATTTCTTCTGGCTAGCCTTCTAAAAGGAGAATATGGAAGAGAATTTGTGGGCTAGGTGTCCTTTCCCAGGCACTCTGACCCGCTGCCTTCCCTTCACCCTGTCGACCGGTTGTGTCTCATATAAAGTAGCCCTTTCCTTTTGTGTTGCACTTATTCATTCACCTATTTGCCTATTTGGTCTTTCCCTCCTGGATTACAAAGCCCAATGTGTCTGTCTGTCTTTATTAATTAATTAATTACTCTTTTACATGCTAACACCAGAGACCAGTCTCTTAAGCACAGGACCGGGATTCAAACCTGTGTTGCTTTGCGTTGCCCCCCAGATCTCCTCCCGGCCCTACACATTCATCCTGTATTATTGTGTGCGTTACCCTTGCTGGGGAGGGGATTGGTGTGCTTCGTGATTCTTTGTGTTTAGTAAAGACTGTTATTTTTTATAAAGCCTTGTTTAAATATACATTTTATTTTTGTACTTTTCACACTGTTGTTTTGATGCTTTCAATGTGGTCCACATATCTGAAGACCCTAGCCTTCCTTCAACCCACGCTACAAATATAGAGGTGAAGGCACGGCTTGTGAAATCCACTCGACTGTTCACTTCAGTGTGGACTTGTTAGGATGGGCGGCTCCCCTTTTGATTGCACTCGACCCTGCGAGTGAACATCCCTTCATCTTGGCTTCTTTATAAACACTGCAATGTCCATGACTGCCGTCTTATTGCAGCCCTGCCCAATTTAAATGCCAGTTACCTGGCAGGCACCTGCGGGGCAGAGAGGTGTGAGGTCTATAGCAGGTCTGAGGCAGGCGAGCATGGACCCAGAAGTCTGGCTGCCTGGGTACAAGATGGCTGCTGCAGTCTGCCTTCCCAAGGAAGCGAGCGGAGAATCGCCCACAGAGACCTGAAACATTTAGCACAAACAAGGTATCTATGTAGAGCAGAATTGGGTCAGCCGAAAAATGACTGCAGGTCAGATGATTAGCTAACGGCTGGGCCGCATTGGAACGTGGGCTGCTGTGGCCAAAGCCCCTGACCCATACTCTGTTGGGGCAGATACGTTTCCCATTGATGAGTCTTAAAATAGTTGCCCTTCATGCGTGGGAAACGTGGTGCCGAACAACTCACGACTGCCCTGATCGTCCTTTTTCATGAATGCATGTTGGGCCTGTGTCGACCACGGCATGTAGCCACTTTTGCGCCCATGCTGCCATCTCCTCTGTGCAACACAGATCATTAATAAGGGGCCTGGCAAGAGGCAATGCTGCATTGCAGATTACAAACGACTGAGGCATAAAAGAAGGCGTGCAATGTTACTCGCTTCACTATATTACTGCACCGTTGTTACTTTGCAGCCAAACACCAACTCTCACATTGACGGCTCATGTTTCTTCATGCATCACAATGTTTTTTCAATAACAAATATCGATGCCGTTCAGTTCTTAGATCAAGTGCATTTCTCTTAGGTGGAGTAGATAAACTAAGTTCCTCGACCTGCAGGTCTGAGATTATGGATGTTTAAAAAAGAAAATCGAGACCTAGAAGGAGGTATATAAATCGCACTCTGATGTACGTTTCCAGTCCAAATACCACTGAGCAGGGGTGAGTTTCAGAGGTTTCAACAGTCTTTCCTTTGTCATAACTAATCGCTCATCCCCGAGCCTACTTATTCCACCTTTTCCAACTCTGGTGACAACCTGGTGTGTGCCCTGAATGCTACCATGTTAAATCTAACCTGTGGCAGATGGCGTCAAGACCACACCAACTCTCGAAGAGAGTTCAAGGAATTTTATTAAAGAAATTGAAAAGGGGCTCATAAATGGGGCCATCCCTCCGTCTCCATCTCTCTTCTAGCACACGCGGTCCCCCCCCCCCCTAGCCCAGGATGGTCATGGTCGTGGCAAGGGATGGATTGGCCCCTTGGCCGGGCCGAAATCGTCCATGGGGAGTGGGGGCCGGTTTCTGCACACGCATGGGCCGGTTTGGAGGAGAAGAAAAAATCAAATCTATTTTTCGTAGTGTACTTAGGAACAGTGCTATTTGATGCCACTTCCTGTCCTGTCTTGTCAAGGGATGAAAGGTCGTGTTTCATCGCTTCCCAGGATGTCACTTTGGGGTGTGGTCAAATGACATCACTTCTGGTGATGTCATCAGAGGTCATGGGTCGTGAGGCAAGGGGTGGGCCACTTTATTTTTGTTTTGAGTATCCAAGCCTATTTCTTGTCCCAGTCTGACCCTGGCTCATGGAGGCCTAAGGGCAAACCCCCTTCCTCTGACCTGACAACAATCCAGGCGAATCCGAGCGTAGCTCCCACAATACAAGTAGTACAAAAAGAAGTGCTTTCCAAACTCTCCGATCTCAGTCCTTTCCAGAGACACCCTTGTCCTCCTCGCCCTGATGTTCTGTCCTTCCTCTCCCTCTCTTGCTTCCTCTTACTCTTCTTCGTCTCCCCCTCTCCCTCCGATATTCCAGAGTTGTCTTCTCTATACTGCTGACGCCGGGGCTGCTAGGCCAGACGAATATCAAAGAAACTGATTTACAATTATTTTAAACCCGGGTGCAAAGTGATGTACACAGGGACGTTTTAAAAAATGTAAGCTCCTGGACTGGCTCTGACTAGTGCCATGTGGCTCTTTGTTTCTGGAGTGGCTGGCTTTCTTGTTCAGGCCTCTTAAAAAACACGAGGTTGCACTAGTGTAACACTTTGAGTAGTGACCCTAAATAGGAATGAATAGGAATTATAAATAATTTGTCTTTCTGGAATTCTATACAATAATTGCTAGACTCATTGAAGGTTTATTTCAGGCGCACTTCAGGGGGTGAGTCTCTGATTTAGTCTGTTCTTAAACACCTGAACTAAGCCTTTCATCCTTCTAAGGTCGATAAATGAGTACCAACACTGGTTGGGTGATGTATGTATATTGTTCTATATAAAGCGCTTAAACGTAAGTGCTTTATAATAACACATCATTTGGCTTCGGATGTCTTCTTGCATTCACAGTAATTTGGTGTTATGGGCCTATATACACACTGATATTAACTATACATATAGTGATCCATTCTTGTATGAATATTGATATTGTAACCATATTTTTCATTGTGTACGTAGGAACAATGCTATGTGATGCCCCTTCCTGTTTTATCAAGGGGCGAAAGGTCATGTTCCTTTGCTTTCCGTGATGTCAGTTCGGGGTCGGGTCAAGGGTCATCAGAGGTGAAGGGTCGTGTGATGTCACTTCCGCTACCCCAGCCGTTTTGGTGAAAAGGCTTCCCGGATGTACATTAAAAAAAAAGTGCTTACCTGTTGCACTTAATAATTTTTTTAAATTAAATAATGCAACAGACTTTTTTGTAGATGTGTTTGTAGTTTTCAAAAAGACAACGTTTGGCGATTAGTCATCAAAATTATGAGCATTTTTAGGTGAATAATGTATGCGTAACTTGACATCTAAAAATGAAACGAATGAACATCTAGACATAATATGAAAATTGTGACTATTGACCTGACTGTTCATTTGTAATACCAGAAGGGCACCAAGAACAGCATTCACAAACCGCTAAAGTAGATACTGTACGTCTTGATATTTGCTACTGTGCAATAGTTGGAAAATCGTTTTAGCTTTCCAACTCGCCAGATATCTTTTTTTTAAATTCTTTATTTACATTTTAACCGAGCAATAGATGATAGCATACATCGTGTTATACAAAAGATAGTCAAAAAAAGAAGAAAAAAAAATATATATTATACATATGTTCAAGAACTAGTATATACTCAAGAACATCCCAGACCTTTGCATGTAAATGTAATTTCCGCATCCTTCTGTAAATAACCTTTTCCATTCTCGCTAAGCAGTCCAATTCATTAATCCAGTCATCAGAATTTGGCGGAATTTGGGATTTCCAACCCCTCAATCATTTTTTTGCATATTGAAGCACCCCTGAATAAAAAGTTTTTCTCTGATAAAGAAAGGTCTTCAAGTAAAACACTACTTCCTAAAACCGTTGTCTTGAAATCTAAATTGGTATTTTGATTCAGAACCCGTAGACACATAGTGCATACCTCTTGCCAAAAACCCCTGGCTCGAACACAATCCCAGAGTAAATGTTCCATACTGCCTACCTCCTTTCCGCAACACCAGCAAACATCAGAATCCGACATACCCCTCCTTTTTAAGTCTTTCTGGGCACCAGTAAACCCTCTCAAGTACACAGATATCGCAAGTACTTTAAACGTCCTCCCCATGCTTCTGCAGAAATCGTCTTTATACTACTGGTTCTCGGGTGTGGGAGGCGATGCAGTCTAGTGGTATATTGCTGATCTTGGAAGGTGAACGACATGGGTTCTGATCCCAGTTTGGGCACGTGACCCAAGAAGCCTGAGTTTTCGGCAAATCATGGTGGTCTGTGCAGCATAGATGTCGGCGTTTACACGTCTTCCCTCTGCCGGGCTGCACTCACCATACTGTTTAATGCACAACCTCACATTTTCTCCAAAGCGTCTTGCTGCTCTTTCGCCACACCCGTGCTATATCAAATCTAGAATAAATAAAAACAAGTGATGCATTTCGGAATTATTCTGCTATAAACACGATATAGCCTGATGAAATGTCGAGGACAAAAAGCATTTGCGTTTAGCGTAAGTCGGTGTAATGTCGTTCTAGGAAGCTTGCGAGATTGGCAGATTTGCACCTGGAAATGGCGCCAAAAGGACTTCCCATTATGGATGTGGCTAGCATGCAATAATTTGAAGGGTCTGTGTATTTGAGTCATGCAGAACCTTCAGTTATTCCCAGTGCGTTAAGTGGGATGAGAAATCGAGGGGTGTGATCTACCAAGGGGGCTTGGCTTAAGTGCTGAGGTTGTCCTGGCCCAAACAATGCATCATTTAAGGGTTTGGGGTGTTGGGCAACTTTAGGTGGTCGCCTTTGCATCCATTACGCTGTGGAGCTGAAAGCCAGGACATAATTATAATTGTTCTTTTATAACGCACTTAATACCAGCAAGTGGTTTCTAAGCGCTGGGTCGGGATTTGAGCCCGTGATGAGCTGCGTTGTCTTGCTTCCAAGACAAGCGCGTTGCCCCTGAGCTATCCTTCCTCCACTGAGCATCTAACATGAACCATCTTGATATGCCTGAAACAGGCATGCATCTTATTATGTTCCTGCACGATGTGAATACACGTGGCATTCTCAGAAAACCAATGTACAATGAGTTGCAGAAACACAGGATCTTCAGACTTTCTACTTTGAATATCTCATGCTTTTTGCTAAAAAAAACTGTACTTGCCTCTATTACAGGTATTCCAACTTCTCTAAAAATATACATTTACAATCGACTCCATTACAGCATAAAACAAGATTCCAAAACCTACAACCTGGTTTATGCCTGGAGCAGACAAAGCAGAGTCATGAGGGATGTGATGGGGTGCCAGTACCTTTCTGAGTTCAATTCTCACTTGCTCTCACAGACTGTTTGCTGAAGTGGACTGCATACAATTGTATATGTAAGCCCCTTCACAGGGGAGTATCTAGAATTGCAAGAGTGTGGGGGATGGGCGGAGCAAGTCGTGAAAAAGTCCTGCTTCTCCCTCCCCACCCCACCAAATGCAGTGCACGCAATTCCATACGATCTCATTCATGCCCCGCGCCATTCAACTGTTATGGTATTAGTGGCAGATGGCATTTTAACACATACACAAGAAAAAAATGTAACTGCAGGACCATTACAGATGCAGGAAACCCATCTGTTCGAGCTCTGCCCAGGCTCTCCGGTTCAAAATCCATGTAAACCTCAATTTGCATATGGATTGCACCAACAGAAGTGACTTCACAGAAAAGGACATTGCAAGGAGCATCATCAGTCTTTGATACTTGAAGGCACTGTGGAAATGACTGTAGAATAAGTTGCCATAAATAAACCAAGTGGCAAATAACTTTGTTGTACAAAATACCTAAATTATATATCGAGCAACTCTCTATAGTCATTAGGCTTTTTTCTTAATAGTCGCATGATACAGTAGCATAAGCTGCAAAGTGAATCACGTATGTAGATCCAGGTCAGACAGAGTGTGATTTAATGATTTGCCCCGGATCACACACTTTGGTTAAATGGGGAAACCAGAATGCAGACAATTTAAGCAATTCAAAACATCTTTCCAGGTCTAGTTTATATAGATATTTATTAAGGGTTTGCTTTGCATTTCATGTGCTTAAATAGTACTTTATTTATAGCAATGCCTTGGAGCAAACCACGTTACATAATAAACTAATCTAGGCCTCCACAATACTCACAATGCTAACGTTACAACCATAGAGAACACACTTTCAGTGCTTGGATTCTCACACCGCATCATCGACCCAACACATAGCAAAGGTAGAACTTGACTGGTTAGTAGACTTAAACTGTAACACTAAGATCCTTTCCAATTCTCCTTGTGCCTGGTCTGACCACCATGTCGTATCCTTTACTATCCAGGATATCTGCCGCCCAATCCCCCGCGTCACACAAGCACTTCCTGCCTTAACCTGTAACAATCGTATAGTCATTCTGGAGAACCTACTTCCCATACATCAGCCTATCGCCGACCTTCCTAAGCATTTAGACAAGGATCCGGCCTTTCTGTTGGACTTGTATAATCACAACCTACTCCAAGCCATGGATCGAATCACTTGACTCAAAATAGAAAAGCTAAGCCACCAGCCCACCTAAACATTTGGTTCTCTCTAGATTTGCATAGATCTAAAAGATTCTCTGAAGCCAACTGGAAGAAAACAAAACTACTTTCCAGAACAAGCAAAACTTCACTACTGCCTCTTAACGCTTACAAAGCAGCCCTCCTAAAATCTGAAAGTGACACCTTCGATGATAGAATTCAAAATGCCAAGTCTAGCTCTAAAGAGCTTTCCACTATCCCTAGGGAGTTAGAATCACCAGTTCCTCCCTCAGAATCTTGCATTAAAGATGCCTCTTGCTGCACCAACATCCAAAAAGCCCTACTAGACAAAATCGCCCTATTACAAGCTAAAATAGAAGTTAAAAAAACTCAGTTTTACTTCAGGCACAAAACCTAGCGAGCTCCATAACCCTCCCGCCAAATTCTGCAGCTTATTCGAATTCACCCCTGTCACCACCAAAGAGGTAGAATCTATCATAGCAAGCCTAAACCCATCAAGATGTCAAGGGGACATCTGCCCAGCAACGACCATAAAGGAGGGGGCGAAGGAATTTGTTCCTTTCATCACCTCCCTGATTAACGCCTCATTCAAATCGTGCACTGTCCCAAACAATCTCAAAGATGCCTGGGTCATGCCACTTCTTAAAAAAAAAAAACAAATCTCGACCCTTGCATTCCAACCAACTACAGGCCTAGAACTACTGTACATTTTCTTTTTAAAATCTAGGATAAAGCGGCATACCTCCAAATTCAAAACCATCTTGAAGCCAATAACCTTCGATGCCTCCGCCAAGCAGGGTTTAGACCCAGACACGGCACAGAGGCAGCCATCTTGGATTTAAAAATCCAGATGGATGAATCTAAAGATAATGGAAATCCGGCCCTGCTCGACCTATCAGCAGCTTTTGATGTAGTTGACCACAATATCCTCACTAAACACTTGACAGCAGCAGCCTCCTTTTCTAAAGCTGCCGCTTGGATCCAGACCTTCCTAGCAGACAGGACTGTGAGGGTCTTCGCACCAACGGCTTCAGTAGAACCTGCCCCAATCACATGCAGAGTCCCACAGGGTTCCTGTGTCTTCCTTACCCTATACAATATCTTTACCAAGCTATTGTTGGACCATCTAGACGACTTGGGTGTTTCCTATACTAATTACATGGAGACTCCACACTCCTGAACGAAATTTACCTCAGAATTCAGGCTTGGATGGCCAATCATGGCCTATGCCTCAACAACGATAAGATTGAGCTACTACTCATTCGCTCAAGACCTCGATAGAACGAATTAGATTCCCAAAATAATTCTTTCCACATTGATGGGACTAAGATCAAACTCTCCAATGATGTTAAAACTCTAGGAGTATACCTGGATTCCTCCCTCTCTCTCCCCAGACAAGTCAATCCACGGCTTCAGCAACAGTTTACACCTCCAAGTTGATTAGTGCGTGCATGCCATTCTTGTCCACTAACAGCTGTATCACATTGGCTAGAGCACTTATACTATCAAAACTGGACTACTGTAACACTTTATACTTGGGCACTAGCAAACGAAACCTGATTAAGCTACAAGTGCTGCAAAACAATGCGTTTAGTACTGCTCTAAACATCCCACGATCTAACTATATCTCGCTAGCAAGACATAACACCCACTGACTCCCAGTACAAGACAGGATGACATTCAAAACACTAGTGATCACTCACAAATGCCTTTCCAACTCTGCCCCTAAATATCTGGTCGACAAATTCATCAGAAACCAATCTATCCGACCCACTAGATCCAACTAATCACACTGCCTTAATATTCCCAAATACAAACTACAAAAAGAAGGTGGGTCCAGTTACCCAGTTCTAGCAGCTAAGATTTGGAACTCATTGCCTACCGTGCTTAGAGCCGAACTGTCATTGTGGTCCTTCAGAAAGAAGGTGAACTCCTGGCTATTTTCCCAGAAACCCTAAGGCCAACAAACTACATCAGCTCACTTCACTTTCCTAATGTGGATTAATGCCTAGATTTGTAACACTAGGTCGCTCGTCGCTCTCCAGTTGTAACTGTATTGATTTCCATATTTATTCCTTTCTGCCAGGCGCATCACTGCCTACCTCTTTCTACCGTACTGTACTACGTATATGTATGTAGAATTTCTTGTTTGTACAAGCAAAAGCGCCCAGATACCTTCGGGTTAGGTGCACTCCATAAATAAACTAGCCTTTCATAATAAACTGAATATACACTATATACATCGACATAGAAATATGTTGTGCAAGAAGAGTATGGCTTTAGTTGTATTCTCCCCATTCAGCATGCAAAGTCGCACTGGCATCATGCAGATTAATGTGAGCCTAAAAAATACATCTTGGGTTTTAAAGTCATAGTAATTATTTCATAAAGCATGCAGCATTATGCACCCTACTCACTTCTCACCACTGCCATACACATTTTTTAAGGGACAAAAGTCCCTGCTAATATTCCCCCCACCCTCTCTCCTATCAATGTCTAATGGTTCCCATTGTAATGCTCTGTTCCAGGACAATGAGTGGGCTGAACAGGAACACCATGCTCGGCACCCTCCATGTCCTACCAGCGGGACACTTTTCCTGAACCTTTTTCTTATAAATTGTCTTGAGCACCCGAACAGTTCTATTTGAGTGGCTGCATAATTTACAGCGCCTTCTCTTCTCCTCAGGCGGTATTGTTGGAACAAAAGTGGGGCGATTCACGAGCGTAGTACTAAAAACGCCTGCTTTCGGCACGCACGTGGTGTTTTGTGCATGTGTGCTAAAGTGTTCAAATCCTACTCCTCGTTTTGGTGTTAATGATTCCTGGCTGCGGCTGGTCCAACCAGCGCATGAAATGGTCCGGATCATGACGGAGCAGTGCTCTGGCAAGACAAGTCTTGCCGGACAGCCACTCTGTCCCAGACTCGCAGGCTTGCACACGACACTCACAGATCTGCTCTGATGCCACATTATCACACAGACATTTAACCTGTGCTTCAATGAGCAGGCAGCTTCCAGAAGAATCTGCACTGTTGCCAAGTCTTCTTAAAGCTGCCTGCTCGTTGAAGCACAGGTTGATTGTGCCTGTGATAACTTGGCTTCAGAGCAGGATCCTCCCTGGAAGCTGAGTTATCACATGCATGAGCAACGCACGTTACGACTGACACTTTCAGTATGCTCTGCATGGGAAACTGAATACAGAAACAGCCAAAGCCTTGACAATGCATTATTAAGGTCTTGTTTTTGAGAACTTCGAGTTACATGGCAAGAACATGCAAACTTTAAAGTCTCACATCCATTTAATGGGGCTGGCAGCAAGACACTGTTCTACCACGCTAAAACTACAGGCGCTTTGTGATACGATGTGCCCTACATCGTCGTACAACGGCCTGTGTCAATGCCCCCAACAAAATGCAGAAATAAAGATGGATGCAGACTGCCCTGAACTCGCCACACACCTGCCTACACCCTAAAAGCCCTGTGCACGGGTCCTGCTCTTGAAGCTCATGCAACTCCTGGTGTAAGCAACAAGGGAGAGCATTCCAGCAGGAGAAAATGTTAATCTGGAAGCCCCTAGTCAAAGCACAGCTACATTACTCCAAACTTTGTTGCCCCTGAGCTAGCCACCTCCTCAGCTAAGCAACTAAGGGTGGTCTGACCATGAACCTCTCTATATGGTGTAGGAATGTTAGATTGAAGAGACTTCTAGCCCTTGGGTTAACCTGTGATGTTTTTTAATTGTCATAGTAAAGTGATCACAGCTCGACTTAAGGCCTCAATTGCACCATGATCTAGGCAACACCTCAGCCAAGCAATTGAGGGGTCTACCCATTAGCCGCCTGATGTGTAGGCACGTGCTTTTCACTAGAATTCTCACCCCTATCCGGAGACAATGAAGTTGGTTAAGTATCAGAGTAAGGTTGCATTTCCGGGCCCCAACAATCAATCTGACCGCAGCATTGAATTTCACCTTTCTAGTATGGATCCGTTTGGGTGGGGGGCGTTCTTCTTCTTCATGGGGTGGGGCTCTTTAACGTTGAAACCATTAGTCTTTCCAGGATAAGTGTTGCTTAAGAAGACCTTGATGTTCAGCCATCTTTACGGTTTTCATTTACCGCTTGAATCCCTTTCCAGAGTGATGCGCTTCTTAAGCCTTTTCAACGTTTTGTACTAAGCCTGAGTTCTGACTCCTTCCAAGCCTATCATTGAGCGTCCCTTCATTACATCTCAGGTGTCCCCTTTGCTCACAGACCCCTCTTGGAGGAGTTTTATTCTGGTCTTCATTTTGAGGTAGCAACCCCATAGTGCAAGCGTAATTTGCCTGCAAGTAACGCCACATGCATTCAACATTACTTTGTGTCCTAACTTACAATTCTGCAACTCTGCCTTGGAAACGCAACCCAACTATCACAATACGTAAGGAGAAACTCCACCTCCCTCTTCCCCCGCCCCTCTTCTCCTCTATTGGAGAACGGTTGTACATTTAACATGACTTATATCTACCCATGCTATAAAAACCATGCTTCCCCCATGGCATCTCCCGCCCATTTTGTTTGTAGCATCTTTTTGCCACTTTTCCATCCTCTTCTCGTACCCTCGGTCATGTTCTTCCCCCAGCAGACTGAAGCCTGTATACTCCTGGCTGGGCTCAATAGCTGCACGGGCAAGCCTAGGCGCACTGACAGTACTATGCTTGTAATTGGGCGCAGTATAAAAGCCTATTAACATAACTCATGAACGTCTTGAAGACCGCTGCCCTGATGCACGGCCCTTCGAATTACCCAAATTGTTAACTCCGTTTTATTCATTGATAACATTTCTCTTTCTAAAACAATATCACCATATATACAATACAAACTCAAAGGCTCTCATGTAAATCCACAGGGATCAGTTTTCCAGTAGCTTGCACCGTGCAACGCCCATAGGTCACAAGTTGTACATTTCCATTGAACGTCAATGTGTGATCGGTTCTCCCCAGAACAATTCACTCTAGTGGCCGGTAGACAGTGCTGCAAAATATGAGTGGGCAGGGCGCTGGTAGTGTCAACCATTTTCTACTCTGTTGCTACTTTTTGCATGGTGCAACAGTTTGAGAGGCCACCCTCAACACAGGGAGTTTCTTCACTCCCCAAGATAACTGTCACAAAACAAACGGATGTCATTTCTTTTATTCAGCCCCATCTCCCCTTCATCTAATACCCCTTGGATCCCTCCCCTAAGCAACCCATGAACCAAGAACCAACCACAGGAAATGCATTACTAATGATTTGAATTGGATGTTAAGAAAATTCCACTAAAATGTCAAACACCACTTTATCCGTGGCACATAAAAACTTCTCTAAACAAAAATAAATCACATAAATGGGTTGAAAAGAACACACATCGCAATTCTTTTACAGATTTCACTTCAAGAAATAAGTACACCGATGAATAAACAAAAACAATTACGCAGGCAATTCTGTGCAATTTAGATTTTCCTACACGGTTAAAAGAGCTAGCAGTTTGGTTTACCAATTGGTACAATGCATATGGCAATTATGATTGTACCCATGCCTTTGGCTTTAAAATAACACAAGGTGATTTAGCAGTTGGTTTTTCAGAACCCCCACTCCCCCATTCTTTGGTCGGCATTGGGGAAGTCAGACAGAAAAATTGGGATGATTTAAGAATGTAGGATTTCAGACCCCCCTCCACTTAAAGGCCTGTGTTGGGGAAGCTGGAAAGTAAATATTGAGATGATTTGAGAAGTTTGGATTTCAGATCCCTCTCACCCTCTCGACTTAAAGGCCTGTGTGGGGATGCAGAACAGAAATATTTCCCTATTAAATTACAGGCTATAGTTTTAATCACTCACTGGGAATGAGCTTTCATTTCTAATTTGAACAGAGATCATCCTGTGGTTTCTGCCGAATGGGGAATTAATTACATTTATATTTTTAGTTAAATAGACTAAGGATCTACACAGTTTTGCCAGCCACCCACTATAAAGGGAAAGGATTTAAGACAAGCAGACCCCCCCCCCTTTTTGGTTGCAAAGGGTTAAATTCTACTAACACAGAAAACCTCTATTTAAAGTTCAGGAAAGCCTGCTGCATTTCAGGACCCCCTGGAAGGACAGGGCAGTGGCCATGTCACTCCACTCTCAATGATGGTCCCCAACTCTTCACCATAGAGTCCAGTCAGCTTTTTAGGCCTCCCCAGGAATAGACCGCTCTACCCAGATGCAATCTCCTTTGGTGATTCCTTGCGGCTGTCAGATGGTAAGTTCGAGGGGATTGTGTGCTCCGATGTATTCCACATCTATGACTGATAATGTCCACAGCTGTGCTGCTTTGGAACATTTTCGGCAGAGGGTGTCCTGCATCAATTGCGTTGATCCGTTGTCCCTTGAGGGCCTCCGTCGAGGGTCAACGTCACCGGATGTTATATATAGGACGCACAGCGCCTTTAGCCTCAGTTCTGTTTTTTACGCAAACGTATTTGCTTTGGAATCTCGACACGCTCGATTCTTTCTTCTTGTACGATGTCTTCATCATCGTCTTCTACCCCGAAGTCGGGCTTTAAAACATTTTGGGACTGCTGTTCGAAGATGTCCATCACTGACCCGCAAAGCATCTGCCTCTGGTGCCTTGGCAAAAACACGCCACCGACGACTGCGAGGATTGCCAGTCCCTGACGTGTAAGGCCTTGCAGGAACGTAAGGGGAAATTGAAGGTAGGTAGGGTGTCAAAGTCCACTAAATCGAAGTCCGCTGGGCTTTCGACCGATGACTCGAAAGGTGACACTGCGCGTCAGCGAAAATCCAGGGGGTCTCGGTCTCGGAGTAGTTCCCATCATTCATCTGCCTCGTTGAGGCATTCTAGGAAGCGCTGTCACCGGTCGCCTTCCCCGTCCTCGTCGAAGGAGGACTTCGCCAGATGGTTGACTTGTCCCACCAAGTCTTCGTCGCCGGCCGAATGGGATGCACTCCACCAGCAGATGATAGCGATTTTCGAGTCGCAAGGCACAGTTCCAGCCACACCTTCGAAAGGAGCTGGCAGGGAATGGGCTAGGTGCACCACTAGGGGTGTCACGGTATTCGTTTTATGACGGTACGATAACCTTCTTGCCAAATGACGGTATATCATGGTTATCGCGGTATAGCAGGTGGAGTTAACTGATCTTAACAAATATTTTCTAAAAGGTCATAAATTGACAGATGTACCATCACAAACAAAACCAGGACCCAGGGCCAGAATTGGGCTTTTCAACATACTTTCCACTGAAATGCCTTGCTTCCACCAAACACAAACACACGTGTGGAGAGGAGGGGGTGGGGTGGAGGCCTGCTGCAACTGGCAAAGCAAACTGAATAGCTTTTCTTAAGTGGTCATTTAGGCTTTTTGCTTCCCCACTGTCTACTGGTGAAGATGAACATGTTGCCATCTTGATAACCTGCATGCCACAGATCAATGGAGGCTGATGGTAGTATACGCTTGTGCACATACACACACACACACACACACGCGCACTTTCTCTTTACGTTACAGCCTTTAGTTTACTTGTAGGCCAAAAGGTGTTCAGTAATCACTGACATGTTACCCTTTGGTATGGCAGCAGGGAATACCCACAGAGATGAGTGAATTTCGCAGTGTGACTTATTATATGTAAATTCAATGATAGAACCAGGGAAATCCCCGATTGCCATATGTTTAGAGAATATTATCCATTATAAATATATAAACCCCAAAGCCGCCACCCCAAAGTAAACCCTATTCCTTCTTGGCACTGTATCTATTCTTCCTATTGCTAACATATTGATTTTGTGTAAGGCACATGTGGTTTATGGAATGGCATTAAAACCTGCTCCAACTGAAACTACTTGGCAGACGGCACATCCAACAGTGCAAAACCAAGACTGCGCAGCAATTGCTTACTGCAGCCTTTCCAAATCAGATTGAAAAGCACACTTAACGGTATAACGGTATAAACAATGTGACGGTTATTATTGTTCATTTAAGTGGTTCACGGTATCTTTAACGGTATACCGTTACATCCCTATCCACCACTTGCATGCCTTTGGGCTCAGCCGGTTGGTGCGTTCATTGGGAGCCGTCGAGGTCCCGCTCAGACAAGGGAGATCGCCATAGCCATGCCAGATCCAGGTCCCGGTCCTCGACGCCATCAAGACCGTCGGAACCTGTGAAGCCTTCCAAGAAGGCATCGACGCCATCAGCGCCGTGTCCGTCGAGGGGCTCTCTCAAGGCTCTGGCTCGAAGCAGGCTGCGTACCCTACCATCCCTCCTGATAGGGTTGGTAAGCGCTTTGATGGTTTGGCGTAGAAGGTATTTTCGGCTGGGGATATGGCGTTGAAGTCGGCCAACTCCACTTGTGCCTTATCGACATTTACACATACTCCGTTGAACTGTGCGTCTTTGGCGGCTGAGCATATTCCCGAAGGGGAAGAAAGGGATGGTTTTCTAGCCCTCGTGCAAGACCGCAAGGATGCCATGTGCGAATCCCTTCAGTCGGGTTTGGACATGGCAGACTGTCACAGCCGGTCGATGGCTGCGAGCACAGTGATCCGCAGGTTTGCGTGGTTGCGGAAGTCGGGGATTGCTCCTGATGTGCAATCCCATCTTCTGAACATGCCCTTTGATGGTGTTCATCTGTTTGGCAGCAAGGCTGACGAGAGCCTTGAAAGGTTGCAGACCTCCAAAGCTGCAGCGAAGTCTTTGAGCGCTGCAGTATGTCAACCTCTGCCTTTTCATCCTAGGGGACAGTAATGGAGGGGAGGTTCCTTTTGGTACTTCTCTTCCTTTGGTAGATCGAGAGGAGCTGCCAGTCAAAGGTGCCACCGTAGGAGTACCCGGGGTGGAAAGCAAGGTGCTCGGGGTGCCAAAGCTGCTCGGGCAGTTGCCTTTTTGCCCTCAGGCTCTGCTGCAGCCGCGTCCGCTCAGTCATGAGGCCATGTGCCATGGTTCGCCAGTTGGGGGCAGACTTGCGCAGCATCTTGGAGAATGGCAGACCATTAATTCAGATGTGTGGGTTCTGGAGATCATAGCCCACAGCTACTGTCTTCCCTTCCGGCAGAGGCCTCGCGACAATCCACCGGGGAAGCTCTCTTTGAAGGGTCCGGATCCGCTCCTTGCACAGGAATTCCTATCCCTGCTAGAGAAAGGCACCATAGAACTGGTGCCTGTAACGGAGAGGAACAAGGGATGGTATTCCCCTTATTTTTTGATCCCGAAAAAAGACGGGGGATTGAGACCCATCATGGACTTGCGTTGGTTGAACAAGCTCCTCAGGAAGGACAAGTTCAAGATGGTAACTCTTTCTCAAGTCTTCCAGGCCCTTTAACTTCTGGATTGGTTGGTGTCTCTAGACCTCAAGGATGCTTACTTTCATGTGCAATTCATCCCATGCACAGGAAGTACCTGTGGTTCGCGGTTGGTGACTCACATTTTCAGTTTCGGGTCCTGCGTCGGATTGACCTCCGCCCCGAGGGTCTTCACCAACTGATGGTGGTGGCAGCGTATCTTCGGAAAGGGGAGATTCACGTCTACCCCTACCTGGACGATTGGTTGATCAGGGTGCACTCTCCTTAGCAAGCCCTGGATCATCTGTATGTCACCTGCCACTCCCTTCACAAGCTGGCCTTCTCCCTCAATTTAAAGAAGTCACATTTGACACCTACCCAGCGGCTCCAATACATTGGAGCAGTGCTTGACACATCCCTGGGGCAGTGTTCGCCTCCCCAGGTGAGGGCTCATCATATTCTGCAGATGGTGGACAAGTTTCAACGTGCCCAGAATCTCTCGGCGTTCGAATTCTTGAGGTTGCTTGGCCTCATGGCATCCTGCATTTTCCTGGTGCCAGAGGCCAGGCTGCGGATGAGATCCCTGCAGTGGGCTCTCAAGATAAAGTGGTCGCAGTTCCCCGGCAGGATGTCGGATCCCGTTCAGCTTCAGACATCGGTCGCCCAGGATCATCTTTGGTGGGCCGACAAAGGCATTCTGATGAAGTGAGCACCATTTTGGCAACCATGGCCGGTGGTGATGATCGTGACAGACACATCCCTCACAGGTTGGGGCGCTCATGCCAACGAGTTGACAGCCAGCGGATGTTGGTCTCCATTGGAGTCCAGCCTCCACATCAATCTGTTAGAGCTGAGGGCCGTCAGGCTAGCCCTGAAGGCTTTTCTGCCATCTGTGCGGGGGAAGAATGTCCATATTATGACGGACAATACAGTGGCCATGCACTTCCTCAACAATAAAGGGGAGGCAGGGTCACTCCTGTTGTGCAGGGAGGCGATGCAGCTCTGGTTCTGGGCCATCCAGCAGGAAATTTCAATCTCGGCAGTTCATCTGGCCGGGGATGAAAACACGGCGGCGGACGCTCTGACAGGCAGAGCACGGTCTCTCACGAGTGGGAGCTGGCTCAGGAAGTACTTTTGGAGATCTTCGCCCTTTGGGGAACCCCACAAGTGGATCTCTTCGCCACCAGTGTCAATCGGAAGTGCAAGAGAGTCTGCTCGCGAGAAATTCCCCCAAGAGGAGCCTTAGGGGACATGTTCGTAGTGGAGTGGTCCTTCCCACTGCTGTACGTGTTTCCTCCAGTCCCCGTCATTCCGCAAGTGTTACGGAGGGTCGGTTCCCAAATGATCCTCATTGCTCCGGCATGGGCCAGGAGAGTGTGGTACCCGGACCTTCTAGACATGTCCATCTGCCCTCCACGCCGTCTTCATTATTGAGACGATCTGCTCTCACGGGAGGGGTGTCAGGTTCTCCATCCAGAGGTCAAGTCTCTCAGCCTTCATGCTTGGTATCTGAAAGGTTGAGGTATAAGGATTGAGACCTCCCTGAAGACGTGAAGGAGGTGTTGCTTTTGGCCAGAAGACCCGCAACGAAATCCCTGTACCGTTGCCGTTGGAGAACATTCTGTGACTGGTGCAGGGTACAGAATGTGGATCCTTTCCAATGTTCCATTCTTTTGGTTTTGTCTTTTTTGCTTTCTTTAAAACACAAGGGCCTGCAAGTGGGTACCATTAAGGGTTACCTGAATGTTCTTATTTTAAGATTCCTTTGATTTCCCAGATTCTAAAAGGGCTAACTAATGTGTTTCCACCGTCGCCTTTCCAGGTGCCGGGATGGGATTTGAATTTGTTTTTAAAGTTCCTAATGGGAGCTCTGTTTGGGCCCTTACATTCTTGTCCGTTGCGACTGTTGTCCTTTAAAACTGTGTTTTTAGTTGCGGTTACTTCCGCACACAGAGTGAGTGAGTTTCAGGCACTTTCCGCCAAGCCACCCTTTACTGTTTTCCATAAGGACAAGGTTGTCCTGCGGGTGCGGCCTTCTTATCTTCCGAAGGTTGTGTCGGAATTCCATTTGAGCCAGAAGGTGATTCTTCCGGCATTTTATCCTCCTCCACATCCTGTTAAGGAAGAGGGGAGGCTCCATAGGTTGGATCCTAGGAGAGCTTCGAGTTTCTATCTCTCACGGATATCCCGGGTCAGAGTGGACAATCAGTTCTTTGTTGGTTATGCTTGAAGGCTCTTGGGTCATGCTGTTTCCAAGCAGACCTTGTCCAGATGGATCATTTTGACGATCTGAGTGTTACCGTTTGGTGGGAAAGGACCCTCCATGTAAGTTTACGGGCTCACTCTAGGGGTGTGGCTGCCTCCACTGCTCTACAGAGGGACTTTCCTATTCACAATATTTACGAAGCAGCCACATGGGCCTCTGTCCATACTTTTGTGAGACACTATTCCTTGGACTCCATCCATGGGCAGGATTTGGCCTTTGGTAAGGCAGTCCTTTATTCAGCCATTTGATTGGGCATTCTAAAATTCTAAAATTGTAAATTCTTTTCCCACCTCCATAAGTTGGTACTGCTATGGGAGTCTGTCATAGATGTGGAATACGTCGGAGGACACAATCCTCTTGAAGAACAAGTTACTTACCATATCTGGTAACGTTCTTTCGATGGGATGTTCCTCCGACCTATTCCACATCGCCCTCCCAGCCTGCCCCTTTGCTGAATTTTCTGTGCGATTGCAGCTTACGTTTGGTGCCACACGTTCTGGGAAAAAACTACAACTGAGGCTACGGGCACCGTGCGTCCTATATGTAACATCCGGTGACGGATCGACGCCATCGACGCAGGAAGCTCTCTGCCGAAATTTTTCCAAAGCAGCACAGCTGTGGACATTACCTGTCATAGATATGGAATACGTCTGAGGAACATCCCATCAAAAGAATGTTACCAGATATGGGAAGTAACTTGTTCTTTCAGCAGCTCGCCCCCTTCCTCTTAGTGCATTCACCTTATATAGCAGTCATGACACCATCAAGTTTCCAATCTTGGGGAGTACCCTGCAAGAGTTCTCGCAAATAGGATTGGACAGTTACCCTTCTCCTCCCAAATCCATCCCCTCTCTAAGGATTGTCTTAGGAGTCTGGAGCGGACATATGGCAGCTTCCGTTTGCAGTCCCCATTTGTTCTCATGTCATATTTTTGGCAAAAACTAGTTATGTGGCAAAACTTCATTATTTTACTTGTAACTGCAAATAATGTACATATTTTCCGATTCAGCTAATCATGGGGAATTAAATGAAATGACAGCCAGGTCTGCACTATTTTGCATGGCCTTTTGGCAATAGTCGACTGGTTTTACTGATACTCCTAATTCTCCAGCATTGGATCTTTCATGGATTCACAAGCTGTGACTATTCCCCATCAGACTGGGACTCCCCGGTTACTTTGATTTAGTACTTTTCCAATGGAAAAACTTTGACACCTTGAGTGCCCCATCGACGTCGTTGTGGGTGCTTTTGCTCCCCACCAATAGGGCATTGAGTGTATAGCTCTGCCCCAGCAGCTTCCCTCAGATTTCAACCGTCATTCTAGCTGCACTTCCTCGAATTTATCTTTTCAAGAGAAATTATCTTTACAGTTGAAAAATATATTTTTCCACACTAATTTGAGACGGAACAAAGCGGCAACACAGCAGACTCTTCTATGGTTGTGCCTGCTACCATGGTGACCATTGGTCCAAAGAAATCCTTATTCAGGCGCTGTGGGACGTGTGGCCTAAAGAACATCTACGACAGGCACGTAGATTGTATGTACTGCCTATACCCTAACCATTCCTCTGAAGATTATGACATCTGGCAGGGTTTTCTAAGAAAAACGTCAAAGACAGAAAGTTTTGACTAATTTATTGGCTAAATGAAGGGGAATATCCGTCGTCGGAAGCAGTCTCATCAAGGAGTGGGAGTGCTACCACCACCTCTGACAAGCGCTCACCATCCAGCCACAGGCCGAGGTCAGAAGAGCCACCTGCAAAAAAAACAAAAAACAGGTGTGCCAAAATGATCAACGAGCCAAGATAAGGAAACATGACCACAGTCTCATCCTTAAAAGAAATCGGTCAGCAGTGAAGGCTCATGTCGAAACAGTCGTCGAAAATCCCATCGATGAAAACATCTTCATCAAAGATGGATAAGGACTCACGCCTGTTAATGAAGTCGACCTCCCATTCGGCGACACCATCCTCTTAGACAAAGGAGAAACATAAAGCCAAGTCGTCCACAAAAACCCCATCTTCAACAGAAAAGAAACGCCACTTGTCGTCAGAGTCCCGTAATTCTAGAGAAGGACGTAGATCCTCCTCGGGCCAAGAGTCATCCACGCGACATCCCCCGTCAATGAAACTGTCCACTGGACTTGCTCAGATGAGGAAATCTGGCCAACACTCATCGATGACACACTCGTTGACGACGAAAAACCAAAAATCTCCAGGGGGTGACACTGTAGTTCACCCAAACCCTTTCATCAACTTCTTCCATGGCCCAAATGATAGTTCACACTGAACAACCTAACTTCCTGCTATAAGAGAAAAATATTCTATCCTGTAGTTAAGGAATACTGAAAACTCAAACGAAAGAACCAACAGACATCTCTCTCTTGGTATGTCACCCATAAGTTTCACAGAAATCATGCCTGAGGAAATCCTCAGCATGAAATATCAGACTTGGAGCCGCCCAGAGAAGAATGCCCAGGGGGGCACGGATTCTGAGGACTGCAGGATCCAACCCCAGGTACAAGGCAGATCTTCCAATAGACCACAATCAAGATGGGAAGGAACTCCAATAACACAAAGTGGAACCCTTGGTTTTCCCGCTACAAAAGTCTACTTCTCTCAAAGTCTCAATGCTGGGTTTCCACCACCTTAACCTCAGGGCATCCATCAATGCAGAAACCAGGCTACTCCAGTTCTTACATGCATTACAACGAAGGGATCAAGGGCACTCATTCAGGCACCACACCAACCATCCTCGATCGGCGCAAAGGTCACACACCCAGGCCTCCACCTCCACCAAGAAACAGCCTGATAATAGGTAAGCAAGAAGGGGAGCCAGGGGATACCGATCATGACAAAGGTCCCCGAGACACAAGCTCCACCTCCTCTTTTGTCTCCCCTCACCATGACGACACATTGGACACCGATGACCCAGACCAGGAACCACAGGGTAGCCAAGCACAACCCTCTCCACCAGACGACATTGGTGCTTTCCACGCCATGATATCAAAGGCATGCCAAGAATTTGCGCCAACTCCTACAGAGGAAAAGAAAGATTGCTTCCTTTTTCTTCACATTGGTAAGCGCAGGAAGGCTGTATTTTCAATACCAATCCTAGACCATGTTTGGCAAGAGGGGTTGCGGACTCTGAAGCATCCTTTCTCTGAACCCGATGTAAAAGGAAAGCTAGACAAAAAACTGCTAGATGTGACACCAAATGTCTCGCCTCCCCAGAGTCGCTTGTGTCAGAGGCGGCGAGTCACAAGACACGTACCCAAAACAATTGCGCTACACCTCCCGATGATGAGGGCAGGAAAATCGAAGGCTTTATAAAGAAAGTGCTTACCATTGGGGCAACAACATTTAAAGCGCCCAATGCCCTGGCGATAGTGGCTCGCTACGAAGGTGAAATGTTGCACCGATTGGCCCCCATACCGGAGCACTTGCCAGAACAACAGCCGAAGGAGGCCATGACATTGATACATGAAGGGCAGGAGGCCTCCAACCACAGCATCAATATTGCAGTCGGTCTCGCAGAGACGGGAGTCAAGCAAATCGATAATGGTTTTGTCCTAAGAAGACGGGGATGGCTACGCTGCACCGACATAGACAGGCGGTACAGCATGAAGTCGTTGATATGCCTTTTGAGGGAGAGAACGTTTTTGGTCACAAAATCAACAAAGCCCTTAAGTCAATGAAGGCAGACTCCAATACTGCTGGATCATTAACTGCTCTACAAGGCAGAAGGTCCTTTCCTCTCTTTAGAGTAGCCTCAAGCCACCCCAGATTGTTGTCTAGGGGTGTCACGGTATTAGTTTTATGACGGTACAATAAACTTCTTGCCAAATGACGGTATATCATGGTTATCGCGGTATAGCAGGTGTAGTTAACTAATCTTAACAAATATTTTCTAAAAGGTCATACATTGTCAGATTTATCATCACAAACAAAACCAGGCACCCAGGGCCAGAATTGGGCTTTTCAATATACTTTCCACTGAAATGCCACCCCTTGCTTCCACCAAACTCAAACACATGTGTGGAGAGGAGGAGGGGCGGGGGGAGCCCTGCTGCGACTGGCAAAGCAAACTGAATGGCTTTTCTTAAGTGGTCATTTAGGCTTTTAGCCCCCCCCCCACTGGCTTCTGGTGAAGATGAACATGTTGCCATTTTGATAACCTGCATGCCACAGATCAATGGAGTCTGATGGTAGTATACGCTTGTGCGCGCATACACACAAACACGCACTCTCTCTTTACGTTACAGCCTTTAGTTTACTTGCGGGCCAATTGGTGTTCAGTAATCACGGACATGTTACACCTTGGTATGGCATCAGGGAATACCCACAGAGATGAGTAAATTTCGCAGTGTGACTTATTATATTTAAATTCAATGATGGAACCAGGGAAATCCCCCATTGTCATAGAAAACTTTAGCCATTATAAATATATAAACCTCAAAGCCGCCAACCCAAAATAAACCCTTTTCTTTCTTGGCACTGTATTTATTCTTCCTATTGCTAACATATTAATTTTGTGTCAGGCACGTGTGGTTTATGGAATGGCATTTAAAAATTGCTCCAACTGAAACTACTTGGCAGACGGCACATCCAACACTGCAAGACCAAGACTGCACAGCACTTGCTTACTGCAGCCTTTCCAAATCAGATTGAAAAGCACACTTAACGGTATGAACGGTATACCGGTATAAACAATGTGACGGTTATTATTGTTCAATTAAGTGGTTCACGGTATCTTTAACGGTATACCGTAATACCGTTACATCCCTATTGTTGTCCTCAAGGGACAACAAGAACTAACAGAAGATCTGGCTACTACTCTCAGGGCTATAGAAGAAGCTACCAGTCCTCCCAACGCAGCAGGTATTACCACCAAGGTCAACGCAAACGTAGATCGGCCACCTTGCAAAGATGTAGGCAGAGCAAAACCCAACAATGACTGCCTTAGGGACAGACTAGTGGGGGTAAATGTGGCGTTTCATTTCAACAGATGGCAGGCAATTACAAAGGATAGATGGGTGCTAGATGCCATTCAACACTGCCATCTGTTGGTGTTCAAACAGAAACCCTTTCCTCCTGTAAAGGTGTCACATCCGCACCTTTTGAGTTCTCAAGCAAGAAGTGCGGCAAATGTTACAAAAACAAGCAATAAAAAGAGTTACTCCTTCATCGAGGGGGAAAAGGAGTATACTCAATATACTTCATAGTAAAGAAGCCGGATGGGAAATGGCGTTCAATTAAACAAAAACTTCAAAAAACAGAACTTCAAAATGGCCACTTCAAGATCTCATAAAGGCGGTACAGCCTCACGAATATCTAGCGGCTTTAGACCCGAGATGCTTACTTTCACATCCCAGTAAATCAGAGACATCAACAGTATCTCAGAATCAAGGTCGGCGAAAGTCATTACCAGTTCCGAGTCCTACCATTCACCCTAAAATCAGCCCCCGCGACGTTCACCAAATGCCTCCTTAAACAAAGGAAGAGGCCCACGCTCATGACAACGTGAAGTGTTGTCCCCATTTATACATTCTTTTGTGCACAGAGGTCACAGAGAGTGTCTTCTAGTATAGGGAGTGTTTAATACAAAGAATAAATAATAAAATCTTTCCTTTTCTTTTTTTTTTTCCAACACATAACAATGCCTGAAACCAATGTTCCAGGAAAATGCATACAAACAAGTTATACACAAATAATTAAACAAAAACAAGAAAACACATTCTAACAGAATTGTGAAATACTACAAGGTAGACTGAATGCTACTATATAACTACTGCAGGATATAACAAATATTACCCTGAAGAGGTTTTTATATTATTGGCATGATTAGTCATAATCATGTCTTCTTTCTGCCTATGTGAGAGTGACATATCAAAAACTGTTTAAAAATGCTCCTGTGTATTGATAGTCAGTCAAGCATTGGTAAATGTTTTGGTATGCCAGTATTTGTAGCATTGATGTCGAACCTTCCTCAGTGCAGGTGAATCTAATGACCCTAGTGGGGCAGAGAAAAATGTGTATATATCGAAACTCAATACTCAAATTGGACACACTCAATCTTTGCAATGACGGCTGCTAAACTAAATTGGAAAAATCCACAAGGTACTTACCCTGTACTGCAGACAGGGGTGTGAGGGATGGGTGGTATTCTCTCCAGAAAAATGGCAGTCCATGTGTGCCACCCACTCTTGGACCATTGGTGTGCCCTGGCAAGTGCTCAAGGCCACTAAAAGGATAAATCAAAAATAGGGTTAATCAAACCCCTGTTTCTGCACGTGGACAATTGTAGCCTGTATGTTTCTATGCAAGGGATTAGAAAACTGAGCTCGCCTTAGATACCCTTACAGAAAAAATATTATGTATAGAGGAAGTACCTGTGGTGCTGATAATTAGGACCCAGTTCACCAAATGCGTAGCACCAGTGACGGCTTCTCTCAGTAAACGGGGCCACCATGTCTACCGTTACCTAGATGACTGGTTGGTCCGAGGCTCAACACATCAAGAAACTGGGACATCTCTGAACAAACATAAACTCTTCTACAACAGTTGGGATTTGCAAGCAACTACATAAAATCTTGCATTGTGCCATCGAAAGGTTTGGTGTTCCTGGGTGCGCAATTTTCCACGAAACAGGTCCTCGTCAGTCCCTCAGCCAACAGAGTGAAAAAATGGATAACTCTGGCACGCCCTTTCATCCCAATCAAACAAATCCCGGCAGGCAAATACATGGCTCTTCTAGGGACCATGTCATTCTGTATTCCACTAATACCCAATTGCAGGCTACTCATGCGCCCGGTAAGACTTTCTAGCTACCAGATGGTCCCAGACACAAGGATCCTGGGGAGACACGATAACTATCAGCCAGGTGGTCTCAAAATCACTGAAATGGTGGACAGTCCTTGACAATATTTTGAAAGCAATGTCACTGGTAGAATCAACTCACCATCTCGCTATCGTAACCGATGCCTCCTTGGCGGGCTGGGGAGCTCACCTGGGAGTTCACCAGATCAACGGCCTGTGGGCTCCTGAATAATCAACTCTACACATAAATGTCCTGGAGCTGCAAGCAGTCCATTAGGCCCTAAAATCCTTCCTTCCACTGATCAAGAATTCAGTAGTGCAGATCCTCACGGACAATACCACCACAATGTTTTACCTGCGCAAGCAGGGCGTTACAAGGTCAAACACCTTGTCTCAGGAAGCTCAAGCTATTGGCAACGGGCCATTCACAGCAACATTGTGCTGCAAGCATTCCACCTTCCAGGAATATACAACCGGCAGGGAGACTCCCTCAGTAGGGACTCTTCGCAGTCCCACAACTGGCACCTTCACGACAACCAAATAAGCAAAATGTTCTCAGCATGGACCTCTTCGCCACAAGCGGCAACAAACAATACAAAAACTTTGCGAACAGGTTACCACACCCCAGTTTACAGGGGGGCGCCTTCTCATTCCCATGGAGTGGCATCTTTGTATATGCGTTCCCTCCATTCCCACTGATCAGGAAGACAATCCAGATGATCTGTAGCTACCATTTCAAGATAATCCTAGAGGCACCGTACTGGGTCATACAACCCTGGTTCTCGGACCTCTTTCAGTGGACAACCGAATACATCTGAGGTCCCACGCTGTGACCCCTCTGTCACAGAGCATCGGAGCAATTCTACATCACGACCCAGGCTCCCTCAAACTGACAGCATGACTCCTGATCACGCCGAGTTCATCCTTCTAGACATCCCACAGGAATGTCAGTGCATACTAGAGGCAGCTAGGCACCTTCCACTAACAAGTCCTACAACCTGAAGTGGAAAACATTCAGCGCATAGTGTTCGCTGCAGTCCAACCTTCACCCACTGACCATACAACCACAACAGGTTCTGCCCTGTCTGCTCAAACTAGCAAAGGAAGGCCTGGCGATCTCCTCAATAAAGGTACACATGGCAGCAATCTCCAGGTTCACTAGGAAAACAAAAGAAACCCCCCCCTTTTACAGCAACAGGTTCCTCAAACACTTCTTAAAGGGGCTTTTACGTGTTTTTCCACTGAAGAAAATCATTCCACCGGTGTGGAGCTTGAATCTGGTCCTAGCCGGCCTCATGAAACACCCTTGTGAACCTCTCTCTTTTGTGCACATCAATGATGTAACCTGGAAGGTGGCATTCCTGATCACTATTACATCCTCCAGACGAGTCTCTGAACTACAAGCCTTAGTGGTGGACCCGCCATACCTCTGTTTTTCAATGGTCAAAGTTATCCTCTCCATCAATCCTCAATTTATAACCAAAGTACCATCTGAATTCCATAAGAATGCCGCTATACCCCTATGTACCTTCTTGCAGAACGCCACCTTCCCAGCGAGAGAACATTGCACTCACTGTATATAAAAAGGGCGTTGAAATACTACCTGGACCGGACAAAATCCTCTAGAGCGGCGAGACAGCTCTTTATTGCTTTTGGTCCCTCAAACAAAGGAAAAGCCATCACAAAACAAGGCATTGCAAGGTTGGATATCCTCAGTGATTTTCTTCTGCCACGCAAAGGCCAACAGGCCACTGCAGACTACAGCCAGGGCGCATTCTACTAGAGCCACAGTGCTTCGGCAGCTCTCTGGTTGGGAGTGCCCATCAAAGACATTTGCCAGGCGGCAACTTGGGCAGTGCCTCACACGTTCACTAGACCCTACTGCATGAAACCGCACCCGGAACACGTGCAAATTGGACGAGCATTCCTTCAATGGCTGTTCCATTAAGGTAAGTCCTGCAGCTTCCTGGGTTTGTTGTAATTGTGCATGTACACTTCTGGCATGAGCGTAAAAATGCAAAGGTTTCAAATGTTTGTTGCCGGTATTTTTCTCCTCCACACATGTATACTGCTATTTGTATTTTATTATGTTTTATATAGCACTTTTGTCCAATGTGCTGTTCAGTTAAAACAGAGTGCAGTACAAAAATAATGATAAGTAAACATCAAAACATTAATGGATCAATGCTGGTAGCAGACAATCAAGAACAATGTTAAAGGTGAGATTTCAGAGAAGCGCGAAAAGTAGAATAGTGTGTAATAGAGCAAATAGCCATAGGAAGGGCATTCCATTGTTGGGGGGCAAGAAGCTGGAAAGAGCAAAAACGGACTGGGCACATGGTGGACGTGGGACATTGTCTAAAAAGACCAGAGGAACGCAATGGGTGAGAGGGAATGCAACAGGAAAGGAGTGGGGCAAGATAGTCGGGTGCAAGCTGGTAAAGATTTGAAGACTAAGCATAGAAACTGGAATTGAGCTGTGAGTAGATGGTAGCCAGCCAAGTGAAGAAGAAATTGAATCATGGGTAGGGAAGAAGACAGAGTAATCAAACAGAAGAGTTATGGATTGATTTCAGAGGAGCAAGACAAGAACTTGAAAGGCCAAAAAGAGTGTTGGAGCAGTAGAAGTCATGAAAAGATTAAAGAAGAGATAAGAAGTTTGGTGGCTTAGAAAGTAAGAAAAGGGCGGATATTGTACAGATGAAAACAACAAGTGTGGGAGGTAAGCGAGATATGGTGAACAAAAGAAAGATTAGAGTCAAGATAAAGTCCAAGATTCCCAGCTGTGGGAGAAATTGTAAGACTAGCAGGTGGAAAAGATACGAAAGGAGGTGGAGGATGAGGCGGAATAGTGTTAGCAGGGATGAATAGCATCTCAGTCTTCCCTGCATTTAAAGTAAAGAAATGAGAAGCCATCCAGGATTTGATAGCAGAAAGACAAGCAGTGAGGGCATGGTGAATTTCAGGAGTAAAAGACGAGAAAGATAGGAAGAGTTGTTTCGTCGGCGCAGAAGTGGTGAGAAAGACCAAAAGAAGAAATTGTTGTTGAGAGTTCAGAGGAATAAATAGAGAAAAGGAAGAGACCCAGAACTGACCCTTGAGGGACCCTGTGCTCGAGGGGAAGGGATGAAGAGGTTTGTCCAGCCCATGAAACAGTAAAAGTTTGATTGTGAAGATAGGAAGAGAACCAGGAAAGAACAGTACCCCTAACACCAAAAGATGAGAGATTCCAGAAGCAAAGAATGGTCCACGGTGTCAAAAGCAGCAGATAAGTCGAGCAGAATAAGAAAAGAAGAGTGTTTAGAGTAACAAACTGATAAGAAGGAGTGAAGTATACAGATCAAAGCAGTTTCAGAGGAGTGACTAGGACAAAAACCAGACTGCAAACAAGGGACAAGTGATAGATCAGTGACAAAAGATGAGCTCTGAGAATAAACAAAATGTTCAAGGAGTTTAGAAAGATATGGTAGAAGAGAGAGAGGCCAAAAGTTAGAAACAATAAGAGGGTTGGCTGCGGGCTTTTTCAGAATAGGAATAATTGTAGCATGTTTAAAGGCTGTGGGAAAAACAGAGGTGCTGAGACAAGTGTTGAAAAAAGAAACAAGATAAGGTACAAGAAGAGGATAGACTTTAGGAACAAGAGCAGATGGGATTGGCTCAATGGTAGTAGCAGTAGGATGTGCTTTAGCTAACCAAAGTAGTACATCAGAGCCAGAGACTGGAGATAGAGAGGTAAAAGCAGATGGAGTAGAAAGAAGTGCTGATACAATAGTTGGGGTAGGAGAATTTAAAATGTATTGACCAAGAGGCTGAACTTTAGAGGAAAAGAAATGAGCAAATTCAGAAGCAGACAAGTAGAATTAATAGAGTGATCAGGAGAAGGGGAGACGAGAGCTATGTTACAGTTTGAAAGAGACGTCTAGGGTGAGTAGATTGTGTGTGAAGATCATCAGAAAAATAGTCACGTTTGGCAGAAGTAAGACACTTGTCATAGAGGACATAAGAGAAATAGGCAGAGTGATTAGATGAGGATTTCATTTTCAGCCAATGATGCTCCAGCCTACGAAGACATATTGCGCAAAGATGAGGGGACAGCCAAGGTTTACGAGTAGGCTGAAAAGCAGAAAGAGGGTAGAGTTGGTCAAGACCAAGAGAAAGAGATGATGAGAGAGTAAAGGCAGCCTCATCTGCTATAAAATCTATTCACAGCATGTGAATCTATGAAAGATCCAATGCTGGAGAATGGAATCGTTTCTTACCTGTAACTCAATTTCTTCAGCGTTGGTATCTTTCATGGATTCACATGCGTCCTCCAGGCAAACATCCCTACAAGGGGTTATCCTTCAGCTGGAGTGGTTAAAACCTGAGGGGAAGCTGCTTTGGTGGAGATATACTCTCAACGTCCTATTGGTGGGGACCAAAAGCACCCACAAAATCGATTGCACACTAGAGGTATTTGTTTTTCCATAGGAAAAGTACTAAATCAAAGTAAACGGGATTCCCAGTCTGACGACTGGGAATATTCACAGCAGGTGAATCCATGAACGATACCAACACTGGAGAAATAGTTACAGCTAAGAAACTACTCCATTTTACCCTGCACCTGTTCGCCAACTCTCAAATTTGGAAAATGTTCAGCTCAGCCAGAAACCCATTTTAGAGGACCATTTACAGTTCCCTGAGTCACAGGTGGATGAATTGTATACCACCAAAATCACCTGGAAATGACCAAAGAATGACACATCAATCAAGAAAGTACAACTTTTGGTTGCTGAGAAAAAGGCCCAAGTTATAATAGTCCTTTTAAATTAATACTAAATCTTCATTTTGGGCAAATGGGAGCTCTGTTCCCTCCAGACCATTTGTCTCTTTGTTGTTTGAAGTTGGTGGTTTTCAGATCATAAATAACTGGGATGCACCAGCTAGATTTATATACTCTGCATAGAACTGCCTTCAGAGACAGCAAGTCTGGGGAACACTTGGTTTTCAACACTTTTCAGGCAAGCCACATTTTATTGCAGTTGTATGCAGCTGGGATGTAAGCCAGGCTGTCAGTGCGGGATGCCTTTGTATAGTTTGCCCAGAGGCCCACCATTTGTCCTTGGCTGGAAGGAACCCATATATTGCATTTTCTAACATCAGCCTTGATTCCTTGACATACAGTGTGTTTTCAGGGTCCACTTTGCTTTTGCGTTGAAAGTACAGGGCTGTTTCATTCAGTCATTAATAAAGTATATTTTAAAATATCTGCTGTTTGTTTTTTTTCTGCCGAAAAGTGAGTCTGAATTGGCAGAGGGCACCACCTTTTGATGGGTGGCAGTTACAGTGAAAATGCTGCATTAATTTCTCAGCCAGTTATATGATGTGTGTTTCTAATCTGCACTTCCATTACATTATTGTTTTAGCCGTCTCTGGATTTCCCTTGCAGAAAGACACCCTTGCAAAGCCGTTTTGGTGTCACTGTTTAAAAATCCTGTATTTTTTATGTGAAAGGGACCTTTGAATTTCTTCTGCCTTTGTGAATTAAAAATGCTGCTTTTCCTTTGGTAATGAAAGGTCAGCCTTTTTCACATGGCCCTTCAGTTCTGTTAGTTTGGGGCCTTTGATTACACCCCACATGTGACACTTTATTTTATGTCTTGTGCAGGTGGCAAGAAACCCTCTTTACCATCATCCTCACCATTGCTCCCCACCCCTTGCCCATCGGTTGTCATTCTCTGCAGTGCTTTTTGTGTTCTTGAAAATGCTGTGCACAGATCACAATCTCTTTAGCCCTGCAACATGTACAGTCAAAACACTTTGTTGCTGGAGTTCCCTTTTAATGGCATGTGGCACCTTAAAACATGACCATATCATAAGCTTGGCACTCTATATGAAGTTTCATTTAAATAATATGCAACACTTTTCTATTGTCAAAAACAATTTCAAACATGCAGGGTTCTGTCTTTTTAATCTGCGTACTTGCAAATGCTAGCAGTTTTGTTTAACTTAATTGCATGTAAATGGAATTTTGACTGGTGTTGCACTTTTAGCAATCTGGCAGTCTTTTAACACAACAAACCTTTCCGAACAAACACTTTTTAAATTTATATTTGAAACCCTTTTTCTTTCATCACTATGCAGGGCAAAATCAAAATCCCCCTTCTCTTGCAGCCATTTTCTCACTTTCAGTAGAAGGTGTTCTTTTAAATCAGTGACTCCACTCTATTTAACTTTGGGTAAACACTGTTCTATCCCAGCACACAAAAACCCTGTTATTCAGTTGATCATTTGAAACCCCTCTGCTTTAAGGCAGAGTTCAGGGGAATGGGAAGAAGTAGGGAATTTCAGGTTTAATGCACCCCTCCCTTTAGGGAATTGTAGGCTTGGAAGAATAAACAGGAGTACCCAATTACTTTACAGACTATATTTGTATCCACACTGGAAGCAATGTTGTTAACGTTGAATTTCAACAAAATCACCCAGTGTAATTTGGCTATGTGGGAATTAAATTGTTTAGTGAACTACTAAGGATCTACTTTGTGTGGCCACCCAATCAATAATGCAAAAACGATTCAATCAAACAGATCCCCACCAGACTTGGTTTGGTTGGACAAGTTTACTCACATAAATATCTCCGGGTTTGCACTCCAGAAAAAGGGCATCAAGGCTCAGGTTATCTTTCAGATAGAGGACAGGGACCATCAGAATCCAACATTGGTCATGTATCTTCTCCAGACTCAATCCCTCTATTTTGCCTCTACTTTGTCATAGATCCCATGCTCAGTCCTCTCTCCTGGTTTCCTCCAGCAATTTTATCAGCAGTTCCAACCCAGGTAATTTTGGGCAGTCTTCCTGATTTCCATTGTGCGTCTCCTTATGGATCTTTCACCACTCTCACAAAAATGTCTAAATGATGACATACCAGCTCAATTTTCATTAATTTTGATTGGGCTACTATTTTCATCTCCTCATTCAAGGCCAAACCTCTTCTTTGATTTGCTCTTTCAGTTGCCAAGCCCGAATTCTGGGAGGGATAAGACCACACACTTGAATTTACATTTTTAAACATTTCAGTTTTGTACTTAAAAACTAAGATGTGGCTATATTTTGAATGTACAGTTTAGCATAACATATATATATATGCCTGAAACGGTCTCCCATACCAGACCTAATTAAATGAGTCCCGTCACTACAGGAGGTTGCAGGTTCAAAGTAAGGCTTTTTCTTGATTTATTCATAAATTATAGCTGTTATCAATCTGACATTTTTTTATACAGAGATCTAATTTAATAAGCTGTCTCCAAAAATATCTGCTTCGTGACATTTTCTGGGATGTCCTAACCACATTTCAGGTTGTAACTCTTGGTCCCGAGGTCAAATTTTTAGGAGAGTTAAATCAACAGATAAGCTGGTTCATCAGTGTTTTAATGATCCTCAACCCGTTATTGTGCGACTTAAGGTTCCTGAGAAAATTGACAAAATAGGATTGTCCATCTAAACTAATGGCATATTTTGACTTCAATTGCACATTAAGTTTAGTTTCCCCACTCAATAGGAGATCTGGACATCTGCTTTATTTGTGGGTTTTGCATGCAGTTAATCAATTAGCATTATTTCTCCCAGGGTTTATGGATCAGTTGTTGCTTGTGTTGGAGAGCATGCTCCAAATCCCATAAATTACTTCCTGGTCACTGCTGTGGCTTCAAAAGATGTTTTAGATAAATAGAAGCTAGGGAAGGTCACTGTTTGAGTGTTCTGAACAGGAACTGAAGCCATTTCTCCTGAACAGAAACTGATGCCAATTCTCCTAAACAGAAACAGGTGATTTTACATGTTACAATTTCTTTTGCATAGGAGGCCTTTTAATATTTGACCGCAAATCATATGCAGATTTCTCCTGCGCCATGCCATCAATGTTCATCTTTAAATTATACTTTATATTACACTGGCACAGGCACTGGAGTTTCACCGGTAAACAGCTCCTTTCAATTCCAGATGCAACTGTCTTTTTTTCCATGCTGCTCTTTTTTGTGAAAATTGCCTTTCATTTTTTCATACTGTAGTGAAGGGTAGGCTTCTGATTTTAATTCTTTGTCTTTCACACATATGGCACATTTAATTTTAGTCTTCCTTCTCGCAGTTTCTTTCAAAACGTGACAAGCCACCCATTTCCTTAATATATGCCTTTAAATTTACTTCTGCAGTGTCGTTTCATTTTCCATGTTCCTGGTTTCAAGCTGCAGAATGCACACATTTTCCATGGTCTCCGTTTTAGCAAAAGAACAGCGTTTTCCTGTTTTGCAGTTTAAAAATGAATTTCTGGCCTTCAGTCTGCCAGAAGAAATTGTGCTTTCACATTGCCAAGGCAGTATTTCTGTATTTTTAGACCAATTTAATTTTATTTCTCTTGAAACAGCATTTTGATATGAAAGTTGGGAATTAAATGTTGGCCTTTTCAGTTTCAGTCATCTCTGTGTGTTTTCAATGTTCTGCATCTTTAGGTTCAAAGTAGCCAAATGCAGTTTCCTTTTTGTCTGGGGGCTTTATTTGAACCCCACACACCAAATCCCAAACGGGAGAAGCATTTTGCGATATGATTATTCCTGGAGCACACAGCCTTCCCTTTTTTCTCTGAATCACTAAAAGAGCCTGAAGGTTCTGATCGTCTTTCTTTAGCTTTCGTATTTTGCAACCTTGAGACAGAGCTGGTCTCCCGATGCTTTTGGCCAAAATATTGGTTCTTAAAGTTATGTTAACTGAGTACAATGTAATACATTATAGGCCTGTATGCAGTTTATTTTGTGAAACGTATTTGTGCATATATCAGCGTGCGTAGGGAGGCGTGTTTTGGTTCTTGGCTACTTGTAAGTCTATTTACCCAGGCTAAGAATTAAGATTATATTAGTATTATGATACACGTATGAATATTGAATTTGCAGATGTCCCTTTAGTACCTCAATCCTACTATTTGCTAGTCATTTTGTGCCTTTGGCAAAGACTGAAAGAAAACGGCCTGAAAGATTTATAAGGGCTTTGGAGAGGTTTTAGATCTGCTTGCTGAAGCGACAGTCGGAAGCCATTATAATGGGAACAGAGAAACCACCAAAAAGACATTTATTTTAAGCGATAAGCCTGTGCAGGCCGTGCAGAACTGTGATTTTTGAATTTAATGCAAGGCCATTTATTTATTTATTTACTTGCTTTTAATCGAAAAAAATTAACGATTTTTACAAGAACCTTTCTTCTTCTTCAGATGCGCCAAAGGCGCTTTTCATGGTCGTTTTTTTTGCGATGACAATTCTCAGGTCATATTCATTTTCCGCCTTCTCTCTCAGGATCACTCTGTTATTTAATTGTTCCTCGTATTTAGCTTACAATAGGCGAGTTCGCTGACCCGGCCACCCGTGCTGTTTTCATATGGGCCTGTGTGTTGGAAATCATTTCGAAAGCTAGATCTATCAATTTTACTGCCGCAATGGTCCATCTCGTTGTTTCTCCTGAGATTAGCCTATTCCAGACCGCCTCTTCATCTAGCGTCGTCGCCCCTTGCAGACATGATTGTAAATATCTGTCTCTGTTTGTGCTGGTTTTTGGGCATTTTAGGACTAGATGTTGCAATGTTTCCACTTCTTCTTTATTTTTGCATAGGCGGCAGCTGTTATCCATTTTCGATGATCTAATGGCTAGAATTTGGTGGGTGATCAGCAGGTTTAATTTTGCCTTCAAAAATGTGCTCCTCATCTTTTTGTTCGGAAACTTTTTGCAGTAATTCAGTGGCTCTTTCACCCTATTGAAAGTCGGTGGAAGGTGGGTGAGTAGCTTATTTAATCTCGCTGTGTCTACAGTACGGATCCAGTCCATGAGTTCAATTTTTATCTTTACTCGATCTGGATTTGTTTTGAGATCTTCTTCTGTGCATGATATTTCCTTTAGTGTTTCTTGTATTGTTGTTGCCCAATTGTTGAGCGCTTTACAGGTGCCCATTTTCAATTCTTCTGATATCACCGCAAATATTGGTAAGGAATCGGCCATTATGATTTTTCTATATAGTCTCAGCTCGCTTTGTTTCACTGATGAGGCCAAAGAGACCAGGCCCAATTCCCTTCTAATTGCGGGCATGGAGGTTGATTTGGGTAGGCCTAATACTGCCTTCCACACGTGCCCTTCCAATTTTTGCCATATTGAGTTTGGTAAGTTGAAGGCGGCTTCCATACCATAGATGATAGAAGGCACAACCTTGGCCTTGTAAAATTTTATCGCTGGGACAATGGAGAATTTCCCACATTTTTTGTCAACCAGTCTAGTTTGTGCTGTAAGTCTTTTAACTTTGTCCCATAACTGGTCTTGTATTCCTTTGTCGCCTGTTGATCCATCTAAGGTTACCCCTAGGTATTTAAACTTGTCGACTACTTCCAATTTGGCGTTCTCCAAATGCCAATTCAGCTGCTTCTTATTTTTGTTTGCGTTTTTTTCAAAGACCATCACTTTAGTTTTTGTTGTGTTGATTTCCAAATAATTTGTTGACATATAGTTTGCCAGATTGTTCAATTTTCGTTGCAGCCCAATTGGCGTTTGGTCGATAATGATGGCATCGTCTGCGTACCATAGTCGTGGTATGATTTCATTTCCAATTTTTGGTGGGGAAGCTCGTATTTTTTCCTCTTCGATCTGATAGTCACCCAAAAAAGCAATGAACAGGGCTGGAGCTAGTGGGCAGCCCTGTTTTACACCTCGCTGGATTGCAATCTCTTCCGACAAGATGCCTTGTTTACTCAGTTTTACTCTAATTTTTGTATTTTCATGAAGCGCTTTTATTGGGGCCATGATGGACGTTGGGCATTTCCACTTGCTCAGTTTTAGCCACAGTTTTTCTCGGTCGATTTTATCAAAAGCTTTTGATAGATCTACGAATGCCAGGTAGATTCTTGGGGCTCCTTCTTTTACTTTTGCTTTCAGGATCTGTAGGATCAGTATATTTATTGTCGTGCCTCCCTTCTTCTGAAATCCTGTCTGAAAAATGTCGAAGCAGGGTGCAGTCTTTGCCCATGTTCTGAAATGGATCAACAGCTGGGTTGCATAGATTTTGCCCACAATGTCTAACAGCGCTATGGGCCTGTAGCTTTCCGGGTCTTCTCTTTCGCCTTTTTTATACACTGGCACAAGTATGGCCTTTAGCCATGTTTCCGGGACCATTTTTGTCTGGGCACAATGTGAGAAGATTTTGCTTATTAGCACTGCCCAAGCGTTGGCCGATTGCTTTAGGTCAACATTTGACAGCCCGTCGGGTCCAGGGGCCCTTGATGTTTTTAAATTTTTGATAGTCCTTTCAATGTCTGTAGTGTTTGCCACGTTCACCCAAATGGCTTTCGGGTCCGATAATCCTTTAGTTGTTTGTGTTTACGGTCGCTCAAATTGTGCCGTTAGATATGTTTTCCAACTTGACTCAGGGACTTGATTTGTCAGTTCCGGTGGCTTCGAGGGATTTGTTGCTTTGATTATTCTCCAGAAATCGCTTGTTTTCTTTGAGCCAAGACTTTTCAACATTCTTTCCGCATCTTGTTGGTACATCCGTAATCTATGTTTCTTTAGCCACTGATTATATTTCTTAGCCTCCATCTGCCAGTTTTCCCAGTCTTCCTGCTGGTCTCTTTTTATTGCAATTTTTCTTAACCTCCTCACCACTTTTCTTCTTTCAACCACCAGTTTATCATATGTGTGCAATGCATTTGACGTTTTCTTCTGTTGACTCCACGCTGGTTTTTTGTATGGTATTAGCAATGGTATGTAGTTCGGTCGAGTTTGTGGTGCTTGTCCTTGGGCTTCCTCTGGAAGTCTATATCTTGCTGTTATCGTTTTTACATCTTCTTCTGTTAGACGAACTCTAGATTGCTGGTGGTTTATTTCGAGATTGTGTTTGTACACATGATTTTCTGTTTGAGATCCTGTCCATTTACATGTCAGCAGATTATGATCACTGTGTGTGGTTCTTTGAACTTTGTATTCTTCAATTCTGGGTAGGACACAAAGATGTAATCTAGGGTAGCTTTTGCATTCAAGCTCTCCCAAGTTGGGATGTTCTTTTGCTTCGGAAATAGAGCTGCGATGTTATGAAGATTTCTTGGTTTAATCAAGGTCTCCCATGCGATACCTCTCTCTCGGGTCGTGCCTTGACACTTTCCCAACTTTGTTTCTTTGTTCCCCTCCCTACAATCGGCGTTTAAGTCACCACATATGATGATGTCCGCATTCATGTGCTCTGTTTTGATTTCGTCTATCATCTCTGCCATTTTTGCGCAGTACGTTTTGTTTGTCATCTTTTGGGGGTTCCAATACGTGTTCATTATGATGACTTGGTTGCCAATCATCTTGCTCTTTGATTTTTCTTCGTTGGTCCATGTGGTCAGTATTACTAGCATCTCATGATTCATGCAGTTTTATCGGTGTTGCCAGGCCCACTCCCATTTTCGTTGCTGTCAACAGACCTGAGGATGGTGGGCCTAACAAGCCCTTGCTTGCAGGTGCTATTTCCACTACATAGCCGTTTAGGCCGGGTTTTGCTTGTAACCAAGTTTCTTGTAGACATATGATGTCTAGTGCGCCTAAGTCCACGTCGCCCGGTCTGGTTAGATGAGTATATCCTCTTGTGTTCCATGACCCCAGGATGAAACATTTCTTGCTTTCTTTTTGGTCACCACTACTTTGTTCATCCCACGTAGGTGCCGGTGACCGCGTTAATTGCTAGTTCTCTGTTTTGCGCATTAAGGCTGCTTTTAGCCATGCTAGCGGGCCCATGTTCATTGACATCTCCTTTGTTTGTCTCGGGGGTGATTTCTTTGCTCTCTCGTTTCTACTGTGGCGGCCAGTTCTCTCTGGGCTAAAATGTCTCTGAAAGCGTCTTGGTTCCGCTCTCCGGTGTAGGTTATGATATTCTGAGCCCGTGTCCTGGTGCTCCTTCCCTGACTGCGTGTTTTGTTGTTGTTTTTCGTCCTTAAGGTATCTTCGGTTCTCTTTTCTGTCTTCCGTTCGTCCATACTCCAATTCCAAATCGGTACCCTTTTCTTCTCTATGTTTTCCTATTCTATTAGATCGATACCGCTCTTCTGTCCGTGAAGTAAAATGGTATGGCCTTCTTTCTTTTTCATCATGCTGAGGCTCTTTCTTTTCTTTTTGTATTTCTCTTTTTATTTCTGTCAACCCAAACCCATTTTGGTGCATTTCAATAGCTGCGTTTGCCTCCGTGTCTTGCCGGATTGGTTCTTTCACGTGAATGTATGCCTTTGCGATCTTTCCTCTATGGTAAGGCTCTACTAACGTGATGTCTTCTGTTTTTATCATTTTCAGCGCGTTCATTTTGCTCATTAATTTCAAAATCGTCTTCCTATTTAGGATCATATATCCGCTTTTTGGATCTAGTTGCTCAAGTTTGAATATACGTTCCTGTTTTTCAGCTTTCGACATACCAGTTCTTCTGTTGTCCTCTGAGCTTTTTATCACCTGTTGTCGGTGTGTTGTTGACCGCTCACTTATTCTTTGCTCTTTTGAGGGCTTTCGTTCTTCTTCTGTTCTTTTTTTGTATCTCCAATTCTCTCCTCTTTTGGGTCTCACTTGCCTCTTGGCTTCTTTTTGGTGTTTGGGCTTTCATGTTTTATCTAATTTCTATTTCTTTCTCTGATTCTTTTTGTTTTTGTATTTGCTGATCTGTGTTCACCTCCATCACTGAGTTGTTGGAGGCGGTCTCCCAATGTTGGGACAAGTTCATCAAGTTAGTATCACTCATAAAATCTTCAACCGAAAGGGGAGAGCTTCTCGTTTTGTCTCTTTTCCGCCTTTTTTCTGGACTTTCCTCTCTAGTTCCTTCTTTTTTTTTTCTTTTGGTTTTTCTGATTCCTGCTGCTCCGCCTTCTCTTTTGTTGGATCTTTCTCTGCCTTGTCATTATTCTTTAGTTTCAATATCACTGGAGCTTTTCTCTGAGGATGATCTCGGAGTCCTGATTTGATTGGGTATATTTGTGGGGGTTTGAACCTTTCCTCCATCACTTCCTTTATCTCATGGTCTCCTTTGTGTCTATCTGTGATTGCAGCCTTTTTACTTTCCAACTCCGATTTTTTTTAGTTTTCTGATCCTCCTCCTGCGTCCCCCTTTTTAAGCACTCAATTTGTTTCTTTAAGTCCTCCAGTTCTTTTTCCCACCCTTTCTTGTAGGTGTCATTTCTTTCTTCTACAGCTATGATGTATCCTTCTATATGCGTGATTCTTGTGGATATAGAGGCCAGAATTGATGTGTTATCTTGTATTCCTTCTTTTATTGTTTCATATAGTTTGCAATATGGGGCCAGTGCGATCGTTATTGCAGACATGATTGTTAGTAGATCAGTTTTTTTACTTGGGGACTCCTTTTGTATCGACGTGCCTAATTCACTTCTCCTTCTGTTTTTCGGCGATTTCGGTGTGCTGGCTATTTTCCCTGGCGTTGCCATTGCTTCTGTAAATAGGCTATCGTTTAACCTGGTTCTGTGTGATTTTTCCTACGACTTTGTGCACTTAGGTTGTTCTTTCTGTGTTTCTCTTTGCTGGTTCACTCCATGTAGTTCTCTTACTTTCTCCGGGGTACGAAGTAGCTGGTCTAAATTCGGGTGTGCTTTTGCCCAGTCTGGGCAATCCGCGTTTTGACGTTGCTCTTTTGGTTGGAACACCCTCTCCCGGGCCAGGGCCTGTCTTTGGTTGTCGTCTTCAGTTCTTAAGGTATTCCCCCCTCCTTCAGAGGGCGCCTCCTGATGTTCTTTTAAGGTGCTTAGCCTTCCGTCTTTCTTCTCTTTCTTCTATTTGCCGCCGGATTGTTTTCGCCGCATTCTTTTTTCCTGCAAGAGCTGCGACAGACCTATAGCTAGTGATCCTTCTAGCCCCATGGTGGCCCCGGGGGTCTGTTGGCTATCCCCTCCGGAATTTACCTCGACCGCTTCCAGCAGTTCTGCGTCCGATAGATCGTTTTCCGGGTTTAATTTTCGTTTCTGCTGGTTGAAGAAAAATGCTTTCAATGTTCCTGACAAGGATACTGGCAAAGGTCCTTTTTGCATTCCAACATCTTTTTTTTGCGGTTTCTTTTTTATATTTTCTCCTGTCGTTTTCGTTTTTCCTAGCTGTTCACATCCTCCTTCTTTGGTATTCTTTGTTGTTTTCATTTTATTTGTCTTTTCTTGATTTTTTCTTTGCGTTGTTGGTTTATTGGCAGTTATCCTTTTTTTTCTGTTTTGCTTCTAGGGCTTTTTTCTCCAGTTCTGTTTCCGAATCTGAGTCTGACGTCCCCGTTTCACTTTCTCTCCAACTTTCTTCTGTGCTGCTTTCTTTCCCTTCGTGCCTGATGGATTTATTGATTGGCACTTGCATCCGATTTTCCTTCCTTTGTATTGTCTCTTCTCCTATTGCGTTCTCACTTATGCCTAATTCCTCATCAATGTCAGCAGACCCTGGCTTCCTGTGTACGCTTGCTTGTACGACTGTTTTGGGAACCTTCTCTTGTGGCCAGTCAAGCCTTCTTCCTTCCTCATTCTCTTGTGGTAAACTGTCCACATCCACACTTTCCCTTTCTTGAGTGGCAGTCAGATTATTAGCTTGGCTCTTTGCCAATTCCGCTATCTGCGTCCCTTTGGTATTCTCATTTGGGCTATCTGTTTGACCTCGGACTTTCTCACAGCATTTCTCTAGGCCACTCCCCTCCGTGTTCCGCATCCGCGTGGGGCTCCTCCCAGCCCGCCCTAGGTCAGGCAAGCCTGTCTGTCCTGCTCCGCGGTTTGCTGGCTTTTCCTGTGATTTCTTCTCCCTCCGTTCCCTCTGGTCCTTGGCGTCGCGGCGCTCCTGCTGAGGGTCCGTCAGCGGCTGCCCTCCGGCTGCCGTTTCGGGAAACCCACTCGCCTTAAAAGCAGTGTGCAGGGCACTGGTCACCTCGGATCCTGGTAGGTCCTGTTTTCTTTCACTGCTTGGGTTTATTTGCGGGACTTGTGGTTCTGTTGTTACTTGTGCGTCTTCCGCCTCTGGTTCGACGACGCACAAAGCTGCCGTCGTGCAAGCCTCTCTGAGCTCGTTGTTCATGCTGTTGTAACGAGTCCTCGGAGTATGTAGCTCCTTTTTTCCTTCGTGGGCAGTTTCTTCACTGAGAGGCGTCTTGGATTTCAGCCGCCTGGCTGGCGATTTCACACTCCTTAGACGCCGTTTGCTGTTGTCAGTATCTGAATCTGCTACCACCTCGTCCGGTTTTTCATTTCTATTTTTTCGCCCTTGATGTAACGGTGGTCTCTCAGATTTCTGGGCTGCGTCCATATTGCGTCTGCCTCTGCCCCCGCGGGCTCCCGCGGACTCCAGCAGACTCAACTCTCCTCACCCAACTCTGCTCACCGCTCCGCTCTGGGTGCAGGGTTTTTAAGCCCTCCCACACGCTGTAGTAGACAGAGGAGAGAGACTCCAGCAGACTCGACTCTCCTCACCCAACTCCGCTCCATTTAATATTGTGAACATGCCTAATCTCATGTATAGGGAAGTAAGTGGCTCAAATGAATGTGGCTTTAACAGCATTTAATTATCGGTCGGGGTGTTTAAGAGTCATTTTCCCTGCATAGGGACCACAACATGAAAATTATAGCTCTAATGGTTTTTATGACCGGATTATGGGGCGATGACATTGGAAGCTTGCTGGATGCCACTGAAAATACGTTATTAAAAAGATTCTAAAGGCGCTTGAGTGTCAAAAGTTCTATGCTGTCAGGAGCTGGTTTTAAACTACTTTTGAGAAAAGATAGAAATTGGACTTACTTGAAGATGTGTTGTGATCGCCCTGTGAACAGGATCCTGTGGCTGATATTCATTTGGACACCCTTCCTCCACTTCCAGCTGCAGGAGGAGTCTCTCAATTAATGGGGTATCCTATAGGATGATAAAGAGTGCACTTGCAAGAAGAGCTGAATTCAGGAGTGGACGAGCTACAGTATCCAAACCCACATTGTTGATTAATATTTCACTGCTGGCTGCAGTGATCCCAACCTAGATTGCATTTGCTTGCAATTCTTTAGGTAGTAGACTTTGACTGGTGGTTTAGAATTGAGAAAGTACCTTGAGTGCTGAGGATTTCACTCCTTTTGCTGCATGCCTGCCACAAATAGCAGCCATAATGATAGTCTTGAAACCCTGAGCAATCGGGGACGTGTTCACACATCACACTTGTTCCTGAGTTACACAGAAGAAAAGTACAAGACAATGAAGTAGCATTTCAAAACATCAGGAGCGATATATGAACGTTGTAATTGTGTCCATCTGCACTTAACTAAAATAAAAAGTAAAAACATGACAAGCAGATCATTTTAAAGTTTGCTTACAAGACATATAATTGCAATTGTTTTGTGTTCTGTGGTAGAATGGGACAAACTGCACTTTCATGTTCACTATAACAACAAACAGCGTGCTTCCTTTTCTCACCTGCTTTGCAACACATCACTGAAACATAAACACACAGGGCGCCTACTCCCGTGTTTGCAACATCTTGCTTGTAGCAAGTGTTCAATGAAAAGTTGCGAGCCGGTGGCAACAGAGTTCTTATACCAGAAAATAGTTACTCTAGTAAGTCCTGGGTGAAATCTGGAGGTCCATGTTAACATTTGTCTTGGCTCCTTGGCTCTCCCCACCACTCAATCTCTCGATCATACGAAGAGCTAAGGACAAGGGGCATTCCCTATTGTTTTTTTTTTGGTTGCCCCCTCCCCTGTTCAGAATTTCAATATGTTTGAGCAAATGCCTCTTTTCTCTCCACCTTGGTAGTCTCATTTTAATGTTTTCGCTACGCTCCACCCCAGAAGAAGCACATGAAAAAGTCCTCAGCCTGAGGTATTTCGGTTTAAACGGAGGGTGATGCAGACTCTGTAGTCTGGGCCTGTTCCCTCTGCCTCTCCAACACCAGCTCTGGTGGTGATGGCGCTCCAGGGGCACCCACGGTGACGGCCTCACCTCACCTTATGTAGAGACTGCGTTACCTTCTATTCCTGCGCGATGCATGGCTATGATACTCCCAGCAGCACCCGCGGTTTTCTGGAAGCAGCTAAAGAGTTCCTTATGCTGAACTTTACTCCGACTAAACAAAGGCAAACGAGCGTGTAGATGATTTGTTTGGATAATTATCACCATGACAGCCATACAACAAATGTTTGGCTATTAAAGGTATTGTACACATTTACAGACAAAGCATTAGGAACTAATTGCCGTATTTCATAGTTCTACTTTTTGTTGAAAGGTTGAGGGTGCAGCTTCCCTGCTGAAAGCTCTGAAAGTACAATGCCAGTCTGAGTTAGCGCCTCGTGTATGCCAGTATGGAAGTATTCTGAGTTGGGCCTAGTAACTCTGGTCTATAACTCATAGGTTTGACTTCCCACTGTGCTGGGAAGCTAAGGAGTGTGGGAGTTCCCTAATATGAACCACCCCCAGTTGACCCTCTAGAAGGCGGGGTTTGCAAGGGAGGGGTGTCGTTAGGAGCTATCTAGCTTGATTCGTTACATAATTGCCTCTGCCAAGTGCTTGCTGAGTGCCCCTCTGCTGCACCATTGTATGGCCTTGGTGAGAACGAGATGGAATTCAGTCTTGGGTTAAAAGGAACCCATACTATGAAGAGTGACATTTAGAAATTCAAGGTCAAATAAAAAGGCTGACAAAACAGCTTGACCCTGTAATGGGTGTTAAATCATCACGGATCTAAACCTATAGTTTTCGACAAAGTAAAAAAATGCTTGGCCAAGAGAAAACATTACTAAATGTCAGGCTCCTCCCCTCGACAGCCAAACCCGGCAAAGACCTAAACGCTTCAGGCCTCTGCTAATTGGCACTATGCGGGCATATTTGAGGTTCTGTAAAGTGCCAAAAATAGCCCCGTTCTGTCAAGTTTGCTTGTGACGATCTCGAAATGGCAGCCCCAGCGCAGAACTAGTGTATGCTAACCGATGTGTCCTTGGCAGAAATGACCAATCTCTACAGATAAAGCATGATCTGCATCTCCTCCCAAATGACCACTGGTGGAGCTGCAACACCCCAAAGGCAGCCTTTGCCACCTATTTTTGACATGCCACCCGAAAGAGGCCTGGTGGGCTGATGCTGAATAGAGGCTCAGCCTAACAGTACGTGCCAATGTTAAGCTAAAGTATGAGATTGTGTTTTCGATGACCTCAGCCACTTGCCTACTGATGACTTGATACATCAATAGGCTCCAAACAAAATAATGTATTTACTTCAAACAGGATGGAGCATGAGTGTAGGTCAAAACAAAACCACAATGCCTTGCCACATAACGGTGTGAGGGTCAAGGAGAGCAGGACATATGAGGGGACTGTACAACCAGTGTCTGGTCAACAGTGGATCCATCGTCTGAGTCCAAGTGATGAAGTCTGCAGCTGTTTGTATCCAGGTTAGGTTTCTCTGGTTGAATCACATAAGGTCCCTCCTATTGCTTTCTGCTTGCCAGGGTCGGGACCCTTCTGTAGTAGAAGATGGAAAACTGTGGCCCTCCTAGGCATCGTAACTTGGGAATCGGATGATAGTTGGTTTCTTCCTCACCTGTCACAGGTAGATTTTCAGGCTGCAGTCATTATCTTGGCCTCCCAGTTAAGGTCTATATGTTGATTGTAATCCAACCTTTGCCAGAGCCTACGACTGGTTATGGCTTCTCGAGGAACCCTGCTGGCTCTAGTTCTTAACATGGCCTCTTGTGAAGGATCCTCGAGGAACCCTGCTGGCTCTAGTTCTTAACCTGGCCTCTTGCTAAGGATCCTCGAGGAACCCTGCTGGCTCTAGTTCTTAGCCTGGCCTCTTGCTAAGGATCCTCGAGGAACCCTGCTGGCTCTAGTTCTTAACCTGGCCTCTTGCTAAGGATCCTCGAGGAACCCTGCTGGCTCTAGTTCTTAACCTGGCCTCTTGCTAAGGATCCTCGAGGAACCCTGCTGGCTCTAGTTCTTAACCTGGCCTCTTGCTAAGGATCCTCGAGGAACCCTGCTGGCTCTAGTTCTTAACCTGGCCTCTTGCTAAGGATCCTCGAGGAACCCTGCTGGCTCTAGTTCTTAACCTGGCCTCTTGCTAAGGATCCTCGAGGAACCCTGCTGGCTCTAGTTCTTAACCTGGCCTCTTGCTAAGGATCCTCGAGGAACCCTGCTGGCTCTAGTTCTTAACCTGGCCTCTTGCTAAGGATCCTCGAGGAACCCTGCTGGCTCTAGTTCTTAACCTGGCCTCTTGCTAAGGATCCTCGAGGAACCCTGCCGGCTCTAGTTCTTAACCTGGCCTCTTGCGAAGGGTCCTCAAGGAACCATGCTGGCTCTAGTTCTTAACAAGGCCTCTTGCTAAGGGTCTTCAATGAGGCCTGCTGGGTATGGTTCTTAGGCCTCATGCTAAGGCTTTCAGTAAGCCTTCCTGTCTCGCAGTGTCAGTGAGCCATCCCTGCTCGGAGTCCTCCTGACTTGGGGTTGAGCTGAACGTACCGGTTTGGTTCATGGCCAGTGGCCATGAACACCCCCCACCATGTTCATGTGTCTCTGATGGTATTCGGAGCACTTGCCATGGCCCTGTGCCTTTAAAAGCAAGCTGCAGGTGGAGCCAAGGCTATATGTGCCAAAACCTTAATGGAAAGATGTCCTTACTGTTTGAAGAACAGTGAAGCTGACTTTGAGCATATTTGGAGCAGCTTTCTATAACCGGGACAAGTTACCTGTTGGCCCCTCTCCATAACCCTGCAGCCACCCTACACTTTGATTGTAGATGTCACTCATTGCTCATACACATCCTCTACTCCGAGACCCTTTGTTTGAGGCTGGAATCATTTTATTTCACGTTATTTCTTGCTCCATACTTGATATCTTGAACATTACTGCTGACCTAATAAGTCTCACATTACTCTTTTTTTTTCTTCCTCTTGACCCCTCCCAAGGTTACACCGTTTTGACCAGTTTGATATTTGTTGTTCTTTGAATATGTAAGTATAGAAAATATATACAAAATATTCCAGGCGAATGGTTCCACTATCTTAAACTTTACCTTTTAAAAGTCATTACGTTTCGTAGCTGCTCAGTCTGGGGAGTATTTGGTGAACGTACTTCCTTTAACTAAAGAAGTACGAAAATAACATGAAGACCCTGTACATTTGTTTTGACATCGCCTTGCATTTGTTTCCAGGAAAGTCGGCGTCCCTTGCAGGTGGCAGAAGCCTTGAGGTTTCCCACTCGAGGCGCTCTGCAGTGCCTGCATTATACCACGCATAAGGCCCTGCCTGTTAAAGCACGTTCTTCCTGCTTCCCCCTCCCCCGTGCACTGTGCTGGCTGTGCACCCACCTCTTCCCACTGAGACATTCAGCAGTTTGGAGCTCAGAGGTATGGAAACGGGTGCAGAGTGTTCTGAAATGCACGAATGACCATGACAAAAGATAAATAATTGCACGGCTGTTGATCTTTGGACCCCTTTGTGGCTTTTTATTTTATTTTATTTAAAGCCCTGCGGGCTACCAGTGCGTTACAAGCACACATATAAACGGGGGACCAAGCTCGAGAGCAGCAGAGCACAGTACAGTGCGGGCAGCGGCATTTGGACTGGCATCTTTTAACAGTAGCGCAGTGCTGTGAAGTCTGTGTCCCCAGTGGAATGAGTCCTTAGTATGCTCGTGGAAAGCACAGTAGCCCAGTTTATGGAACAGAGGCCTGAACATAGCAGTACTGTTCACTCTTCGAAGCATAGCAGCTGCTGTCTCTGTCTCAAGCTGTGCCTTCACCTAGACACTCTGCAGAGAGTTTAGCCCAGCAAAATAACAAAGCCTGGTAACATTGCATAAGGACAGAGGGACTGCTTGGTCACTGGCAGGCAGGGGAGCTGACTTATGAATTTCCCGGGCGGGGGGAGGGGGCAAATACAGGAAGTGACATCACTGGCAGTTATATGACTGCAAATTTGCATGTAGTCGCCAACTTGGTGCAATGGCACGCACGGGGGCGGGTGTTGATGCGCGCAGCGCAGAACAGTGGAAACATTGGCTAGCATGCACTGCATATACTAAAGTCAAGAAAGAAGGAGATTTAAGCCTTCGAGTTGCATTCCAGTAAGACATCACTGCCCCTACTCCACCGCTCTATAATAGTCCAGCAACACAACTAGGATGGGAGAATGAAATGCTTGCTAAACAGAAGGTACAGCTGCAAGGTGGAGTACCACCACCACCACCACCAAAAATAAGTTCCCAATTCAAGGGAAACGAGAAGTAAAGACGTTTCCCGATTAAAAACTACCAAGACGTGTGTGGTGCCATAGTACAGTAAAACATCAACAATTCAAACTTACAATAGTGCTGCTGTAGATTGGCCAGCCACAAGTGACATTTGCTAAGATGTTACCTCTGGGTAGCCAGATTGAGTTAGGGATGTAGCTTAATCTTAAACCTTTCAGTGGACACATCAGATGTGCTGCTGAAGTATAATGCAATCCTGGCTGAAGTATAATGCAATCCTGGCTGAAGTATAATGCAATGAAGTGTGGTTTCAGACTTGGGGGGGAAGAATGTTAACTGCTTCTAACATTGTAGTTCACCAGAAATTCTGGTAAAGTAGTGTACAATGTTAAAAAGCAGTTACCCAGGCTCACCCTGCACCCAGGTGATGTTTGGGACTGATGGAAGCACTCGCGTCTAAATATTGTAGCCATGGTTGTCTCCATGTTTTAAAAACTCCCACTTTCCGGGTTTTCAACATTCATTTGAAACACCCCTTATTCAAAAAATGAAGGAGTCAGTAAAAAAGCCAATGCTGAAAAGCCTATTTCGCACAAGTAGTAAGACCCAAAGCGTAAGAGCGACTGAATAGCAGACCATGCCAATATAGGATACTCCAGGATTACCTTCCGTCAAAATTCACCCACTGCAATGTTCCTAAATTCAGATTGCAGAGTAGTGTCTGACTGAACCTCAGTCGGCTCTCCCTGGGCATCAAATCGATGATGCACCACCTCCTCTGCCAGAAAAGTCTGCATCACCCAGTCATTAATGCCAGCATTTACTTCAGGGAAGTATTCATCAAAGCTGGACCTTAATGTTGTTAGGTGGCTTTCCCAGCTCCAACTGTTCTTTTGCAAAGGTCTAGCTTCCTCTTGAAGGCAATTACTTGTTTACTCATTCTTTCCTATGTGTTCCCATGTCCACAGGAATGCCCCCAAAGGTGGTATTGGGAGTTTCTGGGGTGGTGAGTTCTAGTGGTCTTAGTTTCCTTTATAAAATACACAAATCACATAGTATGTCAACCAGACAATGTGTCATTGTGTACAGCTTAAAGGGGGCCACCTGACCCAAAGCAGCACACTAGGAGATGTATTTTGGAATAATCAACATTGTAAACACACCTCTAGTTTAGATTGTAAAGAGTGATTGTGCTGCAATTACAAGCACCCAGTTAATAAAATCCAGACTTAAAACACTTGATCAGCATTCATTGAGTAAAATAACCTTATAAAAATAAAATGCAGCTTTGCATAAAATCACAGAGAATTTTGGGATTATTAGGCACTGGCAAGCGGGCTCTGCTGTTGCTGTGGGAGAAGTGAGACTTGCAATGGCGACACATTTAAGGTTAATAGCTGCCGTTTATCACAAGATGGCAGGCCAGCATAGATTTTAACCACTGAATGCCCACTGAACAGCTATAAACCCTTCTATGTCAGCAAGAGGCTGATGTAGACGAACCAGTGATAGAAAGCAATGAGGTAATTATACTGTACCATATCCTGTGGGAGGTGATGCCCCCCCCCAAGAGTCAGTGAAGGCCCCTCGTGTCAAAAGGTTGAAAAGTCCTGCCGTATCAGTCCCCACAGTCCTAACTTCTCCCCCGCTTAGAGTGGAAGCAGTCTGTGGCACACAGCTTGTAATGCAAATCGCACATTTTAAGCGTCAGGACAAAAAACAGAACTGAATACATTGCTGAGGTAAATGAGTTCTGACTGGCAACACTGGTAATACCATATAGAGCCACATTATCGCACCGCCCAACTATGAGTTTGAGGGCAAAGGTGGAGGAAAATCCTCCAGCAAGAAGCTGAAGGTATTTCCTCCACCATACCGCCCCAAAATAGAACAATTTGGGATATTACCACCAGAAAAATTACTACCAGCAGTAATACCGCTGAAATCCACCATGGATTCCTATGGACTCCAATTAATGGGGACTAACACGGTCTACCACCTCTTGTAATCCGGCAGTAATACCGCCAGACCAAGTGGCAGTCATGGTAGTACAGTTTGGTGGTATCTCGTCAGATTTATAGGCCACACAGAGACATCACCTCTCTCCATGTTGTATTTTATTGTAAAGTGGATTACCAGGTTTCGGACCTGTAAGATACCCCTGTCTCCTCGGGTGACTCAGACCCCCACCATTCCATCCTACATAAACTTGATGCCCCCAGGCTGTTCTTCTAGTCTACTTTTATTCTGCCCATGTAGATCCAGGAACGTCATACTCCTGTTACTTTCATGGATTATTTTACTTCCTGTTCCTTAAAGCCAGGGGTCTTAAACATGTGGCTCTCCAGATGTTTTGGACTACGACTTCTATGATCCATCACCATTGACTATGCTGGCTGGGGCTGACGAGCATTGTAGTCCAACACATCTGCAGAGCTAAAGGTTGCAGAACCCGGTGTCCAAGCAGAGGCCTGGAACTCCATACTGCCACAAGCACCTTATCATTTGACTCTGGCTCTGAAATAGGGACTTTATGCCGGCCCTTTACCCACAAACACTGGTTGTTAATATTATACCATGGAGCTGCACGCGTTAATAGCACTAGTGCAAGAAACGTTCAGGACGGGCGGTAAAAAGACTTGTGTGGGTCTTATGCGGCCTATGGTTCACAGGGTTTGGTTGACCAGGGAATAGGACACGAGGCCATGGAGTTGGGACAGGATGGCAGGTTAGCTGCTGGCAACCTTTCAGGTGGCAACTGTAAACCCATGAAGAGGGAGCAGAGATGTGCAGTGCTTATTTGCCCCCCTGATTCTCTGATTTGTCAGAGCTACATTTTCAAAGCCTCTCTTTGAATGGAGCATGAGTGCATTCATCTCTCAGTTGACTCACACTGTTATTGTTCTGTCTGCGTCTTTCATTTGTTATAAAACAGCACCCAAGGTTGGTGGCTCTCAGGGGGTAGGGAGCCTGGGACGCTCCAAGGACAACGAACTGGCAGCCAGGGGGTTTTAGTAATGCGCTCCTTTTGTAAACAAAATGAACCCCCAAAAAATCTATTCTTTGTGACTGCACCAGTAAATCATCAAGAATCGATGACTGGGAGAGAGGCTGCAGGAGAGCGATTCCCCCTTATTTGTATGGTACAGTAGCACAGATAGGAGAAAGAGGTTGGTTGGCTCTCGACTTACATCTACCTGTTCAGTAGCACACCTGGGAGTGGGTAGTTGAACTGGCTTTGGGGTCCCCGTTTCTCTGTGATAGCATACTCTTGAAGGCATACTTTTTTTTAATGAACATTTAATTGCAACTGCATGTGTATACCAAGTGCTTAATTTGTAAAACAGTAGGTGCCTGTGCCCAAATATGTTCTAGCACTTCTGTGACATTTGGGCAGTTCTACACCACTGCTGCCACCCAGGGTCGGACTGGGACAAGAAATAGGCCCGGTCACCCCCAAAAAAAAGTGGCCCACCCCTCGCCTCAAAAAAGTGGCCCACCGCTCGCCTCACGACACTTGACCTCTGATGATATCACCGGAAGTGATGTAATTTGACCCCACACCAAAGTGACATCCCGGGAAGCGATGAAACACAACCTTTCACCCCTTGACAAAATAGGAAGTGGCATCAAATAGCATTGTTCCCAAGTAAACTACACTACGAAAAATATGGTTATGATTTCACTAAAGTGATATACATTTCATACAAGAATGGATCAGCATACGTATCATTAATATCTGTGTGTATAGATCCATATTGTCAAATTACTGTGACTCCAAGCAGACGTCCAAGGCCACATGATAATATGGTATTATATAGCACTTACCCTTAAGCTCTTTTTTATAGGACAAATATGCATACAATATCACCCAACCTGTGTTGGTACTTATATCGACCCAAGAAGGATGAAAGGTTTTTGAAGAATGAAAAATGAAAAAATATATTAGAAAAAAAAATATTTTTCCCCAAAAAAATGTTCAAACCGCCCCAAGCATGGCCTGAAACTGTCCCTTAATCCCTAGGGACGATTTCGGCCTGGCCAGGGGCCAATCCGACCCTGCTGCCACCACCCATAGCGGGACAGAGGCCGGCCCTTTGTGGGGCCGCAGGCTCCATTAGGAGCCTATTCATGAAGACAAAAAAAAGCACACACATTCTTTTGCCGAGATGACCATCATTAAGGCAAAAGAAGGTGTACGCTTTTTCTTTTGTCTTCATTAATAGGCTCCTAATGGAGCCTGAGGCCCCACAAAGGGCCGGCCTCTGTCCCGCTATGGGTGGTGGCAGGGGCCGTGGATCGGGCTGCTGCTTGTTGATGAAACAACAGCCCGACCCTTTGGTCATTTAACCTTTTTTTTTTCTTTTCAAACTGTGGATGCGCGCCCCCCGTGGCATGAGGCTGCGGCCCACCAGAGGGACGCGCCCCACAGTTAGAATCCAGCCGCGCCTAATCCCTCCCCTCCAGGACCATACATCAATGAGTCCTAGAGTGGAGGGCTTAATCGCACATTTTCGCGATTATACCCGGGCTGGAGAGAAGTGATGCAGTATCGATGGAAAGGACCATCGAGGCTGCATCACTTCTCTCCGGCTCGGGGGGCTCAGCCCTGACTTGATTTTGCCGGGAGGGGCTCGGGCCCCGGAGCCCCCCGTACTCGGCACCCCTGTTGGCAGGTAGTGTATGTACCTTGTCGCCTTACTTCTCGATCTGTTACACTTGTCAGCAGTTCTATCATCCTTGTTTATTTGCAACGTCTGCGTGATTTTTCACGGAAAGTTTGACCAGTAAAGTATTCTGTTTTTCTCACTTTCCGCGGTTATTTATAAAAACGTTGGGTGGAGGGATGCCAAGTTACCCACACGAAAAGCTCAGTTTGCTTTATCATAAACCAACCAGTTAGGAAGCAACATGTAGAGCTGAAATATTTGAGGGGAAAGTAATTGAAGAAAAGCTGGCTATGTATATCTCTTCATTACAGAGATCTTCCTCCCTCCACTCTTCAGTTCTGAAACACTTGTGTACGAGCACGATATAAATAAAATCTCATTTCATTTCTGCGGAGCAGTAATTATGAGGTACCCATCTTCAATTCAAGATCAGTTCTCCACTCTTCTTAGGTGACCTCTTTCCACTCCTGTAGGGTTGTAACCTCTCTTCTCCCACAATCCAGTCGTAATGTGTTTCACAGTGGATTAAGCCTCTTCCATCCACTCGGGTGGGAGAGGTGGGGATGTATACAAGAGTATGATGGAGTAATGAAGGTTAGCGGCAAGTAAACGAAGCATTACCTCAATACCCTCCTTCCTTTTCCCAGACCCTCTTATGAGGTGTAACAAAACTGCTGACGGAGACCACCTTGAGTGCTCCAGCACCAACCTTCACTCTTTATTAGCCGACTACCTTGGTCGCCATTTTTCTGAGCGATTGCCTCATCTCGGAACGTTTGTGCCAGAGGAGCATTACTCCTGATAGTCTGTATTAAGTGTTTAATGGCATATGAAAGTAATAGGGTCATACCAAGTGGCCATCCAGCACATATTCAGTAGTGGGAGCCCTTGAGAATCATTCCATCACATAGCCACTCTAGTGGAACGGCTCTGCATTTCTTCTGGTATAGGGACCACTGGCACTTCCTCGGCCCCAGGGCATTAGCCCATCTAATCGACTTGCTGATGGTGATTACCAAGGCCTTCATGCCTGCACTTCCAACTGCAAATGTAGCAAAGGGGCTGTTGGCTTGCCTTAGGGGTGCTCTTCTGTCCTGCTAAGTCAGAACTGCCCTCCGCGTGTCTAAGTGGTGTCCTAGCTTTTCCTCTGTTGGAACTTAAAAATAAGCTGGAAGAACGATCTCCTGCAACTGGTAAAGGTAAAACCTTTTAGGGAGAAGTAGGATCGCAGCATGATGCCTCTAGAACAGTAGTTTAAAACGGTGGCTGTTGATGCCCCAATTTCTCCCAGAGTATGGGCTGACGTCATCACAACTAAAAACACTGAGCTTCAACTCGCTGGTTCCGAGAGGTTCAAAACCAGAGGTTCAAAAGAGATGGCATTATAATATCTGAATGTACTATGGGCCGGTGTAAGTCGCCTTTCTCCCCGGATCTCCCCTCTCCATTTTATCCCCAAGTGGTGTTTGAAAAACCTTCAGAGCAGCCCACTGCTCTAAGTGCAGATGCTGCCAACTGTGGAGTGCCAGAAATAGAAGTCGGACCACTGGACATAGTTGAAACAGAGGATGTTTTGGAACTTCAATGGAAAACCTGCTTTAGGTGTCCCTACTCGTGTGATGACGTTCCCTACCTGAAAATGCAAGCTTAAGTTGCTCGGCAGGTTGTTTTGTCAAATGCCTGTTAGGCTTGGGTTATAGCTGACACCGTTCTCCATTAATAGTTCTTGAAACGAAATATTCCTCAGGTTATGGCTGACCCCCTTCTCAGGTAGCAGTTCTCAAAAATAAATGTTAATCAAAGTTCTTTTAGTTTTGATGCAGTTTGTGAAAATAATATTCCCTTCTTAATCCTTTTCCAATGAGCTTGTTTTCAGACTTTCACAAGCTTAGAAATTTCACTAAAGTAGAAAAAAAGTTAACTTTTCTCATACCCTTTTGAATATTTGGGATGTATCGACGGCCCCTTTTTCATGGTCACTGCGCCTTCTCTCAGGATTGTACTCACATTCTGTATTTTAGTTGGCTTTCTATCATGGACCTCCTTGTCCACCTCATTATCCATATCTTGGTTTGATCGCTTTAAACCTATACTGGGCCCTCGAGCCCTGTAGCTTGGGCCTCTCTGTGTGTGTTATATCCTTCTCGCCTGTATGTTTGCCTTGGTTTGATGGGGTTGGTGGTTGGCATTCTCATAAGCTTCACCCCTCTCGGGTATTAATGACTCTGGTACTTCCCAGTCTTTGTTGCAGAGCCTTACCGCCACCTCCATTTATGAGGCCCAAACCCCTACCTGATTTTGAAGGTACTCTCCATGGAGGGCCGGTGGTGGCGGACTCCCTAAAGTCAGGCCAACTTCTGCTGTTCTCCGGCGGCAGCCTTCTCGCTGGTACCTCTTTCACTGCTCTTTCTGGCAGCAGTCTTCTTGTAGGCTCGCTGGTGCTTTTTCAGGTTTCTTCCATCTGAAGCCATCTTGTGGACTCACTGGTACCTCTTCCGCTGGTTCTTTTGGAGTGTCTCAAGATGTAGAGGCAAAACCTGATTTGGTTGGTATCCCTGGATCCGGCAACATTCTGCAGGCAACTCGCCCAGCATGTACACTCTGGGCCTGTCTCCAGGTAGCGCTGGGTCCACATGTTAGCAGCAACATCCGCTCTGTGTGTCTCTACCCCAGCTCATTTACTCTGTCAGCTGTCTCCTCTTCCCAGGTGAGCGTTTCAAGGTCTTTATATGGGTCTCTGTAACAGGAGATGAAGTTCCGTTGATCACAAGATTTCAGTCTTGAGTTGGGGTGAACCTTAACGTTAAACAATAAAAAAAAAGCCTTTCATGTGTGCCCATATGCAGATAACATGGGATTTGGGGAAGATCTTTCTAAAATCTGAGAGTCCTTCCCCCACTGAAATCCTACTTTCCAAAACCTCTAGGGACGGGCTTGCGTAGCGGGCTCACCTCCCTAGTTTCAGTGGGATGGCTTCCCCTCGTGGAGAAGGGACGAATGTCCGGAATTCATCACACAATCCTCAATCAATCGCACACAAGTGGTTGTAGGTCGTTCCTGATTCCCAAAGCTACATGGTTCTTCCAGTCATTGTCGATTGTACACCTTCAGTGTAGAGGGCCGCCTACAATTCTGAAGTGACGGAACTGAGCGGAGAGCGCCATCTTCTGTAGGCCCTGCCTTTTAACTTCCACCTCCCTCCCATTTCCATATAGTGCCCTGAATGCCCTCCCTGATTGGAGGAGAGAGGTGGGTTGAGATGGAGTGGCAGTATTGCCATTTCCAATAATAGCAGAAACCACATTAGATAAAAATTAAAAAAATCTTTAATTTATATAAACCTTTAAATAAAGGGGGCAAAGTATTTAGATGACATTCATTATGATAATATACACCTTTACACCATGATGGACAGGTGAGGGCATTCATAAGCACATATTAAAAGATGCTTCCTAGGCAGAAGTTCAAGCACATTCTCCTTGGTCTCTCAGGAGCATGTTGCACATCTGTGACAGGTGCTGCTAGGGCTCCATCATGCGCTGGCATGTCTTATAAAAAAAGAAAGTACTCCATCCAGTAGATCAACCACATTATCGGCCTGCAGGTTTTGTATGATTTGACCGTTTTTTCGGTGCCCGCCCCATCACCCGTGCACCGCTTGGTGTGCAGGGCACGGGCAATTCCCATTATGAACTTATTTGCCTTGTAAGGTAGCTTTCGGCGTATAGACCTGGCTATCGGGTGCGACTGAGCGCATCTCGAAGCAATGCTGAAGACATCTTTATCTGGTCACCTCCGACCAAAGTTCAAGGGACTGCAGGGGGGGGTCGCCGCTGTGGCCTTTATCTCGAGGCGGAATTGAAACATGTGAGGTGAAAGGAACACCAGTGGGGAGGAGACAGTGCTAGGTCGTTTTCGGAGCTGCTCTTTTGCTTTTGAACTATGTTGTCATCGTGTGCCCATAATTCTATTGCCTTTTCTTAAATAGTGCATTTGTCACCGATTATGCGGATTGATTAAGCAGCTGTGCCGCCCGCTCAACATGTCGAATCAAGTGTCGTGAGACTCCCTCTTCCTTCTACAAAGACGCTTTGCAGGGAGACTTTGTTTAAAGGGAGTTCTTTCCTTTAACATGTGAAATGCTTTGGACTCGGCCATGGGCCAGATGTAGGGCAGCCTTTGGGGCAAGCTTTGCACTTCTGTGAGTTTGGGTAGGGCCCGATTAACGGATGGCTGGCTCTCGGTTTGTCTAGGTTTGTGATTTGGCGAGGAAGCAGTGCCTACACTGTATATGCAGTGCACTGGCAGTGATCTTTGACTCTTACTTTGAAATGTTCTAGGGTGCTCTCCACGCTTCCTGTGGACGTGGTTGGACATGGTCCTGCTAGCTCAGCTCGCCAGTAATATTTGCAAAATGCTGTGTGCCAAGTTTGTCTTTTCATTCCTCCCTTCTTGTAATGTTATTATTTATACGGTGTGTATTCATCTGAAAGTGCTTGGTAAAAGGATGCAGAATTAACTCTCACCTGCTCAGCTGCCTCACAGTCCTGAAGTGTAAAGAATAAACCAAGAAGTCCTAGACAGGGAGCCGCACCTGCCCTTTTACATGTGTGCGTTTTTAGCCTTTTCCCTCTCTGGAATAAATGCCCCCACAACCCCTCTGGAATAAAGGCCCTGCCTGTTAAAGCACGTTCTTCCTGCTTCCCCCTCCCCCGTGCACTGTGCTGGCTGTGCACCCACCTCTTCCCACTGAGACATTCAGCAGTTTGGAGCTCAGAGGTATGGAAACGGGTGCAGAGTGTTCTGAAATGCACGAATGACCATGACAAAAGATAAATAATTGCACGGCTGTTGATCTTTGGACCCCTTTGTGGCTTTTTATTTTATTTTATTTTATTTAAAGCCCTGCGGGCTACCAGTGCGTTACAAGCACACATATAAACGGGGGACCAAGCTCGAGAGCAGCAGAGCACAGTACAGTGCGGGCAGCGGCATTTGGACTGGCATCTTTTAACAGTAGCGCAGTGCTGTGAAGTCTGTGTCCCCAGTGGAATGAGTCCTTAGTATGCTCGTGGAAAGCACAGTAGCCCAGTTTATGGAACAGAGGCCTGAACATAGCAGTACTGTTCACTCTTCGAAGCATAGCAGCTGCTGTCTCTGTCTCAAGCTGTGCCTTCACCTAGACACTCTGCAGAGAGTTTAGCCCAGCAAAATAACAAAGCCTGGTAACATTGCATAAGGACAGAGGGACTGCTTGGTCACTGGCAGGCAGGGGAGCTGACTTATGAATTTCCCGGGCGGGGGGAGGGGGCAAATACAGGAAGTGACATCACTGGCAGTTATATGACTGCAAATTTGCATGTAGTCGCCAACTTGGTGCAATGGCACGCACGGGGGCGGGTGTTGATGCGCGCAGCGCAGAACAGTGGAAACATTGGCTAGCATGCACTGCATATACTAAAGTCAAGAAAGAAGGAGATTTAAGCCTTCGAGTTGCATTCCAGTAAGACATCACTGCCCCTACTCCACCGCTCTATAATAGTCCAGCAACACAACTAGGATGGGAGAATGAAATGCTTGCTAAACAGAAGGTACAGCTGCAAGGTGGAGTACCACCACCACCACCACCAAAAATAAGTTCCCAATTCAAGGGAAACGAGAAGTAAAGACGTTTCCCGATTAAAAACTACCAAGACGTGTGTGGTGCCATAGTACAGTAAAACATCAACAATTCAAACTTACAATAGTGCTGCTGTAGATTGGCCAGCCACAAGTGACATTTGCTAAGATGTTACCTCTGGGTAGCCAGATTGAGTTAGGGATGTAGCTTAATCTTAAACCTTTCAGTGGACACATCAGATGTGCTGCTGAAGTATAATGCAATCCTGGCTGAAGTATAATGCAATCCTGGCTGAAGTATAATGCAATGAAGTGTGGTTTCAGACTTGGGGGGGAAGAATGTTAACTGCTTCTAACATTGTAGTTTACCAGAAATTCTGGTAAAGTAGTGTACAATGTTAAAAAGCAGTTACCCAGGCTCACCCTGCACCCAGGTGATGTTTGGGACTGATGGAAGCACTCGCGTCTAAATATTGTAGCCATGGTTGTCTCCATGTTTTAAAAACTCCCACTTTCCGGGTTTTCAACATTCATTTGAAACACCCCTTATTCAAAAAATGAAGGAGTCAGTAAAAAAGCCAATGCTGAAAAGCCTATTTCGCACAAGTAGTAAGACCCAAAGCGTAAGAGCGACTGAATAGCAGACCATGCCAATATAGGATACTCCAGGATTACCTTCCGTCAAAATTCACCCACTGCAATGTTCCTAAATTCAGATTGCAGAGTAGTGTCTGACTGAACCTCAGTCGGCTCTCCCTGGGCATCAAATCGATGATGCACCACCTCCTCTGCCAGAAAAGTCTGCATCACCCAGTCATTAATGCCAGCATTTACTTCAGGGAAGTATTCATCAAAGCTGGACCTTAATGTTGTTAGGTGGCTTTCCCAGCTCCAACTGTTCTTTTGCAAAGGTCTAGCTTCCTCTTGAAGGCAATTACTTGTTTACTCATTCTTTCCTATGTGTTCCCATGTCCACAGGAATGCCCCCAAAGGTGGTATTGGGAGTTTCTGGGGTGGTGAGTTCTAGTGGTCTTAGTTTCCTTTATAAAATACACAAATCACATAGTATGTCAACCAGACAATGTGTCATTGTGTACAGCTTAAAGGGGGCCACCTGACCCAAAGCAGCACACTAGGAGATGTATTTTGGAATAATCAACATTGTAAACACACCTCTAGTTTAGATTGTAAAGAGTGATTGTGCTGCAATTACAAGCACCCAGTTAATAAAATCCAGACTTAAAACACTTGATCAGCATTCATTGAGTAAAATAACCTTATAAAAATAAAATGCAGCTTTGCATAAAATCACAGAGAATTTTGGGATTATTAGGCACTGGCAAGCGGGCTCTGCTGTTGCTGTGGGAGAAGTGAGACTTGCAATGGCGACACATTTAAGGTTAATAGCTGCCGTTTATCACAAGATGGCAGGCCAGCATAGATTTTAACCACTGAATGCCCACTGAACAGCTATAAACCCTTCTATGTCAGCAAGAGGCTGATGTAGACGAACCAGTGATAGAAAGCAATGAGGTAATTATACTGTACCATATCCTGTGGGAGGTGATGCCCCCCCCCAAGAGTCAGTGAAGGCCCCTCGTGTCAAAAGGTTGAAAAGTCCTGCCGTATCAGTCCCCACAGTCCTAACTTCTCCCCCGCTTAGAGTGGAAGCAGTCTGTGGCACACAGCTTGTAATGCAAATCGCACATTTTAAGCGTCAGGACAAAAAACAGAACTGAATACATTGCTGAGGTAAATGAGTTCTGACTGGCAACACTGGTAATACCATATAGAGCCACATTATCGCACCGCCCAACTATGAGTTTGAGGGCAAAGGTGGAGGAAAATCCTCCAGCAAGAAGCTGAAGGTATTTCCTCCACCATACCGCCCCAAAATAGAACAATTTGGGATATTACCACCAGAAAAATTACTACCAGCAGTAATACCGCTGAAATCCACCATGGATTCCTATGGACTCCAATTAATGGGGACTAACACGGTCTACCACCTCTTGTAATCCGGCAGTAATACCGCCAGACCAAGTGGCAGTCATGGTAGTACAGTTTGGTGGTATCTCGTCAGATTTATAGGCCACACAGAGACATCACCTCTCTCCATGTTGTATTTTATTGTAAAGTGGATTACCAGGTTTCGGACCTGTAAGATACCCCTGTCTCCTCGGGTGACTCAGACCCCCACCATTCCATCCTACATAAACTTGATGCCCCCAGGCTGTTCTTCTAGTCTACTTTTATTCTGCCCATGTAGATCCAGGAACGTCATACTCCTGTTACTTTCATGGATTATTTTACTTCCTGTTCCTTAAAGCCAGGGGTCTTAAACATGTGGCTCTCCAGATGTTTTGGACTACGACTTCTATGATCCATCACCATTGACTATGCTGGCTGGGGCTGACGAGCATTGTAGTCCAACACATCTGCAGAGCTAAAGGTTGCAGAACCCGGTGTCCAAGCAGAGGCCTGGAACTCCATACTGCCACAAGCACCTTATCATTTGACTCTGGCTCTGAAATAGGGACTTTATGCCGGCCCTTTACCCACAAACACTGGTTGTTAATATTATACCATGGAGCTGCACGCGTTAATAGCACTAGTGCAAGAAACGTTCAGGACGGGCGGTAAAAAGACTTGTGTGGGTCTTATGCGGCCTATGGTTCACAGGGTTTGGTTGACCAGGGAATAGGACACGAGGCCATGGAGTTGGGACAGGATGGCAGGTTAGCTGCTGGCAACCTTTCAGGTGGCAACTGTAAACCCATGAAGAGGGAGCAGAGATGTGCAGTGCTTATTTGCCCCCCTGATTCTCTGATTTGTCAGAGCTACATTTTCAAAGCCTCTCTTTGAATGGAGCATGAGTGCATTCATCTCTCAGTTGACTCACACTGTTATTGTTCTGTCTGCGTCTTTCATTTGTTATAAAACAGCACCCAAGGTTGGTGGCTCTCAGGGGGTAGGGAGCCTGGGACGCTCCAAGGACAACGAACTGGCAGCCAGGGGGTTTTAGTAATGCGCTCCTTTTGTAAACAAAATGAACCCCCAAAAAATCTATTCTTTGTGACTGCACCAGTAAATCATCAAGAATCGATGACTGGGAGAGAGGCTGCAGGAGAGCGATTCCCCCTTATTTGTATGGTACAGTAGCACAGATAGGAGAAAGAGGTTGGTTGGCTCTCGACTTACATCTACCTGTTCAGTAGCACACCTGGGAGTGGGTAGTTGAACTGGCTTTGGGGTCCCCGTTTCTCTGTGATAGCATACTCTTGAAGGCATACTTTTTTTTAATGAACATTTAATTGCAACTGCATGTGTATACCAAGTGCTTAATTTGTAAAACAGTAGGTGCCTGTGCCCAAATATGTTCTAGCACTTCTGTGACATTTGGGCAGTTCTACACCACTGCTGCCACCCAGGGTCGGACTGGGACAAGAAATAGGCCCGGTCACCCCCAAAAAAAAGTGGCCCACCCCTCGCCTCAAAAAAGTGGCCCACCGCTCGCCTCACGACACTTGACCTCTGATGATATCACCGGAAGTGATGTAATTTGACCCCACACCAAAGTGACATCCCGGGAAGCGATGAAACACAACCTTTCACCCCTTGACAAAATAGGAAGTGGCATCAAATAGCATTGTTCCCAAGTAAACTACACTACGAAAAATATGGTTATGATTTCACTAAAGTGATATACATTTCATACAAGAATGGATCAGCATACGTATCATTAATATCTGTGTGTATAGATCCATATTGTCAAATTACTGTGACTCCAAGCAGACGTCCAAGGCCACATGATAATATGGTATTATATAGCACTTACCCTTAAGCTCTTTTTTATAGGACAAATATGCATACAATATCACCCAACCTGTGTTGGTACTTATATCGACCCAAGAAGGATGAAAGGTTTTTGAAGAATGAAAAATGAAAAAATATATTAGAAAAAAAAATATTTTTCCCCAAAAAAATGTTCAAACCGCCCCAAGCATGGCCTGAAACTGTCCCTTAATCCCTAGGGACGATTTCGGCCTGGCCAGGGGCCAATCCGACCCTGCTGCCACCACCCATAGCGGGACAGAGGCCGGCCCTTTGTGGGGCCGCAGGCTCCATTAGGAGCCTATTCATGAAGACAAAAAAAAGCACACACATTCTTTTGCCGAGATGACCATCATTAAGGCAAAAGAAGGTGTACGCTTTTTCTTTTGTCTTCATTAATAGGCTCCTAATGGAGCCTGAGGCCCCACAAAGGGCCGGCCTCTGTCCCGCTATGGGTGGTGGCAGGGGCCGTGGATCGGGCTGCTGCTTGTTGATGAAACAACAGCCCGACCCTTTGGTCATTTAACCTTTTTTTTTTCTTTTCAAACTGTGGATGCGCGCCCCCCGTGGCATGAGGCTGCGGCCCACCAGAGGGACGCGCCCCACAGTTAGAATCCAGCCGCGCCTAATCCCTCCCCTCCAGGACCATACATCAATGAGTCCTAGAGTGGAGGGCTTAATCGCACATTTTCGCGATTATACCCGGGCTGGAGAGAAGTGATGCAGTATCGATGGAAAGGACCATCGAGGCTGCATCACTTCTCTCCGGCTCGGGGGGCTCAGCCCTGACTTGATTTTGCCGGGAGGGGCTCGGGCCCCGGAGCCCCCCGTACTCGGCACCCCTGTTGGCAGGTAGTGTATGTACCTTGTCGCCTTACTTCTCGATCTGTTACACTTGTCAGCAGTTCTATCATCCTTGTTTATTTGCAACGTCTGCGTGATTTTTCACGGAAAGTTTGACCAGTAAAGTATTCTGTTTTTCTCACTTTCCGCGGTTATTTATAAAAACGTTGGGTGGAGGGATGCCAAGTTACCCACACGAAAAGCTCAGTTTGCTTTATCATAAACCAACCAGTTAGGAAGCAACATGTAGAGCTGAAATATTTGAGGGGAAAGTAATTGAAGAAAAGCTGGCTATGTATATCTCTTCATTACAGAGATCTTCCTCCCTCCACTCTTCAGTTCTGAAACACTTGTGTACGAGCACGATATAAATAAAATCTCATTTCATTTCTGCGGAGCAGTAATTATGAGGTACCCATCTTCAATTCAAGATCAGTTCTCCACTCTTCTTAGGTGACCTCTTTCCACTCCTGTAGGGTTGTAACCTCTCTTCTCCCACAATCCAGTCGTAATGTGTTTCACAGTGGATTAAGCCTCTTCCATCCACTCGGGTGGGAGAGGTGGGGATGTATACAAGAGTATGATGGAGTAATGAAGGTTAGCGGCAAGTAAACGAAGCATTACCTCAATACCCTCCTTCCTTTTCCCAGACCCTCTTATGAGGTGTAACAAAACTGCTGACGGAGACCACCTTGAGTGCTCCAGCACCAACCTTCACTCTTTATTAGCCGACTACCTTGGTCGCCATTTTTCTGAGCGATTGCCTCATCTCGGAACGTTTGTGCCAGAGGAGCATTACTCCTGATAGTCTGTATTAAGTGTTTAATGGCATATGAAAGTAATAGGGTCATACCAAGTGGCCATCCAGCACATATTCAGTAGTGGGAGCCCTTGAGAATCATTCCATCACATAGCCACTCTAGTGGAACGGCTCTGCATTTCTTCTGGTATAGGGACCACTGGCACTTCCTCGGCCCCAGGGCATTAGCCCATCTAATCGACTTGCTGATGGTGATTACCAAGGCCTTCATGCCTGCACTTCCAACTGCAAATGTAGCAAAGGGGCTGTTGGCTTGCCTTAGGGGTGCTCTTCTGTCCTGCTAAGTCAGAACTGCCCTCCGCGTGTCTAAGTGGTGTCCTAGCTTTTCCTCTGTTGGAACTTAAAAATAAGCTGGAAGAACGATCTCCTGCAACTGGTAAAGGTAAAACCTTTTAGGGAGAAGTAGGATCGCAGCATGATGCCTCTAGAACAGTAGTTTAAAACGGTGGCTGTTGATGCCCCAATTTCTCCCAGAGTATGGGCTGACGTCATCACAACTAAAAACACTGAGCTTCAACTCGCTGGTTCCGAGAGGTTCAAAACCAGAGGTTCAAAAGAGATGGCATTATAATATCTGAATGTACTATGGGCCGGTGTAAGTCGCCTTTCTCCCCGGATCTCCCCTCTCCATTTTATCCCCAAGTGGTGTTTGAAAAACCTTCAGAGCAGCCCACTGCTCTAAGTGCAGATGCTGCCAACTGTGGAGTGCCAGAAATAGAAGTCGGACCACTGGACATAGTTGAAACAGAGGATGTTTTGGAACTTCAATGGAAAACCTGCTTTAGGTGTCCCTACTCGTGTGATGACGTTCCCTACCTGAAAATGCAAGCTTAAGTTGCTCGGCAGGTTGTTTTGTCAAATGCCTGTTAGGCTTGGGTTATAGCTGACACCGTTCTCCATTAATAGTTCTTGAAACGAAATATTCCTCAGGTTATGGCTGACCCCCTTCTCAGGTAGCAGTTCTCAAAAATAAATGTTAATCAAAGTTCTTTTAGTTTTGATGCAGTTTGTGAAAATAATATTCCCTTCTTAATCCTTTTCCAATGAGCTTGTTTTCAGACTTTCACAAGCTTAGAAATTTCACTAAAGTAGAAAAAAAGTTAACTTTTCTCATACCCTTTTGAATATTTGGGATGTATCGACGGCCCCTTTTTCATGGTCACTGCGCCTTCTCTCAGGATTGTACTCACATTCTGTATTTTAGTTGGCTTTCTATCATGGACCTCCTTGTCCACCTCATTATCCATATCTTGGTTTGATCGCTTTAAACCTATACTGGGCCCTCGAGCCCTGTAGCTTGGGCCTCTCTGTGTGTGTTATATCCTTCTCGCCTGTATGTTTGCCTTGGTTTGATGGGGTTGGTGGTTGGCATTCTCATAAGCTTCACCCCTCTCGGGTATTAATGACTCTGGTACTTCCCAGTCTTTGTTGCAGAGCCTTACCGCCACCTCCATTTATGAGGCCCAAACCCCTACCTGATTTTGAAGGTACTCTCCATGGAGGGCCGGTGGTGGCGGACTCCCTAAAGTCAGGCCAACTTCTGCTGTTCTCCGGCGGCAGCCTTCTCGCTGGTACCTCTTTCACTGCTCTTTCTGGCAGCAGTCTTCTTGTAGGCTCGCTGGTGCTTTTTCAGGTTTCTTCCATCTGAAGCCATCTTGTGGACTCACTGGTACCTCTTCCGCTGGTTCTTTTGGAGTGTCTCAAGATGTAGAGGCAAAACCTGATTTGGTTGGTATCCCTGGATCCGGCAACATTCTGCAGGCAACTCGCCCAGCATGTACACTCTGGGCCTGTCTCCAGGTAGCGCTGGGTCCACATGTTAGCAGCAACATCCGCTCTGTGTGTCTCTACCCCAGCTCATTTACTCTGTCAGCTGTCTCCTCTTCCCAGGTGAGCGTTTCAAGGTCTTTATATGGGTCTCTGTAACAGGAGATGAAGTTCCGTTGATCACAAGATTTCAGTCTTGAGTTGGGGTGAACCTTAACGTTAAACAATAAAAAAAAAGCCTTTCATGTGTGCCCATATGCAGATAACATGGGATTTGGGGAAGATCTTTCTAAAATCTGAGAGTCCTTCCCCCACTGAAATCCTACTTTCCAAAACCTCTAGGGACGGGCTTGCGTAGCGGGCTCACCTCCCTAGTTTCAGTGGGATGGCTTCCCCTCGTGGAGAAGGGACGAATGTCCGGAATTCATCACACAATCCTCAATCAATCGCACACAAGTGGTTGTAGGTCGTTCCTGATTCCCAAAGCTACATGGTTCTTCCAGTCATTGTCGATTGTACACCTTCAGTGTAGAGGGCCGCCTACAATTCTGAAGTGACGGAACTGAGCGGAGAGCGCCATCTTCTGTAGGCCCTGCCTTTTAACTTCCACCTCCCTCCCATTTCCATATAGTGCCCTGAATGCCCTCCCTGATTGGAGGAGAGAGGTGGGTTGAGATGGAGTGGCAGTATTGCCATTTCCAATAATAGCAGAAACCACATTAGATAAAAATTAAAAAAATCTTTAATTTATATAAACCTTTAAATAAAGGGGGCAAAGTATTTAGATGACATTCATTATGATAATATACACCTTTACACCATGATGGACAGGTGAGGGCATTCATAAGCACATATTAAAAGATGCTTCCTAGGCAGAAGTTCAAGCACATTCTCCTTGGTCTCTCAGGAGCATGTTGCACATCTGTGACAGGTGCTGCTAGGGCTCCATCATGCGCTGGCATGTCTTCTAAAAAAAGAAAGTACTCCATCCAGTAGATCAACCACATTATCGGCCTGCAGGTTTTGTATGATTTGACCGTTTTTTCGGTGCCCGCCCCATCACCCGTGCACCGCTTGGTGTGCAGGGCACGGGCAATTCCCATTATGAACTTATTTGCCTTGTAAGGTAGCTTTCGGCGTATAGACCTGGCTATCGGGTGCGACTGAGCGCATCTCGAAGCAATGCTGAAGACATCTTTATCTGGTCACCTCCGACCAAAGTTCAAGGGACTGCAGGGGGGGGTCGCCGCTGTGGCCTTTATCTCGAGGCGGAATTGAAACATGTGAGGTGAAAGGAACACCAGTGGGGAGGAGACAGTGCTAGGTCGTTTTCGGAGCTGCTCTTTTGCTTTTGAACTATGTTGTCATCGTGTGCCCATAATTCTATTGCCTTTTCTTAAATAGTGCATTTGTCACCGATTATGCGGATTGATTAAGCAGCTGTGCCGCCCGCTCAACATGTCGAATCAAGTGTCGTGAGACTCCCTCTTCCTTCTACAAAGACGCTTTGCAGGGAGACTTTGTTTAAAGGGAGTTCTTTCCTTTAACATGTGAAATGCTTTGGACTCGGCCATGGGCCAGATGTAGGGCAGCCTTTGGGGCAAGCTTTGCACTTCTGTGAGTTTGGGTAGGGCCCGATTAACGGATGGCTGGCTCTCGGTTTGTCTAGGTTTGTGATTTGGCGAGGAAGCAGTGCCTACACTGTATATGCAGTGCACTGGCAGTGATCTTTGACTCTTACTTTGAAATGTTCTAGGGTGCTCTCCACGCTTCCTGTGGACGTGGTTGGACATGGTCCTGCTAGCTCAGCTCGCCAGTAATATTTGCAAAATGCTGTGTGCCAAGTTTGTCTTTTCATTCCTCCCTTCTTGTAATGTTATTATTTATACGGTGTGTATTCATCTGAAAGTGCTTGGTAAAAGGATGCAGAATTAACTCTCACCTGCTCAGCTGCCTCACAGTCCTGAAGTGTAAAGAATAAACCAAGAAGTCCTAGACAGGGAGCCGCACCTGCCCTTTTACATGTGTGCGTTTTTAGCCTTTTCCCTCTCTGGAATAAATGCCCCCACAACCCCTCGTGTCTGCTCCCTCGTGTCTTCCTCCCAACGTAGTGTCACTTGTGCCTGTAGGATCACCTTGTTAGTTGTGGTAGCTCTACTTTCATTCAGCCCCTGTACACCGATTCATGGTATTGTTTTATTTTAGATGTATCCATCGGCTGGCTCTCCTGGCCTACTAGGAGCATATTCTGCCAAGCTCCGCGCGCTTGAGGCGTCACTACCCCCCCAGTCCTCATGGGCAAGTTTTAACATCTTTCCAAAGCTCTGCTGTCCCCTTGGCGTAGTGTCCTACATTGGAATATGTCTAATCCAAAGAGGCCAAATTATTCTCTCAAAAGTGCAAAATGTCCTTTAGCATTCAGATCTGCACATGTAGTTTCGGGGTGTGGCTGGACCATCTCTGCCGTCTCCAAGTATGAAGACGCTACAACAGCTGGCATCTAAAGGACACTTTCTTTGGTCAGATGCCTCATCTTTTGAAGCAACTTCAAGCATAGACTGGTTACAACAGGGCTGTGCTACATTACAGTCAAGCAACTGGAGCAGTAATTGGGGGTGAGGTGGGATCGGAATATCAATGGTCTACTTCCATGCAACTGCAATCATGTTTTTTTTTATATGGATACATTCCCAGAGAAAGGAACTTCTTTGATAGTCTCATTTATTTTCTAGCACTGCATACTTTAGTTGGAAACTGTGTGCCATTATGTTTTGTGTCCATCGTCTAACAGCAAGTTCCCCTGCGCCTTCATTGGCAATCCACTAACGAGCATTGGGCAATGAGGTGGCATGCCATGATTCCAGCCTAGAGAGTGGAAAATGCATGGTCCTGGACTGTCGAAACCTATCCCTGCTGCATGCTACTGTATCCGGGTTGTTGTTCTGGCTTGTCGGTGAGAATACATGAATATCTGCCATGCTTCTTCTAGACACCCCTTATCAAGCTTATGTAGCCCTGGCCCTTAAGAATCTGTGTAGCATCCTTCCCTAACTACGTTATTAACTATAGTTCACTAGCAACAAGGACATGTCTAGGTATCAAACAATGTAGTTGGGCATGAAGCCAACTTCACCTTCTTCTTGGAAAAACAAACCCACTTTGGTCCCCAAAAAGCCATTCACCAGTTTTAAGGCCTCAGCAGCCATGGCCAATGGGCTGGCTCTTGCTGGGTCTGAGATCCGGCATCGGATGTCTGGCCGGATCTCAGGACCCAGCCTTCCTCAGCCCTGGCCTGGCGTGGCTCTGAGCCCTGCGTTTCGCTGTGGGTTAAATACGCCTCAGGCTCGGTGATCAAATCTGCTCTGTGCAAGCGCACACAGACCAGATTCCATTACCCAGCCACAGCTTCACCTAGGGAACACACGCCAGGCTGAGGGCTGGGTGAAATATGCCAGCAAGGATTCTGGTAATTGTAGTCTGTCTCTAATGCAAGATGGTGGGGAGGGGAATGTCACAGTTGTACAAGTTTTTTCTCCTTATGTTTTTAAAAGATGGCTTGAAAAGTACACACGTTACATAGATGGGATCCCAATATATGTTGCATAATTAAACAACATAGCATGATTTTCAATCAATCAAAAATGCATGAAGAGAACGTTAACCACAGGAAAGTACTTTTTGTATTTTTCTTGTTTCAATGTATCAAAAAACACATCCTTGTTCACCAGTATGTTTTGTAAAACAAATACAAATCTATTTATTCATTGTACCTTTGTAAAACAATTTCATATATCCGTGACATTATGAAAACCTATAATTACTGACATAGAAGAACAGATGCCGACGAATCTCAAAATGGTCCAGCACTGGGTACCAATACCTGGAACTAGTACATTGTGATTTATACACCTCACAATATATACAATAAATCAGCACATGACCTACAGTTCCAAACACATATTTACTTGCATTCTAATAGGCTCATAGTATGATGTGCCAGTGTGGTCATTATATGACTTGTTTAGGCTGAGCAAGGAGTGAATCCTGAAGCAGAATAGACTGGACAAGAAGTGAATCTAGATGCAGGTCTACGTCAAAAGGTACATTTGGTTTTTTAGGGGGTTTGGTATGCACACAAATATATAAATCCTTAAATATATTTGTGTGCACCTTAATATGGATTTTTGTACTTTTCAGGCCATCTTTTATAAAGCAGAGCATTGTTGAAATCCAAACAGGGCGGCGAGGAGGGGAGATAAGATAGCAAGTGAGTTGTGAATATTTGCCCAAGCTGCTTTGTGGTGAGAGAGTTTACAATCCTTGAGATTGGAGCAGTTATTTTCCCAGTTTGTGATCATGTGCTGCTTTTCAGGGCACAAGGAAAAAGGATACATGTGGGTGGACAGTGTCGCTTTTTTCCAAAGGGCAGTTACAGCGCCGCTTGGGTGTTTTTGATGCCCGAAATCTTGCTGAAGTGTTTCACTACCAGGATTTCACCCAGGTTGCATGTTCCCAGTGTTGATGCTTTCCCACAACACCACATAGAATTGTCATCAAAGCATGTGTCTCATATTTGGATGTTTTGATTTCCAAGAAATATTGCACTATAGATTGCTAGGTTTAAAAGTTGAGCACCTTTTATATCTTGCCAGCGTAGTTATTGGAAAGAAGCAGCATGAAAGAAATGGCACCATTTTTAAACTATTATTTTGAACATTTCCTTTGATCGTAGTTTAACTGTCTGCTCTGCCCCTCTGTCCTCTGCCTCCTCAGAACCCTGCCGCCTCCTCCAAACTCTGATCCGACCCGGCCCTTGCCATCCGCCTCCAACTTTTTCAAGGTCATTCACTTCTCCAAGCAACGAGTTGGTGGTAGATCTCTTTCTTCAGCTGGGGCCTCCCTCTGCAACAGCCTCCCTGCCGCCCTGAAACTTGAGGAGAACCATCTCCGGTTCCGGAAGCACCTCAAAACCTTCCTCTTTTCTTCTGCTTTCTCTCCTCCTCTCCCCTGCTGAACTCCTGGCTGAAACTGCACTGGTCACCTGGCTACCCTCTGATCTCGGGCCCAGGTCCCTTCCCCTGCCAGTTGCACCCATGCACTGCCTCCCTGGCATCCTTCACACTTGGGGACTGTTTTATGTATCCCTACAGCCCCTCACCAGCACTTGACACCGGCTGTCTGCACTTACCCTTGCACTTGCCACCAGCTGGCTGCACTTACCCTTGCACTTGCCACCAGCTGTCTGCACTTACCCTTGCACTTGCCACCAGCTGTCTGCACTTACCCTTGCACTTGCCACCAGCTGTCTGCACTTACCCTTGCACTTGCCACCAGCTGTCTGCACTTACCCTTGCACTTGCCACCAGCTGGCTGCACTTACCCTTGCACTTGCCACCAGCTGGCCGCAACATTACTTCTTGCTTATTTATTCTATTTATTTTGAGTGTCGTTCCCATGTACTGCACTTCCTCCTCCCCCTTCCTCCCCTGCACGTTTCCCCTTCCCTTGTACTTGCTCCATCTCGAGCTCAATGTCACTGGGCCTAGTAAGATCGCTGTCTCTGTCCTCCCTCTGTTCCCCCTCCCTTGCCTCGTTGCGCCTTGAAACACTTGTGTATAGGCGCATTATTAATGCCATATCATATATCGCCTCTTTCCTTTTTTTCCATTTCCACCACTGGCCCTCAGTAATGTTTGTCATATGAACTTTGTTTTTTGGCTATCATGTTGCATGGCAGGAGTTGGGGCTCATAACGCTGGTCGTCACTTCCTGTCCAAAGAAGGCGACAGGAAGGGATGCTGATCTTGGCAGTTGAGGTGAAGGAAGGCTGGTTGTAAGAAGAAAATACACCAGAATAAAAGAAGCCGAGAGAGCGATGGCATGTATGCATTAATGAATGAACGCCTGATAGGCAAGTGAAAAGCTCTCTTTCATCATCGGAAGGGCTCTTTCAAGAGGGCACCACTTGGCCCAGTGCTTCCAATGGACAACACTGATCTCAAGACACATTACAGTACCATTTCAGACACTATATTCTTTTTACTTGGTAAGCAAATCTTAATTCCGCTATACTCCCCTTACCTTGATTTGAATGGCCATCGTGTGTTGCAGAAACGCTAGTTTCCTCAAAAAGTAAATTAAAGTGTAGCATTGCCTCCCGTCTGCAACCCTCTGGCCTATCCCATTGCGATTCCTAAGATTTTGATTGCTAGAAGTAATAGATGCACCGCTCGGTGCTCAGTGGTGCAGTAAGAGAAGTGGGGTCCCTGGGGAGTGCCTGTCTAGCCCTAACAGGCACCTGGCCACACTCTTCAGTACAGTAAGCGCCTTCACCAGTGAGATAGTCTGCCTCGCTGAAAAGCTCTCACTGTGCCCTAGGAATGGAGTGGGGCATAACATAGGCCCGGGCGACTCTGATTTTTAGGATTTATTGTAACTAATTTCAATGCCGGGTTTCTATGTATTGAATGTGGCTTACTTTGCAATGGCATTGATGAGGCCCTGGCACATGCACTGGTGCAGGCGCCAGTGACTTGCAACAAATAAACTAACGTTACATCTACGAAATAAACTCTTCTCACTTGATGACAATATTTATTGAAATACATATACCTTGTCCAATAAGGTTGCTGTCTGTGCATAGATGCCGTTGGGATATTTTTGGGTATTTGCACAAACAGGTCAGCTGGGTAAGATGGCGTTTGCCATAGGCGCATGCTGCAGACTTTTTTCAGATATTACACGTAATATTTTCTCTACATTAACCTACCTCCTCACGTTTGGTACACGTTTTTTGATTCATAACACTTTTGCTTGACCCTACCCGAGAGGGTGGGCTGCGACAAGTGAGAAGGCCCCATTGCCTGTCCCTTCCTCGGGTGCATGCCTTTACATGTGCAGTACCAACTTGCTTCACCCCACACCTTCTGAAGAAAGTGCTGGCCAAGTCCTCTCTTTTCCAGAGTCGCCGGAGAAACAGTAGCAAGACAAAGAAGAATGCATTGATGGCATGCTTTAGCTTAATATTTAGTACTGCACATTAAGTTTGTAAAACCTCCTCATCAAGAAATATTGACCGCAACAAGGTTTAAAGAAATGACCGATGCATGCCTTGTCGTCCTATGCTGTGAAAGCTATGTTCGCTCCTTTAAAAAGAATGCTACAACTCTCATTCCTCAAAGTGACTGGCTGCCTGGTTCTCTCGGTATCAGCTAATATTATCCCCATATATATATATGGTCGCCGTAAATAATATCGCCTGGAAAAGGTTGTGGCGATATGATATGGGTGACCATATATATGGGGACAGGGGCAAAAAAAAAATGTAAAAAGAAAAAAATAATTTGGGAGTTGCGGGGGTGTCCCCCGCATGTTCCATGCAATAATGTCGCCACAAAAAACGGCCATTTTTCAGCTATATTTTTGCATGGCAAGATTTTTGTGGCGACATTATTACATGGAACCGTTCTCTGAGTTCCACAGGGCACCAGCTCCCCCGCCCCCCACTCCACCCACCCTCCTCGCCCTTAGCATGTGGATCCTCACCACCTGCACCCCATGCATTTCCCTGGCACTGGCCTCCCTTACACTCGCCTAGCCAATGTTGGCCTTTCCCCCAACCCCAGCACCCCCTCTCTGGCACTCTCTCCTCTTTATCCTGCACTTCCCTTCCCACCCTACCACTTTGCATTTGCGCAGACTGGCACTTCTCCCACCCCCGCCCTTTCACACTTCTTGTTACTGCACTTGCACGATCTGAATGTCACAAGGCCTAGCAGGACCATTATTGTTCTCTTTCTCCCTTGCACACACCCTGCTTTTTCTGTTTTGTGGCACCTTGAACACAATTTGTTGTATAGGCGCCTTCCAAATATCCAATAAATTAAATAACGCGTATTACCTTTTCAGAAGTACTCCTAAAATGCATGCCATCCGGGCTACCCGCGCGGATTTTGTCTAGCATTCGCCCTGTCTTCTCTTTATCAGCCACAAGATGGCAGCCTGCAGCAACGTTTCCACTCCACATCTGACACGATTGAGTACTTACTGGTTGTGTGTTTAGTTATACATATTGTTTGAAATACGGTGTTTAGTCAATGGATATCGGCGGATACGGCTTATTCCCAAAAGAAATAAAAAGCAGCTGTAACTGAGACGAGGCAAGCATGTACCCCATGTTTAGGAACTTTGCTTGTCTTGGCAACTATTCTTTGCAGTCCGTTCTTTCAATGCATTTGTTTTTGCACGAGGGCAAACATTGCACTCGTGCTAATACAGTGCAAAATTGAACCTGCAACGGTGCAAAGTTTCTGTGATCTGGCCCCTGGGAGCCTCTAGCGCTGCGACTTCTGACAAGAGCATAAGGTTTGCTGAAAGTATGGCTTCCTTTATGGCTAACCACCCACCCGCATGCAATCTGCGAATGTGAAAATTGTGCGAGCCGCATTGTGCTACGGTTTGATAAAAAAGTGTTGTAAATCACGGCCTTGGTTTATTGGCATCGGTTGTCTACACGTTGAGCAATCGGTATCTGTTAGTTCTGTTTGAAACCATGTGCACATTGGTGTCCCTGCAAACCTCCTTAATTCTTTGCATAAAGAGGTAGGACTACAGCTCTTCACTACAATGAAGGCAGTAATATGCGCTTGCTGGGGGGCACAGTCATGCATCTTTCCGTATTTCATGTCCGCTTGCTCCTGGGATGTGCCCCTGGGTTGCCCGTGAAAGGGGCTATCTAGTGGGTTATGGTTCCCAAAATATGTTGGTTACACACTGTCGGGGTCCCTGCAGTTTGTTTCAGATAAACTATCTTCAGGGACGCCATTTCACCAAAATGCCAGGAGTAGCGGAAGTGACATCACACGACCCTTGACGAAATCATTTGACCCCATCCCAAAGTGGCATCACGGGAAGTGACCTTTCACCCCTTGACAAAACGGGAAGTGGCATCACATAGCATTGTTTCAAAGTACACTATGAAAAATATGGTTACGATATCACTGTAATTTGATTTACATTTCATACAAGAATAGATCTCCATATGTATCGTTAAAATCAGTGTGTATAGGCCCATATTAACAAATTACTGTGACTGCAAGCAGACGTCCAAGGCCAAATGATAAAGATTACATAGCACTTTATATAGAAAAAATATACATCCAATATCACCCAACCTGTGTTGGAACTCATTAATCAACCTCAGAAGAATGAAAGGCTGATTTGGAATTGGGATTCGAATCTGCAACCTACAGATGACACACACATTGCAGCAGCAAGCGCTCAACCCACTGAGCTATCTTACCGGCTATATCTATCTTACTGGCTATAGTAACATGAGCAATTATATGTCCGAATTAAACTGGTAACTGAGATTTAACAGCAGGCCAGTTCATCTGCAGGTCCGGTGCAAAGTTGGCCACATGTCAAGCCTACATGGATCTACTTTTCAGGCTTCCGAGGTTGGCAAAACACATACCATTGGGAGTGTTCATAACTATGTATTAAAGAATTTAAAGTAGCGCAGGGAAAGCAGCGCACTGACACAGCATCCCGCACTCTGGGCACTCGTTACCTCATACATGCAAACAAACATCCTGCACAGCATGCCAGGGAGAGAGGAAAGGCACATTTCAACAAAGCGTTAATTGTGGCACAATAAAATCAAGGGCCACTATGTACTATGGTCAAACATTTCTACAGAAGCTTTAGGCACATGGATTTTGTCAATGACCGAGGATACCAAGATGTAATGTCTTTTGATGATCTTAACGGAGACAATGGCAGCAAAAAAAAATGCTATCACTGCAACTTGAGAAAAGCAAACTACATCTAAATTCCTTTTGGAAGTTTTTGTCTGCATTGTGAATTCGGGTGAACAGACTAAATCAGTGGCTCAACCCTTGAAGTGTGCCTGAAATAAACCTTTAATGAGTCTAGCAGTTATTGTATAGCACTCCAGAAAATTATTTGTTATTCCTATTCTTTCCTATTTAAGGTCACTGCTCAAAGTGTTACACTTGTGTAACCCCCTGTTTTATTATTTTTATTTAAGAGGCCTGAGCAGGAACACCAGCCACTCCAGAAACAAAGAGCCGCATGGAGCTGGCCAAAGCCCAGGAGCTTCCATTGAAATTTCTTAAAATATTTATTTTTTTAGGTTTATTTAGCAAGGAAGACCTCAGATGTTGCAGGTGCGACCCTTAAATATTGTCCCTGACTTTCTGCTGATTTCAGCAGAATGTGAGGATGAGCAGATGGGGTGAGCATGATTATCCATTTTGAGTGTTAATCGCAGCACCCATCAGCATTAGCGTCTCTCCAGTTGCAGTGATATTAGCACATGGAGATCATCATTGACCTCCACCCAGCCAATCAGAAGGCTTACAGTGCAATCAAGAACTATTGAGATTGACTAAATTCAGAAAATGTTGTCTTCAGAAGCAGACAGGAAAACCACAATGTAACTTGCAGGTGCGATTTTTCAAAAAGTCTCTTCCTCTGGGAGGACCTTTTTTTGTTGCTGAAACATGCCATTTTACACACGAAAGAGAAAGCTAAAAAATTGGAAAGTGATTTCACATTCTAATAGAGAAACTGTTTACTTTTATGACACCTAACCCAAGCCCAAGCTAAACCTGTTCCAGATCAACCAAGTGGCAATTAAAAAGCTTAACTTATGAAGACAATCTTGATATTTAAATACAACAAAATAAAACATTTAATTTACTGTTTGCCTATTTACTTTACTCACTCATAACATCACCTTTTATTCTTCACCACCAAAACTCCAAAACATGTATTGATATTACCACCATGTCCTAATAGCCTTATGGACCCGAGGTGGGGTAATTATCGCTTGGGATAGTGACCCTGCTTCAACTTATATTGTCCTTGCATAATGACTCCTCTCTGTCTATAAGGCTGCAATATTAGAGATACGTGGAACTGACAGATACTCAAAAAATGACTAATGTTGCAATTCGATTTTGCTTATCTGGGTTAATTCCGACTACTGCGGTCAGAATCCCACATGCTTTGTTTTAAAAACTTTTACTGGTTATTCCTAGAATTGTTAAGGAAAGATTAATGGGTGATAAATGTAGAACTTGCTACAAGATAAACTGTTTGGTAAGTTTGTCTTCGCTTATCTTGGCACAAAGGGCATCATAACGGCTTTGGCGGGATCCCGGTTGTAATACCACAGGGATACCGCCAATACAAATATTGTTACTGCTACTCGGCGCAATTTGTGCTGGATCACGAATATTGGTAAGGTTGTAATTCCCCATTTAAGTGTCCATTGGACTCTATGGGGATTTTCAGCGCTATTTCCACCAGCGGTAATAGCGCTGGAGGTAATGGCGTAAAAAATGGGCAAAAAGCTGGAGATTTACCTCCAGCAAAAACTCAAAATTTTCCAACCAACTCGAGATTGGGCGGACCCTTAAATGTGGCAGTAATAGAGTTACTGCCGCATTTAAGGGCTACCCCTCAACTCGTCATAAGGTCCAATGAGTTAAAGTGGGTCTCTGGGTTTTGTATAAAATGCTGTAAATCCACATTTAAATTGATGTTTCATTATTTGCCCGTGGCGCCGCATCTATTCCAAAACTACCACACTGTTAAATGCATTGTTAAAACCTTTTGCAAGTACATTTCAGGGATTCAAAATAAGATTGTATAAGCAGGAGCGAAATGCAGCTTTTGCGTATCCAACATAAATCAAGAGCTACCACTGGGGACCAAGGAGCTACTATAAAGTGCTGTGCAAATCTAACTTCGATATATGATGCAAACGTACCGATGTGTCCATTATTTATCACCACTTGTGCTTTAAATGCCATATAGATGTGTCCTAACGTTTATGTATAGATTGCCCCAAATGCACAGTTAATTTCGCATAGGTGTTTATTTGTTCTTCTTTAGTTTCCCTGGGGAGCCAAAGGTAGTTCTGGTAGCCGTTGATGTCAAGCTAGCCAGGCTCTTCTGGGCTACAAGCAGGAGCTAAATAGTTCCCATCAATGTCTAGCCCCGCATGTGTACCTTTTTAATAACTTTTGCTAAGCTCACATGATTTAGCTAATATTACATTGCAAGCCAAAGGCACCTTTGGTGATTTGTATTGTTTGTGTTTCAGTTTAGTTTATTTCAGACTTAAAAGCAACCCATAAAACATAGTAATACACATAATATATTACAATAGTCTTTAATAACAGGCGGTAATAAGACGGGAATATTAACGATAAAATGGATACATCATACATATCTGCATCAGGGGCAAAGACCATCCTGAAAATAGCAGGCAGTTATTGTTGTGGAAGATATTAATCGCCTTCTCCTTGCCCATGCCTTCCTCAAATAATAGGCGAGGGCAAAAGCCCCCTTGACCTCAGAGCATGCTGGTAAAATCCCCTGTGACCATGGTTTCCTAATGTCTGAATAATTAGGCCAGGAAATAACAGAGTGCACTAGTGCCTCTGTTTTACCACTTAAACAACGTGAGGTTTCGCAGTCGCATGGGTCATTTTTCCATCTAGAGGTAATCACCATTAATGGTAAAACATTGAATCTTGCTTTGGTCAAGAAGATCCTGTGGTGCAACTTTGAGACAAATGATAAATAACTAGCGACACCCTCCATAGGTCAATCGGGCAAATAAGCTCTTGCTTTTCACAAGTTGGCCATTTCTCCCTCCCTAGCACTGGCGAAAAAGATCACAAATCTTTAATTTCAGCAGATGGTATTGTTAAAAGGGACCTCCAGCCCCAAGTCATATAAGACAAATTAACGTCAGTAAGTGAGTAACCCACTCCTTTGTCCAATCGCCCCAGCTGGCAGTCCAAAGTGAGTACCAAATGGCCCGCTTAAATCGTGGTGGACAGAGGTACTGGCAGTAAATGGGTCAAAAATGTATTTTTCTGCCTTCTGTATGGGATACAAATTCCCATATCTCACTCCCATATGTCCCGGCAGGTGGACCCTCTCTACATTTCCAGCGTGTGATCAGCTGGGAAATTCTGTATAATATTAGCAAACCTAAATGTTCGCCCAGGCACTCGTCGAATTTTTGCAGCTGATTTTTCAATGTAATCTTCCCAGGATGATCTATAGTTAAATCTAAGACTAGTTGTAATTATCTCAAGTATCAAGTCGCTGACCATACGGAGTGCCATGTTTGTGACAAGGGGTGACCACACCCCATGTAGTATGCCAAGGGCAGAAGCCATTCCTTAAGATTACAAAGCCCTGCTGAGTGTTGTGTACAAGAACCAGCATAGCAGCCTGCAGTCTCAGGACCTGTATTGCAACTTGGAGCACCGTTAAGCTTTGACTAAATCATAACCACTGGAAATCATCTTGGTTCCATTCAATTCCAGCTCATTAGTGCATTTATAGAAGACGATCAACTGTATACAAGAATGTCTAGGCCCTACCCCTTAAGAGAGCAACCCAGCACCGATAGGTAGGTCCTGTCCGAAGGCTTCTGACTGATTGCAAGCTTTCCATCCATGCATGTTCCTCAGTGAGGCCCTCTGAGGAGTATGAGGGTTTATGCCGATATGTTTTCCCTGCTCACTTTGTCAAGCCACACCAAGTCGGGGCTAGAGCCGACGTCCCCTGGTTTCAAACTTAGCAGCCAGTATCACTTTTGCACGCCAGTATTTACTGTTTTCCTCCAAATGTTTTGTTATGGGGGAAGATTTTAGAGAGAAGGAAACTCTCTTGAAAGGACAACTCCTCCATATGGCCATGACTAATATGATACACTTAGTTGTGGTCTCTCCCACCCCCCTGGTGACTAAGGGGACCCTTGTATGCACTGTAGCAGTGAGATTCGGTGCAACCACACCCATCTAGCAAGGTAGGTTACAAGTAGGGGTTTCCACGTGCAATAGCAATGTCCGTTCGCAAGTAGATTTAAATATTCGACGCCTCTTCCTGCCGGCCTTATAAGGCCTGCGCTCGTAGATCACCCACTGAATTAACAAAGCGGTTCTTCAAGATCGTTTATTCTTTGTCATTAAATCATTGCCATATGGGTGATGCTGTTAATCAGGCTGCTTTCTATTTTTAAGATTATTGTGTCATTTCCTAGTCAGAACTCAAACATATCGTGGGTGGCTTTTAACGAGACAGACTGTGCCGGGTGCCCCCCCTCGTCCCCCGCACCTTTACTTTTATTTTCACATGGATAGAATGAATGCACATTCGTAACGTAAAATACATAAGAGCAGTGTTGCGGATGAGATCGAAAATTAACTTTTAAAATGATCATTTATTAATGTTTGTCTTTGCTGCAGAATGTGTTCTTACTGACAGTAGCATAATGATGTTTACACACTACATTTTTTATTCTATAAAAACGGAAGGGGTATGATAAAGTAGCGCCAATCACCAACTCCAACAAAAAAAAAACCTCCTCCCTCTGCATGCACCTCTCAAACTCTAAACCAAACAGAACCATACCTCTACAGCACAACAAACCGCACACACTTCACTACACCGCAACAACAAAACAAACCACACATAGCCAGGCACAACAGCACATGACAATACCGACAGAAAATTCCCCCAAGTTACTCTTGGGGTAAAGAGTAGAGGCGCAGTAGGAGGCAGGTGCCACCACCCACTGTGCAATACTGGGCCCGGTGGCCAAGCAGGGTTGATCCCCTGACCTTACCCCACCATGCACCAATCAGTTTGCAGGGGCTACTCGCAGAAAGAAAGAAAATGCCTCTTGTTCCTTTACAGAAAGCTCTGTCTGGCATAGACCACCTGAAACACCAACCCCACTGTTTGGCAGTTGCCACCCAAATAGTAATCCTTATGGATTGAGCAGGGACCCCAAACCCCAAGGTAACTTCCGACCTGGTAACTTTCAGCTCACTAGGGAAGGCCAATTCTCCAACTCTGACCATAAGTAAAGAATGTTTGTGCAATGTATATAATCAGAAACGTGGAAACATGCAATCTTCAGTTCGGGGAAGCGCATATGATTAAACAGCGTCAGCTTGAACGATGGGGAGCAGAGCTCCTTTCTGGCATATCTACTTCACACACAGGCACGAATTGCAGATGCAATATTGTGGTTGGCCCACTTTAAAGGCACGAGCCACAGCAGTTGGGGGTGAATCGGCAGGGACCATAGGAAAACCCACCCCTAGTTCTGTATACACCTATGGATTTGCACTATTAACAAAAAAGTGCTCCCCACCATCTGCAGGTTCCAAGCCATCCCAGTGCTGCTGAGAGCCTTGCACCTTACTGCCAATCCCCAACAGTGCTAGACTGGCTCCACGCGTTGGCAGAGAAGATCGTATGTCCAGGAAAAGGTGGCAATATGCACATTGAGTCCATGGATTGCATATAGTGGTGAGACTGGGGAGGAGGCTGGGCTCGTACCTCTCCTACCAAGGCAGGCTACTGGAAAGTGCAACATCATCATTAACTCGTTAGAGGAGAAAGGAGACTGCAGAGGCTACAAACTCTTGGAGAGGATAGAGCAGAACCTGCCCCAGCTGTTGCTTCTGGCTAGTGTGGGGAGTCATTTGGTGTTGTCACTTCTCCCTAGGAGGGGGGACCCTTCACATGGGGCCAGGGAGGTGAGGCAGCTACTTGGTCCCTGGGGGTGGTACTCAGCAGGAGGATCCCATGGGAAAGGGACCCTGTCTGTGGGTGAGGTGAACACTATCGAGGGAGAATGCGGTATGTCAACCACCATGCCACTATGCATTGCTCACCCAACAACATGGATAGGGCCCAAGCACCCGCGCCATCTATGCCTCCCCTTCTTCTGCTAGTTACCTCATACATAGCAGCCCTATCTCAGGTAGATGAGCATAGGAGGGGGCACAATGCTTTCCACTACAGCACTGCTGCTCTTGCTCTCTTTGTCACTCGTACGGCCTCCTCTACCACAAAACCCTCTTTTCCCGACTACAGGAAGTTTCCCTTCGCTACTTCGACTAACCAAGAAAATTGAGGTGAGGCTCTCCGCCTACACAGAAAATACAAAAGTATGCCAAGGCCTACTTCAGAAAGGTATCTACAGTTGGACTTTCCCTAAGATAACATCCCATCTTCAGGTGAGGCCGCCAGACAAGCAAACAAAAGGGTATCGGGACAAGCCTCACACTGGGCAGTAAGGTACCCCCTCATATCTCTAAAATAAACTAGGTGAAAAATATATACAGGGGATTTACAAGACAAGGCAGTTCAACCACTATCAAAGCATCCACTTTTCCAAACCCTGCAACCTCAACTAAATTCACACATTCACCCCAAGTCTAGCCTTACCAAATAAAAACTTAATCAGAGAAACAGCCCCTTTTGTACCCCTATTTCCCCCTTGCTTTACACCCCCAAGTTGTACTCACGTGAACCTGAGGTGCTCTGATGTGGTGCTTCCACAAGTCGCCCTGCACAGCTAGGCCGCGGCACCATGTCTCTGGGGAGCAGACGGACCTTTAACCAATATGGCGTCCGCAGACCTCTTTTTCACTGTGCGCATGTGCATAGAAGACCCCCAACATCTAGGAATGCCTGGGCTCTTACCTGGCTCACTAAATGTGCAGATGGGCCTTTAATCACCTCAACCCAAACAAGCCCACCACTAAGGAGTGAGGACACGGTTGTACATGAAGCAAGTTTATTGTACAAAGCTCTGGGGAGCGGTTAGATGGTGTTGCAGGACCAAAGTAACCCAAGTCTCAACAATACCACATCAGTTCACATCTTTGGTACAGTTTTGTAGCAGTTAAAACACTCCCAAATGCGTTATTGCAGTCCACCCCCAAACATGATTGGACAGAAACATCTTCAAAGAAATTCCATCTTTTCCCAATTTTTCCATTTTCATAGCCCAGTCTTATCTTGATAGTCTTCTTCAGATCATATTTAGAACACACCTGTTCTTAGGATTCGCCCGTAGTAGGTGATGACCTCCGTACATGGTTAAACATTGGTATTGAAACATAATTAATTACTAGCAATAACTGTACTAGGGTGTGATTGCACATGGTCTGCTTACACATTTTAACAAATACGAGGAAGACCTGAATTAACAGGATCTTCTTTGACCTACTGATTGCTCTATCAACTACCCCAGACCTCTTGCATTTCTGACAACATACTAATTAATGCGGCCACTACTTCAGAACATGCAGTCTCTGATTTCGACCTGTAAAATCAATTAACCAATGACACCCTGGCCTCTTGCCCCATTTTTATTACTAACCCAAACAAATGTTCAACCCTCTCTACGCAACTTCAATACAATGAGCAAGCTAACAACTGTTCCCTTGCAGAATTGTTAAATCATAAACCTTAGTCCTGTATGCAAGCTGACCTTCCTACTACATAACTCATTCTTCTTTACATCAACTAATGTCCCAGCTACTTAGAATTCATGTGCAGCAGCTAACTGCAAAGGTTAAAGTTAATGATTTACTCATTTTCTGCCCCCTGAAAATCTGAGCAAGTAAGTTAAAATCTCCAACTGCATTTTGCAAGAGAGCCTCCACTAGCATGTTTTTTTGCAAAGCACCCTGTGTGTAGATTGTGTTCTGGTGAATTTGCAGTTTTATATTGTTATCTTTCTACGTTGCTGAAGATCTAATATGCACAAATTCTAAACAGTAACACTAAAAGTAACATAGCCTACCCATAATTAACTGCATTTGAAACATATGAATTTGCAACACTGTGCCCAGTTCGCTGCCATCCCTCATCACCAATACAGTGTGTGCAGCATGAACATCTCGCAATCATGGGGACCCTCCTGACCACCCCAACGTTGTGACCACACATATCTGATCCACTCCAGCACATGCCTGTTGAGAGCAGCCCCAAGTATGCATTTCACGGGAGTGATTCTTGGGCTCTGGCCTTTCATGCCCTTTTTTGTGTGATGGTGTGTGATGGTCCTTGTTAGGTCTCACCTCTCTGTCATTGGCGTCAGATGTTTCTTGATTCCTTGTCTGCCATACTTCATTATCTGTATGCTCTGCGTGACATGTGGTGTTATATGTTACAGGTGCATCCTGGATTTCTAACTGCCCATTCTTGATTTCTTGGGCTGCTGGGTGTTTGTTTTCCAAGAGTCATCGGTATGCCTCGTCAATGCATACATCAATAAATCAATTTACTTTAGCCCAATAAGGTATGGATCTCACAGGGAGTAAATTAGGTCGTTCCTGGAAAACCTGCTCTATGGTTTATTCAGTCATATGAAACCAACCTAAACCATCTGAAGTAACTGGGCCCAAGAGTGCAGGCTCTGGGGTGGCAATGCAATGCAATGGAATCCCAGGTGCCCACTCTCACTGAGCGAGTGGCCCCGTAAGGAGGCAGTTAATTCCCCCACCCCTTCCTACCCCATGGGAGAAGCTGTGTTAGGCGGGTGGAGTATAAAAGTAAAGGAGGTTAAAGAAGGAGAACGTGGCAAGGTCACAAGATGAGATCAAGAATGTTGGAAGTATATTAAGGGCCCTCCAGGGGACCAGAAAAGGCTTCCAGGACCTGAACAACTGCTCATATAGAGTAATATGGTCAAATTTCCATTGTCGTCCTAGAAATTGAAAGGGCCATAAAGTAGCCTATTACTGAACCAACATTGAGGTCTGCTTTGTCCAAAAATAGCAAAAGCTCTAATATTTTATCACATTTCCGCTCAACGTCCCTTTCATGGAACCAGCTGAAGAACATGTACCAAAAACAAGCATAGTGTGATTTTGAAATTTGTCAACAAGCTGCATTTTTCACCACACTGTAGAAAATTGGGAAAATGCATACACGAGACATGGCACTAACAGGGACCTCAAGCAACATTCCTCGGAGCAAACGGTTTTGCAATTCTTGTTTGTGTTGTAAGGAAAGCATGGAATCAACACTAGTAGGAAGACACACAAAAAGATGCACGTTTACAAAACCTTTATTTTGTAGTGTCAAAGGATTGGGAGAATTCCTAACTGGCCCTAACTCTATAATGGGAGTAGTCTCTACCATTAAACAAAACAAAGCAAATTCAGGTCAGTCTAGTCAAATAATGTGTTTGTATAAACCTAACCTCGCCCTCGCTCTTAAATAACAAATGTGGAAAGGGAATATGTTTCAAAAGGAAATAGTGTTTAAAAAAGAAAGTCAGAATGGCTTTTGCAAACCGGTAATAACTCTCTTCCCTACCTTCAAAGCACAGGGTTTCAAGAGTTCCGGAAATGGTGGGTGGCTGGTTACAGTTCTATAGATGTGGCACACCTTGGCTTATTAGTGCCAATCAACAATTCATGCCTGGTCATCGTGCAGCTCACAGTTCAATAATTTCTCTAGGCTCCCTCCGCCTTAGCTAAATACACAGTTCACAGGTTTCTTACACGTCCCATAGGCCTTCCTTCTCTGTTCCCTATCGGTTAAATACTCTGCACTGTTAATCTTACTTGACTTCTTCCGGGCCTCCCTTGCCCAATATTATTTCTTTTTTTAAAATTTATTTTTGTATTTTTTGTCAGAGGTTTACAGCAAACACACATGTCAGAGCACAACGCACAATCAATACACTTCTGGTACACAATTTGCATGAAGAAAAAGCAATACATCAGCAGGAGGAAGAAACAGTAAACTGTAAAACACCATGACATTCAAGCGCACCCCTGTGAGACCCTAGGTGAGTTACTGCTGTATTCACGCTCAGCCAGATTAATAAGGTAACTGTTGAAGGTGGACCATACGTTCTTGGGGCGAGAGTTCACTGGGAGCATTGTCAGGTATTCCTCCTCACAAGTCCGGGACCAGGTGAGTGCATTGAGCCATTTCTGAAAGGTTGGAAGTGGGGGGGGGGCTTTCCCAGCACTGAAGCAGACATTTTCTGCCTACCATGCAGCTTATGTTTAGAAATGTAGCCATCCATCCGGTATCATCAGTTCCCCACACTCCAAACAAGATTGCCAGCGGACTGGGGTCGATCATAGTGCCGGTGATGTCAGTGAGGGCTTTCAAAATCCCATCCCAAAAATCTCCCAATATGCGACATGTCCAAAACATGTGTAGGTGGTCTGCACCCTCCATCTTGCAGCGGGCACAGATATGTGTACCAGTACGAGTGAACCTATAGATTTTTCGTGGAGTATAATACAGCCTATTAAGCAGTTTAAACTGCATGACACAGTAGCAGAAATTAAGGGATACTCTGTTCGTGTGTGAGCACATCCTTTTCCATAGATGGTCGGAGCTCTCGAGGCCCAGTTGGTCCGCCCATTCAGTGTGTGCTTTGGAGGGTTGGGGTCTCAGCCAGCAGCATTTTATACAGAGAGGAGATAACACTCCGGGTACCACTCGAATTGGTTATGTAGGCGACCCCAGGGGTATCGGGGGGGGGGGGGTGGGGGTTTGTCAGGAAAGGTGGCCACCTGGCACGGAAGGCAGCACGGAGCCTATAGTACTGTAACATCTCAAGTGCAGACTCGGAATGACCCTGCTTCCATGACTGTGGGTCAATGAACTTCCCGTCGGGAAAGGAATCAGTAAGTGCCTGGTAACCTAGAGCCCCCAGTGCCGGGCTAAAGCTGCGTCGTGCGTGGGTTCCAGCCCGGGGAACTCCCAAGCGGGGAGCCATTTATAGTAGGGATATGATTCGGTTGATATTTTCAGGAGTCGGCCCCAGGCAAGTAGGGTAGCTGCTACTGGATCAAATGGAGTTACAGGTATATAATCCCAATGGAAATTCAGGGTCCTATTAGTCTTATCCGCAGCCAGAGTCCCAATTTGACGTGTTGGCGAATCAGAAGACTCAGGTACCAGTACCTGGCATATTGGGCTTGTGCAGCTTTCCAATATAGCATCAGGTCCGGTCCTGTGAATCCTCCCCTCTCGTACAGGAGCACCATGTCCAACCATTTCTTGCGGACAGCACCCGAATGCCATAAGAACTGTGCACATGCTTTGTTAGCTTTGTGAAGTATTGTTTCCCAGGCCAGATTGGTATGTTGCTAAAGACATAAAGCAATTTGGGGACCAGGGTCATTTTGATAAGGGAGAGTTTCCCAGCAAGTGACAATGGGAGGGAGCACCATCTAGTCATGTTTGACTCCGCTAGCTGTGCAACAGCCACATAATTATCCACCAGCAGAGTAGACTTGGACAGGGACATCCGGGCACCTAAGTACCTGACCCCGCCGGGGGACCAGCGAAGTGGATACTCGGAGACAGGTTGTTGGGTATTACTGGTGAGCGGAAGAATTCGCGACTTGGAGTAATTGATTGTAAAGCCTGAGCAGGTGCCAACGTGTGTGATACCTCGCAGAATGGGGTTAAGGTTGGTGGCGGGCTCTCTGGTATACATAACGGCACATCATCGGCATATAGAGATATTATTTCGGTGGTGTCCTTTAATCGTATTCCTCTGTGGGTATGTTGTGCTCTAACATGATCCGCCATTGGCTCTATTACTAGTGCAAAGAGGATCGGGGAGAATGGGCAACCTTGGTGGGTGCCCCTGAAGAGTGTGAATAACGTGGATGTTAGAAATTGACCCAGACCCTAGCCACTGGAGCAGTGTACAACAATTTAATATATCCAATCGTGTTGGGACCAATCCCCATTGTCTCCAGGACCAGACACATGTATTTCCACAAGACCATGTCAAATGCCTTTTAAGCATCAAGTGTGACAGCAATGGCATTCGAGCTCTGGTCAATTCTGGCCATTACATTGAAAAGCTGCCACATGTTGTGGGAAGTGGACCTCCCAGGCACAAAACCCCCTTGGTCTTCGTGTACTAAGTGTCATTATCGGGAGGAAGCGATTAGCTATCACCTTTGCAAAGATCTTGGTGTCAATGTTCATAAGCGAGAAAGGCCTGTACGAGCCACATTAATCACTTGGCTTGTCAGGCTTAAGCAGCACCGTTACGACAGCCTCGCGCAGAGAGGGAGGGAGGACAGCCGAACAGTGTGATTCATCCCAGGTCTCCAACAGTTTGGGAGCTAGAATAGCGATATGTTCCTGGTAAAACTCAGGGGTAAGCCCATCAGGGTGAGGCGCCCTGCCCTTCGGGAGGTTCGAGATGGCCTTGACACTCTACCAGCAAGATCGGGGAATCCAGTTGATCCCTAGTTGAGTCAGAGATATATGTCATGGGGGTTTTAGCAAGGAGATCTCTCATGTGTTGCTCATTATGCTCTGAGGGTAATGCGTAGAGGCTAGTATAAAACTCAGTGAAGATCCCCCATTATTTGCTGGTCTGACCACTGCGGCACACCCTGTGTGTCCTTAACAGATACAATCTGGGTCTGGTCCCTTTCACCTCTCGTTAGCCTAGCCAGTGTCCTTCCCAGGCTATCACCCTCCAAATATTTCCGTGCAGCTTGTGGGCGACTGAAGTAGCGAACCTCCCTACTGACATGCGACTCAAAGACCTTCAGTTCCTCACTTATTTGCGCAAGTTTGGCTGAGTCGGCTGCAGTAGTGCAGTCCAGTTCCAACTCTGGTAGCTTAGATTCTGAACGCTTCAGGTAATTTCTTATAGTCTTCAATACTCCCGCTTCCCTCGAGATGGGCATCCCTCTAATATATACTTTGAAAGCGTCCCAACGGACTCCGGCAGTAGTGGCCTTTAAGGAGTTACATTCAAAGAAGGTCACAATATCTGCCAGTATGTCAGCTTTGAATACTATGTCCAGGAGGGCGGCAGATTTGAAACACCATGTGCTACATGTAGGCACAGGGGATCCAAACTTCACTGATGGGGTAATCAGTGCATGGTCAGATAGTGTGCGAGTTAGTATCTGGGCCTCACCTATCTTCTCTATCAAGTCACTGGACACCAAGAAGAGATCGATTCTGGATGAGCTATCATGTACGGTTGAATAATAAGTATATTCACACAGCTGGGGATGGAAGGCCCTCCAGACATCATGGACGGCAAGTGTTGCGCTATGTGTGTGCAGTCAACATGCCGCTCGCGACAGTGCCCTGGACGCCGATCCCGTCCTATCCAAAGCAATGTCAAGTATTAGGTTCATATCACCCCCCCAGATGACGAGTGTGAATTTAATAGATGTATGGACCAATGTCGGCACACCCCTGGCCTGTGTAGAGTAAATTGTGTAAAATATGTTAGGCCCCCAGGATGGTGCGATACTCGTTCCCAGACGAGCCCGAGCATGCGTTTCTTGCAGCATGAGTCTCTTAACACCATGTCTTTGGGCATAAGCAATAATCGTGCGAGCCTTGGTGTAGTTACTCAAGCCCCGGACATTCCAGGACATTATCTTCGTGGGCATTTCATAGGTCTAGGGTACATCCCAGCAAGTGTGACTCCGCGTATATCTCAAAATAGGATTGTTTCCATTATGACACCCTTTCATGTTGTAAAATGCTGTTCCGCCTCTGCCATTTTTGGTATGATCTCCCCAAACACACCCCCAACCCTCTCACCACCTAATAACAGCCGGTAGTGTCCCTACCAACCCCCCCTTCCACAAACGCCAAAAGATCCCCCAACCAGATGTCGGCAGACCCACCCCAACATGGTCCAACCACTCTGTAGGCCCAACAGGGGCCAGCATCCAACAAGCCCTCAAGAATAACCGTTGCAACTGCAGTAGGGTGCACTTTTGCCGTGCAGTCGACTTAGCAGGAGCAATGAAGTACCAGAACTGCTACATAGGCTAGTGGTATACATCACTATGGCACAGTTTCACTGCACCAGCACATGCAGTAATAAAGAGCAATACTAAAGCATTAGTAGACATGGTCCATCAGTTCCAGGTAACATAAGTAGCAAGTGGTTTAGCTACAAATGAAAACATAGACGAGCGTTGCATCAAACCAGATATAGCATTTTACGGGAGGTGGCTGATTATAACCCAGATGGCGAGGTGTACCACAACTCAACATACAATAAATACATTCTATGAGGAGCCAATATGTTTGTTACTACTATCAACCCAAAAGGTAACGGATACCAATTATCGAAACGTAGGTAGTATGAAAAGATTCAAGCCATGGCTTAGTCATTATCCATAAGGTCCTCAGCCGGATTGTGGAGTGGTGTCTGTGCCTCCTATAAACTTCACCACTTCATCAGGGACAGTAAAAAAGTATAGTTTTTTCCTTAAAGGTAAACTTGAGTCACGTCGGAAACAATATTGCGTAGGAAATATTTCACTCCCTTAATAGTTTTTTCACACCAAGAAATTGACATCTCTCCTGCTGCACTCACACAGAGAAGCGCAGTTCACCCTTCTCACGTGACAGAGGATAAGATCCCTGCCCCTATAGTTGAGAATCCTAGCAATGACAGGCCTGGTGAAGTCTCCAGGCTTAGATCATGGTGATAGGACATGATGGGCGCTTTCAACAGTGAAGAAGGGGGACAAGTCAGGGTTGTCCAACAGCTCTTTAAACAGGTTTTCAACTCTTAAAGCCATGTGACCCATAAGAGCATTTTCAGGGACACCAATGATCCGTATGTTGTTCCTTCGTGATCTGGACTCTAAATCTTTGCATTTTGCCTTTACGGCCTTCAGGAGCACAAGCGGTCCAGTCTTACTGGTGTATTAGGACAGTGATGCTTACAAAGTCTGCACGTTGACCGGACCACCGCACAGGTGATGATAGTGATGTGGGTGGCAGGGGGGTCCGTCTGTGATGGGCCTCGTGACAGTTTGGCAGCTGGCCACGCAGTAGCCCAAGTGTGGATATTGGGCGCAGCGTAGTGCAATGGCAGGAGCGCTGGCGGGGGGCCAGAGATGTCGCAGGAGAGGAAAACAGGGACCGGCACAGGTCCGACACCACCGAGCACCCCAAACCCCAGGGGGCGATCTCTTCCGAGGTCCTCGCCTGTGCCGACAGCAGGCCTGCCCCTGCTTAGAGCCCAAGGGGACATCCGGAGGTCGCCGACAACACATTGAAGCCAGACGGAGCTCGGTCATGGCACCACTGCAGTGATCGTATGGCTTGTTGTAGCATCTCTCCCCAGAAGTCACACGTGGGCGTTAGAGATTCGGAGAAGTTCCGGGGCCAGTAGAGCAGCACAGGCAGTCTGCAGCGTACAGCACTGCTCCACCTCAGGTGCAGAGATCAGCGGAGCAGTGGGCACCACAAGGAGCAGAGCATGTCGTCCCGGAAGGCCCGTCTGTTTCGGGATGGCGGCGGGTGTAGGGCGCCACTCGTCTGTGTGGTCTCTACGCACTGGTCACAGTGCGGGCGGGTCCCAGTCTTCCCGTGCCACCTGCCTGGGGGAAGCAGCCAGCGATGTCCACAACAGTGATTGCGTGAGATGGTAGAAAGGTGTATTAGGTGCCCGCTGCCCCAGTAAGATTTGGGCGCCGCGGGTGCCGATCCTGGCCCAGCCGCGGCTCAGGGGCAGATGCCCAGCAGTCCCACGCAGCATGGGCCGAACTGGCCATCAACAAGGCAGCGCATACGGCCGAATAGTGGCCAGCCGTATTCAGGCCCTGGAGCTCCGATTTTCACCAGGATTGGGAGCAGATGTGCCTCAGAATGTCCGCTGCACACAGTGGTAAGTTTAGTTGGAGAATGGTAGAAAGAAACGCTGTTGTTGTCGGATTTGTGTCGATGATGAATGGAGCACTGGTGCTAGGCAGCCATTTTCTAGGCTGCTCAACAGCACCCCTCGCCCAATGTTATTTCTTAAACACACTGTTCAAAACCTCTTGCTACGTTTCAAATAATTCACACCACAGCGTTAGTTTTCCTATGCCTCGGTATTTCATCAATAGAGTTTGTTTAGGCTTCCCTCGCCTTGCTTTCAACGCAAACTCATTATAGTTGTGGTACAACAATATTTCCATCAGACCTTCCAGTCTTCACTCGAATTAAGTCTGAGTCTCTTTGGTCTTTCACGTTTCAACAACATCACAATAGGTCCCTCGGGCTTCCCTCACCCAAGTCTGGGCCTTTCTGTACTTTAACTTTTCAACCTTTACTTCACGGGATTCTGGTTAATGTAGTTTTCTCTTACTGGTGCTTTATTTAATATGCTTGCTCTACATTTGCCTTCTCGGCACTTCGGAAGTTTCACTTTCACACAACTTCAATATATTTCAACACAGTCGTATTGGAGACTTTCGCTTGCGCATAGTACTCTTTTGCCCCTATATGTGACCGCTCCGGCACGTGAGCTTCCTTCTCAGGGTCGTGCATCTGGCATTTACTTTCATACCGTTCACAAGCTGCATTCGTTTGCAATCTTCACTTGCCTTTGTTTTGCTTGATTTCACTGTTTCACCAGTTTGCTCATATTTCAGTAGCTCCTCTCGGCAGCTCCACTCGTTTTCTATAAAGCGTCTTCATTAGCTGGCTTTCTTTCTCTTGGCCCTTAATATTTCGGATGTTACATTCGTCCCCCATATCTTATCTTACACGTGTCGCTTTCTTCATCCTTTCCCAAATCACATTTCCACTTCAAAACTATGCTTGTAATGGGAAAGTTCATTCGCAAGTGAAATTTCAATTCAAACAGTCTGTTTGCACTTTAACAATGGCTTGTTTCTTTGTATTCACATGCGTGTAAGATTTCTCAGTGAAGTAGTGTTCAATAATGCCTTCAGTGTACTTGATACTGTTTCTTTAAACAATTGCATTCGTGAGCAAAGCCTTCCAGGGCTTCTTATTCTTTGAAACTCTCCAGGGCTCTCTTGCAGCTCCACTTGTCACTCGAGTCTTTTCCTCACAAGATTCTTCCAGGGTCTTTCCCCCTGTTAAGCCCAGTTCCAGAAGGGGTTCCACACTGCCCCTCTGGTACTTCAGCGTACTCCTAACGCCAGGAGCTATTAAGCACCATCTTTCTGCAATGGGGAGAGGGTGGATCAACACGGCCTTGCTTCCATCTGTGTGACCTCTGCGGGAAGGGATTTCAACTCCCTTGCCATCCACGAGACAAGGCTCCAGCTCTTCTGGTTCAATCTCGATGGCATGTGGAATTTCCGGTGGTCAACGGCAGCTCCAGTGTCCACCACGCTCTTCCTCACATGTGCTTCGTCTGCTCTCTCCCTTATGTTTCTGGCCCCTCCTTTTATACTTTGATGACCCACTAACCGGCTTCAGGTGTTAGTAATGGTCTTGTGCCTGACCTTGCATGTCTTTGTTAGTGGGACATTGCCATAGAGTAGATAGGGCTGCTGCTGTTAAGAGAAAGCAGGAATTATGGGAATTGTAGTGTTTCACAGGAATTTTGGAAAAAACATGTAATTTATATTTTGGACAGGGAAGGTAGATGTATGCTTGTGGATAAATGGGTTTTCTTAGGTTTGTCTATGGGTTTTAAGGAAGGAGAGATAAAGTTTGTATTCAGATTTAGGGACGGTTTTTGTTTCACTTGATGTTTTCACCTTCTTTTCCCTATGGGAGAATGCTGGGGTAGGATGGGACTTTGGTGTCAGTATCCCCCAAAGACTGAGGAAATGTCGGGTAGGGTTGTGTTGGAAAAGGGGGATACCATGTCTCACCGTAGGGCGTTCCTCCCGCAGTCCCCAAGGATCCCCTGCCCAGCTGATCCCTTCCTCGCTTGTCCACCGGCAGCGTTGGGATCCAGACGCGATGGCCCTCCCCTGGCCACCTGGAAAAAGGGTTCCCGGGGTCTATAAGTGAGAACACCCTTGGGTTACTCGCAGTGTGAATGCACCAGATCTATCTGGGCTACCCACCACCAGCACCACCAGCAGCACTTGTAGGACATTTTCTCTGCAATCTCCCCATAGACGTCACCGTCTGTGAAACCCTCTGGGATGATTTTGTGCATCCACTTGAACATTCTGATTGCCCCCTACGTGGCTGCCATCAGAAACATTTTCTTATGAGAATCAGAGGGGCATGGCCTCCCTGCATCACTAAAGTGACCCCATACTGCCCTTCTTGTTCATGTAATGCGTAGTGGTGTATTGTCCATCAACGCTACCATTCTCCTTCTGTCTGTTGCTAGGAAAGATCTTAATGCTTGACAAATGGTCCTCATCTCCTAAAGTTTGAAGTTACACCACCTCTCTTGCCCTGCCCTCAAACCTCTCACTGAAAGACCAAGAAGACCCCCCCCCCGCCCCCCTGAACCCCCAAAATAAATCGTCAAGAGTGTGTTCATCTCCAGAGGGGCCAATGAAATGGAGCATCCGTCAGAAGGTTGGTTGGAGAGACCCACCACTGGACATCTTGGCAAATCTGTGGATTGACTTGGAGAAGATCTCTCATGTCTCCTGTTGCGACTTCTGGTTTCCATGCAACCGCCAAAGTGATTGATTCTCAGGTTGACTTCTGGACCTAAGAAAATGAAGGAAGGCATGAAACCTAGCATTTTCAGCAAAATATCAGATGGGAATTGTGAATTGGAGAAGAACTGTCCTGCTGTGTTTTGAATGCTGATCACTGTCCCTGGTGGCGGAAGTGCCAGTCCCAATTCCATGTCGAGAACCATTTCTAAGAACTGGAGGTGCATGGAAGGGATCAAGAAGGACTTCTTCAGATTGAGTAAAAATACTAGTGTTTGCAGAAGGGAGCATTTAAGTTTAATGAAGACAGGTGTGAGTGTCAGTAATTGTCTGACATTGCCTGACCATGGTAGTGGGACATGTCAAGTACACGCGTTGGGCGTGAGTCTGTTTTCTCCCATAGCTGGCTGTCCGTGTGAAAGTGTTCGTGCAGGAAAAGCGGGGAGGGTGCAGAGTCTCCATATAGCCTACCCTGTAGGATGGGTTAAAGGTGTTGCAGGGAAGAGAGGGATACCGCTCCTCGACATCCGGTGTCCCACCCCCGAAGACCCCTCACCCAGGTGATCCTCCTGCACTAGACCACCCCCAGGGTCTGTATCCAAAGGTGATGGCCATGCCCTTGCCACCTGAGGGAGAGATCCACAGGGATTAGCAGTGAGGCACCTTCTGGTTTCTCACAACAGGCAGGAATTATTCCAAATCTATTCTGTCAAATGTTCACTAAAAAGCAAGACTGGAACGGAACCTGAGAGGCTCCAGCCTCTAAAATGTTTGCTAGTATGTACCATACAGTCCACTGGTGGTGCTGGAAAACCTTTGGACTCAACAGCTCTGGTGTATACTCTAGAAAGCTCCCACTTACCGTCCCAAAGCAGGTGCTGCAGTCATACCAACCTCTGGATCATGAGATGTGTCCAGGCCACTTGCATGCTTTGGCCCTTTTTCCTAATTGATCAGAACTGGATCAGGTCCAGCTCTGTCCAGGTCAAATTCTGCCATGAGACCGAAGTTGCAGGCTCCAGGCCAGGAGCTATGCCCTCCCACTCCTATCCAAAATGGAATTCGAAACGCGCCATAGATGTGCACCCGTCCACTGGAATGCAGTGCACCCTCTCCACCCCGTTCCAACACAAATGCTGGGGCTTCCAGTAAAGACCAGGATGGTGTCTCTGATGGAGCTGGATATTCTGGCACCAGTGAAGTGTCAGCCCAAGAGGTGGATTTGAAAGTTGGACCTGAAGCCCAAAGGTTATTCTAGCGCAGTCCTCTGGACCAATGCTAAATGTGTACCGTAGCGAATGCATTAACGGCTTGTGCTGCTTTAGGAGGGAGGGGTTAGTTTAACATCTGGTAAAGTCAGCTGGACTGATGCCTGCTTACAGAGTAAGCAGATGTGAGGAAGGCTGGCCTTTCACCTAAACGGTGCGCAGTCCTCTTCAGAACTACACCAACGAGTCTTGGACTGGTGACACAGCACCCAAGACAGTGAGTGAGAAGACCATTCACTCCTCAATCTCCAATGCTGCCTCTCTTCTTTGTCCTTCTCCTCGAGTCGAGAAATGCACTCTGGAGCCCAAGGCTCGGGTAGACCTTTGTCCGACCAGGCCTGTTTGAAGATTATTTGCAGGGGCATATCACGACTCTTCCCACTGGCGTATCCACAGCTTTGTCTTGCATTGGTTGTCAGGAGGGTGGTGGGGGGTACGATCTTCAGTATTGCGTCACTAGAGTGGACTGGAGATGGAAATCCATCTCCTGCAGACTTTACGCAGCTTGAAACCTGTTCTTAAAACAAGTCACTGTTCCTCGAAAACCCGAGTCTACTCTTCTGAAAACTAAGGTTGGAGGGCTCGCGAGGACATCACTGTAACTGAGGTGGCACAGAGGCGCATGATGCCACCTGGTGACTGTGACAATATATTCCTGAACCACTGCACCTTAATGACATTCCACAACATGAATTTGTGGAAGGAAGTTATCCTTTAGAAATCACATTATTAAATGGAATTACATAACTTAAAAGGGCCTAAGAAGGATCATTAAATGTCAACAAATGTGTTTAAAGACCTTGCAACACAAACCTGCAGGCATATTATAACATGGCTCTCTGGCTTTCACAGAACCAAAGGTCCCCTCCAGCGAACCGACCGTGCTGTAAAGTCCCCGCCAGCGAACCGTGCTGTAAAGTCCCCGCCAGCGTGAACCGTGCTGTAAAGTCCCCGCCAGCGTGAACCGTGCTGTAAAGTCCCCGCCAGCGTGAACCGTGCTGTAAAGTCCCCGCCAGCGTGAACCGTGCTATAAAGTCACTGCAGTCCCCTCCAGCGAACCGTGCTGTACATTCCCCTGCAGCTAAATTCCCCTCCAGGACACCGTGCTGTAAAATCCCCTGCAGCAAAACGTGCTGTACCGCCCCCCTGCAGCTTCTATTTGAGGGCACCTGCTTCACTCCTTTACCTGAAGCACTTATTGTGAATTTTGTCAGTTTCGCTCGATAAAGAATTAGTGTCGCCTATTTAGGGAAATGAAAGTGGTATGCACTTTTTACTTATTTCAGGGCGTTGTTTTAGATATGGAATGCGACCTACATTGCTTCGGTAAACGAAGTAGTGGCTTTTAGACCAAAAAAAGACCAATGTTTTACAAGAGTAGCATGGAACATTGTGAAATGTGTGTGAAGCTTCATGAAGTTAAGTCAAAGTATAGCTGTTTACAGCTCAGCCGACCTATACATGTAAATAGTATAGTCTTAATAAATGACTCTGCTGCGTAAAAACACTCCTCTGCGCTGTCCTCGCCTGATATGAAGCCCTTGTGTATATAGCCGAGATAGGGGCGACGCAAGAAAATAAACTCGAATTTTCATCCTTCAAACTGCAAAGAAAGAGACAAGTGTTCTGGGCCCGTGTTTATTATGACTACCGAAAGATTACTTTAAAAAAAAAGTGCCATCACTTGGGGCCTGGGAAAATCTACAGCAGTCTGGACAGGACGCATGTGTATGCATACAGCCTCTGGACTGCCGAGGTTTCCAATCGTTTATATGCTGAACCAGTTTAAGTAGAAATAATGTCGGTAGGGGCTCACCACATTCTAGAATTACTAATTTTTCTTTTAAAAGCAATTGCCTTTTCCCTTTTAAAAGAGCCCAGTGCCCCACTGGACATCCCGTGGCCGACCCTCTGGGGGCCTGCCCCACAGTTTAAAGACCACTGCCGTACTCTACCCTAGATAAGGAGACGTGTTTTAGTGAAATAGACATTGTAAGCGTTGGCCATGCGCTTTATTACACACAGCCTTCATTTCTAAGTTACTGTTTTAAAAACATCTCTTCTCATCGATGCAGTAGGTACATATGCCTAAGTTTGCACTTCAGAGGTTAAAATCCCTTTGCAAATGAGGTAAACGCACATGGTAGTGATTTAAAACTAAAAAAACTCAACTAAGAGGGTCCGCTTGAGCATGCATCCACCCACCCAGCAACTACATGTAGTACCGTGCTCCGTCCAGTCTAGATGTTGCCATCAGAATATACTCTACTATTAACCAAACAGGGCCTTTCCAATCCCACACAGACAACTTAGAAACACGCATCCCTACCACCACAATCCTATCCTGCCCACCTCTTCCCAATTGTTTTGCCCTGTGAATTTCTTCTTTTTACTGCCTAATCCCTCTTTCCCATCAACTGCCCCCTAATGTCTGGTGACACCTTGGCAAGGTCACAAAATGCCTCTTTCCGGACAAGGCCAGGTGCCACAAGACCATTTATTTATTTGTATGTGGTTTAAAATCAAAACAGAATAAAATCCTTTACAAACATCTTTGATCAAACGACAATCGTCCTGTTTTCATAACATATTACACATATACAATACTACAGTTTAGAAGTTTTTAGAAAGAGCAAAAACACATATTCAACAATGTGCAAGTTTCTCAATTGGTTGTGTGCAAATTCGCAAGTGTGCAAGATATAGCTGAGCAATTACACAGCAACCAGTCCCGTGATACATCTTGTAAAGACAATACAAAATACATTTCAGATTCAATAATGTTAAAACAATATACCCAAAATATTCTCTGTGTATGATTCATTTGATAAAGTTCGACAGTAACTAACATAGTCATAGTTATATAATCTTCGCAAAAAATGTTGGACCTCTGGAATAGATTCCTTTTTTATCTAACATAGATAGTGTTTATTCAATTTTTACATTTTGCAACCCTACTAGTGAAACTGGTTTACCATAAAACTATGTTTAAGAGTCAATAGTAAAAAGGGAGAAACCTAAGATTGCAATAGCAAGATTTAAAATACTACACATTGCTTGGCTGACACAATTGCTCATTAATTATAGCCAATAACAAAGTGAGTGCTAAAACCAGTGAGGTATTCCCACCCCACATGCACCGGTACACAGTAATTCCCTAGAGAACACGGTTTCACCAATATTGAATTTACCTAGTATCGCCATTCTGACAAGTTCCAAATATGAGCAAAAAATCACCGAATGTTTCAGGGTTTCTGGTCCGGTTATAGATGAACAGTACCGACACCAACCGTTGTGTACGTTTTGTTATTTTTATACCAATGGTGAACTCGCTCATAAGTGTGAAATTGGTTTAATTTAAATTTAAGATACAGGGTGCGGGCTTTATCGCAAGGGAAGCATAATAAGTACTTCACTCAAGGTTTTCTCTTTTTAGCAAATCAGACATATTCCTTGTAAGACCTGTAGCTGTTGTTGGCCTCAATCGTTGGCCACCAATCAAATTCATAATGTTTTTTCTTAACGTGTGGTAGGCATAAACTAAACTGTTGCATATTTACATTGATTTTGGTGAGAAGGTTCTTCATTTTCACATCAAATCTCACAAGAGATTTTGGATATACCTCTTTAAGCATCTGACCAAGATCTTGATACAATTAATTGCATGGAGGATTGAGCATTTTTGCATAATTGGTCAACATCCGCCACTGATGTTTAGAAGAAAGGGAGCTAAGCCCTAACCTGTGTCGTAATATGGAGTTGGGTAAGGCAGGAGCTAGGCCCAAAGTGTTTTTCCAAATGTTGCCCTGAACCTTGTCGAGTATCTTATCTAAATCAAACAGACACATGTCTAAACCATATAACAAAATGGCTTTCACTTTTAAGATGTAGAACCCAATAATGGGTAAAACAGAGTATTTACAGTGGTTTCTAAATATGATTTTCATTTGAGACAAAGGCGGTCTGATCTGTTTAAGAGCATTAGCCCACATAATTAAAGATGAACCATCACTTAAATTGTATCCAAGGTACCATATGGCAGGGGTCCATTCAATTTCAGTGCCTTTAATCGCCCATCAGTAAGCCTGTATCTTCTTCCCATTCATGAATATAACTATGCTGGACTTGAAACGATTAGCCTGAAAGTTATACTTAGTGGCATAGCTAGAAAATATATGGAGTTTTTTTTTGTAATCAGAATGGGGTCTTGTTGAAAAAAATCAGGTTGTCAGCAAACGCCATCAAGTGGAGATGGAGTTTGCCGAGCTTGACCGCGTAGATGTTGTCTTGTTCCCATATTTTGTCAATATCACACAGGTGTAAGTTAAAAAGGGTGGATGCCAAATTGCACCACTGCTTGACCCATGTGTAGGTGGGAATTTGCGGCATGAGAGCACCCTCATGATTTATTCGTACCTGAAAGTTGGTATTGTGATGAAGCATGGCAATTAGACTAACCAAATATGGGGAAACACCTAGAATAATCATTTTGTTCCACTAGAGATTTCGGATAACTCTATCAAAGGCAGCAGTCATGTGCAATGAGATCATTTACATTGGCCAACGATACGAATGCTTCGATGTTTCCAACATATGAGCAAGAATTGTAGCGTTCAGCAATGTCCCCATATATTTACGAAATCCCACGTGAAATCTGGCGAGGATGTCGTTTGCTTGAATGTGTAGGTCAAGTTTCCTAAGGATAAGAATGGAGAAGACCTTAGAAGAGGCATCCATTAAGGCAATAGGTCTAAAGTTAGACAGATCGTTCGGATTGCCTTTTTTCTATACGGGGATAATAGCTGAAAGCCATGATGCTGGATCCGCATACAAAATATATTCAAACTTAGCTTTTAAAACTGCGGCCCAAAAATACATGTCTGCTTTCAGAATGCATGAAGGAATCCCATTGGGGCCGGCTGCTTTGGAATAATCAAGTTTATTGATTGCCCACTGGACATCTTGAAGAGTCCATGGACAATGTTTTAAAGCTGGTATATTTGACACATTAAAAAGAACGCCAGAAATGTGTGCTGAATAAAAGTATTCCCTAGCTCGGCTGACATTGAAGATCTGAATTGCACTCTACCCATATTAGTCGAGCCTCTAAGAGCGGCTCAAACATTCTTTGTGTGGCGCTTGCATAAATTGGACACCATGTACTGAATACCCGCAGTATATAACTGGTGTTTAATAACTTTGAGTCTATTTTTACTTGATTGGCATATCCCATTTTTGCGACTACTGTACTGCTATTGCGACCAGATTAACCCTTTAAGCGCTCTAATTTCTTTGGTTTTTTGTTATGTTTGAGACGGGCAACTTCCGAGCTAAACGCATGATTGAGGATTTGTTTATCATATTGGGCATTAGCCAATACATTCAGATGATATTTAATTAGAGATGTATTCCATTCCTCCATGAGATGAGCATCCATACCATAGAATTTCATGTCTGGCGGCCAAAGAATCTCTTTACTAACCTTACAGGTTAGCTCACAACAAAGCTTAGGGTTCCAGTGAACCGAAATTGCCTGCCGATCCATGTCTATTAGTGCTAGCGCTGGCATTCTTTGATTTTTAAGAGCTAAATTCACTTTTAATTTAATGGGCATGTGATCTCCCAAATTCGTGTTTGCAACTGTGACAGAGTCACAAACACTGTGCAAATCAGACGATACGAAGAAGTAAGCAATATAAAATGTAAAGGACCCTCTTTGCCAAGTACAGTGGTGATTATGAGCTTCCATTTTAACAATCTGAATGTCCCAGTCAGCTAAGTACTGAACCCATCTTTGACCTCTAATCTTAGAGCTGATTTGCCCTTTGGCCATATTTTGACAGGTATGCTGCTTGATTATATTGAGACAACAAGAATTAAAGTCTCCACCAATGACAACCTGATCATTCGGATGTTGAATAAAGGTTTCTTCTAATAAGCTAGCTAGCTGTGTAAACATTGTGTCTATAGCCATTCTGGCAGGGTTCCACTAAATACAAATGATTAGAAAATATAGAGTCGGCTTTTCGTGGGAGCTGAGTTCTATAACCAGCAGTTCACCCGAACCCAAGATCAGTCTGCTTGCAGCCTCAAAGTTATTATCCACTAAAATTGCTGAACCCCCAGACGGTCTACCTGCAGCTCCACTCTTGGCAACTTGTGTGTACGAGGTATAACCATTAATACAAAAATGCTGCAATTTCATGGTCTCTTGTATGAGCATAACTGAAGGTTTGTTGCTTAAAGTTAAGGAGCTAAGCCAGGAGTGTAAGTTGGTGAATCCACACGAATTCCAAGACTGGATAGTAAAACCTTTATGGCTACGGTTGTGTTGGCTTTTTTGATTAATACAAAGCTGTTCATAAGGGGCTCAAGCCATGACCAATCCTTGACTGTACTAGCAATCGTTGAAAATTGCGCTATCAATTCTTCATTGGAAGATTTAAGATTGTTGCCACCTCCACTTGGTTGATGGAGCACCATGGGGACTGGGAGGAGGAGGAGAGAGTGTAACGAAAAACAGCTTTGCTTTTGCATGCCTGCTGTTGCACATGCAACGTCTGTATAAATTATATTGCCAATGATGTCAGCACCTGGACACATGATGGAAATGCCTGGTCTGTAACAGTAGGCAATGAAATGACGAGTCTCGCACACAATACACAGGATCTGAATAGCGCAGGGAACGTCACCAATGAAATCGCCACCCCATCAATCCCCCACCAGACAGGCCGGAGGGTGGCACGTCTGCGCATCAGTTTCTGAACCTGCCGAGCTGCCATGCCGGGATAACGTAGATCATACTCTTGCGTCCTGTCCCCTTTCCTCCATACTGCATGGGGGTCCCTTCCAAGGGACAGGAGACAGAACTTTTGTTCACCAGAAAAAACTTCTTCCCCCTTTTAAATTTAGAGGCGGGCAGGGGTGCGGCCCAGGGAGCATGCGCTGCCCTGACTCCACCCTCCGGCGCCACACCTCAGTCCCCTTTTCCGCATCGACGGGAACGGGCCATATTCACCAGCCTTCCTGGGTTTGGCTTTGGCCATGTAATTCCACATGCAGATATTTCTTCTTTGTCTTTTTTTGTCTTTTTATCATTCAGGTACTCGGTCCTCAGGCGCCACCGTCCTCCCCGGCGCATGTCGACTTTCACAGGGTTCAGCAGATGTCCATCCTGCAACAGGCTTTTCCCAACTTCAGATCCCCACGCCCTCTGCCTACGTTGCCTTGACCCAGACCACGGTTGGCAAGCTTGTTCAGCGTGTGGCTCGCTGTCATTGAAAGTGCTGAAGAACAGATCAGCCAAGTGGAGGGAGCTCTTCCAGAACCCGCTTCCAGAGGACCTCAAGAACGTCGTGGAACACTGAGTTAGGCCCAAGGTAGGGCTGCTATTTTCCATTGCACCACGCAAAGGAGACTCCTTCCCAAGGACTTTCCCACGTGGGAGGGACCGTTCAGGTCCTTGTACCAGCACGTGCACCGAGGCTGCTTCAACTACCGGCCCTCGGGCCGAGGGATCCTCGGATCCTCCCAGTGGCAGTGTTGAGGGCCAGAAAGGTTCTTGTACCGGATCGTCAAACCGAGGTGCTCCGCCTTTGTACCGGCCTTATGGCTGTGGGGCTATGCCCTAGTACTGGCAATACGTCTGAGGGGGGTGCCTAAATGCAGCTATATCGACCCCCAGTGTCGAGGGTGTCACACCTACCGGGACTAGGCCTGAGGAGCAGGGTAGGCCTTGTGATCCACATACAAGCGTCCTGAAGGAGGCTGGGCCCAGCGAGCCGAACAACACGTGGCAGGCAGCTCGACAAGATGGCCACCGTACCAGACGCAGGCACCCGTCCGACGCCATTCCAAGAGTACGGCAAAGAACGAGTGTCAAGGGGGGGGCTGGCCTCAACCACGTACATGGCCTACATCCTATCCTTCTTATGCGCAGGGCAGCTTCCCACTGCGTCCATACGGGCAGGGTATGTAGCAGCTCCAGCAACCTCTGGCTACCCCGTCTGTATCCCTACCCCCCCCTCAGACCAGTGAGCAGGGGTTCTTCGAGAGGTTCCTCTGGCTCATGAAGTCACCTTGTATTGGGGTTATCCTAAAGGACGTCATCAGGGAAGTCCTCCTGACTATGCTAGCGGCACCACAAGCACCTCCACTGACACCCCGGTGCAGCTGCTGGTCCCGGCTCCCCAGCCGACTCCTCAGGCGGTTTCGTACCAGCCTCCGCCGCCTCCTCATCCCCCGGCTGCGGTTCCTTTGCCCCAGCCTCTGGCTCTAACTACTCCTCCACCTCCGCAGGATCCTCCGGATCAGCAGGACATGGACGATAAGGAGGATCCGGACATGCCATCCTCAGCCAGGGCCTTCCACGAACGTCTTGCTGGGCTGGCAGAATACCTGGGCCTACCCCAACCCGAGGTCAAGCAGCCAGCAGAGGGGGTTCTGGCTGAAGTCCTCATGCAATGCCAAGACAGGGATTCCTCTTCAGAACAATGTAGTCTCCCTGGCCAAGAATGGTTCGCTTAAGCCCCACTCGGTACAGCCGGTCAAACGACGCCTGGATGCCAAGTACAGGCAGATGGAGGGGGATACACTCTTGCTCTCGGCCCATCCCCAACCACACACTCCTTTGGTGATCGCTGCAGCATCACTATACTCCAAGCCTCCATCGTCCTCAGCCTCCTCCTCTGCGGCTCTACTAGGGAAGGAGAAGATCTTTGAGGCGTATGGAAAGAAACTCTATTCCAACACATCCCTGCACCTTCGTCAAGCCAATGCCGATGCCCTGCTGGCTGCTGCCAACCAGAGATTATGGCGGGAAATTGTGGACTTGCTCCCAGAACTCCCTGCGCAGAGTCAATCATGTTTTAAGGTGGGGCTGGCAGAGGCCAACTGGTGGCGCATGACCTCATGGAATTCACTGTGGCACATATCGACACCTCTGGCCGTGCCACCTGTATCGCCACGGACATGAGAAGGACAGCTCTGCCCCGGGCCACAAAATTCAACCCGGACGTCCAGGAACCCACATTAGATCTACCGTTCGAGGGGGCGGAACCTCATCCACTCCACCATGGACGAAGAGCTGGACAAGAAGAAAAACAGCTCACAAACGGCCAAGTCTTTATCCATCTTGACAAAGACCACGCCCAAGTCGTACACCCAGTCACAGCAGCACTCCGACAGGGGGCATACGTGTGGAGTGTTGCACGGCTTCCAGGAATGGAGGTCCAGGCAGCCAGACTGCTCGCTGTCTTAGAACCGGCAAAAGCAACCAAAGGGGGGGGGAATAAGGGCTTTTTCCAGTCCCCCTCCTCCGCGAAAGCCTCAGAGGGAAAGAAGGCATAACACGTCCCTTCGGGTCCACGTGTCTCCAGTGGGGGGGCTGGCTTGCTCTCCATGCACATTTCTGGTGCCAGAATTTCGCAGACCCCTGGATCCTCTCCGTAGTATCCACGGGGTACCGCCTACCTATCCCAGCCTCTCCTCCCTCCTCCCATTCCTTCCCCTCCACTCCCTCAGGTTGGGACAGCAACTCTTCTGACAGAGATCCGGTCGCTCGTACAGAGCCAGGCAGTGGAGGCAGACCCAGCGAGGCTTGGGCTTTTACTCCAGGATGTTAGCCATTCAAAAGAAGAACCAGGCGGGCCTGAGAGTTGTGCTGGACCTTTCCTCCTTCAACCTCTCCTTACCCCTTCAGAAATTCAAGATGGTTACACCAGCTTTTAAAGTGGAGACATTGTGCAAGGGAGACTGGATGTGCTCCCTAGATCTGAAGGACGTGTACTTACACGTCCCGATTTGGCAGCCCCATCATTCTTTCCTTCGGTTCAGGATCATGGGCTACCACTTTCAATACAAGGTCCTTCCTTTTGGCCTCAATTCGGCCCCCAGGGTCTTTACCAGGCTCATGAATACAATGGCTGCCCTCATCAGAGCGCAGGGCCTCCACATCTACTCGTACCTCAACGACTGGCTTGTCAGGGCTACCTCTCCGGAAGCGGTACACCACTCTTCCCATGCCCTTATGAACACACTGCACGATCTGGGCGTCTTGCTCAATCTCAAGATGTTGCAGCTGCAGCCCACGCAGGCTCTAACATTCTTGGGCTTCATCTGGGACATGTGCTCCGAGAAGGTATTTCGGTCAGAGGACAAGATCTTGACCATGAAGAGGGCCACAACCCACTTCCTCAGCAGAGAAGTGACCTTGGGAATTGTGGTACCAGCATCTCCTGGGTCTCTTGGCGGTGGTCCTATTAGCCGTTCCACACATGAGATTGAGGATGAGGAGAATTCAGCTGCACTTCGCGGCCACATGGAACAAGGAGCGGGGCTCTCAATCAGAGATGATCACCGTTCCTCCATCTCTCCACCCGGACCTAACATGGTGGTCCAGGGACTGCAAGCTACGGACGGGCAAGACCTATCGGCCGCCCTCCCCGCAGGCCACCATCACCACAGACTCCTTGCTCGAGGGCTGCAGAGCCACCCTGGACGATCTCTCGGTCCACGGCACCTGGACTCGACAGGAGCAGGAATACCACATCAATTGGCTGGAGCTGAATGCCATTTGGCTAGCGCTCAGAGCTTTCCAACCACTTCTCAGGGGCAAGGTTGTCCTCATCCAGACATGTACTACGTCAACAAGCAGGGAGGCACCAGATCCCCTCCTCTCTGCAGACTGGCAATCAGCATGTGGGAGTAGGCCCTGGAAAACGACATCTACCTCACAGCAGTCCACCTCCTGGGGGAATCCAACCTGGAGGCGGACAGGCTCAGCAGGTTGGGAGCGGACAATTACGAGTGGCAGCTAAACAACCCCGTTATTCAGGAGATCTTCAACAGGTGGAGGTCATCCCTAGATGGATCTCTTTGCCACCTGACACAACAAAAAGTGAAAAGAAGAAAGAGGAACCAAATATGGATCCCACCCGTCCCCATGCACACTATACAGAAACCACAAATAATGTGGTAAAATGAACTTCAAAATATAGATCAGAAATAGTTAATTGAAGCATGGTTAAACAATTCTTTTCTTTAAATATTGCAAAAATTGTTTCCTACACAAAGTTTGTAAAAGAAAAACATTAGTTTTAATTAGAAATAGCATTCAGTGTGAAAGATAGACAAATCACATGTTCAATGTACACAGTATTAGCGGTTTAACGCATTTCGAGGAGAGATCCACTTCATCAGAAGCTTGAATTGCTTTAGGTGTTTGAAGACAGTCATTGCAGTTGAGGTATATGTAAATGCTGGAACATGAAAAAAAAAGGGGAAACAAAAACGTACTTTTGATTAGGTAATTTCACCATCAACCATATAGATCAACAAAAATTGTTCTAACAAGGGGTCTAATGTATGCTTACTTAGGTAAGTAAATCCCAATGCTCAACAACATAACAATTCAGTATGGGTACATCCCAGATCTCTAGTTTTATTAGTAAAGGTAAGCTATAATATTCCAGCTAGAATTCAAGTTCTATAGGTAACAGAACAATTAGTATATAGTGTGGTGAACCCAACATAGGCCAAATGGGTAAAAAAAAGTACATATGAGTATATCACATCTAAACAAACCCCTGATTCTTCATTGAAAAGTAAACATCCCAAGAGATCTTAATGGACATGCTCAGTTATTAACTCACCCGAATGTATAATGTACTTTGTCCAGTGTGCGTGTTTTAAAAATGAAGACACAAGGTCAGCAACGTAGCCTAATCCGTAGATTCAAAGCTATGACGTACACCCGGGGTACCTGAACTTAAAGTGTGTAGAGATTATATGACTATGGGATTAATACTGTGGAGACTATATAGTAGTACCAGATGTATCAGATAATTGTAAGGAAAAGGACACATACCAGAAAATAGTATGCTGCAGATACTTGTGTAGCCCTTCTATGGCGCCATATGCTGGTGTGCGCGAAAAAAGTTCAATGGGTGGTCACTTGTGTGAACCATCACTCGGTACCCTAAAAGAGGGCGAGAAATATATACATATATAAAGCCGGGCTCATCCAGGCACTTATGGGCTTCCCCAATGACCCCAAAGGGAGAGCTACATACCTTATGGGTACTAATTGAAAGAGGGTTGTTGATGGCGGTGCAGTAAAAAAAAGGGGGTTACAAAGTTTCCTATGCGGCTCCGTTGCTCAACGTGTTGCCATGGACGTTTAGACTTGCAAGAGTCGAAATGGATCGGATACGGTTGCCACGTAGGATGATCGTTCAAATCACCTACGGAAAGCAACAGTTCAATCTGGTTAGATTATACTTATTCTCTAAATAAAGTTCCTCACAATTACATGCGGCCGAACGTAATTGCTTAATTCAATATTACTAAACTGTGTAGCTCTTACTGAGACATTGGAAGCTGGCGATGTTTCACGGGCAGGATACGCCGAGGAAGTACAGGTGGGAGGAAAGCCGCTCTGGCATTCGTGACAACTGTTGTCAGGGAAACCAATCCACATATAGTGAAAGGGAAACAGAAATAAAGGATGGACTAAAAATGACTTACAAGAGAGGGAGTGGCCATCTTGTAGAATGTATTCCAGATGTCATTGTGAATGTGTATAGAGCACAAAATTAAAAAAGGACTCTACATATATGGCTGAAAGTGAATGGATGATCATTTATTAATAAATCTAGTATGGATGTAATGTTCTAAATGACAACAAGAAGTGCCCTCAGTTTGCCTCCTGGCAGGGACAGGGCCCCGGCTCCCTGGGCGAAGCATTTTCGCTTCAGTGGAACGACATGAAGGCTCACGCCTTCCCACCCACACCGCTGATTCACAGAGTGATTTGCAAGATCAAGGAGTCTCGCAACTCAACATCATTCTAATAGCTCCATGGTGGCCGTCCAGGCCATGGTTTTCGGAGCTGCTCAGCCTCTCGGAGATGCCTCCGATTCACCTCCTGACGGGCCCACCACATCTTTTGGTGCAGCAGGAGGGCAGGGTCATCCACCCAGCGCCTCAGAAACTAGCCCTCACAGCATGGTGCCTGAGCAGGTAATGCTGCGGCACCTCAGCCTCTCCCAGGCTAATCTGGAAATCATACAGGGCGCACCGAGCAAAGCTACCAGGGCCCAATATAAAAGTAAATGGACCAGGTTCTGCCACTGAGTAGACTCCAAGGAAATCGCCCCCTTGGCATGTACTTTGGATGACATGCTCTCCTTCTCGGCGCACTTCGCCCACTCGGGGGTCCAGTTGTACATACCTCACAGCCATCGGGCTTACATGAACTCTGAGGAGGGGGGTCTTCTCCTCCTCCAACCCTAGCATCAAGAAACATTTGACAGGGCTTGTAAGGCTCTACCCGCTCATCAAGAGGCCGCACCCAGTGTGGGACCTTGACATAGTATTGGGCGCCCTGGCGCACAAACCAGTTGAACTAATGGCGTCCGCGGGCATCAGGCTGGTCACCATCAAGATGGCCTTACTGGTTGGCCTCACCTCGTCTCATAGAGTCAGCGAAATCCAGGCGCTGGTCGCCTCGGAACCATATACTACCTTTCACAGGGACAAAGTAGTCTTGCGGACACACCCAGCATTTCGGCCCAACGTGCCATCTGCTTTCCACTTGAACAAGGAAATAGTTCCCTCTTCGTTTTTTGCCAATCCTAAGGAAGGTGCACAGAGTGCTGCATTGCCTGGATGTCAGGCGTGCCCTGAAGTTCTACTTGGACAGGACCAAGGGCTTCTGCAAATCGGATGCCCTGTTTGTCACCTTCAGAGGCTCAAGACCTGGCTATCAGGCTTTCAAGGCCTCCATATCCCGCTGGATGGTCTCAGCCATCAAAGAAGCATACGACGGCCAGCACAAGCCGCTTCCGGCCAACATGCATGCCCACTCAGTAAGGGCCAAGGCAACGGCCATTGCATTTCAGCACCATGTCCCTTGGCAAGTCATAAGCAGGGCGGCCACTTGGGCCACTCCTTCGGCTTTCTGCAAGCATTACTGTTTGGATGCCGTTTCTAGATCTGACGTGCTTTTGGACAGGCGGTTCTCAGGAACCTATTTGCTTAAGGAGGGCCTCCTCTCCACCCTGGGGCTACATTCAGTTGTAATCGCCCATGCAGTATGGAGGAAAGGGGACGGGATGTAAGAGTAATTATAAGTTACTCACCGTAGTGACTAACGTACTCCTAGTCCATAGTCCCCTTTCCTCCATACTTCCCACCAACCTCCCCCCTAATAATAGTGGTGTCATTAGGCAATGTTAATTCTATTGTCGAAGCGTCAATGGGAACTGAGGTGTGGCGCCGAAGGGTGGAGTCAGGACAGCGGATGCTCCCTGGGCCGCCCCTCCCCCCGTGCACCTCTAAATTTAAAGGGGAAGAACTTTTTTTCTGGTGAAAAAGATTGTCTCCTGTCCCTTGGAAGGGACGGCCATGCAGTATGGATGAAAGGGGACTATGGACTAACATTGCGTTAGTCACTACAGTGAGTAACTGATCATTTTTGGCAGTTGAGAAGCCATTGAAGTCAATAGATTGGGATAGTGTTTACTGTGGGTGGTGAACGGAGTCATGGGCGGGTGATGCCCGCAAAATGCAGCTGACTTTAGTGCTATGCTGCTGACTGGTGAGCGCATGTTGTGCTTGTATGCGTTGCAGAACATCATGCCTTCAGGGGAAGAAAGCCACGTCTGTCTGCATTCGTCATTTTCATTCTGTTTAAAGGACCCAGCCATGTTAGGCCACCAAGCACCTTGATAATGTCTGTGTAGTTTATTCTCTGCAAGGGTGTGAGCGGTATGGTAGAAGACCAGAAATTGCTTACATGTAATACGTGTGTTAAAGTGTCTGCACAAGCACTCTTGTGCCATCAGGTATTCTTTACCCCCCCTGACTGGCTTTAAAAAGGGATTCTAGTTTTACCCATTTGAAGAGATTGCCATATATAGAGCGTTGCAAAGTTACTAGTAAACGGACACTTGCATTAATGCAATGGGGTTTCAGCCAACATATTGAAGGTGTGCAAATCTACCATATAAATGCATTGTTCACATAAAAGCAAATGACACAAACCGATGATTGGCGGTGTAGTTGGAAGCGTGGTGGGCGGGAGCGACTGCGCCTTTGTGGTGCTTAATGAGCAATTCCTTGATCAAATTCAAGTCCATGCCCCGGATCATGTGAACATTACATGTTGTGAAGTTCTCAGACGCTGGCCAGTGTGATGCTTTGTTTGTTTGTGTGGCATGCACATGGAGCAGTAGCTAGCAACCTGTGGCGCTCCAGATGCTTTGGCACACAATTCCCAGCAGCCCCAACCAGCAAAGTCAATGCAAAGGAATCGTGGGAGTCGTAGGCATCAACTTCTGTAGGGCCGCAGGTGGCCCACCACTGATTGGAGACGCCTCTTAACCTATGTCAGCAACAGGGACATAGAGACTATACTTCGCATGGGAAGAAAACCATTCCGTTTTAAATGCCTGCTCTAAAGAGTAGCATTACTTAACTTTTTTGTTTTCTTGATTTCTCTCATGCAATGACTCTTGCATTTCTGGGCATTTCAACTGTTCTCCAGCATGGGGTCTGGCATGGATTCACATGCTCATGAATATTCCCCGTCGTCAGGCTGGGAATCCTCGGTAAAGAAAAAAACCAGTATCCGTTTCGTTTCTGATCTGTCTTTCGTAGTAATAACCAATCACTGGTCTCTGCGTCATACTGACCACAGCCAATGACTGCCCTCTACCTAAGCCCCGCCTCTGGCAGCCATCTTCAGATTTTTACCGCACGTTCATGTGTTGGGATCCTCGTGCTATTGCTCTCGATCGTTATTGCTATTTTTTTCACGTTTTTTCTCAAAAACTTTGTTTTTTTCGGTCAAAAGAGCCTCAAGCTCCACCGACTCTCCATCCGATCAACGGGGTCCCGTGTCGGATTCGTCTGCGCCCCTCAAGGGTGAAGATTTCGTCGAGCTACGCTTTTGGAGGACTCCAGAAGTTTTCTCAGGCCCGTCCCGGACATGGCCCAGGAGAAGGGAAGCTCGACGCCCGGAAAGCTGTTCAGGGTCTGCCCTGGATGCCAGCTGCAGAACGTCTTTAAGGAGGACGAACACTCCTTTTGTCTTTACTGCTTACATAAGGACAAGACGCACGTGGAGAAGGACTGTGCGTTTTGCGGCAACATGTCGGAGCGGACCATGAAGGACCGCCATCAACGTCTCGCCAACTGGCTGGAAGGGAAGAGCCCGTCCGGCGAGAAGAAGAGGAAGAAATCCGAGCGGTCTTCTAAGACCTATGAGGACGCCCCGCACCGCGAGTCCGCTGGCACCGGGAGCGCCGAACGGTCGGGCTCTACGGGCGCCAGGCAGGGCGCACCCTCCCCGGTACCATCAACCACGAGCCAACGCTCTGGGTCGGGTAAGAGGAAGGCCGAGCACCCGGCGAAGCTCCTGGAGAGGCCCCGGTCGAGCTCGAAGGCCCCATCGGAGGGGGAGCCAGGCAGTGTCCCCCCCCTCAAGGATAAGGCGGTGAGCGCACCTAAGGTGGTGAAGGCCTTAATCCATCTGGCCAAGGCCTGTATCGAGACTGTCGCGGCGGCCCTGGCTCAGACTGTGGAGGCTACGCCAGTGGTGGCGACCTCGGGGCTCAGAGTCTCCCTGCCACCTCGGAGGGAGTCCTCTTTTATGCCCATCGATAGGACCCCCGTGAAATCTCCGGCGGAGAAGAAAAAGGGGGGGCAGGGTGTCGTCGTAGACTCGGCTTCAACCTCGGAGGAAGAGCTGATCGAGGTCTTAACGACATCGCCGAGGGCGCCGACGGGGCCCCTGATCGCCCGTCGGATTCCCCTCTGCCAGCGCCGCAAGACAACTCGGCGGCCATTTTGTTGGCGAAGATAAGGACGAGACTACCGTTGCCAGCGGAGGAACCACTCCCGTCGGGGGACCCAGAACCGGGACCTTCTGGCGTTCCTCCTCCCAAGAAAAGAAGGATTCACCCTCCACCTCCTTTTCAGCCGTCGCGCCCCGTCCAGCCCTCCTCCCCGTCCACGACTCGAGGGGATGATACGGGGACTGACACGGCCGCGACGGGTACAGACGACGAGGTCTACGACGAGGATCTTCCGTCCTCACCTCCCACCAGGGCTTCTCCGCCCGACGAGATTGGATCGTTCCACTCCATGATCGCCAGGGCATCCGATCTTTTCCAACTCTGCCCTGAGGAGAAGAAAAAGGAAGGATTCCTTTATCAACGGCGCGAGGCCAAGAGGAAGACGGTCCTCGCGGTGCCTCTACTGGACGACATTTGGGATGAGGGCCTCGCCCTCCTCAAGAACCCTTCCACGACGCCAGCGAGAAGAGACCGGTACGAAAAGAAGTACCGGGTCCCGGACGCGGCCCCCCTGTGCCTCTGGGCGCAGCCTACCCCGGACTCCGTCGTCTCCGCGGCGGCCAGGAAGAAAGCGCGGGGGGGGGTGCGGCCTCCACATCGACTTCCCCGCCGGACGGCGAGGGAAAGAAATTGGACTCTATGGGACGCAGGGTCATCTCGTCTGCAGCGACGACGATTAAGGCGGCCAACGCCTTGGCTATCGTGGCCCGCTACGACAGGGAGCTATGGTACAAACTGGCTCCTCTGCTGGACTTCCTACCGGACGACAAGAGGGCGGATGCCCTGGAGATCCTACAGGAAGGTGAGGTGGCGTCGGACCACGCCATCACTATTGCGACGGACATCGCCGATACGGGATTTCGCCAGTTGGGCAACGGCGTGTGCCTTAGGCGGCGTGGATGGCTCAAGGCTACGGACTTCCGTCAAGACGTACAGACCAGAGTCCTGGACATGCCGTTCGATGGGAACAACCTGTTTGGGAAAACAGTGGACGATTCCCTTCAGGCCATTAAAGCGGACACGGAGACGGCCCGGGCCCTTGGGGTTCTGCAACAACGACGGCCGCCCTTTCGGAGCAGCGTTGGCAAGGGCGCCTCCAAAGGTTCCGGCGGCGGTTTCTCCACCTATCGTCAAGCGGCCCGCTCGTCGTCTCAGGAGGCCTATAGGGGACGAGGCAAGTCGGGCGGACCCCGCCGTCGTCGCCAAGGAGGTCAAGGCGGCAAAGCCTCGTCGAAACAGGATTGAACCGGTCGTGGGGTCGGGCCCCCACCGAAGCACCCCGGTGGGAGGCCGGCTGGCGAGCTTCGTCAGCGTGTGGGAGTCCATCTCCACCAACCGTTGGGTGTTGGACGCCTTAGCCCGGGGCCACGCGCTCGAGTTTCAAAGAAGGTGCCCGCGCGTCCCCCCCGTGGCCAGGAAAGAGCTTCACGTCCCGCAGCTTCTCCTGGAGGTAAAGGCGATGCTCAGGAAGGGTGCCATCGAACTCGTCCCAAAGAGGCTTCGGGGCTCCGGAGTCTACTCGAGATACTTCCTCGTGAAGAAGAAGACGGGAGGATGGCGCCCCATCCTAGACCTGCGACGTCTGAACAAGTTCATCAAGGCTCAGAAGTTCCGGATGGTCACCCTCCAGCACGTCCTGGGTCAGCTGGAGGAAGGAGACTTCCTGTCGTCGTTGGATTTGGAGGATGCCTACTTCCATATTCCCATCCTAAGGGGGCACCGAAAATTTCTCAGGTTTGTGGTCCAAGGGCGTCACTACCAGTTCAAAGCCCTCCCCTTCGGACTACGGTCGGCACCCAGGATATTCACCAAGTGCCTTGCACCGGTGGCGGCGCAGCTGCGCTGAGAGGGGATCCACGTCTACCCCTACCTGGACGACTGGCTCATCCGAGCCAAGACGAGGGAGCTCGCCGTGGACCACACGGCAAGGACCGTCCAGCTTCTCACAGACCTGGGATTCTCCGTGAACTATGCCAAATCCCACCTGGTACCCGCGCAAGACGCACTGTTTCTGGGAGCGAGGCTCGACACAGTGTCCCTTCTGGCCTCCCCGTCGGAGGAGAGGACCAGGGCCATCCTGGGCAAGGTACAACGGATGTTGGTGGCCGACGCGGCCAAGGTGAGGTCCATCAAGTCCCTCCTCGGAATGATGTCTTCCTGCATCTACCTCATTCCCCTGTGCAGGCTCCGGATGCGCCCGTTGCAGGAGTTCCTGGACGCGCGCTGGATCCAAACGACGGGCAGCTTCGAGGAAAGGATCACACTCGACGAGAGTTTCCGACGAGCGATCCAGCTCAAGAGGTCACGGTGCAGGATGATCCTCGTCGCACCTGCGTGGCCGAGGCAGATATGGTTCCCGGACCTTCTGGACTTGTCAGCGTCCCCGTCAATCAAGCTGCCGGTGGACGCGGATCTACTCTCCAGGGAAGGAGGCGCCATCCTCCACCACGACCCGAAATCGCTGAACTTGCAGGCCTGGCTCCTGCAGCGCTAGAGTTTGGAGGATACGACATACCGGCCGACTGCAGAGAGATTCTTGCAAAGGCCAGGGCGTCCTCGACTCTGAAATGCTACGGACACAAATGGAAGAGGTTCTCTGTCTGGTGCCACGCACAGATGATTAACCCTCTACGGATTACGGCTCCCCAAGTACTGCCGTACCTGCTGACGCTGGCCAAAGCTGGACTGGCACACGCGTCCATCAAGATTCCTCTTGCTGCGATCTCCCGATACACCAGAACCACGGGGCGGACGTCCTTGTGGTCTCATCGTCTGGTGAAAGAGTTCATGAAGGGACTGTTCAGATCGTTCCCGCCGGTGAAGGCTCCGGCCCCGGCGTGGGAGCTCAACGTGGTGCTGACCAAGCTCATGGGACCTCCGTTCGAGCCTCTGCACTCGGCCCCGTTGAAGTTTCTGTCGTGGAAAACAGCGTTTCTTGTGGCCATCACCTCCGCACGACGAGTGGGAGAGATCCAGGCCCTTTCCTGCAAGGCCCCGTACTTGACTTTTCACGACACGAGGGTAGTGCTCAGGACGCACCCCTCCTTCATGCCCAAGGTGCCGTCGGACTTCCACCTCAACGAACCCTTGGTGTTGCCTCTGTTCTTCCCGTCGCCTTCGTCGCCGGCTGAGAGGACTTTGCACTCGCTGGATGTGGCTAGAGCGCTAAAGTTCTACGTGGACCGCACGAAGTGTTTTCGGAAGACGTCACAACTCTTTGTGAATTTTGGACCTGTCAATCAGGGGAAGGCACTCTCGAAGGCTTCCATTTCCAGATGGCTCTCCGGCTGTATCATGTACTGTCATCGGTTGGCAAACCGACCGCTGCCTGGCCGTCCGAGAGCCCATTCCACCAGAGCGATCGCAGCTACCACGGCGTTCCTTTCTGGTGTGCCCCTGCTGGACATATGCAGGGCTGCTACGTGGAGGTCGACGCACACCTTCACGAAATTCTACTGCGTCGATCGGGATTCCAGGGAGGAGTCCAGGGTCGGCCAAGCAGTGCTGCGCAACCTGTTCGCCTGAGGTGAGCCTGGTGAGGAGGTAAGATGCTTAATGTTGAGTTTGATGTAATGCTTAATGTTGAGCCTTTGCCACCTCCCGTGGTTGTGCATGTGTGTACTGCTATGTATTCTTTATTCATGAGCATGTGAATCCATGCCAGACCCCATGCTGGAGAAGGAACAAGTTACTTACCTGTAACTGTTGTTCTCCAGCATGGGTCTGGCATGGATTCACATGCGAACTCTGCGGCTCTTCACTTGGTCATACTGCCACTTCACGTGCTTCCAAATGTGAAGATGGCTGCCAGAGGCGGGGCTTAGGTAGAGGGCAGTCATTGGCTGTGGTCAGTATGACGCAGAGACCAGTGATTGGTTATTACTACGAAAGACAGATCAGAAACGAAACTGATACTGGTTTTTTCTTTACCGAGGATTCCCAGCCTGACGACGGGGAATATTCATGAGCATGTGAATCCATGCCAGACCCATGCTGGAGAACAACAGTTACAGGTAAGTAACTTGTTCCTTAGTATTCTTCTGGTCTAAAGTATTCTTCCTTCATTGGCCCATAGGTTTTCATGTGTGCAAGTTACTTGGAGGCTTGTATCAGGGATTTGATGGAGCATCTGTTAGAATGTATATTTCAGTAGCAAATCATGTATTGGGAATGCTCGTGGAGTTAGTTTCTTATTCAATGAGCGCGTTCACGCCATTTCATCGCGTGGGACTCATTGCATCTACCATTGCGGCTTGTTCGGGGATGGCGGATTTCTTCGCTCACTACCTTTGCGGTTGTTCGGGTTCCGTCGTCGGGAAGGAGGAGGAGAGAGCGTAAGGAAAAACAGGAGTTGCTATTTTTATTGGAGGTTTAACACAATGCTTGCATTGCTACAGCGTTCATCATGAAACCCCATTAATACCAAAGTAGCGGAGCGCGTGGTATAAATACCCTTTAACATAACATAAGACAAGCCCCCGACAGTGGCAGCCCCAACATATCGAGGCTGTAGCAAAATTGTACAGCATCAACAATACTACATATTAAGATAATATATAGAGCACTGACTCCCACGTTGAGATTCCCACTCTAGCAATCCATCATACGTGTCTATTAGTAAGTGTTCAATGAGCCCAATGCTTTTAGCCTCGTAAGGCAAGTGTAGTCTTTATTCTTCAGTTTGACACATTCCAAGAAGCCCCCCCACCCACCTCTATTTCACAAAAAATGGATTTATATTGTTGTGGAGAGAGTATGTCACCTTTTCAGATATCAAAAGCCTCCACATTCCGGTCATCCGTGGATGGGGACCCTCTTGGATCTCCACATAGCTGCTGCAGTGCTCCTGGCAACAACCAGCATCACTGGCAGCAAACACACTGAGCTCCTACCCGTTACGATCCCATTAGTATCTATATTGCCCAGGAGACACTTCAGCTTATCATTGGGCAATAACCCCAGATAACCTCTGTAGGAGAGGCACAATCTCCTCCCAATATGGGTGCATCTTGGGCAGTTCCACCATAGATATAGAAATGTGCCGGAACCCCCACAAACCCTCTAACAAAGCCTTGACACTCCTTTCCCCATGTACACCTCTGTTCTGTGTAATGTACCACCTTGAGAGCATCTTATCTTTTTGCTCTGCATATTGGGTACTCACCGAAGCCCGGCTAGTCCCCCGCCAGATTTCAGACCACTGCTCCTCTGACAACCCACCCCTCCCAGATTGCTATGCCAACCCGCTATGTAGAGTGGTAATCCCTCATTAAGCCCGGTTATCAGGTACTTATGCACACCTTTGATAAGCCCTGCTGAACCCCTGTGGAAGAAAATGAGCCTTTGAAATGGAGTCAACAGTCTGGTTGCCCCAGCCTTATTGTTGCCATTCTAGTGCCTTATCTGCATGTAGTGAACCCACACATTCTAAGGGAGCCCAAAGGTCTCCTTGCAGGACTCAAACAACCTGATGTGTCCTCCATGAAAGATATGCATCAGAAATTCACACTCAGTGACTCGCCAGGTACAAAATGCGCCCTGTATGCAGGGATGAACTCTGGGTTATGATGAATGGGTGTTACTAGTCGGGGTTAGGAGTTAAGCCTAAGCCTTTGTGCAAGCTCATCCCATACTCGGAGAGTTGTTGTAGTTGTCAGAAGCTGATACATTCCCGGGGGTCTCATAACATGCATGATCCAGGGCATATATCTGAAGGGTCTTCCCGTCACCTCTTCCTCCAAAAGTTTCCACCCCTTTGGGGACATCGAGTCTATCCAATCCCTTAGGACCCTCAACTGGGAGGCCTGAAAGTATCTAGGAATGTGCAACATCGCTAGGCCCCCTCTTGTTTTGGAATGATGGTACTGCCCCAAGGAGTCTGGTTCTGCCACATAAAAGCTGAAATTGTTATTGGAGTTTATCCAGCCAATCCCTCATCACTTCTACCCGGAGCGGATAAGATCCTCCTGAGCTAAGATAGCGACTGTGTTCCCATTTCATGAGGTCATCCCTAATTGATCCAAACAGCACTGTGTGGGGTGCATTAAAAGGCCCCAAACTGAAGTCTCTTTCACATGAAAAGCAGGATTTTTCAACACTGACACAAACGCAGCTTTGCAGTTTAAATGTGAAAATGTACCACTGCTAACAGAAAAATGTCAGGGAAAAGGCATGGTGCATGTTGACAAAAAGTAATGTATGTTATTTTTCGCATGCAAAATACCAGCAGACATTTGAAAGGAAAAGCCACTTTATTTTCATGAAAAAGTGTCTCTAAGCCAGAGGCAAACTCTTTTGACACTTCACAAAGAAGTCCCCCATGACCAGACTGGATTTTACATCCCCCAGCTAATTACAAACTGCAATAAAGTTTCTGGCTAAATGTGTGGAAACCCCAGTGTTCCCCAGACTTGCTGGCTTTGAAGGAAGTTGCTGCATGACAAGTTCCCCTTGGCTGGAGCATGACTAAAAGGTGTGAAGACTGGGGTCTACAACTTCAAACAGGTAACCAACTTCAAAGAGCAAGCTGCAAACAGAAAGAGAATAATAATCTCTGTTTATAGGCTGACCTAGTGAGACCATATGGCCTGGAGGCAGTAGAATTGCCATTTGTCCCACATGAAGAGGTACTATTATTTTAAAAGGACGATTATCACTTAGGCCTTTTTCCCCAGCAACCAAAAGGTGGATTTTCTTCATGTGTGTGCCATTTTTTAGATAATTTCCAGGTGATTTTGGAGATATAAAATTCCTGCACTTACGAGTTAGGGAACTGTAATCGCCATCTAAGATGTGTTTGGGGTTGATCTGAAAATGTTCCTAATGTGAGAGTTGGTGAACGGTGGAGGATAAAAGTAGTATTATGGGTGACAAATTACATATTCATAACTGTTATGCTTTTTACAGAAACGGCAGAAAATTGTCACATGGCCGTGCAACATGTTGCAGACCTGGCTCTCATCTTATTTAATTCCCTGTGATTAGCCAAATCAGAACATATGTATATTATAGCAGTTATTAGTAAAGTTATGAAGTTTTGCCACATAACTAGTTTTTGCCTAAAACTTGACATGAGAACAAATGGGGCTTGTAAATTAAGCTGCAATATGTCTGCTCTAGACTGTAAAACAAATCCGTAGAGACGGGCTGGAGTGGGTAAGAGAGAGAAGGGTAACTGTCCAATCCTAGTTGTGAGAACTTTGGCAGGATACTTCCCCAAGATTGTAAAACTGGTGGTTTCATTGCTGCTATTAAGGAGGACTGCTTTAGGAGCAAGGGGCAGGGCTGCTAAAATTTACCATCAAAACAGTGCTGCTGCAATTTATAATCTGACAGCTGGAAGGAGACACCAGAGGAGATTGCTGAGAGTGCATCTGGGTGGAGATGTCTATTGCTAGGAAGGCCTAAAATCTAATGTGGTCCAATGGTGGAGAGCAGGATGCCATCCTAGAGAGTGGAGTGATCCCTGCCCTATCTTTCCAGAGTGTGCTGAAATGCAGCTGGCGTTCATGAACTTTAAACAGAGGTTTTCTATGCAAGTAGAACTGAGCCCTGGGAAACCAAAAGGTGGGGGGATCTGCCTGCTTGCCTTAAATCCTTTCTCTTCATAGTTGGCGGGGATACAATTGTGTAGATCATTAGCCTATTTACCTAAAAGATTAATTTAAATAATTCCCCATTCGGTGGTATACTATGGGGTGATTTTTGTTAAAATTCGAAATTAACAAAGCTCACTTCCCATTGTGCGCTGAAAAACTATAGCCTATAATTTAATTGGGTAATCCTTTATGACCTGTTGACACGAACTTCTTTAAGGAAGAGGGGTGTCTTTGTTCTTAAATCCGTCCAATCTTTTTGTCCAGCTTTCCCTAGCACAGACCTTTCAGTGGAGGTTGTCCGAAATCCCAAAGTTCCCAAATTATTTAAATTTTTCTATCCGACTTCCCCAAAACAGACCAAAGTAGGGTGGGGGGGGGGTCTGAAAAACAAACCGCTAAATCACCCCATGTTTATTTTAAACTAAAGGTGTGGGTGAAATCATAATTGCCATATGTTTTTGTACCAATCTTGAAATCCTACTGCTAGCCTTTTAAGCCCTCTGGAAAATCAAAATTGCACAGCACTATATTTATAAGTGTTTTGATTATTGATCAGTCTAATTATTTCTTGAAGTGTCATTTGTAGAAAGTAAAGAATTGTGATTTGTGTGTTTTTTCTTAACTAATTTGTATAATTGATTTGTGTAACAAGAAGTTAATGGTGAGCCATAACGAAGGCGGTGTGTGTAGTTGTGTGATGTCTATTACTTTTAATTTAAATAAATACAAATATATTTCCTGTACACTGGCCTGGTTCTTGGCTCATTGTTGGCTCAGGGGGAGTGATCCAAGGGGTATGATATGTGTCTGAAGTAGGGCTGAATAAAAGAATCTGTCAACCGTTTGTTGCATAACACCTTGGGTGGGGAGGGAAGTAACTCCCTGTGTTGAGGGTGGCTTCCCGATAAACCATTACAACCTAGCTAATTGGCCCCAGACAATCCAGAGTGGTGTGCAGTTAACTGTGCTAAATAGCCAATGCTGTGTACCGCCCATCGGAAAGATTACTTCTCCTTAATCCTCAGCACCCTGTCCGGGGCACGTTAACGTTTAAGCCCTCGTATTTATCCAGATTAATTTAAAATCCCGAGACCTCCTGGTATACCTGAAGTAGCTCCGGTAGAGGTGCTAGCGAGACCTTCGGTTCTGGAATGACCAACAAAATGTGGAACGTATACAGGACAAGCTTATGGGAAGCTCCTACATACGTAATGACATGTATCTGTGGGTCTGACCTTACCCTGGATGCCAGATGCTCCACAGAGAAGGTGTACAGCACTGGTGAGAGTAGACAAGCCTGCCTGGACCCCCTCGCAAGTTGGAACCGTCTGGACAAATGTATGTTTACTGAGACCCTTGGCCGATGGTGCAGAGTGCAAGACAAGCATCCCCCCCACAAAGTTCTCCCCAGTGCACATGTAATAAGTACAGCCCTCAAATAGGCCCACGCGACCCAGTCGGAGGCCTTTTTGCTCAGAGAATATATTTCTTCCCTCTCCTGTGTGCAAGGTCGATAAGATTAATCATCCACCAAGTGTTGTCAGCTGCCTGCCTACCTGCCACGAAGCCAGGCTGCTCCATCCCCACAACATCTGGAAGAATCCGATCCAATGGGTTTGCTAGCACCCTTGTATGTTGATTTACCTTGGTGTTAAGAACGGCAATGGGTTGGTACGAGGAGCAAAACCTAGGGTCTCTTCTCTCCTTGTTGATCAACGAGATCCTTGCCTCACGTATAGTGCCTGACTTACAGCCCCGGTGCCACATATAATTAATGAGAGTGTGAAGTGGATTGAGTAATTTCCCATAGATTGCCTTATAAAAGCTTGGCTTTAGCCCATCCAGCTCTGAGGACTTGTTTGTCTTTAGGGGCCCGATAGCTCACAAAATCTCCTTTTCAGTAATATCACTGTTTAACAATTGCTGCTGGGACTCTGAAGCTACCGCTAGCATGGACCTCTCGAGGAAAGAGCATATCCCTTCCTACCTGTACCTGTAGGTGTACAGGGACCTATAGTATTCTTCAAAGGCCTCCAGCTTCTCAGACCTCACCCCACTGCCTCCCAGCCCACTTAACTCTCCAATGCTCCTATGAGAAGCCCCTGTCTTTAACTTCTAACCCAGTAGCCTACCCGCTTTATTTCTGTGTTAATAATACCTTTCTTTAGTTTTCATTAGGGAGTATTCTGCCCTGTTCCCCAAATCATATTAATTTGGTTACAAACCGTCAGAAGCTCCATATAGCGTTTGCGTGAGCCTGAAGAACGGTACACCTCCTCAAGGACCTTAAGCTGCCCCAAGAGTCGGTTGTGCTCATCCCATCTGACGTGGTTCATGTCCACCCCCTTGGAAATAAGTGTCCTCTTCAGATATGCTTTGAAGGCATCCCACCTGACCCCCTCATCGGTCTCTCTCTGCAGGCTTTCCATGAAATAATGATCTATATCCTCCCCAATTTCCTTTAAACACACAGGATCGTAAAGAAGTGCAGAGTTCAGTTTCCAAGACCGAGGCTTTGGCTCCTGCGTTCGGAGAACCCATGACATTTGTACTGGGGCATGGTCCGAGAAGGTGAATGCCCCTGTTGTTGCCTCATCTATATATGTCAGAATCCCGGCACCCACCATAATGTAATCGATTTTCAGATAAATCCTGTATAGGTGAGAATAGAAAGTGAAGTCCTTAACCCTCCAGGTGTGCATGCCTCCAGGTGGGTCGACAACCGCGCCTCGGCCTAACCACTGCAAAGACTCGGAGACACCTTACTCATGCCAATGTGGGAACCCTTTGAAATATCCCTGTTATGGATGAAAGCCAGATTTAAGTCCAGAGCTACCAAATTCCTTCAGTTTGGAACAGCAAAATTCGCTCTCTCCAGCATTGGGGCTATATATATAGAAGCCACTGTGAGTTGCATCCTGTTAAACCCCCCCTCCAGAAATATGTACCTGCCCCCTTTATCAGTTTTGTTACCAAGGCTAAGCTGAACATTCCTCCTGATTAGAATACCCACACCCTTGTTCTTTTTCGCAGCTGACATGAAGAACTGGTAAGGGAAATGCTTGGACCTCAACCTGACTCTATCCCCCTGCAGCAGGTTTGTCTCCTGAAGGCATATCACGTCCACACTTTGCCACCTAATTTCAGTGAGTAACTTCAATCTTTTTTTAGGGGAGTGGAGACCCTTCACATTTTACGTGAGGCCTTTGAACTGTTACAATTTAGTCAAAGGCAAGGCTCTGGGCGGTAAAGCCAGACAATGCCAACCAGGACCTAGAGAGCTACCAATGTGAACAGGGTTATGAATCACCTTGGAGAGCCCTGGGAGTCCAGCAATCAAATGTATGTGGTTAATGAACAACAACATAACTATAGACATAATAAAAAACGTCCAGTATAACATAACCTGATGTAATCGACCCAAGACATGAAAGGATGGCTTGAACTCTTAAATGTGTGACATACATGTCACACCCAGACCATCTTTTGACCCTTGCCCACCCTACAACAGCCCTGGAGAGCATCCACCATCCCAGCATACATCAGGGCCAGTGGCCTGACTATCTTCATGGTGTCTGTCGTTCCAGCGCCAAGGGGTGAAGGCCGCCAGTGAGTGACCCCCTTCTCCTTGTCGTGACCCTCGTCCAACTCCTGTTACCCTGCTCCCCCGGGCCTGCAGATAATTGCAGACCAATGGTCTGTGCTGCCTTCTCTGGTGTCGTGCAGCAAACCGACTTCCCGTCCCAGCTGAACAGAAGCCCAAAAGTGTAAATCCATCGGTATCTTATGCCATTTTTCCAATTTTTCATTGACAGCCCGAAAGCTTGCCTTTTTCTTGGAGAGTTAGTGCTGCAATATCCTGAAAAATTAGGAGGGACTGCCCCTGAAACAATATAGGCGCCTTGCTCTTCGAGGCCCTGAGGATCTCTTCTTGCATTGTGTACGAATTAAATTCCATAATGTCTCGGGGTTGCGCCTTGCACACCTACCCCACCCTGTGCACCCAATTCAGCACTATGCCCTCCTTTGCCCCCTCTGGGAATGCAGAGTGAAACATCTGTACTACCCACTGCCTGAGATCCACCTCCTCCACTCCCTCGGCAGCTCCTCAGACCCTCAGAATTTCCCACCTGTACCTGTTCTCCAAATATTCAGTTGTCACCAAGAGGACTGAATTCTGTGGATAACATCCTCCCGGAGGGGTTGGACCAAAGATTCAGTATCCACCAGCCTGTTATTTTGCTGCTTAGTGTCCAGCGAGAGCTTCCTTGTTTCCTCTATGGCATTGTGCATTTCTGCTTTGACTGATTGGGTCAGCTCCTCCTTCAATGCTTGTAGGCACTCCTGGAGTTCGTTCTTCATTAAAGCCTGCGCTGTGGCCCTTGCCTTGGAATTTCAGTCCGCTGGTCTAGGGGTAACGCGCTCCGAAGACCTCCTCTCGATCTCTCTGCCCAAACGCAGGCCCGACCCCCAAAAGGAGCTCTGGGGTTCTCCAGCATGGGGTCTGGCATGGATTCACATGCTCATGAACATTCCCCGTCGTCAAGCTGGGAATCGGTAAAGAAAAATCAGTATCAGTTTCGTTTCTGATCTGTCTTTCGTAGTAGTAACCAATTGCTGATCTCTGCGTCATACTGACCACAGCCAATGGTCAGTATGACGCAGAGATCAGCAATTGGTTACTACTACAGCCAATGACTGCCATCTCCCTAAGCCCCGCCTCTGGCAGCCATCTTCAAATTTTTACCGCACGTTCATGTGTTGGGATCCTCGTGCTATTGCTCTCGAGCTGTAGAGCGTTTTCGCGCTTTTTCATAGGAAAATTCTCTCTTTTTTCGGTCAAAAGAGCCTCAAGCTCCACCGTTTCTTTATCCGATCAACGGGGACCCGTGTCGGATTCCTCTACGCCCCTCAAGGGTGAAGATTTCGTCGAGCCACACTTTTGGAGGACTCCAGAAGTTTCTCAGGCCCATCTCGGACATGGCCCAGGAGAAGGAAAGCTCGACGCCCGGAAAGCTGTTCAGGGTCTGCCCTGGATGCCAGCTTCAGAATGTCTTTAAGGAGGACGAACACTCCCTTTGCCTCTACTGCCTGCATGAGGACAAGACACACGTGGAGAAGGACTGTGCGTTTTGTGGCAATATCTCGGAGCGGACCATGAAGAACCGCCATCTGCGTCTCGCCAACTGGCTGGAAGGGAAGAGCCCGTCAGGCGAGAAGAAAAAGAAGAATTCCGAGCGGTCTTCTAAGACCTTTGAGGGCGCCCCGGCGACGGGGGCCCAACAGAAGGCCAAGCACTGCGAGTCCGCTGGCACCGGGAGCGCCGAACGGTCGGGCTCTACGGTTGCCAGGCAGGGCGCATCCTCCCCGGCGCCATCAACCACGAGCCAACGCTCTGGCTCGGGTAAGAGGAAGGCCGAGCACCCAGTGAAGCTCCTGGAGAGACCACGGTCGAGCTCGAAGGCCCCATCGGAGGGGGAGCGAGGCGGTGACCCTCCCCCCAAGGAGAAAGCGGTGAACGCACCTAAGGTGGTGAAAGCCTTGATCCACCCTGCCAAGGCCTCTATCGAGACAGTCGCGGCGGCCCTGGCTCAGCCTGTGGAGGCTACACCAGTGCAGGCGACTTCGGGGCTCAGAGTCTCCCAGCCACCGCGGAGGGAGTCCTCTTTCAAGCCCATCGACAGGAACGCGTGAAACCTCCGACGGAGAATAAATAGGGGGGCAGGGGGTCGTCGTGGATTCGGCCTCAACCTCTGAAGAGGAGCTGATCGAAGTCTTAAGCCACGGCATTGGCGTGGAAGAAGACCAGCCTTTCGGGAGGGATCCCGACGTAGGAGACGACGAGAACGTCGAGGGTGCCGACGAGGCTCCTGACCGCCCGTCGGAATCCCCTCAACCAATGCCGCAAGACAACTCGGCAGCCATTTTGTTGGCTATACAGTCCTTATGCTCGGAGATAAGGACGAGATTGCCGTTACCACCAACGGAGGAACCGCTCCCGACGGGGGACCCGGAGCCAGGCCCTTCTGGGAGCCCTCCTCCTAAGAGAAGGATTCATCCTCCACCTCCTTTTCAACCATCGCGCCCTGCTCAGCCCTCCTCCCTGTCCACGACCCGTGGGGATGATACGGGGACGGACACGGCCGCGACGGGTACAGACGAGGTTTACGACGAGGATCTTCCGTCGTCACCTCCTCCCCAGGCTTCCCCGCCCGACGAGATTGGATCGTTTCATGCCATGATCGCCAGGGCATCCAAGCTTTTCCAGCTCTGCCCGGAAGAGAAGAAGGAAGGTTTCCTTTATCAATGGCGCAAGACCAAGAGGAAGATGGTCCTCGCTGTACCTCTACTGGACGATATCTGGGATGAGGGTCTCGCCCTCCTCAAGAACCCATCCACAACGCTTGCAAGAAGGGATCGGTACGAGAATAAGTACCGGGTCTCGGACGCGGCCCCCTTGTGCCTTCGGGCACAGCCGACCCCGGACTCGGTCGTCTACGTGGCGGCCAGGAAGAAAGCGGGGGGGCTTCGGCCTCTACGTCAACCTCCCCACCGGACAGCGAGGGGAAGAAATTGGACACGATGGAACGCAGAGTCATCTCATCGGCAGCGACGACGATTAAGGCTGCCAACGCCTTAGCCATCGTAGCCCGCTACGACAGGGAGTTGTGGTACAAGATCGCCCCCCCTGCTGGACTTCCTACCGGATGACAAGAGGGCGGAGTCCCTAGAGATCTTGCAGGAAGGAGAAGTGGCGTCGGACCACGCCATTACGATAGCGACGGACATCGCTGACACAGGTTTTCGTCAGTTGGGCAACGGCGTGTGCCTTAGATGGCTCATCCGAGCGTGGATGGCTCAAGGCACCGGACTTCCGGCAGGACGTGCAGACCAGAGTTTTGGACATGCCATTCGACGGGAGCAACCTGTTTGGGAAAACAGTGGACGATTCCCTACAAGCCATCAAGACGGACACGGAGACGGCCCGGGCTCTTGGTGTTCTCCAGCAACGACGGCCGCCCTTTCGGAGCGCCGGAGGCAAGCAGGGTGCCTCCAAAGGTTCCGGTGGCAGATATTCCACCTACCGTCAAGCGGCCCGTTCGTCGTCATAGGAAGCCTACAGGGGACGAGGCAAGTCGGGCGGACCCCGCCGTCGTCGCCAGGGAGGACAAGGCGGCAAAGCCTCATCGAAGCAGGACTGAACCGGCCGTGGGGTCGGGCCCCCACCGAAGCATCCCCGTGGGAGGCCGGCTGGCGAACTTTGTCAGCGTGTGGGAGTCCATCTCCACTGACCGTTGGGTGCTGGACGCCCTGGCCCAGGGTCACGCGCTCGAGTTTCTAAAGAAGTGCCCGCACGTCCCCCCGTGGCCAGGAAGGAACATCACGTCCCTCAACTTCTCTTGGAGGTAAAGGCGATGCTCAAGAAAGGCACTCAAGATACTTCCTCGTGAAGAAGACAGGAGGATGGCGTCCCATCCTGGACCTACGACGACTGAACAAATTCATCAAGGCACAGAAGTTCCGGATGGTCACCCTCCAGCACGTCCTGGGTCAGCTGGAGGAGGGCGATTTTCCTGTCGTCGTTGGATTTGGAGGATGCCTACTTCCATATCCCCATCCTAAAGGGACACCAAAAGTTTCTCAGATTCGTGGTCCAAGGGCGTCACTACCAGTTCAGAGCCCTTCCCTTCGGATTGAGGTCGGCACCCAGGGTGTTCACCAAGTGCCTCGCACCGGTGGCGGCGCGGCTGCGCTGGAGGGGATCCACATCTACCCCTACCTGGACGACTGGCTCATCCGAGCAAAGACAAAGGAGCTCGCCGCGGAGCACACGGCGAGGACCGTCCAACTACTCACGGACCTGGGATTCTCCATAAACTACGCCAAGTCCCACCTGGTGCCCGCGCAAGACGCACTGTTTCTGGGAGCGAAACTCGACACAGTGGCGCTTCTGGCCTCTCCGTCGGAGGAAAGGACGAGGGCCATCTTGGGCAAGGTGCAGCGGATGCTGGTTGCAGACGCGGCCAGGGTGAGGTCCATCAAATCCCTCCTCGGAATGATGTCTTCTTGCATTTATCTCATCCGCCTGTGCAGGCTTCGGATGCGCCCGTTACAGGAGTTCCTGGACGCTCGCTGGATCCAGACGACAGGCAGCTTCGAGGACAGGATCACACTCGACGAGAGCTTCCGACGAGCGATCCGGTGGTGGGGCACCCGCGCGCATCTGACGGCGGGCATGGACTTCCAGACCCCGGGCCACCAGAAGACAGTGACCACGGATGCCTCCCTGGAAGGGTGGGGAGCGCACACCGAAAATCTGCACGCGAGGGGCCTTTGGCTGCTGACGGAGAAGTCCCTCCATATCAACATCCTGGAACTCCGTGAAGTGTTTTGGGCCCTCAGGTCCTTTCTTCCGTCCCTCAAGGGCAAGGTGGTGAGGATCTTCACCGACAACACCACCACCATGTTCTACATCAGGAAGCAGGGCGGTACCAGATCCCCAGCCCTGTCCAAGGAGGCGCAGGATCTGTGGCATTGGGCCGTCGCCCAAGGGATATTTCTGGTGCCGTTTCATCTGGCAGGAATAAAAAACACCATTGCCGACTCGCTCAGCAGAGAGCTGCGCTCGTGCCACGAGTGGGAACTACGACAGGATCTAGTGGACTGCCTCTTCCGACGGTGGGGCACACCCCAGATCGCTCTGTTCGCGACGGCGACGAACTCCAAGTGCCGGAGGTTCGCCTGCAGGTTTCCCAGCCGAGGAGCATGGACGATGGTCACGGTGCAGGATGATCCGCGTCGTACCTGCGTGGCCGAGGCAGGTATGGTTCCCGGACCTTCTGGACTTGTCAGCATCCCCGTCAATCAAGCTGCCAGTGGACGCGGATATTCTCTCCAGGGAAGGAGGCGCCATCCTCCATCACGACCCGAAGTCGCTGAACTTGCAGGCCTGGCTCCTGCAGCGCTAGAGTTTGGAGGTTACGACATACCGGCCGACTGCAGAGAGGTTCTTACAAAGGCCAGGGCGTCCTCAACTCTTAAATGCTACGGACACAAATGGAAGAGGTTCTCTGTCTGGTGCCACGCACAGAAGATTAACCCTCTACGGATTACGGCTCCTCAAGTACTGCCGTACCTGCTGACGCTGGCCAAGGCTGGACTGGCGCACGCTTCCACCAAGATTCATCTTGCTGCGATCTCCCGATACACCAGAACCACGGGACGGACGTCTTTGTGGTCTCATCGTCTGGTGAAAGAATTCATGAAGGGACTGTTCAGATCGTTCCCGCTGGTGAAGGCTCCGGCCCCGGCGTGGGAGCTCAACGTGGTGCTGACCAAGGTCATGGGACCTCCGTTCGAGCCTCTGCACTCAGCTCTGTTGAAGTTCTTGTTGTGGAAAACAGCGTTTCTTGTGGCCATCACCTCCGCACGACGGGTGGGAGAGATCCAGGCCCTTTCCTGCAAGCCCCCGTACTTGACTTTTCACGACACGAGGGTAGTGCTCAGGACGCACCCCTCCTTCATGCCCAAGGTGCCGTCGAACTTCCACCTCAACGAACCCTTGGTGTTGCCTGTGTTCTTCCCGTCGCCTTCATCGCCGGCTGAAAGGACTTTGCACTCGCTGGATGTGGCTAGAGCGCTGAAGTTCTACGTGGACCACACGAAGAGTTTTCGGAAGACGTCACAACTTTTTGTGAACTTTGGACCTGTCAATCAGGGGAAGGCTCTCTCAAAGGCTTCCATTTCCAGATGGCTCTCCGGCTGTATCATGTACTGTCATCGGTTGGCAAACCGACCTCTGCCTGGCTGTCCGAGAGCCCATTCCACCAGAGCGATCGCAGCTACCACGGCGTTCCGATCTGGTGTGCCCTTGCTGGACATCTGCAGGGCTGCTAAGTGAAGGTCGACTCACACCTTCACGAAATTCTACTGCGTCGACCGGGATTCCAGGGAGGAGTCCAGGGTCGGCCAAGCAGTGCTGCGCAACCTGTTCGCCTAAGGTGAGCCTGGTGAGGAGGAAAGAATTGCTTAATGTTCAGTTTTGGATGTAATGCTTAATGTTGAGCCTTTGCCACCTCCCGTGGTTGTGCATGTGTGTACTGCTATGTATTCTTTTATTCATGAGCATGTGAATCCATGCCAGACCCCATGCTGGAGAAGGAACAAGTTACTTACCTGTAACTGTTCTTCTCCAGCATGGGTCTGGCATGGATTCACATGCGAACCCTCCCGCCTACCCCTCTGCGGCTCTTCACTTGGTCATACTGCCACTTCACGTGCTACCAAATCTGAAGATGGCTGCCAGAGGCGGGGCTTAGGGAGATGGCAGTCATTGGCTGTGGTCAGTATGACGCAGAGATCAGCGATTGGTTACTACTACGAAAGACAGATCAGAAACGAAACTGATACTGATTTTTCTTTACCGAGGATTCCCAGCCTGACGACGGGGAATATTCATGAGCATGTGAATCCATGCCAGACCCATGCTGGAGAACAACAGTTACAGGTAAGTAACTTGTTCCTTTCTCTGCGTGGGGTTCTGCATTTGGGCATCCGTCCTCGAGCCGGGCCCAATCCAGAGCCCCATCCACATCAGGTAACTTGAGCAACTTCCCCTGGGAATATCTGCACACAGCCACCGCAAAGGACCACCGCAGGGCCGGGAGCCTCCTTGACTACAGTCAACCTGCTACCTCCCAAGTTTGCCTCCAGGTGGCATGATGTTATCAACATGGGCTGACCTATCCAGTTCTTGGGGGTAGGTCTAGCTTAGTTCTGCCCAATAATAACCCAGTGATGTCACCTGCGTTATATAAGTGGTGGGAGCTCACAGGGACAGGACACACACTCTCCTGAATTTCCAGCGCCTGCATATCCAGACATTCCAGATCCATCTTTGTAAGATTCCAGACTCTACTGCCAGGCTAAAGCAAAGCATAGCTGACCCTATCCCTGCAAGGCCATTGATATAAACCCCACTAAAATCCCATTTACAAAGAAGAAAAGCTGTGTTACCCTTTTGAGGAGCATCCTGTGACCAGACCGGATTTTTTCCCACTACCTGCATGCCCGCTGTACCCTTGCCATCCAGTGACCAGACGTGCCCAGCTGTTTACTGCAAGGGGCGCTCGCCGTGCTGTGACCAGAGCCCTTTGAGTCCAGAACCCGGTTGGCTGTCCCAAATTCCAAACTCAAGTGCGGATTGTGAGTATTTCCCCATCCCATCAACACACATAGTCTACCCCATCTCAATACTTTGCCTTTGTTCTACTCTCTAAGTAATCCTATCCATGCCTCGGTAACTTGTTTAGAACTGTCAGAACTCTCTATGCTCCCTGTCCTTGATTTTCTAAGTATTAGCACCATCCTTCCATTCACCCCATCTTGTAACTCAAGATTTTGAAGAATTTGATTAATTTCCACATAAAGAGACTCGCGGCATGAAGGGGTTAATGTGGCCGCTTAACCTGGTTTCATGGGCAGTAAAACCTGTTTCTTTCCAAACTGATTTTCTCCTTTGAACTGCTTTATTTCATCAAAACCGAATTTCTTTCACCTTGAAAATCTCATCCAATTATTTAGCTAGTCACTCTTTCACTCCTCTACTGTCCCTTTGATGTGCATCTATTCCCCAGCCTAAAAACTGCATTCCAATTCTTTATATTTCACCCGTTTCAACAAAAAAAAACGTTTTGACATTTAAACTGAAGAAAGAGTAAATTGCAACTTTTCCACGTGTGATTTTGTCTGCACTGTGTTCTCACATTAAAGCTGCTTTTGAACTGTATGCCTTTTGTGTGGCATTGCTTTATAGTTGCTAGTGATATTACATCCCTGATACTGTGATAAAACATTTGTACCTCATTATTTAACCACACATATAATTAATGATTTGTCAAAGTCCGAGTGTCATTTTGTTTTCTGCCTCATATCCCTGACTCCCTGCTGCTTCCTTCGATCCACTCAGAATTCGATTAATTGGGGTTTGAGGGAAGATTGCAGGGGGGAACCTTAACCAGGTGCTATCTACCCAAATAGAAAAAGTGTTCCTATTCATTTGTGCTTTGGATATGTTCGTGTCGAAGGTTATCCAAGTGCATTTCAGTGGTTTTCATTGTAATTATCACCCCATTGGTGATTGCTGCCCAATATAACAATTGTGTGATTTTCTTTGAATTTAAAATAAATATTGTGTTCCCATCCACCGGCCTGGTTCATGGTCCATTAGGACCCGGGGTATTTCTAAAAGGGGGTGTGAGACTGGTTGGATATTGGCTCAATACGAATTCGTAGAAAATAAAAGTATTCATTGAGTGCTACATAGTAGGCTAAGACCAAGGGTCCGGGTCCAGTGCGTGACGCCCGATTGGAATCCTTCACAAATCCGAATATCACAAGGCCTAGTAGGACCACAATTGCTTATGTACTATTTTTACCATTGTTAGTTACTCCCCTTGCTCCCTCTCCACTTTGCCTTGTGGCGCCTGGAAACCCCATCCTGTTGTATAAGGCATCTAACAAACGCTCAATAAATAAATTCATTAGTTGGGATTTTTGAACATAGTTCTTGGCACGATTATGTTGGATGCAAAAAAAAGTCGCTTCATGGTACTTCATGTTGTGTTATGTCACCCAGACTCTCAACTTTCCTGTTGATGTTCCCAGTGGTTCACTTTTATATCCTCAAAATCTTACTGGTGGGCTACACATTCATTCGAATTTGCAGGATGTTTCAATGGTGAAATATCACTTCATGGAATACTGGTGTTCAAGAGAAACAATACTGCAGAAAAGGAACTCTGGCGGTGCACAATGACAGACCCCACGGCCGCCAATAATATGAATTCTCCAGCATGGGGTCTGGCATGGATTCACATGCTCATGAATATTCCCCGTCGTCAGGCTGGGAATCCTCGGTAAAGAAAAAATAAGTATCAGTTTCGTTTCTGACCTGTCTTTCCTAGTAGTAACCAATCACTGATCTCTGCGTCATACTGACCACATCCAATGACTGCCCTCTACCTAAGCCCCGCCTCTGGCAGCCATCTTCAGATTTTTACCGCACGTTCAAGTGTTGGGAGTCCTTGTGCTTAGCTCTCGAGCTTTTACTGCGTGTTTCGCGTTTTTTTCAGGTGAATTTTCACATTTTTTTGGTTAATCGAGCCTCAAGCTCCACCGTTTCTACTCCCGTTAACGGCTACCCGTTGCGGGATTTTCCTACGCCCCTCAAGGGTGAAGATTTCGTCGAATCAACTTCTTGGAGGATTCCAGAAGATTTGTGGCCTACTTCGAGATGGCCCAGGATGCGAGTTTGTCACCCGGTCCCAAGCTGTTTCGCAACTGCCCTGGATGCGGGCTGCAGAATGTGTTTAAGGAAGACGAACATTCGCGATGCCTCTACTGTCTTCATGGGGACAAGACTCATGTAGAGAAGGACTGCCAGTTCTGCAAGAACTTGTCGGAGCGGACCATGAGGGACCGTCGATCCCGTCTCTTAAGCTGGTTGGAGAAGGGCTCGACGGGTGAGAAGAAGAAGAAAGGGTCCGAGCGGGCTTCTAAGTCCTGTGTGGGCGCCCCGGCGATGGGGGCCCAACACCAGGCCAAGCGCCTCGAGTCCGCTGGCTCAGGGAGCGCCGAAAGGTCGGGCTCTTCGATCGCCAGGCTGGGCGCCAACGCTCCGGTTCGGGGAAGAGGAAGTCCGAGACCCCGGGTAAGCTTCGGGAGAAGCCCCGTCCGATCTCGGAAGAGGGGGAGCGAGGCGTCGCCCCTCCCCCGAAGGAGAGGGCCCGGGGCGCACCTAAGGTGGTCAAGGCCCCTACCCAGCAGGAGAAGGCCTCTATCGAGGCTATCGCGGCGACTCTGTCCAAGCCGGCAGAGACACCGCCAGCGGAGACCGCCTCTGGGACTAGAGTTTCCCTGCCGCCAAGGAGGGAATCCTCTTTTCAGCCCATCCTCATGGCCGCCATGATGGAAGAAGTGAGGGGGGGCACGGTGCCCTCCTCGAGCTCGGAGTCAGCCTCGGAGGAGGAACTGACCTAGGCCGTGAGGAACCTCGAAGTCCAGTTCGAGAAGGTTCGATCCCGTCAGGAAGATCCTCGGGAGATAACCGAGGAAGACGACTATGGTGAGGAAGAGCGGCCTTCCCTTCCGGCGCAGCCGGATCCTAGGCCTCAGGATGGCTCGGCGGCCATTTTGTCTGCCATCCAGTCCTTGTGCTCTGAGATAAGGACGAGATTCCCATGGCCCAGGCCGGAGGACCCGCAACCTGGCCCGTCGGGAAGTCCTCAGAACAAACGACAGAGGACCCAACCCTCTCCTCCGCTCGCACCCGTAAGGCCTACAGTTCCCTCCTCATCCTCCCACGAGTCGGGAGATGACGGTGCGTTGGGCTCGACGACGGGTTCTGAGGGCGGCGACGACGACGGAACGGGTCTCCCGTCGCACGGGCCTCGCCGCCCGACGAGATTGGCTCATTCCACGCCATGATCGCCAGGACGTCCGAATTGTTCCAGCTCTGCCCGGAGGAGCAGAAAAAGGAAGGTTTCCTCTATCAGCGCCGGGAGGCCAAGAGGAAGACGGTCATCGCGGTGCCCCTAATCGATGACATCTGGGAGGAGGGCCTGTCGGTTCTCAAGAACCCCTCCACGGCACCAGCCAAACGGGACCGGTACGAGAAGTAGTACCGGGTCCCCGAAACCGCTCCCCTGTGCCTCAGGGCCCAGCCAACGCCAGACTCAGTCGTCTCGGCGACGGCGAAGAAGAAAGCGGCGGGGTCAGGAGCCTCGACGTCGAATTCCCCGCCGGACGGCGAGGGAAAGAAGTTGGACGCCATGTGGTGGTGGGTCATTTCGTCGGCGGCGACGACGATCAAAGCGGCCAACGCCCTGGCGATCGTGGCCCGTTACGACAGGGAGCTCTGGTTTAAGCTGGCCCCCATATTGGACTTCCTGCCGGACGACAAGAGGTCCGAGGCTCTGGAAATACTGCAAGAGGGCGAGGTGGCGTCGGACCACGCCATAACGGTGGCAACCGATATTGCCGATACCGGGTTCCGCCAGCTGGGCAACAGTGTTTGCCTACGACGACGGGGTTGGCTCCGGGCGACCGACTTCTGTCAGGACGTCCAGACCAGGGTGTTGGACATGCCGTTCCACGGCAGCAACTTGTTCGGGAAGGCGGTGGACGAATCCCTCCAAGCCATAAAAACTGACACGGAGACGGCCCGCGCCCTAGGAGCCCTTCAGCAACGACGGCCCTTTCGGAGCGCCGGAGGCAGACAGGGTGCCTCCAAGGGATCCAGCAGTGGCTCGTCGTCCTACCGCCAGGCGGCACGCTCCTCGTCTCAGGAGGCCTACAGGGGTCGCGGCAAGCAGGGAGCGCCTCGCTGCCGTCGGCAAGGAGGCCAGGGCGGCAAGGCCACCACCTCCAAGCAGGACTGAACCGGCCGTGGTCTCGGGCCCCCACCGAAGCACCCCGGTGGGAGGCCGGCTGACAAATTTCGTCGGCGTGTGGAAGTCCATCTCCACCGACCGTTGGGTGCTGGATACCCTGGCAAGAGGACACACTATCGAATTCCTGAAGAAGTGCCCTCACGTTCCACCTGTGGCCAGGAAAGAAAATCACGTCCCGGAACTGCTGTTAGAAGTACGGGCGATGCTCAGGAAAGGCGCCATCGAGCTTGTCCCGAAGAGGCTCCGGGGCTCCGGGGTGTACTCAAGGTACTTCCTCGTCAGGAAGAAGACTGGCGGCTGGCGCCCCATCCTGGACCTTCGTCGTTTGAACAAATACATCAGATCACAAAAGTTCAGGATGGTCACCCTCCAGCATGTACTGGGACAGCTGGAGGAAGGCGACTTTCTATCGTCGTCGGACCTGGAGGATGCATACTTCCACGTTCCCATCCTCAAAAGTCACCGAAAGTTCCTCAGGTTCGTCGTCCAGGGACGCCACTACCAATTCAGAGCACTGCCGTTCGGATTGAAGTCGGCCCCCAAGGTCTTTACCAAGTGCCTAGCACCAGTGGCGGCGCGGCTGCGCCTACAGGGGATTCACGTCTACCCCTACTTGGACGACTGGCTCATCCGCTCAAGGACGAGGCAACTCGCCGTCGAACACACTGCGAGGACTGTCCAGCTACTCGCAAACCTGGGATTCGCCATAAACTACCCGAAGTCCCACCTGGTGCCGTTGCAGGTGGCCCTGTTTCTGGGAGCGAAGCTCGATACAGTGAGGCGCCTGGCGGCCCCGTCGGAAGAACGGACGAAGACCATTCTAGGCAAAGTGCAGCGCCTGCTAGCCACGGACGTGGCCAGGGTGAGGTCCATCAAGTCCCTCCTGGGGATGATGTCCTCTTGCATCTACCTGGTGCGCCTCTGCAGACTACGGATGCGCCCTCTTCAAGAATTTCTCGACGCCTGTTGGATACAGGCGACGGGCACCTTCGAAGACAGGGTCCCCCTCAACGAGGTGTTCCGGCGGGCGATTCAGTGGTGGGGCGTTCGAGCACACCTCACGGCGGGCAAGGACTTTCAGACGCCGGCGTACCAGGAGACGGTGACGACGGACGCCTCCCTGGAAGGTTGGGGCGCCCACACCGGAGATCTCCACGCAAGAGGCCTCTGGCTCCCGGAGGAGAGGCTCCTGCACATCAACGTCCTGGAACTCCGAGCCGTGTTCTGGGCTCTCAAATCGTTCCTCCCGTCGCTCAAGGGCAAGGTGGTGCGGATCTTCATGGACAACACCACGACAATGTTTTACATACGGAAGCAGGGAGGCACCAGATCCCCAGCCCTATCCAAGGAGGCACAGGATCTGTGGCACTGGGCGGTCGCCCAGGGGATGTTGCTGGTTCCCTTCCACCTGGCAGGAGAAAGCAACACCATCGCCGACTCGCTCAGCAGGGAGCTGCGTGCGTGTCACGAGTGGGAACTGCGCCAGGATCAGGTGGATCTACTCTTCCGACGATGAGGCAAACCCCAAATCGACCTGTTCGCAACAGCGATGAACTCGAAGTGCAAGAGGTTCGCCAGCAGGTTTCCCCAGCTGAGAAGCATGGGCGATGCGTTCTCGTTCCCCTGGGACGGCCTATACCTGTATGCGTTCCCGCCGTTAATGCTTCGACTCATCAGCCAGCTCAAGACGTCCCGGTGCAGGATGATCCTCGTCGCACCGGCGTGGCCGAGGCAGATCTGGTTCCCGGACCTTCTGGACTTGTCAACGTCCCCTCCCATCAAGCTGTCGGCGGACGCGGACCTTCTCTCCAGAGAAGGAGGCGCCATCTTCCACCACGACCCGGCGTCGCTGAACCTGCAGGCCTGGCTCCTGCAGCGCTAGAGTTTGGAGGCTACGATATACCGGCCGATTGCAGAGAGGTTCTTGCAAAGGCCAGGGCATCCTCGACTCTCAAATGCTACGGTCATAAGTGGAAGAGGTTCTCGATCTGGTGCCGAGCACAGAAGATCAACCCCCTACGGATTACGGCCCCTCAAGTGCTGCCGTACCTGCTATCGCTGGCAAAGGCTGGGCTAGCCCATGCCTCCATTAAGATCCATCTGGCGGCGATCTCCAGATATACCAGAACCACAGGACGGACGTCCCTGTGGTCCCATCGACTGGTAAGAGTTTATGAAAGGACTTTTCCGGTCGTTCCCGCCGGTGAAGGCCCCGGCCCCGGCGTGGGAACTTAACGTGGTGCTGACCAGGCTCATGGGGCCCCCATTCGCGCCGATGCACTCCGCACCTATGAAGTTTGTGTCGTGGAAGACTGCGTTCCTGGTGGCCATTACCTCCGCACGACGAGTGGGAGAGATCCAGGCCCTATCCTGCAAAGCACCGTACTTGACTTTCCATGCCTCGAGGGTGGTGCTTAGGACGCATCCCTCCTTTATGCACAAGGTGCCGTCGGACTTCCATCTTAACGAGCCCTTGGTGTTACCTGTTTTCTTCCTGTCTCCTACGTCGCCGGCCGAGAGGACTTTGCACTCGCTGGATGTGGCTAGAGCGCTGAAGTTCTACGTGGACCGCACGAAGAGTTTCCGGAGGACATCACAGCTGTTCGTGAACTTTGGACCTGTGAATCAGGGGAAGGCTCTCTCGAAGTCTCCTATTTCCAGATGCTCTCTGGCTGCATCATGCACTGTCACCGGTTGGCTAACCGACCAGTAGTCCTTGACTAACCACATACGCCCACCCTTTAGTCTGTGAGCATTATCAGTGTTAAGGCTTGCAGACTGCCTCTTTCTTTCTTTCTTTCTTTCTTTCTTTCTTTCTTTCTTTCTTTCTTTCTTTCTTTCTTTCTTTCTTTCTTTCTTTCTTTCTTTCTTTCTTTCTTTCTTTCTTTCTTTCTTTCTTTCTTTCTTTCTTTCTTTCTTTCTTTCTTTCTTTCTTTCCAGTACGTCCAGGTTTATTTTTCTGGGGGATGATTTATCAAGATTTGTCTTGGCATTCTGGAACGTGCAGTCCTGAATTTATGCTGGATATGGCATTGCAGGAATGCAACTGTGTTTTGCCAAGTGATGATGGTCGTGCCCACTTTGTTAATACAGTAACTATGGCAATCTCTTCACTGCATTGCTTTCTTTTCCCCCACCGCTTGCGCTTGTATGCTGCCCGGCAGAAGCATGTCCAGAAACTACTCCCTCCGGCCTTCAACAGCCATCAAGGGTGCTGTGCTGTGCGCTTGCAATGCGGGACTTGCAACTGCAGTGCTTGAAACCATGGCGTCGGGTGTCAACGCAAAGTATGCCAGGGCTCAGACCCAGAAGATGAAGGATCTTCTGCATGCACTGGGAACATGTACAGTTCCTCTTACCACGGACACACACAATGTGGCTGCACAGCCTTTTCAGATTCACAAGAAAATAGGTCTTGTCCTGTATCCACTTTCCCACAGGCTCCAACATTCTCCCTATATTTGCCATATATCAAAACACCAGAAAGGATGGAATGATTGGGTGGTGGTTTTGCCATACGGAGCGCAACTGAATTCACTGGAAGAATTCAATATGGCTATGAAAGGATGTTTTACTTTAAGGAATGGTATTATTACTTTAGACATTTTATAGTATGTTTCTGGGATTTTGCTATCAAAAGTGGGGGGAAGCCCTTAATCGCAGACCCATTTGGAAAAAGTACCAAGAGAAAATACTATTGGATTAGTGAATAACCTACATTCCCAAAGAAGTCCTGTGCTCACAAGTGTGCACATAAAACAATATATTCATGTGAGGATGTGTAAGAAATGTGGACTGTGAGTCTATTTTAGTAATTTAATATAATCAGCATAAAAAAACGAGGAAACTAAAACGAGACAACCATTCAGCTAAAAAGAACAAACTCTCCGAAGGTGCGGATTCAAATGATTACTCGGCGTACTGCATCAAGTGGCAGCGTGAAATAGATCCTTATTCGATATGAGTGTCCGGTGGCCGGGGTTGTAATTAAGTCATTAGTCAGATATAAACCTTTGTTTGTGTATAGATGGTATTGGCACTTTAAAAATATGACCTTTAAGGCTAAGAGACCGGTGCAGCCTGTGTCCAACAGTTCAAGCAGAGTTCCTGTCTTATTGAATATTGAAAGTGCCATGATCAGGTAACCACATACGGGAAAGGCACATGTCTGAAACATTATGATCTATGTGAAGCTCATGTCAGCATCGATATGAAATAAGTAATACAATGAAGAGAGCCCAAATTCCACGATTGTGGAGTCCTATCTTGTTTTTGGGACTTAAGGTTACACAAGACTCGAAAAGATAGGACTTAGTCCTTTAACAACAGTTATCCATTCATCTGAATGCCATTGGTTAATTCAAAAAGTACAAATTTTAATGGAGATAGCAAAATAGTCTAAAATACATGATTAAACCCTCTAAAAAGATACAAGTGTATCGTGTTGACAAAGACAAACATTAAGAACATACAATTCTAAAAGATCTTAGAGATAATGACTTTCTAATCTCTAATTCTTCTATTCTAATTCTATTCAATAATTAGGATTAGATTGTCCCTTCATTGGAATTTTCAATTCACTCAGACAGTTTAACTAATTAGACTGACAAAAAATTCTCGACATGTTTCAGTCCTCTGTGTAGGTCTTGGGACTTTCTTCAGGAGTGGTCAATAAGGTTTTTTTTTAGAATGGGCTTCAGCTAAGTATGAACACTTCTGGCCTCTTCTTTGAGATGATAATAACTGTTGATAAAGAAACATTAAAAAAGAATCAATTTATGTTTCTTTAGACACGTTTAGAGGTGTCAAAAAAGACTACAGGGTCCATTTTGTTACCTGGTCTTCTTAGTGTGGGGGCTTTCTTGATTAGCAGGCGAAAAAATGTCCACATGTGTTGGGCATAATTTTCTTGGGAGGAAGGATATTCCTACCGAATCTGCAAACAACAAATTATTTTATTTACAAGAAAGTCTACTCCAGCCTTCAGCTTAGAAAACACAAAGCATTCTGGTAATTGCAGTTCCTCTGCGAGGTCGTTTAATTTGGAGAGGAGTGGTGTCCTTTCTTTAGTAATTGGTTATGGTTTCTATATATTTTAAACGTATTTTAAACATAATGGCGAGATCATAATAGCTCATCCCTTATGCATGGGTTCTTAAAAAGGTCGCATTTTAGTCAGCTTACCAGTAGTTTAGTCAGAAAACTCTGTTCTTTTCCTTGCCGCGATGTTTTGCGGATGTGTTAATGCAGTTTTAGCTTCTGTGTAGAGGCTTCTACAATTGGTTTCTGAAATAAACCACACGGGTTGTATCCGTTAGTTCTAAATGGATTCCTGTTTCCCATTGCTGAAAACAGTTCGAAAAAAGACTTCAGTAAAACTGTTCTCCAGCTATTCTTAAAGCTAGAAAAGTGCTAAATAAATGCTAAAAGGATGTTAAAAAATGCAAGTCAAATGCTGAGTTTAAATCTAGGTGCTATCTTACTTCTCTGTATTTCAATACTTTGCACAGGCTACGGTGTGTATCATGATTTACCTGTTTCTTGGTCTCTAGTCATTCCCAATGGTGCCACTACAGGGTGGAGTGGTATCCCTGTGGGCTGGTGTCTTCTATGGGCTGATTTTAGCTCCTTCTGTAAGATCCTCCTTCATGAGTGCCTGCGCCTGTTCTGGTTAGTATCTATGTTTGGGCCGCCATTTTGAGAGGTCTATATATAGCTCTCTAGTAGTCCTTTTTTAGTGTTTATGTCATTAAAGGGCCTCTACTTCAATTGTGTTCTCTGGCTCTGCTATTGACAGTCAAAAAGAAGGTTGTGCCGATGATTATAAATTATACATTAGGGCGATCAGATGTTTTACCAATCTATAGACTCGTTGAGTCCTATTTTGTCACTTTTAGTTAAAAAAATGAATCTCTATTCTTTTTCAAGTAGGATTCTATTTTTTGTATTGTGATCTCTCCCTTGTACCATTAGTAAAACGGTCCAGCTGAAGTTTTCATAACCATGTTGTGCTTCCCCAAAATGTTTTACTAGAGGTGCGTTAGTGACTTTATTTTTCAAACAGCTTTTATGTTCAAGCATCCTGGTTTTTACCTTCCGGTTTGTTTTTCCTATGTAGTGTTTATTACACGGACATGTGATCATGTATACTACATATTCAGAATTGCAATTAGTCATTAGTTTTTGTTTCCAAGGGGTGAGTAACCCTATGTCTATTTCTTTGGTTTTTTGGGTTAATTTACACATTGCACAATTAGTGCATGGTTAATGTCCAATTATAGGTTTAAGTCCCCAGGATTCAGTCAGGCTCAGGGTTTTTGTTGGTTTTTCTTTGAGTTTGTTACTACTCACTCTGTTCCCAATCGTCTTGGATTTTTTGTATGCAAAAAGAGGAACAGGAATCCCTATTTCACTCTTCTCAAAGATTTTCCATTGGGTTTTTACTATTTGGCTAATTTTCAGACTCAAATTAGAGAAAGTGTTAACACATACTAGCATATCTTGTTGCGGTTGTTTAATTTTTGCTTCTAGGAGGGCTTCCCTGTTGTTGTTCGCTGCTCTTTTGGCTGACTTTTTGATTCGTTTTTTAGGGTATCCTCTTTGTTTTAATTTGGCCGTCAAGTTCTGGAAAAGGGCCTAGGATTCGTTATTATTTCGAACAAACATGATCCTTTTCTGTTCCGCACAGATTTTTTTAAATTTATGCGGAAAATAAGACTCAAAGAATTCTTTGCTACACGTAACGAAACAAATAGAGAACCCAACACTCTGAACCACTCAGGGCTCAAAAATCCCTCTACTTCCTGTCCCCCCCTCATACACTTACTCGCCAGAATCAATAATTTTTGAAAAAAGAGTTCTGGCGGAAGTAGCCAAGTTGGAACAACAAAACATCCCTATGTATCAAAACTTGACCACTAATGAGAGAACAGCGATCGAATCACTAGCTTCCAATGATAAGATCATTATTAAAAGAGCAGATAAGGGGGGAGCTATAGTGTTGCTAAATAAGACAGAATACATAGAAGAATGCCACAGACAACTAGAAAATGAGAACTATTACAAGAGATTACCTACAGTTCCCACAAAAGAATTGGAAAACCTCATTGAAACTAAAACTACCAAAGCTTGTGATAGAGGATGGATTAGCAAACAGGAATGGGCTTTTCTGAATAAAATGGAACCAGCAACACCCAAGTTCTACTGCCTACCCAAATTCCATAAAACGCTGACTAAACCACCGGGTAGACCCATAGTTTCAGGGATTAATTCTATTTTAGAACCGTTATCTAAGTATGCAGATCACTACCTGAAAGGATATGTAGAGAAAATGAGATCTTACCTAAAAGATACCAAAGATGTGATCAATAAATATGAAAATCTCCCATACGATCCCGCGAAAACACTCCTTATAGGTCTAGATATTGTATCCCTATATACCAACATCCCTCAACAAGCTACACTTGAAACCATCAGCGAAATTCTACTCAATAGACTTGACAACGACCCAGTACCCAGCTCTTTTATTATGTGGTGTATAGAAATAGCTCTTACACGAAATTATTTCGAGTTTCAAGGCTCATACTTTCAACAAATAGAAGGAACAGCGATGGGGGCTACGATGGCCCCGAGCCTAGCTAATCTATTTGTAGAATTTTTTGAGAAAAAATACCTTTACACAACAATCCTTTTGAAGCACATATACAGTCATGGGCGAGGTATATCGATGATGTCCTGTTAATTTGGGCAGGGACAGTAGAAAAAGCAGAGGAATTCTTAATTTGGCTCAACAATTGTAACCCACATCTTCAATTTACCATTAATATTCAAAAAACCTCCATCGATTTCCTCGACCTCACCATTTTTCATGAGCACGGGCGCCTGTTGGTTAAACCCTACCATAAAAAAACAGAAATAAATTCACTCTTACATTACTCCAGTCATCATGTTAAACACCTGAGAGATAACCTTCCATACGGCCAATTTTTAAGACTCAAGAGAAATAGCAGCCAAAATGCAGACTTTGAAACAGAAGCAAAAAATCTGACGGCCAAAATAAAACAAAGAGGATACCCTAAAAACTGATCAAAAAGTCAGCCAAAAGAGCAGCGAACAACAGGGAAGCCCTCCTAGAAGCAAAAATTAAACAACCGCAACAAGATATGCTAGTATGTGTTAACACTTTCTCTAATTTGAGTCTGAAAATTAGCCAAATAGTAAAAACCCAATGGAAAATCTTTGAGAAGAGTGAAATAGGGATTCATGTTCCTCTTTTTGCATACAAAAAATCCAAGACGATTGGGAACAGAGTGAGTAGTAACAAACTCAAAGAAAAACCAATAAAAACCCTGAGCCTGACTGAATCCTGGGGACTTAAACCTATAATTGGACATTACCCATGCACTAATTGTGCAATGTGTAAATTAACCCAAAAAACCAAAGAAATAGACATAGGGTTACTCACCCCTTGGAAACAAAAACGAATGACTAATTGCAATTCTGAATATGTAGTATACATGATCACATGTCCGTGTAATAAACACTACATAGGAAAAACAAACCGGAAGGTAAAAACCAGGATGCTTGAAAATAAAAGCTGTTTGAAAAATAAAGTCACTAACGCACCTCTAGTAAAACATTTTGGGGAAGCACAACATGGTTATGAAAACTTCAGCTGGACCGTTTTAGTAATGGTACAAGGGAGAGATCACAATACAAAAAATAGAATCCTACTTGAAAAAGAACAGATTAATTTTTTTAACTAAAAGTGACAAAATAGGACTCAACGAGTCTATAGATTGGTTAAAAATCTGATCGCCCTAATGTATAATTTATAATCATCGGCACAACCTTCTTTTTGACGTTCAATAGCAGAGCCAGAGAACACAATTGAAGTAGAGGCCCTTTAATGACATAAACACTAAAAAAGGACTACTAAAGAGCTATATATAGACCTCTCAAAATGGCGGCCCAAACATAGATACTAACCAGAACAGGCGCAGGCACTCATGAAGGAGGATCTTACAGAAGGATCTAAAATCAGCCCATAGAAGACACCAGCCCACAGGGATACCACTCCACCCTGTAGTGGCACCATTGGGAATGACTAGAGACCAAGAAACAGGTAAATCATGATACACACCGTAGCCTGTGCAAAGTATTGGAATACAGAGAAGTAAGATAGCGCCTAGATTTAAACTCAGCATTTGACTTGCATTTTTTAACATCCTTTTAGCATTTTTTTTTAGCACTTTTCTAGCTTTAAGAATAGCTGGAGAACAGTTTTACTAAAGTCTTTTTTCGAACTGTTTTCTGCAATGGGAATCAGGAATCCATTTAGAACTAACGGATACAACCCGTGTGGTTTATTTCAGAAACCAATTGTAGAAGCCTCTACACAGAAGCTAAAACTGCATTAACACATCCGCAAAACATTGCGGCAAGTAAAAGAACAGAGAGAGTTTTCTGACTAAACTACTGGTAAGCTGACTAAAATGCGACCTTTTTAAGAACCCATGCATAAGGGATAAGCTATTATGATATCGCCATTATGTTTAAAATACGTTTAAAATATATAGAAACCATAACCAATTACTAAAGAAAGGACACCACTCCTCTCCAAATTAAACAACCTCGCAGAGGAACTGCAATTACCAGAATGCTTTGTGTTTTCTAAGCTGAAGGCTGGAGTAGACTTTCTTGTAAATAAAATAATTTGTTGTTTGCAGATTCGGTAGGAATATCCTTCCTCCCAAGAAAATTATGCCCAACACATGTGGAAATTTTTTCACCTGCTAATCAAGAAAGCCCCCACACTAAGAAGACCAGGTAACAAAATGGACCCTGTAGTCTTTTTTGACACCTCTAAACGTGTCTAAAGAAACATAAATTGATTCTTTTTTAATGTTTCTTTATCAACAGTTATCATCTCAAAGAAGAGGCCAGAAGAGTTCATACTTAGCTGAAGCCCATTCTAAAAACCCCCCTTATTGACCACTCCTGAAGAAAGTCCCAAGACCTACATAGAGGACTGAAACATGTAGAGAATTTTTTGTCAGTCTAATTAGTAAACTGTCTGAGTGAATTGAAAATTCCAATGAAGGGACAATCTAATCCTAATTATTGAATAGAATTAGAATAGAAGAATTAGAGATTAGAAAGTCATTATCTCTAAGATCTTTTAGAATTGTATGTTCTTAATGGTTGTCTTTGTCAACACGATGCACTTGTATCTTTTTAGAGGGTTTAATCATGTATTTTAGACTATTTTGCTATCTCCATTAAAATGTGTACTTTTTGAATTAACCAATGGCATTCAGATGAATGGATAACTGTTGATAAAGGACTAAGTCCGATCTTTTCGAGTCTTGTGTAGCATCGATATGAACACATTCCCCCGTGTACATTTTGTGTTGCCAGACCTCTAGGAAGGTAAAACAAGATGGGAACAGTGCAAATCAGGCATAAAAAATAACAATGTGTATTGCAGTTGCAACACATTTGTCTGCACTCGGGAGTAAACCACATTAAGCTTCATAGTGTAACATGTGCAGGCATTAACTGGATATGGAAGGAGATAAAATGAGATGTCCCTAACATTAGGCTCCTTATGAATCGTTCGCAAAGTGTGCCGCCTTCTTCTCATGATCCTTCAATACATCTGCAGCATTAATACTTGACCCCGCAGGGCCCTTCCAGGAGAGACAGTGGCACAGCATGCCAGATGGAGCAAGCCGCATTGCAAGGCTGATAGGCCGGTCTTCCCATGTTATACAGTGTAGCCTGTAGGTACTTCAGAAACATGGTCCGAATGCTCTGTGCAGCAACATTATTCTTCTCCTTTAAGCTCAGAGAAAGAACAGTCCAGTTTAAAAGTGCCCAAAATCTCAACCACATCACTCGACCAAACGAAACCTTGGCTTTTGCCAGCATGCCCGTAACCCGTGCAGGTTCCCTGCTCCCCGATCTCCAAACCCAACATGTCTCATCCTCTGTAGACCCTACAGACCCCGGGCCATCAGAAGGGTAACTGCAAACTTTTAGGCAAGCCGGGTGCCGAGCCAAAAGACTGTCATGAACCCGATTTACTAAACTCTCTTTGCGTCACTGGTGCACCATTAGCCATCCTCATTGGCCATGCTGCACTTTCTGCAATACCTGAGTCCATCTGAAGGGGGCTTTTTAGTGATACGTGTCGTCTGTCGTCCTCACAAAAAAGGGTATGCCTCAGTGTATACTGGAATTCACACATATAGATGGTCATTTAGTGGCAACGCTTTGCCTTGTTAAGACTTCTAACATTTTGTACTTTATTTATAGAGCGCTCCCGGCGTTGGGCAGCTGGGCGCATATCTTACAGCTGTTAAAGCTCTTAAGGCAGTACAGTTACACAAGATTATACAGTTCAATTACAAATTAAATAGTTAAAACAAGAGTAGGCAGCACACAGTATTGAATGCAAGACAAAATGAAAGGGCGTAGCTGCAGCCGCCGCCATACTAGTGAGAGCCATGAGAATGCTGACTGTCAAGATCAAGTTTGTGCAGCCAGAGTATAGATTTCCTCTTGAAAAAAGGGAAGGAGGGTTCAGAACTAATGGACAGCGATAGCATGTTCCATAGCTTTGCTGCCTGAACAGGAAAGCTGGATCCACCTGAATTCTGTAGCTTGAATCTAGGGAAAGACATAGCGTGGACTTGGGCCGATCTTAGGGGCCTTGTTGAGGTGTGGGGCAGAAGTCTATTGGAGAGGTATGCCGGGGCGAGATTGGCTCTGGCTTTCTGTGTTAAGGCAAGTGTTTTGAGGGCAATTCTGTGCTTAACAGATGGCCAATTAAGGTTACGTCTTGTGTCAGATATGTGTGACTTCTTCGGGATGTTGAGGGCAGCCCTGATAGCTTTATTCTTTGTCACTTGTAGTTTGTTAATGTTTCTGAGGCTGGTCCCTAGAAGAGAGAGTTGCAATAATCGATTTTTGACATAACTAGCGTTCTGGGCAGGGTGATGCAGTTGGGTGTTGTAAGGAATGGCCTACAGGCAGTAATTAATTTACAGGTATAGGCAGATGCTGCTACCACTAGGTTAGTTTGTCTGGTGAAGGATGATGTATCATCTAGGTAAATACCGAGAGGTTTAGTGTTATTAGAGGCAGTGATGGTGTTGCCATCAATAATGAAGGATTTGAATGAAGGGTCAAGTTTGTTCAGTCTGTAGTGGGAAGCGAGTATTAGTATCTCAGTTTTCTCATGGTTTAAACAGAGTCCATGGAGCGCCAACCAGGCTTGGATTACTGAGTAGATTCCGTTAAGGGCTTTAGTGTCTGCAGTGTGGTCTCCTGTGATAGGGATAAGTATCTGGGTGTCATCGGCATAGTTAGTATACGAGACACCCTTGTTATCAAGAATATCGATTAAAGGCTTAGTAAAGACATTATAGAGCGTAGGGGGAGACGCAAGATCCTTGAGGGACCCCACAGAGTACTGGGGAAGGTTCAGCAGAGGCTGAAGGCGAGAAAACTCTCATGGTTCTGTTAGCAAGAAAAGACCTAATCCAAGAGGTCGCAATGTCTGAGAAGTGTGCAGCTGTTTTTAGGTGGTCACATAGTATTTGATGGTTGACAAGATCGAAAGCCGCCGATAGGTCGAGCAGTAGTAGGAGTGCTAGTTTTGCCCTTGTCTTTTATATCATGTATTTGGATTACAAGGTCTATCAAGGCAGTTTCTGTGCCATGTCTGGGGCGGAAACCAGATTGCCTAAGGCCCAGGAGGTTATTAGTTTCTAGATATGCTTGAATTTGTAAGTAGGCGGCGCGGTCCAGTATTTTTAGTAGAAAGGGCACTGTCGTGATAGGTCTGTAATTAGAAGGGTTGCTGGGGTCGAGTGAGGGTTTTTTGATGAGTGGAATGACCCAAGCATCTTTTAAATTGTCGGGCACCGTACCTGTTTTAAATGAGGCATTGATAAGGTTGGTAATGAAAGCTGTGAGGTCATGCGCAGCCGCTTTAATGACAGGAGCGGGGCAGGCCTCGCCTTGGCAATTGGACGGTTTTAGCTTCCTAATGATGTTTACTACTTCCCAGGTGTCTAAAGGTGAGAAGCTGAATGGTTTAATTGATGGTTCAGGACCGGTATTGTTAGGGGTAGATATCTTGTGATCAGGGTCAGTCAGCAGGTATTGTTTTTTCAAGTTAATTTTGGTTTGGAGCATCAATATTTTATGTAGGAGAGCCTTCTGGATGTTAGTACACCATGCGGCATCTGTGATACAGTTGTCGGTAGTGGCGATGGGTGATTCAAGTTTTTTAAGAATCTTGAACAATTCTTTTGTATTTGATTCTGCTAGCGTGATGCGTTTATTGTAGTTATTTCTTTTAGCTAGAATGATAGCTTCTTTGTAGTTGGAGGAAGCTGTGGTCAGCAAAGTTTTGTTATTGAGTGTTTGGCAGTTTTTCCAACGTGCTTCTGTATTTCTTTTGGTTTTGCGCAGTTCTCTCAAATGGGGTGTGTACCAGGAGTTGTGATGGGAACATGGTTTAGATTTATGCATTTTTAGCAGGGCAATGATATTTGATGCTTTCAGGATGGCATGATCATATGAGTCCACTAAGACTGTAGGGTCCGCAGAGTGTAATGTATTGTTGAGAAGTGGGAGAATGAGAGGGAGCAATTTATCTGTTGTGATGTTTTTCTTATTGCAAGTGAGGGTAGCCGGTGCAGTGTTCACCGTAGGAGTGTGTGGAGTGGCGTTAATGGCGAAGGTTATTTTGTAGTGATCTGCCCAGATACACGGTGTGATGGTTATCAGGTTAGTACTACAGTTAAGGTCTGCAAGCCAATCTAAGGTTCTACCTTTGATATGAGTCGGTTCATGAATATGGTGGATATACCCTAGATCTGAGAGCGTGCTGGCGAGGTCAGTGGCGTTAGTGTCTGCTCGGTCATTAAGGCCAAGGTTAAAATCTCCCAGTATTATACTTTGCGAGTAAGGTTTGGCATTATTGGTAAGGAGTGACACGATGTCCTCAGAGAAGGTTGAGGTAGGACCGGGTGGTCGGTAAATGAGATGTAATGTGGCCGCCTGATTGGAAAATAGTGGCAGTTTGAAAGAGAGTGATTCAGCGGATGAGATCTGGGGGTTAGGAATGGCTCTGATGTCAAGTGAGTTCTTGAAGATGACAGCAATTCCTCGACCTTTCGCTTGGACTGTATTTCTATCACATCTGATTATAGAATAGTTGGCTGGGATGGCAAGGGAAAATGAAGGGCCCGATGCTGCATGTAACCAGGTTTCTGTGACCGCTAGGAAGTGAAGGTTTTCTGTGGTTATAAAGTCAGCGATGTCCAGAGCATGGGCAGAGAGGGATCTAGCATTGATAAGGGCTGCCTTGATCAAGGTGTCCGTCAAGATTATTTTGTGAGTGGGTCTATGACTAGTGTCGTCAGTTGTGCTTCAGGCAGTTATGTTCAAGGTTTTGGGGATTTTTTTTTTTTTGCTCTTGGTTACATGTGGGTGCGGAGTTTTTGTACAAAATCTAGATCCTAGTCTCAGATTTCTTAAGAGAATGAGTTGGTAATTAGGTGTGAGTTTGGTTAAGGGGTTGTTGTGCGTGGGAATAGTTAGGTGAGCAGGAGTCTTACTAAACGTCCTCAAGTGAGAATAACTAGTTATTAAATTACTTCTAGATCTCAATCTGAGGTTTCTGGAGGCTGTGGGGCATGGTTGGTTCGGAGTTGGTTTAGAGGCGAAGTGTTGTAGCCATAGGGCGGGGTCATTTAGGTACGGATTAAAGTGGGATAATGAGTCAGTAGTCCTATGCAGGTGAGCGCTGGGTGACGCCCCTGTGGAATAGGCCATGTGAGCCATGGGGCGTGTGTTAGATGAGAGGTGAGGGGTAGTGATTGTGAAACGAATCACTGGCAGTGGGGAAAGGTCTGGGCTGGTTGCTAAAGTGCAATATATGGAGAAGCGTGGTCAAGATTGTATACATGGGATAGTGTCAATATTCATAAGTAGCACATTGAGGATCCCCCAAGCAGTGTTATGATGGTCCCTATGATAGCACAATGTACTATGGCTATTGAAAGGTATACAACGATACGGGACTCAGCCGTCTCGTATTTGGACTAGTACTAAACGGCGACCAGGGTCTAGGATAGTGACTATGGTAGGCTAGATGCCATCCTCATACTAGTGTAGCTCAATGAAGCAGTGAGATCACATGAGTTGTAGGAGAATAAAAGGTAGAAACGGCATAAAGGTCGAGTAGTGCACAATGTTACCATACTAATAGGCAGGTAATCGGGTATGGACACTTGCTAAAGGCAGTCAAATGGAATGAGTAAGTCAAATTAAGAGATTAGAGCAAGTTGGATATCAATGAGGTCCTATGCATATTGATCACAGATAGGGTCCAGAGCAAATAGTCATACGCCATGCATAGGTTACAGTATGGTGCTTGTTGCAAAACGCCATATAGTGAAATTGCGAGAGAGGACAAACATTGCAGATAACTCAGTACAATAATGGCACGGTTATAATGTTGTGGCAGCAGTCAAGTGTGCGTAAGCAAGTCATACATTGACTAATGTCCAAAGGCAAAACCACCCAAAACATGAATACATGTGTCAGGGTGCACATGCAGTGATGGTGTCGCCCAAACCAATTTAGCGCGAAAAATTGAATGCTCGAGATGTAATTTGCAAAGAGGTTGTGCTGTTTCCAGCTTACTATTTTAGTCAGAAATCATTCATCTGAACGCATTTGACATTATTATACCCATACACTTAAAATGGCGCCCATTTTAGGTAAATGGCACGTTCCAGGCGTTTGGGAGGTAGAAGCACGAGGGTGTAAGATCCAATAGTACATATTTCCTTTGCTAATTGGCAGCAGAAGAATAAGCGATTTGTATTTTGCCCGACCCAGAAAGTATTTTAACACGTATGAAAATACCACCGAAAAGCGGCCGTGCTGTTCATAATGGAGCTAAATTAAAAAATCTTTTTGGCTCTGGTAGCTACAAGGATGATGAGGAAAATGCTGATGGAAAACACATGTTTTTGCCTCCATTGGGCACGTTCTGCTGCATCAGCATAAAGCTGTGCAATATATATTAGCTGGCTCGCTGTGGATGGAAAAAAACGTTTTCTACAGCTGGTATGAATTGTAAATAGTTTAATTTAATCCGCACACTTACCTCAAAGCGAAGATGTTTGGCACAACATAGTAAAATAAAGAATTATTGTTTGCAGGGACACTAAACAACAGGCCTTCGTTCCTAACAGTTGATACATTAAACCTGTTTTATTAGAAATGTAACCGTAAAATGAAGAGGGTTTAAATCGGGGTAAGCGCAGAATAAATAGCACCTTCTGCGCTGATGATTTGTTATTGCATTTCTTCAGTTTGTGGGTCTCTGTTTAAAAACAACAAATAGCATAGATTCCTGAATTGATGCCGCGCTGCACAAACTTGGCCTTTCCATCACACAATAAATCCCCTTCACTTCAACGTGGCCATTGGCATAGATTCCTTGAAATCAATGGATTCTGTCTCGTTTTTATTTAAAAAGAGAAGCGGTTGTAAGAGTTTACTTGAATAAGTTCATTGGGTAGGACAGGTCTGGCTGGTTCTTCATGGCATCCGTGCAGCCATTTTCAGGTGCCATGTTCAGGTCTCTCAGGAGGGAAAGCCAGAACGGAACCCACCCTCACCTGGTATTGTCTTCTGTCCTAGCCAGCGAGGACGCATGGGGTTCCTTCTAGGCCCCGGAGAGAGAAAATACAGCTCTGGACATATACCTTGAGCAGGAGCTTGGCTCCCAGCATAGTCTTTTGATGCACTATACTCACTCAGTTTACTGCGACTCTTTGAATCCTGATTTTGTCACACCACCTATGAGGCCAAAGCGAGTGCACCGAAGAGGCTGCAAGGCGACGTCGGATCTATATAAAACACCCAAAACAGAAGCATGGATCATGCTGGGGGCAGCCAACCCTATGCACCAATGAACGCTACCAAATCCAAGCTGGGCAGCTTGAAAGCAATTGGCTTTCAGTTCCCAGATGCCATGCAGTGTTCAAGGAACTGGGATGGCTTAGGATGGTAGCTTTACCAGAAGACTGACTTGATCTGATATGCAATTTAGCAGTCCCAGTTGGCGAATAGACAATTATGGCATATCAATGGAACACGCAATATGAACATAATGTCTTGTTAGTTTGTTCTTTTAGGGTTACCAATCTCCCTCTGGATCTGGTTCTACCTTGCGACGCAGGTACATAGCGCATATTTAGCTTCTTTCAATGATTAGTCCTGTTAGGTGGAGGGGTGGGATGAACGCCTATGGGAACTAGGAAGTTATATGAAACTAGGGGTTTCTTAGCGTAGACATTTCTAAGAAAAAGGTGTAGGGTTAAGGTTAACAATTGTGCCAGGGTTTCCCTATCGAATGGGGATACTGGATCTCTATTCTGAATAGAGTCTCACAGATATAGGGCCCAACATGCTTCTTTGCTGCCAAACCACATTGTCTGGAAATATAGCTCCCAGCATGCTTCTGTGCACCGTCAGTCTCGTGGGTATGCTCCCTAACGCAAGTCTTTCTTCTTGCAGGGTTAGTGTGCCAAGCTCACTCTTACCTCATTCTTTAGGGATATGGTGCCCAGCTCACTCTTCAGGGATCTAGTGCCCAGATGCCTCTTCAGGGATCTAGTATCCAGCCCACTCTATAGGATCTAGTGCCCAGTTCTCTGTTATGGGATCTAGTGCCCAGTTCACTCTCCAGGGATATAGTGTCTAGCCCACTCTTCAGGGATCTAGTGCCCAGTTCACTCTTCCGGGACCCTAGTGCCTTGTTCTCTTTTCACGGATCTGTGTTTTGCTTTTGCTTGGCCACGTGAGGAGAACATTTACACTTACGTTTCCCCGGCCCCCTGGAAAAACAAGTTATTGGACTCAGGCAAGAAATCACACATAGAATAGTTGTTATAATAAGACAAATGGCTCGTTATAGGCCCTTTATTCACACAACATATGTAAATATGACCTTGGCATACATAAACAAACATACACTTGGATATATAGAAGTATAGATATAATTGGCTTCACCGTTGGTAAAGAAGTCGAAGACACCTTCATTTTGGCCACAACAACACTGCTTAGTCCCTCAGCAGGTAGGCGATGAGATCACTGGTGCTAACAGGGTCTGAGGCGGAGCGTCCTCCCTCTCAGCGATACTTCATCACCCCGGGGTCCAAATTCAAACTAACTCTGCCACGCAATGCCCTCTCCTTTATGGGGGTATATCCCGCCCTTCTCAGTTGCGTCTCCCCTGGGCCGAAGAGCAGATCACAAGTCGAAGGGACAGAGGGTGGAAAAAAACAGTCAGAAGTGGAAAATCCCAGCAGCCCTCTCCTCGCATTCATTCCTAGAACCCCTTATTCACCTGCAGGACGCTCCGACTCCTTCCACGTATTTGTCCTTCAGTGGACAATACAATAACTATTCTCCACTGTAAGTCCACTCAGCAGTAATATTTATGTAGCCATGTGACCTTGTTCTGCTTTCGCTGCTGAAATGCTTGTTTATTATCTGAGGCCTGCGGAGATGCATGCTTTATTACTGTGATGGGAGATGAGTGTCCATAATAATGAGTGCACCAACGCCATGTTGTTCTAGCTCGTATTTCGCACACGCATTTCAATCTGGTGCCCAGTTCTCTCTTCACCGATCTAGTGCCCAGTTCACTCTTTCAGGGATCTAGCGCCCAATTCCTTCCTGGGTTTATAGTACCCAGTTCTCTCTTCAAGGATATAGTACCCAGTTCTCTGATCTGGTGCCCAATTGACCCTTCAGGGATCTAGTACCCAGTTCTCTCTTGAGGGATCTAGTGTCCAGCCCACTCTTCAGGGATCTAGTGCCCAGTTCCCTCTTCAGGTATCTAGTGCCCAGTTCTCTTTGGGGATCTAGCGCCCAGTTCTCTTTGGGGATCTAGCGCCCAGTTCTCTCTTCAGGGATCTAGTGCCCATATGTCTCTTCAGGGATCTAGTATCCTGCCCAATCTGCAGAGATCTAGTGCCCAGTTCCCTCTTCAAGGATCTAGTACCCCATTCCCGCTTCAAGGATATAGTACCCATTGCTCTCTTCAGGGATCTAGTGCCCAGATGCCTCTTCAGGGATCTAGTGTTCAGTTCTCAGTTCAGGGATCTAGTGCCCAGTTCCCTCTTCAGGAATCTAGTGCTGATTTCTCTCTTTAGGGAGCTAGTGTCCAGCCCACTCTTCAGGGATCTAGTACCCAGTTCCCTCTTCAGGAATCTAGTGCCCAGTTCCCTCTTCAGGAATCTAGTGCCCAGTTCTCTCTCCAGGAATCTAGTGCCCAGTTCTCTCTTTATGGATCTACTACCCAGTTCTCTTTGTGGATCTACTACCCAGTTCTCTTTGTGGATCTACTACCCAGTTCTCTTTGTGGATCATGTACCCAGTTCTCTCTTGAGGGATCTAGTACCCAGTTTACTCTTCAGGGATGTAAGGATCTCATGGTGGCAACAGTAAAGACAGACACAAGTGATCCCGATTCAAGGGTGTTTATTAAACTGAAAATGCAGGGTAGAAAAACACCTAATCTAAACCTTAATCTATGATGGGAGCAAGCGTCAACCATCAAATGAAAACTAAGGCAGTCCTTGTGGCATCTTGTCAAAGTAAAAGGCCTATACTAAAAAAAAAATATTGCCTAATCCTTACAACTAATTATAGAAAGAGTGTGTGATAGGGGTTTCAATAAAATAAGAAGTCAGGTCTCCCTTCCCCACGTTTTGAGCATGGGACAGGGTGGGTCTCCTGAGCACAGCACACGCTCGAGCTTTCCCAGCACAAGTTGACAGTTCGGTTCCAGCTGTCAGGTTCTTCGATGGCTACGTCTCCTTTCAAAAAAAGTTTCTTGCCTTTGAGGGCCTGATATGTTCAACAAACAAACACAAAGTTCTGTTCCAGGTATGTCTTTGGGTGACGGCCTCATCCCTGGGTCCACCTCTTCCGGGCGCAGACCTCTTAGTCGTAATCGACAACTCAATTTAACAGTTCTTCTCAACAAGCTTAGGGTGGTGATTTTCCACCCCTGGATCTCCCTCTTTCGGGTTCAGACCCCTTTTTAATTTCCGGTTGTAAATGTTGGCGAGAGTGAACCCGGTGGAGGGATGCTAACAAGAGGGGATGAAATATGAATTCCCATGAACAGTGTGACAAGAGTGAACGTGGCAGAGGGAGGACAACAAAAAGGGACACAACCTAAAAGAATTGTTTAAAGAGACATTTCGTTATTTTTTTTATTTTTTATACAAAGGTATTGCAAGACCAGGGGAAGTGTATTGTCCCCCTTGGCATTGGGATCTGAGCCCGGCAGAGGGAGAACCCGAAAGAAAAGCAATTGTGAATCCGAAGGAGGGAGGATCATTGTTCGTGTACTGCCTTTACCATGTGGGATTTGTTTCCCTTAGTTTCCCAATCATCTGTCGGTCAAAGTCTTTCGACTGTACAGAGGATTTGACAAGACCCCCGTATGACCACTTTGACCCCCTTCCGCCTTTCCTAAGGTCTTCTGGTTACTGAAGTTCAATAGCAGGGTAATCGCCTAGAGTTTTTCGAGTGAACACCCACCTGGTGAGTGATTCTGCTATGCTGGCTTTCTCCTTTTCTTATATCAACATTTCTTTGTTTATTCAAAGTTCAATTAGCCGCTTGCTACTTTCGTTCAACACAGTTCGGTTTCTTTATCGGCTCTCCCCTCGACTCACCGGCTGTGATGAACTGTTTTGTTTTCGTGTCGGTAGAGTCAAGGCTGGTACCATTGGGCCATGCGTCTCTCCTCGGCTTGGCTGTCAGCGGAGGAGGCGCCCGGGTACTGTTGACATCTGCTGCAACACACGTTGGCTATTCTTGCTCTCATGATTCCTTCTCTTGAGGCTTCACGGGTCTCCGGTCGATATGGGCAAGGTCACTTCTCTCCTGGTTATCCTCTTGACTTGCGCCATCTTTCTCCTCCTCTTGAAATGCTGTGCTGAGTTAGCTCTCACGTCATGCAGTCTACCTTCCTCATCCTGTGCTCTTGTGCTCCACCTTTTATCCGCATGGGGAAGGGAAAGGGCTGTCAGGTGTGTGTGATTCTGATCAGTTGCCTGACTTTGCCTGACCCCTGTAATGGGACATGTCAGGTAAACGGCTCTGGTGTTAGTCTGTTGTCTTTCGTGTTGTGGGAAAGTGTTCTTGTCGGAAAAGGGGGGGGCAGTGTTTTGTCATATCCTACGTGGTAGGATGGGGAAAAGGTGTTTAAAGAAGGGAATACCACATCTCGCCCGTCTGTGTCCCACTCCCATTCCCCAAGGACCCCCCCCATCCAGGTGATCCTTCTTCACTGGTCCTCCCCCAGAAACTGGATCCAAAAGCGATGGCTGTGTTCTGCCCACCTACATGACATAGCCCCGGGGACTAGATAGGGAGACACCTGCAGGTTTCTCACAGGGATCTAGTGCTCAGATGTCTCTTCAGGGATCTAGCGTCCAGCCCACTCTTCAGGGATCCAGTGCCCAATTCCCTCTTCGGGGATCTAGTGCCACGTTCACTCAAGGATATAGTTCCCAGTTCTCTCTTCAGGGATCTAGTTCTTAGCTCACTCTGTAGTACACCCAGGCCTTTCAGATTGCTCAGAGATTCAACCATATGGTATTTTGTCAGGCTTCTTTCGGACACTTACTGATTCTTGTCTGGACCATGGACAAAATGAATCAGGGCAGATGGAACCGTGAAGACCAGGTACGTACATGGACAACCAAAGGTTGCTTGTCCATTTAGACCCTTGTTACATGCACAAAGACCATGGACAAAATGATTGTTATTGCTAAGCAGACCATGGACATAAATCAGAGACAGAGCGGATCTGCCTATGTGTATACATGGGCAGGTTGTCCATGATACCGTGGACAATTGGAGAACGGGAATTTCAGAAAGTGCATATTCTGTTTATGACTTAAACGTTATAAAGGTAAACGTGAGGATCATTGACTGTAAATTACGTTCTGCTTTTTCTAAGTAACTCTATGCAATCTTTATCATTCTGTACTCTTTCTGCCCGCTCTGGTTCTCATTCTTGTTAATCCCCTCTCGCCTCCAATATTTCTCCTGTCCTTATTTCACTCCTCTCTTTTAGGATTATATTCTCTTTTATAATCTGTATGCATGTGTTCTACCCAAAAGTCCTAATGGCTGAAAGTGTTTATTAAACAAGCAAAGGATACTTATAGCATCAGTTCTCTCTGGGCATACTTACAAAGTGCCATAGACACGCAGTGGTCGAAATGGGCAAACATGTGAAGGGGAACCCCACGAGGTCCGAGTTGGTGGCAGAGTTTGGTTGAGGGGGCAGAGATCCTAGGAAACGGGGTGTTCAAAGGGGTCGGATCTAACAGTTGAACTCTGAGCAAAGGAAATGTTCAAAATAATAGTTTTAAAATGACGCAATTTCTTTCATGCTGCTTCTTTTCAAAACTCCACACTGTATATCAATGCTATATTAATGTACTTCAATTGACCTTTACCCTTGCAAGAAAGTGCACTAGACCAAAGAGCATTGGCCATTCATAAAATAAAACAAATAAACACACACACAGCAGCAGACACTGCCCACCCGCATGTACCTTCCCTTGTGCCCCAAAAAGCAGCACATTGCCACAAGCGGGGAAAAAACTGATCTAGGATTGCAAGAATTATTGCCACATGACATCCTGAGCAAATATTCACGACTCACTTGCACTCAGCTCCCCTTCTCGCCCCCATTTAGCTTTCAATAATGCTATGCTGTATTAAAAAAGATGGCTTGAAAAGTACACAAGCCATAGTTAAGATAAACACACAAATGTATAAATAGAAGGATTTATATATTTGTGTGCGTACTTTACTATCGTGTGGGCACTTTTCAAGCCATCTTTTATCAACTTGGAAATATGTTAGGCATAATGTATCGCGACATCCGAGATAGACTGCCAGAATCCATTTGGAAAAGGCCAGGATCAGAGGACCCTGCTTCGCGGACTCTGTTCTGTTCTGCTCTGTGTGCACAGTGCACTTGCATACAGCAGCGTTCTTCCAAATGGATTCTGCTCTGCACAGTGCGTTCGCCCAGCAAGACCCCAGAGTCGCCTCGGCTCCTGCTGTGACATACATAAGGGGGCGTAGCCAGACGAGCACTCATTGTGAAACTCCGCCCCATCACCCCCGCTCTATCCCGTAGTGCAGCAAACGCTTTGGTTTGCTTTGTAGGTTATTTCCAGGGCCGAGGCACAGGCAAGCCGGATCCCGAGATCCAGCTAGACATCTGATGCCGGATCTGGGATCTGGCGAGTGCCGGTCCATTAGCCAGCGGGGTAGACGCCTCCATGGAGGTCTTTTGGTGCTAAGATAGTATGGCAGCGGCAGTTTCAGAAATGCAAGGGTATACGCGGTTGGTTGATATCCTTGCAGAAGGCTAGCTGCTGAGGTATTCAAGTGGCGCCCCCTACTGTTTGAATTCACAGCTGAGGAAGTGGTGCCTCTCTAGTGGAAAGCTTGCTGCACAACAAAGCGGGATTCCAATGTTTCTTTCCGCGTATGTGCAATTATAACGTGTGGGGTGTTCACTTTTCGGGATCTTGGTGCTCAGCAGAGTAGGGTCCTTCCACCCAGGTCCCTGGCAGTTCTCATTGATGCACCTAGCTCACATAGTGTAGAAGCATCGTGTGCTGGCAGAAGGAGGCCTATGAAATAAGGCAGTCTATAAAGATTCTGTTCCGTTAAGGCATAGTTTTTAAGTGCGCTCAGCCTGCATTATGGAAGCCTTGTCCATGTCTTTTTTTTATTTATTATTTTTAGAGATGTTGCCAACTTCTTTTCTTTGCCAGAATTGTCCTGTATTTTTAAACCTCTGCTGTATTGACCTATTTTCCACAAAGCACATTATTAAAAGATGCTTTATTACAACATGTAGGTAATTTCGTTTTCTCAGACCTTTTCATCAAGTCCAGACACACATAATCATTGTTCATACTTTATGCATGTGATGAAGTAGAACCTTCTCTTGCACCACTTTTAGGGGTTCGCTAACGTAATTTACAAGTACTTCCGTGGGTGGATTTTAGGTTCTCTCAGTTCTCTAAATGTTCACGTGCATTGTATCTCATTTTCCAAAAGTCACGACTGATTTTTGTGTGTGATCAGGAGTAGCCTGACTCCAATGTGAGGGAACTCCAGGGAAAGTCATTTAAAGGATATGGTGTCGCTTCGTGGTGAGGGGTTCCCCTTTTCTAGAAGCCAAGTACATGCTTGCCAGCGAAGATACTGTTGGGGAAAGAACATTAATATTTATTTATTCATTTGTAAAGCGCCTAAGTGCGGGGACATCAGGGCGCCATTGGGAAACCAGTTAGACTTGAGAGATACACTTCATCAGGCAGTGCATTACAGTGCCCGTAGGCGTACAACTAAACGGACATCAGGGCAGGTTATTTACGCATCTATAATCTAGAATCTATTACTCATGTCCTAAAGTGATTTGTCAATCTTTAGACAAACAACCAATTTTTGAGGCCTTTCGGAAGGTCCAGTTAGATTCTTGGGCTTTTAGGGCAGGTGGGAGGGCGTTCCAATGGTTCACTGCCACAGTGGGGAAACTGGACCCTCCTGCTCTGGCTCGTTTCACTTTCGGTAAGGCCAGGCGATGAGCGTGGAAAGACTTCACCAGTCTGGTGGACTAGGTTCTCGCTATTTTCTGAGACAGGTGTTCAGGGGCAGTGTTGGTTAGACATTTGTGAGTGATGGACAAAGTTTTGAAAATAATCCTTTCGCGAATTGGGAGCTAGTGAACCTTTTTTCTCGTGGCTGAGATGTGGTCTCTTTTCGGGATGTTAAGCGCTGATTGAAGGGCGTTGTTTTGGATTATCGGTAGTTTGTTGATGTTCTGTTTGGAAGTCCCTGCAAAGAGGCGTTCCAGTAATCCAATCTAGCACCGGTAACCGCTTGGGCGATAGAGCTGGCCGGTGTCAGGAATTGTCTAGCTTTTTTGATTAAAATCTGCATGCAGCTGAAAAGGCGATCACATTCACTTGGTGAGGGAGGGGGATGCATCGAACTGAGGCTGAGACTGGGCTCTGTATCCCATATATCATGAAGGAGAAGAACTAATGGCTAAGTTTCTTCAGCATAGCCCAGGGAGCCCACCAGCAGGATCTCCGTCTTGTCATTAAGGCAGAGGTCCACAATACAGAGCACAGCAAGGGCAAATAACTATAGGGCGAAGACAAACTGTGCTGTTCAGCAACAAGCGGGCACTGGAAGGAGCAGACTCAACAATAGAAGAAAGCTAGAAAGGGAATTCAGGAAGCAGAAAATACAAATAAACAAGATCATGAGACCAAGGAACCAGGAATACAGAACAGGAACAAAAAACTAACCAGAGGCACCTGGACTGAAGCAAACGGGGAGGTTTTAAAGCCGACTATGACATGCTTCAGGTGTGATGCTTTTTACCACCCGACAGCCGCAGATGTTCCTTATTCCCCACCCAACCAACCTTGTCCTGCAAGGGTGGAGATGAAGCATAGTCTTTTGAATTAAAAAGCACCCTAGCTGCCAAATACCCAAACAGGATCCAGAGGTGCAGCAAAATGAAAAATATGGTTTTGAGCACCCAAATCGGACATGAAGGTGTCCTAAGTTTCAGAAGGAAAGTCCAGTAGAGGACAGATCCCAAAGAATGTTCCCAAGAGCGAAGGGAGGGAATAGTGACAGAAGCTACAGAGTTGGATTCAGCGAAGCTGGCGACTCCGTGGTTGCAGTGCACGTTTTGCAGACAAGTAGGTTGATGGTTTATTCCATCAGCTGAGTTGCGTTTTAGGATGAAATATAGCTTTCACAATCGCCCAATAATTAACCTTTTATTTAATGCTAAAGCTACTTTTTGTTGGCTAATGGTCTCTTGTCTGTGTTATCCTACTTACTATGTCAATCAAACTCCCAAGATGCTGTATAATTGTATAATTTCCGTGACCAGCTCGCCATAGAAAATTGCAGTAATCCCTGCCCGGCTTCTTGTACCCTTTGTGCGATTCTTGGGAGTCCAGCAGTTGTGCAAACAAACATTCTTCCATTTGAGCTGCGAGCTGATTATCAGGAGGTCACAGAGTTGACCAGCCCTGCTGGTTGCATTCAAGTAAAATTGGCTTGTTTTTCAGCCATGCTGTCAAACTGCCATCCCTAAATCTGGGGGTTCAGAGCTTCCAAATTGACCGCAATGGTTGCTTGGCTTGTTTTCTTTTTTGCTAAGCGGAGTTTGTTTTTTGCGTAGAATGTGTCATGCGAGGGTGGCGCTGGTTCTCTCCTTTGGGGATTTGGCCCAATGATTTGGCGCTTTTAATAAGCAGTCTTCGCTGCGTGTTACGAGCAGCTGCAGGCGGCGGTGCCATATGAGAGGCCCAGAATGGCTTTCTAGGAGCCATGCCAGCTAGCAAACATTGCCACCGTCTCTGAATGCCCTGGTAAGGGTCCTGCTGTTCCAGACTTTATCCCGAATTTTATTAGGCCACTTTGGAAAGCTGCTCCTATAGGATGTTGGCTGAGATATTGCTAAGAGAATTTGAGAGTGCATTCTCAAATATTGAACGACTTCTGTGCAGTGTTAACATAATCATCATAGCCTCGTTAAGTGTAAGTTGAATTAATGTTAACTTTGACAGTACATTAACATTACAATTCTGAAGCCAATTCACAATGTTAGCATTTCAAATATAATGATATCTTTCTGAATGGGGATTGGAATAATGCATTTCGCACCCGCTAATAGCAGAATGATATGCAGTTCATGTGCTGGAAGTTTAATTAGACACATATTGCCATGCGTAAGGAAGTAGACAAATACACTGTGACCTCCAGTATATGAATTGTGAACATTTACCCATTTGGCAATATCGGGAGTGAGGCAGTCAGGTGAAGGCCTCATACAGACTTCTAATGTTGGCAGATAGGGCATAGTGTGATGAAAGGATTTGCCTGGGAGCACTCTCTTTGCTTAAGTGACAAAGCCCGGATTTGAGAGCAGTCTGCAATTCAGGAACTTGAACACATCTCTTCCCAGGTGGAATTGGTAGACTGTTTGCAAAAGATCTTTATGAAACTTTGGTTTGAAAACACTATCTGTGGAAGGCATTGCAACAATATGGTGATTGTGTTTTACTAACTGAAACGAACTGCTGTTTTTGCAAAGGTTTCACAATTGCTTGCATTTTTGTTGTGTGTATATTTGGGCAATACTACCGCCTAGATGCCCATGGGCTTAGTGCACTTTACAAATTTAAAAAATAAATAAATAAAAGATAAAATATTGTCCAAAGTAGCAATATGCCTTTATTTCAGAAGCTATAGATAAGGATTATACTGACTGTAAAAATAAAATAATAGCAAATAATAACAACATTTATCAAGTGCTGCTCATTACAAAATGAGAATGAAGCCTCATTAATGTACCCTGTGAGCCTTGATTGGAGGGGGTGAGCAGGCCAAAACTGTATGCTGGTGTAGAATAGCAGGCAATCCTATAGCAGAAAGGTGCAAGGGCAACTGAGCGGGCTAGGAGACTGTTGCTGAGATGTTGTACGTTTAGACCTTCCTATAAATTGTATGTCTGCTTTCCTATTCCTGTGGCAACATGTGCTGTAAAATGTGTTGTTTTGACATGGGAAGGAGTACGGCTCCCTCGCTTCACTCAGTGTTGGAACCTTTGCCCCCATAGCGAAAATCAAAAGCTGGCACCCAAGAATATATGTACAGTAAGTGAACATAGATTAAAGTGAAAGATACACATTTAGTTCAATTGTCCTTTCCACTTAGAATAAAGTGTATTGGCCTTTCAAAAAAAGTAATTAACAGAAAAATAACCTGAGAGAGGACATTTTCCAATAAATACACTGGCAAAATATGAAAGGTTCTAACTTTTAAATTCAGCAATATGTAGTCAAATATTCCCTGGAAAACATCCCAATACGAGCATGTGCTTTTATGATCATGTTGCGTCTGCGCTGGAAACATGACAACCTGGGGAAAATCCTGGTAGCCGACCTCAAAAACACCAAAGGGGGTTGTGTCCGGCCTCTAAAAATGTTACTGTTCACCCACATGTATCCTTTACTTGTGCCCTGAAAAGTAGCACATGGCCACAATCAGGTACAGATAACTGCACCATTCTACGGGGTTGCAACCTCTCTTGCCACATCATTGGCCAGTATTCAGGACTTGCTTGCCCTCTCATAATTTCGCCTCCTCAGCCCCTTTTCTAGCTTTCAACAATACTCTGTTTTAGGAAGATGGCTTGAAAAGTACACATACCGTAACCCACTCACATATATACATTCTGATAGAAATATGTATAATTGTGGCATTATGCCCCCATCTTGACCAGGAGGCTACAAATACAAGAATGCAATTCAGCAAAAGGCAAAAAATGGCCTTTGTATTTTTAAGACTTATAACATGTAATGTGTGAAAAGGTTACCTGTTTGTGTTTCGGTGTTTGACAAATGCAGGGTTCATATATGATGTGTTGAAAATATCACATTCTACCAAATATTAACGAATTTTGGTGGGTTAAATATCTGAAAATAATATAGCTAATTTAAAACAGTTTTGTGTGATATATTGTAATTGAAATTGAGGAGAGCGTAGATTTAGGCACCTAACTGGTCCTTTGTGTGTGATTTCAGAATGAAAATGTCTATTCGCTTTTCTTAACACAGAAACGTTACAAATGTCTCCTTCAAAACAATGGTCTATTTAAGGGCCTTCACTTGTAAATCGCCCCCACTTTAAATGCTCTGCTTTTAAGAATGAAATTGAGAAGTAGTTATTAAGGGGTCTGCAGCGTCTGATGAGCCGCTGGAAGTGGGTGTTGGTCTCTAGCGAGCCACAGGACATTGGGAAGCGACACTGTGGCCTCCCACGTGCTTAGTACATGGAAGTCGCACAGCCCCCTTTAAAACAATATTCTTGGTATAGTTGAGGCAGTTACTGATACCCGTGCGGCCCCCTCTGACAGCGGGAACCTGGGCAACGGCACAGACTGCCCATGCACCGGGCTGGCTCTGCTGTCAGGAAAAAATTGCAGTCGTGAGTTTACTCGTACGTGTGAATTGCTTCTTTAAGAAATCAGTGCAGGTAAGAAGTCTGCTTTGTAAAGCAGGACAGCCAGCATCTAACTACCAAAAAGTAACTTCTCTTATAATTTCTACATATCTTTTTCTTTGCTATCACTTTACTGGTAGAGTGTTATAAAATAAATAAGTAGAAAGGCCGAGTGTATTATGTACTCAGAAGGGTTGCAGGCTTACATTTAAAAATATTTGTGTTTATTCTTGTGTTTCCAAAATGCTTTGATTTTATGTAAAGCATCAAGTAGCTTACATTGGTGCTAATTGTACTACCCCGCGCCCTTTTCTCATGAGCGCTGTCCTTGGTTATTTCTGGGTCGGCTGAATATGTTAAGGATAAGTTAACATCAGCAGAACCGATACTCTAAAGAAGCACATACGAGCTGTTATACACACTCACTCATTTGTTTACAGAATGAAGATGATTTACCTAAGCCATAACCACTTGTTCCACCGGCTGCAACGGGTATTTGTATTTGTTTAAAACTTGTATCGCGCGCCGAACCCTGAGGTAACTGGGCGATTGACAAACGTAAGGTTACAGATATAGACAGGCATACAGATTCAAAACAACAAGGAGGACCTTGTTTACAGATGGGTCTGGACATGAGGTACAAGAGAATAAGTACAATAGTGGTCTGAGCAGGCGATGAATCGAAGCAGAGACGGTGAGCGGCTAGCCGTAAGAGCCTAGTGAATACATCTTACTGAGGAGGCTTGTTGATAGCCAGTTGTTTATACCGGCTTTAAAAGTGAGGAAGGAGGGTTCCTGTCTGAGGGTGATGGGGATAGAGTTCCAACGTTTGGCAGCTTGGACTGGGAAGCTGGCTCCTCCTTCTGTTTTTAAATTGTATCTTGGAACCACTAAGTTGAGGGAGTGAGATGATCTGGTAGAGCGTGTCGGTTGGTGTAGGCAGATTTTGTCTGCCAAGTATTTCGTGGCTGAGTTTGTGAGGCATTTGTGCGTGATGGCCAGGGTACGTAAAGTGATTCTGTCCCAGATGGGTAAACAATTGGCGTTGTCTGTGAGTGGAAATGTGGCATGATCTTGGGAGACTAAGTGCTGCTCTCTGAGTTATTCTGAAGCACCTGGGTATGCTAGGGACAAAATACTTTCGTAATATGGCTGACATGGATCAGGAAGGCGGGTGCTCCATACAGGGGACCTCTTCCATTTCCATGGCGGCCAAGAGGGACAAGGAGTGGCAGCGGGTGGTGCTGCTGAAGTAATAAGCTAAGTAGTGCTGTGGGTGGGAGGGACAGGAAATTAGAAATTATGGGAAGGGGCGGGAGAAGCAGCCATCAGTTTGCTTGGAATGCGGGTTTCGATCGGTTGTTCAGCCCGCAATCCAAGCAACCTGACTTGTTGCGTCCCCCACCCTGGGTGCTAATTGCTGTTTGTATTGCTTATATCCTGAGTCAGAAAGGTATTTATTTACAGACAACCGTTTTTCTTTTTAAGCTAAAACCAGGGGAGTTTTATTTACAGTGTGCAGACTGGATACAAACAGGACCACCTGAGACCATGCTAGGTTGCCCAAAGTACATATTTGTCGGAACTCATGAGTTATTCTTCGTTTAGGTCAGGTGGCTCTTCCCTTAGTCACATGCCCCTCCTTTAGGTCATTCATAACTTTCATTCAGAATGCCTGATTTCTGAGGAAAGCAGAATGAGAGATCTGGTGAAAACCTTGCACAATGCAAGTGGAATTGACGCTTCACCTGAGACAGAGTTTGGCAGGCCAGAACCAGGGGAACATGCCAGTCCCTCATACAGGGAGCTGATGACAAAGGTGGTCGATTATTTAGGATGGGCTAAACCACCAACTCAGTTCATCCAGGATGATCTGACTGAAGTATTGGATCATGGCCCCACCGAAGATCCGATTTTACCCTTCCATGTAGCCTTACAAAACAGGGTGGCCAGAATTTGAGAGACCCAGATTCAGTTCCTCCTGTGAATAAGTCCCTCACTTCAAAATACCGCCCTTCCAGTAGCGACCCCGGCTATCTGTCCAAACACCCTACTCCTGAAAGTCTGGTCCAGGCAGCCACAGCTTCAAATAAGGTGGCGCACCCTTCCATCCCTCCGGATAGGTACGACAAGTGTGTGGATGGTTGGGCACGCAAGGTATTTTCAGCTGGGAGTATGGCGTTAAAATCGGCCAACTCCACATGTGCATTGTCAAACTTTTCATACACTCTGTGGGAGTGCATTGCAATTGCGGCGGAGCACATACCAGAAGGGGAAGAAAGGGGAGGATTCCTAGCCATTGTTAGATGGAAAGAGGGCCATGCAGGAATCACTTCAGTCTGGATTGGACACTACAGATAGTGTGAGCAGGTCCATGGCCACTAGCACAGTAATGCGCAGATTTGCGTGGTTGCAAAAGTCGGGGTTTCGCACCAGACTTGCAAAACCATCTTTTGAACACGCCCTTTGACGGGTCTCACCTTTTTGGCAACAAGGCTGACGAGAGCCTTGAGAGGTTGCAGACCTCAAAAGCAGCTGCCAAATCTTTAGGAGCTGCTATTAGGTAACCTCTGCCTTTTCGTGCATCAGGACAATCTTGGAGGAGACAATCCTATCGTTACTACTCCTCATATGGAAAGGCGAGAGGAATGACCAGTCAAAGAGGCCAGAAAAAAGCCACTCGTGGTGGACAAGGAAAACGTGCAAAGCCAGCCCAAGCTGCAGCCTCTTTACCATCAGCGGCCGCAGCAACCGCCACAAAACCACTTTGAGGACTTGCAACACAAGACACCTGTGGGAGGCAGGCTATCACAGCATCTGCAAGAATGGCGTGCCATTACTTCAGATGTTTGTGCTCTAGGTTACTGCCTCCCTTTTCTAACGCAACCTCAAAGCAATCCACATGGGAGACACTCTTTGAAGTTTCCAGACCCACTCCTATAGCAGGAAGTCTTAAACCCTGGTGGAGAAAGGTGCTATAGATCCAGTACCTGTAGCGGAGAGGAATAAGGGATGGTACTCCCCATATCTTTTGATTCCCAAAAAGGACAGAGGACTGAGACCCATCTTGGACCTAAGAGGCTTGAACAAGCTCCTCAGCAAGGACAAGTTCAAGATGGTCACTCTTTCTCAGATCCTTCAGGCCCTTCAACTTCAGGATTGGTTGGTGTCATTGGACCTCCAGGGTGCTTATTTTCATGTGCCAATCCATCTCAAGCACAGAAAATACCAATATCTGTTTCGAGTCCTGCCATTCGGGTTGACCTCCGCCCGAGGGTCTTTACCAAGTTAATGGTAGTGGTGGCAGCGTATCTCAGGAGAGGGGGGATTCACATCTACCCCTACCTGGACGATTGGTTGATCAGGGCATGTTCTGCCGAACAAGCCCTGGATCATCTGAAAGTCACCTGCCACTTCCTCCACAGACTGGGCTTCTCCCTCAATTTCAAGAAGTCACAAATGACACCTTCAGCTACAGTACATAGGGGCTGTATTAGACACATCCTTGGGAAAGAGCTTGCCTACCAAGGGCTCAATACATTCTTCAGATGGTTTCCAAATTCCCAAATGCCCAAAATCTCCAGGCCTACGACTTCTTGAGGTTGCTTGGCCTCATGGCATCTTGCATGTTCCTAGTGCCAGAAGCACGCCTGAGGATGAGATCCCCTCATTGGGCTCTAAAGACACAATGGTCCCAGTTCACAGGTCAAATGACTGATCTCCTTCAGATTCCGAACAAGGTTCGGCAGGATCTTCTGTGGTGGACTTGCACAGAGAATATCCTAAAAGGAGAACATTTTTGGCAACAATGGCCGGAGATTACAGTAGTGACGGACGCCTCACTCATGGGGTGGGGAGCTCATGCCAACGAGCTGACAATCAGCGGTCGTTGGTCTCCATCGGAGTCCAAACTACACATCAACCTTTTAGAGCTGAGAGCAATCAGACTAGCGCTGAAGGCTTTTCTGCCATCTGTCAGGGGGAGAAAATGTCCTGATAATGACAGACAACACAGTGGCCATGCATTACCTAAACAAAAGAGGAAAGTGTAGGGTCACTAACTCTGTGCAGAGAGGCAATGCGGCTCTGGTATTGGGCAGTTCAAGAAGGAATCTCCTTAACGGCAGTTCATCTAGCCGGGGAGGAGAATATGATGGCGGACGCTCTGAGCAGGCAGAGTACGATGTCCCACGAGTGGGAACTGGCTCAGGAAGTCCTTCAGGAGATCTTCACCCTTTGGGGAACCGTAGACTTGTTTGTGACCAGAATCAACCGGAAGTGCGAAAAGTATTGCTCAAGGGAATTTCCCCCGAGAGAAGCTCTAGGGGATGTGTTTGTGGTGAAGTGTAACTTCCCACTGCTTTACGCTTTCCCTCCGATTCCCGTCATTCCTCAAGTCATCAGGAGATTGATACGGTTCGGAACTCACATGATCCTAATTGCCCCGGATTGGGCAAGGAGAACGCGGTACCCGGACCTTCTAGACATGTCCATCTGCCCTCCATTACGTCTTCCTCAGAGAGAGGACCTTCTCTCACAAATGGAGGGCCAGGTTCTCCATCCAGAGGTCAGGACTCTCAACATTCATGCTTGTTATCTGAAAGGCTGAGATACAAGGATTGGGACCTTCCAGATGACGTCATGGAGGTGTTGCTTTCGGCAAGAAGGCCAGCAACAAAATCTCTGTACCGTTGCCGCTGGAAGAAGTTTTGAAAGTGGTGCAGGGAAAAGAATGTTGATCCTTTTCTGTGTTCTATCCCAGAAGTGTTGTCTTTCCTCTTGTCCTTGGCACATAGAGGCCTCAATGTTGGGACCATTAAAGGTTATCGTGCAGAGCTTTCCATTTTCAAGCGCTCTTCGGAAGAATGTTCCTACTTTAAAATTCCTTTGATAATGCAATTCTTAAAGGGACTCACCAATGTGTTCCCTCATTCTTCTTTCTAAGTCCCAGTTTGGGACCTTAATCTGCTTCTAAAGTTTTTAATGTGTGCCCCTTTTCAACCCTTGCACACTTGTCCATTAAGATTACTAACGTTGAAAACAGTTTTCTTGGTTGCTTTAACATCTGCACGAAGAGTGACGGAATTGCAGGCACTGTCTTCTGGGCCACCCTATATTGTGTTCCACAGGGACAGAGTTGTATTGAGAGTTAAACCCTTATTCTTACCTAAAGTTGTGTCTGATTTCCATTTAAATCAGAAAATTATTCTGCCTGCGTTCTATCCTCCTCATCCCAGTAAGGAGGAGGAAAGATTGCAAAGGCTGGACCCGAGAAGAGCTCTAAGCTTTTCCATTTCTAGGCTCTCCCAGCTTAGAGTGGATAATCAACTTTTCATTGGCTACACCGGAAGGAAATTGGGTCAATCGGTGTCACAACAAACCCTATCACGTTGGATTGTGCTTTGCATTTCAGAATGCTACAGATTGGTGGGCAGAAGGCTTGAGGGCCCATTCTACCAGAAGCATAGCCTCTTCGACAGCCCTTCAAAGGGGTGTTCCCATAAAATCTATTTGTGAAGCAGCAACTTGGTTATCGCTGCACACTTTTTATAAATTCTATAGTCTGGATGCTTCCCACTCTAAAGAGCCTGCTTTTTGTAAAGCAGTGTTATATTCAGCTATATAATATTAAAAATCTACTCCCTCCTCCAGTGAGCTTTCTACACTGCTTTGGGAGTCTATCTAAGATGAGGAATACGTTGGAGGACACAATCCATTCGAAGAACAAGTTACTTAACAACTGGTAACGTTCTTTTGACTGGATGTTCCTCCAGCGTATTCCTCATCACCCTTCCATCCTACCCCTCTGTAGATTTTCCAGTGTAATTACCACTTCAACTCTCGCAAGGCTGACACCTGGCTACCTACACTATCTATACAGCAGAGCAAGAGGGGAAAAACAGAACTGAGGCCAATGGGTGCCGCACGTGCTACTTGTATACCCGATGACATCACCCTCGATGGAGGCCTTCAAGGGACATCGACTCGACGCACGGCGCCCTCTGGCGAGAAAATATTTCTGAAGCAGCTAAAGCTGGATGGAATCCATCTAAGATGAGGAATACGTTGGAGGAACATCCAGTCGAAAGAACGTTACCAGTTGGTAAGTAACTTGTTCTTCTCGACCTAAAGAATCAGCTAGATGAGATCAGGGATGAAGGAAACCTCGCCCTGTTCCTCCTCCTAGACCTATCTGCGACTTTTGACTTGATGAACCACCAAATCCTCTGCCACCACCTTACCATGTACACTATTTTCTCTCCTCCTGCCACTGCCTGGATTGTTTCTTCTTGGAAGGTAGGGTCATGAGGGTCTTTTCAGAGACGGTGAACGCCTTGCCCTCTCATCACCGGTAGCATACCTCAAGGGTCTTGCATCGCCCTTTACAACATCTTTACCAGGCCACGTTTTAACATCTCAGACTTCCTCTGCATTGCCTACACCAACTATGCTGATGATACTCAAATACCACTCTTAGGCAACTTCTCAGACGACTCTGCCACACACAACAATATCTACTCAACTATACAGGCATGGATGGCAGCTAATCATCTATGCCTCAACAGCGACAAGACAGAACTACTAATTATCGGTTCACCAAATGCCCTCAAATCTCTCAATAAGAGATGCACTGCCTTCCAGATTGACAATTGCTCACTTCTTGTCTCAACCATTGTAAAGACTCTAGGAGTTTACCTCACTATACCATTAACATGTTTGGTAATGCCTCTCAATTATGTAATTGTGCTACAATTGCTACTGTATCTATGCTACCCTTTTTGTTTTTTGGTACTGCCTTTCAATAATGTAATTGCGCTACAACCGTAACTGCACCTAGGCTACCCTTATTTTTTCATGCCTGAAACCACATTTGTATGTCAAAGTGTGTTCTTAACTTGTACCTGCAACAGCGCTTCAATGCCTCAGAGTTGTATGCGCGCTTTTACAAATGAAATAAAGAAAGAAAACCATACAATCCAGCACATTAAGCAACATAACCGTGGCTTAGAAATGTGGCCTAGCTCACTAGAATAACAAAACCTATAACTGCTTGGAGAGGTTTTGTTCTAACATGGCAGGCCTCTTGCTCATTATGGCCAATAATACCTACACTAATAAAACACAATCTATATAATAGGAATAACTTCCAACTATATAACATTATCTAACCATATAAGTCTGTTAAATAGGAAATTACTTTGCAGTGTGTTAAAATGCAATGCTTTGCTACACATTGCTTTCACTGTGCAACAAACAACCTAAACCTCCTCGTGGTGTGGCAAAACGACTTCTATTCCAAATATGTCACCTTAGCAAAACCATGTGACAACTTCATCACCACTAGGGCCTAACACCTTTATCAACTTGAAGTTCTGCACGCATTCGGAGTGGTGTACTTGCATTTTTGGTACACTCCCCCTTTGATTAATTTATTAGGTCCAGGGGAGAACTGAAAAGTGTTGCCGGGGAACCAATTGTGTTCCCTATTCTAGCCATTCAATGCTCAACCTCGCCATTCCATTTATCTGTCTGTGTAAATACATGTCTCGAGAAAGGAGTGTCGTCATGGGACCTCATAGTCAGTGACCTCATAGTTGTTTCCTTAGCACCCACCCTCCTCAGCAACCCAAAATTAACTGAAGAACACAAAGACCAATGTGCACCGGTATGAGGACAGTAATAAGCACTTTCATAATATTGTTCAATCAGTTGGGCACCCAAGAAAAAATGAATGTACCATTCCTCTTCAACGACCCCGCCTTCTTTCTCCATCATAGTGTCCAGTGTGTGCAGCACATTTGTTGCTTCAGTAAAACTGCCATTTGCAGCATCATTTGCGGGCACGTAAGTAAAGCAGGAACTTCCGATATTCGCACACATCCCTCTTTCCATTGCTGTTAATAAGTCCAGCACGTATTCTGCACTTGTGGTCAACCTAACTGCCCAAAGTTCCTCCCTAATCGCATTGAGACTCTGTTCTGTACCGTTGGCTAGCTGCAACAGCTCCAAGCGCATTATTTGGAGCCATTTGACATTTGCAGCTGCTTGTATGCCTGGTGCAAAAAGCAATGTGAAAAAAGTTGCACTTTTACTGAAAAGCCGGAACTGCAGAGGCATTTCTGCCAGTCTGTCAGAACATTCCTGAGAAAGGTCATTGTTGTTGCGTCGACATCTGCAAGTTCAAGGAATGTTTTACCTGTGTGTGGTACTTAGCTCGATTAGTAGGATGAATTAGGTCTCAAATCGCTGGGTAGTCTGGCTGAATGGAAATTAATCTCACTGTATAGAGAGATTATAAACCCCAAGCCAAGGTTCCTATACGAGGACATGAAAAAAATGCTCATTGGTTCGAGATCCAGAATTCTGGGTAGTCTAGAAGAAAAAGCAAAAACTATTCTTGCAAAAACGGTATTCGTTCCGGAGACTCATCAATAATCCTCTAAGGTTGAAGCAAGTATTGGAACTGTTAGACTGGATTGAAACAACAGCAAAAGTCTGGAATTCAGTCCCAAGTAACACATTTCTGGCAGTAGATAAAAAATGTGGTTAGCTCCTGAGATACCTGGGAAAGTATCCTGACCACAACATCAGAAATAGCTTCTTAAGGATCAGGCTGAACTTATTGCCTGCAGGCGAAATCTTAGAGATGCGACATTAGAGTGCCAAGGCAGTTGCGCTTTGTAACATCTGCGCTACTCCATCGAACCAGACCCTCCATCTTCTAATGGAATGTGAAGGGATTCTGAGTCTTAGAAAGGGAAATTCAGACGATTTGTCACAGGGGTGGAAAGAATCACATCAGAGCACTTTTGGGACAGGATATCAGGACAGGAAATCCTCCTTACTTCGTCAGTGGTAGAAATGCTGAGGGCCCTGAACTTTCTAAACTAGAACACTGGAAAGCAGGGCACTGATAGGGAAGAGAAGAGAAAGAGTAAGCATAAACTGTAATTTATGTAAGACTAAGGGCCTCATTACATGGATTGCTGTAAGGGAGTAACGATACCGGTAAGGAAATACCGCTATCGTTAAAAACCCTTGCCAATTACGACCCGGCCAACCGCTATTAGCGGCACCGCTAAGAACGGTGCCAATAAAAGCGGCTAGTCCGGGTGCACGCGACCCCTCATCCCGTAAATAGCGGCATGGCGCTATTAGCACACCATCACAAGCCATGCGGACATGCTAATAGCTGCATGGAATAGCCCCAAAAATACCAGCATCGCGAACCACCCGTTAAGAGAAATGAGCAGTGTTCCTACCTGCCACAGGTGGACACAATCAGCACAGTTGGAGGCAATGGAGACTGTGGCCGCACAAAAGGAGCACACCACACCCCTTTCCACACCCCTTCCCACACCAAGATGGTTCCAATACTAGCAGCATTACATGGGCTGGAGGACATGATTGCATTGCAGCACCAACAACAGGCAGCACAGAGGAGACGGGGGAGGAGGAGGAGGGCGAGACAGGCGCAGCAAGCCCCACCAGGGCACCTAGTAATACCACAGAGGCAGCCACCAATCCCCAGGATCTGAGCCAGTCCGTTAAACCTAACCCCTGAGCAGATACACACCCTGTACCGTCTGGACCGGGATACTGTCACCAGCATCGTGGACATGATACATGACGACATTGTGAGCCTCATAGACATCCCAACTGCCATCCCCCCTCTACTGAAGGTGGTAACTGTGCTCCACTTCCTGGCCACAGGCACCTACCAGCATACAGTAGGGTAGATGCATGGCATCTCACAACCAGTATTATCACGCACGCTGACCCAGGTGCTCGATGCCCTCCTGAAGCACACAGGTGAACACATATCCCTGCCACGGACTGTCCAGGAGATCTCCCACACCAAAGTTGGCTTCTATTCACTGGCAGGCATCCCAAGATGCATCAGGGCCATCGACTGTACCCATGTGGAATTGGTGGTACTACATCACAATGAAGCAGTCTACCGAAACAGAAAGCAATTCCACTCCATCAATGTCCAAATGGTATGTGACTCAAACAAGATAATCACACATTGTTGTGCCCGATTTCCCGGGTCAACCCATGATTCAATGGTCCTGCGGAACTCAACGATACCACGCTACATGGAGCGACAAGCCTGACAACGTTCGTGGCTACTTGGTGAGTAGCAGGGCAAGCACATGGCAGTGTGTGATGTGCGGTGTGATTCAGGGGGGGAAGAGATGCATACTTCAACTGGGTGTGATTGGGGGGGAGATGCATACTCCAACTGGGTGTGATTGGGGGGGGGGAGATGCATACTCAAACTGGGTGTGGACTGTCGTACGTAGAACAAATGGACATACAGATGTACGCCAATGTCCACCAAGGCAGGCCACAATTGACCGGAAACAAAACCACATGCAATTTGAAGCTGCACAACATTGAAAACAATCCAAGATGCCAAACGTGACACATCCATCCACATGCACATTGCACATCATACCACACCCCATATGGCACAAATCAGCAACATGGCGCCAAAATGCGCATAGAAAATTTGCACTGCACAACATCACTACAGCTATGCGCCCTTGAGTGCATGCAAAGGGATCACCTCTAGCCATTGTACTGAACCATACCCCTACACCACTACTGAAGTGACGCTTCACAGCATGGTGACATCGATTTCAGAATGGCAGTACACTAGCAGTGTGGTACCAAATTTGCCTGGGCCCAGGAACACCTAAGACCTGTCCTCACCCAGGACATGGCAATAACTGCCGGAGGCATGCATGGTGCATGTCCACTTGCAGGGACTAGCTCACCTTCTCACATTGCAGTTACACAGATCGTCTCCATGCATGCTGGGATTCGTGGATGCCAATCACAATGCAAAGTTGATTAGTGTGATATGTACAGGTTGCACTTGAGGTGAACAGTAACAAGTCCCCATTGTTCCACCCATGCAGGTGAAGCTGGCTATCCCCTGAAGAGGTGGCTCCTTACCCCTGTACGGAACCCACAGAACAGGCACGAAGAGGAATACAATCGTGCACATACCCGTACCCGCGTCGTGATTGAGCAGACATTTGGCCTTTTGAAGACACGGTTCCGGTGCCTAAGCAGGTCGGGTGGGGCTCTCCTCTACGGCCATGAGAAGGTGGCCAAGATCACCATGGCATGTGTCATGCTGCATAATATGTGTATCAGACGGAATGTGCCACTGTCCCCTGACGTTGAAATGCAACCACCTTATGAGGATGATGATGGGGATGAGGAGGGAGGGGACGGGGCTGCAGGTCATGCAAGAGGCGATGCCCAGGAGGGACGCGATGTGCGTCAGCATCTGATCAACCAAATATTCTGAATCACATGGTTCAACTCTGTTGGATGGATGTGGGTATTAGTGGACTGGTGTTTGTGGTGAAGCGCACAATGGCCCTGTTCCCCAATAAAGTTCACATACACAATGATGAAGTCCAAGCCAATTGCAGTTCGTATTCGCTATTGAAGACTTTCGAATGTGCACTAGGTTTAGCTTGACCCGTTGCAGGACCACTTCAATTTCCCAATTCACATTTGCCACCTCTCAGTTGGATACCTAACAGAGACCATTCGAAGAAGCACCCACATGGTGCTAGACCACTCCCTATATGATATCTATCTTGGCTTCCAAAGTTCAGTCACTCCTTGGATGTTCAATTATATTCTCATTGCTCATCACATACGCTTCACCCAGTTGCTTCAGATTGCTTCATACAAAGTTGCCGCTTGCAACCTTGATTCTAACACAGACTGGTCTGCTATCAGTCTCCCTGACTCACCAGCTGTGCTGACTTTACTGGTGCTGCTTTGTTGTAGGAGCCAAGGACAGTACCACGGCGGCGATCGCTCCTCCCCACCTTTGCTATCGACGCGGTAGACCCCGGGTACCTCTGACACACAATGCACCTTTCTTCAGCTTTAATTCCAGGTCTTAAGTTTCTTATTCTCGAGGGCTCGTGAAAGTAACGGTTTTCCTCCGTAAAGGTCAAGGGCACTTCCCTCCTTGCAACCCACTCTGGTCTTGGCGTCTTTCTCATATTAAACTGCCATCTCGGTACTGCTGCTTCCTTGTTTGTTTTGCCTTGCTCAGAGTGTGCTTTCATGCGCCACCTTTTATCCGTGTGGGGAAGTGTGATCGAAGTCAGTTGTGTGTGTAATTATCATTAATTGCCTGACCCTTGTGTTGGGACATGTCAGGTATACTGCTTGGGTGTTAGTCCATTTTCTCTCTCACCATGAGCTGTCTGTGAGAACGTTTTCATGTTGGAAAGGGGAAAGGGTGAGTTCCTAAGTATCCTACCTGGTAGGAAGGGGAAAAGGTGTTACCGGGAAGGGAATACCGTGTCTCACCATCCTGTCTCCCACTCCCTGAAGACCCCACATCCAGGTGATCCTCCCGCACTAGTCCACCCCCAGGAACTGGATCCAAAAGCGATGGCCGCGTCCTGATACTAGCGGGTGGACACCTTCTGGTTTTTCACACTTCCCACTAAAGACGTTATCTGTGTTGGTATCAGGCTTAGCCCCGGTGCTGCCCAAAAACATCTCTGAATTCGATAGATCCCACTTACTCCTGGTCATTGACCTATTCTCTGATGCATATATATATCATTAGCGCTATGTTTTGCAAAAATCCACTCTTGTTTAATCAAAAGGAAAGCGAGAAAAAATGGAAACCAACAATCAAACATAACAGATATTTCATTACTCCAACGGTTCTCCTCTGCTGTGAAGTAAAAGCATCTCATTGCGCAAAAAAATTAAAAGTTACAAAAGGTTAAAGTTAGTTAGCAGGCAGAAACTCCCCTTCTAACTCCCCCCGCCCCTTTCTCTACTTCCGGAAAGGACGTGTTGCCTTTGTCTTTCCAGACGTTTGTCAAATGGATCCATGCTTTGACCTGCAACCTTCACATCGGTGGGTATGGCGAAAGTCACTTGAAACGGTCCAAGAAAACGAGGTTCACTCCAGTTGCGTGTAAGGTTCTTGATGTAAATTTTGTCACCTGGTGTCACTCCAGTTGCGTGTAAGGTTCTTGATGTAAATTTTGTCACCTGGTGTGACGAATCCCTGGATGTTGTCACTTCTTCCCTAGAGGGAGCCCCTTCCCATGAGGCCAGGGAGGTGAGGCCACTACCCGATAGTCCTGCTGGGGTGATACTCAACAGGCACATCTGATGGGGAGGGAAACCCCCTATGGGATTAGTGATGACTATCACAGGAGAACGCGGTATAGATAGGAGCAGGCTCCCTCACCGCACCCTCTGTTACCCTGTCGGCACATATACTTATGCCATATACAAAATATCAATAGTGCTGGGGTAAGGAAGAACACAGACAACCCAGGGGAGGCCCATAGTATGAGTACTGGGATGAAAGAGAGGCAGATATACCTTTATAAATAAGCTCAGAATAATACTGGGGGCGAAGAGGAGGAACGGAGGCATGAAGAGTACTCCTAAGAACCACAATGGGCATTCTAGTGGTTACTGGTTGCTTATTGGTCCGAGGTTGAACTGCACATAGAATACGTAAAAGGTGAATAGGATACATAGTTATTAATGTTCTTTACTGGTATTGTGTTCATGTTTTACGCATTATGTTATTAATTCAATGTACTTTTATGGAAAAACTGTTATTCTCTGGCATGGATTCACATGCTCATGAATATTCCCCGTCGTCAGGCCGGGAATCCTCGGTATAGAAAAAGAAATCAGTATCAGTTTCGTTTCTGATCTGTCTTTCTTAGTAGTAACCAATCACTGGTCTCTGGGTCATACTGCCCCCAGCCAATGACTGCCCTCTCCCTAAACCCCGCCTCCGGCAGCCATCCTCAGATTTTTAACGCACATTCAAGTGTTGGGAATCCTCGTGCTGTAGCTCTCGAGCTTTTGCTGCGTTTTCGCGCTTTTTCAGGAGATTTTTCTCATTTTTCGTTTAAATAGAGCCTCAAGCTCCACCGTTTCTACATCCGAATAACCGGGATCCGTTTCGGAGTTTTCTACGCCCCTCAAGGGTGAAGATTTCGTCGAGTTACGCTTTTGGAGGATTCCAGAAGTTCCGAGGCCTACCCTGGACATGGCCCAGGAGAAAGGAAGCTCGACGCCCGGGAAGCTGTTCAGGACCTGCCCTGGATGCCAGCTTCAGAATGTTTTCAAGGAGGACAAGCATTTGTTATGCCTCTGTCTCCATGAGGACAAGACGCACAAGGAGAAGGACTGTGCGTTGTGTGGGAACATGTCGGAGTGGACCATGAAGGATCGCCACCTCCGTCTCGCCAACTGGCTGGAAGGGAAGAGCACGTCAGGCGAGAAGAAGAAACAGAAGTCCGAGCAGTCTTCTAAGTCCTGTGAGGGTGCCCCGGCGACGGGGGCCCAACAAACGGCTAAGCACCGCGAGTCCGCGGGCACCGGGAGCGCCGAACGGTCGGGCTCCTTGGCTGCCAGGCAGGGCGCATCCTCCCCGGCGCCATCAGCCACAAGCCAACGCTCTGGCTCGGGTAAGAGGAAGTCCGAGAACCCGGCGAGGCTTCTGGAGAGGCCCCGGTCGATCTCGAAGATTCCGGCAGAAGGGGAGCGAGGCTTGGACCCTCCCCCCAAGGTGAAGGCCCCAGGCGTCCAGAAGGTGACGATGGCCTTAATTCACCCTGCTAAGACCTCGATTGAGGATGTCGCCGCGGCCCTGGCTCAGCCTGTGGAGGCTACACCAGTGGAGGCGCCCTCAGGACCCAGAGTCTCCCTGCCACCGCGGAGGGAGTCGTCTTTCAGGCCCATTGAGAAGACCCCCACGAAGTCCTCGTTGGAAAAGGTGGGGGAGGGGCTGGTGGCCATCGTGGATACGGACACGACCTCTGAAGAAGAGCTCATCGAAGTCGTGGAAGAGGCCCAGCCCATCGGGAGGGATCCCGACGAGGGCGACGACGAGAGCGACGGTGTCGCCGACAAGGCTCCTCGAGCCCTCGCGCCCATAGTTTCTGGCGCCGCAGGACACCTCGGCGGCCATTTTGTCAGCGATTCAGTCCTTATGCTCGGAGATAAGGACAAGGTTGCCCCTTACCCCGACGGAGGTACCTGAGCCAGACCCGACAGGGGAACCGGAGCCAGGACCTTCGGAGAATCCACCGCATAAGAGGAGGACGACGCATCCTACGCCAACTCTCCCACCTCTGCGGCCTGCTCTGCCTTCCCCCCGGTCTACTACTCACGGGGATGATACAGGCACGGACACCGCTACGACATGTACAGATGACGACGGAGGTGACGACGGGACGTGTCCCCCGTCGCCCCCTGCTCGGGCGTCCCCGCCCGACGAGATTGGATCCTTTCATGCCATGATTTCCAGGGCATCCGAGCTTTTTCAGCTCTGCCCAGAAGAAAAGAAGAAAGAAGGGTTCCTTTACCAACGGCGCGAGGCTAAAAGGAAGACGGTCCTCGCCGTACCGCTTCTTGATGACACCTGGGATGAGGGGCTCGCCACGGAACCCTGCCACGGCGCCGGCAAAGAGGGACCGGTACGAGAAGGGCACAACCTACCCCGGATTCGGTTGTCTCGGCGGCGGCAAAGAAGAAAGCTGGGGGGGGCATCGGCCTCGACATCAACCTCCCCGCCGGACGGCGAGGGCAGGAAGCTGGACACGATGGGATGACGGATCATCTCATCTGCAGCGATGACTATCAAGGCGGCCAACGCCCTGGCTATCGTAGCCCGCTACGACAGGGAGTTGTGGTTCAAAATCGCCCCTCTGTTAGACTTCAAAAGGGCTGAGACCCTTGAAATCCTACAGGAGGGGGAGATTGCTTCGGACCATGCCATCACGGTGGCAACGGACATCGCCGACACCGGTTTCCGTCAGTTGGGCAACGGCGTTTGCTTGAGTCGACGAGGCTGGCTCGAGGCCACGGATTTCCGCCAGGACGTACGAACCAAGGTTTTGGACATGCCCTTCGACGGGAACAACCTGTTTGGGAAGGCAGTTGATGAGTCCCTTCAGGCCATCAAGACAGACACAGAGACTGCCCGGGCACTGGGAGTGCTCCAACAACGACGGCCGTCCTTTCGGAGCTCCGGAGGCAGACAAGGTGTCTCCAAGGGATCCGGCAGTGGCTCCTCCACTTACCGCCAAGCGGCAAGATCTTCGTCCCAGGAAGCCTACAGGGGACGCGGCAAGTCAGGTGGTGCTCGTCGTCGTCGACAAGGAGGTCAAGGAGGCAAGGCGGCCTCCAAACAAGATTGAACCGACCGTGGGGTCGGGCCCCCGCCGAAGCACCCCGGTCGGAGGCCGGCTGGTGAGGTTCGTCAGCGTGTGGGAGTCCATCTCCACCGACCGTTGGGTGCTGGATGCCCTGGCCCAAGGGCACGCCCTTGAGTTTCAGAAGAAGTGCCCTCGTGTTCCACCCGTGGCCAGGAAGGAAAATCACGTCCCTCAACTACTGTTGGAAGTAAGGGCGATGCTCAAGAAGGGTGCCATCGAGCTCGTCCCAAAGAGGCCTCAGGGCTCCGGAGTTTACTCAAGGTACTTCCTCGTAAAAAAGAAGACGGGAGGATGCCGCCCCATCCTGGACCTACGACGACTGAACAAGTACATCAAGGCACAAAAGTTCCGTATGGTCACCCTCCAGCATGTGCTGGGACAGCTGGAGGAGGGCGATTTCCTGTCGTCATTGGACTTGGAGGATGCGTACTTCCACATTCCCATTCTAAAAAGACACCGAAAGTTCCTCAGGTTCGTGGTCCAAGGGCGGCACTACCAGTTCAAGGCCCTCCCGTTCGGATTGAAGTCGGCACCCAGGGTGTTCACCAAGTGCCTCGCACCGGTGGCGGCGCGGCTGCGTCTACAGGGGATCCACGTCTATCCCTACCTGCACGACTGGCTCATCAGGGCAAGGACAAGGGAGCTCGCTGTGGAGCACACTGCGAAGACCGTCCAGCTGCTCACGGACCTGGGATTCTCCATCAACTTTCCAAAATCCCACCTGGTTCCGTCGCAAGTCGCCCTGTTTCTGGGAGCCAAGCTCGACACAGTGGCGCGGCTGGCCTCGCCGACTGAGGAAAGGACCAGGACCATTCTGGGCAAGGTGCAGCGTCTGCTGGCCACGGACATGGCCAGGGTAAGATCTATCAACTCCCTCCTCGGGATGATGTCCTCCTGCATTTATCTGGTGTGCCTTTGCAGGCTTCAGATGAGACCCTTACAGGAGTTCCTCGACGCCCGCTGGATCCAGTCGACGGACAGCTTCGAGGACAGGATCCCTCTCCACGAGATGTACTGTCAGGCAATCCGGTGGTGGGGGTAACCGCTCCCATCTGTCGGCGGGCACAGACTTTCAGACCCCAGCTCACCAGTTTACGGTGACGACGGACGCCTCCCTGGAAGGTAGGGGAGCACACTCATGAGATCTTCACGCGAGAGGCCTTTGGCTCCCGGAGGAGAAGTCTCTCCACATCAACATCTTGGAGCTCCGCGCGGTGTTCTGGGCCCTCAGGTCCTTTCTTCCGTCCCTCAAGGGCAAGGTGGTGAGGATCTTCACCGACGACACCACCACGATGTTCTACATCCGGAAGCAAGGCGGAACCAGGTCCTCGGCCGTATCCAAGGAAGCCCAGGATCTGTGGCATTGGGCCGTCGCCCAAGGGATGTTTCTGGTGCCTCTTCATCTGGCAGGAATAAAAAACACGATCGCCGACTCACTCAGCAGGGAGCTGCGCTTGTGCCACGAGTGGGAACTACGCCAGGATCAAGTGGATCGACTCTTCCGACGATGGGGCGAACCCCAAATCGATCTCTTCGCGACGGCGACGAATTCCAAGTGCCGGAGGTTCGCTAGCAAGTTCCCCCAGCCGAGGAGCATGGGCGATGCTTTCTCATTCCCCTGGGACGGCCTATTTCTTTATGCGTTCCCTCCGCTGCCGTTGCTGCTCCGGCTCATCAACCAGCTCAAGAGGTCCCGGTGCAGGATGATCCTCGTCGCACCGGCGTGGCCGAGGCAGATCTGGTTCCCGGACCTTCTGGACTTGTCAACGTCCGCACCAGTCAAGCTGCCGACGGACGCAGACCTTCTCTCCAGAGAAGGAGGCGCCATTCTTCACCACGACCCAGAGTCGCTGAACTTGCAGGCCTGGCTCCTGCAGCACTAGAGTTTGGAGGGTACAACATCCCGGCCGACTGCAGAGAGGTTCTTGCAAAGGCCAGGGCGTCCTCAACTCTCAAGTGCTACGGACATAAATGGAAGAGGTTCTCTGTCTGGTGCCATGCACAGAAGATTAACCCTCTGCGTATTACGGCCCCTCAAGTACTGCCGTACCGACTGTCGCTGGCCAAAGCTGGACTGGCTCACGCCTCCATCAAAATACATCTGGCTGCAATCTCCCGATATACCAGGACGACGGGACGGGCGTTCTTGTGGTCTCATCGCCTGGTGAAAGAATTCATGAAGGGACTAGTCCGATCATTCCCGCCGGTGAAGGCTCCTGCCCCGGCGTGGGAGCTTAAGGTGGTGCTGACCATGCTCATGGGGGCCCCATTCGAGCCTATGCATTCGGCGCCTTTGAAGTTCCTGTCATGGAAGACAGCTTTCCTCGTGGCCATCACCTCCGCACGACGAGTGGGAGAGATCCAGGCCCTATCTTGCAAGCCTCCATACTTGACCTTTCATGATACGAGGGTGGTGCTGAGGACACACCCATCCTTTATGCCTATGTTGGCGCGCAAAAGCTGGCCATAATGGCGCTGCTTTATCACATATCTCTGTAAGAAAAGAATATTCAGACATTGTTCTTCTTAGAAGCTAGTATGGTCGCTCGGTGGGTTAATGCACTTCCCTGAAAACGTGTGCAGTAACTGCAGGGAGAATCCCGATACATCTAAAGCAATCTTACCCCCATCTGATTTCTATCAAGTGAGAAACTGAGATAATAGCAACACAAGTTCTTATAGTGCCTCGACCCGAAAACATGAAGCACCATGAAACAAGAATTTAAGTTTAGTGTTTAGAAATAGTTCCTTCCATAAAAACTGCTATAAGAATGCAATTCATCCATTCATTCTCTGCTTGTGGAAGCAGCACCCATACCCAACCATTCTTGGGTGTAATGTGTTGGTTAGGCAAAACTAGCGTTTTCCAAATCCCAATTCAGATGCATTCAACACTCCTAATTTTGAATGGGGTCAAATAAACAATAGCTACAGTTCTTTAAAAACAATGACTGCACCTCTGTAAGGTGGCAATTAGTGTACGGGTAAATGGTAGAACTCGCATGCCCCATGCCAGGAGCTCCAAGCTCTCCTCTCCCAGCAGGAGTGTGTTCTGAATCTGACAACAGGTCACACAGCATGCCAGCAGCACACCTCTACGCGGGACCAGCAGCTGTGGCTGCAGGGGCTGGGCACAGCTACACTGTGCCCACAGAGCAGACTTTCCCTGCGACCGTAATACGTTTTCAAACCTACTCCTTCATGCAGGGAACACACCATCTAAGTACCGCCATAACAGGTGCTGATTCTACTCATCACGCTAATGCTCTAGTCTTAAGAATGAAATCAGTCGGTCCACAGACTTCAAACATGAAGATAAGGGAACACACTGCAATATGACACTTGCAGCCATGCCACACTGGCAGGACTCCCTGGCAGTGTCAGTCAGTGCAAGTGTGGATGACTTTCAGCATGTGTATGATCAGGGGTGTGTCACATGACATGTGTCTGCGACTGTGAAGTTTGTAGGTGACTATGCCCGTGGTTTGGAGTGCGTACGATTGTGGGGGTGCTGCTGGCATATTCGCAGCCTTCCGCACAGCCGAGGAGGGGCCTTCCTGGCTATGAAGTCGGAGTTGAGCTCATCACAAAGCGGGTCACGGTGATGACACTGGTATCGAAGGGGGCCTGGTCCACCATGGCTGTGACTCTGGGGATAGGGGAGGCTGTCACTGGGAGCTGTGAGGTAAGCTCAGCGTGTCTGCGGCACTGCTGAAGTCCTGCAAGCACTTTTAAAGCAGCCCTGTGTTTCCTCCGATGTTGCATGGCACCCCTGTAAGGGGCCATAGTATCTCCCACTGTGGTGTTGTGTGGTCACATGGTTACCCATGTAACCAACCTAATAAAAAGTCTGAGCCGCTTCCGGCTCGGGAGGCTGACCATCACTAGGCTCCGGTGTCGTTACTGGTGCACCATGCTGGTGCCTCACTGTGTGCGCTGGGCCCGGGGACGGGGCCCAGCTCGAGGACGGTGCCCCTGCTGGGCAACGCCGTCCCTGGGTGATCCCACTGCCATGTGAACATGGCTAATGTGGCGACCCCGGCCTGGATGCCCCCAGAGCTGGGACCTCTGTGCGCCGGGTGCCCCCGGCCACGTGTGGCGCTCCGGTGATCCGGAGCGGGTGGGGTGACCCCCACCCATGAGTTCACAGCGTGATCTCCGCACCAGTGTGCCCCGTCGGGTGACCCCGACATGAGTATGGGGGCTGCCTGGTGATCCGGAGCAGCCCCCCCAACACAGGAGATCGGGGGGGAGAGAGAGAGGGAGGGCGGCAGCGGGGGTGTGCATGGGCAGAGACAATGTGCGAAAATGCAACCAATTATCCAAGAAAAGACGCATGCACTTGGAGAGTCGTGTCCCTCCCCCAATGCCCTGCATGGTTGGGCAACGTTCACATCCTTCTCCAGCTCCTGGCTTGATGCCCATGGACCGGCGATGGCCAGCCGCATCACAGTCTGCTGCAGACCTGGCCTGCATTATAGCTGAACTTACCTTTTTGAGCCGAGGCACAGGGCTCAGCTGTGCTCTACCGTCTACGAGTGGGCACACGAGCTGCTGCTGGCAACAAGACAAAATGGAGGAGCCTAAACACACCCGCCTCTCGCCTCTCTTTAGCCACGCCCCCTGCACAGGGGTCGCAACTCCATAGGTAGGGGTAGCAAACCAAAAGGCAGGGGTCGCAATAGCGACCCCTAGCTACCCTTAAATGAAGGCCCTGCAGAATGTTTACATTAAATATGATTACATACTTTTCTTTTTGACAGAAACCCTGAACTTGGAGTTAACTTCATTCTTAATACTTTTCCGTGGAATATGTTTAATTGAATGCAGATATTACTTTAGCTGAATTTGGCATAGTAATCGAACCGCCTTTTTGGCACCCCATTTTTCCCTTCCTTGCATGAGTAGAAAAACCAAAACTACTAAAATATTATTTATTTGCGGAGTTTATTACACAATTTCCATAAACACAATAAGCATTTGCATAAAGTGTAAAACATGCACATATTAAAAGCAAAAAATATGAACACAGCAAATCACAAAGTATGCAACCCCCCAAAAAACAGTACACAAAACCACACAGACACACCACTAACAATCCAACACTCCTCACCTTCTAATCCTTTACACACATAGACTCCGACACTCGGCTTAAACATACGACTCGTTAAGACGCCCATAACTCAAGATATTTCTCATTCATATCCTGCCTAGCAAACAAAACCCTCTCAAAACTGGGCACAATCTGCAACTCATAAATCCAATCCTCCACCTGTGGGTTTTTTCTGTCTTTCAGACAAACCTTCTAACAGCCATAATTCCTGAATTAGGACAATGTCGGTTTTTCTAAATAAAGGATCAATTTCCATCCAATCCAGATTTTTTTGTAATCCTGCCGCATTCCACCCCAACAGATTCAGTTCCTTATTAGGAATGTGGAGGAGATGCTCGCGGGTCATATAGTCTGGGTTGTGAATTGGTAATCAACCACTGCCCGGTCCTGTTTAGTTGTAGTTCTTATGTTAAAGGGATGTTTCTTCGCAAACATTTTAACATTTGGTACTCTGTATAACCTTTTACCAAATTGTGCTTGATACAACATACAAGAGGATTATGGTGGGCCAAGACAATACCTACTCAAACAATGGGCCCATGCCATCGGGACACCCTTTTCCGCAACATTATTTTACTTTCAGCTATGTGAAATCCCAATTCCTAAAAATCTAATTTGTAAATGAACCCTTCTTAGTAGGTGATATAATGAAGTCACAGTCGAAGATGAATGTCCAATTTCACCAGTTGCACCCTCTAGCAATAATATCGAGTCATTATCCTTAGATATCATCACCCTTAACAATGGGAAAGATGCATGGTTTCTAAGACTTTCTGCCAGCTCATTGGTTGAGTTCTGAATACATCACTTGACAGAGTCTGAAATACTAAGAATCTTGTGTCAATTTTAACTAAAAACTCAATTGCAAGAATATTATCATTTAGTTATAACCAAGAGGACACTGCAAGCTATTTTGCTGGTTGGATCTGAGATGTCAAAGCCAGGGCATGACCCTTGATGCCTCATTCTGAAAATGATTGGCCATTTTATCTTGGAGAAGACTCATTTCTTTCTTGCATTTAGTGGCTTGAGGGGCAAGGGTTCTCCATCAACATTCAGCAATACCTTCCAGGCCAGGTTTCTGTTCTATTTTATTTTCTATCTTGGGGCACCATAACGGTTGGTGGGAATAACAGACTTTTGACAATTCTTTTAGATTGTCTATTAACCATGGGTTGCATCAGCTCAAGAGTATTATCCTTGAGTAGTGGCTGAGATTCACATAACTCTGTTTAGGATGAATTTTCCTTAAGAGTAGTAATCAAGCAAACATATTTTCTAAAACAGATTAACTGTTTTCTGTATCTTTCTTAGATTGTTTCAAAGGTTTGTTTTTCCATCAATAATTGGAACGAAAGCAATATATTTATGACTTGCTTCTATCATTGAAGAAACATTTGCTTGGGCATTAAAGGCCAGATGAACAGAAATCACAGCAATGGGTGCATACATTACACTAAATGTTTGCAAAATAAGGAACAGTTTGTAAGGTTAAACCTTTTCTGAATGTATTGATTCTGCAATATCTTTGGAGGACAGGCTAGAAATGGACAAATGGGACTCCCAACAAATCTTCTTGGTGCACTTCACACTGGATAAGAAACCACGTGGACGAAATTATAGAAGGAGACCTATCCAGTTGAGGATAGTTGGTGTTTTACATGTGCCCTCTATACCTGATGTTTCCTTTTCAGACGGAGGAGAACTTCACTCAGGAAGGTCAAGAAGCCTTTCTGTTTTTCTCAAATCCTTCAATCTGTTACATTCCTCTGAAACACCACTTGGAGCATCTAATTTCACACATGAACCTCTTGGGGGTTAATGAATTTGAGCAGTAGAAGTATGTATTTCCCCAATGATGTTTCATTTGGGTTTTGGGGCAATCCTTTTGGGAAATATCTTGAATAGACTCTAGAGTACTTTCCCTAGGGCATTTGAAAGAAGTAGTCTGAAAGTTTATTTGCTCTGTTTTCTTTGTTTTATTAATCTTTATTTCGAGGCCAGGCAACAGACAGCCGGAGCACATAGGTTCCTTTACAGCAGAAATTCTGGGATTTGCTCTTTTTATTCAGGCAAGCTCAAATTTGAATTTGGAGCAGTATTGCACCTTTACTTAATCACTCTCTTACTGGCCATTTTATTTGGCTATTTAATGTTGCTTATCGTGTCTTTGCGATTTGAACAGAACTTTTATTTGTGACAACTCAAATGCAACTTTCAATGTATATCGGATTGTTCAGGTTGTTAACACAGTTCATCAGTCTTACTTGCTTACCCTTTCTCAAGGAATGTAGCATCACAGGGCTTGCATGTGTGTCTACCCTTTTTGCAACATATTACACTGTCGGGTGTGTGTGGCCAGTCCTTACTCGATTAGGATCTTTTCTCTTGTCAACTTATCTGGTCACCACTGTACCCGGATATCTGTTTGCCCCACAGGGGTTATGCAGCACTAACTTGGGAGTTCATCAAAATATATCAAGGGTCACAACCCCAGCTTTCCATGCTGTTCAAACCTTTCCAGTCAAGATAACATATGAAAGAGAAAGTTATATGCTGTTACGTAAGCACTCTCACAGACATCCGGCATGGTTACGGCAGTTGTGCAGGTACTGGGTGAACTCTGGCAAACAGGCATGAGACACTGCACTCCACCATATCATTGCCATCTGTCATCAGTTTGATGTCCCGCGGTTGTTTTAGGCTGTCGTTAGAAGCCTCCACACGTCAGTAGTGATCCCGACCATGAGGCTGGTCTCACTAGGCACAGAGTGCGCACGGACTCACAAGTCTCTTTTTTTCAGAAAACAAATGAGGCAAGCCGCACCAGTCTGAGACATGAAAATTGGGTCACTGCATCCAATCATTCACACTGGAGCCTCCTTATTCTAGCACCCAATCATTCCTGTCATTTTCCATCCCAATGCTGACACTTGGAGCGATACTGGCAGCTTCCATCTACACTTTCAGTGACTAGCACCTAATGGAGGGAGATCAAAAAATAGGGTTCAGTGATTGTGGAGGGGAGTTTTGTGTAGGTAACCACTTGAGCACCTTGTGAAGCACATGCAGCTTGTAGGTTGCCATGACTAAATTGCTACTGCTTTGCAGGAGTACAGGGATGAGTATTGTCTAAACTTCCTACTCCTCATAAAAGTGAAACAGACGCAGCCTGATGGGTATACCTCTTTTGTGGTAACGTAGGCCCAGGGTGGGATACCTTGGAAGGAATGTGAGGAGATAGGACTGGCAACCCAAACAACTTAAGTACAGTGGTCCAAAATAAAAGAATGTCCAGTCAAGGTTCTATAAAAAGGTATTGCCTTTTACGCAAATAATAAAAATGCAATCAAGTTACATTAAAACACTAGAAAAATCGATTCCTGTAAAGGAAAAGACAGAGAATGCAGATTTGTGTGAAAGGGACCCCTGGGTAGATGAACCAGGGTGTTCAGGCTCAGGGTTGTCACAATGTCACTGTTTAAAGGATATCTCTTAAAGAACAAGGCAGAGAAGGTGGATTCAAAATCAGCATGGTCTCAAAAAATGGACTAGGTACAGGGCCTCTTTACAGTACTTGATATTCTTGTATTCTGGACTCAATAGCGTTGATCCAGGCTTTCTGCCATGGAGCTGGCATTCTGGATGCTTTTGGCGCTGCACCGGTGTGTAGTCAGGAACCAGTGGTGCCATGTCCAACGATGCAGGGCTTTCCAGCAGCAGCATTACATGCAGGTCAAAGGCACTGGAGACGCCAGGCGATGTAAGCTCTGCTTCCCTTTAAGACTGCATCGCCTGGTGCAGACAATGAGGGTGACGAGGCTCAGCTGGCTCGATACACCACCAGGGTAATGCAGCTGCGTAGGCTATAAGCTCAAAGGAACTGATGACTAGGCATCAGTGTTGGGTTGGGAATGCTAGAACACTCTGTGGATCTCAGATGCAGAGATCGTGCAGTTCCAGTGTTGGTGTCGCGTGAATTCGGAAATGCAGAAGCAGTCTGGCGTCAAGGTGAGACTGATGGTTCCCTTGCAGCAGCTTAGACTGTGTCAAAGTCGCCCAAACCAGTGTTGATTCAGTTCAGAGATGTAGGGAGGGCCATGAATCACCTCCTTGGTTCAGTGGTAAGTGCGGATCCCAATACAGGGGTTACAGGTGAGTCCTTCTGATCTGCATTCCCACTCCATTGAGCTTGGCTGTCATCTAGAGGGCAGCCGTCACCTTCATTGAACAGGAGTAGTGTTCTAATGTAGCCAGTATGAAGGCCTTGGCCCAGAAGCAGTTCACTCCCAATGTTCCTTGGAGATGCTTAGGCGACAGAGCTTTCCTCTGGCTTGGATGTCTCTGCCTTCTCCTATATGTCAGAGGACTTTGGAATCGACTGCACTCCCAACCGAGGTCCAAAACTGTACTCTCCTTCTCTTGATGCTGCACAGAGGAATGAAAGAAAGAACTAGTGCCTCTTCCTTATAAAGTCAAAATGTCACAAGAGATTGGTCCAAAGCAAGCCTGCTGTTCATTCCAAACTGATGTGACAAGTGCCATTTGTGCATAGCTTCAGACCCAGAGTACCTTGCCTGCCGCAAATGGAGGGTACAGAAAAAGGAAAATAACTCCAATAGAAATCAAGATGATGTGACCTTTCCCCCAAACCTTTCTTCTCTGGCCACTCTAGCTCCTCCCCCTTCCCATGGGTGTTGACTTCAAAGGACTCCAGTCGTATGTACCCTGGTGTGAGAGTGGCTTTGTTAAATCAGTGCTGCCTTTGAATCACCAGTTCCCAGAAGACCACCTGGGGAAAGTCCCTAGCCCTATGCAGAGATGTTACCCTTTCTGCGGGAGAATCAAAGAGCTGTGAAAAGGCCAGAAACCAATGTACATAACAGCCAAGCTCACAAAGATGCCAATAGTGCTGTTTAATTGTGTGCTTAGCAGTTTCTGAGTTCTGTTGCAATGGATTGGATGAAATATAGGTTTGAAGACAATGGGCCTCATCACGAGTTGGGTGGTAACGCCGGCGCTATTGGCGCTGGCGTTAATAGCCCTCACCGCCAAACCCCCCGGTGCTGATAGCACGGGATAAAGGGTTTGGCGGAATGGGTATTGCCCATTCCCCACTGAGCCCATTCGGGAATTCCCCATTCCCCATTGGGCTCAATGGGGAATTTTCACGCTCTTACCGACGGCGGATTTCCCGCCGGCGGTAATGGTGCGAAATTTAGGCGGATTTCCCCCCAGCTCAGAGCCCGTGATTTGGCAGACCCTTAAATCCGGCGGTAATAGCGCTACTGCCAGATTTAAGGGTTACCGCCGAGGTCGTGATGAGGCCCAATGTGTGGACTGTGTGTGAAGTGAAGGATAATCCATATCTTACTTCATAAGTATGCAAAACACCAATTTTCAGAGAGTTTACAAGCAGGGCTGAAGCACATTATAAAAGTGTGATATTATTTCTATGATATAATAATGATGCCTATATTCACATTTCCATTTTCAACGGTTGAGTGAATTTTACTAAATAGGGTTCTGGCGGTACTAGAATTCAACCTTTTTCCTCCTTAAAGAAGGTCGTTGTCTACCATCTGCCAAGATTGGGCAGTTCGATTTCTGTTGGAAGAATTTATAGAATGACGCCTGTGGGGTTCATACAATAGCTAATGATTGAGCATGCACTGTGACAAAGTTACACAAGGTGTTCTCTCTGCTGGCAGCAAAGTCCTTATTTCTTGTCCTCAGCAGGTCAGAGCACGAATAAATCTGTCACTGCGTCCGTGTTGTCTCTGGAAAGCCTGTTAAATGGCGGGGGCATATTGTGGCGCACTTTCCTCTCGAAATGCTATCACTTGAAAGGAAATGGAAATGCAACGTTTGCCTTGAAGAGAACTGCACATTAGTCTGAAGCCAGAGTATAGACTTAAGAGAAATACGTGTTTTCGGCATTTTCCAAGCTATCTTTTCCGCACTTCGTATTGGATCCTCTCTCCTACTCCACTCCTTGTTTAATCGTCGAGTGCTGTATTAGCCTCCACAATGCCTTGTCATTCACCCATTCGGGTTTTTAATTTGTTTAAGTTGGCTTCTTTTAACACGTTCCTCTCCAGTGCATAGTTGACTATAGACAACGTACATTTTTTAACAATTGTACAACATTTGGTGATTATTATTAGACAGTCTTGAGATGGTCGCCCCCTTTCGTTCCATTACTCCACATTTGATTGCGGTAGCCCAATGCTTAGAACCATTTGTTTTTAAAGCATGATATAGGGCAAAACAATGTTCCATTAATTTGCTCCCTTACCTCTTCCCACTCTTGCAAACCTCAACATCACTCCTGAGGAGTGGATTGGAATGCCATTAGCTGCCTTGGCTCTGCGGAGTCAGTTTGAACCTCGGTTTAGAAACGTAGGAAATGCTTTGAGTCAAATGCACTTCTCCATGCTGCTCAAACGGTCTGTCCTGGAGGTTAGTGTTGGCATATGTAAATGTGGACTTTGTGGATGGTCAGAAGGAGTTGAACACATTTTGGGCATGTTAATTCTCCAGCATGGGGTCTGGCATGGATTCACATGCTCATGAATATTCCCCGTCGTCAGGCTGGGAATCCTCGGTAAAGAAAAAACCAGTATCAGTTTCGTTTCTGATCTGTCTTTCGTAGTAACAACCAATCACTGGTCTCTGCGTCATACTGACCACAGCCAATGACTGCCCTCTACCTAAGCACCGCCTCTGGCAGCCATCTTCAGATTTTTACCGCACGTTCATGTGTTGGGATCCTCGTGCTATTGCTCTCGAGCGTTAGTGCTATTTTTTCACGTTTTTTCTCAAAAACTTCGTTTTTTCGGTCAAAAGAGCCTCAAGCTCCACCGACTCACTATCCGATCAACGGGGACCCGTGTCGGATTCGTCTGCGCCCCTCAAGGGTGAAGATTCGTCGAGCTACGCTTTTGGAGGACTCCAGAAGTTTCTCAGGCCCGGTCATGGCCCAGGAGAAGGGAAGCTCGACGCCCGGAAAGCTGTTCAGGGTCTGCCCTGGATGCCAGCTGCAGAACGTCTTCAAGGAGGACGAACACTCCTTTTTCTCTACTGCCTACATGAGGACAAGACGCACGTGGAGAAGGACTGTGCGTTTTGCGGCAACATGTCGGAGCGGACCATGAAGGACCGCCATCAACGTCTCGCCAACTGGCTAGAAGGGAAGAGCCCGTCCGGCGAGAAGAAGAAGAAGAAATCTGAGCGGTCTTCTAAGTCCTTTGAGGACGCCCCGGCGACGGGGGTCCAACATAAGGCCAAGCACCGCGAGTCCGCTGGCACCGGGAGCGCCGAACGGTCGGGCTCTACGGGCGCCAGCAGGGCTCACCCTCCCCGGCACCATCAACCACGAGCCAACGCTCTGGGTCGGGTAAGAGGAAGGCCGAGCACCCGGCGAAGCTCCTGGAGAGGCCCCGGTCGAGCTCGAAGGCCCCATCGGTGGGGGAGCGAGGCGGTGTCCCCCCCCTCAAGGATAAGGCGGTGAGCGCACCTAAGGTGGTGAAGGCCTTAATCCATCCGGCCAAGCCCTCTATCGAAACTGTCGCGGCGGCCCTGGCTCAGCCTGTGCAGGCTGCACCAGTGGTGGCGACCTCGGGGCTCAGAGTCTCCCTGCCACCTCGGAGGGAGTCATCTTTTGTGCCCATCGATAGGACCCCCGTGAAATCCCCCGTGGGGAAGAAAAAGGGGAGGCAGGGCGTCGTCGTACATTCGGCCTCAACCTCGGAGGAGGAGCTGGTCGAAGTCTTAAGCCACGGCCTCGGCGTGGAAGAAGACCGACCCGTCGGGATGGATCCCGACGCAGGTGACGACGACATCGTCGAGGGTACCGACGGGGCCCCTGATCGCCCGTCGGATTCCCCTCTGCCAGCGCCGCGAGACAACTCGGCGGCCATTTTGTTGGCTATACAGTCCTTATGCTCAGAGATAAGGACGAGACTACCGTTGCCGACGGAACCTCTCCCGTCGGGGGACCCAGAACCGGGACCTTCTGGTGTTCCCCCTACCAAGAAAAGAAGGATCCACCCTCCGCCTCCTTTTCAGCCGTCGCGCCCCTTCCAGCCCTCCTCCCCGTCCACCCGAGGGGATGATACGGGGACTGACACGGCAGCGACGGGTACGGACGACGAGGTATACGACGAGGATGTACCGTCGTCGCCTCCCACCAGGGCTTCTCCGCCCGACGAGATTGGATCGTTCCACTCCATGATCTCCAGGGCATCCTCAAGAACCCTTCCACGACGCCAGCTAGAAGAGACCGGTACGAGAAGAAGTACCGGGTCCCGGACACGGCCCCCCTGTGCCTCCGGGCGCAGCCTACCCCGGACTCCGTGGCGGCCAGGAAGAAAGCGGGGGGGGGTGCGGCCTCCACATCGACTTCCCCACCGGACGGTGAGGGAAAGAAATTGGACGCTATGGGACGCAGAGTCATCTCGTTGGCAGCGACGACGATTAAAGCGGCCAACGCCTTGGCTATCGTGGCCCGCTACGACAGGGAGCTCTGGTACAAACTGGCTCCCCTGCTGGACTTCCTGCCGGATGACAAGAGGACAGAGGCCCTGGAGATCCTGCAGGAAGGTGAGGTGGCTTCGGACCACGCCATTACCGTTGCGACGGACATCGCCGACACTGGGTTCCGCCAGTTGGGCAACGGCGTTTGCCTTAGGCGGCGTGGATGGCTCAAGGCTACGGACTTCCGTCAAGACGTTCAGACCAGAGTCCTGGACATGCCCTTTGATGGGAACAACCTGTTTGGCAAAACAGTGGACGATTCCCTTCAGGCCATTAAAGCGGACACTGAGACGGCCCGGGCCCTGGGAGTTCTGCAGCAACGACGGACACCCTTTCGGAGCAGCGGAGGCAAGGGCGCCTCCAAAGGTTCCGGCGGCGGTTTCTCCACCTACCGTCAAGCGGCCCGCTCGTCGTCTCAGGAGGCCTACAGAGGACGAGGCAAGTCTGGCGGACTCCGCCGTCGTCGCCAAGGAGGTCAAGGCGGCAAAGCCTCGTCCAAGCAGGATTGAACCGACCGTGGGGTCGGGCCCCCACCGAAGCACCCCGGTGGGAGGCCGGCTGGCGAGCTTCGTCAGCGTGTGGGAGTCCATCTCCACCGACCGTTGGGTGCTGGACGCCTTGGCCCGGGGCCACGCGCTCGAGTTTCAAAGAAGGTGTCCACGCGTCCCCCCCGTGGCCAGGAAAGAACTTCACGTCCCTCAACTTCTCCTGGAGGTAAAGGCGATGCTCAGGAAGGGCGCCATCGAACTCGTCCCAAAGAGGCTTCGGGGCTCCGGAGTGTACTCGAGATACTTCCTCGTGAAGAAGAAGACGGGGGGATGGCGCCCCATCCTGGACCTGCGACGTCTGAACAAGTTCATCAAGGCGCAAAAGTTCCGGATGGTCACCCTCCAGCACGTCCTGGGTCAGCTAGAGGAAGGAGACTTCCTGTCGTCGTTGGATTTGGAGGATGCCTACTTCCATATTCCCATCCTAAAGGGGCACCGAAAATTCCTCAGGTTTGTGGTCCAAGGGCGTCATTACCAGTTCAAAGCCCTCCCCTTCGGTCTACGGTCGGCACCCAGGGTGTTCACCAAGTGCCTCGCACCGGTGGCGGCGCAGCTGCGCCGCGAGGGGATCCACGTCTACCCCTACCTGGACGACTGGCTCATCCGAGCCAAGACGAGGGAGCTCGCCGTGGTTCACACGGCAAGGACCGTCCAACTTCTCACGGACCTGGGATTCTCCGTGAACTACGCCAAATCCCACCTGGTACCCGCGCAAGACGCTCTGTTTCTGGGAGCGAGGCTCAACACAGTGTCCCTTCTGGCCTCCCCGTCGGAGGAGAGGACCAGGACCATCCTGGGCAAGGTGCAACGGATGTTGGTGGCCGACGCGGCCAAGGTGAGGTCCATCAAGTCCCTCCTCAGAATGATGTCTTCCTGCATCTACCTCATTCCCATGTGCAGGCTCCGGATGCGCCCGTTGCAGGAGTTCCTGGACGCGCGCTGGATCCAAACGACGGGCAGCTTCGAGGAAAGGATCACACTCGACGAGAGTTTCCGACGAGCGATCCGGTGGTGGGACACCCGCGCGCATCTGACGGTGGGCATGGACTTCCAGACCCCAGCCCACCAGGAGACAGTGACCACGGATGCCTCCCTGGAAGGGTGGGGAGCGCACACCGAAAATCTGCACGCAAGGGGCCTTTGGCTCCTGACGGAGAAATCCTTACATATCAACGTCCTGGAGCTCCGTGCAGTGTTTTGGGCCCTCAGGTCCTTCCTTCCGTCCCTCAAGGGCAAGGTGGTGAGGATCTTCACCGACAACACCACCACCATGTTTTAGATCAGAAAACAGGGCGGAACCAGGTCCCCAGCACTGTCCAAGGAGGCGCAGGACCTGTGGCATTGGGCAGTCGCCCAAGGGATGTTTCTGGTGCCGTTTCATCTGGCAGGGATAAAAAACACCATCGCCGACTCACTCAGCAGGGAGCTGCGCTCGTGCCACGAGTGGGAACTACGGCAGGATCTAGTGGATCGCCTCTTCCGACGGTGGGGCACACCCCAGATCGACCTGTTCGCGACGGCGACAAACTCCAAGTGCCGGAGGTTCGCCAGCAGGTTTCCCCAGGCGAGGAGCATGGGCGATGCTTTCTCGTTCCCCTGGGAGGGCCTGTTCCTCTACGCGTTCCCTCCTTTGCCACTGCTAATCCGGCTCGTCAACCAGCTCAAGAGGTCACGGTGCAGGATGATCCTCGTCGCACCTGCGTGGCCGAGGCAGATATGGTTCCCGGACCTTCTGGACTTGTCAGCGTCCCCGCCAATCAAGCTGCCGGTGGATGCGGATCTGCTCTCCAGGGAAGGAGGCGCCATCCTCCACCACGACCCGAAATCGCTGAACTTGCAGGCCTGGCTCCTGCAGCGCTAGAGTTTGGAGGATACGACATACCGGCCGACTGCAGAGAGGTTCTTGCAAAGGCCAGGGCGTCCTCGACTCTTAAATGCTACGGACACGAATGGAAGAGGTTCTCTGTCTGGTGCCACGCACAGAAGATTAACCCTCTACGGATTACGGCTCCCCAAGTTCTGCCGTACCTGCTGACGCTGGCCAAAGCTGGACTGGCACACGCGTCCATCAAGATTCATCTGGCTGCGATCTCCCGTTACACCAGGACCACGGGACGGACGTCCTTGTGGTCTCATCGTCTGGTGAAAGAGTTCATGAAGGGACTGTTCAGATCGTTCCCGCCGGTGAAGGCTCCGGCCCTGGCGTGGGAGCTCAACGTGGTGCTGACCAAGCTCATGGGACCTCCGTTCGAGCCTCTGCACTCGGCCCCGTTGAAGTTTCTGTCGTGGAAGACAGCGTTTCTTGTGGCCATCACCTCCGCACGTCGGGTGGGAGAGATCCAGGCCCTTTCCTGCAAGGCCCCGTACTTGACTTTTCACGACACGAGGGTGGTGCTCAGGACGCACCCCTCCTTCATGCCCAAGGTACCGTCGGACTTCCATCTCAATGAACCCTTGGTGTTGCCTGTATTCTTCCCGTCGCCTTCGTCGCCGGCTGAGAGGACTTTGCACTCGCTGGATGTGGCTAGAGCGCTGAAGTTCTACGTGGACCGCACAAAGTGTTTTCGGAAGACGTCACAACTCTTTGTGAACTTTGGACCTGTCAATCAGGGGAAGGCTCTCTCGAAGGCTTCCATTTCCAGATGGCTCTCCGGCTGTATCATGTACTGTCATCGGTTGGCAAACCGACCGCTGCCCGGCCGTCCGAGAGCCCATTCCACCAGAGCGATCGCAGCTACCACGGCGTTCCTTTCTGGTGTGCCCCTGCTGGACATATGCAGGGCTGCTACGTGGAGGTCGACGCACACCTTCACGAAGTTCTACTGCGTCGATCGGGATTCCAGGGAGGAGTCCAGGGTCGGCCAAGCAGTGCTGCGCAACCTGTTCGCCTGAGGTGAGCCTGGTGAGGAGGTAAGATGCTTAATGTTGAGTTTGATGCAATGCTTAATGTTGAGCCTTTGCCACCTCCCGTGGTTGTGCATGTGTGTACTGCTATGTATTCTTTATTCATGAGCATGTGAATCCATGCCAGACCCCATGCTGGAGAAGGAACAAGTTACTTACCTGTAACTGTTGTTCTCCAGCATGGGTCTGGCATGGATTCACATGCGAACCCTCCCGCCTACCCCTCTGCGGCTCTTCACTTGGTCATACTGCCACTTCACGTGCTTCCAAATCTGAAGATGGCTGCCAGAGGCGGTGCTTAGGTAGAGGGCAGTCATTGGCTGTGGTCAGTATGACGCAGAGACCAGTGATTGGTTGTTACTACGAAAGACAGATCAGAAACGAAACTGATACTGGTTTTTTCTTTACCGAGGATTCCCAGCCTGACGACGGGGAATATTCATGAGCATGGGAATCCATGCCAGACCCATGCTGGAGAACAACAGTTACAGGTAAGTAACTTGTTCCTTCTCTTTTATAAAAACAATAAGAAAAAGGCCTTTCTATCTTTTATTCTTATGGGGTTTTTTCCTTCCTGACTAAAGAAACTCAAGGTGCTCATTTGTCGCCAGGAAGTCCAAAATAAACTGTCTTCTGTCCAAACCTAACTCTATCTGACCCTACCACCAATATGAATAACTAAAGTAGGTCTGGAGAATGTCTCTAATCTCCTGGACATTTTGCATTATCGCTTGTGTCTTTTCCTTAGGGTTTTTATCGTGTTTCCTTGTATGCTTAATATGCAAATGTCTGAGTAGAAATATGTTTCTTGTACTCTCGTCTAGTTTCCTAGTATGGTCGACTGTACAACTGCCTCTGGTCAGTAATACATTTCTTATGACTCTTCTCTAAGACCCTCTTGAGTTTCATTAAGGCGCTATTGTAGCTCCTCTAGACTGTGCATGGGTCCTATATTCTCTGTACACATTCATTTAGAATCTCTCCTGGATATTCTCTCAGACTCCTGCCAGAAAGTGTGTGTCTCACTTTCATGAGACCCAATCTTTCTTAGGTTTTGCTTTCCTTTTAGTTATATACAAAATTCTCTTCCTGCGTTCTTCCTATTGGGTTACATATCTCTTTATTATGTTCGCTCGACAGTCTTAATTCACAACACACGAGACACTGTATCAGAGAGTGTTTTCCCCACTCTTTGAGTTGTGGTGGTCTTCTCGCTCTTTCCCAGGGTTCTCTTTTTCAACTTTCCCTTTATTTCCCAGCTAGCCCTTTTTGTTATTTTCTTTACAGTTTCTTCATATGTCCAGTTATGCTGGTCTATTTAGAAAATGTCACCTTGCTGGCTTTCACGCGTTTGATTTCTTACATCTGGTTGCCCCGGCAGCCACCCACTCTTCCTGTGCACCCCGGTACCTGTGTTTCTCCAGGGTGACATTGCGGGGCTCGGTACTCGGTTGGGTAATTGGTTTGCCTTTCTGACTTCTCCAGCTTCGCTCGCATCTAGTTCTCAGGATCTCAGCGAGAGGTTGCATTACACAGACACTAGCTGCTGTCAGCACTCGTTGCAGTAATGAGTCGGGGTTGTTCACCGGGTGCCTGGCCCACTTTGGTCGGACTGTGGTCATGCCACCACGTCAGACAGGTTTTCTCTCCCTTACCCTACAATGGTTTCCTCTTTGTCTTTGTTGCCGGCTCTCTGGCACCTCAAGCTAGTTTTCTGCAGCTTTGCAACTGCTGCGGGAGCCGTGGCTTTCTCCAGTTCCTTCTCTCCAAGGTGTACTTACATTAGGGGGCTTCCCCTGTGCATCATACATTCTCTCCTCTTGGTATCCGACCGTCTCAGTTAAATACAAGTCTTTCTTAAACAGATACTCACTTTACCTTTGTTTGATCCACCATTGTCTGAAGCAACATAGAAAGCTGATGCAGTATTCTTCCAGGAAGGCAGTCCCATGTATGCAGATATGGTGGTTAGAACGGGAGTCATTATCCCCTAAGGGACGTCCCTCACAGTCCCACTTGCCCAGACCCATAGGGGAGGGTCTTGTGGAGTGGGCTAGCCTCAAAGGGGGTGGCTCACCTTTGAGGAGAAGGGACGAATAGTCCCGATTCGGCACAACATCCAAAGGTATTAATGTAATTCCACCTCCGTTTTCAAAAAGGCTTGTGAAGGATTTACCTGCCTTGCTGGTGTATGCCTTCTGTCAGCCTTGGTGGTGGGTGGTTTCCTCTCTGCTATACACATGCACACTTCTGTTGGACTTCCACTTCTTTTCAGCCTTGTCTTATTTTAGTTATTCCTTCCAAATTTAGATTTTGTTAACAAAAGCCATTTTTGTTTGAAGGGAGTTTTGCTCATTTTTCATTTTATGTATGTGTATATTTACTTTTTAACCCCCTTTTCAATTTTGCTATATAAGCACAATATGATCTTCGTATTATGTCATGTTTTGTTATTTCATATTTGCAATGTCATGTTGCTTTGTAGAAGGCTGACAAGGACTTTGAAGCAGCGGGACGCGCTTTATAAACACACCCAAATAAATCATTCATGTAAGCAGCACTCAATTCGGGAAAATGGTGAAAACATACTCTTTATCCCTTCTGAAACTAAGATTACCTGCTGTTCTCTTTTAACAGGATGAGATAACTGCAACCCGGGATGAGAAGGGTAGGTAAGGCTGGATTATGCAGATTATTTGACAGAAGACCCCAGGCCAAAAAGAATCCCTTCTCCTACACCACCATTACCTATACCCTTAAAGCTCATAGCAAGCCTCAAGCGATTTCAGCCATCACGATCAAGGGCCTTGCTCCCAGAGGAGCCAGAGTTCAAAACACACCCTCATATAGGGGTGCCTGTAGTTACTCGCAGCTTTTCTGTCTGCAGAACCTGGCTGTTTAGGGCCTTGGTGATAAGAAGAGTGTTTGACTTGTATTCCCTTGGCATTGCTCAAACACACCTGTGCCTCAAATCCTGTGCCTAACATTCCATAGAGCCCTCCATACAGACCCTATAATGGACAGTTGCCCTCCTAGAGTTTTGACCTTAATGTGAATGTCTCCTTTGACCTAGAGAGCATGTCCTGTGTATCTTTACAGCCTTAACTTTAATGTAATTTTCACACTGCAGTGCAGCGGCTTGTTGACCAATTCACTACGTATGAGGGTAACATTCGATCACTGTCTACCTGTGACCAATCTGGTATGGCTCAGACTGGGAGATATTTGCAGTCAACCTCTCCTTCTGTGGCCCCAGCACTCCCCCAGCGCTCATTCTGCACACAGCCAATTCCTGGCTAATACCTCTTTCAACAGGCCTCACTTTACAGGTACCCCCTCCGAGAATCAGCAGGAATGAGTGCAATACGAGCATCTGGTTAATAACCCACACAGCTGCTATGAACTCTTGAGCACATCTTTAGGCCTTTGCAGACACACCCACAACATGACTTAACGTAATCTATCCGCAACACAAGTATTTATCTCTGTGAAAGTTCTCCTGGCCAGAAGGGAAGCTCTTGTCCTTCTTTTGATTACATTGTCTCCTGGATTAAACCCTAACAACTATACATTCCTCCCAACAATCAATGTCCAGCTTTGCTTGACCCAGTTTTCTTTTCACACAGTCCGTCTACCACCCTGGGTGGGGTCACAGTTTGTCTCCACATCGACAATACTCAAGCATGATGATGATGATGATTTGTGAAGTATAAAAGACAATTCACATAACATAAGGTGCCACAAGTGCCTCTGTGAACACAACTGGGCACAGAAGGACTGGCATAGAAAATGATGCTGGTTCCGCCCCATTGACAAGAAGGCATCATGGATGGATGTTCTCTCTAACACTGTTCAGATGCAGACAGTGTGCAAAGGCAGTTCTGTGCCTGGGCCATGCTAAAAGAAGCACACAAATAGCATGTTTTCTGTTTGTATAGTGCTTGCCATGACTGGTTTTGCGCTTCATTATATAGGTATCACTCTACTTAATGTAATGTTACTCATTTTATCAGTATAACAGGAAGATGTTAATAACAGGTTCATAGAGTGAGATGTCGGCTAAGCTAACTAATTAAATAGTTTTTTGTATAGCGCAACTCTCACTCAAAGGTCTCAGGGCGCTCACATGAACAGAAACAACAAAGAGACCAATACATCCAGGTAAAGGGATTAGGAAGTCATTTTAAATAAAATGACTAGCAGAGTCTTGAAGAGCAGTAAGTAATTGGGAACAGGTATCCAACTTTAAACTTCAAATAGAAAAGTTTTAAGACGCTTACTAAACAGCTGCAGTGTTGCACATTGTTTCAGATGAAGCGGAATCGCATTTCAATTTTTTGGACCCGAAGTGGCAAAGCTTGCTCCGCCTATTTTTTTCATGGTTGTAAGTGGCTGGGTCAGTAACATCTGATTATTAGAGCGTAGGCTACGTTTAGGAGTGGCGATTTATAGTCTAGTTTTAAGGTATTCCGGAGCACTAACTGATAAACATTTAAAGACTATAACTAGCCCCTTAAATTGTTGCTCTATAGAGAGCCAGTGTAGTCTTTTCCGATGTTCTGTAATGTGTGATTGATGACTCAACCCACAGACAGCCCGGACTGCTCCGTATTGAAAAGTATGAAGGCTCTTGATATTGGTTTTGGTAGTTCCTATAAACAGGCTATTGCAATGGTCTAGCTTGGTATTGACTATAGCCGCTGCAATTAATGCTCTGTTAGCTTCGGATAAGTAGGGACGTATTTGCCATAAAAGATGTGTGAGGAAGGCACATGATGATTTGAGATATGCCACATGCTTCTGGAAGGTCAGATGGGCATCAAAAAACACTCCAGGGGCTTTTACATATTCAGATACTACAATATTGTTGCCACCTATCTCAAAGGCCTTATAGGAGTCGTCTAGATTTTTCAGCCTATAGGGTATGCTGATAATCAATAACTCTGTTTTCTTGTCATTATGGGCAAGAGGGTTTAGGGCCATCCATTTCTGGATTGCCTCATAAATTCTATTAATAGTAGCAAGATCATCTTTATAGACCCCAGATAGTTTAACAACTATCTGGGTGTCGTCGGCATAGTTGGCAAATTGTATGCCCATAGATTTTAACAGGTCACATAAGCATTTGATATATATATATATAAGTAATGGAGACAGACATGATCCCTGGGGACCACCACCATCAACTAGGGACTTTCTGGGATTGTGAGGAACCCTTGGCTACACACGCACTTCTGGGACAAAGAAATTACTTTAGCCATGATACTGCTTCTGGAGAACAAAGGCCTATATTCTGGAGTCTCTCTGCTAAATGATTATGATCAACTAAATTGAACGCAGAGGACAGATCCAACAGGAGCAGAAAAGCACAACTTCCTTCCTCTATAATTTGTTATAATGGCCTTCAAATCTAGGAGAGCCATCTCGATTCCATGATTAATTCAGAAACCAGACTGCTCATTTGCCAGGATATTATTAGTTTCAACACATTTTTGGAACTGAATATAAGCAATTTTGTCCAAGATCTTAAGTATAAACGGGACATTAGTAATGGGTCGATAGTTTTCTGGGGCCGTTGGATCTAGAGTATACTTCTTTAGGAGTGGGGTAATCCAGGCCTCCTTGATGGCAGTAGGAACAGCCGCCTCATCAAAGGAACGGCTGACAAGTTCTGTAACCCATGCTGTGAGGATGTTAGCAAATTCTTTAAAAGGTGTGGTGGGAAATATGTCCCCCTTACACGATGTCGGTTTAAGCCATTCTATAATCGCCAGATTCTCCTGTTACGTCATTCTGGTAAAAGTGAAGGGTTCTATAGCTTGAGCAAGTCCCTCCAAAATTGGGGTCACTGTGTCTTCGGCTAGACATTGTGACTCGATTTTTTTTTTTCCCTAATGCGTGCTTGATGAAGCTGAGTTTTCTTACAAAAACTGTCAAGCATATCTTGACACCAGTCATTGTTAATATTTAGTCTGGATTCAGTAATGGCGCCTTTAAGCTCTTTTAGAACTGAAAAAAGTTCTTTAGACTTTATAGAACCTTTTGCACTTGAATATGAGCAGTGGGGAGGTTTCTGACTCAATAGAGCATATCCATATATTTGCAAGAATGACTGCAGGACGTAGGTGAGGCAGATATGGGCTGTCACAGTAGGTACAAGTTATTGTAATTGATTATTTGTAAGGCGCTTATACACAAGTGAAGTGCTTCAAAGTGCTTCAAGGTGGGAAGGAAACAAGGGGATATCATTGTCATTCTTAGGCCTTGAAGATTCCGAATGAACTGCAATAACTAGCATACTAGGCCAGGGCAATTTCTACTAGTATAAGTGCTTGACAAAGAGCGGGGGAGAAATGGGGAGGGGGGTTATGCTAAACAAGGGTAATCATACTGTTAAGGCATTCCCTACCTTTGTAGGCATGTAAGAAGTTGGTCATCCCATGCAAGGATGCTTCCCCCAACAAGCAGGTGTCCAGCCTAGAGGCTTCCATACTGCTGGCCAGTGCTATCTCGCTCAATGTAATAGTCTGCACACTGTAACACAGACCAGGGGGCCCGGTAAGCAGGTGCTCCGGGGCGCAGGTACCCCCTCACCCTCTGGTCTGGGGAATCCAATCTCTACCAATGTTAATACTCTTTCACTGCCCTAAAATCTGGGCACCAGCACCCCTCTGGAAAATTCATAAATTGGCGCTGTTGACCCGGCCCCAAAGCACCTTCTCCCACCTGTACAAAGTTATAACTCGCTGTAATTCACGCTCCAACCCCACTCACACCTCGCCTGTTTCAGCCATTTTTGTATGGTTTAGTGTTGTTTTAGCAATGTAACATAGCACGCTTGTCTGGGGCCAAACACGTTTCTAGGGGCAGGCGAAGGGGGTGGTGGCCCGGGGCTCAGAATTGGGGGATGGATGCTGCAGGGGCAGGTGTATATCGGTCTCCCCGCATCAGGGACAGATAATGAGGGACTAACTGTTTCATCAGATTAAAGTCTGTGTCACTGGTGCGCTGGCCACGGACAAAGGACAGAAGCCTGGATCAGGAAGATAGTTACCCAACAGACCTGGGACAGGGATGCAGTCGTTCACCGATGCACGGCGCTGGGTCGTTTCACCTCGCCAGCTGAACGCTACTGTCGCCAAGGGGCATTTACTCTTACGTCAATCCCACTTACTCACAAATCGGGCCCAGCAATATACTGGCCTGGCTGTACTCACTGCCTGATGACAGTAATGACGCTAGCCACTTTGTCTCGGATCGCAGGAGTTTTGTGTCCATTGATATACACATGTTCTAGATAGAGTTGAGTATTCATGGGAACTAGGGTTTCTTCTGGAGACCCGGTACCGTTCCCACTCAGTGCAACCAATATACATTCGGCCACTCCCTGGCCTAGTGGGAAGTCCTCCTCCTCCGACAGGCCCACCCTAATGATGGCCTCTTCCACAAGTCCAACATTCACTATGGATTGCTTGGGTAAGCCTTTGCAAGCAGGATCCCCTTTACTATGGCCTAGCACAAAACAACCTTTGGGTGGTGAGAACGCAAGTGTCCTAGGGTTAGAGCTGCCTATGCTCTTGTTTTCGGTGTGCCCGGCTGAAGTAGAGTTTGGGGGTTTCCCTTTGTTCCTTTTGGGACCTGACTTTGAAGAGGACTGGGTTGGACTTTTGTACTTCCCATCCTTGTTGACTTTTTTGTCTGCCAATTTCTATTCCGGTTTGGGTGTGCTTGCCTGAACCTTTTTCTGGACTCAAGTACTCGCAAACCTGTCGGCAGCCTTTACAAGCTCCCTGTGATCAGTGAAAGTCTTGTCCACAAGTTGCTGGTGTAGGTCAACCTCACGGTTTTTCAGCACATGCTCACACACAAATTGTACATCCCTTTAAATGTGTCAACTTTGTAGTCACCCACCCGCTCAGATATTTCGACAAGTGTGTGAATGCTTCAATTGTCTGCCCACTTTTCTTTCCGAGCTCTCTGAAGCTCTTGAGATATTGTTCCAGGGTTTTACAGAACTTCCTGAGGAGGGCTGCCTTGATGCTCTCATGAACCGGCCTTTCCTCCGGAGTTAACTGAAGAATTACATCAGTCCATGGTGTCGGTAAGCGACTCATCAGGGCTGCACCCCACAATACCTCATCCACCACCTGCAGCTGGGCTGGAATGCCAGCTCGTGCGCTTCAAACCAGTCAAAATATCCTTCCCCACTTCATAAGCCTGTACAAAGTCTTTGGGGATGCGCCGTCGGGGCTTATCCTGGGCACTCTGCTTTGAGCCACTACTGCTGTTCTCGCTAGAGGTGGACCTGTTGGCCTCCTTCTCTTCAAGTGCCAGCTTGCACAGCTCTATGGCAGCCATGTCCCGCTAGATGGCGACCTTGTCCCGCTGTTTCTGTTCCTTTAGTGCTAGTCTCCTCTCCTCGAGCAGAAGCTTTCTAGCCGCTACTTCATTAACAGCCGTAACAATTACTGGGCCACTTAGAGACTGCACTGAGTCCTGGGACCTGCGGGAATGCCGCATTAGCCCCTGTCCTCACTGACACTCTAGTTTTTTAGAAACCACATTTTCCCCACCGGCGGGATGATTGTGCGAGAAACCCTGCTCATGCGGTTGTCCTCATTTTCCCCCTCAGGAAGGTCTTGTCCATTAGGGTACACAGAGCATAGTCCATCCGCTGGGGTCTACTCCCCAACCGCCCTCTACCCTACCCAAGCTTGGAGGCTGGTCAACAACTCAGGTTTATTAACCTTAGTGCTGTGGGGAAGTCCCCTCTCGACATAAGACGTGCAGGACATCCTTGCCCATGACTTTTGTAGTCTCCATGTCAAGCTCCATGACTATTACTAATACCTAGCAGTGACTAAACATTGCCTGCAGCAGTACTTTCATCGTTGTGTGACTAAACTGTGCGCAAGGCTCCAACTGATCCGACCGCTTGCCGTCTGCTTTTCCCTGCAGTGCGCCCCCTCCCACAAGAACCTCTTTGACATCATAAATGGCCCTAACTATCACAGGGTGCTGCCAGCCATACACAAGTTGGGACCATTAGCCATCCACAGGTAGGGGATTGCGTAGATTGCAAAGGGCTGAGTGGGTGCTGAAATGCCTGACAATAACAACTGAATCCAAGTACAACTGAAGAGAAAAGCAGGGTGGGTGGGGGAGGACTTGAGGTGCTGGATAGGCTTTGTGAGAAAATGAGGGGGAGAAAGATAAAGGATGGGGTTAGTGTGTGGAAAGGGCAAAGAACATGTACACAGGATGAAAGGAGAAAATGTACAAGAATGAAAGAAAAGAGGGAGAAAGGAAGAAAGTGAACATTGCATGGAAAACAAAGGGCAGTTAGCAAGAAAGAGAGCAAATGAAGGGTCAAATGAGAAAAAACAGTAAAGGAAAGGGTAAAAGATTAAAAGAAAGCAGGGTAAAAGATCAAAAGAAAGCAGGGGCTTGAACAAAAAACAAAAGGAATACAGAATGCTATTTAAAAATGATGTAAGAGGGAGAGAATGCTGACCGAAAGTAGGAATATGCAGTAGAAGGGGGATCAGGAAAGGTTGAACTTGTGCTGCAGATACAGAAAGGGGGAACAAGATGAAGGAAGGGAATGCTCACATCTCTCTCTAGATCTTCGGTGTCTCCTACTCCATAAAAAGCTGGTTCTTTGCCTGCACACATTGTATGTTACCTATTTGGTGGTGGTGGCCCAGCTAAGTATCAGAACTCAACCCTATCTGACAATGCTATTGGTATTTAGGTCGGTTACCAACAGTTCCTTAAAACATATTGCAATTGCCATGTGGCTGGCTAACACCGGAAAAATGTTAGGCCGTTTTCCAGCCCATAATACACCATCCTGCACTCCAAAAACAAAAACGTGTTCATGCACAGTTTTAAGGTCTGCACTATTTTTATACATAATGTTGATCATCTGTGCAATGTGCACCATAGGCTGATGTGTGTGCCTTGCCTCACTCACTGCATCATCACATGCAAGGTACCATCCTTTCCTATCTCGCAACTCACACGGCTTTGGCATGTGCCACCCACCGTGAAACCAGTTCATAAACACAGCTAGGCAAAAACCATGCATAGATTTCAGCGGGCTCTCTATGCTTAATCTGATTTCATCCACTTGGGCAGCTCAAAAAAGATTGAGCTGTATGGGTGATGTGAATAATATATTGCAGTGTTTAGTGGTTAGAGGTGGGTCTGGCTGGGGCAAGGACTTTAACTGGGTGTGGTAAGCCAGCGTGCACAATTGCTTTTGCCAATGGGCACATAGCTGTGGAAGCTGTACCTTCTGCTATGTCTGAGGCAAGGGGGCACACTGATGCTGGGTATGCCGCAGGGGAGAGATTGCACGCAGGGGCAAGTTTGTGGCATTTGAGGGAGATGTGCAGAAGTTGGGGTAGGGGCGCACTGTAGCTGGTTGCCCTGGGTGCCATACTGCTTAGAAACTGCCCCGCCTGGAGTTAACAAAGAGTAGCTGTATTTCTTGGATTCATAAGTGCACCTGACGTGTTGGGAGACAGCAGCAGGCCACTGATGTTGCTTGTGTGGGTGATACATGATACTTCACTGGCGGGGCTTCTGCCAAGTCAGCAGAATATTAGCCAGCCGCTCTAGCACCTCGGAGGCCATTGGTGCTCGCGAGAGGCATGAAGACAAATTACATTGGTTCTCCTCTGCGAGGCGGCGTCTGCTCATGCAGTATAGATGAGAGAAAGGGAGGGCGGCTAATTGTGCTAGATTCTCTAGCTTGTATTTAACCTCTTATCCTTTCTCCCCTTTAATTTTGCATTCAGTGTCTTACTTTTCTCTACCCTAACTTTGTTTTTCCCAAACTAACCTCCCTTCAACGCATGTGTCGTAAATGTGTAACCTGTTGCTACATATGAAAATACACCTTCCCTTTTAGTAATATCTGGGTGCTAATACATTTAATTCATCCACTTCCCGGTAGCGAGCCACTAAAACTTGTAATTTCTCTGGCCACTGGCACGGGCATGCCACCAGATCACCAAAAAAGTAAGACGGACTTCCACCAATGACTATTTGGGAAGTTGTTACCCCCGCCCTTTCACTCTGTAAGAAACGTATTCGGCCCACACCATAAGAGTTGTACTGAGAGTTTCTGATACGTTACAGTGTGGGTTCCAAAAAACGGAAGATTACCTCAAAGTTCTGGATGCTTTTACTAATGGCTGTATGGCAGTTTATCCCTAAAGAGCCATGATGTCCAACTCCACAGAGCGAAGGTCTCTTACAGCTTCCACAAGAGTACTTAAGTCAAAGAGACACTCTCTGAAGCATCTCTGGAACCAACAAACATGGCACCTGGTAGAAACGCGTCACTCTGCGACTTGTTAATTGGAAGCCACTGCTTGTATCCGCCATACCCAGGGAGCACTTGAAGGTGCCCTCGGTCGGCACATTCTCAGTACACAACCAAATGACAATCATTGCTCAGTAAAGTAGCAGATTGATGACAGACCTGTATTATGGCAACACCTGCATGCCCCAATCATTTCCAATTTTCAGAACTTCACAACACAGCTCTCATTCATGTGCATTCGACTACTTTGGAACCAGCCTTTACATGGTGCTCTCACAACTGTGCTCTCAACGGTATACTATGTCAAGTCACAAGTATACTATGACCAGCCGCAGGAAGCCAATTACCTTATTGGGCACCCAAGCAACAAAGCGCCGTTGGTTTCAACAAGGTACGCATAATACATCATTGGCAGCCGCCGGCATGGCTAGCCACACACATTAGTAAACAGCATGGACTATGACAACATTTGAGTAGTTGCTTGCACTTGTCAGCTTGCAAAAAAATGACTGGGCATAGACACTCGGGTGGTTCGCCAGCCTTTTCTTCCTTATGCTGTTATTGCAAAACACCTGACCTTACTTCAAACATGAAATTCTCCCTCGCACATAGGACTTGTGGCAGAATTTCTCACTGAGGAGGAGCTCTGGGGACACATTGGTCGAGTGGACGTTTACATTCCTGCCAATCCTCGTCATCCCACTGCTTCTCAGGTGGCTGTGCTTGTTCGGGTCCACATTTATTAAAATCGCTCCGCACTGGGCCCGGAGGACGTGGTACCCCGAGTTGCTAGTCCTGGCCATCTGCCTTCCCTGGCGCCTTCCGCAGAGAGTGGATCTGCACTCCCAGTTAGAAGAATGGGGGCTTCATTCGAACCTCAGCAACCTGAACCTTAATGCTCGACTACAGAGAGTCTGAAATATAAGCAGTGAGACTTGTCTGATGAAGTCCTGGATGTACGTCTGTCAGCTCAGCAGCCTGCTACGAAGTGATTTTTTGTTATGCTTGTAGATGGCATACATTTTCAGCTTGTGCCGGAGAGGGCACTGGACACTTTATACTGTACTTTATTCCCTGTTTTATGCTTTCTGCTGTTTTAGGCACAGTTGGGCTGCTGATCCGCACTGTAAAGGGGTACTTCACCACTATTCCGGTTTTTAAGAGGTCCCCGGAACAGGACTCCTTCTTCACAATCCCCACAGTTATGCAGTTCTTGTAGGGTTTGTGTAGCCAGTGTCCACCTTGCTGTTTGTGGTCCTGGCATGGGATTTGAATTTGTGCTAATATTTCTCATTCTCTATTTGAGCCCCGTAATTCTTATTCTGTTAGACTGCTCACACTTCAGGTGATCTTCCTGGTTGCCATTATTTCCGCTAGGCCGGTGAGTGAGCTACAGGTGTGGTCTGTTAAAACTCATTTTTTGATTTTCTCTAAAGAGAACTTAATTTCTTTTGAAGGTGGTCTCTGATTTCCATCTCTCTCAGCAGATTTTATTTCCTGTGTTTTTTCCTCTGCCTCACGCTTCCAAGGCAGAGGAATGATTCCATTGGCTGGACCCGGTACAGGCCCTTAAATTCTACGTCTCTCATACTAGAGAGGCTAGGAAAGATCAGCTTTTCGTTGGTTGCGCTGGCCATGCTAGCAGGGCTGTGGCCAAACAGACCCTGTTGAGGTGGATTATTCTGTACATGCCGAAATGCTATGACCTGAGGGTCTGTGGGCACATTCCACCGGAGGGCATCCTGCCATTGCAGCTCTGCAGCGCGGGATTCCTGATCGAGGGCATTTGCCATGCGGCTACGTGGGCTTTTTTGCACACGTTTGCTAAACATTACTGCTTGGATTCTCTGTCTGGTCAGGATGAGGGCTGTAGTTTTCTGATATAGGTGGTATCCTTCCTATCCTCCCTACTCCTGGTTTTACTGCTTTGGAAGTTTATCATAGATGAGGAATCCGTGGCAGGAAGAAATACATGAGAAGAACAAATTACTTAACTCTCGGTACTGTTCTTTCTGATGTATGTTCCTCCCACAAATTTCTCATCGACTCCTCCCCACCCCCCCTCAACCTACCCATCTTTACAGACAGCCAGTACACCATTGGTTCTGCACAGGGCCATCTTAAGCACTTTTGGGGCCCGGGGCACAGACGCCTTTGGGGCCCCACTCCCTGAACCCAAGAAATTAAGGGGTGCAGAGTACCCGGTCTCGCCTGCAACATCGCAATCACAATACATAGGTTGCTATGCTGCCTCGCAGCGATCAAAATAGGCAAGGGTACCCTTTCCGTCCTCTTACCCTCTTCCTACTTGCTGTAATCAGAATGATAAACAAGTAGCATATCAAGGCAAAGATTAGCAGTCCATCAGGAGGGTACTTATCGTCTATCATAAGTAGAGGACACTTCATCAATAGCTGCCACAAGGAAGGTATACCTGCCATAGTATAGATGCAAACAGATCCTATGAAAAAGGCGCGCATAATCCAGAATAGACGGACGACTCAGATTAGCTGCCTCACAGAATGCAAAAGTGCTCAGGCATGGCTGCACGAGACACATTGCATGCAAGGAGTAAGCTACAAATACCATATAGTAGATAGTGGATGGAGATTAGAAGCTACCAGAGAGGTGTCCTTATCCAGACAGACTGAGATTATAAGAGGGACATGGTTTCCAAGCAGAATTACCATTGTATAGCAAATAAAAAATGTGGATTTGGTGTGCAGTATATCAATGCCTACTATTTTTATAGAAGAAGCAGCACCATAGCCAGTAAAATGAAATAACTGTAAATGCCGACAATTTTGAAAGCTTTAGAGACTGGCAATTCTGAGGTACAAGATTGAATGGGATGCCTAGGATCACACATTGGTTAAAATATAAAGCTAGGATTTTTACCCACTCAGCAATTTCTGCACTTCACAACTTTCTTTTTTAGCACTTACAATGAACTAAAATAATCACATTGTATAGAACTTACTTGGAAAGTAGACAAACTGTATAACCCAACACGTCAACTTTGTAAACAAAATGATATAGAAGCGTACTATGCAAAATGGTAATGATTGTTGTTTTATTGTCTCCATTGTCAGTAATTGACATGATCTTAAAATACTTTTTCTGGGTTTCTCTTTTATATTTTAAAGCTTTAATTTCACCCAAAGCACAGGCTTGTGAAATTGTTTTTCATAAATGAGCAGACATACCTTTGAGTAGTACAAGAAAGCCAACCGTTTTTATGTCCAAGAAGCAGACTTTAAAATATGCTTGCCAGAAGCCTTCATCACCTGGTCCTCTCTCTTCTGTCTTGAAGCCCAACCACAAAAGTGGTCTACATAAAAGAATGATGATCAGGTAATGGGCTACACAACGCCACCAGCATTTGAAAAGGCATTCCTTTTCACAGAAGACACCACAGTAATGTCAGTGATATAAATGATTTGTCCAGGATCACTGTACTGTCTGCTGGCATAGCCAGGATACAAGCATGAACAAATTGGTTCCTCATTTTTGAATATGGATAGCTTATCACCTCTCAAAACGAACACTTTATGTTCATCATTTGGGGTGGCTGTCTAGGTGTTACAAAACCCCATGTGAACAAACCAATTTCTAGACCTTCACCATATTGATGCTTTGTTTACTTTTACAGCAACCACTACATGGTGCAGGTACATTGCTAATAATAGCACCTGTTGTGCTAAAAAACAAACTACACATACCAGATGTTTTCAGATTCAGATATAGGAAATGCTGAGTTGACCTTGCTGGGATTTGTTACTGTAATCTTGTATATGAACACAGACCTCTACAATGGGTGCTTAACACACTGAGCTATATTCTGAACTATTAGAGCACTCACATTTATTAATAATCATTTGAACTTTGGCTATTGCACATGATCAATATAATCAAGAGAATGGTACACAAATGGTGTCTTACCGAACACACAAACTATGAATATCACGGTGAACACAAACAGTTACATGATTAATGGATCAAAGCAGAATTTTCTTTTCAACAACAGTAAGGTAATAGGATTGGAGGAGTCTCAGCAGCATGCCTTTAAACATCCTGAAATGTGCTATTTAAGTCGGATAGACTATGTGAACTGATTTATTTAGAGTTGGCAGCCTTGTGGGGCCCCCGGCAAGGTGGGGTCCCGGGGCAAGTGCCCCCTTTGCCCTCCCATAAAGACGTCTCTGGTTATGCAGTCGCTCAGCGTCAAAGTGCTCGGGGGACAGTGTGGAACTGAGGTCACTGGGTGCAGCTTTGCAATATATATATTGGTCCTGATGTCCTGTCTGTTGCGGGCACTTTTGAGGCATGTCAGTGCTGCAAACAGGATATCGTAGATGAGGAATCCGTGGGAGGAACATTCGTCAGAAAGAACATTACCGGGTGGTAAGTAATTTGTTCAGTTTCACTAATGTTCACTTGCCATCTATTTATTTGCAGACGGAGTCAGGTTATTTCGAGATGTTAGCTTTGCTCATTCATCTCGTAGAATCTCATGAATTTGGTGAACTAGAATCCAAGCTGTCTGCTAAGGCGATTATTCTCCCATTGTCACTACAGAAATAACTGTTTTCTCCCAGTAGGAAACCAGGCCATAACTATTCAAAAACTTTGACATTGATTATTAAAATATTCTAAATAGAATCATACTATTTTAAAAAATTGAATTTAACAGTTCATTTTTTAGAACGTTTAGTACTGTAGATGCAATTTGTTGCAAAGCTTTAGTCAGTATGATGTAACAATTCTGTTTTGCTATATTTCAAGAAGTATGTTCGGAGGTTTTAATACGTTTTAATTAATTAGAAAATACGTTATAATTAACCAACAAAAATGTCGTTGGTAGTAATAGACGTCTCCAAGTTTAATATATTTAAAAAAGTTGAAATTGTTAATGGGAAGGTTCTGAAAGCGTTTTCTACAATTCAACAGTGAAAAGTGTTGGTTAAAAAGTTATGACTTTTGAACATTATTTCATCAAGGGTGAGATGTGGTGATACGGTTATTTTATGATAAATTGACATTTTTTTGGATAAATATACTACGTTTAGAACTTCACTTTTCTGAATTGTTGGTAAGGTTTTAAAGTGTGATTAAATTTGTTTTTATTATTGTGCACCAATTTACACATAGCACTATAAACAAAAAATTGTTTTTTGGTGACCGGCCATTTGTACTCAAAAACGGATGATTAATTTTGTTAAATTGAATTTGTTATTAAAGAAAAGGCCATTTAGGATGAAATCGCTTGAGATTACCACATGCCAAAATAACTCCAGCTACAAATGCACAAAGTTCCGTCGGTTTGGATTTCCTTTCCCCAAAATCCAGAGTCTTTGGCTCTCTGTGGCACTTGCCCACTCTTAATTTTCTTGTAATAATAGTTGTGGTTTGATTGGTGGAGCCATCAGGCATTGGTTAATCATTTCTTTGATTGGTCTGATATTTCTGATAGTTTATTTTAGTCGGCCTTCCAAGATCATGTGTGACCATTTGGCGTTCACTTAGAGCCAGCACAGGCATTCTGAATTCTCCTCGAGTCTCCAAAGAAACATTTGGCTACTCTATATGAAAGTTATTCATAGACCTGTAGTGCTATACTTTACACATTGACCCTTTGATAGCAACTTCCCTTGTTTCACCCTGTGCCTTCATCCATCTCCCCGACCTCTCTCTGTAGTCTGCCTTTTTTTGTACAGCGAAACGTTGCTTCCTAATTAGATTTGTCCTATGTAACACATATGTATGTATTAAAGCAATAACGCTCCTGAGCACAAAGTAAATGAGGGTAGCAACTTCCCTTTCTGTAACCAAAATAGTTGAATGTTTTATGAAAAACCTGCTCAAGAATTAGTGTATTAGTTGCACATTATGTTCTTTGTCTTGGATAATAAAGCTGTTAGAATGGGAAATGTGCCGGGTGAGTAACTAAGAGAACAGTTTTCCCACAACATATCTTTTCTGAAGTATTTTTAATATTCTGTTTGTGGAATAAAACTGTTTTCACGTATCTGGAAAGTGATAGCTAGAGTGTTTCCAGTTCACCCAGTTGTACTAGGCACCTAGAAATCCACATTTGAGTGAGGGTTGTAGAAAAACGTTGGTTCACCCAAACTGTTGTATAAGCATTCAGCTCAGAATGGTAAAATGCTGCCAAATTCTGTTCTGTAATCTACAAATATCCAGTATTTCGTGAACTACTGTTTTTGCTAAGTAGTTTGTGCCAGTGTATTTTCAGGTCGGTCCACTCTTATGCAGATTACCCACTGTTAGGATGTTGTTTAAGGAGGAGTTGAATTATTGGCATTCTCCATTTCATGTGTGCAGCCCACCAATATGTATTTACATTAGAGGGACTACGTCTCCCAATTCTAATGGGAAATTTAATTTAGCTAAAGCCTTCCATAATTTAGAAGATCATCAGATTGAATTATGCTTACTGTACATGATCATTTGGAAATATCATCCCGGTATTTTTATCAGTAAAGTACTTAATGTGATGGAAATTGAGAAATTACCTGTTTTCAGGGCATTACAAAGGCTTAGAGGATGGCACGTCTTTAGGAGTTGTAAGGTTTTGTCCAGGACAGTTTCATAGGTTACAGCAACTACCCTGTTTGGCCAAGAATCTATACAGGATAGAAAGGTAGTCTGACTTTTGTAGAATAGGTTTGCATAATGTGATGATACTGCAGTCTTAATATTAATGTCATAGCGTGAGCTGGATTCACATTCTTCTTCTGTCTATTAATATCTCACAAAGTGAACTCTGTATTGATTGTAATAATAGCAAAGTTATCAGTGTATGCTAGCAGTTTAGAGGTGACGGAGTAATCCTGGGCCGGGATGATATAGTTCTTTGGTTTTTTTATTTATTTTTATTTTGAACTAGCTAAACAAAGTTAGCCTTACATAGAATTGCATACATAAATTACAGACACAAGTTAAAAAAGGAAAACAAAATCAAAAATTATATTTTCTTCCAACAGTATATGGTTAATTGTGCTGTATATAGCAAATAAAGGCCTGGAGGAAACCCCTCTTGTGTACCTTCATGAACTCTGAAAGTCTTACTTACAGGGGGAAGATGATTTAGATTGCCTCTTTTAAAGCAAAATATGTTCAACCATTTTCAATTTCAATATTCTGATGGAACGCACCAACATTCCCATGCATTCCAGTTTTTTGTTTAATATCCTTTTAGTAGTATTTCTCCTGCATGGGGTTTTACATGGATTCACATGCTCATGCTTATTCCCCGCTGTCAGGGTGGGAATCGTTGGCAATATTGAAGCAGCTTTGCTTTAAAGCTAAGACTGCTTGTTTCTTCTATAGCCTATTGCTTTCCCTTTGGGTCATACTGCCCCATTCAATGACACTCGTCCTCCTAAGCTCCACCCCTGGGTACCATATTCACATTTTTACAGCACATTTTCGTGTTAGGAGTCGTCATGTTTCGCTCCTCGAAATGTCAATAACTTATTTTCCTATGTTATGGGAGAAATTGTCTGCAATCACTGTGACTACCAGCAGCGGTGATCAGTTGCCAGGGGTGATCTACATCGTAGGATCACCAGACCGTGTGTGGGCGCAAGCCCAACTTGGACCTTCCACACGCACCACAGTGGATGCCACTAGGTAAGGCCATTTTAAGCCCGGCTGAAAATTCAGCCTGAAAAACATCTTCATTGACGATAGATATCTCAAATGCATTTACTGCTTGCATCCAGACCACGACACAGACGGATGGTCCATTTGCCAGGCTTTTTCTTCCAAGGCACAGAAAGATTGCCATAGAAGGTTGGTGGCGTGAACTGAAGAAGGTAGTGCCTCGGACTCGGCCTACAGGTGAGGGCATGTCCCTTCCAGGGTTGCTAGACCCCAAGAGCATACTCCCTCTGGCAAGAGGTTGAGATCCTTTGTGGACATTTCCCAGGGAAGATACCTAAAACGGCTAAATCATCCCATGCTGCGACTTCTTCCGCGGCTACGAGCACCGTGGCTGTGGAGCCTCTGACTGGAAAACAAAGGTCGACACCCTCTCAGTTGACGGGTCGTATACCATCGGCCAGCCATGCCCAGTCTACGAGCAAATCGTTGACGTCGCTACGAAGCATAAAACTTCATCATCAAGAACCCAGTCGAGGGGCCTGTCAGCAGCTACCCCATTGATGACTTCTTCCATGACGGCAGCTAACCACTCGACAATTCGTCCATAAAACCAACTCCACCGGTTTTCATTCTGTCAACGGCCTCATTGACGCCCATGGTCACTGTCTCCACTGTAACAACTGTTGCTTCCAGAGTGGCCCTGCCTCCCAGGCCTCCTTCATCCGCACCAACACAAGCCCTGTCATCAGATGCGCCATTAGCATCACCCCAGGCCCAGGGGTGCTGGCTTGGAGAGAGAGATGCCTCTGGGTCTCGCGTGCCTCCCAAGACCAACCAAATCCACACCACTCTTCACGCTGGCTCCATTGGGTCCTGCCAGGGTGTCACCCCATGTCTCAGTGATCCCGTCCTCGGATCCCTCGGATGATGGCCTTCCAGAGGGATTCTACTCTGACGAAGAAGGTGGACAAGGAGAACCTGATCCCATTAGGCCAATGCTTCTGCAACTGGCACAGCCATCTTGTGCTACTAGCCCTTTGCTCCTGGACCCTGGGCGGGCTCCTGCAGCGCCTAGAGATGTCAGTGGACATTTTAACCACTCTTCACACATTGTTTCCGAGATCCAACAGTGTCTCCCAGAGGCAGGTCCCATAACTGAACCGATGAAGAGTCCACCATTGCCTTCCATGGCCTGGCGGACAACTTCTCATCCAGCCCTAGCTGCCACTTGACAGGTGCCCTTTGCATCCCCTCCTGTGGTGGAGGAGGCAGCTCAAACTGACCCTGATACTTTCATGACCCAGTTTACTCAGGGGACTGATGAATTTGAGTACTGTGTTCATGCAGGTGCTGAGCTACCTGACGTCGACTTGCTCTCCAGAGACTCTCCACTGAATGAGAGGTTTATTTCATGCAATGATCTCTCACACTGTGAAGCTGTTCAGTCTCATTCCTAAAGAAAAGAAGAAAGGTTTCCTTTTTCAACAGTCGGAGTCTTCCAGGAAGACTACAGTATTGGTTCCCCTACATGATGATGTCTTGGAAGATGGCCTTTAGTCATGAAGGCCACTTGCACAGCTCCTGCAATAAAGGAGGGTTTGGAGAAAAGGTACTGGGTTCCAGACACAGTCCCACTGGTCTCTGCTGCGACTTGAAAGAGGTCTTCTAACCCCTCTTCCTCTTGTATGGTCCCTCCCGATCAGGAGGGCAAGAAACTGGATGCTTCAGGAAGGCGCATTATCACAACTGTGACGTCTAAAGTCAAAGCCGCCAAACGCGCTAGCCATTGTCCCGTGATATGATAGAGAGCTTTGTCATATGTTGGGTACTGTACTTGACTTCCTCCCCGATCAACAAGAAGGCAGAAGCCCTAGCTTTGTTCCATGAAGGGAAAGTAGCCTACGACCATGTGATCACTGTCGAACTGGACATCACAGATTTGGGCTTTCGACAAATGGGCAATGTAGTGGCCCTCCACTGCTAAGGTTGGCTCAATGTCACCAACCTCCGCCGGGATTTGCAGACAAAAGTGGTAGACATTCCATTCGATGGTGAACCATTTCGATCATTTAAAGAAAAGGTCTCAAGATCCTCAATGGGGTTCACCTCACCCTATTGTCAACCCTCCCATTCCACCACCCAGAAGGCATATAGGGGACGTTCCCAATCTTACCGAAGGGAAAGCCAAGGTCATCGTGCTCCAGCAGCCAGACAGCATACGCCAACACCCTGACTTCAGCAACCCAGTAAGAGGCCGGTTATCTCAATTTGTCAACCAGTGGCACAACATCTCCACAGACCAATGGGTGCTCAATATCATCCAACAGGGTCACACCCTGGAATTCCAGGACAAATGCCCTCACATTCCCCCATCTCCAGACAAGAATAGCCCGTAGCGCAGCTGCTAACAAATCAAGCCATGTTAAAGAAAGGGGCAGTAGAACCAGTCCCTCTGCACTTCAGGGACTCTAGAGTGTACTCGGGAGTAGAGCACTCACAAATTCCTCAAATCTCAAAAATTCAGGATGGTCACATTGCAGCATGTGTTCGGCCAGCTGGAGGAAGGGAATTTGCTGTCGACCCTTGACTTGAAGGATGCTTACTTCCACATCCCCATTAATTGTAAGCACCCGATGTGTCTATTCTTTGTCATTCAGGGAAGACATTACCAGTTCAAGGCTCTACCATTTGGCCTAAAATCAGCTCCAAGGGTGTTCACCAAGTGCTTGGCTTCAGTGGCAGCGCACCTCTGTCACAAGGGACTTTACATCTATATCTACCTGAACGATTAGCTGATCTGATCCAGCTCTCATAAAATGGTAGTCCAGCACACCATCCAGGCCCTGGTTGCTCTGGGAGTCTCAATATACTATCCAAAATCCTGCGTAGTGCCTGGCTGCTCTGGGATTCTCAATACAGTATCAAAAATCCTGCGTAGTGCCATCTCCGAATGTACTATCCCTAGGATCCCGCCTAAACGTGCTATCGTGTCTAGCGACTCCATCAGAAGACAGGATAAAGGCCAGCCTAGGAAAGGTCCAACAGCTGTCGGCAGCTCACATTGCAACCGTCTGATCCTTCAAGTTCTTGCTGAGGATGAAGTCCTCGTGCATCTATCTTGTGCTTTTTAGCAGACTACAGATGAGACTGTTTCTGGATGCCAGATGGAAACTAATTATGGGCTAATGGAATGACAGGATCATCCTCAATCCGGGCTTCCGACCAGCCCAAGGATGGTGGTCCATTCGGCCTGTTCGCAAAGGGCGCTCCCTTTCAGACCCTTGCTCGCAACAGTCACGACCTACGCCTCTCTTTGAGGTTGGGGCGCCCACACAGGGAAACTGTATTCCAGGGGCCTCTGGCTTCCAGGAGATAAGGAGTTGCATATCAACATCCCAGAACTGCTGGCAGTCTTCTGGGCCCTGAAGTCCTTCAAGCTCAGCTTCAGGGGATGCTAGTCTGTGTCTTCACAGACAACATGACCACTATGTTATGCATAAGGAAGAAGGGCGAGACTCGCTCTCCCATTCTCTCTCGAGAGGCGCAGAACCTGTGGCTCTGGACCATTGCTCATTAGACCTTAACTGTTCCGTTTCACCGGGCAGGCGTTCACAATACCATCAGAGAGACTCTCAGCAGGGAACTATGGTGCTGCCACAAATGGCAACTCCAGCAGACCCAGGTATCTCTTATCTTCAGCAAGTTGGGTCACCCTCAGATCGCCCTTTTTGCCACAGCAGCCAACTTCAAATGCCAGAATTTTCACAGCAGATAGCCTCAAGCCAAGAGCCTAGGAGACGCCTTCTCATTCCCTTGGGAGGGCGTGTTCTTGGATGCATTCCCGCCAATCCTTCTGCTGCTATGTGTGATCAATACACTCAGACAATCCCGCTGCAGGATGATACTGATTACATGGGCGTGGCCCAGGCAGATCTGGTATCCAGACCTTCTCCATCCAGACCTGCTATTTTGAATCTAGCTGTTGGTACCATTTGCTGCTATTTTGAATCTAGCTCTTAGGACCATTTGCTGCTATTTTGAATCTAGCTGTTGGTACTAATAGCTAGATCAAAAATAGCAGCAAATGGTACTATTTGAATCTAGCTGTGCCCAGTGACTAACCTGTGCTACCCCTTCCTGCTTTTCCCCACATCCTGTTTCTCCCTCCACTACTCTTTTCTTCCTCCTCCTCTACAACACCTATGGCACGCTCCGTCTATCCTATTTTTTCTAACTGTTTCTCCATTGACTATCCTACCCTTCTCACTAGGGTCTGGTAGGAAGAAGTTCAAAAAGGATATCTTGGCCTCTAACCCTGGTCTCCCTATCGCTGACACCTACTCCAGCGCTTCCTCCAGACAGACCCTCACCGACATCCTCTTTGTCGTTCCTTCGCCAGACCTTTGGACTCCTCATATGGTCTCTGTGCTCTCTCCCTTCTCTTCCTCACCCATTAAGGGTGGCACTGGGTGGGAGGCACTCCTGGACCCCTTTCACTCCTCTGAGTAATCATTAATGTCTACGTTAATGGCACCGTCATGCTCCAAGGCCCTCAGGCCAACCTTCTCCTCTTTGACAGATGCTTCCCACGCCTCATCAATTTCCGCTCTTCTTCTGCTGTCCTTTCTCTCCCTTCTTCAGCTTCCTTGCCTCACTCCTCTGCCTCCTCCTTGGCTAACTTGCCCTATCCTCCTTCCTCTCCTGCCCCCCCCCCCCAACCTGGGCTCCCTCTACACCTCCGCAGGGCGTACCTCTGATTTGTACCCCTCCCCGGAAGTCCTTCAAGGATGGCAACCTTCTCCATATTGCCACTCTCAAATCACGCTCAGCTGTCAAACACTCCTCTGACATCTTCTGGCACCTGGTAGAACTTGACCTTGATGCCCTCGGTCTCACTGAGACATGGTTCACGGCCAGCTTTGTCACAAGCTTTGGCACTCTACTCCCTGATGACTACAAGATCCTCCCCGCGCCTAGACCCAACTGTTCCAGAGGAAGTGTAGGCTTGATCTTCCCGGTGTGGATTCCTGCCTCTGCCATTCCTATGCAGGCCTACTCCTCTTTTGAATGTCTTGTCTGCAGGGTTTCTTTCTCTCCTGGCCACTCTATTACCGTGGCTACTATCTATCGGCCACCTGGTCAGATCTCCTCCTTGAGTGGGCGGACCTCTCCACCTCCCTCCTGACCTCAACCATTCAACTCCTCCTTCTTGGAGACCTCAACATCTATCTGGATGCTTCCTGTCCCTCCTGTGGACTCTCTCTTCTCTCTCTCTCTCTCTCTCTCTCTCTCTCTCTCTCTCTCTCTCTCTCTCTCTCTCTCTCTCTCTCTCTCTCTCTCTCTCTCCACCCCTCTGGCCCCACTCACTATGCAGGACACACTATGGATGTTCTGATCCCTTCAGACCTCCCCCTCTCTATCCCTCTGACCACTCCTCTCTCCTGGAGTGATCACTCTCTCCGTCCCTCGCGTCTCTCCCTCTCTACCCCTCAGACCAAGCCAAGTCCAACACTGTCCCCTACCTTCTCCGTCATCAGACCCATGAAGCGTGTGTCAGTTGATGCTGTCGCTACCACTTCCTTTCCCCCTCCTCCACCTCTGGCTGACTCGCATCCTGATACAGCCCTTTTCATGCTCTACTCTTCTATCTCTGAGACTCTTGATGTTCTTGCCCCTGTCGAGAGGATCCGCTTGAAGCCCAAAGCCAAGTGCAACTCTTGGTACGACTCTGACACAGTTACCCTTAAACACAAGTATAGGGTGGCTAAGCGGAATTGGCGGGCTTCTTGTGAATCCTCTGACAAACTGGGCTCCCGCCTGCTCCAAAGGCAATACCGGCTCCTTGTCCACACTAGGTTCCCAGTGACTTTTTCGACAAAGTGTGAATGCCTAAAGTTCTGACACAAAACACTTACTTAACTATACTAAATTAAAATAAACCCTTTAATATTAAATAAATAAATTCAAAACTTTTTTTGACATTCGAAACTAATGTTTTGAAACTTTGACTGGACACCTACGCACTAAGAGAGAGCCCATATCCAAGCCTGCATCTCTGTGGCATCTAATAACTCGGCCAAACTCTTTAAAATGTACAAGGATTTGGCCAACCCTGCTGCAGCCTCTACCTCTCCTGTTGCTTCCCAGGCCTTCTCCACGGCCCTTGCTTCTCGTTTCATCTCAAAAACCCATGACATCCTGAGCACCCTCTTGTCGTCTCCTCCTCCTCCCCCCCCCTTCTCTCTCCGATACCTTTGTTCCCCACTTCAGCCGCCTCTCTTCCCTCTTTCTCATCTTTTCCTCTGTTCTGCCCTAATGGGATTTCCAGACAAGTCCGATCTATGAAAGTCTCGGCAAAACAGGTTTTTCCCTGTTCGTCCAAATCCATCAATGGATACTCTTGCTCCTGCTCTGGCTGACTTCTGTAACCATTCCTTCATCTCTGTAGCCTTCCCCTCCTCTCTGAAGCACTCTCTTGTGCACCCTCTTCTCACAAAACCCACAGGTGACCCCTCTTGCCTGGCTAACTATCGCCCGATCTCTATCACTCCTTTCCTGGGCAAACTCCCGGAAAAGCTGGCCATCTCCCAGCTCAACCTTCACCCTGATCTCCAACGTTGATTCTAATATCCCATTTGTCCTCATCTTACTTGATCTTTCTTCTGCCTTTGACACGGTCAACCATGTCATCCTGCTCAATCGCCTCTGTGATAATCTGGGTATCACTGATCAGGCCCTGGCCTGGCTGACCACCTTCCTCTCCAACCGACCCTCTCAGGTCCAACTTGGGTCCTTCCTTTCCTCTATCTCACTTTCTACCTGTGGTGTCCCCGAGGGGTCTAACCTCTCTCCCTGGCTCTTCAACCAATACCTAACACTGCTCGCCTATTGTATTGCTGCTCTCTGCTCAAACTTTCAATGCTATGCGGATGACACCCAACTTGTGTTCAGTCTCCCCTCTGCCACCCCTTCCCCTCTGTCATCTCCGACTTTTTTGGCTGAAATCCAGAAGTGTTGCGCCACCAGCGACCTCTGCCTTAACGCCAGTAAGACAGAGATCCTCCTCATCAGCACACCTGCACCTTCCTTTCCTGTCACTCTCTGGTCAGGCTCCCTTGGCCCTCTTCCTGCTCCCACTTGCGAGGCTAAGAACCTCTGGGTCATCTGTGACTCCACGCTTTCCTTTTCTCCTTGCATCTCTGACATCTCAAAAAAGTCTTAACTACCAACTGCACCTCCTCAGAGGTATTCTTCCTTTCCTCTTCTTCCCCCAGAAGCCCACTTTCTCCAGAGGTTTGGTTCTCTCTAGGCTGGACTATTGCAACAGCCTCTTTCTAAATCTGCCTGCAACCATGCTCCGTCCTCTGCAGCTCATCCAGAACAGCACTGCAAGACTTGTCCTTGGTCTCAAGCCCTGGGATCCTATCTCTCCAGCCCTGAAATCTCTTAATTGGCTCCCAGTGGCTGCAAGGATTAGATTGAAGACCCTTTGCATTGTCTGCAAGGCTTTCTGAGGGCCGGGTCCACAATACCTTCAACTCTCCCTCCGTGAATACATGAATACATTCCTATTCGAGCTCTTCACTCCATCTCCAACTCCCTCAGGGCCAGTCGCTTCTCCAAACGACGAGTTGGGGGTAGATTCCTTTCCACTGCTGGGGCCTCCCTCTGAAACAGACTCCCTTCCTTCCTCTCTGAAACTTGAGCAGAACCATCTTCGGTTTAGGATGCACCTCAAGACCTTCCTCTTTGCTTATGCCTTCACTCTTCCTCTCCCTTGCTAATCTTTCTGCTTTGGCACCGGGCCCCTGGTCACCCTCTGATTTCGGGCCCAGACCCATGCCCTCCCAGCTACACACCAACGCTGCCTCCTGGCAACCCCTGCACTTGGGTCTGTATCTGCAACTCTACAGTCCCCTTCCAGCACTTATCAGACACCTGTTGTCTACACCTTCTCGCACTTACCACCTGCTGGCCGCACTACCTGTTATTGTTCTATAACATGTTCAGCACTTACCCTCTACCCTGCACTTGCACATTCTCAATGTCACTGGGCCTAGTAAGATCGTTGTTTTGTCCTCCCCTGCCTCGTCGCGCTCTGAAACACTTGTGTATGGGCACAATACAAATCAAATCCCATATCATATCTGTCAGTGGCTCCAGCCGTCAAAATGCCTCCTCTCCAGGGAAGGAGGGTCAATCATGCACCATGACCCTGGCTCCTGCAGCCCTAGAATTCGGACAATACTCGCTCCCTCCCGAATGCAAGAACATTCTGGCTACAGTCATAGCTCCATCAAGGGTTTCCTGCTATAAACACAAGTGGAAACGCTTTATTTTGTGGTGCCATTCACAAAGGATCTCTCCTCTGTGAGTCACAGCCCCGCAGCGTCTGCCTTACCTGCTCTTGTTGCCAAGTCTGGACTAGCCCATGCATCTGGCTGCCATATCCCGCTAGCTCGGGCTGCGGGCAAGCTCTCCCAATGGTCTCATAGGCTTATGAAGAAGTTCCTCAAAGGCCTCTTCAGGGCCCTCTATTGAAAGTTCCAGCTCCAGCTGGGGGAGCTTAATGTGTTTTTATCAAAGCTTATGAGTCCACCTTTTCAACCAATGCATCGAAAATCTTCAAAATATCTGTCTTGGAAGATGGCACTCCTAGTTGCTATTACCTCGTCATTCTTTGTGGCTATTACCTCGGCCAGGCGGGATAGGGAAATTCAGGCTCTCTGGTGTAAGCCTCTGTATTTTTCCTTCCAAGATGGTTCTGTGGACCCATCCGTCCTTCGTGCCTAAGGTCCCATCAGACTTTCACTTGAACAAATCTTTAGTCTTTCCAGTGTTCTTCGCTAACGCGGCTTCACCCGCAGAAAGGGCTTTGCATTCACTGGATGTTAGTGTGCCTTGAAGTACTATGCTGCATGCACCAAACCGTTTTGAAAGGCTTCTCAGATTTTCGCTGCTTTTGGACATATCGGGAATGGGAGGGCTCTGTCTAAAGCTTCCCTCTCCTGGTGGCTTTCTCGCAGTATCATGCACTGCCATCGTCTAGCCAACAGGTCAGCCGAGAGCCCACTCCACTAGAGCCATTGCAGCAACTACAGCACTTCTCTCTGGTGTTCTCCTGCTGGATATTGGCAATGCTGCTACGTGGAGGTCTACCCATACCTTCACAAGATTCTACTGTGTTGACAGGGATTCCGGGGAAGAGTTCTGGGTCTGCCAAGCAGTGCTGAGCAACCTGTTCATATGAAGTGAGCCTGTTCCAGGGGTAGGTGTATTGCTTCTGTTGAGCTTTGCCACTTTTCGTGGTTGTGTATATGTACTGCTGTGCAGTCGTATTCATGAATATGTGAATCCATGTAAGACCCTATGCTGGAGAAGGAAGAAGTTACTTGCCTGTAACTCCTGTTCTCCAACATGGATCTTACATCGATTCACATGCGAACCCTGCCTCCTTCACCTCTCTGGCTCTTCTGTTTCTTACTGCCACTTTATGTGCCCTACCAAATCTGAAGATGGCCACCAGGGGTGGAGCTTAGGAGGACCAGTGTCATTGGTTGGGGCAGTATGACCCAACGTGACAGCAATAGACTATAGAAGCAACAAGCAGTTTTTAGCTTTAAAGGGAAACTGCTTTAATATTACAGAGGATTCCCCAGCCTGACGGGGAATATTCATGAGGATTTGAATCTATGTAAGGCCCATGCTAGAGAACAGGAGTACAGGCAAGTAACTTGTTCCTTTGTTTTTGCACCATTCAATGTTGTGTTCCCTTTATTACAGCACTTGGGGACATACAGGGACCAAAATAATTTAAGAAGGCCTGCAAGAGTTATAAAATGAAGCTTGCTGCTAGTAAATGCATGTATCCAGGATTGCACAAATCATTAAGACTCAGTTCTTTGCAAATATACATTTTATTAGAATCGCACATGTTTTACAAGTTACCATGCCAAGGCAACTAACAGGGAATATCTTGTCTGATGTGTACGTGTCGCATATTTATCTGGTGAGAGATCAGGGAGTTCCTGCCAGACCTCTCCTTGAAGAGACAGGCCTCATTGCGCAGGACCTTATGGAGTCGTCCGTCTCCCACATCTACACCGCCAGCAGAGGGCTGTGCCTGGGGTCGAGATGAGGCAGACAGCGTGGATCTATGTCACCAAATTCTTTTCTGATGTGCAGGTTAGCATCCTGGATCTTCGGTTTGAGGGGTCGGGTCTTTTTCATTCGTCCACTGATAAAGTGCTGACGAATTACGCCGACCGCTAAGTTCTTGGCCATCCTGACTAAACCATGGCAGAAGTCTTTCCCCTCAGTCCAAGGGAAGAACCGACTTCAAACCCTGCACCTTCAGTGGCTTCAAGGGGCTTCAGACTGTGCTGCATGGAGGCCAGACTACAGGAGGAAACAGAAGAGAACATTGCACAGTTTTTCCCACTGCCTGTCCTCCACTCCCACCACAGACACCAAAATGCAATGACCTAACAGTCGGGGAACACAGCTCGCCTCGAGGGGGCTCGCTGGCTCTCTTGAAGGACAGCTGGGAGAGGTGTTTCAAGAGTCCTTGGATCCTTTCTATAGTCTCCACAGGCTTCAGTCTTCCTCTTCCTTCCTCTCCATATCTGTTGCAGCAACGTTCCCTGGCGCTTTTATGGAAGATCCTCACTCTTTTGGAGATGCAGGCTGTGAAGCCAGTTCCTCAGTCAGACAGGGGATCTACACCAGGATTTTTGCAGTACCCAAGAACAACCAGGCTGGCCTGAGGGTAGTCCTGGGCCTGTAATTCCTCAATCTATCTTTACCTCTCAAACTCTTCAAGATTATTAACCCAGCACGCTTTGCTGGGTCTCTATGCGCAGGGGACTGGATGTGTTCCCTAGACCTCAAGGATGCGTATCTTCATGTCCCCATCTACCAGCCTCATCGGAAATTTCTGTGGTTCATGGTTATGTTGTACAACTTCCAGTACACGGTGCTGCCTTGCTGCCTCAACTCTGTCCCTTGTGGGTTCACAAAGCTGATGAATGCATTGGCTGGTCTCCGGCTGGAGGGCCATCACTTATACCCTTATTTGGACAGACTGGCTGGTCAGGGACAGTTCGCCTGATATGGATTTCCTCCGTCCATCACCCGGTGGACAACAATGCGGAAGCGGACCGGCTCAGCTGCTTGGGGTTCAACACCTATGAATGGGAGTTACACATCAACTGTTTGTTGCCCTTGTTCCAAAGATGGGGTTTTCTAGATCAGTAGTTAATTGCATCTCCTCTGAATTCCAAGTGCCCTCGGTTTGGTTTGTGGGAAGGACAGGGTCAGGGGTCTCTGGCAGATGCGTTCCAGCTCTGCTGCCACGGTTGCAGGTGTTATGCATTACCTCTGCTTCCGTTGCTCCAGTGGATCCTTTGCAGGTTTTGGGCGTTGGTGGGCTGCAGCCTCATCTTGATTGCCCCCCACTTGCTGTCGAGGGCTTGTTTCTCGGATCTGCTGCACTTGTGCTCCCAGGGGGCCTGTCCATCTTCTGATCCCCAGAAGGTGCTTCCAGGCGCAGTAGGGTGTGGCAGTGGAGCACCTCAAGCAGGCTGGCCCTAGCGGCCTGGTCCCTGACCAGCTGAGACCGCACCATGCTCCGTTTTCAGAGGACAACTGGGACATCATACAGGAGGCCAGAAGGCTGTCTATGCGATCTCAGCACAAGAGTATATGGACTAGAGGTTGCCACTGGGCTCGCGACAAGCGGCTGAACCCCCTCATCTGCTCCCAGGACAATGTGCTGGCCTTTTCCACACATCTGGCTCGCTCTGACGTTCAGGTTGGTACCTACCGCACCTATCTGGTGGCCATTGGGGCCTACAAGAATTCCCCAGAACATGGTTTTTCAGCAGCTAACCCGGTGGTTAAGGCCCACCTCAAGGGGTTGTCCAGGCTCTTTCCTCCAGTACATAGGCTGCATCCGGCCTGGGACCTTAATGTGGTTCTTGCTGCCTTGCAGCGCAAGTTCTACAAGCCGATGGCCTCGGTGGGCATTTGGCTGGTGGCACTGAAGATGGGGTTATTGGTGCCGCTTACTTCGGTGCACAGGGTCAGCGAGCTGCAGGCATTCCCATCATGCAAGCCCTTCACCACCTTTCATACGAAAAGGTCATCTTGTACACTCATCCAAACTTCTTGGCCAAGGTGGTATCTCCATTCCATTTGAATCAGAAAATCTGCCTGCCGATGTTCTTTCCGAACCACAGTCGGAGACTGAAAGGGCTTTGCGTTCCTTGAACCTCAAGAGAGTAAACAAGTTCTATCTCTCTCAGACAAAAGCTTTCAGGTAGTCTGAGGCGTTGCTTATCACCTTTGGGGGCACAGCTCCTGGCACCCAGGCTTCCAAAGCTTTTATTGCCCTTCGGATGGTCCAGATCATCTCGGAGGCGTATACAGCCATGGGCAAGCAGGTTCCTGCAGGGATTCATGCCAATACGGTCAGAGCTAAAGCCACGCCCATCGCATTTCAGAGACATGCTTCTTGGGATGTCATCAGCAGGGTGGTTACTTGTGCCACTCCGTCTGCGTTCTGTAAGCACTATTCCTTGTATACCAGCTCCAGGTGGGATGCAGAGTTCGTTCAGGCAATTCTGAAGAACCTTTTTGCTTCGTTTTAAATATGAGACCAGTTGTCATTGAGCCGCGAGGGTAGCTCAGAAGCAATGCGTTCGCCTTGGAAGCAAGACCGGTTCGATCCCCAATTCTGCACTTAGAAACCTCTGGGTATTAAGCGCGCTATAAATAAACAATTACAGCTCCAACCTATTGTCTTGTTCGGTGGAATCGCCCACAAGGATGGAGGCAAGGGGAAGGGATATATGAGTAATTAAAGTTACTAACTGTAGTTGCTAGAGTAATCCTAGTCCCCTTTCCTCCATACGTCCCATCCACCTCTCCCCGCTTGTATGCCAGGGGCTAAAATATTCAGCATAGGTATTAAAGCGTTCGATGTGTTAAAACAGGTCTGATGTGAGGTGCTGGAGGGCGGGGTCTCAGGGGAGTTCCCTCGCCCAGGCCCATGTGATGTACTACATTCTAAAGGGGAAGCTCAATTTTTCACTGCCAAAGATTCCGGTACCACCCCCATAATGATGGAGGAAAGGGCACTGAGCACTATGAGTAATCTAGTCACTACAATGAGTAACTTTAATAACTTGCCTCCCCTTATTTGCATTGTCAATCTTAGCTAACCCTAAAACTCCAACCCGATCTGGCCTACTGGTGTCCACAGATTGATGTACATCCACAGATTATGCAGTGCATTTTCTGGGGTCCATGATGACTTGTTGCAGTCTGGATTTGCCAAAGCCTGTTCTCCCAGCTCCCCCTCCAATCCCTGCTCTTATGGGGGATTACCCCTGTTCTCACCCCACCCACTCTGCCCACCCTAATTCCCCCTTATCTTCTGCAAAGGATACCCCCGCAACCCATGGTCTCTTTAGAGGCCAAGCTCGGTTTCCTCTAAAGAACCCGCCCTTTTCCCCTGGCACCTCCAACCCCCTTCTGACCCCCGCTCAGCATCCCAACTGAGACCTGCCACGTTGCGTCTCGCATCGCGCCACCCACACCACCACCCTCACCTTTCTTAAAGCATGCGCTATTTCCCAACAGTCCGCGGTCCAAAAAAGGCAACCCGTCGGGAAATATTTTTGGTCAAAAATTGGCATTTCTGTTCTCTGCACCCACAATTTAATGTGCTGATGTTGTTTGTCACGTCGCCCTGGCGACGGATTCGCCCACCACATCATTGTGGGTGATGGTCCGTGTTTGGGTCATGTTAAGGGAAATGACGTTGGGGTTAGGGAGGCGGGCGGCATGGGGGAAAAAGCAGTTCCGGGGATATTGTTAAATAAAGAAGATGCATAACACGCTGCTCCACGTCCTGTGTTTTCTTTGGGCCTGCAGTGGAACCGCGCAGCCTGTAGTACACCGGGTAGCCCCTGGTGCTGCAGAGCATCATATTGGCGAGAAGGGTTTTCCGAGCACACACAGTGCTGTCAGGTGGCGCAGGAGCGCAGCACAGTGAGGTGCGGGCCGGGAGGATGCCGTCGGCCATTGCTAACACGCATCAGCACGCCTCCCCTCCTTAGGCCCAACCCTCCTCAAGCCACGGAGCCACAGCCCTAGTGGCAGGCAGGGAGGCAACAAAGCCCTTCTCCTCCCCTCCCCCACCACATCCTCCTGCCCTCCCAGCCCGCCGGCATCCCTCACAGACAGGCGGCCGTGTCCACCAACAGGAAGACAGCAGGCCCACTGCCTGACAGCGCCCCGGTGGCCAGTGCTGGTGTCCAAGTGTGGGACAAAGTGGTAGTGGTGACAAGGCCTAGGACAAAAGGAGATAGGCCGCAACAGGGCGAGGGAAGCACCCTCCCCCGCCACGTGTTACAGGCCACAAGGGGCCTACAGGCACCACTCACTGCATGGCACCAGCAGATGAGGACAAGGAAACACGCTGTTTCGGGGATTGCACGCAACAAGACCTGAGGACAACCGCTAGACCAGTGCAGCCGAAGAGCACTAGGCCCTAGACTACCACTCAGCAGACAGCAGCAAGGGTAGAGCAAGACACCATTTCACAGACCCACCCCAGGCCGCCAGGACCTCACAACATGTCTGATAAGGAGGCCTCCTCCACGTCGGCCGACGGCACGCCGGGAGGCGACACAGTACTGGCAAACCCTTCCGGGGGCGCTTCACAGGTATAACACCTACCTCACCCTTTCGACTTGCGAGACACTAGCAATCTGGGGCCACGATGGGCAATCTTGCTGAGAGACTTCAAGTCCTACGTGCGGGCCATAGGACTCACAGACGACGCCCACTTGAAGAACACCTTGTCCATGGCGGTGGGACTCGCCGTACGGGACATCGTTGGGAGAGCTGCTTGACCTGGACACTGTTGTATTGCAACCTGCATGAGAAATTGTCTGAATAATTCACACCTCACACCAACATAGACTATAAGAGGTACATCTTTCATACAACACATCAGGATAAAGAGGAGTCCCTCGATAACTTTGTCATTTGGCTCTGCATCAAACTCATGTACTGCGAATTCCACAGATATTTGAACGAGGAGGCCCTGCAGTCTCAAGTCATCGTGGGCTGCAAGTCGCAAACATTCAGGGAGAAACTACTGCAGAAACAGGTTGCTAGAGGACATTTTAGCCTTGGCTAAGATGGAAGCAGCGGTAGAGTGCCAGCTTGACAGGTTGGGAAAAATCACCATACAGTATAAAACCGCTGAAACGGACGCCATCAACAAACTGTCTATGGTGCCAAATCAACCGGGCAGGAGATCAGACGTTATGCTTCCGGTGCGGATACGAGTACCCCCACATGAGTGAATGTCCTGCTCTGGGACAGCAATGTGCCGCATGTGGGGGAGACGACCCCTTCCGGGCTGTTTGCAAGTACGCACCAATCAATACAACCAGCATGCAGAGATTTCCAGAACGACGGAGAAGCGCTCGGGCAAGCCTGCCAGGCAACTGACAGGAAGCCCAGGGGTCAGAGGAAGGAAGATTGAGAACACTGTAGCACGTATACCCAAGATGACCATCGGGCTCCTGATGGTGGCAGGTGCAGTGACAGGAGAAGATTTGTGAGGCACATAGAGATGAGATCACCGTTGAGCACTGATTCCCCATCATCGGGAGACAACCAGCGAAAGAAGGGCTATGTGTGGGCTCTCAACAACTGTACCACCACCCAACAAAGCCCCATACTCACACTACACGTCAACGGCTGGAGTTCCTCATCGACACGGGGGGTGACAGTCAATATCATCAGTGAAGAGGCATACAACACTCTCGCCAATCCTCCGAAACTCAAAAAGCCAACGGTTGACACATACCCGTATGGGTCGACCACGCCCCTTCCCTGCAAGTGCATAATAACAGCCTGGTGCACTCACAAAACCTGTGCGGTGAAGATTCAGCTACACGTCCTCAAGACGGAAGTCAACAGCGGCTGCATACTCAGCTTCTGGACGGCAGTCGATATGGGGCTAGTACACATATCATACGAGCTAATGGCCCACAAGTATTTTGCCATCTCTGAAGACGTGGAAGTGGTATTCCCAAAGCTATTCAAAGGTTTGGGAAAACTGGAACACGGGAAGATACAACGGCACATCAATCCAGAGGTCCGTCCTCTGGCCCTACACTACCGGGGCATACCGTGAATATACAGAGGCAAGTCGAGGAGGAACTGGAAAAACTCCTGCAACAGCAGGTAATCGAACCGGTCACCTGCCCCACCCTGTGGGTCTTACTCATAGTCCGGGTCCCAAGAAGTCGCCAGATGGATCCATAAGACTATGTGTGAACATGAGGCGAGCCGATGAAGCACTTGAGCGTGAACGTCACCAAGCGCCAAGGATAACTGACATGATCCATCCACTCCATGGGGTGAAGGTATTTTCCAAACTGGACCTCACAAAAGGGTACCACCAAATCGAGGTAGCGCCCAAATCTCAATAGATCACCACGTTCGTGATGCACTTAGGGCTGTTTCAATACAAAATACTCTGTTTCGAAATATCGTCGGCCGCCGAGATATTTCAGGAAGAGATTCACAAAGTCATACAGCATGTATCCAACTGCCTAAACTATTCGGACGACGTGTTTTTTCTTCAGAAAATCTAAATAGGAACATGACGTAGCCCTGCACAGTGTTGAGGCAGCAGGGTTCACCCTCAAAAAAGCAAAGTGCGAATTTGGGAAAAGGTCACTTTGTTTTTTTCAGACACATCCTCTTGGAAAAGGGAATGCGACCTGACCTGGACAAAGTGGCAGCAATCAACAAGGCACAACCCCCTCCTAACACGTCCGAGCTAAGGTCCTTCCTGGATCTGGTGAGCTATTGCTCCTGATATCTCAAGGACTATGCCACTGTAAGCAACCTGCTTTGACTCCTCACCCCCAAAGATCATCCGTTTGAGTGGTCAAGGGACTGCAAGAGCGCATTTGAAACGATTCGCAATAACATCGCCCGGGCGAAGGACATGGCATACTTTGATGCACAAAGGAGGACCAAAGTAATCATGGACGCCAGTCCATGGGACTTGGAGCAATCCTGACGCAGAGGGACCCCTCAGACAACTCCGTCTTCATCGTAGCATATGCCAGCAGGACCCTCACGCCCACGAAACAGGCCTACTCTCAGGTGGAAAAGGAGAGTCTAGCCCTGGTAAGGGCCTGTTAATACTACCACCTGTACGGGAAGGTATTCAAGATCATAACTAACCATCAGGCCCTCTTAACAATATACGGGGACCCAAAGGCCAGAATGTCTTTGGGGTTGCCAGATAGGGTCTGCGCCTGCAGGGCTACAAACTCGACATACATCGCCCAGGCAAGGAGGACAATCCGGCAGACTATCTATCCCGCCACCCAACAGGCCCTGCACATACATTGCCGGCGTGTACATCAACATATGTGGTACACCACCTCCAGTCGCTCCCAGTGGCCTGGGCTGACCTCGTGGCAGTATCCGAGCAGGACAAGGCCCTCAGCGTCGTGGTCCATTGCATCAAATCAGAAAGAATATCACACTTCAAGTATCAAGCCAGGAATGAGAACAAAGCTGTACGGGATGATATCCGGTGCTTAGACCTGGTAAAGGACAAGTTATCCGTCGTCAATGACATCATCATCATCATCATCATCAAGGGCTGCAAAGTGGTCACCCCAGAGGCACTTAGGGAGAAGATAATCAGGCTAGCTCACAAAGGTCACTGGGGGGGTGGTGTCAACAAAGTGGCTTCTTCAACAAAAGGTGTGGTTTCCCAAACTTGACACCATAGTAGAGGAAATGGTAGAGGGATGCCCCACCTGCGCACAAGTTGCTCTGCCTCTGCACCCGAATTCACTACAAATGCATCTACTCCCCGAGGCTGTATGGGATGAGCTGGAGGTGGACTTCTTCGGTTCCCTGTGCAATGGCACGTATGTCCTCCTGCTGATAGATGAGCACTCTCGGTTTCCGGAAGCCCAGCTGGTCAAGAGCATGTCAGCAACGTGCGTGAACCTGGTACTAGACCGTATGCTGTCCACAAACAGAATCCCGGGAGTTATAAAATCGGGCAATGGACCGCCCTTCACGAGCCAGGACTTCCAAAACTTTGCGAAGAACATGGGGTTTCAGCACTGGAAAGTGACCCCAGCGATGGCCCCAAGCCAACGGCTTTTTGAGAGGTTTATGGCAACCATCAAGAGGACACTGCATATAGCCTACATACTCCACAAACCCTTTGAGTAAGCACTCTACCAGCTGTTCCGGCAGTACCACCACACTCCACACAGCACCACAGGAGTATGCCCTGCAGACTTGATGTTTCGACACCACATCAAAACGAGGCTACCAGAAGCACCCGCCCGGTCGCGCCGACGCCGCTTGGAAAGCAAGCGAGCGACAAAGACCAGGAAGAGAAGAGCAAGATGAAGGATTGAGCGGACACCCGGAGGTGGGCTCAAGATGGCACCATTGAATTAGGAGACCAAGTGCTGGTACGTCAACCAAAGGGTTGGAAGGAAGATGCCACTTTTGCCCCCGAACACCTAATAGTGACCCACAAGAAAGGCCCCATGATCACAGCCAGTGGGGATAGACAATCGGCAGTGATGAGAAACCCGTCGCACTTCAAGAAGATTGAGGCCTCGCCAACCCTTGGGTGGGAGCAGATGTATGAGAGTCCTGAGGAAAGGTTGTCCAATGAACCTTATCTTGGAGACTGGGAGCAGTCAGAAGAAGATGATGGTGTCGGGAGAAAGGCCTTGTACCCGCCAGTGACTCGCCTTCCCCAGAGATGTCAAATGAAGCCTCCGAGACTTATTGAGGAAATGGACTGACAAACTGTGAATGACCCTTTATCTCAAAAAGGGGGGAGATGTCACGTTGCCATGGCCACTGATTCCCCCCCCCACCACATCATTGTGGGGGACGGCCTGTGTTTGGGCCATGTTAAGGGAAATGACGCTTGCAGCGTGGGGGTAAAGGCAGTTCCGGGGACATTGTTAAATAAAGAAGACACGTCACACGCCGCTCCACGTCCTGTTTTCATTGGACCTGCGGTGGAACCGTGCAGCTCGTAGTACACCGGGGAGCCCCGGTGCTGAGGAGCATCACATTGTTGTGTTTGCAGCTCCTGTTTCTTCGTTATGAATCACGATTGTGTGTACATCTCGTGCATGAGTGGAGCGTTAAATCTGCAACAGAGTGCGGTTAGCTGGGGCCAGAAAAGTGAAGAACTCAGTGGATTTGTCACCTTCAATTCACTTTATTTAGCCATTTTCTGATCCCTGTGTTAAGTATGTGAAAATCAGAACGCACCCGTGAAATCCCACAGCAGTCCTTCTGGCTTGCAAAACGTATATTCTGGTGGGCAGTGGGCCTAGAGTGGTAAACACAAACGCACCTTGTCTGATGGGTTGTTAAGATATGTAAATCTTTCTAACAAGCCTTGAGTGCCTTACCGTTTGAAGTTGTAGCTTGCGACCCATTGTCACCCTGCACACACTGCTGTGAATGCGATTACAGAAAGAACGTCTTCAAAGCAAGCATGATCGTGCCTTGTAGATTGTCCAGCAAGTATGTTGCCTGGGGGCTTTGTTCATGTGTACAGGACTAATAATTCACAGCTGCCGAGTAACAGATGCTGCCTTCACTCCTCCCATCAAAATCAATGCTGTTCATATGGAGTGCCCTGCTAATAGGGAAGCCAAAACCAATGTAGCATGCCCATTGTCCCGCTAAATGTGGTCGCTGTCAACGCTCATTTTTCTGACGCTGCAATTAAAATGTTTTCTTCACATGCATGGATATTGCTACTACACTTAATGCTTTTGTTATTGATTTCTCCATTTATTGTTGTGCGTCCCACATTTGTAAGTAGCGCAAACTGCCTTTTAGAAATTAGAACATATTGGCAATGATATGTAGGACTTTGCGTTCTCACCATAGTTTTTACATTGCGGAACAACAGCATTGCCTTTTACCACAGCTGACATGGTAGTAGTATTGTTATTAAGTGTGTTGTTCGTCTGCGTGCGTGCGTGCGTGCGTGCGTGCGTGTGTACACCTAGCTCAGTAGATAGGATGTGAAGTCATTGAATTTGTGAAGATTGATCTATCTTTTTGCAGGGCTCAGGAACATGGCCTCCACTTCTGTCTGGGTCCCTTCATTGGCACTGCCCTACACGGCTGTTCACATAGGTTTGGTAAAGCACGTTTGATTCTTTTTAACTCAGACATTAGAAACAAGTGCATGGATCGCAGAGACCTCACATTGTTAAACTGATGCTACTTTTCTTTCCTTGCACCTTTCCCAGATTTAGATGTTTACCAACCCAGTTGCTACTTTCTCTGCTGTTTTCATCTCTGACCTAGAAACACAGAAGGCAGGAGAAGTGTACCTGCCTTCTTAACTACATTTTGACTTCCATTTATTTTGTTATCAGAGCCATTTATTCCCAAATTATTAATCATGGAAGTATTTTGACTTCCAAGTATTTTTTTGTCTCATAAAAGTAGGTAGGATAGTATTTTTGCTTTAGCTTGTACATGTGTTGCTGTAGTTCATTTTTGTGTGTCATGGTGTGTGGTAGATAAATAACACACTGCCAACACTATTCCAAATAAACATATTACCAATGAAACACACACAACTGACTGGTAGATAACTTTTCAGTTACCAATGTACACAAAAATGAAACACCCATCCGAGCCTTTAAATATTCAGACAATAGGAACGACTATTGATATATTGTTTACCAGAGGGGCAAATATAAATGTCAAGACACACACATTTAAGACCATAAACATCATCGATGTTTAAGTATACAAGACTAAACTAGATACCAAATACACACCCACAGTATATTACACTGGAGCATTCGTCTTTGTCACTGGCACTATGACAGAGTCCAGACTTGAGGTTGGGAAGTGGGATGACGGGGGCCCTGGGTCCTGAGGGAGACCACCCACTATGTGATGTCAACCACTGAGGTGGTACACGGCCGATTTCCTGTGGCCCCGTTCACATAACTAGGAAAAATTATATATGCATGCTCACAGTCTGTAGAGCAGATGCTAAAGCACTGCTTAACCCATGCATATTGAGCCAGTAGTGGCAAGCTCCAGACAAAGCAAGAGTTGGATTGAAGAGAGCCATGTCACAATCAGGCGGCTGTGTGAACAAAGGAAAGATGTACACAGGCTACCCCGCCCTTCCACATGTAAGTGGGTGGATTACAGCTACGGTAAATATTGAAAAGGTTTACGCAACAATTCTCATGGTCAGAAGACTTAAAATAATTTATTCAAAAACAAGCCAAATATTGCAGTATCAAAAACACATATCATACGTTTTGCATATTCACTACACACAACAACAATCAATAATGCATCAAAAGGACGGCTGTACTAAAAAACCTATTTCATGGGCATAGGGTGCCTTGTTTATATGCCTCATGTCTACGTGGGATTAGTAACAGCATGACAAGCATTCCACTAAACAGGTCAACACATTGTGTTTCAGGCTAAGAGGGAAGACTGTGTGTTGCATCAGTTCAAGATTGAATGCGTCCCTCCAAGCCTTCCTCAGGAAACCCATCTCAACACGATGTACAGATGTTTAGTTCCCCGGTTATTTGTGAGACCAACTCCAGATGGACACTACAAATTAATAGAGTGAAAGAGTTTAAAAACGGACCATGGGATGTTCCATTGTGTATGCAACCTGTATGCCGAAACTGACCACCCACCTTCCATTGCTTCTACGGGTCTTGGACCATTTGATATGCACACATCATGAATCTGTGTGTGTTCATTGATTTATTACTGGGAGACAAAAGAAAAGGGGGGGAGTTGGGTTACCATGTAGCCATCAGTCACAGGATAACTAGATATAGCTACTGAGAAAGTATCTTATAATCACGTTTTATAATTGGTGCCTCCGGTGCTGAGTCCATCATCAGTGGGTTATATCCAACTAGCACCCAATCTGATAGCACTCCATGAGAGGCGACTCTTCAAAATCGTCTCGTGACCGAGACCTTTTTCATGATTATCTGTCCAAAAGCAAGAGACATCTGTTTTGTTAATTTGTTAAGGGCATCAATGACATTTGTGATGTCATCTTTGATGTCCTGGGTGTTAGTCTTAGCAGTGCACGGCGGTGGCGCGAGTTATGGTTGCTTAGCTTACCATAACTGGCGAATTTCAGGGGTTTTTCAGTTTTACTTGGATCCATAACGTCCCTTTAACAAAGTTTTTCATTGAATTTCATAGGTTTTTATTAGTGCAACTTAACCATAATGTCTACGAACATCTGACTTCATTGCAGACCTTCCGGAGAGTGCCACATGACCACATGCTGGCGCGCGGCATGATGACATGTCCGAGAACCCGTGCGCACTTCACAATAAGATCTCTGCTTCACGGACAGTTCGGAACTGCATTTTCTATTTATCTAGGAACTTTCAACTTCAAAATTTCCCTTGCACAGCTCCAACACCTATTCGTACTCATCCATTAACAATCTAGTACACAGTACATACTTTTAGCAAAACTGCTATTTATCTTAAAATAGAATCAGCTAATGCCATCCCTCCTCCCCAAGAGACACCGCCACTGCTGTAATCAAGGAGCATGAGAAACACTGCCCCCTACCTTAGAAATAACACACGCACAACATTTTCCCCTGTCCCTCCATATTAGTTTTTGGTGCCTCTTCCCTCATTTCCCTCCCCACCTTTCATTCTAAGCTCTCCTTCCAAAAAAAAAAAATCCAAAAACAAAATAAATGTTCCTTTAGGAACCACCTTTCATAGTTAAAAAAAAAAAAAATAGAACTAAAATAAAACCGTATAGAATCCATCTACTTTATATTTTCAGTAAAGTACATAGACTCAATAAGATCTTCCAACATTTCCATTTGCATTTTGTGTTATGCTAATGGGAATATTCTGGCGTTCATCCTCCGTTCCAGGGACTGGAACGGTGCATACCGGCCCAGCAGCCCAAGTTATCAACCCAAGCAAAGTGAGGGTGGCTAATGAGGTTCCTGGACCATTATCCCCCGATTCCAGCCCCTGAAATGGGGGATGAAGGCCATTGGTAGCCTAGGTTCCCAAAGCAGGAACCCAGGGTACTGAAAAAGAGGCGTCCCGGTGTAGGAAGGAAAATCCTTTTCCAAGATGGCCACCATGGAAAGGGAAGGCGGGGGTTCCATACAGGGCCCCTCTTTGCTGTCCATGGCAGCCTACAGAATGCAAAAAGAGAACCCTATGACCATATTATCACAAGCACATTTTTCTTCCCTTTCAAATCTATCCTAATTTCGAATAACTTTACCACAAAGCCAGTCCCATGTGGACATGGCCACTTTAATCCTATGTTGTGTCCCTTGTGGTCATGGGCAGTAGCCAGATTATCCGGATCATGACCTTATTCCATGACCCAGACAAGCTGGCCACTGCCCATGACCACAGGCTACCCCTCAGTCACTAAAGGTATACTGCTATTTTGTGTAGCTACATTATAACACTTGTCAAAAAATAAAACACTGGCACATTTCCAAAACCATGCTTTCAGGTCCTTGCCAATGCTCCTTACGCAAGTTTGCTGGCAATCCACCCATGTTTTATTTTTTCAAAAGTGTCAAATGTATGCACATACAATCGTCATATAACCTAGCCCCCACTTGACAAAATCCATTAAGACTTTACGAAAACATTTATATCTAGATCTATAATATTTTTGCAAACCTTTGTAGATTTGTCAAATGGCACCACATTTACAAGCCTTTACAATATTTTGGGACCCCCCTCTAATTTTGCTCCCTCTTGACAGAATCCCAACAAACTTTGCAAAAACATTTATATCTAGATCTATTATCAGTTTGCCAAATGAAGTGTAGATTCGTCAAATGGCACCTCATTTATAAGCCTTTATATTATTTTGGGACCTCCCCTCTAATTTTGCCCCCTCATGACAGAATCCACCAGACTTTGTAAACTCATTCGGAATCAGGTCAGAAATATACATGCAAAATTTCATGCAGTTCTATTAAGTGGCGCCAAAGTTGTAAGCCATTTAAGAACTGCATTTCACCAACCCTGTAATGCTGAGGTGTCCGCAAACTTTTCACGAACATCCGAACTGTTCGCAGACTTTCGTGGCAAAAAAACACCAATTTTTTTGCTTCTTGCAGCCATATTCCATTCCATCCTCATCACCCCTCAACTCCCCAGAGATTATTTGATTAGTTTGAAAAGTGCAATGTTGTGTTTTTATAGTATGTTTTTACTGCGATGTTCGCGGACACGGGCAGCTGTCCGCGAATCCAAGATGGCAGGCGTTTCCAAAATCTGACGCACTTCACGCTCTTCACCATCCAATCAGTGGACACGTCCCATGTCCGCGGACATGACGCAAGCCGATTAACCAATCGGTGCCCTGTCCGCAGAGCGAACAGGGGAGTGTGTCCGTAGAGCGGACATAGATATCACACATTTTTTGTGACCTACTTTTTGGTCATTTATAAAAAAAACAATTCGACAGATTTTCACCAAATTTACAAAAGCATGCTTTCGGGACAAAGCCGCTGCTCCTGCTGCAAATTTGGTGAAAATCCGTCCAGCGGTTTGGGCTGTAGGCTTGAGCAGAGTTTTTTTCCCTATTCAGTCTATGGGAAAAAGACATTTTTGGACCCCCCTCCCCCTATAACTTTGCCACCCCTGAACCAAACCTCACCAAACGTTGTAAAACAATTCAGAGTGGCCCATATACTTTCTTTGCAAAGTTTGGTGAGGATTCATCCAGGGAGAGCGAAATTATAAGCTGCCCAAAAAGTGCTCTTCCTATGGGATTAGCAACTTAACCATAACTACACAACCACTACCGCGGCTGTGGAATATATATATATTCACAAACAAAAAAATTGTTAAAGGGACTTTATTGTTAACTTGCCCTACTAAAAATCTATAAAATTCACTGCCAAAAAACGTTGTTAAAGGGACGTAATGGTTAAGTTGCCCTAAGAAAAACCTACAAAATTCAATGCAACAACTATTTCAAAGGGACATTATAGTTACTTTGCACTAATAGCAACCTATCCATATTATGGTTACAAGTAAAACCGAAAACCCCCAGAAATTCGCCAGTTAAGGTAAACTAAGCAACCATAACTCGCGCCACCACTGTGAACTGCTAAAACTAACACCCATGACATGAAAAACCCCAGGGTTCGGCACGCGGTATAAATAAAGAAACTAAACTGTGAAACTATCAAAGACACCCAAGAGTGTAGGCCTTGCCCACACCCACCGCAACGTAATGTAGCCATGCATGCGAACATGTCACCAGGGACCACAATCTACAAACGTACCACAGCCACCAGCACTCCTACCCAACCTCCACACCGTAATACAACTATGCATGTAAACATGTAACAGCAAAATCTACAAACACAACACAGATTCCGGCACCCCTACCCACTTTCTTTAACATACTATGATGTTACTGACAACCGAACCACAAACTGTTCGCTACATTGGCCCTGCTCCCACCACTCTACTAAGTGCAAATAATGAATACTTCAAAGTGCAGTACAGTAGTCCGTAATCTGTGCAATGGACACTACCCAAGCAGATAAAATATCCAGTTCACCCCATCCACTTCTATGCACACACTACTTCAACACAGCACCCAGTGGACACACTGCAGGTGTGTTCACTCCATTAGCTTCAGACATGGACAAAAAAAACTGTAAGATGTACTTACAATCACCACACCCGTGGAACCAACAACGTATGCAATGCTCACAAACCAAACACAGAGTGCAACAATGTCAAAGCTACTTGCAAACAGCCCACATAGTTATCTGTGCAAGGTTTCCACCCATGCATCCAAGGCGCTAGGCCCTCACCACACACAACACACCCTAGTACACACCCTATGTTTAAATGCTCATGTCATGTGCAATACACTCCCCATCTGCAATTGAGCCTGCCAGCTTTCACCCTGGCCATATATTTGCCTGCATGGCTGCATGACGTTGCGTCGGGTGTGGTGAACGGTATGTACGTGGCTGTGTACATGGTCCATATTTTACATGTGTGATGGTGAGTACTTCCTTGGCGCAATATCTTAAAGCCAAACCATACCAAATGCAAATTGTCACATGTGGCTCCTTAATGTGCAACACGTGCATTGATCTACAACATATGCTAATGTACGCATAGCAGCTCACTTCTGCTGTTCTAGCAAGTCTACAATGTCCTCCACAACCATTGTGTAAAGATCACCAACTTCAAATACATGCAGAGTTACAACTGCATGCCTGCATTATGTTGTGGTGGCTGTGGTGAAGGCCTATGCTCTTGGCCATGCACCCAACAGCCTAGGCCTTGGCCACACCCACCACAACATAACAGAACCATGCAGGCGAACATGTAGCTAGATACCAGAATCCACAAAGACAACATGGGCACCGGCACTTCTACCCAACCGCCGCACCATAATACAGCGATGCATCAAAACATGTTCCAGTTATCATAATCTCAAACATAACAAAGTCTCTGGCACCCCTACCCACTTCCATTAAAATAGCATTGTATTACTGCCAACCAAACCACAAAATCTTCAGAACATTGGTCCTGCTCCCAAAACTCTAGTAGCTGCATACAAGCAATACTGCTTAGTGCAGTACAACACTTACTAATCTCCGCAATGCCGACTACTCAAGCACATATAACATCCAGTTCAACCACACCCTCTTCTATACGGACAGTATTCCTGCAGCATGTCCATTAGGTGCAGTGTTGGACTGCTCACTGCAGCATCTCCAGCCATGCACTGATAACTGTAGGATGTTCTAACAATCCCGACACCCATGGAACCAACAATGTATGCAATGCAGCCAAACCACACACACAAAGCAACAATGTCAAACCTACTTGCCACCAGTGGACATACTTTTTAACCACTGGACATAGTTTTCGGTGCAAGTGCTCCTGCTATGCATCCAACGTAACATAGGAAGGGTCTTATAAAGGGGTGTGGTGAACTTTATGTAGGTGTCTGTGTACATTGTCCATATTTTACATGTCTGATGCTATGTACTTCTTTCATGGCGCAATATCTTAAAGCACTTCCAAAAGCAAGGGTGATCTACACCATATGCTAATGTACGCATAGCAGCTCACGTCTGCTGTTCTACCAAGTCTACAATGTCCTCCACAACCATTGTGTAAAGGTCACCAACTTCAAATACATGCAGAGTTACAACTGCATGCCTGCATTATGTTGTGGTGGCTGTGGTGAAGGCCTATGCTCTTGGGTGCATGGCCTACGGCCTTTGGCCATGCACCCAACAGTCTAGGCCCATCACAACATAACTCATTCAGGGGAACATGTAGCCAGCTACCAGAATTCACAAAAACAACATAAGCACCGCCACTTCTACCCAACCGCCGCACCATACTACAGCGATGCATGCAAACATGCTCCAGTTACCACAATCCACAAACATACACTTTCACTCACATAGCATTGAAATACTGCCAACCAAACCACAAAATCTTCACAACATTGGTCCTGTTCCCAACACTCTAGAAAGTGCATAGAACCAATACTGCATAGTGCAGTACAACACTTAGTAATCTGCGCTATATAGACTACCCAAGCGCATAGAAGAACCAGTTCAACCTTACCCTCTTCTATATGGACACTATTACAACACTGCACCCAGTAGACACACTAGAGTACTGCTCACTGCAGCATCTCCATACATGCACCGACAACTGTAGGATGCTCTAACAATCACCACACCCATGGAACCAACAATGTATGCAATACCACACACACAAAGTAACATTGTCAAACCTACTTGCAACCACTGGACATACTTTTCAACCAGTGGACATACCTTTCCGTGCAAGGGCTCCAGCAATGCATCGAAGGGGCTGCAGACTTACCACACACATCACACCATAGTATACACGCAATGTTTAAATGTTCATGTCATGTGGTATGCACTCCTTCTGCAATTCAGCCTGCCACCACTCATCACACCGAGGTCGCCGCTGGAGATATCATGCCATAACGAAGGCTGCCTAAAATCACCACACGAGGTTGTTGCCTGTTGAGGTACCCGCTAATTGGCGTAGTATGCACGTACACCGCTGGCACACCACCGTCGTCTTCTAATGAGATATATCACATGAACCACTTCTCACTCCCCATCCCTTCTTCCCACCACCAGATCCCGTAAAGTATGTTTTCCAGGCCCTTTCGCCGCCGCATTGTCCTCGGAAACAACATGCCGGCGTTATCCGAAACTTATGACGCACATCACGGCACACTGCAGTGCAATCAGACTTTTGACCGCAGGGAACAGGGAAATTTTACTGTGGAGCAAACAGGGAAATGGGACGGCCGAGCGGCGCCAGATATCACTAATGTTAGTGGCCACACTTATGTATAAGAGCTCCAGGGCTTGGCACACATACCACAACATTATCCTCCGATACACCATAGTAGCCCAAAAACTTTGAAGCACAGCACGCTTCCCTCCAGCCAACCACCGGCCGCGTCCTTTGGTGCCGGCATCACGGCGTACTGCAAGCCAATGAAAATTTTGTCTGCGGAGCGAACTGGGAAATGGGTCCGCAGAGCGGAGCCAGATGTCACTGATTTTTTTTTAGATGTACATTTCAGTTCTTTGCAACAAAAGTACTGGTCGGATTTCCACCAAACACAAAAAAGCACGCTTTCGTAACCAAGCCCCCGCTCCTGCTGCAAATTTGGTTAAAATACATCCAGCTGTTTGGGCTGTCGCCGTGCGCTGGTTATAATTGGTGCTTTTAAGCACGTTACAACGTAAGCAACACGTAACTCCACTCAGTTATTTGGGACCCGAGGAGCAGGCCGGATGTATACAGACAGCTGCTCGGTGTTTTAGAAGGTAAGGGAGTAGTTTGTACAGTAATCTTGTCACTAGTGGGAAAAGCATCGAAACATGCTGTTTCTTGCAGGCCTTAACATCAGCAGATCGGGCTGCCGTCCGACTGGACCACAAGTCAGAATATAATCCTCGGCAAAAAAGGGGGACAGTGTGTAGAGTCTTTTTTTTCCCTTGATGTATCTGCAGATACACAAGAGGCAGCATTTAACTACCGCACCATCCGTTGTGTGCAATCATTACCGCAGGTACTTAACACGTTGGATCATCTGTGAGTAGTGGATATCAATGAATAAACAAATTAATAAAACAGATGTCTTACTTTTGGACAGATAATCATGAGAAAGGTCTCTGTCACGAGATTTTTAAGAGTCTCCTCCCATGGAGTGCTATCAGAATTGGTGCTAGTTGGAAATAACCCATCGATGATGGCGCAGCACTGGAGGCACCAATTATAAAAGATGATTATAAGATACTTTCTCAGTAGCTAAATCAAGTTATCCTATGGTTACATGAGGATAACCCGGTTTTCACCCTGGTTTCTTTTGTCTCCTAGTAATAAATCACTGAACACACATAGATTCATGATGTGTGTATAAGCAAATGCCCGAAGACACGTAGAAGCAATGGAAGGTGGGTGGTCAGTTTCGGCATACAGGTTGTATACACAATGGAACATCCCATGGTCAGTTTTCAAACCTTGCCACTATTTTCGTTTGTAGTGTACACCTGGAGTTGATCTCCATAACCGGGAAACTAAATTTCTGATGTTTGTTAATCTGCTTTGAATCACATGCTGTGCATAGTCCGGCATCCAGTTGTCACTGCGGAGTATTGCATTTTGTTTTTCCTAGTCGAAAAGGGGACGTCGACAAGACGTGTCTGTAACACTATCCCTATAGTGACGTGCAGTGTACCCAAAATCCCTCGCGCGTCGAGGTCCCTCAGATTGTTTTTTCTCATCCAGATATTGGTCGCCTTTACGTGGAGCTCCTCGAGAGACATTGCAAAAACTTTATTCGACCTTTGGTCGTTCTTAACTTATATTATTACTTATATCCCTCCTTTGACGTCGTAGTTGCGAAGCTGTACACTGCCGATCAAGATCTCCGACGGCGGTGCCTTCGACGGAGGAGGTTGTTCGGCGTTCGCAGAACACGTGGCCTGGCCTCGACGGCCAAATACAGTAGGGAGAGTGGGGTCGTGGGACATTTCTTGTTTCTCTTTGAGAATGTCTTTCCCTTTCCCCTCCCTTTCCTTCGGGATTGTTGTCACATGCAATCGGTTCCTCAGCTATGGAGAGGACACCCTTTATGTTTTGCCTGCGTTGCAAAGGCAGGTTTACCTGGAAAGACAAGCATAAACGGTGTAACCATTGCTTGCCCCTCAACCACAAAGAAGACGGCTGTGCAGCCTGTCAGCTCCTTAAGCCAAAGACTTTAAAAGACCGCAGGGTCAAAAGGTGGGCAGCCTACGCCATGTCTAGGTCTGATTCATCACCCGCCGCCGAAAGTGACGAGGAATGTGACAACCAGACGTCCGTTTCGGAAGTCGTAGACCTCTCTAAGGAGCGTTCACGCTCCTCGTCGTCTGTCCCCGGCCCCGACAAGCTTGGCTCACGCCCTGCTTATGGGGATGAACACCCCGGCGACAAGGACGCACACAGAAAACACTCCCATAAACACATGACCCACGGCTCTTCCTCGTCGAAGACGAAGAGAGCATTACCGCCAACAGAGACGCAGGTCCTACCGGCGGCCTCCTCAGACCGTAAGAGTCTTAAGCCCCCCTCGCAACCGCAAGCACGACTAGCGACTGGGCTACCCCCAGATAAGGGCGCTATCACTAAACCGCCAGACGACGCGCACCGTCAGAGAGCACCCGTCGGCGTAGAGCAAGCGATGCCTGTAACGTCGACGCCGGAGGTACCCTCGACACTTTAGTTTCGAGAGCCTGGCACGGATTATTTCCACCGATAGCCAGAGACGGACGGCGAAAGAAATGTCGATCACCGCTCATAAGGCCCGGGAGACGCCGAAAAGGTCAGAAGGAAGGCAGGAACCGCCCCCTCCGTCGAGAGGGACTCCTAGTCTACCAGAAGGCTTTTCAGAAGGCGAGGGGAACCTTTCTTTAACGTTATGGGATAGGTTGAAGCGTTTTCTAATGGAAGGCCCTCCCTTTTCCCCCCCTGACCACTCTGGGGTACCTCACGAAACCCTAGAAAGACTCAAGTTCAGTATGGACAAAATTGAGGTTTATGGAGACTCAGAAACTTCCAACACCCAAGAGATCAAGAGAGGGACCTCAGGAGGATCCCAGGGCCAAGTACCCTAGGCTGTTTGATCCCCCCCAACAGGATGTAGATTTATGTGACCTCACTGGTGAGGACCCCCACTTTCAGGAGCATGATGAATTCCTAGGCAATGAAGGGGAACAAAACCTACAGGAGGAAGGTTTTGAAGACAACCCGGATATGGGTGATGGGGGCTTCGGAGAAGACCCAGAAGAAGGCGCTTCACAGCCGTGGCAGTCCCCATCAGCTTTTTCAGACCCTGACGCCATAAACCTGTCCCCACCCAAGGACTCACCTATTAGGAATACGTCACCTATAGACGATCAACCTACCTTTAATGCACTACTATGCAAGGCAGCAGCGCATTTCGAGATCGAGACTGGGGAAACTTCTCCTGACATCGACTTTGTAGAAAAGATCATTAAGGAGAAACCCCCTGTCGGCCAAACCATTCCCCTTCTCGCCTCAGTAAAGAGACAAATTATTCCTATCCACTCCCGCGTTGATCAGAGGGGTCAACTCGAGGATAGAAAAATTATTTAGTCCTTCTCCATCGGACCCGTTATACATCAGGGGCCACTCTGTACCAGACTCCTTAGTGGTGACAAATACTAGGAAGAGAGCAGGGGTCCCGCTGTCAACTAGCGGGGCACCACCAGATAAAGAGGGTAAAGTGTATGCCCTAGGAAAGAGGATTACAGCCTCAGCTGCCTTTTCCGCAAGAATTGCGAACAACTCTTTGCTGGCAAGTTACGCAGATGCACAATGGAGCAAACTATGTAAGGACATTGAGGAGGTACCGGAACCCCTACGTACTCGGCTTCTAGCCACGGTGAATTAAGGGACCTTGGTCAACCAAAGCATCATTAAAATTACTCTGGATGCTGCAGAAAAACGGCTGGCCGTTCCCTAGTTCAAGGAATCCTCCTCAAACGCCATATATGGCTATGTAATTCAGGCTTTAAACCTGAAACACAAGCATCTCTGATTAACAAACCTATAGTAAGGCAGTGGATGAGGCACTAGAGACCGCAAAGAAGGAATTTGACACCATCAAAACCCTAGACCAAATTTCAAGGCCCCCCAACAAACGTGGTTATGGCAACAAACGCTTTTTTCAAGGCCAACGCCAGCAGCAACAGCAGCAGCAGCAATACTCTGCAGGTAACTGGTCCTCTAACCAAGGCACCAGTGGACAATACAACCAAAGAGGACAACGTCGTGGCAAGGGAAGAGGTCGGGGTCCCACCCCTAGAGGTTCCCAAGCCACCAACACCAAATGACTCAAAGATTCGGGTCCCCTCCCATGCTTCGCCGGTCGGGGGCCGGTTAACATCCTTTCTTCCAGCATGGGAGGGTATATCAGACCACTGGGTACTATCAACCATAGCCCGCGGTTACTGTATAGAATTCAACAGTTCCCCTACGTACAGACCCCCAAGGGGTCAACGCATGTCGCCAGAACACCTTGCCATCCTTCTTCAAGAAGTGGACCAACTACTAGAAAAAGGAGCTATAGAGGTTGTGCCTCTATCCCAGGTAATGGAAGGTATTTATTCAGTGTACTTCCTTGTACCCAAAAAGGACTTAACCATGCGCCCTGTACTAGATCTGCGCCCAGCGAACAAATTTGTCAAACCTCAAAAGTTTCATATGGTGACTCTACAGGAGGTAATCCCCCTGCTTTCACAGGTAGATTACATGACAACACTGGACATGAAAGATGCATACTTTCATATTTTAATGTTGCCTGTGCACAGGAAATACCTCAGGTTCATGATAGAGGGCAAACACTACCAGTTCAGAGTGCTACCCTTCGGCATAGCATCAGCGCCGAGAGTATTCACAAAGATACTGGCAGTGGTAGCGGCCCACCTGCGCAGGTTGTCCATCCCAGTATACCCTTAACTTGGCGATTGGCTCATAACAGGGGATTCTTACGAAACATGCTTCTCAAATACCCAAAAGACTGTAGACCTTTTGTTTCAACTGGGCTTCTCCATCAACGAGAAGAACTCCAGTTTAGACCCCAGCCAGATCAAACAATTCCTAGGGGCTCTAATTCGAACAAAGGACGGCCTCGTCTTCCCCTCCAACGAGAGGGTCCAAAACATGCTGTTTCAAATCCCTCAATATGTGGCCGGTCGAGAGGTGATGGTACGCAAAGCAATGCGCTTACTAGGAATGATGGCGTCATGTATTTATTTGGTACCTGCGCATGCGCCCAATGCAAGAGTGGCTCAACAGCCAGTGGTGTCAGGCCAGCGGACAATGGGACGATCTAGTGGTGGTCTTGCAGGCCTTGGTTCTCTCGCTACGGTGGTGGTCGAAGGAAAACCTGGTAATAGGGAAACCATTCGACACCCCCGCAGTGGAAGCCACTCTAACCACAGACGCATCCCTCACAGGATGGGGGGCACACCTATCCCATCAGACTGCTCACGGAGTTTGGACTCCGAGCGTGGCATCCAAGCACATGAACCTACTGGAGCTACTAGCTGTGTTCAAGGCACTGAAAGCCTTCCAGGCACACCTGCAAAGGAAGACAGTGATGGTCCTCACGGCCAGCACCACAGCCATGTACTACCTCAAAAAGCAAGGGGGCACTCGCTCTCTACGACTGTCCAAGCTGTCCCAGAACATCTGAAAGTGGGCTCTCAAACACATGTTCCTACTGTCACAACATGTACCAGGGGAACTCAATCTGCTAGCAGACAAACTCTCAGAGACATCCCTCTGCCCTCAGAGTACGAATGGCGGTTACACGAAGACATAGTCTTCGACGTCTTCACACAATGGGGATTCCCAGAAATAGATCTTTTCGCAACTCTGGAGAACTCCCAATGCCAAGATTACGCCTCCAGGTACCCCCAGAACCAATCCAAGGGGAACGATCTATCGATACCATGGTCAGGGAAATTTGTTTACGTTTTTCCCCCCGACTCCCCTTATCAACATATAGTGCACACGATGCACCAGGAACAAGTTACCATGATACTGGTGGCCCCTATGTGGGCCAGACAGCCTTGGTTCGCTCACTTGATTGAGATGTCCCTATCTCCTCCACTGAAACTTCCTTGCCCGTACAACATGCTGTCACAGGACAAGGGCAGAACACTACATCCATGCCCTCAGACCATGAATTTAGCAGCCTGGCTCCTGAGATCATAGAATTTGGACATTTACAACTCCCGCAGAGATGCATGGACATTCTCAGGGAGGCTAGAAAGCCTAACACTCGTCACTGTTATTCTAGCAAATGGAAAATATTTGTCATCTGGTGTAGAGGAAGGAGCATCAACCCGGTTGACTGCTCTCCCACACAAATTGTTCTGTACCTGACTCGCCAACTAGACTCAGGCTTGGTGTTTATAACTCTATTAAAGTCCATTTAGCTGCACCAACTTAGTGTCATGGTGGAAAGGCCCACTTATTAAAGCCTTCATGGAAGGAGTGAAGCGGATCCACCCTCCCATAGCTATTCCCGCTCCTGGATGGGACCGAAATGTGGTACTAACCAGGCTCATGGGGCCTCCCTTTGAACCCATGCACAAAGCAACACTTAAAGACCGCACTCTTAAGACTGCTTTTCTAATAGCTATCACCTCCATTAGGAGAGTAAGTGAACTACAAGCGCTCTCTGTACTAGACCCCTTTGTAACAGTTCACAAGGATAAGGTGGTTCTACGCACACATCCTAGGTTTGTGCCAAAATGTATCTCTAAATTCCATGTCAACCAATCAATAGAAGTACCAACGTTCTTTCAAAATCCTTCAAACTTAAGTGAGAAGAGCCTGCATACACTGGATGTTCGCAGAGCCGTGATGTTTTATATGGAAAGAACTAGACCATTGAGAAAGACTAATCAGTTCTTTGTCTCGGTGGCAGCAGGAAGAGAAGGAGCTGCAGTTTCAAAATCCACTATTTCTAGATGGATTGTACAATGCATCACTCTGTTACACTCTTGCTAAGAGATAACTACCCTTCAAGCCAAGAGCACACTCCACTCGAGGCACCGGGGCTTCCATAGCTTTCATTGCAAATGTCCCTCTTGAGTCCATTTGCAAAGCGGCAACCTGGAGTTCTGTTCACACCTTTAAAAAACACTACTGTCTAGATGCCCACTCTAGAGCTGATTCCCAGGTGGGACAAGCAGTATTAAGACATCTTTTTTCTACTGTTCCTTCTCACAACCCACCTCCAACTCCGGGTACTGCTTGCTAGTCTATGCACAGCATGTGATACTAAGCAGATGAACAAACATCAGAGACAATGCATTACTTACCGTAAAAGCATTTCTGATGGTTGTATCTGCTTAGATTCAAATGCGCCCACCCTTCCTCCCCGCTCGGATGGAAGGAACATAGACTTTCTTCTATATCTCTCTTTTCTGTACTCACTCACGTCTAATAGGCTCCCTCAGGGCAGAAAAAATACAAACAGAGGGACCTCGACGCGTGAGGGATTGTGGGTACACTGCACGTCACTATAGGGATAGTGTTAGAGACACGCCTTGTCGACGTCCCCTTTTCAACTACGAAAAACAAAATGCAATACTCCGCAGTGACCACTGGATGTCGGACTATGCACAGCATGTGAATCTAAGCAGATACAACCATCAGAATTTTACGGTAAGTAATGCATTGTCCTCTGTACATTGCCTTGAGCTGGGTGTCCTGAGGAAGGCTTGGAGGGATGTATTAAATCCTGGACTGATGCAACACGCAGTTTTTCCTCTTAGCCTGAAACACAATGTGTCGACCTGTTGAGTGGAACGCTTGTCATACTGTTACTAATCCCACGTAGACATAGGGCATATCTATAATGCACCCTATGCCCATGAAATAGGTTTTTTAGTACTGCCGTCCCCAGTGGCTGTTTTGATGCATTATTGATTGTCGTGTAGTGTATATGTTTAATGTATGATATGATTTTTTGATACTGCAATATTTTGTTTGTTTTTGAATAAATAATTTAAAATCTCCTCCTGACCCATGTGTATTGTTGAGTAAACCTTTTCAATGCTTACCGTAGCTGTAATCCACCCACTTACGCTTGGAAGGATGGGGTAGCATGTGCCCACCTGTCCTGTGTTCCCATAGTTTTCTCCCTTATGAGACAGCCCTCCCCCGTTAACAAAAAAGAGGGAATTACCCAGATTGTACTAGACAATCAGGCGGCTGCAATAACAGGTCTGCCTTATTCCAAGATGGTGATCCAGCATTCTATGCCCAGGCCCAAAGATCTGTGAGATGCTCATTGATACTTAAGAGCATGTTAGCCAAACCAGGAGTGGGTACAAGGCGAAATGTAACAAAGGAATCCTCAGATCCGAATTATACGCTCTTAAGCAAAGCCATGCAGCACTGGCCAAGCTAAGAGAACCACAAAATAAAGGGATCAAAGAGGTGGACACTCGAGGTAGTGGAGCCTATGTTGGAGAGGAGCCAAAGTACCAGAGTGAGGACAGTTAAAAGGCTGTCTCCTGGGTCCGGAGACTAATATGGCTCAAGGTTATAGTCCCTTGTACAGTACAAAAGATAAGATGATAGACATCGTTTTTGGAAGATATAATCTGGATTTGGTGGTATTGGTAAACCCACCAAATTAATTGAAGAACGATTTCCGTGCCAACGAAAGACCGAAGCGTGCTCTCATATTGCCCTTGACACCACTAGAATGATGATGGCCTGAATATCCACCTGGGACAAACGGGGAAGAAAACGACATTCAACTGTATCAAATACACTAAGGGACACCTAAGGAACTGTGAATGACTTTGTTTTATAAGATCTGAACACAGACTGTTGCTGATTTTTGCCCCAGAGTGATGACACTGACGGAGACTGGCTCTGAGCGTTAAACACATTCCTTGCACTTGTTCAGTTGTTCTTGCCTTCAAAATTCAAGAAGACATATCTGACCTTGTTTTCTCTGCTACTACTTTCCTGGTGCGAGTATCACAATAACCTTGTTTTGTTAAATGTGGATCGATAGAGCTTTAGTTGTCGCTCAAAAACAAATCCTGAAAATGTGGAAAACTAGGAAGAAGCCTCAAATTTGATAGCTGGATAAATAACCTATATATATATTATCAAACTATGAGAAAGTAATGTATAAAAGACGTGTTAGGGATTTCAATCGGGTGACACACCTTGGTTTTAGCCTAGTATGTAGCGCACAATTGGAATGCTTTCTCTTTATATTCTACAAATTCAATTTGAGATGGCACACAACCCGTCTCACAACCCCGTTTTCAAATACCCCGAGTCACAATGGACCAGGAACCAGGCCAGTTGGTGTGAATGCAATATTTATTTATTTTTAAAATTCAAAGGAAATCATACACATTTTTATATTGGGCAGCAATCACCAATGCGGTGATAACTACAATGGAATCTGAAACAATACACTTGGTTTAAGCTTCTGCAAGAACATAAAGCACAAATGAATAGGAGCCCTTTTTCTCTTTGGGTAGATAGAACCTGAGTTAAGATGTCCCCCTGCAATTCTCTCCCAAACCCCGGGGAATCGAATTTGGAGTGGACAGAAAGAAGCAGCAGGGAGTCTGGGATATTGTGCAGCAAACAGAATCAGAATCCAACCTTCCTTCATAAAATAAGAGGCAATGGCATAAAATGACACTAGGAAATTGACAAATAATGAATGTGCGGTTAAATCTATGAGGCAAATGTGATTTCTCACAATAGCGGGAATATATGAACACTGGCAATCACCAAGCAAGTTCTCAACAAAAGGCATACAGTTCAAAAACAAGTTGAAAGTAAGAACACGATGCAGCCGAATTACACGTGGGAATGTTGCATTTTTTCTCAATTACCATTTTAAATGAGACAAACGGTGGTTATGAAAAACAGGTGAAATACTCAGATTTGGAATGCCGTTTTTGTGCTGGGGGACGGATGCACATCACAGGGACAATATAGGAGTGAAAGGATGGTTGTAGCTGAAGATTTGGATGAGATTTGCAAGATGACAAAAGGATTTTGGTAAAATCAAGCCGTGAAAGCGAGAGAATCGGCTGGGAAAGAAAGGTAGATTATTAAGGCTAGATAGTGCTGCCCATGACACAGATTAAGTCGGCCGCATTAACCTGCTCCATGCGGCGTTTCTCTTAGCGTGGAAATTAATTAAATTATTCAAAATATTGCTAATGAGTTACAGGATGGGGTGAATGAAAGAATGGCGCTTACACTAAGAAATGACGGACAAAGTGCACAGAGAATTCTGACAGTAGGACAAATTACCAAGGCATGTATAGGATTGCTTAGAGAGTGGAATAAAGACAAAAGGGTCAAGATGAGGTAGGCTATGTGTTTCTATGGGAGGGGAAATACTCAGTCCACACTTGAATTTGGGATTTTGGAACAGTCAACCGGGTTCTGGTCACTGCACAGCTCGGGTCACCAGGTAGCAAACAGCTGGGCAATTCTGGTCACTGGATAACGAATACAGCTGAATGGGAGAGGTACATAGGGCATGCAACTAGCGGGCAACATGCTGGTCTGGTCTCAGGATGCCCCCCCAAAAAGGGTACCACAGTTTTTCCGCTGGTTAATGGGATTTTAGTGGTATTTTCCCTTGCTGGGATAGGGTCAGCTTTGCTTTAGCCTTGCAGTGGAATCTGGAATCTGGCAAGATGGATGTAGAAGGTCAGGAACGCAGGTACTGGAAATTCAGGAGAGAGTGTCTAGAGTTCTGTCAGCCATCCTTTATATAAAGCATGGTGACATCATAGAATTATGTGGTAGGGCAGGCTTAGGCTGAGTACGCCCCTTAACAACTGGATTGCCCAGGGCTGATTGTTACCGCCTTCCTGTCAATTGATTGGAATTTTAGAAACCTGACATCAGCTTTATGATGTGGGTTTACTATGCGTTGGATCATCCCACAGTTACTTTAGCTAAAATCATTCTTCACATAAATCACACATTTACGCAATTTTGGCATCTTTACAAATTACCTAGGCAGATTACATATTTCACGCTGAGCATGGCAGTCCAACTCCACAGTCTATCAGACTTTGTTTCGCCCTTCTACCAGTTTTTCGCACTTTTTAGTGAGATATATATTACTTAAAATTCTATAACTTTAGGTGTGTGTACATATTATCATAGGGCACAGCTTTGTTAATTTTTAATGTTCCATCATATGTCCTTTCCCCATGATTCACATTTTTCTGGCGTTTGTTTCCCAAACATGCTATTGACAGCCAAGATATCTTATTTGAAAGCCACGAAATTACATTTAAACTGTACAACGTTTACATTTCTGAGCTCTCCGGTTACAGTCTTAAAAGTTTATTCATCAAATAGTATTTTGAGACAGATGGGTCAGCCTTTGTCTTTCCTCTGGGACAATTTTTTTATTCAGCTACCACCAACTGTCAGTTTCAGCCCATTGAGGGCCTTGGGGGTTTCCCAGTTGATTGGATGTTTATTGCCACTTCCCCCACTTCACACATTGGTGTCCCAGATCCCTATTGGAAGACGAGCGAGTGACCTTTCTTTGTCTTGGCCTATTCAAAGTTTTCAAGGTGCCAATTAGCATGCCTGTGTCCTAGAAGTTTATGGTGACTTCCTTTTGTGGGGGAAGGCCTCTGTTTAGCCAGCAGAAAGACCTGTTTTGGCGCTTGCCAAATCCAGCCAATACATTTTAATTCCTTTATTTTCTGTTATTTTGTTCTGAATCAAAAACCAGCCTGTTGAATAAAACATCCCATACGTGTTCCACAGCAAAAAAAAAGTTTATAATGCTAGGCAAGGACACGTTTTTATTCAACATTATACTTTTAAAACAGGCATTTGTTTCTTTGGTTTGCAACAGCCCTTTTTGACATATGGTGAAAGCTGCTAGGATTTCCCTTTTAAATTCAGTTCTTCCATCTGACTTCACATTATTGTTTTGCAGCACTATTCAGTTTCTTTTATACAGCAGTTTGCTTGAAACACAGATACACTGAAATTGACATAGGCCAGGAGAGCTAGGATTTCTTTGAAGCCTTGATCTTTTTGACATTTTGTGACTCAAATGTCAAGTGTTTTCTGCGGCTGAAAGTGAAGTTTCTTTTGCCTTTTTCAGATTTGGCTGGCACAGCCTGTCATGCAGGGATAACGCTCACTTCTGCTAGAGCACAATCTGGATATGGATGGGCATGACAGGGCCTTATGGATAAAAGCAATGTGATGTGGAATAGATGAAAATGGCGTCAGGGCAGCATCATTTTCAGTGGAAAATATTCCCCTTTCAATGGGAACTTTTTGCAAACAGCAGAGCAGCGCTGTTTTTCTTTTTCAATTTGCTTCTTTTGGTGCACACAAGAACACACTGGCACCGGTGTGCCCACTGTTCCAACTCGCCCAATAGGTGTTTGGCAAGATGGTGCAGCCATCCTTTTGTCGCTGCAAAATGCAGTTTTGATGCAATGGTGCTCCAAGGAGCCAGCGCAGCCATTTTGCTGTTGACTGCAGAACCGCAGTTTGATTATGGATGGGAATTCTGCTGAGTGGGTCAATATACCCCACAAATCCTCCCCCACCCCCGACTCTTCTGAAACTTTTTGTTGAGGGAGAGTAGGGCAAATTGGGGTTCATTAGTAGGGAAAATTGGGGGGTTCATCAGGTAGGAGTCCTTCCATCAGGGAGCGGTACGCCACAATCCTCCTGCTGTCTCTCGTTGGAGCGTGGAACGACACCCACAGCTTTCCCCGAGGTCTTCCTTTGCGGTGTTGAGTGACACCCCCAGCTTTTTCTTCGATCTCTCCTTTCCAGGTCCCCGGGGAGGTCCTCCTTGGTCTATGAAGGGTGCAACCAGTATGAATCTATTGAAATAGATAAGAACTGGTTACTACATTTCCCCACGGACTGCTCTCCAGGAACGTTGACAGCAGTGGCACACACATGCATTGCAATAATGACAGTATTCAGACAAGACAAATGAGCACTCACAAGAAACAGAGAACTATGGGTTTGGCTGGTATGTTGGGGGAACCCTTTTGCCCTGACAATGAAGAAAAAACATTACTCCCTGTTAATTAAATATACCTATAAACCGATCTTTTCCCTTCTGGTGGTTCTCTTTCTTATTCTTATTCTCCAGATGTCTCCTCTATTTGATTTTCTCTTGGCTCCTCAATTTGCTGCAAAGTGTGACTAGGGTGACAACTCTTTAGCTGATTAATATGGACCCATTTCTCTTCTGTCAGTTCTCCTTTGGGGATGCAGATTCTATAGGCGACAGGTGGCATTTTATCTACAATTTCAAGAGGACCGCGCCAGCTTGGTAAACATTTCCGCTCTTTGGTCTGGTTCCTTGGGAAATTGTACAAGTATACCCTGTCTCCTACTTGGTATTCCTTTTTGGTTGTTTTTTAAGTCATATTGAGTCTTCATCCCCTCTGCAGATCGCTAAGCATACGCAAAAGCATGTTGAAGGTGTTTTCTTAGATTCTCAACATACTCATGAGTTGTGGAGGCGTTTATCAGTGTCTGCTCTTGTGTTCTGTAGAGCAGATGCTGAGGTAGCACCATCCTTCGTGCAGTCATTAGCTCCAATGGAGACATCTTGGTTGCAGAAGGTGTAGATCTGATGGCCATCAGGACAAGCGGTAATCGGATGTCCCAACTTGGCCCAGAATCTGCCACAAACTTCTTTATATTTCTCACAATGGTTTTATTGTACCTCTCAACTCCCCCACTAGAGGACCGGCGGTATGCAATGTGAGGTTTCCTTTTTACCCCAAGTATCTCCCACATCTCTCATCACTTCGCTGGTGAAGTGACTACCTCGACCTGACTCAATCCTTTGGGGTAGGCCAAAACACAAGAAGATGTGGTTGATCATCAGGGCAGCTGCTGTTTCTGCCTTGCAATTTGGTGCCGGGAGACATTCTACCCATTTGGTAAACAAACATGTTACTTGTTCCCCCTAGAGGAGCGAATCACGGGCCTGATGAAATCTACTTATAAATCTGACCAGGGCAGTGTCAGCCCCTCTTCTGGAGGGGAGCTCGGTGTGTGAGTGATGTTCGCTGAAATTGTGCACACACAAGACACCCCTTCAAGTACTGGTTGAGGTCATGCCCCAGGTGTGGCCAGTATGCAACCTCTCGTAAGATTTCTAAAGTAGTGTGAAACCCCCGATGACCGGCTGTGGCCACATCATGGCTGTGACTAAGCATCAGGCTTTGGAATGAGGTAGGTACCACCCACTGGTCACAGCCAGAGATGGATCTCCTTACCAACAAACCGTCTTGCATTCAGAACATTTTTGGACACTTCATCAACACCCTGAGGTCCTCTTTCCCAATGTAGTCAGTATCCGTCAGAGTAAAGGTCTCTGGGTCCTCAATGTGTTGATAACATTTCCCAGTAATCGGATCCCCTTATTGTGCTGTGATTAAATCAGCGTCTTGGGTCTCCTTACTCCACTGGGCCGTTGAGAGTTCATTGTGAGCATTTGTCTGGGACCTAGTTATAGCAGTGACCTGGATTTCTCCCAACAGGGACTCAATCTCAAGGAAGTCCCCCTGGTTGGCCAACTGGTCAGCTAGGTAGTTTCCAGTTTTGTCTGGCCCCTCTTCTGGAATGACCCTTGATCTTCTTCCAATAGATGGTCATCCCACTAGACGTGACCAGATCATCAACATTTTGGATTAGCTTGCCATGTTTAAGCGGTTTATTAGCACATAGCATGCCCCTGGTTTTCCAATGAACCAGGTGCTCCACGAACCCGTTCCGGACATAATCTGAGTCGATGAGTATGACCAGTTCGTGGAGTTGGTGTTGGACGGCAGTGAGGATGGCCTGATGAACTGCCATCAACTCTGACACTTGACTACTGCGGGGACCGATTTTGTACCCAGCTGAGGATTGCGGGGCATCATTCACCCAAGCATTCCCAACGCCGGCCACCAGTTCCTTTTCCCCGTTGTTGTCAACATGGTAGGAGCACCCGTCCACATAAACTGTGGGCATGCCCTTGCACTTGTCTTCTTCATAGACTTTGTGCAGGTAATTCAGGTACGCCTCCATGTTGTCCTGGGTTTTAAAACTTTCGTCCTCGAGACAGTTATCTCTGTCACGATCATGCAACTCAGCCAGACCTTGCACAAGTGTACTTTTCTTGCTTTGGCCATATCTGACATCCACAGGAAAGCCTTGCATTGACAGAATGCAGGAAATAATTCTGGAATTACTCACATTTCCGGCCCAGATTCTGTCGCTTTGGAGGTATTGCAAAGGCTGGTGTGGAGTCTCCACTATGATGTGTTCCCCTTGGATGAACGGGTGGTAATTTTTATTAAATGCCTAGATCGTTGTCAGGAGTGCCTTCTCACAATTGTTGAATTTTTCCTCCACAGAGGATAACGTCTTACTTGCATAGTAGATTACTTTATTGACCTTTTCATGCTTTTGATATAATACTGCTGTCAAGCATATATTCCAGAACCCTGTCTCCAAGCAGAACTCCTTGTTTTTGACAGGCTAAGCTAGCTTGTGAGTGGCTTCTTTTGAGCTGTTTTACTGCCTCGGATTGTTCTGGACCCCACTCCCACTTGACCCCCTCCCTTTCAACAGATGGATCAGGGGTCTTGTGACCTCTGCGTAATCCTCAATGAACTTCCTACTGTAATTAGTCAGTCCAAGGAGGCTTCTTAGCTCATGCAGAGTTGGGGAGGTCTTTCAGTTTTAGGAGTGCTTTCACTTTCTTCTCCTAGGGACAGAGACCTTCAGGAGTTATTTCATGTCCCAAGAAGTTGACACAGGTCCTTCACCACTGTGCCTTTCCGAAGGACAGTTTTGCTCCGGCAACCCTGAACTGGGTCAGAACATAACGGATTTCCGCTATGTGTTCCTCCACAGTTGAGCTTTTTATCAGGAGATCATCCACATAGGCCAGGTGACCCCTTTCACCCAAGTCGGGCATGGCCTTATGTAAGAAGATGTTGAATTTGTTGCCAGAGTTTATGTATCAGAAAGGGAGTCCGGGTCCACGTGTACTACTGCCCTCCGAAGGTAAAGGCCAGCTTGTATTGGTCCTCCCTACTGACCGGCACGATCCAGTTCCCATTGGTCAGGTCAATGGCAGTGTATACCTTTGACTCCTGGATCTGGGCCAGTCTTTGATCAATGTACGGGAGAGGCCATCGGGACATGTGGACCTGTTTATTTAGCTCCCTAAGGTCAGCACAGAGTCTCCACTGGCCGTTTGGTTTTAAAATCCCCTGCACCAGATTATTAAAGGTGCTGTGGACTGGACGAATTATCCCATGGGACCCAAGGTTTTTGATTATTTCCGCCAGGGACTTCATGGATGCGAGAGGCAAGCGATATGCCTTCACAAACACTGGACTCATTCCAGGGTACGTGGGAATTGTAGTATGCATCTCGGTGCGACCACAGTCGTACGTGTCCACAGCAAAGAGATCTTGAAAATCTAAGAACACCTGTTTCAACTTTTGCTTTTGCTCTGGAGTCTCACAAGCATCATCTAGGTTGACTTGCTCTTCAACCATTTGCCTGAAGCCTGGAAAGACTTCCGGTTTTGCTATCTCAGCGGCCTCCTCCAGCTAGGTGGAGAGGTCTCTGGTTAGAGTATTGACCTGGACAGAGGTTTTCAGGTAGGAGAGGCAGTCATTGTGGACCTGGAATATCACCTCATCCTGCCTGATGTCACTTAAACCTAGCACTTGCAAATTTCTGGCTGCATTACCACTGTTTGCTGCCTTTATTATTTATTTATTGTTATTTATCTGTTTCTCCTCTGCTTCGCACTTTCCACTTCTCCCTCCTTCCATGCACTTTTCCCCTCCCCCATGCACTTGCACGTTCTCAATGTCACTGGGCCTAGTAAGATAGCGGTTTTGTTCTCCCCTGTCCCACTCCCTTGCCTTGTCGCGCTCTGAAACACTTGTGTACGAGCGCGATAGAAATAAATTATCAATCAATCAAACAGGTCACCTCATCCTCACCGTAAGGGCAGGAAGAGTACACCAGGAAATTGCCCCCTTGCCGGGTGAAAATCCTGTCTGGTGGTACGTCATTGTCAAAACAGTCATTGGGGATTGGTCCTATCAGTTCATTTCCTAGATCCGTGGAAAAAGGTTGGTCATCAACCGCCATTCCAATGATGGTGGCTGCGCCCAGAGTGATACTCCTGAGGTCACTGTTATCCACCACTATTGGAATGGTGTTGCGTTCTACATTGACTAATGATGTTAGGCTTAACCCCAACCCCTGCTGTTGGAGATGGGCAATGAGGTGTACACATGCGTCAGGATTTTGCAGTTTCTGTCCTCTTTTAATTTTTAATCCAAGTGGGAATTGTCTGGTCTGTCCTGGGATGGTGACCTCCTCTCCAATCTGAACTTCAACTGCATACAGCAGCAATTGGGCTGACCGAAATGCTTTTTCTGAATCATCAAAGTCCATGGGATTGCCCCCTAGTTGGGACCAGGCTTTGTAATTAAACAGGTCCAAATTAATGGCAAGTTGATTGAGAATGTCACTGCCTAAATAGAATGCAGCATGGACATTTCGCACCACCCAACAATTATGTTCTATGCTTTTGTTTCCTATAGAAATTTTGAGCATACACCTGCTAGGCAGGAGATGTTTGAAATTTCCAGTCCCATTGCCCACTTATTGATCAATTTAAATATGGTAATGGCTTTATCTTTTGGGAGCTTTCGGAACATGGCTTCGCTGAGGAAGCTCTTTCCGTTGTTCACGCGCACTCGGGCGAGAACAGACTCCTTCCCCTCATTTAACTGAATGGGGTGAACAACTGTTCTCTAATTTTCTGAATATCAGCTAAACTTTGAGCTGGTTTCACATCCCTTTTGGCTATAGAATTGGGATTTTCAGATTGTGAATCAGTACAAAATGTCAAAGTATTTCCTTCCAGTGTGGAATGCCACTTAAAACTGGAAGGAAGGTTGATTTTCAGGATTGGAGAGGAGTTCCCCTCACCAGTTTGTTGTCCTACAGCAATTACTGCCACGACAGGTATTTGATTGTTTTTGGAAATTAAAATTCCATATGATCAGGTTTTTGTTGAGCCTTGATCTTTTTGACATTTTGTGACTCAAATGTCAAGCGTTTTCTGCGACTGAAAGTGAAGTTTCTTTTGCCTTTTTCAGATTTGGCTGGCACAGCCTGTTATGCAGGGATAAACCTCACTTCTGCTAGAGCACAATCTGGAGATGGATGGGCATGGCAGGGCCTTGTGAATAAAAGCAATGTGAAGTGGAATAGATGAAAATAGTGTCAGGGCAGCATCCTTTTCAGTGTAAAATATTCCCTTTTCAATGGGAACTTTTTGCAAACAGCAGAGCAGCACTGTTTTTCTTTCAATTCACTTCTTTTGGTGCACACAAGAAAACACTGCCACCTTTCTCGGTATGCCCCCTGTTCCAACTCGCCCAATAGGTGTTTGGCAAGATGGTGCAGCCATCCTTTTGTCGCTGCAAAACGCAGTTTTGATGCAATGGTGCTCCAAGAAGCCGGCGCAGCCATTTTGCTGTTGACTGCAGAACCGCAGCTTGATTATGGACGGGAATTCTGCTGAGTGGGTCAGACATGAGAGAAATTACTTATATAAAGATATGATGTGATTGTATTAATTTGTATATATTAGTCTGCTTAAAGAAATGTTACTGGTTGTTACAAGTGTTGTGCTCTACTTGATATTTTATATTGTTTTAAGTATATATTATAGAGGGAGCAATCAAATCTGTACAATGCAAGGCTCTAACTCCGTATGTGAAAATTATAAATAAATCAATAAAAAACATTGTGCTGTGAAAAAAAAAAAGAAATTCAAGAAGATATTTCCTAATTTGTTTTCACCGCTACTGCTTCCCTGGTGTTAGTATTACAGTAAACCTGTTTTGTTAAAACCCCCAAAACTACATCATAAGCCCTTTGTTGAGCCCTCGCTTTAGTTATATATGTACAGGATTAATAAAGCGTGACGCTCTGTTTAGAAGGGAGAACCCCAAAAGGTTGCAGGTAGGGTACCGGCATAGCAGAGTTACCTGGAATGGGTTAGGCATGCAGGAGAGGGCGAAAGTAGAAAGGGGAGAACTGGGGAATGGTAGAGCAATCAGCAATTGGGAAGATCTTCTTTGAACTGTGGGGTGTTCATGGCCTACCTGGTTTATGGTCTTTCCTTCGAAAACCTTTCCAATGAAAGTTTTTGTATCAAAGGTTATCCATCGAAAATGTTTGCATCGAATCCATGAACCCTTTACCCTACACATACATGCATTTGATGCATATTTTTTCGAAGGATAACTTTTGATGGAAAAAGCTTTGTTGGAAGCTTTTTCGATGGAAAGACTGGATACCGTCCTACCTGAAGTGCACTCTTTCTGTGACACCACACTTTCTTGATCACCAGCATAGTTGGGCAGCCAACAACTGGTAAAGGTTCCCTAAATTCTTTAAGATTATAACGTGAGTTTAGTATTTACAATGTTTCATGGGTCAAGTCCATAAGTGTGCTTACTTCAAAACTGTGGTGTTTCGTGTTAATGGAAAAGACCAAATGGCGGCCCCCATACATGTTGTCACTAAGGACAGTGTAACAACAAACAGGGTTACGTTGTTGTAGAAAAAACAAGGGAGGACACAGGCAAGCCGTTGGTTTCGTTTAAACCGTCATTCCGAGTGGCTCCACCGAACGAAGCAGACGCCTTCACTGAAGACGCAGAACAGAGCTACCAGCCAGCCTGTGACAGACCCCCTCCAGCACACAGTCTGTGATTAGAGGAGGAACCTGTCCCCGTTTCAGACAATTCTGAAACTTTCGGATTAATCCCCCTTTTTTGGAATCACGGTCCTGAGGAAGATGGCCCCAATTATGAGTGCCATTGAAACCGGTCGACCCCACAGGTCATGAGGGCTCTCATGACCTACACCAAATATCTTCACGTAAAGGAATAAGATATTGCCAGAAAACAACTGCTCCTGCGCACACCCAGATGGAAAGAGTGTGCAATTTTTATAAGGGCCTTCCCTCACCATTTTGGCCCCTTGGCCATTTTTTATTTGTGCATTTCCAACTGTTGAACCTCAAGTATTCCTAACTTCCTGTGACCCACGGGAACCATTAAAATAATAACACAGGAAAACAGAATATGAACAGTTGACCTTTTTCAGGTCGGATTACCATCACACAGCTACAGAATCTAATCTTCAGTTCTGGACAGCGATGTACCAACCCCATTGGATTTGCCACTTTTTTGTCACCCCTTGCACTTGAGTTTGAGGATATGAACTTCCAGTTTTTTGCCTCAGATACTCTGAGTAACTAAACACATTTTCCTATAAAACCGTTGTTTTTGTGCTACCACGTCACTAAGGACAGAACATAGTGTAATGAAGATGAATGGGATAGTGTAGAAGCTTTGAAGATCTCCTACGCTGATGCACATGGTCCAATTTAGGCCCAGTATTTTAATAGTGTTTTTAACAAAAGTGTGCTAAACTAGAGGAGGCGGGTCTTTCACTTTACTTTTGTGTAGCAATGTTCTTGTAGACAGTGCATTGACACAGTTTTGTTCAGTTGCGGGCAGCAGTGTTCAGGCTTTACAACTAACTGAAACTTTGGAGAACAGTGTAAAGATGTTGCTGTACCACCAGAGTGTATGGACCTTTGTGCAATGTCTGGAATGGTCCACAGTCGGTCTAGAAAATGTGTTTGATGACACTGGCTTAATGGTCAATCTACTGTCCAGCAGAGAAGCAACACTATTATGTAAATCCACCATATAAATGAGCAGTGTTTTGCTGGTAGGTTTTTATTATAGGGTTAATAGATAATTAAATGTGATTCCCCCTTTGGTACTGTGTTAAAGGTGCTAATTCAGCGCAGATAGGGGGGCGGATTTACTAGCTTCGGGAGTAAAGATGTACTGTGGGGGTAGCCACATGGGGAATTACAGATACTGAGCCACAGACACACTGTATAAACAACTTCACCGGGAATGGTAGGGTGTAATGATACATTGGATGTAAACTTGGTCCAACCCATTACTCTGATTAGCTAAAGGGGGGGGGGGACAAAAATAGCACAATAATAAATACGTGTAGTGGGAAATCCCTCGGTGCTGTCTGGATCCCGGAAACTTTTCAATTTAAAACATGTGACCACGATGGCAGGAATATGCAAAGGAGGGAGGAGGCTTGATGTACTTGTCAACTACAGTGCGGTCAGCCAAACCAGCCTCCCTGCACAGTAGCGGGAGGGTGGCTCTGTACCAGTGTGTCGGTCACTTGACCGCCAATGCCCATCGGCAGGCAGCAGTGGGAAGGGAACACTTGACGGAGTGGTGTTCCTAGGAGGACCAATCAGACATAAGTTTCTAAGCTCTGACGAGGTGGCCATCCCTCAAGGTATCTACTACAGAGTCTGCAAAGGTTATTATCTAACAGATATCGTGTGAATGTCCCCTTTCCCACCAGCTGCAGGGTGTCTTGTGTCCCGTTCTCAATGGTGCTGACCATGCAGGGTGTCTTGTGTCCCGTTCTCAATGGTGCTGACCAATGGCAGTGTATTGAAGTTCTTGTGGTCAGCACAAATGTTGATTCATTAATAACAAGATGTTCTGGGGTGTGTTGTAAATAAAATGTGATTACCACATGCGGAGGTGAGGTGATGGGGAAACTATGAACTATTTGCTCTAATGACGTGTTCACTAATTAATGTACTGGAGTAGGTGTAGATTGCAAGGCAATCCCTCAGAAACACTAATCCTCCAACTTGCAAGTGTTTCTTCTGACTTCCAACTATTGTATTTCTTGTTATTAAATGACTTAATCGTTCATTTAGATGTCAGCCTCTCTGGCATAGCTAATCAACTGTTCTGTTTGCTCACCCAGCTGTAATAAACAGTGTTGCTTCTTTCCCGGTTTGTGGTCCATTTTTTAGTATGTGGCTTTTATTATGCACTAATTAGCGGACCCATGACTACACTACTAAGAAACATAGCTTTCCAAGGACAGTTTATTTTTGTGAATCGTGTTGAGTGAAGTTATGCCTTTAACCTGCTTCATTATAGCGATATATCCCGCTATGGGAGGCAGACTCGGCCAGACAACCAGAGCCAAGTAGACATAAGAACAGCAAGGGCTTGGCGAGGGCTCAGGTCTGTTATATGTGTGGCCATTAAAGTGATCATTTTACAGAGTGCACACGTGCACTATTTAATACTCTGACTTTCTCCACTGACCTGGACTATGGTCCCGAAGGCCTTCAACCCACAGCAAGTTGAGATCATACCAATGATGACACTGTTGCTCCTGGGTAACGCTTTAGCATCCCCTTAGTTTTGGGAATTTAGCAATAGTGTTCCCACATGTCTGCTTCGCTTTCCTTCCTGATAAAGCATGGAGTTCTACCGCAGTGTCCGCTCCACTTAGTGGAGTAACCGTGTTTGGGTGCCTCAGAGGTTCTCCTGCCGGAGCCACTGTATCAATTAACAATAATTAAGTGTGGGCAACGGTTACCACCAATTGCAGGGCCTGAAAAAAAGGCCGTGCCCTTATACCAGTCTGCAAAACTTTGTGTATATGGACAATTCCGAGATGCGGATACTGACTACACTTCGGTTAGAATTCCATCTTTCTACAGAGTTCATTTTAAGTTTAAAAGTGAGCGTAATAAGGAGGCTGGGACTGACCGCCATTTTGTTTGCCGACTCCAATAAATGTGATTTGTTAGTTCCAAAAGTATAAATTGTCTTTGTGGTTAATTATTTTGTAAGTATATATTAGGCCTCATTACGAGTCTGCCGGTCCGGAAATGAGGGTGCCGGTAGCAACGTACCAGCACCCTTTCCGGACCGGCAGACTGCAACCCTGCTTTCCTGAGCCTGTGCGCCCGGCAAGTCAGACGGCCCCAGGAAGCAGAGTTGTAACAGAAACACTGGCAGCGTTAGCAACGGTGTCAGTGCTTCCTTGAACCCATTGCCATGGAGTCCTATAGGACGCGACAGGAATGGGGGAACTCCTCGATTCCGCCTCCTGATATCCCGGGCTGCCGGGACTTATGTCCCGGTGGCACCGGGATATCAGGCGTCAGATTCGGCGCTACGGGGACAGTGGCTACCCACCGGTAGCACCGGTGGGTTACTGCCGTCCCCATAATGAGGCCCATTGTCTCTGGGTCTTGGGTGGGGCAAAGTAGGGAATGGCCCTGCAGTGGGCTTTTCTGTGCTCCAAGCACCAACCTGCTATGCAGGTTAAGTCCTAGCTTTGGGAATATCGCCGCATCTCTCACCCTGGCTTCACTCCCTGCACTAGTGTGTGCTAGACGAGGGTCAAGCTAAAGGGCTGCTAATTACCCACAGGCCTGACCGCCAGATTGCTCCGCTATATGTTTGCATCACATCTCAAGAATGTGGGCTTTTTGATCTTTGAGCAGGCACTGCCTAGCGACAGGAAGCAGGTCAAAGGACCGGAGATTGAATGCAAGAGCTGGTGTTGTGTAACAAACTGCCTTCCAATGTGACACTGCGTGGCACAGGACCATCAGACAAACCTCAGGTGTTCGCTGATCGGCGATTTGTGTACGGGTGGATCTAGACTCTCGTTTTCATTAACATATTCCTACCGTATTATCTTTCAGTGTTATTTAACGGGGCGTCCTTTCCCCGCTCACAGTTCAGCACCTCGTAGCGCCGAGTGAACTCACCCATTGCTTTGATATGCTCGCCTTCATTGCTGCTGTGGGGTTCTCTGTGGGCACTGGGCAGGTCATAGTGCAAACTCTGCAGACTTTGGCTCTTTAAATCTGAGTTTAGCATAAAAAAGGCAATTGTCATCTTCAAACTGGATACAAAAACCATTTACACACGTTTTAACAGGACCCGAGAAATGATTACAGATGAATAAGTACCCAGCCTGCCTCTTCCTTCAATTCATTCATCGACCTTAAGAGTCATATTATGTAGTTTACCTCTAAAGAGTGACTCGGATTCCGAAAGAAACACAACGATAAAACATGAGTCTTTATGAAGTGTACTGAACTATCGCTAAAGACGAGGAGGAGTTTATGAAGATTTGATATATGCGCAATAATCCTTTTGCAAGCAATTTCTTTACAAAAAATGTTAGTGTCTAACTCGAATATTACCCTTTCATTCCCTAACGGCGATGCCATGACATTTCTTATGCATTTTCTTTTTAATTTGGGTTTGAATAACGCATTGGAGAAAACCGTGCATTCTGTATGTGACATCACATTCAAAATCAAACCTGCCCACATAAAATGTCAGAATGGAAGGAATCCTGCTACTCCCATAAATGGGGGGGGGCACATTTTAATTGGCTCCTCCCTCCCCCTTGCACTAACCTGTTTATTTTGGTGTTGACATTTTCTTGGCCACTTGGCTGGGACTTCAGACTTTTTTTTGTAACCAAAGTCTTTGGACCTTCTGGAAAGTCGGCTTCTGGACAAACTGAAATTCTGGCGTTCCCCACCTGGTCCCCCTTTAGTCCCCTGTCCTCATAGTGCAGTACAAAACACCTACTGCATGAATACATTGACACTGCCAATTGTTGGGCTACCTTCTGAACATCACTTGGAAGAATTTATCTTGAAATCTCCATGCAGCTAAGATTGTACTTTTCTTTTAACTAGAGTTCTGTTGAGGCAGCCTAGGTGGTGGTTAAAAGATGTTTAAATGTGATTGAGTAACCAGCAACGTTGGCATTCTCTGCCGGCTCAGACAGCCAAGATTGCAATGGCAGCAGGCAGTCGGGAGACCGCAAAAGCCAATGAGAGGTTTCATCTTGAGTTCAATAACCCAGGATGGTTCAGTCCATGTACAGGCCAAGGCCCACCTTTACCCCCTGATCAATAGTCCAGTGTCAATACTGGCTAATCATCACTTCTCGCTTTTAATTAACACAGATGGCTGCACATGAAAGCACTTTATTTTCAATAACCCTTTATGAAAACCTACTTGCGCCACCTCACCAATCAGCAGCGTCTCTGCATCCAGTATATTATTTCCAGTTTAGAAGTTCATCTTTTCCCAGGCTGCATTTCTTCATAAAGAAACAGACTGTGCTTTTAAAACACATTACTGTGGCTAAGAAATGATGTTGATTTCTTTCCATTTCCAGATAGTAGGGAATGTAACATCTGACTGTTGCCAAACAGTAGTGTGCTCCTTTTGTCACGTGATGTTAGCATTAAGATGAATGGCTTACACTTGCTCTCTGAATGCATTAGTCGCCTTCAAAAAAGCAGCGATCAAGGCACTGTTATTCTCCAGCATGGGGTCTGGCATGGATTCACATGTTCATGAATATTCCCCATCATCAGGCTGGGAATCCTCAGTAAAGAAAAAATCAGTTTCAGTTTTGTTTCTGAACTGTATTTCTACTAGTAACCATTCACTGGTCTCTGGGTCATACTGCCCCCAGCCAATGACTGCCCTCTACCTAAGCCCCTCCTCTGGCAGCCATCTTCAGATTTTTACCGCACGTTCAAGTGTTGGGAGTCCTCGTGCTTAGCTCTCGAGCTTTTACTGTGTATTGTTTTTTTCAAAGAGTTTACTCTTATTTTTTCGGTCAATTCGAGCCTCAAGCTCCACCGATTCTTCTTCCGATTAACGGGGACCCGTTTCGGAAATTTCTATGTCCCTCAAGGGCGAATTTTCATTGAATTCCACTTCTTGGAGGATTCCGGAAGATCTTTGAGGCCTACCCCGTGTGGACATGGCCCACGACAAAGGAGATTCAATGCCCACTGGATCCAAGCTGTTTAGGAACTGCTCAGGATGTGAACTGCAGAAGGTCATTAAGGAGTACGAACACTCCCGGTACTTCTTCTGCCTGCACACCGACAAGTCGCACGGGGAGGAGGACTGTGTATTCTGGAAGAACATGTCTTTCCGGACCATGAAGGACAGTTGTAAATGACTTGCTGACTGGCTGGAGGCGAAGAGCCCAGCACCAGGTGAGAAGTCCGAGCGGTCTTCTATGACCTTTGAGGGTGCTCTGGCGATGGGGGCCCAACAAAAGGCAAAGCACCGCGAGTTCAAGGGCACCGGGAGCGCCGTTGGTTCGGGCTCCTCGGCTGCCAGGCAGGGTGCAAAGTCACTGAGCGTCAACCACGAGCCAACGCTTCGGCTCGGTGAAAAGGAAGTCGGAGAACCCGGTGAAGGCCTCAGAGGCGCCCAAGGTCGTGAAGGCCCAGATTCACTCGGCTAAGGCATCAATTGAGGGAGTCGTGGCGTCCCTGGCGAAGCCTAGGAGAGACAGACCCCAGTGGAGGAGACTTGCGGGCCTAGATTTTCCGTGCCACCCAGGAGGGAATAGTCTTTCCAGCCTATCGAGAAGACCCCATTGAAACCCCGGGATGAGAAAGGGGGGGGACACGGTAGCCCTAACGGACTCAGATACCTCCTCCGAGGATGAGCTGTCTGGCGTCAAAGCTATCCTGGACAAGACGTTCGAGGAGGTCAGGACCTACGGGAAAGATCCCTACGAGGCTGACGTAGAGAGCGATGGTAGAGCCGACGAGGAGCGGCGGGCCGAGGAGGAAACGGAGCACACCACACTGCAGCTGACACTCCCATCGCAACCGATGCCTCCGCCGAGGAAATTTCTGGAGAAATCTTGATGGCTTTGCAGACCCTGTGCACAGAGATAAGGACAAGGTTGCCCTTACCTCCAGCGGATGATCCAGCGGTGCTTGGACCGTCTGGGAGCCCTCCGAACAAGCGGAGGCGAGTCCATGCTCCCCCTCCCTGCCATCTTTCACCTCCATCCCCTCTGCCCAGGGATGAGACGGGGACGGAGACGGCAATGACGGGGACGGACAGCGGTGGCGACGACAGAATGGATCTTCCGTCACCCACCCGCCCGGGCGTCCCCTCCTGACGAAATTGGCTCATTTCAAGCCATGATCGCCAGGGCCTCGGAGCTCTTCCAGCTGTGTCCCAAGGAGCAGAAGAAAGAGGAATTTCTTTACCAACAACAGGAAGCCAAGAGGAAAACAGTACTCAGTCCTGCTTTTGGACGACATATGGGACAAAGGGTTGCCCCTTTTGAAGAACCGTTCAAGGCCCCTGCAAGGAAGACGGGTACAAGAAGTAGTACAGGGTCCCGGGCTCAGCTCCTATGTGCCTCAGGGCACAACCAAACCCGGATTCGGTGGTCTCCGCGGCAGCCAAGAAGAAAGCGGCAGGGGCGACGGCGTCATCTTCCACTTCCCCGTTGGACGGCGAGGGGAAGAAGCTAGATGCCATGGGACGCTGGGTCATCTCGTCGGCAGCGACGACCATCAAGGTGGCAAACGCCCTTGCGATCGTGGCACACTATAATAGGGAGCTGCGGTTCAAGATCGTTCCTATCCTGGACTTCCTCCCAGACGTCAAGAGGGCGGAAGCCCTGGAAATCCTGCAAGAGAACAAGGTGGCTTCGGATGATGCCATCACGGTAGCTACGGATATCGCTGATACAGGATTTCGTCAGATGGGCAACAGCGTTTGCCTGCGCCGGCGCGGTTGGCTCAGGGCCACCGACTTCCATCAGAACGTGCAGACCAGGGTACCGGACATGCCCTTTGACGGAAACAACCTGTTTTGGCAAAGCAGTGGACAAGTCACTGCAGGCCATCAAGGTGGACACCGAGACGGCCCTTGCCTTGTTGGGCACTCTCCATCAGTGACGGCCGTCCTTTTGGACCTCTGGAGGCAAGTCTCAAGGTGCCTCCAAAGGATTCGGCGGCAGTTCCTCGTTGCAGGAAGCATATAGAGGCCGCAGCAAGGCCGGTGGATACAATCGTCGCCAAGGAGCTCAGGGTCCTCAGGCCTCAGCGAAACAGGACTGAACCAGCCATGACGTCGGGCCCCCACCTGAGCACCCCGGTGGGTGGCTGCCTGCCTGGCGAACTTTGTCGGCATGTGGGAGTCCATCTCCACTGACTGTTGGGTGCTGGATGCCCTGGCCTACGGGCACACTCTGGAGTTCCAAAGGAAGTGCCCCGGTTTCCCACCTGTGGCCAGGAAAGAAAACCACGTTCCACAGCTGCTTCTAGATGTACGAGCCATGCTGAGAAAGGGTGCGATAGAACTCGTCCCAAAGAGGCTCCGGAGTATACTCGCGGTACTTCCTCGTCTGAAAGAAGACCGGCGGCTGGCGACCCATCCTAGACCTTCGCCACCTCAACAAATACATCAAATCCCGGAAGTTCCGGATGGTTACCCTTCAGCACGTGTTGGGACAGCTGGAGGAAGGCGACTTCCTGTCGTCGCTGGACTTGGAGGATGCCTACTTCCACATCCCCATACACAGAGGACATAGAAAGTTCCTATGATTCGTGGTCCAAGGGCGGCACTACCAGTTCAATTCCCTGCCCTTCGGGTTAAAGTCGGCTCCAAGGGTCTTTACCAAGTGCCTGGCACCGGTGGAGGTGCGGCTGCGCCTGCAGGGGATCCACGTATACCCCTACCTGGACGATTGGCTAATCCGAGCAAAGTCAAGGGAACTCGCCGTCACCCACACAGCGAAGACCGTCCGCCGGCTCACGGAACTGGGATTCTCGATCAACTTTGCAAAGTCTCACTTGGTACCGTCACAGGACGCGCTGTTCCTGGGAACCAGACACGGCACAGTGGCGCAGTTGGCTTCACCGTCGGAGGAGAGGACGAAGGCCATCCTGAACAATGTACAATGGCTGTTGACCATGGAAGTGACCAGGGTGAGGTCCATCGCGTCCCTGCTCGGCATGATGTCATTGTGAATCTACCTCGTGCGGCTGTGCAGGATGCGGTTACTGCAAGAGTTCCTTTACGCCCCTTGGATGCAAGTGGCGGGAAGCTTCAAAGACAAGATCTCCCTCAACAAGACTTTCTGTCAAGCGATCTGGTGCTGGAGCACACGCGCGCATCTGACGGCGGGCATGGACTTCCAGACCCCAGCGCATCAGGAAACTGTGACAACGGACACCTCCCTGGAGGGATGGGGAGCGCACACCGGAGAGCTCCACGCAAGAGGCCTTTGGCTCCCACAGGAGAAGTCCGTGCACATCAACATCCTGTAGCTCTGGGCCCTTAGGTCGGTCTTTCTTTCCTACCAGGGCAAAGATGTACGGGTCTTCACCGACAACACCACCACAATGTTCTACATCTGGAAACAGGGTGACACCAGATCCCCAGCCCTATCCAAGGAAGCGCAGGATCTGTGGCACTGGGCAGTCGCCCAGGGGATGTTCCTGGTACCTTTTCATCTGGCAGGAGTAAAGAACACCGTTGCCGACTCACTCAGCAGGGAGCTGCGCTCTTGCCACGAGTGGGAGCTTCGGCAGGGTCAAGTGGATCTCCTATTCCGATGGTGGGGCAATTCCCAGATCGATCTGTTTCCGACAGCGACGAACACCAAGTGCCGGAGGTTCGCCAGCAGGTTTCCCCAACCAGGGAGCATGGGCTATGCGTTCTCTTTCCCCTGGGATGGCCTGTTCCTGTATGCATTCCCACCGTTGCCATTGCTTCTGCGACTCATCAATCCATTCAGATGGTCCCGGTGCAGGAGATATGGCCGAGGCAGATATGGTTCCAGGACCTTCTGGGCATGTCTCCACATACCCCCACACGCCCCAGTTAAACATCCAATGGATGCGGATCTTCTCTCCAGGGAAGGCGGTGCCATCCTACATCGCGACCCGGGATCGCTGAACCTGCAGGCCTGGCTCCTGCAGCACTAGATTTCGGAGGCTACGAAATTCCGGTGGACTGCAAGCAGGTGCTTGCAAAGGCCAGGGTGTTCTCGACTCTAGTTCTATGGACATAAATGGAAGAGGTTCTCGGTCTGGTGTCGTGCACAGAAAATCAATCTTCTACGGATTACGGCCCCTCATGTGCTGCCGTACTTGCTGTCGCTGGCCAAGGCGGGGCTGGCGCATGCCACCATCAAAATCCATCTGGCGGCTATCTCCCGCTACACCATAACTCTGGGGTTTTCGTTGCTGTGGTCTCATCGCCTGTTGAAGGAGTTCATGAAAGGACTGTTCCGCTCCTTCCCACCGGTGAAGGCTCCGGCCCCGGCGTGTGAGCTCTATGTGGTGCTGGCCAGGCTCATGGGTCCGCAGTTCGAGCCCTTGCATTTGACACCGCCGAAGTTCCTATCGTGGAAGACAGTGTTTCTTGTGGCCATCACCTCCGCACGATGAGTGGGAGAGATCCAGGCCCTCTCCTATAAGCCTCCTTATCTGACATTCCACAAGAATGCTGAGGACGCACCCCTCCTTCATGCCCAAGGTGTGGTTGGACTTCCATCTCAAAGAGCCCTTGGTGGTACCTGTTTTCTTCCCGTCGCCTTCGTCGCCGGCTGAGAGGACTTTGCACTCGCTGGATGTGGCTAGAGCGCTCAAGTTCTACATGGACCGCATGAAAGAGTTTTCGGAAGACATCACAGCTGTTTGTGAACCAAGGGAAGGCCCTCTCGAAGGTTTCCATTTCCAGATGGCTCTCCGGCTGCATCATGCACTGTCACCGGTTGGCAAACCAACCGTTGCCCGGCCGTCCGAGAGCCCATTCGACCAGAGCAGTCGCTGCTACTACGGCGTTCCTGTCTGGTGTGCCCCTGCTGGACATCTGCAGGGCTGCTACATGGAGGTCGACGCACACCTTCACGAGATTCTACTTCGTCGACTGGGATTTCAGGGAGGAGTCTAGAGTCGGCCAGGCAGTGCTGCGCAACCTGTTTGCTTGAAGGTGAGCCTGGTGGGGAGGTAAGAGATGCTTATTGTTGAGCCTTGCCACCTCCCGTGGTTGTGCATGTGTACTGCTATGTATTCTTGTATTCATGAGCATGTGAATCCATGCCAGACCCCATGCTGGAGAAGGAACAAGTTACTTACCTGTAACTGTTGTTCTCCAGCATGGGTCTGGCATGGATTCACATGCGAACCCTCCCGCCTACCCCTCTGCAGCGCTTGGTCCTACTGCCACTTTAGGTCCTACCAAAACTGAAGATGGCTGACAGAGGAGGAGCTTAGATAGAGGGCAGTCATTGGCTGGGGCAGTATGACCCAGAGACCAGTGATTGGTTACTAGTAGAAAGACAGTTCAGAAACAAAACTGAAAGTGATTTTTTCTTTACCGAAGATTCCCAGCCTGACGACAGGGAATATTCACGAGCATGTGAATCCATGCCAGGCCCATGCTGGAGAACAACAGTTACAGGTAAGTAACTTGTTCCTTTCATGTTGCTTGAAATCTGAAATGCAGGCTGTTTCAGCAGCTTCACTGCGATGCCTGCCAGCTTTAAAATGCACCGATTTCCAGAGCATTGAATAAACTGTAAACTCCTTGTTATCTCATGTGAATACGTGCTAACAGGGTGGCCGAAGGAAAATGTTTACTGGAAGAATGTATACCTCCCCAGGCTAATATCCCTTTTGGTGCATCCTACAACCTCTTTCATGTCTTTGAGGCAAATATGTTTCCCTGGCGCTACCCTGCTTGAGGAGCTCTCTGCAGCTGTAGGGAGCGTCCTTATTGTAGCACCATCCCTGGCTACTGTGATGCTGGCACTTGCCACACAAACATCTGTATTCTATATGAACTTGGTCACAACGCTAATGTTGGGTTTGATGCTCTGTCTTACAGTAGAGGTTGGATGTTCCCCTTTGCCCTGTGCTGTCCTTCCTGTTCTTACAGTCGAGCTAGAGTGTTCCTTTATGCCTCATGTTGTCCCTCTGTTTTACAAATAAGCAGGGATTTTCATCTATGCTTTGTGCGCTGCCTCGATCTTACAGTTGAGCTAGGATGTTCCTCTATGCGTTGTGCTCTGCCTATGTCCCTCCTGCTCCTACAGTAAAGCTAGGATCTTCCTCTATGCCTTGTGCTGTCCCTCAATTTTAAAGATGAGCTAGAATGTCCCTCTGCCTCATGCTCTGCCTCTGTCTTGCAGCAAGCTAGGATGTTCTTCTATGCCTCACGCTCTACCTCTGTCTTACCATTGAACTGGGATGTTCCTCTATGCCTCATACTCTCTCTCAGTTCTACAGTTTAGCCAGGATGTTCCTCTGTGCCTCGTCCTCTGCCTATCTCTTACAGTTGAGCTAGCATGTTTCTCTATGCCTCGTGCTGTCCCCGTGTCTTCAGTCGATCTACGGTGTCCTTCTATGCCCCAAGCTCTACCTCTGTCTTACAGTTGAGCTAGGTTGTTCTTCTATGCCTCAATCTCTCCCTCAGTCCTACAGTTGAGCTAGGATGTTTCTCTATGCCTCATGCATTTCCTCTGTAAAGCAGTTGAGCTAGGATTTTCCTCTGTGACTCGTGATCTGCCTCAGTCCTACAGTTGAGCTAGGATGTTCCTCTGTGCCTTGAGCTCTGCCTCTTTCTCACAGATAAGCTATAATGTTCCTCTACGCCTTGTGCGCTCTGCCTCAGTCTTGCAGTTGATCTAGAATGTTCTTCTGTGCTCGTGCTCTGCCTCTGTCTTACAGTTGAGCTAGGGTGTTCCTTTATGCCTCATGTTGTCCCTCTGTCTTACAGATCAGCGGAGATATTCATCTGTGCTTTATGTGCTGCCTCTGTCTTACAGTTGAGCTAGGATGTTCCTCTATGCCTTGTGCTCTGCCTATGTCTTACAGTTGATCTAGGGTGTTCCTCTATCCCTTGTGCTGTCCCTCCTGCTCCTACAGTAAAGCTAGGATCTTCCTCTATGCCTTGTGCTGTCCCTCAATCTTACAGATTAGCTAGAATGTTCCTCTATGCCTCATGCTCTGCCTCTGTCTTGCAGCGAGCTAGAATGTTCCGCTATCCCTCGGGCTGTCCCTCCTGTTCTTACAGTCATGCTAGGATGTTCTTCTATGCCTCACGCTCTACCTCTGTCTTACCATTGAGCTAGGATGTTCCTCTACGCCTCATGGTCTCCCTCAGTCGTACAGTTGAGCTAGGATGTTTCTCTGTGACTCGTGATCTGCCTCAGTCCTACAGTTGAGCTAGAATGTTGCTCTGTCTCTGTTTTACAGTTGAGCTAGGGTGTTCATTTGTGCCTCGTGCTCTCTCTGTCTTACAGTTGTGCTAGGATGCTCCTCTGGTTATGTGATTTTTATCGCTCCCAAAACATCTAAGCACATTTACAAAGCAGCGTTAATAACTTTTAAATAAATATCGACATACCTTTTACATTGCGCATATTATGCACATGCTGACTTTTTCTATACTCTGTGACTGCCATCTAGTGGCCTTTTTCATAATTTAGAATCATGGTTTTGTGGCTTTTTAATGTCTTTTCAGTAACTTTTCCCCCTGACTATATTACTTTATACTTTTGCCTTGCTAATACCATTTAAGGGGGGACACAACCCATAACCCCAAGACTATTAATACCGGTCATTGCTCCTTTTCATCCTCCCCTTTGTACTATTTTTAACTGAAGTTTCATTGGACTTTCTTTCCCCACTTAAACTCAAACCTGCATTCATATATAATTGCCTATATTTTGTTTTTTTTCATTCTGCCACTTTTTTTACCCTCTTTATTTTTGTATTGCATTATTTGTACCCCTTCATTTATTGTCTCTTTATTTTTTACGGCAATGTAATCACTGGTTACCGCTCTTCCTCTATGCCTCGTGCTGTCTCTCTATTCTTACAGTAGAGCTAGGATGTTCTTCTATCCCTCAAGCGCTTCCTTTGTCTTATATTTCATCTAGATGTTTCTGTATGCTCATCTACTGCTTTGACATGTAATTTCCACAGCTGTGCTGCTTTGGACATTTTTCGGCAGAGGGCGTCCTGCGTCGATGGCGACGGGTCGATGTCCTTCAAAGGCCTCAGTCGAGGGTGACTTCATCGGATGTTATAAGTATCACGCACGGCAGCCGTAGCCTCAGTTCTGTTTTTTCCACAAACATGTTTGCTTTGAAAACTCGCGCGCCTCGTGTTATTTACTTCGATAATGTCTTCTTCTACCCCGCCGACCCCCATGTCTGGCTTCAGAAAATGCTGGGACTGTCAGTCCAAGATGTCCATCACAGACCTGCACCGTATCTGCTTGTGGTGTCTGGGCAAGAGCCACGACATGGACGACTGCTCAAAGTGCCAGTCGTTGACTGCCAAGGCCTTGCGGGAGCGTAAGGAGAAATTGCAGGTAGGTCGGTTATCCAAACCCCGTAAATCCAAAAAGACTACTGGTCTTTCCACTGACGACTCGAGGGGTGACTCTCCCCGTCGAAGGGAGTCCAGGGGATCTCGGTCCCGAAGTGGTTCCTGCCACTCGTCCTCGTCGAGGCACTCCCGGAACTGGCATCACTTTTCACCTTCCCCGTCCTCGTCAGATGATGGCTCTGTGAGGAAAGTGGCTAGTCCCACTAAATCCTCTACTCCGGAGGAATGGGAGGCATTCAGGAAGAAATTGCTCGAGATTTTTCAATCTCAGGGCACTGTTCCTTCCGCGCCTTCGTTTGAAGCCAGCAGGGAATGGTCTCGGTCCGATGCTCGCACGCCCTCGGGCCCTGGCAGTTGGCGCGATAAACATCGGGAACCGTCGAGGTCCCATTCGGACAAGGCTCCGGTAGATCACCAGAGACGTGCCAGATCCAGGTTGTGGTCTTCGTCGCCAATGAAACCGTCGATGTCTGGGAAGGTGTCGAGGAAGGCGTCAACACTATTGGTGCCGTGTCCATAGAGTGCGGGTGTCGGGGCTTTGCCCTCGGTCAGGCCCTCGGAGCCTTCAGTGCCCTTGTTGACGCCAAAGCTGTCTGCGCCATTGGGGCATAAAGGCCAGAATTTGCTGTTGGAGGCCCCTGTGGCTCTGGATCCTCTGAGAAATTCTGTAAAACTGTGAAGCCTATTCTTGAATCCAGGTCTGCTCTGTACCATGGAAGGTGTTCTTTCATTCTCTACAGAACATATATGAGGATGAGGAGAGGTCTGATGTGGAGTTGGAGCCTGTTGATAGTCCGGGTGAAACACCTGAAGTTCCTGACATTGTCTTTTCTGAGGACAGTCAGATGGAGGATCTGCGTCAGTCTTTACTTGATGCCAGTGGCCTTGACACTTCTCCTGAAATGGAGTTTGGTAGGACAGAGCCTGGGGCTCATGCTGAATCCTCCTATGGGAGGTTGATAATGAGAGTTACGGATTACCCATGGTGGTCCAGCCCTCCAGTTGAATTTGATCAGGATCACCTGACTGACATTTTAGATCAGGGTCCGTCCACTGACCCAGTGTTGCCTTTTCACATGGCGTTACAGAAAAGGTGACTGCTACTTGGAACACCCCGGAGTCCCTTCCGGCGGTCAACAAGTCGTTGACTAAGAAATGCCGCCCATCCAGTAGCGACCCCCAGCTACTTATCCACACACCCCACTCCTGAGAGTTTGTTGGTTCAGGCGGCCACGGCCACCTTGAGGCAGACGGCATACCCTACATCCCTTCTGAAAGGGACGACAAGCGCTTCGATGGATGGGCACGCAAGGTATTTTCGGCTGGGAGTATGGCACTGAAATCGGCCAAATCCACCTATGCTTTGGCAACATTTTCACGTGCACTGTGTAATTCTCTCTCTCTGGCGGCTGAGCATATTCCCGAAGGGGAAGAAAGGGATGAGTGTTTTGCTATTGTGCAGGATGGCAAGGATGCCATGTGTGAATCCCTTCAGTCTGGTTTGGACACGCTGATAGTGTCAGCCGGTCCATGGCTGCGAGCACTGTGATACAGAGGTTTGCGTGGTTGCGGAAGTCGGGGTTGGCACCGGATGTGCAGGCCTGCCTTCTCAACACGCCCTTTGACAGTTCTCATTTGTTTGGCAGCAAGGCTGACAAGACCTTTGAGAGGTTGCAGACCTCCAAAGCAGCTGCTAAATCTTTGGGCGCAGCTGTGTGTCAACCTCTGCCTTTTCGTCCTAGGGGGCAGCAGTGGAGGGGTGGATCCTTTCATTACTACTCCTCTTTTGGTAGAAGCAGACGAGCGGCCAGTCAAAGGGGCCCCCGTAAAGGTACTCGCGGTAGATGGGGAAGAGGTGCCAAAGCATTCAAGCAGCTGCCCCTTTGCCCTCCGGCGCTGCCGCAGCCGCTCCAAAACACTGATGAGGCCAGTTCTCATTGTTCGCCGGTTGGGGGCAGACTGTCTCAGCATCCCGAAGAGTGGCCAGCCATTACTTGATGCATGGGTTTCTGGAAACAATAGCACACAGCTACTGCCTACCCTTCCTAAATCGGCCTCACAAAAATCCACCAGGGAAGCTCTCTTTGAAGATTCTGGATCGCTCCTTGTGCAGGAAATCTTGACCCTGTTGGAGAAAGGTACTATTGAACTAGTGCCTGTGGCGGAGAGGAACAAGGGCTGGTATTCCCCATATGTTTTGATTCCGAAGAAAGACGGAGGACTGAGACCTATCTTGGACTTACGTTGCTTGAACAAGTTCCTCAGGAAGGACAAGTTCAAGATGGTCACTTTTTCTCAGGTCTTTCAGGCCCTTCGACTTCAAGATTGGTTGGTGTCTCTGGACCTACAGAATGCTTATTTTCATGATACATCCAAAGCACAGAAAATACTGTAGGTTTGCGGTTGCCAACTCGCACTTTCAGTTTCGGGTCCTGCCATTCGGGTTGACCTCCGCCCTGAGGGTCTTCACCAAGCTCATGGTGGTGGTGGCAGCGTATCTCAGGAGAGGAGGGGGGGTTCACGTCTACCCCTACCTGGACGACTTGCTGATCCGAGCGCGTTCTCCCGAGCAAGCCTTTGATCATCTCAACCTCGCCTTTCACTCCCTTTACAAGCTGGGCTTCTCCCTCAATTTCAAGAAGTCGCATATGACACCTTCCCAACATCTCCAGTACATCAGGGCTGTATTGGACACATCCTTGGGGAAATGCTCGCCACCCAAGGTGAGGGCTCATCACATTGTCCAGATGGTCAACAAATTTCAACATGCCCAGTGTCTCCCAGCTTTCGAATTCTTAAAGTTGCTCGGCCTCATAGCATCCTGCATTTTTCTGGTGCCAGAGGCCGGACTGAGGATGAGATCCCTTCAATGGGCTTGCAGGATGCAGTGGTTGCAATTCTCAGGCAAAATGCCGGATCTCATCCAATTCCGCTCACGGTCTCACAGGATTTCTGTGGTGAGCCAGCAAAGGGAATCTGATGAAGGGAGAGCCTTTTTGGCAACTGTGGCTGGAGGTGACGGTAGTGATGGATGCTTCCCTCACAGGATGGGGAACTCACGCCAACGAGCTGACCACCAGCTGTCGTGGGTCTCCGTCGGAGTCCAAACATAACATAAATCTTTTGGAGCTGAGGGCCATCAGGCTAGCCCTAAAGGCTTTTCTGCCGTTTGTGCGCGGGAAGAGTGTCCTGATCATGACGGACAACACAGTGGCCATGCATTACCTCAACAAAAAGGGAGGTGTAGGGTCACTCTGAGGCGATGCACCTCTGGTTCTGGGCGATACAGCAAGGAATCTCACTCTGAGCAGTTCATCTGGCCGGAGAGGAGAATGTGGCGGCGGAAGCTCTGAGCAAGCATAGCGCGGTCTCCCACGAGTGGGAATTAGCTCAGGAAGTCCTTTAGGAGATCTTCGCCCTTTGGGGAACCCCTCAAGTGGATCTGTTTGCGACCAGTGCCAACCGTTAGTGCGAGATATATTGCTCAAGGGAATTTCCTCTGAGATGAGCTTTAGGAGACACGTTCGTTGTGGATTTTTCATTCCCACTTCTGTATGCATTTCCTCTGATCCCTGTCATTCCTCAGGTTCTAAGGAGGTTGCAGAGGTTTGGGTCCCACGTGATCCTAATTGCTCTGGATTGGACCAGGAGAGCGTGGTACCCAGACCTTCTAGAAATCTCCATCTGTCCTCCACGCAATCTTCCCCACAAAGAGGATCTTCTCTCGTGCGAGGGTGGGCGGGGGGGGTTGTTTTTTCTCCATCCAGAGGTCAATACTTTCAACCTTCAAGCATGGTTTCTGAAAGGTTGAGACATAAGGATTCGGACCTCCCGGATGACGTGATGGAGGTGTTGCTTTATGCCAGGCGTCCGGTAACCAAATCCCTTTATCGTTGGCGTACGTTTTGCGACTGGTGCAGAGGACACAGTGTCGATCCTTTTCAGTGCTCCATTCCGATGGTTGTTTCTTTCTTGCTTTCTTTGCCCCACAAGGGTCTTCAATTGGGTACCATTAAAGGTTACCTGGCAGCGCTATCTATTTTCAAGTGCTCGTCTGAAGAATGTTCTTATTTTAAGATTCCTTTGATTACCAAGCTTCTAAAAGGGCTCACAAATGTGTTCCCGCCGTCCCCTTTTCAGGTGCCGGTTTGAGATCTGAATTTAGTCTTGAAATTCTTGATGGGTGCTCCGTTTGAACCTTTGCAATCTTGTCCTTTGAGACTGTTGACTTTCAAGATGGTTTTCTTGATTGCAGTTACATCTGCTTGCATAGTGAGTGAGTTGCAGGCACTTTCATCTAAGCCACCCTTTACTTTGTTGCACAAGGGTAGGGTTGTACTGAGGGTATGTCCGTCCTTCCTACTTAGGTAGAGTCTGATTTTCATTTGAGCCTGAAGGTGGTACTTCCTTGCCAGGATGAGGAGGAGGATAGAAAGCAGGAAGAGGAGAGACTCCATAGGCTGGACTCTAGGAGAGCTTTGAGCTTTTATATCTCTAGGATGTCCAGGGTCAGAGTGGACAACCAACTTTTTGTGGGGTACACTCGACACCGATTGGGCCAGGCTGTTAGCAAACAGACCTTGTCCAGGTGGATTATCCTCACCATTGCTGAATGTTATAGATTGGCTGGCAAGGACCCTCCTGAGTGTTTGCAAGCTCACTCCACCAGAGGCGTGGCTACATCCACAGCCCTGCAACAGGGAATTCATCTTAAGAACATTTGTGATACTGCAACGCGGTCTTCCTTCCACACCTTTGTCAAGCTTTACTCTCTGGATACTTTCCATGGTCAAGATATGGCCTTTGGTAAAGCAGTCCTTTATTCTGCCATCTGAAAGGGTATATCTCAATTCTTCTCCATCCTCCAATCACTGATACTGCTTTGGGAGTCTGTCAAAGATGTGGAATACGTTGGAGGACACAATCCATTCGAAGAATAAGTTACTTACCAACTGTTAACGTTCTTTCGACTGGATGTTCCTCCAACGTATTCCTCATCGCCCTCCCAGCCTGCCCCTCTGAAGCATTTCCTTTGCTATTGCAGCTTGTGTTCCCACAAGGCTATGTGCAGTCAAGGAGGCATTGTGTGCGGTTATGTCACATGATGTGGAGGGAAAAAACATGAACTGAGGCTACGGGCACCGTGCATGCTACTTATAGCATCCGATGACGTCACCCTCGACGGAGTCCTTTGAGGGACATCGACCCGTCGCCATCGACGCAGGACGCTTTCTGCAGAAAAATTTCCGAAGCAGAACAGCTGTGGACATTACATGTCAAAGATGTGGAATACGTTGGAGGAACATCCAGCCGAAAGAATGTTACCAGTTGGTAAGTAACTTGTTCTTCTCTATGCCTCATGCTCTTCCTCTGTTATGCAGTTGAGCTAGGATGTTCCTCTATGCCTCGTGCTCTGCATCAGTCTTACAGATGAGCAAGTATGTTCCTCTATGCCTCGAGCTCTGCCTCTTTCAGTTGAGCTAGGATGATCCTCTACGCCGTGTGCTGTCCCTCTGTTTTTACAGTCAAGCTAGGATGCTCCTCTGTCTCACAGTTGAGTCAGGATGTTTTTCCGTGCCTCGTGCTCTCCCTCTGTTATGCAGTTGAGCTAGAATGTTCCTCTATGCCTCGCTCTACGCTCGAGGTCTGCCTTTGTCTTACAGTTAAGTACTGGAAAGGATTTCAACACTTATTCCAACATGTCTATGGCCTGACTTATCTAATCTAAACCTGATCTACTTCCCTTAATGTTTTATGTAATTGTCCGTAATGTAAAAAGCAGCAGCTAAGCAGAGTGTGCAACATTCAAAACAAACACAATAAATGACACTTATTCCCCAAGTTTCCAAATTGGTGTTTGTAACTGATATGGTGAAGAGCGATTATCCTTTTATGACATAACGTAGCTCATTTACGGTCAAAAGCAGTTGTAAACACCTTAAGGGCCCACCTGCCACTGTGGGTAATTGAAGAAAAACCAATTAAAAGATGCAAGAAATTAGAACAAGACAAGTTAATAAGATCCCAAATGAAAGGTGTTGAAAACCGAAATACTGTGAAGGCCAATGGCAGGAACAATGCTAGAGACCCCTCGCTATCTAATGAGTACATTTGTCCCACGGTTCTACATCTTTGGAATCACCTCAGGACGCAGTCTGAATAAGGAAGTCCAAGTCAGCAGGTGACTCAGAGAATGGCTGCTTTACATTTTCTTGGTGCCCTTTTGCGATGGAAGTGATGTCATCAGCATGCTTGGAGCCGCAAATAACATCATCATCCTCTCTTCCTTTTTTTCCAGTCAACCTTGGAACGTTTTTGTAACCGCCCATTTGACAGAGTATTTTATGATGGCTCCTTTAAAATGGGTTATTAAACCATGCAAGACGTGTGGCCACACTATGTCTTGCCTTCGACCCACATTTATTCGACATTTGGTATCTGGATCGAGATCATAAAAGCCACGAGTGAGTGCTCCGTTACTCCATGCACATCAAGGTGGTGAGGGAACATGGGGGCTAAGCTTTTATTAGCCCCTAGCAAAGAGAGTACTCTTAGAAATCTGTCTGAGTGCCAGAGACACTGGCCCAGAAGTGCTTCTCTCGACCTGAAGAGGGGGACAAAAAGAAGAAAAACATGTTCTCTGATGAGCGAGTCATTCCCTATTAACCACTTTCGATCCTTGTGGAAGCACCACCAAAGGCCCTGGCATCACTCAGAGTTGGAGGTCTCTGCTTCTTAACTTGTTCAGGCAAGAGTGGGAGGCTTTCCCCTCAGCACTGCTGTTAGTATATGAGCAAGATCCTTTATTGGTTGCTTCATCTGTAATCCCTGCTGCTCATTCCAGGGACATTTCTGGGCAACCGCATCCGCTCATGTACGATATCTAATGTGGATATGGCCCCAATGGAGCCGGAGCCATCAGCATCTTCGGCGGCGGCGTGTTATACAGCGGTCTCTTCTTTAGTACCATCAAAGCTAATGCAGCAAAAGATGTCTGTTCCGGCAAAGCAGGTACTGGAAGTTTTCTATGAGTTCCCTGTATAATAGCCATCATAAGGCTACCTCATTAAGGCAGGAGGAAAGGAAGCAGACTTGTCTTGCGGGTTACAGCCTGGCACAATATTTAGGGAGTCTGACCGCTGGAAGAGTTCCGTGTAGATTAGCGATCCGAGAATTATTTTATGCACTTGGCTCTTCATGAGACAAGTGCTTTAGACACATCTCTGGATTTGGAGATTGGCACCTGTGCGATATCGGCTATTGTGCCAGATTTGACTTCTTTAAGTGTAGTACCTAGGGCTGTGGATACAGGCCTAGATACTCGATCGGAGGACATGAAATCATACGCATTGCCTGATAATATACTGGATCCTAATTTTGGTAACAGAACGGCTCACTTTAGTGGAGCCCTTACTGGCAAGATTATGGCCACACGAAACAGACTGGATCCAGTTTCATGTGTTGATGTAGATTTGCCAAAGAAACACTGGACCGGTCCCTTTGTCCATAAATGAATATGATGTACTTCTGCTCCGATCATTGTGACTTTGTTAATTACATAGCTGTTTCTCGTTGTAATTACAAATATAAAGTACAATGATTATTGGGCCTTAGGTTGCCGCTTCTGACTGCAAAGTTTGTGCATCCTGATTTCCCTTTTATTTTCTGCGGTCCAGTTGAAAGTGTTTGAAACTGCCAGAACCTACTTGACAGGTGCCAAGACAGTGCACTGTATTGAGTCACTTTCAAAATAAACGAATGGTAAATTGGTGAACGTCTCTGAGGGCGCCCTTTTTGTTTAGCTCTAAAGCTCTGTGACTCATCAAATTGCTTGCAAAGTGTTTTATGCTTCAGCATAATTACGTAATATGAAAACAAGTCCCTTAAACGACTAAAGAATCGAAAGATTTTAAAAAGTAGAGGCGCAGTATTAAAGATCAAAGTTATTTCAGTTTGAGGTATCGGTGGAGTTGCTATTCCATGGCCTACATTTTGTTTTTAAAAAGTACATTTAGAGAAAAGGTGGAACGAGTGGTAGTCGGATAATTTTAAGGCTCACAACCTTTAACACAAGATGCCTTCATTGCAAAGATAGTGTGCAAGCTAAGTGTCTGTTGGGCTACATTAAACATTGTCAGACAAATTAACAACAAGGACTGACCTAATACTGCCCTCTCCGCTAAAGAATGTGAACGTGCTGGAAGTGAGGATCATTTGAATGAGCGCTGCGATAACCTGGGAACTGGGGAGAAGCAGAAGGCGGGCTTCCCATCGTGAACGTGTGCATGTGCCCTTCACAAAGCAGGGCACCCACCCATGGCATCGTAATGCGGGTACTTGTACAGAAACACCCAGAGGCACGTGCACTCAGAAGACGGGACTCCGCTGTGATCGTGTAAAGCACTTAGTACAGGGAAACACGTGCACTTGGTTTTCGCCCTCTGAGATCAAACGAGCCTCCTTGTAAATGTCTTCATGTTTAAATAAAGTTAGACGGATGCCTGCACCTGGTGATTAGATGGGGAGGGGGGGACGAGCAAAGTGAGGTTTTCTGGTCTATTTTCCTTCTTCATTAGACCTGGTTCAACGCCAATGTCTAAATCAAACCTTAGTTACTGTATTGTGCACCAGGCACTTCAAATCTGTGTGTGACGCTGAAAACAAAATATCGCCACTCATTGATTCATGTGTTTTGAATAAAGATGCAATCTAGAAAACTCAACAGGCATACATTGTACAATAAAACTAAAGAGGTTTAAAATAAACATTATAGACGGCCTCTTGCGTTCTCTCTTTATATACCGTACTACTCTAACAGTTAATTATTGTTTGTCATTTAAAAAGCTGATAAATTATGTACTGTACATTTCATTAGATGCACCATAACTTGCATGGTATGTGCCAGCATTACGGATGTTCCTCCTCAACTTATACAAATGCATAGTCATGATTAGTGATATGCTTGGTGCATAAGGTTTGGCCAAGCTAAAATCACTTGGCTACCTTATCGAGCACTCATAGAACATCCGATTCACTCACTATGCCAAAGATCGCAGGCTTACACTCATTCAGTAATTTCTTTCTAAAACAAGAGCTAACTACTCTCAATTCACTAGTTTAACAAAAAGTCCAAAATGTCAAGGCCTTTGTCTTTCCCTGATTTTATTCGGGATTGTTCTTACTACTTATTATGATTAAGCCACCGCTCATATAAAACATTGATCAGATTTGACCTGTTTTCTAAATAGCACCTCATCGCATACACTTATTTTGCAGAGTTAATCAATACCCTGTGTTTCCCAAACTGAACATTCTCAAATGCTGGAAGTCAAAGAATGCCCCCACATCCCAAGCGTGGTTTAAACATTTGATATTCGTATACGAATGCGAAGAGAGTTATGTTAGGGGAGTGTCCCCCACCTGTAGGCCAAAGGACATTTGGGCCCCACTCCCCCGGTATCTTAGCAACGCCCAGGAGGAAGCTGAGGAGGAGCACATACTGATGCACGTCTGTCTTCCCTGTGCCGTATTAAAATACCATGTATAATACAAAATGTACAATGTTTTTGATGCAATGTAACGGTCAGCTGAAAATAAGTTAAGAACAATATATATCCGTATCCTGTATTTAGCATGGGGTAGGAATGTAAGTGTGTGCTAGCTTTCAGGCATGCTGGAAATTGTAGTTTGATTTGTAGTTCCAATTCCTTTCCTGGTTCTACTGCACACAGTGGATACAATACCCATTATGCCAATTGCTAGCTGACTGTTGAGAGACTGCAATTTTTGGCGGACTTTCTGTATATTTGATTTTAAAAAATATATATTTGAGACCCTCCTTACGTTGAATGTGAATTTGATCAAATTATACATGTCCGTCTGGATTGTCACCAATACACCAATCTCACTCTGGCTTCTCACCTCACCTCTAAAACTCAGGACATCCTGTCCTCGCTCTCCTCTTCCTCTCCGTCTACCTCTCGTGGCCCCCCTCCGTCTGCCTCTCCCTCTCCTCATTTCTCCTCTTTTTCTCTGACAACACCTGACAAGGTTTCTAGGCAAGTCCGATCTATGAACGTGTTCTCAAACAGGTGCTCCCCTGCTCGCTCCTCCAGAACCATCCAGGACCACATTGACACCCTCGCTCCAGCCTTGGCTGATTTCTGCAATCACTCATTTGCCACTGGATCTTTCCCCTCCTCAAGCACTCTCTTGTGCCCCCCCCTCCCCCTCAAAAAACCTATCCGGCAAACCATCGCCCGATCTCGATCACTCCTTTCTTGGGAAAACTCCTGGAAAAGCTGGCCATCTCCCAGCTTACTCTCCACACTGAATCTGTTGGTTGTCTCCATGACCATCAGTCTGGCTTCAGAGCAGTCAGAGGGACCCCACTACATCCAACTCCCTCTTCCAAAATACCTTCCTGCTCAAGCCCTTCGCTCAACTACTTCCAACTCTCTGAGGGTCAGAAGGTTCTCTGGGCAGAGAGTGGAGGAAGATCTCCTCCTCTGCAGCACCTCCCTCTGGAATGGCCTCCCCGTCCCTCTCAAATTAGAGCCGGACCACCTCAAGTTCCAGAAGCAGCTCAAGACTTTCCTTTTCTCCTCTGCTTTCTCTTTCCTTCCCCTGCTGACCAACTGCCCGCAGCGCCGGCCGGTTGCTTGGCTACCCTCAGAGTCTCACTGGGTACCAGGCTCCTCCATGATCAGTCTCCCTTGCACTGCTTCCGAGCCTACTGCGCACTTAGGGGCTGTAACTATGACCTCTACAGTCCCCTGTCTTCTTGCACTTACCCAGAGCAGCGCTGCCCTGGCTGCACTTCCTCCTTCCCTCTCCCCAACACGTCCCCTCTCCCTTCCCCCTGCACTTATCGTTGTTGCACGTGCATGATCTGAATGACACAAGGGCTAGTAAGATTGTTGTCTTGTCCTCATTCTCTCTTCCCTCCCTTGTCTTGTCATGCCTAGAAACACTTGTGTACAGACGCGTTATAAATGACTTGTATCATATATCATATCTGTACCTGTGAATAGCAATTGCTGCTATCCCTGTGTCGTCGACCGATGCAGATACTATTTTATTTATTGGCTATTTGTTAGGTGCCTATACAACAAATGGTGTTTCAAGGAGCTACAAGACAAAAAAAATGGGGGGGGGCAAGGGAGAAAGATGACAATAATGGTCCTACTAGGCCTTGTGACCTTCGGATCGTGCAAGTGCAGTAACAAGAAGTGCAAGGGGGAGGGGAGGTAGTGCCGTACTTAGAAAATGTGAAAGTGCTATGGTGGGAAGGGAAGTGCAGGGTAAGAGGAGAGGGTGCAAGTGAAAGGGGGGAAAGGACCACAGGGCTAGGCGAGTGCTCGGGGGAGTCCAGGAGGGCAACTACCAGAGGGTGCAGGGGGTGAGGGTTCACATGCTAAGTGGAGGGGGTGTCGTCTGCATAGCACTGGAAGTGAGGAGAGAACAAGGAGATCAGGTGGCCCAGAGGGGCAAGGTAGATGCTGAAGAGCTGCGCAAGAGGCTAGAGCAGTGGTCTTCAAACTTTTTGACCCCGAGCCCCCCCTAAGAAAAATTTCTCCGGCCCAGGCCCCCCCTATACACATGTACTCCAAAATGTTACTCGGTTGCGAACGGTTATCGCGCGCTGGAGTATAATGGTGCCCCCAACGAAGGAGTGCATGCCACACACCACGTTGTTTCAAAATCATTGCTTGCAATGATTCAAATCAGATGAGGACAAATATTTGTGAACAAAGCATTCCGATTATTTTGCTATAATACAGAGGACTCGACTAAAAATAGTGTTGGGTATTTATTTCACACAAACGAAAACACCCAATATTGCTGTCCTGTAGTAACATTTGCTATGCAAGTGCTGTAACAATTTGTTTCTGAAGTACAACAACGTACTGTCAATGCTGTCACTTGCAAGTTGGACAGTGGCATACTGGAGAACTAGTGTGAAGGGTGGGCCTGCCTTTCACCAGCCAGCCTGTCAATATTGGGTTCAATTTTTCCAATAGCCAACCGCAGGCTTTCTTCCACCTCCAGCTTTGACCGATATTTTGTCTTTAGGGCTGCAAGTGCAGAGAACCCAATTTCGCACAGGTATGAGGTGCTGAAAGGTAAAAGTACATTGACTGCACATTTCGATAAAGTTGGATACTCTGCAGACACATGTTGCCAAAATGCACCCAAAGACAATTTTCTGAATTGGCTCTCTACTAGGCGGTCACTTTGGAGCTCCATTAGTTCCTCCTGGAGTTGTATTGGGAGATGGGCTCCTACGTCAGCTAGGAAAGGCTGAACCACCCAGTCATTCATGTTGCAATTGTCGTCAGGAAAGTACTTTTCGAGACTGGTTCTGAGAGCATTTAAATGGTTTCCAATTACTTCAGAAACACATGAGAGATCATACTCCGTCTCCTCAAGAGCATCTTCTAATAATGGGAACGCATCGGCTATGCCAATATCAACCCTCCTCCTCCAAAGCTCCAGCTTCTTCTTGAATGCCGATATTTTTGCATTCATGGCAAATGATGTGGTTTCTGTGCCTTGCAGGGAGAGGTTTAGAAAATTTAGCTTTTCAAAGATGTCGCCAAGGTAAACCAACAGTATAAGCCAGCGTGGATCACATAGAGGCTCTGCTTTTGTCTGGTCTAACTCCAGGAGAAAGTGTCTCACTTCGTTTCTGAGTTCATAGATGCGATTTAAAACCTTTCCCCTGGATAGCCACCTGACCTCTGTGTGAAACAGCAAAGCATCATGGTCAGCTCCCATTTCTGCACATAAGGTGGCAAACAGACGGGCTCTTGTGGGGTGCATCTTAATAAAATTTACGATCTTTACAACAGAAGTCAAAACTTGTGTCAGTTCATGCCCCATATTGCGCACAGCCAAAGCTTCTCGGTGTATCATGTAGTGTGTCCACACAATATGTGGAGCTACTGCCAATACTTTTGCTTTTAGCCCAGCTCTAGCACCACACATTGAAGGAGCACCATCCGTGCAAATACCAACACACGCCTCCCACTTTAGGCAGTTGGAATTTAGGAAGTTGTTTAAAATTTCAAAGAGTTCGGGTGCAGTTGCTCTGCCCTTAATTTGCTTACAAAACAAGAAGTCCTCCAACATCTCCTTTCCATGGCAGTACCTCACATAGGCAATCAAGTGAGCTTCTTTTGATATGTCAGTGGCCTCATCCAACTGTAGGGCGAACTGGCTGTCTTTCAAGCGCAATACCAATTCTGTACTGATATCAGAGGACAGGTCAGCAATACGGCGGCAAATTGTTGTGTCTGACATAGGGATACTTTTGCATTTCTCTGCTGCACTTTCACCAAGCATTACCCGGTTGACAGCGAGAATGGTTGGGAGAATCACTTTCTCAGCATCTGTAAAAGGCTTCTTGTTTTTGCCAAGAAAGTACGCAATGTGGTAAAATGCTTTCAAAGCATTTGCAGGTACAGATGCCACACTTTTAACAGTCTCCTTTTGCTTTTTCATGCCTTGCAGCTGCCGTACGAAGAAATCCCTGGTCTTTTTTGCTAAATCGGCATGTTTGGTTTCCAAATGCCGCCTTAATTTTGTTGGCTTCAGGCTGTCATTTGCTAATGTAGCACCACAAATCACACACTGCGGCTTCACTTCCCCAGCGACTGTGATGCATGTGAACCCAAAGTCCAAATAAGAGTGATCATATTTCCGTGTTTTTGCATTTCTTGTGTATGTTCCCACCTCTCCTTCCGCTTTACGTTTCAGATCCCTACCATCTTTGGGCACTAGAAAACGATCCATCGAGAAAAGGAGCCTGAACCTGTCGAAACATTTCAAACGGTTTTAAAAAAGTAGAAATGCACCCCAAAAAAAGCATAAACATGGCAAACACCACTTGCAAAGAGTTGAACTGAGCCATGTGAAAATGTTGGGGTTGGTGGGAAACACCCCATGCAAAAAAGGGTCAGAAATATGGGGTGGGGAAAAAAGGAGGGGAGATTTTAAAAAAGCAAAAATTCAACAAAAAAGGTTCTGAAAAGCTTGGGAGTGGGGGAGGGAAACCCCACACAAAAATGGGTCCGAAACACTGGTTGGATAAAATACATTGGTACAAGTCTCAGAAGTGTAGTAGTTGAATTTGCAGTAGTGACAGATGTGGCATTACATACCATTTGGGGATTTTCCCTAGAGCCAAGAACCTTAGTTATGGCCAAGTGCCATCAGTTTGCAGGAGAGGCTTTGCCGAAAGGAGTATCAACCTCAGAATTGGGAAAGAAAAAAGGTACCACCAGAAGTTGAAAAACATTCTCCAAAAGTCAGTAAATCATCTGTCAAACAGGACCAACACTGAAAACGAACCTGACTTCATATCCAGAGAAATAAATTTCAAGCTGCAAGTTACTACCAGGCATGAGAAGTCACTCACCACTTCAATTCGCCAAATGCACACCATATATATACTCCCCATGATCACTCGCTATTGGCGGGTGAAGGTTGAGAGCCCTGGTTTAACCAACACATTTTTTCCAGAACGAGGAGCATTGCGCAAGCTAGGGATCCAATGGATGACTGGAAACACAGCCATGGCAAATGAAGCAGGACCGGTGCTGCATTAACAACGCGGCTCCCCCATGGCAGATTGCTGGGCTCCAGCAATCTGCCATGGGGGAGCCGCGTTGTAAAAAAAAAAACACCAGCAGAGCAGTTCCGGTCCCCCGCTCGCCTCCTCTCCTCCATGCATGCCCCCCAATGTGGGGGATGCAGGGAGAGAGGGGCGCAGGGGGACCGGTGCTGCATTAACAACGCGGCTCCCCCATGGCAGATTGCTGGGCTCCAGCAATCTGCCATGGGGAAGCCACGTTGTAAAAAGAAAACACCAACAGAGCAGTTCCGGTCCCCCGCTCGCCTCCTCTCCCCCATGCATGCCCCCCAATGTGGGGGATGCAGGGAGAGAGGGGCGCAGGGGGACCGGTGCTGCATTAATAACGCGGCTCCCCCATGGCAGATTGCCACGGGGGAGCCGTGTTAAACATAAAGCGGAACGAGTCACTTACCTCGGACTCGGCGGCGGCGGCGGCAGCAGCAGCAACAACAACAGGGAACACAGGACACCACAACGCAGCCTGGACGCGCGATCCAAATGCAGGAAAGCGCGCGTCCAGGCTGCGTTTATTTCCTGTTTCCATGGCCACGCCCCCACCACATCGCACTGGCTGAGCATGTGCATGGGAGCCAGTGGCTCCCCATTGCACATGCTCAGTTCAGTGCGGCCAAAAAAAGATTGAAGACCTCTGGGCTAGAGCCTTGAGGGACGCTGCATGTGAATAGTGTGATGGGGGAGAGAAAAGGGCCCAGTTGAACCTGGGAAGGTCGTTCGGAGAGGAGAGGTCAACCAGTCCAGTGCCAAGCCTGTGATACCAAGGGTATCGTGAAGCAGATTTGTCAGGATGGCATGGTTGACCTTGTCGAAGGCAGAGGAGAGATCCAGAAGGATGCAAACGGATGGGGTGTTTGAATCGAGATTTGAGAGCAAGTCTTCTCGGGTGTTCAGTAGAGTAGTTTCTGTGGCTGCTCTGGAGACAACCAACAGATTCACTATGTTGGATCAGTTGGCAGATGGCCGGCTTCTCAAGGAGTTTGCCCAGGAAGGGGGTAATGGAGATAGGGCGGTAGTTAGCCGGGCAGGATGGGTCAGCAGAGGGCTTTTTGAGGAGAGACTGCACAGGGGTGTGCTTGAGGCATAGCGGAAGGAGCCAGTGGCAAAGGAGTTATTACAGAAATCGGCGAAGGCTGGCGCAAGGTAGGCAATGTTGTCCTTGATAGTTCTGGAGGAGCAGGGGAGCACCTTTTCTGGAGGAGACTTTCATAGAGAGGACTTTTCTAGAGACCTCATCTGGTGCTATGGTCGAGAAAGACGAGAGTAGGACGGAAGAGGAGAGGGGCGCCAAGGGAGGCATGAGAACTGGGGAGGGTAGGGCGGGGAGAGTAGAGGAGAGTGAGGACAGGATGTTCTCAGTTTTGGTTAAGAAGTGGGAGGCCAATGAAGTACAGAGGGTCAGAGATGGCAGTGGAGCACTGGAGACTGCAGAAGGATTGAGAAGTCAAGGAGGGTGCTAGCTATGGGTTCATTATTCACCAGAACTTAGTCTCTATGCTTCTCCATCTGTTTTTTGGGTTTGTGTCTTATTTGTATTGATTGAAAAAGGAGTTTTCTGCCTTGAAGCACCATGCCAATAGCATATTAATGGTTCGTCGGCCCCACTGCTAGGTGCTCTGTAAGTCTTTGCAAAGGCATGACATGTTAGTACATTAAGTTGGAGCTGGCAGCAGTAAAGGGAAGAAGCACAAGACATGCTGTAAAGACCTTTTTATTACTTTTAAAAAATGTATTCACTTCGGACTCCATCATTGCTCCTTCCCTCTTTCCTCCCACTCTACCATCCTCCAAGCTCTCCCCTCTCCTCCCTGCTCCCCCATCTCCTCTCACTTCCCCTCTCCCATCCTCCCTGTTGATCTGCATAGTTTTAACTACTAGCAGCCACACTAGTATCTGGACACCCCTCTCAGGCTTTAACAAACCAACTGCAAGCTCTTCTTTGGGAGCACTGCCCCCATCTAGCATACCACCGAGCCCAGCCACCCCTTTACTGCCTTTTCCCGATGAAGTTACTTCCGCTCTCCTCTATACTCATTCCTTCTCCTCTCCCTTGTTTCAACTAGAAAATGTAATGACCTTCAGCATTTACCAGCGCAGAGGTCTCCTGTTTCGGAGTCGTGTCCTGTAGCACGTATTGTTCCAATGCCTGGGCTTTCCAGACCTGAATGTGCGGAAGAAGGTGCATGTGTGGAGGAGAGGCTAAGAAACAGGGAAATGGCCGGCCCTTGGGGCCGAGGGCTGAATAAGACAGGAATCGGGAGGAGGAAGTAGTGCTTGTCTTATTGCAAATGTGGCCAACTCAAATCCTGATTCAAGCCGTGGTTAGTGTAGGGGCAGAAGACTCGGGCGAAACTGGACGTAGAGTCTTGTTTTATTACAAAATGTAAGCTTATGTACTTAGTAAAAGGTAAGAACTTGTGTGATAGGCTTGCGATGTGCTCAAGCAATCCTCTGTAATGAGGAGGCCTGTTCCAATTTGCTGTGCTTCCTTAGTTTCGAAAGACTCGGATTTGCCAAGGCTTATGCTGTCGAGTCACTGGGTGACTGCAAGAAAGGGATATGCAGGGGGACACAAATGTAGCTTTCTTGCACAGCGCCTAGTTGGTCTGTTTCGCTGGAAAACGTGGCTACTGAACTTTGAACTGCAGGCTGATAAGTGCATACACTCTTCTGTAAATTGTGTGCATTCATTTGCATCAATGCTATGCATGCCTGAACTGATGGTGAACGTCTTTTTCAATGTATGTAAATAAAACTCTTAGCTCATGCTGCTGCTAAGCGTAATTTGATGGCAGGGACCTGGTACATTTGCACTCGGGCGTAGTCGGGTTCCTGCTGCCGAATTTGTTTCATTTGCATGTCGGGGTGCAAATATGCAGGTAAAAGGCAGCATACACGTGTTTACGCTACCTTTTGCCCTCCACATTTGCACTCTGCCGTGCAAAGTGAGTAAGCACTAGCTGGCATTTCATATGCCAGGCAGCGTTTACTTTTAATTGTACACACTTACTGCCGTGCAAGCATGACAGTCGTCACCGAGCAGCGTCTGGCGCGTTTATTTGTAATTGTACATGCTGCCTGCTATGCAAGCATGGCAGGCAGCCTGTTCAATGGATCCCTGTGGGACCCCATAGGGATCTCCAGCATTTGCGCCACCATGAAAATCCATGCTGGTGCAAACGTTGAAGCATTTGTATGGTGGAGAAGAAAGGAGGCGGCGTCACAATCAAACATGAGCTCCTTAGATTTTTTCCATGTGCAACGCAGTGACGTCTTTTGGGCTTTGACCCTGCTTTACAAAGCTTCTAAATGTAATCACTGCTACTCCATATGACTCAGCAGTGTTTTATTCTAATATTTCTGACCTATTTTTCATTTTAGCTCTTTCGAACTGCCAGAAACCCGATCCCTGCGAAAAGTTTATTAGCCTTGTTCTCAGTATCAAATTGCTTTTCCTTTTGTTTTTGTAAAAGAAATGTCATATCTGTCAAATTTAAGGATTTGGATCCAAAAAGTATATTTCCGGTAGATCAGATGACTTCAGTTCCCGGCACAAAAATGTTTTCCTTCGTGTCGCTCCAATGAATTTGGTTGCTAAAAGGAAAGACTTAAATAGTGGACATTAGAATCTGCTAAAAGAGATGAATGCTGAGCCCACATCGTATGTGTGCATTTAAGCCCTGTGCAAGATTAAACGTCAGTCTTCAAAGCAGCAAAGTTATTAAGAAGTGGCTTGCAAAGCAGTGATTGGGTTACTGCAGGACAACTTGGCTCGCTGTACGGGACACTCGTATATCAGTGCTATCATAACATTTCACTTTGGGCTCCGTACACACACACACACGAATCAGTGGTTTGAAATAATGATCTTTTTCTTGCCTGTCTGACTACAATGGAAATTTGTTTGAAAATCCTTTGCAACTCTTTAATGGAAAAGGTTTACCACCGTAGCGCACTCATTTTCTTTTTTACCTTTTAATGGTCTTGTTTGTGTCAATTCTACTAGATTTCAGTAGATTCACAGAATTAGGAAATTGTATTTGCGTGTTTGTCAGAGGAGTTGCATGGTAGGCATATGGCAACTCTATTCTTTATAAGCAAGTGTCTGCCTTTCCTGGCATTTAAATGCAGATATAGAAAAGTGCCGGGGGTTGGTTACTTGGCACTGAAAATGTGAAGTAATTGTACTTTATTTGCATGTATTTATTAGTAAGGAAGACCTTTCTAACATACACTAGCCGTTCCCTGCGTAACATATGCTGTTCTAGCAAATCATAAAGGTCAATATCGGTTGGTAATTCATAGGGCCACTTCTTTCCTCCTTCTTTAACATCGGAATTACCACTGATTGCTTCCAGCAAGGGGGCGTATGTCCCTGGGACTTATTAATGATAATTGAAAAGGTTAAACCTATAGGTAACCGTCTTCTTTTGAATTTGAAAGGCAGATTAGTATCAGATGGAATGAGCGGTATGCACGGTATAAGAACAGTATCTAAGTTCCATCGATTACACCGGCCTCTATGATGTGTCTTTGTAGACGTGTAATTGTCAACCTTGTTCTATTGCAGAATCCCTGTGATGGCATAAGATTGTGTAGTAGCATAATTACAGCACCTACTTTCAGTTTTAGGTTGTGAGGAGACATTCGTCCTACAGCATTTCGCTCTTTAGAGACGTTAGCGACTGAAACATTCAGCCAGTATTTAACTGGTAATTGACATTGGAACTGCTGTGCCCTGTGTGAAGAGAAGTGGGGGTGGAAAGCAGTAACTTGAAATTATTCTGAATGTTTGTGACAGTGGAAGGTGAAGGTGACTGCGTAGAACCGTGCTCATTCTGTTTGTTAAAATGATAGCTGTTGTTGAAGTGAAAGGGCACACAAAGGTTCACTTTGCAGGGCTAAAAATTGATATTCGATGAGCTGGGGCATAAACCAGCTCCTGGGTGTCCGGCGTCACCCAGTAGGCAGGAGCTACAGGAGGGGAACCAGGAGCTACCAGAGATGCGCCTTTTAACACGTTGTCCATTTTGCATGAACCATTGTGTTTAAATGTGTATTTGATGTGTTCTAATTCTTCTTTATTAACATTCACAAATACACAAAGTTAATGTCCCATTTACATGTTTGGAAGGCACCAGTTGGCCCTAGGAGCCAAAAGTAGCTCCTGGTTTCAAGCTAACCAGGCTCTACTATGCTAGAAGCAGGAGCTAAATAGCTCACCTCAATTTCGAACCCTGCTTTGCCATTTGGACAGCAAAGGGCAATCTAACACTGATAAATTGCATCAGCTGAGTATGGAAACATACCTAAGCGTTTTACATATATATAGATGATATACGTACTATATATTGCAGATGTGGGCGGCACTGCATAGGTAGCGTGTCTTTACAATGGATGGCGTAGTCTGGATGCGAGTAGCCCAGGTGGTGGAGGGGGGTGGGGGATAGAACAAAGACTCAAGAAAATAACTAGGGGGAAGACCTCAATAAGATATGCATTTTAGGTCAGTATTTACCTAGTTACAATTTACACATGTGCATTCATCTGGGACATTACTGTCCCAGTGATGGGCCTCTTTGATGGCTGGGTAGAGCATTCCAGTCAAGGGGGAGAAAGGAGTCGAAGGGAGAGAGGGGGAGCAGAGGCATTGAGGGTGGGGAGCAGATTGGTTGTGTAGAGATGAGGATCGTAGAGTCCAAGAGGTAGCCTAAGGAGCGATACAGTCAGTAAAGATGATTGACAACAACCTCTGCCCGAACACTCGGAAGTCTGAGAATATCCTCTTTGGCCACTCCATTCTCAGGCTCTCCACCTCACCGGGTCAGTCTCCCTCTTAACCCCTCCCACTCCTCTGTCATAAACCTCATTGTTATGTTGGACAACGTTTTTCTTGTTTGCACTCAAAATTCACAAACCCAGAAGGAAATCTTACTTCCAGTTACATGTCCTATGGCACACCCTCCCTTTTCTTAATATGTGCCAGAAGAAAGCCCCTTCTGCCATGGTAACCTCATGAGCTGACTACTGTAACAGTCTCATTCTGGGTTCTGAAACCACCTCTGACATCAACTACAAGTGAGCCAAAATAAAGCAAGTCGTCCTCAAACTCGGATACCATCACACCTGAGCTTCTATTCTTGCATCAGCACGCTGTCGGAGCATGCATTTATTGATTAGTTCTCCATCTTATTGTACACAAAGCTTATTGGGACTAACAACTGCTTTCTCTCAAGCAGAAAATACAAAATATCTCCCCCATCCCCTCCAGGCACTTCAGATCTTTAGGTTTCAACGCTCTATTTGTTTAGACGTTTGGGGAAAAATAAACTGGGTGAAGGAGGTCTGAGCGAGAGGCTCACTACCTTTGGATCAGCTTGCTGGATGGCATCAGAGTCTTGAAGCATCACCTCCAGTTTCGTAAAAGACTAAAGTTCTTCCTCATCAGGAGAACTTAAAGCGTAGACCGGTGATCATCTCTGGCTACTTGGACTTCCTAGATTTGTGAACTTGCTTTCTCAATCAGACTTGTCAATCTTTACTGTATTTTGCACTTATTTTCTACTGTGCTCTTCTCCCCCACCCCCTTCTACTGGCACTTAACCGATGGGAATGCTTACAAATCCTGCAAAAGATCACTTTCCCCTAACCCTTTCTCTTGCTGTATAGATGCTAGAAAACAGGGATGCCAATGGCTAGTCCCTTACAAAACCAATAAAATAAAAATATTACATAAAATGGTAGTGGGGCAAGACCGTGGATAGAATTGATGACCAGGAGTAGTAACTTAAAAATGAGCTATTTTACTTGGAGAACATCGAGTGCAATGAGATGAGTGTGTCTAAGTATGCTATAGAGTATGTGTAGCAAAGTTCAGAACTGTATTGAAGTGAGCAAAGGAGTAGAGGTGAAGACCAAGAAGTTTGCTTGAACAATGGTCTGGTTTTGCTGAGCACCACAATTCAAATCCAAGTTCTTTGATGTGCTGTGGGTAGATATTGTTTATACTGTGACCGTTAAGCTTGGCTCTTGTGATGGTGATCCGATTGAAGTGATGAAGTTTAAGGTCACTGTCCAAGAGAACCCCCTTTGTTGTGAGCCTTGGGGATGCAGTGAGGAAGGAAGGAGATGGGCGAGTGGGATTTCTATTGGATGGTGGGAGAAATGTCTTCCATTTGGAATCAGGCTTTGTAGCACCATCCTTTGGCGCATAGCAGTGAGGCAACTGGTGATTCCCTCTAAGGTAGTAGTGGCCATGGTTGAAAAGGGGATCTGAGTGTCACCATCAAAGAAGGTGTAGAGAAAGCAGAATGATGAGATGAATTTACACAGGGATGTGATGCTGAGGGTGAAGAGAGGTGGGTCCAGCACTAATCCTGGCGGGATAATCGCAAGAAGATGGCAGGCGGGGGGGGGGGGGAAGTGTTCACGTTCCAAGAGATGAAGGAGCTGTCAGAGAGGAAACCACACAGTCGAGTACAGCTTAAAGCCAAAAAAGGAGAGGGTTTAGTGGAGGTAGGGATGATCTGCAATGTTGCTCGCTGCAGAGAGATCAAGTGGAACGTGGATGGTTGCGAGACGAATGTGTTAAGTAGTGGTTACAAAGTTGGAGGTGTGAGAGCAGTTCAGTTAACTGAATCCATATCTGAGGGGAGGTGCATAGTAGGTGTACCTTAAGGTAGCTGACAATGCAGCTAAATAAAACTCTCCTTAGATTTTTGCGGTGGGGGGCTAGCAAAGGTCCTGCTATGTAGAAACGGGGACTGCTGGGGTCTTCAGTGGATGTTTGTAGTGCAAATATGATTGTAGCTGTTTTGTAACATGCAGGGATGCCAGCTGAGAGAGACATTGAAGGTGGAGGAGAGGTACGTGGAGGTAATGGATGCAAACCGATCAGTGGAAGCACAGAATGTGTTAGCTGAGTGTAGAAAGGTTGTGAGATCAGTTGGGAGGTGGGAGAGAACTGGGTCAGTGAGAAATGGGTGTGGAATGGCAGGTGGAGAGGAGGGAGAAGAGGGTGATGGCGATAAAAGGGTAACCAGAGTGTGAAAATGTGCATAGTGTGAACGGGGTTGAAGTGTGCACATTGTACCCCCATCCCCTGTGACAATAGTAAGTGTTCTCCCTCGTCTGACCTCACACCTTTGAACTGCCATTTTAATTTTGTTGACCGTTCCCGCTATTGCCATTATGCAGCTATTTTACAAGATTAGCCCACCAAGCTCAGTTCACATATTTACTTGGAACAGCCACCGTGGACTTGAGGACCAAATCTGCTTTTATCGCTGTGTTAAGCTTGTAACAGATTGCCAAATTGGTTAGGTTATTGTGGCATGGGGGCTTAGATCCATTTTAAGGGTGCAAAAGTAAGGCTCGGACACAATGGTGGCATGTTTTTGGATAGGGGCATTTATTGATCAAAAAGAGGGTTGGAAAAATGCCTCTCGATCCCAAAAGCTAAGAGGAGTTTCCCTACCTCAAAGTAAACTAATGAAATTGTCAGAAACTAAAAAAAGTCTCACTGTTGTGTCCCAAAACCTACTTCTGTCCCTAACATTAATAATCTAGGATATCTGTACAAGGGTGGTCTCTTCTCAAAGTAAAAAGTGTTTTTGTGTTTTCAACCAACCGAAAAGTTCCTGAAGAAGGTGCCGGCCTGGCCTCAAGCTTTTTACATAGTGCAATTATAGGCTTAATGTGCTTGAATCCCGGAATATGAAATAACTTGTAGGATCTGCTGTAATAGACAGGAAATGGAATCAGCTAGGCATGTATTAACAAGGTGTAATGGTATGAGCCTTATTTACAAATGCTATTATTCCAAACTTGTGTAAGATCTGGAAGAAATGGGTAGTGAATTATTTTGGTTAAGATGTCGGTCAGGTCAGAGCCGTAGAAAAATAATTGCTGTAACACAGGTATGGAAATCTGCAGATGGGAAACGGAGAAAGTTTGAGGCTGATACTAAATTATTGGAGGATCTGCATAAAATCTGAGATATAAAAGGGTATGATGCTTTTGTGGCTTTAATGCTTTGGCCACAAGTATGTACATAAGATAATCTTGATGACACCTGTAGATGTAAGGAAACGTACTAATATACAAATGACCTTTGGTTACTTGGGTGTGGAGTATCTACCTCTTTTTTTTGTAGCCAACTGTAGGAACGAGGCGAGAGTCTCCTCTTACTACATTTGATATGTTATATTGTATTCTATTGATTCTTATTTTTAAGAGTTATCCTGTGTTATGTGAAATAAGATGTTATTTATTTATTCATACTTATTGTCCCTTTTCTTTCTTTGTAAATTTGTTTGTGATTAAAGTGATGCAAAATAATGTTCCAAGATACCAGTGCTAGGGTTTTACTCCTTTCCCTTAGATTTCTTATCTTAAATAACTGGATAGTTCACAAGGAACTGTTTATTAGCTTCACAGTTCTTGTATCCTACCAACTTGGCATGCTTTGCTTCCAAGCATAGGATTCCTTTTATCAGTCCTAGGGTTCTTCAGCCTCTTATCCTTAACCTCTCATGTGGGTGTGGGTCCTAGACTTGCAATACTTTACACAACTTTGTTCCCTCTCCTGCCAAGCAAGTGTTCTCCCATAGGCGTTCTCCTTTCCTCTCACAGGGTCCCAGACCCTCTTCGCTTTCAACTTTGGTTTCTCTTATGGTGCGGGTCCCAGGCTCCCACTGATGTGTTGTATCCACTTGGTTCACTCTCCTGCCAAGTATACAACTGTCTCATTTGCCTAAGGGTCCCAGACCCTGTCTTTTGAGCTCCTGAGCTCAGCCCCATTCCTCCCCAAGACCTCTAACAGTGCACGTGCAACCTGCGTACCTGTTTTCTTCCTACTCTGACATACCAGCGGTTTCCGGGCAGCTGTGTTCCTGCTGAAGGTTCTGCAGTCTGGTGCTCGTCTATGGCTTCAAATTCTTTCTCTTCTGTGCTTTGCTGGGCTCTGAGAGGCAGAGAATATTCACCTGGCAACAACCCGAGTAGTTCCCTCCTGATGGACCCCACTCGGGTTCTCTCTTTCCTCTGGCTCGGGCCAGTTGCTTCCCTGCACAGCTCCTGCTATTCCTCTTCTGGGGATGACCCTCTCCCTATCGTGTCTCTCGTGAACCTCTGCTGAGCTTGAACTAACTTCGAACTCACGCATTGGATTTATGTATTGCTTTTGAACAATCACTGTACTTTTGAAACTAGAGCACTCACTTTGCTTCTTGCAAGTTATCTTTAAACTCCCAGCCACCCTCTTTGTCACAGTACCAGCCTTGAAGCTGCATGTGTGATATTTTGTACTTTCTGGGTTCTCAGTGTTGTCATGTAGGGTAGGTTGACTGACCTGACAACAAAATATATTGGCTCTATCCAGGGAGGGGGCAGAAGAATTTAGTGTTGGAGAAGGGGTTGAATATGGTAAAGAGGGATGATACCTCTTTCTCTGGTGATGATGGTTCCCCATGTGATCCTCCCTCTGTGCACCACCCGCAGGGGGGCTGTTATACTGCAGACGCTCCACCCTAGCCTCATGGGCAAGGTCTCCCCCTAGGGGAGACGGGATGACATACTCAGATTCGTCACATACCTTTCCCCTTATGCCACTGGTTTCCTCGTCTTCAAGTGGAAAACGGGACAACAAGACTACATTGCCCTGCTCCTTACCTTTCCTGTGTTCCACACAAAAGAAATACGGTTGGAGATCAAGAAACCAGCGCATAATTCTTGGATTTGTGTCTTCATGGATACTCGTCCAAATGAGGGGCGAGTGGTCAGTTCCTACCGGTGAGATGATACCTCCAATACCCCACAGCCCACTTTATGGCTAGACCCTCCAGGTCGATTGTTGCATCATTATATTTTTCCCTAGGGAAGAGCTTCCTGCTGTTGTACATCAATGGATGCTCTATTCCCTCTTATTTGGACAAAACAGCTTCCAGGCCAACCTTTGAGGCATCTGTTTGAAGAATACATTCTTCAGTAAAGTTGGGTACTTTCATTACAGGGCACTACACGGCGTGGATTTTAAAGTGTTGAAACAGGTCTGGTCTGTTTTATACCATTTAAGTTTTTGGGGTTCCACATTTCTTAATTTGTAACACAAGCAAGGATGGAAGAATAATTTGGTATGAACTTTCTGTAATACCCGGCCAAGCTGAGAAAAGCTCTTAATGTTACGCTCACCTAGTATCCACAGGGACGCCACCCAGCCGGGTTACTCGCCGGTATGCTTCTCAGCTTTGCCCTGATGTGGTCTGCGGGAAAGGTTCTGCCTGAAAATACACAAGGACTGTGTTCAAGACTGACCGACTGGGGTAAGTATCCTCCCTCCACCCCCGTATGATTTCAGTCCCTCTGGCGCCCTCTCCTCACCGTGTGGTAGAATTAGGCGTGCTCTCGGTCCTGCCTTCTTTGCAGGGGGCGCGTTGTCTTTCATGGGCGAGTGCGGTCCAGTTACTTCACTGACGCCGGCCCATTTGATATTGTTCAGGTAGGTCTTATTGCTGTTCTTTAGTTTTGTTGCTATCCTGCATTCGTTTCTTTGTTTAAAATGTCTTTTTTTTTCTCCCTTAGGTATGCAGAGCTTCAGCACGGCGAACTGGCTTGGTTGAGCCCCACTGGTAAATGACGCATTAAGAGCGCTATGATGCGGTAAGTAAGCGCTATGCGCAGCGCTGCAAAGTCTTGCCTTTGCTAACCTGTGTTTTCCTTCCTTGTAGGTCGCAGTGTTCTTCAGCGCGAGTGGAATGTCCGGAGTGGTGCCAGCCGAGAAGCGACCAGCCAGGTAAGCCTTTTGAGCAGTTCGTAATTTGTAAATGTCTCTACAGCTTTCTTTAATGTTGCCTCTATCTTCCCCTTTCAGGTCGTTCTGTCCGGGAGGCGTGCAGATTCGAGGAAGCTGTTCTCAGTAGCTGCGAGTGTTTAAAGATGAAGACTGCAGATAAGATGCTGCTGCTAATGATGTTCCTTTTGTCTCCTTGCAGGTTCTGCTTCTCTGAGGTTCGAGGGAATAGCTGGGCACGGTGAGCGTCACGTTGCAAGCTGTAAAGTAACACGAAGCGTGTTGTCTTGCTCGGGTGTGGTTTAAATAGCCCCAACAAAATAGTCCAGGTAAAGTAGTCCCTACGCTACCACACCCAAAACACTAGACCACATAGTTGGCTGTGGATGCCTCCATGTTGGCTGACAATACAATAAAGTAGTTCCCAAGCACATTGTTTTTCATGGTGTATGAGCCTGGCCCCATGAGGGCTTTTGAAGAGGATGCCAGGCTCTAGAGGCCCGAGTCCTGACTCCACCTGGCCAATGGGTTTGCCAGAGGGGGTTTTGGGCGAGGGTCGTGATACTAAGGTTTTTTTTAGTTTGGGTTACTGGTGTCTCATGTACTGCTCTAACTTTCTCCGTTTGGGGTTTCAGAAGTCCATTGCCGACAAAAAAACAAATACTTTACAGCGGATTGGGCCAAATGGCCCTTTTTTGGGTTGGCAGTAAGACCAGCCTTCCTCAGAGATCTGGTGACCTCGTAGAGATTAATTAGGTGTTCCTCCCAAGTGTTACTATGAATGACTTAGTCATCTAAGCAGGCCCCGCAAACCCAGAGAATTAGTCTCTGAAAGGTTGCTGGTGCTCGGTGGAGAACAAATGGCAGAACTTTAAACTGAATCAGTCCCACGGGAGTGGAGAAGGCGGTCTTTTGCCAATCAGATTCACTGGTACTTGCCAATAACCCTTAGTTGGATCAATCATGGAGACGAACTTTGCAGATCCCAGTCAATCAATATGTTTGTCTATCCTAGGCACAGGATAATTGTGGAACTGAGATAATGCATTTAACTTTCTAAAGTCAATACAAAATCTCCACAACTGATCCGGGTTGACTACCAAGACCATTGGCGAACACCAGGGACTTTCTGATGGTTCAATTATATCGGAAGCCCCCTGTCAGACTATTTCCCTGCGGGCTTCTGGAATTCAATAGGGCTTTAGATTGACAACTTTATCAGGCGGGGTACAGATATAATGAAAAAAACCTTCTATTCTTCCTGGTTCATTGTCAAAGACATCTGGAACTGACCTAACAGGGTTTGTGTGTCCTGTTTCTTACTAGGTGGTAGAGCAGCAGGGACTAAATTCCATCTACTTCATCAGCCAGGAGACTTGCCATCACTACAGAAGTTGTTTCAACTGGGTTCTCCCTCCACTCCTTTAACAGATTGATGTGATACATTTGTATTTTGGCCTGTCTATCTGGTTGTGACACCTTATTATTACAGGGTCCCGTTTGTTCCAGAACTTCATAGGGACCATGCCAATGGGAGAGCATGTTATGTTCTGAGTTGGGAAGGAGTACCAATACTTTTTGACCAATACAAAAGGAATGGGCAATGGTGTCCCTATCATATTTCTACTTTTGACGTTCTAGGGATACATTAAGATGGGAGTGCGCTATACATCCGACTACGGCCATATGTTTCTTTAGACGTTGGGCAGACTGGGATAAGGTAACCTGGCCTCTTCCCATGTTTCTCTAACCAGATTGAGAACATCTCTGGGGTAACGTCCATGCAGAAACTTGAATGGGGAAAAGACTAGGGAGGTTTACATTCTTTTAAATAGCAAATAAGGCCCGGATTACCATAGTTCCCAATTTCTCCCATCTGCTTCAACCAACTTTTTAAGGACAGTTTTCAAGGTTTTATTAAATCGGTCTACTAGCCCATCAGTTTGTGGGGTGATAGACCAACGTTCTAAGGGTCTTGATATGTATAACTTTATACATCGGCCATAAGCCGGCTCATAAAAGTGGTTACCTGGTCAGTCAGGATTTCTTTAGGCAAACCTACTTAGGACAAGATGGGAAGGAGGTGTTTGAGGATTTGTTGCGTAGTGTTCAACCTAATAGGGAAGGCCTCTAGGTATCTGGTGACATAATCTACTATCACTAAGGTACATTGGTTCCCTCGTTTGGAAGCTTCCAGAGGGCCAACAGTGTCCATTCCTATTCTTGAAAAAGGCACATCAATAATGGAAGTTTTGGTAAGGGAACTGGTGGGGGAGCATGAGTGCTGGTTATCTGACAGAGTGGGCAAGTGAGAATAAAGTTTTTGACCTCTACATACACCCCTGGCCAATAGAAGCGATTCAATATTTGGGCCTGTGTCTTGGCAGCTCCTAAATGTCGAGCTCTGAGGTGGGCGTTGGCAATTTCTAGAACCATTTTCCTATGGCTGCGTGGTACTACAGTTCAGGAGTGAGGGGTCCCACCCAGTCCGACATCACCCCTATAGAGTAACCCATGCCTAAGGAAAAAAATGAACCCTCTTTGGTTCTTCCCTCTTTCTCAGGAATAACCTTGAAGAGGGCCTCCGCTAATACTGGATCATTCTGCTGGACGAAAGCTAAATCAGGACTGATTTTGGTATCATTCTTTTTCACCTCAATGTCAATTATTGGTTCCATGTCTGGGATGGGCAGGAGGATTTAGAGTTGGAGAAGGGGTTGAATATGGTAAAGCAGGGTGATACTGCGTTATCTGGTGATGGCCGTCCCCAATCCCATAGGGGGGATTCCTTCCCCATGTGATCCTCTTCTCTCAGTGGACCACCCCCATGGGGACTACTGTACTGCGGACGCACCACCCTGGCCCCATGGGAAAGGTCTGCCCATAGGAGAAAAGGGACGACATCCTCAGATTCGTCGCACCATACAAACGTAGCACAGCCTCTAGGATTTGGCTTTAAACCACCAAGCACAATTCACACATTTTCACTGAACAACCATCGGCAGAGATCAGTAGGGAACTTTTATACCGAGAGGTGAGAGGCTGATAGTAAGCACAATCAGAAATGGCACTGTGCTATTATCTGTGCATACTATGATCCGTGCATACTATAATGCATTGCAATCAATAACTAAAGAACCATCGGCAGACGCCAGTCTGAGGCTGTTGAATAGGCATTTTCAGATTTTGGGTTGGCCTTGCCAGCTCAGGTCCTACCCTGTCAATGCCTCTGCTCTGGGGACTTTGTGCTTAAAGCTGTGAACGAGAATTCCGAAATTGTATGTGATCTAGGGGTACCTTTTTCCCCATGATCCTCACATGTACATTTGTCTTTTGTTTATTACATGTACATTTGTATTTTGTTTATATAGCGCACAAACCCTTAGGTATCTGGGCACATTTCTTGTACATGTTACAGATTTACATGCAGTTAAGAAAATATAGGAATGCAATATTGGAATACATGGAATAAAGTGGATCACAAGTAGGTACAGAGATAAACATTGTTGAAAGACGTAAAGGTTATTGTGTTTCCTTGGTGATAAGTCATATTTTTCCTGAAGTTGATATGAGATGGTGCTGCTCTTAGGGCTACTGGCAGTGTGTTCCACGTTTTGGCTGCTAAAACCAGGAAGCTGCTGCCCCCTGCCTTCTGAAGCTTGAACCTCAGAATCTTAAGGCAGTGTAGTTGTGAGGATCTTGTTGGTCGGTCTGAGAGGTTTCGTGAAAATGTGACACTCGGGTATCTAGGTGCTAGGTTAAAGAGACATTTGTTAGTGAGAGATAAGGTTTTAAATGTGATTCTCTGAGTGACTGAAAGCCAGTGCACACTACGTCGCAGCTCTGATATATGATGAATATATGTTATGATATGAATATTCATTGCAGATCTCAGCGCGTTATTTTATAGTATTTGCAACTTTTTTAGGTTACACTAGTTGGTTCCGAAGTATAAGGCATTACACTAACTTGGATAGGATGAGTGCTCTGGCTATCATTATGTAGTTGGCTGTGGATAAGAAAGGTCTACAGGCATTAATGAATTTGCAAGTGTAGGCTGTCGCCGAAGATATCGCATTGACTTGCCTTGTCAATGTTAGTGCAGAATCCAGGTAGATGCCTAGCGTTTTCACTTCCTTAAATATGTTTATCTTGTTGCCATCAATGTTAAACGGGTTGAACTGTTTACCTTATCTATTAGGTCTGGTTTGGGATCCTATTGGGAGTAACTCTGTCTTATTGTCATTAAGACAGTCTGTGTTTATCCATCCAAGCTTGTATGATTAGGTATATATCGTTTAGAGTCAATGTGATAGTCGCATGTGATGCAGATGAGAATTTGGGTGGCATTGGCATAGTTAGTGTAGGAGACACCCAAATGGTCTAAATCATCGAAGAGGGGCTTTGTGAAAATATTGTAGCGTGTCGGGGAGATGACTCCACATGTAACTAGGGCTGGTTCGGCTGATGCGGTAGATGCAAATACGCTTGTAGTTCTGTTGTCCAGAAATGACTGAATGCCAGCAGTGGCTTTGTCAGAGAAGTGAGCTGCAGACGAGAGGTGGTTGCATAATACTTTGTGATTCACTAAATCGAAGGCAGCCGATAGGTCCTGTAGCAGTAGAAGGGCTAGGTTGCCTTTATCTTTTATGTTATCCGTTTGTGTTTTTAGATCTATCAAATTTGTAACAAAAGGGACAGCCCTGGAAAGGACAGGATCATGTGGGCTGAAAAGTAAATGTATATATACGAAGGGAATCCTATCTATCAAGACTGTTTCAGTGATGTGCCTAGGTCTGAAGCCTGATTGTCGGAGGCCCAAGAGGTTGTTACTTTCGAGGTGTTCCTGAATCTGAACATAGGCTGCCCCATCAAGAATTTTTAGAAGGAACGGAACTGTGGTGATTGGTCTGTAATAAGTAGGGATGTTTGGGGCAAGGGTGTTTTTATTTTTATTTTGTAACAATGGGAGGACCCAGGAGTCTCAGAGTAGTGGGGACTATGCTAGTTTAAAATGAGGCATTCATTATTGAAATAATGAAGGGTGCGAGTTCCCTCGCTGCCTGTTTAATGATCTTTGCTGGGCAGATGTCCCCCTGACATCTTGATGGTTTTAGGTTCATAATTATGCCCTCAATGTCCTTAGTGTAGAGAGGTGAGAATTTGAACAGATTATGTGGATCAAAAGACAATATTGAGGGCAGTGGTTGGGTAACGTCAGCGGCAAGGCTGAGTTTTTGGATTCTATTTTCGTTTGTAATAGTTCAATTGTCTGATAGTGCTTTCTGTATAATGGTGCACCATGCTTTGTCTTTAGAGGTGGTCTCAGATGGTGATATGGGAGATTCCAACTCTCTGGGGATGCTAAATAATTCCTTAGTACTTGATTTTGCTTTGGTGATTGTCATTATAGGAGTCATTTTTGGCTTGGTGTATGGCAGTTTTATAAATAAGGGAGGCTTTTACAAATATGCCTTTGTTCTGTGATGAGGGGATGTTTTTCTGCAAGGTTCTAAGGCAGTGGTATTCAAACTGTGGGTCGCGACCCCCTAGGGGTCCGCGGGTGCATCCCAGGGGGGCCCTGAGAGCTCAGCATGAAAAAAGATTTTTTTTTTTTTTTTTTTTTAGATTGGAAGAAATGGGCAGAGTGGCTCACATGGTCGGCTGAAGCATGAAACTGTCTCAGGCAACAATGAAAAAGTGGCCCACAGTTGTAAATGGATATTCATTCCTTTAGTCACAGACTGGGCCTCATTACTACTATGGCGGACCAGTAACAACGGTGCTGGTAAGCTACCGGCACCGTTGCTACCGTTCCGCCATAGTAAGAGTTGTGCTCGTGGGTGCTTGACAGCCCCCGCCAGGTCTGACCTCAGCTCGTCGGATGCACCAGCACCGTTATTAACGGTGCCGGTGCATCCGAGCTCCCCCTTCCCATTTGAGCCATATGGGGCTCAAATGGGAATGGGGATCTACCGGCACCTTCGAAAGGGCAATTATCATGTCCGCCTAACTCGGCATGACCTAGTAATTGCCCATTCGCGGGTGCCAGACCCGGATGCAACTCCAGTGGCAGCCGTGCCGGTTTTACCGGCACAGCTACCGCCAGAGTAGTTATGAAGCCCACTGTTTCAATAGTACCCAAAGGGGTGCTTTGTGTTAAAATGTAAGTAAATTGTGATATATTCAGCAACAATGGTCAACATTACTAACTGCATAGTGGCCCCTCACCCATTATGGAGGAGCTAAGGAGCCAGCCCAGTGAAACAGTGAGCACTCCCTCAGCTGCTTTATCCAGCTAATGGAGTGCTCCTGGGCTGGCTGAACTGTCAAAGGGAAACACTGTTTCCCTTTGACAGTTCAGTTTAGTTCCCCAGCCGCACATGCTCACTGAGCCATGCAAGTGCTGGGGCGTTTTGCTTCGCCAGCATTGCATAGCTCATTGGAAATGCTGGCTGGGGCACTGCATGTCTGTATGTCCGAGGGGGAGCTCCTGCGCCTCCTCGCACATACGGACAGAGCAGCTGGAGCAGCACCCACACACAGGCCAATGCAGAAGGTACGTTTATGTTCATTGTTTTTATTTAAACATGTGTATGGATGCGTTATGAGTGAGTGTATGGTGATGGATGCTCATGTGAATGATAGAGTGATTGCTGTATGAATGTGCAGCGCCTTGCATATACACATAATCATGTTCATTGTGTTAGGACCAGTGGGGCCCAGGGGACAGGGATGGTATCTTTTTACCGGACATCTATCATTCAAAACCCTCTGCCTTGTCCACAAGGCTTTCTGGGGCCTCGGTCCAAAATACCTTCAGCTATTCCTCCGCAAATACCTCCCCTCTCGAGCTCTTCACTCCTCTACCTCCAACTCCCTCAGGGTCAGTCGTTTATCAAAGAAACAAGCTGGGGGTAGATCTCCGTCTTCGGCTGGGGCCTCCCTCTGGAACAGCGCCCTGCCACTCTAAAACTTGAGGAGAACCATCTTTCTTCCTGCACTTATCAGACCTACCCTGTCTGCTGCCTTAAACGTAGCACTTGCAAATTGCTGGCTGCACTACCACTGTTTGTTGCCTTTATTATTTATTTATTGTTATTTATCTGTTTCTCCTCTGCTTCGCACTTTCCACTTCTCCCCCCTTCCATGCACTTTTCCCCTCACACTTGCGCGTTCTCAATGTCACTGGGCCTAGTAAGATCGCTGTTTTATTCTCCTCTGTTCCCCTCCCTTGCCTTGTCACGCTCTGAAACACTTGTGTACGAGCGCGATAGAAATAAAATATCAATGCCTGCCCCCTGGGCTCCCAGCAACAATTGCAAACTGTTTGGCCATTTACCCATTTTTTGTTAAAAGTATGCTCTACAATGCAACATTTTAACCTATTATTTAAAAAAAAATTCACAGGGGGAAACCCCCCCGAACCTCCCCTTAATGCCCCTCCGCTTAAAAAAGATTCACCAGCCGCCACTGGCCCTCAGACTGTGTTGGGAACGGGATGGGGGAACCGAGGGACTATGGTGGGAGCACAATGGGCGGGAACCATGGGATAGTGATGGGAGCAGAGTGGGGAGAGCCCTGGGTGTGTGATGGGGTGGGGAGAGACCAGCGACTGGGTAGGAGTGGGATGAGGGAGCCCAGCGACTTTGATGGGAGCAGGTGACGGCGCGCAATATATACTGTCCATTTGGCATTTCTGGGGGGTCCCGACCTGCCCAAATTTTGCTCAGGGGGGCCCTGGCCAAAAAAGTTTGAAGACCACTGTTCTAAGGTGTGGGTTGAACCATGTATTTATGTGAGAGCGGGGTTTAGTTTTCCGCATTTTCCATGGCGCTATTGTGTTTTGAGTAGTGTAGCATTGTAGGGGTCTGCTAAGGTGGATGGGTCATTGTTAGTGATGGGGTGGTTTGTGATAGGTTGGAATAAAGGGAGTAGTTTCTGTACTGTGATGTTACAGTTGTTCCTAGTAAGTGCGGGAGATGCAAGTGGATTGCAGTGGTTAGGGTGGCTCCTGTCTTGTATAGTAAATAAAATAATATGGTGGTCTGATCGAGCACAATGTGTGTTAGAGAGGATATTGATGTCTCGGTTAATGTCTGTGATCCAATCTAGTGTTCTCCCTTTTTTATGGGTGGGTTGAGAGATGCGCTTTGTGAAGCCTAGTTCTGATATGGTATTAGCGATAGTTAAAGCATTGTCATCTTTGGGGTCATGCAATCCTAAGTTAAGGTCTCCTAGAAGCATGATGTGAGACGTAGGTTTGTTTTTTGCTGTAAGAAGTAGACAGAAGTCTTCCCCCAAGGAGAATAGTGATCCTGGCGGTCTATAGATAAGGTGGATAGTAGTAGTACGGGATGCTGTATCGCATGTGTGACATGTGTTGCAGTAGTTTAATGTAGGATTTGCTTATACATTGCTGCTATTTGATGACCAGTCACCATATATCAAAATGTTTAGGCAGCTCAAGAGAGTTGGGTACCCGCCACCAAGAAGGTGCTGGTCTGGCCTCAAGCTTTTTACATAGTGCAATTATAGGCTTGATGTGCTTGAATCCCGGAATATGAAAGAACTTGTAGGATCTGCTGTAATAGACAGGAAATGGAATCAGCTAGGTATGTATTAACAAGGTGTAATGGTATGAGCCTTATTTACAAATGCTATTATTCCAAACTTGTGGAAGATCTGGAAGAAATAGGTAGTGAATTATTTTGGTTAAGATGTCGGTCAGGTCAGAGCCGTAGAAAAATAATTGCTGTAACACAGGTATGGAAATCTGCAGCTGGGAAACGGAGAAAGTTTGAGGCTGATACTAAATTATTGGAGGATCTGCATAAAATCTGAGATATAAAAGGGTATGATGCTTTTGTGGCTTTAATGCTTTGGCCACAAGTATGTACATAAGATAATCTTGATGACACCTGTAGATGTAAGGAAACGTACTAATATATAAATGACCTTTTGGTTACTTGGGTGTGGAGTATCTACCTCTTTTTTTGTAGCCAACTGTAGGAACGAGGCGAGAGTCTCCTTTTACTACATTTGATATGTTATATTGTATTCTATTGATTCTTATTTTTAAGAGTAGTCCTGTGTTATGTGAAATAAGGTGTTATTTATTCATTCATACTTGTTGTCATTTGTCTTTCTTTGTAAATGTGTATATGTCTAAACAGTATATACACAAATAAAAAATAAAATAAAAGAACGCTGCAATGCTGTAAAGGTTAGGATTGCCCATCCTTACAATAGCCACTTTATGGACCTCGCAGGGATGAAATGTTAATTTAATGTAAGGTGTTTCTTTACCCTGATTCTTGGCTTTTGGCTTTTGGCTAGAAGCGTGCCTGGTTTCAGCTCCGTCTCTGAGTGCTCCATGCATCCGCCTGCACCGGGGATGAGCAGCTAATTGGGCCCGACCTGGAGCACTTCAAGTGTGGCGTTTTGTGTGCCACCGGACGCTAATCTTTCTAAAGCAACATCCAGGATAAGAGGCGATTAGGGGGAGTGAGGGCAGCCCCACCTCTGGGAACGCCTGCCATTAGCCCTCTCCTGTCCTCGCTTCACTTGAGGGATTAGTTCAGGGCACCGGGACTCCCCGCTCGAACCCAAGTACCTCAGGCATGAAATCGGGTAGGTTGATGGCCGTTTGTTCTGTTTTCTCACTGCTAAGGTAGCAATCGCCCTATCTGAAGATGGGCAACTTAAGGTATCTCTGTATACAGAGTAGCGTCTGGAAGGAATGCCACACGTGAAGGGCTGGGCTGGGCTGGGCGGGGCCTACAATGAGTCCTTATAGGCTAGCAATTCAAGACGAGCTTGTAGAGCCCTTAGCACTTATGCTCGAGACTGTGTTGCGGGCTTGGTTACATACCATGTCGGGGACTGGCCTATAGTTGAGGCCCCAAATGTAGCATTGCCCTATTGGGTGGCGTTATGCGCTAACTTGGATGATGTACTGATCTTTATGGGAAACGTCGTTTTCAGCAGCAGCACTGGTCATTGTTTTTTTTAAATACGGCACGTGGCACTTTTACCCCAAGAAGTGGACCAAAGTACTGCACTTTGCATTAAAAAGCCATGCATTGCGATACGCACTGGGAGGGGGGGGCTTTTTTTGTTTTTGTCTTGCATATATGTGTTTTTATATCCCAGTCCAGGCCAATTATTATTATATGATTAAGGTACGTAACACAAAAAGTGGCATAACATATGGTTGGTTGGTTGTTTATTTATAGGGCGCCAGAAAACCCTTGGGTAGCTGGGCGCACAGAGTAACAAGAATACTTAGAACTTGGTTACAGGTTACAGTGTTATCACATATTGGTATTATATGTTATATACAGTAATTACATTATATACAATCTTTACTTTACAAATAGGTACATATAAACAGGAGATGCATTATGTAGAGTGGAGAGGTGCGTATGGTATCAGTACACAATACATAGTTCTCCAGTTTCAAAGATCATTACGACGGAGCCAGGTGCGGGTATGGTGCCTGAAGCTGTTGTAGGACTGATCCCGTCTTAGTTCAACTGGTAGGGCATTCCAGTAATGAGCTGCTTGCACGGGGAAGCTAGTGCCTCCTCTTTTTTATTTTAGTCGGAATCTTGGGGTCTGGAGGCAGAAAGAGTTGGCTGTTCAGGTTGGTCGTGAAGAGGTTTTTCTTATTATTCTGTCCCTGAGGTATGGGGGGGGCAGCATTGTTCAGGCATTTGAATGTTAGTGTGACAATTTTGAAGGTGATCCTATCGCTGATTTTTAGCCAATTGTAGTTTCTGCGCGCATTTGAAATGTGCTCTCTGACTGGGATTCAAGGCCGTTCTGAGCGCGTTGTTTTGCAGGGTTTGGAGTTTGATGATGTATTTGTTAGCGCCTGCATAAAGTGCATTGCAGTAATCTAGCTTTGAGAGGATCAGTGCATTGGCTAGGATAATGCAGCTAGCTGGTGAGAGGAAGGGTCTGCATGCTTTAATGAGTTTGCCAGTGTAGGTAGTGGATGAGGCCAGGGAGTTCACTTGTTTCTTTAAGGACAAGGTGGAGTCCAAGTAGAAACCAAGGGTCTTCACCTCTTTGTCGACAGGGATTATGTTGCCGTCGATATTAAAGGAACTGTAGTTGGAATTGAGTTTTTTTAAGTTGTTAGGTGAGCCTAAAATGAGGATCTCTGTTTTTTCGTCATTCAGGCAGTGGCCATGGGTTGCCATCCATGCCTGAATGAGGGTGTACATTTTATTTACTAAAGCTGTATCTGTAGCGAAATTGCTCGAAAGGGGGATGAGGATCTGGGTGTTGTCTGCATAATTTGTGTAGGTGACACCCAGTCTGTCCAATTTGCTGAATAGAGGTTTAGTAAAGATATTGTACATCGTTGGCGAGACACAGGAGCCCTGTGGGACTCCACATGTTGTCTGGATAGGGTCTGCAGAGTCTAAGGTGGAGAAGACTCGCATACTTCTATTGTCGAGAAAGGATTGAACCCAGGCTATAGCTTCACTTGAGAAGTGGGCGGCTGGCGCTAGGTGTTTGCAAAGTACTGCGTGGTCCACTAGGTCAAAGGCCGCCAACAGGTCAAGGAGGAGTAGTATAGCTGTGTTTCCTTTGTCGTTAAGTTCGTCAATTTGGGCTTTGAGATCTATAAGTGCGGTCTCAGTGCCATGCTGATGTCTGAAGCCAGATTGACGAGTGCCAAGGAGTTGGTTAGTCTCCAGGTATTTTTGAATTTGGAGATAGGCCACTCTGTCGATTATCTTCAGGAGGAAGGGGACCGTGGTGATGGGCCTATAGTTAGTGGGGACGGAGGGGTCCAGGGTTTGTTTTTTTTAGCAGGGGGAGAACCCAGGACTCTTTTAAACGGATTGGGACTGTGCTAGATGAGAAGGAGGCGTTGATAAGTTTGTTGGCGAATGGGGCTAGGTCTCTGGCGGCATTCTTAATTATCTTGTCCCGGGCAGTAATCACCTTTGCAGTTTGAGGGTTTTAGTGAGGCAATGATTTTTTCAGTTTCATGAGTAGAGACTTTAGCGAATTTGAAAGGTGTTAAGCTAAGATTGGGAGTACTCGTGGGTGTGGGCGTACTAGGAATTTCGCTGATGGGGAGCAAGGCTTTTTTAGGGTTATTTTGGATTGTAGTGTTTTCACTTTATTTGCGAGGGCGTTTTGGATATTGGTACACCATTTCTTGTCTTTGGGTACGTTGTTAGGTGGTGGTATAGGAGATTCAAGTTCTCACAGGATTGCAAATAATTCATTTGTATTGGAGCACACGTTAGAGATTCTGTCATTATAGACGTCTTTTTTAGCTTGAATGATTGTTTTCTTCTAGTTGGTAGCGCATTGTTTGACTTCAGCTGTAGGTGTGTGTCGCCATACAGTTTCAAGCTTCCTTTTTTCCAATCTCAGTTCTTTTAGATGGGGGGTGAACCAAGTATTGAGGTGGGATTGTTGTGTACATTTACAATTCTTCAGTGGGGCGACAGTGTCCATGGCTATGGCCATGATGGTGTTGTATATTCTGACCATGGTATCTGGGTCAGAATCAGTTGGCAGGGCATTGATGGTTGGGAGGAGCAGGGGTAAGATATTGTCAGGTGTGATATTTCTTCTGGATCTAGTGGGCACCGATGGTGCCATTATTTTTTCAGTCCTGAGCATCTTGTTGAATGTTAGGTAGAAGTTAATGAGGAAGTGGTCAGTCCACGGCTGGGGTGTAATTTTGGTGATGGTAGTAGGGCAGTTGGAGTATGAATTGGCTCCAATTTTTGAGCATCATCCCTTCAATATCGACATTTCAAAAACAGTCCTTCTAGAAAATAAGACTACCTGTGGTGTGTATTCATGGCCCATAAACAATTATTTTTTAATATTCGTTTTGTAAATACGCCTTCTTTTTGGCGGTGAACATTCTTTTGTAATCATTGTGTGTAGGCCCGTATTGAGGGCTCAGGTTCTGTAAGAAAGATTCCCAAACTGAATAATCCTATGTAGGTCGAGACAGTAAGCGGTTTACACATTAAGGAAGTTTAGTCCCTACAGTCAACAATGAATTTTTCATTAAATCTTATTCGTTCTGCATTTTGCACTTTGTCTATTCTATTTTGTATTTACCATAGTTATTTTGTTTGTGACCTTTGCACATTAGGCACTTTTAAAGCGACCAAAGGGTTGCGAAACATTGCGTGTTTTGCACATTGTTGAACACACGTCATGAGTATTCAAGTATCTGTTTTAAAATATGTATGTATAGATGCTTACAGCCAAGTAATGAAGCACTTTAGCCCTCAAGAAGACAGGTGCTATGTTCACAAAAGAATGTTCACTGCCACACTAAAGGCATATTTGCAAAATGAATTATTACAAAACATTTTTTTGTGGGCGATGAATACACCCCATTACAGGTAGTCTATTTTTCATAAAAGATTGTTTTTGATTGGCTTTTTATTAAACGTCGATATTGAAACGATGATGCTTAAAAATTGCAAACATATTCATATGTTAGGCCACTTTTCGTGTAACGTATACATCCCCAGGTCCTAACTGTAGCGGTATCCCTCGCGTTAATATGATTAAGGACATGTCATAAAGTGTGAGGAGAGCATGTAATTGAAGTGTAAGGTCCATTAACAGTTTGCGATCAGAGCGAGACGTCAGAGTTCCCCATACACCCAGTAGCTGTCGCTTCTCTTTTCGTTTGTAACTATTTTTTGAGTGCAAGGTGTAATGTAGCATCCAGGTTGAACATGCGCTGCAGACAAGTGTGGCAGTGAGAGCTGAGGCAACATGTCCACCAGGGGCTCTGATATTCAGCTCAGTAGCCTCATCTTGCAGCCAGCAGGGAGATGGTTTAACCGGACAGTCTCTTTCTATGGTTGAATTTCCATTATGTTTGGAAAATGGTGCATTTTGGCTTACTGCACAAAAACCCAGACTCATTTGAAAGTGGAAAAGGTCGCTTTAATGTGACAGGCCAAAGCTTACAATTAAACGCTTACCTGGCTCCATGGCCTTACAGACTAAAGAAATATTTTAAACAACCAATTAAATAATTAAACATTTTCATTTTCCCCCAACAATTAAATAATTAAATAAAGCCACTTCCTCCCTAACTATCCCTTGGACCCTACCGTCTCCTTACCCCTTTTCCAGGCATCCCGCTTTCTCCCCGGGGCCATGCCCCTCCAGGCTCAATACCTGTTCCCCCGGGGTGGCCCGCTTGTGCAAACAGCACCACCCCATCCTTTCCCGTGCCATTCCCCCCATTGTGCTTCCCTCCCCCCACATTTAAAGGGGCCATGCCCCCGGCACCAGAAAAACCCTCCACCGAGGTGTTCTTTCTGCCCCACCCCCCTACCATTTTTCTTTACCTCCAACTTCTTAACCAATCTCCCAGCCAAGAGCCCAAGCCCGCCAGATAATGATTATTCCCATAAAGCTACAAGTGTACACCATCCTCTCTAAAGATCATGAATCCCTCATAGACTATTTCCTTATGGTCCATAACCTGTACCGCCACCGAGGCACAAAACTTAACCATCTCTCTGTTTATCCCCTTCCTAGCCCGCTCTATCGCTCCCTCACTTCTCGCTCCCTTCCAAACTCTCCGCGGCAACAACACACTACAGCTTCTTGAGGCCACATTTCACAAACCCAGACTAAATCCCTTTTCATTTTCCTTAGCAGAGCCACCCCCGTATCCCTTACCAGGTCATTCTCCCCAGCATGAATAATCAATGCCTCTGGAGCCCCATAACGTTCCCTGAACCCAGACAACATAGGAGGCAACTGATCCCAGCGCAGACCCCCCCTAACCCGTGCCATTTTACCACAACATCTTTATAGTTGCAAACCAGTTGCCTGCCAACAACCCTTTTCTCAGCTTCTTTCCCCACCCACTAACCCTAGAATGTCCCACAAACCAGCTTTTTGACATCTGACCCGACCTCCTAGCAGCATCTGAAAAAGAAATTACAAAATCACTTACAAATCAACAATATCCTAAGAAATGCAACACTCCTGCTACCTACTGAAAAATTCTATAAAGACATCCCGTTTGCCCCAGTCCTTGATATACCCTTTGTATCTCCCTTACTTCCAGCGTCCCAACCTTTTCACCTACTCCTCTGAATAGCCCAGCCTGCTACCTACAGATGCTGCACCCCTCCTAAATGAATGAGTTCCAACCTCCTAACCTTTCCCACACCACTAATAACACCTTCCTCAGTACCCTATCCTTCCTGGCCATCTCCTTATCCCTCTCCGAAAACACCCCCGTTCTCTCCTACCTGTCCCCCTATATTTCACACCTTTCACCTAACATTTAAACAATACACCTAAACCCACTTAGCCCCCCTTTTTCCTCTAAACTATTACCCTCCTGCTCACCCTGGCCCCCCACCTTCCAACACCTTATTAGTATGGCCCTGCGTTGCCCCCCCTGCACCGGGGGCCCACGTGCACACCCGTCCATGCAGGCCCTTTTCTTTATTACTCCTCTTCGCCACTGCACCAGGGGCCAAAACTGCACCCCCGTCCATGCAGTCCATTCCATATAACTAATCTTCAAGCTCCTTGCGTCCATTACCACCTGTTTCCCACCTGCACCAGGGGCCCTAGTGCACCCCCATCCATGCAGGCCCCTTTTCTACCTTACTCCTCTTCACCGCTACACCAGGGGCCAACCTGCGCCCCCGTCCATGGAGTCCATTCCATATAAATTCCTCTTCCAGCATCTTGCTTTGTTGCTCCATATTGTTCCCCCAGCTGCACCAGGGGCCCTAGTGCACCTCCGTCCATGCAGACCCATCTCATCACTTCCCCCTGCTGCACCAACGGCGCTCCCGCACCTCTGTCCATGCAGCCTGAAGCTTACTCACCTTGTCGTTCGGCAAGCGTGAGGGCTTCGCCACCGTCGTTCATGCCCTCCAAACGACGGCCACCACCCCTTAACAATTTCCACATTTACATCCCCCCTGCGGCCCTCCTCTGTCTTACCTACACGTCTTCCTCCTCACCCCTCTCCTACCCCCTTTTTGATCTCCCCCAAAACCTCTCAAACCTTGTGCCCCCCCTCCTTTTACGATAAACTGAGCCCGACCTACCAGCACTCCCCAACTTACCTGGTATGCGCTCCTCGCCCTCCCCCCCCCTCCTTGCCCCGCTCCTCGCCCTGACCCACTGTCCCCTGCCTGAAAACAATCTGTAACCGGATGCCGATCCGCACACCTGCTGCACTCGTGTTTAAATTTGCACGTCCACCTCGTGCAGCCTTCTTTATTGAACACCCAACATGCTGTTGAGGGCTGTCCTCTGCCTCCTCCCGCCCCTCCCTCATGGGCGGGGCAACCAAGAAAGGGCCGGTAAGGCACAGGCAGCCCACTTTCTGAGTGCAGTGTCGGGGCAGGCCTCGTCGGAGCCATCCATTGCAGCCAAAGATCCAGGTCTATCTCCCCCCAGACCGCCTGACTGTCCTCCGCCATTCTTGCTCTGAATTCCTCATCATAGCGTACCCAGGCAAAACCCCCAAAACTCGTGAAAGCCTTCCTAATTACATCCATATATTTAAGCAGGGCCACGCATCGCTCTGGGAATTTTTCACAATATACACTGCCATAAATGATAAATGCCGACGTCCAATTCTCAATGGTCACCAGGACCCTTGGGCGCAAAGCCAGTTCCCTCTCTTCTTCTTTAGGCATGAATCTTCTCCCTGGTTGCTGCCATCAAGTGCGCCCCCAACGGTTTTGTTATACCCATGTATGGCAGTTTTTGCCCCTTATCTTCACTTCAACCTCCTTTTCTTTTTCAACTTGCACCTCGAGCACCAATGGCTCCACCACCTTGTCCGTTTGAACCTCCACTGAGCAAATGCTCTTCTCATCCCCCAAGGCTCCAATGGCCTGTACACCAACTTCTTTCCTTACCCCTTGCAGTCCAGACCCTTCATTTCCCGTCCCCTTTCTTGTGTTCCCCCTCTGCCATGCAGATGCCCATTCCCTTTCCCGCTCACCTCTTTCCACACAGCCCGTCTGCCGTCTGGCGCCCACACCGATGCGCCTCATCTCTTTTCTTAGAGGGCTCCTACTGCGGGGACAAAACATATCAGCAGACTCACCCAGCCAATAGTTCCCCCGAAGTCTTGCCCCCCGACCACCCTGCACCTGCCTTTCCCGATCCCACCTCAAACTTCTTCTCTCCTCCCCCCTTTCCCTTACAGCCCTATAACCGTCTACCTCCCACTGGCCCACATAATCCTCCAATCCAACTTCATCACCCCTTAAATACCATTGGGGATGCAAGCTCATGCCGAGTTGAGGTGATCTTCTTCGTGCGAGCCCAGGGCGTCCGGCCCGCCACTCCTTTGACATCTTCTCGGCGGGGCCGCAGGAACCCCTGCGTGGTCCTCTTCTCTTGGGCGAGGCGTGCCGTCCTCCACCCTGAAATCCTCATCGCTAGGGGCCGTGCTGCACCCCCTAGGCTCTCCTTGCGCTGACCGAGGAGGGGCAGTTCTAACACCCTCTACCTCCACCTGAACAGCGGGGGCTGCGCAGCGCCCTCCGCCCTCACTCCCTCTACCCGGGTGGGGGGGGTGCGTTCCGCGCCCCACTCTAACCTCAATTGATGGGGACCTCTCCCTCCTTCTCCCACCAGCACTGTTCTGCAGGTATTTACCCCCTCTTCCCTGTCACCCCCTTCTGAGCCCCATCACCGCCCCCACCGTGGTTCCCTTGACCCACCTCTTTTTGAGCACTACTAGCTTCGCTAGGGCTATCATTCACTCCCTCCCTCACTGGCTCCCCACCCGAAATCCTTTCTCCCCCGGACGCCCTCCTGTCCATCTCCCTCCTCATCTTCCTGCCCCTGGATTCCCTCCCCTCCCCTCGCCCCGCCACGGGGGTGCAAGCCACTACTACCGCAAGAGCCCCATCAGCCGCAGCTCTACGCTGTGGCCGGCCCCCACCTACCTCCCCTTCTCCGGTTACTTCCCCTACCGCCTCTTCCAATTGGGCCTTAGATGCCCTGCTAATAATTTCCAGGGCCTCCCTCAGAGCCCTAGCATCAAGCAAACCCTTCTTGCTAGCTCCCTGGCCCACCATTGTGCACCAATAATCTGGTTCTGCACTAAAGATATGTCCCCTGAAAATTAAGCTAGCTAAACTACGCCCCCGAGCCAAAACCTACCCGTGGACCTATACTCAAAATGCCAAAACTGCTATCTTTGAACAGCGTAAAATTAACACCTCATAAAAACCCACTGGTAATATGTAAACCAAAATAGTATTTTGAATGGATTGTGTCCTCCCACGTATTCCTCATCTTAGATATATCCTTACCTTCAGCTTTGCTGCTTCGGATATTTTTTCTCTCTCCACCAGAGGGCGCTCCACTCGAGGCGACAGCGTCGATGTCCCTCGGCGGCATCCGTCGAGTGTCGACGTCATCCGTAGTATAAATGCCTCGAGCGCGCCCGTTGGCCTCAGTTTCGTTTTTCCGTTGGCTTCGCTTCGGATCGAAATAAAACGGCGCTTCAGTCTTAAGCGATTATGTCGTCTTCCTCAAACCCATCTACTCCGAAAACAGGGTTTAAGAAGTGTCTAAGGTGCGGCAGAAAAATGTCGCTGACCGACCCTTACCATAACTGCCTCTGGTGTCTCGGGTCCGAACATCGGATCGATGACTACAGTTCGTGCCAATCCATGACCCACAAGGCCTTGAAAGAAAGACGAGGTAAACTGGCGGTGGGGGAGGAATCCTCAAAGTTTTCTTCGAGAGGGAAGAAAGACTCAGCTGAGTCTTCGGCAAAACACCATAAAAAATCACGATCGAGGAGTAGATCAAGGAAGTCCTCTTCTTCTTCGTCCAAAAAGGCAAAAAAGAGACGACACCGATCTCCCTCTTCTTCCTCGACTTCGGAGGAAGTTATTACTTGTCCAAATAAACACGACTCCCCTAAAAAGTGGGAAGCATTTAGAGAGTCCATGATGAACAGTTTTGAGAATGCGGCCCAGACCCCCTCAAAAATGTCTGTTGAAGGTCATGCCTCTATTCACAAAAGTGACGGAGGAAGGTTTAAAACTAAGAAGTCAGACAATAAATTGTCGAGGGGGTCTTCTAGGGACTCTTCCCAGACACCTAAAAAGACAGACTCTACGAAAAAGACTTTTGACGTCGATAAGTAATTAAAGACTTTGACGAAAACATCTTCGAAGCCTCTGTTGTAGGCTGTCGAGTATAAAGGGTCGACGACCCAACAGAAAAAAGTCATGTTGAATATTTTATCAACGACCTCGAAGATTTCTTCGACGGCGTCGAGTGTTTTGAAGACTACTTCGACAACATCGACTGCCTCGAAGATTCCTTCGACGCCATTTGTAGTGCCTTCGAAAACCTCGAAGAATACCTCGACAACATCGAAGGTAACGGCCACGACTTTGACGCTTCTGTCGACGTCGACACCAGGGTTGAAACATATTCCTGAAAAAATATTTCACCCTGAAAACAGACATAATTTTTTCCATACTATGTCTGTATATGGAGAAATGTCATCAGAAAATGAAGAATATGAAGAACAAGATGAACCTGAGGTTACATCAGCAGGGGTAAAATATGGGACAAGAGATGTTCCAGAGGAATTAATAAATCCTCAATCAAAAATGCAGGATTTGTATGAATGTTTACAGTCTGCAAGTGGAATAGACACATCTCCTGAATATGAATTTGAGAGACCAGATCCAGCAGAACATGCTGACTTGGGTTACAGAAAACTCATGAATAGAGTAAGAGTTTATGGGGTGGGGTAATAATGCACCTGTATACCAGCATGATGACATGACAGATATTTTGTCCGGAGGTCCTCAACCAGACCCCATACTTCCTTTTCAAATTGCCCTGCAAAGGAGAGTAAATAATGCTTGGGAAAGACCGGAATCTAGTCCAGCAGTAAATAAAAAATATGTGGCAAAATACAGACCTTGTAACTCTGACCCAGAGTATTTGAGTAAACACCCTTCTCCTGAGAATCTGGTAGTTCAGGCAGCCACATCAACAAAAAATGCTGCATACCCCACTATTCCCCCTGATAGGGATGACAAGAAAATAGATACTTGGTCGAAAAAGATCTTTACATCAGGGAGCATGGCTCTGAAGTCTACCAATGTATCTTGTACATTGGCTAGATTTAATTATACTCTGTGGGACTGCATGTCAGCGGCAGCTCAACACATCCCGGAAGGAGAGGAACGTGATGGTTTCCTATCCATAATTAAGGATCGTAAGGAGGCTTCGGGAGAATGCCTTCAAGCAGGTTTGGACACTGCTGACAGTATCAGCAGGTCCATGGCATCTAGCGCAGTGCTACGCAGATTTGCGTGGTTAAGGAAGTCAGGTTTTGCACCAGATGTTCAATCTAGACTCCTTAACATGCCATTTGATGGCTCGAGGTTGTTTGGCAGCAAGGCAGATGTCAGGAGTGGAGCTCACCTGTATCTCGGTGTCTGATTCACTGGAGGATAATTCCAATCCGGGTAGTTCTGTTGTCTCTTTGGAATATCCTTTTTTAGAGAAGAGATAGGGTCTGTTTCGGGAATGCGCCACAATGGTTGCTATTAGAAAACAGACTGCAATAATTTATGGCACCTTCCCTCTACAGCCCTATATGGGGGAAAAAGCCAGCGGCATAAAAAACCCCAGTAGTATTCAATTCCGAAACCGAAAGAGGAGTGTCCGAAGTCTTGATCTTGAGATTCCGCAAACTGTACTTAAGCCAAGGCTGAGTCGGAGATTTCCTAGAATGTTCCGTAGTAGAGGCTGGGCAGGAGTTTCCCCAGTATGTAGACTGTATAACCAGGAGCGGAAGCACTCACAAACCACCCGGTATCCAGATGGAAGGTAAGCCAGTGACACAGGAAGCTAAGGAGGAGGGGCTTCAGGTAGGCGAACAGACGGAGCGAAAATAACAGTGAAAATGCGACAGTAAAAGAAAGAATAAGGAGGGAAATGGGCCAAGAGAAAGGATCCCCCAATATCTACGGAGAAAACTCACCGAGTAGTTAGATAGGTATGAACACCGGATATCGTGAATTACCAGGCATAGGAGAAACGGCAGGGGGGGGGAGAATAGGAGACGGTAAGGCGGTAAAGATGGCAGAAAATACCGGAAGCAAAGAAAAGTTATAAAGGTAGACCAAGCACCGGACAGGAATAAAACGGAAGGTAACACAGAGAAATACTAATGAACGAAAGGAGCCGAAAGTCAGGAGGACAAAGTAGATAAGACTCAGAAGGGAAAGGCAATGCAGGAGGGAAGAGGAATCTGAGGCTGGAGAACGCTAGGAGCACTGAAGTATACGACTACAGTGGAGCGAGGAAACGAAGATAGTTGCAACGCACTGAGGGGGCGTGGCTAACCTCGTTATGAATGCTCCAAAACGTAACTACTAGAACGGCGCTGGAGGTGCCGTAATGTGTAGTTTAATGGTGCTTCCATCGGGACCAAAGCTTCCAGCCTCCAGCCCTCATGACAGTATGCCTCCTTCTTGGGGTACCGACCCCAGGCTTACCCGGATAGAGGGCGTGAAACTGTCGTACACATCTGGGAGCTGATAGATTAGTCACCGGTTCCCAAGAATCCTCTGCTTGAGAATAACCTTTCCATCTCACTAGGTACTGGAGTCGACCTCTGTAGTATCTTGAATCCATTATCCTCTCCACTTCATATTCGTCTGTCTGGGGATTAGTGTCCTTTAAATGAAAGGTTCTTCTTTTCCTGTGGTGTGGGTCTGGGATGAATTTCTTCAACAGAGAAGAGTGGAAGACTGGATGTATTCTGCTGAGCTGAGAAGAGAGTTGCAATCGGAAAGCCACAGGATTAATGCGAGCAGTGATGGTATAAGGGCCCAGATATTTGGGAGAGAATTAGAAGGATGTGCCCAACGAGGTAAGTATCTGGTTGAGAGCCAGACTCTATCACCTACTTGCCAGTCAGGATTCTGGATCCGATGTGTATCAGCTTGATGTTTAGATCGAGCTCTACTTTCCTGTAGGTTGATAAGAGAGTTCTTCTGTGTTCTGGTAATGTTTTCCAAGAGAGAGTCTATCGTGGGTAGACATGAAGCCTGGATATTATCCAAGGGAAAAGAACGGGGATGATGACCAAACACACAAAAAAAAGGTGTCATTTTAATAGCCGAGTGAAGGGTATTGTTATACGAAAACTCGGCCATTGGAAGAAGAGAGACCCAGTTATCTTGTTGTTCGTTAACAAAACAGCGAAGATACTGCTCCATAGTGGCGTTGAGACGTTCCGTCTGTCCATTCGATTGTGGATGGTAACCTGAAGTGAGGGCCCGTTCTATTCCCAGTAGCTCACATAAGGTTTTCCAAAAGGTAGAAGTGAACTGGGAACCTCTGTCCGAAAGAATAGTTTCTGGGATACCATGGAGTCGGACAATGTCCTTTAGAAATACCTGTGCCATCTCCGGAGCAGAAGGCACTCCTTTCAGCGGTGAGAAATGGCCCATCTTACTGAAGCTGTCTATGGTTACCATGATTGCTGAGTATCCTTGAGACTTAGGGAGATCTACCACAAAGTCGGTAGAGACATGTGCCCACGGAGCGGTAGGAAGTTTAGGTTGGTGCAATAAACCAGCAGGTTTTGAAGTCAGACCCTTGCTCCTGGCGCAGATAGGACAAGAACCTACATATAAATTAATGTCAGACAGCATGTTAGGCCACCAGAACATTCGTCTGATCAGGTCGGAAGTAGCTGTTAAGCCCTTGTGACCAGCGATCCGTGATTCATGACCCCAATGAAGGACTCGTGACTGTAGCTTGGTGTTGGGAATGAAAAGCTTTCCTTTGTAGAACCACAGTCCTTCTTTCTTGCATAATTGCTCCTGAACCGGCTTGGAAAGAGGTAGTATAGCAACCTGAGTTGCTTCCTTGACGTCCTGTAGAAACCTTGAGATTGTATGGACGATTCGGACCTCAGGTAACAAAAGTTCCCCCTTAAAGGGTGGATTAACCCAACTGGAAGGGCTACGAGATAGACTATCCGCTAGGACATTCTTACTGCCCGGGAGGTAGGTAATAAAGAAATCATATTGGGCAAAGAAGTAAGCCCATCGGGCTTGTCGGGTATTCTTACACTCCATTTGTTGTAGTACTTTGAGGTTGCTATGATCTGTGCGAATCTCAAACGGATGTCTTGACCCTTGGAGAAGATGTCTCCAGTCTGAACATGCCTGCTTAATGGCCAGAAGCTCTTTCTCTATAACAGAGTAGTTGTTTTCGCTAGGCGTAAGCGTGCGAGAAAGATAGGCTATTGGGTGTTCCTTACCATCGTGTTCTTGTTTGAGAACAGCCCCTATTGCTCCTGAAGATGCATCAGTTTCAACCACGAAGGGCCTTCGTTGGTCTGGCTGTTTGAGAATCGGAGCCGAACAAAACGCCTTTTTTAATCCTAGGAACGCTTGTTCTGCGTTGTGATTCCAAATAAAGGGAACATCCTTCTTTAGTAGAGCTGTTATCGGAAGAACTTGCTCAGAAAAGTTGACGATAAATCGTCTGTAGAAATTTGAAAGACCCAAAAAGGCCTGTACCTCCCTTACCGAAGAGGGGGCTGGCCAGGAGAGAATAGCTGAGACCTTTTTGGGATCCATCTTAATACCATGTTCCGATAGGATAAAACCTAGATAGGGAACCGAAGTTACTGCAATCACACATTTTTCCGGTTTAGCCAAGAGTTGATGGCGTCTCAAGCGTTCCATAACTTCAGTGAGATGGCCCTGATGTTGAATAGGGTTACAAGAAAAGACCAGGATGTCGTCTAAGTATACTATAACTGAGACAAATAAAAGATCAGCAAAAAGATGATCCATAAACCTCTGAAAGGTTGCTGGGGCATTGACTAAGCCAAAGGGCATTACTCGATATTCATACAATCCAAAGGGTGTACGAAATGCCGTCTTCCATTCGTCCCCAGTCTTGACCCTTAAGAGATGATAAGCACCCCTAAGGTCTAGCTTGCTGAATATACATGATCCTTCAACTGCCTCCAAGATATCTTTTATCAAAGGCATCGGGTAGCGGTCTCTCACTGTGATCTAGTTTAAGCCCCTATAGTCTATACATGGGCGTAGTTCACTCGTGTCCTTCTTGGCTATAAAGAATAAGGAAGCCCCTGCTGGAGACTTGGAAGGACGAATCAATCCGTTTTGGAGGTTTTGGTCTAGATATGTCCTCAATGCTTGTTTTTCTGGGAAGGTTAAAGAGAACATACGTCCAAAGGGTACAGCGGTACCCGGAACGAGATCGATAGCACAATCTTCAGACCGATGAGGGGGCAAGTCTTTGGGTATTCTATCTTCAAACACATCAGCAAACTCATGAAAAATGGGGTGAATGTTAAGAACTCGAAGGGAACCAGAAGTTCCTGATGGGCTAGAGATAACGGTTGCTTCCGTCTGTTTGGAAGAGCAGCAGTGTTGGAAGCAGAACTCAGATTCGAATTTTAAGGTGTTGAGGGACCAGTTAATATCAGGATTGTGTTTACGGAGCCAAGGGATTCCTAATATTATGGGAAAATGTGCTGCTCTTATCACATCAAAGGTGAGGGTTTCCTGATGAAGAGAGATGCATACCTTGATGTCGACTGCAGCTTGTACAATGGGTCCTGAACATAAGGGACGGCCATCCACCCCTTCCACCTTTTGTTCCTCTGTCTTATTTACCAGGGGAATACCTTCTTGTTTAGCCCAATTGATGTCTAAGAAATTACCAGCCGCCCCGCTGTCAATGAGGGCTAAGGCGTTCTTTTTTGGACAATTCTTCCACTGGAGTGACACTTGAAGGACCATAAGTCGGGCGTCTTCACCTGACGTCTGAGCACAATGTGAGCCTTCCACTGAACCCCGGTAAGTGGCTCCTTCTAAGACCGGGGTCCGTCGTTTCCCCGACGTCTCGGGGGAACCTCCGGGCAATCCCTGAGGAAGTGTGTTTCTGACGCGCAGTACATACATAAGCCCTTTTCCTTCCGTCGGTTTCTTTCTGTAGTTGAAAGAGGACCCCTGGTCGTACCAATCTGCATGGGTTCTTCACCAGAGCGATGTGACCCCTGGGTGGAAACAGGTGACGGTCCAGGGATAGAAAGAGTTCGGGTTTTTCTTTTCTCAGATCGTCTTTCCATGAGTCGATAATCTATCTGCAGGACTAAAGTGTACAAGTCGGTTAATGTCGCCGGTCTAGGAACTCGTGCCAATTCGTCTTTCAGGTCGTCGTGCAGACCTCTTCTGAATGCGGTGTATTGCACTGTGTCTGGCCAGCCCGCTTCCGCCGCCAGCTTCTTGAAGGTAGAAATATAAGACATTAAGTCCATCGAACCTTGTTTAATATCAAACAAGGCTTCTCCAGCAGAAAATCCAATCTCTTGTCTTTCAAAGGTTTGGCGTAGCAGGGTTGTGAAGGCATTATAGTCTTGTAAGACAGGATTGTTGGACGTGACCAACGGAGTTGCCCACGCAAGGGCATTTCCGATCAAGTTGGATATGAGAAATCCTATCCGAGTGCGATCTAGAGTATAAGTAGTAGGTCTGAAGGTAAAGTATATCATGCAAGCATCCAGGAATTCCTTAACCTTTTTGGGTGAACCATCAAACTTTCCTGCTGCCAAGGACAAGGGTGGTAAATCCGTCTGGTGGGCTTCTCTGGCGACTGCCATTTGACGGAGAACAGCGTTCTCTGCCTTAACTCCCTGCAGTTCGAGGGAAAAGTTCTGTACAGCGTTTATTAGCTCCTGGACTTGTTCTGCCGTGGCCATTTTTGGGCGTTGCAATCTGTCAGGAGTGGAGCTCACCTGTATCTCGGTGTCTGATTCACTGGAGGATAATTCCAATCCGGGTAGTTCTGTTGTCTCTTTGGAATATCCTTTTTTAGAGAAGAGATAGGGTCTGTTTCGGGAATGCGCCACAATGGTTGCTATTAGAAAACAGACTGCAATAATTTATGGCACCTTCCCTCTACAGCCCTATATGGGGGAAAAAGCCAGCGGCATAAAAAACCCCAGTAGTATTCAATTCCGAAACCGAAAGAGGAGGAGTGTCCGAAGTCTTGATCTTGAGATTCCGCAAACTGTACTTAAGCCAAGGCTGAGTCGGAGATTTCCTAGAATGTTCCGTAGTAGAGGCTGGGCAGGAGTTTCCCCAGTATGTAGACTGTATAACCAGGAGCGGAAGCACTCACAAACCACCCGGTATCCAGATGGAAGGTAAGCCAGTGACACAGGAAGCTAAGGAGGAGGGGCTTCAGGTAGGCGAACAGACGGAGCGAAAATAACAGTGAAAATGCGACAGTAAAAGAAAGAATAAGGAGGGAAATGGGCCAAGAGAAAGGATCCCCCAATATCTACGGAGAAAACGCACCGAGTAGTTAGATAGGTATGAACACCGGATATCGTGAATTACCAGGCATAGGAGAAAGGGCAGGGGGGGGGAGAATAGGAGACGGTAAGGCGGTAAAGATGGCAGAAAATACCGGAAGCAAAGAAAAGTTATAAAGGTAGACCAAGCACCGGACAGGAATAAAACGGAAGGTAACACAGAGAAATACTAATGAACGAAAGGAGCCGAAAGTCAGGAGGACAAAGTAGATAAGACTCAGAAGGGAAAGGCAATGCAGGAGGGAAGAGGAATCTGAGGCTGGAGAACACTAGGAGCACTGAAGTATACGACTACAGTGGAGCGAGGAAACGAAGATAGTTGCAACGCACTGAGGGGGCGTGGCTAACCTCGTTATGAATGCTCCAAAACGTAACTACTAGAACGGCGCTGGAGGTGCCGTAATGTGTAGTTTAATGGTGCTTCCATCGGGACCAAAGCTTCCAGCCTCCAGCCCTCATGACAGCAGATGAAAGTTTGGAGAAGCTGCAGACCTCCAAGGCAGCGGCAAAGTCACTTAGTGCCGCTATACGACAACCTCAGCACCGCCCTTACACAGGCTCATCTTCCTGGAGGGGTCGTCCCTTTCGTTTTTACTCCTCATTTGGGAGAGGAAGGGGACAGGCCAATCAAAGGGGGCAAAGAAAATTTCCTCGGGGGCGAGGAAGAGGCGCGAGATCTGCCCCAGCAGCAGCATCTGTCCCTTCAGCTGCTGCTGGAGCTGCTGCAAAACCACTCTGAGGTTTTGACTCACAAGACCCCAGTGGGAGGCAGGATCTCACAGCATCTGAAAGAATGGCGGGGCATTACTTCAGATGTTTGGGCACTGGAAACAGTATCCCAAGGTTACTGCCTTCCTTTTCTAAAGAAACCTCAGAATCACCCACCGGAATACAACTCTACCAAAAATCCAGACCCGCTCCTGTTGCAGGAAGTTTTAACCCTGCTACAGAAAGGTGCAATAGAACATGTACCTGTAGCGGAGAGGAACAAGGGTTGGTATTGCCCATATTTCCTCATTCCAAAGAAGGACGGAGGACTGAGACCCATCTTGGACTTGAGAAACTTTAACAAGTTCCTCAAGAAGGACAAGTTCAAGATGGTCACTCTTTCTCAGATCCTTCAGGCTCTCCAACCTCAAGACTGGTTGGTATCATTGGACCTTCAGGATGCTTACTTTAATGTGCCAATCCATCTCAAGCACAGAAAGTACCTGAGGTTCGCGATTGGCAATTCTCACTATCAGTTTCGAGTTCTGCCTTTCGGGTTGACCTCCGCCCCAAGAGTTTTCACCAAGTTGATGGCGGTAGTGGCAGCGAGTCTCAGAAGAGGGGGGATTCATGTCTACCCCTATTTGGAGGATTGGATGATCAGGGCACGTTCTCCAGAACAAGTCCAGGATCATCTATCCAAGACTTGCCACCTCCTTCACAAACTAGGGTTTTCTCTGAATTTAAAAAAGTCAAACATGATACCATCACAGAAGCTCCAGTTTATAGGAGCAGTCTTGGACACTCGTTCGGGCAAAGCCTCGCCTCCCGAAGAGAGCTCAGCACATTCTGCAGATGGTGACAAAATTCCAGAATGCCCAGTATCTACCGGCCTTTGATTTTCTCAGGTTGCTCGGCCTCATGGCATCCTGCATTTTTCTGGTGCCAGAGGCCAGATTGAGGATGAGATCCCTTCAATGGGCCCTCAGGACTCAATGGTCCCAATTTTCAGGGGAAATGACAGATCTCTTACAAGTTCCAACCAGAGTAGCTCAGGACCTACAATGGTGGCTTTGCAAAGAACACATCCTCAAGGGACAATCTTTTTGGCAGCCATGGCCGGAGATCACTGTAGTGACGGACGCCTCACTCATGGGGTGGGAAGCCCACACCAACGATCTGACAATCAGTGGCCCTTGGTCTCCATCGGAGTTCAGACTACACATCAACCTTTTGGAGCTGAGGGCGATCAGACTAGCGCTGAAGGCCTTCCTGCCCTCTGTACGGAGAAAGAATGTCCTGATCATGACGGACAACACAGTGGCCATGTACTACCTCAACAAGAGAGGAGGAGTAGGGTCACTGCCACTGTGCAGAGAGGCAATGCAGCTCTGGTTCTGGGCAATACAAGAAGGGATCTCTCTATCTGCCATTCACCTAGCAGGAGAGCAAAACACACCGGTGGACGCTCTGAGCAGGCAGAGCACAGTCTCTCACGAGTGGGAGATAGCTCAGGAAGTCCTTATGGAGATCTTCGCACTTTGGGGAACCCCTCAAGTGGATCTGTTCGCGACCATTGTCAACAGGAAGTGCGAACTGTACTGCTCAAGGGAATTTCCCCCGAGAGGAGCTCTAGGAGACGCATTTGTAGTAGAGTGGGAATTTCCTCTTCTATATGCGTTCCCTCCAGTCCCTGTGATCCCTCAGGTAATCAGGAGGTTGAGAAAGTTCAGGAAAACCATGATCCTAATTGCCCCGGATTGGGCCAGGAGAATGTGGTACCGGGACCTTCTCGACATGTCGATCTGCCCTCCAATACGTCTTCCAAAAAGAGAGGATCTTCTCTCGCAAGAGGGAGGTCACGTTCTCCATCCAGAGGTCAACATACTCAACCTTCAGGCATGGCTTCTGAGAGGTTGAGATACAAGGATTGGGATCTTCCGGATGATGTTATGGAGGTGATGCTTTCGGCCAGAAGGCCAGCAACAAAATCTTTGTACCGGTGTCGTTGGAATAAATTCAGTAACTGGTGCAGGGATCAGAACGTGGATCCTTTTGAATGTGATATTCCAATGGTATTATCTTTTCTATTACATTTACTAATCTGGGGCTCCAGGTTAAGTCAATAAAAGGATATGTAGCAGCGCTATCTATCTTCAAGCGCTCATCAGAAGAAAGATCTTATTTTAAGATACCCTTAATAATACAATTTCTAAAAGGTTTAAACAATGTTTTTCCACCAGTACCTTTTCAAGTTCCTGTGTGGGATTTAAATTTGGTACTTAAATTTCTGACATGTGCACCCTTTGAGCCTTTACATTCTTATCCGTTAAGGCTTCTTACATTAAAAACTATACTTTTAGTTGAATTGACATCAGCCCGCAGAGTAAGTGAGTTGCAGGCACTTTCGAGTGGTCCTCCTCACACCATCTTTCATAAAGATAAAGTTGTCCTTCGAGTTAAACCATCTTTTCTGCCAAAAATAGTTTCAGACTTTCATCTGTCACAGAAAATAATTCTACCTGCGTTCTACCCTCCTCCTCACACATGTAAGGAAGAGGAAAGACTGCATAGGCTAGATCCCAGAAGGGCTCTAAGCTTTTACATCTCAAGATTGTCAAAGATACGTTAGTGTGATCAACTTTTTGTGGGATACACTGGCCGTAAATTGGGACTAGCCGTAACCAAACAAACATTATCAAGATGGATCATTTTAGCCATAACAGAGTGTTATAGGCTAGCCGGAAAAGATCCCCCTGAGGGCTTAAGAGCCCATTCAGCTAGGTGCATAGCAACTTCAACAGCACTTAAGAGGGGTGTCCCTGTGCAAGATATTTGTGCAGCAGCCACATGGTCAACCATGCATACTTTCATCAAACATTATGCTTTGGACTCAACTACATCTCAAGGAGGTTTATTTTCCAAATCTGTACTACATTCGGTACATGACTAAAAGGGATCTGTACTCCCGCCTCCAATACAAAACTGCTTTGGGAGTCCATCTAAGATGAGGAATACGTGGGAGGACACAATCCATTCGAAGAACAAGTTGCTTACCAACTGTAACATTCTTTCGATTGGATGTTCCTCCCACGTATTCCTCATTGACCCTCCCATCCTACCCCACAGTACAGTTTACGTGGTTTACACTCTAAATTCTTTCAAGGCTTGGGTCAATAAGAGGCACGCCTTTGTTTATAATACATGGGCTCTGATACGAAAAAACAGAACTGAGGCCAACGGGCGCGCTCGAGGCATTTATCCTACAGATGCCGTCGACACTCGACAGATGCCGCCGAGAGACATCGTCGCCTCGAGTGGAGCGCCCTCTGGTGGAGAGAGAAAACATTTCTGAAGCAGCAAAGCTGAAGGTAAGGATATATCTAAGATGAGGAATACGTGGGAGTACAGATCCAATCGAAAGAACGTTACAGTTGGTAAGTAACTTGTTCATTTGTTTATTTATTTATTATTGTTTATTTATTTTTAAAATGTTCCTATTTTACCCCCATAAATGCTGCCCCCTCTTAATGCCCTCGCCCTCAGAGACCCCCAATCCTGCTCTACAGTGCCCAGCAAAATCCCTACACCCACCAGACACAAGATCCACTTGAACACAATACCTCCCACACTGCCCCCTGGTGGATCGCGAGATGCACCGCACTGTAAAGCAATCAAGGAAAAATAGAGCTGCCCCTTTAATAGTAATAATAATAATAATTTGGCATTTATATAGCGCTACGAACCCTCAGGTATCTGAGCGCTGCTTATTGTGTGGTGCTCATTTATTGAGCTTGGAAGGATGAAAGGCTGAGTTTGGCGCCGCCGGGCCTGCGTTAGCAGGCTCTGCACTGATGTCAAAGCGAGCGCTCTACTCGCTGTGCCACTTGACCGGCTATGATCCCACTGACACTAGACAGCCCATGCATCCTTAATCTTGTCTCTGTGCGAGAAAAACCCTGGGCCCTGGACACGGAGCTGCAGGCTGCCAATAACGTAAACAGCAAATGTTCATAAACCGCACTATTAAAAGAGAAAACGCTTGCAGGCAACTTTCCCAAATCCCCCGAAGGATGAACTGGGCAAGAATCTGCGTTTTTAACCCCAACGCTCTACACCACCCCCTCCTCCCAATTAGAAACGGTTGAAACGCTCGCTCCATAACCTGCAAACTTAAAAAGGAAAACCAACTGAACTACAGCGGCTCCCGTAAACACCCCGCCAACAGCGCTTTCCTCCCCCCAGGTAAGAAAATGGAGGTACCTTATTTACGGTACCTCCGCTATAAAACTAATTATTATTTTTTTTTTTATATATAACTACCTACACAACAAACCTACGCGCTAAGATGCCCTATTCCTCACCTCTACTGATAACCCATTCAAAAATCCCAACTGAGGGAAGGCTCGAGAGCAGGTGACAGGACTGATACAATCACCAATTCCAACCGTCGCCTGCCTGCCTCCCGAACCTTCCCTGGACCCTTAAATACCCTGAGGAGGCGCTCTGCCCCCCACGGCCACTCGCTGGCTGTGTGCAGCGCCAAAAACACCCCCTGGGGGAAACGCTTCGCGTTCCCCCCCAGAACCCCCCTTTCGCTCTTTAGTGTTTATTATATAAAGTTAAATAACAGCATGGGGTGGGAGGGACAGGCCTTAGAATAGATCCGTGCTTCTTTATAAATATTGTTGGACACGGCTATTGAGTAATCTGAGGCAATGTTTATGGAAATAACTAAAAACCCTATAGTTGGGCTTTTCCTAAAATCCACAGAAGAAATTGTTAGAGACTCCCTCCTTCATTTTGAGTTTTGTACTTGTTTTCCTTCAAGTAAGTGTGTGTGTGGCTGTGTGCGCGTGCTATAAAGAGATGTGAATCAGCTTGATGTGAACTATGAACCTAATAGTGACTTTTGCACACGAAAACAAATGAATACATTTTTTGCTTAGTACTAATTAGCTGGCAAACATGTGTTGGCGTTCGCCTTTCAGCACCCCACTCGTGGAAGTTACACGCACAAATAACAAGCAGCCTAGCAGGAGAGGGAGCCGCCCACCCCGTGAACATGCTTGAACATGCCCAGTCCAGGGTAGAGGGTCTGTTAATTAGCCGCACCTGGCACGTAGTATTTTGTGAAAAGAATCCGCTTGTCCCGATGCGTCCCATTATTTCTGCTGCCTTGAAGGCGACCTAGAATGTAATCCCCAGTGCTGCTGATTGAGCTGTACCATCTGAAGACGGGCAGGCAGGAGGTCATAGGCATGGCCTAATGAGTGTTACAAGATATTGGGCAAAGCACCCACTGCCTTTATCTTTTGTTATTGTTTCCGACTATTGCTAACGAGTTCATCTGACGAAAGACACACACGCCTCCTCTTGTTCAGAGCCAGGTGAATACATTCTGATCCCTATATCTTCTGTGTATTTCCCAGACTCTGCTTCGCATGACTGTGTGGGGCTGTAGATTGGAGGAGATGGGCCCCTCTTGAGGTTTGTTCCCCTTCTGTTTGAATACGTGAAACCACTGCTGCTCGCAATTGAGTCTGGCTCTCCAGATGTTTTGGACCACAACTCCCATGATCCGTCGTCATTGATTATGTTGGCTACGACTAATGGAGTTGTAGTCCAGAACATCTGAAGCGCCACAGTTTGCAGAACCCTTGTTTGAGGGTGGTCCCTCGAAGTCACGGTAGATGTTGTTCAAGCATTAGCTGATACCAGAGACCACATTGAGGCCAGTCAGAGGAACGGTCGTGTTAGGAGGGCTTAAAGAAGTGGTGGCTATCCGGACTCACAGGGGATCGATCATTTGGATTGGGAAATGCTTGACCAATTTCATTGCTCGTTTTCTTCATTCTTGGGACTTCCGCATTGTGCAAACATCTTCGCAAGTCCTGTTCTAAGTGAATAAGTGACATCTCTATAAAAGAGATCTATAGACACTGCACTGAGCATGCTCTTTCCTGTAAATCAGCCGTAATATGGAGGTGGGCATTTCAGAGAGGCTTTGATTGCATGTCAGTATTGACAGGGTTTCCACATTCATAGACTGACAAGTAAATATGTCTTTATGCGTCAAGCTTTTTAAATAGAGAAACTTTGCGTTTATAATGCGGGATTGGTAGTGTACCTTGATCTAGTACTGATGGTTAAGTTTACTATCATTTCCAAATGCATGTGTAATAATCATGAAAGTGAGTCGTTTATGTAGCTCTTGCCTTGCAGTGTTTGGCGCTCGCAGCCCTGTAAACAGTGCCAATCACCACTGCCCCCTTTAAAGATATTCCGTCTTTCCACCTCGGAAGGATGAAAGGCAGAGTCGCCAAGCACTTTCTGCGCAGACCACATTAGCGAGAGCTTATTTACAGGGCCTGTCGGAACGGTAAAAAAGAAAACCTTTGTCAGAAAATGGTGCCAAAAGAAGAGCAGCTCTTTCTGTTCCAGCAGAAATTGGTGGAAAAATTAATTCAATGTTCCAAAGTGCGAATTTCAAGAGTTCTAAAGACAAGGGACATGAACATGTCAGACTTAATGAAAGAGCTACATTAAAAGCATGTGGAATGAAATGCGAGTGGGCCGGCAGGCCACCTTCAAACGTCATTCAAGCGATCTGCCCTTGCAAAACCCAGTAGCACGAATGGCTGCAGTCCCGGGAAGCAGTGTTTGGTTTGTTCTTCAGGGTGTCATCAGGCAGGCTGGGACTGGCCTATAGGGCACAGGGCATTGCCTGAACCAAAAACGCAAAATGCTAGCGTGGGCCAGTTTTTGGGTCAAAATGGGCCACTTGTTTTGCCCATGTGGGCCAGATGATGAGTTAGTTCACTATGCGGTTAGTAGTTTTGACCATAGTTGCTGAATAAATATTCTTTAAATTGCACAAATTGCATTACATTTTATCAAAAAACTCCCCCTTGGGTACTACTCAAACAGTCTGTCACTGAAGGAATGATTTGCCTTTTGCAACTGTGGGCCGCTTTTTCATTGGTTCCCGAGGCAATGTTATGCCCCATTCCGACCCTGTCAGCAAGCCTGGAGCTAAGGTTGCCATTGAGGAATTCATCCAGGTTCAGAAATAGCCTGAGCCTCCAGCTTTACCCAGACCTCAATTTACTCATAGGGACTTGTGGGCTTCTCACGTTGTCTGTCTGCCCAATCCTTTTTCGTAAAATACAGCTTCTCTCTGACCGTTTGGCTGTACCTTCTTGCCAATGCCGGATTAGTTTCAAGCAGGGGTCTCTAGTCTACACTGACATCTCTTCACCCCCTCGCCTCCAATGCTTTGAAAGCTGGATATGTAGATGCCAGCCCAACAAGTGACCCGAACAAATATGGAAGTGAATGGGGGGAGTGTACCGGTCCAGAATATATCACAAATATTCCAGCATTGCCAAATGGCCTAACTACTTCCGGGCGGACAGTTAACATGTTAGGCGCTCACCTCAGACCTGGGGCCATTCTGTACTTCGCAAGTCCGAATCCTGGCACTGGTGACTCCAAACTAGGTGATACGACCAGCTATGGCATTCTTTAGGAGGAATCACACATGAAGCCACACTTACAAAGTTGTATTATTTTCATTATTTATGTGGATTCTCGGTTTTTTTGGCCACTGTACTTTCCATGGTGATATTTGTAGTCTTGCTTTTCTTATATTCTCCAGAATGTGGTCTGTCATGTATTCACATGCTCATGAATATTCTCCATCGTCAGGCTGGGAATTCTCGTTAACAGGAAAAAGTTTCACTGCCACTTTAAAACTGTATTTCTCCTCTGAACCAATCACTGTCCTCTGGGTCATACTGCCCCCATCCAATGACAGTCCTCTCCCTAAACTCCACCCATGGTGGCCATCTTCAGAGTTTTACCAAACGTTTCAGTGTTGGGTGTCCTCAGGTTGGTGTCTGAGCTATTTTTGTGCTATTTTGAATTTTTTCCATAAAAAGTTTTGATTTTTTTGACCGATTTTTTTGATTGATCTTCTTCAAAAATCTTCTTCGGCCGGCAAAGATCTTCATCCACCTGTAGGTCATCATTGTAGTTTGAGAAGGCCCGGCCTTTGGCCTGTTTCGTGCCTTCCAGCCATGTATGAGGAGTAGGAGGAAGGCAGAAGCCTCTTCAAATTGTGTGAAGTGTGGATTAAGGAACTTATTCGTGGAGGATCGGCCTCATAAATGCTTAGATTGCCTGCATCTGGACCACGATGAGGAGGGATGCAAGTTGTGCTGTGGTTTCTCGAACAAAACCAAAAAAGACCACTTCAACAGACTGTCGGCGTGGCTCAAGTCATGCAAGGCCACTAACTCAACCTCTGGGCAGGATCAAACGTCATCTTGGACCGGCTGGTCCGAGGAGAGATCTCCCTCCGGCAGGAGGTCAAGATCCTTTGAGCATGCCTGGCTAGCGGGGGTCCAAGAGAAGGCCAAGCTCTGCTCCGCTGGCTCCGCCGCTGATTCGGGTCCCGAGTCGGGCAGAATGCGATCACCATCACCATCACTATCATCCTCCATGGTGAGCCTGCCAACAAAAGGGGCCTCTTCTAAGAAAAAGTCCCTAACCTCATCCAAACTCGGTGTGTCAGCATATAAACCGATGAGGGACAAATCCGGAGAGGACTCGTCAAAGCTAAATAAGACCTCTCAGCCTGCCAGGTCAACTGAGTCAATGACTGTGCTGTCAACGAGGGCCTTGACAAGCATATCGTCAATGAAGCCGACAACGTCTACCATGACAGCATTGAAGGAAAGTGAATCCACAAAGGAATGTCTACCAGGACCACCCCACGGGTATCCTTACCCCAGAGGCGATATACAGCTGCAGAGGCAGCGACGAAGGCAGTGGCCACTCAGTGGTCAGGGAAAGACCCAGTGACCGCTATTCTAACGACTCTGCACACACTGGTCACAGAAATCCAGCAGACGATGGCACCAGCACTGGGGCCTATGCCTTCACAGGACCCATAAAATCCTCTGAGGTTGAGCCTGCCATCGCAGAAGAGAAAGCCTAAGGGGGACGCTGGTTCTCTGCATTAACCCGACCCCTCCACCACCACCACCACCTTGTCGCAACACGGGCCTACGTGGAATCCCAGCTCTGCACACAGGCACAGACAGACGGGCTCCGACGAGGACGACTTTGTCCCGGGTGATGGAGAAACGCAACACGCGGACGACCCCCGTAGGGCCCTCCCCACCAGACGAAATTTGATCTTTTCATTCCATTATGTCAAGGGCCTCTGAGTTATTTCAGTTGGTTTCTCGAGGAGACTAAGAAAGAAGGGTTCCTGTACCAGCGGCGCAAGTAAAGAAGAAAGACAATTCTGTCCGTCGCTTTCCTGGGTGACATCTGGGAGGAAGGCCTGGTGCCAATGAAAAACCGGAGTACGGCCCTGCCCAAGCATGACAGATTGGAGAAAAAGTGCAGGGTTGCAAATTCAGCGCTGAGGTGCTTAAGGTCTCAGCCCTCGCCCGACTTGGTGGTCTCAGCCGCAGCTAGGAAGCGCTCGGCAAATCCATCTTCGGTAGCCATGGTACCTCTGTACCAGGAGGGGAAGAAACTGGATGCAATGGACAAGAGAATAATTTATACAGCAGCCTCTACCATCAAGGCAGCTAACGCCCTAGCCATTTTGTCCCGATATGACTGGAAACTATGGTACAAGCTGGGCCCTATTCTAGACTTCCTGCCCGAAGACAAGAAGATCAAGGCACTAGAACTTTTTCAAGAAGGGGGAAGTGGCCTCGCACCATGCCATCACAGTGGCAGTGGACATCGCAGATACAGGTTTCTGCCTGATGGGGAATGGGGTGTCCCCGCATCAGCAAGGTTGGTTAAAGGCAACAAACTTCCGCCAGGATGTTCAGGCTAGGGTGCTGGATATGGCGTTTGATGGGGAACACCTCTTCGGAAAGGCAGTCAACGAGTCTTTGCAAGCAATAAAAACCAACACAGAGACGGCGTGTTCCCTGGGAACCTTGCAGCAAAGACGTCTGTCGTCCTTTCGTTCATCCAGAGGAAAATCCGGCAGATCCTCCAAGGGTTATACTACCCCATACCGTCAGCCTTCACGCTCCTCCACGCAAGAAGCGTACAGGGGTCGCTCTCAAGTGCCAGCTCCGCCCACAGGGCAGAGGTGGACCTCCAAGCATGCTTGAACTTGCCATGGCCTTGGGCCCCCACTTGTGCACCCCCGTGGGAGGCCGGCTGGCGAGGTTCGTCACCACGTGGAAAAAGATCCCCACAGATAGATGGGTTCTAGACTCACTCGGACAGGGTCTCACCTTGGAGTTGGAACGCAGGTGTCCTCGTATTCCCCAATACCGGGACAGGAACAACTCTAACCACAGCTTCTGCAAGATGTGCGAGCCATGTTGCAGAAAGGGGGAATATAATCTGCCCCCCCCCCACGTGTCTCCGGAAACTCCAGTATGTTAGTCGAAGAAAACAGGGGGGTGGGAGGGGTTGGAGGCCAATCCTGGATCTGCGTCATCTCAAAAAGTACTTAAAGTCCCAAAAGTTCTGGATGGTCACGTTGCAGCACATGCACATGCTCGGCCAACTGGAGGATGTGGGTTTTCTGACGTCGTTGCAGCTGGAGGATGCCTACTTCCCCATACCCATTCACAAGAAACACTGTAAGTTCCTACGATTCGTGGTTCAGCTTTTGGGTGCTAGACTTTGCAGTGTCATGTAGAGCTATCTAGAGGTGATTACAGGCCAAAAGTGGGCTTTGCAAATATGCCTCAGGGAGCAGTTGTGTGATTGCTGGCCAGGAATCTCTGTGTAAGATAATAGCTACTAAGCCTTCCATCGATTGAAGTTGCTCACTAATTCCTGGTGATCTAAAGATACCAATATGTACGGTGGGTAACAGAACTGGCGAGCCCCACACCCTGATAATGTTCTAGATGGAAGCCATCTTTAAAATAGAACTTTAATTTGACACAGCTGGAGTTCTTCTCCGTCCCTTTGCGCCATGGAGCTGACTTGGTGAATCCATCCACAACGAACATGGGCAAATCGAACGGTAGCAGAGTTAATGCAGGCAAGCACTTTTCATAATCCTAGAATTTTTGGAGCAGTCTGAAATTGAACGTGGTTCGCTAAACTTCTATGCCCTGACCTTCACGTTCTGTAGGAGACCAGCATATTCTTATTCTTCCAAGATCTTAATGCAGCAAGAGCCTTGCGCATATATATATATATATATATATATATATAACACCCTCTCGCCCGTTAAGCAATTGAATCGGGCACAATCAGTTTTACATTGCTTGTCTGTATTAATATTTCTATCTTGGTGCATAGGCATCTGAGAGTTCCATGCAGATGAAATAATTTGACTTTTCCTTAAAACCTTGCTTGTATGTGTGATTTCTCTTAGATCCCTCCATGTCAATGTGCCCCACTTATCAATGTTTAGGGTGCAGTATCTTATGATCATAGTAAACATTAGTAGTTGCATTTACCGTAATTAACAAAAGTGAGAGTATGCCTTATGTGCTTATCAAGTGTGTGTTTTTTTCAACAATGTGATGCATTTATCGCGTGCCTAGGGTTTTCATGTTTTCTTGTTTTTATTTGTTTAAACATGTTTGTAGGTATTAGTGGATTGGATGAATTTGTCCTGAAGTCAGCAACACTGTCAACCTCACCAGCTTGTCCGCCCTTTATACCGCTTAACTTTGAAGCCACACCCATTGTGCGGGTTGCTATTGAACCAAAACACGCAAGTATGCTTATTATTTTGCAATTCTTTATGCTAGTATAATGCCATAAATGGGTTGTTTCATGACATCTTAAATGGATAGTGCTAGAATAGTTCCAACATATTTAATGACAAGGCACCTTCCGTTACGTGTCTGAAAAACTGTTTCAGTGGTGTGCAGTTACAACATGCACAACAAACGACACCCCTCTTAGATTGAAGTGCTGGACACCCACCCAGGGTGCAGAATGTGAAGCATTAACTCAATTGAACATAACCGTTTCAATTGCTTGTCCACGCTCTTCACAATCATCATTTAGGACTAAAGCATAGAAATAAAGTTCACAAGTGCTGCCACACAGCACGGAAAAATATAATTGAGTTATCAAACTATCAGTAAAATGTTGTTTAGATTACATTTTGTTTGTGAAAGGTGGAAATCTGCTTTAACTGATGAATGTGAAATGTAAGGAAACAGAATTGAAAAGTGTTTGGTTGGTTGTGTTAGTAGTGGGCTGCCCTAGCATCAACCAACCAATGAACCTTATCGTTGCTTAGTTTCATCAGAACTTTGCATGTGTTTTCAAGATGTTGGTGTACAAGGGTTACACCCTCCTGTGGGCCTGATTACGGTTACATCAGCTCCAAGAGAGGAATGAGACAGTAATGGCTTGATTCCTCTGTGTCGCTGCTGTCGTGTGATCTGTGGCATCCTTGGGAATGCCACTGGTGGTCTTCTGTATCTTCATTTGGGTTCCTCCTCTCTTAGACACTGACCGGCTCTGTTCTGACAATGCAGAGATAGGGGAGCATTCAAGGTCTTTATGGGGATCGGGTATGAAGAGGTGTCCCCTCCCAGGAAGCTGCATTCATGTGTACAAGTATCCATTAATAGCTTCACTCCCCAAACCTGAAAATGCAGGACTGAAGAAGTGGGAAATGAACAGGAAGCAAAGCACTGCTCCAGCATGGGGCTTTGCATGGATTCACGTGCTCATGAATATTCCCTGTCGTCAGGCTCGGAATCCCTGGTAAAAAGTAAGCGGTTTCTCTTTAGACTCAAACACTGTTTGTCTCCTCTATTACAAATCATTGTCTTTTGGGTCATTCTGCCCCCAGTCAATGTCACTCGTCCTCGTCCTGGTGGCCATCTTCAGATTTTTACTGAAAATGTCTAGTATTGGAGGTCCTCGTGCTTGGCTACTTGAAATTTGTGGATTTATTTGCTGTTTTTTGTATAGTTTGATAGTTTTCACCCATCTCTTTGTTGTGTACCGTCATGCAGTGACTACGAGCCGCACGGACCCGTTGCCAGCAAAGATCTTGTTCCATCTTCTCTCTGTGTCTTCGATTGGCCCAGGTTTGGACCTTCCTCTCACCACAACCATGTCCAATGCGGCAAAGAGAAGTCTCTTCAGGGCCTGCAAATAATGTGGCCTGAAGAACATCTACATCAAGGACCGGCACCTCAAGATGTCATCATCCGGACCACGATGCTAGTGGATAAGAGATTTGCCACGACTTCTCATCGAAGACCAAGCAGGATCGCTACCGAAGGTTAGTGACGTGGATCAACCTGGGGAAGGCCTCAGATGCAGCCTGTGGATGCAGTCATGGCTTTTCAAAGGACCGCAGGTCCCTTCAGGGTACTCCATCCGAGAAGAAGAGGTTGAGGTCCTTTGAGGATGCTCCTTCCAAAGGGATTTAAAAGAAGGCCAAGCACCATGCTCTATCGAAGGTCTCCGCAGGATCAAGTTTGACAAGAGGGCTTGCTATGTCGATGGTTAGCATACTGGCTAGTGGGATACTGCCATCTGTAAGGAAGTCCATAACTCCTTCTAAACACAAGGACAAGTCACCGGAAGGACAGACCTGTGGGAGGCCCGTCGGCAGCTCTCTCGTCATTGTCGAAAGCCCCATTAATGACATCCTCGTCTACCAGGACCACCACCTCATCGACGGCCTCTCCATTAACGACCACGGCACCATCGTTGACCCCCTCGTCGGCGATCCCTCATCAATGAAAATAGCTCCTCCATCATCAACTAAAAGTTCAGCAGCTACCGTTGTTCCCCCTTCACCTCTTTGCCGCCAAAGCCTCAGTCAGCTCTACGGACCATGACCTCATCGTAGACTGCACCCATTGTTCAGATCCCCATCATTGCCTCCTTCCCGAAGGACTCGGGTAGGGTGAAGGAGTTTCTTCCTCTGTCAGACTTCCTGCCTAGACCAACAAGGGAGTCTGCTTCACTCCTTTGAGGTTGCCGAGAAAATCTCCTCACATTTACTCCAGTTCGAAGGATGACCTGTCTGATGACTTCTCCTTGGCCCATGAAGGGGGCCAGTGATGCCTGTTCCAGGAGGAATCTCCATACCATGAACCAGACCAGCCATTTGCCCCCCCCCATGCCCCAAGGGGTTTCAGCCCGACTTCTGTCCTGGCTGTACCGTTTGCACCCCTCCCGGCATGAAGGAACATGTCACTGCACATCCTCACTACCCTGCACACTTTGGTGGCAGAAATTCAGCAGGCTCTACGTGCTGCTCCTGTGCCTGGTCCGGACCGAACTCCTCCCAGGCCGCCAGCCAGGAGTCCTCCCAGACCAAAGCGTCAGCTGATGCTTCCCCATAGGGTGCTTGTCGCACCTGGACCGTTAACTCCATTGGAAGTGGAGCCAGCACACACAGACACTGCCACTGAGACAGATACTATGGCTACTCATACTGATGAGTACAAAGATTATGTACTCTCAGATGGTGAACCTCCGGATGCGGACTAGCCCGCCGGGGCTTCGCCACCAGACGAAATTGTCTCCTTCCATGCCATCATCTCGAAGGCATCCAAACTCTTCAGTCTGGTGCCGGAGGTGAAGGAGGGTTTCCTTTTTCAAAGGCGTGGGTCCTCAAGGAAGACTGTCATGTCGGTTGTGTTGTTGGACAACGTTTGGGAGGAGGGATTGGCCCTGAAGACCCCCAAGTATCTCTCCTTCACAGCGGTACAGGCTAGAGAAGAAATGCCATATCCCGGACTCCGTTCCAAGGTGTCTCTGGTTGCAGCCTTCTCCCGACTCGGTGGTGTCGGGCGCCGCCAGGAAGCACTCGTCCAATCCCTTGTCTGCGTACATGGTGCCACCAGACCAGGAGGACAGGAAGCTAGATGCGATTGGCAAATGCATCATTTACACCACAGCTTCCACCATCCAGGCTGCTAATGTCCTCGTCATCCTTTCTCGTTACGACAGGGAGCTTTGGTACAAGCTCGGGCCGATACTGGATTTCCTTCTTGATGACAAGACGGCTGAGGTGCTGACCCTATTCCAGGATGGTGAGGATGCGTCGCATCGCACCATTACAGTGGCACTGGACATAGCGGACTCTGGGTTCCACCAGATGGTGAATGACCGTGGTCCTTTGGCACCAGGCATGGCGAGAAGTCATCCACGTTCGAGCGGACGTGCAGTCCAAGGTGGTGGACATGTTTTTTGATGGAGACAAGCTGTTTGGGAAGGCATTGGATGAGACCCTTCAGGCTATTAAAACTGACACAGAGACGGCACACTCTCTGGGAACCCTGCAGCAGAGGATGTCATCCTTTCATTCCTCACAGGGAATAGTCTCCAGGTCCTCCAAGGGGTATACTACTCCCCACAGTCAGCCCTCTTGCTCCACCACCCAGAAAGCCCACGAAGGCTGCTCCCAGCCCTATGTCAGCGGAGGCCAGCGTTGCTGCCCACAGATCATGCCACAGACACCGAAGCATGCCTGAAGTGGCATGGATCCTTGTCCCCACTTTCGCACCCCAGAGGGAGGCTAACTTTGTTGAACAGTGGAGATACAGAAGCACGGTCAAATGGGTGCTGGGCGTTCTTCAGCAAGGGTACACCTTGGAATTTTAACACGGGTGCCCTTGCATTCCTCCTGCAGCATGTCAAGAACTTCACATGGTTGTTAATAAAAGGGGCAAGAGAACCATTCCCACAGCGACTTCGGAGCTCCGGTGTGTACTCCAGATACTTTCTGGTGCGGAAGAAGTCAGGAGGGTGGCGGCCGATCCTAGACTCAAGAAGCCTCAACAAGTACTTAAAGTCCTAAAAGTTCAGGATGGTCAGATTGCAGTACCTGATTGACAGGTTCAAGGAAGGGGATTGTCTGGCAACTCTGGACCTGGAGGACGCATACTTTCACATTCCCATTCATCGAAAACAACAGAAGTTACTGCATTTGGTGGTCCAGGGATGGCACTACTAGTTCAGGGCCCTGGCCTTGATCCTAAAATCGGCCCCCAGGGTATTCACAAAATGCTTGGCCCCAGTAGCTGTGCACCTATGCCGCAGGGGCATAAACATCTTTCCCTATCTGGACTGCTGGCTCATTCACTTCAGCTCTCACGCGCTGGCGACCCGGCACATGGCAGAGACAATACGCCTTTTGAAGTCGCTCGGATTCTCCATCAACTATCTGAAGTCCTGCGTGGTACCATTGCAGAACACTCTGTTCCTGGGCACCCGTCTCAACAGGGTCACATGTCTGGCAACCGGCTGGGAGGAGAGGGTGAAGGCCATCCTACGGACAGTTGAGCAGCTGTCCGCAGTGTCCGTCGCAACAATCCGGTCCATCGAGTCTGTTTTGGGCATGATGTCTTCCTGCATCCATATGGTCCTCTTTTGAAGGCTCCAGATACAGCCTATCCAGGAATTTCAAGATGCCAGATAGCAGCAGGTCTCAGGCAATTGGACGGACAAGATCACCCTCAATTGGGCATACAGTGGTGGGCAGTGCTCCTACATCTCATTCAAGGAGCCCCCTTTCTGATTCCTCCGTACCAGGCCACGGCCACCACAGATGTCTCCCTGGAGAGTTGGAGAGCCCACACAGGGAAGTCTCACGCCAGAGGCCTCTGGCTCCCGTAGGGGAAAAACGTGCACATAAACATTGTGGAGCTCCGGGCAGTCTTCTGGGCCCTCAATTCCTCCTAGCTGCTGCTATCGGGGAAGGTGGTGCAAATCTTCACGGACAACACCACCACCATGTTCTGCACCCGGAAGCAGGGCAGGACACGTGCCCCTTCTTTCTCCCTGGAAACCCAGTCCCTGTGGCACTTGGCCAATCTTCAGGGGAAGTTCATCGTCCCCTTTCACCTGGCAGGCACCAAGAACACAATTGCAGACTTGCTCAGCAGGGAGCTGCGGTCCTGCCACAAGTGGGAACTTGAGCTCTTCAGCAGATGGGGTTGAACGAAGATCGACCTCTTTGCAACAGCAGCCAACTCAAAGTGCAGGAATTTCATCAGCAGATACCCCAACCCCTGGAGTCTGGAAATGCCTTCTTGTTCCTGTGGGACAGGCTCTCCCTGTGCACCTTCTCTCCGATTCTGCTCCTGCTACATGTGATCAACACACTCCAACGTTTCCATTGCAGGATGATCCTCATCGCTGTGGCTTGGCCGCGGCAGATCGGGGACCCGGACTTGCTCAATTTGTCAGTGTCTCCGTCCATCTGACTGCCTCCATTTCTGGTCCCTCTATCCAGAGAAAGGGTAAACAATAATGCACCATGACACAGCATTGCTAAGCCTCACGGCCTGGCCCCTGCAGCCCTAGAGTGTGGGCGCTATGCCCTGCCGCTGGAGTGCAGGAAGATCCTGGCCAAGACCAAAGCTTCCTCTACGTTGTCTTTTTACAGCCATAAATGGGAGTGATTCACAGTGTGGTGCAGGACTGGGATGATTATGCCTCTGCGAATAACTGCTTTCGCTGGCCAACACTGGCCTGGCTCATGCCTCCATCAAGGTTATCTGGCTGCCATTTGCTGGTACACCTGGGTGCCTGGCAAGCCCTCCCTGTCGTCACACAGGCTCTTCAAGGAGTTCCTCAAAGGCTTCTTCAGGACTTTTCCGCTGGTCAAGGCTCCTGCTTGGGAGCTCAACATGGTTTTGACTAAGCTCATGGTTCCTCCATTTGAACCGGTGCATCAGGCCCCTCTGATTATCTCATGGAAGACTGCTTTCCTGGTGGCCATCACCTCGGCCAGGTGGGTCAAGGAAATCCAGATCCTCTCCTGCAAGCAGCCATACTTGACCTTCCTCGCTACACAGGTGGCATCCCACCTTTATACTAAAGGTTTCTTCAGAGTTCCATCTCAAGGAACCTTTGGTTTGCCAGTTTTCTTTCCGAACCCTTCTTCATCTGCTGAAAGGGCGTTGCATTCGCTGGACGTTGCTCGTGCTTTGAAGTTTTATATAGCATGCACAAAGGATTTTCAGAAGACATCTCAATTGTTTGTCAATTTTGTTTTGTACCAGTGGGAAATGGGAAGGCCCTGGTTAAGTCCATTTCCAGGTGGCTTTCTGGTTCTGTGACTGTGATGAGCTGTCTTCATCTGGCCAACAGACCTTTTCCAGGCCAGCCCCCTCCACCAGAGCCATCCCAACGGTGACAGCGTTTCTCTCTGATGTTCCTCTGCTTGACATCTGCAGGGCTGTTACGTGGAGGTCTGCCCACACCTTCACGAGATTCTACTGCATCGACAGGGATTCCAGGGAAAAGTCCTGGGTCGGCCATGCAGTGCTATGCAACCTGTTTGCCTGAGATTAGTCTTTTCCAGGGTAAGTGTATTGCTTCTGTTGAGCCTTACCACCTCCTGTGGTTGTGTATATGTACTTCTGTCTAATCGTATTCACGAGCATGTGAATCCATGCAAGACCCCATGCTGGAGAAGGAACAAGTCACTTACCTGTAACTCCTGTTCTCCAGCAGGGTTATTTCATAGATTCCCATGCAAACCCTCCCTCCTGCACCTCTCTGGCTCTTCTTGGTTCATACTGTCACTTTACGTGCTCTACCAAATCTGAAGATGGGCACCAGGGGTGGAGTTTAGGAGGACGTGCGTCAGTGGATGCGGGCAGTATGACCAAAAAGATAATCATTGGTTGTAAAGGAGAAAAACAGGTTTCCGTCTAAAGCAAAACTGCTTTATTTTTACCGAAGATTCCCAACCTGACGACTGGGAATATTCATTTGCATGTGCATCCATGCAAGGCCCATGCTGCAGAACATGAGTTACAGGTAAGTAACTTGTTCCATCTCTTTATGTTCGCTTTTATTACTTGAAGACACCAAGTACCAACCTCTTGCTCTCAGAAAGATGGAATGCCTTTCACTTCAGACCAAAGCTACCTCTTACAATCCAGGTTGTTCCTGGGGTAAATAGTTACACCACTTGATTCCACTGCTGTGGGCACACAAACTAGTAGAACTGAACAATTACAGTATCTGTACACAACCAGGTATAACAGAAAAAACGTACTTAACAAATATCTCAGTTCTGTCAGGAGACATCCAAGATCTGTTCCCCCCCCAGATTCCCTCTTTCAATGGATTGCTTTTCTCTCGTAGATTCCTCATCTGATGGATATCCTCATCCAGCTCTGCTGCTTGGAAAATTCTTCGTCAGGGGCTGTAGTGGACCTCGACTCGGCTGTTCATCTGTCTTGCTCGGTGCTCAATCGTCTGGTCTGGATTTGGATTTGATATTGGCTATTGTATATATATACCACGTCACTACACCCATCATATTTTGTGGGTTTTTCCACACGCTGAGATGTCCGCCCCTCAGATTTTGGGATTTAAACTCTGCACCAACTGAGACTCTAAGATGTCGGTGACTGACCCTCATGACATCTGTGGATCATACGGATCACGACACAGAAGGGTGCGCGGAATGTGGTAAGATGAATCCAAACTTTGCGTGAGTGGGCGTCCAAACTCGCATTGGTCTGACCGCCGTCGAAATCACCTATGCAGTCGACAGTTCGGTCCTCTGAGGCCGAAATGGAGGGGCCTACCCCTGAAAAAGAGAAAGAAAAAGAAAGATATTGGCGCAAGACAAAGAAGCGGTCCCACTCACTGAGCCACTCTTCCTTGTCATCCTCTCATAAGAAGAAACAGCACCACCGGCACACAGAAGACTTTGACTCTTCATCAGAGAGAGGGAAGTCGTCGTCCGGGCCGACCACTCATAAAGAGTGGAAAGAATTTAAATCGCAAATGCTCGCAATGTTCAAAAAAGAGGCGGCTGTAGGTGCAGGTGCGCCCCCTCAAGCAGCTGGGCCCAGTGGCTGCAGCAGTGCTTGTTACTCCCGAACCCAGGCTAATACCTTTACTGACTCCATCGGCGTCAGGAGAGCTTTCAGGCTCAGTACTGAAAAGGACACAAACCCTCAAAGCCAAGGCCTTCTGGTAGGCCTGAGGGTACAGGCGCTTCCGACGCCCCTTTGGTGCCCAAACCTCGCTCGACACCAATGGCCACCCCATTGATGTCGAAGGATAAGCCCTCAATGCTGACTAGCGATCGTTACTTCGTTCCACTGTCTCGGACTGATTTCTTCAGCTCTGTGATGTCGATTTTTTGGGGCCGACGGTAGAGACAACCAAGGAGATGTCGATCCTATGTATGCAGGGGCCGATGGGGTCGACTATTTTGATGAACAGGCAGACCTCCTGGCTTTGGCACAGGGGCTGCATGATACTAGCGGGCTGGATAACATCCCCTGATGAGTTACAACTGGCTCAGCCATACACACATGCCCACGCCAAATTTAGAACACTAGTTAACAGAGTGGTTGACGCACTGGGGCTAAATGCTGCAGCAGTTCCTGTCTGGGGATATGAACTGACATCTTGGACGAGGGTCCAGCTACTGAACTTCATATGCCATTGAACCCGGCTATCGCCGATCCGGTTGCCCCCTTGTGGCAACATCCCTGCTCCATATTTCCGGTCAGCTCTACTGTGACCGGAAAATACAGGACGGCGAGAGGGGAGTCATCTTTTTTGTCTTCCCAACCTTCTCCAGAATGTCTTGTCGTGATGGTAGCCACGATTTCCACCAGAGCGGCTTCTTGAGCTTCTAACTTGCCTCCTGACCGGGAGGGCAAGGGGCTGTATGCAATGGCGAAAAAGGTCTTTACATCTGGCAGCATGGCCTTGAAAGCAACTAATGTGGCATGTGGTTTTGCCAAGTATTCCTTTGGCCTCTGGAAGTCAATAGAGCAAGTAACCCAGGAGCTGCGAGGTGGTTTCATACAGCTGCTGGAAGATGGGAAGCGGTTGGACAGGCAGTCGCTGCAAACAGACTGGCTAGTGTCACTAGATCTGCAGGATGCTTATTTCCATGTGCTGATACATCGCAAGCACACAATGTTCCTGAGGTTCCTCATAGGGGACAAGCACCATCAGTTCAACGTGCTTCCCTTTGGGTTAACCTCTGCTCCAAGGGTCTTCACCAAGCTCAGGAGATCCGGTGTCCACGTATTCCCATACCTTGACGACTGACTGATCTGAGGGAAGTTGTCAGAGCAGGTTTTGTCCCACCTAGAGGACACCTGCTCTCTACTCCACAGGATGGGCTTGTCCCTGAACTTGAAGTCCCATGTGACACCAGTCCAGAGGCTCCAGTTCATTGGGACAGTCCTAGAAACCCGAGTAGGGAAGACCTTTCCTCCCGAGGAGAGTGTCAGCAGCATTGTGCAGATGCCAAATCTGTTCCGGAATCACAACGCCTTACCAGCAGCTTCCTTCCTCTGCCTCTTAGGCCTCATGTCAGCCTGTATTTTTCTGGTGCCAGAGGCCAGGCTGCGAATGAGATCTCTGCAATGGCTCCTACAGGGGCAGTGGTCCCAGCACCTCAGAACCCTCACGGATTCCCTCAAGGTGTCCAGGTCCGTTCTCGACGGCCTTGTTTGGTGTACCAACAGTAGCAATCTCATGGCGGGAGAACCCTTCTAGCAACAGTGGCCTCAAGCCCGAGTGGTCACAGATGCATCTCTGAAGGGGTGGGGCGCTCACTGTGTGGATTTGCAGGTGAACGGCCTTTGGTCAGCAATGGAAGCCAGGTGGCACATCAACGGAAGCCAGGTGGCACATCAACAGACTAGAGTTGTGAGCCATCAGGTTGGCCCTGGGGCGTTCATCACGTTTCTGAAGGGGGAAGCATGTCCTGATTCTGACGAACAATATGATGGCCATGCACTACCTGAACAAGCAAGGTGGCATGCGCTCCCACCTCCTCTGCAGAGAGACGATGCAGCTGTGGTTCTGGCTACTGGGGAACCGGATCTCGGCGGGTCATCTGGCGGGGACAGAGAACAGTTTGGCGGCTGCTTGGAGCAGGCAGAGCATGGTCTCACGTGTGGGAAGTGTGCCAGGACGTCCTAGAGGAGGTCTTCGCTCTCTGGGGTACCCCAGCAGTAGACCTGTTTGCCAGGGAGTCCAACAGGAAGTGCAGACCGTTTTGCTTGAGGGAGTTCCCAGCGAATGCCACGCTAGGGTACATGTTTCTGGTGGATTGGACCTTCCCTCTCCCTGCGCCTTCCCTCAGATTCCCGTCATCCCTTGTTCTCAGGCGGTTGAAAAGGTTTCGAGCAACCATGATCTTGGCAAGGAGAACATGGCCCTCGGACCTTCTGGATCTGACCACCTCTCTGGTTGCCTCGTCGCCCGGATCTCCTCACCCAGAGGTTAAAGTTGGGTGCTTCACCCGAACCAGGAATCCCTCAATCTACATGTCTGGCTCTTGATAGGATATGAGGTATGATGACTGGGACCTCTCAGAGGAGGTGCTCGAGGTGTTGCAGGCTGCACATAGACCGTCTTCAAGATCCCTGTATGCGTGGAGGTGGAGAGGATTTGAGGCGTGGTGCACGGAACACATGATTTATCCTCTCTTGCCCCACCACTACAGTGATGGAGTGCCTTCTGTCACTGGTCTCAGCAGGCTTTCGGGTTACCACAGTCAAAGGATATTTAGTGGCTTTGTCTGTGTTGAAGAGTTCCCATGATCAAGCTTCCTTTTTCATGATCCCGATTATGGCCCAATTCCTGAAGGGCCTTATGAATAAGTTTGCGCCAACTCCCTTTGTTGTCCCAAATTGGGACTTAAATTTGGTTTTGACCTTCTGGATGGCGACTTCCTTTGAGCCCATGTATACATGTTTTTTGCAGCTGCTCACTCTAAAGACAGCCTTCTCAGTTGCGATTACGTCCGCTAGGGGTGTCAGCAAATTGCAGGCACATTGTTTTAAACCACCTTTTTTTGCGGTTCTTTTGTGAGAAGGTCTTGCTTAAAGTAAGGTTGGGGTTCCTGCCAAAGGTGGTATTTGAGTTTCGCAAGCCATAGAGCTGGTGGTCTTTTACTCACCTACGCACCCTTCTGAGGAAGAGGAGCGCCTCCATCAGTTGGATCCCAAAAGATCCTTGAGTTTTTACGGGGCATAGACGTCAGAATTTCAGAAGATTGACCAATCATTTGTGGCCTACTCTCTAGCCAGGAAAGGTCTGTCTGTAAATAAGCAGACAGTGTCCTGATGGATTATCTTATGCATTGCGGAATGCTATCAGTCTGCAGGCAAGGGGTTGCCTCCTGGCATCAGGGCGCACTCGACTACAGCGGTCTCTGCGTCTACAGCCTTGCAAAGGGGGTCCCAGTTGTGGTACAACCATCTGTACATCGCCCGTGGGGCTGACACGTGTTTTGGCAGGGCAGTGCTGCAAAACCTGTTACTGTGAACGTTCTGACGCCTCCACTGTTCCACTACTTAGGGAGTCTATCAGACAAGGAATGTGCGGGAGAAAAGCAATCCGTTGAAGGAGAAATTACTTACTATAATGTTCTTTCTATGGATTCTTCTCCCGCAGATTCCTCCTCTCCCCTCCCATCCATCCCTGCTCAAAAAGCATTGGCAGTTGGTGCGCATCTATGTTGATGAGTAGATAGTTGGTGATGGTCCTATAGTGACCGTTTTCTGTCTGGCAGCCGAATGTCTTTCTCAACCAAAAAAGGGTTGTTCTAGATTCTGGCTACTGTGTAAGTCTTTCTGCCAGGCATTATGTCCCATTGGGATGCTGCTTGTTAACCTTTTATTGGCTGTTTAGCCTTTTTCTCGCGCTATTTTCCTCTGCAGCGGTCGAGCATGGGGTAAAAGGAGGGAACTGAGGTACGGGGCGTAGTGACGTGGTATATATATGACGGCCGATGTCACGTCCGGAGCCGACAATCGAGCATCCAGCAAGACAGATCAACGGCCGAGTCGAGGTACACTATACCACCTGTCCAAGAATTTTCCAAGCAGCAGAGCTGGATGAGGATATCGATCGGATGAAGAATCTGTGGCAGAAGAATCCATAGAAAGAACATTACGGTATGTAATTTCTCCTACCCAGTCGTTCAACGACTCCACTCCTAGGAGTTTGCTTAACACACCCATTCCATCGTCTTTATATTATACCCTCGATGCTCCCTGTGTTTATTACGGCTATTTTTCTATTGCTGTCCGTGAGCCCTGTTTCTATACTTACTTTCTGCATCCAGCCCTGGCTGCACTTTAAAAAAGAGTGAGTAAGTTTGCATTAAAGCTCATGTCATGTCCTCCGTGCTCAAAGCAAACCTCCCTCAAACAACAGACAGATGTTTTCCAACACAAGCACACACAGCCACTGGCCAAATTATGTATCGCCCTTTTCCTCAGTGTTAGAACGCACCTTGTGTTCAAGCATCTACTTGGTAGTTGAGCCTCATGGACTGATGTTTACATTTTCTGCAAGACGAGAACAAAATGATGGGCAGGGAGAGAAGTAGAGTTGGAGTTTTGAAAGGATACAATTGGACAGACAAGTTGGGTTCTCTGCATAGATTGGTGCCCATTGAACTGGTAAATGATAGATGTTGGGGCTTGATGACCAGGCCAAAACCAAAGAGAGAAGGTGAATACAGGTGTGAAAAAGAACATTCCAGAGGGACTCCGTGTGGGACTATGGGCATCGTAAAGGCAGGGCCCTGACTACATCGGGGACGAGTCCCCACAATATCAGTACGGGCCCCCATATCTTCCGGCATAGTCCACTCTTCATCATGGCAGACCAACACAATATCAGGACCCGGGTCACACATCAGAACAGGGCCCCCCACATCGTCAGGACATGCCCCCAACCACATTAAGGCAGACACGAAACACTTCAAAACTTTAGCAACATTGATTCAAAGCCCCTTACAGGTAAGGCGCATATACCAGCAGCAAAATGTACTGGACAGTAGTATACTCGCATCCAGAGTGTAGTTGCAAATATCTCGAACAGGCACTATCTGACCTCAACAGACTAATGTGATATCTGCCTGCAGGGGGTCAGCGTGCGCCCAGTGCACTGCAGTGGCATAGCTTTAGCAGGGTGGAAAGTGGTGATTGCATGTAGCAAATCTATTTGGAAGCAAACCGCAAACCGCAAACGACATTGCTTCAAAAACCTTCAAGGGACACAAAAACTTCTCAGCAGCACGAACATTAGTGATTTAACACAAGAATACCACGTGAATACTTCAAAAGACATATGAAATTGCTCCAAGACCCCACACCCGCAAGGCACACTCTAAATTAGCAGGATAATGAGAGGAACGGCACAATGACACTCTAAACAGCCACCTAACCCTCACCCTCACTCTCACTGGACGAGGCATGGGCTTTCAAAACACCCCAGTGGTATAGCTATGACGTCATCAAAGTGGTGATTGTAAGCAGCAAATTCAAACATCAGCATAATGACTCCAAAACCACTCCTGGGCAAGGTGTAATCCCCAGCAGCAGGAAGTGATGTTATGGTCTTTGAATAGCAAGGCTTCCACCACTTGCATGAACTCTCTGCGCTCCTGCTCCTGTAAGAGACCTATAGGTCATTCCAACTATGTTGTCCATCCCCGCCCAAAGTCATGCAACAATAGCTAAATAACTGCAAGGCTTATTATAACGTCTCAAAACATGTTAGAAATATGAAGACAGTAAAAAGGGCCAAAAAGCAAAACACTCCATTTACGACAATGCCATCTCACACTGCCCAAACTAAACAGTCAACAGGAGAAATGAGAAAAACATGATGACTGTGCAACCTGAAACGATCATCTGCAACAGTAAAAAAAAGAAAAATGAACAAGTGATAAGAAACAGTAAAACAAATCCAATTATTCCTCTCTATACAAGCCAGCAACCTTATGGATTTGGCATGGGGCATCGGAGTAAACAAAAGGGAGACTTTGTCTGCCTCCTCCACCCCACTTTGTAGAAAAACCCAGAGGTCCCCCAAATCCACCATAAAGGCCCTTAAGGGCCATGGAATTTCACAGATCTATGTCCAAATGTTGCATTCATAAGACAGACTGTGCAGGAAGCAGTCACTAAGGCCACCACTGCAGGTTCAGTCTTATGCATGCCTTACCCTTCCCTATGTCCCTTTCATGGTGAACCGCCCTGCATCTCTCTTCTCCCACCGATTGTTCTTCTGATGGAGTCATGAGCAACAGATATTGCAGCCTCAACTGCCTGTGTACACGATGAGGTTTAACTGTTGTACTCTCATGTGGTGTCCAGTACATGCTTCTTGAAAGATTTCTGGCTTCAAATCTGTGTAAGGCAGTACTTCTTAAGCGGGTTCCTGAACGCAAGCTGGGCTACAAAGTTTCTGGCATTTACTTCATCTGGTCTAAAGTCATCTAGAGTCAAAAGTATAAAATGAAGTCGAGCTAGGATAAGTTGGCTTATGTTTTCATTTAAACTCATTGGGCAGACAGCTATTGACAGAACCGTGTAGACATCAACAGCTGTTCTCTCCTCACAGCAGTTCAAAAGCCACCAGGAAGCTGTACCTAGACCCATGCTTTTCAATCTTCCTTTGTCATTTTGTTCGACTTGGCCTAAGATTTGACCTTATGCTGAGTTTCCTTGGACTCGCAAGTCGAGTGGCTCAAGTGTGTAATCTCTTTGTAGGTGAGATGCCTCAGTTGGTCAGAGGAATGAAACTTTTAAATCAAGCAGATCCATGCGTGGAAGTATTGATCCAGGAAACGGGAGAGCATGTTATTGTCACAGCTGGAGAAGTCCACCTGCAACGATGTTTGGATGACTTGAGAGAAAGGTGAGAACATAGATTATTAAAGTGGCAATGTTTTGATACTGCATTGCTGCTGGCCTGTTGCAAACTTTCAAAAGTTCTTCAGTATAATGTACACTCCCTTTTCCTATTTGTCACATAATCTGTCTCTCCTGGGTTGGAGGGTTATCCCTGTTTCTCACTCGGTTTGTTCACTCTTCAAGAAAACCATGAAACTAGTGGTGTGTATTCTTGCGACTGCATGAAAAAATTAGTTACACTGTCTTAAAAAAATATCGGCAAGGCTATCCTCCCTGACATGAACGTCACGCATGTCTTTGCCATCTGTGCATGTTGGAAAGTGCAGAAGGACATGAACCTCGACTATTCCTTATTGCAAGATAGCTTCACAGATGTGTGTCTTGCATGTTTGCTCTTTAAACTGTGTAGCATTGTTTGATCAAGGGCACAGATCAATGCATGGAAAAATTATTAATGCTGACTGTACTGAATGTTGCGAAGTCCGTGCACTTCACAAGTTGTTCCATATTGTCATGTGATACTGAATGTGTACACACTGGAAGTTGTTTTGTATTTCCACATGTGAGTTATTTTATTGGCTGTAGGTATGCATTTATGGATTTTCAATGTTATAAGGCAAGGAATTCGTATAATGTTGGGGATGATCAAATGTTATGAATATGCACTTCAGAAGCTATTTCGTGCTTGTGAAGTATAGATTAAAATGTACTTTATAAATACGAGACCCTTTTGCTTTTGAGTATATTTCATGCTTGCTACATAATTACCTTTAATAACGAAGTAGCTGTATATCAGATATGAGTCCTTACGTATGGATACCAAATCACTTTGGCTTCCAAATGGTTTAAAATGTTAAGACCCACAGAAAGATCGTACTTTGTGTACATTTGTGTTTTCCCTGCTCTTTGAGAGTTTTCAGTGAACCCTGGGGTATTTCTATGACGTTAAGTCAAAAGCAGCGAAAGGGTGTAAGGGTAGAAATCAATTCCCTGCACACAAGGGACACACGTCCTCCTCTACATAATCCTTTAAGAGCTCTGCCAGAGAGACAATGTTTTCCCCCGCCACACCTAAAAAGAGCACTCATTGTCCACCTGAAGGCATGTCTTCAATCAAGATTGCCCAGACGTATCAAGAACCACAAGATAAACTCACGTAATAGATTGTAATCCCTCAAATAAGATTTGATGAACATTGTAATAGTGTGTGTGAAAAGACACCTAACGCCGAAAATTCTGACTTCAGAGAAGACAGTGGCCTCTGTGAAAGCCTCTGTGAGAGCTGAGAAGGGGGAGGGGGGACTGCAACGATGTAATAACTCATCTGCCAGCGAGATACTCATTCTGCTTATCAAAAGAATATTCACAGCGGACCACCATTTTCTAGGTTTCCTTGGCAAATGGCAGCTTTATAAAAGAAAATATGCTTCACTGAAATAGGTCCACCTACCTAATTTGAAACCATTTACAAAAGAGCTCAAAGATTAATTTAAAGTAACTAAAACTCAGATTCTTTGCAGGAAGCTAGTTTCTCAAAAGAAATGGAGGGATTGGTCCAGTAATACAACACAATTGACATAGCGGCAAAATAAAATGATGAGATACTAGACTTGCAATTTAAAGACCAACGTTTATTAGCGGGGAAACTTACAAAGCACTTAGTCAAATTACATTAACACAATTTAAAGGAATAAACTCATATAAAAAGGGTGAAAGTGAAAGATTTAATGCTATGATGGCTGTTAAATTTAAGAAAATATTAAGTGCTGACACATTTCTTTTGTCAATTTTCAATGAGATAAACCCGTCTGGCGAATAAGGTCCAGATACCACCTTGACGGATACCCAATCCAAGTATCTGTGATAAAATCAGGGCTGTTTAGAGTAACGTCATTGAGTATCGTAGCACTTACTAGATGGTTCAGCAGTTAAGCAGTCTTTGTTCAGACTTGAAAGCGGAGCACAAGAGGAAGCAAGCAGCTGGGCCAGCCCATAGTGCTAATTCTGATGCACTGGAACTGGACTCGTAGGGGAGGTTCCTTTGCTGCCTAGAGTCCATCTGTGAAAGGAATCTTCTGTTGAATTACACTTGTCCATGATACTTCAATGTAAGATACTGCCGGGGGGCCTTCTTCCTACCCCTACAAATGCACATAGAGGTTTAGATGTGCAAGGGATGTTTTCTGCAGTGCAATCCTGCTGCTGGGGCCTCTTCTCTTTGCTCCTACCAATGCACATAGAGGGTTAGTTTTGTAAGGGAGGTTTCCTCTAGTGCGATCCTACTGCCGGTGGGCTCTTCTCTCTGCCCCTATGAATGCATTTAAAGGTTTGGATGTGTAAGGGATGTTTCCTGTAGTGCGATCCGACTGCTGCAGGCTTGTCTCTCAGCCCCTACAAATGCATATAAATGTTTAGATGTGTAAGGGACTTTGCCTCTAGCGCGATCCTTCTGCCGGGGCTCTTCACTCTGCCCCATGTAGGGAAAGCATGGTATCACAAGTATGATACTGACACAATCGGTACAATTTGTAAAACCTTTATTGAAGTTTGTGGGGTTGGAAAAACTCCTACTTTGCCCTATAACTAAGATGGGAGTAGTCTCGACCATCAAATGATAAAGAAAACTGTCCTAGTGGAGTCAGTTAAATCAAAATGGCCTATGCTAACAAAACCTAATGCCTGCCCTATCTTTTGAACAAAAAGTGTATAAAGGAGAAATGTAAGTAAAGGAAAAATCAGTGTGCAAAAGAATAAATGTGGCTGAATCAGCTCTACTCCCCACATTAGACCACATGGAGTAAGGCGGTCTCCGTAGGCAGGATGACACCCTCTGGCCTGGGTTTTCAACACAATAAACAGTTCCAAAAATGTGGATCAAGGCCCGTCTGACCTTCCACGTTAAAGTCTCTCTTTACAAACTTCCAAATAGTGTTTCAACAAAAAGTTCATGTTGGCCCCTCTCTGCCGGGCTCAGACCTCTTCAAAACAAAGTTCAACAAAACTTGCGAGGGGGCTCTCTTCCCCAAGCTTATTACACTTCAGGTCTCCCTCAATCGGGATCAGACCGCTTTCGGATGTCGAAGACCTTCGAATGTGTGTGGCTTTCTTTACAGACCTCCGCAAGACCTCTTTGACTCAAAGTTCAAGGTTCAACTTTCACTCTCACCTTCTCTAGGAATACATTTTGCTTGCTTCGCCTTGCAGTTAATTCGCTTTATCATTTCAAACAATGCACCCTTCACTGAGACTTTCGAGTGGGTTACTTCCTTTCGCCGGACCACTCCGTTACTCAGTGTCGCTGATTTCACAGCTTCCTTACTTCCAAGTTCATTCACAAGTCTGCCTTTCTTCCCTTCTCACCCACACGTGCCCAGCCTTCGCTTGTGATGTAATGTTGCTACTTCAAACTTTCTGTAACACACACCGGTCTCTCAGGTAGGTCGATGGCCAGTTCTGGCTGTGTGCATTTCTTTCTTGGTTTTACGATTTCCAATTCATGAGTCAAGGTTAGTACCACAGGCTTGGCCTCGCCTCCCCAACTCTGCCTTTCACCCGGGAGAGTCGCTGGCATCCTTAAAACACAATGCAGCCTTCTGATGTGGAATCTGGCCTTCTCCACATGTCTTTCACAGCCTGTAGGGAACTCCTGGGGTTTTCAACCTGCTTCTCTTGTCTCTTGGTCCGTCGCTAGTGTTATTCTCGGTCACCCTCTTCCTCGGCCCAGTGTTTGTGTAAAAGGGGGAGGGGTTGGGGACCTCGGAGAATCCTAAAAAATAGGATGGGTTAGATAAACAAAAAAGGGGGGAATACTGCATCTCCCCATCGGCTGCCTCACCCCCACTCCTCCAAGACCCCTCACCGAGGTGATCCGCCCGCACTGGTCCACCCCCAGGGTCTGGATCCAAAGGCAATGGCTACCTGAGCGAGAAATCCTTGGGGACTAGTGGGTGAGACACCCTTTGGTTTCTGACACCCTACGAATGCATATAATGGTTTAGATGTGTAATAAACGTTTCTTCTAGTGCAATACTACTGCCGTGGGTTCACCTCTCTGCCCCTACGAATGCATATAAAGGTTTAGATGTGTACGGGACGTTTCCTCTAGTGCATTCCTCCTGCCGACAACTTGTCTCTCTGCCCCTACAAATACACAGAGGTTCAGATGTGTAAGGGATGTTTTCTCTAGTGTGATCCTACTGTCGGGGGCTCTTCGCTCTGCCCCTCCGAATGCATATAGAGGTTTCGATGTGTACATTGGATGTTTCTGCTAGTTCAATCCTACTGCCGGGGGCTTGTTTCTCTGCCCCTACAAATGCATATAAAGGTTTGGATGTGTAAGGGACGTTTCCTCTAGTGTGATCCTTTTTTAATGAACTTTTCCATGAACTTTGAATTGGGGATAGTAGTCTGATCCAGGGTGTTTAGTTTTTCAGGTGGATTCTTCTGGGAATCACTATTGGTTACCAGTTACCAGACAACCCTTACCTTGCAAACAAGTTATTAAAGTTCTGTTTTTCCCAAGGTTAGTTGTAGAGTAGGCTTTACTTTAGCTAATTCAGACAGAACATTGGAAACTACCGGATTTGGATATTGTACATGACCCATTAATATGGCAAGGCAGAATAGCTTCTACCTCTACTTCTCTGGACTACAGCATTGCCTTTAAGATGCCTATATTTCCCCTTAAGTTGCCTAGTCCTGGCAGCATGAAAATGTTGGCTCGTGCGACCTTGAAGAAGCTGAAGGGTCAGACTAAATATGTTACTGTGGTTTGTCCATTAACTGTCTTGATTCGACCTTCAGAGCACCAGGGAAGGTACCAGCAACACTGTTTCAGTGGTGAATGTTCCAAAAGGCTGTACTGCAAGGCATAAAATAAGCAGTGTCTCGTAGCAACTTGCTATGCAGTTCTGTAGGCTTGCTAATTAAATTTGCACTTGTGTAGCAAACCTAGCTATTTAAGTTAACCTGTTCAGTGAAAGCACAGATCGCTCTGCATTCCTCCCTTGCCTTCAGGGCTCCCCCCACCCTCTTTACTCTGTTCACTGCAAGTTCAAAAGGGCTAATGGAGAGAGAGCGAGAGCAGCAGTCTCCTCCACCTTTATGTGCCAAAGGCCTGTGTGAGTATGCAAGCAAGAATTTTTTTTTCTTTTTCATATAATTGCAAACCAGACGTAATCTAGATAATAATACTTTTATTAAGCTAACCGTATCCTGTCTGCCAAAGACAAGTATGCGGTAAGTTACTTTTTTTTTAAATGCAGTCATTCAATTCCATTTCTTAAAATATAATTTGTTGCATAATGCATAATTACAGCATTGCTACTGTAAAACACTGCATTGTCTCCATGCTTTACAGTAAGGTGTAGGTTAGTGTACCTAAATATCAGAGTGTCAACTATATTTCATTTTGTTGATGAAGATGCATCATATTGACGAGTTGACACTTTTGAAATTTTACATAATCAAATCGCGAAATGCTTTTGATGGCAACCCGTGTTCTGTAACCTGTTGGTTTCATGCAGCTTGCAACTGGTGCTCAACTCATGAGCTGATCCCTTCTGTCACTTCTTGACATTCTTATCGCCATCTTGCTTTATACCAGCTACCCTGAACGTGTGAGATGGCCGCTAACTACAATATTACACCTAGTTTGCCCAGTTCTCTGCCTGCTACACCATATACTCTGCTTGGTCTCTTACTTTCTTTCTTCTTACATAATGAATATACAAAGCTAACTAGATGTTTACGCATAGCAGTGATCAATAATTCCATCCAGTCTGTACATCTATAGATCTACTGCACTACCATCACTGCAGTTCGCCTCTAGAGTTCACTTTGCTCTAGGATCATGATTACATTATATATTAGCACCTGTAGTAGAGAGAGCTGGCCAAACTGTTTTCAGAGCTTTTCTATCATATCTATTTGGGTCCATTCATGCAGCTAACCTTTTACAGACACTCATCCAGGGCTTGCAAAGTATTTTCGCCCACTCACCTAGTCTAGTAGATTTTAAGACCGGCCAGTACAACTTGCAGGGGATGTTTGAAACTTTTACTTAAACTTTACTTTGTTTGCAGTAAATGTCAAATAAATGTTTCACAGTGCAGAGCTGGCCTCTTTGTGGCAGCGTTGTGCCAAACTAAAGTGGGATTGTGGTGATGTGCACCATTTTACAGAAAGCACATTTAATTTGTTGTCATTCGTTGCCATGGGTCTAATGAATTTCTCTTTGGTCAAGTGGCTAAACTAGGTTACTTGACCTGCAGGTCTAGTGGAATAAAGAGCTTGCAAGGGCTGACTTATCTCAATAATGTCTTAATTCAGTAGTATAATTGTCAAAAAAATCAGGATGAGAGATCCTACATGCGGTTGTGTGGTTTGGAACATATAGATTTATTTCAAACACAACATTTTTGAAAGAATTCTTAATTATTTTACAGAACTTTCGATAAACACGAAAGTGAGTGACAACGGACAGGTGTGATTATATACAGTGGAAATACAGGGTAAATATCAACCTCTCTAATGTAGAGGTAAAAATCCACATAGGGGTACAGTCACATATGATAGTAGGATGAACCTACAGTTGAACAAAGTGCACCCGGGACAGAAAGTAGTCCAGGATATAATTAACACAGGGTGTACACAACATAATCTACAGAACATACACAAAAGGTTTTTTTTGCAGTTGTGTCACAGGAGATCGACACAGGTGTGTTTCGGCCATGTGGGGCTGGATTGGAGCCTGTCTGAGAGTTGGCCTTCATCAGGATTGACACTGGATGTGGTGGTGTCCGTAAAATCTGCTGCTACATAAGCAGTTGGGTGCTGTGTGTAGACAATCCTCTACTAGTTGCTGGATTGTAGGTACAAGATGCACTTTAGGTTAGCCGTGGGTTCCTGGTGGCTGGATTTTTCTCAGGGTCCCGGGGGCTGACTAAGGGCCTAAATGGGTCCCGAATCGTTTTCCGCAGGGTACGAGTGTTATAGCGGCGTCCACAGCATGGAATGGTTGCTGTGCCTCTTCCCTCAACCCCCCCTGCACAGCAACCATTCCATGCTGTGGACGCCGTGGTAATACTCGTACCCTCCGGAAAACGATTCGGGACCTATTTAGGCCAAGCTAATTAATGCCTTCTACTGTGTGATAGTGGACCACTGCTCAAATAGACATCCTAGTCAGGTGGGTATTCCTAAAAAGGGCACATTCCTATTAGTCAAAGGTCAATGAGATGGGCATTAATATTATATAGAGAATGTAGTATTTTCCAAACCCAATATTATGATATAAATCTCTGCATGGAGCCATAGAAGGGCTTAAAACATCCCTGCAGTTTTGGGTTGCTACCTCTTCCCTCACCCCCCTCCAACCCCTCTACCTGTAGCGATAAATGTAAAAAGAATCAAATTAACCGTTAAGGCTGAGTTGTGCAGCACAGATGCAACTGTTGTTCCGTTAAAGAGGAACTGGTTCGCCTTCTCCATTACGCAACCACAGCTCCTGACAGTCTTTGATGTAAGGGTCAGTAAGAAAAAGAGGAATGGTTTGAAATGATGGCAAGATGGAGTTGTGACAAATAACCAAAATAATGCAAAGGAACCACAAGTAATGTTCAACACCTTTACCAAGAAATGAAATGGGTTGGATGAACACTTATAGGGCTTAGAGTCTCAAAATTCAAGAGGGATAGGTGTAATAAGTCAGTCAAAATGCTTTAGTCAGCAGTTTTGCCATTAGCTGACAAAAATATGTTTTAAAGACATTACTGGACAAAGCTAGCATTACAATCTGCATAGGAGTACCATAAAATCCAGTAGTTAATTGCATAAAACATAAATATTAGTTACTCAACGGATAGGAGTGTCTTGCAAAGCACGATGAATACATTTGGCAACAAAATAAATATTAATCAAAGTTTCCGTCGATCGGCATAGGGCAACTGCATCCACAGTATTTTTGGCATGATTATTCCTGAATAGTAGGATCAGGTACATTCGCCTCAATTCATTATAACATTCAGAGAAGGGCAAGAAATGCAGAACCGGCTCGGGGGCCATAACCACGGGCCGGGCAAACTTCATAGTTGCCATCCCACCAGCTACAGGTTCACGACCTGGAGGGTGCCAATCCTGAATTTGTTAAATAGGGTGAGTTATTAGAACTAAATAACTCTCATGGCCCAAAATGGGTTTTACAGAGAGATAATCCAGCCCTGATTTCAATCTCAAGCACTGGTTTAGGAGGCGTTCCTGATTCTCCCATATAGCAAGTCACTTGATTACTCTTTTGACATTGCGTGACATATTCTGTGGGTTCTTCCAGAGGTTGTCTAGACACACCCAGCCCAGTTGTTGTTTTACGTGGGTAGGCCTTTGAAGAGATCGACCTCCCGGATGGCTCAAAAAGTCAGAAAAAGCTTCTAGGTACTTTCCCAACTCCGGTGAGCCCCAAAGCCTCACCCAATAGAAGACCGGTTATGGGTTTAAGTCCACACCATCAGTATTGGAGCACATGGTGAACTACATGGTAGCCTAAGTAATTCCTTTTAAAAGTATTCTCAATCATGCCCAGTTTTGAACCATTAAATTGGCCCCATATTTCAGCCCCACTGCCGATGTAACCTGGATTGTGTAGATATCAGTGGCGGGTAAAACCGCTCGCTCACTGCAAGATACAAAACTGTCCTAAGGCCACCACTGTTCTTCTCCAGGATAGACTATGACCTACTGGACTGACCAGCCCTTGAACCAGTGTCAGAGAATAGTACCCTCTAGTAGTTGTAGTATGGGACCTGTTCCTAAACTGTCCCCTCTACTTCCACACTCGGGGTCCTAACCATAGACCTCCTTTGCCTAAAAACTATCACCTTGGTCTTTTTTTCTGTTAAGGATTAGTCCTAGTTGCAAGCACTTACTAGTAAAACACTCCACACCCTGCTTGATCCCCATGGGTAACATAGATAACAGAACTGAGTCATCTGCGAAGAATAGGGCTGGATAACCATCAGCACTGATTTTGGGTGAGTCTAAGTTCCCCCTCTCACATTCCACCATCAGACTATGAATAATCAAATTTATGTATAAGCAAAACTGAAGCGGGGCAAGGACACAGCCTTGTCGCATGCCTCTGTCTACGGGAAACTGGTCAGTTGTTTCTCCCAACGGGCCCCATCTCACAGTTGCTGTGCTATTACAACAGAGTTGGACGATGATGGATACCAACTGGCAAGGCACCCCCCCCCCCCCCCCCCATTCAGTAGAACCTACCATAACGTTGCCCTAGGTACACTGTCAAAAGCAGTTTGGAGATCTATAAAAACTGCATAAAAACACATTCTTTTCAGAATCATGGACAGGCGGAAGCATTGAACTACTGAAACCCATTGTGAAGGTGCGAACAAGGCCCCTAGTTATCACTCAATCCTGGAGTAGTTGTAGTATCACCTTGGCAAACAATTTCCCTGAAGCATCGAGTAGGGAGATCGGTCTGTCGTTGCTTGGTTTTTCTTTCCCACACTTTTTCTAAATGGGTATGATCTCTGCACAATGCTATGACTCAGGAACCTTGTTAAGGCAAACCACTACTTGAAACAACCTAGTTAGTTAGCTCAGGTACCCAGACATTGGGCTCGTCTTTCCAGCGGTCAACAAGGATTTTGTCAGGGCCTGGTGCCTTATGGCTTTTTGTGATAAGTAGTGTCAGTACTGCCTTATTTACGGCCATCAGGGTAATATTAGTGTGTTACCCACCATGATTAAGTGAAATCCAGTCCATCTCAACTGGGCTCTCTATAGAAGGGCTTTCTGAGTCATCCTCCTTCTGATACAGGCCTTGGAAATGAATGAACCATTCCTCTGCTGTAATCATACAGCAGCTGTCTTTTGTGTCTTTCTGGTCTGCATCTATGGACCAGAAAGTCTTGCTGTCTTTGTCTAGGGCTGCCTCTCTAAGTTCGCCCACTTCAATTTGAGAAAGTCCAACTTTTTCCTCTTCACCAAGGTCTTTAGTTACGCCCCTTCAGTTGGAGTGTTTCCTTATCCACCTTCCCTTCTTTTCTAAGGTATAACATACAATCCTCCTTTGCCAGCTTACATGAAGAATCAAACCAGGCAGCCTTCGCTTTTGCAAGGTGACTATACTAGTAAACCAAGGGCTAAGCTCTGAAGTCAGTCATTCATACTCTACCATAATTTCACAATCCCCATGGTTGTGTTCACAGAATTTCTCAGTATAAGGGAGAGTCGAGAGATGTATTGCATACTTGAGACCCACTGTCATAATGTTGTCCCATTTGACAGCACGCCTACCGTTCCCACTTATTCCAATCGGTACGGCAAGAGTTCTTGGTCCTTGATTCTTACCTGAACATCTTACTTTTAACTGAAGGGGTTTGTGGTCACTGTCCATCCGATCTACTATGGAGAATTCTTCCACTGCCTCCCAATCACCCATATCCACCATGATCTAATCTATCCTAGAGGAACATTCTGATCCAAAAAAATGTATTTCCTGCCGGCCTATCCTCTGCGCGCCTACCATTACAAGCCCTCAGGTTTACCCGTATAAAATTCGAGCTGTCTCCAGAGCTTGTTTATGGGTCTGCACTAGAAGACTCTCTTCTAGAGGCAGGATCTCCCAAGCCACATTCACATCCTCCCATATCCTCTCCATTTCTTTTAGTGGTTCGAACTGGATGCTAACGTCTCCTCCCACAATAATGTGGAGTCGACCAGACACCCTCGATTCCCACTCGCTCACTAAATCATACAATTGAGTCAAAGTAGCAAGTGGTTTAATTCCATAAGTCCTGTTATAGGTGTTGAAAATAAGTAGGGTAAGCCCCTCTGCGTTAGTGCCGATTATCAACTGTAAATCGGCTAAGCTTTGCCTGCTCATTTTAGTCTCCCAGCAGGACTGTATTGCAACGAGGGTCAGCAGCGCCCCCTTCTCCCCACGGCCTACCTCTTGCCCCTTTTTTGCACGGTTGTTAAATGATTCGAACCCCTGCATCTTAATGGGCCCCAGGGTCCAAGTTTCCTGCATACAAAAAATCTCGTTAGACGAGACAAAAGCAACCCACTCAGGGTCCATCAGATGTCTGGCAATACCAGCTACATTCGAATAAAGCAACTTGGTGCTTCTCGGGCTGGTAGGTATTAATGGGGGGGATGTCAATCCACCTAATCTAGGTCTTCTCCCTCAAAGGGCAAGTCCCTGGCTCTAATAACCATACGATCTCCATAGAGCAAGATTAAGGACCCCTGCGGGGGTAGGTTCTCGCTTCTATTGATAGTACTCTACCAGTTTAGTGTCCCTAAGGACCAGTTCAATATAGTCCCTCTGGTTGGAGGCCATATTTCCCTACAGGTCCCGACAAGATCATCTCTGATGATGGAGCCACATCCCTTCACATGCCGTATCCAATGTATGCTCTTGTTAATAAAAGTGTTAGGATGGGTTTTCTCAAAATGGTGTAAAGAGAGATCTAAAGGCACACTTGTCCTAATAGGATTCTCTAATCTACTACATAGTCTCTGGTATATAGTGCCCAGCTTGCTTATTGACTTCACTAAACAGCAAGTACTCCCCTCCTCTGTTGATTTAGGCTTCATGCCACACTGTTATTCCCCACCCTCTAGGCACTGGTCATCCTCCTGGGCCGTCAGGAAAATGCCTTCTCCTCACTGTCCTTGCCCTGTAGAAATGGTTGCCTTCCAGGGTCACAGCAACACCATTCAACACACGCCCATCCGCAAGTATTTCTTCCCTCTTGTTTTAGGATTTTTGTCTGGCTCGGTTTTTCTTCCCCATCAGTTATAGGTTATTCTTCTAGGTCACAGACTCCTCTTATCTGTCTCTGGTTCCTGCCAGACTTGTGGCTTTTTCTCCTCATTTGGCTCCAGCTTCTGCCAGGGTCTAAGGTTTAGTGCTCAGCTGGCTTCCAATGCTCTCTCTTGGTCTCTCACTCTCCCCTTCTGGATCCTTCTCTCTTCTTCCAACCACCTGCATCATAATCCTGCCTTGGTCTTTGCCTCTGGATAAGGTGGTTCGGCTGTTTATCGCCCATTTCCCACTTAATGTGCTAGTCCACTTTCTAGCTTCAGTGAACTGTCTTAGGCCCCGATTTGTATTGGATGAAGTATCTCTCTTCTGTATGAGCGAGAAAGACCAACATATACGAAACACATCGGTGAAACGACATTAACACAACAGAAATATCTCACAATCACTAAACGCTTAGCAACGTTGTGGTTTCTGGTAGTCGTAAAAGGAAATATTTAGTTTGCAGGAGATGTGACAATGTATTCACCAAGTACCCTGCAGTGGTCCGGTTCTGTGCATATTTAAAATGTCTCAATCTGTTATATCTTATCTTTGTTTGAGAGAGAGATATACAAAACATTCAAGAAGAGCTAACTTACTACCATCACTGTGGAAGGAGACACTTCTATTGCATCAATGGCCTGTGTTGCTCCATGGATTTGGTGTAGTGAAGGATTGGCTTAACTGGCGAAACAGTCCATGTCTGGCTTTAAGCCCCTTGGTCCATGGTTGCAGGTTCGATTGGTAAAACCTGTTTTCCTTATTTCATGTACTAACTTGAAACGTAAAGTGAGGTTCAGGGGAATTCCCCTCATACCACCACCAGGTATTTCCACATTATAGGGGTGGGCGGTCTAGGTACCCAGGACCTGCTTATGCCCCATAAGGTCTTTGTCACAGAGGAGACTTCTCCCTGCCTTCAACTACTAATCCACTTTGCAACTGAATAGCAGTTACTCCCCTGCCGCCTCAGTCTCTCCCCTGCCGCCTCACTCTCGCCTCTTCCATAGTCCCTCACCTGTAGAGGTAATGGGCTTGAATGGGAAAATCACGACTCATTAACAACATTAAAATGTTGCATGTTAAGGCAGAGGATTTTATCAGAGGTTTCAGCCAGGTCGTCTGTAATATAAAAAAGAGACGTTTGAAGGTGTAATTTCAGATCTAGCTAGTCGTGCCTCAGCACTTTATTCGGTATTGATGCGCTGGGCCTCCAATGAGTCCATGTATTTAAAAATAGACATCATGGTAGAGTCTTGAGGCACACTCTGTGTGACAGAGTGAGAGAGTGGGGACTCTTGATATCTCCGAATGAAAGAGGGGATGTCACCCACTAACTGTGTGCTGGCATGAGCCAAGCTACTCCCGATAGTTTAGTGATTATCGGTATAGGTGACCCATGGTTTTAATGATTGAGTGGTATAAACTAGGTAGCATATTAGATTCAATTTGGACTCTTACATGGTCAAAGGTAATTATTCATGTTTAAGGTGTTGGATTTGAACACACTCTGTTTAGATAATGTTTCATATGCAGACAGTTTATTACCATTGTACAAAGAAGGTATCCCATAAGCCTATTTATTGAGAATATGTTGTCGGGTATAGTGATGGCGACGCAGCCTGATTGGAATAATTTTAGTGTGCATCAAGTCTTGCTGAGCAGCTGACGCGGGTTTCGTGCTTAGCCTGAATTAGTAAGGCATTGTATGCATAAGTAATCCTTCTGAAAAGAGAAAAGATCACAGTAAAAGGGAAACAAACGTCAATTAGAGCAATAAAAGTGAAAGAAGAGAAAAATGTTTTTTCAACAATATGTTTAGTTTTGCATAGTAATTTAGGCCTTGATACTACATAGACTAGTTTACCGAGTATGAATCCAACACACTCAAATATAAGAAAAGAGAACTATTTGAATTCTTTGGTTGAAGCCTTTGCAATTGAAATCAGTTGGCCATATCACCTGGCGTTCCGTGGCACTAAAGGTTGTTTCTTGGGCAGCCAGATGAGCAAAGGTGGGTCTCCTTTGACTGTTGGGTAAATGGAGCAAGATCCGCGAGCTCGCTGGAAGCGTCCTTAGTAGTGTGTTTGTGGGGCGTATGAGGCTGGTAGGCCTGAGCATGCTGCTTGTGGGCTTCTTGGAACTGTACTGATGGAGGCTTCTATGGGATGCTCCTAGGGCTGGAAACTGGCGGACGAGACTGTAATTGGAATATATAGCTGGGTCAAGGTGAAGTTTATTTAGGAGAGGGGGATTTGATATCTTTTTAGTGAAGAGGGAAATGTCTCTGGACAAATGTGTTGACAAAGGTTGAGCCGAACAGGGAGTGATTCCAGGCTGATGGCTTGGGTGATGGTTAAAGTCTAGAAGCTGTTGCCGGTGTGAATTTGGGTAGGGTCAGGCACAATGCTTGCTTTAGTTGTCCTAGTTGCATTCCTGCTGCATATTTTCTAAAGTTTTGTCATTTAAATATATTTGCAATGGCACAGTGGCACAGCGCACCATTTTGCTGCGCATGACAGTACTCGTGCCTGCCGTGTGCAAGGGCCGAGGCCTTTTAGGCCCTCATTTCAGACTCTTTACTGGATAAGGGAATGCATGCTAGGCCTTGTAGGCAGCATGCGGAGCATGGGCGCATTTTCCCATAGGAAGCCTTAAGGGAATATGCCAATCGGCGTCCCTACCTGCTTCCTGCGGCTTCCTGCGGCTTGCTGCGGACTGCAGTTCAATAAAGTGAGGGACCGGGCATGGGACTGACAGAAAAAGGTTCATTTAAAAAATAAATAACTGCGTGAGTGAGTGTTTGTAAGATAGCCCGAGTCTGTAGGCATAGCGATCTCTGGACTCCCATCTTGTCATACCCGGCACACTCTGGGTGACTTTAGCAAAACTGAAGAGTAATGGCTGGAATGTTTTGAATGGTCATATAATCTCTGACATTGCTTTGTGCAACCCTCCAGACCATCGGTTTCAGCCTGCTGCGCCATTACAGGAGGGGGGAACACTGTATGCAGCCCCAGTCAATCACTTTGTCCCAGCCCAAAAGGAGCCTTCCAGCCCAGACAACATAGTCGCATCCCTTCTGTTTTAAATGACTCACTCCTCTATCATACCCTGAATCTTATAAAAGGAAAGTCACAAAAATCAGTCGGCACTGGTCGAAGTGCAGCTAACACCTGGTCCACCAGGATACATTTGACTGTCTCATACGTGTGCAATTAACCACTTAGGCTTCCTTCTGGAGTGTTCAAAATCCCCAACGGTAAAAACGTACAAGCTATGCCGTTCCCAAACCGATATTATTTTCAACGAAAAGGGGTGCAAGAGAAGATATTACTGTTTGCCAAAAGTTCCTATCCTGTTGGCAGGTAGCTGTCCTTGTTTGTTAAATGGCAGAGAGACGAGAAGAGTATCCCCTGCCGAAAGCAGTAATTATGGAAAGGGAAATGAAACTGAACTAATGTCATCGCTTGAGCTTCATGCCGGATTAATACTGGTTCATAGCTCAGTTAATAACCGGTGCTCTTACTGCATAACTTTATGGTACTCCATTTATCAACTTTTGAAGGCGCAAGGGAAGAGTATACCCAACGTGGATTCGAATCTGTGACTGCTGGTTTCACACAGATCTTCAGTTTAGCTTTTAACTCACTGAACTATCCTAGCAGCGCAATACTGCCCTTTATAGATGCGGCTCCACACTCTTGTAAAACGCATAAACAAGTATGATATGTTGTTGTCTGAGTGCAAATGAAATTGTCTGACACCACGTGCCACAAAGAATCAACGTGTAAAGTACAATGTTGTATTACATCATTGGACTGGATTTTTTAGATTAAAACACATGATATTGATTTCGGGGTCTAAATGGTTGGCTGTCCTGAATCAAATTGTTTTGTTTTTGTTTCTTCTGTTGCAGTTTTCTATTGTGTGTTAAACTGCAGTTTGGTTTCACATTTATAATGCATATCACATAGCAATGACAACTAAGGACTTTAGCTTGGCGGCGAGAGTAACCCGAGAAGAGAAATAACGTTACAGGGGGGTGAATTGTGCTTCTGGAAGGAGTACGCTGCACCGAGGATGCACGCGATCACTTCTCCATTTACAGGAGGTATTCTCTCCAGTCGTGAGGTCTCTTGATTGACAGAGTGGGCCCACAGGGAATTGAAGAACGTGCATTTGAGAATAGGGCGTCCTTTGCAAATCGTCATTTCACATTTCTAAATCGACTCTACTTGGTTAAACGCTGTATTCATTCTAGCACCAAGTCTAGGCAAATCATGCCGAGTGAAATCAGTCAGAAAACTAGATTTGTCATCCTTGTTGTTCAGACTATGCAAGTCGAAGAAAGTCCATCAGCTGGACTACGTTCCTCATGGTTACATTGCGTTGACTCACCAAAAGTAGTAAACTCCAGTGGAGCCTTCAGAATGACCAACAAACCTAACAAGAATCTCTGATGAAATACGTTGCATGACCATTTAACTTGTACATGTTGATTGTGGATATCCTGAAAACCTGGCTGGATTGTACCCACTGCGACCGAACTTGGTCCTATTTAGCAGGTTGAAAGCACTTCCCACAAATGTTAATTATCAACGACGTTGTTGTACCTCAAATGCAACTTAATCATTGTGATGAATTGCCATCTTGCAAGGGTGTGAAAGCCCATGCTTTTTTGATTCATATTAAATAATAAAATTGTGTGTAATTCCATCTCTGAAAGGGAATCTTCTAATCTGATTACCCTCTCATAAGGTCTATGACAAAAGCATAGTGTGTACTTGTGTCATGTTGCATCAGTATCCTGATTAGCAGCACCTGCACAGAGAAGGTTCAGAGGCCGCAGGTGCTCTCTTGACATTTGCAGTGGCAGCCAATTCTCTGCAGGCAGGGGCTGTATTTAAGATATGCACCCTTGTTCCAAAAACTGCATAACTCTGGGCATCTTGTCCTGGTGACACACACAACTGTAAATATAAGCCGCACCTGAGTTAGGGTATGGTGGCCAGCATCTGTGAGTTATCCCATTCACATTAAATAGATTTTGCATATGTGTCAGCCTTGTAGGCCTAGATCAGCTGTGGAAGGATTATGTGTATTCCTCCCAGAAAGGCCCACCCCTGTCCACTGACAGGACGGTGGCCTTGGGGATTGCTTCTCCTTGTTCCTTTGTAAGGCAACTAGCAACACCCTTTCCCCACGGACAGCAACTCCACAGAGCTCTGGCCTGGGAACACGAACCAAGAGGCACACCTATTCAGAGACTCAGGCCTCGCACCAGGGTGCTCGATTTCTAAATGCATGTGTTCTTAGAAGGGAAGGGTGCAGAGTTAGAATAGTCATGGGAACTCTGTTCAAGGGAGGGAGATTTCCACCATTTTGAATCTCTCTGCCCCTCTTTCCCTTTCCTGTCTCCTCCACTTCCTTTGGAGTAAAGCACTTTGGGTGTGACATCAGAAGGACGATGTGCACTCATTTCAAGACCGGGGATTGGACCCCTGAGGTAGGCTAGCTTTAGAACAATCACCTGGAGACTTTTGCCTATGAAACAAGGGTCTCCCGCCACTTCTCTCGATCATATTGAAGCATCTTTGGATCACAATTTGAGAGGATTTTGTTGGACCCTGCTGAGAGAACAGCCCTTTCCAGAGTCATCTATTTGTGAGGTGAAGGCAGGTGTTCCAAGGCAGAGGTGAACTCTGTCCCCTAACAATCCTCAGGGACCATTGGGAGTGATCTGATGCCGGAATAGGACCTGCCTCTCGGCCAGCTACAGTGGTACCCTGGACCTCAGTGTTGGAGGACCCCTGAAATTGTGTGCCAGCCTCCCCTGTGTTTTGGGAGCATAAGAAAAGGACTAACCTTGTCCCTGAACCACTGGATTGGGACTTGCAGAACCATGAGAGCTAAGACAGCCGGGATGCTAGTGTTTTTCGCGGTTGAACAGCTTGGAGTGTGTTTCATGAACTGTTCAACAAATTTGCACCAGCTAAACCCGCCATTGCTGCCTTTTGCTCTCATGATCTTTGCACAGCGCCAAGAAGTCTGGTTCCGCTGTACCGAACCACCAAGAACTGCTAAGAAGGTACTATAGACTTCCTACGCCCTCCCTTGGTCCATTTTCGGCCCAGAGACTGGTTAGGTAATTTTGAACCCTTTTTGCTTCCAAGTACATATACCTTTTCAAGAACATTGTTGCTTTTGCTTGCCTTTCTCTCCTTATTCATTACAGAGTGCTGAATCTATTATCTTTGCTTATTCTATGTTCTTTCCTCAAGCTTGGGTTTTGTGTATGTTTTTCTAGTTAGATACTTTTGTACATGGTGTGTCTAATTAAAGTATATATTTTTATAGAACCTTGATTGGCCATTCCTTTATTTTTGACTGTTATACTGCGCTTTGTGGATTGATACTGAACCACATTGGGGAGGGAGGATAGCTCAGGGGCAACGCGTTTGTCTTGGAAGCAAGACAACGCAGCGCAGCACAGGTTTGAATCCCGATCATGCGCTGGTGGTACCGCACTCTGGTACTAAACACGTTATAAAAGAATAATTATAATTAATTTACACCCCTCTTAAGATTCTAGCCTTCCCTCGGCACACGTTACCACAAAAGGTGAAGGAGGTATTTCTCTTGACTGTGCCGTCTTTACCTTTATTGGTTGTGTTGGCTCTTGGTTTATATAAGTGTGAGGGCGGGCTGGGCGTTACAGCATCTACTCATCCTTAAAGTCCTGAAGGGAAGAAGTACCTTTGTCGCAGTCCTCCATATAGTATTTCATTTTTGCGTGCTGCTCGGATCCATAGAGAAATCTTTACGTCTGTGTATTAAGGGTGTGTGCCCAAGGTGAACGCAGTGAGTCGAAATGGTCTGCAGATGGGGTCTAGGTGGATGGTTCTGGGTGAGGCAGGTCTTTATGTCCAATTTGAGCTGGGCTGGCGGACGGGAAGATCCACCTTGCCCAGTTGCAATCAGCTATAAAGTTTGAAATACCCGAAAGTTTGAAAGCTTACTCTGTGGTAAAACTGAGGTTTTGCGCAAATTATTTTCTGATTACAACACAGGGAGTTAAGTCCGAAACTCAATCGTTGGCTTTGGCTATACTTCATAAGCAGGCCATTTATCTTTGTTTAGATGTCATAAGTGCTGTATTTTCAAACCTTATTTCCTCTTTCCAACGGAGACAGAGAAGCAACCACGCAGACATGTAAAGTTGTGGTCCAACCTTTTAATATCTTTATTCTTCCACAGTGTACTAGGATGACTTCACACAATTCACACAGTTTTGGTATCAATCTTTAATGAACATTCTCTTAAAATGTAATCTACTTATCCACAGATGGGCAAATCCAATTTACATCTAACCATCCCACACATTTGCTATGTAAATTGGACAATTCGAGTTCCTGTACTTTTCTGTTGCCCCTGATAGAATTCATGGTAACACCCTGAAACAAGTCACTCAGCAATCCACATGTAAGATGAGAAGCATAAAAGGAAGACCCCTGGGAAGAACTTGCTCATTGGATGTGCCACATTCTGAGACTGCACCTCCCAACAGGGATCAGTGAAGTATTTGAAGTATACTGCCAATTTCTTTATTGTGGAACGGGGACTGTAGTTATGTTAACAGTAAATGGAGGCCTACCTCTCCAAATGCTGCTGCTGCTGCTAATACTATTAATACTAGTATTATTACTACTACTAATAATAAATAATTTATACTGCTCTAGTTACCACTGCAGCAGTCTTCCAGGACAGGTACCTGTCTGAGGTTCATAGCGGCAGCATGTTGGTCTTTCATCATGCCTTGTAGATGATGTTGCTGTGCCCTGTTTCCCTGCTAACCGTTGGTTATTTGTATTCTGCAAGCAGAACACCTTTTGAATTTTACTTTTCTCGATATTACATCAACTGGTTAGAACTATGAGTCTGGAATCCGTTTTTAACTTGGTGCAGTTGAGACAACACCCATGATAAGCTCTGGGTTAACCTCACACATCTTCTAACCCACCATGCACCAATGTCCCATTGTATCATGTCTAGACATGCATGCACTGTCACACATGCTCTGAGGTTTTCCTATCTCTCACTTTGGCCAGAGCTTTAGTGACTGGCAGTGTTACAGGAACAGTTTGAGAAGGCTAATATTCTGCTCCAGGCGATAGAAGCTAGGACTTTCAATTGTGCTAATCCAAAGTCTGATTGAAATAGATCCAGAAATGGATTTGACATTTTGATCCAATGTATTAATTGGAGACATGAATAATTAAGTGCTGCCAGTGAATAACCAGTCAATGTTGGGATGGTCTGGCCATTGTGCAATTGTGCATTGAGACAAATAAAAGGCCCATAGCAAATTAACCTTTAGACAGTTAGTGGTCATTAATGTTGGAACACATTTTTCATGACTGTATTTCCTTGATAGACTGTGATGTAACAGAGCTCCATACTTGGTTGCTTTCTGAAGCAGATTGGGTCAGACCAGGTGAAAAGGGAGCAGTGCGGTGTGGAGGATCAGAAAGAGGATATGGACACCATAAAGGCATGTTGTTACTGTGAAGTCTTTTTAAAGTAAAATAAAGCCTATCCCTCCCTAGAACTACGGTGTGTTCCCTGCCTATCTTTCTAGCTAAGGTGCTGGTCAGTCTGGACGAATGTCCAAAAACAAATCCGTCCTCTGTCCCCATCCAAGCTATCTGACCCTACCACTATTATAACTAACTAAGGTCGGGAGAATGTCTCCCTTCTCCTGGTGCTCATGTTTTGTCACAGGTTTCTTCTCACTCCTCTTAGTCCTTTCGGTAGACCATATGCAAATAGTCTCTTGTCCACTATATCAAGTTCTGGAGTTATTTTAAGGGGTTAGTAATTCCTTCTCATTATTCTTCCTGGTCTCTCCTCCTTTGCGCTATTCAATAGACTTTATGCATATAGCTGCATGTCATTCACTGTATCAAGTTGTGCAGTTCTTTTAAGGAACTGGTACTTTCCTGGTCATTATTCTTCCTTGTCGGCTTAAGTTTATTTGGGTTTCTTTACTCCCTTTTGTAGGGGCTCTGAATCTCTGTTGCACTCTTCTCCTCTCTTTTATAGTAGTTGAAGGTCCAATTACAATGCCCCCATTCCCAGGGTGCAGTTTCATTTATGAGTTTGGTCTTCCTGGATTTACAGTTTTTTTTCTCGCCTAATGTCTTTCTTGTGTCCCCTTTCTTCTCTTCAAGATATGGGTGTATTTCTTTCCCACCCTATGGTTGTCGTATCTATTCTTATCTCAGTCCAACAGTTCTGTTTCACTGTGTTATTTCCAACAGTTTTCCCATTAGTACTTGCGTGAGTTCCGCTTAACATAATATGAGTCCTGCTTGGCTTACGGTGTTCCCATTCACCATTTTACCTTCCGGGTTCTAGGGTAACATCGGGGTACCCGCAGGCCCTTGGATACTGTTTCCTTCTCGTCAGCCGCTCCACAGCTTGCCCTCCATGGCTCCTCTCCTTCCTGTGTGTGGTGTTCTCATCTTTGAGACATCACAGGGACCGTGACTCGCACTGGGAGCTGATTACTCGCTTGGATGGTCTTGGCGTCGTTGTACGGTCAGGATGCCCACCACTTTGCTTCCCTGGACACGTTGTGAAGACTGGAAGGGGGTATCTGTACTTCTGCCCTCTATATGACAGAGTAGAGGCTTCAAGCACCCCGGCCAAGGTTCTCTATATGGCAGCTATGGACGAGCAACCGAGGCTTAACCTCTCAGGAGGTGATGCAGGCTGGTTCTTAAGTACAGTGAATCCCCACGCCCCCACAAAGGGTAATGTGCTAACACAGTTCTTTATATAATAAAATAAGGTTCAGAGATATTTACACAATTCAATAACACACTTTGTACTCTGGTAATTCTATAATGGCAAATCTATACAATTCTATGTGGTACCACAATTAGACTTTAGATTCCTTAAAAATGCATCAACTGCTGACAGTTCTAATGGAGCATACAAATCATGCAGTAAGGTGTAACTGCATAGAAAATAAGGAAGAATCCAGGTTTCTTTGGTTATAGATGCACAATTCTGAATGAGGATCCCCCACCTGAGCAACCTGTAATAAAAGAATTAACAAGCCGAGTCCATAAATGCTTAATAAGCCTTGTTTCCTGGTTAAAAAGGTCAACCACCCTAATGTTCCTGAAGTGGAAGGTTCTTTTTGACAGTTTGTCAACAGGATCCTTCAAGGGGGTACTCCCTTTCAAGCAGGAGCCCCTGAGTGTCAAGAACCTCGAGGAAAAGTGGAACACGGATGCTGATACAGCAGCTTCTACCTTCGCGGTGCTCTTCGATGATCGTTTCCTCGATGGTGGAAGTTCTGGGAAGGTGAGGCATGCAGTAGTACCTCGATGCAAAGTGTTCGGTGCCGCAAATAAGACTCAGACTTGGAAAACCTTTGGCAGTGATGGATGCAGGCCCAGTGTCGGGAGTAGCGTTTGGCAGTCCTCTGGCCTGTCGGTGCTGCAGCACATACCTAAGGATAGCTTTGGTGATTGGGACTCGACCACAGGCTAGACCTCAGATCTTCACTCAGTCAGTGTCCTCTGGATGTCTTTGTCAGCTTCTGGTGGCAGGAAACCCACCGGCTGACTTTCCTCGGTAGCCTGCGACCGTGACTTTCTCCGGCAGGACAAAGTGGTCGACACTGATGGCAAGGGAGCCGTCTGTCAAATGTTCTTAGGCAAGGTGGAGCTTTCTAGGCTCTGGGTGTCGAGCAGCACGGCGTCCAGGTGTCCCCACTTCTGGGCGACACGTTTTGACTCGCTTACAGTGGTCGTGGAAATCTTCCAAACCCCGGTCGACGTCAGTGGACTTCGACCCTTGATGTCCAGGCTCTCTCGTCAGGATTCTTGGTGGACCCCTTCTCTGGACGTCAGACAGAACTGACTTCCAGGGGGCCTCGATGAAGAACAGCAGTTTTTGCACGATGGACCCTTATAGCTCAAGGAGAGGTCTCCTAGCCAGGTCCTCTCTTGGATCAGTCCTCGGCAGACTCGACAGCTCTTGGATTACATCAAGGGAAATGCACCAGCAATCTTCTCATCCACCTGGTCTTCAAGGATCAGCTTCAAGTTTCGACTTCAGCTTCTGAGCAAATTGGTAAGTGAGAGATCCCCAGATATACACATCTGCCCCTCGTTCACTCTGCCTGAGCCAGGCTCAGTCAGCCAATCACACAGAAGGGCATTCATGCAGGCAAGTAGCCAATCGGGCTCACAGACATTCAGGCCTTTCACTTCCACCAAGACACTTATAACAAGGAATGTGGATTGGGGCAAGCACCCAGCCTTTCAGCACACCACACTGTATTCATGTCATTTTCAGGCAGGCTTTCGAGGGGTTTGGGTCCTCCGACGTATTCCATATCTTTGACAGTAATCACCACAGCTGTGCTGCTTCGGAAAATGTTCAGCGTCTGCGTCCTACGTCGATGACGTCGATGCGCCGTCCCTGAGGACCTCCTCCGACGGCCGACATCACTCGATGTGATAAGTAGGACGCACGACGCCCGTAGCCTCAGTTCTGTTTTTTCCGCGAACGTGTTCACTTCGTGAATCTCGGTACGCCTCGACTCTTTGGAGTTTCTGTTGTAATCTTCTCGGTTCTTTGAACCTGTTTGGTTTTGTGAAAAAGCCTGTTCGTGACGATGTCTACCTCGTCTTCAATCCCGCGTCTGGGCTTCAGAAAATGCGGGGACTGTGGGTCCAAGATGTCGGCAACGGACTCGCACGACGCCTGCCTCTGGTGCCTCGGGGAGGCCCACGACACGGACGACTGTCGACTGCCAGTCGCTCACGGCCAAGGCCTTGCGGGAGCGCAAGAAGAAGTTGTCGGTAGGTAGGGTGTCTAAGCCCCGAAGTCGAGGTCTGCAGGGCTTTCAACGGATGATTCGAGAGGTGACTCTCTGCGTCATCGTTGGAGGTCCAGTGGGTCTCCTTCCAGGAGTTGGTCTCGCCACTCCTCTGCCTCTTCGAGGCATTCCCGGAAGCGCTGGCATCGGTCGCCTTCCCCGTCCTCTTCCGAGGACTCCGCCTGTTGGCGGGTCGCTTATCCCACCATGCAAGCGACACCGGAGGAATGGGCTTCCTTCGGGAAGAAGATGTTAGCGTCTCGAATCGCAGGGCACCGGTCCGTCCACGCCTCCGAGTGGGGTCGGTCGTGATCGGTCGAGAGACACCGCTCGCACGCCTTCGGGCTCGGGTGGTCGGCACGGTTCGCGGGAGAGGCTCGGCCAAGGGTAACTGTTCACACCATGCCCATTCCAGGTCCCGGTCCTCGACGCGCTCGAGACCGCGTGATCCTGTGCAGTCTTCGAGGAAGACGTCGACGCCTGTGGCGCCGAGGTCGTCGACGGCCTCTCTCGAGGCTCCGCCTCCGAGTGGGTCATCGACGCTGTCGGCGCCTAGGTCCTCGAGGACATGCTCGGAGCTCTGGCTTCGAGGCCTGTGTCGATGCTGGCGGCGCTGCGGCTGACGTTGATGCTGATTCACTCGACGTCGACGCCGATTCTCTCGACGCAGGCACCGATTCGTTTGGCGCCCTCAACGCCTTTTGAGACGGTGGTGTCGGAGGGGCCCTGTGGCACGGGGGAAGCCCCTAGAAAGTCTCTGGCTAAGGTCAGGCATAGCTTTGATCCCCAGGTGTCTTCCTCTCACCGCCTGGAGTACATTTCAGAGGTTGATGAGGTCTCTGATGAGGGCTTGGTTCCGGTTACGGTGCTAGATGTGCTTCTCTCGGGCCATAGCCAATTTGAAGACCTGAGGCAGTCACTGTATGATGCCAGTGGACTGGACACCTCTCCGGAGGTGGAGTTTTGTAGACCTCAGCCTGGCACTCATGCCGATTCTTCGTACCGGCACCTTATGTCTCGGGTCACAGAGTACTTGGGATGGTTGGCTCCCCTAGTGGAGTTTGTTCAGGATGATCTTACGGACATCCTCGATCTTGGTCCCCCCACTGACCCGGTACTGCCGTTTCATATGGCTCTACAGAGAAGGGCGGCGGCGGCTTTGACTGCTCCGGAGAGTCTCCCGGCAGTGGGCAAGTCTTTGTCGCGAAAATACTGTTAAGCCAGTAGCGACCCCTGCTACTCATCCAGGCACCCAACTCCGGAGAGTTTGGTGGTGCAGGAGGCTACGGCCCCGGCAAAGCAGGCGTCGTATCGTACCATCCCTCCGGATAGGGACGACAAACGTTTTGATGGCTGGGCGAAGAAAGTGTTTTCTTCAGGGGGTATGGCGCTTCAGGCGGCCAACTCCGTATGTGCCTTGTCTCGTTTCACACACACACTGTGGAACTGTGTTGCATTAGCGGCTGAACATATTCCCGAAGGGGGCGAACGGGATGGTTTCCTTGCTATGGTCCAGGATGGCAAGGATGCCATGTGTGAGGCTGTTCAGTCGGGTTTGGACATGGCAGATTGTGTCAGCCGGTCCATGGCGGCGAGCACCGTAATACGCAGGTTTGCATGGTAGCGGAAGTCGGGGTTCACTCCTGATGTGCAGTCCCGGCTCCTCAACATGCCCTTTGACAGTGAACATATTTTTGGCAGCAAGGCTGACGAGAGCCTTGAGAGGTTGCAGACCGCCAAAGCTGCAGCGAAGTCGTTGGGCGCTGCAGTTCGACAACCTCCGCCTTTTCGTCCTAGGGGACAACAATGGAGGGGAGGTTCCTTTCGTTATTACTCATCCTTCAGTAAAGCGAAAGGAGCGGTCGGTCAAAGAGGCCACCGTAGGGGTACCAGAGGTGGAAAACAGGGTACTCGAGGTGCCAAAGTCGCTCTGGCAGTTGCCTCTTTGCCCTCAGGCAACGCCGCAGCTGCTACCACTCAGTCATGAGGCCATGTCCCATGGTTCGCCGGTTGGGGGAAGGCTGGCGCAGCATCTTGGAGAGTGGCGTGCCATTACTTCAGATGTGTGGGTTCTGGAGATCATAACCCACGGCTACTGTCTTCCCTTTCGGCAGAGGCCTCACGACAATCCACCTGGGAACCTCTCTTTGAAGAGTCTGAATCCGCTCCTTGCGCAGGAAATTCAAGCCCTGCTGGAGAAAGGCGCCATAGAACTGGTGCCTGTAGCGGAGAGGAACAAGGGATGGTATTCCCCTTATTTTTGGATTTCAAAGAAAGACGGGGGATTGAGACCCATCATGGACTTGCGCGGTTTGAACAAACTCCTCCGGAAGGACAAGTTCAAGATGGTTACTCTCTCTCTCTCAAGTCCTCCAGGCCCTTCAACTTCAGGACTGGTTGGTGTCTCTCGACCTCAAGGACGCTTACTTCCATGTGCCGATCCATCCCAAGCACAAGAAGTACCTGAGGTTCGCGGTCGGCGACTCGCACTTTCAGTTTCGGGTCCTGCCGTTCGGATTGACCTCTGCCCCGAGGGTTTTCACCAAGCTCATGGTGGTGGTGGCAGCGCATCTCAGGAAAGGGGGGATTCACGTCTACCCCTACCTGGACGATTGGTTGATCAGGGGGAGCTCTCCCGAGCAAGTCCTGGATCATCTGTCCGTCACCTGCCACTCCCTTCACAAGCTGGGCTTCTCCCTCAATTTAAAGAAGTCCCATTTGACGCCAACACAGCGGCTCCAGTACATCGGAGCAGTGCTCGACACATCCCTGGGGCTGTGTTTTCCTCCCCAGGTGAGGGCTCTTCACATTCAGCAGATGGTGCACAAGTTTCAACTTGCCCAGACTCTCCCGGCATTCGAGTTCTTGAGGTTGCTCGGCCTCATGGCATCCTGCATTCTTCTGGTGCCAGAGGTTCGTCTGCGGATGAAATCTTTGCAGTGGCACTCAAGATGCAGTGGTCGCAATCTTCCGTCAGGATGTCGGACCCTGTTCAGGTGCCACCCTCGGTCGCCCAGGACCTTCTGTGGTGGGCCGTCGAAGGCAATCTGATGAAGGGGGCTCTGTTTTGACTTCCCTGGCCGGAGGTGACGATCATGACGGATGCATCCCTCACGGGATGGGGAGCTCATGCCAACGAGTTGACAGTCAGCGGTCGTTGGTCTCCGTCGGAGTCCAGACTCCATATCAATCTGTTGGAGCTGAGGGCCGTCAGGCAGGCCCTGAAGGCTTTTCTGCCGACTGTGCGAGGAAAGAGTGTCCTGATCCTGACGGACAACACAGTGGCCATGCACTACCTCAACAAAAAGGGGGGGGCAGGGTCACTTCCTCTGTGCAGGGAGGCGATGCAGCTCGAGTTCTGGGCCATCCAGCAGGAAGTTTCGATCTTGGCTGTTCATCTGGCCGGAGACGACAACGAGACGGCGGACGCTTTGAGCAGGCAGAGCACGATCTCTCACGAGTGGGAGCTGGCTCAGGAGATTCTCCTGGAGATCTTTGCCCTTTGGGGGACCCCTCAAGTGGATCTCTTCGCCTCCAGTGTCAACCAGAAGTGCGAAAGGTTCTGCTCGCGGGAATTTCCTCCAAAAGGAGCCTTAGGAGACGCGTTCGTGGTTGAGTGGTCATTCCCACTGCTGTATGTGTTTCCTCCAGTCCCCGTCATCCCGCAAGTACTGCGGAGGTTCGGTTCCCGGATGAGCCTCATTGCTCCGGCGTGGGCCCGTAGGACGTGGTACGCGGACCTTCTCGACTTGTCCATCTGCCCTCCACGTCGTCTTCCCTACCAAGACGATCTGCTCTCACGGGAGAGGGGTCAGGTTCTCCATCCAGAGGTCAGATCCCTCAACCTTCACGCTTGGCTTCTGAAAGGTTGAGGTATAAGGATTGGGACCTCCCTGAAGACGTGTTGGAGGTGTTGCTCTCGGCCAGACGGCCGGCAACAAAGTCTCTGTACCGTTGCCGTTGGTGTAAATTCTGCGACTGGTGCAGAGTTAAGAATGTGGATCCTTTTGAATGTGACATTCCCATGGTTCTGTCTTTTTTGCTTTCTTTGGCCCACAGGGGCTTGCAAGTGGGTACCGTTAAAGGTTACCTGGCGGCGCTGTCCATATTTAAGCGCTGTTCTGAAGAATGTTCCTATTTTAAGATTCCTTTACTTTCTCAGTTTTTGAAAGGGCTCACTAATGTGTTCCCTCCGTCACCTTTTCTGGTGCCCGGTTGGGATTTGAACCTTGTTCTTAAGTTTCTGATGGGTGCTCCGTTTGAGCCTTTGCATTCTTGCCCTTTGAGACTGTTAACTCTTAATACTGTGTTTTGGTTGCCGTTACTTCCGCTCGCAGAGTGAGTGAGTTACAGGCACTTTCAGTTAAGCCACCCTTCACTGTGTTTCATAAGGACAGTGTTGTCCTTCGAGTTCGTCCTTCCTTCCGAAGGTGGTTTCGGAATTTCTTTTGGGCCAGAAGGTTGTTCTTCTGGCATTCTATCCTCCTCCGCATCCTGGTAAGGAAGAGGAGAGGCTCCGTAGGCTTGATCCTAGGAGAGCGTTGAGCTTTTAATTTAACGCATGTCCCAGGTCAGAGTGGACGATCAACTCTTCATTGGTTACGCTGGAAAGCGTTTGGGACAAGCTGTGACGAAACAGACTTTGTCTCGGTGGATTATTTTGGCTATCTCCGAGTGTTACCGCTTGTCGGGTAAGGACCCACCGGCTGGCTTGCGGGCCCATTCTACCAGGGGTATGGCGGCATCTACTGCCCTACAGAGGGGTGTTCCTATTCGTAACATCTGTGATGCAGCCACCTGGGCTTCTGTACATACTTTTGTACGTCACTACTCCCTCGATTCCATCCGAGGACAGGATCTGGCCTTTGGCAAGGCAGTCCTTTATTCCACAATTTGATTGGGCATACTAAGTTTGTGTTCTAAATTCTTTTCCCACCTCCTTGCTTTGGTACTGCTTTGGGAGTCTGTCAAAGATATGGAATACGTCGCAGGACCCAATCCCCTCGAAGAACAAGTTACTCTCTTACCTGGTAACGTTCTTTTGATGGGATGGTCCGACGACGTATTCCATATCGTTCCCTCCCTACCTTCCCCGCTGCAGAATTTCTTATGCGATTGCAGCTTACGTTTCCACAAGGCCTTGTGTGTCTGACTGGCAGAAGACTGGTGTCACACGTTCTGGGGGAAAAAACTACAACTGTGGCTATGGGTGTCGTGCGTTCTACTTATCAAATCGGGTGACGTCGGCCGTCGGAGGAGGTCCTTGGGGATGGTGCATCGACGTCATCGACGTAGGACGCAGACGCTGAAAATTTTCCGAAGCAGCACAGCTGTGCTGATTACTGTCAAAGATATGGAATACGCCGTCGGACCATCCCATCGAAAGAACGTTACCAGGTAAGACAGTAACTTGTTCATCTCATTCATTGTGTCGCGCACACAGAAACCAGACACCCATAACATAGAATGCATATTGGTCACACACTCTATTCACACATGTCCCACTCCAAAGGTGTACCCACAACATACAGTCACTGGGAAGGCTCCAGCCAGTCTGGCATGGACTTCCCCACAATAACATATATGGTTCTTCTGCCCAATATCCAGTCAGGGGAAGGGACAGAGTCAGGGCTTTCCAGGGAAAACAAAGTAACAGGCAATAGAAACCAAAGGGACCCATGGGCCATCTTGCCTTTTATCAGGAGTCCACTGATTACTAGGTTAGGGCCAGGGTATCCAAATATGGAGGATACTCGGAGCTCCTGTCATATCAGTAACCTGCTCTCTGGGCAACACACAAGTGCCCAAAAATATACACTAGGGGTACAGGGTTTTACCCCCACCTGGGGACCCATAAGGGTATCCAAAGGTTCTCTGTTCACCACAAACAAAAAGAGGAAGAGCTGCACTGTTAGGGGTCCCAACTGGACTCCTGTGCAGAAATTAACACAGAACACACATAAGGGAGTACAGGACAAGAGCAGGGAGGCCCTGTCCCTCCAATGCATTTCCGGTATATCACACTCCACTACCGCTCTTACTCCTCTGCCTTGCTTGGATTTCTTCTGTTTCTTGTTCCGCGATGGAGCAACTCTGTCGCATGTCGGCTCTGCATTCTCCCAGAACCTCGCCGCCTTCCATTACGTTCAGGGCACTTTCCCTGTGTATCTTGGCTCTTTGCTCTCTCTCTCCCGGCCTCCTCTCTGCTGTCGGCCATCCCCCTGCTCTCGGCCTTCTTTCTCTCGCCTCTTGTTGGTCTTGCACCCCTTTTCAGCCTCCTTGTTGCAGTCCATTGGAGACTTCAATTTAAAGGGATATCTTTAATTTCTTGTCATTAATAATAGAACTTCACGTTTTCTTAATGAGTTTGATAATGGTTAGGTATCTTGTATAAGTCCATATAAGCCATCACTTGAAGGCCGTCATGGGAACAGGAGTCCTTGTCCCCCAAGGGGGAGTCTCTCCCGGTGAGGTCCCTCTTGCTCGTCCCCTATGAAAGGTTTTGCAAAATACACAGGAGGGGGCTCTCCCTTGGGGAGAAGGGACGAATTCACTCAATTCGTCACAGTGGGCTTCACATAGCCATAAAGGAGTCTGGATTCCTTGTGTCAGAGCTACCTCTGAGGCATCAATTGTTGAACATGTTTCAGGTGGGTCACTATTTACCCAAGACATTCTGCAATATAGGATGAAACTGAGCGGCATCTGCATATGTCTGGGAGTAGATATTGTATGCTTCAATGTCACAGGCCAAAGGAACAATGTACATTTGGAAAAGGATTGCAGAAAGCTGTGATCCAGTGGACACCCCATAGGTGATAGTGTTGATTGTGAATGGGACACTTTAACTTGAGTGCTAGGACGTGAAGCAAGTTTGAACAACTTAGAAGTATTTCAGTGGAACTAGGTCATACAATTTCAGTATGTTTTATGTAAATTACATTCGATTACTTTTTTCTCTCATTGTGAATTATTTAATTTCAAAGTTTAGAGTTCATTCACATATCTGTTTCAATCAAAAATAATTTCTAAAACATGTTTTTGTTTGAAAACTATTTTATTTTGAAAGAGATCCCTCCCGCTTTTCAAATGATATATTTTAAATGATATTCACGTCCCGGGTTTTCAAATAATTGCAAGCCCAAGCAAACTAGCCTTCATGTTACAAAGGTCCTCTTGAGCAGAACCCAGGCCCAACACACTCTATTTCTACTACTTAATGTTTATCACTCTGAAACTGCCTTCATGAAAAACTGCCTCACTCGTATAGGCACAATAAAAATGGCACAATAATTTCTGCATGCTCATTCTACGACCCTGCAGTTGGATCAATCTTGCATCCAAAAGCCCACAAGAATTGTCCTTGCCCCCATCCCTACACGTCTCTCCGCAAAGCTCTCTCTTTATCTGACTCATTATGTACTGAGACAACTCTAGGTATTCATCCCTCCCCCCCCCCCGAAGGGGGAAACTCACCCGATGAGGTTAGGAAGGTGAGCCTGCCACTCAAGACCCTCCCTAGGGGGGAGGCAAGTGGGACACGACCGGGCGAGACTCCCGCTTTGGGTACAAGGATTCCCATTCCTATAAGGAACTCCCCAAGTCAACTACCTTAGGTGCATACATGGGACTATCTTCTATGAAGTGAAGTGTGGCAACTTTGTTTGGCTGGATGGACATGACATGTATTTAAGTGGGGCAAGTCAGAGCAGAAGGGGAGTGCTATGTACAGGGAACACCGCCTGACATCACGTTGTGTGAAGGTGGAGTCAATGCAGGTTGCGGAAACTGCAACATTTGAAGAGCCAGAGAAATGAAGTCGGAGGTGCCGGAGCCCCGGTTTATGCAACTGCAAAGGAAGCGGTAAGAGAAGTAACAGAGGGAAGAAATACCTGGTAGTGGCGTGACAACACTTGTAGACTGGTGGGCAGAACGTCCAAGGAACAGCGCCAAGAATACTGACGTGAACCCTGAACAACCTTCGATCGCCAGCGTATGGAGAAGACCGGAACCTGTCGAGGAACTGAGAATGAGAATCTGAGCCACGAGAAGCAGTTGCCAAGTGAGAGCCGAGCCCTGAAACCTTATCTCGCACGACGAGGGATACCCCAAGAATCGGAAATTAGTGTGAGGCCGCCAGGGAATCATTATATGCTTCAAGAAACTCTGCCCAGTCATAACGACATGAACAAAAATATAAAATTGAGTGACTGAAACTGTAAGAACCAAAGAAAGCAAATAACAACCCAGTCACGGAAGACAGGTGTCACTAGAAGTGAGAAACGTATCCCAGTCCTGAGAATGAGATATCATTGAAGAAAGCAGTTTACAAGGGAAGTAAGCAATATATAAGAGAGAGATTTAACCAATCCTGGTGTGGCGCTAACAGAGACTGGGGAACTAAAACTTTGGGAGGAAGGGCGACCAACCTAGATCTGGAGAGTGGCAGGCTGGAGAAAGTAGAAAACCGAAACACATAACGATAAAGGCGAGATAAAGCTCATCAGTGAACAAGATAAAAGGGCAGACAGCCTCAGAAAAAGAATCCTTGGCAAAGAAAGCCCGAAAAAGGGAATCAAGGCAAACATTATTTAGGAAAGACTGAGCGAACAGACTGGGAAGAACATATCTGTGATCAGAGCCGTTGCTACGGGGAGGCTGAGGAGGATATAGCCCTGGGTCTTTTGGTTGTAGCCCCGGATAGAAGCTCAGGTAATACAACCAAAATGCTAGCTAGCCCCGAGTCCCACCAGTCCCGACATTGGCTTAGCCCATAATCTTTTCCAAACCTAGCAACACCTCTGTCTGTGATGAGAAGAATGTAAGGACCTACTGGAAGGAAAAGTACTCCACAGATAGGGCCACAGAAAGCATGTGAGCCAAGAGTCATTTTGAAGAACTACAATAGTTTATAAGAGAGACTATTAAAGGAGATTACTCTAAGAAGTATATGAGACAAAAAGACACCTGTATATAAAAAGACTATCCACGATGAAAAGAAGGCAGGGGAAGAAGAGACTTTACTTTAGTTCTATTTAGTTGTAGGATCAGATAGTTAGTTTGGACAGAGGACATATTTACTTTGGACTTCCTGAATCTGATGAGCACCTTTAGTTCCTTTAGATAGTTGGTGTATATTCCCTTGAGCAATAGGGAAATATAGGCATTATTCTTATAATTTTGATTAGAGGGATTACAGAATGTCAGTCTTTCTTCTGACCCAACGCAGTACCTTACCCCTCCCTATTTCACCTTTTTTTTTTTTTTTAACTTTTCCTCAACAGATCATAGCTTGCATATACTCTTGCAGGGGCACAATACGCCAACACCCGGCAAGGGTCAGTCCTGGGAAAGCACGGAATTGGGGATTTGGCACGCTATAAAAGCACTCTACTATAAAATAAGTGATTTATTTTATAAACATTTGCTTGCAACCCCAACCTACTCCGACCTTATGCCTAAATCGTTTTCTGATGCTGACCCTCAACTTTTTTGCAACAATAACCTACCCCGAAACTTACGTGACCTTGACATTACCCTTGATGCTTACCTTAATCTAGCCCCACCTTAAATCTCTCAATGATCCTAATCGACCTCTGGTCTAAATCCTAGTTTTGACACTCATCGTTACCCTGTTCTCCCCATCTTTGGTGAGTTTTTCTTCTGTTTTTCAGTTACAGCGTTTTGCTTTGCATTTTTTGTATTTAAATGTATTCCTATGGAAAAATGTGGACGTGGCTTGTTGGTGAGTAGCACGCTGTGTCCAATGATATCAAAAGGCGCAGAGTGGCCCAATAAAAGAATCATGTATGCTTGGCCTCCGTCATGGGCAGTCAGGGCGACTTCCATAATGTTTAATATGCTTCTTTGATTCTCCACCGCATGGGCAGAGATGAAATTATTTTGTACTTAATCTTTTTTTAAAAAATCTTTTGAGACCAAACGCAGTGAATTAAAATGTATGCACACAACATCTGCTACGCGTGCGGGGAAAAGGGCAGAGTGATGCACGTTGCTATACGGTTCAGGCATATCACTTTGTAGTTTGGTTGCCTCCTAGCTTGCTTGTGAACATCAGTCTGATTGGCAATGCCTTTGTCGCTGGGTTGTGAGTTCAGTAGAAGTAGTAATGGTAAACCTCGCTTGGTTCACTTTCCTGAGTACATCCTCTCTGGCCTCCTCTATACTCAATAATTCTAAAGATGCCTCAAGCTGTATTCACTTTTTCACACTTATCTCTTGTTCTGTTCTCTTTCTCTTGCTCATTTGTCTTATTCGGGCGAATGGCTTTTAACCCACAAAGTGGCTATTCAGCACAGATGTTTCTAGGAAATGAAAAAAAAAACGGAACCAGTTTAGGTGCTGGAGAAGAAACGGAAGACACCACGTTGTAAATATTTAACATTTCTTGGCTTATGCCTGTATTTTACAATTAGACGATTGTGAAATCGCTATTGTGACACAACAGATCAGGCACAAAATGAGAATGGAAATTTTGCTGAAGGTATACCTTTGGGGCCTCTGCCCCCACATCTCCTGATCTTTCTTCTTTTCTCAACCACCAATGAAATGATTCTCTCATTAAATCCTCGACTAAACACTCTTGCTTCCTGTAAAAGCCTTAGAAACCCTCTTTTTGTTTCAGCGTTTAGGCCCCCATTAGGAGTTTAGCTTTTTTAACTTCAGGAATTGCCATATGTGATGATTCTTGAAACCCACCTGATTATGGGGAATTTGCTGGGATGGCAGTAAAGAGATGTGTAGTTCCCATAATGCCACATGCTCTATTTCTGAAAATTCTCTAGCATTACTATGATTTGTGTGTTCTTTTGTATCCATTTCCACCCTCATTTTAAGGATCGAAATAGATTATGCACAGTAGCTTCTGTACATTTAGTTTATTAAGTGTCATTTTTACCCTTCTCTACATTACATTTCAAAGATGGTAAGGAGGTGTGCCATCGGCATTGCACCCTTTGAGTGTCCGCATGCAGAATTGTATTTTCCTGCAGTGAAAGGAACTGCGTCTCTTCACTATACGAGAAAAAGTTGAGGGACCCGGTGAACATGTGCGTGGAGGGAAAAATGTGTGAAAAATGAGAGCTATTTTACCTCGTAATCAAGCAGTATTTGATGAATATTCTCTTCATGTGGAATATTGCCTGTGGTATATACGTGACGGGCAATAGTGTGATGAGTGGTAAAAGCTGGTAGCATTTGCATATACCCCCTTTTTATGCAGTTACTGCCACACCTGCACTGGGGACTTTGGGGTCATCTTTAGCACCGGCATGTAGCAAGTTAACATGTTAGGAGCAGCTCCTGGCATTGTCCTTTTGTACATAAAGCACTATTGATGTTCGTGCCCAGTTGTTCGCCAGTCACAGAAGCATCCTGTAGTTTCAATATTGATAACCGCACAGTGGGTGCTTTAGTCCTCTGGGAGTATGCAGAGGAATTGGTAGGTTTCCTGTTATGTTAGGTTACTTTGCTTTTGTGCTTCACCTAATCCCCTTCGTAGTACTTTCAAAGTGCCGATCCTTGTGCATAGCATATTGTGCCCCTGCCAGGCGCAACCAGATCTTAGTCTGCTTTGAAGGAAGGCAAGATCAAGAGGGACATAAGAGAGAGGGAAAGCAGAAAAGGAGGTTTGAGATTCAGGGAGGCAGTTGGGGAAAAAAGAACACTGGCGAGTCATGGGCGGAGGAGGAACTCGCAAGGTAGGCCGAAGAAAGGGAGACCTCCTTCGAGAGTGGGTAGTGGGCAGGTTTCTCCTTGGGAAGGATAACCATGAACCAGCTCAGGTTACTCCTTGGGAAGGATGACCATAAATCAGTTCGGGGCACACTTCCTCTGAGAACAGACAATTGAGTTAGTTTATTTACTAGTGAAATATATGGAAAAGAGTCCTGTGAGTATGCGTGGTGTGGTTTGGGGTAGGGTACAGTTGACAAAGCAGGAGAGAACAGAAGTGAACAAGAGACTTAAAGGAGATGGGAGATAAAAGAAATGGAACACTCGTCATTCAGCGGCAAGGGTCCACAGGTCAGCAGGTATGAGAGGGATGAGACATCATAATGAGTGAGAGGGGAGTAGTCGTTCAGTGGTTGGGGTAGTGATGCACAAGTGAGGGATAGCAGGCCTGAGCTGTGAAGACATTTTCAGGATCTGGGGGTGTACTCTGGGATATCTTATATATTGCTCTCACAGGGGATGCCAGTGCTGGATACTTGAAGGAGGTGGAAATTACTGAGCACGCAAGCACCTATAGTTCAAAGGTAAAAGTGGAAGTTATGCACGGCAGGGAGGGGAGACGCTTGAGATTAAAAAAGACACTAGTAAGCACTGGCCACCAGGGGGCACATGGATGATTACTCTCTCTCCGTGTGAGCTCTCCCCTCATGGTCCGCAAAGTGGATTGAGCCCCCACTCCTGGACACCCCCCGTGGACACAAACCGGGTCACCTCTGCATGAAGGTCTCCCCTCAAAGCAGGAGAAAACTCGACAAAAATCGGCGACGGATTGCCTAAAAATCAGCACTGGCAAATGACGGCCCTCAGAACCTCGGCCAAACGAAACTGGGAGAAACACACGTGAGACTCCAGGACAGCCAGGCCGCGGAATAAGGGCCCAGCACGCCACGGGTTGCGCCCGCGCAAGTCCCCCTGCACTTGCCCCCAGAGAAGCAAGGGGGGGGAGGTGACACCTCCCAACAGAGGAGCAGAAACACTGAGCGCACAGCGACACCTACTCAACAGATCCCCTAGAGCCTCTGCACATCACAACTTCGCAAGGAACGGCCACTGCGAAACTGGCATGGACCCCGACAGCATGCCACCCTGAAGCGCCTGCCGATTCTGACTATACCTGTCCGGCAACCTAACGTGGTGAGAGACCCCCCACCCCTTGCCCGGAAAGACACTAGAGCCACGCTACATAGCCCAAACTCCCGCAGGACAACCAAACCTACTCTGTGAAACCCCGGAGCCCCACAGAAGCAAGGAAGCTCCAGAGCGCCATCACCGCCAAAGCAGAGACCCGAGGCAGGGCAGAGGGAAAACAGCCAGTGACAGTCACCCGGACTCACAAGTAAGTGTCACACCTCGCACCGCTCTGCTCCTACGGCGATTGAAAGGGCCTCAACCCATGTGAAACACAGCCCCTCCAGACTGACAAAAGGAGGAGCCCATTTATCATACCTCTGACTCTGAACTCAACACAAAAGCCCTCATACTACGCACCCCTGGACACAAAGTGTGGAAACCAGAGTCCCAACCAGTCCACGGGACAGACCACGCAAGCACACAGACTCTCGATACCCAGTCCGCTTATCACACCCGCGGACCAACCAGCCTCCAGCACAAGCACCCCCTCATATGCCAGACCGATAGGGGAAGGAGGAGTTCATAGAGGACAAAGCTTGCCCATTGTGGTGCCTTGAGTAGCCTGCACACACCCCTCATCTGAAATTTGGGCAAAGCATATGAACCCCGACCCCTGAATACCAGCCGGAGAAACAAACCAGTCTCCACCTGAAACGGACGTGTGGCACAGATAACGCGGAACTCCCGCCGCTGCAAAACAAGATAATCACCTCCCTCTATCCGCAGGGCGCAAACCACATACAGTACCACAACCCATTGACCCTGGTACACGCATGGCAAGCTCGGAGAAGGTAGTAACCTCATAACGTGGTACGGGAATCACTCTGAAGACATCCTGAGTCCGGTGCAGCAGAATCAAAACCCCAAAGCCAGACGTCCCTACCGACCCAAAGTGCTAATTCAACCCAGCACAAACCACAAACAACGAAAATCAGGGAAACCCCTCCGGAGATCAACAAAACGCACATAGAATTTTGTGCACGTGAACATGCGAGAAAAACTTGTACTCTTTAAATTCTCACCACATCAAACACAGATTGCCCCCACTCACACAACGGGTATGGCAACTTCAGGACCAGAGGCAGCAGCCACCAAAGCTGATGTGGCTGACTTACTAACTGAACTGAAGAGCATGAGAGCAGACATCAGTGAAAAGATAGAAAAAAGAACCCACAGAATAGACAAAATGGAGGAGAGGTTAGAAGAAGTAGAACATAATCAGAACTCCCTATCTGCACTTGAAACTCAAATGGATGTCAGAATCGCAGAAATGGAAATGAGAGGAGAAGAATTTCGCATGAAAGTTGATGATCTTGAAAACCGAGAGCAACGCAATAACATACATGTCTTTGGAGTTCCTGAAAAGTAAGGGGAAACAGGCCTAGACGTAAAAAAAGAACGCTCCACACAGTGATAACAATACTTCGAGGGGATTGGGTCCTCCGACGTATTCCATATCTGACAGTAATCACCACAACTGTGTTGCTTCGGAAAATCTTCGGCTCCTGCGTCGATGACGTCGATACGCCGCCCTCGAGGACCTCCTCCGACGGCCGACGTCACTGGATGTTACAAGTAGGACGCACGACGCCTGTAGCCTCAGTTCCCTTTTTTCCGCGAACGTGTTCGCTTCGGAGATCTCGGCACGCCTCGACTCTTTGGAGTTTCTGTTCTTTCTCGGTTCTTCGAACCTGTTCGTATTGTGAAATGTATATCCTTCATGATGTCTACCTCGTCTTCCACCCCGCGTCTGGGCTTTAAGAAGTGCGGGGACTGTGGGTCTAAGATGTCGGTGATGGACTCGCACAACGCCTGCCTCTGGTGCCTCAGGGAGGCCCATGACACGGATGATTGTGTCGACTGCCACTCGCTTACGTCCAAAGCCTTGCGGGAGCGCAAGAAGAAGCTGTCGGTAGGTAAGGTATCCAAGCCACGGAAGTTGAGGTCTGCGGGGCTTTCAACGGACGATTCGAGGGGCGACTCTCCGCGTCATCGTCGGAAGTCCAGTGGGTCTCGGTCCCGGAGTCGGTCCCGCCACTCCTCTGCCTCTTCGAGGCACTCCCGGAAGCGCCGTCATCTGTCGCCTTCCCCGTCCTCATCCGAGGACTCCGCCCGTCGGCGGGTCGCTTATCCCACCAAGTATGCAACGCCGGAGAAATGGGTTTCCTTCGGGAAGAAAATGTTAGCGATTCTCGAATCGCAGGGCACTGGTCCGTCCGCGCCTCCAAGTGGGGTCGGTCGTGAGACACTGCTCGCACGCCTTCGTGCTCGCGTGGTCGGTGCGATTCGCGGGAGAGGTCCCGCTCGGACAAGGGGAATTGTTCTCGTCATGCCCGTTCCAGGTTCCAGGTCCCGGTCCTCGACGCGCTCGAGACTGTGTCCACCTGTGGTGTCATCAAGGAAGACGTCGACGCCTGTGGCGCAGAGGTCATCGACTGACTCTTTCGAGGCCCCGCCTCCGAAGAAGTCGTCGACGCCATCAGCGCCTAGACTGTCGAGGGAAACGCCTTTCTAGGCTGTTTCGACAGGGGTACCTTGGGGCTCGGTGGAATGCCCTAGAAAGACTCTTGCCAGGGTCAAGCATGGCTTTGTTCCACATTCTGTGCCTTCATACCGCCATCTTGAGTTTATTTCAGAGGTGGATGAGGGCTCTGATGATGGCATGATTCCTGATACGGTGCCAGATGCGATTCTCTCGGGCCATAGCCAAATTGAGGACCTGCGGCAGTCCCTGCATGACGCCAGTGGGCTGGACACCTCTCCGGAGGTGGAGTTTTGTAGGCCTGAGCCTGGCACTCATGCCGACTCCTCGTACCGGCGCCTTATGTCTAGGGTCACCAAGTACTTGGGGTGGTCTGCTCCCCCAGGGTATTTTCTTCAGGATGACCTTATGGATATCCTCGACCAAGGTCCACCAACTGACCCGGTACTGCCGTTCCATATGGCTCTACAGAGGAGGGTGGCGGCGGCTTGGACTGCTCCGGAGAGTCTTCCGTCAGTGGGCAAGTCTTCGCCGTGAAAATACCGCCCAGCCAATAGCGACCCCTGCTACTTGACCAAGCACCCCACTACGGAGAGTTTGGTGGTGCAGGTGGCTACGGCCCCGGCGAAGCAGGCGTCGTATCCTACCATCCCTCCTGATAGGGCCGACAAGCGTTTTGACGGCTGGGCGAAGAAAGTGTTTTCTTCAGGGGGTATGGCACTTCAGGCGGCCAACTCCGTATGTGTCTTGTCACGTTTCACGCACACTCTGTGGAACTGCATTTCCTTAGCGGCTGAACTTATTCCCGAAGGGGACGAACGGGATGGCTTCCTTGCCATGGTTCAGGATGGCAAGGATGCCATGTGTGAGGCCGTTCAGTCGGGTTTGGACATGGCAGATTGCGTCAGCCGATCCATGGCGGCGAGCACAGTAATACGCAGGTTTGCGTGGTTGCGGAAGTCAGGGTTTGCTCCTGATGTGCAAGCCCGGCTCCTCAACATGCCCTTTGACGGGGAACATCTTTTTGGCAGCAAGGCTGACGAGAGCCTTGAGAGGTTGCAGACCTCCAAAGCTGCAGCAAAGTCGTTGGGCGCTGCAGTTCACCAACCTCCGCCTTTTCGTCCTTAGGGACAGAAATGGAGGGGAGGTTCCTTTTGTTATTACGCATCCTTTGGTAAAGCGAGAGGAGCTGCCAGTCAAAGGGGCCACCATAGGAGTGCCAGAGGTGGAAAGCAAGGTACTTCGAGGTGCCAAGGCCGCTCGGGCTGTTGCCTCTTTGCCCTCGGGCAACGCCGCAGCCACTTAAGCGCAGTCACCTCAGGAAAGGGGGGATTCACGTCTACCCCTACCTTGACGATTGGTTGATCAGCACGCGCTCTCCCGAGCAAATCCTGGATCATCTGTCAGTCACCTGCCACTCCCTCCACAAGCTCGGCTTCTCCCTCAACTTAAAGAAGTCCCATTTGACACCAACTCAGAGGCTCCAGTACATAGGAGCAGTGCTCGACATGTCGCTGGGGCAGTGTTTTCCTCCCCAGGTGAGGGCTCATCACATTCAGCAGATGGTGCACATGTTTCAGCTTGCCCAGAGTCTCTCAGCGTTCGAGTTCTTGAGATTGCTCGGCCTCATGGCATCCTGCATTCTTCTGGTGCCAGAGGCCAGGTTGCGGATGAGATCTTAGCAATGGGCACTCGAGCTTCAGTGGTCTCAGTCCTCCGGCAGGATGTCGGACCCTGTTCAGGTGCCGTCTTCGGTCGCCCAGGACCTTCTGTGGTGGGCCGTTGAAGACAAACTGATGAAGGGTGCTCCATTTTGGCTTCCCTGGCCGGAGGTGAAGATTGTGACGGACGCATCCCTCACGGGATGGGGAGCTCATGCCAACGAGTTGACAGTCAGCGGTCATTGGTCTCCGTCGGAGTCCAGACTCCATATCAATCTGTTGGAGCTGAGGGCCGTCATGCTAGCCCTGAAGGCTTTTCTGCCGACTGTGCTAGGGAAGAATGATCCTGACGGACAACACGGTGGCCATGCATTCCCTCAACAAAAAGGGGGGGGCAGGGTCACTTCCTATGTGCAGGGAGGCGATGCAGCTCTGGTTCTGGGCAATCTAGCAGGAAATTTCGATCTCGGCAGTTCATCTGGCCGGAGGCGAAAACGAGACGGTGGACGCTCTGAGCAGGCAGAGCGCGATCTCTCACGAGTGGGAGTTGGCTCAGGAGATTCTCCTGGAGATCTTCACCCTTTGGGGGACCCCTCATGTGGATCTCTTCGCCTCCAGTGTCAACCGGAAGTGCGAGAGGTTCTGCTCGTGGGAATTTCCTCCAAAAGGAGCCTTAGGAGACGCATTTGTGGTGGTGTGGTCATTCCCACTGCTGTACGCGTTTCCTCCAGGCACTGTCATCCCGCAAGTACTGTAGAGGTTCGAGAGGTTCGGTTCCTGGATGATCCTCATTGCTCTGGCATGGGCCCGGAGGACGTGGTACCCGGACCTTCTCGACTTGTCCATCTGCCCTCCACGTCGTCTTCCCTACCGAGACAATCTGCTCTCACGGGAGGGGGGGGGGGTCAGGTTCTCCATCCAGAGGTCAGATGCCTCAACCTTCACGCTTGGTTTCTGAAAGGTTGAGGTATAAGGATTGGGACCTCCCTGAAGACGTGATGGAGGTGTTGCTCTCGGCCAGAAGGCCCGCAACAAAGTCCCTGTACCGTTGCCGTTGGCGTAAGTTCTGGGACTGGTGCAGGGTTAAGAATGTGGATCCTTTTGCATGTGACATTCCCATGGTTCTGTCTTTTTTGCTTTCTTTGGCCCACAGGGGCTTGCAAGTGGGTACCGTTAAAGGTTACCTGGCGGCGCTGTCCATATTTAAGCGCTCGTCTGAAGAGTGTTCCTATTTTAAAATTCCTTTAATTTCTCAGTTTCTGAAAGGGCTCACTAATGTGTTCCCTCCATCACCTCTCCAGGTGCCCGGTTGGGATTTGAACCTCGTTCTCAAATTTCTGATGGGTGCTCCGTTTGAGCCTTTGCATTCATGCCCTTTGAGACTGTTAACTCTTAAAACTGTATTTTTGGTTGCGGTCACTTCCGCTTGCAGAGTGAGTGATTTACAGGCACTTTCAGTTAAGCAACCGTTCACTGTGTTTCATAAGGACAGGGTTGTCCTTAGAGTTCGTCCTTCCTTTCTTCCGAAGGTGGTGTCGGAATTTCATTTAGGTCAGAAGGTTGTTCTTCCGGTGTTTTATCCTCCTCCACATCCTGGTAAGGAAGAGGAGAGGCTCCATAGGCTTGATCCTACGAGAGCGTTGAGCTTTTAATTTAACCATGTCCCAGGTCAGAGTGGACGATCAACTCTTCATTGGTTACGCTGGAAAGCGTTTGGGACAAGCTGTGACGAAACAGACTTTATCTCGCTGGATTATTCTGGCTATTTCTGAGTGCTACCGCTTGGCAGGTAAGGACCCACCGGTCGGCTTGCGGGCCCATTCTACCAGGGGTATGGCTGCCTCTATTGCCCTACAGAAGGGTGTTCCTATTCGTAACATCTGTGATGCAGCCACCTGGGCTTCGGTCCATACTTTTATACGTCACTACTCCCTCGATTCCATCCGTGGGCAGGATCTGGACTTTGGCAAGGCGGTCCTTTGCTCCGCAATTTGATTGGGCATTCTAAATATCTGTTTTCTAAATTCTTTTCCCACCTCCTTGCATTGGTACTGCTTTGGGAGTCTGTCATAGATATGGAATACGTCGGAGGACCCAATCCCCTCGAAGAACAAGTTACTCTCTTACCTGGTAATATTCTTTCATTGGGATGGTCCGGCGACGTATTCCATATCGCTCCCTCCCTGCCTTCCCCGCTACAGAATTTCTTATGCGATTGCAGCTTACGTTTCCGCAAGGCTTTGTGTGGTCAGACTGCAAGAAGACTGGTGCCACACGTTCTGGGAAAAAACTACAACTGAGGCTACAGGCGTCGTGCGTCCTACTTGTAACATCCAGTGACGTTGACCGTTGGAGGAGGTCCTCGAGGGCGGTGTATCAACGTCATCGACGCAGGACGCAGACGCCGAAGATTTTCTGAAGCGGCACAGCTGTGGTGATTACTGTCATAGATATGGAATACGTCGTCGGACCATCCCATTACCTGGTGACGAAAGAACGTCACCAGGTAAGACAGTAACTTGTTCTTTTCGGAGATGACTCCTAGATGAGCCGAAACTCGACCGCATTCACTGTGCAGGCAGAACAGCAGGTGGCCCAAGATCAATACTTGCCAGATTCCACAACTATGCGGACAAAGCCTGTGTCCTCGACAAGGTCAGAAGAGGTACCCACATCCCCTGGAAGGAGCGAATATAACCATTTACCAGGACCTCTCTTCTCTTACACTAGCGATGAGCAGAAAATGTCCCCCGCTTACCAAATTCCTAAAAGACAGGGCAGTGACATATCGATGGGAATACCCCTTCGCACTAGCATTCGAATGGGAAGGCACCCCGATACAACTGAAAACCGAAAAGGGCCTTGCAGGGTGCATAACGGACATAGTCGGAGGACAGGAGGGAGGATCAGCCCCTGACGACGGAAGCAATCGAGAGGCTAGGTAGAAGATCAAAGGACCAAGACGAAAAAAGATCCCTGGCGCACGGAAATTCAGAAGGATGAACGCGGCCTCTGACACGGAACAATGAACACCTGAGACCACATCAAAGACATAGAAGGTGTGTCGACCCATGAAGGGCAAGCGCCGACCTGCTTCAAGCGAAGTGCTCCAGTTCTGAGGTCAGACACGAGCGAACAGAAGCACAAAGCTGACACACCTAGAAGAAAGTAAGAATTATTGTTACAAACAATACGCACCTAAGACATACAGGTGGGGGGGGCGGAGTACGAGGGCAACACACTATCGGCAGAAGTGTATACCACTGCTAGAACAATGAGGGAAAGGGGGGGTGCAAAGAGGGCTCACTACAAAGAGAAGTGTTAAGCTTATGGTCCATCAAATAGGTTATTCATTCTCATCGACACCACACGCAACATACAGAAGGATTGTTTACAAATACCTCACCCCTGGCTTAACGGACGCAATGCCTCATCAACGATCGCCCCAATCACATGGTCTGACCACGATATGGTCACTGTCACCCTTAGCCTTATAGCGCTTCCTCACAAGAATTCGAAATGGCGTAATGAAACACTTTGGAAAGACCCCGTATTCAGCAAACAATTAGCAAAGGGAATCAGTGAATATTTTGATCGAAATAATACAGGGGAAGTGTCCAAAAACACGATGTAGGAAGCGGGGAAAGCGACGTGGAGAGATATATTAATGAGGGATGGGACGTCCAAGAAGAGAGTGAGAACCCTGATAGAAAATAAACTCAGAAACAAGCTTTCACAATTAGACCTTCGTGCACAATCTAATGATGTGGAGAGAAAGAATAGTGGACGCGGCCCAGAAAAGGGAAGAACTCCGCCGTTGGAGCTAGGACTAGTTGTCCGTAAACTCCAATTCCTAAAACAAAAACATTATGAGAAAGGAGAAAAAGCCGACGAGCTACTTACTAGCAGCCAGATTGAGAGGGCAACGGGCAGATAGATGGGCGACATCCATAGAAAACGCAAACAATCCCCAGGCAACAGACCCCACCAATATCTTAGAGGCCTTCACTGACTTTTATGAAAAACTATACACCTCCGAAACCACACAGGAATGAGAATTAGACAAATACATGGAGTAGAGTACCATACCGAAACTTACCCAAAATATAGTTGACACACTCGAATCCCCCATTACTCCTAAAGAAATAGAAGACGCCATCAAAAGGCTTCCGAAAGGAAAGGCCCCAGGAGACAACGGCTACACGGCAGGGTTTTACAAAACCTTCCTAGAGCCCCTCCTCCCTTTTATGGTCGAACTATTGCACCATATCCTTCAAACTGGATCAGCCCTCAAATCATTCTCTGACGCACTAATTTTGGTAATTCCCATGGAAGGCAAAGTCCCCAAGCAGTGTGCATCCTACTGCCCCATCTCTCTCCTCAACATCGATGCCAAAATATATACACGAGTGCTTGCAGCCAGACTCGGAACACATATGCCCTCCATAATTCATCCGAACCAGGTTGGGTTCATCCTCGGAAGACAAGGTGCCGACTCCACCCGTAAAACTCTCCACCTAATAGATGAAGCTAAAAAAATGCCTAATGCCCCCTCACTACTATCTATTGATGCGGAGAAAGCGTTCGACAGAGTCGAATGGCACTTCCTGGAGGCAATACTGAGTAAGATAAGCCGACACTCCGGAGAGGAATTAAGACAGTATACACCTCACCCCGAGCATCGGTCATGGTGAACTCACAATACTCGCAATGGTTCTCCCTGGGAAGAGGCATGAGACAGGGATGGCCCCCTCTCGGCAATATTATTCACCTTATCCCTAGAACCCCTTGCCCAAACACTCAGAGCCGACAAACAAGTAGAGGGTCTGCATATTCACAGAAGGGAATACAAACTGGCCTTATATGCTGACGACATCCTACTCCATGTCCAGAACCCCATGAGTTTCTTGCCCCGCGATATACAACTCATCGAGAAATATGGCACACTATCAGGCTTCAAAATCAACCGAACCAAATCCATCCTCTTCCCACTACAGGAACCCACCCCAGATCAACTCTTAGAATTCTCCCAGCTAGGCCTGACGATGGGAGGCCCAATGCTCCAATACCTAGGTATTTAACTCGGAACATTGCAGACCTATACAAGGCTAATTTCCCACAACTCTTTGCCACGTTCCATGCAGATCTGGCGAAATGGTGCCCCATTACGATCTCATGGATGGGACGACTCAACGCTATCAAGATGGTTAGCCTGCCACGCTTCCTATACCCCTTTCAGGTCCTCCCTGTGAAGGTCCGAGAAGACTTCAGAGAAGTGAAAAAGGCGATATTACAATTCCTATGGGGCAGGGAAAAACCAAGAATATCATATGAAACTCTCATACTTCCTAAAGAGAAAGGCGGCGTGGGCCTCCCAGACCTCAAGCTGTATTATCAAGCGGTTCAATGGAGGGTACTTATCCCCCATCTAAGAGATATAAAAGACCTGCAATGGGTCCAATTGGACAACAACCTGACCCCGGTTACGCTCATAATGGCTATGGGTCCCGAGACCAAAACTCACACGAAAACTTCGCGAACACTGCATTTTGGGAACGATGTGGGAAATATGGAAAGAGGGGAAAGAAAAGGTAGGGGTAACAACATGGCCTTCTCCCCTAAGTTACCGATGGGCCCCGGGAATTAGAGAGGAAATCCCAGAACACCCAAGATACCAATCCTGGTTCGAGGCGGGGCTAGAGAGAGTCGGACAGTTGTGGAGAAACGGAAAATGTATTGCGATCTCCGAACTGGAGGAGGCCCTTCAGTTGAATCCAATCCCGGTCTTCCTTTACTTACGCCGCCAAGGCGTACTATCAAAACAAGATTGGCACACAAAGTTATGCAGGGAACTTGCACCCTTCGAAAAAATCCTCAACACAGCTACCATAACGAAAGGATTGATCACTCGCATGTACCGAGCACTGCTCGACAAAGGCCCTATCGCAAAACTCAAAAATAAATGGGGGAAAAAGACTTCAAAAGAGAATTCGATCAATACACTTGGGACACAAAATGCAAAACACCATCTCGAATATCAATTGCCGCACAATATAAGTTACACGCCATAAAACTACTACATAGATGGCAATATGATCCCCATAGATTATCCAAAATGTTCCAGGCCAATAGCCCAAAGTGCTGGCGTGGGTGTGGGAGAAACTCCAACTACTGGCATATGTCGTAGGATTACCCTAAAGTATGCATCTACTGGGAAGAAGTACTAGACTGGATCAAACAGATTGATGGTATTGACCAAAAAGCAACACCTCTCTTGGCTCTGTTCGGCCTACATGAGGACAAAGAGGAAGTAGTTAGACCAAAGGAAATAGCATCCCCACTACTACTAGCGGCGCGAGCATGCATAGTGACTAAATGGAAATCACCATACCTCCCCGCAAAAAAATGGATCGGAGTAGCCACAAACATATATACGATGAAAAGAATCACAGCTGCCGTCCACGAAAGAGCTGCCCAACACGAAGAACTCTGCTGTGACTTTGCAGCCCTGTATGTCCCCAACCCGAGAAGAAATCACTCCAACAATTGAGGAATGTAAAACTTGATAACAGACCAGAACTCGCCAAACAGACCATCCGCATAAGATCCTGTCATGAGCGCACCAATAAACATTTAAATATTCAAACTGCGTCCCACTACGATGTGCAAATACATCTTTCAGCGAACTTCAAATGTATCATGCCTGTCTTGGGGATTGTTAAGTTAATTGCAATGGTACTGTCTTAAATTACATAGACATACTCGTTTTTGTTTTCAAGTTTAATCGCTGTAACCTGACAATCATACCAAGAAAGTGGTAAATGTTCTTTTTTTCATATGTTTTTGAAAAACCAATAAACTTAAATTAAAAAAAAAGACACTAGTGAATGTTTGGTGGCAGACTCCTGCCATGGAAAGGGTGGCTGCTAGCCAGAGAGCAGTAGGAAACCTGTGGGTGTAGAGGGAGGGTTGAGGGGCATCTGTTGGTACTGAAAGCTACTTTAAGGGGAAAATAAATCTGAGTCTTCAAGATATAGAAAGAGAGTGCAGCATATGTTTGTGGAAGCAGAGTGCAGAGACATATGTTGGTCCACCTACAGTAGAGGGCAGAGGGAATCTGACTTCAAGGAGGTGCATGAGAACAGAGGCCAATAGTGCACCCATTTGGGCTAGATAGAAAAGTGAGGGTGTGAAAGGGCGTGTGCCCCTTACTTGAAACTAGACATTGCATTGCTTTTCAGAGATGTGGGAAAGGTCGTTGTCGCATTCCGTGCCAACCGGGTCTCTCACTGTCCATACTGGAATCATGTGCCCATGTATTCTGGGAGGTTCGATGTGCCTTGATCAGACCTGCAGTGGTGTCTTCTGGTCCACTGACAGATAGTTAATCTACCCTGAAGCATTGCAGGTGGCCTTGTCTTTGAGTCACAGCTTCCCTTCCCTAGGTGCTTTGCTGCTTTCCTCTGTGGTGCTTGAAGGTCAGTGGAAATCCAGATGGAGAAGTGAGCAGCTGACACTGACAAGTCTGCTGGGAGTAGCTTCAATACACCAGTCAGAGGGCCATAATATTCAGCACACTCTGGCCAAAATGCCCCGCATTCCAGCCATTTGGGTGTACAGACCTTTTTGGCCACTTAACTGGCTGGAATTTTAGGGATTCCAACCAATCCTGGCTCAGCTTTTCCCCTGTATGCCTTTGGTGAAAAGGCACAGATCAGCTCCTTCTGATCCAGAGTTTTTCTCACCCCACGCCTTGGACCCTTGTAGTTCAGGCCTCCACCGCAAGGTCAAAGTCTGCTAGCTTTGCTTGGCCCCAAACAGGAATAACGAGAACAAGAACTTGGATACTTGGGGCCACAATGTGTTCGCCTCAGGCAGCCCTAAGTGCCAGGAACGTCACTTGTGCGCTAGCTAAGCGTACTCACACCCTGTAGGTCATGATCTTCCAGGCAACCAATAATTAGCCGACACATGAGATGAAAGATGGGCTTCCCTCCTTGTTGGAAGATAGAAAGGAAGATATATCATACAACACAATCTGGCCTTGACATGGAAGGCTGTGTTGCCGAGGCGATGTGCGCTGGGTCCGTTATTCGCAGGCTTTCTGGGTTGAGGAATAAAATATTTTCCCTGGATGTTCAGGACAAACTGTTGGACCTTTCATTTGACAGTGACAACCTGTTTGTGACGTAGGCTGATGAGCAGTGTAGTGTTTTCAAGACCAGGCTCAGTCTCTGGGTTTAGCTGTCCAACAGCCCTCCACGTCTGGGGGCTGATCCTTTCGGCCCTTCTTGTCTTTTGCCCACCACAGCAGGTGTCAACTGCCCTCGGGACTAGCATGGGAAGCAGCCATAACAAAAATGACAATCTTGAAGGCAAGCATTTGTCTCTCTTACTGGAACAGAAAGCTTCCCTCGTCGCGGGAGGGATCTATTGCCTCGGCTGCCCCTGGTACAAAACCCCTTTAATATGGACTTTTTCCATTCTTCTCGGTTAGGGGGAGATTGTGCCTGTTCCATAAGAAATGGCATCTGACCAATTCCAACACTTTGGCCTTCTATGTCCTGTGAGGGCACGGACATAGGAGATGGACACAAGGTCGGTAATTTGCAAAATTACTTTTTTCAAATAATAAAAGGGGTTGGAAAAAATGCTTAATTAGCCCTAACTCTTATCAGGGGTTTCCCTGCCTTAACAAAATTACATAATGATACAGTCCTTGTCAGGATGTCCAAAATAATGGTTACTGTCCTGTGTCCAATACCTGTTCTGGCCCTCACACTAAGTACTACACAACCTATTACAAGGAAAAAGTAAAGTGTCTCTCGACTGCCCTGCTGCAGCCATCCTCACTTCTCGTGCACAAAGTTCCAATGTGTAATGTGGCAACTCCAGCGTTCCCAAAACAAAGTTCCACAGAGTCCTCGGTAAGGCTCTCTTGGGGTAGATGCCTTCCTTCCCTTCCAGCGGATCTGTTAATGACAGGGAGGACAATCCACTTCCCATGGTCTTTCCTTATATTTGCTAACTATGAGCAATTACCACTTTAATGTTCTCCCAGGCTCTGACAGACTTTGTACAAAAACGCCAAAGGGGACAATCCACCTCCTCTGGTCTTTCCTCCAGAGTGTTACCTCCTTTCCAGCCCTTTAGACAGCCTTGGTTTTACTCTCTGCCAAGAGCAATGGTTTTCTCTCATTGGCCAGATACACTTGTTTTTTTAAGCTTCCAAGTGGATCCAATGTTTCCCAAAGCACTGAAACGAGGAGGAGTAGGTATGGATGATCAGTATTCTGATCTAAAATTAGCTCATTTATTATTATGGCTCATTCAGGTGGGTTGGGTTTACTCTCCTACCTAATCCCACCAGATTATTTCTCCTTCTGCCCCAAGTCCAATGGTGGGTGTTTTAGGGCCTACTTTATCCCACATAGAAGATTACTGTTCCCCTCAGAGGCCTCCGTGGGTATGCAAATGTTGGATTGGGGTTGAAAGACTGAGTTAAAAATTTTCGAGGGAGAAAAGACCGAAGATCATTTTGTTCGAAATAACCTTCTTTCTTTTCTCCCCTGAACATTTCTGACTTGGCCGAATCCCTGCCCACACCGCTGCCCATCCCCGCCCCCTTACTTACCTTGCCCCGACTTGATGATCCTGCAATGCCTGATCCCTTTCACTCCTGTGATCGGGATCCAGTGCCGCACGGTCCGTTCCTTTTTTTATATTTTTGTTTTTTATATTTTTGTTTTTTATATTTTTGTTTTAAAGAGGTAAGTCGAGATTTTGGAGGGTAGGACATTTAGTGGTACCTTTTTTAGAACATTTGGTTGGGTAGGTCAATTAAATTTGGCCTTTTTTGGACAAAACCCAAATGTCTTGTTAGCTCTGTTTTGTGGTTTACCTTACGGCTTCCCTTGGTGTCCATTGGAACTGTGAGGCAATGGTTATCTGCTTCACGCCATGGCCCTCTTCACACAACTTCATGGTGTCCTGACTGGCCAGGTCTATCTCTCTCGGCGAGCCTCCCATTGTTTCCAAGAGACTTCTCTTCCGTATATGTTTTGAACCTATGCAGACCAGACTTCTGCTTCATGGTGTTGTTGCAGTATTACTGGTGTGATTTAGTTGTGCCTTGCCAAGTCGGTGGTTGCACCACCCGATTAAGCCTTCCCGGCGACTACCTCCTGGGTTCCCGCACTGCACTTCTGCTGATCTTGGCTGCCATATGTCAGTCAGGAGCTTCTTTTACTTGCTTTGCTTTTCCTGTTCTATTTGGTTCTTTATTGCATAATACCTTTGGGTTTCTTTCTTTATTCTGCCTCTCGATTGCTTCCTTCTGTAAGTTCCCCCACTTGCACTACTACTCCAACAACAGTTGCTGTTGCTTCTTCCACAATGTCCACTACGGCTGCTACTGCTACTTCTCCCTTGGTTTAGTCCATTCGTCATGCTTTATTGTGTGCATGTCAGAACAACGGGAACGTTGAAAGTAGTTCCTTGCATCCCCATCAGGCCTCCTCGTCCCAGTACCACTTACATTTAGCATTGATGTCATTTTATACAAATGCACTATCTGATGTTGAAAATAAGTCTTTAGGCTAGGGGAAGTGGTAAAAACGGCTTGCCTTGGTATTTGAAATACTGTGTTAGGGTTTATTGGTGAAGGAAAAGGGATGTGACCTTTGGATTTGTCACAGTCCTAACACAGGTATACAGTCTTCATTTTGATCATCGACCACCCACCTTTTCACCATTCAAGCACCCTGTGTCCTCTCCTCCTGGTGGAGAACCGGGTTCTGTTGGAAAAGAGCACAGTTTTTCTGATGCTCTCTTGATAGCGAGTGAAGAGATGGTACTCTATTTTGTGGTATGGCTGCTTGTGTCCTATCCTCGATCTGCGACTTCTGAATTTGTACTTCAGCAAATTCAAGTTGATCATCTTATCACAGAACCTTCAGGCCCCTGAAGACTAGCTGGCGTCACTGGACCTTTGGGACGCCTGGTTTCATATGTCGATCCATCGTAAGCAAAGGAAGTACCTGAGGATCGTAGTGGAGGATTCAGACTACCAGTTCTGTGTCCTATGTTTTGGTCTTTCTTGGGTACCAAGGGTCTTCACCAAGCTGCTGGCTGTGCTGGCCATTTGTATCAGGAGTGAAAGGATTCACGTCTTCTCCAACCTAGATGATTGCTTATTTGGGCCAGGTCCCCAAAGGTGGCGACAGTGCTTACTGGCTTTTGAACAGCTTGGGCTTCTCCCTAAAGCTTAGAAGTCGCAGATTTCACTGTCCAATTCCACCAGCTCATCAGACATTTTTGAACATTAGCTTGGGCAGGGCCTTTCCACCTGAGGAGCATGTTGTGAACCTCAGTCTCATAGTTTGCTCCCAATCTCTGCTTTTCTGCAACTTCTGGGCCTCTTATCCTTCCTTCATCATGTTTGTTCTGGAGACTCAACTGCAAATTTGCTCGCTCCATTGGCTATTCGAGTTAGTGGTTCCAGTTTCAGGAAGCATGTTGGACCATTTGGGGGTCTTCAGCAAGGTGTTTCGGGACCTGCTGGGGAACACCCTATCTCTGTGCTGGCCTCAACTGAACATTGCGACAGATGAGTTTCTCAGGGACTGGGGTGCCCACCTGCGAGATCTGACTGAGTGCTGGGGACTCATCAGCCTGTTGAAACTGCGGGCCATCAGGCTGGCCCTGGTAGCTCTCCTTCCCTCTGTACAGAGAATGCATGTTCTGATTTTGATGGAAACACAGTGGCCATGCCCTAACTCAACAAGCGGGTATGGTAGGGTTGCTGCCTATGTGCAGGGAAGCAATGTGGTTGTGGTTCTGGGCTCTGCCGAACAAGGTGTCTTTTTGCAACTCTAATAGTGAGGAACGTAGAGCATTAATGACATTTCTTGAGCAGGCTGACCTCATCCTCCCATGAGGTGGAGCTCTGTCCAGAAGTTCTGGACAAGATCTTTGCCTATAAAGGGACCACTCAGGTGGACCTATTTGCCTCCAATGTGAACAGGAAGTTCCAGTTATTTTTCTCCAGGGACTTTCCTCAGCTGGGAGAATATGGGGCATATTGAATGCCGAGTGGAACTTCAATCTCCTGTGAGGAACTCGGGGAATTCTTTGCTTCGCCCCAACGGTGAGCCACCCCCTTTGGGACTAGGAGGTGAGCTTGTACAATACCCTCCTTGGGGACAGGGCAATCGGGATCCCATTGGGGGTGACCACTGGGGACAAAAGAAATGCTGCAGAAGGGATTCTCTTTCACCCCCCCCCGTCACTGTAAAGTCCACTCAATCATTAGTTATATGGGAACTGAGCAGAGTAGCCATGCGCAGGGCCCCTTTAAGGTGGATGGCTTGGTCTATGATCTATATCTGTTGCAGTCTCATTGTAAAACCCACAACCAATGGGAATGTTTCCCTCCACTCCAAGGAGAGTCTAAAATACAACAGCCTATCAAAGGAAAGGGATACGACCCGAGGCGTGAGATACACCGGTTTACGCTGCTTTGTAAACTAGGAAGTCCCACCCCCGTAAGAGGAGCTGAAGGGAAAAGCCGTATTGTCCGCAGGTACCAAAGGCAGCATGCGGAACGCTGCCTCTTCATGGATGGCAAATATCCAGCTGAGCCCGGGACTGCCAGGAGAAGAAGCTGCATACTGCGCCAGAAGACGTACCAGCATCCGGCTCCTCAGTGCTGGAGGAAAAGACCCAGGCAAATCAGCCCACCACACAGTCTGGAGCCAGGACGAGAACATGGGTCCGTGCAAGCCAGGGAGACCGCCTCCACAACCGAGCACCACCGCTGGAGCAAGGGGACTTAGAATTCCTGGGATAGCGTGTGGAGGGCACTTTGACAATCCCATAGCTCACACTTGGCTGATACCCAGAAGACCCCAGGAGGGCCTAAGGGAGTCCCAAACACAGCAGGGCCAAACGGGCCCATAGGCCACACGGGGCGGATAAGCAGAATTCCACAGAAGAGGTTAAGGAAAAATGCAAGCACAGCTGGGCCACACAGGCCCATAGCCCACACAGGGCTAATAACCAGAAGACCCCAGGAGGGGGTAAGAGAAACCGCAGCAGGGCCACCCAGGTGCACAGCCCACACAAGAGAAATGGCAACAAAAGTGGGGCCACGCTAGCCCATAGCCCACACAGGACTGATACTCAGAGGTCCCCAGAAAAGGGACAAGAGAAACTATGACAAAAGCCAAAAGCGCAGTTGGGTTAAGCAAGTCCATAGCCTACCCAAGGCTGAAAGTAGGAGTATCCAACCAAGAACAAGAAGAGTGGCGTTTTGTCAATACTGATGGCCACAAACCCAAAAAACGCATTAAGCTCAATATATATCCTTGAGAAAGGGGGTAAATGAAGAACTTTTCCGAGTAGCTGATATAGCTGTAGATTTGGCTAAAAGAACATTAAGAGACAATTGTATCTTGTTTATTCATGAATTACAGAGCAGGTCTTGTGAGACACTTTTGTTGGTTCAGTGCAACAATCAAACCAAGAGCTGGAAAAGACTTTCTTTTTTTTATAACTCTTTGGTGGGGGACAGAAAACCAGCCACCACTGATTTAACCGAGGGGTAGAGTAACGCTTTTCTAAATAAAGGCTTAGATTGTCTTTCTTTCTTTTCATAGTGGTAGGACAGAGGTTACGATCGCTTAGGTTTGACAGAAATCTGCGTTTATTTGTTCGACCACGTGACGAGCACCCTTTTGGGGGTTTTAGAGCAGGAAACTCATCCTAGTGATGGGGCCTTTAGAAGGTTTTCTTTGATTTAAATACATGTTCTGTACAAACATGCCCTCTTGTACATCTCCTATATCTGACCTGGCACACTGCCAGCCTGCCGCTCTTGGCGTATAGCTCGTACGCTCCCTGCTGTGCTGCAGTCCCTTAGCAGCTGAATGCTAGGTAAAAAGGCTGAGCCTAGGTCATGGGATGCAGCTGGCTCCATGTATGCTGGGCTTGATGTCCCGTCTGGCATGAGGAGCGCCCAACAGTCCCATGCAGAGCTGGTGCAAAGCTGAGCTGTGCCCCCCCTATACCCCCCCCCCCCCCCCGCCCGGTGGCTGAAAAAGCTTGCGCTGGCACTGGGGAAGATCTCTCTGAAAAGCTTGCGCTGGCACTGGGGAAGATCTCTCTGAAAAGCTTGCGCTGGCACTGGGGAAGATCTCTCTGAAAAGCTTGCGCTGGCACTGGGGAAGATGTATCTGAAATCAAGAGTATGTTAAAGAAAGCACTAATCCATCAGAACATCACTGAGAGGCAAGTCATTTGTTGGTTTGATGGCTCTAACTCACTGTACGAGACTACAAGTTGCATTAGAAAAGCCAGACCTATTTACTTTGTCAGTACATCTTGACTCTTTCAAGTTGCACAGCATGCTGGGCTAAACAATAAGGTTGTTTTTCAGGAAGCATGAACCCTTTTGCAGAAGACATACAGTCTTATTGTAGCCTAATTCAATCCATCACGGCAGCCTCCCCGATAATGGCCTGGCAGCCCAAGCCATGGTAGGCCCAAGCAAAGCAGGGGCCTCAGTGAAGCCTCAAGGCTGTTACTAGCACAGCGCGCTGGTTGTTGCTGAAACGGCCCAGGACCGGGAACATGCGGGACAACCCCCTTACATTTCATTTACGGCTGGGATGACGGGTCTGGGAGGAAAGGGGCGGGACGGAGGGGTAGGTGGGCATGGGAAGAGGTGATGGGCAGGTCAGCAGCATGGAGGTCGGGTGTGGGCACTGAAAAGGGAAGGTGCTGGCCATCAGAAGCCTACGTGGGCTTTTACGTTCTGCGCCTCTCGGTTGGCTGGAGCCTTCCTCAAGGGTGCTAATGCTAGTTAACTAGAGTTGTTTACTTCGGCATAATTATCATTAGCAACGCTTAAGGCATAGCAATGTAATGTTGGTCTGAAACAAGTATGAAAGATAAACAGAAAGTATTCTAAAATCACACCTGATATTCATGCAATCTTTGGTTGATTTTATTTCTAATTTCAAGCAAAATGGAGCTGAAAGTAATTGCCCTCTAATACACTGTATGCCCGCCGGGGTGCACTGAACTTATCTCGTGTCAGAAAGAAGGTCCCTCTAAATGAGATTAACTGCACTATGAAATCAATCTCCAATGTGTATCAAATGAGTTGAGGATGTAAGTCTGTAAGAGCCAGGCTGTAACTCATATCTCGCTCGAGATATTAGCCACTGTTGCTAAGATGAGGCTGTCGGCTTTATGGGAAGCAGTATAAGAAAGATAGCTGCTTTCTTTTTTCATCATCATGAGGGGGCGCTCGTTACACCCTTTGATGTGTACTACACCCAGGGTGAAATTACATGTTTTACAAATACTTCTCTTGATGTATGTGTACAGATTGCAGGCACATACGCATTTGCCTTTTTGGTATTTTCATTGTAGGTCTTTCTCACCGGGTAGGCGAAGTATACTGCATGTGTGGTCATTTGTAAAGATGGCTGGTCATTTATTGGGATAAAAATAAAATATTGAATTCTATTTTACCACTCGTGAGTGTTAACTTCACTGATGACTTACAGGGTAACGGGTGAATTGTATAATTAACAGGTAAAACTGTCATTTTAGTAAATATAAATAATGGCTCTTAACAGGATCCTTGCATTTTCTACATTTTTTTTAATGCAAGCACCTGGCGAAGGTTCTTGTTTGCATTGAACCTCTGAGGACTTTTAACTTGGTGGCTGCAAAGCGCAAGTTACACCTGGACCACCTTCTGTAGCCGATGTTATGCCAGAGCAAGACTATGATCTATTGTAAGAGGATTCAATTCAACACTACAGCTAAGTCAATGCCTAGTCTGGGATACTGAATGGAAACCCTTATTGGTATATCTTTATGTCCAGTTCATGCGTTCTGGATGACTACCTCTATATAACACCCCTCTCTTGGAATCCCCCTGACCCCACTGAGCCAAGAAGTAGTTCTGTTTTGCAAGTTAAAAGGTTTATTTGAGAATTTAAACAATATATATATATATCACACTTTATAATAAATTAATAATTGAATATCACCATTAATCTGAGCAATAATCAATAATGGATAGTCTGGCACTAGCACACTTGTGAATAGGAACAGAAGAATAAGGTGGTAGAGAATACTTTATATAAGTTCAGATGGATATAATGTTGAATGAAAAATGCAATACAGAAAATACTCAATATGATTTCAACAAAACAATGTAATCACTTTTCTCTGGCAATTCACCCCCCCCCCCTTTATGCAATGCAAGGAAATGGAAGGAAAGCACACAGTTCTCAGAAATGCAATCAAATGTAATTCAGTTCACCCCAGCAAGCTTAGACTACAGAAGTTTGAAACACAGGCCCAAAATGCTTTTATATGTGCTGGCAATGAAGTGAAAAATATGCTAAAATGCTTTTAATTCCCTCTAGAGGTTCAGGGTGAGTGGTATCTAGTTAATATTAGTCCAGGCTCACTCTAGCAATGATTCAGGGATGGTTCTTAAGAGGCAAACTAATTTTTAGCAAGGAAGCTGCTGTTTTCACACGTGGAGAAATTTGCAAATCGCGGTAAAATTTGCGAGTGCGTTTTTCGCGATTGCGGCAAAAGTGTAGGGAATGGGAATGCCAGCTTTCAGAGGAAAGTTACTGCAAGTTCCTAGCACAAACGGTTACGGAGTTATGAACGATTTTGTGAAGGTTGTTTTTCGGATTTGAAAAACATGCAGCTAAAAAATGACAGGTGACAGCTTTGCAAATGACAGGTGACAACTTCTAGGAGACAGTTCTGGTTAGATTAAAATAGATTGAATTATATTATTTTAACTAAGAGATTGGTTCTGCACAGTTCTGCTAGGTACTCACAATATATTTAAAATAGAATGGGCCTCGCCACGGATCTGGTCAGGTTTTCTTCACTCGCCACGGACGGTCTCTGCGCAAAGCGTCTGGGTCAGCTCTACTCTGCTGGTCTGGTCTGGGTCTCTGGTTCTGATCAGGTCTGTGGGTCCGGATACAGCGGTCTCCGGTTCAGCTGGTCTCTCTCTGGATACAACACTGCTCTCTGGCAAATGGCAAGAGTTCTTGCAAAGAATTCAAACAGCTCGCCTGGCTGTGATAATGGCAATGATTTGAGGCCTGCTAAAGAGGGATTTAGCTTGTAGTTGACCTCTCTGCTACAAATTCTGAAGTAAAGTCTTGGTCTCTGAAGGTGGATAGATTGAAGTCTCTATGTTGGCTCTCTGGAGGTTGATGGAGGTAAAGTATGGATTTTCCCGGCAGAGCGTCCCGCAGCAGATGGAATAGAATGTCCCTATCTGTCCTGACTGTCTGCTTTTATGTGTTTTGAAAATGGGTGGAAAGGCTAGCTTCCTAGGCCCTACCCCTCTCCACTTGTCATTGGCCACTTCGTCCTCTTCCCCTTGATTGGGGGAATGAAATGAAGTGTCATCACGATGAGGTCTGTTTATGGTACAGAGAACCCACCCCTGTCAAATTACACACAATCTATATTTGCTCAAAAAGACATATTTCATAGATACACAGTGGTTTGAAATTACATGCACCCATCACATATCACATGAGATATACCCTGTTCAAATCTGCTCTTCCTGGGAGCTTGCATTCAGAAATGGCAACATTTGCACTTTTTAACTGGTTTCGTAATATCAGACATTACCCCAAATTTATACACATGTGCGCAAGGAGTATGGACATTACTTGATGAAGTGTCAGATTTTTAACATGCATACATTTTAAGTAATACCCTCTTAACTGCTAGCTTGCCCCCAGATCATGCCACCGGTTCTAAAAACCTCTTAAAATGTGGGCAGAAAAATCACAAGAATTATGGTATCATTTAAATAATTATGACAAGTCCGTACTATGAGTTATTCATCTTTTTCTAAGACCATATTCTGGCTACAGGGGTGTGTCTTTTCAGGTCACATGGTACAGAAACCAGTCTTTCCACTTTCTTCAAGCTCAGCCTCTGTCTCCAGTTTCTCCCCCTCCCAGTTTCTGCCAAGAGGAAGCCATTTTTATGACCCCTGCAATAAACCATCTGCCTGGGCCCTGGAAGGCCCATTGTTCAAGAGGAAGCCATTTATGGCCACTTCAATAAACCCTCTGCCTGGGTCCTATGTTTAGTCTCTAGCAGTCCCTTGGTAATTCAATCAGAGAAGTGTCATATCCCTTTTGGTGGGAACAGCAAAAGGCAGCTAGGCCTGGGAACTGCTGTGGATCCAGTTTCACTCCAATTGGGGGGAAGTTGTCAAGCAGAATCAAGTTCCTTAAGCCAGGCCCCAGCTAATGTCACTTTTAGTTACCCAGTTTTCTGCATTCAAATAAAACTAACCATTTTTACACATGCAGCTAGAATGCTGATTCTAAGTTTAAAACTATGACATTTAAACAATTGCAACCTATGTGACACTCAAAAGTAGGTCACTCATTTCTTTTAAACATTTAGATTTTTAGTGTCTTTCAGTCCAAATTTACTTAAACTGCTGAAATCCACAGCTCAGCCAGTCTTGTTATAAACCTTCAAGTCACTTCAGAATATAACTTTACATTGTATCCACCTCTCAGTAAGTCTTTCTTTGGCCTGCTTTGGGTTCATTTATTCAGTTTTACACAAAACAAAAAAAAGTCTGGTGTTGTTTTAAAACGCCGGCTTTCTGATAGTGGTGAGTACTGGTAATGCACCCATTTATTGGATTTAAGAAAATGAATTCCCCACAATTCTAGGTTGCTCTTGGCAATCAGCATTGCCATTCCCAATGGTTTCAGGCTACTGTGTGGGTGGCAAGTGAGGTAACCATTTTGGTGTGCGCACAAACTGCGTGGTTCTCCTGGATTCTGGCGCACTTGTGGGCTTTTTGGCCATCTTGGATTTTCTAAGCCCACAGCACCAAATGTTGCAGCATGATAGCTCAAACGTGGGTCAGGACACCCAACACTATGCAAGCCATATCATGACCTTACACCAATTGTGACGCACTATACACACCCTCTGGTGTATATTGTGCTAGATAACTATTTCTGTCAGTGGCTTCTCTTCCAGTTTGTTTCCTTTGACAGTTGGGTAGTTTGCTTCGAAGAAATGCTTGACTGTGGCCAGTTAACATCACCAGTCTTCCCAGCGAGCTCCAACAGAGGGAAGCTATTACAGAATGTGATTTGTGGTATTGTTCAGATCTCTTGGTATTGCTGTTGCCTGGTTTGCTTCTTAAAATATGACATTATCCTCTCCTCTGTTTTTTTTCACTGGGGTTCCACCACGCGAACACCTCTTCCGGTTGGTGGGGAATTCTGGATCCCCCTCTCTGTTACATGCATCAATATCTCATTTGCTTTTTGTAATAATGAGGGTTCCTCACTCAGGTAAGTACTTTACATGTCTTTAATGTCTCCAAGTGGAAGCTAGTACATAGGAGAATAGACACCGGCTTCTCCCAACCAGCAGGCATTCACCAACGGACAAGTCCTGAACACACGCACGTCACTGTATTTACACGAATACATTCCAACCTGAACACAGTGACGTGCATTCCATTCCATTCGCCACCACAGGATACAACACTTCTCCCTCCTCATATTAATCAAAGATCCAAAGAGGACAACGCCAAACAAACCCAAGAACGCACAACATGTGGCCACCACGCTGAGCACTCCTTCATGAATTCACTGAAGATTCCATACCACCACAAGCCGAATGCTGCAAAGAACCTAATGTTGCAAAGAAAACTCTACACGGATATGAGAGGAAGCCATATGCTAAGCCATCAACCACCCAGAAATATACCACCCGTAAATTGAAACTCACCATACCAGTACCCTCCAAAAACACTAACACAAAGCCCACCAGAAGAACACCAGTACCAACACAACCCTAGTCCCTACTGTTCAAACCCAAGGACCCAACCCACGAGAACACCAACTCTAACACCAACTCAAACTCCGAGCTGCCCCTCTGAGCACAGGCCTGCCACACCTGACACTCAAAAACCCGAACTAATGCTCAAAACCAAGAGTGCACTATTCATCTTCCGCCCCAGGCTGCCACCCCGGAGCCTCCAGCCTGCCACACCGGAGCAGCAGCCCACCGGCAATGGACCCTCCCGGCATCCAAAACCCACTACAAGCACTACACACGGGTCTCTCAACCAACAGCATGTTAAAAATCAAAGCCAAACAACCCCTTGATAAGTAACCTAACCACCAAACATTACCCTCATAGAGATGAAAACTACAAAGTGCACCTAGCACAAAACGAAACTCAGAAACTTGTCTGACCAAGAAACACACCTTACAACCCTAATCTGGCGTCACAACGCAACACCAGCACGAACTAAAACATGCATAGTAAAATATGCAGAAACCTAAAACTCCACCTATTAAACGTGCAAGGCCCGACCGGCACCTTACACGCCATGGAGAAAGTCACCATTACTCACACCCAACAGATCCGCCTGGCCACCTATAGGGCAAAATATCACGTCTATGCGCTCAGTCTACAGCATAAACGGATAACTGCAGAAAACACTGCAATAAAACTCTACAGTGCATGAACTATTACCGTAGCCTGCATTTATTTGCAACCACAATAAATAAAAACCAGCATCACAAACCGTACCCGAGTACATGAACCCGTCCGGCGCTCACTACTCACCCTAGATACTTAACTGTTCTGGAGTTACTTTATGACCACAGACGTCCCTACCACGGACATATCCTAATAGGCACAACATACTCTAAGATGCATAACAACGCAAACAAACACTCAGCATACCATACTGAAAAATGTTCGTGTGACCATAAACAATCACATGGAAGATAATGCATTCAAAACTTTTAGTAACTTTACATGACCCCATTGTGGTCACTGCATTAACCCACGCTAACAGCGTGCTAAGAACAACAACCACAACAATAGACCAAGCATCAGTAAAACTGCACCCATATAATGGACCCACCCGGCGCTCAGAACCTCTGAGTATCCGGCTTGGTAATCCTAGTAAACCACACACCTCCCTGAAAACGTAAATACACAGGATCAGAAACACACACAACAATCAGCATAGCACGCTACAAAACGTTTGTATGTCAAATGAACAATTGCATGGAAGATAAAGGAAGACAAAACTTTTGGCAAGGTTCCATGACCCCATTGTTCCCTCAAAAGTCCAGCCCAAAGTCCACGGGCATGACAGAATATAATTAATATTATTACCCTCGAGTCCGACTTTTCCCAGAAACCCTGAGAAAATAGGATCTCCACCGCACCTGGAAAAAAAACCATAATATACATGCACAAAATAACTTCCTCCATTAGGGCATAATCCCACGTTGAAGGAAATCTCAACTTTTCTTTTCCCAATGAAATCCGCACCATCCCTCCCCTGCAAGAGAAGTAGAATGCAAGATATCACATTTTTCACACTGACGCAATGACAGGGCCACAACACCCAACACAATTTCTCATCCATACAGACCCATACGAAAACAAGTACACCAGAGGCCACAATTACAGTCCCAGGCATTCATTCCGGCCTCACACAACAAAACAGCATAGAACAGCGTTAAACGTCACCCAAAGTGAGATCGTTGATTCCCACATAAAAGGCATGCAAATCTGGATCCAGTTCCTTAAGGATGTCAAAAAACGAGACCCATCTGTCACAAAAAGGACCCTCTTGGCAAACATCCGTCCAACACGACGTACACCTGTGATTAGATTTCCTCTTCGCATGATAACAGTACTTGCTGCCTCTGACCAGCTGTATACTCCTCTTCCTCGCAACATGGACTGGAACAACGTCACCATGTCGCTCACCAGAACACCTAGTCCGAAGATCCCGATCCATTACACCGCAACTACCACACGGCACCACCTCCTCGACCTCATGGTTGCTGCGCAGCTGACAGCCTGGGTTACCAGTCACATTGCAGCACATCGAGGACGCACCAAAACTACCCTCCAAAGCAGGACATGCGTTGCGTTCTGCTTGAACGCATGCGCCTCTACTGATCTGCAGTTGGCTGTCCTCCCCGCAATGGCCAGACACAGTGCTTGGTGAAAGTCCCTCAGCACAACATCGATCGAGCCCCTCAGGAAACGCCGAGGCCATTGCTGAGGGTCAAAACTTATGCAAAACAGTCCAAACGGCACCGCTCCACATAAAATTAAATCCAGTACCGTGACAATGGTTGGACCCCAACTACTGGACTCGGGGGCACGGCTTATTGGTAGGCTCCCGCTACAGTTGTAGTTCCGTAGATCTGATGGCCCTTGATGGAGTTCCCAGTACCGGACACTGGTGACTGGACCCAGGAACCACAAACCTCAGGTGGCTCCCGCTACAGCCACGGGACTGGATCCAAGGACCACGTACCTGGGTGGCCCCTGCTACAGCACAAGCCGCTCTCCGGCCACATCAATCTGCAGGCGCTGGGCTAACCGCACTGGATCTAGGGGCTCCACAACCACGATGGCCCCCCGCTGCAAGCAGGACACCCTACGGCCAAATCAGTCCGTGTGCGTTGGGCTCTCCGCACTGGATCCAGGGGCTCCACAAACTTGGTGGCCCCCGCTACAGGCAACCAGCACTTAACTACGACGGACAGAACCCAGCGCCTCGCTGGGTGGGATAGTCCAGTTGGAGGGCAGTGTCTACTCCACTCTGCTGCACCCTCCGCGGCAGCCCCTATCCTCGTCGCCAGGGTAATAATGAGGGTTCCTCACTCAGGTAAGTACTTTACGTGTCTTTAATGTCTCCAAGTAGAAGCTAGTACATAGGAGAATAGACACCGGCTTCTCCCACCCGGCAGGCATTCACCAACTGACAAGTCCCGAACACACGCATGTCACTGTATTCACACGAATACATTCCAACCTGAACACAGTGACTTCCATTCCATTCGCCACCACAGGATACAACACTTTTCTACGTAATTCTGCTGGCGAGAGCCTAGGTGTATCAGTGTTGTTCGTTCCCCTGAGAACCGCTTTCAGTGAATGACTGTTGGTGGGGCGGGGGGATGTCTTGGGAGTTACGCATCTGAGCAAGAAAATTTTCAACGGGTGTCCGTGGTTTGTACATCATTCTTACGAGTGATATTTGAGCAGGAAATCAAGTCGGTTGATTTTTTTTTTTTTCACACCATTTTGGATCTCATCGGGTAGTTTTGTGTTAAGGTATTAAATCCACTTAATTATCAAACAGGGAAATTAGGCCAAAACAAATCGTATATGTGTAGCAGTCAGAGCTCCATTTAATCTTTGAAGGCCATTAGAACCGCCCTCTCTGCCAGTGTCTCAATATTGTGTTAGATTGTACATGTAAAATATGCACACAGTATTGACTTTTGCTTATCTGTATGTGCCCCTTTCAACTACCCTCTACAGATCATCTGAAACATTACTAGGAATATTATTTTCATGATCTGCTTACCAGTTTTTGAAGTGTGTGAAATGTCCTCACAGTGACTCGAATTCCTATGGTTTGTAGTTTTCCACGCTTGGTGTGTTATTTGAAAGAATAGTAGCCTCCAGATCCTGTCCCAACCGCCAAAGATGTGTTACTCGCTTTATTTGTGAAGAACTGGGGTATGTTTCCAGAGACTGCAGTCCATAAACGGTGATATAGGTGACACATGTTTACTATCGGTCAGAATCCAACTGTGACATCAAGCTTACCTCCCACCCGGATGATGTCATCTTCGATGTCCTGTGCATTAGTCTGAGCAGTGTATGGCGGGGACTGCAGCTGAGGGGTATGCTTGCGTCCACACATTGATGACCTCCAAGTGGGGTCCTCTTGTCCCTCTTGCTGGCGGTCCTGGGGGCATTGGGGCTCAGAGAGGCTGATGGTGGACCTGCACTAGTGCACATGGAACTATCCAGTTCCTTTTTGTTTTTTTGTTTAAATGTGCTCTTTATTTGAACTGGCCGTAAGTGTACAGTTAACCCTCCCTTCACTCATGACTGGCACCACATCTGATTGATAGAGGAGAGATTGTAAACTTCTAATAGACTAGGGAAAAATGTATGTTGGAAAAGGAATGCAAAATGAAAGAACAAGTGCATAAGGCAGAAAATACAAAAACACTTGCATGGTGATAAGGAGGTTTACTAAAACATTATACTATCGACATAAGATTTATGTATGAGCTCCCTCAAGTTGGGCAGCCTTCATGGCGACAAATGACATATGTAACAATGCATTACACAATATTTGGAATGACAGAGTACAATCAAGTCCTCTATTGCATTGCAGAACTTACGAATGTTAGCTCCACAATACTGACAAATACTCAGGTCTTCCAGTTTGTCTAATCCAGAATTAGCCAATTCCAACATGGACCTCAAACACAAGGACACAATCTTTCCATTTCCCTTTCAGACCTCCCAATCCAAGATGGTCACTCACCACTTCAGTTGAAGTGGTGAGTGACAGTAGGCCAGGCTATGTTAGCTCTAGACTATTTCAATTGATCTTGAAACGTGTAGGTCATGTCTCAACACACCCAGCGACAAATCCAGCCCTTAAAGCCGTCTTTGTGCCATCCTTCCACCTGCTTGGTTTCCTTTGATGTCCTCTATGCTCTTGTTCTCTCCATTTTCCAGCACTGGATCTCTACCTCCTGTGTGCTGTGCTTCTAGAAGGTGGCAGTCTTTACCTGCCGTGGCTTTTGTCTCCCTACTTTTCTCTAGCACCCACTTTTAAAATCACTGACTCAACTGAACTGGAGAACTTACAGCCCTTTAAGATTGGTCAGCAATACATTTGAGAGGAATGGGGATGCAGAGTTTACTCAAACATCAATAAACGAAATAACTCAGGAAGTTGGCAAAAAGATAACTGTTTTAATATCAATTATCTAAAAAAGAGAGTACAACAAACGTCATCAGACGATTCATAGAAAGGTCTCAATGAACTTTATAAAAAAGCACACTTTTATACTAAAATCTCGTCATAGGTGACGTACAACCTGCATATTACAAACATCATCCTACGTGGCAAACTACAAAAACCTACTGAAGAGAGGGATAGGGTCTAAGGGAACATCTAAGTATATAATCCATGCTCGTCTAATGGGCATGAGAAAGGTGATACGTTTTTTAACATCAGGTGGGGCAACAAAGCCCTTCCCTAAAAACAGGTCACTATGAACATCACTAAATACACAAAGTCTTATTGGCTATGAAAGAATAGGACTTCTAATCATGCAATTCTCTACCATTGGTTGGCTTCTAACCTCCGTCAGCATCCTTCAGCCCACGCTAGCCGCATGCAGGACAAGCATCCAGGTGCTGGTGAGTTAGTCTTAAACATCTGCTTCCTACCAATTAGAACTTCATCCATCATCACCTCAGTGGTCGGTTGTCAATTAAGGCCTTTGAACACATCCTTGGGAGACTTCTTTTGCTCTGGAAGATACAGGGGAGTAGAGGCGCACTCTGCCCTTGTGCGTAAGTGTGACCATCCTGCTTGTCCAACTCGTTCTCCCCACATGACTGAAGACCACGAAAGTGAGCTTTCAGTGTATTAAAAATATTTTCCAATGTCTCTTTGATGTCTTCTTTGTTCTCTCCAAGCTTCTGAACAGGAGTTTCATTCCTTCACCAGATTGTAACAAATTTCTTTTCTTCTCAGCCAAATATGACTTTGGCTTCTTGGCTTGTTCAACCTCGCCTTTCTGAATTTTGCTTGTAATCCATGTGTTTGCAAACTGTGCCACGCTGAAAAAAGTAGCCTTTCTCCTTTAACTCAGCTCTGCTTATATAGTTCATAGTGGGACCATCCATTCTTTACTCATTCCTATATATCCATACATTGGCGCTTGCTGTAATCTATTCACTATAAAGCTAGTCTCATGAAAACTTTGTCTGCTTACGTTACTTTGCGTTTGTACACGTGTGAACCGGCTTAAAATCTTCATCATTTCTGTAGCATAAGCCTCTTCATCTTGAGCCCAAGATATTGCTTATCTTTGATACTTTCTTGATGCCTTATAGAATATCTGCATTCTCTCGTCCCTGCATCTCATCTATGTACGTCAGCTCGACTCTGTGTGACATTACCACTCTGCTTCGTCATTCAGGCATCCTGCTTCTTCTTTAATTTAGTTTAAACGGCCATCATACTGTCTTGAATGCAGGCATGGTTTTCTCAATGGGAACCTTGCCTCCAGGATTTCCCTTGGCATCTGTCGTTTCACTTGTTCCGCATATGTCACGCACTCCAGTTTCCAGTATATAGGCATTCTGGGAAAAGTGGTTGAGGTGGGGGTACTTATTTCCTTCTCTACACAGCTCTTCCGCCCAACTGCCAGAATGGCTTCAGAAAAGACAGACCTTTTACCGCTGCCTTAACAAATGAAGCAAGGCTTCCAGGACTTGACTCATACTCATGCCGGTAAAATAGCTCAGCGAGCTGAGCGCTCACTGCTGCAATCTGACCGTGATCTGCAGGCCGCAGGTTCGAATCCCGGCAAAGGCCAACTCAGCCTTTCATCCTTCCGAGGTCGATAAATGAGTACCAATTTTGGTTGGGTGGTATTGTATGTAAATATGTGCTTTGTAAAGCACTTTGGATAAAGGCGCTATATAAATAACACATCATTATCATACATTCACACGGACAAATTTGTATTTCTATGGTATGTTATGGCTGGCCTTTGTATCAGAAATGTTGCATATAAAACACCAGTACAGATAGCAGAGGCAGTTCCTGGACAAGGTACCTTTTGAGAGCTATTATGGTATAAAAAATAGAAATAGACACAGAGACACAAAAACCACTAGAAGGACGCACACACTGTGATGACTTGGCAGGAGCCTTAACTCTGAACTTTGCTACATAACGTCACTTATTTCTATTCACATGCAAAACTAAACAATTTGATGAAAGCAATCTTCAAAAGAGTTTAGGTTACAAAACTCAGTCTGAAATGTTATTGAATACCGACTTCAAAGTCGCAGTAATAATAATTATAATAATTGGTTATTTATAACGCACTTAATACCCAGAGGTTTCCAAGCACAGACCCGGGGATCAAACCTGTGTTGCTACGGGTCGTCTTGCTTCCAAGGCAAGTGCAGTGGCCCTGAGCTATCCTCCCAAGACTAAATGTGAACGATATGTTCACAAGTTACAGTAGAGTCTCGAATTACCTGAATCCGAATACCACGGAGGTGCTCCAACTAGTAATATAACAGCAAATTCCACAAACTATACAAGCGTCTCAAATGTCATACATTTCCAGCATTATTAAGTGACGATGCTGCCTTAATCCTAAACCTAGGATTTTTCTCCAATAGTTTGATTTTGAAAATACTAATACAGGCATGTTTCAACATATAACACTAAATGATATCTTTAGGGCAAATTTCCTCTGCATCTCCTTGTGCAAATATTCCATTCATCCGTTTTTCTATTAAATGTGCCTTATTGGTGATCTTCGTTATTAAAGCTGAGGCTACCTGGTACTTCCACCTGAACAATTCACCAAGTATTCTTATATTCCCTAACCCAGCAAGTAAGTGATTTCAATCAGGCACACACCCAAGTCTCGCCCAGCATGTAGTGCGCAAATGAAACCCTTATTTATTTTTATTTATAAGTTCAATATTCTGAATGATATACCACTCATATCACACCCTCCTCAAAATACCCCCTCCCCACCAGGTTACACTGAAACAGGAATCAGGCTAGATGTAAAGGTTATTTGTTTTTTTATTTAGAATTTAACATCACAATATATTTTCAATAGGTAACAACCATCACCAATGGAGTGACAGAAACAATGAATAATATCTTTAATGCACTAGAAATTAAGTAATGAACACAAAAAGAATGCAGCAAATAAAAGAATACTTCTGAGTTGGTTTGGACAGATAGCACTATGGTTAGGGGTTCCCCTTGCAACGCCCCTCAACCCACCAATGGGCAATTTAAATAGATGTGAGGAGAGAGCAGGTATTTGGGAATAATGCAGACCAAACAGAATATCACGCCCACCTTCCCCCCTTAAACACAAGAGAAAAAACGGATTTGACTATTCAACTGTCAGGATGGCTTTGAAATTGGCTGAGCAAAAACACAAAATATGTTCAAAATGCTTAAATTATTATAAATTCCTATGGGAGCCGCTTTGAACAGATGCAAGCAAACACAAGCAATGATTTAATTAAAAGGAAACAGTTGGGATCTCAAAAAGCCAAGTGGGAAATTATTTAAAGGTTATTCACACGTGTAAAAACCTTTCCAAATGTCAATTCGCGGCAAACATTTACTTATGCGATGTTTGATATAACGGGTCAATCGCACTGTTTCACAGTTGTGTTTGTAGCTAAGGATGTTAGGTACAAGTGGGAGTTGAAATTCCGCTTCTATCTTAGAAACTGAGGGAGTTAAAGAGGTTTTAGTGAGAGGTGTTTTTCGAAAATAAAGTCACGAATTTGGACACTGACTTCAGATTACAATCAGAAAATATGGCTTATGCTTTCATTCAAGGCTAGAGCGTTCAGGCTAGGCAACCAAGTCGGGACGAAGTAAGCTCTGAGACTGATTCATGCCTTCAGTAACAGATCCCCATCACCTTCCATCAGAATAAGATAGCCCTACAGATTTTGAACTGTTACTGCTTAGGAAAGTAGGAATAGTTCAGAGATCAGAATGGAACAAGATAATGCAAGGTATACAATAGCATCCGATTAATACTCAAAATCCACTGGGATTTAAGATTTTTGACAGTCACGGTTCTGGTCAATGGGTTGGATCTATCAAGGAAAGACAGCACATCAGGCGCATGACTGGATCAGCTAGGCCGGTCACCGAAACTGCACAGGATCTGCCCTTCTTGTTTCTGGGTATTTCAAATCAGCGGGATGGCGAATTCATCTTGAAATGTATTGCCAAAAATTAGTCTAACAAATCTGCCCTTTTGATATTTTTCACCATTTCTGATAACAAGTCATGAGTCTCTCAAAATTGTTCATTACATGTTCTTTAACAGCAAATGGTCCACCTTTTGTCTCTCCCTGGAGCTCAAGGAGTAGCCCCAAATTTGGGAACCTTCTGCAAGCCAAGTTTACGACCTCTTCGCACGTCCATTTCCTGGCCTGGAGAATCTGCCATTGTTCAATCTCTGGCTGTAGATAAAAGTCTGTCCTACCCCACAATTATCATATGCCAATGAGTATCTGCTGAGAGGAATGCACTCCCCTTGGGGGAAACCTGTTTTTCCACTTCTTGCAGCCCAGCCAGGCTAATTTATTCATAATTTCTTGACTTAAAATCCAGCAGAAAACAAACTTGTTGCATCAAACGACATAGATAAATTACTTTCTTAGATTTAAACCTGTGGGATCAAAAACAACTGAAATCTGTGTTTCTTTCAGCAACAATCCTTTTATATTTGCTAATCCAGCAGGCTTTTAGTTTAGATAACTTTAAAGCTTAATTGGGAGAGCCCATTTGACAGGAACTGTCATTCACAGGTAGCCCAGGGTATTGCACTCAGATTTTTGACAGGAACTGTCATTCACAGGCAATCCAGTTTTGCTGAAAAATGTTTTGCTCTTAACCTTTCAAGACTTTGTACATTCACCTTAGGTTAAATGGATTTTAGCGCCAAGCAAGATTTTGAGTGTGGAGAAGTGTTATGTACAGGCATTTTGGAGTTTCACTTCCAAAGCGCTGCTTTTCCCTCTGCACTCCGTTTCTTGTCTTGGAGCCCACTGGCCCATTTTCGGCAGTGTGTGCTCTATTCCATCACACATGCACCATGAATGGCAGGTTGTGCAGCCATCTTTTTGTGTGTTGAAAAATGCGGTTTTGGAGGTTTTTGGCACACACAAAGGTTTTTGCCGCCATTTTAATGTTTCTTGCACCATAGCTAGCAGAGTGATGCCGCATAGTATAGCAGAGTGGGTCAATACATCGCACACAGCATACGTATTACTGACAAAATAGGCCTTTACATGGCAATTGTACATCTCTCCCGCAGACTTCCTCTGCATAGTTTTCTCTAGCTCCATCAATTTACCCAAACAGAAAGTACTTCCCTATATACCTTCCCCAGCACTTGCGCGATCTGAATGACACTTGGCCTAGTAGGAATGCTGCCTCTGTCTTAACTCTGTTCCCCCTCCCTTGCCGCGTCGGGCCTTGAAACACTTGTGTATAGGCACGTTCTAAATGCCATATCATATCATACCTCAAACATGGACAATGCACAACTGGACCGGGTGTGTCTTCCCTAGCTTTATTACCATACAGTTGACCACAATATTGCAAATATTGAGGTGTACTGTGATGAAGCCGCCTGCCCATACCTTGGGGTGAGAGGTGGAGTGTCCCCCGAGGCTGGGTACTGCCCCCTTCTATGTGATGATAGGCCGGGGAGGAAACCCTGGTTTACCCCTCTATGCCACAGTCTTCTGGCAGGGGCTCCTCACATTGAGCATGAACATGACCCTAACCCTTTAAGAGATCCAAACGGTATCCAGTCTTTTCACCGAAATTTTTTTTCACCTCAACTTTTTTCATTGAATATTTTCTAATGTTTGTTTGCAAAATGTTTGGGGTCGGTTTTTAAGGGTGCTAAACGGGCAGTTCGGGCCCACCCAAAAAAAATCCATTTGTTGAAAATGTTTTAGTTAGAAAATATTTGATGAAAAAAGATTAGGTGAGAAATCTTTCGGTGAAAAGACATGCAACTGCTCCAAGCATAAGTAGTATATTTAAAACGCAAACACGATTCTCGCTATATCCAGGAGTCATTAGGCCCTTCTGCAAGGTGTTTTGGCACGCTTTTCACAAAATTTGGTAGAGTTACCTTGGGTCAGGGGGGTGGGGTATGGTGTGGTGGTGCACAAGGGTATGCCAAGTCTGTAAAACTGTACCAGAAATGAAGTATTTCCTTTTACATAATCCATCACACAAAAAATTAAACCTGAACTCCCACTATACACCACTCCTCACAACACTTTACATATGGTAGTTTACACGAGCACTATAGCTAAAATGAGCCTTCTCCAGCATTAGATCTTTCATGGATTCACATGCTTAGAATATTCCTCGTCGTCAGGCTGGGAACCCTCTGTCTTTTTTAAATAGCATTTTCCTTTGGAAAACTTCGACACTTTAGTGTCCTATCAATGTCCTTTTGGGGCGCTTATGCACCACCCATTAGGACGTAAGGTATAAATAGACCGGCCCCCACGGCTTCTCCTCCGATTTCAACCGTCTCCAAAGTGTCTGGACCACCTTGAGCTTTCTACACTTTTGTGGTTGTAGTAATTTCTTTCCCAATGTTGGGGAAAGCATTGTTTCGGCCCTGCGGAATGAAAAAGGTATGTGAGGGGGACGGGCACATGGACTGCCTCTATTGCCTATACCCTCATCATTCCGCCGATACATTTGACATCTGCAAGGGTTTCTCGCAGAAAACATTGAAAGACCGCAATCGGCATCTGATATCGTGGCTGAACGAAGGGGCCTACCCTCCATCTGAGGTAGGATCGGTGTGCAGTGTAGCATCGGAGAGGCCTTCCCCCTCGGTTCCTCGCTGGTCGGTGTCGGCTGAACCGCCGGCAAAGAAGTCGCAGCCTACAGAAAGGAGTTGCCCCTCTTCGGGGAAAACATCTGACGAAAGGGGCTCCTTCTTCCTCTAAACCTAGTCAATGTGACCTGTCCCGAAGGCCTAAGAAATCTTCTTCTACTTCTTCGAAAAAGGACAAAGGATTCTTCGAAAAGCTCCTCATCAGGACACCATCATAGGTCTTCCTCGAGTAGAGAATCTGTGAAGCACCTGTCCAGAGATTCAAAAAAGGCAGGATCGCCTGACAAATCTGCGCCACAACTGCCAGCGCCGTCGACGGGAGTCCTGTCGTGGACGGCTTCACTCCCGGCTGCAGTGTCTGTCTCTACAGTGGTGTCGTCGGCCCTAGTGGCGGCGATCGACGAGGGCCCCAGATTTTCGTCATCGACATACCAAGGTCTTGGCAACCTTCGGCATATGACGCAATTCTGCCGGGCACCGGTCTGGCAGACCGGTGGGCTCAAAGTCGCGGATTATGGTCCGACAAGGTGGTGGTCAAGAGCGACTTACAGGAAGCTCTTCGATGGTGGCAGTTCTCGGACAATCTGATTTGAGGAGTGCCATTACTGTAGCCGGAATTTCAAGCTACAATTGTGACGGATGCCTCTCAAACAGGGTGGGGAGCGCATCTGGGATCCCTCCAAGTTCAAGGTCGGTGGTCTCCAGTCGAATCGAGTCTTCACATCAATGTGCTGGAACTAAGAGCCGTTAATTGGGCTCTAAAATCGTTTTGCCGTGCATACGAGGCTCTGTCGTGAGAGTGTTAACGGACAATACAACCACAATGTTTTACCTCAGGAAGCAGGGGGGGGCACGCATTTCAGAATGCTCTCGAGGGAGGCTCAGGATCTATGACATTGGATCCTCAAACAAGAACTCAATATTGTGGTGTTTAATCTGCCAGGGGGGATGAACGTGCAGGCAGACTCTCTCAGCAGAGAAATTAACCAACTCCACGAGTGGCAGCTGAAGGATCAGCAGGTGTCGAGCATTTTCAGGAAATGGGGTCGTCCATCGCTGGATCTCTTCGCCACCCGCGAGAACAGAAAGTGCAAGCAATTTGCCAGCAGATGGCCTCAACCAAATTTGGATGCGTTCTCGTTCCCGTGGACAGGCAGGTTCGCTTATGCATTCCCTCCAGTGGATTCTGAAATTCCCATGCCGTGTGATCCTGGTGGCCCCGTACTGGGCCAGGCAGCTGTGGTTCTCACTTACTCCATCTATCCGTAGCAGAACCAATGCGGTTACAAGTGATGCCGGACCTTCCGTTTCAAGACAAGGGTGCAGTTTGGCACCAGGACCTGGGCTCTCTCAGCCTGACGGCTTGGCTCCTGACTTCTCAGAGTTTGGGTTGCTAAACATTCCTAGTGACTGTCGTCGCATTTTGGAAGCGGCTAGAGCTCCGACCACGAATGTCTCCTATGCATGCAAATGGAAAAGATTTTGTGTGTGGTGTAAGGATCAGCCTGGGTTAGACCCTTTTAAGCATCTCATCGGGGCAAGTTGTGCCCTACTTATTACACTTGGTGAAAAAAGGTTTGGCGTTCTCCTCCATAAAAGTTCACCTGGCGGCCATTTCAAGATTCACTCGGAAGAGGCACGCTACCCCTCTGTTCAGTGATCGTCTCGTTAAACATTTTCTAAGAGGACTGTTTCGGACTTTCCTCTGGCCAAGAAATTCCCCCCTGGTTGGAGTCTCTATCTGGTGCTGTTGGGTCTGATGAAGGCCCCGTTTGAGCCTATGTCGTCGACGCCCCTGGAGTTTTTGTCATGGAAAGTGGCGGTTTTAGTGGCCATTACTTCAGCAAGAAGAATATCTGAGTTGCAAGCTCTAGTGATTGATCCTCCGTACTTACTTTTCTTCAAAGACAAGGTGGTGTTAGCTACTAACCCGCATTTTATCCCAAAGGTGCCAGCTACGTTTCATAAACTCTCTTCTATTGTGCTACCATTATTCTTCCCTTCTGCTTCCTCATCGGCAGAAAAGGCGCTGCATACGCTGGATGTAAAAAGGGCATTGAAATTGTATCTGACTCGTACTCTGGAATTCAGACTTTCAAGACAACTGTTTGTGGCTTATGGACCCTTAGTCAAGGGAAGAGCAATCACCAAACAAGGTCTGTCTCGCTGGGTCTCATCAGCTATTTCCTTCTGTCACTCTAAGTCAGGAAAGCCTCTGTAGAGGCGCCCGAAGGCGCACTCGACGAGATCCACTGCGTCATCGGCAGCATAATGGTCGGGAATTCCTTTGGTGGACATCTATCAGGCGGCCTCCTGGTCGGTGCTGCATACATTTACTCAGCATTATTGCCTGGAGCAGCAACATGGTGCAGATGTACAGATGGGACATGCAGTCCTGCAACGCCTGTTTCAGTAAGGTAAGCCCCCACTCCGTGGGGTATCTGTTTTCAATGTTACCACGGCAAATGTCTTCTTGCTGGTCTTATATGGTGTGTTCCTAATGTATTGGTTTGCATTACACGCCACCATGTATGATGAATACTGCTATGTAATCTATTCTAAGCATGTGAATCCATGAAAGACCCAATGCTGGAGAAGGGAGTAGTTTCTTACCTGTAAATCCGTTTCTCCGGTGTTGGTATCTTTCATGGATTCACATGCGCCTGCCGGCCTCCCCTGCATGCAAACCTAGTTGGTGCCTCTACTTTGGAGGTTAAAATCTGAGGAGAAGCCGCGGGGGCGGGTCTATTTATACCTTACGTCCTATTCGGTGGTGCGTAAGCGCCCCAAAAGGATGTCGATAGGACACTAAAGTGTCAAAGTTTTCAAAGGGAAAACTCTATTTAAAAAAAGACCGAGGGTTCCCAGCCTGACGACAGGGAATATTCTAAGAATGTGAATCCATGAAAGATACCAACGCTAGAGAAATGGAGTTACAGGTGAGAAACTACTCCCTTCTGTAGTGGTGCTGTAGTGTAACTTAAGGTTTAATATATAATTAATCTTTTATTACGTGCCAAATAACGGAGAGCAGTCTCTAAGCGCGGGACCGGGATTCAAACCTGTGTTGCTCTGCATTGCCTTGCTTCCAAGACAATCGAGATGACCCTGATTTATCCTCCCATCCCAGGAGGACATAATGGGGTGGGATGTTTTCTGTTGGGGAAATACTTCATTTGGATATGGTCTTTATACTTTTAAGGATGGCTTTCCCCAACCAATGATTAGTATGTATTACTTCCTGGAGAATTTCTAAAATGTTGATTGTGGTCAAGAAAAGAGCACTTCACATAGTGACAATATGAATTCCTAACTGCTCCCTGACCACAATCCAAAAAATGTTCTGAAGATTATTGGACTGGAGTTGACCAAGACCTAGAATATGTGGAAAGGCTTTTTGATGTGAGGAAATAAATATGCTCTCAAGAACAGTATTTTGTCCACCCATATTATAAAAGAACCACCAGGTGGAGGGGCCCCGTACCATCCAAGTACCATCCATCCACTCTACATTTTAAAAAAATTAACGTTGGCAATCCAAACATTTGTACAGCTCACCTTTTCATAGGATATAACTTTAACTCTTTTCAAAACACGTGTCTTACAGGACATCATATTTAATTTTGAAATATTTATGAAACCATGGTTTACATACCGTCTTTAATATTTCCTTTATGTAGAAGTGAGGTGGAGTAGTTTCTCTATTTTGTGTTACTCACGAATGCAATGAATTTGTTGCACACTACCTTAGTTAGCTAATCTATTTTGACTGGGCTAAAGTGCCACCTATAAGCCAAAACTATTGCATTAGAGTAGAGCTAGAGACAAAAAGCATATGAGGGGCACAAAGATTGTAGGCTGAGTTTTGTTATTTACCCACCCATTGACTGCCCATGGCAATGCTAATCCCTATGGTCATTACCACCCTCTTCCTACCTCTCCCCGCCCAAAGCACATCCTCATGGGATTGCTTTGAGCTAGCTTTCTCAAGCCTTACTATCAAACTGTGTGCTAGATGTGTCTGCCAGTGTTTTTCAAAGCAATCTTCTGAGAATTAATTACTTTATTAGAGCTATAAACACACTTCTGTTGTAATAACCACCAGGGGTGTTGCTAGGTCTGGAAAAGATCCAAGGCTATGCTAATGTTGGGACTCGGGCCAGCTATCCTTTTGGTTGTAGCCCTTGAGCTTCTATATGGTGCTACAACCAAAAGACCTCGTGCTATAGCCCCCTTAGCCCCACACACCCTTAGCAACGCCTCTGGGAATAGCAATGTCTTAACAAAGTGTGCCTTCAGCCACTCGATTTGTAAGCACTATGCATGCCCTTGACTGAAGTCCTGTTAAAAGCAAACATTGGCAAAGCCAAAAAGTGTTGGCTTGTGTATAAATATTAGGTATGTGCCATGCATGGAATTAATTATATGCCCAGGTACTCGCACCATTTTGCAGTTGCTACCTTCGATGGCCAGTTAATACCACTACTGCAGTACCTAGCAAATGCTTTTCCCATGCCTACTCAAAAGCCAAAACTATTGGCATTGTCAATCCTTGTCTTGGTATTGTTTATGGCAAGACTACATTAGTGTATTGCTGGTTAACAAATGCATTTCACGGTAAACCTTTCTTTTCATTTGCCAAGCTGTGCGTAATTCAACCAAATATGTATGCTCGTTCAATTACCAAATTATACAAGTAATTATTCATAGATTTTATTTTTTCTTTCCAGGTTTGCAAAAATCAAACTGAGTGCTTCGGAACCAATAATCCCATTCAGAGAGAGCATTATAAGACCCCCAAAAGTTGACATGGTGAACGAAGATCTTGGGAGGCAGCATAAAGTTGCGGTCATACATCAGGTGAAAGAAGATCAGAGTAAAACCACAGAAGGTGTTCAGATCGATTCTGATGGGCTTGTAACTATGACAACCCCAAATAAACTTGCAAGCATCAGCGTTCGAGCCATGCCCCTTCCAGAAGAAGTGACTCAAATCCTTGAAGAGCATAGCGATCTAATTCGGATTATGGAACAATTCAATTTAGCTTTGAACGAAGGGAGCGGCACCCATGAGATTGGTCAATTTACTTTGAATAGAATTAAAGAATTTAAAAATAAATTGGAACAAAATCTTAAGGGCAGAAGGTGGAGAAATGCAGTTGACCAGATTTGGTCATTTGGGCCACGCCGAAACGGGCCCAATATTTTGTTGAATCGATTGGAAGCGTATGAAAGACCTTCTGTTTGGCAATGCCTTGACACAGCTTCGAAAGAAGGCAGTAAATCCAGAGATTTAGACAACAGCATTATTAGTGGATTTCAGCTGGTCACCCTCGCAGGGCCTTTGTGTGAGGAGCCTCTGATGGGGGTTTGCTTTTTAGTGGAAAACTGGGACATGAGTAAAGTGCAGACTCTGGTATGTGCTGCACGGCAGGATTCTGTGGATTTTGATAACTTGAATGATATAGAACCTAGGGAAACGAGCACAGCATTGAATATTTCTATTGACGAATCTTCCACTGACCGTGACAACCTCGATTCTTCTAGTGAAGACGGTGCCAAATCATTGGAGAAGATAACCAAGCGTAAAGGGGAAACGGCACTTGCAGACTGTTATGGCCCTTTCTCTGGACAATTAATAGCCACAATGAAAGAAGCATGCAGGTATGCATTCCAAGCAAAACCTCAGCGACTCATGGCAGCCATGTACACATGTGAAATCATGGCAACTGCTGAAGTATTAGGTGAGACATCAGTTCCTTTTGTTAAACACTTTCCAATATGGCTGAAAACTACTTGTCCATTGCGTTCTATGTTTACAATGTTAAGCCATAGAAGTATGCTTTAACAGAGAGAATGTTAGGTGTATTGGGTAACGCTGCTTCCTTGGTTTCATTAATGCATGATGTGAGAAAGATGTCCTTCCCCTATTAGTCCATGTAGACTGAGATTGCTTTGTCAATCCTTTCTTAAGATAGTTCTCCTAAAACTGTACTCTTGTGAAATACGCCTCAGTAGGATGTCTTCTAGCATAGGGGAGCACACTGGTAACATTCCTAAATCAAAGTTGCCTTAGATGTCTAATATATGGATAATGGACCCACTTCCAAACATTATAAGGATATTAATTTACAAGTCACAAAAGCAAGCTTTCCTTGAACAAATAGAGGAATGAGGCAAAGGGCAGAGTTTCTTCATCAGGACCCGGAACTCTAAGCTGACTTGCAATACCCTTTTTATGTATTGTAGAGGGGTCGGGAGGGGGGTAATTATTATGATACATGGTCGTACTACCAGCCCCTTCTTATGTCCTCTCGTGCTCACACTGATGCAAGCTATTTTACAATTGTTCATATGTAGACTCAAACTAGAATTTGTTAATTTGCTAAAATAAAACTGCGTATAATATGCAGCAAACAAATATAAGCAGATTTAATACAAACGCTTTTACCATTTGAGTTTGTTGCGTAAAACAAGTGCTAACATGCAAACAGTTAACAGCTGTCCCGGATTAACTTTGCCGGGATAAACATGGTACCTACGTGAAACTTCTTAAGGGTTATTATTTGCAAATATAAATGTAAGGGTTATAAAATGTATGTGTGTCCAAAATGTGTTTTGTGCTAATCTTTGTATTTTTTCAAGGCTAGGCACAGAATTATTCCCAATTATATGTTCTCTTATAACACCTAGTAAAATTCAATATGTTTTATATCAATGATTTCTGTGAGAAGATGCTCAATAAGTCACATGGCCAGTAAATACGTTTTCAGTTTTTATTAAAAAAGGAAACCTAGATTTAAAAGTTGAATAGTGCTCCAGTTCTAGGGATGGTCAATGTACGCTTTCACTCAACTTGGGAAGGGGCTCCCACATCCCTAGACCTGGCTTTCCTACTCGCAATATATTGTGGGGGAATACTGCTTCTCTACACTTAGGGTACCCCTACTATAGAGGGACAAAGACCATAACCCTACCTCTCTAATTCCCCTGGGACTTTCTATGTGACCCATTCGGGGATGGCCGGATTGCCCAGTTTTATTTGGTTTCTGATGACAATCTCTCACTTCTTCTATTTTAATATACCGCCCTTCTTTCTCTGTCCCCCTTTTGCTCCTTTCTCTTTCTTCCTCCCTTTCTCTCCCAACTCACCCAACCCCCTTCTCCTAATCTCATGTCTAAAGTGCCTTCGATCAATCTCTCTCACCCTCAAGCATACAACAAAAATTGGTACTGCACCCTGAATCCCAACGCCATTGACTCCCTTAAATCTGCCAAATGTATCCTCCTCCTCCTTCTGCTACAGTCTTCTCTGATCTTGTGGTCTTCCTCCAACCTTGCTCAAATACCTCTCACTGACAACTGGCTTTGCTGGCTTTTTATAGCCCCTTCCTGTCCCCTTTGTTGCTCGAGTCAGCCGATATCCTGGGCCAGTCTCTTTCTAAGCTACTCTCAACTCCTTCTCTTATGAACTGGAATATCCTCAGGAAGGCTTCAAAAGGGCCTTTAGCTCTGCCCCTTTCCAGTCTCCATTTTCCTCCAGCCAGCAATGCAGTCACTGTGTGGGTTTGTTCTCTGGCTCTGTCCTGTGTTGAGAAAATAATGTCCACAACGTTTTGGGAGGGCTCCCTGGTCTCTCATAGATCTGATTAGCTCTCTGCTGGTTCCAGCTCAGCTTCTGCTCTCCAGTAGCCTTCTGGGTAGTCTGTCGTCGATGTTTGGCCTCCCCTTTTGGCTCCTGAATGGGCAAACCTATCCCACTCAGCTAAGTAGTCCATTCCTCTTTTTCCAGGCTCTCATCTATTGGGCCCAGATGTATTGTGGTACTCTAGGAACCACATTCCTTCCCGTATATCTGAGGAGGCTGCTGCAAGCTGGCAGTTGTAGTCCCTCAGAAACCACCTGAAAGAGACCTTGCCAGGTGATAGGCAAAACAGAAAAGCGTGCGCCCTACAGCGAATAGTGCAGGAGCTGGGATCTTCAAGCCAACAAAACACACAACAAAACACACAACAAAGCTCCAACCAAATTCTAATACATTCAACCTGCATTTAAGTCACTGCATAATGCTTTTACTATTCCCCCCCCATATTTAATTGTACTTTTGGTTACCTCAAAAAAGCAAGTAAGCCTACTGTATTAATTCACTTTAGCATACATGTATATCTCTATATATACAAAATTGCAGTAGGGCTCCCCCCACTGCAGGGATTCAACAGTGCTCACTCCAGTAAATAATTATGCTCAGCCCATTAAAGAAGGTTCAGAAATCATCTTTATTAGGTTCCAAATGGACAACAAGGGAAAAACATACACACTAACGCATTTCACCCGTCTGGGCTTCGTCAAAGTAAACACCCCTCCCATGCTGAGACCATATCTACATCTGTACTCTAGTACCTTGTCCATTTCATTGACTCGTATCTTCTCTTTTCCAACATCGTACATGGGAAGCGCCATCTTGGAACATAGTACATAAAACAAATATCCATCTTTGATACAAGTTATTTCATCTTTTATAACGCGATTAATACCGGATACCAGTCTATAAGCACGGGACCGAGATGTGAACCTGTGTTGCTCTACGTTGTCTAGCTTCCAAGACAAACATGTTGCCCCTGTGCTATCCTCCTGGCACAAATGTAAACTATAACCAAGACGGAAAGAAAAGGAGAAATTGTAAAACAAAAAAGAAATATGAAATGAATTAAAAATCATATGCAGTCAATCCATAAAGTTTAAGGAAAAATGTCCTTGCATTATAAAAGCAAATGAGACAAGTTTCTATGAGGTATACAAAATGGTCCCTCTTTGCATCAAACAAAATAGTCTCTATTAACATAAGTTTAATTCGTCTCTATACTATCTACTATCTGATCAGCGTAAACATTGTTTCGGCATTTAGGTATTTCTTGTGTAATGTCTTTATCAGGACCAATAGAAACTGATCTAAATTCTCAGAGCTGGTCTGAGATGTGTATTCTCTTTTAGCAGCTGTTAAACCCCCTTTCCTTTCAGAAAGGCACTTCCTTCCTCTGATGTGGACCAAAACAAAGATACGCATTTGTTCTCAATAATTCTGATAGTATCAGTAAATACATAAAAGGGAAACTCTATGCAAACATTTCAAGTTCAGCTTCTTTTACCACTTTCTCCAATGATGCAGCAGTGTACCCAGCAGATGGAGCGCAAGACCCATGTGCCCGGCCGAACTGTCCAGTGTAGTGCCATTCAAAATTGATGTTTTAAACTGCAGATCTGCTTTCTTTCCCTCCAGTAGTGCTACATTGTGCAGTGGGACACTGCACACGGTGGTGGCACATTGTGTTGGATCGCCTCTTTGATTCATCTAATGCGTTTTCTTTGGTTTGTGGGATGTTTTGACCCACTTTTGCTCTGCTATGCGGCATCACTGTGTTATGATGGTGCCAGAAATAGCCAAATGGCCGCAAAACCCTTTTGCGCGCCAAAACCTCTGAAAATCGCGCTTTGCAACGCACAAAAAGATGGCTGCCAATCTGCCACGCATGTTGTCAGTGGTGGAACAGAGCTCTCACTCCTGAAATATGCCACTGGGCTCCACAACAATTGAAAATGGAGTACAGAAGGAAAAGGCAGCCCAAAATCTTGCTTTAAATCCCTTTTTCTTTGTTGCTTAAACCGCAGAATGCTGGTACAGAACACCCTCAAACATCCAAAATTCTTGCTGTGTGCTACAATTCACTTAGTTTAAGAAATCATTGTGAACTTACAAAGTCCTGAAAAACTGAGAGCATAAAGAAATTTCCACAGCAAAAGTGGCCTGTCTGTGGATCTGTCAAAAATCTCTGGGTGCAGTACCCTGGGCCGCCTGAATGACAGCTGTCATGAGCCTGCCTGATTAAACTTTTACATGTATAAACTGAAATCTCATGTTTGCAATCTAAGAGGCCTGTTACTGATAGTAACCCGTATTGTAATTGTTTTGATCCCATGGTTTGAAATCTTGAATGAGAATTTAGCTGTGATTTGATACAAGTTTGTTTTAAGCTAAGGAAAAATTCAACAGAGTTAACAATTAAAATTAAAACTGACTGATGCTACCAAACTGGAATAACAGGTTTCTCACAGAAGGAAGGTCTTTCCTCCCAGCAGGAAATCACACAAAAGCTCTAATTATGGGGTTGGGAAAGAACCTGGTCTCCAGAGGCATGAGGAACAATGACCAGCTGCAACTAAGGAAATGCGATGTGTGAGGACAGTCGTAAATGGCCTCTGCCAGGAGCAAACAGGGAGGAGACTGCTCATGAACTGCAGGGAGACAAAAAGAGGCAGACCCAAACAACCATCTGTAGCTGAACATTAACAAAGAACACATTTTAAAAAGACGTATAACTTGCCAGTCAAAATTGTGAAAAATATAAAAGTAACAGATTTGTGAATCTAAATTTTGGCTGCACGTTTCAAGAGGAGGCAAAATCGTGAGACATGTTCTGGAAAGAAACGGGATTTTACGCCAAATGTATTTCTGCTAGAAGTATGAAACTTTATACATTTATGCCCATGTTAAATGCACACACTTGTAGAAATGTGCTTATAAATTGGACATTGTGTTCTGATGAAAAATGAAAAGGGCAAAATTATGTGAAGAGCGGAGACAAGATCCCACAGCTATGGGGTTTTGAGGAGTAGCTGCTATGGAAAATATATTATCTTTATATGTGATTGTTGTAGAGGTTGCACATGTGTAAATATGGATTGTGCCAAAAGTAGATTTTGTGTTCCAGGGGCTAGGGGTCGATTCTCAGCCTTATAAAATCACACCATAAAGGTAACACTCTGTTTCTCTCCTCCTACCAAGGCAGAGAGTAGACTCTGACCCAATCACCTGTCAAAAGGGGCAAGCTTAGGCTAAACCAGCCCACATACCCCTTTTATGACATAAATAGAGACAGCTCACCACTGAAAAGGACAGACAGATTCACTCACTATCCCGATGCTGGCAGAGCACCCTGCTGCTGAACACTACATCTTCCTTGCTCCAGACTCCAGAAACTTGGCAAAGCAGAAACCCATTGCATAGCTGAACCATTTTCAACTAGGCCTCAAAATTCCATAACCAGAACCCCACAAACCTAATGGGGAAGCATCCTATACAGATGGGCTGCGCTGTACTGCTTGCCTTCTGAAAATAATTATCATCAGAACCAAGAAGGGCAGATCCACTCCTGTGCCGTGACCAGAGGGCCTTGCAGATCCAGTCCTGTGCCGTGCTGTGACCAGAGGGCCTTGCAGATCCAGTCCAGTCCTGTGCCGTGCGGTGACCAGAGCACCTTGCCAATCCGATTCAGTCCGAGGAGCCCAGCCGTTGTCTTAAACCAGATCAATCCCCTGACCAGAATCCTGACGGTTCCATTTAAAAACATATCCAGTGAGTATCTATTGGAAGAATTGTGTCACTGGCATATGTATTTTGCATAGCCAATCCCTATCTTAAACCCATCCTATCTTGTATTGAGAACTTGTATTGTTAGGAGTATTTTTGAATTGTCTGAACTCTCTATCCAAACCATCCTATCTTCCTCCTGTACTAGTATTGCTAAAACTATCTTTGCGCTGATCTTTTCTCTTCTGAAGAAGGCGAGTTTCCTCCACAGGCAGTCATTCTGATCAAGTGACTGTGTTCCTGTGTGGTATTCGTTTTGTTCATAGTCATCCTCTAGTGTAAGAAACCCTTTTGTCATTTTAAAAGTGCATTCCTGGTTTCCATTCTTGCGCCTATCTTGAAAAAACGACCTCTACTAAAACGCCTATAGCTTCCTCGTATTTTGTGCGAGAAACAAAATGTCAACTTCTGCTTGTAGCTAACATCCATAGCTTTAAATCGCATTGATTTCTGCCATTCCTGAATACCTGATCTCTCCTCTTATCTCTTTACATTGACTATTGGGGGTTGAGGGGTGTGCAGGGGGAACCTCTAACCACAGTGCTATCTGATCGGGGGGCTAAGGGCGGTGGGTGTTGGCGGCCCGCAGGGTGTTCCCTGCTCATTCTCCACACAGATTGGTCCTGCAGCATTGGGCATGCCCCCTCCTCCAAAAGAGAAGCAGGATCTCCCGTCAGGGACTAAGGGCAGCAGATGTTGGCGGCCTGTGGGGTGTTCGCGGCTCCACAGGGTGGGCCTGGAATGCTCACCGACCCTTCAGGTGAGAGGGTGGGGCCACGGCCCATTGTTGCAACGGGGGTGGTGCCTCTAAAAGTCACTGGACTCTGATTCCTGACCCAGAAGGACCCAGAATGAATATGGCGGAGCCCCTACCCCTCTCTCCTTTTCTCCTTCGTTTCTCTGCAAGTCTGCCCTGTTTTCCAATCTGGAACTCCACACCGAGACAGAGTCTAAATCACAACGCAAGATCCTGGCAGTGCGAAGGAAGGGGCCGGACCAACCATTGAGCCGCCGCAGCGGATACACCATTGTCCATGCCCCCGGCCCTGCAAGAGGCCCACTCTCTTGCCCCTAACACTAATCACGCTCCTGGGAAGATTTTAAGATACCGTGTAACCTCAATGGGGTGGCCTACCCTCCAACAAATGTGGTTCACCAATTCCGAGGGTCCATCCCTTCTGTGGCGGGTGAGAAAGCATCCACCCCAGGAACCCAATGTGGGGGGGGAACTCTCCAGTAATCTGGCTAGCCTCCCTGTGCGGAGTCACGAAGGCAGCCTTCCAGGTCTGCAACAGGAAGTAACTGCTTCTCAAGAAACCCTGTCTGCCCCCACTGGGATCCCAGATGCCCTGCCTCTGACCAACGCAGCTGGCATCGACACATTGGGGGTTTGTGATGTCAGTCCAACCACTGGCACCTGTGTTTTCCCCCTCTCCCCCTCGCAGCTTGCCCCTTGAAAGCCCATGTCTGTTCCTTGCTCTCCCGTCCACATTGGGATCTATTCTCGACTGCCCTCCGCCAGTCACTGTGGCTGCCTCTTTGGTCCAAATAGACATGGAATCAGATGGAGCAACCGAAGATAAGCTTCCGCCCAGTCCCATCTGTAGCTCCTGGAGCGAGAACCTACTAGCAACAATCTCAGGGTCCAGTTCCTTTCTTCGCCTAAACCCCTTTAGGGCCCCCAAGTCCACCATCCATGGCAGTCATCCCTCCTCTGCTCCACTACTCAAGGAGGTGGATACTGTCGGAAGTTGTCCCTGTGAACAGGTGCTCTCCGAAATAGCAGTCATCAAAAAACTGCTTTTGTTATTGATTGAGGCCCAAGGGAGGAGTGGGGAGGGGAAGGGTGGAGAGGAACCACTGGAGGAGTTTACCAGCATGTCTCATGTTGGTATGGGATCCAACTGTCCACAGCAACCTTTGAACACAGCACCATGCAAAAGGACTGTCCCTGCATTAATGAGTCTCACTCGGGAGGACCAGTTGATGCACCCCAACGCTGATGGGGGACACCCCACTGGTTACATTAAGCCAACTGTGCTGGCAGAGTGTCCCCCAAGCTCCCTGATAACCAACCCTCCTGGGGAGGAAGGGATTGGAGCATGTGGGTTTTGTTCAAGGGTGTGCAGTTCCAAGAGTCATGTATATGGGGGGCAAAGAACTGCTACTGTTTTCCTGCATGGGGTACCTAAGCTGCCTTCGGGCAGGCGAGAACCAAGGGATGCCCCCTCAAACAAATGTCTCCACTGGCTTCGTACAGTTGGGAACTGTCCCTTTGTGGCCAGGGAAGCTATGGTGGGGTGTGTTAGATTGGCCGGTGAGGGCACAGACCCCTCTGATTCTGTTAAACTGGTTTTCAGGAACGATCAAATGGTCAGGGAAATCCTGAGAAAATCTGAGGGGTTTGTGCGGGCCCTGTATAGTGCGATTGCAATCAGCTCACACCCCTTTTTGGGAGCCGTTGCTCCCCTTGGAATTGTCGCACATCGTAATGTCCTCTCTGGGGCAAACTTTACACCTCTGGGTAAAACGCCTGCAGTGGGATGTGACTGTGTCTCAAGTGTGGGCAATTAGCCTTGTGATTCTGTGGACTACTAAAGGGACAATGTGGGATGTAATGGGAGCCTTATTGTGGACTCTTTTCTCCCTTACAGTACATTTTGATTTATTGCATTTGGCTATGGAGCATAGATTGTAATTCTTTTTACGTGTTGTGATTTTGTTTTTGATGGATTTTTCAAATACGAATAAACTTGTTTGACTGACTATCTGATCTGAACCAATTCAAAAGTATTTTCTGTGCTGATTTGTTTTGCTCTCTACTCTTACTCCTTGTGTATTAAAGAGATTATTCAGTGTTACATCACCCCATTGGTGATTGTTGTATACCTGTTAAACATATTGTGATAACATTTTAAATACATAAATAAATATTTACCTTTGCTAACCAGCATGATTCCTGGTTCAGCGTGACCGGTGGGGGTTGGGGGGGGGGGCCGTTGGGTTCCAGGAGAAGGGCGTGATATGAGTGGTATATCGTTCAGAATAAAGAACTTTTAGACAAAAATAAATAAGGATTTCAGTTCTGCACTACATACTAGGCGTTGACTTGGGTGTATGCCGGATTGAAATCACGTACAGCTTTTCCTTTTTAAATAAGTGATGATGGGCTCTTTGTTGCAATGTCCTTCGCTCCAGAGGATCTGGGAAGGTCGTTATCGGTGGCCGGTGTGGTTCATTATTGGGGTAGGTGATAACTGGACACAATATTTTCAAAATTTGCTTTCGTTTGGGAGGAGCCACTGCTCCCTCCCCTTCGCCCATAGCACTGAGAACAGCCCACTAGATGCTAGACAACCAATGGGCCTAACCGTGGCCTCAGCCCTTTGCTTCCTCCATGGAAAACTTTGGATCCCAGGGCATTCTACATTAATCTGCCTCATTCTGCAGGTCTTTTTGTTGATTTCACACCTAATAAAAAGAACGGTGGTAACAAGCAAAACTATTATCTGAAGTCAAATAGAGTGTCGATTACTTCTGCTCGCTCTCGACGTTCACAGCAGTAACACCAACTGTTCCCCCTCCCGATCCCCGTCTCTCCCCACCACATTTCGGGACTGCTGTCTCTGCAGCCTATTGCATTGGGAACAGTAAAACATCGCCCCACTCTTAGCAGGCAGTAAGGGAACATCCCTGCATCCCAGATGGCTTCCCATGACGGTATAGGTAGGTCGGTTAGGTAGAAAGACATTCCCAAGTGGTTGCCTAGGTCTCCTCCACCGCAGGGACACCGGGATCTCCACGTCCAATCTGACCTCATTGCAAGGGAGGAAGGTGCAAAAATGGCATCATGCCTGAACCTAGATACGCCCTTCCGCCCGATCAGCATAGCATCATCTGGCTAAAACTGTACGGGAAGCACTAAAAAACCCTAGGGCAAACATTTCTCCTTTAAATTGACCAAACTCTCTGCGCACTTCTGGCATTGTCCTTTACAGAACAATTGAGAGCGTGTGGGGTTCTCTTTGTTTTGATGATTAAGGATGTCTGGGTTCTTAAGGCTTTTGTGTGGTTTTGCTTTTCTTTTAAACCATTACTTGAGCTTGATGATTTACAGCGGGTCATGTTAGCATCGTAGGCTCTCACTCATCGCATTCACCAGCTGCCAGGAATATCATTTTTTTTACATAGCGTGCATTTGATGTTTGCAATTCTTGGACCATCAAAGTGCAAGCAAAGTGAAATTAAATGGACGTTTCTCAAAGAAGTGTGGCTGCCCCGGTCCTTCCCTCCATTCTAGAAAACCAGCTTTTGGACCACTGCCGTCGAACTGCTTCACTTGTAAATCGACAAAAAAAGTATTTCGTGAGTAGAGTCAAAGTTGGCAGTTGTGTCTCCATCTTACGTTGGGTCAAAGAATGTGCCGAACATTTTAACCGTGGCATAGACCCACAGTCAGCCTTCACATAGTCTGTTCGCTTACCAGCAAAGTCCATAGCTTAAACATTAAATTAAAAACCGTAAGCAGTTAATTAACACAGATGAATTGAATCATCTTTAAGTTCAAGAATAGGTTGTAGGACTGTGTATGCTGCACGTTTTGGAGTAAACTACCTCTTGGCCCTAGTCGTTTATGGCGGATGTGCTAGAACAAAGGATATGTCTTGTAAAGTGGGCTGCTAACGGAAGGACGCCTCTGAGGTAGGGTTCCTCCCCAGACTCTTCTGATCACCTCACCCTCAATTGTTGTGAGCTTACTACAGAAAGGAAGTCTTTGGGAGATCTGAATCAAAGAGCTGTTTGGGGATCTCTCAGGTTAAATAGGACATCTTTCTTTGAAGATGTGATGTGATGGTGTCTCATGTCTTTGTCACGGGCAAAGCCTATAGAATCATTTGGTTTGTTTTGAGGTCAACATAGATTTTCAGGGATGACCTGTACAGGTGACATTATTACCACGAGATCTAGGACTCTTATGATGGCTGTTTGGGAAGTAAAACCTGTAGAAGTAGCTTAAAATGTGGGAAGCTAATTCCAACAGCTGTAGGTGAAAGGAGAGTTCAGAGTCCGAAGGAGATTCCAAACTGGCATCTAAAGAAGCAGAGTAGTAATTGCAAAGAATCTTACGGTGGAAGGATAGCTTATAATTTAAGCACTTGCCTGTGGCATGGGCTCTCGGCCCTCACTTTGCACATTTGAATCCCGGCATGGCCGACTCAGCCCTTCATCCTTCTAGGGTGCCTTTAAAATGTGAGCTGTCGCTGTGCTTTGTAGTGGTAGGAATCCGACTTGATGCAGTTCATAAAACCTAATGTTATGCATTTATTTTGGGTATAAATGTAGAGCTGGGTCCTAAGCAAACATCCCATTTTCCCTAATTTAACAGGACTTGGCGGCTGCCATTCCGAAGTTGGAGTTTAACCAGTTTCTTGGAGTTCCTGTTGTGATTGAGGAGGGTCGGCTGGTGGTGGAACCCTGCAAGAGGGGGAGATAGCTGTTTTCGACTGAGGGGCCTAATTGACTGTTCTGGAATCTAGGGGAGCGGCACACTCAAACCAATGTGGCTACAGATTGAAACCTGTATCGGAAGACCTTATGGCCCACATTTCAATTATAGACGTCACATCGAGAATCGGTGTCAGTCATTTTGCTGTGTCATAAGCCCCAAAGTAGGGTACTCTACATTATAAACATGGTGGCCTATGCCTATGCCCGATTGGTTCTCAGTTTGGGCTGGTCTGGACGATGGGCTATGGTTTGTTTGATAATGGTGTCCTTATTAGTTTATTTTTCTAAACTAATTATTGCCATTCTTTTCTGATTTTCCCGAATCTTGATGCAATAACAATGTCTTTTGGTTCTGTGGTTCGTTGCCCAAGTGTAGACTTTTTTAGTCAGGTTATAAGTCACAGGGTGTCGTACCACTGGCCCAATGTTACGTCAAGTTTTCGCGTTGCTGTTTTGCATCGTGTACGCCGCAGTGCAGACCTTAATTTAAGCAATATATTTTTGCATTAATACAGATTTTGCCCTGATGTAAATGCTTTCGCAGTATTGGGTGAGGAGAACATCCAGGCCGTAATCACAGGATTACAAATGCTGCTGTTAATACATGTATTAGTGTTTGTACCAGGGATGGGTTTTACTGCATTTGCTCTGCTCCTAAGTCATGCAACTTACTCGTTATATTCCTCATTTTAAGCAAAGATAGCAGTATTTAAAAGCCAGCATTGTAAAAGCCAGCGGTTTTGGCTTTTGTGTAGGCAATGGATGACCATTTGCCAAGGACTGCTGTAGTGGATGGTAGCAGCTGGGAAATGGTGCAAGTACCCGGGTACATGATAGCTCTGCCTGGCAAATGCCTATGTGGTACCGATGCACAAGCCAAAACGGAGACCTTTTCCAGTGCTTGTTTTTGACCGGCCTTCTGGGCAAGGATATGCATACTGCTTCTAAATCAAATGGCTAAAGGCACACTTGGTTAAGACATGTTTTTTGCACCAGCAACACTTTTTCAGTGGCATTTCAGTCTTTCTTGGAGGACTGTTTAAAAAAAGAGCACTCGCAGGCCAGTTTGTTTCCTGCTTGATAAAGCTAACGTAAACAAAGGTTTGGCGGCTATGTTTTGGGTGGGGAGGGGCCGGCAGTGGGTGGTAATAGCTATTGGAATTAGCATGGCCATGGGAAGTCAGTGGGGAGATAAATAGCCAAAGAACATCCACAAGCTGTGTCCCTTCACAGATCGATTTCCCTCCCAGCTGTACTCTAATACAATAGTTTCACCTTATAGGTGACCCTTTGACACCACCTAAGATTCAAAACTAAAAAGAGTAGAGATGATCATGATTTGACACAATCTGGCATATCACTAGACACCCCTGGATTCCAGGATCTGCCTGCCCCCCAGAAAAGAACAGCTGTTTCAGATCTTCGTTTGCATACATTTGATGTCACAAAGAACGTTGTCAAAGTTTTGATTGCGCAAATGGACTCCTAGCACCCCCTTTCAGTATCCTCTTTGGTCCCCGGCTGCTGATCCCCATCTGAGACCGTCCATATTCTTCCGGAGCCAGACCATGATGTGCAGGGGAATATTCACAGCTCTTGCGTCCTCCGATAGCAGCAGAAGTAGGTCCTGGCGTGGGCCAGAGTAAACACTTAAAGGCCCCTATTATTAGAATTGCCAGGGTGATTAAATCGTGTCGTTCACAGTGCCGACTGTTCTTACCACATGACCTAACGTAACCCATGAGCCTTCATCGCATGCAGTCTTCCTTGTGTGCGTGTTGGATGCCTAATCAAAACTGACACCCACTATCCCCAGGTCTTTGAAAGGTTTTTCTTTCCTTTGGTTGAGGGATGTGACATCACATTCCTGACTTAATGAAAGAAGTACCTGCAGGACGATCCCCAAAGAGTTTGGAAAACTGGACCTCGTGTGTCCACCATCTCCACCCCTTTAGAAGGTATCCCATAGAAGGGTCCATAGTAACGCTTCTGTGCATTATGCAAGGTCGGTGCCATGCCAGCATCCACTGAACTATGCAGTCTAGCAGCGAGCTTCTTCAGCAATGATGCCTCACTAGCAAAGAACGTGGGCATACTCCTTGCCATCTATCACCCACTGGCCTAGCGGGAGCCCCGCAGCCTCTTCCCATATCCCGGTGGGCCATAAGCACTATGACTTCAGAAAGAAAAGATTTATTTCTAAAGTCCGACAGCATCTAATGCCAAAGCTGGCCCGCTTGGGCAGTGGCGAGACGGAGGCGCTCCGGCTCCACAGTGTATGTCAGGAACCAGGAAGCTCTCTGTTGTTGGGTAGTTGAGCATACTATAGTTAGGGCTCCTATGTCACGTGTTGCCCTCTAATTATATTCAGTGCACTGCACACCTGTGCATTATCTTAGGTTATCTTTGCGTCTGCTACTGTCTCTGTTCACTTGGTTAATGCCTTATATGCTGGAACGCATTACTGCATTTCTGTTTCGAATGATTGTGTCCTCCCACGTATCCCTCATCTTGTGATAATTCGTGATCTCCAGCTTCGCTGCTTCGGAAAAAAAAGGGCGCTGTGCTCGAAGTCGTGGCGTTGATTGTCCCTCGACGTACTCCGTCGACGTCACCGATGGTATAAATAGCTCGAGCAGCAACCGTTGCTTCAATTCCGTTTTTCCGATCGCTTTGCTATCGAGAACGGCACGATTCTATTTTCTGTGAAGAAAATGTCATCTTCGTCACCTTCGACACCCAGGACTGGGTTTAAGAAGTGTGCAGATTGTGGATCTAAGATGTCGATCACCGATCCCCACCGGATTTGTCTCTGGTGTCTCGGTTCCAGTCACCGAACCAACGTCTGCAGTTCCTGCCAATCTATGAGCAAAAAAGCTCTTCATGAGAGGAGAGGTAAACTGTCGGTGGGGAGGGAGGCCTCAAAAAAGGTTTCGTCAAAAAGACACAAGAAAGCGACTGATTCTAAGGAATCAGATCGCCATAGGCACTCAAAGAGATCTCGATCTAGGAGTAGATCGAGACGCTCTTCGTCGTCATAAAAAAAAAATGAAGAGGAGACGTAGATCTCCCTCATCATCATCTTCTTCTTCAGAGTCGACCGAAGAAATTCGTTGTCCGACTAAATCGGATTCTCCCAGTAAGTGGGAAGAATTACGCAAAAAGACAGAGGTTTTTGAGAATGCGGCCCGACCCCCTCGAAAGACCCTCGAAAAAACCATTCCCCTAAAGTCGCTCTATTGGACGACAAAGCGAAGTCCAAGGCTACCATGGCTAAGACCGGTAGCGTCGAGGAATCCAAAAAACCTCGAGTCGACGTAAAATCGTCGAAGACTCTTCGAGAGTCGAGCACTTCTCCAGTGCCATACAAGAAACGCAAGTCGTCAAAGACTTCGACAACTTCGTCGACGCCCTCGACGTCGATAATTTCGACGCCAAAGCCAAAAGCGTCCTCGACGCCATTATCGAAGTCATCTTCGAAGACTTAGAAGACTTCGAAGACACCTTCGAAAACTTCGAGGGATTTGCCAATTCCTTCGAAGCAGATGGAAGAGGAAGAAAGGAGATTCACTCCTTTGCCCAGGTCAGACTTTTTCAAATCTATGTCAGCAATCTATGTAGAGTCTGCTTCAGAAGAAGACGAGGTTACTCCTTTGGGAGTTACTTATGGTACAAGACAAGTTCCTGAGGAACTTATTGACAAGGAATCTAGAATGAGAGACCTGAGTGATACTCTACATTCTGCAAGTGTAGTTGACACATCCCCAGAATTAGAGTTCGACAAACCTGATCCTGCAGAGCATGCAGATGCTGGGTACAGGGGTCTTATGACCAGGGTAGTTGAATATATGGGTTGGGGTAATACTTCACCCATTTTCTAACAAGATGACATGACGGATATAATCGTCAAGGGACCTCACAAAAATCCTGTTCTCCCTTTTCACAGGGCCCTTCAAAGGACTGTGGAGAAAAACTGGGAGAAACCAGAGACTATTGCTGCTGCAGATAGCACTTTTCCAAGAAAATATAGACCAGCTGGAACGAATCCTGAATATTTGAATAAACATCCGACTCCAGAGAGTTTAGTCATTCAGGCAGCATCTACTTCAAAACAAACTGCTTATCCAACTATCCCTCCAGATAGAGGGGATAAAAAAATTGATGCCTGGGCACGTAAAGTTTTCACGTCAGGCAGTATGGCACTTAAGTCGGCAAATGTCACCTGTAACCTAGCCAGGTTTACCCCTACCCTGTGGGACTGTATTTCGGCGGCGGCTGATCATATTCCGGAAGGCGAGGAAAGGGAAGGCTTCCTGAATATAGTCAAAGACGGGAAGGAGGCAATGGGGGAATGTCTCCAGTCTGGACTGGATACTGCTGATAGTATCAGCAGATCCATGGCTGCAAGCGTTGTGCTACACAGATTTGTGTGGTTGAGGAAGTCGGGGTTTGCACCGTACGTGCAAGCCAGACTTCTCAACATGCCCTTTGATGGCTCGAGGCTCTTTGGCAGAAAGGCTGATGAAAGCCAAGAAAAACTTCAGACCTCGAAAACGGCAGCTAAATCACTTAGCGCCTCTTTGCACCAGCCTCTAAAACCCTATTCCGGCTCATCTTCCTGGAGGGGTTGTTCTTTTCGATACTACTCCTCTTTTGGTAGAGGAAGAGGACAGGCTTCTCAAAGGGGAAAAAGAAACTTCAAGGAAGAGGTGCAAAATCAGCCTTAAGAGGGGCATCTGTAACCTCAGCCTGCAGCCAACTCCAAATCCCTCTGAGACCTTATTACACAAAACACCAGTGGGAGGCAGGATCTCTCAACATCTGAAGGAATGGCGGGGCATTACCTCAGATGCTTGGGCACTGGAAACAGTAGCCCAAGGTTACTGTCTCCCCTTTCTAAAAAGGCCTCAATCATCCACCGGGAGCCAACTCCGCCAAATTTCCAGATCCACTCCTGTTGCAGGTAATTTTAACCCTGCTAGAGAAAGGTGCCATTGTCATACCGCCAAGCTCCTGGCGTCTATGGAGCCGCTGGCGACGCGGAACTTAGCTCTGTTCGCTTCGGCCACGCCCCCTGTTTCCTGGTTTCCCTTCCTCTGATTCTTATTGGTTGGGCGCTCCGCGGCCCGGTGTTTTAACCGGCCACTTCCGGTTCACGGATGCGTCGCAACGCTTCCGGTTTCGTCCGTTGGCTGAGTTGCTTGCTGCCTGTGACTTTCTTCCGAGTCTCTCGCTTGTCTGCTGGTCCGGTCCTCGTACCCTGTCCGGCCCCTTCTGTTCCTCGTTCCTCCTTCTGCTAGTCCTATCTGCCTTTCTCTCTGTCCCTTGGTTTTACTTTCTTTCACCCGTCTCCCTTGCCCTCCTTCCAACTTGCTTACCCTCCCTCCTTCCCATCTTCACTTACCGTCTTTTTCTCCTCTTGTCTGTTCAGCTCCTTCCGCTCTTCCTCGCCTACCTTCAGTATTGATTGCTGTGACCTCCCGTGTACCAGACTCCGGCCTGTTCCCCTGGACTGCCTTTGCTTGCTGTTTTAGTCACTTCCAATCCTAGCCTGTGTACCAGATCCTCGGACCGCTTACTGGACTGCCTGAGTTCTGGAGTATTCACTTCTCGTGTTGCCTCCAGACACTTTCCACCAGCTCTTACCTTTCAAGTATTCCTGGTTCCACGCCTACAAAACACCCAACTAAAATACAGGGTTTTTTTGTGCCTAAGGGCTTTTTCCCCTCTTGGTCGATCCCGGGGGTGGGAACCCCTGGTCTCCCCTCTTGGGGGGGCACGGTGGCTTCCTTCCGGGGTCGTCCCTATCTTCATAAAAAAAGGTGTCAACCCAAAGAAAAGAAGGGTTCTTGGAAGGAAGAAGGTGGTGAGGAGTCGGGGGAGGGGGAGATTTCAGAAACTACCCTTTCGGACGAAGATATCACCGACCCCGGTGACAGCCATAGAACCGGTACCTGTAGCTGAGAGGAACAGGGGTTGGTACTCCCCATATTTTCTCATCCCAAAAAAGGACGGAGGACTGAGACCCATCTTGGACTTGAGAAACTTGAACAAGTTCCTCAGGAAGGACAAGTTCAAGATGGTGACTCTTTCTCAGATCCTTCAGGCTCTCCGACTCCGAGATTGGTTGAATCATTGGACCTTCAGGATGCTTACTTTCATGTGCCAATCCATCCAAAGCACAGAAAGTACCTGAGGTTCGCGATTGGCAATTCTCATTATCCGTTTCGAGTTCTGCCATTCGGGTTGACCTCCGCCCCGAGGGTTTTCACCAAACTGTTGGCGGTTGTGGCAGCAAGTCTCAGGAGAGGAGGTATTCACATATATCCCTACCTGGACGACTGGTTGATCAGAGCAAGTTCTCCAGAACAAGCTCAGGAACATCTTTCGATCACCTGCCACTTCCTCCACAAATTGGGCTTCTCCCTCAATTTCAAGAAGTCCCACATGATACCATCCCAGAAACTCCAGTTTATCGGAGCAGTCTTGGACACTTCATCGGGAAAAGCCTCGCCTCGCCTCCCGAAGTAAGAGCTCTCCACATCCAGCAGATGGTAACGAAGTTTCAGAATGCCCAACATCTACCGGCCTTCGATTTTCTCAGGTTGCTCGGCCTCATGGCAGCCTGCATTTTCCTAGTACCAGAGGCCAGGTTGAGAATGAGATCCCTTCAATGGGCACTCAGAACTCGGTGGTCCCAGTTCTCAGGGAATATGTTGGATCTTCTGCAAGTCCCGAGCGCAGTTGCTCAGGATCTTCTATGGTGGGCTTGCAACGACAACATTCTCAAGGGAGAGTCTTTTTGGCAACCATGGCCGGAGATAACGGTAGTGACGGATGCCTCACTCACGGGGTGGGGAGCACACACCAGCGATCTGACAATCAGCGGTTGTTGGTCTCCATCGGAGTCCAAACTACACATCAACCTGTTGGAGCTGAGGGCAATCAGACTTGCTCTGAAGGCCTTTCTGCCCTATGTACAGGGAAAGAATGTCCTGATAATGACGGACAACACGGTGGCCATGTACTGCCTCAACAAAAGAGGAGGAGTAGGGTCAGTGCCGCTGTGTAGAGAAGCAATGCAGCTGTGGTTCAGGGCAATACGAGAAGGAATCTCTCTATCGGCAATTCACCTAGCCGGAGAGAAGAACACAGCAGCAGACGCTCTGAGCAGGCAGAGCACGGTCTCTCACGAGTGGGAGCTGGCTCAGGAAGTCCTTCTGGAGATCTTCGCCCTTTTGGGAACCCCTCAAGTGGATCTGTTTGCCACCGCGATCAACCGGAAGTGCGATCAGTACTGTTCAAGGGAATTTCCTCAGAGGAGCTCTGGGAGATGCATTCGTAGTGGAGTGGAAGTTTCCACTGCTGTATGCGTTTCCCCCAGTCCCTGTGATTCCTCAAGTAATCAGGAGGTTGAGAAAGTTCAGGAAAACCATGATCCTAATTGCCCCGGATTGGGCCAGGAGGATGTGGGACCCAGACCTTCTAGACATGTTCATCTGCCCTCCAATACGTCTTCCGCAAAGAGAGGATATTCTCTCGCAAGAGGAAGGTCGGGTTCTCCATCCAGAGGTCAAGACACTCAACCTTCACGCATGGTTTCTGAGAGGTTGAGATACAAGGATTGGGATCTTCCGGATGACGTAATGGAAATCTTGCTTTCGGCCAGAAGACCAGCAACAAAGTCTTTGTACCGATGTCGCTGGAACAGGTTTAGTAACTGGTGCAAAGACAAGGATGTGGACCCTTTTCAGTGTGGCACCCCAATGGCGCTCTCTTTTCTACTACATCTAGCTAATCTGGGGCTCCGGATAGGAACAATCAAAGGATACCTTGCTGCACTGGCCATTTTCAAGCGCTAATCGGAAGAGGTTTCATATTTCAAAATACTGTTAATAATTCAATTCTTAAAGGGGCTTACTCTAATGTATACCCTCCAGTACCTTTTCATGTACCAAATTGGGACTTAAATTTAGTATTAAAATTCTGGACTTGCATACCTTTTGAGCCTCTGCACCAATGTCCATTGAGGCTTTTGACTCTAAAAACGGTCCTCCTTGTGGCCCTATCATCAGCCCGCAGGGTTAGCGAACTTCAGGCTCTCTCATGCAAACCACCATATACTATCTTTTATAAAGATAAGGTAGTCCTTAAAGTTAAACCTTTGTTCTAGCCAAAAGTAGTCTTGGACTTCCATTTGTCACAGAAAATAGTACTGCCAACCTTGTATCCTCCTCCTCATCTGGGCAAAGAAGAGGAGAGATTACACAGATTAGATTCCAAGAGGGCTCTTCGTTTATACATCTCAAGGATGGCTAAATTGAGACAAGATGACCAACTGTTTGTGGGTTATACTGGTCATAAATTAGGCTTATCTGTAACAAAACAGACCATTTCCTGCTGGATCATATTAGCCATAGTTGAATGCTACAGATTAGTGGGAAAAGAACCACCAGATGGGCTTTGTGCCCATTCTACAAGATGAATGGCTACTTCTGCGGCTCTAAAGAGGGGAGTCCCAGCAGCAGATAATTGTGCAGCTGCAACCTGGAAAACAATGCATACTTTTGTTAAACATTATTGTTTGGATACTGCCTCCTCTAACGAGGGTTTATTTGCAAAGGCAGTTCTGCATTCTGTCCACGAAAACTGAAATTAGTACTTTCCGCCTCCAAAAATTGATACTGCTATGGGAGCCTATCACAAGATGAGGAATACGTGGGAGGACACAATCCATTCGAAGAACAAGTTACTTACCAACTGTAACGTTCTTTCGACTGGATGTTCCTCCCACGTATTCCTCATCGACCCTCCCATCCTACCCCACAGTACAGTTTACGTTTTTTTACACTTTCCTCTCACGAAGAATGTATCGGTCATGGGACACGCCTGGGTGTTCCTCCTATATATATATATATATATATATATATATATATATTTCATCGAAAAAACAGAACTGAAGCAACGGGCGCGGCTCGAGCTATTTATACCATCGGTGACGTCGACAGAGTACGGAGTACGTCGAGGGACAATCGACGCCACGACCTCGAGCACAGCGCCCTCTGCCGAGAATTTTTTTTTCCAAAGCAGCGAAGCTGGAGATAACGAATTATCACACGATGAGGAATACGTGGGAGGAACATCCAGTCGAAAGAACGTTACAGTTGGTAAGTAACTTGTTCTTCTGCTTGTTTGAAAACCACCTTCATTTATGTAACTTGGTGAAGAACTGCTTGCTCGAAGACTTCCTCAGTAACCTCCTCCTTAACTTTTCTGTCTCATCATTTGGCATTAATGGGTGGTAAAGCTAGCACATAGATACCAGATTGTAATAATGGTACGCTCACAAATGCACGACATACATGTGTGGTTTCAGACTGCACAACAAGTGTTTACATGTTTTTTTTTCACTTTTCTCAGCTTGAGACTAGCCCAACTTCATCTGTAAAAAGAGATGTTCAGCAGTGCTTGTCCACTTCTCCTGGTATAGGAAATCCTTGGGCATACAGAAAATAGCCTGCCCAGATCATGGCCCCCAATATGCTACATGCCTTTGCATGTTTCAATCTTTTAACAGTTCAATGTGCAGGGGTTAATTATTAAATGCCCATTCTGGTTTTGCAGGTCGGGTCTATGCAGTCTTGTCAAGAAGAGAAGGTCGTGTCTTACTGGAGGAGATGAAAGAAGGGACTGATATGTTCATTATCAAGGCAGTGCTTCCAGTTGCAGAGAGCTTTGGTTTTGCTGATGAAATCAGGAAAAGAACAAGTGGTCTTGCCAGTCCACAGCTGGTATTCAGCCACTGGGAGGTAAGTCAGCTGCATAGCAGTACACCAGCAGAGATGCTCAGAACCACCTCATTTGTGTCACTGTGAATTGTATTCAAGCCCTGAACACGCATGTATATTTATAGCTAATTATCTAGGTGTTTTATATTGCGCATTCCTTATAAGATGATAATGACTGAAAAGCTCAACCCGAAACAAACCCCCTGTTACATCGAAGACCAAATAGTTCACATGAAAGGAGTTGGCTAGCTGGAACACACCATGCTCTTCTGGATTATCTAGAAGGTGGCTTGCTAGTTTACATCCCCAGTTGTATTGCTCAACAGCACTGTTTGGAACACCTTGAAGTCCACCTCCCTCAGGACAGCCATCACCATACCTGCATGGGCTCAATCAAATCTGAGCAAAATCTGTAGGGTGGATTTCCAAGCATAAAGCTAGGGGTTCCATTCAGTCACTTAAAGAGCTCTAGAATGTAGATCCTCCTACTTTTCAAGAAACCACCACTGAACCCTGACAACCTCAGTAACTACCGCCCCATCACCAATTGTCCCTTCATAGGTGAGAACCTTGAGAAAGCAGTAGCCATGCAACTCCTCTAACACATCGAAGCCAACAGCATCCTTCAGTCCTACCAATATGGCTTTAGACCCAGATTCAGCACATAAATGGCTACCATCGTGGTGATAGGCGATGCCTTTGAAATCCTTGATGATGGCCATCCTTGCCTCCTAGTTCTCCTTGACCTCTCAGCAGAATTTGACACAGTAGAGTACAGACACTTACTGACAATCTACATCGCCACATGGGGATCAGCGAGATGGTCCTCGACTGGTTCAAATCGTACCTTGCTAATCACCACAAGTTTGTACAAATGGATCCCTCCAGATCACCAACTCCACCCTGTGGAGTCCCGCAAGGATCCATCCTCTCCCTTGTGATCTTCAATCTTTACAGAGTCGCTTGGATTCCTTGCTCCATACAACATCCACATCCACCAATACACAGATGACGTGCAGCTATACCTCAAGATATTCTCCATCAAAGACATCCACAGGCTCAAGGCCTGCCTCTCAGTGATCCAGTTGTGGATGTCCAGTGCTTACCTGAAGCTCAACCCCTGCAAGACTGAATTTCTACTGCTGACCAACAACACTGAACACCCGGACATCCAGACCTGGCTCTCTGCTATGCACTTCAAGGGCTTCACACCCCAGTGGCCACCTGCACCAAGTCCCTTGGGTTCAACATCGACAGACACCTTTCCTTCAACAGGACATAGCAAGGAAGACTCACATAGCTTGGTACCAACGTTATCTCTTGTGAAAAATCAAACCCTTTATCTAAGAAAACAACTTCAGATCTGCTGTTCAAGCCTTGGCCCTCTCCCACCTAGATGTTGGTAATGCTCTTTTGGAAAGCCTTCCAGCAAACTACACTGGCTCCCCTGAAATTTGTCTTGGATGCTGCAGCAGCTCATCAAAGGACTCTGCAAATTTGACCACATCACCCGTCCCTCGTCGGTCTTCATTAGCTCCTGCTGCAAGCCTGTATCTTTAAATGCAACTGCATCAACTACAAGACTGTCACCCTGAAGTCCCCAAGTTAGGTCACTGAGAAACTCTGCATCTCCGGAGGCCTACTATCCACCAGAAGTAGGGACATGTGGAGACTTGAACTCTACCGGTGCAAGAATGCAAAAAACCGAAGACGGGCCTTTTCTGTCTATGCCCCAAGACTCTGGAACCTCTTCCCCATCAACATCCAACTCTCCCCCTTGCTTCTACAGTTCAGGAAGGAGCTCAAGACGCTCCTCATCAAGGAATGGCTCCTCCTGGCACCTAGGTCCATACAGCGTCCACTCCACACCATACCGGAGACTTGGTGGGCTACTCCCCGCTGTCTCCTTCCCTGGTTACTTGTAGATCCATTGCTAACTATTGCCCTCCCTCCCCTGTTAGATCCCCACACCCTTGTTTCTCTGCTCCGTAACTTATTCTTACCCCCACCCCCTATGATATGATATGGCATTTATAACGCGCCTATACACAAGCGCCCTGTTACTTCCCAAAGCTAGGTCCGCATTCAATAAAGACCCTGATAATAATAACCCTAATAATGTTGTTTATTGCAGTTCTCTTTAAGTAGGAACATGCCACTAATTTAGTAGTTACTATATTAATATGTATATACTATGTTTTACAGTATTCACCCAAAATATATACCTGCTACTGGGGGCCTCACCTGATCATGGCTAGTGAGGCAGTGTCATGCGAATACAGTCAGTGGTGGATGCAGACATCACTAAGCCCTGCAAAGTCAGTGTGACGCTGTCTGCAGCTAGCCGCTTCTTACCATCTCTCCAGTGTAGTGCGTTTGCCTATACAATGTTCCTCTTCTCCTCTTACTACCGCCTCTCATTGGCCCAGCGGCCCAAGCTTTTCCCACTTCCGTCATTCTCAGCATTCCTAGCCCTTTCACTCGCTGATTGTCTATTTGTTAACACACCCTCCTGCCTCAGTTATTCTGTTCTCACATATTCCTATTTCTTTTTCTATCCCTTCTATTACTTTCATCCTCCCACTTCTCACTCTGCCACTCAGAAACTCTCAAACCTTGTGTATTCCCCCCCCCCCCCCTTGTTCTGACCTTCCCCCATCAATCAACCTTGCCTTATGGAACGCATGCTCCCTCTGTAACAAGTCTCATTCAGCTCTCGTCACCTTTCTACGATTCAAACTTCATTTCTGTAATTTGGATTCCCCCTTATAACACTGCTACCGTTGCTTCGCTGTCTACCCCCATCTACTCTTTTCTGCATACCCCTTCCCTTCGAGACGCAGGGCTCGGGTGGTTTTCTGTTCCGATCATCTTTTACTTTTGACCCCGCTCTTCTCCCTCTTCCTGTCTTTCCTTCCTTTGAATATCTCTACACCTCCTTTCTGAAACCTTACCCTCTGGCCTTTCTTCTGGTTTACCACACCCCTGGCCTTATTGGTTCATTTTGTGATGACCTTGATCCCCTCCTTTCTGTCTTTCTTCCTTCTTCCAGTCCCCTAGTGCCTCTGGGAGATTTCAACCTACAATGTTCTTCTAATCATCCCTTCTGTTCCTTTACTCTCCATCATTGACTTTAACTACCTTTCCCCCATTTCTTCCCCTCCCTCCAATGTCTCTGGTTTTGATTGATATTTTATTTCTATCGCGCTCGTACCCAAGTGTTTCAGAGCACGACAAGGCAGGGGAGTGGAACAGGGGAGAACAAAACAGCCATCTTACTAGGCCCAGTGACATTGAGAATGCGCAAGTGCATGGGTGAGGGGGGAGGAGAAAAGTGCATGGAAGGGGGAAGAGGTGAAAAGTGCGAAGCAGAGGAGAAACAGATAAATAACAATAAATAAATAATAAAGGCAACAATCAGTGGTAATGCAGCCAGCAATTTGCAAGTGCTAGGTTTAAGGCAGCAGACAGCGTAGGTCTGATAAGTGCAGGAAGAAAAAGGGGGGCTGTATCGGTACAGATACAGACCCCAGTGCAAGGGGTGGCCCGGAGGCAGTGCGGGAGGGTGGCAGGATGAGAAGGTACCTGGGCCCAAAAGACAGAGGGTGGCCAGGTGCACAGTGCCAAGAGAGAACAGATCAGCAGGGGAGAGGGGGAGCGAAGGCAGAAGAAAAGAGGAAGGTCTTGAGGTGCTTCCGGAACCGGAGATGGTTCTCCTCAAGTTTTAGAGTGGCAGGGAGGCTGTTCCAGAGGGAGGCCCCAGCTGAATACAGAGATCTACCTCCAGCTCGTTTCTTAGAAAAACGACTGACCCTGACTGAGTTGGAGGTAGAGGAGTGAAGAGCTCGAGAGGGGAGATATTTGCGGAGGGATAGCTGAAGGTATTTTGGACCCAGACCCCAGAAAGCCTTGTGGACAATGCAGAGGGTTTTGAATTTAATCCTTGCATCCACTGGGAGCCAGTGGAGAGATTTCAGAGCTGAAGAGATACGATCCCAGGGCTTGAGGCCAAGGACAAGTCTAGCAGTCCTGTTCTGGATTAGTTGCAGAGGGCGGAGAGTAGAGGCAGGTAGGCTGTTACAATAGTCCAAGCTAGAGAGAACCAGAGCTTGTGATACCATGAGCTTCTGGGGGAAGGAGAGGAAAGGCAGAGTACCTCTGAGGAGGTGCAGTCGGAAATTTGACTTTTTAGAGACCTCAGAGATGTGGGCGGTGAAGGAAAGGTTGGTGTCAAAGATGACCCCGAGGTTATTAGCCCCGCAGGTGGGGGTAGGAGAAGGGCCAAGGGAGGCCGGCCAGAGAGTGAGGGTAAAGGATGGTGAAGGTGTGCCGATGAGCAGGATCTCCGTCTTGCTGGCATTCAGACAAAGATCATTGGCGGCACAACAATCTTGAATGGCAGTTAGGCAATGAGAGAGGGAGAGGAGGTGGCAGAGGGCAGCCTGAAAATGAGTTGAGTGTCGTCAGCGTAGCACTGGGAATTTGAACAGAAAATGGCAATGCAGTGGGCGAGAGTTGCCAGGTATTGGTTGAAAAGCCAGGGCTAGAGGTTAGATCCGTGGGGGACACCACAGATCGAGAGGAAGATAGATGAAAGGAAGGACCCAAGTTGGACCTGGAAGGGTCGATCTGAGAGGAAAGAGCTTGACCTTATCTTCGCTTCCTCCTTAATGACCTTCTCTGTTCCTGCTTTGCATGTCTACTCTTCTGACCGTCATCTTATTTTCTATAAAATTCCTCCCCCTTGCCCTCCGCCTTTGTTTCCTGCTTTCTCTTCACCATTATTACTAATGCCGCAATCTGTGTGCTTTCGACAGTCGCTCATTTCTCTTGTCTTCCTTTTCACCCCACTTTTGCATCTCTTTCTGCCGACGATGCTGCTTCTTCTCTAATTTTCTCTTTCCTCTACTCTTAATACTTTTTACCCGGCCTCTTTTTTCTCACCTACTTACAAACCTTCACAACCTTGGATTACGTTGCAACTTCGCTTGATGCAACGGATTCTTCTTCAACGCTTAGTGTTGTTGGCATAGTTTATGCTCAGACTCTGACTCATCTCTGTCTTCTTTTCATTCCTCTAATGATGTTGCCCTTCTCGTTGCCAAGCATTCCTCATATTCTGACCTTCTTAACTCTTACTCACCTCATCCTTACCATCTCTTCCAAACCTTGTCTCACATACTTTCTCCTCCTCCTAACCTTACGCTGATCTCTTCCCTCTTGGACACTGATCCTGCCACTACCTTTACCTCCAAGGTCACCCTTCGTCTCTGACATTGTTCCTTCCCCCACTACTAATGCCCCTATTTCTTCTCAATCCACTCTCATGTCCTCTTTCTTTTCTCCCATTCTCTATCTCTGATACTGAGCTCCTCTTGTCTAGGACTCACCCCACTTCTGCCCATTATACCTGAGGTCTATTGTTCCCTACTGCCTTATCTCATTTCTCTTTTTGACATCTCCTTTCTCTCTTCTACCTTTGCCACATCATTCAAACACACCCTTATTCTTCCTATCCTAATAAAGCCTTCTCTCGACCCTACCCTTCCTTCTAACTTTCAGCCAATATCTCTTCTTCCCTATGTCGCCAAGCTTTTGGAGCGTCTTGTCTATTCTCAAGCTTCTCCTTTTATGTATTCTAATTCTATTCTTCCTCGCTTTCAATCTGGTTTCCGCTTTCATCACGCCACAGTTTCTCTCTGACTGTGACTCGCTTCTTTACGCATTTTATTTGAAGCACTCTTCTCTTTTAATTCTTCTTGATTTATCTGCTGTTTTCAACTCTGTCGACATTTTTTGCTTCTTTCTTTTCTCATGGGTTTCCTGGCTCTGTCCTTCTCTAGTTCAAATCTTATCTGTCTAATCGCACTTACTCTGTCTCTTGGTTTCGTAAATCTTCTGCCACTTCACTCCTCCACCATGGTGTGCCGCAAGGATCAGTCTTGGGTTCCTTCCTTTTTTCCCTTCAGGCTTCCGTTCTTGCCTCAATTATCTCCTCCTTTGGGTTGTCTCACCACCTCTTTGCTGACGACATCCAACTTTTTCTATCCTTTTCTTCTTTTTCTCCCACCATTCACTCCACTCTAACCTCATGTCCCCTGGCCAACAAATCTTGGATAGCTGATCACTATCTGGTTCTTAATTCTTCAAGGACCGTAGTCCCTTTCTTTCCTGCTTCTTCTATTCCCCCTCCCCTACGTCGTGCATCTATTTTCCCCCCTTTTCTTCATCCTATCTCTTCTTCTGCTCACAATCTTGGCGTGCACCTAGAGTCTTCCCTTTCTTTTTCTGTTCACATCTCTTTACTCTCTCGTTCTTGCTGGCCCACCTTTTTAACTTCCTTAATGCAAGGCCCTTCCTTACTTTTCTTACCTTAAGTTATTAATTTCCTCTCTTATTTGTTCCTGCCTCTTGTATTGCTCTTGCCTCCTTGTTGGCCTCCACATTTCTCTTTGTAGTCCTCTCAAGTCCATATTCAATGCTTATCTTTAACTTCTCTGTTATCTCTCCTCTTGTGTTTCAATCTCTCCTGCTCTGTCCTCTCTTTGCTGGTTAGCCTTTCACTCCTGTCTTAGGTTTAACTTTCTTTGTATGGTCTTTAAATGTCTTTATAATCTTGCTTCCCCTTATCTCTCTTTTCCGGTTTCCGTTTACTCCCACCCCCATAGTCTTCTCTCCTTTTCTCTTTTTTCTCTTAAATGTTCCTTGTCCAGCCTGTGCCCAGTCCCGCTTTTGCTCATTTCCCTTACTAGCTCCCTTCCACTGGAACCCGCTCCCGCTTTCTCTTTGCTCTATTTCTTCATACCCTCTTTTTCGCTCTGCCTTCAAAGCTCATTTGCTCTAGTTTCATTTTGGTTAATTTTGTCATTGTATCCCTTTAATTGTACTGTGTTGTGATATGTACAGTGCTTTGGCGTAAAGCACTTAATAAATTCAAACTAAATACAAAAAAAGACAGAAATACTAACCCTAGCTGTAAAGGAACACATCTTTAACAGCCGTGTGTAAAGATCCGTCGGAATAGGGTTCAGTGATAAGCTGGTCACTATGCACCCCTGTAGAAGACTAAGGAGTGTGTTAAACCTCCGAGGATGTTCACAGGTGGATTCTCACAGACGTGTCAGTATGACAAGCTTACTCTGAATAGGGCCAATTTCCCCACAGGTATAGATAATCAACTGTGTCAGATGGCAATTAAAATCAATATGGCAGCCGTACAAGGTCTCCCCCGCAGCCCCTCACTCTCTGCAGCATCTGTCTTCCTGTGGGAACTGCCGGGTGGAAGGCATTGTCAATGGTGCCAATTCCCATCGTAAATCCCGCCAGCTGTTTAGTGGAGGAACCCAGAAGTCTCAGACCACTCAGCCAAGAAACCAAACACCCTTTGAATAAGCACATTACCTATTTCATAAGGAGATTTTAACATAAAGAAGCAGATTCAGGACCCGATTAACAAGAGAAACAAAAATCGCTCCTCCGCAAGAGTATGCTTACAACAGAGGAATTCTTGCCCGTAAGTGATCTTAAAATTGATTCTGTACCCACGGTGTGATTTTTATTATCCATTGCGGAATAGGTAGTCAGCAGGAACATTTTACATTTCTAGTACATAACTAACCCAAAAACGTTGACCATATTTGCACTCCATGGTGCATGGCAGAGACTGAGATCTGTTAAAGATACTTTCACCAACATATTACTCTTGTACTTTTTCCGAATACATTTTAAGGTGGTGCTCCAATTCATGATTGGAGATGCTTCTCTCTGTGCACGGTACCACTGTGCCAACTTAGAGCATCTTTGGCACTTGCAAACCATCTTGATGGGTCCCAATGCCCTTGAGTCTCAAAGCATGTCATGCTTCAGCACAAGAATATTCACAGTACAATGGACGACATCCAGTTAACTATCCGACATCTCGATATGCTTCCGGACTACTTCTCGTTTTCCCAATCCAAGTCACTGCAAGATAGTGTAGGGTACGCTTGTGGTACCGAGCACTTAGCGGTACACTCCTCAGAACTCTTTAAAGCCAATCTACGCAGGGAGACGTTCATCTTCTCAAAAAATATTATTTTACAGTACGTAGAAACTTGGAATTCCCATATAAACACCTGCAAATAATGCTGTTATTCGAATCTGGGCAAGGGCAGTGAGCCAATAAGGTGGCTAGAAAAGCAGGCAAAAACTGCCAATGTCCCGCCGTGTTTCACCAGCCACTCGAGTGCCTTCCCCAGTGGTACGATTTTTTTTGTGTGCCCCCCCCCGTCACCATCTGTGTCCTGCCTATCCCACAGTCCCACCAAACCCACTTGCCTGCTACTTCTTCGACAGCACCGCTCTTTCCCGAGCCGCCATAGCAATAGAAAAGGTATTTAGTCACTTTCATATTGCTATGGCAGCCATTTGTTTTGGTATTTTTCCACAGAAATTGGGCTCTCCCGTGAAACAAGAATTAAAATGTTCGCCCTTAACACAGCCCCGGTCTCGAATAGCTATCACCGCTTCTTCAGGGAGCATAGCTGGCCTACTTCCTAGGATCAGGCTAACGGGCCATTACTGGCTCTGTACACACCCCGAAGTACTGTGATTGCTATATTACAAGCTGATTGTGACCTCACTAAACACCTGTAATAAAATGATGGCATCACTTCTGCCTGTGGTCAGTTATTACGGTTCAGTAGTGACATCCCAACGCCTGCTGCTTGAGCCAGCAGCAGAATTCCAACTGTAATTGCAGCACTTAATTAAAGATGTGACAAACTTAATAGCTTTCTGTGACACCTTACAGCCGTCAATGGCTGAAGAACTGGTTGTTGTAGTCTGTCATTCCCTGCGAGCATGAATCTATCATCATGTTTTTATGGCAAGCACCACCCCTCTCCCCCTCATGGCCAGTAACTCCCCGCCAGCCAGAGCCTAGCCTGACCCTAGCGAAGCGAGGGACTCAGCGTGAGCTGTGGGCAGTTACTGGCCATATCCGCCTCCCAAAAAGGGGGGCATAGCCAGTCGCACCCCAGGGTTCACGGTGTGAATGGTTGAATTTCTTTTTTTCTTTTTAGTGTTTTGCGTGAACCTATTCTCCCGAAAAGAAAAAAAAAAGGTGTCCACCGCCATATGAAGAGGCTTAGTCCCTTTTCCATGTCTATGGTGGCCACGGACTGGAAGAGCTCTGGCACCGGAGCTCAAAGCTCTGATTTAGCAGGTAAGTGGAGAGGCTCCCTGTTTCCTTCCCGCAGTCGAGATGGCACCACCCGGGAAGGGCTTTGGGTGGCTAGAAACAGCAGGCAGTACACAGTGTATTCTCTCCCACTGTTCCAACCACCTGATTGACTGAGCGCCCTGCCGCGGGTGCAAATACTTCTTTGAAAGCACAAAAACATTTTAGATGTATTTTTATTAAACTGCTTAAACTATTTTTTACAACACATTTCAAGCTGCACATTTTTTTATGCAAATAGATTCTATATTATGTATATGTATTTGCAACCGGAAGATCTCTTATATTACATTAAGCAAGAGGCCAGCTATTAACTGTCTGTGGGCATATAATACAAGTAATAAAGTACCCCCTTCTGCACTTAAAAGGGATTTTGCAAGTCACTCAATGGCATTATAAAGGAACTCGCCCTTCAGCCTCATTCCTGTGTTTGCTCACGGGTGATTGTGGTTTCCTTACAGCGTATGGGAGGGTTGTGACAGAATGCCACCTGTCTAAGCTTTTTGGTTATTAACCTACAATGATGCAGTAATTCTGCTTCTGAAAGGGAGATCTGCTAATCAGAGCCACCTTTCAAAATGCTCCATTCTAAAATTATAATGGACACATGTGCCTTGCTGTAACCAGTCTACTGATATCTACAGCACCAGAACTGCAATGGCACAGAGCAGGTTCAAAGGTCACCTGTGCATTCCTGACAGCTTGTGGGGCACAAAGTCTCTGCAGGTAGAGGCAGTATTTTAAATGGATGCAACTATAATATAAATTGTGACAATTGTATGCCTTAGACAGTCTGTTGGCAAGCAAATATTTAAATATAAGCCATGTCGGTTAATATTCTATTCAATTCAACTATTCAGTCACATCAATGTGATATCATGCCTGTGTCCGCTCTCTGAGCAGGGCTTACTTATGACGGGGATGATGTATGTTGGTGTCTAGGCAGACTGGCTGCCTCCATGTAGAACAATAGCCAGGATGCTGCATTGCATTCTCCAGCAGGAAGACTACACTTTTCCCCCAGGGCATAGAAACCTCCCCAGGAGGTCTACTGGGGACGATGCTTCATAGGCAACACTGACATAGCAAAGCTACCCTCACTGGAATCCTTTTGAAGTTACCAGGCAAGGAAAGCAGGGGTAGGGGTAGGCCTGGAGAAGGGTCCCCACCATTTTGCTTTGGTTAGGATTCTCTTCCTTATCCTTTCCCCTCCATTTCCTGCAAGCAAGGTACTCTGGATGGGATGTCATAAGCAAAGGGCACTTGTTACAACAGCAGGGATACAACGCAATCCAGTATGCTTGCTTATGAACAATCCCCAGTGTCAATTTGCCTTTAAAAGGAGATGGGCACCCCTCATTCCTTGATTGATTGATCTCTGAACCGCCACAATAAGAATGAATCTGGACCATTCTTGGGGATACAGTCCATCCCAAACATCTGCTACCAAGAAGGTGAAGACAGAAGCCATCCAAGGCAGGGAGAGCTCTGTCCCCTAATCATCCTCAGGGAACAGTGGGGCTGCACTGGAGGTGAAGGGACCTCTGAAGATGCCAGCCAAGCTCCCTTGAGTTGGAATGCAGCAGCAGGAGTTAACGTGTCCTGGAGCCTCTGAATTTGAGACTCGCAGCAACAGATGTCCAAGGGGAGCGGGAAACCTTTTTCACCACCTTGAGTCATCGTCAGCTGCTACAGCCTTGCTTGATGCCCTTCGAGATGACACACGACCCACAGCAATGCTTTTGGCATTCAACGAACTTCGAGCTGCTTATCTGCATCTTCGAACAACGTCATCTCACACTAGTGAAGATCATTGCTGCCTTGACTCAAGCTCCGGCTCACTACTATAGAACAATGGCCTACTGGAATTTGAAGGTGCACTTCTTAGAAAACATTGGAACTGCCTTGTAAAACATTACACTTCGGGACTGGAGGTCACCGTAGCCAGATAATAGCCATTGAACTTTGGGTTTGGGAGTCCCCAGAGAAGATAATGAAAGTCCTGGCAGGTCTCTATTTTAAAGCTACCCACCAGACCTCTCAATCGTGTTATTTAATTCTCAGCTGAAAGCTTTTTATGTCCTTTCAAAAGATATGTTGTATTGCTCATGCAACGTAGAAGCAGATAACGCGTTGCGTTTGCCGTCTTATCCCAGCACAATGCTTGAAGCTAGTTTTCAAGGCACACTTTATTCTACCCTATTTAATCCTTTTCCTTCCTTAGTACAGTTGTGTTGGATGCTTCGCTGTTTTTGCCATGCAGATGTTTTTCAGCCACTTCATAAAATCAGTAGTTGGGCCGAGAAGGCACTATCCATATAGAAAGAGGGTCATACAGAAGAGAGCTCACTCATGACACTGACCAGTTGGACTGCTGCTTATTTGGGAATATCAGTGTCTCATTTGTAAGTAAAGATCCAAAGATTCATAAGTGTGTTTAAGATCCGATTTTCATGAGAGCCTTTTACCTGTCTCGCTTGTGCCAACAGTTGGGAGTTTGCGTGGGATTGCTGGATATTTCTGTAATTGTTTTTAATTGAAGTAAATGTGGACCATTCCTTTGTTTATGTTGGCACAGGACCAGTGGAAGCTTAGCCGAGCTCACTATTGGCATGCACGCCAAACTCTTCTCTAATCCCCAGGCAACTTGGCTCTTGGTTAGTGAGTCGGATGATAATCTCGGGCCTATATGTTGGATTTTTCATGGACTATTGTGGATCTATGTGTCAACTGATTATCTTTACCTAAAGCTGAACCCAGCCCAGCCCCCTCCTAGCAGACTTGTTCAGTTTAGCTCCCGCCCTGATGTGTTTACCCGCCAGTGTGTGTGTGTGTGTGTGTGTGTGTGCGTGTGTGTGTGTGTGTGGCAGCTTGCACCTTTTTCAGAAAGCCTTTTTGATGTGTCAGTGGGAATTGTTTGTTTGTCTGCATACATGTTCACTATTGCTTGATGTTTGCATGGGCCCATGCTTCTCGTGTTCTGCACATGTGTTCTTTGTATTATTGTGACACTTTTAAAGTGTTAATAAATCCTCAAAGTAATTACTCCATTCATTCATTAGATCGCACTTCTGGGCACCTTTCAGTATTTTCTTTTTACTGAAGAACGTTTTAAACTTTGTTTCCAAACACAGATGCTTCTCAAAGAAGCTAAAACGTTGTCTCTTTGTAACGCCTAACTACTTACAGTTAGGCTTTTAAATGTGTGAATAGTCTTTCCTTCAGTAACATGGCTGCTCTAGAAGGATATAGGTACTTATCAGCCTAAAAATTGGACAAAGTATTCCTTCACTGAAAGGAAAAGATACCATTCTCAAGCTTTGCATCTTTCAAACATTCCCAATGCGTTGAGTACTTCCCCCGTTAGAATCCTCGATATATTTATACAATCTAAATAAAAACCAAAACTACAATAAGTTTCCCATCTGCCTTCAGCAATGAGGTGGGTGGGGTCTGAGTCCACCTTTAGAGTCCATCAACTTCTTACTCCATGTCGTGCCCATGAGAATTGGCTTCTTGCATACCTGTTTTGCACTGAAATATTTAATCACCTTTTTGCTTTTAAAAGCTCAGCTGCTGAGCCCTACCTCACACATTTGAAGGCCGCGTGATTCACAAAGTAAAAGAGGAAAGGTCTGTACACGGATAAGTCATTAGTCAAGGGCTGTAAAAAATGTAAAATGACAAATGTGTTCCTCAAGGGCCCAGATAGAGTGTGCATTTACTGTCTGCCCTCCGACCACGTTCGAGAGAACTGTCAAATCTGCAAGAATGTATTAAAAAAAAAAAGAAAAAACTTACTTGGATTGGTGTAGCCGCACTCCGGCCTGCTAATAAGAGCCTCATTGAGTGTAAAATTTGCCAGCGGTGTGGAATCGCAAATCAGCGGTTTGGATTACTTCTTGAGTCCTGTGCACCAGACGTTGTCTACTAGTTGCTTTGGACCGGTTGCTATTAAATAGCATTTGAAATAATGAAAAATCAGACTTGATTTATGAAGTTTGCAGCTATTTGTAGTGGACTTGGACACCAGCACTACGAATATCAGATTTGGAGATAACCCCCTGGTTGAATCTGGAATCCTAAATGTGGCTCTGGATTGCATGGTGGTAACCAAGATAATCGTGTTTCCCCTGAAGAAAGTTTGTGCAGTGGTATCAAAGAAGAACTGAAACATGTCGGGATATATATGTTTGGAACTATAACACCTGGAGAGTGTACTGGGTGTCAAAGGCATATGTGTATATTCAACTGTTAAATATGGTCTAGTGTTTGTTACGTTAGTGAATAGATTCATTTTATATCTACCATGTGTTTTATTTTGGGTCATGTTCATTCAGAACATGTTTCTGAATTGCTTTATCTTTTTGTAACATTGATAATAATTTCTAGAATTGTGTCTATGTTCTATGTACTTGGTCTATTTTTTCAGGACAATAAGGTACAGGCGGGTACTGCACCACCCTATCGATATAGATCAGTGAATCTGTGAAATTTAATTTGTTCCACCTGCTCCTTTGTGTATAAATATTTGTGGTCGGCCTCTGACCGTGTGAGTGAGGTAATATCCGAAAGGGTATTCAGCCTTTAATAAGATTTGGCTTTATTGGCCATGCCAGGCACCACTCTGGCCTCTGACCGTGTGAGTGAGGTAATATCCGAAAGGGTATTCAGCCTTTAATAAGATTTGGCTTTATTGGCCATGCCAGGCACCACTCTGGCCTCTGACCGTGTGAGTGAGGTAATATCCGAAAGGGTATTCAGCCTTTAATAAGATTTGGCTTTATTGGCCATGCCAGGCACCACTCTGGTCTCTGACCGTGTGAGTGAGGTAATATCCGAAAGGGTATTCAGCCTTTAATAAGATTTGGCTTTATTGGCCATGCCAGGCACCACTCTGGTCTCTGACCGTGTGAGTGAGGTAATATCCGAAAGGGTATTCAGCCTTTAATAAGATTTGGCTTTATTGGCCATGCCAGGCACCACTCTGGTCTCTGACCGTGTGAGTGAGGTAATATCCGAAAGGGTATTCAGCCTTTAATAAGATTTGGCTTTATTGGCCATGCCAGGCACCACTCTGGTCTCTGACCGTGTGAGTGAGGTAATATCCGAAAGGGTATTCAGCCTTTAATAAGATTTGGCTTTATTGGCCATGCCAGGCACCACTCTGGCCTCTGACCGTGTGAGTGAGGTAATATCCGAAAGGGCATTCAGCCTTTAATAAGATTTGGCTTTATTGGCCATGCCAGGCACCACTCTGGCCGTGTGAGTGAGGTAATATCCGAAAGGGTATTCAGCCTTTAATAAGATTTGGCTTTATTGGCCATGCCAGGCACCACTCTGGTCTCTGACCGCGACCTGGGAGGTGACCTGCGCTACTGTAGGAATTCCCTTTAGCACAGCCATAACTGGTGGCTTTGCCAGTGCTCAATTAATTTTCTTTTTTTATCCTGCCCAGACAGTGTTGTGCAGCATGCTTTACATGTCTATGGTCATGCCTTATTGCATGTCCTTTTCATGTAAAATACACTTTACAACGGGAGCCGTATTGTAGGACAAAGGTAACACGTGTGCAGCACTCTGGGTTGCTGAAGAGGGCATAGATGTGGGTTCATGCTCTACCTCTGGCTCCATGCTGAGATGTCTGGTCTTTCACCCCTCTCCCCCCATCCCTCTACTGAAATAGAGTGGAAGTACATGCATCCATATATTCATACACCCTTGGGCTTCATACTTCTCTTGGGAATCCTGCGTTGGGGCAATCTGGAGATAAAGGGCAGGGAGATGATAGTTGGGACATGGCAAATTGGGCACAGTAGCCTGAGATCATGTGGATCAAGGTGTGACGGATGTTCTAGACATGCCCCCTGACACTACCTCTTTTGTGGGGAAAGATTGAAATCTAGAGGTAGTCGAGAAGAAGAGTGAAGTAAAAGAAACAGATGAAATGTAGAAAGATGTGTAAGGGAGAGAACCCACAGTCTAGGAGGGACTCTGTCCGAACCCTCCTTTTTGCTGTTGACCTTTATTGACCCTAGCTGGACTCATTTCAAGTCAAAGGGCTCCCATAATGTTGCCTTCCAATCTCCACCGCCTGGATTCCAACAATTTCTCTTTTGCTGTCTTCATTACAATGTTTTCCTTCTAATGGACATACTCCTCCCATCTTTTGAAATATACCGTCGGCACCGGATAACCTTTTCCAGCCGCTTGATGGCACCCATTGGCTCAGCCCTCGACCCGTTCATCTCGGCCTCGTGCCATGACGGTGAGGTCAGCATGCCTGTATGTGTCTTTCATTTTCTAAACTGGTACTGCAAGGACGGCAGAACAGTGACAATACGCTTATTTTGGTCACTCGCAATTCTCTATCAAAAATGTATTTAAAGCAACCATTAGCGGGGCAGGTGTGAGGACGAAGAGGAATCTGTGGGGAACCCTGTGTCCACCAGAAAGAACGTTCCCGAAGGCTAAGGCTTTTTCCCTGTTAAAAAGTGCAGCAGCTGCTGGAACTGTCATGGAACGGTTACCAAAGGACTGCCCCATGGGTTTTGAACTGTCCTCCCGCCTGAAACTGATCTCATTCTGTTTTCACCTCATGCCCATGGAACTTTTGTCTTTCCAGGAAACTACCGGAGCTGTTGCAAGCTTGCATACTTTTGCCAGACCCTGTGTGCTGTTCCCCACCTGAGGCTGTGTGCTATCCCCCACTACTCGAGTGCCATGTACCCCACCTGAGCCTGTGCACTCTCCCCTCAACTTAATATGATATTTTATTTGTATCGCGCCCATACACAAGTGTTTCAGAGAACGCTGTGCGCTGTCGCCTAGTGAGCCTGTTTGCTGTGAGACCGATCCTGTGCCCATGCCCCCCGCACCCTCCCAAGCCTGTGTCTTGTCTCCCTCCGGGGCCTGTGTACTCTATCTTTTCCTAAGCTCGGGCTATGGATTTTCTGTTGCCTAAGCATGTGTGCCGCCCCCAAACATTTGTCTGCAGCTGCGTTGGTCTATCCCTCTTTTCTGTGCCTATTCCTTACTTGGTACTACACACCCTATGGCCGAAGTGTGTCCAGTATTTGCACCTGGTGAAGGACCATTGGCCGATCAGGTTGCTGGAACGGCGGCCAAGAATATGTACATTCTTCCCAGCCAACCAAGGGCCCTTCCCGTGTGGCGACTTTGTGTTTTTTTATTTTTTATGTTGGGAGGCAGCAGGGAGCCCCTCTCCCTGTTGCGTCCCCACCCCACAACACCCTCCGCTTACCCTCCTCAAAACCAGAATTAACCCCTCTCCCTCCACATTTACCTGTCGGACCGGATCTTTGGGCTCCAGTCCGCCACTCCAGCCGCCACCATAGACCTAGAAAAGGGACATTATTTCTTTTCCCTATGGCGGCGGGCATCTTTTTTTCCATTTTCTTTTCCTCCTCCGGAGATTGGCTGTGCAAGCGGGGTGCAAATGGCTTTCATGCCCCTGTGGGTTGCAAACATGGATAGTGACGGCCCCCAGCCGTCGCTTAGGCCCTCACTGAGGCCCTGGCTTCGCTCGGGCCTACCATGTCTCAGGCTGGTGACCCATTGCTGCCCATGTCCGCCACCCTTTTGGAGCGTGAAAGCCATAGAAGCAACCAACTTAGCAAGATATTACAATCACAAGTGATGAGGATTAGTTTCCCTGATCCTGGCATTTAAAAAATATTGCTTTTGTGAAATCGTAGTTGGTGGTGGGTTGATTTGTGTGCACATTGGCAGGTGTGTCTGATTAGTATACACCAAGTGGGATACGTTTCAGAAATAAACAGGTGCCTAAGGAGTTGGACTCAGCCTATTGCGTGTTTGCAAAGATTGGACCCATGTGGCATGAACCATGCCACTGGGATGGTATCCAGGCACCAATGTTGATAGCGCATCTCTTCTGCCAGGAAAACGACTGGAGGCTCAGCAGCAAGCGTGTGCCGCTCGTATGGCATGTCACATTTTCCTTCTTATTGCCCACATCCCTCCATCCAGACCTGTGTCCCGAGCTAGTGGGGTGCACGGCTGTGTGATTGTCTAGTAGACTACCGGATCTAGTCTAGCATGGAAGAAAATGCTTTCATTTGGTTGGAATGGGGATGGACTGTGGGTTATTATGTTCCCTGTAAAGGTAGATCAAGAGCTTGTAGTTCAATGTGGTAAGATGCAATTCACAGCAGACTACGCGCAAAATGATTTCCTTAATTTACATTCTTGCACATTATTTTTTCATATTTTATTTGCCAAACAACTGTTCGTATTTTAAACTGATAATTGGAAGTCAAACATTACTTTTTTCTATTCTCAAATGTTCCATTTTACTGATTGGTTTGTTAAATATATGTTTGTTGAAATACCGTTTTTCTATTTGTATTAAGGTTTTACAGTCGGTACATAGAAGATGTGGAAGTATCCATGTTCATTAATGCATCACTAACATCTGCTTTCTTACATCCGATTGCCAAATAATTCTGCCCACCTTCTGGCTCGAGCAAATGGCTTTCAAGCCAATCGGGGCACGTAGAATTTACTGGCTGTGTGATTGGCTGAAACCTCTGCATGCTCTTAATTATCGAAATGTTCAGCCTTCCTGATTGGGCAGTATTACAATCCTTCAGCCTTGTTGGAAATTCTGTTGACAAGATGATGACCTGCACACCACTGAGCTGAATTGTGTACCCCATTGGGCTTTTCAAATGCGCAGCGTGGTAGTCTGGATTTTCGGCCTGACCTTTTTGTAGGCAGCAGGGTGCATTTTCTGCTGCTAAAGGTGGCTTGAGTTTGCTTAGCTCTCCAACTACAGCACTTTTGCAGAGCATAAAAGTCCCACTAATTCACACACACGCCTGGAGGTCATGTGCTTTGTGAATATGCACTCACTATTATGCGAGGCAAATGTCTGATTGGTAAATCATTTTGATTTTGTAGCAAATAAAGTCTAAAAGTATTTGGATTAGTCACGTTTCGTAATAATCTGAAGGCATTATCGGAGTAACAGTGTCCCAGTATTTGACGCAGTAGAAGTACAGTCTTCATATGGCAATTTCTGTTTTTTATTGATTGAGACATGTTGATGAACCACGTACATATATAAACACCAAGAGACAATCGGGGAATATTCGGGAGAGGTCACCCCTGAACACACTCTATCTAAGGCAAAAAAATACCTCCTTGACTAATTCTTGTAGGGATTGAATGTCCGTAACTATGAACACAGTTCAACAATACAAAAATATACCTTACTTGATTATGTTTATATAAATCAAACTTAACAAGACTGTGTCCAGGTCTGGTTCTGAACCGCACAAACATTCTTGCGGTACTTAACAAAATCCTGGCGCTGTCCCTGATCTCCACTAAGGACATTGACCAGGTGAAATTCCAGGATGGGACTAGATTTGACACTGCCGTGATAAATGTACTTTCAAAGGTTGTGTATTTGATTTTAAAGACGGCGGAATTGGTTAAAACAATGGGCTTTGAGATCAGACCTTGCCCGCCCACTCATGTTCAGGAGCCTAGGGGCCCCTGCAGTGCGGGTTTACTTGTCAAATTGAGGGGGGTGGAGGGGCTCCTTGCCTTAGTCGACAGAAGATCACTCCCGGAAAGGAAAGACGATGGCTGGTACTTACGACCTAAAATAGGAGACACCCTATAATGACTGGGGAAGAACGCTCTCCCCTGGGCTAGAAGGCAGGACTATTAGGCCTCGCCATGATGCAAAGGCGGAACCATTAAGGAACCCTAGTGCACAAGGTCTCCTTTTGGCATCATGGAATGTTAGGGGTTTTGGGAGATTAACATGAGATTCTGTACTATTGGAAATCCTTAAGAAATACTCAATAGTATTCTTACAGGAGACTTGCGCAATGGGAATATTGTTGGGGGGGATGGACACCATGTTTTTTCTCAGGGAGCCATAAGAACGAATTGGCGCAGACCATCGGGTGGCTTATGTATAGCAATCAAGCAAGGCATTGGTCTGAAAGGGTGCATTAGCTCGCACAATATCAGGGGAGTGTTAGCTGTAGATTTAGAGCTCAAGATCAATTCTGTCCAAAAACACATCCTGGTAGTAAACATATACAGGCACCAGACGCACAATTAATTGATTATTTTCTTGGGGGCCTTGGATGGCATTATTGAAGCATACAAAATGGAATGTCTAGGGTTTGAAGTTATTCTGGTGGGAGACCTGAATTCTTACCGTCTTTCAGCTTCTGCATGTTTTGGACAAATGACTTCTGGCCCACTTTCTTGGGTCCTCTCCCCACCCCAGTCTCATCCATAAGAAATCTGGGGATAAAACTCTCTGCTTCCCTTACGATGGAAGATCAAGTAGCCGCAGTGTGTAAGACCGGTCATTTCAAACTTCAGGTCTTGAAGAAGGTCCTTCCTTACATCCCCCCTGCGTCTCAGGCACCTGTGGAAGCTGCTCTGATTCTAAGTGGAAGTGAATATTGTAGCTCACTCTACTTGGGTCAACCCTTGTACTTACTTAGGCGGCTGCAACTCCTTCAAAACGCTGCTACAAGAGTGGTCCTACGTCCGCCATTTGGTGCACATATGTCCCCCTGTTGAGGCAACTTCACTAGCTCCCTGTGGCAGCCCGTGTGAAATTTAAATCAATGTGTATAGTTAATCGTGCCTTCTACGGCGCAGGAGCTGAGTACTTGCAAGCAAAGTTTGTGCATTATGTCCTGGCCCGTACTCTTCGCTTATACTCCGCTCTCCTGATAGCTACCCCTCAGTTTAGGCGCACACGCACAGGGGTTCGCACCTTTTCTGTTGTAGCAACCTGGACGTGAAATTAACTCCCCTTCGAGTTACGGAAGGTGGTTGACCATCTTTCTTTCCGACGAAAATTGAAGACTCTTCTCTTTTAGCTACTTCCCTTTTTTTCTCCTCTTTCACTGATTAAACTGTTCAGAGCACCCCAGAGCCATGATGCCTTCGGGCGAGTGTGCGCTATACAAGTTTCGCTAACATAACATAACATACCCGATGTTACGCTCACCTGGTTCCCACGGGGGCGTCGTCCGGAACTGGGCCGCTGTTGTTTCCACCAGCGTGACGTGTAGCGCCGAGATGACTGACTGGACTGGCCCACTCAGCCTAGTTCGTCTGGCTCGCAGGAATATTCTTCTGCAAAGGAGGGGAATTAACCACCCGTGGAATTGAGTGTCAACCCACCTTCCCCACTCCCGTTGTCTTCCCACAGACCATTCTTGATGTCCCCTCCTTTGTCTCACCTGATGGTTTGGAAGGATGAGCTCTCCATCCTGCGTTGACCGCAGGGGCGCGTTGATGATCAGTTACTTCACTTGCGTAGAGGAATTGGTGAGTTCCAGTATTGACTCTAAAGTCCAATTGTTCATAAGAGTTCAAATGTCTGATCTTCACTCTGTCCGATTCGTTGCAGGTTGCCGATTAATCCACTCGAAGATTTCCAAATGGCAATTGGTAAGATTCAGGTAAGTCTATTGTGGTTTTCCCCCTAGGGACCGGGGTACGGCAATGAAGCAGAGTTGACTGCGCCGACCCGAGATGAGGTGAGTACCCCCCGTGGTAAATCAGGTAAGTCCTTGGGGGTAGCTTGTATAGCCTTAGAGAGTCCCCTTGCTCACCTTGCTGTCTTTGTCTCCTTAGGTGTCGGAGGGCGGCCGCGAGATGGAGAGAGCGTGATGGAATGCTGAAGTACCGCCAAGCAGGTGAGTTCAGCGCGGCGCCGTAGGAATGCGAAGCGATGCTTCAAAGACTTCTGTCTTTCAGCTCCGTGGCGAGATGGATCAGGATTCAGGTAAGGATTAAAGTTAAAACTCCTGTTCTAACCTTTATACTTCTTTTCTTCTTGTTTCAGGAGTCCCAAAACTGAAGCGGGCGTGGCTGAAGACTGGAGCTGCTGAAAACACGGTGAGCGTTACGCTGCAGCAAGCAGAATAACGCAAAGCACGTGTGGCTGTCCGGGCGTGGTTTAAATAGCCTTGGAAGAAGTTCCAGGTAAGTATTCTTCCACAGCTCCACCCAAGTAACAAAATAGTCCCTTCAGTAAAATAGTCCCTCCTAAGCCTCATTTGGCTTGAGTCTTCATGCAGCATGGTCTGTCTCAGGTGAGTATGCAGCATGGTCTGCTTCAGGTAAGTTATCAATAATGAGCCTGACTTTATCTTTATGAGCCTCGCGCCATAGGCGCCAGGACTGCACCCAAACAGCCCCTAACTGGGGCTTTTGGGCATGCTCCAAGTGTTTCCGGGGCTGCTGGGCCTGGTCTGGTCTTCCGGGGGCAGGCATCATGACACCCGATATGTTGGGCCACCTTAACAATTATGAGATGTGACAAATTCATCAAGGGTTGAAGTGGAGGGAGTTTGGGAGAGTTGGGGGCATGCAGATTGTAAACGGCCAGGTATTAGGTGATATCCCGCTGAAACGTGCTTGGCATAGGAATGACTCATTATTTTGGATCGAATACAGGGCCATGTCATATAGCCTGTTCCACGAGTTGGAAGCCTTTAACGTGATAAGTAATTTGCACAGCAACCACAAAATCCTGTTTCTTTGCCTGGCCTTGGTGACATAGTCGCCCGGGAAACTGGTTTGTAGAAACCTTGCCATAAATTCGAAGAACTACTGAATTGGTTGGAATCCAACTTGCACAGCGACATCTTTGTATCCAAATAACCATGATCGCTGTGTCTCCTTCAACGCGAGCTGGTCAACCTTCAAAGAAAGAAGTTGTATAACACGCTGGTATTAATAACGGTTATAGGACGGCTGCTGTGAGTGCACATCAGGCAATAGATTATGGTTATTTGGACACAATGATGTCGGCGGGCAAGTTGTAAGCCCGAAACTGTGCAGAGAGATATAGAAATATACGGCTTGGAGAGGCATCTGTTGAAGACTAACTACACTGATGTTTGTGCCTGAAACCAATGAAAAAGATTTTGAAGTATCAAATTAATTGGTTTTAACGGATGTACATTTCCAAAAAGTGTTGGCGTGATTGCTTGCACGCACCAGTTTTCCCCTGAAGAATTCCTATGAATATGCATCTTTACTAAGTGTGGGATGAAACATGTCAGGCATTTTCTACATTGTACTAATATATACAATGAAAAAACGTTCTTAAAGGGACGTTATGGTTAAGTTGTGCTACTAAAAACCTATGAAATTCAGTGAAAAAACTTTGTTATGGGGACGTTATGGTTCCAAGTAAAACCGAAAAACCCCTGAAATTCACCAGTTATGGTAAACTAAGCAACGATAACTCGCACCACCACCGTGCACTGCTAAGACTAACATCCAGGATATCAAAGAAGCAAGGGTGGATAACGAGGTCTCTGGGCCATTATCCCCCCATTCCAGCCCCTGAAATGGGGGATGAAGGCCATTAGCATCATAGGTTCCCAAAGTGGGAACCCGGGGTGCTAATAAAAGGATTTTTCTTCCTACACCGGGACGCTGCATCCCGGTGTAGGAAGGAAAATCCTTTTCCTAGATGGCCACCATGGAAAGGGAAGGCGGGGTTCAGTACAGGGCCCCTCTTCGCTTTCCATGGCAACCTGCAGAAGGCGAATAGAGAACCCTATGACCATATTACCACAAGCAAATATTTCTTCCCTCAATTTCGAATAACTTTACCACAAAGCCAGTCCCAGGTGGACATGGCCACTTTAACCCCATGTGTTGTCCCTCGTGGTCATGGCCAGTAGCCTGATTGTCCGGATCATGACCTTATTTCATGACCCAGACAATCTGGCCACTGCCCATGGCCACAGGCTACACCTCAGTCACCAAAGGTAAATCACTATTTTTTGCACCTACATTATGACACTTGTCAAAAAACAAAATCCATTCAGACTTTACAAAAACATTTATATCTAGATCCATAATCTTTTTGCAAACCTTGGTGTAGATTTGTCAAATGGCCCCACATTTATAAGCCTTTACAATATTTTGGGACCCCCCCTCTAATTTTGCCCCCCTTGACAAAATCCCACCAAACTTCATAAAAACATTATCTAGTTCTATTATCAGTTTGCCAAATTAAGTGTACATTCGTCAAATGGCACCTCATTTATAAGCCTTTACATTATTTTGAGACCCCCCTCTAATTTTGCCCCCTCTTGACAGAATCCCACCAAACGTTGCAAACACATTTGGAATCAGGTCGGGAATATAATTGCTGAATCTCATGCGGTTTCATTGAGGAACTTCCCAGGACTGTTTGTGAACATCCGAAATGTTCGCGGCCCTTCGTGGCAGAAAAACACCTTTTTTTTGCTTCTTTTAGCCATATCCCATCCTCATCACTCCTCACCTGCCCAGAGATTATTTGATAAATTTGACAAGTGCAATCTTGTGTTTTTTAATATGTTTTTACCGCGATGTCCGCAGACAGCGGCTGCTGTCCGCGAATCCAAGATGGCAGGCGTTTCCAAAAATCTGATGCACTTCACTCTTTTCACCATCCAATCAGCGGGCGCGTCCGGTGTCCGCGGACACCACGTTGCCCTCTAAGCCAATCGGTGTCCTGTCTGCGGAATGAACAGGGAAGTGTGTCTGTGAAGCGGACACAGATATCACAATTTTTGAGACCCACTTTTTGGTCATTTAAAAAATAAAGTACTGTATGGATTTTCACCAAATTTACAAAAGCACGCTTTCAGGACAAAGCCGCCGCTCCTGCCACAAATTTGGTGAAATTCCGTCCAGCGGTTTGGGCTGTAGGTGTGAGCAAAATGTTTTCTCCATTTAGTCTATGTAAAAAAATGAAATTTTGGGACTCCCACTATAACTTTGCCTCCCCTGGACCAAACCTCACCAAACTTTGCAAAGAGATTCAGAGTGGGCCATGTAGAGTTTGGTGAGGATTCGTCCAGGGGGAGCACAGTTATAAGCCGCTCAAAAAGTGCTCTTCCTATGGGTTTAGCAACTTAACCATAACTACATGGCTGCTACCGCAGGCCATGTTATTTATATGTTATGTTATGTTAATGGTACTTGTATAGCGCACCGTCACCAACGGAATTGGTCCACAGGCGCTCTGGCGGATCTGTAAACGAGAAGGCTGGATGGGTTAGTAAGGTAAAGAGGGAGTAGGATAGTGAGAGGAGTGGTGTACTGTTGCCAGCCTCAACTCGGTAGACACCGGGTGCTGAGCTTGGGTGCGAGTATTGGATCGGTGTCAGTCCGCGTGTGGTGTTGGTGCGGCTTATGTGTTGTTGCAGTGTGGTGAAGTTCGTGCAGCTGGTTGTGCGAGAGATGGTTGTGTGAGTTTTTTAAGTATGCAGAAAGTTTGAGTTTAAGTTAGTTAGTGGGTTATGTGACATTTAACATGCAAGCATTCACAGTTCTGTCTAAGTGTAGCACTTGCTGATCTACTCTATTCTAAGTGTTTGTACATGCTAGCATTCACAATCCTGTCTAGATACGGTGCAGGCTAATGTTCTCAATGCTAAGTGTGGCACATGTTAACATTTACAGTTCTAGTCTAAGTATGCTACTTGTTGATACTTATAATCCCATCTGGATGTGAGGCAAAGCTAGGAATTTTGACTAAGTGTGGCACATGCCAGCATTCACATTTCTAACATTTCAGTAGGAGTTCTAGCAGGTGTGGTGTATGCTGAGCCTTCCTAATTCCATCCGGGTAGGCAGATGCCAACATTTACAAACCTATCTAGATGTGACGCATGCCAGCGTCTACAATTCCCTATAGGTGTGACACTTGTTAACATTGGCTAGTGTGTTAGGATGTAGTGTAGGTAACATGTGAACTCTGTCTTTGTTGAAATCTGACTGGTGGAGACCATTTTTAAGTGTACACGGGATGAGTCTATGGCAGTCTATGATATGGGAAGATAAGGTGGAGTGGCAGGGGCTTTCTAGTGTAGAGGTATTTCTCTACACCTCACCCATGCCACACTTACAGTTTTGTTGGTGTCTGTTAGCTGCTGCCTTCATTGGCTTCTCCTGCTGACACCTGCAGACACTTTCTGGAGCCGCCTCTATTGGAGCCGGCCTTTTCCTTGGGGCCCTTAGCCGCAGGGGCTTCTTGGCAGAGGGCTGCCCTGGGAGGGCTGGTTGTGAGATGAGGGGGATCCAATCACTGTAAGTGGGCGGGATGGGAGGCGGGTTGGAGGGGGAGAGTCCAGGAAATGGTGGCTGAGGCTCGTAGGGGATCCAAACACTTTTAAAAGTGTTTTTGTCACAAAATGGGCGCTACGCACCGTAGCTCCACTCGCCTGCCTCTGTTGCGAGAAATGTATATTTGTATATATATATATTTGTATTGTACTGTGTGTATAATTACTGACATTCAATCTCTACAAGAATTATTCGAAGAAATGAACCACGTACAACATTGTTTATTTTTGCAGTTCGCAATAGCACTGTCATTTAGTTGAGACATATGAAAATAAGATCCAATTTATGGTAATGTTTAGGGTCTTTAAACACATTATGAGTAAAAGTAGTTTCCTGCTGTGCTTCACACAATGCTCACCAGAGCAACTGGAGTAGCAGACATGGTTAAAGGTAAGTGTCTAAGAACAGTAAAACTGGTAATTCAGTGATACAGGGAGACAGTGGTCTTAATGGATGACAGATTGCCCAATGTCTCTCAGCCAATACCAGGTTCACAGTGGCATATATGCAAACTCTGATACAATGAAGCTAAGCATATGCTGTAGGATGACACTGCGCTCCCTTAGATTATTGTCTTGGTTAAAATGCATTGATACCATAGCCGTTTGCTGACAATTTCTTCATATTGTTTTCTTTTGAAAGGTGATTCCCAGTGATCCCTTTTGGGTGCCAACGACGGAAGAGGAATACTTGCACTTTGGAGAAAAAGCCGACTCTGAGAACCAAGCACGCAAGTACATGAACGCAGTGCGGAAAAGGAAAGGCCTTGCCGTAGAAGAGAAGACGGTGGAGCATGCAGAGAAGCAGAGGACTCTGGGCAAGAACAAATGACTCCTTTTCCTTGCCATGCTGAGATGGACAGATCCTTCTCTCAGATGGACAGCTATCAAATCCTTGACTTTCTCTACAAGCACTATTGTAACATCCCTTGGATATAATTTAGAGACACCTGGACTTCTGCCTGTTACATAAAATGTTGAGATTTCTAACGATTGGGAATATTTGAAAGGAAACTGACACTCTATAATCTGCTGTTTCTCAGGTGCTAATTGATCTTGTTTGTGGCAGTTTCATGGCCAGTCAACTTTAGTTATTATATTTACCAATATCTGTGGTACAGTCAGATGTTTCCAGCCTTCCAGGTCCCATTACTCCAGCACTTTCCATGCTAATAGTGATGCATCTTCATGAAATAAAGAAACATGGATACTGATGGAAGTGTTTGCCAATGCTATGTACAATATCTGTGCTTTTATTCTGAATGGGTGCATGGATGCATGTGCTTTTATGTCTGGTGAGAGGTCCCTTTCAGGTTACAGAGTAGGAGAACCACCTCTCAGCAGACATATGTCAGCTGGACTGCTCTGATAACTCTGAGACCAAAATGATTCATTCCAGGGTGTATCCACCCCCATATCAATATTGTTGTTAAGTTATGCCTGCAGATCGAAAACACTAGCTGCCTTAAATCCATATCAGAGGCTGTTATTTACTCCTGCTTCTTGGGCTAATACAGATTCAACTGCAACTAAAAAGGTGGTTATGCCAATTTTGACAAACTCTGCAAGTACCAACTACTTTTTAATAAGATTGTAAAAATTGAGAGATCGTGCAAAGGCAGGCTTCACTCGTGTGTGATCTGTGTTGCAGCAGTTGTTTCATTTTCAATATGTCCTTAAACGTATAGGAAAAGGAACCTGAGTGGAAAATACATTTTTGTGAATAGTTCTTGGAATAAGCAGATACTTTTGATCTGACCAGGACAGAGAAGCTGAAATTACGGTAGCAAAGTCTGTGCAAGATTGACAGTGTATGGCTTTGAGTTAGTGAATATTTGCATTGTCTACTGCCTTGATTCAGCAGACCTGGTGACAATTACTTTTCATTTTAAAAACCAAACTCCTTTTCAGGTCCTGGAAATGATAAAACCGTGGGCGTTCATCCATTAAAGACCACGTATTTCATGATTGTAGCTAGAATGTACCTGTTCAGAGGTTTTTCATGGAGTATTAAGGTTTTACTTCAGTAAGAGGGGGTCTGTATCTAACATATAGCTGGGTTCTCATTTACCCCGGCCGGTGCACAGTATGGAACGTTTCTGATGAGCCTTGGTGCTGTTAGACCACTCCAGTGCTGACTAACTTAGTATTAAAAACTACTAACATAACCTATACGTAAATATTTACAGATTCACAATGTGTACCTCCCTCCATAACAAGGACAAGAAACTTGACTTTTCATCTAAAATGTCTCACAAATCAATATCAGATGGAAAGGTTCATTTGTGCATTCTTATATCGTTTAGGGCCGAATGCTATAGCCCTTCAGTCGGTCCTGTCAAATTTCTTTAAAGATATGTCTCCTTTCTTTGTAGATAACATTTTGTTGTTTAAAGTTTCCTTTCATCTATTGTCTACTTTTCTACCTTTTCCTTTTGATTTCTTTGCCTCTTGGTACAGACTTCAATCAGTGTTGCCAGTTGAGTAAATTACCTGCCAATGCTCTTGTCTACCATGAATGAGCTCCATTCTTAAATTTCATGGGAGTATTAATATGTGATATTCACAGCCAATTTCATCTTGTTGGAGTGAAAATCCAATTGCTTAAGGATGGACGGGTACCTTACGCCTTCAGTGCTCGCCTCTAACTTGAACTCAGCCTGCTCATCACAAGTTTGGATCAAGAAGCCTTTGCTGGATCCACTGGTCCCTTCCAATTTTTGACCTATCTCCCTCTCCTACCTCTCATACGTCTTGATTCTTTGGCCTGTCCTTAAATCACCACATTTCTTGAGGACTATTCTTTTTTTCACCCCTCAGTCGGGGTTCCGTCCAGGCCATGGGACTGAGTGTGTCTTAGTCTCTGTCATGGACGACCTGGCGCGGACTCATGACCAGGGTGTCGTCAGTGCTCTGATTTTGTTGGACCTGTCGGCCGCCTTTGATACCAGCGATCATGGTGTCCTTCTGGGCCAGCTGGCCGGCGCAGGGCTCTTGGGCACTGGCCTGGTTCTCTGCTTTCCCGCTGACCATCACTAAATTCTCTCTTTTTTTCTTTTTCTCCTTTCCTTTTCCGTGGCTATGGCTCTCACTTGTGGTGTTCCTCAAGGGTCTGCCATCTCCAGAGTCATATTTAACATCTACATTCAGCCTCTCTGACCAAGTCTGATAGTCTACCACGGCTTCCTTTGCTATTCATATGGTGATGACACAAAAATCGTGGTTCGTCTGGATCTCTCCAGCCCGGAGTCAGCTTCCAGATCTTGGGCCTGTCTAGAGGCTGTGGGGGAGTGGATGCTTGATAATTGGCTTAAACTGAACAGTGATAAGACTGAAGTCTTAGTGGTGGGCCTCCTGCAACTGCTTCTCTTTGGACACCTGCTTTCTGGCCGGCCTCCCTGGGCCCTTTTCCCAAGCCAGTCTCCACAGTCCAGGACCTAGGGGTTAAACTTAAGTCAACCCTGTCCACGGAGCCGCAGGTAAGCTCTGTCTCATCAACAGGGCCATTTCCAGCTTAGGCTTCTGTGACGGGTCACTCCTTTCATTCCGGCTCACCTCCTTGCCTCCGTTTTCTCTGCATTGGTCACTTCCTCGTTGGACTATTGTAACTCCCTTTATTTAGGTGAGCCTGCATATGTTCTCCATCGCCTGGATGTTCTTCAGTACTCTGCAGCTCGGCTGACGACTTCCACTCCACGCGGCTGCCATATTTCCCCTGTCCTCCGCAAACTTCATTGGTTACCGGTGGCTAACTGTATTCAGTTCAAGGCGCTATGTCTGGTCCACCAAGCTTTTTATGGCCAGGGGGCAGAATACCTTAGGGATAAATTCTTGCCTTGCATCCCAAGCCGAGCTTTGCAGTCAGCTAACGCTTGTCTGCTGACTGTCCCTCCGGTCAGGTATTCCCGTATTGGCAGCCGCTCCTTTTCGGTGGCCGCTGAAGCTCTCTGGAAATCTCTCCCTCTTTCGCTTAGAGCTACCCCTGTTCGCTGTGCATTTCGCAAAGCTCTTAGGCTATTTCTTTTGCTGTCCTACAGGGAGCGCCAAGATGCCTTCGGGCAAACGTTGCACTTTATAAATAAACTCAAATCCAATTGTAGGGAGAAGGAAAGCGGATGGTCGCAATAAAGCACTTCTATATCCCTAGAACATAAATGCTATACAAAGTTCACATGGTTTGAGGCATATGTCTCGGACCGGGCTGTATTAGAGGAAACCTTTACTGATGCTCTACAGGACCGTTCACAGAGGAAGCGCATTGTGCTGAGATCTTGGCTTGAAGGGGCAGTGCTCAATGAAGTCTACATGGTTGGCAGTGCTCAATAGCACTCTCGGGTCACAGCAGGGAGGTTTCCCATACTACTATAGTGATATAAATGGGCAATTCCAGAGCCCTGTTGTACTAAGAGTACACTGCTGTGAGGGGACGATCACATTTCTGGAGTGTCATAATACTGATGAGTGCTGAAAGGCTTGCCATGCCGGAGTCCCATAGCACTGATAGAAATTCTGGAGAAACTTCACACTGCTGGTCTACTAGAGCACTAATGGGGTAGTGTGAAGGAACCCCACTACTTGGGTCATATTGTAGAAATAAAGCCCTTCTAAAACAAATTCTCTACTAGAAACCTATTACTCCTCTGTCCCGTCCCCTTTCCTCCATACTTTTAGGACATTCCATCCTGTGGGACGGGACCGGAGCACTTTTTGTAAACAAGCATCAAATTGAAAAATGTGTCCTTCTTCTCTTTTTACACAGGGTACCGCACGTGGCCGTAACCCGGTCCTCCTAAGCTCCTCCCCGCACATCCTCCTTCAGTCCTTTTCTCTGCGCGGTCGGGGCTGGATGCACTTGCATCACCGGGAAGACATTTTTCGTTCCCGTTGTCCTAGTCTCTCCTGCTCCAGTTTTGCGGTCGCGTAGTCCTGCGTCTATGCTGGATCATTTGGGATTTGTCGCTTGTTCCTCTTGCAAACGTTGTTTCGATAGGGTGGATCCCCATTCTCTCTGTTTGGAGTGTCTGGGACCGGATCACCGTTGGGACTCGTGTTTCTACTGCGACTCCCTTTCGGTCCGGGCACTTCAGCGTCGTCTTCGTTGGTGGGAGGAGATCTTCCAGAGAGTTCCTCCATCGCATATTCAACTCTTCATCGACAGAAAGAAAAGACGCCCGGTAAGTTCCTTACTTTTCAGGGCACCCCGGCCGGGAGACTCCTTCCCGGGGTCCTCCAGGTCCGGCAGGGGCTTCAAAAGCTCTGCTACCAGGGTTTCTCCTGAGGTGTCTCGCAGGCCTAATAGGCGTACCAGGGTTTTCTCCGAGGGTTTCCGCTAGGGGCCTGCCGATACCGGATCACTATCCGAGGGTCACCAAACAGGTGCTAATAGCAAGCATAGTCGTGCTGAGGCGTTGGGTACCAGAGTTCACTCTTGAGGTCTCCTTTTTTGGAGCTTCCAACACAGACACCGGGGTGCGCCCTGAGGCCTCTGAGGCTTTCTGTACCGAACCACAATTCAAGGCCCCTCTCGGGGGAGCTATAAAGACAAGACTCTGTTCCGAGGTTCCTCTTATCGAGGCTATGGTGTGTACCAACAGAACTGAGAGACTTGTTCGTCTTGTCTGTGAGGGGGATTCCTCAACTTTCCCGGGGCACAGGGAGAGGTCACTAACTGTAACTCCTCTGTTACTGGCTTTGCCGAAGTTCCTCTTTTTGAGGCTAATTTAAGGGACAGGATATCTAGTAAGCATTCACGACCCCATAGTACCGGCTCTGCCGAAGATCCTTGTATCAAGGCTAAAGTTTCGATCAAGTCCCCTGACCAGTCTGTTGAGTCACCTGCCTCAACTCCACATGTGACGCAGTTTTCCTCAGATGTTCACAAAATGGCAGGCCTTCCCGCGTGGTCTACAGCAGCCATTTTGGATTCTTCACTCACACCCACGCTATCGACAGAGGGTGCTGGAAACCTTCTTTTTGGTGGAAAACCTTTTCCACGCAACAGTGTGAATCCGTTCCGCCCCTCTTCTGACTGGCGTGCTCGGATGCCACTACCACATTCAGTCTCGCTTCCTTCTACATCTGCCCCATTGGTCTATGTGGACCGCTAGGTGGTGGGCCCTCTTGGCAGCCCCCTCACTACGTTTGTGGGGTTATGCCCCTCATGAGCGGACTTTGCCCACTCCAGTACCTAAGGTCTCAGCAGAGGATGCCTTTTTTGGGAAATTTCATAGTCTTATGAACTCTGATCCCATGAGGGAGTACTTTAAAGGACTCTTTAGGGAAATCTGCCCTCGGGTACCGCATCCTGCCCCGACAGTTCCGGTCACGGCCCCAGACGCCCCGGCCCACCTCCAGCTCTTCCACCTCTGCCTCCCTTGTCTCCGGTTGACAAGACTCCAGCAGAGCGAGACGTCAGTTTGACGCCGGTCGCATCGCAGCCGGTGGATCTGCATGCACTAGAAGACCCTCAGGCAGATCAGGATAGTGAGGACCAGTCCCGCTCTGTCCGAGCATTCCACGTCCGGGTACTGGGCATGTCAGTCCTTAACATACCAGTACCTGAGGCGCTAACCTTGTCTCCACACGAACGCACCGGCCTGTTCCTTCAGAGGGACGTCCTAGCCAAGGCCCGCAAGGTCTTGGATAAACCCCACACTGTGGTGCACATAAATAAAAGAATTGACGCCTGTTACAGGCTTCACACCTCCGAGGAAGTAGCCTTGGCATCATGCCCGCACCCGTCCTCGACGGTGGTAGCGGCTGCCACTCTGCAATCCAAGCCGGCCTCTGCAAACTCTGCAGCTGCGGATCAGGTTCTGGCCAAGGAAGACAAGTTGCTTGATTCCTTGGGCAAGAAGATTTTTGCCAACTCGGCGCTGCAATTGCGTCAGGCTAACGCAGAGCACATTTTGGCGGTGGCGAATATGAAACTGTGGAAGGATTTGGCTGACTTCCATGAGTCCATTCCTGTTGACAAGCTGGAAGACTTTAAAGGCGGTTTATCAGTCGCCAGGGTGTTGGCGCAGTATGTGCTGGAGGCTGCTGCGCACCATGTTGACCCTCAGCTCGAGGCCTCATGCTGGGGGTGGATACCACTGGTCAAGCTTGGCTTCATGCAACCAAGTTTTCGAAGGAGGTCTAAGATAAAGTTCTGGACCTGCCTTTTGACGGCAAAGAGCTTTTTCATTCTTCAAGGAAGGACGAGCTTACAAAGTTTAAGGCGAGCATGCAAACTGCCAAGTCTCTGTCAGTGCTAGTGAAGCCCCCAGTCAATGCTCAGAGATCTGGTTCCCAGTCTCGGTCCTCCTCAGGCTTCAGAGGGTTCCAGGACATCAGGTCTCGTAGGACTGATCCCCCGAGAGGTAACTCCTGTCGGACACAGCAACAAGGTCAGTTTTTCTCTCGGTCTTCAGTCTCCACTTCAGGGACAGGTAGTCTCTCTACCGAAAAGTCTGCAAAATGATAATTTTTTTGGGAACTCGCACAAGACTCTGGTGAGAGGACGAATCTCGTCTCATCTGGAGGCGTGGCAAACCATCACCGAAGACTGGTGGGTTTTGTCCATCGCTTGGACGGGCTTCCGCTTGACCCTACCCCGCCCTTCAAACCTCCCTTTCAGCAGTCGGGGGTGCCCTCCCTCAGAGCCGAGGTCCCGAAGCTTCTGGACCTCATGGCGGTGGAACCCGTTTCCCTAGTGGAACGAGTGGAGGGCTTCTATACTCGTCTGTTTACAGTGCCCAAACCCAACCAGGCTGGCCGGCGCACCATTCTAGACCCTTCCGAGTTCAACCTTTTTCTCCCCCAAGAGAAATTCAAGTTGATCACGGCCTGCCAAATAAAGTCCTCTCTTCAGAAGGGCGACTGGCTCAGAGTTGTGGACCTTCAGAACACATATATGCATATCCTGATCTGGAGCCCGCATCGGAAATACCTGCGGTTCTCCCTGGGAGAGAAGCACTACCAATTCTGAGTGCTCCCTTTTGGTCTCAGCTCAGCGCTGCATGTCTTCACGAAGATGATGTCGGTCATCGCGGCTTTTCTATGGCTGCAGGGTATTCATGTGTATCCATATTTGGACTGGCTTCTCCGCAGTCTTTGTCCAGTGAAAGCCTCAAGCAATCTTCAGTCTTTCCTTCAGTCTTGGGCTGTCGGTGAACTGGCGGAAATCCTCCATGACGGTCTCTCAGGACCTGATATTCCTGCGTTTCCGTTGGAACACGATCGACTGCAGTGTACCTGACTCTGGATAGGATGTCGGATCTGTTAACCACGTGTCAAGTTTTCATTCAGTCAGGGAGCATGTCGGTCTGGTGGTTTCAGAGGCTTTTAGGTCTCATGGCCTTGTGCGTGCTTGCTCTTCCCCTTGCTCGTCTCAAAATGTGACTCACGCAGATGGCTCTTCAGAGCTCCTGGCTTCAGGCAGTGGACCCGGACACCACAATAATTCCGGTCCCACCCTGCATGATGACAGATCTCGTATGGTGGTCATCTTCCAGCAATCTGTCGGTGGGTGCTCCTTTTCAGGAGCCCTCCCCTCAAACGACCATTACGACTGACTCCTCCCTTATTGGGTGGGGTGCGACAATGGATTATCTTCAGGTTTTCGACCTGTGGTCGCCACAGGACAGACAATTTCACATACATTTTCTGGAGCTTCTGGCGATTTTCCTGGCGCTCAAAGCTTTCAGGCCAGTGATTGTGAACAAAGTGGTCCGCATCCACACAGACAATGCGGTATCCATGTTTTACATCAACAAGCAGGGGGGTACCAGGTCACCTCCCCTTGTAGAGCTAGCCACTCAGATTTGGGAATGGGCCATTCAGCACAGTGTTTGGCTACTGGCGGTGTACATTCCGGCCAGCTGAATGTGAGTGCAGACTCTCTCAGGCGACGAGCGGTGGTCAGCTACGAGTGGGAACTAAACACAGAGATCCTCTCTGACCTTTTTCGCCATTGGGGCACTCCAGAAGTGGACCTCTTTGTGACATCATCAAACGGGAAACTTCCTCTTTATGCTAACAGGAACGGGCTTGGAGCTTCTTCCCTGGGGGCTACTCTCAAGATTCTGTGGCACAACATGAGGGCCTACGCCTTCCCACCTCTTCCTCTGATTCACTGGGCGCTCAACAAGCTCAGGAACAGGACTAATTGCACTCTACTGTTCATAGCTCCTTGGTGGCCAGCCAGATTCTGCTTTTTGGAGCTTCAGAATGTCAGTCTGCTCGCCGATCTGGCTTCCGCTGATTCCCGACCTGCTTCACCAGAGCGATCAGCAGATATGGCACTCCTCCCCACAGTCATTCAGCTTGGCGGCCTGGTGCCTGAGTTCCAATCTTTATAAAGTTTCAACTTTTCCACTGATGATATGCGTATTATCCAAGCGGCTAGAAAACCTTCGACAAGGTCTCCGTATAGGAGCAAATGGCTCTGGTTCTTTCAGTGGGGTTTAGCTAAGCAGCTGGACCCCACAGAAGCTACCTTTGACACGGTCCTGTCATTTGTTTCTTATCTGGCAACCTCAGGCATTCATGTCTTGTCTCGTAGGACTTATTTGTCGGCTATCGCCGCTTACCTGTCCACGGACTCTTGACCTTTTTCATTGACAAACCCTGTCATTAAAAGACACTTTGCAGGTCTATTGCATCTTTATCCACCTGTGCGCAACCCGCATCCAAAGTGAGAATTGAATGTGGTCCTTGCTTCCTTATGCCATAAACCTTTTGAGCCCATGGCTACGGTGGACTTGAAGTTCCTTTCGTGGAAAATGGCTTTTCTGATTGCATTCACTTCGGCAAGGCATGTAAGGGAGCTTCAGGCCTTGTCTGTAGAACATCCATTCCTCACCGGTCACAAGTAAAAGGTTGTCCTCCGGACCAATCCTTTTTTCCTTTCAAAGGTGGTATCCGATTTTCATCTGAACCAGTCTATTTCCTTACCCATTTTTTTTCCAGACCCGGCCTCGGATGCCAAGAGGGTATTGCATCATTTGGATGTCAGACGAGCTCCAAAGTTTTATTTGGACAGAACATCTAAACTGAGGAGCTCTTCCCAGCTTTTTGTGACCTTCGGAGAACTGAAAGTAAAGCCGGCCTCGAAAGCAACTATCTCCCTAATGGATTGCTTCCTGTATTTCGGAGGTGTATACCGTTCAGGGCCTTCAGCTTCCAAAGGGAATTCATGCCCATCTTGTGCGGGGCAAGGCAGCTGCCATTGCCTTCCAGAAATATGATCCCTGGGAAACCATTGCCAGAGCAGCTACATGGGCTTGCCTATCAGCTTTTTGTAAGCATTACTGCTTAGACCTGAGCTACAGAGCCGATGCTCAGTTTGGGCAGGCGGTTCTTAAAAACCTCTTTCAGTAAAGGAGTTCCAGCCACCCGTTTTCCTGTGAGGAGTGCTTGGTAATCTCCCAAAAGAATGGAGGAAAGGGAACGGGATGTAGGATTATAACAAAGTTAATCACCGTAGTGACTACCTTAGTCCAAGTCCATAGTCCCCTTTCCTCCATACGCCTGCCGTCCCCTCTAATAAGTATTGTCTATTATAGCTTAAATGGTCTCAGACCTGGCGATAGAAAAGGATTGAAGGGCGATGCGTGGGGCGGAGCTAAGGAAGGCGGGGTTACGGCCGCGTGCAGTACCCCGCGTAAAAAAAGGACGACACATTTTTCAATTTGATACTTTTTTACAAAAAGTGCTCTGGTCCCATCCCACAGGACGGAATATCCCAAAAGTATGAAGGAACGGGGACTATGGACTAGGAGTAAGGTAGTCAGTACAGTGAGTAACTTTGTTAATTTCTGTCAGGGCACTTCTGGAGGAAGCTTACACTGCTGGTAAAGTGCTGTATGTAGGGCAGTGCTGGGGGGGCTCAGATTGCTGGCGATCCACAATGCTTCCACACTCCTGCTGGCACAACTTCACATTACTGCAGCTCACTGTCTCTAGAGCCCTGGTTCTCTCTAAGCTGGACTACTGTAACAGCCTCTATCTAAATCTGTCCGCCTCTACTCTCCGTTCTTTGCAACTCATCCAGAAAAGGACTGCAAGACTTGTCCTTGGCCTCAAGCCCAGGGACCGTATCCCTCCAGGACTGAAATCACTACACTGGCTCCCAGTGACTGCGAGGATCAAGTTCAAAACCCTCTGCATTGTCCACAAGGCCTTCTGGGGCCTTGGGCCAAAATACCTTCAACTCTCTCTTCCTAAATATCTTCCTTCACGAGCTCTTCGCTCATCCGCCTCCAACTCCCTCAGGGTCAGCCGCTTCTCCAAACAACGAGTTGGGGGCAGATCTCTCTCCGCTGCAGGGGCCTCCCTCTGGAACAGCCTTCCTGCCTCCCTGAAACTTGAGGAGAACCATCTCCGGTTCCGAAAGCACCTCAAAACCTTCCTCTTTGCCTCTGCCTTCTCTCCCCCTCTCCCCTGCTAAACGTACTGAAACTGCACTGAATCTGCAACTGGGCCACTCACCGCTCTCGGTCCTTGGCCCAGCCACTCTCCCTGGCAACCCCCTGCACCACGGGACTGTGTCTGTATCCCTACAGCCCCCCTTCCCAGCACTTTTCTGCACTTATCTCGCACCGCAGGACTGTGTCTGTATCCCTACAGCCCCCCTTCCCAGCACTTTTCTGCACTTATCTCGCACTTGCCACTAGCTGGCCCTTGTTATTTATCCTGTATGCTCTTAACCCTGTACTGCACTCTCCCATTTCCACCACCCCTTTGCACTTTTCCCCTCCCCTCTACCCTTGTACTTGCGCGATCTGAATGACACCTGGCCTAGTAGGATCGTTGTCTGTCTCCCCTTGTTCCCCCCGCCTCGTCGCACCTTGAAACACTTGTGTATAGGCGCGTTACAAATGCCATATCATATAGCATTGTAAGAAAAGCTCAGATCACGGCTTAACACTTGCACCTGCTGCTAGTAGTAATTGACTCTTGCTGAGTAAGAATTGAGGTGGCAAGTGATTTTCTATGGCTGGCTACTGACTTGCCACTTGAAATGTTTGACCCTGCCCATATTGTAAGACCATATAGTACTGACAGTTCAGTGCTGGGATAGGGCCAAATTTTTGGGATCCAAAAGAACTGAAAAAGGCTCCCCCTGCACTTTTGCTGTATGTAGATGGCATGCTGGAACTGATGTTATTCTTGCTTCAGTCAAAAGCTTGAACCTGGTATTCTTTTGTTTAATGCCCAGGCCCCTCAGCTGCCAAACGGCCCTATGTCACAAGCTTCTTCAGTTCTGCGTTTTACGTATGATTCATCTGCTCAATCCTCCCTTATAAACCCCTCCCCGCCTTTCCCCCTTCTAGTTTTTGTACACTCCTTCTCAAGGTTTCATCATCTGTTTCCCCCCTCTCCATGCTCTGAAGCCACCATCTTCAGTCGCATCTGGGCACCTCCTTCATAACACATTCTGATTTGTGCATCCTTAAATCTCCGGTAACCTTTCTATCAATACTGGTTGGCGGACATCCAAGCATTGACAATTACAGAACTCAAAGCAAGGTGTACACCAGTCCTTGAAAGTGCAGCTCATCTCCCTGAACTCTATAATTAATAGAAAGGGAAGAAGTTTGAGATGTGGCACCAAATACAGAACGGAGCATCTGGACCTGAGGACCGATGTACCAGGGGATAGCTCGGGGGCAGCGTGTTTGTCTTGGAAGCAAGATAACGCAGAGCAAGTCTGGTTCCAATCCCAAGTTTAGAGACTGGTCTCTGGTAAATAGGTATGTTGTAAATGATTAATTAATGTGATGAATCAATTGAAGTAATTGATAAAGTTATTGATACATCTACAGTGGAACTACTACACATATTTCAGGAAATTGCATGCTTCCGTTTCGCCGAACATCCGTACTTGGGCACACTGAAGGAAATAAGCATTTTGTCTTGAAATACCGGGTTCTTGTAGACCGCTTTCATTGTGCAGTTTTTACCCTTTGTGAATGATCGAGAACACCCAAGAGAGAATGTTTTTGTAATTACTTTTTTAACTGAAGAATTGCCCAGTGTAAGTGCAAAGCAAGCAAAGTGTCCCTTAAAAGCAAAGTAATCTACTGGGACCCATCATGGGAGGGGCATCTGTTCCAACAGTTGAAAAGGAAATGGAAGAAGTGTGTTGTTATTCTGATACTAGTCCAAACAAGGAGGCTTGTGTTAAGGTGTATCTATTGGAGGTGAACCCGTAGATGGATGGCTTTATACATCGCTTTAATCTCAAACTTCATTGCCAAATGGATCGGGTATTTATTATTTATGGCACCTACCAATTTAGTTTGCTGCATTTATTACTTGTGATCAATAATCAAATTGAAAAGTGTCAAGATGTAAACTGGCCTACATGTGTTTATGGTTCTACACCCAGCCCTAATTCTGGGAAGCTTAACCAACACTGGCTGAGGAAGGCCATCAACTGGCTGAGGAAGGCCATCAACTGGCTGAGGAAGGCCATGCCAGGCTGAGGAAGGCCATGCCAGGCTGAGGAAGGCCATGCCAGGCTGAGGAAGGCCATGCCAGGCTGAGGAAGGCCATGCCAGGCTGAGGAAGGCCATGCCAGGCTGAGGAAGGCCATGCCAGGCTGAGGAAGGCCATCACAGGATGGGGAAGTCCATGCCAGGCTGAGGAAGTCCATGCCAGGCTGAGGAAGTCCATGCCAGGCTGAGGAAGTCCATGCCAGGCTGGGGAGGGCCATCACAGGCTGGGGAGGGCCATCCCAGGCTGGGGAGGGCCATCCCAGGCTGGGGAGGGCCATCCCAGGCTGAGGAAGGCCATCCCAGGCTGAGGAAGGCCATCCCAGGCTGGGGAAGGCCATGCCAGGCTGGGGAAGGCCATGCCAGGCTGGGGAAGTCCATGCCAGGCTGAGGAGGGCCATCACAGGCTGAGGAGGGCCATCACAGGCTGAGGAGGGCCATCCCAGGCTGAGGAGGGCCATGCCAGGCTAAGGAAGGCCATGCCAGGCTGAGGAAGGCCGTCACAGACTAGCTATTTCTTCTGTACTAGAATAAGGTGAGGAATGGCTCTTTCCTCTTGGATAGCTCCCAACAATTCACAGGATTCTGACACTCTTGACCAGAATCGCACATTTTTGTGGAACTTGGCATGAATTGTGTGACTCCACGATGATCCAGAATTGAGTCGTGTGACTTGTTGCAATCTGATTTTTTTCAAACTTGTTTAACAAAAGGACTGTTGTTCTATCACCCTAAATATTACTCCTTTTTGCCATTCTAAATGCTCTGAACAGTGGCAGAGGCAGTTTTTAGTGCTGGGGGGGATAATAAGATTCCATCGGCAGGCAGGGGAGCGCACTGGGCACCCAGGGGGTTCCCAGGAGAGTCGCCACCCCCCATGGGCCCCACCGGCTCCACCACTGGCTCGGGAAGATCCAGTGTGCTATGTATTTCTCGGTTGAGCTTGTTTGGTATTTACTGGAGACTTGATACTTTCAATTGAGTAACTAAGAGTTAGAGATAATCAAAAAGCTATTGCACTCTCTCTCTCAAATGTGTGTTGAAGGCTACCCTGATACTTCATTAAGGATAGTAGCACCAAATTCATTGAAGATGTTATAAAAAATTAAAGAAGCAAATATCCAAATGTTTCTATATTAATTTTTGAAGACTTTTATAAGCCAATGTTTGTCTGGTCCATTTCCCCTTAAGTGTGTGCTTTCTTTCAAGAAGCACACTGTAATCTCCAAATAATCCAAAGATTCGGTCAGCCGAATGGGGGTGGTCACTGTGCTGTGCGCCAGGGTTAAAGACTTTCCTAATGGAGGGCGGCCATTGGGAAAGTCTTTGTTTACCTTGCCGGGTTGGGAATAAACAGACCCTGCATTGGTTCAGGAAAACCAACATGCCGGCCCGCACTATGGGTGAAAGATGAGATCAGACCAGTGTTGGCTGATTCACGAGGAACCCTTCAATTTGGGGCCCTGTGATTACCTGGATAACTCTTAGTGGCGATAAAGAGCAAAGGGGGATACAGAGGTATGAGGAAAATGAGGCACTGCGTTGGATCTCACTGGTTCTGTTGGCACGCATGGTTTGGGAATTTAGGATGAGGTATGGCGGTTCTTGTAGCAGTGCTATGGGCCTGGACACTAACGCAATCCAAGGTGATGCGAAGCGCTTCTGTACCTCTTGATGTCTTATTACCAGCAGCTTGATAGTGGAGTCAAATTCCTGTTTAGTGCTCATAATGGCTGCCATGGCACGAGTCAAAAAATAAATGAATAAATTGCATTTTTACAAAAAGAATGTCCTTACTATAAGATTCCTGTAATTGCACATTCCAAAGGACGCTTGGAGATTATGTGCAGTTTCAAAAAGGGAGGCAAATGGCGGCTATCTATGTAAACAACACTCATTAGGTTATTTTACATTGGTTTGGTTCATTCGGAGCGACTTTGGTCAAACTGTGTTTTTATTAACTGTTCCTCTAACATTAAATGGCCTGCATAGACATTAAAAAAAAAACATTTAATATATGTTGCAAGAAGAAAGGCAACACAATGAAAATGAAAAGCTAACAGAATGGTTTGCAGGGAATACTGAAATCCAGCACACAGAACATCTTGACTGGCATATGGAGTGGCTTCTTTATATCCATCGCACAGATCAATAATAACTGCAATGTTAGTACAACAGTCATCAGCAATGCATGGATTTGCTTATCCATCTGGAGAATACATTCCACCTGCATGTTCGACCTCCACGGGCAAAGACTATCCTGCCTTCTTTTGTAATGTATGCCTCAGAATTCGCTATTCTTTGATGGCGTCACTAACATCAAACAATGTAGTGGCATACGGAGAAACCTGTGGGCAGCCATCGCTTCCACGTCGTCCAAGAGGTGCCACTTCGTCACTGCCCCATGGCCTCCCCTCTCTTCCTGTGGTCCCACAATATGAACCATAGGAAGGATCCAGCGAGGAGGCAAACTGCTGCTGACCCTGCAGCTCCATAGGGTTGCGGCAACCAAGACTAGGGAGATTGTGCCCGTGGCAGAGGGCTATAATGAAGACAGAATGCCAATTCAGCCATGACCATCGACGACCCGCCATATGAGCCATTTTCCATGCTTGGATCTTGATCTCTTGCTACAAGACCTTATTGACCTTTTCTGATGAACATTGTTTGATCTTGGAGGAGCAGACTTGCTGCGGGACTAGACCCATAATTAAAGTAAATGTACCCAGGTTGTGTAAGCTGTTTATCAATTAGAGATTGGAAATCTTGGAATTGGCCAAGATGGTGCGAGTACCTGGGCATATAATAGCAGTGCCTGGCAAATGCCTATCCAATGCACATACACAAACCAAAGCTGTTGGCTTTGCCAATGGTTGTTTTTTTACAGGACTTAATTGAAGAACATGCACGCTGCTTATAATTCAAGTGGCTGGAGGCAGACCTGTTTAAGACATTTTTCTTACACCAGTAGAGCGTTTACAGATCCAATTAAGCAATTGACTATCAGAAGCTTTGAAATAAGTCAGGCATTTTGGGTGCAAAGTTTGATGTTACTTCTTTATAGATCTAGCTCAAAAAGAACCTAGTTGAATGTGTTTTCGGCGGAGAGGGGCCAGCGTGGATGGGAATGACCATGGGTATTGGCATGGCCATGGGGAGTCAAGTCAATGGGTGGGTAACTAAGCAAATAAAGCCTACAAGCTGTGTGCTCCCCCCCCCTTATATACCGTCTCCCCCCGCCTGTACTCCAATGTAATAGTTTCAGTGCTACAAAACTAAAAACCGCACCAGTACAAACATGCTTTGAAAGCAGCAGGGGTCTGTTTGCACCAGAGCTAAACCCGTGTACAGTGTCTAGATGCTTTGTGTGATCCCACCATGACCTTTCCAATCCTACCTTCCAAGGCACCGGCTTCAGTTCTCTGCTGCAAGCATCTTTATGGGAACAGAGCATCATCGTGTAAGCCTGGGGTGGGGCCTTGGATGGAGACATTTTTATGAGGAGAGCGTGTTTGGCCGTCCGGTTATTTGTTCAAGTCCACCATAAACAGAAGTGCAGTCACTGGGGGTGCTTTGCCAGCCTCAGGTGATAACCTGAACACCATGTGTACATGGACCTGGCTGTGCAGGCAGGCGTGTCGTTAGGGCACGCTACTAACTCACCAGAAATAGTTTCTAGATGATATGGGTTTATTTCATAACACTGTGTCACTAGAGAATGATTCCAAAATATTTAGAGGAAGAATGTGTGTTTTCCTTTTGTCCTTTACAGGCTTCGATGACATTTTCAGTGAAATCGCGTCACAAATGTGAAATTAGCTTAATGTTTGACTTCAATCGCGACAGCAAAGTGCATTGATGCCTTCAGTGTAGCAGTGTGCCACCCAGCGAAGCTCGCAGATTTCTCTCCGTTTCAAAATGGACTTTTGATTTAGGGAAGAGACAGATTTTTCAGAGAGGCGTTTTCTGAGAAAGCTATTTTTCACGCAAGTGTTCCCAAGTGGCATTATTATAGAGTTGTTTTCGCTTGTTAGGCTTTGAACATAGAATGGTAGAGCAACAGTAAACACCTTGGTATATGGCAGCAGAGCAATTGAAAACCTCTTATTCCTAAGATACATGGTATTTTGAATGCAGTCCTAAAAGAAAAGTTATAAGCAGGCTACGAAATCAAATCTTAATAAGGCCACCTTTTTTGTAGCTCATGCTCGCATATGTCTGAACCCATATATAGCTGTATGACTTTTTTTGAGTCATACTTGTCAAGTCCACTCATCTAATGCCTGAATTGCCCTTTAAAACTCTTATCTAAATCTTGAAAAAATGTTAAGAGGTACTTTTAAAAGAAGATAAATTGGATGAAATACGTTTGAAAGTGGCAATGGCTGCTAAATTGTTCCAAAGAGTAACAACCATAGACCAGGGTGAGGGTCACTGGTGGATTGTGGGTCGCCTAGGGGGCCGTGTGCCACCACCTTATGCTAGGACTGATGGGTGGAGTAGAGTGTATTCCTTAGCTACCCTAACCATACCAACGCGGAACTTGCGACATGAGGCCAAGGCAGTATCCTGTAACTTTAAGGGACTGTGATGTAGAGAAATGACATTACAGTTGGGGTAAATCCCTTTGTGCCAAAACCCCAAATGGGACATCCTGCAATGTGTCAATACTTTTTTCATATGGACAGAGTAATACTCACTGTATAATTGTCCCGGAACACTCTAGGATAGTACCAGCAATTAGACCCCAAGTGTCAGTGCCTGCACGTGCTCAGGTGATATTAACCGAGGCTGTGGGTCGACCCTGTCTGTAACTGTCCACCGTCCAAGGTAAGGGCCCGGCAGCTTGGCTCTGACAGTGCTGTCAGGTAAGTCTATTTTCCATGTTGATGACTGGGACGTCATCAACATGAACAACAGACTTCCCGAAAGAGCAGCACTGCCGGAGCTGAGCACCACCACAAAGGTACGTTTAATTTTCTTTTTCCTTTTTGAAACCTCCCCAAGGGTGTGGCCATGGTGTGGAAAGCAGAGGATAGACCACCATTGAGGAGGGATTCACTAACCCCAAGCCCTACAATAAAACTGCAGGCTATCCCCAGTTGCCGACTCAAGGAGCCACTAGAAGGTGACAGTCCATCACCATGCCAGTTGCATAGAGAGACGTACCCAAATCCCTTTTGGCCAGATCGAGGTTAGAAGGTAGGGTCACGCCCCTATAACAGGAAGGGGCTCTGGCAGAGACTGGGGGAGTTTGGAGACGGTTGGCGAGAAGAGCATGAGACAAGAGGCCAGAGGAGATAGCCCAAAGGCTGGGAAGAGAAGGACTGGAATAAGAATGAGCAAGGTGGGGCGTGGCCAACTAGCGGGCTATGCAGACGTGAAGTCTGTTAACTCCCGCGGCTGCCAACTATATCCTGTCTAAAATCCTGTCCAAGTAGCATTAACTACGGAAAGGAACATATACACGGAAGGGGCAACGAGCAGAGGTATGGCTGACAGAGGTTAGACCATGGGAGCTGGTCTACCGAGGAAGATCCTGCCACGCAAACTCCCAGTCTGACAACACAGTCACCCAGCAAAATGGCAGCCAGAGCGGGCCGCGACTAAGAGGATGTGCCGCCCAGGAAGCCAAGAAAACAACACGGACAGCAAACGGACCTGCGTCAAGCGGGGTTAGGAGAAACGGAACCTGCAGCGGAGGGGTGCCGGGGGGGCCCGTGTGCCTGTACGAGACAATCCCTGTTCTGCTGGCAGTCGGACTCTGCCTCCCTGCGAGGCTGTGCTTACCCCAGGGAGCCGGCGGCTACGGTGGCGTGGACCAGCAGCAGCCAAGAGATGAGATCCCTCAGTGTTGGCACTTCTCTGGCTGTGGTCCTGAGAGCACTAGCCTGCGCGGTGGGGGCGCTGAGACGAGCCAGGCGCCTGCAGCGGCAAGGGGCGGACTCAGAGGGAGGCGGGCAACGGAGCTCCGAGGCTGCCACCTGGGGGAAAGACGAGCCCGATCCATTGGGGCCCCCTTCCGCCCTAAAGGCCCTACTTCTGCTTACGGACATTGCCTGAGAGGTGAGGAGGTGCAACCGTCGGGGGGGGGGGGGTGGGGGAACAGAAAAAAAAGAGAACAAACGGGTGCAGTATTGAGGGCTGCCCTGATGCCCGCCATGCACCACTGTGCAGGAAGAATGTCCCGAATCCAAACACTGCACTGCCCTGCCCACTTCCGAATGCCAGTTGCGGTGACCACTGAGCTGCGCAGACACGCTTCCGACTCAAGCATTTTTCGCCTGAACAAGCCTGCTTGTTGGATACTGCTGGGGATGTGCCAACTTCTCCACCCCCCTTTTTGGTAGCTAAAGAAGACTGCTTCGGAGCGCAGAATACCAATCAACAGCACATTTCGGGAGAGCTGCGCAACGAAGGAACACCAGCATCGAGGCTACAGAGGCAACTAAAGGGGAGGACTGTCTTTGATGGTGACTGCATTAACTAGATGACTCCCGCTCCGTTGAGAACCAGGTGGAACAAAATGCCCTCCACCTTGGCAGCAGCTCACATCCACACACAAGTGAGTGGATACTACAGCGACGACCCAAGGCATACCCCTACATCCTTATAGAAACTACAGCTGCACCCCATACAGAGAGGTAGGGGGGCTCTAGTGCACATAAATGCTAACAGGGACGGGGCTCCCGAACCGGTCCCGCTGCCCCGGGATACGTACAAGGCTGATCTGCGCGGCACAGGGGTGGCACTGGGAGCTTCCCTTCTGCGCCTCTGGCTAATAGGTGAAGGGGAGGTAAAAGAGCGCTAGACACTGCCCAGATACCGACACAATCGCTCGACCCTAGGAGCTGGGAGTGATACCCCACGCTGAAAACAAACCAGGTGGGAACGACATATGGAGACAACCGGAAAAGAAATAAAACCCAGAGCAGGGGAACCGCCTCCCTAGTATCACCTGAAGCGGGCTGGGGGATCAGTCGGGATCTGACTGTCCCAACCCTACACACGGTAAATAGACCTGTCTACACAGAATCTACACCTACGGAAAGCTGCAGAGTGGCAGACCCATGAACCGCAACGGATCGGCCGGACTACATCGAGGCCTGAACACTCTTAAGGCTCCACCGACCAGTGGGGTGCCAGGTGGGCAGGGGGAGACATACCAGTCTACGCCGGCTGCGTCCGGGCTGGTTAATTCGTTGGTGCCCGTGGCTTGGTACTGGCTTAAGACAACAGGGGCGATCAGGAGGGGTCTGCTGAGTCTGCGGTGTTGCCCGCATTCTTTGTATAAAGCAGGAACTTCTCCATACTGTGGAGACCAAGCTCGACAGTGCTACCCAGAACTTGTCGCCATCTTGAAAGTTGGTGTGACAACTGCGGACCGGGGCTCACTCTGACTCCCTGGGAAAGAAACACACCCCCTGCAGTCCCATGGTGCAGGGTCCACCTGAGTGTCATGGCCACAGGCCCCAGAACACAAAAACCACACCATCTAGTGATGAGGGCAGTGGGTCACTTGACTCACTTATGTCCCTTTGGGACCTATAAACACAGGGGCCCTGGCTGGACTCAGGCTCATGTAGAGATGTGAGCAGGAACACTTTATTTCAGTGTAGGAGTGTTTTTATTTTACAAGAACCTTCCAGGAGCTGAAAGCCTTTATTCCAGAGAACATCCTCATGTGGCCTGGTCTTCATGTGCTGACTCATCAGGTGTGGCAGGCAGGCTGAAACCTGGTGAGCGTGGCTTCAGAAGCTCAGCTATATAATAAGCTGCTCCATCCTTAAGGCCGGTGCTTCGCATTACTGTGCACTCGTGTGCAGTGTGACGCTCACCACCACTTGGGCCAATTTACTTACCTTTGAAACCAGGCGTTCTCCTGCATACTCACCTCCAGGAAACCGGTGCTTTATCGCTTCATCTGCAGACTCATCTCCTGACATCCAGTGATCTTGATCCCGACGCTGCATCACTGCACTCCGCATCCAAGAAAGACAAGGTTAGAACATCCGTCCTACGGCCGTGCGCCCCGCTAGTTAACAACTTGCCAGCTACTGTACCTCTGCAGCTTCGTTCTTCATTCCCTCCGGCTATCGTCTAGAGCTCTGCAGCTTCTGCTGGGCCAGCAACATCACCTGCAAGGGAAGAAAGCAAAAAAGCAAACATCAAAAGTGGAATGGACAGCGATACAAGAAAACTTTACAATACAACAAAAACAGACGAGGAAAGACGAAGTCAAACAGGAACACTTACCTGAAGTATAGTGGCTTAGTCACAGTAGGACTGGCCTACCACCTGCAAGGGACCAGTGAAGGAACTCGGACCAGATCATACAAGCGCCCCTGACAGAAGCAGCAGGACGGAGTGCTCACCAAAACTTAACAGGTGAGCTTTCCAGGGACAGCGCATCCCACTGGTACCACGGTTTGGGAGAAGGTGTCTGAAGGGGATCAGGTGCACAAGCTGGCATACTGTGAAGAGGTGCCGGCAGCGGACTTGGGAAAAGCCACCAACTCGCACACATCGGACGAACACGGCGAGCCTAACGGGAGCGGAGCCGCCCCAGCAGAACGCTACGGCGGGGTTAGCTACCCACCTTACTGGAGTCGCCGACCCGGACTGGGAAGGGGGCGGGAACCTTGTCAGGAAACAGGCCGCGGCCCGCGGCCGAGGAGGAGTAAGAACCCCGACATCAGGGGCCACCCCTATGACCCCAAGTCCCGGCGCCGCATGGATGCCGCCGATGGAAATGCTTCAGGAACAGTCCCCATGCTACAGGGGCAGGCGAAACTGACGGCAGGGAAACCCGGTCTTAAGGGAGGCGGGACCAAACCTTCCCAACCAATAACCGACGAGCTAGGTAAGACGTCTGCTCATTGGTGGGGATTTGAAACCAGTGAAGTATATAAAAGCCCGCCTTTTCTAAACAATGCTGTCTGTTATATTCACAGGACACCGAGGAGCACGCAGGCAACCCCGAGTGGTGGGCCTACCCAGATAACCCGAGTTAGAGGACCACAGCCTTACCCCAAGGGCAATTGGGGAAGGAAAAACCCCACGGTGAAGCAACCGCCAGAACTTTCAGTTTATTATTGATTTACTACACCTTTCAGTTATTGACTCTTTCCTGACCAACCATACGGCAATAATAAAGATTATTTCAGCACGTGTTTTGTCTCCTGTCTTTCATATCCACAACTGGCGACGAAGGTGGGATAAACGGCGGCGCGATGGAGGCATTGATCAAAACGCTGTCGGAAGGACAGCAGCAACTGCAGCAGTTGGTTCAGATACAAAACCAACAAGCAGCTGCCGACCGCCAAGCCTTCCAGCAGGCATTGCAGTTACAAAGCACGGTGCAAACTACTGCACAGGATAAACATCATGACACTATATCGAAGCTAACCGATCTGGTGGCTAGCTCTAGGACGCAACCAATGGTCCCATCCGCATTACTACAAAAGTATAAAGACGGCGAGGACCCTGCCTTCTTTTTTACAAGTTTCAAAAGAATAGCCAGGAACGCACAGTGGCCCCCCGAACAATGGGGACAATATGTCGCCCCCTTGTTGTCCGGCGTCATGCAAGGAGCCTACCAGGCGGCAAACCCCACCGGTAATACTCCCTATGGTGAGATAAAGGCGGCTGTACTGGATCGCCTTGGCCTTGATGAAGAGGCCTATCGAATTCAACTAAGGGACACCAAGTTACGGCCTGGGGGAAACCCACGGCAGTTGTATTATCGAATAAAAGACCTGGCGGAAAAGTGGCTGTCAACTCCGACGATCGTAACTCAACCGATACTTGACAAGATTATCCTTGAGCAGTTCGTAGAAGCCCTGCCAGGACAAATGCAGAGGTGGGTGAGGCAACATCACAGACCCTCCCTAACTGAAGCGGTGGATATTGCCTCGGCGTATCAAAAGGCTGGGTACCACAGGTTTCCACCCACAGGGATAACAGCGCGCATAGCAGTACCAATGACTGATGCCCCACTGACCAAAGGGGTCCGACCACAACAGTTGAGATGGAGACAACCCGAGGAGGCGGTTCGGAGGCCAGAAGAGAAGAGGTCTGGAATCGAAGACAAGTCTGCTGGGACCAGTCCAGGATATCGGCAACCTCAGTGCTTTGAGTGCAACGAATGGGGCCACATAGCCCAGTTCTGTCCCAGGAGAAGACCCGCTGAACCAATGGATATTGGGTACCTGCACGCGCTACAAGAAGAGAGCGTACCCGGTCCCTACATCGTGGACATACGAGTCGACGGCAGACCCACACGTGGTCTACTTGACAGCGGCAGCCGGCAAACCGCCATATCACCTACTGTAAGTAGCAAACCCAACTTACTTAACGTATCCGTACCTATTAAATGTATACATGGAGATATAAAACATTATCCGATGAAAAATGTGGCTATTGAAATAAACGGGGAGTTGTCACCCTTGGGGGCTGCCGTCCTACCTTTTCTGCCTGCCCCGGTAGTCATAGGGACTGATTTACCTAACTTTGACCAGGCACTGATGACGAAGGAGGGGAGAAGGGAAGTAGGTCCCGAGCCAGAACCCGGAAGGGGCATGTCTGGTCCAGGAACCCTCATCAATAAAAAGAGACAAAGCCGTATGGACTGGTGTCAGGCTTGTTATATGACTAGAGCCATCGACTGGAAATGAGAGGCTAATGAGGATAGCATTAGGACAGAAACCCTAACGGACAACACCCTCAAGGTAGCCCGAGAGAGGGCTACAATGGAAGGGGATCCAGATCTTTCCAGGGGACCAGGATTTGCGCTTCATCAAGGTCTACTGTACCGAAGATATAAGGCAGATGATGGGACTGTTAAGGAACAGTTAGTTTTACCCAGAAAGCAACGCCCCATAGTACTGCAATTAGCCCACAACCATCCTTGTGGAGGCCACATGGCTTCGCTGAAAACGCAGCAAAATATACTCAAACGGTTTTATTGGCCGGTAATCTATGGGGAGGTGGCCCAGTTTTGCAAAAGATGCCCTACCTGTCAACTAACGAGTGAAGTAAAACCAGCTAAAGCTCCTCTACAAAAGATGCCCCTTATTACAGTACCATTCCAGAGGATCGGCATGGATATTGTCGGTCCATTGGATCCAGCCAGTAGAGGGTATAAATACATGCTGGTCGTAGTCGACTACGCTACACGCTATCCTGAAGCATTTCCCCTTAAGGGGACGTCAGCCAGACAACTATGTGATCAACTCATACCCTTCTTTGCCCGAGTTGGCTTACCCTCAGAAATCATCACTGACCAAGGGACGAATTTCATGTCGACCTTACTACGACAAGTGTGCGAACGCCTACACATTAAGCAGCTAAGAACATCCGTGTATCATCCCCAAACCGACGGCTTAGTCGAAAGATATAATAAAACGATAAAGAAAATGTTGAGAAGGGTGACAGGACCAGGTGCCCAGAACTGGGATAGGGCGATACCTCTTGTTCTGATGGTCCTTCGAGACACGCCCCAGTCCTCCACGGGGTTTTCCCCCCTTTGAGCTCCTGTTCGGGAGACAACCCCGAACAATCCTAGACCTGGTTAAGGAAGAATGGGAGGCCTCCGAAGAAATGACCCTAACCGAATATACCGAGGAACTGAAGGAACATTTAAGCGCACTGCGTGCTTTGGCGGAAGCCAACCTCTCTCATGCCCAGAACATACAAGAGAAAAACTATAATAAGGGGAGCAGAATGAGATGTTTCAGCCCAGAAGACCAGGTACTCGTACTCTTACCTACCAGCGCCAACAAATTACTGGCCAGATGGAAAGGCCCGTATAAGATCACGGATGTTCTCAGTCCCGTGACCTATAGGGTGCACCAACCTGACCGAACCAACCCGGACCAAATATACCACATCAACTTGTTAAAGGAGTGGAATGAACCCCTAGTATCAGCACTAGGAACCATCGGCGACATAGAAACGTTGGAAACCGCGAACCCGGACCCCGGTTCGCTGGACCACGTCCAGTGGGGGAACGCCCTATCGCCAATCATGAGAACGGAGCTAATGTATAGGCTACTACCCTACAGAGAATCCTTTTCCACCTTACCAGGAACCAAAATACTTGAACATGAGATAAAAACAGAGTCCGGACAGGTGGTACGGCTCAGACCCTATCGGATACCCGAAGCCCGGAGACAAATCATAAACACTGAGGTAGATGAAATGTTGCACCTAGACACCATTGAGCCTTCAGTCAGCGCTTGGTCATCGCCCATCGTTCTGGTCCCTAAACCTGATGGCTCAATCCGCTTCTGCATGGACTACAGGCAGCTGAACAGCGTGTCTAGTTACGAAGCATACCCAATGCCACGGATGGACGAGTTGTTAGAGGGACTCGGCGCTGCCCGGTATCTGAGTACTCTAGACCTAACAAAGGGATACTGGCAGATCCCTTTGCGACCCCAGGATAAAGAAAAAAACGCCTTTTCCACACCGAGGGGACTGTATCAGTTTAAGGTTCTTCCTTTTGGCCTACATGGGGCACCTGCCACCTTCCAAAGACTTATGGACATCATCCTAAGACCGCATGAGGGATATGCAGCGGCCTACCTTGACGATATCGTCATATACAGCAAAACCTGGGAGGATCATCTGAACCACTTGGAAATGGTTGTAGCCGACCTACATAGAGCAGGCCTTCACATCAATCCCAGTAAAACCACGATGGGAACTCACAAAACAAAGTACCTCGGAAACGTGGTGGGGGTGGAATGCTGAAACCACAGATGTCCAAAACCGAGGCCATTCATCGCATCCCAACACCTGTGAACAGGAAACAAATACGGGCTTTTCTGGGGCTCGTTGGTTATTATAGGAGGTTTATTCCCGATTTTTCTTCCATAGCCGCGCCACTCACCGATGCGCTGAGACTCAAAGGGAACCCAAACCTGACCAATAACGAAGCCGCCCTAAGGGCCATAGACCTTCTAAAGGAAAGGATCACATCTGATCCGGTATTATGTTGTCCCGACTTTCAGAGGCAGTTCTTCCTCCAGACTGATGCCTCGGACCATGGCTTGGGCGCCGTCCTGTCTCAGGAACAAGAATCGGAACTGCGGCCCATATGCTTCATCAGCCGAAAGTTGCTGCCACATGAGTCGGCCTACTCCACGATTGAGAAGGAATGCCTGGCCATCAAATGGGCGATTGAATCACTCAAGTACTATCTGGTTGGTCGTCGGTTCACGTTGTTCTCGGACCATGCACCTCTGCAATGGCTTGCCCGACACAAAGATACCAACCAGAGGGTTCTCCGCTGGTTCCTCTCCCTACAACCCTTTGACTTTCTGACTCTGCATAGACCAGGCAGATTTCAGCTGGTGGCAGACTACCTGTCCAGGTGCTCTCACTGGCCCGATCGGCCAGATCCCAGGGTGAGTATGTGTGAAGAGGTGCCGGCAGCGGACTTGGGAAAAGCCACCAACTCGCACACATCGGACGAACTCGGCGAGCCTAACGGGAGCGGAGCCGCCCCAGCAGAACGCTACGGCGGGGTTAGCTACCCACCTTACTGGAGTCGCCGACCCGGACTGGGAAGGGGGCGGGAACCTTGTCAGGAAACAGGCCGCGGCCCGCGGCCGAGGAGGAGTAAGAACCCCGACATCAGGGGCCACCCCTATGACCCCAAGTCCCGGCACCGCATGGATGCCGCCGATGGAAACGCTTCAGGAACAGTCCCCATGCTACAGGGGCAGGCGAAACTGACGGCAGGGAAACCCGGTCTTAAGGGAGGCGGGACCAAACCTTCCCAACCAATAACAGACGAGCTAGGCAAGACGTCTGCTCATTGGTGGGGATTTGAAACCAGTGAAGTATATAAAAGCCCGCCTTTTCTAAACAATGCTGTCTGTTATATTCACAGGACACCGAGGAGCACGCAGGCAACCCCGAGTGGTGGGCCTACCCAGATAACCCGAGTTAGAGGACCACAGCCTTACCCCAAGGGCAATTGGGGAAGGAAAAACCCCACGGTGAAGCAACCGCCAGAACTTTCAGTTTATTATTGATTTACTACACCTTTCAGTTATTGACTCTTTCCTGACCAACCATACGGCAATAATAAAGATTATTGCAGCAAGTGTTTTGTCTCCTGTCTTTCATATCCACACATACTCAAGCCCACTATTCTCCACGCAGGAGCAGTCCTGAGCAGCATCGCCTATTACCAACTGTCACCACAGAAGCGCAGATGGCGAAGTCGGACCCGAGCGACCTCACCCCCGGGAGGGCTGCAACCGTGCCCCAATACCTCCGCAGAGACCAGGTGAGCGTAACACTGAGCCGACACTATTTAAACATCTCAAACCTCCTCCGGTGTTTGCAAACAGGACCCGCAGACACTGCGGATCCCCTAGCCCCTGGGGAGCACCGGATCAAGACATGAGTAAAGACGAGGAGAAAAAGATGGCCATGCAAAGTACCATGGACCAATACGCAACTACCACCTCCGCTGCAACGGCGGACTCTGTACAACAGACGACCTCCCCTGTTGAGACAGAAACCCTGTCTTTGAAGGACGTGATGGCTGCCATTGCCAACTCTCGCTCCTCTGTGGAGAAAAAGATGGATAGTATTGCAGCCGAAGTATCCTTTCTCCATCATGATCTCCAGAAATGATCCTCTCGCACTGGGGAGGTGGAACACTGCATCTCTGGAGTGGAAGACGACCTTGGTGAAGTACACCAGCAACTCTCACAAACACTGACACGTTTGAAGACCTTGGACGCACGGATCGATGAGAGTGAGGGCAGGTCACGCGGCAGTAATATTCGCATTCTGGGCCTACCAGAGAGCACAGAAGTGCCTGTATGGAACTCTTTTTGGAACAGTGGTTGGCGGATCTATTTGCACTGAAATTCTTCAAGTTTTTCTCGATAGAAAGAGCCCATCGGATGGCGGCTGGAAGACCTATCCTGGGTGCCCCTCCAAGAATAGTAATTGCCAAGCTTTTCAATTATCGAGATAGAGATACAATTCTACAGATGGCTTGCAAAAAGCCAGACAACCCTTCGAACACCGGAAGAGGAAACTTCACTCCATGAACGTGAAATACGGACTGCTGTTTCCGGCCCAACTAAAGATTTATCATGATGGCACCACACTGCACTTTACGGACCCGCGAGTTGCCTGGAGATGGGCGGAGAACCACATCGAGGGAACTGGGGGAAGGACGCCCCAAATCCCAGGGGGGGAGACCTCGGGCCCGGCAGGACCGGGGCCTGCCGGCACAACCCGGGCTTCCAGAACAGAACGACCCAGGACAAGAAGCGGACCCCTGAAGTCAACAATCTGAATATGTCAAACATGAGAAGTAATGCGATGCAAGACCAAAATCTAGTTGGTGCACCAACCTGGGTGGCGCACTGATTCTTAGTTCCTCTTCAATAATATGCTACCCCAGCGGCGGCGGCCACCACCTGGGACTCCAGGTTTACACCGGGCATAGTAAGTCTATTTGTTAAGACCGAGGGTGGGTTCTAGTTGCCTCCCGGTTAATGTTTGGGCTACAGATACTTCAGGTTGGGGTGGAGCATGAGGAGGGGGGCTAGAAGTGGGATGTTTATTTTTGTTTGCAGTTTGTTTGTTAGATGGGTGAAAACGGCATGTTTCTTGCAAAACTACAATACATACATTGGCCATGCACATCTCACAAGCTCATGTCACATAATACACACAATCCCGGTACTACATACTCATGGCGAGCAGACAACCCCCGCTGACGACCGCTAACAGCTGTAAATCTCAAGTTTCTTGCCTGGAATGTGAACGGCATGGGCTCCGGAATTAAACGTCGTCTTATTACCCAGTTCCTTAATAGATACTCCCATGATGTTGCCCTTCTTACTGAGGCGCACTTAGCAGGCTCAACCTGCAACTTTTCCCACAGAACAAATTATCGCTCAGCATTCCATTCAGGGTATACAATTGGCTCCCTGGGAGTGTTAATTCTTATACATAAATGCTTGCGGTTGAAACTGCTCTCGGTGGAGCAGGACCCCAAAGGTTGATTTGTGGTGCTGCAGGGCACGATTTGGGGAGAGACCCTGGCTATAATGGCTATATATGCCCTGCCCGGGCTTGGGGATGAACTTATAGATGAAATAACTACCCTGGTGGCAAACTATCAACCAGATATGTGGATTCTGGGGGGAGATTTTAATGACGTTATGAATAACGCAATGAACTGTACCCACATTCGTAGCATCAATCCAAACACCCCCACAAAACTGGCAACATTCGCGTCAGCACTCAGATTTTTCGATACATGTAGGGAACTCCACCCACGGGGCAAGGGCTTTTCATTCCACTCGGGAGCCCATGCTTCCTTATCCAGGCTGGATTACTTCTTCATTCCGATCCCAGAAGTGCACAGAGTAACCACTGTAGAATTACTTCCCTGCGGCATCTCGGATCACTCGCCTTTAGTAATGGAGTTGTGTGGATAGACCGATTTCCCATCCTCCCCCCCAAGACATGGAGGCTAAATAGTTATTACCTGGGTTTCCCTGAACTCATTGAGTGTATCACAGAGAAATGTAACGATTACTCCGAGATTAACTCCACCACAGTTGATAACCCTGTCGTACTATGGGAGGCTTTCAACACAGTGCTTAGAGGGGAAATTATCTCCTGGATATCTAATAAAAAGAGAGAACAGCTGCAGAAGGTGACAGAGGCTGAAAGAGAGGTGGCGGAATGGGGACACAACCCCTGAAACGCACTGGTCCCTACTCAAAGCCAGAGAATTTCTTTGGAATACTGCGTTAGATAATGCCAGATAGGCACACTGGGAATGGAGGGCTCGGATATATGACCACGCTGACAAAGCTGGCAAGATGCTGGCCTGGCTGGAGAGAAGGGAGGAGGGGCACTGACACATCAGAGAAGTCATGAATGAGCAGAATGAAAGGGCCCAATCGGACCCAGACATTGTGGAGACCTTTGCCAGTTTCTACGCCCTGTACCAAAGCCCGACATCCCCAAAGGACGACTCCTTCCTAGATAATGTCACACTCCCTCAGCTTTCCCAGCAACAGAGGACACAACTAGACTGTTATCTCACCGAAACAGAAATTGCTGAAGCCATCACCCATCTACAATCTGGGAAAACGCTGGGTCCCAACGGGTTCCTGGTGGAGACCTGGAAGAAAAACTGGGTGTAGAAAAGATGGCTATTCCCCTTCATAACATTTTCCTCCATGCTAGAAAACAAGGAGTCCTCCCACCAGATCTGTGGAAAGCCAGCATCGTAGTTATTCCCAAGCCCGGTAAACTACCTGAATGATGTGCCTCATATAGGCCCATTTCGTTAATCAACAGGAAGGCCAAAATCCTTGCTAAACTGCTGGCCAACCGACTGCAGGCAGTCATCTCCTCCATAGTGCACCCTGACCAATGTGGCTTTATGCCACACAGGTCGACCCGAATGAATATACGTCTCCACCTGCTCCTGGAGCATGCCCTCATTCTATATGCACCATTAGCCCCGCTTGCCATTGATTTTGAAAAAGCATTTTATTCAGTGATATAGGACCGCCTCTGGGAAACAATGAGACTTATGGGATTTGGCAAGACCTTTCTGAGCTGGTTGAAACTATTATATGAAGCTCCACATGCTGAGGTGAGAGTGAACAGATGGCCCTCTAGATCCTTCCCACTGGGTAGGGCAACACAACAGGGATGCCCCCTGTCCCCCTCCTTTTTGCATTAGCAATCGAACCGTTGGCCCAATGGCTCCAGCAGGTTGACACATGGACAAGATTCAAATGGCCGGAAGGCGATGAGAATAGGGTATACCTCTATGCCGACGACCTTCTCATATACTTAAGTGACCCAGCCCACTTGTGCCCAGTAGTAACACAGATGTTGGCACGCTTTGGCGAATTTAGCGGACTAAATGTTAACTGGAGGAAATCGGTTCTCTTTCTGGTGAAAGGCGAGGACCACGCTATCCCTGGTGATTGCCCATACAGGGTCGAGTATGAAGGCTTTCGCTATCTGGGAATACTGATTTCTGGGGATCTCTCGGAATATGTGGCTCATAATTTGCACCCGATTACTGATCGCTTTACACAGGACGTCCGACACTGGACACTCCTCCCCCTAACACTGATGGGTAGGGCCGCACTTTTTAAGATGATGGCGTTACCACGCTTCCTGTATGTGCTACAGAATGCCCCACTTAAGATGCCCGACTCAGAATTTGACCGAGTTGAGAGTTACCTCAGGGAACCCGTATGGGGAGGAAAGCAACCCTGTGTCGCTTTGACCATGCTACAGAGGTCAGTATGGGAAGGGGGTATCGGGGTCCCACGACTCCAATCTTATTATTGGGCAAGCCAAATGGCTGTGATCAATGATCTGCTCCATGGTGACCGAGAACTACCGCACATCAAGGCTGAACTAAGGGGGTGCCAGAACACTTTGCCATTGGACATGATTTACCAGACTCTCACTAGACCTCCCCCAAACACGATGACAGCACACATCGCCATACTCTGGAAGCATGCACACGCATACATTGGGTGGGAGAACAGGGTGGCTCTGATGTAGCCTCTCTGGCACAATAGCAATCTTGCAAAAATAGGAAAACTAGTGTTGTGGCAACGGTGGAAAGAAGCGGGAGTCACCAAAGTAGGCGATATCCTTACCGAAGGAGCTATTACTCCATTCGGAACCCTGCGACAGATATTTGGGCTCTCAGTGACCGAGCAATATCACTATATGCAACTTACCCACTCTTAAAGAGATACCTGCCAGCACTTGCTGACGCGCCCAAATGTACACCCTTGGAATGCAATCTTATGACGGAACGTATACCCACCAGAGTCACCTCGATCCTCTATAAAGCCATCCCGGCCTTCGCTACCCCAGAGCTGACCAATCTTAGAATAAAATGGGAAACAGATGTGGGAACCATAGAACCAGAAGACTGGATACAAGTTTTAATGTATCCACAGGAAATCGCCATTACCTCCAGGCTTCGGTTGATGCAATTTAAAATTCTTCATAGAGTTTATTACCCCAGAGTGGTGCTGTATAGCTGGAAACGTGCTTCTGATCCAAATTGTCAAAGATACTGAGAAGGGGAGGGCACCTTCATACATATTATGTGGGAATGCCCCTCCATCAAAACCTTCTGGGGTCAATGTTGTAATAAACGAACTGCGATCCTTGGGAAAACTATATCATTAGATCCTAAAATGTCACTTCTAGGTGTCCCCGATGACGAGGCCACTAACAGATGGGAAAAACTGTTTTTGTCCACAGCAGTTTGGCTGATAAAACGCAATATAGCCCAACGATGGGGCGCACCGAAGTGCCCTGTCCTGGCCCAATGGGTGGCTGATGTGGATATGTGTGCAGCGATGGAACACAGAATTTATACGGCAAGGGGCTGTCCAACGAAAGCAGATAACATATGGGGGAAATCTGAAGAAGGGACAGTCTAAAACTTTCGGTATACCAGGTGCTGGTCGGGGAAAGAACTGGGCAATTTAATATATCTATGTACACGATTGTTGAGTATGCTTATTTATGCCGTAATATGTTATAGCATGGATGACTTGTTTTGGGAAAAAATAAATAATAAAATGTTTTATAAAAAAAAAAGAATGAGCAAGAGAAGGCTGATGGAGTGAGGCCAAGTGGGCTAGGAAGAGAAGCACTGAGAAATCTGGGGAGACAGAAACTTGTATTAAATTGATGGGAACTCTGCGCATCTGGATGCAAGGCCTGTGCTGGATTTGTGCTTCATTCTTGCATGCTCCTATTCTGCACAGGATTCCTGGTGCTTCTCAGTATATACCGCCTTGAGAAATGATGCCAAACTCCTGTTCAAAATCTGTTTGTCTTTGGAGCCCTACCATTCCTCAAACCATGCAAAGAGCATGGTCAGGGTGTGTAGTCCCAAGGACCTGCTGCTGGGTCACCTGCCAGGTGCTTTCACTGGTGAGCAGCAGGCCTTTAGCCCTCTGACCTTTCAGTTCAGGATTCCATCAACTACTGCCGTTCCTGGTGGCCCTGTGTTGCTCTGAATCAAATCTTAACCCTGTTAGTTGGCCCCTTTGTCCTTGCTGAGGGGAGAGCCAGCTCCACTCCTTTCCAAGCCTGATTTGTTTTCTGAAGCGTGGCTTGCAAGCTCCTTTTTTCCAACTTGAGGTACTGGCTTGCAAGCTCCTTGTTCCCAGGTTGAGGGACTAGCTTGCAAGATCCTTGTTCCCAGCTTGAGGTACTGGCTTGAAAGCGCCTTGTTCCCAGCTCGAGGTACTGGCTTGCGAGCTCCTTGTTCCCAACTTGAGGTACTGACTTGTCAGGTCCTTGTTCTGAGCTTGAGGTACTGGCTTGTAGATTTCGTGGGTGGTTCTGATCCCTGTGTGTTCCCTAGAATCCCCTGCAGCACTACTTTGATGCTTCCAGTATGTACATATTTTAATGGAATTATGTCCCTTGTTGCTATTGGGAATACCAGTGTCATTTCATGTGCATGTGTTCATGCCAACGTCTATTGTAAAGTTGCCCTTTCATTCGAGTTTATTACAGAATGAAAGTTCTGCTATCAGAACCTGCTTCCTGCTTGCTTTTGGCTTTTCTTTCTCTGCCTGTGCCTTCCTCTGTCCTGTGTTTCCAGCACCTTAGAAACCTTCGTTCGCTTCCCATGTAGAGATTCTGGTTGACTGTGTGAGATCAACGACTGCAATGTGATTGGGCGATTTCCTAGCAAATTCAAGATGGCCAGGTTTGTGCGGCCTGGAAACTATTGTTTCATTAAGGAGGCTGGTCTTCTCTGCTCTTCATCATTCCACCGTTCACTTGTTCCTTTGAGTTGTGCCCATGCTCCACTAAGTTTTTGTGTGTCTCATTTTCCTGTGCCCTCTACACTGCAGGTTGCAACCGGCTGCAGTCCCAAATTCCAGTCCAGCCTTATCGGAGTCCAGTCCACAGGTATTGTCCAGTATTGTTGACTGCTCTGCCCATGATGACCTTAGTCTGCTGCATGTGTTTGCCCCTACTGAAGCCTCTGACCTTCTTTTCCCACGTGAGACCTGACTTTTAGCCTGGGCGAAGAAGAGACATATACAGAGGGATAGGAGATTTGCAAGATGGAGACCATGAGACCATGTAGCAGTGATAGTGTGTGCTTCTGTGTGTGTTGGATGTTTGCTGGGGAATAACCTGATTGAGCCAGGGATGGTAGCTGCTTTCACATATGGACGCATGAGAATTTGCTTCCAATGAGGATGGACCTGCTGAAGAGGCGCCTTTCCCAAAGTCCTACTTTAGCAGAGGGGAGATTTATGCTGACTCTGGAAGCCTCTGTAAAAGACCTCAGTGGCATGTGCTGCTTGAAGATGCGGGGCCTTGTGAGGATGGTCCACTAGATCCGCTCATTTCTACAAGCAACACATGCATCTTATCTTAGTAGCTAGCTGTCATGACACCAGATGCCCTGAAGATGTTTTCCCTAGGAATATGACTTATTGGGTTGTGTCCATGTCAACTGACATGTACGTTTCCAAGGGATGTTGTTTCCAACTGAGGACCCAACTTCTTTTCACCATCCATGATTGTTTTGTCAAATGAATCTGCTGTGCCGTATAGGTTCCCCACATGTGTATTCCCTACACATCAGTGTGCTTCTAGGACGAGTCAACAAGACCATGAAAGATATGACCGGTTCTCTAGTAGACTCAACTGCAGGCAATGCCCCTAAGCTCAGAACCAGAATTTCCATTTGTTTCTCTCTTCATTATTTCTCTTCCCTTCCTCCTGACCATTCCTGTCCTTGCTTGTCTTTTCCTTCCTTCGGTCTGGTCCTTTCCTTGCTTTGCTTCTGCTCTTACCTCCCTTTCTTTCCTTTGCATCCTCCCACTTCCATTTTGTTGGTGTTTCTTTCCCTTCCTGCGATGGCCATACTATTGAAAGAGGAGAACAAAAGTAAGAAGGCAGATGGAGAGGTGATAGGTAAAAGAACTATGGAAATTAAGAAAGAGTGACAAAGGGTGGTGGGGTGAAAAAAAGGGAGGGCATCAAATCGAGGCGACGGAAGGGTGGATGAGCAGGATTTTGGTTGGGGTATACTTGTAGCCCTTGGAAATGCCTGTGGTAAAGACTTAATTCAAGGGTGCCTTTTGAACAAATTACCCTGTTAAGGTAATTATAAGCCATTTCCAATCGTTTCACTAACATTGCTGTTAGCAGGTGCAAAACAAGAATACTTGAACTGCCAAATTAGCGGTATTTAAAATTCTGTACAAGTAAACACTTTGTCAGTCTGAAATGGTGCTAACCACATAGAAAATGGGTGTATTAAATAACACTTTTACCTGTGCAGTGTATGTATTCTGGCCCACAACGCAAATCGACATGGTAACGAAGCACCAAATGGAAGCATCCTGCAGTTGTTCGAAGTCCACTAATGAGTTTTTTTGGTAGGGTTTTATTTCGTGTTTTTATATATATATATATGGCGTGCCCATGTACACTCGGGGGAGCTGGCATGGCCATGTAAGCGTGGGAGAGCTGCTGTGGCCGCGTGCATGCTGCAGGGCCATTTTGAGCATGTTGAAGCCATCTTTGTGGTTATACTGCACAGGATAATACAGAAAGGCTCAATAGTGGCTTTATTGGTGGGCTTTTGATAGCAATACTGAAACTAGCCACGGTGCATGTATACCTGGGCACCAATAGAAAGGTTGCCCATCTTTGAGAACCACAATTGGTGAATGCTTGTGGTATTTTCTGTTATTATTGGGACCGTTTATCCAAACTTCATTCAATGCAAATAGGAACTAAAATGGTCTCGTTCCGCAAGTACGAGAGAGCGTATTGCGAAACTGGATCGCAAGGCAAAAGCAAGCAGAATAGATTATCAAACGTCCAAAATAATTAAGTGCATGGAGCTCTCTAACCACTGAAAAGCGATAAGCACACATCTTACACTGTCCACATTCTTATTGAGAGCAGCATAGCCGCTACATTTAAGTGGCCATCCTTCCATCATCTTTCAACGTTGTCCTTCGTTTTTACTTTTTGTCTCTCATGCAGTACAGAGTATTGATCTTTTAATGTATTGTTTACTCACTATGTTTAAGTTTGGTCTCCATAGAGAAAAGTACACCAGCAGATTTTTAAATGATCTTGGGCAAATAGGGATATATTTCAAGCAAGCCAAGAAGCACCTTCCTTCACGGTTTATCTCCAGCCAGCACTCCATGTTTGCAGAACACATTGATTTGCGGTGCATCTTGCACGCCATTGTGGTGAAAAGCACACCTCATTGTGGTACTTCATTCAATGCGCCCTGGCGGCCGAACTACCAAATAAAAACAGAAGTCCTCGTGGTCAATAATTATCCAACAAATGTGGGGAAGGGAAGTGGTTGTAGCAACTGAGGTTCCTCAGAACTCAGGCTTGTACCATAGAAGACAGTCAGTGTTCCGAGCAGCCTGATTGGACAGCGCCCCCTCCCAGGGTGCTAATGGACGTTGGCTTGAGGACACCAGTTATGTTGTACTCTACTATTCCTACAATAAAATGTGCCTTAAAACGACAACTGATGATTGCACTGAGCAATACTGGTTAATATCTGTGGAGTGTTTAATAGTTTTGATGGTCTTTAATGATTGATATCCAAATAATGCTCTCCTACGCAATCTATCCAACATTGTGTGCGATTGTATGATATGCCATTAAGAACTTCTCTTCAAATCATTGCAGTCCTGTTTCCAATTATTCAAGACAGACGGACAGAGATGTGCACAGATTAGGCATTGTGGGAAGCTTAAGTTCGGTGGTGGCAAATCGTTGAATCAGTCTCTCATACATAGAAGGATCTCAGAGGCATTTAGATTCGTGGGGGAAGGGACAACTTAGCTGCTTCATTGCGGGTGCCCAGTCAAAAAGGATGCGCGAGTCATAATGCAAGGCCCATGCAATTCCCAATTTCTACCTAATGGTCATAGATACATTATGTAGTAGAGTTGGAGACCCGTGTGCCAACGATCTCACTTGTCCTTTGGGGCTGCCCTAAACTATTATTGATCTGGAGTCTGGTCATCAGCAGTACTATCCCGTGTTATCCCTGGCTCGTGAAGGCAGGCCTGCATTACTGCACCACTTCTAAGGCCTGTGAAATATTTCTTAAAGCTGATGAAAATGGGTTCTCTCAGCATTTATGTCTGCCAAACAATGCAATTTAAGGATAGAAGCAAACTCGCTTTTTCTGATCGTAAATCAGTGATTGGAGGAAATTACTAGAATGACTTAGGGGTGTATTATGTACACGTGATGTGATGCAGAGTTAGCTTTCTTAGAAAAATGTCTAGCCATCTTTCACTGTAGCCAATGTGTGTTGAGGATACAGGACTTGTGTGGCAAGATATCATGACAGGTTCTTGAATGATTGAATATTCTGTTACATGATCCACAGTAGAGCGAGCAGTGCAGGAATAGGAGTAGATTTGCCCTGATCCGGAATCCATCAACTTTTGTATTTTTGGAACGTCATACTGTTTTTGTGTCTTTTGTGGAGACCACTTGACCGTGAAACAGGGGTGAGCTATAGCAATGTTATTTGTATTTGAGCACAATGTACATTATACACGTCTTTTGTATTCTATCGAAGCCTATTGTTCTACTCTAAGTGCCCTGTCATCTGATACATTCTTTACAAAAATGCAAAATAACTAATCATTTTTACCACATCATAAGACTGAGGGCAAAAGTATGTCTTAAATAGTACACAGTCTATCTTTGCATTATTATTGTGTTGCATTTTTTGGGAGAAACGGAAGCATCTCCTAAAAATTAGTGTGCAAGCAACCGAAAGTAGCAAAGAAACCCTAGGTAATGTGGCAGGGTTCCGGCGGGTTATCCCTCTAAAAACCTTCTCTAACAATATGATGAGTTTTACTGCATATTCAGAATAAAAAGCAATACAATGTAGGTGCAATACTGAAAAGATCCAATAAATGCAATGCCACCGAAAGTACACAGGAGCATTTTAGAACATGTTCATGTCTGTGCCAACAACACAAGCCAGAATCGCCATTGTAATTCAGCTGTGCCCATCATATAGACCAGAGCTGCTACTGTGAATCAATCTAAGGATCTTCAGCCATAATATATGCCAGCATTCCTGCTGTAAATCACTTTAAAGACGGCGTGGCCTGTGAAGAATCCTACGGATCCCTTACTGAAACCCTGCCTAAAGTCTCCTCCCAGGTGCCCATGGGAAGGCAGACCCTGCCTGATCCTGACCTTGGGGGTGGTGTACTGCAGGAGAATCACCTGGGAGGAGACGGGACCCAGGGTGGTGAGGATATTCTGCGAGAAGAGACACAGTATTTTTACTTTGACAGGGAAAACCTTTTCAAGTTACCAAAACAGGTAATGTCTTATTGTCATTGTAATGTCCCTGACCTACATAAATAACCGGTGGTCCTGGGTACAATTATCATAAAATCTGAGCAAGCCTTACCGGTGGGAAGATCCTTCAAGGTACTGCAGGATAAACACTCTTACTCCGAAAGGTATAATGTAAAAGGATCTACAAACATTGCTATAAGTCAGATGTCTTCCTCTCTAATAAAACATTCTAAAGACCCATCTTTAAATCATTGTAAGGGAAATAAATCTACTCTTAAATCCACGCTAATACCTAAAAAACAAAACAAAAATGTGTTGGGAACAAGGAAGAGGACTGAAGAGGTATGCTGTGGCAGTAGTCAGGTAAGCCCAGCCCCCATCACCTGTGATGCTACACTGCATGCAGCCGCCTCCACATTGAACACCCCAGTCCCCGTCAAGCTACCCTGCAAGCTGCCCCCTCCACATGGGAGACCCCAGTCACATTCACCCATCACCCCACCCTGCAGGCAGCCCCTTCTACATAGGACACCCCAGCCCCCATCACCCATGACACCACCCTGCAGGCAGCCCCTCCACATGGGGCACCCCAGCCCCCATCACCCCACCGGCAACCCCCTTCACATGGGATACCCCATCACCTGTGACACCACCCTGCAGGCAGCCCCCTCCACTTGGGACACCCCCGTCCACATCACCCGTGACACCACCCTGCAGGCAGCCCCCTCCACATGGGATACCCCCAGCCCAGTCCCCATCACCCGTGACACCACCCTGCAGGGAGCCCCCTCCACATGAGAAACTACAGCCCCCTTCACCCGTGACGCCACCCTGCAGGCAGCCCCCTCCACATTGGATACCGCCATCACCCATGATGCCACCCGGTGGCAGCCACCTCCACATGGGATACCCCCAGCCCCCTTCACCTGTGACACCACCCTGCAGGCAACACCCTCCACAATGGACACCCCAGCCCCCATCACCCGTGACGCCACCCTGCAGGCAGCCCACTCCACATAGGACATCACTTGCATGATGAACCCTTACATTGTGACACATCGTCCCTCCATCCATTGTGTCATGCGCCTTCACTGCCGTGTAGTGTCACCAGCTAGAATATCCACCAGAACATGTATCCTGCAAATAAAAATGAATGCATACACCCGGGCCACATCCATAAGCGTGGCAGCTGGGCAAACAGAATAGCTGTCTGCAACCATCTCCCAACATACACATGTAACAACTGAATGTAAAAGTGAGTGCCTGCTGGACATGTAACAATGTCAAGGCATCAATACTCGGGGACAAATTGTTCACCAAGCACAGATCCCAAACCACCCTCAATTTGTGTCACATGAACAAACACTGGCCAGGTGTCCCACAGCCTGAGCTTCATTGAGCTGCTAATTCTAGAAGAGAATCCCTAATAAACACATCACTGTTATGGCCATGTGTGAAGGACATAGCAATCAGACAGTGCACCACGCACTGAGACAGCTACAATGGGGCAACCAGTATGTAAATACCATGAAATGCCAATAGTGTATCCCAGTGCAAGAGGTGGACCAACACCACAGATGACGATAACTGCAAAAACACATGCTGGTGAAGGGGAAAGCACTACTTGTGTGTTACACAGAATCTATCAAATCATCTGAAAATGTCCTGAATATGTAACACTCCCACAATCACCCCACCTCGCTCACAAACACAGTGAGAGTAAATAGACAGTCATGCTGCACATGTGAAAGGAAATGCCATTTGCCTGTGCGCACACAAAATCCCACTACACAAACTACCCTGGTCTGCCCCATGTGTATACTCACCCCGGAGAACAAACCACGAACATAACACATGCAAGTAAGCAACCACACAAATGACTAACAATGGGCAGGATCAGTGCTACTAAATGGACTACCAAACAGGCACACTGCAAAAATAACTGTGAATGACAATGTTATGATATTTTATGTTAAAGGTACTTATATAGTGCACCGTCACCAATGTAATTGGTCCCCAAGTGCTCTGGCGGATCTGTAAACCAGAAGGAGGGTGGGTAGGGTTAGTCGGGTGGAGGGGGAGTAGGAGAGTGATAGTAGTGTGTTGTTGGCGGCTTCAGTTCGGTGTACACTGTGCGCTGAGCTTTGGAGCGAGTATCGGATCAATGTCAGTCCTCTTGTGCTGTTGACGTGGCTTATGTGTTGTTGCGGTGTGGTGAAGTGCATGCCGGTTGCTGTGTGAGAGGTGGTTGTTTGAGTTTTTTGTGTGCGTTAAGTATGCAGAAAGTTTTAGCTTTTTGGTTAGTGGGTTATGTTTCTCAGCTAACCTTCACAGTATGGCTGAATGCCTAGATTTTGAGGATCCTGTATGGTGAGGGAAGGCCCTGGTCTTACAGTATGCTCCGTTTCACCATACAATGGACGGATGTTTAGGCCACACCTGGATCTAAGTGCTCTGCAAAGTCGTGAAAAGGTCCAGGCTTCACAATAAATTTCGATTCACCATATTTTATGCAAGGATGGAGGTTTTCCCTAGACATGAGAGAACTGCACAGTGGGAGAAAGGTCCAGGCCCCACAATAGGTGGATCTTAACATATAATAGACAGAGATGGAGGGCACATCTAGGTCAAAGAGTCCCGCAGAGTGGGGGAGGACTAGGCATCACAATGCATTTAATGCACTTGCTAATATTCACAGATCCGTCTACATACGATGCAGGCTAAGATCCACAAATCCAATGACAATGACTGTGACAGTAAAAAAAATATATATTATATATGAAACAGTTGTATTAAAACCATACATACTGTAAATGAAATCATAATATCAAAAGATGTACATGTACAAATAAAAAATCTCCATGTGTACAAAAAAGTATTTATACCAAAAAATCACTACAATCACTAATAGAAATACCAAAACACACCACAAATCTATGTACAATAAAACCTGGAGGATATCCACTCCAAAAGATAAAAAATGAAAAGGAAACCTACACCTACATAACTATGTACAAAGGAAATGGAGCAATTTTGTGATGCTAGCTCCTAATCATAACGAAAAATGAACGGAAACTTATGTCTACAAAACTAGCTACACAGGCAGCGAGCTACTCCACTTTGTCACCAATCTCAGCCAATGTCTCAGCCAGGACATCATCGAACATGCGTCCACTTCCCCTAGGTGGGCCTCTGCTCTCTCCTCAAGGGTTTGCAGGGACTCCAGCATGGCCCTCTCCATCCCCTCCCACTCCCTAAAAGTATCCTTGAGGATGTCAGCCCGCCTCTCTGCCCAATGCAGTGCAATCTCCACCCTGGCTATAGTGACTCTCACCACCAGAGCCTGCTGCCTCTCTGCCCGGATTTGCTGCCCGTGCCGCACGAACACAGAAGACATCCTTGCTCTAAGGTCCACATTTGCATCCTGCTTGACGCTGGATACCTGCCTCCTTGAGATGGTATGCCCTGAGTACAATAGCCTCCTACTTTGAGCCTGCTGCTGCCAAATTGCCAGTGCCTACTTCGTAAGGACGCCCTCAGGGCTGATGACACCACCTGGGGGCGTCGGGCCTGTGCCCTGCTCCTGGGTGCCTGCTCTCCCTCCATTGCCATTACTACTGTCATTCTCTGGATCAGCTTGGTGACCACCTTGACTGATCCAACGTCGACTCCCAACTCAGGCCGGGATGTTATCTCCACCAGACGGGCCGACATGGGTGGGACTGTTGCACAGGGGGCTCTGGTGGTATCTTGGGCGGAAGGTATCCGGGAGGACGAGTGGCCGACAGATGAGCAAGATGAGTAGGGGGTCGCATCAGTGGCCAGCCCACGCAGCACATACAAGACCAGGAATGCTACTTGCCAGTTCAGGACCGACCAGACGTCATTGTAATGATGTGCCACCACACTAGTGCAAACGCGCACATCATAACGAATGATGCTGGCACGCTGCCCGATACCGACTAGTAAGGGTAGCACTTTGTCCTGAATGGCAACATCCGCAGGGAATGGGATGTCGGTCTGGGCGAAAACAACTGACACCTGCGGATGGGTCCGGCCTGGGGCATGTCGGCAGGTGCATACTGCTGCAGGCGCAGACACAGGGACAGGAATATGCACAGGTACCTCCAGGGTGACCTTCACAGCCTCATGCCCCTGGGTCATGACTGCAGCAGTCACACCCACCTCTCCACCCCCGCCGGGCCTCATGGACTGGGCTAATATGGCCCCCCCTCCTCTTCCTCCCCCGCCAACCTGGATGCCTCCCCATCATCTTCCACAATGGATGGCCCCTGTGTGTGCTCACCTGTCCCCCCCGCTGCCGAGTCCGCATCCTCCTTCGCCCTCTTGGACCTTCCCTCAGCAGCTGTAGCTGATGTTTGAGATGCGGCCCCCGTCTCCTCGCTCCCCGATTATGTTGTTTCCAGAGGGGGTGACTGGGCCTTGTGTCTCTGCCCAATGGAGGCATCCCTGCTGCCTTGCTCCACAGCACTTTCTAAGCCCTCTTCTTCCAACACCACCGTGGATAAGGAGACATAGAACACAAACATCAGGGTACTGTACCGATGTGTGTTTGGCACAAAACATATGCACATGAAGTACACTGCCAAAGGTCAGAACCATCATCACCCTCCACAACACACCGTTACATGCAATGTACATACATACACATACATGTCTGTCCTTCAGAACAGACAATCACATCCTTGGACATGGCACTGTCCCCACATACAAATTGTGAATGCTACACACACATGCGTCATGGGCCATACACATGTCATGCACACACATCACCTGACAGTCCTGAAGCAGTGCACTGAGCTATCACATCAGAGTCCCCTCAACATCAATCAGGCCACAAGACTAGGGCACACATTGAAATGCACCAGTTACATCCATCCAGGAGTGATGGCCAGTCACACAGTCACATCACAGATCCATACATTCGTACACCATGCCTGTTCATGATGTTGACAACACCACCCATGTGTCACACCTCTCCCACAGGCACATCGAGCCACATGTAAGAAACCATGTGCACGTTGTGATATGCTGCAGTACAACACACATTGCAAAAGTGAGACCGTTAAAATTACGCATGGTTCATCGAACACGTGTGGAGCATTGTCTGGGACATGCAGACAGACCTCCGTACAATAGGCATACTTGCTGTAAGGCCAAGGTCCACACTCCCACCATACATCAACATGCACTGTGGAGGCCAAAAACACATGGACACTCACCTGATGACTCCAGATGGTGCTGCTAATTGCTGACCTGTGTGTGCAGCGCCGGGTAAAACCTCTCCAGGACCTGCATGTCAGTGGTGTTCAACCAGCGCTGGCGCTCCCCTTGGTTGGCACCAGCCTGGTGGAAGCGCCTGGCCTTGTTGTGGGTCCTGGATTGTAGGTCCTCCCAGCGCTTGTGCACATGGTGGTAGTCACGGGATGCCACCCCCTCCACGTTGATGGCACCCACAATCTGATCCCCGATCAGCTTCGGTCCTTCCTTACAGACTTGCGTTGCGGCATTGAAGAGGGAATCATAATGCCCCAGGACATGATCCACCAGGATGTGAACTTACCTGGCTGTGAAGTTGACAGCCCTCTGCCTCGCTACCATGACGGTTGCCACTTGCCTCTGAAGATGTTTATTCAGACATGACGACCCCCGAGGCAGCTGTGGGTGGGTCCTAGGGCTGGGCTGTGCAGTGGTGATGTTCTGGCACGTTGGGAGTCTTCTGAATCAGCAGAGGTGGTCACAGGGCCGAGGACATGAGGACTGGCAATGACTGTACAGCAGGCACTCAAATTGCAGAGCGGGTGGGCAGCAGGCAGACACAGTGGGCAAGCAGCAGCAGATGGCTCGTAGGAGATAGCTCGGGCGGTAGGAGGTAGGTAAAATGGCTCATAGGCAGGAGCGTGTGGGTCTTCCGTGTTGCTCGCGTGGACAGCCGGAAACAGGGGTTGAGTGCTTCTAGACTGTCGACAAGGGGTCGCGTCATGGAGTTGTATGACATGTCAAAGAAGTGTCTGTCATATCCGGGGTGGGGAGGTCTATATATTAGTAGGAAGCTGTGAGTGCCAGATAGCAGTAGAGAGAATTTTACTTGGATGGATTCACAGTTAGCGTTGCAAGGTTGCCTTTCGGTGAGTGTGATGGAGAAGTGACTTACTCGTCCACCTCTCGACAGTCTGTTGTGGAAGGTAAGCGAGTAGCTTGGAGGGAAGGCCTTGTGCGCGATTGGTGCAAAATCATCTGAGAACCAGGTTTCAGTGATGAAGATGAGGTCAGGGTTGTCAGAGGATAAGCGGTCAAAGATGATGTGTTGTTTTCTCGCCACAGAGCGGGCATTGAAAAGGAGACGGGTGATTCCACCAGTCGAGGCTACTTTCCTAACGCTCGTGGCAGGGATGGCCCAGTTGGATTGAGAGGTAGTGGGTAAGGTATCAGTTGTTGCGATGTAAGGTGTGGTCGGAACAGTCAGGGTGGCCGAGGTTGGCAAGGCGTTGATAGCATGGTTTCGTGACAGGGGTTTTTGGAGGGGGGGCTAGCTCGATAGGGAGCGGGAAGAGTAGGTGGGCGGTGGTAGGTATTTGTGGGATGGCGTGGGATAGATCAGGAGGGGGAGGGCGGGGGGTGGGTGATGTACGTGTGGTGTGGGGGGTTGGGCGAGTTGAGAGTGGATTATGTCTGGGTGGAGTTAGAGGTTTAGGATTCCTGGGGGAGTGGTGTTCAAATAGGTGGGGATGGGCAGGTGGGGTGGTCCTTACGGGACGGGTGGGAAAGGATGGGAGGTTGGACTCACGAAGGAGTGGCCAGGTATGGAGACTCGTGGGTGAGGGCCTGTCACCCTTCAGGTGTTCTATGCGTTTGGCTGCAAGGGGAGTGTGAGAGAGTGTCGGGGGGGGGGGGTCAGAGGGGGAAAGGGATGAAGCAATGGCTTTAGATAGGGCAAGATGAGCTCCTTTGAGAGTTTGGAAAGGGGTTGGGGGAGGTTTGTGGGAGGGGGTCGAGGATGTGCAGGGACGAAGGGGAAGGGGGTGAGGGGGCATTGGCTAGAGGGTTCCGCAGGTGAGGCAAGGAATTTGCCAAGATGTGGGGAGTTTGGGAGTGCAGAGGTCGTAGAGGGGTTGCGCTAACGGGTGGACTTAGGGGTAGTGCATGAGTGGTGCTTCTGGTGAGAATGTGTGTGATTGGGGATGAGGGCAAGGATGGTGCTAAATGGAGCACAGGACGAGTGGGTGAATGGTAGCTCAGTGGAAGGAGTTATGGCAGGAGCTAGGAGCGTAGGGGAGGTAGGTGGAGCTCGGGACGGGTGAGTAGATGGTAGCTCAGGTGTATTTGGAGTTTTGGCAGGGATGTGGAGGACTGTGCATGGGAGGGAGTTCTGGGGTGGGAGTTCTTGCCAGGCCTCGCCAATGCCACAGTAGTGGTGAGTAGCTTGTGTTTGCAGCGCCATAGACCTCCTCTGGCTTGTGAGTTGGAAATTGCGTGGGGCTCAGGAATGGGGGTGGGGAATTGTTCTCAGTGGAGGCTCTGGGGCTAAGAGAGGTGGAGATGGAGGTGTGGGCTGGGGTCTGCGGGAGATGGGTGGGGGGCAGGAGGTGTTTGGCGCACCAGAGTGTTCCTCTGACCCTAGAGTTACAGGGGTTATTGTGGTTGGGAGAGGGCAAAGGGGGGGGGTTAGGTTGTTTGGTTGGTTTAGTGCAGAGCTTGGAGATGGTGGTGTGAAGTGGCACATAGGGGGGGTTCATGAAATAAGGCACTAATTGTGGAGGACAAGAGCCGGGCGGAGTGCATTATTTGGCGGTGGGGTGGCAGTGGTGCCAGGGGGCAGGGGAGTCAGTGGTTACTTGTTCCTTGATGTTGTGGTATTTCTGTCAGGTTGGACAAGTCCGCCATGGAGGAGGGGTAGAGTACACCTAGATAGTGGGAGAAAGTCCTAGGTTTCGCAGAAAGGCAGACAGTGAATTAGCTATACCTAGACCTGAGACACCTAGATAGCGGGAGAAGGGCCCAGGTTTCATTGAGAGGCAGGTAGTAAGATAACTATACCTAGATTTGGGACATGTTGACAACGTGGGGCGGCTTAGGTTTTGCAGAAATGCAGGCAGTAAATCAACTATACTTAGATTTCAGTATAAGTATATATATAAGTTTGAGAAAGGCCTAGGCTTCACAGGTAGGCAGGCAGTAAATCGGCCTTTCCACAGATTTGAGACACATAGATAACGGGAGAAAGGCCTAGGTAGTAAATCAAAAATATCTGTATTTGAGACACCTAAATAAAGGGAGAAAGGCCTAGGCTTCACATGTAGGCACAGAATTGAGACACTTAGATAACGGGAGAAAGGCATAGGTTTCACACAAAGGAAGGCAGTAATATATATATCATGCAAAGGGTCTTCAATGTCCGTGATTAAAACATTTCCTTCCTTAATTGGCTCAAAAAGCTTTTATAGTTTCTTTGAGCCTTTCCTCTGTGAGATAATTGAGTTGGCCTTTCTTTTAGACATTGTTTATAAGAGGGGATTCTATAAAAGCAAAGAGCTTAAAAATATACAAAAATGTTTTTAGCACTACTAACAGGATTGTCATTTGGGGGTTGCCACTGTGACCCTTGCTACCCCTGTGGTCTCCCTTGCCACCCCTAAAAAAATAATTTTACAATTTAAAAAAACATTTTTTTTTTTAGAAATGGAAGCTCCTGGGCTGTGGCCGGCGCCATGTGGCTTTTTGTTTCTGGAGTGGCTGGCTTTCTTGTTCAGCCCTCTTTAAAAAAAAACAGGGGGTTCCACAAGTCTGACACTTTGAGCAGCGACCCTAAATCAGAAAGAATAGGAGTAACTAATAATTTGTCTTTCTGGAATTCTATACAATAATTGATAGACTCTTTAAAGGTTTATTGCAGGCACACTTCAGGTGTGATAGGTGTCTGTTAAACACCTCAAATTTGCAATGCAGACACACTTCCAAAAAGCATTTAGAGTAGAATAAGTATCCATTTCGGACTATGTATTGTGCTTTTCGCAAGTTGCAGTTATAGCATGTTTTTTTCTGCCGCTGTCTCTGTCACAATCATCACAAAGACATTCCATCTCGGTGTCCTCACTCACTTGACAAAATCCTTGTGCCTAAAAACTTGTGTCAGTGTAGAAATATTTCAACATGGCACATTAAGTGGCCCTTGATTTCATTGTGCCACAACTAATGCTTTGTTGTAATGTGTCTATCTTTCCTCTCTCCCTGGCATGCTGTTCAAGATGTTTGTTTGCATGTATCGGGTAAAGAATGCCCAGAGTACGGGATGCTGTGTGGGCGCGCTGCATTTGCTGCGCTAATATAAATTCTTTACTACAGTGTTATGAACCCTCCTAATGGTATGTATTTTCCCAACCTCTGAAGCCTGAAAAGTAGATGCACGCAGGCTTGACATGTGGCCAACTCTGCACTAGAACTGCAGATGAACTGGCATGCTGTTAAATCTCAGTTACCAGTTTAATGATAGTGTTATTTGCTTTCTGACTTTGAGAACATTCAGACATGTAATTGCTCATTTTACTATGGCCATTAAGAAAATTATAGACAGTAATATAGCTCAGTGGGTTGAGCGCTTGCTGCTGCAATGTGTGTGTGATGCAGGTTTGAATCCCGGCAAGGCCAACTCAGCCTTTCATTCGTCTGTTGTCAATAAATGAGTACCAACACAGGTTGGGTTATATTTTATGTATATTTGTTCTATATAAAGCACTTAAGCGGAAGTGCTATATAATTTGTATTTTATTTATTTGTATAGCGCGCCTAACCCTCAGGTATCTGGGCGCATTTCTTGGAGTTACATATGTTACAGATTTATATACAATTAACAGCACATTTACAAGTAGTTGATACAGTAATAACAAGGCTAAGAATATCGACAAATGTACACATTACTGTGATCCTGTAACTTTTTGTGTATTTTCTGAAGTTAGCAAAGGACGGTTCTGTTATGAGGGCTACAGGCAATGTATTCCAGGTTTGCTACTACCCGCTGCCCTTTGTAGCTTGAACCTCAGAATCTTTAGGCAGTGAAGTTGAGCGGATCTTGTTGGTCGGTCTGAGAGTTGTAAGGTAAATAATAACAAATCATTATCATTTGGCCATCGACGTTTGCTTGTATTCACAGTAATTTGGTAATATGGACCTCTACACATATTAGCGATACATATGGTGATCCGTTCTTGTATGAAATGTATATCACATTACAGTAGTAATATAACCATATTTTTCATAGTGTACTTAGGAACAATGCTATGTGATGACACTTCCTGTTTTGTCAAGGGATGAAAGGTTGTGTTCCATTGCTTCCCGTGATGCCACTTCGGGGTGTGGTCAAATGACATAACTTCTTGTGATGCCTTTAGAGATCAAGGGTCGTGTGATGTCACTTCCTCTACCCCTAACTACTAATAAAACCAAGCAATAAAACAGCTTACCAATTTATTACATAGTTTAAAAAAAAAAAGCCGCCTGCAAGCTGTTCTGATTCCCTCAATCTACAGCAAAACAATAAAATAGCCACACAAAATGATGAATACTGCCTAGGGGCACTGGGTGCGTTCAGCACACCAGTTTCCAATCAAGGTAGACTGCCGATGCTGAGCGAGGGAAAGCCAAGGCTGATGAGCTCCCCACCCCCCATTAGAGGCCCTGCGTGTCGCGGATGTGCTAGTCTAGCCCCAGCTAGGAATTCCTGGAATACCCTGCCAACGTCCCTACTCCCTTGATGCCACCTTGCGGCTGCTTGAGAGCGCCTCTCGTCTCGTCACTCAGTTGTCACCTCTGTTGTCCACACACAACGGGAGCAAATCTGCGCCCCGGCTTCGATTATCAGGGTAACAAACAGCAGCTCTGGACTGGTACCTGCCAATACATATATGCTGCAGCGCCTAACATATGCAGTGCACAACATTGCGGCATTTGCCAGCGCAGGCTTTAGTGCTAAGGGGCTAGCAGCCCTGTTTTAAATACAAAGGGGTGTGGCCTCCAGTCACAGAGCTCCTCTATTTATTTTTAAAGTCACAATTTATTTTGCAAAGGCCGTGTGCTCAGAACCCCCACCCCACCGCCAGGACACGCCTCGTTAGCACCTTTTTTTAACAGCACATTTCATTTTATAAAGGCAGTGGGCTCTGTGGGTTTGCCCTGGACACAAACCCTCCACACACAAGGGTTCTTCCTACATCAGTGGCATTGGCTCTGCAAAGCAAATATGTATAGTTGGGCATTTTAAATATACATCAATATAATACTTGATTAGCTAAAGACGTAAACAGATGGCCACTGATAGAAAGTAAATGTGTCGCTATTTCACAATGCAAATCTATTGTCAACATCATGTGTACTCAAAAAAAATTATATTTTCACTGCTTGAAATGAGTAGCGATTATACTACAGAGCAATTCCCTTCACTGTCCATTGGAAAAACTCAGAGATAAACAGAAGTTAAAGCCATTACCTCCGAGGATAAGAATACCCGCAAAGTAGGGATGGACTGGGGCAGGAGGATGAGACCTTCAAGAGGAAAACACCCTAGTTGTTGTGAAATTAAATATTCAGGTCAAAGTCGATGGGTATTTCCCCAAAGCCAATAAGGGGCCAAACTGGAGGACTGCAGTGTTGACGTGGGGTTATTGAAGCAAATAATACTGCTGCATATGGATACATCATCAGTGAGGATCAGGCTGAATAATGGGGTACTTTTTCCAAAGAAGTACCGACAAATCATGGCCTTAATCAGGGGTGCGTGTTAGCCTCTTGCTTATGTACATCCAATTAGGACCAGATTATCGAAAAAGCAGTTCAATTTTCACCTAAATTGGATTCCCCTCCTATCAATTGGTTGGCCTTTGCCAACGGTTTGCAACATAAGCTTTACAGGGGTTTTGGACTGCAACTCCCATTATCCTTCCCCATTGTCTATGATGGCTAGGGATGATGGGAGTAGTATTTCAAAACATCTGGAGAGCCAAAGGTTGCAGACCCCCAGACTATGCAGATGGCATAGTTTGATTTGTGAGACTCGGCCATGCCTCAACTATAGCCTAGAATGCAGATTAAGAAAATGTTGAAACGAATGCCCCAGAAATTAGCATTTCTAGTGATGAGCTTCACTTAAAAAAGGAATACACCCAGGTTTCTATGGTGACTGGGAACCCAGAAGCTTGAGAAAGTTACAGATTTCCTTGTATTGGGTTATTGGCTGTCTCCTGTGAAGTCTGAAATAATCAAGTACAAAGTCAAAACAGAATAAGGCATTAAATGTAATGGCTACTTTGCGTAGTTTCTATTCAAGGCCTTTGATTAAAGTAGGTAGTCTAAAACTGGTTCTGATTATATTGAATGGAAAGTAAATTATATGTCTTTTTAATGGCTTCAACTGTTGAAAGGGAGTTTGTGTAAAAGAGCTTTGGGCCTTTCCCTAACTGTTCCGATTGAGTTGGGTATCCCTTATCGCCCTTTATTGCACTTGATTTAAAAATTGTAACAGCAGAACAGAATTTGTTGATGTATGTTCTGAAGGACCCAATTTCATGTTAATTGTTTAGAAACTGGCAAGCGTTGGGCCAGAAGGGTTCTTTCTATGTGATATTTCTGCATTTTGATGGCTGCATTTAAAGAGAAAACAGCTTTTCTCCAGCTGGTTTTCTGCTGCCTTCAAATGCGTAAATATCACACCTCTATTGAGGGGTTCCAACCCCCTGGGTATCCAATTGCCCACTCCCACCCTCTCCCATGCTCGTGGGATTTTGTAGAAATTTGGGGATTTATTTCCGAACACCCTCTTCCTTCCTCGCCGCCATATTGTTAGCAACCCCCACCACAGATATTCACATTTATCCTTTCCCCTGCTCGCTCCCTTCCCGGTCACAAATATTCCCTCTCCTCCCACACAGACACCCAAACATGCACACAAAGAGATACAAGCATGTCCCAAAACACTTATCTGGTTCCTGGGACGCCCGTGACTTCCCTCTTCCGGTTCTGCTGTGCCAGTCGGCCCCTGCGGGCACTCATGTGCGTTCTGTGGCTTCACAGTTCGATTTAGAAAGACCTCTCGGAATGGTCTTTGAGAAGTCTTTCTAAATCAATCTATTTCTATTTCAGAGACATGAAAAATATATTTTTACTTAAGACCATACTAAGTAAAAAAAATTTAGATGAAAAACACATATGCAGTCTTTGTATGTGGGCAGGATCTTTGGAAATGTAAAGACATTTATTTTTTGTTCGCGATTAGCAAAGTAGATTAGATATGGGAAGTTTATCTTGTTTCGTTTGTGATCCGGAGTCCCCCCTCCGAGTGTCTGTTTGATGAATTGATGATTTCTCTAATTGTATAGTTGGTGAAAGTTTGGTGTAGGCTTTTAGCCCTCCCTGCAAAGACAAAAGCACTATGTTTGAAATAAGTCTTATTTACATGTTTTTTTTAATTTTATTACATTTATAGTGCAATTGGTTATATTAAAAGCCTTGTACACTTAGAAATATCTTAATCCAAAATACAATTACAATTCTTAAAACAAATTCAATAAGCTTAGAATTAGGGGTCTAATTCCCCAAATTCATTACATTACTAAAACATACACAATATTTCATTATATTTCAATTACAATTATCAATTCATAAAATATTTCCTAAAAACATTCATATCACAGTCACAATTGCGCACAATTTACCAAACAATAAATAAGGAGCAGTAAATGTTTTTAAAAAGAAGGTATCCCTTGATTAATAAGCTTTCTACTATATATATTACTATACTCTCTGCTTTAATCCCTATATCACACCAGTAATGCATTCCAGTTATGGTTGAGTTATTGGTACCCCTCAACCGTCTGTTTTAATCGTGATTCTCTTCCAGATATAATATGCTGCTCCTATATAAACCTGGATGTCAGCCATATATATATCAATGAAAAAATGATCACTTGTAATCATTCTAGGATCACTAACTAATTCTTTGTACCCCTTGTGGTACCAATCCTGCAAAATATTACAAGCAGTAAATAAGTGTCTTACAGTTTCAACCTCCATTCTGCAAAACCTACAAGTTGTTTCGTTGATCGGTATTCCATTCGAAACCCCCACATATTCATTACATGGTAGAATATTAAAACGCAAATAGGTAATGAACCTGGAGAAATCCTTATTCATAATTTTCCCAAAGTAGCTGCAAGGATAGGTAGGTTTAATCCCCTGCAGGACATAGAGTGCATACTGTTTCTTTCCAGACAGTAATGTCATGTTTTCACATAAATCCCATTCAATTGCTTTCCATTTCAGGAGTTTATACATATTTTTAATCTCACTCACTTAATTTGAGAGGCTCGCATTAACAGTGTTTAAAAAGGGGATAATTATATTTGTCAAATTCTTCATGAAATTATTTTACTTATCCTTCTTGAGTAAACATTTTCCAATCGTGCTCATAAATCCTTCTCCAGAGCTATCCCATAACTTGATTTTTATGTATAGCTTTCAGCATCTAATCTTCCACAAAGTGGCAAGTGCCTTGAGCCCCAATTTGCATCTCATTGCTTCTATTGGTGTGGAATTGGCCACCATCAACACAGTCTCCATAGTTTACTCTCAATTTTCCCCAAATTTGCCATGTACTTTTCTCCAACTGATTCCAAAGTATATAGTGCCCCGGTACAATACAGCCCTTGTAAATTTCCAGAAAGCCTTCAATTGAATGACCCGGCTTTTTGCACATCTAGGATCTCATAACATACATTTTTTTCATTACCTTAGATTCTATTATTTCATGAAAGAAATTAAGGGGCCGGTAATTCATCATAGGCATTCCCAGATAAGGATAAATCTCCACTACCTCAATCATTTCGTTTTCCACTTAAAGCTGTACTTGTCCTACTTCCTTTTGTTTCCCCCGAACTTCATAATCTTAGTTTTTTTGGCCTTTATTCTCAGATTGTTATTTTTAGCATATAGCTGTACCGCGTTCAACATCCTCTGTAATCCTATTGCATTATTATCTAGGAGAACAGTGTCATCCGCGTACATTAACCAACTAATTGCCACCTCACCCACTTTGGGAGGGTTATTATTAATACCTTCAAATCTCTCCCACATATCGGCCACATAAAGGTTATACAAAACTGGGGAGGTGACACCCCCCTGTTTGAGGCCAATATTAGTATTTATAGGTGAGGAGGCGTTGGCACCTTTGCCTAAACGAATAGTAACTGAAGTCTGAGTACATTTCCCTCAGAAAATATCAAATTAGAGGGCTAATTTACTCCATAGTCTTTCTCTGTCAACCGTATCGAAGGCCTTGGAGTGATCGATATAGAACACATACAGACTAGTACCCTTTTTTTCAACAGTGTCAGCAATTATATAGTTTAACATTACCATATTACCCAGGGTGCTATGGCCCTGCCTAAACCCAGTTTGTTGATGTAGAAGTAATTTCTTTGTGTTAATCCATTCATTAATCATTTCAAGGAGAAGTGAGCAGAACATTTTGCAGCTAGAGTCAGCTATTGCTAGAAGGTGGTAATTATTAGGGGAAATTTGTTTCACCTCTTTAAAAATGGGTACCACTAGGGCCTTACGCCAACTAGCCGATATCTTACCACTTTGCCATATTAAAGAATAGAGTTGAAGGAGTATACAAGCCCATTTTTTTGGGTTCCATTTAATTATAATATTTACTAGCCCAGCCGGGCCAGGGGCTTGAGAGGATTTCATTTTGTTTAAAACTTTCAACATGTCTACAATGCAAAAAGGAGAAGGCAACCTATTGCGTTTCCAACTCACTTGATTCCTTTTACTTATCTTATTCTTATCATAAAAGAGCTGAGAAATGTATGTAATCCATTCATCCCGTGGTACAATGTTAACATCATTATCTTCCTCTTCAATAAGATGTATGTACCAATACTTTTTCAAATCATGTGACTTACAAAGTATATACATCATTCTCCAATTTGCATTATTGACATCTTTTGTTTATGGGCTTTAAGCCAATTTTTACATCTAGTCCGTATGGTCGTAATGATCTGCAATCTCAATTCCTCCTTCATCCCTATATTTTTTTTTATTTTTAGCTTAGCTCTTCTTTTCATTAATCTGGGAGTTATACAAATTATTATGTTTTCCCTCTGTTTGTAGTTAAACAGACTCTACTATTAGTTTTCTGAATCAGACCCAATAAATTACTAACCACCTCCAAGCCATTTTGGGCAATCTCTTGTCTCTCAATCGTAATGGTATTAAACATTAGGTTGAATGTTTCCAAGTTCATTTCGGTCCCGCATATTTTATTTCCCCCAGCTATGGTTTAAATATTCATAATGTCTCCTTTAAGCCAGCTTTTCTGATACACATACAACAATTCACACATCAATACCTTATGGTCACTAAGGGGTGTACATAGATTTTTGAAATATTCCACTGGCCTCCCAATGCCATTACTGACAAACATAATCAAGTCAGTAGCTAACTTTACCATTAGACCAAGTGGTATGTCTTCCCCACGAACAACCAGGTTCCAAAAAGGAGAGGCCCCAACTCAGCAGAGTATTAACCCAAATAATCCCATATGTATTTTGTGGTTGATATTTTAATAGTTTTCCAGTTTTCCCCAGTTCAAATGGGAGGGCTACCTCATAATCCCCACACAGTTCATTCCATTTCTCCATCTCTTCCCATGCCACATCACAGTAGGCATTGAAATCCCCAACTGTCATAATTTCTGAGTTCGGGGATTCATTTCTCCAACCTTCAATCGTGTTTGATATGGACCTTATTATAGTTTCAATGTTTATCCCTACCGAACGGGAGTAAACCTTAATAAGCAATACTTCTCCATTGTCATATTCTCTAATAGTAACAGGATCTTTAGCCCCGATGCGGAGCCCTCCAACAGGTCTTCCCCTATCACCCCTGACGTCAGGTTTCACTAATATATTATATCCTTCTAATAACATCATGCCACACAACCAGTCTCATGAAAGGCAAAAACATTGGCTTAACTAATGAGGCTCATTCCATCTTTATGGAAAATCGATCGAAAGCCTCTACTATTCGAGGATATGGTGATAGGATTATATTTTATTTCCTCGCTTCAATGTTACTCAAAATAACCCCTATCTGGGATCCACCTCTCCACTCTACTTCCAGCTTCCAGGCCATGGTCTTTCCACTCCTTTTTATTAGATACTTTACTTTTTATAGGAGTGCCATTACCAATATTACAAAATACTATTTCAAACTCCTTACGCCACAGCGTTTCTGAATGGTCTCTTATCAGATCCACTATCACTACCGTCCCAAACTGAATGATAGTCCAATTCTCCCAGCTACCTGATTCAGGCAAAATCACTCTCTCAATATCAGTGGATTTTATACATTGAAGCTGGGGGGGGCTTTTTTTAGACGGTCCAACAGCCATATTCAATTCAAATAAGGGCTTTCCTCCTGGGTTAATCTCTCAATGATTTTAATGCTCTTACCCAGATTGTGAACCTTATTCTCCAAGCCATTCACTACTTCTATTGTATTCTTTCCCTCCATCCCTCGGTTATTACTCATTGCCAATCTTTCCATTTCCCCCATATATATAGCCTTAGCTTTAGGGTCTAAGGTTTTAATTATCTTTTTTATATGGATAGTAAGGTAGCTCACCCCCGATTTCTCACCTTCCTGGATTAGAGGGGAATCTTAATTTTCCCTGGACTCAACTGGCATATCAATTTCCATTTTCTTCGGTTTCACATTTAGCCATTTTTCTATCCCTTTACCTCTTTTGCTCGGGTTGTTGTTCTCTTCTTCAGTAAGTACTAACTCCTGACTCAGCTCAAATCTGCCACCTGTTCCCACACATTCAATGCCTATTTTAGTAATTTCCGCTAGGGCTACACTGTTCTTTTTAGCTATCTTTGCTTTTCTGGGTTTACTTGGGTTACCCTTCCCCCGTGCCCTTTCTTGTTAATATGCTTACAGCGTAATAGTCTATTCTGTCCTAATGAGTTGGAGGTTGGATACTGCAAAATAGAATATCTACCTTCTGTCACTACCACCGCTACTTCACTTTTATTAATCTCCCGTATGTCAATGTCAGAGTAATTCACCATATTACTTTCCTTGTCCACAATCATACATAATTCACTTAGGTCACCAAAGTCCTCAATCACACTACCATTTTTCCGGGCAGTTTGGTTGAAATCTAAGTCACCATTAATAATTACATTTTCATTTATAGATTTACCACTCTGTACCACATTTTTAAGCGCAAGTTGTTCCTTTCTGAGTTTTGTACATATGTCTAGTAATATATCGACCGTAGTTGTAATTGCGCCTAATTTACCTCCCATATTAATTGAACTCTCCAAAGGACTATTTGGGACAATCCATGTAATATCTCCCTCCTCATCCTTAACTCTAATCCTGTCTTCTTGGGCAAACTTCCCTAGATCAGGTGTACAAGACAGGTTAGTGCCAATAATATTATCCATATACTCCAGGTTTTCACTACTTTTTTCTGCTTGTGACAGATTTACACCAGTTGGAAGCCCCATCGATTGCCTTTTAAAATTATGACATAGATTTAATAGAGAATTATTATCAATCATGGAGCTGTTTTCCGGTATCAAGGTGGCTTCCTATCTCGTTTGTGCTTTAGCACCATCCATTTTAATAAGAAAATTTGAAATTTTAGGCTGTTCCTTAATCCTATCTTCTGTAGGCCCCTTCTGTCTGTTTCCCTTCAAATCCCAATTTTTTCCTTTTGGGGTACTTCCTCAGTTAACCCAGGGCTAGCAGATAGGGTGCTACCATAAGTCTTTTTATTTTTTACTTTATACAATCGTAATTTGGGTGCCATCCTGTACTTACGTTCATTTCACCCAAGGCGGGTGCACTTGCTATTAATCCCTCCATTTAGATGTCAGAAAATAAGTACCAAGTATCAGCCAAGAAGGGCCCAAGACCCTAGCAATCCAAAAATAGTATTGTGCCTTTATATATAAAAAGAAAAGCTCAGGGAGATCAGATTAAGTAGCTTGTATCCAGATCCCACCAGTGCTACGAGCTGCGGGGCATCTACTTAAAAGCTGCCTCAGACACAGTTGCTTGCTTATTTACTAGTTCAAAGGCTTTTTAAAAAAGTGAATACCTTAATGTTATAAAACAGTGCATTTACCGTCATTTCGAATAAATGCCATCTGTTCAACTACTCCATAAATCGTTATGAGTAGAAATATACTCCGACAGCACATCGAGATGCCAATTGTTTTAGCAAGCGCACACTTCTTTACACATTACATTCAACCACCAAATGCCAATCCAGCATGTACAAGGACGCTGTATACCTTTTAAAAAGTTTGGTTCAATCCGAATCAAGCAGACAACCGCCCCCAGCCTGGCAGCCGTAACAGCCACTTGAGAATGCCACTTGCCGAAGGTGCGTGCGCGGCAGTATTTAACGGCTAAAGTCAGTTCAAATTATGTCCATAAAATACTGTTTTTCGCACCTATAAGTAGAGAAAAGAAAGTAAGGAACTCGCTATAATCAATAATGAGTCAGTTCCTCAATATGGCAGTGTTCCTTTGATGTCGTATTCCAAGTAGGCGTCCCTTGGTGCTCACTGAGAAATATATGTGGGAAACAGTATAATCAGCGTTTCCCTGCCGTAACAGCCACTTGAGAATGCAGCAGCTGTCAAATATACCAGCTCTAGCTCGATTAACTGTGGGGATGGCCAAAAGAAAGAAACCCCCAGAGCGCAATGCGCGCGCCAGAACATACGGCTTATTTTTTTGCTGCAGGTATTTCGGGCCAACACCCTAAAAGGCACAATGCACCAAACACAGCGACTTAAAGTGGACACGTTTTAGCCACCGGAAGCCACTGAAGTGATTTCAGAACCGGGGATATATGATCATGAAACAAGGTACCTGTGGCAAGGCGTGCAGCCGAGTTCTGTAGGACCTGCAGATGCTGCAACAAATAATCAGGTTGGGCCAGATAGGAGTTACAGCAGTCGATCTTGCTCAAGACTAAGGCAGAGAATACTGGGGCACGCAAATGACAGGGTATAAAAGGGAGAACCTTCTTGAGAATTCTCAATTGAGGATGGCCAGATTGACAAACCGCACCAACCTGAGCAGCCATGGACAACGAGGCAGAGATCTTAACACACAGATTCTTCCAAACAGATGCAGCAGTAGGAAAAGGGCCAAAAGAAGAAGGCCAAAAAGTAGGGAGCCAAAGGGAAGGCGCAGACGAAAAACCCACAACCAGCACCTCGGTCTTGTCGCCATTACGTTTAAGCCAGTTTTCAGCCACCCAGCAGTTTATGGCTGTTGGACAGTCTTGCAGCTGGGAAACATGGGCTGGATGATGGATATCCAGCCTAACCAAGATCTGTGTATCAGCATATGAATAACATCTACAGCCGTGGGCGTGGATAAGGGCGATCGAAGGCCGGATATAAATGTTGAAAAGAGTGGGGGACAGAGCAGATCCCTGCGGAACACTACACAAAAGGGCTGTGACAACAGAAAGAAAAGGTTGTAGCAAAGGACGCTGTGACCGATCAGAAAGAAAAGATTGAAACCAAGCAAGAACCGGGCCGGCCAGGCCAGCAGCGGCTAACCGGCTGATCAGAATGGAGTGGTCGATGGTATCAAAGGCACCTGACAGATCTAACAAAATCAGTGCTGCCACTCCACCCTGATCAGCGATAAGCCGAAGATCATCAAGTACAGAGACCAAGATGGTCTCGTGCCCTGGCCTGGTCTATAACCTGACTGACAGTTATCAAGCAGAGAAGAGGACTCACAGAAACCAATCAAAAGAGGAGACACCAAGGACTCAAGGAGCTTCATACCAAAAGACAAAAAACGGGAGATGGGCCGAAAATCAGCAAGGATCAGAGGATCCAATGTAGGTTTTTTCAACAAAGGAATGACTCTAGCGCATTTAAGCACAGGGGGATAATCCCTGTAGAGCAGCAAACATTCACCGCTGACGTCAGATAGGGCAACATTTGAGGAAGAATGGCCTTTACCACAGGTAGAGGGAGAGCATCAGTAGGAGAGGCCAATTTCGTACCAATAACCGCAGCGCTAACGTCACTATCTGTGACAAGAGGAAAAGGGCCCCAAAGCACCACAGGAGGGGACACCATCCCTGAGTGGATGGACGCAGGCAAGACAAATATATCAGTAGAAAGGCTGCAATCAGTAGAAATAAGATCGCTGAGCTTTTCGATCTTGGAAGTAAAAAAAGAGGCCAACGAATCACACCGATCTTGAGATGCAGAAAGGACATCAGGAGGTTCTCTAGCAGATAGAGTGCGAACCACCTTAAAAATCTCTTTAGGTAATCTAACAGCATCTTCAATTCGGGAAGTGAAATGCCTCTGTTTAGCTAACTTAATGGACCTATGATATAGAGCAGTGATAGCGCAAAAGCGATCTGGTCATTATCACGATAGGAAATACACCATTTGCGTTCTGCTTGCTTACATCTTAGACAAAGGGCCTTCAGGTCTTCAATAAACCAAGGCTGGGAAGGCGGCTTCCGAGCTTGGGCCATCAAGAAAGGGGCAAGAATATCTGCCGTTGCAGCAAAAACCTGGAATAGAGTCTCAAAATGTACAGAAGAGAGGGCCACACAACTGGTGTTGATGAGGGCGGCAGTCATAGACGATTTGACTGCACTCCAATTGCGCTTCATGATAAGAGTTTTAACAATAATAGAAGAGTGAACCGTACACTTCAACCTAAAAGGGACAATAAAATGATCTGACCAAGTAATAGGTATGGGGTAAGAGAAAGTGAGGGTGTCGGCTTTTCCAAAAACTAGTTCCAGCTGATTGCCCAAAGCATGAGATTCAGCAACAAACTGAAAACGCAGGAGATCCTCCATGGCAGTAATCAATTTGCCAGCAATTTTATCTAAAGGATCAATACACCTACAGTTAAAATCTCCAACAACAATTAGATCCCAAGATTGAATTTGTAGTGAAGCAACCAGATCTGTAAAAGAGTTAACAAAATTTGCATCATAGCCCGCAGGGTGATATACCAAAAGTTAATATAGGGTCCTAGAGGCTGACAATGGCATGCAAACCAGAAGTGCTTCCAACCTACATAAGGGTGGAAGTGGGAGTACAGCAGAAACATAACATTACTTATGTATGAAGGCAAGACCACCCCCAGGGTTAATGGCAGCCCTATCTGCCCTCAAAATATCATAACCAGCCGGGAGCACAGCCACCACGTTTGGCCCGGAGACAGGAGTAAGCCAGGTTTCACTGACTAACAATCAATCTGGTTTGCAGTTAGAGAGAAGATCAAAACAATCTGCCGCATGAGCGGAGAGAGATCTCGCTTTACATAAAAGGCAGTTGAAATCCTCTAAATTGGCCATCTCCATAGGCACAGGGTAAATGGACTGAAGTGCAAAACCCAGAGGCTAGCATGTCACAGCAGGGGCTAGCACTATTAGTGACTCGCGTCTTTTCCAGGCCCCAGCTGACACACTTACAGAGGGACCAGTTCTCTGTGCCTGCCACCCTGCCGGGACACTGACGGGAACTGACGGGCTTGCCTTTAGCGAGCCTTCAGCACCCATCAGGCGTGCCTAATACGCCCGTCCGATGTGTCGCCGGCAGGGGAAGCACATAAGCGGTAGATACTGAATACCACGTGACCGCAAGCAGATCGGTCACTGAAAACAGACTATACGTCTGAAAGTCTCTGTGAAGACGAGATATTTACATTTCAAATGAAGAGTCTTCTCCTGAACAGACCACTTTCCTCCCGTAGAAACCGTCTGCCTCCTTGCCCCCAGGCTGATAGACTTGTATCAGACTCTAGTACAATATCGGGAGTATAAACAAAGATAGCTCTCCCGTTCCAGGATTCCATGTGTTGAAGCCACCACTGCAGCTCCCCTGAGGCTTCTGGAGAAAGCTTCACCACCTGTCAATATGGTGCTGCCTTCTTTAAATGACTTATTTTGAACCTTCATATGACCCTTGCCAGAACCCGGAGGGAGAGAAAATCCCTCCATAACACGGATTTGATCGGCCTGCAAATACCCTGCATTCTTTTGCAGGGAAGCAGGAGTTGTCACAATTGAGAATTGATAACGAAGCACAGAAATGGGATGCAATGTGAAGGCTCAAGCACTGCTTTGTCTAGGTTGATCACAAACTCGAAATACTGAAGGACTGTAATCGCCAACCAGCGATGAGTCTGTAGCAACACCGCTCTTGAGCTAGTAGAAGCATATCACCTAGGTAAATTTATATTCTCACCCGTCTTGCCTGTAAGAAAGCCATTACTGGCTACAACAGCTTCCTGAAGTACCAAGGAGCCAAGGTGAGCATGAATGGGAGGGAGGCAAATCGCCAACAGCAACCATGCCACTGAAACTGAAGGTGCTCCTGATGGGGAGGATAAACTGGGACTACCCAGATAGGTGTCCTTGAGATCGATTTTCCATATCCAATCCGCCTGAAGGAGAGAATCCCAGAGAAGATGAATTCCCTCCATTTTGAAATGGCGATACACCCCACAAACATTGATTGGTTTGAGGTTGATCACTGGCCAGAATCCTATTTGGCTTTGGTACCAGGGGGGAAAAATTAGCTGAGGAAGGGAAAGTAAAGGTGCCAGGCGGGAACTACAGCCCCTTTGTGAATGAGATCTCGCAGTTCCTTGTCCAACAGATCCTGTTTATTCTGACTGAATACTGAATACCAGAGGGCAAGGAGGAGCCTCCTGACAGGCGAGGGAATAAAATTCTATCTGGATCCCGGACACTGAAGGACCCATGCATCCGAGGTCAGGGTAGACCAATTGTGAAGAAAACAAGCTAACCTCCCTCCAAGCTCTCCTTGGAAAGAAACACTTAAACAAAAACTGCTCACCTACTGCAGATCTGTCTCGACATGAACCTCTGGCAACGGCACCCCACCACTGTGATCCTCAATGGGAGAAGAAAACATCTGAAGCACCTCTGGCCGGAACGAACCTGCTTGCATGCCTCTGCTGGCAAACTGCATTGGACGCGAGGAGCCCTGAAAGGGACGGCTACAGGAGCGGGCTCTCCCTCTTCCAGCCCTGAACACCAGGTGTCAAAGCATTCTTGATATTAGTCTGCACCCTATCCAAGGCCGTAAACATGTGGACAAAGGAAGACAACTCCTTAACAGACTTGTCCCCAAACAACCCTTGAGCCCTAGGGCCTGCCTCAGATGAGGCCATATCCGCTAAACTAGGGTCGTGATACATAAGCAACACTTTCCTGCACTCAGTGGACAAGACAGTTTTAGGATTACCTAAAAGAGATACACATCTTTGAATCCAACCCCTGAGGAGTGCCACAACAAGGGGTGCCTTCAATGGAGTACTCTCTTCCAACATATCAGAAATGTGTGTCATGGGTCCTAGAGCAACCAACAACTTATCTTGACATGCACGTAGAGCCTTACGGTGATCCTCCCCCATTCTTGGTAAGTAATAACCCTAGAATGGACCACCTCTGGTGTAACAACCACTTTATCTGGGAGACCGGGCCACAGACACTCTGCTTACAGTTTACTACAAGCTTCCTTTTCTAAAGGCTTACTAATCCAATGTCTCTTGAAAGCCCCTACCACCTCAGATGGAAGCCACTACAGTGAACGAAGATGCTAAATACTGGTAGGGTTGAAGATAGGTTCTCCCAACATATCTTTGAGCACCTTATTTATGCTCCTCTTTAATCTCCCTCTTTCATTTGGGCAGGGGCTCATCAGAGGACGTGGAGGAGGAGGAAGTAAAATCCCTATTTTAATCCTTGCGTCCTTTACTGTAACGGAAACTATACGCCTCTTTATTCACATCCCCACCCACTGCCTTGTCTAGGTGCTTGGTCTTGGCCACGCACTTACCCTGACAGACAGACTTACCTCCTGAGGCACCCTCTGGCACAGAAGGATTACCTACCTGATACTCCACAATACCCACAATAAGGCTGTCAAATGCAGAAGCCAAAGTGGTATTAAGGTCCCGTAGTGCCCTGCCTACTGACTCCTGGACCTTGGGTTATGCAAACTCACACGTTATCACTGCTTAACAGATTTTTGAAAATCCTACCAGCGAAACAAGCCCCCAAAGATGCTCATTGCGTATAATTTTAGTGGTCGGGCATGTGTGGAGCAGGTTAAAGCCCTATCAGCTCGGCTCCTGACACTGCTGCACAGTAAAAGAGGTACGGGCGCCCCTCTGTGAGAACAAACACAGCCTAATGACCTGTTCTATGGGAAGGTGCACACTCGAGAGTCGGCAGCCACATTTTAACTCACTATACCTTTCCCAAAGGAGGAATATCTATTTGCATATCAGTCTTTGTCCCGCCCACTTGAGCAGTCCAGCAGCGAAATGCTAGGCAACCCTCCCATGAACAAGAGTACCAACAGCAACCCCAGACACCTGTTTGAGCCTAGTCGGGCCGCATCAGTGAGGTGGACCTGTGCCTTTCTGAGCACAGTGAGCAAGGGTTCCATGTATGGATAACCCTAGGTAATTTAGGGTGACCAACCCTAAATTCCTTAAACATAGAAAAAGAGGTACGGGCGCCCCTCTGCGAGAACGAACACGACCTAATTACCTGTTCTATGAGAAGGTGCCCACTCGAGTGGCGTCTTGTCAAAAGAAAAAGGGCCTATACTAAAAAATAAATATTGCCAATCCTTACACTAAATACAAACAAAGAGTGTGGGATAGGATTCACAGGAAAGAAAGAAGTGTTCACAAAAAATAAGTCGGGTCTCCCTTCCTCACATTTCGAGCACGGGAAAAGGTAGGGCTCTGGAGCACAGCACATGCTCGAGCTTTCCCAGCAAGAGCTAACAGTTCCGCTCTCAGCTTATCAGGGCTTCCAGTGGTTAAGTCTCTTTTCCACAAAAGAATTCTCTTGCCTCCGAAACCTGATGCCTTCAGCAAAATACTAAACAAAAGTTCCTTTCTGCTTGCACATAGGGTGATGCCTTTTCACCCCTGATCCCCCCCTCTTCCAGGCTTGGATCCCCAAGAGGTTATTAGCTGTATCAGGCCCTTCGGTATTCAGACTTCTCTGGTTTCCGAGGGTCTGATTAGCTCCAAAAATATTAAACAAAGTGTCAACAATAATTAACCACATTTCTTCGGTCTTCTTTTTGTGTTTGGGTGATAGATTTTCACCCCTGGGTCCCCCTCTTGCAGGATCAGACTCCTCTGGATCCTTTAACCTCCCGCTACCGGGTTCACTATGGCTTTCAACACAATATCCTTTTGTGACATTGATTTGATTGACAAATCTAATTGTCTTTTTGAACAGTTCACTGTCGACATACCTCTGCCGGGTTCACTCTTGTCAACACACTATTCATTTGGACTTCAGACTTCGCCCCCTTTTATCGGCATCCCTCAGTCGGGTTCACTCTTGCCAACTTTACAATGTGAGATTCACTTCCCTTAGCTTCACAATCATCTGTCGGTCAAAGGCTTTCGACTTATGACCACTTTGACCCCCTTCTCGCCTTTCTCCCAAGGCCTTCTGGTTACGGTAGGTCAACAGGTTAATCGCCCATAGTTTCACGAGTGAGTACCCATGTGTTGCTTGACTCTTCTATGCTGGCTTTCCCCTTGCGTATAAATAGTTCTTTATACTTTCTTAAATCAGCCGCTTGCTGCTTTCGTTGACCATAGTTCGGTTTCCTATTGGCTCTCCCCTTGACTCGCCGCCTGTGATAAACTGATTGGCTTTTCTTGTCTCTGGAGTCAAGGCCGGAACTATGGGGCTAAGCGTCTCTCCCCGGATTGGTTGTCGGCAGAGGAGGACCCTGTATACCGTTGAAATCTGCTGAAACAACACACGCTGGCTATTGTTCGTGGTCTTACGATTTCTTCGGCTGAGGTTTCACAGGCTTTGGTCTCAAAAGGCAAGGTCACTTCTCTCCTTGGCACCCTCTCGATTTGCCCCGTCTTTCTCTTCCTCTTGAACTGCCGTGTTGTTAGCTCTCTCGTCGTGCGGTCTGTCTTGCTTGTATTGTGCTCTTGTGCTCCACCTTTTATCCCTGTGAGGGAGGGAAAGGGCCATCAGGTGTGTGTGCGTGATTCTGATTAATTGCCTGACTCTGCCTGACCCTTGTGTCGGGACATGTCAGGTAATCAGCTCTAGGTTTAGTCTGCTGTCTTACACATGGTAAAAAAGTGTTTGTGTCAAAAAAGGGGGATTTGTAATGAGAAATTATATTCTTCGCCCTAGGTGGGTTGGTAAATTCAGAAGGGTGAGATTGGTAGGGTTTGTGAAGCAAGCGGCAATGACTGGGATTATCATCATGAAATAAACAAAAGGATTGTGGGAATGGTAGTGTTTTATCACGTTGGGAGTGCGGGAAATAATCAGAGGGACACGAAGGAGAATGACTGGGAGTATTCGGGTAGGACATAGGAAAACTAATTCTGGGAGAGGTTGTTTCCGAGTGTAACGGGGTTTGGACTCTTAGTTGGTTTACCAGAGGTGTAGGGGTGATTGGATTTTATTAAGGGAGCTGCATCCCCCTCATCTCCTTCCTCAGTATAATACTGCATCTCCTTTTGGGCATTCCCCTGAGCATAATCCCAGGTTCCCCTACCAAGGTGATCCTCCCTCGCTCATCTAACCCAAGGGTTGGGATATGAGAGGGCAAGTTTGTCTCTGGCCACCTGAATAAGGGATTCCTGGGATCTACTTGGGAGAATACCCTCAGGTTTCTCACACTTCCCAAAGAACAGGTAATTGTGCTGTGTTCGTTCTCGCAGAGGGGCGCCTATGACCATTCTTTTACTGCTGCGCAGTAGTCCAGAAATCAAGATGGTGGATCGGCCTATTATAGGCTCGATCAAGCACACTCAACAGAGTTTGACTACTCGCTCACATGCCAGTCCCCCGAATCGAACCTGTGGAAAAGAAAGAGGTGGCTGAAGACAGGGAGGGGAAGCCTATGGCGCAGCCCTAAGGGGGCTAAGGGTGCCAGGGCTTAAAATGGCGGAGGGGCAAAGCCCCCCCCCCTTCACCGCCTTCTCCTTAGGAGAAGGAGCAGGAAGTTGGGGTCACCATAATGATGACCCTGTAGGAAGAGGAAACGTATGACAAAATGGGCTTAGGGACAGGAATGGGAAGAAGGCCCCTTCCCTGGTTAATCCGCTGATTGGAGGGCAAAGGTATCTTGTCACCTCCAACAGGTGACATTAGAGGCCCTTTGGGTGTCTATATAGTGAAGGCATGGGGAGGGAGTAGTCTCTTTTACCGCTTTACCCCCTTCTGCAAGTCCAACTTTGTCCCACCCACACTAACATGACTTATATTGCAGGTTTTGCTAACGTGTTTTTATGTATTGTTTCAGGCGGTTACTCGGGCGATCAAGCAGTGCCAAATCTAACCTTCTGTCGGAGGCAAGGATGACCAGGAGTCAATAGACTCCTGTTAGCTTAGCACGGCGGGGGTGGAAAGGTTGGATGAAGAGGTCTTGCACCCGGTTGGTCATCAGCTTCCAGCCTTGGCTGGTGGAAAGGAAATCATAACGGTGCTCCCAGCAGCAGCGGCTGCCAATGTATTGCTCCTGGAGCGGAACGTTCATGGAGGTTTGGGGAGGAAGACCCTAGTTGATGAGAACAAAATCAGAGCTCACTGGAGATGGATAAAATTATTAAAGGAAGTGAGGGGTGCTGATGAAGGAAGACTAGACAAAAGGCACTGTCTGTATTATTAAAATGTATGTGTGTTTTAAATTTATGATTGTAAATATGTAATAATAAACCGAGGCCTTGTTTTGCCACAAGGAGAAGACTTTGGTCTGGCACCAGTTATTCATACAAAATAAGCATAAGAGGAATTGCGGGTTGTGTTGGGGAGTTGTGGAGACGATCAGTACCCGACTGCCTATGTTAACAGTGGGCATGAGAGGCCCTCCTAAATATGAGGGGTTTGGGAGTATCGGGAAACTGCACTTCGTGTTATGGGCCTAAATCCAGATATACTACTTCCATAGGGTGACCAGACGTCTGGTTTTCCTGGGCCACTCCGTGGAAATCACCCGACATCCCGGGGTGCTGGGAGTTTTTTTCTTTTATAAACCCCGTCCGGGGTTTCGGATATGGTCCCTTTTTTTTGCCGGGACCTGATTTCAAAATCCCAAAATCGGATCCCGGCGCAAATCTTTTTGCGCGAATGAGGGCGTGAAATGCTTTTAATGCCCCCATTTACCCTCCCCGGAGCTCTCCTCCAATGAGAGGAGTGTGCATGTTAGCACACCCACTCCCCGCTCCCCTCAACAGGCCAGTGACATAGAAGTAGGACTACAGTTGTATGTATTTACCTTTGTCTTACTTCTATTTTGATGGCCCGCCCGGGTTTCTTTTTTTAGAAATCTTGTCACCCTATACTTCCAGCCCCGCAACGAACATATTTTCTAGCAATACAACAAGCCACATGCTTTGTATGATTCATTCCCTCTGTCCGCGCAGGGCAAGTTGTTTGATTGGCTTCTGTGACATCTATTAATAACCGCCCGTTGTTGATTGACCTGTACTGAGGCCAAGAGTAAGGGTAGAAGTGCACGGCACTGAGTTCTGCTGTATTACTTCCTGATTACGGAATTCTCTTCAGCCATGACTAAGAGAGAGGAAAAAACAGGCCGAGGAAACCCTGTGTATGAGCTGTTTAGCAGAACGCTGCTGTCTCAACAGGTGCTGTTTTTCACTGATGTTATTCCCTGTTTAGTTGCTGTGATCAATACTCTGGGCGGCTGACCTCTAACCCCAGATGTATATTTAAATCATGTTGTAAAGAGGATTCATCAGCCCGTGTGCAGAGTTCCGGATTCATCATTTAGAACAAAGAGACATATTCAAAATAATTGTCCTGCTTCTTCGCTTTCCTTTCTTAGCGAGACGCTGCATGTAAGTGACACAATCCACTCACCAGCACAAGGGAATTTATAATTTCAGAACAAACTGTCTTCAAGTCATAGCTTTGTTTTGATTTTTGTAGCACTGTTCACGTAAACGGGCATCACGCGAAGACATTTACCCCCAAAAATTACCTGCAGTTACTTTTACGCTCCACTCGTTTGTTTTAACCAGTTTAAAAAAAGAAATCTCTAAGCAACAAAAATGTCCCGATTAACAAACAAGACCAGCTTACACGTTAGTTATTCACGTCTTGTGTGTGGAATTGTCTGAGCAGCTTGCATAACATTCATTCATGAATTTTTGTAATTTGTATAGAGCCTTTCTCTATAATTATTGTCCCAACGCACTGGTGGCTGAACCCCCTTGGATGGACCAAAGTATGGGAACATTGGGAGGTGCTATTATGCGTGTATACGTTTCGTCCATTAAAGTTATGAGAGGGTGGCCAAGACCCTGCTAGGCACCCATGTCTGAATAGCATTTGGATGGGCCGAAGGTCAGGAGATATACTAGGAGCTAAGTGGGGGGGGAGGGGTGTATGAGAGGATAGACAGTTATGTGAGAAGCTACAATGTTTGATCGTGAAAGGTAGCTGCAGTCTTATGACAGGGGTGTTGTGCAACAGTGTTTGAGTTAAATGTGGGAGTGAGACTGTGTCTTTGGCCAAGTTCCGAAGATGCGGAGTGCAAAAGGAGTAAATGGGTTAGCTATGCATTCAACATTGCCTACCCCCTGGGTTCCATCTAGGTACGAAGAGCAGTGCTTAATCTCACATACGATCTAAGTGCAATGAATACCCACCCACTGTGTGGATCTTAGAATGATAAATTGCCATCCCTGGTTCTTCAAATTCAATACAATTCCCATCTTAAGTGTCTAGTTGCAGCAGCAATGCCTACCCTCCTATGCATTAGGGGGACTTGTAGTGCCAAAACCTCAATGATGATTCAAATGCAACTATCCTCCTCCAAAGTGAACCAATTGCTTGACGTAAAGGTGTGAAGTGAGATATGTTGGCCACCCTCCGAGCACGTTTGAGTGCAATACCCAGCCCACTCTCAGAATTCTTATCATGTGCAAGTTACTGGATGCCCTCTTAATTCCTCCGGACGACAAGCCCTGACTGCATTGCTTGGGGGGAGAGGTGGCAGTGGTTCATGGGGAGGTGTGTGGGGCAGAGCTCAGAAGACGGATGAGAGACGAGCCCACATAACTGAATGACAAACAGGCGGGAGGGGGTGGACATGGGAAGGGTGTCTGAGTGCTTGGCGATGCTTGTGTGAGTAGGGGGTTAAGCATGCGAGAGGTAACAGCCAGGTTTTGAGGGCCTTCCTAGAAGCCAGGTGATCTTCAATGAGACAGAGAGTGAGGGGCAGGTAGTTCCAGAAAGTGGGTGCAAGGACGAAGAAGCAGGCTCCTCCTAGTCTGGAGAACTTGAAATGGGGGACTACCAGGTGGTGTGCTGAGCCAGATCTAAGGACTCGGGTGGGGTGGTAGCGTGTCCGTTTATTTTTAGTAATCCAGAGCCTTTCCTATGGATAGCAAAGTGGGTAATGCACATGGCTTGGAAGGAGGCCTGTCGGCTGATAGGCAACCAGCGGAGTACCCTGAGTGCAGGAGAGATGTTCTCTAGGGGAGAGTGCTGGGTGAAGCCTTGCTGCAGTTGGGGCCTTCTGAGTTGAGATGCAGTTGCTCCTAGATAGAGGAAATTAGAGTAATCTAGTCGAGAGAGGACGATGGACAGGAATCCAGATACTCTGAGGATATCCGCTTGAGAATGCAGAGTTGGAAGTTGTGTTGGGGAGCGGGAACCATCGTCCCAGACCCCCAAGACGTTCCGGAAGAGGTGGAGACATAAGAGTGTGTTGTAGGTGCTTGGGGAGGTTGTAGGGTATCGGTAGAAGCTGCATTATGGGTAGTTTATTTTATGTTTGGGTACAGATTGCAATGAGAATGAAACACCATCTTAGAAAACAGCAGCCAATTTGAAATTGAGGCCTAGTGCCGTGCTGCAGCCAGAGCAGTAGGCCAAGGCGTAGAGCATAGAAATAAGCCTGTGCACACGGGGTTGGGTTGCAGCGTAGGCAGCAGTGAGGAAGACCAAATCCAAGGAGATTCATAAACCTCTCATTATTTTATACTATTCACACATGTATCCCAGAAGGAATGCCCCCTGCAAGGCCATGAGGGGACGGAGAGCTCCCTGTGAACAGTTAGCCCACGAGAAAGACCCCATCATTCCAGTGTACCAGCTAGCCCCAGACCCCCAACCATAAAACCTTTAGATCGCTAATTTTTCAGGAAGATCACAGCAAAAAGATGGGTTCACCACATTCTGGGTCCCTGTGATCTGTGCTGCAAGGTACCGGGGGGGGGGGGGAATAACAAATCTAAAATCTGTCTGGGAGGGTTTGGGAAGGCACTGACATGTCTGGGAACGAGCTGGGGTTTGCAAGTTATTGTGACCTCAAAAGTATCCTCTGCACCCATGTCTGCAGCACCAGGTGCACATTAGGCCACAGATAGGGAATGCAATGAGTTGTGTTAATAATGGACAATTTGGAGCTTCGTGCCTGATGATCCACAAAGTAGAACCCCACATGGAAGAAGACGAACAAGAGAGTCTGGGACCAATGACTTAGCATCCCTTATGGAGCAGGCGGTATATGTATAGAGTTGCACCAACCTGCCACTTGGATTTATAACCTATGCAATCTACGTCATTTATGGCAATGTGTGCCTTTATAACTTGATGTTTATGCTATTTTTGTCAGTGCGCTCCGCATTAGCAGAGTTCTTTGCTGGCATGTATTTTTTCCTTGGGTGTGATTATACCTTGCTTTCCTTGCAAAAGGTGTCCTGGCTGTTTTTCCCTAGCAGGTTGTATTTTTTCCTAAGTGTGTATGTTGGAGGTCTGCCAGACAGCTGCATGATCTGGGGATGGCATTGATGTGGTGAGAGAGGGTCAGGTCCGAACTAAAGGTGCATCCTAGGTTTTTGACTGAAGGTGATGCAATAGGCAGCGATACTAATGAAGGCAGCCAAGGAGTGGGGAAGGAGAGCTTTTTTGCCGCTGATTAAGATTTCGGATTCTAGAATTGTGGAGGGTGTGGTTGTTTGACATCCAGTGATCTATGTCTGAGAGGCAAGATCTCGGGGGTGGGGGGGAGTGAAGACAAGTGGTGTAACAAAAACTTTAGGGGCCCCCCTGCGAGTCATGCTGAGGCCCCCAACTCTACAACAAATCACGGGTCGCACCACACTCTGGGCCAGCCTAGATTACCACGCTTGCGCAATACACATGAACGTGCTGCTGCAGGGGTACGCCACACGCTGCACTAGGAGAAAGATATAAATATGTGTTTTAATGCATTATACAGAACACTATCTGAGAAAAATTGGCTAAATGGCCAGAGCGTTTGCAATTGTTTTGTAGGGTAACACCAATCCAAAAATCCAATACATGCAAGTCACCAACAGTGCACAGTAACATTAATGCTTTAATTAATATAATGCTTTGCTATTAAAAATGCCATGCCGCAATGAAAACATTTCCAAATGGCTGCACAATGTAGACCAGGCTAGACATGCAAAAAACATATTGCAGTAAAGCATGCCAGACCGCATTTAGACATCCCTAGACTGGTCGCACCAAAACGCCAGTCGAAGCAATAACACTTATCATGGTTATTTTATCACAGATGCCCAGAAAAATGTACAACGCCGCAGTAAGAAACGGCTAGCCTGGCAGCCCGCAAATGCCAGTCTAGCCAGGTAATTACACTTAGCAGGACTGCTTTATCACAGATGCCCAGTTAAAAGAAAGTCAAGCCAAACTAAGAAATGACTGGACTGGCTGCACCAAAATGCCTCTAGCCACCAATACCACATATTATGCCTGCTTAGCCTGTACATGGATGACCATTTCTTATTTATTGCACAATCCCCATCGCACTCACCCCCCAAACATCTGCTCTCCCTCCCACCCCCCGACCTCAACCCCCAAAATCCATTTATCAGTACAGAATGAACTCCACGTCCCTTTTCGTTGTGCCAGCGCTTACGTATGAGCTTCCTTGCCTCATAGGTAAGTACTGGGATGAGGAAAAGTGGGACTAGGATTAATGAATATTACAGCTAACTAAGCCAGGCATTCCCTCCATGTCCCTCTACATCATCCCAGTACTTATGTATGAGGCAAAATGCCTCATACACAAGTACTGGGACAAGGAAGACTAGGGCTATGGTTAAAAAAGATTACCAATGAATAACCAAGTGATTAAACGCAAGTAGTGGGACAACACCATTGAGCTGACAGAGCTTTAGCCTTCTCTCCCCACACTGCCCCCCCTGACATTTTGGGCTATGTTGACATGACCTGGCTGACCTACAGAGTTGTTGCCGGACAGAACAGGACACAGATGTTAATTGCACCTATGTTTTGCTGTTAACAAAAGCCAGGAAATTACTAACAAAGTAAGTATTTCACTGTTAGTACCGGCATTCAAATGCATACTTTTTTAGGCAATTGAAATCTTGATATGGGTTTAGGACTTGCATGCAACGGAATTGATTGGAAGTGTAGAGAGGGGACAGGAGGCCGCTTATTCTCCCAGCAGTTCGTAGTGGCTGCTTTCCAACTTAAAGGAGAGAGTTAACTGCTTGTAATATTGAAGCCGCACTAGAATAGTCTCATTAGAATGCATAAAGAAGTTAGATGCCACCACACAAATATGTTTTCCCCACCCCCAGCACCCGTGAAGTTAGCACCTCTCCCAACATTTGAAGGGTTAGCACCCTCCGAAATTTTGTTGCAACCTTAAACACAAGCACATACACCATTCACCATAGACACACACACACACATATATATATATATATATATGTTCGTACCCTGTCACCATACTGGCACACCCATTTAGCCACCCATATGTTTACGTGTGCACCCTTTCACAATACACTCACACAGGCAACCATTTACCATACACTCGACACGCACACCCAGACATTTAAGTGTGCACCCTTTCACCATACACTCACACACGTCATGGGGTTGAGGGGAGCCTTATTACTTCAAAAAGCAATGTTTTTTTGTTTTTAAGTCCACCAACATCATAAAGAAATTATTTCTGTTAAGGACGGAACTATAATGGAAATCATTTCTTTATGAAGGCAGAGTGACTTCAAAAAGAAACAATTTATTTTTGAGGTCATAGAGCTCCCCCCACCCATGACACAGTGGCCTCCAGTCTAGAGGCTTCCATGTCATGGGGTGTGGAGAGCCCTCGGACTTCAAAAACATATATTTTCTTTTTGCAGTCACTCTGCTGTCATAAAGAAATTATTTTGCTTACGCTGCTACAGAAATAATTTCTTTATGAAGGCAGAAAGACTACAAAAAGAAGAATTAATTAAAATGTTAAAGTCCCAGGGGGCCCACCTCCCAGGACATATGGTGGCAGGGCCCCCCTGCACTGAGGTGGCTGCTGGGGCCCCCGTTATGCCAGTGGTGAAGACTGGGAGTTGGGGATCTTGAAGATGATCTGAGTGTCATCGGCACAATTGTAGGGGTGGGTGAAAGGTAGAAATCGAAGCAGAGAGGGAGGCTCCCTGAGAGACTCAGTGGAGGGCAGAGGAGAACAATGGGAGTAAATGATTTCCTCCATCACCATCTCACCTGATCGAGCCGTGCAGGCTGGCCCTTACATCTATGGACGTGCTGCCTGTCTTTACATCTGTTAGTGTGTGGGAGCATGAGCTCCACACTAACATAGCTGCTCCATCCCCCTGTTTGCCAGCAGAGTGACACCGACTGCATGCATCCATTGAGCCTCGCCATTGGCTCACAGTATACTTATTGCCTGTGGCTGTTTCGAGCCGACAGGCGCAGCCAGCTGAGTTTGCCTCCAAAGGCCAACTCTTAAGGCCTCATACCCCTGTCTGGAACTTTCTGGGTGTGTACGGCGCTACAGAGTTGTACTCATTACTGAAAATTATTGCCCGCTACTACCATACTTACTTTCTATATCAGGACATTGCCTGGATACCCCTGAACGTTGCTGCCACTTCACTGCATCAACCACTGCATTGCAAGGAGAGGAGATTAACACCTCTAACTCATCTGCCTTATTTACTTTTTGTCTTGCCCAACCTCCTTGTTACTTACTGCTGTTGTGGCCTAGACCTTCTTCAAAACAACTCTCAGACGTACTACCTCTTTGCTACCTTAACTTGCATATTAGAACCTGCCGCCCGTCTGGCTAGCTCTGCATGTTGCAAAATGGGTCCATTGCTACCTACCTCATCCACTTGCATAACATCAGCAAGGTCTATCTCCCGCTTCCAGTGGTAGGAGCCCAATATGTATCATTTGTGCATCATTATATCAGCCCAAAATGTTCCTGTCTTGTCCCTGCATCCTTGTGCTGTATATACAGTTGATCTGACCTGTAACATACAGGGTTGCAACCTCATTCAGGAACCGGCTTTAAAGACCTGACTCGGCACCAGCTGAGTGGTGGCCAGTGGGGGAAGGGAAATGTCTTTTGGTCTCTGTGCACTGTGTGAATGGAGTTTGAGGCTTGTGAGAGACACTGGGGTAGGCCGCTGGGAGAATTGGCCAGGGGACAGAGGCACTGCATGGCACAAGGAATTGTGAACAATACCCCAATTGCCTGACAAATGTTGTTTCACTACCCCGACAGGCAAAGGTCCCAGATGGCTACTGATCACAGCAACAGAGCATGCTAGAGTGTGGTTTGAGATGAATCTCAGCCAGACAACCATCACACTAAGGAAGGTGAACTGGGTGCCTGGGATCTCATACTTCAAGCAGCTCCTTCTCTGAACAAAGTGTCCTTGCCTCCCCTAACTATTAGCAACTCCCTATGGTAATGGGTGGTGTATAATTACTGCCCCCTTACCTTTTACACCAATTCACAGACCTGTGTTGCAGATGAGGCACAATGAGAGGAGATAGAGCGAAATAGAAAGAGAATGACAATGTTGGAAAGTGAATTGGGGAGATGAGTGGTAGGAGTGCAGAGGTCACCAGGTTTTCTTGCATTTTAAGTCTTTCTCCTGTACGCCCAAATAACCAGCTCACCTATGAGACCTCCAACCACCTTACACTCCACACGCAATGATCCCATAGATGGCCATCACAGGCCATGAGCACATCAACACTAATTGAACTATGTCTAAGCTCTCCCCTTTTAGCTCTGCCACTCGCCCCACCTCCCCCATCAGTAGCTAACCAGGCCCAAAGCCCTGTAGTCTATCAGACCTCAGGTTCTCCCCTTCAGATAACATACTCCCAAGTGTGTCTGCCAAACCCACAGAAAGCAGATCTGCACTTGAGAGCTGGCTATTTCTAACCTGCCCCCATCAACACCACGGGGGTCACATCTGCCCCTCCTTGTATCCCAGCCATTGCCTCCAACCCCTCTATTCTTATGGGGCCACACACAGTGTGACCAGGAAACATGGCAGAAGGGCAAACTATAAGACCACTTTAAATTACATTACTTGCAGCATAATTCACTGCTCCATCATTACACTCTGCATGCCGGCCCACGTATAAGGTATCATGCGCGGTTTCATATAAGGTATCATGTGCGGTTTCGTATAAGGCAGCAGTATTCAAACTGTGGGGCGCGGCCTCCCAGGGGTCCGCGGGTACATCCCTGGGGGGCCCTGAGAGCTCAGCATGAAATAGTAAAACATTTTTTTTTTTTTTTTTTTAGATTGGAAGAAATGGGCTGGCGTGGCTCACGTGGTCGGGCTGAAGCATGAAACTGTCTCAGGCAACAATGAAAAAGTGGCCCGCAGTTGTAAATGGATATTAATTCCTTTAGTCACAGACTGGGCCTCATTACAACTATGGCGGTACGGTAACAACGGTGCCATTAAGCTACCGGCACCGTTGCTACCGTACCGCCATAGTACAAGTTGTGCTTGCGGGTGCCTGACAGCCCGCCAGGTCTGACCTGGCAGGCCGTGTGGCACCCGGATGCACCGGCACCGTTACTAACGGTGCCGGTGCATCCGAGCTCCCCATTCCCATTGAACCCTAAGGGGCTCAAATGGGAATGGGGATCTACCGGTACCGGCACCCGCGAAAGGGCAATTATCAGGTCCGCCTAACTCGGCATGACCGGGTAATTGTCCATTCCTGGGTCCGGGACCCGGTTTTACCGGCACAGCTATCGCCAGGGTTGTAATGAGGCCCACTGTTTCAATAGTACCCAAGGGGGTGCTTTGTGTTAAAATGTAAGTAAATTGTGATATATTCAGCAACAATGGTCAATATGACTAACTGCATAGTTAAGTAACTCATCAAACTGGTCCACATTGGCCAAAATGGCGGCCCATTTTGACTGGCCCACACAAGCATTTTACATTTTTGGTACAGGCATTGCCCTATAGGCCAGTCCGAGCTTGGCAGCTCATTCATAATGGCGATGGGGCGCACACCCAGTGGCCCCTCACCCATTCTGGAGGAGCTAAGGAGCCAGCACAGTGAAAAAGTGAGCACTCCCTCAGCTGCTTTTTCCAGCTGATGGAGTGCTCCTGCGCTGGCTGAACTGTCAAAGGGAAACACGGTTTCCCTTTGACAGTTCAGTTTAGTTCCCCAGCCGCACATGCTCACTGAGCCATGCAAGTGCTGGGGCGTTTTGCTTCGCCAGCATTGCACAGCTCATTGGAAATGCTGGCTGGGGCACTGCATGTCTGTATGTCCGAGGGAGAGCTCCCGCGCCTCCTCGCACATACGGACAGAGCAGACTGGAGCAGGGCGTTTCAGCACCCACACGCTGGCCAATGCAGAAGGTACGCTTATGTTCATTGTTTAAATAAAAACATGGGTCTGGATGCATGTATGCTTATGTTATGAATGAGTGTATGGTGATAGATGCTTGTGAGAATGATAGTGATTGCTGTACGAATGTGCAGCGCCTTGCATACACACATAATCATGTTAATTGTGTTAGGCCCAGTGGGGGACAGGGATGGTATCTTTTTACTGGACATCTATCTCAGATGTCCAGTAAAACATGTCATGCCTGCCCTCCCCCCCTCCCAGCACCAATTACAAACGGTTTGGCTATTTACCCATTCTTTTGTTAAAAGTATGCTCTACAATGCAACATTTTAACCCATTATTTAAAATAAATTCACAGGGGGAAACCCCCTCGACACCCCCTTTATTGGTTCGGGCTCCCTCTCTATGCTCGGTCGCTATGGCATTTTTGGGGGAAATAGGCATGCCCCTCCACTTAAAAAAAATCACCAGCCTCCACTGGCCCTCAGACTGTGTTGGGAACGGGATGGGGGGAACCCAGGGACTATGGTGGGAGCAAAATGGGCGGGAACCATGGGATAGTGGGTGTGTGATGGGGTAGGGAGAGACCAGGGACTGCGTAGTAGTGGGAGGGAGCCCAGCGGCTTTGATTGGAGCAGGTGACGGCACGCAATACATACTGCCCATTTTGCATTTTTGTGGGGTCCCGACCTGCCAAAATTTTGCTCAGGGGGGCCCCGGCCAAAAAAGTTTGAAGTTTCTGGTTTTGCTGCTTCTAAGACCAGTTCAGAGTTGCTATTAGACCCCAAAGCTAATGCTTTTAATGCAGCACCGTCTAGCATTTAAATTCAATTACAAAGCACCAGGAATTGAATATTTTCACTGTGGGCAACACCAGTGCTGGGAATGGAAATAAATTACTGGGGGAACCCTCTCCTCCTTGGAAAAGGGTGCAGGGCCAAGAGACGTGGCCCCAGGTCAGGTTCCCCAACAAAGTATCTCTTCATAGAACCCAAGCATGCTATTTGCATAAAAACAAAGCGCATTATGGGAACATAAGAATACCCACAAGTTCTCGTCCATCCAGCATGTCATGGGAAGCCCTACTGTGAAGGTCAATGCACTTCAGTTGCCACCTCTTCGGTTACAGATGATTGGTAAGAAGCATGATCGTCACCACTACCATGCACTCATTCATTCATCCGTTCGTGTGCTGGGGTGCTGCATACTCACCTCCCCTACAGAACTCAAAGCACACCCGCATTTAAAAGTTTTATTCCTAGTCCATAGCACAAACTTTGAAAAAGTACGTGCTCGGCCCCAAAGTTACATGCAAATACCTGTCTTGCTCATTTGTGTTTATAGCTTTAAATATTAAGATTATAGTGCCTTCAAGCGCCTGCATTTGTGGCAGAAAATGCAAAACAGGCCTGGGGCGATAAAGTGCTGTGCCAAACATCACACTGCTTGTTCACGTGGGGAAGCCTGGGTTAGAATGCAGGGGTCCTGGGGCCGTCGCTGATCATTCAGCGCCTCAACCACATCAGCTTTTCAACATGCAGGATTTATTTTGAAAATGTTCTCGAAGCCAGGTTTTACTGGGGCGTTCTCTGATTTGTTTTAAAGCGGGGAAATAAACCGAATATCGTGATCCCTGTGGGCAGGGTCGGACTGGGACAAGAAATAGGCCCAGACACCAAAAAAAAAAGTGGCCCACCTCTCGCCTCAAAAAAGTGGCCCTCAAACCATCATCCGTGAATCGCGGCAATTCACGATTTTACAGAAAATTATATTTTTTTTTTCTTAAGCACACAGTTATATTCCAAACTTTTGGTTTTTTATCAAATCAAAAATTGCCGGTTTAACCAAGCCAAGAGACAAGTAAAGCAATTCCTGGTAAAACCTTCACTGATATTTCCTCAGGCTGGCCTCACGGCGACTTTACAGCATAGCTTAGACCCTTCTCCCGCAAGCCGCCATTCTCACCCATTTCCTGTTCATTAAAAATCCTCTCTTGGCTTGTAGGTTTTAACTTTCCCGGCCAACCATCTGGTGTATTTTCCAGAGTATCAAAAAACTCCTAATGCCTCCCAGATTTATTATCGGGCATTGTTTTTCCTGGACGCATGTCTTTACAAACGAAACTCCTGTTCAGGTATGAGCCCAGTGCTCTGGTGACTGTGTGTGATTGGCCACCTACAGAACTTCTCACCATGCATCAGCATTTAGACCATGGACTTTGCAGGGACCGGCCACGAGCCCCACCGGCTGCCCCCCACGCTTTTGCAACAAAAATCGAATGCGCACCTGGGTCCTGGGGTGCAGGCCGCACTTTCCAGGAGCACGTCTGTGCGACTTCTGGTCCCGGACTTCCGGTCACGCCCCAGCCCCCCTCATTGATTGGCTGGGAGTGGGACAGGAAGACAGGACTCTGGGAACGTAAGTCAGGCAGATGAGCCAGTAGCACCTACAGGAGCACACTTACCTTTGTTTTGTACTGCCCCAACCACTCATTGAATGACAAGTCCCAATTAGCCCCTTGTATTGCCCATCAACCCCTTTAGTACCTTTGTTTGTCCCTTTAGCCTTTTTATTGCTCCCCTCCTCCACCCCCTTTCACTTGGCCATTTCTCTGGCTGCGCTCCTATTTGGCCCTAAGTGCCAGGCCACATCCCCCGGCTTGGCCCTTCACATTATTTCCCTGGCTCTCCCAGGTCTCACAGAAATGAGATTAAGCACCGCAGTCTTCATTTTTAACAGCCAGTGCCGTTTATGTGCTAATGCCCCCGTGAATGTTGCAAAAGGGGGTTATCTCGTTCAGACCCCAGTAAACAGTGAGCGGGTGATTTAGTGCAGTAACCCTGTTTACACAATAGGAAGCAGCAGTGAGGTCAGAGCCTCAAGCAGTCATTCTCTGGTGGCTCCAGATCAGTAATTTTTAATGCCCTAATGACACACACATCCCCGGAGGGGAGGGCAGCCTGCGGTGACATAGTCAAGCCTCGGGCGCCCACCACTTCCTGTTTAGCTCCCGCTCACTGGAAAAGGCCACGAGGCTACCAGTATTTCCTCTGCCCTTTGAACCCCCAGAAACTGCCAGCCCCGGAATAACATGCTCTGCCATCTGAGCTCCTGAAGCTTCCTGCCCAGTATCCTCTTCCATCACCAGCAGGGCCCAACTTTGCAGCCCTTGTTAAGCTGGAGCTGCCTGTCACTGCCTGTTTTCTAGAAGGATTCCATCGTAATTGGAGAGCCGGGTCTGGAAAGCTGATCACAACGCACAGCAAATGTTTTGTCTATCGGCTGTTTCAAAATGAACACTAAAAATAGTTATTTCGAAAAATGCCTTTGTTAGAAAGAGTTACTGTTCGATGAAAAAGTAACACATCAGGCGCACCCAGTTCACACTGGCACAAAAGCCTGGCACAGGAAATTCACCAAGTAGCTAAACAGGTGCTGCCTTGACTAGTTCCCATGCCCGTTCTTTGCATTCCCGGGGAGAGAGAGTATAGGACGGGGAGGTGGAGGGGAGGAGGACGTGTTGGGTAATTACATTTGTGGGGGGAAAACACTATTGGTGAAACAATGTTTTTTAATCGGAGCTATACAGCCTTTTGCCCACATATTCTAGGACTGGAGTTTCTTCATGGATCGGCACTCAGACACAATGGGCTCCTGTACTCACGAGCAACACCATATAACCTGATTTGAAAATAAGTATATATAGATAACTGGTGGGGCAGCACGGGTCAGAACAAAGTTCGTCCGAAGCCCAGTCAGACACTAATAATACTAGGTACAAGGGTGTTCTGATCAACGTGCGTTGCCACTACAAAGTCAAGGAGCCCACAATGGCCCCTTCTATTTAGCAATGACAAGTCACATATCAGATTACACAATGCAGAGCTGTATCTCAGCCTACACGTGTTTCAACCCGTCTGGGTCTTTTTCAAGGCTACTATGTCAGCTATAATGACTCTTCTTGAATGTTAGTCAACCTGTGAGGGTTCCCATAAATCCATATTCTGGTCCAGAGAAACTGAAATCTTGTTACTTGCTTAGCTACTGCGATTATTAATCCGCTACATTAAGTGGATCGAGTTTGTTAGACCCAGCGCAGCCCCAGTGGGCTAAAGTGGCGCTTGCGACGTACTAGCCCTGAAAAATACCCAGATGGGTTGAAACGCGTGCAGGCTGAGATACAGCTATACATTGTGGAATTTGATATGAGTCTTGTCGTTGTGGAATACATCAATACATTGCTAAATAGAAGGCGCACTTGTGGACTCCTTGTCTTTGAGGTGGCAGCGCACGTGGATCAGAACACCCTTGTACCTAGTCTTCATGGATATATACTGGTTATGGAATGTGATCAGATGGTCAATTAGTTGGAGGAAAAACAATAATTGATCAAAACCTTCAGGATAAAGAAATCAGGAGACAGAAATTGAAGCTCAGGAGGCTCCACCCTTAAGAACAGCTTACCCATTATCATCCAGGAACTTAAGAGCCACTGCCAGTTCCTTAAACCGCTCAACACATTCCTCTTCAGGAAATCCTATTGTTTTGTTCTTTTCCTCTCTTCTGTTTGATGGATTTAATCACTATGATCCCGTCACTGTTTATGCGCTTGAAATCACTAGTGATTCACACCTTCCTTTTCATTTGCAGTGGGCCAATCTGAATGTTTCAGTGAATGATCGGATCCCCCAGCCCCTGAAATATGGTTTCTGTCGTACAAAAAACTCCACTGAAATTTAAATTAAATAAATTGAAGGAGGAACGGAATCAAAGTTCCATCTACAATTGACAATTCCACCATCCCCAGTTAGGGCCAGGTGGTAGTCTCACTTTTTGTTATGTGGAGTTTTTCAGGAAAAAAAATGTTGATCTTTTATTTTGAGCATGGAAGGAGATGCTTTTAATACATTCTGTGTCTCGCTACTGACAATCTTGGGGATGACCCTAATTTATTGGAAACATTTCTAGAATGTTCCAATACAAACTGAAAATGCACTAACTCTAACATTTCAGCCCTTCAACCTTTTGGAAGACAGTAGTGAAAGCCAAGAAGAATGAAAACTCTGCAGGTATATGTATGTGGTGCTATGGATCAGAGGCATAGCTTTCATGCAGCTTCACCTGGCCAGGCTCTCTGTGTCCCACTGTGCGCAAAGTTGCAGTAATCAGCCGAGTGCGCTAAACATAGGGATAGAAATCAGGCTTCACGAGGACAGGCTGCAAAGAACAGACTGGTCAAACTAAAGTACATCTCTGCAAATGGCATCTAGAGCAATGCCTACTGATTTCATTTGGCAAAATGGCGTCTTCAGGTCCTGGCACATTAGCCATCAGAACATATATATTCTGTTCCTGTCTCTAGCAAGTACATAAGAATGCAGCATACCATTGGTGGTTAAGAATGTAAATAGGCAGAATAATTATGGCAGTGCATCCACTAATGTGCTAATACATTCTTGTTTGGTTTGTGACATAATTTCTATTGCTTAAATGAAATGTTTTTTTCAATCAAAAGATTTGTTTAGATATTGGACATCTCCGTTAATAAATTTGGTCTATGGAGCATGGAAAGATGTTTGTTGATTTTTATTAGTACAAATGAGTAGATCTGGTTGAAAAATGAAAGCAACAGAACTATGTTCATCGAGTGTATTCTCACCATTGCTGATTAAAAGCCTGCAGAATAGATGGAGCTCTTTGATGCCATGCAGGTAGAACCTAGGATCACTGTCCATAGAGCAGAGGGTCCTTTCAGTGAGAAAGAACTGAGGTTAGAGAAAGAAGACTTGTTTCACATGGGCATGTGGGTAGTTGGAAATCTGAAATGATCTTTGCCAGGCAGGAAAAGGAGATGTGGATATTCACTGCCACACTCTGAAAGATAATAAAGATCAGAGCAAAAACAGCTTGCGATTCACTAGCTAATAGGGTTTGAAATTGAGGAGCCTGGTTAGCTTGACACCAACAGCTATCAGGAGCTACTATGGGCTCTCCAGTTGAACTGATGCCGAACAAACACACCTAAGTGACACCAACTCTGCATGTTTGGGACAATCTATAAATAAGCATTAGGACACATTCATATGGCACACCAGGCATACGAGGTCATAACTAATGGACAAAATGATAAGTTTGCATCTTATGCAGATGTTATATTTGCGGTACACTATGTACTAGTTCCCCAGTGGTAGCTCCTGGACCCTGGTTAATGCTGGATAACCCAGGAGCTGCCTTTAGCTCCTCCTTATCCAGTCTTAATTTTGATCCCTGAATTAATCTGAATATACAAAGGTGACTTGCCAGGTATTTTGCAACTTAAATAATTAAAATCACCTCAAATCATGGAACCGAAAGAAAGCTTTGCTGAGAAAACTAGAATAATATTTAAATCTCAGTGTTTTTTTTATAGTGGACTTCTTGAAGGAGTAGATCTGTAGGTTCATCCATGTGCCTTCTTACAGTGCGACTGGACAAAGGAAATGTTTCCTTCGTGTTAGCTATGCATGCAGGTTTCATGTAGATTACTCTTACCACATGCATTCCTCTTCTAAGCACTATGTGGAAGAGGATAAAGAGGATGGGGATGGAGTAGTATGACTGGGGAGGAGGGTGAAGATAAAATAATATGACATCCAGTTAGAAGTTCGGGAGCACAGTGGGCTAAGGACCAGGACAGAGGCCCCAGACATGGGTTTCTCAACCTCTTCCTCTTGCAGAAAGGTCCAACCTTGCCCCTCGTTCTATCGGGAATGGGTGCATTGGCTGGGAGAGAAGTGTGTTTCAGTATGGACGAAGTCCTGGTGAGGGTGAGTTTCTGCATCAGGCGGGTAGAGATTGGGTGAATCTCTTACCTCTGCAAGGAGCTAATGGTGATCTGCCAATGCGCCCAGGCGGGTGCGGGGGATTGGAGCAGACATCACTATCAAGTCCTTGATGCCGCAATGCAAATGATTTTCAGGTGTGCCAGAGGCTCTCCCCAAAGTATGACACTTCATTCCGCAACTAGAAAAAAAAACACATTTTTCAAATGCCTTCTAGACAGAGGTGCTATTGTACAACCACAGCTGTGCGTCCACGGGACCGTAACCTCGGACACAATAACATCACTGAAGTTAATACAAATAGGGAAACGAGTAGGGAATGTTCAAATGAACACTAGTACTCTTATAACTAAAAATCACAATACAAGACTTTAGGGAGCGGAGAGGTGGCTCAGGAGGAAACCGAGTAGACACATATTCAAAGAAAAGGAAAACATGCATGTAAGGGTCTTGTAGCATAAAGGTATATAAATTAAAAAAAAATGTCTTTAATACCAAGGTGACTGGAACCAGATGAATACCAAGTGGGGTCTGTAATTCCTCTTAAAGGAAAATATAGGAGTGTGTGTGTACATGTATGTATGTGTAAGATGGGATCGTGGATCTCATTTGCCATCACAAACTTTGGATGCTGGGAGCAGGTAAGTCATTCACAAAGCTTATCTCGATTGTTAGGTTTTTCCATGAAAGTGCGCCCCTTCTGTTCCAGGCGATCCGGTCGCCCTGTACCCCCATGAAGGCAGCTAATTGATCCTTGGCTCTGCTCTCTGGATAGACAGACACCCACGTGTGACCACTGTAAACCACCTAGAAGCCTTCAGAAACACAGGACCCTGGTACTTCCAGGTTGCACCGACCCACACCTCTCTGCCTCTACCTCTCCTCCTTACCCCGCTCCTTTCTCTTCCAGAACCATGCACCAAGAATCCCCCGCTATGCCAGAAGTTGCACTTTTGAAGACCATGCCATGCTCCAGCACCTAGGCCATCGCATTGCCCCTCGTGCCACCTGACTCACTAGACGCCACCTGCCCCTCTCCTCCCCGCCACCCGGTACAGCTGTACCCCTCTGTATCCCCCCTGCTCTAGATCAGTTCTGTTGTTACCTCTGAAAAGCATTCCGTTATGCAGCTGTACTGCTGTGTACTGCTGTGTACTCTGTAAAGCGCTCGGTTGCTTCTCGAAGCTATGTCTGCTCTCAGTAAATACCATCACAATAATAATAATAATAATAGTAATTAGATTAGAATCTACAGCACAAGGGCCGCATTTCGTTTGCAGTAAGAGCTTTCAGATGGCCCTGGCTGTGCTCTTACACAGGCACGCTCTTTATGAATTGAAAGGGCGTGCACAAAAAGGTTTTGGCGTGCCTATAAGAAAGGTTATTTGGATGCAGTGTTTATTGGGCACACATTGTTCGCCAGGCAGGCTTGGCAAGGAGGAGCTTGCAAAAATAGTAAAAAATGACCTTTCTTAAAAAAGAGTTTACATGTATTGGGAGAGAATTAAGTGAAAACATATCTGGAGCCTATTCTGTAATTAACCACATTACTCATCGTTTATGTGGAAAGCAGAGTATGTTTTAGGCTCAAATAAATATTATGTTAATAGCTGGACTGCATAAATACTGTGTTCGGTGCCTGTCTGAACAGAAGTAGGAGATCAAGCTGTCTGCATGTTTCTGTAGCTTAGCAATTAGCATTTTATTTTATTGGTGATTTATAATGTGCCCATTGCAGAAACATCTTCCTCAGTGGAGGGGTCCATGGCTCCAGTGGAGGGAGAGGAGGGGGGCAGGTGGGGAAGGGAAGCAGAGTCTGGGGATAGTGGTATATCATCACACACCCTTCAAACTACTATTCAACACATTCCAAGTAATTAAAGTCCTGACAGGGAGTCTATGCCAACGACCATTAATGCCAAGGTTCAACTATCCAGTGAGGGAAAGAAGGGGTCTTGAGACTCCAGAGGGCAATGATCTTGCCCCTAATATAAGTCCAGACCGGTTTGTTCAGTATCGGCTAGATTTCTTTCAGGAACTAAGCCTTCTGTTTTGTTTTACTTTTAGTTGTCGTAGGTCTGTTTGATTCATTCTGCTATGGGTTCTCTTCTGGATTTCAGTCATTGGTCCCTCTTCTCAGCTGTGTCAGAAGCTTATTCCAGAGTTTGGGAATGGCCGGTGCTAGTGTTCCTCCTCCGGGTTTAATACCTTTCGATGTGGAAGAAATCGGTTGAATTTCGCAGAGTAATATGATATTCCAGGTTTAAATTGATAAGGGGCTTCCGATGTGCAAGGCATCATCAGACTTGCATCTCAACATGTCATCTTTTTTCTCCTATTTCTTACTACTTCACGTTGCACTCAATGCCTAAAGCAAAATCTCTTGACTCGCTCTTAATAGCCGATCAAGTTCAGTGTATTGGTTATTTCTTTATCAATTCAATTTCTGTATCAATTATTTAATGCCAATATATATTTTTCATACTCATGTGAACATGTTGTAATTATCCCCCGTCCCCTGGTATTTGTCATTTTTTCAAACCAGTGGGGCTATATTCACAATTACAACAATTCTACCATGAGCCCTACCTGCTGTTTGTACAGCCACCATCACCTCACGAGCTAGAACCCACAAAGAACCCATCAAAAACACTATTATTCAGATATGGAAATTGAATTGGTAAAGAAATACCCATTACATTCGATTTGATCGGCTATTAGGAGTGAGTCAAGAGATTTTGCTTTAGGCATTGAGTGCAACAAAACAATGAAGTTGCAATAAATAGGAGAACGAAAGATGAAATGCTGAGGTACAATTGCGCACTTTTATGTTGTTTTACCCCAAACACCTCACACTTAAGGGATTTCCTCTTGTCTCAAGGTAACAGACAACTGGAGACCAACTTCCAGTTCTACACTGATTTTGTGTGAATCTCAAACGGGCTAAGAGTTCACTAGGGGGTTCCTGGTGACAGTGGAAACGGTGATAAAAGCAGAAGGGCAGCGACCAGGGTTCTTAACTGTCTTTAGGACCGCAATCATGCATCCTTCTTTATTTCTCTTGGGTCAAATCCACCCTCCAGAGGTTCAAAACCAGTCCATCACAATCTTCCTTCATTTTTAAAGTTTGCCCACACTTGGACATGTATCTTTCTTGGATTATGTATGTAGAGGACGCATGGTTCTCAAATAGGTCCATTTGAGCTTTTCTATTAGGTGTCCTCTCCTGCTACCTAGCGGCCCACCCAGGGTGGTTTGATGGGCGTCGGATCCAGACTCAACAGATGGAACCCAGGATACGAAGCCTTCCCCTTCCTATGTAGTTTCACCTCTGCCTCCTGTGACAATGTCCCCTGTGGGATCCTTAGGATAGAGGTGGCCACAGGCTCCAGGGGCCAAAGTGTATAAGGCAGTGCGGATCCCTGGGCGTGCAGGAAGGACCCACTGGCTACCTCCATGTGCTTCAATAGGTTTGCAGGGGCCTGTCACCTGGAGCAGGAGTGTGCCAATATCCCTTTTAGAGGCACTTCTAGCATGGGCAGTAGGTCTACAGCACAGGAAACCCTATGGTGAAAACATTCCCAAAGGTAGCGCACACAGCTCACTCATAGACCTCATCTCCCATAAGGGAAGTGTGCATGTTGGCTACAGACTGACAAGAGGACACTGGAGCAGCCATAGGGGAAGTATTTGTCATGTCCGGCACACAAAGACTGCATGTGTTGCTTCCCACCTACCGACATGGTATGCAGACAAAAGGTGTAAAAGGAGACCATTGGTGTATTGGTTTTGTTGAGTGACTGATGGGGATTGTTTGTAAACATGGATCCCTGAGCTCAGGTATGGTAGCCAGGTTCTGAGTGTTTATGAAGTACTGTTCTAAGATGGCTGCTGGAAGTCGTCAAGCTCCAATCATCATGGTTGCACAGAGAGGGGCGGGACTGCAAGAATGGATGATATGCAGCGAGTCATTGCCACCCAACCTATCCAATTTCCAGCCTGGAAAACACACAGCTAAAGGAGGTTAAACAACAGTGGTCCCCAGAGGTGGGGGACAACCTGCCAAAAAAGCTGCAGGCTCACTAAGAGAGGGTGGGAGTTTGGAAGTTGAGTAGGAGTGGCATTAAGAGAGTATTGGAGGTGAGAGCAAAAGGATTTTGAGCAGTAGGAAGGATGTTGGTGGGAGGCGGCCACAGGGCAGAGGCAGAGGTTTGAGCTGGTGAAAGATAAGTAGGTGGTGAAGAGGAACATAAAAAGAAGTATGGAAGAGGTGGAGAAGAGCGAGGTTGTCATATGGAAGAACATCGGATGAATTCAGGAGGAGGAGAAGAGTACATTGTTGTAATGTGTTTCTTAGTGTGGGTGACATCACTGATGGTGGAATGTGGTGATGTCAGTGTGTATGGAGTGTGGGTATGTTATGTTCTGAATGCAGGTTCTATGATTTACAGTTGGAGATCTAAGCTGGCATGAAGGGACATGCCGGTGTCTTCCTGGCAACTAACTTACAAATAAACCTACAAATAACTTACCTGCTGGTCCGGGTGTTACTTCATGTACCAAGTTATTACACTGGCGACGAGGATGGGATCCTGCCGAGGAGGGGGCAGGAGTTGAAGCCCAGGAACATCGCCCTCTGTTGAGTCCACGTCCTGTGTTCTTGCTGCCAGCAGGTGTTATCCCCAGTAGATTATATCTGGGGTTTAATTGAGTTTCAGCAGGCCGGGTTGTGCTGAAAGTGCCAACGTTCATCTCTGGGCTGTCTTCTGTGCTGGGAGTTGCACAGCCGTCAGTCCGGGGTGATGGGAGCGCTGAGGCGAAGCCCCGAGGTTGCGTTGAGCCAGTGACCAGTTAGGCTCAGGACTGGCGCTGTAAGAGGTCAAGGAGTTTGGCAGGTTGCAAGAGACCCTAAACCGGAGCTGGTGCAGCGTATGAAGAGGAACACCGGACTGGTGGATTTCCGGCGGATTTGACTATCACTGTTCCGTTTTCAAGGAGCCTGGAGTGTCACGGATCAGTGGGTCCCGTGGCTGAGGAGTGCTGTGTAGCAGATAGGACATGGTGTGCCTGCTCGGCTGTCCGCGGTGCCTTTGGCGGCACTGCAGAGGAGGTGAGCTGCAAATTTTTACTGCATGTTTGGCTGGAGGCCGGGTGGTACAGCCAGCGGGCAGCATATCGGCTGCATGTGTGGGGCCCGGTGGGAGGCTGTAAGTGCCTATGACCATAGGTACCAGCTTGATGTTCCCAGACAGGAAGGGCCCTGAGATCTCCACCCAGGAGAGGGGCGCAAGACTTGTGAACTGTGCGGCTCCTCGGTGGGGAATGATGACGTAGCGGTTCATCGAGGGGCGTTCCAGTGTGGATTGCTGGAATACATAATGCGTACGGAGCATTCTGCATGTTCGGCATGGAAGCTACAGAGTTACGTTGGAGCTTTGTTGCCGGGTGAATGCTGTTTTTGTTCAGCATCTGATATGGCAGAAGAATGTTTTACCCTGTTTGGAGAGTGGACTGGGCAGGTGCGGACTGAACAAACCCCAGCTATGGTGCGTTTTCATGACTCGGGTGTGGCGTTCTACGTTACTTTGCTTTTGGTACTGGATGACCTTCTCGGGCAAGAGATAACATGGCAGTCAAGTTCAACATGCAGTTGGCGTGTCAAGGCAAGTGAAGGAGTTTCTCTATTTGCTCCAGATGCAAAGCCTTGTTGGAGTGGGGTTTTGACTGTGACTTTTGGAGGTTTTGTGTGAGGAGGACTACTTGTTGCTGCGTGGGACATTAGGAAGCAGCAGTCTTGTTGGGCCGGTTTGAATGGTGTCTTGTGTTTATGTGGTGGCCTGTTTCATATGTGTTTGTACTTCGGGCTGGTATGGGTGTGTATGTTTGAGTCGTGGCCCAGTGTAATTTGGAAAAGATGTTTTCAATATGAGATGTTTTACATTGCTAATTGTCTTTTCATGAAAACCTTTTTTTTTTTTGCAGGTAGGATGATGGACTTGTGGGTTGCGGGTTCTAGTTATCATTATGCGTTTTGTTGGTGATAAATTTAATTTGTATCAACATTGCTAACATGATTTCTTTACATGTGGGGTCAACTATTACAAGTGGGGCTTTATTGGTCTTTGACCTGGACTCACGGGTGGGGAGAACTAATGGAGTGTTTGGTTCACATAGTGACTCGCGGGTGGGTTTGGACTTTGTGGCGATGCAACATTGTTTATATTTGAATTACAACATGTGAATTGCGACTTTCGTCGCCCAGTGATGATTTTTAGTTACATCAGGGTGGATTATTTTGTACTGTGTTCCCCGTTTAATGTGTGAGACTGTGGCGGGTGAGTGAAGAATATGGGCAACCCTGATGGTGTGCGGGTGAAGGGTGTGTTCCTTAATTGCTGTGTTGCGAAATAGGTTTCCCCAATGGTAGCCTAACTCCTAATGGTAGCCTACCTTAGTTTAGGGGTCCCATAGGTTAATGATGTGGCACTGCATGCACAGTTGGCTAGGACCAGGGGTCTTGAGTTGTAGTCTTGGTGTGCTGCGGTAGTGCAGTTTGGCTGGACTAGGGGTCCTGAGTGGTAGTGTTGGTGTGCTGCGGTGGTGCAGTTTGGCTGGACTAGGGGTCCTGAGTTGTAGAGTTGATGTGCTGCGATGGTGCAGTTTGGCTGGACTAGGGGTTCTAGGTGTGTGTGGTGTACTGTCAAGGGCAGTTGGTTGGGACTTGGGGTCTCATGTTGGGGTGGCTTAAGGAGTGTGTTTGAAGCAGTTTAGTTGGACAGTGTTTCCTTAGGTGTTCTTGTTGTCTTAGGTGTGCTCTGTATGGGTGCAGTTGTGGACTGATGTTAGAACTGATGTGCTTGTTGTTGCTCTTGTTGAGCTGGGATTGTGCCTGGGGGTGGCAGCCCTGGTCCCCTAGGGTGCAGACTAGAATGGGAAGGTTGTTGGTGCACGGAAGGTTTGGAGTGTTAGTGTTTGTACTTTTGGGGAACGCTGGGTCGTGGTAGGTCCTAGGTTTCAAGGGGCAGCCTGAAACAGGTGGTAATGCTTTGTTTGTTATTTTTGTTCCTCGAGTGTGTCTTCCAGTTCAGGTTTAAAGGGAGGTGTTAGCTCTTATTCTACTTCGGTGGGTTCCTCATTGTTTGTGTTTTGTGGGGATGGAGTGGAGTTGGACGGTTTCTTCAGTGTTGTTAGCCAAAGTAGGATTCTCTGGCATGGTTATGGTTCTTTGTTCCATTGTTGGGCACAGTTAGGGTGCGCATTCTTAGGGTGCCACGTAGGTTATGGGTGCCGCGGTTTTAGTGCTAATAGAGGCGCATTTCCGTTAGTGTGGTTTCAGTAGGTTGGCATCTGGTGATACATTGTATTGTGTTGGGGGTGTGAGCGAGCTCCAGGTGGCGGTTTTTCTTGTCGCCAGTGGAGTCTGGTTAGTTGCTGCATTCGTGCATGTAAGGGATTGTTTTGGATGATAGTTTTAATTGAATTCCTTCTTGTTCAAGAAATGTAAGGAGGGAGAAGTGTTGTAATGTGTTTCTTAGTGTGGCTGACATCACTGATGGTGGAATGTGTTGATATCAGTGTGTATGGAGAATGGGCATGTTATGTTCTGAACGCAGGTTATATGATTTACAGTTGGAGATCTAAGCTGGCATGAAGGGATGTGCCGGTGTCTTCCTGGCAACTAACTTATAGATAAACCTACAAATAACTTACCTGCTGGTCTGGGTGTTACTTCAGGTACCAAGTTATTACATACGTCGATTATGAGGAAGAATATCAAGAGGAGTGAAGAGGCCGTGCAAAATTGCAAGGAGGTGATGAGAACATCAGACAGAGCGAGCAAGGGGAGAAGAGTCATGAGGTGGGTAGTGGAGACACAGCGGAAGGAAAGGAGGGGTATGTTTTAAAGGAGGTGAGTTAAGATGTTGGGAGATGAGACGACGGCGAGTCTGGAGGTGAAGACCAAAGAGTAATCAGGAAGAAATGGACACACCCTAACAGGAAGGGGTGCGAGTGGAGGATGGGTGGAGGTATGAGTGCATGTTGAGGCGTCATGGAGGAAAAGGAGAGGATAAGTCGGGAGGTGCTGGAAAGGTCCCCTTTGATATGAGACAGTTGCGAATTATGGCAGAGGTAGATGAGCATGGGGTATTGGGGTCTCAAGATAGGAAACTGGAGAAGGCACCCTGACCCAAACCGTAGGTAAGCTCAGGTGACCAGCCTCCTGGTCCCCCTGATGTAAGTACTGCTGCTCAGTTACATCTCCTCCAGCCCTAACTACTGCAGTTGCCTAAACCTAACGTGCAGGCACAGGCATGGTGTGACAGCCGGATGAAGGGATGAAGAGAAATGCTGACGCTTGCCACGCTAGGTATTGAGCATTGTATTAGGTTGCTATGCATAGAAGCCAGTAGGGCTGGTAATGTTGCAGTAGATTGCTCCCATGCTAAAAGGGTTGCAAATGGGTTTCGCCAATAGTGCTTTAGCATGCCTTGCTAAGCATGAATAAATGTGTTTCCTTGTTATAATTGCACCGACTTGTGTGTTTTCTTTTCGTGTCCATTCTTATCTCATTGAAGTGTCATTTCTTAGTGTTTGGTTTGGCTTCTCATGTATGTCGCGTATTTTTTAGTAACACAGAACACAGTGCACACCGCCCTGAGATATATTTTGCAGGCAATAGCGGGGGGACAGGTTGCAACACCCCTCCTAGTGTTGCATTTTCGATTCACACCCCAAGGAGTGAAAGTTGAGATCGAGAGGACTGGAATCTACAAACGTAAGAGCCAAGAAAGAAGTGTTAAGACACTGAAACCCCACAATAATGAGACTGATTGAGAAGGGAGACTATGTCTTGGGAGGGAAACCCTAGATTGTAGATCATGAAACCTTGAGATTTTCGTTGAACAAGGTGGCGCGTCTAATGCTTGACCCTAAATGGGTGTTGATGCAACTGCTCGTCCTTAAGTGGTCACCAGTTTGAACTGGTAGACCATGTAAACACATCTACTTGTTCAGCTAATTGATCATTTAAATACAAGCAGGGACCCTTTCAACAAGGTCTGGAAGGGGCTGGAGGAGTAGGAGTAGGAGTGGGGGTAAATGCATGGTGGGGGTATGTTGGTAAGGTTGCAGGAGCTTGGAGTGGGTGAGGGAATGCATGGTGCGATATGTTGGTAAGGTGGGAGTAGATGGGGGAATGCATGGGGGTATGCTGGTAAAGTGGGAGAGGGCCGGGTAGAGGGTGTGGGAATGTATGGTGACTGTATGCTACGAAAGTGGGGAGGGGATGGGGGAGAGCTCAGGATAATAGGGGGGTATGATGGGTTGATAAGTGCAACAGTAAAATGGGACACAGATGATAGTGGGTGATAGTGTCTGGGTGGAGTAATGGGGGGGTTGGAAAGTGGCATCCGGGCAGAAGTTCAGCTGTAAAGAAGAACACTGGGAGGGTATTGGGAGAGAGAAAAAAGGTATAAAGGGATGTGTAGGGATATCTTTTTGGGAGCTGGGGACGAGCAGTTACATATGTTGACCACCTGGGTTCGAGCAATATCCAACTGTTCATAGGGAATAATGGGAGGAGAGCAGTTGTGTTTGAGAAAAAGACTCAACCAATTGATTTTCTGTGATGTGGCGAAGGAATGAGCAATGATTAGGGTAGGATACTTCCTCCCCAAGTACTCCTAAGGAAAAAGACCCTGCGTTAAAGTAACTAGCACATAAAAGGAAAGGGGAAAAGGAATGCTGGTGTACGGTTCTTTTAGTTGTTATATTCTCACTTATACTTTTACACTTTTCACTTCTGGAACACCAGCAGGGTTTTTTGACAATTTTATGCAAAGGGGGAAATCACAAGACAATATATACAATTAACTTAAACCTAAGCAGCTGCGTATCTAAACATTTTAAATAAAAATATAAAAAGAGTCCTTTCAAACATTAGAAACGTAAACGTCTTTAAAAAATATATACTAGGTCCATACAGTGCACTGTACAAAAAACTACATATAAAAACCACCTTACTTCGGAGATACCCTGGCCAGGGCTGTCTCAACGTCTACGCTGCTGCTTTTTTGTGATGTTCTCTGGATCTTGACACGCTCTCTTGTGATGGTTCTGGCTGGCAGATTGCAGGCAACACCTGTAGCAAAAGTGGGTGGGGGCCCAACGTCTTTTATATGGCTGGGCTGCTTATGCTAGGAGCAGCCCAGCAGGTAGTAGCAGCATAGGTGGAGTTCCCTTGTTTAGGTTGGCCAGGCTGTGTATGCAACAGTGGGGCGGCCCACAACACTACTCGACCCGGGCGACATCTGCTGGGTGTGGCTAAGGGAGTCCTGGTTGGCCACCTGACAGCACGTTGGCGCTTTTAATGATATGCAGCCCAGGAAGGCTGAAAACGTTGAGCACTCCCCTGCTGTGGGGACCGCCGGTAACAAAAGGTCCCAGGACACGTTGGTAATTCTGAGTGACCTGTTAGGTGGCAGTGCTCAAGGGCGTTCCCCTGCTAATCAGGGGAGCGCCAGCATATAGGACCTGGCAGAGACGGAGCGGAGCACTTCGCTTCGAAGCCATGAGAGGGTTTCAACCATTGGGAATACCGTTCCGCTCGCGCATGCTACTCTTTTCTTCTAAGAGTAAAGGAACTCTTGCATGACCACGAGTGAGGGTCCTTTACTCTAACTTGTTTTCCTTTGTTTTCTTTATGGGTCCACGGCGCCGCTCTCATGCCGGGGTTACACTTAAGTTCCGGCCACATATTGATCCTTATCCTGCTCTTATACCATCATTTGATGTTCTCTCATTCGCTATATCGCTTGTTCTCTTTCTCTCTCGTTCTCTCTCGCTCTCTTTCCTTTCTCTCTCCCCTTCCTCTCTCTCCCTTTCCCCTCTCTCTTCCCCTTTCTATCTCCCATTCCTCTCTCTCCTCTACCTATTTCCCTCTCTCTCTCTGCTCGCCCCTCTCTCTGCTTGCCTCTCACATTCCTGGTCTTTCTCTCTCTCTTCCCCCTTTCTCTCTTGCTCTCTCTATCTGCTCGCCACTCTTTCTCGCTCTCTCTCTGTCCGCCTCTCTCTCTCTCTCTCTGCTCGCCCCTCTCTATCTGTTTCTATCTCAGCTTGTGACTCTCCTTTTCTCTCTCTTTCTCTCTCTGCTCGCCGCTCTCTCCCTCTCTACTTGCCATTTTTCCACAATCCATCTCCTAACTCCCACACTATCATCCTGGGTGGAAATTGCTGGTGTGTAACAGGTGTGTGCAACTTCAGAGCAGGCCCTGTGATTGGTTCAGGATCATTTCAGCCGTCTCATGTGGGGATAATAGTGCAGTGGACCACCCCATAATTCCAGTCAGCGACGTTGCATAATCACTAGTCACCTTTTTGGAATTAGGCGCAATCTTTCTCCCGAGGGTTCCACCAGAGGCTTTGAGTGTCTCACTCAGGTTGGGTATGTTTTCTTGACTTGGTAGCACAAGTGAGACCTCCCGCAACTGGGGCAGGCTGTGTCGCATTCCAAGCTCTCTCTGCGCATACTCAGGTTGTTCGCACCATGCAGATTGTGGATCTCCGTGGTGGTGCTTCTGCTGGCTGCATCTGATGCATTCTTCTCACACTTCCTTTAATTGGTCTGAGACCCAAATGGGGCAACTAATACCATTTAGGTGCCTAGCCCATGACCACTGGTGGAGAGCTTGGGACATGGGGGAACTTTACTCATGATGCTGGAGCTAGGATCGGTGCCCTGGAGCCTCTGCCTCCTGGACAGCAATGTAAAGCAGACTGTAGTCCCCAGGCTCCTCCTACCCAGCCTTTTCCCTGTGACCTCAGAACAGTGAGGCACAAGATTTTAAAGGTTTTATGAGAAGCCCCTTGAGGGCTTTGTGCCCCGGGCTGATGCTCACCGCTCGGTTAAGGTTTATTGAAGTTGTTGGGAGTCTTTTGATTATAGACGTATACGTAGGGTATTGAGCCCCAGTAATCTCTACCTTGTCAGGCAAGTCGAAAAGACGTAGGATATGACCGAAAAGATTCCGTTTGAAATATATTTAGTGGATAATGAGACAACAGCGTTGGAAATTTGTTTTTGCGGGTGACCACATTGAGCTGTGAAGGAAAGGTTAGGTCAGAATAGAATGCTACCCCCAGGTTTCTGTCGTCCTTTCCTGGGAGACTGGGGAAGGTGCACCTATGTACTTGGCCACCCGAAAGGAAGGGTTGTGGCTGTGCTTGTGTCTTTGTTATTGTTCACTCTTTTGGTGGTGTTAAACCAGGGACTTTTGTCTATCATCCAGTTTTAGACCTGCGGGAGACAAGTCACAATAAGGAATTTATAGTTTGTGTCTTTTTAATGGTTAAAAGCTGTTTGAGTATCATCTGCATATATCGGGAATGCAAAAGAGAGGTTTTGTATTAGAGGGGCTTAGAATGTGAATGAATTATAGGCGGGGAGGAGGGTATGGCCAAGCCTTTAGGGTCTAAGACACTAATGGGGATATCATGTTTTCAGATCTGACTTGCGCTTTATTAATTTCTCCTAAGAAAGACAACTAAAATAAGTCTAATCAATTGTTACTGCATGGAGGATTGGTGGCACGGAAGGAGGTTGTGGTGGTCAACCATATCGAAAACACCTGATAGAGCTTGTAATATGGGTACTGCATGGGAGTCCTCATATTGAGCTTTTAGTAGTTCCTCTTGCATGAAGAGCTATGTGGTTCTATGTGGCTTCTATGCGTTGCTTAGGTTCAAAACGCAACAGAAACTCCGGCAGAAATGTGATGACTTGGAGTTGCTTAGCTGTAATCTTCTCCATGATCTTTGCAACATTGTTTCAGAAATTGGCAGTGTTAGACGCATCACCATTGGGTTTCTTGGACGGGGTACTGTGGTCGTTTTATTTTTGAGTGATTTACGGACAGTTCCCATCACTACTGCTATGAACCTACCTACAGAGAGCTATCCCGGGAGTTCACCCCAATATCAGCAACATCCTCTCCTGTAATCCCTACCTCTATGAACCTACCTACCAAGAGCTGTTCTGGAAATCATCCTACTCTCAGCAACATCATCCCCTGTAATCCTTACTGCTATGAATGTACTTACTGAGAGGTATCCTGGGATACCACCCCACTCTCAGCATCAATATCCCTGAAATCTCTACTGCCAAGAACCTACCTACCAAGAGCTATCCGGGAAACTGCCCACTCTCAGCATAATCCCCCCTGTAATCCCTACTGATATGAACCTTCCCACCAAGCGCTATCCCGAGAAACCACCCCACTCTCCGCATCATCCCCCTAATCCCTACTACTATGAACCTTCTTACCGTGAGTTATCCTGAGAAACCACCCCACTCGCTGCGTCCTCTTCCTCTGTAAGAACTACTTCTATGAACCTACCTACAGAGAGCTATCCCGGGAGTTCACCCCAATATCAGCAACATCCTCTCCTGTAATCCCTACCTCTATGAACCTACCTACCAAGAGCTGTTCTGGAAATCATCCTACTCTCCGCAACATCATCCCCTGTAATCCTTACTGCTATGAATGTACTTACTGAGAGGTATCCTGGGATACCACCCCACTCTCAGCATCAATATCCCTGAAATCTCTACTGCCAAGAACCTACCTACCAAGAGCTATCCGGGAAACTGCCCACTCTCAGCATAATCCCCCCTGTAATCCCTACTGATATGAACCTTCCCACCAAGCGCTATCCCGAGAAACCACCCCACTCTCCACATCATCCCCCTAATCCCTACTGCTATGAACCTTCTTACCGTGAGTTATCCTGAGAAACCACCCCACTCGCTGCGTCCTCTTCCTCTGTAAGAACTACTTCTATGAACCAACCTACCGAGAGCTATCCCGGGAGTCCACCCCAATATCAGCAACATTCTCTCCTGTAATTCCTACAGTTATCAAGCTACCTTCCAAGAGCTATCCTGGTATAGCTATTCCAAGGTATCCTGGGATACCACCCCACTCTCAGCATCAATACCCCTGAAATCTCTACTGCCGAGAACCTACCTACCAAGAGCTATCCGGGAAACTGCCCCACTCTCAGCATAATCCTCCATGTAATACCTATTGCTATGAACCTTCCCACCAAAACTATCCCATGAAATCACCCCACTCTCAGCATCAATCCCTTGTAATCCATACTGCTATAAACATACCTACTCAGAGCTATCCGGGGAAACCACCCCACTCTCAATAACATCCTCCCCTGTAATCCATACTGCTATCAACCTACCTACCGAGACCTATCCCGAGAAACCAACCCCCTCCCAGCAGCATTCACACCTGTAATCCCTACTGCTATAAACCTACCTACCGAGACCTATCCCGAGAAACCAACCCCCTCCCAGCAGCATTCACACCTGTAATCCCTACTGCTATGAACCTACCTACCGAGACCTATCCCGAGAAACCAACCCCCTCCCAGCAGCATTCACACCTGTAATCCCTACTGCTATGAACCTACCTACCGAGACCTATCCCGAGAAACCAACCCCCTCCCAGCAGCATTCACACCTGTAATCCCTACTGCTATGAACCTACCTACTTAGAGCTATCCCGAGAAACCAACCCCCTCCCAGCAGCATTCACACCTGTAATCCCTACTGCTATGAAACTACCTACTTAGACCTATCCCGAGAAACCAACCCCCTCCCAGCAGCATTCACACCTGTAATCCCTACTGCTATGAAACTACCTACTTAGAGCTATCCCGAGAAACCAACCCCCTCCCAGCAGCATTCACACCTGTTATCCCTACTGCTATGAACCTACCTGCCGAGACCTATCCCGAGAAACCAACCCCCTCCCAGCAGCATTCACACCTGTTATCCCTACTGCTATGAACCTACCTGCCGAGACCTATCCCGAGAAACCAACCCCCTCCCAGCAGCATTCACACCTGTAATCCCTACTGCTATGAACCTACCTACCGAGACCTATCCCGAGAAACCAACCCCCTCCCAGCAGCATTCACACCTGTAATCCCTACTGCTATGAAACTACCTACTTAGAGCTATCCCAAGAAACCAACCCCCTCCCAGCAGCATTCACACCTGTTATCACTACTGCTATGAACCTACCTGCCGAGACCTATCCCGAGAAACCAACCCCCTCCCAGCAGCATTCACACCTGTAATCCCTACTGCTATGAAACTACCTACCGAGACCTATCCCGAGAAACCAACCCCCTCCCAGCAGCATTCACACCTGTAATCCCTACTGCTATGAAACTACCTACTTAGAGCTATCCCGAGAAACCAACCCCCTTCCAGCAGCATTCACACCTGTAATCCCTACTGCTATGAAACTACCTACCGAGACCTATCCCGAGAAACCAACCCCCTCCCAGCAGCATTCACACCTGTAATCCCTACTGCTATGAAACTACCTACTTAGAGCTATCCCGAGAAACCAACCCCCTTCCAGCAGCATTCACACCTGTAATCCCTACTGCTATGAAACTACCTACTTAGAGCTATCCCGAGAAACCAACCCCCTTCCAGCAGCATTCACACCTGTTATCCCTACTGCTATGAACCTACCTGCCGAGACCTATCCCGAGAAACCAACCCCCTCCCAGCAGCATTCACACCTGTAATCCCTACTGCTATGAAACTACCTACTTAGAGCTAGCCCGAGAAACCGCCCCACCCTCAGCATCATCCCCACTGCAATCCATACTGCTACGAAACTACCTACCGAGAGCTATCCCCGGAATTCACCATCACCCCCTTTCTGTAATCCCTAACGGTACAACCATCTCTGTGAAGCAATTCTCAGCATCATCAGTCTCTCTGTAACCTTTGCTGCTATGAACCGATCCCTCTAGAGCCATCCCCAGGATCCACCCTCGGCATTCCACCCACCACCTGTAATCACTTCTGCTATGAAGCTGTCTCCCTAGTGCCATCCCTGGAATCGACCCTCAGCATCACCCCTCCTTCTGTAATCTCTGCTGCTACGAAGCTGCATACCTAGTGCCATCCCTTGATTCCACCCCAACCTCAGCATGAACCTCATCACCCACCCACCCCCAATGATCCTGCTGCTATGAACGGTGGGCTATATATCTGTGCACATACCTGCAAATGTTTTGTGATGCCCTGATTGCCTGTTTCCAACTACCTCTCATTCACATCCTGGTTTTTCTTAGCAGTCAATTGGCATTGGCGTTTTCCACAGCATGGGGAAATGGCACATCCTCCGGCCCTATCCTGTAATATGCCTTTCGTGAAGTGCTTCTAATGGAAGTACTCTCCTCCTGTGCTTAACAAATACAAGCTATAACACATAAAATGTGCTCCATGCCTTGCCTGCTGATGGTATGTCTCTCCTGGTGTAGGTTTCAGGATGCGCGCTCTCTCTCTATCTCTATATATATATATTTGTTCTGTCGAAATTTATAAAATAGGATTGATTGTGTTCATATAGCTTCACAGTTAAGTTTGTGTACATCTCTATAGGTTAATAGCCTCTTGTTGGTGTCCTCCCAGCACCCATTCACTGCCTGACCACATGTGTTCTCTACCGGAGCTTGGCTAGCTCTGCTAACCCTTTCGCGGCCAAATGCACACGCACACCCTAATCGTACCCATGCCCTGACTCTAGACTTCGGTCACCCGAGGACTTTCCCACTAACAGTGCATTGAAACTAGAATAATGGTAAAATGGCGCTATATAAATGACAAGCACAATACTATACTGTTCAGCAGAGTACAACGACTATAAAACAACATTTTTATAATTGCACTTGTAAGTGCCACTGCACTTGCCATTTGAGACATGGGGTCTCATTACGAGGTGGGCGGTATGGGATTACCGGCATCGGTAAGGGCACCAGTGCTGGTAATCCCTTACCGCCCTACTATGAGTTCCCTTTGCGGGTCCTCCCTTAACGCCTGGGACTTTGGAGCTAATAATGGTACCGCAATTTGCCCATGGGGCCTCATTACGAGTTTGGAGGTAGCCATGGCGCTATTAGCTATTAGCGCCATGGCTGCCTCCAAACTCGTTCCGACTCCGCCCTGGTGAATGGAGCAATTACCAGTCCATTCCAAGGTTGGCGAGACCGGTAATTCCCCATTCACGAGGGCCATTCCCATTACCATTTGACCCGCCATAGGGCTCAATGGGAATGGGAAAGGCGCTAATAACGGTACCGCAAATTGAAAAAAACAGCCGTTAAGGAAGGGCCCGCAAAGGGAACTCTTAGTAGGGTGGTAAGGGATTACTGGCAACGGTGCCCTTACCAGTGCCGGTAATCCCTTACCGCCCACCTTGTAATGAGGCCCATGGAGTAACATTGAAAGCATTCCAGAAGAGTGATAGCCCACGTCCTTTGCTGCAGATGAAGGGAGCACACCCTCTCTGCCCCCCCCCACACCCCCAGGGGAGCCGCGGTCTATTCCGGGGTACCACTGGCTGCTAGCACTGGCTGCCTTTCATGTGCTCCTCAGCGCTTAATTACAACGCCCACACCCAGGATGTCAGTTAACTTTGCAATAAAAAAAAATAATGTGCTCTTTATTTCACAACTAGATGTTGTATACCCTTTTGCAAGCTACGAATGTGCCCCCTTCTCTTTCCGATCTTTGATCTTTCTACTGAAACATTCATTTTAATTTGTGGTTCTCTCCGCTGTTGATAAAATCACACAGTCCTGCAAAACTGTGCTTGATAAAGCATTGATGCAGGCGTGGACTGGCCTATCGGGCAATAGCCCATGGCGAACCAAAAATGCAAAATGCTGGTGTGGACCAGTTTCTTTGGTCAAAGTGGGCCACTTTTTTGGCCAATATGAGCCAGTTTGATGAGTTGCTTCACTATGCGGCTAGTGGTTTTGACCAGTGTTGCTGAATAAACATTCTTTCAAATGCACAATTTTTATCGCATTTTATCAAAAATCTCCCCCCTTGGGTACTATTCAAACAGTGTCACAAAAGGAACAAATTGCCATTTGCAACTGTGGCCCATTTTTTCATTGGTGCCCGAGGAGACACTTTTATGGCCCAGTCCGACTTTGATTGCATGTGGATATTTTTGCAAGGTAGAGGAGTGGTTGGCTAAACCTTTCCCATACACCTGCGTAATTAATCTTTCAGTGGGGTGGCGCATTCGAAAAACCCTCCCTTTTGCTCAAGTGCACCAACACTTAGAATGCAGTACCCTAAACCCTTTAGCCCAGCACTGTTTAAGAAACGCTGGATTCACAAAATGTTGCTCTGAGAGGTTCTCGGTGTATTAATGCCTGAGGCTGCCAGAGGTTTCTTTGCATATTAATGAGCACTGTGATAACAGCACCCTGACATTACTGCCATCTTATGAGATGGTCCTGGTTTTAGGCAGTGGTCGAAGTGAGCGGGAACGGTCGGGAGCGGTGCTCCTCTACTTTTTTAAACTAAGATTACAGCTCCTATACTTTTATTAAAGAAACCGTTCCGGAACGGTTTCGTTTTACAATAACAGTGTAGGAAGAAGTTGAAACTTGCACTTTCAGTGCACTGCACTGAACATTCCCTTAAACAGCAGGCAAATGTGTTTGGGGGCTTGTATTGTGTGTGGAAGGGGGCAGGGCAATGGGGTTTGTGAGGAGCGGGACATGCTAGCAGGGAGCATAGTTCCAGCACTTCTTTTCTCACACTTCGACCACTGGTTTTAGGAAATAGGCAGAAAACACTTGGACTGATGGGAGAAGTGTTGCCTGTAACACTCGGCCCCAAGGCTTTTGGGTAAGTTACCTCATGTGCCGCAACTGCCGTTCTGGCGACGCCCTGCAAGAGCGATGTCCCTAGGCTCATTGTATCTAGAGATGAAAAAAGTGGTGCCTGCAGAGAAAATCCCTTGATGAAATGGCCCCGACCATGCTCAGAATCAATACCAACAGCTTAGATTAGGCAGGTTTAGGGCACTGTCAGCATTCTAGGGCAAGCCTCCAGGTGCGACTAACAGCACTCGTATTCGCAACCTTTTGTACCTGGAAATCAACCTTCGTCTTTTCTTCTCTTTCTCCATCTACTGGCACCTGTGCACAATTTGGCTTAAGCCTGCGGGTGTTGCTAGGTCTGGAAAAGATCCAGGGCTATGCTAATTTTGGGACTGTCGGGACTGGGGGGCTAGCTAGCCTTTTTGGTTGTAATCCCTGTGCTTCTGTTCGGGGCTACAATCAAAAGACCCGGGGCTATAGCCTCCTCAGCCCACCTAACAACGCCTCTGAGCCTGCTTACGTAGACTTACCGGGGTTAGAACAGTCAGGTAAACCTATATTGCTATGCATGGCTCTGGCGATTGAGGTGTGCGGTTTGCAGCAGCTCATTGGCTCTGCGGAGCATGGCGATGGAGGAAAAGTCCTGAGGGCGCCTACCTAAATTGAGGTCATTTCACGTGATCGATTTGACTAAAAATTGATGTCACAGTTTTTGATTTGTTTAATTAAGCTTTATTGAGACCTGAAGACCAAGTTAAAGACCCGAGTGCATCGAGGGCATTTTAGGAAATCTCCGAGTGCATAACTCCCCGGTACGGCCTGAGGGCACTGTCTATAAAGCTATTGTGTCCCCTAAAATAAAAGAAACTTACAACGCTAATCTGCGCCGATTCATTGCTGGAAACTGGCTAGTTCTCAGCAGCAAATCACAGGCGGGAGGGCCAAGGTTGAAATAAAGCTGACTTGCGTTTGCCAGGTGCGGCCTGGCAAAGACTGGGGATGGGATGAAGGCAAGGAGCGGGGAAAGGGCGGGGGTTATTTCACTTGCCTGGGACACATCTGTCAGGTGTGGCCCGGGCATGGAGGTGAAAGGCGCTAAGGATTGGCGGTAGGGGGCGAGTGATTTAGGTTGCCTGGGCAATGTCTGTCGGGTGCAGCCCTGGCAAGGAAGCAAGCCGTGCTGGCAGTATGGCTGTCAGCGTAGCACACCTGTCGGAGAGGGAGCACCACGCTGAGAGTCATGGCCGCATGGCTCTCAATGCGCTGCTCTCTCTCATCAAAGGAGTGTTGCCCCGTGATGAGAGATGCCGCCAGCAAGCCCGATGCAATGGTGAGGCCTTCTCTAATTGGCTAATTTCCGGGCTCTATGGCTTTTCAGAGCCATACCCGCTCGCACAGCCCAAAAATTGGCCAATGGGGGAGTGCCACATCACTCACCCGGGCTATAATATTTGTTTTAAGCCAATTGTGTCCGTTGTTTGTCTTTAACACTAGCAGCCATGTGCGGTAAAAATCCCCATAGCATAAGTCGTTTTATTACTTCCAAAGTGACTTGACTGTTAAATAATACTATTTTACATTGCAGTGATGACTAGGGTGACCAGATTTTTTAAAAAAGAAACCCGGGCCACCGAAATAGAAGTAGGACTAAGGTAAATACACATACAACTTTAGTCCTACTTCTGTGTCGCTGGCCTTTTGCGGGGGGGCCGCGGACGGGGTGTGCTAACATGCACACTCCTCTGATTGGAGGAGAGCGCCGGGGAAGGGTGAGGAAATGGGGCATGAAAAGCATTTCACGTCCCCATTCGCGCAAAAAGATTTGCGCTGGGACCCGATTATGGGATTTCGAAATCGGGTCCCGGCAAAAAAAAGGACCTTATCTGAAACCCCGGACGGAGTTTATAAAAGAAAAAAACTCCCGGGACCCCCGGACGTCGGGTGGTTTCCCCGGACTGTCCCAGGAAAACCCGGACGTCTGGTCACTCTAGTGATGGCATACATGTCAACATTATCCATTCCTTTCGGGAGCCGGTGATCTGGTCCTGGTTTTACCTCTTCCTTCTGGGACTTGTAGTCCTAGATTTCCCCATTATAGTCCCAGGAGGATTCACATTTAAAACCTCGACTGCACTAGCATCTCCCGAATGAAATGGTGGCCTATATGCGATGGATGCTGCCAATGCAGTGCCACCTTTTGGCGGGAAGGCCGTGAGTCTTTTAGATGATTTAATCCCATCTGCATTTCAAAAACCAGAGTAGAGCCCGAGGACGTGTTATTCGATAATACCTTTTTCAAACATCGAGCTGGCCCAAATATATATTTGCCCCAGGGGTAAGTCGTTATAGTAGGAACCTCTTGCTATGCTCGTGTTAACGCATTAATTAAAAAAAAAAAAAAGAAATAAACGTATTTCCATGTCAAAACAAACGCCCCTCACACGCCCATTGCACTCTTGCATAAAGCGTGAATCACTGACTATGGAGTTAGATGACAGGAGTCCTAAAAATACAGCCGCGTGTTTGTTTACTTTCTGATAAGAGCGCTGCTCTCAGCTGCCTCCCGCCAAGCACGGGGCTTTCCGGCAACGGCGGCTTCTGCGCGCGCGCGCACAGCGCTGCGCGTGCGCTAGTTGCGGCGTCAGACTAGATAAGTGCCTGGGATGATCTCATCCCATCGCCAGAGCAGGATGCGTCTCCTGGGAGCTCGGCCTTGTTCGTGTGTTACGGTGACATCATCGCTTCTCCTGCCAGTAAATCAGAATGTTGACTCGCACCACCTTGCCATCTCGAGCTCAAGCCGGCAGAAACAAGCATTGGCAATGCCAACAGTTTGACCCCTTTGAAGACCCGGGAAAGGCACTTGTCAAGGAGTGCCGTAGCTGTATTAACTGGCCATTGATGGTGGCGCATAATGGTGTGAGTACCTGGTCATCTGATAACTGCGCCTGTGAAATACCTGATACCTGTGCACAAGCCAAAACTGAATTAAGTCATTAATGCTCAGAAGACTGCTTTGAAAAAACACTAGCAGACACTCTGAGTGCAACGTTTGATGGTAACGCTTTATTAAAGCAAGCAGAGAGCGCCCATGAGGAGGTGTTTTGGGAGGGGAGAGGCAAGAACTGGGCGGGAATAGCCATAGGTATTAGCATGGCCATGGGCATTCAATGGGTGGCCAAATAACCAAGCAACACCTACAAGCTGTCTGTCCCTCCTCCCGTGCCATTTCTCCCTCTGTACTGTAATGCAATGGTTTTGGCTTATAAATGTCGCAAGCACCACCTAATAGCCCAAACTGAAAAAAGGCTTTGGATATTTAACGCGCCAAAGGCATACTTGCCAACCCTACTGATTTAGGCAGTAGGCTACTGCTTTTTAAGCAGTGCTGCCGCCTACAGATTTGGGTGTCATATCCTACTGCTTTTTACAGTGACAGGTAATTTATGTGACTCTAAGGCAATTAATCTGTCTGTGCGGTGGGCGGCGGGTAAGTGATACATTTGAGTGATGGCTCAGATCACTCCACTAACCTGACAGCTACATGACTCTGCCCTGCACTCTTGTCCGTACAGACCTTAGGTGAACCACCAGTGAAGGCAAGTGGCAGAGCATGCCACTCACACAGCATCTGCCTAACAGACTGAGGAGGGTAACACTCTCCATGTTTTTCAGTGTTCAACCAGCACTACTGCCCGGGCTGCTGCTACAGAGCAGTGGCAAACGTGGCCTACCAGCACTGTGTGATCACCTTCTGTGAAGTTTGGTAATTGGATTGGGTGTTAACTTACCATTCACAATTATACCTTTTAAAAATGTGGCATCTTTCCATGTTGTGCTGCTTGATGGGTTGTGCATTTCAGAATGCTCCAGTGGTGCCAACAATGTGTGTTTTGTAATTTCCTGTGATGTCATTGTTATGCTAAGTATTATTTTTGAAACTTGAAAAATCCTACATCTTTTTGGTCACAGAATGTTGGCAAGTATGCAAAGGTTTTCTCCCCTTTTCTAACATAAATTGCATTATTTTAAAGTCAAACAAAATGCAAATTTGTATACCTTTTAATGGACTAACTGAAACTATTAAGCTAAGTGGGAGTTTTGTTCGCTTTTGAAATTCCGAGAGAAAGAAGTTTGTGTTCTTAACTTGAAGAAGCCTGTTTTACCATTTTCTTCGTTTCTAATTGTTTCCATTCTTTTTTTTTTAATGACCACCTTGCCTCTTGCCAGACTGAGGTTGAACTTGTATTTTTTTTTACTTTGATACAATTTGCTGCAAGACTTGAAACTTGAGAACCTAGGGAAAAAAATTGTTTTTCGACCCGAATGACCTTGTAAGCGTCCCCGGTGACAGCATGAACACACCAACGGTATCATTTTCTCTAAAACACTGTTGTGTTCCTGCCACACAAAAAAATGCTTCATGCAAACCACGGAAAAAGATGTGTTTACAAAAAAATAAGGAACCTGTTTTCCGTTTATTCAAATCATACCGTTGGTGTTTTTTTTAATGTGCTTAGTATAGCCTGCAGCATAACCTACGCTCTTTTAAACAGCGTGCCAGACATGAGTTAAAAAAAGAAAATCACTGTTGGGGGATGAAATATGAGTTAGCCGACCACAGATAATAAATTAGTTGGAGCAGGAGCATAGTTTCCAGGTTACTCATCATTGGTGTACACCCCACGTTCCTGTTTGCATTTTGCCATTTTCAAGGAGTTCTCTTGGCTTAAATGTAAAGTCTGCAGCAAGCGTTTCAAGCCACGCATGCAAGGGTGACTGGCATTGTTTGGGCACTTCGGTCTATCACAGGGCATTCAAGAGCCTTCTTAATGCTTAAAACACATGTTGAATAATAAGTTACTGTCCGTGCGCTGTGGTGAGGATTTCTTTAAACTTGCTAATGTGGAGGTATAAAAGTGGCCGGGTCACAATAAACCCATGATTAATTAAGCAATATGCCCCGAGCTGCGTGGCCATTATCGAGTCAGGTAATGCCCCGGGGCCCATAGTTACCGGCCCAAGCGAAGAGAGGGCCTTAACAAAGGCCCTGGGGCATTACCTGACTCGGTAATGGCCCAGCGGCGCGGGGCATATTGCTATTAGTACCCCGGCCTGCAAGACCGGGGTACTAATTGTAATCTTTTTTCTGAACAGGAAAAAAAAGAAATGGCCTCCAGGAAATGGAAAACGGAGTCCATTTTCCCTTTCCATGGAGGCCATCGGGAGCGGAGGCTCTGGGGACAGAGTCCCCATCGCGTCTGCTCTCGACAGAACAAGGTAAGTTGGGTTAGGAGGGCAGGAAGGGGGTGGCCAAAACACTCACCGGAATCCCTGGCGGGGAAGACTGCAGCCTCCAGCCCTGCGGAGGCTCAGAGCTGGGATTACCCTGTTGCGAGCCTCCTCATTGGCTGAGGTGCTGCCACCCCCGTCCGCCGGGGACCAAAACGAAGCTGAAGCTTCGAGGGATTCTCGGCGAGGTATGGACCGGGCGAGGGCCAATTAGAATGGTTGTTACTTTCTGGTTGACACTCGCCAGGTACTAATGTGATTTATATCCCAGTACGGTCGTAATGTATGCCTGAAAATGATGTTCACAAGGAGACCTTCCGAACTACTGTTGGAAAACGTGTGTACGATTCACCTGCTTTACAAATTCAGGCCCACTTATTTATGCCAACAATAGAAGCTGTCTAGCGAGGAATAACTTTACTCTGCAGTTAAGTTAGTCTTCTTTAGCAGAGAAAAACCTACAAACCTTTTTCTGTCACTCCAAAATATTTTACTAAAGCACACCCCAACTTAATCCACAGAATCCAAACATTGAGATGCATCCACTTCCAAATCTTTCATTCAATACTAATCTAGATAGACATCAATGTGTTCACAAAACTTTGTAGATCAAGTTGACATTTTGTGAAAACACTTTACACTTACTGTTTGTGGGCGTACACCTCCCTCCCATGCACACCCTCAACACTCTGACATGCGCCTACAAATGCCCACCTTTGACGCTCTAGTACCAAGTTATGCAACTAAGCAACTAAGCATAATGAACATTGCAAATCTCCAGTAGTGAATTCTTCCATCAAACAGGCATCGGATTCAATTGTGAACCAGTCGTAACTTGCGTATTTGTTGGTCTTCTACATTTTTCAGGGGCTGGTCCCAGTTATTAATGGAAGAGCTTTGTAAATCATCACAAATAGATTTAACTTTGTTATGAATTCATATACTGAACACCATAAACACATATTTGGTTCAAGTGAGGACTTTCTGTCATGGTTGGTACCCCTGATGACCTTTCACTTCACTGCCCCCAGTGTAGAGCGGTACTGCAGCATTCAAACATGGCCCTACGGGCCCCAAAAGACTGGAGGAAGAACACCTGGTCTCAGCCCTAGCACCTTTGGTGCCAGGCTCATGACAGTAGTAGGCCAGGTATCAGGAACACTAACAGAATCCAACATGGAGGCCTACCCTACAGCCTTGTTGGCCACCTGGACCAAGCAGTCTAGTGTTATGGGTGTGGTCGGGTCTTCGGGTGCAGCTGGCTATATGAGCCACACCCCGACCGAATTCCATGCTTCACGTTATTCTGCATCTCTGCAGCGTAACACTCACCGTGTCTGGCTCTGCTTACCTGATCTGCAGTCCCGAATCCAACCGCCGATCCATCTGGAAGAGAAAGCAGTGAATCCAACCGCCGATCCATCTGGAAGAGAAAGCAGTTCAAGAAGAAGAATACCAGCGCTTACCTGCAAGTTAACTGAAGGATCGTGAACACCACCCAGGTGGTCTGCTCGATCGTCACTCAGAGAGCCCACCGCAACTGTACGACGGAACTAGAGAAAACATAGAGAAAGCAGGTTAGCATCGTGCACTTACACCACCGCCCAACGCTAGCGCTCACATATTGGAACCCGCTACATGAACTGCAAATGTGGAAATAGGAAAGACACAATATTTTAGTTGGGCATGAGATGAAAACGGAATAAAACATAAAAAAAGGATGACGAATACAGACAGAAAGGACAATTCACCTTGGGAAGATTAAGGTAAACACTGGGAAAAGAACGTTAAGAGAAGAACAAGCACGGAAAGGGAGAAAAGGAGAATAGAGACAGAGCATAATGTAATTGAGGACTATACTCCCCTTAAGACTGCAAAGCCCGAATTAGAGTCGCAGCAGGTCTGGACTCCACACACAGGCCCGTGGACCAGTGAAGCAATTAGGTCCATTCACCGTCTGCATCTATAACGGCACCCCTGCACCAAGGGAAAGCAGGACGGAAAGTTCATCATTCATATATCCAAGGTGAGAGCAAACCGTCAGGAAGGGAATTGTGAACAGGGGGCGGTGGGGGGTCGTACCCAGAACAATTTCTAACTGCTTCCCTCGCCCATTTTAGGAGCGGTTTCCCCCAAGATTGACCATTAACCTGAGTAACTCCAGGAGCAGTGCAACCACCCCCGCATTGTTTGGCGCCTCCGAGGAGACCAGGTGAGCGTAACACTTTCAGTGTGCCTGGGGTTTCCGGGGCTCAACTGCAACAATGTTCAAACATTGCTCTCGAATTAAGGCCCTTCTGCGGCTCCCCAAACGTTTTTCCTAGTGCACGAAAGTCAGTGTAAAGATGATTTGCAATACTCCTCTTGTCCACTAGATGTCACTATCACCTGGTGTGTAGGATCACTTCATCAGCTCCATACATGTGGAGTTTGATTATTTGTTGTGCAATTTCTTTTTCCAACATATTGTCTTGGCGTAACCCCCTATGTTATTTTCTTTTTTTTTGTAATTGTGATGGGTTATTTATAATGCGCTTAATACCCAGAGGCTTTGAACTGTGAACACAGGGATCGAACATGCGTTGCTCCTTGTCGTCCTGCTTCCAAGATGAGAACATTGCCCCTGAGCTCCTGCATCCTTATCTTCCCCTTCATTCCCACCGCCATCTCTCTTTTTTCTTCACACTCAGCTCCCTCTTTCTAATTTTGTTTGCAAATTTGGGGTAATCTTTAATTCTGCTCTCTTTTACCCCCCACATCACTAATTCTGCCCAAATCACTAATACAGCTCACCCATTTCTCACTCGCCAAGATATTAGACTTCTGGTCTAGTCACGGATTTGTTATTGTTTAGAAGACTTCTCCACTTTATGACTTGGACATCCTGCCGATCAACTTGCTGCTCTTCGCTCAGCCTACAACTCTGATATTCATGTGCTGTTCTGTCTTTCACACAGAATTTGGCAAATTTTCATGGATCAGAACTAAAGTGACAGAGGAAAACCATGCAAACATCTATGCCAAGCTAACCGTACTGCAGCAGCATAATATATGTATCAATAGAGGGAACATGTTTGCCTAAAACGGGTCTGTAGCCTATCTCTTTCTATGTGTTTGGACTACACCACCCATAATCCTTTACCGATTACTATGCTGACTTTCGTTGGATGGAGTTATAGTCCAAACCATCATGACAGCGCATGGTTTCTTACCCGCGGCCTATAGAAACGAGAAATCTCTTGGCTTTGACAATGCTTCTTTAGAAAGTAAACAGAATTTACATTCCAGGCACTGTTTTAAAGAGAATGGTGTCAAGGATACTTGATTAGAAGTCTCAGTGGTGTACCAATAAGGGAAGCCAGAATGATAGTCCCCCATAGTTCTTCTAGATAGCCAGTCAAATAGCACAGCGAGTAGAGTGCTTGCTTTGATATCCGTGCAGAGCCTGCTGACGCAGGTTCGAATCCCGGCAGTGCCAAACTCGGCCTTTCATCCTTCCGAGGTCGATAAATTAGCACCACTCACCATGGGTAAGCAGCACCCAGATGCCTGAGGGTTCGTTGCGCTATATAAATGCAAAATTATTATTATTATTATTACAAGCATTTGGAAAGTAGCCTTGACTGCAGGAAACATTTCTTCAGGGAAGCCATACATACAAACAATATCAAGAATGGATTTGATAAAATAGGGGGAAAAAGAGAGTCATCAAAATGGTTTGAGAATAATAAATGCTTATGTTAGATTTTTGCACCACAAGCAACCAAGGGCCTTACCCCAATTACCCTGCTAAATCCTTTCCATTATCCCTAACATTTCTCCTGCCATTCAGCTTTTCCCAGAATGCTTCTAAACAGCTCTGGTGCTACCCACCTTAAAGGGCCCTCTGTGACCCAAATGATCTCTGACATTCCGGAACATGTTGCATTTTTCTGGATCTCCAGCTAACTTGAGGTAAAGAGACATGGTGACCCCAGCCCATCTGTGTTACTCTGCTTACAATCCATGCAAACTGTACTGATTCCTGCCCCAACTTTCTCACTAATGCCTGCCCTCAAACCTCTCCCTCATTCTCATCCATCTCGATATCTCGGCATTCTTTGCCATTTTCGATTACTTATCTCTCCTCCAAAGCCTCTCCAACCTTGGAATCTAGAACTATGCCCTGCCCTGGATTTCCTCTTACTATTCTTAACAATCCATCTCTTTCTCATAGAATATGTTGACCTATAATTCGCTCCTAGTGAGAGTTGGCCAAGTTTTGCTTCTCTCTTGGAAAGTTTACCTCATTCTTTGGCTTTTGCTACCACCTTTCTGCTGAGGACCTTCATGTCTATTTCCCCTTCACATCCTTCACCCCTCAACTATTCACATGTATTTCCAACTGTCACTCTGCCATATGCCACTTTGATCTCTCGTGCACTGCTTCCTCTAGACCAATTTCATGTACCTCTCTGCTATCAACACTCCTCCCCTTAACCTCCCCCCTAAATCTTTCCCCCTAACTGCTTCATGTCGACCTCCAAGGCCCAAAACCTGGGTGTCCCCTTCGACATTGATCTTAACCTCCACCACTTCATTGCCATCACAGTTGTTACAAACCGAGCCGAACAAACATCATGAAGGCCCACCCGACCTCACACTCAACTCCATTCTGCTCTTGTACTTAGCCGATTTGACCACTGCCCCAGCCTCTTTCTTTGATGCCCGCTCTACTCCTTCACCCCTGAATCAAATTATAAAAAGTACAGCACCCACTCTTTATAGACCTCCTCACTCCGCCTCCACTCCTCCCCATTTTCACCATGGTGGCTGCCTCTCTATGCATCATTAAATCAAGTTTCTCCTTCTAGTATTCAAGTCTATCCATGGGCCTGCCACCCTACTATCTGACTACCTCTATTCACCGATAGTCTTGACCTCGCACCCTTCCCTTATGGTTCTACTTAACCTCTCTGTCTCACTCTCACTCTGAACTGCCTCTCACCCGACTCCTTAACTCTCCTTTCTCCCTATTATTGGAATTCACAGCCTCCGACATCTGGTACGGCACCATAATTCCACCATCCAAATGGGCTCTTAAACAGGATCTGCTTTGCCAGGAAGGAAGCCCAGAATTATTCCTTCTCATTATTCCTTCCCCCGACATCCCCACCTGTACATAGCACTAATAATTTTGTAAAGGTAAGGGAGGAAGTAATGTTACTATGTGTCTCACAATTTCCCCCATGCATGTTGCATGTTACGTTGTGAACCCCCTGATAAATTGTACTACACATTGGGCCTCATTATGAGGACAGCGGTAACCCAAATCCACCACCTGATATCCTGGTGCCACCAGAACATTACAAGTCCCGGCGGCCCGGGATAGCGGGCGGCGGATTCGGGAAGTCCCCATTTCCGTGGAGTGGCATAGGACTCCATGGGAATGTGTTCATAGAAGCACCGGCACCGTTAACGCGCTGCCGTCCGGGGCCGTTGCGGCCGGCAGGTCAGACCTGCTGGGTGCAATGGTCACGGAAGGCATTGTTGGAGTGTGGCGGTCCGGAAAGGGTGCCGGTATGGTGCAAACGGTAATAGAGTTGTGACCCAGGCAGATTTGATGTTAGATGCTACCATGCTAGTCGTGAATGATGCATTGGCAAACTCTGTGATGATGGGAGCGGGCCGAGCAAGAGTCTCCTTTGCATTTGGAGGGTTTTAGCGCTCTAATGGTGGCAACTACTTGCTCTTGTGTGACTTGACTGAATGCAAATGGGGGTATTAGTGGCGAGGGTCCCGCTGGGGTGGACAGCAGAATAGGTAAGGGCAGTTTGCTGGCAAGCAGGCCCTTTTCAACGCTGGTCTTGGTAAGTAGTGTCTCAATTTTGTGAGAGCGAGCATCTTGTATCGTGGTACACCAGGCTTTCTCAGTGCACGTGCCAGCGAGGGGGGAGATCAGGGTTTCAAGCTCTCTGAGGATAGCAAATACTTCTCTACTGTTGGAGTTTGCATTGGTGATTCTGTCATTGAAGCTATTACTTTGACGGTGACATCCGATTTCTTGTAGGCGCAGGCCATTTTGGCGAGTGCCGTGCAGTTATTTGGAGATGGAGAATGATGGTTTTTGCATACGTGTTCTAGGAATCTTTTCTTCCTACGTAGGCAGACTAGTTCCTCTAAGAACAAGGTGTGATTTGGTTTGTTTGGTTTAGGAATTTTAGTTTTGATCAGAGCATGCAGAATCAAGGGTTTGGAGCAGGCATGCTTGGAATTGGTTGGCATGGCCATGTGCAGTAAAGATAGGTAAGTTACATTTTCGCTCCAATCAAGTGTTGCTTTCCCACTGTATTTGTTAAATCAGATACCAATACCGCCAATTACTGCTGCTTTTACCGCACTTCCGAATTCCGAGTTTGACGGTGCATGATGCTGGAGATATATGCTCTGCTTTAAGCCCAAAAATCAGTGGATGCACTGCACAAAATTACTGCATGCTGTACATCTGCCAGAGAGCCCCATGGAGGTCTACGGACTCCAAAAATTGGGATTTACAACGCAGGACCGATAGGTAGATGGGCAAATTTACTGCCAAATTTGTTACGATGCTTAATGTTTTTTTCTCGCCCACTATCCAGCAGTTTCTGCACCTATTGTAAGACTGGAGTTTGTTTATATAATTATACCATTCCTACAATATGTTGAGAATCCTGCTTAGTTAGAGAAAAAAGAAAATTGCTGGCTTCAGCAATGTTTTTACACCATATTTTTCAGTCTACTGCATGGAATTGCACAATCAACTTTGAAAGAGCTGAAGGAAATGGCAGGCACTAGCCCAGTTTTCTAAGTTATCCCTTAAGATGTCCTCTGGGCCACCAACATTTCTGCACATGCCTCCCCATTGTGAATAGGTCTGATGGTCTCATTTCAAGTGCTGCTTAATTCTGTTACTCCAATCATGTCCTAAGTGTAATATCTCTTGCCTCTTTGCTTGTATTGTTTAATGAGTTTGTTGAAAGTGTCATTGTACTGTTTCTCTCTACTTAGAATGTTCTTAATCTTTAGTAAAAGTTACGCGATGGGAGTGCTATGAAAATAAACTGAAGCTCAGCCTAGCAGCTGCAGTGCACCATGACGCAACATATCCAGGCAGACTTTATTTAAATGCAGTGAATATTAATAGCTCTTTCCCAGGTAGTGAGTGATAATTCTGAGTATCTGGTGTGGTTGGGGTTATTGATGTTCAGAATGGACCGCCCTGATTAAGGCAATCCGGCTCCTATGTAATTGCTTTTTAATCACTGTCTTAATCATCTCAACACAGAGACAACCTTGTATAAACTTGTGCATTCTCCTTTGCTGCCTTGCTTTCTCATGCACAGACTCTAACGCTTCCTGCTGCTGGCACCGCGGGAATGAACACTAACCAGTGGAAGGAGTGGTTTTTGAGGACTAAGGACCAGGCAGTATTGTCCCACAGAGGTCAGGAGTTCATCTTAAACACAGCAGGTTCTTCTCCTCCCTCGACACCACCGCTGTCATTGGTCAGTGCCAGGCTGGTCTGCCTCACTGGCACTCAGACTTGCTCTATTTCCCCGTTTCAGGGTTGATGCCATGATGGGGGAAGGAGGGCATGTGTCTGCAGTAGAGGATGGCTAATGCTGGCAGGCGATAAAACAATAACCACCATATCTACTGAAAGGGGTACGGTGTGGGGGTCTTGCTTCTGAGGGGTCTTTAAAAGATATCCGGACTGGCTTTTCTCAGGGGGAACGTAAGCATGGTTCAATAAGGATGTGGCCATCCCTGTGAACACAACCAACAGTGTAACATGTGCACATAACATCAACACCACTTGAAAGCAAAGCAGGATCCTTCAGATTAGCTCCAGTGCAAATCTTTGTTAATCCGGTTTATAGTGTCCAGAGGAGGACTTCATGTTAGCCTCTTGCAGGCTGTGTGAGAGCTCTCTGACTTTACAACGCACCTTAGACCTTTGTGTCGAACCTGCGTGGCAAAGGTTCTAATCTCAACAGGGTTGGTTTACCACTTCATCCTTCCATGCCCAATGAACCGAGGAGCTACGTGTTTCATTGTCTCACTGTCTCCCTCAATTCCATTTTTAGTTTTGGCTATTTGGTGGTTCTGAAAGCGCTTCTTACAAACTGAAACTACTGATGAGATCTGAGGTGGGACACACAGCCTGTGGGCGATGTCTGGTTATGTTCCCCCTCATTGGCGCCTATGGCCAAGCAAGTCCCTATAACAATTCCCACCCACTAGCTGCCCCTCCCCACCCAAATCACATTCCCTCAGAACTCATTGAGTCCAGCTCTGTGCTCTCTGACAAGCCTTCTAAAAGTAATGCCTTAATTACAGCTACAAACCTCCTAATCCTGCACCTGGTGTAATATAACGTCTTAATCAAGTGTGCCTTCGGCTACTTGATTTACAGGCAGAGTGTGAGTGTTTGCACCTGTTTCTGAGAAGATTTCAGAGGTCTAAGTCAGAAATTAGATTGAAGTAGTGTGAAGGATTGCCATTTGGCAAGAGTGTAAAAGCCCTAGCTTTTTTGATTTGCATTAATAACAAAATGACGCTGCTCATTTTATCTGCAGACCAGACCCCACTTTCAACAAACTCCATATTAAAAGCACAGTTCACTTCTTTGCACTGCTGCATCAATATCCTGACCTGCAGCACTTGCTCTCCAGTGGCACAGAGCAGGTTTAAAGGTCACAATGCCTCTTGATAGCTGGGGTGACAGCAAAGTCACTTTAGCAACTAGGCTGCATTTAAAAACAGTTTAATCTTTAATCATAAGCCATACCTGAGATTTGGATATGGTGGCTGAGACTTCACATAATTATTGAAGCCACCTCTGCTCTGTATCATACATATGTCAACTCTGTGAACCAAGGCCAGCCATGGACAGGCTTTGTGTATTCTCTCTAGATTACCTGTTTCTGTTGCACCAGGCAGGACAATATCCAATGGCAAATGCCTCTGTTTTGATCCTTTGTGAGGTTGGGAAACACCTCTCTCCAGCGGGACAGTCTCTTGCAAGGAGTGGGCCTGGGAAACAGGAATCAAAGAGATCACAATAAATAAAATGATTAGCCTTACCCCGGGTTGTTTCATGCCAAAGGACCTATGATGCTATTGGTCTGGGAAGAGGTGGAGTTAGTCTAGTCAGCGCAGTTGGGGGATGCATTTCACCATCTTGTTTTTCTCTGTACCCATTTCCTTCCTGTCTCCTACACTTCCTCTAGCACAAATCACTTTGAGGAAAAGCCAACCAGGCAAAGACCACTTGTCACAAGGATAGGGATTGAGCCCATTAAATGTGGCTTACTTTCATCTAATCTCATGGGGCCTTTTGCCAAGCACCTTCTTTTATTTAATTGTGGACTATCCAGGACTTAAGAAATAATTCAATTGGACCTCTTTTGGGAAAGATGATCGTTCCAAAGTTCCCCAAGGCAGAGGCAAGCTCTGCTTTCTACCCACTCCCAGGGCACATTTGTTGTGGCTTGTGCTGAGCAACCAGACTTGCCACTTTGTGTGTAAACCTTCCTAGGCTGGGAGAGCAGAGCCAGTAAGGAATCACCCTGTCCCAGAGCCCCTGCAGGGGATGCCAGAATCCTGAGGATCAAAACAGACAGGATTCCAGTTTTCACTGCATCAAACTGAGCCAGCTGTATTTGAGTCATGTTTGCCACATTTGAACAAGAAGGATCTGCTGATGTTGCCTTTGGCACTCGCTCACTCCTCTAACCACTGTGCTCACCTAACTGAAAAGGCTCAAATCCACTTTACCCCAGCAGACCTCCTTCACACTGCCTGCAGGAGCCCCAGCAGCTCATACAGATAACGTTTAACTGCTGCATCAAACCAAGCTTCAAACCACCCCGACTTCAAATAACATCACAGTTCCACTCAGACTGCAGGGACCACTCGCTTGAATCTGACTCATCACCTGGAATAAACACTGACTCACCGCCTCCAATCCCGGTTCGACCCAGAAGCACAACAGCTCAAAGCCTAGCTCAGCACCATCAAAACCGCCTAAACTTGGAATCAGGTACTTTGAAGCAACCCTTTCCCCTGGTCTACCTTTTGGGGCCCTAGAGACTGGTTAAGTCTCTTTTGCATTTTTTCCACCAAGAACATATACTTTTAGAATGCATTTTTCCATGTCTTTCTTTTTCTAAGTATCCACAGTGCTATATAATTATAGTTTGTATTACCCTGTCTTCCTTTACTGTGGTGGGTTTTTGATAGTTAAGTGTTCAATTGATGTGTGCAATTACAGTACAAATGTTATACACCCTTGATTGGACATTATTTTATGGTGGCACTGTGTACTGTTGCTGTGTGGGGTCCTACTGGCTCAATTTCACACTCCTTCTGAGAGAATTGTCTTCCCTCGGCCCACATTACCACAAAAAGCAGTGCCTGTTTTACCTTTATGATTGCAATCACCTTTGCTTTGTAGCGGTTTGGAGGCTGAGTAAGCAGGTTAGCCACTACTCATCTTTGTACTACTGTAGAACAGAGGTAAGTTTGTATCAATCAGTATAGCACTGTAGAGATTATAGGTGTAGTCTCTACAGCAATGTACTTGTAACTTCAGCTGTAATGTATTAATGCAAAACATGTAAAATGTATAACCCACCTGCACCTCCTCTGTAACTAAGCTCCCCTCAAGTAACAGTGCCATGATGCCCGAGGGCTATTTGTGCGCTATACAAATGGAAAAAATAAAATAAAGAGGTGTCCTGGGGGTTTAGGTATCGAGGTTGGAGAAGCAGACGTTATCGGCTGACTTAACGGTGAACAGCTTGCCGGCCCTCTACCAATGAAAGAGGTGGAAAGGTTGTCATAGTGCAGAGGAGAGGGAGGAGCTGGGAGTTCATTGGGTGAAGAGTGCCTTCACTCTGTGGGGAACCTCACAATTACTTATGGCAAAGTGGACATTTTTGGCGTTTCTAACATTCTGTTTGTAATTTTCACAGTTGTTGATTAGATATTTATTTATTTATTTTTTATTTATTTACATTTATAAAGCGCTCACACAGCCCGCAGGCATCGAGGCGCTGTTACAGGAATTGTTTGTTTTTCTTAGTTGCGTAATTGTGTTTTTTTTGTCTTAGTTACGTATTTATAACGCACTTAAACACCGAGGTTTCTAAGCGCGGACCCGGGGATCGAACCTGTTGCTGCTTCGTGTCGTCTTGCTTCCAAGACGCGCACGCTGCCGCTGAGCTATCCTCCTGGGACAAGAAAAGTCATTAAGACAGTGTTTACTGTAAACTATCTCGAGCACCAGTTCTGGAAAGTATGAGAGGTCATGAGTAGTTGTATGGGTCTGGACATCGGTGGAGGCTGAAAAAAAGGAAATGATGTGAAAGTTATAACAGGAGGCTATAACCAAATGTACATATAAAGGAACATACTGAAGCTGTGAGGCAACATTACAAATGTTGGAAGGAGAAGAAGAAGAAGGAGAAGAAGAAGAAGAAGAAATTAGGGTGAGTGGGCATCTAATGCATCTATATTGAATTGGAACTCCTCTTGAATCTGAATGATATAGCACAGAGAATCCATTACTTTATGTATTTTGTTATTCTTTTATGTTGTAGATGGATTATAATCTGTAAATGGAATAAATCAATGGATCTTTTTCCTACTGATGAGACACGCAAATCGTGTGGTGAAACATGCGTAGAGGGAATAGACATTTTGTTTATACCAGAGAGACTTGAAATCTTATTCAAAATTTGGTTTTCAACTAAAATACCTTGGACTCATGCTCATATCAAAAATTGAATAAGGGAAAAATGTTGATTTTCTTCTCAAGATGGACTAGAGATTTTCTTTATACAAGAGAGGCTTGTAATCTTAGTCCAATTTGGTTTTCAACAACAACACAATGTTGGAATCATGCTCCCATCACAAATTGAATGACAGAAAAACTGATTTAATTCTCAAGGAAAAATAAAGAATACATTTTCAAAATAACAACGTGTAGAGGAAGTCCCAAATAAAGCCTGCACTCCAATCATCCAGTTTGAAGTACCAGGAACGTTCATACCAAGATATGTGATGTATGATGAGCAAATAAACCAGCAGAGAGCCGCAGTGGGGTTCTGCCCGGTACCTATTAGAAGAGCAACACCTATTGAAGTACCGATACCCAGAAAACCATGGACAGTAAGGTATCCATTAAGAAAACCCTATCAACAAATTTAACGAAATGAAGATCGCCTAAGTACTGTCCCGGAAGAAACCAAAAAGGTCTTAGTAGAAGATGAATGGTGACATCACAAGGACACGGACTGATGTGCAGATAGATGAAATGTCAACCAAAGAATGACAGACACAGACAAAACGCCATGGATAAAGATTTCGTGAACCTCAAGGGGGAGAAATATTACGAAGCTCAAGCTGTAAGCAAGATGAAGATATTCAACTAGTTTACACCTGTAAATATGCTTGGAACCCCAGGAAAGCTAAGAAAAGAGTGCAGCTTGCTATGCTTAAACAAAGCACTTCATTATAAGGTTATTTCTACTTTGCACAAAAAGCAGACCCAACCCAAGTTACTAAAGGCCAAACGCAAGAAGATTCATATTCTAGCAAAACGAGGAGAGACGGCTGAATCAAAACTCAGCAGAGGCAGCTTGTGCCAGGGAAGCTAAGGTCATACCAGTAGAAGCTATGAACAGTAGTTACTTTTAATTGAAACTAAGAACAGAATATCCTGCCTCTGAAGGATCGAGATAAGACGGCGAAGGCAGGTGGCGGGTGAAATGAAAATCAAATACACAAATTGAGAGAAACGAGACAAATTCACGATTTGGGAATCACGTGACCAGCCGAGCAAGAAACAGCACGGGTTCACACCTACGCTTGGCACCGAACCAAGCAGAGATAACAGAACGTTTCCAGACAGAAGATGCAGTTTCGAGGCCAACCACAGTGTACTATTTGACACATGGCTATTAAAATTATGATTCATTGTAACAAGGGCTGGAGGAAGGCTGGGTAACTAAGGGGCACCTCGCACCGGGCTGACCATTCTGTGTGCTGCTAAGCAAGTGGAAAATTATGCATGGGGCTGGTGCCAACCCAATCACGATGGACCAAATAATCTAGGGTCCTATAGCTAGTAGAACCAATGAGACGTCGCACTTTTAGTGACGTCTACAGTAGTCATTTTCGAAGGAAGGGCTTAGACGCCCACCTGACAGTATTTACCCAATCCTCTCACTCCGTTACCATATACAGATATAGTACCTGTAGTAAAGTTACCTTTTCCTAACCAATAGAATTGCATGTTAACTTTTGAGTGTTACACGTCAATTATGACGAGTTTTGAGTATAACTGTTAAAACTTGTATGAAGTTCGTTGAAGTTGAAGCGAGAAGGACAATCGCATCACTGCTGAAATCCATAACTCCCCATTTTTTGTACTTGTCATTAAACAGACTCCCTTTGCCAAATTATTGAGTTGTCCTTATTGATTGGTGTTGGAGTAATACATCTGCACCCCCATACATCTCAAGAGTGCAGCTATCTCGTCTTAAAGTACTTCTGAGCGAACCTCGGCTCTATGGGCCAGCCGGGGGTCTCTGGAGTACACTTGGTAGCAGAGATCGGATGGTTATCGACTATCGATTATTGACTAGAATAAGACACCCGTTGACCGTCGACATAAAGTAACTCTAGGTCTTCGGCAATATCACGAGTCCTTTGCCGTTCGGCTGAGTAGACCGTGAACCTCCCTGTGGACAGTGGTAGTGTAAAAGAAGTCTGCAAACCAGGGTCTGAAGGAACCCGCGTTTCCCCACGCAACCCCTTCCCATTCCTACGGGCAGCTGAGCAGGCAAAAAGCTGAAGAAGGCGGTAACAAAGGCGGTGATCCCGAGGGTCCAGAGAGGAACAATGCGAATGGTGAGTGAAAGAAACTGAGTGTTTTGGCAAAAGTGCATGCTTTAGAACAAGTAAAGGGAAAAGGTAACGAAGGGAGGTGGGAAAACAAAATATAGCTAGAAGTAGAGAAGAATGTATATATATATGAGGGGATAATGACTCGAGGATAAATAAACAAAAGAGAGGTTACCGGGGAGGACATCCGAGAAGAGAGCGGTTACCGTGGGGCACACCTGAGAAGTGAGAGGATTCACCTTATTCCTACGCTTTAAATATAAGCGACTAGAAGAAACTTGTATCCAGAGTCCCACATAATGGGAAAAAATAGACTACCACAGCGATTAAAGACGCCTTGAAAGGGGTACTTTTAATCTCCACGAAGGGGTAATGATTAGAGGCAGAGATACCTGTGACCAGCTGGTGTTCAACTAGTCTGTTAAACATCTGTCTTACATGTTTGTTGTGACGTCACAAGTCAGAATATTTTCTTTGCGAAAACTGATTTAAATGATTGAATAGCTCAGGTAATAGCGCATACGAAATGATGTTTTTTGAAAATAGAAGATATCAAATTTTGGGAAAAAAATCTGTATTGGAGCTTGCAGTGTTTGGTGCTCGTTCATATTGTTGGAAGTTGTTTAAGGCACGTGAAGCATTGACAAGTGTTATACAAGGAGAAAGGGAATAGATCTAAGCATGGAAGTCGTAACTCCATTAGCACACCTATGCAAACAGTTGCCGAAACATGCCCCTAAGCTGAAAAAATACAGTACAGACTGGGTAAAAGGAACCGCCCACAAAATGTTAATGCCATGGCCACAAGGGGGGTCCTTATCTAACGCTGTCTTGCAACACATGACAACATATTTGCATGCCACATACACAGGTAAAAAGTTAGACAAAAGCCTTGCTGTTCAAGAACTTTGGAAAATGTATGGACAGGGAAAGGAAGAGGAGCTGCCAACAGATTGGATAATTAATGTATGCACAGAGGGGGGTGAGACTCCTACTGCACCACCTGCCCCATCCGAAACAAAGGTTGAAGAGAACAAAGATGAGGGGCTATATCCGCTGAGAGAACTTAAAGCAGCAACAGGCCATAGTAACCCGTCATATGAGTCACCAACGCAAAGTAGTGACGAAAATCAAGGGAGAGAAAAGGATAAGGATATCGCCTCCACGGTCCCAAGGGACAAGGAGAGACGTAAGGATGAAAGAAGGGACGAGACACAGTAAAGCTCTCGATAAAGAGAGAGAAGGGAAAAGAGGGAAGGGAAACGATGATAGAACTGTTGAGATAGCATTTGCAAAGAACGAATTGATGGGAGGGCAAATTTTATTGACTCGATGGCAAAGGCATTGATGATGCGAAACAAAAAGAGAGATTAGACAATGTACAGAGAAAGGAGAACGAGAAGCAATTGAGACGAAAGAATAAGGAAAAGGGATAGACGAATGCGAGAACAGCTATATCGCAAAGAGCAAGAAAAACAGCTCGATCGCAAACAGAGAGCAGCCAATGACCAAGACAGACAGAAGCAGCAAAGGTCAGAGGAAGAGCAAAGAATACGAGAGAAAAGAATAAAGAGACAAGTAGATGAGGAAATCCAAAGGGCAGATGAATGAAGAAATGAAAAGAAAAAGGAAGAAGATAGGGTCAGAGAAAAGGCAAGGAAGCGCAGAGAATTCGATGACGATGTAGAACGTAAGTGAAGGCAGAGAGCACGTGATCTTGAATATCTGAAGGGAGAGGTTAAAATACCTGATCCTGTGGTAGATTGGGAAGATATAGAAGAATTCTTTCCTGCGTACGATTCAGTACCAGGCACGTCTGGGGCGAATATGGAAAATGACTTCGACACGAGAAGCATCGGAGAAACAATCGATAGAATATATGATGAAATGGGGCTTGAACAAATACCCCAAAGGGAGGGGGAAGACGAGCGCCTGGAGAGCACTCAGCTGTACGACACTGAGGATATCTCCCGAAGTAGTGGGAATAGAGAGCTATCCCTGGATAGGCTAGAAATAAGTATGAACAAAGAAGACACGAGAAGTGGCACTAGTTGGGCTCAGACAATGTCCGACTCAGAGAGGGAGGAGCGCGAGGAAAAGAAGGTAGAGAGACGAGCGAAAGATGACTCCTAAGGGAAAAAGGAATAAGATGGTCAAAAACTAGCGAGTCCGCACCAAGGGCATCAGAGTCATCCACGCAGTCAGACTGACACAAAAAATTATCTCACTGTCAGACGGGGGTGTCATCACCACCCTTTGTGGACAGGCTCAGGACATTGCCAGGCAGATGGCGATGCAGGAATATTACCCCTGCAATAGGCAGGAGAACAATGGGAGAAGAGAGAGAGGGCTATGCATCCCAATTTCCGCTACTCGTGAAGGTGGGAGTAAGACCACAATATATTCCATGGCCACACATGGCTCGAGAAAACTTGAAAAACAAGCTTCCAATGCTGACTTAGGGATCCGGAAAGTGGATACACAAGTTAGAAAAAATGACAGGAGGAAACACGTTAGCTATAGGAGATATTAAGGGTCTCCTAATCACTATACTTGGTGAGAGAGCAGACGATGTGTGGACACGAGCAGGCTACCCTAGTGTAACCACAATTAATACCGTGCATGACGGAGCTCCATTTAACAATTGTAGAGCCGCAGTATGGAAAGCGCTACGAGTGCTGTATCCAGACACTTCTGATATGGGAGCTATAATGACACGAAAAATGAAGGAGTCTGAGGATCCTTTAATTTACATACAGAATTTTCAAGACGTATGGGCACTTGAGACTCATGAATTTTGGACGAAATCTATACCTGTGTTCTACCATATATTGTGCCAAGGGCTGCCAGAGCCGGTATAGAAACAGCTCAAGAAATTGGTAGGAATTGAGGCTAAACCTTACGCAGAAATACAGCTGACCACCGCACATTATGGCAGACTACTGCAAGAAAAGAATCGCAAAAAAGAAGCTGTACGAAAGGGTGAGGAAGAAAAATTGGTGCAGAAGAAATTGTCAAAGTATGCTCTTGAGGGAGCCATGATAACAATCGTAGCTGAATCGAGCATGCAGCAGGTGACTAATCCACAGCAGAATAATCAGGGCAATACAGGGTTTTACCCACGGGGAAGAGGATTTAGGGGAAGAGGATGGCAGAGTAATCAGGGAGGCTTTCAGAATAACCAAGGAGGTTTCCAGAATATGCAAAATGGCAATCAAGATATGTCAAATGGGCAAATGATCCGACCACTGCCAGTATGTTGGTTGTGTGGGATGACGAGGCATGTAGCGCGCACATGCAGAAACCAAGGCATGATGCAAAACGGCCATGGGAGCAGGCATGGTGAATCCACCTGCAGTTTTACAGCAGGGAGTTGTACAGAATCACATGGTTCAACAGCAAACACCAGGAGCTCGACAAAACCCACAGCCCAAAATGTAGTGAGTTTTCCACAAGGGCAGTCCCAATAGTCACTGCTACAAATGTCACAAACAATGAGCTCAGGGCAGACCACGAGCCCTGGAATGAGGAGTAACACTGGTAGTGGGGGAAATCCACCAGCACACAGTGGGCCAAATTTGTATATGGACTAGGACAGCTCACTGGGAACCCTGGTGTGTTCTATCCCATCACTGACATTAGACCTCACCAGGAAGTTAGGGTGGATGTTGTTATAGGGGATAAAGAATATTCTCTTAGTTGACACGGGTGCAACACGCTTGTGTATACGTGAAGGCAAGTTTTCCTTGTCCGACGAGGCCAATAATACTGAGTTTCACAGGAGCCACAAGTCGTGTTCCCTTCACAAATGCACTTCCATTCTTTATAGAAGAATGTGAAATTAATCTGCCTTTACTATATTGTCATCAGACCCCAGTAAACATTTTGGGTAGAGATTTAATGACGAAGTTAAATATGACAATCTCGTTCACGGAGGAGGGCATAGTATGCTCAACTCCAGGAATGCACTGTTCAAACATATGCAAAATTATTAGAGCATATGTGGGACACACAGATATGAGGGCTATACCATTACAGCCAGAAATATTTGCATATGGTATACGCGTGCTAATGACAGGGCTGTCAGGCCTTGCAGACAGAACCATGAGAACCCCAGATGGGTTCCTATTTAGACCAAGAATACCCGTGCACGAGGAGAAGTATTTCCCTTGATGATGCACACAGCTGCAGTACGAGGGAGAGTGGTCTTGATTGACAGTTATGACGACGAAGGCAGACAATGGTGCGCAGTAATCACCATTGAAGAAGGATATCGTTTGACTGACGTCACCGATGACTATCTGTTTGAAGAGCAAGCAGATATGGGAGAGACAATGGTGGAAGGGAATCTCACCTTTTGGGTGGGAATGATCAAAAGGGAAATGCTTCAAAGAATGATGTTGGCACGAAACAGTGCTGAATATTTTGATGGCGACATGGCCCAGGTGCCTGTCTCAGTGTGGACCACAGGCCCCTATGACGTAGGCCTATTGAAAAGGGTGGGAGAAGTAAAATTTAAACTACAACCAGGAGCAATTCTCCCAACAGCATGACAATATCCCATGTCCAGAGAGGCAGATGAAGGAATTTTTAAGACAATTTCAGCGATGGTGGGGCAGGGTATCTTAGTGATGTCAGAGTCATCATGTAATACTTCGGTTTATCCGATCAAGAAATCAAAGGGGGGGATCTTGGAGGCTAATCCAGGATTTACGCCCAATAAATGATATTGTTGAGGCTGTGTTCCCTTTAGTCCCTAACTCGGCTACAATCTTATGTAATATACCTGTTGAGGCAAAATATTTCACGGTGATTGACTTGAAAAATGCATTTTTCTCAATCCCGTTGCACTGGGACTCACAAGATCTAACGTCATTTATGTTCAGACAGATGCGTCTGAAAAGCACAGGGCTACCCCAGGGGTACTGTGAGTCTCCATCTATTTTCAGCAGAGTCCTGCAGATGGACTTAAGCAATATTGCATTAAAAAGTGTTGTCCTGCAATATGTGGATGACATCTTGATCTGCAGCATGACAGAGGAGCAATGCAGGCATGAGTTTGTTCAGCTATTAACTATACTGGCTGAGAAAGGATATAGGGTTGACAAGGAAAAGTTACAATATTGTCAACAAGAAGTGCTATACATAGGCCAGCTGATCTCACATGAGGGAAAAAGAGTGACCCCAGAAAGGGCTGAAGCCATACTGAACACGTTTAAGCCACACACGATAAAACAGATGCAGAGATTTGTAGGTCTATGCAACTATGTCAGGGCATGGGTCTTTGGTTATAGCTCTTACACTAAGCCTTTCCTTCAGGCTCTAAAGCAGGCCCAAGTGACAAAAGAAAAGATTGAATGGTCCGAGACCATGGAGAAAGGATTTGCTGAACTAAAAAAAAACATTTGGACAGCACCAGTTCTAGGGATTCCTAATCATGCAGAGGAATTTCACCTGTTTTCGGGCACGAATGGCAGCGTTATGACGGCAGTACTCACATAGAGAACCACATTGGGGTACAAGCCCCTGGCATACTATAGTGGAAATTTGGACCCAGTAATGAGAGGTCATTTCCCGTGCAAACAAAGTTTAGCTGCCGCCGCATTTGCCATAGAGAAAGCGACGACCATTATAATGGGTTGCTCCATGACGTTGTACGTTGAGCACTCACTATTTGCTATTCTAGAAAAATCAAAGGGCACACTGACATCTCAGAGAGCTTCTGCTTATGAAATGATCATATTGAATCAATCGATTAAGATAGTCCGATGTAAGATAGTCAACCCAGCTACGTTTATAGCAGAGCCCGTCACTGAAGGAGAGCCAATACATGACTGTGCAAACTATGAAGAATTCTGTGACGAAATTCCCAGGGTAAAAGAAAATGCCTTGGCAGAAGGAGAGATCGTCTTTATTGACGGTTCTTCGAGGATCGATCAAGGTGACAGACCAAGATATACAGGCATTGCTGTGATGAAGCACACAGCAAATGGAAAATTCCGAGTACTTATTAGTGTGCAAATAGCATCTCATTATTCAGCGCAGGCTGTAGAATTATTGGCATTGACACTCGCTATTGAGAATCACGCAGACCAGGAAGTAACGGTGTACAGTGATTCCGCCTATGTGACGTCGACAGTGCACGCAGGCTTAGCATGCTGGAAAAGGAGGGGCTACCTTCAAGCAGACGGCACACCAGTGCAGCATGCAGCCTTATTGGACAGGCTGATCAAGGCACTACAGCTCCCAGTGGGCAGAGTGGTCATGAAATGCGCCGCCCCATGAAGGGGACTGATTTCATCTCACGCGGAAATCACGCAGCAGACACGGAGGCCAAGCGTATGGCATCCAAAAGTGAGACGATCATGGAAGTGGAAGTCATCCATCTCAATGAAAGAATGATGGTTGCACGTGCTACAACTGAAGAATATAACAATCTTGGGCAAACCCAGTTGATGGAACTCCAAGTGGAGGCACCACAGGAAGAGAAGAATCTTTTGAAACGTCGAGGGTGTTCTTTAAACTCCTCTGACAGCTTGTGGCAACAAGACAGCACTGGTAAACCGGTGATGCCTGTAGCCCTATTGAAAATAGCGCTGGAGCAGTTGCATTATCCGGCACACATGACAAAAGAGAATCTAGCAGCAACACTCTCAGAAGACCGGTTCATACCGAATTTAACCGAGCACGTTGTATTTTTTTTATAGTAAACTCTATAATTTGCCAACAATTCACAGCTGGGCATACATTAAAAGTAATGAGGAGTCATCCCCAGACCAAATGGTCCTTTTCAGAACATTCATGTCGATTACGTCGACATGATTCAAGTATGTAACGGGTACAGATACTTAATTGTTGTGGTGTGTCCATTCTCTAGATAGATTGAGGAAGCTCTTTGTACACACCCAGACTCTACCTGTGCAGCCACATTTTTAGTGAGAGAGGTGTTCCACAGGTGGGGGGTGTGCGAGGTCATGAGATCAGATAATGGCCCTCACTTTGTTAATGCAATATTCGAACAGATTAGCTTGCTGCTTGGTATAAAGCGCAAGTTCTCGTCAGCGTATCATCTGCAAGGTAATGGGATCTGTGAGAAGCTCAACGGCCTATTAAAGGAAAGGATAGCCAAGTTGAAGCTTACTCTAAGAAAGGGATGGTTGCACTGCCTTCCTTTGGCACTGTATGCACTTAGGAACCAACCCGGTTCCGACCATCATCTTACACCACATGAGATAGCCACAGGAAAAAGAATACGTACTCCTCTGACACCCCGAGATAGAGCTAGATGTGATGCCCAGTCAACAGGAGAAATTTTAGGGTCTGAAATGCAAAATTACCTGAACTGCATGACATCTTGCCTTATTGTAATTTCACACCAGCTGCAGCGATGACGAAAGGGGTGCAGGTCAGCACAGGACACAGAAGGAGATACTACTACCGACACAGCTCAAGGACTTTGTGTACTATCCGTTTTCCCTGGAGACACCATCCTTCTTAGGAACCATACAAGGAAAAATTGGGATGAGCCAGGATTTAACTGTCCCCTCACAGTGGAGGACTGCATTCCTTCCGCAGTGAAACTACAAGGCAGGAGAACTTGGATTTTCCTGGCCGATATCAGACCCTACATCGGAGAAGGCCCCCTGCCTGCACCCCAATGAGAGGAGTCTACAAGCGAAGGGGAAGAACCGCAGCAAGTGCAGACGAGATCCCTGACGAGGAAAAAAAGGATGCATGTGCAGCCAGACAAAGATAAAGAACTGTTTGTAAATTGTAGCTTAAATTGGACACTCCTCTAAGCAGAAAGGGGATAAGGACATAAAAACGGACACTTTGTGCATCCTAGTTGCAGGGAGAAGGAAAAAATTGTACACATAAGCCACAACATAGTCTGTTATCTTTAAACATTGGACTGAGGCGCACCTAAGGCCTTGACAAAAAGGAACATGCCAGATTTTGATAGAGGACACATAAATTGGAAGGAAATACAGTATCCAGACTGATTCCACACCAAGACCCTATTCGGAATTACTTATGGTGTCCCACAGTAGTGACATCACCAAAGACGTGGTAAAGTACTTTAATCCAGTGCTAAGATCATACCCTTCATTGGTGGTCACTGACTTTCTTCAAGATCCTGAAAACGAAAAAAGAAGACTGCTTACTATAATTGCCAAACAATTCCTCTTACTTCCTGGATACAGTGAGGAGAAACCAAATGTCTCAAACAGAGAAGGAAATAAATGAGCTTGTCAACACATTGTTCTTTCGTATAATCGAAGACTGTCCAAATCTTGTCAGACGAACAACAGACACACTTACATTTATTCGAGATCCAGCGAATACAGAACATCTAAGCCAACTCCTAAACAAAATTGTGATCTTAGTTGGACTCCACACGAATGGACACTGCAGACATTGTTTACATTGAAGAGAAAGCATACAATCCTGTAAAACTCAGCAAGACAGGACGCATGTCCCTGTCACTAGAAGACAGCAGGTTGGCTCACAATGTCCTCTTTCGTCTAGTGACTGACTTTCCAGAGCTAGTGAGGAGACCGATCGATGTTGACGTCCTCACATTCATCAGAGATCCAGCTAATTTTGCACAGATGGGCATGTTCTTGCATGGAATCGTACTACAAATAGAACTCTCAAACCATCAACAGAACTATCTGAGGAGATTCTAAAAAGCTTTCCACTGAGGGACAGATCGAGGAAGCAGTGTCAAGGGTTTCCCATTCTTCCATTTGTTGTTATTATTTCTCTATTCTTCATATTGACCAGGAGACAAAATGTCTTCGGGACTGAAGCAAATCCGAGGCGTGGACTGGGAGATGACCTACTTTGAACATGCATAGTAAAAGAACTGGCCGAAGTGTTATTTGATTTGATTTTTCCCATAGTTTAGCAAAGGAACTGTATCCTCAAATAAGAGAGGAATGACACTTGTCGGACACCTGAACCTCTTAAACACAGAATCTGACAGACAATATTGGTTAAAGAAGTATAGTAAAGGGTAGACATTTGGCAAATGATCGAGATGGTGATCCAGAGCAGCAATCTTGTCCTCCCACAGGAGGGGAGACACCCACGTTTCTCTGAAAGTAAATGCTGCCGCCTAACCTACAGGGGCATAATGAATTTGTGTATCATATTCTTCATTGTTTTACTGTCATTAACGATCAGAACTGCATTTTTTATTGGTGCCCAAAGTGTTCCAATTCCAGTGCTCCCGCCTAATGATGCACGCATGAAACCCACAAAGGCACCCAGACCTTACATTGTCATTCGGGTCCATAGAAGATCTGATGGTGGAATGAATGTGCTTGTAATGGATGTGATTAGCAATAACACACACACACACACTTGTGGTAACAAAAAGAAAAGCCGTAGACAGGGTTGGCAAAGAGTGAATGAAGAAAGATTATTGGCAACCACACGCATGCAAACACTGAATGCCCACGCAACAGGCCTAGTGTCAATAACTGCAGAACCACAATCCACAACATTAGACAAGAAAACAACTGCATGCTATAAGAAGCCCCACAACAGATGAAATAAAAAGACAGTTGGAAGAAGCTGAATTCCTGAAGAAACAAAAAGAGCTAGAGAATCAGCAAACAGACAACATTGCCTAGTATATATATTCCTGTGAAAGGGACAAGCACTAGTTCCACAGTACAACCATATACTAAACCAATGCCAGAATGGATACAAAAATTTCTAGCCAGAAAGAGAAAGGCGTATGAGGACCAAGAAAGAGCTGCCAGACTCTTGTCTACTCAAATGGCACTGATGAGGAAGCCGGCAACAATGGACAGGGATACCTGAGAATCCTCCAGCAAGAAAGAGCCATACAGATGCATTCAGGGATGTAGTGATAGCAAACTACATGAAAACCTAAAGAATCGAGAGAAGCATGCATGGAGATGACAACAAACTAAACAACTACCTAGATGGCACAGCACATCTGGGAAACAACATTTGGTACCAGCACATGAAAGAAGTTGGAAGACAAAATTCAGAAGGGGAATGCTTTGTTTGTGCACTCCTACCATACAGCATAGGGAAGTCCAAGATCTTCATAGCTGTAGAAATCGATTTCCAGACAGCACACTGTCTTTCACACGTAGCCATGTGCAAAACTAGAGGCCAGTTCATGGGAAGTGACGCTTCCCTAATATGGGCAACTGAAACAGCCCATCCCGACGAAGATGATTATGTTTAAGACATTAAGACAAGAAACAGAGCTCATAATAGGAACCATGTAATCCGGTACGAGAATCCTTGTTACGCTCACCTGGTTCCCACAGAGGCATCGATCTGAACTGGACAGCTGCGGTCTCCACCAATGTGACGCGTAGGGCCGAGATGACGGACTGGACTGGCCCACCTAGCTTCGTTTGCTTGGCCCGTAGGAATATTCTTATGTAAATGGAGAAAGGGAATTAACCACCCGTGGGGTTGAACGTAAATCCCCTCACCCCCGCTGTTCTCCCCACAGATCACCTTTGATGTCCCCTCTTATAGTCTCACCTGATGGTTTGAAAAGATGAGCTCTCCATCCTGCATTGAGCACAGGGGCGCGTTGATAACCATTTGCTTCACTGGCTCGAAGGAATTGGTGAGTTCCAAAACAATATTGACTCCGAAAAGTATGTAGTTCGTAAGAGTTCACATGTCTGACTTCCACACTTGTCCGATTCCTTGCAGTTTGCAGCTTGACCCCAGCGAAGAGTTCCTCGTGGTAGCTGATGAAGTTCGGGTAAGGATTTAGCTTATCCTACACAGTTCAATAAAATAAGGCCAGAATGTAACCCGTGGCTTGCTCCCTTATTCAGGTGTGGTGAGAAAATATGAAGTTCGGGGAATAATGCCTCCGGCGGTAAAATTAGGTAAGTCTATTGTGGTGAGAAGAGTTCCCCTTGTTTGTCCCTTCGTCTCACCATGTTGTCCTTTTGTTCCCCTTAGGGGCCGGGGTATGGAGAGGATGCAATGGAGACTGCGCCGACCCGTGAAGAGGAATAGTACCCCAGACTGTAATCAGGTGAGTCTATTGAGGTAGTTACTATTGCCTCTGTTTATTCCCTTGGCTCACCTTTGCTGTTCTTGTGTTCCCCTTAGGTGCCATAGTGCGGCGGTAATGTGCAGAAGGATGCGGTGGATTGTGAGGATGCTGCTAAGGCTGGTGAGTTCAGCGCGGCACTGCAGCAGGCGAGGCGGCGCACGTAAAATGCTTCTTTCTTCCAGCTCGAAGGCGCAGTGGATCCGGAATTCAGGTAAGGATCGAAGATTTTGCTCTTATTCTAACCTCTTCTCCTTCTGTTCCGCCCTTTTTCTAGGAGCTGCAGACTCGAGGCGGGCGTGGCAGAAGACTGGATGCAGGCTTGCAGACACGGTGAGCGTTACGCTGCTAGATGCAGAATAACGCGAAGCGTGTGCTGCTCTTCGGGCATGGTTTAAATAGCCTCCAAAGTAGTCCCAGGTAAGTATTTCTCCCCAGCCCCACCCGAGTAAAGAATATTCCCTAGGTAAAATAGTCCCTTCCAAGCCTCATTTGGCTTGGAGCTCTGCAGCATGGTCTGCATCAGGTAAGCTTGCAGCATGGTCTGCATCAGGTAAGTTCTACTCTATGAGCCTGGCGCCATAGGCGCCAGGACTGACTCCATATGAGCCTGGCGCCATAGGCGCCAGGACCGCACCCAAACAGCCCCTAGCAGGGTTTTTTGGCTTGCTCTAAATAACTTGATGCCTGCTTCCGGGGTTGCTGGACCTGGTCTGGTTCCCCGGGGGTAGGCATCATGACAGCCTGGAGTTAAGGGAGCAGAAATAAGTCCAAAAATGTCCAAGGAAAAACTCCAGAAGAGGTTCGAAGTTGGAAGGACAGACGCCAAATGCAGATTTGGGGAAAAGTGCTTTCACCAGACGGATGGGAAAAAGGAGTAGTGATTTGCAGAGCATGGATGGTCTTTGGAGCCTTCAAAGAAGCAATTGAAAATTCACAAAGACTATGCGAGCCACTGTGGTCAAAGCTCGCAAAACTACTGACATGGATCGAAGACAGAGGAGGACCCTTGCGGATAATACCACTGGAGAGCTCGAAATTGTGCTTCAGGAATAATGGCACAAGAAAGATGGGAGAGAATCAGAACTGTGGACAAATCTTTGATGCCCCAGGAATGGTGCACGGAACGGCGGTAATTATGGACCATTATTGGGCATGCGGATCCAAGCATACATCAGACTGCCGAAGAACTAGGGAGGTATTTGTACCATAGTGAATGTCCACATTCCAGCATTAGTGATTCCGAAAAGTGACTTGAATATTGACAGCTTCCCAAAAGCAGATGATCACCTGAGGAAGAAGAGATCTGTGGAACTGCTGACTCAAATGAAGAGAGAAAATTATTTCTCTGCTAAATCAGAAGAAGCCTTTCATGCAATCCCAAATGAACACAGGCTGTTCAGCCTCACCTCATCAGTGTTCACAATGATTTTCGTGCCGAGAATCCAAGTTGGAGTAAATACTAAATGGTTGCAGATAACGAGATGGGAGTTACTGCAGACCATCAACACGCCCATAAAAGGATTCAATGCAATCAAAGAAGAGCTAAGAGCCATCCAGAACAGATATGCCCTTTGACATGATCACAGCTATGGATGGAGGAGTTTGTGCGCAAATAGGAGATTCATGTTGCACATTTATACCTTCTCACGATGAGGAAAATGGAACTTTAACGGAAGCTATAAGTATGCTGAGAAATCTGCAGAACCAGATGATCGATGAAGCTGGCAAAGTTGATGATGACAGCTGGTTTGGATCACTGTTTTCATGGGTCCCACAGTGGATGGCGGACGCATTCAAGTTCTTGGGAGCCCTGCTAGTGATGATATTACAAGGATTTTGTGATATCAAGATAATAATCTCTCAGTACCAGAAGACTGCTAATAAAAGCCATAGGGATCAAGATCATGATTGATGTCAAACCAGGATGGAAGCCCAAAGACCTGACTGATGAAGAAATAAGAGACTTTGTGAAGGCCAGCATTCACTCACCAGAAGGAACAAAGTTTCTCTATCCCAGAAAGCACAGAAATGATGTGGGAAGATGGGTTTACTGCAACCCAAATGGACAATGTCAATTGATGACATGGAATAAAGACGAACATGTAAGGACAGCAGCAAGCCTGATAGGAGTAATACAAATCTGGACTCCAAAGAGACACTTCTTCAAAATATCATGTACAGATCCAGACAATGAAGAAGGAATGAACCCAGGTGATGGAGTGAAGGTGAACACAGAAGAACTGAGTAAGATGAATCCAAAGACGGAAGTGAAAGTGGTCAATGAATCGCCCAGAGGGGGGAGTGTAGAGGAGGTCCCAAATAAAACCTGCACACCAATCGTTCAGTTTGAAGTACCATGAACATTCACACCAAGATATGTGATGTATGATGAGCATATAAACCAGCAGAGAGCCGCAGTAGGGTTCTGTCCAGTACCTATTAGAAGAGCAACACCTATTGAAGTACCGATACCCAGAAAACCATGGACGGTAAGGTATCATTAAGAAAACCCTATCAACAAATGAAAGGAAATGAAGATCCCCTAAGTACTGTCCCGGAAGAAACCAAACAGGTCTTAGTGGAAGATGAATGGTGATGTCACAAGGACCCGGACTGACATACAGATAGATGAAATGTCAACCAAAGAATGACACACAGAGACGAAATGCCATGGATAAAGATATTGTGATCCTCAAGGGGGAGAACGATGTTGAAATACAACGAAGCTCAAGCTGTAAGCAAGATGAAGATATTCAACTAGTTTACACCTGTAAATATGCTTGGAACCGCAAGAAAGCTAACAAAACAGTGCAGCTTGCTATGCTTAGTAGAATAGTGTGGCAAACGCCATTATACATAATCTACCTCAAACAAATCACTTCATTATAAAGTTATTTCTACTTTGCACAAAAGCAGAACCAACCCAGGTTACTAAAGGCCAAACGCAAGAAGATTCATATTCTAGCAACACGAGGAGAGACGGCTGAATCGAAACTCGTCAGAGGCAGCTCGTGCCAGGGAAGCCAAGGTCATACCAATAGAAGCTATGAACAGTAGCTACTTTTAATTGAAACTAAGAACAGAATATCCTGCCTCTGAAGGATTGAGATAAGAAGGCGAAGGCAGGTGGTGGGTGAAACAAAAATCAAATACACAAATTGAGAGAAAAGAGACAAATTCACGATGTGGGAATCACGTGACCAGTCGAGCAAGAAGAAGTGCGGGTTCACACCTATGCTTGGCACCGGACCAAACAGAGAAATCAGAACTTTTCCAGACAGAAGATGCAGTTTCGAGGCCAACCACAGTGTACTAATTGACACATGGCTATTAAAATTATGATTGATTGTAACAAGTGCTGGAGGAAGGCCAGGTAACTAAGGGGTACCTCGCACCGGGCTGCCCATGCTGCTAAGCAAAGTGGAAAATTATGCATGGGGTTGGTGCCAACCCAATCATGATGGACCAAATCATCTAGGGTCCCATAGCTAGTAGAACCAATGAGATGTCATACTTTTAGTGACGTCTAAAGTAGTCATTTTTGAAGGAAGGGCTTAGACGCCCACCTGACCATATTTACCCAATCCCCTCACTCCGTTACCATATACAGATATAGTACCTATAATAAAGTTACCTTTTCCTAACCAATAGAATTGCATGTTAACTTTTGAGTGTTACACATCAATGATGACAAATTTTGAGTATAAATGTTACAACTTGTATGAAGTTCGTTGGAGTTGAAGAGAGAAGGACGATCGCATCACTGCTGAAATCCATAACTCCCTGTTGTTTGTACTTGTCATTTAAAGGACTCCCTTTGCCAAACCATTGAGTTGTCCTTATTGATTGGTGTTGGAGTAATACATCTGCACCCCCATCCATCTCAAGGGTGCAGCTATCTCGTCTTAAAGTACTTCTGAGTGAACCTCGGCTCTGTGGGCCAGCCGGGGGTCTCTGGAGTACAAATGAACATTGACTTATCTTTTTTACAACAAGCCACACACCCGTTTACCCGAATATTATATAGCTGCAAGCATAAGCATTGCCCCATAAACTTTATATTTTTTCATATAAAGTAACATACTAACCCTGTTAGGCGACATTACAAATATTGGAAACTGATCCAAAAGTCACAAAAGAAGAAGGGGAAAACTGAGAAGAAAAGGACAGCAAAGAGAGAGTGGTAGTAGCATAGTAGCAAGACAAACTCGCTGGCAAGCCCGTGTTGTGCTCCAAATACTCCATGTCAGGAGTTCAAATCAAGGCTGAGGAAACGAGGGGGACGACAAGCAGCAACGCACTCCAAATTCAGTGCATGCTATTGTCCAATCACAAAGATCCAGACAGGATACGAAGTGCCACATCAGTAGGAACAATCAAAACAGAGATCCAAGGAAAATTCCAGTCAAGCCAAAACCAGGAACTAGAAGTCAGAAAGCAAAAGCTTCCATGCACCACAGAGGACGAACCCAGTTGTGGTGCACCTTCCTAAAATCAAGAGCTGTTTCAAATGAATAGCAAAATGGAAGATGTCTGCCGTGCATGGAAGTGGTGGAAATCTGTGTTTCTTGGTCCTTGACTGCCAATAACCAACAAACAGCCATTTTATAAGAGCCCAGGGCTGAAGGAGCACCCCACAGTGACCGACCATGAGCTGCATGGTGCACTTCCAAGGATGCAGACCAGACTGAAAAATATGTGGTGCCGGCGTATTTTCAGCATAAGGCAAGACTCGTGCAAGAAATGTGCCCAGCCCAAAGCATGAGTGCTGATGCTTAACATACACTCACAGATGGGTTTTAAAGAGTGCGATTCCTTCATAATTACTTCAGGAGCAGAGTGAAGTACCAGCCCACTCTTCTTTCCAGCTTGGTGTGCATGGAGAAGTGCCCCTTCGCACACTCCACTGCACTGCCGCTGAACTGAACTATACACAAATATATCAATTGACCCAAAAAGGTAAGATACTTTTCAGGGTGACCCCCGCTCCATTAAAAAAATGATGGGGTTGCAGGGGTGTCCCCCACAGGTTCCATGTCTTAATATCGCCGCAAGAATATGGCGATATTTTTGTATGGCAATATTTTTGCGGGGATATTAACACATGGAACCCTTTCCTATTGGAAAAAGTACCAGGCAGGAACCCCTACAGTTGAGCGATTTCTGTGAAACCAGACTTCGGCCACCGGTGCAGTGAAGCCTAAAAAACAAGTTGGACAACTGTTGACTTACATTTGGAGAACGTGAGGATTTTGTCTTCATTCCAGACATCAATTATTCATATACTTCCCATGAGCTGCCTGGCCGGAAGGTATGTGTGGGTTCAATGTAATGTTTTAGGGAACTCTGATCCAGTCTGGCTGTTCTGTAAGCAATACCTTTAAAGTAGGGCAGAGATCCTAAAATGGGATCCACCTCCACGATCCGATCCCAGCCACCAATGAAGACGGCTGCTCCCACCACACATGGCCACAATGCCTAGTGCAACACCACGCACCCAAGCAGGACATTTAAAATGAACGAGGGAGAGAAACTTTGACCAGTAGGCTTTCATTGGCATTGGGGTGGGGAGGGTCTCTTGTGACAGACCTAAAAGTGTTATGAGTTTGAAGGCAATGCCGCCTCCTCTGCCAGGTGCCCTGTTTTATGGAAAATGTGTGTAATCTGGTGAAATACGTATTGCAATACCCTGGTTGCATGATTTCGTGAGCAGGTGTGCAAAGCTAATGTAGATTGACAGTTATAAAGGCCCCATGTGAGTTCCTGCATTGCTGCCGTCCTGCAAAGGTGCTGTGGGCTGAGGAGGTTACTAGTGGCACGTGGAAGCCCTTGGCAACTGGTTTGCCTTCGGCTTGACTATTCCAACCGCACTTATCCTTCTCAGTTACACATTTGTCATGATACACATCTGCAAGTTCTTAGGGGCTAGGAAACCGGAAGTGCTGCTCTCTGTGGTCTCCTTCACTCTCACATGGCTGATGCTGCTCATCCTTGGTGGTGCCTCGTTTCTCCTTGCTGCCTCAGTTGATCCCTACTGCTGCTGGATGCCCGTGGTAGCCAGTACTCGCCGTTTGTCCCAATGTTTAGTCCAATGGTTGATGGCAGCTCTGGTTCCAGATTGCCACCTGCTCATCCTGTCGCTATTAACTCTTCCTAAGGCAAAGTCTTGGGGCTCGTGCCTTTGATAATGTTTGCTGGACAGGACTCAGATTGCCTGCTTTTGGTCTTGCTGTAGCTACCAAACTTTGGGGTATTCAGTGCTGGGGTACCTTGCTTGGTAGTAAAATATGGTTCCACAGGAAACTGTCCTTTGCTCCCCTGTGACCCTATAGTACCATGCCCTGGTGCTGGCCTATTATTAGTGTTTAGTTGCTTTTGGGAGGACCCCCACTGATTACTCAGGGTTGCAGCTTGTGGTGGGGAGTCCTAATTATCTTCTTTGCTCCTCGCTTCCGGGTTGCGCGGTCTTGCCAGTGGTCCCAAAGTGCTCAAGTTCTGCCATTATACTTGTTGCTAGCGCGCCGGTTTCGCCACCATATCTTGGGTTATGTACTTTGCTTTGTTCTTTCTCCTCTTTGTGGTCTCTCACCCTTTACCTTTAACTTCTAAGAACTTGCATCCAGTGTTTCTGTTCCCACCCCAAACCAATTTCAAACTATTCTGACCAATCATTTATGAACATCTGACCGTTTTTTGGTTTGTTGTTGATACACATGCATAAAATAACCTCTTCGGATTTGTCCAGCACTCTGTGTCTCCGTTTCACAACCAGTTCCTTAAGTTCTTTTCTCCCTTGTGTTAAATGCTTTTTATTAAAAGATTGGAAATACGCTACAGCTGCAAACTCTTAAACGCAAGGCCAGTACCGAATGAGCAGCAATAGGAAGCTAAGGCTTGAGGCCGTTCATACAACATAGAAGTGTCTAAAACTACAGTGCCCACACACATGACATCAGAGGCGTTGCTGGGGGGGGTTTAGGGGGCTATAACCCTGGGCCTTTTGGTTGTAGCCCCGGATAGAATCTCAGGGGCTACAACAAAAAGGCTAGCTAGCCCCGAGTCCCGGCAGTCCCGACATTAGCGTAGCCCCCGATCTTTTCCAGACCTAGCAACACCCCTGCATGACATGAACGATTCCAACTCTTAACACACTTCATACCTTATGCTTTCTTGCAGTCCAGTCCATCTGAGCAAGTAGGGAAGGTAGACACTACATATAGGAACAGGGCAGAGAACACTCAGGTGCTCCATTGACAGAGTTCAGGAGGCCACCTTGAGGTTAGTGGGTGCCCGGGGGGCTCAGCGCCCTCAAACCACTGCTCTTTCTGCATTGCCGGTGGCCCTCTAGATTCCTCAGATATGCTTGCATGTGCCTGTTTTCAATGTGTGGAAGGACCTGTCCTGTTCCTGCTGGGTTGTACAACTCGAGGCCCGGAATCCTGGCAGGTTTTCAGGATATCCCTCATTAATATTACTGAGGAAAAATGTGCATACATTTAGAATCATTGTATGCAAATTTATGTCATGCATATTAATGAGGGGTATACTGAAAACCCAGCATGGATCCAGCCCTAGAGGCCTGGAGTTGGTCAACCTTGCGTTGCCCAGTGCCCTAAAGTGGCTAAAGTCTTAACGCCATCAATTCCTGCACTAGAAAACGGATCTGTTTCTAATCTTCAATTCAACAACATTAATTATATTTGCACACAGAATGCTGAGAAGAGGTGGACATCTGAAATGTGGGTGGCAAATAAAAACCACAAACTGAAACCAATGGAAACCACTAACCAGTCCCAAAACTCAAATCCTATCACTGTGATTTTAACAACAAATAATACTATGTTTTCGTGTAGTGCTTCATGCTGGATGTGTCCTAATTCTAAGCACTGCATTAAATGTCGTTGTAGGATGGATAGCTGACCGAGATAGGTACTCGCCTTTGACAAGGGGCCAGCTTGCACAACACATGATTGAATCGAAGCGGGGCTGACTGAGACCTTCATCCTTCTGAGGTCGATAAGTTGAGTACCATTAAAGTGGGTAGTTACAACAACTATTATTTCAGCGCTTAGAAGCAGGAAGAATCAGGCACGAAAGACTATATGAAACCACTTGATGTGATTTTATGATTATTACTCGATATATAAACCCCTGAAGTATAAAGGTGTGAGTTAAACCTTCTGGCTCTTGAACTAGTGAACTGGAGGCTTCCCCTTCGCCTAGGGTGAGTGCTTAACCTGCTGAGCTATATTTTCCATTGATATAAGCTTAGAAGATATCAAATACACATATGTTTATAAATGTCTCTATGGCCAGTGCTATATCAATAGAGTATACTATGGGTACTTCCCACCTTTTTTTGATAGCAGGGGCCTGTTTCATGAGGGGAAGAAACCATATAATCAAAGATAAAAAAGGATACAGACTACCCCTCCCTTTTCCACACATCCAAATGATCTTAAGCTATGCTGAAGTTCTATGGTTAAAGAATCGACCGCACACTACCAGAAATCTGTGAAAAAACTGTTTAATATTTCATACAAAAATGTTTTTATAAAGAACAGTTCATATTCCTCCAAAAACAGTCGATCTCAGTGTAAAAGATGTGTATGGGTAGTCCTTCTAATTCCTTCTTTCCTTTTTCAAAAAGGGGACGGACAATTTCCATATGTTGATCCGGTCTTGGTTTTCAAAATACCATTGGCCGTTCAGTTCCGCGGTGGCGTTTTGAAAAGCTTAGACCAGATCAACACATGTAAATTGCCTATCCCCTTTTTGAGAAAGGAAACAAGAAGATCGAGGGAAGTAGAACTACCCATACACATCTTTTATACTCAGATTCACTTGGAGAAGCAAAAAGAAGGAGATGTCTTTGATGTTTGCGGAGATCTAATCCATTGAAAGAAAATATATAAAGAAATGTTGCCCTACACTCGTGGAAATATTAAAGAGTTCTCTACACCGGAAAAAGGATTTTGAAAAGTGACAATAAACTACATTCGCCACAAGTTTTTCTATGTCCTGATGAAGGCCCTGTTGGTGATTGGATGAGAATGTCTAGGACAGATATATCTCACATTAGGGGCCGAAACACAATGGGCCTAATTCACAGAAGCGTTTTATAACGGTGCATTCCCATAGGAAAGCGCTCTGTGAATCTGGACCAATATGTCGACCTATACCCGGACCAAATAGATATACGAGCCAGACATCCTTTTTTCATTTGACTTGGTCTGTCTCACAATGAGCCACTTTTCTGTACTAGATACACCATAGATTAACATCCAGAGTGAGTTTTATTATACAGATACAGTGATCTGAATGACTCCCATTAATACATGAAATGTGGCACGTGTGTTTGATTGTTCTATGTTGAATCTGTACCAGAAGTAGTTTTGTTTAGTGTTGTTGTGGTATAAAATATTGTCACTTTTGTATACTAACCTTAGAGTGTGACAACGTTTTTTAAAAATGTATCGGGGCGTCCATGGATTTTGATCAAGGGACGGCACCCTTGGTGTTTTTGGTGTAATATGAACAGTTTTTTTTATAAAACATTTTTTGATGAAATATTGAACTGTTTTTTTTAAACAGATTTCTGTTAGTGTGCAGTGGATTCTCTAACCACAGCACTTCAGCATAGCTTAAGATCATTTGAATGCGGGGAAAAGGGAGGGGTAGCCTCTATCCTTTTTTGTCTTCTGTGCTATATGAAACCATCACTGCGTGACTGTGTAGGGTGCCAGAAACAGGGGGGTGTAGGGGTGCCAGATTACATGTCCAAGCATCACATCCCAACTAATCACATACGGGTAGAGGCGTTGCTAAGGGGGGGATCTGAGGGGGCTATAGCCCCGGGTCTTGTGGTTGTTGCCCCAGATAGAAGCTCAGGTGCTACAACCAAAATGCTAGCTAGCCCCGAGTCCTGCCAGTCCCGACATTAGCTTAGCCCCTGATCTTTCCCAGCCCTAGCAACACCCCTGGGGGGAGGCAAGGGGGTGCTTAAATAGTACCTTGCTGGGGCAACTCGCATACTTTCTCCAATCCTGACTGGATCAAGTAGAAGCCAGCTGTCGGGGGTGAAGAGGGCACAGACAGTAAACTCTGTCCAAGTAGCAAACTGAGATTCGTGTGTATTTGAATAAGCATGTGTCTGCCAGCACGTCCTTTGTGTGCTGGCGGGGAAACAGTGCTATTATTTTCATTATGGAAACACAGCTTCCCCAGAGATATGGGGGCGGGGGAAGTGAACTACATTTCATGGCAGAAGGCGGCGAGCGTTCTTATGTAATGTGTGCTGCAAGAGCCACTCTCTTCCTCCCACCGGCTCCTTCCCACACCCCTGCATGCAGAGGGGCCTGCTGTGCCTGAGCCATTATCTACAGCAGAGAAATGGGATATGCACAGTGCGTGTTGAAATAATCAAGCCAGTGCGCATGTACCGAGTGGCCATTCAGGGGCGCAGGGTGTGTGTTTCTAGAGGGAGGTGTTGAGAGGGGGCTCCAAGGTTAAAATCACAGCAGAGTATGAAGGATACGGTTTCTAGGTGACTTCCTGCACGCGCGCTTCTTCTTGCTGATAGATTTTTATCCATCAGCAGTGATTTTTAGATACCGAGGCTTGAGCCTCATTACTCCATCTTCTCGGGTTCAGTATGTAGTTGTGGGTTTGGCTTCTTGTTGGTCTGTGTAGCCTTGTCAGAGTAGGGCTGGTTTCACAGGGTCTTCGCCGTGATGGGCCTGCACTGGACTTCACTATATATGTACCTCCCACGGCCCAGGCCGTGTAGCAATCACCATTCTAACACTTTGACCCTGGCTCGGACTCCCCAGCACTTACCCCCTCTTCTCTCTTCCTTTCTGCCCTTGCACATTCTGGATACTCACAAGGCATAGTAGGTCTGTGCCCCTCTGCCCTTAAATATTGTGTTGTAATGTTGTCATGTATTTCCCCCCCCCCCCCCCCTTCCTTCTCACGTCCCTCCCCCCTCGTGGGCACTTTGAAACAGTATATTCTTATTGTATAAGCGCCTAACAAGCAAACAATAAATACATCTATATATCTATCTAGGGTCACTTTAAGTGAACACAATTGGCTAAAGTAAAACTGAATTCAAGTGAAGACCCAGGGCTTGAATAGGGTGTATTTGGTGCCATATAGTCATCTGGCAACCTTAATGAACGAGAGAGAGGGGATTTTAGCACACAGAAAAAATCCCAAAGAGATAAAGCAGCATCTGCTGAGGCCTCAAGTGTTGTACCCTGCAGGCTGATCTTGGCCAAACTGTTACCATATGGGCCCAGCACAGCCAGTAAATGACAAACACCCCTTTCACCGACTTCTGAATAGGAGAGGATGGCAGTTATTGCTTCCCCTCCCGCGGCTGCGCCGCAAGTGCACCTGCAGCAGAAAAAAAAACAAACCACCCGTCCCGCGCCCCGCATGAAAAGCAGCACATGCTGGCATTGTTCGCCAGAGGCAGAGCGCTGCCCGCCTCCCCTCCCCTCCCCCGCCCAGGCAAGAGATGTGAAAGATACGAGCCCCCTCTCATATGCAGATGAGGCCCTCGCAGGATTATTTTTTTAGGCAGGGCTCCTTGCACAGCGCGCCTGCAGTCATTACATAAAACAAAAACAGGTTTAGGCAAATCTGTGAACCCCCGCCTGCTGGCAGAACAACTGGCAGCTCCGAAAAGCAGGCTCGACATTTTCTTTCAGATTTGCCAGTTGGGAGCAGGATTTTCCGTTGCAGGAGCTGTGACTTTCCGCCGCAGCCCTTGGAAGTCGTCAGCTCACCTACGATCATTGTATCACAAAAGCCAAGGGCAGAACAAAAGCGCTGTGTTTCCACCCCTGTCTGGCGCTTATTTGACCCCCCTCCCACCCCACGTCTCTCGAAGGCAGGCTTCAACACGAAGGAGTCGCAGGAAAGAGCTCCCATAGCCATAGGGCGGCCCGGGCTTGTCTATAGACGAGGACGCGTGTGGCAGAAGTGAACTGCGCAGAGACAGCTGTTCGGCCAGCAGACGGCCTTGGCCTTCTAATGCAGCAGCTGGGCAGGGGGCACAGGCTGGGCGCTCGCCCGCAGCTGCTGCTGCCAAGCCTCTCTAGGCCTTCTACTCCAGGACTAGGGCTGCTGGAAATCGGGCCTTCGCCTTGGCTAAATTAACGCCCAGCCACCTCGGCTTAGCCCTTGTTACCAGTTGACTGGGCTGTTTATTCTCCATAATTCAAAGGCGCTCAAATAGAAGGGCAGGTGTTTTTTTTGTTGTTTTAGATTCAGGATTGTATTTTTGTAAGATTTTCGAGAGGGCGTGCAGCGCTCCAACCTTGCTTGGATCGTGGATGCAGCCTGTGATCCGAGCAAGCTGATTGGCTGAGGTGCCTGCCCCATGTGCTAATATATATTGTTGACTGCTATGCCTACATGACCGCATTAAGTGACATTCACTAGTCAGGTAATTATTGATACCATTCTCTAGAATTATGCATGCCAATTTTAATTATTGTTTTAAAGTTTGGAAGCATCACCCCAAACCTGTTTTTTTGTACAGAGGTATATAACGAATAATTTAGCAATTCAGAAGAATCAATTATATTAGATTCTATGTCTACCTTCAGGATTTTCTAATCTAAGGACATGAGGTCACGGGTGATATCCTGAGGCTCAGTAGATTGATGAAGGTAATGGAACTCCCCCCTTTTTTTTTAAAAAAAAAAAAGGTTTTATTCTTGTTTTTTTCATACATACACACCACTTTAGTGTGTAGAGGTGGAGTCAAGTACCCCCACCAGAAGCTCCGCCCCCATGCTGCCTATATGTTGTGAGCCGGAAATTGCAACACGTGCAGTGCCAGTAAGGATGCCTGTACCACAGAATATCATGGAAACAAGGTATCCATTAAGAAAACCTTATATGGATTCACGAAGAACTAACAGCCTCTCGGACAAAGTCCCAGAAGAAGTGTGAAAATGAATAAAGGAGGAGACTGGTGACGTCATGCAGAGTAGAAGATGACACACCTGGAAAAGATGCACAAGGCAGAAGAATAGTTTTCGGGCTCGAGATTAAGATGCTCATGTACAGAAAAAACGTAACAATATGTAAATCAGTTAACACTTGTACAGATGCAATAGCGCAAGTAGAAAAGGTAATCTTAAGGCTGGCTACGGTGTGGCATGGATGGAAAATGACTGATGGTGAGAGAGAAATTCAAGAAAGGCTTGGCTGGCCCAGCACCAAGAAGACAAGGTCACTGTGAGCCTGGGTGTCCCTCCAGTAGTTACAATGAACGTGAGAAAGAAAAAAACTTCTGTTTGAACTAGGATGGAAAAACACTGAAGGCGTCAAGAGTTCATCATTTAATAGAATGAAATGCTGCAAAAGGCTTGAAACTGCAGTCTCCCAGTCACATGGTCAGATCAAAATAGACTTTGGGTCGAGCTATACCGAAACCAACAGGATACTCCCTTTATTTCTCGGACGCAGAGAGCCTCTAGAAGGCCATGTTCAAAGCCTAATTGACTGGCAGACTGCAAGAGTGATGATAGATGTGGGGCTAATTGGAAGGAGAGGCATGATCACGCCGACCGTCCATGCATCTTTAATGGTAGCCTGCGTGCTGCTTGCGTGTGGAATAATCCGGAGGGGTGCAAAGGTGCCAAACCAATGGTAGAGGGCCATGTATCCGGGAGCGCTATAGATTGTATAACCAATGGAGTGTCGAGTATTAGAGGGACACGAAAGATGATTTGCACTGTGGATGGGCTTAGTTGCCCACCTCACAGTAGATACCCAATCACTTCCACTGTTAGTATGGAACGTATACTTCAATGTTCCCTGTAATACTATCACATCCCCAAATAGGTTTTCGTAGTTTTCCACGTATTGTGACATCACTTATGATGAGTTTTTACTATAAAAGATTGTGTTTTTATGAAATGCTCCGAGAGAAATTGAGCGAACGTCAGATGATGTCCGTTGTAACTCCCTGTTTTAGATAATTGCAAATAAAAGTGCACCATTTTGCCAACTTCTTGAGTCGGTTTGATTATTGATGTGTGAGTAACTTCAGCATCTCAAAGTATTGCTACCTCGTCTTAAAGGGCCCTAGGTCTATGGGTTCACATGGTAGCAGAGGATGGTTTCTATCCATCAAGTCAGTAGGCTTTTAAGGGTCTTGGTAATATCGATGTCTTCCGCCATGTAGCTGGAGGAACGTGAAGCTCCCTGTAGATAGCGGCCAGTAGTAAAAACTCGCAAGTCACTAAAAGATAGGTCGGATGGTCCCTCTTTCATGGAATTCCCCTCCATGTTTCTACGGGCAGCTGAGCGGACCGAAGGCTGAAGCGGCTGGTTGAGGAGGAGACGATCCTGAGGGCCAGAAGCTGAAAAGCAAATGGTGAGTAGATTGAGAGAGTTGGCAAAAGCATAAATGTGTATTAAACGGGGAAAGTGATAAATGGGGAATAAGTAACAGAGGGTTGGTTGGGTATTTGAGTTAACGACGAAGAGCGTTGAGTAGAAGTATTTGGTTGTGGACGCGGAGCGATCCATAAAAGATAAGCCCAGAATCCTACGTCAAGGACGTCTAAAAGGAGCTGTTTTAAAATCTGTAATGGATATATAGGAGACAAACAGATCTGTTAAAGAGAACAACTCACACTCAGATCGGAGTCATTTATTAGGTAGGGGCTAGAGAAGCCACGAGGAGCGTTGGCAGAAGTATATGTGGGCCGGCCAGTCTGTCTGTCTGTCTTTCATAAGTGTGTGTGTATATATATATATATGTATATATTACACAGCCACAGTAGTGGCTGTGTAGTTATGGTTAAGTTGCTGTTTCGATAGGAAGAGCACTTTTTGGGCAGCTTATAACTCCGCTCCACTTGGACAAATCCTCACCAAACTTTGCAAAAAAAGTATATGGGGCACTCTGAATTTTTTTGCAAAGTTTGTAGATGTTTGGTCCGGGGGGCAAAGTTATAGGGGGGTCCCAAAACGTCTTTTTTTCCCATAGACTGAATGGGGGAAAACTTTGCACACGGCTACAGGCCAAACCGCTGGACTGATTTCAACCAAATTTGCAGCAGTGGCAGGGGCTTGGCCACGAAAGCATGCTTTTGTAAATTTTGTGACAATCCATCCAGTAGTTCCCTTAAAAACGATCAAAAAGTATGTCTCTACAAATTAGTAATATCTATGTCCGCTCCGCGGTCAAACTTCCCTGTTCGCTCCGTGGAGAAGATTGCAATTGGCTATTCCGTGGGGTGCTGGCTGTGACCATGTTGTGCTTTCACCGATTGGTTGTGGCACAGCGTGAAGTGCGTCTTAATCTTTCGATACGTCCGCCATGTTTACTTCGTTTTCTGTTGAACGCGGACATCGCTGCTAATATACCTAAACGAAAAAGACACCAATGCACTTGTTACACTTATGGAACACTGTTTCGAAGGGTGAACATTAATGAGACTTGGTAGTAGAAAGTGAAACATTGAAGTATTCTTGTTAGCACTGTCGTACGGTACAGTGAAACTTGCTACTCATTATACGAAATGAACTTACTGCGTCCATTTTACAATACATAAACAACATTACTGCGGTCAGACTGGCGGGAATCTGAGGCAGCCACCTGCTCTATTTCGTACACATAGCAGTTCCGCGCGTGTATGGGAGTAGCGGTTCTCATGAATAGCCGCTGATATGTTGTTGCAAAATGAGAATGTATTTGCATTCGCAGTGAAGGCCACTTCATTTTCTGTTTGAAATACGAGCTCAGTATGGCCGCATATTTGTCGACAGCCATGAGGGTCAGGTGTTTTTTAACCTTGAGGTCCAGGGAAAGAACAGAAAGAATGTAGGGAACAAAAACAAAGGGGCTAAACATGTGATGTGGTCAGTGATGTCATCAGTTACATTTGAAATACATCTTTCATGTTCTGGGTGTGACTGTTAGCCGTTCACAGTGGTGATGGCAAGTATGGGGGTTCAGTCTGCCATAACTGGCGAATTTCACAGGTTTTTTGGTTTTAATTTGAACCATAATGGGGAGGGCGAAAACATTTTTTTTAGTGAAGTGCACAGGTTTTTCGTAGGGCAACTTAACCATAACGTCCCCTCAACAAAGTTTTTTTTGTAATGTGTATATATATATATATATATATATATATATATATATATATATATATATATATATATATATATATATATATATATTATATGTGGTAAAGAAATGATGACATGTCGAGGAGCGACAACCTATAGATTGTGGTAAAAGGCTGAGACTAGATTATTTATTTAGTTAATAAAGGTATTGACTAAACAGATAGACTGAAGTAAAGTGACACATAGAGGATTGGAGCTTTGATGATTGGTGCACTCTCATATTGTGTTATTTTTCTGAAAAAGTATTTTCTGTGTAAAATGACAGTAAGTATTGACAGTCAATTGTGACTTGTCATAATGGAGGATGTCATTCCACTTATGCACCTGTACGTACAAACAGCTGCCAAAACATACACCCAAGCTTAAACAATATAGTGCAGAATGGGTTAAGGGCACAGCAGATACAATGTTCATGCCATGGCCACAAGGGGGACTGCTGGCAAAAGCAGTTTTGCAACACATGACCACACACCTGCATGCAGCGTACACGGGTAAGAAGTTAGAAAAAAGGTTACCTGGCCTAGAGCTTTGGAAGATGTACCAGGAGGAACGGGAAGACCCGCCTCCTGAAGACAGGATGCTTAACCAGTGCAAAGAGGGGGGTGTCGAGCCTTCTGCTCCCACCAACGCGCCTGAGGAAAATTATGATAGTACGAAAGATGAAGGAGTATATCCATTAAGAGAGTTTCAGGCAGCGTCAGAATATAGTAATCTGACACATGAGCTGCCTGTGTATAGCATTAATGAAAGACTGGAAAAAAGTCCACAAAGGGATGTGAACTCTAAAGTCCCACGGGACAAAGAGAGAAGTGAACGGCCGACTATGACTCTAGATATAGAACAGGAAATTAAGAGATGAAAAGAGAAAACGACAAAGATAACGAGATAGCACTTATACGGAACGAATGGATGAGTGTTCAGATATTTCTTAAACTTGATGGGAAGAGCGTGAGGAAGTATGGCAAGGGGAAGATCAAGACAAGCAAGATAAAAAAGGCAGGGGCAAGAGAAACGATTGAAAGAGGATGAGGCTGTATCAGGAAGAGCAGTTAAGGAAAGAGCAGAAGAGCAAAGAAAATAAGATAACAGGAAGAGAGCAATTGCAGAACGAGACAGGCTAGAAAAGAAGAGAGAAGAAGAGGAAGAGCAGAAATTGAGAGAGAAGAGAATGCAAAGACAAAGAGACGATGAGTTGCATAGGGCAAATGAGAGGAGGGACGAAAAAAGGCAGGAAGAAGAGAGGGTTAGAGAAGAAGCAAAGAACTGAAAGGCATTTGATGAGGAGATGGAATGAAAGAGAAGACAGAGAGCATGCAACATTGATTGGATTGAAAAAGAGCTAAGAGATGATCGCATTGAAATGGAGCGAAGAAAGCCAAGTCCAGTAGTAGCTTGGGAGGACATAGAGGAGTTCTTCCCATCACAAGAAGTGATGCCAGGGCCCTCCAGAGTAAATCTAGAGGAGGATTTTGAGATAAGGGATATAGGAGATAAAATTGACAAGGTTTATCGAGAAATGAGGACTTAAAAAAGGTTAATTAAAAAATAAAGGGAAAGGTGATCGATTCAAGAGTTCCAAGTCATGAGGTAAGGAGGGAAGCTCATTTAGTTTCAAATGCAGATCTTTGTCTTTAGACGGGCTGACTCTAAACAGAGACGAGAAGGAGGATAGCCACACGAGTTCATGACAGGACATGTCAGACAAAGACAGGGAAACCTTCTGTGAGAAAGAGGGACCTGGAGCATGTGGTTCAGAGGGATGTTTTCTGACAGATAAAGAGGTTAGATGGTCAGATCTGGACCTACCTAAATCAAGGACCCCAGCGCTTGTGGTGTGGGCAGGTTGACCTAAAGGGCGATCCCATAGTGTAAGAGGGGACTCGGCCACCATATGTAAACAGACTGAGGTCATTGCCAGGAAGATGGCGGTGAGGTACCATTGTCCCTACTATGGATAGGCAGACATGGAAACTGAGTGCGATTTTGGGATTTTGCAGTTTCCCTTGTTAGAAAAAGGAGGGACCAGTCCACAGCATATTCCGTGGCCCCAAATGGACAAGGATAATTTAAGGTGAAAACTCTCGAGTTTTACTTCAGGTGCCAGAAAATAGATCTATGAATTCGAAAATATGACACGAGGAAACATGTTAGCTATAGAGGACATTAAGGGTCTTCTATCAACTATCCTTGGGGAGAGGGCTGATGACATTTGGACGTAAGCCGGATACGCAAGTGTCACAGCACAGAACACAGCGTAGGACAGTGCACCGTTTAATAATTGTAGAGCGGCAGTCTGGAAAGCGCTCCGAGTACAATATCCTGATACATAAGATATGGGAGCTATAATGGCATGTAAGATGCGGGAACAGGAAGATCTGCTTGCTTACATTCAGAATTTTCAAGAGCTGTCGTCTTTGGAAACTCGAGAGCTGTGAGGAAAATCTATACCTGTATTTTATCATATATTATGTCAGGGATTGCCAGACCAGGTACAGAGACAGCTCAAGAAGGTGGTCGGTATGGAGGCAAAACCATGGCCATAAATACAGTTGACCATCGTGCATCATTGCTGATTGTTGCAAGAGAAAAATCAAATGAAAGAGGATGCTAGGAAGCTCGAGGAGGCTAAGTTAGTACAGAAGAAGTTTTTGATGTTAACTAGCGCAGAAGGGCCAGTATCACAGCAAGTATCAGGTATGCCACAGGTGAATAACCAACAGTAGTTGGATCAAGGAGGGAACAGATTTATGCCAAGAGGCAGAGGAGGCTTCCGCGGAAGAGGAGACTTTCAGAACAATCAGGGAAACATCCAGAGTAATCAAGGAGGTTTTCAGAATAACCAAGGCGGTAATCAAGGCACACAGGATGGGCAGGTTAGAAGATTCCCTCCTGTGTGTTGGACATGTGGAATGACAGGGCACATCACGCAAACATGTGGGAGCCAAGGGTATGTACAGAATAGGCAATTCTCAAGTGGGGGGGGCAGCTTATCCTCCAGCAAATAGCCCACAAAGCAGGGACTGGTTTACCCAAGATCAGACAGTATATCAAACACAGGTACCACCAGTGCAGCAGGCTTTGCAAGCACAGCAAGCACCATTGACTCTGCCTCAAGGGCAATCACAGCACGCACCCGTGCAGATACAGCAGAGCGTGAACACAGGACATGTTTTAACTCCTAGGATAGGTGGTGTCACTGTCACGGGTGGGAATCCTTTTACAGGTATGGGAATAAGTATGAACCCATAATAGGACAGCTCACTGGGTCACTTGATGTGTTCAGTACTATCTGTGATGCCTAATCCTTAAGAGGAACCAAGGGTTGACTGCATGATAGGAGGCAAATCCTTTCTTTTTAAGTAGACACTGGGGCAACTCGCTCATGTATACCCGAGGGAACATTTTCATTATTGGGTAATGCCATGAATGCTCAAGGGTTCTCAGGAGCTACAAGTAGAGTTTCTTTTACTGAAAAATGGCCAGTCTCTGTAGGAGAATGTGACATGTCTGTTCCATTGTTGTATTCAAAACAGACACCAGTTAATATTCTGGGTAGAGATTTGATGACAAAGTTAAATATGACAATCTTCTTCACTGATGAAGCCATAGTGTGTTCAACGCCAGGAATGCATTATTTAAACGTGGGCAAATTTATTATGGTATTAACAAGAAAAATAGCCATGCGAGGAGCACTGCTAGAGCCAGACAGCTTCCACTATGTGATATGCATTTTGTTAACATGCCTCCCAGGTTTAGGCGATACGGTTATGAGTATACCTGATGAATACTTGTTCAGACCGCAGATTGCCATGGACGAAGAGGGGGGACAGATGTTTCCCTTAGAGTTACAGGCAGGTGTAGTACGAGGGGAATTGACCATGCTTTAAGGATTTGATGAAGTTGGCAGGCCATGGAGAACAGTGATTGGTGTTGGTGAAGGATACCGATTGACTGACGTCTCTGATGAGGATTTGTTTAAGAGGACCCATCAGATGACAAATTAGTATTTGAAATGAGGATTACATATTGGATCAGGACAGAGAGAAGAGAGATCCCATAGAAAATGATGATTGTGAGGCAGTGTCCCGCATTTTTTGATGAAGATATGGAGAAAGTGCCAACCTCTTTATGGACCAGGGGCCCCTATCACATAGGCATATTGAAGGAGGTGGGAGAAGTCAGGGATTAAGCTGAAGCCAGGAGCAATTTTACCTCGAGCAAGACAGTACCCTATGTCTTGAGAGGCAGATGAGGGAATTAATTAAAGGGGGATTGTGGTGTTTAATTCTGGACATGAGGCTGATTAACCAGATTGTAGAAGCAGAGTTTCCTCTAGTTCCAAATCTGGCAAAAATCCTATGTAGTATCCCGGTTGAGGCACAATATTTCACGGTGGTTGATTTGAAAATATGCTTTTTTCTCAATCCCATTGCATAAAGATTCCCAAGATCTTACGTTTTTTATTTTCCGGCAGACTAAGCTGAAAAGTACACATTTGCCCAAAGGGTATTGTGAGTCTCCAACAATTTTCAATAGGGTCTTGCAGATTTACCTAAGCAATGTTGATATGCCAAGTGTCATGCTGCAATAAGTAGATGACATTTTAGTCTGCAGCACGTCGGAGGAGGAGTGCAGACGAGATTCGATTCAGCTAATTATTATTCTAGCAGAGGAAGGATATAAGGTAGACAAAGAGAAATTGCAGTACTGACAGGAAGAGGTGTTTACATAGGACAGTTAATCTCACATGAAGGAAAGAAGGTTACGCCTGAGAGAGCTGAGGCAATTTTGAAAACAGCAAAACCGCACACGATAAAGCAAATGCAGCAGTTTTAAGGACTGTGCAATTATGTCAGCCATAGGTATTTGATTATAGTGCTTACACAAGGCCATTGTTGCATGCCCCGAAAAAGGCACAGGTGAATCAGGAAAAATTTGAATTGACTGAGGAAATGGAGGAGGGGTTTCATGAATTGAAAAAAGCAATATGCACAGTGCCAGTTCTGGGAATCCCCAATTATTCTGAGGAGTTCTTTTTATTCTCGCATACGAATGGAACAGTTATGACAGCAGTGCTCATGCAGGGAACTACATTGGGGTACAAGCCTTCGGCATATTACAGTGGGATTTTAGACCCAGTAATGAGGGGTCACTTCCCTTGCGAACAATCATTGGCAGTCGCTTTGTTAGCTATTGAGAAGTCTGCAACCATAGTAATGGGGTGTTCCATGATGTTATTTGTTGAGTATGCTTTATTTTCTGTTTTGGAGAAACCTAAAGGTATACTGACATCTCAAAGAGCTTCTGCTTATGAGGTGGTAATATCAAATCTGGCGATCAAAATATGCAGGTGTAAAATGGTGAACCCTGCCACGTTTGTAGCTGAACCATTGGCAGAGGATGAACAAGTACATGATTGCTCGAATTATGAGGAATTCTATGATGATATTCCAAGAGTGAAATAAAATGCTCTCACAGCAGGGGAGATTCCCTTTATTGACGGTTCATCGAGGATCGATCAAACTGATGGAGAAAGACATTCAGGTGCCGCTATTGTTGTAAAACACAAGACTAATGGGGAATTTGAGGTAATGGCGAGTGCAATACTACCATCTCACTTTTCAGCACAGGCTGCTGAATTAGTGGCACTGATTGTCGTGCTCGAGAAACACGCAGACCAAGAAGTAACAATGTACAGTGACTCCACCTATGTGATGCCAACCGTGCACGCAGGACTAGCACGTGTGAAAAGGAGGGGCTACTTCCGAGCGGACGGCACTTCTGTGCCACACGCTGCTTTATTGGACAGGCTCATTAAAGCACTACAACTGCCAGTAGCCATCGCAATAGTCAGGTGCGCAGCACACACTAAGAGAACAGACTTTATTTCACGCAGAAACCAAGCCGTGGACGAAGAGGCAAAAAGGATTGCATATTCATCTGACCTAATGAGTTTTGATACACCTGATGTGAAAGAAGGAAATTGTTGTGATGATGATTGTGAATGAAAGTTTTAATCACTTATCGAAGATGCAATTTATGGTGAAGCCCCGCAGGAAGAAAAATACCTGTGGACACAGAGGAGGTGTTCTTTATCGCCTTCCGAGGCACTGTGGCGACAAGGCAGCACTAGTAAACCGGTGATGCTTGTAGCCTTATTATGGGTGATGTTAGTACAGCTACACTACCCTGCGCATGTCACTAGAGAAAGCTCCACAGCAACAATTGAGGAGGACTAGTTTGTACCAAACCTGTTAGAACACATTGCTTTTTATGTGGCAAATTGCATTGTATGTCAAAAGTTTACTGCTGGGCACATGCTGCGAACAGTCAGAGGAGTAATTCCTTGACCAACTGGTCCTTTTCAGCATTTACATATTGACTATGTTGAGCTGCTGCAAGTCTGTAATGGATATAGGTATATGATAGTGGTGGTGTGCCCCTTCTCTAGGTGGATTGAGGCCGGTCCATGCACACACCCTGATGCCACTTGCGCTGTGAAGTTCTTAATCAGGGAAGGGTTTCCTCAATGGGGAATATGTGAGGTGCTGAGATCAGATAATGGCCCCCATTTTGTGAATGAGGTTTTTGAATGAATAAGCGTACTATTGAGCATTAAGCACAAGTTTTCTTCTGCTTATCACCCGCAAGTGAACGGAATATGTAAGAGACTCAACAGTCTGCTCAAAGAGAGAATAATCAAATTAAAACTAACCCTGCAGAAGGGTGGCTGCATTGCCGGCCACTTGCATTATATGCATTAAGGAATCAACCTGGCTCAGACCACCACCTCACACCCCATGAACTAGTCACAGGGAGGCGAATGAGAATGCCTCTAACTCCTCCATTGAGGACTAGCAGTGATGCCCAGACAACTGCAGAATTGTTAGGAGATGAGCTATGTGTGTTCTTAACATATATGACGGCTACTATCTCATTCATTTCAGATCAATTCAAGCAGACGGGGTGTCGGTCTCAGAACACAGATGAAGACCATAAAGCAACCACAATTCAAGAATTACCTGTACCTAGACTTTTTCCTGGAGATCAAATACTGATCAGAAACTTCACACGAAAGTGGCACAAGCCTCGTTTCAATGGACCTTTCCTAGTAGAAGACTTTACTCCATCAGCAGTCAGTCATAGGACAACAAGCTTGGATACATCAAGGTGACCTGAAATTCTGCGTTGGAGAGGCTGCACCACCCCCACTCCATTCGGAAGCAAGTCAAGGTGAAGAAGTTCAGCACGTGCAGACTAGATCGATGATGAGGAAGAAGGATGCAGAGACTGTCCAGTAGACAAATAAAGAGTATATTGGACTGTGGCCCCCTTGAGACACTCTTTGTAGCTGCTAAGCAAGGAGTGAAAATGCTATTTGTTATTGAGCCACAGTGGCTTTGTTGACATCGGACTAAGGAGTGCAAAAGTAAAATAGAGCATGCCAGATCTTTACGTTTGACAATTGGAAGAGGGAGCAGTTCCCGGATTCATTCCTCACTGAGTTTCTTTTTGGAGGCACTGAGGGTCCTTACTGATGCTGATATACACAGACTACTTCTTGCTGTGTTCATATTTATACTCCAAACTTACCCTACTCTTGTTGGGGGGATCACTCACATACGTGTGTTTCTCCAGGATCCCAAGAATGGCCCAGTTGTTAGATGCTTATTGGCAGCAATAATGGAGCAAATAAGACTGTTACCTGAGCATCATACTGGAGGTACAGATGGTCCTGTTTAACGATGATCCCCACAAACTACTTGCCATGATCTTTTCTATTTGCAAAAAGTTCATCTTTATCTTGTTTGTCGAGAAACCAACACTTTGTGTTTATGCGAGATTCTATAAACTGTCCAGCAATCAACCAATTACTTGTGGATATCGTTGTGCAGATTCAACAGTTACTGGAGCATCTGATGAGTTTGCCTGAATAAAAACAGTTTTTCTTCCCTTATAAAATAATCACAGGCAAACATTTTCCATCAAGCATATTGCAGGCCCAGACAGTGAGCAGAGTCAACGTAGATTGGAGAGGCGTCGGTGGTGGAGCCTCATGTGTCGGTGTATACTATATGCCTGCTCTACGCTTTTCATTATTTTTATGATCCTGCTAATTCACACTGTGTATTTTATTGATCCCAAGAAAGCAATGGTTCCTTTGATTCTTCCTACTCCAGTTACCTTGGCAGAACTAGACATTGTGGGAAAGCCAAGTAATTGTCCCTACTCCAGTATCTCGAGTAAGGGCACCAATTTCTCTGACAAGTGTCCCTATGATTCCCCCAGTAGGGAGAAAGTATACTGATGTGTTTCATGATCTGCCCATACAAGCTCATTTGGCAAGAGTGAAAGAGAGACCAAAGAGATGTGCAAGGGAGGATGATTATGAATTGAACAATTATTTGGACAGTACAGCGCACTTGGGGAATAATATCTGGTATGAGCATAAGAAAGAGGTGGGAAAGAGAACCTCACCTCTGAGGAGGATCGCTATCTATTTGCACTGCTTCTTTCTGCTATGGGGAAGTTTAAGATATTCATAGCTATTGAAATAGATGTTCAAACAGCTCATTGGGGGTCATTACGACCCGGGCGCAAAGGGATCCCTGGCACGGTAATGACACTGGTACCGGTGATCCCTTTGCCCCCTATTCCGAGGTCCCTTTGCGGGTCCTTCCCTTAACGCCTGGTTTTAGCAGGCGTTAAGGATGGGACCCGCAAAGGGATACCGGGGTCAATAATGGTACCGCAATTTGCGGTACCGTTATTGCCGCCTTCCCCCTTCTCATTGAGCCCTATGGGGGCTCAAATGGGAATGGGGAATGTCATATCAAATGGGGACTTACCGGTCCCGCAAAGGGCGGAATGGACCGGTAAGTCCCCATACCACCACGTTGGTGGCGGTACCGGTATTGGTGATAGTCATGGCACTAATAGCACCATGACTAGCACCAACCTCGGAATGAGGGCCTTTGCCTCACTCACCTTGCACTATGCCTTACAAAAGGTCAATTCCAGGGCAGAATAGCGTCTTTGATATGGGTAACAGAATGGTCAGCACCTGATGAAGATAGCTATGTGCAAGACATAAACACAAGAGCAAGGCCACACACCAAGAATCATGTGATAAGATACGAACAGTCTGCTATGAAGGGAGGAGGAATCAGGTGCAAAATCAACAAAAGACTTAATTGTCAAGGAAAAACTGATGAAGAGGTTTGAACATGCAAAGAAAGAGGTCAGATGCATATCTGAGGAATAGTGCTTTCTCCAGATGGATGGGAAGAAGGTGTTGGTATATGCAAAGCACATGCAGCACAGGGATCGCATAATTCAGCTGTAGAAAATACAGAACTGTTGTGCAAACCTTTTTGGCCCAGGCCTGCAGAAATACTGACATGTGTTGAAGATAAAAGAGGTCCATTGCAGATAGTGCCTTTGGCTAGTGCAGAACTATACTTCAGAAACAATGGCATGAGAAAAGTTGGAGAAAATCAGCAATATGGACATATTTTTTGATGTACCAGGAATGCAGCATGGGACAGCAGTGATAATGGATCACCACTGGGCCTGTCGACCCAGAGCTGACATGATGTTGCCCAGAGATTGGGGAGGACTATGTTCTATAGTGATTGTTCATGTTCCAGCGTTAGTGATCCCGAAAAGTGACTTGAACATTGAATTTCCTAAAATAGACGCTCACCTGAGGAAGAAAAGATCTTTTGAGCTCCTGAATTGGTTGAAGAGGGAGAATTATTTCTCGGCCAAATCAATAGAAGCCTTTGATTCCATTCCATATGAGCACAGATTGTTTAGCAAGACGTTATCAATATTCACGATAATCTTCATGCCCAGGATCCAGATGGAAGCAAATACTAAATGGTTACAAATAAACAGATGGGAGCTTTTGCAGAGGATCAACGCCACCATAAAAGGATTCAATGCTATCAAGGAGGAGCTGAGATCCATAAGACTGATAACTCTGCAGAACAGATATGTCCTGGGCATGATCACAGCTATTGATGGAGATGTTTGTGCTAAAATCAGAGAATCATGTTGCACATTCATACCTTCTCATGATGACGAGAATGGCACATTGACAGAGGCCATAACAATGCTGACAAACCTACACCTCAAAATGGAAGACGAAGTAGAAGACATTGGTGATGACAGCTGGTTTGGATCTATCGTATTGTGGGTTCCACAATGGATGGCGAACATTTTTAAGTTACTTGGAGCCCTGCTGGTAATGATCATGTTTGGATTCTGTGTGACCAGGATAATATTCACACAATGCAAAAGGCAGTAGGAATGAAGATTGTGATTGTTGTCGAATGAGGATTCGAACCTAAGGAGCTGACAAATGAAGACATCAGAGACTACGTAAAGGCCAGCATCCATGCACCTGAGGGAACGAAGTTCCTGTATCCGAAGAACCACAAGAGGTATGTGGGAAGATGGATCTACTGGAGTCCCAATGGACAATGCAGGCTGTTGAGTGTTGATGAGCATGTGAAATCAGCAGGAGGCCTGAGAAGTCATAAAGATATGGGTCTCAAAGAAGCATTTTTTCAGACAAGAATGTCTTGATGTGAAGAATGATGAGAGAGTGGTCGATGAATCGCCCAGAGGAGGGAGTGTAGAGGTGGAGTCAAGTACCCCCAACAAAAGCTCCGCCCCCATGCTGCCTATATGTTGGGAGCCGGAAATTGCAACATGTGCAGTGCCACTAAGGATGCCTGTACCACAGAAAATCATGGAAAGAAGGTATCCATTAAGAAAACCTTATATGGGTTCACAAAGAACTAACACCCTCTTGGAGAAAGTCCCAGAAGAAGTGTGAAAATGAATAAAGGAGAAAACTGGTGACGTTATGCAGAGTAGAATATGACTCACCTGGAAAAGATGCACGAGGCAGAAGAATACAGACATTCTATAAGATCTGAAGAGAAGATAGTAAAGATGAGCAACATTTCGGGCTCGAGATGAAGATGCTCATGCTACAGAAACACTGAAGAATATGTAAATCAGTTTACACTTGTACAGATGCAGTAACGCAAGTAGACAAAGTAATCTTAAGGCTGGCTACATAGTGAATAGTTTTGCAGCAATGCGCCAATGTATAATACATAGGAATGTATAGAACCTGGATATTCCACAGTGCACTTTAAAGCAAGGCTGAAACCTGTGATTGGAAAGAGCTTTCAGTGTGGTGTAGATGGAAAACTACTGATGGCGAGAGAGAAATTCAAGAAAGGCTTGACTGGCCCAGCACCAAGAAGACAAGGCCACCGTGAGCCTGGGTGTCCATCCAGTAGTTAAAATGAACGTGAGAAAGAAACAAACTTCTGTTTGAACTATGAAGGCGTCAAGAGTTCATCATTAAATAGAATGAAATGCTGCAAAAGGCTTGAAACTGCGGTCTCCCAGTCACATGGTCGCATCAAAATACACTTTGGGTCCAGCTACACCGAAACCAACAGGATACTCCTTTTATTTTTCAGGCGCAGAGATCCTCTACAAGGCCACGTTCAAAGCCTAATTGACTGGTAGACTGCAAGAGTGATGATAGATGTGGGGCTAATTGGAGGCATGATCACGCCGACCGTCCATGCACCTTTAATGGTAGCCTGCGTGCTGCTAGCGAGTGGAATATTCCGGAGGGGTGCAAAGGTGCCAAACCAATGGTAGAGGGCCATGTATCGGAGAGCCCTATAGATTGTATAACCAACGGAGTGACGAGTATTAGAGGGACACGAAAAATGATTTCAACTGGGGATGGCCTTAATTGCCCACCTCACAGTAGATACCCAATCACTTCCCCCATTAGTATGGAACATGTACTTAGATGTTCCCTGTAATCCTATCACATCCCCAAGTAAGTTTTTGTAGTTTGCCACATAGTGTGACGTCACTTATGACAACATTTTGCTATAAAACATTGTGTTTATTATGAGATGCTCCAAGAGAAATCGAGTGAACGTCGGATGATGTCTGTTGTAACTCCCTGTTTAAGATAATTGCAAATCAAAGAGCACCATTTTGCCAACTTCCTGAGTCAGTTTGATTATTGATGTTTGAGTAACTTCAGCATCCCCATCCATCTCAAAGTATTGCTACCTTGTCTTAAAGGGCCCTAGATCTATGGGTTCATGGGTATACTAAACACAGCTCTGGATTGCATACTAAACAGTTTCACCCTGAGGAAGACAGTAAAATAAAGAAAACGTTTGGAATGTCGAAACTTGACGGTCATGTGCCCTTTGGAACATCAAATGGACTTAAACAATGCAATTGTTAAGCAAATGATGTATGGAAAATTATTTAAACAAACTGCAGCCACACTTGTGGTGTCACAAGAAAGAAGACCACAATTCCACTTAGAAAATTCCCATATTTTAATTTTCTGAACTTTATATGCCAGACACTGGCCCTCATTACGAGTTTGGAGCTAAAAATCAGGCATTACCGGCATGATAAAGAGTCCTCGTGCACGCGCATACCGCCATGCCTGTAATGGATGTACCGGCATGCTGTTAAGGAGCTACAAACCCCCTGATAGCGGCATCATGAAATGCGCTGATACCTCTTCCTCCATCGTCATCCACTAAATAACAGTACCGCTAATAACATTAGCGTTATTACCGGGTCCCTAATTACTGGAACCGGATGTAAGGTCATCGCGCAGGAATGGGAAATGCTCCAGAGGCCATCTTCAAAAACACAATCCATTGCAAATCCCCTGCAGACAGGACCTCTACAGCCTAAATTCCAAACACACCTTGAAGAAGATGTCGACGGCAACCAAGAAAGCCGCAGCTCGCTTGTGTAAACCGAGATTCAGCAACGAGGAGCTAAACATGTTAGCTGATACCCTAGGGGAGCAGACTGATGTCGTATTCTGTGCTGACCTGAGGCGTCCAGCAGAGCTAAGGAAGAAACAGATATGGAGGAGGTAGCGCAAAAGGTCAGTGCGGTTGGCACTTCTGCACGCACCGTTAGGGACTGCAAAAAGCGGTGGAACGACCTGTGCCTGTGAGTATGGAACATTCTGTCGGCCAATCGCAGCCAGGGGCTGGCAACAGGCGACGGGGCACATTCACCCATAAAGTTGACAAGGTGGCAAGAAATGTGTAGCTCCACTATTGATATGGAGGGCCTCAAAGGAGTAGGCGGAGAGGAGTATGGAGTCCCATCATCGGCTGATGAAGGTGAGTTACCCTTTGCACACAACACAAGTCCGCACAAACACCTGACATCCACATTACAATGTTGTCCTACAAATGTGACTCTGATGAGAGCTACTAGATAGCTTATCATACACACATTCACACATCCCTGTCTATATGCTGGCCCCACCACTGTCACATCAAATTGCATGCTGCATGCTGCTCCTATGCCTAATACACAGAATAACAGCACATGTCACACAGCACGCAAGCCACAACACACCTGTAGGCCACACAGCAGACACCATGCCCAACATGTCAACGGCTGAGGGATGCCAATATCTCCCCCCCCCAATCTTGCATGTTTGCCACAACAACAAGCATGCAACGAGCGACATGGCACAAACTGCACAAACACCAATGCAAGCATGATGCAAGTACTTCCATCACTGATGGCCTGCCTCTCTCTGTCCTCCATAGGCACAGATGCAGACAGCGATGGGCATGATGCTGGTGCTCAGCCCAGGACACCAGCCAAAACGCCCAGTGGTCGGGACGATGGCACCAGGCCATCCACATCCAGGGACACAAGGCTGATCCAAGTGCCACACAAGGCACACACCAGTGCCCAACCAGCTGCACCACCCGCAACACATGACAAGCAAACACCTACCCCTGCACCCCAGGAGACACACGTCTCACAGGACGAGGCCACATCTCTGGAGACCAAGCTTGACGGCTCACAGTCGGCAGCCAATAGCTCTGTTGGGGAGTCAGCTGCATGCGCACCACATAGTGGGGATGAGGACGAGGGCCATGAAGAGGCCACCCATGAAGGGAGATTCTTGTCGAGGGATGTTGTACATACGCCCAGCCCGCAGGACACCCCACAGGTCCCCCCACAGGGCACCCCTCAGCACGTGCCTGAAGGCAAGGGCAGAAATGCTGAGTGGCCTACATCAGAGGACAGCCCCACATTGGCCACATGAACACCAGCCAATGAACCATCCACCTCCATCGCAATAAGAGACCCCGAGGGGCATCTGTCAAGGATGGAGGGCCGGCAACAGGAGATGCACAAACCCGTCAAGCAATATGTTGCCGATGCTGAAGCAACACGCCGTGCAATGAGGGACAGCACTGTGGCCATCATAAGGGCCATTAAAAGGAATTCCAGACGGGTCCATGATGGCTTTGCCACTGTGACCCAGATCCCATGGAGCAGCGACATCTGTGCCACAGCCATCTACTTTGTCGTCTGCCACGCCTGCCAGGTCCACACAGACCAGCCCCGTGTGCAGTTCCCTGCGCAGCATGCGACACAGTGATATGCAACCCACACCTCCAAAGAGGGGCCGGCAGTAGCAGGGGAACCATGCACGCGTTCACTGGCAGTGCATCTCGACTCATGTTGTGCACTTGATGTGGGGGTTGTTGGGGGGAGGAGGGAGGTGGGAGGGGGTGTTTGTGGTGTTGGGGGGAGAGAGGAGAGGGTGTGTGGGGGAGTAGGGGGAGGGGGAGGGAGTGTGTGGGTGTGATGGGGGAGAGAGGGGGCGTGTGGAGGGTGGTATTGGGGGAGGGGGTATGTGGGAGGTGGAGGGTACATACATGTTGTGAATTCAATCTGCACAATACACCTGTTGTGTTAGAACAATCTCATGACTGGACATTGCTTATTCAGCGTGTGTCAATTTATTGAATGACAGTGTACAGTGCAAATTCATCCCCAAACCCAGTGCCCATATTCACCCTGCCACAGTGCCCAGGGTCCCACATCCATGTCACCCTCTGCATGACAGTGCTTTAGAAAGTATGGTTTATCAATGATTGGCACACGGCACGTCCCTCATGGCCGGTGTGCAACATCCTCTCCTTCCTCATCTTCATTTTCACCTGGTGGTGGCTGCTCCATGTCTGGTGGCAGAGGGACGTTCCGCCGGATGCACATGTTGTGCAGCATGGCACATACCATGATGATCTTGCCTACCTTCTCAGGACCGTAAATGAGTGCGCCACCCGATCTGCTGAGGCAGTGAAACCATGCCTTCAGCAGGCCAAAGGTCTGTTCTATGACCACACGTGTGCGTGTAAGGGCACGATTGTAGTCGTCTTTGTGCCTGTTCTGCGGATTCCTGACAGGGGTGAGGAGCCACGGCTTCAGGGGATAGCCAGCATCACCTGCATGGGAGCACAATAAGGTATGTATAAGGGTATTCCTTCTGTTCCATGTGTGCTCAGCCTGTACATCGTTCATGCTCATATGCAGTATATCATGAATGGCAGCTATTGACTTGACATCTGCACAACTATCTGCCCTGTACACAACTTGGCACTCCATGGTGCTGGTCTTGGGTGACCTACACGATTTAGGGGCCTTGATATTGGAATCACCAACCACCCAGATGGAGTGACAAGGTCCATGATGTAGTCACATGTGAGGGTTGTGTGCAGGGGATAAGACTAAATGCATGTTGGGCAATGTTTGATGCATTTGGCTAATGCACTACAGGACACAGCTTGTATAGTCTATCATGCTTATAGATAATTGTTGACGCCATGCACATGTCCCTCGACGTCTTCACACCAGTCACAATGGCACAATATGAATGTTGGTAGGGTCCACCAGTGTAGGGATGTGTTCCTAGGATGTTGCAGGTTATCGACTTGCATGCTGGTACTCATGTGCTGTGGGTGATTCCCCCACCATTCGCACCCATGTAGGTGTTGTTCAATACTTAATGGCTCCAATTTGAGGCATCCTTGTAACATGTGTTTTCCCATTTGTATTCATCTGCACATGTTGCCATGGTGTTATGCAGTGTTACTGTTAGGGAGGGGCAGTGACAGGGGATTTCCCTGAGGGGGATATCATACTGCGCACTCATGGAAGCATGATCTGCGAGGTGCTTTGATGCGGTCATGTGTATTCAGCTCTGTGACTGCATGATGGTGCATTGTGGTGCTGTGGGTACGGGCAGGTGATGTCCAGTGGACAGATTCAGGGGTGTGCGCTGATTGTGAGTCTGACGTTTCCACATTGGTGTGCAGGCCAAATATGTTGTCCTTCATATTCTGTGTCATGCATCATATTTGTATGATTATGGGCACTTAGTTTTCCAGCATGGACTGTGTCCAGACACCCCATTGAGGACATTCCCATGGCCCAGTGGGCAGACAGTTTGCATATGCATGTCCCCCCCACTATACACTCTCATGGCCCAGTGGGCAGACACGTTGCATATGCATGTCCCCCCCCCACAATACACTCCCATGGCCCAGTGGGCAGACAGGTTGCATATGCATGCCCCCCCCCACGATACACTCCCATGGCCCAGAGGGCAGACTCACCCAACAGCCAAGCACATCGTGCATCATCTCGTTCCATATAGCAGGGTAGCAAGGAGTTCTGCAGCACCATTGCATCATGCGTGGATCCTGGGTATCTGGAACAGCAATGTGTTATCATCTTGCTGGCGTCACACACCATCTGCACATTGATGGAGTGGTATATCTTCTGATTGCCGTACACAACCTCGACGGCATGCGGGACTACCAACTCCATGTGGATGCAGTCGAGGGCACCAATGACATTGGGCATGTCTGCCAGTGCATGAAATGCTATTTAGGTGTCATTCACCTCCTGTTCTGTCCATGGTAGGGCTACGTGGGCCCTGTGTGCTTTAGGAGTGCATCCAGCACTTGGTTTTGCAAACCGAAGAAACCTGTTTGCTAGATGCCATGCAGCTGCCCCACTGTGTGGTGGCAGGTGCCTGTGGCCAGGAAGTGGAGCACAGACACCACCTTCAGCAGAGGGGGGATGGCAGTGCGGATGTTGATTAGGCTGACCAAGTCTTCATGTATTAGATCCATTATGGTGGTGATGGTGTCCCTGTCCAGGCGGTACAGGGTGAGGATCTGTGCTGGGGTTAAGTTGAATGGACTGGCCCTTAGGCGAGGGATTGGTGACTGCCTGTGGGGAACCACTGCCTGCACTGGTGGGATTTTCTGGGGCGGTCTCACCCTCCTTCTCCTCCTGCGTCTCCACTGTAATATCTGCTGTACTGCCTGCTCAAGGAGTAGCAGTGCAGGCATGTCCTCCAGCTCCAGTATCGCAATTGCAAGTGGAATCATTTTGTTCTTGGAAGGGGTGTGGTTTGTGGGTGTGCTCCTTTTGTGCAGGGTCAGGCTCCATTGCCTCCACCTGTGTTGATTGTGTGCACCTGTGCAGTTGGGAAACAGCAGTTTTCTATTTACGGGTGATCCACGATGCCGGTATTGCCGGCATCATGGTGGACCTTCTTACCGGCATCTGGATGCTGGTATGTGCATGTCCGTGCGACTCGTAATGTCTTCTTCCTTGCGGCATGCCAGTGTTCCTGGCATGGCGCCCGTGTGCTCGCGCACACTCCAGTATGGTGGTGCACGGCCACAGCAGGTCCCTGTCGATGCCGGTAGTATCAGCATCTAGGGTCCTACTACAACGGCCCAGTAATGGATGCTGGTATTGCCTTATCGCTACCGTTATTACCGGAGCGCCAACCTTGTAATGAGGCCCACTGTCTTACAAGCACCTCCCAGTTCTCTCAGCACTTGCAACCGAGTAGGCACTGGGAGCTCGGCACATGAGGCCAAAACTTCCCACAGACTGCCTGTATCTTTAAATGCACCTATTGAGCTGCAACTCCACTTGGAGTGTTCCAAAATGTCAGTTTGCCATCCTGAAACATTTTGTCCTGGCACATTCTCTCCTCCCTCTGACGCTAAGCACTTTAAGTATTTCAAAATTTGCTGAGATTGGAGTGTTTGGATGGTATGGAACATTAACCTGCAGCATTCTACGCACCTTCTACCGTGTCCTAGGGACTGTACTGATCAGTATTGGATATCAGTCGCCATCCCCACGACCACCTGCGACAGACCTTCCACCGTCTCTTCCAACTATTTGGGGTTCCACCGACAACTCCCCTGTTCTATACCAGTGAACTGTGTATTGAAGCGGTGACACATTATACTAGGTTTCATAGTGTGGAACCCCATGCCTCCTTTCTCATAAGGGAGCTTCATTTTGGTGAGTGCAAATCTTGGGACCCACTCTTCCCAGATTAACACAAAATATTTCATATTTCAATACTTCCTCATAGCTGGCCCATCTCCTTCTTTGGCCCCCCTTCCCAGAACCATAGACCATATGCACTTACAAAACTAGACCACAGGGACAGTTATATTTTTGGAAACAAACAGATTAGATTTTATTGGAGTCAGCAAAATGGGCGGTCCCAGCCTCCTTCAGCGTAATGGCCTACAACACCTTTTGGGTGGCCCGTTCCAATTTCCGGGCTTTCACCAATATTTTTTAGTCCTTATTGTCCACGGGTGACCCTGGTCACCTCTGGTTATTACATAGCGGACAACGCCTCTGGTTAGTAACTTCCACAGCCTTGCATGGAGTGAATAACCCCGGGTTCACTGCATTCAGTCGTCGAAGAGTCTCAACTGTATGTAAAGGAGTCATTGCCGATCTAACCCCAAACCTGTCTCGTGTGGCCAGTGAGTTCCACTTGTGGCAGGCACTGCAGTGAAACTCCTCCCCGGCTAGGACTGCCCAGAGTCTCTGCAATTTATGGAGGTGGCTCCCCTGCTGCCCGCAAACCTAGACCTTAATACTCACCATGGAACCTTATTCGCAGCCAATCTTCTTCAATGCCCCAAATATGGACATGAGAAAAACGTCATGCCCTTCATCTGCCAGGTGAACTCCATCTTCTGCAAAAAGGGAGATTCCAGCATCCTCCCCTGCTGCCTGTGCACTGTGGGCAGCAATGAATGCCATCTCATGCCCAGTGTGCCCAGCCAGACCACTTCTGTGCTCCTCAGCCCCAGGCTGCCACCTCGTCTCCACTGCTGCACTTTCTTCTCTGAGCGGACACAAATGAATGTGCCATAAGCCACACAGCAGCACCTGCCAGTACAATGGAATGTGGCAAACCAAAACAACAACAACAAAAGAACAAGAAGAACACCCTAAACTACTCCTGCGATAAAGCACAGGTCGTCATTGTATCCTAAAAGAAACCTGCAACTAATGCTCCTGCTGGTCCCCTTGACCAGACATCCTTTGCTGGAAAGCTGTTGCAGCAGCCCCTATCCTGCAGCTGTGAGAAGACCATCCCTTCGTGTGGAAGCCCACCTCCCCCAGTGTGGCAGATAAAACCTTGCAAAATTGGAAAATGGTCAAAGGGGATCCAGAGTCGTGAACTTAGAGGTAAGTTCCCCCCCTTTGGTCTGCTGGCCAAATAATGCATAAGCAACCAGGCGGGGCAGCTGCCCTTGCTTCGGGAGCTGAACAAGGTAACCCACTTTACTTTGCCCTCCTGGTCTGTCTTTCATATCTGCAACCTGATGTTTACCCCTTCCTCAGTAAAAACCACATCATTTGCTAGCAGTGCCCTCCCCAACTGATCGTCCTTGCTGGTCGCGACCAGTTCACTGATGCAAAAAGCCTCAAAGAATGGCAGGGAAAAAGCAGCCTGAAAAAATACACCTCATATGTATTAAAACAAACAGCGGGCAGGCCCTTAAGCAGTTTCCTTAAGACCTCAAAATCAATTGGCCTGCATGCATCCTTCCTGGGCCTTTCCATCTGACCCCATCCTTTCAGCGCAGCTCGCACCACAAAGCTTTTGGTAGGAGCACCCTTAACCAAAGGTTTGCTGTAAAAAAGCTATTGCTGCATGCTGGCCTGCTGTGCAGCTCCTAGGTGTATGTAATCGTAGTGTATCCTGCATAGTCCACTCACTGTGCCTCTATGCCTACCCTTGTACCTGCATGCCAGACTATCCTGTATCTTGTTGCACTCACCTAGCTGCCGTACTGACCCATTGTTTAGGTTGACTGCTCCTGGTCTATCTCCACTTCACTTCAAGATTAGCCTCCAGATGTCATCACTGGTCCTACCACCTGAACAACTCTACTATTGACAAAATCTCCAACTCTAGTGATAACAAAACTACTGCCCTCCCGGCTCCCAAAATTGACTCTGCCCTTCTTGCTCACAATACCAACACTGCCTCTAAACTCAAAGGTGCGCTCATCAACGCACGTTCCGTCCCCGCGCATGCCCTAGATATTGCGGACTTCATCGTCATGGAAAACCTTGACTTTCTCGCAATCACAGAAACCTGGCTGCATGCGGCCTCTGGCCCTGCCTTGACCTTGGCCATCCCCGACAATTACTCTATTATCAGGTGTGACAGGGACACCAATCAAAATAAGGGGGGGAGGATTAGCCTTCATATTTAAGAGCCCCCTCAACCTCAGACTTGTCAGCAGCCTACGTCTGCCATCAGTGGAACTATTCTCTATCCAACTTCCGATCTCACCTAATCACACTGCCACAGTACATCTCATCTACAGACCCCCTGGCCCTACCTCTTAATTTGTGGAGGACATCCCATCCATCCTTACTACGAGTACCAAGCCCAATTCGCAAATCATCATATTGGACGACCTCAATTTAGGTTTCCAGGATCCGAATGATGACAAAGCCATTGACTTAGCAAGTGTTCTGGCCAACTTTGGCCTTACCCAACATATTAGTTAGCCTACCCATATCAAGGGTCGCACTCTTGACTGGGTCGCAGACATGAACTGTGCGCTCAACGTAACCTCTGTGTCTCCATGCGCTTGGTCTGATCATCACAAAATATTATTCTCCATTAATTCTAGTCCACCTACAGATAAATCTAACCTTGCTCCTCCCACTTACACATGCAACAAGAAGGATATTACGGCTGAGAAATTACTCCCACTTATCCTCCCTCTACTGAACACGGCATCCTCCACTTGCGCGGACCCCAAAGTTCTAGTAGATACCTACAACCGCGCTATGTTAAAAGCTCTCAACACCATTGCGCCTCTCAAATTGCGCAAACAAAAACCTCTGCCACCATCTCAAGATTGCTGCCCACTTCCTGGATGCAGCCACATCCTGGATCAGCTCTTTCCTGGCAAACAGAACCATGAGGGTCTTCTCTTCCTTAGCCGCAGCCGATCCAGCACACGTCCCGTGCCGAGTCCCACAAGGATCTTGTGTATCTCCCACACTTTACAATGTTTTTACTAAACCGCTCTTTGATATACTTGACTATCTGGGTGTCTCCTACACTAATTATGCGGACGACACCCAGATACTCATCCCTATCACAGGCGACTATGTAACCGATGCCAAAGCACTCAATGCAGTCTACACAGTCATCCAGGCCTGGATGGCACATCATGGGCCCTGCCTTAATGATGAAAAAAAAACAGAGTTACTCATTCTAGGCTCTCATTCCAAACTCACTAAACTTGACCCCAAATACAAATCCTTTATTATTGACGGAATGATATCAAAGTCTCCAATGTCACTAAAACACTTGGAATCTACTTAGACTCTACTCTGTCCCTCAATAGACAAACCAATGTAGTAGTCTTAGCGTCATCTTATACCTGTAAACTGATCACAGCGTGCCGCCCCTTCTTGACATCGGGCAACTGCCTGATCCTCGCCAGAACCCTCATCATGTCCAAAATCGACTATTGCAACGCCCTCTACTTAAGGACCAGTCAAAGTAACCTTGATAAACTCCAGGTCACTCAGAACAATGCCAAAAGGGCAGCCCTCGGTGTACCCAGGCGTTCTCACATTTCCAACACTAGACGCAACTTGCATTGGCTACCCGTCACTCATCGTATAGCTCTCAAAGCACTTGTTCTAACTCACAAGGCCCAGAACAATGCAGCACCTGCCTACTTATCCACACACTTCACTCAACATACAGCAATCAGACCCCTGATGCTCAGGCTCACACATTGACTATTCCCAGTTCCAAGCTGCAGACAGCCGCGGCTCGAGCTTGCCAGTGCTTGCGGCTAAGCTCTGGAACACCCTACCCAATGCTCTCAGAAATGTTCCATACATCCACTCATTCAAAACAAAAACCAAACTGTGGCTACATGAAGGGGATGGCCTGGCCACCTCTCTATAAGCCATACAGTTGTCAATCCTTTCACCTGCGAACTGGCTGTGCACTGTTTATAGACTGTTCATACTGTATACTTTGGTCCCCTCGCATCTTCTCTATGTAATGTTCTTTACTTTTTGTAAATATGTGTAAAATGTATCTATTGCTGTAACCTGTAACTGCCTTGCAAAACATGCACCCAGATGCACCGGGGCAAGGTGCACACTACAAATACAATAAATACAAATACAAATAGTCTTCCCCTCACTGTGTTCCCAGACTCAAAATGCATGCACCTGTTCTTCCAGTGTCCCCTCAATGCAACTCAGCCTGCGTGACACACTCAGAAACTTACCATAGGCCTGCCGGTACCTGGACCTAACTCCTGGTGTGAGCGAACGCTCCCCGAGGTCCCAGAGCATTCGGTCCATGACACCAGCTGCCACCACTCATTCCTGAACTGTACCCCTTTCTGGACCTTGTCCCACTGAAAACGAGAAAGAGCGTCAACTGTGATGTTAACAGTACCCTGGACATGGCACACCTTGAACTCAATATTCTGGTATAAGCAAATTTCGACTAGCTTCCTCAGGAGGCTTAGTACAGTTGGACAAGACGCTAACTGCAAGTTGATGGCCTGCACCACTGCCCTGTTGTCAGACCAAAAATACACCCTCCTGTTACCCAATTCACTTGGCCCTAACATGATGGCCAGGGCAATTGGAAACAACTCTAGAGCCATGATATTCCTGGTCTTCCCTTTTCTGCGCCATTGTGTTTGGCGCGTCTGTGCACACCATTCCTGCCCCAGGATAACCCAGAAACCTTTGCTTCCTGATGCACCAGAGCACATTGGAGCTCCCCGCATGTTACTCAAGGGGTTCTCCACAACCGTACCCTGTTAAATCCTAGTAGGAATGCCTGCCACATACACAGATCATCCTTCAAGGCAGAACAGAGCCAGACGTGGTGGTGCTTTAGTGTGACCCCTGCTGTGGCCCTCTCCAACCTTCGTGCAAACACCCTCCCTGCCGGGATGACCCTGGAGTCAAAGTCTAAGCTATCCAGCAATTGCTGAACCTTTTCCAAGGTGGTCCTTCCTTAAGACAGGTTGTTCTCAATCTCAGTGATCAGCCTTTTGACCTTGTCGGCAGGCAACCTGCAGGTGCCCTTTGCCGTGTCTATTTCAATGCCCAGGAATGTTATTATCTCGGTGGGGCCTGAGTTTTCTCTGGCACCAAGGGGATGCCCATCCTACACACCAGGCCCTGGAAAGAGGCCAATGCGCAAGCACAATTACAGGAGCTCTTTTCTTTTTGCCTACAAAAAGAAAATCGTCCAGGTAGTCCACTATGCACCCTTTCTGCTCCTACCTGCGCGCTGCCCATTCCAGAAATGTGCAAAAAAGCCTCAAAGAACGCACAGGAGACTGAGCATCCCATCGACATGCACTTATCCATGTAGAACATTCCCTCCCACTGAAAGCCCAGCAGGTGAAAACTGTCAGGGTGCACCGGCAGGAGGCAAAATGCTGATTCAATGTCCAATTTGGCCAGCAAAGCCCCCTTACTCATCTCGGCCACTAGGTCCACTGGCTGGTCAAAGGAAGCATAGATCCCTGAGCAGTACTCAGGTTCCAGCCAGTCGTTAACCAACTCACTCATGGGATAAGATAGATGGTGTATCAGCCTGAACATCCCTTGCTACTTCTTAGGTACAATGCCCAGTGGGGACATGATGAAATTGGGCATAGGTGGGGAGGTAAAAGGGCCCTACACCCTGCCCAACTCCAACCCCTTTCTCTGATGTTTTCCTTCACCACTTCCAGCTGCTTCTCCGCAACGGCAAGTTCTTTTGCGATCCTCACCGTCAGCTGTCCCTCATAGGGTATGCAGAACCCGTCCCTAAATCCTTTGTACAATATATCACTCTTTGTCTTTGAGTCAGTTATTCAAAAATTCCTGCAGCACGGATCTGTTAACCAACCCTTATTTCCACTTACACTGATCGCGCAACTCTGTGGGACCGCAGCCTCTTGCGCCCGCTTCAAACCTGTAACCTGTCACAGTTTGCCACTGGGTGCCCCCGCCCACACTAAGAACATTTGTGGGTGAATCTGCACCTTGTGCCCCAGTGGCAAGACCCCCCATTGAAAAGCCTGTAGTTGTCTGAAGGTCCTACTGAACCTTGTCGCTTTTCCTCCGGGACCATGTGCGGCAAACTTATGCGCCCGTTCTGTTCCCATTGGCACCTGGGTCTCCTGGCAAAAAGGCTGCCAGCTCAGTCCTTTAAGTGGGCTAAGGCTAGCCAGGGCCAAGCCCCGGCAGTCTCCAGAAAAGGCTCCTGAGCTGGGGCCCTGCTGGGGCCCACCTCCGACTAGCCCCAGCCATGCTGACAAGTGAGGCAGCCCGCATAGCGGCTGCACGGTTACACGAGCCAGCACTTCGGATTAGAATAAAAGAAAAGGTATTGCCTTTTCTTTTTTTCTAAACCGAAGTGCGGACACCTGCAAGCAGCAGGTGCAACTGTGGAGTGCGGGCTGCCTGATGGCTCTGCACTCTGGAACAGGACGAGGCTACTCGAAAACAAAAGGAGAGCTGGGCAGTCTAGCCCTCCTCTTGTTTCAGAGTACAGAGCCATCAGCAGCAGGTAGCACTTCCATTCAAGGAGCCTTTGGTAAAGCATTGCATCACGTGGCTCCTTGAATGGAAAGGCTGCCTGCTGGGTATGAGCTGGGGCACACTGGTGTCAAGCCTTTGATGCCCCCTACCCCTTCTTTTGGTTAGGAGTGGCTGGGTGCATCAAAGGTAATAATGTCAGTGCGCCCCAGCTCTGCTTCTTTTAGCAGCTCCCAACCCTTAGGCGAGGGGGGCTTTCGGTATGGGGCATGGCCTAAGCACAACCGTACTTATCCCACACACACTATCGAGAACCCCTCCTCAATTTCTGATTCCACTTAAAGCACTGGCCAGTTCCCTCTTTGGTTGTGCTTATGTCTCGTATACCATGCCCTCTGAGGGATCTTGCCTACTTTGCCATTAACTTGGCTGGCCCTGCCCTTCCCTGCATGTAGGACACCCAACCTTCTATGTCCTTCTGGTCCCATGTCATTTCGGGAACCAGCTCCATCTTGGACCTGAAATCCCAGTCATAATCCACCCATCCTTTAGAACCATACCTTCTGTGCTCATCGATAATCATGTCCCTTATACTTCCATAGGGCAGCTCCCTGCTCTGGAAACCTTTCCATTATTACTCCTGTCAGTAAGGAGAACGCCTTTTTCCAATTACTTATTGTTTCTTCTGCCCTAGTTCTCTTCTGTCTTTTCCTGTCCTCCTCCTTGCTAACCGTTATATCTGGCCTAGCCGTCTCCACGAATGACAAAGAAAACATATCAAAGTACTCCCTCCCTTGCTTGGAAATATGCCACACCAAGGTAGAACTGCCAAAAGTCACAAGTGTGCTGCTACCTACCATGGACCCAGCCCCAGTCTGCTGACCCATGGCACCTGTTTCCCGCTCAGCACTTACTGCGGGCCGGTTCTTCCCTACTATCGCATTTGACTGCTGCATGGGGGGAAACGAGTGGGACCACCATCAGGGCTAAGCCCCCTTTTCCCTTTGAACCTGCCCAATCAAATCACTCCATGCTATCTGGGCCTGTTGCTGCAATGGTGCCGCTGCCCCCTATGTGGAGCCTGAGAGCCCCCGCTGCAGCAAGGGTGGTTGGTGCCCAATGACCTGCACGATCATGGCAGGCCCCTGGGGGCTCCCCCATACTCTCCTTTCACTGTCGCTGTTGGCCCCCCTCACTTGGTGGCTGTGTGACCCCATGCATTAACTTCAGCATTCCCTCCAACACACTTGTTATTCCCCTTTTCTCTAATTCGATACCTGCTGCCCTTCATTGCTGCTTTGCGCAGGGACCACCAAAACCTGTAATTCAAGCTGCTCTTTCGCCTTCGCTGCAGCTGCCTTACCCCTGGGTTGGCGCACTGCCCTCTTTCTCTGAAGTGGCGCTTCCGTCATCACCTCTGTGAGCGGCGGCTGTTGTTGATCACAATAGGTGGGCAAACCTGTTCCTGTACTACTAGGTCACGGATGGGCACCTCATGCCCCTCATCCAGAACCTTTATCGGCCAACCTTTTCCTTTGCTGCGTACTTTCTTCTGAAAGAGTGCCCATAGCTCGGCTTCCTCTTTGAAATCGTGCCCACTTCTGCCGTTGGAGCTTCCTTCACCACTGGCAGACATGTCCGGTGACCCCCGTCCAGACATCTCGAAACCGACCTATAATAAAAGAATTCAAATTAGCTCTCGTCCTTTGCATGCCATGGACATTTATAGCAGTGAAAAACTCTCAAGTTCGAAACATTCCTGTATTTCACCCCAATGCCCTACTCTTTTGACATGCAACTTCCCTGGTTGCATGTCTTAAAATCGCGGCAAAAATGGCAGTGAATCCAAAATATTGCGGCAAAAATGCTGTGGTTTTTTGCGCCACAATCATGTAAAGGATGCAGGGAACACCCACACAATCCCCGGACCCATTATACCATTTAAGCAGAGTGGGGGACACCCTTGCGACCCCCGCTTCCCTTAAATGGTATAATGGGGAACACCTTTACCGGGTCAAACCACAGCATTTTTGCATTGATTTTTTTTTACCAGGGAAATTTTTGCTGCAATTTTATCACCTGATACCACTTCCCTGGGGTCAACATCTGTGCGGAAACTCCGCTAATCGTTCTCTACCTGCATGTATGCTTCAGTACCCCCAAAGTGCCAACCAGTACATTCCCTCTCCACACAAATCCTGCCAATCACATTCCTCACATTCCCCCAGTCCTTGAAATAATGCTGACACCTCCTTCTCAAGGGAGTGTAGCAACCTTGCCAAGAAATTCCTGATGTGATCCTGTGTCGTGTGCAACTGAGGCCAACCTAAAAGGGTCTTCTCCCAGCCTTATACCTGTGACAGCACAACAAAAAATGAATGTTATTGTGAGACAATCAGTTGGCAGAAACATTTCCCCAGCACGTTACACCTTCACCTGTTCATGCCCCCAGGTGTGTAAAAAGCTCTGCCCCCACCAGAGCACAATGCGCCGCCGCCACATTAGAGTGGCCCCGCAATGTACAATGCCAAATCGACCTTTTGAGGCCCTGCTCCAGGACAATTTATTTCTTGTGTCAATTTACATTCAATTGACACACAAGGAACAGCAAACACTCGCTAGGTAGTAACTAATAGTTATTAATGTGCAAATTGAGCCATTAATATACTTTGGGTCAGTGAAACCTAAAAACAATACTGAAATTCGTACACTGCAATTATATGTAATCAACCAGAACATAAAACACAAATTGCACCCCACGACCCAGGACCTATTCTTTGTTGTTTAAATCTAAATTCAATTGAAATCAAGGTGCGGCACACGCTTAAGATAAGTAATTCCCTTAAATTAACGAGTTGCCTTTCTGTACCGTTAGACCTGCTCATCCTATTGCACCCCATGACACAGGACCTATTCTTTGTTTTTTAAATTAAATTCATTTAAAATACACGGCGTGGCAAACGCTTGATATACATGAATCCCTTTAAATTAAACAATTGCTTTTCCGTAGGCATAGACTTGCTCAGGCGGCCTGGTGGCTTGCTTGCTGAAAGGATGGGTGCTTTGTTTATACCCTACTCTGAAGGTCCTTCTTTCAAAATGTGTTTACTGAACGGGTCCTCTTCGGATCCCAGCAGCCCTTTTCCAGTCACTCTATTGCTAGCAGAGGCTGTGGATAACTTTCAGGCAGGAGTATTTTTCAACTTCACAAAGATAACTGCGCCACTGGTCCTAAAACCACTACAGAAAATTGTGACATTGCTCGGCGCTGCCCAAGCCACAGGAAGTCAAACTGTCCAACAGGATGCTGCCGTAGTCGCACCCGTGGGCAGAGTTGCGTGGCAAAAATTCATACAGCCGCCACACAAAAGCAAACCAGGCCGCCAAAATGTAAACATGCCCTCCTGCGCGTTGCCCACAGCGTGTCAGGCAAAGAAAGGTAAGCGTGCTCCGCTGAAACTTTTCCTGAGGCCTTTGCAAACCTTCCACTTTCACCAGCAGTTTGCCCGTCAACTGTCATATCTGCTGCCATTCCCGCTCCATTGCGAACGTGACCATGAGTTCGGCAGAGGCCGAACACTGGCTGTGCCATTATATCAGTACTGGCCGCCATTAGCCCACTGTGCCTGCTAGCGTGGCGTGGCCGGCTCATCTGACCAGGCGTCATCTGACCAGACTGTCAGGCGCACCATTAAATCATTACAGCGCGCCATAATCTGGTGCTTAATCCATCCCCACTCCCATCAATGCACAACATCAACCGTTGGGCTTGCGATCGCCGCTCGTCAACCTTGCATCCGTTCCCTCTCTTACCGTAAATAGGAGCGTGTATCCCCTGTAACAGCTGACCCGAAGTGATCGGCCGTCCCTACAAAATCCAGCTGTGGTAAGCCTAGCTGGATCGGTCTGTCCTGATGCTGTCGGTGTTGCTGCTCGCCAATGCGGCCTGATGCTGTTAGTCCAGGACTGCAAAGAGGCCAAGTCCCGAGCGCGCTTGTTCTTCTTCTTGTTGATAGATTTTTATCCATCAGCTGTGATTTTTGGTTACCGAGGCTTGAGCCTCATTGCTCCATCTTCTCGGGTTGAGTATGTAGTCGTGGGTTTGTATTCTTCTTGGTCTGTGTGGTCTTGTCACAGTAGAGCTGGTTTCACAGGGTCTTCGCAGTGATGGGCCGCGGGTAGCGGTCGAAGGGGTTTGCAGTGGTGGCAGTGAGTCTTCTGATCAGAGGGTTCAGGTTCTTATCCAGTCCTTGGCAGAAGTTCTTACTCAGCTTCGCTAGATGTTGGTCCAACATCTCGATGTCCAGGTCTCTGTGAAGGTTGCTATCCTTGTGAAGATTGGAGCTCCAGACGATATCCGCAGGGCCTTGTTCTGGACTATCTGAAGACTCTTCCAGTGTCGCTCATGGCAGGTCATCCATGCCGGGGAGGCATACGTCAGGGTTGGTCTGATGATCGCCTTGCAGACATTGATCTTTGTCCGGAGGGGCATGGACTTGCTCTTCAGGAATGGGTACAGCGCTGCCATCTTTCCTGTTGCCTTCTGCTGAGTATTCTCGATGTGGCTTTCCCAGTTGAGTTTGCTGCCCAGGGTCACACAGAGGTAGCGGCTGCTGTTCTCCCATTTGATGGTCTTCCCGTTGAGGCTGATGTGTGGGTGCTCCTTGATCTTCTTTCTGGTGAACAGCGTTGCAGTTGTCTTGCTGGTGTTGAGTTCTATCCGCCAGTCGCTGTACCACTTCGCGATGGTATCCAATGAAGCTTGCAGGTTCTTCGCCACTTCCTTTTCGCTGAATTACTGGGAGATGACTGCAACATCATCTGCATACAGCGCCAGGTCCATCTTGTGGAGATCTGTCGGGATGTCGTTGGTGAAGAGGTTGAACAGGAAGGGTCCAAGGTTTGATCCCTGTGGCATGCCTGCTCGGATGGGATGTGATGAGGACATCTCGGACCGCATGGCGACATGGAAGGTGCGGCCTCCCAGGTAGCTTGCAATCGTCTTCACCAGGTAGTTCGTAAATCCCAAGCCAATCATCTTGTGCAGCAGTCCCTTGTGCCAGACTCGGTTGAATGCTTTGGCGACATCCAGGAAGACGATTCCTGTGGACTTCTTGATGTTGAATCCGTGGCTGATGGTGTCCACCACTCTCAGTAGCTGATGAGTCGTTGCATGCTCCTTTCAAAATCCAAACTGTTCCTTTGCTAGTAGATTTCTTTCAGAGCTGAAGTTGCTGAGTCGAGCGAGGAGGACCTTCTCCAGGAGTTTCGATAATCCAGAGAGCAGGCTGATGGGGCGGTAGTTCGCTGGATCCCTCAGTGGTTTTCCAGCCTTTGGGAAAACGATGACCCTTGCTTCTTTCCAGGAACTCGGGAAGTGCTGGAGCCTCATGCATGCATTGAAGATCTCTGTGAGGTGTTCCATTGATGCTGGTGGGAGGTTCTTGATTGCCAGGTTGGTTATTCCGTCGATCCCTGGTGCCTTGCCGTTCGCCAGCTTTTCTGCAAGTCCTGCTACCTCAGGTCTTGTGCACTCATTGATGTCTTCTGCTCCCAGCCCGGTTTGGTCTTCTGCAAGATACTTCTCAACTTCTTCCTCCACTCCGTCTGAGAGCCTACTTACCTTGTTCTGGGTGAACAAAGCCTCCAGTGTCTCGGCAAGGACCTCTGCCTTGTCGTTGTTGCTGCATGCAAGGTGGGTTTGTCCCTGGATTGGTGGGCTTGGCTCCTTCTTCCCAGTCAGGCGACGAGTCATTCTCCACACTGAGTTGTCCGCCTCCTTCAGCTTGTCTGTTGCGGCCTCCCACTTCTCTCCACGGTGCTGTCGGATCTGTTCACGCAGGAGTCTTGTGAGTGTGTTGTACTTCTGCAGGAGATCAGGCGTGCGGAATTTCTGCCACTGGCGTCTGGCTGGGCCAGGTTTTGTAGCCCTGGACTTCTGCCAGTTAATGCACAGTCCAGCAGTCCAGATGCTGACAAGTACCGCTTTGTTGCCTCCTGCAGATCGAGAAATGGATGTGTGGGATCGTCATGTATTACAGCTGGTCATCTGCATACGAGACCACATGTGGCTCAATTGATAGCAGAATGTTAATCATTGCCCCCAACAGTTTCACCATCAGATGGAACAGTGTTGGCGAGAGCAGGCAGCCCGGTCAGATACCCTGCTGTGTAATCCACCCGCTCGAGTAGATTTTCCTCTTTCAGACCATGGCAGTGGGAGTAATGTACAAATGTTTGTTCAATCCCTGACTATACTAGAACCAAACACATAATATCTCCATCTAAATGAATAAAGTCCTTTTTCATTGTTGATGACCAGCCTCTCGGTCTTATCTCTGGACTTCTCCAGCACAGCAAACAACCCCTAATATTCATTGCTCTGCTGCGTGCTGGCATGCAGCATCACTGGTCTCTTGGTGTCCATATTCAATAGTAATAAGGGTCCCATCACTTCCTAGCCCCTTCCTTTTCCAGACACTTGACTGAGGAAGGTATGACTCATTTACTGCCGCTGCAAAAATACTGAATGCCGAAATGCCACCGTTTTATTCTAGAAGGGTAATTGTAATCAATTATGTAAGGGGAGTATAGTGGATGCATGGAGTCTCTCACGCATATAACTGCGCCAATCGAAATAAAAAATCTATTTTGACATTTGATATTTTTAGTCACAGTGATCACACAGATGCACTGAGGAATTGTCCAAGAGAATCCTGCCCTAGTAGTCTGTGCCTGGTACCATCCAATCCTAGTAAACATCGAATGTCCTAGTGAATAAAAAGAGAATTCCCTGTGATCAAAATCAGGCTGTCAACTTCCTACCTCTTTCTCAATACGACAATTATCGCCTGTATCATATTGTTCATAGCTGTCCCGTAACCAACGCCTCCTATAACCAACGAAGCCAAGAGTTCTCTCAAGGCCTTATAGAATTCTGAGGGCATCTCTTCCAGGGTGTTTACTATTTCTTAGGTAGTCATTGGCCTGCTTAATCTCAGCTAATAAATGTGGGTCCTCCAGCAGTTCTGCTACCGCCACTCAAAGCGTGATTTAACCGACTCGGCTATATCCATATCCGGCTTAGGGATACTCTCTGTACAAAGCTTGGTAATAATGCATACACATTCATTATTTATATCGGCTAGATCATGCACCATGACTTCCTTTCCCGATCACAGTAATCGGCTTCAACTCCCAGTCCCTTCCAGTCACCCAAGCCGATTCACAACGATTTCCGTACGCCCTTATTCATTGAGATACGTTCCCCTCTCATAACTGTTTTACAGACGTCTCATGTGACAGCTACCCTACCTTCTTCCAGAGCGTTGTTTTTCAGAAAGACACCCATTTTATCCATCATTTCCTAGCCCCTTCCTTTTCCAGACACTTGACTGAGGAAGGTATGACTCTTTTACTGCTGCTGCAAAAATACTGAATGCCGAAATGCCACCGTTTTTTTCTCGAAGGGTAATTGTAATCAATTATGTAAAGGGAGTATAGTGAATTCAGGGAGTCTCTCACGCATATAACTGCGCCAATCGAAATAAAAAATCTGTATTTTGACATTTGGTATTTTTAGTCGCAGTGATCACACAGATGCACTGAGGAATTGTCCAAGAGAATCCTACCCTAGTAGTCTGTGCCTGGTACCATCCAATCCTAGCAAACATCGAATGTCCTAGTGAATAAAAAGAGAATTCCCTGTGATCAAAATTCCACTTGCATCAGATATCCGTAAACCAGCACGCCATTATTACGTCGACTAGCATCTTGGTACTCCTAGATGGGGGATGCACCATCGCCGGATGCCTATCCACTAGAGGATTGAAAACCAGGCTGAAATCCACCTCCCCATTCACTGTGCTGCATGCCTAACACGCCAGAAATGAACGATCCTACTAAAGTAACTACCGTCCATTTAATTGGGGTGTAAGTAATCTGAATATATATATGCTCCCCAATCAATAACCCATCGACCATTATATATCTGCGAAGTGTGCCATTATGTGCATTGGCAGTTTGTCAGTCTTTGCAACCGGTTGGAATTGTAGAGTGCGGACTCTTTAATCAATTCAGAGTCAGCTGATTTACGTGACGTTTACACTTTAGGAATGATTAAAATCTACTGCACGTGCAAAGCGCGCATGAAGCACACTGTTCTGTGTATTGGCAGTTCGGCAGTTCAGCTGATTGGTTGTCGGAGAATGGGCTGTAAATAGAATTTCTATTCTTTATTTTTCCATATCATCGATGCTGCCGCAATGTATAATCTGTGCAGTAAGCCGGCCCCAGAATCAATTGTCTGCGACTAAACATGTTGAAACAAACTGGATCCATCGCGCTAGCAGAAGCTGATAAGGCATTGCTTGGACAGTCTCGTCCGACCCCCAACGTACTTAAGGATGATGCTTTTATAGTTGAGACCACCCCAGTACTTTTGGAAAGCTCGCCTTCAGCAATAATTGCTAAGGAGCCTATCATGCCATATTTCTGCCGAACGACCTTATGATTCCAGCTAGGGGGTTGGACGGACAGTTGGAACTTCTATCATCTAACGCAAGTATATATGTAAATGCACCATCAAACCCAGCTCTACCACATAGTAGAATGAGTAAAGAGGCCCAAACTCAATCCTTGAATAATGACGTTCTCATTGTTAAAAACTGTAATACACAAACGAAGATTCATAACTTCTACCCTTGCATGTGCTCAAGCACTGGAGTGCAGGGAATTTCAAAACCTAGAATGGAAAGGAGTGAGGAGAGAAATTACCTCAATGATGGCGGCATCCTGAAGCTAGATCTGTGGAGCACTCAATATGATGAACAATTCAGGGAGCGGACTGACATAGCTGTGCAGAATTACCTTGAGAAGGATCAAATAGACTTGAATGATTTATCCTCCTTATAAACTGACCATTCTGCCCCAGATGACAATTCATCCTCTGCGGGTAGACAGCTCACTCCACAGGGCCTTCATCATACCTTATGCAAATTGGATAATAATGTCAAGCTATTATCGCCTTCTATCTCAGCCCTAATATATGGTGCTCAGCTCCTGTGTGACCTTATATGACATTAGGTTAGAACGCTCTGCCCATTCGCTGCAATTTAGCGATTTTAAAATGGCCCTGTAAGCAATTCAAGGCTTGCTGCAAAACTTAGATCATGGCCTTATGCAACAGTTACCTAGATCTGTTAAAAGCACAACCCAAATAGATATGGTGGATAGCGGCATTACTATATCCTCAACTGTAGCTGGTGGAAATAAAATGAACTGATCTAACCACAGCGATCGTAGAAAGGCCATCTGCCTCAAAGGTTTTGGACCCCTTTGCAAATCTTTCAGCTCCTGTGCACCAGTGTGAGTCATCTCCATCCCGGCCCAAGAAGGCCACCAAAAAATGGTCGAAAGAAAAACAATTAAAGGAACTCAAGAAAGTTTCCTCGGAACTTACACCTCACTGAGGAGGAAGCAGGGCAACATTAAGACAAGATAAGGATGTAGAAAGTATTCACTCTAAACAACAGCCTCCATTCAAGGGAGTATCTGATTCTACTGTAAATTGTTTTGCGGCCTCAACACAAACTTCTGAGGGGAACAGGAATTTGTCTTACGTGTTTGCAACCCACTAACTTAGCAAAATTCTCCTTCAGAACTGTCAGTTTCTCAGTGGCAGTAATAAGCTTTAATCATTAACTCCTGCTTTAAGTGTATGTGACTCAGCAACATGTCTTATGTATCCAGCTAATGATCAAAGGGCCATAGAGATGAAAAGTAGCAGTGGTACTTCTCAGGTAACAAGTATTTGACTGCTGTCGACGTGCGCTAGGGTAGCAGAATATAAGTATTCGATCCCTAGTACGTCTAAATAAAATCAGTCCTTGGCACTGTTAATTTATCATACATTGGAACTAGGAAGAACATCCAGTCTTCTAATTTACATGTGGGTGTTGCGCATTTAGGGCCTCCTACTATATTAGATTGGGAGACCAAGGATATGAACGGAGTAGAAGATCTCTCAAACTACTTGACTGTGGAACTTATCGTCCAAGCAGACACCTCAGTTGTTTTGAATAGAAAGAACGTGCTGGGTCTTTTTCATGAAGGTCCGAGCCCGGGAATCCTTTCAACAAAAGACATTTCATCAGTTTATGCCTTAAATGACTTTCGCAAAGATATAGTAGAAATGTGTATTAACTCAAACGAAAATGCTGTTTGCAGAGGCAGAAGCCATCTATCAAATGGGCTATGACATATATCCCTAAAAATTTCTAAAAGATCCATTAAGGGAGTTATGTCCTGATTTAGAACGAAGAAGTCTGTATAGTGGGTGTAATGACTCCTTACTTGTTTAAATACCACTGAAGGAAATCAGATTTTGAAAAGCACTAAACAATCTAAAGCCCTTGGTTGTTGGCTTTGGCTTCCGTGAAATCTTTGCAATGTCTTTAAGAAATTCGGAGAAAGGGGTACAGGGCTTTAGTAGCAGGGACTACTATATGTAAAAGTAACTTCTTGATTTGGACTGCAAGAGGTTGCAACAGCTTTAAGAATAATGTTGAAGACAGAAATATTTTTGAAAATCACGTAGTTGTAGTGGAAGAAGTGTGGCTAACGGCCTATATAGTGATAGATGGATTGGCAACAAATCCAAATGGAGGGCGTCCGTCAGGATCACTGTTGGTGACAATACATAATAGTTTTTTTGGAAACAGTGGAAGTTCTGTCTAATGAGAAACCTGGCATTTTAGCTTTAAAAATTATTTTCACGGGCAAGGTCGGCATTCACCCTTTACTGTTGATAGACTTCTATTGGAATATTGCATTGTTGGAATTAACTGTTTTTTTTAAATGTAGATTGAAAAGGTATTAGAAACATTTATGATAGATAATTATGGGCAAACTGTTATGATGGCTGGTGATTTGAACTCTGAATGCAAGCTGCTCCTGCATCTCGATTTAAGTCTAGCGGAATATGCAACGCTTCTTTTAGTGATTGGGAACTCATGAAATGGGAATTTAGAGGGAAATTCAAAAGATATGAACACATGGAAAAATGGGTTGAATATTGACTAGTTAGTGCTCGCTCCAATTTGTTTTAAAATGTGCACTGCTTTCAATATTGTTGAAACTACACTGAGTGACCACAATAAGTTGGTATCTAATTTTGAGTTTGCTCAAATAGTAGAGTATCCATCTGCCCATAATAATTAAGTCGCCTCTCAGAAAGGCAACCATGTAGCAACATTCTTTGGCAATATTGGGAGACTGATTAAATGTCTTGGTAAATTCTTACAAAAATTGAGCTCAGAGGAGAAACATGAGGCCATTACGGCAACAAACTTCATGACTTTCTTTTGGGCCAGTGAAGAGGCAGGCCAAGGCTCAGCTACCAAAAAATCTTGCTGTCATAATTGCTTTGACCTGACCATGCTGGAAAACAACAGAGACCTTCGAAGTAACTTCAGATCTTTAGCAAAAGCGGGCTTAAGTGATGCGGAACTCTGTATTCAGAGCCGCAAACTAATACAGAAATATAGAACTGAACAAAGGCTTATTGCTTTATGCTTAGTCAAAAAGACGGTGAGTGTATGCTGCATGAGGTGATCACTGAAACACCTGCAATTTCTTCGCAATTATCAATCGGCTAGGTTCTTACCAAGTATGCTGCAGAGAAATTCAGTTAATTAAAGTCTATGGATATCTCATTTTTCACATCTATATAAGCGGCCCAAGAAGAAAGGAATACTGCTGTTCAGATAGTGCTTTGGGTCCTGACATTTGATGTCATGGATGTAGAATGAAGTATCATGGAGGCATCTACATCCCTAGCACCGGGCCCCAATGGCATTAGCAATTACATCCTGAAAAGTAATGTAACCCAGTGAGCTAACATCTTAACTTTATTGTTTGGAGATATATTGACCTCTATGAATACTCCCCCTTCTTGGAAACTATTATTGTTCCAATCTACAAGAAGGGTGATAGGACTAATCCTGTAAATGATAGATCTATCATGCTTTTTGTCGCAAACAGCAAGATTTTTGCTGGACTGGTATTAAAGGAGCTGGACATGTGGGCAATATCCAAAAAATGTCTGCAAACATATCAGATTGGTTTCTTAATTCTCTCTTATTTATGGGAAAATGCTTGGTGTAAAGAAGCCCAACCACTGACAATGATTGACTCTACTCAACCATTCCACACGGTTAACCGCCCACCAATTACTGTGGGAAAAACCAAAAAAGTGGGGCACTTCTCCTTCCCTGATGGGGATTATTATTTATTACATTTGTTAAACGCCCAGACCCTGGGGTATTACGGCGTTGTTACAGGTATCTTATGGTCAATACAATAGAGTTACATTACATCAAGCAAAACTGGTACAATTATTAACATAGGTATATACAGTACATGAATACTTACAATGATTGACAACTGATAGGATTTGTCTCCTTTCTGGGGGCCTCGGGATGGACCTAGGCAGATAGGAGTACATTAGGAAGGGAGGGGAGGTAGTATTGGTTGAAGAGACAGGTTTTAAGAGTTTTTTGAAACGGTTGAAGGAGTCTTCACTTTTAATGTTAATGGGAAGCTCGTTCCAAAGTGATATTTGCATGAAGATACATTTCTTCAGGAGAGATTGATCGGAAAAGGTTCCCTTACTAAGGAAATCCCCACCTTTCGCGGACTATGGCAGGGCTGCATATTTGCACTTTGTCTTTTCATTCTCCACCTCTTAGACCTGGGTGATTGCTTGGACACAGTATTTATCGTTAGACCCAAAATCCACTCTTTACCTATAACGTGGTTGGTATATGCTGATGACCTGATCGTAGCAGATAACACGCCATTGGGACTTCAGAGATTTAGTAACACTGTTGCGAAGTACGCTTTGGAGTCTGATATAATCCGCTTCAATAAAAATGTAGACAAACTGCATTATTTTACTTGGTTCATCAATGAACTCATGTTCGCCCGGTAAAGAATGTAAAATATGTAGGTTTTAAATTTGGAGCTATGCCAAAGAAGAGTTATATTGTCACCCGATTAAAGACTAGAGCAGTTCAATTTGCCTTTCGAATGAAAAAGATCCATCAGAAATACTGCATATTTATCATCATGCCATTATTGGAGCTTTATAAGCTAGAAGTAATCCCTGCTCCTTTATTTGGCATGGAAGTTGAACCTCAAGCCAGACAACTTGATTGGGATAGTTTAGAATAGCACATTTGTTAAAAAACGCTCAACCTTCCATTCAGTACGCCAATAGCAGCTTTGAAGTTTGACCTGGGTTTCACGTCCCTGAAAGGCTGATACTGGTGGAAGATCTTATCATTGTATATATAATACATTGATAACACCTCTGGAGCATTCCCTTCTATGAAGATCTAAATGGGATAATGGTTATTAATAAATCTCCAGCGGTTGCTGCTTTAAAACATTTCCCTCAGAGTGTATTGGGGGAGATCAAGTGAATAAGCTCTGATTTCATATCTAACACAACATTGGTTAAAAAGGTTTTATTTGAGTGAGACTGAATTCTTACAATTGAAAAGATGCATGCATACAATTTGTTTCAAAGCTTTTCTAAACTAGATAGACCATTAGGCCATCTACCAGGTTATGTATGTAAGTTCCCTAACATGTATTGGGGACATTTATTTCTCTGTTTTAGATTGAACCTGATCCCTGCTAATGAGATTAAATCTAGGCATTCTAAAAGTGGAGAAGTGTCTGCAACGTGCAACTTTTGTACTAATGGTGAAGACTTACATAGGTTAAAACATCTTTTAATCACATTGCAAGATATGATATGGCATTTATAACGTGCCTATACACAAGTATTTCAAGGCGCAACGAGGAAAGGGAGAGGGAACAGGGGGAAGATAGACAACGATCCTACTAGGCCAGGTGTCATTCAGATCACACAAGTGCATGGGAAAGGGGAAGGGGAGGGGACAGTGCAGTACATTGGATAAAATAATAAATAACAATAGTAGAAGTGTGGCCAGCAGGTGGCAAGGGAAAGTGCAGACAACATGTGTCAAATGCTGGAAGTGGGACTGAAGGGATACAGAAACAGTCCCCAAGTTGCCAGGAAGGCAGTGCAGGTGTGCGACTGGCTGGGAAGGGGACCTGGGCCCGGGATCAGAGGGTGGCCAGGTAACCAGTGCAGGTTAGCTTTCAGATAGGAAGTCAGCAGGGGAGTGGAGAAGAAAAAGCTGACGCAAAGAGAAAGGTTTTGAGGTGCTTCAGGAACCGGAGATGATTCTCCTCAAGTTTCAGGGAGACAGAGAGGCCGCCGTTTCAGAGGGAGGCCCCAGACGAAGAAAGAGATCTATCACCAACCCATTGCTTGTAGAAGCGACTGACCCTGAGGGAGTTGGAAGTGGATGAGCGAGCAGCTCGAGAAGGAAGATATTTAGGAAGAGAGAGTTGAAGGTATTGCGGCCGCAGAATACCTTGTGGACAATGCAGAGGGTTTTCAACTTAATCCTTGCAGCCACAGGGAGCCAGTGCAGAGATTTAAGTCCTGGAGAGATACGATCTGTGGGCTTAAGGCCAAGGACAAGTCTCGCAGTCCTGTTCTGGATGAGTTGCAGAGGGCGGAGAGTAGAAGTGGGCAGATATAGAAAGAGGCTGTTGCAATAGTCCAGCCTAGAGAGAACCAGTGCTCTGGAGACAGTGAGCTTCTGGGGGAAGGAGAGGAAGGGAAGGATACCTCTGAGGAGGTGCAGCTGGTAGTGTGACTTCTTAGATACGTCGGAGATGTGCGGAGATAAGGAGAGTGGTGACCCCAAGGTTTTTAGCCTCACAGGTGGGAGCAGAAAGAGGGCCAAGAGAGGCCGGCCAGAGAGTAACAGGAAAGGAGGGGGAGCGGGAGTGCCGATGAGGAGAATCTCGGTCTTACTGGCATTAAGGCAGAGATCATTGGCGACACACCACTCCTTATCATGGCCACTAACCAAGGGCCCTTATTGCCTCCTTCCAAAGGGTCCAATTGGACCCTGTCCTAGCGCCTTGGGCACAAGGCTCATAAGAAAATGTACTCTGCACACTTTGGATCCAAGGAACGTGTATTCAGGCCGAGCGTGACCATTAGAAAGCATTGGAAGGCACGTGCAATCATCTATGGGAGTAGTGAGGTAGGGCCACAAGGCGGAGCTAAAGGGGAGTGGCTAGAGCCAGACTATTTAAGCCGGCCCCACCTGCATGCTGAGGCTTCGCGTTAATCTGCTGTATGCAGCATAACGTTTACCGCCGTCTGAAGCTCTTACCTGTCTCCAGCTCTGCATCTTCTGATTCCAGCTTCACATCTTCGGCACGCACCTACCTGATTCCAGCTTCAGATCTTCGGCGCATACCTACCTGATTCCAGCTTCACATCTTCGGCACGCACCTACCTGATTCCAGCTTCACATCTTCGGCATGCACCTACCTGATTCCAGCTATACCATCGCCGGAGCGCATCCAACCTCGATCCGGCATCCGCAGCGTGCAACTTACCTGCAGTCTGCCATACCACCACTTGAAGTACTATGAGCTTCACGCCAGTAGCTCCAGCATGCACCTTTCCTGTCTTCGAATCCATCTTCTGTTGGGCGCCTCTTCCTCACCTGTCAAAGTCTTCATCCATGCAGCGGTTCTTCCATCTCGCAGCCGCTGACAGCTGCCTGGATAGCGTTCTCCGCTTTCTGACACCAGGCCATCCCTGAAAGAAATAAAGACAGCACAAGGTTAGAAACCGCACAAACATTTAATGCTTGGCCGCGCAACACCTAAGCCTTGCATTTAATTTAGAAACCCTACTTACCTTCTAGTGGGTCTGCTCCATTCTTTTCTGACACCGCCTGGGTACACTGTCAGCAACGCGACTCAGCGGAGCCATCTTCAACACTTATTGGGGAAAAGAAAGACATTATTAATGATACAGACAATAATTATTAGGAAAGACTTTACAGAAGCATACTGACAATAATCATTGTTATCAACACTCACCTCCCACGAGGATCGATCGCAGCAGGTCTGGGCCATTACGCACATGGGCCAGTGAAGTAACTGGGTACTTATACAGCGCCCATGCTGAAGAGAGGCAGGACGGAGAGCTCATCTTTGCAAAATAACAGGGGAGACCCTATGGAAAAACGCTTGCGCTTCTCATTCTGGCACAAGGGGTTCGAGGGGGATTGCAATTCAGTCACAGCAGTCTCACTGCCTCTTACCTTTCCCTAAGGGCATTGCCAGCAACTTGAGCAGACAAAATTACCGCAGCTGGGGGTAAAGCAAGATCCAGAGAAGCCAAATCCAGGGAGGGCTCCAACTGTGCCCCAACGTTCCCGCAGAGACCAGGTGAGCGTAACACTCCTGGATGGCAGACAGGCAGTCAGACATGAGAGAAGGATAAGAGGTGGCTGGGGGTAGCAGGAAAATGAGCTCAGTGTCATCAGCATAGCACTGGAATTTAGGGCAGAGAGCGGCAATGCAGTAGGCAAGAAGTGGCAGGTATTGGTTGAAAAGCCAGGGAGAGAGGTTAGACCCCTGGGGAACACCACAGGTAGAGATAGAAAAAGAGGAGAGGAAGGACCCAAGTTGAACCTGGGAGGGTTGATCAGAGAGGAAAGAAGTCAACAACGCCAGGGCCTGACCGGTGATACCCAGGTTATCACCGAGACGGTGGAGCAGGATGGCATGGTTGACCGTGTCAAAGGCAGAAGAGAGATCAAGTAAGATGAGTACATGGGGGGTGTTGCAATCAAGGTTGGAGAGCAGGTCTTCACGGATGTTCAGGAAAGCAGGTTCCATGTTTCTGACAGCTCTGAAGAGAGACTGATGATCATGGAGACAGCCAACAGATGTGGTGTGGAGATTGAGCTAAGAGATGGCCAGCTTTTCCAAGAGTTTGCCCAGGAAAGGAGTGATGGAGATTGGGCAATAGTTAGCCAGGCAGGAAGGGTTGGCAGATGGTTTCTTGAGAAGAGGGTGCACAAGGGAGTGCTTCAGGGGGGAAGGGAAGACTCCAATGGCGAAGGAGTGGTTACAGAAGTCAGCCAGAGCAGGAGCCAGGGAGTCAATGTGGTTCTTGATGTTTTTGGAGGAGCAGGGATGAACCTGTTTTGGCAAGACTTTCATAGATCAGACTTGTCTAGAAACCTCGTCTGGGGAGAACAGGGGAAAGGCAGAGAAAGAGGGAGGAGAGGAGGCTGTAGAAGGGCCAGAGGAAGAGCAGGGAGTTGAGGGAGGAAGGTGAGAGGAGGGGAGAGAGGACAGGATGTCCTGAGTATTAGAGATGAAATGAGAAGCCAGAGAAGATCTAAGAATTGACATGCTACATCGGTTTGTATCCAGTGTCTATTGGCAGCTAGTGGGCATGGGATTTCATTAACAATCACGGTTCTGAGATTCTTAGCAAAAATTAACTTAGTGATCATCACTTGGTAATTTTAACTTTGGTAAATTTAACACAATGATGATTTTATAAGAAGTCAAAAGAGAGGACATGTAGTTATATGTTTTAGGATATTGATATTAATTGGTAAATTTGCTTTACAGTTTGTTATAAAGATTTTAGTATATATTTATAATATGAAATGTAAATGAATTGTAAATGTGCTTTCCTTTTGCATTATTTTTTTTAATTTTCTTGTATGTGTAAGGTTGTAATTCACAAACATATTGCATTTAATAAAAAATATATACATATAGCATCAGATAAAGGTACAAACATTTTCATCCAAAACAAAGAAGATTACGTCAATGAAGCACAACAGCAATTGTCAGATGGTCAATGCTATAAAAAACTTGAATCCGATCCGTCATCAGAAGTCAGTGCCACGTTAAGCACTCTACTTTCCAAATGGTCAAACAAGGGTATCCTTGATGAAGCTGATTGTAGTTATCTTCACATTAAGTTCCCCACCATGCCTCCAATCTATTTCTTGCCCAAATTGCATAGAGGCATGACAAAACCACTGCGCAGGACAATAGTGACCAAAAATGGTGCTTTGCTCGAAAATCTTTCAAAATATGTGAACAAAACTTTGCTTCGTTTGGTTTTGACCCTTCCTTCAGACCCCAAAGACACCAAAAATGTTCTGAGCAAAATCAACGGCATAGTGTGGGAAATAATTTTCATGCTAGCAACATTGGATGTTGTTTCGCTATACACGTTCATCCAACATTCACATGGAAAACGAGCATGCAAATAATTTTTGGAAAGTAGAACACTTAAAGGGTAATTCATAGAAATCAGCGTACAAGTGGCGCACGCGGCTCGCACACAGTGTGCGCGTGCGGCAGTCTGCGCCAGCCGCGTGCGCCAAAACCCATTTCAGCGCACAGCGTATTCATGGATTTCCACATCCAGAACCAGCTGTGGTGCAGACTGGCGCAGCGACCCTGCAGCAGAGCCAGTTACGCCCCCAACCCCGCCCCATGCACCATGAACAGCGCACAAATCCAGTACATGGCGCAAAGGCCAGTGGACCAGCATACAGCCCTCCAACCATGAAATTGCGTGTAAAACTCCCAGCGCACCCCTCAGAATACACGTACCCCTCTCGCGTCAGGTAAATAGCCATGGAAAAAGTCCCCCCTATGGTGTGGGCTGCCTGTGGGGCATGGCCAGGGTGGATGGGCTGCCTGTAAGGCATGGTGAGGGTGGATGGGAAGCCTGCGTGAATTTTGGGGCTGCACGTGTAGTATCACACGCGATAGACCTTGGGCGAGTGTGGTACGTGTATTTGTGGGGTACGCGGGGAGTTTCATGTGTGATAGGTCTTGGGCGAGCATGGTACGTGTATTTGTGGGGTACGCGGGAAGTTTCACGCGCGATAGGCCCTGTGCGAGCAGGGTACGTGCATTTCGGGGGTGCGTGGGAACTTATACATGCGTTTTTGCTAGCGCGAGAGGAGTATGTGTATTCTGAGGTGTTCGCGGGGAGTTTTACATGCGTTTTCGCTAGCGCGAGAGGGGTACATGTATTCTGAGGGGTGCGCGGGGAGTTTTACATGCGTGTTCGCTTGTGCGAGAGGGGTACATGTATTCTGAGGGGTGTGTGGGGAATTTACACCCGTTTTCGCTAGCGTGAGAGGGGTGCGCGTATTCTGAGTGGTGCCCGTATTCTGAGTGGTGCGCAGGGAGTGTTACATGTGATTTGTCAGTGTGGGTCCTCCCGGGTGTGCCCCCTTCCCCCTCCCCAGGCCCTGCAGGAAGCCCACACCACAGGGGACTACCCTACACCCCTGGCCATGCCGCGCAGGCAGCCCATCCACCCTGGGCATGCCCCACAGGCAGCCCACATGGCACCATGCACTTGTGAGCCCCAACACATGTCCCACCCAGCAGTGACGGGAACCTGCCAGCAGGCCCTGACTCATGTCCCCCTGCACCCCCACACACCCAGCAGTGACGGGCACCTGCCAGCAGGCCCGACTCATGTCCCCCTGCACCCCCACCCACCCAGCATTGACGGGCACCTTCCAGCAGGCCCCGACTCATGTCCCCCTGCACCCCACCCACCCAGCATTGACGGGCACCTGCCAGCAGGCCCCGACTCATGTCCCCCTGAACCCTCACCCATCCAGCAATGATGGGCACCTGCCAGCAGGCCCCGACTCATATCCCCCTGCACCCCCACCCACCCAGCATTGACAGGCACCTGCCAGCAGGCCCCGACTCATGTCCCCTTGCACACCCACCCACCCAGCAATGACGGGCACCTGCCAGCAGGCCCCGACTCATGTCCCCCCAACACGTCATCACGATCCACAATCATGGCCCTTATGGCCACCCAAATCCCACGCCACGCCACCCCAGTCCAAACACCCAACCAAGTATTCCATCCACCCCACATTGAAATCCCCATTACATGATGCATCCCAAATGGCAAGTATGCACATCAATACATGTCCGTCACACACACACACAAAGGGTGCAAGTGAATGTGAAAACCCACATCGTGACATGCATGAAACCAATGAGAGAATACCACACAATTGAAGTATGAAACCAAAATGTATTAAATACAAAATCAATGGAATAAAAGAAAATCACGCAACAGAAAATTAATAACAAACAAAAGGCTGGATGTCCAAAAAAATGAAAAAAATATATCAATGCAGAATCCAAATAAATCCAAATGAAAATGGCTCCAAAGTTTTCGTCCATCAAACCATATCCAAAGGAGAAAAAAGAGAAATCCATTGCTCAATGGGAAAAAATAAAATAATGAAGTCAAATCCAGTCTTCAACTATATACAATGTAGAAATCCAGGGTCCATGAGCCCAACATTTCAAATGAAACCTACAAAAATCCCTACCTAATAAACAACTATATACAAAATAGGTGGCGCATAGTCCAAGTGCCCCAAATGAAAGAAAAAAAGAAAGGAAACCTAACACTAATTAACTATATACAATTGTGGTGGGCAAGTCCTACGGCTCACATGTTGATTTCCTGGGCCAGGGCATCATCGAACTCCTGTTCTACGTCCTGGAGGCTGGCCTGTTCCATGGCCCCGAGGTTTCGCAGGGATAATGCCATGTCCATCTCCAACTCCCTGCGAATTGCTTCGAGGCACTCAGCCTGCGTCAGCGCCCTGCACATGGAGTTCTCCGCCCTGACCATAGTGAGCCGTGCCTCTTCTGTCCTCCGCCGCTCCGCATCTATCTGCTGCCCAACCGCTGCCACACGGAAGACACTCCCAATCCAGGGTCCTCCTGCCCTCCAGCCGATGCCTGCCCCACTGATGTTGATGGCCCCGAGCCATCATCGCTCCCACCTTGAGCCTGCTGCTGCTGTGCATGTGCCCTGCCTGTTGTTGCCTGCACGTCCTCCTCCTGCTGGGGTTCAGTTGTTGGGGTGGCCACCCCTGCTGGATCTCCGACTCCCGACTGTGGCAGGGATGTGTCCTCCACCAGCCTGGCCGCTGGGTCAGGGGCAGCTCCACAGGGTTCCCAGGTGATACTTGGGCAGGAAGATGGCCGGAGGACGACTGGCGCATAGGGGATTCAGTTGAGAAGGGGGTCGCTAGAAGGTCCAGCACACAGAGGAACCCAGCACTGGTGACTCGTCCTAGTAGGTCGACGCGGTCTGCAAAGCATCCGAAATGACGTGCATTGTCCTCACGAGAACCATGCACGTCATTCCGAATGTCACACACACACAACGCCACCCCAGCCAGGACAGGCTCAACACGGTCCTGATTGCCACGTCCACAGGGAGAGGAAGGACAGTTGTTGTGCACGCATCCCCTCCCTGAAAACGGGTCTGGACGAAGGCATCCCTGCTGGTGCGGGATGATGCAGTCACAGGATCGGGGACAGGATTACACACAGGCACCTCTGCGGCCGCCTGTGCTGCCTCCTGTCCCTGACCCTGGACTGCACCACCAGAACCAGTGGAATCCCCCCTCCAGACCCCATGCGTGGGACTTCCACAGCCTCCTCCTCAACCAAAGCCCCCACCAACCTGGATGACTCTGTGCCATCTTCCTCCATAGACCCCTGTGGGGTCTCAGCTGCCCCTTCGGCTGCCGAGGAGTCCACCTCCGACCTCTGCCTCTTGGACTTACCCCTGGCAGCTGCGGCCACGGACGCGGCGCCAGACTCCTCACTCCCCGACGAGATGACAACATGGGAGGGGAGCTGGGTCTTGCGTCTCCGGGTGGCGGTGGGATCCCTGCCGCTGTGCTCCACAGCACCGTCTCCGCCCTCTTCATCAGTTCACGCTGCAGACAGGGAGAGATAGAACACAGGCATCAGGGCACTGTACAATGGGCTGATACACACATGACAGTTGCACATGAGTGGCAGTGTCAAACTTCCCACCGGGCATCACACTCCCCAACACACTTATCATTTTAAGCCACACACATGCGCAAATTAACAGGAATGTTGTAGCAAGCAACACCATCCATACACATAAAACAGCATGAGCATCCAAAGAATAGCCTGCTGTCACATGCAACAGGGGGAGGGCCGAACACATGCACACATGCCACCAGACATACATGCATCTGTACATCTACCCCACCTGTCGCAGTGAAATCATCAGCGTCCATGTCACAACTTCTAATCAGCCTCCTACATGTCGCTGCCACATGCATCCATGGTGTAACACAGTGGCACACGTGTCTCATACACACACGTACATTGTGCACATACATGAAGGTGGAACCAGCATTCATGTGTCACACCACAACCAGGCCACACTACATACACAGAAATTTAAACATGTGTACACCCACACATGCATTTGGGCACCATGCATTTCAACACATACGCCATTGTCCTGGGAGGATAGCTTAACGGCAACGTGCGCGCCTCGGAAGCAAGACGACACAAAGCAACACAGGTTCGATCCCCGGGCCCGTGGTTAGAAACCTCTGGGTGTTTAAGCGCGTTATAAATGCACAACTAAGACATAAAAATAAAAAATTACGCAACTGAAAAAGCACTCACACACGGGTTGTGTGAGTGCTTTAAAAAAAAAAACTAATTGATGTGCCTCACACATGACTGAACTCACATGCGTCAGGCTCATGTCCCTGTACATACACATCCATACATGGGCCTACCAAGACATATGTCCAACCTGCACACTGCTGGCACACCTCAACATGCACAGCTTCTAATCAGTACGCATGGACACTTACCGCTGGACTCTGGACGGGTCTGCCTCTGAAGGATCTGGAGGTGGAGCGCTGGGTGTATGCGTTCCAGGACCCTCATCTGGATGTTGGTAAGGCGGACCCGGCACCCCTCTGCATGCTTTGCCTTCAAGAGGCGCCGGGCCTTGCTGAGGGTCCTGGACCTGAAGTCCTCCCAGCGCTTCCGGACGTGTTGCATGTCGCGGGCTGCCACCCCCTCCACATTGATGGCAGCCACAATGTTCGTCCAGATCCCCTTCCGTCCTTCATTGTCAGCGCATGAACTTCCAAAGAGGGCATCATAATGCCCCAGGACTTGCTCCACCAAGATACCAACTTCTGCTGCACTGAAGCTGGTAGCCATCTGCCTCTCTGGCTGGGGGTTGCCAGTGGTTCCAGATGGTGTTGTGTCGGACATGGCAACCCTCGAGGCAGGTGTGGGTGGGCAACTGGGTCCTGGGGCTGGGCTGTGGAGTGATGGAATACCAGTCAGGAGTCTTCTGTTCCAGCAGGGATGGTCACAGCAACTGGACCCCTGCAGATGGCTGACGTGCAGGCACCAAATAGCAGAGCACGTGGCCAGTAGGCAGGCAAGCAGCAGCAGATGGCAGGTGGGAGCATGCTTGGGGCTCTGGGGGGGCAGTAAAATGGCCTTCTGGGCAGGAGCGTGGTCTTCCGTGTGTCGTTGCTTTGCCAGCTTGATATGGAGTGATTTGGCACGTGAAAAAACTGCACGTCAGCGTGTAATTCGAGGAAAGGCCCTTAACGCATAAGCGCATCTGTGACGTTGCGCACGCGGGCATTTCCTTCGTGATGGGTGTATAGTGATTCAGCACGTGAAGAAACAGCATGTTCGCGTGTTAATGCGGGTGATCCGAGGAAAGGGCCTAAGTTTCCCTCAGCACGGGTTAAAGGTGTGCGGGGCCAGCAGTTCGGTGTACGTGCCTTTCGTGGAGACTGACGTGTGTGTTGCTACTTCGTGTTGTTTCGCGCGCCATCAAAACTTCACAGCGGGTCAAGGACGTATCTCTTCTTTTGGCGGGGTATTGGCTACGCGTGTTTTTCATTATCACGCTAGTCTGAGGGTGAGTCGCAAGCGCTATTTCTCCCACTGCGGGTGCCTCTATGTATCGCATACCCATTTTAGAGGTCATAGTAGCCTGCGTGTCCCAATCGTACGTGTTTTTCGTGTCCCTGGGTGCCACCGCGTACTGCAGGAGGTTAATTCCACACACGTGGGCTACTGGGGGTTGCATGCACGGTTTTACTGGAGTTTTAGAGTGCCTGAGCATTGCGTGACCCGTCACTTTATCACCGGGGTCACATACAGCCTTGCAGGTGCAGGGGTGCTGTTAACATCTTGTATCCCACCCCTTCACCCCAATTGCCAAGGACAATTGTCATGTACACCTCCCATTGGCACTACTCCATCTGTGCCGGCACTGCTCCATCTGTGCCATGGCTGGGAGGCCACGAAAGGTGAGGGGTGCCTTAGCTGGGCATACTCCATGTGGTGGGCGTGGTCAGGGACGTGGCCGGGGTGACCAGGGAGTAGGGGGACTCCACGGTGTCCAGGGTGGCTGCAAAGGGGGAAGAGGCAGGGGTGCGCCAGCTCGGCACGATGTTGTGCCACGTGTTGGTGCAGTCATGCCACCACCCCCTGTGGCTCCGGGAGATGCAGTTCTTGCATCTGGCACTGGCGCCCTTGTGACCCGGCAGTCCGTTTCATCGACTGCCATGGGCTCAAGGGTAGTGGTAGCTGCAGGTGCAGCTGTGGACACCACCACCCAGGCTCAGGGTCTGCCAGCGCAGGCTGCGTTGGCACTTGAAGAGTCCATGGAAGATTTACAGGACGTCAGGAGGCACACCATAGGTGCATGCAGGGCTGCCCTGACCGAGGCACGTGTCCCTGGGGCAGTAATGTCATCTGCTGCCCTGACCAGCCAGGTGTTGGCAAGTGCAGGGGCAGATGCAGCCGACACCACCCCGGTTGTGAGTCTACCAACCAGGACAGTTCCGGTCAATGACCCTGGCACAACTGATGTTGCTGCGCAGGATTCATTCGAGGGCACCCAGCAGCCACTGACGCAAGTCAGGGCTTCACTCCATGTTCCACCTGCCACTCCCTCGGCTCATTCCACCAGCGCCACTGCCCATACTGATCAGGGCAGCATTTGCCAGCCAGGGTCCGGACCAGCGTCCAAGAGGAGGAAGGTTGCACCTGCAGTACAGGCTGGGACCCCATACACAGCTACAGCCTCCGGCACGTCGAGGAGGAAGCCTTTCTGCGTACAGGAACTGGACTTCCTTGTGGACTACGTGCGGGAACACAACCGTGACATGCTAGTGGTGCCGAATTGTCAAACTACGGCTGCCCATCGTAATAGCCACTGGAAGCAAGTTGCGGATCATGTGAGTGCATTCGGCCATGAGGTGCGCATAGCTCAAGAGTGCAAAAAGCATTGGGATTACCTCAAACGAAGCACTAAGGCGAAGCGTGCCTCTAATTACAACATGACTCTGGTGACTGGAAGTGGGCCACCATCTGAGGAGGAAGACCTCACTCTGCACGAGTCAGTCGTTGCAGAGTTCATACCAACAGGAATGGTCGAAGGAGTTGGAGGGATTCTGGACTTTGATGCCCCGTCCAGTGAGTGTTATCGCGTGTTTGTCAAGGCCATGTGTGTTTTGCTTGTGTGATGTGTTGTGCTTGACTGCCACTACATGTCATGTGTACATGGTTCTCATGTGCAAGTCATGTAATGCTTCACTGATGCGTGCCTGCTGTGCAGGATAGTGGACATGTAGAGCAGACGGGGACTGTCCTCATCACCACACTTGCACCCTACTCACATGCTAGTCACCCGGCTGCCCCTCCGGTCCATGTTCCAGCTCACTGGCCCTTCTGCATGTAGTCTGGGTTGTCTTTCAACACAGCACTGGGACTATGTCATTGCATGACTGACGGGCATGTGTCCTCTGCCTGCATGCGGGTACTCCACGTAGGCATGCTCCCTTGCCCCTCCACCCCCCTGCAGCACAATTTGACTATGGCACTGGTGTGCATCATGTTGGCGTACTGCCATGGCCTGTTCAAGGCTCCTGTGTACATGCAAACTTCCACCAGCCAACCTGCCCAACACATGCAGTGGGGTACATCCTCTGTCCTTGTTGCAGGGTGTCTCACTTGGACTGTGCAGATGGCAGATGCTCCACAGGGACATGAGTGCCCATTCATGCTCCATGTGCATTCCATGCGTGCCCCTATGTGTCCTTGACAGGATGATCATAGTAGTACGTGTCCAGGCTGACCTACATTTCATGGCATTTGATCACCAATTCCATGCCCACTCTGGCTCAGGCCAGCATCACCCACAGGTTTAGGGTATCACAGTCTGTGTGGGGCACAAGCCTCACCCTGTTTCTGGCCCACTGACTGTTCAACTGGTGTAGTGGCTTCTGCACACATGGGTGTACTACTGAGGGTTCAACATGTGTCCTGCTTACTGTCCCATCATCATCTGCTGTGTTGTCAGTTGACTCAGATGATACAATTGATGCTAGTCAACACTGTCTGGCAATACACAGGTCTCTGGTCACCCTTTCGCTGCCATGCAATGCCTCCCTGCATTTTCACTTAGGGGAAGTGGGGGGTTTGCCTGTAGCCATGCAAGTACAAGTACATTCTGAAGTCTTCTAATACACGTGTAGCCATGCAACCAATTGCATGCACATTGCACGTGATGCCTGAACTGGCCCTTGCACTGCCTACACGTGTATTTGAAGACTTCAGAATGTACTTGTTCATGTAGATAGTGGGTCACGTACACATGTTCTGCACTGCATCAACCCACTTCTGAGCCAGGTTACACCCTTCTACATGACCACTCACTGATGCTATGTCAAAGTCACCTGGCATGTATGGACTGTTTTTCATCCCTTCTCTGTCATGTATGCGACGGGCACAGGTGCATCCTGTAACACATGTACTCAGTGTTAGGACTACCTAGTGGTGGTTTAGATGAGTTTATTGCTCAATGTGCGGCCTATTCCACTGGCATAGGGCACTGATTGGATGTAGCCTGCCAATTGGGTTGTGATGACTGTGGAGCATCCTTCACGTGTGTATGTGTGCCCTTCCACATAAATCAAAGCAAGCAGCGTTATAGCTGTTTGCTTTGGTGTATTGGATGCTGGTCATGTTCACAATACAGGTGTATCGGGAAATGTGTGTTTTGAATGCTTTGACATGCATGTATGCAAGCAGCTTCAATGTTGTGTGGTGCAACATTGCGAGTACTCACTCATGTGTTTGTGAAAGTGTCCATTTACACATGTGTTTTCCACAGCTTTATTGTTGACAGAGTAATATGTAGTTGATAGACATTTATGCTGGTGAGATTTCTGCATTGCGCACATTAAGGTTCACTGTTGTGCTGTATGTGTATGCCCAGGTCCACTTAGCTACTATGGTGGTTCCTGGGCGTGTAGATTTCCACAGGGAATGATGTAAGAGGGCACATTCATAGCCCAATGTGTACAATCAGGACCTGAGGGGTGTTGTGGAGGACTCATGTCCTGCAGCTCGGACATTACAGTGTGTTATGGTCTATCATGCCTGGTTGCAGGCCCTTGCTTTGCTTGTGACATTCACTATTTCTACATGGCCCATGCCACCCGGTACAGGGCGAGCTGCAGATGGATGTAGCTATATTGATGATGATGCTTCAGTAATGCATGGATACATGCATGTTACCTGTGTCATTGTGTGTTTGGATTCACTTGCAGGAGTGGTCAATGTGCAGTTCAGGCATGCTTATGGCGTGTTGCATCTCTTAGTTGCCCTCTGTCTTTTCTCCCTGTGACATGTGCCGGAAAGAGGTGGTGTCTGATGGAGTTCATATACTACATTTTGGAATAGTGTAGGCTTTGCTATTTACACCCATCCATTTCTGCTTTTGGGATGTGTTTGTATATCAAGGCCACTGGATGCATGCCAGGTTCCCATTTGTGTGTGACATGTCTGCTTCATGTGTTGGCTGTGTATGTGATGTTTGTGTGTTTGTTTCATGTGCTTCTGACATGTGTACTATTGTTCATGTTTTCTCCCCTTGCCAGATGATGACGCAATGGAGCCAGAGGATGTTGTTGTGCCAGACACAGGTTTGCTATCACACCAGCAACCCAGCACAAATGGGGGTCATGGGGTGGTAGACCACAAGAACCCATATGTGTTACAGACCATCTTGTCTATGGCTGGCAATGAGTCTAGCCCGGATGATCACTCTGATGACAATGTCGAGTTGGATGTGCATCAGGTCCATTTGTCAGGGGTGAGTGATTCTGATGTGGACGCTCCTCTGTCCACGACACCTGCGCTGAGGGGCCAGACGGTGGTGGGACCTCTGCCTGTGGTGGATCAGAATGCAGGGTCACCCTCCAATCAAGTTTCTCATGTGCCTGGAGCATCAGGTTGATGGAGGAATGTAGTCCTGCAGCCATGGGCAGTGCCAACCCAACAAGGACGTCGGCTCCTTGGGCCCCGCAGGTGTGAAGCCCAGCAACGCGGTGGCCATGCACCACTGGGGTATACTGAGTGGAAGCAAGCCATGGTTGCCAATTCAGAACACCAGGGGGCAGCAATTGATAACATCGCTGAGAGCATGGAGCGTGTGGCCCAATCCGTGCTACCCCCTGCTAGGCAGGTGGAACTCCAGCAGCAGGCGGCACAGTTCACAGCCCGCTCAGGCTGGGCATGGCGGCCTCAGACAGGGCACACCGACCAGAAATGGTGTCTTTGCGTCAAGCAATTGCTGCTCACGCACAGACACACATGGATGCAATGAGGGTTGAGTATGATTCCCTCAGATCTACTCTGGGTGTGCTCTTGATGTCCCAGAGGAAGCGGTCAGAGGAGAGGATGGAGAAGCTAGAGAGTACCATCTCAGCTGAGCTACGTGCTTGCCGGGAGGTATACCAGTTTTCCAGCCAGGTCACGCAGGAATAACTCTGTGTTACACATGCTACCCTGCAAGAGGAAGCACGCGTATCACGGGAGGTTCTACATGCTGACCTACGTGTCATCGCTGCACAGAACCAGGCTCACCCGTCCCGCAGACTTGCTGCTGATGAGGGGAAAGCTGCGCCTAGGCGTGGTCAAGGTAATGTGCCACATCAACCTTTTCGAGAAGAGGGTGATTCAGACGACGAGATATCTCCCACACAGATCGGGCTGTGCAGGCGTTGAGCCCATGGAGGTTTTTTTTGTCTCAACATCATCGCATGTGGGTGTTGAGGTGCACCTTGTCCCTCCCCCCGCTGGATGCCTCCCCCCACTGGCCGTATGTTGCCATTTTTGATTTTTCTTCTTAGTTTAGTTAGTTAATATGGTTTTTGATAGTTAGTTTAATTAGGTAATGTAGGTTTTTTATAGTTAGTTTAATTAGTTAATATAGTTTAAATATGCTTGTCTATTGTGCATTCATGTGACAGTGTTGTGCTTTGTGGCTTTTGAAAGCATCCACTGTCTGTTCCAGCTGGGCCCTTCAAGCTTGTCTCGTGTATGTATTTGCAGCTTGGGGTCCTGACTCACATAGGCCACTCCTGCTTCCCTTATCCATGGGCTCGCGAGGATGGTTCGGTGTAACAAACATTTACACAAGGGCTTTGGACTGTCATATCTGTAGCCTGTCTGCTGCTGTACTACTTGTGTTAACACCCCTAGTGGTGATTGTGGGGGTTTTATACACGGCATGTCTGTGATCAATTTGGGTGGGTTCATGATTGACGTGTCCATTAATTGATCTAGATTGTGATGTATGTTATTTTAATTCCTGTATATGTGCTTGATGCACTTAATGCTGTAGACAGTAGCCTGCACCCTTTGCCTGTCAAAGTCCCACTGATGGTGTGAGGAGATCTGATGTAGGTCTCCAACATGGCCCAGTGACAACCAGCATGAAGACACACACAGAGGGAACATTAAAGTGTTATTTATATGTTTTATGCCCTTTCTGCAGGACAATGAGCCTCCAGACCACCTTTGCCAGCAGACACAGGGCAAAGTACTACAGAAACCTGGCTACGTTCAGTGCTGCAGACATGCACATGTGTGCACAAGCAGTAGCACAGGGCTTGTGCTCAGACATCCAACGGAAGCAGACGTGTTTCCAGGAGCTCCAAGCAAGATGAGCAGCACATGGGGCCACACCGCAGCCAACCTTCCACCAGGCCACTTGCACATGCATGCTCCTATTAACGGACCTGAGAGTGCGCAGGCAGGAGGCCAGCACTCACCCCAGAGATAAGTCTCTCTTTGTCTTGCATTTCACTCATTTCGTACTATGTGCATGTAGAACATGGTTTCTCTGATTGAGTATGTGTTATTGTCAATAGTTGTATTTTGTATTTTGCCTACTTTCCCTTGCAAATCCAACTCCCCTCTCCTGCCCCACTTTGCGGTTATCCTGAATACCAATGCCTGTCCAAACAACGGATCCCTGACCCTCTTTCCCCGCCGCGGTCTCGGAGGCCCGTGTAAGTTTTACCTTGCAGGCGCCCAGACCACAGAGGGGCTGGTTGGTTCGTGCCACTCCTGCGCCTGGAGACCAGAGCTGTGACACTACCCATCAGTTGTTGCATCCTCATTGTATGTTGTTTCCGGAAAAAGGTACCCTTCCTGTTGAACCATTGTTGAACTGTGCTACCTTGGTAATTTGATCATTCTGCTTGTACATGTGCCAGCACTTTTTTTTCCACTTCGAGTAATCTACCAGGGTTTTGTTGTGCCTAGAGGCTTTTTACCTGGTCTGGGGGTTTGGCTCCTTGGAGTTCTCTGCGATTTGGTATTTTTACCAGTCAAAGAGGCCTCTTAGGGGGCTGGACCTTATTTACACACAAGGTGGAACATGAAGACCAAGGGGTAGGGGGATCCTGTAGCCAGGCAGACTAAAAGGGAGAAGGCTACATACCCCAGACACAGTTGTTCAGAAGGTCATGGTGATGTGTAAATGAGGGAGGGCCTTTTGTTGTTGGACAGTAAGCCTGGGCTACAGTGTTTGGGCACTCTCCGACAATGTCATTGTGGGGTACTATGTACATGATCTGTTCTGCTGGTCAATGGCTGTCTCTGTGTTGTATTTACTTTTCAGGTGTCAGTGGATTTTTGTGGTTTGACATGCAGAGGTGTACACATGGGCAATTTTCACGTGTGATATGTATTGGGCACTGAGGGTCACTTGATTTGACATGCATATATTGAATGCATTTCCCTACTGACACACACAGTTGCCCAATGCTCCACCACACGTACAACCACCCTTCCATGTCTACAGATGCGCACATATTGCCTTCTCGGCCACGCTGTGTCCCTGCAGCGCATGATCAATTACCATTTGGGGATCCTGGACATGCGTCAATGGGAAAATGTGTTAATTTGTCCTTTTGATGTGATGCTCAAGGTGTATCCCCAACACAATGGCTGCTCACTGTGCTCTGTGCTGAGCAGTGTGTAGCAGGAGACACACACAGCACACAGGTTTGGGAGTGCCGATTTTGCCTTGCCCAATGTGCATGTGAACAGGAATTGAGTGCTGTGTTGAAGCTACCACTGGTGTATAGCATTTGTGTATTACTTGGTATGTGTGGGAGGTTGTTGTCAGCCATTTCATCTGATTCCATGTCAGGCATCATTGTCTGGGACCACTTTCCATTCATCACATGTCACTTCATATATTATTGGTCGTGTGTTGGCCTTTTGCTGTTGCATGCCATGTCATGGTGTGGCAGACAAGGGTGATGTGGTTTGGGAGGGTTTGGGTGAAATACCAGGGATTGTCATGGCCTGTTTTGCAGGGGTGTGTATGATACACACCTTGCATGTGTTCCTTTTGGTCACACAGGATAGGTTATGTTTAAGTAGCTAGGGATGCACACAATATAGCACTCCCATGGCAACATCCTCAAGGTGGTAAGGTTGTGACAGTTGACTGTCTCTTTGTCATCATCGATTGTCACCTTGTATGTGCCAGGCATGTGTGCACTCCGCAGGGGTGGGAGTTTAGGTGAAAAATGTGGCCACAAGCTGGGTCCGGGCTGCCTCGCTACTTGCCCTTCACCTCCCATGGGCAGCACCTCTGCCTGTGGTTGGGGATGTGGGGGCACCACCATGTCCACCAGTATGCCCTGCCGTGTTGCAACATTGTGCAGAACAAATGTTGCCACATTGATCCTGCACACTACTGGGGGTGCATATAGCAGCTGGCCGCCAGAGCGGTCAATGGAGCGGAAGCGTGACTTGAGCACTCTGAATGTGCGCTCCACTATGCCCCTGGTTGCAATATGGGCAGCGTTGTATCTTACCTGGGGTGGTGTGGTGGGGTTCTGGATTGGCGTCATCATGTGGTTGCTCAGAGGGTAGGCACTGTCCCCTGGGGAGGTCGTAATGGTTGTGATTAGTTGGGTTTGTGTATTTGTCTGTGTGTGACATGCATGCATGTGCACAGGAATTTGTACTCACCAATGAGCAATGTGTCGCCATGCTTCCAGCTTCCAGGGCCCGGCTCAGGGTGGCCATTCTGTATATGAAACTGTCATAGGTTGAGCCAGAGTAGTTTTCATAGACAGAGGTGATGATTCCCTTTGCATCGCAAACAACCTGCACATTGATGGAATGCCAGTGCTTGCGCTTTCGATAGATGTGCTCAGTGGCCCTATGGGAATGTAGGGCCACTTGGGTGCAACCTATGGCACCAAGCACTTTGGAGAAGTGTGCCACTCTGTAGAAGTCCTGGACCACGGCCTGCCTTTCTGCGGGTGTTCTGGGCATGTATATGTGTCCGCGGACTGAGGGGCACGCAGTCATGATAGCCATCACCTGGTGTAGGCAGCATTACTGCATGGCCTGTGAGACCCCCCACCACTATGGCAGTTGTCAGCTGAAATGACCCAGTGGCCAAAAAATGCAGGACATTGAGCACCTTCTCCAAGGGGCTCAATGCTTGGGAGCACAGGGTGGGGGATGTAATGTCATCTTCCCACTGCCTGACCAGGTCTAAGATGATATGAGGTGGAAACCTATATCTGCCATAGACCTGGTCGTCGGGCATCCCAAAAAGGCTGGTCCGGGGCACAAAAATGCGGGGCCTGGCTATTCTCCTCCTCCTGCGGTGTCCCATGATCAGTGCTGCGACAAATGGGGCATTCATCGTAGCTGTATATATGTGTTTGTTGTTGCGCGCACTTTTATAATGTGCGCAGGGACACTTCCGCCGGCGTTCGTGTGGCGGACGTGTTGACATCTTTGCGCATCTTTTAACGTGCGCGGGTTTCCCGTAGTCGATTCCATGAATACGTGTGGTTTGCGTGCATGTGGGCGTTCTGTGTATTTTCCTGCAATACTTCCCCAGTTACGCCTTCTTTTTCATGCGTTGTTACCCATTCCGCGTGTTATGCCCCATGTCCCGCCCCCTTATTGGTGTGTGCGCCGATGTTGTGCGCTATCGCTGTGCGCGTCGCTGTGTTTGGGAGGTTGGAAGGACGTGTGCGCCCATGTGCGCCATGCAGGGATTTGGCGCACATCCCGCAGTAAACACGCGCAGGCACTTCCATGAATCGCACACGTGTGCATGTGCTTAGTTTTTCACGCTTGCGCCAAGATTTTCGGGGCACATTTGTTCCATGAATCGGCCCCTTAATTTTTTGTCCCATGGAGAGATGAGCATAGAAATGATCGATATTTGCTTGACCAATAATGTTTTTCTCTTTAACAATGACTATTTCATTCAATTGCAAGGCAAAACAATGGGAACTACTTTGGCCCCACCTATGCCAACGTCGCTATCGGTTGGTCGGAGAAATTCATTGTATGGACAGACGAAAACAGTAAACACACAGAGAAGATCATTTTGTGGCTGCACTTCATTGATGATCTCTTCATTCTATGGAATAGAAATGAAAAACATGGCAGAACTTTGTACAAGTTATTAACGTCAATACGCTAAACTTGACCTTCACAGAAACACATAGTAGGGAATCCATAATCATTTTGGATGTCCTGGTCGAATCAGAAGAAGGGGAAATCGTGACAGAACTATATCGCAAACCAACTTGCTCCAATATGCTGTAAGCAGTAATCATCCCTCCATGTAAACATGGAGCATACCATATGGAGAATTTGTGAGAATACGACAAAACTGTCCCAAGTTGGATTAATTTGACAGAGAATATAGAAAGACAGCACAGGACTTTCACAATCAAATATACCCAAAGGCCATATTAGAAAGAGCCTACATGAAAGCACGGAGCTAGGATCGAAACTCTTTGTTACTGTCAAATAGCCCCCAAAAATGGACCAAATAAGACTAATCCTTACCATTGGGGCTCATTCCAATTTGATTTATTGAATTTAACATCATCACTGGAATGTGCTGCAATTGGATGAGAGTTTGTTTCCAGTTCTTGGCAAAGGAGTTAACATTATCTTTAAAAAATCCATCTCTCTGAAAGACTCTTTGAGATATCAGGAGGCTTGGATACATGGCTGAATGTGCGCCCTCCAGGTTTTCAAATGCAAGTCTTGCAAGTTCGCAGTTAATAAAACCAATTACATACATCCAGTGTTGGGCCACAAATTTGAAATAAATGCCAGTATATCAGTATATTATGCAATACAGAATTTGCGGTATATCTTCTGATGTGCCCCTGTGAACTTTGGTACATCAGGAGCACCATAGGTAATCTTAAACTCTGCATTCTGCAACACATGAGAGCCATCAAGAATCTTGATCCCTCTTACCCCATGGCTATATATTTCCAGGATAAACAGAATGGCAAAGTAGAGGGTTTGAGGTTCTTTGCAATATAAAATTTTAAGCAACACTGCAGAGGAGGCAATTGTGAACTCGAATTATGCCAAATGAAAACAAAATTGATAGTGGACTTAGAGACAAAGGAGCCCAAAGGACATAATCTTGATGAGGAACTTTACATATTTTTGGGAACTTAAGTACTAATATTGATAGGACTGTACATTTTGTTTTGTGCTATTTACTCGTTCTTCCTTCTTTCTTCCCTCCCCGGATCAATTTTTTCTTTCTTTTCTGTTCTCTATCATTTCTCTTCTCCTTTTTTGGTTGTCTTTTCTATTTTAAAATTATTTTTACAATATTTACAGTATCTTTTGTTTGTGCAGATTTCTGTGCAAGATGACGTAGTGCTCAGGTTGGTTCTTTTTCTGTCAGTGCAGAGGCATGAATAGAGAAAGGCAGGCTCATTTTTCCTTAAAGACCAGCAGAATCTAGGCACATACTCTCAGTAAGACGTAGTTAGCATACCTGCATATAATATCCAGCAGTCATTCCAATTCCATTCGATGTGTGGTACACTGCTTGTCCTCATGCCTGAATAATCTAGGAATACCAATATTTTACATAGATTATCTTCTGGATGTGTACAGTGATCATTACCATGTATTCCTGAGGATAATTTATTTAGACATGCATTGCATTACCTTTTTTATACATAGTTGTTCTTGAGGCCGACTTTCCCAACGAATACGCTTACGCACCATGCACCCTACTTTAGTATGCAGACGTGCCCCTTTATACCATCATTAGAATTATTTGTCATTGAGGTGAGTGAGCTCTTTTAAAGCAGATACCTCATGCACTATGCACTTTATATTGACATCTGCAGCTAGCGTATGTTCATGCACCATGCAATTTATCCCCAACACATAGAAAAGCACCCTATTGCCACCACCAGAAGCATTCGTCTTCGAGGTAGGTTCGTGTTTTAAAGTGGATATGTTAAATGCATCCTGCAGTTTATGACCATACATATAGCCAGCGAAGTAGATATCTAGGTTGGTGGTAGGCGCTCAGTGTTCTGGACCCCCCATCTGTTAGGTCAATTTAAGGCATTTGTTCATTAACACAAAGGCACTATGCACTTTCATAAATAGGAAATCAGCATTGGAACCGTCTGATTTCTCCATTCTCTCTTTTTCTGTTGCCTCCAGATCAATTTTTTCTATAATCAACCTTTGAGATGCACTATGCACTTTATTCGTTGAAGCTGCTATCGTAACCCTATATGTACTTTTCAACTGCACTTTGCTATTTAGAAATGTTGGTAACCATTGGTGAGGTACTATGTACTTTACCAGCTGCAGCTGCTAATGCAACTATACATGCATACTTTCATCTGCACATTGTAATTTGGAAAAAAGGACTTGTAAACATTTGGCTATGTACTATGCACTACGCATCCTTATTTTGCATGTTATCATTTGGAAAGATCTTGTTTTTATAAGGCACTCTGCACTTTGTCAGCATTTGCAGTTCAGCTGTAGAAGATGTAGAATGCGTTAACACATTTTCATAGATTAGAGTTAATACCCTATCCGTCTCAAAATGGCCGACAATTTTAACAGCAAATTTCACTTTTTGGCTGCACACTGCTTTTGCAGAAAATGGAGAAAGGACCACCAAATACAAATAACCATAGAGTTGTTTTTGTTATTGTTTTAAAACTTAGAGTGTTTCTTTCCAGGTCCATGTGACGAAATAAACTGAAATTAGCTTTTCAACATCTTCTTCGTCGGCAGTCTTTATTTTGATCACTACTGAGGGGTTCCTGTGAGTGCTATACTAAGCACGAGTCAGTGTGCTTTTTTCTTATTTTCTCATTATCAATATATATATATATATTCAACTCAATATATATATATATATATATATATATATATATATATATATATATATATATATATATATATAGATAATGAGATATATATCACATTTCTCAGAGCATAGGACTTGAAATTAAGCCCCTGACATAATCCAGATAAGGATCCCCCAATTGGGGAAGGGTAATGTGCTTCCTCATTAGGCATATTTGTCTACTTTAGTATAGCAACCTGCCCAGTCTGCACATTCCTCTTGAAGAAAGAAACGAATTTGAGCCCTTGTTGCAGCACCTCCCAATGCACTATCATTCCATGTTACCTCAACAGCACATGACTTGACATGGCACCAGCATCCCTGGCTTGTATTCCCACCTGCCAGCGGAAACAATTTCCCCTTCTACACAATTTAGCATCCAAGGTTACCGCATCCTTTATTTGTATTTGAGTTTTATATAGCCCTTTTAACCAAAGGCCCACATCTCCAGTGCTTCTCAGCTTCTGGCCTCTTCTCCACCAGCACACCTCCCTGCCGGCTCATTTTCCCCAAAGAAGTCCCGCTGGCACAGCATGTCTTGGCAGACCTGGCATCAGCGCTGGATCCGCTTATCACAGGATACTATTGACATCTCACTGCAGTGCCTCTCAGCCCGCCTCCCACTTCAGCCGTGCACTTATGTCCCCTCCCCTGCCATCCACCACACCTCAGCTTCCCGCCAGGGGCATGGAAGTTGCGGGTAGAGACAGGAGGCTCACGGGGCACGCACCCCTGCCATCCTTCACCGGACCAAACTACGTGGTCCCAGCAGAAGCACTCCATTTGGCCCAGGCCGGCTGCTAGAGCCTTCAGCTACAGCACCCGCACCTCTGGAACGCCACTCCTCTGTGTACCTCTGCACAGTCTCCATCTGCTACCGGGAGGGCATGTGGAGCCACAAACATTAATCTCTGGGGAGCACTGATGCACACCCTCGATACTATGGTCTCTAGATTCTGTCCCTGCACAATGGGCGTCCCCAAGTTGCATACCAACTGGCGTGTGCACCTGGTGTCCAGGCAGCGATCACCATCCGTGGCCACTGAGCACATTCTCCACTGCTGCTTGAGTCTCCATTTCCAGCACTTCAGCGGCCATCTTAGACCTGGGCATTCCCAGAAGACAACATTATTTATTTATTTATTTTTTCATTTGTATAGTGCCCACAAACCCAGAGGTATCTAGGCACTGTAGAGAATCCTGTTACACTTAAGACTGTGGTCATAGTAGGTACACTTGATGCGTAGACAGGTAAATATGTGAGACTGGAATCACATCAGCGGGTAGCAAACATAGATCACAGAGACTGGGATCACCTGATAGCAGGCAGCAAACCTGGTGAGCGGGTTAGACAAACAGGCAGGTTTTTAGAACTTTTCGGAAGGCCGAGTAGGATTCCTCTGCTCTCAGCGCATGTGGGAGACCGTTCCATGCTTGGCCGCGATGATTGGAATCTAGAGCCTCCTGCTTTGGACCTTTTCTACTTGGGTTGGGCAAGTCTGTGGGTGTATGGGGTTGTGCTAGGCCTGGGGAGTTAGTCGTGGAATTTTATTTTTAGCCAAGTAGGGCGGGGCAGTTTTAGAGATACACCTGTGTGTTATAGTGAGTGTCTCAAGGAGATTCTTTCTTTGATTGGGAGCCAATGTGCTGCTTTACGGGCATCCGAGATTTGTTCCGATCTGGGAATATTCAAGGTGGCTCGTAGGGCATTGTTTTGGATAGTCTGGAGCTTTTTTAAGTTACGGGTAGAGGTCTTGCACGTGGGTAGATTACAATGCAGTAATCAAGAGACATGACATGGCATGGATGTCATGTATCATGGTAGAAAAACTGATCAATCTGATCAATATTGCATCTTATCTGGAGTCAGAGATATGCAGCAAACAAGAGAAATGGCAGAGGGACACCCATGAAAACCTTATAGATGAATGAATAGGCCTACCTGATGATTATGCAAAAAGAATGAGGATATCTTCCTGCCAATTACACGTTGATTACTGACCTATGCAGGGCGCTTTGTCACCACGAAGCTAGAATCTGCCCTCTTTGTTCGTACCCCGTGAGCCGCAACCCGGCATCTCGCACCTGGCCCACGAGGCCCAGCATCACTGTTGAATAGTCATTCAGGCATTGCCCTCTCAGAGTACAAGGTGGGCAGCACAGCAGGGCTCTTCTTCTCTTTCCTGCTCACAATTGGTCAGTAAGTGCCTTGGCCCCACCAATGGAAACCCTTCACTCGTCCCTTCCTCTCGGCGATTGGCAAATAGCAGTGCACTGTGCCCAACGCACACCAGAATGATCCTGGATTTTGAGTATGAAGTCGTTCTTCTTAAGTTTCGACTGCTGGTCTGGGGGTGGTATCATGAAAATGGATTGGTGCATGGGATGAAGGCTTCCATAAGGGGGGCGAGGGATAGGGGCGCAAGCCAACAAATCTTTCCAGGCAATAAGGGAGCGTTATTATTTGAAGCACTCGTTAAACATGCAGAGTTTTACTTTCCCAGAACTGTATAGTTCGTGCTGATTTGGGATGCACGCAGCTCGTGGCAAGCATTTCATCGTGGGTTCCCACGCAGGAGAGTTTCCAAGTGGGACGGATGAGGGGGAGAGAAAACATTGACAATGTCCAGTTTTGAGCAGCACCAGGCAGCTGAAAAAGCATATGCGTTTGCCTCGTTGCCAGCACAAGTGTTACCATATGGGCCTGCATTGAACTTTGACCCAAGCCAACATCCGTCAAATGAACATTAGGAAAATTACGTTCAAATGCCAAATCTTTACTGCACACAAAGAAGAGACACCCACCAGCTCTCTACATTGCAAGTATATATCACTCAACATTAGAACGTTTAAAAAGGAGTCTCGGAGTCAGAGGGAGGGACACCTAAATGCACTGGCCAGAAGTGAAGTGCTAATGGGCTAGCGTTAAAATGGATCTCTGCCAGTTTCATATTTGGTGCACCTCTAGATAACTTGTGATAGTTATGAGGTCTGCAGACAAACACACCAATAATTTCTCTGTGTTTATAAGTTGATATGGTAGCTCAGCGAGTTTAGCTTTAGCGTTAGACATGTGTCCTCTGCCTGCATCATATGGGCCTCATCCTGGCAGTGTCCAATTAACCCTTCACATTTCCAATCCCAGTTATTTGAGTATCTAGGAGAGGCATTGCTATGGGGGGGGGAGGGGTGGATGAGCGGGCTATAGCCCCAGGTCTTTTGGTTGTAGCCCCGGATAGATGCTCAGTGTCTACAACCGAAAGGCTAGCTAGCCCAGAATCCCAACAGTCCCTACATTAGCCTAGCCCCAAATCTTTTCCAGACCTAGCAACACCCCTTAGCCGAGACTGGCAATGCTTAGAAGTGGGAATGGAAGCATAACGATCAATTTTTAATTGCAATATTGTTATAGACTTATACTGAGGGAGGGGTCATTATTGCAGGATAATGACCCGCTACCACGTGAAGGCTTCAGGTCTGCCCAGTCGACCGGCACTGCTCACACTATTGCTCACTGGCCCTCACTGGCAGCAACAGCAGGTGTGATGGCAAGGTGATGTGATGCTGCTCCTTAATCGAAATATTTAATAAAAGTGTATGTGGGGCACGGGATTACAAGGGTGGGAGGCTTGGGGGAGGTTAGTAAAGCAGAGGAAACAGGGGGGTTGTGGGCGGGACGGACACCCGCCCCAAAAAAATCTAAAGGTTTTAGTTAGTGAAGTGTCACTAAAAATGTTTGCCTTCATTTATTGTGTTGTTATAAACACACAAATCCCTCCTTAACCACCTGTAGAATACAGAGTGCCTCAGACTATTGGATGGAATTCTACTCAGTAGCCAATCACTGAAGAATGGTTCTTCAACAGCGGCAGTGGCGACTGTGATGGCGTAGTGATGCTACTCCACTTATAAAACATACCGCGTCCCAATGGCTAATGCCCCGCTGTCTACTTCCTAGCCACTGGCAGTTTTGATTCAGTAATCATTTCAGGCATGAACATGCTGATGAAACTTTTCCAAATTTGGCATAAGTGCTCAGATTTTGCCGAATCAGTTCCCTTTGAAAAATAGTGGACTTCGTAGAGGACAACAGAAGTTACACTGTTTGCACAAGGCTAGTTACATTTCGAATCAAACGTAAGCAGACTAGAGCTATATTTGCTAACAGGTGTGGCTTTCCAGGCACCTGGCACACCGCTTGTGTACCTGAAGGGATTTGAAGTTGTGGTTGCAGAGCTTGAGTGAGTAATCCTTGCTTAAATTCAGTCATGCGGCCTCTACCACGGCTCCATCCTTCTCGAGAAGGGTGCCCGAGTAATGGCTTACACCTTGGCTATCCCACACACTACTCATAGATGTTTTGTTTTATTTCAGGCAAAGCGGTTCTGAAACTCCCTGGATGTAAGCTTTGTTTGCCACCTGTCCTTGTATGTTTGTGTGGAAGTTGACAGGCAGTTCACAGCTTCACACGTGTGTTGTCAGATCCCTTAATGCTATCTGCAGCCTGGGCGTGCATCTTCCAGCCAGAGTCCTTAAACCTGAGATTATTCTGCAAGTGGCGTTTCCCATTCCAGCGTTGCTCTCCCGAGCACATGCACATTCAGTGTGAATCTGCAGCTGGCCCTTAAACTAGCCAGGAAGTGGTCCCAGACCTTGCTCGTGGGCAGTGTGGAGGACTGTGGCATGGGAAGCCGAGACACACTCTCTCTATGCGAAGAGCTCAGTATGATCGTAAAGGGTGGGTCTTGATATTTTGTACTTAACTCTTGCTATTAGTTCTGGAGAAGGAAAATGTAACCTACGTTCACTTTTTGTCCATCATTTTCAATGCAGGACGCCGATTATGCAGCGGACTGTCAATGATTCACGTGCCAAAGTGTTTGCATCGAAAGTTATCCATCGACATTTTTTGCATTAAATGCATTTTTTTGTATATTTTTTGGGAGGGGAGTAACCCCGTTATTTACCCTTAAAAACCCACCCCAACGAAAATTAACCCTTTACCCCACACATATATGCATTCAATTCATATTTTTTCGATGAATGAGTTTTGATAGAAAAAGTTGAGTTGGAAAAGTTTTCAATGGAAAGACTGGATACCATATATGTACACATGGGCAATATGCAATAACTATCTGCATGTTTGTTTTCATGCCTCATACATCTTCAACTGGCCCCCTCTGTTGATATTGATATTTTATTTCTATCGCGCTCGTACACAAGTGTTTCAGAGCGCGGCAAGGCAAGGGAGGGGATCAGGGGAGAACAAACAGCGATCTTACTAGGCCCAGTGACATTGACAATGCGCAAGTGCATGGGAGAGGGGGAGGGGAAAAGTGCATGGAAGGTGGGAGAAGTGGAAAGTGCAAAGCAGAGGAGAAACAGATAAATAATAATAAATAAATAAATAATAAAGGCAACAAACATGTTCATACTTCATGTTGAATTAATATAGAGATGAGCCGCCAGCATTAACTCTATGCGTATCACTGCAAGTGACCCTATAGGGAATACATAGTTTGAAAATGACTTATCCCCAAAGTGGACAATACACAGGGGGAGGGGCGGCTCCGTTTGCACTTATGCGTAAAAAGGCCCCGCCCATGCGATATTCCTCCCCTCTGAAATGGAATGGAAAACCAATGCATGGAACCTGAAGGTACTCTGTGTAGGCGTCCCTTTGGGTGACCGGATCCGTGGATCCGCATCTTCTGCACACCACGGTTTGGCAGAGATTGATACCAAAGGGATAGAAGATGAAGTACAGGTCTGCTCCTTCTCTGGCGTCCCACAGAGAAGCCTGTAATACAGATAACCCAGCTCTCTGGGTCTCGCTCCCCTATCCCTCACAACCTTTGCTTGGTCGTATGTTCTTTTGGTACCGGCTGGGTTTCATCCTGCGGGGCCCAGTCTGGGTAGCACCTTTCAGGTGCTGCAAGTGCCCGGTCTGAAGGTCGAGGCTTTGTTGCAGCATGGTTGACAGTTCCTCCCAGAGATGAGGTAGGCTAGGTGGTGTGCCTTGCATGCTTGATTTCTCCTGCCTGGGAGGGTGAAGGGGAGCTGTCACTCTGTCTATTTTTTTTTACCCTTCAGTTAATGTCATGATGCCTACCCCCGGGGAACCAGACCAGGTCCAGCAGCCCCGGGAGCAGGCATCACGTTCCCGGGGCAGGGCCCAGCGACCCCTGTTAGGGGCCATCTGGACACAGTCCTGGTGCCTTTGGCGCCAGGCTCATATGAGACTTCAGTCCTGGCGCCAGAGGCGCCAGGCTCATAAGGGGAAAACTTACCTGGACTTACCTGATGCAGACCATGCTGCAAGGGATCCAAGCCCTCAAGAGGCCTAGAAGGGACTACTTTACCTAGGGACTCTTTGCCACTCGGGTGTGGCGGCGGAGGAATACTTACCTGGAACTACTTTGGGGGCTATTTAAACCACGCCCGAAGAGCAGCACACGCTTCGCGTTATTCTGCATCCAGCAGCGTAACGCTCACCGTGCCTGCAGCAGCATCCAGACTTCAGCCACGCCCGCCTCGAACCCGGAGCACCTAGAAACAAAGGAAAGAAGGAGAAAGGTTAGAACTGGGACATTTACCAGATTCTTACCTGATTCCAGAGCCATCGCATCGTCAAACCAAAGGAAAGACTTCATTTTTAACACCAGCAGCAGCGCCGCGCTGCACTCACCGCTCCTCGCAGCATCTTCACCTTTCACCGCAGCCTCCTGCATGTTCCACTGCATTCCGGCACCTGGGGGAAGATAAAGACAATAAGGTGAGCCAAGGGAACATATAGAGGAATACTGGTTACCACCCTAAGACTTACCTGATTTACCACCGGGGGAACCATTCCTCACCTCGGGTCGGCGCAGCACCCACTGCACCATCGCCATACCCCGGCCCCTAAGGGGAAACAAAAGCACAACAGGGTGAATCAAAAGGGGAGCCACCTCCCGCCATAGACTTACCTGATTTTACCGCCGGAGGTATAACTCCTCGACTCTGGTTTTCTCTCAGCACCTGAATAAAGGAAAAGACCACAGATTACGGGATTGGATAGGAGTGATGTTCAAGCATTTGATCTCTTACGAACTGCATACTTAGGGCGTCTTGCCGGGAGAGTCAATATAGCCCTGGAACTCACCAATTCCTTTGACCAGTGGAGCAACTGGTCCATCACACGCCCCTGCGCTCGAAGCAGGATGGAGAACTCGCCCTTTCAAAACATAAGGTGAGACTTTGGAGGGGACATCGGAGGTGGTCAGTGGGGAGAACAACGGGGGTGGGGGAAATTACGCTCAACTCCACGGGTGGTTAATTCCCCTTTCTCCATTCACAGAAGAGTACTCCTACAGGCCAGACAAACGACACACCTCGGCCCTACGCATTACGCTGGAGGAGGCCGCAGCAGCCCAGATCAGACTGGCGCCTCTGTGGGAGTCAGGTGAGCGTAACAGTTAGCTGTCGATGGGCCTCCTTGTTCTTCCGCCACCAGCTCCTTCGTCCTCCCAGCTCCCCATATGATATGATAGGTTATTTATAACGCACTTAATACCCAGAGGTTTCTAAGTGCGGACCCGGGGATCGAACCTGTGTTGCATCGTGTCGTCTTGCTTCCAAGGCAAGCATGTTGCCGCTGAGCTATCCTCCCGAGACAATGGGTGAACACAATGGGTGAACTGTTGCTGTCTCCCTGTCTGACTGCTGCTGGTCCTGCACCTCCAAGGAACTCCTCAACACCCTCTTACCTTACGCCCAATTTCTTCTATAGTCTTCCAATTAAGGGCCCTTTCACATTGCCCCTTCTTCTCTGTACTTCCTCCAGATACTCTCTCTCTTTCTTGGTTCACCTCCTCCACCCTCCTTTGTTCTTTATTCTCTTCCTGCTATTCACCCACTTCTGCACTGTCCTCTCCTTGATGTCCTCCTCCCCAACATCTGCTGTACTCTCTGGACCTCCTCCTGCTCCTTCAGCTCTTTCTGCTCCTCCACCTCGATCCGCTCCTTCAACTCTATCTCTACGCCTCCACCCCTCCATATTTCGTTTCCACAGGAACTTGGGTCAGAGAAGGTGACTCGTCCTCTGATAAAAGATTTTTAAAGGGCCAGTTCTGTTTCATAGTCCTCTGCAGGCCCAGTTCTCTGTCTCACCCTCACACACACGCTAAGGGCCTGGAATGGCACATCCTCACTAGACATTTACTGAAGTCTCAAGTGATGTCTTTCTTTATTTTGACATTGGCTACTTCTGAATCCCTCTTTGGTCCCAACTTTTGATTTCCCATAATTGCCCTAAATTGTAGCAATCAGGTTTTTGTCCTGCCTCTTGCATTTAGATGGCAAATTATCTGCTGGTTGATCAGACCACGTGCATCCTGTGAGTAACCAACCGTTGTTTCTCTTCGCTCATAGTTCTTAATCTTATTAAGGCTCTCGACACAGTCTACTGTGTTGCACTCGCTTCCATCTTGTCCGCATGTATGAACGTTAAGGGCTGAGCCAGGAAGTGGTTTTCAACTTTTCAACGAACGCAATCCATCCAGTTGTGTTTGGGTTTCCCCAGCGGTGAATGGCTCTCCCATGACATAGACTTGAAGCTGGTTTGGGCTCAACTCCAGCACTAAAGGACCTTTGTTCTTCTCCTCCATGAAACCTCAAAATGCAATGCACTGTAATGAATGATGAGGAATGGACAACATGGTGATGCTTGTGTTGGAGGTATATATTTAATGGATTGAATTTGAGCGAATATGATGATGATGATAGAATGGACAGTATATATGTACATTCGTGAAGCATGTGTTTACTATGGCTCTTTCATATTCAGACGAGGAATGTAGCTTAAGCAGCTGTGGGATGGCATTTGTGCATTTACTATGTGGCTGTAAATAGCTGCCTTGCACTGAAGATGGGAAGGCATGCAGGGGACTCCCCTTCAGCTCTCAGTGAACACGGGATCTCCAGCCTTAAACAGAAGCTGACGTTGAAAAGATGGCATCAAATTGCTTCCCGCCAGGGGTGTTGCTAGGTCTGGAAAAGATCCGGGGCTACGACAATGGGACTGGGGGCCAGCTAGCTTTTTGGTTGTAGCAGAGCCGGCCTTAGGGGGGGCAGCGAGCCGGGCGACCACCCGGGGCACCACGCCCCCCAGGGCGCCATTAGACCCCCCACTGCGCTAGCTCCGGGGAGTCTTTCAAGGGCTCCCCCGAGCTGGTGTAGTGGCAGAAGGCACGGCAGGCGACCCATTGTTATTAAAAGCGCCCGTGGCCGCGAAGCGCATATAATAACAATAGGGTGCTGTCGCCCGAGCGAGGAGGTTAAAAAAAAAAAATAGAAAAATGGCACATCTGGACCCGCCAATTGGCCCCCTGTTGACTAGGTGCGCGCGGGGGCGGGTTGCAGCCCCTTAGCTTCTATCCTGGGCTACAACTTAAAGACTGGGGCTATAGTCTCCCCCCCCCCAGGATCTCCCTATCGATGTCCCCCTCTGCTTCCAGCCTCTTCTCCTCCCCTCAGGTCATGCCTTCCCACCATCCTGCCTGCCCGCATGACCACCTGTGCACACGAAGCAGCACTTGGTTCAGCAAAACTTGCACCGAAGGTGGTTTGCACCCACATCTTCCAGGGTTCTCTTCCAGGGTTCTTGTTCTCAAGCCTGTTCTCCCCTCATACTCTCACGCCCATCCACTCCTCACAACCCACCTTGAACCACCCCTGCCGCTGCTCTTCTCCAAACACCATTCACCTGCAGCCACCTTCACTTCCACTTCCGTAGAACTACTGAATCCTGCACACCATCACCCACCTCGACAAACCTTATCACCATCACTCGCCCCACCACGCACCCAAGTCCCCTTCTCCACCAATCACTCACACTCACAAATACCCACTGATCCAGCCACACAGCTGGTCTGATAGCACAGCGAGCTCTGACATTTCTGCACAGTCTGCTGGCGCAGGTTTGAATCCCAGCAGGGCCAACTCAGCCTTTCATCATTCCAAAGTCGATACATTGAGTACCACGCATTGGGATAACAATCTGAACTGTTAGTTGAGCGCTTAGATGCCCGTTTTGTAGCGCTATATACAACTAGATATCATTATTATATTATCCACAGATCAGAGATTGAGGTTTTAAGTCTAGTGTACCTGTGAGCTGATTGATTGACCTGTGGTTTATTTAATCAAGCGTTTTCTCCTGCCAGGTTTTAAGCACTCAAGAGCACGTTGCCCGAATGTCTGTGTTTGTGTGTCCCTGCTTTTTTGAAGAATGCCTGAGCTTTTGTTTTATTGTTCTGACGATGATGACAGACGTTATTTTACTCACATCATCTGACCTCGTTTTCCCGCCACCCCAGTCTCACGGACTATTTCTATGTTTATATTACCCGCTCTCGTCTCCCACTGACCAGTGAATTCGATTTGCCACAAATCTCGTTACCACGTTCCCCACCACTTACAAGAATGTGTGAGTAATGACCCCTTATGAATAATATAGTGAACGAGAAATACATGAGAAAATATAAATAAAAGTGATGACACATTGGGAAAACTGAATTATGCATCAGTGGATGGAAATGTAACTCTATGGTCATATTAAATATGTGTAGCTAACATTCTATCCTACAATCAAGAAACACATTCAATAACTCAGGGAAAACCTACCCTGCATGGAGATATTGCTTAGTAGGTTGGGGTTGGATGTAGTTAACTACAGCCAATTTGATATAAGCTGAATACCCACAGAAACATGTATTTCTTATTTTTAAATAAGACGTTTTACATTGTGCCATCCCTTCTGCTGCTTGAACAGACATTTGATGGACATTGGGGCTCATTAAGAGTATGGTGGCAAGAAAAGAAATAAGTGGCAGTAATGGAAATGCCAACATTTTTACTGCACCGTGTTACTGGGACCTTGGCAGTATTGTGGGGGAGATGCCTCCAGTAATTCCCCAGGGGCATTGCCCCCACATTAGAGCCGGAGACGGAAGCAATTGCTGTGCCGGAATTGCCACTCAGGTTATGCCACCAAAATCCCCATGGAGTCCTAGGGACTATGCAAATGGGGATTAGTACCGCCATTCTGCTACTTGTAATCACTCACATTTTGCCCGATTACAAATGGCAGGAACAGTAATCGAGTTTAGCACTAATTCCGCTAGCATTACAGCCGAATTCCTAATGAGGCCCAATGCATTAAGCCAATCTGTCTGTGGAAGTTTTTCTTTTTTCATAATAAATAAAAATTCAGTAAATTAAATGCTGGATCATGTTTCCAAGAGAGTTTCATGCTGAGCCTACCTCGGCAAAAGTAACACCCTCCCACCCACCAGACCCATAAAGTAAGTCACGTGCAGGCCCAGGCGTGGGCATCTCTTGTGAGCCTTTTGTTGGTCCAGTGCAAGAGTTTGAAGTTAAATGGACTTGACATTTTGAATGAAAAACATAATGCATACTTTTGCTAAGCAGAGTTCATGTTCACTTTATTTTGAAATTCAACAGTTGGCTGTTTTATTCTTGGGACCTCGTTATGAGTTTGGTTCTACCTGGAAAAATATGTGGCAATCGAAGGTATCTATTTTCTTCTTCAATTTTTCTCCATGTGACATAATATATGGGATAAAGTATCCCCTACTGTACGTTATCAGCCGAGTTCCTAGTTTGTAGGGCCACATAACTCCAAGGTGACTTGCAATGTCCTTTCTGTGCATGGTAGGGGGTACCTTATTCCATATAGTACATGGCCACACACTTCCAGTCCCTTTTCCTTCTCTCTCGCATAATATAATGTAGATCACAGAACTCCAAGGTGACTTGCAATGTCCTTTCTGTGTATGGTAGGGGGTACCTTATTCCATATAGTACATGGCCACACACTTCCAGTCCCTTTTCCTTCTCTCTCGCATAATATAATGTAGATCACAGAACTCCAAGGTGACTTGCAATGTCCTTTCTGTGTATGGTAGGGGGTACCTTATTCCATATAGTACATGGCCACACACTTCCAGTCCCTTTTCCTTCTCTCTCGCATAATATAATGTAGATCACAGAACTCCAAGGTGACTTGCAATGTCCTTTCTGTGTATGGTAGGGGGTACCTTATTCCATATAGTACATGGCCACACACTTCCAGTCCCTTTTCCTTCTCTCTCGCATAATATAATGTAGATCACAGAACTCCAGGGTGACTTGCAATGTCCTTTCTGTGCATGGTAGGGGGTACCTTATTCCATATAATACATGGCCACACACTGCCATTCCCTTTCCCTTCTCTCTCGCATAATATAATGTAGATCACAGAACTCCAAGGTGACTTGCAATGTTCTTTCTGTGTATGGTAGGGGGTACCTTATTCCATATAATACATGGCCACACACTGCCAATCCCTTTTCCTTCTCTCTTGCATAATATAATGTATATCACAGAACTCCAAGGTGACTGGCAATGTCCTTTCTGTGTATGGTAGGGGGTACCTTATTCCATATAATACATGGCCACACACTGCCATTCCCTTTTCCTTCTCTCTCGCATAATATAATGTAGATCACAGAACTCCAAGGTGACTTGTAATATCCTTTCTATGTATGGTAGGGGGTATCATATTCCAATGAATGGCTGCACATTGACACCGAAAACTATTCTGCAAGCAAGGAATTTGAAAAGCTTTTTATGGCTTTAAGTGCTGCAGTGACAGCTTAAATTCTCTCTGCTGGCTTAAGCAGGAGACATTGGGACGTCACAACTCAAGCATAATGACTGATTACAGAGCAGCTGTGATGTCATGTTCTTATTACAGGCAAAGGGTGATTACACAAGTAGCCTGTTATAAAACATATTTCCGGGCTTTTGTAGCGATATTGTAGACTGCCTTGTATTCTAAGAGTATTTAGTACAATAAAAGAACTCCAGTTATTGCATTTTGTATTCTGCAAAAAAAAACGAATGACGGCTTGAAAAGGAAAGAGCAGCATAATCAGTGAACTGAAACCCATTTAGCACACATGCCAAGACCAGACACACATACAAAAACACACATTGGCAAAGGCAACAGTTTTGGCTTTTGTGTAGGCATGGGATAGGCATTTTCCAGGCACTGAAGATGGTAACATCCTCAAAATTGTATGACTACATGGTCATGTATTTTATTTCTTCAAAATAACTATGACCCTGTGCTAGACAATTTTTTTATCCAATAAAAAACCTCAAAACCTTGAATATAGTTGTACGTCGATTAAATTGTTCAGCAGTTAATCATGAACCTCGACATACTCAAATGTGAACATCAAATGGAACTCTACATAATCCCATCACACTTTCTCTGACAGCCCAACGCGACATTGCTTAATCACACCATCTAAAGAGATCCAGCAGATGTATCATTTGGCGGTCGACACGTGCTTCGACCAGAGGTCATTCTCAAGGCTAAGATGTATAAGTCACATCAAAATGACCACATGTTATTGCTTGCTCACCATTAGCAAAAAGTGTGACATGTGCTTTGCCTCCCTTTTTGATTGCCATGTTGGATAAAAGTAACAGAAGAGAGGAAAACATAGGAGAGAGAAAGGACAAGCACAAACAAAACTTTTTTTTTTTTTTTTAAATATGACCGTTGGCTGTTCTTTCACAACAAGTTACCCCTTTGCATAATTTCTTACACCTTATTGTGAATGTGCTCATTTGAATGTCAACCCTCCTAGCAGACTGTGAGACAAGCGTAATTCGTTGTCCAGAGTTATAATCTTACTTGGCCTATAATGCAATGCATATACTATTTCAATATTGAGCCAATATTAAGTGGCCGTGCAAATGCATTAATTGCTGTGTAATTCACACATGCGTATCTCACGCCTTATATCAGAATGCTACTTTCATTAGTGTTCCCTGTGAGGTGTACCCATCCGCCCAATAGTGCTATCTGATCATTTAATGACACTTACCATAGTATCACATGAAACTGTAGTACATGCTCCCGATCCTGTGTTTGTCCACACACATCGAATTGTTCTGTTCTGTAATGTGCAAATAATGAAGGTGTTAATGTATTGGATTAGTCCATCACGAATATTCACAAAAGAGTATATAAAAATGATCGCTTAGTATATATCAGATTGCTCGTGATGCACTTACTCTGTAGAGTAGTTACTTGTGTGCCTTCATTGTGCGTGTACCACATTTCTTTATCGAATGCTCTTGGTACCATTGCTGCAAAGCAAATTATGTTTGGCAAGACTGGCAAGTTCTAATTCTAATGTTGCTTCGAAACTACATGTGGTATGTACTCCAGGTCTTAACTAATTCGTGTGAAGGACACTTGATGCTTAATATAAATGGGAGGTTATTGTGTTTCTGATATCTCTAAACTGTACCAATTATTCCTTAGACAGCACTTCCTCAGTCTTGTGTTAGTATGATATCATTATTCAATATTACGCATTTGTCCCCTCATTTAGGATTGATCATAAAAGGATCAAAATATTACATTAGGTTTTGAGCTGCATTAGTTTCGCTTACCTATCTTTTGTTGGAAATATATTTTAAGGATAGTTCCAGAGGTCGGTTGTCCGGCGTCTAAGTCATGGTGGTCGAAGTGTACGAAAAGAAGTAGTGGAGCTATGTTCCCTGCTGGCCTGCCCCCGCTCCCACAAACCCCATCGCCACGCCCCCTCCCACACAAAATACACCCCCCAAACACTTGAACCTGCTGTTTAAGGGAACTTTCAGTGCAGTGCACTGAAAGTGCACGTTTCAACTTCTTCCTTCACTTTTATTTTAAAACGAAACCATTCCGGAACGGTTTCTTTTTAAAATAAAATTATGGGAGCTGTAAAAGGTCATTTAAAAAAGTAGCGGAGCACCGCTCCCGACCCCTCCCACTTCGACCACTGGTCATGGGTGCCATTTTGTATTTGTATGGGCCAGTGACATCACACATTCGGTGCACGAAATAATATATGTTAACAAACCCTGCAGGCATGCTTGTGTGATGTAGACTGTCATGGTGAGTCAATACTAAAGACATTCCTAAACAAAATGAACTACTGCTGTCCCTATGCCCTAATCTTCTTATCATATCTGGTTGGATGCTAGTCATTTGCCAGACACTGCTATCTAATACTTATTTACAAGCCAAAATTGTTCACCTTGTTATTGTGTGTTTTTAACGGGACTTCAGTGCAAGGAACAAATATAAAGTAAGTGGCTCGTGGCACAATTGGGTGGAAATGGCCCAAAATGTCGCCCTCACAATTGCGATGGCCTAAATGGTGGACTTTTATTTTTTTTAAGTACCCCCCTCGGATATAGGTCTTGTATTTAAGGATATAAGAACTGATGCCCCTCGACTTAAGGGAACGCCTATAAACTATCTGCTTTATGCAGATGATATGGTTCTTATGTCTAAGACCCCCCAGGGACTTAAAAGTATGTTGAAAGCTCTTGAGGGCTATGCTCATTCCAACTGCATAGCCATCAACACTTCCAAAACACAAATTATTCAATTTGGGAACCCTAGACAAAGATGTAGAACCTACTCATGGATACTACAGAACAGCTCCTTAAGCATTGTCTCAACGTATACCTATCTAGGTGTTTTAATAACTAACCATCCGATTGACTTACCTTTTGAGGAAGCTAAGAGAGCAAAACTTCATAATGCAATTTCTCAAGCAAGAATCATTAGAGCAAAATTTTGTAAATTTTCGATATTTCCAATTATAACTTATTATAAACAGAAAACATCACCTATACTATTATACGGGACAGAAACCAAACATTGGCGGCCATATACCTATTGGGCTAAAATGGAAGGAGCATTTTGAAGGAAAATGTTGCATCTACCCAACTCGGAACCTCTACCTCTAATCCGGTATGAATTAGGATTAATATCACTTCATGCCAGATATAAGTGGCTCTGGTGCTCCTTGTATCGTAAACTTGTAATGGGTAATCTAGAAAATGGCCTAACTCGAATTATGGCCTGCTACGCTGCACAGGAAACCCATGATGTATTTATAAGAGTCTGGAGGCAAAGAGTGTTGAAATTGCTTGATGATGCTAACATATCGATCCAATTGCTAGTTGATAATCCCTGTAAGGCCAAAGAAAACATGTGGCGATATGAATAGACTCTCACTAATGCCCAGTGTGCACGATATAAAAAATTTCAGGAGAACCCATTTGAGCCGAAAAGATTTGGCCAAACTGCTCAGTAGTTACTGATCTCCCCAAGCCCTCAGCACCGCCAGGCTTTCATGCGCTTTAGACTAGGACTGTGCTCTACAGCTGACCTCCTTTATAAGCGCAAAATTCTATCAAAGGAAGAAAACAAATGCAGATTCTGTCATCATACGTTGGAGACTCTGCACCATTTACAGGTTGATTGTGACCATTGGACAGAATTAAGAGCTAAACTGTTCAAACACTTCTTTGAAGGGCATGTCAATGTAACCTATGACCAATTATGGTCCACACTGTTTCACACGAATAAGAAAGCAATACAGTATGCGATTATTAATTTTTTGAAAATCATGAAGATTTGAATATGTTGGGAAAAACTTGTTTTAGAAATGGGAAAAAAAAAATGAATTATACGTATTGTGTTTTTCTCTGAAAAATCTGACTGCTTACAGTGGTTTTAACTTAACTTCTAATCTAAACTTGTTTTGTTTGTAACAAAGTTTTAAGTGAAATGTTGAAAGGTTGGAAAAACTTGTTTTTCCTTGCCAAAACAACAATAAAGATAAAAAAAAAAATAATAATTTTACTAAAAAGTATTCAGCATGCTTACTCAGTCCATACTGGCGATCAGAGGTGTTGCTGGGGGGAGGGGAATGAGGGGGCAATAGCCCCGGGTCTTTTGGTTGTAGCCCTGGATAGAAGCTCAGGGCCTACAACCAAAAGGCCATAGCTAGCCCAGAGTCCCGCCAATCCTGACATTAGCTTAGCCCCTGATCTTTTCCAGATCTAACAACACCCCTGCTGGCGATGCTTTGAACGTGCATAATAGGAAGCCTCTGTGCCATGCCTTAGAATGTCGATTGCCCCTAGCTTGTGACGGAGAGTCAGGAATCTATTCATGGCAAGGAGGTGAGTATTATCCCTCCCAGGTATACTTTTGGGTGGGGCAAAGACGGCTATGCAAATGGCTATTTCTCCTCTGTGAAGGGTGCAGTATCAGTATGATTTTGACATATTTTTAGCGTAACACATATGTTAGAAGGGATCCAAGTTGCTTGTTTTAATATGAAGACATTTTTATGTTTCCTTTATTTGATAATTATTTGTTATATGTGAAATAATTTGTAAAGGTGTGTAAGCACTAAAAACACATTTTTAATTAAAAAAAAGTGGAAGACATTCTGTAGAACAGGGTATTTGACCCATGTTCGTTCTCAGTAGAGGGGCACCCACACTCCTTTGTAACTTTGCAATACTTGCGGTTTTACCCTAAGTAACCCAGGGTAATCTAGACGTGGACCCCTTGCTCAATGCGTCTTAGAGAGGCTCAGCTTCACTTCACTGATGAAGCCCGACTAGGCCGTAACACGTGTCTGGTGTTGCTGATGGTACCCTGTTCAGAGGAGATTTGTCTAGCATTTCAATGCCGGACTGCCCCTTGTGGGTGGGACAAAGACTGACATGCAAATGGATATGTCTCCTCTGTGAAGGGTGCAGTGAGCTAAAACGTGGTTGTAGGCCCTCCTTAGGGGAGGAAATTCGATAGAACAGGGTATTTCACCCATGTTCGTTCTAACCTATGGATTTTATTTTGTTTTTCAGCAGACAGTGCATCCTCGGGACAGTCGTTCTACTCATGATGACCATATATGGTATGTACGCCTGGTGGTTATGGAGATTGCTGGTGATGTTGTCCTTTCTACACCGCTGGGGGACATTGGATGATTGGTTTTGATGCCTCAGAAGAAAATAGGAAGGACTAGTGGCATTAATGTTGTTGATATGATTGCATCCAGGGTGATTGGTGGAGGGTCACGTGAGGCAGCAAGGACTATGGGATCTGTAGTTTTCTTATTTTGTAACGCTCTTACTGATGAGGATAAGAATCAAGAGTAAGATGCATAATACCACCGCGCCATTTATGGATCCTGACTGTCCATCACAAGATAGGACCAGTCGACATTTGCACTCAACGCTATGATATGATATGATAGTTTATTTATATAGCGCCTATACACAATGTGTTTCACCGCACCGCTATCTGTGGGAGTCCCAGGTTACTACTCACCGGTACACATTTACACACCTGCTACAGACACAGGGTAGTGCTGCGCTCAGGGGACATCTCGGTTCATCATAAAGGGCACCCACCGATGCCACAGAGGGCACACAGCTAACAGTGGCATGCATCAGGGCTTCCAGTGCAAGAGCCTTCTTTCTGGATTGATGCAGGATGTGTCTAACAAGCGCCTACCATCTTTTGCACCCACACAAGCACTCATTAGGTGCAGAAACCAGATGCTGCGTCATGATATGTAGCGCTTTTCTGGTTCTCGCGCACCCCCAACATGAACTACATTCCTACAACCGCTGACTAGCAAATAGCGCTATGAGGACATCCGCGTGGTACATGTGCGCTACACAAATCAGGTGATTTCTAGATTACAACATCATTTACATGAAACCGTCTAAAGACTGCCTTCTGCGAACCACGTAGTCCCGGAGTCACAGAATGGAACGCATACCCAAAAAGTCTATATCAAAAGAGCTCTCTCAAATATAATAGACCCAGTGGAGTAACTTTGCTGAAAATGGACATAACGAGGACACTCTGGAAAGCAAATTAATTTGAATAACTTCCACCGTGTACTTCTGATGTGTTAGGCTTCACTTCATGCACACATGCTTTGAATATCTTGTATATTTTAATTTGAAAAGTGCTTTGAATACCCTTTATTTTTTCAATACTAATTTGCATATCAGTGTACAGACTGATTTATTCCCGTTTCAGAAGGGGGGAAATAGCATACCAGGCTGTATATTTGCTCGGTATACTCTATTATAATTAACCAGTGATTAAAAAGAAGAAAAAAAGCTGCCTGTCTAAATCTAACCAGGAGATTTACAGAATGCAGACCCTAAAATGAAGCCCTGATTCACTTAATATCCTGACATATATTCTTTTGAAAATGAATGTCAAAAATGGCGCTGGCCGGATGTAAGTAGAGTTTGTTTTTGCGAAAAAGAACAGTTTGGCAAAAGGCATGAATTTATTGGGTGAAAACACACGTACAGATAAGCTCTCTGTTCTTGTCCGTTAAAACCAACCTTGACTTTTATGAGAAACTCTTTTTCGTTTTCTCTGAAGGAGACTTGCCATTGGCCTGGTCAAGTGTCTACTGGAGTTCAATAAAGATTTTTTTTTAAACAGATGGCAATTACCTCGCTGGTCCCTTCCTCAAGGGCCGCGGCGCGTCTTTTGTGTCTGCTCTCGCCCTTATGCTTCCCATTATTGTCTGCAGACATTAAGACGAGGGCTTAGCCTCTGGTTTCCTGGGTCAGCATGTTTCCCTTTTAGGAGATGAGTGGACCAAAACCAGCTGCTCGCCCCTGCTTTTCTATGACTCCATTCATACTAGGCACTTTTTTTTTATCACTCGGGTGATGACTGCTGCTCAGATGCACACAAAGACAAACTACACACCATTAAACACATGCATTCCCCAGCTCACAGTTTTGACATCATAAAATTAAGATTGCATATCTCTCTAAACTATATGGATTAGCTTTTTTCCATTAAAGATGTGCTTTAAAGTGTGCTCTGTCTGGAAACAACATGGCAGCCATCTTTAGGAAATATAGATGACACATTACTTGGCGACTTGAACACATGCTGGATTTTTTTTTCATCCATCTGAGCAACGGCTCAGTGGGGTCATCGTCACCAGTCCGCGCCAGTTCGTCAGCGCATCCTTGTGCATGGATGTTTTATCTGATGAGGCCCAACAAGGCTGAAACACTTGTATGGGGTTGCTGTTGGTACTCTTGCTCAGAGAGGAATTGCCATAGCATTTCGGTGCTGGACTGCCCATGTGGGCGGGACAAAGACTGATATGCAAATGGATATTTCCCACCTGTGAAAGGTACAGTGACCAAAAAGCGTGTGCTGCAAACTCTCATCTCAGAACAGGTTATCATGCCATGTTCTTTCTGGAGAGGAGCGCCTGCTACCTTTTTTGAAGTATTTGCAAGGACCTTGGGTTTGGTCACCCTGAATACCTGGGGGCAACCAGACGTGGACACCCTGCTCACTGTGCTCAGAGAGGCACAGCTTCACCTCACTGATGAGGCCCAACAAGGCTGAAACACGTGTTGGTACTCTTGTTCAGAGAGAAATTGCCATAGCATTTCGGTGTTGGACTCCACGTAGGGGAGTACAAACTCCAGATAGGCAGTAAAACAATGTACAAGAATATTTTCAGATGTAAGACACGCCTGTGCCTTTGTATCATGCCTGAATGGCTTATTGTGATGCAGATAAAGAATTCACAAGTTTTCTTGACCACAAACCTTATTTAACTTAACCCCTTTTTTAGTACTGAGACGAGGATGAGGGATGGGACAATGAGGATGACCAGAAGTGGTAAACAAATGCTGCATTCTAGTCTTTGGAAACTGTTAACTAATACAGGGAAGTGTAAAATGCACACAGAAGAACAGAATATGAGTGAGAGGCAGAGACTGCTACGAAACACAGCTTTTGCTGACGCCAGTTGGAATGCCGGAGGCGAGCACAGTGTGCAAAGCAGCGTGGAGACTGACGAGACCATTGTGCAGTGAAATCAGGCCAAGAGAAGCTCACTGCTTTATTGCTATAGGCAGCTGAAGCCGCCAGAAGAAAAGGAAGATAAAGTAGGAACCAAACGGCTAACGGGACGCACCTCCAGTCAGCGAATCGAAGGAGAAGAAGATAGAAGGAAACAAGGAACGCCAGAGCTGCCCGGAAACCCCAGAGAGAGCGAATGGGTTACCGGAGCACTTGAGAGCGAGTGTCGCATATCATTCTCAGCAAGATAAAGCCCAATTAAGGTAACTGGAGGAACTAATACACATGTTATGTTATGTTATGTTATTTGGCATTTATATAGCGCTCTATATATCATTGGTATGACCTCAAAGTGCTGGTAGGTTGAACGCCCTGGGGACCGTAGTCCAGGTTAGTTGAGAGAATAAGGTGTCATAGGGTGCTTGGGTGCATCAGTTATGTGAGCAGCTGATGTAATTTCCTGAAGGTAGTTGCATCCTAGCATTACGTGTGGTGGTATTGATATCAGTTGAATGTGTGCAGTCTGGCGGGTGGACACCAAGACTGGGTTCTGGCTGCGTTGGGCCTGTAGGATGTTTGTGTGCAGCTAGGCTGGTTTGTCATGGGATATAGCTGTGTTTTATTAGAATGATGAGGTGTTTATGTGTTAATGTTCGTATGTGAGCAGCTAGGCCGACATTGATCGAGGGGTATAGCTGCACTCTAATTGAGTGATGGTGTAGAGGAGAGAGTAAGCATGGTGATATGGGAGGCGAGAGTATGGGTTGATTTATGATCTAAAACAATTATCTCAAGCAGCACTTTCTCGTTGTGAGTCGAGCGAGTGAAAGCAATTCTTATTGTGCAGAGTATGCAAGTGAGTCACAGTGCTATCTCAGGGGGTACTTCAAGATGTGAGTTAAAGTCGTTTTCTAGATGTGAATCAATCTTGCCAGAACAATTCATAAGCGTGTGAATAAATCATGGTTTCATCATAGTGTTCACCCTAAAGAGTTCAGTCAATCGTAACAAGATCAGTTCTAGGAGAACGTCACAGGCAGGCGATGCAGACTAGTAAATTCACAGTACTAGCACAGTGTGCACTTTCTAGGTTTGGTTCAATGCAATGCTAATAGTTTGTAATCGTTTTCTAAGTGTGAGTTCATCTAATGTTAATAATTTCTAGCAATTTTCTGACTGCGACGAGGACTAGTAAATTCATAGTAATATCAAAGTACTATCACTGATTTTGAGAATCCTGTACGGTGGGGGAGAGGCCCAGATCTCACAATACACTGTGTTTCACCATACAATAGAATAAGATGTAGGCCACACCTAGACTTGAATGTCCTGCAAAATTGTGAAGAGGCCTAGGTTTCATAATACATTATGTTTCATCATATAGCAGACACAGATGGATGCTATACCTAGATATGAGGGTCCTGTACAGTGGAAGAAAGGTCTACGTTCCACAATAGGTGGGTCTCAACATATAACAGACAGTGACAGAGGCCACACCTAGATTCCAGAGTCCTGCAGAGCGGGAGAGGCCTAGGTATCCTAATACATTATGATTCACCATACAATAGACACATGGGGAGGCTATCCCTAGATGTGAGAGTCCATGTTTGCTTAACATTCACAATTCTATCCAAGAGCAGCACCCGTCAACACTCACAACTCCAACCAAGTGTGGCAACTGCCAACATTAAAAATCATGTCTAGATGCGGCTCAGGCCAATGTCCACATCTTCATCCGGGTGTGGCACTTACCTAACATTCACAATTCTATCCAAGTGTGGCACCCGCCCACAGCCACAACTCCATCCAAGTGTGGCAATTGCCAACACTCACAATTACATCCACATGTGGTATCTGCTAACATTCATAATCCTGTCTAGATGTGACGCAGACCAATGCCCAAAGTTATGTCTGAGTGTGGCATTTACTTACATTCACAATTCTATCTAAGTGTGGCATTTGCTAGCGTTCACAATTCTGAGTGTGGCACTTAACGTTCACAATTCTATCTAAGTGTGGCATTTATATAACATTTGCAATTCTATCTAAGTGTGGCACTTACATAACATTCACAATTCCATCTAAGTGTGGCATCTGCCAACGTTCACAATTCCAGTGTGGCAACAGTTTTAAGAAAGGGTCACTGATCCACCTCTTGGAAAGAAAGATTGATACAAATACAAACAGCGTTAAGAAAGCGTTGTTGACCCAATACTTGGAAAGAGACATCGATACAAATATAAATAGCGTTAAGAAAGCGTTGGTGACCCAATACTTGGAAAGAGACATTGATACAAATATAAACAGCGTTAAGAAAGGGTCGGTGACCCAATACTTGGAAAGAGACATCGATACAAATATAAACAGTGTGAAGAAAGGGTCGGTGACCGACTGCTTGGAATAGGGCACTGACCCGAATCTGACCAGTGTTAAGAAAGGGTCTAAAAAGGGGAGTTGATATCAATAAGAACTTTGCTGAGAAAGGGTTGGTGACCCTATACTGGAAAATACAAAAAAGGCAGCAGACTCCGTTCTCTAGCAAGAACACCCGTTCTGTGTTTTTTCCCCACTTTGAGAGTCCGCATTCATCGCTTTTAGCTCACTGTACTTTTCACAAAGGAGGAATAACCATCTGCATATCATCTTTGTCCCGCCCACAAGGGCAGTCCAGCATCGAAATGCCAGGCAAAAACCTCCTTTGAAGAAGAGTACCAACAGCAACCCCAGACATGTGTTTCAGCCTTGTTGGGCCTCATCAGTGAGGTGGAGCATGGGCAGAAAGCATGCCCCATTGCGGGCCTCATTACAGTTGAGGCAGACTTTGTGGCCGAATGACAACTGAAAGTAATTACCGTTTTACCATTGGCCCTTTTCTTCCTCCAGAAAGCAGAAAAATTGACTTCCGGTCAGTAGAAAATACAGTATTACTTAAATACCACCAAGAGTATATCATTTTGTGTGTGTGTGTGGTTTTAATATTTGTTTCACCATGGCAATTCTCATCTTGATGATAGAATATTTAAAGTGGCGGGTCATGCTGTTAGTGTAAAATGTTTTTGTTATACGGAGATGGGTGATTATTTACCCTTCTCTGCATTACATTGCTTTAAGGGGTTGAAAAGCTGGGCATCGTAGATGCCCACTTGTTCAGGCCCTTTGGGAGACTTCAGCAGAAATGTTTCTTTTGCAGTGACACCCTAAGTCTTCCCTTCACTACAGAGAAAAACAAAACTTAAAAAATAAATATGGGGACTTTCTGCAATTTTTACCTCCACTTCTTAGGTGGGAAAACATACTGGAGGTATTTAAATGTGATATTCAGTCTTGTAATCAAGTGGTATATAGATAGTGTGCATTCCCTTAAAAATATGCTGTTAGTTAAATCTCCAACCCTTTACTGTGGCAGATAGTCAAACAGGCAGTATTTGCAAATACCACCTATATGTAGTCTGAAAGTGCCAGACTATGGTCTTTGATGGTGGTAGAAGAATGGGGCACAACCTGTCTTAACAAGACTTTCATAGATCGGACTATTGCCATTTCCTGGTGGATTGTATACATTTATCAACATGAATGTATCTTTTTGTCCCGTCTGCGGGATTTCAACTGTTATGGCCCATACATAATCAGATGTACTGCTTGGTAAGTATTCAGTAGCTCTCAAATGGGTCGATATTGCAGTGATCATGCCCCCATGGGGAGCATAGGGAAAGATAGGAATGGTCCCCCTTCTCATGCAGCAGCGCGAGTATATGTACCGCCATGAAAGGGTACACAACCATTGAAGAAGCGATGGGCTACACGTGTGCCATCTTTCCCAGTACTTCCATTATTGTGCTAGGCAACCACATCACAACACCACAGAATCTCACATATGGACTTAATGCTGGGGGGACCTGAATGCAAATACAAGTTACATAATGCCAGAAACAGAGTCACCACGGGTGTGCTCCAAAAGGGCACAAAGTTGATCTTCAAACAAGAACACGTACCATTGTTTGGCTATTAGCCACAATCTTCCAAGCGTCTGCAGATGCCAGTACTCGAAACATCTATGTGGGCCTATAGACCTAATTGATGGTGAATCCAAAGTGAGATTTGCATTGTAGGCAAAACTAACAATCTGCTCATTGCTTAACACAATGTAGGGCCCGATTCAAGGAATTTTTAGCATGATGCAAAGTGATTTTGCACTGCCAACAAACAACCTGATTCACAGAGTGAGTCGCTTTCCACTGCAAAAAGATGGATAAGAACGCTCGCCCATAGACAGAACTGCATTCCCTCCCTCACAGATACTCTGAGAATGAATCGATTGGAAACTGTGAGATTTGGCCCCCAAGGAGATTGCATGGGGGTCAACTGCCCCCCTAGCCCCACACACACACACACCAGACCAGGAAATCTCTCTAGGAGAAAAACTTAAACTATCAAGCCACCCCAGGCTTTGGGACCATGATATGGGATTGGCTTTGCGTGTCACATGTTATGCTTCTGTACCACTCATGCACCTTTTTTGAGGTGCTCGAACCTGTAGCTCATTGTTGCATCCAACGACTTCGAGCTGCCAGCATCTTTGCTGCAGATCTTTATTAGCAGCCGACATTACCCTGGAGCAGCCTTTGAACTGCGATCTTTGAACACTGCGATCTTCGAACACCTCGATCTATGAACTCTGCGATCTTCGAACACCTCCATCTATGAACACTGCGATGTTCGAACACCTCGATCTTTGAACACGGCGATCTTCGAACACCGACTTGAGCCGTTCCACCACACATCCAGTCACAGCCTCTTCACTGATGAACCAACACTTGTGGCCCTCCCGATCCACACCTCTTCAAGCCGCAAGAAACCTCAGCTCGACCACGGCTTGTCACCTGCTTCCCATCTGGAACAATGCCACCGACACAGTCACACCTGATTCAAACTGGCACCAACATGCTTGGTTTGATGCTGCCGAACCGTCAAAAGCACTAAGAAGGTACTATTGACTCTTAACTGCCCCCTTGTTGCAGCTTTGGGCCCTGGAGACTGGAAAGGTGATGAATCTTTTTTGCATCCAAGAAACATATCCTTTTTACAGAACATTGGGCCTCATTACGAGTTTGGAGGTAGCCAATGCCGTTTTTACCGGCATGGCTACCCCCAAATTCGGGTCCAGGTCCTGAAAAATGGGAATTACCGGGCCATTCCGACCTTTGCGGGCCCGGTAATTTCCATTCGCGGGACCCAGACCCTGTACGTCCCCATTCCCATATGAGCCCCGATAGGGCTCAATGGGAATGGGGAGGATGGTAACAACTGCTCCGTTAATAGCGGGACCATTGCTACCATCCTGTTAAGCTAGTGGGTGCCGCTCTGCACATCTGGTCGGACCAGGCGTACAGAGCGGCCCCGCAAGCAGAACTCTTAATGTGGCGGTAGATTGATAAAGGTGCCGGCAGCAGTACCAGCGCCCTTATCAGTCTACCGCCAGGGTCGTAATGAGGCCCATTGTGGATTTTTTACTTGCCTTAAACCGATGATACATTACTCAGACTGCTGCATCGTGCTATATAGGCTTATTCTGTGTTCTTTTTAACCAGGTGTGTGTTCTGTGTACTGTTTTTCTAATTAGTTATTTTGCAGATAGTGTACATCTATTTTCATAGAACCTTGATTGGACATCCCCTTTATTTTGGGCTGTTATGCTTTGCTGTTTGGGACTCTAGTGAATCACAATCACACCCCTCTTAAGAGCATAACCTTCCGTCAGTCCACATTTCCACCAAAGGCAAAGGAGTTATATCTCTTAACTGTGCCTGTTTTACCTATTACTGTGTTGGCTCTTGGTATTGTGAGGGGTCAGAAAATTGAGGCGGACCACGTTGTGAGGTTTTCTCAACAAATGCTGTTTTATTATATTAAAAGGTTGGGTGAACGTCTCACTATCCCTACACAGTAAGGATTTCCCTGCCTAAAATAAACTAAAGGAATCACTCAAACAAAGGATAGATGTCCCTCACACTTATACATACAACAAATCAATAATGAAATGCATGGCAGTTCAAAACAATGATTGTTTTCACAATGTAACCACAGTCTCTCTTAATAACCTTTGACAAACTCCCCTTCTCTAGGTTTAAATGTGGTTCTGCTTCACAGTTCAAGAAAAGATCATAAGGAAATCCTGGTTTGCAACAACGTTCCAATACAGTTCATTGTAATTTTAATTTGTCAACAGAAAGTTCCAACACAAAAGACATAAGACTCTTCTTCCTTGAACAAGGCCTCAGTTCATCAATAGCAACACACATTGTCTTGCACAGTATGATATGCCACCACTGGTACATTTTAAAGAAATGTATCTTGTTTGTAACAGCTTCACACAGTTTTTACTTTAGCACCACAAACAACATAAATGATCTCTGTCAAAACCACACCGTAGTACTTCTTCAGCTTTCATCTGGTCTACTTCCATGCCAGGCCCACCACCGCAGTTCACACCTGTTTTACTCCCATGGCAGGCCCACTTCTTCAAAGGTTTGCCATCTGGGTATACTCCCTCCCCGAACAGCGTTTCACAACAATAAGTGCTTTTGTGGTTAGGATCAACTGACAAAAGGTTTACAACAGCTTCACAGTTATCAACAAATTGCAGCTTCAAAACTTTGAACAACTCTTCATGGAAAACAAGATTCACATTGGTGCTCTTCAATACTCTTCTGCAAATGATATTCCTCTCCTTCTGGATATCTTTTCCCAAAAGGGCAGCCATTTTCTACTCTTGTTTCCCCACTACACCAGCAACAAAAGACCGACAGGGATAGGGTCTCTTTCTGCTTCTCCCTGGGTTTTGGCAATATGTAGTTATCCCAGCTTCTAGCCTATATTGTATAACGTATGGGCAACACGTTTCAGAGCTTATAGATCTTGCATTAACCCTCCTCTGCTGTTGCAACATTGGCTAGATTGTATTTGCCTTGGTCTTAGTCTCGCGTGGCGTGGGTAATACTTGCAGGTGTTACCTCTCAACAAAGTTGTCCCCTCGAGTTTCTGGGTCTTCCACAGCCTTGCACCTCTACTGTTAGTCATTTGGCTTTGCTATTATAGGTTTTTACTGCTTTTCCCTAGTTCAGTATTTACAATGAACTTGGGAATCAGTTTCACTCAGACACAAGTGCTGATTTTGCAGTCTCACAGTAGTTTGGTATTCAAAATTGACTCGCAATAATTTGACATTCACAACATTTCTCTGAACTACTTTCACATCTACATGTGCATTGCTTACTCGCTGAACGCCTGGTTCTGACACGTGAGTGGGAAAGGAGCACTCCGGGGTCACTATTCGCTTGTGAACTCTGCTTGTGAACTCACTGGGTAAGACGTGTGCCTCCATTCCCCTTGCCTCTCACGGGACTTCTGCTGCTGTTGTTCCTCGCAACCCGGCAAACTGCTGCTGCTTGTCCGCCTTCACTCACGCCACCCACAATTGGAGCTCCTTTTCCTGTGGCTCTCTGGTGCACGCCAGTCACCTGAGACAGCCTCCTGCACGCTTCCTTCTGCGCATCTTCTGCAGAACAGGTCACAAGGCAGAAAGCTTTCCTCCTGTGAACTTCCCTCTGCGCAACCTCTGCACTTCAGATTTCTGGGGAAACAGACCCTCTCAGGACCTGCAGCTGATATCTGCCATGCAGGGGTCCCAGCATCTTCTATCTCTCCTCCAGCTTCTGCCTGGGCTGCCAGCATGGACCACGGTGCTTCTGCTACTTGCTTCCTCTGCTTGTCTCCAACAGTGACAGCTTCCTGGTCTGAACCTGAGGGGGCCTGAGAGAGCAAGAGAGTGAGAAGAGAAAGAGAAAACAGAGATAATACAGGGAGAGTGAGCGGGAGAGCATGAAAAAGAGAGAACATAGTTGTCACAGGGAGGGCAACATAGAGAACAGGGAGAGCAAGAGAGAAAGAGTGAGAAAGAGAAAACAGATAACACAGGGAGCGCGTGATAGAAAGAGAGAGAGAGAGAGAGAGAGAGAGAGAGAGAGAGAGAGAGAGAGAGAGAGAGAGAGAGCAATTAGATGCCGCAGGGAGGGCAAGAGTGAGGTAGAGAGTGACCGCTAGACCACTCTATGATAAAGCGCTTCAACACCATAAACTATGGCAGGAGGCACTATATAAATGCAGATAACATAAAACATATGCCAGTAGCAGCTGTTATATATTTTTCTTGAGCTTTCATCTCTCATGTGCACTGAAGTGGCTTACAGACGAATATGCGACAGAGTATTTGCACATCGCTATTAATTCACACACCTAGTACTGCATTGTCTGATTAGTTAATTATTTTGATTAATAAATGCTTATAGGTGACCCAATTTCTTTAAAACGTAGGTCTGATTCAACCATAATTCAAAAATACTCTCAAAGAGAAATAGTTATATGAACACAAAAGCAAGTCATGAATGCTAAAAAAGGTTCATTCTCTACATTATTTCCAAATCAACAACCAGCACCACAATATCACAGACGTAGTTGCGACAAGGGCTTTCACTGATTGATGTTTCTTCCTTTTTTTCATCTTTTAACACTAAGAACACAAATAGGAACCACGGGCAAAGATATTTAGTTCTGAGTCATGGAGGAGTGCAGCTCTCAGTGGGACCCTCTGCCTCCCTCTGTGGAGCATGGGTCCTCGTCTGTATTGACAGGCATTCCGGCATCCCTTTCCTCCATCCTCAAGGTCAGGTACACAGGCGTCGAGCCAGTCTGATGATGCTTGCATCCTAGCAACAGGAGCAGCACTAAACACACATGCTTACTGCGCCTTAGCCAGAGTAGGCATGGTACTGGAAATGATGCTTGTGGCATCAGACTGTACAGTGTCGGGGTGATTTCCCGGGGGCCGGCAGAGCCGTCTGCGGACCTCCGGGGCTAGGGAGGCCCCTACTCCTCCCGCGTCCCAAAGGAGTATGAGGCACACACAAGAGCAAAGTAATTACTCCTGTTTATTGGGATAATGGCAGGGATTGTTCTCAGCCCGTATGCATCCGGGGAGACGCTCTTGTCGTTAGTGGGGCTCGTAGGCCCTTTTTACTGTAGTATGATGCGCTACTCACGTCACCTGGGAAAATCGTCACAAAACCTATCTACACTTCGGGTTGGCTCCCTGAGTGGTAGGGTTAGTATAGCTACCTATATGAAAGGATATTAGTGGGTAAGGACAGGTCAGGTGGTACACTTGGGTTGTCCTAAAAGTTGCTACAACAAATTAGTTACAAGGGGACCCTTGAAGATTGGCTAACTGAAATGGTGTCAGTGAGGTGCCCCTTGTACTCTGATTGGTTCCCCCGCTGAGCCCCCAAGCCTGGGACCATCGCCGTTCCCAGCTCGCAATGTACCTGATATTGGCAACAATGTGTAATTATGTGTAAATGGTGGACAATGGACAGGTTTTGCTAGTGACTGATGATCACGCCTTTCCCATCGGTATAGGTGTCCAACTTGTCGCCTCGTTGTTGCAACCTGTGTCCCAGACGTGGGACCCCGGCGACTTTCTGTCTCCTGAGCTTGGCATTTTGTCAGTTTGGCTTGGTCACGTGTGGAGAGACCGTAGCTGGAGCAGAATTATGAGCATTTGATTTGTATTTCGGCTCTGAGGGGTGCTTGGCTGTGGCAGGTGTAACCTTGGCACTGAGAGCGCGGCATGTGGGTTGCAACATCGCGGCTTTGGCGGTAAGCTCTCGTTAAGGCTCATTCTGCATGGTCAGCACTTTACTTTTCGTCTTGGGAGGATTTTTGTCTGAGAGGCTCCTGCCTGAGGACTCTTGCTTGCGGCCTACTCGGGCCTAGCTTCTGGGTGGTGGTGCATAATCCATAATGTGGGTGTCGCAGGATGACAGAGTGTCACAAGCAGCAGTAGACATATATAATGGTGTCTCTATGGGGTTGGGGTGGCAAAGCATCGACAAGCGTATACACAAGCTCTTCAGGCATCTTGCGTCTCTGCTGTGCGTTAGGAGGCCTATGTGAAAAATAACAACGATGCACGTCCGTGGGTGTGCCAGTCCGCTACGTCATAGCACTGAGTATGTTCTTCGTGTAGGTTGGTGTGTGAGTGACCAGTGTGCTTGGTGGCACGTGTGTTCTTGTCAGTTGGCTATGTCTTCATGGCATCTCTAACGATGTTGGGTTTCGTGTGTGTTGCGTTAGTCGAGCTGGTCCATGCCGCAAACGTCAGCTTGACCAGGGCCTGCTATTGGACATGCTCCTCGTTTGTGGGGACCATGGACACATGGTACCATGTTGTCAGGTAAAGAAGTGAATGGGTCAAACTCCTCTCACGGGTGGTGCTTGGGCCGTGATCCTCTAGGCCAAGGTTTGTATGAGTATGGGGGAGGGTGTTTTCCGATTTTCCCACTTCAGTACCCCCTCTGGTCGACTTGTCGACCACAAAAGATCTCCTCTCTTGTCTCTGCGTGGTCTCCAAACCTTTGTTATTCCAGCTAGGTGTCCAAATTGGTTCACATGGTCTTCAAATCACCAGTACATGTACACACATACACCATCGGGTTTGCAGTAGACCCACTTCCCAACATAATTCTTCGGGTTCCACGGGTTCTCCACCTTCACTGATGGTGGCTGTAAGTCTGCTTCCAATATTTGCTTGCGCATTATCTCCCTTTCTTTTAAGATGATGTCTGTGTTTTTGTCATCTTCTGCTGGCATTATGGCATGCATACCAATCATTTCTGTCATTTCGTCAGTTGTGCGTGGTGTCCTTGCCCTCCACAACCTCAGACCTAACAGGACGGCCATTCCCAATATTATGCACCAAGTTATTATCTTGAGCACTTCTGACAGCCAGGGTGGCATCCATGACCATAGGTATGAAAACGAGCTACCATCGCTCTTCACACCCTTTGATTCTTCTTCCATCTTGGCCAGTTGTGATACTGCCTCAGAAAGTGTACCATTATCTGCGTTGTTGGCAGGGCCAAATGTGCAACATGATCTTCCAATTTTTGCACAAACCCCTCCTTCCATTGCTGTAAGGAGGTCCAGCACATACCTATTCTGCAGTGCTACCATTCGTACTACTCTCAAGTCTTCTTTTATCACATTGAACCCATTGACGGTTGAGTTTATTGTCCTCATTAGCTCCCATCGTGTTATCTGGAGCCACTTTGCATTTGAATACGCCTGTAGTCCTGGATGTATTATAGATGAAAAGAACATTGCTGTTCTGCTGAATAGTCTGTATCCCGGTGGAATGTCACTAAGTGCAGTTTCCGATCTCCCCCAAAGGTAGTTCCCCGTCAGTGGTTCTCTTTGTCTTTTTACTCTTCACAATATTGTTGTGTTGTTTTTCCCCTGTCCTTCTCCAATTTTCACCAATCTTTTCTTCCTCTTATTCCCTTCGTCCATCTTAGGGAAGCTCCCCATGTTAACGTGTTTATGTGGCACTACTAGGGATGGTACATTTATTTTTTTAATTTAAATTTATATAGCGCGCTAGCAGCCCACAGGCGCTATGTGTACCATAGTGCATATTCCATCCCACGATGGTGGCAAGCTGTGGTATGCTTTTTCTCTGCAGGCCCAATAGTGGTCCATTAACACAGCAGTACCGGCACCCTCCTCATTTATCATTACTATCCTTCTGCAGTTGCTGTTTCTTCCAACATGAACCTCTCCATTGTGTTGATAACCAAGTGTAAGTGCAGTTCGTGGGAGTATTGTTACTGGATCCTCCATCCTTCTCTAGCTAGGTCACCAGTCTTTCATTCTTAATCCATCCGTCATAGCACTTGTTGTTTACTCTATCCATCTTCTCCATCGTTGCCTTTGTAAATGTTCCCCACTACTCCATCCATCCACCCTTCCTTCGTATACAACTTTCCATATATTACTAGCTGTGGTCTTTCCCAGCACCCAAGGACTCCAGAAACTTCTTTTGCATGCCATTCACATGGTAGGTAATTTAATGTTACTTCCTTAGTTTCCCCTTTTTCTGGTCCATCCGTCACATACTGGAGCCCCTGTGTTAATTGCCAGTAGTGATTGTACATGGGCAGTGTTTTGATGAAGTTATTTTCATACGGGTATGTATCCCTCGTCTTCCACTGTATTATTGCCATTCTGCCTTGAAATCGTCCTTTTGTTTGGAACAGGGCCAGGTATATCCGGCACTCTATGATTGTTGCAGGTACTTCAGTGGCCACAAATGTTCTGGATGCGCTCATGGCATATGGGATCAGCGAGCACACATAGCGGTAGTCCTTAGTTGTTCCTCTACCACTTTTGGACATGTGCTAGTACCACATGTTGTTTGAGACGTGTGAGGACTCTGTAAAATATGTGTCTACCCCACTATTATCAATATCTGTGCTACGTTTAACCATCTTCCCTTTTACTCTTGCGTTATTTGTACCACCCGATACCGTACCTGTCGCAGCCGTGTTAGGGGGTTTATTAGTAGGGGGTGCAGCCATGACATCGGAAGCATAGTGTGCCTGCCAGACAGTGGCAGCAAGTAGACCAGTGATAAACAATATTCCTATACATTTTATTACAATAGCTAATATCACTGGCATGTTTCTCTGACCTTTGCTGCGGTCCTGCAGCTTTATACCTTTGATGATAGAGGTACCCACCTGAAAATGTCTAGAAAATGCGCATTAATTTGTTAGTCTTTATTATTCAAGCTCTCCCTATCAAGTAATCGTTTAATGCCCAGGCGAAAAGCTGTTCCCACGCGTACCTTAATGTCCTATCTCTCAGGACTGGTAATTGTTCGCGGAGATGTGGGAATGATTGCTCTATGGCCAAAATGAACGTGTTATAATACACACATATTTTCCTTTTCTTTAAATATTTTGGTCTTTTTATGGCATACACAAATTGATGTGACAGGGCTTCAGTGGTATCAACATCTGTGGGCATCATTTACCCCCGGGCAAAATGTAAGCTTTTAATTATTGCACTTATCTTTACACCAAAACAGTACTTTTGCGGTACCTCCATGTGCGAGACAAAAAGAAAAAAGAGAACATGCACGTGTCTACAAGTGTGATGTAATTTGACAATTTGTTAGGCAATGTCCTTCATTTAGGTGGCAGTAGGGGTGGGGCTTGTTTGGACGGGGCTTATCGGGCAGTTCTCTTGTTACTTTGAGATCTCGTGACCATGGGGTGAGCTAGGGGCAATTGTCCACTTGAGTCCTTGGAGGTGTCTGTGGTTTGGGAGGGCTCTGGGGCTGTGCTGCTGTTGTCCCTTGTTGCTGTTGCTGCTGCGTTGGCCCTGTTGTCTATGCAAGGGCGGGTCTGATCTTTGTAGGGCTTGATGTCTTGCAAATGTGTCCACACGTTCTTGTGTTGTAGCTTGACTGCTCTAGGAGCTGCTTTTTCCACCAGGTGGGGCCCCGTCAATCGGGGGCTATTCCACCAGCAGTTATAGTTCCGTAGCAGCACTCTATCCCCTTCACTTACTGTCTACTGTGTCGCTTGTTCCTGTTTGTCATTTCCTCCTTCTTCTTGCTGGATGTTCTTTGACCCGCCCTGCATCCGCTCGAGCTGTTGAGAGATAAAGGCTACACTAGTAATCAGGGAAGATACATATTCGTACATTTCATCACCAAAAACAGCTTGAGATGACTGACTGTCTTTATAGCCCTTGATGGAGGTGTCAATGTGAGTTGCATTTGACGTCCGGTCACCACCTCATGGGGTGTGAGGTGGTGATCCGACCCTGGCCTGTGTCTTAATTCAAATAGGGCCAAGGGGAGACAGTACAGTGAGCTTTTCTTGGTTGACTGCTGAATTTTTGCTATCTCTTATTTTAGGAGACTGTTGAGGCGTTTGCAAAAGCCATTCGCCTGTGGGTGATATGCACATGCAAACTTGTGCTTTATGCCAAGGAGGGCAGTGATGTGTTGGAACATTTCATTGGCAAAGTGTGGGCCATTGTCAGACCGCAACACTTTGCATACCCCCCACCTCGGGAAAACTTCCCTTACTAAGAACTTTGCAGCTCTGAAATCGTCAGCATGGGAGCATGGGCCGGCCTCAATCCACCTTGAGAATGGGCATACTACCACAATCATGTACCTGTATCCTTGACATACATTGATCATGTCAACGTAGTCAATGTTGAGGTGTGGAAAGGGACCTTCCGGCCAGGGTATAACACCTTTGATCACTTGCAGCATTTGACCGGAGGCAAATTGTTGACAAGTAAGACAATTGCTAATGAAGTTTGTAACATGCGAATTTAGCTCGGGACAGAACCACCCTTCCTTTATCCTTGCTGCAATCACTTCTTTTCCTGTGTGTGCAGGATTATGTAATTGGGCCAGGGCTGTCTTCAATAGGGCCAGGTGCATCACTATTTTGCCTGTATTGTTTTGTCACCATAATGCTTCTGTGAGGGACATTGTGCATCCCCTTTTTACCCATAGCTCCTTCTCTGCCATGGGTGCTGCTGCCTGTAATTCCATAATTTAATTTTCAGGGATGTCAGTGTACCCATCCTTCAACAACATCTGTCTTGCCCCCACCATCCCCTTATCTTTTCCTTTTTCTGGAGGGGTCCAAATCTCACCGAAATATGCAGCATGTTTAGCACATGCATCTGCCGTTTTGTTACCTTTGGAAATAGGGTAATTCCTGTTTGTATGGGCCTGACACTTCACCAATGCTACCTCCTTGGGATCTTCAATTACTTCAATTAATTCAGCAAGTAGTAGGGCATGTTGCACTGGTGTGCCGTCTGCTCTTCTAAATCCTCTCCGCTGCCGCTTTATTAACCCAGAATGTACAGTTGATGTGACGTACGCGCTATCGGAATATGTGGTTACTCTTGTGTTAAAATTAGGGCCACTAATTCTGCTGCTTGGGCAGAGGATTGTGTTGCGGTAACTGAACGCATTTCACTGGGACACATTTTAAATCTTCTGTCAGTCTCACCACTGCTGCTCCTGTTCTGCATATTCCATCACCTTTGTCTATTGTTGAGGACCCATCAATGTACAGTATCTCTCCCCCCTCTAGGGCGTTTTCCTCAACCTTTCTTGTGCTGGAGTAGGTGTCAAAGGCCTGGGTGCAATCATGAGTGTATTTGCCATCGTCCACTACCTCAGCTATGAACCTTGCTGGGTTGACATTGTTGCACCTTACAATTAATTGTTAGCTCTGGCCTGGACAAGATAACTTCATACCCTGACGCCCTCTGAGTGGATAATGTTGATTTTGGTTTGTTCAGTATTGCAAAAAGGGCATGTTCCACATACAGTGTTGTCGGACAGCCCATTGTCATCGATGATGATTTTTCTACCGCAAAGGCAGTGGCAGCCAGGCTCTGTTCACACGGGAAGTGACCTAACATTACAGGGTCCAGGTGTCCATTGTAGAAGGCTACTGGTTTGTGTCCCATACTAATTTTTTGTGTCAGCACTGGCCTCATTACTGCTCAGCTACAATATGAGAAGATAAAAAATTGTGCTTGATAATTTGGAGTAGCAAGTACTAGTGCTGTTGATATGGCATGTTTTAGTTCCTGGAATGCCTCTGTATTTTTCTGTGGTCCACCTTAACTTCTTCTCCTCCCTCTGTGCTTCTTTGAGTGCCTCAAGTAGTGGTCTTGTGTATGAGCTGTAGTCAAAAGCCAAAGCCCTGCAGTAGTTGCATAGGCCCAAGAACTGCTGTAGTTCTCTCACTGTCTGTGGCTGGGGTTTGTTGGTTACGGCCTGTGCCCTTTGTGGGGCAATGTTCCTTCCATTTGTACCACCCTATTGAAGATACATGGTGACTCGCAGTACCCCTGGGGCAACCTGGTGTGTTTCCATTTTGTGTTGCGGTATGTTTAACTTGTCAAGTCTTGTGAGTCAGGGTGTAAAGGTATTGAGAAGAATGCATTTTTGAGGTCAATCACGGTAAACCGTGACACCTCTGCTGGTATCCCACATAGTATAGTGGCCTGGTTAGCTGCTATAGGGTATTCTTCTTCCATTATGTGGTTGAGGGGTCTTAAATCCTGGGTGAAACGCCAAGACCCTCCCTTAGCCTTGTGCACAGGGTACACAGCAATGGAGACTCTGATGGTACTAATATGCCTCTGTTTATTAGTGCTGTTATTGTTTCATATATCCCCTCACCTGCCTCTTTTGATAGGGGGTATTGCTTTACTCTTGGCAGTATAGCTTCTTTTTTCAACTTTATTTTCACCCCTCCCATGCTCTTTATGCAGCCCATGACATATGGACTAGTGGTCCGTAGAGATGCAGGTACTGCAGCCAACTCTCCCTCTAGAAATGGTACAGTGGTAGTGGCTGGTGCCGCTAGCGCCACTGCCATCATCTGTGCTACGTCTCTGTATGTCACTGTTGCCCAGATGTCAACGCTCATCTGAAACACCATCACCCCCTCACCTTTATCATCCGAGAAGAGCTCCTCATCAGATACCTTGGTTAGTCGGTACCCCTCTGCTAGTGCTATTACCGCTCTCCATGCTCTCCCTTCCCTGTCTTGGGCATGTACTGCAATGAAGTCTTGTGTTGCTACAATGCTCTCAATGCTCAGTGACATCCTTGTCCCTTCCTTTTCACTGGCTGGTGTCTCGGGTCTGAAAATGTAAGTTGCTGGCCTCCTCCAAATGTTCCCTTCAATCCCTGGTAACCATGCTATTGCCATGTCTGTCCCGTATTGGAATAGTTCTCCATCTACTGACTCTGCTCTGGCTACTGTTTTGCCACAGTAAGCCTGTAATATTTGTCGTGCTGCGAGCATGTTTATGCCTGGTGTAGAGCATATTATCCCCTTGTCAGTAAAGGAGATAGTCATATTCAATATGCTCATGATGTCCTTACCTAGTATGTTTACTGGTGACTGTTTCGAGTATAGCAACGGGAGGGACATATCACAATCACCTACAGATTAGGCAATGTTATCGGTGAAGGGAACCAACCCTCGAGCCCAGAGAATCCTTGAGTGTCCATGGCCTCACCCGACAGTTGAAATTTTCCCTCCCTTATGCATGACCTAGTGGCCACGGTGTCAACTAAGAAGGACATTTTTTGTCACCTATTGTCGCCTGTATGCGTGGTTCCTCAGCAGGGTTGGTTGGGTGTTACCAATAGGATGGGACACATCAAAGACATCTGTGGGCTGTCCTATTGTGGGTACAATGACTGGCCATTTCCTGTGTACTTGTTGTGACCCAGTATTGTCACCTTCCCTAGCCGTGTCTGTGTTACAGGTGTGCCAGTGGATGTTATCGCATTGTCCTGTATTTGTGTGAGTTGCTGCACTGTTTGGACCTGCTGTTGTTGGTTTGCAATTGGCTGCTGGTGCGTTGGCGTGTACGTTTGCATGTGTGGTTGTTGTTGCTGTTGTGGTTGCAGTGCCTGTTGTTGTTGTTGTTGCATCAGTGCTTGTTGTGGTGGTAGTTGTTGTTGTGTCCCCTGGTGTTGGTAAACTTGCTGTTCCCCCATTGATCCTTGATGTCCTTGCTCCCCCCAAGCTGTCTGTGCCGGTCTCATTCTGCATGTGCGTGACATGTGTCCCACCAACCCACATATCCAGCATGTCGGTGGTTCCTGTGCTTGCCATTGAAGTCCACCCATGTTGTCATGGTACACCTGTTGTCCTGGTTGACTGTAACCCTGGAATCCTCCCCCTTGTTATTGGATGGGTCGGCCATATCCTCTCCCCCTCATTTGTCCGCCCCTCTCTCTGTAGTTATTCGAGTACACATTTCATATTTTCATATATCCCCCTCCCGTGTATTGTGGGGGTGGAGGCATTTACTGCGTCATTACTTGTGCTTGCTGCATCGGCGATACCTGTTGTTGTGTTGTGTTTTGCGACACTGTGGCCTGTGTTGGGGCAGGTGTTGTTATCATTGCTCCCTCCATGGCATATTTTGATAACTTCTTTTGGACCAATTTCGCTTCTTCTACCTTCCTGTCTTCCTCCTTTTGTTTCATCTTCTCCTGCCACATCCTACAGAAGTGCACTATTGTCAGTTGTATTTCTGGCCATGCTTTTGCTTCTATTCCCACCAACTCCTTTAATTGTCGCTGTACTTGTTCCGGGAGCCCATGTACTAGTACGTGGTAGAAAATTGCTGGTGTTTTATCCCACTGTTCCTGCGTTTCCAATCGCCACTTCTCCTTAATCTCCTGTATGTAATCAACAGGATCTTCGTTCTCACGCATCTTGCGTGACGTTATTGCTCCTATGTCTGATGTATCTGGATATTGGACCCTCAATGCCTGCCAGAGCGCATGCCTGCAGTTGGCGAATGGGGCCCCATCATGTGCCGTGTCGTGTATTGTCACCCCTGGGAATCCCGCCCTTTTCCAAATGTCATCAATAGCATCACCCAGTATAAAAATCAGGAGGCCCTTCACGTCACCCATCGCTAACGTTTGCCCCGCAGTTTGTTTTTCCATCTCATATATCCACTTCCCAGCTCCAGCGCTCAATATCGGAAGCCTGCATTTTATATTTTCCTTATCGGCATGTTTCCAGGTGATATATTGTGGTCTGGCTCCTCCTCTCTCTAGTAGTGGCATTGGATTGTACTCCCTCTTCTCCCCTCACCCACCTACGTGTGGTTATGCTAGTATAGTCATCATCTTCCTCCATATCTGGTAATTCTTCAATACTGTCAATGTTACCGGGGGTTGTGCTTGCACCGCCTACATCCTTCCTTCCCTTCTTATTACATTCTTGTCCTATCATTGGTGTGTTCGCTCGTTCTTCCTGCCTGCGTCCTGGGAGGTCCCCAAATCTGCCAACGTATGGTGTGTGCATGGGGGTTGGTGTCAGCGGGCGTGTTGTTGGTGTAGGTGTGGGTGTTAGTGGGCGTGGCGTTTTCTTGGTTGCCTGCTTACCTTTGTTTCTCCTGTGCTTTGTTGTCCCCGCCTCTCGCATGCCCATGGTGATTCGCAGTTAGTGCGCATTATGTACAATTTGTCTAAACTTTCCCTATTGCCATCTCTCCCGCTGGTGTTCGAACTGTCCTCTTCCTCGCTGCAAAATCCATCTGAAAAGTCCTATCCCCACTCTATGCTTTTCCCCCCTACGCTCACTGTTCTTAAATCTATTAAATCCACATCTGCGTACTCACCTTCTTCAACCTCAACCCCATGCGTTGATGTTGATGCCACCTCCTTGTCCTGGCGCGAGTGCTTCCTTTCTCCGTTCTCCATCCTCCTGTCTCCTCTCTCCTCTTTCTTCTTCTCCACTACCTCGCCACCTATTTCCGCTCATTTCCAGTGGAGCTCTTCCAATACTTCCGCACTCACCTTTGCTATTATTTGTTCCTCCTCTTCCTTTCTTCCCCATGTTCTCCCTTCCCTTTTTAATATGCTTTCTATAACCTTACCTTCTTCATACTTCTGTGCGCTTTCAGATATTGGGGGTCATTCCGAGGTTGGAGGTAAGGGATTACAGGCGCCTGTAAGGGCACCGATGGCTGTAATCCCTTACCTCCGTATTCCGAGTTCCCTTTGCGGGTCCCTCTTTACCTCCTGCTTTTAGCAGGAGTAAATTACGGGACCCGCAAAGTGACCTTGGAGTAAATTACGGCACCGTAATTTACGGTGCCGTAATTACCTCCTTCCCCATTCCCATTGAGCCTTATGGGGGCAGAAATGGGGATGGGGAAGGGCTATGGTGAATGGGGAATTACCGGTCCATCCAACCTTGGAATGGACCGGTAATTACTCCATTCACCATGCCGGTATTCCATGGAGTAAATAGCTCCATGGTTGCCAACCATGGAGCTATATACTCCATGGTGTAGTCCTAACTCGAAATGAGGGCCATTATCTTCTTTTTCCACATTCCCATTTCCCTATCATTCTCTTCCCTCTCCTCCTCCTTCATTCTCCTCTCCCTGTTTTCTGCGTGCGCCACTCTTTCTGCTATTGCTCGTATGCGCTCTTCTTCCTTCCTCCTTCCCTCCGCCTGTTCCTTCATTCTTGCCACCTCTTGCTTATTTGCCTTCTATTCCTCCTGTCTCTTCTGTGTTTCCTTCTCGAAATGTCTGATCAGCGCCCTTCGTACGTTCCTTAATTCCACCAACCTTTCCTCTAGTGTCTCTTCCTCTTTCTGCAAAAGCCGCCCTTCTCCCTCTTTACTTACCTCGTGCTCTTTTTGTGTGTCGTCCTTCTCTTCCTTATTTGCCTTTCTCACTGTGTCCTCCTCCTCCTTTGTTAGTGTTCCCCGTAGCTTCAGAAGTACCTGTGCCGCTACCCACTCATATTGCCCTATGTTTGCAAAGCTTTTGGCACTTGTCTGGTGGTGCGTATGGTGGGGGGCTGTATGCGGGGTTGGAGTATCCCTCAGCAGCCGTTAGTTGCTGCTGTGCCACTTTCTATAAGTTCTGTTAGTGGGTACAAATCACCTTAGTCCTTCTTCACTACCTTAGCCATTGGCACATCCTCTGTCCATTCTTTTTTAACTTTCGCCTCTGCCACCGCAAATGATCCTTCTGCCTCCTCCTCACTTTCTACAGTGCTGAGCTGTTTCTGTGTTGTCTTACCCACATCCCTTACTTCCATCTTCTCTTCTTTCACCTCCTTTACTGCGTACACTCCTGGGGCCCCCGGTGTGCCTCCTTGGAACATCTTCCAAAGATCGAAAATGGCTAAATGGTTTGCTAGTTTTTTTCCTTTGTAGGTATTATGCAAGTCTGTCAGCAGATAGTGTTGTGTGTATGTGTCGAAGCTGCCGTTGGGCGGCCATGCTACCCTTATTTTTTTGTCAGTTCCTTGGGTCCATTCTATACTATACTTTATGATCTTTTCTCTGTGCTGTGACAATGTCGCGCAAATGTGTTGGAGTGATGTGGTTAAAGCGCTTGCTCTGAACCCTAATCCTACTCCTGCCCCCGACCCATAATACGTTGCCATTTTACACTCTTATTTTCTTAATCGTTAACCTTTTAACTGGCCCCGTAAGCTGGGGACTTCCGATTGTCGGCTGTAAGGAAAAGAAATTCTAATGTTACACGAATATAGTTTTGTTATTCCTTTCTTTCCAATTTCACTACAATGGCCCCCTTCGGCTGTGGCGCACAGAGCGCCCTGTGGCTCTGTGTCCTGTGCGGCGTGCCTCTAGGCTGCCCCAAATTCCTTCTCCTCCTTTACTCAACACACCTCCAGCTTAGCTCCTCCTTCTCCCGTCCCCGCTGTCTGCTCTGACCGCTCCCCCTTCTCATGCAACCCCTTGTCGAGCGCGGCCGGCGTTCTCCGTGCGCGGCGCCTCTCCCCCTCCCTTTTTTTATTTACATTTTTTTCCTTCGAGCGCGGCTGGCATTCTCTGTTATCGGCCGCCTTTCCCCGTACCCCTTTTCACCCCCTAATGGACGTGAGATGATCGCGGTGTCCTATACAAGCCTTACGGGTGATGTCACAAACCTCTACAAGATCCTGTAAGTTCGTACAGTTTCCAAAACCTTACAAATGTGTACTATTTCTCACACTTGTATCCCCCATTAACCCCACAGCTTTCTTCTCGCCTCATCTGGAGCAAGGTAATCAACAATAAAACTTTTATAATCGGACTGCGCACGCTGCGTCTTCTCACATGTGATACGCCCCCAGCGTATCACATGTGAGAAGCCAATTTTCTTCTGCGCTCGTTAAACAACCTAGCTACCCCCTGCGGGATAACGTTATCTACTTATCGAGCTTCAATACTCAATTAGTAGGGATCCTCATCTATTCATTGAGCTACAACGTCAACTCATAGGAAAGCCACACTCCCCTCTTACACAGGTGTCTGCGATCTCAAACCAATTCGCGCCCTCCAACAGTCATACTTGGGAGCCTAGGGCCCCACCCAACTCGCTCTGTGATGCTGTAGGGGACGGCCCTCGTGCCTGTCCCACTACGCCTCACACCTCAGTCGCCGCTTATTAATCAAAATCAATTTCCACACACTGCTTCAACCACCCGCCTCCCTCTTTACAATTCCTCCCCCCTCCCGCACAACATTACGTTGCTAGTTGGGTGTGCCATACTCACCAGGTCCTCGTGAGCGGGGGCCGGCCGTCTGCGGGCACCCCTCTAAAGCACCTCGCCACCTCCCCTCGTCTGGACCACATCTGGACACTTGCCAACCGCCGGCGGGATACTTCTCAATTCGACTCCCGATGGCCAATGTCCGGAATGTGCTGTCCGGTCTTCTCGCAGTTCCACGATGGTCCTGCAGTCCTCAAAAGGAGCAACGGCAGACGGGGCCGCGCTGCCGGGCTGCCTCGTTGCAAGAGGCCTGGTAGTGATGCGCTCAGGTTAGGTAGACCTCAAACAGATCTCAGCAGTGCCTCCAACTTGTCGGCGTGATTTCCCAGGGGACGGCAGAGCCGTCTGCGGACCTCCGGGGCTAGGGAGGCCCCAACTCCTCCTGCGTCCCAAAGGAGTATGAAGCACACACAAGAGCAAAGTAATTACTGCTGTTTATTAGGATAACGGCAGGGATTGTTCTCAGCCAGTATGCATCCGGGAAGACACTCTCATCATTTATTGGGCTCGCAGGCCCTTTTTACCATAGTATGACGCGCTACTCACGTCACCTGGGAAAATTGTCACAAAACCTATTGCCACTTCGGGTTGGCTCCCCGAGTGGTAGGGCTAGTATAGCTACCTATATGAAAGTATTTTAGTGGGTAAGGACTGGTCAGGTGGTACACTTTGGTTGTCCCTAAAAGTTGCTACAACAAATTAGTTACAAGGGGACCCTTGATGATTGGCTAACTGAAATGGCGTCAGCTGAAATGGCTGAAATGGCGTCAGCCCCTTGTACTCTGATTGGTTCCCACGCGAGCCCCCAAGCCTGGGACCATCGCCGTTCCCAGCTCGGGATGTACATGATATCGGCAACAATGTGTAACTATGTGTAAATGGTGGACAATGGACAGGCTTTGCTAGTGGCTGATGATCACGCCTTTCCCATTGGTATAGGTGTCCAACTTGTCGCCTCGTTGTTGCAACCTGTGTCCCAGACGTGGGACCCCGGCGATTTTCTGTCTCCTGAGCTCGGCATTTTGTCAGTTCGGCTTGGTCATGTGAGGAGAGACCGTTGCTGGAGCAGATTTATGAGCATTTGATTTGTATTTCGGCTCTGAGGGGCGCTTGGCAGTGGCAGGTGTAACCTTGGCACTGAGAGTGCGGCATGTGGGTTGCAACATCGCGGCCTTGGCGGTGAGCTCTTGTTAAGGCTTGTTCTGCATGGTGAGTGCTTTGCTTTTCGTCTTGGGAGGATTTTTGTCTGAGAGGCTCCTGCCTGGGGACTCTTGCTTGCAGCCTACTCAGGCCTAGCTTCTGGGTGATGGTGCATAATCCATAATGTGGGTGTCGCAGGATGACAGAGTGTCACAAGCAGCAGTAGACATATATAATGGCGTCTCTATGGGGATGGAGTGGCAAAGCATCGGCAAGCATATACACAAGCTCTTCAGGCATCTTGTGTTTCTGCGGTGCGGTAGGAGGCCTATGTGAAAAATAACAATGATGCACGTCCGTGGGTGTGCCAGTCCGCTACGTCATAGCACTGAGTATGTTCTTCGTGTAGGTTGGTGTGTGAGTGACCAGTGTGCTTGGTGGCACGTGTGTTATTGTCAGTTGGCTATGTCGTCATGGCATCTCTAACGATGTTGGGTTTCGTGGTTGTTGGGTTAGTCGAGCTGGTCCATGCCACAGACATCGGCTTGACCAGGGCCTACTATTGGGCATGCTCCTCGTTTGTGGGGTCCGTGGACACATGGTACCATGTTGTCAGGTAAAGAAGTGAATGGGTCAAACTCCTCTCACGGAGGGTGCTTGGGCCATGATCAACTAGGCCAAGGTCTGGATGAGAATGGGGGAAGGGTGTTTTCCCATTTTCCCACTTCAGTCCCCCCTCTGGTCGACTTGTCGACTACAAAATTATATCCTCTCTTGTCTCTGCGTGGTCTCCAAACCTTTGTTATTCCAGCTAGTGTCCATATTTGTTCACATGGTCTTCAAATGACCAGTACATGTACACGCATCCACCATCGGGTTTGCAGTAGACCCACTTCCAAACATAATTCTTCGGGTTCCTTGAGTTCTCCACCTTCACTGATGCCAGCTGTAAGTCTGCTTCCAATATTTGCTTGTGCAATCTCTCCCTTTCTTTTAAGATGATGTCTGTGTTTTTGTCGTCTTCTGCTGGCATTAGGGCATGCATACCAAACATTTCCATCATTTCGTCAGTTGTGCGTGCTGTCCTTGCCCTCCACAACCTCAGACCTAACAGGGCGGCCATTCCCAATATTATGCACCAAGCTATTATCTTGAGCCCATCTGACAGCCAAGATGGCATCCAGACCATAGTTATGAAAACCAGCTACCATCTCTCTTCACACCCTTTGCTTCTTCTTCCTTCTTGGCGTGCATCTTGGGCAGTTGTGATACTGCCTCAGAAAGTATACCATTATCTGCGTCGTTGGCAGGGGGAAATGTGCAACATGATCTTCCAATTTTTGCACAAACCCCTCCTTCCATTGCTGTACGGAGGTCCAGCACATACCTATTCTGCAGTGCTACCATTCGTACTGCTCTCAATTCTTCTTTTATCGCATTGAACCCATTGACGGTTGAGTTTATTGTCATCATTAGCTCCCATCGTGTTATCCGTAGCCACTTTGCATTTGCATACGCCTGTAGTCCTGGATGTATTACAGATGAAAAGAATATTGCTGCTCTGCTGAATAGTCTGTGTCCTGGTGGAATGTCACTAAATGCAGTTTCCGATCTTCCCCAAAGATATTCCCGATCAGTGGCTCTCCTTATCTTTTTACTCTTGACGATATTGTTGTATCGTTTTTCCCCTGTCCTTCTCCAATTTTCATCGATCTTTTCTTCCTCTTATTCCCTTCGTCCATCTTAGGGAAGCTCCCCATGTTAACATGTTTCTGTGGAACTACTAGGAATGGTACATTTATGTGTACCATAGTGCATATTCCATCCCACGATGGCGGCAAGCTGTGGTATGCTTTTTCTCCGCAGGCCCAATAGTGGTCCATTAACACTGCTGTACCGGCACCCTCCTCATTTATCATTACTATCCTTCTGCAGTTGCTGTTTCTTCCAACATGAACCTCTCCATTGTGTTGATAACAAAGTGTAGGTGCAGCTAGTGGGAGTATTGTTACTGGATCCTCATCCTTCTCTAGCCAGGTCACCAGTCCTGCATTCTTAATCCATTTGTCGTAGCACTTGTTGTTTACTTCATCCATCTTCTCCATCATTGCCTTTGTAAATGTTACCATATTACTCCCCACTACTCCATCCGTCCACCCTTCCTTCTTATACACCTTTCCATACATTACTAGCAGTGGTCTTGCCCAGCACCAAAGTACTCCAGAAACTTTGCACGCCATTCACATGGTAGGTAATTTAATGTTACTTCCTTTGTTTCCCCTTTTTCTGGTCCATCCGTCACATACTGGAGCCCCTGTGTTAGTTGCCAGTAGTGATTGTACATGGGCAGTGTTTTGATAAAGTTATTTTCATACGGGTATGTATCCCTCGTCTTCCACTGCATTATTGCCATTCTGCCTTGAAATCATCCTTTCGTTTGGAACATGGCCAGGTATATGAGGCACTCTACGGATGTTGCAGGTACTTCAGTGGCCACAAATGTTCTGGATGCGCTCATGGCATATGGGATCAGCGAGCACACATAGCAGTTGTCCTTAGTTGTCCCTCTATCACTTTTGGACATCTGCTGATACCACATGTTGTTTGAGACGTGTGCGGACTCTGTAAAATATGTGTCTACCCCATTATTATCAATATCTGTGCTATGTTTAACCGTCTTCCCTTTTACTCTTGCATTACTTGTACCACCTGATACCGTACCTGTCGTAGCCGTGGTAGGGGGTTTATTAGTAGGGGGTGCAGCCAGGACATCAGAAGCATAGTGTGCATGCCAGACAGTAGCAGCAAGTATACCAGTGATAAACAATAGGCCTATACAATTTATTACAATAGCTAATATCACTGGCATGTTTCTCTGACCTTTGCTGCGGTCCTGCAGCTTTATACCTTTGATGATAGAGGTGCCCGCCTGAAAACGTCTAGAAAATGTGCATTCATTTGTTAGTCTTTATTATTCAAGCTCTCCCTATCAAGTAATCGTTTAATGCCCAGGCGAAAAGCTGTTCCCACGTGTACCTTAATGTTCTATCTCTCAGGGCTGGTAAGTGCTCGTGGAGATGTGGGAATGATTGCTCTGTGGCCAAAATGAACGTGTTATAATACACACGTACTTTCCTTTTCTTTCCTTTTCTTTAAATATTTTGGCCTTTTTATGGCGTACACAAATTGATGTGACAGGGCTTCAGGGGTATCGTCATCTGTGGGCAGCATTCACCCCCGGGCAAAACATAAGATTTTAATTATTGCATTTATCTTTACACCAAAACAGTGCTTTTGCGGTACTTGCATGTGTGAGACAAAAAGACAAAAGAGAACATGCACGTGTCTACAAGTGTGATGTAATTTGACAATTTGTTAGGCAATGTCCTTCATTTAGGTGTTATTAGGGGCGGGGCTGGTTTGGACGGGGCTTATCGGGGCAGTGGTCTTCTTACTTTGGGATCTCGTGACCATGAGGTGAGCTAGGGGCAATTGTCCACTTGAGTCCTTGGAGGTGTCTGTGGTTTGGGAGGGGCCAAGGGCTGTGCTGCCGTTGTCGCTTGTTGCTGTTGCAGCTGCGTTGGCCCTGATGTCGACGCAAGGGCGGGGCTGATCTTTGTAGGGCTTGATGTCATGCAAATGTGTCCACACGTTCTTGTCTTGGAGCTTAACCGCTCTAGGAGCTGCTTTTTCCACCAGGTGGGGCCCCGTGAATCGGGGGCTATTCCATCGGCGGTTATAGTTCCGTAGCAGCACTCTATCCCCTTCACTTACTTTCCACTGTGTCACTTGTTCCTGTTGTTCATTTGCTCTTTCTTCTTGCTGGATGTTCTTCGACCCGCCCGGGTCTGCTCGAGCTGTTGAGAGATAAAGGCTACACTAGTAATCAAGGAAGATACATATTCGTACATTTCATCACCAAAAACAGTTTCAGATGACTGACTGTCTATTATAGCCCTTGATGGAGGTGTCAATGTGAGGTGCATTTGTTGTCCGGTCACCACCTCATGGGTTGTGAGGTGGTGATCCGACTCTGGCCTGTTTCTTAATTCAAATAGGGCCAAGGGGAGACAGTACAGCCAGCTTTTCTTGGTTGACTGCTGAATTTTTGCTATCTCTTCTTTTAGGAGGCCGTTGAGGCGTTCACAAACTCCATTCGCCTGTGGGTGATACGCACATGCAAACTTCTGCTTTATTCCAAGGAGGGCAGTGATGTGTTGGAACATTTCATTGGCAAAGTGCGGGCCATTGTCAGACCGCAACACTTCGCATGCCCCCACCTCGGGAAAACTTTCCTCACTAAGAACTTTGCAGCTCTGAAAGCTTCATCATGGGAGCATCGGCCGGCCTCAATTCGCCTTGAGAATGGGCATACTACCACAATCATGTACCTGTGTCCTTGACATACATTGATCATGTCAACGTAGTCAATGTGGAGGTGTAGAAAGGGACCTTCCGGCCGGGGTATAACACCTTTAATCACTTGCAGCGTTTGACCTGCCATAAATTGTTGACAAGTAAGACAATTGCTAATTAAGTTTTTAACGTACAAATTTAGCTCGGGACAGAACCACCCTTCCTTTATCCTTGCTGAAATCACTTCTTTTCCTGTGTGTGCGGGATTATGTAATTGGGCTAGGGCTGTCTTCAATAGGGCCAGGGGCATCACTATTTTGCCTGTATTGTTTTGTCACCATAATGCTTCTGTGGGGGACATTGTGCATCCCCTTTTTACCCATAGCTCCTTCTATGCCCTGGGTGCTGCTGCCTGTAATTCCATAATTTCATTTTCAGGGATGTGAGTGAACCCATCCTTCAACAACATCTGTCTTGCCCCCACCCCCCTTATATTTTACTTTTTCTGGAGGGGTCCAAATCTCACCGAAATACGCAGCGTGTTTAGCATGTGCATCTGCCGTTTCGTTACCTTTGGAAATAGGGTAATTCCCGTTTGTATGGGCTTGACACTTGACCAATGCTACCTCTTTGGGATCTTCAATTACTTCAATTAATTCAGCAAGTAGTAGGGCATGTTGCACTGGTGTTCCGTCTTCTCTTCTAAATCCTCTTCACTGCCACTTTATTAACCCAGAATGTACAGTTTATGTGACGTACGCGCTATCGGAATATATGGTTACTCTTTTGTCAATGCTTTCTTTTAGTGTTAAAAATAGGGCCACTAATTCTGCTGCTTGGGTAGAGTAGTGTTGTGGTAACTGAACGCATTTCACTGGGACATATGTTAAATATCTGTCAGTCTCACCACTGCCACTCCTGTTCCGCGTATTCCATCACCTTTGTCTATTGTTGAGGACCCATCAATGTACAGTATCTCTCCCCCCTCTAGGGCGGTTTCCTCAACCTTTCTTGTGCTGGAGTAGGTGTCAATGGCCTGGGTGCAATCATGTATTTGACATCTTCCACTACCTCAGCTATGAACCTTGCTGGTTGACGTTGTTGCACCTTACAATTGTTAACTCTGGCCTGGACAAGATAACTTCATACCCTGACGCCCTCTGAGTGGATAATGTTGATTTTGGTTTGTTCAGTATTGCAAAAAGGGCATGCTCCACATACAGTGTTGTCGGACAGCCCACTGTCATCGGTGATGATTTTTCTACCGCAAAGAGAGCGTAAGCCAGGCTCTGTTCGCACGGGAAGTGACCTAACATTACAGGGTCCAGGTGTCCACTGTAGAAGGCTACTGGTTTGTGTCCCATACTAGTTTTTTGTGTCAGCACTGCCCTCATTACTGCTCAGCTACAATGTGAGAAGATAAAAAATGTGCTTCATAATTTGGAGTAGCAAGTACTGGTGCTGTTGATATGGCATGTTCTAGTTCCTGGAATGCTTCTGTCATTTCTGTGGTCCACCTTAACTTCGTCTCCCCCCTCTGTGCTTCTTTAAGTGCCTCAAGCAGTGGTCTTGTGTATGAGCTGTAGTCAAAAACCCAAGCCCTGCAGTAGTTGCATAGGCCCACGAACTGATGTAGTTCTCTCACTGTCTGTGGCTGGGGTTTGTTGGTTATGGCCTGTGCCCTTTGTGGGGCAATGTTCCTTCCATTTTGTGAAATGAGCTGGCCTATGTACAGCACTTGTTATTGGCAGTACTGCATCTTCTCCTAGCCTACTTTACACCCCTTTTCTGCTAGTATTGTGAGCATGTTGATGGAGTCTCTCCTGCACTTCTCTGTGGTGCTGCATATGATTATGTCATCTACATATTGCAACACCGTGCTTTCCATTTCAATGTTGGCCAAGTCCATTTGTATCACCCTATTGAAGATAGATGGTGACTCGCAGTACCCCTGGGGCAACCTGGTGTGTTTCCATTTTGTGTTGCGGTATGTGAAACTTGTCAAGTCTTGTGAGTCATGGTGTAAAGGTTTTGAGAAGAATGCGTTTTTGAGGTCAATCACGGTAAACCGTGACGCCTCTGCTGGTATCCCACATAGTATAGTGGCCGGGTTAGCCGCTGTAGGGCATTCTGCTTCCACTATGTGGTTGAGGGGTCTTAAATCCTGGATGAAATGCCAAGACCCTCCCTTAGCCTTGCGCTCATGGTACACAGCAGTTTTGCATGGAGACTCCGATGGTACTAATATGCCTCTGTTTATTAGTGCTGTTATTGTTTCATATATCCCCTCATCTGCCTCTTTTGATGGGGGGTATTGCTTTACTCTTGGCAGTATAGCTCCTTTTTTCAACTTTATTTTCACCCCTCCAATGCTCTTTATGCAGCCCACGTCGTATGGACTAGTGGTCCATAGAGATGCAGGTACTGCAGCAAAATCCCCCTCTAGAAATGGTACAGTGGTAGTGGCTGGTGCCTCTAGCGCCAGTGCCATCTTCTGTGCTACGTCTCTGTATGTCACTGTTGTCCAGATGTCAACGCTCATCTCAAGCACCATCACCCCCTCACCTTTATCATCCGAGAAGAGCTCCTCATCAGATACCTGGGTTAGTCGGCACCCCTCTGCTAGTGCTATTACCGCTCTCCATGCTCTCCCTTCCCTGTCTTGGGCGTGTACTGCAATGAAGTCTTGTGTTGCTACAATGCTCTCAATGCTCAGTGACATCCTTGTCCCTTCCTTTTCACTGGCTGGTGTCTCCGGCCTGAAAAGGTAAGTTGCTGGCCTCCTCCAAATTTTCCCTTCAATCCCTGGTAACCATGCTATTGCCATGTCTGTCCCGTATTGGAATAGTTCTCCATCTACTGGCTCTGCTCTGGCTACTGTTTTGCCACAGTAAGCCTGTAATATTTGTCGTGCTGTGAGCATGTTTATGCCTGGTGTGGAGCATATTATCCTCTTGTCAGTAAAGGAGATAGTCATATTCAATCTGCTCATGATGTCCCTACCTAGTATGTTTACTGTGGACTGTTTTGAGTATAGCAACGGGAGGGACATATCATGATAACCTACAGATAAGGCAATGTTATCGGTGAAGGGAACCAACCCTCGAGCCCCAGAGAATCCTTGAGTGTCCATGGCCTTTCCTGACAGTTGAAACTTTCCCTCCCTTATGCATGACCTAGTGGCCCCAGTGTCAACTAAGAATGAAACATTTTTGTCACCTATCGTCACCTGTATGTGTGGTTCCTCCGTAGGGTTGGGTGTAACCGATAGGATGGGACACATCAGACATCCGTGGGCTGTCCTATTGTGGGTATAGAGACTGGCCATTTCTTGTGTACGTGTTGTGACCCAGTATTGTCACCTTCCCTAGCTGTGTCTGTGTTACAGGTGTGCCAGTGAATGTTATCTCATCGTCCTGTATTTGTGTGAGTTGCTGCACTGTTTGGACCTGCTGTTGTTGGTTTGCAATTGGCTGCTGGTGCGTTGGCGTGTACGTTTGCATGTGTGGTTGTTGTTGCTGTTGTGGTTGCAGTGCCTGTTGTTGTTGTGGCATCGGTGCTTGTTGTGGTGGTAGTTGTTGCTGTGTCCCCTGGTGTTGGTAAACTTACTGTTCCCCCATTGATCTTTGCTGTCCTTGCTCCCCCCAAGCTGTCTGTGCTGGTCTCATTCTGCATGTGCGTGACATGTGTCCCACCAACCCACATATCCAGCATGTCGGTGGTTCCCGTACTAGCCATTGAAGTCCCCCCCATATTGTCTTGGTACCTCTGTTGTCCTGGTTGACTGTAACCCCGGAATCCTCCCCCTTGTTTTTGGATGGGTGGGCCATATCCTCTCTGTCTCATTTGCCCGCCCCTCCCTCTGTAGTTATTCGAGTACCCATTTCCCATTTTCATATTCCCTCCTCCCGTGTATGGTGGGGTGGAGGCATTTGCTGTGTCATTACTTGCGCTTGCTTAATCGGCGATACCTGTTGTGTTGTGTTTTGTGTCACTGTGGCCTGTGTGGGGGCGGGTGCTGTTATCATTGCTCCCTCCATGGCATATTTTGATTACTTCATTTGGACCAATTTCGCTTCTTCTACCTTCCTGTCTTCCTCCTTTTGTTTCATCTTCTCCTGCCACATCCTACAGTAGTGCACTATTGTCAGTTGTATTTCTGGCCATGCTTTTGCTTCTATTCCCACCAACTTCTTCAATTGTCACTGTACTTGCTCCGGGAGCCCCTGTTCTAGTATGTGGTAGAAAATTGCTGGTGTTTTATCCCACTGCTCCCGCGTTTCCAATCGCCACTTCTCCTTAATCTCCTGTATGTAATCAACAGGATCTTCGTTCTCATGCATCTTGCACAACGTTATTGCTCCTATGTCTGATGTATCTGGATATTGGACCCTCAATGCCTGCCAGAGCCACATGCCTGCAGTTGGCGAATGGGGCCCTGTCATGTGCCGTGTCGTTTATTGTCACCCCTGGGAATCCCGTCCTTTTCCAAATGTCATCAGCAGCCTCCCCCAGCATGGAAATCAGGAGGCCCTTCACGTCAACAACCGCTAACGTTTGTCCCGCATTTTGTTTTTCCATCTCATATATCCACTTCCCAGCACCAGCGCTCAATGACGGAAGCCTGCATTTTATATTTTCCTTATCGGCATGTTTCCAGGTGATATATTGTGGTCTGGCTCCTCCTCTCTCTAGTAGTGGCATTAGGTTCTACTCCCTCTCTTCTCCCCCCACCTGCCTACGTGTGGTTATGTTAGTATATTCATCATCTTCCTCCATATCTGGTAATTCTTCAATACTGTCAATGTTACTGGGGGTTGTGCTTGCACCTCCTACATCCTTCCTTCCCTTCTTATTACCTTCTTGTCCTATCATTGGTGTGTTCGCTCGTTCTTCCTGCCTGCTAACTGGGCGGTCCCTAAGTCTGCCAATGCATGGTGTGAGCACGGGGGTTGGTGTCAGCGGGCGTGGTGTTGGTGTAGGTGTGGGTGTTAGTGGGTGCAGCGTTTTCTTGGTTGCCTCCCTCAGCTTTGTTTCTCCTGTGCTTTGTTGTCCCCGCCTCTTACTTGCCCATGGTGATTTGCAGTTAGTGCACGTTATGTACAATTTGTCTAAACTTTCCCTATTACCATCTCTCCCGCTGGTGTTCAAACTGTCCTCTTCCTTGCTGCAAAATCTGTCTGAAAAGTCCAATCCCCACTCTATGCTTTTCCCCCCTACGCTCACTGTTCTTAAATCTATTAAATCCACATCTGCATACTCACCTTCTTCAACCTCAACCCCCTGCATTGATGTTGATGCCACCTCCTTGTCCTGGCGTGTGTGCTTCCTTTCTCCGTTCTCCATCCTCCTATCTCCTCTCTCCTCTTTCTTCTTCTCCACTACCTCACCACCTATGTCCGCTTGTTTCCGGTGGAGCTCTTCCAATACTTCCGCACTCACCTTTGCTATTATTCGTTCCTCCTCTTCCTTTCTTCCCCATGTTCTCCCTTCCCTTTTTAACATGCTTTCTATAACCTTACCTTCTTCATACTTCCGTGCGCTTTCAGATATTATCTTCTTTTTCCACATTCCCATTTCCCTATCATTCTCTTCCCTCTCCTCCTCCTTCCTTCTCCTCCCCCTGTTTTCTGCGCGCACCACTCTTTCTGCTATTGCTCGTATGCGCTCTTCTTCCTTCCTCCTTCCCTCCGCCTGTTCCTTCATTCTCGCCACCTCTTGCTTATTTGCCTTCTTTTCCTCCTGTCGCTTCCGTGTTTCCTTCTCGAACTGTCTGATCAGCACGCTTTGTACGTTTCTTAATTCCAACCTTTCCTCTAGTATCTCTTCCTCTTCCTGCGAAAGCCGTCCTTCTCCCTCTTTACTTACCTCGTGCTCTTTTTGTGTGTCGTCCTTCTCTTCCTTATTTGCCTTTCTCACTGTGTCCTCCTCCTCCTTTGTTAGTGTTCCCCGTAGCTTCAATAGTACCGGTGCCGCTATCCACTCATCTTTCCCTATGTTTACAAAGCTTCCCAGGACGCTCTTGTCGCCCTCCGTTCCTACCCATGTGGTTGTGGAATCTACCGTACCTGCCGCCCTCGCTCGCTTTTGGCACTCGTCTGGTGGTGTGTATGGTGGGGAGCTGTATGCGGGGTTGGAGTATCCCTCAGCAGCTGTTAGTTGCTGCCACGCCGCTTCTCTGAGTTCTGTTAGTGGGTACTACCCCCCTTCCTCCTTCTTCACTACCTTAGCCATTGGCACGTCCTCTGGCCCTTCTGTTTTAACTTTCGCCTCTGCCACCGCAAATGATCCTTCTGCCTCCTCCTCACTTTCTACAGTGCTGAGCTGTTTCTGTGTTGTCTTACCCACATCCCCTCCTTCCATCTTCTCTTCTTTCACCTCCTTTACTGCGTACACTCCTGGGACCCCGGTGTGCCTCCCTGGAACATCTTCCAAAGATCGAAAACGGCAAAATGGTTTGCTAGTTTTTTTCCTTTTTAGGTATTATGCAAGTATGTCAGCAGATAGTGTTGTGTGTATGTATCGAAGCTGCCGTTGGGCGGCCATGCTACCCTTATTTTGTTGTCAGTTCCTTGGGTCCATTCTATACTATACTTTATGATCTTTTCTCTGTGCGGGATAATGTCGCGCAAATGTGTTGGAGTGGTGTGGTTAAAGCGCTTGCTCTGAACCCTAATCCTACTCCTGCCCCCGACCCATAATACGGTGCCATTTTACACTCTTATTTTCTCAATCGTTAACCTTTTACCTGGCCCCGTAAACTGGGGACTTCCGACTGTCTGCTGAAAGGAAAAGCAATTCTAATGTTACACAAATATAGTTTTGTTATTCATTCTTTCCAATTTTACTACTATGGCCCCCTTCGGCCGTGGTGCACACAGCCCCCTGCGGCTCTGTGTCTTGTGCGGCATGCCTCTAGGCTGCCCCACCTTCCTTCCCCTCCTTTACTCAACACATCTCCAGCTTAGCTCCTCCTTCTCCTGTCCTCGCTGTCTGCTCTGACCGCTCCCCCTTCTCATGCAACCCCTAGTCGAGCGCGGCCGGTGTTCTCGGTGTGCAGCTGCCTCTCCCCCTCCCTTTATTTATTTATTTATTTTTTCCTTCGAGTGCGGCCGGCGTTCTCCGTGCGCTGCCGCCTTTCCCCGTACCCCTTTTCACCCCCTAATGGACGCGAGATGATCGCGGTGTCCTATACAAGCCTTATGGGTGACGTCACCAACCTCTACAAGATCCTGTAAGTACGTACAGTTTCCAAAACCTTACAAATGCGTGCTATTTCTCACACTTGTATCCCCCATTAACCCCACAGCTGTCTTCTCGCCTCATCTGGAGCAAGGTAATCAACAATAAAATGTTTATAATCGGACTACGCACGCTGCGTTGCCTCGCGTGTGAAACGCCCCCTCTCCAGAGGAGCTTAACCAGCCAATTATCTTCGCACTCAGTAAACAACCGAGCTATCCCCTGCGGGAAAACGTGATCTACTTAACGAGCTTCAATACTCAATTAGTAGGGATCATCATCTATTCATTGATCTACAGCGTCAACTCATAGGAAAGCCACACACCCCTCTTACACAGGTGTCTGCGATCTGAAACCAATTCTCACCCTCCAACAGTCATACGTGGGTATCTAGGGCCCCACCCAACTCTCTCCGTGATGCTGTAGGCGAAGGCCCTCGTGCCTGTCCCGCTACGCCTCACACCTCAGTCGCCGCTTATTAGTCAAAATCAATTTCCACACACTGCTACAACCACCCGCCTCCCTCTTTACAATTCCTCCCCCCTCCCGCACAACATTACGTTGCTAGTTGGGTGTGCCATACTCACCAGGTCCTCGTGAGCCGGGCCGCTCAACTGCGGGCACCCCTCCAAAGCGGCTTGCCACCTCCCCTCGTCTGGACCACGTCTGGACCACATCTGGACACTCGCCAACCGCGGGCGGGATACTTCTCAAGTCGGCTCCCAATGGCCAATGTCCGGATTGCGCTGTCCGGTCTTCTCGCAGTTCCGTGATGGTCCTGCAGCCCTCAAAAGGGGGCAACGGCAGAGGGGGCCGCGCTGCCTGGCTGCCTCGTTGCAAGAGGCCTGGTAGTGATGCCCTCAGGTTAGGTAGACCTCAAACAGATCTTAGCAGTGCTTCCAACTTGTCGGGGTGATTTCCCGGGGGACGGCAGAGCCATCCGTGGACCTCCGGGGCTAGGGAGGCCCCAACTCCTCCAGTGTCCCAAAGGAGTATGAGGCACACGCAAGAGCAAAGTAATTACTGCTTTTTATTAAGATAACGGCAGGGATTGTTCTCAGCCCGCATGCATGCGGGGAGACACTCTTGTCGTTAGTGGGGCTCGCAGGCCCTTTTTACCGTAGTATGCCACTTCGGGTTGGCTCCCCGAGTGGTAGGGTTAGTGTAGCTACCTATATGAAAGGATATTAGTGGGTAAGGACGGGCCAGGTGGTACACTTGGGTTGTCCCTAAAAGTTGCTACAACGAATTAGTTACAAGGGGACCCTTGATGATTGGCTAACTGAAATGGCATCAGTGAGATGCCCCTTGTACTCTGATTGGGTCCCCCGCGAGCCCCCAAGATGGGACCATCGCCGTTCCCAGCTCGCGATGTACCTGATATCAGCAACAATGTGTAACTATGTGTCAATGGTGGACAATGGACAGGTTTTGCTAGTGGCCGATGATCACGCCTTTCCCATCGGTATAGGTGTCCAACTTGTTGCCTTGTTGTTGCAACCTGTGTCCCAGACGTGGGACCCCGGCGACTTTCTGTCTCCTGAGCTCGGCATTTTGTCAGTTTGGCTTGGTCACGTGTGGAGAGACCGTAGCTGGAGTAGTATTATGAGCATTTGATTTGTATTTCGGCTCTGAGGGGTGCTTGGCAGTAGCAGGTGTAACCTTGGCACTGAGAGCGCGGCATGTGGGTTGCAACATCGCGGCCTTGGCGTTGAGCTCTCGTTAAGGCTCCTTCTGCATGGTCAGCGCTTTGCTTTTTGTCTTGGTAGGATTTTTGTCTGAGAGGCTCCTGCCTGGGGACTCTTGTTTGCGGCCTACTCGGGCCTAGCTTCTGGGTGGTGGTGCATAATCCATAATGTGGGTGTCGCAGGATGACAGAGTGTCACCAGCAGCAGTAGACATATATAATGGCGTCTCTATGGGGATGGGTGGCAAAGCATCGGCAAGCGTATACACAAGCTTTTCAGGCATCTTGCGTTTCTGCGGTGCGGTAGGAGGCCTATGTGAAAAATAACAACGATGCATGTCCGTGGGTGTGCCAGTCCGCTACGTCATAGAACTGAGTATGTTCCTCGTGTAGGTTGGTGTGTGAGTGACCAGTGTGCTTGGTGGCACGTGTGTTCTTGTCAGTTAGCTGTGTTGTCATGGCATCTCTAACGATGTTGAGTTTTTCGGTTGTTGCGTTAGTCGAGGTGGTCCATGCCGGAGACATCGGCTTGACCAGGGCCTGCTATTGGGCATGCTCCTCGTTTGTGGGGACCATGGACACATGGTACCATGTTGTCAGGTAAAGAAGTGAATGGGTCAAACTCCTCTCGTGGGGGGTGCTTGGGCCGTGATCCTCTAGGCCAAGGTCTGGATGAGAATGGGGGAGGGTGTTTTCCCATTTTTTCACTTCAATGGTACATGGACTGTTCTGCCCTGCATGATCATCAAAAAACCACTCTGCTATAAGCAATGTTTCACGTATATATGTCTTTGTGTGGGGTTGGACTGAGACAAAAAGCTGGCCCAGGCAGAAAAACAAAAAATGGCTTAAACTGTGACTTAGTTGGGGAAATAATAGTGCCAACTGATGGATTCTCAAGCACTTGGCCCAGTAACATTGGTCATAACTAGCTGGTCAGTGCACTAAGACCTCAACCGGACCCATATTGGTCCATGACAATCAAACCTATGGGTATTAGCCTATTTGACCTAAAACAATTGACCTAATGACCAATTGATCGAAGTTTGCATGGGTGAATTGGCCTTCGGGGCAATTTGGTTGCATATATTGCAAAATACCAACTCTAGAGAGAGGGGGTTGCGGGGGTGTCCCCCGCTCCCCATGTTTCATATTTTACAATTTTGGGGGTGCAGGGGTGTCCACCGCTTCCTACAATTGGAGGCAGGAGACAAGAACATTTTTTTTTAAAAAATGCATGTGCATTGAAATTGGGCCCCGAACAGATAAGTTGCGGTCAGTTTGCCGCGATCAAAATAAATTCTGTCAAACACACCCACACAATACTATGTCCTTCCATGCTGGTCCCTTTGGGCATTGTCCTGTTCCCTTTAGGCCAGTCTGAGTCTGGTCACTCTTATCATCATACCCTGCATCAGGCTGAAAGCCTATACTGCAGATGCAAGAATGGGGGAGTCGAAACAGCAGCACAAACATCACAGATGTTGCCTATTACACATAAGCCCTATTAAGTAAAAAGGAGGAGTCTTCCTGATATCTGCAGATGTTTTCTGTGGGTTTGTATAATGAGCAGACGACACGCATCTCACCAAGCTCCTATACCAGCCTATGATAGAAAGTGCAACAACCGGCCCTCATCAGTGCTTTCCCATCAATATCCTAACCCACAAGAAGGTCTACAAAATGGTGTTTTAAATCACAGCACCATCTGTACCCATATCGTGGCTGAGTGACCTAGGAAGATTTGGGCCAATCTGTTTCCCTGGGCACGTCTTTACCTTCCAAACCCCTTCTTCTAGGTTAGGGGTTTGCATCTTTTGCCTCTTCAGATGTTTTTGACTACAACTACCACCAGCCCATGCCGGCATAGTCAATGGTGAGGGATCATGGGAGTCAGAGTCCAAAGCATGTGAAAAGTCACAGGTTGCAAATCCCTACTGTAGGTGCAGCGCTTTGCAAAAACTAAAATCGTAATTAAGTACATGCAAGCAGCTATTAATGTTGGTTCCATAACAACTAATACAATTTTGATGAAAGCTTCCTGTCAACATCCTAATTGCTTCTTGCATGTGAACATATTGTGCTTCCATAGTTTCTTCTTAATTTTGAATTTTCATTGTAATTAAGTTTTTCTTCTACAATACATCTTCTCGTTTTATCTTTCTCACTCTGCAGTTGTTTTTGGTATGTGTGCTTCACAGATCCCGATAAAGTAATTTAAAGCCCTAAAATCCCTCAGTTTTTGGTCCACTGCCTTTTCTAAAAGAATCCTAGCTCGTAGGAATTTGGGAAAACAGGTGTACTGCATTTTATTATTTCGTGTAATTGATCAGCGGATGGTATTTCGCTGCATCACTGTTTGGTTATCGCCCTTTCGTCATTTCTTTGCCCGATTATCTATAAATGCAGCACGTATCTAGGACTTTCCGATAAAGATGCATTTACTTATAGCTTAGACATACTACATTTTTGTTATTCACAACTCACATATTTCGGTATCGGGTAATAATATCCACACACATAATGTCGCCGTGAAAAGCCATTGGCGACATTATATATGGTGACAGTATGTATGGGGACGGGTTGCGGGGATGTCCCCTGCTCCCCTTGTAAAACGAAGAGAAAAGAAATCGGGTTTGCGGGGGTGTCCCCCGCATGTACAATGTAGTAATGTCTCCGCAAAAAACAGCAACATTCTTGTCAGGATACATTCTTGCCGGGACATTATTAGAGGGAACCCATATTTCATATTTAATTTCATAGTAGACACATTATTTTGAATTAAAAGAAATATTCAGTGGAGATAACTATTCTGCTTTTCGTCTGAGGGAAATGTTATTTAATTATTAGGTATGTATTAATGTGTTTATTACAAGCATTTAGAGCGAGATCCACACCCATAGATACCTCAGTGCTGTACAACAAATCATGTGGCCTCGCAGAAAAAGAAGTACATTAGCTGCACACTACTTCCTGTCACTGCTGCTTAAGGAAAGGATACCTGTCTACTCTCACATGGAAGGCCTAGGGTGTGGGGTTGCACGGCCGCTAAGTTGCAGCCAGGCAGCACTAACGCCACGGTTTGGGAATTAGGGCAGGGATGACTGGTGATGCTGCTGCCCGGAGTCATATTACTATGCATAATTGCAATGTAATACACGTAATTATAAAATCATTGTGCAAGTATTACAGCAAGAACATTTAAAATTCCGCCTTGACTAATCTCAATTACAGATAATTGATTTGCTAGCGGCAGCTCGAGAGCGACAGCTGAAAGCGCACATCTGCGGCAATTTCCTCAGGTGCTCTTGGCGCACGAGGGCACTCAGCGGAGATTGACTGGATCGGAGGGTGCAGAAGCATTTTAGTGACAACTCCTCGAGCTTATGCTTTCATTAATTGGTGTAGATTTCTGACCTTGTAACCTGGAGACGGCTTTTGATTCTTCCTTCCCCACGTGATCTGATAATGGTGCATATTCTGGTGGCAATTCTGGGAGTACATCACTTCACGGCGGACAAGCCTAGGCACTCTGAAACTACTACGGTAGTGATTTGGTGCAGAATAAAAGCCTATTAACGTAACATGTTAATTATCACTATACCTCTCTGGGCCAAAATAGTGTTGATCCTAAAGAAAACAACGAGTCAATACGTCGAGGGGGGGTAGCTCAGAGGCAACGCGATTGTCGTGTAAGCAAGACGACTCAGCCATCCCGATCCTGTGTTCAGAAACCAGTCTCTGGTATTAAGCTCGTTATAAAATAGCAATCACAATACCTTAATTAGGCTAACAAAGTCCTTTATGTGCATGTTTACGTGGTATTGCGCCACTTTCTCAGGCATGGATGGAGTGACGCCTTTTAAAAACATTAGAGCATTACAGCTTATAGGGCCCCTGTTGGAATTCCTTTTTTCTTTGTCTGTGCCTGTCTGTGTACCTGATTTGCAGTTTTACTCGGAGCAGCGTGCATTAGATGCTGATCTCACCCACACATTGCTCAGGTTCAAGGTCAGAATGGTACACTGCGTTAAGTGAGGTCAGGGGTCAGTGGAACCGAATAGAAGAGGAATACAAAAAAATACAGCCCACCCTGTCAGAGCGCTCTCAGGAAGACAGGTGGGGATGGGATAGTGGCAGTCATGGTAGGTGCATGTATATTATAGTTTATTTGTGTAATTCACTATGTGAAAACCAAATACACCGTGTGTATCGTTGTGCTAGTGCATGCTTGTGTGCTCCCCCACCATCCCACAACCTTTCTGTAATATGTCCTTAACCGGGCCCCAAGCACTGCGCAATTCTGTGTACAGCAATGCATGTCCACAATGCTCATCCTACTTTCTTATAAGGGGCTCTTCTCTTTATTAGAACTACTTCTGTGCTATAGTTATCTCACGCAAGACCTTATTTCTGTCACTCACCACCTCTTTGCAGGCGGGTGCTCGGAATTACTTGAGTCCCACTTACTTGGATTACATCCTCTCTGTTTACCGGAAGGCTTCTGTGGATTTACATGTTTGAAGGGTTCTGTAAGTCCCTTACCGTCAGTTTTTGTTGCTGACTGTGTGTGTGTAGGAATACTGAGTGTACAAGATACCCGCAGAAGGGAGACATTCTGCAGCAACACAATAGTGAAGGTGACTATGTACAATAAGGTGTGTTGATGTTTGAGGTTGAACTTTACCCTTTTGAGTTGAGCTGAGATCTTTGCTGCTTATTTGACATTTCAACCTGGAACTTTGTTTTGCACCTTGGAAAGGGACTGAGACCTGAGGAAGGAAGCCATGCCCTCAGGCAAAGGTCCCACCAACAATTGGAACTATGATCCACAGTCCAGAAGAAGAGAGCCATTCCTCTGGAGCAAGAAGATCCACAAGCTCTTTAGTTTAATTACAAGTGTGAGGGACAGAAGTAGGGTTATGGACACAGGACAGCAAGCTATTGATTTACACGTACATCTTGATAAACCCCTTAGTATTTCCAGTTAAGGTAGGGAAACCCCTTTTTAGAGTTAGAGAAAGTTAGGTTTTCCCTTTTTTTCATTACTAATAAAAGTGTCAACAAATGCCATAAACATGCCACCTGTGTGTCAGTCTCCTCCTACTGCACCCTTACAGCTTGTTTGCACTCAGACATAAGACGAAGGGAGAAAGTCCTGAAACCAGACAGAGATGCCCCCTTACCTGGCACTCTTGGAGGGCAGCAAGGGAATGCCTCAGAAAGAGCCGCAATGGCACCACACAGCCCCACAGACCTTGAATGGCTTCTAGTCATGACCTAAAAATACTCATGGATATAAGAGGCTATGGGCCTCATTATGAGTGTACCGTTCTGGAAATAAGGATGCCGGTAGCAATGTACCGGCACCCTTTCGGACCAGCAGACTACAAATCTGCTTTCCTGGGCCTGTGCACCCGCCAGGTTTGACCTGCCGGGCGCAACGGCCACGGAATGCAGAGTTGTCACGGAAGCACTGGCACGGTTAGCAATGGTGCCGGTGCTTCAATGTCCCCACTCCCATGGAGTCCTATGGGGCTCCATGAGAATGGGGACTAACATTTACTGCCGCTTGCTCTCCCAATCCACTGCGACTTGTAATGTCCCGTTGGCACCTGGAAGTCAGGCGGCGGAAACAGTGTTTCAGTCCGGTGGGGGTTACCGCTAGACTTGTAATGATGCCCAGTGTGTTGAGTTACTTCATGGTAAGTTACTTTGTGCGGGTAAAATAGGTAGGTATATGTATGTAGAGATATAGGGCCTCATTACGAGGCTGCCGCCGGTAATGAAATTTGACCAGGCCTATGGAATGGGTAATTACTGGGTCATGCCGACCTTGGCGGACCCGGTAATTGCCCATTCCATGGGCCTGGTAAAAACTGATCCCCATTCCCATTCGAGCCCCATAGGGCTCAATGTGAATAGGGAGGGAGCTAACAACGGGCCCGTTAATTACGGGCCCGTTGCTAGCTCCCTGGTCCGCTCGCGGGACCCAGAAAGGACGTCTGGTTTTACCTCGTAATAGGGCGGAGCGGGTTTAACGGCACCGGCACCATTACCGGTGCCGTTAAACCCATTCCGCCAGCCTCGTAATGAGGCCCATAGAGAGTATAGTGTCTTGGGAAAGGGTGAGGGTAGTGGCAGGTATGGGGGAAAGGGGACTGGGGAAAACCCCATTAACAAAGTAAACTATGACAAAATAACTTACCACTGGGTAATTTATTTCGATAAAACCACGAAGAACCCAGCTCATATTGCCTTCTCTCATAGCACTCACTCACTATGTCCATATCCCTCTGACACAGCACATTATCCCAAACAGATATCTCCCAAATCCTCATTCTTGGACTTTTTAAAGTCAGTATTTTTTTTTCTGTGAAAGGGCCAAAGAGGAGAATTCTTGAAACATACTTGAGTGTAAGGAGTCAAACTCCCTCACCAACTAGATTCCGGCTTCCAAACGATACCAAGGATTAAACTGTTAGAAAGACGCAAAGAGACGAAGTCATCCACTTCTAAGATTTATGGTTGATTTTGGGTTCAATCTGTTACAGATATCATTCTATATTTTATCTGCATTGACATAATTTAAAATCCAATAACTATCATAAACATATTAAAACAAATATAAAACCACTTTACAGATACAAAAAATGATAAAATGTTTAAGATATTTTCATCACACCATAAACTCACTCAGATTAATATCGATTCGTGCCCGTCCATGTCTCCCCCTCAAGCGAGGCCCACCTTTTCCCATTTTAAGAATTGCTGTATCGGCTTCTAGGCTTAGGTTATGAAGGCGGCCGCTGCATAGACCACTGCTGTATCCTTTGAGAAGATCACATGAAGCAAGGAATTCTTACCACACCTTACCACTGTTCCCCAAATGAAGATCTTAGCTGAAGGCGCTAGCTGGTTCCTCAGCCCAGGCTTCCGCTGCATAGGAGTCACCAGCCAATCCCCTAGCCTGATGAGAACCCAAGCGTCAGAGGTGGAGAAACATCGCCTCGTCATACAGTAGTCTTTTGATATACTGTTTTATTTTTCAAAATAAACGCGATATGATGATAATGGCATTTCATTTTTCTATGTAAGGATCAAAGAGCCAGAATGCCTAATAAAATGCTTACAAATTGTATAGCCAAGCTGCCTCACCAGTGGGATGTTGACTGTCAAAATATGCAACCATTTTCAATTTCGAAAAGACGTCAAGGGGCCATGCCGCCACCTTCTAAGCTCTATCTTTGATGTTTTGCTCTAAGCAGTTATAACATATTCTAGAAGGACCAAATAAGGAAATGCCATTGGGCGCAGACCCCCTGTGCCTCAGTAAAGACATGGCCAAAACCAATAACTGCATGGTCACTTCCTCTATCACAAAGGTCTGGTATATGCTCCGTTACTGTTAGATTTCAGCCAGATCTGCTTATTAAGGTGCTACTATGCTTACCTTTAATGCCCAGACCCGATTAGCCATGACCCGAGCTCATCCCAGACTTACCATGCATTGTCTATGAGCAGAGCGCCTGGTGTGCCACAAGTGGCATGGTCCAGCAAGCTTTGCATTATCTGACTTAGACGGATGACTGTTATATCACCTGGAAACCAATTTATTAGCCATTAGCGCAGTGTTTCACGGGTCACTCATCTTTCACACTCGCTACCCATAATTGCACCGGAGCAATCCGCGATAAAGTATCCAAGTTGTTAAGAGTCACAGAGGCCGAAGATATGCCTCTTAATTACAGTCGTGTTCATTGCAATGCTTCTTCCTGTATCAGACTCGGCCATTAGAATGGACGCTCGGGCATAGCCCTGCCATTTCACTCGACCACTATGACCCCTTCATTAAACCATTCTTAAATACATTGGGCCTCATTACGAGTGTGGCTTTATGGACCGACTCTGCGGGTGGGGCCGTTACGTCCGGCAGGTCTGACCTGCCGGGCGTAATGGCACCCATCTGTAGTGTTTTCACAGAAGCACCGGCTCCGTTAGCAACGGTGCCATTGCTTCTGTGTCCCCATTCCCGTGGAGTCCTACATGGTGAGAAACTATCCATCCACTGTTTCAAGTGTTAGAATGGAGGGCCCTGGCGGGCACCCAGGACCGCAGGCAAACCCAAGGGGTAACCAAGTAGCAAGTGGAGGGGAGCGCAATAGCAAAACTCTTCAAAAGGGCGAGATTGTGAAGGATGTTCTGAGGGCCTCATACCTCAGGATTCCTTGATAGCTCTATTGGCTCCCCACTGAGCCTTGTGGTAGGAGTCTGCAAGTCCAGAAAGAAACTTGGAGGCCCCTAGTGCTGCACCATGTCACAAAGGAGCATGATTCGAGGGTAGATGATTTTTTTGATAAGTATAAAGTTTGTTCCCTGCCTCATCAGAAGGGCATTACCTGAAGACCCCCACCCCTTCAAGAGCCATCCCACCTGGACCATTTGAAGAGACAGGGCCCAGTGGCCTCATCACTGGCAAAGAGGCCATGTGTGAAAGAGGCACTCCCAACTTTTAGACTAGTGCGAACCACAATCTCCTGGTCCACTGGAGGGCTACCATGATGGGCTATTCTCTCAGCTTGACTGTGGCTCCCCGGCAGAGGCAGAACTGAGGGCAAAGGCATAGAGGAGATTGGAAGGCTGAGAGATGGGCAGTGCCTCTGTCCCCCAAGCTGCCAGATGGGGGATCCTGGGGGTAAAAGAGAGGGAGAAGGTTGTTCCCCGAGGAGGCAAATAGATGTATTCGAGGAGCGCATAGTGATGGCAGTTACCCTAACCCCATATCCTGGTCTGTGGCTTTCAGAAAGTCTGTGCAATCTTCTCCATGCCCATTTTTTACACATTTCATGAACATCCTGAAAATCCACCACCAGAGGAGCTGGTGGCATTTAAGAGTCATTCACATTTTACTACAGTGCCAGGTGGGCCGCAGCATAGTTATGTTTTAGGGAGCTGTCTGCGTTTTGTCAAGTGAGCCCCTTACTGATGCCTCTTCTGGGGCCATGGAGTGGCTGGGGCTGACTGTTTGACCGAATATAAGGTCAGACTTCAGCCTGGCAGAAGAGACCAAGACGTATTGTCTCTTTCACTCACACTTTCATAGTGTGCCCTTTTTTTCCAATGACATGGGACATTGTATTTTCAAGATAGTGTTCACGTGCACAAATTACTAACCCACATCCCATGTCACAAATATTACTCTTTAGTGAATGTCTAACTATGTATATGATTTTATGACATTATGGTTTGTTACGCAAAGTAATTATGCAAAGTAACCCTTGAACTACTGCACAAAAGAAGTAAATAAACAGCTCAAAATATAAAGCTAAATGAAAAATTCAAAATTTGTTCTATATACTCTTTGAGTTATGTGTTTAGTACCAGCTAGCATGTTAGTTTGCTTAAAGGTTGCCCAGAATGACATGTGCTCCCATTAGGGTCAACTTAAATCAGTGTACTCCTAACTAGTTTCGTACACCCCTTAAACTCACAGAGGGGAGGACAACCCCCTTGTTACAGCTGGGGCTGACTGTTAGGCTTGTCAATATTAAATTAACCTCTACATCTGCAGGCAGGGGCTGTTCCGCCTTGGCTAACGGATAAAGCTTCGTCATGAAGTGGCGTAGAGAAACCAATATCTGACATAAGGGGGGTAGTCCTCTCTGTACCTTTTCTGGAGATTGCTTTAACCTCTTAAGTGCCAGGCTATTATGTAAGTCTATGCAAAAAGGACGAGCATTCTCGTCCTTGACTTAACAATGGCTCTGAGTCTTTGTAGTGGAAGTGGGGGATGATTTTGGGAAATCGACCTGATGGAAAACCTGGGCAATGGTCTTTGGAACTGCTTCTTTCTCCAAATAATTTCCTTTTTCACTCTTCCCTCCGGGATTCTGAATCAGAGGAGAAATCAGGCGGTGATGAGGGTGAGGAAAGAGAAGATTCTGCGTGGGGACCCGCTTCTTTTCCTTTTCACATTTTGTATAATTCTCTTAACATATCTCTAGGAATTTTCCTAAGGCTAAGAGGCCAATTGCCTGTGTTCGGGCCGTTTGGCCGTTGGACGGCTTAATGCGGATGTGAAATCAGACCTAGCTGGAGACTCCCTGTGATGCCATTTACAGGGGAGTTTCCCCTGAGGACTCATCCTGGCTGATGAACAAAGCCACTGGTATTTTCAGGGAAACGTAGTAACCTTAGACCATCAGAAAACAATGTGCATGAGTTTCAGCTGAGAATCTGAGGAGCACGCGTTGGCTGGGGCTACACATAGTGCTCTAGGGAGCCCCAAACCTAGTGATGGTAAACCTGAGGCCTGAACCCAAATTGTACATTCTCAGGCCTTGATGTGCTGGGGATCCACAGGTGGCCACTGATCGGGTCAGGTCGGCCGTGGGCTCCCTACTTCCTTCAACCTCCCCGTGTGCCCAGAATGGATGGCAGCCGGACTGTCCCCCAGCTGCAAAGGCAAATACTCATCCAGGGGGTGCTGGATCTTAAGCCTGTGCCAAGCCCATCAATGATGAGGGGAGATCTTTGTAATGCGGAGCGTTTGCCATCCCAAGACACCAAAGCCCAGCAAAACCCAGCGCCATTAGAATGAAGCATGAGCTGTAAGACCCATCTAATCCTGTCCAGTCTGGAGGACCGGGATGAGCAGGGAATTCTGGGTGGATTTATGCCATGGAGGAAGGAGGTTGTCTAGGTTTTGTTTTAAAGATAAGAACTGGCACAAGGAAGAGGGGCGTGGTCATAATGGTCACATGTTTGCTGTTCCTCTGCTTGGTTCCTTTCTGAACACAGGCCTAAAATAAAATGCGTTCCTCTGTGATTGGTAGATGAAGAATGCAGATTCTTCTGGATCTTTCTCGAAAGCCCAGGAAAGAAACTGCATGCCAGGAGATGGGGGTGGTTAAGGATTTTTTCCGAGAGCAGTGGGAGACTACAAGAGTTCTCCCACCCGCTGCAATCAGGCATACTTGCAGTTGTTCCTGATTGGGTGAAGAAGCACAGAGAGCAGCGTTAAAAGAAAATTCGGTTTGCTAGAGAAAATCCTTAACTCTCAAACAAATCTATTGTTAGTTAACTGCACAGGGACTCTGATGCCAAGTAGTGCTGCTAATTGGTACTTTTGAGTATGGTGGGCAATAGTGCATGAGTTAGCACCCAGCGGTCAAGGAGGCGTATCTACGCATTGAGCCTTGAGGCTTTCTTGCACTGCAGCCTTCTGGTAAAATACCTTTCTGTCTTCAGAGTTTATGTTCTATGCAACTCGCAGAAGTACAACCTGTGCGCATGTGTTTTGCCCTTTAGGGTCATCAGAGAGCTGCATCTCACATGCGTTGAATAGAAGATGCAGGATGTGTGTATAGCAGAGCTGCTTTGGTGTAAGAGGCAGTTCTTGTGAGGTTCTGTGTGCTGACTAGGTACGCATGGTGGGTGCCATGTCATTTCATCACGGGATGTTTTTTCGCTGGGTTTTTTACCGTGAAATTGTATATGAAAAAACCCTTTGAATTTTTTTAAAATTATTTTTGGGAGGGGTGTCCCCCCAAACCTCCATTCCCTTTAATTTTTTTATCTATTCCCAAACACCCAAATCCCATATATATCATTTTCTAACCCCCCCAAAAAAATGTGAGCGGTTTTTTTCATTAAAATATTCGCGGCAAAAAACCCAGCGAAAAAACGTCCCGCAATGAAAAACGTTGTACCGCATGGTGACCCCTGCATCGTGAGCAGGACTCTGGCAAACGCACATGCCACTTTTTCTGTCATAATGAGGCCTCAAACGTCTCTACATCGTTCCGTGGTATCCGGACCGTCTGCGTCCATAGCTCCTCTCTCCCCTGAAGACGGTGGTCCCACAAACAGTTGCTACACAACTCTGCCACTCACCCAAGCCTGAAACTACTCTAGCTTCTTCCCCACCCTTTCAAGAACTAAACTGTAGCAATGATATTGATATCATTTCTATCAATACCCAAGTATGCAATGGAGTATTATGCAGTGCTGTGGGGGAAGTCAGTCGCCTGCCCTCTGGGGGAACATCGTGGTCTTTGGTTTTACCCTTGGCTGAACTTGAAATCCCCAGACAAACCTAGCGGAAGGTTTTTAAAGTTTGTAGGACTCAAACACCAGGCTTGGATTGGACCAGAAAGACAACAGCGCAATGCCCGATCCCAAAACGCAAAATGCTGGTGTGTACCCGTTTTTGGGGTCAAAGTTGGCCCCTTTTTTTGGCCAATGTGGGCCAGTTTGATGAGTTACTTCACTGTGAGGCTAGTAGTTTTGATCCATGTTACTGAATAAATATTCTTTAAAAAACACAATTTGCATCACATTTGATCAAAAACCACTCACTAGGTACGACAAAAGGAAAGAATTGCAATTTGCAACTTTGGGACACGTTTTCATCGGTGCCCGAGACAATTTTATGTTCCAGTCCGACCATGTCAACCAACCCCAAAATGTGGATGTTCCAGGTTTTGCATGAACTGTCCCACTCATCCCTAGACACCTACCACGAGGAGTAAGTTCCCTGGCCCACTTACGTGAAACCTTTTTCTGTCATTATGTTGGCTAGGGCTGAAGGGAAGTGCAGTTGAAAACATCTCGTGAGACACAGGTTGCAGACTCTGGGTATAAATGCCTGGGGCCACTATTGCAAATAGCCACTCCGGCTCCGAGACCAGCTGCTGAGTAATTTGTAATATACAAGAAACATTGAGGACCTTGACTCTCGTTCTAAATAACTAGGCATCTTAAGTGCTTGCCTCCATATCCGTGTAATCTAGAATTCTTCCAAAACTGCCTTGGAATCTCATTGTGTAGACTAAACCACCATGCTTGTCAGTGCCTCATCTCTATAGAAGATAGTCCATATATAGTGGGCTAACAAGCATTCACACCAAAGCCAAGCCTTTACCAATGGCAGACTCCCTCCTTCTTTGTTTTCCCTCCCTCCCTCCCTCCCTCCGTCCCTCTCTCTTGCTTGCCTTGCCAGCAGACTAAGGTCTGGCTTCCCCAGGCCGGGGAGGGGGGCACAGTGTGTCTTGGGCAACGTGTTGCAGGGGCCACAGAACACCATGAGCCTCTTGTACAAAAGGAAACGTCTTGTATTAGTTACAAGATAGATCAGACTAAGATACACAGGGCAACACCCACCAGCCACTCCATCACGAAGACATCGGAACATAACTTGTAGTCACAGGGCCAATTCTAACATTTATTCTTCTGAGGTTAATATATTGATAATATTGATTTTTAATAATAATGGCTATTCATCCTTCTGTGGTTATAATTTGTTTATCATTTGCTTTGTAAGGCTTATTGAATTTTTTTATTTACTGAAGGTACAAACATACGGCGTCCAGCCAAAGGATCGAAAATAAAGGATCGAATGCCCTTTTGTTCAAATATAAAAGGACCGAAAAAAAGGGTTGAATGGTTTTTATTTATTTATTTATATATTTTTTAAGTGTAGTAGGCATACAAAGTTTTTTATATAAGAAAACGGGGGGGGCGGTTGGGTGGAAATCCCCCCATTAAAAAAATAAAATAAATTAAAAAAATCGACCCTTTTTTTCGGTCCTTTTGGAGTCGAAAAAAAGGCATTCGAGCCTTTTGTTTTCGACCCTTTGACCTACAACCCAAACATACAATCTTCATCATGACTTCATATTTCTTACATCAAACCATGATAGTAGTGACAGATAAAGACAGCTGGAGCTTCCTCTATACCATTTTCGCTGTGATTTACCTCTGTATCTAAGCAGGGCACGCCTTTTGACATAGGAAACTTCACCAAGCTCCTGCCATCAAAGACATCTGTTAGGCGGCTCATACCCTCTCAAGTTCTGAGTGACTTGTGTTTGTGCCAGGATAATTGGATTAAAAAGGATTCCAGCAGTGGGGGCACAGGATGGCCAGGTTGGCCCAGAATGTTATCACTGGTCCACTCAAAGCCACTGGGCTACAGGTACTAAAGGCAACTCCCTGTTCTCCCATTCCCAGGACGGCTAGGCCTGGGCAGTCCTCAACAATGGACCTAATTACAAGTTTGGTGGTGTTTCGATGGTAAATCCTCTTACTAAATCCACTCTCTTACTGTCACTCACACACTTTCAAATAATACTATAATTAACCTGCTTCCTTTGCAAACAGGCAGCTGAAATCGCAGGATTGCAGCATAAATTGTAAAGCATTGACAATGTAAAGGCCTTGGAGCTCACGTTTAAAGTGGCTGAACAAGTACAGCACTTGCCTTTGGCATTCATGTGCAGTCTGGAGTCGCAACCTTAAATGCCAGAAAGGCCTGCTCCGGCTTACATCCTGGCCAAGGTTAATAAAACAAGCAATGGCAATGCCGACAGTTTTGGCTTTTGTGTATTCATGGGAAATGCACTTGTCAGGCACTGCCATAGTGGTATTAATAAGCCATCGATGGTAGCAGCTGCAAAATGGTGCGAGTACCTGGGCATACAATAGCGGTATTTGGCAAATGCCTAATACTTATGCACAAGCCAAAAAACGTTGCCAATGTTTGTTTTGTAACAGGGTTCCAGTGAAGGACATGCATAGTGCGTATACATCGAGTGCTGAAGGCAGACCTGGTTAAGACATTTTTATGAAACCATTAGCAGGTGTACAGCACCAAGCAAGTCATTAACTTTTAGAAGACTGCTTTTAAAAGACACTGGCAGGCAGTTTGACCACAGTGTCTGATGACAAGGCTTGATAAAGCTAGCTCAAAGAGATCCCAGGAGGATGTGTTTTGAAAGTGAGGAGCAGGAAGTGGGTGGGAATCGCCATAGGGATTAGCATGGTCAGGGACAGTCAATGGTTGGGTACATTTTCCAAAGACCACTTTCAATCTGTGTATCCCTCCTTATAGGCTATTTCTCCCCAGCTGTACTCTAAATGAATAGTTTTGGCTTGTATGTGGCGCTTTAGCATCACCTGATAACACAAACAAGTAATGTAGGTAATAATGCATTTAGTGTTTATATAGCCCCTCACAAAAGAGTGTTTCTCCTTGTGCTGCCCTGCCACATTCTCACACGTTTACCAAGTAAAATAAATGTATTGGCATCCCATCCTACAGTGGTTGCACATAAATGAAGTAAAGCCAGTGCCCCTCAACTTAAAAAAGCTTTGGGAAATAAAGAGGCAACGGTGTGAAGTGGCTGAACCAGTTAAGCGCACACTTAGAGGCCCGTCAACACATGTGTAGCCAATAGTCACAGCTTCCGGTTCTGGCAGGGCTGACTCAGTCAGACGTTCATCCTTCCAAAGTTAACAAATCGAGTACCATGAGTTTGTGTAATAACCTTAAAAGTGTACATTGGACAGCAAAAGCTGGCCTGTGATGAGAATACTTGGGTGTTTTATAAGGATACCTTTCATATGATGTGAGTACCTGGATGTGTAAGGTGAATGACTGGAATATCATGTGAGTACTTGAGCATTTGATAACAACCTCCTGCATGTGAAGGGAGTAGCTGGTTACATGATGGTAACACAACAAACAATTTTGTTATCACTGTTAGTTCGTATCTATTCTCTTACAGTCTCACGTTTTCACTTTTCACCACAGACCTCTGTCTGGTTTGCCCCAGGCAGGGGCACAATATTCCACTAGGCCAACAAGCCTCAGTGTTGTAACACCACTACAGTAGCTATGCGTGCATCACTTATTCTCCAACACTTACCTGTTTGCCGCCACATGTGAAGCAGAATTGTCCGCCCTCTGTCAGCATGCATGAGGACACATGTATTGGTGCAGGGATTAGAGGCTGGCGGGGCCACACTGCTATAGTCTACTGGCCTCTCGATAGTGTGCTTTGGGACTTTTTGTTTATTCATTGATATTTTTAATACATTGATTTGATTTATATCAGACCTTGTACCACAACAATGTAAACAAATGGGAATAAACAAGAAAAGATTGAAAGATTAATTTCAGTTATAAAATGTAACAATAAATGTAACAATAATTAGAAAGCATCACATGATAAATATTATCAATATTAAAAATCACATGAATATCTATTCATTGCTATAATCAAAGAAATGTTATTACCGAGCATCAGTCACACTCAGAATTCATTCATAGTCAAAAACATTTTGTTAAAAACAAATCATTAAAAATATATTGCAACCAATTTCATTAATTAAGAAGCGTGCTGGAGATGCAAACATTCCAAAGGAACATTTGAACATATGATTTGGGAAAGCTGTGAGCTGGGAGCATTTTGGAGGAAAGTAACTTTGAAGTTCTCATGCTTGATGTTGCATTTGATTATGTACGTGTGCTTCTGGCAGAGGATGATTTGGGGGCTGATCTCACTTAGCCACATAGATGCTGGTTTTACAGGGCATCTAATTCTGCAAAAAAAGTCATTCTAAGGAAATGAAAAAATTAGGAAAGACCAACATTTGCAGAATGGGTTTCGACTGGTGGCCAGGATGGAGAGAGTTATTCTCTACAGAAGCAAAAAAAAATCATTTATTTGATCATATGTCGGGTAGGTTTTTAGATCTATTTGCTTAAGGGGTTTTGCTTTCCTCTTGAGGTTTTTCGTTTTGATCCACTGTGATATATGTTATCTATATATATGTTTTATTGTGATTGTATTTATTGTTCTGAAGTTGAATTGATTTGTATTTGTGGTAAAACGAATGAAAATGTAAATACAAAATAAATTCTGGCAATTAAGAAAAATGTGGCATACATTTTCAATAGTGCTATTGTAACCACACAAACAACATATATGGGATTCTTTCTTCATAGACTTCCTAGCTCCCAGCACATCCAATGTAGAGAATACGTTGAAACTGAATTGCATAAAAAAATTAACACTATATATATTTATAAACGCTAAGATATTTGGATTTCCAATTCTATATTTAGGAAAGACTTTAGCATACTCCGGTAAGTATCAATTTTAGAGTAAATACTTATAAATATTCCTTCATTCCTATTGAAAATCATGTTTGCGACCCTCTCTCCTAAAAGATCCAACATCCATCTGTGTTGGAAGTAGGAGCAGGTCAAAACCAATTAACTGTGATTTAGTTTAACATTCTTCAGCCAAATTAATCATGAAACCAGATTTCTTAATACCCACTGAGTCTTTTGCTGTAGAGAAGATGTAATTTTGGGCCATCAAATGAATCTATGTAATTCAATTCTCTTTATCATTGCTAGCACTGCCCTACTAGCGGATGACTAAAGGGCATATCTAATAGGGCACACCAAACTTCTTCCTCTAATATACTTACCTAAGCCATAAGGGTCTGAAAGTTAATTTCTACAACTGTAAACAACAACATGAGCAATATTCTGTTTAAAAAGCAAGATTAGAGGACTATTGAGAAGCCTCCTTGTTTTCTGTTAAATTTCTTCATTGTAGGAATTAAGGACAAATTGTATTCGCTATATTACATTTCGATTTTTCCCTGATGATATTATTTATTAAGAAATGTAAATATTTAACCTCTGATTTAGATCCTAATAGAACCTTATCAAGTGTCCCGGAATAGAGTTTTGTTTTTAAAAAGTCAAGCCCTAACATATTGCATCACAAAAGATTTTGACTTAGTTCATTTCAAACAGTTACTAATGGAGTACTTCCAAACTGCTGTTAAACTGCATTGCAGATCGGCCAATGTTTGATTGAAGATTGTCAGGTCATCTGCATATGTCAGCAAGATGATTTGTGTCTTGAAAGTCTTGGTGGAAAATTGTTTGCCCCAGAAAAAGCAACATTTAAGTCTGCTATGTTTAGATTAAAATATTTGCATAAGGGGCTATATAAAATATCCTCCCAGGTCTTCGATCGTATTTACATAAGACATTAGCCTGTCCCTCAGGACTAGGGATTCTAGAGGTTTTTGGTTTTGTAATTACAATAATGATATCCCCTTTTGCAAAATACACTTGCCACTTTTTCTGGGAGCTGAGCTTAAATAGTATATCAATTCTATGACAAAAGGAAAAACTTGGTTAAAATGTGCTGTCCAGGTTCCCTCTAGAATAGCTTAGGAGAAGCCTGCCAGGCGATTCCTCAGATTCCTCTGACAGAAGCCGGAATTCCCTAGAATCATTCCTGGATAGTATCCTCCGTATCTCAGTCGAAGTCTTAGATAGATGTGTTACTTGTAGGATTTTAATACATTTTTATATTTCTGTTTTAGTTTGGTAATGACATATTTGTGAGCAGGCCAGTTGAACCCATACATTTTAACTTGCTTAAGCTCCCTATGAACTTGCTTATTCTTAGTTAAAGGGGCTCAGGTGGAATGGCTGATACATTGCACCATTTGCGCGGAGCCCGTTGGGATTTGCACGGAATAAAAAGTCCCTACAGTGCAGGATGCGTCCATGGTCTGGTGTGGCAGATGAAGGGGCTGCTGCCTCTGACACTTAAATTAGGAGGCAGAAAAGAGCAGCAACTGTATTAGCACCACAGATGAAACATGCTCACCTAATTAAAGGGGAGTGGTACCCTTTCACCCCACAGACCAGACGCCACTTCTTGAGATGAAAATCTCCTACTTGTGAATGGTAAATGTATCCCTGAAATTATTTTGTTTAGGCGTTGCCCATGTATCTTCCACCAAGCATTGTGAACCACACATCTGTTTTTTTTCTGCCTGCCTCTCTTATAGCTCTTTTCCCACATCACAGAAAGCATGCTGCACAGAGGCGTTGCTGGCGGGGGGGATAAGGGGGCTATAGCCCCGGGTCTCTTGGTTGCAGCCCCAGATAGAAGCTCAGGGGTTACAACCAAAAGGCTATAGCTAGCCCCGAATCCTGCCAGTCCCGACATTAGCTTAGCCCCTGATAGTTTCCAGACCTAGCAACACCCCTGATGCTGCACCATGTTTTCATTAACAAGGAATGCGGGCACTGTGCATGGCAGCAGTTCAGATTGAAAGAGGTGCTGGCAGACCTCAGCCAGGCTGCCCTCCACAATGCCTTTAAGTGGCATTGGAAAATGAGCCGAGGCTGATCAAGGGTGCATGGCCTAATGGTGACGGTTGCACACCGTTTCACTAGGCCACGCCCCCTTGATGTGCCCCAGCTCAATGAGCTAGAGGAAGCCTTTTGCAGAGATCAGCACCCTCTCCCCAATAGGGGATCTCTACATTTATTTGCTAAAGGCTTTCCTGGCAGGTGGCAGTGCCTTGCCTTTTGAGCCTTAATGGTGGTGCTGTCCTTTGCCAGGTTGGCGAGGGGCAGCATCACAATTAAGGCAGAAAAGGTGAGGCCACTGGAAGCTGATGTATTTCTTTCTTAAAGCCTGAAGCTCCCGCGAATGAGAGGGAGCTTCAGGCTTTAGAAAAAATGGCCTCTGCTTCCAGCCACTTCACCTTTCTTCCATAATGGTGGTGCTGGCCCATGGTTATCACTTGCTTGAAGGGATGCCTCGCAGGTGAGGCGCCATCATTATGGATTAAAGGATTTTTTTCTGAAGCCTGAAGCTCTTGCAGATGAGCGAGTGCTTCAGGCTAGCACCGGCCCACTTAAAGCCCTGGCCCTCCATTAGTCTTAAGCTGTAGAGCCTGTGGGATGGGTCTCCATAGGTCGAGTATCACACGAGGTGGCAGCATTGTAACACTTTTTTCCAATGCTGGTATATTTCAAAGAGATAGAACTATTAGGCCACAATGGCATAGGGCAAGGGCCAAATCATTTGGTAATGGTCTGGCCAAAGCGAGGACATTACCGAAGAACAGTGGGCTGTCACCACATGGTACAGCCCGCCCCAGTGGCAATATGGCTATTAGCGTCTGTCGCTGGTGTTAAAAATACCCAAGTATGCAATTTTTAAGGAAAAAGAAAGTTGGCAGTTGAATCATGACACTGTGGTGGGCGGGGCCACTATGCCTCTGGAAGTGGGGAAAGTGCATAGGCCCCAGTGAGATGACGGGGTCACAGGGCTGGAGGATGAGAGTCTTGCATAGAGGTCAAAGAGGCCGGGAATTAAAGGGTACCACGTTCCCTTACTTTTCAGGGAAATCCATCATCGTTCCCTTTCTTTATGTGACCCAGAATACCGTTCCAGGACGGCAACTTTTTAAAAGAAAACTTTTGTTTTAAATATCATCCCTACTGGGGGTTCGAACCTGAGCCATCCTAATATCTTGCTTGTACAACATTGCACTGCGCTATCTCTCAAGTACTAGAAGGCAATTCTTTTTTGAATAGACTGGAATGTACGACCCTTTCCCAAACAGCCAAAAAGCCCAGCTTGAGGTGATCTGGGTCTGCGTATGAATGGCTGTAGGCTCAGACTTGTATGTTGGCAACTGGAGGGCTCTGTCTGTGGCTGACAATGTTCTTTAAGAGGTGTGAACGGTAGGTGGTGAAGGGGAGGCTGCATGCTGAGTGGGACAATGGCACACACTAATGGTGGTCATTTAAATCCATTTTCTTTCATTGTGTTTTCTTCAGTTTTACTAGAACTGTTGTAAAACACAATGTTGCAGGGTGCAGTGTAGGAAAGGAAAGACTCAGGAATGGGGTTTTAATCGGGAACAGGGAGTATGGTTGGAGTGGGCACAAAAGGGGCGGGGCGAGGGAACATAGTTCCACTATTTTTTCTTTTTTATTACACTTCGACCACTGGTCTTGCATCAGGCACCGGCCACTGAAGGAAGTGGGAGTGCAGTGGTGGAGAAGTGGCCTGGGTTCAGGGTAAGGAGCAGTGAAAATAAAATGGCAGTGTGGGAGTGGAGGCAAGCAAACGCAGGACGTGTGGGCTTCCGCGGGCAGAAATGCCTGCATTCCCCACGTTGTGATTGGCGTCGGGGCATTCCATGGGGGCTAATCTGTGTTCTCTGCCTATGTCAAGTTCAAGTGGTGAACAGTAAATTCCACCGTTGACCACTGCTTCCTGTGCTTGCCACTATGCGTGCAGGTGGTTGGTATCCTTACTTGAGAGCACACGCCTCTGGTGATGGATACTTTCAGGAACATAGCCTGGATGGGTGTCATTGACATTCTCCAGGCCACGCGTGTGGGCCCAGCAATGCTCCTGGAGTCACGATGAAGCACGGAAGTTAAACTAATTTAATCCATGGATAAAACCATGCCATCACTTCCTTTCACTAACAGGCTTGCACCAATGAGATAGTTCAGCTGGAGATCGCAAGAGCTGCAAAAGCTGCCACCTAGAAGGGCCTCAGGGTCAAATCCCAGAAGGACAACTCAGGTTTCATTGTTGCCCGGGAGATCCGTTGAAACACCGAGTCCACACATCAAAACAAAAAGCATTGTCCAAAAAAGTACTTTTCAAGGTTGCAAGGCTCCACTTTGCTGTGCTATGAGGTCTGTGGGACTTCACACTCGTGCATAGTACCAACGTAGCAATCTTTTGTTCATAGCTTCAGAACGGCTAGATAAGTTCAGGGCTCAAGTCGAGGGTACAGTCCACCCACTTTTTTCAGAGGGTGGACTCAATCCCCACCAGTTAAAATGATAAACATTTTTTTTGTTTTTTTTTTGTTTATTTGTTCTTGGTTTAAACAAACCTTTACAAAATCGATCTTACAAAATAACACTTTTTTAAAATGAAAAGAAAAAAGAACAAAACACTGTTAAGAGTTTACAATCAAAATCATAACGAAAGCATCAGAAACCGAACTATATACACATTTAGAAAAGATAAAAACATTTCTAACTCAAATCACATACTGTTTTTAAAAACGTAATTAATCGAATAATCAGTCGATGAGTAACCATTTCTCATTCTCTACCATATGAACTTAGGGTCATTACAAGTACCATTATCAAATAACTCCATAAAATAATCTGATCTTTGTTTACGCAAATAGGAACATTTCACCAAAATATGTTCTAAAGTCTCTTCCATTTCTGAGATGTTACAAAAGCGACAACATCTCTTTTCTTCCAAAGGATTCCTTAAGTGTAATATACTACGAGTGTACATAACATTAAGTCTAAATCGCATAAAAGAATTTCTATACCTTCTAGATGGATATTTGTTTAAGTAGTTTTCCATAACCATATCAAGTTTCCAGAAAGAGTGTACCTGATTATACAATTTAGAAGCATATACTTTTGATTTGGTAAGAGACCAATCCATCCCTTTTAAAATCCTTTTACATTTGTTAGGTTTATTTATCACTGTGCATTTAGCTATACCACAGTCCTCAATCGTGGATTCAATGGATTTATTTAGTTCAAGCATAAAAGGACATGAGGTGTCGATGCCTGCTTCCAAATAAAAGTTTGTGGGGCCTAATAACCTACATTTTCTCCATAACATGCATCTTTTGGTTACAACAAGTGAATGAAGTGATTGTAAACCCAATTCATACCTTAGCACTTCAAAGGGTATACAGCTAGGCAGAAAAAATAATAGACCCCTCCATATTAGACTTTCCAGAGATTTCAAAAAGTCTACAATACCTACATGATAGAATTCCAAACCATAAGTGATCCGCGGGACCACCTTTCTTAAATAAAACTCTCTCATCGGTTTCAAAGAAAACCCCCCAAATTTTCTCTCTAGCATTCTCATCTGTCTTAGGGCCACCTCTGCTTTAGTCTTCAATTGGTTTTTGAGTAAACTGACTGATTCTACGCCTGTAAAACAGTATCCAAGAAACTTGAATGCTTTCTGTATCTTAATTCGTTTACCCTCACAAAACCAAGAGTAAGAATATTGTTTCTTGTTTACTCGTCCCATTCGTATAATAGTCGTTTTATCAGGATTGATTTTCAAAAACAAATTACGTATAAATTGTTCAAAAATGACAATCAGTCGCTGTAAGCCCACCTTGGTATTGTCCATGAGAATGAAATCATCGGCATAAGCCAACCAAGATATTTCCTTCCCATTCAATTTAGGCGAAATCAAACCTCCATTTACAAAAGCAAATTGGGCTCCACTAACATACAGATTAAAGATTGTCGGTGCCAACATGCACCCTTGGCGTAGTCCGTTATTGGTTACAAACTCCGTGGATAGATCTCCCCCCGCATTCATTCGTACCACTAGTCTTGTGTCCGTGTACAACTCTATAACGATGTCTAATAAATGGTTTGGCATTTTTAAAGATTGTAATTTGTGCCATAGCCTTTGTCTGTCCACAAGATCAAATGCCTGGCTAAGGTCCATAGATGCAACATAAGTTTGGCCCTTTCCTTTAGTCCAGGTTTTACTTTGCAGACATTTCAAAATCAATCCACTACAGTCAGTACCACAATTTTTTCTAAAGCCAATTTGATTCATACTCAAGATCTGATTCTGATCCATCCATCTCTGAATATCAATAAGAACCAAAGAAGCAAATATTTTGGAGTCCGAATCTGCCATCGCTATTGGTCTGTAGTTGGTGGGCAATACTCTTGAGCCTTTTTTAAATATCGGAATAACCACAGAGACTCTCCAAGAAAGAGGGATAGTTTTCGACATACACACATCCTTAAATAGAATACATAATATTTTTGCCCACAGTAGTGGGTTACATTTCAATACCTTATTGCTTAAGTTATTGAGGCCCGGGGCCCCCGTGTTTTTAGATTTCATTATAAGACTCCTAATTATATCCACCTCGCATCTCATAGACCATTCAGAAGATCCCAATCTCAGAAATGCTTGACTTTGTTCATTGGATTTATATAGCTCTGCAAAATGACCCGCCCAAGTACTTTCAGGAATTGGGTTTACCGTTGTCATCACCTGAGATGAATCAACATTGTTCATTAATTGCCAAAAGTTTGAGGATGTCACCCCCCTCATAGCATTCAAAATACTTTCTCCATCGCGTTGGGCAATGATACCTTTATGGCTAATCAGCCAATTTTTATAAGATTGTTTCAGACGTTTAATATCAATCCAGGCACTGGCATCAGTTCTACTCAATTTGCGTAGTCTACGGATCTCCCTATTCAGCTCTCTTTTTCTTTCATAGACCTCTATATCCATAGAGTGTCTATGGAGTATGGGTTGAATTTTTTTATCATACTTCATTACACTTTTAATTTTGGTTCCAATAGTAGAATTGAATTCTGGTACAGAGAACATTTGGAGACGTTGTTCCAACTTAGTGTTATCGTATTCAGCAACCAGAGTCGATATAAATTTATTGGTAGTGTTAAAAGACCATTTTATTCTATTGTTGGCAGTATTGACCAATAGTTCCTTATTGTAACTTCGTTTAGTTTTCTCATAAATTGTAGATTCAAAGTCCACTATCAGCATACAATGGTCACTCGTTGCCACATTTCTTACTTCTAATTTGGACATTGAATAACTCAGTTTGGCACTCAGAAAAATATAATCAATCGTGGACACACAACCTCTCGCGTTCCAAGTATAATGATCATTGGGTATCTGCTTTAGTCCCCACATTTCAGTATATTTTAGCCATAAAAAGCCTCTAAGTTTCTGGTTGCCAAACAAACTAGATGCTACTTGGAGATACAAAAGTTCTCCTGTCAGTTTATCTACGCTACAATCAGCATTAAGGTCACCTGCTATAATAATCTGACCATCAAAGTTTGTTAATGTCCACTGGTCAATTATAGTACCTAGATCGATTAAGTTAGTTTCGAGCTGTTGATCTCTTAATTCATTGGCATTGCAGTATACATTAATGACCAGTAAAGAGAAACAGTTCGACTTCACACCAACCACATATTCCGTAATGAGAAAGGAGTGACCTTGTTTCTGAGAATTTATCTTCGAGATACTTGAGGAAACTTTAGATGCAGTAAATATACCACCCTTTGGTCTACCTTTTGGTCCCTTTTTGGCACATAGGTCGTCCACCACAAAGTCTACCAAACCGACACGCGAAGTAAGCCAAGTTTCCTGTAACATTAGGAAATCAAAACGATGCAACTCTTTCATCAGTTGTTCATTATTGAAAAGATTGAAGTTGCCTCGTGAATTCCAGCAAAGCAGCTTCAAATTGTGTTTACTAGCTATGCAGGTTTAACCAATTCTTTTAGGTTGTAGATTGCATCACGCAATGATAGTGCCAGCCATCTCCAATCTTGTTTTTCTAAAACTTCATCATTACTTTGTTTCGGGGGGTATTTTGCCTGTTCAGAACCTTCTTGTACTGAGGGTCTTCCTCTATCTAGGGCTTGCTCAGTGGTTGCTAAGTCATTGAAGGGAAAAAGATCAAACCCCATGCGTTGCAGTGCTTCTGCCTCCTTCAAAATCATTGAACGAACTAAAGGGGATGGAATTACCAACCTTACACAGTCTATTCTTTCATTATCTATAAAATCAACCAGATGAATATCAGCTGAAGTGATAAGTTTGAGTTCAGGTACCCCTGCAAATAGTGAAAGAATATAAGATCTATTCAATGGTTGATTTCTCTCGTCTTTAAACAATGAGCATAGAATCAGTCCCGGCATCGTTGGAAAAGCCAAAGGTCTAGACTCTTGAACCTGATTTTGATCATAAGGATGTTTTTCGTTGTACCATTTATCCTCCCCTCTTACATAAGAGCGATATTCACGTTCGTTCCTCTCTTCATATGACAAGACCTTTTCTCTATTCTCACATGTATGAGGTGCATCTTTATTCCGCAACCTTTTATTATCTTCCACAATATCCTGCATATTTTTTAGCAGTTCACCAATTAGATCTCGTTCATTGGCCTTATGATCTTTCGTTATGTCAGTCAAAGCTTCATTTGATTTAAATTTATCCGATGCAACCCTGGTTGGTTTCTCTGTTTGTGATACCAGTCCATCACTTTTAGTGTATGGGATATCACTCTTAACATTATTAGCATCATTTTTTTCTTTCAACCTTTTGTTTTCAATCATCAAATCCTGCATGTTTCTGAGAATATCCTCCATATATAGCTGCATCTTTGTTGGGGAGGTATTGGAATTGAGAAATCCTTCCTTATTACATTGAAGTGAGGATATTTCATCTAGTTTGTTACCAGAAGTAACAGACGTTTTGCTTGTAAATGACAGAGTGTTATCTTTCAGAGTATCTTTATGATATAAACCAGTATTTACCGAGTGAACAATTGGCCTTGTTCTGGGCTTAGTTAACTCACCATGGTCACCAGATAGTTGGTTTTTAGTAATTTGATCAGTACCAGAGTTATTTTCAGAGATCTTGTTAGTTTCATCTGTCTCTCGTATAGTTACACCCTTACCCTCAATGTTAGGTGATACTTTAAAGATCTTAAAAATGTCACTTAGCCCATTTTCCAGTCTCTTGTTCTCCACAAGTAAATCCGTTGGTTTTTTCTTTTTCATCACTTCATATATGCCCTCCATTCCTTCTTCATACTCACTCTGGGTCGCCTGATCTAAGGAGGTTCTCCCAGTTTCCAACATAATCGTATGCCTGTCACCCTTTTGTAAGGCCATATCGGCAGTTACATCTTCTACCTCCTCATCAATCATATGCCTCATATCCAGATCTCTTAAGTATTTCCTTGAGGATTTATTCTTGAGGTCAGCCTTTTTTGATTTATTATTATTTTTTTTGGCTTGTTTTTTAGCTGCCCTGGATAGCGTATTGCCCGTCTCGGGGTCTATAATTATGATCTTTGGGTCATTTTTGGGTATAGCTACAGCCTTCTTTGCCACAATATCCGAAAAAGTGGGAACTCTCTCAGTATTCATGGGTATTATTTTTTTTTTCAACAATTCGGAGGAATCAGATGGACTCAACATCTGCCCTTCATCTTCCACATTACCCCAACATTTCTTTTCGACTGCCCTCATTGTCATGGACCCCTTTAGTAGGGGCATTAATAAATCAGATAAATCTTTAGGTAATACCTTTATACTTTTCACTATTGGTGTAAAGGCATCTGATATAGATTTTGGAATCTTGTCAAAAGCTGATACTAATGTCGTCAGCAATTCATTATTTTTCCTCAGTTCAGCCAGAATGGCTCTATTAAAGATACCCAACATGGTCATGGTATCTTCCATATGTGGAAATTCGTTGACACCCCCAGAGTTTATGTCATATATGGGGTCTGGCAAGTTATCGTCCGAAATAAAGATAGCGGGAGTGTCTAGATCAAGAACGCCCATCCCATCAGTGATATTTTCTTTAAGTGTGTTACTACGCGTCTCTTCAGTTATATCATCCCCTTGCTGTAATTCGCCACATATCCCTTCTATCTCATGATCAAACATTGGTTGGGAAGGATCCAGATTTCCATCATTGTTTCTGATTTCTGCTGATCAGTCTTGCGCACATTGTAACATTTCCTCCTCATCTACACAAGGGGCAGGTAGGGGTAGGGCAGCCGCACGGGCTAAACTGGCCCTGCGAGTGCTGACGGCATTAAAGAAATCCGCTCTATGATCTTTACGGAGAGCGTTTAATTTAAATTTACCCATATCGCTATTGTTGTTGGAAGAAATGATATCTTCTATCACAGTCTAATAAAGTCTAGATATTAGTTGAAACTTTCCCCCTGCACAACAGAGTATTCAACTCTCATTAGGAAAGCTTCAAAAACCTGGCACCACCTAGGATATAGATTTAAAAGCTAGAACAAAGTCATTTAGCAAAACAAAAAACACAAACCGCGAACAGCAAACAGCGCTTTACTGTGCTTCCCGGTGCGCGCGCGAGTGCGCTGCACCATGGGAATTTGTAGAAGTGAAAAAGTGCCCGAGGCACAAAATAGGCAGAGCCACCAGCGCACACTCCAGGCAGCGTGGTGCAACTGCTAAAGACGTCCTCCGGCCCGATACTTCGTGAATCCAGTAAGAGACTTCACGAGCACTGTATATACGATCCTGACTGGCCAGCAAACAGCGCTTTACTGTGCTTCCCGGTGCGCATTTAATTGTCATTTAAACATTTAATGTCTTCTTTGAGTTAAAGCCAACCACAGGATCGAACCACAGTCGTCACGTCGGACACTTCACCATTGCACTATATAACCTGATTAAAAAAAATAACAAACTAAAGGTGAAATGTCCCTTTTCAGTACTGCAAGCTCCAGGGAAAACATTTGAATTGGTTCATAGAGTTTAAAACATGCACAACTTTTAACGTTTTCAAAAACACTATTAGAAGAAAATATCCTCTCTTGGTTTTGTGTGTGTGTTGATTTTATGAAAGCAACTGCCATTTGTCCTGTGCAATTTGAGTGGTTATGCCAAGCCAATTGAATGAAATATGCATATTTCACCTTGATATGCACATTTCTGACAACGTCACAATCCATTGCGTTTGTTGATGAGTCCCTCCATTTTTATTTTTAGGACTTGACAGTGATGGTTTCCACAGCACTTTACTGCAAAGCAAGTTCCATCAAAGCTCTGCAGGAACGCGGAGTGTATATAAAAGGGGGTGCAAAAGAAGGCGGCGTGCCACCCAATAGTAGTGCAGAGGGGTAAGTGCAGTATTCATTTCAAGTGCAGACGAACGGTTTAGGTCTACGTGAGCACAACATTTTTTTACCTGTTTTTTTTGGTCTTTTGTTTGCTCTAAAATAAGGGGATGACACCCCACACACGCCCCCCACTTCCCTCACCTTAACCTATTATTCTCTTTCCCCACCCTATATATATCTTTAAATAAATTTGACCAAAATCCCCCAAAAAATCGATCAGATTTAAAAGTATGCGAATACCCAGACGACCTACCTACAGGATCTAGAGGTCAGCATATACATTCCATGTGCCTCCACTTTTCTTAAGGGCATTTACCATCCAATCTGGATGCAGGCTAGCCTGCGGGGCAAAAGAGAAATGCCCGAACATGCTAAGGGGGCAGGGTTTTGGTCACAGTGGGGCAGTTTGATGAGCTACTTCACTGTGCTGCTAGTTGCTTTGGCCAGTGTTCTTGAGCACATGCTCCTTAAAATTCACAATTTGCAACACATTTTATTTAAACAAACTGCCTCGTGCTTACTACTCAAAGAGTCTGTCACAGAAGAAATGAATTGCCATTTGCGACTCTGGGCCACGTTTCCATTGATCCCCAAGCCAATTTTATGCCTCAATCCGACCCTGGTCAGTTCTGGTTATTCTACACATGCTGCTGTTTCCTAAAACCTGTACGTTGTGTTCCAAATGATCGCACTGAAGAGTACATCTGAATTCAATTGATGTTGAGACCATGCTTTAATATCAGGCATACCTCTAAATGACCCAGAGATGGAGCAATCAGTGTTAATTTCATTAAAATAGTGCATGTGATAGCCAGAGCGATTTTACGTTAAGCCATGCCGATGGTAAATCGTAGACCTAATCTCATTGCCGAACTCTGATCAATATCTGTCCTGGACTCTACACTGTGCATTTCTGCTCAGAGCCAGACGTGTGTCATCGGAGCATGTGCAGGAACACGCAGAGCATGGGTGTGGCTTGCACGGAGGGCTGGGAAGGGGGCGGAACACCAAAAATGCGGAAGAACTTGCTCATAAATGGGCCTTCCGGGGAGCGGCCTGCAGACAGTACCTCGCATGTCCACAATTGCACGGCACGAGACGTGCTCATGAATTCAATCACGCAACCTCTCGGCTGGGAAATGGCCATGCAAGTCCTTCATACTATCCGCCACCGAAGGCAGGCGTAAGTACACTTTTGCATTGGATTCACAACGGAGAGGTGGGGTTGCATGTTGGGTTAGGGCACACTCAAGGCATATCTCTGTTCAGACAATAACCACTTAGAATGAGGAAATTTGTAAGGTGCACCCCAAAACCGTTAACCAGAAATCTCTTTTGTAAGACAAGATTTACTTATAGCACCTACACAGATGCAATAAGAGGATATAAATGGTTAATAAATCAAACATTGCCTAAGTAATACATGCCTGATTTATGCTCCATGTTTTCTGTCTGTTTGCTTACTTTGCCATTTGTACTGGCCACACGTTTACCAATATGGTATGTAACAGTAAATTATTATTTATTGAGTTTGGAACTTGAACATTTTTGATGATGTAATCCGTATAACATTTATGTGCAAAATGGCAGCCTTAAAGACAACCTATGGTCGAAACACGTGTCGGCTGCAAGCAGGCATTGCCATCAGAATTTGAATAAACCTTGTTTATGATAATCTGATCTATGTTGGATGAATTCATGAGACAATTGAACTGTATCATAAGTGGATGATAACACTCCAGTTGATATTGAACTATAGTTACTCTGCTGGCCCTGTGTGATACACCAAATCAGTGCAGACTAACACTGACACATAATAGCCTTGCTCTCAATGAAACTAAAACATAATTTCTGTTAGTAGGGCCACATCAAAGGCTGGCCAAACTACCTTTCACATATAAAAGTTTCACTATTGCGGGATGCACTATTGACGTACTACCTAAAGTTAGAACTCTTGGTGTTTATTTTGACGCCACTGCCTATGTTAATGCTGTGGTCTCCTCCTCTGCCTATTACCTGAAAATGTTAAGTCAGATCAGGCCATACATTTCTGATGTCAACTGTGCCACTCTGCCTAGGACATTTATTGGGGCCAAAATAGATTATTGTGAAAGCCTGCTTGTGGGCAAGTCTCAGAAAAATATGGTCAAATTCAGGTACGTGCTGTGAGGATTGTGGCTCATCTCAAGCGGCGATCGCATATTTTCGCTGCTCACAGAGCATGAAAATGGCTGCCGATCAACGAACGATTGCATTTTAGGGTTGCCACTATTATCCATAAATGCCTCTTTAGAAAAAGTCCAGCATATCTTAAACAGTGGCTGTAGGTTAAACGTCAAGTGCGTTTCTTAAGGTCTATCCAGGGCAATCTGTTTACTGTGCCCCAAGTAAAACTGGAGAGGGCTGGCAAACGTTCTTTTGATTTTCTTGCCCCATCGCTTTGGAATGGATGGCCACTGTATTTGAGACTGGAAAAATTCGCTTTTATGCTTTAAGAAGGACTGGAAAACGTTTTATTTTACTTGATTGGATTTTAGCTTGTGGGTCTTTGTTGCCTTTTACTTGCTCCTTCTTACTCTGCTTGTCTTTTATCCGTTTTAATGTTTGTTATTGTTTCTGTTTCTGCTTTTTATTGTGCTTTTATCTGTTTTGTTTTTCACCTTCTCTTATCATTGATCTTCGTTCCATGCCATGTATTTTTGCGTCTGTTTGCCCGTGGGCCCGAGGCGCATTATCAATGGATAAATAAGTAATGACAAGCGAACGGGGAGCTAACAACGGGGGACGTAGTGGGAGGTCAGGCAGTTTGGCAGTAGCGGATCTACAAGCAAGCAGGTGATGAACAGTGGGGAGCGGGTCCCGCATTCTCAGGTAGGGTGGGGAGTGGACTTAGGTGTTCTGGAGGAACCTTTCCTTGGAGTCTTCTGCTCCTTCCGGAGATGTAGAAGCGAGGGGGCGAGCTTGGATGCTCTTGATTTGGAGGGTTTGGAGTTTGTTTGGTGGGAGCCCACTGTACTGTGGAAGTAAGGTTGACGCTCATGTAGGGTTGGGAAAGACCTGAGTGGTGTCCTGGGGCAGGTTCATTGACTGGCCTGGGTGCTAAGCGGGGTGACGTGAAGTGCAGGTGCCTTTCAGTGGGGAGTCACGCGTATCATCAGGGTCGGGTGATGTGCTTAGGCCACCGGGCCGGGCCATGAATCCCCCAGCTATTTTAGGGCAGACTTGGTGCTCCTCTGCCAGTCTGGGTGCAGGGCAGGGGAGTTGCTAGGTCTGGAAAAGACCCGGGGCTAAGCTGATGTCGGCACTGTTGGGACTGGGGGCTAGCTAGTCCTTTGGCTGTAGCTCCTGAGATTCTATCCGGGGCTACAACCAAAAGACCAGGGGCTATAGCCCCCTTAGCCCCCCCCTAGCAACGCCCCTGGTGCAGGGTTATTCCTAGCTAATATAAGATATGTGTTAGTGAATGACACCCCAGTACCTTTCCCATTCTTGATGCAGGCATGTTGTTTTGGGGGGTAAACTCGCATTTTGATCTTGGTTGCTGGGACAGCAGCAAGCTTTGGCGAACGGATAAATCGAGCCAAAACCTGCCCACATTTCCAACCGAATATCCTGAAAGAAACATTTTATTCCATGTGAATAATTAGTGTCAGATTGTGCCAAAGAGGTATCTGGAAATATCCACTTCATATAATTTCCTGGAAGTGCTACACACCGAACCCCAAGAACAGGGCCCGTCTAATCAATTCCCTTTCGAAAGTGACAATGACTTTTTCCTGTTACATTCTTTCAATAAGAGAGGAAAAAAAAAAGAAAGTGAGCCCGTTGAGACACTGCGGATATTTATAAACATAATTAGCAGACATATTCCTGCCGCCAGTCAATCATGTGTCACCAACGCTCGGCGCAAATTACCCAGAGATTAAGAACTGCTGTTGGGAGGTGGTTGGAAGGACCCGTACCAGCCGCTGACTCGGGAATTGGCAACAGATGGGCCCATCCATCGGTTCAATTGATCCTGCCACTGCCCACGCCGCTCCAGCGCTGTCGCCCCTCCCCGGTCACTTAGGACAACCCCTGCTTCTTTAAGCGCCATTGATTTCCCGTGATTCCCCGCGCCTGTCCAGTGCATGTTCACTTCCTTTCACGCGGCATGCATTCATTCGCCGTTCTCTCTGTGTGCGGCGCTCGCAGTTTTGTATTAGAGAAGTCATGGACAATGCACTCACTGCAAGCCTATGAGCACACCGAAGTGCATGCGCAAGTCATTCCTGTAGGTCAAAGGCAATGTGAATACCTGCGTCGCAAACCTAGCTCCAAAAAACACCCATTTATCCTTTACGTTCTGGGACTTGCAGTCATATATTTACAATGGAAAAAGGAAAACGACAACTACCAGAGTACAAAGCGCGAGAAACAGCGCAAGATGCACACAGACCCTCCTGACATGGGCCCCCGTCTTCCACCTGTGCAGTAAATGACATGATGCAGTGTACGTGTGTCAATTCATAACCTCTCCATGTAACGCCCTTGCAGCGGTGTGGGGAGCGTCTGATCCTGTTATGCATGGCCCCACGTTTTGCATTGTATTGTTTGTTTGCTTGTTAGCGGTTTGCCCCATTTCCTGTTGCAAGGTCAGATAATGTGCAGATTCTCTGATTGTCTAAAGCTGTAGGGGTCGACAATTCTTGGCTTTCCGGATGAAATGCACTAATACTACCACCAGGCCTAGCCAGCATAGTTCATATTATAGGAGTTGTAGCCCAAAACAGATGGAGAACCACAGATGGCAACCCCACGGCTACATGATACCAACCGGATTACTTTAAAGTCTTCCTCCAGTCTCTCTTTTGCTGAAGAATTGTTTGCAGCTGTCTAGAAATCTTTGTAAGGCTTAAATCCTCTCGCCTTGGAAGCAAAACGACATGAGCACCACAGGTTGCAGCCCAGAGTCCGTGCTTAGAAACCTTTGGGTATTAAGCGCGTTATGAATAAGCTATCATATCAAAGAGGGGGTTGTAAGTGACAAACAAGAACACACAATCTTTGCTCTCTTTCTATTTTTATTGCACTGAGTTGTCTCCAGGGTCCTATGGAACTAATTGTCTGCAATGTTCTCTTTATTGTTATTTATTGTAGGGGCTGGAAATTCCCCTACACGACCTGAAGGTCAATTTTGATGCCCTTTAGGTAGGGTGAAGGAGGAAACATAGTTGCCAAAAGGGCTGACATATGACAACAACATCTGAAACTGTTGTCTTCCGACAAAGGATGTAGAAACGAGCGGGGGTTGGGTGGGGGGGGGGGGGGTGGCGTGATTGTTAAGGACAACAAATCTAATATGTTGGTTCTATCTAAACTGCCAACCACTCCTAGGGGAATTTTTGGTAACGGCCAGAAACTAGGATTGTGTCACAGCTGTGATACCTCGGAGTTGGATGTCATAGTACTTAGGATAATCGTGTTGATGATCAGGCTAGAATAATGGAACAAGCTACTAGAAATATCGTTCGGCTTTCCCGGAGTATAGAAAACCATGCTGTTAAGAATGTAACTTCAATATATCAAGCTGAAAGTGTGGCAGTGAATGGCGCCCCGTTTTGGTGCTGTGATGATTCTTATGTAATGCAGAGTGATGCAGACCTCATATGCCTGCCAACTTGTGGGTGTAGCGAGATCCACCTCTACTTTCCTTGTATGCAAATCGGGTTTAACTTAGGTGTCTGATTTCATTTCCCCAGTGATACTTTGTTTGTACGGTTTGGAAGAATGGTTGTGTTTTTTTGGCCAAATCTTTACTGGGATATTTGATGGGGAATTTTTCAGCTGATAGAATATCATGGTTACAGTATGTGAAACCAAATCTTGATGCATTGGGACCGGTTCGTTCATTCATTCGAGTGCCCCAATCTTATCCTGACTGAGTCCAGGATCACATTAAGATTGTTTTCCTCTAATGTAGAACAACAGAGAGACAATCTCATATGTGTAGAACAAGATAATTGTTCTATATTTGCAAATTGCTCCATCACTGGGCTCAGCTGGCTATTTAGGTTGGGTTTCAGACTGGCCCTATTGCTGCTCATGTCCTCCAGTCATCTTTGGGTTCCTAGAGTTATGCAGATTGCAGATGCCCCTGTAATTGTGGTGCACTTGAAACAATTGTACATGTTCTGATTTTCTGTGATTTATACACCACCATAATAAACACAATTTATAACATTTGTTATAGTATAGGATTCATATTTTAACTTAATCTTTATTTAACATTTTCAATTTTTACCAAGACCAAAATCTCACTGTCCTACTGACTACATTTCACCAAAACCAATAATCCAACAGCCCCTGCCCCCCACTCTATATTACCACCCCAATAAATAAATGTAATTCTGGGTGTTCTGAAACAGTCGCATTACACTAACAAGACAGTAGATGCTCAAAATGGAATACGTAGGATATATAAGTACTTTTCTGACTTAAACAATAACAACCCTGCACTCCTCTTACCACAAGAGTCAACGGCCCTCGTTACGACTCCAGCGCCGGTAACTTACCGATTCCGCCAATGGTAAATGGGGAATTACCACCCCATTCCAAGGTTGGCAGGGCGGTAATTCCCCATTTACCATTGGCCCTTCCCCATTCCCATTTTTGCCCCATAGGGCTCAATGGGACTGGGGAAGGCAGTAATTATGGTACCGCAAATTGCGGTACCGTAATTACCTCGAAATTCCCTTTGCCGGTCCCTACTTTAACAGCTGGTCCAGACCAGCCGTTAAGGTCAGGAGCCACAAAGGGACCTCGTAATCAGGCGTTAAGGGTTTAACAGCGCCAACACCTTTTACGGCGCCGTTAACCCCTTAACGCCAGGGTCGTAATGACCCCAACATCTTTTCCCTGGGATACCCCCCATCCCAGACCTGCCCCTAAGGTCCTGTAGTTCCCCATCTAGTTATGAATGTCCCCCATTCCTCCCGGAACTATCTCATGTGGTCATGGACTATGGCAGTAACTTATCCATAATGAAAGTATCCAACAGTTTTTTCAGTCATTCCGTTTTGTTTGACAACCTATAGTCTTTCCATTTCTGTGCTGCAGCCAGTCTTCCTGCCAGAAAAATGTCCTCCCACATTGTCAGGAAATGGTACTCTGCATCTACCAGGCAGATGCCCAGTAACATTTGCAGAGGATTCCAATGATCTCCTTCATCCAGCTCAGGACCTCTGCCCAGTATATCTGGATTTTGGGGCAGTGCCACCACATGTGATCGAGAGTGCCCATTTGACCAAACACTTAAGGGCATAACAGAGATACACCATTGGACATTTTCGAGAGCTTCACTAGGTCAAGGTGCCACGCATGAAGCATTTTGAAGTTATGCTCTATTGTTGCTGTGAAACCGTTCCCATGGAATGTCACGTAATACATGTTGTCCCATATTTCTTCCGAGATATCCACTCCAACTAGGTCTGACCAGAATATCTAAAATTTCTGCCTACCTGAGGTGTATGCAATTACAACTGTTTCAAAGGTCTCTCTCCAGTTGGCCTTTCCATTTTGGATCTGTTATCTTCCCTTTGAATCTCAGGTATTCAAATACGGTCATCACTTCCTTTCCCAATGATAAACTGAAGTCATCATAGTCCCTAAACTCACCTTCAAGAAACAGCTGACCTGCCCCCTCTAAGCCTCTATCAGACCAGATTTGTGAGTGGCGGAAGCTCAGTGGAGTAAGGTCGATGAGGCCTCCCCATAGCAGCTCATAGGGGATGGCCAGGAGAATAATTTCACGTTCGCATTACCGTTTTTCCACAGTTCCCACAGAACCTCTACAGTAGGGTGCTTTCGTATGCAGTCTGGAATTGACTTAACTGGAGCTCAAAACCAGTCTCTAACTTTTTTCGGATATGTCGCCATATCCTCATGATAAGCCCAATACATATTCATAACATCTCACATGTGTTCTAGAAGAACTCTAAGCTAGGCAGCGTTATAGTATAGATAAAAATCTGGGAAATCAACCCCCGCCCCCTTCTTTAGGAAGTGTGTTGCTTTTTTAATTCTCTGCCTTTTACCCTGCCAAATGAAATTTGAAATCATACAATCAAGGGAGATGAAGAAGGGCTCAGGGAGCGGTGCTGGGATTGCCGAAAAAAGATATAACAATCTGTCTAAGACATTCATTTTTATCCAGGTCATTCTCCCATGCCACGAAAGCATCAATGGAGACCATCACTGTAAGTCTCTCTTCACTGTTTCCAAGAAGGGATACAAATTGATGTGTATTAGGTTAGCAACAACTGGATGGACCTGGACTCACAGGCATTTAATTGCCTCGTCTTCAACCATCATCCCCTCTATTTCTTTCTTGCCTTCTAGGCTGGGACTATGAATCCCTGCGGGCATGTCACCTGACTTGGCTACATTGATCTGCAATCCAGAAAAACTGCCAAACCAATTAATCTCACCCATAAATTCTGGCAATGAGGTTTGGATGTGACACAGGTAGCCCAATATTTTGTCCACAAAGAGGGACATTTTAAATTCCACCTGCCCACATTTTCTGCCCTTAATTCTCGGGTTTTCTCGTAATGCTGTTGCCAGTGGCTTCATTATTAATGCATATAGCAATGGAGAGAGAGGACACACCTGCCTCGTTCCCCTGGTCAATGGGAATGATGATGTCAATTTCCTCTTAACCTGGACTCTAGCCAATGGGGCTCTATATAGTGCAGCAACTCATTTACAGAAGTTTTGACTTAGCCCAAATTTCTCTCACTCTTTCCCCATATATTGCCACTCCACCCTGTCAAAGGCTTTTTCAGAGTCCATCGTGACCACCCCTGCCTCGAGGTGTGCTCCTGTGCATAATGTCTCAAGTCAAGTGTTTTTTTAATGTTGTCTGAGCCTTGTCGTCCCTTGACAAACTCAACCTGGTCACCATGGACTAGTGAGCGCAGCACCCCCTCCAGTGTAGAACCCAACAATTGTGCAAGAATCGTTACATCAGTGTTGTGTAGGAAGATGGGTCTGTACAACAAACAGGCCTTTGGGTCCTTCCCATCCTTGTGTATTAGTACAATTATAGCTCCCAACATCGAATCCAGTAGGATCCCTCCAGTAAGAACTGCATTAAGCAATTTTGTCAAAGGAGAGGCTAGGGTGGATTGAAACATTTTATACAAAATGGACTGAAAATCCATCATCACCCGGGGAGGTTCCTGATTTAATTCCCTTAATAGTTTGAATTGCCTCTTCATCTGTGATGGGAGAATCTAAGGTGTCCGCTGTCTCTCTAGTGATCGCCAGTGTTTTTAACTGGTCCAGGAAATGCAAAATATGGGTACCATTCCCTACATATTATTATATGTAGGGCTGTTTACAGTAGAGCCGAAATGCTTCCCCAATATTATCTGTGTGGTACATTGTTTTACCCTGTGCAGAGTGGATCACAGCCAACATCTTGGATTTTTCTCTTAACTTACAAGCCAGAACCTTATCTGCCTTGTCACCTTTTTCATGATATTTCTGTTTTATAAACAGTAATTTCCGTTCCTCGTCTTGTATCAACAAAGCTTTAAGCTGGGCCTTACAGCTCTCAATCTTTTTGGCGGAGGCTTGAGTTAAGTATCCATTGGGTGCATCTCCCAGGTGTATTGCTTCTATTTTCTGTCTCAGGTTTGCTTCCTCCCCCTGACGTTCTGTTTTTTTTATGGGAGCCCAACCTAATGAGTTCTCCTCTAATTATTGTTTTAAAGGCTTCCCACACCATGGGGAACCCCACTTCTCCTTTATTGTTTTGAGCAAAATAGTCCTTTATGTTAGCAGACCTCAGACCAACTATTCATCCTGGAGCAGAGAGTTATTGCACATTCAACTGCACCTTCTGGTTTCTCCAGCCCAATTACCCATTTTGACCAAGACCATGTCATGATCCGATCAGGCAATCAATTCTATAGATGTGTCTTCCACGTAGCTTTTAATCCTCTCACCAACCAGAATAATATTGATCCTCAAGTAAGAATCATATACTTGTGAGTAATACGTGAAGGGCGTGTCTCCTGTCTCCCGTGCCAGTAACAAGTCTGTCATACTCAGACCCTTGTTAATCTCTACAAATCTCTGCGATTCCCCCTCCCTGATTTGCGGGGCATTCGGTACCTTGAGTAATTTCCTATCTCAAGCGGGGTCCAACACCATATTAAAGTGGCCTCCTATCACTGAGGGGCCCTCCACAAATATTCTTTTTTGTCTGCAAGGGATTCCAAAAATGCTATATGGCCAAGTTTGGGTGAGTATGCCAGTCCCACAGTGATTTTGTTCCCCTGGAGAGTACCTTTCAAGAAAACATATCAACCCTCAGAATCCATTAGCTCTTCTTCAACCACTAGGACCACCCTCGTCACCACCACATCGCCACTCCTCTTTTTTTGGTTGTTGCAGAAGCATAAAATGCTAACTCAGTGGAATGACCTTTGAGCGTTGGCTCTTTCCCACAAAGCCAATGGGTCTCCTGCAGGAATAGCCAGTCCATTTGTGAATGGGTGAACTCTTGCAAAGTGAAAGAACATTTAGTCGGGGAATTCAGCCCTCGGGCATTGAAGGAGCCCAGGGTGAGCATTGTAATCTTGTTAAGCATGGACGTGATTGTCACCATTTCCCTAACCTACCCAGTTTCCACCTGTCAAAAGAACAGTGTCTAGCATTAAATACACATACTGGAAACATTTCAAACCATTTCACAAACAATGAACAGCCCCACCCCTCAACCGCCCCTACGAACATCCCATACCCCCGGCGTCCAGTCCGGATTCTTTATTGGATGCTCACTGGAACCAGACCACCACAACCCCCTGCATCTCTGGGTGGGCTAAATATATTATCTCTGTGTCCTGAGCCCCCACCAGGCATAAAAACGACCATTAACACTTCCCATTCCCTTCAGCTTACCCACCCCCTCCGTAATAGCATACTACTTCACCCCTCTAACAAGCCAATTTTGATACCCCTTTCCCTGGCCACTCTGTGAATTGCTAATATAGCCTCCAAATTACAAAGGTCTATCGCACCTTCACAATGTTATACTTGCTGTTAAGCGCTATGCAGACCCCTTACAAAACCTCAGTGTTCTGGTTTAGAGTCCTTGTGGCGACATTCTTTTTTATCAGGCTGTTGAGTGTTTATTTTCTTGAATTTGAGGGAACCCGGGATTCGTTTTCTGGTCTTATTGTTCACACCATCCCCTTTATATGCTCGGCACGCTCTAGAATGAGCTTCTTGGGGATCTAAATCAGTGCACTGTTCATCCGATACCCTCCGCACATCCTCTTCCATCACCAGCTTGTAACTTTGACCTTCCAACTCAAACAAGAGGGAGAAGGGGTAGCCCCGGTAGTATTGCACCCCTTTCTCAGTTTGCATCGAGTCAAGGGAGCACAGAGGCATCGCTTGGCAAGCATGAAGCTAGAGAGGTCCTGGTATGTAACAATCTTGGAAGTCCCTTAAGATACCTGACCTTCTCTTCTAGATCCTTCCAATACGTTAACCTTTTCAGTGCAATAATGAAATCTCACCTGCACGGACCTGAGGACCTTCGCTGCCCCCTCCCAGCTCGGTGTGCTCTGTCGATCATGGGTTCTCCGAAGTCATCGCTGCCAAACAAGTGACCAATGACCTCCCTGATCACTTTCACAATGTCCCCCTCCTTTTTTGTAAATATGAAGAATCCGAGGTTATTGCGCCGTTCATGGTTCTCGAAATCATCCATTTTAAGTTTCATTTCTCCCTCCCTTCTCTCCAACTCTGTGAGCCTCACTTCCAGCTTTGATTCTAAAATGTCTACTGAAGATTGATTGGCCTCCAGACCCAGGAGCCAGTCATCTATGGCCTCCACCTTTTTGTCAGGTCCATCGAGTCTGTGGCCTATGTCTGTCCGTATGCCTCAAATTTGTTCCCACAGAGCCGCTATGTCTTTTTTCGTCGACATATGTTCTTCCGCCTCCACGGTGTTCTTTAGTGGTCTAGGCGGGGGTCTGATGAGGCCGCCATTGGGTTTCTAAATAGCTGCAGCCTCGCTTAACAGCTCATCCAGGGCGAGATGCTCGCATCAGCAAGCTGGTGGATCTGTCCTCTATGTGGGTGTAAGTCTATCAGAGTAAAGGTCTCTCCTCTATGGGCTCCTATTTGGTTGTCCGTATATGGATGTGAGCCTGCGCATCAAGGTCAACCTGCAGGTTGCCAATAAGATCCAGATGTAAGCACACAGTTGTCTATGCGAATAGCCGCTTCTCCCCTAAATCCCTAGATAGGGGGACATGTGGTCTCATTAGGCTTGATCCACAGTCGGTGATGGCGACTCCTCTTACTACCGTGCTGCTGTGAGGGTAGTGCACACACATAGTCCAGAATGCCCAATGGGAGACAGGTCACAACAGAAAGTCCCTATTTATACAGGCTTGAGAGGTGGTCCCCTACTTAGCCCTCCGCACAAAGGGGGCCATGAATCGCACTGCATCGTGGCAAGTTTTTTTGTGAGGGTGATCCCACTACCCCCTAGGGGGTTGCCAGTTCTTCGCTCCTTGCTAATTGTTTCCATGTCCATTCGTAGCCACCTGCCCCGGGATCGAAGGTCTCCTGCTGGGCGACTGCCACCCCAATGTCCACTGGTGGGGGGAGGGGCAGGCCTCGCCAATGCTGTCTGGGCCATGGGACCACCTCACTGCAATTCAGAGCCCTGGGTCTGTCCTCACCGCCACCAGTCAGCCGATGACATGGGGACCACTGCACTCCTCACAGTTTCTTCTCACCTGCCAGGTGGACCATGGAAGTCCAAATCCCTTCTTACTCCAAACTTCGTGGGCACAGTTAGGGACCACCTTCGCCTGCGCTCCTCGTGCCTGCAGTGTCTCCATGGATCGGTGCCCGACCCCCTCCTCTCGACCCAAGGCTACTGGGGCCGTGGTCACACACCGGGCCTTCTACGCTCCTTGACACTGGAGCAGGACTGCGGGTCCATGGGGTCTAGTATCAGATAAGTGGAACTGCCTGCAAGCTCTCTTCCTGGATTCCCACCGTGGGAATATCGATCCACTCCGGCACCGTTTGTTGCGGTCCAATCAGCCCAAAATTATGTGTACCCGTTCCCCTAATGTTCGATGGGGGTGCTGGTCTCAGCTGTTAGCCATATGGGGGAAAACTGGGGGCTCAGGTCCCGTTATCACCTTGGGAACTGTAGCCTAACAGTCAGATTGCTTCCATCTGTGCGCCCCCTGTTGGCCTCTCCAAGATGTGTATAGGAATTGCCATTGTTGTGTGACATTCATTTGTTTCTTGATGTTGTTTGTGTGAAATATTTTAATTCCCAAACAAAGATTGAATTGACTGCAAAGTCACAGAATCTGTAGGCAAAACTGAAGAGATGGTATTCAGTGCTCTTCAAAATCCCTTGAACTTTTAATCCCAGTGAAGGAGCGGTCGGTGTGGGGCGTGGGAGGGGGTGACACTATGGGTGTATAGGGCCCAATTACAACCAGAATTCACACCCCTTTTCCAGGTACAAAGCAGGCACTGGCAGGCTCACCTCAGCTGTCTGGCACCCCAGTTGGGAACATTCTGTGAACATTGTCTGGGGCATATTAATGAAACACTTTGTAAGTATACTTTAAAGTATCAACATTGCTTAAGCGCCCACCTGTGCAGAGTTATGCCACTTATTAGAGATACTGACAGTGAACTCAAGTCTCAGCATAAGATGGACGACATAGTTCTGGGCACGCTGTAGCTTCTAACATTACCAATGCAACGACCGGTATGGCCCTTTGTTGCCGGAGAAGCATCGATAGAACCCCAAGTGGATAAAAGATAACCTATGATGCTAACTTCATGCAAGATAGTCTTTTGTGTTGTTTTGTAGCACTTCCTGCCACATTCCTCCATCTTTTATCTCCCTATCCGAGACCAGTCCTCCGGTCGTGAACTCTTCACCCGTGAGAGAGAGTTTAGCATTAAAGAGGATTCTGGTGAAAACTGGAAACATTGTCCTTCTAGTACACTCCTGTCCTCAAGGACTCCATCCTGGTGGCAATCCAGTCTGCTTCAAGTCTCCTTCACTTTCGGAAATAACTGAAGACCTGGCTCTTCCAACAACACCTTGGTGTAACCTGGATCCCGGCTACCTTGTACTCAACCCCATCCATATACTGTGATAATTATTACTAATTTTTACTTGATGACTTGTTAAATTCTCACTGGCAGTGTTTTGCTCTATGAGCTGCGCAGTGTTCCGTTGCTCCTGCGCTAGGTTCACGCTATATACATATATACTAATATAGCATTAGTAACCTGTTCCTCAGGCTATAACAGCGGGTAACGGCCCGGCCACCCGAGTTAAGGGCCTGAGCGAAGTGAGAGCTTTTAACGTGGGCACTGGGACGTTACCCCCCGGTTTAGCCAGTGGAACGGGTTACTAACACTATTAGCACCCAGAGTTACCAAAGCAGTAATCTGGGGTGTTAAAAAAAAGAATTTTAATTCAAAGAACGGGACGCGCGCAGTGTCCGTTTATTGGATGAAAACACTGTGCAAAGATGGACACCCTGGTTGAGTAAGGTGGGGCTGCGTAAGGAGCCCCTCTTTCCTTTCGATGCCGGTGAAACGGAGCAAGGAGAGAAGTTTCAGGAGCTGCCGGCGGCAGTTGCCGCCACAGCAGCAAATGGGTAAGTGGAGGTTGGGGGTCAAAATGACTTTGGCGGCTGGGGAGCCGGCCATCAGGTATCTTGGAACGCGGGCTAAATAGTGAGTATCAGCCACGTTTCTAGCCGCTGGATTGGCCAGCTCCCACCCACAGGGTACTAATATTAATAATAACTCTGGCCTGGCATTTCTGTCCCATTGTGGTAGGCGTGGCACCCTGGCAAGTTAGGGACTAAAGAGAAGTGGGGTCCACTGCCCCAGTAGGACCTCAATGTATGAATGATTTGCATTTCTCTGTCCTTTGTACACAACACGTGGGTGAACCTTGCTCTTCCAGGACTTCGCCACAGACTGCCACTCCATCCTGAGTGGGAGAATTTCTTGGTCAACCATCTAAATCCATGGATCCTGTTTGTTCCATATGTTGTATATCAGGGATCCATGTGATTATTGCGACGGCTGAAAATGCAGACTTTCTTTTTTAACCCTTTACACCACATATATATGCAGGAGGAGACCCCCACAGCCCCTCCCATATTAATATTATACTCTGAAGCCCCCACATATATATGTCGTGTAAGGGGGGGGGTTTAAAAAAAAAGTTGCCATTTTCAGCCTTCGCAATTCCCAGGTCGACATTTTTGTACGATTCCCTATATCAGTAGTGTCTTGTTAGTAGATGTTTGGTTACTCTGGGTCTGGTCATGCATGGATATGTTCAGTAAGAGTGTCAGGGCATGAGGTGAGGAGGCACCCTGGGTACTGAACTTTATTTAGCTTTTTGGGCCCTGTTAATATTGAGAGATTGTGTTTCTCTTGGAATAAGATTCCCGCTGTGTTCTTCGGTTTGGCCTTTTTTAATAGTGTTAATTTCTGCTTTTGGGTATTTGTTGGGTGTTTATTTGATTGCCCCCTCTGTTTTGGAAGTACCATTTCTTGTGTGGGTTGAGCTTTGTGCTTCTTGTGTGTAGCCAGTGTCCTTTGGTATGCATGTCACGCCTTCTTTCATGCAGATGTCTGAATAATGCTCCAGCTGTTGGTCAGTGATGTTACTTCGCTCCTTTTTATTGGTTTTCTGTTACACACCTCTTTTCTCTCTTCATGGAGAATACTATAGGTTTCTCTGCGTCTGGAAAGTGTAGAGTTGGTCAATTGCACATCAGGGTTGGCGAGGCACTCTTCAGATTTGCTATTGGGTGTTATTGGCTAAAGGATTATCTTTACAGAGCATCGATGGTTCTGTTTAATTTGGCTATCGGTTGAGTGATTCATAATGCTCGGGGTTAAGTGTTTGGTTAAATTCGCTCACAGTCTTACTACTAATCTGTTAAACATGCTTTCCTTGAAGGCGGTCAACAGTTGTGAACATGTTTAGAAGTGGCTCTTGTTCGTCATTAGTATTCGTTGCTGTATGTCTGTTACAGAATCAATCTGTGTGTGTGTGTTCCTTTTTGTGGTCATAGAAAACTCTTATAATTAGAAGGTAGCGTGTTCTTTCAGAGGTCCTAAGGCATCATTTTTGTGGGAACCTGATGTGGTGACTCTCTGGGCTCTTGGCTACAGGGGCTGAGAGGGGATTCTACTAGGATGGGAGACATTAAGGTTCCCCGTCTGACTGCTTGATGACTATGCAGTACTGTTATCCTAGACTGAAAGTGGTTTGGCTAAGTGTATAAGCAGCTTTGAGTTGTACTGTGCAGCCAAGAGATTTGAGATCAATGGTTCTAAAACCAAGCTTATGTTGTGCTTGTGTCCCTCTTTGAGCTGGGAGTTCATTGCAGGAGAAACCCCTCTGGATGCTGTCCAGTGGTATGACTATGCAGGGGCCACACTCTCTTCTACAGGCTCTTGAAAGACTTAGATTGAGGAGGACAAACTTAGCTGGAAACAGGTAGAAGGGGGTCCTCTTGCACTTTAGGAGTCACTCCACTTATGGCCTGATGAAGGCTTACAGGCTGTGGCAGACATGGGCAACCTGTACACCAGCCAACTGTGGGGCCATGCTAAAATGGAAAGTTTCCAATTAGCTGAGGGCTCCTTTTCAAATGCTCTTCTAAGGCTCCCGGCATCACCCTCAACCATTTTGGTCCACAGAAGCATGTTAAAAGGAAGCTGCCGTAACACCAGTTTAATTTGTGGGCGACAGTGTGGATCGCTGAGGGGGACATGGTCTATACTGTCCATTTGACTGAGGTAATGACCCTGAGGCGTGCACTGTCATTGCACTGGTTTGGAAGCATCAAGAGTTGATTCGGTTCCTCTGCCTCACCCATCCGTGGCACTCGCCACATTTGATCACTGAGTCTGACTTGAAGACAATGAAAACCGACTTCAGGAAGGCAATGGCTTTAGCCCACAGCAAGCACAGGTATTCTAAACTTAGATAAGAGGTGAATTGTGACTGGGCAGAGACTTGCTTAGTTAAAATCCAGCTCCCTGGGGTGTGCACACTTCACCCAAAAATTGTGTTTATATGATTTGCCATAGAACTCAATCACAGGCAGATGGGCTTCGAACAAACCACGTGTGTGTGCCCTTTGGTCATGCTCCCTGTATAACTTTTGATTTTTAATTGAACAACCCTTGTATGAAGTTTCTTTTTTTTAAGTCAGTATTGTTGATTATTTATACTGTTTGGTTACTGATATTCTTATAAGGATGGAAATGCTTGCAATGTATTGTATCTTGTCTATCTTATTGTGGCTGTGTATTTTTGTGGATATGTTTGTAATTGCCGCACGGACGCCTGGGATTCGATTCTTGATAGAGACTCTTTTCGGATCGAGTTTCTCTTACGGAGAAATACGATGTTGTGGTCCGGTTTCGGCAGCTTTTTCTTCAAATACATGTTCATATGCCGCTGCCTTATTTCCTGTGCACATGCACATCACGTGGGCGTCATGCTGTGTGCTAGATGCTACCCCTGTTGACCCCCTGGCTACCACTGGCGCTTAACCTTGTGCTCACGTGTTCAGGGAATCACAGGAGTCACTGTAAACCAGAAGTGGACTTGGCTCTTGTCCGCCCTGAAGACTCTTGGCATTTTCAAAACGGTCCTCTACATGATACGGGAGGGGTAAACGTTGAGATCAGTGGGTGTGTCCTACAGGGTGAAAGGGGGAAGAGAGCAGGGCATGAATAGGATAAATGAAAGTTCAGATATGTGGAGCCTGCTGCCAGAGCTGGCAGATGGGGCCATGGCAAGGTGACCAGATTTTCTAAACCAAAAGTTGGGATAAGACACTCACATAAACTTAGAACTACAGTTTGGCAGAAACAATGTTAATGACAACCAATGAAAAGAAAAAAGAAAAGAAAATGGCTATACATGCTGACTCCACCCTCCTAGGTTATCGTATTAGTTTAACAATGTGAGAACCATTTTTCCTGGGTCTGCCCATTTAACAAGTGCTTGGAAATCATAGCTACTATTGAACTGTCTTTGATTGAGGCTGATCTGTTTACTATAGAAACCTAAACTGATTATTAGAAGGACGTCCCTTAATATCCGCTGGTGTCACCGTGCTGTTAAGGCTGTTCCTGCTAGGGAGTGTCCAGCAACCAATCTGAATGCTGCAGTTGCCAGCCCCCCGTCTGACACGGGGCGAAGGATCGACAGCTGATGTTGTGGCATGGACGTATGCCAGACGGTGAGGAGTAGGACTTCCATGAGAGGTGATCCTGTCGCTCCTCAGTGTTGTGTCTTGTCTTTGTGCAATGTATTATAAGTATTGAGCAGATGTTCTGTTGGCCATTCCAAGGGTTGTTAGAATGCTGGTGAGTGTTGTGATTGACAGCTCAGTGAATGTTGATGTATGGCAATGCATGAAGGATCTCAAGGTGTCCCTTGAGACATGAGCTGGAGATGACTGAGGATGGCTGGTGGGCGTGCCCCTGCAACCATTATACAAGAGTAACTTGAACCTGTAATCTTGTAAATAAAGAGATCTACGTTTCTACTATGGAGTCCTGTGCCATCTGTCCTGATGACCTTTACTGGAGAAGTTCACTTTACTACAGTGGCGACCAGCTGGCCAAGAATACGCCTTTGTACTGTTGCCAATGCCAAGAGGGAGGTGGCCAGCCAGGTCAGAGTAGGGGCTGGCATCATGCTGACATGAGCAAAACAAAAGAGTTGATGGCTGGAAGGTTTAGAATAAATCTTGACCTCTGGCATTGTTCTGGGCAACCCTCCAGACCATCGTTCTTCGCCTGCCAAGCCATTACAAAAGGGGAAAGACCATATGCAAATCAGGCTTGGTCCCACCCCCAAAGGGGTAGTCCAGCCCGAACTGCTAGCTTACATCCCTTTTGCACGAGACCACAAGCATCCCCAGACATGTTTCAGCCTTGTTGGGCGTCATCAGTGAGGAGTAGCTTGGGTCTCTAGGCCCAGCAGGCAAGGGACCCACGTCTGGGCATACCCTTCCCACTCTGGGTGACAATAGCAAAACAAAAGAGTTGATGGCTGGAATTGCCAGTGGTTTAGATTAATTCGAAACTTTCCACCCATCACTTTTGCGGTCAGTTTGTTTCTCCTTGTGAGAGAGGGTATGCCCAGACGTGGGTCCCTTGCTCGCTGTGCCACAGGGAACCAGGCTGCACCTCACTGAGGAGGTCCAACAAGGCCGAAACATGTCTGGGGTTGCTTGGTTTTCTGTGCAGAGGGGACCTGGCCTAGCAGTTCGGGCTGGGCTGCTACCTTCGGTGGCGGCAGCTGCTGACTGATTTGCACATGGCTGGTCCCCTTTTGCAATGGCGCAGACGGGCTAAAAAACTGTGGTGTGGAACGTTGCCCAGAGCAATTGCCAGTGGTTTAGATTCATTCGAAACTTTCCACCCATCACTTTTGCGGTCAGTTTGTTTCTCCTTGTGAGAGAGGGTATGCCCAGACGTGGGTCCCTTGCTCGCTGCGCACCAGGGAACCAGGCTGCACCTCACTGAGGAGGTCCAACAAGGCCGAAATATGTCTGGGTTTGCTTGGTTTTCTGTGCAGAGGGGACCTGGCCTAGCAAATCGGGCTGGGCTGCTACCTTCGGTGGCGGCAGCTGCTGACTGATTTGCACATGGTTGGTCCCCTTTTGCAATGGCGCAGACGGGCTAAAAAACAGTGGTGTGGAACGTTGCCCAGAGCAATTGCCAGTGGTTTAGATTAATTTGAAACTTTCCACCCATCACTTTTGCGGTCAGTTTGTTTCTCCTTGTGAGAGAGGGTATGCCCAGACGTGGGTCCCTTGCTCGCTGCGCCACAGGGAACCAGGCTGCACCTCACTGAGGAGGTCCAACAAGGCCGAAACATGTCTGGGTTTGCTTGGTTTTCTGTGCAGAGGGGACCTGGCCTAGCAGTTCGGGCTGGGCTGCTACCTTCGGTGGCGGCAGCTGCTGACTGATTTGCACATGGCTGGTCCCCTTTTGCAATGGCGCAGACTGGCTAAAGAACGGTGGTGTGGAACGTTGCCCAGAGCAATTGCCAGTGGTTTAGATTAATTCGAAACTTACCACCCATCACTTTTGCGGTCAGTTTGTTTCTCCTTGTGAGAGAGGGTATGCCCAGACGTGGGTCCCTTGCTCGCTGCGCCACAGGGAACCAGGCTGCACCTCACTGAGGAGGTCCAACAAGGCCGAAACATGTCTGGGGTTGCTTGGTTTTCTGTGCAGAGGGGACCTGGCCTAGCAGTTCGGGCTGGGCTGCTACCTTCGGTGGCGGCAGCTGCTGACTGATTTGCACATGGCTGGTCCCCTTTTGCAATGGCGCAGACGGGCTAAAAAACGGTGGTGTGGAACGTTGCCCAGAGCAATTGCCAGTGGTTTAGATTAATTCGAAACTTTCCAACCATCACTTTTGCGGTCAGATCATGCTAACATGAGCCTTGTCAGAGGAGGCGCTGGTCCTATGCCAGCCAGGTCAGAGGTACCGTAGGAGCTGCATTGGTAGTAAAACGAAAGAGGGAGCGTCATCATGTGCAGGATGACTGTTGTACCGTAAATACCATCTGGAGAAAGTTGATGCCTAAGAGAGCAGCAAAGTAAAAGCCATGGTGTCTGCTATGACGTGGTCTGTCCTAAAGACCTTTACTGGAGAAGTGCACTTTACAACACTCAGTAGCATACAACAATGGCAAGTCAGCAGCACAGGTATTTCGCTAAAGTAAGGTCCTTCCCAAGAATCCTATCACACAGTGCTTTCACCGGAGTCCTCGCAGAATAGCTCATCACGCAAGAGAGGGCAAGCATGCTCACCCGATGCTCTATCTTAAACTTGGAGATGTTTTTCCTTTTGAACTACATCTTGGGAGGCCAAAACAGACTGCAAAATGAAGGGGCTTTACCCTCAAATTCGGTAAGTCTAAGCCAGTGGCCTTCAAACTTTTTAGGCCTGGGTCCTCCCAAGCAAAATGTGGCCAGGCTTGCCCCCCCCCAAAAATGCCAAATGGACACTAATTCCAAATGGCTATGAATTATCACACACTGTCACTGCACCCTACTCCCAGTATAGTGCTGCAGGGTCGCTTTTTCTTTTTACTTGTTTTTTTTATTGTACCCCACTACCATCTAATGGAAGTGGGGGACACCCCCATAACTCCCGACCCTCATTACACCAAGCGGAGCGGGGTTCTCCCCCGCAACCTCCGGTCTCCTTAGTCGGCATAATGATAGTCAGGATTTTTGTTCTGTGCAAGGCACAGTATTTGTAATGTTGCCACAATAATGGTGACATTTTGGTACGTTCTGGCTCGGACTGGCCTATAGGGAATTAGGGCAATGCCCAAACCAAAAACACAAAATGCTAGTGTGAGCTAGTTTTTTTGGTTAAAGTGGGCCACTTTTTCAGTTTGATAAATCACTTCACCATTCAGCTTGTAGTTTTGACCCGTGTTACTGAATAAATATTCTTTACAATGCACAATTTGCATCACGTTTCATCAAAAACCTCCCCTTTTCCCCCTTCCCCTTGCGTACTACTCAAACAGTCTGTCAGAAAAGGAATTAATTGCCATTTGCAGTTGTGGGACACTTTTTCACTTGTGCCCGAGACACTTTTATGCCCCAGTCCGACCCTGGGTACATTTCCCTTTTCCTTTAAAAAACATTTTTTAAACCTTTCTTTTTTTTTACATTTCAGGCTGGGGTTACGCGCCACCCCCACCCTCCGGGAATGCGGCCGTGCCCTCCCCCATCCCCGGGGGTAGGTGCGTCCCACCGTTTGAAAGACCCTGCCCCACAGTTTGCAGACCTTTGCCCTGAGCCATGTTTTTTTTTAGGAGGCCGAGCAGCAAGCATCGTAAGAGCTGGATTCATGAGCTTTGTTGGTGCTGGAGCCATGGACCGCCATGTTTTTTTAGGAGGCCCGAGCAGCAAGCATCGTAAGAGCTGGATTCATGAGCTTTGTGGTGCTGGAGCCATGACCGCCATGTTTTTTAGGAGGCCGAGCAGCAAGCATCGTAAGAGCTGGATTCATGAGCTTTGTTGGTGCTGGAGCCATGGACAGCCATGTTTTTTTAGGAGATCGAGCACCAAGCATCGTAAGAGCTGGATTCATGAGCTTTGTTGGTGCTGGAGCCATGGACCGCCATGTTTTTTTAGGAGGCCGAGCAGCAAGCATCGTAAGAGCTGGATTCATGAGCTTTGTTGGTGCTGGAGCCATGGACCGCCATGTTTTTTTAGGAGGCCGAGCAGCAAGCATCGTAAGAGCTGGATTCATGAGCTTTGTGGTGCTGGAGCCATGACCGCCATGTTTTTTAGGAGTCCGAGCAGCAAGCATCGAAAGAGCTGGATTCATGAGCTTTGTTGGTGCTGGAGCCATGGACAGCCATGTTTTTTTAGGAGGCCGAACAGCAAGCATCGTAAGAGCTGGATTCATGAGCTTTGTTGGTGCTGGAGCCACGGACCGCCATGTTTTTTTAGGAGGCCGAGCAGCAAGCATCGTAAGAGCTGGATTCATGAGCTTTGTTGGTGCTGGAGCCATGGACCCTGGCATTGTAAGCGAGTGTGTGGTGCGGGAGGTTGGGACATGCATATGAGGCAGCACCTGCAGATGTGATGTTGCACCTCATATATGGTGACGTGAGCAGGCACATGAGGCATTCACTGCCCAACAGCGTTTTTGTGGCATTTGCAACTTGGTGTATGTCGTCAGCACCTGCACAACGGAGCCCACACATTATATAAGGCAGTGTCGAAGTGTACGAAAAGAAGTAGTGGAACCATGTTCCCTGCTGGTCTGTCTCGCTCCCCACAAACCCCATCCCTGCTCCCCTCCCATACACAATCCAAACACCCAAACAAACCCACCTGCTATTTATGGGAATGTGCAGTGCAGTGCACTGAAGTGCAAGCTTCAACTTCTTCCTACACTTTTATTTTAAAACTAAACCATTCCAGAACGGTTTCATTTTAAAATAAAAGTATAGGAACAGTGAAACTTTTTCTTAAAAAATGTAGGGGAGCAGCACTCCCGACCGCTCCCGCCCACTTCGACCTCTGATATATGGTGACTTTACAATGCATGTGAGGCAATAACTAGCAGTGGACCACAGCACTGGAACATTTGAGGATTGGCATGTGATGGGCACATGTACCTCTGTCCTTTACATAAAGCGGCATATGCACATACAAAGCATTGGTAAGATAGCTCAGCGGGTTGAGCTCTCACTGCTGCGATCTAAGAGTGAGCTACAGGTCGCAGGTTCAAATCCCGGCAAGGCCAACTCAGCCTTTCATCCTTCCGAGGTCAGTAAATCAGTACCAATTTCGGTTGGGTGATATTGTATGTAAATATGCGCTCTGTAAAGTGCTTTGGATTAAGGTGCTTTATAAATAACACATCATTACCATTATTATCATTGGATGGCAATACTTTGGCCCTGATTCATGGAATTATTTTGCGAATGGGGATTTGCGGGCAGAATGGCACTCAAATCCCCGTTTTACACGTAAATAATTCCATGAATCAGGGCCCATGTTTTTTAATGCTGCCTATGCTGCTTATGCCATGTAGTGGCAGTACCTGGGAATGTGGCACTGCGTTTGGCATATAACGCCTATACCTCATGTATGAGGCCATAAGTGATATAAGGCAGCAATAACCGGTCATCTGATATTGCCCCAGGATGTGAAGAGGGTGGTCCTTTCATTGATGGTTCTGCTGGGTGCACCTCTGTCAAAGCATGACTGCACGTGTACCACTTCAGGGAGCCCCACGTCAAAATACAAGTCTGGATTGTAGGCCTGGGCAAACTAGTTTTGGCAACGCTTGGCGGAGGTTCAAGTCCTGTGAACTCTTCAAACATTTCCAGAGATCATCCCAAAAAGTTTGAGGTCACCCGGGAGTAGGAAAACATGGCCCTACAAGGCAGCGCAAGCTACTGCCTTATAGGGGTTGACTGGGAACAAAAGAAGTCCTTGAAATAATGTTTTAAGTGGCCCCAAGTTACACATTTTCAGCAAGCCCAACTCTTTTCCTATAAGAAAATGTTAAAATATCACACAAAAGAGTTCCAGGATGCAGAGGCCTAGCAGGAAATCTCCAGAGTTCCCTAAAGGCCAGGTAACCCCCACTGCAATCCCTCTCAGGCCCCTATAACATGACCCACTGCCCTTCTGGGGTCTAGCAGCTCTCTGCATAGCGTTGGGGCAGTTCCATGTTTTCGTTTTTCAGCATTCTTGTGCACCCCTGGGGTACTACAGTAAGGGAGTAGGGGCTGAGAAAAGGAGGAAGTCCATTAGGAGCAGTGTGGGGGTTAGGGGTGGCTGGTCCGTACCACCAAAAGTGACATGTGAAATGTTAAGGTCCAAGAACTTTTGGATTAGTGACCCACAGTTAGCTTACTTGAAGGTAAATATAACAAGTGCCGGGGCTATCCGCGGCACCCGTGTATCTACATGCATATCAGTGGCCCCCACCTTTCCACAACTGTGAATATGAACAATGCTGTAGATATAAGGGTGATGTTAATGTTATTTGTACTGTGCACCGTCACCAACGAAGTTGGTCCCCAGGCGCTCAGGCGGATCTGTAAACGAGAAGGTGGGTTGGGTTAATAAGGTGAAGAGGGAGTAGGATAGTGAGAGAAGTGATGTCCTGTTGGCAGCTTCAGTTCGGTTAACACTGTGCTGTTGGTGCTGCTTATGTGTTGTTTGTTTGTTGTTGCGGTGTGGTGAAGTGCGTGCAGCTTGCTGTGCAATAGGTGGTTGTGTGGGTTTTTGTATGAGTTAAGTTTGCAGAGATTTTTAGCTTTTTGGTTAGTGGTCTATTTGTCTGGCAGCTGACCTTCGTGGTTTGGCTAAATGCCTAGATTTGAGAACCCTGTATAGTGGGGGAGAGGCCCAGGTCTCACTGTACACTGCGTTTCACCATACAGTAGACAAAGATATAGGCCTCACCTAGATTTTAGTGTCCTGTAACGTGGTGTGGAAGCCTAGGTTTCATGGTATATTACATTTAACCATACATTTAACCATAGACTTTCATAATACATTACATTTAACCATACAGAAGACAAGGATGGAGGCTATACCTAGATTTGAGAGTCCTGCAAAGTGGGAGAAAGACTAAGTTCCCGCCACACACTACGTTTCACCATACAATAGACAAAAGTGGAGGTTACCCCTAGAGTGGACAGTCCTGCAGAGTGGATGCCATGCAGGCTGATGTTCACAATTCTAAGTGTGGCACTTGCTAACATTCTCAGTTCTATCTAAGTGTGGCACTTGCTAACATTCTCAGTTCTATCTAAGTGTGGCACCTGCTAACATTCACAGTTCAATCCAGGTGTGACATTTGCTAACATCATAGTTCTGTCTGGGTGTGGTGCAGGCTAATGCTCATAGTTCTAAGTGTGGCATCTGCAAACACTCACAGTTCTATCCAGGTGTGGCATTTGCTAACGTTCACGATTCTGTCTGGGTGCCGCGCAGGCTGATGTTCAAAGTTCTATCTAAGTGTGGCACTTTCTAACACTCACAATTCTATTGAGGTGTAGCACTTGCTAACACTCACAGTTCTATCCGGGTGTGGCATTTGCTAACGTTCACGATTCTTTCTGGGTGCCGCGCAGGCTGATGTTCAAAGTTCTATCTAAGTGTGGCACTTTCTAACACTCACAATTCTATTCAGGTGTAGCACTTGCTAACACTCACAGTTCTATCCGGGTGTGGCATTTGCTAACGTCATAGTTCTGTCTGGGTGCCGCGCAGGCTGATGTTCAAAGTTCTATCTAAGTGTGGCACTTTCTAACACTCACAATTCTATTCAGGTGTAGCACTTGCTAACACTCACAGTTCTATCCGGGTGTGGCATTTGCTAACGTCATAGTTCTGTCTGGGTGCCGCGCAGGCTGATGTTCAAAGTTCTATCTAAGTGTGGCACTTTCTAACACTCACAATTCTATTCAGGTGTAGCACTTGCTAACACTCACAGTTCTATCCGGGTGTGGCATTTGCTAACGTCATAGTTCTGTCTGGGTGCCGCGCAGGCTGATGTTCAAAGTTCTATCTAAGTGTGGCACTTTCTAACACTCACAATTCTATTCAGGTGTAGCACTTGCTAACACTCACAGTTCTATCCGGGTGTGGCATTTGCTAACGTTCACGATTCTTTCTGGGTGCCGCGCAGGCTGATGTTCAAAGTTCTATCTAAGTGTGGCACTTTCTAACACTCACAATTCTATTCAGGTGTAGCACTTGCTAACACTCACAGTTCTATCCGGGTGTGGCATTTGCTAACGTCATAGTTCTGTCTGGGTGCTGCGCAGGCTGATGTTCATAGTTCTAAGTGTGGCACTTTCTAACACTCACAGTTTTATCCCGATGCTTAGCTGTGTTGCCTCTCAAATGCCAGGCGTGCCAGAAAATGTACAGTTCTGAGATATATTAATTTAAGCAGGAATGTTGTTTGTTGATGACTTTAGTTGGTTAGATCCTAGCCAAAACGAAAAAAGTACGTTTATTTTGTTTAACAAGGGTGACATCCGGTCCTGTGACGCCATCAGAGCTAAAGGTCATGCAACGCCACTTCCTGTAACTTCATCGGAGTTAAAGGTAATGCTCAGTCATCCGCCTTTTGATGTTTATTCAGCTACCCTTTGGCATTTTGTGGAATTGATGTCTCTACCTACAAACACATTCGAAAGGTAACTTATTCCCGCTGGGCTGCGTGCAGGATTCTCTTGCTGAAAGACAGGAAACGATTCTTTATTGTATGCAAGCCGCTTGATGACTACTCGGGAGGATAGCTCAGGGGCAACGCACTCGTCTTCCAAGCAAGATGATGCGGAGGTTTGGGCTTAGAAACCCCTGAACTATCCCAAAACAAAAAAAAATAAAAAATAAAAAATAAAAAAAGAAACCCCTGGGTATTAAGCGCGTTATAAATGACCAATTACAATTATAAATTAAGTTCTGCTGTCATGTAATCTTGAAAACTGATGCAAATCGATTTCTTTTTTAAAACGAAACAAGCCACACTCGTGTTCTCATATTCGTAAAAAGTTATGCAATCCATGTATTCAACAATAAATATAAAAAGTACACCAGAAGTTAAAAAAATTGGTTTTGTTTTCCAACTTTTCCTACCAGAGAGGCTGGTTCTTCTTTTATTGTCTGCCCTCCCTACACTCGTTCCGTATAAAACGCCCTTTATAGCGCCTGGAGACCATGCACATGGCAGCGGCGCGTCGTCTAATCCCTGAAACACACCCACAGCAATACTGCAGCATCCATCGGATGTGCACAGGATTATGAAGTGGGGCTCGAGCCTCTCCTTAGAGCGCAGGCTACCTTCTTCTTTCTGCCCCATGGCACTACCCTTATGCGGTTTGAACTTATGCATTTGCTCTGAGTTGTTCGCTGCAAGTCAACAGAGTCAGATCCACAGTTCAGTCTTTGACGTGTTGCTTTGAGCTGTGTGCCCTGAGGTGTGTCACAAATCAGGCCCCTATCAATTGCCTTCAAGTTTCGGGTGACACCGACAAACAAAATCACTTGCCAAAGGCTAATGACTTTTGAACGTTGCGGCCCTTTGCTAGATTTGAACCGATGACCTGCGGGTGAAAGGTCACCACTGAAACGTAATCACGGCTGTGGATGGCTGGGGCTTGGACTGAGGTTAACTTTGTCCCCCGGGGTTCGTGAGATTCGAGGGAGCTTTGGCTGCGTTCACTGGGTGCAATTTGAGACCATCAGAACAGTTCAGTAAGGCGATCTGTGCTTTTTTGGGGGAGTACAGTATTAAGCAGAAACAACTGAGCTTTTGTCACTGGAAAGCGAACAAAAAAGCTCGACTGCAGACAATGCACTGGGGTGTATATACATTGTATAGCACACGCACTTTTGGAAGGTTTGTACACCATAATGAAATCATCAAGAAGTTGTAAACTCAGGCAATAATTAGCCTGCTCGTCTTACTGTATACACTCTGTACCCTAACACTGCAGCCATACCCCCCGACCGCAGCAGCATTACACGTTTGCTCTCAAGTTACTGTTTCTGCGTTGTACTTCCAGACACATGCACTGGATTTAAAAGCACGTTTTAAAATAACACATACTTCTCATGCATGCGATTTAAACTCCTTTTTCCATGACAGAACTTCAGTGTCAATGTAGGAAAATTGCAGACAGGCTTTCGCGCTTATAGACAGTAATCCTTCTGCCCCCTTGGGGAGCTGCTATCCAGATGTGCCTGCGTTTTACATGGGAACGCCGCAGGGCGCCGTACCGCTTCTCTCGGGCACACCAGACAATTGCAACTTATGTTTTGTTCAGCAGTAGCAGCGCTGCACAGCCTCATTTCAAAGTAAGGGTGAATAGCTAGCGCGTGAGTGCTCTGGGGTCCTCTGCATGCAGTTTGACACAATCAGGAGTCAGAGGGGCGACAGAAGAGTAAAACGAAGGACAACGTGAACAAGTAAACACCGCCTGCACATGCGCTTTGCTGGTGGAGTTTACTCATGGATTCCTATGGAACCCATCTGGTCTTGACCAGGTGCAAAACCAAGGCGGAATCCATTTGTTGTATGCCTGAATGAACACCTCATGGGGGCGTGCAATAAAGCACACTGAATAGACTCAGGAGGGATGCACTCCTTACCTCCACTCCTTACGCCTCCCCTGCCTCGTGGCTGCTGGAAGATGGGCAGAGAATCAAATGGAGGCTTAAAAGCAATATGTCTTATGTCTGCAAATCCATTTCTTTATTTATTTTTGACATTTGTGAAGAGCACACAACCCTGAGGCATCCGAGCACAGTGGTTTTCTTTTTTTTCGACAATACAGCATAAGGTACATATATAGATACGTAACGATTCTTAGTGATATATACCGTTAGCAGTTCCGTGGACAGTTCAAAGTAATGGATACAGTTAGCAGTATTAGTCATAGTACATATTTCAAGCAGAATATAAGAGAGAACTACTTTAGCAGTTCTTGTGTGAAAAGCGAGGTTTTCAAGCTTTTGCAGAAGGACCAATAGGAAGATTCAGATCTTAGTGGTGGTGGAAGAGCGTTCCAGTGTTTGGCAGCTACCACTGAGATGCTGAGAGCCCCCACTTTCTGTCGTTTGAATCTGGGTATGGCGAGTAAGTGCGAGTGGGCGGAGTGAGTGGGTCTCTTGGATTGGTTTTTAGTGAATTTGTTGGATAAGTACTGGGGGCTGAGTTGGATAGACATTGTGTGTCAAAGAGAGGGTTTTGAACAAGATTTGTTTGTGGACCGTCAACCAGCGATCATTCCGTCTTGCCAAGCTAATGTGTTTGTTTTTTGGGATGCTGAGTGCTGCTCTTAGGGCATTGTTTTGAATCACCTGGAGTTTATTTTTTATATTGCGGTTGTTTGAGCTTGCCTAGAGGGCGTTACAATGGTCTATTCTGGATAATATGAGAGCTTTAGCAAGCGTGATACAGCTGTCAGAAGGCAGAAAAGGTCTACAGGCATTGATGAGTTTAGAGATGTAAGCTGCCGCCGCCGAGGCCTTGGCATTAACTTGTCCGGTTAGGGTGAGTGATGAGTCGAGGTAAAAAGCCCAGGGTTTTTACTTCCTTAGAGACGTTGATCATAATCGCATCAATAACAAAGGATTTGAAGGAGTCACACAGTTTGTTTAGACCGTTTAGTGAGCCTATGTGGAGTAACTCTGTTTTTCACCATTTAAGCAAAGGCCATGCTGTGCCATAAAGCACACCAGCCATTTGAGGGTGATCGGGACAAAAAACGTCAGCTATCAGTAATCAGTCATTTCCAATCAACTACATTTTGGATGCAAATGAAGGGGTGCATAAGAGAGCTCTTAGAACGATAGAATGCCATGCTGAAAGCTCTCTTTTAATATGAGCTTTTAAATAAGCAGTTTTTTTTGCCTATCATTATGGTGTAGGCCGGTGACCTTGCCTGGTCCGGTAACAAATATGCATTTTGAAGATGCACCGTTTACACCTTTAAGGAAAATTAATGAAGAATGTTTATCACATTTTAATTTCATTTTATTTATATTTTTAGTGTCGCAATCAAACCTATGGGCAGGCAGATTTTAAGAGTCAAAGTTGGTAGCAGGGACAAAGAGTGGGCACAATAAATGGAGGATTGGGGCTAGAGGAGCAAGAGAATAAGCGTGATACCTGTAAACACATGATTTCATTGTCAGTTTTCCCTACTAAAAGGGGGCTCGTTTGCAGCAGACACACACTCTTGTGCCACATTAATATAATATTCAATGGGCCAATAGAAGAAAGGAAGAAGGCCCAAGTGGGTTTGGGAAAGTGAAGGGAACATACCCTGGGTATGTTTTGTTTTGTTGTGTTTTACTACTTGTATTGCGCACCAGACCCGTGGGTAACAGGGCGCATTTTTATGACCACTTACAGCTTAGTTACAAACACATGGTAAGTAAAGGTACATGAAACATATACAAAATATACATAGAATATACACAAGAGGCAGAAAAAGTGGTACACGTATTTACAGCCCTACTCAGACAGGCAGTAACTGCTGGGAAGTAGGTGTGTGCAAAAATGCAGGAGGTGGAGAGACATGCGGGATAGGTACAGGCAAATAAGTGGTCTGTTATTTGTCTGCGTCTTTGATCCACCTAGTGATGTTGTGTCGGAAGGAAGGGTATGGTTGATCTGTCCGCAGGGTGTATGGTAGGGAGTTCCAAAGTTGCACTGCTTTAACCTGAAAGCTACAGCCGCCGACTCTGGACAGTTTAAATCTAGGTGTAGAAATATTGTTACAGTTAGCGGATCTGGTGAGTCTTGTTGCTTTTGTTCTCATGAATCTCGCAGAAAGGTAACGTGGCGCGGCATTGTTTAGACATTTGTGAACAAGTGAGGCTACTTTTAGCTGGATTTTTTCCTGAGTAGAAAGCCAGTTATTGGCTCTTCTAAGTTCGGTGATGTGGGCTCTCCTAGGAATGCCTACTGCTTCTCTAAGCGAGTTATTCTGCAAGATTTGAATTCTTTTGATAATTTCCTTATTGGCCCCTATGCAGAGCGAGTTGCAATAGTCCAACTTTGATAGCACGAGCACTCTCGCAAGTGTGATGCAACTATTGTTGGATAGGAAAGGTTTGCCTGCTTTTATCAATTTACAGGTGTAGGCGGTGGCAGAAGCCATCGCATTGACCTGCTTGTTGAAGGAGAGGGTGGAGTCCAGGTAAAAACCCAAAGTTTTTACCGCGTGAGCGGTTGTGATTTGGTTATTGTCGATGTTAAAAGAGGAGTAGTTGGGGCCCAGTTTTTTGAGGGTAGAGGATGTGCCCAGGATAATGATTTCTGTTTTGTCATCATTCAGGCATAGTCTGCGAGTGGCCATCCATGCCTGGATGATGAGATACACCCTATTCACCAAGGCCAAATCCTTGTTGTAATCACTAGTAAGTGGTAGGAGAAAATGAGTATCATCTGCATAGTTAGTGTAGGTGATACCAAGAAGGTCCAGATCATCGAAAAGGGGCTTCGTGAAGGTGTTATAGAGTGTAGGAGAAACGCACGATCCCTGGGGCACGCCGCATGTAATGGGGATAGAGTCTGCTGCCGCAGTGGTGGAGAAGACTCTCATGGTCCTATTATTGAGGAAGGATTGGATCCAATCTGTGGCTTCTTCAGAAAAGTGTGCTACCATGTCCAGATGCCTACGAAGGACCTTGTGGTCAACAAGGTCAAATGCAGCTGATAGCTCCAGAAGGAGGAGTAAGGCTAATTTTCCTTGATCCCTTAGCTCGTCGATTTGCGCTTTTAGGTCTAAGAGTGCTGTTTTGGTCCCGTGCTGAGGACGGAAGCCAGACTGCCGTACTCCTAACAAGTTGTTGGTTTCAAGGTGTTTCTGAATTTGTGAATACGCCACCTTATCTATGATTATTAGGAGGAATGGCATGGTGGTGATTGGGCAGTAATTCGTAGGTATGGCTGGGTCTAGCGTCTGTTTTTTAAGCAGTGGGAGTACCCAGGATTCTTTTAGATTACTTGGTATAGACCCTGTTGTGGATGAGGCGTTGATGAGTTTTGAGATAAAGGGAGCCAAGTCTCTAGCTGCGTCCTTTATCAGTTGTGCTGGACATTGGTCCCCCTGGCAATTTGAAGGTTTGAGTGACAGTATGATTTTTTCAGTCTCAATAATAGATACTTTGGAGAACTTGAAGCGAGGAGTGTCAGTGTTATTTTTAGGAGAGGTGGTAGTAATTTTGGGCTGAATGTCCAGGGTAAGTGAAGATTTCTTCTTGGCAATTTTGGATTGGAGAGTTGTCACTTTGTTGGCTAGGGCTTGCTGAATGTTGGTGCACCATAGTTTATCTTTGACACAGTTGTCTGGCACTGGGATGGGAGATTTTATTTCCTTTAGGATAATGAAGAGTTCCTTCATGCTAGAGTTGGCTTGGGCTATTCTAGCGTTATAGGTTTCCCGTTTAGCCGACAGTATTTCCTTTTTGGAGGGTGGATATATCCCTTAGAGTACTTTTATTTTCTTCTGAAGGTTGTAGTTTCCATGCGACCTCACATTGTCTTTTTTTGGTACGAAGTGTTTTCAAGTAGGGGGTGTACCAGGAATTGAGGTGGGCTTTGGGTTTGCTTTGTCTCATTTTGAGCGGAGCAATTGAGTCCAGTGCAGAAGATATAGTTTTGTTATACTCATTCACTAAAGTTTCAGGGTTCAAGTTGTCTGGTAGTGAATTAAGAGTAGGGAGGATGATTGGGAGTAAGTTACCTGGGGTAATGTTTTTCTTATTTCTTGTCGGGATGGACAGAGCTGGCTGGGCTAGGGTAGGAGTAGGTCTGTCCGTTTCTAGAACAAATGTTATAAGGTGGTGGTCTGTCCAATCTGAAACCCTGTGTCAAATGATGCTGTATGGTTGGAGTTTGCTGGGAATTCGATCGTAAGGTAGACTTTTTTGATAAACAGAGAAGCAAGAGAGTCTGTCAAACAGGAGAGCACCGCATTCGGATTCCATCTGAATTTAGAGGATAGGGAAATCTCTTTAAAAGGGCCTTATATGATCGCTGGAATTAATGAAAAGGCCTTTCCCAAAAGCAAGACCAGATTGCTTGCGATGTTTGGAGCAGGTGGACAGATTGGAGGGAAAGCTGACCTGACTGAGCTGCCTGAGACCAGTCGGTGCCCTTACCGGTCCTGGCCATTTGAAAGGGAAGCTAAAAGTGAGTACCCATGACCTGAGGTTATTTAGACTTTATTCATAAGAATTAATTCAATCCCAGATAGCATTTTAAAGTATTTTGGAAACAGTGTTTACAAGTGTGTCACTGAACAAGGGAATATAGCGCAAGATATGTGTGCTTTGTGATGTATGAAACACATTGAAAGCCTGGCATCATCGTCATAATCGGAGGTTTTTCCTGGAATTTAGGGTATCTGGAAGATGTGGAAGTCTCAAATGGGAATGTTGAATAACACATTGTTTATGGGTGTTGGTTGTAGTCAATAACTTATTTGAAATCTATTCCTTAATGAACATATGGAACTGGGGTGCTAAGTTGTTGAACCGGATTCCTTGAAAGCAATGGGTTGCACTCCACTTTCCCTGCATTCCAAAGGCAACAGAAATTCTGAGAATCCAAGCCTTTGCAATTGTTTGGATCAAATCCAACATCCTAAAAGATTATACCAAACAGTGTCTAACCCCGAGCTAGGTAGCAATAGTTTGTCAGAGATACTGTCCGACATTTTAGATTTAAATCAGGCCAAGAATTGGAGAACCATGTTTGAATGTAAGCATATATCTCTGATGCCAATACTTGTAAATTGTTTCAGGTAAAGTTAAGTAAGTGATTTGTTTTCAACTTTATTCTGAGAATGGCTTCATTGTTTGCTTTTACGGGGAAGTAGGTGTAAGGTAGATCTAATTCTCTACTGTAACGTGCTTGTTTTTGTGTGGAAACCGCCAACATCAAGATGCGTGTGAACATGTACTAATGTATCGAGCCCATTTTATAAAACACTTGTTCATATTTGTTTTTATATGTATGGATGTCTGTGCAAAGATGCAAAGTAGACAAATATGTAGGACTTAAGTCGGTTGTTCCATACAGCCGTGCTAAGGCTCATACAAACAGCACAGCAGCCCAAACAGCTGCGATCTTTGCCACAGGTTTTGCCGCAGGTGGGGTAAGACGTTCATTTGTTTGGATGGTCCTAGAGGGTTCAAGTTTGAAAATGCAGACTCCCTCTGGGGTGCAGAGCTCCAGGAAAACACAAATAATGTGGCAGCCCAAATAGCCTTTGCTTTACTGAATTGGGTCGACTACAGAGCCCACAATGCGCCTTCTGCCATTTATGAAAACCTTGAAAAACACTATACAAACTATTTACTAAAAAGGACACACGGGCTTACCCCCCTTTCAATTTCCAAGACTCAAATGGATGTTGAATGCTGAGTTACTCTGCAGACATTTTCTTGTCTTTTGCATGCAGTCAATTGAGACATAGTGAAAGCTAATTGTTAACAGTGTAGTGGTTGCTGTTTTTTAAGAAGCATCCATTGCTGTGTTTCTTCTGGACCCCCATACCGTCTGCTAGTTCTTGAGCATTTCTTCTAAGTGCTCTCGGGTCCAGCAAACCACTCTGCACCTTTTCACCCTTTGGTGTATACTCCCAATGAAATCCCAACATGTTTCTTTTTTTTGTAATTCCTTACTATGTTTTAAACTGACTTGGGTCTTGTCTGTGCTTACTGCATATTCTCTTGAGTCTGCAAGAATGTTTTTGTCTACTACTTACCCCACCTCCCTCCCCTCCCACACACACACCCAGCATTGGGAGCCCTCCCCCCTGAGCCACTGACAGGCTAACTGTGTTTAATTTAAAGCAGCTCTGTTGGAGCATCTAGTGAATTGAATGCCATCGCCTTTCCAAAAAAGCATTTGGATTGGGGAGGGAACGGTCTGCAAAACGATTTCTATAAGGACAGTAACCACAACTTGTGCCCTATATCATAAAATCTACATGTATGGTCTTGGATCCCCCTAACTCAGAACCACTGAGCATTTTTTTATCCAGGTGTATATGATGGAAGCACAAGATAATTCACAAGATAATCTATTTTCAGCGATGAAAACAAACTCAGCATATCTTACACTGCAGGAATTCTACCGCCATAAACCAATGCAGTGCAATGCAATACGATCAGGCCGGGTCAATGTCATGCAATTATAGTGCATGGAGCAAGTCTATTGCAATTATATGTTGCGTGTCCAGGAGTCAAAAAGGGAAATATGCAAGGTTCCTTTCTCTAATAGAAAGCGGCGAGTGATGTTAGCGACAGAATAAGGGAGAGAGGCCATAGTTAGAAGGATTATAGTATGACATACACAGTTATAGGCGGGGAACTATCAATCACAGGAATGTATTTCACCGAGGGGTCCCGAGTGACATCTGAAATTGAGAGCCAAGCTTGTGTTATCTTTGATGCCACTCAGAGCTCTGAGTTGGAATGCACCATTTAGTTGAAAGCTTACTATCTGTTGTTATTATATTTACACAGCACAAACGTACCTCTGAAGCAGCGGAGCACTGTACTGAAGGATCAGGGTAACATTAAACGGTAAGAGTGTTGAGGGTCATGCAGTAATGCAATACTGTGTGTGTACACACAGTTCACATGGTAGCACTGTGTTGAGTAGCAGTTTGTCGCACTGTGGCTGCTGAGTAGCCTCAGGGTCTAGGTCATGACAAGGTGTGACTGAAATAGGTACGTTTTCAGCTCTTTCTGGAACAGTCTGGATTGCTACTGGGATGGAATTCTGTAGTACCGGAGCATAGCCGGAGAATGACTGTTTCCTAGTTTTCTCCTTGCTGGCCTGCCTTCTCTTGGGTCTAGCAATGGCCCTATTGTGTTTATCTCACAATCCTTCCTGTGGTATTTCATTTAGCCACCAGGTAAGGTGGTGTTTTGGCTGAGGTAGCGTGGTAGGTGATTGATGCATTTTGAACAGGTTCCTAGTTGATAAAGGTGACCAGTGCAGCTCCCGCAGGGCAGAGAGGTAGTCGAACTTGCGTGCCTCGGCGATGAGGCACACCGCCGCGTGATGTGCCACTGTGTGTGGCACCCACACTGCATCTCTTTTGCACCCACGACGCTGTCCCTTATGGACCAGAAGCGCAGGGGGGTGTAGATTGCAGTATTCGTGCCAAGTTCCCTCTCCCGTCACCCCACAGGAAACAAAAAACGAAACTAAAATTGCTAGCAGGGAAAATAATGTAGTCCCCTGCTGTGATGTCATAGGGATCGATTATACATTCAAAATCCTATTCTCTAACGTCACAGGAGGAGGGAGGGAGGGTATGGCTCCCAGAACGGGAAATACCTGCTAATGGGTACCTATGAAGGCTGCAGTGGGAATGATTCCTGCTTTTATATAAATAGATCACTTGTAACCCATTGCTTTGTTTTCCAAACGATTCCTTAAAAACACATTTGGCAAATACGGTAACAGTCAATGGAAGTAAACGCAAGGGGGTAGGCGGGCTTGTATGTGTGAGCAGTGCTGGAATTGTGCTGGATTTCCCCAGATTAGGAAAAATACAAAAATTGTCTCCCCAAGTTGTCTGAGGGAATGTAATATCTGTGCCCAGGTGCACCAGCGGTGATCAGCTGTTCCCGGCACCCAGAGATGGAGTGTGGAGCTCATGAGCGCTCTGCCCAGTTTGCCTCTATTTAGTATTCAGGTACATTAAAGTGCTGTTAACCTTAGATGGCTGCAGACACAGCATGGAGTGGGTAATTGGGAGTGGGAAATGGCCCTTAAGAGGTGCCAATGGTGGGCATTTACAATGAGGAGGGTGGCATGCCTGTTCCTTCAGTGTGTTTCTTTCAACAATTGATGGTGGGCCCCAGCTCTGAATTGGGCTGGGATGTTGGTGACACGTGGTGGTGGCTGGGAGTCTTACGTTCTCAGTATAGAGGGGTGGGGCATGTACGGTATATGGGCAAATATGGAATGGATTCCCAATGGAGAGGTTAGTACCTCACGGGTAAGTACTGGGATGAGGCAGAGGTACACAGTAGAGCAACTTTGCTGAAAATGTTGGGGGTGAGGGGGTACATGACGTGAAGAAAAGGCGCCCCAGCCAAATGAATGGGGACGCAATGGTGTGCCATGAGGGTTGGGGGGGGTACAAACACCCCTATCCCCCCTAAAATTACGCCCATGGAGGTACGCGCAAGTGATATTTGATTTAAGATATGTCTTTTTACACTTTTTGGCAAGCCTGTCAATTACTACCATGACTCTACTCTAGGACTGTCTCCCGAAACACCCCCGCGCCCCCCTCCCACGGAAACCAAGAGTATGTTTTGCATTTCCCGCAGTGTGTGTGAGAGAGGAGTGCTGCTGCATTTGATAAACTGCTACTCGTCACTGTCGTCCAGGCCAGTACCCTGGCAACGAGGCCTGAAGCAATGGCTTATTAAAGTGCGGCACTGCGGCCGCGGCTCACTTCTCCCCACAGGCCAGGGCAAGGAGTGAGACCACGGTCTTCTAGGCTGTGACTCTTGCGATATCTAAATAAGGTTTTCTTCTATCGGTATAAACATCAGACTGCCAGCCCCGGTCCACTGCCGCAGAAACGTCTTTTAGAGGTTCAGGCAACCTTTGTTTGCTCTGGGGCCAGGCGAGCTGCCTGGATTCGCACACACCGCGGCCTATCTTACTCCCATGTGCCTCCCGGTGACCTTTTTTTCTCTGCTTCCCATTTATAGGTCATCCGTCTGCTTCAGACCCCGTCCAGCTGCCAGGAACACAGGTCGGTTTTCAGCAAAGTGGCTGGCTCCTGGCCAGGCCCTGTTCACAGAGGGCCTGCTTTACTGCCTGTCTGGGCCATTCAGCGCGCGATATGATCTACGAGGCAGCAGAGATGGATTTCAAATCCATCTTTACAAGGGTTTCGGATTTCTTTCATCTAATTGCAGTTTTTTTTTTGTTGCAGTAATGGAACTTTTTTCTAGGCCACTTTTTTCTTCTTTATGAATGTCTTTACAAAGGAGACAAAGGGAAACGGTCACTTGTCAGGGTTGCATAGACATCTGCACCTTCATGTTATTAAAACAATATGCCTGTTTTATGTTGTGTATTTTTTACACTCCGTAGACTCAGCCCAGCTACTGGGATAATTATGCTGGTCGTGCAGGCCGGGTTTGCTTTTTTTTTTTCTGAGCCATGGTTATTAAGCTACACAGTCTGGCATTGTTTAATGCCATGTCAAGCACTTGCTTCCGCACTCTCAATCTGGGCTGTGGATATAGCTCTGACGCTGCAGGAAAGCAGCCCCCCCACAAGTCTGTAACAAGAAGGTGGGTTGACATCAAACTATGCAGCTCAATGCACCGTGGCCCCAACATCAAGAAAGATAAACAAACCACTAGAATGGACCTTTGGCTTCGCCTCGAAAGTTCCTCTTTTTTTTTAATAGCGCGTAAATAATTTAAAACCTATAGAAGTTTTAAGTTAATAAAACTGGCTGCACAACTGACAGATGTGGGTTTAACTTTGGGGCCCCAGAGAAGTGACTACAGAGGGTGCCAATAAACTTCCAGATCTCAATAAGAGGAAATATTCTAAAGAGAGATACCTCTCCAATCAGAACAAAATTGAATTTTCACTATCTATGAAAAAAAACTCATAAACATATTAGAACCTAATCAACAAAGAATGAGATTTTTTCCAGAATATGTACACATTCAAATAACAATTAAAAATAAAGTTCATTTTTTGTCGGTTAGATTCAAAATATGTTTATGGTCCACATTCCAAGTATGGCGGCCTGGAAATAAGGGTGCCGGTGGCAACGTACCAGCACCCTTTCCGGACGGCCATACTACAACGATGCCGGTAGGGGCCACGGATCTGCCGTCAGGCCTGACCTGCCAGGAGTTCAGGGCCCTACGGGCATGATTGTCATGCAAGCACCACATTCCAAGTATGGCGGCATGGAAATAAGGGTGCCGGTGGCAACGTAGCAGCACCCTTTCCGGACGGCCATACTACAACGATGCCGGTAGGGGCCACGGATCCGCCGTCAGGCCTGACCTGCCAGGAGTTCAGGTCCCTACGGGCATGATTGTGATGCAAGCACCACATTCCAAGTATGGCGGCCTGGAAATAAGGGTGCCGGTGGCAACGTAGCAGCAGCCTTTCCGGACGGCCATACTACAACGATGCCAGTAGGGGCCACGGATCCGCCGTCAGGCCTGACCTGCCAGGAGTTCATGTCCCTACGGGCATGATTGTCATGCAAGCACCACATTCCAAGTATGGCGGCCTGGAAATAAGGGTGCCGGTGGCAACGTAGCAGCACCCTTTCCGGACAGCCATACTACAACGATGCCGGTAGGGGCCACGGATCTGCCGTCAGGCCTGACCTGCCAGGAGTTCAGGTCCCTACGGGCATGATTTTCATGCAAGCACCACATTCCAAGTATGGCGGCCTGGAAATAAGGGTGCCGGTGGCAACGTAGCAGCACCCTTTCCGGACGGCCATACTACAACGATGCCGGTAGGGGCCACGGATCTGCCGTCAGGCCTGACCTGCCAGGAGTTCAGGGCCCTATGGGCATGATTGTCATGGAAGCACCACATTCCAAGTATGGCGGCCTGGAAATAAGGGTGCCGGTGGCAACGTAGCAGCACCCTTTCCTGACGGCCATACTACAACGATGCCGGTAGGGGCCACGGATCCGCCGTCAGGCCTGACCTGCCAGGAGTTCAGGTCCCTACGGGCACGATTGTCATGCAAGCACCGTGCCGGTAGCATAGGTGCCGGTGCTTCTGTGTCCCCATCTCCATGGAGTCCTATAGGACTCCATGGAGATGGGGACAAATCCTTACCACCGCCGCTTGTACTATCCCAGTGGCACTGGGATTTCAGGTCGGCAGTAAGGGTGTTACGGGGATGGCAGCAACCCGCCGGTAGCACGGGCATGTTACCCCCAACCTCATAATGAGGCCCAATGTGTTTTTGTTAATGTATAGTGGTGGAAATGAATTTGGATGCTCAGTGGATGGTCAAATGCTCACTGGGATTCCTTTGCTAGCCCAGCATCTAACACAGACCGCGACAAGATCATGTTGAGGGAGACTCATGTCTCCACTATACTTAAGTGTGTACTTGGGATTGCAGTCTCAGAGTTTCCGATTGGCAGAAGGAACAGAGTTACATGTTAGATGTCCCCGAGTTTGCATGGTGGTTGTAGCCATTCCAATGTTGCCAGTATGTCCGGTGGTGGTGGATAGTTACCTGAATGCCTTCACTCAGATGCTAGGTTTTTTTGTCGGAATTGCAGTGCGATACATGATGCTTTGGTCTTCATTAGGGAGAGGTACAGCTTTGCCTTGTGTGTGCAGGGGCTCACAGTTACCAAGAGGGGATAATCTTCCCTTTCCCCCTTCGAGGGATGCATTTACGGACCTGCAAAAACTCTGTAAACTGTAGTTGTGGGAGACATTTCATACAAGATATCCCGTTCCTTTAATAGAAGGATTCGTTTAATGTAGTATGCAATGCGAGTTGGACATAAGAATGTCTGCGCAAGTGCATCTTGCCAAAATCTGACATATAGTTCATTAGTACCCGGCGAGGGGGTTGTGGTGGCATTTCCAGCCAATGAGAAGGCTCAGAATGCGGGTGTTACCAGATGGTAATCCCGCTGCCCTAGCCTCCTCAGGGCTGACGGCCACCATCTCCCCTCACCAGGGAATGAGGTAACTCTTCCCTTTCCCCCACCCCCATCCACAGAATTCCCTCCCCGTCCACCCACCCCCACGTACTTTTCTTTGTACCATTTAGTGAACGGACACGCTGGGAACACTTGTGTCTCCAGCACGTTCGCTCCCGATCTGCGGCAGGCCATCATGGAAAGGAAGAAGGGACTACCGTAGTCCATTCTCTCCTTTCCATGGTGGTCCTTTTTTTTAGTGGCACTACTGAAAGAGAGAGGGATTACGCGTAGTTCCTTCTCCCGATTCCATGGCGACGATTTTTTTTGTTTACTTTTTTAAACATATTTTCAATGGCCATCATAGAGAGGGAAAACGGGCTTTGTTTTCCCTTCCCTGGCAGCCATTTTTGTACCATTTTTTTGTTCTGTTTCGAAAGGCTCTGGTGTTTCTGAACAGAAAAAAAATGCTTTTAGTACCCCAGTCTTATGGCTGGGGGACTAATATCAATAGTCCCCTCACAGGGGGTGCTTTACCACTTCAGGTAATGCACCCCCTGCTCAAGGTCTATTGCTTAATTAAGTCAGTTTTGGTTTCTCCGGTGAAAGGCTTGCTGAAGTAGCGTGTCCATATTGTGCAGGGCTCGGTTGCAGAATGGTACCAGGCTAGAGGAAGCCAGTAAATATGTGTTTAACGTTGAGGCTTGTAACTACACCACCAGCAGTTAGATTTTCCCTCAAACATACCTTGATGGGAGAACAAGTGTCAGCAGTGTAAGAGCTTTATTTGGCTGAGTTTCAATCTACCTTCAGGGATACTTTGGCTATGGATCAGTAGAACACTTGGTCACTGCTGGTCCGAAGCAAAGTATTGGAGGACTCCATCCCATTTGACTTCGAGCACTTTGGAAATGGGATCATGATAACATGGTTGGGGTTTAGTTGGTGCCTCACTCAGCAAAGCTATCTGACAAGAGCCAGGGGCTTGCCTAGAAACAAGAGGTTTTTCCATGTGACTTTGAGGGTTTTACCCCAAAGCATGTGATTGAGGGCATTGATGCGTTGTGCATTAATTATGTCACTGTGGTAGTTTCTCCGGTAAGAGCAAAGTTAAGTTTTCATTTTCATGAGTATGTACCATGCAGTCGATCCTCACACTATATGTAACACCCCACTCTGAGAGTTACAAGGAATGCTAAGTAAAATTACACAAAATGTAAAGCATTTAATCTACCTCGAGGGCACTTTGTGCAGAAATAAGGATCTGAATTTCTCCGTGTATAAAGGGTTAATTGTGTTCGAGCTGGTGTTTGGCCTTCCAATGACTTTCACAGGCACAGTTTATGCTTTTCTCCCAATACAACTGTCAGAGTGGCCTTATTAACACTTTGTAAAGAGGTTTTGGATGAAAAGATGGGAATTGCGAACCTAGAACAAGAAACAGTCCCCACTGCATGTCTATCCAAGCTGCAAAAAGAAGAAATGCAAACCCAAGAATACTCTGAGAGTAATGTTAGTTTTCTTACAATGATGATTTGGTGATACAAGATCAAACTCAACCAGGATCTGTATACTACGGTCCAGGAAAATATGTCCAAACACTAGTATCAGGTCCATAGATCGATCCTCAAGTTGGCTGCACACACCACCGCAATAAGTCCAGGGAAATCAGTTTGCAGAGCCATAGCCCGATGGTACAAAGATGCTCCAATTCTCCAAAAGGCTCCACAACGTGAGTAGGAGGGCACAACTTTAGGAGGTCAATGTGAGAAGTAGGGCAGAAAAGATGGTTCCAATCATATTCCCAAAAAACAACCATTACAAAAGGATGAGGCATTGGTAGTCCAAGATACCAAGCCAGAGTCAGAAAACCTTGTACACCGGAGATCGCCAAAACAGGACAGGATAGGCAGAAATAGTCAGTAGAACAGGCTGTTGTCAGGAAAGAACCAGGACCGAATGAGTAAGCAACACAGGAAATTCACAATAGACAAGAGAAACGTAAAAAAACGAGCAACTCCAGTTGGTACAGGACAAAAAATACCTGGATTGAGAAGCGCTGATCACGAGTGTCTGAATGTACTTATTTCCTGATGACTGGAAAAGAACTCTTGTCATTCACTAAAGTCAGTCGGGCGCGTTGACGTAGCGCACTGTTCTCTGGCATTTGATTGCGTGTCGCTGTATTCCATTGGAGTGGTGAAGTTTCCAAGGCAACTGCTAACTCTGACACCAGGCATCCACACACGGGCGACGACGAGTGGTCTGTGTTGGAATCCGCATGCTGCAGCGCTGGCGGAACCTGATACCTGTTTTGTTTTTGCTCGGATATGGATCCAATTTTATTTCCCCAATTCCAGACTGACTGAACTGTAAACCAGACTTGTCCATTCTGTTAACATGAATAGAACCCAAAACCCCCAAAACAATCAACTAAAGCAAGTTTCTTCACATGTGATACAAATTATTCAAATGGATGGAGAAATGCTGCATGATAAAAGAAGGGACGAGGGGCTTCCTTATGTAATGGACAACACGTAACACAAGACATGCAGACTTCCTCAATGTTAAGCAAAAGGCACCAGAAAATGGCATTGTTTTATTCATTAACAGTTTCACCAGTTAATTGCTTACATGAGAGACAACACCTGACAAATGGTGCAGAGTTTGCCAGACACCAAGAACATTTGAAAATAACACTACATTAGGGGCCATAGTGTTGAAAACATTAATAAGTACACTTGTCTGTGTCACACTCGAACAATGCTTTCAAAGCTAAAGAAAGCCCACACCAATCACAGACCAGGAAAACATTAATATGGAAGACAATACTAGCATATGTTTTTAAGTGGTAACAGAATTACTATCTGTTTTCTACTGCACCAAATTATGGCTTTGGCACCCAAAAGGAGGAAATACCACCAGCACTTGCATGGAGGTATTTGCTCCTGAAAGATGGTACCATTACATTTTTACATTTAGTGGAATTACACAGGCAGTATTTTCTCCAATCACCAATGAACTGGTGTGAGATACCACAGCAGGGGCTAAGCACTTGCAATGTTGCGGATTTACTGCAAAATGGGGCAGCAATATCCATAAATGAGTTTGGTGATATTAGCAAGGTGGCTGTCAGTCTTTTCTATTTACATGGCCCACACTGCAAGGCAATTGAATGTGGCTTACCACTACTGTGTTAAATGAGATATAGCGCCACATACCGACAATCCACAATTGAAACACTACCTTGAGTAATATTCCACCTATAGGGTGATGGATAGAGCTTTTATCCTATTTCCAGATTTTATGCCGAATAGCTCAACTAACACTCACTCTAGCAATGGGTAATTTGTCTGTCTTTGAAAATAGCTACAATGTATTGATCATATTTCATCTTTCAATGACCTCTAACTGGGGGAGGGGCTACAGCCGAGTATCCATCCACCTCTATGTTTGCTGTGTTCTGACCTTGATCTTGGCAGGTGAGCCAGAGTGCCTTGAATCTAAAAAAATAAATGATAAAACAATTACCTGTAAAAAGCTGTAATTAACAAATATAGATTGTCAAACTCAAACCTGGGAAGTTGGTGAAACTCATATGCATACAAATATTGAATACACAGAATTTAAGGAAACTCATGTTATGTTAATGTGATTTAACAGCACACCGCTGCCATTTTTATTGTCTCCAGGTGCTCTGGCGGATCTGAAAAAAATTATGGAGAGGGGAGGGTTTGTTAGTGGTAGAAGACGGAGAGCGCAAGAGTGCTTTTGCTATTCTGATGGTAGTTTCAATTCAGAAAAGGCGGTAATCATCTGTATAACTATGTAAAATCTAAGAGAATATTAACACTATAAATTTAATACCTCTTTCATAACTGTAACAGTGTTAGAGGTAATAAAATGTAGCAATAGTCAAATGTAACACTGCTTCATTCATTCCACTAGGGAACATAGAGTGCAGTCTACTGATCTAGAATGCTTCTCTCTGTTCTACTTTAGTAGTCATGCACATATTGAGTACTTTTTGCCATAATCAAATGGGTACAGCATATGAAATATTCCGATGTTATGTCAAGGCAACATTTAACATTAGAGTCACTATGCCATCACCAAGAAAGGGTTGTGTTTGTTGTTACTGAGACTGTATCCCGATAATGTGAAAAACCTGAAGGTGTTTCACCCGCTAGTCCCTGGGAATCTGTCATCCAGGTGGCCAGAAACGGGCCATTGCTTTTGGATCCAGTTCCTGGGGGTGGACCAGTGCAGGAGGATCACCTGGATGAGGGGTCTTCAGGGAGTGGACGTGGGACACCGGACGGCGAGACGAGGTATCCCCATCCCTGTAACACCTTTTCCCCAGAATACTTAGGAACTCAACCCCACTACCCCCCTGTTTCCCAACATGAGCACTTTCCCACGGACAGCTCACTGTGAGAGAAAACAGACTAACACCGGAGCTGTATACCTGAAATGTCCCAACACAATGGTCTGGCAACTACTGATAATTACACACACCTGCAGCTTTTTAACATGGCCCAGGTGTATAAAGATAGGGTGCATAAGTATTTATGGGGTATCTAGGTTCGGAATGTACAGAGGCTAGACATATATTTGAATGCCTGTAACAAAATAGTATGACGTTGACAGCCGCGATTAAAGTGGAACTCAAAGGCTACCACAGCTGATGACAATTATGATAAGAGTGCACTAGCTCCACATATACACGCTATTCCATAAGTATACTCATAGAAACAGTTTTAACTTCAATGAAATTATTTTTTTAATATGTAAACAATTAAAACTGTCAATTCTGATGATACTGCGATTGCCAACACGTGTTTCGACTTGATAGGACTTCCTCAAGGCACAGTATCTAATAAAATTTAATTCACAATTAATCATATTCCATATGTCATTTCAACAAACCAGTGCCATTTGTGTATAATCAAAACCCAAAAATATTGAGAGAACAACAAGAGGTAAAGAGGAGAAGGGAGACAAAAAAGAGAAAAATAAGAAAAATAAGAATGAGTGTTCTTTTACACTCGTTAAATCCATATGTTATGTTCCAATTCATTATGGTCAATTATAAGTCAAAACTCCAACTAGTTCATCTTGTATCCTATTTGATACAGAACTCATTCACAATACTCATGTAAAGTCAGTACGTTAAATTACACCTTATTCATAAACAAATCTGGTCATCCTCACTCGAGATCCTGGCAAATAGCTACTACAATTTAGTGACGATCATGATAATCACATAATCGCATATAGTGTGAACAATTACGTATATTTCATCAACATTCCTCTTAACACATCAGAACTAGAGTCTGCCATCTTCAAGGGGTCAGGACATTGTATACACCCATGTTATCATATTAGGAATTAGGTTACCCCTAAGGCCCATCTGTACTGTAAGTCACCCAACAGACTTGGTGAAAGCGTTCATCGTATTGGTGTGTACAGTGAAGCTGAAGTTAGTATGCTCCTAAAGCAATATTCTATGGTGCATAATTAGTAAACACTAAAGTCAAAATTGGTTGGTTTGCTGTTACCTGATTCAATTCCTGTATTATGTATAGCTCGCCTCTCATAGGCATTTTACTCGAAAATTCATGCTGTTTCCGTGAATGAATCAAATCTTAAAGAAAATAAAGACACAAGATTTAGCCATGTGTTCATTCTTGAGTCTAAGGCCCAATAAAGCATAATATTGACATAATATTGAATTACCTCATCAAATTACCTCTTTTCTGGTCAATGATGCATCTATTCAGAGAGGATTACATACAAATAGCAATGAACACTTACAAACACCAGGATGTTATAAGAAATTGACTGGCATCCCTACCAAACAAACAGTTCAAGCATTGTCAGATGCGGTACAAGAATGGTATGCTACGGGCATGTTAACAGACAATGAAAGAGCATTTCTTAGAACATCTAATCCAGTGATGCCTATGACGTTCTTTCTGCCTAAGGTACACAAACACTATGACCGCCTCCTTGTGGTCCGTCCCATAATGAGTGGCCTAGGTTGGGCAACGGAAGGCTTGTCACAATATATTGATTCAGCAATTAAAGATTTGGTACCTACACTACCAGCTTATTTGAAAGACTCAACTCAAACTCTCAATTTATTACATAACATTTCTTGGCAACCTCATTTCTATTTGGCAACACTGGATGGAAAATCCCTGTATACGTCTATTCAGCATAAACTACAAATGACCAAATCTTATTAGAATTTACCCTCAATCACAATTATTTTCTCTTCAAAAAACATTATTTTCTTCAGACAAGTGGTGTAGCTATGGGTGCAAAGAACGCGCCGTTCCTTGCAAATCCGTTTATGGGTTTCTTTGAGCACATGTACATCTACAATAAGCATGAATTTTCCAAAGAAATCAATTTATGGAAATGGTACATTGACGACATTTTTTAAATACGGAATAGATCTAGTGAAGGATTTGCCTCTTTTGTTTAATATCTTAATGCACATACCTTTGGTATTGAATTTACCGATCAATTGGATGCATCAACCATTGACTTTCTTGAACTTCATATTTTTATAGATAACAATATTTTGCATATAAGGACACACAGGAAATCAACAGCAGTCAATTCAATCTTACATGCCACTAGTTGCCATAAAAAATCAGTCATTAACAACATCCCAATGGGTGAATTCCGTTGTGCTAGACGAAATTGTAGCTTGGAACAAGCATTTCATCAAGAATGTCAACTGCTCGGACAAAGGTTCAAGGAACAAGGTTACCCTCCCAAATGTATTGAAAATGCTTGGTTTCAATAAAGTCTTCTAAATGGAGATTCTCTGTTGAGTAAAGAACCTTTACAGTGGGCAGGATAACCAGAAGAGGTTAGTTTCATCACAAGGTACTCACAGAATAGCAATCACATCTATAGGTTACTAAATAAACATTGGCATCTCCCGAAGCTAGATAAAAATTTGGCACTTTATATCACTGTCACACACCTGCCTTCCTGGCGCTTGTGGCATTCCTGGAGGCTTCACCGCCATTGACTGTCCCTTTACGTTTCTCACATTTCTGCCTCGCTCGCTCTAGCTTCTGAGTACGGGTGCCTGCTTTCCCTTCTTAGCCCCGCCTTCCATTCCGGGCTTCGCGTTGCAACCCCACTGTGTTTTGCTTTCGCTTTGGGTCTGATGCTAGCAAGTGTTTTTCCTCTTGCGGCTGCTGCCGCCTACTTTCCTGTCTTCCTTTCTCCTGGGTGCTTTCTTGTCCTTCTTGCCCTTCTTCCAGTCTCAGCCGGTCTTCCTCGTCCTTGCTTCCCAGCCAGCGTATGCTGCGGTATCCGTTCGGTACCACAGAGTTCTTTTCTTTCTGTCTTTGTCTTCTCTGACTTTCTCCCCTTCGCCTCTCTGCTTTCTGGTGTTCGTCTGGACACTGTTTCTCTCTCAGCGGTCCCCTCTTTACGATTCTGCTGGTCTTTTCCTCCTCTCCTTCATTCTAGTTTTCTCTCTCTTACCACGGACTTCCGCGGTATTCGTTTTTCTCTTGTTGTTGTGCGCTCGCACGCTTTACTTGTACAGCATCTTCCTGTACTTACCTGCAGGCTCTTGCCTCCCCTTAACAGCAACTTGAGGATTGTTTTGTACCTTGAAGCCTCCACGTACCTGAGGGTCCTTCGGAATCACCATACCTGTTCCACTGAACTCCAGCTTCCACAATCCTTCAACTTCTACACCTACCATCAATCAACTGGATACCTACAAGAGGTTTGTTAGCCTTTGGCTTTTTCCTCTTTTCCCAGGCGCTCATGGGAGGGGGTCCTCTGTCAACTGTGCTTTGTACAGTGACATTGTGGCTTCCATCCGAGGGAGGCCGTATCTCTTCCAAAAGAAGAGGGTATCACGAAGAAGAAAAGAAAGGAAACCCTCATCGACTTCGGAAGAATCAGGTGAGGAGAAGGAGGAAGGGGTACCAATTGGGCAAAGTGAATCTACAGAGGACATTTATGACAATCACACAGCCTCCGAAAATAATCTTTACCAAAACACAGACTTTGAAAAAAAATGAAGTCCCTTGTTTCTTGAACCTAAACCCGATAGCAGGAGGGTTCTCATTTAGCTAAGTAGCCAAGTTGTGGGTTTTCACAAATGTGGAAACTGCAACTTTTGTCAATTTGCACTTTCACTCACAAGACATTTTGTATGTCATGGTGGTCTACACATTGAAATACAGGAATTCATGAATCTCAAGACTAAATACGTTGTATATGCGGTGGTATGTGTGTGCAAGAAAATCTATGTTAGATGTACCATCCGTGAATTACGGATTAGAATACGAAAACACTTAGCAAATCTTAACAGTCAGGATCCTAAGCTTCCTTTTGCCTCCCATTTGCAACCCCCTCACCAATTTGATAATAAGAAAGATATTCAGTTTGTGGGCCTACAACATGCACAAGCCCACACACAAGCAGGTGATCGACAACTGCATCTTCGTCAATTGGAAGCACTGATGATTTGTAAATTGCAATGCACTAAACTTGGACTCAATAAGGAACATGAACTGAACATATTTTTATAAAATATTTGTGATAGGCCCCAGAGGTTTTTCTTTGTGTGTACTCCTGGTGTGAAACGGGATAATGATGGCATTGGGCATTTTGTCCCATCAAAATTTGTTTTCAATCATGTGCACATTAAGGTGTATATGTGCTGTGAGAGCTGTCAGATTGAAGGGAGCAACAGACATTGAACAACCTTTCAGTGGCATTTGGTGACTGCCATACAAGCAGGAGCTGCACAAATTTGTTACCACTAGCACGGTTCTGGTAATTCTTAGCCAGCCGTGCTAATTATTATTAATTGTGAATGAGAAATTGGGGTTGGGACTCTTTGTTGACTAATTAGAATCAGCGATTCCACCCTGAAAATTTTTAACCGGATGTCTTATCTAATAATAATTTGGAATAAGCAAAAAGCAAAAGGATTTTGCACTAAAAAATGTGTTACAATAAGTTCTGTTTTTCAATTCCAATTATAGTTTTAGCCAAGACAAGGTGTACACAGTAAAACAATGGAATTCAATAATGTATTATTTCAGAATTAATCAGACGTGTTAATTCAGGTAGCGTGCACTTTAAATAGGACAGCGTCCTTTAGTGGTCTCATGACAGGCACTTTTCAATGTAAAATCGCGTGACACATGAGTTATCACGTGACTGACCGCCGAGTCTATATCAAAAAGGAAGTAGCTAAAGACAAGCAGTTGCCCCTGTTACCTGGGGAACTAGGATGCAAAACGCGTGAACATGCTGTTTCTGGAATGAATATCAGTAAGAATGCTTAATCGAATGGATACTTTGTATGAGTATCATGGACCATTACTCGTGGTCATAAGTCTAATGCAGGCTCCATGTGTTTTTTTACAGCACTTTCATGATATCGTTCATTAAGAGATGAGGCAAACACGCAGTCAGGGTAACAGTGCCAGTGACTTTGACTAAGAAAAAGAAAAGATTTGAATTATACACCGCAAGTTTATGCAATCTTGAATAGATGCATCATTGACCAGGAAAGAGGTAATTTGATGAATTAATTCAATATTATGTCAATATTATACTTTATTGGGCCTTAGACTCGGGAATAAACAAACGGGTAAATCTTGTATCTGTTTATTTTAAGATTTGATTCATTCACTGAAACAACATGAGTTTTCGAGTAAGATGCCTATGACAGACGAGATATATATAGTACAGGAATTGAATCAGGTAACAGCAAACCAGCCAATTTTGACTTCAGTGTTTACTAATTATGCACAGTAGAATATGGCTTTAGGATCATACATAACTTCAATTTCACTGTACACACCAATAGGATGGACGCTTTCACCAAGTCTGTTGGGTGAATTACAGTACCGATGGGCCACCGACTCTCATGCTGGAAAGGCATCAGAGAGACAGGGCCTCTGAATCCTTGTCCTTTATTGCTTTATCATGTATGTTCTGTCTTGTTTTCTGCGCAGGAGTTAATGTGGGACTCCTGGTGGTGTGGCTCTTCCTATTTCTGGTTCAGTGATCAGATGCTTGGGATACCCTTATGACATCCATGGGTGGGAGTACAACCCTGTACTCCTAGTGTATGTTTTTGGTCACCTGTGTGTGGCCCACCGAGCAGGGTAAGGGCTGGTGACAGCTCTGTGCTGAACTGACAGGTTACCCTGGGCCTCCTCCATTTTGGGATGTCCAGACCCTGTCATTGAAACCAGTGGATTCCTGATAGGAAACAAGATGGCCCCTGTGGCCTCTTGCTTTCGATTGCCTGTTACCTTACTTTTCCAGAAGTGTTGGAAAGCCCTGACTCTGTCCCTTCCCCCTGACTGGCTGTTGGGTGGAAGTTCCATATATGGTGTTGTGGGGAAGCCCAGGCCAGACTGGCTGGAGCCTTCCCAATGACTGTGTGTTGTGGGTACGCCCGTGGGGTGGGACCTTGGTGAATGGAGTGTGTGATGAATATGCATTCTGTGTTATGGGTGTCTAGTATCTGGAGTTTGACACAATGACTGAGACAGCCCTGCCCGAAACTGGTATGAATGCAGTGTGTAGTGCTGAATGGCAGAGTGCTTGTCCGAATCCACATTCTGTGTTGTGATTGTCTGAATTTAGAAGAATGGCTTGAATGCACTGTGCGCCTGATTGGCTGCCTGACTGCTTGAATGCCCTTCTGAATGATTGGTTGCCTGAGTGTGATCCAGCAGAGTGAATGGGAAATCAACAGTATATCTGGGGGCCTCTCACTGCTAGAAATCGTTCAGAAGCTAAAGTTGTAACCGATGCTTAACTTTGAATCCCACTTGAAGAATGGAGAACTGCTGCCGCTGTCCTTCGCTAATTTGAAAGCTGCTGTGCCTTCAAGGAACTGATCCAAGAGAGGACCTTGCTAGGAGACCTCTTCCCGAGCTACGAGGGAATATCATGCACCAGCTGATCTTTGCCAAAACTCCCTGGTGGACAGACCTATGAAAGGCTGCCGACCGGAGAAGGGGACCGCCGAAGAGAATGAAGGGAAGCCCCGGACAGCTGTACACCGTCGCTGACCGCCGTCGCCGACAGGAGCCGCAGTGCTCCCTTTGCCTAAGAACATTTGATCCAAGGACTCCCTTGTTCACCCTTGTCGACCGCTTTTGTCCTGCCAGCAAAAGTCAAGGCTGCTGACGACCGAGGAGAATCCGCTGGTGGGTTTCCCACCACCCGAAGACCTCAGAGACGCAGACTAAGCTACTGAAGCCAGCCATGGTCACGTCCCGTTGGCCGACGCCAGATGCCTACGACTCAATGCCCTTGCTGGGCCAAAGTTCTTCATTGACTCTTTGCAGCAACGAACACTCGTCGTCAAGGTGCACTACACACACCTTCTTCACAGGACGTTCACAAGCTTTCGTCAACGAGCACCGCGAAGATCGAAGTAGCTCCCTCTACGACAATGTTCACCTCTTTCTTCACTGAATCTCGATGACCCGCAGGTCCTGCCTGAAAGGGAGTGCGCTCAAGAAGGGCCTGTCGATGACTCACCGAAGAACTCTACGAAACCAGGCACTTTGGGGCAGTAGAACTTTTATAGAAGGAAATAATACTCTAATAGACAATATCTGGACTGGGCTTGTGTGCATCTTCATTTACATGTTGCCCAGGTGGGGAGATCCTCATACGGACGTGTGCCTAGGGGTAGGGGCCAGTATTCTGCCAATTGTCGAACCCACTTTTTTTCCTCCTCAGTCTATGGTTGATATCGTTTTGATGTGTTGATTTGTATGCTATTTGAACTGAGTACAGGTGATGCATTTTAATGGAATCAGAGTAATCGTGGTACCACCTAGAACTGTATATATTTACCATTTTAGAATTGTCGGAGCACAAAGTGTGTTATTGTGATTGTGTATATAACGTGAACCTTATTTATATAAAGAGCTGTGTTTTAACTAACATAGTGTGTGGACATTCCTTTGTGGCTGCTTGGGAACTACACTGTACTTAAGTACCAGCCCACATCACCTCCTGAGAAGCTAGGCCTTGATTGCTCGACCATAGCTACCATGATAGAGAATCTTGGCTGGGGTCCTCTGTGCCTCTCCTCTATCATATAGAGAGCAGGAGTACAGACACCCCCCTCTGGTTTTTACACCGACCCTTAGGGGTAACCTACTTCCCAATATGATAACGTGGGTGTATGCAATGTCCTGACCCCTTCAAGATGGCAGACTCCAGTTCTGATGTGTTAAGAGGAATGTTGATGAAATATACGTAATACTGAGTATTGTGAATGAGTTCTGTATCAAATAAGATACAAGATGAAGTAATTGGAGTTTTGAACTTATAAATGACCATAATGATTTGGAACATGACATATGGATTTAACAAGTGTAAAATAATACTCATTCTTATTTTTCTTATTTTTCTCTTTTTTGTCTCCCTTTTCCTCTTAACCTCTTGTTGTTCTCTCAATATTTTGGGGTTTTAATCATACACAAATGGCACTGGTTCATTGTAATGACATATGGAATATGATTAATTTTGAATAAAATTTGATTAGATACTGTGCCTTGAGGAAGACTGTAACGCTCACCTGGTATCCACGGGGACATCACTCAGCCTGTTCTGACCTCTTACGATCTTGAACCCTTCCCTGGAGTCTACTCGACTGGAGACTGGGTCTGAAACCCAGGATTGGTAGAGTTTAACTCCATATTGTCTCTGTGTGCTTGAACCCCTTGTTCCCCCAGAGCGGCTGGGATTCAGGTAAGCGTTTGAAGCTCGTACAGTCTTTAAAAATAAGCAAAGATTTGCTGAATGCTTACTAATGCCTTTTTTCTGTTCTTTTCCCTTTTCCTTAGGAAGCGGCGTGCCGGGATAGGAATGACACTTCCGAAGATGCCTGCAGAACAGAAAAAGCGATGAATGATGGGCAGAAGTGCCATAAGGTAAGGCTGTTCCTAATGGTGTTCTTGTTCTTGCAGGAGCTGAGCGCAGAAGAAAGATGCAGGCCTACTGGAGACCGATCCGAACAGGGTGAGTGTCACGCTGCAGGTGCAGAAAACACAAAGCATGTTTCTCAGCCTGGGTGTGGCTTAAATAGTCTCTGGGTATCCGAGGTGTCTCTGGGCTGAAACACACCCAAAAGACTAGACTGCACATGCAGTTCTGGGAATCAAAATATGTGGGGGCATCCATCTTGTCCCCATCAATGCACTACAAGTCCAATCCCCAATGTTATCCTATGGGAGTGAGTGAGTCTGGTGCCACAAGCGCCAAGTCTGACTCCAAGTGGGTCTTTGGAGGGATGGAGAGGCCCTTGAGGGCCATGTAGATGATTGTGGCCTGGCTCCAGCCTGACATCTTGGAGGGCTGGGGACATGAGGGGCAGGAATTAAGACAAAGACCTAACAGGTCGGAACACCTGTCAGCAATCGCAGTATCATCGGAATTGGCAATTTTAATTGTTTACATAGTAAATGTGTTTTGCATTGAAGTTAAACTGTTTCTATCAGTATAAAGATAGGGGGCTGCTACGAAGGAGGAGGAGGAAGGCGCTGAACAAGCAAGGCAAAGCACATGAGGAAGCAGCAGTTCCAAGATGGCAGTTTAATACGAGGAGAAAGACGGCGAGACCGGAGAGGATTGCAAGGAGAGAAGTGCCCTTGAACTTTGCAGAGAAAGACCGTTACTTTCATGAGCTTTTGCGAATAATAAACATAAGACCTGGGATTAAAGCTGAACAAACCTGCAAATCGCCTGGGGACCAATTCCACTGGTGACGGTGCGCTATATAAGTACCTTTAACATAACATAACATTGTGTGTCGGCGGTACCTGGGGCTCTCCTGCATCGATAGCTACGGTGGGCAGAAGCGTTCGCCGCTGTCATACAGTCCTTGGCTCCTACAACAAAGCAGTAGCAGTAAAGTCAACACAGCCGCTGAGTTAGTGAAACTGATACCAGACCTGGCTGTGTTAGAGCCAAGGATGCAAGCGGCAACATTGTATTGAGAAATCTGAAGAGAACAGGGGGTGAATCGTATGTGACAAGCGATATGAATAATTAAACAGCAGATGAGTGACTGAACCTTTGCAGTTAAGAGAGATACCGTAAATAGAGTGGTCCGGCAGCTCCTGGGTGCTCATTCGAAGGTCTCTGTTAGGTATCCAACTGAGAGGTGCCAAATGTAAAAAGGAATTGTGAAATCGAAGTGGTCCTGCAATGGGTCAAGCTAAACCCTCTGCACATTCGAAAGTCTTCGATTGGTGATACTAAATGAAATTGATCCGAATCCGGATGACAGAGACTAATTGTGTAAGAGGAAGGATCTGATCCTGTCTGAGGGGAATCCGGGGTGAACTATGTGTCACCTGAGAAAGAATATTCTATGAACATTAAAAAAGGGGATCTGAGCCCAGCTGAGGGGGATCCAGGGTGAAGAGTGAATCACCTGAATTGAGTACTTGTAAGAGGAAACCAACTTTTCATTCGTTTTGGTACATCATGTCCTCTGAATCAAGTTACTTTGATAAGTAAAGAGATTGGGTACAGAAGGCCCTGATGCTAGTGATTGAACTGTATCATCATGCGGAAGAAGCCAGAGATTTTGTTACGCTCGCGTGAACCGCCATGTCCCATGCTGAAAACGTGGAGAAGGGAAGCCAATGGCCTGAACTTCCTGACATGTCATTTTTGTTAACACTTTTTCCTTTTTCATAAACGCTACCTCCACACTATTTGTATTTGGAGGTAAGGATCGGCAATCATTTTATTTTAGTATAGGCCCTTTTATTTTGACAAGACACCACTAGGACTGCATTATTATAACTTGATGGTCATAGCTTTCTCCCATCTGTAGATTTAGGATTAGATAGGCGTTTATCATACCCTTTTTGAAGTTCAATAAACACCATTGAACTGTGGTCACTTGTGTCTGTCTTACTGTTGATACCATGCCTTCCTTACAATATGTAGAAGCTTTTTATCACTAAGGTATATTGATGTTTATGAAAATTACTAATGATAGATCTTTGAGATGTCTATTTAGAATTGCATTTAAAAGGGTATTGCCCATTAGCACATTAAATATTTTCACGTCATGCTAAGGCTATGTGCAATGTTAGGTTAAGATAACTCACAAAACTGTGGACCTTATAATGTTGTGATTACTTCCAGTATTTTATTACTATACCGTTTATATTAGTACATGTAGAGATGCATACTGTATATGTTTACACAGATGTTTTAGGACTACATGTCACAGTTTTGTAAAAACCTGATGCAAAATGATGCTTGTCAGGGATTGGTTTAAACAGTACACATTTTGAATACACATTTTTTATATTTGTTAGCTATGTCTTTTATGTAACCCAAGAGTCTAAACATTTTGTCTTCATTATATTTAATTGAAATTCATATAATAGACACAGATTTCATTGTAATATACTGTACAGTGCACATGAATTAAAGAGTAATAAGGTACGGTGGAACTATCCTTGGGCTACACAGGCTCATACAATAACATTGGATGTGATGCCCTCATCACACTATGATGTCATTGCGTGATTACGTGCACTATGTCTCTGTAGATCGGGATCATCAATTTACTAACATAAGCATAACAGAAAGGCGAGGAAGTTTTGGGGGAAAATTCGTTCACAAAGCAGTAATGTTACCAACAGATGGATTTTGGGACAGAATTTTAAATGGAAGACAGAAGTCCTTGATCATTGGTACTATGGAATTTGTTAATTCTATCCTGGATACTAATGAACTAACTTGGCTTTTTTCATTCGCATTGTGCTCAGAGGAGTTGAAAAACAGTAATCACTAGAATTACAAAGTCTGTACTGAGGTGGTACTGAGCTTAGAATATTCATTATTAATCGGTTTGTTTAACACAGGAAATATGTGTGCTCTGAATGTGTTCTATTTTATCTTTGATATGATTAAAACAAATAATTGAGAGTAATTTGTATATGATGGATATATTTATTTTTATATTAACCATAACTTGTTGTTTCCAACAGATAATCCCAGTGTATTGCAAAAATCCGAAAAATAATCTTTTATAAAAATGCCCAATTGTCAATATTCATTTTCTGCACAAACTAAAAACTGTCATGTATTATAGGAAATCCAGATGAGCCAACAACCATTAGTGGGCATACGTTTTTAAATGCTGTAATTTGTATTATTGATGTCTTGTCTCTGTCTATTATTGCTTTCGGTTCTTTTTGTGAAGGTTTGAACCATATACCCTAAAAATGAAATACAAATGTCCTAACATATAAGGTGCTTATCTAACTACGTTCTTTTGTGGCACTCGCTTTGGGGAAGGAGCCATGACTCTTTTCTGCTAAGTTCCAACACATAGAATTTGGTTAGGATGAATGTCAAACTGGGCATATGGTTAGTTACTTTTCTTCTCTTCTCTTTCACTTTGCAAATCTAGCACAATTAAGCCAAAGTGAATTCATTGCTTACCTTTGTCCACTGTGAGAACAGGTATGCTAAGTTTGAGAACATTGATCTAAATTAGGTTTGCATATGGATACAAACAAACATGATCCTTGTAAGAACATGCTTTATTGGCTGGACCTCATTCTAAGTGTGACATTGCTTTTCAATCACTGTTGGCTTGTTTAATCATCCTTAGATTTCATCCTAGAAGATCATGCTCTTTAACATGTCTCACTGAGATGTGTTACATTTCTGCTAAAAGACAGGTATGAAGTTGATATGGGATGTTAGGTTTTCAGGTATGTATATTTTCTTGTTGATGTAACTCCACTCAAGGGTCAAATCTTAATTATAGATATTATACCATTTACAGTTGGATGTCCTGAAGATTGACTATATAGCTCAACATGCATTGGCCAACACTGCCAGCCTCACCAGTTTTTAAGGAATGGAAAGATATCAATAAAGATGTTTTAGAATTGCGATGAAGTGAAGAATCTTTATTGAACAACATATACATGTTACGAAGTAGTGTTTGAGCTATAAAGGTGCAACCAGAGCTCTGGTAGGTTCCCTCGCTTTTGTCCTTTTGTTCTATTTCTCCACAAATGTGTACATGTGTACTGTTGATCTGGTATGCATCAAATACTGATTGAAGACTTTCCTATAAAACATATAAGTGTTATAACATATAAGATATTTTATTGTTATAGGGTGCTGCTCACTTCTCCAAATTTGAATATCCACGGACAACATGTTCATTAGCAATCCAGTCTAATTAGCAATTAAAGGAACACCGATTTGTAAACCTTCCAAATTTCAGCAGAATTACCATTAGCACTGGAAAGCTGAAGGAATTACCAGACAGTAATTCTGCCAGCGGAATTACTGACAGACGGAAATATTGTAATTTCGCAAATGGGAAGCTCTGCGGTGGTCATCTTCAAGAACTCAATCACTTCAGAAGGAACACCAAACATGACTGTTGACTCGGGCATGGCAAGGGGCCTGATTTGTGGGTGGGAGGAACCAAAATTGGGAGGCATAGCTGCAGGTTCTTGTGCACAAGATAGTAAGCCAAACTAAGGAGCTACCTGGGACACAACAAAGGAAAACCTCAGCCCAGAGGAAGAATCCCACATCAAAAGAGGTATGGGAGAAGGATCTAGTAGTTGGCACAGTAGCATGAGACGAAGAGGATTGTCAAAAGCAGTGGAATGACCTGAAGGCCATGATATGCAGCCTACTCTCCACCCATGGTGGGAGACAGCTGCCACAGGAGGTGGTGCAGTGGAGCCACTCCCCAAACCCCCAATTGGAGGAAAAGGCCAGTAGTGTCCACTACATGAGAGGCATTGTGGGAATTGGAGGAGCAGCAGATGGAGCAGCCAGTCAACGTTAGGCTGGTGAGTAGGAATGTCACCTCCCTAATGTGAATGTATGACCTGAATCCCTAATGCATGTGCCAGGCTGAGGATTCAGATGGCCACAATGTTGAGGGCAATGACCTGCCAAAAGGCAATGGGGACAATGCTAGGGCCACACCATGCATGTGCTATCAATAGTGGGACACAGTATTCACATGACTTTGACAATAGAAACGTAACATTGCATATATGGGCATGTCACCTCATGCAATCTGGAAATGCACCTATCAGGGCAGCCGAAGGCCATGCATTCAGTTGTCACCCCGTTTGCCCACATCTATCCCTGAAATGCCCAAATACCAATTGACCCACATTAATCTGTGATAATAACTGACCTGACAAATGTAAATATCACATGAGTACGGCCTCTACCAATAAGAGCCTACATACATGGCGGGCCGAGTCCCCATGCCTCTATGCCTTAGTCCAATATTGCAAGTGCTGTGTGCAGGACCTCACAAAATACCCTGTACATGATGGCACAGTCCCACGCTGACTCCAAAGATCAATCCACAAGGTGGACACCACAAAAAAACAACATGTCACATGAAAGTCAACTCTGTCTCCCAGCAAGGAGTGTGCACCTCTGAGACAATATGAACCAATGATTGGGTAGACATCCTCCCGTACATGAACCCACCCTAATTCCATTAGCTTTGGCCAGCATCTTCCAAAATGCATGAGTGCCTTGCTGTGCCATGTACCAGTCCGCATGATGAGGGACCTAGGGAGATGAAACCGGGCCAAGTACATAAGAATCAACAGGACATGCCACTTAGAGGACAGAGGGGGCAATACCAATTGTTAGCACCTCTGCTTTCAACCCTGTACCCATCAGTCCTGGCACCCACTGTAATATGTCCTGCCCAGAGAGCATCTAGCTCCAGCACGCCAGTTGCACACACCAGTCATATTACCTCCATTCAAGAAGTTATAGCCGCTAACACCACCTCCATTGGCACTGCTGCCGATGCTGCACCACTGAAACCTACACTGCTGCCAATGCAGCTGCCCTTACCACCAGCCTGCACGACCCTGTGGAGACCAGTGTCCATTCTGAAAGCACACACCGGCCACACATGGGGTGACACTTGCAACCACTCTCCTTGAACCCTAACTCCTTCTCCTCAGTTGTTCCATAGATTCAATGCCACAAGCATCAGGACGAAGCCACAGGAGCTGATGATTATGTCCTAAGACCATTGGTAGAAAGGGTTGGGGGAATCATTTTGAGCGGGAAACCTAGCCATGTCCACACACCTGACAGTATTCCCTAGTACATCCCCAAATATAGAGCAGTGCAATAAGCACATAGAAGATATTGAGCAGCAGCAACTGCTATACCTGCCGGCAATCAGGGCCACCACCTTTCAATGGCATCGAGCACAGCCGTAGGCCAGAGGGTCAGAGTGCTGACAGAGGCATCTCAACTGGTGCAGAGACCATCCGGAGTGCCCTTCTCACCTTGAAACAGACCTGATGCCAGGAGACACTGCCTTCAACCACAATCACCCCCACAGAAGGCTCCCTTCCTTGCAGCCCAGGACGTGTGTCATAATGCAATGTGGCATGCCCGTAGGCTCCGCAAGCTGCCCTGCCATGAACATCATGCAAATGAGGCCGCACATTATGTGACACCCATGCCGGGCACGGGGGATGTGAGCATGCAAGTGTGTTGGGGATGAGGGAGGTGGGAGGGCAAGGGAGTTGGCGAGGTAGGAGGGCAAGGGAGTTGGGGATGGTCAAAGGTGTTGGGGATGAGTGTGGTGGGAGGGCACAGGTTTTGAGAATGGGGAGGTGAGAGGGCAAAGGTGTTGGGGATGAGTGTGGTGGGAGGGCACAGGTTTTGAGAATGGGGAGGTGAGAGGGCAAAGGTGTTGGGGATGAGTGTGGTGGGAGGGCACAGGTTTTGAGAATGGGGAGGTGAGAGGGCAAAGGTGTTGGGGATGAGTGTGGTGGGAGGGCACAGGTTTTGAGAATGGGGAGGTGAGAGGGCACGGGTGTTTGGGATGAGTGTGGTGGGAGGGCACAGGTTTTGAGAATGGGGAGGTGAGAGGGCACGGGTGTTGGGGATGAGTGTGGTGGGAGGGCACAGGTTTTGAGAATGGGGAGGTGAGAGGGCACGGGTGTTGGGGATGAGTGAGGTGGGACGGCACAGGTGTTTTTTGGAACCCAAATAAAATCACCAGCACATTTGAACAGATGTGAGCATAGTCATCTTTGAGTGGGTGTCACACATTTGCTTTGTGACTATTTACAATTATGTGATGTATGTGAAATCACATATCCTTAAAAGCTATTCTCAATCAGTTCTTGCAACACAAGATATCTGTCCCTGCCTTCACCACAGTCATTGCATGGTGGCGATTGGCCCAAGGCAGTGTGTCATCTTCCTCCTCCTCTGGAGGTGCCATGTCGACATCCAGGGGCAGGGGGAGATGTCTCCTAATGCACATGTGCCGCATGGCACACACATCAAAATGTTTGCCCACCTTGTCTGGCTTGTACATTAGGATGCCTCCTGTCTGATGGAGGCACTGGAACCCTCTCTTCAGCAGGCCAAATTAACAGTCTGTGCAGAACCTTGTCCTACTACATGCCCCGTTTTACCCCTCCTCCTGTGCTGTCCGTGGGTTCTGGACTGGTGCCATCAGCCACAGGAGCTAGGGGGAGCCAGAGTCACCTGCAAAATCAACGAGGGTAGGTGTTGGCTACAGAACTATAAATAAGTGTAACAATCGGTAATGACATGATGGTCAAAATATCAGCTACTGCATGTATAGCACATTTGAGATTCATAAGTTGGTTCTCTCTGCATTACATAATGCCTCAGGGGGGAAATGGGAAATGGTTAATGTGAATGTGACATTCCATATTGTAGACATCCCTGAACCACCAGAGGGAACCTGGGCTTGGATGGCAACATACCTTGGGTGATGCTGAATGAATCGAGTTTTTAAAGATGGCCACTACGGAGCTTCCTGTTTGTGAAATGTCTACTTAGTGGTAATTCCACCATCGGAATTACTGTTCGGTAATTCCGCCGACTTTCCAGCGGTAACGATAATTCTGCTGAAAATTGTAGGATGTATCCTTCAGAAGGTCTTTTTCGGCACTACTTGTAACTGAATTGCCGATTAACATTTTGCCTGTGGATGGATGTTGTTGTGGGTACTCATGCATGCGTTCTGATAAGGTTGTTGGTAAAACCAACACCAGAATTACCTTTACCTCCGATGGTTGGTATGTGCAGCCATCAACTTATAAGTGTGGCACTAATTTCAGCAGACACCCCGGTAACGGTAAGTCCGTCCGGTGGAATAAGCACTGGCTTCCCCACCCAACCCGTAATGAGTCCCATTGCATTGCCTTGCTTTGGAAGTGAGTTAATCAGACACTGTATCAGGATGACGTCAGTGCCACCATAATAGAAATACAAGTCTTTTCTGAGGCTTGCTACCCTTTCCCCATCACTCATCTCATCAAGTCACTTCTTTCTTCTCAGCAAAGTACCCTCCGCATGTCACCACTTCCTGTACGCCCTGTGAAGGCAGGAAGTGGTGCTAATGGTCTGGGTCAGCTCGCCCACAGCAATCCAATGTCTGCACGACGCAACACTTATTATTCTCCCTTAATGTTGCTCAACTGTGATTGCTTGGGAAAGGAAAATGTTGAACATATGGTAGATGTAGTAGCAACCAGGTCTAGTAGTACCACATGAGCATTGTAGGTAGGAAGTTAATTTTAGCCAGTTACCTGATTCCCTCCTGGATGACAAACATCTACATGAATCACCAAAGGCCAATCGGCTACGACATTAGCAGAGCTCTGGGAATACGCAAGAGCGTTTAATAATTACGTAGCGCGCTGCCTTCGGAGAAAAGGAAGCCCTCATGAATTGAACTCCCTCAAGTCGTTAGACTTGCGCAGGCTTCTTTTAAGATGGGGCGGATCTGCTCGAAAATGACGTGTTGTTAATGCTCTTTGTAGCTATCCCATTACCGACCGTTTCTGGCGGATCCAGAGCCCAACTTAGGCACAAGAGATATACACGCCTAGCATGAATTTCTTAGTTGTTTTTTGATGTGTAAAGCAGGGGTGGACTCGCTTGTAGAAAACCCTGGAGATTTCGTGGTTGGCCTCTGCACCCTGGGCCTCTTTTGTGCGGTAACCGTTGTGCGGTAACCTGTTATTTCCAAATGTTCTCATAGGAAAAGGTTTGGGCTTGCTGAAAATGTGTAATGTGGGGCCACTTTGAAGAGTATTTCCATGGCCTCTTTGGGTTCTCAGTCCACCCCTGGTGGGAAGACATTTGTGGTATGTATGCTTCGTTTTTGCTAATTTTCATAATCCTATTGCATGTATTAAAAACAGCGACAGCTCCTGCGTAACTGGAAATACATTCTCACCAGGTCTTATTTGCCCGTTTTTGGAAGGGTTTCTACTGTGATTAACCACATTTTTTGTTGGAGTATTTTGATGGTAATTCCTTCAAACAAACATGGTTTGCTGTGATTTGACAAACAGTTGGCCTCATTACAAGTGTGGCGGTCCAGAATTAAGTGTGCCGGTAGCCCCGTACCGGTACCCTTTTCGGACTGCCACACTACAACTCTGTGGGCGGGGACCGTTGCACCCGATAGGTCTGACCTGCCTGGCTTAACAGCAATTGCCCGCAGAGTTTTCACGGAAACACTGGCAGTGCTTCCAAATCCCCATTCCCATGGAATTCAAAGGGACTCTTTGGGAATGGGGACTTACACTTTCTGCCGCCTGATATCCTGGTCTGCCGGGACTTGTAATTTCCTGGTGGCACCAGGAGCTCAGGCGGCGGAAACAGTGTTAGAGTCTAGCGGACTTGTAATGAGGCCCATTGTAGTGGAGTTGCGCAGTACAGAGCTCTCAGGTTTCCCCATGCCATGCGTGAGAAAGGCTCTGACTCCTGTTTTACCCTTGGAATTCTGGGACATGTAGTCCTAAATTTAAAAAGATGATTTCCCTTATGCACGTCAGCGTGAGAAGCATATCTGCCTCACGTGCAGAGGCAGGCGTTGGAACTGCTCTGTGTAAAGCAGATCTCCACAGGTCACAAAGTGAAAATGATCTCGAAGCTGCCACTAGTGAAAATGTGGATGAGTTCTGAAGCATTTTCAGTTAACACTGCATGTTTGCAAAAAGAGCTATAGAGCTAAAAGCCATGCAGAACTGGTTCTAAAGGAAAGAAAGTAAAAAAGCACAGGTGATTCAAAAATAAATATGCAAATAAATAAATAAGGTGTCAATGCTACCATCAAAATGGAGCACACAACTCCGGCCTGATTTAAATGTTCATTTATCAGTAGGTATCAGTAAACAACACAAAAGAATGCTTCCACCATATGTGGCCATCAGTATTTGCTGTAACCAGCCCACTTTTAAGTTGGATGTTATGGTCAGTGTAACATTAGCTTGGTTTAATGCTCCTGCCAACGTCCATGAGACATAACATGTTCAAAGCGGGCGATTGGTGAAAGGAGCCCAGCAGCAGTAACACGCAGTTCATGTGGCTCCAGAAATAGACATCCATACCCACTTTCACTTCTATCTATCACAGGAACCTGGATAGCCCTTCGTGACTCTGATCTCTCCTCACTGACACTGCTACCTTCTCCCACTCTCCCTGACATGTTGGGAAAGGTGGAAGTGTGGAGTTCCTTATCAGTAAATCCCTAACTACTACCCCCTTGTGACTTCACCTCTTCCCCTTTGGAATATGCCACTATTCAACTCCTCCCGCCAAGTCCTCTCGCTGTTCTAGCTCTTTATCGACCCCCTGATCCTCTCACCCCCTTCCCTGATCTGGCCCTTCTTCCTGTGTCACTTCCTACTGAGATCTCCACTGTCATGGTAGGGACTTTAACCGCAAGCCCTCTGCAGCCACCTGCCTTCAACTTAAATCCATCATATCTGATCACTCCCTCTACTCTCTCCCCAACTAGCTTTCGCACTCTGATGGGAACTCTCTTAACCTTATCGTTTGCTCTAATTCACTCTCCTCCTGAACTGACCTTTCATTTATCCCACTCCTGATCCCTCCATTGTTCACATTAACATCTCTGTACCTCAACCATCTACTCCTCCACTCCCCTATTTGATAAGCAAGCATGAATCATTTGCCTCTTACCTTGATGATGTGAGGATCTCTCTCATGTCATTCACCCCTATTTATGCCTCTTCAATTGACAGAGCTTTTTTTGACTTTCACTATGCAGTTTTGACTCCCTTTACCAACAATATACTGCTCACACATTCACGCGTTCCTATCCACATCCTCAACTATAGATCACCTCTGAAATTCAGACCCTCAAAGCAAACGTGTGTCATGGCCTACAACACTGGTGCAAATCACCGACCATCACTCTCTTTCTAGCCTACAAAACTTCCATCTACCCTCAAAGCTTTGATCACACCTCCCAGGGCAATTTCCATCACCACCTCCTTTTCTGCTAGTGATTTTACTCACCACTTTAGCTCTAAGATTTCTAAATGTTCTGACATTTTCACAGCCCTTCCCTGCTCCCTCCCCCACCCTCCTTTCCACCACATCTCCTAAACCCCCTCTACTCTCAATTACTTATCTCCTATTCATTCACAACATTGGACTTCTTGTCCACCTACCGTCAGACCGGATTATGAGAGTGACCTAGCCCACTTGAATGATTCATAGGCCTAATGTAACTGTTTCAAAACAGGTGGCTGCCTTTTGGATTCTCAATGAACTTGTTGGAGGGATGTATGGGGTTTACTTTGACATTCTCATCACAGGGTAGTGTGGAAAAATAAAACAGTGCATAATTGGAAGGAGTGTTGAGTATCTGCAGGGCAAAGGGCTGCACACTAAAGTTAGAAAAGTATCTTAGAGGGTTTGGGATTGAACCTAAAAGGAACATCTGGGGTACAAACCTGGAAGTTGAGCCACCAAAGGCAAATATCCCTTTTGGAAATAGCAGAATATTATCCCAAATGCATCACAAATGTTGCCATCAAAGAGACACACATGTTGCAATTGTTGAACAAGAATGCCATGTTTGAGTGGATGGAGGACATCCAGGAGGAATTTTCCAAATTGAAAAAAAGACATCAGTAGAGCACCAGTCTTAAAGATGTTCAAGACTACTTCGCACACAGTGATCACACTGGATGCTTGTGACAAAGAACTAGGAAGAGTGCCAAGTCAAATTGAAGAAGGGAAGGAGGTGACTATAGCATTTACATCAAGAGCACTTTGGGGTCAGAAGTGAACCAATAAACCTGGCATGAGAGGGAAGCCTAGAGGCTAGCTTGGTGTGGGAGGCATTTCAAGACATTGGCCTTTCAGTAAGAATCAGAACCTATCACAAACCCTTAATCCATATGATCAGCCCAAAGAGCATGGCCACTGAATCCCAAAGGATTGGCTGTTGGGTGGAGGAAATAATGACTTACATCTCAAGATAACATAGATGCCAGTAAGAAAAACATGGTAGCTGACTGGGTATCTAGTCTACCAGTAATCACCCCAAAATAGAATGATAGCTGCACACCATCTGGGGAGGTGGAGGAAGAGTCCATGGTGGAGGTCTTATTGCCAGAGATTAGCATAAGGGAGTGGACAGCGGCTAGTTGTGACAATCGAGAAGGCACCTCGCTAAGGAAATGTCTCAACGAAGGTTGGGGTAGTATCACATATGATGTTCTGGAACATCCTCAAGTGTTCCTTGAGCTATCCTGTGGTCAATGTGGAATCATATGGGGACAGTGCATTGTGCCTTCGGCGTGTTTATGTCAAGAAATCGTGGCATTAGCACACAAGGAACACCTCAGTGGCGATATGACCAAAAAGCATCTCAGAGGAAAGTCCTACTGACCAAGAACATTATCAGAAGTGAGAGAGCTGGTCCGAGACAGACACCCATGCGTAGTGAGTGCCAAGCAGCGATAAATCAATTGTGTAACACAGCGGCAACCGGTCGAAGTTTCCCATGCAGTGTAGAGGAAGTTGGGTTTAGACAGTGTAAGCCCAGTCAAGACCTTGGTGCTCATGACACTGCACATGTTAGCGCTAACAGACTACTCCTACAGGTGGCTAGTGTAGGGTGTGGTGGCTAGGGAAGTCTTTCTTCACCAGGAGGGTTGTCAACTTCCTCACCTCAAACCTTGGCAGTGAAGGCATCCGAAAGGAGATAATAGCGATACATTGTAGGCTTTCTTGAAAGATCATAAGATCGGCCAGCAATGCAATGAACTAGAGCACCCAAAAACCGAGTTAGTCAAGCACAGGAGCAGGTTTGTGAAGCAGTGCATTCAACTGGCAGTAACCAGGTCCGTAGCCTGGAGAGAGGCTCTCAAAGAAGAATTCAGTGCATATAGGCCACTCCCCACTCAAGCACGGGAGTTGAAACTTTCTTACTTATGAGAGGTGGGAAAGTGGCCAGTTGATGTGAATATGGTGGAAGTTCTAGATGGAGTGAGGTGGACTCGGGATGCATGCTAAAAAATACTACGATCACATGGAGATGGCTGAAGAAACCAGGTTTTAACCCGGACATTGTGTGAGGGTGAGAGAACCCAGGCACGTGCCAAAGGGATATCCACATTCTGTTCCCTAGAGTGGATCACGTCCACCACAAGGATCAGCATCACTCTTGCAAGTAGAGAGAGTGTGTCTCGCAATGAGGCGGTGAAAACTAGAGTCATAGGCTAAGATCACTCGGCAAACTCCAGGGCTACTGGTCCCACTGGTTCAAGCCAGCATATGGCAACTCCTTCAGCTGACGCCCACGAGACACAGAATGTTTGAAAGTTGTAGAGTGGTGAATGGAGTTCAACTTCAGCAAACAGTGAGTGGGGCTCAGAAATAAACCATAAACCCCCCTTCCTATCTAGAGTTCTGTTGTCACTTCTCTACATCTGTCTAGAGAGGGCTACGGTTCTCTGCGAGAGCTCTTGAAGGTACATATCAGATCAGTTGTGGTGTCAATCCGCTGCTCCTTAATTCATACTGAGTGCATTGTGATAGATGTTCTGTGTGGCAGCCATTGTATAGAACCAAATGAGACTGTTTGAAGAGAGAAGAGAGTTGGTAAATGTTGTTTGCTTTGTTTCCATGATGCTTGACACATTCATGTGTTCCCCATCTTTGCCCAGCATTACATTGTTTTATATATGTGCTGTGGTCATTAGTATGCCAAATGTTTACTTTCAAATTTCAGTAACAGCCATTTGACTATTGTACAATCAGATGAAATGTATGTAAACGGTGCTTAAAAATGCACGTCCTTTTTTTATTTCTTTAGCAAAGTCATATTTTACTTTTAATACACAAACATGCTTTTCAGAACTTCTGGTGGTCTGACTTGGTGGCCTTCCTATGAGACCCCTCCTGGTATTTATTAATTGACTGGCTGAGAAAGCTAGCACTCCCAGTCTAGACACACCTAAAAAGGGGTGCAAGTTGAAGCTGGCCAGATAGAAAATGCTGTGCTACATAGGTTTTGGGAACATTTGATGTAGGGACTGAACTCTGGCAGCTCAATGTGACAAAGTTCAATCCATGCTGGCATACTACAGCTAGTGCTAATAATGTATGTATCACAAACGACACACACGAAGGAGCTCACCTAGAGTGTGGTGTTAAAACCACCATACTTCCAACAGTGCAGGCTTCTGCTGCCTGGCAACCGAGTCCATCAGAGAACTGCTGGATCATGACCAATGTGCTTCAGCGGCAAAAAAACGTTGGCAAATGATACGATGGCAGAGCAGTGTCGATGGCAGACAAACTGATGTCAAGTACGGTCCACTCGCCACTACCAGCGAAACTGATCTCAAGCACCTTGCAGGGTCAGTCTGACTGCCGAGTGATATGACGTCTAACACCTTCCAGTGTTGTACCTAGTCCTGGAGGAAGTTATGTCAAACACCTTCTGGTGTCGGTCCGCCCACTGGTGGAAGTCTTGCCACCACAAGCATCACAAGGGTCCACAACAATAGCCCTGAGGGCAAAGACGGAGGTCATCCAAACACCAGAAGGTACAGGAAGGAAATTCTCAGGTGAAAATTGATCGACCTCTCTGACTCATTCAAGAAGTATGAAGGGGGTGAGGGCTCCATGATTTACAGACACAGACCAGAAGGTTCTGGTTGACAACCTGATGCCAGTGCAGACACAACACCTGAGAGCTGAGATGGATACACCCTTTGGCATCTTAAAGAGAGACATGTGGGCGAAACTGGCGAGGGCTGTAAATGCTCTAGTCACTGCGCCACGTGAGAAAGATGTCATATATAAGAGGTTGAAAGGCTTTAAGTGTGCCATGCGGAAAACAATATCCAAGGAGCAGGAAGCGAAAGAGAGCACAGTTTATGAGGACCAGAGACTAACCTAGAGGAGGGACATGACATGGGTGAGTGAGACAACAAAAACACCACAAAATGCTCCACTGTACAAATGCCATTCACCTAGGCACACATACACATGTTCTATGCTTCAACAGCCGATACACCAACACATGACAAACAATCCATTCCCCACACTCACCACATTGTCCATTGTGGATTTGCTGGCAGGTGACTGACTACCACTCCCCTCTGCAACCCAACCACATGGGCACACAGATGACTGTGATGCTAGAAATGCATTAGAGGGACAGGGCCTCCATGTCCTTGTACTGTAGTCCTTTATCATGTGTGTTCTGTGTTATTTTCTGCACAGGAGTCCATGTGGGACTCCTGGCAGTTCAGCGCTTCCTCTTTTTGGTCATGGTGAACAGACCATTGGGATACCCTTATGGCACCGATTGGTGGGGGTACTACCCTGTACCCCTAGTGTATGTTTCTGGGCACCTTATTTGGCCTGTGTGTGGCCCACAGAGCAGGGTACGGGCTGGTGGCAGCTCCATGCTGAATTCGACAGGTGCTCTGAGTGTCCTTCATTTTGGGATACCCAGGCCCTGCTATTGGAATCAGTTGATTCCTGATAGAAGACAAGATGGGCCCTGTGGCCTCTTGCTTTCTATTGCCTGTTACTTTGTTTTCCCAAAGTCCTGGGAAGCCCTGACTCTGTCCCTTCCCCTGACTGGCTGTTGGGTGGAAGTTCCATATGTGGTATTGTGGGGAAGTCCAGGCCAGACTGCCTGGAGCCTTCCCAATGACTGTATGTTGTGGGCATGCCCTTGGGGTGGGACCTTGGTGAATGGAGTGTGTGACCATTATGCATTTCATGTTATGGGTGTCTGGTTTCTGGTATATGACCCAAAGACTGAGGCAGCCCTGCCTGTAACTGGTATGAATGCAGTGTGTAGTGCTGAATGGCAGAGTGCTTGTCCCAATCCACATTCCTTGTTGTGAGTGTCTGGATGGATAAGAATGGCCTGAATGCACTGTGAGCCCGATTGGCTGCCTGACTGCATGAATGCCCTTCTGAATGATTGGTTGCCTGAGTGTGACCCAGCAGAGTGAATGAGAGACCTAACAGTATATCTAGGGGCCTCTCGCTGAAGGAAATAGTTCAGAAGCTGAAGTCGAATCTTGATGCTTACTATCAAAGCCGAGCCGGAAGAAGAAGGTTAAGTGCTGTTTCCCTTCGACGCAATCTGAAAGCTGCTGTGCCGTCAAGAAACTGATCCAAGAGAGGACCTGGCTAGGAGACCTCTTCCTGAGCTATTAGGGACCATCGTGTATCAGCTAACCTTAACTGTGGCTCCCTGGAAGTCAGCCATTCGAAAGACTGTCGAACGAAGACGGGGACCCGCCGAGGAAACTGAAGACAAGCGCCCGGACATTCTGTCTGCCATCGTCGATCAGGGTGCAGAGGATTGCCATAACCGCTGGAGGCCCGTCGAAGCCGTGTTGCCCAGAGGTGGTGACGGTGTGACGCCGTGCCGCCGACAACCGGAGCCGCAATGCTCCATTACCTAAGAACACTTTGAATCAAGGACTCCCTTGCACACCACTATTGACCGCTTTGTCCTGCCAGAGAAAGTCAAGGTCGCAGACGAACCGAGGAGAATCCACTGGTGGGTTTCCCACCACCCAAAGTCCACAAAGACGCTGACGACCTGACGCCCTTGCTGGGCCTACGTTCTTCATTGCCTCTTTGCAGCAACAAACTATCATCATCGTGGTACACCACATGCCTCATCTTCGCAGGACGTCCACGACCTATCGTCGATGAGCACCGCCAGGACCAAAGCGGCTGCCTCAACTCCTTTGTTCACCTTTTTCTTTGAGGGATCTCAACAATCCGTGGCTCCTGCCTTAAAGGGAGTTCACTCAAGAAGGATCCATCAATGACCCGATGTCGAGCTCTGCTAAACCAGGTACACTGGGGTGGTAGAACATGGACTGGGCTTGTTTTATATTCTTTACAGGTTGCCCAGGTGGGGGGATCATCACATAGAACTGTGTCTAGGTAACGAGACCAGTATTCTGCCAATTGTTTAACCACTTGTTTTCCTCCTATGTTTATTGTTGGTTAACTTTATTAATTGATCTGAATGCCATTTGAAACTGTCTGCAGTTGATGCATTTTAATGGAGTCAAAGAGTAATTGTGGCACCACATAGAAATTGTGCATTTATCATTATAGTATTGCCTGAGCACAAAGTGTGTTATTGTGTGTATATAACTTGAACCTTACTTATATAGAGAATTATGTTTTCATAACATAGTGTGTGGACATTCCTTTGCGCAGGCTTGGGGACTACACTGTACTTAAGAACCAGCCTACATCACCTCATGAAAGCTTAAGCCTTGGTTGCTCATCCAAGCTACCAAATAGAGCTCTGTGCTTGTACTCTGCCATATAGGGAGCAGGAGTACAGATACCCCTCTCCAGTCTTTTCAGTTACCATAGTCAATATGAGAGTATTGCAACAAATGGCATACCAGAGTGCACTTGAAAAACATGCATTTCAGAAACAATGACATTTTTCCACAATACACTCTGCACAGTTTTCTACTACACTCAAAAGACATGCAAGTGCTGTACAGTGTAGGCGAATACACTGACACCAACAGTATACATTCTGTTTAAGATAACATATCATAACATATATTAATCATCAAATTCTCTGTCACAGATTCTGAGAATGTCGTCTGGTTGTGAGGATACTAGTTGTTCACAACGCGTCCTTGTTTCACTGAGACCCTTTATCCCAATTCAGTACAACAGTACGACTGGTCCTTCAGTTTGAAGACGCCATTTAAGAGATGCTTACTCTGTGTTACCTGTGTGAAAAACCAAAGGGTTTTTCCGTAACTACTCCCCGGGTAGGGCCATCACCTTTAGATCCCAACCCTGGGGATGTACTAGCGTGGCAGGATCACCTGGATGGGCGTTCCCCAGTGATTGGGGAGGGAATACACAAAGGGTGAGGCATTGTATCCCCCCTTTTTGGACATTCCCCTACCCGATATCCCCTCAAACTTCATGGGCTATTGTAAGTCCCAAAACACCCTGTCCCCACAGCCTCATCCAAGTACTGAGATGAAGAAGACGAAGACGAGGGAGCTAGGAGTCATGCATGCTTCCTATGGGAAACACCATTATAGTACTGGGAAGAGGAAGATGCAAGCAAAGGCACTCCCATGTTCTCAATACATTGGGAGGAGAGAGCGCCAGAGCCAGCCAGGACCATCAGCAGGAGAATGGGACACGGAGGCACTGAAGGTCTACAGGGTGAAGCAGAGGACAACTCTGTGGCGAGGGAGCCGTGTCTCCAAGGAGCCTGGAGGGTCCATGAGAGAAAGCTGGAAGGTGTACAGTCCTCTGAGAAGCAAACAGAATAACTTGCTCATTCCCCTGGGCCCGCAAGCCAGCCCGGGAGTGTCTGAGGGACAGGTGGTGAGACCCTGACCTCAGAACGAAGAACCATCAAAGCTGAGCACAACCGGTGAGTCTGAATGCAAAGAACGGCCTGGTTTGTGAAAGCATAAGTGAATACAAAGTTGCAAAGCCAGCGCGTATGGAGAGAGACGCGCTCACTGAAGTATGAACTACTACTGTGAAATATACAACAATGAAGAGATACTAAGTAACAGAGCGGTCGCGTGTATGTTTACACGTTCTCGAAAGCCTCTGTATGAATGGAAGATGCTTCTTAAAGGGAAGGGGAGCTGTGTGCGAACTGAAAACTGAGCAAAAGCATTCGATGATCTAATGTGAACTTTTGAACTTAATAGAACATTTTGGTAAACCTGAGTGTCTTGAACTTGGGGAAGGGAGCTGTGGAAAAGCTCCAGTACCAGCCTGCCTTACATTTTGCACACTATTTAGTTTGTCCACTGTCCTGCACATTGTTATTCTTTTTTTTTTTAAAACTTGTTTTTATTAGAGATTATGTTAAACAAAATCAACGATCATCAGAAAAAGAAAGGGTATTGTCGTTAAACAAAATCAAATACAATCTAATTCCGCATTACAACAATACTCTTGTGAACTTTCCATTCGTATTTAACTTCCATTTAGAATGTCAAAGAACGTTGACAGTTTCTCTCTTTCTTCCCCTCCCACCTCTCCCTCCCCCCACCCTACAAGACTTTGTTGAGTTCCGCTGAGGATTGTGTTTTCTGATGTGTGGTGAGTTGCTTGAAAGATTAGATAGGTTTCAGGGACCACTTTGTTTGGGAGGTAATCATGGTGTTTCTTTGTCTTGGGTAATGTGTTCTGTTGACATGTGTTCTTTCGTAGCGTGGAGCTTTGGGCCTGCGCAGCCTCTAGATGTCAGTGTATCATTCTCGGCATGTGTTTGTTAAGAAACTCCATCCAGAGGATGTCGCATTGTGTGGATTTCCCATGTATGGATGATGTAATCTTTTCCATGGTGCACATATTGGAGGCCACATTGACCCATTCTTTTTCGGTCGGGGGTATAGGGGATTTCCATTTCGTGGCTAAGAGAGCCCTTGCGGCTGGTAGCAGTGGTGCAGCGATATCTCTGACCCTCCTCCACTCATCTTCAATTTTTTCAAAACCGAATAGTACTAGGTAGGCGTCTGAAATCCTGTCTAGATCTCTAATCCACCCTAGGACTTCATTCCAGTATACTTTGATTCAAGGGCAACCCCACCACATATGCCAATAATCTGCTGTGGATCCACAACCCCTCCAACACATTGGACTGGATGATTGATACATTTTGGAGAGCACATCTCTGGATCAATATTTTCCCCAATGTCCCTCTCCCATTTTAGTCTATGGGGTTCCGTTGAGCCCTTTCCTGCCTCTATTAACGTTCTATATAGGACCGAGATCAGTCCCTTAGTTTCAGTCCTGGAGTCTAATATGGTCTCAAATGGGGTTAGGTCCCTTTTCAACTTGTCCATCCATTCAGGTCTCGTCAGGACCCCTTTCATCTGCAAGAAGTGAAATGCAGACAGTACACCTATACCGAGTGCTTTCTCCAGCTGGGGGAGTGTGATGAATGAGTCTTTTTTCAGGAGTTGTCCCACGCTTTCCAGGCCCGCTTGATACCATATTGAAATCTCTCTACGTTAGGAATCTGGTAATTGATGCCAGGGGACCATAGGTGACTTAGTGGTGACGGCCATGTAGTGATATTTTTCATTTCCCTGCCTTCTCGCCATATGTCCCATATGGTTTCGAAGATCGGGTGTGCTTTAGATTTCTTCAATACCCTCCTTCTAGGGGACCATAGCCACTCAGAAATTGTCGCCGAGGATAGGTAGTGATTGTCCATGGCGATCCACTGGGGGTTTTTCTGGTCACGGAGATTGGGAATGAGGACTCGTAATTGAGCCGCTTCGTAATATTTTTGGATATCCAGGAGGCCCACCCCACCTTTATCTTTTGGTAATGTCTAGTTTGAGTATGCAATTCTGGGTTTTTTCCCCTTCCATAGGAACTTTGGGATCACCTTCTTGACTTCTGCGAAGAATTGGCGTGGCATCTGGATGGGAAGCATTTCAAAGGGGTATACAAATCTCGGGAGACAGGTCATTTTTATTGCGTTTAAGCATCCCAACCAGGATATGGTTAGTTTGTCCCACCGGGTAAGGTCTGCATGAAATTTTTGGTGAAGCGCTGGGAAGTTAGCCTCATATAGATCTCGTAGCGATCTTGTGACATGTATTCCTAAGTATTTCAATTTCTCGTGTTCTATCGTAAGACCCAAGGAAGAATATCTTTCAATGTTCGCTTCCGTCGATCCCTGCAGGGGGAAGATTATTGACTTGGATTTTTTAATTTTAAACCCCGATATGTGGCCATATTCGTCCAATAGGTCCAGTGCCCTGGGGATGGATGTGTGGGGATTTGTCAGATGGAGGAGTAAATCGTCAGCGTACAGGCTACCTTATATTCCATCTGCCCTAATCGCAGTCCCTCTACTTGGGTGTCGGTCCTCATTTTTTGGGCCAGGGGTTCTACAGAGAGGACGAAGAGAATAGCCGATAGGGGGCATCCTTGCCGGGTGCCGCATTTTAACTCGAACCATCTTGAGTACACCCCGTTGACCGATACTGAGGCTCTAGGTGCTGTGTAAACTGCTTTTATCCCTCTCCTGAATCTTGGGCCTATACCTATGGCACGAAGGACTGCAGCAAGGAATTCCCATTCCACCCTATCAAAGGCTTTTTCAGCGTCAATGGAGAGTAAAGCGGGTTCCCCGATCATAGCTTGGGAGGCCGCAACCAAATGGAGAGTTTTTCTCATGGTGTCTGCTCCTTGTCGCCCGATTATGAATCCGACCTGATCGGGGTGGACTAGATGGGGCATGTGAATCTCTAATCTGGCTACAAGTACCCTCGTGTAAAGTTTGGCATCAAGATTGAGTAAATATATAGGGCGATACAACCCGCAGCATTTAGGGTCCCTTCCCTCCTTGGGGATGACCGATATGAGTGCACAAACGAAGGAGTCGGGCGCGATTCCCGTGTCGAGGACCTCATTAAATAATCCGGTCAGAAATGGGGCTAGGAGGGCGGTAAAGGTTTTATAGAAGCCGGCTGTGTATCCGTCTTATCCCAGGGATTTGCCCAATGTTAGCCTTTTGATCGCTTGGCGTATTTCCTCCTCAGTTATGGGGGACTCGAGTTGGGCTGAGTCTGTGTCTGTTACTTTTGGGAGAGCGATGTCAGCAAGGAAAATATCTATCTCTTGCGAGTTTGAGTCTATTTCTGATCAGTATAGGGATTCATAAAAGTCTGCGAACAGTTCGGGGATAGATGGTTTATTCTGTTCTTGGTCGGGGGTGTTATCTATTATCGCTTTAACCTTCCGTTCCGCCTGTTGCATCCTAAGTCTAGCCGCTAACAGTGCGTCAGCCTTATCTCCTTTTTCGTAGAATTTTTGTTTTAAAAAATGCAACCTGCGTGCTATCTGGCCACAGGTGACAAAGTTATTCCTGTTTCTTTCTAGCCTCTTGGATCTTATCGGGGTCTGCAATGTCCCCTTCCCCAGCTTCTCTATCCAGTTGACATATTTCTCTCAGAAGTTTATTTTCAATAAGGGTTCTTTCTTTTTTCTTCTTTGCTCCCTCCCGTATAAGGATCCCCCTCAGGTCGCTTTGGCCGCTTCCCACACTCCCTGTTTGGAGACCTCCCCGGTGTCGTTGGCTTTGAAATATTCTCTGTTCTCTGTTTCGAGTTCCTCTCTAAAGACAAGGTCTATCCATAGGACCTCATTGCACCTCCATTTCCCACCTCTGGTCGGCAAGTGTTCCCACAGTATATCAGCTGTGACCATGTCATGATCGGACCATGTTATTGGTGTGATCTCAGAGTGTGATGTGATGTCGTACAGCTCCAGTGAGAGGTAAATATAGTCTATTTGAGTGAAGGTATTGTGTGGAGGAGAGTAGAACGTGTATCCTCTTTCATCTGGGTGCATTGCCCTCCATGTATCAATCAGCGCCCATACTTGCATCATTCATCACAATCCCCTCTCATCCCAGTATCAACGGTTGGGTGTCCGTTTTCCGATCTAAGTTGTGGTCTGCCCACAGGTTAAACTCCCCACCCAGCACAATATGGCCAGTGGTCTCTAACATTATTTTGGGGATGGTTCTAGAGAGAAATCTGAACTGTCCCACATTCGGGGAGTAGATTGTGGCAATAGTTACATCAACCTTCCCGATGGTTCCAGCTACTAGCAAGGCTCGCCCTTCCGTGTCCGACCAAGTTCTGGAAACAAGAAATTCAATTCCCTTTTTGATAAGGATACCCACCCCCGCTTTACGCAATGCCCCAGAGCCCCAAAATTCCATGCCAAAACGTTTCCCCAGGATGGGTCTCTCTTCCCGCTTCATGTATTTGGTTTCCTGTAGGAGTAGGATGTCAAGCTTGGCCCTTCGAAACTCCCTTAGTACTAGTGATCTCTTGGTTGGTGAGTTAAGCCCCTTCACATTAAGCGTCCCCACTTTCAAGGGGCCCCGTATGTTAACTTCAAGGGTGGCCATCTATATGTGACAGTACAGAATTCGCAAATGATATCACGCCATTCCTCGTTTTTCATGCCCTCAACCAACATCAGTATTGTCTCCTCTCAGCGATAAGTAAAAAATCCATCCCAGACATTCCCTCTTCCATGTCTTGCGGTCCCTCCCCCCTCCCCCCTCCCTCCCTCACCCCCTTCCTCCGTCGAATAGCGGCATCCGAGCAGGTCCAATTAACCTCACTGAACCAGCAACGAACCACCAGCAGGGACCATTATCACGCGATCCTTTCGCTAATGATAACTACCACATAACTGTGAGCCCCAACTCTATCCCCCCCTTCAATTTCAACTCTCAACCGTCCAGTGTGGATTTTATGCCAAGCCGAAAAACTATCCCCACCATGGTTGCTTACGTAACGAAGAGTCAATTGTCATTGGCCCAGTTCACCTGCCCCCCTCCGGGGAGGCGTTACCTCTACGAAATGTTCTCGATCCTTTGACTCTCTGTCTCTTAGGGTCTTGAAGTTTCCATTCTCTCCCATCGCTTCTTGGTGCATCTCCATCAGTCCTTCGTTCACTTGTCTCAACGAGTTCGGATATGCATGCCTTTATTTCTCTCTCTGATTGTAGTCTAATCCTCGTGCCATTGTGTTCGAAAGAGAGGGAGAAGGGATAACCCCACCTGTATCGGGTATCACGCTCCTTCAACCATTTCGTCAGAGGCCCACACATCCTCCTTAGAGCCAGTGTCATGGCGGATAGGTCCTGATATATGGTTATCTGAGCCCCATTAAGGGTGAGCACCCCTCCACGCCTTGCTTTCTCAAGGATCTTGGCCTTGTCTTGGTATCTGTGGAAGCGAGCTAAGACCGATCTCGGAACACCCGGTGGGCCTCCCGCCCTGTGGATCCTCTGTTCTTGGTTCGTCAGTCTCATCGTCGGCTGCTAGGATCTTGATGATGTCATGAAGTGTCATTTTTAGGCTCTCCTCAGTCTCCCTTTCCTGCTCCGGGGTTCCAAAAAAGTGCAGAATATTTCATCTCTCTCGATTTTCCAAATCATCCATTTTTAATCTGTATTCTTCCTCTCGCTGCTCCAGATCTGTGATTCTGTGTTCCAGTTGCGTCTCTAAAGTGTCTATTGAAGCTTGGTTATTCTCAACTCCCTCTAACCTGTCCTCAATCTTGTCTATGTGTTGGGTGATCTTGTCAATTTTGCCACCTATATTGGCCCCCATATTCTTTATCTCAGCTAGCAGGGCTGCTATGTCCCCTTTTGTGGCAGCTGTCTCACCATGTGCCGCTGTTTCGGTAGCCATCCTGGAGGGGGCGGTTGTGAGGCAGGTGGCAGCGTAGGCGTAAGTGGCTTGTTTCGCTTTTGCTAGCATATATTCGGGAGCCTGTCACATATCTTCGGATTCCGGGTTAGCATGGGTAAGGTGTGGGGGATTCGCTCTAGGGCTACTCCATGTGCTCCCAGGTCTCTTGCCCGCTTTCATGCACAAGTTGGTCTGTTTGATCACAGGGAACGGACATGTCAAGTTCTCCCTATGACGCGTATTTCGTGCCACCTGGAGGGTCCTTGATGTAAAGGGGAGGTTGTGGGGTATCCCCTTAATAGCAGTCCTGTTCTAGGCTGGGTCACCTAAGGAGGCACACACCCCTGTTATGGGGGCCCTACCCTCCGTTTCGGCGGCCTTTCATTGGTTTCGATGGCTTCTGTGTGAGGTTTTTCCACTTCGGGTGCGTAGGGGTGCACTATGGGGGACGTCCCCTCATGGAAGGCGTAGGAGCACCCAAATAGATCTGTGTAGTTTCCCTGCATTTAACCCGGGGGGGGAGGCCACAGTTCTGAGTGGGTGCTCTGCGATCAACGTCCCTTAATGGTGGTTGCCCCTTTTCTTAATACCATTTGGGGGGCGTATGGATTGTGGGATTCAGGAGCTCTGCCTTGCTGATTCCGAGTGCCTGTGTAGTGAGGTGCACCATAGGGCGTGGAGATAAGGTCTTCAGGTTTCTGCTGTATTTTTTAGTGCTACCTGGCCAGAGGTAGGGGAGGCAGTGGTTCAAAGTGCGGTGTTTATAATCAATACTTTCAGGTGCTAGCTGGGGAGAGCAGTCCTTCTTTTCCCTTAGTTCCTCCTCCCTCTCCTCTCCATCCTCCCTGCCCTCCTTCCCTCTTCTCCTTCTCCTCCGGGCTTCGTGAGCTGGGCGTAGTGCCAATCCCTTGATCCGGGTTGCTCTGCTCTGCCTTGATGTGTTCACTGAGGAAGCTCCGGGTGGAGATCTACTGCACGCTCGAACGAGCAGGCCCCAGCCAGGCCCCTGTGTCTCCCCTAAGCCAGGGGGGGGCAGCGTGTCGGAGGCCTGGTTTTATTAGATGTTCGCGGCTCCGCTTCTCATCACAGTGCTCCGTCGGGCGGTGTGTGCAGTGACATGCACCCCGCTGTCGCAGGCAGCCTCTTCCCACCTGATCACAGATGCCAGGGCCTCCGCACCGTGCGACTCTGATTTGTCTTGCATGGAGCGAATGCTGGCAGTGGGGGACTTGTGAGCCACCCCGTATGTTGAGAGGGCCTGCTGTAATCTCCGACGGGGCTCGGAGGGGAGGAGTACGCACATATGGGGCCTCCAGGTGGCCGTTATCGAGTCCTCTGCTCCGCAGTTCAGAAGTCCCGGAGGGCGCGGGACGGGTGCGGGGAGGTGCGGGGGGCAGGCCGCCCCACACCCCTTCAGGACACCCTGGGCGCGAGGGATTCGTCCTCTCCGCTGCTTCGGGGCCAAACCGTGGAAGCTGTGCTTCTCTCCTTAGCCTCGCTTCCCCCTTCACCAACTGGAAACTTTGTTCGCGGTTTTCTCCCAATTTCCTTCACCAATTTTCATTGGGTTTTCTTATGGAATGGTGGGGGGTCTTCAGATGCTCGATCCTCCGCTTTGCTTTCAGGGCGGGGCGTAATGTGGGGGCTCAGCTCACATTACGGACGCGTGAGAACGGATTTTACACGGGAAAGCTGGTCATCCGTGCACCCCTTGGTGGCCGACCATTGTTATTCTTTAAACATGAAGGCAAGCATAGGGTTGACACATACAGCCTTTTTGTTTTGACTGACGGACTTAGACTACCCTTTTTATTTTACTTCATGGTTGAGACTACTCCCACCTTAGAGTTAGGGCCAGTTAGGTATTATCCCAACCCTTCCAACCAAATAAAGGTTTTGTAAACTGTATCTTTTGTATCAGCGTCTATCTCGTGAGGCTCAAGTATGGTGTCAGGAGTAGGATGCAGCTCAGCCGAAACAGGTTGAGGGACCCTAAAATACGAAAAGTGGGTATTATTAGAGCATGAAGTTTGACTGTGGCCATGAAAGGGTCCATCGGATTCGATATCTATAGTAGCAGGGAGACCATCATATCTCCATGGGACAAAGGGCTAGTTCCCACCGATCTATTCCTGATATGCCCCTCAGGGTGTTACATCAGACTTGCACCTAAGTCAGGACTTTCCTGAATATTTGGTCCAGACATCCTGGCTGAGACTACTCCCACCTAAGAGATAGGGCCAGTTAGGTATTATCCCAACACGTATAACCAAACAAAGGTTTTGCCAACTTTATCATTTGTGTCTGTGTCTATCTCTTGATACCATGACTGTCTCACACCTGCCAACTCAAGAGTGCAAAATGAAAACATTCTGATAAAACCTAACCACGACCAGCTCTGGCAATTGCCCTGTCGCCCCCTCTAGTATATGTATATTTATTTGTACCGCACTGTTCTCAAGCAGTTGTACGGCACGTTGTAAGGTATTTTCTTTTTCATTATTTGTGTAATCAGCTGTTCTTTCCCGACCTTAGACAATAAAATGAAAAAAACAAATTACATAACTATTCCTAGAAATCATCATATAAATTTCACCTTAACAATCAATCTATTTCATTCCTTATTAAAAAGAACATATCCAAGGAACAAAAACAAAGATACATTAAAAAATACTTCAATCAAATGCATATAGTAAACGAGAAAGCAATTACATTTCTCAGACCCAAGTGAAAGGAAATAATTTTCCCTGCTATTAACCAAGGAACATCATGGAGTACTTCAAGTCACTGCCTTAGTTTTACTATGCCCGCTTCATGCAGCATTTTAAAAACTGGTGACAACTGTTTCTTCCCCACTTGATATTCGAGTGAAAAAGCTTGCCGCATCCAACACAGCCAAATTATATATGCATTTCCCCAGCAAGAATGTCTGCTGTTCTTTTAAAGCCTGACAATCCATAAGAACATGTTCCCTGGTCTGTACTATATTTGAATCCTTGCACAAATCACAACCTGTCATCCCACCAACTTCTTTTGACGAGATCTGATGAATCTCGCCTGTGTGCAATAAATTCAATCTGTAGTGCAGAAAGTGGGATGACCAATAACCATTTTGATTTTTTTTTAAATATTGTGAGAGTAGTTCCATAGGTCTGTCCAATGGTGACAAGCTCTAATATAACCTATAGTCTCCCATTCTGGAAATGGTTTTTATCCAATGATCCCTAAATAGGAATTTGTTTACCTCGTTTGGATGGTTAACAATGTCTTCTATGGTCATCTCAATTCTGCTTAAGACCAGATGAACTCTTCTTTTATACTTGGCCACTGACCCTAAGGTAGCAGACTTCATATTGGAAGACAGATCTTCATACAGTGTACCCAGCACTGGGATCAACATTTATCGATACTAGCCCAAGATTCTCGACTCTAATTTGCAGCCCAATGATACTAATCCTAACTCAAATTGTAATGCTGGCATTGGGACGCAATCAGGGAGGAACAGTGCAAGTTTCCAGGTGTGGGATTCGATCTTTTCATAGGCTAAAGCCCTCAGATTTACTGCAATCTCTGTTCCATATAACAATTTAGGAATAACTTTCATATTACAGAAGGTTATCAAAGGAGAGATTGAATATCTACAGAAACAGGATTTAATTGTTCTCATTTGATCAGCGGCCTGATTTGCTTTTTCTATGATATGAGATGTCACTAGATTCACATTATCCGCAGCACCCATACTAGAACCCAAGTACATGACTGTTTGGGTGGGTATTAAATATATTTTTCCCATCTGCCTGCTATAGCCAATACTTTTTTAAGGTGTGCTTATGAACCTTACAATGGCGGTCTTATTCTCATGTATACAACGTTCATTAAGCAATGAATATTCCCATATGGCATCTAGTTTCCGTGGGAGACCAACCTGGGTTCCATCAAGTAACAGAACATAATCCGCATATGTCAAGTACGGGACAAAAAGGGTAGCAATTCTGGATGGTGCAAAAGCCGACCCTCCCAGAAAATCACCCAGATCTGATCAAGATTGAAGAGGCAGGGCGCCAGGCAGGGGGCCTGACGGAGTCAACCTCTTCACCAGAAAACTCTCTGTCAAGGCTCCATTCCCATTCAATCTCACCTTTAATGCAGTATAGTTGTGTACTCTGCCCAATATTGATAGTAAGTGCCCAGGTTTACTCTAGACTCTGAGCTTGCACCACAGCAGATTTCTATTTATACTGTCAAAAGCCTGTGAGCAGTCCACCGCAGCCATAAAAAGCAGTAGACTACCTGGCCTTACAGACTTTTCTTTCAGCCAGCCCACTACAATACCATTCAACTCCATACCCATTCCCTTATGAAAACCGGCTTGGTATTTCTGTAGGTGACTTGTTGCAATAGCCCATTCAGCCAGTTCTCCTAACACTAGACCGGCAAAGATCTTACTAATGCTGTCTAGGAGGGAGATATGCTGATAGTTATTAGGACTAGCTCTATCTCCCTTCTTATCAATAGGGACTACCACTGCTTTAGTCCAAGAAACTTCAATTTCACAGGCTCCCAATATGAAGCCAAAAAGAATAAACAGAATCAAGGACCAAATCTCTGGGGATTGCTTAAACATCCCATTTGATAGAGCATTTGTTCCCGCTGCGCTCGAGCTAGATGACCTCCTAATCAATTTCCCAATAGATTCTATCGAGATTAGCAGGTCCCAAGATGATTCCTCAAATTCAAATTGGACCTCTATCGAGGGTGGCCTGTAGGCCTGCTGAAAATGAGAAACCCACTTACCCTCTGAGGTCGGATTACTTTGTTGGCTGGCGTGAGATTTATTAATTCTGTTTATAAGCTCCCAAAAATTCCTTGAGCCATATTGCGTCCACATTTCCAGCATTCTTGTGCCTTCTTTGTCGAGTTGCGTGTACTTATAGCCCCTGACCCAGTTCTTATAGGTTAACTTACATTTTTTCAATGTTGTAAAATATGCCATAGGTCTATAATTACACCTACTCAGTGCACGTATCTCCCTTCTTAGAGCTTTCTTTTTATTTTTATGATGACATCAAAGGGATTTTTTTTTAGGGGCTCTGAGGTTAATTGTTGATCTTAGTTTGTTGTCGGATCCATCCAGGAATGCCTGGAATAGGGCTGGCTTGATGTTTGCATTGTTAGGTATCCAAAGACACAATCACAGGAAGTAAAAGAGCCACAGCACGTGACGTGTCCGATACCTGCTAGGATGGGTTTTGGTGCCAGTGTTTGCCTGGAATGCCAGCAGTGGATTGTGAGGAAGGAGGAATGCATGACCCATAGGGAATAAACGTATGCATAAAGGGACCCCAAGAGTTTCCATGCTCCCCATAAACCAGGGCAGAACCTTTGAACTGATGGAAGACCAGCTTGCAGACATAAGATTGACTTCATTACTGCATTTTTTTTAGATATAATATTTCATGGCTTAAAATAGGAAACGGTCCAACTCACACAGGTGGCTTTGTGGAGTCATTCTCCCCCCTTTTGGGCTGTTCGAGTACTAGTATCCAGACATAGATTAAGCGCAATTAATGCTGTGTCTATTATTAGTTCGAATTTCAGTGGTAGCTTAATTCCATAATAACACTGTCTGCACTGTTGGCAATGCTAATTATTTATATCTTCAATAAGCTCTCAGTTCATTAATTCTTTTAATAAAAGCAGGAAAGCTCTATCGCGTCTGGACATTTTTCTATTTGTTGTCGCTTTTAGAATAATTTAGCAGACAGTTCTTTGTTTGTCCTCAAATAGCCTTATTCTGAGCTGACCTGTTTGCTTCCAGTGGTTAGGTTTAAGACAGGCTGTGTTATTAACTTTACGTATAACAAATGGTGATTTATTCGGCACTGTACAGAATAATACAAAATAAAGTCACATTAAATAACTTCATCATGAAATATATGTATTTCTTGCCTCTTAAAAGATCTAAAAAATCAAGTATAAGTTATGAGGTCCTGGAGTCCCCTGCCCTTGACAAATTATTGGAAATATGGCTGTGATCAGAAGAGCCACAAGAGCCATCATTGGGAGGTGGAGGGTGGGAGAAGACGTGAGGATGCCTACACGGGTTATGTAAGGTCCCTAAATGGTACTGCTGCAAGGTAATTCATTGCTGTCTTACAAAAGGTGACACTGCGAGATGTGATTTAAAGGTGACAAATGATTATGCTCTAATGAATATAAAAAGTCGGACAGTGTATTCACTTGGCAAAATATCCTTATCATAGAATAGGAAGAAAAATCATCCAGAATGCATAAAAGTTGATACACAAAATGAAAAACAAGTGAAAACATAATTAACAATGCATCATACATTAATACTGATTTTCCATACTATCGTTTTAGAAAGTCAACATTCCATTAAAGACACGGAGGCATGACTGCCCATCTAGACGAGGAAGCCTCTAAACCGTTGAGCCCCGTAGGCTTCGATATCGATGCCCACCTGAAGCATACTCCATTTTACTCACTGTTGGGCAGCGGGGGCGGAAGTCCCATGACCCTCAGCGATTCAGGACGAGGCAATTGTAGAAGGAGATGTTGTAGGGGAGCAGGGAGAATGGAGAGGGATCACTCATAGATGCGGGATTGTAGTGGAAATGTAGTGAATCCCGGTACTAGCATCCAATGTATAATGAGACTTCATTTTAGAAGATAGATGCCATCTTGAAATTGAGGCCTAGAGCCATAGTTAAGTCAGCATGCCTAATCCATTCTCGAGGGGTAGAGGGGTGCGTGTGTGCCTTCTGCTTGCAGCCCTGGCGGCCGTGTAGAAATATAATGTACTGAAGACACATAGTTCTTCGTTGTGTCTTATCATTAGTGCATGTAACCCAGAAGGAATGTACCCTGCAAGGAAAAGAGAGGTCCGGAATCGATATTTCGAGAGCTATCTCACTAGAAGGGGGCAATGGCTTGAGGCTTTCGCTCGTCCAGATCTTTAAGTTATAGTGGCCTCGGACCCCCGAGTTGGGACTGACGTACCCAAAGGCCATACAACTGTAAATTGGCCAATAGATCAAGAAGATCAGAGAGCAGTGACGGGCTGCCCACATCATCAGTTCATGTGATTTTTTCTCCCAGGTGCCAGGGGACAAGGTAACAAATTTAGGCTGCGGTGGGAAAGTTGTCGAGGTGCTGGCTTTTCTGGGATGGATCAGGGATTCACGTAGTTCTAAGAAGTTATCACGGTCATGAAAGTATCTGTCTCGCTCATGTCCTTGGTACCAGGTGCACCGCAGAGCTATGAAATAATGAATTGTGTAACTAAACTGCCAATTAGAGCATATGTACCCGATGATGGAAGACGAAGATCCCCACGTGGAAGAAGATGGACAGAAGATGCTGTGACCAATCGCCTGGCATCCCGTATGCAGGAGGCTATATGTGTATAGGGTTGCACCAAGCAGCTACATGGATTTGCAACCCATGTAATGTACATCACTTGTGTTGTTATGTACCTTTAAAACCTCTTGCTTACGCTGTTTGTGTCAGAGCGCTTCGTGACGGCAGCGTTTTTTGCTGGCACGGACTTGTATTTTTGTGAGATTAAGGGGTCGATTCATGGAGCAAGCGTGCGCCGAAAATCCCAGCGCAAGCAGGCGCAAGGTGGCGCAAGCGTGAGAAACCCAGCGCACGCGCACGTGTGTGATTCAAGGAAGACGCTGCGCGTTTCCCGCTGTACGTGCGCCAAATCCTGCCATGGCGCACGCGGGCACTCACGGCGTGCGCTACGCGCACAGCAAAAGTGCACATAGCGCGCCGCACACAACCAAAGTGGGCGGAACAGTGGGCGTAACACGCAGAATGGGGAATAACGCATGAAAAAGAAGGCGTAACTGGGGAAGTACTGCAGGGAACTACACGGAATGCCCACACGCACGCAAACAACCCGTATTCATGGATTCAAATACAGGAAACCCGCGCACGGCAAAAGACGCACACAGGCGTCAACGCGTCCGCCACACGAAGGCAGGCGGAAGCGTCCCCGCGCACAGTATAAAAGTGCGCGCAAACAACAAACACGTATATACAGCTATGATGAATGCCCCATTTGTCGCAGCACTGATCGTGGGACACCGCAGGAGGAGGAGAATAGCCAGGGCATGCATTTTCGCACCACGGACAAGCCTTTTTGGGATGCCTGACGACCAGGTCTACGGCAGGTATAGGTTTTACACCCCATATCATCCTAGACCTGGTCAGGGATTGGGAAGATGACCTTACATCCCCCACCATTTGCTCCCAAGCATTGAGCCCCTTGGAGAAGGTGCTCAATGTCCTGCATTTCTTGGCCACTGGGTCATTTCAGCGGACTACTGCCATAGTGGGGGGGGGTCTCACAGGACATGCAGTCACGCTGCCTACACCAGGTACTGGCAATCATGACAGCGCGCCCCTCAGTCCGCAGGCACATATACATGCCCAGAACACCCGCAGAAAGGCAGGCCGTTGTCCTGGATTTTTACAGGGTGGCACACTTCCCCAAAGTGCTCGGTGCCATAGATTGCACCCATGTGGCCCTACGTCCACCTAGGGCCACTGAGCACATCCACCGAAACCGCAAGCACTGGCATTCCCTCAATGTACAGGTGGTATGCGATGCAAAGGGAATCATCACCTCTGTCTATGCAAACTACCCTGGCTCCACCCATGACAGTTTCATATACAGAATGTCCGCCCTGAGCCGGGCCCTGGAAGCTGGGCAGCATGGCGACACCTGGCTCCTAGGTGAGTACAAATGACCTTGCACATGCATGCATGTCACACACACAAATACACAAACCCCAATAATCACAACCATTTACACCTCCCCAGGGGGCAGTGCCTACCCTCTGAGCAACCACATGATGACGCCAATCCGGAACCCCACCACACCACCCCAGGTAAGATACAACGCCGCCCATATTGCAACCAGGGCCATAGTGGAGCGCACATTCGGAGTGCTCAAGTCACGTTTCCGCTCCCTTGACCGCTCTAGCGGGCAGCTACTCTATGCACCCCCAGTAGTGTGCAGGATCATTGTGGCAGCATGTGTCCTGCACAATGTTGCAACACGGCAGGGCGTACCGGTGGACATGGTGGTGCCCCCACATCCCCAACCACAGGCACAGGCGCTGCCCATGGGAGGGGACAGGGCACATGGCGAGGAAGCCGGGACCCAGCTTGTGGCCACATTTTTCACCTAAACTCCCACCCCTGCGGAGTGCACACAGGCCTGGCACATACCGGGTGACAATCGATGATGACAAAGAGACAGTCAACTGTCACAACCCTACCACCCTGAGATAGTTGCCATGGAAGTGCCACATTGTCTGCATCCCTAGCTACTTAAACACAAGCTATCCTGTGTGACCAAAAGGCACACATATGACATATGACATGACATGATATGGCATTTGTAACGTGCCTATACACAAGTGTTTCAAGGTGCGACGAGGCAGGGAGGGGGGAACAAGGGAAGACAGACAATGATACTACTAGGCCAGGTGTCATTTAGATTGCGCAAGTGCAGGGGTAGGAGGAAGGGAAAAGTGCAAGGGGAAAGGGAGGGGGGAGTGCAGTACAGGGTAAGTAGAATAAAAAACAAATAAATAGGCCAGCTGGTGGCAACTGCAAAGGTAAGTGCAGACAAGTGCTGGGAAGGGGGGCTGTAGGGATAGAGAGAGACAGTCCCGCAGTGCAGGGGTTGCCAGGGAGGCAGTGCAAGTGGGGAGTGGCTAGGCCAGGGACCGAGGTCGGTGAGAGTGCCCAGTTGCAGATCCAGTGCAGTTCCAGTGAAGAATTTAGCAAGGGAGAGGGAGAGAGAAAGCAGAAGCAAAGAGGAAGGTCTTGAGGTGCTTCCGGAACCGGTGATGGTTCTCCTCAAGTTCCAGTGAGGCAGGAAGGCTGTTGCAGAGGGAGGCCCCTGCCGCGGAGAGAGATCTACCCTCAGCTAGTTGCTTTGAGAAGCGGATGACCCTGACATGCAAGGTGTGAATCACACACACCTGCAAAACAGGCCATGACCATCACTGTTATGTCACTCAAACCCTCCCAAACCACAACATGACATGGCAAGCAATAGCCATACACCAACACAGTACCAATAAGGTACACCTTGCCATGTCAAAAATGTACAGTGGCATCAGACAATGATGCCTGACATGGAATCAGATGAAATGACTGACCAACAACCTCCCACCCAAAATAAGTCATTCCCAAATGCATTACAAAAGTTGTAGACGTAACATAACAATGAATGCCTGTCTACATGTACATTGTGCATTGCAAAATCAACACTGCAGCTTCTGTGTGCTGTGTCCAACTCCTGCAACACACTGCTCAGCGCACAGCACAGTGAACAGCTATTGTGTGTGATGCACACCTTGAGCATCACATCTAAGCGACAAACCACATCAAAAAGCAAATTAGGCATGTACAGGATCCATAATTGGTCACAGAACATGTGCTGCAGGGACACAGTGGGCACCAGAAGGCAAACAGAGTGTACACGTGGATATCCAAGGGTGGTTGTACATGTAGTGCATCATAGTGCAAGTGTGTGGGTCAGTAAGGACATGCACTCAACATATGCATGTGCAATCAAGTGACCATCAGTGTCCTTTACACATCACATGTGAACATTCACCATGTGTACACCCCAGCATGTCAAACCACAACTATCCCCTCACACCTGAAAGGTAAACACAACACATGAACAGGCACTGATCAGCAGAACACAACATGTACATAGGATACCACAATTACAATCTCAGCGTTCCCATCACACTGCAGGGCAAGGCAACTATCAACAACAAAACACCCCCCCTCCCTCACAAATGACCATGACCCACTGAACAACTGAACCTGGGTCATGGAGCCTTCAACCCTCAATTTCACCTGGCCGCAGGATCACCCTTCCTCTTCGTCACCATCTCCCACCTTTTGTGTAAAAAGGTGCCTGCACCCTCAGAGTCTACCCTCATTTGCAAAATCACAAAATCCAAGCCAGAAAAACGAACCAGAACAACCTCCAGTAGATGACTTGACGTAGCAGTACCTCACAAAGGCCAAGTACTACCATAATGATGTAACAACCAAGGTAGCACAGTAAAACAAGTCACAACAGGATGTGAACCATGTGTGGTACATAACATAGAATGATGCACCATGAACGGATGTGTACTGTCACAGGTCCCGTGTACAGGCGCAGGAGTGGCACGAACCAACCATCCCCTCTAGGGTTTGGCGCCTGCAAGTTTGGGGCTTACACAGGCATCCCCAACCCCAGCGGGAAAGAGGGTTAGGGAACGTTGCTTGGATAGGTACGGGAAGCAGGAACACCGGGTAGAGGGTACAGGGTTTAAAATTGGATAGGACTCCGGGTGATTAGGGGAAAACAAACATAACAAATTGAATTACACATTCATCCATGCATTAGTGCAACCCCCAGCAAGCCTATGCAGAGCAGTTTGAAAGAAAAACAACAAGACACTTAGCTCTGGTTTTGTGTGCTGGCCTCCTGCCTGCGCACTCTCAGGTCCGGTTACAGGAGCACTCCAATACAGCAAAGAGAGCCAGAGTTAATAATCTGTCCGTGCCGATAACACAAAAACACACCACCATATATGCCCCATAGCAACAAACGACTCTACAAACAGACAATCTGGTGTAGATGCTTCGTACCCATATGTAACATTACCCGTGTGATGGGTCATACACAGTCAATGCAGTGAGTCAGCCACCGGTGGGTGCGTGGCAAATGGAACACCAATGTGTCACAATTCACACAACATGCAATGTTCCCTAGGTAAGCAGACAGACCCATATAGCAAGGCATGACTTCAGAACAAGTCGTGTTCCACCATGACCAAAACAAAGTAGGCAGTGCATGTTTCAAAATGTACATGGAAATGAAATGCACTGCACCCGAGTATGTCCCTTGCTGTATGTCCCTGTGAGCTGCCCCTTTCCATGTCTCGGAAGGCTACATAGTTGATACAAGTGCCTCAATGGACCTTGGTGTACCGGAGGGTATGTGCCACTGCCCCTGCAGGTGCCCCAGACAACCTTACAATCAACAGCCATCAGTCCACCAACACATCTGAGCTGTATTGTGTGCTTCAACACCAATATTCGTCCAAGCTCACCCTCAGTGCTGTTACTAAGCCTGCATGTGCAACTCGCCTGGTGCAAGCTTTGCTGTGTTGTGGCCCCCCTGTGCTGCTCACCTTGCCTGGAGTTCCTTGGAACACGTCAGCAGTTCTAGGATGTAGGTCTGCAATCCCTGTGCCTCTGCTTGTGCACACATGTGCATGTGGGCACCAACAAACATGTCCAGAATTCAGACGTCCAATGGGCCATGTCTGCTGGCAAAGGTGGTCTGGAGGCTCATCCTCCCGCAGAAAGGGCATGAAACACATGATTAATGCTTTAAAGTCATCTGTGTGTGTCTCTTCAGGCATCTCATTACTGGACCATGTCAGAGACTTACATCAGAAATCACACCATCAGTCCGTCTTTCACATCCAAAGTGTGGAACACACTATCTACGGCATGAATTGCAACAAGCACGTGTACAGTAAAGATAAGAAACATACTACACAATGCATAGCAATGATTGTACACATTAATCATGAAACACCCCATCTAGCAAAAGCTGAACAGTGGACAATAACACCGCAATCATCCCCACTAGGGGTGTCAACACAAGTTACACAGCACCAGACATGCCGCAGATATGACAGTCCAAAGCCCTTGTGTAATAGGCTGTCATACCGAACCATCCTAGTGAGCCCATGGATAAGGGAGGCAGGAGTGGCATATGTGAGTCAAGGACCCCAAGCAGCAAACACATGCACAAGACAAGCCCGAAGGGCCCAGCTGGAACAGACAGTGGATGCCTTCAAAAGCCACAAAGCACCGCACGTCACATGAAAGCACAATAGACAAGCAATTTTAAACTATATTAACTAATTACACTAACTATGAAAAACCTACATTACCTAATTAAACTAACTATCAAACAGAAACTTAACTAACTAAACTAAAAGAAAAATCAAAAATGCCCACATACGACCCGGGGGGAGGGGAGGCACCCAGGAGGGGGCAGGTACAGGGTGCTGCTCAACACCCACATGCAATGATGCTGAACCAAAAAAAAAACCTCCATGGGCTCAACGCCTGCACAGCCGACCTATGTGGGAAATAGATGGTCGTCCGAGTCTGGCTCATCCTGGAAAGGAGGACGTGGCACAGTAACCTGGCCACGCCTAGCCGCAGCTTACCCCTCGTCAGCAGCAAGTCTGCCGGACGGGTGAGCCTGGTTCTGTGTGGCGATGTGACGTAGGTCTGCATGCAGAACCTCACGTGATACACGTGCTTCCTCTTGCAAGGTAGCATGTGTAACACGGAGTTCCTCCTGCAAGGCCTGGCTGGACAACCGCTGCACCTCCCGGCAAGCCTGTAGCTCAGCCAAGATGGTACGCTCAAGCTGTGCAAACCTCTCCTCTGCCCGCTGCCTCTGGGAGATCATAAGGACACCCAGAGTGGATTTGAGGGAAGCATACTCCTCCCTCAGGGCATCCATGTGCACCTCTGCGTGAGCAGCAATTGCTTGACGCAGAGATATTTCAGCCTGGCGTGCCCTGTCTGAGGCCGCCATGCCCAGCCTGAGCGAGCGGCCCGTGGACCGTGCCGCCTGCTGCTGGAGAAGCACCTGCCTAGCAGGGGGGAGCACAGATCGGGCCACACGCTCCATGCTCTCAGCGATATTCTCCATTGCTGCCCCCTGCTGTTCTGAATTAGCAGTCATGTCTTGCTCCCACTCAGTATACTGCGGTTGCGCGCGGTGACCACGTTCCTGGGCTTCACCCCTGCGGGACCCAAGGACCGGGTGTCCTCGCTGTGTTGGCACCGCCCGCGCTGCACGACTACATGCCCCCATCGACGTGATGTCCCAGGCACATCAGTGACTGCTGTGGAGGGTGACCCTGCGTCCTGATCCACCACGGGCGGAGGAACCAAGACTGTCTGATCCCTCAGTGCAGGTGTCGCGGACAGAGGAGTGTCCACATCAGAATCACTCACCCCTGACACATGGACTTGATGCTCATCCAACTCGACATGGACGTCAGAGTCGTCATCAAGGCTGGACTCCTAGGCAGCCAGAGACAAGATGGACTGTAGCACTTGGGGGTTTTCGTGGCCTACCACCCCACGACCCCCACTTGTGCCGGGTTGATGTAGTGGTAACAACCGTGTGTCTGGCATGACAAGACCATCCTCTGCCTCCATTGCGTCATCACCTGAAAAATAGAGAGAAAAAAGGTCACTACACATGTCAGAAGCACACAACACACACACACACCGACAACAAACACATCAGGCAGACATGTGACACACAACATGTAACCTGGCATGCATGCTGGGTGAACTTTGAATTGCTTCTGTGATCAGACCTGTTGAAAGGTGGCAGTTTCCATGGAAGTGGGTCTATGCAGTGCAGAAAATGTGTACGCCACTCACTACCTACATGTACAAGGACTCCATGGTGTGTGTCAGGAAATGTGAAGGCAGTGCAAGGTCAAATTCAGGCATCACATGCATTGTGCATTCAATGTGTAGCATATCTAGAAGCCAAGCACCCCTCCACCCAAGTACAAAAGCAGGGATGCCTAGCATGGTATCAAAAGGCTGACCATAGACCTGTGTATTGACAGGCAGTGTTGACTGGCATCAACAGCTTACTGTGATTCAAGTGACAACACTGCAAATGATGATGGGACAGTAAGCAGGACATATGATGAAAACTCTGGAGGCCGCCCACGTATGAAGAAGACACTACAACAGTTGGACAGAGTCATTGGCCATTAAACAGGCTGAGGCCTGTGAGCCACACAGATTGTCAGACCCTAAACATGTGTGCAACGCAGTACTGACCCACAGTTGACATGGGAAGGCTGATGAGATGCCATGCAATGTATGTCACCCAGGACTTGTATTACAGTGATCATCCAGTCAAGGACACATAGGGGCATGCGTGCAATGCACATGGAGCATGAATGGGCACTCATGTCCCTGCGGGACATCTGACCTATGCACAGTACAAGTGAGATACCCTGCATCAAGTACTAAGGCTGTACCACACGGCATATGTCTGGCAGATTGTACGCTGGAAGTTAGCATCTACACAGGATGCATGAACAGGAAAGTACACATTGGCAAGATTGAAGCAGACCAGTGCAAAGGTGGAACTGGGGTGCAGAGTGGCGGAGGAGGGGCAAGGGAGCATGCCTACATAGAGTCCCCGCATGCAGGCAGAGGAGATAGGCACGTCAGTCATGGAATGACATTGTGCCTGGGCTGAGAGGAAGGTCACCCCACGCCACATGCAGAAGGGCCAGTGAGCTGGAACATGGACCGGAGGGGCATACTTGTAACCAGCATGTCAGTAGGGTGCAATAGTGGTGATGCGGACAGTCCCCGTCTGCTCCACATGTCCACCATCCAGCAGAGCAGACATGCATCACGGAAGCATTGCATTACTTACACATCAGAACCATGTACACGTCACATGTAGTGGCAATCATGCACAACACATCCCACAAGTGAAACACACACGTCCTCAACAAACACGCATCAACACTCACTGGACTGGGCATCAAAGTCCAGCATCTCTCCCACTCCTTCGAACAATTCAGGTGGTATGAACTCCGCAACGAGTGCCTCATGCGGAGTGAGCTCTTCCTCCTCTGGTGCAGGCCCACCGCCAGTCACCAGAGTCAAGTTGTAATTAGAGGCACGCTTAGCCTTTGTGCTGCGTTTAAGGTCATTCCAACGCTTTTTGCACTCTTGCGCCGTGCGCACTTCATGGCCGAATGAACTGACATGTTCCGCAACATGCTTCCAGTGGGTGTCACAGTGCGCAGCCGTAGTCTGACTATTGGCACCCACGAGCATGTCACGGCTGTGGCCCCGCACGTAGTCCATGAGGAAGTCCAGTTCCTGCTTGCAGAAAGGCTTCTTCCTCGATGTGCAGGAGGTCGTGGCTGTGTGTGGGGTCCCAGCCTGTGCTGCAGGTGCAACCTTCCTCCTCTTGGACTGTGGCGCAGACCCTGGCTGGCTAATGCCGCCCTGACCAGTATAGCCAGTGGGTTCGGTGGATTGAGCCAAGGGAGTGGCAGGTGGAGGGATGACCAAAGGCCTGACTTGTGTCAGTGGCATCTGGGTGCCCTCTAATGGACCCTGTGCAGCAACATCCGCTGTGGCAGGGTCATTGACCGCAACGGTCCTGGTTGGCAGACTCACAACCGGGGTGTTGTTGGGTGCATCTGCCCCTACACTTGCCAACACCCGGCTGTTCGGGGCAGCAGATGACATAACTGCCCCAGGGACACGTGTCTTGGTCTGAGCAGCCCTGCCTGCCCCTATGGTTTCCCTGCTGGCCTGTTGGAAATCTACCAAGGGCTCCTCAAGTGCCAACGCAGCCTGCGCTGGCAGACCCTGAGCCTGGGTGGCGGTGTCCACAGCTGCACCTGCAGCTACCACTACCCTTAGGCCTGTGGCAGTCGATGGAACGGACTGCCGGGTCACACGGGCGCCAGTGCCAGATGCAGAAGCTGCATCCCCGGAACCACAGGGGGTGGTGGCATGACTGCACCGACACATGGCACAACATTGTGCTCAAGTGGCGCACCCCTGCCTCTTCCCCCTCTGTGGCCGCCCTGGACACCCTGGAGTCCCCCTACTCCCTGGTCACCACGGCCACGTCCCCGACCACACCCGCCACGAGGAGTACGCCCAGCTGAGGCGCCCCTCGCCTTTGGTGTCCTCCCAACCATGGCACAGATGTAGTAGTGCCGGCACAGATGGAGTAGTGCCAATGGGAGGTGTACACCACAATTGACCTGGGCAATTGGGGTGAAGGGGGTGGGAAGCAAGATGTTAACAGCCCCCGTGCACCTGCAAGGCTGTATGTGACCCCGGTGATGTAGTGACGGGTCACGCAATGTTCAGGCACCCCAAAACTGCAGTAAAACCGTTCACGCAACCCTGCAGCCTACGTGCGTGGAATCAAACTCCCGCAGTACTCGGTGGCACCCAGTAACAGGAATAACGCGTACGCGTGGGACACGCAGGCTACTATGATCTCGAAAATGGGTGCGATACACAGGGGCACCCGCAGTGGGAAAAATAGCGTGTGCGACTTACCGTCTGACTAGCGCGATGCAGAAAAACACGCATAGCCAATACCCCCGTCTAAAGAAGAGATACTTCCTTGATAGCTGTGAAGTTGTGATGGCGCGCGAAACAACAGGAAGCAGCAACACACGTCGGTCTCCACGAAAGGCACGTACAGCGAACTGCTGCCCCCGCTCACCTTTAACCCGTGCTGAGGGAATCGCCCGCGCGCGTCACATCACTTACGCGCATGGGCCCTTTCCTCGGATTACACGCATTCCCATGCGGACGTTCAGTTTTTCATGCGCGCTGAAACGCCCATGCACGCCTGCGCGCTTCACGTCACAGAGGCGTTTGCGCTTGAAGGGCCTTCTGTCCAATTAAATCGCGTATGCGTGCAGACGCGCTTACGCGCTAAGGGCCTTTCCTCGAATTACACGCTGACGTGCAGAATTTTCACGTGCCAAATCACTCCGTATCAAGCTGGCCACGCGTAAGCACACGGAAGACCACGCTCCTTCCCAAAAGGCAGAATTACTGCCCCCGAGAGCCCCGAGCAGCCTCCCACGAGCCATCTGCTGCTGCCTGCCTGCCTGCCTGCTGCCACCGTGCCCTGCCATTTGGTGCCTGTACATCAGCCATCTGCAGGGGTCCAGTTGCTGTGTCCACCCCTGCTGGAACAGAAGACTCCCGACTGGGATACCATCGCTCCACAGCCCAGCCCCAGGACCCAGTTGCCCACCCACGCCTGCCTCGGGGGTCGCCATGTCGGGGCAAACACCATCCGAAACCACTGGCGACCCCAGCCAGAGGGGCAGAGGCCACCAGCTTCAGTCAGAAGGAAGTTGGTGTCCTGGTGGAGCATGTCCTGGGGCATTATGATGCCCTCTTCGGATCATCACGCGCCGAAAAGGATGGACGGGACAGGATCTGGACGGACATCGTGACTGCCATCAACGCGGAGGGGGTGGCAGTCCGACTATTACATCATGTCAAGAACCGCTGGGAGGACTTCAGGTCCAGGACCCTCAACAAGGCCCAGCGCCTCTTGAAGGCAGCGGATGCTAAGGGGCGCCGGGGCCACTTGTCGGAAGATCAGATGAGGGTCCTGGAACGCGTATCCCCAGCGCTCCACGTCCAGGTCCTTGAGAGGCAGACCCGTCTGGAGTCGAGCGGTAAGTGGCCAGGCATTGCTGTGTGAGACAGGGCATGTTGCAGTGTGCTGGTTGTCTGATACTTATATGTATGTGTGACATAGGCCATGTACGCGTGTGTGTGTGCAGGGACATCATGGTCATGCATGTGAGACCAGTAATGTGTGAAGCACACGGTTGGTGTATGTGTTTAAATGCTACATGGGGAGCCCTATGCGGAATGGACACATGAGAGCATGCCAGTCTCTGTTCCTGGACATGGGTGGGGGTGAGGGATGGGTGATGATGCCATGCGATGTATGGTTTCCATGTCTGTGTGTCTGACCTGCGTGTCTGTGACTTGTGAATGCCATGGATGCATGACACATGTCTGTGTCAATGTTCAGATCCACTGATGCAGCCTAGCTATCCTTGCATCCACTGTGTCTGGGGTGTACGAGTCCAGATGGATGAAAGTACGGTGAAGTGTGTGAATGTGATAGGCATGACCCATGATGCATGTGAGTTCAAAAACAACATTGTATGTTTCAAGAGTCCCTTGGACATGTTTGCTTATGTCCATAGCATGCCCCATGCCTGTTACTGCATGTGTTTTGCCTGCACTGACCCATGTGTTGTGGAGGGACATGATGGAAGTGATCTTTGACAGTGCCACTCATCTGCTATTGCTTCCTGTCTAGGGGACCATTGTACAGTACCCTGATGCTTGTGTTCTATGTCTCCCTCTACACAGCGCAAAGTGAAGAAGAGGGCGGAGACGGCGCTGTGGAGCAAAGCGGTGGGGATGCCCCCACGGCTGCAGCGGAAGGGGTGGGTGAGCTCCCACAGGGGCTTGCAACGGCGGAAGACGGTGTGGAGCCATCCAGGTTGGTGGTTTCCACAGAGGAGGAGGAGGCCGCTACTGAGCCGCACATGGGGCCTGGTGGAGGCATCCCTGCTGGTGCAAGTGGTGCAGTCCAGGGGTAGGAGGCAGCACAGGTCGCCGTGGAGGTGCCTGTGCATGTCACTGTCCCTGACACTGTGACTGCACCACCATGCACCAGCAGGGATGCCCCATCCCAGGCCCGTCCGCAGGTAGGGGGATGTCCATGTCATCTGACTCCCCTCCACCTGCGGACGAGGGGACCCCTGGCCGTATGGAGAAGGTCCTGATTGGTGTCGCGTTGCGCACGGGTGTCATTCGTGATGAGGTGCGTGCTTCCCGGGGGGGGGGAAGCACGTCATCACGAAGAGCACCGTGCCAACGTGGCCCAGTTGGGAGTGGTCGTGGTGGGGGGTCTCGTACATGTGTCGGGCACTTTGGCGACCCTCTCCTCCTCTGTGGAGGCTATGCGCCAGTCGTTCTCCATGCCGTCTTCCGGCCCAGATTCCACCAGGGCCCCCTGTGGACCTGTCCCGACCAATGCAGCCAACTCGGTGGGGATCCCATCCCTGGCACAGTCGGGAGTCGGAGGTCCAGCAGGGGTGGACACACCAGCAACTGCACCCCAGCAGATGGAGGATGTGACGGCATCATCGGGCAGGGCATGTGCACGACGGCGTCGGTGGATTCCATCAGCCTGGATGCCGTCATGCTGGCACAGGCAGTTGCATCAGAGGCAGCGGCAAGCTCGACGTGGGAGGCATCATGGCTCGGGGCCATCAACTTCAGGGGTGCAGGCATCGGCCGCAGGGCAGGAGAACCCTGGAATGGGAGTGGCTTCCGTGTGGCAGAGGTTGGGCCAGCAGATAGGTGCGGAGCGGCAGCGGGCAGAGAAGGAACGGCTCACAATGGTCAGGGCGGAGAACTCCATGCGGAGGGCGCTGAGGCGGGCTGAGTGCCTCGAGGGTCTTCGGAGGGAGTTGGAGCTGGACACTGCTTTTTCCCTGCGAGACCTCGGGGCCAGGGAACATGCCCGCATCCAAGCCATTGAACAGGAGTTCGATGATGCCCTGGCCCATGACAACATCAGTGAGCCGTTGGACTAGCCCGCTGCCCTTGCAAATAGTTATGTAGTTAGTGTTAGGTTTCCTTTGCTTTTTTCTTGATTTTGGACCTTTTGGACAATGGCCAACATTTTTGTGTATAGTTTTTTTATTACGTAGTATTTTTAGATAGGTTTCAATTCATCAGTTGGGATCATGGACCCTGGATTGTTTATCTGTATATAGTTGACTGTTGGATTATGTTTTTTTATTTTTTTATTTACCCATGGAGCAATGGTTTTTGGTTATGTTTTTCCCTTGGATGTACTTTTTTGAACTGTGACTTTCGACACCTTTCCTTTGGATTATGATTTGTGGTTTTTCATTATTTTACGGACATGCTGCTTTTTTGTTTTTAATTCCCATTGTCGTTTGTTTATTTTTAATCCCATTTATGTTGCTTTTAATACATTTTTTTCATCAAACTTCAATGTGTAGTATCATATCATTGGTTTCATGCATGTCATGATATGGGTTTTGACATTCACTTACACCCATTGTGTGTATGTGAGGGACATGTGTTCATTTACATACTTGCCATTGGGGTTGTATCATGTAATTGGCAATTCTGAGTGGGTGGATGCAATACTTGGGTGGGTGTTTGGCATGTGGAGGCTGCCCATAAGGGCCAGGGATCTAGATTGTGATGACGTGTTGGCTGGGGGACATGTGTCAGGTCCTGCTGGCAGGTGCCCCACAATGCTGGGGGGTGGGGGTGCAGGGGAACATGAGTGGGACATGAGTGGGGGCCTGCTGGCAGGTGCCTCGCAATGCTGGGGGGTGGGGGTGCAGGGGGACATGAGTGGGACATGAGTGGGGGCCTGCTGGCAGGTGCCTCGCAATGCTGGGGGGTGGGAGTGCAGGGGCACATGATTTGGACATGAGTGGGGGCCTGTTGGCAGGTGCCTCGCAACGCTGGTGGGTGGGAGTGCAGCGGCACATGAGTGGGACATGAGTGGGGGCCTGCTGGCAGATGCCTCGCAATGCTGGGGGGTGGGGGCGCAGGGGGACATGAGTGGGACATGAGTGGGGGCCTGCTGGCAGGTGCCTCGCAATGCTGGGGGGTGGGGTTGCAGGGTGACATGAGTGGGACATGAGTGTGGGCCTGCTGGCAGGTGCCTCGCAATGCTGGGGGGTGGGGGTGCAGGGGGACATGAGTGGGACATGAGTGGGGGCCTGCTGGCAGGTGCCTCGCAATGCTGGGGGGTGGGGGTGCAGGGGGACATGAGTGGGACATGAGTGGGGGCCTGCTGGCAGGTGCCTCGCAATGCTGGGGGTGGGGGTGCAGGAGGACATGAGTGGGACATGAGTGGGGGCCTGCTGGCAGGTGCCTCGCAATGCTGGGGGGTGGGGGTGCAGGGGGACATGAGTGGGACATGAGTGGGGGCCTGCTGGCAGGTGCCTCGCAATGCTGGGGGGTGGTGGTGCAAGGGGACATGAGTTGGTGTTCAGTAGTGCAAGGAGACAGGTGCCTTTGCTGGGGGGCATGGCCATGTTGGGTGGGCTGCCTGTGGGACATGACCAGGGATGCAGGGAAGTCCCCTGTGGTGTGGGCTGCCTGCAGGGGCCATGGAGGGTGTACAGGGAACACCTGGGAGGACCCACACTGCCAAATCACGTGTGGGACTCCCCGGCACCCCAGTACTACACGTACCCAGCTGAAATCGCGTGTGAAACTTCCCGCCCACCCCAGTAATACACGTACCCAGCTGAAATTGCGTGTGAAACTTCCCGCGCACCCCAGTAATACACGTACCCCGCTCGCACAGGGCCAATCGCGTGTGGAACTTCCCGCGCACCCCAGTAATACACGTACCCCGCTCGCACAGGGCCAATCACGTGTGAAACTTCCCGCGCACCCCAGTAATACACGTACCCCGCTCGCACAGGGCCAATCGCGTGTGAAACTTCCCGCGCACCCCAGTAATACACGTACCCAGCTGAAATCTTGTGTGAAACTTCCCACGCACCCCAGTAATACACGTACCCAGCTGAAATCGCGTGTGAAACGTCCCGCACACCCCAGTAATACACGTACCCCGCTCGCACAGGGCCAATCGCATGTGAAACTTCCCGCGCACCCCAGTAATACACGTACCCCGCTCGCACAGGCCCAATCGCGTGTGAAACTTCCCGCGCACCCCAGTAATACACGTACCCAGCTGAAATCGCATGTGAAACTTCCCGCACACCCCAGTAATACACGTACCCCGCTCGCACAGGGCCAATCACATGTGAAACTTCCCGCGCACCCCAGTAATACACGTACCCAGCTGAAATTGCGAGTGAAACTTCCTGCGCACCCCAGTAATACACGTACCCTGCTCGCACAGGGCCAATCGCGTGTGAAACTTCCCGCGCACCCCAGTAATACACGTACCCAGCTGAAATCACGTGAGAAACTTCCCACGCACCCCAGTGATACACGTACCCCGCTTGCCTGCTGGTACAGGGTTAACGCAGCCCTTTGCGCTGGATTGGGGATTTTGATGGCTTTTCCCTGCGCAAGGGGCGTTCTTGGGGGCGTAACTGGCGCTGCTGCAGGGTCGCTGCACCACTGTGCGCCACGGCTGGTTTTGGTGGCTGGAATCCATGAATACGCTGTGCGCGGAAATGTATTTTAGCGCACGCGGCTGGCGCAAGGATTCGCACCCGCACACTGTGCACCAGCCGAGTGCGCCACTTGTGCGCTGAATTCTATGAATTACCCCCTAAACCTTGTTCTCCTTGCAAGAGGTGTTCTGGGCCTTTTCCCCTAGTCGGTTGTATTTTTTTCTGGTGTATGCATTGGATGGGTAGCCTACGCCACCTAGCTAAGGTTGCCACAGATACTGCTGCAAATGTTCTTTTCAATGCGATCAACAGTTGAGTCACCCCTGGCAGTCTAAAACTAGCTGTCATTGATTCATAAGTCTCAGATAACACACTGGGAATAGCCTGGGTTGATATGCAAATGCTGTGTATGAAACCTATTTAACACCCGTCTTAGTTCTCTCAATAACTTGAAATGTGACCCCCCAAGGAAGTAAAGGATTTCCGGTCCACTTCTAACACTCTAACATCTGAAACCCTTTTACAGAATATAAGGCAAAGCAATGTAGTGAGCTTCGCCGATAATGCTTTCCTCGAAACCTGTTAATTGTCTGTCCAATTATTAAATAGACTCAACGCAAAATGTACGTCCCACGTCTGAGAATACTTGGGCATTGCTGGCCGCAGAAGCCTTACTCCATTAAGAAGTCTACAAAACGAATGGGTGCTCCCTGTCAGTTTCAGAGGACTCCTCCCACCAACTCTCCTCACCTGAAGTCTCTGAAGCTCTGCCTGGAGGATCAACCCTCTTCTTTCTTCTTGTCCTTTTAGAGTCTTTCTCTTCCACTTCCTCTTCTTCTTTCTTCTTAGTTCTCCTCTCTCTTTTCTTTTCGTGTAGGTGGGGACGGGCCCCCCCAGAAGCCATCTTGACTGTAAAGGAACACAGCCAAAGGGCTATCCAGAGGAGCCAGCCCCCTAACAGGGAAAAAGCCGAAATAGGCAGAAAAAACCCTGTTCCGCCACCTTCTAGGACGCCGTACCGCAGGCAGTTAGTAAGGAGGTAAGTAGAGGCGGTAGAACCAATGTAGAGCTCTGGTCCAAAGTGGGGTTCATAGGAGAAGTGCAGGACTCAAGGACCGGAGGTAAAAAGGGAACAGTGGAAAAAAAGGAGTTCAGGTGTACTGGGTTGATGCGGTAAGGACACAGAGAAATATGCCTGTGTAAAGGAGAAGGGCTGCCGGAAAGACTAGGGAAAAAGAAGGGGAAGGAGAGAGCGAGCAAGAGAGAAAGAAGGAAAGAGGGAGAGAGAGAGAGATCTGGCATAGAAAATAATAACAAAAAGGAAAAACCAGAATGGGAACTAAGGAAAATCAGTAAGCACCCAATGGAGAGAAATGCAGTTCACAAACTGCCTGTTGAAAGGAGCCGACACAGAGAAAGCCTAGAATACAATGTATCCACCCAGGAGGGACACGCCAGAAGGAGAAACCGCAGGTCGGCTCTGAAAACAAAAGTGGACAAAAGCAGAGCACTCTGCGGGGCCATGGCAGAAGAGAAACAAAGGGCAAAAGGGAGCCACAAAGGGCAAATAGAAAACAAAGAGGGAGGACAGGCAGAAACAAATGAGGAACAGGAACGGAATCTCACGAACCAGCGGGATACCGCTCGAGCGTCGGTAACTGAAAAGCTACGAGCAGGGGGCGTGGCTACAGTATGTAAGGCTGGATCACGGACATCTAGTCCGTTAACGAGAGGTTGAAGGTGATCTACTTCCGACCCTCCATCTTGCCCACAGCTTCCAGGGTAGCATCATGACACTCCCCTACTGGCATGCTCTCTATCTTACGGTGTCCCTCTGATGTAGAGGAGCAGCTACATGCCTCCGCAGGAAGTCTCACCCCCCCTACCTCCTATATGTTGGAAAGCGGAGATCGTGCCATGTTTGACACCAGCAGTTGTGCCAATATTGCAGCGTATATTCGAAAGAAGAAACCCATTGAGACAGCCCTATGGAATGTATTCCCGAAGAGACGACAATCTGAGGGAGGAACTGAAAAAGCCGGTGGGGGGTGTCTGTACTTCCGCTCTCTATATGGAAGAGAAGAGGCACAGAGGACCCCAGCCAAGATTCTCTATTATTGGTATGTGGTCGAGCAATCAAGGCCTAGCTTCTCAGGAGGTGATGCAGGCTGGTTCTTAAGTACAGTGCAGTCCCCAAGCACCCACGAAGGAATGTCCATACACTGTATCGGTTACAACACAGTCTTTATATAATTAATATTCAACGGAATATACAATATCACGATAACTTACTTTGTACTCCGAAAATCATCAATGGTAAATATATACAGTTCTAAAGTGGTACCACTAACGTTATCGGATCTCATTAAAGTGCATGCAATTAGAATGACACACAGATCAGAATAAAGAGGAAACCAGCAGTAGAGAGAGGAAGGAAAGCAAGATGGTTGAACAATTGGCAGAATATTGGTCCCACTACCTAGACACAGTTCTGTGTGGAGATCCCCCCACCTGGACAACCTGTAGAAGAAAGATATAAGCCCAGTCCATATATTATTCCCACTAGACTTCCCAATAGTTCTGCAACCCCAAACTACCTTGGCGTTGTAGCGTTCCTCGTTGGGGAATCGATGGCCCTTCTTGAGTGTCCTCCCTTTCAAGCAGGAGTCACGGGTGGAGCTACGACAGTGAAGTGGCCGTGTCGTTCCTAGCGGGGCTCCTTGACGGGGAAGCATAAACGTCCTGCAAGCAAGAGGCGTGCGGGGCACCTCAGTGTCGATAGTTCTGGACCGCAAAGAGTTTGAAGAACTGTGGCCCAGCAAGGGCGTCGAGTCGTTGAGTCATCGGCGTCTCTGTGGTCTTTGGGTGGTGGGAAACCCACCGGTGGATGCTCCTCGGCACGTCGACCGTCAGGCCCTCTCCAGCAGGATACAGCGGCGACGATGCAGATGAGAGCATCCTTGGATCAATGATGTTCTTAGGCAAACGGGAGCATGGCAGTTGCAGTCGGCGACGGCGGTCATGGACAGTGTCGAAGGTCTGTCTACCAGGGAGCTTTGGCAAAGGTCAGCTGGTGCACAATGGTCCCTCTTAGCTCGGGAAGAGGGCGCCTTACCAGCTCCTCTCTGGGTCAGTCCTTGGAGACACAGCAGCTTTCAGATTGTGAAGGAGAGCAACAGCAATTCTTATCTTCCAGCAGGGCTTCAAGGTCAAGTGTCAGTTTCACTCCAGTAGTTTGGACTTCAGCTCTGAACACTTCTGAACATGATTCCTAGCAGTGAGAGGTCCCCAGATATACTGTTGATCTCCCATTCATTCCGCTTGGTCACACTGAAGCATCCAATCACTACAAAGGGCATTCATGGAGGCAGGCAACCAATCAGGCACACAGTGCATTCAGGCAATTCACTTCTCTCCAGACACTCACAACAAGTTATGTGTATTGGGACAAGTACCGAGCCATTCAACACTTCATACTGCATTCATACCGGTTTCGGGCAGGGCTGTCTCTGTCAACCACCAGATACTAGACACCCACAACATAGAATGCGTATTCGTCACACACTCCATTCACCCAGGTCCCACCCACAGGCTTACCCACAGCATACGGTCGTTGAGAAGGCTCCAGCCTGTCTGGTCGGTACTTCCCCACACTACCATATATGGGACTTCCACCCAACAGCCAGTCAGGGGGAAGAGACAGAGTCAGGGCTTCCCGGGACTTCGGGAAGATCAAGGTAACAGGCGGTGGAAGGCAAGAGGCCATGGGGGTCATTTTGTCTCCATCAGGAATCTACCTATTCCAATGACAGGGCCTGGGCATCCCAAAATGGAGGACGCTCAGGGCACCTGTCATTTCAGCACAGAGCTGCCACCAGCCCATACCCTGCTCTGTGGGCCACCCAGAGGTGCCCAAAAACATACACTACGGGCACAGGGTTGCACCCCTACCCATGGGTGCCATAAGATTATCCCATGGGTCTGTTCACCAAACCAAAAGAGAGAGCTGCACCGCCAGGAGTCCCACACAAACTCTTGCGTGGAAAACACGACAGAACACACGTTAAAAAGCAGTAAAGGACAAGGATACGGAGGCCCTGTCCCTCCGATGCATTTCCAGCATCACAGTCGCCCCCCCCCAGACTGAGGTTAGGCTGCCTAATCTCCCACGAGATAGACACCCTCATCCAGAGGGTCAACATACCTTCTGGAAAGGCCATCTGCATTATCGTGACTTTTCCCTGGTCTGTGCTCTATGGTGAAGTCTAGCCCTTGCAGACTAATGGACCACCTGAGCAGTTTTGGGTTTTCACCCTTTATCTGCATAAGCCACTTAAGAGGCTTATGATCTGTTTGGACCTTGAAGGTAGACCCGATAAGGTAGGGTCTAAAACGCCTAAGGCTCCAAACTATACTAAAACATTCCTTTTCAACAGTACCCACCTAAGTTCCCTACCCTTAAGTTGTCTACTGATTAATATGATCGGATGTTCTCTTCCTTTGTCATCTAACTGGGACAAGACAGCTCCAATTCCGGTGTTGCAGGCATCAGTTTGAACGATAAAGGGCTTGCTGTAATCGGGCACACACAACACTGGGGCCCTACACAGACTTCCTTTCAAGCCATCAAAGGCCCTCTGACAGTCTTCAGTCCAATTAACCTTCCTAGGCTGTTAGGGTGAAGTCAGAGCTGTCAGGGGTGCAGCTATGGTTCCATAGTCTGCCATGAAATTGCGATAATACCGAGTGAGACCCAAAAAGCTTCTCACCTGGGTTTGAGTAGTGGGAGTCTCCCAGTCCTGTACATCCTGTACCTTACTGGGGAGAGGTTGGATTCAACCCCCTCCTACCTCATGACCAAGATACGTGACTTTCCCCTGAGCTATCTGCCATTTGTTGACCTTGATAGTGAGGTTAGCCCTCTTTAAGGCCTGCAACACTTTATACAGATGCGTCAAATGCTCTTCCCAGGAGGAACTGTAGACGGCAATGTCGTCTAGGTAAGCCACACAAAAGGCTTCCAGCCCACTGAGCGCATGGTTGACCAATCTCTGGAAAGTGGCAGGAGCATTCTTCAGCCCAAAAGCCATGACCCTAAACTGGTAGAGTCCCTCTGGTTTTGAGAACGCCGTCTTTTCCTTGGCATGGTCCGTCAGAGCTATTTGCCAATAGCCTGAGGTAAGGTCAAAGGTGCTCACAAATTTGGCAGCACCTATGGTGTCCACGAGCTCATCAGCCCTGGGCAATGGGTGCGCGTCAGTTTTGGTGACGACATTGACTCCTCGGTAGTCCACACAGAACCTCCAATCCTTGGTACCGGCCTCGGAACTTGCCTTGGGGACAAAAACCACGGGACTGGACCAGGGAATGGTTGAGGGTTCAATAACACCCAGATCCAACATCTTGGCGACCTCAGCCTGGATGGGGGTCTATACAGTATCTGACATACGGTAGCACCTGCTTTTGACTGGCACACTGCCACCAGTGTCAATCTCGTGCCTACACCACGGTGTAAGGCCTGGTGTCAGTGAGAACAGAGAGGCGTACTGCCGGAGCAAAGTCCTGCAGGCTTTCTGCTGCTCTGTCGTAAGATCAGGAGAGAGATGTACTCCCTCCACTGAGCCATCCTGAGGGTTGCTATGCAGAAAATCAGGAAGGGGCTCACTCTCATCTTCTTCTTGCTCTGAAGCTAGCAAGAGACATGAGACTTCGGTTCGTCGGTGGAAAGGCTTGAGCCTATTAACATGAAATACCTGAGGGGCTACCCCCGAGGCTCCCATGTCAACCACATAACTGACCTCACCCATCTTGGAGATTATACTGAAGGGTCCAGTCCACTTATCTGCCAAAGCCTGAGGCTTGGTAGGCTCCATCACAAGGACCTCCTGTCCCGGAGTCCAGTCCACTTGCGATGCTTTAAGGTCATGCCAGTACTTATTCAATTCCTGGCTGGCCTTAAGATTCTCTGTTGCCTGACCCATCATCTGTGTCATCCTCCGTCGGAGGCCTAACACATAGTCACCCACTTGCTTGGCGGGACCTGGAGGGGTGGCCTCCCAACCTTCTCTGATTAAGGCAATGGGCCCCCTCACGGGATGTCCAAAGAGTAACTCAAAGGGGCAGAAACCAACACCCTCTTGAGGTACCTCTCTGTAGGCAAACAGCAGGCATGGCAGGAGAAGATACCACTTCTTCCTCAGGGGCTCTTCCAAAGCACCTAGCATGCCTTTGAGAGTTTTATGAAATCTCTCAACCAGACCATTGGTCTGGGGATGTTAAGAGGTGGAGAACTTATAGGTTACCCTGAACTCTTTCCACGTGGTTTTCATGTAACTCAACATGAAGTTGGACCCTCTGTGTGAGCCAACCTCCTTAGGGAATCCAACATGGGTGAACATGCCCAGTAGAGCCCTGGCAACCACCTTGACAGTTACAGTCCCAAGGGGTATAGCCTCAGGGTACATGGTGGCATGATCTACCAAGACCAGGATGAAACAATGTCCACCTGGCGTGGGAGGGTCAAGGGGACGGACGATGTCGATGCCCCCTCTCAAACGGTGTGCCAACCAATGGCAACGGCTGCAGTGGGGCAATGACAACGCCTCCAGTCTTGCCAGACAACTGACAAGTTGGGCAGATCCTGCAGTGGGACTCCACTTCTACTCCCATCCAGGGCCAGTAGAAATGGGCAGAGAGCCTCTGCTTAGTCTTCTTGGTACCAAGATGACCAGCCAAGAGCACCTCATGCGCCAACTGCAGCAAGAAGGGCCTGTAAACCTGGGGTACCACCAACCTCTTGAGGTCACCAAGTTCAGGCTTAGTGGGCTCACTAACAAGGAGCTCACCCTTCCAATAAATCCAGAATGTCGAGGCACTTCTCCTTGCGCCTGAGACAGGGCCTGTTTCCTCAGACCCTCGAGAAAGTGACACCATCTCCGTCCCTTACAGAAGTCCGTCCGGGAGGGTCCCCCTTCAGCTAACAAGCATTGAAGGTCGGGATGATCTTCCGGGTTTAGAGCCTCTCCCGCAGGAAAGTCTTCTGGCTCTTCTTCCACAGGAGTTGAGACGGGATTCAGCACTGGACCCAGCCTGTCCGGAGCATGGATCTCAATGGGTGCTGTCGGAACAGCAGGAAGAGCAGAGGCTCCCTCCATAGAGGTGGCTTCTTACTTTTCCGTTTCCTTTGTGCCTTGGGTTTCACCGTCGGCAAGGATACTGGGCTCGCAGCCGGACCCTGTTTGCCTTCGATCGGGTGACCGCCACAGCAGCCATAGGCAGACCATCCGTGATCATCCCCAACTCGACCAAATCGTTTCCCAACAAAATGTTTGCAGGCACGTTGTCCTGAACCAGGACTGGAAGCTTTGCTGTCTTGTCTCCAATCGTAATGTTGACTAAGGCTACAGGCGATAATTTGGGAGGCCCACCAGCTAACCTGGTCTTTCTCAGAGGAGCACCTACATAGTCTTCTGGCTTGAGCAGGGTCATGTCCACCACTGTCGTGCTTGCCCCAGTGTCTCTCAAACCAGCAGAAGGCTGGCCATTCAAGAGGACACTTCTAAAAACCTACGAGTGTTCTGTGGGATAGTGGCTAGTACTTCTGCGTACTGGTACCAGGCCCCAAGGGACACTAAGGAAATCTCTACGGGAGCACCAAAGGTGATCCCAGTGGAGGAGGGGAGGACAGTTGTCTCCACCTCAGGTACGGCGTAGGGATAGGTCAGGCTGACAACCTGGACTCCAAGTTCCTTACCCTTACACTTGGGGTCACCCCTTCGGTGATCCAGAGCCCCACAATCCCAACAAGTGCCAGGAGTGCAGGGTACGGTACTGGAAGCACTGGGACCCTGCTTTGCAGCAGGTGGACCACTATTCTTACTCTCACCCACAACAGACTTATCCCCACTAGGTTTTTGGGTCTTCGGAGAGGAAGGTTTTAGTTTACCCGACTGCAACTGCTTTTGGGACTCCTCAACTTTCGGAGAGGCCCCCTTTTCTTTGTCCTTGTCCTTCCCACTGGAGTCCTTAGGGGACACCCGGTGGGAGACCCACTTGTCAGCCAACCTAGCCAGCTTAAAGGGATCCAAAATGTTTTGGTCAGCAACATACTGACGCAGCTCCTATGAACAGGCTTCCGAAAAATGCTCAAAAAACAAGAGGTGGGACAATTCAAAAAACGTTTTCACTTTGTAACCATCGATCCACCACATGATGTTCATTTGCACAGCACTCACCCAGTCAATCCAAGACACATTCTCTCGTTTCTTAAAATTCCTGAACCGTTTAAGGTATTGGGCAGGCGTTTTGCCAAACTTGGCGATTAAGGCAGACTTCATGCACTCATACTGACCCCTTTCTTCCACACTCAGTTTCAGAATACAGTCATATCCAGTTTGAGGCCCTCTGCTTAACAAACACTTAGCCCAATCTCTCTTATCAACATCATGAATTGCACAAGCCATCTCAAACACTTCAATCCATTGGAGGATATCAGAACCCTCTGCATACACATCAACCAAATCTTTCATAAACTTGGTTGCTGGGCACCTGACACTCTCAACTGGTTTAGCTGAAGTCTCCACTCGAGCTTTCTCTAGCTGGATTCGCTGACATTCATTGTCCTTGTCTTTGAGTTCAAGATCCCTATTCTTGAGTTCCACTTGCTGTGCCAACTCCTCTTTCTTAAGATCAGCATCTATTTCCAACTTGCGATATTCAAAGGCCAATTTCATCCTTAATAACTCAAGCTCTAAGGAACTGCTGGGGTTTGGAACAGAGGCAGCAGGAATGGTGGCATTCCCAGAATCAGTTTCGACGACAACACCCGGGTAGAGTCCTCATTGGTTGCATCCCCCCATTCAAGAGTTTCACAATCGATCTGGTAGTCCACAAGGGCAGCTATCAGCTCAGCCCTAGACTTATCCACAAAGTCTAATTCCCTGGCTTCACAAGCACCCTAGTGAGCCTCTAAGCCAGGGGTGCACAACTGATTTTGACAGAGGGCCGAAAGTACCTTACATGAGGGCTATAGTGGGCCGAAAAGTAAATGTGGGTAGGGCGGTAGGCGGGGCGTGGCAGGAGGCTTTTTAAACCCCCAATTTGTACTAAACACATGGAAAAATAATGTTTTTGAGGGGTAACGATTTTTATTTGCATTTCAAGCTTACATTTTGTACTACACATTTCCATTGTTATAATTTATTTCTTATTTAGTTATTGTATCTCGCCTGTTTAATTAACTTATATATTTTTTATTGACCCTAGATTGGACATGCCGTTATTTTGGACTGCTACAGTTTGCTCTTTGGGTTGCCCAAGAGGAGTATGGCCTTCGTTGAGTCAGGTTTCCTCAAAAAGCCAAAGATGAACATCTTCTAACTGTGCCTGTTTTAGCTTTATTATTGGGTTCACTCTTGGAGTGCAACACTATGCCCCATGGCCGCCTCACCCCCAACCAAACACTATGCCCCAGGGCACCCTCACCCCCAACCAAACACTGTGCCCCAGGGCCCCCTTACCCCCAACCAAACACTATGCCCCATGGCCCCCTCACCCCCAACCAAACACTATGCCCCGTGTCCCTCACCCCCAACCAAACACTATGCCCCATGGCCCCCTCACACCCAACCAAACATTATGCCCCATGGCACCCTCACCCCCAACCAAACACTATGCCCCATGCCCCTCACCCCCAACCAAACACTATGCCCCATGGCCCCCTCACCCCCAACCAAACACTATGCCCCATGGCCCCCTCACCCCCAACCAAACACTATGCCCCAGGGCCCCCTTACCCCCAACCAAACACAATGCCCCATGGCCCCCTCACCCCCAACCAAACACTATGCCCCATGGCCCCCTGACCCCCAACCAAACACTATGCCCCATGTCCCTCACCCCCAACCAAACACTATGTCCCAGGGCCCCCTTACCCCCAACCAAACACTATGCCCCAGGGCCCCCTTACTCCCAACCAAACACTATGCCCCATGGCCCCCTCACACCCAACCAAACACTATGCCCCATGGCACCCTCACCCCCAACCAAACACTATGACAGTTGGAAAAAAACATCTTTTTGGAGGTGTACCGTTTTATTTGTATTTAAAACTTACATTTTGTACTATGCATTTCCCCAAATCATACAGGATGAAACAGTGAACCAGACATAGTTGATCAGTGAGAAACATTGCAGCGTTTCTCAGCTGTCAGTTTCTGGATCTCGGGCTCTAGTGAGGTTGTTCCTACTCTCAGGATAGCATGGAGATGGTGGTCAGTTAGTCTTGTCCTTAGGCTGGATTTATGTAGTTTCATTTGTGAAAAAACTTGCTCACAAATGTAAGTACTGCCAAACATAGATGCCATCTTTAATGCTTCCCGTGACAGATTGGGGAATTGAGCAGTGTCCAGAGACTGATAGAAGACTAATAAAGGCATCTCTCTGTGCTTATTTTTGAGGGCACTACAGCACTGAAGTTCAATCAGTTCCAGTTGCAGTTCAGGTTGCACACTGTCAACATCAGCTGAGAAAGGGTCTGCAAAAAGTTTAAAAGAGGCTCGCTGGGATTTGAATTGTGAGAAACGTTTCTCAAAAACATTTTGCAGTTCCTTCAGGACCTTCACATGCCGATACCACCCTACATACTTGTCATGGAGGAAAACCTGTGCACATGCAGGGTAGTGTACCAGCATCCCTTTCTCCAGTTGGGCTGTCAGAAGCCTTAACTTTATTTCAAAGGCACAAACTGCCTCAAACAGATCCGATATGAGTCAGCTACCCAGTCAATATCTTGCATGACAGAAGTGTCCATTCCCTTTTCATCAAGGAATGCTTTTATTTCGTGCCGTAAAGCAAAGAATCGCTTCAGCACATTGCCACGACTAAGCCATCGAACATCGGTGTGATATAGGACATCACCATAATCCGCCTTTACCTCTTCTAAAAACGCCTGAAACAATCAGTGATTTAAAGAGCGTGCACGGACAAAATTAACCGTTTTCACAACAAAGTCCATCACTTGAGTGAATTTCAAATGTTTTGCACATAATGCCTCCTGGTGGATGATGCAGTGATAATTTTTTAAATGGACAGCCTTCTCGCCCAAGTGCCTTTTCAAGCAGCCAATAAACCCATTTTGCTCCCCAACCATGGTTGGCGCCCCATCAGTCGTCACGCTTACCAACGCATCCCATGGCAAATTTAAATCATCAATGACTTTTTGAAAGGCATTAGAAATGTCAGCACCAGTAGTCCTGCCATGCAAAGATACCAGGGAAGCCAGTTCCTGAAATACTTTGCATTGATTATCGACCCCCGAATGAAAATTAAGAGTTGGGCTGTGTCACTTACATCTGTGCTCTCATCAAGGGCAGCTGAAAAGAACTTGACATCCTTACACTGCATTTTCAGTTGGCTGTAACAATTGTCAGCCATATCTACAATACGCCACTGGATACTCATACGTGAAAGGGGAACATTTGTAAAAGCATCTTTTTTTTCTTTACACATTGCCTCGCAAATCTCCATCAGGCAGTCTTTAACGAAATCCCCATCTGTGAAAGGACGTGCTGACCTTGCAATAAGCTGTGAAACCTTATAACTCGCAAAGGTGGCACATTCAGATTGTTTTTTTTCTGGGCAAAAACACCCTGTTGCTTAGCCAGCTGTGTTTTTAGCTCCCCAGCTTTCTTAATTCTCGCTTCCCCCTGCAAATCCTTATATTGTGAATGTTTTGTTTCACAATGGCGGCAGATATTATATTCCTTGGGGACTACTATGCGTTCGAGACAAATGAGGCACGAGTACACATTAGGTTTGGACTCGATGAAAAAAAACTTCTCAGTCCACTCATCCTTAAATTGACGGTGCTCCTGGTCAATCTTTCTTTTTTTTACTGCACTGAACATTGGCAGGGACATCTTTGGATAAAGATACGAACTCCACTGTTATGCTCCCACTACGACGGTCCAAGTCTAGAGTATATGCAAATTATATACTTTTTTGAGAATCCTAGAAGCGACAAAAGAACAAGATCAGATAAAGAACATAGCCTTGCCAGCATACCTTTTCATGCACTTATTGATGGATACTTTCAGGAATAGCAGGCTGCATAGCATATCAACCTGCTATGTTTGAGATTAAGGTGGAAATTGAGGACATACTTTAAAAAAAAAATAACATTTCAAATCACAAGCTGTTGCCAAAATATGAGCTTTTGAAATGAATTATCACAGGATGACCAATTACTTTAGTGAACATACAAAGAAACTGATCTCAGTTTCTTCCTGGGCAGGGCAAAACTGACAGGAGCTCTACCATATTGCGCCAGAGAAATAGTTTCTGCTTGTGCTTCTATCCCCCTGAACAATGCTTGATGGGGTTGTAGAAAGGTAACAATTACCCACACTCAATGGGTCTCAAACGCTTGATCAAGGTTTAGTTGTAAAATTACAGGAGCAGACATCATCCAGGACATACTAGAAAAGGCTGCAGCCGATTTTGAAAGCTTTAGGAATGTACAAATAAGCCACACCCACTTCTGACCCTTGACACTCTGGCCCAACATCTCTAATGATATGCTATGATGACACCTATACACAATGTGTTTCAAAGCGCTTCTCGACAAGGGAGGGAACAAGGGAAATACAAAACATTCTTACAGGCCATGAACAACAAGAATGCGAAATAACTATCGTGCTCGGCCTAGCGACACAGATAGGAAGGAAATGGCAACATACAGGCGACTACCGTCCTAGGCCTGACAACATTTCTGGTAGAGCCGGAGAATTACACAAGGTGAGGGAGAGGGGAGGAGAAAGGAGGGAGAGGAACAAAACAATCTTTTATCGTACTAGGCCTGACGACATTTCAGATAGTGCTGGAGAGGGAGATGGGATAGTAAGTGGGGGTGGGGGGCAAACATTTGTTACTATCATACTATGTCCAGGGACAATTCTGGACCTAGGAGTATGATCTTTAGGGGACTGCAGCTAATGCCAAAGAGCATCATTAAATGGGAACAGATCTACGTGGTGATGCCGATTTGGGTTTGGCCCGGGATTTATACACTGGTTGCAGTTGCTATACATCAGGCCAGTGGCCAGGGTTCGCACTGGCAAACACATTTTACCTGCCTGGGTGATCCTACGGGGCACCAGGCAAGGCTGCCCGCTGTCTCTGATGTTATTCATCCTGGCACCCCCCACCCCCCAACTCAGCACACACACTCTCAAACAAGCACCCATACAGACCCAAACCCCCACCCCCCAAATCAGCACACACACAGACCTGCACCCCCCACCCCTAACTCAGCACACACACAAACATGCACCCATACAGACCCGAACCCCCATCCCCAACTCACCACACAAAATACATTCAAATCCAAACATTCATACACATCCGACACCCCCCCACCCCAGCATCTCAACATACACACAAAAAACATTCAAATCCAAACATTCATACACATCCGACACCCCCCCTACACCCCCCATCGCAACATACACACAAAGTACATTCAAATCCAAACATTCATACACACCCCACCCCTGCATCTCAACATACACACAAAAAACATTCAAATCCAAACATTCATACACATCCGACACCCCCCACCCCACCATCGCAACATACACACAAAATACATTCAAATCCAAACATTCATACACATCCGACACACATCTGACCCCCGCATCTCAACATACACACAAAAAACATTCAAATCCAAACATTCATACACATCCGACACCCCCCATCTCAACATACACACAAAAAACATTCAAATCCAAACATTCATACACATCCGACACCCCCCCACCCCCGCATCTCAACATACACACAAAAAACATTAAAATCCAAACATTCATACACATCCGACACCCCCCCCCCCCCTTCGCAACATACACACAAAATACATTAAAATCCAAACATTCATACACATCCGACACACATCCGACCCCCCCATTGCAACATACACACACAAACATAAAGCAAAACAGACCCAACACACAAACACAAACAGACCACTTACCGGAGACGTGTTGGAAGGCAGGTAAGCGGCAGGTAAGCTGGAACACTGGAATTGTACTACGGCTGGCATGGTCCAAGGCTGAAATGCCTTCCGGCATCAAGCCTTATGGACCACGCCAGCCGTATTGCTGGCCCTCCATTGGTGCAGCACACACGCATTACGTGGCTCGTAGGAGCGACGTGGTGCGTGTGTGTGCTGAGCCAATGAGGGCCAGTTTTTTCTCCGGCCCGGAAGAAAACAAAGACTTTCCTAATGGAGGGCGGCCGCGGGCCGCCCTCCATTAGGAAAGTCTTTGTGCCTCACGGGCCGGACAAAAGAGCATGGCGGGCCGCAACTGGCCCGCGGGCTGTATGTTGTGCACCCATGCTCTAAGCTCATCCAAGAAAATTTACCATTTGCAATAGATTCCATTGCTTGTAATGCAGTTATCTTGTACCCGACTAACCCTTAAATTAATAAAGTGCAGATATCCTTTGTAAGTGGCACGGTTATACACTGATTCTTAAAACCATAAGCATCCCACCGCTGCCACCAGTGTAAAGACACCGGTGGGGGGTGTCTGTACATCCGCTCTCTATATGGTAGAGGCACAGAGGACCCCAGCCAAGATTCTCTATTATTTGCATGTGGTCGAGCAATCAAGGCCTAGCTTTTCACGAGGTGATGCGGGCTGGTTCTTAAGTACAGTGTAGTCCCCAAGCACCCACAAAGGAATGTCCACACACTGTATCGGTTACAACACAGTCTTTATATAATTAATATTCAACGGTATATACAATATCACGATAACTCACTTTGTACTCCGAAAATCAGCAATGGTAAATATATACAGTTCTAAAGTGGTACCACTAACGTTATCAGATCTCATTAAAGTGCATATGGTTAGAATGACACACAGATCAGAATAAAGAGGAAGCCAGCAGTAGAGAGAGGAAGGAAAGCAAGATGGTTGAACAATTGGGAGAATACGGGTCCCGCTACCTAGACACAGTTCTGTGTGGAGATCCCCCCACCTGGGCAACCTGCAGAAGAAAGATACAAGGACAGTCCATATATTGTTCCCACTAGATTTCCCAAAAGTTCTGCAACCCCAAACTACCTTGGCGTTTTAGCGTTCCTCGTCGGGGAATCGATGGCCCTTCTTGAGTGTCCTCCCTTTCAGGTAGGAGTCACGGGTCCTCAATTGTCTGATGAAGAACAGGTTGAGCTACGACAGTGAAGGGGCCGCGTCGTTCCTAGCGGTGCTCATTGACGGGGAAGCGTAAACGTCCTGCAAGGAAGAGGCATGCGGGGCACCTCGGTGTCAATAGTTCTGGACCGCAAAAAGAGTTTGAAGAACTGTGGCCCAGCAAGGGCGTCGAGTCGTCGGCTTCTCTGTGGTCTTTGGGTAGTGGGAAACCCACCAGTGGATGCTCCTCGGCGCCTCGACGGTCAGGCCTTCTCCAGCAGGATACAGCGGCGGCGATGCAGACGAGAGCTTCCTTGGATCAATGACGTTCTTGGGCAAACGCGTTCCGCAGCATTCCCCATGTCGGGTCGGCAGCCTGTCGAAGGTCTGTCTACCAGGGAGCTTTGGCAAAGGTCATCTGGTGCAGGATGGTCCCTCGTAGCTCGGGAAGAGGGCACCTTACTAGGTCCTCTCTGGGTCAGTCCTTGGAGACACAGCAGCTTTCAGATTGTGAAGGAGAGCAACAGCAATTCTTCTCTTCCAGCAGGGCTTCAAGGTCAAGCGTCAGTTTCATTCCAGTTACTTGTCGTAATTTGGACTTCAGCTCTGAACACTTCTGAACACGATACCTAGCAGTGAGAGATCCCCAGATATACTGTTGATCTCCCATTCATTCCGCTGGGTCACACTGAAGCATCCAATCACTACGAAGGGCATTCATGCAGGCAGGCAACCAATCAGGCACACAGTGAATTCAGGCCATTCACTTCTCTCCAGACACTCACAACAAGTTATTTGTATTGGGACAAGTACCGAGCCATTCAACACTTCATACTGCATTCATACCAGTTTCGGGCAGGGCTGTCTCAGTCATTGTGTCAACCACCAGATACTAGACACCCACAACATAGAATGCGTATTCGTCACACACTCCATTCACCCAGGTCCCACCCACAGGCGTACCCACAGCATACGGTCGTTGAGAAGGCTCCAGCCAGTCTGGTCGGGACTTCCCCACACTACCATATATGGGACTTCCACCCAACAGCAAGTCAGGGGGAAGGGACAGAGTCAGGGCTTCCCAGGACTTCAGGCCATTTTTTCTCCATCAGGAATCTACCGATTCCAATGACAGGGCCAGGGAATCCCAAAATGGAGGACACTCAGGCCACCAGTCATTTCAGCACAGAGCTGCCACCAGCCCATACCCTGCTCTGTGGGCCACCCACAGGTGCCCAAAAACATACACTAGGGACACGGGGTTGCACCCCTACCCATGGCTGCCATAAGGGTATCCCATGGGTCTGTTCACCAAACCAAAAGAGAGAGCTGCACCACCAGGAGTCCCACACAAACTCCTGCGCGGAAAACACGACCGAACACACAATAAAAAGCAGTAAAGGACAAGGATACGGAGGCCCTGTCCCTCCGATGCATTTCCAGCATCACAGGAACTCCCTGAAGGAATATGAAAAAGAGCAAAGAGAGGAGCTAGTGATACCAAAAGAGACATATGTAACGTGCCAAGATGCTGGCCAAAGAGAGTGCATGGTTCCTACAGAAGCTAATGACAAAGTTAAGAATCGAGTAAACTTTCATATGCGAAAAAAAGATTGCATGCACACGAAGTGCTGCAGAGAATCAACCGTTCAATAATTGTACAGATGCTGGAACGCAAGGTAGATTAAGTTATCATAGAAGCTGGCTATACGTGGGGAATAGAATGCAGGTGAAGCCGCCATTGTATATAAGCGGGACAACAGTGTCATGAATTTTAGTAAGCCAGGACCCATGTAGAGAAAAGGCGAGAATTGTGTTGCAGCAACTATAAACTGAAAAGTGTGGAGTTGCATGGCAAGGCTGTCTGGGCTGGTATAAAAAATGAAGCAGCCAAGGTTGGTTATCTATTCTTGAAAGGAGTGAACATACAAAGGATGAATCATCTCTTGTTAAGGTGCAAAGAAAGAACACAGAGAGTGCCAAGTTTTATTCAATTAGGACATTTAAAAACCTGTGAAATTGACCAAATCATGGTTTCCTGTCACGTGAGCCAAGGATGAAAATAGAGTTGAACTTGGAGTCCTAGAACAACGATAGTGAGTGCCTGCACTCCCACATATTCCAAGAGACAAGGATACTTTGCAAGGCCAAGTTCAAATACAATCGTCATGTCAGAAGGCTTGGGTGATGAGAGATGATGGGCTAATTGGTTGGGGAGGTAGAGTCGAGTCCACCTCCTTGCACCTGGGTCTGGGCTTACGTGCTGCTAAGTGAACCGAATGTTCCAGACATGGCACAAGCGTGCCAACCAATTGTAGAGGGCCACATAACGTAGGTCCTTATAGTTTGAAGACCAATTGAAAACCGTGTATTTAATGATTTTTATAATGACATGTTTTAGAAGTAGGCATATATTGTGAACCTGACAGTGGGCAGCCAATTACAATCCAAGCTCCTATACTTAGATATTCCCCTTGAACCAATTACAATCCCTCGTAAGTTTTTCATTATTTGGCACGTAGTATGATGTCATCTCCGATGTATTTTTAAGATAAAGTTTGTGTTTTGTGAAGAAATCAATGTGAGGCTGAGCAAACGTCTGTTGATGATCGTTGTAAACTCCCTGTTTTAGTACCTTTGCCATCTTCCTGAGTTGGTCCGGTAATTTGGATTCAGAATTATTCGGCGATCCAATCCATTGCATACTTGTTACTTAAGGCCATAAACTCACATGGTAGCGGTGTGGATGGTTGAATAAGATCCAAACTAGTTCTGCTCCAGTGTTTTGGACGATCAAGTGTCCTCCGTCATTTGCCAGAAGATCGCTGGGTTTCCTGTGGAGAGCGGCTGATATAAATAAACTTGCAATAAGAGAGAATAGATATATCAAGTAAGAGAATAGTTAAGCTATCGAAATTAGAGGCTTGTGCAGCGATTGATGGTGCGTGTCCATATTTGTTTTTAAGACATCAAAAAGTAGCGATTCAAGCAAAGGTATAACATTTATTTTAAACAGCCTGGTAAGTATTGACAGTCAATGAAGACTTGTCATTATGGGAGACACTCCTCTCATGCACCTATGTAAAACACTACCAAAACATATGCCCAAGCTCAAACAGTATAGCTCGGAATGGGTAAAAAGCACAGCAGATAAAATGTTCATGCCTTGGCCACAAGGGGGATCATTGTCAAAGGCGGTATTGCGACATGTCACTACATACTTGCACTCTGCGTACACGGGGAACAAATTAGAGAGACAAGGCTAGCGATTCTAAAGCTCTGGAAAATGTGCCAAGAAGAAAGAGAAGACCCATTAACTGAGGAGTGGATGCTTAGTCAGCTTAAGGAGCAAGGTGTTGAGCCCTCAGATCCCCTTACCTCACCTGAAGCGAAGGGTGTTGCCACAGAAGAAATAGGGGTGTATCCTTTAAAGTAGTTGAAAGCAGCAACGCAGTATAATAATCCAACATATGAACCCGCCGCTTACAGTAGTGACGATTGTCCAGATGAGAATAAGAGAAAGGAAGAGATTTATAAAATCATACAAGACAAAGACAAGAAGAGTGAACAGTCAACATTGCTAACTGAAATAGACAGGGAGATTAAGAGATGGAAAGGAAAGAAGGATAAGTCTGATGAGATAGCGCTCTTACAGAACAAATGGATGGGAGGACAGATATTACTCAAGATAGATGAGAAATGTAGCAAGGAAGTTAGGCAAAAAGAAGACAAGAAAGAAGAGATTGAGAGAAGACGAGCAGAAAAAGAAGAGCACGGAGGGACGAGAGCAGATCTATCAGGAGGAACAAGAGTGAAAAGTAGAACGGGCAGAAGAACAAAAAAAGTATGATAATAGACACAGAGCGATAGAAGAGAGGGACAGACAGGAAAGAAAGAGGGAAGAGGGAGAGGCACAACGATTAAGGGATAAAAGATTACAGAGGCAAAGGGAAGAAGAGAAGGAGTGAGGAGAGGAGAAGAACGAAGTCAAGAGGAAGAAAGAGTTAGAAGGGATGCAAGAAAGCAAAGAGAAGTAGACGAAGAAATAGAACGGAAAAGGAAACAACAAGGTCTTGATGACAGTCTCCATCGTTAGGAACCAGTAGGGCCAAGCCCAGAAATACAATGGGATAGAATAGAAGAGTTTCTTCTGATAAAGGAAGCAATGCCAGCGGCATCTAGAGTAGCGTTGGAAGAAGAAAGATTTGATGTGGAAGGCATTGGTGAAAGGATCGACAAGGTCTATCAACAGCTAAAGCAAGGTAGCAAGTATGGAATTCGAGGGATTCAATCCCCAGTATTTCAATTATGAAGCAAAGAAGAAAATATGTTCAGTAATGGACATAGAGCATTGTCTTTAAGTAGAATGAATTTGGATATGGGTGAAGGGGATGATAGTCACACTAGTTGGGGACAAGACATGTCAGACGAGGAAAGAGTCCGGTCTCGGGGTAGAAGGAGGGAGCGTGCCTGCCCCTGAAGGATGCCTGCAATTGGATAAAGAAGTAAGATGGTCTGATCCGGAACAACCTAAAGATATAACACCAGATCCTATAGCGTATCCTGAGTGTCCATGATGATGATCGCACAGTGAGATGGGAGAATCGCCACCATATGTGAGCAGGTTAAGGTCATTACCCACAAGGAGGCAAACAGGGACGATCACCCCTGCCATGGATAGACTAATAGTGGGCTACAACTATGGGGCAGGGTTTACTCAATTTCCTTTGTTAGAAAAAGGGGGAGCAAGATGGCCACAGATGGACAAGGATAACTTAAGGTGCAAGCTCCATAGTTTGACTTCGGGCGCTGGGAAATGGATATATGAAATAGAAAAAATAACAGGGGGAAATAGGCTGGCCATAGGGGACATAAAAGATCTCCTGGGAGCTATTTTTGGAGAAAGGGCTGATGACATATGGAGGAGAACAAGGATATTCAAGTGTGAGCGCACAAAACACAGCACATGATGTAGAACCATTTAATAATTGTAGAGCAGATGTTTGGAGGGCACTCAGGGTACAGTATCCTGACACATCAGATATTGGGTGCAATTATGATGCGTAAGATGAAGGAAGATGAAGACCCAATTGCTTACATTCAGGATATTCAGGCGGAATGGCATCTTGAAACTCACGAGCCATGGGAAAAGACAGTGGCATTATTTTACCATATTTTATGTCAGGGGTTGCCTGAGCCAGTTCCAATGGCAGATGAAAAAACAAATCGGAATGTAAGAAAAACCATGGGCTGAGATACAGCTGACGATAGTACACCATTGTCGGTTTTTACAAGAGAAGAACAAAATGAAAGATGAGAATAGGAAAATAGAGGAAGTCAAGTTAGTACAGAAAAAATTGTCAACATTTGCCATAGAAGGGGCGGTATTGACAAGTGGAGAAAGACTGGGAGTGCAGGAAGCAATGGGTACATCACAGGCGAGCAACCTGCGCTCTTTGGAGCAAGGAGGATACAGGTTCATACCACAATGTAGAGGTATGGGTTACAGAGGAAAAGGAGGCAGATTTCAAAATAATCAAGGTGGGTTTCAGGGTACACAGAAAGAGAACCAGAGTACCCAGCGAGGATATAAAGAAAGGGGGCTTGTTAGGAGGACGCCCCCAGTATGTTGGACTTGTGAGATGACAGGACACATTGCACGCACATGTGGGAGCCAAGGGAAAGTACAAAATGGGCAATTTTCAAGATGGGGGACAGCCTATCCTCACCATATATAACACAAACTAGAGAGAGCTTTGCCCATGATCATACATCTTATCAGACACAAGGGCAGCAAGTACAACAGCAAGAACAAGAACAAATGAATCCACCACAAAGGCAGTCGCAACAAGCCCCTATGTAGACACAGCAATATGCAAACACAGGACAAGTACTGACTTGATGTGTTCGGTACTATCGGTGACACCAGACCCCCAAGAGGAACCAATGGTTGATGTGACGATAGGAGGCAAATCATTTTCTTTTCTTGTAGACATTGGTGCAACTTGTTTGTGTATATGAGAGGGAAAATATCCAATGTCAGGAATTGCCATGAATGTAGAAGGGCTCTCTGGAGCTATGAGTCGAGTTCCTTTTTACTGATAAATGACCAGTCTCTAAAGGTGAGTGTGGCATGTCTGTTCCCTTGTTATATTCACAACAGACATTGGGCAAAATTCTGGGAAGAGACTTACTGACAAAACTTAACATGACAATTTAATTTACTGATCAAGGGTTAGTGTGCTCCACTGTGGGAATACACTATTTAAACATGGAAGAGTTTATATTAGCATTCACAGGGCAAGTGGCTCTGCGAGGTGTTCCGGTAGATCCTGAGATGTTTCTATATGCAGTGAGGATTTTATTGACGTGGCTACCTGGCTTGGTGGGTTGTTTAGGCTTCAAATACCTATGGATGAGGAGGGTGGACAAACCATTCCTATAGAATTCGAGGCAGCCATAGAATGAAGGAGTAGATGATGAGGGTAGACCATGGAGGACAGTGATAGCTATTGAGGAAGGGTATATATTGACTGACATAACCGATGATGATATGTTCAGGGAGGACAAAACAGTTGATGAAGTAGCATTCTTCATGAGCATTACATACTGGATACGGATAGAGAAAAGGGAAGTCCCAAAGCGAATGGCGATAATGCAGCAAACGCCAGCATTTTTTCAGGAAGACTTGGAAAAAGTGCCAACTGCCCTATGGACCACAGGCCCTTATGATAATTGATTATTAAAAGGAATAGGAGAAGTTAAAGTAAAGCTTAAACCATGAGAGATTTTTTCTCGACCAACAGTACCCCATGTCTTGAGAAGCTGATATGGGTATATTCCAGACTATTTCAGCACTGATGAAACAAGGGATTCTGGTGCCATCAAAATCATTGTTCAATACTGCGGTGTATCCGATCAAAAAAATCTAAAGGAAGATCATAGAGATGTCTGATTTATACAAGATATGAGACCGATTAAACAGATTTTATATGCAGAGTTTCCCATAGTTCCTAATCCGGCGACAATACTATTTAGTATCACAGGGAAGCTCAATATTTTATGGTGATTGATTTGAAAAAGGCATTTTTCTCAATCCCGTTGCACAAGGACTCACAAGACTTGATGCCATTAACGTTTCGCCAAACCCGACTGAAACATACTTGTTTGCCTCAAGGGTACTGCGAGTCCCCATCAATCTTTAATAGAGTCCTACAGGTGGATCTAGGCAATATTGATCTCAAAAGTGCGGTGATACAATACGTAGATGATATTTTAATTTGTAGCACTACAGAATATTAGTGCAGACAGGATTCTGTTCAGTTGATGACTATTCTAACAGACAAGGGATACAAAGTAGACAAGGAGAAGTTACAATATTGTCAAAAAGAAATTTTATATATAGGTCAATTGATTTGACATAAAGGAAAAATAGTGACACCTGAAAGACCTGAGGCGATTATGAAACCTAAAAGCCAAACACAGTGAAGCAGATGCAACAGAGTTTGGGTTTATGCAACTATGTTAGAGTCTGGGTTAGATTATAACACATACACAAGACCACTTCTGCAAGAGGTAAAGAAAGTGCAAGTGGGTAAAACTAAAACAGAATGGACTGAAGAAATGGAGGAAGGATTTGATGAATTGAAAAAAGCAATCTGTACAGTCCCTGCTTTAGGAATTCCCAATTATGGAATTTTATTTGTTTTTGGACACAAATGGGACAGTCATGACAGCAGTGCTTACACAGAGAACCACATTGGGGTACAAACCTTTGGTGTATTACAGTGGGAATTTAGACCCAGATATGAGAGGACACTTCCCCTGTGAACAGTCTTTGGCAGCTGCCGCATTCGCAATTGAGAAATCTACAAGTATTGTCATGGGCTGCTCTATGACTCTCTTCGTGGAGCATGCTCTATTTGCTATTTTAGAGAAACCCAACGGCACATTGACATCTCAGAGAGCTTCAGTTTATAAGGTAATGATTTCTAACCCAGCAATTAAAATTGTAAGATGTAAAATAGTGAATCCTGCCATGTTTATAGCTGAGCCAGTAGAAGAAGATCATGTGCATGACTCTGCTAACTATGTTGAATTTTATGATGATATACCCTATGTGAAGGACAATGCTTTAGCGGGAGGGGAGATTCTCTTTATTGATGGTTCTTCGAAAATTGATCAGACTAGTGGGGAAAGGCATTCAGGCGCTGCAGTGATAAGGCACAGATTAAATGGAGAATTTGAAATAGTAGCGAGTGCAAAACTACAGTCTCACTTTTCAGCACAAGCAGCAGAATTAGTAGCGCTCATTGTTGTGCTCCAGAAACATGAAGGACAGGAAGTGACAGTGTACAGTGACTCCACCTATGTGACGTCAAACGTACACGCAGAGTTAGCATGTTGGAAAAGGATGGGCTACCTCTGCGTAGATGGGACACCGGGTGCAACACGCATCGAGTTTCGATACTGAGAGTGTTAAAGAAAAGGTAGTTACAACCATGTTAGTGCAAGAGGGGTTTAATAAGTTGTTGATAACACAACTAATAGAGATTCAAGGACGTACACCACGGGAAGAATAGGAATTATGGAAACAAAGAGGGTGTTCTTAATCCCCCACAGAAGCATCATGACGAGAAGACAGCACTGGAAAGCCAGTGATGGCAGCAACATTATTGAAGGTCACTCTTGAACAGCTGCATTACCCTGCACATATAACTAGAGAGAGTCTTGCTGCTACAATTGCAGAAGACGGATTCATTCCCAATTTGTTAGAACACGTTGCACTATTTATGGTAAACTGCATTGTGTGTCAAAGGTTTACTGCTGGGCATACACTGAGAATGATCAGAAGGGTAATACCTTGATTGAATGGTGCATTTCAGCATTTACTTATTAACTATGTCGATATGCTGCAAGAGTGTAATGGATATAGGTACCTATTAGTGGTGGTGTGTCCCTTCTCTAGGTGGATTGAGGCAGGTCTGTGTACACACCCTGATGCCACTTGCGCAGCAAAGTTTTGAGTGCACAAAGTTTTCCCGAAGTGGGGTGTGTGTGAAATGCTGAGATCCAACAATGGGCCGCATTTCGACAATGAACTACTGAAACAGATTAGGCTTCTATTGAGTATAAAGCACACGTTTTCTTCTGCTCATCACCCGCAATCGAATGGGATATTTGAGAGACTCAACGGCCTCCTCAAGGAAAGGATTGCCAAGATTAAATTGACTTTGAAGAAGGGATGGCTGTATTGCCTACCCCTAGCTTTATATGGTCTTCGGAATCAGCCAGAATCACACCACCAACTCACCCTCTATGTGCTAGTTACAGGGCATCGTATGAGAATGCCCCTTGCACTTCCGTCTAGGAGTATGAGTGATGCCAGAGCATATCAAAAACTTTAGGTGATGAGTTGCACGACTATTTGACATGTATAACCTCTAGCATTTCATTAATTTCAGATCAAGTCAAGTGTCAGGGGGGTCGGTCTAAGAATACAGAAGAAGATAATTTGACAATCAATCTGAATGAACTATTAGCACCATCTAAGATATATGTTGGGGACCTAGTCCTAGTAGAATTTTTCCAAGAAAGTGGCATGACCCATGTTTCAATGGCCCTTTCTGTGTTGAGGAAGTGTCCCCTTCCGCTGTTGAAATATCAGGTAGAAGAGCTTGGCTGCACCTGGGTGATGTGAAGATCTATAAAGGACAGGCCTGCCCTCGCAATGCTGCTGATCCAGAAGCAAGACAAGAAGAATTTCAGCGTGTGCAGACTTGATTGATGGTCGATAAAGCCCAGATTGATTGATATAGATTCTATATTCGACTGGAATTCAATGAACACTCCTTATAGATATTTTAGCAGAGAGTGAAAAGACTTGCAGAGAATTCCAGTAATTTGAATTGAACTTTTAGACATACATATTGAAGCATCAGAGTTATGTCTAAATGTCAGTTTTCGATCAGAACTTGGAAACGAGATCAGTATCCGGATTCATTTCATGGAGAATTCCTGTTTTGAGTGGTTAAACATATGGTACTTACCAATAGTGACATTCATTGGCTTGTGCTAGCTGTCTTTGTGTCCATTCTTCAATCTTACCCTGCTCTTGTTAGAAGAGAAGTTAATAGTCACACTTTTTTGCAGGATCCTAGAAATGGCCCTATGATAAGAAGGTTTCTTACTGCTATACTTGAGCAGATTTTACAGTTACAAACATAAAGATATTTGATTTTTGTATTAAGAATGATTAAAGAAGGAAATTGCATGTTTCTAGAAGAGGAATACGTGTAACGAGCAGTAGAATGGCACGAGAAATGGATGCATATGTTCTTATGCATTATATATGCTTGCATGATTGTTCCCTTTGTCTTTTTGTGCCTCACATTTCGCAGTCTTTATCATGTTAGTACTTCAGCTGAAGGAGAAGTCCCTATGGTCCTTCGCACTATGGGAACTTCTTTTGATATAATTCATTAATGGTACATGGCTTTAAAAAAACAAAAGAGATGCAGAGGAAGATAGTGGAGGGATAAATAGCTATATAGCCAAAACAGCACATTTAGTGAATAGAATGTGGTACCAGCATATGCAAAAGGTGGGGGAGAAAGAATCTAAGGAGGGTTGCTATGTCTGCTCTGTCATATCCTATGCCATGAATACAGTACAAACTTTAATTGGCAGTGAAGTTCCAGAGCACGAAGCAAGGTGCCTCATTCATCTTGCCACCTGTACAACCCGAGGACAATTCCAGGGAAGTTGGGCAACCTTGCAGTGGAAATCAAAATGATAATTTCCATACCAGGATGATAATATCAAGACCACACAAATGGAGAAGGAGCCTGGATGGAAGAGCAAGATGCTTGTGTATCCTGCTGCAGGACAGGACGAGGTGGTCATTGAAGAGATGAAGCGAATGAATTGCTCTGATATAAGAGAAATAGCTGGATCACCTGGATGTTAGAAACAAACTCAGTTTCTGATCTATGGATGAGTGAAGTCCAAGAAAGAATGAAAGAATGGGAAGACGGAATGGTGTCCAGTGCAACTCACCTGCTGAAGACTGAATATGTACAAGAAGTACAGAGGGTGAATGATGGGTGATTGAAGTCATGGGCTAAACACGCCAAACTACTAATGTGGGTAGAAGATGAATCAGGCCCAGTGGTTGTAATCCCATTGGCTAATGCAACACTGTGTTTCCGAAGACATGGAAAGAATAACGTGGGGTACAACAAAGGATGCAGAACTACAATTGATGTTACAAGGATGGGGAAAGGGACAGCCGTCCTCATGGACCTACATTGGGCTTGTACATCTAGAGCATATCTAAGATTGCCCAAGGACTGGGGCAGAGTATGTTCTTTAGTGCTCATCCATGTTTCAGCATTAGTGATTCCACAAAGCTACCGAACATTGGCGAATTTCCAAAGGTGGATACCCATTTGAGAAAAAGAAGATCGCTCGAACTTCTCAATCGTACCAGAGGAGAGAATTACTTCTCAGACAAATCGATAACAGCATATGACTCCATTCCTGATGAAAACAGGTTTTTCATCAAGACTGCCTCAATATTTACAACTATATTGATGCATGGGATCCAAACGATGGCCAATGCCAAGTGGCTTCAGATTACGAGATGGGAGCTTCTGAAGGCAATTAATGCTACCATAAAGGGATTCAACGAGATCAAGGAAGAGCTGAGGGCCATATGACTAATGACCATGCAGAACAGATATGTCCTTGACATAATCACAGCAATAGAAGAAGGAGTATGTGCCAAAATCGGGCCATCATGTTGCACATTCATACCTTCTCATGATGAACAAAATGGGACACTGGCAGAGGCTATAACGTTGTTGACAGACCTGCATAACAAGATGGAGGATGAGACAGATGAAATTGAAGATGACAGTTGGTTCACCTGGATTCCTCAGTGGTTGGCAAATATATTCAAGATTCTTGGAGCTGTATTAGTGATTTTCGGATTCTGTGTAATCAAGCTAGTGGTTGCCCAATGCAAGAAAACAGATAAAAGGCAGTAGGAATGAAGATCATGATTGATGTCTAATCAGGATTCAAACCCGAGGAGCTGACTGATGAAGCTGTCAAAAAATACATAGAGACCAGCATCGTAGCACCTGGAGGAACAAAGTTCCTGTATTCAAAGAATCACAAGAAGTATGTGGGGTGATGGGCCTATTGTAATCCAAATGGGCAATGCAACTACATGACCTGGAGTGTAGATGAACATGTCAAATCAGCCGGCACCCTGAGGGAGGCGTTGAAGATATGGACACCAAAGAAGCACTTCTTCAAGAGAAAATACCAGAATGTAGATACAATTGAGGAGGTGGTCAAGGACTCGACCAGAGACAGGGAATGTAGAGGAGCAGCCGCATGCCTCTGCAGGAAGTCACACCCCCCCTACCTCCTATATGTTGGAAAGCAGAGATCGTGCCATGTTTGACACCAGCAGTTGTGCCAATACTGCAGTGTATATTCGAAAGAAGATACCCATTGAGACAGCCCTAAAAAATGTATCCCCAAAGAGACGACAATCTGAGGGAGAAACTCTATGAAGGAATATGAAAAAGAGCAAAGAGAGGAGCTAGTGATGTCACAAGAGACATGTGCAACGTCCTGAGATGCTGGCTAAAGAGAATGCATGGATCCAGCTAACGGCGAAGTTAAGAATTGAGTAAACTTTCATATGCGAAAAGAAGATTGCATGTGCACGAAGTACTGCAGAGAATCAACCGTTCAATAATTGCACAGATGCTGGAACGCAAGGTAGATTAAGTTATCATAGAAGCTGGCTATACGTAGTGAATAGAATGCAGGCAAGGCCGCCATTGTAAAGAAGCTGGCCATCACTGTCATGAATTTTAGTAAGCCAGAAGCCATGTAGAGAAAAGGTGAGAATTGTGTCGCAGCAAGAATAAGCTGAAAATCGTGGAGTTGCATGGCAAGGCTGTCTGGCCTGGTATCAAAACTGAAGCAGCCAATGTCGGTTATCTATTCTTGAAAGGAGTGAACATACAAAGGATGAATCATCTCTTGTTAAGGTGCAAAGAAAGAACACAGAGTGCCAAGTTTTATTCATTTAAGACATTTAAAAACCTGCAAAATGGACCAAATCGTGGTCTCCTGTCACGTGAGCCAAGGATGCTTAGAGTTCGAGAACAATGATAGTGAGTGCCTGCACTGCCATATATTCCCAGAGACAAGAATACCTTGCAAGGCCAAGTTCAAAGACAATCTTCATGGCAGAAGGCTTGGGTGATGAGAGATGATTGGCTAATTGGGTGGGGAGGCAGAGTCAAGTCCATCTCCTTGCACCTTGGTCTGGGCGTATGTGCTGCTAAGTGAACAGAAAGTTCCAGACATGGCACAAGCGAGCCAAAAAAATTTAGACGGCTGCATACCGAAGGTACTTGTAGTTTGAAGACCAATTGAAAACCGTGTACTTAATGCTTTTATGATTACATGTTTTAGAGGTAGGCATAGGTTGTCCACCTGACAGTGTGCATCCAATTACAATCCTAGCTCCTATATAAAGTATACTTAGTTGTTCCCCTTGAACCAATTACAATCCCTCATACGTTTTTTATTATTTGCCATGTAGTATGAAATCATCTCTGACATATTTTTAGTATCAAGTTTATTTTTTGTGAAGAAATCATTGAGAGGCTCAGCGAAAGTCTGGTGATGATTGTTGTGAACTTCCTGTTTTAGATATTTGTTAATAAAACAGTACCTTTGGCACCTCCCTGAGTTGGTTCAGTTATTTGGAATCAGAATTATTCTGCGATCCCATCCATTGCATGAACGTTACTTAAGGGCCATAGGCTCACTGATATAATTGATCTACAGGTGTTCACTGTCCTGAATGCTTTAGCCTGGGCCACCAAAGGCACCAGAAAATTCACTACCTGAATTATATTTGCTCCAGCAGGATGTATGTCCTGTGCCACACATCATCTACTCCATCTAGACCAAGCTGACCTGTAAGAATTCCTGGTACCTGGTGCCATTACCTCTTCAATTAATTTCTCAGTGTCTCGCAAAAGACCTGACCTCTACCAGGCTCCCCGGAAATCTCCCATGCTATCAGTCTCAGGTTGCCCTCTATCAGATGATGAATCCTGCCCACTGGACCATGAATTATCATTCTGAATTGTGGGAGTATCAGCAGTCTGGCATCACCAGCACTACAATTACCTGTTGTCTTCTTACCTGTGCTAACATTCTCAGAATCATTCTGAATGGCAGAAAGGTGCTCTCTCTCTCTCTCTCCGGACCCCATTTTTGTAGAAACGCGTCAGTCACTTCCACTGCTGGATCTGTTCTCCAGCTGAAAGAATCAGACAGCTGTGTAAAGGAAGGAGTCCCCATCTCTCTCAAACTGAATGTAATGAAGATAGACCAACTCCCCCTCAAACCAAACGTAGATAACTTGGTGGGGTGATCAATGACTCTAAATGTTGTAGAAAACAGAAATGTAGTGCCTTACAGTAAAGCGCTTTGGAGGACGATCTATTTTATGGAGTCAGAATGTCATGTGCAATAGAGAATGTGTTAGGTAGTACATGTTATGATACATTATCAAAGAATCTAGGTTTAAAACTAAGCAGACCTGAAGTTATGGGTAAAAATAGGTTGGACAGGCATTTCTTAATTGGTCATCCATTTTGGAGTTCGAGACAAAGTCAGGCACTCTAAGATGGATGCTGGGCATCCAAATAAGTGCATTTCTGTAGAACCATGTTAAAAGGATAAAATAATTACCATATGGTAGTTCAGTGAAAGTTCAGTAGTCAAGGACATGGTGTCTGGGCTTCCTATCTCTAATCTTAACAGGGATGAGCCGTGGGAGTGAGGAAGCAGTCAAGGGAAGATAGTGGGTGTTGCATTCAGCTGGTTCAATTAGCAGAGAGGATGCAGCTGATGCCCATATTTGGGCCTCTGAGACAGGAAACCATGATGCAGTTGCTAAAAGTAGAAGAAATAAAACTGATGACTTTTTGAAATCAGTCTGAGTGTCCTGCTTTGCTCCAGAGTGTCTTCTTTGCCCAGAGGTGCCAAAGCCCAGGAGAGAGGGTGATGGGACCCTCCTCTACATTTGGCGAGCCACTGCTAGGAGGCTTAGGATGATAATTCTTCAAGCCTAAAGAATCAGGTACATGCATGCTATTTGGGTCTGGCAGAAAAGAGGGGGCTGGTGGGGCCAAACTGCAGATGCTCACACCTCATTAAGGGAAGGAATATCTCAGACCTGGTAGCATGGGTGGGGGCCTCGGCACGTGGGGGTTGGAGAAGGCAATTTATTTTAAATTAGGGATTTTTTGATGGTCTTCAAAAAATAAATATGTAATAAATTATTTATTTTCCCATTTTTGGGAGACACTTTTGGAAAAATTCGGATTTTACAAAAACAGAGGAATGCATGCATCCACAGTAGGACAGCCTCATAGGGTGACTTGACGCATCCAGAATTGTTAGTGGCACTATGTCTTAAAGAGTGCAGAGAATTAACATGACAACAGAAGAACAATTTTTGTTCTAGTGGTAGACATTGGGGCTGTATGTCCATGCAGCAAAGACAGAAAAATGGTGAATGAATATTAGAAGGTTAAGGATGTTTATTGAAGACTATAAATGTCGTTTTTGTGAGAAAGTAGCAGTCTATAGAGGAGAGTGTGTTATGGCAAATTCTTGGTATATTTGTAAAAGGCACTTGCCAATGGTTTAAGGGAGGGAGTGCATAATACAAGCCTAAGCATGATGATGTTGTTTAGGTGACCAAGGAAAATCAAGTTTTGTTTTGTTCTGAGAATGCACCATTTGAATGTGGGGCATCCATAGGGGCATGAATTGGGCAAAACACCGATTAGACGTTTCTGGTAGAGACCAAAGGTTTTTATTATTGTAGCAAAAACACAGTGGGCCTCATTACGACCCTGGCGGAAGTCTATGGTGCTATTAGCACCATGGTCCATGCCGGTAAGTTACCGACTCCGCCATGGAGAAAGGGGGAATTACCACCCCATTACAAGGTTGGCGGGGTGGTAATTCCCCCTTCCTCCATGGCCCTTCCCCATTCCCATTTTTGCCCCATAGGGCTCAATGGGAATGGGGAAGGCGCTAAGTACGGTGCCGCAAATTGCAGCACCGTAATTAGCACCAAGGTCCCTTTGCGGGTCCCTACTTTATCGGCTGGTCTACACCAGCCATTAAGGTCGGGTCCGCAAAGGGACCTCGTAATTAGGCGCTAATAGGTTAATGGCGCCGCAGCCTTTTACGGCGCCGTTAACCCATTAGCGCCTGGGTCGTAATGAGGCCCAGTATTATAGATAACTCTGTGACCTAGTGGAAAAGTAGTGAGACTAATTGGTGAATTCAGTCTCAGACCATGGATAATAATGAACAAAGAGGGGGGACAGATGTCCTCCACAAAATTAGAAACAACCATAGAGAAAGGAAACATGGCAAATGATTAAGAAATGAATAGTACAAATGGATCATGGAGGACAGTTATGGTTCTCATAACAAGGGTTAGGTTAAGTAACATCACGGATGGCGATATATCTAGACAGGGTTTAATGGAGTACGAAGTGGTGCTTTCTTCATCAGACATTAAAAAGAAAGGAAAGGAAACAGTTTAGTATATATGTCTATAATGTAGCAACATCCAGCATAAATCAAAGAACATTGGAAAGAGTGTCAAAACCGATAGGTGGAATTTGGGCCTTTTGGCATGGGCCCAGAAAAATGAAGTAGGAGAAAATAAAAATAAATAATTTACCTTAAACAGTATAGGAATGAAGAGCTCAGTTTAAAAAAATAGACGTCATTTGGTCAAAATAAACAAATAAATAAATAATAAATAAAAGAGAAATCTGTATGAAGAAATTATTGGATGAATGGATAGAGAACTAAACAGGGGATATAAAATGGACCAAAAAAATAGAAAATAAATGGCATCAATGAGGGTTAAAGGCCAGCATTGAAAGAATTGTGCAGAACAATAAAAAAGCATTAGGGAGTAAAGGAGAACAAAAAGCGGTATGGTTGACCAAAATTGGGTTAACCAGACAAGGACAATTTTGTACATGAGCCAATCCAAGGAGAAAATACAAGTGTAAGTAAACTATAATTTTTTAAGTGCATGTTATGATATTGGTTTATGTTACAGATGAAAATCATGGACCTTGCGTGAACATAAGAGGAATGCCTACATGGCCTTAAATAAGGGCAGAGACAGAATATCATGAAGCAGATAAGAAACGGTTCACACCACAGGGTGTGGACACACTGTTGATCAATATCAAAAGTAAGAGGACCCAGCTAAGTAACAGAAAAAGAGGCAGACAGAGACACAGTGGGCCTCATTACGATTTTGGCAGTAGCCATGCTGCCAAAATCGGGTCCAGGGTTCCCAGAATGGGGAATTACCGGGCCAATCCGAGTTCGGAGGGCCCGGTAATTCCTCCCTCTGGGAACCCGGGCCCGGACCTTCCCCATTCCCATTTGAGCCCCCATAGGGCTGAATGGGAATGGGGGAAGGAGCAGACAATAGGCCGATTATGAGCGGCCCGTTGTTTGCTCCCTCCTCCCCTCGCGGGACCCGCTCTGCAAGTCTGGTGAAACAAGACGTGCAGAGCGGGTCCCGCGAGTGGTCTCGTAATGAGGCGGTATGGGGTTAACGGCGCCGCCACCTTTACCGGTGCCGTTAACCCCTTACCGCCTCACTTATAATGAGGCCCAGTATCTTCAATTATGTAGCCATTTTTTCCTAAGATAGGTGCAATCAGGTGAATAGAGTAGCAAATAAATGCAAGCATGCCCACTTCAGACAAACGACATAGGAGACGTCAGATGACAGTTGGGTAACCTTTTATAAATTTCAATAGTTGGCAGAACACCAACAAGGGCAGAGTTTAAACATATTTAGTAAAATGGTTAAAATAGGCAAATAATGTAGTTTTATGATATAATATGAAGGCACATAGTAAGAATTGGTGCCATAGTCTAGAAAAACAGGGGTAGGGTAGATTAAGCGTAGTGGGGTAAAGAGGAGATAATTTGCAGTGAAACATTTTATTTTGTCTCAACAGGATGAAAACAAAGCACAGATGAAAAAGACCATGGTCCAACACGATTGGGAGAAAGATGGTGAAGCAAGGCAGAATGAAACATTTTCAGCTAAGCGGCAAGCATTTACAGCTGAGCGGCAAGCATTTACAGCTAAGCGGGAAGTATTTACAGCAAAGCAGAGAAAAAGACTTAAGTACTAGCCCTAGCATTGAACAGGGCTAGTGAAAAGTGTTATTGTTTGTGCACCAACAAATTAGGGAAAGTCTGTGAGTTACATGGGCAGCAAAAAGATATAGAAGTAGATTTCTTTGTTAGCAGCAAGGAGACAGAACCTAGGTTAGGAAGTAACTTGACTTCCTTACCAGTACCCAAATGACTTTTGTCTCTATTTCGATTCTGAACAGAGAACAGGGATCCCTAACACAAGATATCCTCGTCTGCTACGGATGCACCTAGGAGATGGAGAAGACGAGGAGATGGAGAAGACGACGACATGCCTTTTTCTATTTATGTATAAAATGTATTATTTTAAGTGACTCTACATTTCAAAATGTCAATGTAAGAAAAGGATAAGTATTTCCCCTGAAGGGATATACTATTCTTGTAAATGGAAAAAAAGAGAAAGCCCAGAAAACATAAGGGCAAAGAAAATGAGACAGGCAAATGTATTTATTGCCTAAAAATATATGTTCATTGTAAACAAATCGGGTCCCAGCAGGCTGACCATATACACTAAAAACAAATGTGAATATGCACAAAAAAGGGGAGAGAATTAGTAGCTTTTGTATACACAGAATGTCATTGTCTGATAGCTTTTTCTAAGAGGCAGGGATGTCCAGAACATTTTCAAATATAGTTTTTCCAGGAGGCAGGGATGTTCAAAAAGGAAAAAATATCATCCTACATTAAGTTTGTTTAGGCAGGAGAATTTTGACAGGACAATTTAAGGTTTTTAAGGGGAGGGTTTGACAGAAAATGTATTGAGAATAAAGAAAACTCATTCAGTTTTATATTACAGATGGCCAACAGGGGACCTGTATGCCTCAGGAGATTGAAAGCATCTAACCACGTGAGGAGGCAGAAGTCACTGAGGAACCCAACCACATGCCCAATTTTAAAGTACATTTGTTCAAAGCTTTCTGCAAAAGACTCCCCCATCCTTGTGTTCCCTTGCTAAACAATGCCCCCTTTTACTGACTTTTACGAGTGCTCTATGGAAAAAAGAGACACTCAAATGTGAAAGGACTGGCCTTTGGATTAAAGGGCTAAGGACTTGCTGCAAGGCAGCCCAAAAAAGAGGACAAAATCAACAGGACGCAGGCGGTCTGCAGAGGCTAAACTGAGGTGAGTCGGGTGGAAGATGTACCAGTGAAAAGATAAACAGAACTTTAAAAAACTGAAGATTGGCATGTGGAAGGGAATGGGAGCAAGGCAGGAAAATGTCATGGGGTGAGAGTGGCAGAAAGGATGTGGAATATGAGCCACGGTATGGACAAAATGTGTGCAGATGATGGGCTAATGTGTTACCTCAAAGCTTGAGTATCTCTTGAGTCTCATAGTGGCTGTAAAATTATCTGAGGCATATAGTTAGTTTAAAGTACATTGGGGAATGGAGGTGGAGCTCAGATAAAAGTCAATAAAAGTAGTTTTTAGGGACACATACATGTTTAGACTAGGAGAGTATAATGTGTTAGTACTGACGTTGTAGAAATGTGTTAGGATATCTCTCAGGTTAAAGTAAATTGTCTATAGAAAAGGTGATTAGGTAAGAAATGTGTGGGTACATTGAAAATTGAGGAGGGTGGACATGGGTGAAGTTGTATTGTATTGAGAAGATCACTAAATACTATACAGAGGGGAGGGTTAAAGGAATGAGTCCCCCCTGCCTCTCAAACTGAATGTAATGAATATAGACCCACTCCCCCTCAAACCGAACGTAGATAACTTGTTGGGGTGATCAATGACTCTAAATGCTGTAGAAATCAGAAATGTAGTGCCTTACAGAAAAGCACTTTGGAGGGCGATCTATTTTATGGAGTCAGAATGTCATGTGCAATAGAGAATGTGTTAGGTAGTACATGTTATGATACATTATCAAAGAATCTAGGTTTAAAACTAAGCAGACCTGAAGTTATGGGTAAAAATAGGTTGGTCAGGCATTTCTTAATTGGTCAGCCCTTTTGGGGTTCAGGACAAAGTCAGACACTCTAAGATGGATGCTGGGCATACAAGTGAATTTCTTAGCAGAGAGGATGCTGCTGATGCCCATATATGGGCCTCTGAGACAGGAAACCATGATGCAGTTGCTAAAAGTATCTTAGTACTGACGTCAGTAATGTTGCCATTTCAAAGGTTAGGTACAGCACACACAATTTTAATCAGTAACAGATGTAAGTATGACATGGGAGCTGTTGTGAACTGGCAGCCTAGTCAGCCAACCCTAGAGGAGGAAGAGGCTGGTCTTGGAGTGCCTGAACCAATGAGAGTGTTCTGCATTATAAATAAGGAACTGATCCAACCAAGAAGTGCATAAAAGGCAGGGTCTTACTCAGAGATTTTAGCAGAGTCCCAGAGATGTCCTGTAAACTGTATGATGTGCCTGCTGGAAAAAATAAGCCTGATGACTTTTTTAAACCAGTCTGAGTGTCCTGCTATGCTCCAGAGTGTCTTCTTTGCCCAGAGGTGCCAAAGCCCAGGAGAGAGGGTGATGGGACCCTCCTCTACAGCTGAGTGTTGAGCCAGGATGTGAACAGATCCATCCTGCATGGACCCCTCAGATTCATTAGGGTTTTGAAATACTGTCCTATTCAGCTGCCAATCACTCATGTCGCTCAAATGTCTCAAATTCCAGTCTGCCGCCTGGTTCTGCAGACCTGGGACATACTCTGCCGTACCACTGACTATGTTCTAAAGGCACATGTGTCAAAAATCTTTTGCTAGCTATGCTAGCATCCTGGACTTCATCCCCCCTAGCCACGTTAAATATCTTACTGCAGAAACATTGTCCATTTTCAATAATATGTAACAATTTGTTCAGTTTTGGGTCCAACATTTCACAGCGAAGGACCCCGCCATTAGCTCTAGACAGTGGATATGGAGCTCAAGCTAATTCTCTGACCACCTGCCTCTCGTTGTCATGTCCCCACAACAGACTCCTCAGTCCCATCGGCTGGCACCCAATTCTTTTATGAGGTCCGGGGATGAGCCAAATATTGCTTTCCCGTTCCAGGCCTCCATATGTCTGAACCACCACCACAGTTCAGTCTTTCCCTCCGTGGAGATTGGTATTCTCTGTTCGTAAGATAAGCCTTTTCAGAGGAGCAGGATTTTTAGTTGTTGCAGCACCCTGTAATGCAGAGGCCCTGGAAAGATCACCTGAATGGATGAGGTCAGTTTCCCTACCAACCTAGCTAGTTCCCTCAGCGAGATGACTTCCCTCCCTAGAACTGTCCTGATCTCTTTCTTGATCAGATTCACCTTTACTATGGGTAAGCTGAGAGTAGCCGCACTCGTGCCTATCATGAAACCTAGGAACTCTAATGACTGAGCAGGCGCCAACTCAGACTTTCCCCAGTTTATTAGGAATTCCAAGCTCTGTAACAGTTTGGTTGTTGTTTTCACCTATTGCTCTAATATGCCCTTGTCCTGTCCCATCAGACAGAAGTCATCTAAGTATGCTAGCAAAATGATGCCCTGCTCTCTCAGGTGACTGACAACAGTGCTCGTCAGTTTTGTTAAACACCAAGGCGCTGATGCCAGACCAAACGGGAGACAGGTGAACTTCCACTTCGGACCTCTCCAGAAGAATTGAAGGAATCACTGATGTTCTCCTGTGACTGGAATCTTTAAAAAGGCATCTTTGAGGTCTATACTCGACAACCAATCTCCTGTCTGTAAGACGTCTCTTATAAAATGGATAGCCTCCATCTTGAAATGTCTGTAAATAATAAATGTGTTTAGCACTGGTCTAGTTTTCCATCTGCCCTCTACCAAGAACATATTGATTATAAAACAGACCGAGGAGTTTGATGCCTGTATGATGGGCTTTTTCCGCTTTAGATCTAAGATCTCTTTGTCTAACATTTCTTTGTCTTCTTTGGTGAACACGATCGGTCTTGGCCAATCTGTTTGTACTGGGTCCTGACAGAACTCTAGCTGGAAGCCCCGTACTGTCTGTTTGACCCATGCATCTCCTGATAATTCTTTCCACTTCTCTAAGAACAATGCTGTCCTCCCCCTACCTGCGAGGTCCCTGGCACTGGCCGCCGTATTGGCACCCTCAGGCCCATTCTCAACTGTATTTGTTTGCTGGCCTCTGTTGCTGCCTCTCCAACCTCTTCCTCTACCCCATCCTCTTGATTGAAAGAAGGGGTTTGACCTGCACTCCTCCTGCTCTCCACAGCTGCTTTTGTTATTGTTGTTGGGCCTGTATGTTGAAGAGTGGCTGGACGAACTAACCTGGCCTCTGCCAGACTTTCCGAAAACCTTCTGTCCAAAGACTCTTCAACGAGACCTGAACATTGCCTATTGCTGCGAATGTACTGGTAAATTTTGCCATCTCTTTGATGAAGGCAGCCCCGAAGAGCTTGCAATTTGCTTCTGATGCCGACTCCGAGGTAGCCAGTTGATCGACCTTCTCCTCTCTGTTGTCAATTCACTATTGGTGTTGCCGAGTAGGAATATTGCCCTCTGCGTCCACCAGCCAGGATCTCTGGGTCCACTTTCTGATCTGGCTGTTTTGCCTCCTCTGCCATTTGCCAGATCTTGGTTAAAGGGCCTTGAATATCCAAGACCTTATCCTGGCATGAACAACAGGATCTGTTGATGCTCTTCTTCATATCTCTGTCATACCTTCCCATGAATGATAGCATCGTCTTGTCTGTGTCTGGTGTCTCTGCCACCCCGTCTGGTACGTGGGGCCTTGGGCCTTCTACCCAGAGTTTGTTCCTAGCCTCCTTCAATAAAGGGTTTTGAGTCCTCATTTTAATGTAGATGCTAATCTAAGTGGGGGGCTCCACTCTGCCGACCTGGGATGGATGAGGGAGTCTGAGTCCAACACATCGTCTGACTCTTCTTCCTCCCTTTGCCTCCTCCTTTTCTTGGCAGTCTTGTTTGTTTATTTGTTTGTTTGTTTATTAATTTATAGCGCGCGCCAGACCCGGAGGTATCAGGGCGCAGAGACAAGGATATTTTAAGCTTACAAAGTTACATAATATAGTACAGTGGACATTACAGAATTACATTATACATGTTGGGTAAAAGGTTTAAACAGGTTGCATAGGAAGGTAAAGTGGAAATTACAAGTTTACATGTTATAAGTTTAGATGTTTACAACATATGTAGAGGGCTAGCAGAGTTATAATACATCCTTGCGAAGGTTGCATAGGAGGGTCCCGTAGAAATAACAGATTAACATGTTATAAGTGTAGATGTTTACAAGATAAGTAGAAGGCTTACAGAGTTACATGCAGAGGTGCAGAGGAGACATAGTCCGTGTTGGGTATAAAACGTACAGGTTCCAGTGCAGGCGTGTTGGAGTTGGCAAAAGTGTAAAAAAAAGTAATGGTGACAGTCTTGAGACGGTAGTTACCGGGAGAGGTTGGAGGCCCTACTCTCCATAGTCTAGGTTTAGATATCATTACATTTAAGCCAGTTGATAGTATTACTCCTAAAGAGTCGATATGTTTGGTTTTCCCTCAAGCGAGGAGGCAGGGAGTTCCATAGTTGGGCAGCTTTGACAGGGAAGCTATTTCCCCCAATGGTAGCTCGTGGAACTGTCAGGCAGTTGGTGTAAGTTGATCTGGTAGGTTGGAGTGTCGGTCTTCTGTTGAACCTTTTGGTAAGATAGGGAGGTGCTGCATTGTTGATGGCTTTGAAGGTAAGGGAGGCAGTTTTAAGTTTAATTTTATCAACTGTGGAGAGCCAGTTATTATTTCTCCCTGCTGGGGAGATGTGATCATCTTTAGACAATCCTAACGCCGCCCTTAAGGCGTTATTTTGGAGTAGTTGTATTTTCTTAGTGATATATTTGTTGGCACCAATGTAGAGAGCGTTACAATAGTCCAGCCTGGATAGCACAAGTGCTCTTGCCAGTGTGGTACAGCTACTTGTGCATAGGAAAGGCTTGGCTGATCTGATTAGTTTACACGTATAAGCCGTGGCGGATGCCATAACGTTTACTTGTTTTGTCAGGGTGAGACCAGAGTCCAGGTAGAAACCTAGTGTTTTTACCTCCTTCATCACGCTTTGAGTATTGCAATTCCAAAAGAGGTAGTAAAAAACATGCATTTGTCCCCAGTATCTGCATATTGTCCACTTCGATTATCGCAATAATTGGAACAACCTTAGGTAAGTTCTTATCCAATTGTAGTGTAGAAAAATACATTTAAAATATTGCATCAGTCAAACTCAAGATATTCAATTTTTAATAAAAACGAAATGTATCAGTATTTCTGTTCATCCTCAGCAGTGTCAGAGGGAGAAAATGAAATGAAAATAAACAGCGGAAATAAAAGATATGCAGAACATGGTCAAAATGAACCGTCTAATGAAAAATAAAACTGTACAACAAAACACACACTATGATCTGCCTCACTCAGCATGCCGTGTTTATTTTATTTATATAGCGTGCCTGACCCAGAGGTATCTGGGCGCTTTTAGTAACAGTTACGTGTAGAAAGCAAACAGTTTGGCAGAAGATATAGTACATATAGCCTTGAAAAATGAAAAAGCAGAATACAGACAGGTAATTGATATGGTACGACCGTAGGGTGGGGGTATATACAGTAGGTAGCAGTTATAGTAGGAGCCGTCTGGTATGACATGGGTAGTTGGGGTGCAAGGTAGGAAGGATAGACAGTAGTGGAGAAGTTACAATATGAGGAGCGGTAAGTGTGTTCCAGTCTACAGGGTAGCTGATCGTTGGAATAGTTAGAGGAACACGAGAAGTAGGGTTGCTGGAACAAAAAGAAATTACAAATATTCAGTGAAACACACAAGATCACGAGCTTCACCCAACCCACAGAAGACCACTGTATAAGCTATGTAGGGGAGGAGGGACAAAACGAAATTAAAAATCACTGCAAAATGAAAAATATTATGTGAAACGCAAAAGATGATCGGCTGCACCCAACAGAAGTAGGCCTACAGGCATACGCAGTAGGGCCCTATGGTCAAAAGAAATGGAAAACATACCACAACATGCAGACGATGATCCACTGCAAACAACATGAGTAGGACCGCTACACATGCACAGTAAGGTTGGAAGGACAAAACAAAATGAAAAATATTCAGCAAAACACTTTAAACATCTGCAGCCTCAACAAACACGCATGCACATATTTGTTGAAATCAGTAGAAACATTTTTTTTTTAAAGTTAATGTTACTACTGTGATGGCAGCCACCTCCTGTGAGACTAGGGAGGCAAGTCTGCTCCATAAAACCCTTCCTAGGGGTTTGGACAACGGAACCGTGCGGTAAGTTACTTTTCATTGTGGGACAAGGACTCCTGGTCCGAGCAAGAGCCCCTGGACCAGACCACTTTGTCAAGCGGTATGACAGCAGAAATACCTATTGTTAATGCTGACTTAACCACCACCGAATTGTGAGACACTTCTTTGTATTTTTCCCAAGGCAATCATGATTTTCATTTGGAAGATGCTGTTGATGAAGAATGCTTCCCTTTTTACTCTAACAAACAATTTAAAACCAAAAAGAACTGTGAACTGAGAGCGATCTCCTACTAAGGGAGGCTGAGTCCCACGCAGAGAAGCACCTCTGCAGAAGAGACGTCGTGGAGAGGCAGAGTTGCAACTGCTCGTGGAGCCTGTAATACTGTGGACAGCGAGCTCAACGCTAGCCGAACGCTGGAAGGTTGGTGTCCCATCCAACCAAGCAACCAAGGTTAAAGGGATTGGCTGAGATGTGGGAACACTATTTTCCTATGGTGGCATGACTGCAAGGACGAAGCAGTAGGCCGGGGGCCTGGCAACTGACGCCAAGACCAGATCACCTGGGAAGATAATACCGGGGGCCTGGCAACTGACGCCAAGACCAGATCACCTGTGAAGATAATAATCCCAGACCTTCATATCCTATGGCTGTCTACTGTCAAGAGACAGTTTGGGGGAAGCAAACGTTCCCACAGAGAGAGTATTGTTGAGGGGATCGGATACTGTGGAACAAGGTTGAGAGAACTTTTGAGGTCACGGGAACCTGAAAATCCCATACGAGCAAATACCCGGTATGTGGCTGGGAAAAGAAATTACAGACATGTTTAATTGATTGATTCTCTAAGGCTCTGGGAGCTACTATCAAGAAATGCAGTATGAGGGAGGAACTGACCATTCAACTAAGAATCAGAGATCCTACGAGGACACGGGAGCCTGAGAATCCACAATGAACAAACATCTGGTATGTAGCTGGGAATGAAAAGTTTGAATATGCTGAAGTGAGTAAAAGAGAGGGAAACACTCTTTGTATCCAAGTTGGGGAAGCCAACTAACCTATTTGTGAAGCTGAGAGAGAAAAAGAGAGAGAAAGAGAGAGGAAAAGAGACACTTGTTTATCCACGTTGGGGAAACCAACTAACCTATTAGTAAGGCTGGGAGAAAGAGACACTCCTTGTATCCAAGTTGGGGAAGCCAATTAACATATGTGTGAAACTGCAAGAAAGAGAGAAACCCTCTTTATTTCCAAGTTGGGGAAACCAACTGATTTATGAGAATCAAAGATCCAAAGAGACAAGGAAGTTGAACAGGGTAAAGGCCCTGTAGAAATAAAGTAATCGAAGAAAAACTTTGTACATCCAAGTTGGGGATGTCAACTAACGTACAAGAAACTAAGATATCGAAAGGGACAAGAACCCTGTACAAACCCGAGCAAATTGAAGAAGAAGAATTTGAATCCAAGCCATGGAAGCAGGCAAGGTTATAAGTAGCTGAGAAACCTGAATAAATAGGTATTGTATCCATAGCTAATTCCAAATCAGGAGCAAGTCTTCCAAAAAGCCACAAGACTTTGTGACGTCAGGGGGCGTGGCTAAGAAGCCATGTAAGAGGACATGTCCGACCAGGGCTCTGGCCGATCCGAACAACATCCTGTGCTAATCATGCTATATTCGCAAGATTCAGTCTACAAATAGTCGCCGTGCAGGGGAAGCAGCGGTGCAAATCCTAGGAAGATAATATGCGGACTGCCTGCGTGCAATAGACATTAGAGCCTGCATCAGAACGTGAGGGTCTTCGGCACACAAAGGGAAAATGGCCACCGCCTGAAAGGCCGAGGAACAAAGAAGAGTCTGGCCCGTGTCTGGACTGAGCCGGAGGCACGCGGGGAGAGCTGGGCACCCAGAACGGGGGCCCGCGGCTGGTCCAGTGGTGCAGAGCTGTAATCCTGTGAGTTGGGGAGCCAGCGTGTGCCTGCGGGAACCGAGTGGGGTCCACCCACGACGAGGAGCCGCGTGTGTGGATAATGAAGAAGCTGGGCCTGTCCGGAGCGCAACATTGTCTCCGCCTCATGGGCTCTGGCGAGCATACTACAAGAGACGCGTGCCGGGAGGTGAGGCCGCCGAGAGAATAGAGAAGCGGCCACTACATTAGTATCCAGGCCAACCTATTGTGATGTGAGGAACTGAGCCCCGCAGCTCAGAATCTCGACTGGAGGCAGCTGGGAGCGTTCAAGTCTATTGGAGCTGACCAAGGCAGGACCAGCTGCATACGCACAAAGAGGAATCCGGGTGGGAGCAGTGCTGGAACACCTGGGTGCAAGTGATGTGCCCAGACAAATTAGTTGGAAAGTACAGACATTTAAAATTGTCAACATGCCCCGCATGATTCAGAACAGCGCACAGTCATCATAAAGGCAGTGGAGAGGGAGACACCCCCTAGCCTGGGCAGTAGGCGTACAGGGGGGCTCGGAGAAGCGTGCCTGTCGCGGAGCTCCACAATTACTACCTAAGCGCAGGGGCAACGGTGACCTAGAGGGGCTTAGGGCTAACACACGCCGGGGCAGTGCTCGTACCCAAACAGATTTGTAGGCACTGGGGTGTGGGCCCATGGGACTGGACCAACAGCAGCTTGGCCGGGCAGCCAAGCGGACTGAATCACTGTAGAACAATTACGTGGGAGGACACAGCCCACTCCAGGAGCAAATCTGGCCGTATAAGAGATCTCCTAATACCGCTTATCAGAGCCTGTGCACCAGAAGCAGTCTAATCTTGCGAGGGCCAGAGACCTCAAGTGGCCAGGCTCGTATATGCAGCCCTGATACACCGAGATGTCCACCAAACTGCCTAGAGCGAAGGGCAAGCAACCCACGCTTGATGAATATGCCAGGACATCACCAGGTGTAGAAGGGACCAGGAGCAAAGACAAAACTCCCTCTGGAAGCATGGACACTATGGGCAGAGACCAGGAGATCCTTGCTGCGATTGCTGACTTAAAAGTGGCCTGGGAAGCCAAACGAGGACTGGCCATGAACGAGCTGAAGGCCACACTAGAGCTCAAAGTCGGGGCAGTACAAGAAGAGGTAAACCTCCTCCGGCAAGATGTCAGAGCGCTGGCTGAACGCACAGGTGATTTAGAAAAAAGAGGTAGCCCCCGAACACAGCGGTATGCACAGCTCCCAAATCTGAACTTCATGCTCTAGTACAACGAGTGGGCAATTTTGAAAGTAGGGCGGAAGAAGCGGAGGGACGTGCCCGAAGAAAAATATACTCATTGTCAGACTGCGTGAAAGAGCTGAAGGACCTAACCCTACGGAATACATCAAATCAATGTTGCTGCAGGAGATAACTGGGGGAGTGCTGTCCCAGGGGTTTGCTGTGGAAAGGGCGCACAGTTCCCTGATGAGGAAGCCACCACCGGGAACTCCCCCTAGACCGGTGATAGCTAAAATCCTGAACTACCGTGACCGGGAGAGAATCCTTGAGCACTTCCGGAAGGGCGGAATGATACAAAGGGCATCAGCACACATAATTGCATACCCGGATTACACCCTGCAGGTGCAACGCCGACGCATGAACATTGGGACCGTGAAAAGGAGGCTGCGCGAAGCAGGTCACAAATACATGCTGCTCTACCAAGCGAAACTGAAGGTGTTCCACAAGAGCAGAACTCTGTTTTTTGAAACCCCGGAAGATGCTATGGAATGGCTAGACATGCAGAGCTGCCCCCAAGAATTGGGCATCCGGGAGGAAGATGGCGCAGATAAGTAACACGTCACTGCGGCACATAGTGTAGCAGCCTAAGACATTGGGACTTGAATGTAGTAAGGGATATAGCCTGCTGGAGATGTGTGATTAGGGTGAAACATATATGCATGATCCTTCAGCACGAGGAACTTAGCTAACTGTGTAGGAGCCTAACAGAACTAGCCCTCATATCCCCACATCGAATAGATTAGTCAGGTCATCGGTAGACCGGTGACACCCTGCCGGGTCCTGCATTCGGCATTCCGAAGCTAGACCAAAAGCGGGGGAGCCTGAGATCCAGGGATGGAGCTGGGCACTTTGGGGTTGAGTAGGGTGGGGGGAGGGAAGGGGTTGTGTGCAGTGTTGGAAGTTGGGCAGGGGGAGGAGGGGTAGTTGGGGAGTTTTCTTTGTTGGGAGCGGGAGGGGAACAAGCCCAACCTTGTGTCAAATCAGGCGGGAGGGAGAAACGGGGAGTGGAGGTGGGACAACGCATAGATGGCATTGGCTAGCCTCAGGGTGGTGACCGGAATGTGAGGGGCCTCAACAGCTACTTGAAGCGAAATAAAGTAATGATGTACCTGAGAAGGCTGAAGATTGACATAGCACTACTACAGGAAACCCATCTCACTAGGGAGAAGCTGGAGGTGGTCCAGAGGAAGTGGAGAGGGTGCACCACAGGAGCCACATACTTAGCCTAGCGAGGGGGGTCATCACGTGGGTGGCCCCGCACATACCATTCCAACTGCTTCAGACCACGATAGACCCAGAAGGCAGAATGACAGTAGTGAGGGGGATGCTGGAAAACAGGGAAGTGAGCATTATAAATCTATATGCCCCCAACCAAGATACAGCGGCCTACTTTAGGACCCTGTATGGGAAAATTGGCCCCCTAATGGGCGGTGCAATCTTATGGGGAGGGGATTTTAACTGTACATTAAACCCTAACATGGATAGATCAGATGGTAAACCAGACAGACCCACTCCGGCCGCAAAGGCATTACAGGCCCTACTGAGAGACGTGGGACTTGAAGATGTCTGGAGACAGTTACACCCAACAGATAGGCAGTATTCACACTACACCGCTCCACATAACCTGCACACGAGGCTGGATTACATTTATGCTGCTTCGGAGCTGGTTGGAGAGATGACAGGTGTGGAATATAAGGCCAGAGTGCTCTCGGACCACTCCTCCTTGGTCCTGGAGTGGCGACACCAGCCCCCCAGAGCGAGAATCCCGACGTGGAAGCTCAGAGCTGAGGCACTGCAGGACTCGGGATTCCGGAAGGACTTGAGGGAGGCAATCACTGAGTATTTTGATACTAACACAGGTAGTGTCCAATCGGAGGGAACCTTGTGGAAGGCATTCAAAGTAGTAATATGGGGAGTGCCATATCAAAATCTAGAGGGCTCCAGGGGGACGTGGAGTGGGAGTTGCAAGAAACAGAGAGGAAGCTGGAAGACATAATGCGTAAGGGGGCACCTCACAGGAGGATGCAGATAGGATGAAGCTGCTACACCAGGCCAGCAGTGAGCACTGGTATAGAATATGCAAGCTGAGTTACAAGAAATACGTTGAGAGGCAACACGCGAGTGGAGACAAGCCGGGTAGGCTGTTGGCCTGGTTATATAAAAATGAAACGCCTCGGCCAGCGATCGGGGAAATTAAAGGGGATGAGGGCCAGTGCTGGGACACCCAAGAGGGAGTCAATGAGGGGTTCCGTAGATATTATAAACGACTTAAGGAGATGCAGGGGAAGGGACAGATCAAGAAATTCAGGAAACACTAGAGGACATAGGCCTGCCCAAATTAGATGATCGGGAACGAGAGGACCTGGACGCCACAATCACGCTAGAAGAACTGGAGATAGTGGTTCAGCACCTGCCCACGTGCAAGGCCCCGGGGTCGGTCGGGCTCCCCAGTGAATTCTGTAAAATGTACAAACAAGAGGTGCTCCCCCCGCTGTTGGCCATGCTTAATGAGGTGTTTGAGCACGGCAGGTTGCCAGAGTCCCTACGAGAGGCGGTGATCATCCCGCTCTTACAAACGGGTAAGGCAGGCACAGACTGCAGGTCATACAGACCCCTATCGATTCTTAATCAAGACAGCAAAATCCTCACAGCAGCGCTAGCAAACAGGCTCAAGAGAGTCATTGGCAAATTGATACACCCCTACCAAACAGGCTACGTTCCCGGCAGGAACATAACTGACAATCATAGGAGACTCCACCACATTATTGATCAAACAGAGAAGGACCCCAGCAAACTGGCAATAGTCTCGCTGGATGCCATTAAGGCCTTCGACTCAGTGAGATGGCCCTGGTTGCTGGCGACTCTGAGGGAATACGAGATGGGGCTGAGATATCTGAGGTGGGTTAAACTGTTATATAGCTCCCCAATTGCTAGGGTCTCAGACAAATGGCAACTCAGCAGGGGCACTATACAGGGCTGCCCCTGGTCGCCCATGCTGAATATCCTTGTGTTGGAGCCACTGGCAATCTGCCTCAGACAACAATACGGGGAGATAGGGATCCACACTGCGGGGAGTTCGCATCTCATATCATTGTACGTCGATGATATACTCTTATATATCCGCTTCCCAGAGGAAAATCTACAATATGTCCTGGAGGTGAAGGAACATTACGCCACCCTCTCGGGCATAGCAGTGAACCCCAAGAAATCGAGCATGTTCCCCCTGGGGAGGTACAGACACACCCTGCCTACGAACCTACCGGTCTTGCCAATACCCTGGCGGACCGATACGTTCCGGTATTTAGGAATCAACATATATCATTTGACGGAGCAGGAACACAAACATAATACACTAAAGGCAGTGGACGGCATTAAGAATAGCATGGGGTTTTGGTCCAGACTGCCCTTGGCCATGATGGGCAGAGCGGCCTTGATTAAGATGGTAGTCCTTCCCAGAGTATTACACTTTTTCGCGAACATTCCGTTTGCGATCCCCAAACGCTTTTTTGTTAAACTCCACAGCTTGTGCAGGGGCTTCTTGTGGCACAACTCCAGGAACAGGGTGGCCCTTTGGAAATTACAAAAATCGTGTGACGGGGTGTATAAATTTGCTGAACTTTTAGTTATATTATTTGGCGGGACAGCTGCAATACGTGGCCAGGTGGTTGTCTGAAAAAAAACAAAAAAAAAACAAACAAGACTTTGGGGCATCAGAGAGCCAGAGACTTGTCCGCACGAAACCTGGAAAAGTAGCAAGTGGATTAAGGAACTTTTTCTTTTGTTAAACCTGCATCTGAAGACAAAAACTGAGTTGTTTTGAGTGACTACCTTGAACTTTTAAAAGACTTACAGTATTGGGCCAAACAGAAGTCCCACCATGAGACTGTGTCCCGGTCTCCACCTTTCTGTTTAGTTTCTAAAGTGGTAGGGCCAGTTAGGAGATAGGATTTGGACCAAGGAGATTTTATTTTGATAGGGACCCTTAGTTTTAGTTTAATAGGTAGGGAATTTCCCTCTTAGAAATAGGGATTGGTAGATGTTTTTCTTTTCATTTAAATAAAACATTCTTAAACATGTCACAAAGTCGTCTGGCTCCTCCTTATGGTAGGCCACATAACCAATAACAAATTGAAATCTAAAAATGTTGGGAATGCCAATATTATATGTTTAACCAAATCTTGCTGTAGTTCATCCTCATGAAGACATTAGAGGCCTGCCAAACTAGCTGACAAGACGTGAGTACTGGCTCCCTCACGGCAGATGACTGCAAGAGATGGATATAGATATAGAAGAATGGAATACTTGTGGGGCGTTGCGAGCAGCCATGTGAAGCAGTCATGCTCACTAGAGGTTCCTGCTGATCCGCTCAATGAGACGCTACAAATAACAATATTGTCAACTAAAATGAGCTAAGCGGTAGCATAGAACATCCATGATATTTCTGCTTGAGTGGGAAGCTCTGAGCTACACTATAACCAGAGATATGTTGTGCCTGCGAGAAGCCACCACACAAGATCTAAAATGGCAGCTAAGTGAAAGTGAACATCTGCAGAGTTATCGAGTGACGGCACCCCGGGCGGTGAGCAGTGACGCCGGCAGAAGAGTGTGCATGTGACACTCATAAGCACTGCAGTACAGACCGGCCATGAGACTTCGGAGTCACAGGGACTGGGAATTCGGGTCCGACTCAGAGCACACGGACAATGGAAGACCATAGACCTGGTGCAGTGGGAAGTCCAGGCACCACACACGTAATTCGGAACAAGAAAGAGATGGCTGCTGCAACTACAGCGGGGACCAGAAGAGAGAAAGGCAACATGTACCGAGACCCAGGCAGTGCTTAGCAGCAGAGAATAAGCGGATACCTACAGGGACACAAATTAAAGCAACCGGAGCAACATTCAAGGCGGAAGCCAACTGCCACGAAGGAGCGATGGTGACCACAGTGAGAGAGACCAGAACAGCACCACGTAAGGAGTGAAGGTCTGCACACTCCAGAAGGTGGTAAAGAGTAGAGGGAGCGGGGGGCCAGGGGGACCTGCACAAATGCCAGTAAAGTTTATTAGACTGAAGAGGGCTCCATCCCGCTGACCCCAGAACTGTAGCGATACGCTACGTGAGCACCACCAAGTGCGAACTGCTGCAGATACCCCCTCTCTGGGGTGCAGGCCACCCCTCTCCACAGAAGTGATAGGAAGAAGGGAGCAGATAGTGAGCCGGCCCCACGTGTTTTATCCTCAGGCACGGATGGCCACTTGGAGGCTGCCGACAGACTTCGGATAAGAAGCGCCCCTAGTACAAGAGTCCCACATGTGGCAGAGTGTAAAAAAGAATGCAAAAGGAAACAACGCTGATTTTGGCAACAAAGACAGCCGCAAGGCAGCCATTGATTAAGTGGGCCACGATAAGAATACATAACTGGAACTCCTCCTGCAGCGTAACACTGGGCACACGCGGGAGCAAAGTAATACCCACAGGCGTTCAGTAATGCAGGCAGATGCAGAAGACCAACTAAGCAGCTAGCTGGGGATAGAAGCTGACCGCTTGTCCACCACGCATATTGCTAGTCAGCACGAAAAGGCTGATGCAGTGCAAGCCTGCTAACAGAGCATACCATAAAGATCTGCCTCTGGCTCTCCTCAGGTCCCAGCATCTAGAAGCTCGGACTATACACACTAAAACTGGGGCACTATCAAATGCATCATACAAAAGCAACGGAAGCTGGGCCAGTCAAAGCCAAAAACAGTGGCCTAGACACAAGCTAGCAGGCACCAAAGGAGAACAAATCGCCAAACACCTGAGAACTAATAGGATACTCCATATACTGAGTCTGACGCCCCAACAAAGCGTGCAACAAAGAAGTAGAACAGGGCTGATGGAACGCAGCATGCCCACCGACAAGGGTGGCCCTGTGCCCTAGGGAAACACAAGTACACAAACATAGAAGTGGGACCAAATACCACGGAAAGTGACCATAAGCGGAGACAGCCCCCTCAGAAGGGACAGATAAGACAGCCAGAACACGGCACATTTGCGAAAAATGACAACCAAGGGAAACAAATCTAAAAACAGGCAGACTACAATGGAAACCTCTACAAAAGGCCAAGTGCATTGTCAAGAAGTGGACAGTGGAGAAATGGAGAAGGGACAGGCATCAACCCAGGCGGGCATTGCAGAGGTGGGGAACCAACAGATCTTGGCAGCAATTCTGGCGCTGCAAGCAATGTCGGAAGTTAAGATAGACGCTGTGGGCATTGGTGTTTGGCTACTACGACAGGAGGTCAGGGCCATAGAAGAATGTACTGGGAAGATGGAGTAACAAGTCAAAGAAAACACAGAGGTCAGAGCGCAGGCAACTAAAGACATTGATGTCCTTCTACTGAAAGTGAAAATGTTAGAAGACAGAGCTGAGGGCTCAGAGGGTCAAGTCCCACAGAACAACATAAGAATTATTGGACTACCCGAGGGAATGGAAGGGTCCAACCCCATCACATATGTGGAGAACTTACTGTTACAGGAAATAGGAGCTGGGGAACTTACACAAGGGTTCACAAAGGAGAGAGGAGCGCATCCTTCCCTCATCAGAAGGCCACCTATGGCAGCACCACGCAGGCCCATAATTGCTAAAGTTCGCAATTACAAAGATAGGGATAGAGAATCCTCACCTTCATTAGGACTGTCCGAATGATACAAATTGCCTCGGTGAAGATTTCAGTATTCCTGGACTATACTTTCCAAGTGCAGAAGAGAAGGGCCCAATCCATCACAACAAAGGCAAGACTCTGAAAGGCGCGCTTAAAGTACATGTTAATATACCCGGCGAAATTTAAAGTAATCCATAACAGCAAGGCACCTTTCTTCGAGACTGAACGGAGGCACAGGAATGGATGGACAGTATGCAGTTCCCAGAGACTACTGAGCAAAGTCAATGCACCTAGATATCAGCTGCAGGACCCTGGGCCGCCCAGCACAGCGAGACAGACTATGCACTGCTGCATTTGTTAGTGTAATGATATGAGTGAACTTCATTGTAAAAGCTGCAAACAAGAAAAAGAGAAGCGTTACATAATATAAAGAAATAGCAAGAGCAGCACAGTGTTTTCACAGAAACCCGGTAAGGGGAACGCTAAGTGCAGACCCACTACTCCCACTAAAGTTTGTTTAGGGTTACTGAACAGTGCCTGCCCGTTGGGCACCAGGAGACTAGTCTGTTGACCAGGTCGAATGGAGTGGAAACGGGGTAGTCCTAGCGTGCCAAGCACAGCTGGACGAGTTTGGTTCAAGTTTGAGTTGTGGTGGGGGAGTCTGGCATATTCGTGAAATCACTGCATACAATCCTTACTAAAGCTTGCACTAGACTTAAGGCCCTAAAGATACCTTGGTTGAATGGACCCAATGGCTGAAACGGTCAAGATAATCACATGGAATGTTCAGGGACTAAATAATTCTGTTAAACGCCGAAGAGCAAACATGTATATAAAGAGAAATAAGGTTGGGATTGTGCAGTTGCAAGAAACACAAAATAGATGCACAAAAAAAAAAGAACCTGGAGGGAGCATGGGGAGGAGTGTTGGTGGGCTCCACATATTCAAAATACGCTAGAGGGGTCTTAATTTGGATAGACCTGACAATACCAATCAAAGTGCTGTCCACCAAAACTGATAATGAACGTAGAAGGGCTATGATACATGGCATGTTGGAGAACCGGGAAGTATGTATACTTACGCACCAAATCATGATGCTACAGTCTTTTTTAGATTGCTATACTCAAGGTTGGGCCCTTATAGAGATGGAATTGTGATATGGGGTGGAGACTTCAATTGTACCTTGAATCCCACTATAGACAGGTCAGACACCAAGCATAAATGACTGCCCCCCGCCCCCCCAGCTAAAGTGTTGGGCTCGCTTTTGACGCATTTCCAGTTGAGAGATGTATGGAGAACACAACATGCTGATAGCAGGGAGTACTCCCATTAGTCAGCACCACATAACGTATATACAAGAATAGATTATTTGTTCGCGGAGGAGGAACGTGCAATGGAGTTCTTAGAGGCGGAATACTTAGCTCGGGTCCTGTCAGATCACACTCCACTAGCAGTAAAATGTAGGGCGTCCGCCCCAAGACCACCCATACCCACCTGGAGATTGCGTGGTGAAGCATTATCAGACAAGGCATTTCACGAGCACATTAGGAAAAGTACGGCAGATTTTATTGCTGTAAACGAGGGAAGTGTACAACAAGTGAGTTACAAAGTTGCCATCAGGGGAGAAATTATAGCGATGTCGGGGGGAGTCCAGAAATCCATTATAAATGACCTCAAAAACATAGAAGAGATATCATGGAAACTGGAGAAGAACATGGGAAAGAGGTAGTAGCGTTGAGGCAAAAATGCCTGGTGCGATGGGACAGGCTTGGGAAATGTAGGGTGATAAACCTGGTGGAATGCTGGCCTGGCTGTATAAACAAAAAGATAAAAGATCCCCAATATGTTCCATCCAAAATGCAGACCAAGAGGAGGTAAACACGCAGATAGGCATAAATGGTGTCTTCTCAGAGTACTCTGAGGCATTGTACAGAGTCCCCCAATTGGTAGAGGAGAGTGAAATACAAGATGCTCTAGACCTGATAGTTCTGCCACATTTTGATGCACCACAATCAGAAACGCTGGAAGAACCCATTACCCCCTAAGAGGTCCTAGCCACCATTAGAATGTTGCCCTCCGGGAAAGCCCCTGGTACTGATGGGCTACCAGGTGAATTATGGACAAGTTGGGGCCGCTCCTCGCTAAAGTAAATGATGAAGCTCACAAAGTAGGAATCCTGCTAGATAGCATGAGAGAAGCCATGATAATCCTGTCACTAAAACCTAACAAGGTAGACACAGACTGCGGGTCCTACAGACCACTGTCTTTGTTGAATCGAGACAGTAAGATCCTCACAGTGGTCTTGGCAAGTCGACTTTGTAAGGTAATCCCCACACTGATCAAACAGGACCAAACAGGGTACGTACCAGGGAGGAATACTGCAGAGAATTTGCGCAGATTACACCATGTCATTTATAATACAAAAGACAGCACAGATCAGTGTGCTGTAGCTTCACTAGACATGACTAAGGCATTCGATTCTGTATACTGGAATTGGTTGAATGCCACCATGGTCAGGATGGGAATAGGGCCGCAATACATGAGGGGGGTACAGTTGATATACACTGAACCGATGGCCAGGGTTAAAACAGGGAATACGTATTCAGACAAATGGCAATTACATAGAGGTACAAGAGAAGGATGCCCTCTGTCCCCCATGCTATATATTATTGCAGCTGAACCAATAGCTGCCTACCTGAGACAGGAATATAGTGACGCTGGTATTGAAATAGACGGGGTGAAGCATATAGTGTCTATGCATGCCGATGACACATTATTATACCTGAGTAACCCGGAAGTCAACCTGTCATATGTACTAGAGATGCTAGATAATTTCAGTACATTGACTGGGATTAAAATAAACAAAAGCAAGTTGTGTCTATTCCCACTGGCCAGGACAGCAACCGTAGCGGGGTGGACCTACCAGTCCTTTCACTGCCTTTGAACACAAAATCCTTTAGATACTTGGGAGTGAATATACATCACGACCTTAAAGAGGAACATGAATTCAACAAGTTACGTGCCAAAGAAGGGCTAAAGTACTCTATGGTGTTTTGGAGCAAGTTACCCCTGTCAATGGGGGGGGGGGGTGGCATTACTTAAAATGGTAGCACTGGCAAGACTCATGCATTGCTTTGCTAATGTCCCATAAAACATTCTGAGGCAATGTTTCCAGGACTTCGAAAGGAAGTGCAGGGGATTCCTAGGGCAAGGGGGAAGGCACAGAGTGGCGCTGAGCGTGTTGCAAAGGCCCTATGAGCATGGGGGCTTAAGGGGTGCCAAATTCTGAGTTGTATTTCCTGTCGTGCCAGTTGCAATATGTAGTGAAATGGATGGCGGATGATACAACTACTGAAACTGCCCTCCTCCAACCAGCCATAAAAAACGCATACCTCAGAGACTTGATTTCCTCTAACGTTATAGAACATAAAAGCCATCCTCACTCAGTGAAAATGGGTATCCAAATTTGGAGACGTGCCTGTAAAGTCATGGGACAGGAATATGCGATCTCACCACAGACCCCCCATAGCAACAATTATGACAGAGGTGCCCGCAGGTGGGAGAAAGGTGCGTTCTCAATGGGTAACAAGTGGCATAGCCGCAATCGGAGACCTACGAAATGAGAATGCATTGATGAAATTTGCAGAATTGCAAGAGGTTACGGGTATTCACAAAGGTCACTACCTATTACATAGTACAATGATAAGTGTGATAAAAATAGGTGGCCGAATATAAACGACAAGACCATTGAGAGCAAGGACATAGAGGCCTTGCTCAGTGTATCAGAGGGACGGCATGACATCTCAAGGATTGATGAGATATTGGTGTGATGCAGCACACGAGACAAGTTAAGGTGCAAGGAGAAACAGGAAATGGATTTAGGTAAAACGTTTGCAGACAAGGAATGGACAGATATAACATTATAGCATAAAAAATCTCCCGAAATGCCAGACTCCAGCTGATATAACTATACATCAGACATAGGGCATACCTCACCCCGGCTGCAATAGCAAAATTTAAGGGTGTGAGCAAACAAGAGTGTCCTAGATGTAGAGAGGAAGAAGCAGGATTGATACAAATGTTTTTGGGATGCCCAATAGTGCAGGGGCTCTGGGGGAGAGTGGCTCATAGATCGGCCCAAGGAGGTATTGATCTGGATATAAAATCCCCAGAAGCATGCATGTTGGGCCGCTACAAGAGGAGTGCAAAAAATAAATCATTAAACAAGCTCAAGGATCGCATTTATATACTAGCCAAACGCAGCAAAGCCATGAGATGGAAAGACCAGAGGGAACCGAGTATTGTCAGGTGGTGGGAAGAATTAAGAAAATGGGCGACGGCAGAAACCGGAGTATGGGAAAGGGTGCTGCTGTAACAAAAGCAGGAACCAGGTACAGACATCCAACAATGGATAGCTCTAACGGTGACCCTGTTTAATCAAGAGGAACGTGAAGTGGAGGTGCAAGATGTGTCATAGGTAATGGACTGCAGTTAAATTGTAATATGTGACATCAAGTTTTTAGGCAAGGGCTAGTTGGGTTGTTGTTTTGTCATTGTTATGTTGGTGTTTAAGAAAATAAATAAAAAAAGATATTTAAACAAGAAAACCTTCCATGCCAGAAATAAAGAAATGGCAAGTCACAGAGTGAGAGAGAATAATAAAGCAATGATTAAATACTACTGCTCAAGGAAAGTAGCAGTTTCAAGACACAAAGTAATACACTGCGAGCATGACATTGAGGGTCAGCTTAAATGTGGATAAAGGGAGCAGAACAACCATGCAGAATCTTTAGAGTTATTGACCACCTAAACCAGAAGCTAAGAGGAGAAAGTGACCCTTGAAGAATGGCTGTGCATAACATGCGCTAATCAGACAGAAACTTATACATGTATGTAGGGTTGGCTGAAATTGCAAAATTAAATTTCACCCACCGCAGAAGCGAAATCTGAAAGATTTCGATCTACTTCACTGAAGTCTGTTTTTCCACCATCCCTTGCTTATATAAAAGAGTGGCGTGAAGTTTCTTGTGCCGTCTTTGTGATGCTGGAAATGCATCGGAGGGGAAGGGCCTCCGTATCCTTGTCCTTTAGGGCTTTTTATCATGTGTTCTGAATTGTTTTCCGCACAGGACTTCATGTGGGACTCCTGGCGGTGCAGCTCTCTCCTGTGGTTTTGGTGAACAGACCCATGGGCTACCCTTATGGCACCCATGGGTAGGGGTGCAACCCTGTGCCCCTAGTGTATGTTTTTGGGCACCTGTGGGTGGCCCACAGAGCAGGGTACGGGCTGGTGGCAGCTCTGTGCTGAATTGACTGGTGCCCTGAGTGTCCTCCATTTTGGGATGCCCAGGCCCTGTCATTGGAATCAGTAGATTCCTGATGGAGACAAGATGGCCCCCGTGGCCTCTTGCCTTCCATCGCCTGTTGCCTTGATCTTCCCGAAGTCCCGGGAAGCCCTGACTCTGTCCCTTCCCCCTGACTGGCTGTTGGGTGAAAGTTCCATATATGATAGTGTGGGTAAGTGCTGACCAGACTGGCTGAAGCCTTCCCAACGACCGTATTTTGTGGGTACGCCTGTGGGTGGGACCTGGGTAAATGGAGTGTGTGACGAATACGCATTCTGTGTTGGGGGTGTCTAGTATCTGGTGTTTGACACAAGGACTGAGACAGCCCTGCCCGAAACCGGTATGAATGCAGTGTGGAGTGTTGAATGGCTGGGTACTTGTCCCACTACACATAACTTGTTGTGAGTGTCTGGAGAGAAGTGAATGGCCTGAATGCACTGTGTGCCTGATTGGCTGCCTGCCTGCATGAATGCCCTTCGTCATGTCTGGATGCTTGAGTATGACCCAGCAGAATGAATGGGAGATCAACAGTCTATCTGGGGACCTCTCACTGCTAGGAATCATGTTCAGAAGCTGAAGTCCACTACGACGAGTAACTGGAGTAACTGAAGCTTGACCTTGAAGCCCTGCTGGATGAGAAGAATTGCTGTTGCTCTCCTTCACAATCCGAAAGCTACTGTGTCTCCAAGGACTGATCCAGAGAGGACCTGGTAAGGCGCCCTCTTCCCGAGCTATGAGTGACCATCGTGCACCAGCAGATTTTTGCCAAAGCTCCCTGGTAGACAAACCTTCGACAGGCTTCTGACCCGAGATTGGGACTGCTGAGGAATCCCAAAGAGAAGCGCCCGGACTGTTGTCTGCCACTGTCGACGACTGCCGTCGCCGACTGAAGCCGCCATGCTCCCGTTTGCTTAAGAACTTCATTTGATCCAAGGACGCTCTCGTCCACATCTCCGCCATCTAATCCCGCTGGAGACGGCCTGACCTTCGACGTGCCGAGGAGCATCCACTGGTGGGTTTCCCGCCACCTGAGGACCACAGAGACGGCGACGACTCGACACCCTTGCTGGGCCACAGTTCTTCAAACTCTTTGTGGTCCAGAACTATCAACACCAAGGTGCCCTGCACGCCTCTTCCTGGCAGGACATTTACGCTTCCCCGTCAACGAGCACCGCTAGGAACGAAGCTGCCACTTCACAATCGTAGCTCACCCTGTTCTCCGTCGGACGTTCGATGACCCGTGACTCTTGTCTTAAAGGGAGGACACTCGAGAAGGGCCGTTGATTCCCCGACGAGGAACGCTACAATGGCAGGTACTTTGGGGTTGTAGAACTATTGGAAAGTCTATTGTGAACAATGTATGGACTGGGCTTGTATCTTTCTTCTCCAGGTTGCCCAGGTGGGGGAATCTCCACACAGAGCTGTGTTTAACAGTAGTGACCAGTATTTCTTCCAATTGTTCTTATCAACTGCTTTCCTCTTTCCTCTATTGTTGGTTTCCTTTACGACTTGATTTGTGTGCCATTTAACCGTACAGTTGATGCACTTTAAAAATTTCTAATAGTAATTGTGGTACCACATAGAAACTGTATATATTTGCCATTATACATAACGGAGCACAAAGTTATTTATAGTGATATTGTATATAACCTTGAATATTGATTATATAAAGACTGTGTTTTAACCGATACAGTGTGCGGACATTCTTTTGTGGGTGCATGGGGACTACACTGTACTTAGGAACCAGCCCGCATCACCTCCTGAGAAGCTAGGCCTTGATTGCTCGTCCATTGTTACCTTATTGAGAATCTTGGCTGGGGTCCTCTGTGCCTCTCCTCTACCCAATAGAGAGCGGAAGTACAGACCCCCCCTCCGGTCCCTCACACTGTTGGCAGCAGTGGGATGGTTATGGTTTTAAGAATCAGTGTATAACTGTGCCACTTACGAAGGATATCTGCACTTTGTTAAATAAGGTTTAGTTGTTTACAAGATAACTGCATTACAAGCAATGGAATCTATTGCAAATGGTAAATTGGCTCTGATGAGCTTAGAGGCTCTCCAGAGTGCTTGTGAAGCCAGGGAGTTAGACTTTGTGGATACATCTAGGGCTGAGCTGATAGCTGCTCTGTTGGACTACCAGTTCGATTGTGAAACTCTTTGAAGGGGGGATGCAACCAATGAGGACTCTACCCCGAGGGTTGTCGCCAAATCTGATTCTGGGAGTACCACCAATCCTGCTGCCTCTGTTCCAAACCCCAGCAATTCCTTGGAGCTTGAGTTATTAAGGATGAAATTGGCCTTTGAATATCGCAAGTTGGAAATAGATGCTGAGCTTAAGAAAGAGGAGTTGGCACAGCAAGAGGAGCTCAAGAATCAGGATCTTAAGCTCAGAGATAGAGATCTTGAACTTAAAGATAGAGATCTTAAACTCAAAGATAAGGACCTTGAACTCAAGAACCGGGACACTGAATGTCAGCTAATCCAGTTAGAGAAAGCTCAAGTGGCGACAGCTAAACCTGTTGAGAGTGTCAGGTCCCCAGCAACCAAGCTTATGAAAGACTTAGTTGGTGTGTATGAAGAGGGTTCTGATATTCTCGAATGGATTGAAGCGTTTGAAATGGCTTGTGCAATTCATGATGTTGATAAGAGAGATTGGGCTAAGTGTTTGTTAAGCAGAGTGCCTCAAACTGGATATGACTGTATTCTGAAATTGAGTGTGGAAGAAAGGGGTCAGTATGAGTGCAAGAAGTCTGCTTTAATTGCCAAGTTTGGTAAAACGCCTACCCAATACCTTAAACGGTTCAGGGAATTTAAGAAATGAGATAATGTGTCTTGGTTTGACAGGGTGAGTGCTGCGCACATGAACATGATGGAGTGGGTTGACGGTTACAAAGTCAAAACGTTTGTTGAATTCTCCAACCTTTGGTTTTTTGAGCATTTTTTGGAAGCCTGTTCACCAGAGCTGCGTCAGTATGTTGCTGACCAGAACATTTTGAACCCTTTTAAGCTGGCTAGGTTGGCTGACAAGTGGGTCTCCCACCGGGTGTCCCCTAAGGACTCCAGTGGGAAGGACAAGGACAAAGAAAAGGGGGCCTCTCAGAAAGTTGAGGAGTCCCAAAAGCAGTTGCAGTCGGGTAAACTAAAACCTTCCTCTCCGAAGACCCAAAAACCTAGTGGGGATAAGTCTGTTGTGGGTGGGAGTAAGAGTAGTGGTCTGCCTGCTGCAAAGCAGGGTCCCAGTGGTTCCAGTACCGTACCCCGCACTCCTGGCACTTGTTGGGATTGTGGGGCTCTGGATCACCAAAGGGGTGACCCCAAGTGTAAGGGTAAGGCACTTGGAGTCCAGGCTGTCATCCTGACCTACCCCTACTCCGTACCTGAGGTGGAGGCCACTGTCCTCCCCTCCTCTACTGGGATCACCTTCAGTGCTCCCGTAGGGATTTCCTTAGTGTCTCTTGGGGCCTGGGACCAGTACGCAGAAGTACTGGTGACTATCCCACATAACACTTGTAGGTTTTTGAGAAGTGTCCTCTTGAATGGCCAGCCTTCTACTGGTTTAAGAGACACTGGGGCAAGCATGACAGTGGTGGACAGGACTCTGCTCAGGCCAGAGGACTATGTAGGTGCTCCTCTGAGAACCACCAGGTTAGCTGCTGGGCCTCCAAAATTATCGCCTGTAGCCTTAGTCAACATTACGATTGGAGACAAGACTGCGAAGCTTCCGGTCCTGGTTCAGGACAACGTGACTGCAAACATTTTGTTAGGAAACGATTTGGTCGAGTTGGGGATGATCATGGATGGTCTACCCATGGCTGTTGTGGTGGTCACCCAATCGCAGGTCACACAGGGTCCAGCTGCGAGCCCCGTACCCTCACCGATGGGAAAACCCAAGGCGCAAAGGAAACGGAAGAGTAAAAAGGCCACATCTGTGGAGGGATCCCCTACTCTTCCTGCTGTTCCGACAGCACCCATTGGGATCCATGCTCTGGACGGGCTGGGTCCAGTGGTGAATCCCGTCTCAACTCCTGTGGGAGAAAAGCCAGAAGACTTTCCTGTGGGAGAGACTCTCAACCTGGAGGATCATCCCGACCTTCAATGCTTGTTAGCTGAAGGGGGACCCTCCCGGGCGGACTTCTGTAAGGGACAGAGAGAGTGCCACTCTCTCGAGGGTCTGAGGAAACAGGCCCTGTACCAGGCACAAGGAGACGTGCCTAGGACAATCCAGATTTATTGGGAGGGTGAGCTCCTTGTTAGTGAGCCCACTAAGCCTGAACCTGGTGTCCTCCAGAGGTTGGTGGTGCACCAGGTTTACAGGCCCTTCCTACTGCAGTTGGCGCATGAGGTGCCCTTAGCTGGTCATCTTGGTACAAAGAAGACTAAGCAGAGGCTCTCTGCCCATTTCTACTGGCCTCGGATGGGAGTAGAAGTGGAGTCCCACTGCAGGGCCACCTGCCCAACTTGTCAGTTGTCTGGCAAGACTGGAAGTAGTGTCATTGTCCACTGCAGCCATTGCCAGTGGTTGGCACACCATTTGAGAGGGTGGGCATCGACATTGTCAGTGCCCTTGACCCTTCCACGTCAGGTGGACATCGGTTCATCCTGGTCTTGGTCGATCATGCCACCAGCTACCCTGAGGCTATACCCCTTCGGACTATTACTGCCAAGGTGGTTGCCCAGGCTCTCCTGGGCATTTTCACCCATGTTGGATTCCCTAAGGAGGTTGTCTCTGATAGAGGATCCAACTTCATGTCGAGTTACATGAAAACCATGTGGAAAGAGTGCGGGGTAACCTAAAGTTCTCCACCTCTTACCACCCCCAGACCAATGGTCTGGTTGAGAGATTTAACAAAACTCTCAAGGGCATGCTAGGTGCTTTGGAAGATCCCCTAAGGAAAAAGTGGGATCTTCTCATGCCATGCCTGCTGTTCACTTACAGAGAGGTACCGCAAGAGGGTGTTGGTTTCAGCCCCTTTGAGTTACACTTTGGACATCCCGTGAGGGGGCCTCTTGCCTTAATCAGAGAAGGTTTGGAAGCCACCCCTCCAGGTCCCGCCAAGTAAGTGGGGGACTATGTGTTAGGCCTCAGACGGAGGATGACACAGATGATGGGTCAGGCAACAGCGAATCTCAAGGCCAGCCAGGAATTGAATAAGTACTGGCATGACCTTAAAGCATCGCAAGTGGATTGGACTCCGGGACAGGAGGTCCTCGTGATAGAGCCTACCAAGCCTCGGGCTTTGGCAGATAAATGGACTGGACCCTTCAGGATAATCTCCAAGATGGGCGAGGTCAATTATCTGGTTGACATAGGAGCATCTGGGGTAGCTCCTTAAGTATTCCATGTTAACAGGCTCAAGCCTGGCGAGCTGAAGTCTCATGTCTCTTGCTAGCTTCAGAGCAAGAAGAGGATGAGAGTGAGCCCCTTCCTGACTTGCGGTATAGCAACCCTCAGGATGGCTCATTGGAGGGAGTACATCTCTCTCCCGATCTGACGACAGAGCAGCAGAAGGCCTGCAGGACTTTACTCCGGCAGTATGCCTCTCTGTTCTCACTGACACCAGGCCTCACACCGTGGTGTAGGCACAAGATTGACACTGGTAAAAGTGTGCCTGTCAAAAGCAGGTGCTACCGTATGTCAGATACTGTTAAGAACCACATCCAGGATGAGGTCACCAAGATGTTGGATCTGGGTGTTATTGACCCCTCAACCAGTCCCTGGTCCAGTCCTGTGGTCCTTGTCCCCAAGGCAAGTTCCCAGACAGGTACCAAGGATTGGAGGTTCATTGTGGACTACCGAGGAGTCAATGCCGTCACCAAAACTGATGCGCACCCATTGCCCCGGGCTGATTAGCTCATGGACACCATAGGTGCTGCCAAATTTGTGAGCATCTTTGACCTTACCTCAGGCTATTGGCAAATAGCTCTGATGGACCAAGTCAAGGAAAAGACGGCATTCCCAACACCTGAGGGACTCTACCAGTTTAGGGTCATGCCTTTTGGGTTGAAGAATGCCCCTGCCACCTTCCAGAGATTGGTCAACCATGTGCTCAGTGGCCTGGAAGCCTTTTGTGTGGCGTACTTAGACGTCATTGCCATCTACAGTTCCACCTGGGAAGAGCATTTGACACATGTGGATAAGGTGTTGCAGGCCTTAAAAAGGGCTAACCTCACTATCAAGGCCACCAAGTGCCAGATAGCTCAGGGGGAAAGTCACGTATCTTGGTCATGAGGTAGGAGGGGGTCAAATCCAACCTCTCCCCAGTAAAGTACAAGATGTACAGGACTGGGAGACTCCCACTACTCAAACCCAGGTGAGAGCCTTTTTGTGCCTCACTGGGTATTATCGCAATTTCATAGCGGACTATGGAACCATAGCTGCACCACTGACAGCTCTGACTTCACCCAAACAGCCTAGGAAGATTCATTGGACGGAGGACTGTGAGAGGGTCTTTGATGGCTTGAAAGGAAGTCTGTGTAGGGCACCTGTGTTGTGTGCGCCCGATTACAGCTAGCCCTTTATCGTTCAAACTGACGCCTGAGACACCGGAATTGGAGCTGTCTTTTCCCAGTTAGATGACAAAGGAAGAGATCATCCGATCATATTCATCAGTAGACAACTTAAGGGTAGGGAACTTAGGTGTGCTACTGTTGAAAAGGAATGTTTTAGAATAGTTTGGAGCCTTAGGCGTTTTAGGCCCTACCTTACCGGGTCTAGCTTCAAGGTCCAAACCGATCATAAGCCCCTGAAGTGGCTTATGCAGATGAAGGTGAGAATCCGAAACTGCTCAGGTGGTCTATTAGCCTGTAAGGGCTAGACTTCACCATTGAACATAGACCAGGGAAGAGTCTCGATAATGCAGATGGCCTTTCCAGAAGGTATGTTGACTGTCTGGATGAGGGGGTCTATCCCGTGGGAGATTAGGCACCCTAACCACAGTCAAGGGGGGGGGCGACTGTGATGCTGGAAATGCATCGGAGGGACAGGGCCTCCGTATCCTTGTCCTTTTTTGTTTTTTATTGTGTGTTCTGTTGTATTTTCCGTGCAGGTGTTCATGTGGGACTCCTGGCGGTGCAGCTCTCTCCTTTGGTTTTGGTGAACAGACCCATGGGATACCCTTATGGCACCCATGGGTAGGGTTGCAACCCTGTGCCCCTAGTGTATGTTTCTGGGCACCTGTGGGTGGCCCACAGAGCAGGGTACGGGCTGGTGGCAGCTCTGTGCTGAATTGACTGGTGCCCTGAGCGTCCTCCATTTTGGGATGCCCAGGCCCTGTCATTGGAATCAGTAGATTCCTGATGGAGACAAGATGGCCCCGTGGTAGTGTGGGGAAGTGCTGACCAGACTGGCTGGAGCCTTCCCAATGGCCGTATGTTGTGGGTATGCCTGTGGGTGGGACCTGGGTGAATGGAGTGTGTGACGAATCTGCATTCTGCATTGGGGGTGTCTAGTATCTGGTGTTTGAAACAATAACTGAGACAGCCCTGCCCGAAACCGGTATGAATGCAGTGTGGAGTATTGAATGGCTGGGTACTTGTCCCAATACACATAACTTGTTGTGAGTGTCTGGAGAGAAGTGAATGGCCTGAATGCACTGTGTGCCTGATTGGCTGCCTGCCTGCATGAATGCCCTTCGTCGTGATTGGATGCTTGAGTATGACCCTGCAGAATGAATGGGAGATCAACAGTATATCTGGAGACCTCTCACTGCTAGGAATTGTGTTCAGAAGCAGAAGTCCACTATGACGAATAACTGGAGTAAGTGAAGCTTGACCTTGAAGTCCTGCTGGACGAGAAGAATTGCTGTTGCTCTCCTTCACAATCCGAAAGCTGCTGTGCCTCCAAGGACTGACCCAGAGAGGTCCTGGTAAGGCGCCTTCTTCCCGAGCTACGAGGGACCATCGTGCACCAGCAGATCTTTGCCAAAGCTCCCTGGTAGACAGACCTTCGACAGGCTGCCGACCCGAGATGGGGACTGCTGACGAATCCCAAAGAGATGCGCCCGGATTGTTGTCCGCCACTGTCAACGACCGCCGTCTCCAACTTCATTTGATTCAAGGATGCTCTTGTTCGCATCGCCGCCGTCTTATCCCGCTGGAGAAGGCCTGACCATCGACGTGCAGAGGAGCATCCACCGGTGGGTTTCCCACCACCCGAGGACCACAGAGACGCTGATGACTCAACGCCCTTGCTGGGCCACAGTTCTTCAAACTCTTTGCGGTCCAGAACTATCGACACCGAGGTGCCACGCACGCCTCTTCCTTGCAGGGCGTTTACGCTTCCCCGTCAATGAGCACTGCTAGGAACGGAGCTGCCACTTCATCGTCGTAGCTCACCCTGTTCTCCGTCGGACGTTCGACGACCTGTGACTCCTGCCTTAAAGGGAGGACACTCAAGAAGGGCTGTCGATTCCTCGACGAGGAACGCTACAAAGCCAGGTACTTTGGGGTTGCAGAACTATTAGGAAGTCTATTGTGAACAATATATGGACTGGGCTTGTATCTTTCTTCTACAGGTTGCCCAGGTGGGGGGATCTCCACACAGAGCTGTGTTTAACGGTAGTGACCAGTATTTCTGCCAATTGTTCTTAACTGCTTTCCTCTTTCCTCTATTGTTGGTTTCCTTTACGATTTGATTTGCGTGCCATTTAACCGTACAGTTGATGCACTTTAAAGAGATCTAATAGTAATTGTGGTACCACGTAGAAACTGTGTATATTTGCCATTATAGATAACGGAGCACAAAGTGCGTTATCGTGATATTGGGCCTCATTACAACCCAGGCGTTAAGTTCCCTACTTTACCACCATGGTGTAAACTCTGTTTACACCATTGTGGATGGCGGATTTACCGCCCCATTCCAAAGTGAGTGGGGCGGTAAATCCTCATTCCCCATTTACCCTTCCCCATTCCCATTTTTGCCCCATAGGGCATAATGGGAGTGGGGACGGCGCTAATTACGGCACCGTAAATTACGGTGCCGTAATTAGCACCAAGGCGGGTTAGCACCTTGCATTTTAACGCCTGCTAAAAGCAGGCGTTAAAATGGTAATCAGGCGTTAAGGGTTAACGGCGCCGACGGCGCCGTTAAACCCTTAACGTCTGGGTTGTAATGAGGCCCATTGTACATAACCTTGAATATTGATTATATAAAGACTGTGTTTTAACCGATACAGTGTGCAGACATTCCTTTGTAGGTGCTTGGGGACTACACTGTACTTAAGAACCAGCCCGCATCACCTCCTGAGAAGCTAGGCCTTGATTGCTCGTCCATTGCTACCTTATTGATAATCTTGGCTGGGGTCCTCTGCGCCTCTCCTCTACCCAATAGAGAGCGGAAGTACAGACCCCCTCCGGTCCCTCACAGTCTTGCAAACCAAAACCAGCCACATGTGGTTTCACGTGCCACGGCGTGAACCTAGCAAGAATCGAAAAGGGCGGAACGAGGTTCCTCCTGCCGCTGTGCGAACTTAGTACAAATTGAAAAGAGCAGGACAAAGATTCTCGAGCTGCTGCGCAAACCTTGTACAGATCAAAAAGAGCAGCCACAAAGTTCCTCGTCCCGCTGCATATACCTAGCACGAATTGAAAACAGCGGCACAAAGTTTCTCAAAAACCGGTGAGATGTTTGCCGCTGTGTGAACCTATCACCAATCGAACAAAAAAGCTATGAGACGTTTCTCATGCCGCAACACGTAACTAGCAAGGATTGTGGGATAGCATGCAAAGTTTCTCGTGCAGCTGCAAAAAACTACCATGGATGGAAAAAAAAAGACCTGTCTGATGTTTCTCGTGCCACTGCAGGAAATCTGGACAGAATGCAAAAAGACCCACACAAAGTTTCTCGAGTCGCAGATCTAGCATGGACTGAAAAAAGACCTGCACAAAGTTTCTCGTGTCGCTGCGCAAAAAAATATCATGAATCGAAATAAACAAGATCCATACAAAGTTTCTCGTTGTGCGACACGAAACTAACATGGGAACGAAACACAACGCATCTCGCGAAACTGCACGCAACTGGATGAATCTTCAGTGGTGGTGGAAAAGTAATGTTGATTTCATAGATCAGACGGAATCAAAATCCAGTGCGAGTCCTCGCTATTCACTTTGCGGGGAAAATTTTGCTCACCCCCGACATGTAGGGCAGATAGAATAGGCATAGACCCCTCTATAACAATAGATACTAAATACAGAGAGGAGTAAGGCCTTTTAAAGTGTATGTCGCAGAATAATCAAATTAAATTATGCATCAGTTGTAATGTTATGATAGGATAGGTTATTTATAGTGCACTTAATACCCAGAGGTTTCTAAGCGCGACCCGGGGATCGAACGTGTCGTTTTGCTTCCAAGGCAAGCACGTTGCCACTGAGCTATCCTCCCGAGACAAAAATAATGTTTTTGTTCAAATAATGTTCAAAAATATTGTTTATTTCAGTATTTAGACAAATGTGCACTTTGATAAATCAGTATTGTTCAGATACCAGGAGTACTGTGTCTATGGAATATGTTATTGTTGTTGTGTATGAAATTCAAAAATTAGATTTATATTGAATACAAGACATTTTAGATAAATGGTTGTGTCATTGGGGATATCTGAGTACCTCCTAATATATGTGCTATTTTTGTAGGTCCATACAATGCGCGTTTTTAAAACCACATCATCCAGATATTGTTGTTAGGTAGTTGATTATCAAACATAAAATAAAGATATCATTCTTTGAACCTTTTCTTGCGATGACAAAAAACATGTCAATAGAATAAAAGACAAATACAAGGTATTTTTTCGCAAGTCAAATTAGACAAATATTGCTAAAGTAAATACATGATCAGCACGTATGTATAACTTTACGAAGTGATGTTACTGGTCAGAAACTCATTGTACCCCAAAACAGTGTCTGAAAAATACCGTTTCTTTTCATTTACTATTAATTTCATTGCCCCAAATACGAAACATTCCTCGATTTGTGCGACTACTCTTCCCAACTCGAGTTTCCAATTTTGTTAATTTTTGAGTAGTACTGTTGGGCACCTGCAGGGCGGAGGAAGAGGGTCACGTCCCAGAGTACACAGATGCCATGGATGAGTGGTAGTACTGGAGCGAGGGACGATGGGTGCTATGGGTTTTTGGTGATTAGTAAGGTGGGGTTCATGTTGTGTAGCCCCATTTAGTAGCATCCTAGTGATTAGTGGAACATATGTCAGGCCGTAGGGTGCGGAGCCCGTAGACAATTTCAAACCATTGCCAGAAACACATCTGCTTTCATTGACCTACAGTGATGCTATTGATTGTAGCGTGATATGCACGGGACAGTGTTTTTCAGATTTGTATGATTACAATTATACAACAACGTTTTAGGAATCAACATATTTTCAATGTATTTTAAAACAAAGGTGTTCAATCAGCCAATATAATCACGTATAATATTTTGCAACTTACACCAACAATACAACAAGAAACATAAAAAATCACAATATATTCTAGAAAAACTGATAACCGTGTAAACAATAGTCCTGATGTAGACATTAGATTAAGAAATAGGAAAGCATACGGCCAAGAATACACAACCGTGTTACAAAAACGTTCACTGACCAACTCCATACTACATTTCACCCCAACCAATAACTAACATTCACACCCTAAGTGCAAACGGGCACACATACAATAGCACTATACACGCAAGACGAGAAGGAGAGCATTAACGTTATTTGCATATTAACAACAATCCAATTAAAAGGGTTTGTTAAGGTTTCAAAAATGTTAGCTTAATGTTATGGTGTTTAATAATAGGTTGAACCTTAAATTGGCTTTCCCAAAGTGCCTAGTCTTTAACTTTTTATAAATAGTTGTAACTTGGGAAGAAGATTCACATATATTTGTAATTTATAGGTTGCCCCTCGTCGCTTTATAGTTAAGATCTATTGGGCCTCATTACGAGGTGGGCGGTAAGGGATTACCAGCACCGGTAAGGGCACCGGTACCGGTAATCCCTTACCGCCCTATTACAAGTTCCCTTTGCGGGTCCTCCCTTAACGCCTGGTTTTACCAGGCGTTAAGGACGGGACCCGCAAAGGGACTTTGGTGCTAATAACGGCACCGCAATTTGCGGTACCGTTATTAGCGCCTTCCCCATTCTCATTGAGCCTTCTGGGGGCTCAAATGGGAATGGGGAAGGGCCCTGGTGAATGGGGAATTACCGCCCCCCCAACCTTGGAATGGGGCGGTAATAGCTCCATTCACCAGGGCGGAGTCGGCTAATAGCGCCATGGTTACCCCCAAACTCCTAATGAGGCCCATTGGCTTGTATTGGAAAAGTTGTATTGCTATTGACTCGTTTGATGACTTTATATGACATTAAGTGTGGTGCACATTCACGCAATGATTTAGAAATTATAACCTTTTGCAGAGTTTGCCATCAGTGTTCACATGGGCTGCAGCAGAGGCGTCGCTAGGGGGGGGTGAGGGCGAAGTTGCCACAGGTCTTTTGGTTGTAGCCCCAGATAGAAGCTCAGGGGCTACAACGAAAAGCCTAGATAGCCCCGAGTCCTGCCTGTCCTGACAATAGTGTAGACCCAGATATTTTCCAGACCTAGCAACACCCCTGGGCTGCACAACGGGGTAACTCAGAGTTATGGTGGGGCAGGTCCAACACTTGTCGAATTTTAGGTCTTTGTGGTGTCATACCATCGCCTGCTTTCGATTTATAGGAGGAGAGTGGGGTGTATGGAAACAGATTAAGTGCCCACTATGAGTCCACGGTACCTGCGGTAAAGCGTTTATTTATCATTTTCGACGGGATTGTCTCAGGACACCCGCAGCTAAAAGGCTAATTAATGATACGGTCTCAATACACGAATGGATAGGGCCTCACTACTTCCGCCTCAGTAAATCCCCATGGGGTCCTGTGGACTCCAAAAATGGGGATTCACACACCCCCACCACCTCTTGTAATCCCACCGTAAATCCGCTGGACCAAGCGGCAGTAACAGTAATTCCATTTGGCAGTATTTTGGCAGGTTTAATACCGCCAAACGTGTAATGAGGCCCATTATCTGGTTGCCGCAATACCCACTTTGTGCAGTGCTTCCTACGGCAAGGTTAACACACTAAAGTACACTCATGCCAATTGATGGGAGGGAATCTTGCCTTAACTCATCCTCCTACATTCCCTGTGTTCTCGTCGCATCAGCACCACTACAGTGACGCTTCATCTGTGTCATTCTCCCTGTGTCTCCACATCACTCAACGTGTCATGCTGCTGCACGAAACCCACCGCCTGCAAGACAAATGTCTTCCGTCCGCAATAAAACGCAAAAATGAACGGACGGTGGCAGGCAGTGCAAGGCTAATCTCCTCTCGAGTTCTATTGAAAAACAAACCTCTTCACCTGTCGGCTGTCACTGAGCCGGGCAGACCTACCCATTTTAAATTACTTGGCAGACCATATGCTTTCTTCCACAAATAGAAACAAGTTTGCCCTCCGTTTGCCTTTTTGAATTAACTTTTATTGAGCGATTTCTGACCCACCACCAACCAAACCAACCTTTCTCTCTTCCAGATCTGCCAGAGTGCCTTGAGGCAATGCAATGGCCCCTCTGCACTTGCACGTTCCCAACCCTCACAAGGCATAGGAGGTTCGTCTCCCCTCCCCATTACTATTCTTATTTTGTCGTTTTTAATTAATTTAATTATTTATCATTGTTGTAATTACTTTGACTATCATCCCCTGTCCCCTCTCTGCTACCTGTATAAGCACCTAACAAGGGACCAATAAATAAATACATTGGGTCTCATTACGAGAATGGAGGTAGCCATGGAGCTATTAGCTTCATGGCCGCCTCCGTTCCGGGCTCCACTACCGGATTCCTGCAATGGGGATTTACCGGGTTACTCCGACATAGGAGGACCCGGTAATTCCTCCTTGGAGGAACCCATCCCCATTCCCATTTGAGCCCCCCCTGTAGGGCTCAATGGGAATGGGGAGGGAGGTGATAACGGGCAGATTACATCTGGCCCGTTATTGCCTCCCTCTTCCCCTCACGGTACCTGGAAAGCACGCCTGGTTTTACCAGGCGTGCGATCCGGGTCCCGTGATGGGAAGCTCGTAATCAGCGCTCCCGGAATGAAGGGGGCTGGTCCCGTACCGGCCCCCTTCATCACGGGAGCGCCAGCCTTATAATGAGGCCCATTGTGTGGGATATAAATCCCAGTTGAAGAACACAACATGTGCCATTCTTCGATGGTGGATCCTATCTGCTGTTGTAAAAATATTCCAAGAGAGGAGAGATACTGTCTCACTGCTTAATTTATTTGTTTAATACAAGCTTACTGAGAGTGGAATGGCAGATTTGGGTGAGTGGCAATGACTGAAACCCCCTTTTGGCCTGGCAGCCTCACAATCGAAAGGCAGACAAGCAGAGCCCCACAAGGTGTGCTGACTTGTTTGTGTTGACTAGCTGTTGGTTTTAAATAAAGTAATAAATCAAATTGTCCGCCTCTTTCTTGGGAATGGAATGAAATGAAATGAGAGGGGACCTGCCAGCTATTTTATATGCTTAAAGCATGCCTTACTCTGAGATTTTGACAGGTAATTTAGCTACAAGCAAAACACTACTGCTAAAGGTGTGATGCTTTGCAAAAATAAACATCACGTGGCTAACGTAAATCATCTAGTGCGTTGAAAGCATAGCAGTGTGCAAAAAGAGCGCTTATCTGATCTGCAATTATCCAGGAGAATGGACCAACACTGAAACTCGTTGTTTCGGCAGTTTTTTGTTTAATCCTTCCCCACCTGCAGTTAGGACCCAGTTATTTCACACACTCTAGCGGCACTCTATCCACATCGTGTGCGACGCTTTAGCCCCCACCATCCCCTGCCCCCCCCCCATGACTGGTCGTGTGAAACTTCTCGCGAACGGTGGCCATTCCTGGGGCTTTTCAGTGTAAACCCTAGGGCCATTGGCTAATTCTTTGTCCCTCCAGTCAGGAAACGTGTTCACTTTAGATTCCTGACAGAGCATTGCACTGGAACGTTTGCTCTCTGAAGCACCTCCAAATCTCCCCCAGACAGTGGATACACATAGTTATGTAATGGCACATCCTATGCTGACTCTTCAACAAAGTTATTGGTGAGCATAGCCTGTTACTCTCCCCCTAACTATCCCGCACGCTGTGAGCAATTCATCCCTTCCCTGAATGGCCAAATGATGGTTACTCTCTCCCTAACTATCCTCCGCGCTGTGAGCAATTCATCCCTTCCCTGAAGGGCCAAATGATGGGTACTCTCTCCCTAACTATCCTCTGCGCTGTGAGCAATTCATCCCTTCCCTGAAAGGCCAAATGATGGTTACTCTCTCCCTAACTATCCTCCGCGCTGTGAGCAATTCATCCCCTCCCTGAATGGCCAAATGATGGTAACTCTCCCCCTAACTATCCCGCACGCTGTGAGCAATTCATCCCTTCCCTGAAGGGCCAAATGATGGTTACTCTCTCCCTAACTATCCTCTGCGCTGTGAGCAATTCATCCCCTCCCTGAATGGCCAAATGATGGTTACTCTCCCCCTAACTATCCTCCGCGCTGTGAGCAATCCATCCCCTCCCTGAAGGGCCAAATGATGGTTACTCTCTCCCTAACTATCCTCCGCGCTGTGAGCAATTCATCCCTTCCCTGAAGGGCCAAATGATGGTTACTCTCTCCCTAACTATCCTCCGCGCTGTGAGCAATTCATCCCTTCCCTGAAGGGCCAAATGATGGTTACTCTCTCGCTAACTATCCTCCGCGCTGTGAGCAATTCATCCCCTCCCTGAATGGCCAAATGATGGTTACTCTCCGCTTTCTGTCCTCCGCGCTGTGAGCAATTCATCCCTTCCCTGAAGGGCCAAATGATGGTTACTCTCTCGCTAACTATCCCGCACGCTGTGAGCAATTCATCCCCTCCCTGAATGGCCAAATGATGGTTACTCTCTCCCTAACTATCCTCTGCGCTGTCAGCAATTCATCCCTTCCCTGAAGGGCCAAATGATGGTTACTCTCTCCCTAACTATCCTCCGCGCTGTGAGCAATTCATCCCCTCCCTGAATGGCCAAATGATGGTTACTCTCCGCTTTCTGTCCTCTGTGCTGTGAGCAATTCATCCCTTCCCTGAAGGGCCAAATGATGGTTACTCTCTCCCTAACTATCCTCTGCGCTGTGAGCAATTCATCCCCTCCCTGAATGGCAAAATGATGGTTACTCTCCGCTTTCTGTCCTCTGCGCTGTGAGCAATTCATCCCCTCCCTGAATGTCCAAATGATCGTTACTCTCCGCTTTCTGTCCTCTGCGCTGTGAGCAATTCATCCCTTCCCTGAAGGGCCAAATGATGGTTACTCTCTCGCTAACTATCCCGCACGCTGTGAGCAATTCATCCCCTCCCTGAATGGCCAAATGATGGTTACTCTCTCCCTAACTATCCTCTGCGCTGTCAGCAATTCATCCCTTCCCTGAAGGGCCAAATGATGGTTACTCTCTCCCTAACTATCCTCCGCGCTGTGAGCAATTCATCCCCTCCCTGAATGGCCAAATGATGGTTACTCTCCGCTTTCTGTCCTCTGTGCTGTGAGCAATTCATCCCTTCCCTGAAGGGCCAAATGATGGTTACTCTCTCCCTAACTATCCTCTGCGCTGTGAGCAATTCATCCCCTCCCTGAATGGCAAAATGATGGTTACTCTCCGCTTTCTGTCCTCTGCGCTGTGAGCAATTCATCCCCTCCCTGAATGTCCAAATGATCGTTACTCTCCGCTTTCTGTCCTCTGCGCTGTGAGCAATTCATCCCTTCCCTGAATGGCCAAATGATGGTTACTCTCTCGCTAACTATCCCGCACGCTGTGAGCAATTCATCCCTTCCCTGAATGGCCAAATGATGGTTACTCTCCCCCTAACTATCCCGCACGCTGTGAGCAATTCATCCCTTCCCTGAATGGCCAAATGATGGTTACTCTCCGCTTTCTGTCCTCTGCGCTGTGAGCAATTCATCCCCTCCCTGAATGCCCAAATGATGGTTACTCTCCCCCTAACTATCCCGCACGCTGTGAGCAATTCATCCCTTCCCTGAAGGGCCAAATGATGGTTACTCTCTCCCTAACTATCCCGCACGCTGTGAGCATTTCATCCCTTCCCTGAAGGGCCAAATGATGGTTACTCTCCGCTTTCTGTCCTCTGCGCTGTGAGCAATTCATCCCTTCCCTGAATGGCCAAATGATGGTTACTCTCTCCCTAACTATCCTCCGCGCTGTGAGCAATTCATCCCCTCCCTGAATGGCCAAATGATGGTTACTCTCCGCTTTCTGTCCTCTGCGCTGTGAGCAATTCATCCCTTACCTGAATGGCCAAATGATGGTTACTCTCTCCCTAACTATCCTCCGCGCTGTGAACAATTCATCCCCTCCCTGAATGGCCAAATGATGGTTACTCTCCGCTTTCTGTCCTCTGTGCTGTGAGCAATTCATCCCTTGCCTGAATGGCCAAATGATGGTTACTCTCCGCTTTCTGTCCTCTGCGCTGTGAGCAATTCATCCCCTCCCTGAATGTCCAAATGATCGTTACTCTCCGCTTTCTGTCCTCTGCGCTGTGAGCAATTCATCCCTTCCCTGAATGGCCAAATGATGGTTACTCTCCGCTTTCTGTCCTCTGCGCTGTGAGCAATTCATCCCCTCCCTGAATGGCCAAATGATGGTTACTCTCCCCCTAACTATCCCGCACGCTGTGAGCAATTCATCCCTTCCCTGAATGGCCAAATGATGGTTACTCTCCGCTTTCTGTCCTCTGCGCTGTGAGCAATTCATCCCTTCCCTGAATGGCCAAATGATGGTTACTCTCCGCTTTCTGTCCTCTGCGCTGTGAGCAATTCATCCCCTCCCTGAATGGCCAAATGATGGTTACTCTCCCCCTAACTATCCCGCACGCTGTGAGCAATTCATCCCTTCCCTGAAGGGCCAAATGATGGTTACTCTCCGCTTTCTGTCCTCTGCGCTGCGAGCAATTCATCCCTTCCCTGAATGGCCAAATGATGGTTACTCTCTCCCTAACTATCCTCCGCGCTGTGAGCAATTCATCCCCTCCCTGAATGGCCAAATGATGGTTACTCTCCGCTTTCTGTCCTCTGCGCTGTGAGCAATTCATCCCCTCCCTGAATGGCCAAATGATGGTTACTCTCCACTTTCTGTCCTCTGCGCTGTGAGCAATTCATCCCCTCCCTGAATGGCCAAATGATGGTTACTCTCTGCTTTCTGTCCTCTGCGCTGTGAGCAATTCATCCCTTCCCTGAATGGCCAAATGATGGTTACTCTCCGCTTTCTGTCCTCTGCGCTGTGAGCAATTCATCCCCTCCCTGAATGGCCAAATGATGGTTACTCTCCGCTTTCTGTCCTCTGCGCTGTGAGCAATTCATCCCTTCCCTGAATGGCCAAATGATGGTTACTCTCCGCTTTCTGTCCTCTGCGCTGTGAGCAATTCATCCCCTCCCTGAATGGCCAAATGATGGTTACTCTCCGCTTTCTGTCCTCTGCGCTGTGAGCAATTCATCCCCTCCCTGAATGGCCAAATGATGGTTACTCTCCGCTTTCTGTCCTCTGCGCTGTGAGCAATTCATCCCTTCCCTGAATGGCCAAATGATGGTTACTCTCTCCCTAACTATCCTCCGCGCTGTGAGCAATTCATCCCCTCCCTGAATGGTCAAATGATGGTTACTCTCCGCTTTCTGTCCTCTGCGCTGTGAGCAATTCATCCCTTCCCTGAATGGCCAAATGATGGTTACTCTTTCCCTAACTATCCTCCGCGCTGTGAGCAATTCATCCCTTCCGTGAAGGGACAAATAACGCTAACTTTGTTCAGCACCTACTAGTAACTTACTACGGACCCAGATTCTTCCATCACAGACAGCAAAGATGTGAGAAGCAAGTCTCATTTTGCTCACCCTTTCATCCCATTAACCACAGACAATACTGAGTTGCGGTGTTGCCATTTCAAGATAATTTTTCTTGCTCTGTCGCAAACAGGGGCTCATTTCCGTTGAGCTGTACTGTTAATTAAATGCGTAAAATTCCTGCATTCGACTGTTACGCATTCCATTAACGGTACAGCTCATTTGGTGGATTGGAAGTTATGCTTTCCCCTTGGCATTACTCTCCCCTTGGCATTGCTCTCCGCCATGCAAATACTGAAGCATTTGCCCCTGCATGTACATTCATGGTTGCATAAATTCTGTGGATTCCTATTGTATCCGTCTGCTTTTTACACCACCAAATGCAGGTGGATAACATAGGAATCCATTGTAAACACTTCCAGCCATGCATACATGGCAGGCAGTGTTTACTCATTTTGCACAGTGTTGTGCAAAAGGGTGGCATAGAAGTGTTACACTATCTTTTTACAGTTCATGTTTCTACTCCGCTGTGCAAAAGTGGACAATTTCACTGAGGGAACCTGCCTACACAAAAGTATAAAGGTAACAGGGCCCTTCCGCTTAATTTCCTCGAATATGTGCTCCACAGTGTACTGCATCTAAAAAGATAAAGGGCCTCTTTTGTGGGGTGAAAATACAGCCCCAGGGTGATAGAGATTGAGAGGCCATGCAAGGACCTATTATCAGAACGAAGCTGGGTGATGTTGCTACTGGATACCTGATGTTGATACCTATGGGAAGATGCAGGCCAGTTCAAAACTCTGACTTCCAACATAAGGCTTAGAGAAGGGACAAAAATGGTGTCAGAATGGAAAGGCTGAAGCTGAAGGAGAGTGTGCTTCCAATCTGTCATATTGCTAACTGTGTCCAAAGGATTAAAAAAAAAAAGACATGTGGTGCTGCAGATGCTGACTTCATGTAAACTGGGAAAAGGCACATTTTGACAGATTAGAAACTGCAGCAGTACACATGGGAAACGATACAATGAAATGCAGAACATTCAAAAAATACAAAGGAGGAATTGTGCCTTACATTTAAAAAGTGAAGCCAAGTGACATATTTCGGAGAAAGACAGTTACTTTCTACAAATAAATTGACATTTAAATGGAAAGGCCTACTTGTTGGAGAAGTAAACAATAATTTCCTATGTTAACTGTGGCCTATGGGTGAATAATACCAAAAGTCAAATTATATCTCTTTAACTATTGTATTGTAGGTATAAAAAGCAGGACCAGATGCAATACAAAATGTCATGTTGAACACATCTTTTCAATTTAAAATGCTATTCTGTTGGAATTATGAATGTAGCTTGTTTTCTCCACTGAACTGAAAGGTCTGTGCCTCTGAAATCTTGACCTCAAGACCTTTAAGCTGGGCACACCAGGAAAAACAAGCCTGGTTTTCAGTTTAAAATGCAAAGAAATATGAAGAATTAGATCAGAACTGTGGTGGCTTTAGATAAGCCGGCCAACAGATCTGACCTTTATGGTCAGTCCTCCCCATTAACTGTGCATTAGCTTCGAACAGAGAACTTTAAGACACTTAATGGCAGTGGGAATAACATGAGCCAAGCAGATGTTCAGGTCATGTGACCGGGGAGAAATGAAACTCAGGAGGGATTGTTGGAAATATGAAACTATGACCTCCTATATGTATGCATTGCTATTGATTAACATTGGACCTCTTTTTCCTTAATAACAGGACAACTGTGTTTCACATTGAGCTCATCCAAGACGCATAATAAAGATCACAGAATGCCCATCACTTCTATGTATCTCTTCGTGTTATGTGATGTATAGAATTGGAGGTAGGAAGAAAACCATGATCCTGACTGTCTCATAATTCAGAGGAATTTGAAAGTTTGTGAACTGATAGAATGCAAAATTAATGGTTGAATAGCGAAGTGGCATATTTTTCACTATTTCGGCTCAGGAGTAAACCGTGAAAAACCATAGCTTGTCCCAGGAAGGGTGTGCCAAAGTGAAATTTGTATTTCCCGATTCACCATAAAATATAGTTGCTATGTTGTGAGGTTTTTCTTTAGAAAAAAACAGAATGTAAAAACCTATCATTTTGAAATAATGCATCTTCCTCCTCCCACATTATCCTTAATACAGACCTCTAAACTCCTTGCCCACCAGCTGGCAGTAGGTATATTTGTGGGAGGGGTAGAAATAGAGATGTCCAATACGCATCATGGGCATGTTCATAATAGGTAAGTGTCATCAGCGCTATATAATGTCAGTTTTCAATGTAAAAGGGACAGAGAGAGACAGAAGGAAAAACAGAGAGGAGAGCAGACTGATAGTAACAGAGAGCTGACAGAAGGAAGGTTGACACCCAGGAGAGCAGATGGGAGACAATGGAACACTTGCTGGGGACTTCTGCCTGGATGATGGGAGTCCTATCTGAGAGAGAGGCCTAAAATCTGGCTGGGGGGACCTTGCTGTGAATAGAGACCAGAGGCATGAGCTGACTACCGATTCCTGAAAGAGGATCTGAAATCTGGCTGGCCTCTTGAGCTAAGAACAAAGATCTGCCATGTAAGTAGGTTTATCCCAAAGCTATCAATTGTGGGGGGAGCTACCGGCCTCAATCTCTTTCCATTAGTGGGTGGGGGGGGCAACACTGGCAGACCCTGACCATACTTGATTAAAAAGATAACTCAATTAATTCCTGATAGAAAATATCCCCATCCATTTAAATTGAATTGTGTTGGTAACTACCTGCCTTAATCCTGTCCATTTTATTGCGGATGGATGGGTGTGAGTGGAATAACTGTGTAGACCTTTAGTACATTTAATGAAAGTTAATACAATGAATGCCCATGTAGAAAAGATCACTGAATGAGTTTTGTTTGAATTTGAAACCAACACATTTCATACTCAGTGTTTTATAACAAGCATAGCCAATAAAGTACTTGGGTGACTCTGCCTTTCTGAAAACCCTGGACTTCCTTACAGAAGGGGGTGTCCATAATCCCAAAATAAGTAACCCTAAAACTCTGCCATTCAAGTGAATGTAGAGTGTGCAAAAATACATTTCCCATTTATTTACTTGCACCCCAAATCAGAATCCCAAAGCCATGCATTTTATTCAAATAAAAAGCCCAAAACGATGTTGCCATTCAGTTCCTTTCCCAAACTTTGTCTTTCAAATAAAAAGACCAAAACGATTTTCCCATTTTGTTTATTTCCCAATCCCTGCCTATCTAAAAAATAAAAAGGCCAGACGATTTTCCAACTCCCTGTAACTTGCCTTCAAATGAAGGGGTCATATATAACTGATGCTTGGGGGTGGGGGTCGCTGGGAGAAAAGAGCATTGCGATAACTCAAGCAATCACTGGGTGTTGTTTCACATTTCCTAATTGTTAATGTGCAAAGAAATCCTGTGTGTTTTGATTTAAAGTCTTCAAATTCAACCTGTGTTTGTTGTAGTAACTGAAAGTCTATTAAGGAATACATGTCAGTCAATTGATGACAGTAATTAGCATTTGGGATTACCGTGTTGTGCCACAGAGTTGGTGGCTGCTGTTCTGGTGCTTTGTTTCTGATTTATTGAAGACATTTTAATAAATGTACACTGTTATCTCTATACACCGGTCTGGTGTCTAACCTTTGGTGATACAGAGGGTATCTGCTTAGTGGTGTTATACAGGTTGGAGACCTAACCAAAGTTGAATTTGCTAAGCACTTTGTTGGGCAAGACCTTCATGGGGGGAAAGGAACTCCCTGAGTTGAGAGGGAATGCCCAATAAACTGTAACACTTTTCAAGAGTGGTGTTTTAGTGCCTGTGTTAAATTCTTTGAAGGTTCTGATTTATGGTGTGGCAGACTGTACATAAACACGAGTAGCCAGGATTAGGCCTCAGTATGAACAATACATTCATCTCGGCCACTCAGCCGCTAAAGCTCTGGTTATTAATTGTTGGGGCACCTTGGTTCCTCTTGGCCCACATACATCCATTTACACTTAGCTTTCTTGCTCAGCACTACCTACCCTCAACACTCACTTCCACCCCCTACCTCCATTTGCCCTCCTCAGCTGGTCGCGCCTTAGGTACCCTGATTGCTCTTCACTTCCTTACCTATGAAAGCACAATAGACTCTACCCCACAGAAAGCTGAGCACCAATCGCATAGCGCCCATGTTTGAGTTTACTTTTTTGGCATTCTCCCCCTAAACAATTTATGGCAGATAACTATGTGTATCCACTGTCTGGGAGAGATTTGGAGGTGCATCAGAGAGCAAACGTTCCAGTGCAATGCTCTGTCAGGAATCTAGAAGCAGCTGTTTCGGTAGCTGAGTGCAAATAGAAATATTGCCCCAGAGCTGTGGGGCAAAATGGATTCTAATGATCTCTTAGCCCTCCATGTGCACGTTTGCTTCACCTGGGTATCTGGACTCAAAAGATCCAACACTAGTCACAGCTCCAGGCAGAAATGCTAAATTACCACATCAAAATCCACTGCAATGCATCATAACATAGCAGGAGAGACGCATATGTAGAATGCAATATAAACACAGCTTGTTGGGGGGGGAGTTGCTGTATGTGGATGAACTAATTCTTTGGTGAACATTTCCCCACAATTTTCCAGTAATCTGAATATGTCAGCACCATTACAAAAACATTGTTATAATCATAGTAACACAAGGTAATGCATGCCACTGAGTTTTATGTCAGAGCAACATGTCATTCTCAATGTGAATACACAGGACCATTATAATGTCATTTTCTCCTGGACAGAAGAAATCTATCTTCCATAATAAGGAGGTGCATCAGTCATTGGGGGGCATTACGAGTCAGGTGGTAAACCTGAAAAGTGTCAGTAACGGATTTACTGCCACATTTACAGTTCGGCTCAATTATGAGTCACCGTTATTTCTGCTGAATGTGTTATAGTTGGTGGAATTACAGTCAGCGGAACCACAGTCAGCAGAGTCACAGCTGGCAGAATTACCACTGAAACACCAAAGCAGTATTACTGTCCTATCACAAGTCTGGACACAGCAATAATACTGCTGGAATTCGGCGCCAATTCCACTGAAAACACAGCACAATTATCTCCAGCTTCCAGGTGGAGGTAAATGTATACAGGAGCCACAAATGAAGCCACAGGTGAACCCAATCCACTCAAGAGGGCTACATAAGGCGCACACCTCCCCCAAACACACTTTCCAACACCGTGCTGCCACTAGCCATTGCAAGATGGGACATGCAGCTGCTCACGCTGCACCTGGAACTACAGAGGCAGCAAAACCAGCCCACTGCACAGGGTGCAGAGAGGAGGAGGGAGAGGAGGAGGATGAAGAGGAGGAGATGCCATGTAAGGCAAGCACCCATACCCAGGGTCAGGCCCGCACCCTGCAACCTTGTAGACAGCTAACTGGTAACCCTATACCAGCTCAACAGGGAGGCCATAGGTGAGCTGCTCACCACAATCCTGGTGGACATTGACAGCAAGATTAACATCAGGACAGCTGTATTCCTTCTGCTTATGCTAGTGTCTGTCCTGTAATTGCTGGAAACTGGCACCTTTCAGCACTCTGTGGCCATGCTTCCCGTTCCGGCGATGTCGCTTTTTCTGTCGATGCTAATTCCGATGGTGGAATTAGTGCCGATTGTCTGGCGTTAACGGTTTAACGGATTGCGCGGATATCTGATGGATATCTGCGCAATTACAGCCGGGGGAACCCTGTTTTGGTGGTAATTCTGCCAGCGGAGTTACCGTTAACTTCTAAGGCGTGTGCACGCTCATGAAAGGTTGTAATGTGGCAGTAATTCCGCTGCACATCACAGCGGTAACAGTAATTACGAATGAGTTCACAAAAATGTAAATAAATTCACTTGCATATTCAGTGCACATAGGTGTATTTATACTGAATCTGTGCATTGTGTGATTTTAAGTGTAGGTTTTGAAGTATCCATAGCCAAGAACCAAGTGTGTATTTTATTTTAAAAGCTGTTTTCTATAAATAACTATTTTTCACATAAGAATGCACGATATAGACAGAAAGTTGTGGTAAGAAATATTTATTTTTAAAGAAGTCAGACCTGTTAAGCTCATTGGCTGTAGAGATATTTGCATGACACGGTGCTCAACGTTGAGTGGGGATTATAGTGCCTTGAGGGCCAGTTCTAGGCAGGAATAATGATAAATGTGAGTTTGTACAAATAAGTGGGATTATTGATTAGGGTGCACGCAGATTAATAAATGTTTAGCCGGTTTAGTCATCTTTGGAGATACGGCATACAATGTACTAACAGGAAGGAAACTGGAAGGGAGTCATTGCAATATGCACAATGTCTCCCTTCTGCAGGGCAGATTCATTTCACCACGTCTGCTGGTGTAGATTTGTACTGTATACTCTGAGGCAAATGAATTAGGCATACCAGCACAAGATGGCCTCTGGGGTGGACTGGAGCAGTATTTTCTTGTGCCTGTAGACTTTCCGCAAGTGGCTATTGGAGACCTAAACTCGAGGATTCAGAATCAGGAGAAGCTTGGGGCAGCAGGCACCTGTGGGTTTGGAGGTGTTTGAGATGTCTTGGGGTGAAGCTGGGGTGAGCAGGGTAGCTGGGAGTCTCATGGAATTTGGCAGATACTTGCAGTTTCCGCCCATGTTCCCATTGACCCGATTGTCTGAACGTCCTTCCTTGGCTGCGAATAAATCAAAATGCCACTCCCACAAATCACTACTTTAGAGTACCATACTGTCTTCTAGGAGAACATGCACATCTGCAGTACATCATGGGATTTGCAGTTTAGCTGCACTCTTCAAAGCTCACTGGGATTAGCAGGTATTATCTGCATGCAAAGAACGTAGCTGGAAACATTCCCTTGGTTTTTACACTAATGACTATACCGGCTGAGGTGAGGCGTTTCCCAGAGGAAAGGTCATTCCATCATTTCACAGGGCGTGCCCATCATTTCCTGTGAGCTCAAAGTATTGGGGTGCATAGCCTCGTCTTCACTGATGCTTACAGCTGATCCTGGCTGCTTCCCTTCAGGGGTGCATTGTGCTGCCTTGGAGCCTGGAGGAGCAAAGAGGGACTACGCTCAGGTGTGTGGGTAGTTCTTCATGCAAAACACCACACAGAGCATGCCAACTATAATATACTTAAGCGCATACTTGCTCCACCAGTGCCAGTGCTACCACTAGGCAAGGTTAGGTGCTTCCCTATAATGTGAAAATGTTAGAGCAGCAAATGCTACCAAAGGCAATAACCACTTACACATTTTTTGTATACGTATATGTATTATTCTCTGTCTTGCGTCGTGAGGCGGGCAGCACTCTCAGCATTGTCTGCAGCAGCAAGCAGCAAAGCAGGCAACGTGAGGTCAGGACTAGGGTCTGGGCATGGCCTGCTGTGCCGTGCACAGGGCTTCAGGCCGCACCTGCACATTAGCACTGCATGTGCCCTTGTGACTGAGGCTCGTGCACATGTTGTTCTTCTCTTCTGGATGGTCGTCTGGTCCATCCATGGTTCACCCTGCACACTAGCTGCAGCCTGTCACTGTAGGTGGCGACCCTGCCTGCTGAGCAGTGCTTAATTTGTGGGGGTGTTTGCCAGGACTCACCCCCTGGCACTTACCTTTGAGCCCTGTCACTTATTGTCTTAATTAAATTATGAAGTGGTGATAGTGCATTCATCAACCACAATGAGCAGGTGTGGGCTCTAGTGTAACCCCAAATATGTCAACACTGTGGGGAGCACATATGGGTGGTGGCAGCAGTGGTGGGGAACTGCCCACTCGCAATGTCACAGGAGTGCTAGAAAATATTTGGGCCCTGGCACTTAATTTTTTTTACAAACTAAGCGCTGCTGCTGAGAGAGACTCAGACACACAGACAGCACAGGCAGTTGAGGGGTGCCCTATTGTTGTAATTGTTCCGCCTCTCGGTTTTGGTTGTGGCAATAGCCAAACTGGGTGGGATAGAGAGTAGATGTACGGAAGTGGAAGGGAGAATGGGAGTATATATACATGTGTGTGTGTGTCATTGTGACTCCTGTGGAGTGGGCTGTACATTAACTGGAACTGCTGGACCATTTCCCAGGTCACAGGTCAGCAGCGAGATGGGCAGGGCCCCAGGCAGAGGCCAGGGGTCAGGGACGATGTTAGAACTGTGTTCTTTGCGTATAGCTGACAATACTGCCTTACTATTCAATAACAGCAGAGGAAATCAGAAACTGAGTGACATGGACACTGTCTGTAACAATCCCATCTCTTTTCCTGTTTATATATGCTCATTAGGCTCCGTGTCCTTCAATTTTACTGCACTTCAAAATCTCTAGCCAGTGACTCTGTGGACTAAACAAACATAAATAAAGTTGTGCCTGCAGTTTTGGCATCGAGGGGTGTGTGGGTGTGTCCATTTGTCCTTCAGCAACCGCTCTGCCATCTGCCACCAGCTTTGCCTTTGACCACAGCACAGGTCCTAACAGCAGGCCTGCTGCACTGTGCCTTCCAAGGCTGAACATGGAAGACAGACACATAGCTGAAGTTATCTCAGGTCTGTTATGTGCAGCCCATAAAGCTGCCCCTCTCATATGCTTTCCTTTATTCATTCAGCAGAGTTTTACTGAGTTTTGGAAGCAATCTGGCAGTGGCAGCGCTGGTCTATTTTCACTTTCTATTGTGTGGAGAAGGAGTCACACAACATTTCCCGCAAGGCAGAGAGTTCACAGAGTTTTGCTGAGTTTTGGAAGCAGTCTGGCTCTCTGTGTCAGGCTGGGGTCAGGGGCCCGGAATAAATCAATGACATCATGCCCACATGTAGAAGTCATCCCCCCAACCCAAGCACACGAAGAGGAGACACCGGCTGTCAATCCGTTGAGGAGTGCAGACAAACAGGAGAACAGAAACAGCAAGGTGAGTGCCGGTGGCGGTACTGTCATTGATACTGACCATTGACGCCGTGTCGAACACTGCTCCCCGCCAACCAGCAGCTCGTCATACGAGTTATGGGCGTGGGAGTATTACGCCCCAGATTAGCTTGTGCCCGTTCAACAAAGAAGCTGAAATTACCGCAAGCACAGGGCAATAAATTAACAACATGAGGAGAAGTCCCCTAGCCATGATGACGGAATCAGTGGTTGAGGAGAGTGAACTCACCCATCAGCCTTCCACCACCTTCCCTAAATCTCTCAACAAGGGTAACAGCATCGAAGACGAGGTAATGACTCCTGCCTTGCCTTCCTCCTTAAGCTCAAACGGCAGACCCTCTGGGTCCCCTTCAACCAGGATGTCAGACGACCCATTGAATCAATCCTAGGATCATTTTGTTTCAGCCCCTCATCAGCAGTCAGCTGAGGATTTGATCAGTGGTGGGCAACTCAATCCATTAACGATAGCGGAGAAAGATTGTAGAACCAACATGGTTCAATTAAACTGGACAGAAAGTAACTCTTCAGCTGCTCTGTCCTTGTCTGGGGAGACTTGCCCGCAAGCGTGGAACGCAGCACATCTCTCTCCAGGTGGCTGCAGTAAAGAAACAAACACTCGCCTGGTTAATACTTTGAGAAATCCAGCAGGGGCCACAAAAACATTCACCTTTGGCCCTTTAAACACTGGGAAGACCCAGATGCTATCCTTACCATCAAAACGACACAAACTGGAGACAAGCCTGAATAATCCCACAAGGGACCATAATGAAAGGATGCCAATAAAAAAAAAAACAACTAACAACCTTGGACCCAAAAACGAAAAGAAACAGACGAGGAGGCACTGTACTGCGACAAATTCTATCTGGCACCCTAATGGCCTGACCTCTAGCAATCTGCTAGCTAACCAACGATTCTTTTACAGAAAATCTAACCCTGAAAATCGAATTAAACCACATACCCAACCTAACCACCGAACTGGCGACTCAGTTGAGTTATCGGACGGTGTGCTGTTGGAAAGTGTGGAAAACCTGGAGACGGAAGCCTTAACTCACGATGCTTTACAATCAAAAAGCACTGCAAGTCCTGGTAATGAAGCTGGCTCAGCGTGCATTGGAGGACAAGCAGCACTCAGATTCCATCAGTAATTACTGCCCGTGTTTCACGGAGTAGCAACAGAGAGCACCTAAAACTCGTGAAGAAAGCTGCCCATAAGAAGTTAGTTGGAGCAGCGCACAGAATCCCTCAAATTTCGCAGCAGCACCATTTCAGAACAACTCTCACAAGGCATCTAATAAGAGACCAAGACTCACCTCAAGCTCTGGGGATGGGGATCGGGATCCCGTTATCAAGGAAGTATCGGCCCAGTCTAACAAGTCTATGTCTATCCCATCATATTTGGCCCAAGCTCAAGATAACACATATGCAAGTGTTAGCAATGGTCCTATACCGGGCATAGACGCTAACGTGATAGCAGCCCTAACCATCACTATGGCCCCTTTCATGAAACTTTATGAGAAACTGAGTGACCAACTAAAAGATAACACTACGGTGCTCGCCATGCTACACTCTAAAGCATTATTCGTGGAAGGCTTCATAACATCCATACAAGATAAACTGGATAGGAACACAGCGCCGCCCACATGTATTCTGCACCATATTCTGGACACAATTATCTTGGAGAAGGACAAGCTTAGACTCGAAAGATGTTTATCATCTAATGCACCACAAAATGTATTGAATGTGATCACAAACTTAGACTACTCAACATCCGCAAGAAAGAAATTGTGCATGAAAAAAAACATCCCTGCTAGGCCCTGAGACCAGGAAGCGCCCGACACAAGAGATCACTTCACATGGCAATCACAGAGATGGCCTGGTTACTCAACCTTCATCAACTGTAACCCAGGAGGATGCAGTAATCTCAGAGTGCATTGATGAAGTGAGGCAGAAAGAGACTCTGTCAGAGATGGCAGTGTAATCAAGGCTGATTTAGTTGAACTCAGGCAGCCGGTAGCGGATTTGGAAACATCAACCGCCACCATAATAAAAATCTATTCAAGCCCACTCAGGAGCCACATCCAAAGAGCCCACAGCATACACAGAAGGATACAACCTATTTACCAGGAAGCCAGAGGCACTGAAGTCAAGGTCAGGTGATCGAGCCCCTGTTCCTATCAGGGCAAACGCTAAGCAGAACACCACGGCGGTTGGAAAAATACAAACAAAAGTACTAACAATGAAAAAAAGCAAAAATGCAAAACCTCCATCCTAAGCCCAGATGTAGTTGAGGACCTAATAAATGTATCTACTTACACAATATCGGACAACAAAGAATGTGCAGACTACAATATAAATCCAACTCCAGGTGACAAAGTACAGTGGGATTCGCGTGCCCATTCCCAATCCGAGGAAGCAACCCAGGGAGAGCCGGATAGAGGCTCACCCTTAGCGGCGCCTTCTAGCACGGGAGACCACCTCAGCCCACCTAAGGTCATCTCAGTCGCTAAATCTAAGCCTGAACAGCTAAGGAGGGAAGATCACAACTCAAGGAACAAAGAAAGAGATGACCCGGACTACAGGGACGTCAAACCAAGATTACACTACTCAACCCTGGAAGACAAAAGAAAGTAGCTTCTACAGACAGATAGGAGATTGCCAAATAACCCAAGCAGCCAAGACTCAATGAAGAGAGCTGTCACCGAGCAAGAGAAAGCAGATTATAGATCACTTTTATGAACAAACACTCTGCCTCGACCGTGCCTAGCACTGACCGAGAAGCCATCTACCAGAATTGTCATCAGTCGACAGTCGGTAGCAAAAGAGGATGAGCGGGAGAGGCCGATTGAACATACATATAGCAATACACTCACCTTCAAAACTGGAGCAAAGAAGAATGGTCCTCTCCCACGGTGGTGAAAAATCTCGAGTGCAAATCCCAGACAAAAGAAAGCACCTGGGAACTCACAACACAGTTAAATATGAAAAGCCTTGAGACTGGCATACAGAGGAAACCTGTCTTTTTCTGGAACGGATACCATATCAACGACGACCTGTTAATGAATCATGCTAATATGTTGAGGTTGTTGCATCACATCCCAAACATAAGACTGGTCACAACAAACAATCTGAAAATCATCGACTTCCCGGAGGAAGACCAATTGGATATGGTCACGCCTTGAAACACTTGTGTTTAGGCGCGTTACAAATGCCATATCATATCATATCATATCATATCATATGGTGAACATTCACTTACCCTCCAAATTTGTCAAAAATCAACTATTAGACTAGGCATTGGGCCATCTAAGGATGGGTTTTTTCTTAAGGGAACTAACAGCAAATGAGGAAGTGAGGCCAGAAGGTGAACATCGGAGATCGGGTTTGCCAACTATGGCTGCTGAAGGAAGAAGACTGGCGCTTAGGGAATTGGCCAGACAGCCTGAGAAATCAACTCCCGGCAATAAGCAAGTAGGGGCCTGAAGGAAGAATGGAGACTTATCTGTCACTGTTATGCTGGAGAACGGCCATGAAAACCACAGCCACCCTGCACATAAAGACCATAAGAGAGCTACGTTGGAGGAAGAAAACTGGAGTTGGTTGGCTGAGGTGCTGGCAACTAAACCCAGAAGATCATAATAGTCAAGGCAAACAAACTGACGAAACCTGGTCGCCGGAAGCTGGAACACAAGAGGCATCAAACATCTTTCTGGCCAAGGCGACCTGGACCCAGACGCATACAATATCATTTGCCTGCAGGAAACATGGATGAGGAGTGTGCCCACTGTAGCAGGATACACAGTCTATTTCAACCTGGCCGTGGAAGGGCAGAAGGGGCATACGATGGTAGGCTTTCTAATAGCATTGAAGCATGAAGCCAACCTGGGAGTACTGACCATGGAGCACTATAATCCGTACATCCAGATTCTTATGATCAGGGTGGGTGGGCCAAATCACACAGGGTCGAACACACTGATCTTACTGAATCTCTATTGGAATATGTCTGCCCCAGAGGCTGCCCATTTCCCTCAACAATTATGGACTCTTTGGATGGGGCAGTGGAAAAATGGCTGGATCCATATATTTTACTCTGTGGGGACTTAAATATCCATTGCTTTGACAAAAACAACCGCCTCATTGAAAACACAAACTTGGCAGCAACTGAAGCAGAAACAAGAGGCCTAAGGAGGTGAGAGGAGTTGTCACTGAGAAACATACATATAATAAATGGAAAACTAAGGGTGACACTCTGGCTAGAGTAACATGGAAAAACATCCCTGAAGGCAAGATCCTAGATTTCATCTTTGTTTCACGCAATATGCTAAAGTCTGTGCAACATCTTGTGGTTTTGGAAACCGGGCAGAGAGACCATAACATCCTTAAGATAACCTGTGCGGCATTGAATTCCATACTGCTTGAAAACTATCCTACAGCATTGGATGTGACCGCAGGGAGAATTGTCTATACGGAGAGTATCGAACTCTTGACCACGATATTCATAACCCAGGTAAACACAGAAAAGGCACTCCCAATCGAACAAGTCGTAGACTATCGACATTGATGATAGATATTGTAGAATCCAGAAAACAGGTCCCAAAACGATCATTTGCACCAATGCACACCTACGACCAAGCAGTGGCAAAAAGGAAAAAGATCCTCAATTCTAAACTGAGGTGCCTAAAAATCTGGAAATATCACAATTGGGTTTGATTAAGAGAACGCAACCTACTACAGCACGATGCTGAAAACATGCTGAAAAGAATTGAGTCCAAAAATATGAATGAGATTTGGCAGAGGATCAACAGCTTAAGTGCCCCTCAGGAGGCCTTACTGACCAACTCAGTTTCGGTCTGTGCTTGGGAGGAGCATTTTGCCTCATTATTTCAGGTGGGTGAGCCTGTGAAAAATGCCACTTGGACCTCAGAAGGTAGAGGTTGGACTTTTGAGACTACTAGAGATGACATACTCATACTTATCGACAAAGCTAGTAACTCAAGGGCACCAGGGCCAGACGGGATGTCAAATATAAAGCTCAAGAGGCATCCGGAACAGACAGCCTCCTTTCTTTGGGTGCTATTTGAACAAATCAAGAAGGGAAGGCGGGTATTGTCCTGGTTGAAAACATCAATCATTGTCCCAATCTTTAAAAAGGGGGACAGGGCGACTCCAGGCAACTATAGGCCCATAGCCTTTTTGGACGTGGCAGGGAAGATCTTCTTGGCACTCGTATTTTAGTGCGGCTAGTGGTGCTTCCCTTGGATATCCTGATACTTTTGAAAAATAAAAAATAACATTTTGTATGAAACAAGGTATCCCAAAGAAAACCAAAAAAAAACAACTGAATGAAAACAACTCAGCAGCAAATCCAAAAGGCGAGCAGCGTAAAGAGGAGAGCAATTAGCAACTAGCAACCTGACATGTGGAAATCAAATGTACATCAAGGAACTGTATACTATTGAATAAATACAATTTGACAGTCATACACCGAGAGGAGCGTAAAGAAAATGTAACTGAATTAATGCAATTCAGCAGCAAACCCAAAAGGCAAAACAAATAAATATGAGTAAATTTTGTAAATAACATTTTTTTTTTAAAAAAGGCGCAATTGTTTCGGGTATCAAAATGTCTTTCTTTTACGTGGCATTCGTATTGCAGGGCCTTTGAAAATGGAGCATGACCTCTGGGAATTATGACATCAGGCAATATGGTTTTGTTAAAGGGGTGGGCACATCGCTAAATGTCTTTTTGATTAACATCTTAAAAAGTCATATAGAATTGAGAGGAAAGCCACTAAATTTGACCTGGCCTTCATAGACCTGGCTCAGGCCTTTGACACAATCGACCGTATAAAACGCTGATCGAAGCTTGATGAGTAGAAATGCCCTGAAGACCTGGTTGAAGCAATTAAAAGATCAGTACTCTGAGACTTATTTATTTATTTAATTTCTTGTATGCGCCACATGCCCATGGGCCTCAGAGTACACAAGTAACGGAATAAGACGGACAGACATGTATCAAGACTAACGGCGATCAGGGCCAGAAGAGAGAAGCAGAGGATGGCTTAAGACAGGAGTAGCATAATTATGGCCTGTTAAACCGGTAGGTTTTAACTGTCTTTTTAAATGCCAGCAGTGAGTTACAGGCTCTAATTAATCATGGATGGGCATTTCAAGCTTTAGAGGACAATACTGGAAAGCTGGCATCTCCAAATTTAGACAGCAGGAAGCAAGGCTGTGCAAATTTGGGGTTGTCGCTAGAGCAGATGGATCGTAGTTGTCGATCAACCCTAAGCCGTTCTGAGTGATAAGCGGGGGCGGTTGAGGTCCAGTATTTATGAGCTAGTACCAGGGTTTTGTGCAATATTCTGTGGTTAACGGGCAGCCAGTGCAAAGCCCTCCTGGAATCGGAAATATGATCCTGCTTACGAAACTGAAGACTATTCACACTGTGTTGTTCTGTGTGGTCTGGAGGGCTAACAGGTTAGTTTGTGTAGTCCCGCTCAGGAGACTATTACAATAGTCAAGTCTTAAATTGACTAAAGCAAATGCTTGGGTTGATTGGTTGTTGACTGAGATATAGGGCCTGATTTGATTGAGTAGCCTGACCACATAGCCACACGATGGGCGTATGTGTGATACATGAGTTTTCAAGTTAAGTTCTGCATCTAGGTGAATTCCTAGGGTTTTGTCACAATCTGTGACCTTAATCTGGTTGTTTGCAATATTGAAATATTTGTAGGAGGTATGACGTTCCTCAAGTCTCTGGCTAGTAGTCACAATAAGAAGCTCGGTCTTAGTTATTCAAATGCAGGGAGTTTGAGACCATCCAAGTTTGTATTGCGGCATAGACATTATTTGTGGTGTCAGAGTCCTTATTATGGTGATGGCTTGCAAGTTCAAATACCACCTATGTGTCATCAGTATAGTTGGTATACTTGACACCCAGGTGGTCCAGTAGGTCAAGCAGTGGCCAAATATAGATGTTAAAAAGATATGGGGAGATGCAGGATCCCTGTGGGAGTCCCGCCTTAATGACATCTGGAGAGGATTGTACATTATCCACTACCACTCTTGAAAGTCGTGGACCGAGAAAGGAGGAGATCCAGTCTAAGGCCTTAGTGGAGCAGCCCGCTATGTTATTTAACTGATCGACGAGAATGGAATGCTCAACCAGGTCAAAGGCCACGGAAAGATCCAGCAGCATCAATAATTCTGTGCTCCCACTTTCAATTATGCCAGACAGAGTTGTTTTTTGATCCAAGAGGGCTTTTTCAATCCCGTGCCATGCTCTGAATCTGGACTGATGAGTGCCTAAAATGTCATTTGTTTCAAGAGAATCCTGAAACTGTAAACAGGCTACCTTGTCCAGGATTTTGAGTAAGAAGGGTACATTAGTTATGGGATGATAGTTCTTTGCTAGCGATGGGTCCAAGGAACTTTTCTTCAGTAGGGAGGTATCCCACACCTCCATAAGTGAAGGTGGAACCATGCCCTCACTAAATGAGAGGTTGACCATTTTAGTGATCCAGGGTGTCAAAAAAGAAAGGGACACCTTGAGGATGGTGGCTGGGCAAATGTCTCCCTTACATGACGTATGTGGGTTTTAAGTTAGTGACTATTTTAAAGATTTCTACTTCCGTACATTGTTTGAAGCTGAATTCTGGTATCTGTGGCCAGATATTAATGATGTCAGGAGGGGGGCCTATAATCATATATAATGTTCAGCTTGTGTTGCTGTAGTTTCACCTGATGGGTAGAATTTAATCAGAAGATTTGTCTTGGATCATTTGGCACCAGGCTGAGTCTTGAGTGCTGGCCTGATTAATGACTTTTTCCTTCAATTTCTTTCAGAACTCTGAATAGCTTGCTGAAGCTGGATTTAGCATTGCTAATCCTAGAGTTATAATATCTAGTTTTTGCCTCAGTAATGGTTGCTTTAAAGTTTTAAACTGCAGCTTTGTAGTTTATAAGGGTCTGAGTGGAGGGATGTTTGCGCAATTCTCTTTCTCGTGCTCTTTTCTTGGTTTGTGAGTGAAGCACTTCTTCATTAAACCACATATTCCTTAGGTTTTTGGGTTTGATAAGTTTATTCTTCTCTGCGGCTAAGGTTCTCATGGCTGCCAGTAAGATAGATGACAAGTGAATGACCAGGGCAGGGGCATTTTCCAGTGACTCAGGGTGAGCAAATGTGTTTTAAGAAAGGAATTGAATTTGGATTGGGTCACATTCTTAAAGTTGCAGCTCATTTTGTAGCTTCTTGGCAGTGTGTGCAGACGAACAGGTGCCTCAGGGAGACATATTGTAAAGTTTACCAGGAAATGGTCAGACCATGGACATTTAGAAGAGGTGGGGTTTAGGACGTGTAATGGTGTGTCAGAACCTAGTTGATGGTAGGCCCATCCCTGTGTGTGGGTTCTTCTATCCACTGGGTATAGTTAACTGCATTCATAGATGAGAGTAATGAGTTAGCTAATTTATCAAGAGGGTCCACTGCCCAGTAGTTAAAGTCACATAGGATGATAATTGGTGACTTGGGCTTAGTTAAACTATTGAGGAGATCGAGACGTTGTTCCTTGAAAAGTTTCATGTTTGTAGGTGGTCTTTCACAGTCATCTATACCTGTGTGGTCTACAGCATGACAGTCACATTGTTCATTGACCAGTAGTGCCACTCCGCCTCCTCTTTTCTCAGTTCTATCAGCCAGAAAGATGTTATGATCAGGTGGAACTGCGGATGAGGCAGTGAAGTTAGTGACATTCATCAGCCATGTCTCAATGAGACCTAGAATATCAATGGTAGAAGTGGCAAGATAGTCTTCTACCTCTGCTCCATTCTGAACCAGGGAGCGTGTGTTGAGGAGTGCCATGTTAAGAACTGAAGGTAGTGGGCCTACTGCAGATATAGCAGTAGGCATTGTCTAAGCGTTAGTTTGGACGCTCGGAGCGTCCTCATTACCTTTACTGTAGATCAGATGGTTGCTGCTGTATTGATTTTCATGAGGGAATGCCACGGGTAACTTACTCGGGTGAGTCATATTGTCAGATGTAGATGAAGAACGAGCTTACTTGTGATAGGTTGTGAGCCAGGGCAGGGTGTACTTCCTTGCACTTCCCGTGCACTAACCAGCACAAACCGGCATCTTCTCCAATGCACCATTGTGGACGCGCCACTGAGGTCTTTAAGAGGCCTGTGGAGTGCTGGGTATTGTAGTCCGTGAGGACTACGGCGCGAGCAAGAAGAAAGGCAGACTGTGCTTTCAATTAACAAAACTGTAAAATGCAGCTGGATTGGCTAGTGGTAGCAGCAATGAGCGAGGAACACGTGGAATATACAAGAACACTCATAGGATTTTACAGAGTAAAAGCTAGACACGCACAATTCCAAACTTAGATGTTTTTAAATGATAATAATCTAAAAAGAGATGTTATATTTTTAGATTTCGTTTTTGCAGGCAAACACTAAGTCCACACAAACAGGCGATCGCACATTTCAAATCAAACTGTAACATGCTAAATAGTAGGAATGCACAGTGTAAACTGTCACAACAATGAGCATACACTCCTTAAGAGTCAGACTGGATGGGGGGGTCTGCTTTCTGAACCCATTAAGCCCCAGCGCTATTCAATATCTTAATTTCTGACATCTATAACACCTTGAAGAGTGCAAGAGGTTTCACCCTGGAACTAGCTGGTAACCACCTTGACAGACTTTTATATGCTGACGATCTCGTCCTTATCGATCAGTCTCTGATTGGCCTGCAAAGACAACTAGACACTCTCCAAGTATATGTCTGGGAAAATGGGCTCAAGATCATTGCAGTGAAATCATGCATACTGATCATGGAACCAGGCGGCAGCAGAGGAAGCAACAAACACTCCAGGTTCATGAATGGCGAAAAGGCACATTAAAGTAAGCTTGTTGATTTACCTGGGGATGTGCTTAAACAACCAGCTCAAATGATGCCCCAAGAGAGATCATACTGCGAACTAAGGCCAAGAACCTAGCTGCACAGGCTCAGATTTGCTTTTTTAAAATATTGTAAATTCACAATGTGCCCATGGCTATCATTCTATCACATGAATGCTGTACCGATACTCACATACAGTGCTGTAGCCTTCTTTGCTCTCCCGGCAACAGTATGGCCTGTCTTGGATGGCCTGTTTTGGAAAAAGGTCCTCAATCTCCCAAGAGGTACCCCAATTCAGGCTATAAGAATGGAGCTTGGCCTAACCTCCTTGTATGCAATGGCGGTTTGGAAGTCTTTGGCCTTGCTCCGTAAATGTATTCTACCATCGCCGCCATTGGGCTTCCAATTCTTGCAGGATGCTCTTTTGGAAAGGTCAGAAGACACTTTACGAGAATAGAAGAGCATTTTTACCACATTTCTAGAGGGCCTTGATTCTTCTGAGGATATGTTGACAACTAACCCCACTGGTGTGAAACGGAAACTCTGTGCTCATGATTGGATAAAAACACAGCAGGAAAGGCTGAGTTTTAAGTGCAATGGCAAAGCCCTCTTAGAAGCGCGATCGCTCAACTCACTTCCGAAATACCTGTCAAAATTTCCAAGCAGTTACCACTGTGCACAGTTTATGCTGTTTCGACTAAACCTGGGTGACATGAATGAAGTTAACTTCAGCTGTAGACTGTGTAACTGCAAAGATGTCAAGGACACTCTGCGGCACTTAGTACTATTTTGCCCAGCAATTACAGAATTGAGGACTAAATGGTTGGGCAAACACATCAACGACAGACCATCATTCTCAGCGACCAGTGGTGGATCCCAATGATCAAGGGGGAAAAGTTGTCCCTAACCCTGGCTTTGATAAACCTTTTTAAAGAAATGTTTAACTTCATAGAAAGTACAGACATTTTAACGAATGCATAATGGGTGCAAAAGTTCTTTCTTTCTTTTTCTGCCTGTAAATTGTAAGACGGAATTTTGTGTTGTTGATGATTATCTCTGTAACTGGTAAAAGGTGTTTCTTTAAAACCAAACACCAATAAATAAAAACTTTAAAAAAAGAAAAATGAGTCATACGTTTATTGCAGTTTGACCAAATGATGGAGGTAGCAATGCAGTTGAAACAATACATCAAAAAGCAAGGCTGTACTTTACAAGGATGTTCTTCAATTACTTACTGTACCTGGAGGGGTTGGAAATTAGGCTTTCTGTGGGTTTTTTGCTGCACTCCAGCTTTCTTAGTCCTAAGTTTTGTGGTCTTGTGTCGGTTGTCCTCTGCTTGGGCCTTTCTGCCTTTCATCATGGAGACCTAATACATTAAATAACACTCCCATTTAAATAAACCTTTTCACAGGAATGCTGGTTCGTTGCTCTGCCCAAAACTAGGATTTAAAGGCAGAGAGAGTGGGCTTAGGTGGGAATACTGTAAGTCACACAGTGGAAACGAAACCCCGGTCTTGCCGGGGTCTATTCAACTAAGTGGAAGGGGGCTGAAAGGAGGAAGAGATGCAAAGGAGCATCCTGCCTTAAACCTCCAACTTATCGTGTCTGCAGAAGCAATTCCTTTCTATGCCGCTATTCAAGTGCTCGAAGATGTGTATTTTATTACATAATATAAAGCCCTTTCCAAGATTTGTGGCAGGAATGATGATCAAATGACCGAAAGTAACTTCTCCTTTCTACTGAGTGTCACTGTTCCGGGTCACTGTATTTGCAAGCCACCCTTCTGTTTGTCAATGTCTATAACTAAGCCTAAATACTCACATTCCCTGCGTGTCTGTTCACAACAACCCTATAACTGGGGCCAGGCACAGGTGGCATGTTGCAAGGCACTTGACAAGACAGGCCACAGTCACCCACTTAATGAGCATTGTATGAATGTGTGATTTTTCAACTGAGATGAGACATAGGCAGACGGAGTGCAGTTTTGCAACACAGTCTAGGGTATGCCAGCTTTCTGCATTAGAGTGCTGGAGCTGCAAATCATTATGCCCTTTAAGAAGACATTAGTAGGAAGAGATGTTCTCTGTGTACAATGTATGTCCCCTCTGTGTACATTAGTTTCTGAGCCAACGAGACAAGTGGCTCTGCCTGAGCAGCGTCCACAGTCATCCTCACTGATTTGCAGCATGGTCTGTCAAGGGGGGACACAGTGCCCAGGTGTCAAGCCTTTTGCTATGTGGCATTATATTTGGTGAATTTCCTTATCATTGCTATGATACGTGTGGGAGTGACTTTATCATTAGGTTTCCTTATTTTATAGGCACACATTCCAATGGGCACTAAGGCTCAAAGCAAAACTTATATTTGCCCTTTGTGTCTCCTCTCTTGTAAAGGCCATGTTAATTATGTTATAATGCGATCGAGAGATGTGAGATGTGTGTGCTTTCTCTCAGCGTACACATATCTTGTTGGGTTAACCAATACTCTATGATTGCAAGGCACCGTTATTTATAAATATTGTGCCATGAAATGAATAAAAAAAAACCGATATGTGCCCCTATCAGACGCATTTGATTGTTCTTTCTAACTTAGTAGCCAGCTAAGCAAGCAGGAATATGCAACCATGATGAGAAATAATGATATTACTTACCTTTCATACCCTAATATTCTTTAGGTTTTTATAATTGGTTTCCCAACTTGCCATTCACAGGGAACATTACCATGCTGAGTCGCTGCGGCTGCCAGCCTAACCCTAACCATGCACGGGGGCATGGTTAAAGGTCTTTCACCTCTGATGGTTAAATGCAGCCTGTTTGGAGGATGTGTCCTGTATACGCAGCAGTGCATAGTACCCAGCTATACCATGACACAGAGGTCCTCCTTGCACCCTTATTGTCAATCTCAGCAGAGAGACTCATGCCAGAATAGGCTTATAGAAGAACCAATGTAGGGAAGTTTGAGTGGCTCCTCACTTTTCTGCGCCATGTGGTCAACACCGAGATTTCTTTTTTCCAGCTCATCTTAGTCCAGCACCTTTCAGCTGCTTCTCAATACCTTCTTTCAGTCGACGAGTGGAATAAATGTCACAATGCCTGGGTAGGATGTTGCAGGTACTCATTGAGCCTGTGTCAGGGTGGTGCTGGTAGTCACATGTGTAGGCAGGATGTTTCAGGTAGTCACAGCATCGCTAGGGCATGTTGCTAGACTGGGTTGGTGCAGTCAGCCTGGACATGCTTTCTTACAGAGACATTGCATTTTTTTACTGTGAAATCCAAGTTCTTATATGGTAATAATGGCATCAGCCTGCATGTAGCCTAAATGTACATGTACGGGACACAGCCAGCATGAAAATGTTTTTTTATACCAGTATATATTTTTTCCCCACTTAGAATTTAGGAAAACTACAAGTCCTAGAATTCCATGCAAAAAAGAGGACTGGATGGCTTTATCGCACATGGCCATGAGAAACTTTAGAGCTGTGCTCTGTAAGGCAGCATTAATGTGGACCTTGAAATACACAATTTCAATATTGTTACCAATTTCAGCATGAAAGGTAAGTCCCTAAATGGGGGGCGCCATTCTGACACTTTGCCTAGGGTGGCAGAATTCCTTGAACCATGCCCGGCTCCAGCCAACTTGACATTCTCTTTGACCCTCAGAGTACCAAATGCTATTTAAATATATAACATTTGTGTACCTTTTAATACAAGTTCAATGGCATTGCTTGCCTATTTTCCCACATATCAATACCAACTGAAAGTTAATGCTAAATACAGAGACTGATTATACAAATCTGAAAATGGAAATGACTGCGACTGGTATATTTTCACAATCATGGGTTGAGTACATTTTCTCCTTGTCGCTGCCCCAGGTATTGGTCATTCTTCTTCTACTTGTGAGAACAATTTAGCGCCCTCTCCTGGTGGTGTGTTAGGCTTCTGCCTAGACTTGCCATGCCCTAGTCTGCCACATAAAATGATAATTGAACACAGGTGCCAAGGGCGTCCTCATCCAAGTTTCCATTATGGGGCTGATTTAATGTGGATTAAATAAAATATTCTGGGATTCCACCGGTGTGAAAAGACTTCATTTAAAGTTTAGACTTTTTAGGTTTATGTTGGTGGATTCTGGGAGGAAAATGTCAGAATGCCACCGGTGACTGTTCTGCCCATGGAGAATACGCCAGTCCTCATACATGGTAATGGAAATGAGACTGGCGGACCATCAGTGGCTATTCCTTCAGCTTTCCTCCTGAAATCCACCGCAGAGAGCCAGAAATTCTTAACTTTAAATGAGGGATTTTTCACCAGGGGAATCCCAGAAGATGTTGTCTACTCTACGCACTCAGCTTATATGTATATTGCCTGACATTAAATAATCATCTATAGCTTGTAAGGAAATACATTCTGAATCCTTTAGAGGAGTCCTGGGCCATCTTGTTATTAGCAAGGTCCCATTTCTGTAACATTCCAGAACATATAGAGGGCGTTACAAGGAAAGTCACGTGGTAACAGGAAACAATAATAGAAAACAAGTAGCTAACTTTAGAATGCTTACTTCTCCTTAACACATAAATGATTCAGCACGTTGCCCCATTGCCATAGTAACAGCTCATTAACAGTAAAACCCAGCATGTGTATGTAATTCCTAAACATGTTGATAATAGTTTCAATGCAACACCGGAAACAGATGTCTGTGCATTTGTCAGATGCAGTTTGATGAACATACAAACGTGTTGCACCGTCGCTTCTTCCTGAAGATGTAGCGCTGTATTATAATTTGATTTAATTGATTGGAGTGATCCTTTTCTGCCACATTGATTTCATTAAATGAGGTATGGTTTGCAGGTCTTGTACAGCGATTTGTGTTCCTCCGGGTGAAGTGTCTTTTTGGAACCTACTGTCTTTTGAAATATAGCTACAACTGGTCATTTGATCAGCCGATACGGTGCTCGTGGCGATCCCTCTGCCTGCTCTAGCTGCCTACTAGTGCCGTATTATAGAACCAGCTCAGGGGGTTATGATAAATGGACCAGATTTCAGATCTGTGGAACAAATATCATGAAAAATTGAAAATGTATTGACACGTATTACTCTAATTTGGTACCTATCAATATCAAACCTGCCCATGCAACAATTTCTTATTCATTTTCTTATGAGGATCGTCTCAGAATCTTCTAAGATCGGGCATAAATCCTACTTCAAATTGGTAAGCTATTTTAAGAATTCAATAAGTATTTCGGTGTCATGTAAGTGCTTATAATTCTTCTACACATCCCACTAGTTTATAACACATGTGTATAAACTACTTAAAAGATTCTTACAGGGCATATTTGCATGGGTGGCCAGAATTACAGCCAGTCCTACATTTCAGAAACTGCATATAGAATAGCATCTGGTCTGGTAGCACACGCAGGGTGTGCCAATTGGGATGTGATGTACCCCTTAGTTGTAGCCCAGGAGAGTCAATCTTCACTTCTTTCAGGTGGCCAGTCGGAAGTGACGCCCCTGCCGGCAATCAAGAAGAGGAACCTGCATATTTAAAAGCGGCCTGTGCCATTTGCAATTTGTCAGGCTTCGGTGCGCCAATTGCCCACCCGCCTGGCACACAGCAATGCATTATGGAACATGTTACACGGTAGATGTTACAATTGTCACAAAGTCAAGTTATAGAGTGATCCCAAGCTAACAAAGACTGAACATGATGTCAACGGCAAGTTGACAAAAAGGTCCAATAAATGACAGCCAAAACAGAGACTTTCCAGCAAGCAGGAGGGCATGAGTGACTGCGGCCAAACCCCAGTTGGGAGCGGTTGGAAGCCTTTAATGAACGGCTGTACTGGCACGCTACCGGCACGTGATCAGTCACGAGATCTGGAAGACCTCTAAAGGAACCAAATAGAATTGATCCTTAACTCAAAAGCAATGAACACACAAAAGCTTGTGAGGATGACAGCACTTATTTATTTATTTATTTATTTATACGTATTTATATTGCGCATTAAGACAGGCCCATGCATGGGCATGGTAGTACACATATAAAGACACACATAAAACAGCAAACCTAGCATTGTTAGGGGTTAGGGGGGAGCCAGACATTTCAGAAGAATAAGAGTGTCTTCAGCGTTGTTTAAATTTGGGCAAGGACCAACACAGCCTTAGGTCAAGTGGGAGGTAATTCCAGCTCTTTGAGGCAGCATAGCTGAAAGACCCTTGAGACACCATATTGAGCTTGGCTTTTGGAATCTGAAGCAGGTCAGTGTTGTTAGACCTCAGAGCTCTGCATGCCGGTAGCCAGGCTAGCCGGTTAGATAGATAACCAGGGCTGGTACCATATAGGCATTTATCTGTCAGACACAACGTGTGAAAAGAGATCCTGCTAGTCACAGGAAGCCAATGCAACGCAAGCCGAGCTTCTGAGCGCTGAGCGTCTGATTCTTAAGAATCCACTTCTTCCCTTAGACCTGTGTCATATACACTTATCACATATCAAAAAACCAAATGAATCAATTAAACACTTGTAAATGCATGAACTAATGTTATAGCATTTGTCAATAAACGTGTGCTATAACGCTCCAGAGATTGTTCTTGCTTGTGTCCCTGTCTGTCTAGTAGCTAGCAGACCACTACTTTCTAAGGATGAAGGAAATTGCTGAGTAGTATCCTTCTTTATCGACCCCCACCACGCCCCCTTATCAGAGGGTTGTCAGTGATTTACTGCTCAGCGATTTTATATGAAACAAAGAAATGTTAGGTGATAGGTGCTGTTTATAGTCAGGGCCGGTCTGGGGCCTACAATTCGGTCGGACACCAATGAAAATGTGGCCCTCAGTTGCCAACGGGCGGTCATTCTTTTTCACAGACTATTTGAGTAGTACCCGTATGGGGTTGCGGGGTAGTAAAATGTATTGCAGATTGTGTATTTTAAAGAATATTTGCAACACTGGTCGAAACTTCTAGCTGTGCCGTGAAATCATCAAACGGGGCGTGCATACGAATGTATCATAAACCCTGGTTGATGTGATTGTCGACACTCGATTAATGCATTTGAAGAGCTGAAATAAATTAGATTAGCAAAGTAATGGCTTTCCCTGAAGGAAAGATAATATACTATTGCTTTTTGTAAAGCCCTAACAGCCTGTACAATGCACATAATGTTAAATGAAGCATACAAGCCGGTTCCCAATTCTTTCCATGTAAATTCTGAAGCCTTACTCACCGCCAATCTCAGCCACATATTATCAAATCACTTTTTAGCTCGTCATTGAGTCACTTGAAAAATGTGTGAGCTGGTTTCTATTCTGAATTGCAATATTGTTTTTCAGGCACATGATCTTTCGTATTCCCAGATTCAATGGGGCCCATTTTATTTTCTCTGGAATCATACCAAAATGTTGCCACGATTGTGGTGACATTACTAATACTGCGCCTGAGCGCAGTACAAGAATCCCGACCTCCATTACAGCGACTAAGGTGAGCAGGGATTGCTGGGGTGTCCCCGCTCCCATTAGTCGGTCTAACGGTGGTCAGGGGTTACAGGGATGTCCCCTGCTTATCATTATGGTAAGCGGCTGATACGAAATAAAATAAAATTAAAAAAAGGATCCAAGTGGTGTCACAACCATCCCAGGTAAGTTGGAGGAACTGACGCCGCAGGGGTACAAGGCAGTTGGCAGCCCACACAGAGGTGTGCTGCAGTAAGGGTAAGTGGGGGTATGCAGGTTGGACATTACGGACCAGGGCATGCAGGCAAAAGTGATCTATCTGATCACTGTGCCGCCCCATAATTGGAGTCGACATTTTTATCTGCGGTATTACTGGTGGTGCAGTGATCACATAGATTTGGTTGAGATACTGGATTCTGAAAACCAAAATGAACTCACTGCAGCTATCATGAGGTACATAGTCTGTGTGAAGCACATTGGCCGCACATGAATATTTTGTGTACAGAAGGGTGATAGGCAACCTGAAGCCCTCCAGATGTTTTGGCCAACAACTCCCACGATCTCTTGATATTGGCTATGGTGGCTGGGGTCGCTGGGAGTTGTAGGCCTAAACATCTGATGGAAGGGATGTTGCCTCCCTCACCTACAGACCTTTTTGCGAAAGCCCGCCTATTGGTCTTTTTGTACCTACCCAGTTCTGCCTAGGGCCCTCTGCTGAACTGCCCAAAGCTTAGACCTTTGCTCTTACCTTTAGTTACTTTATTCCGACAAGACTGACAGGCAGATATGCTTTGTTTATTACAGCTGCTAACCTAGGCTATTTGTCTCAGTACAACGCATAATCACATCTAATTTATTTTATTAGGGTTTTATATGACATTGCAACGCAAGCAGGTAATTCAGAGCACCCACAGTAAAGCAGAGTAGTGAGTTATGGAGGGAAGAAAAGGGGGAAAGTGCCAGTCACAGTGTGGAGTGAAATAGTCCCTGGATGCCAGAAATCAAGAGGCCACAGTCATTGGTGTGCATGCCCTGAAATAAAAGGCCAGCCCAGAAATTATGTTGGACATAAGGCCTATGAAACGCAAATCAAAAGGAAAGAAAGTGGCCGTCAATTTCTAGAGGCTAAAATGTGTGCAAGGCATTTTATAAAGGGAAAGAAAGACACGTGGCAATGATGTTTAACAAATCTATGGAAAACTGTACCAACAGACATGGACACCAGAGTTCAAAGTATCTTGAATGAAATACCAGATTGTGTTCCCAAGCAGCCACAGTGAAACAAAGCATTTCACATGGCAAATAAACAAAAGCATATCATTCTGTTTTTCCATCATCTAGACTAATAATTCTGCTCCGCAAAATGTTTGCTAGACTTTCCAAATGTGAACTTGGTTTCTGCCTATCAAAAGCTCATCTACACTGACAATTTTAAAGCAACCTGCATGGAGTTTTATAAACTGTGTGCCTTATATGTTATTTAAAGTGCATTTATGTACGAGTTTACAGGCTGTTTGCTGCAAGGAACAGGGACAGTGATTTCTTCAAATGTCAGACCAAACTCCAGGGCCTCCCTGTTGCCCTCGAGAGTCAGGCCTGGCTGCCTTCATCCATCGAAACACTCCTTAAATATACAAGAACAGAATTATCTCTTAGATCTGAAATGCGGGGAAGACCAGATAAGGTTAGCTCTGTTCTGCAGCAAGTCTGATAAAAGTGCATTACTATGGCCATTAGACCTTGAAGGAGTACGCTAATATAAACACAGATCCCTCTGCTGACACCATATGCCTAGCAGGGGAGAAGTGAAACTTAAAAAAAGGTGGGGGTCTATCCATTGAGAAGAAAAGCTGAACTTTGCATTTAAATGGGAGAATCACATTTTATCGCATAAAATGGACAATGTATATCGCACAACAGTCATTCTAGGTTTTTATTAAAGGTGGCGGTTAACCCCTTCTAGCAATGCTAAAATGGTTTTGGTGGGATAAACACAACTAAAGTTATTAACGCAAATGTGATTTGGGCCATGCCGGGATCACCAGAGATGTGAAAAGCATGCCAATTATGATTCATATGACGCCCGTAATGTGCCATATTTTTGACTGATATAATTCCTGAGTAAATGAAGAAAAACTGTATCTCTTCACAGAAAGGATGTGCTGAGTCCATATTAGTCTCATGTGATTCACCTGGAAATATAGTTGTCAAAAATGTAAAGTTTTGGAAATCAAGGGTACTTGCCATGTAGTGAGATTTCTATGTCCTAAAAGCATGCCAAGCCCACCTGTCAAAGTGGGATGATGAAGTTCTCTCCTCACACTGCTAACCCAAAGCACTCCCCATCCCCTTATCCTATCAGCATACAGGTGGAAGGGGGGTATGGGTAATCAACCAATCCCATTTATGCGAATCATGACACATCTGTGATGTCATTTGCCCTATAACTAAGCCAGTTTGCCTCAGAACCGGGTTCTTCCATGAACAGAAAGAGATGACCTACTGCTGAAATCTGGCAAGAACATCCCAGCAGAGAGAGGATTAATCTTGAAGTGGAGACAGGAGCCAGGAGACATAGAAACTGATTGGGACCCATTGAAGGAAATAGAGGAGATCCTTGACTGACCCCCTTGGCTGTCTGAGTGGTGTGCCCTGATGCTCCCCGAGGCCCAGTCCAGAACTCTCCTGTAAGTAGAACTAACCCAAAAAAGCCATAGAGTCTGTAGGCCTCATATATTTTTCAGCATTGTTTTGGTGATCTCCCCATTGAAAATCCCCTGTTTGTCTCTGTAGATTATTAGCATATTTATCAAAGTAAATCAATTAATTCCTCCCTTTAATGTATGGGATCTATATTGTTGGCATTTGAAACCAACAATCTTTTCCCAGTGTGTTGTGTGCTGGTATAGTCATAAAGATTTGACAAAAGAATTAACCCCGAAACCTGCTTCTACGTGTGTGCACAGTGTTTAAAAACAAAATTCCCCATTGATCCCCTTCATGTTAAACCTGACGTGAGAAGCCCAATGGAACCTGTGCATACGCAAGGTGCCAAAATGAAATTGCCCCTGTGTACCCCTTGCATCTGTGCTAAACACCCCAAAATCGATTTTCCCATTTTGTTCTGATAAAAACCCAAAAGCTCTCTGTGTTATTGTTAGGTGTAGAAAAAATGAATTTCCCATTTCTTTCTCTTCTTTCCCATTGTAGCTTTGCCAAATAATTCATAACCGATTTTCCCATTGTGCTTTGAAAAATGAATGTTCCCATTTTCTTTCTCACATTGCATCTGTGATTCCAACCCAAACACCAATTTTCCCATTGTGAGCTGACTAATATCCCAAAGCCCTGTCTGTCCTTTTTAGGTGTAGAAAAATGAATTTCCCGTTTCTTTCTATTCTTTCCCATTGCAACTGTGCCAAGAAATTCAAAACCGATTTCCCCCTTTTGCTGTGCAAAATGAAATTTTCCAATTCCCTTTCTGTCTCCCATATTGTTTCTGTGGATAACACTCAAAATTCGATTTTTCCATTGTGTTCCCACTCCCTGTCACTGCCTTACGTTCAAAAGAGTCAAGTCTAATTGATGTTTGGGGGTGAGGGTTGCTGGGAGAAAAGCATAACCCTGTTTGCTATCAGTGTGTGTAAATTGTTCTTCTTCTGTCTTGGTGGGTGATATAAAAGTAATTAATTGTGACAGCATATCTCTGTGTCGGTACTTAACAGAAGTTATTTTGTTTTTGTGTTGCCATCTAGTTGTGATATTTGGCTAAATTAATGAATTAATAAATATCGTAATACACTCTGGCCTGGCCATTGTGGCACCGGGTATTTCTTGGGGTTGTGTGCAAGACGGGGTGGAGGACTTATCAAAAAGAACCTAGTATCAATCAAAGTGATTCATTGTGTGCCAAATTCATTGTGGGGGAAGGAGCTCCCTGACTTGGGCGTGAGCATGTAATAAACTGTGACAACAGCTAACTCAAAGGTTGGCTTCATGTGTACCAGGGCGTAGTAAGCATGCAATTTATGATTTACAATTAGTTTCACTGAAAAGGTTTAGCGTTCTAACAAATGGATCAGGGTTAAGGAAGCCACCTGTATAGACTAAGGTTAGGTTGAGTGCTCACTCAAGGCCAGTCGCTTTAGGAGGGTTGGGTAAACAAGAGTTTCCAAAGATGTGGAGGTCTGTTGTCTCAAGTTCCCAGAGATATTGTCTGAAAATATTATTGGGCAATGATGGCTAGCCTCCCCTCACTAACGTCTTTTCTCTTAAATTTACTACTGCACGCTTGTCACTCAAAACTGCTCTGTGGGTGATTCAAAGGACTATGAATGGGATTGTAAGCACCGTAGGTTGTGAATGTAAGGGTTCCAAAGTAGGCCATGTGTGATCCTGGTCATTGATGCACAGGATCCAGTAGCTTGCCCCCCAGTGGCTCTTTTAATAGCCAGACCGGGACATTTGGGAGAGTTGTCCCACTGGCAGGACAATGAGGGTGCCAGCAGGAGCACAGTGTTCCTGCTCAGAACCCTCATTGTCCTGGCAGCAGGACACCGTTCCAGTTCAGCACCTCCATTGTCAATGAGGGTAACGTGTTCCTCTGCCAGGACAATGTCCCATGAAGCTCCGGGCAGCAGAGCAGTGGCTGAGGACCTGACACTTTGCTCTGTGTCAACAGAGCATTATAATGGGAGCCAGTAGGCACTGATGAGAGGGAAGGAGGACTATTAGCAGGGACTTTTGTCCTTTAAGAAATGTGAATCGGGGTGATCAGAAGGGTGCATATTGAAATAATGACTATGGCTTTAAAACGCAAGAGGGATTTGTTATGCCTACATTAATCTGCATGACTATATTGTGACTTTGCATACAGGATGGGGAGAATAGAACAAAAGCCATACTCTTATTGCTCAACATATTTCTATGACGGTGTATATAGCGTAAAATGTTTATTATGAAAGCCTAGTTTATTATGTAATGTGGTTTGCTTTCAAGGCATTGCAATACATAAAGTATTAATGAAGCACATGAAATGAAAAGCAAAACTTTTGTCAACTAAACCTGGGAAGATGTGTTCAGTTGCTTAAATTGTCCACATCCCGGTTTCAATGTTTAACCAAAGTGTATGATCCTGGGAAAATCATTGAATCTCACTGCGTCTTATCTGCATCTCCATATGAGATTCACTTCGAAGCCGATGTTAATATATCATGCTGTCATTAAAAAAAGCTAATGACTATAGAGTTGCTCCATATATAAAAAATAGTGCAATTTAGGTATTTAGCACCACACAGTTATTGCACACTTGGCTTACTTATGGCAACTTATTCTGATGAGTCTAAATTTTGGTTGGATGAGGTGGTTGGTGTAGACCTATCTTGTTTTCTTGAGAAATGAGCTCTGATGAATTTTGCGCGAGGTATGGAGGGGCCGTGTTAGAAAGGCATTTGTGAGTGATTGACAATGCCTTAAAGGTGATTTGCTATTGAATGGGGAGACAGTGTACCTTTCTCCTACCCGAAGTGATGTGATTGTGCTTGGGGATGTTCAATGCTGAGTGGAGGGCATTGTTCTAGGTTACTTAGAGTTTGGGAATGTTTTGCTTGGTTCTGTCAGTGAATAAAACATTGCAGTAGTCTAATATTGAGCCTATGATGAAATGGGTGATGGTGAGGTGACTGTCAGCCAATAAGCAAGGTCTGCAGGCAGTGATACGTTTAATGGTGTGGGCAGCATAGGAGGGGATGGCGTTGACACTTGTCTTGTGAATGATAAGGAGGCATCTAGGTGCACTCTCTATGTCTCCACTGACTGAAATACTTGGATGGTTATACCATCTATTATTAATGAAGAGTACTGGTGACTCAGGTTTTTTAGGACTAGGGGAGGCCGACGAGAAGGAGTTAATTTTTTTGGTTGTTTAGACAGCAAGATGAGTGGTCATCCAGGGTTGGACAGTTAGATACACACATAGTTGAGATTAGCTGAGTTTTGAAGTTCGTTGCCTGATAGTGGGAGGAGAATCTGAGTATCATCGGCATAGTTGGTGTAGGATATGCAGATTGAGTAAAGGAGGCCGAATAAAGGTTTTGGGAATATGTTGTAGAGTGAGGGAGGGACACAGGATCCTCTTGGAACGCTACAGGTGATTGATGTTCGGGAGGTGCAAGCATTATCTGCAAAGACTTTAATTGATCTGTCTTTTAGGAAGAAGGCAACCCAATTGGAGACTTTGCCGAGAAGTGGCCATCAGTTGTGAGGTGATAAACTAGAATCTTTTGGGCTACACGGTTGAACGCTGCTGAGAGATTGAGGAGAAGCAAAAGAGCTGGCTTCCTTGAGTCCTTGAACTCGTCAAAGTGGTTCTTCAAATCGAGCGGAGATGATTCCGTGCCACAATCTGGGCAGAACCCTGATTGCCGACATCCCAGGATATGGTTGGTCTCAAGGTATTTCTGAACTTGGAGATAGGGTGTCCTGTCCAAAATCCTTGCAATGTCCTTTTCTGTGTAGTCACTTGTGTTGGTGCAATCCATACACAAGTGAGGAGGTTTGCATATATATTGCCCCACCAAGCTCTAATAGATGAGTTTCCTGCATCTGTAATGGTGCTGCATTTCTTTTTGTATTTTGTTATTTGTATGTCTTAAAATGGCATCTGCCACTGATGTTACCAAAAAAGTGGGCAGGTGCGATTGATACCATATGGAATCGCTTGCACTGCATTTAGAGGGAAAATTAGCAGGAGTTATTTCGTGGCTCGCCAAAACACTCCTGTAATGCTGGTCACTCCCTTGCCAGGATAACTCTGGCTACATGTCTCTGGATGATTTCCATCGCTTGATGAACATTCTAAGGGTACCAGAAAGCCTACGGTTGCAACGGGAAAGCCGCAAGAGTGCTACCACTCTTATTAGGTCGAATTGTTGGTGGAGTTCAGAGAAAACCAGGATATTCCTTAGTAGGTGGAGTTATATAGGTTGGCCTTCTTTGATCCAACATTGACCTGAGCAGGAAGGAGAGAGTTAAGTCCAAAATAATATTAAAATTGTGGGCATAGTTGGATGGGTCAGAAGGGAGGCCCAATAGGAGGGACATGCGAAAGTGATTGTACTGGAAGGGGGAGAATGAATGCAGTGATCAACGTTTTGTATCCATTGTGGCTGCATCTGCTCTCTGCCACCCAGGAATGGGTTCCTGTGATGCTGTGCATGGTTCTATTGCAATTAACTTTGGGGGAGGCGAGGTATTGGAGGTGGGGGAGCAAGGCACAGAAAAATGGCGGCATGGGGGGATTGGTGCCAGAAGGTAGAAAGGAAAGAATGGTGCAAGCCTGTGTTTCTAGCCTCATGATTGGCTAGCACCTCTCTGGCACCTCTGCCCCAGGTGCTAATTGTAAGGAACACATGGTGGTAACAGTAAAGACAGACACAAGTCATCCCCGGTTAAGGGTGTTTTTTATAAACAACATGCATGTTGGAAAATGCCCAATCTAACCTAAATCTAAGGTGGGAGCAAGCTTCGACCTTCAAATGAAAAATAAGGCAGTCCTTGTGGCGTCTGCTCAAAGTAAAAGGGCCTACACAAAAAGAAAACTATTGCCAGTCCTTACAACTAATACAGAAAGAGTGTGGAATGGGGTTTTCAATAAAGAAAGAAGTGTTCTCAAATATTATGTCAGGATGGGCTTTAGCCAGGCATCTCCTTTCCCCACGTTTTGAGCAAGGGATAAGTTGGCAGTCCTGTGCACAGCACACGCTTGAGCTTTCCCAGCACAAGCTGACAGTTCCTTTGCAAGTATCAGGTTCTACCTTGGATAAGGCTCTCTTCTATAAAAGGTCTCTTGCCTTCAGGGACCTGATGGGTTTGAAAAGTAACAAACAAAAGTTCCTTTCAAATGTTCGGTTAGTGATACCTTAAGCCCTGGGTGTCTCTCTACTGGCTTAAAGCCCTTGGGAAACATATTCAACAAAACATTTACAAAGTGTAAAGTGTTTTATATGGTAGTTAGGGTGATAATGGCTCACCCTCACCTCCCCCTCTACCGGGCGCAGACACTTCTCAGTTTTCAGCCTCCCTCTTTCAGGTTCACTATGCCTTTTCCTTGGTTCACAAATTTGAATGTCTTTTTAACAAGTTCATGGTGAGCCTCCCTTTCTTGGGTTCACCCTTGTCAGCACTACTTTTCATTTAGGCAACAGACTCCACCCCTTTTACACACAATTTTGGGGTGTGGTTCTTCACCCCTGAGTCCCCCTCTTCCGGGCACAGACCCCTCTTGAATCCCAGCCTCCCTCCTCCGTGTTCACTAGGGCTTTTCACACAATTTTAGGGTGATGGTTCTTCACCCCTGGATCTCCCTCCTCTGGGTGCAGACACCTCTCATTGGCCTCCCTCTGCCGGGTTCACTCTTGGCAATCGTCTCTCCCACCATGCGAGATTCATTTTCTTTAGCTTTCAATTACTTGCGTCAAAGACTTTCGACTGTACAGCTGATGTTGCACAACCTCTGTAGGACCACTTTGACCTTCTTCCGCTCCCGCACAGCCTTCTGGTTCTTGTTGTTTCAACACAAAACAAAGGGGGATCATCCAGAGTCTTTCACAAGAGCACCCATGTGGCGCCAGAACACTCTGCAGCTGGTCTTGAAGGTTTTATTAGCGTCCTGTAGTTTCACCACTGCGTCTCCCTCTATCAGGCTCAGAACCTTCTTGAAGTTCTTCAAGGTTCTCCCTCTGCCAGGTTCGGACTCTGCTTCCCAAAAGTCACAATTTTAGCAAAAAAAGGGCTTGGGACTACAAGTCACAGAATGCATTGGGCCGATTTTGCACCCACTTTGTGTCTACCAAAATGGCACTTTCTGTCTTTGGGAGCTGCAGGGGCCAAAGGGGGATGTCTGTGGGAGGCCATGGTCTCTCCCTCTGCCCCTCAGAGACCTGGGCTTGCCTGCCTAGCCCAGGGGAGGAGTTTAACTGTCAATACCACTAGGCAACCCCAGCTGCCCCTGGTCTTGCCTTCTGGGGGGACAGTTTCCTCCTCCACACTGCAATCTCCTCTCAGGTAACAGGGCCAGTGTTTGGGTGCTTTTCTTCTCCTCTTCCGGGCCTCCCAGGGTCTCTCCAACTCATTAGGGCTCTCTCCTGCTCTCTGGTACCTTCCAGCATCCCGACTTGCTCTCAATGCTGTTCCTGGCTGCTGCTTTTATACTCCCAGCTAGAGTTAATTGGAGTCAGGTGTGAATAGTTGTCCATCGCTGCCTGACTCTGCATGACACGTTATCTGGACATTAACAAGAGGGAGTCCTGGGAGTCCATCTGCCAGACAGTCCTGGTTACGAGAGACTTACCCAGAGTCTTTAGCTCACTATCTTTCACAGAGAAGAAATATCCCAACCATATCAGTCTTTGTCCTGCCCGGGGGCAGTCCAGCACCGAAATGCTAGGCAAATCTCCTCTGAACAAGAGTACCAATAGCAATCCCAGACACATGTTTCGGTCTGGTTGGACCTCATCAGTAGGGTTTAGCTGTGCCTCTCTATAGAATAGTGAGCAAGGGTCCATGTCTGGACTCCCCTATTAACTTAGGGTGAGACCCAAAGTTACTTAAATATGCAAATTAACAAGGGGGGATCCTGTGAGTGCCTTTGCCAGACATTAGTCCTGGTTACGAGAGATTTACCCAGAGTCTTTAGCTCACTATCTTTCACAGAGAAGAAATATCCCAACCATATCAGTCTTTGTCCTGCCCTGGGGCAGTCCAGCACCGAAATGCTAGGCAAACCTCCTCTGAACAAGAGTACCAACAGGAACCCAAGACACGTGCTTCGGTCTGTTTGGACCTCATCAGTAGGATGGAGCTGTGCCTCTCTAAGAATAGTGAGCAAGTGATCCACATCTGGATTCCCCTAGTAACTTAGGGTGAGACCCAAAGTTACTTAAATATGCAAAATTATAAGGGGGGTTCCTGGGAGTCCCTCTGCCAGACATTAGTCCTGGTTATGAGAGACTTACCCAGAGTCTTTAGCTCACTATCTTTCACTGAGAAGAAATATCCCAACCATATCAGTCTATGTCCTGTCCTGGGGCAGTCCAGCACTGAAATGCTAGGCAAATCTCCTCTGAACAAGAGTACCAACAGCAACCCCAGACAATTGTTTCAGTCTGGTTGGACCTCATCAGTAGAGTGGAGCTGTGCCTCTATAAGAATAGTGAGCAAGGGGTCCACGTCTGGATTCCCCTAGTAACTTAGGGTGAGACCCAAAGTTACTTAAATATGCAAATTAACAAGGGGTGTGTCCTGGGAGTCCCTCTGCCAGACATTAGTCCTGGTTACGAGAGACTTACCCAGAGTCTTTAGCTCACTATCTTTCACAGAGAAGAAATATCCCAACCATATCAGTCGTTGTCCTGCCCTGGGGCAGTCCAGCACCGAAATGCTAGGCAAACCTCCTCTGAAAAAGAGTACCGACAGGAACCCCAGACACGTGCTTCGGTCTGGTTGGACCTCATCAGTAGGGTAGAACTGTGCCTCTCTAAGAATAGTGAGCAAGGGGTCCACGTCTGGATTCACCTAGTAACTTAGGGGAGACCCAAAGTTACTTAAATATGCAAATTAACAAGGGGAGGTCCTGAGAGTCCCTCTGCCAGACATTAGTCCTGGTTATGAGAAACTTACCCAGAGTCTTTAGCTCACTATCTTTCACAGAGAAGAAATATGCCAACCATATCAGTCTTTGTCCTTCCCTAGGGCAGTCCAGCACTGAAATGCTAGGCAAATCTCCTCTGAACAAGAGTACCAACAGCAACCCCAGGCATGTGCATCGGTCTGGTTGGACCTCATCAGTAGGGTGGAGCTGTGCCTCTCCAAGAATAGTGAGCAAGGGGTCCACTTCTGGATTCCCCTAGTAACTTTGGGTGAGACCCAAAGTTACTTAAATATGCAAATTAACAAGGGGGGACCTGGGAGTCCCTCTGCCAGACATTAGTCCTGGTTACGAGAGACTTACCCAGAGTCTTTAGCTCACTATCCTTCACAGAGAAGAAATATCCCAACCATATCAGTCTTTGTTCTGCCCTGGGGCAGTCCAGCACCGAAATGCTAGGCAATTCTCCTCTGAATAAGAGTACCAACAGCAACCCCAGACACGTGTTTCGGTCTGGTTGGACCTCATCAGTAGGGTGGAGCTGTGCCTCTCTAAGAATAGTGAGCAAGGGGTCCACGTCTGGATTCCCCTAGTAACTTAGGGTGAGACCCAAAGTTACTTAAATATGCAAACTAACAAGGGGGGGTCCTGGGAGACCCTCTGCCAGAAATTAGTCCTGGTTACGAGAGACTTACCCAGAGTCCTTAGCTCACTATCGTTCACAGAGAAGAAATATCCCAACCATATCAGTCTTTGCCGTGCCCTGGGGCAGTCCAGCACCGAAATGCTAGGCAAATCTCCTCTGAACAAGAGTACCAACAGCAACCCCAGACACGTGTATCAGTCTGGTTGGACCTCATCAGTAGGGTGGAGCTGTGCCTCTCTAAGAATAGTGAGCAAGGGGTCCACGTCTGGATTCCCCTAGTAACTTAGGGTGAGACGCAAAGTTACTTAAATATGCAAATTAACAAGGGGGGGGTCCTGGGAGTCCCTCTGCCAGACATTAGTCCTGGTTACAAGAGACTTACCCAGAGTCTTTAACTCACTATCTTTCACAGAGAAGTAATATCCCAACCATATCCGTCTTTGTCCTGCCCTGGGGCAGTCCAGCATGGAAATGCTAGACAAACCTCCTCTGAACAAGAGTACCAACAGGAACTCCAGACACGTGCTTCGGTCTGGTTGGACCTCATTGGTAGGGTGGAGCTGTGCCTCTCTAAGAATAGTGAGCAAGGGGCCACATCTGGATTCCCCTATTAACTTAGGGTGAGACCCAAAGTTACTTAAATATGCAAATTTATAAGGGGGGTTTCTGGGAGTCCCTCTGCCAGACATTAGTCCTGGTTATGAGAGACTTACCCAGAGTCTTTAGCTCACTATCTTTCACAGAGAAGAAATATCCCAACCAAATCAGTCTTTGTCCTGACCTGGGGCAGTCCAGCAACAGAATGGTAGGCAAATCTCATCTGAACAAGAGTACCAACAGCAACCGCAGACACTTGTTTCGGTCTGGTTGGACCTCATCAGTAGGGTGGAGCTGTGCCTCTCTAAGAATAGTGAGCAAGGGGTCCACGTCTGGATTCCCCTAATAACTTAGGGTGAGACCCAAAGTTACTTAAACATGCAAATTAACAAGGGGGGGGGGGTTCCTGGGAGTCCCTCTGACAGACATTAGTCCTGGTTATGAGAGACCTACCCAGAGTCTTTAGCTCACTATCTTTCACAGAGAAGAAATATCCCAACCATATCAGTCTTTGTCCTGCACTGGGGCAGTCCAGCACCGAAATCCTAGGCAAATCTCCTCTGAACAAGAGTACCAACAGCAACCCCAGACACGTGTTTCGGTTTGGTTGGACCTCATCAGTAGGGAGGAGCTGTGCCTCTCTAAGAATAGTGAGCAAGGGGTCCACATCTGGATTCCCCTAGTAACTTAGGGTGAGACCCAAAGTTACTTAAATATGCAAATTAACAAGGGGGTGTCCTGGGAGTCCCTCTCTCAGACATTAGTCCTGGTTACAAGAGACTTACCCAGAGTCTTTATCTCACCATGCTTCACAGAGAAGACATATCCCAACCTTATCAGTCTTTGTCCTGCACTGGGGCAGTCCAGCACCGAAATCCTAGGCAAATCTCCTCTGAATAAGAGTACCAACAGCAACCCCAGACACGTGTTTCGGTTTGGTTGGACCTCATCAGTAGGGAGGAGCTGTGCCTCTCTAAGAATAGTGAGCAAGGGGTCCACGTCTGGATTCCCCTAGTAATTTAGGGTGAGACCCAAAGTGACTTAAATATGCAAATTAACAAATGGGGGTCCTGGGAGTCCCTCTGCCAGACATTAGTCCTGGTTACGAGAGACTTACCCAGAGTCTTTAGCTCACTATCTTTCACAGAGAAGAAATATCCCCACCATATCAGTCTTTGTCCTGCCCTGGGGCAGTCCAGCACAGAAATGCCAGGCAAATCTCCTCTGAACAAGAGTACCAACAGCAACCCCAGACACGTGCTTCGGTCTGGTTGGACCTCATCAGTAAGGTGGAGCTGTGCCTCTCTAAGAATAGTGAGCAAGGGGTCCACGTCTGGATTCCCCTAGTAACTTAGGGTGAGACCCAAAGTTACTTAAATATGCAAATTTATAAGGGGGGGTTCCTGGGAGTCCCTCTGCCAGACATTAGTCTTGGTTATGAGAGACTTACCCAGAGTCTTTAGCTCACTATATTTCACAGAAAAGAAATATCCCAACCATATCAGTCTTTGTCCTGCCTTGGGACAGTCCAGCACCGAAATGCTAGGCAAATCTCCTCTGAACAAGAGTACCAACAGCAACCCCCGACATGTGTTTTGGTCTGGTTAGACCTCATCAGTAGGGTGGAGCTGTGCCTCTCTAAGAATAGTGAGCAAGGGGTCCACGTCTGGATTCCCCCAGTGACTTAGGGTGAGACCCAAAGTTACTTAAATATGCAAATCAACAGTGGAAGGTCTTGGGTGTCCCTCTGCCAGACATTAGTCCTGGTTACGAGAGACTTGCCCAGAGTCTTTAGCTCACTATCTTTCACAGAGAAGAAATATCCCAACTATATTAGTCTTTGTCCTGCCCTGGGGCAGTCCAGCACCGAAATACTAGGCAAATCTCCTCTGAACAAAAGTACCAACAGCAACCCCAGACACGTGTTTCGGTCTGGTTGGACCTCATCAGTAGGGTGGAGCTGTGCCTCTCTAAGAATAGTGAGCAAGGGGCCCACGTCTGGATTCCACTAGTAACTTAGAATAAGACCCAAAGTTACTTAAATATGCAAATTAACAAGGGGGGTGTCCTGGGAGTCCCTCTGCCAGATATTAGCCCTGGTTACGAGAGACTTACCAAGAGTCTTCAGCTCACTATCTTTCACAGAGAAGAAATATCCCATCCATATCAGTCTTTGTCCTGCCCTGGGGCAGTCCAGCACCAAAATTCTAGGCAAATCTCCTCTGAACAAGAGTACCAACAGCAACCCGCGACATGTGTTTCGGTCTGGTTGGACAAAACAAAACTTCAACAATAAACAGGTAAACAGGTTAATAGTACCTGATAAGGTTTAGATTAACACAAAGCACAGTTTTGATTTTAGAAATAGTTACAGATTGTACATGCCGTCCTTTGTTTAATTTCCTGCACACTTGAAAATGCTAGCTAAAGACTCTGGGTAAGTCTCTCATAACCAGGACTAATGTCTGGCAGAGGGACTCCCAGGAACCCCCCTTATAATTTTGCATATTTAAGTAACTTTGGGTCTCACCCTAAGTTACTAGGGGAATCCAGATGTGGATCACTTGCTCACTATTCTTAGAGAGGCACAGCTCCACCCTACTGATGAGGTCCAAACAGACCGAAGCACGTGTCTTGGGTTCCTGTTGGTACTCTTGTTCAGAGGAGGTTTGCCTAGCATTTCGGTGCTGGACTGCCCCAGGGCAGGACAAAGACTGATATGGTTGGGATATTTCTTCTCTGTGAAAGATAGTGAGCTAAAGACTCTGGGTAAATCTCTCGTAACCAGGACTAATGTCTGGCAAAGACACTCACAGGATCCCCCCTTGTTAATTTGCATATTTGAGGTACTTTGGGTCTCACCCTAAGTTAATAGGGGAGTCCAGACATGGACCCCTTGCTCACTCTTCTATAGAGAGGCACAGCTAAACCCTACTGATGAGGTCCAACCAGACCGAAACATGTGTCTGGGATTGCTATTGGTACTCTTGTTCAGAGGAGATTTGCCTAGCATTTCGGTGCTGGACTGCCCCCGGGCAGGACAAAGACTGATATGGTTGGGATATTTCTTCTCTGTGAAAGATAGTGAGCTAAAGACTCTGGGTAAGTCTCTCGTAACCAGGACTAATGTCTGGCAGATGGACTCCCAGGACTCCCTCTTGTTAATGTCCAGATAACGTGTCATGCAGAGTCAGGCAGCGATGGACAACTATTCACACCTGACTCCAATTAACTCTAGCTGGGAGTATAAAAGCAGCAGCCAGGAACAGCATTGAGAGCAAGTCGGGATGCTGGAAGGTACCAGAGAGCAGGAGAGAGCCCTAATGAGTTGGAGAGACCCTGGGAGGCCCGGAAGAGGAGAAGAAAAGCACCCAGAGTCACACAGATTTGTAAAAATGCATGGGGCAAATAGAACCCTGTTTCCTTTTCACCCAAAAGCAATGCAATCTCGGTCTGCTATCAGGGTCACTTACTCACTCTCAGCAGAGAGTGTATAATGTTCAATGGAAATTACACTAGTTTCACTTTGCAGAGCACTTCTCCCCTGAGCACCCAAAACCTAGGCATCAATTACATACAGCACCCCTCTGTTTAAAGGCCAGGTCTTGGGAGTCGGGACAGGTTAGGAATTTTGTGCTGGGTCAAGGGCACCCTTTTGTTAAATACAATGCTTAAGGAGTGGTGACAGTTGAGACTTTCATTTTGGGACAAAAACATCTTTCGTTGAAAGGCAGGGTTTCGCAAGTGGTAACAGTTGGGAATTTCATTTTGGGAATGGAACACTACTTTGTTTTAAGGCAAGTTTTATAGAGTGGTGACAGTTGGGAATTTCGTTTTGTGGCAAGGACATTTTGTTTTAAAGGCAAGGTTTCGGAATGGTGACAATTATCAATTTCGCTTGTGGCAAGGACACCTTTTGTTGAAAGGCAGGGTTTTCGGAAGTGGTATCATTTGGGAATTTTGTTTTGTGGCAAGGACACCCCTGTTCAATAGATCAATCTTAGGTGGACAGGAAAAATTAAGGCACCCAATTACATTTACGTGACTATAACTGAATTCCCACTAGGAAAGAGGGTGGAAGACTTGATCTCTTCCAAGCTCCCCTGCTTCAATCTATTTGGGAATTAATTAAATTAATATACAGTCAAATATGCTAAGGGTCTACATAATGTGCCCCCTCCCACTATGAAGGAAATATATTAAGGTAGGCAGAGACCCCACACACCTGGTTTTAATGGATACATTGTACCTCTAATTTGGGGTGCTCAGGGAAGACAGCCAAGCTTTTCTGGGAGAACAGCTCAGGTCTTGTCACAGGCTGCTGTCAAAGACAGTCCCAGCATACATCCCTCAGTTAGCTGTCCTTAAGAATCAGGGCCCAGTCAGCTGTTGCCTCCCCCAGTTTCTCTTTCCCATGCAAAGTTTAAGACTTTTCAAAGTTAAGGTCTCTCCACCCAAGATGGTTTCCTGTCAGGTTTTCCTTTTTCTCCTTCTCCTCTCGGTCTGTCTTTGTTCCCTTTCTGCAAAGTGCAAGTGCTTTTTAATGTATAAGCCACACCTCTAATTATTACAATTAAAACGTGCCAGTTTATTGGTGCTAACCTTTTCCTTAGAGGATTATTATTATTAAGCATTTTTATAATGTGCGAAATGCCCACACGCCTCAGTGCACAAAAGAGGCAAAAGACAGGATGGGATTGGGCTGAGACAGGGGAGCGCCGGAAGCTGGAAAGAAATGAAACTAATCGTTAGAATTAAGAAGCAAGTCTTTCTGGATTTTTTTTATTGATGAAGGACTGAACAATTCCTAAATTACGTTGGAATGGAGTTCCAAAGACGTGGAGCCACTGTGTCGAAACTGGTGCCACCAAAACTCTCAAGTTTATAACGTGGTTGAAAAAGTGTATTGAACAATTAGAATGAAGGGAGCTCGTGATGGGGCTTGCTGAAGCCTCTTGTCTTCCTCTCATGAGATAACCCCTCTCTGCCGATAGGCCCTTGATGGAAGTGAAGTGGAGAGGTGCACACCTTCCATCATTTACATTTTTTTTTACATGATAGCTTTTTACTCAAAAAGTCCCTACATGGCAACATTTTGTAATTTACCAATCAATGCCCTAATATAAAGATATTACTGTTCCCTTCAGCATGACGCATTGGTGGAGCTTACTTTCATTTCGGCACATTATTGCCCAGGCGCTATGGATTTTTTCCCTTTTTGGAAAAACAAACATAGTTGGCAATATGAAACTTCCTAGTCAGATATCTAATTTAGCCACCCAGTAGTTCCCCAACTTTCATATTTCTAACATTTTCAGGGCAGCTAGAAACACCTTTGAGGATGCCCCAGGGTTATCGAAAATTGGATTCAGATACAAATGGCATCAGCACCACCACCTTGGGAACAGCTTCAAAATGATACCTGTCACAACTCTGTAAGTATTATGATCTCAAAGTTATTGAATACAATGACATTTTTAATGAAAGTCAATTGCCATATATTTAACATGGATAAATTGTAGTTTCATTCTTCCATTTCCTTGAAACCACATGGTTCAGAGCATCTGCATGCAGTCTCTGGGCTGAATGTTGATTTAAGTCTGGGGTAAAAGCATTAGCCTTTTGTTCTTTGAGAGCTGATAGGTTGAAGAGATTTTTATCCTGCAGCAGATGGTTCACCTCTGCCCTGTGACATCATGAGGCCATGCTGGCATTTGCCATTTTCCCATTGTAATCTTGAGATGACCGCAATTCTGATCTAATAGTGTATTTTTACCCACCCAGGCTGAGTCTGTGTTGTTCTAGCCACCTAGCAACCTAGCATACAGGAGCCTCAAATAGATCTCCCTTCCAGATAAGGAGCCCACCAGATCTGCCAGGGGGGGAAGTCACTTCTGAATTCTGCACAGCAATTAGAAAGATGTGTCTGTCATGGGCTCATAAGAGATTTACATGTTGCATTTACAAGAAAATAGCCTTTTCACTTTGTTACATGTATTTTTCAGGTTAAGCAATAACTTGCATCTCACCATCATTGTTCACTTTATCATCCTGACATGTCCATACTTAACAACATTTTTCCCAATTGTGAAATGCAAATGTGATGTCAGTATCTGTGTTGAAAAGTGAGCCTTAGTCACCTGAAAATTAAAAATACTAACATGGCTTTGAATTTTGCAAACAAGGCCCAGTCTGTATTCTTAATTTTCATGGTGTACAGAATTTTGATGTGTGTCAGTTTCAATGCCAAATGCCACTTTTCTCTTTCAGCCAATAATTTATTTATTTGCAGTTACATTTATTTGCATTTACTTTTCAGCATACTTTGTGTTTCAACTGCAGAAATCCCAGTATTTGGATTTGCTAGGCACATTTAGCAGTATTGGATCTTTAAGGCAGGCTTTTCATTCACCAGTGTGCCTTGCCACACAAACAATATATTTTAAATTAGAGACGTAGCATGGCCTTTCCTTTTGTGTGCTCGGGCGGTCATGAAACCCAACAATATTCTATTCTATTCTATTCCATGATTGCCAAGTGTAGACATCGTCAAAATTAAAACTCACAAGCAATTAATGAATTTGAAGCAACAAAGTATATTGTCAGAAGTGATGTCACCATGCAATGCCTCCGTTTTGGCTTGGGAAAGTTGCAGAGGGTTTATAAATTTTCTTTTTTTTTCGGCCAGATTCCTCTGATTCTGCAGTTTGGTGTCTACTGCACCTACCTCGGCACATGCGCCCTAATCTTCCACTGTGTTGTTGGATAATTTTGCCAATCTGGCAGCTCTCTTAAAAATACAAAACCAATTAACTGTAAGAGCAGTTAGAGGAGGAAAGGCAAGCACATTCAAGTATGGTATTCGGGGGATTGTGGGATGAGTCAGGGGGAGGTGACACAGGGGGATGTGGAATGACAGGATACAAAAAGAGTGTGAAGCCGGCAAGGGCATGCCATAATTACGCAATAACGCACAAGAATTGTGCTGAATGTGCAGACAGCGGGAGGGTATGAGGTATAATGTAATAAGTCTCTATCATCCCTGTTGTGGTGTACTGTAATAAGTCTCTATCATCCCTGTTTTTGACTTTAAGGAGATTACGGAAGCTGATCTCTCTAACGTTGTTTCTCTTCTTAAACCTTCCTCATGTCCCGATGATATTTGACCTGCCTCCAAAATTAAAGAATCATTTGCCTGCATGGTTCCTTGGGTTATGCGCCTGGCCAACTCGTCTTTTGCTACCTCTAATGTTCCTGACTCACAAAAATAAAAATTGGATCTCTCCTGTTATTAAAAAGTACACCCCTGATCCATCCTCTGTAGGCAACTACCGTTCCATTACTAATGTTACTTTTTGGTTGAAGATTCTGGATAGGGTTGCGTACTCTCAGATTCAGCAACACATCAGGGATAATTACCTACTAGGCTCTCATCAGTCTGGCTTTTGGGCCCTTCATGGTACGGAGACTGCACTGGTAGACCTGAAAACAAACCTATGCCACACTGTAGATTTGGGTCAGATCGTGCTATTGATGCTCTTGGACCTATCTGCAGCGTTGAATATTGTGGATCACTCCCTGCTGCTTGAGATGCTGGGACCCATCGCTAACTGTTCCAGCAGTGCCCCACACTGGCTGGCCTCTTTTTTTGGTCCTAGATCTGCCCGGGTTCCCTCCAGTGGCTTCAAATCCCCTCCTGAACATCCTACACGCAGTGCTCCACTGGGAGCTTGCCTCTCCCCAACACTGGTTAACCTATACACACAACCTTTCTTCCACCTTCTTGATAGTTTCTGCATAGATTATACTAATTACGCTGATGATACACAGGTCTGCGTAGATTATACTAATTACGCTGATGATACACAGGTCTTATTTAAACTTACCAGTGATTACGAGATGGACCTCAAAAGGATTACTTTCATTTACGCTAAAATAGAAGAATGGATGATTAATAACACTTTGGGTCTTAATGGAAATAAAACCAGGCTTATGCTTGTTGGTACCACTCAGCGCCTTCTGAAGCTGAACCCTAGATATGTTGCATTCGACGCTGCTGGTTCTTCCATCAAAACTAGTCCCTGGGTTAAAACTCTGGGAGTCTATTTTGATTCATCACTAAACTTGAAGAAACAAGCCAGTCGGGTCAAGGCATCTTGTGCTTATACTACACGTTTGAGTAGGCAAATAAAACCTTTCTTATCTGAATCCAATACTGCCTCCCTTGCTGCTGCCCTGGTCAACTCCAAACTTGACTATGGCAATAGCCTGTTGGCAGGTACTTCTAAGTCCAACTTGGACATGCTCCAAGTTGCTCAAAATAACACGGTTCGAGCTGTTTGTGGCATCCCTAGAAGGAATCACATCACTGAGGGACGTGTATGCCTTCATTGGCTTCCAATAAAACATTGCATCACCTATTAGGTCCTGCTTCTCACTTACAAATGCCTTATTGGTAAAGCGACAGTCTATCTTAAGGATCGAATTAAGCGTCCATGTTCCTCTCCCTCTCTCCGCTCCAGCAATTCTAACAGACTTGAGCCTCCCAGATTTAAGCTGAAGCGCTTTGGGGGGCACTAGTTTTGATTCCATTGCCGCTCGTTTGTGAAACCCTCTCCCCACCTCTCTCTATTTCTGCTTTGATTTACCCTATTTTAAAAGATCTCTTAAAACATTTATTTTGAATTTGAATGATTAGGCATCTCCTTGGTTACTCATGCCCCTCTGGTTACTGACGCTTCTCTGTAGTGCTGCACACTAATCCTTTGGACAAGTTGTGTCTTATAAACGTTATATAACAATACCAATAACTGGTCAGTGTTGTTATTGTTACCCAGATAAGAGATAAACTACTACTGTAATTGGCATAGGTTTTTGAAAAATTGGATGATACACAATGCACCCTTTGCCCTGGTACGAGATGCTTTGTCTCAGCTAGTGTGGCTAGCATTCCAATGGTCGAAGCAGAACTGCAACTGCAACAGTCTGTACAGTATTGCATACAAATAAAATAAAAACACATTCATTACATTAAGAATTAAAAAACCTCAGATGATCAATATAAAGAATAAGCATCAAAACAAATCCTAAATTATTAATAAATCAATAGCAAAAGTGAAAAATGTACTATGGAGGGTGGATGAATTCCTGGGAGCTAATTGATTTAGTGGTCACCCAATTGTTTTTGTTGTTGCTTTACTGCATGCCTCTGTTCAATATGAAGATATGGAGTGGTGAGACAACTGATAAAATAAGACTTGAATGGTGTAAGGATTGCAACTGTTTCATTGTGATCAGACCTATTTACAAATTGTAACACACTTATGCTATTTATTTGATTTCTTGTATAGGCCCTTATTCATTTTAAAGAGGATGGGAGTGAGCTTTGAGAGATAATGAAGTGTGAAAGATTGGCGAAATTATAGCCCAACCCCTTATGTAGACGAGGAAGAGGGGCATGATTGTAAAATCTGAAATAATTGTCCATGGAAATGTCGAGTGGTTGAGAATTTCACCCACCTCTCACACGTAGGAACGGATTTACGTTATTAATTAAAATACGAACATTTCGAAGACAAACATTTTGAATTCTAAATGCTTGTATTCGAAATAATAAGGCCACGGCTAAATTGCCTTTGTATGCCACGCTCCCCCACACCCTAAAATACCTTTTGCCGACACACTTCGATGTGTTTGCCGCCGAGTCCCTGCAGCACCAGTTCCCACTTCTGTGGATGGGAACCGGGGCTGCAGAGTCCTTTTTGTTTTGGATGTGGGGGACACTCCTGCAACCCCCGATTCCATTATAGCGAAAAAGGGTGCAGGGGACACCCCCGCAACTCCCGCTTCCCTTGTTCATTATAATGAAAAACAAATAGCTGAAATGTTCAGCGTTTCCGGCTGCACGTAATTGTGGTACAGCAGAAATCCTTTAATTTCAACCATTTGTTTTTTTTACAGTATTTTCGTGCAATACCCGTTGAAACACATCAGTAGATGGTGCATAATAGATATGATTATGATTTTCTTCCTCATATTCAGAATACCTGGTTTGTCATTAATCAACAAATGACACACACGGTTATTACGCGTGTACATATCTAGTAAATTGTGCTTACCCATCTAAAATTCATTGGATTTTTTGTAAAATAATGATTACATTTAATTTTGTGCACACATCATCAGGCCACAATTTAGAGCCATAATGGTTTGAAGTTTTGATCATGACTAGGCATTAGAGAAATAAAGCAGTTAATTGCAGAATTGTTGGCCGAACCATGGTCCACTGTTCTTGAAGGGTGTCACTTGGTTTTTGATACATCAGGTTGATGAGTCATTTGCCCAGTGGATGTGGGGTGAACCAGATTCAACCTGGTCCCTAATCGTGGGTGCACCAGGTAGGCTTTCAACTCCACAGCCACTGCTGCAGCAAAGAGCGATGGGAGTCTGAATGCCTACGTGTCACAGAATTCCCCCTTTCTCACCTGGGAGCGATCCTTGCAGGATTTCTTGGGCGGTGTCTTCTTACGCACGGACCTGGTCTTGTTTAAGCCCGCGCAAGCCTCTTCTGTCTCCAGCGTGCGTTCAGAGTTCCGGGATTCAGATACTCTGGGATCCAGGAATGAAGAAGGTGCGCACACGGCGCACGAGTCCAGGAAACAAGGAAGAAGGAAGAGGGGTATGGGAATGGAATTAGGAGGTCCAGGAACAATGATAACAGAGTAGCGAACTACAGAGCACACGTCTAGTCGCTGCTTGCAATAGCATTGAGATGCGCGGGGCCGCAGGGGCGCGGCCTATTTGTAAAATTCGCTACGTCTGATGTAAAGACAGAGGAAGGCGTTTCACGTTAGACAGCCATGTTGGAAGTATCAAGGAGTGCAAGCCCCGTTGTGATAAGGACCATGAAGTCCAAAAGGGGCGCATTCTGTGGGTCATGACAGCATGCCTCCTCCGGAGACCCGTTCCACCGGGTTTGCCCGGGTGTATGAGATGGTATCTTCTGAGCAATCGAGGGATGTTCAGATTAGAAGTTGGTTCCCAGGTTCTTTCATTTGGAGTATATCCTTTCCATTCAACCAGGTATTGAAGCTGACCCCGTTTATACCTGGAATCGCATATTCGGGACACTTCATATTCTACTTGGTCATCCACCACTACAGGAGGGGGTCTGCAAGATTTCCAGGAGGATCGGATGAAGGGTTTTACTAAAGAAGTGTGGAAAAACTGGATGAATTTTCATCCAGGAGTCGGATAGCTTGAGCCGGTATGAGACTGGATTTATGATTTCCTTGATGGAAAATGGACCATAGTACCGGGGGGCCAATTTGTTTGGTCGTAAATGTCGGGGTAGTAACTTCGAGGACAACCAGACTTGATCACCAACTGTATAAGAAGGCCCTGGTCTTCTTTTAGAATCTGCATATTGCTTAGTATGTATTCTGGCCTTCTCTAAGTGTTCTTTGGCTTCCTTGTGTACATTGATGAGTGTTTCCATCCAGGAGTTGACGGTAGGAACTGGTGTGGGATGTGGAAGAACAGAGGGTAACACTGATGGATGGAATCCTTGACTGCAATAAAAGGGGCTGGTCTTAATTGCTGAGTGATCGGAATTGTTGAAAAAAGAAAGGCTGGGCTTAGGGTTACAGCTGGTCTGTTGGGCGACTCTTTGGGATGTTCTAATTAAAGTTAAATGATTTTCTGTTCATGAAAATAATCAGTGTTATGTCGCAGGTCACTGGGCCAACGGTAAGCCACAGATGAAACCATCAATAATAAAGAAAAACGCATGCAAACTCATGAAAAAATGTCCAGGACATTGCGCCTTATTTCAATTAGGATTTGTATTTATTCTCATCTGAAAATGTATCCAATAACAGGTGCCCTTATCCAATTACACGTGTTTCGGCCACTTTAGGCCTTTTTCAAATTTAGGGCTCGTATATTGCACTAATAAATCATATGCATAATAATGTATTACATCATACATGTTGAAATTGAAACATAAATTGAAAAACATAATTACCCAAGTGATGGTGAGGATGGGGGACACACAAACAAAGCAAGAGAGAAAAGACAAATGCCACATTAGCGTCAGTAAATACCTTATTAATGTGCGTAATGTATAAACCACAGCAATTGCATGCCAAAACTTACCCCAATAGGGCTCATTAACTTCTTTTTCAAGACAAATATAATGGGTTAGATCCCGTAGTTATCTGTTATACATCAAAAAGACAAAATATAACATTGTCTTTGTGTTCCATAATAGTAATTGGATTCTTAAAACTGCAGTCTTAGTTAAAGTTCCGTTCCAGACTTCCTTTCTACACTTAGCCACTTGTGCGCATTATTCGTTATATTTCTGTTCCCGGCTACAATTATGCAATGCCTCTATCCATTCCTTAAAATGATAAAGTCAGTTGTCACTATATAAACAGAATGCGGCAATACATTATACCCCCTCATGGGTATTTACAAACCCTCGTATCTACCTGTTAAGTTCCATTATTTTACCTGTTACTCACAGTGTGCATATAAGCATAAATGCGGGACGTTTTCTTATTATATATGACCCATTCTAACAGAGGAAACAATCTACATTCACAAGAAGTGTCTGTATTAGATGAAAAAGCTTGTGCTGTAGGCTAACAAAACCTCACTTACCCGGCAAAGTGGCAAAAAAATCAAACGCGTCGGCTTCACTACTCCTTGTCGTCGCCATCTTGGGACTCTTTTATTGGTTCCCATGGCTACCCAACGCCGTGCTCAGCGCCTTAGTTTGTTGCTAAGTAACAAGCACGAAGCGCTGAGGAACTTTAGAACTCTGCTGCCTAATCCCCAATTGTATAAAGGATCTTGTAACTAAAAATTAATAAACGGTACTGTGCCCTGTTTCTTGGCAGCATGCATGTCAAACCTGTTTGGATTCTTGAGTGTTGCTCTAAATTGAGCGTTGTTTAGCGTTATTTAGATATGATATATTACATTCAAGGGCGAAATTCCTTAAAGTGATATACTCACCAATATAAGACGAGGCCTGTTTGACTGAGTAAATATAGCTCTAAACTATGCAAAATTTAGCGCTATTTAGCGCTGTTTGGATATATAAGATTCCCTTCTAATGCAAATTGCCTTAATGGGATATGTTCACGAATTTTGAATATGGTGCTATACCACTGTGACAACTGTGTACTTCTAAACCGGGAAAGGGAGTAGTTTACCCTGATCAATACATTCCTGATTATTATTAATGTTAACAAACCCCTCTATGTTGTGAACACATATCTGGCCTACAATATGATTGTTGTATGTTAGGGTAATAATTCAAACAATCTCATCTTGCAACAAAATCAATCAGAAGAAAGAAGCCATTTCCGTATCGTAATTTAAACCAAATATAGTAGAGTTAAAAAAGCAAATAATTCTGGCTTCTGATTGGCGTAATGCCCTGACTCTATCACCTCCCCTCTTATTCATATTAACCTGTTTTAAGCCAATAAACTGTATATTGCTCTTTTCATCTAGCTGATGGTTCTTTTGCCAGTGTGCTGCTAGGGGTAGGGCAGTATCTTGGCTCCCAATTTTTGACAGATTCTCCCGGATTCTAATTCGCAATTCCCTTTTAGTGCTCCCTATGTACAATTGTTTACAGGTACATCTAATCGCATAGACCACATATTTTGATCTACAATTAATTGCATGTTTGATTATAAAGTTTTTTCCATTATGTCCCTCCACGCTTGTAGTCTTATCTCCAGCGAATTTGCACATGGTGCAATATCCACATTTTCTGAAACCAGGCTCCATTTTGGTAAGCCATGTTGTTGGGTTCGGTGATTCAGGCAGTAGAGATGGGCAAATCATTGACTTGAGAGTGTTGGCTCTTTTGAAAATAATAGTAGGACTATTATCGACAAATTTATTCAGATGCTCATCTAATTGCAATAAGTACCAATGTTTTTGCAAAGTTTTTCTAATCTGTCGGTGATCCTGGTTGTATTTAGTTACAAACATGATTGTCTCTTGTTTATTCTCTAAACGCTTTCTGCTGACCAATGTGTCGTCTTGTCGCAAATTCTTTGTTTTTTCGTAGGCTTTTTGTAGGCATTTGTTGGGGTAACCTCTTTGTTTAAACCGGCTCCTCAGGAGTTGACATTCCTGTGTGAACATGTTGTCATCTTTACAGTTACGTCTAGCCCTTATATATTCCCCTGCGGGGATATTCCGGATGGTGGAGCATTGATGGCAACTTTGTGCATGCAATATGGAGTTAACCTCCGTTGGCTTACGAAATGTTCTGGTTTCCAAAGGATCTTCCTTAACATATATGTTGAGATCCAAATAATTAATAGATTGAACATTGGATTCCCCTGTAAACTCAATCTCAAACTGGTTATGATTCGATTTCGTTGTAAATTCATTTAGTGTAGTGGTAAATCCATCCCATATTAAAAAAATGTCGTCTATGAAGCGAGTCCACAATATAAAATGATCTTGGAATGCTGTCTCTGAATATACAATGTAGTCCTCCACCATCCCCATGAAAATGTTAGCTAATGATGGGGCATATTTTGTTCCCATTGCTACTCCCTTTCGCTGCTGAAATAAACAGTTATCAAAAGTCAATATATTAGAGTCCAAAGTTATTTGTAGCATTTCTTTCAGCATTTCGATTTGCCCATAATAAGATGCGGAATCATTCTTGAAAGTATAATCAATAGAGGCTAAAGCCCATTTGTGCTGGATCGATGTATACAATGCTTTGACATCTAGTGTCGACAGTACATAGGCTTCTTTCCAAACAACTGATTGGATTTTCTGTATAAGGTTCGAAGAATCCCGTAAGTAGGATTTCATTTGCATTGCACGTGGTTTCAAAATTTCATCTAAATATTTAGATACATTTTCCGAGATCCATCCAATACCACTTAGTATCGGTCGGCCCACTGGTATGTCTTTAAAGTTTTTATGGATCTTCGGTAAAAAATACATTGTTGGGGTTACAGGATCATGCATGTTGAAGTATGAATGTTCTTCATCAGTTATCAGACCTTTTCTGTGCCAACTCAAAATCGCTTCATCAATTTGTTTGAGAATTGTCTGTTTGTCCATTAGCGTACATTGTCGGTAGCAGCCTGGTGTTGTCAAATGATTCATAGCCATTTGTAAATAATCTTCTCTATTCATGATCACAATGTTTCCACCCTTATCAGCCTCTTTAATGACAATTGATGTGTCTTCTGATAATGATTTAAGGGCTTGCCTTTCTCCCTTTGTAAGGTTATCAGACTTTTGTTGTGACATGGCGTAGTTCTTTCATGATGATAGTTCATGGAATTCACGGGTAACCCCTTTATAAAAGGTGTCAATCACACTGTCCGGTGATAATTGAGGATTACATTTCGATTTTGTTTTTAGCTCTTTGATGCTCAGAGCGTCTGGTTTAATTCTCAGTTAATGAAATAGATTGTGCATTTCAAAATTCTCATCTTCCGTTAATGATCTCAAGGTGAAAATATCTTCTATATCTTGTATAGAAAGTTCACTTGTTGGTATTTTTGCTTCAATCGGTACATAATTTCCCGGTGCTTGTGTCGCAAAGAATCTCTTTAGTCTCAGTTTACGTATGAATCTGAACAAATCAATATGAATATCAATATCATTTAGTTTCTGTGTAGGAGCAAAAGATAATCCCTTATTAAGTAATCTTTTTTCATCTTGTGAAATTGTTCTTGTTGATAAGTTGAATACCAAATCTTGACTTATTTGCTTTTGTTGAATTCCTTCGAGGTTGCTCTTGTTAGTCTTTTGTTTTCGGCAGCATTCTCTTGTCCTCCGCCGCCTGCATCCCCCCCTAGATCCTCTCCTACTTGTGGTAAAATTGGCAAATTCACCTTTGGGGATGTTTGAAAACGGACTGTTTTTTCTGTTTGGGTTCTGTTACCCCTTTTATATCTTTTGATTTGATTCATATAACTTTTATCTTGTCTCTGTAATACTTTGGTATTTGCTGCATCTGGTTCTGAATCTGCCTCTGAACTGGCAGATGACGTATTGGGTGTGGAATTCCGTGATGATGGTCGAATACAGTTATCATATTTAGTTTGAAATGTGTAAACTCTATTTTCTTTATAGTCCCGTTCATCTCTGTAACTTTTCCTCAGTTTTCTGATTTTTACCTCATCTTGGTATATTTGTAAGATATCGCACATTTTTTCACATTTTTTTGTTTTCGTCTCCTCACTGGATTTCATTTCCTTGATTTCCTTTTTGATAGTCTCAATCCCATCACTTGCCCTCTTATCTTCTCTTGTTGCATGTTCTATTAAAAGGTCCATCATTTTCATAGAGCTATTGCTTAGATTGGCTTCCCAAGCTTCTGCCAAATCTTCCTACAAAAAGCCTACGAAAAAACAAAGAATTTGCGACAAGAAGACACATTGGTCAGCAGAAAGCGTTTAGAGAATAAACAAGAGACAATCATGTTTGTAACTAAATACAACCAAGATCACTGACAGATTAAAAAAACATTGGTACTGATTGCAATTAGATGAGCATCTGAATAAATTAGTCGATAATAGTCCTACTATTATTTTCAAGAGAGCCAACACTCTCAAGTCAATGATTTGCCCATCTCTACTGCCTGAATCACCGAACCCAACAACATGGCTTACCAAAATGGAGCCTGGTTTCAGAAAATGTGGATATTGCACCATGTGCAAATTCGCTGGAGATAAGACTACAAGCGTGGAGGAACATAATGGAAAAAACTTTATAATCAAACACGCAATTAATTGTAGATCAAAATATGTGGTCTATGCGATTAGATGTACCTGTAAAAAATTGTACATAGGGAGCACTAAAAGGGAATTGCGAATTAGAATCTGGGAGCATCTGTCAAAAATTGGGAGCCAAGATACTGCCCTACCCCTAGCAGCACACTGGCAAAAGAACTATCAGCTAGATGATAAGAGCAATATACAGTTTATTGGCTTAAAACAGGTTAATATGAATAAGAGGGGAGGTGATAGAGTCAGGGCATTACGCCAATCAGAAGCCAGAATTATTTGCTTTTTAAACTCTACTATATTTGGTTTAAATTACGATACGGAAATGGCTTCTTTCTTATGATTGGTTTTGTTGCAAGATGAGATTGTTTGAATTATTACCCTAACCTACAACAATCATATTGTAGGCCAGATATGTGTTCACAACATAGAGGGGTTTGTTAACATTAATAATAATCTGGAATTTATTGATCAGGGTAAACTACTCCCTTTCCCGGTTTAGAAGTACACAGTTGTCACAGTGGTATAGCACCATATTCAAAATTTGTGAACATATCCCATTAAGGCAATTTGCATTTGAAGGGAATCTTATATATCCAAACAGCGCTAAATAGCGCTAAATTTTGCATAGCTTAGAGCTATATTTATTCAGTCAAACAGGCCTCGTCTTATATTGGTGAGTATATCACTTTAAGGCATTTCGCCCTTGAATGTAATATATCATATCTAAATAACGCTAAACAGCGCTCAATTTAGAGCAACACTCAAGAATCCAAACAGGCTTGACATGCATGCTGCCAAGAAACAGGGCGCAGTACCGTTTATTAATTTTTAGTTACAAGATCCTTACTACTATTGGGGATTAGGCAGCAGAGTTTTAAAGTTCCGACGTGCTTCGTGCTTGTTACTTAGCAACAAACTAAGGCGCTGAGCACAGCGTCGGTTAGCCATGGGAACCAATAAAAGAGTCCCAAGATGGCGACGACAAGGAATAGTGAAGCCGACGCGTTTCATTTTTTTGCCACTTTGCCAGGTAAGTGAGGTTTTGTTAGCCTACAGCATGAGCTTTTTCATCTAATACAGACACTTCTTGTGAATGTAGATTGTTTCCTCTGTTAGTACGGGACAGATATAATAAGAAAACATACCGCATGTATGCTTAAATGCACACTGTGAGTAACGGGTAAAATAATGGAACTTAACAGGTAGATACGAGGGTTTGTAAATACCCGTGAGGGGGTATAATGTATTGCCGCATTCTGTTTATATAGTGACAACTGACTTTATCATTTTAAGGAATGGATAGAGGCATTGAATAATTGTAGCCTGGAACAAAAATATAATGAATAATGCGCACAAGTGGCTAAGTGTAGAAAGGAAGTATGGAACGGAACTTTAACTAAGACTGCAGTTTTAAGATTCCAACTACTATTATGGAACACAAAGACAATGTTATATTTTTCTTGTCTTTTTGATGTATAACAGATAACTACGGGATCTAACCCATTATATTTGTCTTGAAAAAGAAGTTAATGAGCCCTATTGGGGTAAGTTTTGGCATGCAATTGCCGTGGTTTATACATTATGGACAGTAATAAGGTATTTACCGACGCTGATGTGACATTTGTCTTTTCTCTCTTGCTTTGTTTGTGTGTCCCCCATCCTCACCATTACTTGGGTAATTATGTTTTTCAATTTATGTTTCAATTTCAACATGTATGATGTAATACATTATTATGAATATGATTTATTAGTGCAATATACGAGCCCTAAATTTGAAAAAGGCCTACAGTGGCCGAAACACGTGTAATTGGATAAGGGCACCTGTTATTGGATACATTTTCAGATGAGAATAAATACAAATCCTAATTGAAATAAGGCGCAATGTCCTGGACCTTTTTTCATGCATTGGCATGCGTTTATCTTGATTGGAATTGAGTATGCGAACTCAGCCACAGGTATTAGGAGCGACCAGTCATCCTGAACCTTGGTGGCGAAACAACGAAGGTATTGTTACAGGGTCTGTTTTACACGTTCCGTAGCTCCATTGGTTTGTGGATGATAACCTGATGAGAGAGCGCGTTGGATTCCTGGAATGTGACAGCGATGTTTCCAGAATTGTGAGATTTATTGAGGTCCTCGGTCTGATATGATCTTGGAAGGGAGTCCATGAAGGCGGAAAATGTGTTCTAGGAAGATTCCAGCGAGTTCTGATGAGGATGGTAGTTTATACAGGGGTGTAAAAGGAGCCATATGAGTGAACAAGTCAATGGTAACGATGATTGTCGTGTATCCCCTGGAAGGTGGCAATTCCACAATGAAGTCTGTAGCGATGAATTCCTAGGGTCATGTTGGTAGTGTAGGTTGCAGTAGGAGACCTGCCGGTCTCTTGTTATCGTGTTTGTTCTGACTACAAATAGAACAGGTTTGGATGTCCAGTTGTACGTCAGTCTTCATTCTAGGCCACCAAAATTGTCTTTGCATAAGACGGAGGGTGTTGGTGATGCCACGATGTCCGGAGTGAAGGGTATCGTGGCAGAGGTGTATTATCCTTTGTTGTAATTTCTGTATGGGGATGACTAGAGCATTATCCTTGAACAAATATCCATCCCTGGTTCTCAGATTCCATTGATTCTTCCTTGAAATATCCTTCCAGAGCTCAGAGGATTGGGTTTGAATCCGAATTTCTTCCAGGAGACTGACTGCTTGAGCTACAAAAATCGTATGGGGAAACATCTTGGGATAGGTCCGATCTTCAATAGTTTCGTAGTCAGGACGTCGAGATAAGGCGTCAGCAATTATGTTTTGTGATCCAGGGACATGACTGATGTGGAACTGGTACTGGGCAAAGAAGAAGGCCCAACGGGCCTGACGACTGTTCTTACACTCCAAGGATTGTAGAACTTGAAGATTCCGATGGTCCGTGTGGACCTGGACTGGATGTCTCACTCCCAGGAGTAGGTGTCGCCATTCGGTGAAGGCTTGGCGGATGGCTAACAGTTCCTTTTCCAGGACGGAATAATGTGTCTCACTGGGAGTCAGGGTTCGTGAAAGGTAAGCAATGGGGTGTTCCATCTTGTCCTCAAATTCTTGCTTCAAAACTGCTCCTATTGCGTAGTTAGAGGCATCCGTCTCCACTAGGAATGGCCGATTAATGTCAGGTTGGCTAGGATGGGGGCTTGAGTAAACTCTGTCATAAAACATTGGAATGCCTTGTTTTGAGGTGTAGACCAGAGAAAGGGAGTGTCTTTCTTCAAGAGTGCAATGATCGGCTGAACAATCTCAGAAAAGGTGGGTATGAACTTCCGGTAGAAATTGGCAAGCCCCAGGAAGGATTGAACTTGTTTCACGGAAGTGGGAGCCAGCCAAGATAGTATGGTGTTTACCTTCGAATGATCCATACCAATTCCTTCTGGACTAAGGACAAATCCTAGGTAATGAACAGAAGTGACGTGAAACAGGCATTTCTCGGGTTTGGCTAGGAGTCTATGTTCACGTAGTCGTTGTAATACTGCTTTTACATGCTCTTCATGCTTTAGAGGGTCCTTGGAGTAGATCAGGATATCGTCCAGGTAGACGATGACGAAGAGGAACAGCATATCAGAGAACACCCTATCCATGAAACGTTGAAAGACGGCAGGGGCATTAGCAAGTCCAAAGGGCATGACCAGATATTCGAAGTGTCCAAAGGGTGTTCTAAAAGCTGTTTTCCATTCGTCTCCTTCCCTAATACGAATCAGATGATAGGCACCCCTGAGATACAATTTCGTGAACATTACAGCTCCTCTCACCGCTTCCAGGATATCCGAGATCAAGGGTAAGGGGTAGCGGTCTTTGAGGGTGCATTTATTTAATCCATGATAATCAAGGCAAGGTCAAAGTTCTTTGGTGTCCTTTTTGGGAACAAAGAACAACAAGGCTCCAGCTGGGGATTCCGATGGTCTTATGATTCCATTTTCAAGGTTGGTATCCAAGTATTCTCGTAGGGCTCTTTTTTCAGGTTCGGATAGGATGAACATCCTCCCGAAGGGAATCACTGCTGAAGGTTCTGTGTCTATGGCGCAGTCTTCAGGTCTGTGAGGGGGTAGAGCCTGGACTATGGCAGTTGAAAACACATCAGCATAACTCTGATAGGCCTTTGGAACCTGTACGATATTGGAAACCATGAGTGGTACTTGCTGATCTATTGATGGTTCTTTGGAAGGTGTCAAGGAGGATTCCAGTAATAGACAGTGAGACATACAAAACTCAAATCCGAGAAATAAGGATCCTGTGCCCAGTTGATATAAGGATTATGTTTCTGTAACCAGGGCATACCCAGGACCATGGGGTAATGAGCAGACTTAATGATGTCAAATCTGATCAGCTCTTGGTGATGGTTTATTGAAAGCTGGATCTCTTTAGTCTGCAAGCTTATGGGTCCTGAAGTGAGGGGTCTTCCATCGATCGCTTCCACCGGTTGCATAGTACTTCGAGTCTTGTATGGAATGTGGTGACTAAAAACCCAATCTTGATCAATGAATACTCCCATAGCTCCGCAGCCAACAAAAGCCAAAATGGAGTAGGTCTTATTCTTGGATGGCGATATGAGGGCCTGTAAAATCACTAGGCTGTTTTGTCCAGGAGAGTTCAAGGATGGAATAGATGTCGAGCAAACATCTCTCTCCGGAAGCCTTGCTCCATCTAGGATCGGGAGCTGGCATTTCCCGAACGCCGAGGAGGGGCTAGAGGACATTCTCTAACCAGGTGTTTATCCAAGGCACAGTACATGTATAACCCTGTATGAATCCTTCTCATCCTCTCTTGCAGGGATATGGGTCCACGGAAGGCTCCTATCTGCATAGGTTCTGGTTCAGTAGCTGACCCTGGATTATTGTCAGTTTTGGAGGCAGTCTCGAAGGATACCTTCGGGGTGGTTACTTTGGCTTTCTTCTTCTCTGCCTTTCTTTCCTGGATACGAAAATCTATTTGCATGGCAAGGTCCATAAGAGCCTGGAATGAGATTGGTCGAGCCACTCTGGCCAACTCATCTTTGATCTCCTCATTCAGTCCCCTTCTGAGCAGAGTAAAACTTGCTTCAGGGGACCAGTCAGCTTCCTTGGCCAATTGCTTGAATCGGGTTACATACGTAAGCATATCCTGGGATCCCTGTTGAAAGTCTAGCAGGCGCTCCTGGGCACTATAGACCTCGTCTGGGCGGTCAAACATGGTTTTAAGGGCTTGTATGAAACCGTCATAGTCATCCAGGCATCACCGGAATTGACTAAGGGCGTAGCCCAAGTTAGAGCATTTCCGGAAAGGTGTGAAATTATGAGGCCCACCTTAGCCCTGGGAGTTGAAAAGTAGTAGGGCTTAAAAGTAAAGTCAACCAAACAAGAATCAAGGAATCCACAAAGGGTTTTTGCCGACCCATCGTATTTGTCAACAATGCCACCCCACAATACACTTTCCTTTGTGGCAGAATCACGGGATAGAACTAATTGTTTGAGAGCGGCGTTTTCCACTTTTAAATTTTGTACCTCGGTTGTTAGTTCTTGCATGCCACGCATGAGATCCTGAACAGCCGCTTCCATGACGACTTCGAGTTCGGTCGTTTGGTGTCTCAAACTGTCATGGAATTCCCCCTTTCTCACCTGGGATCGATCCTTGCAGGATTTCTTGGGTGGTGTCTTCTTACGCACGGACCTGGTCTTGTATAAGCCCGCACGAGCCTCTTCTGACTCCAGCATGCGTTCAGAGTTCCGGGATTCAGATACTCCGGGATCCAGGAACGAAGAAGGTGCGCACACGGTGCACGAGTCTAGGAAACAAGGAAGAAAGAAGAGGGGTATGGGAATGGAAGTAGGAAGTCCAGGAACAAGGATAACAGAGTAGCGAACTACGGAGCACACGTCTAGTCGCTGCTTGCAATAGCATTGAAATGCACCGGGCCGCGGGGCGCGGCCTATTTGTAAAATACGCTACGTCTGACGTAAAGACAGAGGAAGGCGTTCCACGTTAGACGGCCATGTTGGAAGCATCAAGGAGTGCAAGCCCTGTTGTGATAAGTACCATGAAGTCCAAAAGGGGCGCAGTCTGTGGGTCATGACACTATGTACTTGAAGGATGCCATCACACTCACCTCCCCTTGACAATACGATTGTGGGCAGACACATGAAGGTATGTGTGCTTGCAAGTCCATTAAAGAAGCCATGTAAAAGTGTAAAGATAAACAGTGGCTTGAAAAGCTGTGTATGGTGGGTATCGAAGATATGTTAGAGACATGTTTTTAGATACTTTAAAATTGTGGCTAATTCAGTAAATTAAAAAAAGGGATCTGTAGAAATGTTGCTCTCAAGTACTGTATCGTCCTGACCACCTGACCACCGACTTCACCACTTGAGCCTGTCTTCTAGTGCACTGCTCAATCTTTCGATGGCCATGTAAGTTCTTGAAATCCCTTCAACATATATTAAGATGTGTTCCACAATCTCCTGTTGAGTTTTGGGAGGATAGCTCAAGGGCAACATGTTCGCCTTGGAAGCAAGACGACATGGAGCAACACAGGTTCGATCCCCGGGTCCGCACTTAGAAACTTCTGGTTATTAAGCGCGTTATAAATAACCTATCAAATCATATCATATCCTGCCCATGCCTTTAAGTGTGCTGGGCGAAGCCCCGGCAGGCTCAGAAATATGGTCCTGAGACAGGGCCCTGCCAGGGCTTGCTGATGTCCCTTGGCAGCCTCTGCCGCTAGAGGACAAGGCTTTTTTTCCAAAGCCTGAAGGTCTTGCTCATGTGTGAGAGCTTCAGGCTTTAGAAAAAAGAGGACCTTTCTCCATAATGGCGGCGATGACAACTGCAAGGCACCCCTTTAACCAAGAGATGCATGTGGGCCAGTGTCACCATTATGGAAAAAAGGTGAGGCCACAAGTTTTTCTAAAGTGTGAAAATACCACTCATTCACGGGAGCTGCAGGCTTTAGGAAAAAAGGGCTCGGCTTCCAGCAGCCTCACCTTTTCAGCCTTAATGGTGGTGCTGCCCTTTGCCAGGCATGTCTTTAGCTAAGAGATGCAGTGATCACTTTTGGTGATTGCTGCACGTTAAGATGGATTTCTGATCTCTTACCTGGTGGGCAGAGGTTCAGAAGGCCAGCCTAGTTTCTTGGAACAGGATAACCGTCTGGACAAGCCAGACCAGTCAAGGTAGAATTGGCAGCAGTCAAGACTAGGTCTCAGGAGGGTGAGGGTGACTGAAAGATCTCAATGAGCACACAGAGCAAAGGACACTACAAATAACTTCCAGTCAGGTGTGTATATATATTAAAAATATATGTACATTTATTCAAGGCCTTTGAACTTCAACACAAAGTGATTATTCAACAATAATACATCAAACCAATACAACACTACTATAACACATATATACAATATCAAGTGGCCTAAAGGGTTAAAAGCACAGACTGGATCCACAACCTAAAGGGGAAGTGCAGATAGTCTTTAGGCAGTTCTTCATTAAATTAACCCTAACTGAGAGGCAGTCCAGTCCCTACGAAGACAAGAGCCTAGCACTCAATGTACTTTAAAATGCTGGTGCACGCGATAGTGCAGAAGGTTGAAAACAGGGTCTCTTGTAGGGTCTGCAGCAGCTCGGGCAGGTGGGTGACACAATGAAGAATAAGTTCCCACTATTTGTGAAGGGTCTCCCCAAGAGGGCAGAACAGTTTCCAGGAGTTGGGAAAGGGACAGTAGCACAGACTACCTGTGGAAAGGTGAGTGGCCCTCAGGGGACACTCGTGCTTAAAAGTGGATGGATGCACTAGGGGCCACCGGTAAGGGTTGCAGGTACTCACCAACCCCCAGCGCACTCTGGACCAAACTTCGGCAATCGAGTCCAATTCGGTTGCAGGTTTAAATGCTGCAGTTGTGCGGCTGTGCAGCTTTCAGCGGTGAAGTTACAGCGATGATTCCCTGGTGGGACAGTGGCGATTTCTCCGTTACTGGTGAATGGATCAGGCCAGTTTCACTCTAGCAGGCTTCAGGGCACAGAGGGTCACAGTAGCAAGGCACCAGCTAAGTTCATCACCACGGCTGGGTGAAATGGTAACCGCGTGTACTCCGGTTCAGGCGCTCTCTCTTTATTCCAGACCTGAGAATGCCAAGTGTACGAAATTCGGTTTGAGAGTGCCATGCATACCGAGCTCGCTATGTATCAAGTTTCAAGGTTCTCCTCAAAACGATGGCCGTGTCATAGCAAATGCCCTGCACAAGCTGTTCAGCCCACTGGTTGGCCCAGTGAAATTTTCGAGAAGGCGTACTTGCAAGGTTTGATGAAGGTGCCGAGAATAGTTAGTCCCACTAACTATATTGGGTTGAAGCATCTTCGCAGACCTTCTAGTTCGATCAGATGCAGAGGGGTCCAGTGGGACAACAGTAGGGTCAGGGTGCCAAACCTTCCTGCGGGTCACCAGCGGTTCCTCGACTCGGCTTCTTAGTTTCAGGATGCTTGGATCCTATCCTAGGTTCAGTGAGAACTGAAGAGATCAACCTGGTGTGTGTGTTTGGGGCCTTCTCTTATCCAGAATTTCCTTTGCGCCAAAACAAAGAGGACCCAATGTGAGATCTGCTCACATACAGGCACACCAGACGTGGACCAATCACGGACCACTGTGGTCCAAGTCATTCACAGCACACCAGACTCTCTAGCACCCAGGATGTTTATTAGAACTAGACAGTCCAGCCCACATCCTGGAAGCACACATACAAGGCATGCAGAAGCCCGGGAATGCTTGGCGCTTCGCGGGAGAATGCATGCCCAAATAAGGACTGACCTGAGTCGGCTCGACCTGGGGAAGGCAAAGGGGCAAGATGGCCAAAGGACAGGACAAAGAACCTCGTGGCATGGCCATTTTGGAGCCAGGCCACCTTTCTGTGCCAACCGCGGTGACCGAAGTTTGCATGGCAAGAAAGGGTTAAAAATACACGAAAAGATAAGCTGCCACCCGCCCTGTCCAATGCACATCTGCACTTCTCCTGAAAACCCTTTGAGGGAGTCTAGGGCCTTTGAAAACAAAAGGAAGACCCAAGCGCACTGTACTGTAAGGTACATTGTGCACTTGTAACATGTTGCAGAAAGGTTGCAACATTGGAAAGGGTTAAGGGAAACATAGTCTCCCAGTACTGACTGTCTTTAAGGGCATGTCAGTTTCCCCATAACAAAGTGAAGGAAAGCCCAGTGGAGTGCAGCTGATGGGTGTGCTTCACTGGCAAAGTCAGACTATGGTGTTTAAACAGCAGCAAAAAGTTGGGGGGTACACAGCTGGGTGGGAAATTACACATAAATGGGAATCTTTCCTAACACTGCATCTCTTAGCTAAAGAAATGCCAGGTGAGGGGCAGAACCACCATTAAGGCTGAAAACATTTAGCATTGTCCTCGGTCAACCTTTTTAGTTAATAGATGCAGAGATCAGCAGGGCTGCCTGGCAGGTGTGCCTGTAGGCCATTGACCCTGGAATTGTCAAGGGGGTATCGCCTAATGAGCCGGCAGGCAACCCGCCACTACTAGGCCACGTCCCGTTGATGAGCCCCGGCTCATTTTCCCTTGCCTCTTAAGGAAGTGCTCCTGCCTATATTATGGAATCACTCCTCTCATATATATTACTGGTATAGCCTTGGCCATAGTCTGCACAAAACATTTTGGGAAAAATAACCATTATTTAATTTGTGTCTTTGATTTCCTGATAATTGGACGGTATCATTTTGTTTCCCACAAATTGATGCAGAGTTCTGCTAAGTTGTGATTTCTGTGTAGTAGTGGTGAACAAGAATGCAGCACAGAATACTGAAACATGTCATGTTTAAACGTCCCTTTCTCAGAGACCCAGGCCCCAAAAAGGTGAGCACCGCTGCAACTTTAGAAATAGCACAAAGACAATGTCAAACTGTAGTCATGCATGACGACTACTTCCCACATCTGCACCCTTGATAGTGGAATGGCTCTGCATTGGCAACCCCACAGAACCACACACACTGGAAGGCTGTAATATGTACAGGCTTGTTCTCAACAGCTGGGGTTCTCAATCATATGCAGAACAGGTTTCGCAGAGGGATGTGAACACATATAAATGGCCTTGTAGTCAATTGCTTGCAAGTAATGTCCACAAAGGCTGACCATACTCCTATCTATATGGGAACGACTGATTCATCCCAAGCATTTGACATGATTAATCGAAACAGGATGTGGGTTAAATTGTGTGGATGGTACATCCAGGAAGAGCTTTTGTCGATATTGAAGTGCATTCACACACATTTATCAGTACAGGTGAGGTTAAATATTGAGGAAATTGACAAATGACTTCAAAACATTTTGTGGCCTGCGACAAGGCTGTGCTTTGGCCCTGTGTTTATTCAACCTCTACCTGGCTGATTTAATGCAACATCTGGAAACCATAGCTGTAACTGGGAGACCTGAGGCTATCTGTTATGACCTACATTGATGACATCATTTTAGTAGATCATACATAGGTAGGACTACAAAGATTAATAAATACTATGGTATTGTACGCTGAGGAAAGCGAGCTGGTCATTAACACTAATAAAATTGTCATACTTAGGCTTTCCTCTAATTCAAATAAACCCTATCAATTTTCGTGGAACGTTGATGGCTTAGTAGTAACTGTCATGATCTCTGCTTCCAAAAGGTCAGGGTTTTCCCAACTCCCTTGGAAGCAAATCCATAACCCAGGTTCCGAGTGCCAACCAGTCCCAATTGGGACCTTTTGGACCCAGTCCTGGCGCCAGTGGCACCAGGCTCATAAATATGCCCAGTCCCAGCGCTGGAAGCGCCGGGCTCCTAATGCTTGGGTGGACTTACCTGCAGCAGACCATGCTGCTTACTTACCTGCCAGTTGAGCCTCTGATCCTCTTCTGTTTGGAACTACTTTTCCTATTGGGTGGGGCAGGAGCCACTCCCTAGATTCAGAACACTGGAACTCTTCTGGAAAGCAGGAACTCTTTTCTTACCTAGGCGTGGCTGTGGAAGGAGACACCTAAGCACTACAGGAGGCTATTTAAACCACACCCGATGGATGAATCTTGCTTTGCGTTATTCTGCATCCTCTGCAGCAGAACGCTCATCGTGTCTTCTGCATCTGATCCTGGGCCTAAGGAAAAAGGCTTACCATCCTGAATCCAGTCTTCAGCAACACCTATAAAGACAAGAAAGAACAGGTTAGCATTACGGTCTTCAGTGACAGCTCTTCACTTACCTGGTCCATCGGCTGTCACCAACGCCTCACGCTGCATTCCGGCATCTGAAAGACAAAGGCTTACCTACTCTTCGTGCGCTCCGGAGGTCTTCACACTGCATTCCGGCATCTGAAAGACAAAAGCTTACCAACTCTTCGCACGCTCCGGAGGCCTTCGGCGCTGCATCCCGCAACTGAAAGACAAAACAAGGTGCGTTTAAAGACATTGGGGAACTTTAATACTCACGTGCCATTACTGCTTTCCACATCTAACCCAGTGGGTATTCCGGCACCCTGCAGCCGCTCCGAACTTGTACCTGCAAAATAAAAAGACAGTTAGAGCACATCGTGAAGCAGGCAACAAGCGCTTACTTACGTGCTTCCAGGCGCTTCTATTCATCACACGGGCTCCATCTTCAACTCACTTCAGCCCGTCATCCGCCATCGCCGGAACCCTGCAAAACAAGAAACATCATTACTAAAGACTTTAAAGACATTAGAATTACTCGAAACTTACCGTTCGTGCAGTAAACGACGGACAGCAGTCCTCTGAAGTCAAGAGGCCTGCTCCCCTTATCCAGTGAAGAAACTGGTTACAGCACCCTGCCCCGAGGCAGATGGAGAGCACGGCGTTCACTTACCTAAGGTGAGAGCGTTAACCTTTGGGGTTCTACAGGAGAAGAGAAAGGGAAGAAGAGAGAGACATTCAATAACCCAGTTCCTTAATCCCATATTTTCTATCTGCAGACATCTTACCCTTCAAGTCAGACATACAGTGCACAGAGGTCCAGCCCAAAGAGCCAGCCGTGTGTTACACATCACCTTTGAAGATACGGTATACGCCCAGTCAAGACCGGCGCCTCTACGGGAATCAGGTGAGCGTTACAGTAACACCATTGCCTAAATTTCAAATATCTACAGATGTTTTTGAGAGCTAACCCGAGGAAGTCTGGTGTTCTTGACTACCTCAAAACAACAAAGGCCCAAATGGGTGTCTCCCAGTTAGAATGGTCATATGCAAGGCATTGCAGAGTCACTATCAAGACCCTCGACTATTATTATAAACAGAAAATCGTGCTCCTACTTTTATATGGCCAAGAAATTCCATATCTGACACGGGATCTAAATTGTACAACAATCAAAGGGATAATTTGGAAAAAAGCCCTGGGGTTGCCTGCTTGTGCCCCCATGGCAGCATTATGGTTTTGTGGGGTGCATTTACAAGCCCTAACAGAAATCCCCTTCACCTCAAAACGTATTTCAACAGTTCAACCAAAAACGGCTGTTTTGTGTTCTCCCTGGCACGTGTGTGGGGCAAGCATTGAACACTGCCACACAAAGAATGTCTGCATTTGCTTTATTTCATTTAAACCATAAGAAAATGACCTACATTCAGAATGGCTCTACATTGGCTGTTCTGTCATCTGAAGAACCCAACTTGCTCACTGCATTCCAGACGGCATTGCATTTTGTTCTTTCTGTCATTTTAAACACTACAAAGTGTGCGCTCCATTGAAAAACACCCCTGCATACTTTAAATCATCAGATTGCCAAGAAGTAAGGCAATCCCCATTCAAGAACAGCATTGTGTTACTGATAAAGTACTTGAAGGGCAGAGAATGCTGTTTTTCACTCCACAAAGCTTTTGTTTCCTTTTGATATAAACCATTGCTCTCAAATGACTGCAAAGGAAAGGAATAGCGTGTCTCTCTCTCTTTTTCTCATCTGGGCAACATACTTTTGAGTCCATAAATCAACCGTGTATGCAAAACTTCCCAGAAGATTAAGTGAAATGAAACTATGGGCTGCAGAAACCGCATTTGGAACCTGGAAATGCAAAGAAATTAACACGTGTGAATTTGCTCTTCTAAAAACCAGGAAAATGCAGTTTAAAAGTGAAATGACAAATGACAGTTGTGCTTGCACAGAAATGTGATTGAATATGTGGGTGGGGATTTTGCTATATAATGTACAATATATTTATTCCCCAAGACTTGGTTTCCTTTATAAAAAAAGAAACTAACAAACCAGCAGTACTGGTTTTTGGCCCAGGCACTGACTTCAAGGATGACTCGCCTCCCATGGAAACAGTTGCATCCATAAGTTAACCAGCCCACAAGGACACCTGAAAAGCCCAAGAGTGTGAAAAATCACTGCCCAGCATCCCTGCAGAAAGGAACAAAGAACCCAGTAGGGCTGGAGCATGACTGCGGGTGCATTTCCACCAGCACCCATCCTGAAGGGGCAACTGTAAGAACTTCAAATGGCATCATAAAAACCCTTTGTTGCAAGCCAGGCCTGGCAGAGACAGTTGGTTGCAGGGGTTTGCAGGACCCCCACACAGTAACAAATTCACCTCATTGACTTTAATGAACTGTTGTACATTAAGACATTTTTCCCAGAACCCTGTATAAGTAGTAACTTGATATTATGCCAGTATTTCATGGGATTTTTAGACAAACAGAAATAGACCAAGAGCATTTTCATAGCACTTGGTGAACTGAAATGGCCAGGAAAGATGCTTTTCGGGGTGAATTATAAATGGCACAAATCTGAAATTAAGTGGGAAGATGCAAGATGTAATTAGGAATATGTGTAGTTATTGTTAGAATTTAAAATATTTTGCTGTGCATTAAAAAGGGTGAAATTGTGTCAAAGGGTGATGCGACATTGCACAGAGTTGGTGATTAGATTTTCCAATTCCCTGTGACATATGGAATCTGCATATCTGATTCTTATGGTGGTGGCTGGTACAGATTTGAGGTTTTGCTCGATAACTCATTTTTGGTAAAAAGTAGCTTTGTGAGACAAAGAAAGGTCATAAATGCAGACACATAAATTATGTCATTTTTCCTGAACCAATCAGCCTAGGGAAAGGAGGGGACTCTGGGAGACTGCCCTATCCCAGCAGAGGGGTAAGTCCAGAGTACTCCCCCCCCCCCCAGCTTGTAAATCCGATGATGTCATTTTGGCCATAGAAGGGGAGACAGACAATCCACTGAAATCCATGAAAACCCCAACTTCATGATCCAGGGAAGCAGAGATACACCTATCCATATCCATGCACATACCCCAGAATCCAGGGAGACAGGAGGAGAGGCAGCTATCCCATTCAAGAGAGCCTAGCGACCAGATCCCCTGCCTAGCTGTACAACATTCCATCCAGCTGTCCAAAGTGACCAGACCTTGCCTAGCTGTCCAGCATCCCATCCATGAGAGCCTAGTGACCAGATCCCTTGGCACAGCTGTCCAGAGACCTTGATGGCTGTCCAGTCCAGAGACCCCAAACTCAAGCTTACATTGTAAGTATCACATCACCCAGCCCCCAAATTGCATATCCCGCTCTTCTGCCCCTTGCACCCCATTGAAATCCCATTCAAAATCCATAATTTCCAGTATAATCTGTTGATCCGGTTCATAGATAAATCTGTGTTAGCCTGTGTATGTTAGTGTATTCATTTGACAAGTCCATCCATAGCCTGTATAAGTCCTTAGTATTACTTTGAAGTAAATCAATTAATTTCCCCCACTGAAATTCACGCTCATTATTGTTGCCATTCGAAACCAACAATTTTGTTGAGTGTTTCTACTATAGTCATTGAAAGATAGCCTAAATCAAATTTGTCTTTGTGCAACAAAAACAAAATGTGTCTGTGTTCTGTGTGCCTTACCCTTGAACTCCAATTGCATCCATCACATAGAAAAACCTAAACTGTAATCCTGTTAAGAGTAACCCCTTCCTCAAGAATCTTACTTGCATAGGCCTCTGTTCCTTGTCCTGAAAACCGCTTTCTGATTTTGATAGCGAAGCCCTTTACTTGGCTGCTGTCAGCACTAATCCCATGTGAAACTAAATTCCCATTTGCACCCGTGTGTTTTCTTTTGCATTTCTGACTTTTTCTTCCCAAAATCGATTTTCTTACCTGTGTTCACGTTGCCTTGGTACCCTGCCAGTAGTTTGTAAGCTTCCTTATCACTCGAGTGTAGCAATATGAATCTCTGTCCTAGCTATCCCATTGCAGTTGTAAACGGCTGTGCAAGTAACAAGTAAAATCGGATTATGCTGTTTTGCTCCTAAAACGTGTTTTCATTTTCTTCTTTGGCCTCCCATCTTGGGGTGGTGGGCTAAATTCAAAATCTGAGTGTTCCCTCTTCATTCTGACTCCTTGCCACTGCCTCCCATCATCAAAGAGTTTACTTAGCTGAAGTTGGGGGTGAGTGTTGCAGGGGGAGTGCATAACATGAGTGCTATCTGTTATTTAAAAAAAAAAAAAAATGCTTTTGCTTATGTTTGCTATTAAAGATTTCCGTACATTTTTTTTAACAACTTTATTTTGGTTTTTCAAAAAAAAGGACAGACATTCCAGATATATTTCCCCACTACCCCCCCAACAACCCAACACAGGATACGGTGTTGTCCATCCCGACAATTAGATAAGATTTCCGTACATTTTGTTAGGAGTTAAATTAACTACACTGAGAGAATCTTTATATTTGTATTGCCACCCCATTGGTGACTGCTGCCCAATTATTTGATTTTGCTTGATTTCCCATTGAACCATAAAAATTAATAAATATCATATTGTTACACACCGCCCTGGTTGCTAGCCCATTGTGACATGAGTTGTTTGTTAAGGTGAGTGTGAGACGGGCTGGGTGCCTTCTCAAACAAAGAACCCAGGGTTGAAATAAAGATAGAAAGTGCTTTTATTGTGCGCCCCATTCATTGTTAGTGGAAGAAGTCCCTGGCTGGAGTGTGCCGGGTCATAAAACCGTTACAGTTTGAAATGGGCAGGGTTTCAATGAAGGCTTGGTATCAATGGAGGGTTTTATCTTTTTATGGCACATTGCTGAAACCTACAAGGGGCTCTCCGTTCACTTTTTTTCATGGTGATGTGACAGCAATGAGCGTGCTGAGTCTGATTGGGCGATTCTGTCTGTACGCATGTGATCTCTTGCGTAAGATTCGAGTCAGAACTGAATTACTAATAACCATGCCACTTTTTGTAAAGAAACTTCTTCTTAGAGAGGATTGAATAGAAACAATCGAAAAAATGAAGTCGTATAAACTGTATACCAGCTTATCCTGGAAAGATAAAACAGTAAATGTGTTTCCCCCACCCTTACTGGAGACAGCAATCCTCGGGTTAAATCTGTTTTTGACTGGGGAAATACAGGCCATTAGATCTGGAGTTGCTCAAAGCGACGTATGTGAATTCTGTAAGTCCCCAGGCTCAAACCAAACTAGACATCAATTACTTATTGTTTGCGATGCAATACATGATCCGGGGCTACATTTTTTTTTGCAGATTTGTGGTAAAGAAAAGAGTGATTGCAAACAAAGGAGTTTTACTATAGAGCAGTGGTCTTCAAACTTTTTAGGACTCGGTCCCCCTGAGAAAATTGTGGGCAGGCCGGGCCCCCCCAAAAATGCCACATGGACAGTAAGTCCAAATGTCTATGAACTATTGGGTGCTGTCACCACACCCCAACACAGACCCTGGGGTCCCCAGGGTCTGTGTTCCCAGCACAGTCCCAGGACCAATGGTAGCTGGTGAATTTTTTAAGTGGAAGGGCATAAATATTTCTCGCAGATATGTCATAGCCACTGTGCGTAGCGAGGGAGCCTGAACCAATGAAGGGTGTTTAAGGGGGTTTACCCTCTTGAATTTTTTTAAAATAAAGGGTTAAAATGTAAAAGAGCATACTCATGTGGGTAAAAATCCAAACAGTCTGCAATTAGCGCTGGGGAGGGGGGGGCAGGCATGATATTTATTTGTTGACATCTATGATAGATGTCCAGTAAACAAATATCATCCCGGTCCCCTGGGCTCCACAGCGCCTCAGAAGGAGAGCTGATTTTGGCAGGCCGGTAAGGGGATTGTGTAACAAAGCCATTTTTAAAATGCCTTTGTTGTACAACTCCCCACGTGCCAAAATCAGTTCCACAGACCAACACAAACACATAGAAATCACTTTATCATTCACACGAGCACCCATCACCATACACTCACTCATAACACAAGCATCTAAGCATCCATGAACAGGAATCGGGAAGCAACAGCTTCCTGGTTCCTGCACATCCGTGCACAGGGGCCGGCACATGTGCAGGGGCCTGGGCGGGACTGCGCATGGGTGATGAAATGCGTGGATGCTGAAATGCCCACTCCAGGCTGCTCTGTCTATAAGTGCGAGGAGGCGCAGGAGCTCCCCCTCGCACATACAGACATGCGGTTCACCATCCAGCATTTCCATTTCCAATGAGCTATGCAAGGCTGGCGAGGCAAAACGCCCTCAGTCTTGCATGGCTCAGTGAGCATGTGCGGCTGGGGAACTGGGGAACAGGGTTTCCCTTTGACAGTTCAGCCAGCCCAGGAGCACTCTCTCAGCTGGAAAAAGCAGCTGAGGGAGTGCTTAGAGTTTCACTGGGCTGGCTCCTCTATAATGGATGGAGGGGCCACTGGGTCGACGCCCCCACGCCCATTATGGATGAGTCGCCAGGCTCAGACTGGCCTATAGGGCAATAGAGCAACACCCGTACCAAAAAGTATAGTGTGGGCATGTTTTTTGGGTCTAAATGGGCCACTTTTTGGCCAATGTGGGTCAGTCTGATGAGTTACTTCACTATGCAGCTAGTAGTTTTGACCATTGTAGCTAAAAGAATATTCTTAAAATATCACAATTTGCTTACATTTCAGCAAAAAACACCCCTTTGGGTACTATACAAAAAGTCTGTCACTAAACAAATAAATTGTCATTTGCAACTGTGGGCCACTTTTTTATTGGTGCCTGAGACAGTTTCATGCTTCAGCCCGACCATATGTGCCACCCTGCACATTTTCTCCATTAAAAAAAATAACTTTACATTTCAGGCTGGGGTCTCGCAGCCCACAGTTTGAATACCTCCGCCATAGAGTCATGGGGGACACACGAGGTGGGCATTACCATGCTTTGTTGAAATTTCTGGGGTCCGTTGGCATAGTCCCCATGAATGACCAATGAAAAGGCCAACTTTTTCCTTCAGAAACCGGGCACAGTTGAAAGCTGGTGAGTATTTTTAACTCAATCTAAATAAACGAAGGCGTGGTATTTAACCATTGATTTGCTGGTTTAGTTGAAATACTACATTTCTGTTTTTATGATTTCACTCTGTTTTAATTTTCATATTATGTCTAATTTTGATATTATGTTTATTGATGCAGGGTGACTGCTAATTAGATTATGTGGATTGTTCATTTTTAACCTTATATACTAATGTGTTGTAATGAATAGGAATTGAGTAAGTGCTTTATGAATTATTCGTCTTTAAGTTATGCTTAAATGTGCAAATGCTTAATATTCTTTTATGTGTTTATGTAAGACCAAATTGTTTGGTCAATTCATAAAAAATAACATATTTTTTCAAAAACAGGTTTGATATTATTAGTTTTAAGATGTAATGACATTCTAAGTACATATCCAGTAATCAAAAAGTGGACCCTAAAAATAACCAGGTAGTGGCTGTAGCAGTAGCCGACATGGGTTTTGATCCTACTCTCCTCCATATGTTAGCTTTGCTTCATGAAAACACTCTTGTGCGAGTCCGTATTAACCAACATGGAGCCTTGACTGATGTAATTCCCATCTACATCGGTGTCAGACAAGGATGTAATCTAGCGGCTACCCTGTTGAATGCGTGCTTGTGCAACATGGACAACATATGGAATGGGAAAGTGACATATCCGGCTAGGCTTGGTAACCTGAAAATACAAAGGTTGGCATTTGCAGACGATATTCTACTTTTTGATCTGACTCCATTTGGATTGCAACACAAATTGGAGCTTTTTGCCTCTTATGCCTACTATCATAATTTGAAGGCGAACCCAGCAAAATCTAATATAATTATATTTAACAATCATAGAAAGAAACTAGTTGCCTACAAATGGTCTCAAGATGGCTCAAAAATAGAATGTGCCCTCTGAGTAAAGTATCTTGGTTACAGTTTATGTATCATCTCGTCAATGTGGAAATGAACCATTAAGGATAAGATCAAACCTTTATGTTCACAAATGAAAATCATATACAGTAGATTTTCCCAATACTATATGACCCCTTTACTTGAGTATTATCTACCAAAATCTGAGGCTCTGGTCCTTTATGGCCTCGATATGTGCTTCCAGAAAATCAGCACATATTTAAACCAGGTCCAAGCATCGATTTGGAAATATACACTCAAGCTTTCAAATGCAGTACCCGGTGCAATTTTGCATCATGAGCTTGGTATGATATCGCTTGCAGCTTGACTCAATTGGAGGGGTTTAAACAATTTTTCAAAAATGTTAGATCCCCCTCAGAATTCCCTGTATGAGAACATTGCAAATATGTTAGAGGAAAACCATCCGAGCTCTATCAAGAGATACCACGATGAGATGATAGCCATTTTAGACACAATTAATGTGACTACTGGGGATCTTCGGCTATGCCCTACCTTTGTGAAAAAAAGCTCTTTGAATATTATTGGATAGTTACCACGGAGAATATATCAAAGTACAAACTGTACACTGAAATTGCACATTTTACCTCCAAACGTATTCCCCGACAAAGATTCTTAATACAATTTCCAGACAAAATGGCCCGTGATATGAATTTACGCTTCAAACTAAATCTGTTTTCTACTAATGAAAAAATTCAATTTTGGCATAAAGAATCTACAGAGGTTAATCCGGGAACACGTTGGTTCTGTGTAAATCCTTCTCAGAAGGAATAATTAAAACATTTAACCATGTACTTTGCATAGTTTGAGACATCTCCGAGAACTATCTTTGGGGATGCTAACATTAGCTCTACGTTGTTTGGTAGGGAATGGTTGTGGACTCACTGTGTGTGGGGGACAAATGTTACTTGGGTGTTGTCTTTGGTACGTTTACTGCATATGATTGATGTAGAGTTACAGCAAAAGGTACATGCGCCCTGCCAATTGCTGAGCTAAATACAGCTATGCTATCTGTTTGCCATTCAACTCTTGAAAATATACAAAGTGGATACATCTGTTTTATTTAATTGAGTGGTGAATCCTTTGATAAATGTTGTCCTAGATTTAATTTTGTTGGTTGTACATGAGGTTTAGAGGTACACACGTATATTTCTGTATGATAAATCGCTATGGAAAGCAATACATCCTCTGCATGATAAACATATAATGAAGTTGGGATACAGTTACTAGTCTTAGTAAAAATGTGTTCTATTGATTAGGATTTTTTGAAATGTCATTTGTACACATGGACTATAATACAATGCAATAGGACATACATCAGATTGGATAGATCTCCAAAGTGGATATTGTCCTTATGCATGGAATAAGAGATGAATTTACTACAAAGGTTCTTAATGCTAGATTGTAAAATGAAGGGCACGTATGCTTAGTATATGGTACCTGTACAGGTTCTTAATATTATGAAATAGCGTAGTAAAATAGCATGTAATGTAGAATAGTTTTTATATTATATTAACTGTATAGGCATATGGAAGAATTGAATTCTGGTAATATAGTTAGCATTCTTTACTTCTGTGAAGTACAAAGATTTTTAAGTGTGAGAAGTGTAACAAACAACTGCAACTAAGGTGTTTTCTATTTTGAATGTGTATATGTAAATTTTATGAAGCATTGCAAAAGTCAGTTGAATGTAAATTGAATTGTTGTAAAAGTTTGTTAAGCAAACTAAATACAACAAGTAAGCATAAAAAAAAATAAAAAAAATAACCAGATAGTGACTACTTTGCATACATGTAGTTATTATGCGTCTGTTTGAAAAGTTACTTAAGAGAAATGTCTTTTGGAAGTTATTCCGGAACAGCAGCTGGGTTCCTTTCTCCCCTTTAAAATATATAATTTAATAACAATAGTTGGGCATGCCTAATGTTGTTTTCTTGTTATGTGTTACAAGCAAAGCTACAGAACTGTTGGCATTGAGTTTGTGTAATTTCATATGAATAATGCTCACAAATGCGGGCGACAAGTTCCACAATATTAGGGTGACCAGACGTCCTGGAATTGGCTGCTCTGTCCCCCTTTCTCGAACGTATTTTTCATTTGAAAACCCAGTCATCCCGATTTTTGTTAGTACGTCTGCACAGAAGAAATGCTGCATTTTAAAAATTAAGAGAGTGGTAGTTTGTTATAGAATAAACACATAACAGTAACACTTAAAGGTGAGCCATCTCTGGGTGCAGGGTCGTCATTTAGGGGTCACCAGAGGCTGCAACTGTGACCTCTGAGGTCTCCCTTGCGACCGCAGTGGTCTCCCTTGCGACCTCTAAAATACATTTTTTGTAAATGGAAGTCTTTTTTTTTGTAATGTAAGCTCCTGGGCTGTGGCCAGCACCATGTGGCTCTTTACTTCTGGAGTGGCTGGCTTCCTTGTTCAGGCCCCTTAAAAAAAAACAGGAGTGCCACAAGTCTGACACTTTCAGCAGTGACCCTAAATAAGAAAGAATAGGAATACCAAATAATGTGTCTTTCTGGAATTCTATACAATAATTGCTAGACTCATTAAAGGTTTATTTCAGGCACACTTCAGGGGGTGAGTCACTGATTTAGTCTGTTCTTAAATGCCTCAACTCAGCCTTTCATCCTTCTGCGGTCAATAAATGAGTACCAACACAGGTTGGGTGATATTGGGTGTATATAAAACACTATATAAAACGCTTAAGCGTAAGTGCTACATTATAAAACATCATTATCATTTGGTCATGGACGTCTGCTTCCATTCACAGTAATTTGGTACTGAGGGCTCATACACAATGATCTTAACGATACATACGGCGATCCATTATTGTAGGCCTCCCTCTGGAACAGCCTCCCTGCCACTCTAAAACTTGAGGAGAACCATCTCCGGTTCCGGCAGCACCTCAAGACCTTCCTCTTTTCTTCTGCCTTTGCTCCCATTCTCCCCTGCTGATCTGTTCTCTCTTGGCACTGTGCACCTGGCCACCCTCTGTCCTCCGGGCCCAGGCACCTGCTCACCCTGCCACCCTCCCGCACTACCTCCGGGCCACTGCTTGCACTGGGGTCTGTATCGGTACCCATACAGCCCCCCCTTTTTTCTTCCTGCACTTATCAGACCGACCCTGCCTGCTGCCTTAAACCCAGCACTTGCAAATTGCTGGCTGCACTACTACTGTCTGTTGCCTTTATTATTTATTGCTATTTATCTGTTTCTCCTCTGCTTCGCACTTTCCTCTGCTTCGCACTTTCCACTTCTCCCCTTCCATGCACTTTCCCCTCCCCCTCTCCTATGCACTTGCGCGTTCTCAATGTCACTGGGCCTAGTAAGATTGCTGTTTTGTTCTCCCCTGTTCCGCTCCCTTGCCTTGTCGCGCTCTGAAACACTTCGAGCATGAGTGTGATAGAAATGAAATATCAATGTACATCACATTACAGTGATATCGTAACCATATTTTTCATAGTGTACAATGCTATGTGATGCCACTTCCTGTTTTGTCAACGGGTGAAAGGTCGTGTTCCATCGCTTCCCACGATATCACTTTGGGGTGGGGTCATGACATCACTTCCTGTGATGTCATCGGGGGGGGTCAAGGGTCGTGTGATGTCACTTCCGCTGGCATTTTGGTGAAATGACGTCCCTGCCTGGGTGGTCTCAAACCACCAACCTTTTAGTTGTTTGCTGCAGCACTAACTAATTGCACCACAGAGGATGCTTGTGAAAATCATTCAGACATGCCAGCAATATAAATCGGAGCACAAACTGTGCTTTTGTATTAGTATGGCAAATTCATGACATTAACCCCTTTTCCCCCCAACCGCTAATGAAGAGTAGTGCCTTGACAGCCTTACTTTTATGTTAGTTGCCATTTCCAGTTTTTTTATCTTGAAAATCTGCTCACCCTACACAATATATAAGTCCTCTATGCAGCGTTTACTGGATAGATTGAAGGCAGTTAGGCGTTTTGGTAACAACACACGTAACTCGTTTGATAAGAAAAGTCACGTTCACTGATTGACATGGACATTGTACACCTTTTCCCCTTAAACCTTCGCTGCTTTAACTCTCTTCTTGCATGTGGCAGCGGGGTTGGGGGCTTTATCCAAAGAGGAGTGTTGGCAGAATACGTCAGCTCCCATCAGGGGAACTTGTAGTCCGGCTGCAGAGAATGGCGGCCCGTTAAAGGCCCGCCATTACCATATGTATGGCAGGAAAGGGCCAGTGAACAATGCCTCGCTCCCTGCCAAAGTGCACCCAAAATGAAGCCTTTGTGTTGATGTTGAAGCTGCTGCCCCTTGCCGCCCCGCCTCCGGGCCTATGACGCTCTCAGAACATGTTTCAAAGTCCTTATTGTTGCAATAATTCCAGGAAATCACCCAAACATTAAAAGAACAACATACTTATGTAGCTAGTCTGCCGGTTGCATGCTGGCGTACTCCATGAGCACTGCAGTATTTTAATTATTGCACTGTAGCACACAACCATACCGTGATGCATGATGGGTAGCAGTCTTGCGCCGTGCCACTCATTGCCAAAGAGGCCTTGCACCTGTGTCATTGTTGATGACCTGCATTTGCTTTCATTCGCTCCCCGGAGCGCACCCTTCGCCCCGCTGAGACTCTGCAGTCTGAAAATAATTGTGTCTTTATTGAGACAGATCCTGTCGAAGTCAATCGAAGTGAAGGTAGTTTTTGTTTGGGGGTTCGTGGAAGAGATACAAAAAATGTGTCTTTGGAGGGGGCATTTGGCTTCTATAGGGGCAATTGAAAGGAGGGTGCCGTCCCCCAGGTGAGGGTGAGTTGTTCATAGCTCATGTGGGCATGCGTGAAAAGCCCTCATCTAGACCTGTTTTTTCCACTTTGGATTCTGGGACTTGGAGTTTTTTGGGCATTTGATATTGAGGAACACTTTATGTTCCTGAATTCTAAGCAAAAACAGGAGAGGAGGGCCTTCTCGCGCATGGCATGGGAAACTTGGGAGCTCTGGTTGCAGGAAGTGCAGGAGAGATCAGATATCCAGTTCTTGATTCTCAGCGCTTTGTAAAATAAAGAAAGTGCAATTCTGTGATGGAGCGACACTTTTCTTACTCGTTATGCGCCTATATTTATATAGATAGAGAACATGGCACAAATAAGAAAAGCATTCTTCCAGCACAGAGTGATACTTTACATGGAGCTCAGAATCGGGCCCTCCGTCCGTTGAAACATTTCGGTCCAAAACAAAAACTAGCATAAACTCCCAGGAACATGTAAATAAAGCTTGGTTGTTGTTAGCAGTGTCTGTCAACAAGCCTACAGATCGCCTATTGCCCTATGGCGAGAACACCAAAGTATAGCTATATACAGTGGCGTATTTAGACTTTCTGCTGCCCTATGCCCAAATAAGTGCGTGTGCCCCCTTCAACTTTACTCCACCTCTGCCAGACTCTGCACCTTTACCAGAATCTGCCCCTTGAACAAACTCTATCAGCATTGTCCAAACGACACCCCTCCCCCCGTTTTGGCTGCATGACATTATAAGGATGTTTTTAAGGTTGCAGGAATTGGAAAGTTATTGCTTCCTCTCTATTAATTCAAGCCTGTTATCTTCTATGTTATCTTAGTTGAAAGAGTGTTTTCAGATCTCTGCTGCCCAAGATTTGGAGAAGGCAGTGTGTTCTACAGCTGAGTGCACTAGAGGCCATTGTTACGGCTAATTCAATTGTCTACTTTCGGTCAAGTCCGAAAACAATCTTTTAGACAAAGCAATACGAACATAAGCGGTCTGCCAACTGAACACACATGAGAGAAGGTTTGAATGAGGAATTTTGGTTTCAATGCTAATATCTGGTTTCTCTCTCAAATTGCCCGCTGTCACTCTACGAGAAGCACATAGACTGGTCTGTTTCTGTTATATGAATGCAACATAACTAAATTTCTACATCGGTCTTAACAAATGGTTAAGTTTACATATGAAATATATGCAAGTGGTATAGGCACATCTTATCAAAATGTTGAATACAAATAACTCAACCCCCTTCTCATGGTTACTGCTCTTGTGTTAGCGGGGGGAAAGGGGAAATAAGGCAAGATACATGTTTCAGCCAATGTACCTCCAATCCCTTCAGCTGAACCCCATTAAAATAATGCAAAATCAGAGCTCGGGATGAAAGCTCAGGGGCAATGCACTCGCCCTGGAAGCAAGACGACGCGGAGCAAGACAGGTTTGATCCCTGGGTATGCGCTTAGAAACCTCTGTTTAAGCGTGTTAGACATAACCAATTACAAGTGAAATGTGTAAACTCTGACTGGGCATAAACGCCTGAGTAAAGACCGTTGGATAAGGTTCTTGGACTCTTTGGCTGTGCATTCTCACGGGGAGTAATGGATAAGGGTGACCCTGAACATTCGCCAAGTAAAACACGCGGGACGCCCGACCCCTGGAACCATAAAGGAAATAATTTTTTCTATGAAGCAAGAAAACATATTATGATACCAAAGAACTAGGAATTGACATATTTACAATGGAGACATATGATTAACAATATTTAGGACTAATTGATGTTCGGTGGAAACAGCAAACCTATGAATTTTTTATAGATATCGGATTGACACAAGGACCAACTGAAATTCGGTGGACATGCACCTAACCTATGCATCTGTTAAAAATATTGGAATCATACTAGGAAAGAGAGTTATATGATATGATATGGCATTTATAACGCGCTTATATACAAGTGTTTCATAGGATGTATCTGTATTTGGCTAGTAAGCCATGAGCATCAGTTTAATGTGATTGCATTTGGATTAGTGACATATTGTAGCCTTGAAAACGACCTTTGGTCGAAACACGTGTCGGCTGTTAGGCAATATTTATGTATGTTGATTAATTATGATGGAAGATTGTATAATCCCATATGATGGTTTACTGTTTAGTAGAATTTTATGTCAGTGTTCTTTTTTGTTATTTTTTTCCTGATTAATGGATGATTAATACTAATCACAGATAAACACATTTTAGGTGTTGAGTATTTTTTTTGTGAATTAATTGGTTAGGCGCAATGTCACAGTGACTCTTTAGAATGCAATACTTTGATCAGGGTTTACGGTAAGGCACTGGATAACTGTGACCACGCCCATCCATACTTGTGATATCATTTATCAGGGAAAATGTAAACATCTATTTGGCCAAGCACACTAGAGACTCATTTACTCCAACATTCTCTCTCCATGAGTGGGAAGCAACAGCATTCCCCGTAGCTGCACAATGCAGGCACCTTTTATAAAAATTAAGTGGTGCATACTGTTTGCATCATTGCTGTTTGTGCAATTGTTCAAAATACCCAACACTGCAAGAGTAAAATTGAGCAATGGATTGGGCGTTCCATCACAGTATTACCTTGGTGGGTGTGGTTTATACTGCAGGTCTTGCCAGCTTGCATTTAAGGTGATTTAAAATGTGTGTTAACTCTGTAGAGTTGGTTGGACTGTACAATACATAGGAGCATTTTGAGATGTATAGCTATAGATGTCTTGCTGCCATTTGAAGTACTGTTTCACAGTAAAAGTCCTACTTTGTATTTACAATATAATTAACGTAAAGATTACTTATAAGCATCACAGTTGTGCATTGTGTGACATACTTTTCAGTTGGTTCTCCTGGTAGTACTGAGTGTGCAGAAGAACGTCATGAAAGGCACCTGATAAACCCAGCAGGGATGCCACGTGCCTGCTTAGCACTGAGCAGCCTCTGTAAAGATGGCTGAATGGATACCTTTACGGGACACCTTTACAGTGTGAAACAGTGTTTACCTTTGGCACCCACTTTTTGTTCTCATCCTTCTATGGCTTTGGGTATCTTTTCACAGGTTTCTTGATGCACTTGAACATTCAGATTTACTTGTTTTAACTCCTCTGTGATCTATTTCATTCTTGCACCTTTTGGGCGGCCACAGACCTATGAAATGTGGGGCCGGAGAGGGAAATTAGTACTTGCTTCTGGACATCATTTAGTGGTCCTTGCGGGAACTCTGTGCTTGACTTAAGCATAGGCATGCGTTTAATATTGTAAAATGATGGATCATTTTTAACCTTTACTTTTCTGAAGGGAAAACCCAAATGTTTGCAACTGTTTAATTATGCATGTCATGTGTTTGAGTATAAAAGTGATTGCTTAACACAGTGTATCTTTGTATTGATTAGAAAGAACTCCAAAGATAATGTGAAGGGGCACCGATAAAACCAATGATGGTTTTGGCTGATATTGTTACACACATATTAGCGCCTTATGTAGACACCTGAACTATTTGATTGAATTCATGTGATACCAGAAGAAGCAAGTAACATAAATTGTCTAGTTAGATAGAGAGGCAAAGTTGATTGTAATGTTTGCAATCTCTTTGCTTTATTAACTGCTAAAATTGTTTTCTGGAACTGTATTTGAGCATGGGTTTTTCTTTTCCACTTCTCTTTTTTCTTTCTTGTCTTGGGTGGATAGCTCAGGGGAACGTGCTCGCCTTGGAAGCAAGACGACACGGAGCACCACAGGTTCGAGCCCTGGATCCAAGCTTAGAAACCTCTGGGTTTTAAGCGTGTTATAGGCTGAACCTCTAGTTAACATTAAATATACATTTTTGTTTCTTGCATGATTATTTATGTCTAAAAACATGTCAATACAGTTGTCATTCTATATAAATTTAATAAATGTATTTTAAGTGACAAATCTAAAGATAAAGTATGACTTTTTCTGTTCAGATATATACAGAATAGCCAAATGTGCCCCCCGAAAAATCTAGGTGAGATATGTGTAAATAAAACTCTGTGGATTTCGTACACAAGTTCAAAATCTAGTGATTTATCTTGCTAGATCAATCCCTTTTGGTTCCCCTGCCAGGACGCCCTGCCCTAGTAGGTCTTGTTGTAAATACGTCTATGGGTGTATATGTGGAGTCGAGGGGAGTTCTGAACCCTGCAGCGGCTAGACTAAGTCAACTTCTGTTGTACTAAGGAAGATTGGTAAAAAGAGGACAACAAATGGCTAGTCTCTCCTATGACAATGATACTTTATTGTTGGACAAAATGGTGATAGGCCTGCAACGCAGCATTCGGTCATTGGATAAATACTCTAAAACCAATGGCCTAAATATAAATCCTCATAAAAATGACGATACTATGCGAAAATAGGAGGAAAGCAGCAAAGTTTAATTGGAAACTTGGATTTGCACCCTTTGAGGTTACCCGGGAATGTATTTATCTTGGGATCCCCATAAATGCTTGGTTTAGTATAGACACACCTCAGGAATATGTAGAAACAAAGAACTTAAACATAAATATGCATTATCACTCATAAAGGTTCAGTAGCAGCTCTAGTTAAATTCTGTACGTCCTATCCAAACCTTTTATGGAGGGAGAGACGAAGTGGCGTCAAAATCTGGAGCTACATCCTGGGTTTACCTCAGTGCCTTCCTATCGAAACCATTCCCTGCGAATTGGGTTTAGTGTCTTTATCAACAACTTGGAAGAGCAATCGTGGTGTGTTTTATCTCAATCTACTAGATGTGGGTGTGCAAACCGAAACCTTGGCGAAGCACTTTTCCTAAATGGCAATTAGTGAGAGGGATATAACAAAAACAAAAATTACATTCTTGAAACTGATTTATTTTAGAGAAATTGTTTTTAATATAAATAACCCTCACCTTCTGTCAATGGCCATTGCTAAACTAAAATACAGAGCTAAATATTGGGACAGGAGCAAAATCAGTTACCACGTAGCATCTAAGATTACCTTTCTGGAGTACGCTAAACAGGGCTTCTGCTTTTCAGATCCGAAAAATTGCCTATTGACATGTAAAAGTAAATCAACCCGTGACTTAGCACTGCGGTTAAGGTTCAAACAGCTACCCATTCAAGAGAATTTGGGCACTTGGAAGGGTATTCCACGCCCATTATGATGGCGCAGATTATGGAAGGAAAGCATTTAAGCCATAGGGCAGGGCTTAACTGGCTGTCCTAACCTGTATCCTAATTATATAGCTGGATAGAGCTCTTTTGTTCACAGACGGGAAAATATTGAATCAAATCAATTTTGGAGCACGATCTTCTGGGGTGAACCATCAATTGTTGTGACAGCGTTATTTTATATTTGGAAAATATTTGTAAAACGGCTTGAAGATCTGAGAATATAGACTCGTTGTTTAGAGAATAGGATCTTAAGCTTAATTTGTATAATTTATTTTATGCATCCCTAGGAAAGTAGGAATTTGAGATGGTAACATTGTAATGTGTATGTGTTTGTAATGTTCTTATGATTCATCGATTGTGATATGTTTTTAATTTTGTGTCTAAGGTTTGCAATAAACCAAAGTACACAATACATTTTTAAAAAAAGAAAAAAAGGAAACAAATCACATTGAACGGCTACAGATTGTGGCTATGGTCAAGAAACAGAAATGACCTACATAGCCTGGTGAATAGCTCACGAGTTAAGTGCTCGCATCAGTCATGGGGCCAGCCCACACTTCACAAGTGTGAGTCCTAGGACAGGGATCAGGGATGACTCCACTTTTCATCCTTCCAAGGTAAATACACCAAGTACCACGAAATAGGGTAATAATAACGGTTGCTATTACAGTGCTTAGAAGCAGGAGGAATCTGGCATGAAGCACTGTGCAAGAACATAGTATTATGATATTTATAATCAATGTGAAGTCGCAGCAGTTGCAAGAGGGGGGGTTGGTAAATAATGCCCGCAATCCCAGTGCTAGTCTTTTTCTGCTTGTACAGTACTTGTAGTACTGGTGGTGGGCAGACTCTGAGATAGGGAAACAGCCAAAGGGTTGTTTGCCCCGTATTATGAGTGCGCGTCGCGGCCGAGACGCGCATTTTGTCGGATGTTGCTGGCACAATGCCAACCAGCTGCGCGTGAAAAGTGTCTCCGTTTCGGTGTATGGGCAGCTTTCTAATTGTGGCTGTGCTTTTGCTATCTCAGTCTGCCCCGCGCCCTGGGGCAGGAGCATGGCGCGAGATGGGCCCTTCATTTCCGAATGGCTCGGGCGGCACTGGTCTGTAGCTCAGCTGTATATAGCTCCCTTTAATGGCTCTCGCGGCGCCCTGCTGCGCCACTTTGCTCTCACGCAAAAGCTGCGCCATCTGCCGTGTCCCTTCCCTCAAAAAACAAGCCGGGCCCGGAAAAGGAACTCCACAATTAACGCATAATTGGGAAAGTGCCACCCAGCACCCCTTGCCACCAAACCAACGAGCCAATACCAACAAAAACGAGTTAAAAGTCCGAAATGATATTCAGCGTGGAGTAGAGTGTAAGGTGGGGGCGTGCCGGATTAGGCCATGGTTCTCCTTAACGACCCTGCCTCTTCACCGCAACTGAACACGCGTTATTGGGAAGCAGGAGACACGCCTTACCACTGAAGGGGAAGCTCGACAGCAGGGAAGAAAACGCGGCCACTTTAGTTTAGGCTTCGGAGCACGTCATCGAAGCGCCTTCCTAACCTACTCTGGGCAAATCCCGCCAGTCTACGGCGAGGCCTGTGGAAAGACGTGTGCCCACCCCGGCAGCAGGATGGATGTTAATGGGCAAATGCGGTGTAAACGGTTCTTCGACATCTGAACACAGAAGGACAGATGTAGTGAGAAAATGAACACCCCAGGGCACACCTTCAGCGGGGTGCAAGGACCACCCCCTCCCGTACTTTGCTGAGCAATTTAAACATCCGGCGGAAATCACAGCTCCCCGCAATGCACGCCAAAGTGGACAATTACCTGCAAATTGCTCTGTGTATTTGCAAAGATGTCTAGTGAAACACGCGCACAAAGGGGCTCCCGGGACAACGCGCATGCGCACCGACACGCTCGCGCTGCAGGCGCAAGGAACACGGGCCACAGGGAAGCAGATGCGATGCTGGAAGCCGGACTTGCCCCCCCTGAAATGCGCAGATCCCCCAGTCGATCACAGTAGCCCTGGCTGCCTTTGCCACACATGTCCGGGCATGTTCTGTGTGCAGGGAAAGCGCCAGGCACGGGGTGGTACATGCACACGTACTGGAAGCAGGGGTAGGCAATACTAGGCATTCGACACGAACCAGATGTGTACAGGAAAAGGCACAATGCAAACACTTTGCAAATCTGGCTCTGCAGAAAAGCAGCACAGGCTACTGGGCGCAAACATTTAACGCGTTATATGTCTTTCACCGTCCACCCCCCCCCCCCATTTCTAAACAAGTAACTCCAACAGCACATTCTTATAGACCTCTGCATGATAAACTAGTTTCCCAGAATAACATGTATTTGGGGACGTGCAGTAAAACGCGCCTCTTTGCGACTTTTCGCTTCAGTGCTGGTGGAAATGCGAAGAAATAATCAGAAGCCCGGGGGTGTGTGCGGGGGGTGGGGGGGCGAGAGTCCCTCGTTGAAAGATTACAGTTTCCTAGTGTGCGCTCATGGATACGTGCCCCCTCCCTCCCTCCGCCGCCTTCCCTCCCTAACGCCACGCGCGTGAGCATCTATTAGCGCTGGGGTTTGCAACCTCTGGTTCTCCAGAAGTTCTGGACTCCAACTCCCAACATCGACTGTTCTGGCTGGGGCTGATTGGAGTTGTAGTCCAAAACATCTGGCGAGTCACATGCTGCAGGCCACCGTCTTAGAGAATAGCAGCAATCACGCGAGCTCAGAGGGGTGGCGGGCAGTGTGCATTGTGTGTGTTGACTGTGGCTTCAGGGTGCAGCAGGATCGTTATGGGGGTATCGAGTGAAGTGAAAACACATGTCCACTTCTCTGTGCCCAGCACAATCAGCAAAACAGAGACTGCCGAGCGCCCTTTCTTTTGTTGTCTGATTGGGGCGTGAAATCCATTGGGCCATAATCGTTACATATAACCCCTCCCAGGGACATTTGAAACTTAGATTTGGGGGGGGGCGGGGACGGGGGTCTGTGTAACTGTTTTGTGGTTGGCACCTTGAGAATTAAGTGTGTACTCGGATTGCTTGTAGGTGCCGTGGACAGGATGCTCTTGACGCCCCTATGACCCCTCTCTTTAAGGGGAAATTGTAAGTGGGAATTGCACAAAGCACACTATCCGCCTCGAAGGAGTCGTCAATGCGCTCTCACATCCAGGACAGACTGCCCTGTGCATGTATATGCATATGTATGTAACTCGGGGATACAGAGGTCTTCAGAGGTCTCTCTAGCCTCCTGGGACTTCAAGAACACGAGGCTCAGACAATAAGAGCCTGGCAGTGCCCACGGTTAGCCGTGATTTACGAGCCGCAGTCATTGCTCGGGACAGTCAATCGTGGGCTTCGAGTGCCTGCGATCACGGACCCTGGGCGCTTTATTCGGTCGGAAATCAGACGCGGGGGGGGGGGGCGCCGGAGCGATTTATCCCGGGCAAGTGTCTTGCTTCTTTATTGTTCTGCCCGAGACAACAAAGGCAGGAGTTTGCAGCTGGAGGCGGGCCCAGACAAAGAGAGCCCCGCCCTCATCTCCCCGGCGCTGGCCAATCAGGGAAGCGGAGACGGAGCCATTGTGCTGTCAGGCCCGGGTTGTGTGACGTCACCGCCTTGCACTATTCCCCTCCAGTGGTGTCTGGCCGCTGCGGCTCAGACAAGAAAGGGAGGAAAAGAGACGAGGAGGCTCGGCATCGTCCAGAGGAACTACAGCAGCCGCCCCGTGCAGCGTGGTGGCAACACCGGCAGAGCTACACTGATTGCACTGAGCGCCGAGAAGGAGGGCTTCGTTCCGCCCCAGGCCAGGCCAGGCCAGCTGACTCGGCGCGTCCTTTGTGTCTCGGCCAGCGGGCGGGGAGGAGGGTGCAGCCGGCGGCCCCCGCCATGCCCAGCTCGCTCTATGCCGAGGTGGAGAGAGGGGTGATCAGTGGCGGCGGTGGGGACTCCTTGGAGGAGCAGCGAGCCTTCCAGATCGCCCTGGACCAGCTCTCCCTCCTGGGGCTGGACAGCGATGACAGCAGTGGCTCCATCTACGACAACGAGCCCCGGAAGAAGAGCATCAACATGACCGAGTGTGTGCCGGTGCCCAGCTCCGAGCATGTGGCCGAGATCGTGGGCAGGCAAGGTGAGCAGGCGGGGTGCTGGGAGCCCTGGATGTGTGTGTGTGTGTGTGTGTGCGTGTACATACAGTGGAAGTGGCAGCGCCTCTGTGTGTGTGTGTGTGCGCGCGCGCGCAGGGCCTGCGCCGTGGTGCGTGTACATACAGGGCAAGTGCCAGCGCCTCGGTGTGTGGTGTGTGTTCGTGCACGGTGGGGTTTGCAGCCCAATGTATCGTGGCACCGGGATATTCTAATTAAAAGAGCTAAAACTCATGCATGTGACTACTGGGTTGCTGGCAAAATAAGTAAACCGTTTCTCTCACGTAAAGGGGGCGGGAGGGGGCGAACTAGGTGTGCCAAGGGGCACCAGCCACCCAATCCCATCTGTCCCTGTACAGGCATCTTGCTGTGTGGCTGGCATTGTCTTGCTTTGTTTGGGCAGTGGACAGCGTGCGCACGGGCCTCTTCTCTCCGCCCCACAGCCAACAAAGGGAGCGCCATGTGGCTGCATTGCGCACGCAGACTGTCAGAGGCATGGCCGTGCACAATGCAATGCCTGCCCCTTTCACATGTCTGGCCGATTCCCCTGCACCTAGCGGGCATATGGCAGCACTGGGCTGGAAGACCAAGGGTGCGGGCACGCTTCCCTGGACCCCATCAAGCAGGCCCTTCCCACTAGGAGATGCTGTGCTGGGAAATGCCGGAGGAAGGCGCACGAGAGCGCGTTGGGCAGGCGTGCCTCGGAGCTGATGCGCCTGGAGAACAAAGGGCTTGGCGCTGGAGCAGCGGCTGCCGGCAGCAGGCCCCGGCCAGGGCACACTTATCCCACAGCAGGCAGCATTGTAGCCGGCCCTTGTGTACTAGATGATGGCGGGCGCATGTGTGTAACCATATGGAAATTAGGAAGCGGGTTTCTCAGAAGCCCCCACTTACCCCAGTGCCTGCCCCCCCTCCCCCCAGAAATGTATTCACACTCATCTTTTGTGGATGCGGTGCCGGGTAGGGGCACCGTATCCACAAAAGATGTATTGTATTGCACGATACTTCTTTGTGCGCTGTGTTTTGTTCTTATGTAGGGCAGTGACCTGGGCTAGTTAAATGACATCTCTTCTTTTGTCTTCGTGGCTTTGTGTCAGAGCGGGTTGTTGGATCTGTGTGTCAGAGCGGGTTGTTGTGGCTGCGCCGATATTGTAGCCAGCCCCTGTGTGCTGCTATGGAGTAGTGACGGCTGCCTTCTCTCTTTGTGTTGGTTGCCCCTGTGTGCTGCTATGGAGTAGTAACGGCTGCCTTCTCTCTTTGTGTTATTGTTAGCCCATGTGTGCTGCTATGGAGTGGTAACGACTGTCTTCTCTTTGTGTTATTGTTAGCCCCTGTGTGCTGCTATGGAGTGGTAACGGCTGCCTTCTCTTTGTGTTATTGTTAGCCCCCATGTGCTGCTATGGACTGGTAACGGCTGCCTTCTCTCTTTGTGTAATTGTTAGCCCCTGTGTGCTGCTATGGAGTGGTAACGGCTGCCTTCTCTCTTTGTGTTATTGTTTGCCTGTGTGCTGCTATGGAGTGGTAACGGTTGCCTTCTTTCTTTGTGTTGTTAGCCCCTGTGTGCTGCTATGGAGTGGTAACGGCTGCCTTCTCTCTTTCTGTTATTGTAACGGCTGCCTTCTCTCTTGTGTGTTATTGTTAGCCCATGTGTGCTGCTATGGAGTGGTAACGGCTGCCTTCTCTCTTTGTGTTGTTAGCCCCTGTGTGCTGCTATGGAGTGGTAACGGCTGCCTTCTCTCTTTGTGTTATTGTAACGGCTGCCTTCTCTCTTGTGTGTTATTGTTAGCCCCTGTATGCTGCTATGGAGTGGTAACGGTTGCCTTCTCTCTTTGGCAGGTTGTAAAATCAAAGCTCTGCGGGCGAAGACCAACACGTACATCAAGACGCCGGTGCGCGGGGAGGAGCCCATCTTTGTTGTGACTGGCAGGAAGGAAGATGTGGCCCTGGCCCGCCGGGAGATCATCTCTGCGGCGGAGCATTTCTCCATGATCCGGGCCTCCCGGAACAAGAACGTGGCCCTGAACGGGGGCACCGGCGTCGGTAGCAGCGGCGCGGGCAGCGGCACCGTGCCGGGCCCGCCCAACCTGCCCGGGCAGACCACCATCCAGGTGCGCGTGCCCTACCGCGTGGTGGGGCTGGTGGTGGGGCCCAAAGGGGCCACCATCAAGCGCATCCAGCAGCAGACGCACACCTACATCGTCACCCCGAGCAGGGACAAGGAGCCGGTGTTTGAGGTCACCGGCATGCCGGAGAACGTGGACCGGGCCCGGGAGGAGATCGAGGCCCACATTGCCGTGCGCACGGGCGGCGTGATCGAGCTGCAGGACGAGAACGACTTCCACGCCAACGGCACGGACGTGGGGCTGGAGCTGCATGCACACGCCTGCCTCTGGGGCACCAAGAGCGGCGCGGGCCGCAGGGTGCTGTCCAGCTACCGCCACGACAGCTCCAGCTCCCTGGGCAGCGCGTCCAGTGACTCCTACTACGGCGGCAGCAGCAGCAGCAGCGGGAGGACGGGCGCCTACAGCCCCCCCAGCCCCACGCTCAGCTTCACCCACAACGGCAACAACAACAACAACGTGAGCACCAGCGCCTATGTCTATGACCTCGTCTCGCCCGATGGCGTGGATGCGGCCTTCGACTCCAATCACTTTGACCCTGCCCCAGCTGCCCCCTCGCCTGCTACCACCCTCATCTGGTCTCAATTGGAGCGCGCAGCTGCCAGCTCAGCTTCCACGGGATGCCATATCGGTGCATCGCCACCGGGGGGTGGCCTAGCACACAGTGCTTCCCTGAATGCCAACCACATCCTGGCTGCTGTCCATCAGAGACGGGCTGCCCTTCGTCACTCTCCGCCACCCGGTGGCCACGTGACTGGCCTGGCTGACCACCACCCCCTGGCAAGGAGAGTGCGCAGTGACCCGCCGGCATACCCTACCTACGTCACACTCCAGCAAGCACTGAATGCCAGCAACCTCTCCAGCTCCTCCCACCTGCTGACTGGAGGAGGGGGCTCCTGCGACTCGTCGGCCTCCTCCACCTCCTCGCAGTCGTCGTCCTCCTCCAGCTCCTCCTCATCTTCCTGCAGCATGAGGCGCAAAGGCAGCCGAGACTGCTCGGTATGCTGCGAGAGCGAGGTGATCGCCGCCCTTGTGCCCTGCGGGCACAACCTCTTCTGCATGGAGTGCGCCAACCGCATCTGTGAGCGCAGTGAGCCACAGTGCCCTGCGTGCCACAGCCTTGTCACGCAGGCCATCCGCATCTTTTCATAAAGGGACTCCGTGGGGAGATGCCACTCGCTGTCTCTTCACAAAGAGGGTACAGAAGGAGGTCCTCTTCTTGGTGTTTTCAAAGAGCTGCCATTTTACACATTCCCCTTCCCCCCCCTGAGCTTTGAGACACACCACGGAGACACTGATCACATGAGGGTCGGGTGGTTGCAAGGAATTTTACCACCCTATGAAAAGGGACATGCTTTTGTGACCACGCTGCATTAAAAGATGTGAGTGGGGGGTGGGGTGGTACTGATGGTTGTCTGCCATTTCCATTTCTTTAAAAAAGGAATATTCTGTGTTGCTGAGCCTAACACAAGAAGGATTAAGGAATATTGCCATGGCACTCCCTGACGACTAGCTCAACACATTGCCTACCAGTTTGGACCAATCCAAGGAAAGACGCCATAATGAGCATTGTCCATCTCGCCCCTCTCTTTATGTCACACTGTGGTGTAACTATGCGGTGGCGTGACCTGGTGCACGGGGCACATTGTAACTTTCAGGCCACTGAACCCGCCACACGGCATATCTGCGGTGCGTCTCGTGGAACACATAGTGGCGGGCAGTTTGGGAGAAATTGTTGGGGCGCAGATACTCCCAGAGCACCCAGATTCCATGGGTTTCCTCCACTCCACTGTGGAGTTGTGCGCACGCGGGGAGGCGATTGGACTGTTCGCTGCTCTTGCAATATCATATGCTTTCTTGGGTGGGCGGGGTCATTTGGAGGCCTAGCATGGCCTCCTCCCAAACATAAGAGCCAGCTTGACAGCGCTGATACACACACGAGCAAGCAGCTGACTTAATTTAATGGATCTGCGTTTCTACGAAGCGGTAACATTTCCCCCCACCCACCTTCCCCCTTGTGTAGCTGAACATTCCAAGGCATGTGAAAAATGGCTACCCCCCTTTTTTTTAAAAAATAGCATGAAGATGCGGTGTCTGTACATTTGAAAGGGAAGTTGCCGGCAGGCCCATGGACGGGGCAAACACTTCTGCATGCCATACTCTATATAGCGGGGGGGGGGGCAAATTATTAGTAATGATAGTTTAACACTGTACCTATGACAAGAAGCTTCCAAGACTTCAAGTAGAACTTGTTATCATGTGTGGTCTGTTAGGTGACCCAGTCCTAGATACCCCTGGCATTTTCTGTGGGGGGTGGGGGAGCTATATTCTTTATATGAAAGTTTTCCCAACCTCCAACTGACCCCCACCCCCCTTTCCCCTCCCGCAACCCCAACACTCCTAGCAGCGACATCAACACAATACTGCAGCTTTATTGGCATTGTAATATATCTCTTATTTACAAATATATATAGAACTATATATATATATATATCTATCTATGACCTAAAGGTTTTAAAGAGAAATTGCGTTGCTACAGATGGAAGTATTTTATTCATTTTTTGACTTGACAAATTATATTTCATATTGCAAAGATGTTTACAAGTATTTTAATTTTGAGTTCAGTGAACTTTTTTGTAGCTGGGTTAAAAACGTTTTATTTTTAAAATGGCCTTCTGGCCCAGAACACTGTATTATTTTGATATCGCACAAACGTGGGCGGATTTACAAAACCATCATTTGTGTAAAATGCTTTGGACAGTATTCTGTTGGGTTGGGGCTTTTTATAGGTTCCCGAAAGAAAAATCTTTTAACTCTGCTTCACCCGACCTATTTTTTATTCAGTGATTATGAAAGCATATTTTATTCTATATTATTATAAAAATGAAATGTATAAAGATATTAAGTTGACAAACGGAGCCATTGAAGCTTTCTAAATATTTGTATAGAGTTAAGTGGAAATTACAAGATTCTGTTGCACCACTCTAGTTTTAGAATTTCTATTTTAATACATTTGTTTACCACTCGTTTATGTATATGTAGGTGATGTTACTTGAGCGTAAATGTACTTTACTGAGCAAAGTTTAAAAACAAAGTATATTTTATTTTATGATAAAGGGCCTTTAACCTCATGGTCGGATACTAATATTATATTTGCTGGGACAAAATTTGAAATTGTATCAAGAGTTTTATTTTTCTGACATTTAAAGTTCTACATAATTAAGGTAAACCTTAAGCAATGGTGCTACTTCATGTTTTTTTTTAAGTATTTCTATATAAATCAAATAAAATATTATGTTAATTACATCTGTCTGGTGTCTTGCTAAGGTAAACCCGTGGCTCGCGGCTGCCGTGCGTGTCATTTGCAGCCAGGAGTTCCTATCCGTGTGGCCCTTCTGCTCCCGTGTGGACTGGGCCCTGAACATGCCTTAATTGCGCGCCTTCTTCCTTTCATCTCAACGCTAACCGGCCCCATTTAACACCCCTGCCCCTCAGCAGATGGCTCCTTGTGCTGTGGGGTGTCTGGGCCACGTGGGGCATGCGCACGAGGCACTGCAGCTAATTGGTGTATGCATTGAAGACTTAAAGGGGCTGATTCACTAAAAGAGCCTGACTTGCTCGACTTTGAAGTGCCAGGAACTGATTGCCTGTTTACTCCTGATTTACGCTTGGAAAGAGAAGAGTAAGTCAGATTTACTGTGAATCACCTTGTCTGTGTGGTTGCCTTTATTTACAATGTGGATCTCGCTCAGTCATGGTCAGTATAAATTGACAGGTATAGAAACCCATTTACTGCCTAAACTTCAATGTTTTCCCATGAAATGTGTGTGTGTGTGTGTGTGCGCGCGCGCCAGTTTGTGTATTTGTACACATTCATCCTGAGGGCAGTGAATGGGTTACAATGTGTCACTGCAATCATCTTGTAAGTAAAGCAGCATTTCGTGCAGAGCACATTGCCTTTCCATTAGCCACTCAGGTGCATCAAATCTTCCGGCTGTGCCGCATGCCAAGGGCGCCACCGCTTGAGCTTTTGGTTCTTCCTTCCAAAGCCATGCCCCATGGGGAAGAGTGTGGCTTGTGGCAGCTCCTACTGCCTGTCTCCGTTTGTAGATCACGCATCTATATGTTGGATAAATGCTGCTTTGTTTTGTAGCCCATCCATATCCAGCATGCGTTTTTTTGTGCCTTTTTTCTTGGTTGCAAATTTGCGTCCTTGCTGGCCTCTTGCTCTGTCATACATGCGACCCTTTCTCAAGCTTAGTTGTTCATTCCACCACCAATTAATTTCTTGGAGTTGTAGTCTTTGGTCTATTCAAGTGAATACATTGAACTAACACAAACGGTATAATGGAATGGAATAGAATGTCAGTGGTTCTGTATTGTACCCGTTTACCATTACTGATGTCCTCGTTTCTATTGGCTCTGTAAGAAAAAAAGAAAAATTAGTGGCACCAAGGCAGATGGGGAACCTGTGGCGTTGATGGGTGCAGGCCGGAAGTACCAGGCGCCTGTGTGTAAAGCTGCTTTCTAAGGGGTTGGCAGAGAAACCTGGGAGTCTGTTCTCTATAGGGAAGAGCCCGAGATCGCTAGACTACATCGCTTTGAGTCTAGTTACCCACCGATGTGGGAGTGTGATCGGGCTAAAGAGGAGAGCCCTGTCATGCTTTGGTTAGTATTGATGTGCTAATGGCTAGGCCTGTGGAGGGGTATGTGTGCCTGCTGTAAGGTGGCAGGGGAGTCAGTTACACTGGGGGGGGAAGGGGCATGTGCCTTACAGGGCAAAACAACCTGCAGCCCTGTATTCCTGCCACTTAACTCTTGTAGACAAGTCTCATTTTAGTAGCTCACGTTGTGTCATTGTGAATTCCCCCTCGCTTTGTCTCTCAAATAGATATGTTTCCTATGTGCAACAGAACACGCACCTGTGAGATGGCCCCTCCGCCCCAAAACTTGAATTGGCAGCAAGACTTGAGTATTAAGAGTGATGCAGGCAACCCTGTTGGCGTTCCTCGGTAGAATGAGGAGCAGAAAAGATAGACAGTGGCGTGAGGCTGCTGGGGACAGAAAGGGGCTTTGTGTGTGGGGAGGGGGGTGGGATGTCCTCTCCAGTAACACTGCAATATTGAGTTAAATTGAGTTTGCAGTCTCTCTGGCACCTTGCTAGGTAAGGGTCACAGGCCGATGACCCTGCAATGCTTTGTGCCACAGCCAGATGATGAATAAGGGCAAAGCAGCTGTGCTTTATTCATCCAGATTTTAAAGGTTGTTCCTCACAGGTTGGAGGTGGGGCTGGTATGAGCTCTTCCTCACAGGGGGCTCCTGCAGCCAGGAAGGCAGAGACAACCACCCAAAGGCTAATGGGTACACTACACACGAGAAGAAGGGGCAGAGAGGTTCCCTTCCTACAGAAGTGGGGGGGGGGGGCTTAACAAAGTACCCATGGTGACCCAGAGTCATCTCGTTACCGTAACTCACTCCCAAGAGGTCCTGGATTTGAAGCTGGCGTCGCCTTGCATGCTTGTATACATTTCTTCCTGCTTCCCTCTAAGCTTAGCACATTCTTATCCGGAGTAACAATATACACTCTGCTTGGATTTGTCAAAGTATCTATAAATGTCAATAAAACACAGATTCCGCCTATGGGCTTAACACAAAACAATGTGGGGTAGGGGTTACTTTACAAAGGGCTTGAGGGATTCTCTCCCACTGGACTAAGTGCCCCGCACCCGCTGAAGGTGTATATGTTGCCCCCCTAACTGCCCCGTGTTGCCAACATGCAAACCCATCTAGCTGGTGTGGGCTCACGCACAGCCCTGTATCGCGAGTCAATGTTTCTTTCCCAGTTACAGTTTCCGGGGGACACTCCCACGCCAGATGTTTGCTGGGAAATCATGCATCAAAGCTGCACCGCGGTTGCACAAACACAACATGGCATGCGGCCCCCTCTTAGCACTATTTGCTCCTCTCATTGTTACGCTTTGGGGGCCAATGAGCAATTCATGCTGTTCCCGGAAATAGCACGTTTACATTGTATCTGCTTCCTGCGAGCCTTCCTTTCTACTTGCACGTGCACTTCCCCAGCACCGCCCGTGCTGACCGTACGTACTGCAAGCAAACATAGAGGGTAACCTACCGTAAGCCATCGGGGAAGACCGCTGCACTTAGCAGCACTTAATGTACAGCTCTCAGGGTCAAATTCTGTAGCTTGCACTCGCTACACTTACACATTTCACATATATGCATGTAATGTAACATTTGCCAATTGCTTTTCCTAATTTCAAAGGTTTTCTTTCCTTATGGAGACTTTAGCCCTTCGTTCCACCTCCTCTTCACAGTCCTTACTTAAATGGGAATGACTGTGATGAGGAAGAGTCCGGCTCAGAGTAATGACAATTACCGGTAAGTAATCGGCCCATTAGCTCTCATGCCCTTCTTGCACTTTAACCATATCATTGCACTAGGTCACGTTTCATACTTTTTGCAAATGTCTACTTGTCAGACAGATTTCAGGCCCTCGCCTACACCAGGAACAGGTTTTACTCAACACATTGCTAATTACGTCTATAGGTAATCCTGAGTCTCTATTCCTGGAATGTAACGAGGGATTAGAGCATTCGTGCAGAGGGTGCTACAGGTGCCATTTGCCTCCATGCCCACTTTATTCGCTGATGCAGGTAGTCGGTCAGGTGAGTGCTCCGTCAAGGAGTTTTCGCTTGGATTGTTTCATGCATTTAGTAGGTTCTTTAAGTACATTGTCAGGAAATGTAAGGAGCATGGTCCTTGAGTTGGCACGTCTTGTGCACGCACACGCCCTGCTTTTTTAGTGCATTGAAAAGCAAAACATTTGTGCCCAATGCTACAGTAAGGGGCCTGTTTTGACGCCACAGGTAAACAGGCACCAGGGGGCGCTATTTTGTCCATAAAAGTGGTTTCGATGTAAGGGTGGTGGGTACCGCAACCTGGAATATCAAATATCTTTGTCACTGTAAGTACACATTTGAGTGGCCGGTGACTGGATTATAGGCTATAACCAACGCCCGAGAGTAACCCTGGGCGAGAAACTAACGGTGAAAACAAACTGAAATGAGAAATTCTCATTTGCTTGCTGTTAGAAGGGCTATTGTAGAGGGTGGGACCGCCCTTGAAATGTTCTGGGAATTATAGATAGCACATCTGCCCTTTGCACGGTCTCATAGCACTTTGGGGGTGTGTAGAACAGTAGAGTAGGCTGAGTTTGGTTAGTAGGAGCAGAAGAATGAACGTGTCATTGCTTATCTGTTGAAGTATGTAGAAACCAGCAGTGCCTGCAGGTAAGGCGTATTGGGTTATGGACATTTATGTGTAGGAGTTTTTACAGCTCAAACCTTTAAATTTATATATGTTCATGGAGGAGTCAATATCTTTAGCCCAAAAGCCCTTACAAGGCAAAATGCAGTGTTTGGGACACTCCAGCAACTCGTGCCGGACATGTGGAATAAAACAGAATTGAGACGAGTGACAGCATGATGCACAAGACAGAAGTCCTAGAGCGCTGGACAAGTACAGGTGGCTAAGTACACAGGAATTCATTGTAAGGTAATTGGGGAGGCGCAGAAATGTGGTAAGTGGACGGTAAACCCCCCCCCCCCCCCACCCCTCAGCTCATGTATATTCTGGGAGTAGCAGATGCTGCTGTGAAGAGTAGGTGGAGATAGGGAGGGGGGCGGAAGAGTAGGGTTAAGTGGAGTGATTGGCGGGATGAAGTGGGGCCATCAGATCCTTCCGGAAGTGTAAAGTAATACGCACTAGCTGATACATGTTGGTAACTTATTGGGAGACAGGGTGCAAAGCAGGAAAAGACCTGTACCTAGTTTTTCCACCTTGCGGTTCTTTCTTTCCAGACTGGTGATGCCGTGGCTTCTGTTTCCAGAAGGGCGCTCCAGGAGTAGGGTTGCTACAGTACTTGGATTGCCACTAAAAAGGGTTGTATACAAATTGTTCGTATTACGATTGTCCGAATGACAATTGACCTTCTGCACAATTGACCAAATATAAACGGTCAATTAGGATATATATGCGGGGGGAAAACCCCCCTGCAACCCCCCACCCAATCCACCCCCCCAAACTCCCACCCAATCCCCTTATATTATTATTACCCGATCCCAAGCCCATTATTTATATATATATATATATATATATATACATGACCATACTGTCAATTGTGCAGAAGGTCAATTTGGTCCACTGCAAAATGGTCAATTGTGTCATTCGAGCAATTGTACTCGAACAATTCGGGTAATACCCTAAAAAGGTCTTTCCTGCGAGTGAGGATGGGTCGGGGTTTGCTGAAGTGTAGGCTTGTTCCATAGGTCTAGAATTTGGATGGTGTTCAATGGAGAGGCAACTGGGGAAAGAAAGTGACTGCTAGGATTAATTATTTTGCTGGTATAAGCAGCAGATGAGGCAATGGTATTTATCTGCCTTGTTAGAGACACAGTGTGGAATCTACATAGTCACCTACGGTCTTGACGCCACCCGATACTGGGATGGTGATGTTCTCAATGGCAAATGACTTGTACGCTCCGTAGGGTGTGGTAGCCCACCAGAATCATTTCCGTCTTCTCATCGTTGAGGCATAACCCGTGAGAGGGCATCCAGGCCTGGGTGGTTTGGTAGACTGAGTTGAGAGTTTTCAAGTCCATAACGTAATTACCTGTGATGGACAGGAATAGTTGTGTATCATCTGCATAGTTTGTGTAGGTTATGCCCACATCCAGGAAGTCGAAGAGGAGCTTTGTAAAGATATTGTACAGATTAGGTGATACGCAGGAGCCTTGGGGGACACCACCGGTGGCCGGGACTGGGGTAGCCGACACAGTGGCTGAAAAAACTCATAGATCTGTTAGTCAGAAAGGGGGAGATCCAGGCAATAGCTTCAGTGGAGAAGTGAGCTGCAGAGTTGTAAGTGTTGACACAGGATTTGGTGGTCTATGCAGTTGAAGGTCACCAACAGGTCCAGCAAAAGGAGCAGGGCAACCTTGCTGGTATCTTTAAGTTTGTCCAGCTGATTTAAAAAATCTAATAATGCACTTTCAGTGCCATGTCCTGGTCGAAACCCAGATTGGCACAGAACTAGGAGGTTGTTGGATTTGAGGTGCGACTGGATCTGAAAGTATGCCACATGGTCTAGGATTTTGAGGAGGAATAGGACAGTGGTGATGGGGCAGTAGTTGGTAGGAATGGCAAGTTCTAGTGTAGGTTTTATTTTTGCAGGGGAAGGAACCTTCATGTTAGTCGGCACTGAGCAGGAGGTAAATGGGGCATTGATAATCGTGGAGATGAATGGCACCAGTGCTTCTGCACCGTCCTTGACAGTCGCTGGGCAGACATCACCGTGGCATTGCGTGTGTTTGAGACCTTTAATGATCTGGATGACCTCGGCTCCTGAGACTTGATTTAAAATTGAATAGCGATAATTTTGGTGGAATGGCAGGGGGCACAGAGGCACTAAGATTAGCAGGGTCTCGGCTATGTGCGTTTTTCTTCAGCCGTATCTTCTGGGGTGAGGTGCTTTTATTCGGCAGGGCATTTGGAATGTTGGTGCATCAGGTGCTGTCTTTAATGAAATTGGATGGGGAGGGCAAAGGTGATTGTAACTTGCGTAATATTGTGAAGAGCTCGCGACAACATGAATTTGCTGGGCATCTCTAACGTTATAGGTAGCACTTTTCACTATAAGTATCGACTGTTTGCAGGACTTCGCTAGGGAGGTGAAGTGGGCTTTGTTAGACTCAGATGAGAATTAAGATGTGCAATGGGTTTAACTTTGCTTTGGATCAATGGGTTAGTGAGGGGGGGAATACATTAAAACGCCTCCTATAGTATGAGCGAACAAGGCCTAGCCAGGTATGAAATGGCCACACAAGGCAAACAACATGGTCTCGTAGAACTGTCCTCTGGAGACCACTCTATTTAATTTTCTAACTTTGGCTCTATAAAGCCCTCCCTCAAATACACATTGGCCCTCATTACGATACCGGCGCTAAACCATGGCACTATTAGCACCATGGTTGGTGCCGATATCGTAACGTGTCCGCCATGGTGAAATGGGGAAATACCGCCCCATTCCAAGGATGGTGGGGCGGTATTTCCCCATTTCCCCATGGCCCTTCCCCATTCCCATTTTTGCCCATAGGGCATAATGTGAATGGGGAAGGCGCTAATTACGGTACCGCAAATTGCGGTACCGTAATTAGCACCAAGGTCCCTTTGCGGGTCCCTACTTTAACGGCTGGTCTACACCAGCCGTTAAGGTCGGGTCCCACAAAGGGACATCGTAATTAGGCGCTAAGTGGTTAACGGCACTGCAGCCTTTTACGGCGACGTTAGCCACTTAGCGCCGGGGTCGTAATGACCCCCATTGTATACCCTGTGCATCAATGACTGGGCAGAAATGGGGAGAGAGATGATGTGGGACCACACTTACTGCCCTACAAAAAGGGCTGTGGGAGGCCTGCTCTTTTGCCTTTTAGAATGTGTGGCCTGAGATTTGAAAACCCCATGTGCTAATTTAACCTTCCTTTGTATGTTGGTTGGAAGACTGCGAGACATTTCAGCCCTCACTCCAACTTGTTGCTGTGTAAATCACATAATAATGACGCCTCGGGCCCTGCCCTCTCACTCGCCATCCCAGCCAGGAACACAATCTTTAGACACAACCACGCTCACCAGAGAGGTGGTGGAGTGGCCTTTATTGCCAGAGAAACCTTTGCCATCAGGGAGGTCAACTGTGACTACCTCCTACTCAAAATCAACTTCTCCTGTAGCTGCTCCATCACCGCGCATATTGTCTATCGACCTCCGGGTCCCATTGCGGAATTCCACAAGGCCCTCATCCTCTCCCTGTCTGACAACTTGAAAAAGTCCTGCTCCTGGGTGTTCTAAATCTAGGCCTTAATGACCCAAAAGATCACCATGCCTCTACCCTACACAAAGCGCTATCCACATTAGGGTTCTCTCAAATAATTTCTAAGCCTACTTGCATCAAAGGATCCTCATGTCCAGCGGCACTCGCTAGAAGCTTGCGTCAATCTACCGTGGAAAAGATTGCACCTTTCCTCATGGTGCCTGCTCTTCAGCCTCCGTTCTCCAAAGACCCTGCTATCCTCGCCAGTGGCTTTAAACTCACCATCTCCCAAGCTATAGACGCCATCACCCCTCTCACCCTAAAGAAAGTTAAAAAAGTCAAACATTTCAACACTTGGTTCTCTCGGAAGCTGATGGAACTACGTTCCAAGAAGAGGCGTGCACTCTCAGCCTGGAAAATGAACCCCTCTGACGCCACCAGCAAGGCCTTTAAGGCTATCACCAGACAATACAAAGCCAATATAATCCAGGCTAAAGCCACCTCATTCAATTCTAGGATTGACAACGCAAAATCAGGGTCAGAAGAAATCTTCATCTTTAGAGAGTTGGAAAAACCATCCACTCCCCCCCCCCTACACTATTGAAGGACGAAAAGTGGTGCAACAGCATTCAATCTGCGATGCTAGACAAGCTTAACACCCTGCAAACTAAAATCCTAGGTCATCAAAAGGCCCCGACGCACCTCCTAGCCAACCTTCACAGTAACTCGCCTACGGCCACCAAGCCAAATCCCTCTACGTCGTTTGACTTTAAAGATATGACTGAGGCAGAAGTCACTGCCATGCTCAAATCAATTAAACCGTCCAACTGCAAAGGTGATGCCTGTTCAGCCCAGTTTATCAAAGGCTCTGCCCCCATCCTCGCACCCTTCCTAACATCATTCATTAATGCATCCTTCCACTCTGGCCATGTCTCAACTGGCCTTAAGGAAGCTTGGGTATGCCTGCTCCTTAAAAAACCGTCCCTTGACCCAGCGGTTCCGGGGAACTACAGGCCCATCACCACTGTCCCATTTTTAATAAAGATTTTGGACATATCAGCCTACCTGCAAAATTCCTAGAAGACAACTGTCTCCTCGGCCGTTGACAGTCTGGTTTCTGCCCACGACATGTCATGGAAACGGCTCTCCTAGACCTTAAAAACCAAATGGATGACCTTAGAGAAGCATGGAAAACCAGCGCTCCGCTTGCTCCTTGATTTATCCTCAGCATTCGACCGGGTGGATCACAACACACTCTGCCATCATCTCTTTACTGCGGCTAACTTCTCCCCTAAAGCTTGTGTCTGGTTCACATCCTTTCTTCGAGCGAAGTCCATGAAAGTCTTCTCCGACTCAGCATGTGCCACGGAAAGCCACATCAAATGTGGAGTACCTTAGGGCTCTTGTACTACGCCCACTCTTTACATCCTTTTCACGGGGCCCCTGTTGAGCATTCTTGACGCCCTGTGTATCTCATATACTAACTACGCGGACGACACACAGGTGCTTATCCCACTCACTGGTGATTACGATGCAGACATGAACACCCTCACCACTTTTTACTCCACGATCCAGTCTTGGATGGCAGGTAACTGGTTATGCCTTAAAAGCGACAAAACCGAACTTCTGTTAATTGGATCTCCCACCACTCTGGGCAATCTGGACAAGCAATAAATGTCCTTCACCACTGACAATATACCTATCACAGAATCCAATAATGTCAAGACTCCCAGGCATCTACCTTGACTCTAACCTGACTATGGATAGACAGGTCAATGCTACTGCATCCTCATCGGCCTATTACTCAAAAATTCTCAATGCAGCCAGGCCCTTCTTATCTCGACAGAATTGTCTCACCATTGCTAGGGCAATAATCGGATCAAGACTTAAATGCCCTCCTCGCAGGGACCTCTAGTAAAAACATGGCCAAACGCCAACGTGTTCAGAATAACACCCTCAGGACGGCCACAGGAACCTCAAGGAAAGACCACATTTCTGAAGTGAGAAGGCAGGCTCCCTGACTCCATGTCAAAGAGAGAATTGTCTTTAAAACCCTATCCCTCACGCATAAATGTCCCCATGATCTAGCACCCCATACTTGGTCCAACGAATTGCCAAGCATACCTCCTCTAGGCCCTGCAGAAAAGACTATACCAATATGATCACCACGCCCAAGACAAGAAGAATCTGTGCTTGTGGCACTAGCTGGGAGCACTAGCCACGTCCCACTCACCTTCGTATGATTGACTCCCAGTTAGCATTCCGCAAAGCTATCAAAACCATGCTTTTTGTCTAATGGTGTACTCTGTATTCTCTACATCTAGCCCTACTGTGGCTGGGTGATAGCTATTTATCGGAACACCTTCATACAGAATATAACTTGCATAAAATGTATGCCTTCTATGTTACTCCTCTCCACCTTGTCTTCTCACCTATGTTTTTGCAATCAAGAGACCACCTGTGTCATATGTAACCATTTAATCAAGCCTACGTACAATTTTATGTAACAACGCTTCGATGCCTCTGGGCTGCAAGTGTGCTATACAAATGCAAATAAATAAAATAAAATAATTTTGATTATAAACACAGAGGGTGATGTTATTACAAAAGACCTATGGTGGCCGCATGAGTGATGTTATTACAAAATACCTATGCTGGCCACATGAGTTGGGCCTTAGCCCTTAAATGCATGCAGTAACTCTATTACTGCCACACTTAAGGGTTGGCCCGGTAAGTGGGAGTTACGTCGAGGGGTCGGGGCCAAGGAGGGGTGGTTCATAGACTCCACTGTAGGTCTTGTGCAGTAACATCACCCTCTATGTTTACAATCACAATTCTGTGATTTACACGGCACCAGGTTGGAGTAAGGGTTGAGATGTCTTGCAGACCGCCAACTTCCTTTTCCTGCTTTTCTTGCCATTCAAGTTATTTGTCCCAAAGAGATTACTTTCCAGAATAGACTATTATTTTCATGCTAGTAGCATTCTCCTCGTTAGACCAAACGTCATAAGCCGACTTTTATTTTGCCTTCCCCCCGGAAAGCTTTATAAGCATGCCTAACTCGCAACATGGCTTCCCTAGTTGATACGTACTTGCTTTCCCCTAATTCTCTGTTGTTTGGTACATCCATAAATGGCTATTAAAAATGGTTCAATCTTAGACAACTTTCCGTCAGAAGTGTTGTCTCTGCACCGTCCTTACCATCCTGGGCCCATTTTTTACTAACTTTGCAGATGACACACAGCTAGTCATGAAATTAACAGGCTGCCGCATTACCGATAACGACAAGCTCAATTCCATCTATAACTCCATTGAGGCATGGATGAAGTCCAACTGGCTGTGCCTCAATGGAGTGACAACTGAGCTCGTGCTATTTGGCTTCCCTCAAGCCAGAGACAAATTAGATCCCACCTAGGCGTTTACTTGCAGGCCTCCCTGGGAGCAAATGCGCACGTAGCCTACCTTAAACAAACCTTTTGGTACCACCAACAATTGCTCAGTCGAATTAGACCCCACTTGAATCAGCAAAACATCTCCACCATTGCCAGAGCTATCATCCTATCCAGACTTGATCATGGGAATTCCCTCATGATAGGAGCCAGAAATAAATGCATTAAACAATGCCAAATTGTTCAAAACAATGCAGTGAGGACAATTACTGGCAAATCAAAAAGGGACCATATCACGACCGAGAGAAAAACCCTACACTGGCTATCGATTGTAGACCGAATCACCTTCAAAGCAATGGCCCTGGTTAATCATTGCATATATGGAGCCGCCCCTGAATACCCGAAAAAGCAACTCCGTCCATATGTGTCTGGGCGGACCTTACGGTCCGAAAACAAAGGACTAGTCAAAACAGGAATCACAAAAAAAGCAAACGGATTGGGACGGGCATTCCCCTCCATAGCTACCACAAGATGGAACAAACTCCCACCCCTCCTCAGACTGGAACCAAACTACTTCAAGTTCAGAAAGAACTTGAAAACGGTCCTTTTCAGATAAGCGTGCACTTCACGTTTCTCTACACACGTCTGACCAATAATGCCTGAACGTCCCGTTTTATACCTGTTGTGCTTGTCTTCGTGTCAAGCGCCCTGAGGCCTGCAGCGCTCTATAAACACATAAATAAATAAATAGATAATGAAATCTTCATAAAAATATATACATCATTAAAATCATAACATTGTGTTTCCAATATAAAAGTTATTTTCAAGGTACCAATAGATAGCCCACACTGTTCTTACATCCTACAACATATCAGTGTGTAAAATGCCACCGTAAAAGACATTACCATCATATACCTTTAACGGTAAGCAGGAAACGAAAGTAAATGTACTCATTTCAGGAAACAAAAGTAAACGTTGTCATTTCCAGAGTTTGGAAATGCTTCTTCTTAAAATAATTGTTAGACATTCATTTTCTATCAATATCAGCAGTCTGAGCTCTAACATTCCCATGTAATTCAATGTGATTGAAATCCTGAAATGTTTTTCTGACAGTATTCAACCACTTGAGTTTACATCAACTGTAGATCTCAACAAATCATTTAATGAAAATGTTTGTTAAATTGTTGCAAGGGTTGCTTTAAAGCATAGCCACAGAAGAACTTTTAAACGTTCAAATGGAAATTTTAAAGGCGGCAAACACCATTTTTTTAGTATAAAAATGGAAGTGTTTTTTAAAAGCTTCCACCAAATGCAAATTCATTTTGGGCGCTTTAGCCGCTATGCCACTACCACTGGGTTATAGTTTGCATTATATATCTTTTGAGCTGTTCGCATATGGATGCCACCAATTTAATCTCACAATACCAGTTTAAAGACTGAGCCATTTAATTGCTTGGACATTCAGATGAGGAGCCAAACTTAATGTATTCAAAAACAGCGCGTCTAAAAGTGGGAAATGTAGGCACCCATTTTAATTTGGATTCTTTTGCGATTAGATTATACTAGAGAAACCGGCTAGCATAATTTTAGATTTCCCCATATTTTAATCCAAGATCTAATTTAGCCATTAAATCTACAGTAAATGAAATGAATAATTGTAAAGTTCTAGGAGAACATAATCGGCTTACACTGAAAGAAGTTAAGAGCACATTGTACTGACATATACAATAATGAGGAATGGGGTCAGAACACAGCCCTGACGCACACCCTTTATTTGTCGGAAAATAATTTGTCAGCAAACCATCATGTCTATGCCTAACAGTTGCTGGCTTGGTATTGTATAACACGTAGATGATATTCACAAGATCAGAAAGAACACTCCACTACAATAAAACGTGGCACAATGTTCTTGAATTCGCACAGCCAACCTCTTGAAAAGATCCATGAAACCAAGGTAAGTCACAGCTTGCAGTCACATTCTCCGGCCAACTTATGCATCACTGAAACGGTGGAAGCAAGACCTAGTTGTCCACTTATGCTTTACTAATGTTCAAAAGTGCAGTGTCTAGACTTATCTAAGCTACATGTGATGATTGGCAAATAAGAAAGTCGGAGATCGAGTCCCAACAATATTAAGAGAGAGCAACAGTTTTGCAGTAATTTTTTTAAGGACTTACAAATGACATTTTGTGAAAATATATCGGAAATTGAATCACTATATCATATTATGATAAAGGCCCTTTTCTACAAGATTTGATGCTGGTCATCTTCTCGAGATTCAAATATGACTTACAATGGTTACATTCGAATGACTCTTGGGGAAGATTTTTCTCCAGAATAAACACCTATTTATTGACAACTGCTGTTGTCAGATTTTCACTTAGGATAAGGCTGACCAGTTTAGGATGAATTTTTATGAAACTTCCTACACAATATTAACCCTTGAAGTTTAGTGTAGGTCTAATTAGTAATATTTACGTGATCCAAATTGTTATCATACAAAGATTATATTGGAAATTATACTCTGTATTTAAATATGTCTGCCTCTTTTTTTCTTTAACTTTTTCAACTGCTTCCTAATGTGTGTGGTGCAATTTATATTTGTTTGAATAAACACAATAAAAAATACAGTATTGTAAAATTCAGATAAAGTGCAGACACTGTTCTTTTCTGTCAGAAAACGGTCACTGAATCTCTGGTAAAAATCGTGAGTTTATAAACGCCACTTAAGGAGTGGCCCGAGGAGGGGGAAAACATAGGCCTCCTCCTCAGTGTTCCTGCCGCTGGTCCGCGATCTGCGCCCGCTACTGCTACACTGGAATTCCTGTTCGCCTGCCTGCTCCACCGAGTCTGTCTGCTGTATCGATGCCCAGACGTCGCTCCAGCAGGTGGAACTCTTTGAAGGAAATATTGAATCAACTGTTTCAGGGAATACAAATTAACTCCTAAGGGTGAACTGCAAAGCATTTTATTTAGCTTAAGTCAGGCTTGTCACATGACGCCCATGCTAATAGGTCTCAGCTTCCTGTTTGCTTTAACACTCTGAAAAAAAGATCAGCTGATCTCAAGGCCGCGGCATTCAGCCAATCAGCTTGCCTGACAGATAAGCTTCATATATATATATCCGAATATATATCCGATGCCCTTAGTCTGAGACACCGGAAGTGCTGCCATTCTAAGTCTTAGTAGGCCCCACTCTTTACCAGGTACACTACTCTGCTTAAGCTTTCTCTGCTGCAGCCCATGGGCTGGTAATACGTTACTTACCTTCATCCTGATTTGGTGCAGTATAAAAGGGTATTAACGTAACATCACATTTCCACCTGTGTGAGTAATTATACTCACAAAATCATTCCCTGATAGCAACAGAGGCAGGGACTGCTTTATTGTCTAGAAAGGCATTTTTACTTTATCAGAATAAACCCTCAACAAACTGGCCCTCTGGTTATACCTCTGCCTTTATAAACACCCTATTCAAAACTACCCTAGAAGATTTGAAAATCGAAAGTCACATATTACAATTAGTGGGGGTAGAAGTTCCTGAACTGTCCATTTCATAAAGGCGGACGGATCAGTGCATCATCAACGCAGACGCCCCATACACAAATCACTTGGCCAATTCCTTCTAGAAAGTTCCTACTTGAGGACATTCAAAATTGACAGCTTGCCCTGTTACACATGCTGGTGTCCTTCCATAATCTCATCTCCAAATCCGCAGACCATGTATCCCACACTAGGTGACCCCAGCAAGCCTCTCAGTTCATAATGCTTTCGCTCTAACAGGACAGCACCCTAAATAATAGAGGGGCTGCCGGCTGGGCGGGCAGTGGTAGCAATGGTGGCAAAGATGGGGGTGTGCGGTATCTGTGGGCTTACCTGTGCCAAGACCAGGCATCACAGACCTCTCCCTGCGCCTTACAGCCGAGCGCGCCACGATGACGCACAGCTCCAGGCCATGTAGAGCTGGGTGTGCCAGGAGAGAGGGAGGCACCTTTTCGTGGGCTAGGTGGGACAGGAAAAACACCATTTAAGGAGCCGCCAGACGGGGGGAAAACATTGGCTCCTCCTCCTCAGTGTTTCTGCCACCGTTCCCTGATCTGCTATTGCTACGCTGGAATTCCTGTTCGCCTACCTGCTCCGCCAGCTGTATCGCTATCCAGACATCGCTCCAGCCTTCCTGCTAGTGGCTCCGTCTGGCTGGGGAACGGTGCTGTTTCTTGTTCACTCCACATCCCGGCCTGGAGGGGTGGTGAGGGGCTCGATTCAGGTAAGGGCGCTGTCTGGCGGGGGCATGTCAGAGTAGGGCGGCAGGAGAGCAGAAATGCCCTAGAAGGGTGCTCAGCTCAAGAGTGTGAGGCAGAGAAACGTTCACTGGTTGTTTGGGGTGTGCAGGATGTTTTCTTGTTGCCTGCTTTACAAAGAAGGGCACTTGGATTGTTTGTTAGTTGATTTCAGGTTCCTAGTGTCCTTGCGGGGACATGATTGATTAGGAAGGACAGAGGACTCTGGCATTTGTTTGTGGTGTCTTTTTGGTGCTTGGGTATGGGGCGGTGTCGTACCGGTAGTGTGCGAGGATAGTTTTGTTGTTTGCACACATAACAAAGATGGTCAATGGACGTTGCAAGGTTTGCTGCCACCTTATCCATGGTGCAGGATAGGGAGCTGGAGATGGTGATGTCCCAGCTGGAAGCAGCGGAAGGAACGGCATGGAGGGAGTTGCCCACTGAGGGACATGCTGAGACAGCTGTGCAAGGGATGAGCCATCCCCGAAGGAAGACTGTTCCTCCCAAGGAGGCATTCCCCACGTTAAAGAGAACAGGGGAATGGGGGGAGCAAGGAAGACGCTTCCGAGCAACCTTTGGTACTCAAAATCCTGGAAACGCTGCAACTGAGACAGGGGGAGAGGTCCCCTCTACAGATGAGTCGGGGGTGGAAATGCATCTGGGGCATTTGGGTCCCAGGGCAACTCACTTGCAATGGGCAGAACAGGCAAAGGGGTGCAGGGGAAGCGTCCATGGTTCTAGGTGCCATCACAGGGCCCTGCCCTGTGGGGTGCTCATCTCTCTTGGACAGGGACCAGGGTCGCTGTCAACGGAAGGGCAGTGTTCGGCTGCCACGGCCCCTCACCCTGCTTGGAGCTGTCAGCCAGTATGTAGCACACCCCAGGCAGGTGTAGACAAGGGGCCAAATCTGATCCTCATGCCCCCCGCACGACTCTCTACATGAAGATAAAGAAACGATAGATTTGCCTCACTCTTTGGCCCATCACCGAAGTCATCGATGTATCGCAGGTGTGAAAAACTTTACTCTCTTAGACGACCGTTCAGACAATACCCAATTGATGATTTGGACCACATGGAATTAACATCGATCGTTCAGGTCGACTGACTGGAGAACCAGAAACCAATGATGTCATCACTGACATGATGGCGTAGCCACGCTTATACATGAAGTACATATCCATACATTCATGAAGCTACACAGACCTGCATTAGTTTTTTGCACATAGGCACGAAGCACATGCTTATGACCCACATAGGCAGAGGACGAACATACATATATATTTCTATATTCCTATCTTTTGCCAAAGTCAAAACCACAAGATGCACATAATTCATATATCTGGCTTGCGCATGCTTAACTGCCACTAACATGGAGAAGCCATAATAAATACTATAGAAGTTGTAGGCCTCTGACAGTAATAAGAAGGAGAAACAGATTCAGACTGCACAGACAAGCTGAAATGATCGCTGCAGCTCCAGGCGGAAGCAGGAAAATTTCAACTACTGAGATAGTGATCCACCAGCAGAAAATCACGCTAAACTCCTCATAATTACATACGAGAGGGCTTCATTTCATGGTCTCGACACACGTGACCCAGACAGAGAAGACCATTCCCAGAGAACCAGATAGAAGAAGATACAAATGTAGCCCATGTTTCGTTCACTGACTGCACTCTCACAGGCTTGGGCGATCATAGAATAGCAACATTAGAGAATGCTTCGCACCTCCTCGCATCTGCTTTCTCATTACCTTGAAGAGTTAAATTCAGACTGAGAACGGTCTAGGCTTCCAGGGTTGGGGGGACACACTCTGTCCAATCCAAATTCGCCTATTGCATGGGAATATAATTTGTTGCAAGGGCCAATGGTCTTTCGATGACCCTGCAACATTGTAGATGGGTGCTTTTTGAGGTGGTGCTAGGAGGGGCCACTGGACATAGCCAGACAATCCCTAAACTAACCTATGCATTCTTTATATCTTGCCCAAACTGACCAATACAAATGTTTCATAGGTTTCCAGGAGGGAACTTGTATTTGTGACGTTACACCAGAATAAAACCGGGTGATACATGCTTAGAAGCTGAGAGCTCTGGATGAACTGTGTTTTTCTGGTGTAATCCCTGTTTTGTTTGTTTGCTAATAAACAACAGTAACTTTGCCCTATGGCTGAGTCCTCCCTTCATGTGGCTGGGAGTTTCTGATGGGCCCAAGTGTACTCTGCTTTTATCTGTGCTGAATGCTAGAGGAGCCCGACCACGCTCTACAAAGTGGTAGCAGAGGAGGTCACTGGGTCCTTTCGGCAAGAAACCGTCTCGCCCCGTCGCATGCCCGAGGTAAAACATGGCAATTAACACCCAAGAGTCACACATGAATGTAAGAATAGGTGAACAGGAGCCGTCTTTGAAAAATTCCTGTCTGCTTCCCGTGGACACCTATCATGCCGGATTGCAGAGTGGCAGGTTGTGGGAGAGCCGGTGCCCGAGAGACCTCAGTGGATCACGGAATTACAGACCCAGCTATATGGCAAAAGGGGGGAGAACAGATCTGTTTAATGGTTTGGGAGAGGTTATTGGGCCAGTGTAAGGATACCTGTTTGTTAGGCAGTCAATTTGGGTGGTATGCTTAGTGAACCAGCTTAGCTAGTGAAGAAGAAAACTTTGAAGAAAAAAAAGGTATATGGGGGTTTACCTGAAAATATTGGTTAGCGGAAAAGGCGACCTTATATAGAAGGTGTTTTCCCACATTTCTCTCTGAGATGTAATCCTGTAAGGTGACACTACAGAAGAGGGACCATAAGATTGGTTGGTTTACCCTGTTGGAAGAAGCACGAAGGCAGCCTTGTATATGGTAATGTTGTGTTGCAATAATTCTTCCTTTATGGTAGTGGTGATGTCACCAATGAGGTTGTGTAATAGGACTTGAAGTGTGCGAAATTCAGTACACAGTTTTCTTATCATTGTTCAGAACCAGTGTTGTGCCATTTGGGCAGAGTGTGGGGAGCACGCAGGTAGAATTCTAAGTTAAACTTTTAGGGCAGAAAGCCGCAAAGGGGCAGTGCACAGAGCAGGCCTGTGTTTATGGTGTTGAGCTGAGGAGACTGAGAAAAGGATATGTCAAATTGTAATTGATTAAAATTGTATGTGTCTAAAACCTCGATTTGAGGTCAAGTAAGTATTTGACAAAGTATTGTTTAAGGTAACACAGAGGGGGATACGCCTCTCCAACACTTATGCAAGTCCCTTCCACGAGATCAAAACAAAATACACAAGTATAGTGCCGAATGGATGCACGACACAGAGGGCAAGTTGGCAAAGCCATGGCCCAAAGACAGATGTTGTTCCAAATGTATGCAGCAACACATGGTCACATATCTACATGTAGCATATAAGGGGAGTAAATTAGGCAACCAATTAGCCATTTTAGAGTCGTGGGGGATGTTTCAGGATGAACAGGGGAATTTGACTCCATGGCATTGGATGCTGAGCCAATGGGATGCAGAGCGAACAGCCCTCGACACCCCCTCCTCCTCAAACAGTAGACGTAGATACAGCAACAGAGAGCAAGGGATGTTACCCCATGAAAGAATTAAAAGCAGCAGCAGCATACACAAATCCCACTTTTGCGCAACCAGCATATAGTAGCAGGGACCCACCTGATAGCGCAACACAAGCGAGTAAGACAGCAGAAGACAATAGCAGCGAACGCAAGGAGCGTAGCGAGATGTAAGCAAAATTGTAGGAGAGTGATGCAGGAAGACAGGACTTGCTACAGATCAAGAGTTAGTAGCATCAACCGAATGGATAGGTGGACATATATTGCTCAAACTAGATGGAAAGCCAGCAAGCAAAATAGGGAACATGAAAAAGGAAGCATTGAACAGTAAAGACCAGGAGGAGGAAGCTAATGAATGGGCAGAGATAATGGAGGGAGAGGGAAGAATAAGAGGAAAAGGAGAGATTACAAAGGGAAAGAGCAAGCAGAAGCACGAGAAAGGGAAGAGAAGAAGTGAAAGAAATGGATCTAGAAGACATATCAAGGAGAAAGGAAGAAGGGGACCGGGAAAGACAAGTGCAACTAAAGAAGAAGACGAGGTTAACAGTCGAGCGGATCGTTAAAGAACGCTGACACAAGCAAGAGGAAGAGTGCAGAAACAAAAGAAACAGGGTCAAGAGCAGGCACTCTAAAGTAGGGGCTAAAATAGATTTGACATGTTTAAATCATGAGGATGGGGAAGGTATATGGAGAAGGATAGGGGAATGGTATAGGAGCAGCACAGCTGCCTCACAAGCATACAGAATCGCTGAGCCCTCATTGAGAGGGGAACACGAAGTTACAGACTGAATGAAGGAAAAGCAGCAGGACAAGGTAATGTCAAGGACACTTTGTTTCAGTGACGACAGACAGGGAGACCGTGACAGCAGCATCGGAACCATGGGGTCAGACGAAGACTCACAAAGTGAGGACGATGAAGAGAAAAAACACCTTTGTTGCTCCAGGGATGTGAGCCTGGACTGAGACGCAGTATGGGGAGATGAGACAGGCTTAGGCAGAGAAGGGGGAGACATCGAAAGGGACCTATCACGTCCTACGGGGGGCAGCAAGACACATATGATATCACTCTGTATGCGCAGAGGCTTAGGGCCCGGCCAAGATAGAAAAGCATAAGGATGGCAAGGGCATTCACCACCACTAAAGATGTGGGTGGACAGGTCAGAAAAGGGAGACTGACGCAATTCCCACTATTGCAGAAGGGAGGTGTGCAACCCTAATATATTCCATGGCCACAAATGGACAAAGACAATTTAAGATGCAAGCTACCATCATTGACATTTGGGGCAGGCAAGTGGATCAATGAGATAGAAAGACTGACAGCAGGGACAACATTAGTGTCGGAGACATGATAAGCCCACTCTTAGCCATTCATGAGGTTGTAGCTGACGACGTATAGAAAAGAGCAGGGTATCCTGGAGTGACAGCACAGAACACATAACACAATAATGTACCGTTCAATAATTGCCGAGCAGCCATAAGGCAAGCTCTAAGAGTACAGTACTAAGACACTTCGAAAATAAGTGCAATTATGGCAAGTGCGATTATGACAAAATGGGTGAGGATGTAGACCCACTTCAATATATTCAACAAATTCAAGAGAGATGGTGTCTTCAAACGAGGGAACTGTGGGACAAAACAGTGGGGTTATTTTATCATATATCATGTCAAGGAATACCAGACCAAGTACAGAAGCAGCTTATAAAATAGTGGAGATGGAGACTAAACCGTGGTCAGAAATTCAACGAACTATAGTCCACTATTGTAGAGAACACGAGGAAAACAGAGAGGAAACGGGAGTTAGCAAAATGAGTTCCGAAAAAAGTATCCAAACATACAATGGAAGGGGTGGTGTTAACAAGCGGAGAGGGAGTAGTTACTCAGTATGTGCAGAACAGGCCACCGATGGCAGGGGGAGGTTTTGCAGGATGAGGAGATATGAAACAATGGGCAAGAGGACGTGGGGGGATGTTTCAATGAAGAGGGTTTGGACAACCGATGCATCAGAACACGGTAGGATTTCAAGGGGCACAACAAAGGCCAATGGGGGTCCCATGGTCATAGTATGTTGGTTTTGCGAACGGGAAGGACGCATAGCCCGAGTGTTCAGGGATAGAGGTCCGATATACCAAAATGGGGGAATACAACAACCCATATATCAGACCGAGCAGAATGGACACACACTCAAGACCACCTATACTTGCAAACATATGCACCACAGCTGGTGCACATGGAAGACATGCAAGCGCAGGCATACGCACCCCAACAGATGCATACCTAGGACATGCAAGCACAAGAATACCAGCCTGTGACACATGCGGTAAAGACACAGGAGCACATGCAGTAGTCACAACAAATGCAACAAGCACCAATCCAGCAGAACATCATAGCAACAACACATGTGGACTCAACGATGCAGATGCAGACTCCCTGTCATGGTCATGAAGTCAGGGTTACAGGCATGCAGGGGTCGCATGGACAGGAGACCTGGGTGGACACTGTCCTGGCGCCTTTGGTGGCAGGCTCATGTACAAAGGTAAACAAGAACATCCATTTAATATCAAAAAGCTTTTATTATGGACATAGCACTTCAGATGCATTAACCTTGAACATTCCATCCATTAAGCGGGATGCATTAACTTTGAACATTCCATCCATTAAGCAGTCCCAAGTGCATTCTTGGGTGTGGCTGCTAATGGATTGCCTTCGCACATGCTCACTCTCTAGGAGTGGCAGGGTGTGGCTGGTAAGCGGACGCTAATGGGCGTGCCCACGATCTCAGCTATATTAGCTGCCCTGATCCTCAGGACAGACGCTTCATGTTATTCTGCACTTGCAAGCAGCGTAACACTCACAGTTGCCTGAGGTTAGACCTACCTTTGAAGATCCTGATTCCTGGACATCCTGCTTCCTGCCAGCATACTTACCAACAGGGGGAAGCTTTTCTTACCTGTACATCTCTTCGGCGAACCAAGTATTCATCTTTACACTTTCCAGAACGCTAAAATCTTCATCTTGGCACCGCAGCACGACACGCTCTATCGTCGACAGCAGCGCCTGCAAGAAAAAACAGAAGACAAGGTTAGACATAAAAAAAAACTCAGTTTAAGGTTGCACCTCACCATACTTTGCGCTTTTCCTTAAACCGTCACTTACCTGCTGTCGAACATTGTGGTTGCATCCATCTTCCATCTGGCCGTGTCTCGCGTCTCACAGCTGCATTGTGGTCACATTTCCATCTAAGGGAAGAAAACAGAAGAGAGGCATTATTGCAGGTATAAATAGGAGCAACATATAAAGACATTAAACAGAACGAACAGCATCACAAGAAAGACTTACTAATCATAAGGAGAAGCATAGTCGCAGCTGGACTGGACTAATCCTCATAAGGGATCAGTGAAGGAACTAGATCCCATTCGACGCGCCCCTGCCAAAAGTAGCAGGACGGAGAGCTTATCTTCCATAATTCACAGGTGAGCTTTATGGGCCGGCATATGCTCACTGAAACCGTACTTTGGGGTGAAGGGTTCAAGAGGTACAACAATCACAGATTGACAGACTCACACACTCTTATCTCCATGCAGGAGCAGTATCACCACGTACCACCGCTCACAGCTTTTCTACTGAGGGGGAGGCCTGAAGGGGGTGATTCAAATTCAGGGAGGTCTGCAACCGTGCCCCAACACCTCCGCAGAGGCCAGGTGAGCGTAACGCTCCTGTGCAAAAACTGGGAGGGCGACTGTTATAGGTGGCAATCCATTCACAGGGATGGCACTGTACCAACAATAGGACAGCCCACAGACAGACCTGATCTGTTAGATCCTATCCATTACATGTCATCCGGCAGAGGAACCACTTATAGGTGTGACCATAGGTGACAAGAATTTTTCCTTGCTTGTAGAAATGGGGCGACTGGATCCTGTATCAGAGAGGGGAGATATCCAATGTCAGATATTACCATGAATGCTCAGGTATTTTCTAGGGCATAAAACTTGGTTCCCTTGACTGATGAATTATTGTTTTCTGTAGGAGAACACAACATGGCCATCCCACTATTATATTCCTCACAGGCACCAGTAAATACAATGGGTAGAGACATGATGAGCAGACTGAACATGACCATTTCATTCACTCACAATGGGATAGTGTGCTCAACACCAGAAATTCATTATATGAACATGAGGGAGCTCATGCAAGCTAACTGTGGGCAGACGGTACAAAGGAGGGTGCTGGTAGACTGTTTTCATATGGGGCAGACATTTTTATCACATGGCTTCCAGGGATACTGGGGAGGCTGCTAAAGATACCGAACAAGTTCTTATTCAGACACGAGATTCCCTTAGACGAGAAGGAAGGAAAGGTGATCCCAATAGAGATCAAGGCTGCAATATTGAGAAACGAGATGATAATATTGCATGAGACAGTTGACACACGACGATCATCGAGGACAGTGATTGCAGTGGGGAAAGGGTACAAACTGACTGACATGACAGATGAGAAACTATTCCAAGATGATCAATCAGACACAGAGAATGGCAGTGTTGCGAAAGCAACCTCCACCATTTCTCAAAGAAGGCTTGGGTGCCCAGTGTCTTATGGACCACTAGTCCCTATGATATGGGTTTGTTAAAGGAATTGGGGCATAAAGATAAAGCCCAAACCAGGAGCTATCCTACCAAGGGCAAGACAGTATTGTTGAGGGGGTCTCAAACACCCCCCCCAGCATACCCCTAAGATGATGGATGCCACCTACTGAAGCAGCCCTACAGACCATACCCCGATGACAACACCAAAGTAATCATGAAGAGGCGACATGGCTGAACACACCCGCAGAGATATTAGCCAGGCGCAAAACAACACACATGAACTGCTTGCTGACACCAAAAAAACAATTACCATGAACAGCCATGAAAGTAAAATGGAAACCACAGCTGTCTTGAAAAGAATTGGAAAAGCTCAAAATACAGGGCTGAGCAATCATACATTGACTTTTCTGAGAGACGCATAGCAGGCCTGGCAACATGTCCAGCCCTGCCAAGTATGCTATTGGAGAGAGCTTCAGTCAGCTGAAAAGATACAGAACCTGTAAGGACAAAAAGGCTGAAATCCCTCATAAATGCTAGCAGTAAAAATCATTTTTATGGTCCCTGTACACGTGACCTGGAGCTGGGGAACAACGCCCATTCAGACAGATAAGGTTGTTCCCATCTAATTGAAGACAGAAGATTTTATTTAAAAACCACCCAACCTGAAGATGGAGAATGGAGTGTCCTTGTTCAAGGCCTGGGAAGTCAGAGGGGTGAAACAATAGTGGAAAGCAGGCGTGCTCTGACCTCACCTTCCTCACCCATCATTTTTGCTCACATGCTGGTAAATTTCCTAAACTGACATGGCTTGCACTGACCTAGGGGTGGTGCCAGATGGAGCTATCAGATCTAGCCAGTCCAATCAAATTATCTGTCCCCTATAGACTGTAATTATGCCTATAATGTACACCCAATCCCATTTCGCCTAAGAGCGAGGAATGTATCTTTTGGTTGTGAGGTCACAGCAGTTTAAAAACTCACTACCCACCTGTAATGAGCTGAGAGTACATTTGGAGGTGTAGAATCTGAGTGCCTATCCCTGCTTGGACTAACAAAGCAGCAATTTGTCACATTTCTGGACTCCTCCATTTTATGGTCATGAGGGGATTTCCCTCAAGCCAAACTCTTTTTTTCTAACTACACTTCAAATGGTAGCAGAGTGATGTTGACTCATGCTTTTCACGGCAAATCGCATCCCTCCCCTATTCCCCTGCATTCCTGCCTGCTACGAAGAGCAGAAGGTGTGGCTGGCAGGCTGGGGAAGTGACAGCGAGCCCGAGAGCTGCAGCGACCAGCGGAGAAGTATGAGCCCAGGAATCTGACAAATACAGGGCAGAGGGAACAGCTATGGGTTGGTTAGTTCTTTTGTCAGCAGATTATGGCGTGTGATATGGCAAACAGGGGAGGCTATGGACAGGTTCCGCTTGATGTTTGTGTTAAGATTTTCGTTTTATATGGAATGTTGTTAAATCTTTTCTGTTTGGTTAGGGAGCATTTGGTCTTAGGTAATCAGTTTGGGCAGTCAGCTTAGACGATTGATTTAAGAATACAGATGACAAAAAGTATGTATATATATCGGATTATTGGGATACCTGTGAGATATGCATTTTAGCTTGTTTTCATGGATGAGGATACCTGTGAGTAGGGTTGGCAGAGATAGCTAGCTCGCATAATGGAAGGTGAGTTCAGTATCCCATATCAAGGGAAGCAGACAAAAGCATTTATCAGACAATTGCCACATTGGTGAAGCAGGGAATATTAATACTGTCAGAATTGCAGTGTAACACGGCTGTATACCCTGTGAAAAAGGTGACAGAGTGGTCTTGGCATTTTATCCAGGACTTGCGCCCTTTGAACCAGATAGTAGAGGCAGAATTTCCATTAGTTCCAACTGCAGCAACACTTATGTGTAGCAACCCAACGTAAGCTACACACTTCACTGTGATGGATTTAAAGAACACCTTTTCTTTATCACTTCACGAAGAATCACAAGATCTGACTTCCTATATAGAAACCAGAAGTGGAAACACCCAAGATTACCACAAGGCTACTGTGAGTCATCAACTATCTTTAATTGGGTCCTTCAAATAGATCTAGGCAACATAAATATAGAGAGCACCATCATACAGTATGTTTATTTATTTAATTGTTTTAAAAAAAACTATTACATGCCTAATACCATCCCTGAGTACGGTTTCTAAGCACAGATCCGGGATTTTAACCTCTCTTGCTCTGCATGGTCTTGCTTCCAAGACCAGCACGTTTCCCCTGTGCTATCCTTTGTTCAGAGAATGACATTCAGTAGAGGACATTTTGATTTGCAGCAAGACAGAAGACCATTGCTGAAATGACCCAGTGTATTTATTGACAGTATAAGCAGAAAAGGGATTACCCAGAGGACAAGGCAAGATTACAATGTTGTCAAAAGGAAGTGCTGTACATAGGACAATTGATATTCCAGGATGGACAAAGGGTGGCTCCAGAAAGGGCGGAGGCGATCCGCAGAACGCCGATGCCCAAGACAGTAAAGGAGATGCAGCAGTTTCTAGGCCCTTGTAATTATTGCAGAGCATGGGCATTTGACTATAGCACATACGCAAGACCTTTGTTGAGTGGACTCAAAGAAGCACAGAAGGGGATTGGTAAGCTGTGTGGACACACAGAATGACTGACATATTTGAAGAGCTGAAGAAAGCAATATGTACAGCTCCAGTGTTAGGAATTCCAGACTACCATGACAAATTCTTCCTGTTCTCACACTCCAATGGAGTAGTGATGACTGTGGTACTCACACAGAAGACTACCCTAGGACACAAACCCGTAGCTTATTATAGTGGACGTTTAGACCCACTAAGGAGAGGACATTACCCTTGTGAGCAAGCTCTAGCTGCCGCCGCATTTGCCATAGAAATGTTGGCGGTGTAATACCACACTTCATGTGGAACATGCCCTCTTTGCTATTCTTGAAAGGCCCAAGAGTATGATGACTACACAAAGGACCTCTGCATGCAAGGTGATTATCTTGAATCCAGCAATCAAGATAGTAAGGTGCAGGAATATTAATCCAGCGACCATTGTGGCAGAACCAATGGAGGAAGGAGACTATGTACACGACTGTACTACATACATGGAACAGTATGATGACATTCCCAAGGTGGAGTAAAAGTCTCTTGAGGGAGGAGAAGTGCTTTATATTGATAGGCCCTCGACAATATACCAGGCAACAGGAGAGAGACATGTGAGGACACAAGTGGTGACATTAAAAGCAGATGGTACAGCAGAAACGATGGCAAGCGTGAGATTGCCTTCACATTTTTCAGCACTGGCAGCAGAATGAATAGCATTCATAATAGCATTAGAAGTGTGCAAGGGCCAGGAGGTACACTCTGGACTGTCACGATGGTTGAAGAGGGGCTTCCAAAATGCTGACGGCGGATCAGTACAGCATGTGCCCCTATTGGGCAGACTCATACAGGTGCTTCAACTTCCAGCAGCTGTAGCAGTCGTAAAGTGCCAGGCCCACATGAGGGGGGAGGACGCAGTCTCTCAGGGCAATGAAACAGTGGAAGCGGAAGCAAAGAGTGCAGCATATTTTCCAGGAAAAACAGAATTCAGTACCCCATCGAACACACATGTGTGTGTGCAACATGATTTTAAAAGAGGGGTACACCACATTACCAGCTATACAAATAATGGAACTTCAGAGATGGCTCTGGCAGAAGAAAAACAGTTGTGGTTGAGAAGGGGGTGTTCAATATCTCCCACTGACACCTTGTGGCAACAGGAAAGCACAGGAAAACCTGTACTTCCAATTGCATTATTGTGGATAGCACTCATGTAATTGCATTACCCTACCCACATGAGTAAGGAGGTACTTGCTGCACACATAGGGGAAGAGTGGTTCTGTCTGAATATGGTGGAGCATATAGCCACATTTACATTACAGAGAACTGTGTACCGTGTGAAAATATTTTTGCTGGACATAAATTATGTGTAGTGAGAGGAGTCATACCTTGCCCGACTGGTCCCTTCCAACATCCCCATATTGATTATGTTGATATGATCCAGGTGAGCCAGGGCTACCGCTACATTATAGTGGTCATATGCCCATTTTCTGGATGGATCAAAGCTGGTCCCTGTTCCCACCCGAAGCCCTTAGGGCTGCAAAATTCCTTGTCAGAGAAGTCTTCCAACAATGGTGGGGTGCGAGGTTCTGCGATGAGACAATGAACCTCATTTTATAACTGAGACTTTTGAGCATATCACAACCCTACTGGGGATATAACACACATTTTCCTGTGCTCATCATCCGCAAGCGAACAGGATGTGTGAACGCCTGAATGGCCTGCTCAAAGAGAAAATATCAAAAATAAATCAACTTTAAAAAAAGTATGGATCCACTGTCTACCCTTAGCTCTGTTCGCATTGCACAGTCAGTCGGTTCAGAACACCATTTAACACCCCATGAGGTGGTAACAGAACCACAGATGTGACTTCCCCTGTCTCCTCCCACTAGAGCATGTACAGATGCAAATGCCACTTCTAATGTTTATGGTAATGAATGTACAAATATGTGGCTTCTTTGATGTCTAGTGCAGCTTTTATTTCTCATCAACTGTAGGTACAGCGGTAGAGGCCAAAGAACAGTGAAGACGACAACAGCACCGAAAGACCATTGTTGTATCCGTGGGGCACTGATTTACTCTGTGGTTTTGTGCATCCATTGTGTAAACTACATTTCATGGACCCTTTAATTTTGAAAAAGGCTACAGACAGAGAAGTAAAACTGCAAGGGAAGAAAGTTTGGAACTATATTGGAGAAGTTGAACACTGCCGAGGCGAGGCCTCTTCCTGACAAAAATAGAGAATTTGATGCAAGAAGAAGATAATGGCAAAGAAGAATCACAGCTAGGAATGACCAGATCCTGGGCTAGAGAGTTAGAAGAAGGTGATACACACATATAAGATAGGCACACTATCATTTCCTTAAAAACAGCATTCATCCAGAAAGTAAAATGACTGCTTTTCCACATGATATTTCAACAACACAATTTGTTTTGGCAGTGCTTTGTTAATTTTGTGATATGAAAGGAGTCAGGCCTTCTTCCTGTACATTCGTTCCTGCCAATGACGAAGGTGATGGGACACTGACAGAGGCCATCACCAGGCTTTCTGAAGTGCAAACGAAGATGGAGGCAGAAGTGAAGAATAGTGGAAAAGATGAAGGTTGGCTGTCATACATATTCTCATGGATGCCAACATGGATGGACGATGGCCTGAAAGTGCTGGCAGAAGCATTACTACTAGTTTTGACAGCACTTTGTCTCATAAGGATAATAAAAGCAAAGTGTAGAAAAACAACTAACGACTTTAGCAATGAAGGTGCTGATTGACATAGAGACAGAAGAACTCTTTAAATCTGCAATGAACTAGCCAACCCTTGAGCAGTCTCCACCTCACCTCCTCCCTCTCAGACACTGACAGAGGCCATCACCAGGCTTTCTGAAGTGCAAACGAAGATGGAGGCAGAAGTGAAGAATAGTGGAAAAGATGAAGGTTGGCTGTCATATATATTCTCATGGATGTCAACATGGATGGACAATGGCCTGAAAGTGCTGGCAGAGGCATTACTACTAGTTTTGACAGCACTTTGTCTCATAAGGATAATAAAAGCACAGTGTAGAAAAACAACTAACGACTTTAGCAATGAAGGTGCTGATTGACATAGAGACAGAAGAACTCTTTAAATCTGCAATGAACTAGCCAACCCTTGAGCACTCTTCACCTCACCTCCTCCCTCTCAAACCCTCTGCAATGCATTAGCCACTCACGTCACTGCAAAAACTCAGGACATCCAGAGAACTCTCTCTTCCTTCTCCCCCTCCCATCCCCCTACCACCTGTGGCCTCCCATCCTCCCTTTCCCTTTCTCTCCTCCTTCTCTCCTACCACATCCAACAAAGTCACTGGAGTTGTCTGCTCTATGAAGGTCTCCTCCAAACAGATCTTCCTATGTTCTTCCAGAACTATTATGGACAATATTGGTTCCCTTGCTGATTTCTGCAATCACTCTCTTGCTACTGGGTCTTTTCCCTCAAGCACTCTCTTGTGCGCCCCCTTCTGAACAAAACCTACCACTGAAACCTTGTGTCTGGCTAACTACTGCCCCCACCTCTATCACCCCCTTTGCTGGGAAGCTCTTGGAGAAGCTGGTCTACCCCCAACTGCCCAGCATATTGAGCTTGTTGGTTGCCTACATGACCATCAATCTGGATTCCGAGCATCCAGAGGCAAGGAAACTGCTCTTCTGAACACCTGTGAAGAATTGTTTGTGTCTCTTGATTCTAACTCCCCAGCTGTTTTCATTCTACTTGATCTCTCCTCTGCATTTGATACAGTCAACCACTCCATCCTCATCAAACATCTCCAGAATACCTTAGGTATCTCGGAGTGGGCACTGGACTGGCTGACCTCCTTCCTCACTGACCACCCCTCCCAGGTTATCCTGAGCTCTTTCTCCTCTCCTACAGCTTTCACCAACTGTGGCATTCCCCAGCGCCCCAACCTCTCTCCCTTGCTCTTTAACATATATCTTGCTGAAAGTATAATCATAGTGCATTCACATCCGTCTTTAATCTACCTTTTTTCCAACAAAAGGTATATTCTCTTTACACTTAATGATAATGAGGACTATTCTGCCGTATGGAGATATATCTGGACCGCAGATTCTCATTGACTTGCATCATATTAGAGTGTCCTAAGCAGCCGTGTTCATGGACAAACTAGTCATGACTCATGAGGAAATGTGTGCATCAGGTATTGGGAGACTGATAGTCCACCCATTCTGGCAGTCTCTGTGTCCTCAAGGGAGATACATATGTGCATGTTCTGGTCTGAAAAGTAGAGCCAGATGCAATACAAAGCCTAAATAGGCAAAGAGCCTAGTCTTGTGGAGGTTTGCCACACAAAGTCGCTTTGTTAAGAGCATAAGGGCATATAATAAAGAATGGAGTATGGAGGATAAAAAATAGAGAAAATAGAGGAATAAGCAATAAATAGTAGAGTATAATTAGGTTGCTTAGGACTCACTAGATCGTATGTGTCAGGCAAATATAATGCACAAACATGTAGATCTATGGATGTAACATACATGACCCTCCTCTTGGCAGTAGGTTACCTGAAATGCAGAATCATACTCTGATATCTATTACAATTGAAGACAAGCTAATTACATTGTTAGTCATTGTTACATTGCTGGTCATTTTTGCATATATACATTGAAAGCAGTTCTGGAATCACAATGATCAGACAGCACACATTCGACAAATGCTGTTCACTTCTAACAACAGAATATAATTCAGACATATATATTTCAATCTTACTCCTAACAACAGAATACAGTTCAGGCATCCATATTTCAATCTAACTTATGTACTCTGTATATGGTGGACAGCTACATGCAATCGGGTACATTCCCCCCATACATCCCTATATGAAACAATAAAGGGAGAATTCCTCATTGAGTCCCTTAGGGTGTAAATTGTCTAGAAGGTGAATCCAATATTTCTCTCTTTGCGACAGAAGGGATTGATAGTCCTCGCCCCTTTGTGGTCATTTGACCACTTCTATGACCTCAAATGTTATCTGGGCAATGGTGTGTTGATGTTCTACCAAGTTTCTTGCTACATGTGATCTAGCATTTTTATATCTTATGGTAGATTTATGGTCAGACCACCTGTCTTTAACAGGTCTTGTTGTTCGGCCTCTGTAAAGCTTACCAAAGGGGCATTTAATGGAGTAGTTAACGCCTGAGAAAAGACAGGTAGCAAAGTCTCTTATATTTATCTTTTTGCCTGTTTGAGGGTGGAATATCATGTATCCTTTAATCACATTGTTGCAATGTGTACAATTTAGACAAGAGAATGTGCGCTTTTTCTTTGTCTTCAAAAGCAGTTGTCTTTCTTTGGCGGGTCTTTCAGCTCTTACCAATCTGTCTCTCAAATTACGTCCTCTTTTAAAGGCCATCATCGGTGCTCTTGGGAATAATTTCAGCAAGGTGGGGTCATTATGGAGGATACCCCAATGTTTCCTAATGCACTTGCTTATTTGGAAACTTTGTTGTGAACATTTTGAGATGTACAGGAGTTGAGTTTCCTTGTTTTTTTCTTTCGGTGTCAGAAGTTGATCCTTGTTGATGTCATTTGTTCACCTCCTGGCTTCATCCAGTATGTTTCTGGGGTATCCCCTTGTCTCAAATCTGTCCACTAGTAAGGAGCATTCGTAATCTAGGCCGGCCGGATCTGAGATGATCTTTTTCAGTCTCAGCATCTGGCTGTAGGTTAAGCTTTTAAGCATTGGTCTGCGCTGAAAACTGGTATGGTGAAGGAGTTTATTTGCATCCTTGGGCTTGTGGTAAAGAGTCGTAGCAATCGTGCCTTCCTTGATTTCAAGACTAACACCCAGAAAATGTAGAGATAGTGCCCCTATTTCCAAGGTGAATTTAATTTTTTGATGTACTGAGTTGAGATCATTCAAGAACTGTCCTAGTTCCTCTCTTGAGCCACTCCAAATCACAAAAATGTCATCTATAAAGCACTTCCACACAAGAATTTTAGATGGCCATATAGGGTGGTCCAGTACATGATGCTGTTCAAACTTATACACAAACGTATTAGCATATACAGGGGCCATTGCCGACCCCGTAGATGTCCAGATGCCTGCATATTGTATTTGCCTTGGAAACAGAAGTAGCTGTTATAAAGTATCAGGTTTAATAGCTCAAGAACACACTGCTGGTTGCCCCTTATTTCAGATGAATTTAAAAGAAGCCATTCTACTGAGTCTATACCTTCCTCATGAGGAATGGACGTATACAAGCTGCAGACATCCATACTGAACAGAATACACTCAGAGCTCAGAGCTGTGATTTCATTCAGGCAATTCAAAAAGTGTTTTGTATCCTTGAGATAAGTAGGTATTTTATGTATTAATGGTTGCAGTAGTCGGTCCAAATAGATGGCAAGCGGATCAAACACACTATCGGTCCAAGCTACTATGGGTCTTAGAGGTGGGTTAGCACAGTCATTATGTACGTTGGACTATTGTAACAGCCTCTTTCTAAATCTACCTGCCTCTACTCTCCGCCCTCTGCAACTTATCCAGAACAGGACTGCGAGACTTGTCCTTGGCTTCAAGCCCTGGGATTGTGTCTCTCCAGCTCTGAAATCACTCCATTGGCTCCCAGTGGATGCAAGGATTACATTCAAAACCCTCTGCATTGTCCACAAGGCTTTCTGGGACCTGAGTCCAAAATACCTTCAGCAATCCCTCTGCAAATACCTCTCCTCTCGAACTCTTCACTCCTCTACCTCTAACTCCCTCTGGGTCAATCGTTTTTCAAAGAAACGTGCTTGGGTAGACCTCTATCTTCGGCCGGGGCCTCCCTCTGGAACAGCCTACCTGCCACTCTAAAACTTGAGGAGAACCATCTCCGGTTCCGGAGCACCTCAAGAACTTCCTCTTTGCTTCTGCCTTTGCTCCCCCTCTCTCCTGCTGATCTGCTCTCTATTGGCACTGTGCACCTGTCCACCCTCTGTCCCCTGGGCCCAGGTACCTGCTCACCCTGCCACCCTCCTGCACTGCCTCCGAGCCACCCCTTGCACTGGGGACTGTACCTGTACCCATACAGCCCCCCTGCCCAGTTTTTCTTCTTTTTCTGCACTTATCAGACCCAGCCTGCTGCCTTAAACACAGCACTTGCCACTTGCTGGCTGCACTACCACTGTTTATTGCCTCAATGTTCTATGTATTGTTATTTATTATTATTTATTCTACTCTCCTCCTCTCCACACCTTCCACTTCCATGCACTTTTTCCCTTTTTCCCTTTCCCATGCACTTGCGCGTTCTCAATGTCACTGGGCCTAGTAAGATCGTTGTTGTGTTGTGTTGTGTTCTCCCCTGTTCCCCTCCCTTGCCTAGTCGCACTCTGAAACACGTGTGTACGAGCGCAATACAAATAAAATATCATATCATATCATATGTGTCTTTGGTAGGCCGTAAAATACTGGTGTTATAGGGTGTTTATTAAGTAGACATTGATGAGTCTTCTCGCTAATCCATTCATGCTCATAGGCAATATCGACAGCTTTCTCTATCAAGGTCTTAATGCTGTGAAGAGGGTCGCCGTCTAGCCTGATATAGGTAGTACCGTCATTAAGTAATTCCAGACATTTATTTGTGTATTATGTTCTGTCCTTACAATGATGGCTCCCCCTTTATCGGATGGTTTAATTGTAAGATCTTCATCCTTTGCTAATGTTTCTATATGCTCCAGTTGACTATTCTTGATATTCAAAGGGGTGGTTCTCTGGTAGTTAATCCTCTTGAGGTCACTCAACACACTCTTTTCAAATAGACACAAGATCAAATTCTGTATATGTGGATCGAAAACACTCTTAGGACGTAGCTCCAAGTTGTCATCTTCAGAGTTAGTGGACTCCATATCAGGATCAGTCTCAAAGAACATTTTCAATCTTAATTTCCTGAGTAATCTGTGTAGGCAGACTTTTTCCTCGAATAGTGATGTATTACAAGTAGGGACGAATGAAAGTCCACGGTTCAGTGTGTTAAGTTGCCCACTGGAAAGGTTTTTACTCGAAATATTAATGATAAGATTTTCACTTATTTATTTTTTCTTTTCTGGGGACTTTTTCCCTTGCCTTGTTTCTTTTTTGCTTTTCTCTCAGGCGTAAAAAACCACCTGTAATTCCTGGCGCCGCCACTGTCTGTAATTCACTAGATCTTTCAACAGTGGTTTCTGACATCTCACCTTGTTTGTTAGGGGTATTTGTGGGATGTTGCACTCTTTCCGGTCGGATAGGTTCCTCTATACTACTGTTACTGCTATTACTTCCAGAATTCGGTGAGTTTGGATGTTGAGGTCTACTTCTATTCAGGTTGTGGTGATGGTAAAATTCCTGACATGTATATACAATGTCATTCAAGAAGTCGAAGGTGTCACATTTGAACTTCCTGAGTTTTCTCTGTTCCATGTCTGTTTTGTATCCAGCAAGTTTATCATTAATCTCTTCTAGAAGTTGTGTAATTCTTGCACTGTTTTGAATTCAGATAATTGTGTCTTAAACGCATCAATTTCAGTGACTATAGATGTCAAGATTTCAATAAATAAGTCGTTAGTAGGATGAGATCCAAGGAGCATTTCTTGAGGATTTGGTCCCATTTGGCCACAAATGCCTTGTTCTCACTGCAGAGGGTGGGTCTCAAATAGACCCTCAGACCTCAGGGGATCTTCTGTGATTTGTCGTACTCCACTAGCGTGGTCGCATGGAGTTTCTGCGAAATCTCACGTGTGATAGGTTTTTCCAACTGGAAGATCAGTTTATCTGGGCTAACTTGGCTCTGTAAGGTTTTCTCAGTGTCTTTTATGAGTGATAGAATTTGCTTTGCTTCTTCAGCAGTAAATACCAGTGTTGTGGCACGTTTGTCTGTGATTTCATTAATTCGGGAAAATGACATCTTATGAGAGTTCAGAAATGAGGGTGCTATCTACTGTGTGAGCCAGTGAAAAACAAAATACGCAAAATGGGGTTACAGGTGCACACCGATACTCAAAGGAAGAAAGAGTTTTTATATTTATGATACAGCAATGCTGTTTTAAGGAATTAAAGGTGCACGGGAGGAACTGGGGCCCTGGCACAACGCCTCAACTATATATAAGAGAAAGGAACAATATATAACAACTGCTTGCCACTTACCTCCAGCACTTCCTCAGTGGAACGCCTAGCCCTTACCCCCTTGCCTTGTCCCTTCTTCCTCTCTGCACGAGCACATTCTGAATGCTCACAAAGACTAGTAGGTACACCTCTTTCTTTCTCTTCATTACTAGAATATCTGCCTTTCGTTCCCATGTTCGCTCCCTGCTGCACTGTGGGCGCTTTGAAAAACAATTTACTTGATGTGTAAGTGACTTACGAAAGCGTGAAATGCATTAAAACACAACTGACACAGTCCCCTCTGTTTCCGACAGGAGCAATGTTTGAGTATCCTTACAGCAAAAGCGACTGTTGGGGCAAGTGGGTTTGGTGCACCCCTGAGAATTAAATTACCTGGAGCCTGGATGACCATGCCAAGTACTATGGGCATCTTGGAGGAATAACAAAGTGTGGTCGATCCATCGACCAGAAGGGGGATTGTAGATGAGGGGCCAAAACTGCCCCTCATGCCCTTCGCATGACTCTCTACACAAAGACAGAGAAACGATAGATGTGCCTCGCTCTTAGGACCATCACCGCATTCATAGATGTATCGCAGGTGTGAACAACAGTACTCTCTTAGACAACCGTTCAGACCATACACAATTGATGATTTGGACAACATGGAACTGACATCGATCGATCAAGTTGACTGACTGGAGAACCAGAAACCAATGATGTCATCACTGACATCACGACGTAGCCGCACTTATACATGAAGTACTTATCTATCCATTCATGAATCTACACAGACCTGCACTAGTTTATTGCATATAGGCACGAAGCACACGCTTATGACCCACTTAGGCAGAGGACGAACACGTACATATTTCTACATTGGTATCTTTTGCCAAAGCCGAAACTGCAAGATGTACAGAATTCATATATCTTGGTTACACATACTTAACTGCTACTAAAATGGAGACGGCATAAGGAATACTATAGAAGTTGTAGGCCTCTGAAACGAACAAGAATGGAGAGACCAATTCAGACTGCAAAGACAAGCTGACACGATTGCCGCAGCTCGAGGTGAGCAGAAACAGGATACCCAGCCAAGGATGAAGGGTAAGCAGAAAACTTTCATCTATCAAGATAATGAGCCACCTCCAGAAATTCAGGCTAAAATCCTCAAAATTACAGATGAGAGAGCTTAATTTTCGTGGTCTCGATGCATGTGACCCAGACAGAGAAGTACATTCCGAGTGTACCAGAGAGAAGAAGATACAAGTGTTGCCCATGTTTCGTTGAATGATTGCCCTCTCTCAGAGGCTTGGGTGATCAGCTTCGCACCTACATGTTCTTTCTCATTATCTTGAAGAGGTACATTCAGACTGAGAACGGTCTAGGTTCCCACAGTTGCGGGGACACACTCTGTCCAATCGAAATTCACCTTTAGCATGGGTGTATATAATTTGTTGCAAGGGCCAATGGTCTTTTGATGACCCTGCAACATTGTAGATGGGTGCTCTTAGAAGTGGTCCTAGGAGGGGCCACTGGACATAGAGAGCCAATCCCTAAACTAACCTATAATTCTTTACATATATATATATACACAGTAGTGGCCGTGTAGTTATGGTTAAGTTGGTGTTTCCATAGAAAGAGCACTTTTTGGGCGGCTTATAACTCCGCTCCCCCTGGATGAATCCACACCAAACTTAGCAAAAAAAGTGTATGAGCCACTGTGAAATTGTTTGCAAATTTTGGTGATGTTTGGTCCAGGAAAAGTTATAGGGGGGTCCCAAAATGTCTTTTTTTCCCATAGACTGAATGCGGGAAGAACTTTGCGCACGTCTTCAGCCCAAATCGCTGGATGGATTTTCACCAAATTTGCGGCAGGAGTTTGGTCCCGAAACCTTGCTTTTGTAAATTTGGTGCCAATCCGTCCAGTAGTTTTCTTTAAAACGACCAAAAAGTACATCTGAAAAAATTAGTGATATCTATGTCCGCTCCGCGGACACACTTCTCTGTTCGCTCCGCGGACAAGATACCGATTGGCTAATCCGTAGCGTCATGTTCGCGGACATGTGGTGCGTTCACTGATTGGATGTTGAACAGCGTGAAGTGCGTCAGATTCTGTCGCTGCGCTCGCCATCTTTCATTTGTGTTTTGGTGTACGCGGACATCGCCGCTAACACATTTAAAACAACACACCATTGCACTTCCTAACCGAGGCAGGCACCTGCACTGTTCGATGGAAACAGTTTTTCTGCAAGTGTATGGGAGTAGCACTTCTCATGCATGCATTCAGAGATGTTGTTGCAAAATCAGAATGTATCTTCATTCTGAGTAAAGGTCACTTGGTTTGCTTTTTTGGTTGCAAGCCCAGTAGGCCCACGCATCCAACTGAACCCATAAGGGTCAATTTGTTTTTGACCTTGAGCGAAAGGGAAAATTCAGTAAGAATGCAGGGAGTGTAAGATTCTAAAAAAATACCATTTGATAAGGTTATGTATTCAAAACGTTTGTAAGACACATGTAATATCAGTTGAAGAAGATTCTTTGCTGCAAGGAGATCGCTGTCTGGGTTTAACGAAGACAATGGAGACGGTAAATATCGTGTAAGTTTAATTTTGACGACTCTACACCGGAACGAGTTTTAATTTTTTATGACCAGAACAATAATTTTGGCAGTGTAACTGAGGTACTATTTTTTTGTGTAGTTGTAATTTTTTTTAAAACTTATGGAGAGTGCACATTCTCGCTGTTTGTAGGCTATCATTAGGTTCACCCATGTTCAATGCTATTATTTCTTTAAAATGTCATATATGACCACATTGATTTGTGTATCAGTTTCCACGTTCTTTTTGTCTTTTTTGAAATTGTTTGGTAAAGGTTGGGTATTGATACGTATTTTCTGTTATGTTTTCCGAACATCTACATTCTGCCGTACTGTGATTGCCATGGATTCCAGATGCCAAGTGATGGGTTCTTTGGACGCCAGATGCACATACTCGTGACCGGCTGCCTAACTGGTCACGAGTACGTGCTGTATTGTGTCCAGCCCCATTTGGCCATACGCTGGAGGGGCCATAAGGAGTAACATAACATCTTTTATGGTGGTGTAGGCCAAAGTTCATGCCGACGTCTTGGAAATCATTGTGCGACCGAAGCGGTTCCTTTATCGAAAGTGAATACTTTGTGTATGCGAAAAGATCAACGTATGCCTCACGATTAACATTTTCGATGACGACCGATCAAACAAAGTTACTATTTGAATGAAAATGGGAATAGTCCGATGGTCTCGGACAGTTTATTGTGAAATTAAAGTACTTTACAAATTCTAAAATTGTTAATGTTTTCCTTTAAAACACAGTTTATTATTTCAAAATGTAACGTACTACGTTGTACGTCGCTGTGAGTTCATTTGCAGGTTCTGCGTCACGGCATGTAGGTGCTTATGGGCGAATTTGGGCGAATTTGGCTATGCTGGAGAGGAACGTCATCCAAAAAAGTGTACAATATCATTAGGGTGGGTTATGTGAAGAGATGTTGGAGTGTTTTCGTATTACACAAGTGCCGTAATGTAGTTAAAAAACATAGCGGTATACGTTTATTGACTGAGGAGTAGGCTGCAGCCATGGGGAGTGGGCAGAATATCGGGGTCATGGTATAAGGTCATGATCCGCACAATGTGGCTACTGGCCATGACCAGAAGGGAGAAAAGATAGGATTAGAGTGGCCATGTCCACCTGGGACTGGCTTTGTGGTAAAGTTGTTCGACATTACGATACATTTGAAAGGGAGGAAAAAAGTGCTGGTGGTAATATGTTAATAGCGTTTTCTTTTTGCTATTTGCAGGCTGCCATGGAAAGCGAAGAGGGGCCATGTATGGAACAACCGCCTTCCCTTTCTATGGTGTCCATCTTGGAAAATAAATCCTCTTTTTCAGTAGCACATGTTACTGCTTTGCAAATCTAAATTGTTAATGGCAAATGTTATTGCATTTATGTCCTTAACTGAGAAATATAAAGTAGATGGAGTGTATGCGATTTCTTTTGGGAAGGACAGCTAAGAAGGAAAGTTGCGGACGGAAATGAACAAAGAGGCACCAAACAGTAATATGGGGGGTAGGTGGGTGGGGGAAAATGTTGTGTGTGTGTTATTTGTAAGGTAGGGGCAGTGTTTCTCATGCTCCTTCATTACAGCAGTGGTGATGTTTCTTGGGTAGGAGAGATGGCCTTAGCTCAGGTCGTTTTCAGATAACTAGTACTTTTGCTAAAAGTATGTACGGTGTACTACATTGTTAATGGTTGACAACGAATAAGTGTTCGAGCTGTGCAAGGGAAATGTTGAAGGTGGAAGTTCCTACATCAGTAAAAAAAAATGTATTTCCACACTGTCCACGGGGCATACATCTTATTGTTAAGTGTGTATAGATTCTCGGACATGTCACCATGCTGTGCGCCAGCATATGGTCATGTGGCATTCTCCGCAAGGTGTGCAATGAAGTCAGATGTTACTTTACATTATGGTTACGTGCTACTACTACAAACCGATCAACTTTAACAAAAAAACGTTGTTAAAGGGATGTTATGATTAAGTTGCGCTACTAAAAAACAATGAAATTCAGTAAAAAAACTTTGTTAAAGGGACGTTATGGTTAAGTTGCCCTACTAAAAACCTGTGAAATTCAGTAAATAAAACTTTGTTAAAGGGACGTTATGGTTAAGTTGCGCTACTAAAAACCTGTGAAATTCACAAAACAAAAACGTTGTTAACAGGACGTTATGGTTCGAAGTAAAACCGAAAAACCTTTGAAATTCACCGGTTATGGTAAGCTAAGCAACCATAACTCGCTCCCCCACTGTGCACTGCTAACACTAACACCCAGGACATCAAAGATGACATCAGAAATGTCATTGATGACATCACTGATGACATCACATGTACATTTACTTTGAATGAAAACTCTGTAGAAGGTATTCTTATTATAATGTTGACCAAAAGTGTCAAAGATCATTGGAATAAATATCATGTGCTAATTAGTGCATTAAGCTTTGTTCAGGAGGAGAGGAATTCACTGACGGGCCCATTGGTCAGCGCTCACCCTCCAGAACTTGTAAGACAAGATAGCTGCACCATGTGAGGACAGGGGGTGCAGGATTCACTTACTCCGACACGACTCAATAATGAGGACTCAGTAAGTTGGCAAAGGGAAGTCCGTTTAATGACAATTACATCAAACAGAGAAACAAATGGAAATCAGCAGCATTGCGATCACCTGTCTTGTTCCAACTTCCTTGAACTTCAGTCGGACAGCACTTCTTATGGGCATAAATCATCATCACTGACGTCTAATTTCTATAAGAAATCATCATGCAATATAATTGGTTAGGAAAGGTAACTTAAGTATAGGTGTTATATCTGTATATGATGATAAGGCATGCAGATTGGATAACTCTTATCGGGTGGGCGTCTACGCCCATCCCTCTACATCATGCGTGATAGACGTCACTACAACGACGACGTCCTATTGGTTACAATATCTATAGGACTCCAGATAACTTGGTCCATTGTGATTGGGCAGGTTACCCCCTAGACATAAATATCCACTTTTAATTAGCAGCATGCAGAATGGACACCCCTATGCCTGGTGTCCCAAGTTTCACCCTGCCTCCCTTCCATCAATCAGTGTTTTAGGGCGACATGTCAATTAGTTCGCTAAGGATGGCCTCGAAACTGTAGTCTCTTTTCAGGAAAGGTTATGGCATCCTCGGGTCCTGGATGACATCAGGCTATGGTACTTCTTCGCGCCTGGCTGGTCATGTGTTAGTTCACCATGAATCTGCTTCAGTTTGCATCTTTTAGTGCATTTAATTCTGTGCAAGCATAGCCACCTGCATGGGCCCCCCTTATCTTGACCTTCATGAGGCAGGCTGGTATGCTCTGAAGTTGGAGTCCTGTGAGCTGACGCTTTCCTCCCCTTCTCTGGTTGACCTCGATTTCCTAGGCATGAGCCACTCTTTGTTGAGTTTCGATTCCGCTCCTTCTCTTGCCTTTGGCTGGGTTTTGAAACTTGGCCTGTCAGGCCTCTGGCCGCCTGGGTACCTTTCTGCTTTTACAAAATGGAGTCACACTTGTATAATGTGCCTTATTGAGGGAGATATATGGTTGCCGCTTGCCGCTCTATCTTCTACTAAGCATTGCAAGCAATATCGATTTCTTAGCATCTTGCATTTAAAGCCTACTTACACACATTTAACAGGACGGTTGCTTCCATCTTGTCTCGTAGCACTGTTTCCTCACGTTGTAACATTGTCTCCTCTCTGTGCCCATTCCATTCAATTTCGTAGTTACTCGCACTGGCGTATTATCTTCGATAGCTGCTTTTGTTCATTCACGGGTCTGTTTGGGCCCTTGTGTCATTTCCACTGGCCTTCCATTAAGGCTTTTGGGGTCTCTTCATGGACCGTGTGTAGGTACTCCTCATTTCGTATCAGCGGCTGGTATGGCTGTCTGATAGGGTATCGTGCTGCCCAGGGTTGTCTGGTTATGGTGCTTCAACCGGTATGGATCTTCTGATGTATACTGAGTCCCAGTCCCAGCTCTTTGTAGGTTCATTTGCTCTTCATACGTCACATACCTTGGCGAGTACGCTCCTGGTACCTCGAAATGAGGGGAAGGGGTGCAGGCCATGTCTGAGACCTCCTCTACACTCCCCCCTCTGGTCGGTTCATTGACCACTTCTGCAATCTCCTTTGCATTCATTTCTTTTGATTCTTTGGTGTCATGCTCACCATCCTCTGCGTTGGTAAATGATGGTGTGAATGTGTGAGCCTTTGGAGTCCATATTTCTATCACTCCCTTCAAACTCCCTGCTGTTTTCACATGTTCGTCTTTGTTCCATGTCATTAGCTGACATTGTCCATTTGGGCTGCAGTAGATCCATTTTCCTTCATACCTTCTTCATTTCTTAGGGTATGTAAACTTTGTTCCCTCTGGCGCAAATTTGCTGGCTTTCACAAAGTCTCTTATTTCTTCACCAGTCAGCTCTCTGGGCTTCCATCCTGGTTCGACATCAATCATTATTTCCATCCCTATGGCTTTCTTTGCAGTTTTCTGGCACTGTGTAATGATTATCTTGATAACACAGAATCCTAGCAATACCATTGCTAGTAGAGCTCTCAGAAACTTGAATATATCTGCCATCCATTGTGGGACCCATGAGAATAGGTCTCCAAACCAGCTGTCATCATCTACTTCATCACTTTCTTCGACCATCTGGTTTTTCAGGCTTGTCAGCATGCTTATGACCTCTGTTAGGGTTCCGTTTTCTTCATCGTGTAATGGTACAAATGTGCAACATGAATCTCCGATTTTTGCACAAACACCTCCATCCATTGCAATGATCATGTCAAGCACATATCTGTTTTGGAGGGTCATCAGTCTGATTGCTCTCAGCTCTTCCTTGATTGTGTTGAATCCTTTTATAGTGGTATTGATGGTCTGCAATAACTACCATCTGGTTATCTGCAACCATTTAGTATTCACTCCAACTTGGATGTGGGGCAGGAGTAGTGTTGTGAATACTGTTGAGGAGAGGCTGAGCAGCCTGTGTTCGTACGGGATTGCATGGAAGGCCTCTTCTGATTTGGGAGAAAAGTAATTTTCCCTCTTCATCCTGGATACCAGTTCCACAGATCTCCTTCTTCTTAGATGAGCATCTGCTTTCGGGAAACTGTCCAACTTTAGGTCATTCTTAGGGATCACTAGTGCGGGAACGTGGACGTTCACTAGTGTGCATATGTCTTCCCAGTTTTTCGGCAGCCTTATGTATGCCTTGGATCCACATGCATCCATAATAACTGCGGTTCCTTGTGTCATTCCTGGAGCTTCAAAGATTCGTCCACAGTTTTGATTCTCTCCCATCTTCCTTGTGCCATTGTTTCTGAAACATAGTTTCGGGCTCTCCAGTGGTACTATTTGCAGGGGTCCTCCTCTATCTTCAACCCATGTTAGCAGTTTCACCAACCTTGGCCACAGAGGTTTGCATAACCTCTGCGAATTCTCTATTGCTTCCTTGCAGGCTCCAAGGACCATCCATGCTCGGCAGATTACTACTCCATCCTCCCATCCATCTGGGGAGACCACTGACCCCCAGATCTACATTTGGCCTCTGTTCTTCCAGATTTGAGCCTCTTCTGCAGTCTTCCATTGAACGTTCAGCCCCGGGTTAACTTTCCATCTTATCCCTGATCCTTTGATTCCAGGGTTCTCGTACCTGATCACATGATTTCTGGTGTGCGCTCGGTTTCTTGTTTTAATGTCCTGGACATAGCCATCTTCATCCAGGTAATCCTTTTAGTTAGCCCATATCAACAAGGCGTCTTTTCCCATAAATTGTCCTCTGGTGTTGCACATTGCTACATGTGACATACAGTGTGCTGTAGGGACATCAATTTCTACAGCCACGAAGATCTTGGATTTCCCCATGCTGTATGGCAGGAGTGCACAGACGAAGCATTCTCCTTCTGACTGCCTTCGTCCTACTTCCTTCATGTGCTGGTACCATATGTTGTTTCCGAAATGGGCTGTGCTGTCCAGTTAATCATTAAGTTCATTATTATCTTCATGAGGGCTTCTCTTGATTCTCAGCGTTCTTCTGTAGTTTGCTATGACTACGTCTCTGAATGCATCTGTGCTTCTTTTCCACTTCGGGTATCTCGATGGAGCAGGCTGCCTCGACTGCATTGCTGCGGTAGGAGGAGGATTTGTGCTTCCTTTCCTTCCCTATTGTAGTCTGCCTTAAACTTCCTGTAACCGCCATTGGTTCACCAACATCCCAACTCGTGGCTGTGTTGTAGGCCTGCGGCTTGTTCCTTGCGTTGGAGCAGGTGTGCTTGCTGTTATCATTTCTATAGTTCTGTTTTTCAGCTCCTCGTGCAGTTTCTTTGCTTGGACTATGAATGGGAACAAATAATCTATTAGCATGTGTGTCTTCTCTGGGAGTTCGTTCATGTCCACTTCTGTTCTTTTGAGGGATTTTGCTATTTCCTCCGTCTTTGGTAATTCACTTGGCTTTTCTTGGTCATTTCCACTATTCTCTGGAATTGAATGTTCGGTAGGCAGTCTCTCCTTCTCTGCTGCCTTCGTTGGAGGCCTTGTAGCCATTGACACTTGCCCTTGGTTGTGTGCGTTCTGTGTGTGGGTGCGTGCCCTGGTCAGTGCTACATTGTCATTCATCCCGTGCTGACCCTTTCTCCAGCTTTTCTCTTCATTTGTTACCTCAAATGTGTCTAAATCATTGCTCATTACATTTAAATTGAGTTTGTTACTTTTATCATCAAGTTTTCTTGGGACTGGAATGACTATATAGGGTCTGGGTGTTCTCGTAGGCCCCAGATGTTCATTATCTGGTGGGTGCACTGAGATTGGGGCACTTTGCGCACCAATAAAGAAAGCAGTTCTGATTGTTAATGACAGAAAAACAATATACATATACACACAATCGTTCGGTACGACAATTGCAACATTTTCTTCCAGGGAAGTGGGGGCGCCCTTCTGTTGGGGGTAAAACCAAGTTACTGTTCTGGGGCCCCATTTCGAATGAGTTCATAGTCAATTATTTATTCCTTCTTTTTGCTCTGGTTTCGTGTATCGAGAGATTTTTACTATTAGAGGGACAAGTGCTTCTCCAAATTTCCCCCCTCACGTGAGTGACGACGGTAGTCTCTGGGTACTCAGTACAGTTCCTGTGCTAGACTATGGAAAGGGGTTAGGCTAGCACCTTTGGTACATCACATTCATTATACATATCGATAATAGGTGAGGTCCCAATGCACGCCTCGAATTTGTCTTGGTTCCTGAGGACATGCTGGAACTTTCTCAATGCGAAAGAAGGAAAAGATGGAACTGCTACAAATCACAAAAAAATAAAATGTTGTAAAAATAAAAACAAAAGTAAAAATAAAAGTACCATATGAAAAAATAGGAAAAAATGAGAAAAATGCAGAAAAATGAATGTAAGATGGTGAAGTTCTTGTGTCCGCTCCTTTCACTCGGGCTCTCAGCGACATGTTGAAGAGCAGTGTCTCTCTCCTCGATCTGCTCCACGGCGGAAAGTTTATTGGAATCTCCTTAGGAATTCTTGCTGGAAGTTGGACAGCTCCATTTGGAGCATTATACCATGGAGAGGTGTGCCCATGTGTGGGGCGTTGGGCGGATCTCTAAGGAAGGTGATGATGTCAACCTGCAGGCCTTCCTACCATTTCTGGATAGTCTGTGACTAACCTAAACAGAACGCTCTGCGCCAGCCTGGTGTCCTCGGGTGATAGGGACATTTCTCCTGTTTGGCTGTGTCCTGATCACAAGCTTTTCTTTTGATTCGCACAGTCTTTGCACCTTCCTGTCGCGTGGATTAATTTAGTCCACAGCTGACTCAGTTGAGCTAGGTTTCTTGGATCTCTGATATAAGTGCGTGTGTCAGTTGTTCTCCCGACGAGCCCTGGGCACTTCTAGACTATTTGGCGGAACAAATTAAACGTGAGTTCATCAATGTCTATTGGCGGTGGACGCATTTGTGTCCTTCTCACTGTACTCGGGCAGTACAATGAAGGCTTCCGTGATGACAGTCAGTATTTGCCAGATTATTTTTTTTTGTTGGCCGGATCTTGGATAAAGTCTGTGACACTGGCTCCTCTCCCTATGAGTGATGGGTATGATAGCACCACAAGTTGAAAATAGGTTAGAACATCCCACTTGAGACTTCTGCCGGAATGTACCATAAGTTCTGTGAACAAAGTCTCAATACTGATTGCTTCAGGATATCGTTTTTGGTTCTCAGAAATGTCTTATTTTCCGCTTTTCAAAGTCTTAGGGCTTTTCCAATGCTTCGTGTGGCTTTAAATGTTCATATGAGTAGCGTTACTGCAGCTTTGGATATTTGATTCTCTTCTTTACCCTGCAACTGGATGTACAGAGTGTTTGTTTTATTGTTTTTTATTCCTTTCAGTGCTTAGATGGAATGTTCAGTTTAAGGCCAAGTTTACACAATGAGCTCTCTTATTTTCGGCCTCATCACGACCTCGGCGGTAACCCTTAAATCCGGCGGTAGCGCTATTACCGCCGGATTTAAGGGTCTGCCGAATCAGGGCCTCGGTGGATTTCAACCCAGCTCTGAGCTGGTGTGAAATCCGCCGAGAATTTGCGCTCATACCGCCGGCGGGAATTCCGCCGGCGGTATGAGCGTGAAATTTCCCCATTGAGCCCAATAGGGAATGGGGCATTCCCGAATGGGCTCAATGGGGAATGGGACTTCCAAGTCCGCCCAACTCGTGATCCCGCTCTATTAGCACCGGGGGCTATGGCGGTCGCGCTAATAGCCCCAGCGCTAATACCGCCGGCGTTACCGCCGAGGTCGTGATGAGGCCCTTTGTCTTTTCTGATCAAGTCTCCTTCTTCCTCGTCATGGATATTGTCTGCACTTGCTGAGGTTCTTCCCCGTTGTCTGTAGATTATTCGCAGCTGGATGCAGCTGGAGGGCCCTCTCCTGTATAGGGTTTAATGTCATTTAGAAAGATCCATGCTCTTCTGCCCTGGAGCTTGACGGCGGATGGGGTGCAGTCCTCTACGATAAAGGGGCCATTAAATCTTGGCTCGTCCGACCTTTTTCTTGCGTGGTTTCTCACCAATACTGCATCACCAGGGAAGACGAGGGGCGCACAAAGGATTTGAGCTGCGCCTGCTTCAGCACTTCCTGTTCAGCTGGCCTGTAATGACAAAGGTGCTGGATGTCATACAGTCAAGGTACTTTTGCATCTCTGTTTCCAGAACCTCTCTAGTCGGCTGGGCATCACAACTAGCTCTATCTCGGGGGGTAAGAGTGTTCCTCATCCTTCTGCCTGTAACTATCTTGTGCGGCGTGAGATGATGGTCGGATCCTGGTTGGTTCTGAAGTGCATACAATGCCAATGGTAGAGAGTGCAGCCATCCCTTCTTTAATGTGAGCTTTAACTTGGCTATCCTTTCCTTAAGCAAGCCGTTGATCTGTTCACATATCCTGTTCCCCTCAGGATGATACGCCGACGAGAACTTGTGATTTATACCAAGCAACAAGCTAATCTGTTTGAAAACTGAATTTACAAAGTGAGCCCCGTTATCTGATCTCATTACTTCGCACACCCCCCATCTAGGGAACACCTCCCTCACTAGGAACTTGGCAGCACAGGTAGCGTCGTGGTGTACAGGGACCTGCTTCTATCCATCTAGAGAATGGACACACCACCACAATTAAAACCTGCACCCGTTGCACCTTGAATCATGTTGACGTAGTCGATATGCAAGTGCTGGAAAGGCCCATTCGGTCTGGGGCTGATCCCTCTCACTACGTTTAATGTGTGCCCAGTGGTGAATTGCTGGCAGATTATGCAGTTCACCATGAAAAATGCAACATGCTCTTCTAAATTCAGTGTGAACCAGTCTTCTGCGAGCGTTGCAGCAATATTTTCTTTTGTCATATGGATGGGGTAGTGCAGTTGCTCTAACGCTACTTTTAGAAGGGCGACAGGCATCACTGGTTTACCAGTGCTGTCTTGCCTCCAAAACCCGTCGAGGGGTTTAAAGAACACCCTTGACGCTTCCACAAATGTTTCTCCTCCTGAGGTGCCTCCCCTGGAGCTCCATTAGCTGAGTCTGCCCCATATTGCTATAGGCTTCTGGTGTGGCCCGCACTACCATCATCCTCTTATTAGTACGTGCCACCTCCACATCCATGATTCTTTCAGTTTCGGATGCCATGCGCTTGGTTTCCGTGTCCGCTTCATGATTCCCACATGACACGAAATCTGTCCCCTTGGTATGAGTGGTGCATTTCACGACCGCTATGCCCACTGGGAGCTGAAGTGCTTTTATTAGCCTGTCCAATAAGACTGCATGTTGCACTGGTGTGCCGTCTACTCGGAGGTAGCCCCTCCTTTTCTAGCGTGCTAGACTTGCATGTACTGTGGACGTCACATAGGCTGAGTCACTGTACACAGTTACTTCCTGGTCTGCATGATTCTCAATGGAGAGCGTCAGTGCAAGCAGTTCTGCAGCTTGCGCAGAATAGTGACAGGGTATTTGCGCACTGATGAGTACTCGAAACTCTCCATTTGCTAGGTGTTTTATCACGGCCACGCCTGTATACCTTTGTCCATCTTCTTGGTCGATTTTCGAAGAACCATCAATAAAGACGATGTCTCCACTTGCCAGGGCATTTTTCCTTTACCCTGGGGATCTCATCATAGAATTCCTCATAGTTCGCACAGTCATGTATAGGTTCTCCTTCTGTGACTGGCTCAGCTATGAATGTAGCAGATTCACAGTTTTACATCAAACTATTTTGATCGATGGGTTAGAGATAATGACCTCACAGGCAGATGCTCTCTGAGATGTCAGTGTGCCCTTCGGCTTCTCTAGTATGGCGAACAGCGAATGTTCAACATATAATGTCATATAATGTCATGGAGCACCCCATCACAATGGCTGACGCTTTTTTGATAGCGAATGCGGCAGCAGCTAGATTTTGTTCGCACGGGAAGTGGCCCTTCATAACCGGGTCCAGACTCCCGCTGTAATATGCTAGGGGCTTGCACCCCAGCGAGGTTCGCTGCGCGAGCACTGCCATCGTAAAATTACCATCAGAGTGTGAGAACAGGTAGAATTTCTCTGCATAATTAGGAATCCCGAGAACTGGGGCCTTACAAATTGCCCCCTTGAGTTCTGCAAACCCTTTCTCCATTGCCTCAGTCCATTCAATTTCTCCTTTTGTTGCCTGGGCTTTCTTTACAGCCTGAAGCAAGGGCTTGGTATACGAGCTGTAGTGAAAGACCCATGCTCTTACATAATTGCACAGGCCTAAGAAGCTCTGCATTTGTTTTAACGTGTGCGGCTTGGCTGTCTTCATGATGCTTCAGCCCTTTCTGGGGTTACCTTCTTCCCCTCATGAGAGATCAGTTGCCCTATGTACAACACCTCGCGTTGACAGCACTGCAACATTTCCTTATCAACTTTGTATCCCTTTTCAGCCAATATTGTCAACAGATGGACAGGGTCACGCCTGCATTGTTCTTCAGTGGTGCTGCAGATCAGAATGTCATCTACGTACTGCAAAACAACACTGTTCACTGCAATATTGCCTAGGTCAATTTGCAGGACTCTGTTGAAAATAGACGGGGACTCACAATACCCCTGTGGCAACCTCGTACTTTTCAGGCGCATTTTTCTGAAGGTAAATGACGTCAGGTCCTGAGAGTCAAGGTGCAGTGGAATTAAGAAAAATGCGTTTTTCAAATCAATCAGCGTGAAATATTTTGCCTCACTGGGTATATTACACAGTATTGTGGATGGATTGGGGACTAGAGGGAACTCGGCTTCAAATATATTGTTTAATGCTCGTAAATCTTGGATTAAACGCCAGGACCCTCCCATTGATTTTTTGACAAGGTAAATCACCGTGTTGCAAGGTGATTTTGACCTCACTATGATGCTCTGCTCCATCATGGCGGAAATTGTCTTCGCGATCCCTTCATCTGCCTCTCTGGACATGGAATATTGTCACGCTCGTGGTAAAATTGCTCCTGGTTTCAGTTTAATTTTTACTTCACCTGCCCCCTTCAGGAGGCCTACATCATAGGGCCCTGTATTCCATACCGCAGCACTTGGGCCATGTCGTCCTCAAAGTATTCTGGACGTACCAGCATCATTCTCTGTGACACCTCCCGTCTGATCATTTTGACCCAAAATGTGAGACTTAATTCCACTCTTGTCTCCTCTAAGTCAGAGTGCTCTTCGAACAGATCATCATCGGTGACATCAGTCACTCGATACCCTTCTTCGATGGCGATAATCGCACACCATTGTCTGCCTTCATCATCATATCCTTCGACCAATACCACTTTCCCTCGCACTGCAGCAGATTGTATCATTAAGGGAAATACTTGCCCCTCCTCTTCGTGCATGGGTATTCTTGGTCTGAACAGAAACTCATCAGGGGTTCTCATAGTTTTGCCTGCGAGGCCTGGCAGTCCCGCCATAAGCACCCGTGCGCCATATGCAAAGACTTCTGGCTCTAACGGTACAGCTCTCACGGCTACACGTCCTGAGTATGCTCTGATCATTTCGCACACATTTGAATAATGCATTCCTGGAGTGGAGCACACTATACCATTCTCGGTAAACGAGATGGTCATATTTAATTTAGTCATCAGGTCTCGGCCCAGAATATTTACAGGGGTCTCACGTGAATACAATAGGGGTACATTCATTTCGCGCTCTCCCACTGAGACTGGGAGTGTGTCTGTAAAGGGAACTCTACTATGAGCTCCAGTGAAACTCTGAGTATCTATAGCCTCGCCGGACAGGGAAAACTTGCCTTCTCATATGCACGAGCGCGTTGCACCCGTGTCAGCTAAGAAGGAATATTCTTTCCCCCTATGGTGACATTCACCCTTGGTTCCCTGTTAGGGTCTGGTGTCACTGATAGGATAGAGCACATCAGAGTCCCCCATGAGCCGTCCTATTTCATATATAAGTTCGGCCCACTGTATACTTGTTGATTTCCCCCAGCCCCAGGGTTAACTCCCCCTCCAGAGCTAGTGCCCTGTGACATTTGCGGTGGTGCCTGCTGGGGTTGTCCCTGAGGCATGTTCCCCATGTTCAGTGGTTGAACCACTTGCTGTGCACCTTGCTGCATGCCTGATGCCTGCGGCTGCACTGTGTAATTTTGTGCACCACCCTGTTGCGGGACGGAAGGCTGATTCACCATGCCTGCCCCCATCCCTTGGCTGTTTTGCCACATGCCTTGGCTTCTGCATATGCACGCCATGTGTCCTGTCATTCCACACAGCCAATACGCTGGCGGTGGTCGGGCCATCTGTCCATCTGGCATAGCTGGACCACCCTTCTGTGCGTTCTGAAAGCCATTTTCATTATTCTGAAAGCCTCTCTGGTTACCTCGAAACCCTCCTTGATTGCTCTGCCATCCTCTTCCTCCAAAACCCCTTCCTCTTGGGTAAACTCCTGCGTTACCCTGATTATTCTGCGATGGGTTGGTCGCCTGTTGTGCGCTTGGTTCGGCTGGGCTGGTGAGCATGGCTCCCTCAAGAGCATAATTTGAGAGCTTCTTTTGCACGAGTTTTGCCTCCTCGCCCTTACGAGTTGCCTCCTTTTTCCGATTCTTTTCTTGCAACAATCTACAGTAGTGTGCAATTGTCAACTGTATTTCAGCCCATGGTTTTGCTTCTACTCCTACCAATTTTTTGAGCTGCTTCTGCACCGGTTCAGGCAACCCTTGGCATAATATGTGGTATGATACAGGGATAGATTTCGTCCAAGACTCATGTGTTTCGAGCACCCACGTGTCCTGAAAATTCTGGATATAAATCAACGGGTCCTCTGACTCTTTCATTTTTCGAGTCATTATAGCCCCCATATCAGAAGTGTCTGGATATAGCATTCGCAGCGCTTTCCACACTGCTGCCCTACAGTTATTAAACAGCGCTCGGTCATGGGAGGTGTTAGTTAGTGTTACCCTAGTATAGCCTGCCCGTTTCCATACATCATCTGCTCTTTCACCATGTATGGCAATTAGGAGGCCCTTAATGTCTCCTATAGCTAAGGTGACACCCCCCGTCATTTTCTCCTACTCGTGTATCCACTTTCCGGCTCCCAATGTCAGCATTGGAAGCTTATTTTTAAGGTTCTCTCGGGCCATATGTGGCCATGGAATATTCTGTGGTGTGGCTCCCCCCTTTTCTAGCAACGGGAATTGGAATGCACAGTTCTCCTTCTCTTTCCCTATAGCTCTCCGGTCTGTCGCTGGGGTGGCATTCCTGCCTTGCCGTCTACCTGGCAATGGCCTTAATCTGTCTGCATAGGCAGGTGCTGATGCTCCTCTCTGACCGGTGGGTGTTCCTTCATGGTGGCCGGACTGCGCGGCAGACTTCGGTGCCCTACTTGTGGACCTGCTAGCGTCTGACCATCGTACCCCTCGGTCCCCTGGGAGCCGTTTTTCGCACCGACTCCCTTCTTCATGTGCCACATCCTCCGTTTCCCCACCAGAGTCAGATTCTGAGTACTCCCAGTTTTACACAACTCCTAGCATCTTCTTCGTTTTGCCCAATCTCCAGCCTGTCTAGGGACAGTACCCTGCTCCCACCACTTCGGGTGACATCCTCAGTGTCCTATAGCTGAGTGCTCTCTAAGCACTCATCTTCCCTTCCCCCGTCGGATATCTGCTCTAGCCCCATCTCATCGTATATTTAACAGATCGTTTCCTCGATGCTTCTGGTGTCAAACTCATCTTCAATATTTGTCCCGCTTGTACCTGGTACAGCGTCGCTTGCAGGAAAGAATTCTTCTATGTCTTCCCATTCTACTGTAGGATTGGGTTTAATCACTTCCCGCTCCAAATATCCAAGATCCTGTGCCCTCTGTCTGTGCTTACGTTCTATTGCCTCGTCTATTTCCTTCCGCTTCTTTGCTTCTTCCCTAGCCTTATCTACTTCCCTCATCCGTTCATTTCTACGTTCTTTTGCCCTTCAACTTTCCTCATCTTCCCGCTTTTTAAATTTCCTTTCGTGCACTCTCCTTTCTTCCACCAACCTTAACATGTTCTGCCTGTACTTTTTATAGGCTGTGTACTGTGTGCGACTGAGCGGTATTCCTTGTTCTACGCAATATAGTTGTTCTCGCCTCAGCCTATCTTTCTTTCTAGTCCTTTCATCTCTTTCTTCCATCCCTTTCTCTTTCTCTCTCCTTTGCGTCTCATCAGACTTCTCCCTTGGCCTTAAATCATCACTTACTTTTCCATCTAACTTCAGTAATATTTGACCTCCCATTCATTCTTCTTTCGCGATTGCTATCTCATCACCTCTACCTTCATTTCCTTTATGTTCTTTTCCCTCTTTCTCCTTATCTGGAGGTGCACAACTCCGTGCCCAATCTTTCTCTTTATCTTTGCATCTCTCTTTGTCCCTTGAGACTGCGGAGGCGATATTGTTTTCCTGTTCTTTTCCCTTATTATCGTCACTACTGTACGTAGGCGACTCATATGCAGGGTTGCTATACCATGTGGCTGCTTTAAGTTCCCTTAGTGGGTAAAGACCCTCTGACTTGCTTCCTTCAATGACTGGCTCAGGTGGGGCAGGTGGCGCGGTAGGCGTCTCACCACCCTCTGTACATACATTTAGGGCCTCATTACGACCCAAGCGTTAACCATGGCACTTTTAGCACCATGGTTGACGCCGGTATTTTACCGATTCGCCATGGTGAATGGCGGAATTACCGCCCCATTCCAAGGTTGGCAGGGCGGTAATTCCCCATTCACCATTGGCCCTTCCCCATTCCCATTGTTGCCCCCATAAGGCTCAATGGAAATGGGGAAGGTGGTAGTTACGGTACCGCAAATTACCTCCAAGGTCTCTTTGCGGGTCCAATCCTTAATGGCTGGTAAAACCAGCCATTAAGGACCTCGTAATTAGGCGGTAAGGGGTTAACGGTGCCGCCACCTTTTACGGCGCTGTTAACCCCTTACCGCTTGGGTCGTAATGAGTCCCATCCAGTCTGTGGGTGGTTCTTCCACCTTCGTTTCTTCAAACATTTTTCACAACTCAACATTTCTCTAACTTCTTGCCTGAATATGTGGCGTGTAGGAAGGTAGTCATGTGCTGTAAAACAGCCCTAGAGAGTGACCCGTTCTGGGTCCACAGCATAAACATCTTATTGGCGGTGCCCTTAACCTACTCCTGGCTGTATTTCTGGCTGTATTTCTGCAGTTTGGGTGCATGCTTGGGCAGTTGCATGCACAAATGCGCAAGCAGGGTAACTTCCTCCATTTTTTATTTCATCACTAATAGTATTTACACAGTTCTTTAACCCTCCAATGGTATGAGTGAGCACCACATACCCAAGCTCCAATCCAATGTTTTCCCGGCAAAATGTATACCAACAATTTACTCAAAACCCATCAATTCAAAGGCGGTTCCCTCTTAGTTATAGAATCGCGCAAAGCCAAAATGCATTTCAACCAATCATTAATACAATTATGTTACATTTGACATACAACAAGACACATATGACAGACACTCGACAGACTAGACGGACACCAGCTGGTCATACATATACCTGCCTTCTAATCAATACCCCGTCATGAGATGTGAACGAACCCCTTTGATGCCGTCTTTAATCGTCACCGCAGCCTAAATTGTCCCCCCACTGTGGGCTATGGGTTCACGTTCCTTCTGACCACTCTTTAAAGCTCAGGAACAAGGCGAATCCTTACATTTTTTCTCAGGTGCCCCCCTGGTAATCCTTACATTTTGTCTCAGGTGCCCCCCTGGTAATCTCGGGTGTCCGCCCGGTATCCACTCTTTATTTTTTATGCTTGAGTCATTACCCCCTATATATTTACAGTTTCCTCTACTTCTAACTACTTTATTTTTTCTCTGCCACCCTCCGTTACCTTTCCCTTACTTACTCTAATGCCTACGAGACATTTGCCAAAGTAACGAGTTTGTTGTTTCACTCACCAATCGCATCTTTTCCTCTCTGGAACTTCGGGGTCACCGCCCCTTCCTCTTCCTGCTTTTAAGGTTTTTGTCCGATACACTGCCCGTGGGAATGAGAAGGGTTATGCTTGGAAAGGCGGGTTCCTTCAGACCCACTGCAGATGTTTTGAAGTTTTACTCTGTCATTGTCCAAAGGGAGCTTCTCAGTCTACTCAGCCGGAATGGCGAAAGGACTCGTGATCTTACCGAAGGCCTAGAGTTACTTTGTGCCGTTGGTCTAAAGGTGTCTTATAACTATATCAATCGATAATCAATAATTGATGGCCGAAACCATCCTCACGCTACCAAGTGTTCAGGAGGAGAGGAATTCACTGACGGGCCCATAAGTCAGCGCTCACCCTCCAGAACTTGTAAGATAAGATAGCTGCACCATGTGAGGACAGGGGGTGCAGGATTCACTTACTCCAACACGACTCAATAATGAGGACTCAGTAAGTTGGCAAAGGGAAGTCTGTTTAATGACTATTACATCAAACAGAGAAACAAATGGAATTTGTATTGCGATCACCTGTCTCGTTTCGACTTCCTCGAACTTCAGTCGGACAGCACTTCTTATAGGCAAAAATCGTCATCACTGACGTCTAATTTCTATAAAAAATCATGATGCAATATAATTGGTTAGGAAAGTTAACTTAAGTATAGGTGTTATATCTGTATATGATAAAAGCGCATGAGGATTGGATAACTCTTATCGGGTGGGCGTCTACGCCCATCCCTCTACATCACGCGTGATAGACGTCACTACAACTACGACGTCCTATTGGTTGCAATATCTATAGGACTCCAGATAATTTGGTCCATTCTGATTGGGCAGGTTACACCCCTAGACATACATTTCCACGTTTAATTGGCAGCATGCAGAATGGACACCCCTGCGCCTGGTGTCCCAAGTTTCACCCTGCCTCCCTTCCATCAATCAGTGTTTTAGGGTGACGTGTCAATTGGTTGGCTAAGGATGGCCTCGAAACTGTAGTCTCTTACCGGGAAAAGTTATGGCATCCTCGGGTCCTGTATGACATCAGGCAATGGTACTTCTTTGCGCCTGGCTGGTCACGTGTTAGTTCACCATGAATCTGCTTCAGTTTCCAGCTTTTAGTGCATTTAATTCTGTGTAAACCGAGCCACCTGCATGGGCCCCCCTTATCTTGACCTTCATGAGGCAGGCTGGTATGCTCTGAAGTTGGAGTCTTGTGAGCTGACGCTCTCCTCCCCTTCTCTGGTTGACCTCGATTTCCTAGGCATGAGCCACTCTTTGTTGAGTTTCGATTCCGCTCCTTCTCTTGCCTTTGGCTGGGTTTCGAAACTTGGCCTGTCAGGCCTCTGGCCGCCTGGGTACCTTTCTGCTTTTACAAAATGGAGTCGCACTTGTATAATGTGCCTTATTGAGGTAGATATATGGTTGGCGCTTGCCGTTCTATCTTCTACTAAGCATTGCAAGCAATATCGATTTCTTAGCATCTTGCGTTTCAAGCCTATTTACACTCATTTTGTAGGATGGTTTCTTCCATCTTGTCTCATAGCACTGTTTCCTCATGTTGTAACATTGTCTCCTCTCTGTGCCTATTCCTTTCAATTTCGTAGTTACTCGCACTGGCATGTTATCTTCGATAGCTGCTTTTGTTCATTCACAGGTCTGTTCGGGCCCTTGTGTCATTTCGGTTGTATACGAATTGTTCGAATGCCAATTGTTCAAATAACAATTGACCTTCTGCACAATTAACAGAATTTAAACGGTCAATTAGGATATATATGCAGGGGGAAACCCCCCACAGCCCTCCACCCAATCCATCCCCCACCCCAACCCCCCTCCCAACCCCCTTATATTATTATTACACAAACCCAACCCATAATATATATTAAAATGACCATACGGTCAATTGTGCAGAAGGTCAATTAGGACCCCTATTATTCGAACAATTGTGTCATTCGAACAATTGTAAACAAACAATTCGGGTAATACCGTCATTTCCACTGGCATTCCATTAAGGCTTTTGGGGTCTCTTCGTGGACTCTGTGTAGGTACTCCTGATTTTGTATCAGCGGCTGGTATGGCTGTCTGATAGGGTACCGTGCTGCCCAGGGTTGTCTGGTTATGGGTGCTTCAACCGGTATGGATCTTCTGATCCGAGGCAGGCACCTGCACTGTTTGATGGAAACAGCGGTTCTGCAAGTGTATGGGAGTAGCACTTCTCATGCATACATTTAGATATGTTGTTGCAAAGTCAGAATGTATTTTTATTCTGAGTGAAGGTCACTTGGTTTGCTTTTTTGGTTGCGAGCTCAGTAGGCCCACGCATCTGACTGAACTCATAAGGGTCAATTGTTTTTTGACCTTGAGCGAAAGGGAAAATTCAGTAAGAATGCAGGGAGTGCAAGTTTTGGAAAAAATACCATTTGATAAGGTTACGTATTCAAAATCTTTGTAAGAGACATGTAATATCAGTTGAAGAAGATTCTTTGCTGCAAGTACATCACTGTCTGGGTTTAACAAAGACAATGGAGACGGTAAATATTGTGTAAGTTTACTTTTGACGACTCTACACCGGAACGAGTTTTACATTTTTATTACCAGAACAATAATTTTTGCCTTGTAACTGAAGTACTATTTTTTGTGTGTTTCTCATGATACTTCATTACAGCAGTGGTGCTGTTTCTTGGGTAGGAGGGATGGTCTTAGCTCATGTCGTTTTCAGATAACTAGTACCTTTGCTAAAAGTATGTACTGTGCACTACATTGTTAATGGTTGACTACGAATAAGTGTTCGAGCTGTGCAAGGGAAATGTTGAAGGTGGAAGTTCCTACGTCAGTTCAGTAAAAAATGTATTTCCACACTGTCTACGAGGCATACATCTTATTGTTAAGTGTGTACGGATTCTCGGACACGTCACCGTGCTGTGCGCCAGCATATGGTCATGTGGCATTCTCTGCAAGGTGTGCAATGAAGTCAGATGTTACTTTACATTATGGTTACATGCTACTACTACAAACCGATCAACTTTAGCAAAAAACTTTGTTAAAGGTATGTTATGATTAAGTTGCGCTACTAAAAAACTATGAAATTCAGTAAAAAAAAATGTTAAAGGGACATTGGGCCTCATTACGACTCAGGCGGTAAGGGTTTTACGGCGGCGTAAACAGCGCCGACCCTTACCGCCTGATTCCGAGGTCCCTTAGCGCCATGGAGGTTTTAACACCTGCTTTTAGCAGGTGTTAAAATCCATGGCGCTAAGGGACCTTGATGTTAATTACGCCACCGTAATTTACGGTGGCGTAATTAACGCCTTCCCCACTCCCATTATGCCCTATGGGGCAAAATGGGAATGGGGAAGGGAAAATGGGAAAATGGGGATTTACCGCCCTGCCAAGGTTGGAATGGGGCGGTAAATCCGCCAACCACCATGGCGTAAATGTAGTTTACGCCATGGTGGTAAAGTCACGGCCCAGGCGGTAACTTACCGCCTGGGTCGTAATGAGGCCCATTATGGTTAAGTTGCCCTACTAAAAACCTATGAAATTCACTAAAAAAACTTTGGTAACGGGACATTATGGTTTGAAGTAAAACCGAAAAACCCTTGAAATTCGCCAGTTATTTATGGTAAGCTAAGCAACCATAACTCGCACCACCACTGTGCACTGCTAACACTAACACCCAGGACATCAAAGATGACATCAGAAATGCCATTGATGACATCACTGATGACATCACATGTACATTTACTTTGAATGAAAACTCTGTAGAAGGTATTCTTATTATAATGTTGACCAAATGTGTCAAGGATCATTGGACTAAATATCAAGTGCTAATTAGTGCATTAAGCAATGCGTTGATATACGTAGCATTCTATTATGAAGTTCTATGCAGTATACTAAGGTACTCATATAGAGACATAGGCATTGTGTGCAGCATACATGATGGAGGTGCAATATTCATAAGCTTGCCATGTTGGACAGTGAAATGATAACTGTTTTCTTATTAGAGTTTTGGGTACTGTGATACATGTGATAAGTAGGTAATGAAAACCACTTACTACATAATGGCATTATTATAGACAAGACACAAAGAGACAACATCACATACAAATATGAGTATATACACAAAAATTGAAGTAAGGAAAAAAACAGCGGTAGTAGCAGTAACTGTTCATAACCTAACTGATTATCTTTATGTAGAGAAATTATTGCTCTGTTTCAAAGGTGCTACTTACCCTATGCATACATATCACATGATTTGACTGGACCCTAAGGGAATTGCTGTAAGAACATACTTGAAGAATAAGTCTACAAATATAGTACCTTCTATATTTTTAATTCCTGACTGTTACTGAAGAAAACCATTTGGCCTAGATATGTCAGTAAAGGAAAAAGGGGGAGCCAGACATGTGCTGTCATCAGTGATGTCATCAATGACATTTCTGATGTCATCTTTGATGTCCTGGGTGTTAATGTTAGCAGTGCACAGTGGTGGCGCGAGTTATAGTTGCTTAGCTTACCATAACTGACAAATTTCAAGGGTTTTTCGGTTTTACTTCGAACCATAACGTCCTGTTGAATTTTTTTTGTGAATTTCAAAGGTTTTTAGTAGCGCAACTTAACCATAACGTCCCTTTAACAAAGTTTTTTACTGAATTTCACAGGTTTTTAGTAGGGCAACTTAACCATAACGTCCATTTAACAAAGATTTTTTTACTGAATATATATATATATATATATATATATCTTGCCCAAACTGACCAATACAAATGTTTGATAGGTTTCCTGGACGAAACCTGTATTTGTGATGTCACACTGGAATAAAACTGGGTGACACATGCTTATAAGCTAAGTGCTCTGGATGAACTTTGTTTTTCTGCTGTAATACTTGTTTTGTTTGTTTGCTAATAAACAACAGTAACTTTGCCCTATGGCTGAATTCTCCGTTCTTGTGGCTGGGAGTTTCTGATTGGCCCAAGTGTACTCTGCTTTTATCTGGGCTGACTGCTAGAGGAGCTCGTCCCACCGCTGCCTCACCATCGCAGGCACAGGATTAGGGGGCAGGTTTTCAGTTCGGTACCTCAAGCTGTGGGTCTCAGTGTACTATTGGTATAGGGGCCAGCCCACTGGGGGGCAGCCGGTCTTAGGGGCAATGCTCACAGTGGCCGAAGTCGGGCGGCTCGCAGACAGACCACCACACCTCGGGCCACAGCTGGGGGCCCAACAGGGAGGGAATCCATGAAACCGGTACTTGGGGCAGGTCTCCATGGTGGACAGGAGTGTGGTGCTTCTGCACCAGAGTCTATGCAGTGGGAGTGTGGGAAAACAGTGGAAGTGTGGGAAAACAGTGGGAGTGTGGGAAAACAGTGGGAGTGGTGCAATGGCCAGTCCATTAACAGGGGAGCTTGGGGGACAATGGGTGAGCCAAGATATGTATTAGAAATGGGGTGGTCAGGGGCACCAGGAACATGGTCTATGCAACCTCAGCAGGGACAATCACAGCCTGGGCAGGGACAGCGAGTTCCGGGGGAAAAGCACAGGAGGTTTGGAAACCTATGGGCACAGTACCGCCAGGGGTCGTGTGGGCTAACCTTGCCCCCATCCCAGGCAACCAGGTATGCTAACTTGGCATGTAAAACCTGAGGTGAAAGAAAAGATTTGGAAGGATAAGTTTGTAGATGTGTTTGCGTCACTGGATTATACGGGGGCAGAAGAAGAAAACGAGGAGCATAAGTCCCAGGAAAAAGATAAGGAACCCCAGGTGTAGAAATCAATAGTCAATTGGGCCACAGGTTTTACAATATTTTCTGAGGTTATAGTGGAGAAATATCCTACACTTCATACATGCTTTTTTCTTACATGCATATGATCCTATCTATGTATCACAAATGTTTGCATTGGGTATGGTTGAACTATGACAAAAGGTTTAGAAGCTCAAAAACAGTTAGCCTACAATTAGGATGGGACACCATGAACCTGTGGTTCAGTTGCACGATGGTTAGACCGAATGCAAACAAACAGTTATTTTGTTTTCTTTTGTGCATTTATAGCAGTGCACAAAGCCCTTAGACATCTATGCGCTATTTACAGTAAGTGCAGTAGTACAATCAGTCCGCAGTGTGCAAGACCAAGCATGAAGGTTGTAACATAGGGGTAGGTCATGAATGCATACTCTGGGAAAGCCTCGGGTGTACCGTGCAGTTAAGCAAGGAGAAACGTTTGTATGTGTGCACAATATGGCAAAGCCTGACTTTTTGGTGCAGGGACGGGGGCTCCGTCATGTGTACAGGTGCAGGTAAGCGAAAAGCAACATTTGTATGGGTGCACAATCTGGCAAAGCCTCACTCCATGGTGTAGGGGTAATGTTGGAAATACAACATTTTGCACTCGAAGTTAGTAAGATACTCAAGAATGGCACGTCATTGATGAACTATCTGCTGGGTTGACAATAAGCAGGCAAGAGAGTTTAAGTGGAGGCAGGTGAGCACATTCGTGTGATGTGCGGGCAGACGCTTGTGAATGCAATGGTAGATGGTCGAGATAACAATACCTTCGCAACAGGCATGGTTAAACAGTCGTAGGCATTTAGAGGGGGGCCTCATGGAAGGGATGGCGAAGGTTCTTTTAGGACAAAGATTCTGAGGTATGGGGGTAAGCTGACAGAGCGCAATTACCGGCAGCCACCACGCTTACCTGCAAAGCTCTTGCTCGTTAGTGCGTCGTGCATCCGTGGGAACGAAGGCATAAAGCAGATATAGTGATCAGACAAATGGCTGAAAATGGGGATCAGTTTGCGGAAAGGTGGAGTGACCGGGAGATGAGGGCCTTGTGCGTGGGCCTTAGGAGGGGGCAAGATTCACTAGCCAGCTCCCTAGGATTGGGTCAAAAAATACAGCATGTGGCCAATCCTCTCCTGAGAGTGAGCATGCCTGATGCCGGAGGACAGGAATGGTGGAGGCCATTTTAACAGGGTAACAGGGTTCCAAATCAGGCCAATACAGCCCAGCAGGACTTACCTTTCATGCAGCAGTGGTCTTCCGGAGGGTGCAGGTTCTCAACGTAAGGCATGGTATCAATGATGAGACCTTGAGCCTGCACCCACCCTAGATCTGTGATGGCCAGACAGGAGATGAGGGCCCTGTGTGTGACCTTTTATAAGGGGGCCAGATTTGCCTGAGGACTCCCTAGGATTGGGTAAAAAAATAAAGCAAGTGGCCAATCCGCAATGTGTGGTGCCGGCTCTGATAGTGAGCAGATCCGATGCAGGAGCAAAATAGGAATTGTGGTGGCCATCTTAACAGGGTAACGGGGCTCCAAATCAGGCCAATGCAGTCCAGCAGCACTTACCTTCCATGCAGCAGTCATCTTCCGGAGGGTGCATGTTCTCAACGTAAGGCATGGTATCAATGATGAGGTGCCTTGGGGACCTGGAGCCTGAGCCCACCCTAGATCTATGATGGCCAGACAGGAGATGAGGGCCTTGTGTGTTGGCCTTAGGAGGGGCCGGCTCCCTCGGATTGGGTAAAAAAATACAGAATGCGTCCAATCCGCAATGAAAGGGGCTGGCTCTGAGTGTGAGCAGGTCCGATGAAGGAGGACGATAGGAACGGCGGTAGCCATTTTATCAGGGTAACGGGGGGTTTGAATCAGGCCAATGCAGCCCAGCAGGGCTTACCTTCCATGCAGCAGTCATCTTCTGGAGGGTGCGGGATCTCAACATGTCATGGTATCAATGACGAGGTGCCTTGGGGACCTGGAGCCTGCCGCCACCTTAGAAATGGGAGCCAGGACTTTGTAAGGACTGGGCAATCCTTTAGGATCAGTCCATTCGCCAGTGATAGGACGATAACAAGAAGGCCTGTACCAGGACCGTTTGCAAGTTCAAACACACCTGCGTCTCTTGCAGCGTGTCCAAGAGCTAATCAAGTAATAGCTTTCTTTAAATCATCCCTGGTTGCAACAACTTTTCGGTGTGCGCTAGTACTATTTCCCAGTTCCCACTGGAGTCGGCAAGCAGCCCTTTCTGTTTAGATGTTGTTGACAGCTATCAGCTATCTGTGGGTACCAAAAAGAGTTTGTTTTAGTTTCTGTAGTGTACTTAATTCTTTTCACACGTGGTGTTCCCAGTTATTATGTTTTGCTAGTCATCCCTTTAGGCTTGAACCGCTGCCATTACGCTTGATATTATCACCCTGCTTCCTTGTCATGAGCATCCTGGTGACTGTTGATCCTGCTAGATTAGTAGTAGGAGTTTTCGGTCCCTCTTGACGTAGGAGTCCTCTATTAGTTATAGCAGGGCTTTCTTGACTTATTAGTCCATTTGTTTTATTATGCACTGATTCGAACCAGTTATTCACTGAAGATTTGTTCATTTTTCCTGGCTTTAGTTTGTCTTCATTTTGGTGAGTAATTTTTATGTACGTATTTTCTCCTCGTAAATATCAGAAGTATATTGTTTTATTCAAAACACTGTGTTAAATAAATGTGTAATGAAGTAATTATTTTGTGTGCAATGATTTAATCTTTCCCTCAGAATGTGTGCAGGGTTGATTTTTCCTACTGCGTCACATACATTTAAATCTAACTGTGAGGTTCATCCAATTCAGTTGCTGGTTCACTTGTTGAACGGGTTACTGCTAGTAAACTAATGTAAACTAAGGTAATTTACAGTTTATAATCCAATTAAGCCAATCAGGTAATAGCTTCTGTTAAATCACCCGTGGTGGGAACAAGCTTTCGGTGTGCACACGTCACACAGAGGTTGCCTGTCTGAAATGGCCCACAGATAAAGAGCATAAATAGAGGCCAGGGTCCCGCACTTGGTGAGAAGGACCTGCCCACGCCTGTGCGGAAGGACCTCTTACGAGTTTGGACAAATAGGTACCCTACTGCGGAGGACGCTAAGTTATTGGTGGATGGGTTTTCATAGGGATTCCTGTGCAGGGTTTGTCGGTCCCGGCTATCCCGAAAACTCAGTTATCTGCATGAGGCCAGGGGTGGACTGGGAAGCAAAAGAGGCCCTGGAAATAATTTTCAAAGTGGCCCCATTCTACCCATTTTCAGCAAGCCCAGTCCTTTTCCTATGGGAAAATGTGAAAATACCCCACAAAAGAGGCCCAGGGTGCAGAGGCCCACCGGGAAATCTCCAGAGTTCCCTATGGGCCAGCCCACCCATGAATGAGGCAGCCTCATTTGGTAACAGAGAAAGTGGAAAAGGAAAGAAAGCTTGGGAGAATAAGGGGCGGATTTTCGAACATCCAACTTACCCTATTTTTATTTGTTCTCCATTGGGTGTTGTGCCAAAGAAAGAAGAGGGCAAATTCAGGCTAATCCATAACTTGTCATTCCCAAGGGGAGTATTCATAAATGACGGAACTGACGAGAAAGCATGTTCAGTCAGATATGCCTCATCCAATAATGCCCTTGAACAGCTGCATTTACTGGGTAAATGTGCATTGCTTGCAAAATCCAAGTCCGCATTTAGGCTGTTCCCGGTACATCCCGATGATTACTATGTGTTGAATTTCAAGTAGGGGATAGGCTTTACTTTGACAAATGCATGCCAATGGGGTATTCCATCTCTCGCAACAGCAGCCCTGGCACCTAGCCGGTGCGGCGGCTTGGGAGCCTTGGTGGCGGGTCAAGAAGTGGGGCACACCAGAAAAGGAGATGGATCATCCTGGGGCTGGCTGAGTGGTGTGACACCGTCACTTGCAGGCACCGCCGCTTGGCGCCGGAAGCATAGAGCCAAGGGGGTTTGGGGCGATGCATAAAGGGAGGGAGTAAGAGCTGATCTCCCTCGCTTTTGCCCCCCATGTGAGACCGCTCAGCTACATAGGCAGCTGAGACTTTCCTGTCCTCTCACCATGTAGATTGGGGTTTGAGTGGGTGTATATCCGTAGGTTGGGGCACATTGCATTGAATTGAGTTATGGGCTCAACAATTTGGGTCGCTGCAAAGGAGATTTATTGATGATGTAGAGAAGCAAATGAATGTGTCATTCATTACATCAGCGCCTCCCCTGCCCAGATACTATAGAGATGGAGGGGGTGCATCGCTTATGGCATCCGACTTCTCCCCACCACCATATCATCGATACGAAAGACGTCACTCAATTAAGCAACCCTACCGACCCTATCCCGGTGGGATCAAAGAGGAGCTGAACCTGCAAGCTATGGAAGATATGAATATGTTCTAACAAAGATACAAATGACATCACCACTAGAACTAACACATGTAGTACATTAGACACAAAGCAAATATGCATTCACCATGCAGTTGCACTAAGACATGAAGAATATGCTTGCATCCAATAGGCTAGAAAACATATACTCTATATACAACAAAATACCAAATGCATTAGAATACACATAAAGCTTGCTTAACGCAGAAACGATGCAAGAATGACTGGCCATATTAAACAAGATGGACAGTGCAGCCACGTTTGAGTGAATGGGAGACATGAAGAAACCTCAAAGATGCTGGGGAACCTGACTCATAGATGTAGCAGAAAGCTCAGACCTTAGCAGCCCAGATAACAGTCGTACAGCCGGTGCCAAGGTTATTGTGGACTGGGAAAGGTTGGATCGGTACTCAAGGGAACAGACGATAACAGTTTCCAGGCGTGAGATGCATTTCTCTCAGATTAATCAATGAAACAAATAATATTGGAAGGTCAGATTCCCATTAATTAAGGGAAAATATTGGCAGGAAAGTAGCCCGAACAAGCCTCTAGCGGTCAGAAAGGGCAAAGACACCCACATTAATAGGGGCAAAAAGTCCTAGTAAATAATCCAAGATGTGGTCTTCACACATGTGACCTACAGGTGGAGGATAGTGGCTACTCATTAGAGTCAGGGACAAACTGAGTTTTTGGGGCAATAGATAAAAGATTATGCCCAGTCCTGACTCGTGGCGTAGAGAATCGGAGATGTTATCCAACTTGGGAAAAGTAGCACCTTGGTGCCTTTCTGACCAGCCCTTACTGTGCTCATGTGCTGATAATCTTCCAAATTGCCACGCTGGGAAAGCTAATGGTGATAAATCCCTACCCACCAATAACGCTGTCCTATAATTGTTGCACCAGCCATGTTGTATTTCGATTACATGTATTCACCTGCCTCAATTTTAAGGGTGGTCTCAGGTGGAGCCACCAGATAAAGTGTAGCCAATTCAAGTACTAACACCTATGGAAGCCATACTTAGTTGATTCCCCTAACCAATCCCTCCAAACATAAGGTTTTTGTAATCATGATTATGATGAAGCGTCAGTTGGGACGTAATACTTGTTTTAAATGACTGTCAAGCCTAGGAAAGTTTTAGAGCTTGGACATTTTCTGGATGTCCACAACTGTCCCTGTTTTATATGGATTGTGAATGAAGCAGGTCTTTGTCAAATTCTTTTGACTCTTCTGTTTTTGGCCATGGGATTTCCCATGCCTGTCCTGTCTGCTTACGCAGGAAATTTCCACCACTTGTCAACACTGATATTATGGTCCAAGGCTTGGTGCAGAACTGTGAGGTGTCATGCCAGGCGCTCATTGAGCGGTCCTCACTGGTCCGTCAATGGGGGGAATGGAACTGGGGATCTGGTTGGTTTACGGGATCACATATTTCCCTCAGACCCGATCCCATGGTGTGGGGGGCAATGGCCATGTCCCCCCCCATGCTCAAGTAAGTAATTAATGACGTAACAGTTTGTATGTTGTCATTCAGGTATGGCTTTGTCGCATTTGGGTGTTGTAAGAAATGTCATAAATGCACCCTAATGCCTTCCCAAAAACATCTGTGTCTGGTGTCACTCACTGGCCCTGTCACCTGCAGCGCCCACAGCTACTCCGAAACGTTTAGCACTTTTCTAGAGTGGGCCATCAAGTGGGAGTGGAAGGGGGCCAGGGTGCTACATTACTTAGATTACTTTCTGTTCTTGGAGGGGTCCAACACACTGCAATGTGAGATGGCATTGCAGGCCTTCCAAAGGGTGGCCGATAGGTTGGGGGTGCCTTTGGCCACAGATAAAACGGAGGCCCTGTGACCACTCTGACATTTTTGGGGATTGAAATCGATTTAGTGCTGGGGGAATGCTGCTTGCCCCAGGACAAGGTGTGTGGATTTATAGAATCTGTTGTCGAGTGCCTAGGGGCCAAAAAGGTGATGCTTGGTCAGCTGCAATCCCCAGTGGGCCAGCTGAATTTCGCACTGCGCGTAATCACAATGGGCAGGCCGTTCTCGAGGTCTATATCTGGGGCAAAGTCTGGGATGTCTGAAAGACATCATCATACAAGATTATCTAAAGGGGTGAAGGAGGGCCTTGAGACCTGGGCCACAATCTTGTCTGACTTCAGTGGAACGCAGATATGGCCAGGGGCAGTGGACACAAGTGCCAAGATTGGTCTCTACACGGGTGCTGCAGGAAGTGTGGGTTTTGAGGCAATTATGGGGAACAAGTGGTGCGGCCAAGGTTGGCCCCCCAATTGGCTCAGGCAAGGCTTAACCCGGACCTTAACATTTCTAGAGTTTTTCCCAATTTTAGTGGCATTGTCGATCTGGGAAGATGATATGCGTGGAACGAATGTGGTGTTCTAGTCCGTCCGTATGTCGGTAATGCAGGCTACCAACAATCAGAGGGTGGCCTGTCCTGTGGTTCTAGGGTTCCTGAAGGAACTGGCGTGGTTGTGTTTACGGCATGGTATTCAATTTCAGGCAAGGCATGTACCAGGTGTGTTTAATAACGCTACTGATGCTCTATCTCTTATTAAGATACAGGGTGTTGGTTTTGGCTCCTTCAGGCGGAGGAGAAGATGACCCCATTCCCAGATATACTTTGGAGGCTTGCTGATCCGACTTCGCCCCAAATATAGCGGGCTCCGTCTCCACAAGGACCAAGGCGGCATATGAAAAGTCGTTCAGGGAGTTTAGAACATTCTGTGGGGAACAGGGACTGGAGCGCATTTTTCACGGAGATTCGCTGATTTTATATCTGGGCCATCTGTATAGAGGGGGGTGTCTGATTGGGCAGCAGGGGGTAAAATAGCTGCAGCACAGTTGTTTGCGGGAGGATAGCTCAGCCTTGGAAGCAAAACGACATGGAGCAACACAGGTTTGATCCTTGGGTCTGCACTTAGGAACCTCTGGGTATGAAGCGTGTTATAAATAACCTATCATATCATATCATTACACTGGATTGACGCTCATGAGCAGATTTCGCAGTGCAGAGAGCTTTGTCAGGATGGAAGAGGTTGGGGGGAGCACAGAAGGAGACTAGGAGGCCCCTGGATCCTCACGTTTTGCTTATTGGAAATGTGTAGGAGCCCGTATGAGGCTATCTTGTTTACGGCTGCTTTTGTAACAGCCTTCTTTGGGGCGTTTAGGATGGGCGTGCTAGTGGGATCATTGACAGGGGACACTGCTGGGGGGTTTGCTCTCTGTGATGTGACCATTCTGGGGACAACCACTGTGCTCTTGCGGGTGAGGTGGTCCAAGACGGGTCGGGGGGGAGAGGGGCTATGGTGTCTCTGTATATGCATGATGAGGAACTAATCTGCCCCGTAAGGGCTATGCAGGATTTTCTCACACTCAGGGGTGTAGTGGCAGGTCCGCTGTTTCTCCACCAGGACTGATCTTGTGTGTCATGATTCCAAATGCCATATCATATCATATCATATCAATTTAGGAGGATTTTTTGAGAAGGCCCTGTTGGCAGTAGGACTCAACGGGTTGTGGTTCACGCTTCATTCATTCCGGACAGGGAAGGCCACAACTGCTGCAGGGGCCGGTTCGGGGCGAGACCAGATTATGCAGCTAGGATGGTGGAAGTCTAATGCACTTAAGGGCTACATTATTCCACACTTGGCTTATAGAAGTGGGTTGCCAAAGCACAGACCGAGGGCAGGAGGGGTTATGGGTGTGCACTGTGGAACAACATGTAATGACATACTTATTCTCTAACGTTGCCCTGTTTATTAATTTTTTCACATTAGAGGATGCCGCCAAGGAGAGTGGTATGGATTTTGGGGCACTCTTTCATCAAGAGGATGGAGTGGCGACCACGCAGACGTCTAGGTCTACTGAGCGGCATCCCCGTTTGTTGGATCGGTGTAGGGGGTCGGCAAGTCCAACAGGTCCGGCAGGCCATGACAAGGCAAAACATGAAGCGCCAGTTGCCAGACGCAGATCTTGGTATTTTGCACATTGGAGGAAATCATTTGGTTCCTTTGGGCATGAAAGAACTGAGGGAGCCGGCCGCGGGAAAATCGACTTTTAAGGAGGGGCCCGAGGAGGGGGAAGCATCGGATTCCTCCTCTTCAGTGTTCCTGCCGCTGGTCCCTGATCCATGCCCGCTACTGCTATGCTGGAATTCCTGTTACTATCCCACCCATCCTGCATGATCAGGAGGGAGGGGACCAGAGGGGGGGGCATTCAGGTGGGGGAGGTCCTTATTGATGGTGATTTGCCCCTTCCAGGGACCTCAGTGCCAGGATATGCCTGTGGCGAGGGCTGGCTGACACTCACTGGGAGGGTGCCGGGTCGGTAGGGCTATCGAGGCCTGGGGGGGTGGGATCAGAAGACAGTTGGGATAGGTAAGAAGTATGGGGCCTCCTGGTACCACCCCCAAAGAGGGAAGGGTGGGGAGGCGGCCAGGCGGAACTGAGGGCCTCACCGCCATGCATCGCCAGTGGGCTGAATTTGATGGGCCTACTGGAGCACCTGCCAGAGATGTAATACACATAAATATTGTTGGCTTTGATTGTTTTCTCGGATTCTGATGTTTACGGGTCACATTTAACTGTTGGTTGGGTTCTTTGCGGACTGTAAATAAATGTGGCCAGATAAATCCAAAGAATGGTGTGAAGTGTGGCTTCTGCCCTGGCGCGCTGCCAGTTTCCAGTTCTGTGCATAGAGGTGAAATTACTTCCATGACAGGTCTGCACATAAGTTAAATAGGATAAAATTGCTTTTCATAACGGAGTCCATGCACATGTGTAGTGACATACCTAAGTTGTAAGGAAAGGTTTTGTGTGCAGTACAGAATGAAACATTGAAATTGACGAGAGCAAAATTAAGGCATAGCAGCAAAAGAACAAGTGACAACAAAGATTATTACCTGTTTTTACTAGTTTTATTGATTGTTATTTTGTCCTCCACCGCATCCCGTTACCTTCAGGTTATGTAGCTCTTTGTAAAAATGTTAAATAAAATATACAAATTATATGTTTTGTAGAAAAATAGAATTGATGCACGGATCAGTTATGCCTAAATTACAGAAACACTTTGCCCCTGATTCATAGAATGATTTGCGTGTAAAATGCAGATTTGCGCGCCATTCTGCCCGAAAATACCCATACCTCAAACAGGAATTTTCGGGCAGGATGGCGCGCAAATAATTCCATGAATCAGGCAGTTTTATGTTACTCTTCTCAATGCCAATCATGTGTCAGTCATGTATGTGGCATTTGACATAATCCACTAATAAAGACTCCAAGCCCATTTGTATAAGTGGACATAGCTGGCAGGGGTTTGCCCCAAAATATTGGGGGAAAAGACTAATTCACAATTAGTGCGCATTCGGCCTGGTACATAAGATCGAATCCCATAATGCCGAACAAGGGAATTGCCCTGTCCCGTTTGTTTTTTTACTTTTTAAATCTGATCACGCTCTGCTTGGTGCGTATTCACAAACATTCTGCAATGCAGTTCCTAAATTGACATGCCCCGGATTTAAAAAGGGATGGTCTAGGCCGGGGGTGCAAGCGTTGCTGAAAGTGTGGGAAGCCCCCCAAACTGTTCCACGGTCACACAGTCTTTGCAGGAAATGGGAGTCACTTGCTGCAAAGATATATATTTTTTATTGCGCAAATGTCCCAAAGCTCCACATCTGTAGGAGTAACATGTGCACGGGTGTACGTTAAAATAACGTGGTGGGGGGATAGGGAGAGGGGAACGAGGCGCAAAACAACAGATTTGTTTCCAATTTAGAATTTTTTTTTCGGTTTTTTTGCACTTTTTTCTACGCAACTCCGCCCCTCACACAAATCCGCCCATCCTTTTTGTATTCCCTAATCCAAGCCCCCATCTATTTTTTTTAACAAAATGCAAAAATCCCGCAAACATTTGGTGTAAAAAACAAATCGTTGTTTTTGGCATCGTTGTTTTTCCATTCGGTTCTTTTTGCGCGATACCCATGTGCACTAGCAGTGCTGGTGAATGCACGCAAGTCATCAGTGTGCATGACTAGCACACACTTAGCTGGTCCCACTGCAACGCATGAAAAGTCACAGACGTCTGAAACGTTTGCGAACCAACCAAACAAGTTGTTCAGTAAATCGTGCGTGCCGTACTTTGCGCCAGTGTGAGCAGGCTTTTGTGAATCGTCTCCGCGGCATTTTGCGGATAGGTTTACTTCCGGGGGATTTCTTTGTTGCTCCTGCCCGTAGAGAGTAGTTCCTGTGCTACTGTCTCTCACTGTCAGTCTACTTGTTGGGATTTACACGAGGGTGGGGCATAGCATGTGCTGTAGCTTGGATTTCCTCTTGGTATGGGGAAGAACTTTGGGGGGGGGGGCTCATTTTGCAGTATAATGCTTCAACTGCTCTGGCAAGCTCAACTAACTTTTGTCCCACATAATGGCAAGATAGCTTAGCTTTTGTGTTAATCAGTTAATGCTTTTCACGGTGTGCTCTTTGTTTGGGGGAAGACACGCACATTCCTTTAGGCAGATGTGCCTGGGGTTAGGGGATGGGGGCAGAGAGAGGGGGGTTGTCAGATGGGAGAGAGGGGTGATATTAACACTAACAGGCATTTGAAATGCAAAGCTGCAGGTCAGCTTGATTACGAACCATAGCAATGGCTCTGGAAAATACTGTTTATATACAATCTGCGGTTGTTCTGAGAGCACAGCGACCCCCCCCCCCCCGCACCCCACCACACACACACAAGTTCTGGCCGAGTTAATTGAATAGCGATTCCTATCTGTCAATTATGTTAAAAGGGAAGATTCGGCACTGAAAAGAAATGCAGGAGGCTTGTGCATAACAAAGACCTCCCAGTACAATGGAGGCGCATTGGATTCTGGGCATAAGCATCACTGCATGCTGTGGTCCTGTACTCTCAGGGGCATAGGAGACCCATAAAATCTGGGGGGGACAGGGGGCACCTTGGGACTTTGCTTTATTTATTTATTGTGTTTTAGTCAAAGAACTCGACTTTTCACAAAATTAAAATAGCAGTACGTATATTGGGGATCATACCAAAATACCTCAGCCCATCACTGGGAAGCCCAAAATAGTGAATTTTGAGAGCCCCATTTCACCATATATATGTGGGGGGGTGGGTTAAGTTAATAAAAAAAGGTGGAGGGGTATGTTGCGGGAGTTGCGGGGGTCCCCCCCACCCCACCGTATATATCTGCGGTGAAATGGAGTATAATTATTAAAACAAATTCGGTATTTTGGGCTTCAAATTTGTTTTTCAACATGTTCCCATAGATCCCTCTAATGGTATGCATTTAAAAGGCATGGAATGGTGCTTAGTTGGTTTAAATGTGCCAATCACTGGCAATCAAAAATCAACAATTTCATTGGACAAAATCTCATCCCTGTTCACATTTAAAATGATACTTTGTCAAGTAAAGTAATGCTGTACACCTGTGACGTAATGTAGGACACCTGTGACGTAATGCTGTACACCTGTGACGTAATGCTGTACACCTGTGACGTAATGTAGGACACCTGGCCCATTTTTAAACCTCCAACAAAATAAGTGAAATACCCTCACCCCATGCAACTGTAAATCTCAGATGGTTACCCTCCTTCCCCTCTGTTCCCCGTGACTCAAGGAAGTAGTTCCCTCTAAAAGAGATGGCATAGAGAAAGGTAACATGCCACATATGCAACTATTTATTGCTGTGCTGGAAGACCATAGAAAAGGGGATCCTATTGGATGAGCCTCTGTGTGATCTTGCGCAAGCAGCTGTAGATGGGAACTTCTTTTCAGTGGTAGGTTTTTCTGTAAGGGCCCCTCCCCTCTCTGTGATATGTGCTCCCAGGAACCATGCGGTTGCTGGGAGCCTGTCATCCACTAATGTTTGCGCCGCTGTCAAGCCCCTCCTGAACTGAAACGCACAGGTCACCTTTGAGAATAAAGGGACCTGCTCATTTCAGCAATGAGCACAAATGAAAAGAACGCATCCACTGCCTTTTTTTAATTTGGGCTCATTTTTGGGAATCTGGCCCTTTGGGCAGATCAGGCCTCTAAGATGCATTCATTCAGATGCCTTTTGTGAATTGGGCATCTCCTTACTTGCGCCAAAAATGCTTTGAGAATTTGGCCCAGTGTGTCCACACACGAAAGGACAGTATATTAATGATGTGCCAGAAATGGCACCTTTTGAACAACTTCACCTTATATGAAATGTATCATTCATTTTTAAATATGAGGGTTTAACTCCATCTTCCCTATCGCTTTTCAATAGCTTTTCCCTTTCCTTTAAAATCCCTCTGTCCTCCTTGCTTGTTTTCCTATTTAGTAACTGTTTCTACTTACCTATCTGACTGTGTTCATCTCGCCATTCAACCAAAATGCCCTCATTAAAGGATTCTGCACGTTACCATCAAACTGACTGAGCAGGAATAGAAGCCATGCCACTCAAGATCCGGAAGGGCCTAAAGGCATAGCCAAAAGGAGTCATTCGCCTCTTCCAACGCAGATGTCGTCCGGCATAGGCGACCCTGTCAGGGCGCAGGATACCTTGGCATGATTGAGTCATTGAAATGCCCATGCCAGCCAGCCAGCCAATATGCAACACGGTTTGTGTAGAGTATAGGGGTGCGGATAACTTGACACATACGTGTCTGAACCAAAGATCTGAATCCCAGTCCTACATGCTTTCCCACAAAGAATGAAACATTTACAAGGAAAACAGTTAAAATGGCCTTCAACATTTCTCTTGTCGCTCTCACATTGCTCTCTCCGGTTCCTCCAGGCATTTCCATGGTGCCCATGCTATAATGATGTGTGGAGAATAGCAACCCTCTGGAATTCTTTTTATGGGGGAATGGTCTATTCATCTCTGTACTGCAAAATGACCTGACCCCTACGCTTCTTGAAGACACCTGTGATGATTCTTCTTCCACCCATGGTCTTGCCTCTCTGTGAGGTTAAGGGTTCACTGAGCAAGTGAGCCAATAATGGGGTACGGAGTAAAGACCAATCTTGGGGCAATCTCTAGGGTTATACACCCCCAGAGAGACACTCTTGCAATTTGGGCTTTACTGTAACCCACGCACACGCAAGGACTTAACCCTCCAGGGCCCCGCAAACACATGACGGGTGGAAGGTGCCCTTCTTGGATGTCCTGCACAGTTCCTCAGGATGTTGAGTGTTGCTGTAGCTCACCATGGAGACCAGTGGTCTCAACACCCTTGGTCTGAGTCCCTCTGCACTGGAAACACAAAACCCACTGATGGTTAATTGGGTCAGCAGCCTTCCACATGCCTAGCCCTTGCGTTGCCTGGCCATCATGGCAGGTTACCAGGGCTATATCCTTTGAAACCCACCATCACATCATAGCGCCCAGGGCTGGGCTCCCCGCAATAGCTAAATCCCCCTGGTCTCCTAGGAGCTGGCCACTCAGGATAAAGTGACACAGACTTCAACATTTGGCAGCAGGAACCAAATATTGTGGTATTTAGATTTAATTACAACAGAGATAGGTAGTTCTAAACTTACAGAATGCCATTGCTGATGTCACTATTGAGCGCTCCAGATTGCAAATAAGCTCTACTGAGACAGCGCTTTTATATAAATCCTGTCTACTTTTTAAGGGCACTGGCACTTTGGGAATCAAATATCTGAATCTACTACATGGTGATTAGGCCACCTCAGCTGTTAAATGGTGTGATTAACTGGGCATATGATGGAAGTGTCGGATAAATGCCTACCCAATTCCTATCCAAAAGGCAAAGTGTTGGCTTGCCAATGCTTGTGTTGAAGAAGAATTCAGTACAAGAAACAGATGGGAAGGCACATATATTACATAGCACCCTAAAAGTAGCATGGTAAAGCACAAATAAGGCTACCTACACACATTGTTTTCCCCAGAGATTGGGGGTTTCAGGTGGCCCAACTGTGTGTAATTAACTGTTATTAAAGTCACTGTTGCCTGTTATTCAAGCCAAGAAAGTGCATTCTATCCACCACTCGCATGCACAAGACCACAAGGTGCACAAGGTCTTCGGGCGCACACAGGTCTCCACTTTTCATGCATTAACTCACTGTAGGTGCATACGACTGCTAACAAGGACAACAACACTGCAACTACCAGAATGGGAAGAGCTTTTGGCTCAAAGGTAGCAGCCACATGTATTATTTACACGAGATGCCCACCCGTGACTCCCTGCCACGTAATCCACCACCAGGGTGTGCAGCCACAATTGCAAGACACCCAGAATGCCGAAGGGACTGGCCTGCACAAAGAAGAGCGTTGCTGCCACGCGGTAACAGCACATGGCGTGATGCTGTCAGGCAAAAACAAAACGCATGCTTTCCACCAGAGATTACACAGGCGGTAATGAGGGCATTTATGGGGCACCCCCGGTGACTGCGTGATCGATGATGAAAGGAAAAACAGCAGAATGAGCGGCGTTCATGCTAACTGCATGGGCCTGGGCGACCCAGACATTTTTTTAACCAACAGTAATATGACTAGACGCCGCAACTTAATAACAAGTATGCACCAGTGATATTAAACAAAGTCTGGCTCAATCTAGTTTTGTTTATAAATGAAGTCATTAATAAAGGAGTTAACAGGAGCATTACCTTACCTACAGTACTAACGGGAGATTCACACTGTAAAACAATGCTATTGGAAGGGACTCTGTCACTCTCGATAAGTTAACACACAGTGTCAGACAGTGACTCACTCACTGGAGCACGCGTTGCTGCTTGGCTTGGCTTCTCATTCATACTGAAAGAAGGCTGAGGCTGCACAGCAGTGCACTGCGCAGGCAGGGCACATGCAGTTGTTTGTTCCCAGGCCTGGGCTGGGCACGTTTATTATGCGCAGGTGCGGGGCAGTGGCGTAACACAAAATGTGGGAGCCCCCCTGCAAGCCATGCTGAGGGCCCCCCCCCAACTCAGCAACAAATCATGGGTCGCGCCACACTCTGTGCCGGCCTAGATGATCACGCTTGCGCAATTTTAACTAATATGCTGTTGAAGGGGTATGCCACACACTGCTCTAGGAGAAAGATATACATATGTGTTTTAATGCAATATACAGCACACTTTCTGAGAAAAATTGGCTAAAAAGCCAGAGTGTTTGCAATGGTTTTGTAGGGTAACACCAATCCAACACATGAAAGTCACCAACAGTGCACAGGAACATTACTGTTTTGCTATTAACAATGCCATGGCACAATGAGAACATGTCCAACTGACTTCACAATGTAGACCAGTGTAATAACATTACAGTAAAGCATGCCAGGCCACATTTAGACATACCTAGACTGCTTGCACCAAAATGCCAGTCGAAGCAATAACACTCATCAAGAAGAGAACACACATTCAAGCCTGCATCTCTGTGGTCTCTAACAACATGGCCAAACTCTTTAAAATCCGTAAGTAACTGGTCAACCTGTCGCAGTCTTTACCTCTTGTATACCCTCCCAGGCCCTCTGTAAGGGTCTGTTCTCCCATTTCTCTGCTAAAACTCAGGACCTCCAGCCCCCCCATCTCCTCTTCCTCTCCCGCTTCCTCTCTTGGTCCCCCATTGGCCAGCTCTACTTCTCTTCCTCCTTTCTCCTCTTTCTCTCTGACAATACCTGATGAGGTTTCTAGACACGTCCGATCTATGAAGGTTTTGTCCAAACAAGCGCTACCCTGCTACTTCAGAAACATGAAGGACCATATTGACACCCTCGCTCCAGCCTTGGCCGATTTCTGTAATCACTCTTTCACCACTGGAATGTTCCCCTCTCCCCTTAAGCACTCCCTTGTGCACCCACTCCTCAAGAAGCCGTCTGCCTTTCCTGCGTGCCTGGCAAACTATCACCCAATATCCATCACCCCTTTCCTAGGCAAACTGTTGAAAAAATTGGCCATCTTCCAGGTTACTCTCCACACTGAATCTGTTGGTTGTCTCCATGACCATCAGTCTGGCTTCAGAGCTGCCACAGGCATGGGAACTGTTCTCACGAATACCTGTAAAGACCTGCTCCCTAACCTTGATTACAGCATTCCTTCTGTCCTCATCCTCCTTGATATTTCCTCTGCTTTCGACACAGTCAACCACGCCATCCTGTTTAATCGACTCCATGAGAACCTGGGCATCATGGATCAGGCCCTTGAGTGGCTGACCTCCTTCCTCTTGGACTGCCCCTTCCAGGTGCAACTTGGTCCCTTTCTCTCCGCCACATCTCTCTTACCTGTGGCGTTCCCAAAGGACAATCCTCTCACCCTGGTTTTTCAACCTCTTCTTGGCCCCTTTGGCCCACCTAATCTCTTCCTTCTCCTCTTAAGCAGATGACACTCAGCTTTCCTTCAGGCTCCCCTCAGACTCCTCTCCTCTCTCTCTCATTCTTGACTATCAGAGATTCAGGATTGGTGCGCATCCACCGATCTCTCCCTTAATGCCAGTAAGATGGAGATCCTTCTCATTGGGACCCCTGCCCCTGCTTTCCCTCTCGCACTCTCTCTGCCCACCTTGGGCCCTCTTCCTTCGCCTTCCTGCGAGGCAAAAAACTTGGTTGGCATCTTTGACTCCACTCTCTCTTTCTCTCCTCACATCTCGGACATTGCCAAGAAGTCCCACTACCAGCTGTTCCTCCTCAAAGGGGCTCTTCCCTTTCTCACTTTCCCCCAGAAGCTCACTGTCTCCAGACCACTGGTTCTCTCTGGGCTGGACTACTGCAACAGCCTCTTTCTCAACCAGCCTTCCTCTATTCTCTGCCCTCTGCAACCAATCCAGAACAGGACTGCAAGACTTATCCTTGGCCTCAAGCCCAGGGATCATATCTCTCCAGCCCTGAAATCTCTCCACTGGCTCCCGATTGCTGCAAGGATCAAGTTCAAGACCCTTTGCATTGTCCACAAAGCTTTCTGGAAAGACCTCCCTGCCCCTCTCAAACTTGAGCCGGACCACCTGAATATCCGGAAACAACACACAACTTTCCTCTTCTCCTCTGCTTTCTCTCTCTCCCTCCCCTGCTGGCCTACCTGACCTACCTGTCTGCTGTACCGACTGGTTGCTTGGCTACCCTCAGAGTCTCACCATGTCCAGACTCTTTCTTGATCAGTCACCCCTGCACTGCCTCTGGGCCTACCACGCACTTAGGAGCTGTAACTGTAACCCTACCCTGCAGTCCTTGTTCTCCTTGCACTACCCAGAGCTGCACTGCCCTGGCTGCACTTACTCAGAGAATTGCTGCCCTGTGTTTCCTTCCCCTCTCCCTTGCACTTTCTGCCTCCCTTTCCACTTGCACGTCCCGTTCTCACAACTGCATGATCTGAATGACACAAGGGCTAATAAGATCGTTTGTCTTGTCCTCCCTCTATCTTCCCTTGCGTGTCTTGTCTCACCTAGAAACACTTGTTTATAAATTACTTATATCATCTAATTTTATCACAGATGCCCAGAAAAGTATACAATGCCCCAGTAAGAAACAACTAGCCTGGCAGCACTCAAATGCCAGTCTAGCCAGGTAATTACACTTAGCAGGACTGCTTTATCAGAAATGCCCAGTTATTAAAAAAAAGTCATACCAAACTGAGGAATGACAAGACTGGCTTCACCAAAATGCCTCTCTAGTCACGAATACCACATATCATGCCTGCTCAGACTGGATATGAACAACCATTATGATTTGGATTTGTCACACAATACCACCCCCTCCCCCCCACAAACATCCCACTCCCTCCCACCCCTACCCCAACCTCCAAAATCTGCTCCATGGCCCAGAATTACCTCCACATCCCTCTTCCCTGTCCCAGAGCTTATGTATGAGGCTCCTTCACTCATAGGTAAGTACTGAGAAGAAGAAGAGTGGGACTAGGGGTAAAGAACATTACAGGTAACTAAGTGAGGCATTAACTCTATGTACCTCTACCTCATCCCAGTAGTTGTGTATGAGGCAGAGGGCTAGGAGTAATGAAGATTATCAATAAGTAATCAAGCCATTAAACGTAAGTAGTGGTGCAACACCATTGAGTTGACTGGTATTCAGTACTCCTCCCCCCACGAAATGTTGGGCTATGTTTGTTGACTCGACCTGGCTGACCTTTAGAGCAGTTGCCAGACAGAACAGGACAAAGATGTTAAACCGCACCTGGGTTTTGCTGTTAACAAGAGCCTAGCAATTACTAACATAAAGCATTTCACTGTTAGTAACTGCATTCAAATGCCATTTTTTTTAGCCAATTGAAATCGTGATGTGGGTTTAGTACTTGAATGCCAGGGGAGTGATTGGAAGGGTAGAGAGGGAACAGGAGACCACTCAATTCTCACAGCAGTCCATAAGTGGGAACTTTAAACCTTAAAGGAGAGAGTTAACTGCTTGTAACATTGAAGCTGCACTAGAATAGTCTCATTAAAATGCGTAAGAAATTGGATGCCCCGCACAAATAAGCTTTCCCCTCCCCCACCACCCGTGAAGTTAGTGCCTCTCCCAACATTTGAAGGGTTAGCACCCCCGAAATGTAGGTTTTGTTGCACCCCTGAACACAAGCACACACGCCATTCACCATATACACACATGCACGCCCATCCACCCATTCATTTAAGTGTGCATTCTTTCACCATACAGGCACACAGAGGCAGCCACCCATACATTTAAATGTGCACCCTTTCACCATCCAGGCACACACACCAAGGCACCCACCCATACCTTTAAGTGTGCACCCTTTCACTATGCAGGCCCATCCAGACAGTCACCCGTATATTTAAATGAGCACCCTTTCACCATACACTCACACACGCACCTGTCATGGGGTTAAGGGGAGCCCTATTACTTAAAAAAGAAATGGTTTCTTTTTGCAGTCACATTGACTTCATAAAGAAATGATTTCCTTTAAGGACTGAACCATAACGGAAATCATTTCTTTCTGAATGCAGAGTGACTTCAAAAGGAACTGGGGGTCATTATGACCCTGTCGGTAGCCGTGCCGGTAATGGCCAATTACCGGTGCATTACAGCCCTGCGGACCCTGTATTTGCCCATTCCCGGGCGCCGGAAAATATTACTCCCCATTCCCATTGAGTCCTATTGGACTCAATGGGAATGGGGAGGCCGGATACACTCGGCACCATTCCTGAATGGTGCTGGTGCATCCGTCCAGTTCTGCGCACCGGTGTGGTTCCGCCCGCCAGGTCAGACCTGGTGGGCTGAAAGGCACCCGCTAGCAGAACTCGTAGTTTGCCAGTCCGGAAACAGCGGCACCGGCAAGCTTACCGGTACCGTTGTTTCCGGACCAGTGTACTCTTAATGATGCGCACTGTTTCTTTTTGAAGTCATAGGTCTTCCTCGGCCCATGACATGGAGGCCTCCAGCCTAGGGTCTTCCATTGCATGGGGTGGGGGGATCCCTCGGTTTTCAAAAAGAAAGTTTCTTTTTGTATTCACTCTGCCTTCATAAAGACATTATTTCTGTTCACTGAAATAATGTCTTTATGAATGCAAAGTGAAATCAAAAAGAAAAAAAAAGAAAAATTTGAAAAAAAAATGTTTTCCATTTTTTTTTCTCCAAGTGGGGCCCCCGAACAGGCATGTGCTGGTGCCCCCCGCACTGCGGGGGCTGCTGGGGCCCCTGTTACTCCAGTGGCATGGGGCAGCATTAACTTTTGCAAGCAAGCTTACAGTTGCATGACAACAGGCTGCAGTCGTATTTAACACGCTGCAAGCAGCATAACCTGAGGGGTTAAAAGCTATTATATCCCCCCACTTAAAATTGTGGAGGGGATTTTTCCCCGCATCCCCCTTATGTCCTACGCCCATGTGTACTCTGGTCCTACAGGCTGTACTGCTGTTGCCTGTTCACGAGCTCAGGGCCTATAGGCTGCCACACGCTCGCAAAACGGCTTACGCGGTACAACCTGTTTCGGCGCCGCTGGCTCAGAGCAGGCCAATTCGGCGTGGCCAGTTCTGCGCAGCAAGTTCGGCGACGGGATGCTTTGGCACTGGGATGTTTTGGCGCGCCAGTACGTGCCTATGCTGGGCGGGTTATTTCCCCTGTAAAAATGCAGTGTGACAGTTTCACAGCTTACGATAGATGCCTCATGTCTCAGTGATGGCTGTTGCAAGAAACTGTTTGAAAGGTGTTTAAACAGTTTCCATGATAACAATATTGTATGAGCATATGTAGCTAAAAGGGCAAACGGCAGGTGTGGAACACTAGGTCCATTAAATGCAGAATTCCCCGCCTGCTAAACCCACTGGACTCCAGTGTTGCTTGCACATTAAACACGTTGTGCATAGCTCTGAAAGCACCTGCCATCTTTAGATCTTTTTTTGTGGACGTGCCGGGCTACAATCAGGCTGGGAGTCGATAGTCCTTACTACTTCCCACACCTCCCTCCTAAACCCCTCCTTGCAGCATTAGTGTGCTTCCTTCGCGCAGAACAAGCACAGCCGCTCTCCCTGAGGTCTCCATTTCGGAGAAGGACATTTCTGTGAGGCTTGCCATTCCGGAGCAGGACATTTCTTTGCGGCCAGTTCGGCGCAGGCTACTGCGCCGAACCAGCTCCTGCGCCGAACCGGCCGAGGCAACTCGTCCCGCGCCAAACCGGTCGCGCCGAAATGTCCTGCTCCGGCTCACGTACGTGGTGTGCACTTCCTTCCACTCGTCCAGAAAACCATGCTGATTATATTTTTACTTGTTACCAATCAATTTAGTCACATCTATGTCGGGTGTTTTCATCTGACTAATCAAATAGTAACATTTGCATTGTTAAACCATATTGTACATCTATTTTCCTTTTATCGATTGTGGTTTTTAGGCATTTTTGCAACTCTTTGAAAGTATAGTATCCGGGGTGGTGCCACGGAAACTTCCAAAAAGACAGCGTATAAAATCCTGAATGGGAGATTTGGCCGAATTTTGTCAGTTTGAAAATTCCGAATGGCCGAAGCTTCGACTAAATCCCCCATTCCGTGGCAAGGAATGCAGGGGCTGCGGCGGTGGTCCCCTGCATCCTTGTTCACTATACTGTTAGTGGGATTTGTAGAGGTGTCCCCCCCAGCCGGTCCGTAAAAAGTAAAAAAAGAAGAGGACCCTGCGGCTCCGTTTCCCGATCACAGCAAGTCGGCGGCACACTTGGGTAGGGGTAACCGAAAAGGCTGAAATGTTCAGGGGAGAGAAGACCCAAAGTTATTTTTGGAAAAATTACTTTCGATCTTTTCACCCGAACATTTCAGCCAGGGCCTTACAACCCCAATGCGGTGCCACTACTATCTCGTGTGTAAAACCCGTTGTCTGGACCATGTCGCTAAAGGGGGAAGAAGAATTCATCATCTACCATGTTTTGTTCCTTTTATGTATTCTGATTAGTCAGTATGTAAAGGTGATCAGGCATCCTAGTTTGGCCGGGAATGTCCCTTTGTTTGGAGACTGTCCCACATCCTGAGGTTTCTGACAGGCTAGGCCCCCCATTTTCCCAGTTTTCTGCCTCTATTTCTTGGGAGGGCCAGGTGAGCATTCGTGCTTCTATCCATAATGTCGCACATGCTCAGTTTCACTGTCCCTCTCGTCCAGCTCGTGAGTCCAACGTCACTGGGTGTAACTGTGCACAGTGTGTGCATGTGATTGTTGCATTCCTGGAAGAATCCGCCTTTTTGAAAAGTTATATGGGGCTGGCCTGCCACTTTTAATCCAGTGATGCAAAAGCTAGGAATCCAGGATCCTGTGCATGCCAGAATACCGCCACAACCCACAATGCTGATGTTGGCCATGGGCCTTGATTTGCAGACTTTCCCACCGCGCCTCACTACCAGCCACCCAACTGATGCCTAACCAACAGCCTGCTTCTTTTCCAGGGCCAGGATGCAAGTCCAGGCATCTTTCTTTAGGTGACCCTACCGACTGACGTGCTGCAGGAAGGGAAAAAACGAAACAATGTCCTGACAGGTTCACTAAACATACATATAAATTCAATTTATAGTAATCTCCTCAATGCCAAGGATATGGCTCAAAATATCTGAAACAGCTCCTAGGTATGTATTTATTATTAACATGGCCACCTAAGTCTTCGTTGGGATCTTTCAAAGTCTTTCAAATCCACCATTTCACAATTCTGTTTAAGAATTTTACAAAAATATCTTTTTTATTATTTTGTTATTGGTCACAAGCAAGGTCTATAAATTACCAAGCACAATTGGCTAAAAAGAAATTCCAAAGCAAGACCAATATATACAAATGGAGCAAACAGGTATCCACGTTAATGTACATAGTTTTTCATACAAATCAAAATGCAATTATTCAGAAACATTTGAAAAAAATTCAAACATCAAACAGATCAACACAATGTGAAAATTGGAAATAATAGGATCCCTCTTGGAGGTTGAAACCATATACAGCTGAATTTTAAATTCTCAGTTCAGCTGGGAGCATTTCCAATTTACTGACTAAGCTCGGGGTCTAATCTAGTATCATGTGTGAACAAAACAAGACAAACAAGTGAAAAAACTGGGAGACAAACAAAGCAGCACAATCGCACTTCTTAGACCGGAGAGTGCAAACGTGTATATATTCCAAAGTAATAATGGTGTATTATACACTAAAAAAAGGGAAAGAAAAGAAGAAAGAAAGAAAGAAACCCTAAAGACAGCCAAGGCTGTCAAAGAGATAATATACTCAAGGGTAATTCCCTATTCCGTCAAGGACTGGGATGTCAGTAAAGGAAAAAACTAAACAATGTCCTGACAGGTTCACTAAACATACATATAAATTCAATTTATAGTAATCTCCTCAATGCCAAGGATATGGCTCAAAATATCTGAAACAGCTCCCAGGTATGTATTTATTATTAACGTGTCCACCTAAGTCTTTGTTGGGATCTTTCAAAGTCTTTCAAATCCACCATTTCACAATTCTGTTTAAGAATTTTACAAAAATATATTTTTTATTATTTTGTTATTGCTCACAAGCAAGGTCTATAAATTACCAAGCACAATTGGCTAAAAAGAAAATCCAAAGCAAGCACAATATATACAAATGGAGCAAATAGGTATCCACGTTAATGTACATAGTGTTTCATACAAATCAAAATGCAATTATTCAGAAACATTAGAAAAAAATGTCAAACGTCAAACAGATCAACACAAAGTGAAAATTGGAAATAATGGCATTGAGGAGATTGCTATAAATTGAATTTATATGTATGTTTAGTGAACCTGTCAGGACATTGTTTCGTTTTTTCCTTTACTGACATCCCAGTCCCAACGAAGACTTAGGTGGACACGTTAATAATAAATACATACCTAGGAGCTGTTTCAGATATTTTGAGCCATATCCTTGGCATTGAGGAGATTACTATATATTGAATTTATATGTATGTTTAGTGAACCTGTGCTGCAGGAAGGGAGCAGATCTATGCTCCAGTCCAATGAACATTTCGAGGTAAGTTTAGGGTGTTGGTCTTGGTGCCGCCATAGTTGTTCTTCTTTGCTGTTACTGTAGTGCTTTGTTTGTGTCGCTAGCAAATTTGTCCTTTTTTGTTGATGACTGCCTAAAAGCTGTCCTACTCTATGCAAGTATACCAGCCTGTTATTAGGTTATGAAAATCAGGTCACCCAAACAAGGTGGGCCAATAAAAACACTTTGCCCGGACCTACGGAATGTGCTTTGAGGTTCTGCTGAGCAGCTGATATGACACACGCCATGACTACTAACTTTCATCTTTTAGAAACGCAATGAACCACTCCTCTCACTTAAGAAGAAGGTAGACTTTGCAGGAGACAGATGAGAACCGGAAATATGGGGGAGCAAATTAATTCCTAAAAAAAAGAATAGACTTCTGATAAGTCGGAGCATTTGAGAAGAGGGGACTGCATGCAAAAGAGAATAGTGCACACGTCTAGCTGGAGAGTTCAGATAGTGCGTAAGGCAAAAGTGGAGGTACTGAAGGCTCTCACTGAGTCATTCACTGCTCACCTTTCTTTTTTAAGTAGCCATCCTGCCCTATTTTTGCTTTTTGTCGCTCTTTCAGGTCACATAGAAATTGAACAACCGGTAGCCTTGTTTTTTATTTTAAAACATCAAGATAAACAGCAACATGAGTTATTTCTGAGATGCTGGCTTTATTTTGCTAACTTGTATTTTTGGTTTCTAGCCTTAAAGAAATCATAAGTGCCTTACTTACGCAGAGTTCAACAGAAGTTTAGACTTAGACTTAGGCTGCTGTTATTTCTAAATCCGGCTTAAAGGTTTCCCACTTGGAGTCCCTTAATTGGGATGATTTGTCCCAGCTGAGACACATGATAGTATGGCTTTCACTAGCAGTTTCATTTAAGATATTGTTGTGATACACCCGCCCCAGGACCCGCCAAGTTCTTCTTGGAACATTTTGACTTATTTCTTTCAACTACAGGCATCAAGCATCATGAGCTGGTCTGTATTGGTGACTTTAACATTTGTCTTGACAATTTATCGGCCCCAGATTCCTTGGAGTTCTGGGAAATACTGAACACTCATGGCCTGAAGCCACTTGACACGACCCCCCACTCACCTACAGATGCATTGCCTAGACCACATTTTGGTCTGTGGCTCAGGACGTACTATGACCAATACCATGCCTGTATCATGGGCAGACCACTGTATTAGATTGTTTTCCTTTAGTTTTAGTAGGGGAAGGGAATATACTGCCTATACGAACACAATCATTATGCGCCATGTAAGGGAGGCATGGCATCACAAGTATGACACTGACACAAGAGGTACACTTTGTAAAGCCTTTATTCCATTTTTCGCTGTCTGAAAAATCTCCTGCTTTGCCCTATAGCTATGATGGTAATAGTCTCTACCATCAAATAATAAAGAAAAACACAGTCCTACTCCGTCTCTGTCAAATCGAAATGGCCTATACTAACACAACCGTGTGCGTTTCCTATCTCTCATACAAAAAGTGCGTAAAGGGAAACATGTATGCAAAGGAAAAATTAGTATTAGAATATAAATAATCAATGTGGCTGAGTCAGCTCTCCTTCCCACGTTGGACAACACAGAGTAAGGCTGTCCCTGTAGATAGAATGACACACTCTGGCTCAGGTTCTCAAAACAAAGACAGTTAAAACGTGGATCGAGGCCCGCCTGGCCTTCCATTTTAAAATCTCTAATTCCAGCTTTCACAAGTTCTTTTGCTGTTCAACAAAAGGTTCACAGTTCAACAAAAAGTGTACGTATGTCCCCCTCTTTTGGGCTCTGACGTTTCAATCACAGCACATGCGTGGGTTCCCTTCCCCAAGCTTAATTCACCTTCTTTAGGGGTTCCCTTCCCCTAACTTACCATACTTTCGGTCTCCCTTGGTCAGGCTCGGACTTTGACCTGATGTCGAAAACTTTGAATGTGCGAGGCTTTTACTATAGACCTCCGCAGGACCACTTCGACTTTCCCTTCAGCTCACACTCTTGTGTTATTCGCCCCAGTGTCTCTTAGTCTGGGTAGTTCATTATCATAAGCACAAAAAATCAACATTCACCTTTTCACTTCCCCTTTTTCCGGGGTTAATCTTGATTATTATGCCTTTTAGAGTTCATTCACATTGTCACTTTATAACACAACATTTCACCTTTCACAGAGACTTTCGAGTGGGCTGCTTCCTTTTGCCGGATCACTTTGCTACTTTGTATCACTGATCGATAATTTAAAGTTCACCATAGGTCTGCCTTCCTTCGCGTCTCATCCACACGCGTGCAGCCTTCAATTGTGACATATACTGTTGCAACTTTAATCTTTTCTTAACACACACCGGTCTCTCATGTCGCTTGCCAACTCACCGACTGTGTGCATTCCTTTCTTGTCTTTACGGTTTAAATTCACAAGTCAAGTTTAGTACCACAGGCTTGGCCTCGCCGCCCCAACTCTGTTGTTCACCCGGGAGGGTCGCTGGCACCCTTGAAACACAATGCAGTCTTCTTTTCTGCAATTTGGGCTACTCCACGTATCTTTCACGGCTCTTTGGAGGCAACAACCTCTTGCAGGGAACTCCTGGGTTTCTCTACCCTTTGCTCTCATCCCTCTGTCCATCACTCTGTTCCAATAGGTTTGCCTTTGCCCCAGAAGTTCTGCTCCTTATCGTGTTCCACCTTGCTCAGAGTGTGTCTCTATGTTCCACCCTTTATCCGTGTGGGGAGAGCTAATGGGTATCAGATGTATGTGATTAAAGTCAAGTGCCCTGACTTCACCTGAGCAGATTAGCAGGACATTTCCAATGAGATGCGTAAGGGTTAGCATCTTTACTCTCAGTCACCTTGTTCCTTATCCCAGTGTTTGTGTAGAAAATGGGGGGAGTTGGGACATTGGAGAATCCTATAAAATAGGATGGGCCAAGGGTACTGGAAAGGGGGGAATACTGCGTCTCACCATGGGTCACCTCAGCCCCACTCCCCGAAGATGCCTTACCCAGGTGATCCTCCCGCACTGCTCCAACCCCAGGGTCTTGTACTCCGGGACCCCCAACCAGCCCATAGAGTCGGGGTTTGCCCAGTAGCACTTTAAGATAAGATATCAGCAACCGTGAGATGGATGGGGGTGCAGATTAATACTCCAACACCAAATCAATAATGACAGCTCAACGGTTTGGCAAACGGAGTCCGTTTAATGACAAGTACAAAAAACGGGGAGACTCATGAATATCAACGGATGCGTGATCTTCTCTCTCGCTTCACAACTCCAATGAACTTCTTAAAAAAAACACATCATTTATACTAAAAACTCATCATCACCGATTATTTTTTTCCCCCATTTTCTGAGTAGATAACCTACATACTTATTTTTGGTGGTTAGCTTTATCTCTCCTTCATCTCTCTCTTTCAGGCTTCATTTTGGCCAGTCTGTCATCTCATATGATGTCGCGCGGCATCTCGTAGTCCTTCCAATGTGCGCAAGAGTCATTTTTAGTCCTCTTTTTATGCGCTTTATATATAGCTCCAAGCCACGCCCACCGGAAGTGCAAACATAGTACCTGGCTTGGAGGCCTCTGCCGGTACGTGTACTCAAATTACCTTGGGTTTTGTTCCACCCGGAGCCAGACTGCAGGCAAGCATTGTTTTCTATGCTGTTCACTCGCAGCCGACTTTGCCGTGTGCCATTCGTAACTTACAGGTGTTTCCATTTCTATTTATAGCAACTGCACAGATTGCGCATGCAGATTTCTAGGTCGGACTCTGACATATTTTCGTCCTCTACCTAACTAGTCCCGGATTCCCACGTGCTTCGTTCTACACGACTGCACTGCACACAGCAGGTTTGCTCACTTCAGTGAACTCTAAACCCTATACTCGTATTACTGCATACATGTTTCCGAATGCTGTATGCCTCCTATTTTGCTGCAGATGTGCCTACATGTTTCTGAGGCGCCAACACTAACTTGAGTGTTCCAGTCATAGTGACTTGACTACGGAATACCAGTTCAGGAGGCATCTTCATTAACACTCTAGGGGCCTCATTACGACTCAGGCGGTAAGGGGTTAACGGCAGCGTTAACAGCGCCGCCCCTTACCGCCTGATTACGAGGTCCCCTAGCGCCATGGTGGTAAAGTCACGGCCCAGGCGGTAACTTACCGCCTGGGTCGTAATGAGGCCCTAGGTATGGACTTGGTTTACCATTATAGGCTCAGTTTCTATAAATCACTGGGTGTTTCTACTCCCACTCATTTCTATTCTGGGGGCCTACATTTACTCTGATTTATTCAAAATCGTTGCTACTCATTCACCTACACGTTCCTTGTGGTATTTTCTATCACTAATGCACGGTGTCTATGGACTTTTGGATACTAATCTATGGCAAATAGGAGTTAACTGTAGGGTGTCCGTCTGCCATCTCAAAGGGGTGGCTGCCTGGTGTTCTTTACTTAACTCACCTCTCATGCTATTACCTCATACGGAATCTCAATGTTTTTTGAGATAATACAATATGATGGGATTACATCTGATTGCTTTTGTAGGGGCTGAATTTAAGATTTTCCTGAAGAAGGTGGTCTCCATCTGTCTACACACCACCGAAACGCCAATTGTGCCACGCCCCAGGTACAGGTGCATATGTAGCTGTGACCAGAGGACGCGGCCACTCACGCTCACCAGCGGAAGGCATAGTACATCACTTCAGCCTGTGGCATAACCTTCTAGGGTTGATTTGTCTTACTAAAAACATTGGTGTACATTAGTACATCATTCCAGCTTGTGATACAATCATCCAGGTTTTTTGTCTTGTTAAAAGTTAATGTTTATATTATTTTTACAGGCCGATTCATGGAATTAATGTGCGCTGAAAATTTCGGTGCAAGCGTGCGAAAACGTGCGATTCGCAGTGAAAGAGCGAAAATCGCAGTGCAAGTGCGAATATCGCAGGGAAACCAGCGCACATCTATTCATGGAAGTCCGTGCGCGAGTAAAATCAGGGATGTGCGCTGAAAAAGTGCGCGGCGCATGCCGGCGCACAGGTCATCTAAAGGCATGCGCTAAGGCCACAGCGAAAGTGCACATAGTGCGGCGCACATAACAAAAGTAGGCGGAACATGGGGCGTAACACTCGGAATGGGGAACAACTCGTGAAAATGTGGGCGTCATGGGGGAGGTACAGGAGGCAAGTACGCGGAACGCCCACACAGGTGGTAGCGTCCCTGCGCTGGAAAAAATGTGCACCAAAATGTGCGCCAACAAAAAGCACGAATATACAGCTCTGATGAATGTCCCACACTGTGGCCCCCTAGGACAAATGATGTGCAAAGGGGTACGCGACAAACAGTGACACCCGCTGTGTGAAAAATAGCATGTGCGTGTATTCCGGGTGTGCGAGGGAAGTTTTACACGCAATCGGGCCTGGGGGAGCGGGGTACGTGTATTTCAGGGGTGTGCCTGAAGTTCTGCATGCGATCGGGCCTGGGTGAGTGGGGTACGTGTATTCCAGGGGTGCGCGGGAAGTTTCACACGCGATCGGGCCTGGGTGAGCGGGGTACGTGTATTTCTGGGGTGCGCGGGAAGTGTCACACGCGATTGGCCTGGGTACGTGTATTTCAGGGGTTCGCGTGAAGTTTCAGACGCGATCGGGCCTGGGTGAGTGGGGTACGTGTATTCCAGGGGTGCGCAGGAAGTTTCACACGCGATCGGGCCTGGGTGAGCGGGGTACGTGTATTACTGGGGTGCGCGGGAAGTGTCACACGCGATTGGCCTGGGTACGTGTATTTCAGGGGTTCGCGTGAAGTTTCACACGTTATCGGGCCTGGGTGAGCGGGGTACGTGCAGTCCAGGGGTGCGCGGGAAGTTTCACACGTGATAGGGCCTGGGTGAGCGGGGTACGTGTATTACTGGGGTGCGCGGGAAGTGTCACACGCGATTGGCCTGGGTACGTGTATTTCAGGGGTTTGTGTGAAGTTTCACACGCGATCAGGCCTGGGTGAGCGGGGTATATGTATTACTGGGGTGCGCAGGAAGTTTCACGTGCTCGCCTACAACACATATTCATGGAATCGAACGTGGCTAAGGCATGCGCCCAAAAAGACGGGCCAATCCAGAAACACGTACGCCAGCAGGAAGCAGGCGTACGTCGACCCGCGCATCATAAAAGTGCGTGCAAACAACAAACAAGCTCAGCCGCCAGGATGAATATACCGTTCCTAGCAGCAGTGGCCGTGGGATACTGCAGGAGGAGGAGGAGGATAGTCAGGGCCAGAATTTTTACACCCAGAACCAGCCTCTTTGGGATGCCTGATGACCACGTGTATGGGAGGCACAGGTTTCCACCTCACATAATACTCAACCTGGTCAGTGAGTGGGAGGGTGACCTCACATCACCCACCCTGTGCTCGCAAGCACTCAGCCCCCTGGAGAAGGTCCTCAATGTACTGCACTTCTTGGCCACTGGATCATTTCAGCGGACAAGTGCCATAGTGGGGGGGTGTCACAGGCCACGCAGTCACGCTGCCTACACCAGGTCTTGGCCATCATCACTACACGCCCATCAGTCCGCAGGCACATATACCTGCCCAGAACACCTGCAGAAAGGCAGGCTGCTGCCCAGGATTTCTATGGGGTGGCACAATTCCCCAAAGTGCTAGGTGCCATTGATTGCACCCATGTGGCTCTACGTCCCCCCAGGGCATCTGATCACATCTATAGAAACCGCAAGCACTGGCATTCCATCAACGTCCAGGTAGTATGTGATGCCAAGGGAATCATCACCTCAGTATATGCCAACTATCCAGGGTCCACCCACGACAGTTTCATTTACAGAATGTCAACCCTAAACCGAGACCTAGAAGCTGGGTGGCATGGCGATACATGGCTGCTTGCTGAGTATAAATGCCACTGCACATGCATGCATGTCAGATACTGAGTAATGTCACAACCCCACTAATGATAACCATCACCACCTCCCCAGGGGACATTGCCCACCCTCTGAGCACCCACATGATGACGCCAATTTGGAACCCCACCACGCCCCCCCAGGTAAGATACAACACAGCCCACATTGCAACCCGGGGTATAGTGGAGCACACATTCGGAGTGCTCAAGTCACGCTTTCACTCCCTTGACCGTTCTGGCGGGCAGCTGTTATATGCTCCCCCAGTAGTGTGCAGGATCATAGTGGCAGCGCCGGGGCCTGGCCATGGACATGGTGGTGCCCCCACATCCCCAACCACATGCACGCCCGCTGCGCATGGGAGGGGAAAGGGCACGGGGTGAGGCAGCCCGTACGCAGCTGGTGGATAATTACTTCACCTAAAATCACACCCCTGTGTAGTGCACACATCCCTGGCACATACCAGCTGACTATCAATGATGATGAGTCAAGTGACAGTCAACTGTCACAACCATACCAGCCTGAGATTGTTCACCTGGAAGTGTTCCATTGCGTACATCCCTACCTACACAAACACCACCAATTCTGTGTCATCAAAAGACACACTTCTATGCTGCTAAAATCATTACCCCCTTGCAAGATACAACATGACAACAGTGCCATGTCACCCAACCCCTCCCCAGCACCGCCACCCAACACACCATGGCATGTCATGCTATGTGAGAGCAAACAAAGGAATCCCCAAAACATGACAGAAGTGTCACAAAGTACAGTGTCCCGAATGGAAACTGGCCACACACAATATCCTCCCATTAATGTAGAACTGACAACACACATGACCAAATACTTACCACACTACAATGCAGCTACCCAACCCCAAACATAGCATTCACATGACAGTACTAAGTTAAAGGATACGTAGTCTTACAACCTGGTGACGCTAGCACATTGACCACTTCCAACTGTACAGTGTTGGTGCCACGCAAATCTGGAAGTGCACTGCTTACAACATGAACTCCATCTCCAAAGTAGACGGCCTTGTGAAGACATGAGGAATGAACCTTCAAATTAGGAGGCAGACATGGATGCACAAGCACACTCAATACACCATGCAGTGTACAATACAACAACAATATGCACTAGGAATGTATACACAGTATTGACTACAGACTGCCCACACATGTCATGGGAGTCCAACGTCACTGTGTAAGTCACTGTCACTTGGGCACACCCTTTGCAAGCCCATGGAAACGGGAAGCAGGAGGGGTGTGTGTCTCACGAACACAAGCATCTAACCCAAACTCAGGAAAAGCCTGCATGTACCCAGCCGGAATACAGTGGATGCCCACGGGTGCCACACAAGGCAACACACTGTAACAAAAAATCAAAAATCAAAAATCAAAAATGGCCATGTGGGGGCAGGGGGGGTGGGGAGGCCACCCAGGAGGTCCGAGGACAGGGTTCACACCAACAGCCACCTGTGTGGATGTTGCGAAAAAACACACCTCCATGGGCTCATGGCCTGTACGGCTAAGCTATCGTGAGAGATTCTGAATCGCTGTGGTCGCTCTCATCACTCTGTGCTGCTGCTGCCACAGGAAGGTCTCGTACTGGAGGAATATGGTGCGGAGATCCCCATGCACCACCTGACGTGATGCCCGGACCTCCTCCCGAGTTGCCTGCATCTCTGCTGAGAGCGTACGTGTGACCCGCTCCAGCAGCTGTTCTGTCCTCGTGACAGTGGAAGCCTCAAGGTCCACAGGAGTCTGCCTGAGGTGATGGACTTCTAACCTCAGGGCTTCCCTCTGGCCCTGGGACTCTAAAGAAATGGCTTCCCGCAGAGTGTCCAGGGCCGCCTGTTTGTCCCTGTTGGACGCCAACATGTCCTCCCTGAGTGATTGGCAAATGGAGTCTGTTGCCTGCTGTAGTTGCTCCATCTGCCTTTCTGGGGGACAATGGAAGTGGCCACCCTCTCCATTGCTTGAGCCATCATCTCAGATGATGCTGCCTGTTGGTTTGCAATACCGTATATGGATTGCTCCCATGCAGTATTGCCTGGTGGCGTACGGCCACTGCGTCGGCGGGCACCACACCTGTCTGGGGCAAGGCGAACTGTGCCTTGCTGTGTCGGCACTGCCTGAAGCTGCAGGACTGCATTCCCCCTCTGATCTGCTGGCCCAGGAACAGGATCAGATGTTGCGGAGTGTGGCCCTGCATCCGTAACCACCAAAGGCGGACCTACCAACAATGACATCCCCATAGTGGGCTGTACCCCTGGTGCAGGTGGGTCGTACAGAGCAGAATCCCTTCCAGAAACACCTACCTGCGAAGCCACATAGGTCTCATCATCCGAATCAACACCTGAATAGAGGTCTGGGGAGGTGCACCCAGAGACATCCCTGGAGAGAACGGTCTGCAGCAAGAGTGGGCTCTCACCCACCACCACACCATGTCCCCCACTGGTGCCCGGTCGTGCCTGAGATCCCTCCTGGGTCTGCACCATCTCCTCACCCTCAACAGAATCAAGTGCGTCATCCCCTGCAAAAACATGAAAGACAAAAAATGGAAACAGGCATTAGCACCATGGCACACAATTAGGCCTGACAAGCTACAGAACCAGTACTTGATTGACACATGTCCCACATGACTATAACCCTCCCATGCATGCACTGTCACTGAGTTTGAAGGGGAGGAAAATGTCAGACACTGATGACACCAAGATGGAAAAGCAACACATTAGCTGCATGCTGCCTAGCAGTGCCATCACACATTGGCCTGTGAGTGGCATGTCCAATCCACATACTTGACACATGCCATCACACAGATAGCATGTACCATAGGCATGTCACATATTGTTTGACAACAGGGCTGAGAAATGCGTAGTGAAAGCGTGGGAATTGAAACAATCAGCCTGAATGAACACTGAAAAATACGGAACAATGTTGTTGCAAGATGCCACTTCAAGGGCAACTGGCGTGATGTTGCACAAAATGTCTACTGTGGGCAGAAGGGATACTGTAATACCCAAATACAGGGGCGCAGAATGTTTTGGATGAAGCACATGGGTGACCCAAACCACTCAGGCACTCAATCAGAACCCCTCACACACACAACATACACATGGATCACACACACATGCATGTGCACTCACCGGACAATGCCTCGTAATCTGGCAGTTCTCCCACAACTTGGATCTGTTCCTCTGTGATGTAGGTCCCAGCAACAGACTCATGTACAGTGAGTTCAATGTCCTCTTGTGGAGACCCACCTCAAGTCACCAGAGTAGCTGCATGACTTGAGGCCAGCTTTTTCTTTGCCCTGCGCTTAAGGTCATTCCAGCGCTTGTAGCACTCACCAGCTGTGCGCCTCACAAATCCAAGGGCACTTATGATGTCCGCGACGGTCTGCCAGTGTGCCTGACGTCGAGCAGGTGTGGTCTTGCACCCTGAAGTGATCAACATTTCGCTGTCATGTGCGGACACATACTGCACAAGTGCATCACGTTCGGCATCATTGAAGCTAGGCTTCCTTGGCGTGCCGGACTGCGTAGTTGTGTCTGGGGTATCAGCCTGTACTGGATGAGCACTCTTCCTCTTTCTTTTGGAAGGTGGTGGGGATCCTGAGTGGCCTACGCCGCTCTGGCCACTAGGGGCAGGAGCACCGGTGGACTGGGTAGTTGGAGTGTGGGAATGCACACTGAGCATGGGACTTGGTGCAGGCATTGGCTGAAGTGTGACGTTGTCAGGGGGAACGTTAGCAAGATGGACTGGGACCAACACTGCCCTGGCTGGGAGAGTCAGAGCTGGGGTGGATGGAGCTGCAGCTGCCCCTGTAGCCTCCCCACCCTGCCTACTCAGGGCATAGCTGCCCCTGATCCACGTGGCCTGGTGACACCAACTTGCACCGCCACACGTGGCCTAGACTTGGCGACCTGGAAGTCAGCCTGGGAGTCACCCTGTGCCAGGTCAGGTGCCACAATGGGCCGGTCCAACAAGGGCTGAGCAGAGATGGTGTCAGCCACGTTTCCCTCAACCATGGGGGGGGCATGGGTGTCCCTGACTGGTCCTCCACACATGGGGGGCTAGGGGTACCCTGCAAATCCCGGCCATGTCCCCTACCGCGCCCACCACGCCCACCTATTGAGGCTCGGCCACCTTTGCCACCCTTACCGCTTGGTCGCCTTCCAACCATGGCACTGATGTTGTTGTGTGTATGGGAGTTGCAGTAAACTATTGTCCTGGGCAATTGGGGGTCAAAGGGGTAGGGTACTAGATGGAATTCGTACCCTAGTGCTCTAGCAAGGCTGTATGTGACCCCTGGGGAAAGATGACGGGTCACGCAATGCACAGGCGCCCCAAAAACAGAAAATAATGTGCATTCAACCCCTCGTAGACCACGTGCGTGGAAAAATGAACCCGCACTACGCAGTGGCACCCAGAAACACAAAAATGAACGTACGCGTGTTACACGCAGCCTACAATGCTGAAGGGGTACGTGACACACGGGGCAAGCACAGTTGGTAAATATGTGCGCGACTCACCGTCTCCCTGTAAAAAGAGCGTAAAAAATACACGCATGTGGGCGTTGGCAAAACCCCCGCCAAAAGAAGAATTGTACGCTGTCTGAGGAGACAGGACAAAAGAAGAAGTGAACGGTGTTTGAGGAAACAGGCCCAACAGAAAATCAGAAAAAAGCTGTCAGAGGTAACAGGGAGTACGAACTAGAAACGCTGTGAAGTAAATCGCATGTGAACCGACAAGAAGTACAGAATTCACCCACTCGCTCTCCACGAAAAGCACGTACAAGGAAATGACGTCCTACATGTACCTTTTGAACCGGCCCACACGTCCAACGTCACTTCCGCGTATACGCGCTAACGCCCTATCCTCCAATTACACGAGCTGACACTCGGACGTGCAGTTCTTGGACGTGTAACATGCACCCGGGTTCAGGGAAACGCCCGCGTGCGCACGTCACAGACGCGCTTACGTGCTAAGGGCCTTTGGTCCAATGAAATCGCGTACGCGTGCTGACGCGCTTACGCACTAAGGTCCTTTCCTCGAATTACACGCTGACGTGCAAGATTTTCAAGTGCCAAATCACTCCGTATCAAGCTGGCCACGGGTTCGCACACGGAAGACCACACTCCTGCCCAGAAGTCCGAATAACTGCCCCCCAGAGCCCCGAGCACACTCCCACCTGCCATCTGCTGCTGCCTGATTGCCTGCTGCCCGCACGTCAGCCCGGGGTGCTGTTGCTGTGACCACCCCTGCTGGAACCGAAGACTCCCGACTGCTATTCCAACGCTCCACAGCCCAGCCCCAGGACCCAGTTGCCCACCCACACCTGCCTCTGCGGTTGCCATGTCGGGCACTACACCATCTGGCACCACTGGCAACCCCCAGCCAGAGAGGCAGAGGACCACCAGCTTCACTGCCACCAAAGTTGGTGTCCTGGTGGAGCAAGTCCTGGGGCAGTATGATGCCCTCTTGTGGAAGGTCGGCCGCCGACAAGGAAGGATGGACTCGGATCTGCACGGACATCGTGACTGCCATGAACGCGGAGGGGGTGGCAGTCCGCGACTTCTAACATGTCAATAAGCGCTGGGAGGACTTCAGGTCCAGGACCCTCAACAAGGCCAGGGGCCCTGTCGGAACATCAGATCAGGGTCCTGGAACGCATATGCCCAGCGCTCCACGTCCAGGTCCTTGAGAGGCAGACCCGTCTGAAGTCGAGCAGTAAGTGTACATGCATACTGATTGGAAGCTGTGCGTGTGGTGGTGTGCCAGTAGTGTGCCGGTTGTACATGTGGTTTTGTAGGGCCATGTATGGATGTGTATGTATAGGGCTGTGAGGCTGACACATGCAAGTCCTTTCATGTGTGAGACACATGGATGGTGTATGTGTGGGTAAGCATGCAGGCCAAATGCAGATGTGTGAGCACACATGTTTGGATTACTGTGTATGTAAGTTGGCATGGTTGTGGTGTCACACATGGATGTTGGTTCCAGCTGCATGTATCTGCACAGTGTACATGTGCATGTGTGTGTATTTGACATGGGTGCAACAGTGATGCAACATGGATGCATGTGACACTGATATGTAGAAGACTGATTGCCAGATGTGACATGGATGCCAATCTCATCACTGCGACAGTTGGCAGAGGTGTACACATGCATGTAATTGTGGTGGCGTGTGTGCATGTCTAGTGCACTCCCTGTGTTTCATGTGATGTCTGGCTCACCTTTGGCTGCTCATGCTGTTGTTTGTGTATGGATGGTGCTGGCTGTTGCAATATGGCTGTGGAATAGCTCATGTGTGTGAGTTGCAATGACATGTGTGTTGGGGATTGTGATGCCATGTCTGAAGTTTGACAATGCCACTCATGTACAACTGTCATGTGTGTATGAGTCCATTGTACAGTGCCCTGATGCCTGTCTCCTATCTCTCCCTGTCTGCAGCTTCAACTGATGAAGAGGGCGGAGAAGGTGCTGTGGAGCACAGCGGCAGGGATCTCACCGCCAGCCGGAGACGCAAGGCCCGGCTCCCCTCCCAGGTCGTCATCTCGTCGGGGAGTGAGGAGTCCGGTGCCGCATCCCAGGTCGCAGCTGCCGAGGGGAGGTCCAAGAGGCGGAGGTTGGAGTTGGACTCCTCGACAGCCGAAGGGGCAGCTGAGACCCCACAGGGCCCAACGGAGGAAGATGGCACGGAGTCATCCAGGTTGGTGGGGGGTTTGGTGGAGGAGGAGGCTGTGCAAGGGACAGAGACGGGGTCTGGAGGTGGGCATTCCACTGGTGCTAGTGGTGCAGTGCAGGGGCAGGGACAGGAGGCAGCACAGGCCGCCGCGGAGGTGCCTGTGTGTAATCCTGTCCCCGATCCTGTGACTGCATCATCTTGCACCAGCAGGGATACCTACGTCCAGACACGTTCTCAGGGAGGGGATTGGCTTACACCAACTGGCCTTCCTCTCCCTGCGGATGTGGCTATCCGGCACCGGGTTGAGCCTGTCCTGGGTGGGGTGGCGTTGCGTCAACGTGCCATGCGAGCTGACCTGCAGTCTTTTCATGAGGAGAATGCACGTCTTCTCACATGGCTCGTTGACCGCGTTGACCCACTGGGACAGCTCACCAGGGCCGGATTCCTCCGTTTTCTGGACCTTGTTCCGACCCCCTCCTCAACTGAACCCCCTATGTGCCAGTCGTCCTCCGTGCCATCTTCCCACCCATGTGTCACCTGGGTGCCCTGTGGAGCTGCCTCTGACCCTGCGGCCAGGCTGGTGGAGGACACATCCCTGCCACAGTCGGGAGTCAGACGTCCAGCAGGGGTGGCCAGCTCAACAACTGCACCCCAGCTGAAGGAGGATGTGCAGGCAGCAAGTGCTAGGGCACAGGCAGAGGCACAGCAGCAGCAGCAACAAGGTGGGAGCCATGATGGCTTGGGGCCTTCATCATCGGAGGGGCTGGCATCGGCCGGAGGGCAGGAGGACCCTGGACGGGAAGTGTCTTCCGTGTGGCAGCGGTTGGGCCATGCGATAGATGCGGAGCGGCAGCGGGTGGAAATGGCATGGTTCACGATGGTCAGGGCGGAGAACTCCATGCGTAGGGCCCTGAGGCGGGCCGAGTCCCTCGAGGCCAATCGCAGGAACCTGGAGTTCCAGATGTCATCGTCCCTGCGAACCCTTGGGGCCATGGAAGAGGACCCCCTCCGGGAAATCGAGCAGGAGTTCGATGATGCCCTGGCCCGGGCCATCAACATGTGAGCCGTTGGACTTGCCCGCTGCCCTTGTAAATAGTTAGATAGTGTTAGGTTTCCTTTGGTTTTTTCTTTTTTTTGGTTGCGCTTGGACAATGCACCATGTTTCTGTATAAAGTTTTTCATTGGGTAGTATTTTTTATAGGTTTCATTTCTTCAGTTGGGATCATGGACCCTGGATTGTTCATCTGTATATAGTTCACTATTGGATTCATCTTTTTTTTTTGGTTTTCCCATGGAGCAATGGTTTTCACTTTTGTTTTTCCCTTGGATTTGCTTTGTTAGACTGTGACTTTGGACACCTTTCCTTTGGATTATGATTTCTTGTTTTTCGTTATTTTACAGACATGCAGCTTTTCTTTTTTTATTCCCATTGTTGTTTGTTTGATTTTAATTCCATTCATGTTGCTTTTAATACATTATTTTCTTCATACTTCCATGTGTGGTATCATCTCATTGGTTTCAGGCATGTCATGATATGGGTTTTCACATTCACTTGCAACCATTGTGTGTGTGTGACGGACATGTGTTCATTTACATACTTGCCAGTGGGGTTGTATCATTTAATTGCCTTTTCTATGTGGGTGGGTGCAATACTTGGTAGGGTCTTTGGTCTGGGGAGGCTGGCCATAAGGGGCATGATTGAGGATCGTCATGACCTGGGGGCAGGGGGACATGAGTGGGGGCCTGCTGGCAGGTGCCCCGCACTGCTGGGGGGTGGGTGTGCAAGGGGACATGAGTGGGACATGAGTGGGGGCCTGCTGGCAGGTGCCCTGCACTGCTGGGGGTGGGGGTGCAAGGGGACATGAGTGGGGGCCTGCTGGCAGGTGCCCTGCACTGCTGGGGGGTGGGGGTGCAAGGCCCCCACTCATGTCCCCTTGCACCCCCAGCAGTGCGGGGCACCTGCCAGCAGGCCCCGACACATGTCCCCCAGCCAACACGTCATCACAATCTAGATCCCTGGCCTTTATGGCCAGCCTCCACATGCCAAAGACCCACCCAAGTATTGCATCCACCCACATAGAAATGCAAATTACATGATACAACCCCAATGGCAAGTATGTAAATTAACACATGTCTGTCACACACACACAATGGGTGAAAGTGAATGTCAAAACCCATAGCATGACATGCATGAAACCAATGAGATAATACCACAAATGGAAGTATAAAAAAATATATATTAAAGACAACATGAACGTAAATCAAATTAAACACACAACAATGGGAATAACAAAAGAAATGGTCCATGTCCGATAAATAATGAAAATCAAGAAAACATAAGCAAAAGAAATCCAAAAATAAATGTTGTCCAAAGTCACAATTCAAAAAATCAATTGCTCCATGGTGAACACAAAAACATATCAAAAAAGATGAATCCAATGTAAAACTATGTACAATTGAAGATACCAGGGTCCATGAGCCCAACTTAAGAAATGAAACCTACCAAAAACTACTACCTAATAAAAAGTATTATATACAAAAATGTGGTCCATTGTCCAAGCGGTCCAAAATAAAGAAAAACCCAAAGGAAACCTAAAACTAACTAACTAACTATTTACAAGGGCAGCGGGCAAGTCCAACGGCTCACATGTTGATGTTCCGGGCCAGGGCATCATCGAACTCCTGCTCGATGTCCCAGAGGCGGTCCTCTTCCATGGCCCCGAGGGTTCGCAAGGACGATGACATCTGGAACTCCAGGTCCCTGCGAATGGCCTCGAGGCACTCGGCCTGCCTCAGGGCCATACGCATGGAGTTCTCCGCCCTGACCATCGTGAGCCGTGCCTCTTCCACCCGCTGCCGCTCCGCATCTATTGCATGGCCCAACCGCTGCCACACGGAAGACACTTCCCGTCCAGGGTCCTCCTGCCCTCCGGCCGATGCCTGCCCCTCCGATGTTGATGGCCCTGAGCCATCATTGCTCCCACCTACAGCCTGCTCCTGCTGCTGCTGCTGCTGCTGCTGTCCATGTGCCCTGTCCGATGGTGCCTGCACATCCTCCATCTGCTGGTCTCCAGTTGTGGTGTCCACCCCTGCTGGACCGCCAACTCCCGACTGTGGCAGGGATGGGATCTCCACCAAGCTGGCTGTGTTGGTCAGGCCAGGTCCACAGGGGGCCCTGGTGGAATCCGGGCCGAATGACGATGTGGAGAACGACCGGCGCACAGCCTCCACAGAGGAGGAGAGGTCTGCCACAGTGCGCGTCACATGTAGGAACCCACCGACCAGGGCCCCTCCCAGCAGTGCCATGTCACAATGCTGCTCTTCGTGATGGCGTGCGTTCTCCGCCCAGGAAGAACGCACGTCATCACGAATGACACGCGTGCGCAACGCGACACCCACCAGGACGGATCCCATACGGTCGCGGGACCCCTCACCCGCAGGTAGTGGAGAGGCAGGTGATATGGCACTCTCCCCTACCTGCGGACGGGCCTGGTACGGGGCCTCCCTGCTGGTGCATGATGGTGCAGTCACAGGATCAAGGACAGCGACATGCACAGGCCCCTCTGCGGTGACCTGTGCTGCCTCCTGACCCTGGCCCTGGACTGCACCACTTGCACCAGTGGTACTAACCCCACCAGGCCCCATGTGCAGCTCAGTAGCGGGCTCCTCCTCCTCTGTGGAGACCACCAACCTGGATGTCTCCACACCGTCTTCCGCCATTGGAAGTCCCTGTGGGGGCTCACCCGGCCCTTCCGCCACAGCCGTTGTGGCAGACGCAGCACCAGCCCCCTCGCTCCCGGATGATGGTAATTCCTGGGAGGGTGGCTGGGCCTTGCATCGCTGCCCAGTGGAGGCATCCCTGCCGCTTGGCTCCACAGCGCCGTCTCCGCCCTCTTCTTCACTTGACGCTGCGTAGAGGGAGACATAGAACACAAGCATCAGGGTACAGTACAAAATACCCTAGACAGGAAGCATTAACACATGAGTGGCACTGTCAAATGTCACTTCCATCCTGTCATTCCACAACACATGGGTGAATGCACACAACACACATGCAGAAACAGTCCTGGCGCCTGCAATCAACATCAACATCCATGTAGAAGGGCCCCTGTAAACCAAGATGTTGCCTTCAAAGTCACATGCATCCATGGCGTTTCAAAGTCACACACACACCTCTCAGGCACACACACACACACATGTGCACCATACATGTACATGACATCACCACCCATTCCTCACCCCCCCTCCATGTCCAGGAACAGAGACAGCCATGCTTTCATGTGTGCATTCCACATAGAGCTCCCCATGTTGCATTAAAACACATGCACCAACCATGTGGTTCACACATAACTGGTCTCACATGCATGACCATGGTGTCCCTGCACACACACATCCACTGCTGGGGGTGCAAGGGGACATGAGTGGGGGCCTGCTGGCAGGTGCCCCGCACTGCTGGGGGGTGGGGGTGCAGGGGACATGTGTGGGGGCCTGTTGGCAGGGGCCCCTCAGTGCTGGGGGGTGGGTGTGCAAGGGGACATGAGTGGGGGCCTGCTGGCAGGTGCCCCACACTGCTGGGGGGTGGGTGTGCAAGGGGACATGAGTGGGGGGCTGCTGGCAGGTGCCCCTCAGTGCTGGGGGGTGGGGGTGCAAGGGGACATGAGTGGGGGCCTGCTGGCAGGTGCCCCGCACTGCTGGGAGGTGGGTGTGCAAGGGGACATGAGTGGGGGCCTGCTGGCAGGTGCTCCTCACTGCTGGGGGGTGGGGGTGCAAGGGGACATGAGTGGGGGCCTGCTGGCAGGTGCCCTGCACTGCTGTGGGGTAGGTGTGCAAGGGGACATGCATGGGGGCCTGCTGGCAGGTGCCCCTCAGTGCTGGGGGGTGGGGGTGCAAGGGGATATGAGTGGGGGCCTGCTGGCAGGTGCCCTGCACTGCTGTGGGGTGGGGGTGCACGGGGGTGATGCGTTGGTGATCACTAGTGCAAGGTGACATGTGGCTTGGCTGGGGGGGCATGCCCATGGTGAATGGGCTGCCTGCGGGACATGACCAAGGGTGCAGGGTAGTCCCCTGTGGTGTGGTCTGCCTGCAGGGGCCGTGGAGGGTGTAGAGGGAACACCTGGGAGGACCCACACTGCCAATTCACGTGTAGGACTCCCCTGCACCCCCGAAATACACGTACCCCACTTGCACAGGGCCTATCGCGTGTGAAACTTGCCCGCACCCCAGTAATACACGTATCCTGCTGGAATCGCGTGTGGAACTTCCCACGCACCCCAGTAATACACGTACTCTGCTGAAATCGCTTGTGGAACTTCCTGCGCACCCCTGTAATACACGTATCCTGCTGAAATCGCATGTAAAACTTCCCCGCACCCCAGACATACACGTACCCTGCTGGAATCGAGTGTGGAACTTCCCGCGCACCCGTGTAATACACGTACCCTGCTGAAATTGCGTGTGGAACTTCCCGCGCACCCCTGTAATACACGTACCCTGCTGAAATCGCATGTTAGACTTCCCCGCACCCCAGAAATACACGTACCCTGCTGAAATCGCGTGTGGAACTTCCCGCGCACCCCTGTAATACACGTACCCTGCTGAAATCACATGTTAAACTTCCCCGCACCCCAGAAATACACGTACCCTGCTGAAATCGCGTGTTAGACTTCCCTGCACCCCAGAAATACACGTACCCTGCTGAAATCGTGTGTGGAACTTCCCGCGCACCCCTGTAATACACGTACCCTGCTGAAATCGCGTGTTAAACTTCCCCGCACCCCAGAAATACGCGTACCCTGCTGAAATCGCGTGTGGAACTTCACACGCACCCCTGTAATACACGTACCCTGCTGAAATCGCGTGTAGAACTTCCCCGCACCCCCGAAATACACGTACCCTGCTGAAATCGCTTGTGGAACTTCCCGCGCACCCCTGTAATACATGTACTCAGCTGAAATCGCATGTTAAACTTCCCCGCACCCCCGAAATACACATACCCTGATGAAATCGCGTGTGGAACTTCACGCGCACCCCTGTAATACACGTACCCTGCTGGAATCGCGTGTTAAACTTCCCTGCACCCCAGAAATACACGTACCCTGCTGAAATCGCGTGTGGAACTTCCCGCGCACCCCTGTAATACACGTACCCTGCTGAAATCGCATGTAAAACTTCCCCGCACCACAGAAATACACGTACCCTGCTGAAATTGCGTGTGGAACTTCCCGCGCACCCCTGTAATAAACATACCCTGCTGAAATCGCGTGTAAAACTTCCCCGCATCCCAGAAATACACGTACCCTGCTGAAATCGCGTGTGGAACTTCCCGCGTACCCCTGTAATACACGTACCCTGCTGAAATTGCATGTAAAACTTCCCTGCACCCCAGAAATACACGTACCCTGCTGAAATCGCGTGTGGAACTTCCCGCGCAGCCCTGTAATACACGTACGCTGCTGAAATCGCGTGTAAAACTTCCCTGCACCCCAGAAATACACGTACCCTGCTGAAATCGCATGTGGAACTTCCCGCGCACCCCTGCAATACACGTACCCTGCTGAAATCGCGTGTGAAACTTCCCTGCACCCCAGAAATACACGTACCCTGCTGAAATCGCGTGTGGAACTTCCCGCGCACCCCTGTAATACACGTACCCTGCTGAAATCGTGTGTAAAACTTCCCAGCACCCCAGAAATACACGTACCCTGCTGAAATCGCGTGTGGAACTTCCCGCGCACCCCAGTAACACTCGTTCCCCGCTCGGCGTTTGCTGTTTGCCAGCCCTGTATACTGGTCCAGGGTTAGCGCAGCCCTTTGCGCTGAATTGGGAATTTTGATGGCTTTTCCTTGCGCGAGGGCGTTCTTGGGGGCGTAACTGGCGCTGCTGCAGGGTCGCTGCGCCACTCTGCATCACGGCTGGTTTTGGAGGGTAAAATCCATGAATACGTTGTGCGCGGATATCGATTTTAGCACACGCGGCTGGCGCAGACATTCGCACGCGCACACTGTGCGCCAGCTGCGTGCACCACTTTTGTGCGAAATTCTATGAATTACCCTGTTAGTTTGTTACACAAATTATTTTGTGCTGTGTTTTTTGTTTCCCTGCCTGAGTTAGGTGTAATGGACAGTATTTTTTCCTGGTGCTTAACTTTTCATTTAGCTTTTGTGTGAAAAAGACTAACATTGATTTGTCATAATTCAGTTTACTAACTATACCCCTGAGCTAGTAAGGGCCAGTCAGTTAGGGTCTGCCTTTTTTTCAATTTATCCATAGACAATTGCATGGATAGACCAAGATCTTTATCAGAACTAGCGTTCTCTGTGTAACTTGGATGGATAAAGACCCTCAACAGAATAAGTGTCTGTTGCTTTGCCAATTGTTTTTGCTGCTTGTTTCTCCTTCTTCTTATCTTTTCCCCCTTTATATTTTTTGTTGCCCTTTCTAACAAAATTTAATTAATTTTGTTTAGATTTTCTGATTTGTTTATACATGTTCACTTATTTGTGTAAATAATTTTTATGTATGAAGACAACAAGTGGCTATATTCGTGTTCTCTCTTCTAAAATAAAAAATATATATTTTCTTTACATATTTTTTTGAATGTTTCATTATATGTGCTATCAACAATAGGCACAATTGAGGTTTGTTTGAGTGGTGATACAAAAATATACATGTTTGATTGAATGATTCGTTTTGTTTAGGCTATCAGTTGAATATGTACTGATAGTCCTCTAAATCATACTATAACTTGAGCCTCTTGGGAACATCCTTTGTTATATGTTAGTTTCGTCTCTTTACGTCATTCTCTGGTCGTCATCTCTTCTATATCTGAGTCAGTCCGGGTGCTTGTGTCGTCACCACTCGTCTTCCATTAAGACCTTTTTGGTTTCTTCAGGGACTGTACTTAGACGATCTTCATTTCGTTTCATTTGTTGATATGGTTTTCTCAATGGGTACCTTACTGTCCATGGTTTCCGTGGTATAGGTACTTCAATAGATGATGTTCTTCTGATAGGTACTGGACAGAGCCCCACTGCGGCTCTCTGCTGGTTTATTTGCTCATCATATGTCACATATTTCGGCGTGAACGTTCCTGGTACTTCAAAATGGATGGTTGGAGTGCGGACTGTACTGGGGACCTCCTCTACACTCCCCCCTATGGGCGATTCATCAACCACTTTCACCTCTTTCTTTGGATCCATCTTCTTTGGTTCCTCTGTATTCACCTTTTCTTCATTGTTTGGGTCCATTCTTTCTTCATCTTCTGGGTGTATACATGATGGTCTGAAGAAATCTCTCTTTGGGGTCCATATTTTTATGACTCATTTTAAACTTCCTGCTGTTCTCATGTGTTCGTCCTGGTTCCATATCATTAGTTGACATTGTCCATTTGGGCTGCAGTAAAACCATCTTCCCATATAATTTCTATGCTTTCTGGGATATAGAAACTTTGTTCCTTCTGGTGCATGAATGCTGGCCTTCACAAAGTCTCCTCGTCAGTCAGGCCTTTGGGCTTCCATCCTGGCTCGACATCAATCATGATCTTCATCCCTATGGATTTTTTCGCAGTTTTCTGGCACTGAGAGATTATTATCTTGATAACATGGAATCCTAGCAATATCATCACTGGCAGGGCTTCTAGGAACTTGAATGCATCTGCCATCCATTGTGGAACCCCGGAGATTAGTGATCCAAACCAGCTGTCACCATCAATCATCTGATTCTGTAGGTTTGTCAGCATACCTATGGCCTCTGTTAGGGTTCCATTTTCTTCATCTTGAGATGGTATAAATGTGCAACATGGTTCTCCAATTTTTGCACAAACACCTCCATCCTTAGGTGTGATCATGTCAAGTACATATCTGTTCTGGAGAGTCATCAGTCGGATTGCCCTTAACTCTTCTTTAATTGCGTTGAATCCTTTTATGGTCGTGTTGATGGTTTGCAGTAACTCCCATCTGGTTATCTGCAACCATTTAGTATTTGCTCCAACCTCAAATCTTGGCATGAAGATTGTCATGAACACTAATGAAGTGAGGCTGAATAGGCTGTGTTCATATGGGATTGCATGAAAAGCGTCTTCTGAGTTGCCAGAAAAGTAATTCTCTCTCTTCATTCGATTCAGAAGTTCCACAGATCTCTTCTTCCTTAGGTGATCATCTGCTTTCGGGAAACTGTCAATATTCAGGTCACTTTTCGGGATCACCAACGCTGAAATGTGGACATTCACTACTGTGCATATACCTCCCCAGTTTCTCGGCAACCTGATGTATGCTTTGGATCCAAATGCCCATTAATGATCCATAATTACTGCAGTTCCATGTACCATTCCTGGAGCATCAAAAACTTGTCCACAGTTCTGATCCCCTCTCATCTTTCTAGTGCCATTATTTCTGAAGCAGAATTTTGGGCTTTCTAGTGGCATTATCTGCAAGGGTCCTCCTCTGTCCTTGACCCATGTAAGCAGTTTTGCAAGCTTTGGCCAAAATGGCTTGCATCCATTTCGCACTAGGTTGATGGTAGGTTCGTATTGACCATTTACTATCCATGCTCTCCAAATCACTACTCCTTTCTCCCATCCGTCTGGTGAAAGCACTGTTCCCCAAATCTGTATTTGGCCTCTGTTCTTCCAACTTCGAGCTTCTTCTGGAGTTTTTCCTATGACATTTAGCTTCTGGTTTGCTTCTCTTCTGATTTCTGCTCCTTTTACTCCAGGCTTCTCATATCTGATCACAATGTGTTTCGTCTTTCCATTGTTTCTTGACTTTATGTCCTGGACATAATTGTCTTCATTTGTGTGCTGTCTGGACATCAATTTCTACAGCTACAAAGATTTTTGACTTCCCCATGCTGTAGGGTAGGAGTGCACAAACAAAGCATTCCCCCTCTGAACTCTTCTTCCAACTTCTTTCATGGGCTGGTACCAGATGTTGTTTCCCAAAGGTGCCGTGCTCTCCAAGTAATTGTTTAGTTCACTGTCATCTCTTTGTATGCTTCTCTTGACTCTTAAGGTTTTCATATAGTTAGCTATAACTACATCCTTGAATTCATCCCTATGGCTTCTTCTTGATGGAGGATTCTCAGGTATCCTGATCTATGATGCAGGTATCTGTGCCAGTCGAGTAGAGGAAAGTCTGCTTATTCTTTTCTTCTCCTCTTGCATTCTTTTTCTTTTGGTTAAAAATGGCCATATCCACTCTGCCATTGGTCCAGTATATGGCTGTAGTGTAGAACTTGCACTTGTCCCCTTCCTTGGATGCTGTGTGCCTGTCAATGTTGTCTCTGTTGGTTTATTCTCCAACTCCTCTTGTCTCTTCAGGAGCTCAGCTTGCTTCACGTGACTCTTACTCGTGGAGCTTCTCATTGTCGGTACTCCACCCTTCCCCTCTTCTTTGACCTGTAATTCGGTAGCTATTGACACTAGGCCTGGTGTGTTGCTATGCGTAATTTGTATTTTAAATGGAAAATTAATTATTCTGATGACTTTCGTGTGGCCTACAAAGAGGCAGCGAGATTGTATAAAGTGGCCATCCTAGATGCAAAGAAGAATTTCTTTAACAATAGGATTACGGAAGCACGATCAGAGGCCAAGGAATTGTTTAAAATTTTCAAAGGAGCAGGAATCGACGCCTGTCCTCGAGGTCAATGAAGTCATAAAAGACAAAAAATGGTGCCAGGCTATCCAGGTTGCCATGGCCTCGAAACTACAGGGAATCAAAGCCAATATCAGCCTAAAAAAGGCAAACGCCCAGAATGAAGGTAACACCCCAGAACCTCAGGAGCACATTAGAAGCCCACTTATTCCAGAATTCACCTTCTCAGCAATTACGCTGGAAGAGCTGACGGAGGTGGTCAAACACCTGAAAACAACTAGTTGCAGGGGTGATCCCTTCTCAGCCATTATAATTAAAGCATGTCCCCCTTTGTTGCTCGAAGCCATCCTGCAATTTGTTAATGCCTCCTTTAAAGAGAGTGCCGTACCAGACGAACTGAAACGCTCCTGGGTCACTCCATTGCTAAAAAAACCAGGCCTCGCCAAAGATGACCCCTTGAACTATAGGCCTATTACCAACTCGGCCTTCTTGATGAAGATTCTGGACCGAGTTGCGTATATACAAATAGCTAAACATATAGAAAGCTACCCAATTCTTAACTGTCGGTAATCAGGCTTCAGAGGGGGTCATAGCACTGAAACGGCCCTCCTGGAACTAAAATCCAGGCTGCTTTCCAACATAGACAAGGGAGTATCCACCATGCTCATGCTGCTGGACCTTTCAGCCGCGTTTGACCTGGTTGACCACACGTTGTTGGTCACCAGGCTCGAACAAGTGGCAGCTTTTTCCACCAAAGCCTCTCAGTGGGTGGCTTCTTTTCTCAAAAACAGGGTCATTTGTGTATGCTCAGACCTAGCAGAAGCAGATACAATCTCGATTGAGTATGGAGTCCCACAAGGAGCAAGTCTTTCACCCTGTTTTTATAATATCTTTACCGTCCCCTTCTTCTCTATGTTGGTGCATGAAAATATCGGGCTCACTAATTTCGCAGATGATACCGAATGTATCATTTTCCTCACGGGAGACCACACACAAGATGAAGAGCGTATAAACAAAGTCTACACCTGTATCGAGAATTGGATGGTACAAAATGGACTGGCGCTTAACAGAACTAAAACGGAGCTCATGGTTGTGGGATCCCATAATTGGATTTTAAAACTTGACCCCAGGTATAGCAAAATTCAGCTGGGCGAAGTCAAACTAGACACACTTGATTCTTGATCAACACCTCTCTATGAATGCTCATGTGGGAAGTGTTGTATCTGGGGCAGCCTACTACCTTAAACTCTTCACTCACCTCAGACCTATGATTTCTCAGGCCAACGCCGAAACACTGGCGAGAGCCATAGTAGGCGCAAAAATTGATTACTGCTGCAGTCTGCTGACGGGTATCAGCAAAAGGGAGATTAATCAACTGCAAGTTAACCAAAATGGTGCTGTGAGGGTGGTCACAGGCCTCTCCAAGCGGGACCATGTTACACCAGCAAGAAGAGGTCTACACTGGCTACATGTAGGGACTAGAATCCAGTATCGCCTTATGCTCCTAACATTCAAGAGCCTTCTGGGCATTATGCCCCATTACATCAACAAACTCATTCTGCTTAAGTGTTCTCGTGTTCGCAGGTCTCAGGATACTAATATGCTCTTAATTCCTAAAAGCAAATCTTTGAAAGTGGAAAGGGGTGCATCTGCCACAGCAGCCCCTATTGCCTGGAATCGCCTTCCTCTGGACCACAGATTGGAACTGACTCTCGAGGCCTTCAAAAGAAAGTTAAAAACATGGCTCTTTGAATAAAGCCCAGTTGAATCCTCGGTTCTCTCCCCCAGCTCTTTCTGCACATATATGTTTCTTGTTGTCTAGTCTCGTCCGCGCCATCATGCCCACGGGTTCATTGCTGCGCAATACAAATGCAATAAAGTAAAGTAAAGTAAAGTGTGTGCATTCAATGTTTGCATGCGTGTGGTTGTCAGTAACTTTCATTCATACCCTGCCAACCCTGTCTCCGGCTTTTTCGATTTGCTTGTTACCATAAGTGTGTGTGTGTCATTGCTAATCACATCCATCTCAAGTTCATTCATTCCACCATCAGATCTCCTATGGACTGGAATGACTATATAAGGTCTGGGTGCCTTCGTAGGCTTCATACGTGCATCATTATGTGGGTGTACTGGAATTGGAACGCTTTATGCACCAATACAAAATGCAGTTCTAATCATCAGTGACAGTAAAACAATGATGAATATAATGCATAAATACATAATACCCCTGTAGGTTAATCTACAGCATTTTCTTCCAGAAAAATACGGACGTCTCTCCTCCTGAGGGAGGATGAGGTTGCTGCTTTGTATCCCCATCTCGATCATCCATTTAAAGATGCTAATCTTTAATACACTTTTAAACAATATTATCTCTGGATTCTCCTGGTTCTGTTTGTGAGTTGCAGGTACTAAAACAATTTTCCCTCTTTGTCTAAACAATGGAGTGTCTATTATTTCTGGACACAGTTCTCTTGTTAGGCTATGGGAAATGTCAAAATCAAATAATAATTCAGCAAGCCTCTTTTCTGTACATGTTCAAAATATATGAGTTCCCAATCGATGTCTCTGATTTGCTTCATTCCAGAAGACATGTTGGCCCTCATTACGACCCTTGCGGAAAGCGAAAAACGATGGCGGAAATGCAATACCGCCATCGAATAGCGCTCGGTGCGACTATGACCCGTCACCGTAAAGTACGATGCCATTAGCGACACCGTAGTGAACGCCAACGCTAACTGCACCAAGTACGCGCGCGCGCGTCATGCCAAACCGTAATCAGCACCATGGCGCAAGGGTACGCGAATTCCGACCCTAGCGGACATGTACTTAACGCCATCAAGCACGGCGGAAAGTACCATTCCGCCATGGTGAGAAGTACGGCATCGCGAATCAACCGTAAACGGCCCCACTGAGTGCCTGTACACCGCTCCCTGGCCACATAGTACAACTCCCCGTAGGTGCAACGAAGTCACAATGCAACCAGTGAAATGTACAAGTCACCCATGCATGCCAACGAACAAAAGAATCACAAGAGGGGCCAATGGGAGCTGCAGGGCACAGATGGCATGAATACAGAAGCTATACCAATGGACATGACCCCAGTCTCCCACCAAGAAACGCACGCAAACACAGGCACCTGTGACCAGCAATATTCCGATAATCACATCATTCCACCAATCCACCTGGCTGACCGGCATCTGTTACACAAAACCTAATCCCCCGCCCCTGAGCATGACATCATCCAAACAGTCATATTGGCAGCCCTCACCCCTGACCTCACTGGGCTTCGTAGGCAAACGCGCCCAGCACAGTACCACGCAACTATACTCCGAAGCTGGAACCCAATGCAGATCTCCTCACAATACATCGCTCCCCAAATAGGAATATGCCACATCACTTGCAAAGAAGAACGCTACACGGCCCATATCAGAATAGAAATTTAATGCACAACAAATTCACCAAGCCCATACAGCCATTAGGCCATGAACTCCAAAACACATTTCACCATTGTGGGCTGCATCCGCAAGAAATGACCAGCTACTTCTTGTGTGACGCCCTGTTCCTTCATGGTACACAGGGGCTACATTCCGTACGAAAAGGCAACATGGAAGCGCCTAGAACCGCAGGGCCGTCCCAATAGGGAGGCACTAGTCCAGCTGAAAGGCCGAAATGTTGCTCCGAGCCACTAGTACTGCGTAAGGGCATGTGGCCCATTGGCGATCGTCCCATAAGATCGTAATGCTGCTCCACTGATTAACACGAAGCAGCAGGTGTCGGGAGTAAAACCCATCTGCAGGAGTGGCATACAGATGGCAGTGGCAAAAGGGGAGGAGATACCTGTCAACCAAAAGAAAAGAAAAAGAAAAGAATGGCCATCAGAACTACATCCGAACAACTCACCTCAATGATCACACTAAATCCACAGCCATATGCATGCTAGCCCACTCCAAAGGATCATCACCACCCCAAAACCACTTGCGACTCATAACTATCCATATCGAGGTGAAAACATCATCACAAACGAGTGTACCTGTGCATGCGTCTGTGAAAACAGAATCCATCAGATGGGATTGGTAACGTGCATGGACACAAGTGTCTGAAGGCGCGTCGAGACAGGGAGGGCTCAACAAGGCCAGATAGACGATGGTCCCACTATGGCAGCCCTGCATCACATAGCGCAGGGGAGGCGGACAGATTCCAAGAAGCCCTGTACATGGCAAACACCGTATCAAATCATCTGCCCATGCATCCATTCATCATTCCCTCATCCCGTAATGACAACGCCTGTTACCATACTCACATAACATGTGAGAATTCCATTGAGTCTGTGCGTTATGCAGCCTGCAAAATCCACTGTGCCCCAGCCCGTAATTCCAGTGTTGTGAAGTAACATGTATTTGGGAACGTCCGGCCTCATCATCCACTTCGCTATTGCGCATCCCAAACTATTCATATCAATCATTGCATCCTCGCCATGGCCCCTGTCCCAAGGACACTGAACAATAGAACGTTATATTTGCAGTCAGACCTGTGGGCATCTCCTCGCCGCTAGCTGAAGACCGAAAGCGCCGCCCTTCGAATTCCTCATTTGCAACATCACGTCGAAAAGGCATCTGTGGCCGCTTGAAATCACAAATTAATCCATCTAGTGCGGCTGTGTGTGAAAATGGCAACTGCCTTCACTCACAAATGGGAGGCCCCGCCCGTCGGTGAACCTCGGTACAGTGATGCATGAGGGTCCACCGTTACTCGAGTACTACGTTCCACTGACCCTTCACAAGTCTGTTCGCGACTGCAAAGAATGCATGTGAAACAATGGGACCATAGCCGAATGAACATATCAACCAATGTTACACGGCCATCGGGTACTAATACATGATTGTAATAGCAAGATGCCATTCCTCGAATTGCAGCGTTGTGTGCGGGACGTGCTCGCCCAAAGGGGAGAGCAGCTTGCACAGGTGGAATGAATCACCACAGGTGGAGGCCATACAGCCTGAAAACACATAAATTGCACGCCCAGTCTCCTCCCACAACCACTCCGAAATGCTACCGGCAGGACTCGCGATGTTGGCCCTGGGGGACCTGATAGCACTGCAAGTACTCCAACTCCAAGAAGAAGACGAACACCAACTACAACCGGCCGCACGGAGGAGACGCAGGAGGAGGAGGAGGGCAAGGCAGGGCCAGCAAGGGCTGCCAGCACAGCCACTACCACCACGCAGGCAGCCCGCAATCCCACGCCTCCGAGCACATCCGTTCAACCTCACTGATGAGCAGATCCACACCCTCTACCGTTTGGACCGGGACACCATAGCCGCCATTGTGGACATGACACAGGCTGACCTTGTCAGCATGATAGATAGCCCAACCGCCATCCCACCCCTACTGAAGGTGGTGTCTGTACTCCACTTCCTGGCCACAGGCACCTACCAGCACACAGTCGGACAGTTGCATGGCATTTCTCAGCCACTGTTCTCACGGACACTATTGCAAGTGCTCGATGCCCTCCTGCAGCACGCAGACGACTACATCTCTCTACCACGCTCGGAGCAGGAAATTACCAACACAAAAGTGGGATTCCATGCACTTGGCGGCATACCGGGTTGCATTGGTGCCATCGACTGCACCCATGTGGAATTGGTCGTCCCACATGCCATGGAGGCCCAGTACCGCAACCGAAAACAATTTCATTCACTGAATGTACAAATGGTGTGTGACTCCAACAGGATCATTACACATTGTTGTGCCCGATTCCCTGGATCAACCCATGATTCTATGGTCTTGAGGAACTCTACAATACCACGCTACATGGAGCGACACGCAGGGAACAGATCCTGGCTACTCGGTGAGTCTCATTTCATGCATGATGATGTGGGGTATGTGATGCGGCAATGACCTGGCAGGAAGGGGGGGGGTGCGTACGTAGCAATGGCATTCCACATAATTCGTTTATCGTCCACATACAGGTGATGCCGGATATCCACTGAAGAGATGGCTCCTCACACCAGTCCGGAACCCACGGGACCAGCATGAGGAGGACTACAACCATGCCCACTCACGTACCCGTGTAGTCATTGAACAGGCATTCGGCCTACTGAAGACTCGTTTCCGGTGCCTCAGCAGGTCTGGCGGGGCACTCCTGTACCGCCATGAGAAGGTTGCAAAGATGGTGATGGCATGTGTCATGCTCCACAACATGTGCGTACGTAGAAATGTGCCCATGCCCCCTGACGCAGAACTGCAAGCACCTGAAGATGGTCATGATGAGGGTGGGGATGTGGCAGCACCTCAAGGAGTCTGCGAGGCACAGGAGGGCCGTGAAATTCGTCAGCATCTCATAGATGCATGCTTCTAGCACTCACGCCTGGTGGCTGATACATGGACACGGGACTCGTGGCACTGTGTGTGTCTGGTACATGCACAATATGGACTGTACGCCTATGATGGCCTAGTACACAAAGATCATTGTCCACACATCTCATTGTTTGATCGTGCATTGTTTATGGCATATGTGATATCATGTTGAACACCCTATCGACCCGCCACCCAAGTGAGCCCAACACACCCCCTCCACCCTCCTACCTCCCCCCCGAACACCAGTGTCCAAAGATGCTCATTGTCAGTGGGCAGTCGCTATTGCAAGCCCCCTCTGCGGGTATCAGGGGCACCCCTGCCTGTGGAGCGCAGGTTCCTCCCAGATCTACGTTGGGGGCTGCCCTGGACGGAACTTGCAACGGATGATGTCTCTGCCTGCTCACGTCCATGCATGTCCCTAAGGGTTTGTGAGAGCTCAGTGAGCACACGGCGCACTGCGGCAAGTTCGGCACATACGTCTTTGGACGTCGCATGCAGTTCCCCCCTCAGGCTCTCGGTGCTTCTCTCCATTTGGACTCTCAGGCTCTCGGTGCTACTCTCCATTTGGACTCTCAGGCTCTCGGTGCTACTCTCCATTTGGACTCTCAGGCTCTCGGTGCTACTCTCCATTTGTGCCCTAAGTGTCTCAGTTGATGTTTCTATGTCTGCCTTAGTGCCCCCACATCCATCGGCATGGTCCTTGAGGAGCGTGGCCAGTTGCTGCTGTTGCACGATTAACTGGTCGAGGGACTGTTGCCTGTGCTGTGCCATGGCCATTTGCGGTGGTGTCACAGAGGGGCTGTTCGCCTCATGTTGCCCTGCCACAGGGCTTGTGGGGGATGGCCAGTCGTCGTCTTGTGGGTGCCCCTGCGTGGTATCCTCATGGTGTACGGGATGGAACAGACAGGGGGATTGGGACAGGTCATGGATGGATCTGACTTCGACATCCCCGTCTTCTGTGTCGGAGCATGCTGCCATTAATGGGGTGTCACCTATGGTGCTGCTGCCACCAGAGGCAGTACCTTCTGTGGCATCCATTGGGGGGACCTGTGGTGGTGCTGTTGTGGGCATGCTGGCTGCTGGGGTGCCTGTTGATGTTCCCTCCTGTGTGCTGCCACTTGATATGTGCTGCTGCCGTGTCTTGATGCGTGCAGCTGAGGTGGAGGGTCTTTGGCCGTCGGTCTTGGCCCTCTTTGCAGGTGTGCTGGTAGGGGTGTCCTGGAGCTCGTCGTTTGGATCGGACCCTGTGGTGGAGTAAAGGAGGGCGAGCGTTATTAATGGGTCTGTGGGAATTGGAATGGCAATGTATCACATGCATTGGGGTGGTACCTGAGGGTGATTTGGGTCGGGGCCTTGGAGGTGGTTTCATTTGTGTGTGGAGTGAGGGTGCAGTTGTTTGGCAGCCTGCAGTTAGGGTGTGCCTGCTGCACGTGTAGTGGGTGTTTTTGGGGTTTTTACTTATTTATGTATTTATTGTGTGTTTTAAAGTGCGCTATCCGGCCAATGTGTGTGGACGTTCTCCTGGCCATGTGTTGCTGTTGCGCTATGTGGACACATGTGAGTCACATGATTGGACATTGTGGATTTGGCATGGTTTTATTTGGGCCACCTACCTGATTCTCCGGATGTCTGCACTCCTTTCTCCATCCCTCCGACTCCCTCTATGCTCTCCATTCCAATGGTGGAGGCACAGATTTCTTCCCAGGGGGTCAACTTGATGGGTGATTCCGACCCTCCCCCGGTGGCTGTGGCAATGTTGCGGTTGGCAGAAAGTATGCTACGGACGCGTATCCGCAGGTCGTCCCACCGCTTCCTGCATTGCTGTGGGTTGCGGGGTGCGGTCCCCACCGCACTTACCCGCTGTGCCACCAGGGCCCATATGGCCTTCTTGTTCGCAAGTGCCGTCCTGGTCATTTGCGTGGAGAAGACGGCGGCGGCATTCTCCTGGAGGGTCTCTGTGAGTACGGTGAGTTCCTCACGGGAGAAGTGGACCTGCCGCTTGCGGTCGCACGCTTTCTTCGCTACTTTTCCCATTTTTCTTGGTTTCACTAGGGTGGATGACGGGTTGGGATGTGTCTCAGGGTGGTGTTTTTAGTGGTTGTGTGTATTTTGTGGTTTTATAGGTGTACGGGGTGTTGTTTCCCGTTCCGGGCCCATGTTTTTACTTCCGTTTCCGTATATTTACGGTCGCCGTACTTTCCGGTTGGCGCTCACTGCGGTGTCCGCTATGATGGGTGGCGGTATTGCACCTAGGGCGCCGTACGGCGGCGGTGTGGGCCGTTTTGGGGTCATTTCCGCCATCGCGGACTTTGCACTTCCGCCATGGCGTGGTGCTCGTGCCCGATGGGTCGGAATGGGCCGCACTTTGCTCCATCGTGCAATGGCGGAAACGCTATTTACGCTGTGGCGGTCCGGTCAGTCGCTTTCCGCAAGGGTCGTAATGAGGGCCGTTGTGTTCTTGTCAATATAACAAAAGTACTTGCCAGCCTGCTGTTTGCTGGTGACAGGGAAATTTGTCCTGCCCTTGCTGGAGTTTGGGACTGTTTGGCCCTCACTCAATGTGAACAGTTTCTGCAATTTCGGTATGTGTGAAGAGCAACTTGAATAACTATTCCATTTAGGATTATGCTTAAACGTTCTGTGTCTGCTGGATCTCGAATAAACGTCAGTACGTCTGTAGTTCTCCTGACAAGATCTGGACAGTCTTCAATTAAATGAAAGAACAGTACGTTAATAAGCCTATTCGCTTCTTCTTCCGCTTGGGACATTTGGTTTTTCCTCGCTGTATTCCAGAAGCAGGAGGAAGTGCTCGGCAATCACAGTGAGGAGCCTCCTTATTGTCTTTTCATTTTCAGGATCTTGAAGAAAGTCAGTGATGCTGGTGAGCCTTCCCACTAATGACGGATGCGATCTTAGCACTAGATCGAAATGTGTTAACACGTCCTTTGTGATGTCGCTACTGTGGGACACCATAAGTGATTCCGAACAAAGTCTCTGTGTTGAAAGAATCTGGATACTGTACTTTCTTCCAATTTATGTGTCCTCGATCAACATTTGGCATATTCTTTTCTAATCAAGGCTTCAGTGTGCCTTTGTCCAAAGTTCAGTCTCAACAGACTATATTGTGGCTTACACGTGCAATTTCTTTCTTCACCCTGCAACTAGGCTGCACAGAGTGTAGTTTTTATGTCCTTATCACCTTTTGTGCTCAGAGGAATGTCCAAAATGAAGCCACAACTTTTGCACAAAAGTTCCTTGTCTTTGCTTTGCTGCTTGTCATGCATCCTTCTTCCTCGTCATGGATCGCTTCTGAAGGTGCTGTGGTTCATCCCCGTCGTCTGTAGTCTCTTCGCGTTGGGTTGCAGGCAGGGGGCCTTCTCCGATGAATGGCTTGATGTCACCCAAAAAGATCCAAGCTCTTTTTCCCTGCAGTTTCACTGCAGAGGGAGTGCAGTCTTCCACTGTAAAGGGACGGTTAAACCTTGGCTCGTCCCACTTCTTTCTCATGTGGTTCTTCACCAGGACGGTGTCTCTAGGGAAGATTGGTGGACTATGTCGTTTCTGAGCTGTGCCTTCAGTAGTATCTCCTTCTGTGTTCTGTGCTGCCCTGCACCCTTTTAATCGTCGCTGCAGCTGGTCTGAAATGACAGTAAGACAAGATGTCATGCAATTCAAGTAATTTTGCATTTCAGACAGTCTCTTGTTGGCTGGGCATCACGTCTAGCTCTGTATAAGGGTGTCAGGGGAGTGCGCATTCTTCTTCCTGTTGCTATTTTGTGCGGCGTAAGATGATGATCAGAACCAGGTTGGTTTCTGAGTGTATATAGGGCCAAAGGAAGGCAGTGTAACCATCCCTTTCTTAGAGTAAACTTCAACTTGGCTATCCTCTCCTTTAACAAGCCATTGAACTTCTCAAACATTCCGTTACCTAGCGGGTGATACGCCGATGAGAACTTGTGCTTTATACCAAGCAACAGGCTAATCTGTTCAAAAACGTCATTTACAAAGTGAGTCCCATTATCTGATCTCATGATTTCACATACTACCCACCTGGGAAATACCTCTCTCACTAGACATTTGGCCGCACAGGTAGAGTCTGGGTGTGTACATGGACCTGCTTCTATCCATCTAGAGATTGGACACACCACAACAATTAGATACCTGTACCCGTTACATACTTGAATCATATCGACGTAATCGACATGCAAGTGCTGAAAAGGTCCATTGGGCCTTGGGATGACTCCTCTATTTACTTTTAGTGTGTGCCCAACTGTGAACTGTTGGCAAATTATATAGTTCACTGTCATGACCACTGTGAGGGGGCACAAGTTGTGCCACAAGCAGGCTCCCACCAGAACCCTGAGGGCCTTAAAACCACTGCAAAAGGACTCCTGGAGCCAGTCCTGGCACCTTTGGCACCAGGCTCATATGTAGGAAGGAAGGGCTATTCAAACGAGGTCCCATTTATGTACATGGGCCTTTAAATCCAACATGGAAGCACCCACACAGTCTAGTTCTAAGAACCAAGCCATGCGGTGTAGTGTTTTGGGTGTGGCAGGCCTAGAACTACTTTCCCTGGTACTACTTTACCTAGGCTATATAAACCACACCCTGACTGCAGAATACGCTTCGTGTTATTCTTCAATCAGCAGCGTGACACTCACCGTTTTTAGCTCCTGGTCCTCAGCATCTTCCTGTAATCCTGCAAGAACAAGAACAAGATTATTCTGTTTTACCTGAGAAACCACCATCCAGCAATCAGCATCTCAACTGGGCTGCAATCTGGGGAAACCGAGAGAAGAAGAAACATTACTCACCTGTGAGTACTAGCTTAAGGACTTCCGACGAACCGCTACCACAGCTGCTGTTTGAACATTGCGACCTGCAATAACGTGAAAGGGAAAAACAATATTAGAATGCGCGCTTCCAAAACATCGAATTCCATCAGTCTTACCTGAATTCCATAGCGCTATGCCACGCTTCCATCCGGAGCACCACAGCAACATCTGCAAAGGAAAAGAGACATATTCAGGTTCGCTTTCAATATTAAACAACCGCACAGCACTGTACTTACCTTAACGGATTCCGGGGGCCTGTTTTTCATCGCACTCTCATCCATTTTCAGCCCTACAGCGGCCTGTGAGGAGAAGAAGAAGAAAACACACGTTAGCTTTAAAAGACACTAAAGGCGCTGCGCTTCACGCTTCCTCTTACCTAGAAACGTGCCACTCCATCCGGCACACCAGCATCAAGACCTTTGCACCTGAAAAGAAGGAGAAAAAAACGAATTCCCACCATAAACAGAACAAAGACTTACAATTAACAAACCTACCTTCCGACCAGCAGATTCGGGGTCACAGCAAGCCTGGGCCCAAGGAAGGCGTACTGCACCAGTGAAGCAACTTGGGCAGCTCGCCAACAAACGTCAAGTGCCTCTGCACAAGAAACACAGGACGGATAGCTCACCCTACAAATAACTAAGATTCATTATTCAGCACTGGGCAACTACGCATCCAGGGTTCCAGATCTCAGAGCCTTCCAGACGCCCCTGGGGATATCAGGTGAGCGTGGGGGCATGGCTTGATGGCTACGTGAGAGGACGTTCCTTGGAGGAGCACCCGATGATCCGATCCTGATCCTGGGAAGAAGTGATGGTTATTGGCGGACTTTCGAGCCCACGGTGCATCCAAGGGCGCATGAAAGTGGGGGGTGGTGGTCGCGCAATGGAAGGGCAGCACCCAAGATGGACGCCTGCGGACAAAGGGCCATAAATGGTCCGTGGAGCTGAGGAAGACAACGTTGATCGGAACGTGGGCGAGCCCAACCAGATAGACGTGTCGCATGCGCCTCTGGCTGAAGGCAAGAATATAAGGGCGAGCCCCCACCGAGGAGGCCCTGGATTGTGGCAGGCTAGCAAAGTGAACCCGGGTCCAGCAGAACCTTGCTGTGAAGGGGCCGGCGAGTGAACCCCGTGGGGTACTCTGCAGCACCGAGGATACAGCTGGGCGTGTGGGCCCAACCGACGCAGCAGGATGTCCTCCAAGGTGGTGCGACCCCGGATCAAACAGCCCACGATGGAGGCCTATGCTAGGTCGCCCTCGGGCGCGGAAGGGGGCAAGAGCAAAGATAATCCCGCGGCGGCGATGGACCCACCGGATACTATCCAGAAGGTGCTGGTGGCAATTGCCGACTTGAAGGTGGCCTGGGAGACGAAGCTGGGCCTGGCCATGAAAGAGTTGTAAGAGGGCCTAAACCTTAAGATTGGAGCGGTCCGAGAAGAGGTGATCGCGGAGCGCACTGGGGAACTGGAGAAGGAGTTGGCCCCGACCACGGAGGCGTGCAATACTCACGCCAAGGAGCTTCATGCTCTCGTGCAACGAGTGGGCAATTTGGAGGACAGAGCAGAGCAGGCAGAGGGGCGCGCCAGGCGCAACAACATTCGCATAGTGGGGGTTCCGGAGGGAACGGAAGGATCAAACCCCACGGATTTTGTTGAAACTATGCTCTTGCAGGAGATTACAGGCAGGGAGCTGACCCAGGGGTTCGCGGTCGAAAGGGCGCATAGGGCCCTGACCAGGAGACCGGCCCCAGGAGCCCCCCCACGGCCGTTGATCGCGAAGATCCTGAACTATCGTGACCGCGAGAAGATTCTCGAATTTTTCCGGAAAGGAGGCACAATAGAAAGGGGGTCAGCGAATATAACGGCATATCCGGATTATACGCTGCTCGTACAACGGAGTCGAATGAACTTTGGAACGGTGAAGAGGAGGTTTAGAGAAGCAGGCCACCGCTACATGTTGCTCTACCCCGCCACGTTAAAGGTGTTTCATAAGAACAGATCCCTCTTCTTTGAGACGCCGACTGAAGCGATGGAATGGTTGGACATGCAAGGTCGACCTCAGGAATCTGATGCCCAAACAGAAGCGGCTGGAGATAAGTAGCACGTTGCAAGGCGCCCGTGAGGCCATAGTTATGACATTGGGACTGGAATATAGTATGATATTGTGCTTGTGGGGGGGAAGTCACGGTATCTGCTGGCGGGTCCCGTTGAACTCACTTCTCCTAAATAGACTGGGAGCTCCTGGGGAGCAACCTCTGCACCCAATAGTAGTATATTTAGTTGGTCACTGTTAGATTGGTGACACCCCGCAGGGTCCTCGTTCTCAGACACAAGACGGGTCCAGACGTGGGTAGGCCTGAGATCCAGGGATGGAGCTGGGCTATTGTTGGGGGTTGGCGGGGAGGGGGGGGGGGTTGTGTGCAGTGGTGTGAAGTTGGGGAAGGGGGGAGGAGGGCACTGTTCGGGAATAGAAGGGAAAGAGCCAGGGAACGACCCTAAGTAGAGAGCATTATGGGAAGGGATGGGATGGAGATAGACCGACCAGATGGCATCGGGTAATCTCAGAATTGTGACCTGGAATGTACGGGGCCTCAACAGCTACCTTAAACGTAACAAAGTGATGTTGTATTTAAAGAGGATGCGCGTAGACATAGCCCTGCTGCAAGAGACCCACCTCACTAGGGAAAGGCTGGAGGTGGTCAGGAGGAAATGGAAGGGCACTGTTGTGGGGGCGGCGTACTCGGCGTATGCTAGAGGGGTTATTACTTGGGTGGCGCCCCATGTGCCGTTTCGGGTGCTTGATTCTATGGTGGACCCGGAGGGTAGAATGGTGGTGGTAACGGGTCTCTTGGAAAACAGAGAAGTACACATCATAAATTTGTACGCCCCCAATAATGATACAGCGGCTTACTTTAGGACCCTCTACGGTAAACTTGGCTCCCTGGCAGGGAGTACGGTGGTGTGGGGGGGGGCTTCAACTGTACCGTAGATCCGAGAATGGACAGGTCCAAGGACAGGGCAGGAAAAACGGCACCGGTGGCTAAAGTGCTGAGTACCTTACTGAAAGACCTAGGCCTTGAGGATGCGTGGAGAAGGTTGCATCCCACGGATAGACAGTACTCACACTACGCAGCGCCACATGATTTGCACACAAGGTTAGATTACATGTTTGTAACAGCCGAGATAGTGAGAGACATAGAAGGGGCGGAATACAAGGCCCGAGTACTATCGGACCACTCGCCCTTGGTGGTAGACTGGAGACACCAGCCCCACGACTGCGGATCCCTACATGGAGACTTAGGACCGAAGCTCTGCAGGACGAGGGGTTTCGGGAGGGCCTGAGGGATGCCATCGAAGAGTACTTTGATATAAATACGGGAAGTGTAAGCTCTGTGGGCACACTGTGGGAAGCGTTTAAGGTGGTGGTGCGAGAGGTAGCTATTTCCCAAGCTAAGGGGCTACAGTGGGGGGTCGAAAGGGAACTTCAGGAGGTGGAAAGGGAGCTAGAGGATCTCACGCGTTGCGAGAGCACCGCTCATGGTAATAGAACCAAAGTAGAGGAGCTACAGTTGTCCTGCAGCGCACTCTGGGATAGACTGTGCAGGCTCAACTACAGGAAATATACAGAGAGGATACACGCAGGGGGCGACAAGCCAGGCAGACTGCTGGCCTGGCTGTATAAGAGTGAGAACCCCCGCTCAGTGATAAGTGTGATCCAGAACGAGAGAGGTTGCATATGCAACACCCAGAAAGAGGTAAATGAGGAATTCCTTAAGTTTTACAGACACTTGTATAAGGACACGGAGGAGGATATGTGTCAAGACATACTGGACACATTGGGGGACATTGAGCTGCCCACCTTGGATGATCTAGAACGCACTGAGTTAGATGCACCCGTCACCTCGGATGAACTGGAGGTAGTGATTCGAAACTTGCCCACTTGCAAGGCGCCGGGTTCGGATGGGCTGCCCAGCGAGTTCTACAAAACATACCAGCAAGAGTTGCTTCAGCCACTGCTTGCCACTTTCAACGAGGCCTATGAGCAGGGAGAACTCCCATTGTCCCTCTGTGAGGCTGTAATCATCCCACTGCTGAAACCAGGCAAGCCGGCCGTGGAGTGCGGGTCTTACAGACCGTTGTCCATGCTTAACCAGGACAGCAAAATACTCACGGCGGTGCTGGCTAATAGACTGAAGAGGGTGATTAAGAAACTGATGCACCCAGATCAGACGGGATATGTTCCAGGTAGGAACATCACCGATAACCACAGGAGGCTACACCATGTCATAGACCAAACTAAGGAAGACACGGGCGAGCTGGCTGTAGTGTCGTTAGACGCGGTCAAGGCCTTCGACTCGGTACGATGGCCCTGGCTGAAAGCGGTCCTGAAGGGGTACGGAATGGGACCTGGATACCTCAGATGGGTCCAGTTGTTTTATAGCACCCCGATGGCGAGGGTCAAGACAGGGTCCACAGTCTCAGATTCTTGGCAACTTTGCAGGGGGAGCAGACAAGGATGCCCCTGGTCACCAATGCTATATATACTGGCATTAGAGCCGCTGGCAATATGCCTGCGACAACAATATGGGGAGGTGGGTATAAGCACTGCCAGTGGAGAGCACCTGATATCATTATATGCGGATGATATGCTCCTTTATTTGCGTTACCCAGAGGAAAACCTACAGTACGTGCTAGAGGTAATAGAACGGTACGCTATCCTCTCAGGCATATCGGTAAACCCTGGAAAGTCCAGTCTGTTCCCTTTGGGCAGATATAGGAATGACCCGGTGCAGAGGCTGCCTGTCCTGCCAATACCATGGCAGCCCGTGACATTTAGGTATTTGGGAATAAACATTTACCACAAGGTCGAGGCAGAACACAAGCACAACACGGAAAAGGCGATAGAGGGGATCAAGAACAGCATGGTATTTTGGTCCAGTTTGCCCCTGACCATGATGGGGAGGGCGGCCTTGCTCAAGATGGTGGTCCTGCCTAGACTTTTGCACTTCTTCGTAAACGTCCCATTTCTGATACCTAGGAGCCTATTCGCGAAACTTCATAGCGTGTGCAGGGGTTTCGTGTGGGGCAGCTCTAGGAATAGGGTTGCTCTGTGGAAGCTCCAGAACCCATGTGACGGGGGGGGGTAGCCCTGCCTAATTTTGAACTCTATTACCTGGCGGGGCAGCTGCAGTATGTGGCCAGGTGGCTCTCGGCTGAAGACTCGGCGGAAGCCAGGCTCCTGCGTGGAGACACAGCCCCATACTTTCTGATGGAAGTGGTGTGGTTGTGCAGAGACAAACTGGTGGGCAAGGGGCAGCTACTGAGGCTGGGCTGGGAGATCTGGCACAGGACATGGAAGATTGGGTGGGACACGGAGCCGTACTCCCAGCAGGCCCCTTTGGCGGCGCTGTGCGGGAGCGACCCTCAACTACTTGAATCGGTCCGCAGATACTGGGAACAGGTAGGCTTAGCCACCCTCGGGGACATATGGCAGGAAGGGGAGGCAGTGGACTTTCAGAGGTTGCAGGAAGAGACGGGAGTACATGGTGGCCAATATATAACCTACACTAGGCTTGTGAGAAAGACTAGAGAAAGATGGCCTGAGACAGTGCTAGCGGAAGACCCAGACGCCTCCCTGGAAACCATGTATGATGTTTCAGAGGGCGGGCACGAAATATCGAGGATATATGAGCTCCTGCGAGTAAGGGCAGGGAAGGAGTTGCTCCAATTGAGACAAGATTGGGAGGAGGAGGTGGGAGGACCCATGACAGATGGGCAGTGGGAACGGGCCCATAGGTACCACAAAAAGGTGTCCCGAAACGCGAGATTCCAACAGCTTCAATTGTATGTTACCCACAGGGCTTATTTAACCCCCGGGAAGATTGCAAAGTTTGGGGGACCAGCTACGCAGCAATGCCCCAGGTGTGGAGAGGTGAATGCGGGACTGCTACACATGTTTTGGGCTTGCCCGGAGGTGCATAGATTTTGGGACGAGGTCAAGACGAAACTGGCTGGTGGGGGGGTGGTGCTGGATGTGGAATCGGCCTGGGCATGCATGCTTGGGCTTTTTCCTAGACCCCGGCATTTGAAACACATAAGCAAGATGAAGGACCTGGCTTATGTTTTGGCCAAACGTAGGATTGCCATGGGCTGGAAGGCGGCCCACAGACCTAGGGTGGAGTTATGGTGGACGGACCTCTTGAGGTGGGCGGAAGCTGAATCTGTAGTCTGGTTTGAAGCGGTCACCAGGGGGGGCGAGGAGGAAGTAGGGCCCTTTCTGGCCTGGCGGCAACTGGTGGCCTCGTTGGCAAACCCTCACCAGGGCGACAACAAAACAGAGGACCCGGAAGATGACTGCCTAAGTATTGTGCTACCCAATGATGCTCCCGTAAATGACATGTGAGAACCGGCTGTAGTTTAAGAGGGGAGGGGGGAGTTGGGGAGTTTTGATGAAAATGTGCTGGAATATGATGCTTTCTATGTTTTGAAACAGTGGTAGTGTGTTTGTTTGATTTTAAAATTAAAATAAAAATATTTAAAAAAAATATCAGGTGAGCGTAACAGAACACAAAGCCTTTAAACCATTTCCACCTGGGAGTCATAGAGACATCTGAAACTAATCAGTTAGCCCAGCTTTTGGGACAATTACGCGGTGAGGTATGCGCAGCCCGGCAGGAAACCAATGTCTTAATGCGAGAATTAATCGTCACAAAAGACCGTACTGATGAACTAAGCAAAAAGCTACTACAAACACAGGCGGGGCAGGCTCCATTGGCCAGATTCGCGCCATCCGTCGCTACACCATCATCAGTCAATCCAGTACAGATAAAGTTGCCCGGGAGCAGTACCCCTGGCACCAGCAGAAAGGTTTAATGGAGACCCCAGAAGGTACGCAACATTCATGAACCAGTGCCGCCTCCATTTTCTTTGTAGGCCTGGGGCTTTCCCAAATGACCAGGAGAGGGTGGCCTTCATGTTCTCATATTTGAGTGGAAGTGCCTCAGACTGGTTGGTACATTTAGTGTGCCGGGATGACCCATTACTGCAGAACTTAAGGGGTTTTCAAAAGGAGATGGAAAAGTCATTTGCTGGACACTTGCATGGACAAGATCTTGATAACGAGCTCCTGTCCCTACGCCAAGGGAATCAAGATTTGCTGACTTATATTGCCACCTTTAATAGACTAGTTGTAGAAGAGGGGTGGCCAGAAAATAAAAGAACCATGTTGTTTCATCGGGTCTTACGAGGAGACCTGAAGGATGTCCTTGCTCCAGTGGTAGACCCACCTAAGGACTGTGCAGAGTTTATCAATCTGGAAGATCAGTTGGACCACAGATTACAGGATCGAAGAACAGACCGAAGTAGACTTCAAAATCGTGCCATGTACATACGTTCAAAAGATAATGTTCAACGTCCATCAGAAAATATCACAGAACCCATGCAGATTGGAGGAGTACGACTGTCATGATGCCTACCCCCGGGGACCCAGACCACGTCCAGCAACCCCGGAAGCAGGCATCAAGTTATCCTAAGCAAGCCCAACAACCCCTGCTCGGGGCTATTTGGGTCCAGTCTTGGCGCCTATGGCGCCAGGCTCATATGGAGAGTCAGTCCTGGTGCCATAGGCACCAGGCTCATAGAGTAAAACTTACCTGATGCAGACCATGCTGCAAACTTACCTGATACAGACCATGCTGCAAGAGCTCCAAGCCAAAAGAAGCTTGGAAGGGACTACTTTACTTAGGGACTATTTTTCACTCGGGCGGGGCTGGGGAGGAATACTTACCTGGGACTACTTTGGAAGCTATTTAAACCACGCCCGAAGAGCAGCACACGCTTCGCGTTATTCTGCATCCAGCAGCGTAACGCTCACCCTGCCTGCAAGTCTGCATCCAGCCTTCTGCCACACCCGCCTCGAGCTTGGAGCTCCTAGAAAAAGGGAGAAAGAAGGAGAAAAGGTTAGAACAAGAGCAATACATTTAATCCTTACCTGAATTCCCGATCCATCGCGCCTTCGAGCTGGAAGAAAGAAGTTATTTTATGCACGTCGCCTCGCCTGCTGCAGCACCGCCCTGAACTGACCGGCCTTTGCAGCATCTTCACATTCCACTGCATCCTCCTGCATGTTCCCGCCGCTCTCCAGCATCTAAGGAGACGACAAGAACAGCAAGGTGAGCTAAGGGAATACACAGAGGAATATTAGTTACCCCTCAAAGACTTACCTGATTTTACCACCGTGGGTACTATTCCTATTCATCGGTTGGCGCAGCTTACACTGCATCTTCGCCGAACCCCGGCCCCTAAGGGGAAACAAAAGGACAGCAAGGTGAAACAAAGGGACTAACAAGGGGAACCCTCCTCACCACAATAGTCTTACCTGATTTTACCGCTGGAGGTATTATTCCCCAAGACTTCAGACTTTCTCTCTGCGCCTGAATAAGGGAGAAAGCAACAGGTTACATATTGACTTTATTTTATCGAACTGTGTTGGAAAATACAAATCCTTACCAGAATACTACCGGTTGCCACGAGGAACTCTTCATTAGGGTGAAGCTGCAACCTACAAGGAATCGTACAAGAGTGAAAGTCAGGCATTTGAACTTTTACAAACTTTATACTTACGGCGTCTTGCCGGGAATCTCAGAGTCAATATTGTTCTGGAACTCACCAATTCCTTCGAGCCAGTGAAGCAACTGGTTATCAACGCGACCCTGAGCTCAATGCAGGATGGAGAGCTCATCTTTTCAAACCATCAGGTGAGACTATAAGAGGGGACATCAAAGGCGATCTGTGGGGAGAACAGCGGGGGGTGATTTACGCTCAACTCCACGGGTGGTTAATTCCCTTTCTCCATTTGCAGAAGAATATTCCTACGGGCCAAGCAAACGAAGCTAGGTGGGCCAGTCCAGTCCGTCATCTTGGCCCTACCCGTCACATTGGTGGAGACCGCAGCTGTCTAGTTCCGATCGGCGCCTCTGTGGGAGCCAGGTGAGCGTAACAACGACCCCCTTTAACCAAGGTTGAAAGAGACAAGAGGAGACAGCTACAGTTATGCCTATACTGCGGTAAATTGGGTCACTACCTCAAAGAATGCCCAGTGAAACCACCAAGGAAGGTAGTAGGCGCTACAGAGAAAGAAGATGATGGAAAGGAATCGGAAAACTAGCAGGCCCGGCAAGCGTAGAGGTCTGCTTGTCGAGCGGGAAGGATGAGTCATAGACCTCACATTTCACCCTACCAGTAACCTTGATCAATCACCAACAACTGTCACGGATGCATGCCATAGAGGCATGTATAGACAGCAGAGCAGTTGGTAATTACATAGATCGAGATCTGGCAACAGAAATGGGACTTCCCTTATGCACAAAACTAACAACTGAAAAGGTAACTACTGTTGACGGTACAGAAATTGCTTGGGGACCAGTAACCCAATGCACAACAGAATTAACCCTTCTGTGTCAGGATGGACATCAAGAAGCAATCACGTTTGACCTCATCAAAGCTCCTCAGTTCCGGTTGATCTTAGGGATGCCATGGTTAGTAACTCATAATCCCCACTTAGACTGGTGTGCAAAGAGACTGACCTTTTCCGACTAATGCGCCCCGCTTGCTACCCGAAATCAATACCACAGCCAAACCTGAAATCTGTTCAAGGAATAGCATCGGGGATCGTGGAACCAATGGACACCTTACCAAAAGAATATCAGGATTATCAAGATGTTTTTCAGAAGGAACAGGCTAACACATTACCGCCACATAGGCCCTATGACTGTCAGATCGACCTGATACCTGGCGCACATGTTCCTTGTGGTCAAATTTATGCACTTACGGAAACTGAAAATCTCCACTTGAAGTCCTATCTGGATCAATACCTGGCTAATGGGTTTATCCGCCCGTCAAAGTCACCGGCAGCCTCTCCCTTATTCTTCGTACCCAAGAAGGAAGGAGATTTGAGGATTTGCATCGAATATCGTGCACTTAATCAAAGCACAGTAAAAAAATGCTACCCTTTGCCCCTTATCCCGGAACTGTTGGACCAAGTAAAGGATGCCCGAATCTCACCAAACTAGACCTCAGAGGAGCATACCACCTTGTACGTGTTAAGAAAGGGGATGAATGAAAAACCGCGTTTTGCACCAAGTATGGCCTGTACGACTATCAGGTAATGCCTTTCGGGCTGTGCAACGCTCCCACAGCGTACCAATACTTCATGAATGATGTAATCGATGTCTGTGCCCTGGTCTATATTGACGACATCCTGGTGTATTCCCCCTCTGAAAGAGATCATGTGGAACATGTTCACTTAGTCCTTGCAAAACTTCGCCAGCACAAACTGTACGCTAAACTCGAGAAATGCTCCTTCCATGTCACCGAAGTTGAGTTCCTCGGTTTTGTTCTCTCGCCAAAGGGAGTCAAGATGGATTTACACAAAGTAAAAGCCATCCTTAATTGCCTGTCACCTTCTTCACTTAAAGGAACCCAAAGCATGCTCGCTTTGTGAATTTTTATCGCCGATTTATTCCAGATTTCTCATGGATAGTCCACCCAATCACATCGTTATTGAGAAAAAACAACAAAAAATTCCAATGGACTGAAGAGGCGTAACAGGCCTTTCAAGAACTCAAGAAAAAAATCACCTCTGATCGACATCCACGCCCTGATCTCCCCTATGTAGTGGAAACTGATGCTTCCAGCGTAGCTATGGGAGCAGTTCTCTCTCAAAGAGATCCAGAGAGAGGCCAATATGGCCTTTTGGTCACATAAATAATCACCACCAGAACTTAACTATGCAATTACAGGCAAAGAATTGTTGGCAATAAAATCAGCCTTCAAAGCCTGGCGGCAGTATCTATTAGGTGCCAGACATACCATCACAGTAATCACAGATCACCAAAACCTTCAATACCTAAAATCAGCAAAAGCCCAATCGACACAACAGTTGCGGTGGGCTCTATTCTTCGCAGAATATGATTACATAATAAGATACCGACCAGGAGTACGGAATGGGAAGGCCGATGCCTTGTCTCATATGGTTATTGAAGAGAAAATGAACAGTACCCTGGACCCTGTTGCCATCATCCCAAGTGATCAACTACTGGGACTCACCACCACATTGACTCTGAGTGAACTACAAGATAAGATTCAAACCTTAATGAACCCCGAGATCTTGCAGAAATGGAATTCCCAAAATGAACATCACACGGTTCTGGATGGTTTACCCTACTTCAGGGAACGATTATATCTACCAAGTAAAGATCTGCACAAATTCGTCATGTCTGGTTATCACGATTCCCTGATCGAAGGCCATCCCGGGAACTGCTAAGACTCTAGCCAAGGTTAAACAGAATTAATAATAAAGACAGAAACCAGTGGGCCTCCTACAACCACTGGATATTCCACCAGCTCCCTGGCTCCCTGGCATACTCAATCTCTTGATTTTATTACGGACTTACCTCCCTGTCAAGGTTTTAATACCATTCTGGTGGTTGTAGACCTGTTCTCTAAAATGGCACATTTCATTCCATTCAAAGCACTTCCTAACACTACCGGTCTGTTAAAAGCATTTCTTGAACAGATTATGAAACTGCATGGATTCCCCTCAGTCCTAATCTCAGATCGTGGAAGCCAATTTGTATCCAACTTCTGGAGGAAATGTTGTACCATGGCACAAATTGATGTTCGATTATCCACTAGCCATCACCCCCAAATGGATGGACAAACAGAAAGAACAAACCAGACATTAGAACAGTATCTACGTTGCATGCTGCATCAATTGGAAGAGAATTGGAAAGACTTGTTATGGATAGCGGAATATGCATACAATAACTCCAAACACACCAGCAAGGGACAAAGCCCGTTCTACACAATATATGGAAGACATCCACGTACCTCTGAACTAGACTCCCCCACGACCTTGGAAATGCCAGCGGAAAAGACTCTACAGACAAGCATAACCCAAGCCTTCAAAAGGGCAAATGAACATTTACTGCAAGCCAAAGACAGACAAAAACAATTCTCAGACCGGCATCGAAAGAAAGCTCCCGATGAAGTCTGGTTGGCATCAAAACATGTGCCCATAAAAGGTACCCAGACCTTTCATCCAAGATATCTAGGACCCTATACCATCGAATCCATAATAAATCTGGTGGCCGTCAAGTTAGCCTTACCACCAAGCATGCAAATTCATCCGGTGTTCCATGTGTTACTTGTAAAACCTGTACAACCAGGAACCCGAGTCTTAACACCACCAAAACCTGTGCTAGTTGATGGAGAGCCTGAATTTGAAGTTAAAAATATCCTGGATTTGAAACGTATCAGATCTAAGCTATACTATTTAGTGGACTGGAAAGGGTACTGTCCTCAAGACAGAACTTGGGAACCAAGTGAACATATTCACGCACCACGCCTAATTAAGAGGTTTCACCTGGATAACCCCACCAAACCCGGACCGGACAGGAAGCATACCATGAGAGGGGCCTTGGGGGGAGTGCTGTCGTGACCACTGTGAGGGGGCACAAGTTGTGACACAAGCAGGCTTCCACCAGAACCCCGAGGGCCTTAAAACCACTGCAAAAGGGCTTGTGCAGCCAGTCCTGGCGCCTTTGGCACCAGGCTCATATGTAGGAAGGAAGGGCTGTTCAAACTTGGTCCCATTTATGTACATGGGCCTTTATATCCAACATGCAAGCACCCACACAGTCTAGTTCTAAGAACCAAGCCATGCGGTCTAGTGTTTTGGGTGTGGCACGCCTGGAACTACTTTCTCTGGTACTACTTTACCTAGGCTATATAAACCACACCCTGACTGCAGAACACGCTTTGTGTTATTCTGCAACCAGCAGCGTGACACTCACCGTGTCCAGCTCCTGGTCTTCAGCATCTTCCTGTAATCCTGCAAGAACAAGAACAAGATTTTTCTGTCTTACCTGAGAAAACACCATCCAGCACTCAGCATCTCAACTGGGCTGCAATCTGTGGAAACCAAGAGAAGAAGAAACATCACTCACCTGTGAGTACTAGCTTAAGGACTTCCTGCGAACCGCTACCACAGCTGCTGTTCGAACATTGCGACCTGCAATAACGAGAAAGGGAAAAACAATATTACAACGCGTGCTTCCAAAACATCGAATTCCATCAGTCTTACCTGAATTCCATCGCGCTACGCCACGCTTCGATCCGGAGCACCACAGCAACATCTGCAAAGGAAAAGAGACATATTCAAGTTCGCTTTCAATATTAAACAACCACACAGCGCTGTACTTACCTTAACGGATTCCGGGGGCCTGTTTTTCATCGCGCTCTCATACACTCGCAGCACCACAACGGCCTGTGAGGAGAAGAAGAAGAAAACACAGGTTAGCTTTAAAAGACAATAAAGGCGCTGCGTTTTGCGCTTTCTATAACCTAGAAAGGTGTCTCTCCATCCTGTACGCCAGCATCAAGACCTTCGCACCTGAAAAGAAGGAGATAAAGACATTAACGAATTCCCACCATAAACAGAACAAAGACTTACAATTAACAAGCCTACCTGACTGCCAGCAGCTTCGGGGTCACAGCAGGCCTGGGCTCAAGGAAGGCGTACTGCACCTGTGAAGCAACGTGGGCAGCTTGCCAACAAATGTCAAGCACCCCTGCACAAGAAACGCAGGACGGATAGCTCATCCTACAAAAAACTAAGATTAATTATTCAGCACTTGGCAACTACACATCCAGGGTTCCAGATCTCAGAGCCTTCCAGACGCCCCCAGGGATATCAGGTGAGAGTAACATTCACCATGAAAAATGCAACGTGCTCTGCTAAGTTCGGTATGAACCAGTCTTCAGCGAGTGTTGCTGCAAGATTCTCTTTTGCCATCTGTGCTGGATAGTGTAACTTTTCCAATGCTATTTTTAACAGGGCTATAGGCATTACTGGTTTACTAGTGCTGTCTTGTTGCCACAAGCTTTCGGAGGGGTTTAAAGAACACCCTTGCCGCTTCCAAAGATTTTTCTCCTCCTGGGGTGCCCCCCCTTGGAGTTCCATCAACTGTGTTTGTCCCATATTATTGTAGCTTTCAGGTTCACTCCGTGCGACAGTCATTTTTTCATTTACATTAGTGACTTCCACATCCATGATCGTCTCACTCTTGGATGCCATATGCTTGGCTTCTGTGTCTGCTGCTTGAATTCCACGTGAGATGAATATCTGTCCCCCTCGTGTGGGTGGCGCATTTCACGACCGCTATGCCCACTGGGAGCTGTAGTGCCTTAATCACCCTATCCAATAGGGCTGCGTGCTGTACTGCCGTGTCATCCACTCCGAAGTAGCCCCTCCTCTTCCAGCGCGCTAAGCCTGCGTGCACTGTTAATGTCACATAGGCGGAGTCACTGTAACCATTACTTCCTGATCTGCGTGATTCTCAATCTCGAGTATTAACGCCAATAATTCTGCAGCGTGTGCTGAATAATGGGATGTAATCGTGCACTAAGAAGCACTCGAAACTCTCAATTTGCTGTGTGCTTCATCACAGCAGTGCCTGTATATCTTTGTCCATCATTTTGATCGATTCTCGAGGAACCGTCAACGAGGACTATTTCTCCTTCTGCCAATGCATTTTCTTTTACTCTGGGAATTCCATCATAGAATTCTTCATAATTTGCACAGTCATGTATTGGCTCTCCTTCAGTGACTGGTTCTGCTATGAACATAGCAGGGTTCGCTATCTTGCATCAAACTATTTTAATCGATGGATTCAATATGATCACTTCATAGGCAGAAGATCTCTGAGATGTCAATGTGCCCTTCGGTTTCTGTAGACTACCAAATAGCGTGTGTTCGACGTACAACATCATGGAGCATCCCATCACAATGGTTGTAACCTTCTCTATTGCGAACGCTGCGGCAGATAAACTTTGTTCGCAGGGAAAATGACCTCTTGTCACTGGGTCCAAATTGCCACTATAATATGCCAGGGGCTTGTACCCCAATGTGGTTATCTGTGTGTGCACTGCCGTCATAACCCTGCCATTCGTGTGTGAAAACAGGTAGAATTCCTCTACATAATTGGGAATCCCTAAAAGTGGTGCCGTGCAAATAGCTCTCTTGAGTTCAGCAAATCCTTCCTCCATGGTCTCAGACCATTCAATCTTTTCTTTCGTCAACTGTGCATTCTTTAGGGCCTGTAACAAAGGCTTGGTATATGAGCTGTAGTCGAAGACCCATGCCCTGACATAATTGCAAAGACTTAAAAAGCTCTGCATCTGCTTTATCGTGTGTGGCTTGGCTGTGTTCGGTATGGCTTCAGCCCTTTCTGGGGTAACCCTTTTCCCCTCATGTGATATCAGCTGACCTATGTATAGCACTTCTTGATGACAATATTGTAACTTCTCTTTGTCAACCTTATATCCTTTTTCAGCCAATATGGTCAATAACTGAATTGAATTGTGTCTGCATCTCTCCTCTGTCGTTCTGCAAATTAAGATGTCATCCACATATTATAAGACAACACTTTCTAATGCAATATTGCTTAGGTCCATCTGCAGGACTCTGTTAAAAATAGAAGGAGTCTCACAGTTCCCCTGGGGTAGCCTTGTGCTTTTCAGACACATTTGTCTGAACGTGAATGATGTCAGATCTTGTGAGTCTCGATGCAATGGGATTGAGAAAAATGAATTTTCCAAGTCAATCACTCTGAAATATTTTGCCTCAATGGGTATATTACATAGAATTGTAGCCAGGTTAGGGACTAAAAGGAACTCGGTCTCAACAATATCATATATTGGATGTAAATCCTGAATTAAACACCAAGACCCTCCCTTTGATTTTTTTTGATAGGGTAAACTGCAGTATTACATGACAACTGTGACATCACTAAGATGCCCTGCTCCATCATAGCCAAAATTGTCTTAAAAATTCCTTCATCTGACTCCCTGGACATGGGATATTGTCGTGCTTTTGGTAGTATTGCTCCTGGCTTCAGCTTGATTATCACCTCTCCGACTCCTTTCAACAAGCCTACCTCATAGTGCCCTGTGGTCCACACTGAGATAGGCACCTGGGCCATGTCGTCCTCAAAATATTCAGGACGGTTCTGTGCCAACATCATTCGCTGAGGCACTTCTCTTTTGATCATTTTCACCCAAAAAGTGAGATTTACCTCAACTGCTGTTTCTCCCCTATCTGTTTGCTCATCAAACAGATTGTCATCAGTGACATCAGTCAATCTGTACCCTTCTTCAATGGCGATTACTGTGCACAATTGTCGGCCTTCATCATCACTACCATCAATCAAAGCCATTTTCCCTCGTATCGCGGCTGTGTGTATCATCAAGGGATTGATCATTAGATCTCGACCCATGATGTTTACTGGGGTTTGTCATGAATATAATAGTGGTACATTCATATCACATTCTCCTATAGAGACTGGAAGTGCGTCTGTAAAAGGAACACAACTTGTAGCTCCTGTGAAACACTGAATATTTATAGCATCGCCGGACTGGGAAAACTTGCCTTCACGTATACACGAACGTATTGCACCCGTGTCAACTAAGAAGGAATATTCTTTATCCCCTATAATGACATCCACCCTTGGTTCCTGATGAGGGTCTGGTGTCACTGCTAGGATAGAACACATCAGGGTTCCCAGTGAGCTGTCCTAGTCATATATAATTTTGTCCCACCTTGTGCGAATGGACTTCCCCCATCACTAGTGTTACTCCTCATTCCAGGGTTCGCGGCCTGTCCTGCACTTACTGTCTGCGACAGTTGCATTGGCAACTGCTGATACTGTCCTTGTGGAAAATACATTGAATTCTAAGGTTGCAAGCTTTGCTGTGCTCCTGGCGTTTGTTGTTGCACTGTGTGATTCTGTGCAACTCCATTTCCTCCCTGCTGTAAAAACACAGGTGGATTCACCAAACCTGCTCTTGTTCCTTGGTCGTTTTGCATCATGCCTTGACTTCTGCATGTGCGTGCTAGATGTCCTGTCATCCCACACAACCAACATACTGGCGGTGGTCTGATGATTTGCCCATTTGACATATCTTGATTGCCACTTTGCATGTTTTGAAAGCCTCCTTAATTATTCTGAAAACCCCCCTGATTACTCTGCCATCCTCTTCCTTTAAATCCTCTTCCCCTGGGATAAAACCCATTATTGCCCCGATTATTCAGCTGTGGATTATTGACTTTCTGCATGCTCGACCCATCTGTGCTAGTTATCATTGCCCCTTCAATGGCAAATTTTGAAAATATCTTCTGCAGTAATTTTGCCTCTTCACCCTTTCATGCAGCCTCTTTTTTTGCGATTCTTTTCTTGCAGCAGCCTGCGATAGTGTGCTATAGTCAACTGTATTTCAGACCCCGGTTTGGCCTCGATTCCTACCAATTTCTTGAGCTGTTTTTGTACCTGATCCAGCAGCCCTTGGCATAATATATGTAAAGCACGGGTATAGATTTCCCCCAAGATTCCCGAGTCTCAAGTACCCACGCTCTTGGAAATTCTGGATGCAAATCAAAGGGTCCTCTGACTCCTTCATTTTGTGTGTCATTATAGCTCCCATGTCAGAAGTATCTGGATATAGCAATCATAATCCTTTCCATACCGCGGATCTGCAATTATTAAATGGAGCTCCGTCATGCGTGGTATTAGCTGTGGTCAAATCAGGGTAACCTGCCTGTGTCCACACATCATCTGCTCTATCACCGAGTATGGCGATTAAGAGACCTTTGATATCCCCTATAGCTAACGTGTTCCCTCCTGTCATTTTTTCTATCTTGTGTATCCCTTTTCCGGCTCCCAATGTCAACATGGGAAGCTTATTTTTCAGATTTTCCCAATCCATGTGTGGCCATGAAATATATTGTGGTCTTGTTCCACCTTTCTCGAGCAACGGAAATTGGGATGCATACCCCTCTCTCTCTTCTCTCATTATTCTTCTGTCTATTGCAGGAGTAATATTCCAGCATCGCTGCCTACCTGGCAATGTCCTTAGCCGGCTCACATAGGGTGGTGGAGACACCCCCCTCTGACCGTGAGATACTTCTTTGTGTCGGTCTGACTGTGGGGCTGATTCTTATGCCCTCGGTGCAGACCCACGAGAATCTAACCATCTTATCCCTTTCCCTCCTGAGAATTGTTTTTCGCGTCTCCTCTCTTCCTCCTTTTCCTCATGTTCCACTCTTTCGGTGTCTGACATTGTCTGTGCCCAGCTCGTGCAACTTCACGCATCCTCTTTGTTCCTACTGATTTCCAACCTATGTAGGTACAGCTCTCTACTTCTACTACTTTGGGAGACGTCCTCAGCATCGTACAGCTGAGTGCTCTCCAGGCGCTCATCTTACCCCTCCCATTGGGGTACTTGTTCTAGCCCCATTTCATCATATATTCTATCGACCGTCTCTCCGATGCTTCTGGTGTCGAAGTCATCCTCGATATTCACCCTAGAAGTGCCTGGTACTGAGTCGTACTCAGGAAAGAATTATTCTATGTCTTCCCAATCTACTACTGGCTCAGGTTTTTTAACCTCCCTTTCCAGATATTCAAAATCACATGCTCTCTGTCTTCGCTTTCGTTCTACATCGTCATCGAATTCTCTGCGCTTCTTCTCTGACCCTATCTTCTTCCTCTTTCTTTGCATCTCTAGGCTCATTTGCCCTTCGGATTTCCTCATCCCTTCGTCTCTTTATTCTTTTCTCCTGTATCCTTGGTTCTTCCTCTATCCTTTGCTGCTCTTGTCTGTTCTGAACATTGGCTGCTCTCTGCTTACGATCGCATTGTCTTTCTTGCTCTTTGTGACATAACTGTTCTCGTCTCTGCCTGTCTTTCTTCCTTATTCTTTTGTCTCTCAATCCTTTTTCTTTTTCCTTCTCTTTTCCGTGTAAATCATCTAGCTTCTCTTTTTGTTTCACATCATCTATGCCTTTGCCATCGAGTTTCAATAAAATCTGACCTCCCATCCATTCTTTCTGTGTGAATGCTATCTCATCAGTTCTATCATCATTTCCTTTCCATCTTTTGCCTTCTCTCTCCGTGTCGAGAGATGTACTTGCTTGTACCTGGTCTTTTCTCTCGTTCGCCCATTTCTACTTGTCCATCAGGACTTTAGAGGTGATATCTCTATCTCTGTCTTTGTCAAGGTTTTCGTCACTACTTTGCGTATGTGACTCATATGCTGGATTGCTATACCCTGTAGCTGCTTTGAGTTCTCTTAGTGGGTATAACCCTTCGTCCTTACTGCCTTCAGTTTTTGGTTCAGATGGGGCGGGTGGCGCTGAAGGCGTCTCACCCCCCTCTGTGCATACATTAAGTATCCAGTCTAATGGCGGCTCCTTCTCCTTATCCTGTTGATACATCTTCCACAACTCTAGATTAGCTAGGCGATTGTCTAACTTTTTGCCCGTGTATGTGGCGTGCAAGTATGTCGTCATGTACTGTAGGACGGCTTTAGATAACGATCCACCTTGGGGGCATGGCATAAACATCTTGTTTGCGGTTCCTTTACCCCATTCTGCACTGTACTTTTTCAGTTTAGGTGCATGTTTTGGCAACTGTTTGCACAGGTGTACTAATGGAGTCATGGCTTCCATATTTAAATATGTTCACTTTCTCTTTATATAACACTTAAGTTTTTCATTACTTCAAACAATTTCAACAGTATGAGCGAGCACCAATTGTCGCAAGCTCCAATCCTGTTTTTTCCACAACATTTTTATATCTTCTATTTTAATCAATAAACATCAGGTTGTATTCTTCAATATTTCAATTATCGAGTCGCGTAATTTTGATGCTAGTTCCTCGAAGGAAAACATTTCATCCTATGACGTCACAACAAATAACACGTAAGACAGACATTTCACAGATTAGACAAACTCCAGCTGGTTAGACAGACCTCTGCCCCGACATGGAGTGTAAACTCATCCCTTTCACAAGCGCCTTTAACCGCTGTGGTGACCTATTTGTTCCTTTTTTATTCAGGACTGTGTATGCAAGTTTCTTCTAGCCGCTATATTAAAGCATAGGAATTAGGCGTATCCTCTCTCTTCTCGGGTGTCCTCCCCGGTATCCTCTCTCTTCGTGGGTGTCCTCCTCTGTATCCTTTTTCTTCTTGGGTGTCCTCCCCGGTATCCTTTTTTGCCACTTAGTCACCCTTTGAGTCACTATTACCTTCCCCATATATATATATATATACATTCTACTCACTTCTGACTATATTTTGTTTTCCCTCCTCCCTCCGGTACCTTTCGCTTACTTGTTCTAAGGCATGCAATTTTTGCCAACGCATTTAGTCTTTTTCACTAACCATTCGCATGTTTCCTCTCTGAATGCTCGGGATCACCGCCTTCGTCACCGCCTCTCCTGCCGTTCGCCCTCTCAGCTGCCCGTAAGAATGGGACAGGGTTACGTGGGGAAATACAGGTCCCTTCAGACCTCTGCCTGCAGGTTCTACTTTTTACGCTAACCACTGTCCCGTAATATTGCCGAGGACCTAGAGTTACTTTATGTCGACAGTCAATGGGTGTCTTATCTACTCGATAATCGATAACCATCTGATCTCTGCTACCAAGTGTACTCCGGGACACCCAACCGGCCCAAAGAATCGGGGTTTGCCCAGTAGCACTTTAAGATAAGATAGCAGCACCCATGAGATGGATGGGGGTGCAGATTAATACTCCAACACCAAATCAATAATGACAACTCAACGGTTTGGCAAAGGGAGTCAATTTAATGACAAGTACAAAAAACAGGGCGTCTCATGAATATCAGTGGATGCGTGATCTTCTCTCTCACTTCACAACTCCAATGAACTTCATAAAAAACACATAATTTATACTGAAAACTCGTCATCACTGACATGTAAAGCTTAAAAGTTGGCATGCAATTCTATTGGTTCAGGAAAGGTAACTTTAATAAAGGTACTATTTCTGTATATGGTAACGGAGTAAGGGGATTGGGTAAACACTACCAGGTGGGGCATCTAAGCCCTTCCTTCAAAATGGCTACTGTGGATGTCACTAAAAGTACGACATCCCATTGGTTCTACTAACTATAGGATCCGATATTACTAGGTCAATTATGATTGGGTTGGCACCAACCCCACTCATACATTTCCACTTTGCCTAGCAGTGCGTAAAATGGTCGGTCAGGTGCAGGTTGCCCCCTACTTGCCCCCGGCCTTCCCCCAATTATTGTTACAAGCAATCATCACTTTAGTGACCATGTGTCAACTATTTCACTGTGGTTGGCCTCGAGACTGCATCTCCTGTCTGGAAAAGTTCTGATATCTTCGCCTGGCCCACTGCCATGCGTAGGTGCGAAAGTCTCACTTCTTCTCACTCGGCTGGTCACGTGATTCAGACACCGTGAATTTGCTTCTTCTTCATGTAAATCATGTATTTGATTTTCGTTTCACCCACCACCTGCCTTCGGTTTGTTATCGCGACCTTTCAGAGCAGGATATTCTGTTCTTTGCTTCAATTAATTGTAGCTACTCTTTGTCCATTTTAACTGATCTGACCTTGGCTTCTTTGACATGATTTGCCTCTGCTGAGTTTCGTTTCTGCCGTTTATTCTCGATTTTGCTTAATACGAAGGTGTCCTTGTGTGGCCTTTAGTAACCTTTGGGTTGAATCTGCTTCTTGTGCAAAGTGGAAGTATACTTATATAACATGCTTCTTTTGAAGAAGATATGTATAGGTGCCGCTTGCCGCACTATCTTTCTACTAAGCATAGCAAGCCACATGATTTTCTTAGCTTTCTTGCGGTTGCAAGCATATGTACATATGTAAACTGACTGAATATCTTCATCATGCTTACAGCATTTTTTGACATCGTCCTTTCACTTTAGGTCCACGATGTCCCTTGTTCATGGTGTTTCGTCTCTTTACGTCATTCTCTGGTCGTCATCTCTTCTATATGTGAGTCAGTCCAGGTGCTTGTGCCGTCACCACTCATCTTCCATTAAGACCTTTTTGGTTTCTTCAGGGACTGTACTTAGACAATCTTCATTTCGTTTCATTTGTTGATATGGTTTTCTCAATGGTTAACTTACTGTCCATGGTTTCCTTGGTATAGGTACTTCAATAGATGATGTTCTTCTGAAAGGTACTAGACAGAGCCAAACTGCGGCTCTCTGCTGGTTTATTTGCTCCTCATATGTCATGTATTTCGGTGTGAACATTCCTGGTAATTCAAAATGGGCGGTTGGAGTGCGGGCTGTACTGGGGACCTCCTCTACAGTCTGGATCCAAAGGCGAGGCTGTGCCCTGGCCACCTGAGAGAGAGAGATTCCGGGGCACTAGTAGGTTTCTCACAGCCACAAGCTCAAAGATCTGCTGGAAATCCCGGACCCCATTTTACAGGGGGCTTTGGACTCCATAGACCCATCTCTGTAATGTGATTATTTTTTCTCCCAGTGAGTGTCAGTTATGGACACTTTGTTCACTAAATATGCACTGCTTTCATCACGGACGATAAAGAAAAAATATAAGCCATAGTATTCTCCCACCTTAGCCTTATTAAGGGCAAAATACGGGCAGCGGAAAGATAATGGAGGAAACCTAGAACACCAGACAAATCCTTGAATGTTAAAATAGTGCTGAAAGAATATAAGGTGGCCATTTTTAAAGCTAATTCAGAGTTTTTGCATGGAAAGATCGAATCAGTCAATAATCGTTGCAGATAACTTTTTTCACTTATTGCCAGTTTTTGTCACCCAAGTAGTATTTCTTCTCCCATTGAAGTTTCAGTAGACCAAGCTAACGCTTTTAATGTGTTCTTTACAAACAAGATTAAAGCTATTCAAGAGAAGATTTCTCAGAGCAGGCCGATGGTTCCGAACCAAATCAACTTATCATCTTCACAAACTACTGTGTCTGAAGCTGATGAACACCAGTGCGTTGAGCACCTGTTCAACTTTAAAGTAGTTTCAGAGGATGCTATCCTGAGCATGATGAGGACACTTAGGCCCACTAAAATGTGTTCTATGAACTGTCAGCATGCACAATACAATGCTTGCAGGTGAGATCACTCCTTTCATGACATTATTTGTCAATGCATCAGTCTGAGAAGGTGTGTGCAGACTAAGCTTAAAATGTCCATTATAACACTGCTGCTGAAGAAATCTAACCTGGACCTGAATGAATTACAGAATTGTCACCCAGTGGCAGGTCTCCCTTGGCCAGGAAAATCCTGGAAAATGTAGTCATGACCCAGCACCAGGATAATGTTGACAAGTTTGCTCTTCTTGATTCCCACTAATCTGGGTTTCGTACATTATTTGGCATAGAAACAGCTTTAATTGCAGTATGGGATGAACTTCTCCAATTATTAGACATGGGTGAGATGCCTCTGCTAGTGATGTTAGACCTGTCGGCAGCATTTGATACCATAGACCACAGTGTTTTATTGGAGGGATTGAGGAAGGTTGCAAAGGTTTCAGACCATTCTATTAATTGTCTTGGATCCTTGCTATTTGAACGCAGGCATCAGGTGAAGCTGGGGTGTACCTGTCAGACTCCCTTCCTCAGGGCTGTGGCAGGTTGGTCACTTTCTCATGTGCTGTTTAACTTATACATAAAAACCCTAACGGACATCCTGAGGAATCATGGGGTTGGGTTTCAATCAATGCCGACGACACCCAGATTTTTGTGAAGCTGGCCAATTTTGAGGACTCGCTCTCTAAAGTTGCACAATGCTTGGAAGATGTTTGTTTATCAATTACGGGCTTTATTTGTTCTCCCATGTGATTTCCAAGTGCCAACATGCAGACTTACTTGCTATGTTTACTTTCTTACTGCGTCACATGATCCTTCCTCCCAGAAAAGTGAACAATCCGGTGGGAAGACGATGGAATTGTGCTCTGGCAAAATGTGTCTTGACAGCGCACCGTTCAGTCGAGGCCTACTCCAGACCACTCCCAGGCTAACTAGCCTTCCTGTCGCCAAGATGTGCTCTTTGTGGTAAGCACAGGGGATTGTATAATTAATCACTATACAGACACTGTCCAAATAAGTATATATGTTGTGTGATTGCTAGACATATTTTGTTAGGTTGAGAGCTGCAACAAATTAAATGATTAGCTATCCAGTTTGCATTACTTGCTCAGAGGGCCTTTATGCTGGAATCACTATTTTAGACATATTTTCACATTTTCAAATATAAGAGTCTGTGGTCATTCTTATGCTCCCAAAATGCAAATTGTTTGCAAATCGCCACTCTAGCCACACTTGATTCAGTTCCTTGATGATATTGGGCGCTGCTCCATCTTCTCCATTTCTTACCCTCTCTGCCCCACCCCCTAGCCCCCAGCTCACTGTTTACGTTTTTGAGCAAAGTCGGACCTGTGTTTCCTTCTCTGGATTGCTTGAGGCAGCCCGGCAGGCTCTCCCACGCCTAAAGACCCTCTTTTGCCTCATTCTTTAACAGTTTCCTGAAGTGGTCTCATGGACTCGGATTGTGGCGGCACTTGGTTCTGGCCATGCTGTTGAGCCCCCTGGTGTACGGCAATGGCAAATCTTCTGGTTGTTAGCTGGCTTTGTCAGAATCCAGTTGCCCACGTCGTGTAGCCGAAGAGTTCTTCCTCCCGATGGAACCCTCTGGCCCCAGGAATGGACAGCCAGAGCGATCAATCAGAGGAAAGAACGGATACCTGATGAGACCCAGAGGACGCAGGAGTTGTAATGTAGATGACGCAAAAGTTGTAATGCAGAAGTCAGGGTGGTACGAGTAGCCGAGGACAGGCGTTGGATCTGTAAGTGAGGAGTTAACACAATACAGATAATATAACAACCGCCCTTCTGACCAAACCCGAACACAACAGAAAGAATGCAATACGTTGATCCCAATTCTGATAACAACCCCTAGGCTTACCGTTACTCCGGGGAGAACCAGATGGAACCAGGAAGAGAAGAACTCCGAAGTCCACAATGCAGAATACCAGCAAGGCTCAACCACCTATCCCGCCGGCACGAGGACGCCTACTACACACTAGATAGTGTGCGTCACAAGGAAACCCCAGGTTGGAAGTTCATAAGTTCCAAGTTCAACAATCCAAAAGTTCAAGAGTTCCAAGGTCAACAATCCAAAGTTCAAGAAAAGTTCCAAAGTTCCTCAAAATACCCAGATGCAGTCCAGATGATTGATGATCCAGAAGACAACCGAAGAGCAACCAAAACTAGTGGGCGAAGGCTAGGAAATCCGTGAGCGGTCCGAGGTCGAAGAATGATGCGGGCAGCAAACAAGAACAAGGCAGTCCAAAATCCAAAGCCAGGTAAACGGTCCGGGTCGAGGCAACGAGGTAATCAGATATGCTGGAGGGAAGGGGAAGGGAAAGGGACAGAACCGGGATGATAAGGAAAACTGGATACAAGGTACAAGATACGAGGCGCCACCAATTCTCAATCAGAAGCACCGATCTGGAGTGTAGGCGGAGAATATAAAGGTGAGGTCACATGACAGCGTTCCGCGGCTTCCAGCGTCGACCGTGGGAAACGCTGAGAGGACGCCAGCGTTGCCATGCCAACTTCCAAGCCCCTGGTTGTAGTGTTCTTAAAGGGCTATGCATCCGTTTCTTGACACTGCTTACACGCCGGTACATGACAGTTTCCTCCCTCAAAGGGGGTGTCACCCCCCGAGCAGACCAGAAACGAGACAAAAGGGCCGGAGCATGGATGTTTCCCACAGGTTCCCACGTACGGTCTTCGGGACCATAGCCCTTCCAATCGACCAGATAGAGACGTCTGCTCCTTCGGACTTTGGTATCCAAGATCGCACCCACCTCATATTCATCAAAACCACGCACCCTAATCGGAGGTGGATGAGCAGGAAGTCTGGTAGATGGGTGGCATGGTTTCACTAGAGAGACATGGAATACCGGGTGTACCTTCCATTTTGCCGGAAGAGCCAATCGGAGGGCCGCAGGGTTAATAACCTGCAGAATGCTGTAGGGACCCACGAACCGAGGCAACAGGGATCTTCGACCAGGCAGGCGTAGATTTTTTGTGGACAGCCAGACCTTCATCCCCGGTCGGTAGTTAGGAGCCGGTGAGCGATGTGCATCTGCCGATGACTTAGTACGTGACTGGGCCTGTAATAGTTGACTCTTAACTATAGCGTGGGTATCTGATAGGTTCCTAAGACAACCAGAGGCAGCCGGATTTTGTAATGGCCAATCAGCAATACTGGGTAAAGAACGGGGGTGCTGGCCATATAGTGCAAAGAACGGAGATACACCTGTCGCCGTATGCATAGAGTTATTGTAGGCGAACTCGGCCAGAGGTAGAACAGAAACCCACGTATCTTGGCGTTGGTGGGTAAGACATCGTAGATACTGTTCCATGGTGGCGTTAAGCCTCTCTGTTTGCCCATCGGTTTGTGGATGGTATGCACTAGAGTACCTGCCGTCTATACCCAACGTTGAAGTCACGGCTCTCCAAAAACGAGAAGTGAACTGTGGTCCCCGGTCAGTAACAAGAATGGAAGGCAGACCGAATCTTCGGTAGACGTTCTTCAAGAACAGTTCCGCCAAAACCGGAGCAGAAGGAATCCCCTGGCAGGGTACAAACAAGGCTGATTTAGTGAAATAGTCCACGACCACCCATAAAGTGTCGTAGCCGTCGATTACCGGAAGCTCTACTACGAAATCCATAGAGACCATAAACCAAGGCTTGTCTGGAATAGGCATGGGTTGAAGCAGGCCCACCGGTTTGCCCGGTTGATGTTTGCACTGTGCACAAATGGCACAAGAAACGATGTATTCCCGAACATCGTGTGACATGGAGGGCCACCAGCACCACCTTCTCAAAAGGTCAATAGTTTTCCCAGTACCTGGATGTGCCGCTACCGCTGAATCGTGACACCATTGTATGGCGGTGTGTCTTGTGTCGGAGTCAGGCACATATATTTTACCCTTCTTATAAGGCAATGAATTGATGACCTCCAACCCCAGGCTAGAAATCTCGGAGGGAGTAGTTCTCACCCATTCTTGTATCCTTGTTTTCAGAGAGGGGCGCAAGGTACACCCACACACCACTTGATTGGGTAATAGAAGAGCTCCTTTAAGCTCGGATGGTTCAGGGACTCCATGGATGCGGGAAAGAGCATCAGCCTTCGAATTCAGAGAACCAGGGCGATAGGTAATGGTGAAGTTGAACATGGCGAAAAATTCATGCCACCTGGCATGACGTGCCGTGGTACACTTCACTGATTGCAGTGCCAAGAGATTCCGATGATCAGTAAACACTTGAACTGGTTCGGAAGACCCCAAAAGATGATGTCTCCATACCATAAAGGCGTCTCTTACAGCCAACAATTCCCGTTCTGTGATCGTATAATTCCTCTCGTAAGAGGTGAGTTTTCTGGAGTGATACGCAACAGGATGTAAACCAGCGGACTCGGGGCAAAGTTGGGACAGGATAGCTCCCAGTGCAACATCCGAAGCATCTGCTTCTACAATGAAAGGCAAAGAGGGATCCGGATGTTGAAGGACGGGAGCCGTGGTAAAAGCAGATTTTAAGGCCTCAAAAGCCTGTTGAGCTTCCTCGTTCCATTCAAACAAACTTTTAGTGCTGGTTAGTTTAGTAAGTGGAGAGGCAATGGCTGAAAAGTCTTGGATAAACCGCCGATAGAAATTTGCAAAACCTAGGAAGGATTGCAGAGCCTTCAAGGTATCAGGACGAGGCCACTCCAATATCGCGGTGATCTTAGACTGGCTCATTTGCACTCCCCGGCTAGTGATATCATAGCCTAGGAACTCTACCTCGGTTTCATGAAACCTGCACTTGTCCAACTTAGCATACAAGTGGTACTCTCTTAGACGTTGCAAAACGTTGGAGACATGGATGACGTGAGTGTCCACCGAAGGAGAGTAGACCAAGATGTCATCTAAGTAAACGACTACGTACTGGTCTAGCATGTCATGAAATACGTCGTTGATGAAGTATTGGAAGGTCGCCGGAGCGTTACATAGGCCAAAGGGCATAACGCAGTATTCGAAGAGGCCATATTTGGTTTTGAAGGCCGTCTTCCACTCGTCGCCTTCGCGAATCCGGACGAGATTGTAGGCTCCCCTCAAATCCAATTTAGTGAACACCTTAGCTGCACCCAATTGGTCCAATAAGACTGAAATCAGAGGAATCGGATACTGATTTCTGATCGTGACGGCATTTAAAGCACGGTAATCGATGCAAGGACGCAGGTCCCCCTCCTTCTTAGGGACAAAGAACATGGGTGAGGCAGCAGGTGAGCGGGAAGGACGAATAAAGCCAGTACTCAAGGATTTGTCAATATATTCCTTCAAAATCACGTCCTCTTTAGGGGTCAGGGAATATATGCGCCCAGACGGAATCTTAGCTCCAGGAATCAGCTCGATAGGGCAGTCATAGGGCCTGTGGGGTGGAAGTATCTCTGCCCCACGTGCGTCGAATACGTCCTGATATTTCCTGTACACCATAGGAAGGACAGTGTTAAGTACTGCCCCCACAGTACGGGTAGTTTCAGCAAGAGCATGACTTGGATTGGTGATCTCCGAACTGATAGTGAGGCATCTCCTTTCACAGTAATCCGACGGAAAACATACCTCCCCAGAATGCCAATCCACAGAAGGATTATGCAATCTTAACCAAGGTAAGCCAAGAATGAATTTAAACTGCGGTGCCGCAATGAGATCAAAGTAGATGCTCTCTTGATGACCGCAGTCAGTGATCATGGTGAGGTCAGTAGTCCGCTTCGTCACTAACCCAGAGACCAAGGAAGAGCCATCTACCGAATTTACCACTTCAGGACATGATTTGTGCATAACTGGCAGACCCAACCCCTGAGCATAAGTGGCATCCACGTAATTCCCTGTGGCGCCTGAGTCCAGGACCATCATCACGGCCCATTTCTCAGAACCGGGAGACGACAGGGAAACAGATAGACAATAAGGACTGTATATTGTAGGGTCTATCGAAGAAACACCCGGCATCTGGACCCCTTCAGTCACCGGGTTTTGGCGTTTCCCTGTTTCTTAGCGGGTTTTTTGGTACATTCTCGGAGCAAGTGGTCTGAACCTCCGCAATAGAAACATAATCCATTCTTTCTCCGGTGTTCCCTAACTTCAGCCGAGAGAGGAGTTCTAAGTGCCCCAATCTGCATGGGTTCCGTGGATCCAGCGGCAGGTAAAGGAACGGAGATAGCAACAGGAGGAACCGTTCTCTTTTCACCCCTCCGTGCTGCTTGTCGGGAATCGATCTGGAGAACCAAATCCAATAGTTCCGAAAAAGCAGTAGGTATCACCGGAACGGTAGCCAGTGTGTCTTTTATGGAGTCGGATAGCCCTTTATAGAAGAGAGAGGCCTTCTTCTCTTCGGGCCAATTTGTTTCCGCCACCAGCTGATTGAACTTGGCTAGATAGGACAGGAGAGGTGTACTGCCTTGTTGGAGACCAAGCAGTTCTAAATCCGTAGCTTGTGTGGCAAAACGTGTGTCGAACACACGACTCATAGCCTCAATTAGGGCATCACAATTGTAAAGAAGATGACTGCCCTCTTCCAACAACGGATTAGCCCAGGCAGCCGCGGTACCCCCTAAATGAGATAACAGAAACGCCGCCTTAGTAGTGGAATCTGGAAAAGAGGCAGGACGACACAGAAAGTGTAGTCTACATTGGTTCAAAAAGGTCCTAAAGGTCTTGGGGTCTCCACTGAAGCGTTCCGGTGGAGCCAAAGGGAACTGGGTAGTCATATAAACTGGTCCAGCACCCTGTTGGGATGGACCAGCACCTGCCCCAGAGACACTGGCCAAAGGTGGGGCAGCTGCCCCAAGGGTTTGGAACCCTGCTTGCAACTCATCAATGCGTCGCTGCGTGGCTGAATGAGCCGCAGTCATATCATTACGTAAATCGGCCACCAATTGTAAAATAGTGGACAGCGTCTCATTGGTATCCATATTGAAAGGCTTCTGATTATGTCAGAATCCAGTTGCCCACGTCGTGTAGCCGAAGAGTTCTTCCTCCCGATGGAACCCTCTGGCCCCAGGAATGGACAGCCAGAGCGATCAATCAGAGGAAAGAACGGATACCTGATGAGACCCAGAGGACGCAGGAGTTGTAATGTAGATGACGCAAAAGTTGTAATGCAGAAGTCAGGGTGGTACGAGTAGCCGAGGACAGGCGTTGGATCTGTAAGTGAGGAGTTAACACAATACAGATAATATAACAACCGCCCTTCTGACCAAACCCGAACACAACAGAAAGAATGCAATACGTTGATCCCAATTCTGATAACAACCCCTAGGCTTACCGTTACTCCGGGGAGAACCAGATGGAACCAGGAAGAGAAGAACTCCGAAGTCCACAATGCAGAATACCAGCAAGGCTCAACCACCTATCCCGCCGGCACGAGGACGCCTACTACACACTAGATAGTGTGCGTCACAAGGAAACCCCAGGTTGGAAGTTCATAAGTTCCAAGTTCAACAATCCAAAAGTTCAAGAGTTCCAAGGTCAACAATCCAAAGTTCAAGAAAAGTTCCAAAGTTCCTCAAAATACCCAGATGCAGTCCAGATGATTGATGATCCAGAAGACAACCGAAGAGCAACCAAAACTAATGGGCGAAGGCTAGGAAATCCGTGAGCGGTCCGAGGTCGAAGAATGATGCGGGCAGCAAACAAGAACAAGGCAGTCCAAAATCCAAAGCCAGGTAAACGGTCCGGGTCGAGGCAACGAGGTAATCAGATATGCTGGAGGGAAGGGGAAGGGAAAGGGACAGAACCGGGATGATAAGGAAAACTGGATACAAGGTACAAGATACGAGGCGCCACCAATTCTCAATCAGAAGCACCGATCTGGAGTGTAGGCGGAGAATATAAAGGTGAGGTCACATGACAGCGTTCCGCGGCTTCCAGCGTCGACCGTGGGAAACGCTGAGAGGACGCCAGCGTTGCCATGCCAACTTCCAAGCCCCTGGTTGTAGTGTTCTTAAAGGGCTATGCATCCGTTTCTTGACACTGCTTACACGCCGGTACATGACAGGCTTGGTCATTGTCTTCATTGCTCTGCAGCATGTTGCATGCCCCCAGCTCTCATTCTGATAGCCTCCACATCTTTGGTCTGCTGTCTTTTTCTTCAGGCCACGATGCCATGAATACTGTCAAGCGATTGTAGACACAAAAGAAGGACTTCCAGCTTTGTGCTGTGTGGGATAGAAAACGGACCACTTCGTCACTGTATGCACACACATACATAGACACATGCACGAGCATACACACACTCCCATACACATCCAGCACTGTATTGTTACAATGCATTCATCAACTAGACGTCAAGTCATTGGTCACCCTCTTCATAGACACCCTGTATTTGTGGAACAGGAATTGGTAGGTGGTAAGACAAACTGGCGAGTCATATCATTATAAGGTACTAGTTAATAACAACTTAAGAGGTTAAAGGTCTACTTGGTAGACCTTTCAACACAAAGTGACATTCTATGGGCGCTTGCTTTGAAATAAGACAGCTAGATCTGGGCATTTTAAGGTCTGGTTTAAGTTTAACATACAAAATAACACAAGTTGAAAGAACTCATTTTTACAGTAGATGCCTGTACAGCCGTCCAGCTGTGATTAGGGCTAAATATTAAACATAGGGCCGTGATATCCTGAAGGTTCCTTCTCAAGCGTTGTTTTGCGTATACCTGGGATGCAATCCTCTGCAGCAGTGCTCCATGCAACATGTTTGCAAATTGCAGGACATCCATCACCATGCCCGGGCTGCCGATTCTTGATGCATGGCCATGAACACGTGGTCACTAAACAGTAAAGCAAAGCATGGAGAATGCCTGAGCCTTGAATTGGATCTCGTTCATGCAGGGAAACCACATCCATCTGCATGTTTTTCTACCCGACTAGATAGGGGCAGTTAGCGATGTTGCTGGGGGGCCTTCCACATATTCGGCATATAGATGGCCAGTGTCTAGAGAGAAAATATTCTCCCAGAGGTTATTCTTCCGTTTTTTAGATGCATTCATGCTAAGGATGAATCATTTTAGCAGAAACGTAATATTCCCACAGGAAATTCCCAGCAGCTCTGGCAATTTTCGAGCTCTCTATTTTCAGGAGGGGCTCTTTTAAATAGGCTTTGGGAAAATTAAAAAGGCATGCTTCTCTCCAGAAATGCAGTTTTATTTATTGGATGCTAAGAGTTTGGGCTCATCTGATTTCTATAACACTTCCATCCACGTTATGGTCCTTTTTGAAGGCCAATCCCAGGCGTGAAGCAAATATCTCTCTGCACACACACCTTCTGCATCACAGACCACCCTGAGAGTCAGAACCCGCCCTGGGGCTAGTTACAGCACTGCATGTGAATGATTCAGGCTTGTTCAATATATCGAGGAGAGACTGTGAAAGGTGCTGGTACTATAACATGCATCTCTTGCTTGGAGCCAGTCGCTTGACTTTCTGGCGCTTCCATTTAGGTCTGGGCGAACCAGTTTGGGAATTCGCTGCACCACTCAAGATTTTGTGGCCTGATGTCCCATGAACATTTTAAAGTCTCCCGCAAATTCACCTAGGGGTAATAAATGATGGGCACTGCAAGGTAGGGATGACTGCTGGCATCCTACATAGGACCCTATCACATACATAACTGCCCCAGTAACTAGCAGGGCAGTTGGGCATACTAAACTTGTTTTACTATCCAGCACCAAAGCACTGAAAAATGAAAAAACATGTAAACTATTGTTGGAGTGCTGAAGGAGGAGAACAGAGGAGCGGTGGTGGGTGGGGGAAGGTAAAGGGGCACGGTGGGTGTGTGCTCGGTGTGCCGAGTACGCAGGTACTCTGTGACCCAGGCCCCCCCGCCCCCCGAAAAGCCATCTGCGTTAAAAGCAGTACTTAACTTGTGGGGGTGTTTGCCATGGCCCAGCCCAGGCAGTGTTTTTTGTTCCCCGGCACTTATTTTTTCTGACTCTGTTTGATTATGATGTGGTGTTTTGGCAACTTTATTATTTTATCTGTCAGTCAGCAATAGCCACACAATAAGCAGCAACAGCGTGTGCTGGCAACACATCGCTGCATCCTGCGCTGGCTCATTGTCATTTATTAACCTGGTGGCCCGCACTGATGTGGCAGTACTAGTTATTTCTATTTATTTATTTAGTTATTCATGTATTTATTTATTTGTATTTGGTTCATCCAATCAATAAAAACACATAATTCATTCAATCAGTTAATATTATAACTCTTCATATCTCATTAACAATCATACAAAGAAATTCAATATATTAAAATACATACATTACAATTTATCTTAATACATACAAATACATAATTTATGCTAAACCAGATATACCCTTTCAATCTATCATAATTTTAACAGTCTAAGTAAATAAAAAGAGCTAATTGTACATGTTCATGAGTAACAATGGGTTGGGAGGTGACAATGCTGGGCGCCCATTCCGGTTATGCCTGCATACTGCTTCAGTCAGTCTGCATGACAATGGTTCAAGTTTGCTACTAAAATAAGCGGAAACACTGCCACACCAGGGTGGGTTGACAACAAGATGACAGCCAGCAGCACCAGCAATGGGGCAACACCCGAGTAAAAGCCATTGCCGAGGAGCAGTGCTTGTCCTGAGTGCCAACCTACAAAAGGCAGGAAAGCTCATATAGTCAATACATATTTTGCTGGCATTTGTCTATAAATGCACCTTAGGAAAGCATTTTGGCTCAGTTTCCTTTGGCTAGATTGCCAATAAGTTCCACTTGCCAACTAAAGAACCAATGCAAACATTTAACAACGATTCATGATGTATCATAATATTTGGTGTTATCTTGATTGGTACTGGTAAATTGCATATCTGCCATAGTCAGTGCATCCATCAACCCAATGAGCCTGTGTGAGTCGCCACAACCACAAATAGTTTGACACTTTGCGGAACAGCCATGGTTGGTGGCAAAATTGGGAGGATGCTGTCCTCCCCAGTGTGCCAGAAGCACACTAGAAAAAATGTGGGAGCTGGCACTTAGCTTTTTCACAAATTAAACACTGGCTAAAAGTCCCTATGTGTCCTAACAATCTGTCCACTGGCACCCCCCAGGAAAATCAAAAGTCCGCTACCCTGGTGTGTGCAGTGGCCAACACACCCACAAGAACCGGTCATGAAAAACGTATGAGCTGTTTTTGGGGAAATTCGCCCCATCTTGATTGCATTACAAAAGGAAAAGATGTGGCTGAGCGTGACAGAACAGGGAGATACATGAGCAGAGTGGTATTTGCAGAACTGCATCCCTAATGTGCTTTTGAAAAGAGTGAAGGCATACAGTACATTGTTCTTTAGAATGGCATTATAAAGACATAATGCTTTTAGAAAATGCACCAAACAGAATTATAGAGCTACCTTTCGTTCTAATACAGTGTTCCAAACTCAAAGGAGGCATTGATTTCTTGTTTAAAAGCCATTTCTGCTTCGCTGGATTGATTTGAAAGATAATAACGTTTCGCTACAAACATTTATCTCAATTGAAAGCTTCTAAATGACATTCATAACAGAAAACCTAAAGCAAGGCACAAAAAAAAACAACTGCACGTTTAACACTAGAGGACTGGTGGAATCACATGGCACCGGTGCCATGGTAATCATACAGAGGTAACCCTTAGTTGGAACCAGACTCGGACTGGCCTATAGGGCTCTGGGGCAATGCCTGAAGTGTTAGCCCATGATTCTAGGATGTGCCAGTGTTTCTTGACAGAAAGGACCACCGCTTTGTTTTGGCCGTGGTGGGCCAGTTTCATGATTTACTATGCTGGTTTTAACCAATGTTACTAAGCAATTATGTTTTTGAAAAGTATTATTTGCATCATATTTTACCCTTCACCCATCCCCGCCTTGGATAATACTCTGCTCTGGATAGCAATGAATTGCAATGTCTGGTCATGGGCCACTTTTTCATTGGTGTCTGGACCGATTTTATGCACCAATCCAACCGCGGCTGGAACAAGTGCCTTTGGTTGTGCCAACCCGTATTTCGATTATTCCCATTGGTGTGGGTATTAGTTGTGTGGATCGTTATTGCCTCATCTAGAATGCAGACGTTATAGTCTACTTTATTTGGTATTGCCCCAAATACTTTTTTGCTTTATATATAAAATGAGGAAATCGGTGGAAAATTGCATCTCTCTAATTTTGGAAAACACAGCATTCTACTTTAAAATACAAGTCAGTTAAAATGTTTGAAGTGACTTGGCTGACATTATTTCACACCCACTTTAAACGTGCCTGCAGCATTTATAAGAAAAAGTACCTTATTCGCATACAGGGGGATACGCATGTGGGAGGAACCTGTTATTTTCTTGTTCCACTGCAGTCGAAGGAGAGGAGGAGATGTGTGTCATTCCTGCTCTCACCCTTGTGGAACCCCCTACCAAGGCATGAGACCAGGGAGCAGCGTGGGTCAAGGGGAGAGTCTAGATGCTGCACTTTTCTCTATTCACTCTCCAGTGTGGTAATGCAAGCATGTTTCCTCATCTGCCCAGCCCTACTGGAATTTTAGAGGATCCCGAATGTTAATACATCTCTTGTTCTGCCTCCTGCTTGTGACTGCAGCCTGACTGACCTTTCACAGGCCTTTCCATTGTGTTAGGAAATAACTTGAACTTTGATACTCGTGTCTTTGGTACCAAAGCATTGCATGTAACAGCGCCTTATCTTATAAGATGTCTGTGTCCGTACATTAGTCACCAATTTCTTAGGTTACGCCTGAACCTCTGGCCCACAACTGAGGTACTAGTCAGACGAAATTTGATTCAAAGTGACTTGAACTATTGTCGGTTCTGTTCAAACAGGTCTCAAAGAGAAACTTTAGAGCACTGCATTCTGTATTGCCCAATGCTAGTCAGTCAAAGGACTATTCACTTTAAAAAATGTAATTTGACCAGGTACAATCATATGTCAATGGACAATATTTGGTCCAACATAACCAATAATCCTGATTTGGGCTTGCAGGTGGCTATAGTCCACTATCTTGATGCAATCTTCCCCAAACCTGCCCCCGACGAAGGGTCCATATGATTGTATCTGTGTTTTGATTTAGTTATAAATCACAACTTACACTGTTTTCTTAGGTTTCCTTTGATGTTGACAATGTAGTACCGAGTATTACTCAACCAAAATTAGTTATGTTATTGTTGAGTTTTTGTCTGTTCTTCACCATATGTAATAACTATGTTTCTCATTTTGTTTGTAAACTTCACTTGTTTGATCTTTTATTCGTTAAAGTTGTTTTAGATTTTATCATATACATGTATTCATTTTTGTATATTTGAAAGGATGATTGTATTATCCAAATAACAAAAAAAAATAACTTGTTATAGATCTTTGTGTCTCTGTTTTAGAGAGGGTTGACCTGGTGGCTAAATTGTGACTTTGTTTTAAATTTGACCTTGGTTCTAATCCTGCATACCCAGTTGATTTCATGTTGCAACCCCGGGAAAATAGTTTTACCACCCCTCACCACAGTTCACTTATCTAACAAAAATGCAAACACTTAGACATTGACAACATTTCTCAATATTTGTATGCCCTTTACATAGAATGCCAAGCCATGGGCCTCCAGAACTTCACCAACATTTTGGATGGAGAAGCTGTGACAAGGAGACTCCTAAAGCCTTCCAAAACAAAACCTTCCACAACCCAGGTTTCCTGACATAAAAGTATAGCAGTCAAAAGCAGGAAGGAGATACTGTTGGCATCGCTTACTTTCTTTCCCAATTTTGAAATTCACTGACCTCTTCCAGGCTCAATATTTGAACAGTTACCTTGTTTCCCTTCAAATAATTGCACCATTACTGGATGCATACATTTTCCCTAGCCGTGATCCACACTATCTGCTTTCAGCTGCCTTCCCTGACAATGGAGCAAATCTGTAGGATGTTTGAAAAGGAAAATGGCTCGTGGCATTTTCTCACCTGAAACAAGTGGGCACATATTGAGAGGGAAACACCATAGGAGTTTCTTCTTGGCAAGGGTCAGACATATTTGTTTGTGTTCTTTGTTGCATCCAGTGTTGATTTTAGAAATAAGTGAGTGGTAGGGGATCACCCGATGAACATCAATAGGTCTCCTCGGAACTGGGGGGCAGTTATTCAATAAAGCCTCAACCATCCTGGGGTTGTTAACAGTTTAAGCACCAGACCACCCAATGAGATTATTTTTTGCAGATTCCAAATGTGTTAACCCTTCTTCTCCCAATCAAACTTCCTGGGTACAAAAAGCCACAGCCTCACACATGGCATAGGAAGTGGAGGTTACTGCCTCAATAAAGTGAAGGGATCTTCATCTGCTCCGCCCACTGGTTTTGGGAACATTAGCCAGCACAATTACATAAGGTGTGCAGGCAAAGGATATGTGAAAACGCTAGGGTGGGTTACACTGCTCCAAAGAATAAACAGTAGATGGCAAAGAGCCCAGCCTATCAATTCTTGGTTGACTTTCCTTGATTAAACTAGAAACTTCAGTGTCCAAGATCTTACGTTGTTTCTGAACCATAAGATCCTGGGGTTTGACCGCATAGAAGTTTCTCTCACATAAATCTGTCTGGGTATTGTCACAGGCCAAGGGTTTTATGTGCATGTTGAATTGAGCCAGTCTTTTGCATCTCAATATGTGCTACATTCTCTGCAATTCCCTCTAATCATCATTTGAAATGAGATCAGAACCCTAACGGTGTAGGACGCTAATGGTTTCACATCTACAGTGAGTTTCGAGCAATCTATCTGTGCTGATGGTCATTGCTGGGCAAGCAGATCAATACCTTTGGGAATCACCTGATTGCAATGCTTGTCCTATGTGGCAGACTGTATTTTTAATACTGATGGAAACTTTTTTGGCTGCACGAAAGAGGCATTGGTCTTTTGGGATGGTGAATTGAAACACAATTGTTTGTGAGCAAATTGCACATGATCATTGTTTGAGGTACTCTGAGTTTGGAGATATGTCATTTGCACTCCTCCAGATCAACTTCCCATTGCGGTGATCAACAGACAACATGAACTCATATATGAGTTTACTATGACTTTTATTTTGTACCTGCTACTCAGGGATTAGGTTTTGACTGGGTTCCCAGGATGATGTTAAGACCATTTTAGTTACAATTATGGCTCTCTTTAAGAATTCTTCCCTATCTCATCCTTATTAATGACCAACTGCTAGACGGGCAAACAGTCATTCAAAATCTTTGGGATTTTAAGTGTGCCACATTTCTTTCTTGGCTTTTGCTGTACTTGCATTGGTCTACCTGGACTCTCCCCCTGCAGCTGGTGAGCAGGTGCAAGTGGTTCCAGGTCACCTGACCTAAGCCCCACCCATCTTCCTAACCCTGCCTCTTCCTTTCTGCTCTTAAACTTAGATCAAGGGTGTCTCTCGCCCGAGCGTCCGAAGTGAAGGGCAGCTGAAGAAAAGGGCAATTCCTTTTTGGACCTGTTTGGACCGGGAGGACCCAGGGCCCAAACACCTGCTCAGACAACAGGTAAGCAAGTGCTGAGATTTGGTTTCTCCCTCCATCCCCACAGGCCATCCTCACCATCACCCACATCAGCCACACCAGCCTGAAGCCCATCAACACCCCTTCATGTCCACAACACAGAGGTTTATGCTCGCCAACGTCCGCTCAGCAATCCTCCATGCAGCTGACATTGCCTACCTCATCACTACATACACACGACCATGACGCCATCTTCATCACAGAGACTTGGCTGGCACCCACCTCCACCCACACCTTAGACATCATTTTCCCCAACGAATACAGCAGCAAACACAGAGACTGTCTGAACAAGACAGGCACAGGCCTTGCAGTCATACACAAGACCTTGTAACCCTGCACCAGACTTGACATTGACTACATTGGCTCCTTTAAAGTCCTCTCCTGCCACTTCCTGCTCTCCCCGAGGTACACAGTCACCTTCCATCTCATCTACAGACCACCCAAACCTAACACCACCTTCATCAGAGACTTCACTGACCTGGTCACCATCATGTCCCTGCCGCACATCAACAATATCTTCCTAGGTGACTTCAACCTCCCAGGTAATAAGGCCACCAAACCGATGAAGGAAACTCTCCTCAGCCTTCTCGACGACCTTAGCCTCACACAATTAATTAAAGACCCAACACACGAGAAAGGCATCATCCTTGACCTAATCATCACTGCACTGTCTTCCCTCCACTACAGCTCTCCTCTCCCACTTGACTGGTCTGACCACCTAGCCATGCCTCTCAACATCCTGCACACCACCCTAGTCAAGCACTTCCAGCAGAAACCCAGCAGACAAACTTTCAGGTCCTTCAAGAACTTCACAGTGGAAGCTCTCACAGAAGACCTCACCAACTGACACCTTACATGGACCGAACACCCCCAACCGAATTGTGAATCTCTACTGGAAGCACTCAATGCCACTCTCTCAGCTTCCATCGACCAACATAAGCCCCTGAAACAATGCGCATGCAAGCCAAAATCTTCAGCACCCTGGGACATGCAAGAACTCAACCTCAGCAAAAGAGTAATCAGGAAACAAGAGAAAACCTGGCGTCGCTCCAGGACTGCATCTGAACTGGAGCTTCTCAAGGAACTCTGAGCAACCGGCCGACCACTAATCAACACAGCCAAGGCGTCCAACTATCAGAATACCATAGCAGAAGTCGACAACAAAAGCTGAGCCCTCTTCAAAGTTGTCAGGCAGTGTGTCAACCTGCTGGTCAACTCTTCCATACCACACTCCAGCGAAAAATCCACCGCCATGAACTCCTTATTCATCAACAAAATCAGCAAGATTCGTCAGCACATAGACACCACCTCTGCATCCACAGACCCACATCACGTCCCTCCTCATGAAATCTCCACACTCTGGGCAACATTCAAGACACTCTCGACAGATGACCTGGTAGAAATCATGGCTGCCCTCAAAGCACATCGTATACCGATGACATCTGTTTGGAAACATTTCCATTTATGTGTAATTATCCTTCCCGTTGTGAACCCACCAACAATTTGCTTTTGTCTGACCATCCTAGCCTGACTTTTACCAGGGAAGCCCAGCCTTCTGCTGTACTCTGCTGAGCTTTTGCTCATCTTGTTATGGGGAAACTGATATCCCCTTCAGACTGTCAGTACTGGGAGACTTTGTTTCCCTTAGTAACATTTTATCAGTGCACAATGTACCTTCCAGTACAGTGCGCTGTGGTCTCTTTTTTAGTTTTAAGGCCCTAGACACCCTCAAAGGATTTTTGGTGAATATACAATTGTGCCCAGGTTGGAGCTGGTGGCTGCTGTTACTTTTATAACATTTTGACTCTTTTCAATGGTCCAAACCGCATTTACCTTGTTTGGCCCAGGACAGTGGCCAGTGCCTTCCCCAGGTCGAGCTGACTTGGGAAATTCCTTATTTGGTCAAGCAGGACCCTGCGCAAAGCGAAGCTTTCGCAGGCTTCTGCATGCCCTAGGTGTGTGTGCCCAGGATTTGGGCTGGATCTGTCTAGTTTCAATACACATCCTAGTTGCCAGGATGTCTGGTGTGCCTGGAAGACTGGGACCACCGGGGTCCGTGATTGGTCCACGTCTGGGATGGTTGAATGTGCACAGATCTCCCATTGGTTTCTCTTCATTTTGACACAAAGAAGTCTTTGGATAAGAGAAGGCACTCTGCACACATTCCAGGATGATCTTCTGAGTTCTCACCAAACTTACTAAAGGAGCCAAGTATCCTGAACCAAAGAAGCAGAACCTCAGAACCGCTAGTGACCTGTTGGAAGGTTTGGCACCCCGACCCTGCTGTTGTCCTGCTGGAGTCCCTGTTTCTCATCAACCATAGAAGGCCTGCAAGGGTGCTTCGACTTTTGGAGTAGTGGGATTAACTACTCTCGGCACCTCCTGCTTAACCTGCAAATGAGCTCCTTCTTAAGTGCTCCTGGACCGTCCAGTGAATTGACCAGCTCGTAAGGGACCTTTGTCCTGGAATCGAAGTTGTCTCGACTTTCGACTTAAGACTTTGGGAACCATAAGCTCTTGATAGAAGGCACTCTTCGGCCGTGTTTCGTTCACCTAGCATTCCTAGGTCTGGAATTATGAGAGTCCACCCGAACCTGAACCTATGCAGCACCTGTGTCACCTTGCTGTGGTGACGAGCTTCATGGTTGCCTTGCTGCTCTGCCCTCCTGTGCCCTAAGATGACCTGCAGTAGAACTGGCCTGATCCCTTCCCCAGAAGCAGAGTAAAGGCCACTCTCCCACCATGCACTGATGTCCCGGAACGCAGCCGGAGAGACGCACAACTGCTGAACACGAACCTGCGAGCGAAGTGGACTTGACTGGTGAAGTTTGGTCCGGACTGCATTGAGGGTCAGTGAGTACTTCCAACACTTACCAGTGGCCCCTGGCGCATCCATAGACTTTTATGCATGAGTGCATAAAAGGTCCACTCACCTTTGTTAGGATAATCTGAACTACTATCCTATTCCCGATTCCTGGAAATAGCTCTGCGCTTTTGTGGAGACTTCATCTAACATTGGAACTCTATTCTTCATCACCTCACCCCCGTTTCTACGACACTACAGTCCCTTGAAGAGACCCGTTTTGTACTTTAACGCAGGATCGAGTGCTGCTGCGCGAAATGTACTTTTGAGCACAAGGCTCCACACTTCGTAGGGATTAGACTGCCTATTAGTTAGGGTTTGGGCTGCTGAAGAATTGGAATTGGCATTACCCAAATTGTTCAAACACAATTGTTCGAATGATCAAATTGTTCGAACACAATTGTTCAAATGACCGAATTGACCGAAAGTGAAGGGTCCGAATTGACCTTTGCACAATTGACCATATATATATATATATATGATATATATGGTTGCATATATGATATATATGGTTGCGTGAGGTTTGCCCCCGTATATGACATTCACAATTTGGTCAATTGTGCAAAGGTCAATTGTAATTTGAACAATTGTAGTTTGAACAATTCATATACAACCGAAGAATTGCCTAAAGTATATTTGCACTATCTGACCCTCTTCTGTTACAGGTTGTGGATCTATACTTATTTAATATTACTTTAGGATTAGAGTTACTGTATATATGTTCACTAGTATAAGGTTGTGTTAAAACTATTAATATTACTGTAGTTTCATCTTGTGTTTCAGTTAAAAGGCCTTTGATAAATGTATATGTATTTTTGATGTATACATCTGACTAAGAGTAATTTGTGGTGTCATTTACTGTGTGTGCTCATTGTGGACTTTCACCATCACTCCTGCTGAGACCTAGTCTCGACTGCCGCCAATGCTACCTTGATTGGTCTGGCTTGACAGAAGGTTACTCTGTTCCAAGAAACTAGGCTGGCCTTCTGAACCTCTGCCCAAAAGGTCAGAGTTCAGAAATCCATCTTTACAACATCCCCCCCAGCATTCACCCTCAAGACTTTCCCTGCATAAACTCTCCTTCCCTACCTGGAGATCACCAACAGCTCCCTACCTCATGGCACCTTCCAATCGACCCTAAAACCAGGACAAATCCTCCCTCTACTAAAGAAACCCACTCTGTATCCGAACAACCTAGGTAACTATTGCCCCATCTCCCATCTTCCCTTCCTAGGCAAGATCATCGAGAAAGCGGTAGCCGCACAACTGCAGCAACTCATCGACACCCACAATCTCCTCCAAACCTACCAATCTGGATTCAGACCCAGATGCAGCACAGAGACAGCAACCATACAGGTGGTTGACAATGCCCTCAACATCCTTGATAATGGCCACCCAATGCCTCCTGGTTCTACTCGACCCCACGGCCGCTTTCAATACAGTAGACCACCAGCCACTTATGGACACCCTACATCAGTGCATGTGGCTCAGCAACATTTTCCTACTCTGGGTCAAGTCCTACCTCACCAACCCCAAGTAGTTTGTTCAAATTGCCAATGCTAAAAGTCACCTGTGGAGTCCAACAGGGTTCCATTCTCTCCTCAGTGATCTTCAATCTATACTTTGAGCCGCTGGGAGCCCGCCTAACCACACACAACATCTACATCCACCAATACACTGATGACACACAGCTATAGCTCAAGATCGCCTCCATCAAGGACATCTCTGATCCAGTCTTGGATGTCCAGTGCATACTTGAAGCTCAACCCCTCCAAGACCGAATTCAACTCCTCATCAACAACACCGAACACCTAGATATACAGACCTGGCTATCAACCATGAACTCTGAGGGCTTCATAGCCCAGCTCACCTCCTGCACCAAGTCCCTCTGGTTCCACATCAACAAACACCTCTCCTTCAAGACACACATAGCTAAGAACACTCCGACAGCTTGGTAGCAGCTCCCCCTTCTGCGAAAAGTCAAGCCCTTCCTAACTCTGGACAGCTTTAGATCCACCGTTCAAGCACTGATCCTATCCCACCTGGATGGGGGCAATTCCCTTCTTGAAGGCCTCCCGGCATCCTCCCTTGTGCCTCTGAGAAGTGTCCTACACGTGGCTGCATGCCACATCAAGGGTTTACGCAGATACGACCACAACATCCCAGCCCTCATCGACCTTCACTGGCTGCCACTGCACGCACAAATCACCTTAAAGTCTTGCTGCATCATCTATAAGGCAGTCACCCTCAAGTCACCCAGCTACCTCACGAGAAACTCTGCATCTACGACAGACAGTGCACCACTAGAAGCCAGGACATGGGCAGACCTGAAATCCGCTGCTGCAAAAAGGAAAGGACCAAGGAACAAGCCTTCTATGAATATGCCCCAAGACTATGGAACCTCCTCTGTGTCGGCAAAAGGCTTGCCCCATGCTCCTACAATTCAGAAAAGAACTCAAGACCCACCTCTTCAAGGAGTCTCTCCTCAACACCTAGGCCATCACTTCGCTCCGTGCCATCTGACTCACAAGACGCTGCACGCCCCTCCCCTCCCTGATACCTGGTACAGCTGTACCTCTCCTCTGTCCCCCCTATGTATCCTCCGCTGTATATCTGTTCTGTTGTTACGCTGAAAAGCACTCAGTTATGCTGTAATTTATACCCCTCTGTAAAGTGCTCCGTTATGTATCTGTATTCGTGTTTACCTCTGTAACGCATTGCTTCTCGAAGCTAGGTCCACACTCAATAAATACAATAATAATAATAATTTAAAGCCATCTAGCGTGCTTATGTCTATGGAAAATGTGCAGATGGTTTGACCGCAGGTTACTATCAGCTTTCCCCTCCTGGTTGTTATGCAAGATTCTCTCTCAAGATAGCTTTCCTTCCGTACTTCCTGGGTTGCCTTCCACGCTCTCTCCCCATAACGCCCTCCTTCCCATACAGGTGCTGGTAATGTTCTTCCTCCCACCCTTCCTCTCTGGTCTCTATTCTTTTAAAAGAATAGAGTGCTGGGCAACGCATGGGGGTGCCCCCAGAGATAATGAGCAGGGGGCCAAGCTGCTATGTCAAGGGGAGCTCAGCCACCACTGGGCCGTGGTGTCTCTCGGTCCGCCCGGTGTCCAGACCGGTTCGGCCCCATAGACATTTGTGGCCCGGGCAGCGGGGCGGTGATGTCAGGTGGGCTGCCCCAGTCATGGGGCCCACTTTAATATATTATATGTATATCATCGAACGCGGCAGTGACATAGAGTTGGTCCCCCAGCTAACGGCCCGGGGCCACCCTAAACAGTAGCATTGCAGCGGGTGCAGCGGTGAGTGTGGGCGGTCCTCATGTGCATAGGGGACACTGTGCGAAGCGTGGGCAGTGGGGTGACCCCATGTGGTGGAGGGGGTCCTTCTGAAGGAGGACAAGGGGCCAGAGCCCCGTTATATATCAACAGAGGGCCATCCAGAGGGGGGAAACCCAGAGGAGCCGAGCACATCTATCCAGCCATCCAGATGGAGTCAAGCCAGAGGACCCGAACACCATCTAACCACCCAGCATCATCAGAGAACAGGCCCCCAGCCTGCAACCAGCATTTCACAACCCTACAACCAAGCCAGCGCCACAAGGACAGACCTGCAAGGGACTGTGAAGGGGTGACTGACTGCAGCAGTCACCCCATAGTGAGATAGAGTTTTATGTTGCATGTATGCTGTGAGTGGTTATGTGTATATGTATCGAATGCTATGTAGGGTAAATGGTAAGTAGGGGGAAGTAGAGCATTGAGGTATTAGGGGAATACTAAGTAGAGTAACTGCTAAGTAGGAATAGGAAGTTATATATATGACCATTGTTGTTACTAGGGGTAGAAGGGAGGTACCCTGGCATGAGGCAGAGGGATGGGTTGGCGGCCCTGCCTGAGGCCGCCTTGCAAGACTGATCACCCACAGAGGCCATCCTCTGGCCTCACACTCCGTGTGGGTGGTACCTGAGTTTGGGAAGGGGGTTGGTTGCAGCAAGCTCAACCTTAGGGTTCCCGATATCCCTCCAAGGAAGGGTGAGTTGATGGCTTATGCATGGGAACTGTCCGTGCCCGGGTAAGGGAAGAGTACATCCTTTCATGGACCAGGGCTGAAAGACCAGGGGCTATAACCCTCTCACTCCTTTACAGAAACCTCCCAACTTTGGCTTTAATTGGCACTGATACCTGCACTCTACCCTGAACAGATGGCCAACGCTGTACAATACTACCATGCACATGTGTCCTGTAATCATACGTCGGTCATACCCCTGGTACTGAAAACTCTTCCTCTTGTTATGTGTCAAGCATTGACCTGCTTCTTATGCAGCAGGGCATAGCAGTTCTGTGCCAGAGTGTTTATTGTTTCATGACACACTATGTCATGGACGACCAGTTGGCCCACACTTCTAACATTACCTTGATATAGAGACCCTATAATCGGTGGTCACTCCACTTACTCTTCAAGGAAAGCCCTATAGTTCTTTAATCTACAAAGGGTGGGCCACAATATCGACATGGAGAAGGATTATGGTGATTACGTAAATGCTGCCTAAAATATCCCACACTCCCAAATTAAAAGACACTTGGTTGTGTATGTTCTTCTGTTGCCACTTTGAAGACTTTTTGGCCACCTTTGATCGAGCTTCAGGGTTACCTGCACCGTAACATTCATGCTCTCCTAGTTTGGGCTTGCGAGTTTCCTGTACCTTTGTACTTTCTCCCAGAGTCTTAGGCATAAGGAATTCCAGCACCCTTCTCTCTCTCTCTCCACATCTCCCACTTTATCTCTTGGAAGATTCTGTGGTCCTCAAGTATAGTGTGGCAGACTGGGTGCTGCATTCAAATTCTGTGCGATCTGGGTGTCCTTCTCCACAAGCATTCTGAAAAGCAACAGAGTTTGGACTAGCCTTGCATTTCCCATCAACCTATAAAAGGGTGTCTGCTCTCCATAAGTCTGAGAGTCATCATTCATGAACATCTCTCAATGCTAGTCATGGCCATTCTTGACACTGCCCCACACTCTCATGCTTCCTTCAGCTGTGGGTCTAACCCCGTTAGATCAGGGTATTTCCCCTTCTCCCTTTGGTCCAACTGGCCTCTTTGAAACTTAATGTATTGTCTGTCACTTTATTCATCCTGTTCCCCCATCCTTCTCTGGGTTTTACTCAGCCGCCTCCTCCTGATCTTCTTCACCCTCCTCCTTGTGTCTTCTGCCACATTTTCTTGATGTTCACTAACATGCTTCCCAGTTCCCTCTTCCACCTCCTCCTGATGTTTACCAACCTCCTTTCCAGTTCTCTTCCACCTCCTCCTGATGTTTACCAACCTCCTTTCCAGTTCTCTCTTCCACCTCCTCCTGAGGTTTAGATACCTCCTCTAAAGTTCCCTTTTCTGCCTCCTCCTGATGTTCACAACCTCTTTCTCAGTTCCCTCTTCCATCTCCTCCTGAAATGTACTAACCTCATCTGATGTTCCCTTTTCCACCTCCTCCTGATCTCCAAAAGTGGAGGTGCCTCTCTAGCACCTCCACCTCATATTCACCAACCTCCTTCTCAGTTCCCTTTTCCACCTCCCCCTGAATTTTACCAACCTCCTCTGAAGTTCCCTTCTCCACCTGCTCCTGACGTTCACCAACCTCCTTGTCAGTTCCCCCTGCCACCTCCTCCTGAGTTTTACCAACTTCATCTGATGTTCCCTTTTGCACCTATTCCTGATCTCCAAAGGTGGAGGGGCCTCGCTTGCACCTCCACCTTATGCAACCGACCTCCAACTCAGTTCCTTCTTCCTCCTCTTCATTTTCTCAGTCAAAGCCTCTATCACTCTAATACCTTATATGAGGCATGCTACCCTCATACTGGGGAGAATTGTTATGTGTTTGTTTTGCTGTATGGCATGTTTTTAATCTATGGCTGTACTATGCATTTGTTACTATGCCCTATACTGTTGTGAAATGCTATGCTCTCTTAGGTTTGGTAGGTAACATTGTGTTACGTTTGTTATGGGTTTTTCTAGAGAAGCAGCTTGACACTGCATAGTGTCTCTATATGGTATTTGGTATGGTGACCCAACTATTCCAGAATGCCATCCTGTAGATTGTCATATTCAATCTGGACATCCACATTCAATATCTGGCGTCCTCTGTATCCTCTTTCGACAAGGGGAAACATAGTGGGGCCAGCTGGTTTTATCCTAGTTTGTAGCATCTGCAAGCTGTTCAATATTATGAAAGAACGTCCCAGGATCCACACCGTGGCAGTATTTTTTCAGTAAGTAGGCTATTGGTGCTTGTCTCTGGGCTTGTGGTTGCCACAGGAATGTCAACTGGCCTGTCACCAACTAGTTTAGGAGGCTGGTTAGGTTTGGTATTCAACCTTCCATCACGTACCTGCATGGGAGCCATTCAGCTCAGGCACTGAGTCGCATCCCAACAAAGTTCTGTTCCTTGGGCTGCTGGAGGCTGAGCTGCCCAAAGAGGTTACATACATGGACTGGAATCAAACAATGTTGGGCCCCACTTTCCTAAGGTTGGAGACAAAAGTGCACTCTCAGGGGTGAGTGTTGTCTTTCCCAGAAAGTCTGCTGTTCGCACAGCGACTCTGTTGACTGTGGGTTTGTCGATTCAGGGATATAGAGTAAATTAGCAAAATGTCCAAGAGTTCTTGGCCCAAGTGACTATTGCAGTTGCTCCATTCAGGGGTAGAATCTCAGTTCTTGGCATCAGTGGGTCAGTGATATTGGGTTCCATTTATCCTAACCTTAAAGGCACTCCAGAAAACCATGGCCTGTCTGCGGCAACGCTTGCTGTCTGCTGTGTTGCTGACATTTCCTGAGCTATGATGCCTCTTAAGGAGCGATCCAGTGTCAGCATGGTATTCTCTGTCACCGCCCCATGTCCTATGGAGATGTATAGGTGATGGTTACTAGCGAATCCTTCTTGGACCCCCTGCACCCTCATCATCCTCTAACTTGAGGAGGTCCCAGATCACAGAGTCACCCCAATAGAAGTCCCCATGATCAGGGGGGGGAGCTTCATCACAGAGCATACACCCATGGCACAGTTATTCACATCTTTTTTTTTTATTTTTTTTTATTTTTATTGGTTTATTTACAAACCTTTAAAAAAAAAGAAAAGCAAAAAGGGTGAGACCATAAGTCGCTCTTCGTTACATTCACGTTATCTACATTGATTTTTGAGCCACCACATTAATCCATTAAACAATTCTCAATTAATGCTAGCAAAGTTGTCAGTGGTAGTATCAATTTTTGATCCGTTCCTCTAAACATGTGAGACCACCACTCCTCAGCATTGAGGGAAGGGTGACTCTCGCTCCAATTACCCAGCAGTCGGGTTCTTTCTGTGCGTAGATTTGTACAAAATAGCACTAAGTGTTTTAAAGTTTCTGGTTCTTGATCGCAGAGTCGGCACATTGGATTCGTATTCCTGTTAACTGTCCATGTTCTCAGACGTTCTTTTGTTTTGAACATGTTAAGCCGAAAACCGCATGTATAGTCTTCTTGCGTTCGGATCAGGAAATAACTCAATGTATTTTTGCAATTTATTAAAAGCACAAGCCTCGGGTGGCACTTCGCTCAATAGTTTCAAGGCTCCTCTTTCAGAGCAAGTCAGCTCCCAGTCTAGACGCCATAGTTTTAATTTTGCAGCATCCGGATTTCCTTCTAACAGGGCTGGTTTGATGTCGTATTCCGACATTAAGCTTTCACAGCGCTTTAGCCACATTTCTAGTACTCCTGAAGTTGATGTAGTTTCATTGTTGAAAATGGCAAATTGCGGAATTCCCTCTCCGACCTTTGTTTTCCGATATAGAGACAACAAACTCCAACAAACACGTGCGTGCATGGAGATCAGTGATAGTTCGTACCTAATTGATGCTGTTGAAGTCCCTTTGGGTAGTCCCAGGACTTTTACCCAGAAAATGTTCTCGAGCGTGGACCAAATTTTCCAAGAGCACCCCAAGGCGTTTTCAGCTCCATATGTTAGGGATGGGATTACTTTTTGTTGATAGAATTTTAGTACCACTTTGAGTGAAAACCTGCCAAATCTTTTCTTTAGAACTAGAGCTTGGTTTGCTAATTGTTTACATTTACGTTTTGCCTCTGTTACCCAAGGATTGTCATTAAGACAGGAACTGACGATCATTCCAAGGTATTTTACACTCGGCGATATCAGAAGTTTTTCCGTTCCTATGAACCAAGATTGGTTTTTTCGCGTTCTTTTCTGACCGCTCTGCAAATTGTTTAACACAAGAATTTCACATTTTTTTGTGTTAATAAGAAGATGATTTTCAAGTACGTACTGCTGTACTGCGTTGATTTTCCTTTGCAGACCAATCGGTGTCCGATCCAGTAGTATAAGGTCATCCGCATACAGAAGCCAATTCAAGGGAGACCCATGAATCTTCGGCGGGAAAGATCTTACTGCCTCTATTGGAATTCCAATGTCAGAAATAAACAGGGAAAATATGGCTGCCGCCAGGGGGCAACCCTGTTTAACCCCCTTAAATGTTTCGATCGGTGCAGACAATGTTCCAGTCTTACTCTCACAGTGGTGCCAGTATGTAAGTCTTTTATTGCGTCTAAAAGGTCGATTGGGCACCCCCATTTGTTCAGTTTTTCCCATAGCAATTCTCGATCTACCATGTCGAAAGCATTGGAAAAATCAATAAATGCGAGGTATACGGCTGTGTTAGATCTAATGGCCTCCATCTTCAGTAAATTCAGTAGCAACAAATTCAAAGAACATCCCACACGTTTGACAAAGCCAGTTTGACGCGTATCAACATGATTAGATTGGTTTGCCCACGTCACTAGCTTTGTTTGTAACACAGTTGCATAAATTTTTCCTAATACGTCGAGTAACGCAATTGGTCGGTAGTTTTTTGGGCAGGTTCTGTCACCTTTTTTGTAAATGGGTACAATTACTGCTGATTTCCATGATCTTGGGGTTTGCCTTTGATCGTTTATTCTCTGAAATAGTATCATGCAAAAGTCGGCCCACAACTCTGGTTGTTGCTTGATTGTAAAATTTGTAAGGCCATCCGGGCCGGGAGCTCGCGAGTTGTTGGCTTTCTTAATTATGTTTATGATGTCATCTTTATTGAATACCAAATCCCATTTGTTTGAGATTGTGGCACACGGATTAGGTATTTCAAAGTTCTTTTTGTATAAATCGCTGAAGTGGGCAATCCAAACTGACTCAGGCACCATCACGGCTTGCATGCCACACTGGGAGGCTTCTGAATCGTTAATGATGTTCCAGAAGTCTCTGGTATTTTTATTTCCAAGACTTATTAACATTCGTTCTGAGTCACCTTGTAACATTGACCTTTTGTGAGATTTGATCCAGTTTTTGTACCGCTGTCTGGCATCTTTGGTCAAAATTACGCGTGTAGCGTTATCGTGGTTCCGGGCTAGTCGGATAGTGCGCCTCATTAAACGTTTTTGTTGCAATACATTGAGATCAAAGCAATGAAGGCGTTTTATGCTAGGTCGTTTTAGCCCACCTTTGTTTGTTTGAAATTTTACTAATAGACCTGCGTAGTCAGGTGTTGGTTCTCCTGTACAGTATTGGTCTAATATATGAACGACTTCTTCGGCGTCAAGCCTTAATCTCACTCTGTTTGGTCCAACTTTGATCCTTTGTGGCCATTTCGACTTGACGTTTTGCGTCTGAATAGTAAAGTTCATTATTAACATGTCATGGTCACTCATTTCCTTTGAGATCACTTTTAGTGTGGTTACTCGTTTGTGAAGATCTGCTGAGACAAATATATAGTCAATTATTGAGCCGTGGCAACCACTTTTCCATGTGTGCGCTGGTGGTATGTCGCCTTGAGTGTGACCATTTAGCATTTGCAAATTTCGAGCGCCTAGTTCTTTCTTTATTTTTGACCCCAGGTTTTCTGTTAAGGATTTTCTTGCATGAAAGAAATCAATGTTCAAGTCGCCACAAAGTATTATATTGGAGCTCCTTTGGTTCACAAGTAGACGATCTATAATGGTCGAGATTGCGTCGATGAAGTCGTCATTCCCCGCACTGGCATGGTTCCAATAAACGTTAATAATCGTCATTTGTTCAGGTGCTAATTTGTCGCAGTCTGGTCTGGTCAAGGTTGATTCTTGAATGAAAGGAGAGTGATTCACAGAGTTTGTAATCCTGAACCCAGATATACTCCTTACCATCGTTAGCAGGCCAGCCATTGGGCGCCCCTTGCCAGATTGTATAGCAGGGTTTACGACGATCTGAAAGCCCGTCGCTACAGGAGCTTCAGTTAACCATGTTTCTTGTAAACAAGCAATTGTCAAATCACCCAACCACTCACTGTAGAACAAATGGTTGAAACCCCGTGTGTTCCACGATCCAAGTGAACATGTCTGGGGTGGGGGCTCAGCCTGGCATTATTGTGGTTGGTTGATGTTCAGTGTTGCTGCTACCCAGTTCCAGTTTTGTTCCACCCCAAGAGGAAGAGAGGTAATATGAGTATTTGTTGCTTCATCGTTTGTTTTTCCATACCCTTGAATTGTTATGGAAAACTGCTTTATGGGTACATTTTCTTCTTGACAGCAACCGTTATCAAATGAGACGTGTTTCTTACCAATAGACAGAAACTTATTATTTGTTATTTTTGCTTTTGAACTCTCGTCATTTGAGTTCTGGTACGGGGGCTTTAACCGTCCCGCAAAGTCGTTTACCGCTGCCTCGAACAGGCTCTCTGTTGCTTTTTGAGTGTCCCAGACACGTCCTATAGACTTGAGTTGGGGACTATGGTTGTATGTTACTACGGTGGATGATTCATCTTGCAACTTATAGACATCAAAGCCCATAGAAAGCAGGGACACGTTTTCCTCCAAAATGGAGGAAGCGATCAAGGGAGAGGTTATGTGAAGCACCACTTTGTCGTTCCGGGACTCTTCTGGGAATTCGACTAAAAGCAGGTCGTCTGAGTTGATGGCACGTAATCTCGGGACGTGATGTAATAATGTTACTATGTTCCTGCGATTTAGAATCAAGTTGTCATGAGACTGCAATCGCTCGACAAGTATTCTGACTAAGGGATGATGATGGGATCCCCTGGATGTTAGAATCTCTTTCATTGTTTTAGTTGTGTTTGTGGATCTTGTTTTGTAATCATTATTGTTCCTCTCTGGTAGTAATGAGCGTTGGAATTCGACTCTTTCATTACAGGCTCCTACTTGACTCTTTCTCTGATCCGAGGGTGGATGGACTTGATCAATACACTTTTCTAATTGGTAAATTCTGTTTTGCTCTTGCCGTTTGTCTTGCATGGTCAGAAAATTGTAACTCTTATTCGGTAGGGCGACTCCCTTGTCGTTTATTTGGAAGTTTCGCCCAGGTGGACACTCAACGTCAGCCTTGAGTGACGTGGTAGGAGCACTCGCTTTGGCGTCGTTCCCAGTGGAAATCGCTCTGCCCACCGCGGATGCTTCTGTCTTTAAGCACTCCGTTTTCGGCTGGTTACCAGTACATGGTTTTTCACAAAGTACAGCACTGGATTCCAAGTCTTCATACACACTGTCATCATAAGTTGACATATTTAATAAGTCAATTGAGGGTTCTTTCTCTGTGCTTACTTTATTGGATTCCTTAGGGACACTCTCAGTGTCAGATAGACTGGCAGGTGCCTGTTTTTGAGTTTGCTTAGTAGACTGCTTTATTATTCCTGGGGCTAACGTATGGACCACTATGATGTTACGTAAAAATTTGCGTGCTCCATTTTGTTTGTTGCCTCTCTTGACAGGTAGGTTTTTGGATTTTTTTTTTAATTGTTGTCCAGTCAGATGTTTACCCACACTTTTTTGTGATGATGTCTCGTCTTCTTTGTTGAAAATGGAGAATAATGGACGATTTGCATCTTCAATAGGGCACTGCTCGGTCCAGTTTGGTTCCGCACACTGCGGCTGTGTGGTAGAAGTTGATTCAACTTGTGAATCTCTCAAAGCTAAATTTGCAGAGTTTTTAGCTTGTTCGAATGCAGTGTGGAAGGATACGTCAGTAATTTCAATGATTGGAATGGCGTCAGAACTTGGAGTTGCTATACTTGCTGAGGCACAGAGACTTATTGGCTGTAGTCTGGTTTTTTTTGATGTGATAATAGGGGCCGTAGAGAAATCCACAGGTGGGGTCTGATCAGGTGTCTTCTCAGACAAGACTCCAGAGTTCACCTGTGTTAGGCTAGATTTAATAGTTGGACAAAGGCCTAGCGAATTTGCGGGGACACCGCAGTGATCTGTTCCTTGCGTAGAATCTTCAGTTGCCAGTTGTGATAGGTCATGAGATCCCTTTTGTCCTGGTAGTGAGTGTGGTCGATTTCCTTCCCATTTGAATAAGGCTAATGCTTCCTTGGCTACTTCGGCGAGTAGTCTTTTGTCAGTTGCCTCATTATTCCTTTGTTTAGTCACAAGCTTATGTAGGTCGTCTAGTTTTCCTACGCCCACCAGCTGTGTTTTATTAGTTAATCCACATATTTGTTCTACATTCACTACTTTTGAGTTGAGTAGAGCCACTACCGTGGTCAAATCTCGGGTGGCCTCATGTAAATGTTCGTATAGTTTTATGAACGGGGCAAGAGAGATGGTTAATGTGGATAAGACTAGTTCTTGCAGACATGTGGTCGTCATAGCGGTGCTATCTAAGGAGCTGTGAGTGGGTGCTTTCGACTGGTTGAGGCTTCTGGCATTATTAGTTCTGTTTCTTCTAATTTTCGGGAATGGTCGTTCAATGAAGGAAGACTCAGTGGTCTCATCACTGTCTGAGTCAAGGTCAGAGTTTTTGCTACTCAGCGACAGTGTCTTTTTTTTGTGTGCAGAAGTCATGGTCAATTGACATTTTGTTGTGTTATTTGATCTTTTTTGTGACAGAGGTGGTAAACTGTGCGAATCCGGGCTGAAGTCCACCCGCTCTCTTGTTGTCGACATTTTCGCTCGCTTGTGTGGAATGTTTACGGCTCCTTCATCTTTTGAGCCGCCCCCACAGGTTAATCTCGAAATGTCGCGTTTTAATAAATGTTTAACCCCTTCGTTGTTAGGGGTGACTATGGTTGTTACTGTGTCAGCTACACTATCTTTTATTTGTACATTATTTAATGTAATTGAATTTTGTAGTACGTTTGTTACGGTATCTGACGGTTTTCGCCGTGCTTTCTGAGTAGTTTGCATGTCCGTCATCGTTGCGCAAGCTCGCGAGCCCACGCAAAAGTCAGTGGGCAGGCCGATCCTCTCCTCTTCCGCGGGTGCGAGAGCGTCCGTGCCAGAGCCGCCAGAACAACCCATCCCGCCAGTTGCCGGGCCGTCCTCGGGAGGCAGCGAGACACGGGCGCCCGGATCGACTGTTCGCCGGTCCTCCACTCCAGCCTCCCACTCCCCGCACAACAGCCCCTCGCCCCGCGCCGCACTCGCGGACAAATCAGCCGAGGCACCCACCATCGCCCCCGGCGCCACCGACAACACGGCCCCCCACTCGGCCTCCGCCAAGGAACAACACACCACAGGTAAATTTGTGTGAGTTCCTGTGTCTCTCTTGGCTTTGTTTACTATCCGTGTCTCCAGTACGTCATATGGGGGTTGAGCTACTTGATCTACCACAGCGCTGCGTGGCTCAGGTGCAGGATATAGGGGCGGAGCTTGCACTTGATCCTCTGGTGAGTCAATCGAATAGAGAGTTTTTGTCCCCCCCTGCTGAGTCTGTGTGTTGCAGGTGCTTCCTTCGCAAAATACATCATCATTTAGAATGCCAAAGTTTGATAATGCGGCAGATTTTGCAAGCATGTTTGTATGCGTGTGTGTTTCCATGTCTTCCGGATCTTCGCTTGTTGATACACATGAATGATAGTTACTTACTTGGTTTTGCCGGTTGCTTAGCAGTCTTCGATGAATTGCTGCTGGATCCCCATGTTTCTTCTGAGCACGAGTTTTGGGCGAGGACATCTTTGTCAAAAGTACTTTAATGAGGTTTTGCCCCTCAACTCCTCAACTCCCAACTCGCCAAACAGCTAAACAGCAGAGAGAAAAATCCTCAGCCCTTTTCTCCTCAGGGCTTAGCGCCACAAGGGCGCAAGAGGCGGCCTTTTGTACCCTGTGACCTTATTGGTTGTTGAATTTAAAGGTACAGGTACCGGCACACGCACCTCTTTGTCCTCTTTGTTGGCAGTAGGTTGAGATGCACGGAAGAGAAAGTAAGTCGCTCGGTATCGCCACTCGCACTCGCCACAGCTAAACAGCAGAGAGAAAAATCCTCAGCCCTTTTCTCCTCAGGGCTTAGCGCCACAAGGGCGCAAGAGGCGGCCTTTTGTACCCTGTGCCCTTATTGGTTGTTGAATTTAAAGGTACAGGTACCGGCACACGCACCTCTTTGTCCTCTTTGTTGGCAGTAGGTTGAGATGCACGGAAGAGAAAGTAAGTCGCTCGGTATCGCCACTCGCACTCGCCACAGCTAAACAGCAGAGAGAAAAATCCTCAGCCCTTTTCTCCTCAGGGCTTAGCGCCACAGGGGCGCAAGAGGCGGCCTTTTGTACCCTGTGACCTTATTGGTTGTTGAATTTAAAGGTACAGGTACCGGCACACGCACCTCTTTGTCCTCTTTGTTGGCAGTAGGTTGAGATGCACGGAAGAGAAAGTAAGTCGCTCGGTATCGCCACTCGCACTCGCCACAGCTAAACAGCAGAGAGAAAAATCCTCAGCCCTTTTCTCCTCAGGGCTTATTCACATCTGTACACCTACACCTAATCATGCCATTAGATTCTCACCAGAACGTGCTCTCAAAGTGGTGGCACTAGTCTGTCGCTTACACTCAGCAGGCTGCAGATTCCACGCACACGGGTTTGTCACCCATCTTCGAGGTAGGTCTCAAGCACTGCAGGCCTGTGCTAGGCTCTCCATGCAGCCAAATGTGGCCAGCAGAAGACAGAGCAGAGGAGTAACTCCAAGCTTTTGCGGCAACCGAGGGTCACCATGTGAAGGGCTACCAAGAGGCTCTCTGCTGCACCCGTGTTGGTCGGAGCACTGGATGAGGCGTCCTGGGTCACACGATGGCTCAGGCAGAGCAGTGGAGACAAAGTGGGTAGCCGATGCAGAGTGCACCCTGAGCCCAGAGACCCTCATTTGCTCTCATGCTCCCCCTTTCCATCAGCATTAAATAAGCTGAATAGAAGCATGAGTATCCAGTGCTCCCCAACATTCCATGTGCAGTGCCGCAAAGAAACTCAGTGCCACACTGGTTTTGGTATAAAAGGCATTTAGTGCGCACTGCCTCAAATGAAGACCTGGGCAGGACCATTAGACCAAAGAGGATGTCAGTTACAGGCATGCACTGGGGCTCCAAATGCCTCGCTCGGCCTAGAGCTCTCATTCTGCCAATGTCAGGAACCCCAGCACGCTGGTGGCACAAGCAGGCTGAGGCTGATGATGTCACCACACTCTCGGCACTAACTGATGTCACTATATACAGGAGTACTACGTGACGTTGGTCCCTTCAGGCAAGTATCAACATACACAGCATGCTGCCTGATGGTAAAAGGCTATGCAAGCTATACTGAAATATTGTCCAGAGGAAGTTTTAATTTTTCAAAGTATCAAAATTTATTTACTAAGATACATAATTTTCCACAATGAATTAATCATCAATTATTACACACATTAAATTACATCAATATTGCAGGAGAGCATAATACACTAGTCTAAAAAAACCCATACACAACCATCATTCCTCAACAATCAAACAATAATTTACACTTCACATCAATCAACCTCATTCAGTCACAAATTAATGAAGATTGAACCATATAATTGGTGCAATATATATGCAGTGGCACTTCACTAATTATCCCTACATAATCTTTATCATTTCATCCACATTAAATATGTACAAACACAATAATTGTCAGAAATGTGATCTGTTGCACGGGGTGGGTACACTCAACAAAAAATGGCTAATTCCATCGCCAGATGTTCTTCTCAACCGGTTTTGACGTTTGAAAGCAATTGAAGTAACGTCTACATCAGGAGAAACAATTAATAATATTACGAAAACTGACCCACAAGGTCGTATGCTCTCGGCAACCAATACTGTAGGTATCACTCGAAATAAATTCAAGAGAATTCTACATCTCGAGCAAGGAACAGAGAATGTTCCAATGTTGGAAAGAATATTGCAGTGTGTTCATTCAAGAATATCTGGATTCGAAGTTATCTATACTCATGATTTGGTTACCCCGTGGAACCGTAAACAACCATTAAGCGGTTTGCGGACTTAATGAGCAATGAAGGCTACGCAAGCCAGTGAAATACCAATAATGAAGCGTTCATGATCCTAAAATGGATCCTAACCGATACACACGGCAGTGCAGCTAAACAAAACCCAGGAAATACCTCTGCTTCCGATATACTAGTCGTCCTCCCAACATCAAGAGCAGGGGTCTACAACCAGTGGTTCACCAGATATTTTGGAATATGACTCCAATGATCATTCACCTCCAACTCTGCTGGCTTGGACTGATGGGTGTTGTAGTCCAAACCATCTGGAGAACATCTAGAGAACCAAAAGGTTGCAGCCCCCTGACCTAGAGCATGTATTTCGTCAGTCAGCCACAACTAAAAAGGACCTTTAGAAAGCTGACTAATTGATTATGGAGTGGCAAGGAGAAACTTCAGAAGCTTCTTATAGGGCAGGAGTAAAATAAAAAAGTAAATCTGTTGGTGGAAAATGTAACTTTTTACTTAGCAACTTTAATGCTTTAATGGATTTCAGACTGCCCGACATCTCCTCTGCTTTTACTTCCTCTTGCAGTGAGTGAAAGCAGTTCACAAATGGCTGAACAGCCTAAATGAAAGAAACACATGATTACAAAACTTTTTAAATTATATCGATGTAAAACTATTTTTGAGGGAACGGAAATCGGCATAAGACATAATGATTAGTAAGGAACACTATATTTCAGGGATGGGTCATTCCTAATGAGCAACAGGGCACTGACTCCCCACATACTACGGAGCAGGAACTAAAAGCCTGAGGCCTGGAGAGTAGCAGAGGGGTCAGCGTTGAGTCCAGATCTTGAGAGGAATAGGCGAGAAAAATTAAAGCATTTTTGGATGTGTGTTTGCATGGTGCGTGTATGTGTATGTATGTATGCTTTTATGTGGGGGTGTCTGTGTAAGGGTGCATATGAATGAGAGTGCTAGGTGAATGTGTGTATGCGTGTGAGTGTGCATGTGAATGAGAATAGAGAGTGAATGTTCTGGATTTGCGTATGAATGATAGAGAGAGAAGCAGTGTCAGTGTGTTACTGGATATGTAAATGGGTATCCATGTGTAAGTCTGCGAGGCTGGGGGCAATGGTGCAGGTAGCACACATGCTTTCTTTCAGTGGCATGTCGTGTTTTACTGTTTTTGGGGGGGGGCAAAGCCAACTTGATCTGTGTTATTAAATGGAGGAGGGGTTGGAGTGGGGGAAATGCTATATTGGGACAGGCAGCTAGGATGTTTTGTTTACTGTTGCATGGCATGCGTTTGTGTTAAGGGCAAAGGTGACAGGGTGAGTGGGTCTACATGGGGGGGGGATTTGTGCAGCCAGGAAGGACATGTTTTCTTTGCAGTGGCATGGCATCTTTTACAGGCATTTTTTCGGCAAAGCCAACTTGATGGGTGTTATTACATAAAAGAGGGGGTTGAGGAGAGGTACGATGCTACATTGAGGCAGGCATACTGGATGTTTATTTTGCTGTGAAATGGCATTTTGTGGCTTCTGTTAAGGGCAAAGCCAACATAATGAGCATTGTTATATGGGATGGGGCGTTTGCGCAGCCAGAAAGGACGTTTTCTTACTGTCACGCGGTATGTTTTACTGGCATTAAGGGCAAAGCCAACATGATGACTGTTCTCACATGGGGGAGGGAATATATTTGTGCAGCCAGCTTGGATATGTTTCCTTACTGTTGCATGGCAAATTGTATGGGCATTAAGGGCAAAGTCAACACAAGTATGTTTCTCAATGGGAATACATGCATGTATTGAAAGAACCAAAATGGGCACGTTTTCCCTTAGTATCAGTACTGACATTATGGGCAATACAAGTATGACTATGTTCTTATTGGGAATGCTGGCATATATTGTTTCAGCAACATGGACATGTGTTCTTACAATATGGGCAACGCAAACATTGTATGTTTGTATGTGGGAATACTAGCATATATTAGTGCAACCAGCATGGACATTGATGGGCAGAATCATTAAGAAACATATTTTTTACAGTGGCAAAGTACTGGCATATAGTGGTCAAAGGCATCATAAACATTTGTTGGAAAAAGCTCCTATGCACTCACTGTTGGCGACTTGGCGTCTAATGGATTTTTCCCGTTTCTTCAAGTCTTACCCTACCCTGCTCATCTTTTCACGTAATGTGTGCTGTTATATGCACAATTTTAACGCATTCATAAGAATATTCCCCGGGTTTGGGGACCCCCATACCGGTCTTGCTTGGCTTTGGATTCCCTCACTACGCGTGGGAGCTCCGTCATGTAACGAGGAAATGTTTTTGCCCCTCCAATTAAAAAATTCAGAAGCAGCCACTGACATTTTTTTAATTTTTGCTAAAGGTTTATGGTCCTTTACAATGGTGAGTTTAATTCGTCCAACTATTGTGTAGTTCTTCGCGATTCTATTGGGTTGCACCAGGCAGTGGGACTGAGTCCTCTCCAATGGGGTTGCAATAATTGGTCTGAGTTTGGGCAACTCGGCCCGGTTTTATTGTTGGAATACACGAGGATGTAGAACACAACGCTGGCATTGTCAGTGCAAGAAGACAGCAAAGCTAGTAGTTATGGGTAGCATAACGTCAGACACGTTAATGGCACATGTGGTTGGGAAAGGGTTCTGTGTTTCTCGACAACCGTTAATTAAGAGACTTTGTATGCAGTCGACAGCAAATAATACGCTGCCACTTGAACGCTGTCAGAACGGATAAGAACGCACAAAGCATCTCAAAGCAGCTCTGTCTGTCACGCCTGAATGTGGCTTCGGGAGCTCGGCTGGAACAATAACTGTCCCTAGCGCCACACCGTACTTAAGGAGCACACATGTGACATGCATTCTAACATCTCGCAATAATGCCACAATGCAGGAAAGTCATATGAGTTGAACAATATGTAGTGCCTTAAATTGAAAATACAGAAGTGCAGGTACTCACTTTTATCCAAAGTACCTGCTTACTGTTGAGAAGTGCTGGTACTCCTCCATTAAATGTATTGGCTTTCTGCTGAGAAGTGACAGTACTATGTCTTCCAAATAAAAGAAGTGCAGGTTCTGACAACCGACAAGTCCCTGCCCATTTAAAGCACTAACAATATGCATCCATGCCAAGTGGCTAAGCTGCTTCAAGGATTCCATATAACTTGAGTCAGTGGTGGAAATGGAAATCATTTAAATAATAGTTTTAAAATGGTGCAATTTAATTCATGCTGCTTCTTTCAAAACTCCACACTGTACATCAATTCCACTTGAAATCCCGTCCATGGCAGTGGTGCACCCAAAATATTGTTGGTAATGCAGTGCTTTTTAGTACATTAAGGGATCCATATACACGCTCTACAGTAGAAGGTTACCAGGGTAGCTCAGCAGGTTGAGAGACCATTGCTGAGATGTAATCGATTAAAAACTGGTTGTTAATCGTGTGAGTTTTGCAATTCCTTATAAAAAAAAACAAGTGCTACAAAATGTGTTTGGCCAGAGCATGGGTTGGGTTGGTCGTTTGCTTATATTGAGGGTGGCGGTGGAGGTATTTTTGCCCCTCTAGGGAAGATAACAATTTGCACCCATTAACCCACCATTTAATTTCCAAATAACTGCTGTCAGTACAACAGAAGAATGTATTGATTGATATGTGATTAATCAGTTTGACTAGCATATAACAAAGCATATAACATCTTTATAAATATAACCTGTGATGAAACACAAAGGAAGGGGCCCAGAAATTACAGGACATTTGTATGGTAGTCTGACAAAAAAAGAAACATATTTCAAAGTAAACTAGTGAATGCAAGTTTAAGCAGCATTTACATCAGGCCACATGTCTTGTGCTAAATGACAGGCTCCTGGAGCAAGAGTGAAGGGAAGGATGTGCGCTATAAAATGGAAAATGGTAACTGTTGGTAAGTACCATGATATGACTAACATACTGTCCTTTTTGTTGCTTTGAGCAGGAATATGGGAAAACCGGTGGTGTGGGTTGTAGGGCACTCGTTCATAAGAAGGATGGAACAGAGAGTTCAGGAGTGCCCGGGGTTGCTGTCGGACATGACGGCCTTTGATATCGACTGGATTCGTTCTGGGGGTCTACAAGAGAGCTAAGTGCCTTCATTGGTGGAAGGTCAAAAGAGGAGAGCGCTGCCGAGCCCTGCATTAGTCATTTTACACGTAGGGGGAAACAACCTGGTGAAATTGGACAGGAAGGACCTGATCATGCACTTGTTATCTTTGTTTACCTGGTTCGGACGAGCCTGCCCGGGGGCTTTGCTCGCCTGGTCTCAGATCCTTCCAAGGATGAACTGGAGGTGTCTGGGGCCGGCATGTCTATTTATCATATCTGCACAGAAGCTAAACAACGAACCGGCCCGGCTGGCCGTGTGCGATGCGTGCCTACGGATTGTCAGGAACGGCCTGTTGAGGGGCCCAGGGACCTGTCACCAAGATGGGGTGCATTTATCCCAGCACAGAACTGAACTGTTGTTACAGAACTATTTTGTCATGGTAAGAACATTGTTACGGGTAGGGGAGTCACAGACCGGTGGGTCCATGCCCCTGTGGCAGGTGGGGGAGTACCATGGGGACAGAAAGATCACCTTCCGAAGGACCCCGGAGCTGGAATGGGGCACAGCTCCCGGCAGGGGAGGGGGTGCAGCAGGACCGGAGGGACAGCTGGACCCAGTGGAAAAGGGGGCTGCCTTCTGGTAACACCTCACACGAAGGGCATGGGGGGAGTGGACAGGGACTCATTACTATGCACTGCCCCTGGGGGATGGGGATCCATGGTCCGCCTGGACCACTTGCCAGTAGAAGTGTTAAAAATGTGTAATGATTGTACATGATAGTGTTTTTAGTAATGAATGTCATTTTTGGTGTTGATTTATATTTGCTGTGGATTTACAAAATGTGGCCGGTATGACATCCAAAGTGAGAGTATGTGTCACTTGTGTTCGCTCTTCCCCTGGGTATGCCCCCCTGCTCAGCCCACTGGGGAAAAGAGGACAGAGCAAATTAGATCACTGAGCACTCAGCTTCCCTCAGCAAAGGTGGGGGCTCAGTAAAGCCTCGTCAGGGTTGAGGCAGGCCGAGTCTGAGGCCAGACATCTGATGCTGGGTCTCGGACCCGGCAAGAGCTGGCCCATTGACCAGCGCTGACTTGAGTATAATAATAATAAATTGTTATTCATATAGCGCTTTTATCCATTATTATTACCCAATCGAAACTGGTACTCACTTTATCGACCTCGGAAGGATGAAAGGTCGGCCTGCGGATCAAACACAGATCACAGCAACGAGTGCTCAAGCCGTTGAGCTATCTCACCAGTTCGAGTATCTAAGGCAACAGGCCGGACTCCAGATAAATCGATTTTCAGATAGTCTATTCATTTAATATTTTTATATTGTTGCCTTTGAAGCACAACTCTAATTTTTTAAAAATATAAAACAGATTAAAACCACCAGAAAGTTTCCCTCCTGATTTAAAAATAAAATATGGTTTGGACTGTAGATTTACAAAGAATGCTACACAAGTTACGACACAGGTAAGTTATACTTACGTCTGGTCCCAATTTATTACTGGGCCTGGTATTCAGAAAGATCCAAGATCTGGAAAAGTGTAAAATACTACATAGACATTTATTTATTTATGAGGACAATTCACTGAGGCTTGAAAGTATCAGCTTAAATGTTTCTTATTTATACATTGTGCACGTGTGAACCAGCTCATCTTTTTGTGGCCAAGATCCTGCCGTTCATGTTTGTGCATTAACAACGGTATGTCATGGAAGCAGGGTGGACTCATGCAGTGGTATGCAGCAGGGGGGCTGGGGGGGTAGAAGTCTAGGAGGAAATGAGGAGGGAGTAAGGAAATAAGGTGGACCGGTTTACAGCTGTGTGCACCGTAAGTAATTAAAGAAAAGGGACGGCAGTAATAGGGGCATCCCCCTGAAAGGGCACACCTTGGAATGCACAATGGCCACTAGTGAGCTTGCGCCATGCAGCGCAGTAGAGCATGCTGGAATGCGGAAAGTTAAAGGCAGTGCCTTAAGTGACACAGCAAAATGAGCCGGGGCTCATCAAGGGGGCGTGGCTTGATGGTGACGGTCTCCTGCTGACTTTTTAGGCCACGCCCCTTGAGCCCCGGCTTAATGGGCCACACGCACCCCCGCCAGGCAGAGCTTTGTAGAGATGTATTTATTTGTTTCCAGGCGCCACAGGACAAAAACATTTGAATATGATCTTTGCAGTCACCGGAAGCCAGTGGAGAGATTTTAGGGCTGGTGAAATCCAGTCCTTGAGCTTGAAGCCAATGATAAGTCTTGCAGCCCTATTCTGGATTAGTTGAAGAGGGCGAAGGGAAGAAAACGGCAGATTGAGGAAGAGGCTGTTGCAGTAGTCCAGCCTAGAGAGATCCAGAGCTCTGGAGACATTGAGCTTCTGGGGGAAGGTGAGGAAAGGGAGAATGCCTCTAAAGAGGTGAAGCTGATAGTTGGACTTATTGGCAAGGTCTGTGATATGAGGAGAAAAGGAAAGAGAGGAGTCAAAGATGACCCTGAGGTTTTTAGCCTTACAAGAGGGTGAGGTGAGGGGACCCAAGGTGGGTGGCCAGAGAGAGGGGGGGAAACAGGGAGTAGGCGTCCCAATGAGAAGGATCTCTGTTTTACTGGCATTAAGGCAGAGATTGTTAGCACAGCACCACCCCTGAATAGCACTTAGGTATGAGGGAGGAAGGGGGGAAGGTAGAGGAAGGAAGTTTAAAGGAAAGCTGGGTGTCATCAGCATAGCATTGGAAATGAAGTGAGAAGGGGGTGATCAGGTGGGAAGGGGCTCAAGGTGGATGTTGAAAAGCCATGGTGATAGGATAGAGCCCTGGGGGACACCACATGTAGAGAGTGAGGTGGAGGTAAGAAAAGGGCCCGATTTCACTCAGCACCCTCTCCCCTCTGGAGGAGAGGGTGCTGATCTCTGCATCTATTACCTAAAAGGATGACTGGCAGGGAACATCAGCCACATGTTTTCAGCTATGGTGGCGATGCCCCTCGTCAGGCATTTCTTTAGCTAAGAGATGCAGCGATCACCCGGGAATTTCATGAGGGGCACCAGCACCATTAAGGCTTAAAAGGTGAGGCCGCTGGAAGCCAAGGCCTTCTTTCCTAAAGCTTGAAGCTCCTGTGAACCAGTGGGAGCTTCAGGCTCTAGGAAAAAAAGGCCTCGGCTTTCAGCGGCCTCGCCTTTTCTTCTATAATGGTGGCACCGGCCCACGGACATCTCTTGATTAAAGGGATCCCTTGCAGGTGCCAGCACTACCATTATAGATAAAAAAGGCATTTTTGTCTGAAGCCTGAAGCTCTCGCACATGAGCGATAGCTTCAGGTTTTAGAACAAAACAAAAGCCTTGTTCTCTAGCTGCTGGGGTTGTCAAGGGGTAATAGGGGGCCCCAGCAGGGCCCCGCCGCAGACCCATATTTCTGAGCCTGCCAGGGCTGTGTCCTGGCTACCCCAGGCCCACTTAAATCCCTGATTAAAAGTACAAAATAGAAAAAAGATGCAAGGGGGATCCAGGCCTGGGCAGTGACAGGTGTTGGAGAAGCGGGGGGAGGCAGGGGATGAGCATGAGTGGCAAGAGGGGAGGGGGGTGAGGGCATAGCAGACAGAGGACACAGGTTAGAATTATGCACAGAATGAAGGCCCAATTCCGCACATGACATATTGTGTAAGTAGAAACACTTTTGTAATCCTTCTTCTCCTGGTTATAAAAATGTTTCCCATCAAATCCACATGAACACATTTATTGCACCAGTCAGGTTCTGCGCCACAGAAAAGAAACTATTGGTCATAATTGTTTATATAAAACACATTGTTTATTGATTTGCAATATGATACTACTTTGCGCAAGTTTGTTTCTTTGAAGACAGCAAAGCAATGCCATCCAGAATCCAGATCACAGACCCAGCCACTCCTAACCAGGAGAACATATATTAGAATCACAGGAAAATTCAAGACCCCATTGCCTGATGCACTAGTCACCTAGAGGGCTATACCGAATGCTAGCAAGAGACCTTGATACCATTTTTACAAATATGACTGCAATCATCGGACAATTGATCCCAACCCTACCAAGCTGCACACCTGTGCACTAAAGGAAATCTCATCTAATGAGCAAAAACCTAAATGTACTTGTAAAATATTCTTCATTTGGAAAAACACAAACTGCTTATATACGAGCATATTATTGTTGGCAAACAATTACTTGTGAAACTTTGATCAACGCAGGTTGCTGCCATCTGCACAGAGGGCACCAATCATAATTTAGGATTAAGGCACCTAATAACATGCAAAAAAGATACGCACAATGATACTAACCCACTAGTGCTTGTGACTCCTAACAGGGGTTTCTGAATGTATCATTACTTGGTCCAAAGTTGCCTAATCATAATGCTACGCCTTGACAAAGCCCATCAACAGGCTGAAACATTAGCACGTGCCACCATCAGGTTAATGTTGGCTCAGAAACAATGTGTTTTTATATAAACAATTATAACCAATAGTTTCTTTTCTGTGGCACAGAACCTGACTAATATAAACATGTTTCTCTGCCTTGACTGATTGGGGGAATATCAATCAGATTTAGGGTCTTGCAGCCGGCAGATGTATGTTACACACACAGTGAACACCTACCGCACGCAATATAAAAAGGCGCACAAACATACACATTTCCCCATTACCTGCATTTATTGCACCACTCACAATCTGACTCATTGTGGTGTAAGTTAATTGTGTCGATAAATGTGGGGCCATTTCATTGAAAATGTTTGTGAATGCACGTTCAGTAGGCAATAGATGGGTGCAGTGCAATAGTTGCATTCCTCCTCACAGACACACAGTTCTAAATGCCCACTTTTGAATCTGTGGCAGCAGCTCATGCCTGCACACGGGTTGTGTGGTCATCATTTGTTTTAAGAATCAAGTGCAAATCTTTTTGTGAGAACAGAATAACTGATGCAGGTGGGTTACTCATTTTTCGAGGCCGGAATCACACTTATGATAACAAATGTTTGGCCTGTCGGCTCCTAGTGCTTCAGTAGAGTCATGTGCACAGTTTCAGACCGTGATCTCGCAGGACTATAGAAGTGGCACCCTTCAGCCTGTGACTAGTCCTTCAAAGAACCTCATGACAACTGCTAATACGTTTCAACGTTCTATTATAAAAATAAATATGTACTTAAGACAGTTGGGGTTTCCAGGTTAGGGGTTGTTCCTGAACCCTCTCCTTGATTTTGAAAGGTTGCCCTACCTCCCTAAGCCAGGCATCCTGTGTTACCACCATGTTCCCACCCGATCGGTTGACTAAAGCCACGGTACCCTAACATTTAGGTGTCTGCCACATCTTAGGGAGGCCTAAGCACATCTTTCTTTCTTTGTTCGGGGAGCCGCAGAATAAACATTTTATCCACGGAACACCCGCATTCATCATACGTCCTACTTTCCACCAAATGGCTTTGCTTTGAACTGTTTTGAACTTGTGCCTGTATCAAATCCCTTGCTGCCTTTGCCAAGTGTCTGGAATTGAACTCCCTTAAAGGGAAATGTATCTATTTCTACACTGGTGGGTTTGGATCTGGCTATTGCTTTCATTAGCCCTCCGCAGAGCTCTATAGTGGAGCTAGGGTAAAAGGAAAGGGATTTTTCACTGTGCCTGTACCACATCTTTGGATGGGGAGTCAGTGTGTGTGGCCTTAGGATCCCCGTATTCCGCCTCTGGGCACAGTACCCTCTAGTTTGGGACTTTACACCACCCATTCCACCACCCTCCTAATAGTCCCCAATGTTAGGCAGGGGATTTCTTTTTTTTTTTTTCCTCGATCAAAAGTTTTATTTCACAACAGCAAATAACAACAAAATATGGCATCAATCTTTAAATCATACTCCTAGTCAAAACATACGAATCAGTTCATCATAAACTATCACTAAACATCCTATAATAGAAAAGAATAGAGGTGCACAAAGGGGGAAAAGAAGAGGAAAAGGAAGAAAGGAAAAAGAAAGTGAACAACAAAGCCAACAGACACAAGAATATCACAAAAACATTGTATAAAACCATAAGTAATGACACATAACAGTAATATACAAAGCCAGGGATACATCAATCCCGAATGAAAGTTCAAGTTCATCCATAGAGATCAAGACAACAGCTGCAAATGTCAAGGGATTTCACTTCTTCACAGTACCCAATTGCCGCCTTTAGCCGATTCTCTCCATTTAAACCTCCCCCACACTAAATGTCTCCCTCCATCCACACTTGATTCTCCACTTTCCTCAAACACCCACACCCTTCCTTCCTACTCAAGTGAACTGCTTTATTTTACAATGAGTACCCTTGCCATCCCCCATTGCTGATCCTACCCACATCAAACAGTATCATCCCTTGCTTCCAAAAGTGCAGACACTCTCCGCACCCTCATTATGATCATTATCTGCCCAGGAACCACCGATGCCACCCATAGAGGTTTTTCACCATACTTAGACCATCTCTAGACCTGCACGCAGTCCTCACCATGCCATCCCATTGACATATAAACACAGAAGGTCTTCAAATCAGGGATGGACACTTGGACAGCTAACGCATGTGTGTCCTCAGATGGTTAATACATTTTTAATATTTTGTTTTTATTAGCCATTAAGCTGCATTTTTAGAGGTTAATTCTTATTTATACGTTTTTCTTTACCCACTGGTTCATATTTTAATATAGAATCTCCCCATCTGAATTAAATCGGTAGAATTTGGGAAGCTCTCAGGTTCACCGGTTCCTTAGGTTTTAAGAGTCAAGTTGCCACAAGTCAGGTGAAAAGTACTTTTTTTACCCGTCTTCTTCAGATATCTGTTCCCCATTGCAGGTAGATGCCTTTCTAAAACAACACACTTGTAGATTAGGACTTTTAACAAAACACCTGCGGTATTGGTCCAGGTCTTAATGTCAAGTAGAGATATTTTCTGTGTCCTTACCAGCTGGTAACTTGCTCTTTCGAAGAGATCTTATTAATTCCACAATGTGGAGGGAGGATAGCTCAGTGGCAACGCGCGTCTTGGAAGCACGACCATGCTGAGCAACACTGGTTCGAATCCCGGATCCGCGCATTATAAATACCTGCACTTGCACGATCCAAATGTACAAGGCCTAGTCAGATTGTTTCCACTTCCCAACACCCCTTTGTCTTATTGCGCCTTGAGATACACGTGTATAGGTGCATTACAAATGAACAATTACATTACAATGCAAAGTGCCATTTTCTTCAAACATGAAACAGTATTCAGTAAACTATGACTGAAAACCACGTTAAAAATGACTGGCTGACCTCTCTGGGGGGAATTGATCCAGTTGGATATTACTAAAGAGTCGGACCGTTCATCATAAGAAATGGCTGCCACCAGTTGCTTTCCCATTAATGTGTAACTGCAGCCATCAGAACAGCAAGTGCCATCACAAGAGGCTAAATTGCGAGAGGCAAATGGGAAGCTGAATTGTGTTCGAAAGGGTCTCAACACAGCTCATAGTGTTTGGCAATTTTTGTGGTGCTGAATAGTCCTCATTAGAGAAAATTCCCTCTGCTGAGTTACAGCATGTGGTGAAATGATTGTCGGGGTAAAGGCTTTAACACTGGTAGTAATTTCATTCTTACTAGCAACCGCATTTCGGGAAGGCAGCTGACCACAAATTATGGCAAATACCAACCAAAATGCCCTCAACTCTGGGCTGGCCTAAAATGGCTAAAGCCATAATCAGGTGCCACTACCTGCAATTTGTTTCTGCTGCTGGGTTCCTCTACACACCCCTCCATTTTATATATAATGTCTGTCCGCAGAATTATTTTACCATCAGTGGTTCATTTTGACTACCCCAGCATTTAATTGTGAGAAAAGAGGTCCATAATGGCATACCACCAACAGTAATACCCACCGAAATAACAGCTCAGCACTGCGATGGTCCCTTTGGAGTAGTAATTTTCTACCAGGAGTAATATTGTGTAATGAGCCAGTAGACGAGCATGAAGCCTGGGCGTCACATACCCGTGGCTTGGAAAGCCACCAATCCCAATAGGTGTGCTGGTCGCTCTATTGATAACACTAGAATTCTGAAGCACTTTTATAGAATTAGTCTCACCATCTGTGTGGTTGAGACAGGCACATTTGGATTAGCTTTTCCACCAGGGGTCTTCAATCTGGGCTCTCCAGATGTGTTGGACTACAAATCCCATCCTGCTTACCATCAACTATGCTGGCTTTGGCCTTTGGGAGTTGTAGTCCAAAACATCTCGAGAGCCAAAGGTTGCAGAACCCTGGCATCTCGTAAATTCCTGCTTCGAAAGTAAACTAGGTGCTGAAGGCTAACGGTATGCAAGACCCAAGAGCTCACAGCATTCGCACACAAGGAGGCCGCTATTTGGATTATAATATGCAAGAAAGATTTGGATAGGGGGTTGACGTTCATGTAATTTCTGTACGAGGAGAGAAGTCCATTACTCTGACATCTAGACCCAACATCGGACAAAATGTCTGCCTTTTTGATGGCACGTGGCTAGTAATGGCGCATCACGCCTTCCTCCAGAAATTGCTGGAGATTTCTTCCTGGGTCGAGGGCAAGGGTGGATGATATAAATGCCCTGATCAAATCTCTGAAAGGGAATGAAAGCCAAGTAGGGGCTTCATTTATATAATCATAGAGCTGTCAAGAGTGTATGCTGCTATCCTCATGAGCCATTCAGTCCAATCAGCGCTCTGCAATGTATGGCTGGCACCCAAACCTACAGGTTGAACCAGAGAAGGACAACACGTGATTGCATGAAAAAGAGTGAACGCTTCACACTAAATCAAGATCTGTTTATTTAAGCAGTAATTGTGCTTGAGAAAGAATGAATTATCATCGCACACCATAATATGGTTATTAGGCCGCCAGCGTGCGCTCCGGCTAATGCCGTGCTGTATTTATGGGAGCTCTCTCTCTCTGGCCCAAGAAGCTGCCAGCTAGAGTAGAAATACTGTTTTAATTATTACTTGAATGATTTTATTCTGTGATATCGGTGAGGTTTTACTTAATAATATGGCCCTAAATTAGCTGTGCATTTCAAGCGTTTGGATGTATGCAGCATCCTAGCTGTGCATTTCAAACGTCTGGATGCATGCAGCTTCAAGCTTCTGGATGCATGCAACATCCTAGCTGTGCATTTCAGGTGTCTGGATGCATGCAGCTTCAGGCGTCTGGATGCATGCAACATCCTAGCTGTGCATTTCAAGCATCTGGATGCATGCAGCTTCAAGCGTCTAGATGCGTGCAACATCCTAGCTGTGCATTTCAGGCGTCTGGATGCATGCAGCTTCAGGCGTCTGGATGCATGCAACATCCTAGCTGTGCATTTCAAGCGTCTGGATGTATGCAGCATCCTAGCTGTGTATTTCAAACGTCTGGATGTATGCAGCATCCTAGCTGTGCATTTCAAACGTCTGGATGCATGCAGCTTCAAGCGTCTGGATGCATGCAGCATCCTAGCTGTGCATTTCAGGTGTCTGGATGCATGCAGCTTCAGGCGTCTGGATGCATGCAACATCCTAGCTGTGCATTTCAGGCATCTAGGTGCATGCAGCTTCAGGCGTCTGGATGCATGCAACATCGTAGCTGTGCATTTCAAGCATCTTGATGCATGCAGCTTCAAGCGTCTAGATGCGTGCAGCATCCTAGCTGTGCATTTCAAGCGTTTGAAGCGTCTGGATGCATGCAGCTTCAAGCGTCTGGATGAATGTGGCATCGTAGCTGTGCATTTCAAGCCTCTGGATGCATGTAGCTTCAAGCATCTGGATGCATGCAGCACCCTAGCTGTGCATTTCAAGCATCTGGATGCATGCAGCATCCTAGCTGTGCATTTTAAGAGTCTGGATGCATGCAGCTTCAAGCGTCGGGATGCATGCAGCATCCTAGCTGTGCATTTCAAGCGTTTCAAGCGTCTGGATGCATGCAGAATCCTAGCTGTGCATTTCAAGCATCTGGATGCATGCAGCTTCAAGCGTCTGGATGCATGCAGCATCCTAGCTGTGCATTTCAAGCGTTTCAAGCATCTGGATGCATGCAGCACCCTAGCTGTGCATTTCAAGCGTCTGGATGCATGCAGCTTCAAGCGTCTGGATGCATGCAGCATCCTAGCTGTGCATTTCAAGCCTTTCAAGTGTCTGGATGCATGCAGCATCCTAGCTGTGCATTTCAAGCATCTGGATGCATGCAGCTTCAAGCGTCTAGATGCGTGCAGCATCCTAGCTGTGCATTTCAGGCATCTGGATGCATGCAGCTTCAGGCGTCTGGATGCATGCAACATCCTAGCTGTGCATTTCAAGCATCTGGATGCATGCAGCTTCAAGCGTCTAGATGCGTGCAGCATCCTAGCTGTGCATCTCAAGCGTTTCAAGTGTCTGGATGCATGCAGCTTCAAGCGTCTGGATGCATGTGGCATCGTAGCTGTGCATTTTAAGCTTCTGGATGCATGTAGCTTCAAGCATCTGGATGCATGCAGCACCCTAGCTGTGCATTTAAAGCATCTGGATGCATGCAGCATCCTAGCTGTGCATTTCAAGAGTCTGGATGCATGCATTTCAAGCATCTGGATGCATGCAGCTTCAAGCATCTGGATGCATGCAGCATCCTAGCTGTGCATTTCAAGCGTTTCAAGCATCTGGATGCATGCAGCACCCTAGCTGTGCATTTCAAGCATCTGGATGCATGCAGCTTCAAGCGTCTGGATGCATGCAGCATCCTAGCTGTGCATTTCAAGCCTTTCAAGTGTCTGGATGCATGCAGCATCCTAGCTGTGCATTTCAAGCATCTGGATGCATGCAGCTTCAAGCGTCTGGATGCATACAGCATAATAGCTGTGCATTCCAAGCGTTTCAAGCGTCTGGATGCATGCAGCATCCTAGCTGTGCATTTCAAGCGTCTGGATGCATGCAGCATCCTAGCTGTGCATTTCAAACGTCTGGATGCATGCAGCTTCAAGCGTCTGGATGCATTTGGCATCGTAGCTGTGCCTTTCAAGCTTCTGGATGCATGTAGCTTCAAGCATCTGGATGCATGCAGCACCCTAGCTGTGCATTTCAAGCATCTGGATGCATGCAGCATCCTAGCTGTGCATTGCAAGCGTCTGGATGCATGCAGCTTCAAGCGTCTGGATGCATGCAGCATCCTAGCTGTGCATTTCAAGCATCTGGATGCATGCAGCTTCAAGCGTCTAGATGCGTGCAGCATCCTAGCTGTGCATTTCAGGCGTCTGGATGCATGCAGCTTCAGGCGTCTGGATGCATGCAACATCCTAGCTGTGCATTTCAAGCATCTGGATGCATGCAGCTTCAAGCGTCTAGATGCGTGCAGCATCCTATCTGTGCATTTCAGGCGTCTGGATGCATGCAGCTTCAGGCGTCTGGATGCATGCAACATCCTAGCTGTGCATTTCAAGCATCTGGATGCATGAAGCTTCAAGCGTCTGGATGCATGCAGCATCCTAGCTGTGCATTTTAAGATTTTCAAGCGTCTGGATGCATGCAGCATCCTAGCTGTGCATTTCAAGCGTTTCAAGTGTCTGGATGCATGCAGCTTCAAGCGTCTGGATGCATGTGGCATCGTAGCTGTGCATTTCAAGCTTCTGGATGCATGTAGCTTCAAGCATCTGGATGCATACAGCACCCTAGCTGTGCATTTTAAGCATCTGGATGCATGCAGCATCCTAGCTGTGCATTTCAAGAGTCTGGATGCATGCAGCTTCAAGTGTCTGGATGCATGCAGCATCCTAGCTGTGCATTTCAAGCGTTTCAAGCGTCTGGATGCATGCAGCATCATAGCTGTGCATTTCAAGCGTCTGGATGCATGCAGCTTCAAGCGTCTGGATGCATGCAGCATCCTAGCTTTGCATTCCAAACGTTTCAAGCGTCTGGATGCATGCAGCATCCTAGCTGTGCATTTCAAACGTCTGGATGCATGCAGCTTTAAGCATCTGGATGCATGTGGCATCGTAGCTGTGCCTTTCAAGCTTCTGGATGCATGTAGCTTCAAGCATCTAGATGCATGCAGCATCCTAGCTGTGCATTTCAAGCGTTTCAAGCATCTGGATGCATGCAGCACCCTAGCTGTGCATTTCAAGCGCCTGGATGCAATCAGCTTCAAGCGTCTGGGTGCTTGCAGCATCCTAGCTGTGCATTTGAAGCCTTTCAAGTGTCTGGATGCATGCAGCATCCTAGCTGTGCATTTCAAGCATCTGGATGCATGCAGCTTCAAGCGTCTGGATGCATGCAGCATCCTAGCTTTGCATTCCAAGCGTTTCAAGCGTCTGGATGCATGCAGCATCCTAGCTGTGCATTTCAAGCATCTGGATGCATGCAGCATCCTAGCTGTGCATTTCAAACGTCTGGATGCATGCAGCTTTAAGCATCTGGATGCATGTGGCATCGTAGCTGTGCCTTTCAAGCTTCTGGATGCATGTAGCTTCAAGCATCTGGATGCATGCAGCACCCTAGCTGTGCATTTCAAGCATCTGGATGCATGCAGCTTCAAGCGTCTGGATGCATGCCGCATCCTAGCTGTGCATTCCAAGCGTTTCAAGTGTCTGGATGTATGCAGCATCCTAGCTGTGCATTTTAAGCCTCTGGATGCATGCAGAATCCTAGCTGTGCATTTCAAACGTCTGGATGCATGCAGCTTCAAGCGTCTGGATGCATGCAGCATCCTAGCTGTGCATTTCAAACGTCTGGATGCATGCAGCTTCAAGCGTCTGGATGCATGCAGCATCCTAGCTGTGCATTTCAAGCGTTTCAAGTGTCTGGATGCATGCAGCTTCAAGCGTCTGGATGCATGTGGCATCGTAGCTGTGTATTTCAAGCTTCTGGATGCACTTAGCTTCAAGCATCTGGATGCATGCAGCACCCTAGCTGTGCATTTCAAGCATCTGGATGCATGCAGCATCCTAGCTGTGCATTTCAAGAGTCTGGATGCATGCAGCTTCAAGCACCTGGAGGCATGCAGCATCCTAGCTGTGCATTTCAAGCGTTTCAAGCGTCTGGATGCATGCAGCATTCTAGCCGTGCATTTCAAGCTTCTGGATGCATGCAGCTTCAAGCATCTGGACGCATGCAGCATCCTAGCTGTGCATTTCAAGCGTTTCAAGCATCTGGATGCATGCAGCACCCTAGCTGTGCATTTCAAGCGTCTGGATGCATGCAGCTTCAAGCATCTGGATGCATGCAGCATCCTAGCTGTGCATTTCAAGCCTTTCAAGCGTCTGGATGCATGCAGCATCCTAGCTGTGCATTTCAAACGTCTGGATGCATGCAGCTTCATGCGTCTGGATGCATGCAGCATCCTAGCTGTGCATTTCAAGCGTTTCAAGTGTCTGGATGCATGCAGCTTCAAGCGTCTGGATGCATGCAGCATCCTAGCTGTGCATTTCAAGCGTTTCAAGTGTCTGGATGCATGCAGCTTCAAGCGTCTGGATGCATGTGGCATCGTAGCTGTGCATTTCAAGCTTCTGGATGCATGTAGCTTCAAGCATCTGGATGCATGCAGCACCCTAGCTGTGCATTTCAAGCATCTGGATGCATGCAGAATCCTAGCTGTGCATTTCAAGAGTCTGGATGCATGCAGCTTCAAGCACCTGGAGGCATACAGCATCCTAGCTGTGCATTTCAAGCGTTTCAAGCGTCTAGATGCATGCAGCATTCTAGCCGAGCATTTCAAGCTTCTGGATGCATGCAGCTTCAAGCATCTGGACGCATGCAGCATCCTAGCTGTGCATTTCAAGCGTTTCAAACATCTGGATGCATGCAGCACCCTAGCTGTGCATTTCAAGCGTCTGGATGCATGCAGCTTCAAGCGTCTGGATGCATGCAGCATCCTAGCTGTGCATTTCAAGCCTTTCAAGCGTCTGGATGCATGCAGCATCCTAGCTGTGCATTTCAAACGTCTGGATGCATGCAGCTTCAAGCGTCTGGATGCATGCAGCATCCTAGCTGTGCATTTCAAGCGTTTCAAGCATCTGGATGCATGCAGCACCCTAGCTGTGCATTTCAAGCGTCTGGATGCATGCAGCTTCAAGCGTCTGGATGCATGCAGCATCCTAGCTGTGCATTTCAAGCCTTTCAAGTGTCTGGATGCATGCAGCATCCTAGCTGTGCATTTCAAGCATCTGGATGCATGCAGCTTCAAGTGTCTGAATGCATGTGGCATCAAAGCTGTGCATTTCAAGCTTCTGGATGCATGTAGCTTCAAGCATCTGGATGCATGCAGCACCCTAGCTGTGCATTTCAAGCATCTGGATGCATGCAGCATCCTAGCTGTGCATTTCAAGAGTCTGGATGCATGCAGCTTCAAGCACCTGGAGGCATGCAGCATCCTAGCTGTGCATTTCAAGCGTTTCAAGCGTATGGATGCATGTAGCATCCTAGCTGTGCATGTCAAGCTTCTGGATGCATGCAGCTTCAAGCATCTGGACGCATGCAGCATCCTAGCTGTGCATTTCAAGCGTTTCAAGCATCTGGATGCATGCAGCACCCTATCTGTGCATTTCAAGCATCTGGATGCAAGCGTCTGGATGCATGCAGCATCCTAGCTGTGCATTTCAAGCGTCTGGATGCATGCAGAATCCTAGCTGTGCATTTCAAACGTCTGGATGCATGCAGCTTCAAGCGTCTGGATGCATGCAGCATCCTAGCTGTGCATTTCAAACGTCTGGATGCATGCAGCTTCAAGCGTCTGGATGCATGCAGCATCCTAGCTGTGCATTTCAAGCGTTTCAAGTGTCTGGATGCATGCAGCTTCAAGCGTCTGGATGCATGTGGCATCGTAGCTGTGCATTTCAAGCTTCTGGATGCATGTAGCTTCAAGCATCTGGATGCATGCAGCACCCTAGCTGTGCATTTCAAGCATCTGGATGCATGCAGCATCCTAGCTGTGCATTTCAAGAGTCTGGATGCATGCAGCTTCAAGCACCTGGAGGCATGCAGCATCCTAGCTGTGCATTTCAAGCGTTTCAAGCGTCTGGATGCATGCAGCATTCTAGCCGTGCATTTCAAGCTTCTGGATGCATGCAGCTTTCAAACGTCTGGATGCATGCAGCTTCAAGCGTCTGGATGCATGCAGCATCCTAGCTGTGCATTTCAAGCGTTTCAAGTGTCTGGATGCATGCAGCTTCAAGCGTCTGGATGCATGTGGCATCGTAGCTGTGCATTTCAAGCTTCTGGATGCATGTAGCTTCAAGCATCTGGATGCATGCAGCACCCTAGCTGTGCATTTCAAGCATCTGGATGCATGCAGCATCCTAGCTGTGCATTTCAAGCGTTTCAAGCGTCTGGATGCATGCAGCATTCTAGCCGTGCATTTCAAGCTTCTGTATGCATGCAGCTTCAAGCACCTGGACGCATGCAGCATCCTAGCTGTGCATTTCAAGCCTTTCAAGCATCTGGATGCATGCAGCACCCTAGCTGTGCATTTCAAGCGTCTGGATGCATGCAGCTTCAAGCGTCTGGATGCATGCAGCATCCTAGCTGTGCATTTCAAGCCTTTCAAGCGTCTGGATGCATGCAGCATCCTAGCTGTGCATTTCAAACGTCTGGATGCATGCAGCTTCAAGCGTCTGGATGCATGCAGCATCCTAGCTGTGCATTTCAAGCGTTTCAAGTGTCTGGATGCATGCAGCTTCAAGCGTCTGGATGCATGTGGCATCGTAGCTGTGCATTTCAAGCTTCTGGATGCATGTAGCTTCAAGCATCTGGATGCATGCAGCACCCTAGCTGTGCATTTCAAGCATATGGATGCATGCAGCATCCTAGCTGTGCATTTCAAGAGTCTGGATGCATGCAGCTTCAAGCACCTGGAGACATGCAGCATCCTAGCTGTGCATTTCAAGCGTTTCAAGCGTCTGGATGCATGTAGCATCCTAGCTGTGCATTTCAAGCTTCTGGATGCATGCAGCTTCAAGCATCTGGACGCATGCAGCATCCTAGCTGTGCATTTCAAGCGTTTCAAGCATCTGGATGCATGCAGCACCCTAGCTGTGCATTTCAAGCGTCTGGATGCATGCAGCTTCAAGCGTCTGGATGCATGCAGCATCCTAGCTGTGCATTTCAAGCCTTTCAAGTGTCTGGATGCATGCAGCATCCTAGCTGTGAATTTCAAGCATCAGGATGCATGCAGCTTCAAGCGTCTGAATGCATGTGGCATCAAAGCTGTGCATTTCAAGCTTCTGGATGCATGTAGCTTCAAGCATCTGGATGCATGCAGCACCCTAGCTGTGCATTTCAAGCATCTGGATGCATGCAGCATCCTAGCTGTGCATTTCAAGAGTCTGGATGCATGCAGCTTCAAGCACCTGGAGGCATGCAGCATCCTAGCTGTGCATTTCAAGCGTTTCAAGCATCTGGATGCATGCAGCACCCTAGCTGTGCATTTCAAGCGTCTGGATGCATGCAACTTCAAGCATCTGGATGCATGCAGCACCCTAGCTGTGCATTTCAAGCATCTGGATGCATGTAGCATCCTAGCTGTGCATTTCAAGAGTCTGGATGCATGCAGCTTCAAGCACCTGGATGCATGCAGCATCCTAGCTGTGCATTTCAAGCGTCTGGATGCATGCAGCATCCTAGCTGTGCATTTCAAACGTCTGGATGCATGCAGCTTCAAGCGTCTGGATGCATGTGGCATCGTAGCTGTGCCTTTCAAGCTTCTGGATGCATGTAGCTTCAAGCATCTGGATGCATGCAGCACCCTAGCTGTGCATTTCAAGCATCTGGATGCATGCAGCATCCTAGCTGTGCATTTCAAGAGTCTGGATGCATGCAGCTTCAAGCACCTGGAGACATGCAGCATCCTAGCTGTGCATTTCAAGCGTTTCAAGCGTCTGGATGCATGTAGCATCCTAGCTGTGCATTTCAAGCTTCTGGATGCATGCAGTTTCAAGCATCTGGACGCATGCAGCATCCTAGCTGTGCATTTCAAGCGTTTCAAGCATCTGGATGCATGCAGCACCCTAGCTGTGCATTTCAAGCATCTGGATGCATGCAGCATCCTAGCTGTGCATTTCAAGCCTTTCAAGTGTCTGGATGCATGCAGCATCCTAGCTGTGCATTTCAAGCATCAGGATGCATGCAGCTTCAAGCGTCTGAATGCATGTGGCATCAAAGCTGTGCATTTCAAGCTTCTGGATGCATGTAGCTTCAAGCATCTGGATGCATGCAGCACCCTAGCTGTGCATTTCAAGCATCTGGATGCATGCAGCATCCTAGCTGTGCATTTCAAGAGTCTGGATGCATGCAGCTTCAAGCACCTGGAGGCATGCAGCATCCTAGCTGTGCATTTCAAGCGTTTCAAGCATCTGGATGCATGCAGCACCCTAGCTGTGCATTTCAAGCGTCTGGATGCATGCAGCTTCAAGCGTCTGGATGCATACAGCATCCTAGCTGTGCATTCCAAGCGTTTAAAGCGTCTGGATGCATGCAGCATCCTAGCTGTGCATTTCAAGCGTCTGGATGCATGCAGCATCCTAGCTGTGCATTTCAAACGTCTGGATGCATGCAGCTTCAAAAGTCTGGATGCATGTGGCATCGTAGCTGTGCCTTTCAAGCGTCTGGATGCATGTAGCTTCAAGCATCTGGATGCATGCAGCACCCTAGCTGTGCATTTCAAGCATCTGGATGCATGCAGCATCCTAGCTGTGCATTTCAAGAGTCTGGATGCATGCAGCTTCAAGCACCTGGAGACATGCAGCATCCTAGCTGTGCATTTCAAGCGTTTCAAGCGTCTGGATGCATGTAGCATCCTAGCTGTGCATTTCAAGCTTCTGGATGCACGCAGCTTCAAGCATCTGGACGCATGCAGCATCCTAGCTGTGCATTTCAAGCGTTTCGAGCATCTGGATGCATGCAGCACCCTAGCTGTGCATTTCAAGCGTCTGGATGCATGCAGCTTCAAGCGTCTGGATGCATGCAGCATCCTAGCTGTGCATTTCAAGCCTTTCAAGTGTCTGGATGCATGCAGCATCCTAGCTGTGCATTTCAAGCATCTGGATGCATGCAGCTTCAAGGGTCTGAATGCATGTGGCATCAAAGCTTTGCATTTCAAGCTTCTGGATGCATGTAGCTTCAAGCATCTGGATGCATGCAGCACCCTAGCTGTGCATTTCAAGCATCTGGATGCATGCAGCATCCTAGCTGTGCATTTCAAGAGTCTGGATGCATGCAGCTTCAAGCACCTGGAGGCATGCAGCATCCTAGCTGTGCATTTCAAGCGTTTCAAGCGTCTGGATGCATGTAGCATCCTAGCTGTGCATTTCAAGCTTCTGGATGCATGCAGCTTCAAGCATCTGGACGCATGCAGCATCCTAGCTGTGCATTTCAAGCGTTTCAAGCATCTGGATGCATGCAGCACCCTAGCTGTGCATTTCAAGCGTCTGGATGCATGCAGCTTCAAGCGTCTGGATGCATACAGCATCCTAGCTGTGCATTCCAAGCGTTTCAAGCGTTTGGATGCATGCAGCATCCTAGCTGTGCATTTCAAGCGTCTGGATGCATGCAGCATCCTAGCTGTGCATTTCAAATGTCTGGATGCATGCAGCTTCAAGCGTCTGGATGCATGTGGCATCGTAGCTGTGCCTTTCAAGCTTCTGGATGCATGCAGCACCCTAGCTGTGCATTTCAAGCATCTGGATGCATGCAGCATCCTAGCTGTGCATTTCAAGAGTCTGGATGCATGCAGCTTCAAGCGTCTGGATGCATGCAGCATCCTAGCTGTGCATTTCAAGCCTTTCAAGTGTCTGGATGCATGCAGCATCTTAGCTGTGCATTGCAAGCGTCTGGATGCATGCAGCTTCAAGCGTCTGGATGCATGCAGCATCCTAGCTGTAACGCTCACCTGGCTCCCACGGAAGTACTGGTCTAGTCTGGGTTGCTGTGGCCTCTTCAAGCGTGATGCGCAGAACTCGGACCACCGATTGAACAGGACCCCCAAATCTTGCTTGTCTGGCCCGTAGGAATATCCTTCTGCAGATGAGAAAGGGGATTAACTGTCTGCAGAATAGTGTGCTTGCTCCCCCCTTCCCCCCTTCGTTCTTCTCTGACTTCCTCCAAAACCCCCGGTTTAAGCTCACCTTATGGTTTGGAAGGATGAACTCTCCATCCTGCTTCTGGTGCAGGGGCGCGCGTTCATCCAGTTACTTCACTGGTTTTCAGAATGGCGCTGGCAAAATCCACTTGACTTTTCTGAGCGATACGCCGTAAGTATGAAGATTCAAAAGTTCAAGTGTGAGCCTCTTTTTATGTTGTCTTCCTAACCTGTGATCTGTCCTTTATTTCAGGTGCAGAACGAAGGCGATGCGTTGAGGGGTTAAATTGCCGATGGTAAAATCAGGTGAGTTAGTGATGAGGGCGACCCCTCTAAATGTCTTTATAATTCCCCAGTAATGTCTTTTGTCCTTTCCCCATAGGGGCTGGGGTGCGGTACCTGCCAACGAAGCGGCGCCGACCCGAAATGTGGAATGGTTCACCAAGAAAAGCCGGTAAGTATTATGGCTGAAAATTCGGCTTTCCTCCTGTGTTCCCTCTGCTCACCTTTTGTCTCTTCTTCTCTCCCCTAGGTGCAGAGATGTGGCGACCGGTGCTAACAGCCGTGATGGAGCCGGGAGATGTCTCGAGGACAGGTGAGTGAAGCACGGCGCTTCAGCGAGCAACGCAATGCTTTTAAATGGAAGTCTTTCTTCAAGAATGCTGGCGTGAAGATTCCGGATGCAGGTAAGAAGTTTGAATAAGTTCTTGGTTTTCACCTTTCTCTTCTCTTCTTTCCTTACAGGTGTTCCAGGTTCGAGGCGGGCGTGGCTGGAGTCCAGGTGCAGGAGCAGACACGGTGAGCGTTCAGCTGCTGGGATGCAGAACAACGCGAAGCACGTGTGGCTGTACGGGCGTGGCTTAAATAGCCTTGGAAGAAGTCCTAGGTAAGTATTCTTCCACAGCCCCACCCAAGTAACAAAATAGTCCCTTCAGTAAAATAGTCCCTCCTAAGCCTCATTTGGCTTGGGTCTTCATGCAGCATGGTCTGCATCAGGTAAGTGTACCAAACACTTTCCTTTATGAGCCTGGCGCCTATGGCGCCAGGACTGATGTCCAACATGAGCCTGGCGCCAAAGGCGCCAGGACAGAGTCCAAAGAGCCCCTATAAGGGGCCGCTGGGCTTTTACCCGGGGGCATGATGCCTGCTCCCGGGGGTGCTGGGCCTGGCCTGGTGCTCCGGGGGTAGGCATCATGACAGCCCCCCCCCCCCAAGGCCCCTCCCAAGGTCGTTCCCTCTGGAGGTTTCGGTTTGTTTGGGAAATTCCGATGGAACCTTTTTACTAGCCGAGGTGCATGTACGTGGTCGCTGGGTTCCCAAGACCTTTCCTGAGGCCCGTACCCCTTCCAATCAATTAGATAGAAAAGTTTTGATTTTGAGATCTTAGAATCGAAAATGTTCTTCACCTCGAATTCAGGCTCCCCATCTATCTGGATTGGTTCTGGTGGCTTTATTAATCTGGTTCCTGGTTGCACTGGTTTCAAAAGTGACACATGAAAAACGGGGTGAATCCGCATGTTAGCTGGTAGATCTAGCTTGACTGCCACTGGGTTAATTATAGCTTTGATCGAGTAAGGGCCTAAATACCTTGGATTAAAAGTCCGAGGTCCCTTGAGCGATAAGTGTTTGGTAGCCAACCATACTTGATCCCCTATTTGGTATGGAGGCGCCTCTCTTTGATGCAGATCTGCATTCTTTTTGTATTTCCCTTTCGCATGTTGTAAGTGTGCAGTTGCATCCTTGAAGGCTTGAGTAATAGTAGAATGCAAATGGTCCACTGCGGGCATTTCAAGGCTCAAAGGTGAGTCCAAGTCTGAAGTACGAGGGTGATGTCCATATAGGGTATAAAAGGGGCTCTGACCAGTTCCAGAGTGTATCGAGTTATTGTATGCATATTCAGCCACCCATAAAATATCCTTCCAATTACCCTCCGATTGGTGCAACATACATCGTAGATATTGTTTAAGGGTCTGGTTCGTTCTCTCCGTCTGACCATCGGTCTGTGGGTGGTGGCTGGTTGAGAGTCTTACGTCGATTTGTGCCAGTTGACAACACTTTTTCCAAAAATGAGAAATAAACTGGCTTCCCCGATCGGAGACTAGTATGGACGGGAATCCATGCAAACGGATGATATTTTCGAGGAATTCCTTGGCAAGAACAAAAGCTGAAGGTAATCCTTTCAACGGAATAAAATGGGCCATCTTGGAAAATAAATCCACCACAACCAGAATAGTATTGTATCCATTACAAGAGGGCAGGTCCGTGATAAAATCTAGTGACAAGGTGTGCCAAGGTGCTGGTGGAATGTCTAAGGGTTGAAGAAGACCGGCGGGTTTTGTTTTTTTACCTTTGTTTTGGGCGCAAACTCCACAGGACATCACGAAAGATTTAATATCCTTTCGCCAGGAAGGCCACCAGAATTGTCGTTTAATTTTTTCCTCTGTTTTGGCAATGCCAGGATGTCCTTCCATCAGAGTATCATGATGACGGGAAATAACCAGTTCTTGCAATTCCTTTTCTGGCGAAAATAAGCGTCCTTGGAAGTAAGGTAAGCCATCGTTGACTGAAAAGTAAGACCCCCTTTTCATCCAATCCTGCAAGGCTGAAGAGTCCAGGAATTGTTTTACCCGTGCTTGAATGTCTTCAAGGGTTTGTAAAGTGGTTATCCCCAAAATTCTTTGTTCGGGAATTATCGGCACAGGTTCTGAGTTTGTGTCCATTTCTCCCATTCCAATTTGAGATAGCGCGTCCGCTTTGCCATTCTTACAGCCGGGACGGTAAGTGATTACAAAATCGAACTCAGCAAAGAACAAAGCCCATCGGAGCTGTCGTGAAGACTGAGCCTTGGCAGTTTTGAAATATTGTAAATTTCGGCGATCAGTGATCACGGTGATAGTATGCATGGCGCCAAGAAGATAATGCCGCCAAGCCTTAAAGGCGGACTTAATGGCTAATAATTCCTTATCAGTGATTGCATAATTTATCTCCGGCGGTGAGAACTTTCTGGACCAAAATGCTACGGGGTGCAGTTGGTTGGTTTCGGGGACTCTCTGAGACAGGACAGCTCCCATGGCTAAGCTGGACGCGTCGGTTTCGACTATATATGGGAGATCAGGACGTGGGTGTTTCAAAATAGGTGCGGACGTAAATTTAGCTTTCAATTCCTGAAAGGCCTGTTCAGCTTCCTCGGTCCATTCAAAACGTTTATTTTTCCGCAAGAGTACAGTGATGGGTTGCACCACACGTGAAAATTCCGGGATAAACCTGCGATAAAAATTGGCAAAACCAAGCATGCTTTGGACACCTTTCACCGAACTAGGTGATGGCCATTTGAGGATGGCATCCACTTTCCGTGAGTCCATTCGGACCCCTTTAGGTGTAAGGATGAATCCAAGAAACTCAACCTCGGTGGTATGGAAAACGTATTTTTCCAGCTTTGCAAACAGTTTGTGCTGGCGCAATTTCTCTAGGACGGCCCTGACATGTTTTCTGTGATCTGATTCCGAAGAGGAGTACACCAGAATGTCATCGATATACACGACAACACAGACATCGATGAGTTCCCGAAGGACATCATTCATGAAGAATTGGAAGGCAGCAGGCGCGTTGCACAACCCAAAAGGCATCACCTGCTATTCGAATAGTCCATATTTTCTACGGAAGGCCGTTTTCCATTCGTCGCCTTCTTTTACTCGTACCAGATGATAAGCCCCCCGGAGATCTAACTTGGTGTATACGCAAGCGTCCTTCACCTGGTCAAGGAGTTCAGGGATCAAAGGCAGAGGGTAACGATTTTTAACAGTTATCTGGTTCAATGCGCGGTAATCGATACAAGTTCTAAGGTCGCCTTCTTTTTTTGGCACGAAGAACAAAGCCGAGGATGCCGGAGACTTTGACGGGCGAATGAAACCATTGGCTAGGTATTGATCTAAATATTGTCTCAAATGCAGATTCTGCGGTTCAGTAAGGGCATAAATCCTGCTACAAGGGGGTTGTGCACTGGGCACCAGATCGATTTGGCAATCGTACGATCTGTGAGGAGGTAACGTGTTGGCCTGTTCCTTTTGGAAGACGTCCTGAAAGTCTTGGTATTCCAGAGGTAGTTGCATGGAGACAGAGGTTACTGATGCTAGACTGATCTTCAGATTTTCTGGGTAGCAGGTTTGTGCACAATCCGGGAAGGTTATTCTCTTCGCTCGCCAATCAATTCGAGGATTATGGCCCTCATTCTGACTCAGGCGTTAAGGGGTTTACGGCGCCGTAAATGGCGCCGACCCTTAACGCCTGATTACAAGGTTCCCTTTGCGGGATGGCTGTTAACGGCTGCTTTTTTGCAGCCGTTAAAATCCATGCCGCAAAGGGACCTTGGCGATAATTACGGCACCGTAATTTACGGTGCCGTAATTATCGCCTTTCCCCAGTCCCATTATGCCCTATGGGGCGAAAATGGGAATGGGGAAGGGTAAAATGGGGAATGGGGATTTACCGCCCCACTCACCTTGGAATGGGGAGGTAAATCCGCCAACCACCATGGAGTAAACGCAGTTTACGCCATGGTGGTAAGGGTACGACCCAGGCGGTAACTTACCGCCTGGGTCGTAATGAGGGCCTATGTGTCTCTAACCAAGGGATTCCGAGAATAACCTGAAACTGTGGAGCCTTGATTACATCAAACACAACTGCCTCCCGATGGCCATCCGGACCTACAAGTTTCACCTCAGCTGTGGAATGTGTTACCGGTCCAGAGGCAATTTCGGTTCCATCAACTGTGGTGATGACATCTTTGCTGGTTTTAGGACGCAGAGGGAGGTTAATCCTGGAGACCAATTCACGATCCACATAGTTTCCTATAGCCCCACTATCGATGTATGCCTTTATTGCATGCAACCGCTTAGGCTGTTCCGGATCTACGAGGACCATTGGCACAATGAAATGCGAGGTCTGAGAGTTAGTTTTCAAGCTCGGCAAGCGGACCCCTACGCTTGTCGGGCGTGGTCGTTTCCCGATATAGAGTTTTCATGGATTTTATCAGCGGCTCCTACCACCTTCTTGGGCGGCTTTGCCGGGCAATCTCGTAGAAAGTGTCCAGAGGACCCACAATAAAGACATAATTGCATCTGCCGTCTTCTTTCACGTTCCTTTTGAGTTAGAGGTCCTTTAACTCCTCAGATTTGCATTGGCTCCGAGGCTTCAGCCCCCTTGAGGTTAGCGTGGGTCTTGACCAACACCCGGGTCTCAAACTTGGACCGATCTGCTTTTCTGTTTTGCAGTCTGTGATCCAATTGGACCACTAAGTCTATATATTCTGAGCATTCTTGGGGCGGATTTACAACTTGGGCCAGGACATCTTTAAGTTCTCCGCGTAGACCTCGATAAAATAACGTGATTCTTTTATCCTCTGGCCACCCAGTTTCCACAATTAGTCTATTAAAGGTTGCAATGTAGGATAGGAGGTCTTGATTGCCCTGTCGCAGAGATAGAAGTTCGTCATCCAGAGCCTGCCCCTGGGAGTGACGAGCAAATAACCTTTCCATGCTTGCTTGAAATCCTTGAAAATCACGAAGAATCGGGTCATCTTGAGTTACCAGTGGAACTGACCAATCGGCAGCACTGCCGCTGAGATATGACAATACAAAGGCTACCTTGGTCTGGTCATTAGGGAAGGCCCCAGGTCTGCATAGGAAATGCAAACAACACTGATTCATTAATACGGCGAATTGTTTGGGGTCCCCAGCAAAGCGTTCGGGTGGGGCCAGCAGCATGTTTCCAGGTAGATTAATCTGCACCAGGTTACTGGAAAGCACAGGAGCGGGGTTCCCCCCAGAACCGGGTAAACGAGTTTGTCCAGCTTGACCTTGCAAAAGCTGTCTAGCCAGGTCATCAGTTCTTTCCTTTGTTACGATCACTTCCCTCCTGAGAGCATTAGTCTCTTGACGAGCGGCGTGTACTTCGGCCCGTAATTCCCCCAGTAGTTGGGCCAACTGGTCAGTCTCAGAAGTTTCCATAGCGCCTGGGTGGGAATTTGTAGGATGGCTTCGCGTTCTGTAACGCTCACCTAGCTCCCACGGAGGTGCTGGTCTAGTCTGGGTTGCTTTGGCCTGTTCAAGCGTGATGCGCAGAACTCGGACCACCGATTGAACAGGACCACCAAATCTTGCTTGTCTGGCCCGTAGGAATATCCTTCTGCAGATGAGAAAGGGGATTAACTGTCTGCAGAATAGTGTGCTTGCTCCCCCCTTTCCCCCTTCGTTCTTCTCTGACTTCCTCCAAAACCCCTTGTTTAAGCTCACCTTATGGTTTGGAAGGATGAACTCTCCATCCTGCTTCTGGTGCAGGGGCGCGCGTTCGTCCAGTTACTTCACTGGTTTTCAGAATGGCGCTGGCAAAATCCACTTGACTTTTCTGAGTGATACGCCGTAAGTATGAAGATTCAAAAGTTCAAGTGTGAGCCTCTTTTTATGTTGTCTTCCTAACCTGTGATCTGTCCTTTATTTCAGGTGCAGAACGAAGGCGATGCGTTGAGGGGTTAAATTGCCGATGGTAAAATCAGGTGAGTTAGTGATGAGGGTGACCCCTCTAAATGTCTTTATAATTCCCCAGTAATGTCTTTTGTCCTTTCCCCATAGGGGCCGGGGTGCTGTACCTGCCAACGAAGCGGCGCCGACCCGAAATGTGGAATGGTTCACCAAGAAAAGCCGGTAAGTATTATGGCTGAAAATTCGGCTTTCCTCCTGTGTTCCCTCTGCTCACCTTTTGTCTCTTCTTCTCTCCCCTAGGTGCAGAGATGTAGCGACCGGTGCTCGATGGAGCCGGGAGATGTCTCGAGGACAGGTGAGTGAAGTGCGGCGCTGTAGCGAGCAACGCGATGCTTTTAAATGGAAGTCTTTCTTCAAGAATGCTGGCGTGAAGATTCCGGATGCAGGTAAGAAGTTTGAATAAGTTCTTGGTTTTCACCTTTCTCTTCTCTTCTTTCCTTACAGGTGTTCCAGGTTCGAGGCGGGCGTGGCTGGAGTCCAGGTGCAGGAGCAGACACGGTGAGCGTTCAGCTGCTGGGATGCAGAACAACACGAAGCACGTGTGGCTGTCCGGGCGTGGCTTAAATAGCCTTGGAAGAAGTCCTAGGTAAGTATTCTTCCACAGCCCCACCCAAGTAACAAAATAGTCCCTTCAGTAAAATAGTCTCTCCTAAGCCTCATTTGGCTTGGGTCTTCATGCAGCATGGTCTGCATCAGGTGAGTATGCAGCATGGTCTGCATCAGGTACGTGTACCAAACACTTTCCTTTATGAGCCTGGCGCCTATGGCGCCAGGACAGAGTCCAAAGAGCCCCTATAAGGGGCCGCTGGGCTTTTACCCGGGGGCATGATGCCTGCTCCCGGGGGTGCTGGGCCTGGCCTGGTGCTCCGGGGGTAGGCATCATGACACTAGCTGTGCATTTCAAGCATCTGGATGCATGCAGCTTCAAGCGTCTAGTTGCGTGCAGCATCCTAGCTGTGCATTTCAGGCGTCTGGATGCATGCAGCTTCAGGCGTCTGGATACATGCAACATCCTAGCTGTGCATTTCAAGCATCTGGATGCATGCAGCTTCAAGCGTCTAGATGCGTGCAGCATCCTAGCTGTGCATTTCAAGGCGTCTGGACGCATGCAGCTTCAGGCGTCTGGATGCATGCAACATCATAGCTGTGCATTTCAAGCATCTGGATGCATGCAGCTTCAAGCGTCTAGATGCATGCAGCATCCTAGCTGTGCATTTTAAGCGTTTCAAGTGTCTGGATGCATGCAGCTTCAAGCGTCTGGATGCATGTGGCATCGTAGCTGTGCATTTCAAGCTTCTGGATGCATGTAGCTTCAAGCATCTGGATGCATGCAGCACCCTAGCTGTGCATTTCAAGCATCTGGATGCATGCAGCATCCTAGCTGTGCATTTCAAGGGTCTGGATGCATGCAGCTTCAAGTGTCTGGATGCATGCAGCATCCTAGCTGTGCATTTCAAGTGTTTCAAGCGTCTGGATGCATGCAGAATCCTAGCTGTGCATTTCAAGCGTCTGGATGCATGCAGCTTCAAGCGTCTGGATGCATGCAGCATCCTAGCTGTGCATTTCAAGCGTTTCAAGCATCTGGATGCATGAAGCATCCCAGCTGTGCATTTGAAGCCTTTCAAGTGTCTGGATGCATGCAGCATCCTAGCTGTGCATTTCAAGTGTCTGGATGCATGCAGCTTCAAGCGTCTGGATGCATGCAGCATCCTAGCTGTGCATTCCAAGCGTTTCAAGCGTCTGGATGCATGCAGCATCCTAGCTGTGCATTTCAAGCGTCTGAATGCATGCAGCATCCCAGCTGTGCATTTGAAGCCTTTCAAGTGTCTGGATGCATGCAGCATCCTAGCTGTGCATTTCAAGCGTCTGGATGCATGCAGCTTCAAGCGTCTGGATGCATGCAGCATCCTAGCTGTGCATTCCAAGCGTTTCAAGCGTCTGGATGCATGCAGCATCCTAGCTGTGCATTTCAAGCGTCTGGATGCATGCAGCATCCTAGCTGTGCATTTCAAACGTCTGGATGCATGCAGCTTTAAGCATCTGGATGCATGTGGCATCGTAGCTGTGCCTTTCAAGCTTCTGGATGCATGTAGCTTCAAGCATCTGGATGCATGCAGCACCCTAGCTGTGTATTTCAAGCATCTGGATGCATGCAGCATCCTAGCTGTGCATTTCAAGAGTCCGGATGCATGCAGATTCAAGCGTCTGGATGCATGCAGCATCCTAGCTGTGCATTTCAAACGTCTGGATGCATGCAGCTTTAAGCATCTGGATGCATGTGGCATCGTAGCTGTGCCTTTCAAGCTTCTGGATGCATGTAGCCTCAAGCATCTGGATGCATGCAGCATCCTAGCTGTGCATTCCAAGCGTTTCAAGTGTCTGGATGCATGCAGCATCCTAGCTGTGCATTTCAAGCATCTGGATGCATGCAGAATCCTAGCTGTGCATTTCAAACGTCTGGATGCATGCAGCTTCAAGCGTCTGGATGCATGCAGCATCCTAGCTGTGCATTTCAAAAGTCTGGATGCATGCAGCTTCAGGCGTCTGGATGCATGCAACATCCTAGCTGTGCATTTCAAGCATCTGGATGCATTCAGCTTCAAGCGTCTAGATGCGTGCAGCATCCGAGCTGTGCATTTCAGGCGTCTGGATGCATGCAGCTTCAGGCGTCTGGATGTATGCAACATCCTAGCTGTGCATTTCAAGCATCTGGATGCATGCATCTTCAAGTGTCTAGATGCGTGCAGCATCCTAGCTGTGCATTTCAAGCGTTTCAAGCGTCTGGATGCATGCAGCTTCAAGCGTCTGGATGCATGTGGCATCGTAGCTGTGCATTTCAAGCTTCTGGATGCATGTAGCTTCAAGCATCTGGATGCATGCAGCACCCTAGCTGTGCATTTCAAGCATCTGGATGCATGCAGCATCCTAGATGTGCATTTCAAGAGTCTGGATGCATGCAGCTTCAAGCGTCTGGATGCATGCAGCATCCTAGCTGTGCATTTCAAGCGTTTCAAGCGTCTGGATGCATGCAGCATCCTAGCTGTGCATTTCAAGCGTCTGGATGCATGCAGCTTCAAGCGTCTGGATGCATGCAGCATCCTAGCTGTGCATTTCAAGCGTTTCAAGCGTCTGGATGCATGCAGCACCCTAGCTGTGCATTTCAAGCGTCTAGATGCATGCAGCTTCAAGCGTCTGGATGCATGCAGCATTCTAGCTGTGCATTTCAAGCCTTTCAAGCGTCTGGATGCATGCAGCATCCTAGCAGTGCATTTCAAGTGTCTGGATGCATGCAGCTTCAAGCGTCTGGATGCATTCAGCATCCTAGCTTTGCATTCCAAGCGTTTGAAGCATCTGGATGCATGCAGCATCCTAGCTGTGCATTTCAAGCGGCTGGATGCATGCAGCTTCAAGCGCCTGGATGCATGCAGCATCCTAGCTGTGCATTTCAAGCGTTTCAAGTGTCTGGATGCATGCAGCATCCTAGGTGTGCATTTCAAGCGTTTCAAGCGTCTGGATGCATGCAGCATCCTAGCTGTGCATTTCAAGCGTTTCAAGCGTCTGTATGCATGCAGCTTCGTAGCTGTGCATTCCAAGCATTTCAAGCGTCTGGATGCATGCAGCATCCTAGCTGTGCATTTCAAGCGTTTCAAGCGTCTGGATGCATGCAGAATCCTAGCTGTGCATTTCAAGCGTCTGGATCCATGCAGCTTTAAGCATCTGGATGCATGTGGCATCGTAGCTGTGCCTTTCAAGCTTCTGGATGCATGTAGCTTCAAGCATCTGGATGCATGCAGCACCCTAGCTGTGTATTTCAAGTATCTGGATGCATGCAGCATCCTAGCTGTGCATTTCAAGAGTCTGGATGCATGCATATTCAAGCGTCTGGATGCATGCAGCATCCTAGCTGTGCATTTCAAGCCTTTCAAGTGTCTGGATGAATGCAGCATCCTAGCTGTGCCTTGCAAGCGTCTGGATGCATGCAGCTTCAAGCGTCTTGATGCATGCCACATCCTAGCTGTGCATTCCAAGCGTTTCAAGTGTCTGGATGCATGCAGCATCCTAGCTGTGCATTTCAAGCGTCTGGATGCATGCAGAATCCTAGCTGTGCATTTCAAACGTCTGGATGCATGCAGCTTCAAGCGTCTGGATGCATGCAGCATCCTAGCTGTGCATTTCAAAAGTCTGGATGCCTGCAGCTTCAAGCGTCTGGATGCATGCAGCATCCTAGCTGTGCATTTCAGGCGTCTGGATGCATGCAGCTTCAGGCGTCTGGATGCATGCAACATCCTAGCTGTGCATTTCAAGCATCTGGATGCATGCAGCTTCAAGCGTCTAGAAGCGTGCAGCATCCTAGCTGTGCATTTCAGGCATCTGGATGCATGCAGCTTCAGGCGTCTGGATGCATGCAACATCCTAGCTGTGCATTTCAAGCATCTGGATGCATGCAGCTTCAAGCGTCTAGATGCGTGCAGCATCCTAGCTGTGCATTTCAAGCATTTCAAGCGTCTGGATGCATGCAGCTTCAAGCGTCTGGATGCATGTGGCATCGTAGCTGTGCATTTCAAGCTTCTGGATGCATGTAGCTTCAAGCATCTGGATGCATGCAGCACCCTAGCTGTGCATTTCAAGCATCTGGATGCATGCAGCATCCTAGATGTGCATTTCAAGAGTCTGGATGCATGCAGCTTCAAGCGTCTGGATGCATGCAGCATCCTAGCTGTGCATTTCAAGCGTTTCAAGCGTCTGGATGCATGCAGCATTCTAGCTGTGCATTTCAAGCGCCTGGATGCATGCAGCTTCAAGCGTCTGGATGCATGCAGCATCCTAGCTGTGCATTTCAAGCGTTTCAAGCGTCTGGATGCATGCAGCACCCTAGGTGTGCATTTCAAGCGTCTAGATGCATGCAGCTTCAAGCGTCTGGATGCATGCAGCATCCTAGCTGTGCATTTCAAGCCTTTCAAGCGTCTGGATGCATGCAGCATCCTAGCTGTGCATTTCAAGCCTTTCAAGTGTCTGGATGAATGCAGCATCCTAGCTGTGCATTGCAAGCGTCTGGATGCATGCAGCTTCAAGCGTCTTGATGCATGCCACATCCTAGCTGTGCATTCCAAGCGTTTCAAGTGTCTGGATGCATGCAGCATCCTAGCTGTGCATTTCAAGCGTCTGGATGCATGCAGAATCCTAGCTGTGCATTTCAAACGTCTGGATGCATGCAGCTTCAAGCGTCTGGATGCATGCAGCATCCTAGCTGTGCATTTCAAAAGTCTGGATGCCTGCAGCTTCAAGCGTCTGGATGCATGCAGCATCCTAGCTGTGCATTTCAGGCGTCTGGATGCATGCAGCTTCAGGCGTCTGGATGCATGCAACATCCTAGCTGTGCATTTCAAGCATCTGGATGCATGCAGCTTCAAGCGTCTAGAAGCGTGCAGCATCCTAGCTGTGCATTTCAGGCATCTGGATGCATGCAGCTTCAGGCGTCTGGATGCATGCAACATCCTAGCTGTGCATTTCAAGCATCTGGATGCATGCAGCTTCAAGCGTCTAGATGCGTGCAGCATCCTAGCTGTGCATTTCAAGCATTTCAAGCGTCTGGATGCATGCAGCTTCAAGCGTCTGGATGCATGTGGCATCGTAGCTGTGCATTTCAAGCTTCTGGATGCATGTAGCTTCAAGCATCTGGATGCATGCAGCACCCTAGCTGTGCATTTCAAGCATCTGGATGCATGCAGCATCCTAGATGTGCATTTCAAGAGTCTGGATGCATGCAGCTTCAAGCGTCTGGATGCATGCAGCATCCTAGCTGTGCATTTCAAGCGTTTCAAGCGTCTGGATGCATGCAGCATTCTAGCTGTGCATTTCAAGCGCCTGGATGCATGCAGCTTCAAGCGTCTGGATGCATGCAGCATCCTAGCTGTGCATTTCAAGCGTTTCAAGCGTCTGGATGCATGCAGCACCCTAGGTGTGCATTTCAAGCGTCTAGATGCATGCAGCTTCAAGCGTCTGGATGCATGCAGCATCCTAGCTGTGCATTTCAAGCCTTTCAAGCGTCTGGATGCATGCAGCATCCTAGCTGTGCATTTCAAGCGGCTGGATGCATGCAGCTTCAAGCGCCTGGATGCATGCAGCATCCTAGCTGTGCATTTCAAGCGTTTCAAGCGTCTGGATGCATGCAGCATCCTAGGTGTGCATTTGAAGCGTTTCAAGCGTCTGGATGCATGCAGCAGCCTAGCTGTGTATTTCAAGCGTTTCAAGCGTATGGATGCATGCAGCTTCGTAGCTGGGCATTCCAAGCATTTCAAGCGTCTGGATGCATGCAGCATCCTAGCTGTGCATTTCAAGCATCTGGATGCATGCAGCTTCAAGCGTCTGGATGCACGCAGCATCCTAGCTGTGCATTTCAAGCGTTTCAAGCGTCTGGATGCATGCAGCATCCTAGCTGTGCATTTAATGCGTCTGGATGCATGCAGCTTCAAGCGTCTGGATGCATGCAGCATTCTAGCTGTGCATTTCAAGTGTTTCAAGCGTCTGGATGCATGCAGCATCCTAGCTGTGCATTTCAAGCGTTTCAAGTGTCTGGATGCATGCAGCATCCTAGCTGTGCGTTTCAAGCGTCTGGATGCATGCAGCATCCTAGCTGTGCATTTGGGAGCAGCCACACTGTCTGTTTAGGGAGCTTTCGTGGATGTTATTCCTAAAATATGCACAGGGATGCTACTTAAATGCACTGATTTATTCTGTGTTTGACAGGTTGTACAGACAAAATTATATCTACAGAAGGTGCTGTTGAGGAAAATCCGTATTTTCCATAGAAGGTTTGCTTAAACAAAAGATTTTTTTAAGGCTGCATATTTCCCAGCGGAAAGAAAACTTAAATATTTAATAGGGCTGCAAAAATCCTTACCACCACAAACAATGTAACATAGGGAACATAGGTGCGTTTCCCCTTGATTGGCCCTCATGATGAGTTTCGTGCTAAAATCATGCAAAAATCCGCCTGCATTAGTTATGTTACTACATTGGTAATGTGAAAAGTCACCAGACTATTAAGAGGTGATGAGGTGTGGAAATGAACACCGAAGGTAATCTGTTCATCTTTACAGGCGTTATTTGCCATGTAAGATAGCCATCGCATGACTTCATTGCCATGCATGCAAGTAGCTTGCATCGGTCAATTTTAAGGCCTGCTGCACAATCCAGTGCCTATTGCCCTTATTTCCCCATTTTGTATTTCGTTTTTGCATTTTCCACTTGGTTTGTTCCCTGTGCTCTCCCTTTCCCTCTTGGCTGCTCCTTGTTTGCCGGCTGTTTTGTTCCACCCCCGCTCGTCAATTGGCCAGTTTCCAGCTGGGCAACAATGCAGGCCCAGACCCTGTGTTTGTTGTCTCACCGCGTCACTTTGGTCCCAGGCGTAGGTGAGACAGGTGCCTTTGGTGCCTAGTGCCCTTATGTCCTCATTTTGTATTTCGTTTTTGCATATTTCAACTTTATTTCTTCCCTGTGCTCTCTCCATATTCCATTAACTACCCCACCTCTCTCATTGCATACTTCCCCAGCATTCAGCCCATTTATGCTTATTAGCCATAGTCAGCATTTAATCTACCTGTATAAGGCAGGCAGTGAATCTAGTCTCAATCTTTAGGGAGACTGTGCTTGCCACTAAGCCAATTGTGGTAGTTGGCCACGGTTTGCATTTCGGACAGTTTAAAGGGATAGAATTATGTAGATTAGCATGCATCACACCCAGATAGAATTGCTGGAGATTAGCATGTATCACACCATTACAGAAATGTGAAGTTTAGCATACGTCACATCTAGATAAAATTGTGAAGATTAGCGTGTGTCACATCTAGATAGAATTGTACGAGATTTTCAAGAATCACATCTAGATAGTGATGCCATGTGCCAACCATACACTCCTCTGCATGCACCTCTCAAATTCTGAACCAAACACAACTATATCTCTATAGCACAACAAACAGCAAGCACTTCACTACACTGCAACAAAATAAACCACTCATAGCCTCCCACAACAGCATACAATGGCTAACAACTGAAAATCACAACTAAACCCAGTGAACTGAAGCTTCCAACAGCACATCACAGCTCTCTTGCTCCTTTCTCCTTTCCCCCTGGCGACAGGACATAGCACTGCAACAACAGTGTCATTCAAGCTCTGGCAAAAGATGTCCAGTAGTAGCATTGGGCACTGAACCATCAATCCTTTGACCACACTGTAGGCTCCCCGCACTAATATGACCCCCTTTGTGGATGTCACACTCCTTGACCAGCCATATTTCACCTATAATACCCACCATCGTGTACCCCTTAGGGATGCATTTTTATTGCATAATGTTCAGCTATAAATATTTTGTGACCCATTATATCACTCGCTGTTACACTTCCTTTAGCTGGCCTAATGACTAGTTATAAACATCTTGTGACCCGCTGTATTACACCACTCGCTCCACAGATCTCGTGAGCAATCGGCTGATACAAGGTACAGCTGTTTTTCTTCCACCATCTCGGGAACAAGAAACCCGGCAAAGACTCACAAGAACAACATCCATCAGGAGGTAAGAATCTGTGTTCCATAATAGACACACACAGTATGGCTCACTTAGGCCATTTACTCATACTCTCTAAACCATTGCATGGTTTAGTAGAGTATGTGTCATTCCAGGCAATAATCCTTCTGCTACGACCATTTATCTCTTCTTGGATACTCACACGCCTGATCCCACCTACGCAAGAGTGGATCAACGTACTTGCCATAGCACATATTAGTCTAAGGTAGGACTCATGCCATGCTTTTCTCTAACATAGCATCCTCTTTCTCAATCTAGAGCATCTTTAAGAGCCATTTAAATCATGCACTTAAGTTCCTCGAGGTCACACCACTTTTTTCAACATTTGCATCATTAATACTTTTAGATAGAGGACCCAGGATTTGGATCAACCACCTTTTCACAAGTCCTGATGAAGGCCTGCACACACGAGCTTCATTGAACAGCTTTACTATAGGCCGAAACACCACAGTGTCGACGATTCCATTACTGCTCCAGTGGTAATACCACACACTGCCAGATTTCTTGTTATGTTCACAAAAATTCTTTCTGTGTTCACCATGTATCTGTAAAACACAATATGTCGTTAAATTTAAGCAAAACATGTTTGTTCATCTGAATCCAGTCCATTTGGCTGGTTTGTACTCCCCTATATTGTATGCTTTGTAGAATTGAGTCTGAATGTCTCTTGGTACTCTATCCCCACATTTGTTTTTAAGAAAATACGTGAATTAAATATATTAGGTTGAAACATTCCTTTGTGATCTAATCCCTCTTTCAACGCAAACGACAAGCTTCCATGAAATAGACATACAATATGTGACTTCTCACCCTGATTTCTATAATTATTAATACATATGCCCACCTGGGTTTTTCAGGGCATAGCCAGGTGCCCTTAAATATTTTATGCAGTCGTAGCATTGACACTTCCAGTATCCATGGATATGTTGACACTGTGTTTGTACCTTGCACGGTGAGTACAGTCTAGATGTGGTGCAAGAGCACCCATCATCATGTAAATACCTTAAACATGATGTCTGTAATAGAATGCACACATCTACCCTTCAACAGAGGGGCTGTTATGCCTGCTTACAAACAGGCAGTGCATGAGGACACAGATGTTGAAGGCTCATCCATCTGTTCCCCTGTTTACAGCACCGAGCCCACTGATGCCTCCACTAGCCAACCATTGGCAACCCCTGATGCCTATGCTGCATCAAGCACTTGATGTACACCTGCCACCACTCAAACCTTGGAAGCCACATCCACATCCATGGTTGATGGACACAAGTTGTGTAAGTGGAGGTTGCCTCCCCAGCATATTCGACCAACACAGGCATCGGGAAAACCCAATCACACCTGGTGGTATCTGGCACATCCATCAACACATCCCCCAGATGGCATTCATCTCCAGCCAAGGCACGTATTCACTGCGGATGAGTCATAGTCCCATTGTTGAATGGATAAACTGTAAGAGGATTATGTGGTCCTTCAATTTATGGCCATTCATGATCAAGATCCATCAGTGGTGCCACCATCCCACCTGCCAGATGCTCCTTTGGATGATACACATCCAGACATAGATCTTGTAACATGGATTGAGATGTTGTCACAGGTAGCAGCCTTTTACCCACGCCAAGACAAAGCCATGGACTCTGCCGAGCAGCAGATCTGGGTGGTAGATACACTTCAGGTCACGGCCATTTGCAAAGATGGTCACAGCAGCTCAACTCCTAGATAAACAGCTGAAGGGCATGCCCAGAGTCTGCACAGGTGTGTCAACACCATTCTTCATTCAGTGGTGTGTTAATGTGTGATAGCAACAGGGGTCAAGTCCTAAAAATTAAAGTGAGAGGACTCATCAACAAACCCAATGGGAGGTGACATCGCTAGAAATTATCATGTTAAGGTGAAATGTGCACATTTCATTAAATTGGCTTTGCATAACCACCCAGATTGAACAGAACGAATGGCATTTGCCTTTCATAAAATCAACACGCACACAAAACTAAGAGAGGATATTTTCTTCCAATAGTGTTTTTGAAAACTTTAAAAGGTGTGCATGTTTTAAACTCCAAGAGCCAATAAGTATGTTTTCCCTGGGACTTGCAGTACTGAAATGTAGCATTTCACCTTTAGTTGTTAGTTATTAGTTATTAGTTATTTTTCATCAGGTTATATAGTGCAGTGGTGAAGTCTCTGGCCTACAAACCTGATGACTGCGGTTTGATCCCCAAGGATGGCATACATTTAATGTTTCTCATTTTAGCTGGGGGTCCATCCCCTGAATAAAGTGGGTGGACTCCGTCCCCCCACGTGTCCCCTCGACTTGAGCCCTGGATAGCAAACTGATGAAAAAGAGCATTGCAAGTGTTTGCCAGAGGAGCATGAATGGAGACTGCGGCAGGGTGAAAAAGGTGGTTAAGAAGCTCAGACATGAGGTCGTTTCTAGCTCAATCACCCCTGAGTGGAGAAGATGACTCATTGCACAGAATGAGAGCAGTTACGGAGGAGGTGCGTCAGGCAAGGTATCAAAAGAGACTGGAGAGTGTGACAAGATGGCAAACAACAAAGAGAAAATGTGGGACTATGCACCTAACAGCTTTTCAGAAGTGAAAACAGTAAAACAGTAAAAGACGATGTTTCCACACAAACAAATAATCTAAAAAAAAGCACACAGACAAATAAAAAGAAACAATACACAATATCGAAGGTGCAATTTGGCCACCAGGCAATTCAAACACTTCAAGCTCGGCCACTGGGCACAAAACTCTTGGATGAACAGTTCAAATGTAACTCTCAGTCCATTGGCAGAGCCAGGGCATAGCAGGTGGGTAGATACCAGTCCAGGCTCCTCCTCAGTGCCTGGTGTACCCCTCCGAATTCTGCAGTGCTGGTGCATGCCAGAGCATCACACAGCACTCAGAATTAGTTTAACATTTACAAAAAAGCATGAATACACCAGAGTTTAAAGCACCATGTGCGCGTTGGCCGCCAGGGGTTTATTAGCAACCAAGTTGTTCAGCTGGCATGATCTGTGTGTTCAAGTTTGTCTGAGGGTGCATGGCACAGCAGCACTGTCTCCCTCATAGAGAAGATGCATGTGGCAAGTCTGGTGAGCAGAAGACCTAAAGCTAATAGTTTGTGTACTGTATTCATGTGTGAGTGCTTGTTTGAGTGTAATGCTATTTGCTTGCAGCATGTGTTTCCAATAGTGCATCTGTGTTTCTGTTAATGACAGTTTGTGTGGGTCTGGCTGAGAGTGAAGCCAGGTGTCTGGGTATTAGTGTGCATTCAAAGCTTGCAAGTGTGTGACGGGAGCATAGGGGACATTTGAAAGGCCAATTACATCAAGTTAGTGGGCACAGCTTCACGAAAGTCATTTACTGTCACCATACTGGCATAGGCAGTTTGTGGGATCAGCTTCATTCAAGTGATTGCAGTGACCATTAGTGGCATAGATAGATTGTGGCCACAGCCTCATGCCAGTGATTTACAGTGACCATTACTGGCATGGATAGATTGTGGCCACAGCCTCATGCCAGTGATTTACAGTGACCATTACTGGCATGGATAGATTGTGGCCACGGCCTCATGCCAGTGATTTAGAGTGAACATTACTGGCATGGATAGATTGTGGCCACGGCCTCATGCCAGTGATTTACAGTGAACATTACTGGCATGGATAGATTGTGGCCACGGCCTCATGCCAGTGATTTACAGTGACCATTACTGGCATAGAGAGATTGTGGCCACAGCCTCATGCCAGTGATTTACAGTGACCATTACTGGCATAGTGAGATTGTGGCCACAGCCTCATGCCAGTGATTTACAGTGAACATTACTGGCATGGATAGAGTGTGGCCTCAGGCCTCATGTAAACAATTCACAGTGCTCGTTATTGGCAGCAAAAGCGTTTGGCTACAGGCTCATTCCATTGTTGCAAAAGGCTCCTATGTACTGTTGGTGAGGTGGAATTTACTGGATTGTGTAATATGATCCCCCAGGTAACCAATTGCAAACAATATGGTTTTTCATTCTACCCGGTTTTTCTAAATAATTGTGCTGCAAAATCAGCATTTCAACACATATTTAAAAAAGAATTCTCAGGGGAACTACCTCCACTGCCACAAAGTCCCGTAAATTATTTTGGGCTCTTTTGTTGTGATTGTCGCTCATACTAGCTTGGGAAAATATTTAGGCCCCATCAATGAAAATATTCACTAGCCATAACTTGCCATGATTTATGACATTTACTTGATTTTTATACGTGTTACCATAGAGAACCAATTGTAAGTTGAATATGGCTTTCATGGCCTGCCAGGATGGCGGACATGGAGATTAACGGCCCGCCAGCCCGAGCTAAGGCAGGCCGAGCAAAGTGAGGACCTCAGCTCGGACTGTGGGCCATTAAAGGCCATGTCCGCCCAACTGGCAGGGCATGAAAGCCATTCACACCCTGGGGTTTGTCTGGGGTGCAAATGGCTTTCTTAATTTTTCATCGGGAGATCCGCACTGCTTGAGCAGTTGATCTCCCAATGAAAAAAGGAAAAAAATGCCATATGGAGAATGGACTAAGTCCATGTCACCGGCCAGATGGGAGGTGCGCCGGTAAGTGGAGTGGGTCACGGGGGGAATCGGGTCATTTTGGGGGCATGGAGGCAACAGGGATTAACTCCCTGTTGCCTCCCCACATTGAAAGAATACAAAAAAGCACCACCCGGTGAAGGGCCTCAGGTGGCTGGGACAGTGGGCAGGGATTGTGTATTCTCACCTGCTGTTTAAGCCACCTGACTGTCTGAGTGCCCTATCCCGGGAGAGAATGCTTTGTAACCATTTCTGCAGATAAGATTTGGAAGTGGGAGTATTTTACTACTTTTTTTAACGTTAGGAGTAAAATTATTTTTTAGGGAGTAAAAACGTAACTTCAATTCCCCATGGGAGAATTTTATGAGCAAGTAAAAATATGTTTTAACTGGAAAACAGAAATGTTTTTATAATTATTACTTTTCACCTAGTTATTCATACACATTAAAAGATACATGTTTACTTCTTCCAATTAGGCAGTTAAATTAGAGGTTCTTCCTGTGGTACTACATGCACGACTGGTCCAAACATATCCATGGAGCCATGCAGGGGAAAGCTGAGGCACAAGGCCCTACGTGTCTGTTTCCTATTTTTTGTTGGGAGCATTTTTACTCCTGTTTTGATTATTTGGGTAGTATTTTCCTATTTGTAGTGAGTACAAGTGGCCGATAAAGCCCTCATCTGTAAGGCTGTTTGTAACCAATTATTCTAAAAAATTGTGCTGTGAAATGTACCATTTCAACACATTATTGCAAGACATCTTTCGGGGAAATTCCCCAGGACTATCTTTAGTTATATTGGGCTCCTTTGCTCAGTCACTCACACTGAGTTGGCGAAATGTTTAGCCCCTTCTTTGAAAAGATTCGCCAGCTGTGACTGACTGTGAATTATGGAATCTACTCGATTTTCTTTTAATATGTTACACTAGAGAACCAATTGTAAATTGTATGATTTGCACCCACTTTTTCTCAAACATTGCACTGTAAAACAAGTTTTAATTTAGAACCGGGGAAATGCCTGTGGACCCGCCTTAGTTATTTTAGACTCCCTAGCTTTGCTCAGTAGTGCACACTAATTTGGGGAAATACTTGGACACCGTCCATTGAAAATATTCACCAACTGTGACTGACTGGAATCATTTAGAATACTGGTGCCCCCTCATGAGCTGTCTGCCTCCACCCACCTTTCCGCGCACCAGAAGTTGCCTTTGCCACTCAGTAACCATAATCAGAATGCAACATTTGCGAATTGCCCTGCTTTTATTTTTTACCCTTACTCAGATCATCCAACGACTGCTGACACCAAGCATTCCCATGCCCCTCTTCTACCAAATGATTGAAGCAGTACATCAACCACTCTATCCTACTCGCCAATCCTTCTGCAGTCTCTACTTCTTAATTGCCATCCCTGACTCTGTACTTCATTGGCCTCCCACTTCTTAACAAAAACCCAGAACATCCTGTCCTCACTCTCCTTTACTACCCCCCTCTCCGTCCCCTGCTCCCAGGCCTCCCTTGGCCAACCACTCCCCTTCCCTTCTTCTCCCCTCTTTCACGCCCATATAACCAGATGAGGTCTCTAGACAAGTCCTCTCTCTGAACGTCTCCTCCAAACAGGTGCTCCTCTGCTCCTTCAGAACCATCAAGGACAACATTACCTCCCTTGCGCCAGCCTTGGCCGATTTCTGTAATCACTCCGTTGCCACTGGCTCCTTCCCGCTAACCCTCAAGCACTCCCTTGTGCATCCTCTCCTGAAAAAGCCCTCTGCCAACCCTTCCTGCCCTGCTAACTACCGCTCTATCTCCATTATGCCCTTCTTCAGCAAACTCCTGGAAAAGCTGGTCATCCCTCAACTGATCCAAGAAACAGAATTTGTTGGTTGTACAGGCAAGGGGACAAACTTGCCCCTTGTGGGACCCCATAAAGAACAGAAAGTGGGTCAGCTTCAGCAGTAGCCGAGCAGACTCTACTTGTTCTGTTCTCCAAAAAAGAGGCGATCCACAGGGCTGCTGACTCTCAGAGATTAGCCACCTCCTGTAGCCTTGGAATTAAGATAGAGTGCTCAACCAAATCAAAGGCCGCAGACTGATCTAATGAGATTATCAGCGATAGTCCACTTTTATTCATTTCCCTCATTAATTTTGATGTCAATTCCAATAGTGAAGTTTCCGTCTCATATTTCTTCCTAAAACCCGACTGATTGGGATGGAGGATGTAATGCAGGTCTAAGTGCTCTGCAAGTTGACTGTAGGCCACTCTATCCAGAATCTTAAGTAAGAAGGGTGTGTTGGAATTAGGTCGGAAATCTAAAGGATTATTCATTGGCAGTCCCGGTTTTTTTAGAATAGGGGTAACCATGGTTGCTTTTAATTCGTTAGGCACACTACTTGCCTTAAGGGAGGCATTTATAAAATTACAGATGGCATTGATGAGCTGCGGAGGACATGTTTTTATAATCATAGAAGAGCGAGCATCGCCACTACATTGCGATGGTTTCATATGCTCTATGATTTTTAACAACTCACTTTCTGTGATTGAATGAAAATTAAACTGGGGGACTGACGGGTCACGCGTACAACCATCAGTACCAGCCTCGCCAGTATCGATGGTTAATTCCCTTTTTTCAAGCATGGATTCCCTAATTTTGTGAAGTTTATTATATAAACCTTTTTGAATCTGTTGACACCATTCCGCATCAGTTTTAACTAGGGAATCGGGAGGGACTGGAGTAGTTTCCTGTTCCTTTAATATCTTAAAGATTTCCCTTGTGTTGGATTTAGCTTTGCTTATCCGGCCGTTATGGAAGTCTTTTTTTGCTTCCAAAATCGACTTGTTATATCCACGCACAGAGTTCTTATACTTAACCAATAACTCTGAGTGATGCTCCTTTTTCCAGGCAAAGTACGCTTTACTAACCTCAACTTTTGTAGTTCTAAGGTCATCCGAGAACCAGGCCTTACTTTTATGCTCATTAACCTTAATCTTTTTCTGTTTAAGAGGTGCTAGTTTGTCGGAGATGCGCGCCAGGTTATCTATCAATACTATAGCCATATCTTGTGGAGACATCTCAGTGTGGAAGTTTACTAAATTGTCCTTTAACAAAGGCTCAATGTTAGCCAGCGTAATCTTTTTTTAACTCCGAATTTCCAATTGCAGAGGCATGATTGGCAGCTTCATAGGAAAAGGCGTATCCAACGTGAAGTGCACAAAAGAATGATCAGAAAAGGGACACAAACTTGCACTAATATTATTTTAATTAACATTATGAGTGCATAACCAATCTAAAGTGTGACAAGATGCATGTGTAAGAGAGTACATTAGTTGAGAAAAACCCAAATTATCCAAGGCTTGTTTGAAGTCGGTCGCGAAGCAGTCCAAGTCAACGCCCAGTCAGTAGTTAAAATCCCCTAAAAGAATGAATCTAGAAGTAGGTTTAATTTGGGGTAAAATGTGCAAACTGAGAGTCTCAGCTAGCTGCAAAGTGCACAAAGGTGTGTGACATACAAGTAGAAAGTTTAATGTATACTCAAAGTTTAGGCCTATCTTAAGATGTAGTGCTTCAGTACCCTCTAGGAAAAAACCCGGTGATTCCCAGACTGAAAGTGAATCCTTAACAATTATCCCTACTCCACCCCCTCGACCTTCCTCTCTGTCCCTTCTAAACATAACATAGCCATCTGGTATGGCTAAATTAAGAGCTGGACCGGCTGCGCCATGGCCCCAGGTCTCAGTTAATGCGCAGACATCTAAGTTGTTAGATTCTATGTAATTTGCAACCTCAACTGAGTGTTTTACTAGAGATCTAGTGTTGAGGAGCAGACAGCGTAATTCCAATATAGGCAAAGCTATATGATGAGGGGGTGAAACAATCTCTTTCCCGATATCCCCATTTGTTTGCAGACCAACTCCCTTATTGGAGTTAGGCTGTGGGGTCTTGTTGATATTAACCCTGAGGGGTATTATGCTGCTGTCCCTGATATTAGACACAGCCAAGCTGTGCTTTAAGGTTTGCAATCCTCCCATGTTCACCCCATTCTCCTGTGTCCTCTGTCCCCCCTATATGAAATTATTGTTATTGGAAGGAAACAGATCTGCTCTGATGTAAACTGCTCTACTGAACACCCGTGAAGACCTGCTCTCAAATCTCGATTCCAACTCTCCATCTTTTCTTATGCTTCTTGATCTTTCCTCTGCCTTTGACATGGTCAGTTATGCCACCGTGACTAATCTGCTCCATGACACCCTTGGCATCACGGGCCTGACACTTCACTGGTTGACCTCTTTCCTCTCCAACCATCCTTCCCAGGTTCAACTGGGTCCTTTTATCTGCCCTATCTCACTCTCCACCTCTGGTGTCCCTCAAGGCTCTATCCTCTCACCATTGGCTCTTCAACATCTACCTCGCACCTCTGGCCAATCTGGTCTCACCCTTCTATCCTCAATTCCAGTGTTATGCAGATGACACACAGCTCTCCTTCAAGCTTTCCTCTACTGCAGCCCCTACCTCCTCACTCATCCCTGACTGTCTGACTGCTATTGAGGTATGGTGTGCTGCCAATGATCTCTGCCTTAATGCCAGTAAGACTGAGATCCGTCTGATTGGAACCCCTGAAACCTCCATCCACCCTACCCTCTTGCCACCCTCTATGGGTCCCCCCCTGACAGTATTGTGAGGCAAACAACCTTGGTGACATCTTTCACTGCTCTCTCTCCTCTCCTCACATTGCAGACCTTGTCAAGAAGGCTCACTATCAGCTGCACCTCCTCAGAGGCATTCTTCCTTTCCTCACCTTCCCCCAGAAACTCAACATCTCCAGAGCTCTGGTCCTCTCTAGGCTGGACTACTGCAACAGCCTCTTCCTCAATCTTCCTTTATCCTCCCTTCACCCCCTTCAGCTAATCCAGAATAGGACTGCAAGGCTTATCCTTGGCCTCAAGCACAGGGACCACATCTCTCCGGCCCTAAAATCTCTCCACTGGCTCCATGTTGCTTCTAGGAACAAATTCAATACCCTCTGCTCACTGCATCAAACCCTCTCTCTATAAATACCTCCCTGCCAGAGACCTTCAATCCTCTAGCTCCAACTCTCTGCAGGTTAGATGCTTCGCTAAGCACAGAATGGGAGGTTATCTCTCTCCTCTGCAGGAGCCTCCCTCTGGAATGGTCTCCCTGCCCCTCTCAGGCTCGAGCTGGATCTCCTTATGTTCTGGAAGCTCCTCGAAACCCTCAGTTTCTCTTCTTCCTTCTGACTGATAAAACACCCATTTGCCACAGTAACTTGCTGCCTGGTTCCCTCAGAGTTCTACAGGGCACCAGGCCCCCCCTTCCAGTCCACCGCCCCTTCTCACACTTAGCATGTGGACCCTCACCACTTGCACCCCATGCAACTACCTGGCACTTGCTCTCCTGGCCTCCCATTAGCACTCGCCCAGCCCATATTGCCCTCCCCTCCAACACCCCCTTGTCTTGCACTCTCTCCTCTTACTCTGCACTTCCCTTCACACCCTAGCACTTCGCGCTTGCACCGACTTGCACTTTCGTCCCCTCTCTCCCTCGCACTTCTTGTTACTGCACTTGCATGATCCGAAGGTCACAAGGCCTAGTAAAACCGTTATTGTTATCGTTCTCCCTTGTCCCTGCCCCCTTTTTTGTCTTGTGGCACATTGAAACACAATTTGTTGTATATCAATGATGCTGGCCTGCACAGTACGGAAGGCATTGTATGTGTCCACATGATTCAGCAGGGCCCCCATCCAATTACAGAGGGGAACGTGGGCTGTTAGATGCCATATAGTACAGCAACCGAGTGCCTGCATGTGCCAGTAGCACAGAATGTGAGCACCTGCTACACTTTCAGTAGGTACAGGATTTCAGTTCTGTTGTTGTGGCTCTCCTGGATGAGGCGTCTCATAAACAGGATCAGAGGCGTCGCTAGGGGAGAGCGGGTGGTGGCTTAAAGCCCCGCGTCTTTTGGTTGTGGCCCCAGATAGAAGCTAAAGTGCTACAACGAAAAGGCTAGCTAGCCTCGAGTCCCGACAGTCCCGACATTAGCGTAGCCCCAGATCTTTTCCAGGCATAGAAACACCCCTGAGCAGGATGGTGGTTCTGTCTGAGCGTAGAGGGAATTGCTCTGTCGGTCAGTAAGTGCCAACCTAGTGGGCTGATGTCTGTCTCTTCATGCTCCCCTTCTCCCACCCTTTGGAAATGGTCCCTTCCATTTGGTGAGCCGATACCACCTGACTTACTGCAAGCTACAGTCCCAGAAAATGGTGTTCCTTTATCTGGATGTCCTCCAGCGAGCTGTGCGAATGATATTTGGCAATGCTCACAAAAGCAGTTGGATGGATTGCAGTCACCTGTACCAGGTCCAGAGGGCGACCTGACATTGTGAGGGTGCTTAAAATGAGCCTTTTGTGGGTCAGCCGACCTAAAGGACAACAAGCGCATTTATCCTTGCAGCAAAAGCGGATTTTTGCATGCAAGTGAGTGTTCACATTCTGGAAAGGGATATTTATTTCAAATTATTCTAAGATCAACTAATATTGCCCCAATTATTAAATACCACTATAAAACGATGATTGTTTTTTAAAGGAAACGCAAATGTTAACTTTCCTCAGCTTTCTGGCAATCATTTATACTGCAAAATTGCAGATTCTTTCTCTCCTTTTATAAGATGGGTACTCAGTATTTAGCATTGTTTTTGCAAATGTTTGGACAATTATAGGTGAGGTAACCAGGGTTTAGGCCCGGTGGTTACGCTGAAGGTCACTGGGAGAAGGTAAAATAAAACACAGAACTTGAAAATATACTACAATTCCCGATCCTAGAATTGCTAAAAACTGTCTAAAGACGACAAAAGGAAAGCCACAACACAACACACAGTGCGTGTAGCAGGTGAGTTGGTTTGCCCTAGAGATCAGGTTGAAGTGTTAATATCATTCAATGCACCCCATCATGTGTATAGGAGCTATCATTTATGCATTCAGGCATATGACTTGTGGGTTCGTTACTTGCACTGGATCGTTCTTTTTTAATCTCATGCAGTAAATGAAAATAAAATGCATTTAAAGTTAATTAACTCATAATGACAGCCATATTATCTTTTGAACATTTGGTTTTGAAGTAGAAAAGACAATAAATAACGTTCAATCATGTCTTAAGGATTGATTCTAGACTACGCACTGATATCGGGTGTAGATTATCAAAAGATAAAGGGGAATAACACCAATTTAGTTGATTAACGTTGCATTTCACATGTTCTTTTTGTAGTTTTTCTTTGACAGTGCACAAGATGGCCTGCATGTAGGAAGCATCTCCCAGACTTTCCAGATGCTCCTGAGGCCACGGTAAAATAGCCCCTTTTATTTTTTCGAGCCACCCACCCTTCATGCCACCACAGTGGCTAGCGTTTATGGTTCTTGAATTTGGATTCTGTTCCTAGAGGACTACCTGAATAAGCCTGGGAGAATACATTTGTTTAAACTCCGAATCACAAGATTTTTCATTGTATTCGGGTGATTCGGGTTCAGACAAACCTTTAAGAGGTTCAGCTGACAGGTTCCCTTTAAGCCTGTGACAGTTCATATTGATGAAATGTTGCTGTAAAGTTGGGTTGAAGAGGCCAAACCTTTAGCTGCCAGGACATGGTCAAGGCAAACAAAGTGTGATGGTAATAAAATAGGTCAGAAGTTCAGAACCTTTCCTGTCCGGAGGCTCTAAGAAAGCAAATTGTCAAAATGACTAAGGGCTTGCACCTGGCTATTTCTTTAATATAGAAACCTAAGTTCACTATGGGCCTCATTATACGGATGGCGGTAAGGATTTACCTGTACCGGTAAAATACCGGTACCGGTAAATCCTTACCACCTTCCTACGAGGTCCCTTTGCGGGTTGGGGGATTTAACCCCTGCTTTTTGCAGGTGTTAAAAACCAACTCACAAAGGGACTCAGGGAGCTAATTACGGTACCGCAATTTGCGGTACCGTAATTAGTGCCTTCCCCATTCCCATTGAGCCCTATGGGGCAAAACTGGGAATGGGGAAGGGCAATGGTGGAAGGGGAAATTACCGCCCCGCCAACCTTGGAATGGGGCGGTAATTCCCCTTTCTGCCAAGGCGGTGCCAGTATTTTACCGGCATTAACCATGGCGCTAATGAGGCCCTATGTGTTTGCTGCTAACAAAAAATCGTAATAAAGCGCAAAATGTACAAGAAATAATGCGAATAAAAATGCACATATGATGCATTTTTTCATTTGCATTACTTTGGGAAATGTGTAGGCCACATCCATAAAGGTGGTCTGCACATCTCCAGAGGGCTGCTATGAATCACAAATGATGTGCTTGCCAGACCCCTTGAATTTTTACTATCAGGGACATGTATGCCGCCCCCTGCACCGACCGGTGTTTTAATGTAGATATATAGTATGTGTTTTTTCCTAGGTGCCTAGAGTGCTCCCGCTCCCAGGTCTCCAAGACGGTTCAGGTGTGTGATTAGTAGTTGCAGTGAGGCATTTTGGATTTTTTTATTTTTGCTTTGCAGTGTGGGCTTGGGTGGTGAAAGGGCATCAATGCCGATTGTTGTTCAGCTGAGGAGTTAGGCAGGAATGGGCTGAGGAATAAATCTGAAGACTGAGGGCCCCATTACGAGTTTGGCGGCAGCCATGGAGCTATCAGCTCCATGGCTGCCGCCAAACTGGGCTCCTTTACCGGGTTCCCGAAATGGGGAATTACCAGGCCATTCCGAGTACGGAGGGCCCGGTAATTCCTCCCTCTGAGAACCCGGGCCCGGGCCTTCACCATTCCCATCTGAGCCCCCATAGGGCTCAATGGGAATGGGAGAGGGAGCTAACAACGGGCCGATTACGAGCGGCCCATTGTTTGCTTCCTCTTTCCTTGTGGGACCCGGTAACGACGCCTGGTTTTGCCGGCGTCCTTACCGGGTCCCGCGAGGGGACCTCGTAATTTCGCAGGATGGGTTTAACGGGTCCGCCTCCATTATCGGAGCCCGTTAACCCATTCCGCGAACCTCGTAATGAGGCCCTGAGTCTTGGGGAGGAATGGCGGAACTAGGGTGTCTGGACCGTTAGCTGGAGGAAGGAAAGGTTATAAGCTTCTCTGTGGACCATGCGCCATAAGCCTTATTCCTAGCTGAGAAACCAGGTGGTAAAATGGCTCAGATATAGTGTATGCATGGCTGAAAACCTTGTCCTACATGCAGCAAGGAGTTAGTCTATATGTAGTGGCATTTTGGGCAATATGGCGGAACCAGCATGAGATTTTGCTGGTGTGGGGATGCTGGCATGTATTGGCATAGCCGGCATGCTCCTGTTTTCTTGCATTGTAATGGAATGGAATTTGTCATTTGTATAGCGCCTTTTCCCATTGGTATGGCCTCAAAGCTCTCTTTTGTATTTGCATTTGCTCTATTGAATTTCTGGACAAGGCTAGGGTGAGTGTATTTTTAAAGGGTATTCTTTTATATATTGACATAGGAAGTGCGATCAAGGTTCCAGCGCAGACATGAGAGAGCCACACATGGTGAGAGGAAATGTCTCCTGCACCAGACCAGAGGTACACTTGCACAGCACTGTCGGAATCACCTCTCAACCTTGAAAGGGATGCCCAGACTTTGAGAGATGTTCGGTGGTCTCTGAGACATATTGCCCACCTGATGCCTTGACCTTCAGCTTCAGGAGGCAACTAGCTCACTATGGCCACTGGCAGTGCCTTCACGCAAGACACCTTAATGGGAAATGCTTCCTTTTGTTCATTGTACATTACTCACTGTATTCACCATCCCAGGTCAGCTTTGCTCTTTCTTAGGTTCAGGCGATGTCCACTTGTCCAATCAGGAGGGTTACTGACCTGGCACTAGCCTGTGCTCTTCTGGTTGGAGCCTTCAGGCTGACTCTACGTAGTACCGTTCCAGGAGCCTCTCCAGTGATTCAGCCCAGGGTAACAACATAAAAAGTAAAATTGTAATTTTTGTTTGGGGAGGTTTTGTTCAGTTGCTTTTGTCTTTATCTGTTTGTTTATTTACTATCTACCCAGATTATTTGAAAACGGCCCAGGGGGAGTAAAAATAAAGCCTAGCATGACAAGACTATGGAGTGGAAACGTAACAATAACTTCTCACTGTAAAGAGGTTAGGCTGTGAATTGTAATGTAGACATTTGTACTGGGTGAGTCTGCCTATCATCCGTTATCAACCAACCCTTTACAATGTCTATACTTCACTAGGCCTTAGTCCTCAGGCTTGGCATCCCCACAGTTAAGATTATGGTGGTTGACCCGCAGTAGAAGTTATATGTGATAAAAGAGGGGCGCCTTGCAATTCTCTGATCTCTCCAGGTAAATCAAACTGTATACAGACAATTGATAAGGGAGAGCCCGGTTGTACAAAAGGACACACCACCAAATGAAAATTATTTATAACAGAAATCTAATACTGTGCATTACATATAAGCGTAATCGTCACCACAGGTAAGTGAACCCAGCGCATTCCTAACAGAGAAAAGTATGCAACAATATGCAGAATAATTAAAATATTTTTTAACTGTTCAGTGACGAACGACATACATCCGCTTGTACATTAAGCAGGATTTGGCATTAGTGTTGAACTAAACATCAAAAATTTGGTATCTGGTGTGTGTGGCCGACACTAATATTAAAAAAAGTCAACATGACTGTGTTTCAGCCTATAGCAGTTCACTTAGCTATCGATAAAAATGGCCTTCATCAGGACCAAGAATTGTGGTCCGGGTTCTTCACAACCTTTCCTGTGGTGTAAATCTATAACAAAAAATAAATGTACAATACACAGTGTGCTTGTTCGGGGCAATCATATATACAAAGCGTCATCAGTAGCTGAGAAACTGTCCCCAGGATGGGAAACTTACTGTGCTTCAATGTTGTAGCAGGTTATATCGCAATTTGTTGCGCTGCTGGCTGTGGCCACGGAATCCCGGAAATGGAATGTGTGTGCTAGGACTTCAGTTGTTTTAACCTGTGAGAGGAACATGGACACAGGAAAAGCCATCACCGCTTTGTCTGTTTACAGTGCGTGTAAACAGAAAAATACATTATTCCTAGAGGTTGTATTGTCTCCTAGGCTCATGATCTAGAAAAAGGCTTACACCAATTCTATGATCCGTTCAATCAGAAGGGTCTGCAGGCAGGAGGGTCCTCTTAGGTCCCTGTTAACCCACTCAGAAATCTTGTTGGGTAAAAATTCAGTCTTAATCCAGCGGGCTGCTGTACAAAATGAACGTGCATGGAAAAAGGTTGGCGCAAATACCTTCCCCGTGCGACCCATCTCTGTGATGTGGCCTGCATGTAAGATCGTAACATCAAGGGCTGACCGATTTAAACGTGTTGCCAATATTCTTACCTGGTTGCTTCTAAGTTAGGAAGTCTCCAGTTCACTCCATGTCTCGTAAGTGAACGCCGTGCGAGATCGGGTTAGTTTAAAGATCCTGTGCCCGTTACCATGGAAACTAGCCACAACAGAAAAGGCCTGATGTAAAACCGATCTAGAATCAGGTGGCCATCTTTGAAAGGACCTAAGTGCAGGGATATCAATACAACCAGGCTGACTATTGTTAAGAATTTCAATCAGGCGACACACACCTTAGTCTTGGCCTAGTATGCAGCGCGCAATTGAAATGCTTATGTTTTTATGTTAGATTCAATATTGAGATGGTACACCACTCATATCACACACCCTTTTCAAATACCCCAGGTCACAATGGACCATGAACCAGGCTGGTTGGTAAAATATAATATATATTTACTCATTTTAAAATTCAAAAGGAATCATACAATTTTTAATATGGGGCAGCAATCACCAATAGGGTGATAAGAACATTAGGAATGTAGGCAATGCACTTAGTTTAACCTTCTATGGACACAGCTACAAAACACCAGGGAATAGGAGCACTTTTTGATTTTAGGTAAGATTGGATTTGAGTTAGAATTTCCCCCTGCAATGTTCCCTCAACCCACAAATAATAAATTCTAAATGGATATGAAGAAACAGCAGGTAGTCAGGAATGACAAACGGAAAACAGAATTTAAATCCGACCTTCCCTCCCCAAACAAGAGAGAAAAACGGATTATAAACCTTGGCAATGCTATAAACGACACTCGGAAATGGATGAATAAATGAATGAATGTTTGTTAAAACCTTGAAACAAATATTATTCCTCACTACAGCAACCATGTAGAAGTACAAACAATCACAAGCAATGTATAACCAAGAGCATACAGTTCGAAAACGAGTGGCAGGTTTTTAAAACATATTGCAGCAGATGACACATTGGGAATTTAGCAAACTTTGTTATTCCCGCCTGAAATTACCCAAACGGTTTTTAATAAAAACGGGTGAAATATTGCAATGTGGCTTTTGTATTGGGGTGTAGCTATAGATCATAGGTACAATATGGAAGTGAAATTAGGTCTCTAGCTGATAAATTGAGTGAGTTATGCAATATAGAGTGAGGTGTGTTTTGAGAAAAATGGAGCAGTGAAAAAGGAAAGGAAATCAGTTTTGACAAGAACAGTTTTACTCTACACTAGAACATTCAGGCTAGGATACCAAAGAGGGACACAGTAAGCTCGAGGGTTGATTCGTGAATTCAACCCTAGTTCCCCAGTGCTCGCCCTCGTGGAACCAGTCCGATAACTTGAAATATGATTAATAGCTTAGAATTTGCACAAGCCAAATTTACTAAGAGATGGCGCGAGCACTAGAAATCGAAGGCAGGGTGGCAAGAATGATTGTGACAATATTACAAGTTACCAGGATAAGGATAGGAGGATTTAGAGAGGGGAATTAAGGACAAGGCAAGGCAAGGTATAGTATGGTTTTCTATCGTTCCTATTGATACTCACAGTGCACTTTTTCGTTTTTAAATTTTGGTCAGTCAGCATTCTGGTCATCACACAGATCTGGTCTAACAAGGACAGCCGTACAAAATTAGCAGGACTGGATCGGCTGGGCAGGGACTGGTTACCGGGTAGCACTTCTGAACTGGCAATTCTGGTCATTGGATAATATAGGTCATCAGGGTAGCAGGATAGCAGCAGCATGCAGCGAGTGGCAGCAAGCCAATCTGGATCAGGATGCCAAAAGTGCCACAGTTTTCCCTTTGGTTATTTGGGAATTTTAGTGGTTCTGAGAATTTGAGGCCTTGCTGGAGCAGGATCAGCAATGCTTGGCCTTATAGTTGGGATCTGGAGTCTGGATAGATGGAACCGGAACGCAGCGCAGGCAATCTGGAAGAGCGTGTGTCTAGGGTCTTGTCAGGGACCCTTATTTATAATGCCTAGTGACATCATCGAAGTATATGACTGGGGCAGGCTCAACTAAACACACCCCTAACAAAGGGATTGGACAAGGATGCTAGTCTCCGCCTCGCTCTCAGTTGGTTGGATTTCTAAGGGAATGATGTCAGGTTTATGAGGTGAGTTTTACAATGTCCAGAAACTCACACATTTACTTTACTGAAAATCCAATTTTGGCAAAAACAGACATTTCTTCAATTGCAATCTCCTGGAAAATTATACACACAGGTTACATATTATGCGCAGCACATACCAGTCCAATCCTCCAGTCTGTGTGACCTTGTTTTGCCTTTCTGATACATTTTGGTAATTTTAAACATGAAAGATTTGGCCTAAAATTCCACAGTTTTATACACAGATGCGAATTGTCCCCAGGGATGTTTGTACAAAATGTTATGTTTGTATCATTAATACTTTCCTTGGAATCTGTCAAATTTTGTAACGTCTGTTCCCCATGCGGCAATGAGTTCTACCAAATTTTAAAAGATAGCCCATAAAATTAGATTTGAACCTGCAAGCTTTTTACATTTTTACAAATTCTTGCTGCATAGATAAAAAGTCTTTAAAGTTTCTTTATAAAATAGTCTTTGTAACCAAAAGGCGGTCCATTGTTACTACATCCTTTTTTTCCCTTCAACTGCAAGCATCTGTCATTTCCTTCAAGTCAAGGGGGGGTTACCCATCTTAATTGAAGGTTTTATTGCCCCTTACACTTGACAGGTTAGTGCCCCAGGACTTCGATTGTCCCAGCCTGGGCACAGACGAATGTCTGACGAGCATGTGAACTTGCTTTGTCCTAGCCCATTCAAAGTTTTTCAAGCTGGCAATTTTCACTTACGTGTCCTGGATTTATGGTGTGTCTCCCATCCTGGGGGAAGTTTCATGGCAGGCAACTGGAACGACTGGTTTTAAACTCTTTAATTTCTTATTTTGAGTCCTGAATTAAACAAACCTGTGAAAGAAGATAGCCTATGTGTGTATTATCACCACTAACATAAACCCTTTACATTGCTAAATAAGCAGGCTTTCATTAACAATTTATTTCAAACAGGCCTATTTTTCCTTCAGTCAGCAAAGCCCATTTTTCCACATGTGTTAAAACTGCTAGCATTTCTTTCTTTAAATTCGGTTTGGCAGCTCCCTAAGATTGCCCACACTGTCTTTGCAGTTGTAGTCATTTCCCTGAATGCAAGAGTTGTATCTAAAGTATAGATACATTTACACTTGACCTGGCTCAGAGAGTAAAAGTCTCTTTGAACTGCTGAGCCTGGTAACATTTGGAAAGAAAAAGAAATAAACGCATGTTTCCGTGCGAGTGAAATGAAGTTGCTTATTGATTTCTCTCAGAACTGGTTTGACGGGACCTGTCACTCAGGAATTATGCCTGGTTTAGGTGAAGCACAGTGAAGTATCCTGGGCATGACAGGGCCTTTTTACTTACAATGGTTTCAGAATGACCAGATGGAATTAGCATAAAAATCACATTTTCAAAGGGTGAAAATGTTTCATTTTGAAGGTGATTTTTGGCTTTTTGCAACAAAGCAGTACTGCCTATTCACTTGATTCCATATATGTTTCAGAACACACTGGCATATTTTTTCAGTGTGTCCTCTTGTTCTATTTTGGCTGAAGTGTGCTAGGCAGGATGGTGCAGCCATTTCTTCTGTTGCTGTCAAAATGCAGTTTTGGGGTCGTGGTGCGCACAGGAGCTAGCACATCCAGGTTGCTGTTTCTTGCGCAAATGTAGCTTAGTGATGTGGGGCAATGCCGTTGAGTGGGTCAATATATCCCACACATCCCCCATGGGCCACAGCAGGATCCAGCAGGTATGAGTCCCTTTTCCATCAGAGAATGGTGCGTCCTGCTCTTATTGTTGTCTCTGGTCGGAACATGGATCAACACCCCTTTCTTTCCCTGGGATCTTTCTTTCATGGTGTGGAGTGACACTTCCAGATTTCCTTTGGTTTCTCCCTTCCAAGTTGCCGGGGAGGTCCTCCTTGGTTGTTAGATAGGCGCAACCAGTATGAATCTATGAAAGGGAACACAAACCGGTTGCAACAATTTCCCACTAACTGCCAACCAATTGGGTTGACATCAGTGGGATACACATGCATTTAATAATAACAATTGATAATGATGAAACATACTCCCTGTTAAAAAATCAAATTTATAACTCCTAGTAATTTCCCTTCTGGTTCTTCTTTTCCTTATTCTCAGGCTTCCGATGTCTCCTCTGGTTGATTCTCTCTGGGCTCCTCAATTTGTTGCAAAGTGTGCCTAGGGTGACAACACTTTAGCTGATTAATATGGACCCATTTCTCTTCTGTCAATTCGCCTTTGGGGATGTGGATTCTGTAGGCGACAGGTGAGATTTTGTCTACAATTTCAAAAGGACCTCGCCAGCTAGGCAAAAATGTGCGCTCTTTGGGGGGCTGGTTCCTTTGGAAATTGTCCAAGTAGACCCTATCTCCTACTTGGTATTTCTTTTTGGTTGTTTTTAGATCATATTGAGTCTTCATGCCCTCTGCAGATCTTTCTAGATTCCGCTGAGCATACGCAAAAGCCTGTTGAAGGTGTTTTCTTAGGTTCTCAACATACTCATGAGTTGTGGAGGTGCTGATCCATGTCTGCCCCTGTGTTCTATAGAGCAGATGCTGAGGTAGCACCATCCTTCGTCCAGTCATCAGCTCAAATGGAGACATCTTAGTTGCAGAAGAAGGTGTAGATCTGATGGCCATCAGGGCAAGCAGTAATCGGATGTCCCAACTAGGCCAAGAATCTGCCACAAACTTTTTTTAAATGCTCACAATGGTTTTATTATACCTCTCAACTCCACCACTAGAGGACAATGGAATATGAAGTTTCCTTTTTACCCCAAGTATCTCCCACATCTTTGTCATCACTTTGTTGGTGAAGTGACTACCTCGGTCTGACTCAATCCTTTGGGATAGGCTAAAATGTGAGAAGATGTGATTGATCATCAGGGCAGCTGCTGTTTCTGCCTTGCAATTTGGGGCCAGGAGACATTCACCCATTTGGTAAACAAGCATGTTACGGTTAACATGCACTTGTTCCCCCTAGAGGAGTGTATCACGGGCCCGATGAAATCTACTTGTAAATCTGACCAACGCAGTGTCATCCCCATCTTCTGGAGGGGAACTCGGTGTGTGAGTGACGTTAGCTGAAATTGTGCACACACAAGACAACTCTTCAAGTATTGGTCTTAGTCCTGTCTCATGTGTGGTCAGTATGCAACCTCTCTCAAGATTTCTAAAGTAGTGTGAAACCCCTGATTACCGGCTGTGGCTGCATCATGGGTGTGACTTAGCATCAGACTTTGTAATGAGGTTGGGACCACCCACTGGCCACAGCCAGATATGGATCTCCTTACCAACAACCCGTCTTGGATTCGGAACATTTTTGGACATTTCATCAACACCATGAAGTCCTCTTTCACAGTGTAAGCGGTATCTGTCAGGGGAAAGTTCTCATGGTCCTCAATGTGTTGATAAAACTTACCACTAATTGTATCCCCTTTTTGTGCTGTAATTAAATCAGCATCTGGGGTCTCCTTACTCCATTGGGCAGTTGAAAGTTCATTGTGAGCATTTGTCAGGGACCTAGTGATAGCAGTGACCTGGCTTTCCCCCATCCATGACTCGATCTCGAGGAGCTCCCCCTGGATGGCTCTGGTTTTGGCCAGCTGATCGGCTAGGTTGTTTCCAGTTTTGTCTGGCCCATCTATTCTGGAATTACCGTTTATCTTCTTCCATTAGATGGTCATTCCACCAGAGGTGACCAGATCATCAATATTTTGGATGAGTTTGCCATGTTTAAGTGGTTTATTATTAGCACCTAGCATGCCTCTGGGTTTTCAATTAACCAGCTGCTCCGCGAACCAGTTCCGGACATAATCTGAATCAGTGATTATGACCAGTTTGTGGAGTTGGTGTTGGACAGCAGTGAGAATGGCTTGATGAACTGCCATCAACTCCGCCACCTTACTACTACGAGGACCGATTTTGTACCCAGCTGAGGGTTGCGGGGCATCATTCACCCAGGCATTCCCAACGCCTGCCACCAGTTCCTTTTCCCTGTTGTTGTCAACATGGTAGGAGCACCCGTCCACATAAACGGTGGGCATTCCCTCGCACTTGTCTTCTTCATAGACTTTGTGCAGTGAACACGTATGCCTGCATGTTGTCCTGGGATTTAAGACTTTCGTCCTTGAGACAGTTTTCTCTGGCACAATCATGCAAGTCAGCCAGACCTTGAGCAAGGGGACTTTTCTTGTTTTGGCCATATCTGAGGTCCACAGGAAAGCCTTGCATTGACAGAATCCAGGAAGTAACGCTGGAATTACTCACATTTCCAGGCTGGATTCTGTCACTTTGGAGATATTGCGACGGCCCGTGTGGAGTCTCCACTATGATGTGTCCCCCCTGGATCAACGGGCGGTAATTTTTCAATGCCCACACCATTGCCAGGAGTGCGTTCTTCCAATCATTGAATTTTTACTCCACAGAGGATAAAGTCTTGTTTGCATAGGAGATTACTTTATTGACCTTGTCATGCTTTTGATATAACAATGCTGTCAAGCATGTATTCGAGAACCCTGTCTCCAAGAAGAACTTGTTTTTGACAGGGTAAGCTAGACAAGATGCTTGTGAGAGGCTTCTTTTCAGTTGCTTTACTGCCTCGGCTTGTTCTGGCCACGACTCCCACTTGACCCCCCCTTTAATAGATGGATCTGGAGTCTTGTGATCTCTGAGTAATCCTCAATGACCTTCCTACTGTAATTAGTCAATCCAAGGAGGCTTCTTAGCTCACGCAGAGTTGTGGGGTCTTTCAGTTTTAGGAGTGCTTCCATTTTCTTCTCCTGAGGACAGAGACCCTCAGGAGTTATCTCATTCCCCAAGAAGTTGACACAGGTCCTGCACCACTGTGCCTTTTGAAAGGATAGTTTTGCTCCGGCAACCCACAACTGTGTCAGAACATAACGGATTTCTGCTACATGTTCCTCCACAGTTGAGCTTTTTATCAAGACATCATCCACATAGGCCAGGTTACCTCTTTCACCCAAATTGGGCATGGCCTTATGTAGGAAGATGTTGAATTTGTTGCCGCAGTTGATGTATCAGAAGGGAGTCCGGGTCCAGTCGTACTGCTGCCCCCCGAAGGTAAAGGCCAGCTTGTATTGGTCCTCCCTACTGACAGGCACGGTCCAGTACCTATTGGTCAGGTCAAGGGCAGTGTATACCTTTGACCCCTGGATCTAGGCCAGCCCCTTGTCAATGAAGGGGAGCAGCCATCGGGACATATGGACCTGTTTGTTTAGCTCCCTAAGGTCAGCACAGAGTCTCCGCTGGCCGTTCAGTTTTAAAATCCCCAGCACCGGATTAAAGATGCTGTGGACTGGACTAATTATCCGACGGGACTCAAGGTTTTTGATTATTTCTGCCAGGGACTCCAGGGATGCGATAGGCAAGCGGTATTGCTTCAAAAACACTGGATTAATTCCAGGGTCCGTGGGAATTGTGGTTTTATGGATTTCGGTGCAACCACAGTCATAAGCGTACACCGCAAAGAGATCTTGTAAATCTAAGAAAACTTGTTTCAATTTATGCTTTTGCTCCGGAGTCTCACATGCACCAGCTAGGTTGACTCGCTCTTTAACCATTTGCCTGAAGCCTGGAAAGACTTCTGGTTTTGCTATCTCAGCGACCTCCTCCAGCTGGGTGGAGAGGTCCCTGGTTAGAGCGTTGATCTGGACAGAGGGTTTCAGGTAGACGAGGCTGTCATCGGGGACCTGGAAGATCACCTCATCCTGCCTGATGTCGCAAGTCACCTCTTCCTCCCCGTAAGGGTAGGAAGAGTACACCATGAAATTCCTCCCTTGCCGGGTGAAGAGCCTGTCTGGTGGTAAGTTATTGTCACTATCACTGTCAAAACAGTCATTGGGGATTGGTCCTATCAGTTCATTACCTAAATCCATGGAAAAATGTTGGTCATCAACCGCCATTCCAATAATGGTTCCTGCGCCCAGAGTGATACTCCTAAGGTTGCTGTTATCCATCAATATTGGAATGGCGTTGTGTTCTACATTGTGAGGTGTACATATGCGTCAGGATTTTGCAGTTTCTGTCCTTTTTTAATTTTTAATTCAAGTGGGAATAGTCGTGTCCATCCTGGGATGGTGACCTCCTCTCCAATTTGAACTTCAACTGCATACAGCAACCATTGGGCTGACTGAAATGCTTTTTCTGAATCATCAAAGTCCATGGGATTACCCACTATTCGGGACCAGGCTTTGTCATTTATCAGGTCCAAATGAATGGCAAACCGATTGAGAATGTCACTGCCTAAATAGAATGCAGCAGGGACATCTCGCATGACCCAACAATTAAGTACTATGCTTTTGTTTCCGATAGAGATCTTGAGCATACACCTGCTAGGCAGGAGATGTTTGAAATTGGGAGTTTCCAGGTCCATTTCCCACTTATTGATCAATTTAAATGTGGGAATGGCTGGATCTTTTGGGGGCTATCGGAACATGGCTTCGCTGATGAAGCTCTTACCGTTGTTCATGCACACTCGGGCGAGAACAGATTCCTTCCTCTCATTTAACTGAATAGGGATGAATAACTGTTCTCTAAGTTTCTGAATATCAGCTAAACTTTGAGCTGGTTTCTCATCACTTTTGGCTATAGAATAGGGATTTTCAGATTATGAATTGGTATTGAATTTCAGAGTATTTCCTTCCACTGTGGAATGCCACTTGAGACTGGAAGGAAGGTTGATTTTCAGGGATGGAGAGGAATTCCCATCACCAGTTTGTTGTCCTACAACAATTACTGTTACGTCAGGTATTTGGTTATTCTGGAAATTAAACTCAATATGATCAGATTTTTGTTCAACCATGTGCCATTTAAATTAACATGGTTGACACTCTGTATCAATTTTATTGGCCTGCTAGTCAGGGTCCAGAGGACCTTGTTCACACAGTCTATTAAGGGTGACAACCTTCGCAGGATGTCATTCCCTAGTAGACAGGATGTGCCCTCTAGAGTTATGACTATGACAGGATGTTTCACCTTATGTAGCCCTATTTTTATTTCCAGCTCTGCAGTCCCCTCGACAGGAATTTCAAAAGGGCTGATCAAAGGCCCTTTATGACACAAGAGTGGCTTGGGATCCAGTGTCCCAAAGTGCTGGAATTGCACATTGCCCTTGCATTTGGATGGAGGTGCAGAATCAACCTTCTTTCTCCTCCAAAGGGCAAAGGTAATGGGCATTTTGGGCAAGCTGGGTAGTCAGTTTCCTTATTATTGACTCCGACAGGGATAGTTTGGGCATCATTCTGTGATGGAGTTTGGGGATCTGAAAGAACATTTTTACAATCTGCTATTTGGGGAGTTTTGGGCTCCCCTTTTACCAATTCTGGGCTGCCCCCCCCCTTTTTGGAGGCAGTCAACAGAATTGGTTGGTGAGATTTGGGGTTCCTCTTGTGCTGGTTCTGGGCTGCCCCCCTTCTAGGAGGCAGTCCCCAGAATTTAAGTTGGGTAGTTTGGGAATCCTCTTGTGCTGGTTCTGGGCTGCCCCCCCCTTCTGGGAGGCAGTCCCCAGAATTGAGTTGGGTAGTTTGAGAATCTGAAAGAAAAATTATGCACTCAGAGATTTGAGGAGTCTCGTCTCCTCCTTTTCTGATTCTGGGCTGCCCCCCCCACCCACTTTTTGGAGACAGTCACCAGAATTGCCTTGGGGAGTTTGGAAATCCCCTTTTAATATTATGTCTTCTTGATGCTCATTCTGGGGTTCTTGGATGGGCGATTCAGAATCAGTCCCCACTCTCACCCAGTCTTCATTAAATTCCTCGGGACCCATTTTTCTTTGGGAGAAATTCCCCCGTCCCTGAAGGAGAATATCTTTTTCCCTGAATCCTCTGAGGATTCCTCTCCTTCAAATTGGAGGACACTAACTTCCTCCACAAAATGGGTCTTTTTGGGTTCTTTATTTCTCCTACCCGCCCTCTGTTCCTTGGGTGGCAGGTTTGGGTGCAGGAGATTTTGGTTCCGGTTCCTGGGTGTCCAGGGTCTTTTCACGAGTGAGGAAGGAAGCTTCCTCTAGGGCTTTACACCCCCACTTACCTCCGTGGCTCCTCCTCTAGAACCCGGGAGTTGTCCCGGTTCTCGCCCCGTCATTGTTCTGGGGTGCCAGATCCTTGGTTTGTGGGGTTCTGAACCGCCATGTTTGTCTGAGGGTTCTGTTGGGCCCTCAACATGTGACCCAGATCCTGGGTTAGGTTCTGGACCTTGTGCTCCAGTTGGGACACCCGTTCCGGCTGATACAGGGGTCTCTGGTCAACCCTAGGTGGATCACGGGAAAGGTAACTATCCCTTCTCCCATAGTACCCTCGAAATGGCAAATTATGGTAACCCTCCACTCTTGGCCTCCCCTCTCCCAGATTGGGTTGTCTGGGTTCCTGAAAACGGGCAATGAAAAAAGGGTTGTCCTACAGGTTGGGGTTTTGTGTGTATCGGGAAAAGAAGCTTAACCCAGCATTTGGGGAATTCCTGCCCTCCTGAGGGAAGTTAGGAGGGAGGTTTCCTGGGGCAGCACTTACCTGGTTGGATCCCCCCCTTAGGCCGAGGGAGTCCAGACATACCCCAGGATTTGTCTGTTGCCCTTGTAGTGGGGGCTGATATAATCAGGGGAGTTAGGGGTCCCATTAGTGGGTTTACCTCCCTGACTACCACCTGTTTGTGACTGGCCAGAAGGCCTTCTGGGTCTGAGATTATAATGGCTTTGTGCAGGTGTATTTTTAGGCTCCCCCATCTCTAAGTATAACATGGGGGCAACCCTCACCTCCACCACCTTAGCAGCAGCAGGGGTGTTGGCTGGTTTGGGGTTTTTATTCAGATTTTTATTTTCTGCAGGTTTTTGGACCTCATAAATGAGGCTAACCTGCTCTATGACCCAGTCCAGTGTTCTTTTCTCATGGAAGTCCCTCACCAGCTGGGATATAATATACTTGGGATGTGCATGAAAGAAGGTGGTTACAAACTCCCTGCTATCTGTGCGCACCCTGCTAGTTGTCCGTGCAAAGGCGCGTTTGAGCTCCTGTACAAAGTCTCATGGGGCCTGATCTTCCCTGAACTGCAGATTGTAGGCCGCTTTGCGAGCCTCCTGGGGGTTCCTGTGGGTGGAGAAGTGTTTCAAGATGGCTGACCATCTTGAATGGTTCTGGTCCTCCAGTCCCGCAAAGCAACTGGAGTATTCAGGGGAGAATATCCACTTTACATACTTGATTCACTTTTGTTTGTCTTTCATATGAAAAGTGTCCATCATCTGCTCATAGAGCTCCAAGTGTTCCCAAAAAGAATATTTGCATTTTTATGGTAGGGGGTTATTACACTCCTAAGGGCCTTAATCTGCCTAATGGGGTCTTTGTTCATAACTTGCTTGAGTTTGTTTGCCTTCTTTGGCTTAGTCACCCGAGCCCACTCGCTCTCAGACTCAGAGGTACTACAAGTTGAGGTCCCCTCTTGATCATCTAGGCCCTCCCGGATTCTATGAGCTTGAGAGGGGCTCAAAGAATGGTGGGGTCTAGTTTCTCCACTCTGGGCTACAGGAGAGTAGTCTTCTGACTCCTCCCTACTCCTAGGGTTGGTAGAGTATTCCACCCACTGCCCTAATTGGGTAGAGTTCTTTAGGATACTCTGTTTGGGCCTTTTCTCTTTGGAGTTTTCATTAAATTGGACCAACTGGTCCCTTGGAAAATAATGTTTCGGTTGATCTACTTCCCTGACCCTCCCCTCATAGGAGACTTCCCTGTCAGAGACATCAGCCTGAATGTTTGGGTATCTGTACAGGGACGCCCTTCCATCAATTTCTGTGGGGCGCTGACCTGTCAGTTCCATCATGCTGGGTCTATTGAATTCTGCCAGCCTCATGGTTTCTGGCTCATGTGAACCAGTAGACATGAAGCTGGCAGTGCTCACAGTATTAAATGGGTTGGAGTCCCTAAGCATAGAGGTCCTTATACTATGATCTGGGGTGTTACCATGTCCCTCTCTACCTGTTCAGGGTCTCTCCAGTTAAGATTAAATCTAGCACCCTCTTGCTCCAACCTTGCTAGTTTCTCCTTTTCAGCCCCTGCTTCTAGATGAGAAGCAAAGATCTGAGCTTTTTGCTCAGCTATCAAGGCTTTACCGGCCTCTATGACCCGCTCTTGCACTGCCACTTGTTGGTTGAGCCCATCATTCTTTTCATAGAGAGCCTCATTATCTCTCTGCGCTTCCTGTATGGTCTGGGAATACTGGGACAATTTCTGCTGCAGGAGACTCACCTCCTGAGATATAGCATCTTTGGTCTGGGTGTTCTCTTCCAGAGCACCCTCTACCTGTCTGGCATGCTCCAGTAGCTTCCCATACTCTATTTTCAGTTCCTTTAGCTCATGGGGCCTCATTACGACCCTGGCGGTAATCCGCCGTCATTACCGCCATGGCGTAATGAACGTTAACGCCGTGGGACGATGGCGTAAAGGGCGCCACATTACGACCCATCGCGCACGAGCATTACGCCATGGCGGTAATGTAAACTGCGCCATGGCGGTAGTGCCCCCAAAACGGCACCTACCGGCATCGTATGCGGCGCAAGGTGCACCACCGCCACCGCCGTACATAGCGGTGACCGTAGTTAGCGGTCACCGCAATTAGCGTTGACCGTAGATAAGCGGAACCGGAAGTAGCGTCACCGCGGCGGAACGGGAAAGAGCACGGCGGCCATCTTTAAAAACACAATCCATTGCCATCCTCCGAAACCACTGGACATCCGAGCCTGAGACCCCGCAAATACCGGCTTCAACCTTCTACCTGCAGGAAGATGCCTAAAGTTGTGAAAAAAGCCTGTGACCGCCAGCGGCAAGACCGCTTCTCCAGAGAGGAGCTTACCATGCTAGCGGAGACCCTCCAGGAGAACGCTGCAGTGGTATTCTCCAACCAACTGACAAGAACGGCCATATCCAAGAAGAAGGCCATATGGGCACTGGTAGCTCAGCGGGTCAGTGCCGTGGGAACAACACCCCGCAATGTCAAACAGTGCCGCAAGCGGTGGGACGATCTCCGGCTCAGAGTCAGGAGCATACTATCAGCTAACATGAACCTGGCAATGGCAACTGGGGGAGGATCGGAGTCCCCTATAAAATTGCAGCCATGGGAGGAAATCTGTGCCTCCACAATCGGAATGCAGAGCATTGAAGGAGTAGGAGGAATGGAGAGAGGAGCCCCGACATCGGGCGATGCAGGTAAGTGGCTCAAATCAAGGCATGCAAATCTCACCTAAGTCCATTCATGTGAAGTACAATGTTGGCCCATAGTGTAAATGCAACACATCAGCCGGAGACTGCCCACAGATACATCTGATCTGCACCCTGTACACATGCAGTATGCACACCCTAACAGCAGCCACCCACATACCTCCATGCTACTTCCACACAAAAGGGAGACAACTTTTTTCCCCTGCATGAAATGTGCCACATGTACTAACTGATAAGATGCCAGTCGCCACAATGCCCGGCCAATGTCCGCAGACCCATCAATAACACTCTCCCTCCTCTGTCCCACCACAGGCTCAAATTCCGACCTTGAGGAAGAGGACACCACTGCCTCCACACCCACCAAGAGGGCCAGGCCAACTGTGCCAACACCACAACCCTCCACCTCTGCCCTCCTGAGGAAAACCCCACAGCAGCCAAAATCCATGCAAGGGAAACAGGACAGGGCACAGACAGCCACCCCAGCAGGCAGTACAGCAGCAGCAGCAGCAGCAGACATCACACAAATCATGCCCACAGAAGCCACAGCCTCTGCTGCAAGCAGCACAATTGGGGAAACTGCTGCCATTGCTGCCTCCTCCGACAGCGAAGCTGGGATCTTTGAGGAGAGTGATGTCAGAAGCCCCACAGGCCACCCTCATTCCCCCTACCTGTCCCTAAGCAGCCCGCATGCGGATGCAACACAGGGTCAGCCAGAGGATGACGATTGGCCAGCCACTCCATCCCCGCTGCAGGGGCAGATCAGCCCAATGGGAATACCACTGCCATTAGCCATGGGCCAGAATACCAACCATTCTCTGGAGGCGATTGCCACCCGGCAGCAGCAACTTTCCTCGCTGCTCGAAGAACATGTTGCTGAATGTGGGGGGTCATGTGCAGCAATGGAGAAATGTGCAGAGACAGTGAAGGCAGCTATAGAGTCGTCCACAAAGGACATCTGCGCGGAACTAGCTGCTGTGCGGCACGCCATCACTGACCTTGTGCAGACAATACGGGCCATGCGTCCAAATGAGCAGGCAGGATCCTCCTCGGTTGCCAGCTCGACACCGAGCAGCCCCATCCGCCGATCGGGGAGGAATCTCCGCAGCACAGGCAGGGGTGCCCCGGGGGCCAGTGGAGGGGGCTGCCAATAGTGGCCGGACAGTGTAGGAATCCTACTTCTGACACTGCTGCACAGACTAACTCACACCTTTGTTGGGATTCCAGGGGGGGGGGGGGAGGGTGGAGGGGGGAGTGGGTGTGTTGGGGTGTGCAGGGGGGTGGCGGGGAGGTGTGTTGGGGAGTTAAGGGGGGAGTTTGGGGGTGTGTGTGTGCAGGGGGGAGGTGGGAGGTGGTGGGTCACAACGTTCCATGTCTTGAATACACTTTTACCTTGGAAAAAAACCCAGAGTGTGTTGATTTTTTCTTTGCGCATGTGTGCTTTATTGGTGTACAGTCCACAGTGTGCATGTCCCGGTGCCACACAGTGCCCCAAGTGCAGTCACCATATGACACACACCAGCCATGTGTGCTAGAAGCAGTGGTCGATGATAGTTTGGCGCATTGCATGCCCCTCCTGTGCATCACCTCCTCCATGGGGTGCCGCCCCATCTGCTCCCTCCTCATCCTCATCGTCAGGTGGTTGTAGTTCTGCGTCAGGGGGCAGGGGCACATTCTGCCTGACGCACATATTGTGTAGCATTACACATGCCATGACGATCTTTGCCACCTTCTCATGGCCATACAGGAGTGCCCCACCAGACCTACTGAGGCTTCGGAACCGTGCCTTCAATAGGCCGAATGTCTGCTCTATGACCACACGAGTAGGTGTATGTGCACGGTTGAAGTCCTCCTCGTGCTGGTTCTGCGGGTTCCGGACTGGTGTAAGGAGCCAACTCTTCAGGGGATAGCCAGCATCACCTGTATGTAGGCGAGAATGTATGTGTCAGTCATGTTGTCTGATCAGGAACATGATGTTCCATCATGGCTTGCTTCCAACTGTTAATTTGGCTCACATCTACATGACCTAATTTATTCACACAATGCTACCTGTATATGCTCATGGCTTCCATGGCCTGTTTTGCATGCCATCACCCAATGTATGCAGAGGGGTTGTGTGCATTGTAAGTGCCCATCCTCTGTCTCCGATCTCCGTGTTACTCACAGACAGGTGGAGTATGCATCCCCCCCCCCTTTCAGCCAGGTGGAGTATGCATCCCCCCCCCCTTTCAGCCAGGTGGAGTATGCATCCCCCCCCCCTTTCAGCCAGGTGGAGTATGCATCCCCCCCCCTTTCAGCCAGGTGGAGTATGCATTCCCCCCCCCCCCTTTCTGCCAGGTGGAGTATGCATCGGTACGTCATTCACCTGCCCACTTCCATTACATTGGACTCACCGAGTAGCCAGGATCTTGGGCCTGCATGTTGCTCCATGTAGCGTGGTATTGTGGAGTTCCTCAGGACCATGGAATCATGGGTTGATCCGGGGAATCGGGCACAACAATGTGTGATGATCTTGTTGGAGTCACAGACCATTTGCACGTTGATTGAGTGGAACTGTTTCCGGTTGCGGTACGGTACCTCCACGGCACGTGGAACCACCAATTCCACATGGGTGCAGTCGATGGCACCAATGCAACCGGGTATGCCGGCTAGTGCATGGAAACCCACTTTGGTGTTAGCTATCTCCTGTGCAGTCCGTGGTAATGAGATGTGGTTGTCTGTGTGCTTGAGGAGGGCATCGAGCACTTGGATGAGTGTTTGCGAGAATAATGGTTGTGAAATGCCATGCAGGTGCCCCACTGTGTGCTGGTAGCTGCCTGTGGCCAGGAAGTGGAGTACAGCCACTACCTTCAGTAGGGGGGGGATGGCGGTTGGACTTTCTATCATGCTGACGATGTCGTTGTGTGTCATGTCTACGATGGCGGTGATGGTGTCCCGGTCCAAACGGTACAGGGTGTGGATCTGCTCAGCAGTGAGGTTGAATGGATTGGCTCTGATGCGTGGGATTGGGGGCTGCCTGCGTGGTGGCACTGGCTGTGCAGGTGGGGCTTGCTGGGCCTGCCTTGCCCTCCTTCTCCTCCTGCGTCTCCTCTGTGCTGCCTGGTGTTGTTGCTGTTGTAGTAGTTGTTGTTGTTGTTGTTGCTGTTGTAGCACATGCATTGCTATCAGGTCCTCCAGCCCCAACATTGCCATTCGGATTGGTATCATTGTGGAGTGTGTCTGGGTGTGGGAAGGGGTGGGGTGGGCTCTTTTTGTACTTCCTGAGTCTGTATTGCCTTCACCTGTGCTGTTTCAGTGCACCTGTGGCAGCTGCATTCACTTAACATGGCCCTTTACGGTTGGTTCGCGATGGCGTTGTTAGCACCATGGTGGTAAGGTACTTAACGGGCTGGGTGATGGCGTTAGGTGCATGTCCGCTTGGGTCGGGATTTGCGTAACTTTCCGCCATGGCGCTAAGTACGGTGTGGGCGGGCGCGGGCGCGGACCCTTGTCGCAGTTAGCGGCAGCGTTGACTACGATGCCGCTAATGGCATCGTAGTTAACGGTCACATGTCATGATCGGACCTGGCGGAAAAAGATGGCGGTAACCATTTACCGCCATCGTTTTTCACTTAGCGCCAGGGTCGTGATGAGGCCCCATGGAGTGCTAACTCTCATCCCTCTAACTCGGTTTTTAACGTGTTTATTTCCTGGCCTATGGCGTCTTTCTCTTGATTTAGGGTGCCCCTCTGTTCAGCCAGGTCATCCCTTTGTTTTTTGATGATATGGAATTTCTGGCGCTCTTCATCAAATTCTGTTCGAGAGTGGAGGTCTCTCAAGATTAATTTATTATTTTCCTCTTTCAATTCATCTTTCTGATTTTGTAGAGTAACTATCTGTTCTGTGCAGGCTCTATTAAAATTTATTTGTTGATTTAACTTCTATTGACTCTCTTGCAGAGAGTCAACCTTTTCCTTACACTCCTCTTTCAATGCCTCTAATTGGGTCTCTCGATCTGTATTATTTTGCTGCTGGAGAGCCAAATTCTCTTTTAATTTTATGATATAGTTTGCAGATTCTACCTCCAACTCTTGGCTCATTTGTAATGTTTGTTTTGCTAAACTTGAATCAATCTGGTTTTTATTTAACAGTTCAGATTGATTCTGCACTAACATTACATTTTCCTCCTGCTTTTCCTGCATCACCCCCGTGTGGAGATACAGGTAGGTTACGATTCTGGCTTTGCTCCTCTTTAATTTTTGGGGTCATATATAGCTCACTCAGAGCTTGGTGTAATAGGCCACCGTCCTGCCATGTATCCAGGTCCATGGTAGTGTCCTGTTGGGTTATGTCTTGTAGCCAGACTTTCTCATCTTGTTCTGGCCACTCACCTCTGACAAATAGCTTGTGCAGGAGGTGCTCTCTCGCCATATCGATCTCTACTGGAACAGCCATTTTGGAAATGTTCTTTCTTTATTAATTATTTCGGGGTTGATTTAATTTTACTTTTATAGACAGGCGCTTGTACAGTGTAACCCAGTATTCACACCACACAAAGTATTACTAGCCTGCAGGTTAGTCTGCTGTGGTAGACTGTCACGGGTGGCAACCAAACTCAATCCCGGACTCGAGCCCCCAATTCTTTTAAGGATATCAATCAGGTGATGCACACCTTAGTCTCAGCCTAGTATGCAGTGTGCAATTGAAATGCTTATGTTTTAATGTTAGATTCAATATTGAGATTGTACACCATTCATATCACACACACTTTTCAAATACTCCGGATCACAATGGACCATGAACCAGACTGGTTGGTAAAATATAATATTTATTTATTTATCTATTTATCTATTTATTTATTTATTTATTTATTTATTTATTTATTTTACAATTCAAAAGAAATCATACAATTTTTAATATGGGGCACAATCACCAATGGGGTGATAAGAATAATATGAATGTAGGCAATGCACTTAGTTTAACCTTCTATGGACACATCTACAAAACACCAGGAAAAAGGAGCACTTTTTGATTTTAGGTAAGATAGCACTTGAGTTAGAATTTCCCCCTGCAATTTTCCCTCAACCTACAAATAAACAATTATAAATGGATATGAAGAAACAGCAGGTAATCAGGAATGACAAATGGAAAACAGAATTGAAATCCGACCTTGCATCCCCAAATAAGAGATAAAAATGGATTTTAAACTTTGGCAATGCTAAAAATGACACTCAGATATGGATGATTAAATTAATGAATGTATGTAAAAACCTTGAAACAAATATTAATCCTCACTACAGCAACCATGTAGAAGTACAAACAATCACAAGCAATATATAACCAAGAGCATACAGTTAAAAAATGAGTGGCAGTTTTTAAAACATGTTGCAGTAAATGACACGTTGGGAATTTAGCAAACTTTGTTATTCCCGCCTGAAATTACCCAAACAGTTTTTAATAAAAACGGGAGAAATATTGCAGTGCGGTTTTTGTGTTGGGGTGTAGCTATAGATCTGAGATACAATATGGAAGTGAAATTAGGTCTCTAGCTGATAAATTGAGTGAGTTATGCAAGATAGAGTGAGGTGCATTTTGAGAAAAATGGACCTGTGAAAAAGGAAAGGAAATCAGTTTTGACAAGAACAGTTTTACTCTACTTTAGAGCAGAGGGACACAGTAAGCTCCAGGTTTGATTTGCAAATTCAACCCTAGTTCCCCAGTGCCCACCCTGGCGGAACCATTCCGATCACTTGAAATAGGACTGATAGTTTAGGATTTACACAAGACAAAATTACTAAGAGATGGCGCAAGCACTAGAAATCAAAGGCAGGGTGGCAAGAATGATTGTGACAATATTACAAGTTACCAGGATACGGATAGGAGGACTTAGATAGGGGAATTAAGGACAAGGCAAGGCAAGGAATACTATGGTTTTCTATCGTTCCTATTGATACTCACAGTCCACTTTTTCATTCTTGAATTTTGGACAGTCAGCGTTCTAGTCACCACACGGGTCTGGTCTAACAAGGACACCGGCACAAAATCAGCGGGACAGGATCAGCTGGGCAGGGACTGGTTACCGGGTAGCACTTCTGAACTGGCAATTCTGGTCACTGGATAATATAGGTCATCAGGGTAGCAGGATAGCAGCAGCATGCTGTGAGTGGCAGCAAGCCAATCTGGATCAAGATGCCAAAAGTACCACAGTTTTCCCTTTGGTTATTTGGGATTTTAGTGGTTCTCAGAATTTGAGGCCTTGCGGGAGCAGGATCAGCAATGCTTGGCTTTGTAGTTGGGATCTGGAGTCTGGATAGATGGAACAGGAACACAGCACAGGAAATCAGGAAGAGTGTATGTCTAGGGTCTTGTCAGGGACCCTTATTTATAATGCCTATTGACATCATCCAAGTATATGACTGGGGCAGGCTCAACTAAACACACCCCTAACAAAGGGATTGGACAAGGGTGCTAGTCTCTGCCCTGCTCTCAGTTGGTTGGATTTCTAAGGGAAAGATGTCAGGATTATGAGGTGAGTTTTACAATGTCCAGAAACTCCCACATACATTTACTGAAAATCAATTTAGCCAAAAACAGACATTTCTTCAATTGAAATCTCTTGGCAAATTATACACACAGGTTACATATTATGTGCAGCACATATCAGTCAAATCTTCCATTCTGTGTGACCTTGTTTCACCTTTCTGATACATTTTGGTAATTTTAAACATGAAAGATTTGGCCTAAAATTCCACAATGTTATACACAGATGCGAATTGTCCCCAGGGGGGATGTATGTATACAATGTTATGTTTGCACCATTAATACTTTCCTTGGAATCTGTCGTATTTTGTAGCTTCTGTTCCACATTCCGCAATGAGTTCTACCAAGATTTAAAAAATAGCCCATAAAATTAGATTTGAAACTGCAAACTTTTTACATTTTAACTAATTCTTGCTGCAGGGATAAAAAAGTCTTTAACGTTTCTTTATAAAATAAATAGTCTTTGTAACCAAAAGGCAGTCCATTGTTACTAGATCCTTTTTTTCTTCTTCCTCCAACTGCAAACTACTGTCACTTCCTTCAAGGCAAGGGGGCTTTTCCATCTGAAGGTTTTATTGCCACTTACACTTGACAGGTTAGTGTCCCAGGACTTCTATTGTCCCAGCCTGGAGCACAGACAAATGTCTGATGAGTGTGTGAACTTGCTTTGTCCTAGCCCATTCAAAGTTTTTCAAGCTGGCATTCTTCACTTACGTGTCCTGGATTTATGGTGTGTCTCCCTTCCTTGGGGAGTTTCATGTCAGTCAACTGGAATGACTGGTTTTTCTGAGAGCTTGCAAATCCAGCCCATGTGTTTTAAACTGTTTCATTTCTTATTTTGGGTCCTGAATTCACCAAACCTGTGAAAGAAGATAGCCTATGTGTGCATTATCACCACTAACATAAACCCTTTACATTGCTAAGTAAGCAGGCTTTCATTAACAATTTATTTTCAAACAGGCGTATTTTTTCTTCAGTCAGCAAAGCCCATGTTTCCACATGTGTTAAAACTGCTTGCATTTCTTTCTTTAAATTCAGTTTGGCAGCTCCCTCAGATTGCCCACACTGTCTTTGCAGCTGTAGTCATTTCCTTGAATCCAGGAGTTTTTTTCTAAAGTATAGATACATTCACACTTACCTGGCTCAGCGAATTAAAGTCTCTTTGAACTGCTGAGCCTGGATACATTTGGAAAGAAATAAACATGTGTTCCAGTGCGAGTGAAAATGAAGTTGCTTATTGATTTCTCTCAGAGCAGGTTTGACAGGGCCTGTCACTCAGGAATTGTGCCTGGTTTTGGTGAAGCACAATGAAATATCCTGGGGATGACAGGGCCTTATTACTCACAGTGGTTTCAGAATGAACAGATGGAATTAGCATAGAAACAGCCTTTTTAAAGGGTGAAGATGTGTTTCATTTTGAAGGGGATTTTTGGCTTTTTGCAGCAAAGCAGTGCTGCCTATTCACTTGATTCCATATATGTTTCAGAACACACTGGCATATTTTTTCAGTGTGTCCCCTTGTTCCATTTTGCCTGAAGTGTGCTAGGCAGGATGGTGCAGCCATTTTCTCTGTTGCTGCCAAAACACAGTTTTGGGGTCCTGGTGCGCACAGGAGCCAGTGCAGCCAGGTTGCTGTTTCTTGCGCAAATGCCGCTTAGTGATGTGGGGCAATGCAGTTGAGTGGGTCAATATATCCCACACTATTGGTGCCTAAGTTCAATTCAGAATAAAGAACTGGTCAAAACCCAGGCTCAATGTATCTCAATATTACTGTTTACCCAAGTTAATGATTTTCAAACATCTTGGAGATAACCCAGGTGTGGACCTGAGACTGGGTGCTAAAATAGTCACCAAAATTGTTAGGTGGAATGTGTAACACGTTAAAACCATTGCAGAGTGAAGTCTACATGCCTGCAGTGTAAGTTTCTAATGTCTGTGTAAATGTATGATAAAGGCGGTGCAATCCACCATGTGGACCACGGGGGAGCTGTGACAGATATATATAATTCCTGCAGATCCTGTTTCACCAGTATCACCTTATTATACAGTTAAGCCTATACATCTTAATAGTCTCAATAGGTACCCACATTACTCCACTTAGGCTGATCACTGCGTTGTAAGACTCAATATTACTATGATCACCATAATATAGTATTCTAGGCTGGACTTGATATTCTCATAGAGTGCTAGCATTGCTGATATTCTGTAATTTTTTAATCAAAAGCTCCTATGTAGCTCATTACAAATGTTTTTATGATGTGCAACATTCCAAATATAAACAGCTCGGATTCGCATTTTTATGTGCATGTCCCACTTTACTGGTCACTGCATTCCCTAGTAGTCTTATTGCAATAACACAGGGTGCCTGGATATGCACAGCGTTAATACAGAGTGCTTACATTACTGGTGCATTGTTGCAATCTGTCTCATTGTCCCATTCTGATTGTTATGTCTGATTCCCTCTGTTGTTGGAAAACTCTATATTTCATAAATCTTGGGGGGCAAGTTTGAGATTCCCTACCCTGGATGGTCCAATGTAATTCTTTATTGTCCCACTGGTGTACTGCCTGTCGAGGCTTATGGGAGATTGAGACTGTCTCAATTATCGGTTTAGCAAGACGTTCCATTCTATTGCTACGTTCAGTCCATGACAAACACTGTCCAACTTATAAATCCATTGCTGTTCAAGTTCTCTAAGTGTTTTTTCACTGTCACCTTCTCTTACGTTTGTGCTTATGGTTTGCATCACGAACCATTTGAGATCTCAATCTGTATGTTTGAATCATTTATAGTGATCAACGAGGGGTTTATTCGCTACCAGATATCTGATACATGAGCGCTGCTCAGAAATCCTTTGCTTAGTGGGGCTTAGCCCCAAGATGTATGAAAATCCTTAACCTCGGTAAACAGTAATATTCTGATATATTGAGCTCGGGTTTTGACCAGTTCTTGTTTCCGAATTGAACTTAGGCACCCATAGTTAGCCTGGTCATATTGATATCCCTGCACTTCGCTCCTTGTGAACAGAAGACTCATTAACTTAGAAGCACACAGGTAAGAATGTTGGCACCCTGTTTAAATCAGCCAGCCCTTGCTGCCACGATCTTACACACAGACCACATTACAGAGATGGGTCACATGGGGAAGGCCTTTGCGCCAACCTTTTTCCATGCACATTCATTTTGAACCGGAGCCTGCTGAATTAAGTCTGAATTTTTACCCGACAGGATTTCTGAGCGGATTAACAGGGACCCCAGAAGACCCTCCTGCCAGCAGACCCTCCTGATTGAACAGATTATAGAATTGGGGTAAGCCTTTTTCTAGATCATGAACCTAAGAGACAATACAACCTCTATGAAAAAAATGTATTGCCAGCTCCCACACTGTAAATAGATTAATCATTGATGGCTTTTCCTGTGTCCATGTTCCTCTCACAGGTTAAAACTAGGACAACTGAAGTTCTAGCACACACATTGCCTTTCTGGGATTGCTTGGCAGCAGCCAGCAGCGCAGCAAATTGTGATATAATGTGCTACAACATTGAAGCACAGTAAGTTTACCCTCCTGGGGACACTTTCTCAGCTACTGATGAATTTTTATATATATGTTTACCCCGGACAAGCACACTGAATATTGTACATTTGTTATAGATTTACACCACAGGAAAGGTTGTGAAGAACCCGGACCACAATTCTCGGTCCTGATGAAGGCTGTTTTTATCGATAGCTATGTGAACTGCTATAGGCTGAAAAACAGTTGTGTCGACTTATGAATATTAGTGTCCGCCACACACATTGGATACCAAATATCTGATGTTTAGTTCAACACTAATGCCAGAACCCCGCTTAATGTACAAGGGGATGAATGTTGTTAGTCACTGGACAGTCAAAAACTGCATTAATTATTCTGTATATTGTTGTATATGTTTCTCTGTTGGGAATGTGCTGCGTTCACTTACATGTGGCGACGATTTCGCTTCTATGTAATGCACAGTATTAGATTTCTATTATAAATATTTTTCAATTGCTGGTGTGGTGTCCTTTTGTACATCCGGGGTCGCCCTGATCAATTGTCTGTATGAAGTTATATGTAAGCCTGGGTAAGTCACCGATACGTGTCAGGGATTGCCTGAGCACATCTCGAGCCCCTCAGGCATCCAACATTATATAGTACACTAATCACCCACCTTCCACACAATAGAGCATTTGCTTCTTGCCTGCATCATAAATCTATGGTCCATCTAACAGGACTGACATGCACCCATGCATCACAAATATGTCTTTGCACTAGGCAGCCTTCCCTATCCTTTGCCTGAGGCACCTATCATACTTTCCTCTTTCTTGGCCTTGTTCCTTTTCCTTTCCCAGGACTAAGCCCTGGATACCCCTGGTGTGGGCACAGTGGGCATAAAATCTTGATGACACAACACCTCACAACTCAACACAACAGATCATAACAGAATGCATCACACCACATCACAACATATCACAACATATCACAACACAACAAAACACAACACACCACATCACAACACATCCCAACACAACACAATACAACACAACACAACACACAACAATGTTGGGATCTCAGCATAACACCACGAGGTGCAGGCTGAGTCACTTATGGAATGTCATAAGTGCTGGTGACTAAGTCAATAAAAGGGCAGAGCTGTTTCCCACTCGGCAGTTACAGAGACTCCAACCATGGTCGCTGCGTGTTCTTGTAGCCTGGCACTGCTGGCTACGTCATGGCCCTGCCGGCTGCCCTGCACCACAGGGCACCATCAACATGATGGGGCTGGCCTCACCAGCCCCATAACAACTGGCAACAAGATCTCCGGCCACACTCATGCGGCTAGTCACCAAAAGAAAATAAAAGGAGGAGTAAGCGGGACGTGTGCCAATGCACCTTGAAGGGCTATGCTCAGTGCAGCCTGGGAGCCACGTCTGGGACACAATGCCCGCCCCCTGGGATGGCTGTGGGAGTGCTGACCTCACCAGTTTCATCTCCAACTGCTGCATGTAGGGGGAAATGGGGAGCGCGACTCACGCTGCACCAGGCAAAACAAGCGGCGAGGCCTGTCGCGATGAAAAGTTGAATCTCCTGCCGGTGGGAGTGAGCGGCACGGCCCCTGCTGCATTGCAGACAGGACACCAGTCTATATCCCGCCTGGGAGAAAGAGAGGGTATGAGGCCCGCTGCAATAGCAGCTCAGAGCTCCCACCATGGGAAGTGAGCGAAGCAGCCTCCACCACGCCCAAGAAATAAAAGTTCTTGCCGCCACAGTAACTTTCAGAACTCCTGACTTGGGGGGGGGGCAGGCACAAGTGGCACACTGCTACTCAAGGCAACAAGGACTTCTGCCACTGTTCTGGAATGGAAAGACCACTCCCAGGGGCAGAAGACAGAGGAGCACCCTGCCCCTCTGGACACTCGATACAGGCATTCCTGTCTGGGGAGAGGTGCACTGCCTCAAGCAAGCCACTCCCATCAAGGGAGAGGTGCACAGTTTCAAGCAAGGCACTCCCGTCAGGGGGAGAGGTCCACTGCCTAAAGCAGCTCCTGCCGGAGGAAAGGTCTAGGAGGAGAAGAGAGGACCATGCCGCGAACAGCTCTCGCCTGGAAGGGAGCCCGTAGATGGCAAGACTTGGACTGCTGCTCATCCTGCAATTCATCACCACAAACCACTCCCACCTGGAAGGGAGCCAGCAGATGGCATGACCTGGACTGCTGCCCATCCTGAACCCAAGCACCACAAATCCTTGCCATGACTCTGGCATGTCTCTGGCTCTCCCCGGTGAGAGTGCTTGTGCGGTCAGGCAGAAGGTGAGCGTGAAAGCGAGCCTGGACCAAACCGGTTGCTGTCAGCCTGGGAGAGAAGAATGGCACTGCAACAACTGACACCGCAAAGGCTGAATGCAAGCCACCACAGTGACTCTGCCTATCCTTGCAGCCGGAGGGCCAGGAGCGGGTCACACAGCGGGGTACGTTCTCGCCACCACCGACACAAGAAGAGCAGTGCGGCAAGCTCTGCTGACACAGTGGCTGTACACCAGAACCCACCACAAAGAAATCTTGCCTGCAGGGAGACAACAAATATGCAACAGCCTTAGCCAGACCGTGGCTCTCCCTGAAGAGAGTGCTTGTGCGGCCAGGCAAGCGGCAAGCCAGAAAGAACTCCTGCTTGACGGAGCCTGGCCATGGCGCAGCCTTTGCTGCTGCTGTATCAACACAAGGTCAGTCGACCAGGCAGAGGGAAGACCTGAGCACCGCCCGACCCAGATTGTAGGATGTGCCAATTCCTGCAGCAGGGAACCTCAACAGGCTGGGGCAGGAAGAACTCCCAGCTGAAGGAGGAACCTGGGTGCAGGTCTGCCCGCTGCCGTTCATCGGTCCCTGACGTGGTGAGGGGCGCAAAGAGAGTGTCCTCCCCTTCCCCCTATTCTCATGGGGGATAGGTGGCCCGAAAGACTCCTGACTACGGTCTCCTGCAAGGGACAAACAGCCTCATTATGTGTTTAGAGGTAAGTGGTAAAGTTGGCGGTAACTCTGTTACCATCAACTTTACTATTACGCCAAATTACGAGTTTGGGCCTGGAGTGGAGGATTTGCATCCAGGAAAATCCTGGAGGTAAATCCTCTAACTCACTGCCGAAAAATCAGCACAATCGTCGAAATTAATATGGTGGAAATTCTGCCATGGTAATTCACCCAAAAAACCCTGTCAAGTTTAATGGACTCAAATTAAATGGGGAATTACACCACTACCACCACTTGTAATCTGGTGGACATTCCGCCGGACCAAACGACGGTAATGGTAATTCGTTTGGGCAGTATTGTGCTGGATTTATTGCCGGGATACCACCCAACTCTTAATGAGGCCCACAGATCACCATACAGCAGACTGGCCAGAGACTTGCTGGCAAGGCAACAGCAGATGTGGCCCCTGGTATTCCAGGGAGTGGCTTTGCCGGCTTATGGAGTGTACTCCACCCTGGGCGAATGGACAAAGAGGGACTGCCCTGTCATCATCTGCCGATATGGTCCCTTTATCCCCGGTGCTGCTTTTCCAGCCAGTGGGGCGATCCTCACTTCCATATTGGACTAATAAAGCTTTAATAACTGAGCTCCAACGGTGCGTCACCACCAATGTAGATATGGGTTTCATAATGTTTCCTAACAACCCATGAGGTCGGAGCGAGTTCTGTAGTTGTAACGCATGCCATCTTAATTGTTGTATCATTTGTTCGTCTTTACCCTTGGCATGGGATGTTGTGACCTCAGCACGATACCGCAAAGTGTATGCTGAGTCACGTGGGGAATGTCACATGTTCTTGTGACTAAGTCAATAAAAGGGCCAAGCGGTTTCCCGCTCGGCAGTTACAGAGACGACAACCCTGGTCTCTGTGTCTTTTTGCAGCCCGGCACTGCTGGCTGCGTCGTTGTTCTGCAACACAATGGGGTCGGCCTCCCGGCCCCATAACACACAACAAATCACAACACAACAATTCCTAATCCATACTGTGGTAAATAGCTATTGACAGCAAATTCAACTCACAAGAAAGGACACATTAACAACATCCAGGAACCTGAATCGCAATTTTGTAACTTTCCATGTCAAACTGCGTACTAGGTGGTGTACTTGTTGTGTGACAATTATGGCAGATGGTTTATTTCATGGCAGGTAGCACCAATAAAATTGGTTAAAACGACCGTGTTCACTGTACCTTAATCATCATACCAACCCACACTGCCTTTCGGGTTACCCTTCAGGCATTGGTCTACTGGCCAGTGTAGCACCCGCTTAAGAAGGACCCTGTGCAGCATATACTGTGGGCGCATTCGGAAGCCGGCACAGCCCTTTTTCCTTGAACATAGGATGGCCTGAGTAGGGAATGTAATTACACAACATGCTAAAGTGAAGCACACACGCGTGGCAGTGTGCAAGGCATCAGTGCCAGCTAGGGGGACTCAAGGGAGCATCTAGAAACCTCTGGGTGCAGGGAGCGAAGGCTTGAGAGCAGAGGGCAGTTCCTGCGAGCATGGGCCTTGACGTAGAGCAGCAAAGCTTCCTGACTAAGCCAATAGGCATAGAGACTACAGGTCAACCAGGGAGTCATGTGACTAATGGCAGCACCCCAGCATGACGTCCAACCAAGGCTGCTGCCAGGGCGCAGGTTAGGCCCAAGATACCCAGCAACGTGTGAGCTGGTGAAGCAGAGGTGGCATGACAAAAACGTCCTTCAAGTTGATTTTTCTTTTATTTAAAGACCCGTAACTTTATTGAGCTGCATCCCATGTAAACCAGTCCCCACTTCACTGAAGACCCTGATTTATATGATAAGCCAGTGGAACTAACTGCCCATGTGCACATACTCATACACTACAAAACGAGTGCTTTAACTAGTCCCACATTGACTGGTCTACATTGTACAGCCAGTTGGACATGTTTATATTGTGGCATGGCATTTTTAATAGCAAAGTATTCAATTAATGAAAGCATTAATGCTCCTGTGCACTGCTGGTGCCTTGCATGTATTGGATTTTTGGACTAGTTTTACCCTACAAAACAATTGCACACGCTCTGGCTATTTAGCCACTTTTTCTCAGAAAGTGTGCTGTATAATGCATTAAAACACACACATGTATATATATATATTCAGTGAAAAAACTTTGTTAAAGGGACGCTATGGTTAAGTTGCGCTACTAAAAACCTATGAAATTCAGTGAAAAAACTTTGTCAAAGGGACGTTATGGTTCCAAGTAAAACCGAAAAACCCTTGAAATTCGCCGGTTATGGTAAGCTAAGCAACCATAACTCGCGCCACCACCGTGCACTGCTAAGACTAACACCCAGGACATCAAAGATGACATCACAAATGTCATTGATGACATCACTGATGACATCACATGTGTATGTACTTTTCATGAAATATGTGTACAAGGGATTCTTATTATAATGTTGCGAAACAAGTGTCAAGGATCATTGCAATAAATATCATACCCTAATTAGTGCATTGAACGATGCATTGATATAAATAGCATTCTATTATGGGGTTCTATCTAGTATACTAAGCTACTGATACAGAAACATAACATGGTGTGCAGTGTACAAGATGAAGGTATAATATTCATAATGTTAATATGCTGAATAATGAAATGATAATTGTTTTCTTAATAGATTTTTGTGTACTGTGAAATATGTAATAAGTAGCTAATAAAACACATGTATTACATAATTGCATTACTATAGACAAAACACAAAGACACAAGAACACATACCAATATGGGTATATACAGGGAAAGTGAAGTTAGCAAAAAAGCACAAGTAGTAGCAGAAACAATTCATAATTTAACTGATTATTTTCATGCAAATAAATGATTGCTCTGTTTCAAAGCTGCTATTTACCGTAGGTATATGTATCACTTGATGTGATTGGACCCTAAGGAAAGTAGTGTGAGTACAATGTATACAAATATGACCATATACAGGGAAAGTACAGCCATAAAAAAAACAACAACAGAACTATCAGAAAGTGCTCATAAGTCTATTGATTATCTTTATGCACAAAAAGGATCGCTGTCTTTCAAGCTTGTGTCTTCCCGTATGTATATGTTTCATATGATGTGACTGGACTCTAAGGGAATTACTGTAATAACCTAATTGAAGGATACGTCTACAAATAAAATAACTTTTTTGTTTCTGACTGTTACTGAAGAAAACCATGTGGCCTAGATATGCCAGCAAAAGAAAAAAGAGTGAGCCAGACATGTGATGTCATCAGTGATGTCATCAATGACATTTGTGATGTCATCTTTGATGTCCTGGGTGTTAGTCTTAGCAGTGCACGGTGGTGGCGCGAGTTATGGTTGCTTAGCTTACCATAACTGGTGAATTTCAAGGGTTTTTTCGGTTTTACTTGGAACCATAACGTCCCTTTGACAAATTTTTTCACTGAATTTCATAGGTTTTTAGTAGCGCAACTTAACCATAACGTCCCTTTAATAAAGTTTTTTCACTGAATTTCATTGGTTTTTAGTAGCGCAACTTAACCATAACGTCCCTTTAACAAAGTTTTTTCATTGAATTTCATAGGTTTTTATTAGTGCAACTTAACCATAACGTCCCTGTAACATTATTTTTTTACTAAATTTTAAAGGTTTTTATTAGTGCAACGTCACCATAACATCCTTTTCAATAGATGAAGACCACTAACCTCTTATGTCCTCAAAGTGGGACCGCCGGATGGTAAAAAAAACAAAAAGATGGCCACCATGGAAAGGGAAGGCGGGGTGTATAAAGAACACAACAGGGCATGAGCGGGGGGTGGGGGGGAACAGGGGAGACACCTGGGCATGAGCGGGGGGTGAGAGGGAACAGGGTACAAACGGGGCATGAGCAGGGGGTGGGTGGGAAAAGGACGGAAACACGGGGCATGAGCGGTGGTGGGGGGAACACGAGAGAGACACGGGGCATGAGCAGCGGGTGGGGAGGAACATGAGGGAGACACGAGGTATGAGCGGGGGGTGGGGAGGAACACAAGGGAGACACGGGACATGTGCGGGGGGTACAGGGCACACACGAGACATGAGCGGGGGTGGGGAGGAAAGGAGAGAGACAAGGGGCATGAGCGGGGGTGGGGGGAACATGAGGGAGATATGGGGCATGAGCGGGGGTGGTGGGGCAACAGGAGACAGACACGGGGCATGAGCGGGGGTTGGGGCCAACAGGAGAGAGACATGGGGCATGAGCGGAGGGTGGGGGGGCAACAGGAGACAGACACGGGGCATGATCGGGGGGTGGGGCCAACAGGAGAGAGACACGGGGCATGAGCGGGGGGTGGGGAGAACAGGAGACAGACAGGGGGCATGAGCGGGGGGGTGGGGAGAACAGGAGACAGACACGGGGCATGAGTGGGGGTTGGAGGGAACAGGAGACAGATACGGGGCATGAGCTGGGGTGGGGAGAACAGGAGGCAGAGACGGGGCCTGAGCAGGGGGGTGGGGAGCAACAGGAGAGAGACACGGGGCATGAGCGCGGAGTGGGGGGGTACAGGAGACAGACACGGGGCATGGGTGGGGCAACAGGAGACAGACACGGGGCATGAGCGGGGAGTGGGGGGAACAGGAGACAGACACGGGGCATGAGCGGGGGGTGGGGGGAACAGAAGACAGACACGGGGCATGAGCGGGGGGGTGGAGGGCAACAGGAGAGAGACACGGGGCATGAGCGGGGGGTGGGGGGTACAGGAGACAGACACGGGGCATGAGCAGGGGGTGGGGGGGTACAGGAGACAGACACGGGGCATGGGTGGGGGTGGGGGGCAACAGGAGACAGACACGGGGCATGAGCGGTGGGTGGGAGGAACAGGAGACAGACAGGGGGCATGAGCGGGGGGTGGGGAGAACAGGAGACAGACACAGGGCATGAGCGGGGGAGTGGGGGGCAAAAAGAGAGAAACATGGGCATGAGCGGGTGGGGGGAACAGGGTACAAACGGGGCATGAGCAGGGGGTAGGGGGAAAGGGAGGAAACACGGGGCATGAGCGGGGGGTGGGTGGAACAGGAGACAGACACGGGGCATGAACGAGGGGTGGGGGGAACAGGAGACAGACACGGGGCATGAGCGGGGGGTGGGGGAACAACAGACACAGGGCATGAGCGGGGGATGGGGAGAACAGACACGGGGCATGAGCGGGGGGTGGGGGGCAACAGGAGACAGACACGGGGCATGAGCGGTGGGTGGGAGGAACAGGAGACAGACACGGGGCAGGAGCGGGGGTGGGAAGAACAGGAGACAGACACGGGGCATGAGAGGGGGAGTGGGGGGCAACAAGAGAAAAACACGGGGCATGAGCAGGGGGTGGGTGGGAAAAGGACGGAAACACGGGGCATGAGCGGTGGTGGGGGAACACGAGAGAGACACGGGGCATGAGCAGCGGGTGGGGAGGAACATGAGGGAGACACGAGGTATGAGCGGGGGGTGGGGAGGAACACAAGGGAGACACGGGACATGTGCGGGGGGTACAGGGCACACACGAGACATGAGAGGCAGAGACGGGGCCTGAGCAGGGGGGTGGGGAGCAACAGGAGAGAGACACGGGGCATGAGCGCGGAGTGGGGGGGTACAGGAGACAGACACGGGGCATGGGTGGGGGCAACAGGAGACAGACACGGGGCATGAGCGGGGAGTGGGGGGAACAGGAGACAGACACGGGGCATGAGCGGGGGGTGGGGGGAACAGAAGACAGACACGGGGCATGAGCGGGGGGTTGGAGGGCAACAGGAGAGAGACACGGGGCATGAGCGGGGGGTGGGGGGTACAGGAGACAGACACAGGGCATGAGCAGGGGGTGGGGGGGTACAGGAGACAGACACGGGGCATGGGTGGGGGTGGGGGGCAACAGGAGACAGACACGGGGCATGAGCGGTGGGTGGGAGGAACAGGAGACAGACACGGGGCATGAGCGGGGGGTGGGGAGAACAGGAGACAGACACAGGGCATGAGCGGGGGAGTGGGGGGCAAAAAGAGAGAAACATGGGCATGAGCGGGTGGGGGGAACAGGGTACAAACGGGGCATGAGCAGGGGGTAGGGGGAAAGGGAGGAAACACGGGGCATGAGCGGGGGGTGGGTGGAACAGGAGACAGACACGGGGCATGAACGAGGGGTGGGGGGAACAGGAGACAGACACGGGGCATGAGCGGGGGGTGGGGGAACAACAGACACAGGGCATGAGCGGGGGATGGGGAGAACAGACACGGGGCATGAGCGGGGGGTGGGGGGCAACAGGAGACAGACACGGGGCATGAGCGGTGGGTGGGAGGAACAGGAGACAGACACGGGGCAGGAGCGGGGGTGGGAAGAACAGGAGACAGACACGGGGCATGAGAGGGGGAGTGGGGGGCAACAAGAGAAAAACACGGGCATGAGCGGGTGGGGGGAACAGGAGACAGACACGGGGCATGAGCGGGGGGTGGGGGGCAACAGGAGACAGACACGGGGCATGAGTGGGGGGTGGGGGGAACAGGACACAGACACGGGGCATGAGCGGGGGGTGTGGAGAACAGGAGACAGACACGGGGCATGAGCGGGGGGCGTGGGGGGCGACAGGAGACAGACACGGCACATGAAGGTGGTGGGCCGGATGGAGAGAGACACACGGGGCATGAGCGGGGGGTGGGCGGGAGGGACGAGAGACACACGGGGCATGAGCGGGGGGTGGGCGGGAGGGAGAGAGACACACGGGGCATGAGCGAGGGGTGGGCGGGAGGGAGAGAGACACAAGGGGCATGTGTGGGGGGTGGGCCGGATGGAGAGAGACACACGGGGCATGAGCGGGGGTGGGCGGGAGGGGGAAAGACACACGGGGCATGAGCGGGGGTGGGCGGGAGGGGGAAAGACACACGGGGCAAGAGCGGGGGTGTGCGGGAGAGGGAGAGACACACGGGGCATGAGGGGGGTGGGGGGAGGGAGAGAGACACACGGGGCATGAGCGGGGGGTGGGGGGAGGGAGAGAGACACACGAGGCATGAGCGGCGGTGGGGGGACGGGGAGAGAGACACGGGGCATGAGCGGGAGTGGAGGGGATGGAGATAGGCACACAGGGCATGAGCAGGGGGTGGGGGGAAGGGGAGAGAGACACACAGGGCATGAGCGGGGGGTGGGTGGGAGGGGGAGAGACACACAGGGCATGAGCGGGGGTGGGAAGGAGACTGAGAGACACACAGGGCATGAGCGGGGGGTGGGGGGAAGGGGAGAGAGACACGGGGCATGAGCGGGGGTGGAGGGGAGGGAGAGAGACACACGGGGCATGAGCGGGGGTGGGGGGGAGGGAGAGAGACACACAGGGCATGAGCGGGGGTGGGGGGGAGGGAGAGAGACATGGGGCATGAGCGGGGGTGGGCGGGAGGGGGAGAGACACACTGGGCATGAGCGGGGGTGGGGGGAGAGACACACGGGGCATGAGCGGGGGGGAGGGAGAGCGACACACGGGGCATGAGATGAGCGGGGGTGGGGGGAGGGAGAGAGACACACGGGGCACATGAGCAGGGGGTGGGGGGAAGGGGAGAGAGACACACGGGGCATGAGTGGGGGTGGGGGGAGGGAGAGAGACACATGGGGCATGAGCGGGGGGTGGGGGGAAGGGGGGAGAGACACATGGGGCATGAGCAGGGGGTGGGCCGGAGGGGGAGAGACACACGGGGCATGAGCGGGGGTGGGGGGGAGGGAGAGAGACACACGGGGCATGAGCGGGGGGTGGGGGGAAGGGGAGAGAGACACGGGGCATGAGCGGGGGTGGAGGGGAGGCAGAGAGACACACGGGGAATGAGCGGGGGTGGGGGGGAGGGACAGAGACACACGGGCATGAGCGGGGGTGGGCGAGAGGGGGAGAGACACATGGGGCATGAGCGGGGGTGGGGGGGAGGGAGAGAGACACACGGGGCATGAGCGGGGGGTGGGGGAAGGGGAGAGAGACACACGGGGCATGAGCAGGGGGTGGGGGGAGGGAGAGAGACACACAGGGCATGAGCGGGGGTGGGGGGGAGGGAGAGAGAACCACAGGGCATGAGCGGGGTGGGGGGAAGGGAGAGAGACACACGGGGCATGAGCGGGGGGTGGGGGAAGGGGAGAGAGACACACGGGGCATGAGCAGGGGGTGGGGGGAGGGAGAGAGACACACAGGACATGAGCGGGGGTGGGGGGGAGGGAGAGAGAACCACAGGGCATGAGCGGGGTGGGGGGAAGGGAGAGAGACACAAGGGGCATGATCGGGGAGGTGGGGGAAGGGGCGAGAGACACATGGGGCATGAGCGGGGGTTGGGCGTTCGTGTGCAGGTGGCACATCCCGCTCCTCGGCCCTCCGCTGGCCACCGTGTGCCGATGGCGTGAGTGGCGGGTTGGAGGAACAGGGGAGACATGGAGCATGAGTGGGGGTGGGGGGAACAAGAAGGACACACGGGGCATGAGCGGGGGTGGGAGGAACAGGCGACAGACACAAGACTTACTGTGCAGGCGGCGAAGAACAAAGATGGCGGGCGTCTCTGAAGCCAGACGCACTGCACGCTTTCACTGCATCCAATGAGAGAGAGCACGTCAGATGTCCGCGGACATCACACAAGCTGCTTGCCCAATCACCGTCCTGTCCGCGGAGCGAACAGGGAAGTGTGTCCGCGAAGCGAACACAGTTATCACTAATTTTTTTCACTTACATTTTTGTCATTTTTTAAAAAACTACTGGACGGATTTACACCAAATAAAGCAAAGCACGCTTTCGGGACCAAGCCGCCGCCCCTGCCGCAAATTTGGTGTAAATCCGTCCAGCGGTTTGGGCTGTAGGCGTGAGCAAAGTTTTTTTCCCATTATGTCTCTGGGGGAAAAAAGTTTTGGGACCCCCCTATAACTTTGCCCCCCCTTGGATGAATCCTCACCAAACTTTGCATAAAAATTCAGAGTGACCCAAATAATTTTTTTGCAAAGTTTGGTGAGGATTCGTCCAGGGAGAGCGAAGTTATAAGCCGCCCAAAAAGTGCTCTTCTTATGGAAACACCAACTTACCCATAAATACATGGCCACTACTGTGGCCATGTAATATATATATATATATATATATATATATATATATATATATATATATATATATATATATATATATATATATATATAAATATGCTGCTCCTAATAGAGTGTGCGCCATACCCTGGAAGCAGCACACTTGTGCATATTGCGCAAGCGTGGTAATGTAGGCCGGCCCAGAGTGTGGCGCAACCCATGATTTGTTGCCGAACTGGGCGGGGGGCCCTCGGCATGGTTTGCAGGGGGGCCCCCAAATGTTGTGTTATGCCACTGCCACATTACAAAAGCTCGGCCTCCATGGAAAAAGGGGTGGTGGGTGGCATCTTTGGTTCGAGGAGCATTCACACATGCAGAAGCAGAACCCATCATGCCACGGTGTACGCACTTTCTGATTCCTACAGAACAGTGTGACCTGCACTCACTCTACAATCCTCGAAAGGAGGGCACGGTGTGGCTCACATGCGCGACTTCATGATTTCTACGGTTCGCGCAAACAGTTGCTTAAGTCCCTGGGCTGCTATTTCCTTATATTCCCACCTGTTTTAGTGGGATGGGTAAATGAAGGTAGGTCCAGTGATAGATAAAATGATCATTGACGTCGCTAGGGTGGAGTGAATAAGACAACAGATATTCCAAGCCATCCCTGCCTCTTTGAAACTTGTGGAGAACCATCTCTGGTTCCGGAAGCACCTCAAGACCTTCCTCTTTACTTCTGCTTTCTCTTCCCCTCTCCCCTGCTGATCTCCTGGCTGAAACCACAGTGGTCACCTAGCCACCCTTTGATCTCAGGCCCAGGTCCCCTCCCTGCCAGTTGCACACCTGCACTGCCCACCTGGCAACCCTTGCACTCGGGAGCTCTTTCTGTATCCCCACAGCTCCCTACCAGCACTTGACACCTGATGTCTGCACTTACCCTTGCACTTGCCACCAGCTAGCTGAGTTTTTTATTGTTTCTAATTATTTTTCTGTTGATCCTATGTACTGCACTGCCTCCTCCCCCTTTCCCCTTGCACTTTTCCCCTTCCCCCCTCCCCTGCACTTGTGTGATTTCAATGTCACTTGGCCTAGTAAGATCGCTGTCTCTGTCTTCCCTCTGTTCCCCCTCCCTTGCTTCGTCGCGCCTTGATACACTTGTGTATAGGTGCGTTATAAATGCCATATCATATATCATGTTAGGAATTGGGACGCTTAAAAAAAGGCTCCCAGTTAAAATGGAGTTACGTTAGTGCCAACCTTGAAAGGCCCCCAGATCCTCACAATTAGCATTTCAAAAATACAATATGCAGTGGAGGATCCCCTTTCCTCACACCCAGTATTTGGAAGTGACTGCGAGGCATCAACATGTAGTGCTCTATAAAAAAAAAATACATACTCATGAATAACTAACTGGTCCTTGGCCATCAGATGACTTGCACTGGAATAGTGATCATGTAACTTTAAGTTTCCTTTCAATAATAGGATCCAGATCATAAATCGTTGCATCAGGTCTCTTTTAACATTGCATCTCTTTTATTTCACCAGAGATCCGTGCATTCCATTAGTTAAAAGCTTGCAGTTACATTGTGAATAATCAATATCCTAAACGTGTCTGACACTACTGTGTGCAGGTGTGAGTGGGCATAGGGTGACCAGATTAAAAAACAAAAAAAAACGGGACAGGCAATAGAAATAGGACTACAGTAAACACAAACAGGACTCTGATAAAACTGTAGTCCTACTTCCATGTCGCTGTCCTATTACGGAGGTGTGTTCACAGGCACACTCCTCTAATTGGAGGAGAGTGGCCAGGGAGGAGAAGGGGCAGGAATTGGGGTCGTGAAAAGCATTCATGTAAGCAGGAAAAGCAGCGGTGGGTCCGATTTCAGGACTTCTCAATCAATTCCCGGCAAAAACCGGGACCTTACGTACCCGTCCTTCCAATCCCGGGACCCGTTTTTAATCCCCCAAAAACTCTCAGGACGCCGGGAACAAGCGCAAAATACCCAGGCAGTCCCGGCTAAACCGGGACTTTCTGATCACCCTAGAATGCGCACCTAAGTGTGTGTGTGTTCACAAAAGATGCTTGAGAACTTTGTGGGCATTGTCGCATTTTATGCCCACATTTGGGCGCAATTAGACACGACCATGCACATTTAAACAGAGCAGCAGCTGTGATAAATAAGGCATGTTGTAGCACATCGTCATTAGATGGTACAGAGTAAAGACTAGGCTTAATGAACTCACTGGCCCGCTCCTGCTGGAAGCCAGCCCGTGGGATTGCATTAAACTGCATTGCACTCAATTCACGTGAGAAATGCCTGCCACAGCCGAGCCGGTGGAGCGCAAATGCTCTCGGGCCGTGCTGGCTCACCCACCCAGTGAAAGGCGGCCAGTGAGGTAAACACCTCCAGCTGGTGCCAGTGGTTAAAGATTCACGTAGAGATGATTTAAAAATAAACACACACTGACTGGCATCTTTTGTATGAGTGTACATTGACATATTGTGCACTTGCAAATGACACCGTCGTGGAATGTTTATAAGATCACATGGTGCTACTGATCAGTATTATGTGCTGGAAGGACAGCTACATCAAATCAAAATGAATTCCCCATTGCTGTAGCAAACTAAGGCAAGTATTGGAGAGATGAAACATACATGTTGACAGATTTACAGAATATTCTAGTAGCCATTGGGTAGCCCCAATACTGGAATGAGCAATGGAAAAGAAGGGCGAGATTCACATAGTTGCCTCAACTTGAGGGTCTGCAACCTGGACTCTTCACATGTCATGGACTACCACTCCCAATGTCGCTCATCATTGGCCAGGTTCGCTTGGGTTGATGGGAATTGTAGTCCAAAACGTCTGGTCAAGCAGACCTCTACAGCTCCTGGCCCACTACAAGAGGTGCAAGGGCATGCAGCTGTCTGTCAGCATCACTATTGCTTACTTATTTCATGGCTGGACCCCTTTCTATTAAAGGTTGGAAGTTTGTTAGATGTGGACACTGCTACTGAGCATAGTGGCCTGTAATCACCCGACTCAAGATGCAATACTCCTTTGGCTCAGTTTTCTTTCTTTAATAGGATCCACATCATAAATGGGTGCATCTGGTCTCTTTTCAGTCCTTCTTTGAAGGGCCATCTTTTGTATTTGAGCTCTTTTTCATCCTATGACAGGAGTACTTGCATTAGACACCACTTGACACCTCGAGTCTCATGCATCGAGTCAGAAACTCACACAGAGGTCGGGGTCAGCTGTCACTCAGAGCAGGCGGAAGCTCATGCCTCCTAGTAACGGTTTGACCAAGCCTCCATTTTGTTTCTCGACTCTTGCTGAGGTGGTATGCAGTGTAGTTCCCAGCAGAGAAAAACATGTTGCTTAAAAGGTTTGAGTTCACCCTCAATCATAATACACTTTATTTTGGCTCCATTATCTAGAGACAATCTCAAGGCACCAAACAAAGTTAAATCTGCCCCACCTTACAACAACCTCTACATGGGAGACTATGAAACCGTGTTTGGATGGCAGCACCGATGTTGGCAAGCTATATTAAGTGTCACCTCTAAGGTCACTGAATATATGCAGACTGCTTTGAAACAAAAGAAGACGGGATTACTGCCACATCTACCTTTTGCAATAAATATATTTGTATCCATGAAATGCACCTGATTGTCTTGTTCCCGATTACTGCATTGCCCCACTACTATGTAGCCGGTTTCTCTGGCATTACTACACACATGTGCAGGCCGTCATGCATGTGAGTTCTTCTACCCAACAAGTGAATCTTGCAGGGGTACAACTAGACCCCTCCCCCACCCAAGACACGAGCTGCTTCCTGACTGGTCTGATAATGTTATAGAATATAGGCTATTACTGAATGGTGTGGGGCTTCTGTACTGTAGGGCCAGCAACTAACTCATCCAAGCCACTGCTTCATTTTGTCTGGCTGATGTTTAATGCCTAATAGGCTATTCGTGCTGTTTGGAGGTGGGCTAATTGTTGCTGATTACTGCTTGGGATCTTTCATGTTTTCATTAGCCGGTAAGATAGCTCAGCACGCTGAGTGTTCGTTGCTGTGATCTATGTGTGATCTGCAGGTTGCAGCTCGAATCTCGGTAAGACCAACTCGGCCTTTGATCCTTCCAAGGTTGATAAATGAGAATCAGCATCGCTTTCGATGATGATGTTTCTAACTATGTTCTATGTACAACACTTGGGTGTAAGCGCTATTTAATTAACAAATCATAATCATCCTTATTTACCTGAGCCCATTATTGTTCGGATAATGTAATGCTGTAGAATGGGGGTGGGGCTATATTGAGGCGAGATGGCCCATGGTGGTGGGCTGATCCTGTAGGTAACGGCCCACCGCCCAATTTAAGGGCTGGAGCGCAGGAAGGGTCCCTTAACAAGGGTGGTAGTGCCCTTACGGAGAGAGCGGGTGAGGAGCAACATGTGCGCTAACTAGGGAGGGTGTTCCAGGGTGGTTTTGTTTTGCGGCATGACTTGTTCCGTGCTGGATAAGGCAGGGTAACAGAGGAGAGCATTTTGCATGGGTCCTGGCATCGCCCAATTTGTTTGCCATTCTTTGAGTGTCATAGTGTTTCTTGTATTGTGGTGGTTCATATGGGCTAAGGCGGCTGTGTGTGCTTTGATACCATTACCCGCGGGGCTGGGGATGATGGGTTCAGTGACTTTCTGCTTTTGGTGGGCTGGTGCGATTGCACAAGGAATTGTGCTGGTATTCGGTAGAGAATCATCAAGAGCCCCCCAATGCGACGAACAGGTGCATTGATGGACGATGTTATTTTCTGGGTCTGTTTCTCTACATATGTCTTGATGTTGAACTTCGGAACTGCGAACACCTGGGGCGCTGGGTTTCAAGGGGCCTTTTATGTGGCATTCGTATATTTGCAAGGATGGGTGACACGTTCGCAGTGGAGATTGGTGCAGGTTTGAATGCATGATTAATTTCACGGATCAATGTTGCATTAAATCTACACTCAGTGTGATGTGTTTCTGCAAAGTGCGACGGAAGTTAGTTTGCCTCTAATCTTCATTTTATTAAGGGTAAGTAGTTCACAGCTAAAAGGAAACTGGTCCTTTTTTGTGACAGATTGTTTGCGGAAATGTGATGTAAATAGCACACGTATTCAGCAACACCCGGCAAAGCGCCTAGACGCATGTTGAAGTGATACAGTCATTGACTGGAGGTAGATTCCCCAAGTCTCAGCATTGACAGGCTACTGTTTTGAGCTTTCGGTGTGTATAGTCAGGTTGTGGGACTCATAAATACAGAGAAGTTCTCACTAGTATTGGGAAGGGCACACACACAGGATGCAATTCGTGGATTAGGGGCCCGTGTCGCGCCACACAATATTCTGTCAGCCAAGGGTAGTAAGGGGTCGACAATGTGTTCTTTTCGGGGAACAGGGACGTCTGCCTTGAAGACTGTGGGTAGTTCCTCCGGATGAAGGTGCCTGAAGGGATGAGGTGCCAAGCCAGGCATGGGGGGGGATTCATCCACGTCTGGGGTTCTAGCAGGCACAGGAAACATAGTGGTTTTAGTGGTCACAGATGGTTTCAAGGGGCCGCACTCGCAGAGTCATTTGGGGATTTCTGCCGAAGTACATTCAGGTATTGTAGAAGCCCATCCAAGGTAGGGAGCACTGGCAGTATATCCTGATACTTGTCATAGTTGAGGGATGTTGACTGGTAGGGAAGGATCCTGTGTGGGGGGGCCATGGTCAGTTCCCAGGCCTGTCGGGTATTGGCTGCAAGAGGGCGAGGGCGATGGAGGGTTTTCCTTTCTGTCGGGACGGTTACGAGTGTATTTTGCCCCCCAGTGGCAGACATGAGCAAAGGGAATGTGTGTTGGAGGCGGGGTGGGGTGGCATATGGCCCCCGATTGTCTACATATACTGGGTTTCCCCTTCTGTTGGGCATTTGCCCATGGTTAAACAGGGTTAAGTTGTAGTTTTCGGGGGCTTTTATTGCCCTTTGGTCCAGAACCTTTGGTGTGTTAAGTCCCTGTGTGAGCGGGGCTGGAGGTGCTTGCCCCCTTGTGGCAGCCCTTGTGTCCACAGCCATTTGCGTGTGAAGTCCTTGCTGGCTCAGGCAGGGGGGCTTTGGGCAGGTAGGGCATGAGGGGGGGGCCCGGGAGATCAGGGGACACGCTATTCAGGCCAAGGGTATCATTTCACCTGGTATCATTCTCAAAGGGTTCGGCAGGTGGGGGTACACCACTTGGGCAGGGCACTGCCCATATTGCATTGCAGGTTGTCATTTTGGTTTCTTGAGGCTTGTGGGATAGACACTTGATCCCGAGTGGAGGCCCTGGTGTCCTGAGTCATTGGTATGTGCGGTCCCACTTGGATTCGGGTCAGGGGTGGTTTTGGGGCAGAGAGGATTTGCAGGGGGCCAGGAGATCGAGATCCGGAGTTCTGGGTGCAGGCTTATGGGCAGTGGGCTCCCAGGGTATCGTTTATCAGGCCCTGGCACAACAGTGGCTGGTGTGCCGGTGGCGAGGATGCCGTTGGATGACAGGTGGGCTCCTGGGATGCACCAGAGATGGCCCTCAGAGATGCGCAGGAGTCTGCAGTGTCTGTCATAGGGGTGCATGGCACACCAGTGGTTGGTGTGGGGTTGGTGTGGTCGACATGGGTTGTGAGTGGTTTCAGAGGCGTTTGGTTGGTACAACGTTCATTTTTCGTATATAAGTTTTCGGTGTTTGTTTTCTCCAATTTATTGGGGGGAAACATCTAAAAACTTAGGGAGTGTGGGGAAGGCTATATAAGAGGTGTGGGGGAGTAGAGTTAACTTAATAGGGGAAGGGGGCTTGGGGTTTGGGGAAAAAAATCATCAAAGAACCCATCAAAAAAATGGCTAGCGAGTTTATTACGGTTTGAGTATAGACACCAGTGAGGTCACCATATGAGGGGTGGGGGCGTTCCCCAATGGGGGAAGGTGGTCACCGGGACACACTCTCTGGTGGTGCCGGACCATGGTGGGGCTTGGCTCCTGTGCTATGCGGGGGAGGACCGTGTGGAATGAGAGTTGCCCCCTTCAGGGTATCCGGGCCGGTAATGTACAGTGGCAGGAGTTGGTTATGCGTTGGGGGGCAGAGGGCTCCCAGTTCCATGGTTTGATAGGTTTTGGTGTTGGCAGGCCTACCATCTGATAAGTGTTTAACATGTCCTGTTTTGTATCTCTAGATGACACACAACGGCAGGGAGAGTGGGCCGAGGCTTTCTGGCTGGTGAATTACCATCAGTGCAAACAAGGGTTCTGTTGTGGGTGGCGGCAATGTCTGCAGACCACACAAAGGTTAAAGAGGAGTGCAGAAGTCTGCCCAATCCAAAAGGAGCATCCAAGAATTCCCTGGTGGCCTCCTCTACAGCCGCCAGTAGAAGGGGTGCACGTTTTTGCAGACGTATGATTGAAGGACCTCATATCTAGGGGAGGGATTCTCTGCAGGGGGCTTCCCATAGGAAGTGGTGCATCAGGGAGGAGATGATGTGCTTCTGATGGTGTCCAGGGTTCAGTGGGTCAGAGGTCAGGGTGTCTGCCGTATTCGGTCTCAAGTGAAGAGCATAAGTACTGTCCTGGAAGGGGGGTGTCCCTGGCCGGTAGGCCAGTGGCCTTGTGGCAGTAGGTTGGAGCGCATTGCATTGAATTGAGCAAGGGGCTCAACCCTTTGGGTCACTGGAAGGAAGATTTGTTGTGTATTTATAGTAGGATCCTAGGTTTGGTGTGGAACAGTGAGGTGTCATGCCAGGGGCTCATAGAGCGGTCCTCACTGGCCTGTGCAAGGGGAGAGTGGGTCTGGGGGCCACATATTTCACTGAGGCCCATCCCGGAGTGTGGGGGGTGATAGTCATTGACACTCCTCCCACTCTCTAGTACGTAATCATGATGTAATTGATGATGTAATGATGACGCGATTGATGACGTGATTGATGACATAACTGTTTGCTGATGTATTTTTTGTCTGGCTTTGTTGCATTTTGGTGATTTAAGATATATAATAAATGCAGCCTAATGCCATCCAAAAAGAATATTGGTGTTTGGTGTCCCTCACTGGCACTGCAGCCTGCACCCCCCACTGTTCTGCACAGAGACTAGGCCGCAAGGTTTTCCTGGGGAGTAATGGATGTTTGAGGGTTTGTGACTCAGATTTGCTTGTTGGGCCAGCAGAAGCATTACAGATTCTTGGATTTCCATAGGGTTGACAGACGTTCCGTCACTATAGATGCCGAGCTAAGCTTTGCTGGCAGAGCAATGCGTTGAAGATTGGAGCTGCCAGCCGAGCTTCCCCGCAATTGCTTGCCTGGCTCAGGGCCTCATCCGTACATCCTACCAGCTAATGATTCAGAATGCTGGATAGTATGGGCGATTGGGTGCTGTGCTCCTAATCAGTGTTGTATTAGTCCAAATATTTGGTAGCTGCATAAGCACTAAGGAAGTCCATACACTCCATTTTCTCAGGCATTGCCCCAGGTTTTCTCAGTTGTTGAAGCTTGATATCCAGCAACCATTTAAAAACGGGTTCTATCGGCGTCCAGCAATTGTAGCTCTTGCTGTCTCGGGGAAGCAATAGCCATGGCCAAAGATAATCGCAGGCACCACAAAGGAGCAATGTTTGGTCATTTAAGTCTGTACTGTATTTATCTGGAGGCTCCCTTATGGACGGTCTCCCAGGGCGTTACAGCAAGCCGTATACCTAGAATCCAATAGAAGCCAGCAGCTGCCCCGAAACTAGGGAGCCCACACAATCAGCTGTGAGGTAAGCAAAGTGGCCCCTGTCCATCAAGGATTTTTATCAGTCTGTTCTCCACGATCTCTCCGATGAGGGCCCTGAGGACTCTGAAGAAACGCCTGGTAAACCTCTTCCGACCTCTTCCGGTGAGGGTCTATTAATTTTTCAGTCTTATTGTATGTGCAGTGCCTCCCTACATAGTAGTCTCACAGGCTGGTGCTGGTTTGATTAAGCACTTTATTTTTGCGTCTTCTATTTTCCAGTACAGAACTATGTGGCAGACTCAGTCGTGCAGTGTGCACCAATCCTGTAGTGTATAGGTCTAAATGTGCTGGAGTTCTCTGCACATGTTTAAAATTCTAGCTATGTACATACATCATTCTTCCTTAATGTCACTCTCCCCCTTTATTATCCTATTTAACTTTCCAACCAGGCTGTTCAAATTGGGGAGGTTGCATTGCTTGAATGGCTGGCTGTCAATTGTAGACCTGTTCCTCCATTCTATATGAATCCTAGATAACCAACCAGAAGACAACCAACCAGATGTGGCAGTAATCCTTTATGACTTTGTCTTTTATTTTATTTAATTGTTTTTTTTTAACATGACTAATACCATACCTGAGTTCGGTTTCCAATTGCGGATCCAGGATTCGACCCTCTGTTGCTCTCTCCTTCCTCTGTTGTCTACTTCAAAGAAACACCACATCCTACCCAACTAGACGCACAAGCACTTACTAGGGCTGGTATAAAAGCACAATGTTTGGTGCTCACTTGGTGTCTAGCCATACAGAGCTGTCCCTGCTGAGCCAACAATTTAAGCAATCCTATACATTTGTGGATTCAGGATTTTCAATGACTATTTCTTTGAATCGGTCAACGTGCACTTCATGCACGCTCCCGCTGTCTCCTCCTTTGTCTGTGCATGCATATTCATATTTTTGAACAGTCTTTCTACTTGCGTCCTCTTAAGGCAGTTTTTGTACCACATTAGGCGAGTTGCTAAAGTCTCAGCATGCCTCTGGCCACCAGCAGTGACTCATATGAAAGCAGAGGATCCTGGTGGGAAACGGTGGTATGCGGCGGTAAATGGTGCAGAAAACGGTTACATAGTTGAGGGCTTGACCCAGTAGATGTGGGGAGTCTGGAGGAGTCTTCATGAAGCTCAGACTGGAGACCAAAGGCAAAAAAAACAAACAGGAAAAAGCCAAGACACTGCACAAGTTTTGACTAGTGAGGGTTTTAACAATAGTGGAAATTGGCGTTAAATTCCTTTAGCAGGTCAGTAGACCTGCCACCTCCATGTTTGAGGTACAAAACGGCAAGTGCAAGAATCATGGGTAGGACAATGGTCTTGAGCAAAGCGGCTGGCTGGCCTGCCAGCCAATGACTCAAGTGGGCTAGGGGCAAGGGCCAGATGACCATACATTCTGGATGACCGCTAGACTGACCACTAGACAAAGCCACCCCCCCCCCCACAGGAAGTGTGAAGGATAGTCATGGGTCCTATAGTGACATAAACCAGCTGGGACCAATATGGAGGCAGCCATTGTGGGCTCAAAGAACTTAAGTGGTCACAGCAGCCATTTTAAGCCTACCTCATGGGGACCCTGAACAAAGTACGCACTGAAATACCAAATGGCTGAGAGCAGCTATTTAAAAAAAATACGCATTGGTATCCCAATGGTTGCCAAAAAGGTACACTGGGCGCAAGACCTGGCTCTTCCCACCTGCAACCTGATGAACCCGTGTGACATTTCAGGTTTTTACCCATCTGTCAATTAGGCCGAGGCATCATGTTACCCCTCAGGATCTCTTCTGAGCAAGGTAGAGAACACATTCCAGCAGAACCCTGGACAGATTCCATGCCATATCTACGGGACCAAGAAACCAGCCGGAACTCAAGGGTACGTTTTGCACTCCATGTTCATGGGTTTTAGCCCCAGGCATGGTCACCCACCCTTAGGCATCTGCTACCATACACAAGTCCCATGAAAAAACCTAGTCTAGCTGGCCACATAAAGAGTCTGCTGCACTTGAACACTCTCCTGACTACCTCACAGCATCCATCCACATGACAGCTCCACATGGGTAGCTAACATGGACTTGCCCACCCTTACCTATTTTCGTATTGGACAACATGCGTGAACGCATTCCAAACGTCTCGGATGAATTTCCCACACCTTGGACATTGCCCTCCCCCCCCCCGAGGTCATTCACTTACAGCGGTTTGAGGCCATACCAATGGAAAAAGGCGCTATACAAATGACGCCTTACATTACAAGCCCCCTGTTTGGAGTAATAGGGAACACTAGCAACAATTATGATGCTCTTATTCTGGACGCGGTTATCAAGTCTGGTATCTGCTAACTTCGGCATCGCCGCTTTTTGTTTCATGATCTGGTTTGGCTGGCTCAGAGAATTGTCAAGGCATTAGGATCTTCATTGTTATGGCTAGGGTGAGGAAGATAGCTGGGAGCTGTAGCCTCTGCCTGATGGACTATTGTGGTAGACACTCTAGTAGAGATGTTTATGCCCCCAGATGTTATAACACCAATACATTTAGCAGGAGGTTGGGGATGTGCTGATGTCGCTTGGTTGCAGAATATTCAGACTCATTTACATCCAGTGATCAGATTAGTCATCCTTAAATGGGTCTAGGTGGAGTGCAGATTTTAATTTCCTATTTTCCTTCCAGTTCATCTCACTTCTTTCACTCCTTACCCCATCTCCAGGCCCATTCTACATTAAGTCCTACCATGGACACTTAATGCTTCTAGATGGGGTAGCAGTAGATGTCTTAATGGCCGCACCAAGTGTCCTACATACTGCAGGCTCTGCCCTTGGGAGTCTTTTTCAACATATTGCCTCGAGAATGTTTACTTGACAGCCTCCAAAGCAGTTTCATTGCAGAGTTTTGCTCTGCCTTCCTCCATTTCCTGTTTGACATAAAGGTATGTGACCGAGTGATGGGTTTAGAAGTTATGAAATAGTGGGAGTACCAATGCCCTCCCTAGCACAGTTCTTTTTGTGACTTGCATTACACTTACACCAGAACAGTCTGCAGCGACAGCTGTGGGTGATGCGGGAATCACCTACCTTGTGGCAGCTGAAAGTGAAGAATTACAGAAGAACTTTTACAGTGTCAATTTGAATTAAAACATGACTGGTTAGAACTTAAAATGTAAATGCTGTGCTTACCAATAGTTACTTTGTTTTTTGTAGATCATTTGGGTTCTATTGATGACTGCTCTTTAAGGTTATTCCATCTGTTTAATTTAAGTCATTCAATTGCTAAGTGGAAAAGGCAATATCTAGTCACCGTATAATCGTAACAACAGTTGTTAGGGAAGAAACTTGAAATATCTGGCGAAAGACGTTATATGAAATGTTTGGGCTTGGACAAGCCATAGACTATTAATATTTGATCTTCTGTAATTCTTTATTTTCTGTTACTATCATTTATTTAAAAAATTGGGGCGATTGATAACACATCCAAAATCATGAGATCATAAAAGAAAAGTAATTAATCAACGCGCTCACTTTGGAAGAAAGCCGATTTGGGGCAACACAGGTTCGATCCTCAGGTCCGCGCTTAGAAACCTCTGGGTATTAAGCGTACTATAAATAACCAATTACAATTAGAGAAGGAAAAGGTGAACATTGCATTCACTGTTATCATTATGATGTTTTTGTTTCTAAATTAGTAATTCAGTTTCTAAATTATCAACTTTCTTTATGTTTGGATAATGTGTAGACATGCATCTTATCCTCTAAATATATTCAGAACTTACTGAAACACTTATATATATATTATAGGGCGGCGGTCGCTGCCCTATAGTTAAGGTGAGTCATCTCCTATAGGAACCTCTCAAAATTCTATTGTTAATAACTTTTGATTTGAGTAATAGTTTTAGGCAAAATATCAAAAGTGTAAAAACTCATGAGCACCCCCAGACTGCAAAGTTTCGTAAAAATTCGTAAAAAAATTAAGCGTCCAAAAAAAAGTTTTCCCCAAAAGTGCAGCCTACTTCCCATTCATTTTCCCATAGACAAACAAGGTACATTTTTGGTTAAGCACACAGCCCAAACGGCTGGACGGATTTGGACCATGTCCAAAGCAACTTGGGCACAAAGCATTCACTCGCGATCCATGCGTGGTTTGGAGTTATTCTGTGCAGTAGTTTTTTAAATATTTGATGGAGAAAAGGGCACCCCCTTTGCAAAAATAGATCGAGATATCTCTGGGATTTACCCGAAACAAGGGTTTTTTAGAAATGAAACAACCGCCATCTTATTTTTCTCTCGATGCAAGAGATATCCGCTGCTATAGCCAAGGATATGGGAAAATGAAACACAAGAATAAAGCTATTTGCAGGTCAAAAACATGCAAATGCCACCAGGATAGAGGTGAGAGCTGGGGGAGGCTGGAGTGCACCAAGTGAAATCTGGGAGCTGGAGACTGAGTTTGCAACACAAAACTTTCTATAGTCTTGGCTATAGCTGCAAATAGCCGACATCTGAAAGCAAACTGCTTCACAGAAATAGCGTGTGTTTTGGGGGGAAAGAGAGAGAGCAGGCCATCTGATGAGTGGGGGGGGGAGCTGGCGCAGATGAGGGGGGCACTTGGTGAGGGCCCCGTGATGCATAATCTTTTTTCAGCCATTTTGAAGATATTCGCTGCTATGAAGGACTATGGATAGCCATGGTTATGTGAAGTTCAGTACCCACAATTCGTTTTTTTTAAATATATATTTTTACAGCTATAGTGACATCGGGGCTGAAAAATCACTGGCCTTTGGCCAATGACATGATTTTCTTCCAGGTCTCCCATCCATGCAGTAACCAGGACAGACCCTGCAGAGCTTTAAAGTGAGGAAGGGGCCAGCGTCCTAGGGCCATGTTGCCCAATAAATGAGCCAATGTTACAAGACCACTTAGAGAAACTGGCTGACCCTTTTCTTGCTTTGAGGCTAATCAGGATCAGTCCAGCTTTAAATCTAAGCATGGTCAGTCCCGGTTACTGCATGGATGGGCAACCAAAGAATTTTCTTTTTAAACCGCGCTTCTGTTAGTCCCTGAAAGTTTTGCACTCAGAGACAGTTTTTTGCCTTTTGCTGAATTGCATTCTGGTATTTGTAGTCTCACAGTTAATAATACAAATTGAAAAAATATATTTTTACAGCAACAGTGGGTTTCCCATCCCGCCAGTAATTGAGGCAAACCCTGCTTAGCTTCAAAGTAAAGAAGGGGTCAGCCAGTAAGGCCATGTTGCCTAATAAATAAGACAACCTTACAAGACCACTTAGAGAAACATAGCCTAAGGGGGTTGGATCTTTCTTCGCTTTGAAATTAAGCAGGCTAGATCCTGGTTACTGTATGGATGGGAGACAGTCCACAGTCCAAAGTCCAGAATCCCATGTATTTTCTTAGTTTTAAATATCTCATAGCACACAGCATCCAAATGTTTTTGTTAAAACCGTGCTATTGTCATACCTTGAAAGTTTTGCACTCAGAGACAATTATTTTGCCTTTTGTTGAATTGCATTCTGGTAGTTGTAGTCTCACAGTCAAGATGGGGGAATAATGCCACAACTGTACATGTTTGCCTACCATAGTTCTATAAGGATTTAAATATTTGAGTGACACTATGGTATGTGTACTTTCTAAGTTAGCTTTATAAAGCAGAGTGTTGTTGAAATCCAAACATGGGGGTGAGGAGGGGAATGATGGGAGGGCAAGTAAGTCATGAGTATTTGACCACAATGTGGCAAGAGAGTTTACAAACCTGGACACTGGCACAGTTATTTCCCCTGGATTGTGGCTGCTTTTCAGGGTACCAGTAAAAATACGTGTGAGGGGACAGTGTAATCTTTCTTCAGAGGGCAGACGCAACCCCTTGGGATTTTGTGAGGTTGGCAAGCTTGTTCACGTATTTGGCTACCAGGACTTTACTCAGGTTGTCATGTTCCCAATGCAGACGCTTACTCACAAGACCAGAAGCACTTGCTTCGTATCAGGATTTATTTTTACCAGGGAATATTTCATGACAGATTGCTGGGTTTAAAAGGTGAGCAAATTTTATACTTTACCAGTATATTTATTGGAACATTTCCTCTCTCATGTTATTTTTCTGGTGTTCATAACTTTTCTTTTAAAGCCCAATGCTACTTGGTCTTGCACACATTTGTCTAAGGATTAGGTCTATTGAACTACATTTGTATATTTCACTTTAAGGTATATGCTTCTTGGTCTTGTACACATTTGTCTAAGGATTAGGTCTATTGAACTACATTTGTATATTTCACTTTAAGATATATGTTCACTTACTGTGCATATATTCATGGGTGCTAGCTTTTGATTTTTTTCGCTATGGGGACAAAGTACCTGGGCGTTTGTTATTTTTGCGTATGGTCATTTTTTTTCCCTTTTATGTACTGCTTAAATGCAGTTAATTGGGGTTGTGTGATGTACCACATCAGTCACCAAGAGACTGGCAATAAACAAAGGGGTTATAGCAAATTGCTTAACCAAAGTGTGTGATCCTCTGCAAATAATTTAATTGCACAGGGCGTAACTACAAAAATTGGGTGATCTCAAAGCCTGTAATCTTTTATACTTAATACAAAAAATATATATTTTTACAGCTACAGTGATATCGGGGTGAAGAATCACTGGGTGATCCGGGTCAATATATGCATAGTACTGCTTATCTTCAAAGTGAGGAAAAGGCCAGCCCCCTCATGCCATGATGCCTATTAAGTGAGGTAAAGTTACAAGGCCACTTAGAGCAACATTCCCTGAGGGGGCCGGCCCCTTCATCACTTTGAAGCTAAGCAGTGCTGTGCGTATATTCATTTGTGGCAGCTTTTGATTTTCGCTATCGGTGCAGAAATTATGTGGGCCTATGTTATTCATGCAGCCGGTCATTTCCGTGCTGCTTAAATGTGGTTAGTTGGGGTTGTGCAATGTGTCACAACAGTCACCAAGAGACCGGTCATAAAACAAGGGGCTTGGAGCATGAAACAGGACATTTCAGCACAGTTCGACACAGCCAGTTGGGTGCCCAGTTAGACACAGCCAGTTGGGTGGAGGGACCTCTCGGCGCAAGGATGTTTTGATGAGAGAGGTCTCAATTACGGTGGCATGAACCTGCAGGCACTTTGCATTTTGTACCTCTCGGCGCAAGGATGTTTTGGTGCAAGAGATCGCAATTGGCATGAACCTGCAGGCACTTTGCATTTTGGAATATGGATTAAACGTGAAAAACATTTATTGACTGCATATGCTGCACAACAGGGGGCACAAAGGTAAGGTTCCTTTAGCTGAATTTGAGGGGTTTTGTTGCATTAAGTTCTCACCTTAACGTCCCTGCAACTAAAGTATTTTCCTTGAAAAAAAATAAATATATATATATCTATATATATATATATATAGAAAACACACATGCCCCTACGAGGTTGTAGCACTACAAAAAAACCACCTAGCAGGCATGTACAAAAGAACCCCATTACACAAGACCTTGCAACTTTAAAATAACATCTTTCTTGTAACATTTTACAGCACATAGTTAAGACAGAGGCAAAAGAATTCACCCCTGTGACAGCCGTAAGGTTGCAAAAAGACACTCACCCCACGGGTGGAATAAAGTCACCCGTTCCGCCTGAATGCTCAGGCTTCCTCATACTAATGCAATCCAAATGTGCCGGTAACACCATCGAGTATAAAAAGAAGGGCAGTTACAGAATGTCCCAATTCGTGTTACATCATGTGTCTGGTAGTCATGTGACCACATCATATAGGGTTGCTGAAAACAACAATTATAATGACCTCCATCTTGGAATGGCCATTTACCTTTGTATGTGGTACTGAATGTAACATTAAATCGTAAAGTTATTATATAAGCTGAACAGATCAATGTCTGTTACCAACGTGATGCTAACAAATTGATTGAGACGTAAGGTGCTGCCCATATTAAAATATTATAATTTTACAAAAATCGGTGTACAACAAAATGCACAAATGTGCTTGTTTATCGTTAAATATATATATATATATGTTCAGTTTGACAATTTACAAAATGTAAATACATTATTTCTATATTATCTATGATAGTAGGTTAAACGCAATCAATTTTGATTATGCATAGTTTTATTAAAAAAAAGAATAAACTGAGTAATTACATTATTATGAATTCCTATAATTAAGATTCATGAAAAAACAACGACGTTAACCGATATAATAATATGTTATTTTCATTGTGTTATAAGCTGTTTTATGTAAATACTTATTGGAAATATAATTGTGTATGTAAACAACATGAATTAATACATTTCTTGTTGTGTGTTTTTTCTCTTATTTCAATGTTCTTTTCGTGACCTTAAATACGTTTTCAATTGATTAATGCTAGTTATTATTAGACAAATCTAACAGACAGCCTTGAGAAAGCACTGATACCTGAAACACTGGCCACATGTTGGCTATGATCTTCATTCTTAATATTTTAATGCAATTACAACTGTTTTACCGAACATGCATTACCAAATGAATTTGCTTACCTATGTTTTACCTTGTGTAAATATGAGAATTCTAAATTTAAGACATTCCTTTTTTTATAAGCAATGCAGGGTTTTTAATACAAATAATTCACCTTATGATGAGTGGTTTGCTCATTTATAGAGATGTTATAAACAATTTGCGCACAGTAATAGATAGGCAATATCTCAATGTTTCTCCCAAAGTCTCTACCAAAAGTTGGCAAGTGTATTTTCCCCCTTTCTGAGATCTGCATCGAGCATAATAACGGCTCATTTCTCACAACCAAAGCAATGAATAATTCTAAAGCAACACATTCTACTTCCAAGGATCAGCACACGCTTGAAGAATGACCAAGTTGCTTAAATAATTATTATTTCTAAATGCATGCAATCTACTCGCAGCCACATCCTACATTCATTATCCGTAACACATTAAAATCAGGATTCAGGACATCATGCAGAAGGAACGAGATGTTCAGATTAAAGCATTGTTCTCTGCCAAAGGCCGTGCTGATAGCGCCTTTCGCAACTACTAACCCAACAGGAAACCCTAAGACAAAAATGGGTAAAGTTGGGGTGTAAATGGTACATTAATTCATCTCTTCGAGCTACAGAGAATACTGAGAGGAAATCATCTGTAAGCTATGTTGTGTTAAAGGTTCTTATACCGCCCACTGTCACCACCTGCATGGTCTCTTGGTGCTCTGGCAGTTCTGTAAGGTGGGTAAGTTAGTAGGTCTGAGTGGGATATAAGAGCAAGAGAGCTGTGATGTGCTGCTGGCAGCTTCAGTTCAGCGACACCGGTCTCTGAGCGTAGGTGTGTTTTTTGGTTGGTAGCTGCCGTGTGGTGTTGGGCGAGACTAAGTGTGGTTTGTTTCATTGTTGTGGTGTTGTGAAGTGCGTGTGGTTTAATGTGCTGTAGAAGTATGGTTGTGTTTAGTTCAAAGTTTAAGAGTTTGAGAGGTGTATGCAGAAGGGTGTGTTTTAGTAGGGTTAGTTAATGACAGTACCTTTCCTTCCCCCCTCTGTTATGACTAAATGCAGACTATATCCCTTCCCCTGGTGTACATTCTGGTGTGCAGCGATTACCACTTACACAGGTTCCTCCAGGGGTGATGTGCTCTCTTTGCCCTGTGGTCCGTCTGTGCAAGATATGGCTCACTAACTCAAAATTGTCTCACCAAGACAAATGGGTCAAATGTGAGACATGGCTCACCAAGACAAATGGTCTAAATGCGTGACTTAACTCACCAACACAGATGGTCCAAACATCCATTCCCAAGCCACCACATAGCCCTAACCACAGTGATCAGTTTTCGTTTTCTAAAATTAAGCATGATTAGGGTGAAATTGCTGCAGGCTTAGTTGTGAGTATGTAATGGGTCGGGTGGCATGTCACTTAGGAGGTGCAAATGGTGGGTGATTGGAAAGGGATGGGTGCATAAAGCTGCCTGCTGTGGCGGACAATGGGGCTCATTATGAGTGTGCCGTTCTGGTACAAATGGCAGAATGAATGCCAGTAATTGCAGCTCTGGCATTTTTACCAGACCGGCACACTACGAGTTTGCCGGTAGGGGCTCTGATCCACTGGTGGTTCAGGCCCATATGGGCAAAAAATGGATGCAATGCAATGGCTTTGCCACAATCACCGGCACCAGTAATATCTGTGATTGCGGCAAATCCATTCCATTCCTGGTAATACCAGGATATTGGGTGCTGGTAACGGTAAGGTATTTTTGCCGGTAAGCGGGTGGAATTACTGGGGGCTACCGGTAAACCTGTAATGAGCCCCAATGACTGAATATAATGGTGACCATTTTCTTTCACTCTGTTTAGTTCAGCATTGATAGTACAGCTCCTCTAATCATCATTGGCGGAGGAGTGGAGAAAAGCCAGGACCCAGGTATGGAGCTTGTATTGGGGAAAGGGTAAGCAGGGGTGAGTATGGGATTTCACTGGCAAAGGGGAGGCTGGTGTAGCGGGGCAGAGGGAAACAGGTCCACACTCATTTGCATTCATGAAAGTGCTTTGGACAAGTGTTTTGGTTGCTGTCTCGCTGTCCGCTCCTGCCAAGAACTCTGCTGGTCCCTGGTTGGATCACCTGACTACGGAGCGTGTACTGAGGCCTTTGGACCACCAACTCAGCCACTAGCTGCAACCCGATTGGATGCGTTTTTTTTGCCATCCAAACCGGAACTAAATAAAAGCACTGTGCGTGCGCATTCATGCGCGTGCATTCGTGAAAAGTGCTTTGGACAAGTGTTTTGGTTGCTGTCTCAATGTCCGCTCCTGCCAAGAACTCTGCTGGTCCCAGGTTGGATCACCTGACTATGGAGCATGTACTGAGGCCGTTGGACCACCCATTCAGCCACTAACTGCAACCCGATTGAATGGTATGCGCAGTTTGAACATTGAACAGGGAACCTGCTCTTAGCCCGTATTAGTACTTTTGGCCATTTTACTTACCTATCTTTGTTCATTTTTAGAGTTCTTTTTGCCATCCAAACCGGAACTAAATAAAAGCACTGCACGTGCGAATTCATGCGCGCGCATTCGTGAAAGTGCTTTGGACAAGTGTTGTGGTTGCTGTCTCACTGTCTAGCTTTCTAGCGAACAGCGAGGCGCTATTGTTGGACTCAGTTACATTAACGTACGTAGTGTTCTTTTGTTTTGTATAATATTTATTTGTGTGTGTCACGGGTTAATATGCAGTCGAGACTGCCTTCGTTAAAAACAGGGATGCCTTTATCCATAGAACCTGTGCAGAATAAAAGTCCTTGTAATTCTCTTCCATTGACTGCACAGAAGATTCCAGCACTAACTTTGTGCTCTTCTCCGGTCTCGAGCCGAAGTCGCAAAGGTACTAAAGTATGCTTTAAAGGGCCGCCATTGCCTGATATTCGACATTTCTACAAGGAAGCACCCAAGGCCACCATGTCCGATTCGTCGAGAGTTATTCCAGCTTCTCAAGCTGAGCTCCTGATATAGTCTGTGCAGCGTAATTGCATGCCCTGTTTCCATCCAAAAGACAGACCTTTCCTTCCTTGTACAAAAATTGCTATGGCGGCAGTTAGTAAGGCAACTGCACATATCGTCACTCCTATCCATGGTAGCTGTGTATCTTGCATTTCTCTATCTGACAGCGTATTGTTGCACAATCTGCCGCCGTCAGCCCCAGTATTTGCTGAGGTTGACCCGGCTGCTTGTGTGCCCTCTGATGTTGCTGTCATCGACTTGGATTTGAATGAATCCGAGTTCTCACAACAGTTACTTCCCGAGGGTTCACCCCTCAACTTCTGTTGTCTGGTAAAGTGGATGCTGAAGGGGCGAACAACAATATGGTTAACCTCACTCTATCTGCTACGCATGTATCACTGCAAACCCTATCTAAACTTTTTGACTCTGTGATTAATAATATGTATAATCATTCTCAAAAATTGGACAAGATTTTAGCTTGGCATGATAGTGCCACCTCCCTGTCACAACAAGAAAATGCACCTGTATCTAGTCCCATTGATGTAAGTGATAGCCCTTTGGCCCTAACAGCCTCGCTAGGCACCCAAACTTCATTTGAGGTGCAGGTACTGGCACGCCTTAATTGCGCTCAGTCTGCCTTGGTACAGACCCCTTTAACTTTGGCAGTGCCTCTTATTGAAGGCATTTTTTTGAATAACACAGTCCCCTCTGGTCTACCCCCATCAATTCCTTCTGCTCCGCTGTCAAGTGTTGGAGCAACTCCGTCGGTGAGTGTCCCCTACACAATTGTTACCTCCAAAGCAAATTCTAAAGGCTCTAAAAGCTCCTTAAAAACTCAAAAAATCCAAAAACCAAGCAGCAGCTAAGAAGGACAACTCATCAAAAACAAAAGTTTCCTTCGCCATATTCATGTTCCAAAAAAAGCGCTCTCATTGCCTCATCGGCGGTATCAAAAATATACCTCCAAATGGCCATAGCGCGTATACTAACTTCCAACCTGCTGGGTTCATCCACCATTCCACCTTATGCTCCGCTTGATGCCTTGGTGGAAGCAGTAGCTGGTGTGGATTCTTCTCACGCTACTCAGCCAGTGCCATCCAAAGTCACTCTTGCAGGTCCTCACCCTATAAGCAATCCGGGCACGAGCTTGCCCTCTGACTTCCATCGGCAAGAGATCAGCCGCGCGGTTGACGCGTATATTTCCGGTCATGGTCTCTCTGCTCAAAAACCTCTGTCTTCCTCTCAAATACCCCAACACAAGGACTTGCCGACTACAGTTGAGCGGGCGCCTCCGGCAGTTGTCCTTGTTGCAGCTGAATCCGCCCGCTCAGCTGTATCGTAAAACAAGCTAAGCGTTGACTCTCTCTATCCACCTACTTCCCAAGTGACTCCCAGCATATCTAAACAATCACTTTTGGCGGAAATCGCTGCTACTAGAATTATTTCAATCTGCTTTCCAAAAAGAGTCTAAAACATTACCCCCCAATTCATCTGTGCCTCTGGCATCCCGCAAAGGGCCCGTTGCCTCTCGGCCATCACAAAAGCGACCGGCAAATTTCTGCCTATTGCTGAAATGTAGGCCGCCTCCATGTCCTCAATGTGTATTAAATCGCAATTCCATCTTGAGCATTTTTGTCGATATACTGGCATTAGAAGACATCAGTTCATATGATTTAATCCTGGTGGATTTTTTGATAATTGTAATATGCATGCAGTTAGAATTTGGATGCAATCTCGAGTTATCCAGAATGCTGTATGGTCTGCAAGAAGACAATTGTGCGATTTAGGCTTTGAAATTTCTTTGGAAGCAAATGATAATGCTCGGATTTCTCAGCAGCAGCAATCCTCAATTCCAGCTCACCATGCCATTTACGAAAGCATTTCTCATGGCAGAGAGGGCCGAGTTTTCCATCTGAGACATATTCTCAGCATTAACTAGTCCAAGTAGTGAAAGCAAGCACATTTCCTGTAATTAGCTGGAATACCAGAGGTTACTCCAAGTTACTGAATAATGACTTTAGCTCTTTAGGTAAATATAAGCTAATCTTGCTCCAAGAAACTTGGCTAACCTCAGTCCCTATTTGGGATGCTCATGACGTGCTTACAATTGTGGCTAGCAAGGGACTCTGTGGAAGACTTTCTGGTGGCTTACTATCTGCAATTCAAGCTGATATCCACATCAGCATTACCCCCTGGGCCTCTCCCAATGCATTCATCCAAATGACCCAGTTGAAATTGGTTATAACAACCTATGCTATCATAAACATATATTGGAATCCGGTGGGGATCACAGACAAATGCTTCCTAAAAGCCCTAAGTGATATGTTGAATATAATCCTTTTGGATGGCTCTATACACAAACCTTTGATTGCAGGCGATTTCAATCTTGACTGTTTCTCTACTAACAATAAAAATAACCTCATTCGTATCAAAAAATGGACACAATTTGCGAAACATTACAATCTTATTAGGCTTAATGGAGCATTCAAATCTGATATCCCCCCGGGTTCGACGTGGACAAGGGGTGCCTCTTCGTCCATTATCGATTTCATGTACATGAATGCTAGCCTTTTTTCTGATGTCATGGACTTTGAAATTGTGAACTCAGATATGAGTGATCATAAACAATTAACTACCAAATGGCAGTATCATACTGATCCTAGCTTAAAAAGAGACAAAATTGATCAAGGCCAGTTTAATCTCAACAATGCGGGCAACAAACTCTGATGGACGGAAAAGGCTTTGGATTCCTATCAAGTACACTTGATCCATGAGGTCACAAATTCACATGCGGACATCAGTTCTGCTAATGTCTTTTATTCTGATATGATCCAAGCCTTCCAGCCTCCAGCGTCTGGTTCTTCGTTAAAATCCGCATATCGCACTCCCACTTTGCATGTTTTCGATATGGAAATCAGAGATCGTAAGCGTCCGTTTAGAGAAGGATTGAAGCTACCAGTTAACATCCGATATAAACATCTTACAAACCTCAGAACCAAATATAAAAATCGGGTCAAAGCAAGGCGTGCCAAATTATATCACACTGATAGCCAACTACTTTTGGCTGCTTACAAAGCAAAAACATAGCTAAAATCTGGTCTTTTCTTAACCAAGCCACGGTCGGTCCGCAAGCTGCTATACAAGCCAATGAAGTTTCTCAATCCGCTTGGATCAAGTACTTCTCTGATCTCTACAAAGTGCCCGAGAGTGGTGCCTCTTTAGATTCCATCTGCCCCCGTCCAATTTTCATATAAACTTTGACTTGGATGACATTCTTCTTTTTATTAAAAAGGTCAGTCAGTCTGGAGCTTGTGGCCCGGACGGCCTGTCCAACAATATGTTAAAAGCCCATCCTGAAATCTGGGTGCGAATTTTGTTTCAAATTTTTACCCTCATTATGAAGACACAATCACTTCCAGCCACCTGGACTCATTCAATCATTGTCCCCATCTTTAAAAAGGGGGATAGGAAAGAACCGTCCAGTTATAGACCAATAGCGTTATTATACGCTCCTGGAAAGATCTTCTCCCATTTCATTTTGAGAGATCTTCATAAGTGGATCATGCAGGCCCAGCTCAATGATCCTTTCCAGTCGGGTTTTGTGGCAGGATTGGGCACCATTCCTAACATCATCACGCTGCACATATGCTTCTCTCTGACCACGCTGCATGCAAACAGACTCTGTTCTTGGCCTTTGTTGACTTTAAGGTCGCGTTTGACTCAATTGATCGAACCCTCCTTTATCACAAATTGGTCAAACATAATTGTCTGTCCTCTTTGGTAGCCCTAATAGTACTGTTACATTCCAACACATCCATGCAGGTTAGACATGCTTTGGGTGGTGACATGACCTCGAAGTTTTCCACGTATAGAGGGTTGAAGCAAGGGTGTATCCTGGCTTCATCAATTTTCAGCCTTTTCACATACGATCTGGGAGTTACTCTAAGCAAAATCTTGAGCGATCCTCCTAGTTTGGGTACACACAAGATTCCCTACCTCTTTTATGCAGATGATTTAATTCTCATCTCTAAAACCCATATTGGGTTACAGAAGCTCTTGGATGGCCTGGAGTCCTATGTAGATACAAATCATCTGAAAATCAATAGTAAGAAAACACAAACTATGGTCTGCAAATGGCACTCAGGTTGCAAAGCTAAACCCTTCAGGTGGAGATTACATAATGTTACGCTTGAAAAGGTTTCTAACTATAAATATTTGGGCACCCTAATTGCAGACACTCTAGCAAATCCAGGGTTTAACGTAGTGATCAACAGTAAATTGCGGTCCTTAGTTGGCCAAGCAAGAGTCCTAATGGGCAAATTTGGTAAATTTACAATCAAACATTTGCTAATGTTCTATCTTCAGAAGGTGCTCCCAATCTTTACCTATGGCTATGGGTCTGAAGCACTAATTCCTAAAACTGCAGCATGGTGGGATAAATTAGAATCATCATTTTGGAAGCAAGTCCTACACTTACCAATAAGTACCCCTCTACATTTAATTTGCTTTGAACTGGGCTCTTTATCAATGTTCTCTTATGTCACTTGGAAATACTGTGCCTTTTTTTGTAAATGTCTCTTGTCATTGGATCGCTCAGACATCTTGGGAAAGGTGGCTGCTCACTTGCTCAACCAAAATCAGACTTTCTCTCGGAACTGGTGTGAATTCACTATGAATGCATTGTCTGACGCTTCTGTTGAATTGGAGTTGCTTTTATCTAATGAAGGTCGTGCAAAAATGAAAATCCATCAGCATGACTGGTGTGTAACCCAAAACAAATACTTAATCTACAAGGACTTTGATCGAAACGTATTTGGTCATAAACGTTATAGAGTTATGGCTGACTATTTGGTCAAATTTCCTTGTCCAAAGCTTCGACAGAAGCTTCTTTGCTTCCGCCTGAATCTTTGGCCGATGTTTTAGCTCGCAGAAACCTAGTTCCGAAAGCTGAAAATCAATGTCGATTTTGTAAAAATCCTGTTCAAAAAGAAACATTGGAACATTGTTTGGTTCATTGTACCCAATTGTCCGCTATTCGGAAGAAGTACTTCAGAAATGTTTTTGAAGCTCAAAATGTGCATATACAAAAGAATATGTGGCAGAGCATCTTTTCGTCATCTTCGCTGTCACTTAAGATAGCTATTGCACAGTTTTTGGATGCTGTATTTCCTGACTAGTCCCTTTTATTCTTTTTCTTATAATTTGAAGTGTTACATCAGCAGTAATTTTGGGTGCATATTGTAAATCAATTCCTTGCCTATCACATGTATGTAGTGAGTCTTCAGGTCAAAATGTGTCTGTTGCAATGTCATTGTTTTAGGTATAATTTTGATTTTGTTTTCTTTTTATATGATTCTGTTGCGTATGTAATGTCAACTATGAAAGATAATTTTAAATATAAGGGAAAAATGCATTGTTTTGGATGTGTTGTGAAATTTGAAAGGTTGATTCTATCAACCATACAAATGAAAAAAAAATGAAAAAAAAACAAGTCCAAACTTTTTTTGTACACTTTGACCCTTGGATTCTCGGGCTTGCCGTTTTTTATTTCCTATTTTGAAATGTATGAAACTACAAGCCCCAGAATTCAAAGCAAAAACTGGACTAAATGGCCTGTTTATGGCTGGCCTTGGGAAACATGAGAGCTGCGAGACACTAGAAATGGTGATTGTAGTACTTCACAAAAAGAATAGAAGTAGAACTGTTAAAAGAACAATATATACAGACCCCGTTTGTGTTTTTTTTTAATAGAATTAAGAACACCACGCTTAAAGCATCAACAAAGGCATTTACAGTACAGTGGTATGCCGAAAACGTGCCTCTTAAAGTGAATCAGAGCAGTTATAATAAAGCATAACCTCGGGGTCTCTGGCGCCTGTTCGGGGGTTTATAGAGGAACTGTGTGCCTCTTCCATACTAAGTCAATCGCTGTCACGTGCAGTTCTCGGTCGGAAAACGTATTCTGCACACAGTGGAGCCATCACCTGCATGGAAATGAAAGAACGCCTTTGTGGCGCTGACGAACTGACTCGCCGACTAGCCGCGTAAGGTTACTAGGTCCAGACAAGTCGTGCTATTGTTTAGAAGCCCATCACAGCCAAGAGCTAATCTACCAAAGCAAGCATCAGAGGCTGTAACGGGGCTGGGGCGCGGACACTGGAGCTGACAATGGCCCGCTTCTGCGGTTATGTGTGGACCCCGAGCTGTCATCAGCTCTGAGGCAGCTCCTGAACTTCACAGCGGACTTCTCAGCGCAGGCCTGTCATGGGAGCAGCTGAAGACTAGCGTTGCTGTCGGCCAGGCCCTATTTGGATTAGTGAGGACGGAAGGGGGTTTGTGTAATTAGGTTTCCAGTTTTGCAACCTGATATGGAGGCTAACTGGGAGCAGCTATGAATTACTCAAAGAAATAATCAACCTGTGGCCTTCTCATACCATCACGACGAAAGATTTGGCATTTAAAATACACGGGGCCTTATTTACAAAGCGTTTTTCAATGGGATTGTGCCTTTATAAAACTTTTTCCAAATCAGGCCCATGTTGTGCTAGTTCCTTGATGCCCATTTTTCCATTTTTTGTTTTGTAATCCATTTCAGTTTTCACAGATATTAAACAAAATTAATTAATAGGTAACATTTTATCCAATAACCTAACATCGATATTAACATATACAGTAAGCTAATCATGTAAATGGCTTAACAATTCCTAAAGAAATTATGGATATCCAACAGAGTAAACTGATAAAAATATCAACACTATACTGTTACCAACTCTCTGAACACATTTACTATAGTTGTACAATTACTGAGGCCCAAAAGATAGAGAACAACAAACAACAATGACAAAACAGTACATGAATGTGCATTTACACACACATAACATACATACACCAAAATATATTAACTTGAATTCCCATGCCTTTGTTCGGATCTTCTTTCTTATAATTTATTTCTATTAAATGGCATCCAAAGATCCAAATAGACAACTTCTTGATTTCTTCCATGATACGTACATTTCTCAAAATAGGATAACAATTGCAAAAATCTCTAACCCCATTCTCCGCTTGTGGCTTTTTCCTAGTTTTCCACAATTTCATTTTGAATACACCGGGCCACACAGGGCAATTTCCTCAACATTTTTTTAGCATCTCGCACACCTGGTTTTAGGAAATATTTCCAAGCACATTAAAACTGCATGTTGTGGTAATCTTTGTTGAAATGTATTTTTAAGCAGTTACTTATTAAAGAATTATGCTTTTGCTCGGGGGCGCAAACGTGACTATTGGGTTATTACAAGCCCCCTTCATAGCATTCTGCAAGGCACCTGACATTCAACATACCCTGGAACACTCTAATTGTGATCTTCAAGTTGAAGGGTTTTATTTAATTCAGATCCACATTTGCACATATAAAAATCATTGGAGCAGAATTGTGAACAAGTCTGCAGTTGCATATATAAAAGTCCGAAACAAGTGGAGTCCCACCAATCACAACAGGCAGATTTGGCAAAGTTTAACACAACCAGAGATGATCAGAATCTGATCATACACACACACTATCCTTTACCCTTCTATGCAAACACCTACATGATTTAATCCTAACCGATGTGGGGAAATGTTGGTACATAATAGCGGTAGATACAAATATTTTACTATTCTCTGAACTTTCTCTACATTGTTTTTGCCACACAACCAGTTCATGTGATTTCCTTAATGTTGTTATTTTTATTCTTTATATTCACCTCAACTTATCTTTTTTACAAGCCTATGAATATTTGAAATAATCTCTGTTTTGAAAATAAATTCCTATAATTTTGAAGACACATCTGTATTTTTTTCTTGCTTTCCCTTTTTTTGACGACTCAACTTTCGAGCATAGGTACTGGTCTTCTCTAAACATCTATGACTAACACCTCCAAATAACTTGGTGGATATATGTGGATTTTCCCTTTTTGTTTGAATACTGTTTATTGTCCCCATAAATTCACAGTAGCACATCGGGACATCCCTATTTTCCGTGCACCACCAATCACAACAAGCAGTTGGACAGCAGAGCAACTATGGACACCAAAACTAATGTGAGGCATGTTAGCGCAAGCATACCTATCACCTTCCAAGAAGGTGCACATCCAGTGAGGAAGGATAGCTCAGGGACAGTGCAGCACAGGTTCGATATCCGGTCCTGTGCTTAGAGGCTAGTCTACCTCACGAAGCACGATCTAGAAGCCCAATTTAATTGTTTTCCTCCTAATGTATGTTGACGATGTCACAGCATCGGGAATAATTGACCACGGTACACAGTTGAAACATGGTGTAGAATGGACGGGGTACCAGTCCCATGCTCGAACCGGGATCAAGACCAAATGGAGTCAATGGATCAGGACTGGCAATTCAGCTTCATTGCTGAAGATGATATCTCGCGCGTTCCTCAATGCACCACTTTATCCTCATTGCTTTTCAGTAGCTATCTATCTATTGCTCAGCTTCCAGTAACCTCAGAGGGACTTCTAAAACTAATAACTTTTTCCATGGGAAATGTAACACTTTCTGAAACTCTTACAAAGTCTATAATGACAACCCTTTAAGAACAAAAAAAACACTGACCATCTGTAGCCATCTTCAAACATTACATGTTTCAAAAATTATTATAGAAAGTCATGTTAAACAACTGACGAAATATGTTCAGCATAATGATTTATGGCTCAACCAAGCGGGCTTTCAGCCCTCCCAGGCCCGGTGCATGTGGTGGTCGCAATGCCGGATGACAGGAGAGAAACGATGGATAGTGGAGGACTCAGCACCATTGTACTGTTGTATCGGTCGGTGGCATTGCACACCACGGACCACAAAACCCTATTAGCTTGTTTGAATGGCATGACCATTCCATTGCGTGCTTGACATTACTCCTGATAGGATCATTTTGGGGAAATTGTTCATGTGCTTTTCAATATCTCCACACTTTTAGCACACCTTCCGCTACTCATCTTGCGGGCTTCGATGTCACCTCTGTTATTTCATCTGTACATGTTTCCACTTCTGAAGCTGGTAGGATCATTTGGAATCCCATACTTCAATCTCGAATACCGCCGATAATGCGCACATGATGATCAATATGTATCGAATAGCATCAGAAACGAATGTCACCTTTTTTTGCGTGCCTGATCAATGTAGTCCATAAGATGGCCAGAAGTAAGCTTAAACCTAATGCTGGAAAAATACAACATAATGCTAATAATTGGGGGAGCCCCTATAATATTGAATTGCTTGTTAGCTTTCTTGGGCATAAATGAAATAAGATGGGCAGGTCATATAGATCTATTAGTGCATATGGGCAACTTATAGAGGTTTGGATTGAAATAGAACATATGTTAATTCATAATTTGAAGTACTGTCCATGAGATTTGGATATATTATGGACAGTGAAATTTTGTTTTCTCTTCCTTTTATTTGTGGAGTCTGCAACAATGTGTAAGTATTTATTTATTTATTTATTTAAGAGCCGGATCTTGGGATTTCCATGCTGCACCCGCCTTTAAGCCAGCACCCATATGGGAATCCGGGATTCCAGGCAGGCAGCACGTGTAAGCAATCAGATCCATTGCAATGCTGTCAAGGGCCCTTCTATACTGCGCGAGCCCCATTTCCAGAATTGCAGGTCACTTCCAAACATTTCATGCACTGTTCTAGATCAAATAAGAAGATTGGGAACACACGCGGAACACTGCATGAGGCAAGTTTCGTCTTGCTAGTGTAATGGTTTGTAAGAAATATAACAAAGAGAGTTACAGCTATGATTGGGGAAACACTTCTTTACACATTATAAGAAACTGCCAACACACCTGTCGTTCTAGAATTCTTAAAGGAGTGCAACAAATTAATATGAAGCTTTGAGAATTGAGTGAGCAGTAAAATTGAATACATTTATCTTTTTTTCTTACTACGATTTGTTTCATGTTGTTTGGTAAAGAACTAACATGATGTATTACATTTCCCTTTCCATCCTGTGAGTGGTATTGATAAATAGCCCTAGACAGCATAGTGATGCTTAGGTGCTTTGCACCTCATAATGCAGGAATAAATGCATTGCTTTGCAAACCTTGTTTTTGCGCCAAAGAAATGAATACCCACAGGCCGCAACTAGCTGTAACCCTTTAGGAATCCCAGGCAAATTGTTATAGGGATTTTACAGTAGCAACAATGGCATCTAACTGAAGGGAGGCAGGTTGCTCTTCAAGCGATCTCCTCACTTCGATAGGGCAGAACTGGTCATGTGGCGTAATGTTAAATGATGTACCTTATAGGGCGCATCAAGAACTTGTCCTTCCTCTCTTTCTAATCAATTTCTTTACACAACACGTGACCCAGATGCGTGGCTTCAAGTCCCACTAACCTGTACGGATATGTCACCAATTTCCATTGGGAACCACTGAGTTCGCTGCAGTCAGGACCCCTGACTTCATGGAACAAGCTTGTGCTGTTCCTTCAGTGATGCAGAGTCTGCAAATGGCGACATCTGACGAGATGCTCATAACTTCCTTGTTTGGTGGTCCCATGGATGCTTGCAAGATGGGCCCAGAAACGAAATGCATCATGTGAACTGGAGAGAGTGTAATAGGAAATGGTCAGGTAGGATTTACATAGAGGAGGGCAGGTGGCGGGACCTAGAAAGCAGAAGGGGTGCACATTGAGCGTGGCAGCGGATGGAGGACACTTTTAAGTTGCTTGGTGTTTTCGCATGATCGTGGCAGTTGGCAAGCGATCCATTAGCACAGGAATGATTACAGCAGAAATACAAGGTAGCATTGAGGAGACCACGGTACATTTCTGCAGGAGTTTCCCAGGGTACTCCACTGTGGAAATCAATGGAGGGGTATTAAAAAGGGGTCATCGGCCAGTGGCCACAAACATTCAGTTGTGTTGGTGCGGCAAGGACAGCGCCCATGGAATGGAGGGATCTGGTAATTTACTGGAGAGGGGGATGTGGGCCTCAGCTGTAGTCTGGTGTCATTGCCCATGGTCTTTTTGCCTAATGACTTCAATGGGGATAGAGGCTAAAGCTGAAGGCCACGATGACTGGCCATTTGTCCAAGAGCGGTGGGATCTTATTGGCTACTAGGCAGGGGGATCTGGGCCTTAGCCATGGGCCAGGGGCACTGGTCATGACAAAAGGCCACATTGTTGCAATATCTACAGATGCCTTCAGCCTTGCCCATTGGGATATGGTTAGTTTCTATTCAGGGGCATGCGGGACTGAGCCGTACCCTGAACCCTGAGCTTGATCAAAGCCTGGGGACAGCCATGGTCTCTGTCCTTGGTGATTTCCTAAGAGCAACTGAGAACAGTGGCTCAATTGCACTGTTCTTTCTGAATTCCTCTTTAACTCCCAAGCGCTTTGGATTAAGGCGCTATATAAATAACACATCGTTATCATTATCACAGCATTAACTCACCATCTTTTAAGCGCCGGCAACCTCTTTTCAATCCTATTCATCCTCTATGGAAGCCAGATTCTTTTGTCAAATGTAATGGGGTTACTCTTTCTGCAATCCTTCACTACCTTCTCAGAAATAATTTGATCCCATGGACTTTAATTGAATCACACTCACAAACAACCCCTTTAGAAAGTCAAAAGTATGCAGAGTGTGTTCCTTCCAGCATCTAATATGATTTTCCACGCTCTGTTACTGCAGAGGGATCACTCAGTCTAGCTGCGGTGCGTTTTGGGCCACTACTCACGCAGCCAGGCCGAGTCCTTTATCTCAAGTGGCGATAACTGGCATCTCCAGCAAAATTATTTTTTTCTCGCAATTCCATATCTTGTTTTTACTGTACACCAGCCGGTGCCAAAGGCTACGATCCAGTCATGATCCTCGGTATCAGGGAATATTATCCCCACCAATAATATATTTTAGTGGGTATAATTATGGGGTTATTGGTACCGGGTTTAACAAAGGTAGCGGGCGCCCCTCTCTCGCAAGAACTTTATGGGGTTATTGGTACCGGGGGTTGCAGAGGATTCCCCCGCAGGTTCTATGGCTTAATATCACCGCAAAAATATGGCGATATTTTTGCGGTGATATTAACACATGGAACCTCATCCTCCAGTGCCATGCCTTTGCAGTGGGGCTATAGGATTTCCATGTGTGTAACAAGTCATATCAAGCAAACGGTTGTAGGAGGCTGGAAGTGCAAGGTGGATCAGTCACAGGCACAAGTGACAGAACATCGGAAACGACTGATCAATCAGCAATACTCTCTGCACCCATGATATAACCACATATATGCCAATTCATGATTCCCTGGCATCTCTGTCCGAACGGTACGTACCATAATTCTGGTGCCCTGTGAATCGCCGCCACTTGAATGTTGGCAGTCTTAGGACATACAGATACTTGGCAAAAAAAGAATCGAAAATATCTGAACTAATCAATTGACAATATGTTTTCATTTGTTCTTGGAAAACAGATTTTTCTTCTCTGCAAGCTCTGTTGGAGGTGCTCAGCACTGTTCATAGGAGAAGGAAGCCAGAACAGGCAAATGCGCTATCACTTGCAAAAGCTGTTGTTCTTTTGGAGGGTAATCAGGTTTCGTTGCAGGCTGAAACCAGTTATTAATGTCTTTGTTTAACACCGGCATCTCTGCAGCTGTAGACAAGCATGTCTAGAAGGAATGGCTTTCGGAAAAGGTTCTGCGGCATGACCAGAATATTTATGTTAGAAGCATCTGAATAATTCTGAAACCTGTAATTAGCTGCCCCTGTACAATAATAGCAAAGCTGCACAGTTACTGAATAGAGGAGTTAAGGATATAATGGCGCGCTTATGCATGGGACTGTTACAATAGTGGGTTGTCTTCTTGTAGCTGGAGGTCTACTTTAGTTCCTTGATGGCGCAATATCATGGCACTGGGAACATGTAATGTTTACTCTAAGGCCAGTAGGACATATCTTCAATACATGGCCAGTAGGACATAGCTGAAAGGTTGCTAGGAAAACATGGTACCCCTAGGAAAGCCAGGATAAATATTCATGAATATGCCCTAGCCATTCATGGCCCACCACGAAGGACCACAGACAACTGTGGCTTGTCAATTTTCAGAAAAACAGGGATGCCATGTAATAGAATATGTCACGTGTTGGTCAGTGTTGGAATGTTTTTAAAAACTGAAATAATAAATGTAAATGCACTTATGGATTCATGTTCTAAGATAATCTGCAAAGCATATGCTTACTAAAGACTCAGCGGCTGATTCATGGAATAATTTGCGTGGATAATCAGGGATTTGCGCATCATTCTGCTTGCAAATCCCGGTTCGTCGATTCATGCGTGGAGTTTGCGCAGGCTCGGCGCATCTCAGTGAGCGGTCGATTACCTTGCGCCATTTAGAGCATGGGCGATGTCTGCACAAAGGGCAGGGTAGGGGGCAGAACTCAGAAAATGAGGAAGAACAAGGGAAAAATTGGCAGTTGCGAGGTATAGCCGCAGGAGGTCCATAGCACACCCATAAATGCGCACGACAAAGCGTATAAATGGATGTGACCGCGCAATCTCTCGCCTGCAAAATGCCCACGCAAATCCCTCCATCTCTCCGCCACCCGAAGGCAGGCGTAAGTACACTTGTACATAGGAATCACAGCACGGCGGTGGGTTTGCATGTCAGATTTACAGGGTGCCTGTATGCAACCAGGGATCCGATCAGACTTAAGGGTGCGTGTACGCGGTGTAGTCTGGAGCAGGAACGGTTTACAGAGGTTTGCACACAGATTTTTAGAGTTTTTCCTGAGTTACGATACATCGTACGTATGTTGTTGGGGTGCTGGTAACAGTTACAGCAGACTCCGTGCAGGGTCATCAAGATACAAGCCCGCTTGCAGGGGACCACACGCACTGTTTGAAGGGTGCATGTATTGGCACTCGGGGGAGCACCCAAAGGTTTTTTTTGCTTTGTCTGGGGGCATGGCGGGTGTGTTCTGGCCACAACTTGAGTATACAGTTAATTTGCGCAGAAAATTCCATGAATATGCGGGGTGCGCATTTTTATTCTGCGCGCAGGCACGTACAGTGTCATTCTCCACGCGTGGCCTTTGCAATAAAAATGCCCACTTTTCCATGAATCAGCCTTTTCAAAATAAACCTGCATAAGGCGCTCAGACCAAACATTCCAAAGAACCGTGGACCACTATTCTCCTTGTTGTAGCCTTTTTGGGTATTCATTAAAAAGAAAAGACACAGAAGCTTAGGCAATGTTTTTATTCCAAGTTAGAAAAACAGCTCTGAAAACATAAGGCACCGGCACCGTTCATACCGTCCCGCCACATTACGAGTTCTGCTCGCGGGTTCCTGACAGACCGCCAGGTATTACCTGTCGGGCTGTGCGGCACCCACGACCAGAACTCATGATTGCATTGGCACCGCTATCAACGGTGCCGGTGCAACCATGCTCCCGACCCCCATTCTGCCCTATAGGGCAGAATCAGGATAGGGAGCCTGGCATTACCGCCACCCGCGTTTCGGCAATTACCGGCCCATTCATCTCATAATGGGCCGGTTATTGCCCAAACGCGCGAGGCGGTGCCGGTAGCGAGCATGGCTGTAGCTGTGCCTGGAATACAGGCACGGCTACCGCCATGCTCGTAATGAGGCCCAATGTGTTTAAGTGTATGTATGTGTGTGAGTGACTCTGTGAGAGAGTGAGTGTGTATGTATGTGTGTGTGTGAGATAGAGACAGACTGTGTGGTGTGTGAGAGTGTAAGAGAGTGGCAATGTGTTTGTGTGTGAGTGAGAGGGTGGGTGAGAGAGAGGTGTGTGAGAGAGAGGAGCGAGAATGAGAGATAGAATGAGAGAGAGCTGATAAAGGGAATGAGAATCCTGAATACAGCTCCCCAGACCTTCCAAAAGTCAGACTGTCATGGCAAATATTTCTTGCAACGGCCTGGAATTAATACATGGAGTGCCTTCTGTGTTTGACAACTCATATTAAATAGTTATGTTTTAGAGATAATAACAGCCTGAAAATCTCTGAACTTCCCTTCATATACAATCAGTTAACTCCACACGGTGTGCCTTATTCCCAGCAAAATAGCAAAACGAATGAAAAAACAATCTCCTCTCTTTAAATGTCCATTTTGTTTCCATGATGCTGATGTCTGCTTGTTTAAAACACAAAATCATTTTTTGACAATTCCATCTCTTCTTCCTATCACATATAACAAGATGCATGTGTTTGTAAAGCTAACTATAAGTAGGTAAACTTATCAAACAGTGCGTTGAGTGTCTTTAAGCTATTGAAGTACATTAGTAAATCCTAGAGGACATTTGTTGGGCTCACATCCTTTCTTCTTTCTGGTACTTGCAGTCTTCCATTTATGAAAGTGAAAACAAAACTACAATGCTTCCCATTGATTAAAATATTTCTGTAAAAAAATATATGTTTTCTTTGATTTATCATGTGATTTCTTGATTTGCAGGTCGGAGACATATAACAGGCTATTCGTTTAGCTCTTGAAAGCCAAACATTCATACCCCCCTGAACTGTCGGGCTGCAATGAGGTTGCACATAGATTGGGCTGAACATTTGGCTTCAGAAGCTCAACAAGGTGTTTCCATTTGAGGCTGTTTTTTGTAATCACAACACAGAATGTTGTCTGATAAGTAGCGTGCAATGGGCTAAAGACCAATCACTACCTACTGAAAGAGTGCAGGGGGCGGGAACAGCAAGAACATGGTCATAATTCTTCCTACCCACTGAAAGAGTGCAGGGGGCGGGAACAGCAAGAACATGGTCATATTGCTTTCTACCCACGGAAAGAGTGCAGGGGGCGGGAACAGCAAGAACATGGTCATATTGCTTTCTACCCACTGAAAGAGTGCAGGGGGCGGGAACAGCAAGAACATGGTCATATTGCTTTCTGCCCACTGAAAGAGTGCAGGAGGCGGGAACAGCAAGAACATGGTCATATTGCTTTCTGCCCACTGAAAGAGTGCAGTGGGCGGGAACAGCAAGAACATGGTCATATTGCTTTCTACCCACTGAAAGAGTGCATGGGGCGGGAACAGCAAGAACATGATCATATTGCTTTCTACCCACTGAAAGAGTGCAGGGGGCGGGAACAGCAAGAACATGGTCATATTGCTTTCTACCCACTGAAAGAGTGCAGTGGGCGGGAACAGCAAGAACATGGTCATATTGCTTTCTACCCACTGAAAGAGTGCATGGGGCGGGAACAGCAAGAACATGATCATATTGCTTTCTACCCACTGAAGGAGTGCAGGAGGCGGGAACAGCAAGAACATGGTCATATTGCTTTCTACCCACTGAAAGAGTGCAGTGGGCGGGAACAGCAAGAACATGGTCATATTGCTTTCTACCCACTGAAAGAGTGCATGGGGCGGGAACAGCAAGAACATGGTCATATTCCTTCCTACCCACTGAAAGAGTGCAGGGAGCGGGAACAGCAAGAACATGATCATATTGCTTTCTACCTACTGAAAGAGTGCAGGGGGCGGGAACAGCAAGGACATGGTCATATTGCTTTCTACCCACGGAAAGAATGGAAAGAATGCAGGGGGCGGGAACAGCAAGAACATGGTCATATTGCTTTCTACCCACTGAAAGAGTGCAGGGGGCGGGAACAGCAAGAACATGGTCATATTCCTTCCTACCCACTGAAAGAGTGCAGGGGGCGGGAACAGCAAGAACATGATCATATTGCTTTCTACCCACTGAAAGAGTGCAGGGGGCGGGAACAGCAAGAACATGGTCATATTGCTTTCTACCCACGGAAAGAATGGAAAGAATGCAGGGGGCAGGAACAGCAAGAACATGGTCATATTGCTTTCTAGCCACTGAAAGAGTGCAGGGGGCGGGAACAGCAAGAACATGATCATATTGCTTTCTACCCACTGAAAGAGTGCAGGGGGCGGGAACAGCAAGAACATGATCATATTGCTTTCTACCCACTGAAAGAGTGCAGGGGGCGGGAACAGCAAGAACATGATCATATTGCTTTCTACCCACTGAAAGAGTGCAGGGGGCGGGAACAGCAAGAACATGATCATATTGCTTTCTACCCACTGAAAGAGTGCAGGGGGCGGGAACAGAAAGAACATGATCATATTGCTTTCTACCCACTGAAAGAGTGCAGGGGGCGGGAACAGCAAGAACATGATCATATTGCTTTCTACCCACTGAAAGAGTGCAGGGGGCGGGAACAGCAAGAACGTGATCATATTGCTTTCTACCCACTGAAAGAGTGCAGGGGGCGGGAACAGCAAAAACGTGATCATATTGTTTTATACCCACTGAAAGAGTGCAGGGGGCGGGAACAGCAAGAACATGGTCATATTCCTTCCTACCCACTGAAAGAGTGCAGGGGGCGGGAACAGCAAGAACGTGATCATATTGTTTTATACCCACTGAAAGAGTGCAGGGGGCGGGAACAGCAAGAACATGGTCATATTCCTTCCTACCCACTGAAAGAGTGCAGGGGGCGGGAACAGCAAGAAAATGATCATATTGCTTTCTACCCACTGAAAGAGTGCAGGGGGCAGAAACAGCAAGAACATGATCATATTACTTTCTACCCACTGAAAGTGTGCAGGGGGCGGGAACAGCAAGAACATGGTCATATTGCTTTCTACGCACGGGAAGAATGGAAAGAATGCAGGGGGCGGGAACAGAAAGAACATGGTCATATTGCTTTCTACCCACTGAAAGAGTGCAGGGGGCGGGAACAGCAAGAACATGATCATATTGCTTTCTACCCACTGAAAGAGTGCAGGGGGCGGGAACAGCAAGAACATGGTCATATTGCTTTCTACCCACTGAAAGAGTGCAGGGGGCGGGAACAGCAAGAACATGGTCATATTCCTTCCTACCCACTGAAAGAGTGCAGGGGGCGGGAACAGCAAGAACGTGATCATATTGCTTTCTACCCACTGAAAGAGTGCAGGGGGCGGGAACAGCAAGAACATGGTCATATTCCTTCCTACCCACTGAAAGAGTGCAGGGGGCGGGAACAGCAAGAACATGATCATATTGCTTTCTACTCACTGAAAGAGTGCAGGGTGCGGGAACAGCAAGAACATGATCATATTGCTTTCTACCCACTGAACGAGTGCTGCAGGGGGCGGGAACAGCAAGGACTTGGTCATATTGCTTTCTACCCACGGAAAGAATGGAAAGAATGCAGGGGGCGGGAACAGCAAGAACATGATCATATTGCTTTCTACCCACTGAAAGAGTGCAGGGGGCGGGAACAGCAAGAACATGGTCATATTCCTTCCTACCCACTGAAAGAGTGCAGGGGGCGGGAACAGCAAGAACATGATCATATTGCTTTCTACCCACTGAAAGAGTGCAGGGGGCGGGAACAGCAAGAACATGGTCATATTCCTTCCTACCCACTGAAAGAGTGCAGGGGGCGGGAACAGCAAGAACATGATCATATTGCTTTCTACCCACTGAAAGAGTGCAGGGGGCGGGAACAGCAAGAACATGGTCATATTCCTTCCTACCCACTGAAAGAGTGCAGGGGGCGGGAACAGCAAGAACATGATCATATTGCTTTCTACCCACTGAAAGAGTGCAGGGGGCGGGAACAGCAAGAACATGGTCATATTGCTTTCTACCCACTGAAAGAGTGCAGTGGGCGGGAACAGCAAGAACATGGTCATATTGCTTTCTACCCACTGAAAGAGTGCATGGGGCGGGAACAGCAAGAACATGATCATATTGCTTTCTACCCACTGAAGGAGTGCAGGAGGCGGGAACAGCAAGAACATGGTCATATTGCTTTCTACCCACTGAAAGAGTGCAGTGGGCGGGAACAGCAAGAACATGGTCATATTGCTTTCTACCCACTGAAAGAGTGCATGGGGCGGGAACAGCAAGAACATGGTCATATTCCTTCCTACCCACTGAAAGAGTGCAGGGAGCGGGAACAGCAAGAACATGATCATATTGCTTTCTACCTACTGAAAGAGTGCAGGGGGCGGGAACAGCAAGGACATGGTCATATTGCTTTCTACCCACGGAAAGAATGGAAAGAATGCAGGGGGCGGGAACAGCAAGAACATGGTCATATTGCTTTCTACCCACTGAAAGAGTGCAGGGGGCGGGAACAGCAAGAACATGGTCATATTCCTTCCTACCCACTGAAAGAGTGCAGGGGGCGGGAACAGCAAGAACATGATCATATTGCTTTCTACCCACTGAAAGAGTGCAGGGGGCGGGAACAGCAAGAACATGGTCATATTGCTTTCTACCCACGGAAAGAATGGAAAGAATGCAGGGGGCAGGAACAGCAAGAACATGGTCATATTGCTTTCTAGCCACTGAAAGAGTGCAGGGGGCGGGAACAGCAAGAACATGATCATATTGCTTTCTACCCACTGAAAGAGTGCAGGGGGCGGGAACAGCAAGAACATGATCATATTGCTTTCTACCCACTGAAAGAGTGCAGGGGGCGGGAACAGCAAGAACATGATCATATTGCTTTCTACCCACTGAAAGAGTGCAGGGGGCGGGAACAGCAAGAACATGATCATATTGCTTTCTACCCACTGAAAGAGTGCAGGGGGCGGGAACAGAAAGAACATGATCATATTGCTTTCTACCCACTGAAAGAGTGCAGGGGGCGGGAACAGCAAGAACATGATCATATTGCTTTCTACCCACTGAAAGAGTGCAGGGGGCGGGAACAGCAAGAACGTGATCATATTGCTTTCTACCCACTGAAAGAGTGCAGGGGGCGGGAACAGCAAAAACGTGATCATATTGTTTTATACCCACTGAAAGAGTGCAGGGGGCGGGAACAGCAAGAACATGGTCATATTCCTTCCTACCCACTGAAAGAGTGCAGGGGGCGGGAACAGCAAGAACGTGATCATATTGTTTTATACCCACTGAAAGAGTGCAGGGGGCGGGAACAGCAAGAACATGGTCATATTCCTTCCTACCCACTGAAAGAGTGCAGGGGGCGGGAACAGCAAGAAAATGATCATATTGCTTTCTACCCACTGAAAGAGTGCAGGGGGCAGAAACAGCAAGAACATGATCATATTACTTTCTACCCACTGAAAGTGTGCAGGGGGCGGGAACAGCAAGAACATGGTCATATTGCTTTCTACGCACGGGAAGAATGGAAAGAATGCAGGGGGCGGGAACAGAAAGAACATGGTCATATTGCTTTCTACCCACTGAAAGAGTGCAGGGGGCGGGAACAGCAAGAACATGATCATATTGCTTTCTACCCACTGAAAGAGTGCAGGGGGCGGGAACAGCAAGAACATGGTCATATTGCTTTCTACCCACTGAAAGAGTGCAGGGGGCGGGAACAGCAAGAACATGGTCATATTCCTTCCTACCCACTGAAAGAGTGCAGGGGGCGGGAACAGCAAGAACGTGATCATATTGCTTTCTACCCACTGAAAGAGTGCAGGGGGCGGGAACAGCAAGAACATGGTCATATTCCTTCCTACCCACTGAAAGAGTGCAGGGGGCGGGAACAGCAAGAACATGATCATATTGCTTTCTACTCACTGAAAGAGTGCAGGGTGCGGGAACAGCAAGAACATGATCATATTGCTTTCTACCCACTGAACGAGTGCTGCAGGGGGCGGGAACAGCAAGGACTTGGTCATATTGCTTTCTACCCACGGAAAGAATGGAAAGAATGCAGGGGGCGGGAACAGCAAGAACATGATCATATTGCTTTCTACCCACTGAAAGAGTGCAGGGGGCGGGAACAGCAAGAACATGGTCATATTCCTTCCTACCCACTGAAAGAGTGCAGGGGGCGGGAACAGCAAGAACATGATCATATTGCTTTCTACCCACTGAAAGAGTGCAGGGGGCGGGAACAGCAAGAACATGGTCATATTCCTTCCTACCCACTGAAAGAGTGCAGGGGGCGGGAACAGCAAGAACATGATCATATTGCTTTCTACCCACTGAAAGAGTGCAGGGGGCGGGAACAGCAAGAACATGGTCATATTCCTTCCTACCCACTGAAAGAGTGCAGGGGGCGGGAACAGCAAGAACATGATCATATTGCTTTCTACCCACTGAAAGAGTGCAGGGGGCAGGAACAGCAAGAACATGGTCATATTGCTTTCTACCCACGGGAAGAAAGGAAAGAGTGCAGGAGGCCGGAACAGCAAGAACATGGTCATATTCCTTCCTACCCACTGAAAGAGTGCAGGGGGCGGGAACAGCAAGAACATGATCATATTGCTTTCTACCCACTGAAAGAGTGCAGGGGGCGGGAACAGCAAGAACATGGTCATATTGCTTTCTACCCACGGGAAGAATGGAAAGAATGCAGGGGGCGGGAACAGCAAGAACATGGTCATATTGCTTTCTACCCACTGAAAGAGTGCAGGGGGCGGGAACAGCAAGAACATGGTCATATTGCTTTCTACCCACTGAAAGAGTGCAGGGGGCGGGAACAGCAAGAACATGGTCATATTCCTTCCTACCCACTGAAAGAGTGCAGGGGGCAGGAACAGCAAGAACATGGTCATATTGCTTCTGTGCTTTTTCCAACGTGGTGTTGCCATTATAAAACGCGTGTTAATTAGGCCCTAAGTGACAATGCTAAAGACATGTGTTCCACTAATTCATAATTTAGCAGCTAGAATGCTTAGTACTTATTGTTAATCATTTTTATTTCACAGGTTTACACTTATTTGATGCAGGAATTCTTCCCCAAATGTGCAATGTGTTGCCAGCTAATGTGATTTAAAAAGGTTTTACTAAAAACGAAACAGAGTTGAATTGACAAAACAATATACAGTTCATAAACTATTCAGTGGGAAGCATTTATAAGCACCTAGTAGCAAAATAATATTCCCTTTAATCAAGGCCAAAATATCTTCTAAGAAACTCCCGGGATGGTGTGGACTGGTTAGCATTTGTTTATAAGGCTTGAATTAACACTTATTAGATAGCATGACACCTCATCAAAGGGCTGTGAAACAGTTTTACTACAATGCACCCCTTCTCAGCACGTTTGTGTGCATTTTATTATCTTGTGGGCCTTGTGGTTGGAAGGCTACCTTTTCCGGATCCGACTGTTGATCATACAATAGGACATCTTCAGTAAATGTTGCCCTGCCTTGATCCTGTGAGAACATTTCTCATCATATCCTTATTCATATTTTTGAGCAGGATGTATCATAACCATGCAAATCCTCAAATATGTACTGGTGTCTGGAAAATTGTAGGCCGATGTTTACATATGTCTTAACACTTTCAGCCACACAAACAGAGAATTTTTGCTCAATGACTTGCACGTCAATTAGCTCATGTGAAACTGACTAACCAAAAACTGGAACTTACATGGAGACAAAAAGCAGTTAAGAGTTAATTCTGCTTTGATGCATTACTCCAAAAATGTAGCATGTGATAATGTTTTTTAGGAGTGTTAAAAACATCTTGGATAAGGATGTTAAGTTCTTTGTCGCCAAGCCCACCTATATTGTGATTGGCGTGATCAGGAGTCCCACAAACAATATGTAGCCCCGTGGACGTGCCCGCCAGTTCTCTGTGTTCTCGAGGAATTTGCAAAGCAGCTGTTGCCTGCTTGTTATTAAGTATGCAAGGCATGTGGGATCTGCCTGCAGGAAACCTCAAACTACTACGAGCAAGTGTCTGTTGGTGACTAGTGACATTGCTTCCTCTGTTGAAATATACTTACATCTGCAATTAGCAAATCGTTCAATCCACCCGTGGGTGGTGTTTGACTTTCATAGCGGTTCAGGATTTCACACTCTGAGAATATCCCTCTATGCTTCACTAATCACCAGTCACGAAAATGCGCAATGTCGACATTGAATGTAATTCAATTGCTACACCTTGGTTCCAGTCATCATTAATGTCCAATCTTCATTTTGCACAGTTCAGTGATATTATTTACTCTTTACCCTCTCATTCTACAGTTATGCATGTGATAATAAGGATATCCTAGACGGAATACCTTCCTTATAGCGCAACATGAGAAATATAACCAATGTCTGCCAATTCTGTGAAGAACAGGTGCTGGTGTTTTGTTAAATTCATATGTAATATTTACTATATAAATTGTTTAATACAATAATTGTCTTATAAAATATGCTATATGTATTGCACGTGGCTTTGTGGGTAATATTGTTGGTTCAAGTATGGAATATGTATTTGTCGGCCCATATTTTATGTAATATTATACAATATATAATATGTTCCAGCCAACCTCAAAGATTCATGGGTCCTACCCCTGTTAAAAAAACGATACTTGACCCCAACATAAAAAATGAACTACCGCCCCATCACCACTGTGCCATTCCTCCTCAAAATTCTGGACAGAGCTGCCTATCTACAAATCTAAGCTTACTTGGAGTGCAACAAACTCCTGGGTTTTTGTCAATTTTGGATTCCGACCAGGACATGGAATGGAATCTGTGCTTCTTGACGTAAAGAATCAACTCGAAATCAAAGACACAGGCAAACTTGTGATCCTTCTCCTACTAGACCTGTCTGCAGCCTTTGATTTGGTGGATCACCAAATCCTCTGTCAACATCTGTCTTCAGCAGCACACTTTTCTCCGAAAGCTGTTGACTGGATCTCATTGTTCCTCTCTAACAGAACAATGAGAGTGTTTTCCCTCTGGCCCTGGCCCCCCTACCCCAGTCACATGTGGCGTACTGCAGGGCTCCTGTGTCTCGCCCACTCTGTACAATATTTTCTCGAAACTGCTCTACGATCTTCTTGACGCTCAGGGTATTTTATAAATAAACTATGCAGATGATACACAGATCCTCCTACCCATATTAGGAGATTACAGCTCTAACTCCATATTACTGGAAGCCATTTACCAAACCATCCAAGCATGGATGATAAATCATTCACTATGCCTCAATGACGAGAAGATTGAGCTACTCCGAGTTGACTCACACACACTGTTAAATAAACTTGATGGAGCCTAGTAATCATTCATCATTGATGTCATATCCATCCCAGTCTCAAAACAAGTCAAAACACTCAGGGTGTACCTTGACTCCAGTCCCTCTTTGTCAAAACAGGTGAATGCTATTGCATCTTCTGTAGTCTACACCACAAAGCAAATTAATGCCTGCAGACCCTTCCTCTCCGAGGCCAGTTGAACCACCATTGCCAGAGCTCTTATCAGCTCCAGACTTGATTACTGCAACTCCTTATTTGCTGGTACCAGCACCCGCAACATTAGCAAAGTGCAGATCATACAGAATCACAAAGAGCCGCCTTGAACATACCAAAAAAAGACCATATTTCCTCAGCTAAAAAGAAGGAGCACTGGCTGCTCATCCGCAAATGCACACTTTTCAAAACTCTGGCTATCACATACAAATGCATCACCAATACTGCACCGAGTTTCCTGGCCAGTAAATGTAACATCGGACAATCATCAAGACCCACTCGCCCAGTCTGCACTCACTGCCACTGCATCCCAAGATTCAAATTGCAAATATCAGGAGGTCGCAGCTTCCCTGCCTTTGTGGCACAGAACTGGAATGCGCTACCACCTTCTCTAAGAGCAGAACATTCATCCTGGACTTAACACAAACACCTGAAAACCTGGCTCTTCACTTCATTTTTATAGATTTACACGTTTTAGTTCATAGAACTTTTCATATAATTATATACAAAACATTACCGAGAAATAAAGTTGGTACCCTTTAGTGCGCTCCTTGGGAAGAATTACTCAATCACTTGGTTATGTTAATTCCAATTTGTTTATTCAGTATAGGTTCTGGATACTCCATACACTTAAAGTTTCAATAAACAAACTTTGTCTCCCAAATTGTCTCCCAACACGTGTTTCCCCATGACTTTAGCCACGGTTCCTCAGGGGAGATTCCTTGTCATGTTTCTCATAATTCTGATTCAGTATTAATTGGTATTCAATTTTCTCTCTCATCGGCTCTCTATTTGTCTTCCTTTTGTTCTTTTTCCCTTTTTTTTCCCCTTTTTTTCTTTTTTTCCCTTGTGTGTAGATTCTTGTGGATTCAAAGATGTTCCTTTCTCTCGGTACGATTGCCTCTGTGCATCCGTGGTTATATACTTCAACATATTACAACATACACATTTCCATGAATCAAACATAAACCCAATATAAATTTAACCTTAGATATAAACATAAAAGCATACATAGACAAAAGCAAACTTTCCTCAACACAATTCATCTACCTTCTTACGCCATACATTCAATAACCGATTAACAATCTGTATAACATAATAATATATCTAAAATTCATACAAATTGGTACATGTCTTAAAAAAGAACATTCATTAGTCTACTGAAGCAGTCACTCTTTCCTTCTAATGCAGTGAACTTTAATCAAAATATATCTTGATATTTATCCAAGCTCTTCACTTCAGGCTTGAACCCTAGAGGACGCACATAAATCCGCAGAACCCTGCCACCACTGTCACTTTCTATTCCAATGTAACAAGTTATTGTATCCACTATAAATGTTATCTACGATTTAAGCGTATGTTTGTACCCTGCATCCGTGCCTTGATGCCCCCGGGCCTAGCACGCCCTACAAATGATTAAATAAATAAATAAAATAAATATATATCGCACGTGGCTTTGTGGGTACTATTGTTGGTTTCAATATGGTATATATATTGGTTGGCCCGTATTTTATATAATATTATACTATATATTGCACTTGGCTTTGTCAATATATCCATTGGTCGGCCCTCATTTTATATAATATTTTTATATATATATATATATGTTGCACCTGGCATTGTCGGTATATCCATTAGGCAGCATACATTACCATTAGGATAGCTTTAAAGACCTATCTTTGCCCAGTAGGTTTCACCACTTCATACATTTCTGATCTCATGAGTCTGTTGATTGATTTCTGAACCATGATGTCAAGCCAATAACATACACATGTATTACAAAAACGAAAACAAATAATGTGAAATAACTTTTAGTTAGATTATTACAAATATCTTCTACTGTGATCCTTTACAAGTGTGTGGTCGGCTCTCACACTTTTCTAAATTAATTATCCTGCATCCTCTACTCCTAGAATGTCTCAGTGCTACCCTCCTCCATTGCTGAGATTCCTCTTGGCTGAACATGTGTGCACTATTTCAATTTTTGGTTAATTATAAAGCAGATCCTTCTGATACATTTCTAGGTGTCTGAGACGGGGCGGTGCATGGATTCAGGTTGTCCCAGGTGAATGGCTGTTTAGGTGCTCTCCTTTCCTTAACAATTACATCAGATTTGATGCATTCAGGGGCAAAATGTAGCCCTGGTGCCTCTCTGCTGGTGCTGCCCCAGGCAACTGCAATGAACTGCCGTATCACAGCGCAGCCCCTCATCTGAGTGGTAGTCGGATACTTAAGACACCCTCTGAGCCAGCATTACGGAATGAAGGTAGGGATGAAAGAGGAGCCAATGGGCCCATCATTGGGCCTTGGGCTCTCTTCCTTCGCCTTCTTGTGAGGCAAAAAACCTTGGTGTCATCTTCGACTCCACTCCCTCTTTCTCTCCTCACATCTCGGATGTCGCCATGAAGTCCCACTACCAGCGGCATCTCCTCAATAGGAATCTTCCCATTCTCACTTTCCCCCGGAAGCTCACTGTCTCCAGATCCCTGGTTTTCTCTAGACTGGACTACTGCAACAGCCTCTTTCTCAATCTGCCTTCCTCTACTCTCTGCCCTCTGCAACTAATCCAGAACAGGACTGCAAAACTTATCCTTGTCCTCAAGCCCAGGTACCGCATCTCTCCAGCCCTGAAATCTCTCCACTGGCTCCTGGTGGCTGCAAGGATCAAGGTGAAGATGCTTTGCATTGTCCACAAGGGTTTCTGGGGCCGTGGGCTGGACTGCATCCAACAAACTCTTCCAAAACACCTTCCTTCTAGAGCCCTTTGCTCAGCTACCTCCAACTCTCTAAGGGTTAGACGTTTCTCCAGGCAGAGAGTGGGGGTTAGATCTCTCTCCTCTGAAGGTACCTCCCTCTGTAATGGCCCACCTACCCCTCTAAAACTTGAGCTGGACCACATGAAGTTCCAGAAATAGCTAAAAACTTCCCTCTTCTCCTCTGCTTTCTCTCTCCCCCTCCCCTGCTGACCTACCTGTCTGCTGTATCGACTGGTTGCTTGGCTACCCTCAGAGTCTCACTGAATACCAGGCTCTTTCTGGACCAGTCACCCTTGCACTGCCTCCGGGCCTACCAAACACTTAGGGCTGTAACTGTAAAACTTCAAACACTTGTTCTCTTTGCACTACCCAGACCCGCGCTGCCCTGGCTGCACTTACTCTGCACATTGCTTCCCTGTTTTCCCGTCCCCTCTCCCTTGCACTTCCCCCTCCCTTTTTCCTTGCACTTCTCGTTCTCGCACTTGCGCAATCTGAATGACACAATGTCTAGTAAGATCATTTGTCTTGTCCTCCCTCTGTCTTCCCACCCTTGTCTTGTTGCGCCTAGAAACACTTGTGTACAGGTGCATTATTAATGGCTTATCATTTCATATCATTGAACCCAGCTGTCCTTAAATCAGTAACATGTCATGCAAAGGATGGGATGCAGAATAACTTTTACACCAAATAATAAGACCGACTCAGGAAGTTGGCAAAGTCTCATCCGACTGTTTTAATATCAATTGTCTAAAACAGGGAGTTACAACGGACATCAACGGATGTTCGCTCGATCTCTCAAACATTTTGCATAAAAAATGCATTTATATACTAAATGTTTGTCATACATGACATCATACTACATGGCAAATAAGAGAAACCTACATCTAAATATACTTTTTATATAGGGACGGGTTGTGATTGGGTTTATACGGTGAAGTGGACAACTTATGTCCATCCCTAGTGCAAGTCATCTTCATTGGTTATTAGTTACATGGTACATCATTGGCACTCAGAATAGAAGATCCTTCGTTATATGGTCCTATATAATTGGCTGGCACTCTTGTATCCTTCTGGAACATCCGGATCACTAACAGCATGTAAGCCAGTAGCCCAGGTGTCAGTGGGTGGACTTTGACCGTGCCTCCCTACCCAATTAGCCCAACATCTCTCATCGCTCATGCACTAAAAGGGAGCGCGCGCACACACTATCTCAAGTCTAGAGCAGCATGCCCACCTTCGATTTCTATCCATAGCCAATGTGACAGGAGACCGTATTTTGGCCTGTTTTGCAGCATTTGTCTTTAATTAATAAACTTGACACTCATGGTGTTCTTTGTACCTTAACACATGATGATCCAGCATCTCACAGTTACTGTTCTTCAAGGATAGATAACCAGTTCTTGGCCGCTCCATCCCTTGACACCAGGCCAGACAGCTCTGCAAAGCCTTTCCATGCTCTTAGCTTCATGTTGCTGCGAGACAGCTTTCCGATCCTTCTTTCTCTGTGTGTTCTGAGCTTACTAAATATGTGATACCGATGTCCAGCTTCTATATAATGGCGGCACCGCCTGCTGTCTATTCACTACGTATAGCTAGCATCTAAGATTACCTAGTCTACTTGCGTTGCTGCATCTGTACATTTATTAAACGGCTTGCATTTTCTGCAGTGCTCTTCACAGGTGCAATCTACATTCTGCATATGAAAGTTTACTCGATTCTTTATTTCATCAGATTCCATAAAGTCTATGCATCCTCTTTTTTTAACCACTCTTCTCAGTGCGTCACGCTTGCTTCTTGTGATGTCACCAACTTCTCCTTCTCGCATCTTCATATTCCTTCAGGGATCTCATCTCTTCGGGGATACATCATGTAGGGTCTTCTCAATGGATACCTTTTCTCAAAGGCTCTTCATGGAATTAGCACGATCACTGGGGTCGTGCATTGCGCGATTTCAGGTTTCCAGTATATAGGAAGTATGGAGGTGGGACTTCCTGCAGAGGCATTCAGCTGCTCCTCTATATCATGTCAATGGCTGTAGGATAACTCGGAACAGGAGTGGGTTATTCTGCTGAGACTGTATCAATGGCACAGCAAGCAATTTATGGTTTCTTGACCATAAATATCAGTCTCGGGAGGATAGCTCAGGTGCAACGTGCTCGCCTTGGAAGCAAGACGACATGGAGCACCACAGGTTCGATCCCCGGGTCCGCGCTTAGAAACCTCTGGGTATTAAGCATGTTATAAATAACCTGTCATAACATATTATATCTTTGTTGTATCTTATTGTTGTGCTGGTGGGTATATGTCTAAGGTGCCAAGCCTCGTGCAATGTAAATTTCCTTAAGGTTCCGAAATGGACGCTTGAGACAGTTGGGAGAGGGAACTGGCTGTAAGGCTGTGGGAGAACCAGTGTCTGTCAAGTCGTGTCATATCAAACTCTATATCTTTCCTGTGTGAATCCTGATTGTGCTACGGACTATAGGAAAATAAAGCATCAGGCTACTACCTTACCTGGATTGGTGACATCCACAGATCATTACAATCTAGGCAACCACAAACCTGCAATGACTGGTCATGCTTGGTGCTCATTGCTGGATTACGATCAAATCCAATACAACTTCAAAGTATGCCTATTTGTCACCTGAGACCGACAATTCTCCCTGATTTACCCCAAAGGATCAAAGCAAAACAAAAGAAGTGATGACTGGAAGGTTTTGACTTAATCTGAACCTCTGGCACTGCTCTTGGCAACCCTCTAGACCACAGTTCGTCACCTGCTAAGCCATTACAGAAAGGGGAAAGACCATATGCAAATCAGGTTTGGTCCCACCCTAAAAGGGGTGGTCCAGCCTGATATGCTTGGTCACCTCCCTTCTGCACGAGACCACAAGCAACAACATACATGTTTTGGCCTAATGGATACCACAATCAGCAAGTTCTCAGATGTAAGCTGTGCTTCCTTGGAACTACTTAGAAGTGGAGAACCCAACAGTGAGAGCCCACTACATTTTCAATCAAGCAGCCGCATTGCAGCAGCTGCAATCCCAGATGTTCAGAACACTGCTCAGAAAGGACATTTTGCAAATGAGACTTGCGGTGGCTTTTAATGAAGGAGTAATAAGCTTAGTGCATTGGACTTTTCAAACATTTTATATAATTCCAGCGAGAGGAGGACAATGTTAGCGTGGGGAGAGCTGGCAGGTTTGAGATATTGTAGGGTGAAAGAAATGGGTAAGCAGTTGTGGCAATACCATAGGTTGCCAGTTTAATTGACTGGAATACACAGCAAGGAGATGCTTGGTTGCGGGTGAACACATAGGAGATAGTAGTCTGGTCTCCGGTGATAATATGCAGAGAATAGGTCTGATGGTAGTTGTAGTCCAGAACACCTGTAAAGCACCCGTAAAGCTAAAAGTTGCATACCCCTGACTAAAAGCTATGCTTGGAAGGTTCATTTAATTTTCTAAGCCCTATTTCTGAAACTACGTGTGGAGCTTCTTAGCGGATGGCGGAAAGTAACATATGTGCGTGAACGATTTTCTGCAGTCACTATTTGAGAGCAGCGCATGCAGGGGCAGTGTGCATGCTAAACGGGGACCTGCTTACCTAGTGGGCACTGAGGCTTCCATGGTCACACGCCTCCTTCCACCAGACTATGCCTCAACACCTCTGACATCAGTATGCAGCGAAGACCTATGACAAATTCGGGCACGCTGAACACATAGCAAGTCTCTAGCACTCGCCCCATCTCCTGACTCCTCTCAGCACCCATCCACAAGCCCGACCGCATGCGTTGCTCTCTACCGAAGCCTGGCCAGCAATGCCAAGCCTTATTAGGCCAAATGTACACACACATTAAAATCTTACTACATGACCTCGAACGCTGGACTTTGGTCCACCAAGGGCGTTCTCAGTACCAGCGCATTGAGGATATAATAATGGTAAAAGGCGGTATACAAATGACAAGTACAATACAAGTACAAAACAATGAGGGCACTGTGTTTACATTGTTAAAGTACAACATCACAAAACCCTCCAAAATGACAGCAAAACACAAGTGCTTGGCTAAGAACCTCATTGGCTACATCTCCCTTTATCAAGCTTTTGTTTGTTAGGCAGGGCTTGGGATAGCAAGGGGATGCGCAAGGCTTTTTAGCAATGTTACAGCCGCAGCGCTTTGAACCTGTGACCAACCACTTTCATTGCTTAATATTATGTATTTCAAGATCAGACCTTGCGACACCAATAACTAAAGTATTGTGAACAGCAGTGGCAACCCCTAGAATTGCAGCACGTTGCATTTGATAAATGCAATGCTTTTCACCGCCCTGCTGTGTGCAATAGAAACAGGCAGCTTTATAGGAGCTGAATCTATTTATTTTACTCAAATCACAAACCCTTTAGAAAGTCAAGCCGAGGGCTCCTGTTTAGACTTGGCTGATCTCAAGATTTATCTGCAATAATTCTAATGTTACAAGTAGTGCCATGTTGCAGTCAAAACATTACAACCCCTTGTCGGTGTGCAGAGATTTAGGTGTTGTCTATCAAAAGTGAAAAATGCTGTTGACGCTTGAAAATTACATGTGATCACAATTTTTGTATTTAGTGTAATATGGTGACAATTCAACCTCATACACAGTAGACAATCATTTTACAAAGATACGTCATGAATACATTACGTACACATTTGTTAAAATGCATTAATAGAATTCATGAGACATCATTCCAACTTATAGAAACATATATTATCTGCCTTTAAAACTTGCATTCCTCTGTCTTTGATTGTAACCGGTTCAGTATATGTAGCCAAGAGCGGGTAAGGGCCATAATTACATTATTTGTTTGCAATTCATGCACCATGACCAACATATTTCAGTGGCCAGAGCGCTAGAATTGTGTACACATGTATCCAAGTATGTCAACCTGTCCTCTGCCAAGGCAGTGCAATTTGTCAAGTGTTTAATTGTCTCTGGCACTTTTTCATCATTGCATAATCGACAATAGCTCTTTGATTATATAATGCCCATGCTAGGGTCAACAAACTCTAAACTTTCAAGTAAATTTAATCAAAGGTATATTGTGTCAGTTCCGGGCAGATGCCCATCTAATGCTTATACAAAAACCAAAACTGGTGGATTTGCCAACGCTTCTTTTTAACAGGCCATACATACATGGAACAAATGCAAGGACACACATATTGCTTACAAATCAAGTGGCTGATGGCACACTTGGTTAAGACATTTTGATTAGACCAGGAATTTGTTTACAGCCACAGTTAGGCCAGCTCTCAGAAGACTACATACAAATAATACCTGCAGGCCTTTTTACAGCACAATGTTTGATGTTACTGCATCATGTTGCTAGCTCAAAGGGATCCCTAGATGGTGTGTTTTGGGCAAGGAGGATCAGGAATGTTTTTGGAAATGGCCATTGTGATTAGCATGGCCATGAGCGGTGAATGATTGTTTGTGCCCTTATCACAGCCAATCTTCCTTCTATGTGTACTCCATTGTAATAGATTTGACTTACAGGAGATGTGAAAGTGCCCTCAAATTGTCAAAACTAAAAAGGTCTTGGGTTCGCTTCATGAAAGAATGTACTAATGGATGATTTGTGCATACATTTGCTGATGAGTAACTTACTCTGAGAATAGCAAAAGTGGCGCCCCCGGCTGCATGTCAGCCATTTGGGGCGGCCTCAAGGGGGTACCAAAGGGTTACACATGTAACTTTATGTGTATTCACAAAACTTGAATGTAGTTTTGCACACTTTTGAGATCACACTTAAGTACACTTAAACGTTCTTCGTGTAAGTGTTATACGGAAGCTGCGGAAGTGAATAAAAGTGTAAATCAATGTGTCGGAGGTTTGGAATAAGAAGGGATTCATGGTGGAAAATGCTTTGGAGTCAGAGAAAAAAGACCACAATGGAATGAAGTAAAATGTCTTTTTTTTCTGGAGAATGACCGAATCCCCAGGTGCAAAAGGGAAAGTGATAATGTCAGAGCATGTGGAAAACTCACAGAGGAACAGACTGAGCGGCCCAACCTAATCTCTGTTAGTTTACACAATACAATAGTGGATTCAACTAAGTAGTAAATATTATAAGAACTGCAGTAAACTGGAGCAGACAATAGGAGCTGGGAGAGGCCACGAATAATCTGGACAAATGACAGCAAGGTTGCGGCTTCTGGAAGAAAAAGGAAATGATAAATCCTTTAATTCCTTGTGGGAGCACTTAGAACAAGGTTGAGGACTTTTTATAGACTGACTAGCAGAAGGTACCCGTACTCCACATGGGTTCTGTAGAAAGACATGATAACAGTCTCATCAATTGTTGAAAGTCAATGATCCAGTAGATCGCTGTTCGCTTGATTTGCTCTGTACTCGGAAGTAAACTGCACTGAGAATGGACGCGTGTGGCTGGCTAACATACCCCAGAGCAAACGGGGAGGTGAGAGTTTGCGTGCGGCAGCATACCGGGGCCTTCTGTGAGCTCTACCCACCCGTTGCCTCACCCTGGCCTGGTGCAGTGCGTTGCGGTGCAAATATCTCGGAAACGGTGCATTCTAGGGCCTTGAAATGTGGGATTCCTCTGTGTTTTGTTCCTTGCGTCGAGATGCTTAAAATGAGCTTTGTCCGGTCCTTCTACGACCACATTTATCATTCGCTGATTTCAGGCAACCGTCTCATATGTGAAGGGGCTCAAATCCGGGGATAGGGGTGAGGTGTCTAAATGTAATGTAGCCAGTAATGTCCAAAGGGTCCCAAAAGGTGTTGCTGCAGATTGATGGAATGCTGTGGAATTGTATAAGTTACAAACCAACATATTTTTGGCTTTATATATATAGAGAGAGATAATAAGACTTGCCAAATTTTATTTGGCTAGAAACTAAATGAGCACTTTTAGTTTAGAATTTGCTATGCTTTCAGATTGTGAATTAGGCCTTTTAACTTAAAATGTTTGCCTTAGCAAAAAATGTAAAAAACAAATCATTTTATTGCAAATAATGAAATTAGTTTTAAATAAGTATCATTCTCACCCGGGGAAGGGTGCTCAGCCAATCAGGGGGCTGGAAATGTGGGCGAGAACACACAGTGCACTGCCCGCATATTACTGCCACCTGAGACCCGTCCGTAGGTTGTAATATCTTAATTGTGGGGAGGCAACAGGAAGCCTCTCACTGTTACCTCCCCACATACGTACTCTCCACCATAACCACCAAAAATATCCCACACCTTTTTCCCACCCACACTCCCCACTTACCAGTCCCGGCACCCATCTTGGAAAGAGACAAGGCCCTAAATCCCTTTTCCCATGGTAGCGACCATCTTGTTTTTGTTTTTTAAGGGAGATTGGGCTCGAGCGCATCACCCAAAACCAAAAATAAAATAAAACTATTTACATCCCATGCAAACCCTGGGGTGCAAATAGCTATTATCCGTTTGTCGGGGGAGCGCACATGGCTGTTAATGGCCCACAGCATTCATGCTCGGGCTGGCGGTCTGTTACCGGCCATGTACGCCCCGACACGGGGTGATTGATACATTCATTTTCACAAACACTGCCTAATGTGTTACAAACAAAAAGCTATTGTTTGAAAAATTTAATTTATTCTTTAAAGAATCAATATATTTGTGACAAACCATATTAACTATACATAAAGTCACCCTTTCTAATATGACAGTGAGTTGATTCACTAAAATGATGGAGTTAGTTATTTACTAATCCACATCAAAAGGGCAATAATCCACAATTCACTTTTTTGTCAAAATGTGGAATTAAATGAATTTCCAAACTGATTTTATGCCTCATCACAGGGCTAAGAAAATTGGACCACATCACCTCCATCACCCCGCTCCCCCTCCCCCACCCCCATCATCGAGCATCTGCACTGGGTACCCATTCAAGCCATTATCATGTTCAAGATTTCCTGCGGCGTGAACTCACCATCTCCGGAGGCCAGCACACCACCAGAAGCCACAGCATCGCCAGTCTTGAAACAACGAACTGCAAAAAACTATCTCTGCACCCTATTTGTAAACCCTGGGTATGTCCTTTTTTGCTTCGTTTTACAGCTAGGTTCGAACTTTATAAATCCCATAGTAATGCAAACATGTAGCCTATGTTCACAAGGAGAATGAAAAGAACTGCCCTTCTTTAACTGCAATATTCAAGATCCCTTCATATTCTACTTGTCATGGAATTTCGTTTTTACTTTACAAATTTGTCTGCCTCAAAAGTTCAGCACTACCTGAAAGAAGCCAACAGTTTTGGGTTGCATAAAAGTATTAGGCATTTGCCAGGCACTGCTGTTAGATGCCCAGGTACTCCCACCATTTTGCGCCTGGTACCATCATTGGCCAGTTAATACCAGTACAGCAATGTCTGCAAATGCCTTTCCCATGCATACACAAAAGCCCAAACTGTTGGCATTGGGAATGCTTGTTTCTTTTGTGGGATGGCATGAATCGTGCCACTGTATATCTAAGGTGGTGTGTGGGTCTGTAAACCTTTTGTACATGTATTCTTGCGTATCTTGCAAAATACCTTGTTCACAGCTTATTGGGGGAGTAATCTGGGGTGAATTGGGGTATGTCTGCTCATACACAATTGCTGTTTGCAAAAGAGCAATTGCATCAGAACATATACACATATAGTGGAAGTCTATTAGCACTGAAAATATTTCGATTGTGTATGCCCAAATACTTGAAGAGGAGTAGACCAAAAGAAACAGCCTCCCCCTCCTCTGGTGATGGACAGGTGAACATGTAATTCATGGTCCGTGCCCCACCCTCCTGTCCAACATTATAAAAGTGAGAAGCAATGTCCTTTGAGGTGGCCATATCACCCTTATTCCAGCCAGGTGCATCAGGAAATGAATACAATATAAATTAAAGGTGGATAGGGGTATATGTACACATTCAAAGGACATGAAGTAAATTACATTCATCATGAAGCTACATGAACAATGAGTTAAAAGAATACACTTAGACCTGAAAAATATTACACTGCACTAAGAAAACACATACATAAAGAAGTGTATACATTTGCGAACAACATGAATAACACATAGGTATATTTCATTAACATAGAAATGCTTCAGCAAAAGGTGTCCATTCCTTTTAAAATGGATGCCACAGCATGCATTAAAATAAATACAGGCCTTCAAGGATCATGGGAAATCAAATTGCTGAAAACACAGAAATACAGAGCTGTGTAGTGCTCAGACAAATAGTTTGCAACTCAAGCCAAGGTCAGATGGATTTAGCAGTATTAATAAGGAAAATAAGATTTTGGCTGTGCCATGGCAGAAAGGGAGTTTTTGACTAAAAGTTAGCAGTAAGTTAGAAATAGATAAGGAGGAAGTAGCCAATGGAAACACACTAGCAGATCTTATGTCCTTGGCAGAGTTTGCTAAAGCCTGCATAATTTCAAAACTACTTCTAACCAGTTCTAATTTGCAACACAAAGTTTATGTCCAATAAGAAAGGGCAATGCATTTTACTCATAGGAACTTTAACTATTAAATTGTAAGTTTCATATTAGAACAAAACGAATCTGTGTCAAATATGCTCCTTCTATAAATGTATGTTGGATGTAGAAGAACTTTGAGACTTTCTTTTGTCAGCTTGTAAACATAGTTGGTTAAGGAAGCACTTCCGGCTGGCCGTGTGGAAGATAAATAATGTCTCTCTTTCTTGCACAGTGTGTATTTCTATCCAAGGAGGCGGGCTGCATTGAGTTATGTCTGAGAAGTGACCCCTTTACATATTGTCTGCACATATGGCCTCATGCTGATGGGCAAGACAGCTTCCCGGCCTGATGTGGTCCTGATGTGGTCCCATGCTTTCTGAGTATCAGGAGCTGTTTAGATCCATGTACCTTCAAGGTGGTTTTAATAAGATATGCCAGCCAACATTCAATTTGAGTGCCCCTATTCACCTTTTATAAGCACAGTATTAAATAAAGATCTGTGCTAGTGTGGTGCTGTGTAGAGGCAATTGCATTGTAAAATAAGTGGAGTGCACTTTTTATATTGTAGTTTGTGAGCATGTTTTCGCTTGGTTGCACTGTGATAATTTCTCAGCTTATTGTATGCAGGGTGTCACTGTATTCAATTAGTGTCATGGCGTAGCACTATTGCTGGCAATGTAGTAAGGTGCTGCTGTGTCGCATAATAGCAGTATAGCTCACTGCCTTGGACTACACCACTTCATCACCTGCTTCCCACGTTATAGGCCTGAGCTAATAATCAGCCAATCTGTCATGAAATAGTGGCAAAAGGGAGACGACCCAGGGAAAAAACAAATGGGATAAAACACGGATAGTGTGGAGGTGAAACAAATAGGAGCAGAGAGAAATTCAAACTAAGAAATAGAAAAATAGCCAATATTATGCAAATGCGTGTTACCGCTAGTGGGCACAGTCACTGTCAGGTGGTCCATAGAACTCATTGCGTAAACTCACCCATAGTCCATATTATAAATGTTTGGTAAGCACCCTGTGCTGGTGGCCAAGGTTATCGTCTGTTGGTCCATACCACCTATTGCATAAACCCAACTGTGTTTGGGAAAGGCTGCCACAGGAAGCTTGGTGGAAAGTTTGTAAGAGGGTCGTTGGTAACATTTGTGGGAACTCTAAACTATGTTAATCCTCACCCCCAGTTCTGCTGGCCCTGGATCAGTAATGCAGGACCCTCGTACACCTGAAGGGGGCATGAAAGACCAAGCCTTTTCCCATTAGAGATATATCTGCTTTGCAGCACGCTGCACAGGCAGACATGACATTGCCAGGTGCTCATGAAAACTGGCCACTGCTCTATTTGATCACCCTCTGGGATGGAGTTCGATTACTTTTTGCAGGATCACTTTGCCTGGGCTTTTCTGCCCTGGGGGTAGAAGTACCATCACGCAGGCAGATGGTAATTCTCATGAAATAAGGCCCAATGCAAGATCAAGGTGAGACTTGGCTATGGAAGATTCCAAGTGAGGCAGAGTGGGGCAGCAGAACAAGGTGGGGTGTGGCCCCACCACCCTTAAAGCCTCCCCCCACCCCCGGTGCTGCCGCTTACACATTCATAAAACAAAACAGAACATGGGAGTCAGCTACTAAGTGGACGACAGCATACTGCAATTGCCCAATACAGCCTGCCCTTTGCTTTTGCAAATCAACCCAGAGATTGCCCACCCACACCACGCTTCTCATGTGTTCCTCCTTCTACTTCCTTCAGTGTTGTGGTGAGTACTGTTGCCCCTACCCGCCCCCCCCTCCCAAACCTGGGAGAATTTGATGGCAAAAGCAGTAGACCACGGGTGTGAAGGTGAAGGTAAGTTTAAAAGTGTTTGTATGCATGCGTGCACACTTGTTTCAAATGACATACAAAGTGTGTGCTTATACGAGTTTGAATGAGTGTGTCTGTGAGTGAGAATGTGCACACATACATGTGTGCATATACGTACGTTTGTGTAAATGTGTCTATGGGTTAGACTGACAGTATGTGCAAGTGTGACGGATGCGCGTGTTTCGATTGGCGAGTGAGGGGGGACCACACCATCATTGTCAAATTGAAATACAATGACAATGCTGGTATGTTTTGTGGGGCGTGACATCAAAGTGATTAATAGTTTGGATGCTGGCATATATTATGGGCACAGCATCATGAAATTGACGTACAATTAATTACATTGATGGCGTATACTCTGGACACAGGCATCATGAAGATGGCTTGACTTTGTGCATTTGTTACCATGTTGATCCGACTGTACATGTAAAGACACTTTACCTCCTTTTTCTCAAACATTCTGCTGTAAAATGCAACACGTCAACAGATTATTTTCGGAAATGTTCTCAGGGGAGTCCGGTCACTCCCGAACTCAAATACATTATCTTCGGCTCCCGTGCATACTAAATGGGGGACATATTTAAGCCCCTCCACTGAAAATATCCATAAGCTGCCACTGACCTTGAATAATTTAGAAGGCTGGTGCTCCCTCTGGCGCCACGGCCCTGCCCTCCACACCAAAAGACGCCTATCTCAGTGAGAGAGTTGGGAGGAGGGAGAGAGCAGGTGGTGAAAAGCAAGCAAATGAGGCAAACGAGAAAGAGGGAGGAAGAGAGAGAGAGAGACAGGGAGGCAGAGAGAATAACATAGAAAGAGGAAGTCATTGAGGCAAAGGAGGCAAATGACAAAGGAGAGGTGGGATGGAGAGACATTGAGGTACAAAGGCAGAGATGAGCGAGAGAAAGGAAACAATAGAGACAGGGAGTGAAAACCAAGAGAAAGAGACACAGAGGGCAAAGAGTGAGAGAGTTGATATTTAGAGGGACCAACAGTGAAGGCTTTGACTAGAAATTGAGCAGTAAACCAGTTTGTTTCTAATGAGATGGGTGATAAGAGTGTGGGAAGGAGAGACACGGGATGCCATATAGGGAAACATGGATTGAAACGATCAAGCAAGAGTGAAAGAAGGGGTCACAAAAGAGATAAAGGAGAGTTACACAGAGATACAGGCAAATGGAGGACCTGAGGTACCAATTAAACAAGAGAGAAAAGGGGGAGAGAAAGTGAGAGAAGGAAGGATATAGGGGAGAAAGTGGAGAAGAGAGAGAGAAAGAGAGAGGGAGAGATAGAGAGAGGGACAGAGAGAGCGGAGAGTGGGAGGCAGCGAGAGAGAGGGCAAGAGAGAAAGCAAGAGTGAGCAAGTGAGGGAGGCAGAGTGAGAGGGATGAGTGGGGGAGACACAGAAACAGAGAGAGACAGGGAGAGAGGGAGAGAGACACACACAGAGACAGAGAGGGGAGAGAGCAGGAGGCAGCGAGAGAGATGGAGCAAAAGAGAGAGAGAGAGCGAGTGAGAGAGGCAGAGAGAGAGATGGGGAGTGAGTGGAGAAGAGAAAGAGAGAGAAAGACGGAGAGAGAATGAAAGAGAGAGAGGGAGACCTAGAGACGTTCCTTTGGATTTATACGAATAAGTACCATAACAAAGGATTAGATACATAACAAATTTTATTTGCATTTCAATAACTTGCAATCAGCTTTGACTGTTTCAGCCAGGACCACCCCCCTTGTGTTTTCTTGCTAATGACAGCCCTTAGTCCTGTGCGTAGTTTGGGCTTTCCCTCCCGTATATTCTAGAGACAGAGTGAGACAGAGAGAGAGAGAGAGAGAGAGAGAGAGGGGGGGGGAGAGAGAGATGGGGAAAAATGGGGAGAGAGTGGGGAAGCGAGGGGAAGAGAGGGGAAGAGAGAGAGAGCGAGACAGAGAGAGAGAAGAGAGAGGGAGACAGAGAGGGAGAAGAGAGAGGGAGACAGAGAGAGAGAGGAGAGAGAGGGAGACGGAGAGATAGGCAGAGAGAAAGAGATGGAGACAGAGATAGGAGATAGAAACAGAGAGAGAGGAGTAGAGAGTGGGTAAGAGGGAGAAAGAGGTAGTGAGAACAAGAGATGGAGAGAGAGAGCGCGTGTGAGGGAGAGATAGAAGATAGAGATAGAAGAGAGAAAGAGAGAGAGAGAGAGAGAGAGAGAGAGAGAGAGCGCAAGACAGAGAGATGAGTTAAACAGGGAAAGAGATGAGCCAAACAAAGAGTGAAAATATTTTTTAGCACATCCATTATTTTCACTTAATGCGCTTTAAAAGAGGCTACATTTAAAAAAAGATATACATTTGAAAACAGGTACCAGGTATTCGAGAAGGAATATAAGACTATTATCTAGAAGAAAAAAACAGCAGGAGCGAGAAGTTTGTGATGCACACGACATCTATACAGAAACTCTGTCATTCTTTACAAATGTGCAGTCACTGGCTGCTCCCTAACTCCCGTCATACGAAATCCAAGGGCCGACTTGGTAGCACTCGCTTTTGCTTGTATTTTTGGCTCGCAGCTTTAAGGTGAAATACAGATTTCTGATCCATGATTATAAAAAGAAGCAGGCTAAATTAATATAGCCTTTTCGCTTAAACAATTATTATTATTATTATTATTATTATTATTATTATTATTATTATTATTATTATTATTGTTATTATTATTATAACAATAATACTTTGCCCTGCACAGCAATCACATTTAGACTTTATTATGATGAATGCGTAAAATGGAACAGCATATAATTAAACCTGCCTCACTCGAAGTCATTAATTTGCCCCTGTGGACAAGCAAATATGTAAATTCGCCTTGAGTTGTCATTTTTACATTACAATATTATTATATTTCTGAAATATAGATTTGAATGTGTTTGCCTTTTCATAGAGTTTTGGGTGTTCCATGTAATACCGATGCAGCTCCATAATATGGCCTTTATGATAGGTAATAGTAGAATGCACTCTTTTCTTTCTGGTGGAAGAACATGCCTACGCCGGCAGGATTTGGAAAAAAAAAACCCAGCCTTCATCCCAGAAACAATGCGATCACACTTCCTTCAGTCGTTCTGAGAGTGATAAGCACTTATGCATGGCAGCCAGCATTGCTAATGCAGCGCGCGAGGTGACGTAATGTGCTGTGTAGGTTATGCAGTTGTCAATCTGTATAGTGCACCTTCAGGAATAGTCCTGCCTGAGAGGGCTTTTGCGCCTCTAGGCTTCAACACATAATTGTATCACGTGCTCATGCACACTGAGGTCCCAGGCTCATAGACACTGTCCTTGAAACAGAAGAACTACAGCGGTATTACTCGAAGCCCCTTTGGGGCACTCACGCGCTGCTGTACCCTCCCACCTATTTGCTGAAGCAAACAGCTTGTGCAGGGACCTTGGGGCCTGCCCTCTCTGGCGCAGAGGTGGCTGTGGTAAAGGTTTCAGTTATAGGAAGGAATTTAGTGAGTGGGTGGGGGGGCGGAGGGGTACTGTTTGGCTATGAACGCCACGTGACGCACTACGCAAACAGCAGTATTTTCAGTATAGCGCCCATGCCAAAATGAGAAAATACCATCACGACCTGGAAGAACTCCTCTTATGAAATTACTGTTCCACCTGGCGACGAACACACATCAGGGGTACCGTGCACCCCACCAGCATACTCACTCCCCTTTAGATACAAATTATTGTCAGACACGCTGCTAAATAGCACATTATGACTGGCTATGAGGCGTCCTTAAAAGGTCCCCGATAGCACCACTTACTGGAGACGACGTTTTTGGAAGTTCACCTTAAAGATGTAGCTTATTAAGGAGCCATGTACGTTGTTTAACTGCACATACTGGGACCACACACCTCTTATTGCACAATTGCCAAACATACTCAGCAACGTGCACGCTTTGGAAGCAAGATGACATGAAGCAACACAGGTTCGATCCCTGGGTCCGCACTTAGAAACCTCTGGGTGTTTAAGCGCGTTATAAATACGTAACAATTTTGCAACTAAAAAACAAACAATTCCTGTAACAGCGCCTTGATGCCCGCGGGCTGTGTGAGCGCTTTAAAAATGCAAAATAAATTGCAGGATCTCAGCCAGCTGTGGGTGTGATATTTTGCCAAGTGAAGCAGGCGTCAGCTGTTGTGACCGAGGTGCATGAGACTCTCACATGGAAAGAGCGGTGCCCAACTAATAAATATTCAATACTTTGCATGAAGTGCCCAATTTAATAGGTGCAATAGATGGTACACATATCCCTGTGAGGAATTTGACCATCGGCATGGTGGGTGCGCACTCGCCTATTTTAAAACATGTTTTTTATATGAAATGGAATGGATGTAGTAGGACCTCTGGAAAATGTGTGGGGTAATCTGCACAAATGTTCCTATGCTCACTGCATGACATACACATAGACATGTGTACTCTGGGTGGGCACAGACTACAGGCACAGTCCTCCATGTGACATTTAGTTGGAATATGACAACCAGAAGTACATCAAGGCATCTCAAAAGGGGAGGGCAAAACCTCAAAGGCTCCATGGGTCTGCCATATCCTTTGTTGGCCCTGCAAAATGGTGGCAGCAATTACACATAATGATAATGATGTGTTATAAGTAGCATACTAATAGAGTATACTTCAAACAGGCCCCCCTTGGGGCCTATCTGCAGAGGCCAACAAAAGACAGGAAAACCATCAACAACTTTTGATGTGCACTGTGTCAACCTGAAGCCTGCTCTCACCCCTCAGTATCAAGGGCAGTGAATTGTCATGTCTGGTACATGTGTTTACAGAAGGGGACCCCTGCAGGGGGACCCCTTTCATAGGGCAGGAGTATGTGATTTGATGGAGACAGAAAGTCTGTTCTTGCCACAACTTCAAGAGCGACCTGCCTTTAATCAGGAACCACAGAGAGCTCAATTAACTGGAAAGACCCTTTGATCCACAACAGACAGGAAGATAGGTGGGACTTAGTAGTGCATGTTTTCACCCCTTTACCTTTCCTGTTGCAAAACACTCTGGTTATGACCTCACGCATAACAGGAGATTGTTGTTGGGGACCCAGGATTGGTTAATAAAGGTTGGCTTAGCCTACACCAATCACTGGGGCCAACTTGGCTTTATAAGAGGGTTGAGCCCCCCATTTGGCAGATCATCTGAAGTCTTTGCATGGAGTAGCAAGAAGAACTCATTGGGGCACTGGCTGAAGGCACAGTGTGCCTTACGTCTTCCACCAGTGAAGGAGCACCAGGATCCACAAGAAGGAAGCAAGATCCCTCCCCTAAACATCTCTCAGGGAAAGAGGGAGATACTGAATCCAGAGGACCATCCAGCAGCTCCAGAACCGGTAGCCAGGCAGCACACAGCATGACCTGCTAGGCTTTGCAGCAAGCTTCCTAGGTGGGAAGTACCAGAGAGTCTCTGAACCAACCAAGGACAAGGGTGTTGCCTGCAACACTCACCCCAGCATTGGGCCACCCGTCTTAAAGGACAACACAAGCCCAGCGAATAAGCTAGGAAAAGTGCACCGACCAGCATCAACCAGTGCCTGCCTTAAGGACATATTTGAGGCAGTCGAGCCAATCGAGTTGCAACCGACTGCACTGCTGACTGTTGTCACACCACATTCACTCATGCCGTCCGAGATACCTAGACCAGTGCTTCAGACCTGCACACTGTTAAGATGGATTTCTAAACTCTGACCTGATGGGCAGAAGTTTAGGAGGCCATCCTACTTTAGTGGAACTGTGGAACCTTTTGGACAAGCCAGACCAATCACAGTAGCTTGGCAGGCGGTCAAGACTAAGTCTCAGGAGGGGTGAGAGTGATCGAAAGTCCACAATGAGCACACACAGCAAAACTCCACAGAATACGCTTAGACAAGTATATTTGAAAAATATATATTCATTTATTATAGGCCTTCATAATTAAACACAAATTAACCACAGTCATATTTAACAGTTACCACACACGCCTTTCACTATTTATCATATATACAATTACGTTTTGCCTAATGTGGTAAAGGGCAAAACACAACCACAAACTTCAACAGAAAGGTAAGTTAACACAAATATAGCATTAGGCAGTTCTTCAGAGTCGATCCCTAACTTAAGCGGTCATGCGTTTTGAGAGAAAGAAGGTCCTCTTCAGGGCGCTGTAGCAGCTCCGGAAGAGTCTTGAGGTGATGAAGAACAGTGTCCTACTATTCGAGGAGGGTCTTCCCTTGCAGAGAGAGTGACTTTTGAGTTTTGAGAATAGCTAGGGAGCACAGGCTAGCCCAGCTAAAGTGAGTAACTTTTTAGGAATTCTTGTGTGTAAAGAACAATGGCTGTGCCAGGAGGCCACCGGTCAGTGATGCAAGTACTCACAGACCCTCGACACAGTCCGGCCCAAACTTTGCCAGTCTAGGCCAGGTTGCTTGTAGGTTCAACCCCTGCAGTTACATGTTGGTCCGGCTAGGACTACAAAATATGGCGGGAGAGGGTCCAGGATCACAAGCTGGTGATTCCTTAAGTCTTGAGTATCAACTTGGGATGGCGGCGCTCCTAGGCGATACCCCAGGTTCGAGCTGGTCAGTTTACTGGATGGCGCAGCAACACTTTCGAAGAGGCCGTTTAGGAGGCTAATCAGGAGATCCGAGAGTAGTTGTTCCCATTACTCCAAAGTGTCGAAGCGTCCTTGCAGGACTTCAGTGATCGATAAAAAAGGGGTCCGATGGGACAACAGCGGGCTCAGGCTTCCAAACCTTCCAGCAATTCTCTGGCGGTTCCATGGAGCTGCTTTAGCATTTCAGGATACTTTGCTCCTTCTGTAGATCAGTGTGAACTTCAGGTGACCGACCTGTAAAGGATGCAGAGCCCCTTCTCCAAGATTAATTTCATGCTCAAATCTGGGATACCCAATCGAAGATCTGCTCCCATGCATGCATGCCAGATGTGGACCAATCACGGTCCACGGTTGTCCCAGTCATTCAGGCATACCAGACAAACTGGCACCAGTAGTGTGGATTGGGACCATACAGTGCCAATCCTGTATCTGGGCATTAGCACACGTGACATGCAGGAGCCTGCAAATGCTGCAGTTTTCGTGTGAGGCTGCGTTCCCAAATAAGGAATTTCCTGGTCTGCTCAACCTGGGGGAAGGCAAAGGGACAAAATGGCCAAGGGACAGAACAAAAGACTTTGTGGTACAGCCATTTGTGGCACTGGCCACAGTCTTGAGCCAAACGCGGTTAATGCGTTTTGGTTAATTAAAAATAAGTAAAAATACTTTAAAAGTAAACTGCTGCCGCCAGTTCATCCTGGGCACACTTGCACAATCACTCAAAAATTCCTTAGAGGGTGTCTAGGGCCATAAAATAAAATGACCCATATGCATAGTACTTTAAGGGGTTATAGGTCATAGTACCGAATCAAAAGGATCGAATGACAAAAGGGTCGAGTCAATTCGACTGAAGAAAAGGATTGACATTTTTATTTTTTATTTTTTTAGGGGCGGTGGTCCCCCTTCCAAACCCCTGTTTTTAGTGTAAAAACACCCTTTTAAAGCTAAACTAGAGCAAAAAAAATACATTTTACTAAAAATGTCGATCCTTTGGTTTTCGGTCGAATGCACTCTCACCTTTTGCATTCGATCCTTTTGTTTTCAAAACTTTAACTGGACACCACTTTAAGGTGCTTGGCACATAGATAAAAAAGTTACCAAGAAATGGCAACATATTCAAAGACTAAGAGAAACATAGTTTCACAATACTGACAGTGTGAAGGACGTGTCCATTTCCCCATAACAGATGAGCAAAAGCCCAGAGGAGCACAGCCTTCAGCTGTGCTCCACGGGAAGTCTTTCCTAACACCAACCAGTCCTGACTCCGAGTCGCTCTGTAGGCCAGTCTGCAGCTATCCTTCCAGCCTCGCCTGCCAAACTGCCTGCCGCCTGATAACAGCAGCTGTCTCCCGTCTTGAACTCTGCCGCAGAAGTTGCAAAGTGCACTGAAACCGACTCTACACTGTCGAGCACTAAGAACATCTACAAGCACAAGGTACACTGGGGTTCTGTACCTCTGGTCCTTCTCCGAAGGCCCCTAGTGACATTTTATGACCCATTGTTCCCTTTGTGCTGAAACCAAGTATTGAACTATTGTAATTACTTCACCGACTACCCTCTTGTCAGTATCCAGAGTCCATTCTCTTTCCTTTTTGAAACTGTCTTCTGCATTCCTTTACAGGGTGGGTTTTATTTTGTAGCGTGCTAGAACGGTCTGTTGTGATAACAATAAAGTAGATATTTTCATACAACCTTGACTGGACAGTCCCTTTTATCATAGAGTAATAATTGTATTTTTGCTGTGTTGCAACTAACCAACGAAGATAAGCGGAGATAAGCCTGCCATTCTGTTCACGTCACCAAAATTGGACATGTAGGTTTATAATTCGCTTCTGTTTCCAATCTGTTTGGATCCCTTCTGGTGTACTAGAGGTGTGGGGTCAATTGATGGTTTAGAAACTGATATTCATCCCTGGACCACTAGTGCCCCGGATGTTGATTCGTCCCTATACGGACACCATTGATCAATGTCGGATTTTCAGGATAGTCCTCATTAATATTCATGAGATAAATTTGCATGCAATGATTCTAAATGTATGCAAGTATTTGCTCATGAATAGTAATGAGAAATCTCCTGAAAACACGTAACAGAGCTTGTTCATCACACCATAAATGCACCGGTCATATGCAGCATTGATTGCCTATTCACAAAAGCAAGCATACACACCAGGGTCGGACTCAACACACAATTCATGCAATTCACGGGAGATACAATTCATGCATTTTCTAATACCCACGGGGCGCAGCTGCAGCTGGAGGGTAGAGCATTTGGGAGGTGCTGGCTGTTCAGTGAGAAAGAGACATGTATGGATTGGGAGTTCCGCATGAAGTGTCACATAGATGTAATTGACAGTACACGGCAGTGGATGTGACAAGTGAAATGAGAGAGGCACAGAGTGAACAAAAGAATGAATTCGGCACATGCTTGTGGCTAGAGTGTCATTCAACTACCCTCATTTTATGAGCACATGCAGCAAGCAGCTTGCTTCCCAAAACACTGCAACACAGCTGGAGTCTGAAGTGCCATGCTGCACTATAAAAGTAGACCAGCTGGCCACACCAAACAGCAGCATTTAACTTACATTGAATAGTAGCAAAGAACACAGGGAGGACGATGAAAGGCATGGAAAGAGAATAATAAATGTGATCAAAGGAAATGCATGAGGCTAGTCACTCACCTTCATGGAAGACACGTCACCCCAAACTGAGTGACAGACTGACAATATTACCAAGGGGGGTCGACAATGAGGCAAAGAAACATACACATCTGGACTGTAATCTGAGGCACCTAGAGGTACAGGCTGCAGGCATAAGAAGACAGCATGGGTGTGAAATGCAAAACTGCAACATGGAGATTCCCCAAACAAAGGTGCAAAAAGCTCTCAATGCAGCTGCTCCAATAGCAGTCATTGGGCCTCATTAGGAGCTTGGCTTGCAGCCATTCCACAAGATGACTACCAAAGTGGTTTATAATTACCACCACGAGTAGTATAAGGTGGTCCAAATCCCCATTTTTGTAATCCATAGGACTCCATGGGTATTTTTTTCAGATTTACTTCAAGTGGTAATTCTGTTGTGGTAAATCCACCCATTTCTGGCTTTAAAGTGAAGTACCTTCAGCATGGTCAAACCTAAGGATTCAGTGGTGCGGTAAAAGTGGCAGTCATTCCGTTACTGACGAAAAAGTGGTGATAACGGAATTCCCACCACTTTTTTATCGCACCACCAGAACTGTAATGAGGGCTAGTGTGGGGTAAATTACTGACGATGAACCCGATCTGGTGCAAGTAATACGACTGTTAGTCGGTTTGGGGAGAGGAGTGAGTGCCCAAATCCAGAGTTCCGACTTCTGAAGTGCGCTCAACGGAGGTAAGGTGGCAGAGTATGTTTATTGTACACACGTTGACTGGCCGGGGTGGGGGGGGGGGAAAGGTTGTAAAAGTCAGCACACGTCCGACATGACTGAGTAATGAGGCACTGGCAGCTTGGCTAACCTCATGCTACACATGAGAGCACACACTAGCAGAACTTGTCTGATTAAGATTTGACGCACATTAGCAAGGGGGGGGGGTCCTGGGAGTCTCTCTGCCAGACATTGAGACTTGACTACAGGGAAAGTGAGCATCTGAAGTGGTAGTGTGGCAAACACAATCTATGAAGGCTGAGTACCCCTTTTGGATCCTGATGCCCAACCCGTGTCAGGAAACTCTCCAGCAGTTGTTTTTCTGCCTGCCCGCCTTATGGATTTTTGTAGTAGGATGGGAGGGACGGGTTTTCATTGGTGAGGTACCCAGTGCGTATTACATTTGACTAGTTGTTTCGCCTGGGGTTGTTGACCGATGGCTTCGCCTGAGCCGGTCTGGAGACTATGGGTGACATTCAGCAAGCAAGGTAGGCCCAGAGGGGTAGAGCATTGCAGGCTCTCTGCGGCGCTGATCCCATTTGCCACCTCTAGGGCATTCACTGCCTGACAGGAATTGGTCCAACCTGCCACGTGTCTCACAGAAACGGCACACTAGTGTGCGCTTCCCAAAATTGCTGGGTTGCTGCTGTGTCAGCTTTTTTGGGTGGTTTGTCCGAGACGAATGTAATTTGATGTAATATGCACGTTTTTGTTTTTTCTCTCCTCTCTTTCTCTCCTCGCAGGGTGCAGCAACCTGCTGAGTAAAAGTCAAAAGAATCGATGTAATCATGTAATGTGATGAAATGAGAATGTAATTAATGATTGTTTTGTGTAATGAATGCGGCCAAATGTTTTACACAAGAGATTGGTGTGGGCTGGATTATTTAATGGTGTTGCCCCCTCCTAGTCGGCGTCTCCGAACCCTGTTATTGCCCAAGGCCTGAAAGCTGGGAAAGTGTTATTACCTGAAGTGATAATTACTTCTCTTGAGGTCTCTAAGGCTATTAGCACATGGAGTTGTACAACTAAAAAGGAAACTGTATTGTGAGGGGGTGCGGAAGAGGAGGTCCCGGGAAGATAGCTCAGCACCAACGTGCTCGCCTTGGAAGCAAAATGACACCGAGCACCACAGGTTCGATCCCCGGTCCGCGCTTAGAAGCCTCTGGGTATTAAGCACCTTATAAATAACCCATCATATCATTTCATATCAAAAGAGGACTCCTAAGTAACTTGAAATAAATGTCTTGAAATCGGAGCTAGTAACAACAAACTTGACACATGCTATGTTTCATTTTTGTTTGTTAGTCTGGGAAATGTAACTGATCAGCCCCCTCTCTGCCTCTACGTATTTGAAGACGATTGTCCTGTGCTGCCTGTCTTGCTGCTGCTGCTCAAGTCATGATGTTTGGAACAAGTGTTATATCAAAGATTATAGTCTGCATTCCAAACATTCAGACTGGTGGTGAGTGGGGTCTATAATGCTACCCATGTACTAATTAAGCAATAACTTCACTGGGTTGTAACGGCCCAGGAGCCACGTTATAGGCCCGGGTGCTGTTACCACATGGTTAGGTCACCAGAACGGGTGCTTATTGCTATTAGCACCCCGAAGTCAACCCACGGGGTGCTAACAGCAATCTGTTTCTGAGAAACAATAGGTCGCGTCGAGCACGCAACCTGTTGTTTCTCACAAATCCATCCTCACCTAACATGGTCACCATGAAAACAGCGGGTGGGGCTTCGTGCAGAGCTCCTTTTCTTTTAGATAGCAGCCACGGGTGGAGAATGAGATACAGCAGACCGTAGTATGTGCCACAGCCATGATTCAGATGAGTGGGGATGGTGGGGAAGAGGATTAGGGGGTTCGAGGAGAGCAGGGAAGAGGCATGGATTGGAAATGAAGATGGTGGGGGGCTTTGTTAAACAGGATATCATATTGTGCCTCCTTTCTTGCATATATTGGCCTAAGCCCAGTCACCCTACGAAGAAAACCGCGTTGCAAAGTTCCTATTTTAGATCGACTTCACCGCCATTTTAGGTCTATTCGCCATTTTGATTTCCATTCCAATGTAACTCTGTGTTCTAAAATGGTGGACGGTGTTTTCCGCTTGTAACCGAGCCTTCCCGAACCTTGTCCCGTGTTAATGGTTAGACTGTCCGTTGGTCAAATGTTTGGGTTGAGTAAAGAGACCTTGTCCCTTGTCTGACTTGTAGTCTAAGGATTGTCTACGCCAATAAGTCTGATCCACGGACATACATTGACCACAATGTTGAACAAATATCAAACGTGGACACTGGCTGAACTGCATTTTAAAGGACATGTGCTAAGGCTTACTGTGAAGTCCAAGAATACACTGTTGCCATTGTAACCTGTTTGTATGTAAACTGAGGATGATCCATGTGCATATTGTCGTACAAACCATAAGTGAACTCGGGACGAACTCTAGACCATGGATTATTAACTTGCAGAGGGGTTCGACATTATTACCGAACATGTATAAAATGCACAACTGACGTCCAGTACCTCTCACTTCTCACACTGAACGGCTGGTATTCGCTGTGATGTACTGAGGGCCAGATAGCTATCTGTGTCTGTTTGTTTCTTTGTAACTGTGCAGTAATAGAATAAAGATCTGTGAATCTTTAAAAGCCCGTGTTTGGTGTATTTCCTTTTGGGTTACTCAGCCTCGATATTTCCTTGCTTTTACAGATGGCGCCCGAATAGGTACCCTCAAGATTGATAAAACAACCACACAGACACATAGGGCCTCATTAGGACCCAGGCGGAGTGGGTTTCCGCCAGCGCTAATCGCGGCGGACCCGTCCGCCGTACTACGAGTTCCCTTAGCGCCATGGAGGTTTTCTCCGCCTGGTTTTACCAGGCGGAGAAAACCATGGCGCTACGGGACCTCGTTGTTAATTACGCCACCGTATTTTACGGTGGCGTAATTAACTCCTTCCCCACTCCCATTATACCCTATGGGGCAAGAATGGGAATGGGGAAGGGCAGAATGGGGATTGGGGATTTACCGCTCCGCCGAGGTCGGAATGGGGCGGTAAATCCGCCAACCCCCATGGCGCTATCGACGGCTTTCCGCCGTGCTTCGCGGTGCATTTAGCACCGCGAAATCCGCCTGGGTCCTAATGAGGCCCATAGAGCCATTTACCGACGTGTTGACCAGACTCTTGAGAAAAAATACTGGACAATCCTTAGACAAAAGATCAAACACGTCCCCTTGTTACCTCTCCTTGTCCTCACCAGGTCCTATTACCTTAGTACTTTTAACATATAGGTACTAGGTCTCCACACAATAACCATCATTACACCAAAAACAATTCACAATTTTATTTCATATACATCACACATCGTCATATCACCATCTAAAACAATGTAAAATTGCAAAAATTCCTAAAAACCTTTTACAACCATTATCATAAAATACAATTACAAACCATGCAAAAAAACGGTGTTGTGCTCAACCCTGTAACATGCTGCCTATACAAAACTAGATAATGTACAGTGCCTTAAAGGACATCACTATGCCTAAAGAAAACACAATGGTCAGTAGCTCACGGGTTCCCTTTACATAATAGATACCTCATTCCATTTACTAAGTACATTCATACTCCTTTCGGTGCTACCATGGGGTTAGTCTCAACTGAATTTACAATGCTCTTTAAGTATTGTCACTAACTTAAAATACTCTTCACTTGCCTCAAGATTGATGCCATCTCGTTGAAGGTTGACGCGGCTATCGGACCGGAATTGGACGGTGTGTGGGATGTTTCAACCCACTAGTCCAGGCCCTGCAACATTCCTGTGCGCTGCTTGCATCAGGAACATCAGAATGGCCGCCGGAGAGCATTTTGCTCTCTCAAAATCATCCAGAAGGGCACAGTAAAAATTTGAAAAATAGGCCGCTATCCACTTTTGCCTATGTCAGTGGTAACATAGGAGACCACTGCCAAAACGCATCATTTGGCTGCCCACAGAGCGAGGCTGATTGCAAAAGAAACACAGAGTTGTGTGAAAATCCGTTTTTTCTTGGTTGTCAAATTTGCAAAAATCATGGCTCACAAACCACCCAAAAGATCCAACCTCCTTGTTGGGTGCTGAACATCATTCTACTTCAAGAATCCACATAAATATAATGTCAGCAGAATTATATGTTATCTGAACATAGTCCACTTTTGAAGATGGTTGCTGGAAAGAAATCTGTCAAAAATGGGTGCAATACCGTTACTCGCCTCTGTCAGAAGATGGCGATTTCTAAAACCTGTCATGTTTAAAGTTATACGTTGAACTCAAAGTATGCCAAAGAAAGACTTGCTATCAGAAGCCTAAGAGGTGGATACAATTCAAAACTATATTTTAAAAAGGCTTGCATTAAGAAATTGGTTGATGTATTTGTTAAAAATGTAATTTATATTTTAGGACAAGACAATTTCAGACATTGTGTTTAAAAGTTTAACAGGCCGATTCATGTATTTCCTCCCAAAAGTGTCGCACGCGGCTGGCGCACAGCGTGCCCATGCGAATGTCTGCGCCAGCCGCGTGCGATAAAATCAATTTCCGCGCACAGTGTATTCATGGATTCTCACCTCCAAAAGCAGACGTGGCGCAGAGTGGCGCAGCGACCCTGCAGCAGCGCCAGTTATGCCCCCAGGAATGCCCTCGTGCAAGGAAAAGCCATCAAGATCGCAAAACCATAGCAAAGGGCTGCGCCAACCCTGCACCAGTTAACCGGACTGGCAAACAGCAAACGCAAAGCGGGGAACGCATATTACGGGTGTCGGGAACAGGGAACACGCGTGTGCGAGAAGTTTCACACGCGATCTGGCCTGGGGGAGCGTGTGTGTGTATTTCAGGGGTGCGCGAGAATTTCCACAAGCGATCGGGCTGGGTGCGTGTATTTCAGGGGTGCGCGAGAAGTTCCACACGCGATTGGCCTGGGCGCGTGTAGTACAGAGGTGTGCGAGATGTTCCACACGCGATCGGGCCTGGGTGAGCGTGTGCGTGTATTTCAGGGGTGCGCGAGAAGTTCCACACGCGATTGGCCTGGGCGCGTGTATTTCAGGGGTGCGCAAGAAGTTCCACACGCGATTGGCCTGGGCGCATGTAGTACAGAGGTGCGCGAGAAGTTCCACACGCGATCGGGCCTGGGGGAGCGTGTGCGTGTATTTCAGGGGTGAGCGAGAAGTTCCAAACGCGATTGGCTTGGGCACGTGTATTTCAGAGGTGCGCGAGAAGTTCCACACACGACCGGGTCTGGGGGAGCATGTGCGTGTATTTCAGGGGCTTGCGGGTGGTTTTACACGCGATCGGACCTGGGGGAGCGGGGTACGTGTATTTCAGGGGTGCGTGAGAAGTTCCACACGCGATTGGCCTGGGCGCGTGTATTTCAGAGGTGCGTGAGAAGTTCCACACGCGATCGGGCCTGGGGGAGCGTATGCGTGTATTTCAGGGGTGCGCGAGAAGTTCCACACGCGATCGGGCTGGGTGTGTGTATTTCAGGGGTGCGCGAGAAGTTCCACACGCGATTGGCCTGGGCGCGTGTAGTACAGAGGTGTGCAAGAAGTTCCACACGCGATCGGGCCTGGGGGAGCGTGTGCGTGTATTTCAGGGGTGCGCGAGAAGTTCCACACGCGATTGGCCTGGGCGCGTGTATTTCAGGGTGCGCGAGAAGTTCCACACGCGATTGGCCTGGGCGCGTGTAGTACAGAGGTGCGCGAGAAGTTCCACACGCGATCGGGCCTGGGGGAGCGTGTGCGTGTATTTCAGGGGTGCGCGAGAAGTTCCACACGCGATTGGCCTGGGCGCGTGTAGTTCAGAGGTGCGCGAGAAGTTCCACACGCGATCGGTCCTGGGGGAGCGGGGTACGTGTATTTCAGGGGCTCGCGGGTGGTTTTACACGCGATCGGGCCTGGGGGAGCGGGGTACGTGTATTTCAGGGGTGCGAGAGAAGTTCCACACGCGATTGGGCTGGGTGCGGGTATTCCAGGGGTGTGCGAGAAGTTCCACACGCGATTGGCCTGGGCACATGTAGTACAGAGGTGCGCGAGAAGTTCCACACGCGATTGGGCTGGGTATGTGTATTTCAGGGGTGCGTGAGAAGTACCACACGCGATTGGGCTGGGTGCGGGTATTCCAGGGCTGCACGGGAAGTTTTACACGCTCGCCTACAACACGTATTCAAGGATACGAACGTGGCCAATCCGGAAACACGTACGCCAGCAGGAAGTAGGCGTACGTCCACCCGCACAGCATAAAAGTGCACACAAACAACAAACGAGCTCAGACGCCAGGATGAACATACCGTTCCTAGCAGCAGTGGCCGTGGGATACCGCAGGAGGAGGAGGAGGATAGTCCGGGCCAGAATTTTTACACCCAGAACCAGCCTTTTTGGGATGCCTGATGACCATGTGTATGGGAGGTACAGGTTTCCACCTCACATAATACTCGACCTGGTCAGTGAGTGGGAGGATGACCTCACATCAACCACCCTGTGCTCCCAAGCACTCAGCCCCCTGGAGAAGGTCCTCAATGTACTGCACTTCCTGGCCACTGGATCATTTCAGCGGACAAGTGCCATAGTGGGGGGGGGGTCACAGGCCACGCAGTTACGCTGCCTACACCAGGTCTTGGCCATCATCACTGCATGCCCATCAGTCCGCAGGCACATATACCTGCCCAGAACACCTGCAGAAAGGCAGGCTGTTGCCCAGGACCTCTACAGGGTAGCACAATTCCCCAAAGTGCTAGGTGCCATTGATTGCACCCATGTGGCTCTACGTCCCCCAAGGGCAACTGAGCACATCTATAGAAACCGCAAGCACTGGCATTCCATCAACGCCCAGGTAGTATGTGATGCCAAGCGAATCATCACCTCAGTATACGCCAACTATCCAGGCTCCACCCACGACAGTTTCATCTACAGAATGTCTACCCTAAACCGGGACATAGAAGCTGGGCGGCATGGCGATACATGGCTGCTCGGTGAGTATAAATGCCACTGCGCATGCATGCATGTCAGATACTGAGTAATGTCACAACCCCACTGATGATACCCATCACCACCTCCCCAGGGGACAGTGCCTACCCTCTCAGCACCCACATGATGACGCCAATTCGGAACCCCACCACGCCACCCCAGGTAAGATACAACACAACCCACATTGCAACCCGGGGCATCGTGGAGCGCACATTCGGAGTGCTCAAGTCACGCTTCCGCTCCCTTGACCGTTCTGGCGGGCAGCTGTTATACGCTTCCCCAGTAGTGTGCAGGATCATAGTGGCAGCATGTGTCCTGCACAACGTTGCAACACGCCGGGGCCTGGCCGTGGACATGGTGGTGCCCCCACATCCCCAACCACATGCATGCCCACTGCGCATGGGAGGGGAAAGGGCACGGGGTGAGGCAGCCCATAGGCAGCTCGTGGCTAATTACTTCACATAAAATCACACCCCTGTGGAGTGCACACAGCCCTGGCACATACCAGCTGACAATCAATGATGATTGTAACTGACAATTATGATGTGTCAATGGACAGTCAACTGTCACAACCATACCAGCCTGAGATTGTACATCTGGAAGTGTTCCATTGTGTGCTTCCCTACCTACACAAACAGCACCAATGCTGTGTTCAAAAGACACACTTCTATGCTGCTAAAATCATTACCCCCTTGCAAGACACAACATGACAACAGTGCCATGTCACCCAACCCCTCCCCAGCACCGCCACCCAACACACCATGGCATGACATGCCATGTGAGAGCAAACAAAGTCATCCCCCAATCATGACACGTGTCACAAAGTACAGTGTCCCTAATGGAAACTGGCCACACACAATATGCCCACATAAATGTAGAAACAACAACACACATGACCAAATACTTACCACAATACAATCGACATAGCATAAACATGACAGTACTAAGGCAAAGGATACGTAGTCTTACAACATGAGAATGCCAGCACATCCACCACCTCCAACTGTACAGTGTTGTTGCCACGCACATCTGGAAGTCCACTGCTCACAACATGAGCTCCATCTCCAAAGTGGACGGCCTTGTGAAGACATGAGGAATGAACCTGCAAATTAGGAGGGAGACATGGATGCACAAGCACACATCAATACACCATGCAGTGCACAATACAACAACAATATGCACTAGGAAGGTATACACAGTTTTGACTACAGACTGCCCACACAGCTCATGGGAGTCCAACGTCACTGTGTAATTCACTGTCACTTGGGCACACCCTTTGCAAGCCCATGGAAACGGGAAGCAGGAGGGGTGTGTGTCTCACGGACCCAAGCATCTAACCCAAACTCAGGACAAGCCTGCATGTGCCCAGCCGGAATACAGTGGATGCCCACGGGAGCCACACAAGGCAACACACTGCAACAAAAAATCAAAAATCAAAAATCAAAAATGGCCATGTGTGGGCCAAGGGGGGTGGGGGAGGCCACCCAGGAGGTTCAAAGACAGGGTGCCCACCAACAGTCACCTGCGTGAATGTTGCAAAAAAAAAACACCTCCATGGGCTCATGGCCTGCACGGCTACTAAATAGTGGGAGATTCACTGCTGGATTCGCTCTCCTCAACCTCTGCTGCTGCTGCCACATGAGGTGGTGGTGCCATGGGAGGCAGCCCATGCAATGCCCTAGTTTGGTCCTCCATGGCAGCAAGCATGCGGGTCTGGAAGGCCTCGTTCTGGAGGGATATGGTGCGGAGATCCCCATGCAACACCCGACGTGTTGCCCGGACCTCCGCCCGAGTTGCCTGCATCTCTGCTGAGAGCGTACGGGTGACACGCTCCAGCAGCTGTTCCGTCCTGGTGACAGTGGAAGCCTCAAGGTCCACAAGAGTCTGCCTGAGGTGCCGGACCTCTCCCCTCAGGGCTTGCCTCTGTCCCTGGGCATATAGAGAAATTGATTCCCTCAGATTGTCCAGGGCCGCCTGTCTGTCCCTGTTGGACGCCAACATGTCCTCCCTGACTGATTGGCAAATGGAGTCTGTTGCCTGCTGTAGTAGCTCCATCTGCCTTTCTGGGGGGACAATGGAAGTGGCCACCCTCTCCATGGCTTGAGCAATCATTTTTGATGATGCTGCCTGTTGGTTGGCCATACCGTAAATGGATTGCTCCCATGCGGTATTGCCTGGTGGCGGACGGCCACCGCGTTGGCGGGCACCACACCTGTCTGGGGCAAGGCGAACTGCGCCTTGCTGTGTCGGCACTGCCTGAGGCTGCAGGACTGCATTTCCCCTCTGAACTGCTGGCCCAGGAACAGGATCAGATGTTGCGGAGTGTGGCCCTGCATCCGTAACCACCACAGGCGCACCTACCAACACTGACATCCCCATAGTGGGCTCTACCCCTGGTGCAGGTGGGTCAGACAGAACAGTATCCCTTCCATGAACACATACCTGCGAATCCACATAGGCCTCATCCGAATCAACACCTGAAAAGAGTTCTGGGGAGGTGCAGCCAGGGACACCCCGGGACAGTATGGCCTGCAGCAAGAGAGGGTTCTCCCCCACCACCAAACCACGTCCCCCACTGGTGCCTGGTCGTGCTTCAGATCCCTCTGGGCCTGCACCATCTCCTCTCCCTCAACAGCATCAGGTGCGTCATCCTCTGCAAAAACATGAAAGACAAAAAATGGAAACAGGCATTAGCACCATGGCACGCTATTAGGCCAGACAAGCTACAGTACCAGTACTTGATTTAACCATGTCCCACATGACTATAACCCTCCCATGCATGCACTGTCCATGAGTTGGAAGGGGAGGAAAATGTCAGACACTGATGACACCCAGATGGGAGAGCAACACATCAGCTGCATGCTGGCTAGCAGTGCCATCACACATTGGCCTGTGAGTGGCATGTCCAATACACATACATGACACATGCCATCACACAGATGGCATGTACCATAGGGATGTCATATATGTGACAATAGGGCAGAGTGATGCGCAGTAGAACCAGGTGAATTCCTACAATCAGCCTGAATGAACACAGCTAAATGCGGAACAATGTGGTAGCAAGATGCCACTTCAAGGGCAACTGGCGCGATGTAGTGCAAAACGCCTACTGTGGCCAGAAGGGACACTGTAATACCCAAATCCCGGGGCGCAGAATGCATTGGATGAAGCACATGGGTGGGACAAAACACTCAGGCACACACACCCTGACCTGGCACTCAACCAGAACCCCTCCCACAAACTACATACACATGGATCACAAACACATGCATGTGCACTCCCCGGACAATGCCTCGTAATCTGGCAGTTCTCCCACACCTTGGATCTGCTCCTCTGTGACGTAGGTCCCAGCAACATGCTCATGTAGAGTAAGTTCTATGTCCTCTTGTGGAGACCCACCTCCAGTCACCAGAGTTGCGGCATGACTTGAGGCCAGCTTTTTCTTTGCCCTACGCTTAAGGTCGTTCCAGCGCTTGAAGCACTCAACAGCTGTGCGCCTCATAAACCCAAGGGCACTTATGCTTTCCGCGATGGACTGCCAGTGTGCCTGACGTCGAGCAGGTGTAATCCTACACCCTGAAGTGACCAACATTTCGGCGTCATATTCGGACACATACTGCACAAGTGCATTAAATTCGGCATCATTGAAGGTAGGCTTCCTTGGCGTGCCGGACCGTGTAGCCGTGTCGGGGTCATCAGCCTGTACTTGACGAGCACTCTTCCTCTTTCTTTTTGTGGGTGGTGGGGATCCGGAGTGCCCTACGCCGCTCTGGACACTAGAGGCAGGAGCACCGGTGGACTGTGTAGTAGTAGTGTGCAATGGCACACTGACCACATGACTTTCTGCAGGCATTAGCTGAAGTGTGATGATGGCAGGGGGAACCTCAGTCTGATGTACAGGGACCAACACTGTCCTTGCTGGGGGAGTCAGAGCTGGGGTGGATGGAGCTGCAGCTGCCCCTGCAGCCACCCCCCCGCCTACTCGGGGCAGCAGATGACATGGCTGCCCCTGTACCACGTGGCCTGGTGACACTGGCTTGCGCCGGCACCCGTGGCCTAGACTTGGCGACCTGGAAGTCAGCCTTGGAGTCACCCTGTGCTAGGTCAGGTGCCACAACGGGCCGGTCCAACAAGGGCTGAGCAGGGATGGTGTCAGCCACGTTTGCCTCAACCATGGGGGGAGGGTGTGTGTCCCTGACTGGTCCCCCACATGTGGGGGGCTTGGGGGAGTCTGCAAATCCTGGCCACGTCCCCTACCGTGCCCACCACGCCCACCTCTTGAGGCTCGGCCACCTTTGCCACCCTTACCACTTGCTCGCCTCCCAGTCATGGCACTGATGGAGTTGTGCGTATGGGAGTTGCAGTGGACAATTGTCCTGGGCAATTGGGGTCAAAGGGGTAGCATACTAGATGGAATTCGTACCCAAGTGCTCTAGCAAGGCTGTATGTAACCCCTGGGGAAAGATGACGGGTCACGCAACGCACAGGCACCCCTAAAACAGAAAATGACGTCCACGCGACCCCTCGAAGACCACGTGCGTGGGAAAAGGAACCTGCACTACGCTGTGGCACCCAGAAACACAAAAATGAACGTATGCATGTCACACGCAGCCTTCAATGACCCCTGAAGAGGTACGCTACACACGGGGCTAGCACAGTTGGTAAATACGTGCGCGACTCACCGTCTGCCTGGGAAAAGAGCGTGAAAAATACGCGCGTGTGCGCGTTGGCAACACCCCCGCCAAAAGAAGAATTGTACACTGTCTGAGGAGACAGGACAAAAGGAGAAGTCAACGCTGTTTGAGGAAACAGGTCGAAGAGAAAATCAGAAAAATACTGACAGAGGTAACATGGAGTACGAACTAGAAACGCTGTGAAGTAAATCGCGTGTTAACCGACAAGAAGTACAGATTTCACCAACTCGCTCTCCACGGGAAGCACGTACAAGGAAATTACGTACTACATGCACCTTTTAAACCGCACTACACGTCCAACGTCACTTCCGCGTATACGCACTGAGGCACTATCCTCCAATTACGCGGGCTGACACTCGGACGTGCAGTTTTTGGTCTTGTAACATTCCCCCGGGTACAGGGACACGCCCGCGCGTGTCACGTTACAGACGCGCCTGCGCTGTCAGGGCCTTTGGTCCAATGGAATCGCGTACACAGGCCAATCGCGTGTGGAACTTCTCGCGCACCCCTGAAATACACGCGCCCAGGCAAATCGCATGTGGAACTTCTCGCACACCCCTGAAATACACGTGCCCAGGCCAATCGCGTGTGAAACTTCTCGCGCACCCCTGAAATACACACGCCCAGGCCAATCGCGTGTGAAACTTCTCGCGCACCCCTGAAATACACGCTCCCAGGCCAATCGCGTGTGAAACTTCTCGCGCACCCCTGTAATACACGCGCCCAGGCAAATCGCATGTGGAACTTCTCGCGCACCTCAGAAATACACGCACATGCTCCCCCAGGCCCGATCGCGTGTGGAACTTCTCGCGCACCCCTGAAATACACGCGCCCAGGCCAATCCCGTGTGAAACTTCTCGCGCACCCCTGAAATAAACGCGCACAGGCAAATCGCGTGTGGAACTTCTCGCGCACCTCAGCAATACACGCACATGCTCCCCCAGGCCCGATCGCGTGTGGAACTTCTCACGCACCCCTGAAATACACACGCCCAGGACAATCACGTGTGGAACTTCTCGCGCACCTCTGAAATACACGCGCCCAGGCCAATCGCGTGTGAAACTTCTCGCGCACCTGTGAAATACACGCGCCCAGGCCAATCGCATGTGGAACTTCTTGCGCACCCCTGAAATACACGCACACGCTCCCCCAGGCCCGATCGCGTGTGGAACTTCTCGCGCACCCCTGAAATACACGCGCCCAGGACAATCGCGTGTGGAACTTCTCGCGCACCCCTGAAATACACGCACACCCTCCCCCAGGCCCGATCGCGCGTGGAACTTCTCGTGCACCCCTGAAATCCACGCGCCCAGGACAATCGCGTGTGAAAACACCCGCGAGCCCCTGAAATACACGCACCCAGGCATATCGCGTGTGGAACTTCTCGCGCACCCCTGAAATACATGCGCCCAGGCCAATCGCGCACCCCTGAAATACACGCGCCCAGGCCAATCGCGTGTGAAACTTCTTGCGCACCTCTGAAATACACGTGCCCAGGCCAATCGCATGTGGAACTTCTCGCGCACCCCTGAAATACACGCACACGCTCCCCCAGGCCCGATCGTGTGTGGAACTTCTCGCGCACCCCTGAAATACACGCGCCCAGGACAATCGTGTGTGGAACTTCTCGCGCACCCCTGAAATACACGCACACGCTCCCCCAGGCCCGATCGCATATGGAACTTCTCGCGCACCCCTGAAATACACACGCCCAGGACAATCGCGTGTGAAAACACCCGCAAGCCCCTGAAATACACGCACCCAGGCCAATCGCATGTGAAACTTCTCGCGCACCCCTGAAATACACGCACACACTCCCCCAGGCCCGATCGCGTGTGGAACTTCTCGCGCGTGTAGAACTTTGGCACACATTTTTTTCTTGCGCAGGGACACTACCGCCTGCTTTCATGTGGCAGACATGTATGGGCCTGTGCGCGTGTTTGGCCGTGCGCTGTTTTTCCCTATTCGATTCCATGAATACGTGTTGTAGGCGAGCGTGTGGGCGTTCTGCGCACTTGCCTCCTGTACTTCCCCCGTGATGCCCACATTTTCACGAGTTGTTCCCCATTCTGCGTGTAACGCCCCGTGTTACGCCTACTTTTGTTATGTGCGCCGCGCTATGTGCGAATTCGCTGTGGCCTTATCGCACAGCGTTCGATGACCTGTGCGCCAGCGTGCGCCAGCGTGCGCCGTGCACTTTTTCAGCGCACATCCCACATTCTGCGCGTGCACGGACTTCCATGAATAGATGTGTGATGTTTTCTGTGCGATAATCGCACTTGCACTGCGATAATCGCACTTGCACTGCGATGTTCGCTATTTCACTGCGAATCGCACATTTTCGCACGCGTGCGCCGTTTTTTCGGCGCACGTTGATTCCATGAATCGGCCTGAAAGTTTCCCACACTGAGCTTCAAAGACAATCCACACCCTTTTACCCAACAAAGGAACCTTCCCTCTGCTCTCTGTTAAGAAACTGGCATGATGGTGTGAAAGGAAATAGGAGAGGCTCTCTGGCATGTGGCTCTGGGTAAGAGACAATGGAGTCCTTGAACTGAATGGAAATGCTAATTCGGGTGTGACTGACATCAACTGCCCTGGCAGGAAGACAAGCCATGTGACTCTCTGACTCAGCCAAGTTTTGGAGGCGGACCAGCCTGAAAATGTGGATTTGAAATTTGACTAAATATATGTTTAAGGAAAAGACTTATAAAATATTGTACCAAACTGACAAAAATATGAAACTTAGAGATTATTAAAATGAAAAATTCACTCACAGTTTAAAACTAATCTGGAATCTGTGCGACATTCAGAGACTGAACCACAACATTTTTAATATTGAAGCTATTGTGATCATGCTAGGAACATGAAAAATTACAGGAATATGCCCAGAGGGTATCTGCATGTATGTGTCAAAAACCGTACAGATCCGAAAATGTGTAACCAACCAGAAGCGTGAAAAATTGTCATTTATGAACCAAAACTTGTAGGAACATGAGACCTTGACAGAAACGTACCTTATGCAATCTTTGATGTGTATATGTATTATTAACAAGTTGTGCATATTGAAAATATGTTTTTTGGGAAAAATAGATTTTCTGGGTAAAAGCAAAGGAGAAGTTCTTCCCTAGATTGTAAATGGCAGCATCACGCTGACACATGATGACACCTCATGACACATTGTTCCTTTCTCAAATCAGGGGACGGGGAATTCTCTGACCTATCAGATCCTTAGAGGGTTATGCATACACAATCAGCCTCCCCACCCACTTTGGAAAATTGATAAATAGGGACTGCTGAGGACAGTCAACACACACTCTTCCACTCATCAACTGATCCACTGGCGAAGCACCCTCCAGGAAGATCCAGACTCCAGAACCAGACTCCAGCTCCAGACTCTAGAACCAGATTCTAGAACCCTGAAGCAGAGGCCTAATCCAAAAAGCTGAACCCTTTTCAGCAGGCCTTTAAAAATCTTGCAAACCTGATTTAACCCCTAACTTCCACTGGGCCTAACCTAATCCATTCAACAGCCTGGCTGAGCTGTTTGCTGCTTCTGGCCAACAACCTTTGCGAGAACCCAAGATCCAGATCAGTCCAGCAGAGCTGTAACCCAGAACCCATCATATCCAGTCCAAGAGGCAGCGCAGAAACCAGAGTGCTGAGAGCATAACCAAGCGCCTGAGACCTGTCCGGTGGCGTGGTGAAGTCCAGTCCAAACCTTTGACCAGATCCTTGATAGGTCCAGAGTTGTGAGTATTTAGCATAGAACTGTCCATAGTCATCTCTTAGTTTAAAGTAATCCATCCAAACCATTTCAACATATCCAGACTGCATTGTAGAATCTCTTTTGTCCATTCTGAATCCTTTCTCATTCATCTAATTCCGTGAGAATTGTTAGTGTAAGCCAACCTGCTTGTAATTCAAAGCGCAATTTCATTTGAAATCTTGACTCCTTTTGAGAAAAATCTACCTTCACTAAAACCTCTGTAACTTTTGAACCGTACATGCTAGGAACGAAATTTAAATGTCAATTTGAAGCCACCATCCTCAGCTTTCATATGAACCCAACTAGTCTTTCCATAATCGCGTTCCCTGCACGCGGAAAAGTTGCCGCGAATTTGCATTTGGCTCAATTTCACCGCCCGTAAAAACAGCTATTTCTTGCTTTCAACTTCTGTATTTCGTTTTCCATCGGCTAATCATTCTTTAATCATTGCTAGTGTTGACCTGACCCAATCCACAGCAACTCTCACTAGTTCTGAATCCCATTTAGCGAATTAAAATCATTTTTAGCATTTTTTCCATTCAATTCAAACCACATTTAAAAGCAATTGACCTGTTTTAAATCATTACTGTTCTCTCTAAGCTTGCTGGGGGGAATCGAGATTGAAACTGCAATTGTTGATTGTTATTCCTGAAACCTTTGTGCCTTCATTCCATCTACTCATGTTGCATATTGAGGGGAGTGAGTAACAGTGGGAAAGAGTGATCCCATTGTCTTTGATTGAAGTCATATCAAGATTTATTTCTGTGTTGCATTCCTTCCTATCATTGAAATTTCTTGAACCCATACAAAGTATTCACTGCTACATTATTCTTCCTATTCCTACTCCTAATTGATTAAAGATATTGTTTATATTGTCATATTACCCATTGCCGATCATTGTTCATATTCATAAGTGCGATATTCAGATATTATCCATATTTATAAAAGTGTGATATATATATTGTTCAATTCTTCAAATAAATATTTTAATTTGCAAAACAAACCTATTTCTTGGTGCAGTGAGACCGGAGAAATTCAAAGAGAGGGGCGTTATAAAAGGGTACATCATCCAGAATTAAAAGAACTTTTGACATCAAAATATATAAATAAGGGTTTACATTGGGCATTCCAATACTAGGCATTGATTTAGTTGGAGTGCTGGATTGAAATCACTTACAGATTGGTGGCTCGTAGCGGGATTTCTGGATTAGAAATACCACTTATGCAGCTTAATACACTGTGCTAACTGACAGGATGCATAAATCATATTGGGCTACCACGCTGTGTTACACTGTAAAAGCACCCCTCAAAAGGGAACGCTCTAAGGAAACGGTCTGTTTTGCGAAGATAAAATAAACGTCTGTAAGTCAGGAAGGAAATTAATATTTCCAAAATGGCGACATTGGTAGACATCAAAATGGCTAGAGAACACCTTTTGCATAAGTTATTTGTGAGAGGTGAATGGACTGAGCAGGATCAGAATGTGTGGTTGCAGGCAATCACACAACAGATCACTGTAACAGGGATAGATAACTGGAGAGATCAGGGTCCCTTACATGTGGCCCTGAGTGAACTATATATGGCTCCTAAGGCGAAGGATGAGCAAAATAAGATTGCCAAGATGGCGGCATATCTATATTTATCTATGGGAGCCATACAGGATAAATATGCTGAAGGCCAAGATCTGGTAAGTAGGCATCTGGTGGCATTAGAAAAGGCCCAATCTGATCTGGACTCTTCTGAGCAGAGGCTGCAGAGGAGCCAGGAGTCAGAAAATGAAAGCAGCAGTATATAGTTCAAATAAAAGAGGATATGGGTATCCTGCAACAGGAAAAGGCAGAACAGGATACCAGAATTCTGGCCTTGCAGAAGGAGTACCAAGAAGGTTTGGACTCCCTATTGCAGAGCCAGATAAAGCTGGAGCAACAACTGGATTTCAACAGGGCATGCGCAGAGCAGATAGTCACCCTGCAAAGCCACCTAGATAGAGAGATGGCAGAGAGCAACAAATTAATTCTGAAAGACCTGGACACCAAGGCAGAATTTGAGGAAAAGCGCCAGAAAGCTGGTGCCCTTCAAAGACAGAGGGACGATCTGGCGGCACAGAGGCAGGCTCTTGTGCAGGAAAGGCACACCTTAGCCCAGGAAGTCTGTCACTTAAAAGGGAACCTGGAAGAAAATCACTGGGCCCTCCAGAGACTGGGTGACCTCCAAAAAGAGCCTGATAGATTGTTAGAGCACACCAGGAGGTTGAAGGATGCTCTGGCAAGAAAGGAGCAGGCCGGTATGGACAGGACTCAGGAGTTAACCCTCCTGCACCAAAGTCTGGCCCAGTACTCAAAGACAAACCAGGAAGCACAGAGAGAAAATGAGGCTCTCTGTGAGAAAAATGATAGGCTCCACCGGCAGGTAGCCATGCAAGAGAGAGTGATAGAGACTAATAAGGCCTTGATTGAGTAACAGAAAGCTCAGGTTCTTGCATGGCAACAGGGAGCAGGGGCTGATAGAGATGAGGTTCGCTGGGAAAGGGGACACCTGAGCATAATCTCAGGAACCCTAGGACCAGAGGCCTTCATCTCTCCCAGTCCCTGGACTCTGCCACCCCCATGTCCACTGGCACACATGAGCCCAGGGCCACAGGGATGGCAGATTACTATCCAGTGAAGAGTATGGGGCTCATAGACTAGCACCTCCCAGGAATGGATGGGCGGGCATCTGGGTATGGGTACCCAAGCACTGTGAAGTTTAGTGGGGAACCCCATGAGATTAGGCACACTAAGGGCATCTTGAAAACCTCTGCCCAGCTAGGACAGTGTGGAGTGGTGCCCATCAAATCCTGGGAGCAAGGAGGAATCAGAAGACTCCTCTGTGCACCCCAGGACACAGGAGACTAGGTCCCCCCATTCTGCCAGCCATTCCCACGCGCGCAGAATCCGGGAGAACCTAGAAGACCAGACGGGCACCTCTGGGAGCAATACTTCTGAGTCAGAGGAGGATTGGACCAGGGTTACCCGAACCAAGAAGGCCAATAAGGCAAAAAGGGCCTTGCTTAAGGACCCCTTAAAACAAATTAAGGCAATAAGACGCGTCATAACGCCGTATCATAAGAACGCTAAGTATTCCGTTCGGGAGCACTTAGAGCTCTTTGAGCAGATGATGGAAACTTTCCATTTGAAAGACAGCAGTAGCTGCATTCATTATGTGAAATGGACCTTTTCACCAGAATACTCCAGTTTCTTTGTGGGGCTGGAGGACCAAAATCATTCAAGATGGTCCACATATAGGGCGGCCATCTTGAAGCATTTTTCTGTTCACAGAAATCCCCAAGAGGCTCGCAAGGCAGCCTAAAACTTGCAATGTGGGGAGGATCAGGCCCCACAAGAATTTGTGCAGGAATGAAAGCGTGCCTTTGCGCGGACTACCAGAAGGGTGCGCATGGACAGCAAAGAATTTTTCAATACTTTTTTCCATGCTCTACCATAATACATCATGACCCAGCTAGTGAGAGAGTTTCATGAGAAAAGATCACTAGACTGGGTCATTGAACAGGCCACCAGAATCTATGAGGTGCAAAGGCCCATAGAAAACAAAAATAATGCTAAAAGCCGGAAAACAACCAGCACCCCTGCTGCTGCTAAGGTGGCAGAGGTAAAGGTTGCCCCCATTTTGGATTTGGAGATGGGGGTGCCTAAAAACCCGCCTGCACAGCAGAATAATCCCAAGCCCAGAAGGCCCTCAGGCCAGTCACAGACAGGGAGCCAAGGAGGTAGTCCCACAAATGGGATCCCTCACTCCCCTGACTATATTAGTACCCGTTACAAGGGCAACAGACCCATCCTGGGTTATGTGTGGACTCCTCCAGCCCAAGGGCGGGGGGGATCCAACCAAGTAGCACCTAACCCAGGGAACTTCCCTCCTCACTTCCCCCAGGAGGGCAGAAATTCCCCAAATCCTGGGCAGAACTTTTTCCCCAGGTACCCACAAAGCTTTCATCCCCAGAACAATCCATCCTTCTTTCCCCACTTTCCTGAGCCCAGACAACCTAATCCGGGAGAGGGGAGGCCAAGGGTGGAGGGGTACCCAGATCTTCCCAACCCGGGGTATTACCAGAGAAGGGTTAGATGGCCTTCCCGGGATCAGCCCAGGGGAGAAATGAGAATCCCATATCAGGCAGAGCAGGTTTCACAGCTAGAGTGCCAGGTCCAAAACATGGCTCAGGATCTGGGTCGCATGCTGAGGGCTCAGCAGAATCCTCAGATGAACATGCCGGCGCAGAATGCCCCAAACTCTGGACCTGGTGCTCTAGAACAATGACGGGGGCAACACCCCGACAACCCACCGGTTCCCAGGGAGGAGGCATAAGGGGAAGGGGGGTAAAGCCTTGGAGGAAGCTTCCTTCCCCCAGTTGTAAAAAGCCCCTGGAAACCCAGGAACTGGAACAAAAATCTCCTGCCCCTGAAAGACTGCCACCCAAGGAGCAGAGGGGGGGTAGGAGAAACAAAGGATCCAAACAGACCCATTTTGTCGACGAGGTACAAATCTTCCAATTTGAAGGAGAGGGATCCTCATAGGATCCTGTGAAAAGGATCTTATCATTCAGAGATGGGGGAACTCCTCCAAAGGAAAAATGGGTCCCAAAGGATTCAAATCCAGACTGGGTAGATGTGGGGACTGACCTAGTGCCGCCCATCATCCAATCCCAGAACCAACAGCATGAAAGTCCCCTGGTTCAAACCCATCCTGGCGACTGCCTCCAGAAAGGGGGGGGGGCAGCCCAGAACCAGAACCAGGGGAACTCAAAACTTCTCCCATCTCTAGTTGCCACCTTTTTCTTTCAGATTCCCTAGGTTTCCCACAGAATTCTGCCCAAATCTCTTCTCTCTCAATGTCCAAAACTAGAAAATTAACCCACCAGTTGTACAAAAATGTGCATTATCTGTGCCTCCTTGCGGAGAAGGAGGGAAGCTACTGTGCCCCGGTTCAAGTACAGGGGCAGGGTACAATTTTCGCACTGGTGGACACTGGATCCCAAGCTACCCTTCTGTCCAAAAAGGCCTTTGATCAACGGAATTCAGGAAGGGGGGAGAATTATCAAATTCCCCTCACCTCTCTTCCTGGACAACTTCAGAACTTTGACCGGAAGGAAATTCCCGTCTAGGGGACTGCGGATTTGGACATTAAAATTTGGCGACACAAGGTGAAACACCCGGTCATAGTTGTGACTCCAGAGGGCACCCCTTGTTTACTAGGGAATTAGCTCCTGAGAAGGTTGTCACCCCTAATAGGCTGTGTAAACAAGGTCCTCTGGACACAGACTAGCCGACCAATAAAATTAAGTGTCAACCATGTTAGTTTAAACGGCACCTGCCAAATGGTTGAACAAAAATCTGACCAAGTAGAATTTAACTTTCAGAACAACCAAATTCCAGACCTGACAGTAATAGTAGTAGGACAACAGACTGGTGATGGGGGGTCCTCTCTATTTCTGAAAGTCAACCTTCCTTCCAGTTTAAGGTGGCATTCCACACTGGAAGGAAACACTCTGAAATTCTTTACCAATCCACAATCAGACATTCACACTCCTATAGTCCAGAAAGATGAGAAATCAGCTCAGAGCCTGGTTGAGATTTAGCAAATTGGAGAGCAGTTGTTCATCCCTGTTCAGTTAAATGAAGGGAAGGACTCTGTTCTCGCCCGAGTTTGTGTGAACAATGGTAAGAGCTTCATCAGCGAAGCCATGTTCCGCCAACTCCCAAAAGATCCAGCCATTCCCACATTCAAACTGATAGATAAATGGGAAATGGACTGGAAACACCCAATTCCAAACACTTCCTGCCAAGCAGGTGTATGCTCAGAATCTCCATAGGCAACAAGAGCATAGTCCATAATTGTTGGGTCGTGCGAGACGTCACTGCTGCCTTTACTTAGGCAGTGACATTCTCAATCGCTTTGCCATTAGTTTGGACCTAATAAAAATCAAAGCTTGGTCCCGATTAGTAGATAACCCATGGGTTTTGATGATCCAGAGAAAGCCTTTTGGAAGCTCAACTGCTGCCTTATGAAGTTGAAATTCAGATTGGAGAGGAAGTCACCATCCCAGAAAGGACCCGACAATTCTCCCTGGAAGTGAAAGTTAAAAGAGGACAGAAATTGAAAAACCCTGATGCCTATATTCATCTAAATGCTTACTTCCAACAGCAAGGGTTGGGGGTATACCCAACTCTACTAGTCAATATAGAACATGACACCATTCCAATAAAGGTGGATAACAGTGACTTAAAGAGTATCACTCTAGCCGTAGGCACCATTATTGGAATGGCAGTTGATGACCGCCATTTTTCCATTGTTATAGGCAATGAACTGTTAGGACCAATCCCCAAGGACTGTTTTGACAGTGAAAGTGATGACAACACAACACCAGACAGGATCTTTACCCGGCATGGGCGGAACTTCCTGGTGTACACTTCCTGCCCTTATGGCAAGGAAGATGTGACTTGTGACTTCAGGAGGGATGAGGTGATTTTCCAGGTCCATGAGGGCTGCCTTTCCTACCTGAAGCCATCAGTCCAAATCAGCACTGTGACCAGGGACTTCTCCACCCAGCTGGAGGAGGCCGCTGAGATGGCAAAACCAGAAGTCTTTCCAGGCTTCAGGCAGATGGTTGAAGAGAGAGTCAACCTAGCTGATGCCTGCAAGACTCTGGAGCAGAAGCAAAAATTGAAACAAGTTTTCTTGGATTTTCAATATCTCTTTGCGGTGGACTCATATGACTGTGGTCGCACCGACATCCACACAACAACAATTCCCACGGACCCTGGCATGACTCCAGTGTTTGTGAAGCAATGCCGCTTGCCCCTCACATCTATGGAGTGCCTTACTGAAATAATTAAGAACCTTGAGTCCCGTGGGATAATCCGTCCGGTCCACAGCATCTTCAATAATCCGGTGCTGAGGATATTGAAGCCAAACGGCCAGTGGAGACTCTGCGCCGACCTTAGGGAGCTCAACAAACGGGTCCATACTTTCCGATGGCCTCTTCCCTACATTGACCAAGGGCTGGCCCAGATCCAGGGGTCACAGGTATTCACTGCAAAAGACCTGACCAATGGATACTGGACTGTACCTGTCAGTAGGGAGGACCAATACAAGCTGGCCTTTACCTTTGGGGGGCAGCAGTACACATGGACCCGGAGTCCCTTCGGATACATCAACTCTGGCAATGAATTCAACATTTTTCTACATAAGGCCATGCCCAACCTGGGTGAAAGGGGTAACTTGGCTTATGTAGATGATGTCCTCATCAAAAGCTCAACTGTGGAGGAACACGTAGCAGAGATCCGTTATGTTCTGACACAGTTGAGGGCTGCCGGAGCAAAACTTTCCTTTCAAAAGGCACAGTGGTGTAGAACCCGTGTAAATTTCTTGGGGCATGAGATTACTCCTCAGGATCTCTGTCCCCAGGAAAAGAAAGTGGAAGCCCTCCAGAAATTGAAAGACCCCACAACTCTGCGGGAACTAAGGGGCCTCCTTGGACTGACTAATTACAGTAGAAAGTTTATTGAGGGCTACGCAGAGATCACAAGACCCCTGATTCATCTTTTGAAGGGGGGGTCAAGTGGGAATGGGGCCCTGAACAAGCCGAGGCAGTAAGACAACTCAAAAGAAGTCTCTCACAAGCGCCTTGCCTAGCTTACCTGGTGAAAAACAAGGAGTTCTTCTTGGAGACAGGGTTCTCTAATACATGCTTGAATGCAGTATTATACCAAAAGCATGACAAGGTCAATAAAGTAATCTCCTATTCGAGTAAAACTTTATCCTCCGTGGAGGAAAAATTCAACGATTGTGAGAAAGCACTCCTGGCAACGGTGTGGGCATTGAAGAATTACCACTTGTTTATCCAAGGGGAACACATCATAGTGGAGACTCCACACCGGCCTCTGCAATATCTCCAAAGTGACAGGATCCGGGCCGGAAATGTGAGTAATTCCCAAATTACTTCCTGGATTCCGTCAATCCAAGGCTTTCCTGTAAAGGTCAGATATGTCCAAAACAAGAAGAGTCCCCTCGCGCAAGGTCTGGCTGACTTGCATGATTGTGCCAGAGAAAACTGTCTCGAGGACGAAAGTCTAAAAATCAAGGACAACATGGAGGCATACCTCAATTCCCCACACAAAATCTTTGAAGAAGACAAGTGTGAGGGAATGCCAACTGTCTACGTGGATGGATGCTCTTATCATGTTGACAACAACGGGGAAAAAAACTTGTGGCCGTCGTAGGGAATGCATGGGTGAATGCGATCCCAGAACCCTCCGCCGGGTACAAGATTGGTCCCCGAAGTAGTCAAGTGGCAGAGTTGATGGCTGTACATCAAGCCATCCTCACTGCTGTCCAACATCAACTCCACGAACTGGTCATAATCACTGATTCGGATTATGTACGGAACGGGTTCGTGGAGCACCTGGTTAACTGGAAAACCAGAGGCATGTTATGTGCTAATAACAAACCCTTGAAACATGGGAAGTTAATCCAAAATATTGAAGATCTGGTCACCTCGAATGGGATGACCATCTACTGGAAAAAGATCAAGGGTCATTCCAAAGTAGAGGGACCAGACAAAACTTGAAATGACCTAGCTGATCAGCTGGCCAAAACCGGGGCCATCCAAGGGGATCTAATAGAGATCGAGTCCCTGTTGGGGGAAATCCAGGTCACTGCTATCACTAGGTCCCAGACAAATGCTCACAATGATCTCTCAACTGCATAATGGAGTAAGGAGACCCCAGATGCTGATTTAATTACAGCTCAGAAGGGGGATCCAATAATTGGTAAGTTTTATCAACACATTGAGGACCCTGAGAACTTTCCCCTGACGGATACCGATTACATAGGGAAAGAGGACCTCAGAGTGTTGATGAAATATCCAAAAATTTTCCGAATCCAAGACGATTTGTTGGTAAGGAAATCCCTAGCTGGCCATGATCAGTGGATGGTTCCTACCTCATTCCAAAGCCTGATGTTAAGTCACGCCCATGATGCGGCCACAGCCGGTCATAGGGGCTTTCATACAACACTTGAAATCTTAAGAGAGGTTGCATACTGGCCACACATGGGGCAGGACCTCGACCAATACTTGAAGAGATGTCTTGTGTGTGCACAATTTCAGCCAACATCCCTCACACACCTCTCCGTGCACCTCTCCAAAAGAGGGGGATGACACTAGCATGGTGAGATTTGCAAGTCGACTTTATCGGGCCCGTGATTCGCTCCTCTAGGGGAAACAAGTACATGTTGACCGTGACATGCTTGTTTACTAAATGGGTGGAATGTCTCCCGGCCCCAAACTGCAAGGCAGAAACAGCAGCTGCCGTGATGATCAACCACATCTTTTCGCGTTTTGAACTACCCCAAAGGATCGAGTCAGACAGAGGTAGCCATTTCACCAGCGAAGTAATGACAAAGATGTGGGAGATACTTGGGGTTAAAAGGAAGCTACACATTGCTTACCAGCCAGCCTCTAGAGGTGCAGTCGAGAGATACAATAGAAAAATTGTGAGCATATTGAAAACGTTTGTGTCAGATTCTGGGCCAAGTTGGGATATTCGATTACCTCTTGTCCTAATGGCCATCAGATCTACCCCTTCATCTGCAACTAAAATGTCACAGTTTGAGCTGATGACTGGACGCAGGATGGTGCTCCCCAGCATCTGCTCTACAGAACTCAAGAGCAGACATTGATCAATGCCTCCACAACTCATGAGTATGTTGAAAATCTAAGAAAACACCTTCAACATGCTTTTGCCTATGCTCAGCGAAATCTAGAAAGATCAGCCGACAGCATGAAGACCCACTATGACTTGAAGACTACCATAAAAGAATACAATGTAGAAGGCTAGGTCTACTTATAAAATGTCCAAAGGAACCAGGCCAAACAGTGAACATTTTTGCCTACCTGGAGGGGTCCTTTTGAAATTATACACAAAATCTCACCAGTCCCCTACAAAATCTGAATCCCCAAAGGCAGTTTGGCAGAAGGGGAAGACAAGTGGGTCCATATTAACCAACTAAAGTGCTGCCATCCTAGGCACACTCTGCAACAACTGGAGGAGTCTTATGGAACCTCAGAGGGGGTCACTCCAGATCCATAAAATTCCAACTCTAAAATATTCCATATATAGTCTATAAAATACAATAATAAAAATGTGTCCTGATTTATCAAATGTATGTGTCCACCCCACTACATTAATAGTGGTGGGGAAATGTCCATGAATATGTTTTTGCTTTGTCATCCTAGGATTGATAAACCATGGGGACGGAAACCAAGGAGGACTACCCAGGGACCGGGAGCAAAGATCCGAGGGGCCCGGAGTATCGCTCAATACTCACATCAGGACTGGCGAGGAGAACCGATCAATCCACCTTTGACGGAGGAAAAGACGATGAACTTTGCCATTTGTGGAATCAGAAGAGATGAAACTGACATGCCAGTCTTGCGAATTTTCATTAATGGACGATGAATTACAAATCACAAGAGGGGGGCTTGTGGGATGTTTCAACCCACTAGTCCAGGTCCTACAACATTCCTGTGCGCTGCTTGCATCAGGAACATCAGAATGGGCGCCGGAGAGCATTTTGCTCGCTAAAAATCATCCAGAAGTGCACAGTAAAAATCTGAAAAATAGGCCGCCATCCACTTTTGCCTATGTCAGTGGTAACACAGGAGACCACTGCTAAATCCCATCATTTGGCTTCCCACAGAGCAAGGCTGATTGCAAAAGAAACACAGAGCTGTGTGAAAATCCGTTTTTTCTTGGTTGTCAAATTTGCAAAAATTCATGGCTCACAAACCACCCAAAAGATCCAACCTCCTGTTGAATGTTGAACATCATTCTACTCCAAGAATCCACATAAATATAATGTCAGCAGAAGTATATGTTATCTGAACAAAGTCCACTTTTGAAGATGGTTGCTGGAAATCTGTCACAAACTAAGAAATTGGTTGATGTATTTGTTAAAAAGGTAATTTATATTTTAGGACAAGACAATTTCAGACATTGGCCCTCATTCCGACCCTGGCGGAGAACCATGGTGCAATTTGCACCATGGTCCATGGCGCAAAGCTGCCAACTCCGCCATGGGGGTTGGCGGACTTACCGCCCCATTCCGACCTTGGCGGGGCGGTAAGTCCCCAATCCCCATTTTACCCTTCCCCATTCCCATTTTTGCCCCATAGGGCATAATGGGAGTGGGGAAGGCGTTAATTACGCCACCGTAAATTACGGTGGCGTAATTAACAACAAGGTCCCGTAGCGCCATGGATTTTTCTGCCCGGAAAAAGCAGGCGAAAAAAGCCCCATGGTGCTACGGGAACTCGTAGTAAGGCGGAAGGATACGCCATGATTTACGCTGGCGTAAACCCTTTCCGCCAGGGTCGGAATGAGGGCCATTGTGTTTAAAAAGTTAAAATTTCCCACACTGAGCTTCAAAGACATTCAACGCCCTTTTACCCAACAAAGGAACCTTCCCCCTGCTCTCTGCTAAGAAACTGGCAGGATGGTGTGAAAGGAAATGGGAGGGGCACTCTGGCATGTGGCTCTGAGAAAGAGACAATGGAGTCCTTGAACTGAATGGAAATGCTAATTTGGGTGTGACTGACATCAACTGCCCTGGCAGGAAGACAAGCCATGTGACTCTCTGACTCAGCCAAGCTTTGGAGGTGGGCCAGACTGAAAATGTGGATTTGAAATTGGACTAAATATATGTTTAAGGAAAAGACTTATAAAATATTGTACCAAACTGACAAAAATATGAAACTTAAAGATTATTAAAATGAAAAATTCACTCACAGTTTAAAACTAATATGGAATCTGTGCGACATTCAGAGACTGAACCACAACATTTTGAATATTGTAGCTATTGTGATTATGCTAGGAACATGAAAAATTACAGGAATATGTCCAGGGGGAATGTGCATGTATGTCTCAAAAATCGTACAGATCCGAAAATGTGTAACCAACCAAAAGCACGAAAAATTCTCATTTATGAACCAAAACTCGTAGAGACTTTGACAGAAACGTACCTTAGGCAATCTGTGATGTGTATATTTATTATTAACAAGTTGTGCATATTGAAAATATGTTTTTTGGGAAAAATAGATTTTATTGGTAAAAGCAAAGGGGATGGTCTTCCCTAGATTGTAAATGGCAGCATCACTCTGACACATGATGACACCTCATGCCACACTGTTCCTTTCACAAATCAGGGGACAGGGAATTGTCTGACCTAGCAGATCCTTAGAGGGTTGGGCAAAGACAATCAGCCTCCCCACCCACTTTGGAAAATGGATAAATAGGGACGGCTGAGGACAGGCAACACACACTCTTTCACTCATCAACTGATCCACTGGTGAAGCACCCTGCAGGAAGATCCAGACTCCAGAACCTGACTCCAGATCCAGACTCTAGAACCAGACTCTAGAACCCTGAAGCAGAGGCCTAATCCAAAAAGCTGAACCCTTTTCAGCAGGCCTTTAAAAATCTTGCAAACCTGATTTAACCCCTAACTTCCACGGGGCCTAACCTAATCCATTCCACAGCCTGGCTGAGCTGTTTGCTGCTTCTGGCCAACAACCTTTGCTAGAACCCAAGATCCAGATCAGTCGAGCAGAGCTGTAACCCAGACCCGTCAGATCCAGTCCAAGAGGCTGCGCAGAGACCAGAGTGCTGAGAGCAGAACCAAGCGCCTGAGACCTGCCCGGTGGCGTAATGAAGTCCAGTCCAAACCTTTGACCAGATCTTTGACGGATCCATTTTAAACCAGAGTTGTGAGTATTTAGCATACAACTGTCCATAGTCATCTCTTAGTTTAAAGTAATCCATCCAACCCATTCCAACATATCCAGACTGCATTGTAGAATCTCTTTTGTCCATTCTGAATCCTTTCTCATCCATCTAATTCTGTGAGAATTGTTAGTTTAAGCCAACCTGTTTGTAATTCAAAGCGCAATTTCATTTGAAATCTTAACTCCTTTTGAGAAAAATCTACCTTCACTAAAACCTCTGATACTTTTGAACCGTACTTGCTAGGAACGAAATTTAAATGTCATTTTGTTTTTCCGTAATCTCGTTTCCTGCACACAGAAAAGTTGCAGTGAATTTGCATTTGGCTCAATTTCACCACCTTTAAAAAAAGCTATTTCTTGCTTTCAACGTCTGTATTTCGTTTTCCATCTGCTAATCATTCTATAATCATTGCTTGTGTTGACCTGACCCAATCCAAAGCAACTCTCACTAGTTCTGAATCCCATTCAATTCAAACCACTTTAAAAGCAATTGACCTGTTTTAAATCATTACTGTTCTCTCTAAGCTTGATGGGGGGGAATCGAGATTGAAACTGCAATTGTTGATTGTTATTACTGAAACCTGTGTGCCCTCATTCCATCTATTCATATTGCATATTGGGGGGAGTGAGTAACAGTGGGAAAGCGTGATCCCATTGTCTTTGATTGAAGTCATATCAAGTTTTTTTTCTGTGTTGCATTCCTTCCTATCATTGAAATTTCTTGAACGCATACAAAGTATTCTCTGCTACATTAGTTTTCCTATTCCTACTCATAATTGATTAAAGAGATTGTTGATATTGTCATATTACCCATTGCCGATCATTGTTCATATTCATAAGTGTGATATTCAGATATTATCCATATTTATAGAAGTGTGATATATATATTGTTCAATTCTTCAAATAAATCTTTTAATTTACAAAACAAACCTATTTCTTGGTTCAGTGAGACCGGGGGAATTCAAAGAGAGGGGCGTTATATAAGGGTACATCATCCAGAATTAAAAGAACTTTTGACATCAAAATATATAAATAAGGGTTTCCATTGGCCATCCATACTAGGCATTGACTTAGTTGGAGTGCTGGATTGAAATCACTTACAGGTGAAAAAGGGGGCCCCTTTCTGGATGAGACACGATACCTCAGCAGTACTGCATGACTCGATCCCTGGATGGTGAGCCCACGGTCCGAGGCGGCATCTTGACGAGGGTCCACATATCGAGGTGGGCAGATTTGCCAAAATCACCAACCATGTGGGTCCTTTGAGTTCTTAGAAATCCGATCGGACCCCCTTAGAATTTCGATCAAATGAGTCGTGACCCGATTCTTAAGTATCCTGATAATTTGTTTTGGCGCATTGCACTCGCGAGTACTATTATTGACCAGGTAACACCAGTAATTTGGTATGCCTGAGAAATTGTCTGCCTGCTTCAGGGCATTATTCCGCAAGGACAGATAATCTTTGGAATTTGGCTGACCGGCACCAATGGAAGGGTCGCCGGCGTGTACTATGTACTGCAAGCACGGCATTGGTAGTATAGTGTTTAATGATATTTGGCACTGACAAACTAGACATGCTTCCGAACTTCAGTGGCCAATTAATGGTAGTTTTGAAATTCCTCGCATAGAATACTTAGAATCTATATTATTAAAGAAAAAGGCTAGACCTGCAGCATTTGATGTAATGCAGAATTGGAAGCAAGAAGCTATGCAGCATCTTAAAAGTAGGGAAAAACATGCACAGCGTCATATGACCAATGCCGAAAAAGCGTTGTTGTATGATCAAAATAAACAGTCTGAGTCAGTTAGGAGTATGGATAGGGCTTTTTCACTTAGTATTCAGAAAATGTATCCTTCTAAAGACTTTCATGTATCTGATGAGTTGATTGATAAACTTCTAAATGAACAAAGGCCTGGTGCCACTGCGCCATCTCCGTATGTTCCTCTTCCTGTTGTTTTGCCTCTTCCTGTTGTTATTCCTCCTCCCGTAGTTCCTCCTGCTCCTCCTATCACTCCTCTTGTTGTTCCTCTTCCTCCGGTTGTTGTTTCTCCTCCTATTAATGCTCCTCTACTTGCTCCTCCACCTTTGTCTACTGTAACAGGTTTGGTAGATTTGGCTTCTCCACCAGTATTAGCACCTTTGTCACCGAATGTACAAGATTTGTCTACCCTTCATCTTCCAAGTGGTTCTGTACCGCTTGTAGTTGATAAGGGAGTAGAATCAAGGATTGTAACTCGTAATACTGTACCGAAAGAGAGAAAAGCACGATTTGGTTGCATGGGCTAGACAATGCATGGAGACGGGTGAACAAGCTGATGTTTTTGCCACACTCTCTAATCTAGCAAGTTTTCCTGAGAAAAAAACGTTTTTATTGAAGGGTTGGGAATTCATTTATGTATAATGTGGAACAAACTAGATGATATAGATCTCCCACAAGGGTTGAGGGATCTGAATGTTTTAGCATATTCAAGAGATACTGCCGAGAAGGAACATGAGCACGCCGAGAGGGATTTTGAGTATAGAAGGGAGTTGGAAAGGTTACGAAATGAAGATATTGATGGTGATAGTTTGGACGCTGTGTTTGTACAGAAATGGTTCCTTCGATTAGTGAACGATATGTCGATAACTCCTGTAGAAGTATATGACATGTATAGTCAGTATACGCCAGAAATGCAGAGGAAAGTGATACAGAGAATGGTATAATACCTGCAGGATGAATGCATAGAAAAAATATTTGTTGTCCCGCAGAATTATTGAATATTTACAAGAGAGCTTTTTCGTTTGACACTTCTTCGGCTGCTTTAGCACTCGATCTAGCTCTGCTGCTCAGTAAGTGTTTGGAGTTGCCTACTTCTCAGTGGCCTATGAGAGAGGTTCCGCCGACATTTGTCCCAAAGGTTGAGATTCCAGCTAATGCCGTAGCAGATACACCTGCTCAAGACATTCCTGCACATTATGTGTCGCAGTTTGTTCACATCCCGTTCTCGAGACAGGAAGTGAACACCATTAAACAATCCATTCCCGATATTAGAAAGAATCCAACAGGGTTCTATAAAGAGATAGAGTCTGTCTTGCAGTGATCAGTATTTACCTTGAGCGATATTGATTTGTTATTTCCCGTGCTCCTACCTGTTGATTTGTGGAAACAAATTAGGACTGTAGACGATGTACCAGGGTTAGGGGATACATGGGATAATATGGTTAGACTAGATAGGGAAAGGCCAGCGGGCAAGAGACCGCCGCAAGTAATACTGACTTTGCCTGATAGGATAGTCACAAAGCTTAAAGTTATAATTCCTGAAAGAAGGATTATTTGGGACAAACTTACTGCTTGTGTCCAAGGGAAATCTGAGGGTGATACCGAATTCTTTAATCGGTTCGAACAAGTGTTTTCGGATTTCAGTGGACAAGATTTGAGCACAGAGTCTGGGAAATGACTATTCGTGGACAAATTTCTGCGTGGATTGCTGCCTGACAGCCAGTCGCAAATTATGTCTTCGTAGAGCGCTTGGCAAGCTAAGTCTCAGTCAGAAGTATTGCATATGGCTCAGTACTATGAGAATCATGTCAACAACGAAAAAGAAAGAATTGAAAAGAGAAAGGGAGACCTGAAAACAAATGTTCTATTACAACAAATTGTTAGAGGCCCTAGAGGGGGTACTTCACAATTTAGGGGTCAGTATGCTCCACAGGGAAAAGCCCCATTGGTTCCTGTAAACGTGAACCAGTGTGCTTATTGCAGACAAGAGGGTCATTGGCGTGCACAATGCCCGATCCTCCAGCAGAGGTCGAATAACGCATTTGGTGCCATGGGTAGACGATCCAGAGGCTTCCCTGGGACAGGGGGTCCTGCTAGAAGTCAGTTTTCACAAAATCTGCAACCTTTTACGCAGGATAATCAGGCACTGAGTGTGGATTATAGAAACATTTTTGATCATCCTTCTGCTGCTTACCGCTCTGAAGAACTTCCTTTAGACGATATTCTGTTTCATTAGGATTGGCCGAAGCAGGGTTTGGAACCGATGCCTATTCCCGTTGATCAGAAAGGTCCCTACGTTGAGATGATAGTGGGAAATAGGAAACATCTATTCTTGATAGATACAGGAGCACAACAGTGTTCCATTGACCATTTACGGGTTCCAAACATTCCACTGTCAGGGCAAACCAATGTTTCTGTAGGGTTTTCTGGTACACCAGTAGTCTGTCCAGTTTCTTTGCCGGTACCGATTACATTGGGTCCATTCGCAGACCACTGTCCATTTCTTTTGACTACGAATTGTGGAGAGAATTTGTTGGGGTTGAATCTGTTGAAGGAATTAAATGCGGTAATTCATTGTTCTTCGGATGGTGTGCGTTTGACGATTTCACCACTGCAACTTTCTGTCTCTCAGTTGTTGACCAGACCTTTGACGAAAGGAATTTAGAGATGTTCTGGAGTATTTGTGGGCAATTAATGATAATGATGTTGGTGTTTTACAAATTGAACCTGTTAAGATCATTTTGAAACATGGAGTAAAGTTGCCACGTATTCCCCAGTATAAGATCTCGGTTGATGGCGAGCAAGCTTTGAAATGCATAGTCTCCGATTTTGTGCATCGTGGGGTAATTGAGGAAATTGCAGGTAGTTTGTGCAATAGTCCGATTTTGCCCGTGTAAAAAAAAGGCGATAATGCAATTTCTTTTCGTTTCATTATTGATTTACGTGCCATCAATAAGATTGTTGCTCCACAATTTCCCATTGTGCCTGATGTGACGACAATATTTACTATGATTCCGGCTTCTGCTACTTACTTTAGTGTTGTGGATCTTAAGAATGCTTTTTTTAGCATTCCTATACACAAAGATAGTAGAGATCTCTTCGCGTTCACCTTAGGGGGACGCTCGTTTATCTTCACCCGTGCGCCGCACGGTTACACGGAAAGTCCTGGCATCTATAGTAGGGCTTTGAAAGAGCAGCTTGATACACTTGAGTTGCCCACCACTTGTAGACTGCTTCAGTATGTAGACGATCTACTTTTAGCTGCTGACTCAGAGAGTACCTGTAAGGAGGGCACCGTGTTGTTGCTTATTCACCTAGCACAACATGGACACAAAGCTTCACTCAAAAAGTTTCAGTATTGTCGACAGGAGGTTGCTTATTTAGGCTATCTCCTGTCAAAGGAGGGAAGAAGGTTGATGCCTGAGTGGATAAAAATCATTTCTAGCATGTCTGTCCCAAATACACAGAAGGAAGTCAGAGCCTTGATAGAAATGGCTTCTTACTGTAGGCAGTGGATCCCCAACTTCTCGTTAACGATTAAACCAATTTTGGATTTTGACAAAGAAGGGCATTTCTTTGCCATTTCCGTGAAACTTGGAACAACAACAAGCGTTTGATCTGCTCAAGACTGCACTGCGCTCGGCACCAGTTTTGGGCACACCAAATTATGAAAAGGCCTTTGTGTTGTATGTGCATGAACATGATGGATGTGCTTTGGCTGTGTTAACGCAGGAACATGGAGGGAAGAATAGGCCATGCGGCTACTTTTCTTCTGCCCTTGATCTTGTCGCATGCGCTTTGCCAAGATGTTTGAGAGCTGTCGCTGCTGTTGCGTCGTCCGTAAAACAGAGAGAGGGAATGGTCCTAGGCCATGCTTTAACCCTGATGGTAGCTCACTCTGTAGATGTTCTATTAAACAGAACACAAACACAACACCTCACCTCCGCACGATTAACGAGATACAAATTGATCTTGTTTGCTCCGCACATTAAAATACAGAGGTGTTGTGTTCTGAATCCAGCTGAAATTTTACCTTTCCCGCAAGGTACTGCTTGCAGTGACGAAGAGTCACATGACTGCCTTTATACCACAGAGCAAGAGACAAAAGTAAGAATCGATCTAAAAGATACTCCTTTGAACAATCCACAAGGGGAGCTGTTTTGTGATGGCTCCTGTTTCAACCTTCCGGACGGTACATCCACGGCTGCTTATGCAATCACAACATTGAGCACGGTTGTGGAGACCAAAAGAATTACGCATAACTCCGCGCAGGCCGCAGAGATTATAGCATTGACCCAAGCTTGTGAACTTTCCGAAGGGCTTATCGTAAATATATATGCTGACAGTCAGTATGCTTTTGGGGTGTTTCACAACTTCGGTAGACTTTGGGCAGAACAAGGTTTCTTGACCTCACATGGCACTAAAATCCAGTATGGTTCCTTGATAGTACGGTTACTCTCAGCGCTTGCACTCCCCACTCAGTTAGCAATCATGAAATGTGCAGCACATCAGAAGATCATAGATAATGTGGGAAAAGGGAACGCTTTCGCTGACCAGATAGCAAAACAGACTGCCACTGATCTCTCTTCAGAAATGTATACTTCAAGGGAAGCCATAAATGTTTCTACTTTGGATGAGGGTATTGAATCTGTGAAAAGTATTCAAGCTGATGCCACTTTAGAGGAATCTAAAAAATGGGCTGAGGGTTTGGCAAAATTGGATGATGACGGGTGTTAGGTGGACATGGTAGAAGGGAAATGGTTGTTGCCAGATACGTACATTACAATGATGGTCACTATGGCTCAAGGTCCCACCCATATCTGTGCACAGAAAGTTACCAAAATGTTGCAAAATGTCTGGGTGAACGATAAAATCTCCAAAGTAGCTGAACGTTTCATTCAGAGTTGCATGATTTGTTTGCAGCATAATATGGGAAAGGTTACATCGACTCCTAGAGGTAGTTTTGGTCCACTTTATGTCCACTTCAAGGTGATACATTTTGATTTCATTGAAATGGAGCGTTGCAATAACTACAAATATGTACTAGTGGTTATCTGCGGTTTTAGTAAATGCTTTGAAGCCTTTCCCGTCAAAGATGCCAGAGCAATTACAATGGCAAAGACCATGCTGAAGGAATATTTTCCTAGGTTTCGTTTGCCAAGAGTCATCTGGTCGGACAATGGTCCACATTTTATCGCTGCTGTAATTCTGCAGATATGCACGGGATTACAGATCGATAAATGGTTCCATTCGGCTGGACACGCTCAAAGCGCTGGTTTGGTAGAAAGACGGCATCATCAAGAATAAGCTCGCTAAGTCGTGTGCCGGTACTACACTGAAATTGCCGGACGCCTTACCGATCATGTTATTATCAATGAGGACGACCACTCAAACTAAGACTGGGCTCTCTCATTTGAGGTGGACTTGGGTAGGCCAGCTAACATTTGGAATCTGTAACAAAACCCTGATCATTGCGTGACATTGATCATGTACTTCTTTCTGATTATTGTGTCAATTAACTAAAAATCTGTATTTGGTTTACCTACAGGTGCGAGAAGCCCTCCCTGCAAAGTACGAGGGTCCAGGTCACAGCATCTGACCTGGGGAGTGGTGCGAGTGGCGGGGCGGAAGCACTGGATCCACGCGTCATACATCAAGAGGATTCCCTTCCCTTTGCCACACGTTACAGAAGACACAGATACCCCTACCTGTGCTGTAACCAATGATCACGTAGCATCAAACAGCATCGAGAGTGCGTCGCAGACTCTCCCTGAGCCCGTGGGGCCTGAGGAAACAGTCGCTTTATCTCCACACTCTCCAACAGATCCTTTTGCAGCATTGTTAAATCCTGTTTCGAATTCACCACTTCCATCAGGAAGCAACGACACATTGTTTGCAGATCACACAGTACCAGGAGTCACAAGGTACGATCTGCGTCCGAGGAGTTAGACTTACTGCACGGTTCGGCTGTGCCACCACGAAAAAATCATTGGAGGGCTTGTTTTTTGGGCCTGTTCTTTTGCACGTAAGGGAATTCTGTTGGCTAGGGTTTGAGAAGGACTAAGAAGACGCACAATCTGGAGATCGCCAGCAAACTGACTTTGGCGTATTCGTTTGAAGAAACAATGCCTGCAATCGCTTCCACTCGTACGGAACAGATAAGAAACTGTGTGACCAACCATAGTAATGAACAATCGAATGCGTGGGCCCCAGAAAACGTATTGTTGTCTTGTGATTATGTTAATTTGTTTCACAATAGTAATTGCCTTAGGGTTTTGGTATTTGGAGGAAGTACATCCGCTGGAAATTTTGTTACCCACTGAAAATGTACCTACTGTTTCTACACCCTTCGTGCATCTGCACACTCTATCTTCTAGAGACTCTCAGCACAGACAGAGTTACCATAACAATACTCTATTACTCATTATGAATGCCACACATGCCATTTTTAACAAATCTAATTATTGGGTCTGCTCGCATTTACCGTAACACAGGAATAAGGGGCTGGGCTGGTATATTCATCCTTTTTGATTCATGATATAATTTTGCTTCCATTGTTATTTTGTTGTTGTCATCACGTATTATGTTGTTCCACTGTACAGCGCCTTGGTGTAAAGTGCTCTATACTGTCACACTTTAACACAGCTTGAAAAAGGATACAGACTTATAAAGGATACAGAATCAGCATCCACCTTGGGAGCCCCTCTGCTCTGGGATATCCTGAACGCAATGTTAACAAGACTTTCGCCCCAAGAGCGCAGCCTGTAGAAATAAAATATAACTAACAGGCCAGGGGCTTGAGTGAAAAGGCAGGTGCAGCGACGACAGAGCTAAGGGAACAAAGCAAGAACGATGGTTCAAGATAGCAGCCAAAGTTACCAAAAGTGCAGCAATCACCCGCCCGCAATTACCCTCTCTTACCTGCTGAGCCAAAAGGAAGTCCCGCAACCTATGTGAGTTCAGCAAAGTGATGACAAGGTGAAGAAGGAAGGAAGTCTCAGTTGAAGGAAGTCTGTGCAATAATCCACCTAACCCGAACGGCACGAGGGCGCAACTAGAGTCCAAAAATAATCCCCAAGGAATTCAGCAAAGCGTACCCAAAGTGGAAATATCCAATCCAAGTAGTGACCACCAAATCAGGAGAGCGTTCAATCGGTCACTTCGATGTGTAGAGAACTGTGTGGTGATGAGAGCAGCGTTGATGGTAGATCCAGAAAAAGAGTGTTTTGTGGGCTTGTGACACACGTGAGGTTGAAGGGTTCAGAAAGCCAGTGGGGTTAGCAGCCAGAAAAGGGAAAAGAGACTTGAAAAGAGGTTTCGTTCAGATTTTCCTAGTGTTCTGTATCGCGTTAAACTTGAGGTTAACAGGTTCCAAGGCGACACAACAATCAAGGGCAAGAGGGAAGCAGTCCGTTAAGAAAAGCTGTGAGTTTGTTTACCAATGGAAAACAGCTGAGGGAAATGGCACCAGAAATCGTAGGGACAAAACGTTCAAGAGAAATCCTTAAAGCATAAGCCGGGTCCAGGAAACACAGGAATCAGAAAGTCAATAATTCGGGCACTCAAACTAATTACTTAGTTTAGGAGCACTCGTTGCAGGGATACGCCGTACTAAATACCAGTATCATTTTCAGGACGCAAGGCACGTTGGTGCGCTTCAGGTGACCGCGGGAAGAAGGAATGCTGGATAATGTAGTGCGGCGTATTCCGCGAACTGAAAACAGTCGCCAGGGCAGCTTCCACCTGGAAATAGATGCCCCCGGACGAGTGTAAGCAGGAATGCGGGGCATGACATATACATAAATAAATCAATCAATCAATCCTTTACCTTTAACTACTGCATGCTATCCATCTTTAAGGGCACTATTCTTTGGCCGATGGAACAATAGCATCTTGGGGAACTTCGATGGAACTAATTTGAATGACTTTGAGAAACGAGTTCTAGCACCCCTGGGATGCTCCCTCTTTGCGAATAGGAGCAAGCCTAATGTTACTTCTATTAGGCCTTCTGATAGACTGTCCCGTCCTTTTCAATCTTTGATCCCTTTTAAGATGGCTCCTCTAGGCAATAGGGATGCTACGCCACCTTCCTATACTGTTAACCACAGCCCTGATTCAGTTTCTTTCTGCATACAGAGGAATGGTACTCGGTCAATGGGTGATTTTAAGGGTTATGCCAACGTTGCAAATTTGACCAGTGAGGACAGACCTTTGTATGTAGGCGAACCTGTCTACTTTGTTTGCGGTAATGTAGCTTTCCCCTGGTTACCTAGGGATTAGCAGGGAACCTGTTATTTAGGGATTCTGTTACCCAGGGTATTTATAGCAAGCACTGTAGTAATCTCAAAGGCTCGTCCAAGGCGGGACGAAAATGGCGATACTTCAGCACAAGTTCTGGGCGACCTAGCTAAATCCTTTGTTCCATTTTGGGGGAAATATTGAACTCTGAAGATATCAGAAGACTAGCGAGAGTACTGGAGAGGACCATCAACCGGACCACTGACATACTCTATAACATGACTTTAGAACAAAAAACGTTAAGGCTAGTGGCACTTCAGAACCGGATGGCATTAGACGTCATCCTGGCGGAGCCTGGTGGGGTATGTAAATTAGTGGGGTCTGCTTGTTGCGTTTTCGCGCCAGATTCCTCCCCAACTATCTTTAAGGCAATACAAAATCTGCATGTCCTTAGTTCAGAAGTGCATGTTCCCGAGGGAAACTGGGATCTTAGCGCTTGGTTCTGGGACTTCTTGCGATCTTGGGGATGGAAGCTTCTTTCAGTCTTGCTGATTAGTTTGGGTATTCTGTTGTTTTTCCTGTTGTTGTATACAGTGCCACCATGGCATATGTTCGGTGTTGGGGGGATGTTGTGCCCAGGCGATGGGTACATTTGGACACAAGGTATTCGCCCCTGAGAAAATGACCAACGAATTTGTGTTGAAAGAAATCTCAGCATCTGACCTCATGGCGATCGATATCTCTGATAGTGATTCAGGATATATGGACATTGAGACGTGGAGTTACTCGTAAAGTGACTAGAAGTAGTTTGGCGCTTGGCTTAGGCCAAAAGGAGGGTTTGTTAAACGGGATATCATATTGTGCCTCCTTTCTTGTATATATTGGCCTAAGCCCAGTCGCTCTACGAAGAAAACCGAGTTGCAAAGTTCCGATTTTAGATCGACTTCGCCGCCATTTTAGGTCTATCCGCCATTTTGATTTCCATTCCAATGTAACTCTGTGTTCTAAAATGGTGGACGGTGTTTCCCGCTTGTAACCGAGCCTTCCTGAACCTTGTACCGTGGTTAATGGTTAGACTGTCCGTTGGCTGAATATTTGGGTTGAGTAAAGAGACCTTGTCCCATATCTGACTTGTAGTCTAAGGATTGTCTGCGCCAATAAGTCTGACCCATGGACATACATTGACCACAATGTTGAACAAATATCAAACGTGGACACTGGCTGAACTGCATTGTAAAGGACATGTGCTAAGGCTTACTGTTAAATCCAAGAATAGACTTTTGCCATTGTAAGATGTTTGTATGTAAACTGAGGATGATCCATGTGCATATTGTCGTACAAACCATAAGTGAACTCGGGACGAACTCTAGACCATGGAATATTAACTTGCAGAGGGGCTGGACATTATTACCGAAAATGTATAAAATGCACAACTGTTTAGATGTCCAGTACCTCTCACTTCTCACATTGAACGGCTGGTATTCGCTGTGTTGTACTGAGGGCCAGATAGCTATCTGTATCTGTTTGTTTCTTTGTAACTGTGCAGTAATAGAATAAAGATCTGTGAATTATAAGCCCGTGTTTGGTGCATTTCCTTTTGGGGGTACTCAGCCTCGATATTTCCTTGCTTTTACAGGGTGGGTACATCCACTCTGTCAGTTGTTCTAAACCGGGATTGAATTGTGAGCTTCATCCCGGGTTTGGAGCAATCTGATAGGTTGACCAGTGGTCAAAGTGGCCGGGAGAGGTGCTCCTCTACTTTTTTAAATTAAGTTTTAGTGTTCCTATACATTTATTTTAAAAAGAAACCATTCCGGATTGGATTTGTTTTAAAATAAATGTGTAGGAAGAAGTTGAAACTTGCACTTCAGTGCACTGCACTAAATGTTCCCTTAAACAGCAGGCACATTTGTTTAGGGGTTTGTAAGGCGCATGGGAGGGGTCATGGTCATGAGGGTTGTGGGCAGTGGAGACAGGCCAGGCTGGAACGCAGTTCCACTACTTCTTTTTCTACACTTCAACCACTGAGGTTGAAGCACCCGTCAAGGGTGCCAATTTACATTAAACTTCAGCGTAGCTTACTTGGGCATTGATCCATTAAGAGGATATCAGCCAAAAGACGATAAGACGAAGTTCCCAGCTCAGAGGAAAGATACAACTTGCTTTTTGTATTGGAAGTCTATGAATTAATCAAATCGAAAATGTCCGAAGGAGAAAAAAACGAAAGTTATTTGACGCCGGGTTCACTTCACACACTTGGATGGGAGCTGGCGCAGCAGGGTCCTTTCTTTTTTACTTTGCTTGTCCCCCGCTTTACTTTTTATGGAAGCGGGGGACACCCGCGCAACACTTGAATTCCCAGAATGTCGACCAAGAGGAGTGGGGGACACCCTTGCAACCCAGACTCCCCTTGATCGACATTTTTGGGATTCGTTTTTATTCTCCAGTTCTTTCAATGCCATATTCAGCATTTTCTTCAGTTCATTTTTTTCGGTTTTGTATACGGATACCTTTTGTATTGCCAGAGTTTGACTGCCCAATGAAGCCGTAGAAAATGGTGATGACCCTGAAAAATCAGGATTGAATTGGTGTGTTGAAGAATAGCATGTAGACGTTGTGTGGCCTCCATTTTGAAGTGGTGATAGATCAGACTGGAGCTTGGGGTGTGGGGATTGATAACCCGACATAGACCCTTTTACCTTTTGAAAATTAGTATGATATTTCTCATTAACCCAGACTCACCATCTAACGCCATCTCTATAGCACTCTTCCTCATAAGCATTGAACAGATGTCCTCACCCGCCAGCTGGCGCATTCATTTGTCTTGCGAACAATGATAGCTTTGGCATATGGCACTGGATGAGAATTTGTTGAAAGTCAATTCAGAAACCTCAGCTGGTATGTAGAACCCATAGGTCAGATGTAGTGGATGTTGATTGGACCCAAAGACTTGCTATCCTTTCCCAAATGAATTCCCGCCAAAGGAGGCCTCTGGGCAGCCAACTTGGCTGTTGTCTGGGCAGCGATCGGTTGAGAGGCCTTGTCTTGGGAAAAGGAGGATTAGGCCTGTGCCTTTTTCCCTTAGGTGGTCTAGTAGAATTGGCTTAAGTTCTGGCAGCTGAGGAAGGAACACTTTCATTCCCTAGTCTTGTGGAAAATGCACTGCCATGGGCAGAATGCACAGCATCTAGGGCTGAGCGCTGTCCAATTTGCTCATCAATCTTGCCAATTCTTAAAAAAAGCTGTATACAAACAATATTACATCAAATCCACTGTTGTTGTCTGAGGAAGACATATCTGCTTTGCTGTGACTTTTTAGGAAGATTAAATAGCGGCATTCAACAATTGGGGTGGTGTTGGCTGTGTCCAAACATCTGATGGCGTATTGTGCCCATTGTCTCAGAATAGTTCGGTTGAGCGTCGGGTTTCACAACCCGCCCTCCTCCAAAGTTTTTTTTCTGTGACGCAAACAATTTGGAAATTGCCCCCATTTCTTTTTTGGGTGCTTTACTTTTAGAATAAATGCCAATAAGGAATCTTTAGTAAGCAGTGTGTTACCTAACCACATCTGGGTATAGGATTAGGGAGGTGTCTGGGTTTCCCAGAGCGTAGTTCAGCTAGAACCCAATAGATGCTGTGAAGCCGATGGTACACGGTGAAGGGTGGAGACTATTTGTGTAGGTTGTTGCCAGAGTTACAAATGGACCCAAAGCAGGATTGAGGCAACGCTGGCAGTGCAGTGTTATGCCACCTCCATTTTGACGAGGAGCAGAGGCACTCGGAGGCTTTCCATGCTCTGCTGGTATTGAGTTCTTCCATAGAGGGAACACCGGCTGGGCATGCAGAGGTCTCGTTAGAAGAGCTGCATGTGAGTCAAAGGGGCAAACTGAGCTGCTCTGCATCTGAGTGAAGACCACTGGGAGCTTCTGGGACACTGGTAAAAGCTGAGCACAGCTGGCTGCAGGAGTCAAGCCAAAATCACAAATCGGTCAAAAGAAGCCATGACCTAATCATCCTTATCTCTTCCCAAATCCAGAAGTCTGCCTGGGATCAAAGGAGGGGGTGGGAGGTTGCCGGCTTAAATCAGAACAAACGGTATGTTTCATCATCATACAGGGATAGGCCGCAAAGACAGAAAACATGGTTCAAGACCAAGTGATTAAATGATTACTGGGGGACTGAGTCACAATACCCCAAGTGAACCACAAAGAATACTCAACCTATTAGTATCAAGGTAGGCATTCATTAATCCAGCTTATGGGCAGCTCACAAATTTAGCTGATGCCAAGATGGGGCCGCCATTTTACAGCACGGGTTATGATGTCACAATATCTGCTGCTGGAGTGGCCGAAATTAAGAGATTTTGCATATAATGGGAGGCCGCGAAATCTCAAACCAAGTAGAAGCACTACAACCCCCTCATGCTCCATGCATGCACGCCAATGTAGCAAGGACGCAAGTATATTATTGGCCACTAGGAGAACAAATCCAGCACATGAATCCAGGTATCAATAAAACATACACAGTTCTTTGCCACCTGCATACGAGGCACCTGCAGTTATGCCATATGTAGCTGTCCGATAGGCAGCGATGTCATTTAGAGGTCGCCAGGAGTCGCAACTGCGACCCCTGTGGTCTCTCTTGCTACCCCTGTGGTCTCCCGTGCAACCCCTAAAAAAAAGTGTCTTTTTTTTCTTCTTTTTTTTAAAGAAGAACGCTCCTGGGCTCTGGCCAGTGCCATGTGGCTCTTTGCTTCTGGAGGGGCTGGCTTTATTGTTCATGCCTCTTAAAATAAATGAAAACAAAATAAAAAAGAACACGGGTTCCACAATACTAACACTTTCAGCAATTACCCTAAATAAGAAAGAGTAGGAATACAAAAAAATGGAAATGTGTCTTTCTGGAATTCTGTACAATAATTGCTAGACTCATTAAAGGTTTATTTTAGGCACACTTCAGGGGTGAGTCACTGATTTAGTCTGTTCCTAAACACCTCAGGTCAGCCTTTCATCTTTCTGAGGTTGATAAATGAGTACCAACACAGGTTGGATGATATTGTATGCATATTTTTTCTATATAAAGCGCTTAAGCGTAAGTGCTATATAATAACACATCATTATTTTGCAATGGACGCCGGCTTGCATTCACAGTAATTTGGTAATCTGGGCCTATACACACTGATATTAACAATACATATGGCGATCCATTCTTGTATGAAATGTACATCACATTATAGTGATGTCGTAACCATATTTTCATAGTGTACTTAGGAACAATGCTATGTGATGCCACTTCCTGTTTTGTCAAGGGGTGAAAGGTCGTGTTGCATCGCTACCAGTGATATCACGTCAGGGTGGGGTCAAATGACATCACTTCCCGTGATGTCATCAGAGGTCAAGGGTCGTGTGATGTCACTTCCGCTATCCCTGCCCATAGGGTACATTAGAATGACCGCAGTGAATCAGAACAATCAGGCATTCACTCAGTGACAGCGTAATGCTCCTGTCTTTCCCCTGCTCTCCCTGCCCTCTCTGATTTCTCCCTTCTTTTGTTCAGGTCACCATTGCTTTTTAAGTAAGTATCATGCTATGTGAATTCCAATCCCATATGTACATATGTGGTGCTGCAGTGTTGGTGTGGATGTGAGGCTAGTGTCCAATGAGGAACAGCTGCCAGTGGCCGCTCCACTATCCTCCCTACCTGAACCCACCCCTGCCTCCAGTGGCGCTTAGTGAGTTCATTTTGTATATTTACATACTACTACTCCTCTTCGAAGCAGGTGACTTTCCAGGGTAACATTATCCTAAGTTCGGTTAATGCTATCTTGGAAAGTCACCTGCTTTCTTATTTATATTTCTTTCTTGTTTGTTTTGTCCCTGGTGTATGTCCGACTCTCTACATCCTCATAAACGGAATCAACACTTGTCCTCATCTTTGTGCTATTGTACAGGCACCCTTCAGGGGTATGGTTCTGCCATCGGTAAATGTGTTACTGTAAGACATTTCTGATCGAAATTGACATTGAAATAAAAACAAATACAAAATAAAAAACTTAGCTAACTTGGGAGCTATCATGGTAGGTGGAGAAAGACATGGGTCCCACTGGGCTGATCTATGATGACCGGGTAGTGATGGGGATGAAGGCGAAATGCCCTTGTCCTCTTGCCACCTGGTGTCGAACACTGTTGAGCTAGACACTATGTTGGTTGTCACAGCCCCGCTCAACACAGAAATGTCCAGTCTATAAGTGCTAGGGATTTCTTTGGTCTAGGTGCAGAGGTATGCAGAGAGGAAAGAGGCTTCCCAGTGGGACAGGCCCACCCTGTAGTGGAGGAACTCCCTTTAAGTCTTTGGCATCCTTAGTCAGTGTTCAGAGTATGAGGGTAGGGCCTTCGATTTCTTCTCTGGAGGTATTCGAAGGTACACATGTAGCTGGAAGGGAAACATTGCAGCATGAGGGGCCCATTGAACTAACTTGCTGGCATTATGGTTCTGAGAGTGACAGCCAACTCGTGATACTGATGATTCAAGTGTCTCACGCATTGTGCAGAGTCTTCTACACCCTTGAGTGCTGGTGCACCCTGAGTCCCTTTAGTGTTTGTTGCTACTGAGACGAGTGCAGACCTGCATTGGATATGAGACCCTCCGAAGTTCATTGTGCGCCGTTGTTCTCTAGGTGTACACGGAATACTCTGTACTTACACACAAGCTCGTTGACGCAATGGGTAGCAAGTGCATATTTTCTCGACAATTTGTGAAAATCGATTTCCTAACTTTGGAATACTGCATTCGTAGCATTTTAAAACGAAATAAATACTTGTGTCCCCTTTTAAGGTAGGAACATTTTACAGAGTAAACTCACCCGCTTTTTCCCCCCATTAGTATTCAAGAATACAATGGTATGAACTAGGATGATTTAGGAATATTTAGGAATACGTTGCAGTGCACTAAGGCCCTAATCTTCTATATGCCTGTCTTCCTCGAGACTGATCGGTCTGAATCTAGTATTTATCATGATAACATGTCTGCCTCTGAACAGGCAGTGGGCTCGTCTGTTCAATCAGTGTCAGCCCAGCAGTGACATGCTATTAAGGTAGCTGTGCTTTCATGCATTGCTTGTGAGTGGACCGAACACCCCTGGCCTGGCACGAGGCAAAGCCGAGGCAGGACTTCAAGCCCTAGTGCCATTGCAAGAAACATACCATATCACTAGCGTTGTGCCAGGCGCCAAAGCCATGATTCGCTGGGTCCAACTTCCAGAAAATGGGGAATGACTAACAGAAATTGCCTAAAACATTCCTTCAGCTCTCAAGACAATAAAAGCATCTTGCTCTAACCAATGAATCTACAATCTTTGGCTTCCCACATGTTTTTCAACTACAACTACCATCAGTGCTAGCCAGCTAAGTCAATGCTGAGGGATCATGGGAGTCATAGTCCAAAACACCTGAAGAGTCGCAGGTTGCAAACCCTTGCCCTTTCAATAATGTGGGCGGGTGTCTGCAGTTGGGAATTTGCACCCTGACCCAGTGCTAGGACAGTTAGTTCAAACCTCTGCGATATGACGCTGAATTTCTTCGGGCCTTCATTGCACAATGTATGTGCCACTCATGGTAATGTTTCAAGGGACAGAGCAATGTAAAGGTGCAGCATCCTCACAGGGATGGCCAGGGAGTATTTTGTCACCTGGACACCATTTCCCAAGTCCTGCGATTTCATTTATTAGGCTAAAGAACTTTGATTGAAAAATGTAATTTAAGCTCCCGCGCCAATAATTTGCAAAGCGAAAGCCCAGGACTGGAAAACCCATATCCCAGCCGAGAGGTTTGCTATTCTCCGATTATTCGTTTAAATTCATGGGTGCTGGGGCAGCAGTAGTTGTCCGTAATAGGTGATATGCAGAAATGTAGTGTAAGTGCACACCTATTATGTAACAATAGATTGTATAACAAATCAAATCAGGTAAAGGAAACTTGGGTGCAGAAGAGGTAACTGAACCCTGACACGAGGTTGGAAATATAACTGAAACAAAAAAGTATCCAAATGCCTCAGAAACTCCCGTCCCATGCACACCTTAGGACTGAAAATTCCATCAAAAAATAGAGATAGGCTATTAATTATTCAATATATATATATATATATAATATATAAGGAAGAATGTCGGTAAATTCTTCAATGTATTAGATAGAAAGAAACGTTCACTTCCACAGAAGGTAGAACCATGTTTTTCTTTATGAGAAGTGTCATCAGCACACCGCGTTTCGGGATCCAGGCTCCCTTCATCAGGTGCAATTCAAGGTCTATAATGTAGCATGGCGGTATGTCAATTGGGTGTATAATAATGTTCTCAAGGCTAATTATATTTCATTCATATTGTGTAAACAGTGTCAATAATAAAAATGTTGATAATCATGGTTTGACCAAGGAGATGGCAAGTGAAGCAATGAATTACGGCCATGTGTCCATAAGTCCTTTGGCTAATTGATCACCTGTGTGTAAAGGAACTATATGGTGGTGGTAGTTATGCATCTTCTATTGTTGAAAGCAATCTGAAGCAGATGGCCATGCACAATTATATAATGTCCAATTTTAGCAAACATGTCCCCGTGATCAGAAAGAAAGAGAGAAAACTCGAGGTGAATTAATAGAATCTGCGCCTGGTACAGCCAGAACAAAACTTCCTTTAGAGGTAACTGACCAAATGCTAAAGCATGTATTGATTCATGTGCGGCTGCCAAGATATAGTAAAGAAAATTAAAGGAGTTTAATCCTGAAAGGAGGTTTGAAATGGAATAGGTAATCATAAATAGAATTTTATAATTACCTTAACCTATTCCTTAATTACCAAAAGCCGAAAATGAACAAGAATATAGATGTCCACTGTAAATAAAGACAGTCGCGGTCATTACGAGTACGGCGGTAGGGGGGTTAACGGCACCGGTAAGGAGGCCGGTGCTGTTAACCCCCTACCGCCGCATTCCAAGGTCCCTTAGCGGGTCCCACTAGGGCTGGCTGGTTTTAACAGCCGCCCTTAGCGGGACCCATTAAGGGACCAGGGAGCTAATAACGGGCCCGCAATTTGCGGGCCCGTTATTAGTTCCTTCCCCATTCCCATTCGGCTCGAATGGGGAATGGTTTTCGGAATAGGGACTTACCGGGGCGGCAAGGGTCGGGAATGTCCGGTAAGTCCCCATTCCAACACCATGGACCCGGACACGGGTTTGGAGGCAGCCATGGTGCTATTAGCACCCTGGCTGCCTCCAAACTCGTAATGCTCCCCAGTGTCTACGTGTTATTCTAGATGCCGCTCCAAGGTTTATAAAACCAAAATTATATGTGCGTCCAACATCGCTATCTTACATGCTTTTTCTATCAGAAACTCACAGCGAGACGGTCCGGGTGAAATAAGGAAGCCGAGTCTAGTAGCGGCAAACGTTTATAAGGTTACCATGGTAACCAAACGCGGAACAAAGAAAGAGATTTTCCCCTCCCACTGGAAGTAAATTACGTATGGGTAATGAAGTTCTGTGTAGTAGTTTATAAAGTAAACATGCTTGCACAGTTAAACTAGTAAGTAACACATAAGTAGGGCCATATATATCTGTAAAGAAATATAGCCTAGAGCGAACTGGATCTTGTCCAATTGTGCATAGCGGTAAGCAGATTAAAGCAGATAGTAATGCTGGAAACAATAGTACAAGATGGCCGCCAAGCACCGCCATAGCAAGGTAATGTGAATTGATGTTAAACTATGAGGTTAATGGGAAATGTAGTAATTGGGAAAAGAATGACTCTATAAGATAACACGTGTTGCATGGCTCACTAAGCATGCTGAAGAAAGAAACGTAAACGTAACTGCAGAACAAAAGATAGATAATTAGTAACAATGCTGTGTTTATATATATTTGAATAACTAAAAGCCTTTATCTATTTTTGACTTAATTTTCAGTACTAAGGTGTGCAGGGGAAGGGAGTATCCAAGACATTTTTATATGTTTGTGGCATAATAGGTGACATGGCAGTGTCCCACTTGTCATTATGGAATGAAAGAGCATTCATAGTAACTGGAATCCCAGTTATAGAGCCGTTTCTAGGGGCCGTTGAAGCGGGCAATGGCCTGGGCATACATGGGATGGGGGCATTGTAGGACAGCCTGTTGACTGTCTCACCAGTGAGAGATGAGAGTGTGTTTTGTTTTTTGGCAATCACTAATAGGTAGCAAGGTACAGTGGCAGAGAACAGAAGACTGCTCTACCCCGATCATTCTACACCCCATTAGTCAGGAAAAGGGTTAACTGCACTTTTCAGTGTTTTTAGATGGCCCACAGCTCCCAAAATGTATTTCTTTGAGAAACTAAACATTTTGGAGCAAGAGCGACAATCCCTCCAGAGACACTAGTCTGCCAGAATGAGGGGTTGGTCCTGAAGAAGAGGGGTGGGTTGAAAAGACATTTTGTTTTTGCTGCTGGAATGGGCCCAGACACTGCATAGAGAACGAGGGGGTTTGGTGGGGAGAGAATACACAAGCATTGCGCCAAGCTAATGTATGATACCTAAGGAAAGGAAAACTACATATTAATTGATGATCTTGCAGCAGGTGGGTGTGATAACTGTCTTGCGTTTACTGCGTTAGTGCGATCATCGGGACACCACTTTTCCAAATCTGGGGTTTCTTTTGAAAATCATTGTTTTCTGGTACATTTATCCAATTGAAATACCAAGATTCCACTCCCTTGATGCATCACTTGTTAAAGCCCACAACTCAAAAACAGGTGTCCTGGTGGCATGGAGTCACATGGCAATCCTATGCTTTTTACTGGAACAAAAAAAAACAATTGCACAAGAGGGAAAAACGTTTTTACCCATTATGATTGTTGCTGCTCTTCAAGTTTTCAAAAAATGTGTCAGGAGGCCAAATGTGTTGCCACCTGTGCAGAGTAAAGGTTTCCTTTATTCAAATGTGTTCACATCACATGCCACATACTCATATGATTTTACTGCTGATACCATTGCATGCCCAGGTTATGTTCAAGGTATTTTGTCTCTATTTTTGATTTGTGGTATTTTTGGTATTTTGTGTTATTTTTGCTTGGTGGTATTTTGGGTATTTCATGGTATAGTGGAGAGCCTAACTTCAGAGTAGCACCTAACCATTTTTCTTATACTAGGGTCACTAACGGTAAGCAAAGATTGGACTTGGTACACTCTAACTGATGACTTTATGCCCTTGCAATATTTTATTTATAATACCACATAATGCCCTTTTGGCTTGCCTAATACATTTACCATATACATGAAAAACCATCATTCACTCAGATACCAAGAGAAGAGCTCACTTCACAGTGATCAGTTTGCTTTATTTTTTTTACCACATGTGATAAAATGATTTACTGCCTGTGGTAAAATGAATTTACCACCCGCTCTGCATCAATCGGTATGGCAACCCAAGAAACCTCAACACTGAATAAGTACACTGAGGCTATTTCACCTTTTTCTTGTATTCTTTATCAGCAGTTAAACATAAGCAAAATACAGAATGACATGTGCAATGCACGATATCCACATGGCATTTTAAACCTGTGTTTCAAAGATAAAAAGGGAGCATAACAAGCACAACTCATTTGCAGATACTTTCCCCCTGATGAATGATGGGCTTCAAAATGCTCTTCTGTATAAAACTAAGCCTTTCCTGCAATGGATTTCAAAACATTCTATTTGCGACAATGCCCAGAGTTCTGCCAAAATTAAGAGTTCTGCCAAAATTAACCTTGACCGTCACAACTAATCTTGGCAGAGTATAAGCTTCTGTCACATCTGAATTGTATCACATTAATGGAGAAACATGAACACAGCTGTCGATGTTTAGAATGTACAGTGCAGCACCTAAAAAAAATGGATTACCCACCCTACACTATCTGATCACAAAGCATTCACTCCCTCACACCACAATTAACTGAACTCACCAAGCATAATATTTGATCATGCATGTGCCCCGGAACTGCCCATGACCCCAATTTAGTTGCCAGACAGAAGAAATATTTTTCTGCATCACTCCCTCTGCGCTTGGAAAGAGCCCACAAAGTTCTCTGCCAACATTTCAGCCTTTTTCTGCCACATGCTTCTACCAGGGTCAGTCAAAGATTGAGAGTACCCAAGACTGCAAACTCTTCAGAGACAACTGCCAGCCAAGGAGCCCGAAAGAAAGAGTCAGCCCTCCTGTGCTGTGCTACTTAAACCCACTGAACTAAGATTGCCCATAATGTAAATCTTCCTTTTGGATAATATAGAAACGCCTATCTCTTCCAGTGTCATCATTCCATCAGAAAAACCTCCCTTTGTCAAGCAGAAATTTTTCCGACCTGCTTGGAATGGCCGCAAAAAGGATGAGAAAGTTACATCACCCTTGCATTGTTCTTTCCTGTTTTGCAAACCTAACAATGGGCTCATTTCAAGCCACATTAAGACAGCAAAACTGACATACTTTTCATGTCATTCTTCCTGCATTTTGAATTAACTTATCACAGCACAAATGCCCGAACATTTAGTTATCAATCTGCACCAAAGTTTGTACACAAATATCATGAACTGATTTGCTCTGAATGTTAATAGGTAATATGTTATAAGTTACATGGATAAGGTAAATTAGTATATGTTAGTCTTATGTTCCATGCCAATTCAGTCCATGACTGTAATGTGGAGTAAAATCCATGTTGTGCAGCATCAAATTGGATTTCATTTTTAGCAAGCATGTGTTTTGCACATCCACAGTATTGACATCTACTAGTTTCAGCCTGAGTCTCACACATGAGTCTCACACTCTTGCTCACTACTGGGATCAACCTCTTATTCTTGTTGAAATGTGGATCCCTAGTTAAAATATCGAGTCACTGTTGAAATTAGGAGTCACATCTCCCTACACTTAACATAATTTGCAAGGTTTTGTTATATGCTCACATACTAATATCTTTTTACAGGAATAGCCCTCTCAAATGCTAAGGTCTGGTTTCCGAATGGCATTGGCACAATATGGTTTCAGTCCACTGCAAAAGAATTGTAACATAACATACAGCACGGTTCTCGCTTCACTGCCGGGAACTTGTTCATAGGTTCTACTTTTTCCATCAGACGGTAGCAACTCATACAATTTCTTAGGTATTTAGATAATTTGCCCATGTGCTTGCATTATATGCCATGAATTGCCACCGTTCGCCAGATGGTGTTTAGAATATTATTATTTGTATTATTATATATTTGTATAGCGCAAACCTAACTTGGGTGGAACATAGCACTGTACTGATCATAGAGCAAAACATTGGTAGAGAGAATTTAACAAGTCATCAATTAAAAATTTGTAGTAAATATTACAGTACAATATAAGTGCTGTTGGAAGAGCACATTCTTTGTTATTTCTTAAACTGAAGGAGACTTGGAGCAGTCTGGATGGCCACTGGGATGGACTTTCAGAGGACCGGAGCTTAGCATGCGAAGGACTGTTTCCTAGTTACCTCCCATGCAATCCAGTGAAGTTTCCAGCCTGATGATGGTCTCACTGTGAGATGATCATGTGCAGCCTAATGGTTTTGGTTTTGCCGTCAAGTAAGCCGGCGTACCAGCAGTGGTTGCATTGTAGGCGAGGCCTCTGGATATGAACCACATCCTAGATTGGGAGCCAGTGTAAATCGTGCAAGGTGGGAATGACTTGATTACATTTTCTAAAGCCAGTGATGAAGTGAGACACAGCGTGGTGGGCCACTTTGAAGGGGGGGGAGGGGTCAGCTGAGTTGCCTGGTGCCCTGCGAGATGTCTATGCACTGCATCATTATTCAGAATTCCTGGGACTGGAGGACGGGCTTGATATTGTAGACTAGAGGGATCTGATACCAATCTTTTGGTATTATTTGCAGAGGTACTCACTCCATTAGAGAGACATCGCCATCATGTGCCCAGGTACTAATGCCATTTTCCACATACTGGCATCTTATACCCAGGTACTCTCACTCTCTGCTCTTTCATGTTCTTTAATTCACGCCGTTTGACAGATATTGCTATCATTTTCAAAAGTACTCAGATGGGATGACAGCATGACTGTATCACCTGATTACCTTCTTCTCTCCCCTCCTCCCCATAGAGCTTTGACCTAGCTTCAAGGTGCACTTAGGCGCCAACCATGTAACCTACAGCTTGGAATGGCCGCCATTTTCTCACCTCCCAACTCCTTCACTTCCTTCCTCATCCCCTTTCACTCTTCACCTGGGTCATGTTGAACATCATGTGAGTTGTATGTTAAAGACTAAATTGGTAGCCTACCATTACATATGTACTTGAAATACGTTTTTCTCAGCTTGAATACATTTCCAAATGTTGTTTCTGATGGTGGTTAATACAGATTAAAGAGCAGCAAAATCTATCAGAGTGTCATTTATTTAGAAATGCACATACACCTGGAAGAAACACAAATGAATTCCTGTTTTAATATTGTGGTCTGTGAAGTTGTCTACTTACTACTACCGAGCTTTCTCACACTTAGACGCATATCCCATTCTATTTAGGAGATGATAGCCCCGTCCCAGTAATTACTTTTTATTTTGGGATTTGTAGTCCAGGAATTAACCATGAACCCAGGACTACAAGTCCCAGAATACATAGAAAAATGGCCGGGGCAAATATCTCCCGAATGGAATGGGTCACGTTGGAATATATTGTTGTAGGGGAGACATCTGTGGGCTAGGGGATGCATTGTAGTTTTTTGTACTGGGTGCATGATTATATAGCAACTGTCGAGCACAGGTAATTCGTTTGTTGTCCAGTTCACACGAGCATTTTCCTGGCACCCGACCCCCCTCCATGCCTTCTGGGTAGCACATGCAAATTAGGATTACACATGTAGCCACAGATGGTGGCCTGCAGGGCTAGCCGGCACGAGGGAGTCCTGGGGAGCTCCTGTCCATTCGTGGCCATGGGGTATCTGAAAGTCATAGCTCTGGAATGCACTTTTCCGCACATACCACTCCCTGATCCTCAGGTTCGTCAAGTCCCCCTATGGTGTGTGTGCCGAGAGGAGATTGACAGGAGATTGACGGAGACATGTGCCAATCATATTTCTCCCTTCTTTTTCCCGCAGTGCTGCGTGAACCAAAAGGAGAGCACCTGAGGAGCTTTGGAACCGGGCAGCGCTGCAAAGGAAAAAGTAATGTATTTTAAAAATATGCTTGGTGTGTGTGTGTGTGCTTGAATAAGTGTGCATGTGTACGTGTATTAGGGTGACCAGTTTAAAAAAAACAACTGGGGCAGGCCATAGACATAGAAATAGGACTAAAGGTCTGCGATTTGAGCTGTGGGTCTTGCCGGCTTTACTAGAAAATCACATTCCATTATTTTGAATGATAAAATGGTTGCATATTCCTTTCACTGGCAGAAAATGCCCTGTGTGCTTCTCTGAATGCTCTGCCGGGGTTTGCATGCTCTGTACTAACCTGGCTGCAGCAGCCTTTGCTGCAAACCAAATGGTCGCACACAGGCTTTTGGTTCCGATTTACTGTGTTTCATTCTACTACTAGGTTTGATTATACTTGCATGTGCTCCGGGACTTTAATTTCACAGATATCAGAAAGGGCCCCCATCCCCTTGAGTGCTAATCTCTCAGCTGATCAGTGCGTTCCTTCATTGAGTGCTGGGTTTGCATTTTTATTACAATCTCCTGCGTTCTGGCATCTAAACACTACCCGAATGCCCAGATTGGCATAACGCTAGATTTATTTACATTAATGCGAATCTCAAACATTCAGCTTTTTCTCTGGGATAGAAATATGGCTAATATAGTGTATGCAAATGGAAAGGCTTGGATTCTGTGTTGCTGCATTGTATCCCTCTAATGGTTGGCTTGCTCAAATGGCTATTGCTGAAGGGTCCATAGCAAGTGTATAGTGAAGGAGATGGGCCATCAGACAATCAGGTGCAACAGTTACCATAGACCGGGATTCTTGTCATCTGGGGCTATATAAGGCAGTTCACACTTGGATAGAATTCTGAACATTAGCCTAAGTCGCTGCTTGATGGGATTGTTAAGGTTATCAAGTGCCACATTTAGACAGAATTGTGAATGTTAGCATGTTAAATATCATATAACCCACTAACCAAAAAAGCTCAACATTTCTGTATACTTATCTCACTCAAAAAACTCACACAACCATCTCTCGCACAACAACCCGCACGCACTTCACAACACTGCAACAGCATATAAGCCACACCAACAGCACACGAGGACCAAAGCTCAGCACCCGGGGTATACCGAGTTGAATCTGCCAACAGAACACCACTCCTCTCACTATCCTACTCCCTCTTCACCTTACTAACCCATCCCACCTTCTCGTTTGCAGATCCGTCAGAGCGCCTGGGGACCAACTCTGTTGGTGACGGTGCGCAGTACAAATATCTTTAACATTTAACATTTAACTTTTAACATTTAAAATAAACCCAAATAACACTGTAGTCCTACTTCTTACGTCGCTGTCCTGTTGCTGGGGGTTTGTGGGGAGGGGAGGTGCTCACAGGCATTGGAGGAGAGTGGCCGGGGAGGGGAAGAGGGAGGACATGGCAGCGTGAAAAGCATTTCATTCGCACAGGAAGAGTCACGCTGGTACCGATGTTGGAATCTCGAAATCAGGTCCCGGCAAAAACCAGGAACGTAGCCATCCACCCTTGCAAACCAAGGGAGGGGTTTATACAATAAAAAAAATTCCCGGGACCTCGGGACAGGGTGATTTCCCAGGACTGTCCTGGGAAAACCGGACGTCTGGTCACCCTAACGTGTGTGTCAGAATGGATTGTTGGAATGCGGGAAGGCTGGAATGGGAAGGGAGAGGCCCAAGTGGAAGTATACTGCAGGCAATGGGGTGATGAGGGTGGCATGGGGAAAACAGAGGGCAAAGATCAGCATGCTGGCATTAGGAGAGACTTAGTGCAAAACTGGGGTGAGGAGAGCAATATTTGGAGCAGTACTTTGTTGCAGTTGTGGGTAGGCCGCGTGTGAGAGATGACGCATCTTAATAAACCATGGACACGAAGCATTGACATGCACGTCTTTCTTTATTAACTTTCCACCAACTCTACTGTTGGCCCGCCTCCCCCCACCCCATCACTTCCCTTTCTTGCATCACCTCCCTTGCCCCGACCAACCGTCTCCACGTGTCCATAGAAACGTCAACGTGACATCTCCCCCCTTTTTAAACAGTCACCAGGCCTTTACAACAGGTGGGCTTTTGGTGTGGGTTTCTAAACCATCTCTTCAATCCAGCGGCACGGCTTGTTCCGAGCCCGCTGTGGATGTGATCTAATGAACTCTGGAGGACTTCCAATGGCTTCACACTCTGCGGGAATTTCGGGGTCTGAGTCTTCCGTGTCTCCATGATCTCCTTGATACGGATCATCTGAGACATAATCAATGAGGACAACCACTCGCCCACTTAGTCGTCGCAACCCTAACAGTGGGATTCCCTTGAAGTGGAAAGAGTTTCGGGTGGCGGGACCTACCATGCCTTGAGCCGTGATCATGGATCCCTTCTTCTGAGTGACTAGCAATGGTTCCTCCTGGAAGATAGAGGTGTGCTTGTGCATCTGTGGTTGCTTTACAGCTACAACGTCTCCCACCTCGATCTGGGGCACCCTCGCCCCTCTACGGCGGTCCGCATACTCCTTCATGCGTTCTTTGGCAGCATCGTCTCGTTCCCTTATTTCCCTGTCCAAGTCCGGTGCCTGGTCACCCTTCTTGGCTTGTTGGATTCTCGTTTGGATGTTTCTTCCGAACATCACTTCAGCGGGTGTCCTCCCGGTGGTGCTGTGGGGAGTGTCCCTGTAATCTCAAATCAATTGGTTCAGTACCTGCTCATATGGCTGTCCTGTGAGCTTCGCAAATTGGAGCACCTTTTTTAAGTTGACCATGAAGCGCTCTATCATCCCGTTTGCCTGGGGCCACAAGGGAGTTACCTTCCGATGGTGGAACCCCATGTAATTTGCAAATTGTGTGAACTGATGTCAATTAAAGGGGGGGTCCATTTTCTGTCTTGAGCACTCTTGGGATTCCACAGGCGGAGAAGATGCGGTCTAGGGGTGGGATGACATGATCAGCGGCTGTCGAGGATATGAGTTGTGCCTCCAGATATCGGGAGCATTCGTCCATTACCGCGAGCACGTACTTCCCTTCTTCAGTGGGCCCGAAGAAATCAGCAGCCACTGCTTCCCATATTCCTTGAGGAAGCTCTGACATGTTTAAAGGCTCCGGGTGTCTGTTGGGCGTGAAGAGGCTACACGTGGGGCAGGACTTCAGGGCTTCCTCCACCATGGAGTCCATATTGGGGAACCAGACTTTCTGACAAAGCATGTGCTTGGTCAACACCATTCCCCTATGATTCTCATGTGCGAGTTCGATGACTTTCACCCTTAGTGATGGTGGAATCACCAGTTTGCAGTCCTTCAGGAGGAGGTCATCATCCGAGAGTGCCAGTTCATCTTTCACCTGCACTATTTGCTCTATCTCTATGTGTACCAGGTCCCCAGCAGCTCTCCCCCTCTCTCTGGCCCTGCTCCACATGCCAGATTCGAGCCCCTCGCAGATTATTTGGTAAGCAGTGTAATTTTCCATGTGGTGTCTATTCCCTATGCGGTGGTTTGGTGTATGAGGTACTGAAGGTACCTGTCCGCCACTGAGGGTTTTGTTCTGCACCCCTCCTGGGGCCTTCTGGAAAGAAAGTCTGCCGGGTTTTCCCCTTTTCCTGGCCGATGAACAATCTCAAAGGCATAATCCTGCAGACTGTGGGTTGCCATATAGGAATAGTAAGGCCTGATGATTTGTGATGATCGGAAATGGTTTGCCATATAGTAAAAGGTGGAACTGCTCACACGCCCACACCACCACAAGACCCTCCTTCTCAGCTTGGGAGTACGCCTGCTCGATGGTGGAAAGGATCCGGCTGGCATATGCGACAATGTGCCTTTGGGAGGGGTCTCCTGGGTCCACTTGAGCCAGTATAGCCCCCAGTCCTACAGGGCTGGTGTCCACCGTTAGTTCTGTCTGGTGGCTGGGGTCGTAATACGACATCTTGTTTGCCTTGGCAACCCTTTCTCTGATGATTTCAAATGCCTTCTGGCACTTGTCGGTCCAGTGGAAGGTGGCGTGCTGTCTGGTTAGAAGTCTTAGTGGCTTACTCACTGTCGCAAAGTCCCTGATGTAGCGCGTACAGTAGCTGGCTAGCCCCAGGAAGGAGCACAGCTCAGATACGTTTGCTGGAGGTGCGGTTTCGTTTAATGCAGCCACCTTTTCGGGATCTGGTGTCATGCCCGACTCTGAGAAGATATGTCCGAAAAATCTCAACGTGCTCTTCCGAAAGTCACACTTGTCACAGTTTAGCATGAGATTTGCTGCCTCTAGTGCCTTGCACACCTTCATTAGAGCCTCATCATGTTTGTTGACATCCGTGCCAAAGATTAGGATATCGTTGCTATACTTGAGGCAGTTCAGTTTAATAACATTGTGCACCTCGGCTTGAAATATTTCCGTGGCCGAGGACACGCCGAACCTTAGGCTCTTATAGCGAAAGAGGCCCAGATGAGTGACAAATGTGGTGATGTTCCTACTTTTGGGGCTCAGTACAAGTTGATGATAACCCTTTTGCAGGTCTAGTTTAGAGAACACTTTGGGCGCGTTCAAGAGGTGGATCATGTCTGTAATGTGCGGAGCCAAATGTCTCTCCCTCTGTATGGCTTGGTTGGGATGCCTCATATCCACACATAAACAAATTGCTTCCGATCCTTTCTTGGGAACTGGCACTATTTGGAGCACCCAGGTCATAGGGGCAGTGGCCGGTTCGATGATGTCCTGCTCGAGCAATTTGTGCAACTCATCTTCCACCTTTTTCTGGTTGTTAACTGGGATCCCTCTTTAGTGTTGTGCTATGGAGTGTATGGACTCATCTATGAGCAGCTTTATCTGTCTGTTTTTTTGTTTTCCAATGCCCCTAAATATGCGTGGATATAGGTTGTTGATCATCTCGACGGGGTCAATGTACTTGTGGATCATGATGTTGTATAGAATGTGGATGAGTCCCATGTCGGCAGCTGCCTTGAAGCTTAAAACACACCCACTGTCAGTTTCAGTCGCACGGACGTGGATGGGTATCTTCTTCTCATGTCCCTTGTATCGGCAAGTACCATCGAATTGTCCTAGGCACTTGAGTGGTGTCTTAGCGCCATAGGAATATTTGTCCACTGTTGCGGGGCTCAATTTTGGCTTTTGGGGCAGCTACTTGAAGATATTTTCACTGACCATGTGCACTGTGGCTCCTATATCAATGAGGAATTCCGTGGGTTGCTCATTCAATTTGATGATCAGGGTGGAACTATGCACCGTGGCGGTGGGATTTCCTAGTGCGTAGACGTATGCCTTTTTCTTTTAGTCACTTCCTGATGAGCTGGGGTCTGACTCAGATGGCGATTGTTCCACTAGATAGCGTACATGACACTTTGACCTTTGCTCTGACCTTTGAGCGCATGACAGATCTCCTCCTATCTCTTCTCTCCCTTCTTTGTCTGTCCTCTCCCGAGTCTCTTTCTCTCGTTTCGGGGAGCGTTTGACCAGATGCTCCTTGCGATGAGGTGCCAGGGTGGCTCCCTGATGGCGGGTTGGTCCCCGCCTTGGGTCTGGGTGGCGTGTCTCTAGCTCGATCTCTCCCTTTGTCCCAGAAGAGTCTGCAGACCGATTTGAAGTGACCTTCTTCACCACACATGGCACAGCGCTGGCCGATGGCTGGGCAGACACCGTCATGAGGGTATTCAAACCCAAATTTGTAGCAAAAGAGCTTCTCTGACTTCCTCTCTAGCTGGAGACTATGAATGTTTTCACCTTGTGCAGGATTGTGGAAGCTCTCCACCTGTGAGTCAATGTCCCTCTCTGCGCGGGCCAGCGCCAGTATCTAATCCAACGTGTGTTGCTTTTGTAGCAACTTCCTCCTAAATGTCTGAGACTCACAGCCCGCTATGATTTGGGATCGTAGCACCTCAGTGTTAGAGTAATTGGTGAAATCACAATGCTTAATTTTTGTGCGTAATCGCATGACATAGGCGTCCATGGTCTCACCTTTGATTTGCTTGGTGCTATGGAAGAGATGCCTCTCGTAGTCCATGTTGGTGTGTGGGGTGAAGTATGCGGCCAACGCGTCTTTCAAATCCTGGATGGAGTCAATGAAGTCCGGGGGCATCTTGTCAATGATGTTGCGTATGGCGGAGCCCACTGCGAGCTTCAGAAGACATATTTGGCGTGCGTCCTCTATGGGCCCTGTGGTCCCCATGTATAGATCAAAGCATCTAATCCATTTGGTTCATCTGGGACCCACATTGCTGGTGTCAGAAACATCAAATGCGCCTGTCATCTGGGCTGCCAGAGTGTCTGGTAGTCTGTAAGGAACCAGATCCACCGCCTGTGGACCCTTTATTGGTTGTCTGTGACCCTGGGCTCTGCCCTGCCCCTTGGTTGTCATCTTGAGCTGACAGCTTGGCTTGCTGGCTCTTTCCCTGACGCCCTCATGAGAGTAAAGGCGCTACTTGACTCTGAGCACCTGTGCTCACCGATTGAAGGGATGGCTGCCTTTCCTAAGCACGAGCACCATCTGTTGTGGGTGGCAGGGTTAGTGTTGCCTGCTGCTCCTGGGAGCATCCACTGGAGTGTGCTGAGTGTCTGAGAGCACCTCCCCACTCTCAGCTCGAAGGTATGGCCGCCCTTCTCTAGGCACGAGCACCGTCCGTTGTGAAAATCAGATTGAAGAGGCCTGCTGCACAGGGGCTCCTCCTCCGTGTATGTCTCCTGGCTCCCTGCCTTCGCACAGGGCTCCCATCTGCTTCACACTTAATCTCACCACCGCGGCCCTGGGGTGAGAACAGCCTCTTTGTCTCTCATGGCATTACTCACCGCCGCAGCCCAGGCCAGCTCCACGCCCTCCTGATCAGGCGAGCGGGTCCGCTTAAGGCTCCCTCGCCTCGGATGAGCGGTCACGCTGTGCTGTGCTCCGGCGTTGCTGTGAGAGAGCGGTGCCTCCAGGCGACCGACCGTGTCACGTCCTCACGCGCTCTGCGCTTCACACAGGCCGCCCGCCTCATCACCAGCATTGAGGTCGTGGGTAGGCCGCGTGTGAGAGATGACGCACCTTAATAAACCACGGACATAGAGCATTGACATGCACGTCTTCATTAACTTTCCACAACTCTGCCCTCGCCAAGCCTCCCCCCAGCCCGTCACTTCCCTTTCTTGCATCACTTCCCTTGCCCCGACCACCCGCCTCCCTGTGTCCATAGAAACGTCAACGTGACAAACATGAGTAATGAGAGTAACATATGGATAACTGGAGCAACGATTTTGACAGGGGGCAGATATGGAGCATCGAGAGTAGCATGGGCAGAACTGGGGGAAGTGAGAGTGACATGGGGCTGACGTGAGTGAGAGTAGATTGGGGCAAAACTGATTGAAGTGAGAGTGACAAGGCACCGAACTGGAAGCAACAAGAGCAGGCTGCTGCAGAACTGGAACAATGACAGTGATATGGGCAAAGCTGGGACAGTCAGAGTGGCACGCATCAGAACAGGAGGCAATTACAGTGACATGCAGCAGAAATGGTGGCAGTGAGAGTGGCACAGGGCAGGAGTGGGGCACTGAGAGCGATATGTGGCAGAAATTAGGCAATATGGTTAATCAAGTATTCCAGTTCCACGTGTGACACCTTGACCGAGTCCATGTCTTTTCCAGTGTAAGCTGGATCCTGGAGTTTCGGTTTTCCTATTGTAAGGCTTGGCCTGCAGGTCGTAGCATGCACTGGGGTAAAAAAAACAGGGCTAGCTCGAGGTGTCCCGCATTGGAGCTGAGCTACTTGGCAGCTGTAGACCCCGGGATATGAGAATTACATTAGGGCAGTAAGAGGAAAATGGGTCAGGACTGGATCTGTGAAAATGACATTGGGGTAAAAGGGAGGGCAGTCAGAGCCACAGAGAAAAGGCCTGGGGCAGTGAGCAGCACACCGGACAGGACTGTAGCAGTGGAAGGCACATGGAGTAAAATGGGGGCGGTCAGGGCCACACTGGGCAGAGCGGAGTTGGTGAGAGGCAAATAGGACACAATCGGGGCAGTCGGACCCACACGGAGGGCAGAATTGGGGCAGTGGGAGCCTCGTGGTTTCACAAACACAGCTGAGCAGCACCAGGAGCCCAGTCCTGTCTTTTCCAGAAATGGTTAGCACATGGAAGACGTTAGTCCTTAAAATGCTTACGGTTTATCCAGCCCTTCACCAATGTAAATAGTGCATTCTTGGTTATATTAAGAATTCACATAAAAATCTGCCTTCAATTAGGATGTGTATTGCAAAGCACAAAGAGGCAACACACCCTGTCCCCTGCAGGCATAGCAGAAAGGGAGTTGAAACTACTCTGCTGAATCTGAAGATTTCTTTTGAAGAGGGGAACCCAGGTCATTGGAGTTTCACAATAATCAAGTGATTGAAGATGGAGTGGTTCCCCTCCACGCCTGCAATGCATTGTGGGTTCGTATGATGCTAAGCCGTGATCCGAGATACAGGTTGTTACTGAAGCAGAAAGTAGAATGAAATGGAATGCTCAAATATTCAAGAGAGCATTTGCTATCGGGGTGAACTTTGCCCGGACACCTTTTTCTTTTTTAGTACCAATTGACCTCAGAAAAGGCGAGCAATTGAACTTGCAAACTATTCACTTTTTGGTGCTCCCTCCTTCCTCTGCCGCTGTTCAGGGCTGTCGCAGGGTTTGGTGAGGTCAGGGTGAACAAAAATGGGGTGTGGTCCTGTGGTATTTTTGCACTGCACTAGCAGCACTACGAATAGGAGACGTGAAAACTCTCCCTTTGAGTTTGTATGGAGGGCTTCCATGTGTTCCACAAGGCTCTCTGGATGCAGCTGGGCTAAGCTGAAATCTTGAAATCTTGCTGTTAGTCGATTGCACTTGCACTCCAAAACATTTGTTGGGTAAATCTGGAGACTTCACACACTGAAATTGTGCAATTCCCATGTCATGGTCGCCTGACCTATATCACCTTCCACCAGTATCTAGGGTCTTGAGCCTATCTCTTGCACTCTGGTCAGATGAAATCTGTGCACATTGCTGCTAATGTGAGCTGCCTGTGACATTTCCATGACAATAAACCCTGCCAGAAGCCTCCTTATGTCAGGCATGGTTTGCCTTTCTCTAATGTGCCATTTTCACAGATGCAAATGGAGAGTAGCGTTTGTATGTATAGGCCAGGCAGACTGGATGCCACAGACTCAGATCTTCTTATCTAGAGTCAACATGATTATAATAGTTGGTATTATGTAATATTTCTAAATTAAGCCCTCCATGACTTATTCCTACTGCTGGTAAGTGCTGGAAAAACAGTGTTATTAATACCAAATATTATAGTGCCTAATTGATAAACCTCAGAAGGGTGAATGGCAGATTCAGCCCTGCTGAAATATTCACTTGGAAAGTGCAGGCTGGCACATGCCAGAGTTGAGCTTTTAACTCACTGAGCAATCCCTATTGCGGCCTGGTATGCTGTTTAAACAACTGAGCAGTTAAAAAGAAACATTTATTAAGTGGGCTGTGATATTCTGCCATCTTCTTAGCACTGTAATATTAAGTGTTACATTAATAAGAAAAGTAACCTCCTGAGCCACTACATTACCAAACTATGTGCAATGAGCATTTAAGGAGAAGCAGCTCTTTAGATAGTTCAGCAGGTTAAGTGCTCACTGCTAGGATTTATGTATAATCTGCAAGTCACAAATTTGAGTCCTAGCAAGGTCTACTCAACCGTTTGTCATTTTAAGGTCAACAAATGAGTATTAATTTTGGTTGCTGAGTATTAATAATTTTATATGAGGGTTTTATGTAAAGTGCTTTGGCGAAAGCACTATATAAGTAATGGATTATTATATATGCCTAAATGTTAGCATCAATAAATGCAAAAATAGGCTCAGAATAATGTCAGCCTTAAATTAGTGTCACTTTCAGTATGACGTTTGTGACTTTCCTTGCTTCCTTGAGATATGTGAGAATCTGATTTGAACACTGTCATGTCTGAAGCTGAATGTGAAAGGGTTAGGTAGCATTGTCATAGAGATGATGGCACAGTCATACAGTTTGCTGGGAACAAAAATCAGGCTCACACCAACCTCAATTGATTACATAAACAGTGCCCCCACACTCCCAAATATAACTCCTAGACAGACTACTGTTCTGCCCCCAGCCCATGAAGTGGTGAAGAACCACATGATGAATACCTTAAATTAACTCCCCCGGGCATCCTTCCTCCTGACAACTGGATACACCAGTTGGGTTGAGTGGGCGTCAAAGCCAGTAAGTTGGCTAGATATCATTCAGGAAGCAGGCCATCCAGTTTGTTCAAGCAAGCCGGAGAGAGTACATGTGGCAGAGAGGTGATCTTTGCGTGCAGAACACCAGCTGCGAGAGGGCCATATTGGGAGCCGCAGCCACAGTCCTTTTGCAGCAAGCTTGCAGCTGCCCATGTCTCTGCTGGTGAGTGATGAAATGTGCTAATGCCCTAGGGAGAAGACACTAGCCTGATGGCCCCAGCGAGCTAACACCTACCTTTCAATGTATTCCAATCAATTCAATTCATACTTTTTGTTGGCATCTTTGTGCCATAAAAGTAAGACAGAGTACAAATACATTCATCTTACAAATAGCACAAACATGACAGATACAATTGTAAAATAATTATACTAACAATACAATGTTAAAAAAAGTGCAGCGTGCTTTAGAAGATTGCCTAAGCATAAAGCAAAACCCTAATTACATCTTAAAACATTAAAATCCAACAATATTAAATTAAATCAGCCTTTGTGTGTAACAATAAAACATCCAAACACCACTCCATATCTAAATTAGGAGGGGGCCTGGCTCGTTAAGTACAATAGACTGAGCCATATATCTTTTCCTCAGTCTCATGGCTCCCTTCGAAAAAGAGAGCAGTGCCCATGCCGCATAAGGTGAATCCGCCTGTAACAAATGTAAAAGAGCAAGGCGACACTGGGTAAAATGTAACTGCCGAAGGACGGGCAAGATTGTACACTGGCATATAGACAAGTACAATGGACAGAACATCACAAAATGTAAAATGTCCTCTAGTTGGAATTTGTAAGCGGGGCAACTAGATAAATTTGACAAGCCACTCCATTTGACTGTATCTGCACTTAGATTCAATAAATTGAAACACACTCCAGTGATTGCCCATCGATCTGATAGTTGGTCAGCATAAGTGAGATAGGGTTGCAAGATGTCCATAGAACTAACAGCCTGTTGCCAGGAATTTGAAGGGCTTTAACTTCGCAGAATTCTTCAATGCGGGCCGCATAACCTTTTAAAAAATGTTGTACACTCAACACTTAATGAACTACTCGGAGAAACAAGGGACTCAGCGTTGAATTCAGTCAACTGGCTATTAATATAATTCAACCAAAGAATGTAATGCCATCTCTCCACCACCATTATATCTTTTAAAATGTGAGTCAATATCGCACAAGGATTAGACCATATCTGAAGCCATGTAACAAGAGAGGACAAAGCCCTGTCATCCTGTCATCCTCCATGAAACCGAGACCGAGTTCTGAATGAACAGAAAAAATGGGCACATAGCTTGGAAGACCCAAAAGCTTGTTTAAGAATTTATTTCCTCTCATCTGTAAAGAGCATATCTTTTCAATGCCCCTTAGAAAAGCACCATAATTTGTCATGGCCTTAGTCTGTTGCCCACAAACTTTCAAGATCATTTTTAGAGGTTGTCCACTAGACATAGCTTTAAAGCGAGAAACCAAACCTAGAAATTGAGCAATGCAAATCTCTTGTTTTGCAATGTGGGGTTTGCCTGTGATGGACGGGGAAAAACGAATCACCACGTAGTAGAATGCAAACACAACATGCAAACAGTAGTTGAATGGGTCACAACTCCATTACTCATCATGGGATGCATTCTGTTTTGTTTTCTTGCCTAGCACACAAACTATGACTGCTGATTTTGCAATATTAATGTTTAAATCCATTGTATTCATAAAAGTGGTGTATTCCCCAATCAACCTCTGGAGCGCATTCGGTGTCCGTGCAATGAGGACAGTGGGCCTCATTCCGAGTTGGGCGGTAAGGGATACCGGGCACTGTTAAGGACACCGGTGCCGGTAATCCCTTACCGCCCAATTCCAAGGTCCCTTAGCGGGAACCGCAAAAAACGTGTGGTCTGACTACACGTTCTTTACGGGACCCGTTAATGGACCTTGGAGCTAATAACGGGCCCGCAATTAGCAGGCCCGTTATTAGTGCCTTCCCCCTTCCCATTGTGCCCTATGGGGGCTCAAATGGGAATGGTGAATGGCATTTGGAATGGGGACTTATCGGGTCCACCTAGGTTGGAATGTCCCGGTAAGTCCCCATTCCACCAAACCTGACCCGGACCCGGTAATAATAGCTAATAGCGCCATGGCTACCGCCCAACTCGGAATGAGGCCCAGTATCATCAGCGAATGGTCAAAGTCGCAACACCATAGACCGTGCCCTCGGATAGTCTACTCCGTACTCCACCAGGGCATTGAGTAGTGCCTTAATATACAAGGTAAACAAGACTGGGGCCAATACACAACCCTGACGTACCCCAGATTCACATCAAAAAGGGGATTGCACTGACCCCTGTCTCCAAAATGTACACTGACCACATCATCAGAATGAATGAGGCTATGAATGTTAATAATCTCCCCCGAGGCAATTCATGGACCTGAGCACCATCCACAGTTAAGTGTGATTCACCTTGTCAAACACAGTGCTCAGATCCATAAATGCTAAATAAATTGGCCCCCGCTTGACGAAAACTGATTTAGCTACCAGCAGATAGAGCTTCCCTGCCTGTTCCCTCGTACCCACTCCTGGCCTGAAGCCCATCTGAACACTTGTCAATATACCATTCAAGGAAAGCCACTTTTCCACTTTTCCAATAGTCCCGTCAACACTCTCCCAAAGATTTTAAATGAAGAGTCCAATAATGATATGGCTCTATATGCCATTGTTCTGGCCGATTACCCTTTTTAAAAATAGGATTTATAATGGCCTTTTTCCACTAAGGTGGTATTTTCCCTGGAGCTAAAATGGCATTAAAGCTCCAGGAAAGGAAAGGCAACCATGACCCTTCGAAAAAAATGTAAAAAGTCAGCGGAGGCCACATCCGAGCTAGGGGCTCGATTATGAACTTGGCTGCAGACTGCCAACAAAATGTCATTCAAAGAAAAGGCGAGAGTAGTAGTAGGCTGGCCAGAGTACAAGAGAGATAAATTCTCGATCCAGGCCCAAGCCTGATCCGAAGTCTCATTATCCTTGCTTACAAACTCATATTTGGGCCCCCGGGCCACAAACCCTGAACATTTTTTAGCGTCATTGGCCTCTACCTCCTTAAGCAAGGAGTCCAAAGCCTGTTCCTCTAGTTCTTTTGTTTCCTAAGTCTTGAAGCAGTCTGGTACTCTGCTCTAGACTTAATGACTTCACGTTTAGTCCTCCTTGATGAGCGTAGAGTAGAAAGAATCACTTGTTTGGTGAGTCCACAGTGATCATTAAAGCATCCCTTGCAGGTCTGCTTCCTCTCACGACTGTCCACCAGACTCCACAGTGATCATTAAACCATCCCTTGCAGGTCTGTTTCCTCTCATGACTGTCCACCAGAAAATAATTGGACACAATACCCATGTGTTCAATAAAAAATTAAAGTTGAGCAGAGGGGGTAGACTCTTCCTCCAGAATTAGGGACAAAAGCGGAGACCACATTAGACCCACCATTAGATAAAATTTAGCAGGATCAAACCTCTCCCATTTAAACCTTCTCTTAGAATAGACATTAGTCAAAGCACTGTCAAAGTGATCAAAAGATAAAGATGATATACGACCACAGTCCCACAAGAAACTTAGACAAATAGGAAAGCGATCACTAGGGAGCTTCTCTAGAACTTTAAACTCATGAATACATTGCCAATATTTGACATCAATAATAAAACAAAATCTATTGTTGAGGACCCTATTTGGTTACTAAAAGTTATATTTACCAGTACATCCGGAAGGACCCGATCATTAATTGATTGGAGACCCCATTCTATAAGCTAGATACCTAACTGCAATCCTCCTGAGCATATAGGGGAGTCCAACGCGGAGGGAGTAGGAATCCCCCTAATCTCTACCTCTATTATATCATAAAGATCATCCTGAGGGCCTTGCTCTAGCCTAAGATTAAAATCTACCCCACCAGAAGAAATTTATTGTGGTCCTTGGGATTAAATGTTCCTCCATATAGGATTTGAAGGCTGCTTGTCAATTATTCTCCAAACTATGCCGGCTATTGTAAAAGTTACCAATGATCCAAGGTTGACCCTTGATTGGTGAAAAAATAATATCTTGCAAAAAAGGTGACATTTTGCTTAGATTTCTTCCACGAACATTCTATTGAGGCCTTAATCAGTATAGCCAAACCCTCAAAACAACACCCACATGTATTCTTTGTTGCCGGCAATGAGAATGACAAACGCCCATCCAGAAATACATCTTCTAACACCCACGTTTCCTGGAGCAGAATCAAATCGCGCTTCTTCAGGAAAGCTTCAATTTCCAAATCTTGCATTCAAGAGCTAAAGCGTGGATGTATTCAAAGGTAGGTGTTAAGGAATACACTCTGCCAACTAGGAGTGACAACAGGGCCAACTGTAAGGCTCCCGCGAGAGCGAGGCCTAGGGCATTTGGTCTCCCTTGGCCCTTCCCCGTGACAGCACTACTGCTAGTCCTTTCTACACCCGAATGCCCCCACGCTCGCTTTCAAATATTGTTTTCCATTGAGTTTTATACATATGCGTTTCTGTGTATTTCTGTCCTACTAAATATAATGAAATAGATATTTTTGTTTCTAATCGGAAATGATCATCCTCGTATCCATGACAAATGAAACACGTTATTGCATAGTGATGCCAGCATTATTAGTTAGCAGCAATTTCTCCCATTAGTGCAGTGGAAGCAGACAGTGGTGTGCCGTTTGATGCCAGTGTCCGGTTTGATGCAGTGGAGGTGCAGCGCTCTCATGTTTTCCCTTGTCACGCGTCAGAATGTATCGAAGCTCTGCTTTCTCTTTTGAATTCTGGGATTTGTAATATTTACTTTCACATGTTCAAATTTAAGAAAACTACATGTACAGGAATTCCAAGAAAAAAAAGAGGACTGGATGGCTTTTTCATGCACGCCCTCTCCAACCTTGAGAGCATTGGCGCTGTCACCTTGGTATTTGCACACTGCCAACACGGCCCATTACTTTCAGGTTATGGCAGTTCAGTCCTGATTTGTTCTTTGCATTGTGACACATTCATTAATAGATTGTCCCATTTTAAATTCAGAACAAACCCCAGAATGTGAAGGAAAAACAAGAGTAGTCTACATATGCAGCCCCTCCAGACAATTGTTCACAGATTTAACAATGGGCGTATCTTGAAATGTCATAATGTGCATTTGTCTTGCATTTTGTACTTTACTTTTTTACGCAATGCTATAAAACATTTGATATTTAAAAGTATTTAATTAAAACATTCCAACTCATAATGATACTTATTCAGTTCGAAAACTTTTACATGAACACGTACCATAAAAATGCATTTACAATCTAATTTAACGATATTTCTAAAATTGTGCTTCAAATAGATATGTAAATGATACTGATTATAAAAAGCATTTGTGAAATCCTCTTGCACGTATGTCACTTTTTTAATTTCAAACTAAATATATTCAAATAGTTACCTGAGACAGAATGATGACTTACGTTTGGCGTTTGCCTGCAGGATTGTTCTTGGTATTACAATCTAGAAACATTAGGTCGGTGGCATGTCTGCTGTATTACCCAAAGGTCCTTCTGTTTTTCATCCCATCGTAGAAAGAGGAAGATTCAAAAGTGTACAAACATTATAAATAAATAAATAAATAAACAATATTCACCACCAGTCTCACAACAAACCCTTGCTAATGATCCAGTGACAAGTGTGTGCAGACTTCATAATCTCGTACCACAGTAGCATTGAGTGAGGTTCCCAGAACTAACTCCTGAAATATAGTATATCAGTACAATACATTAAAGCTTCTTGCCATGACTTATGTGTTTAGAAATGTACACAAGCTTTTTGATATCTACTGACATCAAATTAACACAAATCACACACATATTAACAGACTTTTTAAAAGCTGCATCTTTTAGATTTTTTTTATCTATTTCTTAAATCAATTTTTTTGAGCATTACACATTTTTATTGTATCGTCCCACGATAGCGTATACTTGTAGCATGAAGGTTGCACAATACAATGCTCCTTCAGATCAACAAACTCCAAGAAACTAAGTGAATCCAAGTAGTGTGTCTTCCAACTCCCTTCACTAATATTCTAGATGGCTTCATTATAGTGCGAGAAGTAAAAAAAAAACACTCAGAAAGTTATAGCAGTGCTTCAAATGTACATGTTACTATTTGAAGAAATCATAATTTGTTAACAAATTAAGTTACTACTGTATCCACATTATTTTGTACATTTATGTAACAAATGAGAAACTTACTTCAACAAATTTAATGTGCCATTTATGTTGTTTGCGTCTAATGTGTTTTTGTGAACTTTTACATTATGAAACAAAATTCTTTTTGCCCAGAAAAAGCACAAACTTTCACAAGTGTATATTTTAATTTGAATTACAAAGTAATTTAGAAATAGAGAGTCATAAAAGGCCAACTTTGTCAAAGTAATCATTTAACGCTGTAGCATACAATGTTTGCCAAATGTTTTCCAAAGAAATTGTTCATGCCAATCAGGTTATCTTTGTTACAGGTTCCTCCTGCTCCCCATGATACCGGTGCTCATCTAGTTCCCTCACACCGTCTCAGGCGTTCCAGGCACTCGGCACTCAGACACAAATAATACACAAGGCCAGAGGTTGGGTGAAAAGCGCTGTAATGTACACACACACCAGGCTCTGGAGGGCTGCATTCGTCTCTGCCCCTCCCAGGCCTGGCTCATATGTGCAATGCAGAAGATACATATTATTCTCCTCCCATTAGCCATACGTATGATAACAACAGTTCATTTCACCGAAGAGGGGGAATAAAGTACATTTTGTAACATCAGATTGTCTTTGCATGCAGCCTCTTAGCAGCCTTGGTACTTGAGCCAGCAGCTTCAGAACTGTGTACTTCTCGAGGAGGGAGGGCTCTTCTCATGCCCATCTCAAGGCCTGCAGCATTCCACAGATGAGCTGCTGTTCTCATCAACATCAGTTTCATGGCTGGTAGTTGTTAGGCCAGTCCTTTGGCAAGGCCAGTCCATTCGTATCTGATGCATCTCAAAGAAACCAAAAGAGAGTGCAGAATCAGAAAAGTACCATGTAACAATCCTCTAAGGCTAAAATAGTCTTCAGTGAAATATGGTCTAAAATATTCATAAAGAAATGAGAACTGGCAGCACTAGAGTGTCACAACAATGGGTCAATGGCTTTTACTCAATCTAAGTTTCATTTCCGTCAGTAATGTTATTTCATATACAGTAAATTATGGGATTCTCTCAGTGAAGAAAAATAGATTCATGTGGCAATCTATGAAATACAGTGAAATGTTTATCCATTCACTTCAGGTAGTACAGATAAGTAACACAGTTACAATTATGGTGACTTAGGGCCTCATCATGAGTTGGGCAGTAAGCCCTAAAAGTGGCTGCTATGGAATTAGCACAGCCAATGTCGCTCCGCCAGATCATGAGCAGGCACAAACACTGCCGACTGTAAAATGCTGGCGCTATTACAGCCAGTGGTATCTGCGCCGGCCACATGAAGCGCAATCACAGCCACATCACAAGCACCGAAAACCAGCACTAATACCGCCAAAAACACTGCGCATTTCCCTCCAGCCTCCAGCTGGAGGTAAATTAACTCAGGTGTCAGAAATGAAGCCACAGGTGATCCCAATCCACTCCAGAGAGCTACAGGCACACCCCCTACTCCAAACACTGTTTACAACACCATGCTGCCACTACCCACTGTGAGCTGGGACAGGCAGCTGCTCATGCTGCGCCTGGATGTAGAGATACAGGGCAGCCAGGCCAGGGCACAGGGAGTACAGGGTGGGCAGGAGGAAGAGGAGAAGGAGATGCATGCACCGATCCCCAGGGTCAGGCCCTCATCCTGTTGGTCAACCAATTGGTCACCCTGTACCACCTCAACAGGGAGACCATTTCTGAGCTGCTCACCACAGTACAGGACGACATAGGAAGAATGATCAACATCCGGACGGCTGTGTCTCCACTGCTGAAGCTAGTGTCCGTCCGACAATTCATTGGAACTGGCACCTTCCAACACTCCGTGGCTATGATGCACGGCATGGCACAGCCCACAATCTGTGCAGTGTTGGCCCAGGTGCTCGAAGCCCTCCAGAGGCAAGTGCAACACCACATCTCATTGCTACCACCGCAGCCCAGGTCAATGCCATGAAGGCACAGTTCTATGCCGTTGCCCAAATGCCAAATGTGATTGCAGCCCTGGATGCTACCCATGTTGCATTGGTGGCCCCCCAGGGCCATGAAGCAGTGTACCGTAACTGGAAGCTCTACCACTCTCTGAATGTGCAGGTGACCTGCGACCCAACCTGTACATCACCCACTGCTTGGTCCGCTACCCTGGCTCCACCCACAATTCCATGGTACTACAGAACAGCACACTGCCAGGATACATGGAGAGGCACAGAGGACAATGGACCTGGATAGTGGGTGAGAAAAATTGCCTGCACGCATGCCCTGAAAAGCACCTGTCCAAATGGGGGGATGTGAATAACTACACAGAGCATGGCATGACAAGCACATGCACAATTCGTACCAGATCACCTCCTGCACCAATATCACAGTACAGCCCAGGGAGCATGCACATGTCAGACTCACCTGGATGGATAAGCTGATGTACACATACAGTAGCAACTACAAACACAAGCATGACCATGGGTGCCACAATGCAACATGCACAATCAAAAGCAATGGAGACAAATGGCGACATCGCATCACACAACAGCAACCCTGCCAGTGCCACAGACATACACCCATGTGCTCCCAGCCCACAATGCCAACCCAGTGGCCCCAGAAGCTTAGGTAGCCCATGGGAAACCTAGCATGCCACATGCACAGGTGAAATACACTGCATTAAGACAGCCACCATGTCAGTTGCACACGTCACTGACAGACACCTTACGTAACATCTGCTGCAAGGGAACAGGGTGCATGTGAAGAGAAAACAATGCATGATATGAGTGACACAGCATGCACAGACATAGTACAGACACATGCCACGAAATGAAGGCCCATATGCATACAAAAGATGTCCATTGCCCTGATACTATGTAAGGACACCCCCACACTTTTCAATGTAACTAATGGCTGTGCCTCCCCTCATTCAGGTGACTGCAGATGCCCACAGCTGCCCTGGCTAATGACCCCTGTGCATGATCCACAAACACTGCAGGATATTGCCTACAACCACGCTCACTGCAGGAACTGTGTATGCATAGAGTGTACCTTTGACCTCCTGAAGACATGTTTCTGCTGCCTCGACTGTACCGGTTGAGCCCTGATATGCGCACCCCTGAAAGTTCTTGTTTGTGCCACCCTGCACAATATCTGCCTGAAGAAAAATGTTCTGCTATCCCCTGACATGGACATGCCAACACCAGAGGATGAGGATGTGCATGCATTACCAGATATGACATAAGGGATGGGAGACTGACTTGCCAGGGACTGATAGATAATTTCTTCTGACACATGCACATAGCACAAGCCATGCACAACTGTGTGACACTCAACTCTATCCATAAAAATGATAATGACACAATCAGGAATGTCCTCGTATTGATGAAGTTGAACTGTTTTAATGATTTGTTGTCCCCCAACTGTGCCCCCACCCCAACACCAACTCCCCCAACTATCCCCCACCCCACCACCAACTCCCCAGCACAATATCCCTCCCACCACCAACCCCCATCCACTATCTCCCTTGCCCCTCCCACCATCAACTCCCCAGCACACTATCCTCGCTCCCCCCTCCCACCACCAACTACCCAGGATAGTATCCCCCCTCCCACCACAACTCTCTATCACAGCCGCTCTGGGCAAAAAGTGTCACAACGTTAATTATGCCCATGGCCTCTTTCCCCCATGCCAGCCCCCCGTGTTCTTGAGCCCAAATGGCACTGGGACCTGTGCCTGGGTGTAACCTGCTGCTACTCCCCAGTGGGGGTCGTTGAACTGGAAGCTATTGAGCCTGGCCGCGGATATGCTGAAGTGTGACCTTGGTGCTATGGCGGATGGACTCTGCAATTGCTGAGACCCCTTTGGTCATCTCCCTGACCCTCTGCCCATACACTGTCAGGGCGGCAGTACTGGAAGCAGCCTCTGCCCGGTTCCTTGTCATGGCCCTCACAGTCCTGTGGGTGGCCCCTTGCAGGCAGTCACGGATTGCCTGCAGGTGTTCAGAATGGGTATGCCCAATTGCCTCCATCTGCCTCCGTCGCCTCCCCATCACCCCCAGCCTCTGAAGCAAGGTGTTGCTTGGTGGTGTGTGCCGAATGGGAAGGGGGCTGGCCAGTGTCTCTCAGCAGGGGTGCCATAGGATGGCGCGTCAATGTCTAGGCATGTTGGCAGAGGTGAGGGCTCTCAGGGGTTTGTGACCCTTCTGCAGGTGGTGACACTGGCCTGCTGTCCCCCTATGCCTCTACAGTTGCCCTGCCTGGTGGTTTGGATTAAGTGTCAGTCTCTGCATTTGTATTTGTATTTATTCATTTTATATAGCGCTTTATGCCAAAGCGCTTTACATTACAACACCAACTCTGCAGCTGCAGGAGTGGATGCAGTGGGCCTAGAGGTGCTTCTGGTGGGCTGTGGTGTTGTCGTAGGCTTGGCCTTGCTGGGTTGCGGTGTCTCATGGCCGGCCATCCGCCTAGGCATAGCATGTCTGCACTTTGTGGGATGGTGGTGGTGGTTGATTTCATGATGCCTACCTCCAAGGAGCCAGACAGGGCCCGGCACCCTCAGAGGCAGGCAACATGTATACTAGGGAAGTCCCAGCCACCCCAGATAGGGGCTCTTTGGACTCAGTCCTGGCGTTGTTGGCGTCAGGCTCATAAGGGATAACAGTCCTGGCACCATCGGCACCAGGCTCATACAAGATATGGAAGGAATAGTGTTTGGTGCAAACTTACCTGGCAGACCATGCTGCAATTTCCTTACCTGGCAGATCATTCTGCAACTTCCAGATGAAAAAGGAACTACTTAACCACAAGGGTGTGGCTGGTGGCAGGATACATACCTTCAGTGGAAGGATACATACCTGGGACTACTTGAAAGGCTATTTAAGCCACGCCCAGACAGCAAACCACGCTTCGCGTTGTTCTGCTCATAGCAGCTGGACGCTCACCGTGCCTGCTCCTGCTCCAGTCCTCGACCACGCCTGCCAGCATCCTGGAAACACCTAAGAATAGAAAAGGGAAGAAGAAACAGGTGAAAACAAACCTTACCTGTTAAAGCTGAATTCCGGATTCAGCGCGCCAACGTTCCTGCAAAAAGACATAATTTTAAATACTCACCGTGTTGCATACATCTCGGCGCACTTCTCTTACCTGAATGTGGCACCCTCGGCTCTGCGACGCCCATCCGGATCTCCTACAGCATTCCAGCACCTACGGGGAGACGAAGAGAAGAAAGCAAGGTGAGAAGGGGGAAAATAACCAAGAAGCACTTACCTGCCAAGCTAATTCTTCTTACCATCGGGTCGATACCATTCCTTGGGCATTTCAGCACCCCGGCCCCCTATGGGGAAAAAGCAAACATCACATTAGTGAATGCAAGAACCGTAGCAAACGAACTATTTAAAACCTACCTGCTTACAGGTCAGACTCAGCTTCTGCTTCGTGCCGGCTCCATTTCTTCGGCATTCTCGAACTCCGGCCCCTAAGGAAAAAGAGACAGGAAAAGACAGTAGCGGGCCTACACCAAAACTCACCTGAAATCAGGTTTTCGACGGAAACCGCCCTCAGCCCGGAGTCTTCCATTACCTGCAAAAGAGAAGAGGAACAGTTTAGACTCAAGCTTGCCATAAACATTTACGGTACTGTAGGGTATTTTGTGGAGATTTGGGGCCTGACGGTATTTTCTTACCGCCGAAATATAACTTAGCAACAATCACTCCTTGTATTCAGATTGGGCCATGTACAACAATAATACAGTGAACATGCATTATTTCAGCACCCATGCATGCATATTTGGTATGCGTGGGTGGTAGGCGCGGTTGGTGGTATTTTGGTGAGCATAATTCCCTTGTTTTATTTGTGGCCCCAATGTCCAAAATCCCTTATCTTTGCTTAGATTTTTCGTGTAATCACTAGAGAGACCTCAGACCTACATTTTAGGAAAACCACATTTTTCAGTGATAGTGTGCCACCATGGGCGATCTCACTGACTTATTTACGACAGAGAGCTATATATGGTAATCTTGTGGTAATTTCCACTACCTTATATACGGTAGGGAGCTATGTTCTGAGAGTCTCTCTTCCCGTTGGCTCATGTACCTCCAACGAGCTATGCTACAATCACTCACAACTGTTCATACTGAATCTGACATGCACACATCTGTCTTAAAATGACCATTGCACTGTTTAAAAATCTCCCCCACTTCATCGGCATTGTAATGGTAAATATTAAATACACCACCCGTCTGTTTTCAAATATTTTTCTGTATTATAAAAGTTGCATTTAAACACGATCTCACTCTTTACAGAAATAAATAAAATGGTACAGTAAAAGCATTGTCTATGACACACTGCAAAGAGCGTGGCGGAGAACAGAACTCAAATTGCAACATTAGCATTTGATTAAGGCATGCACAGGAATCCTACACTGACTGCATATTACCGTACACACTCAGCTCCCACACTTCTCATTACCTTATCTTTTTAGTTGTTCTCTTTGGCTGTTCTCTTTGTGAATGTGGCTCCCTTGGATTAACTCCAGCAAAAAGGAACGCTTGCCCTCTCAAACCGGGGTCATTGCCTGGAATTCTCAGCTTTTGCAGATAGGAATGCCTCAGCCAGTGGAAAGGTCCTTCTTTCAGCTCTCTCCAATCTCGACTGCCAAATCTTGACTGTAGCAGGACGCAGGGATCTGCATTCAGTCAGGAGTCCCACAGCCAGGTCTTCTCCCCAGTAGTGCAGAAAAATGTCTGCCTGTCTTTTTCCCCGATACTGCCCACTAAAACTTTCATCTCAGCCCTCTGTATGACGTGTCCCAATGAAATCCATCATCTCTCATCCTCCTACTCTCAACAATAGCTTCGCTTATACATTTGCAATTGTTGCAAATCTGACTTCCTTCTTCCTGCAGTTACTGTGCACAAAAACACGGAGAATCAGGCAGAGAAGAGAAGAAAAAAAAATCTGCACACACATTTAAATGGTTTTCAGAGTATGCCTAATTCTGCAGTGGAGAACACATTTTATTAGTGGGTTATGTTAAATAAGGTTTTATTAGTCAGGTTAATGGTTAATAGGTTAGCTGTTAATTTTCAAATGTGTCTCTCGCACCATAGGCATTTCAGGTGAAAATAGTGTGCATTTTTAAATGAGCACGTGTGCTTTTAACTGTAAAAATAGATTTGCATCTTATATGTTAAAATCGTTTTTGACTGAATAGCCTGTCTTTCCTTGTTAATCTGGTAACCCATATAGCAATGCACCGCACCCTTGTGGTGGTGCTGCGAAAAAAATTGCTACCTGTGCAGTAGTGCTGTACTCTGTGCTGTTTGCTACCTGTGTAGTAGTGCTGTACTCTGTGCTGTTTGCTACCTGTGCAGTAGTGCTGTACTCTGTACTGTAACACGCCAAATATCCTTACATATACCCTCCTTTTGTTTTTAGAACTTGGCTATAATCCAAGCCAATTCCTAAAAACAACTTGTTCTTTTTTTTTTTTTTTACAATATAGCAATCCAACAAAATGAATATTCATGTGCATCAATGAAAATTTGCAATCAACATTTCATCTGAGTCCATCAGTTCATAAAATGTTCCACATTTGCCTTCTCAGTGGAAGTGGCATTACTTTAAGTTTACATTTTCCAAGTCAATTAAAAACAAAGAAATAAAACAACTAACTAAAACAAATAATTAATATAACAAATTAAAATAAATAATTAAAATAATAAATACGTGGAACTTCATATGCCGGAACTTCTGTTTTGTCTCTTTTGGTATGTCCCGACCAGCGATGTTATTCGGTTCATTCGAGTATTCTTTCATCTTGGCAATCTTGAATCCACAGCAGTCATCTCTTTTGGCATTCCGGTTATTTTGTCTTCACCTCCACCTGGAGGCAGGCATCTTTTGGTCTTCATCCAGGGGACTCCAGGACTCCATCGTCTCTCCCGTGGGCTCTGATCTCGGAACCTCCGATCAAATAATGTTAATTGTCTAAATCAAAATAGAAAATAAACAAATTAAGTACATAGCATAATACTAACTTCATCCTTTTGCCAAAAATAAAACATGCTTGGTAAAAATATTTCATTTTTTTTTTTCTGAAATTAAACACAAGTTAAAAGAAAACAAGCAGATATTCAATATTTAACACACTTTCTCTCTGCACACCAACCATGAGCTTCCATTATATGTGCATTTATTTATTTATTTATTTATTTATTTATTTATTTATATATTTTTACATATATTACAGTGTTTATGTGCCATCATAACAATCAACTTTTTTTTTAACTTCTTTCTCAGTGCCTCCTGACTACACCCACTTATTTTCTCCTTTTTTGTTCAAGGAACTTTATCTGTCTCTACATGCTCAAGCTGCCTGATCTCATGTCTGGGATGGCATGGTTTCATTTGATTTACATGGACAAACTGCTCTATTGCTGTTTCACCTTCATTTTTCAAAATTTTATACACTACAGGAGAGACCTTATCTATAATCCGAAATGGCCCCTGCCAGGCTGCTAGAAATTTAGAATTTTTCTGTTTACTTTTTCCAAAATGAAACTTGTACACCTGATCCCCTACACTGTATTCCTTTGCTGATGTCTTTTTATCATAATATGACTTTGCACTGTCAGCAGCTCTTTCCAGATTTCTCTGCACAAAAGCAAATGCATGTTGCAAATGCCTCCTCAGTTCATCAATATATTCATGAACCGTGGATGCACTCACAAGGGTTTGCTCATGTGTTCTGTATAGTAGGTGTTGTGGTAACACCATTTTCCTACCTGTCAAGACCTCATGGGGGCTAACACCTGTTGCTTTGGCAGGAGTCGACCTGATTGCCATCAGAACCAACGGTAAACGTAAATCCCAGCTGGAACCTGCTTCTGCCACAAATTTCTTTAAAATATCCACAACAGACCTATTGCTTCTTTCAACTGTACCTGAAGACGCCGCCCGATATGCGATATGTAGTTTCCTTTTCACACCTAGTATTTGCCATACTTTACTCATTAGAGTACTTGTGAAATGACTTCCTCTGTCTGACTCAATTCTTTGTGGCAACCCAAACCTTGAGAACACATGGTTCACCAGCAATGTGGCTGCTGTTTGCGCACTACAATCTGGTGCAGGAATGCACTCAATCCACTTTGACATCAAACATACCACACTCAAAATATAACGGTGTCCCCTGCTCGACCTTTTTAAAGGACCTACATAGTCTATTTGCAAATCTGACCATGGGAGAGTTAGGCCTCTTTTCATCAATGGTGCTCTATGCATTGGTGAAGCAGGTTTCAATTGGGCGCATACTAGACATCCTCTAGTATATAATTCCACATCTTGGGACATATGAGGCCAGTAAGCATAATCTTTTAGTATTTCTAATGTTTTTTGTGAACCTCTATGGCCTGCAGTTATGGCATCATGTGCATGGTGTAGCATTAGTCCTCTGAATGAAAGGGGTACTACCCACTGTATTTGCCCTGTTATGGACTCTCTAATCATGAGCCCATCCTGTAATCTAATTCGTGTTTTGTTCTTTAATAACACCCTCAACTCTTCTTTTCCCATACAATCTTTTTCTGTTAAAGGATTTTGTTCAGGATCTATCAAATGATTATAATAGATTCCCAAAATTTGATCATTCTTTTGTGCCTCAATCAAATCTTGGTCTGGCGTGTCATGACTCCACTGCACCACCGGTTGATCTATCTCCTTTGGTGCTTTAGAACGTGTCACTGCATCAATTTGTATTTCACCCATTAAATAATCAATATGTAGCAATTCTCCCATCACAGCCCCAATCTTAGCCAGATTGTCTGCCTTATCATTTCCCTCCTTGTCCTCACCTGGTGTTTTTAAATGCCCACAAATTTTTCTCCAGTATATTGTTAAATTATTTTCTGACACCAATTTGTCTATGGCTTGTATCATTTTTCCATGTTTAAGTGGCTTTTTGTTGTATGTAACCATGCCTCTTGCTTTCCAACCAGGCAAATACTCCACAAAGCTATTCCGTGCATAGACAGAATCAGTCACCAGGACAATTTCACTGAACTTTTCATCAACTGCAGTAGCAATTGCTTTATAGATGGCTGCCAATTCCGCCACCTGACTGCTCCTATCCCCAATCCTCATCCCTATACTGGGGACGCCTTCACATTTCAACCAGACATTTCCTATTCCTGCCACTAATTGTTTATTACTGTCATTTTCAATGTGAAAAGCACAACCATCCACATATACAGTTGGCAAATCCTTGCATGTTTTTTCATCAAAAGCTTTGTGTGATGATTGTTCAAATTCCTGCAAACTAGTTTCCACTTCCATTTCATTTGGTATTTGTTCAGCTGCACAGTCATGTAAGTCAGCTAACCCTTGAGCAATTGGGCTCTTTTTATTTTGTCCATATCTCACTTCTACGGGAAAACCTTGTAATGCCAGCGTCCATGAAGTGATTCTGGATTGCGCTAGATTGCCTGATCTAATCCTTTTACTCTCTAAAAATTGCAAAGGTTGATGATTTGTTTCAATAATCACCTTTTCTCCCTGAACAATGGGGCGGAAATGTTGTAGCGCCCACACAGTGGTTAATAGGGCCTTTTCACATTCATTAAATTTCATTTCAACTTGGGAAAATGCCTTACTTGCATATGCAATGGTTTTGTGATTCAAATCGTGTTTTTGTGATAATACTGCTGACATACAATGTTCAGAAAAACCTATTTCTATAAAGAAATCCCTGTCCTTTATGGGGTAGGCTAAACATGGTGCCTTTACAAGACATTCCTTCAATCTAGCCACTGCATCAGACTGCTCTCTTTCCCATCTCCAGGGAGTATCTAGTTTAAGCAGTTTAGTCAATGGTTGGGTGATCTCTGCATAATTCTCAATGAACTTTCTGTTATAGCCTGTCATCCCTAATAAACTTTTTACTCCTTTCACATTTTTAGGATCTTTTAATCTTTGTATGGCCTCTATTTTCTTCCTTTGTGGATTTAGCCCATGTTCAGTCACTTCATGCCCTAGAAAGTTCACTTTTTTCTTGCACCATTGTGCTTTTTGCAAAGATACTTTGGCGCCTGCTTTCTGCAATTGGCCAAGTACATGTCTTATTTCATCAAAATGGCTTTTCAGGCTTTCATTTTTTATCAGGACATCATCCACATAAACTATTGTTCCTCTTTCCGCTGCATCCGGCATGGCCTTTCTCAAAAATATGCCAAATTCACTCCCACTATTGATGTACCCGAACGGAGCTCTAAGCCAGGCATATTGAGTCCTGTCAAATGTAAAGGAAAATAAGTGTTGTATCTCCTCTGCCAATGGCACACACCAATATCCAGAGGTGAGATCTAACGTGGTAAATACATTTGAACCATGTATCTGAGCTAGGCCCTGATCAATGAATGGTAGTGGCCATCTAGATACTGGTACTCTTTTATTTAACTCTCTTAAGTCTGCACACAGCCGCCATTGACCATTTGGCTTTAACACACCTAAAATAGGCGTATTGGATGTGCTATGAATGGGCCTGATTATTCCCCGTGATTCCAAATTTTTAATAATCTCTGCCAATGATTCTAAACATGCCAGCGGTAGTCTATACTGGCGTACAAACACTGGATTTCTGCTACAACCTTCTGGTAGTGTGGCCACATGTAAATCAGTTAAACCACAATCATAAGCATCTTTTGGAAATACATCCTTAAACTCCATAAATATTTCCCTCAGATTGTTTCGATCCTCATCGCTGTCACATGCATCCGCTAAGGAGATCTGCTCTTCTACCATTCTGGAAAATTCTGGAAACTCTTCTGGTAAAGGAATCTCAGCGCTTTCCTCTAACTGTGTGGCTGTATCTTTTTGTAGAGCTGCCACTTTTAAATATTTTGGCATATCAGCTTCCACTTCAATGGGCTGATTTCCTGTTTCATTTTCATTTAAATTAAATATTATGCAATCCTCTTGATGGCAGCACACTGTCTCATTTGAATCATAAGGATACACAGAATGAATTTTAAATATTCCTTTGGGCTGAGAGTCCAGGTGTTCTGGCAACTCGCCCTTGGCATCTACATATTTTTCAGGAATATTCCCAATCACCATGTTATTTAAATCTGCCGTATAATGTGATTTTTGTATGGCCATTCCTAATGGGGAGTTTTCCTCTAAATGAATATCCTGACAACCTTTATTATTTACCATGATTTTTACAGATCCCTCACCAATGTCTACCAATGGAATGTATTCATAATCCAGGCCTTGCTGTTTTATGGATTCATTCAGGCATACAAATGCATCAGAGCCTTTCATCTGCTGTCCATTTTTGCATTTCAGTGTTATTGCAAACTGTTTTGTAAATGCAGGAATAATAGTATTTTTCCTCATTTGTAATTCGACTGCATAAGGAACCAGTTGTGCACAATGATAAGCCCTTCTTTCGTCTTCAAATTCAGGTGCCGGACCACCTAGGCGTGACCATATTTTTTGATTAAGGAAATCTAACACCATACACATTCTGTGCATGATGTCATTGCCCATGTAAAATTCATTTTGTGCTCCACTCACTATCCATACATTATGGTAAATTATTTTCTGCCCAATGCTAATTTTAAGCATGCATCTGCCTGCAATTCGGTTTTCAAAGTCTGGACTGTCCAACCCAGAAACATATTGGTTTTTAATCCTAAATTTCGGGATTTCTTCCCTCTCCATAATTTTTTGCAACAATTTCTCATTAATGAAACTCCTTTCATGTTCAAGTGCTAAAGTGGCTTTTATTGTTTTAAGATAATCATTTATACCAACATGAACCCATGGTTGCTCATCTTCCATGTGTATTTCTGCCAGAGTGGTAATGTGTTTTTCTGAATATGTTTTAGGAGCAATATTCTGTTTGCATGTTTTCTCTTTTAAATAGAAACGTAATGTGTGCTCATCTATGGCAGTCTGCCAATCTTTCCTTGGGTCCAAGTATATTTGTACAGGTAGTTTATCATTGTCGCTCTGCATTTTGTCTTGACATATTAATATAACAGTGACACTAGGTATGCAGCTATTCTGGAGATATACCTCCACAGCATCATTTGTTTTGGCAACGGTGTGACATTCATTTATATTGTTGTTTTGTGATTTTAGTTTCTTAGGCCTCAATGGTTTTTTGGTTAAGGACCACAGCACTCCATTCACCCCATCTATGAGAGGAGACAATCTTTTCAGGCAATCTGTCCCCATCAGAAATGGAATTTCACAAATGGATGTGATCAATACCTCTTGTTTCATTCTGTGCTTTCCTATTTTTATGTCAACCTCAGTTACACCTATGATGGGCACCTCCTCCCCATTAAAGTTATGCACTGGGCCTTGATTTGCCTTCACTGTGATCTGACTCTGTAGAGGCCTCCCTTCATTGATACTCTTTACCAGCTCCTTGGACATAATTGTGGCCTGTGCGCCAGTGTCAATCATAGCGAAGGTGTGGCATTTTTCTTCTACAGTGATGGGTGCATAATATCTGTCCTCAACTTCCTCTAATACACATAAGAAATGTGAATTCTTACTGATTTCAGGGCTCACCTTTCTCAGGTCTTTTTCACTTTTGGCTAAGCACATTGGTAAATGAAAAGACATTTTTCCCTCCTTTTTACCCATTTCTGTGCGAGATATTTTATTCATTTCTCCATGTTCAGAGGTTTTTTGGAGTGTGGCCACTGTTCGCCCATCCATCTGGGTAACATCAGAGACCACATTACAACCTTCCAACTGAACATGTGTAACAACATCATTCAGCAATTTGTCATTTTTTAATTCTGTGCATTTGTGATCATTTAGTGTAATACCAGCCCTTTCAGCCTCTTCAAAAATATGTGGCTCAAAGAATTCTTCAGGTGATTGACTTGTACCCTCCTTGTGAGTATTTCCTTTTTCTGTCTGTGTTTGGTCATTGTTTTGCTTGCCCAGGGAAGGAGCTATGGCATCCCCACTTACTCCCTGTTCACTGGTATTCCCCATGCATGAGTCATTTTTCTTAAATCTGTTCCTTTGTTCTTTTGGAATTCCTAATGTTTCTTTTTCATTTGTGCAAATCTTTACTGTTTTATTTAGCTCTAAGTTAAACCGTACCTCTTTTTTAGAAGTATTTGCACTTTCTATCACAATTTCATTTACTGGTACTTTCATTTTTAATCCATTAGGCATCTCAGAGTCGTTATGCAAAATTATATCAGAGCAATCTGTCATTTTGGCACTGCGATTATCATGAGTACTTAGTCACTTTTCGGAAGCCCCCCGGTCACTGCTATGGCCATCAGCCCCCTCTTTGGAAGGTTGTTTTTGTGCTGTATAGAGCTTTCCTATTTGCTCAGCTAACATTTTCACTTGGGCCTCAAGGCACTGGAACCTTTCCATCTCTCTAGGATCCTCTTTCTGTGGCCTAGGTCGATATTGGTTGTTTTCCCCCTGATTGGATCTATTCTGATACCTCTCAGGTGATTGATGTCGGTTGGGATGGTTTCTGAACTCTTGATTCATTTGTGGAGGGGAGCGGGTTGCACCCATCCTTTGATTATAGTCCCCTGGTGGGGAATCATTGTACTGGCGTGGATTGTAGTTCACGGTTTGCCTCATGTCCTGTCTCTCAGATTGTGGGTACTGGCCCCTATGTTGATTTCCATTATCAGTAAATCGATCCACATATCGGGGCCTATCCTGATTACCATATATCATGGTGCTGGGATCAAATCTGCTCTGTGTCCCCAATGACTGGTAGGGACCATCATTTCTTTGATCTTGATTTTGTCTCTGGTTATTGTTCATGCCTGCCATATCAGGCCGATATCCTACCCGGGGTCTGTCCCCTTGATACCTAGGGCTGATGTAGCTCTCTCTATTACTAGGATCATGTGATTGGAACATTGGTACAGGAAATGGCGATCTTTGTTGATTACCCCTTTGTTCATGTGTCACATTATTTTTACCTTGACTTTGAGCAGACTCAAGGGACATTTTGGCTGACCTTATTTCCATTACTGTGGCTGAGGGTTCTTTAGATTTAGGCCTGGTATCTTTCATTTTATCACTTTCTCTACCCTGACAATAGAGTACCTCATATAGCTTTGTGCTTTGATGTACAATCCATTCAAGGGACTTGTCACGGTCAAATTCACGGACCAATTGGGATATGATGTCTTTCTGTAGCCCATAGAAGTATGCGGTTTTAAACTCATTGGAATTTGAGTCAAAAGATACATCAAAGCGAGAGAATGCTCTTTTTAAGTCTTGTAAAAATTGGCGAGGGGATGTATTAGGTCCAGCAGTAATTGTGTACGCGACTTTCTTTGCCTCCTGCAATGACTGAAAAGGAGAAAAATGACGCCTAATTTCTTTTTCAAACTCCAGCCATGTCATATTCTGCTGTTCATTTAATCCCCTTATGATGCTGGCCGTCGGGGCATGTAAAGTTAAATGAAAATATTGTCTGTACTGTTCCCTAGGTATCTGGAGTGCTTTAAAAATGTCATGTACCGCTTCTAAGTGATCCTCAATGCAGCATTCACCTCCCTTTTTAAATGGTTTGATCAGGGCTTTAATGGATTTCATTATTTTTATGGGGCTACTTGTTGCAATGCATGGAATTGCACTATTTTGTGATTCAATCCTGTTTTCAGGTGTATGATATTGGTGGCTGCCCCCAATGGGAGTATCAAATCCCCCAAGGGCGCTGCAACCAAGTTCAGTCACCGGCCCAGTCACTGGGGCACTAGCTCTTTGGGCAGAGCTAGAATTCACCTCCACTCCATTGAATGTGGTACCCTGCCGCCTCTCCTGGGACCTGGGAATGCACATTTGCTGTTCTAAGTCCTTACACTTTTTAAGGAGTCTGTTGGCTTCATCTTGCAAATAATTATTTTCATCATTCATTTTATTAATCACCTCCTGCATATCGCACATTTGCATTTGGCATTCATTGAACTCTTTATTTCTCTTGTCTCTTTCTTGAATCATTTTAATCATTTCTTGTTCTGCACTCTGGAGATCACCTTCTTTTTCGCAATGTTCTTTTTGTAAAATCTGCATTTGTGAAACAACCTCATCTTTATCCTGCCTAATGTGATCCACTAAGGCTTTTAAGTGTGCCAATTCTTGCTCACTATCTTCAAATTGTTTCTTGCTTTTGGATAACTGAGTATCAAAGTCTCTGCATTTTAATTGCATGTCTTTTTGGCATACATCCAATTCTGCTCTCAACATTTCCTGATTTTTACTTGCCCCCTCTAATTCAGTCTTTAACCTGTTAATTAGCTGAGTATCATTCTCTTGCATTCGCAGGGACTTGTTTAAAATAAACCATATTTTGCCGCATAGCCGTATTAAACAGTCTTTCTCTGCACTTTTATCGGCTGCATTCAATAATCTTGTAAGGCAGACCTGAATTATGCTGCCTTCTGCAAAAATATTGTCTAGTTTTTCTTTCTGCACCTCACCCTGAATGCGGTTACTCCATTCTAACGTGCTATTCGAAGACCAATTCCCATGTGCAAATAACTTTGCCTCTAAATATTGCACTAGATCTGAGAATGTGGTTTCCCTTTGTGACATTCTGAAATTCGTTTTTAGTGGCACACTGCTATTATAAAATGGGTTCCCTTTAATGTGCAAATGGCAGTGTGAGACACGCTTGCCACGCCCAGTAGGTACTCTATGATCACTTTCCCGGCCTGCAGCGCACCATAAATATGTAAGGTATTTTGTGGAGATTTGGGGCCTGACGGTATTTTCTTACCGCCGAAATATAACTTAGCAACAATCACTCCTTGTATTCAGATTGGGCCATGTACAACAATAATACAGTGAACATGCATTATTTCAGCACCCAGGCATGCATATTTGGTATGCGTGGGTGGTAGGCGCGGTTGGTGGTATTTTGGTGAGCATAATTCCCTTGTTTTATTTGTGGCCCCAATGTCCAAAATCCCTTATCTTTGCTTAGATTTTTCGTGTAATCACTAGAGAGACCTCAGACCTACATTTTAGGAAAACCACATTTTTCAGTGATAGTGTGCCACCATGGGCGATCTCACTGACTTATTTACGACAGAGAGCTATATATGGTAATCTTGTGGTAATTTCCACTACCTTATATACGGTAGGGAGCTATGTTCTGAGAGTCTCTCTTCCCGTTGGCTCATGTACCTCCAACGAGCTATGCTACAATCACCCACAACTGTTCATACTGAATCTGACATGCACACATCTGTCTTAAAATGACCATTGCACTGTTTAAAAATCTCCCCCACTTCATCGGCATTGTAATGGTAAATATTAAATACACCACCCGTCTGTTTTCAAATATTTTTCTGTATTATAAAAGTTGCATTTAAACACGATCTCACTCTTTACAGAAATAAATAAAATGGTACAGTAAAAGCATTGTCTATGACACACTGCAAAGAGCGTGGCGGAGAACAGAACTCAAATTGCAACATTAGCATTTGATTAAGGCATGCACAGGAATCCTACACTGACTGCATATTACCGTACACACTCAGCTCCCACACTTCTCATTACCTTATCTTTTTAGTTGTTCTCTTTGGCTGTTCTCTTTGTGAATGTGGCTCCCTTGGATTAACTCCAGCAAAAAGGAACGCTTGCCTTCTCAAACCGGGGTCATTGCCTGGAATTCTCAGCTTTTGCAGATAGGAATGCCTCAGCCAGTGGAAAGGTCCTTCTTTCAGCTCTCTCCAATCTCGACTGCCAAATCTTGACTGTAGCAGGAGGCAGGGATCTGCATTCAGTCAGGAGTCCCACAGCCAGGTCTTCTCCCCAGTAGTGCAGAAAAATGTCTGCCTGTCTTTTTCCCCGATACTGCCCACTAAAACTTTCATCTCAGCCCTCTGTATGACGTGTCCCAATGAAATCCATCATCTCTCATCCTCCTACTCTCAACAATAGCTTCGCTTATACATTTGCAATTGTTGCAAATCTGACTTCCTTCTTCCTGCAGTTACTGTGCACAAAAACACGGAGAATCAGGCAGAGAAGAGAAGAAAAAAAAATCTGCACACACATTTAAATGGTTTTCAGAGTATGCCTAATTCTGCAGTGGAGAACACATTTTATTAGTGGGTTATGTTAAATAAGGTTTTATTAGTCAGGTTAATGGTTAATAGGTTAGCTGTTAATTTTCAAATGTGTCTCTCGCACCATAGGCATTTCAGGTGAAAATAGTGTGCATTTTTAAATGAGCACGTGTGCTTTTAACTGTAAAAATAGATTTGCATCTTATATGTTAAAATCGTTTTTGACTGAATAGCCTGTCTTTCCTTGTTAATCTGGTAACCCATATAGCAATGCACCGCACCCTTGTGGTGGTGCTGCGAAAAAAATTGCTACCTGTGCAGTAGTGCTGTACTCTGTGCTGTTTGCTACCTGTGTAGTAGTGCTGTACTCTGTGCTGTTTGCTACCTGTGCAGTAGTGCTGTACTCTGTACTGTAACACGCCAAATATCCTTACAGTACTTACCGGAACAGACAAGCAAACTCAAACTTACTATCCAGTGATGTAACTGGATCCCAACGCGCCCCTGCATCAGAAGCAGGATGGAGAGCTCGCCTTTTCAATCCCTAAGGTGAGTCTCCACAGGGAATTACAGAAGGGTTGCAAGGAGGGTGAGAAGGGGAACGGGAGATCAACACAAAACCCGCAGAGTATTAACCCTTCCTTTTCGCTCACAGAAGGGTATTCATCCGAGCCAGACAAGCCAGATTTGGGAACCCAGTCCACTCCATCTTCAGGGTGCTGAACATCTCCTTCGAAGAGGCCACTGCCGTCCAGACCACGCCCGCGCCTCCGTGGGAACCAGGTGAGTGTTACAGTTGACCTTAAAGGCCTGGATGCGTCCCTCCCAGATGGGCCTGTCCCCTCATCCTCCTCCAAAGCCTCTGATGATGCATGAGTGCCTACAGGGACATAGAACATTTTGTCAGGTATGGTTCTTCCAAGTTATACAGTGTTTATATCAAATGTTTTATATTGAATGCCCATACATCAAATTTTTTATATTGAAAACCTTTATAGTGAATGCATTTAGGGGTGCGGTAAAGGGTTAAGTATTTTTGGGAAATAGTCGGGCTGGGTTTTTAGGGGTTTGAAACAGGGGTATAGGCGATACCCCTCCAAAAAAAAGGAAAAATAAAAGGCATTCACTATAAAGGTTTTCAATAAAAAATATTCGAGATATGTGCATTCAATATACAATATTTCGATATAAAGACATGTAACCTTCTTCTCCGTGTGTTGGCATGTAAGACACATTTGCTATGGTACAGAGTGGGACCCCTCACATTCCGGCTGATGGGTATCGTTAGCCAAGGGAGATTGCATGTGGGCACAGCATTGGAGGGATGATTGCAGCAATGAGTGTGTGACACATGGCCAGTTGGTCTTTGGCCTGTGTTTGGGGAGAGCAGGGTGTCCATGCTGGGGCAGCTGATGTATATCTTGCATGCTCATACCCCCACATCTCCTCCCTGTGTGGCAGAAGTGTTGCGCTGTGGTGTACAGTGATTGGCTAGCTGTGCCCACATTGGTGTAGGGGGACTTGTATTTCCATGTGGCTTGTCTGCCATGCCAGCATGGGGCAGGCCAACTGGACCCGCAATATGTTGGTGTGACTGCTGCATGGTGTTGTGGTTGCTCATGCATCACAATCTCGCTGGCACAGGGTGCACCAGCTGGGGTGTGGTGTGCATGGCGCTTGGATAGGTCACTTGCCACCCCTTCCCACTGCTGTAACACTCAGTGGTGCCCTTGATGCTCTGCCCCATGGCTATTGTGGAGGTTGGCTGATGGGCCACCCTGTCACTTCACCCTGTTGGCATGCCCAGCTTGTGGTCTGCTGACATGTGTCCCTGTCCACTGGGGCAATTTATGCTAGGCTGACATTTGTGCATGCACTTGTGTGGGTGGGTTGACTCACCTCCTGCCTCCTGGCTGCTGGCACCTGCCTCTCCACCCTCAACTCCTTCTATACCTTCTATGTCCAGGACCATGCTGCACTTTTCCTCCCAGGCATCGAAGACCAGTGGTTCCAAGGTACCATCTTCAGTCATCAGGGACTCCTGATGGTGTTGGGACAGGAGTCCATGCACCTTGACCCTCAGGTCATTCCATCTTTTCCTGCAGTCCTCCCCGTCATGGGGTACGCTGGCCACAGCAGTCACCTTCTGACTGATGGCATGCCAGATGTCTGTCCTGCGCTGACCAGAGGTCTTTCGCTGCCTACTGCCATACAGCTCCTCATAGTGGCCAACAACTTCATCAGTGAGGACCACCAGTTCCCCCTCAATGAACTTAGGTTTACTCAAATGATTTTCAGACTCTTTGCCTCTAGTCCTCTCCCATGACATTTTACCTAGTTTCCAGATCCATATGGCAGCAGGAAGTGTAGATTATGGATGGATTGAGTTTTTCAAGATGGCCACTGCAATGCTTCCCATTCTGGCGGTGACGCAATTTGCGCTGGCGGCGGTAGCGCTATTTGCGGCGCAATTTCAGCACTAACCCTTATTGTGGTGCTGTTTCCTTTAGGCAGTAATAGGGTTACCTCAGTACTGGGGCGCATGTTCATACCAGGTTTTGATGGCTAATACCGCTGCATGACCCAGGAGTAACACTATTTACGCTCTGTGGAAATTGCGTCGGAATACAGCCCAACTCGTGATGAGGCCCTTAGTCAGTTCCTCGGTTTAATAAATGTTAGGCTGAGCTGATATGTTGGTGACATTGCCTGTAGAGTAAAATGAATTAATTTACAAATGGTAACAGACACAAGAACACCAAGGAAATGTTCAAAAACATAAACATGCATCTTGTCTATACTACCACTAGCATCATAAAAATGTTGCCATTGGAAAAAGAACATTAACAAACTTTTTTCCATGTGTATACCATTTCCTAGAGCAACTTTGATACTCTTGGCGCATTCCTGTTGATGTCCCCCATAACGCTATGTCCTGCATAATGCCATTTTGTATGTCATTGTGAATCCCTTCTCTTATAATATGTTTGTGCTCGTGGGCCAAGTTAAGCTGGTCGTGACTTCCCACATCCGCTGAATTTCAAAGGTTTTGTTGCATTAAATCTAGTCAACTTAACTGCACTTTAACTCAATTTCTGAATTTCAAGGGTTTTGTTATAGCATAGTGTTTTTACAGGCCACTATTTATGACCTTCGGCCGTGTCCTCTATATATGTTCTCCCAATATGTTTCTTTTATACTCACATGGCCAATATGCATATCTTTTGGGATAACTGGCCAGGGCCTTCGGCATTGGTCAGTGAGCACGTCCTTCGGCCATGCCCACTGTATATTTTACAACACTACCAGGCCAATAGCCATGGCCTTCGGCCGTGCCCACTGTACATGTTCCCCCATATTTGTTTCTTTTGGACCCACTAGGTGGCCACAGCCTTAGGCTGTGGCCACTATACATGCTGTGGGCACTATACACCTTTCCCACCATTCTGAATAACTTTTTCATTTTTTGACAAATTCTTCCCAAAATTTCCAGTTATGGGGGGTGAACTTGACAATATCTTGGTTTAGAAAATGTCATCCAGATCCATCCAGCAAGTCAAAGGTTACTAGCCTCTCTCAACCTCTCTGCTGCAAAGAACCAATACTGATATGAAGGTTTTAAGGTGCAGGAGTCATCCCGTTCTCTGTCGAAAATTTGAGAAAACTACTGGATGTATTTACCCCAAACCATTCAAGGAAATGAAGTCAACACTTTGTGCCCAAATTATTTCTGATTTGGTCCATCTGCCAAGCGGTTTTCCCGCTATGGCTGTCCAAAATCTGCACTTTTTCTCTATAGGAAAATGAATGTGGGTAGGCTGAAAACCAGTTTTCTTGATAACTTTTTCATTTTCTAACGAATCATCCCATAATGTGCAGTTTAGCTCTGCTCTTGATAATGTGTTTCTTTTTTTTTTTATTATTGTGGAATAGCCAACATTTGACTTTTAACACATTTACAAATTTAGAAAAAAAATTATAAAACTAAAATTCTTCAGACAATTTACAAAATCCACATCAGTAAAATCTTCCTCTTAAGAAAATAAAAGAAAAAACAAACAACAAATCAGAAAAAGCAAACTTTTCTCCCAGAGCAACTAATCAGTCAATAGATCCAAATTTCACAAAAGAAGAAAAGAAAAAAAAAATAAAAAAAAGAAATCCCCCATTCAATTAAAAACCCTCCACAGCAGATTTAACCAGGATGACAATAGTTACTAAGAACTCAATCCATACGTAGTCGAAACTGGGTCACGGATTAAATTGATTTCTCTCAAAGCTCTAACAAGTTCCATTGAGAGAGCAGATTCATGGCAGGAGGATAATTTCCCCCAAAAGGCATCAGAATCAAGCCAGGATAACTGATGAACAAACCTGCTAAATCTTCTCACCCTCATATTCCAGGTACCCTGACAGTTAGATAGTAGATGTTTTGAAGACTGGAAAACCTTGATACAACACTTATCACACTATGGATCAATGTTCCCTTCTCTGTCTCTAGAGGCCAAAATCTCTTGAGTGGGAAGTAGATTTAAACTAAATCTAAGAAGAGATAATCCAAAACTCAGATCCGGCATTTGTTTTAGATAGGCGGGAACCAGAGAGAGCGGCTTATCAACCACAGAAAACGAGGCAGATCTTTTCGTCCTCTTCATGCTGTCAATTGTATCAATGCAGTCTCTTTGTTTCAGCTTTTGTTTTACTCTATCTGGATTTTGGAGTAGTAGGGTTGAATCACAATCCCCTCCCTCCAAAATTTCCAGGCATCTTTGCTTGAACTTAGCCAGGAATAGATTTTTACCATGATTCAGCTCACCTGCGATTTCCTCAAAAAGTGAATTCTTAGGAGCATCTAATGCTGATCCATAGAGAATCAGCCACTTCCATTGAAGCCATGATCTAAGAGACAGCAAGTCCAATTCATGACAAAGAGAGACTATTGGAACACAGTCCGGCAGTACCAGTGTTCGTTTCCAAAGCTTGGCTTCCCAAGAATCCCACTCGAGGTCCATTGCTAAGATGTTATAGTCCAGACCAAACAGAAGAATCGGGATTACTTTCCCTATATAGAATTTCACCAAGGGGAGAATAGAAAATGTGCAAAACTGGGATTTGATCATTTTCATTTGAGCTCCCAGTTTTACAACTTTTAACTCCGACAAGCGCACCAAGTTGCCTTTCGTTGGAAGGGAGCTAATCGAAGCTCCCAAATATGTCAGCTCCGAGACTACCTCAATTGGAAGTTGATAGAGGGTCCAGACATATTGCTTAATTATCTTTTTCGGATGTTTAAATCTCACTATCTTGGACTTGACTGGATTAATAATGAGGTTATTTTTATGGGCATCATTTTCTATGGCTAACAGGAGGCGCTGGAGCCCTACTTTGGAATGATCAAGAACTACGACATCATCTGCATATGCCAACCAATTAATTTTTGTGTTTCCCAGCATCGGAGATATTAGCCCAATTCCCTTCATCAACTCAGCCAGATCTGCTATAAATAAGATAAACAAAAGGGGAGCTAGGAGACAGCCTTGACAGACCCCTCTCTTTACGCCAATCGGATTTGTCAAAAGGCCTGATCTACCAAGCCTCACCTGCATGGAATTATTATGATGTAATTCTCTCAATATTGATAGGAGAGTAGGAGGCAAACCCCATTCATCTAATTTTTTCCAAAGAAGATCCCTGTCTATCGTATCAAAAGCTTGGGAGAGATCTAACCAAGCACTAAAGAGGGGCGAACCCCCTCCTTGGACAGACAGTGAGATCAGGGCACTCAAAACCAGCCCATTTAAAGAAGTAGATAAGCCCTTCCTGAAACCCGATTGCTGTCTTGGGATGACACCCATTTATTTTGCCCATGAATCCAATTCCCCTAAAATGAGCCCCGTAAAAATTTACTGTCTGCATCTAAAAGGGAAATTAGATGATAATTGGCAGCTAGCAATCTATCCCCCTTTTTATAGATTGGTATCACTAGGGAGTTTTTCCATGAATACGGAAAGGTCTTCTGATAGATTATATTATCAAAAACTTTCTTTAGGATCTCGGACCATAGGGAGGGGTCCTTTTTAAGGATTGAATTACTCAACCCATTCGGTCCCCCGCTCTGGAAGTTGATGATTTCCTTATCAGTATTTCCAAATCCATAGCTGTAAAGTCTAGGCACCACTTAATCAATTTGTTCCTTTCCCTGATTGTAACATTAGGTGAGTCATAAAGACTGGCAAAATGCTCAGACCAGGTTTGTTCTTGAATAACCACATCCATTTTTTGATTCCTATTTACCTCATCTCCCCATACCATTGTCCAAAAATGTCTTGTATTTCCCCTCAAGAGAGAGCAGATAACATTCTCTCTCCGTCTTGTTCCCATATAAGGTACCTATGAGCCCTATACCAATTTCTATAGTTGTTCCTAAGAATTCTCATACCCTCCTTAAATTGGACAAAATCTATACAGGAACTCTTTAGCTTCATTCTTTGCTGCCTAAGCTGTTTCTTCCTTTTCACTATTTCAACATTAGAAGTATGCTTGTGGATCCTATGAGGTCTTTGGAAGTTGGAATCGACGGGAGCCGAATTAGAAAGAAAAAAAGAAAAATCATCAGGATTACAGAAATTTGAAAGTTGTTGATCTGATAATTGGTTCACCCAGCCCCTCAATTCAGAATTTAGATCACCCCCCCTATAAAACCTCCTAACAACATTACCTACTCTATTCGTTGTGAGAGCCTGCTCACAGAATAATACATCCCGAACCCCTTCAAACAGCAAAAGTGCTTTCAGGAATTGATGGTCATCTATATTCCCTTCCCTCACTTGGAAACTTGAGCAAGATTCAAAAATACATTGCGAGGCAAAGAGATAATCGATGGTCGAGTAGGCAGAACCTCTACGGCACGATGGGGCATTAGGGATGTCCCCCCCTTACATTACCATTGAACACCTCGAAGCCCCATTCATGCATAAAGTCAGTCCAAGTCTTCCCATTTGAGGTCTTCCGGCGGGTTTTTCCTGAAATAGGGTTAGTTGTGGAGACACATTGGGAGTTAAAATCACCAGCAATAATAAGATCATCGGCAGGATATTGCTACAAACAGTCTACCAACGCATTCGAGAGATTAAGCAAAAAATCTAGGATGAAGGAAGCATAGGGGTTCCAATAGACATTTACAATGAGCCAAGTATTCCCCTTAGTAATCCCTCTCCTCGTCACTCTTACCACAAGAATGCCTTCTCTAGCATTCCATACAATCTTTGAATTCTCAAAAATCTCATTTCTACATGCCACAAGCAAACACCCTATTGCCTACCCCCTTCTGACCCTCGAGCCAGTTGCTGAAAAATGAAAAAAACCATCCAACCCAACTACATCAGTTAACCAAGTCTCTTGAAATAGTATTAGTTCAGATGATTTAAATATTTGCGATTTCCTTGGTTCCTGGGTGAAAGATGCGTATCCTCTTGTGTTCCATGACAGTACATTCATTTGAGTCTTCCCTAGAGTCTCTGCTGGGGAACACCCATTTTACGGAATACCTCCGAGATTATCTCTGGGACCATTTCCCACATATTGGTGAATGAGAGAAGATTCTCTCTTTATTATTGGTTTCAGGCTTCTGCTTTTGAGTGCCTAAAAGACCTTGACTCGTATTTATTAAAGTTGGGCATATCTGGGAGATCCTAAGACCTCTCTGGCCTCAGGCCATTGACTCACCCAAGATTAAATCGACACCCATTCTTGATTTCATGGTAACCTCTGCAGTATTTGCATCAGGCCCAAAGGGAAAGCTCACTACATAAATGTCATCAGTTGTAAAGTATTTAAGGGCTGGAATCATCTTCATTTCCCGTAAAATTGTAGATCGGTTCAACGGGATTGTATTTTGGGAGCTGGGAGATTTTCTCGAAAGAAAGACTCTATGGTCTTTTATTTTAGTGTCAACATAGGAAAGGCTCTGCGAACCTCTCATCTTCTTGCTGAGATCATATGTACCTTCTATGGAATTATTTCCATTCTCCCTTACTGCATTCACCATTTCCTGATCCCCAACGGGGGTTATTTCAAGATTTTTATTCTGCAGTCCTCCGTCCTCAAGACTCATATCGATCCCTCTGATTTCGGCCCCTCCTCCAGTGTTCATGCCCTGATTCCCCACTGTGTTTGCAGAGGGACCACTTTTTCTTTTACCAGGAAAATCAGAGCAATTTTTAGTAACGGATCCAGAGGCTTAATTTTACGTTTTGCCAGAAGGAATATAGGAGCAATTATCTTTGTCAGTTCAATTTTATCCGTTTGGATCCCCACTGTTAATTTTTCCAGTTATATTTTTGTCCACCGGAACCTTATTGTCTTGGCTCTTTGATTTATTATTCTTCTTCAACTTTTTTCCTTGACCCTTTTTGGGGAAACTTTCCTTCTGTTTGATTTCATCTTTGTTCAGACCATCTTCTAAGTTATTCAGAAATTGGCTAGCCCTTAATGCCTTACGATTCTTTTTACTATTTCCTTGAGTAATTGCCGCCGATGGAACTTCCAATATAGCTCTTGCTTGCCTTTTTCTTTTCCGCTTCGTTCTTCCATTTGCTTTCTTCTTCCTGGGAACAGCACATTCAGAGTCAGCTGAAGATATATTAATTGGCTGGTTATCGTTGGCTTGCACTAGATCATTGTCCAACACAACTGCCAGCCTCAAAAACTCTTCCATAACCGATGCTGATAATGGGGTATCTTGCAAATAGGATTCTGTATTCATTTTAGAACAGGCATCTTTCTCTGGATTTTCAGGACTTCTAACAATAGGATCCCGTTTCTCTGAATTGATCATTGACACCCTAAGTAAATCTGCACAAGCTGCTGTTACCTGATCCATTTTTAGAGATTGCTCCTTAACCTCTTTTTGGATCTCCTTCACAGTTACCCCCATTGATTCATTAATTGCCGATTTCATGGCAGTCATGGTTCAGTCGTTTATCTCCAATTTTTAGTGACCTCCAACAGAATGCCCGTATGCTGCTGAACTTCCATCTTAAGATCTTCAAAAACTTTTAATAACAAAGTTAGAACATAGTTTAAGGCCATTATCGTAGGCTGAGCCAACTCCTGAGATTTATTACCTTGCTCCATATTAGAAATTGCTTGTGGACTTTTTATAGAGTTAGCAAACTTACATAGAACAGGATTCTTAAGGGGCAATTGCCCTTGATCTTCTCCATCTGCATTTAACTCTACAAAGCCTTTCGGTGATTCTGCCACTTCTAACTCCAGGAGATCTTCGTCTCTTAGTTTGCTGAGATTGTCAGTTAACGGCAGTTGAGAGTCCCCATACTGCGTTCCAACTACTTCTTCAATAGGTGATACATTCATCAAAGTATTCATAGAGTGTTCTGTTGTTTTTGTTAGCTGGTTCGAAATCACCTTTCTCATTGTCGTTGCTCTTAGTGTATGATCCAAGGTACCTTGAAAGAGTGCCCGAATAGGATGACTTGAAGGAGTTGACACCATTCCCTTGAAACTTAATTCAGCAGAGTCTTGTTGAAGCCCTGATCCTGTAGGTGATTGATTGTCAGCTGGATAAATGCGAGGAGGTGGAACAAAGATACCTCCTCCTGTCTAATAGGGGTTGAAAGAACTTGAAACCCTCTTATAAGAACACTCTGAGGATTTTGAGACTACCATAGTCTTAAAATGGCCGTCCCAATTAATTTGGGGACCTTGGGTTGAGCTACGCAGATCATACATAATGGCCCCTACTTCCACTGTCTCCTTAATATAATGGTAATTCTAAGGTCCAACTTTTGGAACCTAGTACTGGTGGTAGAATACTTGTCCAGTAAAAAAGCCAAAATCCAAGCTTGTAATAAGTAGATAGTTGACAGTACACTTCTCTAATGGCAAGTACCGGCAGTAGTTATACGCCTCAAGGGAGTGGCTCAAAGGACTAAATCCCGCAGTCAGCACTTCCTTTAGTTCACCTATTAAACCACCACTCCCCAATACTCCTTTCAATTAGGGGATGAGTTGTTATTTGGGAAGTTTCATCTAACTCCACCCAGCAAGTCGAAAGTTACTAGCCCCACTGATCCTCTCTGCTGTAAAAAGCATCAAGACTGATATAAAGATTTGAGGAGAAGGGGGAACCGCCTTCTCTGTCAAATAGTTTAAAAGCTACTGGATGGATTTACACCCAACAAATCATGTAATTTACTTCATCCAAATCTAGCCAGCGGTTTTCGCGCTGCTGTTAAAAAACTGTACATTTTCTCTACGTGAAAATGAATATGCTGAAAACTGTGAAACTGTGCTGTTTTGTTTTCTTAATTACTTTTTCATTTTATAATGTGTTGTAACTGAAATTTGCAATTTGGGGCAGGGCGGGGCTTGACAAACATTTTTAATTGAACATTTCATCCAAATCCATCCAGCAATCAAACGCAACATAATTTTGGTAATAAATGGCTGCTTTTTCATTTCTGAATAACCTGTCAATCTCTCTGCTGCTAATGCACCATGGGATATATATATATATATATATATAGCTATAATTCTGGGAGAAAGGGGCACACTTTCCTCCTTCAAATATTTCAAAAACTACTGAATGCAATAACTCCAGGTTCCTCCTGGAAATCTAGTCAACGCTTCTTGCCCAAGTTGTTTCCTACATGATCCAATTGCGTCCAATGGTTTTGGCTCTACGCTTGAGCAAAAATGAACGGGGACAAGGCCAAAAGAGCGTTTTTTAACTTTCTAAATAATGTTTTTTATTTTTTAACTGATCTTTCTCAAATTCTCCAGTCTGGGAGGGTCCGGGACTACAATTGTGCATGTAAATTGCCAGCCAAATCCATCGTACGAGTCAAAAGTTATCAGCAGTTCATTTGTCAGGTTTCCTATGGAACTCAATACTCAACGCAACTATAGTGCGGCAACCGCCCCACAATAATAACCCTAAAATAAAGAATTCATCATTACAAATAACCAATTGTTAAAAGAAAGTGAGTATACCTGTAAGTCGATCCATGTGCATTTAAAATAATACACTATAGGAAATGTACAAAAGGCATACACATACCATTAGGGGTAACATTTTATAAAACTACCTTCAGACAAATTGCACATTAAAAATAATCTCACAAGCGAAACCTTTTACATTGCTTACACTATTTACCAGTGCAACATTTACAGTCTAAAATATGTTGGATGATTTTCATGTATCATAATATTTCCTATAGATGAGCAGCAAACATCAAGCTGGTAGATTCTCTGGTTCTAGAACACTTGCACTGCTTTTAAGTGTTAGGCAAATGAAAACAAATGAAAGACCAGGTTAAGGGTTAAATACCTCACTTTCCTTTGTAGAAAGTGTGCAAGGTGGATTGTTAGGCATTGTGTTGCATGATAGATGCTCTTACGTCTATGACCAGATCACTGTGACTTCTTTTTTGCTTCAACCAGCCCCTGTTCACTCAACTCTAAAAGCTAAATAGTGACACTGCACCATAGTGACTGTAATATAATGAATGGCACATAGTACTGTTTCTGTCAAATGAAGAAGTCTTTTTGACCCACAGTCTCAAAACTAGTGTTGAACAAACTGTACCAGTCGCCCCCTCCCCATTTCAAATTCATGGCTTTGCATTCCTTTCTCTGTCCCCACAATCCCCCACTCCCTCTTTTCTTCTGCACCCACCCTGGTCCTCATCCTAAAACGCAACCTATGGGTCGAAGTGTAAAATAAAAAGTAGTGGAACGATGTTCCCTTTGCCCAGCCCCCTTTTTTGCCACCCTCACCTGCACCCACCCCCACATAATCACCATCACTCCAACCCCAATTCATACATCATACCCGAGTCATTTGTTTCTCCAACTCCCAACGAAAACACAGTGGGGGTCATTACGAATGAGGCAGTAGGGGTTAACGGTGCCGGTAAAGGTGCCAGAGCAGTCAACCCCTTACCGCCTCATTACGACTCTGCTTGCAGGATCCCGATGAGGACGCCTGGTTTTACCTGGCGCCCTTAGCGGGTCCCGCGAGCCCACCAGGGTGCTAACAACGGGCCCCCTATGGGGGCTCGAATGGGAATGGGGATGTTCAGGGTCTGGGTTTCCTGAATGGGGAATTACCGGGCCCTCCAAGGTCGGAATGGCCCGGTAATTCCTCATTCAAGGAACCTGGACCCAGTACCCGGTAAGGGGGTAGCCATGCCGCTAATGGAGTCATGGTTACCCCCTACCTCATAATGACCCCCAGTGAATGAAAGAAAATGGATTTAAATGACCACCATAAGTGTGTCATTGTCATAAACAGCATGCAGCTTTATGCTGCCTCTCCTTCCGATCACCCACCATTCGTACCTCTTAAGGGACATACCCAAGACAATTGCCAAACGCTCCCTCCAAATTACCTCAAAACACTGCAGTGCCTAAAGCATTCAAAAGCAATTCAAACACACAGCACGAGCGAGCTGGGCGTTTTGGAAGCATGGTAAGGGGCTTTATGGCCCAAGCAATATATTCAAAGAAACGACGTTGATCCTGCACCCGTAAGATAGTGCAGTGAGACATGACAGTGGAGTGTAACTGGCAGGACTCCAGTTTGCTTCTTCAGCAGGGGAGAAGTTGAAAGAAAAATTAAAAAAATGTGTCCTGTGCTGTTCTCGAATGGTACTGTGTCACATAGAGTAAAGAAAGGGTGATGGGTTTCCCTGAAAAGTAAGTGAACGTCATACTATTTAGTTCTAGCACATTTCGGCCTCTGGTGTTTCTGGGCTGCATGTTTCTGCTTTGTCATTGAGGCGAGGGCTTCCAGGTAGTCCTCTTTCCTCTGCACTTTGTAATATGAATGTGAGTTGAGTGAGGAGGATTCAATGGACTGGGGTGAGAGGCATACTTCTATGTGGTTAGAGCCATCACCTCTTTGTTTTTGTTATGTCACCCCGAGTGGGACGGGTATGCCCAGACGTGGGTCCCGTGCCTGCTGGGCCTAGAGACCCAAGCTACTCCTCACTGATGAGCCCCAACAAGGGCGAAACATGTTTGGGGATGCTTGTGGTCTCGTGCAGAGGGGATGTGGCCTAGCAGTTCGGGCTGGACTGCCCCTTTTGGGGTGGGGCCAAGCCTGATTTGCATATGGTCTTTCCCTTCTGTAATGGCTTGGCAGGCGAAGAACGGTGGTCTGGAGAGTTGCCCAGAGCATTGCCAGTGGTTAAGATTAATTCTAAACCTTCCAGCCATCACCTCTTTGTTTTTGTTATACTTCTATGTGGTGCCACAGAGAACAAAACATATATTTATATATATAATATAGGGTGGCTAGTTATGGTGAAACCTATGAGCCATACGAAATCTGAAATTTACCGAAAATGATATTGCTAATAACGTTTGACTTGTTGAACAGATTTGGATGACATTTTTCAAACTAAACGTTTGTCGCTACACCCCATGTTGGAACGTTTGGGGAACATTCATTAACAAATGAAAATGTTATTAAAAAAGCAATTAAACGCAGTTTTAGATCTATGAATCTAGGATTAGCTGAAGCGCAAATCCACCGGATGGATATGGACCAAATAAGAAACAACGTTGTCAGAAAGTTTTGACTTGGTTTCCGCGACAGCTGTCGGGTGAATCTGTTGAGTAGTTTGTAAATTATTTGACAGGGAAGGGAATGCCTCAGCTCACAAAAAGGAGCCATAACTCCCATGGTGCTTTGCAGCAGAGAGGCTTTTCAGAAGAAATGAAAACCTGCCATTTTGTTTCACTTGATGTGAGCAATTACCGCGGTAACACCAGGGGAAGCTGAAAATGAAAAGTGCACAAAAAGCTATTTGGGGTGGTAAATAGATGTAATGCTATCAGGCTAGAGGTGGGGATGGGGAAGAGAGTACCATGTGTAGTTGGGGTGTTGTGAGTAGAGCCAGTTATAGGTAGAAAATGTAGGGCTTATTGTGGGAATACCTGGGAAATCTGTCGCGATTGCTACTGTAACACGTCCGGTACGGAAAATTAATCACACGACATGGGATGGGGGTAAAGGGATAGGGTTAGCGGATGAACAGGCACTTGAGGGGAGTGAGGCGACCAGCAAAAGAGGATAGGGGCACATGGTGAGGGCCTGTGAGGATGAGAGAGACTGTTTGATTTTCAAGAATTTTTTGGTTTATCAGGTGAATATTGCAAGGATTTCAAGGGTTCTCACTAACGGGAGAATACTGCGAGAATAGGGAAGTGCACAAAAATGTACTGCAGGGATTTTCATTTTGCTCATTAACGGGGGGATCCCGTGAGACTAGGGAGTGGAAAATAAAATTGTTACACTTGCAGAGATCACAACTATTAGGCAGGGAGCAATGGGTCTTTGGGAAGAAATTAGTGTTGGCCATGAAGGCCATGGCTAGTGAGCCCCAAAGAAACGTATTAGTGCAACATGTACAGTGGGCACGGCCAAAGTCTGTGGCCAGTGGCCATGGCCAAAGGCCATGACTAGTGGTCCCCAAAGAACTGTAATATAACAAAACCCTTGAAATTCAGGGAGAAAAATGTAGTTACCGGTAAAGGTGATTAGATTTAACGTGAAAAAAACATAGCAACAAAACCTTTGAAATTCAGTGAAAAAACTTTGGTTATGGGAGAGTTAAGGTGATCAGGATTAACGCAACAAAATCACTGAAATTCAGAACTCGCATTTCAACAAATCCCACCTTAATTTTTCGATCCCTGTTGCGCAGTGTATGTCCCAATGATGACATCACTGATGACAACACTAATGACATCACAGAGGACATTACTCGTGGCATCACTAGTTACAGAAAATAATATTCAGGTGCACACAGTGTAATTGGTATTCAATTCACAACTTAAACTGATTCACTATCACTTACGGTGCAGGGAAAAAAACGAGTTCTAGCTAACTCTGCAGAATTAATAAATGCAAAACTTGAACAACCCCAATAGCTCTTGGGGTTGACTTTTTTGCACTCTACTTGAACCAATGGCTGTTCCCAAATATGTAATCACAATTTGTATGACATTCACATGCAATTTAATAAAGACGGTAAGTGTCATACTAATGTCAATCTTAGACATATATTTAGCACCTATTATGAAAAAAGAATGTAACAGATTATACTAAGATTTCATTAAATAGTAAATGGAGACAATTTACATAAATTGCTATTCAGCTTCAACTGATATATAAAATAATATCTAAACACTGTAATTCATTTTCAACTAATACAAAGAATAACCGCTCCCGGTGCTTCTAGAACCAGGATTTGGTCATTCAGCCATGAGTGGTGAAGGATTTCTTTAAAGGAGTGTCTAACAGTTCAGTTCGAGTTTAAGATGGATTATTTCTAAAATACTCTTTAACAGAAGTAGAGTCTGTTTAATCTAGACAGTTTTAAATTTAATTGTCAAACAAATAATGGTATATCCCCAAAGTAGAATCATTCAAGATTCGAAACGCGTTGGACCTTAACACATCAAACCATTTTTTGATTTGGTGGAAATTCAGAAAACATAATCAACTAGAGTGTTTTTTCTTTGTTTTAGTTGAAATTGAATTACAGTGCATAGATATCACTTTAGACATCACTAATTACAGCATACATGACATCACTGATGACAACACTAATGACATCATATTCTTATACTTACGTTACTGATAATATAAGTTTGAATACTTTTGATGACCTCTTTTAATACATATTTTAATTCATTTGTCTTAACAATAATAACATGGCATGGAACGTGCACTGATGCACAAGCATCAAACATAATATAATAAAAAGGTATATGTAGTAATAAAAAGAAACAAGAATAGATAGAAATAAAAACATGTATAATAGTAAGTTTTATGAAAATAGTCAATGTTCACATTTAAAGTTGCAATTCTGCTTGCATAACATTATATGAACACATTGGCCCCAATTCATAGAATCTGGCGCAGAAAAGGCGCAAGCGCTCATGCGCTGAGAAGGAGTGTACGCCAACCGTGGCGCAGAGAAATGATTGCACGGCATGCATATTCATGGATTTCCCAAGGCATCAGTAACCGCGGTGCTAGGAATAGTAAGCTGTGCCAGTAACGCCAGTAACGCCCCCTACACGCCCCCATGCGCAATAAAAAGCAAGTGAAATGTCTAACAAGGCGCAAGCCACCGTGCCATCCCTGGGCCAGCATACAGCCCCCTTAATGAAATCGCATGAAAACTCTGCGTGATCCCCTGCTGCACCCCAGCGCAATCGCACGAAAACACCTCGCAATGCCCGGCTGCACCCCAGTCAAATCATGTGAAAACTCAGCACGATCCCTGGCCGCACGCCAGCATAATTGCATGAAAACACCTTGCAATCCCTGGCCGCACCCCAGCGCAATCACGTGAAAACACCTCGCAATCCCCAGCCACACCCCAGCGTAATCGTGTGAAAACTCTGCAAGATCCCTGGCCGCATCCCAGTGTAATCGCTTGAAAACTCCTCGCAATCCCCAGCCGTATCCCTGCCAAATCTCATGAAAACTCTGCACGATCCTCGTCCGCATCCCAGCACAATCACGCAAAAATACCTCGCAATCGCTGGCCGCACCCCAGCCTAATCCCATGAAAACTCTGCGTGATCCCCGGCCACACCCCAGCATACTTGTGTGAAAACACCTTGTAATCCCCTGCCGCACCCCAGCCAAATTTTGCATCTGCACCTCGCAATCCGAAGCAAGCAGACCCTTCCTGATGGGACAGCCCCACCCCAGATCACCTGTGACCCCACCCTGCAGGCAGCCCTCTCCACATGGGATACCCCAGTACCCATCACCCATGATGCCGCCCTGCAGGCAGCCCTATCCACATGGGACACCCCCACCCCAACCCCCATCACCCATTTCCCCAGCCTACAGGCAGCCCTCTCCACATGGGACACCCCCACTCCAGCCCCCATCACCCCACCCTGCTGAAAACCCTCTCCACATGGGACACCCCAGCCCCATCACCTGTGATGCCACCCTGCAGGCAACCCTCTCCAGATGGGACACCCCCACCCCAGCCCCCATCACCCCACCCTGCAGGCAGCCCTCTCCACATGGGACACCCCACCCCAGCCCCCTATCACCCATCACCCCACCCTGCAGGCAGCCCTCCCCCCATGGGACACCCCAGCCCCATCACCTTTAACCTCACCATGCAGGAAGCCCTCTCTACATGGGACACCCCAGCCCCCATCACCTGTGATGCCACCCTGCAAGCGACCCTCTCCACATGGGACACCCCCACCCCAGCCCACATCATCCATCACCCCACCCTGCAGGCAGCCCTCTCCACATGGGACACCCCCACCCCAGCCCCCATCACCCATTTCCCCAGCCTACAGGCAGCCCTCTCCACATGGGACACCCCCACTCCAGCCCCCATCACCCCACCCTGCTGAAAACCCTCTCTACATGGGACACCCCAGCCCCCATCACCTGTGATGCCACCCTGCAAGCGACCCTCTCCACATGGGACACCCCCACCCCAGCCCCCTATCACCCATCACCCCACCCTGCAGGCAGCCCTCCCCCCATGGGACACCCCAGCCCCATCACCTTTAACCCCACCATGCAGGCAGCCCTCTCTACATGGGACACCCCAGCCCCCATCATCTGTGATGCCACCCTGCAAGCGACCCTCTCCACATGGGACACCCCCACCCCAGCCCACATCATCCATCACCCCACCTTGCAGGCAGCCCTCTCCACATGGGACACCCCCACCCCAGACCCCATCACCCATCACCCCACCCTGCGGGCAGCCTTCTCCACATGAGACACCCCAGCCCCATCACCTGTAACCCTACCATGCAGGCAGCCCCCTCCACATGGGACACACCAGCCCCAATCACCGGTGACCCCTCCCTGGAGGCAGCCCCCTCCACATGGGACACCCCAGCCCACATCACCCGTGACACCACCCTGCAGGCAGTCCCCTCCACATGGGACACCTGAGCCCCCATCACCCATCACCCCACCCTGCAGGCAGCCCTCTCCACATGGGACACCCCCACCCCATCACCCACAACCTCACCCTGCAGGCAGCCCCCCCACATGGAGAACCCCCACTCCAGCCCCCATTACCCGTGACCCCACCCTGCAGACATATTTCTCCACATGGGACATTCCCACCCCAGCCCCATCACCCCTGACCCCATCCTGCAGGCAGCACCCCCCACATAGGCCACCCCAGCCCCCATCACCCGTGACCCACCCTGCAGGCAGCCCTCTCCACATGGGACACCCCCACCTAGCCCCCATCAAGTATGACCCCACCCTTTAGGCAGCCCCCTCAAAATGTGACACCCCCACCCCAGCCCCCATAACCTGTGACCCCACATTGCAGGCAGCCCTCTCCACATGGTACACTCCAACCCTCATCACCCATCTCCCCACACTGCAGGCAGCCCCCTCCACCTGGGACACCCCAGCCCTCTTCACCCATGACCCTACCCTGCAGGCACCCCCCTCCAAATGGCACACCCCCCACCCCAGCCCCCATCACCCGTGACCACACCCTGCAGGCAGCCCCTTCCACATGGGACACCCCAGCCCCATCACACGTCACCCCACTCTGTAGGCAGCCCCCCCCCACATGGGACACCCCAGCCCCCATCACCCGTGACCCCACCCTACAGGCAGCCCTCTCCACATGGCACACCCCCACCCCAGCCCCCATCACGTTAGACCCCACCCTGCAGGCAGCTCCCTCCACATGGGACACCCCCACCACAGCCCCCATCACCCGTGACCCCATCTGCAGACAGCCCTCTCCACATGGGACACCCCCACCCCACCCCCCATCACCCGTGACCCCACCCTGCAGGCAGCCCTCTCCACATGGGACACCCCCACCTTGCAGGCAGCCCCCTCCACATGGGACACCTCAGCCCCCATCACCCATGACCCTACCCTGCAGACACCCCCCTCCAAATGGCCCCCCCACCCCAGCCCCCATCACCCGTGACCACACCCTGCAGGCAGCCCCTTCCACATGGGACACCCCAGCCCCATCACACATCACCTCACTCTGTAGGCAGCCCACTCCACATGGGACACCCCCACCCCAGCCTCCATCACCCGTGACCCCACCCTGCAGGCAGACCTCTCCAGACCGGACATCGCCTGCATCCTAGACGCTGACATAATGACACATCATCACTCCATTGATGGTGTGTCATGCACCTTGACTGCCGTGCTGTGACACCACCCTGAATATCCACTGGAAAATGTATCCTGCAAACACAAATAAATGCATACACCTGGCCCACATCCATGAGTGTGGCAGCTGCTGAAACACAATTGTTCTCCGCAACCATCTTCCAACATACACATGTAACAAGTTAATGGTAAAGTGAGGCCCTGCTGTCCATGTGACAATGGGCCTCATTACGACTTTGGAGGTAGCCATGGCGCTATTAGCGCCATGGCTGCCTCCAAAATCATGTCGGTCTGGTGGAGTGGGGACTTACCGGGACATTCCGCCCTTGGTGGACCCGGTAAGTCCTCATTCCAAATGCCATTCCCCATTCCCATTTGAGCCCCCATGGCGCTCAATGGGAATGGGGAAGGCGCTAATTACGGGCCTGCTAGTAGCAGGCCCGTAATTAGCACCCTGGTCCCCTAACGGGACCCGTAAACAACGTGTGGTCCGACCACAAGTGTTTGAATATGCAACAAGTCAGGGGAGGGGTAACATAATGAAGACAGAGACAGCGATCTTGCTAGGCCAGGTGACATTGAGATGGCGCAAGTGCATGGGAAGTGGGGAAGGTGAAAAGTGCGGGGGGATGAGGAGGAGGCAGTGCAGTCCATGGGAGGATATCATTACAAATACAATAACAATGATAATCATCAAAGTGAGGCCAGCTGGTGGCAAGTGCAAGGCTAAGTGCAGACATCAGGTGTCAAGTGCAGGTTGGCTACTGTAGGAATACAGAAAAACCGTCCAAGTGAGGGGGATGCCAGGGAAGCAGTGCGAGTATGAAAGTGGCTGGTGAGGGGACCTTGGCCCGAGGCCAGAGGGTAGCCAGGTGACCAGTGCAGATACAGACAGGAGTTCAGCAGGGGAGATGAGGACCGAAAGCACATGCAAAGAGGAATGACTTGAGTTTTGATTGAGTTCATGCCAATCAGACAGTGCGCCACGCACTGAGACAGCTGCATTGGTCTGCCAACGCGTAAACCCAAAGTAATGCCAATATTGCGTGACAGTGCAAGAGGTAGATCAACACCAGAGACCATGATAACTGCACAAACACATGCCAGTGAAGGTGCAAGCACGACATGTGTGATACACCGGATCAAGAAAATCATGTGCAAATATCCTGAACATGTAACGCTCCCACAGTCACCCCACCCAACTCCCTCACAAACACAGTGAGGGCCAATACATAGTGATGCTGCACATGTGAAAGCAAATGCCATTTTACTGTGCACACCCAAACTCCCCCTTCACACTCCTCCTCAGTTCAGCCACATGTGTATATTGACCACGCAAATGGACACCAAACATGACACATGCATGCAAGTAACCACACACATGACCAACGATGGTCATAACCAGGGACACTAAATGGACTAACAAACGGGCACACTGCCAAATAAACTGTGAGAAACAATGACTGTGAGTTAAGAAAATACATTATATTGAACAGTTGTATTGTGCTCATACACACTGTAAATTAAAGTTCAAAATATGTACATGAAAAAATAAAAGAATGCAAAAATGTCCATGTCCAAAAATTATTTATGATACCATCAAAGATAAGAAAATAACCTTTACCGCAAAGGACCAATAAAACTATTTACACAACAAACATGGAGTAATGTCCAAAATCCACTCCAAATGTACAAAAAAACAGAGTAATGTTCCAAAGCTCCAAATAATGAATAAAACAACGGAAACCCCTACTTAAAAAACTATTTAAAAAGGCAGTGTGCTAGTCCTTTTACTCACCAATCTCACTTAATGTCTCAGCCAGGGCATCACCAAACACTGCATCCAATTCCCCTCGGCGGGCCTCCGCTCTCTCCTCGAGGGCTTGCAGGGACTCCAGCATGGTCCTCTCCATCCCCTCCCACTCCCTGCAAGTATCCTCGAGGACCTCAGTCTGCCTCTCTGCCTGATGCAGTGTAATCTCCGCCCTGGCTATGGTGAGTCTCGCCCCTGAACCCGCTGCCTCTCTGCCTCTCTGCCCCAATTTGCTGCCTGTACTGCACCAACACTTAAGACATCCTTCTGAAAAGGTCCACATTTGCGTCCTGCCCGACACCAGATACCTGCCCCCTTTGTATGGCATGCCCTGAGTCACGAAGCCTCCTACTAAGAGCCTGCTGCTGCCTTATTGCCCAGTGCCTGTGTTGCATGGCCAACCTCTGGGCTGATGAAATTACCCGGGGGCATCTGGCACGTGCCCTGCTCCTGGGTGCCTGCTCTCCCTCCATTGCCAAAGCTCCTGTCATACCCTGGATTGGCGTGATGACCACCTCGGCTGATCCAACATTGACTCCCAAGTCAGGCAGGGATGTGATCTCCACCAGGGCCAACGTGGTTGGGACAGGTACACAGGGGGCCCTGGTGGTATCTGGGCCAGAAGGTGCCTGGGATGTCGAGTGGCGCACAGCGGAGCAAGACGAGGAGGGGGTCGAATAAGTGGCCAGCCCATGAAGCCAATTCGAGATCAGGAAAGTTGCTAGCCAGTTCAGAAGACGCCAGTCCTCTTTGTGATGATGTGCAAGCCCACGATTGTAAGCTTGCACATAATCACAAATGGTGCCTGTACGTCTCGCGAGACCAGCTAGCAGGGTTTCCACTCTGTCTTGAATGGCCAGATCTGCAGGCATTGGGGTGTCAGTTTGTGTGGAAACAAACAACACCTGCGGATGGGTCCGTATGGGGCATGCCCGCAGGTTCATACTGGTGCAGGCGCTGGCCCAGCGGTAGGATTTGGCACAGGCACCTTCATGGTGTCCTGCACTGCCTCTTGCCCCTGAGTCTGGACTTCACCAGTCACACCCACCTCATCCCCCCTGCCGGGCCCCATGGACTGGGCTGATACGGCCTCCTCCTCCTCCCCCGCCAACCTGGATACCTCCCCATCGTCTTCCGCAGTGGATTGCCCCTGTGTGAGCTCACCTGTCCCGCCCCACTGCCGAGGAGTCCACGTACACCTTCGCCCTCTTGGACCTCCCCTTAGCAGCTGTGGCCAATGTTTGAGATGTGGCACCCATCTCCTCGCTCCCCGATTATGTTGATGCCAGGGGGCGTGACTGGGCCTTGCACCTCTGCCCGGTGGAGGTATCTCTGCTGACTTGCTGCACAGCATTTTCTCTGTCCTCTTCTTTCAACGCTGCTGTGGATAAGGAGACGTAGAACACAAACATAAGGGTACTGTACCTATGCGTGTTTGGCACAAAACATATGCACATGAAGTACAGTGCCAAAGGTCACAACCATCATCACCCTCCACAACACACAGGTACATGCAATGTACATACATGCACATACATGTCTGTCCTTCACAACAGACAATCACATCCTTGGACATGGCACTGTCACCACCTACAAATTGTGCATGCTACCCATACATGCGTCATGGGACATAGACATGTCATGCACACACATCACCTGACAGTCCTGGAGCTGTTCACTGAGCTATCACATCAGAGTCTGCTCAACTTCAATCAGGCAGAAAGAGTAGGGCGTACATTGAAATGCACCAGTTACATCCATCCAGGGGTGATGGCCAGTCACACAGTCACAACTTAGACACATACACATGTACTCTATGCATGTTCATGATGTTGACGACAACACCCATTTATCACACCTCTCACATGTGCACATCTCAGACACATGAAAGAAACCATGTGCACATCATAATATGCTGCAGTATAACACACATTGCAAAAGTAACAACGTTGGAATCATGCATGGTTCATTGAACACATGTGCAGCACTGTCTGGGAAATGCACACAGTCATCCGTGCAAGATGCATACTTGCCGTAAGGCCAAGGTGCACACTCCCACCATACATCAAAATGCACATGCACAGTGGAGGACAACAACACACTTACCTGACAACTCCAGACAGTGCTGCAAATCACTGACCTGGGTGTGCAGTGCCGGGTAAAACCTCTCCAGGACCCGCATGTCTGTGGTGTTCAACCGGCCACCCCCCTGGTTGGCACGAGCCTGGAGGAAGCGCTGGGCCTTGTTGTGTGTCCTGGACTTCAGGTCCTCCCAGTGCTTGTGCACATGCTGGTAGTCACAGGGTGCCACCCTCTCCATGTTGATGGCACCCACGATCTGGTCCCAGATCAGCTTCCATCCTTCCTGCCGACTTGTGTTGCCGATGTTGAAGAGGGCATGATAATAAATAAAATAAATAAAATAAAATAAAATAAAAATAATAATGCCCCAGGACATGCTCCACCAGGATGTCAACTTCCATGGCTGTGAAGTTGACAGCCCTCTGCCTCGCTGGCGTTGGGTTGCCACTTGCCTCTGGTGATATTTGCTCAGACATGGCAACTGCCGAGGCAAGTGTGGGTGGTCAAGGTGGTCCAGGGGTTGGGCTGTGGAGCGGTGGTGATGTTCCTGCATGTTGGGAGTCTTCAGAAACAGCTGAGGTGGTCACAGGGCTGAGGAGAGGAACACTGGCAATGGCCTGACAGCAGGCACTCAAAGTGCAGGGCAGGTAGCAGCAGATGGGTCGTAGGAGGAAGCTCAGAGCAGTAGGAGGCAGGTAAAATGGCTTGTAGGCAGGAGCGCATGGGTTTTCCGTGTTACTCTCGTGGGCAGCCCGGAAACAAAGTGATGGTTACTTTGCGTGTGCAAAATTAGCACATACACATGAAATCAGAGGGAAGGGCCTAATCGCGTAGGTTATGTGACACGAGCTGGCCGTTGGGCATTGGTGTTCAGATTCGAAATAAAGGAGTGCATAGGAGAACATCACACGGCTTGTGCAAGTTGGAGCAGATGGATGTGTGGACTTTGGAGATATTTGGGGTGCCACATATTTTGTTCATTACTGTGACAGTGCAATCCTCTTATTTTGGTCGGGATTTGCCTCTGCACACACGCGCGTTTATTTTTCGTTTTTGGAGGCTAATGGTGAGTCACGTATGCATTATTCATACTCTGGCTGCCCCTGTGTATCGCAAACTCCATTGGTAACATCACAGTGGCTTTTGTGGGCTTTGTGTATGCATTTTTTGTGTTGCTGGGTGCCACAACGTAATGCATTATGCTTTTTCTTTTCACGTGAGCTACCGAGGGGTCGTGTACACACTTTTTTGATATTTGCGGTGCCTGTGCATTAAGCGTTCCATTTATTTTTTCACCAAGGGTAATATTGAGCCTTGCTGGACCATACTAGTACATTTTTCATCACATACCCTGCCCTTCACTGCAATTGCCCAGGACAATTGCTTGTTGTTCTCCCATTGTACTAATCTACCTGTACCATGGTTGGGAAGGCCCCAAGAGGGAAAGGTGGCAGAGGTGGCCGAGGTGGCCAGGGTCGGGGAGGTGCAGAGAGAGCTGTTCACCACCCCCAACAGGTTCAGAGAGCTGCAGGTGATGCTGCTGTCCCCTGCCCCCTGGGTGAGGGAGCTGCAGGGTCATCTGCTATCCCCTGCTTGCAGGTTGAGGCACCTGCAGGGGCAGCTCCTGTCCCCAAAATCCAGGGTCAGAGAGCAACAGCAATATCTGTTGTTGTTCCCCCCCATGGTCACGGACAGGCATGGGCAGCTGATACCCATTTGTCCAAGGGGAAGGGACGGCAACGAAAACACCTGGACCTAGCTGCCAGGTTGAAGGACCTGCAGGGCCAGTAACTGACCCATCATCAGTGGGTGATGCCATGGCCCAGGCCAGTAGTGGTCCAGCACCTAATGCCCTGAGTGGTCCCAGCCACACTGGGTCTGCACCACCTTCCAAGAGGCAGAAGTGTGCAGAACAGGGAAAGGCTCAACCCCAAAGCACGGCAAAGGAGACTGCCATGTCGAGGAATAGGAGCTTCAATGATCATGAACTCAAGATCCTCGTGGATTATGTGCGTGACCACCATCGTGACATGTGCATGGGGCCATGGAGCACCCATGCGCCTGCTCAACGTATGGTTCACTGGCAGCGAGTCATGGATGGCATCAACGCCTTGCGGAATGAGAGGCGCACCGCTCGTGAGGTCATGAAGCGGTGGAATTACCTCCACCGTCGAAGCAAAAAAAAGCTGGGTGCCATCCTTGTTTCTGCTATGGTGACTTGAGGTGGTCACCACAAGAGCTCACTCCACATGAAGAGGCCATGAGCGAGTTGATTCATGTGGATCAGGTCCAAGGCATGGGAGGCCTGCCAGATTATGAGGAAACATCCAGTGAGTGAAGAAGCATGTGCATCCAGAATATGTGTATGTAGATTGAATGAATTGGTATGATTGTGTGGCACTTCTGCCTGCTTTTGTATGATGGGTAAACCATGTCATGGTCTGCTGACACATGCTTAGTGTACTGCAGATTGCATAAAACACATGTGCTGCACATCGGTTGAACATGGCTTTGTGACAGTAGTCATTCACAACCGTCAGATACTAATACACATTTCCAGCATGCCAACACAACGTGACATCTGGCTATGTACATCAATGATGTTAGTGACTCAGCTATGCCAGTAAAGTGCTTGTGTCTGAAGCATGTGTTATTCATCATGCACTGCATGTAGTAGAGGTTCCAACCACATATGTCCATAGGTGACTTCATGCTACACATACTTTCCATGCACACTGTCAGCGTGTGGGCCATTTTGCCATGAGTGTTCTAGCATTTTACTACCCCATGCAAATCCCTGCCGCAGCTATTGCACTGAGCCTCTTGTAAGAAATCAGTCTGGAGTCATCCATGTTGACCTGCCACACTGGATACCCATCCCCATGGGTGCATGGCCCTGTCCCTCTTGTGTGTCACTGTCCTCTCTTCCTATATCCAAACACATGTCTTCACTCTCTCCACATCACACACCTGGGACACAACACATCTGTTGGGAATGTCTGCAGTGCTTACATGGTCAGGGACATGGGATGTGGTGGCAAGTGTGAAGACGCCATGATTTGAGGGATTTTTGTACATAGTGTATAAATGTAAATTATGGCATGTTAACATGCATGTATATGTTTTGAAAGACAGCATTGTGATGACAATGCATGTAGTAGAAGCAATTAACATGATTCTTCATGTCTTTATGTGTCCATGTACAGGTGATGAGCACCAGATTCAGGGGATGAGGTAGAGGAGGAACGGGAGCCTGAGCCCTGAGAAATCACCAGTGGAGGGCGTGTTGTGGCAGGCCATGGGAATCCACTGGTGCTACAGTCAATCTGGGGCACGACTCAGTTTGAGTCCACCTCCAATGATACCAGTGGGTCTGGTGGTGAGCCAGACGTACATTCCCCTATGATGTTGGAGGTGAGTGCATCAAGTGATGGTGCTGATGTAGCCTGTGCGTCTGCAGGGGGTAATGTCCCCTCAAAGAGCCAGTCAGTGTTGCCAAGTCTGTCTGTGGTGGCTATGGCTGCAAGGCCACGCTCCACGCTATTGGCTTCCGGTCCTGGGATGGATGATCAAGCGAGGGATGCAGTCCTGCAGCCACAGACAGTGGCTTCACATCAATGGCCATGCTCCCTTGGGTCCAGCAGCCGTGGGGCACGCACACGTGGCGGACGTGTCGTGGCTGGGGAGAATGTGTGGGAGCAGTCAATGTTGCATGTTGCCCAGCAACAGGGTGCTTCCTATGAAATGTTGGTTCAGGGCATGGATTGGGTGGCCAATTCCATGTTTTCACGCGAAACACATGTAGCACACCAGCTTCAGATATTGCGGTCCACATGCCGCTCACACAGGCTGCACATGGAAGCCAGCAACAGGAGCCCAGGCATTCCTGCTTGCAGAGGGTTCGGGCCCACAGGGCAGCCCTGAGGTGAGAGTTACTGGCCCTCAGAGCTTCAATGGAAGTGTGAGAGGCAGCCCACAGTACACAGTGCCAACAACAGCAGGTGTAACTGTTGAGTCATATCATCTCGGAGGATCTCCATGCATCCAGCGAGGTGTTGCATGCAGACCTCCGAGGCTTCATGTTCCAGATTCATTCATCTGGGTCCTGTCTGGCCAAGGTCTTAGGTGGTCAACCTCCCTTACCACCACCACCTTCGCATTCTAAACAGGAAGGTGGTGACAGCGGCGACAGCCCTACCAATCCATCATAGCCTTGTGATCCATGTACCCATGGAGGGAACAGTTTTTTCAACTTCCACATAAGTGGGTGTTGACGTGCACCCTGCCCCTACCCCCTCCTTGTTGGACCCTTCCCTCAGTTCAAGATGGAATTTATTTCTTTTTTTCCACCCCCCTGACCAGTTGTTGGCATGTCATATTTTGTTTTGCCCTTTCCTGGTTGTGGTCTTTGTTATATTTTTGCATTCATTGCCCTTGAGATGTGCCATTAACTCCTCAGGGACTATACATGTGCAGTGGTGTACGTCCAGGCATGCCTGGTGAACTCATATAGCATGTTTGCATGGGGGTGCACCGTGTGGCATGTGCAGGTAATCATAGCTTTGTTTTTCCATGGCACAGGTGTGCTGTGTAAATTATACAGCACAATGTCTGTTTTAATATTTTTGCCCATGTTGTTCCAGTAATTCTTGATGTGGCGCTGACTGCTGTCCTGGGTGAGACACCCTGCACCATTTGAAGTCCAAACTCCTCATGCCCTCCACCAGACAATGTTGTTTCTTTATCAAATTAAGAAGGTCATGTGGGATTTATAGCATTCAGACACCGTTATTTGGTAAGCATTTACACTGTCTTGCATGTTGTGCGTGCTTCATTGTTGGTCATCTTTGATGCATGTGTCGGTTCTCTTATGTGTCCTTTGCATGCTGGCGTTGTGGTAATTTTGTTGGTGCTCATGTCACTGTGTTAGCTATCTATGTGGATACCTGAATGGGCGTACCGACTGTGCTGTGCTGCATGTCATTGTACATCGGTAAACCGGGCCACGGACTCCTTGATCTGTCATTTCCTTGTTATTCATTCTCTGTGCCACTCTCTCTCTCTCTCTCTCTCTTCCTCCCTTTCTCTCTGTTGTGGTACACTGTACTCCTGTACATATCAATGTCAAAGGACATTCACCCTGAGTTGTTCCTGCACTCTGTGTTGTATGCATATTTTATTTCTGATGTCAACTGTGATAATGTATGCACATATATTTTGTGCTGTTACTCTGCGTTTCATTCCATGTAGATAGAGCGTCTCATTTGCTGACACTGGTGGTGTTTGCATGGGAATGGGGCACTGTGTATATGCCCCCCATGCCCCCGGTCACCTGTGATGTTGTGGCTGCCCCCCCCATGGTCGCCTGTGATGTTGTGTATGCCCCCATGGTCTCCTGTGATGTTGTGTATGCCCCCACCCCTAATCATCTGTGAAGTTGTGTATGCCCCCCAGCTGCCCCCTTGGTCGCCTCCGATGTTGTGTATACCCCCCATGGTCGCCTGTGATGTTGTGTATGCCCTCCACATGGTCACCTGTGATGTTGTGTATGCCCCCCCATGGTCGCCTGTGATGTTGTGTATGCCCCCCTCATGGTTGCCTGTGATGTTGTGTATGCCCCCCATGGTTGCCTGTGATGTGTATACCACCCTCCCCCTGGTTGCCTGTGATGTTGTGTATGCCCCCACCCCTGATCGCCTGTGATGGATGCTGTGTATGCCACCCCACCATGGTCACTTGTGATGTTGTGTATGCCCCTCCCCATGGTCGCCTGTGATGTTATGTATGCCCCCATGGTCACCTGTGATGTTGTGTATGCCCCCCCATGGTAGTCTGTGATCTGTATGCCCCCCAATGGTCGCCTGTGGTGTGTATGCCTCCCTCTCACTGTCCCTCCCTACCCTCTTCCCTTTCCTCCTAGCCACCTAAATTGACTTTCTGCATTTGTATGATGCTGCCACCCTGCAGCATGGGGCTAGGCAACATGTATGTTTTGACAAGCACTTCTGTAACTGAGTAAGCCCTCTGTAACAATGCTGCGATGGCCAAAGCCTTCTGTGCGCTTTATATATGCAAATGATATTGGAAATAAATATGGGACGGTTTATGTGACATACAGGACATTGGATGTCTAGTTTGGCATGGTGGTAGTGACATAGTCCCTCATCTATGTGTTTCATTTGAAAAACCAAAAAATAATTAGTTTTAGTTCTACGAGATGCACACAATGTAGCACTTCTTAGGACACCTTCTCAAGGTGGTTTGGTGGATACAGATGATTGCCCCTTTGTCATCATTGAATGGCACCTAGAATGTGCCAGGGCTGTGTGCACTCCACAGGTGTTGGATTTTAGGTGAAAAATGGTGTCACATGCTGGGTACAGGCAGCCTTGCTACGTGCCCTTTGCCCTACCATGTGCAAGCGATGTGCATGTGGTTGGGGATGTGGGGCACCACCATGTCCACCGGTACACAGCACCGTGTTGCAACATTGTGCAGGATACGTGCTGCCACAATGATCCTGCACACTAGTGGTGGTGCATATAGCAACTCACCACCCAAGTGGTCAAGAGAGCGGAAACGTGACTTGATCACTTCAAATGTGCTCTCCACTATGCCCCGAGTTGCAATATGGGCTGTGTTGTATCTTACCTGGGGTCGTGTGGCAGGGTTCCGTATTGGTGTCATCATGTAGGTGCTCAGAGGGTAGGCACTGTCCCCTGTAGAGGTTAAAATGTTTGTCTTTGCTGTGTATTTGTCTGTGTGTGACATGCCTGCATGTGCACAGGAATTTATACTCGCCAATGAGCCACATTGCCATGCCTCCCAGCTTCCAGGGCCCAGTGTAGGGGTGACATTCTGAATATGAAGCTATCATTAGTGGACCGTGGATAGTTTGCATATACAGAAGTAATGAGAGCCTTAGCATCACATGCAACCTGCACGTTGATGGAATACCAGTGCTTGCGATTGGGATAGATGTGCTCTGTGGCCCTAGGTGGACGTAGAGCCACATGGGTGCAATCAATCACACCAAGCACTTTAGGGAAGTTCGCCACCCCATAAAAATCCTGGACCATGGCCTGCCTTTCTGCAAGTGTTCTGGGCATGTAGATGTGCCTGTGGACTGAGGGGCGTGCAGTCATGATTGCCAACACCTGGTGTAGGCAGTGTGACTTCATGGGATGTGAAATGCCCCCAACTATGGCAGTTGTCTGCTGAAATGACCCAGTGGCCAAAAACTGCAGTACATTGAGCTCCTTTTCAAAGGGGCTCAGCGCTTGGGAGCACATGGTGGGTGATGTAAGGTCATCCTCCCACTCCGTGACCAGGTCTAATATGATATGAGGTGGAAACCTATCCCTGCAATAGACCTGGTCATCAGGAATCCTAAAAAGGCTGGTCCTAGGTAGAAAGATCTGTACCCTGGCCATCCTCCTCCTCCTGTGGTGTCCCGCGATCACTGCTGCAAACAATGGTACATTCATCATAGCTGTATATGAGCGTTAGTTGTTCACTTTCCCTTTTTATGCATTTGTTTTAGTGCGGGGTGACGCTTACCGGATTTGCACAACTTTTTCCGCACGACGGAGTGCCCTGTTCAATTCCATGAATACAGGTTTTTAGCCGTGTATGGGCGTTGTGAGGATTTTACTTTGGTACATCCCTCGCTAAGCCCATATTTTCGCTTGTTGTTCCCCATTGCACATGTTCCGCCCCTTTTTTAGGTGACTGCACAGAACCCAACGCCCCTTCGCTATGAGTCTCGTGCAAGGTGTTCGTGTTGTCGCAGTGACGTGTTGGACCGACGTGGATTCCTGACAAGTCCCTGGTAAGCCCCGCACATTGTGTTCCATGAATACACAAATTGGCGCTTGAGCGCAATTTTCATCAAATCATTCTATGAATTAGGGCCTTATTTTCTAGCTGACAAGTTATATAAAAAATAATAACATATAATAGAAAGTATGTGCCTGTGTGCACTTCGATAGTATAGAATCTAAGAATTGGAAGTTTGGTTAACATACAAAAAAGTCAATTAGTTATACTACATAACTACAGTTATAGAAAATAAATGAAGATTAGAAAGTACATATTTATTTATAGACATTGCAATTGTATTGCTTATATTTTTAGTCATTTGTTTTAAAAGGAAGTTAGGAATTTGTATTCAAATATAACAGATTTCCTTCCAAAGTACACAAATGCTTAGATACTCTTCTATTTTGTAATAATGACTGTATGTACTTACAATTATACCATATGTATGTAACATAGAAATAAATAAGGACACAATGCAATGCACTTTGTAAGTATGAAATATATACATATATGGTATGTAACAAAGCAGAGTTGTCATATTTCAAAACACAATTAATCAAACCAATGATATCAGTGATGCCATGCATGATGTAATTAGTGTCACCATCAGTGATGTCTGATGTAATTAGTGATGTCACCAGTGATGTTATCTCTGATGTTATCATTGTGGTCATACACTGCACAACAGAGAAAGCAAATGTAAGGTGTGAGTGCTGAATTTCAGGGGTTTTGTTGTTAAATCTGATGACTTTAACACTCTCTTAACCACACATTTGCAATTGAATATATACCAAGTTGCTTATCATATATATAATGTATATATTCTTAAACGCACCAATGCAGACCATCAGTGTTAAAGAATCACACTCACAGACGATAGTGATTAGAAGATTAGGCAGTCACAGGTTCCAGGCAGAACATCAAAGTCCAAAAGATTTTTTTTTTTAAATCTCCTTTTATTCTTCAGTTTATATTAAAATTGCTGCTTCCATTTTGCACCCAGCAACATACCACGGGAGGCAAGCAAATTACTCCTACTCCTGGTAGCTTGGTACATGGTTTTGCACTTGTTGGTTCACACAATTTATTACAGCATGCAAGATGTACTATAGGCATAGAAAGGAGAATGGGCTTGGCGCCTACATATGTCAATTTTTTATGTCTATTACCTTTTAGACCTCAGCAGATTGTTACGAGTATAATTCAGCCATGTTAACATTCGTATTTGTATGCACAGAATTTCCCACCTTTAGAACATCCATTGGCATCTACAATTTCTATGCACTGATCTAACGTGCAAAGACGCTTCATTCAATTTCGAAAACCATTTAAAACATTCAATCTGTTAAATATGCGATGCGTCAAGTTTAAAGGTAAGAACAACCAAATAATGTATTTCTACATGTTCAAAAGGTGCTAAGTGCTCATATCATAAAGTGCATAGTTCATATTCATGATTATAAGGTGCATGATTATTTTGTCAGGTGCATAGTGCTTAGCATGGGAAGTGTAGTTGCTCTTATTTCTGTCAACTGGCTCTTCCTTAGGTAATCACATGAAATATATACTCCTAGCCATAATGTATCTTCAAATCATAACAATTCAATAAAGTGCTACATGCTTAAAGCAGTGTACATGACTGGATTGGAGAAATCTGAGTTTATATAAAGTGCTTAGTGCTTGACATTCAAAGTTTGATACTTTCATTTTTTTTAAAAAATGCTCATTGGCTTAATCCTCACTCTGAATTCCCTTTCTTTCGATCAAGTATAAGTTCATCCTAGGAAACCACATATAATACATACTCCTTACCATAATGTAGCTTCGAATCATGACAATATATTATTAAAGTGCTCTTTGCTTAGTGCAATCTAAATGGTCTAGTCAAGGATCTAAAATGCATAATGCTTAGATGTAAATCAGCAAGCAGCCACTCTGTATGAGTTGTATTTTGTAACTTATCTGCTTAAAGTATATGGACACGATGAAAAAGAAGGAAGCATGCTACTGCCTTAATTCCTTATTTTGATTTAGATTAATAAATAACCCATTCTAACTCAACCTCTAATGTGTACATGCATGAAACATATTTCGCCATGAACGAACGTATTTAAAAAATGTCATTAAATCACTTGAAATTAAATGGAATTAAAAAATGTGAGTGTAGAGAACAGCACCATACCTAATTAAATGTGATACAGATAACACCATCCCGAAAAAGCTTGCAACCTTACATAGATGTAATTATCTAATGCCATGTTCTTCTCAATAAAGAGACATGTAAAAATAATATATATCGATATTGAAAGCAATGTAAAAATATACACAATATCAGAAGTACGATACACTGAGTGTAAGAGCACAATGGAAAAAACATTTATGGCTTTTGTACTTAGGGTTAGAAAATACAATCAATTCTCTAGAATGCACCCCACTGTTCATTCCCCAATTAAAAAGATTAGCTTAGTACTTAGGGGGTGACAGATACAATCAGTTCACTGAAACACATCAAACTGTTCATTCCCCTAGGAAGGTATAAAGTTCTTCATCAGTGTTGTGTCCCCACGGGGTCTTGCTCTTAAAATCAATAATATACAGAGTATCTTGCTGTCTAAGCAACTTCTCTCTTTCACCACCCCTGGGTCCAATTTCAATTTGATGTAACCCGAAAAATGAAAAATCACACAATTTTCCATTGTGGCTTTCCCAGAAATGTTTGTCCATAGGATATGTAAAATCTTCGTTTTTGATGGCCCTCACATGTTGTAAAATCCTTATTTTCAACTTGCACTTTGTGATCCCCACATACAATTTTTTGCACATGCATTTTAATACATATACAACATAATCCGATTCACACGTGATCTTGTTTGTAATGCCTATAATGGAATCTAAAATAGGATGTCGGTATGTGCTACAATCATGTGCAAATTGGCAGATTTGACATTTAGTGCACTTGTGAAATCCTTTAGTTCTTTAATCCAACCATGTAGTTTTTATTTTGGGGGATTTGGTAGCCATTTAACCACCCACTAAGCAGTCCTTGATGGATTTACACTTGCGGTAACTGACATTAGGGCGTGTGCCCAATGTTTGATTTAGATCAACATCTAGCGTCAGTACCTGTGAGTGTTTCTTTAGAATATTCCTCACTGTCTTTGCTGACTCTCCATAAGTCAACACCAAACGGGTCAGACCTTTATCCTTTGCATCATCTGCTATGTTCGTTTTGGCCAACAAAAGTGTTTATCTATTACATTCTCGTGCTTTTAAATATGCGTGCTCGATGACCCTTTTGGGATGACACTGTTGCTGGAAACCCCATGCTGTCAGTTGGCTCTCTTTGTCATACGTTTTGATGCTTGAACAATTCCTCTGTAATCAGATAAATTCTCCATCAGGGATACTCCAAATAAGATTGTTTGAGTGTGCACTTTTCACATGTAAGGGTATATTTGCTCCTGTTGGTTTCCAGAAAAGTTCACTTTTTAATGTTCCGTTGTCTACAAAGACTGCGACATCAAGGAAATTTACTTTTTCAGAGCTATGTGTTTCCGTAAACTTCAAATGGAGAATGTTGTTATTAAGATGTTTAACAAACTCGATCTATTCTTTTGGATTCCCTCTCCATATAATGAAGAGATCATCAATGTAACGGTACCACATTACTATCTTGCTGGTATATTTTGCGTTCTTTTCTTTCCATACTTCATACTTTTCCTAATATCCCATCATTAGGTTGGCGTAGAGAGGGGTGAAAGTAGTGCCCATGGCGGTGCTTTGTTTTTGTTTATAATACTTCTGGTTGAAGAGAAAGACATTATTTGTGAGGCATAGTTGAATCATGGCCAGGATCATTTCAGTAGTTGCATAGTAGAGGGATCTGGTTTTCAGAAATTATGCACAAGCCTTGATGCCGCACTCGTGTTTAATAGATGTGTACAATGAAACTACTTCCATGGTGGCCAGGATGTATTCGGGTTCAAATGGTAACTCATCTATTTTAGACAAAAAGTCTTTGGTATCCCTCAGATAAGAAGGTAATGATGATACAAAAAAGGGAATAGAGTCTTATCAATGTAGTTAGACATGTTTTCAAGGAGCGATCCTGTTAGGGTAACTATTGGTCTACCCCGGGGTTTACTGCTATTTTTGTGCACTTTAGGCAGAAAATACACCGTATGGACGAATGAATTGGATCTGTAGAGGGATTTTACATTATGGCCAACAGGATGTTTACTTTCAAAATCAATAATAAACCTTGTTCCCTCCTGTCGAAGTAGTTTTTCACTGTCTCTGCCTCTCGGGCCAGTGACTACTGTCAGGATTCGCTCCCTTCGCTCCTGTTCCCACCACTTGGGGCATGATTTGGGGTTTATTCCCTACTGGGCTTTCCTTCCAAAACTTATGCTACAGTGCTGTAATGAATTGGGAACGCTAATTCCTTATTTTCCAAACTACTTCCCTTCCGGATCCATTCCAGGTTTTTGGCAGCCAACATGCTGCTTTAATCAAATTACTATGTTTCCCAGAATGCCTGGCCCACAGCTTCATCTCCAGCCTTGCAGAACAAGGCTGGGTGGAGGATAGGCAACACATGTGGCTGCAGGTGCAGCAAACAGCACACCTGAGGCGTGTGCTCGTTATGTAGCTTTAAAAGCCTAAGTTTGCTTCAGTTCCGCACTAGTCATTGATGCAGTGATCCTATTTGTGACTGGTCCCTTGTTCCTGGTTCTTAGCTTTGTGCCTAGTTCCAAGTTTCTATTTCTTGTTCCTTATCCCTGGATTTCGAATGTATGTGCTTAATTGATTTCTGCTTCCTAGATTCCCTTTCTGTCTTCCTCTGTTTGCAAGCAGCATTTCTCAGTGCTTTCCCTTTTGGTGCAGCCCAGTTTGCCTGTGTTCTATATTTCTTTGACTTTGTCCTTTGCTGCTGTGAACCTTGATGCTTTAGTCTTTCCTCTTTATAAATTTAGCTACCTGCCTTTTTCCTTGGATGGGTGGGGGAAGTTTGGCTTTGTAATTTCGTTTTCCTGCTCCTGTTCCTTTACTCTCTCTTGGAATCCATTCCATGTTTTTCCCTTGCACTTCTGCATTTATTTCCCATTGATTATTAGGTGTGGTGTGCTGTTGTAGCTAGCTCCAGTGTGAATGCCTATGTTTTTCTCACTATTCTGTAATCACTATTCCTACTTGCCCCTTGTCTTGAGTCTTATGTATTTAGTTATCCTCCCATTGCTGTTATAGCCTTTCTGGGTCCCTGTTTGATCAACAGGGTTCGTGGGCTTGCTGACATCCAAGAGGTATTTCTCGTCCTCGTGAGTACTGTTTTTAAGTTCCCTTATTCAATAACATCAAGAGTGTTAGCTCACAGATCCTGTTGTTGCTTGACCTCTATGTGGGCTTAGCGCTGTCAGTACCTGTCACAGCAATTGTGGGTAAGGAGCTTGCCGACTTTCCTTGCAGTCATAAGGAGCTTCTAAGTGCTTACCCCACATCCCTTTTCATATATTTGTATAGTTGTCACACTCCTGGGATTTATATACATGAGTCTTGGTTCCTGTGTGCATGATGTTTGACCCAAAGCTATTCACTGTGTGAATTTGTGAACATTTCCCTTGCCATATTCACTGCCTTTGTCCTCACCTGACAGAATGACCAGCCCACTATTCCCATTGAATATGTCAAATTTAAGAAAGAAAGTTTCGCCTACATTTACCTGTGACAATCAAATCACTAGTCCTGACATAAATGAGCTCCTTGTCACTAATGGGCATTTACGTGCAGAGTATTTTTCCCACAGGATGGCCCATCTTACATTGCCTGATCCTAGTTCTGTCTTTTATTCTGATCCAGATTCTATTTGAGCACAAACCTTAGCAGCAGAAAACAACACACTGTTAGGCTTATTACACAAGAGTACCTCTGTTGTTGAACCCCATGATTCCAGTTGTGCTTCACCTCAGATTGATGAACAGTTTCATGATACAAACATAAAGAATGGAGGGGTTCCTTGCATAACTTCTGTTTTCTACCCTCAGTCTATAGCATACTCCTCTGCACAAGTACATGCTGTAGTCCCTAATGCCAAGAAGTCTGATGTCAATAGTTTGCTTAAGGGAAACACAGACCAAGTTGGTAAGAGAAATTATGAATCACAGAACCTGCAGGCAGTAAATGACAATGTACAATCGGTGCACACCCAGATTGCTAGTGCAGGATCCAGCCGTGATGCCACCATGCCTCCCACTGTGCCTACTGATAGTGATGTACAGTTAATGCAGGGCATGCTAAAAGCTAAGCTTGAGGAGTTAAGATGAGAATTCATTTATTTGCAAGAGGAGAATAAAACCTTACAGTCTTTACTGAATACACTTCAGACTTTATCCGTTGAGGTTGATGAAGTGAATACTGTTCAGTCCCTGAGTGCAGAGACTTTAGTAAACCATGATACTTGTCAATATGTAAGATCTATTGGGAGTGAAAATCATTCTTCTAGCACAGTGCCTAATCACGGCACAGGTTCTGACAATTGTCCTGCTGTTTGTCAAGGATTGCAGTTAGCTGAAGATTTAGAAGCCACTCCTTTACCTAAGATTTCCAGTGTAGCAGCTCGTCATAACCCTGAGCTTGCACACATGCAAGCCTCTGATTTCCAAAAACAATCCACAATGGTGGCATACTCAGAATCAGTCACTACAGTAGGCTTAGGCTCTGCTCTTGATCCAGCTGCTGAGACTGAAGTAGATGTTCAAGCTGATGTTGAAAACGATGCTACTTCTGTGTTCACTCTTCCTTCTGCCAATTTTGGTCACAACGAACAGTCAGAGACAGTACAGATTTCATGTTCTGATGGACTCATTCCACAGTATACAGAACTAAAAACCTGGTAGGTGATTCCTGAACTGTTGATTGTTAATCTGCCACTTTCAGAAGCTAAGACAGATGAATGGACAATTGACTAAATCCTGATTAACAGAGACTTTACTATGGTGATTCCTCTGGTTGATTTTGACTTCTACAAAGAAAGAGACTCTGTGTCATCCACTAAGGAAAGGGACTGCAAGGGTACAGCTTGGCCTTTGGTTACTGGTGCCAAGGAGTCTACTGCCCTAAAGGTGCCTTCCATTCCTGAGCCACAAATGTGTCTGTCGACTTCTGAGACTTCAGTCTGTCCTCCTACAACCATTGACTCTTCTATGATCCAGTCCACAGCTCTGCAGTCATCTTTGGCACACGTGTCTTTAATCAATGAACCACTGGCATGTCTGCCATTTACTCAAAAGCCTCCACCATGCACGCAGTCAGTCCCAAAGACCTTGACATGTTTGTCTTCAACTACCGAGATGGCTGACTGAGTACCTCGTCCACAAATGTAGACATGTTTTCAAGGAGGGAGCCGCTAAGGGTCACTATAGGTCTCCCTGGAGGTCTAGTGGGATTCTTATATATCTTGGGGAGGAATTAGATGGTTGGAATTACAGAATGTTTGGTCATTAGAAATGTGACCGTATCCTCCTCTAAGATACCTGCATTCTGCCATTTAGCCAGAAAGGCAGATACCTCTCTTTCCATATGTTTGATGGGATTGGTGGGTAGTTGTCAGAACACCGATTCCTAGTGGACTTTCTCGCTTACCCGACAGACTTTCGGGGGTCAAAATAGCTAGGAACAACATCAATCGCTTCCGTTCCTTTAATAGCTTGTTTCAAAGGCATTTGGGGTTGCCATGGCGATGCTGGCCGCTAGTACGCCTGCAGTCACGTGTTGCTTCGGTTTCCCGTTCACGTGATTCCCGCGTTGTGGTCACGCAAATTTAAGGCCGCCCCGTTTGCTGCTTCGGTGCTTCTGATCGTTTTCCTCGGAACACAACAGTGGCGCTTTGTTATCCTGGATCTTGCTCCTTCACGACCTTTTGCCTGTCTATTGGATTTGCTCTTGTCTTGCCCACGGTACTTCTGCTACGAACTGCTGCTACGACCTGGACTTCCTTTTGACTTCGATTCACGTCTCCTGCTTCACTTTGTCTGTTTACCTGGTTTTGACCCGGAACGCTCATTGTTTGGATTGTTTACTTACGTCTCTCAGAAGAAGGATCTTTTCACCCTAGGCGTACGCGTGCCGGCGGGAATAGGAAACAAGTGCTGGACTAGAGACTGCCTATAGCACTTTTGGGAACTCGCTGAACAATCTAGGCGTACACGTGCCGGCGGGAATAGGGTTTGCACTAGACCCAAGTAACCTTTCAGCACCTGTGAGACTGCTTTCTTCTTGGACTCTCCCTTTGGATCCGTTTAGATCTACTACATCACACTTTCCTCGTTGCATCTCTTCTTACGGATATACAAGTAAGAATTCTCACCTTGTGTTCATTTTCCAGTTATTGGCTCTTTTGTTTATCCTTGTCTTATGTAAGTTCTTGTATCATTCCAGAGACTGGTTAGTTCCAATCTGCTGTCGTTTTTCTTGTTGGACATGTTATGCACATTACCCTACTGACACTCAGTGAGTTTCCAGTGTGTCCTGTGCAGTTGCCAAGCACCTTGAAGGAAGTTGCAGTCATCAGGGGTTCCAGAGTGTCCTGTTCCTTCTTCAAATATCTTTCAACCAATTGAACGCTCAGACTGTTTTTTATGCACAACTGAGTGTTACATTGGTGGGAAGAATAAACTACTGCACTACGGGTTCAACAGCTCCTCTTCGGTCATCAGGCGCTTTACCCTATTAAGGTTCACTGTTCTGACAGAATCAGAAGCCTTAAAAGAGACACAGCCACTGATCCCCTGGCTACTTTGGTTCAATTAGTGGCTGATTTACGTGCTGACATGCAAACTGCCCATGATGCTACCCATCGCCGTATTGATGACATTCAAGCGGGATTAAGGGTTAGCGCCATAGAACCTCCATCAATTGCAGTGGCTTCCGGGTCTGGTACGGCCGGTGCTCAGGCCAGGGCAGAGCCGGTTCCGGTAGTTATGACTGCACAGTTTCCGTTGGCTCCCCTTGAGCGTTTTTTGGGCGATCCAAAAGCCTTCAGAACGTTCATCAATCAATGCAGACTGCATTTTCTTTGTAGACCAACATCGTTTCCCGATTCAACCACTAAGGCCGCTTTTATATTGTCTAATCTAGGGGGTACTGCTGCAGTCTGGGCTAATCCTCTCTTGGAACAAGGAAGTCATTTGTTATTTGACTGTGACGCTCTCATAGAGGCGCTTACGAGAGTTTTTGACACCCGATACAAGTCTCAGGCCACTGATTTGGAGTTACTGAATTTACAGCAAGGCGATTCTTCTCTATTGACGTATCTTGCTAAGTTTAACCAATTGGTTGCTGAAACCAACTGGCCAGACGAGAAGAAGGCGGCCTTATTTTATAAGGGTCTGTCAGACTCCTTCAAGGATGTCATTGCTACGGTACCTGTGGTCCCCGTCTCCTTTCCTGACTTTTTGGATCTAGTTCTTCAGATCGATGCCCGTAAAGCGGAAAGAAAGGGGGAGAAGAGGACTTTGCCCCCGGTCCCTGTCAGCCTGACAAGTTCGGTTTCAGGTAATGGGGAACCCATGCAAATAGGGGCGGTAAGAGGACCACTGTCTAGCGAAGAAAGAGAGAAGTGTAAAAAGAACAATTTATGCTTTTATTGTGGTTCCTCTGGTCATTTTTGGAGTTTATGTCCCAAGAAACCCGCAAAGTCGGGAAACTCCAAAGCCCGACAATAGAGGGAGCCCCTATGTCGAGCACTGATCTTCCGGGCTCCAATTTCTCTGTTCCTTTCACTATTAAGGTCGCTCTTGCATCTCCGGACGGCCAAACCTGGTCCTCTGGAGCGGTTTTGGATTCCGGGGCTACTGGAAACTATGTTGATCTCCAGTATGTTAAAGACTGGAACATTCCACTGGTACCAAAAGAACAACCTGAAGTGGTCAACGCAGTTGATGGTACCACACTGCTCTCAGGTTTGGTAACGGAGACTACAGTGCCCCTGAACTTACTTATAGATGGCTGTCATAGCGAAGTCATTTCGTTTGATGTCAATACTGCACCTCAAATTCGACTAATTCTGGGTCTACCATGGCTTAGGGTCCATAATCCCTTGGTGGACTGGGTTGCTGGGTCTGTCTTGTTTACCTCAACTTATTGTTCAGGACATTGTGGCCCATCAAGCCAAGTGAAAAACAACCCATGTCAAACTTTATTGGAATCGGTTTCGATGGTAGGTGGCATTGTCAATACCACTTTACCCCCAGAATACAAGGCTTTCGCAGATGTGTTTGACAAAGGTGAGGCAGAAAAGTTACCGCCTCATCGTATTTATGACTGTCCCATTGACCTTAAGGAGGGAGCTAGAATCCCCTCTGGGAGGATATACTCTCTTACTTTGAAGGAGGATGCAGTATTAAAAGAATATTTGGAGAAGGCTTTGGCTTCTGGTTTCATTCGCCCCTCCCGTTCTCCTGCTGCATCTCCCCTGTTCTTTGTTCCGAAAAAAGAGGGGGACCTGAGACCATGTATAGATTATCGGGACCTGAACGCAGTTACGATACGGAATCAGTACCCCATACCACTGATTTCTGTACTTTTGGACGAGCTAGGCTCTTCAGTAATATACACCAAATTGGACCTCAGGGGTGCGTATAATCTGGTGAGGATAAGAGAGGGGGATGAATGGAAAACGGCATTCAAAACCAGATACGGCCTATTTGAATATTTGGTCATGCCGTTTGGGCTATGTAATGCCCCTGCCACATTTCAACATTTTATCAATGACGTTTTTCAGGACATGATTGATCGGTTCGTGATCGTCTATTTAGACGATATCTTGATTTATTCCCCTTCTCTTGAACTACACATCCAACATGTTACTGAAGTACTACAACGTTTGCGTAAGAATAAACTATATGCAAAACTAGAGAAGTGCATTTTTCATACCACTTCAGTTGAATTCCTGGGCTATGACATCACTAACCAGGGTGTTCAGATGAGCCAAACTAAGGTCAAGGCAGTACTGGAATGGCCAGTCCCAGGCACACTAAAAGCTTTGCAGTCTTTTTTGGGGTTTGCAAACTTTTATCGTCGATTTATCAGGCACTTCTCTAGCATTGTGGCTCCACTTACTGCCTTAACAAGTAATAAGCATCCGTTTCAATGGAATCCCGAAGCACAAAAATCTTTTGAGACTCTCAAGGAGGCGTTTACTTCAGCTCCGTTACTTCAGGACCCTAACGTCAAACAACCATTTGTTGTGGAGGCTGATGCGTCAGACGTGGCAGTAGGGGCAGTCCTGTCCCAGTTTTGTCCTGACACAGGGGTCCTCCATCCTGTCGCTTATCATTCACGCAAGCTTACTCCATATGAGTTAAACTACACTATCACTGAACGTGAGCTGTTGTCTGTCCGGGAGGCCTTTACAGTTTGGAGGCATCATCTCTTGGGAGCAGAGACTCCGATTCAAGTATTCACTGATCACAGAAATCTACTGGCCCTTCAATCATTGAAATGCACTACAGCGCGCCATGCACGTTGGCATGAGTTCTTCTCTATGTACAACTTTGTACTGACCTACCGTCCGGGGACGTTACACTCCAAGACAGACGCCCTATCAAGACTTTATGAAGACCCGGTGCTTCGGCCACAGGAAGGTCGCCTACTCTTGCCCAACCAGGTTGTTTGTGGCTGCACATTGCAACCATCCTTGAAGACCGCCATTCAGCAGTGGGTCTCAGAAAAACATCCAGAATTGGATGATCTTAATCTGGACGTTATTCAATACTTGCCATACGTTCAAGGTAAAATATATATACCAGATGCTCATACCCGCAGAACTGCCATGTCTTGGTGTCATGACTCCATGTTGGCTGCACACCCTGGTCCTCGAAAAACTTTGGAATTACTCAAACGTTGGTGCTGGTGGCCTTCCATGTCAAAAGACATTGTGCTGTACATCGCAACCTGCGCAGTTTGCGCTCAATGTAAGACTGCCCCGGCCAAACCACTGGGTCTTCTACAACCCCTGCCAGTACCTGCTAAACCCTGGGTTATGCTTTCCATGGACTTCGTAGTGGAACTACCTTTGATTGGTGGTTTTGACACTATTTGGGTGGTAGTCGACCGTTTTACGAAGTTTGCCCTTTTTGTGCCTTGTCGGGGTCTTCCATCCGCTACTATCCTGGCGGACTTGTTTTTACGTAATGTCTTCCGATTCTTTGGTCTTCCGGAGATCATAATATCTGACAGGGGTGCGCAATTCACCTCTCGTTTTTGGAAACATCTTACACAGTCTATGGGCATTGACGAGAGATATTCTACGGCTTACCATCCACAAACAGATGGCCAAACCGAGCGGCTCAATGCCACCATGGAACAATACTTGAGATGCCTTATTCTACAACACCAAGAAACCTGGCTCTCCGTATTGCCTATGGCAGAGTTCGCCTATAATAACTCCGCGCATTCTTCTATGGGGGTCTCTCCTTTCTATGCCATGTATGGACAACACCCTCGCTCTCTGCCCTTGGACTTTTGTTCATCCTCGGATTGTCCAGCGGTCCAATCTTGTTTTAGGGACCTGACATCATTACGTAAGAGCGTTATGGAACACTTGACACATGCTCAGGAACATGCTAAGAAGTACGCCGATCGCCATCGCCAGCCAGCACCGCAATACACTGCTGGTATGCGTGTTTGGCTCTCTACCAAGAGTCTCAGTATTCCAGGTCGCAAGACCCTGTTACCTCGCTTTGTGGGTCCCTATGTTGTTAAGGAGGTGATTGGTCCCCTTGTGATCAAGTTGGAACTGCCCCCTGCTTGGAAAATACATCCCGTATTCCACGTGTCTTTGGTCAAGCCGTGTTCGGAGCAGGTGAGGCTACCTGCCCCCCCCCCTGTTGGTACAAGGGGTGGAGGAATATGAGGTTAATGCTATTTTGGATACTAAGCTATCTCGTGGGGTACGTTTGTTTTTGGTGGATTGGAAGGGTTACGGTCCGGAGGATCGCACCTGGGAACCTGAGTCCAACATCCATGTCCCCAAGCTGTTATCCCGGTTTCTAGCGTCTCAAGGTCTGGGGGGACATTTGGGGGAGGATACTGTCAGAACACCGATTCCTAGTGGACTTTCTCGCTTACCCGACAGACTTTCGGGGTCAAAATAGCTAGGAACAACATCAATCGCTTCCATTCCTTTAAAAGCTTGTTTCAAAGGCATTGGGGGTTGCCATGGCGACCCTGGCCACTAGTACGCCTGCAGTCACGTGTTGCTCCGGTTTCCCGTTCACGTGATTCCCGCGTTGTGGTCACGCAAATTTAGGGCCGCCCCGTTTGCTGCTTCGGTGCTTCTGATCGTTTTCCTCGGAACACAACAGTGGCGCTTTGTTATCCTGGATCTTGCTCCTTCACAACCTTTTGCCTGTCTATTGGATTTGCTCTTGTCTTGCCCACGGTACTTCTGCTACGAACTGCTGCTACAACCCGGACTTCCTTTTGACTTCGATTCACGTCTCCTGCTTCACTTTGTCTGTTTACCTGGTTTTGACCCGGAACGCTCATTGTTTGGATTGTCTCCTTACGTCTCTCAGAAGAAGGATCTTTTCACCCTAGGCGTACGCGTGCCGGCGGGAATAGGAAACAAGTGCTGGACTAGAGACTGCCTATAGCACTTTTGGGAACTCGCTGAACACTCTAGGCGTACGCGTGCCGGCGGGAATAGGGTTTGCACTGGACCCAAGTAACCTTTCAGCACCTGTGAGACTGCTTTCTTCTTGGACTCTCCCTTTGGATCCGTTTAGATCTACTACATCACACTTTCCTCGTTGCATCTCTTCTTACGGATATACAAGTCAGAATTCTCACCTTGTGTTCATTTTCCAGTTATTGGCTCTTTTGTTTATCCTTGTCTTATGTAAGTTCTTGTATCATTCCAGAGGCTGGTTAGTTCCAATCTGCTGTCGTTTTTCTTGTTGGACATGTTATGCACATTACCCTACTGACACTCAGTGAGTTTCCAGTGTGTCCTGTGCAGTTGCCAAGCACCTTGAAGGAAGTTGCAGTCATCAGGGGTTCCAGAGTGTCCTGTTCCTTCTTCAAACATCTTTCAACCAATTGAACGCTCAGACTGTTTTTTATGCACAACTGAGTGTTACATTGGTGGGAAGAATAAACTACTGCACTACGAGTTCAACAGCTCCTCTTCGGTCATCAGGCGCTTTACCCTATTAAGGTTCACTGTTCTGACAGTAGTCTTTCATAACAATTCCCATCATTGAGTTGTCTGTAAACTTCTCGGATGTAGTCTTGTTTATTCATAATGACTATGTTGCAACCCTTATCAGCAGGTTTAATTATGTACTTGTCCAATTTGACAATATCAGATAGTACTTTTGGCTGTTTTATTGACACATTGCTTTTAGGTTGCCGTTGGATTTCCATCTTTAATTTTTCAAGTCATCAATGACTACATTAGAGAAGGCCTCTATGTGGCAGTTTTGTGTACTCAGAGGATTGAATTTCGATTTACAATTTAGTTTGCTGGTCGAAAGCCAGTCTGTGCTGATGCCCAATGTGCTGAGATCAATGGTATTTTCAGAAGTTGCTGTAATATTTTCCTGTTGTAATTCAACACGTGTGGTTAAAGTGTCCAATTCTGCAATTGTGATCTGCGTCCGTCCCTCTAGTGTTTTTTTAGGTTTTTTCTTATAAGATGAGGTGGCAAAGAATTTCTTGAGTTGTAGTTTGTGTATAAAGCTATCCAAATCTATTCTGGTCTGTGCATAGTGAAATTTAGCAAATGGGCAAAAATTCAAACCCAAGTTCAATATTTGAGTTTCCTCTTTTGTTAAAACGTGATCAGACAGATTAATTATTTTTTGTTTATTCATAGCTAAAATCACATCATCATTCATTTGCCAGAGCGCAGAGATCGATGCGGGGGGTTGCTGTTTAAATTTGTTACCCCTCTGCCCTCTCCTCGTTTTTTCTTCCTCCTCTCCCTCGTCCTCTTGTGTTAGATGTGCTTCCTCATTTATTTTTGTTTGTTCGCCCATCTTGGCACAAAAGTCTCATCTCCTCTAAAAAATTAAGGCGTATTAGTGGGTTCTTCTTCTTCACCTTCCGTAATGTCGGATTCTGAGGTACAGGCTGTTTGATCTTGATTGTTCTCATTCTGCACCGCAGTGGCTGTTTGCAGTGTTTTTGCCGTTTGCCGCATATGATCAAACCTGTGTGCAAAGGTGTATACACGGCCCTGTTCGTAATCCCCCTTGTCTCTTAGGAATTTCTGTTGTTTCCTCTGTTGTATTTTTTCCTCATATTTTATCAGGCCACTCTCAATGCTGCCTAAAAGTTTTTTTTCTTCTCCAGTTTCCTTGACAGCTTTTATTTTCTCTTCCAAATTAGCTATTTGCAATAGGGTCTTTTTACGATCATTGCTTGCATATGTCACTAATAGTTTTAAAAATGTACTTGAACACTGATCTGTGGCATCACCCCATTCTCTTAGCATATTCGGATCTTGTTCCTCAAATGACGGTATTGTAAGAATGCGTAAACCGTGTGGGATTCTGCCTACATCCAGATAGTTTTGTAGGGAATGTTCTTCCCACCATTTACTAATTTCCCTTTTGCGTGCTTTTTCAAGTTCTTTAAGCAATGAGATTTCATTATTGTCTTTCTGCTTCTCTGCTCTTGCCTTGTCCTTCTCCCTGGTAGAAGGTAAAGTTTCATTAAATAGGCTAATTACCTGTTCTTCCCTTGATGCCTCTACGCCGGCCTGGGAAGCATAGTGAAAATGTATGGAGTTCAACTCAATCCTTAGTTGCAAAAGTCCATAAATGTAATGAATGGTGCTGCATGTGAATTCACTGAAGCCAATAGTATGGCAAATGGTCCACAATGGCACACAAACATGTGTGCAGGGAAGCGATTATAAATGTGAGGAGTGTCGCACGTAACCCTTCTGAAAATGGTATTTCCACAGTGCAAGATAATGGAATGAGTACTTACCCCCAGCAGGGTTTACTGACCGCATCCTCCGACACTTCCAGTTCACACCGCATTGGGTGTTCCTCCTCCACTAATTGCCTGAGATGAGAGGTTGAAGGGCAATCCCTCAGTGAACTCCCAGCAGATTCGTAGACATCCTAGGCACAAGGCAAAATGTCTGCAATGTCCTCGAGCGCTTAAATCCAATCCTCAATCGCTGGTGCTGCTCCACGCTGCAACGCTTTCAGCGTGTACATATTTCAAAAAAACAAACAGCAAAAATGCCATTTCGGTGACCAGCACTCCATGCGTGAGTTTCACTGTCTTTCCAAATGGTTGCAGCAGAACAAAAGTAAACTTACAAACTGCAAGGGTGGAATTAATAAAGCAACCTTTATTTGAAAATAGTGATGTTTAAAATGCGGTTTTCCCAGGCACATCAATGCCGACTGGCAGCCTGACACGTTTCACCACACATCTGTGGCTTGATCACAGTAACCCCTCCCTTTCCAGGAAACCAGTTTAAAAACACCATGGTAAACATAAAAAAGGTGACTGATAGCACATTGAATTGGTAATGGCCATATTTGAAAGGACAGGCTCCATTTGTAAGAACATATATGTCAAAGTGACAAATGTACATAATATATATCTCTTGTTACGCATAGTGCTAAGCAGGGCATTGGTCAATCATATAGTTATATACATATGTAAATCCATTGCAAGCTTTTAAAACAACCTTCCGATCGTAATTCAGGACAATTAAAACGTGGTAATATTATTAAACACTGAATTCGGGAAGAGTATAGTGCAAAGTGCACATTATTTTATCAAATCTTTTTAGGTGTCGCAAATACGGCCATTCCACCAGATTGCTAATGCAACCAAACACTATTGAATGCAATTTCATATAATAACTTGAAAATAAATCTTATGCATTTGCTCCAGAACTTTTCCTGAAATGAATTCCCATGAGCCAAGTATGATGCATGGAGCCTATCTCTGTTGTTAATTTCTGGTGCTGCAGATAAAGTGCATGGTGCAAGAACGACATAATGGCACAGAGTCAGAGCTTGAATGTATATCATAATCTATACATATAACTTTCTCTAAAAGCTTGCTCCCATTGATATAGGGCTAGGAAAGGAGATATCTATTTCCATTGTCACCAGTAGGGTCTGGCAATTAAAGTGCATCGTGCTTTATCATTAAAAAACAGCATACGCTAAAAATTAAGGTGCGCAGTCCATCAGTAATTCAAATATTAGGGTGGTTCTTAATTGTCAATGGGGTTAAGTGTGTTTGATGTAGAATGTACATGGTGTAATTACAAACAGATAGTCTAAGATCTGATATAATAAGAAATCTTCGATTATTTCCAATTGATAGTCAATTGTATGTTGTCTTAACCCGGCATTATCCTTGATAAAGTGCAAAGTGCGTTTAAAATGCTGCACTTGGATCAAAAGTGCATAGTGCCAATCAAAACTGAAAGATATCAATGAGCCAAGGAAGCAACATTCAGCTCAGCTAAGAAAGTGTTCATCAAATGCACACAATGTAAAAACTACATATATGGCACAGATCTTAAAGAGTATGTATAAACCCATGTACGAAGAAGAAAAAATACAAAAACAAGTACCTCACATGACATATGCAGTATACATACTGACATGCAGTTGCAATACATGGCACATGAGCAGTACAAACATACAGACCAAGAGCAGAATTCTACAAGATATACGTGCAATTAAGAATCAGGATTACTTTTATGTTTTGGCCAAGCATTTCGAGGAAATCCTCAATGGTCATTTTGAAAGTCTGCATTATTCTTTTATTGACCAGATGGAGATATACCCAATAGGGTGAGTTAGAGAGTTAAAACTCTGCCAAAAATAATCTAAATACATCATTGACCTCAACACAAAAACACCCAGGGGACATAACCTGGACAACGAAATGTATGTGTTTATAAGTGTATAAGGTACTGTAATCTAGGGTATCTCTGCTTGGAAACAAATGTATGGTTATCTGACATAATGCAGTGCCTGGGAATGTAACTTGTTTTTTTATGAGCAAGGCAAGGTAAGAAAATGTTTTCTATGACTTTAAAAAAACATAGGGTTCGTACACTTGTACTTTACTACGCTATGTGATGTCCTCACACAAAAAGGGCGAAATGGCGTAAATTGTATATTTGAGTGAATAGCTGACGCTCAGAGGATCATAAATATGTGAGAATGTTAACAAGCACCCGGCATTTACTGTGCATACGACATAACTGATAAGATCAAGAGAACTGTTGGGTTTGGGTAATCATGATATGGAGATGTTTACAAGCACTAGGAGCTTAATTGATGATGTTAGGTCTGGGTAACTGTGACAGGTAAATGTTCATAAGCACTAGGCATTTTATTATTGAAATGTAATATCTGACAGGTCAAGCAACACATGGGCATCATTACAAGATTGGCATTCTGGTAATAACGGTACCAGTAAGGCAATACCGGCATCCATTACCGGGCCTCTGTATTAGGACCCTAGATGCCGGTACTACCGGCATCGACAGGGATCCACTGTGACCATGCACCACTATACCGGCATGCGTGCGAGCACACGGGTGCCGTGCCAGTAACACTGGCATGCCGCAAGGAAGAGGACATTACTAGTCGCATGGACATGCACATACCGGCATCCAGATGCGGTAAGAAGAGCCACCATGATGTCAACAATACCGGCATTGCGGATCACCCGTTAATGGCAATCTTCTGTGTTCCCAACTGCCACAGGTGCACACAATCAGCACAGGTGGAGGCAATGGAGTCAGGCCCAGCACAAAAGGAGCACACCCACACACCAAACCCCTTCCCACACAAAAATGATCATACTTGCTGTTGCGATTTTGGGGGCTGGAGGACATACCTGCACTGCTGCTCCATGAGCAACAACTACAACAGGCACTACAGAGGAGACGCAGGAGGAGAAGAAGGGTGAGACAGGACCAGCAAGTTCCACCAGTGCAAGCAGTGGTTCCACGAAGGCGGCCACCAATCCCTCGCATCAGGGCAAGACCATTCAACCTAACCCCTGTGCAGATCCACACCCTGTACCGCCTGGACCGGGACACCATCACCTCCATTGTGGACATGATACACGACGACAAAGTCAGCCTGATTGAAATCCGCACCGCCATCCCCCCGCAACTGAAGGTAGTGTCTGTGCTCCACTTCCTGGCCACAGGCACCTACCAGCACACAGTTGGGCAACTGCATGGCATATCACAACCTTGTTTTTCACGCATGCTGAACCAAGTGCTGGATGCCCTCCTGAAGCACGCAAGGGACTACATATCCCTACCATGGACTGCCCAGGAGGTGAATGACACAAAAATTGGTTTCCATGCACTGCAGGCATGCCTAATTGCATTGGAGCCCTCGACTGCACTCATGTGGAATTGGTGGTCCCTCATGCCATGGAGGTGGTGTATCGCAATCGTAAGCTATACCACTCCATCTATGTGCAGATGGTATGTGACTCCAGCAAGATGATCACACATTTCTGTGCCCGATACCCCGGATCAACTCACCATGCAATGGTGCTACGGAACTCCTCGCTACCCTGCTACATGGAGCAACATGCTGCACGACGTGTCTGGCTGCTGGGTAAGTCGGCTGACAGGCCCATGGTAGTGAATTGGGGGGGAAGGATGCATATGCCACCTGGGTGAGTCTGGGGGGGGGAGAGATGCATATACCACCTGTGTGAATCTGGGGGGAGAGATGCACATACCACCTGGGTGAGTCTGGGTGGGGGAGAGATGCATATACCACCTGTGTGAGTCTGGGGGGGAGCTGCATATACCACCTGGTGAGTCTGGGGGGAGGGATGCATATACCACTTGGGTGAGTATGGGGGGGAGAGATGCATATACCATCTGGGTGAGTCTGGGGTGTTGACTGTACACTGTTCATACTACAAAACACTGTGCTCCTAAACATTCCAACCTGAACATGACACCGAAAATATCATCCAACTTACTCTGGTGGCACACCAATGCCAAAATGTCAGACTAGCAAGCAGCCCACACCCCTCATCATGTCCACTGCACATCATCAGAGCGTACCCTCAGCAACACAAATCAGCAACATGCAGTCAGTAAGCATAATGTACATGACCGCATCAAAGCACCACACAGGTCATGCATCCATGAGTGCGCATGAATAAATCCCACCCAGGTAATCCACTGATTGTCACTGGCCCTCCACCACAGTAGCGCTGCATGACACCATGGCCAAATGAACAGATGAATGACAACGCAATGACAAACTTGTGATAAGACTGCTAGTAGACCTACATACCAAGTAGTCAACATCACCTATATGAGTGCAATTTGAGTGGAAGGCATCCACAGTACATGAGTACCACCATGCAAGTGCACACCCTGCATCATCATAGGAACGGAACTCCACACCTGTGGACTATACCACCCAACACATTGTGGCATATTCACATGTGTGCAGACGTCCCGGGACATGTGCATGGCGTCATCAAATAGCTACAAGCATGAGAGTGCAAAATACATGTGTCATGGTGGTCATCAGCTTGAAGCACCAGACATTGGCCAACATGATTTTGTCACATCACCTGCCACACATCCCTCACAGGTGCCTACATCATGGTCCCTCTCACTCCATCTGGTTGAATGGTGAGTCCGATGGGAAGGACCCTCAGTCCTGTATGTCACACATGCCCTCCACCATGTTCTGGCCAAGTCGGCAACAGGTCAGTCCATTGCGCATATGTCTAGCCAATGGCTGCCATCGGAGATATCCTGTGTACCAACATGAACAATGAACAGGCTAAGTACAGGTGTCATAGAAGAAATTCCCTCATTCATACCTTATTGTGCTCCCATGCAGGTGATGCTGGCTATCCCCTAAAGACGTGGCTCCTCACCCCTGTCAGGAATCCACAGAACAGGCGCGAAGAGGACTACAATCGGGCTCATACCCAGCCCTGTATTGTGATTGAGCAGACCTTTGGCCTATTGAAGGCACGGTTCCGCTGCAAAGGTAGAAAATATCATCATGGTCTGTGCCATGCTACACAACATGTGCATCCGGCAGAACGTACCTCTGCCACCTTACATTGACCTGCATATGTACACCTGCATATCTACAAAGGGTGTGGGGGTAGATGCACACTGTGCACTGTCATGCACTGAATAAACACACGCCAAAGGACCAATGTCACTCATGATATTTTTTTGCACACAACAGGTGTATTATACAGTATCTTCAATGTGAACAGACCCTCCAAATCACACACACACTTCCCACCTGTTGCCAGCCCCTGGCTGCGGTTGGCCGGTTGACCGACAATATGTTCTTCACGTGGAGGCGTAGGTCGTACCACTGCTTTTTTCAAACTTTGACCGTGCGGGCGGTGGTGCCGACTGCACTGACCTTCCTGGCCACTTCCTCCTATATGTTCTTCTTACGAAGTTGTGCGGGACGCCACAGGTCTGCGGCAAACACTTCGTTGGCGTGCTCCACCATTGTGTCCGCCAACATATTGAGCTCTTCATCTGAGAATCGAGACTTGCGCTGCCGGGGAGTGCCTTTCTTGGTACCTTTTGACCTCTTTGGCAAGTTGTGTGCTGTCTTGACAGTACAGGTCCTGTGTGTCGAGAATTGCAATGGATTGTGTTTTTAAAGATGGCTGCCGGTGCATTTCCCATTCCGGCGCAATGACGTTACTTCCGGGTCCAGTATGCCAGTGCCGTTATTTAGGGGTGGCTGGAGGCAGAAGCAGTATCAGTACATTACATGATGCCGCTATCGGGGATTTGAAGGTCGTTAATGGCATGGCGGTACAGCCGTTACCGGCATGGCAGTACAGGCATGCACGCACTCTCGTAATCGGCCGCTATTTGCGGCATCAAGCCAACCCAGACACTTTCTTCTCGCCATCCCGGTAATGACTGATTTTTACTGCGAATCTCATAATGAGGCCCAGAGCACCTTAGACTGAGGGCAAGAACTGGTTGATCTTGTATATGTCTACAATGGCAAAGAAAAGTATATGCAGAGAAATGTGTTCAAAACAGCTACTATTAGCGGTAAAAATGAACTAATGGATAATGATGATGGTGATATGGAAATGTTTATAGGCACCAAGCATTGTATTATTGGTTTTGGCAAAGCAAACTGCCAAGTTGGTATTGCTGTGAGATGGAAATGTCTATGAGCACTAAACACTTTAATGTCAACATGGGACGACTAACGGGCTATATATCAACAATGGACTAGGTTGCAATAAACCCAGTCTTGACCTGCAGCACGGTGCAATGTCACAGAGACAAAATGACACATTGGCTGACTAATGATATTTTTGGGCTTGTTCGCTCCTTTCATTCTCCTTTATGTTTAACATGGGAAATTGTTCATGATATAATTGTGACCAGTAGATTAACTATGATCCATGATGATGAAAAACAATAGAGATATCAATAATACAATGTTGCAATGTTTTTGGAATAAACACTCCAACATGGCAGCCAGCTTTCCCACTGTGGTGTGTAGTAAGAGAAGAGGGAGTGGGTGTTATCACATAGAGTGTCGGCTGGTGATTTTTTTGATTAGTGGGGCATAAATATTTCCCACAAATGCGCGAGGGAGCCCAAACCAACCAAGGAGGGTTTGAGGGATAATGGGTTAAAATTGTCCTTTCATAGCAGTTTCCTGTAAGAAAAATGGGTAAAAGCCACATAGCTTTCAATCAATTTTCAGGGTAGCATGTCATAGATGCCAACTCACCAACATTGCACGGGTGAATTTTCCAATGCATTTTTATGAAACATTTTCCCACAATTTGCCATTATAAAAATAAATTCACGCTGGATTTGCCCACATGTGTCCATGCTGGTTGCACACATATATTCCAGTATTGCCACATAAGAAGATACTCATGTTTGTTTTGCCCATAATGCTGGTAATGATACTATAAGATAATATGACCATGCGGGTTCTACTCTTGTAAGAACACACTCCTGTTGGTTTTGCCCATAATGCCAATAACGGATTGCCATACCACTGTAAGAAAACATGACCATCCACTCAGAATCTGGCTGTGGATCCCCTGTAGTCCATTGTGATGGATATTAAAGGTTCCTGGAATGCTGGGGAAAAGTTGCTCATTTAAGTACACAGGGAAAACCAAAGAGTGAGTGATGGAAATTATAGAGCAAACACTTCTAAGCCATAGGACTTCCACTCGGTAGCATTCTAATTCACTGTACTTTTTCACTTATCTGTGCCATTATCAAAAGGGACCAACTATAGTAAAGTCAGTCTTAATAGAGTACCCATTTAGGCCATTATGCCCACATAAGAACACTCATCATGTTGGTAATGCCTATAATGCCGATACAGTACAAAATGTCATGCCACTGTAAGAAAACATGTCCAGTGCCGGATGTGCCAAGTGAAAAAACTCTCTCTGCAACCATGGGAACATAAAGACAGTAATCAAGCAAGCAGTGGCAAAGTCATCCGTTTTCCTTTTGTGAAGGCATGGAATAAACATTTGCTAGGTACTGCCATAATGGTACTATGTTGCCATAAGATGCCAACTGTCTGAAAATGGGGTTTGCTACTTGGCATATGATGTCAGTGCCTGACAAGTGACTATATAATACCTATACACAAGCAATAATGTTTTCTTTGCCACTGCTTGTTTTGTATTGGACTTCAGTGCAAGGAACACATGTAAGAACACACATATTGCTTATAAATCAAGTGCCTGAAGTCAAACTCAGTTAAGTCCTTTTCATTACACCCGTAGCACATTTACAGCTGCAACTGAGCCATTAACTTGCAGAAGACTGCTTAGAAATAATATTGGCTGGCTATAAAAAGCACAAAGCTCGATATTACTGCATGACAGAAAACATGCAGTTTACCAAATAACCCTCACATGCTGTATGCTCCCCCAAAAAACCCAACTGCCTTCTTACTGTACTCCATTGTAAATGTTTCAGATTACAGGTCACTCCACCTAATAGTCAAAACTAAAAATGAACAAAGAAATCTCTCAAGACATCTCTGTCATCTGTCTGGCTAGTACCTGACATTGTGTTGCGTGTCTTGCCTTTTTTAACCTCAATAATATCAACCAGTCTTTGCCATTAAAACAATATTTGTTTTTGGTGGCACAAGACATTTATGAGCACTATGAAAAGGTCCACTCCACATGATTCTGGGCCAGTCACTGCTTTTATTATTCCATATGAAGTACTTTGCAGATTTAACATGATAACACTACAGAAACCAACAAATTATTCACCTCACTTATTCTTAGTAGGCTTCCTGCTTCTGGCTACGCCAGCTGGGCTCTGACTATGACTATAAAGGTTGCCGAACTTAGCTGCTCGGGTCACTGCCAACCCTCCATATGGTACCCATACCTCTCTGGTTCTTCAGTCTCTTCACTGGCTGCCAGGATATAAATGTGTGCAGTTTAGGGCCCTCTGCCTTGTCCACCGGGCTTACTATCAGCTGGGGGCAGAATATTTGCAAGATAGGTTTGTCCCACATGTTCCTAGTCAGAATTTCTGTTCTTAAGACTTATGTTTGGTGGTTGTCCCCAGGTTTCGTCAGGTTAGAATAGGTGGCCAAGCTTTTTCAGTATCTGCTGCTAAGCTAGTAAATGGACAACCACCTACCCTGAGACGCGTCCAGAATCACCTGGAATTTAGACACAAGCTGAAAACTCTACTTTTGTAAATGCTTTTGCTGCTGTTTGTGTATGTTACAGTGCCAAGATGCCATCTGGTCTATGAGCGCTTTATAAGTCACATTAACATAACATAACTGATTTGTTTAATTACATTTTGAAATATGACAATTCTGTTTTTATAATGTATTGTGCTATTGCTTTTTAAATGTTATATACAGTATACACTTGTAAGTACATACATACATTATTATAACGAAGAATAGTATGTAGGCATTTATGTACTTTGGAAGTTGATCTGTTATATGAAAAGAAATGCATAATTTATTTTCAAAAGAAATGTCTACAACTATTAGTAATACCATTGCTATGTCAATAATTAACTATTTTCTTTCTAATCTTCATTTCTTTTCTATAAATGTAATTATGCTGTATAAGTAAATGAGTTTTGTTGCATATTAACCAAACTATGAATTCTTAGATCATACATTATCACAATGCATATGGGCGTGTACTTTCTTTTGTATGTGATTATTTTAAATAAAACTTGTAATTTAGAAAATAATGTATTCATGTAATGTTATTACAGTAAGGAGATTTGAATGTAAATGTGCACATTGACTATTTTCATAACACTTACTATTAAACATGTTTCTACTTCTATCTATTCTTATTTTTACTACGACATATATTTAGTATATTGGGCCTCATTAGGACCCAGGCGGTAAGGGGTTTACGGCAGCGTAAACAGCGCCGACCCTTACCGCCTGATTCCGAGGTCCCTTAGCGCCATGGAGGATTTAACACCTGCTTTTAGCAGGTGTTAAAATCCATGGCGCTAAGGGACCATGGAGTTAATTACGCCACCGTAATTTACGGTGGCGTAATTAACGCCTTCCCCACTCCCATTATGCCCTATGGGGCAAAAATGGGAATGGGGAAGGGTAAATGGGGATTGGGGACTTACCGCCCCGCCAACCTCGGAATGGGGCGGTAAGTCCGCCAACCACCATGGCGTAAACATAGTTTACGCCATGGTGGTAAAGGTACGACCCAGGCGGTAACTTACCGCCTGGGTCGTAATGAGGCCCATTGTGTTTAAAATACCTGAAATAGATTTAACAGAATCTGGTACTTTCCCAGCAATGAAGCATTGTTATTGTTTACTAGTACATGACATTCTATCCATTTGTATAAAGTTACATATTTTTATTTTCAAGTTTATACATTAATAAGTACTACAAATGAATGCACCACACGTAATCATATCGTACTTCTGTATCAGTGTATTGTTCCATGTCATGTTGTTATTATTGTCAAGTGTAATAAAATATTTATCAAAAGAGGTCAACACAAATATCCTAACTTATTTAATCAGTAATGTCACATTCCATATAGTTGTTGATCTCATTAGTGATGTCATGTATGATGTAATTAGTGATGTCGTCAATGATGTCATCATTGTGACCATACGCTGCATAAAAGGGATTGCATAGTTAAGGTGGACTTGCTCAAATGCGATTCCTGAATTTCAGGAGTTTTGTTGCATTAAATCTGATCACCTTAACTCTCTCTTACCCAAAGATTTTGTCACTGATATAAATACACTCTTAGATATATAGCTAGGTGTACATATATACAGAGTTGTGTTTATACCGCATTGCCGATTTTGGCCTGTGCTATGTAAGACGCATATATTTCCCTAGATGCACAGAATATGTGCCTGTTTTGCCACAATTCATCTGGAAGCTATACCGCCATGCGTGCACTCAAGTAGGCATGTGTTATTCGATGCATTAGGTGTCTATCTGACTAAATCACTAAGTGCTGTGTCGCCAAGTCACACTGCATTGATGCTTTACTGATAAAAGTACAAGCGTTTGAGGTGAATATCAGCAAACATATGTAAAGGCAAGTGAGTACAGCATGTTTCCTTTAAGAGTCATGGAGTCTAAAACAGTCAAGAATAACCGTTTTTACTGCGGAGTTGCTAGAAGGCATTGAGAAAAAAAGCCTGTATACCACATGAGAACTGTGCAGTTTGACAATGAGCCCTCTCTGTGTTTAGTCACTAGCTGCAAAGGTTTGTAATAGCAAAGTTGCCGCCTTACCCAATGTCCCCAGAGACACCTCTATCCTCTGGCCTTTAAGCTGACAGCAGTCGCATCCCGTACTTCTCCCTTGCCCCATGGTAAGTGTGGGCCTACAGACCCCTGCATGCAAAGTACGGTTGGCTAGAAGGCCAGTACCGCGTAGAGGCGTGTGTAAGGACAAGGAGCCAGTTGGAAGTACAGGACGTCTGACTGCAGTGATGTGAATGTTGATAAGGCTGGGAGTCACTGTACTCTTCCTACCATTCCATGTTTGATAAATGGAGCAGCACCTGGCCGTGTGATTCCGTACCTTATCTATGAGGATTAGCCCCAGGCAGTGTAGCCATAACTCACATAGGATGGCAGTAACTGCATCTAGGAGACAGTGCTTATACTGTTATGGGAGACCCTATGGTATGCAATTAGCATGTGAAGACTATACTAATCATGTGAAGTTATAACTGCCACAAAATGGCAGTAACTTGCCACGTGCAGCAATACTGCACTGACTGCAGTGCCAGTGGCCTGTGTTGGTTATTCTGCGTGTACCCCTGGCATGCTGGTTACAATATGGTTGGTAACTAAAATAGACATGTGTCTCTTTGTGTTGCTATTCTTTTTTTACCTTCTAAAGGTGCTACTGTTGGGGTTTCCCCTTTGTGACGGCAATGTCACTTCCTTTGATGTCAGGTGGAGCAAAGTCACTCGCTTTGCTTCCTGGGATGTCACTTGCACTGTTCCTCGCATTTTAGTAAATGAGCTTGCCTTGCCTTGCTGGGATGCTGGTTGGCCTTGTCCTGTAATGGTTAGATAACATGCTTGAGGCTTTGGACAGACAGACTTTGCCATGGCACGAGCTGAACCATGAACCCCCAAACCTGTCATGGGAGGAACAGCTTGCAAATTGTCTGTTTCCCCTTTTAAAACTCTTATAAATGTGTACAGCAGAACCTCCACTGCAGAACCTCCACTGTAACCTTTGATTTGGCTGGATTCGGAACCAAAATATGCTCAGAGGAGAAAAGCAAATCAGACACTGGAAGTGTAAAGTTGATGGAGATTATTGAATCCTTATAGCCCCGGGGAGGGGGCTGTACTGGATATTATCAGCTTGGAGATTTTTAATTTGTCTGTGGTCTCCTGCACCATTAACCTTGCTATAGCCCGCCCCCGCTGGATATAAGGTGAACAGCTTCCAGGAAAGACGCCTTGGTGTGTTTTCTTTTAATAGTAGTAGAACTGTGAGAGTTAACCGCAGATAACTATGACAGCTCTGCCAGTACAAATGAAAGCCCAACCAAAAATGGCCACCATGAAATTGAGAAACAGAGCTTTGTCCCCTGAGCTGTCAGCAGGGAGATGTCTCTGGAAGCACCACCCAGGAATAAGACGTAAGCAAGATTTTTTTTAAAAGAGAGGTGCACAGAGCTGCCCAGAGGACTAAGAATTCAGGCCTTTACCAACAGTTAAGGCCTGCTTTACAAATGATCTATTCAGCTCTGAGGCACCATGTGGGTGGATAATTTATTTTTTTAGATTTTAGTTGCTGCCGAAATCCAGATGTATTCAGGCAAGACCGTGACACGTTATTGGGGAGCATGCTGGCAGGTTCACCCTAGCTTATATTTTCCTGCCACTCAGATAAACTCGTCTTCATACACTTACATCAAAATGGAGAACCTGCGCACGGACCCTCATTCTCCAATGTTCAATTTATTATTTTAAATGGTACTTTGATAGTGCAAACATGGCACCTTTCTCTTTACCTGCCTCCGAGGAATGCAAGAAAAGGCAGCAGCGCGCTCTTACAGCGCCACAGAGCTGTAGGAATGTAAACAGACACGCATGTGACATGTCACAGCTATGAACACAAAAGGCTCTTGAAACGCCAGTGCTTCCAAGAGCTCCCCCCAGGCACTAATTGGCATGGCAATCATGCCCCCGTTAGTAGTGAGGTGTTTTCTGCCTGTAGGCAGACACCATGCTATTGGAAGGTGCATGTTCTCTCTCTGTTGCCATGGGATAATTCTAATTTGGGTTCATAGGCTGTTCGTCTTCCATTCGCCTTCCACTAATAACCACGGTTCCACCCACCGCTCAGACAATCCCAGCCCAGTTGCCATGCTCGTTAAAGCACAGCCGCTCACTAGCACTGAACATTGCTAAACAAGCATTTTACCCTGGTTTTCTGAGGCCTTGCTAAAGGAAGTCTTTCCCATAGCAACAGGAAGTGCTGTTGTGGGGCAGAGCGTAGCTATTCATCCTCCCCTTGTATAACCTCTGCATTCGAAATGCCATAGTAAACAAACAGAATGAAATGCATGAAAGGAAGCCCACAGATGCGGGCGCGGCGGGTGGCAGTAGCTTTAGTGCAGAATGCCAACTCTGCAACTGCCTGAGGCAAAAGGTGTTACACACCAGAATTATCGTCTTTCAGCACCCTAATTTCCTAATTAAGATACATGCTTTTTACATAGTCCAACCAAGAAGCTACAAGCTCATGCATAATAAATGGTTATTTATAATGCGCTTAATACCCACAGGTTTCTAAGTGCGGACCCGGGGTTCGAACCTATGTTGCTTTGCGTCATGTTTCCAAGGCGAGCGCGTGGCCCATGAGCTATCGTACTGTGTTGCTTTTATGCGTGACCTGGTGTCTGCATGACTCTGGGACAGGTCTGATGGGCACCTTGAAAGAAAATACAACCTGCCAGATTAAAATAGAAGAGTCCTTTGCTCTTTGGGCACTTTGGGCTGGCCAGTGATTCCTGTGTCTGGCTAGTGAATCAAATGTAATGGTCCTCCACCTGGATTGAGGAGCAGCGCAAACTCCAGGAACCACCCATTAATGCCACAGGTTAGGCGGCAAACAAGATAGTCCCAGTGCATCACAAAGAATGCAACCAAAAATGAAGGCCCAGAGATAGGTTTGTTTGTAAACGGTGTTTTTTTATTGAACATGACAGAGGCTGAACAGAGTGTGTCAGCCCCCCTCAACTTTGGAGGAATATTTTGGTGACAACTGATCAATGGCTTTATTGCACTTCACAAGCGGTTTCTATGCAGCAAATAAAAGAAACAAATTAATATATAAATGCTTGTAACCAATATATATTGTGTTAAATAGCAATACATATGGCAGGGAAAGGACAGATACATTGAACTGTATGTTATGTTATGTTAAAGGTACTTATATAGCGCACCGTCACCAACGGAATTGGTCCCCAGGCGCGCTGGAGGATCTGTAAAGGGGAAGATGGGGTGGCTTAGTAAGGTGAAGAGGGAGTAGGATAGTGAGAGGAGTGGTGTACTGTTGGCAGCTTCAACTCGATAGACACCGGGTGCTGAGCTTTGGTGTGAGTATTGGATCGGTGTCAGTCCGCGTGTGTTGTTGCAGTGTGGTGAAGTGCATGCAGCTTTGTTGTGCGAGAGATGGTTGTGTGAGTTTTTTTGAGTGAGATAAGTATGCAGAGAGTTTGAGCTTATATCGGTTAGTGGGTTATATGACATTTAACATGCTAACATTTACCGTTTTGTCCAAGTGTAATACTTGCTGCTCTACATAATTCCGTCTACGTGTGGCACTTGCTAACCTTCACAGTAATTATCTAGATATTGGGCAGGCTAATGTTCTCAATTCTAAGTGTGGCACATGCTAGCATTCAAGTTCCATCTAGTTGTGGCACATGCTAACATTTACAGTTTCATCTAGGTATGGCGCATGCTAACATTCCCAATCCTATCTAGATGCGGCGCAGGCTAAGGTTCTCAATTCTACGTGTGGCACATGCTAACATTCAAGTTCCATCTTGGTGTGGTGTATGCCAACATTTACAATCCTATCTAGATGCGACGCAGGACAAAGTTAGGAATTTCCGTCTAAGTGTGGCACATGCTAACATTTACAGTTTCATCTAAGTATGGCGCCCTATCTAGATGTGGCGCATGCTAATGTTCTCAATTCTACATGTGGCACTTGCTAACATTTAAACTTTCATCTAGGTATGACGCATGCTAACATTCCTAATCCTATCTAGATGCGACACAGGCTAAGGTTCTCAATTCTACATGTGGCACATGCTAACATTCAAATTCCATCTCGATGTGGTATATGTCAACATTTACAATCCTATCTAGATGTGACGCAGGACAAAGTTAGGAATTTCCGTCTAAGTGTGGCACATGCTAACATTCACAGTTTCATCTAAGTATGGCGCATGCTGACATTCACAATCCTATCTAGATGTGGCGCATGCTAATGTTCTCAATTCTACATGTGGCACATGCTAACATTCAAGTTCCATCTCAATGTGGTATATGTCAACATTTACAATCCTATCTAGATGCGGCGCAGGCTAAGGTTCTCAATTTTACATGTGGCACATGCTAACATTCAAATTCCATCTCGATGTGGTATATGTCAACATTTACAATCCTATCTAGATGTGACGCAGGACAAAGTTAGGAATTTCCGTCTAAGTGTGGCACATGCTAACATTCACAGTTTCATCTAAGTATGGCGCATGCTGACATTCACAATCCTATCTAGATGTGGCGCATGCTAATGTTCTCAATTCTACATGTGGCACATGCTAACATTCAAGTTCCATCTAGGTGTGGTAAACGCTAACATTCACAATCCTATCTAGATGTGACATAGGGCAAAGTTAGAAATTCCGTCTAAGTGTGGCGCATGCTAAAGGAGGGAATCAGGAAGTGGAGAAGGCGGGGGAGTGTGGCTGGAGCAGGCCTGGGTGCGTTTTTTTTTTAAAAAACACAACTTGCAAAAGGTGGCCGCAAGGGTAGCCTTACTGTCTCTGGGGGTCGTGCTCTGTCAGTGGAGGGTCCTCTGTTGATTCAACTCACCTGTGGCGCCTGGAGAAAAGGAGGTGAGCAGGGAGCTGGGCTCGCTACTAGCCCAGGAAATGCAGAGTCTTTTGTTCAATCAGGGCCCGGGGGTGGGCTGGGAGGTAGGAGGAGGGAGGAAGGGGAAGAGGAGAAACGAGGGGTGCAGGCCATGGGCAGGGGGCCGAAGACACCAACAAAATTAACAAAAACAAAGGCCCAGAAGGGTCCTCTGTTGATTCAACTCACATACGGCACCTAGAGAAAAGGAGACGAGGCGAAAAAGGAGGAACTGTAAATATGTAAGTAAATAAACAGGTAAGTACGTCAATAGATATTACACTGAGTATTGCACACCGTCTCCCCCTGGACTCGTGTGGGCAGTCAGTCTCCTTTTGTGAAAAATCTAGTGTAACCCGGTCCCTCTTTCTGTATATTGAAGAGCATTGGCCCACTCTGAGCTGGCTCTGCTTAAACTGTCAAGATAAGAGTAACTGCTGTAGGCTCCAGTGGGGGTAGAAATTAAAGAAGCAATGAGGGCACAAAAAACACAAACATGGCTGCTTACTTGCACGTGAAGGTCACAGCATTGTGTTGCATGCAGGGTCGGACTGGGACTTCAAATTGTCTTGGGCCTCAATTAAAAAGTGGCCAACAGTTGCAAACGCCAATCAATTCCTTTTGTGACAAACTGTTTGACAAGTACCCAAGAGGGAGTATTTGTATTTTTTTTTAAACTGTTTTATTTTAGTGGAACGTGATGCAAACTGTGCATTTCAAAGAATACGTGTTCAGTAACGCAGATCAAAACTATTAGATGCACAGTAAAGCAACTCATCAAAATAGCCCACTTTGACCCCAAAAACTGGCCAACACTAGCATGTTGGGCCTGCAATTCGGCATTGATTGCCCATGGACGTCATTTCACCAAAATGCCAGGGGTAGCGGAAGTGACATCACTTGACCTCTGATGACATCACAAGAAGTGATATAATTTGACCACAGCCCGAAGCAACATCATGGAAAGCAATGGCACACAACCTTTCACTCCTTGACACAACAGGAACTGGCTTCAAATAGCACTGTTCCTATGCACACTACGAAAAATATAGGTGCATTGTCACTGTAATGTGATTTACATTTCATAGAAGAATGGATCACCATATGCATCATTAATATCAGTGTGTAGAGGCCCATATTACCAAATTACTGTCACTGCAAGCAGGCGTCCAAGGCCAAATGACAATGATGTGTTATTATAAAGCACAGTTTAGTACTTTAGGGGTGGGTAGCAATGGGTAACAACCAGTGGTAAGCCCCACTACTCTGCACCAATGTATTAGTAACTTGGGGATGCGACAGGTCAGCCACCTGACAGTTAAGAGCCAATAGGATAACACACACATATATCTATATATATCTATATATATATATATACACACTACAAAAAAAACTTTGTTGAGGGGACGTTATGGTTAAGTTGCCCTAACAAAAACCTGTACACTTCACTTAAAAAAACTTTCCACCTCCTCTTTATGCTTCAAATTAAAACCGAAAAACCCCTGAAATTCGCCAGTTATGGTAAACTACGCCCCCAACCTTGCCACCAGCCCTGTGCACTGCTAACACTAACACCCAGACCATGAAAGATGTCATCTCAAATGTCAATGCTGACAGCAATGACATCACTTGTTTAGCCCCTTTCTTTTCCTTCCCTGCCATACATATATATGTACAATCAGTAAAAAAAAATGTCACTAAAGAAATGTTATACTTCACAGTGCAAGCAAACACTGTCATCAATGATATTTGTGATCTCATCTTTGATGTCCTGGGTGTTAGTCTTAGCAATGCACGTAGATGGTGCGAGTTATGGTTGCTTAGCTTACCATAATGGGGGAATGTGCAGTGGTGTTTGGTTGCACTGTGAAGTATAACATTTCTTTAGTGATTTTTTTTTACTGATTGTACATATATATGTATGGCAGGGAAGGAAAAGAAAGGGGCTAAACAAGTGATGTCATCAGCATCGACATTTGAGATGACATCTTTCATGATCTGGGTGTTAGTGTTAGCAGTGCACAGGGGTGGTGGCAGGGTTGGGGGCGTAGTTTACCACAACTGGCAAATTTCAGGGGTTTTTCAGTTTTAATTTGAAGCATAAAGGGGAGGTGGAAAGTTTTTTTTAGTGAAGTGTACAGGTTTTTGTTAGGGCAACTTAACCATAACGCCCCCTTAACAAAGTTTTTTTTGTAGGGAATTGTGTAGGTTTTTGGAAGATGGAAGGTAAGCATGAAATTGTGGCAATGAAGTTGGTGAGCAGAATACACACTGTAATCATGTGATTTTGAGAGATATGTACTATAATCTACGTACTTGACATACATTTAACATGGAACATACAGAATCCCCTCCCTATTGAAATTGGAAAGGTACGGACTGAGTGCCTGTTTGCGGACGGGGTTGGACAGGATCAACATTACACAAAGAGGCGGGTGGTAGTTGAAAATGTACTATTGTCTTACACAAAAAGTGTGCAACGTAGAAGAAGGACATACAGATATTATAAGTAGTAATAAGTAAATATGGAAACCTGACGCTGGGAAAAGAAAACAACAAATTTAATAAGCATGTAGAATGAAGTGGATGGTAACATTAAAAAAAGGATGCCTCCAGCGTAATCACTTCACAGAAACTCGACAGCCTGTAATGAGAGTGGAAGGACGCAGTAGGACGTAGGGAGATTACAGCAAAAGAGTGAGTGCAGATCATTTTTTATATGCGTGAGGTTTTTTTTTGGTATGTGGTGCATAAATAATAATTTCTTTCTGTTGTTTTGACACAGAAATGGCTAGTACTTTGGAGTGGCTTGAGGAGTATTTCCTGCATGGGGAAATGTCTGAAGACAGCGACAATAATGGTACACATTGCTCTGCATATGGAAAATAGTGACCAGTATTTTAGAGGCATTCAACTTATATATATATTTTTTTAACAGACCAGGAAAAAAAAGGCGAAAGGGCAACAAACGAGACAGAAGAAGACAGGATAATGAGGATAGAGGAGAAAATGGACATATTGAACGCCAATTTTCAAAGTTTACGGGAGTTTGTGGAGGACTGTGTGAGAGGAAAAGTTCGTTATCATTGCCCCACCTGCACCTGCACTGCTTCTCCATTCCCTAGTTAACCATCCCCAAACCTTGAACAGGAAAATAGACGTTTTAACGAAATAGCCATCCCTTCTTCCCCTCACAAATCTTCTCCTCACAACCAACCCGTGTTGAATCCTAATTCCCCCATATTTGTTTCAGTGTCCGCTTCCCCCGCTACTTCTTTAGATTGATATGTGTGTGTGTGTGTTTGAAATGTTTTTGTATAGTAGTTGTCGAGAAAAAGTTTGTGTGTAGATTATTTTCTTAAAAAGACGTAAAATGTTCACAAACAGCGCGACTGTTCGACCTATCCGCAAGGAATGGAATGTGGGTGCTGTGTAATGTCAAGTAAGACGGATCTGATGTGTGACTGCACCATCTGTTGAAATTGTGGGTACATAAACAGAAAGGGGTGTCCAAAGGATATACTACCTCGGCGTACCGCTTGGAAATGAGATAATACATGTTCGTAGAACACACCGGATGTCTGGAATGGGCATAAATGAGGAAAATGGGAGTGTGTGAAGGACAGTATAGCGGTCTGTATCGGGCGCAGCCAAAATGGTGGCGTCCGTAGAACAGGCACGGTTGCCGGCAAGTTCGTAGGCAAACAAAATGGAGTTGTCCTAAGGACACAGGAACTGTCCGTACAGTGAACATAGCATGCATGCACATGCGCAGTAGAAACATAAGTATTGCGAACATCGCGCCTGTCCGTCTCACTTGTGTCGCACTTTGAAGTAGTTTGAGAACCCGAACGCTGTCCGTAGGACACTTGTGCACAAGTGCACGTTTGATTCTTTGCATTTGCTGTGCAGGAGACTTTCATTACTGGGGCGGATGTGTTGAGGACGTCATCATGTGACTGCATCTACGCTGAGCGTGGGGACTAATTTCCGCGGTTGGTGTGCTTCCGCAACAATACAAATGACCTTGTAGACACAAGGCAAAGTATTGTAGAGTGTAAAAATTTAATTTCACACATCCCAAACAGTAGGCCACCTCAGGACTTGCTGTGTGTGTAAAATTTGTGTACCGCTTATTAGGGATGAAGACGGTCACGAGGCACACCCCTGCACCCCTACAAAAGGCCACACCCCGAGCACATCTTCATTGTCCTTCTAGCTATAGCAGATTGAGGTGTGTTGTCTTTACTACTGTAGTGACCAAAAGGAAACTAATTGGTATGGCTTCCATGGCTGCTGTTGGGTCATTAGCCTCTGCACCACCCCCAAACCCACCCCACCACCTCACCAAGGGCCTGCAGAGAGATATATGGGTGAGGTTGTAGAGAGCGAGGAAGAAGAGGAGGAAGAGAATGAAGTGGAGGAACTCCGCACTAGGAGCACTCGGCGGGAGTAGTGGGTGTGGCGGTTGTTTTCTGTTTATAGGAATGTATCAAAAGCACGTGTGAACCTGGTGAAGTGTACCCAGTGCAAGGTGGTGTTGAGTCACGGGAGATTTGGAGCGTACAGTTTTGGTACGACAACCATGAAGCGACACCTCACTTCGTTCCACACTGCGGACATTCGCAAGGTGGTGCCATGTGAAGAGCGTAGTCGTTTGAGTTCCTCCACAGCATCCTCGGTATCCAATCCTCCCACCACAAGAGACACTCCTGTGAGGGAGCGCCTTCCTCCAGCTGCCTCACAAGCCATTCACAATGCTGATGAGCCTTACCTTTCAAAGGTGACAGTAGTGTGCACGTATTGTGACGTAGTACTCTGCAGGCTGGAGAGTTTTCGAAGTGCTTTTGAGGCTGCAGTCACCGAGCACCAGAAGATCTGCTCCTTACCTAAATAAAGGTCACCCTAAATCTTTCTCTGTTCAGTTGCCCTTTTTTATCCCCGTGGCTGGTGTCCCTTCCTTACCCTATCCTAGTGTGTTGTGTGCTGTTAAGCAATGAACGTAAAAACAACAAATATTACAGAAAAGGCTCTTTTCAGAGCCGCCTTTCTCAGTACAACAATAGAATTATGAAGTGACGGCCGTAGACCCCTGTGTAGTTCTGAAAAGGTTTGTGGACAGTCGTAGAGGAAAAAAGGGAGGGTGCAAGCGGAGCAAACGCAATAAAGTGTACGTTTAGAGTAAGTGGCGGCTCTGAAAAGAGCCTTTCGGTGGTGTGTTGTGTGGGTCAAAAACAGTGGATTGGGGAAAACGGATTGTCAGATAGGTTAGTGTGATTTCAAAAGAGGTCGCAATGCATTTTGTACATTGCGAAGAAAAATCTGATTGCCAGCATATGTGAGGTGGACTCCATCTCTGCGGAAAATGAAAGTGCTGCAAACTAAATGTTTTCATTCTGGAAAGAGGACATGCTAACATCTCTTAGATATGCACACACAGCCTTATTCACATTGCGTCGCGCTTTCTCCATTTGTGGACCAAACGCAGAACAACGCAGCCCTATTTGTCTTTGGCAATACGGGAAAAAAGTATTTGACAATTTGGAAAAATGTCCATGAGCTTCGCGAGTCCTTCCTTCATTGCAAATTGCAAAGAAATTCCAGATACATGACCTAAACTGTTTCCTCCACAATGAATGATCAGTATATCTGGTGGACGCTCTGTCAGTAAAGTAACACAAAGAGCTACCAAGTCCAGCCATCTCATGCCACGCACGCCATGCCAGTACACTTCCGCATGTGGAAATCCGAGATTTGTAGATAAACTGCAGCTTTCTGCATGCACCTTCAACCAATGTTTCCATGAGTCTCCCAAAATCCAGATAATCTGTTTTCGAGCATGGAAAGCCATGGCTGTGTGGCCTCCTGTGAGGGAGAAGACGGTCTTACTAAAGTACGTCGGTCAGAACACACCTACTGAACTTTATGGACCAATCCCTAGCGCCGTTCATTCTCATTTACATGCGGCTCCACCCTTGAATCCCCGGTGGTGATATTTGCTGGCTGCTAACTACTGCCATGTTCGCGGACATGTATAGGATCAGAGCGCGACGATGGTACATTAAAGTACTATTCCCTTTTTTCCCCTGTAAGGTAAGCTCTGAAAAGAGACGTTTTATTTTTATTTTTGTCCAGATACCGTACAGACATCTGGTATTTTATGTATTTTTTTGTATTTTTTGTCCTTGCTTTACTCTTGCAAATATTACAGAACCTTCTCTAAAGCAAGCCTTACGTTCCAAAAGAGCATCGCATTTCCCAAAGAAGATAGCGCAACACCATCTCCTTCAAAGTAATGCGCATTGCTTGGAGCAATGTTTTCGTGGCTGCAAAAGAAATACCAACTCGTAACATGAATGCATGCATGACACGATTGATGATACACCTCCCGATGCTTTGATATGGACAGAAAACAGAAGTGGTGTTCCATTGTACTCTCGGGAGTAAAGCAGAAAAAATTACTTTCGTTGTTGGGAAGATGGTCATGAGTGCTTCAACAAACTGTGCCAAATCTGTCAACAAAGTACGTGAAGTCAGGTATCCCAAATGGCAAGCGCTGTAGTGCAAAATTACCACATGAGGAGTGGTCATTCTACGCATGTCTCTGCAAATTTGCAGAATTGCCGCAGCATTGGCATCAGTGTCAGCGCTCCACACCACCTCCACTCCTCGCACATCGAAATGGTGGGACACATGCCTACTCTCGGCATAATGTTGTAAGCCTTGCACAAAAATGTCTCCGAGCATCAAAACCCTGACCCTCTCCAACTCTGCCATCTTCAGTGTGCGCACAGTCTTTCCACACAAAAGAGTAATGTGAACATCTGATTGGCTGATGCCTACAGTCGCCTTTCCATGCAGGATTTGCTGTAGAAACCCGCATGGGACACGCCCTACCAGCAGACTGCGTTGCCTACGCGCGGCACGTAACTGTTACCAAAGTGAGTCCCTTATTGGACGCAACTAAGCGGTCGCACAATCATCCACCAATCACATAGAACATCACTATTTTTAACTCCGTCATCAACATTGCGCACTTCAAAATTGCAAAGCACCTACTTCACAAGCTACTGTGCAAGGATTGCAAATTTCTACGTACAGCTCCATACATGTGCACATGCATCAGTATAGAGTACAGGTATGTATATTTTAATCAGAGAACATGTGTAAGCCCTATGATTTAAATTAGACAAAATAATGGCGCTAAATGTGCATAGGGGAACACATAACAACGCTCCCCCTTTAAAGTGCACGATTGCCGATTTGTCATGCACAAATCGCACGACTGCTTACTGTCTTCCGCATAACCTTTACATACGTTGCAAGCATGCCTATTGAGGACAGACCTCAATTTTGTATTTGAAAATGTCAGAGTTCTGTACTCTGTATGGCCTTCAGTAATTCTACTTGCAATGTGATCATATGAGAACAGTAAGCGCTCCCGATTGTAGTGCTGACATTTCCTTCTGAGGGTCTCCCGATTTTTCGACATTGTGCTTTTCATTAACAAGTGCAAAATGTTTCCCGATCTAGTACTTTGCCCTATCGCTTACAAACCTCTCTCTTATGCATAGTACACTTTGTAAAGAACAAGGCATTTCTATACCCTTAAAAGATTTAGTTATTTTGAAGGACTTACAAGTACCATATTGCAAGGACTATGCAAAGACTGCACAGAGTGAAGTTAAATGTGCACGTGCACTGGGTTGAAATATGAAAGTTCAATCCTCTGACGAAAGAAGCACAAGTAATCTCTGCAGTATCATCACTGCTGCAAACACACAAAGTAATTGATTTTGTTTTTTTTATTCGCAGTGAAGACTGCTCTCCTGAGAATCAACAGCATCTACACTGCAGACGACGTATCCGAAGAAACCTGGTAATCTTGCACAAAAAAGTAAGTACAGTACAACCTTTATATTGTAACTACTCGTTAGAGAGGCTGCGTGGGTTATTTGTTTATTTTGGGCACCAAAGCAAGCATTGATTTTTAAACCATTCTACCTACAAATATCCATTTATTGAACAAAGAATAACAGGCAGAATGGCGGACAAATCCCTGTGTGTTTGGTACTGAAATAACATAGGTAATCCTTAGAAGGTTAGATTGTTAAAAGAAGTTGCTGTAGCATGTTTTTGGCATTTCGGTTATTAATAATGGTTCTCATCACAAGTAGGCCACTTTGTACTCTCATCTGAAGCACATTGTAGTAGTATACAAACAGTAAAGTAGCCTTACCAAATGATTGTTAGAGTTCACTGTACGTTGAGAAACCATGACTAAGAGCTTCCCCATCAGACTTATGCACACATGCACACTGCACACATACACTGGATAGCAGACCAAAGTATATTTATTTTCTCAACAGACACCAAAGAATGCCTACCAAAAATCAACTCCGTAGAAAGGAACGCAGAATTAGAGCAAAAACAAATAAAGGTGCCCAATGTAAGCATCCACCTGTTGTAGAGTGTGTAGAGAATCTTGGTACAAACCAGCTAATGCAGTTGGGTAACATAATAAAGGAAGTCGCAACTACCGAAACTGTACCTCCTCCATCAAAAAGTGTCACAAAACACAGAAATGTTGTCAAAAGAACGGCTGCCAGCACAGTTATCAATGTTCCTAATAATCCTGATAGTGTAAGAAGAACCCATTGTAAAAAAGTATTTTAGCAAAAATGTTTCGTCACAGAGTCTACTAAGAAGAGGACCAAAATCATCCTCACCCCTTAAAACGTACCGTAGAAAGTTCATTCTACAAGCACTCGTGGACAGTGCAATCCTTCTCAAAAGGAAGTTGTTCATATTAGTGTTAAATAGGATGAAAGCACTGACAAAACTAAGTACCAAACTACAAAAGAAACTCAGCAATAAACGTAATGTGAACAAAAATAATTTTTTGCATGTTTGTGGTGGTGAATGGAGTCACACAACAACCACAGAGCCATATTTTAATGAAGAAGCATACAAACAAAATCAAACAAACACAATTGCCATCCATAGTAGTGGAGGAGGGTATGGGAAAATCAATACTACCATCATGGAACAAGAAACACTGCTTACAAAACAATCTCCTGAAAACTCAGAATTACCTCTCGATTCAGCAGAACCACACCGTCCAGTATACAAATGGCTGTGCACATCAATGTGTACCATTCCAAACAAAGCTTTCAAATCTTTACGACAGTTCCTCAATCAATATGTAAAAGGTAAAGACAAAAGTAAAATGAAAGTGCTGCAAAATATGGATATTTCTGCAGTGCGGAAAGACACAGGACTAAAAGGACATTCATTAGCCTGCATTTCTGGGCCTATTTGCAAAAGTACCTTCCATGATATCAAAAGAATATCAGTACATCATTCCAATGTAAGAAATTTAGTGTATAAAATATACTATGCAAAAAGTCCAGCTTCAGAATTAGGCAATTTAAATACCACTCTTCTGCATGGTACACCCAAATACTTAAAAAAAGAAATGGACCGTATTCAGAAAAAGTATTTTGGAAGTGAGAGCCACGTAGAAAATGCAACAGTTTTAGGACATAGTAGTGACAATTCTGCACATAGCAATCTTCTACTACACGCATACAGAAAAGAAATAGTAAAATTTAAAAGGTCATCGGCTGAAGTACCAAACCATGTGTGTGTGTGTTGCCGCAGAACGCTTTACAAAAGGAACACAAAAAATGTGGGCATAGCATACAAAATAGAAAACAATGAAGACTCTAAATGCTTTGAATTAGCTTTGTACCTTTTAGCTGAAAACAAATATGAAATAACTGAACGCCTAATATGTTGCCGTTACTGTACTGCAAAATTAGACAACAACCACACTCCTTCACGTGCTATTACAAATAATTTGGAATTGTTTCCATTACCAAAAATCCTGCAACAGCTCAATTTGTATGAGAGCATAATAATTCAAACAGTTCACCCATTTCAAGCAATTATACGCCTTCATCCAAAAACAGCAAAATTACCTTCCTCTGAATTGGTGAAAGGCATTTGTGGCAAAGTAGTTTACTCGCCATTAGATCTAACGGAAAATGGTCACACTCTAGGAGTGGAACGTTCACTAGAGCATTCTTTAATAGTCTTGGTAAATGGAGTACCAACAAAGGACAAAGAAATTTGGCAACAATTAGTGGACTTACTGTAACACTCACCTGATTCCCGCAGAGGCGCCGGTCTTGACTGGGTGAATGCCGTATCTTCAAAGGTGATGTGTAACACACGGTTGGCTCTTTGGGCTGGACCTCTGTGCACTGTATGTCTGACTCGAAGAGTAAGATGTCTGCAGATAGAAAATATGGGATTAATGAACTGGGGTTATTGGGTGCCTCTCTCCTCTTCCCTTTCTCTTCTCCTGTAGAACCCCAAAGGTTAACGCCCTCACCTTAGGTAAGTGAACGCCGAGCTCTCCATCTGCCTCGGGGCAGGGTGCCGTAACCAGTTTCTTCACTGGATAAGGGTGCAGGCCTCTTGACCTCAGAGGACTGCTGTCCGTCGTTAACTGCACGAACGGTAGGTTCTGGGCACTTCAAATGTCTTAAAAGTCTTTTGTAATGATATCTCTTGTTTTGCAGGGTTCCGGCGATGGCGGATGGCGGGCTGATGAGAGTTGAGGATCGAACCCGCGTGAGGAATAGAAGCGCCTGGAAGCACGTAAGTAAGCGCTTGTAGCCTGCTTCACGATGCGCACTAACTGTCCCTTTTATCTTGCAGGTACAAGTTCGGAGCTTTAGAGAAGCTGAAGGGTACTGGAATACCCACTGGATTCGGCGTGGGAAGGACTAATGGCACGTGAGTAATAAAGTTGCCCAATGTCTTTAAACGCACCGTCTTTTGTCTTTCAGATGCGGGATGCAGCGCTGAAGGCCTCCGGAGCGTGCGAAGAGCTGGTAAGCTTTTGTCTTTCAGATGCCGGAATGCAGGGCGAAGACCTCCGGAGCATGCGAAGAGTAGGTAAGCCTTTGTCTTTCAGATGCCGGAATGCAGCGCAAGGCGTTGGTGACAGCCGATGGACCAGGTAAGAGATGCGCTGCCACTGAAGACCGTAGTGCTAACCTGTTCTTTCTTTGTCTTTACAGGTGATGCTGAAGACTGGATTCCAGGATGGTAAGCCTTTGTTCCCTTAGGCCCAGGATCAGAAGCAGAAGACACGATGAGCGTTCTGCTGCAGAGAATGCAGAATAACACAAAGCAAGATTCATCCATCGGGTGTGGTTTAAATAGCCTCCTGTAGTGCTTAGGTGTCTCCTTCCACAGCCACGCCTAGGTAAGAAAAGAGTTCCTGCTTTCCAGAAGAGTTCCAGTGTTCTGAACCTAGGGAGTGGCTCCTGCCCCACCCAACAGGAAAAGTAGTCCCAAACAGAAGAGGATCAGGGGTTCAACTGGCAGGTAAGTAAGCAGCATGGTCTGCTGCAGGTAAGTCCACCCAAGCATTATGAGCCCGGCGCTTCCAGCGCTGGGACTGGGCATCTTTATGAGCCTGGTGCCACTGGCGCCAGGACAGGGTCCAAAAGGTCCCAATTGGGACTGGCTGGCACTCGGAACCGGGGTTATGGGTCTGCTTCCAAGGGAGTCGGGCAGGTCCTGATCTTTTGGAAGCAGAGATCATGACAGCACCCCCCCTCAAGGCCCCTCCCAAACCGGGCTTCTCCGGGGGTTTGGGCTTGTTAGGAAATGTTCGATGAAATCTTTTGATTAGACGAGGCGCGTGGACATATTCTGCAGGTTCCCAGGATCTTTCTTGGGGACCGTAGCCTTTCCAGTCAATCAGGTAAAATAGTTTAGATTTGGAGATCTTGGAATCCAGGATGCTTTTGACTTCAAACTCGAGTTCTCCATCAACTAGAATAGGTTTTGGAGATGTAGTTAGTCGGGTTTGAGGTTGCACGGGTTTTAATAGAGAGACGTGGAAGACCGGATGTATCTTCATGTGAGGGGGCAAGTCCAACTTGACCGCTACTGGATTTACTATGGTAGTGATGGAAAAGGGACCAAGGTATCTTGGGTTGAATGTGCGTGGTCCTTTTAGAGGTAGATATTTGGTGGATAACCAGACTTGATCTCCTACTTGATATTGGGGGGCTTCCTTCCGATGTTGGTCTGCTCCTTTCTTGTATTGTTCTTTAACCCTTTGAAGGTGAGAAACGGCTTCCTTAAAGGCTTGGGTGATTGTAGAATGCAGGTGGTCTACTGCTGGTGTTCCAAGATCTTGGAGTGGATCCAACTCCGAGGTTCGAGGGTGACTACCGTATAAAAGAAAAAACGGGGTCTTCCCAGTTCCCGAGTGGACAGAGTTATTGTCGGCATATTCGGCTATCCAAAGGATATCTTTCCAAGTTTTTTCAGTTTGTTGTAGCATGCAGCGCAAATACTGTTCCAGAGTTTGATTGGTCCTCTCGGTTTGTCCGTCGGTTTGAGGGTGGTGGCTGGTCGAAAGTCTCACATCAATTTGAGCCGACCAACAGCAACTTCGCCAAAAATGAGAAATAAATTGACTACCTCGATCCGAAATTAGAACTGAAGGAAAACCGTGCAGTCGGACGATGTTTTCGAGAAATTCTCGGGCCAGAGTTGCTGCTGTTGGTAAGCCTTTGAGTGGAATGAAATGCGCCATCTTGGAGAATAGGTCCACGATTACTAGGATCGTATTGTATCCGGAGCATGGAGGTAGATCGGTGATGAAGTCCATAGAAAGCGTATGCCAAGGGCGAGGCGGGATGTCAATAGGGCGTAAGAGGCCGGCTGGTCTTTCCTTTTGACTTTTGTTTTGGGCGCATACTCCACAGGACATCATAAAGTCTCTGATATCTTTTTTCCAAGACGGCCACCAGAAGTAGCGCTTGATCTTTTCCGAGGTCTTGGTCATACCGGGATGTCCTTCCATTAAAGAATCGTGATAACAAGAGATTACCTTTTTCTGTAAATCTGTGCTGGGCAGGTATAACCGTTCTTGGAAATATAATAGGTTGTCCTTCACCGTAAAGTCCTTTCCCTGCAGATGCCAATTCTGTATGTCTGCTGGAGTTACCAGTAGCCTGGCTTTATCCTTAACTTCCTCTATGGATTGTGTGGCGATTACACCTAGAATTCTTTGTTTGGGAATGATAGGTACAGGTTTAGGATTGATCAAATGTTCTTCCACTCCCATCCGAGAAAGGGCATCAGCTTTACCGTTTTTTGTACCAGGTCGATAGGTAATTATGAAGTCAAACTCGGCAAAGAATAGTGCCCAACGGAGTTGCCTAGAGGATTGAGCTTTTGCAGTTTTCAAATATTGCAGGTTTCGGTGATCTGTAATCACAGTAACGGTGTGTCGGGCCCCCAGAAGATAATGCCGCCAAGCCTTAAAGGCGGACTTGATAGCTAGAAGTTCCTTATCAATAATAGTGTAATTGATTTCAGAAGGCGAGAATTTGCGGGACCAAAATGCCACGGGATGCAACTGATTGGTTACTGGGTCCTTTTGTGATAGAACTGCCCCCATGGCAAGGCTCGAAGCATCAGTTTCAACGATGTAGGGGAGTTCTGGGCGAGGATGTTTTAAGATCGGTGCAGAGATAAATCTAGTCTTCAAATTCTGGAAAGCTTGTTCCGCCTCGGTAGACCATTCAAAACGTTTGTTTTTCTTTAACAAGGCGGTGATGGGCTGGACTATTCGAGAGAATTCGGGGATAAACCTGCGGTAAAAGTTAGCGAAGCCTAACATGCTTTGAACACCTTTTACGGAGGATGGCGATGGCCATTTGAGAATTGCATCGACCTTCTTTGATTCCATACGCACTCCGCTAGGTGATAATATGAATCCCAAGAATTCAACTTCAGTCACGTTGAAAACACATTTTTCCAACTTAGCGAAAAGTTTGTGTTGACGCAATCTCTCGAGGACCATTTTCACGTGTTTCCGATGTTCAGTTTCCGATGAAGAATAAACGAGGATGTCGTCAATGTAAACAACAACACACACATCTATGAGCTCTCTGAGGACATCGTTCATAAAATATTGAAAGGCGGCCGGGGCATTGCAAAGTCCGAAGGGCATGACCTGATATTCAAATAGCCCATACTTGGTGCGGAAGGCCGTCTTCCATTCATCGCCCTCTTTTACTCGTACCAAGTGGTAGGCTCCTCTAAGATCCAGCTTTGTATATATGCATGCTTTTCTGACTTGGTCCAGGAGTTCAGGGATCAAAGGTAACGGATATCTATTCTTAACGGTGATCTGGTTCAGGGCGCGATAATCTATACAAGTTCTAAGGTCCCCTTCTTTTTTTGGAACGAAGAACAAAGCTGAGGAAGCAGGGGACTTGGAAGGACGAATAAACCCATTCGCTAGGTATTGATCCAGGTATTGTCGGAGGTGAAGATTCTCAGGCTCGGTGAGGGCATAAATTCTACTACAAGGAGGAGTAGATCCAGGTATCAGGTCTATCTGGCAGTCATAAGACCTATGAGGAGGTAGAGAGTTAGCCTGATCCTTCCGGAAAACATCTTGGAATTCTAGGTATTCAGGAGGTAACTGGGGAGCCTCCGAGGAAATTGCTGCCAGTGCAACACCAGGTCGAGGGTGACAAGTAGAGACACATTCTGGAAACTGAACCGTTCTTGCTCGCCAATCGATCTGAGGATTGTGCTTCTCTAACCAAGGAATTCCTAGAATAATCTGGAACTGAGGGGCCTTGATCATATCGAACACGATCTTCTCATGGTGTCCATCTTGACTTACTAGCGTCACTTCTTGGGTGGTATGCGTTACGGGTCCGGAGGCTATCTCCGTACCATCCACCGTAGTAATGACGTCCTTTACAGCCTTTTGACAAAGAGTCAGATTCATCCTCAAAACCATTTCATGATCCACATAATTGCCGATGGCACCGCTGTCGACGTAAGCTTCAATCGCATGTAATCGATCTGGATGTTCAGGGCTAATGAGGACCATAGGTATCACGAAATGCGAGGTCACTGAACTGGTTTTAACGCTCGGCAAGAGGACCTCTATTCTTGTCGGGCGAGGTCGTTTCCCTGCTCAGAGTTTGTGACCCTGGTAACTGCAGCTCCTACTGCCTTCTTGGCTGGTTTCACCGGACAGTCTCGAAGAAAGTGCCCTGAGTTTCCGCAATAGAGGCATAATTGCAGCTGTTTTCTCCTTTCCCGCTCCTTTTGTGTTAGTGGTCCTTTCAGGCCCCCTATTTGCATGGGTTCCCCGGAGTCTACTCCTTTGGTAGGAGTTGGTGGTTTGGAAAATACTCGAGCATCAAACTTGGAACGATCGGCCTTCCTGTTCTGCAGTCTGTGGTCAATTTGAACGACTAAGTCAATATAGTCCGAACAGTCTTGCGGGGGATTCACTACTTGGGCTAACACATCTTTGAGCTCTCCACGTAGACCTCTATAAAACAGCGTAATCCTTTTGTCCTCAGGCCATCGAGTTTCCACTATCAGTCTGTTGAAAGACGCAATATAAGCCAAAAGGTCTTGATTACCCTGTCGCAATGAAAGGAGCTCATTGTCCAAGGCCTGCCCCTGTGAATGTCTTGCAAACAGTTTTTCCATACTGAGCTGAAAAGCTTGAAAATCATGGAGAACCGGATCATCTTGAGGGAGGGATCGACCAGTCTGCCGCATTGCCACTAAGGTACGAAAGCACGAAAGCTACCTTAGCTTGATCAGTTGGAAAGGCTGCTGGCTGGCATAAGAAGTGCAACCGGCACTGATTAATAAATACTGCAAACCTCTTTGGGTCACCAGAAAATCGTTCGGGCGGAGCCAGAGGTACATTCCCAGGTAGGTTGATCTGCACTGGGTTCGTAGAGGATGTTGAAGGAAGATTTGCCCCTGATGCGGGTAACGGAGTTTGTCCGGCTTGTGACTGTAGCAATTGTCTAGCGAGATCGTCTGTTCGCTCCTTGGAAATAATCAGTTCCCTTCTTAGAGCATTCGTTTCCTGACGGGCTGCATGCACTTCTGCTCTTAGTTCCCCAAGTAACTGGGCTAGCTGGTCGGTATCCGAGGTTTCCATAGCGCCTGGGTGGGAGTTTTGCGATAGTCTTTGCGTTCTGTAACGCTCACCTGATTCCCGCAGAGGCGCCGGTCTTGACTGGGTGAATGCCGTATCTTCAAAGGTGATGTGTAACACACGGTTGGCTCTTTGGGCTGGACCTCTGTGCACTGTGTGTCTGACTCGAAGAGTAAGATGTCTGCAGATAGAAAATATGGGATTAATGAACTGGGGTTATTGGGTGCCTCTCTCCTCTTCCCTTTCTCTTCTCCTGTAGAACCCCAAAGGTTAACGCCCTCACCTTAGGTAAGTGAACGCCGAGCTCTCCATCTGCCTCGGGGCAGGGTGCCGTAACCAGTTTCTTCACTGGATAAGGGTGCAGGCCTCTTGACCTCAGAGGACTGCTGTCCGTCGTTAACTGCACGAACGGTAAGTTCTGGGCACTTCAAATGTCTTAAAAGTCTTTTGTAATGATATCTCTTGTTTTGCAGGGTTCCGGCGATGGCGGATGGCGGGCTGATGAGAGTTGAGGATCGAACCCGCGTGAGGAATAGAAGCGCCTAGAAGCACGTAAGTAAGCGCTTGTAGCCTGCTTCACGATGCGCACTAACTGTCCCTTTTATCTTGCAGGTACAAGTTCGGAGCTTTAGAGAAGCTGAAGGGTACTGGAATACCCACTGGATTCGGCATGGGAAGGAGTAATGGCACGTGAGTAATAAAGTTGCCCAATGTCTTTAAACGCACCTTCTTTTGTCTTTCAGATGCGGGATGCAGCGCCGAAGGCCTCCGGAGCGTGCGAAGAGCTGGTAAGCTTTTGTCTTTCAGATGCCGGAATGCAGTGCGAAGACCTCCGGAGCATGCGAAGAGTAGGTAAGCCTTTGTCTTTCAGATGCCGGAATGCAGCGCGAGGCGTTGGTGACAGCCGATGGACCAGGTAAGAGATGCGCTGCCACTGAAGACCGTAGTGCTAACCTGTTCTTTCTTTGTCTTTACAGGTGCTGCTGAAGACTGGATTCCAGGATGGTAAGCCTTTGTTCCCTTAGGCCCAGGATCAGAAGCAGAAGACACGATGAGCGTTCTGCTGCAGAGAATGCAGAATAACACAAAGCAAGATTCATCCATCGGGTGTGGTTTAAATAGCCTCCTGTAGTGCTTAGATGTCTCCTTCCACAGCCACGCCTAGGTAAGAAAAGAGTTCCTGCTTTCCAGAAGAGTTCCAGTGTTCTGAACCTAGGGAGTGGCTCCTGCCCCACCCAACAGGAAAAGTAGTCCCAAACAGAAGAGGATCAGGGGTTCAACTGGCAGGTAAGTAAGCAGCATGGTCTGCTGCAGGTAAGTCCACCCAAGCATTATGAGCCCGGCGCTTCCAGCGCTGGGACTGGGCATCTTTATGAGCCTGGTGCCACTGGCGCCAAGACAGAGTCCAAAAGGTCCCAATTGGGACTGGCTGGCACTCGGAACCGGGGTTATGGGTCTGCTTCCAAGGGAGTCGGGCAGGTCCTGATCTTTTGGAAGCAGAGATCATGACACTTACACAAAGTTAGACAAGCATTGCAATATCTAAAAGACAATAATGAGTACTACAAGGAAATAAATATTGATGAAAGCTTAAGGCAAACAACTGAAATAAGTCAAGAGCCATCAGAAACTGGACAATTCGAACTTCTGTATCCAGCTACAGTATCCACTCTTTTGGACCATTACACAATTCATCCATTGCATTCCAATGAAAGCATAGATAATGCACTAGAAACTTACCAAATGCGACAAACCAAAGGGTCACCAATGAGTATTTGGAAAAAAAAGTATAGAAGCACGTGCTTTTCCGCTGCTATTTCCTAGTGGCAAAGGTGGGAGATACGATGATAGACCCACTCAGATTGGGGCATCAGAATACCGCTCATTACGAATGTATTCGCAAGATCCCAGATTTAGACAAAATGTGGAATACATATTCCACCTACTCTATGAAACTGAATTAGCAACACTATGTTATGGAGTTGCACACATTCTTAAATCTGGAACACACTTTCAAAATATGTCAGCTACGCAGTAAATACAAAAAGTATAAGAAAAAGATGAGGTTTTACAATAAAGTATAACAAATTTGTTTGCAAACATGCCTGGTACAAAGGAATACTGGTTCAGATGGCACGGAGATGTGTGTTGCATGATCAGAAACCTTGGACCACCAACTTGGTTTGTTATGCTAAATTGTGCAGAATATGCATGGGAATATTTACATGAGTTCCTACGCATAGCAAACAGCAACAAAAACAACATAGATATATTAACACCTGGAAAACTTTGCTCTCTAGATCCAGTTAATGTCTCAAGATATTCCATCATCGTTTCATTGCAATGCTACACTTTATTTGCAATAAAACTGTTCCTCAGGTTGGAGAAGTGCAACACTTCTTTTGGAGAAAATAATATCAAGCGAGAGGAGCACCACATATTCACATGCTGTTATGGATCAAAGGTGCACCGAAATTTGGGCATGACAGTGATAGCACTGTTTTGCAGTTTATCCAAAAATATGTCACATGTGAAATCCCTTCACACCAGACACATAGTGAGCTGCATGGGCAGATTTGACAATTTCAAAGACACAAATGTGGCAAATATTGTCGCCGTAAATACAAAAACAAAGATAAATACTACACCAAATGCCACTTTAGTTTCCCTAGACCAGTTACAGAAACAGGTGAAGTAAACAACTTCATGTCTTCAGTTCGACATAGTGTTAAAGGTAAATCACCTAAAAACACGTATTACATAAAAAGAAGGGAAGAATCAAAATATATCAATAATTACAATGCAATCATTGCCCTATTATGGAATGCAAGCATAGATGTGCAGTACATTGCAGCCAATTCAACTGCTGTTGCACGATATGTTACAGCCTACTTAACAAAAGCAGAAAAGACTGAGCTTCAAGACCTCTGGGATGACCTAGCATCAGACAAAACATTATCACAGAAACTGTACAGCCTAGGCATAAAAATGCTCTCTCATACAGAATGTGGGGCCTATGAAGCAGCAGATCGTTTAACTGGCACTGCTTTATATGGAAAATCAGACAACATAGTATGGCTCAGTCTTGGTCCTGCATAATCTAGAAAAAGAGTGCTAAAATCATATGAGGACATAGAAACAATTGCCAGAAATTATCCCAACAGCCAAGACATTCTAAAAAACAATTTACTGGACACATACTATCCGAACAAGAGTACCACTCTGGACAGCATGTGTCTATACCACATAGCTCATAACTTTGCATACAAAAATAATGTAAAACCCGATCAAACGTAGATATAGAGTGACCGATTGTGAAGGGAGCTTAGTGAAACTTAACAAATGAAGCTTTATTAATCATGTGAAATTGTCATTAAAAATTCCTCAACAGAAAGAACTATATTACATGTTTCTGTTGCAACTTTTCAAACCATGGAGAAAAGAGGAAGACATACTAGATAATTATGAGTGCTATGAAGATGCTTTCAAAGCAAATGAAAGCACTATCACTGATGTGAACTTTACGCAGTACAAAACAATGTTACACAATGATCGGCAACAGGAAGAAGAAATTCAGGCCCAACTAGATAAAGACTCTTCCGACAGTAGTCAACCTTCTGTAACAGGAAGTCAAGAACCATTAGGACAACCACTAATAGCAATTGAGGCTGAAGTAGCTATGGCAGAAGTAGAAAACACCATGTATCAGTATCAAGAAGATACAGAAGACTTAACTGTACAACAAGCAAAACTTAACAACGATCAGCGCGCCATTTTTGAAGACGTAACAAAACAAATTGTACATGGTGTACAACACGAAAATAAAGAATGTACCTGCCAAAATTACAAACCTATACTGCTGTACGTCAGTGGTGTAGCTGGATCAGGGAAAACATTCTTAATCAAAATTATCAGCAAGTTCCTTCAACAATTGACAAACAACAAACTGTCAGCTGTTGTAACAGCCCCCACAGGTTTAGCTGCCTACAACATAGGTGGTGTGACTTTACACCGATTACTACTGCTTCCAGTAGAGCATCAAAATACATTAGACTACTGCAAACTTGCTGCAGAAGCTGCAATGGAATTATGTAGAGTATTGAAACAAATGAAAATGCTACTAATAGATGAAGTGAGCATGGTCTTCAACCTAATGTTGGCTTTGATTCATCTCAGATTGCAAGAAGTACTTAAAAGTAATAACGAAGAACTCTTTGCAGGGAAACACATCATCGTTTTCGGAGATCTTCTACAATTGACACCAGTGAAAGCTGAACTGATTTTTAAAACCTTAGGCCACAAACTCTGCCGGAAAACTGTTGGTAGCATAGGTAATGTTAACCTTTGGCAACATTTCCAATACAGAGAATTAACTGAGAACATGCAGCAATCTGCAGATCTCACTTATGCCAACATCTTAAAAAGTATTAGAGTTGGTGTATTATCGCAAGAAGCACAAGCTCTATTCAAAAACCGGCATATACATGCACTTTATTGTGATAATGCATGTGCAACTGATGTTATGGAACAAAAAGAGCACAAAAATGTCAATTGTATGGCCTTAATGCCAACTCTTGCAAGCTGTTTCAAATTCAATGAAACAATGTTAAAGAAAGAAATGCAAGCAATAATAGAAATTAGCGCCACAGACAAACTAGACATACATGGTGTCATGACCCATAGAACTTGCCCCTTCTGGACTTCCTGGTCCTTATTGCGCCGGGGCTTGTATTCTTTGTTACTCCCAACATGGCCGCAACAAGCGACTTGCCTCGCACCAGCTTCCACGTCGCACACGGCACGTTCTATAAATTGGCCACGCCCCCACGGCCCCGCGCGTCTCAACGCTATCATTAGGTAGTGACTTGACGTGTGTGTGATGTTCTGCAAATCCACTAATCCTAGATCCTGGTTCCTTCTTCCTTCCTTCACCCCTTCCCTCTAATCTACTCCTGGAATCTCCATTCTTAGCAACCGTTACCTACTTTCCTAGACATCCTGGAACAGCAGCCTTCCTGGAACTCTGAACGCGCTCTGCTTCCGGACGAGACTCGAGCGAGTCTATACAAGACCCAATCCGTCCACAAGAGGAATCCTCCCGCCGAACAGAGCAAGAAGCGATCCCAGGTGAGACGGGGGGAGATTTATGACAGTTTGAGACGCCAAACGACCGACACTGATACTGCTATGGAGAAAGCAGTCCAGGACCTTATGCGTGGCATGCAAGAGCTCACAACAGAACTTAAAGGCTGAGAATGCTGCGTTAAGGCAGCTTGGTTTGTCTCGCGACCCCGCTAACAAGGACAGTGTGTTACTGGGTGGAGTGGTAGACAATATGATGGATCGGCAAAATCCTTACATGGATTCCTGGATTCCTGCTTGGTGCATTTTACTTTTAAGCCCTATCATTTTTCAACTTCTAGGGCGAAGGTGGGCTTCATAATCTCGCACCTCACAGGGAACGCGTTGACCTGGGCCACTCCCTTAGTCAACTCAGGGGATGCCCTCCTGGATGATTATGATGGATTCATTCAGGCACTCAAAACTATGTTCGAACTCCCAGATCAGGTTTTTAGTGCTCAGGAACGCTTACTTGATTTCCGACAGGGTACTCAGGATATTCTAACGTACGTTACTAGATTCAAACAACTGGCCAAGGAAGCGGATTGGTCCTCAGAAGCAAGTTTCACTCTATTTCGCAGGGGTCTAAACAAGGAAATTAAGGATGAGTTAGCCCGGGTGGCTTGTCCTAGTTCATTCCAGGCTCTTATGGATCTAGCCATGCAGATAGACTTCCGAATCCAGGAAAGAAAGGCTGAAAGAAGAAAGACCAAGACATCTTTTCAAAGGAATTCCCTTGAGACCTCTGTTAAAACCGATTCTGCCCCAACCCCTGACATAGATCCGGAACCCATGCAAATCGGAGCCTTGCGTGGGCCTATTTCCCCTCAAGAAACGATGAGAAGGATCCACACAGGCCTGTGCATGTATTGTGCCTCGGATAAACACCTTGTTAGAGAATGCCCTCTAGCCCCTCCACGGCGTTCGGGAAACGCCAGCTCCCGATCCTAGATGGAGCGAGGTGTCGGGAGAGAGATGTTTGCTCCACATCAATTCCATCCTTGAACTCTCCTGGACAAAACAGTTTGGTGATACTCCAGGCCTTCCTCTCGCCCTCCAAAGACAAGAAAGACAAGACCTATCCCATTCTGGCCTTGGTGGACTGCGGAGCTATGGGAATTCTCATTGATCAAGACTGGGTTGTTAGTCATCATATTCTGTACGAGACACGAAACACCATGCAGCCGGTGGAAACAATTGACGGAAGACCCTTCTCTTCAGGACCCATAAGCCTGCAGACTAAAGAGATCCAACTTTCCATAAACCATCATCAAGAGCGGATTACATTCGACATCATTAAGTCAGCCCATTACCCCATGGTTTTGGGTATGCCTTGGTTACAAAAGCACAATCCGTATATCAATTGGACAGCAGGATCATTATTCCTGGGCTCAGAGTTCTGTATGTCCCACTGTCTATCCCTGGACCCCTCCTCGATAACTCCTAAAGAACCACCAAGAGACCAAGAAACACCACTCATGGTTTCCAATATCATACAAGTTCCAGAGGCCTATCAGGAATATGCTGATGTATTTTCTACTGCCATAGTCCAAGCCTTACCCCCTCACAGGCCCGAAGACTGTGCCATACATACAGATCCCTCAGCTGTAATTCCCTTCGGCCGAATGTTCATTCTTTCCGAACCTGAGAAAAAGGCCCTTCGGGAATACCTAGACACCAATCTTGAAAACGGCACCATAAGACCCTCGAAATCTCCAGCGGGTGCTTCGTTGTTCTTCATTCCCATGAAGGATACCAAGGAACTCAGACCTTGCCTCGACTATCGAGGCTTAAACCAATGCACCCTCAAAGATTGGTACCCACTGCCCCTGATTTCGGATATCCTGGAAGCTGGGAGAGGAGCCATAATATTCACGAAGTTGGATCTCCGGGGTGCCTACCATTTAGTCCGTGTCCGGGAAGGGGACGAATGGAAGACAGCCTTTAGAACACCCTTTGGTCACTATGAATACCTAGTCATGCCTTTTGGACTAGCCAATGCTCCCGCAGTCTTTCAGCATTTTATGGACAGGGTGTTCTCTGATATGTTGTTCCTCTTCGTCATTGTCTATCTGGATGACATATTAATTTTTTCCAAGGATCCTCTAAAACATGAAGAACATGTAAAGGCAGTACTACAACGACTTCGTGAACACAAACTGTTAGCCAAACCTGAAAAATGCTTGTTCCACGTTACTTCTGTTCACTACCTAGGATTCATCCTTAGCCCAGAAGGAATTGGTATGGACCCTTCAAAGGTAAAGGCCATACTGGCTTGGCCCGCTCCCACTTCTGTGAAACAGGTGCAATCCTTCCTGGGGCTCGCTAACTTCTACCAGAAGTTTATTTCTACCTTTTCCGAGATCGTTCAGCCGATCGTTGCTTTATTGAAGAAAGACACCCCCTTTATCTGGTCTACACCGCAAGATAAAGCATGCCAACGATTGAAGACAGAGTTCACGCAAGCCCCCATCCTGACCCAGCCCGACATAAATCGCCCATTTCTAGTGGAAACGGATGCCTCTAACTACGCCATAGGGGCGGTCTTGAAACAGGAACTTGAGGATGGACTGGAACACCCCATTGCTTTACTTTCACGAACCCTGACCCCCAGCGAGACACACTATTCCGTCCTGGAGAAGGAACTCTTGGCCATCCGCCAAGCCTTCACTGAATGGCGACACCTACTTCTGGGTGCTAGATATCCAGTTCAGGTCCGCACAGATCATCGGAATCTCCAAATCCTACAGTCGTTGGAGTGCAGGAACAGTCGTCAGGCCCGTTGGGCCTACTTCTTTGCCCAGTACCAGTTTCAAATTACTCATGTTCCCGGATCACAAAACATGATTGCTGATGCCTTATCTCGACGTCCAGACTACGCAGCCACTGAGGACAAGGCCTATCCTAAGATGTTTCCCCAAACTATCTTTGTAGCTCAAGCAATCAACCTCCTGGAAGAAATCCGAGTGCAAACCCAGTCCTCTGACCTCTGGAAGGATATTTCAAGGAAGAATCCATGGAATCTAAGAGTCAAGGAAGAATATCTATTCAAGGACAATGCACTGGTCATTCCTACGCAGAAATTACAACACAGGGTAATAAACCTCTGCCATGATACCCTTCACTCCGGTCATCGTGGTATAACTAACACCCTCCGTCTTATACAAAGACAGTTTTGGTGGCCTCGAATGAAGACCAACGTACAACAGTACGTCAAGGCTTGTACTGTCTGCAGTCAAAACAAACATGATAACAAGAGACCGGCGGGTCTTCTACTGCAACCGTCGCTGCCAACAAGACAATGGGAGTTTATTGCTACAGACTTCATTGTGGAATTACCACCTTCCCGAGGGTACACGACCATCATGGTAACCATAGACTTGTTCACCCATATGGCTCATTTTACACCTTTGTATAAACTACCATCCTCCTCAGAACTTGCTGGAATCTTCCTGGAACATATTTTCCGTCTTCATGGACTTCCTTCCTAGATCATATCGGACTGAGGACCTCAATACGCCTCACAATTCTGGAAACATCTGTGTCATATTCTAGGGATCCAACGCGCTCTCTCTTCAGGTTATCACCCACAAACCAACGGAGCCACGGAACGTGTTAACCAAACTCTGGAGCAATATCTTCGTTGTTTTGCCACCAAGGTTCAGGATGACTGGTCTCTCCTCATACCCCTGGCCGAGTTTGCCTACAACAATTCCGATCACTCAGCACTCAAGGTCAGCCCTTTCTATTGCAGTCAAGGTTTTCACCCGTCCGTTTTACCTTCTGTTCTTCCACATACCACTCCAGTACCTACTCTCGACTCATGGATACAGACTCTCATCAACATACACAAGGAAGCCAAGGAACAATTGAAAGAGGCTCAAACACGCACTAAGCTCTATGCGGATTCCAAGAGAAGATCAGCGCCCTCATATTCTGTTGGTGATCAAGTCTGGTTGTCCTCGAAACTATTACCGTGACATCTACGGCCAAACAAATTGGCCCCTCAGTACTTTGGACCATTTTCCATAAAGGAAGTCATCAATCCTGTCTCATTCCGACTCAAGCTACCCGATTCCTGGAAGAAAATACACCCAGTCTTTCACACTTCCCTATTGAAACCTTACATCCAATCCTCCCGAAAATCCTGCAGACCCAGTCCTGTTGTTGTGGACGATCAGCTGGAATATGAAGTGTCCAGAATATGCGATTCCAGGTATAAACGGGGTCGACTTCAATACCTGGTTGAATGGAAAGGATACCCTCCTACTGAGAGAACCTGGGAACCAGTTTCTAACTTAAATACCCCTCGACTGCTTAGAAGATTCCATCTCATGCACCCGGGCAAACCTGGTGGAACAGGTCTTCGGAGGAGGTATGCTCTCATGACCCATAGAACTTGCCCCTTCTGGACTTCCTGGTCCTTATCTCGCCGGGGCTTGTATTCTTTGTTACTCCCAACATGGCCGCAACAAGTGACTTGCCTCGCACCAGCTTCCACGTCGCACACGGCACGTTCTATAAATTGGCCACGCCCCCACGGCCCTGCGCGTCTCAACGCTATCATTAGGTAGTGACTTGACGTGTGTGTGCTGTTCGGCGAATCCACTAATCCTAGATCCTGGTTCCTTCTTCCTTCCTTCACCCCTTCCCTCTAATCTGCTCCTGGAATCCCCATTCTTAGCGACCGCTACCTACTTTCCTAGACATCCTGGAACAGCGGCCTTCCCGGAACTCTGAACGCGCTCTGCAGCCGGACAAGACTCGAGCGAGTCTATACAAGACCCGATCCGTCCACAAGAGGAATCCTCCTGCGGGACAGAGCAAGAAGCGATCCCAGGTGAAACGGGGGGAGATTTATGACACATGGTATGACCGTACCCATGTGTGAGCAAGCCACAACAAGACCAAATAGTTTAGAAAATTCAATCTCCAACACAGCTGGTTTGGAAAATATATTGAAATTATCATTAAATTGTAGAGTAATGCTTAAACGTAACCTTGACATAGAGCAAGGGCTAGTTAATGGAGCACTGGGCACAGTTGTTGGCTTTCAATCATACCCATGTGATAGCAACATTCAGTTTGTAAATATTCACTTTGATAAAGTTTCAGAAGTGAAAAGGATAGGGCACTCATTTGCTCGATTCCTTCTCTTCAAAGACATGTATGTACGTAGAGAGCAATTTTCTCTAACTCTTGCATATGCAGTTACCAATCATAAATCCCAAGGTCTTACCCTAGAGAAAGCATTGATAGATATAGGAAAGACAGTGTTTAAGGAAGGCATGAGCTACGTAGCATTATCACGCTTACGTACACTTGACGGTCTATTGCTAATAAACTTTGATTCAAGTAAAGTCAAAGCTGGTATTCCTTGCATTCTAGAATACAATAGATTGCGTTCACTGTACACCCCTCATTTGAAACAATACCCTGTTCCAGATAAAGTGAAACGTTGTAAAAGAAAAGTAAATGAAACAGAAATGCAACAGAATGCAACAGCAAATTCCACAAAGAAAAGAAAAGAAGCTAAAGTTTCATCAATTGCCGCAAACATAGAAGAACCTATTAGGGAATGTAAACCAGGCATGTCGGCAAAGAAGCAACAGAAAAACTGAAAAATGCACTCAGATACAGAACTTGCTGGCCCATTGAAATTTACAAATGAAAGTGGGGTAAGTTGCTATGCAAATGTAGCAATGAATATTCTATTTCAATTGCCACCAATTGTTAACAATATTTACCTGCACAGCACAGACCAATTGTGTTTGCAAATGTTAGTGCTGCATAGAAATGCAACAAGCAATCCTGACAACACATAGGGCCTCATTCCGAGTATGGCGGTAAGGGATAGCGACCACCGCTAACGAGAGCGGTGGCGGTAATCCCTTACCGCCATACTCCGAGTTCCCTTAGCGCCATGGTGCTTTTAACACCTGCTTTTAGCAGGCGTTAAATACCATGGCGCTAAGGGACCTTGATGTTAATTACGCCACCGTAATTTACGGTGGCGTAATTGACGCCTTCCCCACTCCCATTATGCCCTATGGGGCAAGAATGGGAATGGGGAAGGGTAAATGGGGATTGGGGAATTACCGCCCCGCCAACCTTGGAATGGGGCGGTAATTCCGCCAACCACCAAGGCGCTGCCGGTCCGGGTACGGCGTCAACCAAGGCGTTAATAGCGCCATTGGTTAGCGCCGTACTCGGAATGAGGCCCATACAGTGTTCATGTAGTAAGGCAACAATTGGACGACTGTGCTGGAATGGTGAGATTCACTATGAACTCACAAGAAGATCCACAAGAATTTCTAATGTACATACTATTAGTATTGGAAAACAAAAGCATACCTGTAAATTAAATCTTCAAAATTTCATACATGTGGAAACATACATGCACTCTCTGTAACAAAGTGATACAGGAAGAAATCCCAAATGAGTGATTTGTGTATGTTTCCATACCAAATAGTGAGAGCATTCCATTTCAGCAACTTGTACAAAATGCAAACCATGGCAGATTATGTAGTATTTGCAATTCAAACAATCGCTCTACCTTACTGATACAATCACATGGTGCCTAAATAATACTTATGCTTCTACGTTATAATGCAGATGGCACCAAAAACAACTGCAAACTGACCTGATTCACACACGGTCAAGTGTCACTTGGAAAGAAAACCTTTACAACAGTAGGAATAATCTACCGTGCAGGAGCTACAACCAATGCAGGTCACTACACTGCATACATTAAAAAGAATTCTGGATGGTTTGAATGGGCCTCATTAGGACCCAGGCGGTAAGGGGTTTACGGCGGCGTAAACAGCGCCGACCCTTACCGCCTGATTCCGAGGTCCCTTAGCGCCATGGAGGTTTTAACACCTGCTTTTAGCAGGTGTTAAAATCCATGGCGCTAAGGGACCTTGTTGTTAATTACGCCACCGTAATTTACGGTGGCGTAATTAACGCCTTCCCCACTCCCATTATGCCCTATGGGGCAAAAATGGGAATGGGGAAGGGTAAATGGGTTAATGGGGACTTACCGCCCCACTCACCTCGGAATGGGGCGGTAAGTCCGCCAACCACCATGGCGTAAACGTAGTTTACGCCATGGTGGTAAAGGTACGACCCAGGCGGTAACTTACCGCCTGGGTCGTAATGAGGCCCTATGCAATGATAGCACCATTACTCTAAAGCAGAGGTTGCCAGCTAACCTAACAAATGCGTATTTAATGTTCTTGAAGCAAAAATTTACGAAATAATGTGTACTTCAAAATTGTCAACAAATTATGTGAAAGTCTACAAACAGTTAGAATACGCCCACAGGTATCTAACTACCCAACAGGATGGAATAATGACACAAATAAATGATTATCACAGATCATTGGAAACAAATGCACAGGTAGAATACGCCTTTAGGTATCTAACTGTTGTTAAAAATCAGCAAGAAGGCAACAAAGAAAACATTAATGGGAAAGATAAAGGAAACAGGATATGACAATGACACAAATGAATGGGTATCACAAATCTGTAGGAACAAATGCACAGTTAGAATACACCTATAGGTATCTAACTGTTGTTAAAAATCGGCAAGAAGGCAACAAAGAAAACATTAATGGGAAAGATAAAGGAAACAGGATATGACAATGACACAAATGAATGAGTATCACAAATCTGTAGGAACAAATGCACATGTATCTAACTGTTGTTAAAAATGGGCAGGAAGGCAACAAACATAACATTGATCAGAAAGATGAAGAAAACACTGAAAGGAAAAAATGAAGTAGTTAGTACCATATGAAATGAAGGGTTTTTTTTCATCCGACAAGGTTTTTTTTCCCAGACCCAAGGATTAGAAAAGCAAACACAGAAACTGAGCACAATGCACAGTTCACTGGTTTGTAAACTAAATATGAGGGTAAAAAAAAAGTTAACTGTCTATTATGCAATGTAGTCAATTTTATAAAAATGCAAACACTAATACACCTTTTTCTTTCATCACAGAAATGGAAAAAGTGATACTTCCGCCAAGTACGATAGCCAATTAAAAAAAAGAATGTGGAATCTGAACAAAGTAAGGAGTAAGTATATTGGCAGGCATTTTCCACACATGGGAATCTACACGTCTAAACTATGGTACTAATATGCTGCAGTGCCTGTAGGCTGCCCTTCCATCTTCGGTGAGTGACCTACCACCTACGCCTTACAACCAAGGTACAAGGAGTATAGTTCCTATCCACAACCATTGCTGCATATGGAAACCATGGTCCTTGTAAATTAGCTGCTTATAAAATTACTTTTCGGACCATCGTCTGCAGCCATGAAGTTAAGACACTATGGCATCAACACAACTAGCACATTCCACCACACCCATATTGACTTGTAACTCCACTGCTTATGACTTCATTCTTGCGTGGATGGGCTTTAGCCATGCACCCAAGAGTGCAGGGTCTCCCCACAACCGCCTCGGTGATGTGTGGTAGTGGGGTTTATTCTATAGGTATGTTATCCTTCAGCACCTCTGCCCAGAGGCTTCCCTCCTAGCTGTATGTCTGTAGATCTTACATGGGATGGGTGTGCAGTGTCTTCCAAGTCTAGTACTTACCACTTTGTTCTTGGTTGCATGGCCTTCGGCCATGCACCCAAGACTGCACGCACTCCCCACAACTTGCCAATCAAAACGCAACACTACTGGTGTATGCATGGGTGGCACATGAGGCGGTGGTTGTGGCCAGGGCCTACAGTCTTGGAAGTAAGGCCTTTGGCCGACGGCCATGCATCCAAGACTCTAGGCCCTGGCCACAACCACCGTAGCATGTGCCACCCATGGCGGCGTACTAATGAGTATAATAACGAATTGCTTATTTAAAGGAGGGAGCGCGCAGGGCTTGGTGCCCGAAATCTATGACATTGTTGGGAATTATAGACCCGTAAGAGGAATCGGACATATAAGATGAATCAAGAGTGGTCTGGCTTCAAGGATCTATCGTTTAGGGATATGGGTCTCAGCCCTTGTTCGGATGCCTGGAACTTATCGGTGACATCATTGGGGGTGGTATTTCCTGGATCAAACAAGGTGGAGGGGGCTGGTGGAGGTAGGGGGAGTTCTGTCCTGTTGACACTTTCATTGTTGGTGTATGAAATGCCAATATCAAATCAAGTGGAAGAATAATAGCCATTGGAAAAAATAATGCATTCACGGCATGTTGTCAATTTCAATGTTCCCTAACACGACACGTGTCCTTACAAATGTAACAACTCCCCCGTGCACTGCACGGGCTGAAATACTGGCCTTATTGGACCCCTCATTTTCTGTGCGTACAAGGAGGCCATAGAACATACGTCATTAAGTAGGTATAAGTGTACTGTGCGTACAAGATGTCCATAGAAATGACATCATGACGACCGACCCCCAGAACAAATGCATTCATCACCTATATCTTAAGACTCTAGCCCCTGGCCACAACCACCGTAGCATGTGCCACCCAGGGCGGCGTACTAATGAATATAATCATAGCCATTGGAAAAAATAATGCATTCACGGCATGTTGTCAATTTCAATGTTGCCTACCAATACGTTCCTGTCCACTACATGGACTGAAGTGTTACAAATTTCCTGCCCACTACATGGACTGAAGTGCTATTGTTATTACACTCCACATTTACTGTGCGTACAAGGTGTCCATAGAAATTACATCATGACGACCGAAGAACAAATGCATTGATCACCCATGTCTTACTGTCTGAACCTTTCCCAATGCTCTGTGACACAGCAAAATAGTTTCATGAAAAAGGCATGTGTACGTTGGTTGTTGCTCCGCTTTCCACGGATCCAAGATGTCGGGCGCATCCAAACCATCTGACGCAGAACACGCCTCGCAGCAGCCAATGGGCAGAGACGTCGCGTGTCCGCGGTCATGACGCCAGCCCCTTAGCCAATCGGTATCTTGTTCGTCGACCGAACAGGGAAGTGTGACCGCGGAGCGAACATAGATATAACTAATTATTTCATACCTACTTTTTGTTAATTATAAAGAAACATACTGCACGGATGGTGACGAAATTTACAAAAGCACACTTTCTGGACCAAGCCCCTGTACCTGCTGCAGATTTCGTCAAAATCCGTCCAGCGGTTTCACCTGTAGCCGTGCGCAAAGTTTTTCCCCCATTCAGTCTATGGGAAAAAAATACGTTTTGGGACCCCGCCTATAACTTTGCCCCCACTGGGGAAAATATACTGAGTGGCCCATATCATTTTTTTGCATAGTTTGGTGATGATTCGGAGCAAAGTTATAAGCCGCCCAAAAAGTGCTCTTCCTATGGAAACAGCAACTTAACCATAACTACATGGCCACTACTGTGGCCATGTAATGTGATCATATAGGTTATTAGACTCCTGGCGACCAATCCCACACAGTGATAGGTTTTTGGAAAGCAGCCCATGTAATGACGGAATAGTGATGTGTTTTTAGAACAAAACTGGCCTGCGAGCCAGGAGAAGCCGAGACTTACTGAAATTCACCTGTGTTCTTGTATCGATCCCTGTTCGTTTTGTCTGTAAAAACCTCAGTTTGAACTTGCCGTTGACTTAGTCCTCCGTGTATACTCGCGAGGGAGTTGGGTCCTCCAAGTCCGTGGACTTCCAGCATCGCTCTGGCATACCTGGGAGTCTATCCCCACGAGTCTTCTGATAGTTAATGACTTAATTGGAAATGTAAACATACTACTGGTGTAACACAAATGTCTTAACCAGGTCTGCCTTCAGCCCCTCGATTTATCAGCACTATGTGTTTCCTTCACTGAAGTCCTGTTTAACAAAAGTATTGGAAAAGTCAACAGTTTTGGCTTGTGTATAAATATTGGGTATTTGCCAGTTACTGCTATTTGATGCCAATGTACTCCCACCATTTTTCGCCTGCTACCATCAATAGCCATTTACAATTACGATAGTGCCTGGCAAGTGCCTTTCCCATTCCTACACAAAAGCACACACTGTTGGCATTGTCACTGCTTGTCTTCTCTGTTTTAGCACTGCATATGAAGAGTACCAAAGCAGGAAACATCGTACTCAAGGCACATGCAATGCTCGGCATCACAGGCGTGCCACAGAAAACAGAAGACAGTCCTCTTCTTGCTTCTCTAGCACACGGAGTGCTGAGGTAATGGAGGGGTCCGGGGTCCCACATGAAGTGGAGTGGGACAGGGCAGTGACCCCCTCCTTTTCTTTGTCTTCGTTCCCCACACCACATGTGCAACACAAGGCAGGCACCAGAGTCAATAGGGTAAAGCACGTTTTATTCCTTAACATGGCGGTTTCTTTGATGTATTTTTCAGGCTATCTTCATTTGTCAATTGTTGCTCAATTCAACTGATGCAGGATTCAGAAAATCCTGATCAATACTCTTATGCTTGTCGCAGCAGAGCTGGGAAGAGGAGTGGGGGTGGGGATGCGGCTGACATCAGAACAACTGAGGCTCATGAAGAGAGAAAAAAACCTCAGGGGGAGGTTCAGGCATTGCTGTTTAGAGGTGGGTACGGTGAATGGGACCAGTAACTGGTACATCCCCTGTGGAAATGGTTGGGGGGTTGCAGCCGTTTACAATGACTTGGACGGGGGTACTCTTCTGGCGTGGGCACTCAGTTACAGGGCTCAGGCTTGTTATGAAGCCTGCTACAGCGGTCACAAGTTAGAGTAGGTTGGCTTGCGAGTACACAGTGTTACACATCGCCACTTGCAATTGTTACAGGGTAGTCTGGTTTATCTGTTGCATAACCAGATGACTTCTTCCATAACTAGACTTTTTTTGTGGCCCACTCAGTTGTTTTCTTGCATGGCCATGAGTGTTTGGTTTAGCCAGATTAACTGCTGCATTGTCTGACTTATTTGTAGCACAATCAAATTTATTTGGGCAAAAGCCAAAATAATTTCGGAAAATTCCAGATACCTGGTTTGCTTAATACTAATGGTTCTTCATTGCTAAGATCGAGTTCACAGTCTGATCAGCCTCTCGAAACATCTTCATGTGCCTCTCGATTGATCAGTCTTGTCCCCCTTTACTGTCTGGCAGCCATCTTGTACCACCAGCCCAACTCTGACACCCCAAGATCACATTACTCGAGCAACCCCTTTAACTGTCTCCGAAGAGCTCCCCTCCCTGATGTCTTGCAACGTGCTGTGAGCCCAAGAGCTCCAGCTTGAATAATTACTTGAATGCAGGTGCTACAACCCTATTCAATGACATCCCTCCCACAGGCTACAAAATCAGGTTTACCAACAGAATAGCACGGAGAGAATGAGGAGTTAGAGTTGCTCACAGAGACACCATCAAAGTCACAACAGCAATCTCCGACAACATGCTGAACTGCAAAACACTTGTCTTAATCAGCTCGACCCCATACAGGTCCAGATTAACCTTTTGAATCATATACAGACCCCCATCCTACAACCATTCCTTGGCAGACCACTTGTCGGATGACTAAAACATCACCATACAATGGGACTTCAAGATATGGATCGAAAAATAGGACGGCATGGATACAAAATCCCTACCTGCAAACCTTGGTACGCTGCACCTCAAACAACTGGTCAAAAGGCCCACCCATGAAGCCAGACACACATTGATTGGTGCCTTCTGCCACAAAGACTTCACAGTCGTCTCCTCTCCAGTCCGCTTAACTTGGGGACACCGGCTATCCCTTTTACCATCTTCACCAGAGGGCCAGTCATAGCAAAACCATCCAAAAGACCTCCTATGCTAATCCCACCATGGAAAGAGATCCAACATAACACCCTCATTGAAAAAGTCCAAGTAGCTGTACCCTATTTTATTTTAACTATGAAACACAGACCACAACACAGAATGACCAATTGACCGACATGTACGACGGGATAAAACGGTATCAGGTAATATTATCCCCACCAAAGGAATTGCTGTATATATGGTCCTCTGGAACACCATAGGCGATATTTTTGGGGGGGATCATTTGTGGGAGCGGGGGGGAGCAGGTGTTGCGGGGGTGTCCCCCAGACATTTAAAAATAATGCGGGGCTGTCCCCCACAAGGTCCATGCCTCAATATCGCCGCAAAAATATGGTGATATTGGTAACACATGGAACCGATAAAACACATCCTGTACAGCAGGGGTCTGCAACCTGCATCTCTCCAGATGTTTTGGACTACAACTCCCAAGATCAACCGCCATGGACTTTGCTGGCTAGGTCTGATGGGAGTTGTGGTCCAAAACATCTGGTGAGCCGAAGGTTGCAGATCCCTGCTGTACAGCATAGGAAAGCTGAATTACATACAAAAACTGAAAGCTCAAGAAAATCAGGAGAAGAAAACTTACTTTGCATCCGAAATTATGGTACTAAAGAGCAGAGCCTATTACAACAAGAAGAACCTCATTCATTTGCACGGTTATGACGTCTACAAAATCATCCAAGAAGCCAAAAGCCCTGCACCACCAACACAAGTCAGTCACTCCATTGTGAAACAGTTCAGCAACACAATTCTACAAATCTTAGAAAACGTGGATGGGAACAGACCCAACTACAATTCACACTACTAGGGACAGACTACCAACACGAATTGATAGAATGCGAAATGTCTGAAGGAGAAAAAGAGAAAATTATTTTAACGAAAATAACTTCAGTTTTCTCTCCCATCGACACATCCGCCAACCCCCTCCCCCTACATACCTTCGGGCAGCACTTGCTGTGGGCAGCCGCCTCTGCCATCCCTCTACAATGCTGGTTCCCTTCACTTACTTGCATGGGAACTGGCACCACAGGGTCTTTTGTTGCATGGGAACTGGCGCCACAGGGTCTTTTGTTGCATGGGAACTGGCACCACAGAGTCTTTTGTTGCATGCGAACTGGCACCACAGGGTCTTTTGTTGCATGGGAACTGGCGCCACAGGGTCTTTTGTTGCATGGGAACTGGCACCACAGAGTCTTTTGTTGCATGCGAACTGGCACCACAGGGTCTTTTGTTGCATGGGAACTGGCGCCACAGGGTCTTTTGTTGCATGGGAACTGGCACCACAGGGTCTTTTGTTGCATGAGAACTGGCACCACAGGGTCTTTTGTTGCATGCGAACTGGCACCACAGGGTCTTTTGTTGCATGGGAACTGCCACCACAGGGTCTTTTGTTGCATGGGAACTGGCACCACAGGGTCTTTTGTTGCATGCGAACTGGCACCACAGGGTCTTTTGTTGCATGCGAACTGGCACCACAGGGTCTTTTGTTGCATGCGAACTGGCACCACAGGGTCTTTTGTTGCATGCGAACTGGCACCACAGGGTCTTTTGTTTCTTTATTATGTGGGTCGAGAGATTACAGTGAACAAGGGTGCAGTGGACACCCCCACAACCCTCGCTCCCCTTGTTCACTGTAATCGCACCGAATGGTAGAAGTGTTCATAATTTTCGGCTGTACGTAATTTTCATCCAGACGAAATTCAAACATATCACCATTCGGTTTTGTATTTTCAAACCATTCTATGGATACCTACCAACACAACTTCTGGGTCTCTGAATTTAGCAGTCATTCTTTCATCCACCATGAAGAACTTCCTCTCCACGGAGAACTCCAGGAACACGGCAGGCTCTCTTGAAAGTCTGTGCCCTCCCAAGCACAACATGCAAGAAATGAAAACTACACAACCAACACCAGCACCTGCCTGCCTAGCCTCCAAGGGGCAATCACTCTCACCTTCAAAGCTGCTCATCTGACCCCTGCTTGGAAAACCCAAGGCTGAACCAAATGACCCAGAAAAATTCCACCAAGTCTCCAGCACACATTTCATCACCAAAATCCTATAGACCTTCATCTTCCAACAGAAACTGTAATACATCAAAAACAACCTCCTTCATCAGTCACAAGATTTAAACCAATGGAAGGAACAGAATCCACACAATGCTCGGGCTTGCACATACTAAAGAACAGCACAAGCAAGAATTCACCCTTTGCGGTCCTTCTGCTCGACATTTCAGCTACCCTCAACACCAACAGTCTTGAGTGTCTACCAAGATAATTAGAGGACATAGAAGTAAAGTTAGATAGCGTAGAGGAAATAGTGGAGCATTTACATTGGGCCTCATTACGACTTTCGCAGTAGCCATGGCGCTATTAGCTATTAGCGCCATGTCTGCCTCCAAAATCGTGACCGGGTCTGACCTGGTGGAGTGGGGATTTACCGGGACATTCTGCCCTTGGCGGACCCGGTAAGTCCCCATTCCAAATGCCATTCCCCATTCCCAAGGCGCTAATTACGGGCCCGCTAATGGCAGGCCCGTAATTAGTGCCCTGGTCCCCTAATGGGACCCGTAAGGGACGTGTGGTCTGACCACACGTCCCTTGCGGTTCCCGCTAAGGGACATCAGAATTGGGCGGTACGGGATTACCGGCACCGGTCTCCTCACTGGTGCCCGGTATCCCTTACTGCCCAACTTGTAATGACCCCCATTGTGTTTCTTTGGCCTTGAACCACTTGTGTGCAAGGGGAGTTTTCACCAGTGCACCGTTGGTATTACAAACCCAGAGCAGGATGATATTGTGCCCACAACTCATTCAGTATAATAGGTGGGTGTTCTGTAACGATATATCAACCAGAGTCTTTAAATAGACCAATACAATTCTATATGCTTTTTGGTTTTTGGTATCCACGCAATGGATTGTGGGGATCAGCGCGCCATTAAAGTGACAGGTTGAAGCAAGCTTGTTGGGTGAAATAGTGACACAAGGTGAATTATCTGGTGTTTCATTGTGATGTCAGTAAACAGGGGAAAAAAAGTCTACAGCTCTCTTAAATGTAAATTATCTTGTTGAGTCCAGATAGTGCCTGATGCAGAGGCCAGGGACAGGAGGAACTTTATTATTTTGCCTCCCTGACCCCTTACACAGAGGACACCTGGGGCTTCTCTCCATATGTCTGCCCCTGCTGAGGATCCAGCAACCGGGGACATCATCCGGCTGCCCAGTGTCACCTCCACTTCCTATTCAGTGCCAGGTGTCACCATGAATGTGTCCTCCGAGTAGCAGAGCTCCTGAGATCAGGACCCTGCACTTCTGTCCACATGGTGCAAGTAATAATTTGTAGTAACAATTGCAGTTTCTCAAAAAAGATTGATTTTATTAGAATTTGTGAATGATATGATATGTTATGGCATTTATAATGTGCCTATACAAAAGTGTTTCAAGGCACCACGAGGCAAGGGAGGGGAACAGGGGACATACAACGATCCTACTAGGCCAGGTGTCATTCAGATTGCGCAAGTGCTTGGGAAGGGAGGAAGGAAAGTGCAGTACATGGGAATAGATAATAACAATAATTAAAATAGCTGCCAGCATGTGGCAAGTGCAAGGTTAAGTGCGGACATCAGCTATCGAGGTCTGGTGTGGGGACTATAGGGATACAGAACAGTCCCCGAGTGTGGGGGTTGCCAGGTGGGCAGTGCAGGTGTGTGACGCTGGCAGGAGAGGGACCTGGGCCCGAGATCAGAAGGGTGTCCAGGCAGCCAGTGCAGTGCCAGTTTCAGCCGGGAGGTCAGCAGAGGAGAGGAGGAGAAAAAGCAGAAGCAAAGAGAAAGGTTTTAAGGTGCTTCCGGAACCAGAGATGGTTCTTCTCAAGTTTAAGGGAGGCAGGGAGGCTGTTCCAGAGGGAGGCACCACCCAAGGAGAGAGATCTACCACCGACTCGTTGCTTGCAGAAGCGACTGACCTTGAGACAGTTGGAGGCAGATGAGCAAAGAGCTCAAGAAGGAAGATATTTAGGAAGAGCGAGTTGGCGGTATTGAGGCCCCAGACCCCAGAAGGCCTTGTGGACGATGAAGAGGGTTTTTAGCTTAATACTCGCAGACACTGGGAGCCAATGCAGAGATTTCAGTCCTGGAGAGATACAATCCTGGGCTTGAGGCCAAGGACAAATCTTGCAGTCCTGTTCTGGTTGAGTTTGCAGAGAACGGAGAGTAGAAGCAGGCATATTTAGACTGAGGCTGTTGCAATAGTCCAGCCTAGAGAGAACCAGAGCTCTAGAGACAGTGAGCTTCTGGGGGAAGGAGAGGAAAGTAAGAGTACCTTTGAGGAGGTGTCGCTGGTAGTGTGACTTCTTGGAGACGTCAGAGATGTGAGGAGAGAAGGAGAGTGTGGAGTCAAAGATGACCCCAAGGTTTTTGGCTTTGCATGTGGGAGCGGGAAGAGAACCAAGAGAGGCTGGCCAGAGAGCAACAGGAAAGGAGGGAGCGGGTGTGCTGATGAGGAGAATCTCAGTCTTACTGGCATTAAGGCAAAGGTCATTGGCGGCACACCCCTCCTGGATAGCAGACATTCAGAGATGAGGGAAGGAGAGGAGGAGGTAGAGGGTAGCCTGAAAATGAGCTGGGTGTCATCCGCATAACACTGAAAGTTGGGGCAGAGAGCGGTGATGCCAGGTAATGGTTCAACAGCCAGGGAGAGAGGTTAGACCCCTGGGGAAACCACAGGTAGAGAAAAGGGTAACGGAGAGGAAGGACCCAAGTTGGACCTGGGAGGGTCAGTCAGAGAAAAAAGAAATCAGCCATGCCAGAGCCTGACCAGTGATAGCAAGGTTATCATGGAGACGGTTGAGCAGGATGGCATGGTTAACAGTGTCAAAGGCAGATGAGAGATCAAGCAGGATGAGGACACAAGGGGTGTTAGAGTCAGGATTGGAGAGAAGATCTTCACGGATGTTCAGGAGAGCAGCTTCCATGCTTCTGGCAGCTCTGAAGCCAGACTGATGGTCATGAAGGCAACCAACAGATTCAGTGTGGAGATTAAGCTGGGAGATGGCCACTTTCTCCAGGAGCTTCTCCAGGAGCTTGCCCAGGAAGGGAGTGATGAAGATTGGGCGATAATTAGCCGGACATGAGGGGTCGGCAGAGGGTTCCTTAAGAAGGGGGTGCACAAGGGAGTGCTTCAGGGGGGATGGGAAGACACCGGTGGCGAAGGAGTGATTGCAGAATTCAACCAGGGCAGGAGCCAGGGAGTCGATGTGGTCCTTGATAGTTTTGGAGGAACAGGAGTGAACCTGTTTCGGCAAGACTTTCATAAATCGGACATGTCTAGTAACCTTGTCTGCAGAGAAAAGGGGAAAGGAAGAGAAGGTGGGAGGGGGTGGCTGCAGGAGGGCCAGAGGAAGAGCAGGGAGTAGGGGAAGGGAGGGGATAGGCGAAGAGTGAGGACAGGATGTCCCGAGTTTTAGAGACGAAAGGAGAGGCCAGTGCTGTGCAGAGGGCCTGGGAAGGGACAGGGGAGGAAGAGACTGCAGCAGGATTGGTCAGTTCCTTCCAGATTTTAAAGAGTTCAGCCGAGTTGTTAGATGCCGCAGAGACACGTGCTTGGATATGAGCTCTCTTCTTGGTGAGGACAGAGAGCCGGCATTGCCTTCGCAGCAGGCGGCAGGCAGTTTGTCAGAGGATGTACATGAAGCACGCCATTTCCTCTCGGCCACCCTGCACTTGTGTTTTAGGGTGACGAGGTCTGAGTCATACCAGGAGTTGCACTTGGCTTTGGGCTTCAGGCGGATTCATGACAGTGGCAAGGATAGCAAGAGTATCAGAAATAGCAGAGTGGGGCGTGTAGAGGGCGTAACCTAAATATTTGAGAAATGGTGCATGTGCCACGTTTTATATAGTGTTAATTTAAGTATGACGCAATAGAGTGCTGTAGAACAAGGAGACACACTAACAGGTTAAAATAATATGAATACAATATGTATTCAAAATACAAGTTATTGTTAATAATGACATCGCCTCTTGCAGAGCTTAAGAAATGTCTGTGCTGAGAATCAATGTAAGAACAATGGGGGGATTAAATTTAGCTCACTCTAAAACAAATAACATTTGTAACCCATGCATGATTGATTTTAAATAATATTGCAGTGCACTAAAAAGAATGTGAATCGTGAGAGGACCTCCTGCCCACTTTTCCGGAAACCTATTTGCGATCACCCGCTTGTCCTACACGGGAGATGGCGCCCCAGTTTTTCTAACCTTTGTGCAGGTGCCTTTGCATCCCTGCATGAAGAGGACGGGTGATGCTGGGTCCCTGAAGAAGTTTAATTTGAGTCAAAGAGGACAGCCACATGGTGTCACCCCTGCCTTTGGTGCTCTGCCCCGGATCTGGAGGCAAGTGAACAGAATTGTCTTGTGCTTTGCGCCCAGGAGTGTCAGACATTTCATTTTAGTGCCATTTACAAAGAGGTATCTTAATATATCTAATGGTATTATTGGTCTGAGCAGCTTGCCATGCCCTGCCTCCATCTTGTTGTCCAGGTGTGGATGGACCTGTTTCCCATTGCATATACCTGGAATTGCAAATGGTGTTGCTTGGTCATTCAATGATAGTCTCCTACAACAGCCCGGAGTGTTCCACCGTTGTATATGACTTGTGATACTCCATTAGTGACATGTATTTGCTGTGCTTGTAGTGTGTGTGTGTCTGTGTGCGTGCATATGGTCCTTTTGGTCATTGATCCTGCTTTTGAATTATGCACTATTCCACGTTTGCATAATACAACAATGGCGGTTGGTATTATGCTTTTAGGCTGTGCATTATTCAACAGTGGGGCGCATTCGTTTTCCTGGGGGACCCACAAACATTTGCAGGCAAAAGACACTTAAACCGTGTAAATGGGCCAGGTCCTCTACAGGATAGGGATTTTTGTTATTGCACACTGCCAATTGGGTACTGAAAGAGAACTACATTTTTCAGACAATTGATTTCTCAAATTTGCCCATCCCATCTGCGCTTGGGTGATTTGCGCCAATCGAAATCATCCTATTCATTGTGTGCCAAGCCACTGATTCAGAAAGTTGGGTGCAGATGTGTGAAGAAGCGATTCTGGAAATCGTGGTTGCAACCTACACTAGTGAATTACAATGGCCTACTGCCTACATTATATACATAAATATGTTAAATGAACAGGAAGGTATAATTGGGGTTACAGTTCCTTACCTTTCTTGCCGCCATTGGGCACCCTTTGCCCACTACACGAAGGACAAGTGTAAAACAACAGATCAAGTAAAACACAAGTACTGACTTGTGTTCTTGCAATGTAGATTTTCAAAGCAACACAGATGCCCGTGTTAAGCTGCAGTTGCAATGTCACACCCCACTCCAGGCAGTATTGCTACCAACAAGATACAAAGTAACACGTGTGTGTAGCACCTCCAATTACACGACTAGTGATTGTGTCGCATATGATAGTCATTGGGTTTTGTAGACGAAAAACTGTTGCAATTGTCATGGTCCCTCTGAGCTTCATATTAGTGAACGAACAGCATTTTTAGTGTTATATAATATTACATCAATGGGATGATGTAATATATAGCGCCTAGATGCCTCTGGGTTACGTGCGCTTTAGAAAGGCTAAATAGATAAACAGAGCCTGAGAAAAATATAGCATTGGCTTTTAGAGAACCGAAGGGCCATTATTGGGAATAACGGGGCACAACCTCCCATGAGGGCCATAGATTGGGGAAAGGTCATTATCCCAAGTGATAATGACTGCTGCCAACGTCTGTAGGATTATTAGCGCATAGAGGTAATAGCAATGTAGGTTATGGTGTTGTGGTGAAGTAAAAACGCGAGTTTGATAGTGCGTACCGTAAACGGAGTCAGCATAGCAGTAAATTAAACTGGATTTATATAGTAGTATTTAAATAACAGGATTGTGTTTTCAAGATGAGCATTTGTTTTAACAAGCATTAGGCGTTAGGTAAATGGGTTTCCTAAGGGAAAGTGAAAACATTGCATTAAATCTGATGTTGTCTGTCACACTGAAGATGCAGTGAAAAAAAAGCACTTGTTGAGTGGGCGTGGTTTCTTGAAAGGTCCTTGCTGTGGCGTGTCCTGTCTGCCTCTTGAATGGAGACACATTATATTTTCTATTTCGCTGACTGCTTCTGAAATCAGACTGTTCGGGTTGCAGTCAATAACAGTGGTAATTGACTGCATTCTGAGCACCCTGATTTCCTCAAAGGAGGTTAATAATGACCTCCATGTGCGCATACTGATTAATAAGTAGGGTGACACTGTCAGAAGCAGCTATTGCTTGCAGCAGTCATCCCACCTGTCAGTTAACATGATCTCAAAGATGTCTTCAGCGATGACATCACGGACGCCATTATAATGACGTCGGCACTCAATCGTATCTTGGATTCGCCTAGTCTTTCATCAACAGTGGGGGGGCTCCTTGATTTATGAGGGAGGGGCAGATGGCAAGCAGCCCTTTATCCCTCTAGATAGTGAGATGCTGTTCACAGCAAACACAGGATTGCCCCATTCTATCACAAATTACAAACTACATTGTGGCTCGTGTTCAATTATGCATGAAACAACTAAAGCTGGAACATACTTAGGGAGTGTTCCGAATATTACATATGTAGCACAGTGGTGTGAGTGAGAAGGTGTACACAGCTCACCCTTATGAGGTGCGCAGTTTGTGGGCGCTCAGACAATGCATTCTTGATGAATGACAGGGTTAATTTTGCACAGAAATCCTAAAGCGGGCACAACAAAGCTGCTACGGGGCGAGATCACAGAAACCGTGCACCTGTACAAGTGCAAAGTTGCACAGTATTAGCCCTAGGGCACAGTTGGCCTTATTTCTAAGAACACTGGGACATATTAGAAAACCACTGCACATAAATGGGTAACCTTGTACTTGCACAAGTGCAAAGTTTCTGTAATCTGGCCCATGCTATCCAAATTGTGCACATCGTCTAGAACGAAGGCCGTGAATCTTGCTGGCACCTTCTCAGCCCTTAAACCTTATAAGGTTTCTACACTGAGAGGCATTTACATTGGTACACATAACTCCCTTTACTACAGCGCTTAGATGCGAGAGAACAATATAACGAAACGCTCAATAAAAATGCGGTATTGCATTATTATATCATTAACATGAGCACGTGTGCTGTTTACGAGTGTGACCTTAAGTCGGTATTCGTGCTGTCCCTTAAGTGCTAAGGGCGAGTATGTTTGTCCTGAATTCCCAAGAGGAACAATCGCAGGCTCTGCCCACTCCCGCAGTAAAGTGTTAGAGAGGTGCAAAACGCTGCTCGACTTGCACTATTAAATGTGGCCACTCTTTTACAAGTACTGTATAGGCCACCTGCACAACCACTGCTTTTACAAGTACTGTATAGGCCACCTGCACAATGAAATGTGGCCACTGCTTTTACAAGCACTGTATAGGCCACCTGCACAATGAAATGTGGCCACTGCTTTTACAAGCAGTGTATAGGCCACCTGCACAATGGAATGTGGCCACTGCTTTTACAAGCACTGTATAGGCCACCTGCACAATGGAATGTGGCCACTGTTTTAACAAGCACTGTATAGGCCACTTGCACAATGGAATGTGGCCACTGCTTTTACAAGCACTGTATAGGCCACCTGCACAAGGGAATGTGGCCACTGCTTTTACAAGCTCTGTACAGGCCACCTGCACAATGGAATTTGGCCACTGCTTTTACAAGCTCTGTACAGGCCACCTGCACAATGAAATGTGGCCACTGCTTTTACAAGCACTGTGCAGGCCACCCGCACAATGAAATGTGGCCACTGCTTTTACAAGCACTGTACAGGCCACCCGCACAATTGAATGTGGCCACTGCTTTTACAAGCACTGTATAGGCCACGTGCACAACCACTGCTTTTACAAGTACTGTATAGGCCACATGCACAACCACTGCTTTTACAAGTACTGTATAGGCCACCTGCACAATGGAATGTGGCCACTGCTTTTACAAGCACTGTATAGGCCACCTGCACAAGGGAATGTGGCCACTGCTGTTACAAGCTCTGTACAGGCCACCTGCACAATGGAATGTGGCCACTGCTTTTACAAGCACTGTATAGGCCACGTGCACAAGGGAATGTGGCCACTGCTTTTACAAGCTCTGTACAGGCCACCTGCACAATGGAATTTGGCCACTGCTTTTACAAGCTCTGTACAGGCCACCCGCACAATGAAATGTGGCCACTGCTTTTACAAGCACTGAACAGGCCACCCGCACAATGAAATGTGGCCACTGCTTTTACAAGCACTGTACAGGCCACCCGCACAATTGAATGTGGCCACTGCTTTTACAAGCACTGTATAGGTCACTGCTTCTGGTCCCATTTAGGTGCAGTGAAAAAGAGGATGCAAAGAAAATACACACAAGTGATGATTTGGTTGGGGGGGGGAGAGCTGAAATCTGTGACTCTGCAGACGTACATGTATTTTTTATTTTATTGCTTATAGTGTGAACCTAGCTCAGGAGCAGTGGAGCACTTTTCAACAGGAAGGTGTCAAAATTGGTCGTGGCATTTTAGATAGGAGTGCTGCTCTGTTGTTGGGGGGAGAGAGGGAGAGATAGTGTAACACGCGGTGACAGCCCTCCCATAGGAGAGTCTGCAGACTGCCACAGACTGCATAAACTAAAGGTTAGGGGTTGGATGCCATCACTCAGGGTCCATCATGGTGCTTTTCAGGAACCCAGAGTCCCGCCTTTGCATATGAATGAGTGAAGTCAGCTGGCCCTTAATTTATACACCCTGCCAGGGCCAGCAATGGAATGCTTCAGCACAAATCTCCTTAAACCGCTGCTAAATAAGGAATTATGCTGAGGCTCTTGGAGCGCTGGGGTTCTTTCTCCTGTCCATTATGCCGGCTGCCCTGCGAACAATGCCTCTCCGGACCTGCCTTCTAATTGGCCAGGGCCTTAATGACCCGCTGGGAGGCTGCGATGCATTGCTGGGGAGCGCCCCCGCGGAGGCCGGTCAGATGACAATGCAGTTTGGCTCAATGGAGGGGGGCGGGGGGAGTCCCTTTCTTAAGGGCCATTATTCTTTAGAGGGTTACCATCGAACGTGTCCGCAGCGTGCAACCTCGCAAACCCAGCGGGAGACTAAAAACCTCGCGCCATCGTCAGCGTTTCAGGAATTAAACCTTGCTTTGTGTGTTGTGTAGAAAAATGTACACGGCAAACCGGGCTCGCCTTTTTGATTCCGCATGATCCATATGTAGCGCGAAACTGCTTACATTTAGAAAAACAGACTAATGCTGCCTTCTGCCTTTTCAATAAATTGCAGGTGTCGTTTAAAAAAAATAATCTCAGGCATAATTTATTTATTTATTTTGTTTGGATGTGTAGCGCGCACCACAGCCCACAGGCATCGAGGCGCTATAATCAGAGCGTAAAACGGCTGAATTCAGGGTTACAGGAATGCGGCCCAGCAAATGTTACTTGGTACAGGTAGTTTGGTTGGTTGCCAGACATTTCGTCGAAAAAAATTGGTCGACCAGACAAATGGTCGAACCAATTTGGTCGAAAACCAAATGGTCAAATTTTTTTTTTTTTTTATTTTAACCCTTTTTTTTTTTTTTTGGGGGGGCCCCCCCCCAACTCCCTTTTTTTCTCTAAAAACCCCTTTTTTAACTAAACGAAAACCCGCAAAATAAATATATAAATAAAAAAAAAAATTCGACCATTCGGTTTTCGACCAAATTGCGTCGACCAAATTGCAGTCGACCAGTTTTTTTTCGACGAGTTGACTGGACACCAGTTTGGTTGCATGCACAGAGCTATATGCAGGCGTTGTAAGTGCACTGCCAGAGATACGGAAAGTTGGTAATAGATGTACGGGTGCCTGGGAACGCTGCCAATCTGCCTTGGTTTCATTCTGTTGCTTGAGACAGGTGAGAAAAGACGGACATTTTAAGGGGTCGCACCTCCTTTTAGTAAGATGGCCTGTACATCTGTTTCTAGAGGAGAAGGCACCATTCTAAACTAAACAGGACTGGATTAGCACCTACAGATTGGAATGGGTCATGTTGGCAAGTATGGCATGGTCACGGGGAAACTTGAGAGCTCGGCATTTCTACATATATTGCCAAAGCAGTAGGTCTGGCTTTTTTTTTATTGTGTGTGTTGTGTAGTGTCAATATGGATCTTTTGGTAGAGTTTGGTGGATGTGTGGTTTGAGATGAGCTTGTATGTGAATGTTTGTTTGGCTTTTTGGGTGTGTAATTTGTATACGTGTGGTCGTATGCGCACATGGTATGCAAGGTTGAAGTGTTTTATAAAGGGGCGCACGGGTGTTGCAATGCAGGAAAACTCAATGACACCATGAAAACGCCACATGCTATGCTCATATGGCCAACAATTGGGATATCTCCTTCATGGCTGACATCATAGGCCATTGATTCCTATCATATGCCCAGGTATTTCCAGCACAGGCCTGGAATTTCTTTTATATGGCAAAACCCCCCACTTCCCCTGGAATGGCAGAGATTAGCATCTGATATGTTTAATGCCACCAACCAGAGATTGGCTTTACAAACAGCGTCCCAGATAGTGACATCATATGTTATGTTAATGGGCATTTATACTGCACCAATCACCACCATAGTAGCCGTAGAGTGCCTAGGATTCTCTGTGTCATGCCCCGGGTATGTCACCACCGCAGCCCGTGGTGACTTACCTGGAAACAGTATCTGCACCGGTGCTTGTGGAACGGAGGGGCTGGCACTCCATGGTGAGCACTGTTATGTTTTTCTCTGGTGCGCATGCTTGGAGACATATTGTGGGTTCCCCATGTCAGTTTGGGGAATGTTGTGTCCCTCGTTGCCATGGGGATGATGTCCGCTATGCGGGTGATCATCCCGCTAGTTAAAGCCTGCAGAACTCCACACAGATGCATCCCAATGCGCTCTGTGTGGTTTAGTTCTCTGAGTCCAGTTTCCTTGACCTGATTCCGCTGGAAGTCTCTTGCCATCTATTTTCCTTCCAGTTTTACCCTGACCTGCTCCTTTCCCTCCTTCAGGTGCCTTTTCTAGTCTTGATTCCCTACCTATTCCTCTCTCTCTGGTCCAGTCTGGCCCGCCAGCCTTGTTCCTGCCTGCCTCCGGCCTCCTTCCTGGCTTGCCACTGTTGTACCCCTGCCTGTTGCCTGCTTCTTCTGGATCACCAGTTTTGTTCCATCTCCAGGGTCTGCTGTACTTGGACCTCAGAGCAATCCTCTTCTTCCAGATTTCTCGGCCAGCGCTTTGTGCTGTCACTACGCCACATTAATCTGAGAAAGCTGTTACATGGAATGAGGAGTCGGCCTCCGGCTTCCACCCCTGTTTACATATACACAGGTGGGGCACAGGGGTTGGTCCCTACGCCATACAGTCAGCCTGACAAAGTCTGGATCATCAAGGAAGGGCGAAGAGCAAAGCACCATGACCACAAATCCAGCAGCGACGTGAACAAGTACTTGGCACTCAGTCAAGCTATTCCAGTAGTATACTAGTAGGGTGACCAGATTCTCAAGATAAAAAAGCCACAGGCACCGACATAAAAGAAGGACTACTCCACTCGCCCCTAGCTCCTTCCATGTCCCCACACCAACCCCCAACCCCCTCCTCAACCTGATTGCCCCCCCCCCCCCGCCGCAATCCCACAATATTTGTATATCAATTGTGTGGTTTTCAGTGCTGGAAATGGGACAAAATGGACTCTGGGAAACCTATCCTCCTTGGGAGGGCGGGACTGTGGTGAGGAGAGGGCTGGGCCGAGGGGCATGGGCCAGTCCAGGTCACGTCTGTTCATGAAACCCAAACCTTCCGATTTTGCATAAAAGCAAAGAGCATTTTGGTAACATGAGAATGCCCACAATTCTAAATGTGAAACATGTTTGGGATAATGATTCAGTAAGACACCTTTGTGAACGAGTAATGGAAGTTGGACTCTGCTCTTTTTATTGGTTAAAATACCCAAAAAAAAAGGTCTGTACACTGCAGGACATATATACCAATTTGTCAGCCTTTGAACAGTATTCCTGTGTTAAGTCTTCTCGCATGAGCTGTTCACGCATCAGCGATCGGCTTGGTAGCAAATATGGGAGTTTCCTGGGAAAGTTCCTGGGCTTAGCAGCAGAGCTCAGCCAAGGTGAACCTTTGCCTTGTTTCGGTCCATTTCCATTTCCTACGCTGGTGGTGGTTTTGACTGTGGATGTAATCACCTTAATAACGAAGAAGCTGGTGCTCTGACCTTACTTGCACTGCTATTTACTGCACCTAAGGGTCTGTGGAGCAAGCATTTACGCATGTGGCTGGTACCTGGAAGGTTAGTGGTTTCAGCACATCCTCAGAAAATAATAATTCAGAAAATAATATGTCTATTTAGTTCATAATTGTTGGTGATTAAGTGGCCATCACCCATTTCCTCAAAATCGGGACGAGGGGACGGAGGGCCAAATTCTGGAACAGTCCAGGCAAAACCGGGATGTCTGATCACCCTATACACAAGGCTCTGGCTGCACCCAAAGTATCCTTTGCAGTGAGTGCTCTGCTAACCTCTTAACCAGCCATTGCCATCATATGGCTATGGATTGACACCGTTCCCATATTTCTAAAGGGTAAACTTGGTAGCTACTGTCTGATGTTCAGCCTCTGCACTGAAAAGGGTGGATCAACTTTGCTACCAGCACTCGATTTGATCTCTCTTGCTTCACACGTACTTCCTCGTACTGTCACCAGGCAAATGTTACTTGGTACAGGTAGTTTGGTTGCATGCACAGAGCTATATGCAGGCGTTGTAAGTGCACTGCCAGAGATACGGAAAGTTGGTAATAGATGCACGGGTGCCTGGGAACGCTGCCAATCTGCCTTGGTTTCATTCTGTTGCTTGAGACAGGTGAGAAAAGACGGACATTTTAAGGGGTCGCACCTCCTTTTAGTAAGATGGCCTGTACATCTGTTTCTAGAGGAGAAGGCACCATTCTAAACTAAACAGGACTGGATTAGCATCTACAGATTGGAATGGGTCATGTTGGCAAGTATGGCATGGTCACGGGGAAACTTGAGAGCTCGGCATTTCTACATATATTGCCAAAGCAGTAGGTCTGGCTTTTTTTTATTGTGTGTGTTGTGTAGTGTCAATATGGATCTTTTGGGAGAGTTTGGGGGATGTGTGGTTTGAGATGAGCTTGTATGTGAATGTTCGTTTGGCTTTTTGGGTGTGTAATTTGTATACGTGTGGTCGTATGCGCACATGGTATGCAAGGTTGAAGTGTTTTATAAAGGGGCGCAGGGGTGTTGCAATGCAGGAAAACTCAATGACACCATGAAAACGCCACATGCTATGCTCATATGGCCAACAATTGGGATATCTCCTTCATGGCTGACATCATAGGCCATTGATTCCTATTATATGCCCAGGTATTTCCAGCACAGGCCTGGAATTTCTTTTATATGGCAAAACCCCCCACTTCCCCTGGAATGGCAGAGATTAGCATCTGATATGTTTAATGCCACCAACCAGAGATTGGCTTTACAAACAGCGTCCCAGATAGTGACATCATATGTTATGTTAATGGGCATTTATACTGCGCCAATCACCACCATAGTAGCCGTAGAGTGCCTAGGATTCTCTGTGTCATGCCCCGGGTATGTCACCACCGCAGCCCGTGGTGACTTACCTGGAAACAGTATCTGCACTGGTGCTTGTGGAACGGAGGGGCTGGCACCTCCATGGTGAGCACTGTTATGTTATTCTCTGGTGCGCATGCTTGGAGACATATTGTGGGTTCCCCATGTCAGTTTGGGGAATGTTGTGTCCCTCGTTGCCATGGGGATGATGTCCGCTATGCGGGTGATCATCCCGCTAGTTAAAGCCTGCAGAACTCCACACAGATGCATCCCAATGCGCTCTGTGTGGTTTAGTTCTCTGAGTCCAGTTTCCTTGACCTGATTCCGCTGGAAGTCTCTTGCCATCTATTTTCCTTCCAGTTTTGCCCTGACCTGCTCCTTTCCCTCCTTCAGGTGCCTTTTCTAGTCTTGATTCCCTGCCTATTCCTCTCTCTCTGGTCCAGTCTGGCCTGCCAGCCTTGTTCCTGCCTGCCTCCGGCCTCCTTCCTGGCTTGCAACTGTTGTACCCCTGCCTGTTGCCTGCTTCTTCTGGATCACCAGTTTTGTTCCATCTCCAGGGTCTGCTGTACTTGGACCTCAGAGCAATCCTCTTCTTCCAGATTTCTCGGCCAGCGCTTTGTGCTGTCACTACGCCACATTAATCTGAGAAAGCTGTTAGATGGAATGAGGAGTCGGCCTCCGGCTTCCACCCCTGTTTACATATACACAGGTGGGGCACAGGGGTTGGTCCCTACGCCATACAGTCAGCCTGACAAAGTCTGGATCATCAAGGAAGGGCGAAGAGCAAAGCACCATGACCACAAATCCAGCAGCGACGTGAACAAGTACTTGGCACTCAGTCAAGCTATTCCAGTAGTATACTAGTAGGGTGACCAGATTCTCAAGATAAAAAAGCCACAGGCAGCGACATAGAAGAAGGACTACTCCACTCGCCCCTAGCTCCTTCCATGTCCCCACACCAACCCCCAACCCTCTCCTCAACCTGATGCACCTGATTGCCCCTCCCCCGCGCCGCAATCCCACAATATTTGTATATCAATTGTGTGGTTTTCAGTGCTGGAAATGGGACAAAATGGACTCTGGGAAACCTATCCTCCTTGGAAGGGCGGGACTGTGGTGAGGAGAGGGCTGGGCCGAGGGGCATGGGCCAGTCCAGGTCACGTCTGTTCATGAAACCCAAACCTTCCGATTTTGCATAAAAGCAAAGAGCATTTTGGTAACATGAGAATGCCCACAATTCTAAATGTGAAACATGTTTGGGATAATGATTCAGTAAGACACCTTTGTGAACGAGTAATGGAAGTTGGACTCTGCTCTTTTCATTGGTTAAAATACCCTAAAGAAAAGGTCTGTACACTGCAGGACATATATACCAATTTGTCAGCCTTTGAACAGTATTCCTGTGTTAAGTCTTCTCGCATGAGCTGTTCACGCATCAGCGATCGGCTTGGTAGCAAATATGGGAGTTTCCTGGGAAAGCTCCTGGGCTTAGCAGCAGAGCTCCGCCAAGGTGAACCTTTGCCTTGTTTCGGTCCATTTCCATTTCCTACGCTGGTGGTGGTTTTGACTGTGGATGTAATCACCTTAATAACGAAGAAGCTGGTGCTCTGACCTTACTTGCACTGCTATTTACTGCACCTAAGGGTCTGTGGAGCAAGCATTTACGCATGTGGCTGGTACCTGGAAGGTTAGTGGTTTCAGCACATCCTCAGAAAATAATAATTCAGAAAATAGTATGTCTATTTAGTTCATAATTGTTGGTGATTAAGTGGCCATCACCCATTTCCTCAAAATCGGGATGAGGGGATGGAGGGCCAAATTCTGGAACAGTCCAGGCAAAACCGGGATGTCTGATCACCTTATACACAAGGCTCTGGCTGCACCCAAAGTATCCTTTGCAGTGAGTGCTCTGCTAACCTCTTAACCAGCCATTGCCATCATATGGCTATGGATTGACACCGTTCCCATATTTCTAAAGGGTAAACTTGGTAGCTACTGTCTGATGTTCAGCCTCTGCACTGAAAAGGGTGGATCAACTTTGCTACCAGCACTCGATTTGATCTCTCTCGCTTCACACCTACTTCCTCGTACTGTCACCAGGCTGGATGGCTGATGAAGCAACACAGGGTCAGATTTAAATTTCTTCTTCTGGTTCACAAACCCATCCATGAAAAGTCAACACTCCATTGAACTCTACAAGCCTTCTCATAATCTACGCTATGCCTCCTCCACTACCCTTGTGGCTAGCCACCCTCACCGTGCTTCCTCTCGCTTCTGCTCTTTCTCTCTTCTTGCTCCATTTGCATGGAATTCTCTTCCCCAGACATCCGAGACACAGTCCACACGAATGCGTTCAAAATAAAAGCCTCCCTCCTTGCCTCCAAGTAACCCTCTTAACCTACCTCCCACCTGCCTGCTAGCTAACATTATTCCCTTGCATGTGACTTGCATCTGTCCCTCACTCTCTCTGCCCCCACTCTAACACTTTACCCATCATGGTCAAACCCCAAGCACAGCTGGCCTTACCACCTACCTGCACTTAGAATTGTCACATATGTGTTGTCCTCAATCTATGCATTTCCACTTATGTACTTCTTTTTCCGGTGAATGTTCCGTTTACCCCTCCCCCCACAAACTGGTAGGAATGTCCCTCTAACTCACCCCACTGCAAGAAGCTCACTGCTTCCTGTGACATCTAATTTTGTATCTATTGTACATTCTTTTGTGATCAAAAGAGCATTGTAAATAACTAAATAAACAAAACAATAAATAAATAGATACAAATAAAATCACACACATCAAGACATCTCTCCTTAACACAGTTTCTTTTTCAAAGTTCTGGAAGTCCTTCTATCTACGGATTTACAAACTCAACCTTCAGGAGGCCTCCAACCTTCAGGAAGTCTCCATAAACTTGGCTCTTCCACTTGTTTTGGACCTCACAACCTCATAGACATACCTCCTTAAAACTATCATTTGCCACCCAGAGCTTCCTTGAACCAAGGACTCTTATTTGCCCTACAATAGTAACCTGCACTCCAGGTTTGTATCACTATTGTATGGCCAAGCCAATTACTCACCCTAATGTAATATATGCAGGCATAACATTACTGGTAAGCAAAGGCAAACGTAACACACTGGACAAAACCTGCAGCAGAATGCTTGCAGCACTGTGATAGGAGTATATTTCTGGGCCACGTGCTCACCGCATTCTAATTCCACAGCTACCCCGCATCTAGCACCAAAGCATTCCTTGCAGGCTCCATCTGGCTAATTTGGCACAGCAAGTCTAGACTGCGTGTGTAACATCTTATTTGCACTTACACAGGCATGCCTTACTTAACCAAAGAACACTGCACACACCAAAAGATGAACACACCTCTGGCCCTTATGTGGCACCCAGAGTAGTCCACATAGACCACATTCTAGCCACATGGCCTTCCATCTGCATACTAAAGCACCGGAAAACAAAACTGCGGACAGGCTGCCAGTGTTGCGGGGGCAACAACAGTTCCAGGCGCGTAATTTGTCATGCGCTTTGTATCACGCACATAATCACATGAAAGATATCATGCAGCCGTACAAGCAAGCGGGTTGCAAATAGATGCAGATGGGAAGAACCTTGGAGAGTCCTAAAGAACCTGGCCTTTATTTCTTTTGAACATGCACCGGGTCTGGCACACCTCTCGGCTTAGCTAGCACAGCCCAACTCTCCTATCACTATACGAGAGGCATCGGCTACTTATTATGGCATTTTTGATCTTAGGGACAGTCAGCAAGTCACTTTAGTTAGATCTGGGAAATCTATTGGACGTGCAGATGGTATATGACGATGGTTATTGTTTCCCCATAAATGGCTTCATGGGCAAGATACCTCGCTTTAAGCACCTGTCCTCTCTTCTAAACAGGCAGCCAGTGAAGTGATGCTACTTGAGGTGACGTGTGCCTATGTTTGTGGATTGTGAGTAGGAGGCTGGGTGCAGAATTTTGAACTTGTTGAACCAGGACATTTCTCAGATTGGTCGTTTGATATACTGTGTCCAAAGACAAGACATCCTGAAACAGAATCCTCGACTGCCACTACATTTTGAGTGAAGGGTATGAGGGGCAGTAAGTTCCTGAACTCCCTTTAATAGAAATACATATGATTTTACAGCCCATGAGACCTTGAACTCAAGTGTGGCATGTGGGTCCATAAGATTCCGACCGTTCCTCAGAACATGTGATGCTTAACAGTCCAGTTTAGAGAGCACCGTGGGTTTGAGGTGGCAGTAGCAGCCAAGCCCTTGGTTTTGTGAGGGCTCACCTTAATGAATTTGCGCTCATCCAAGCATTCCTTCAACCACTCTGACAACATTTCTCTGTAGCTGATTAGTTCCAAGAGAATTTGTTTGTCGTCTGCATAATTTAAGATGAAGAGCTGGCTTGGCTGATAAATTCTACCTAACCGCAACTGGATCAGTGGATTAATGAGGGGATCCCTGGTGTGTCAAGACGTGCCGGGATCCCGAAAATGAAATCAGATCCCCGCGTGGCTGGAAAAAGGTTTATGTTCTTATATCGATTTTTTTTTCCATCGAAGGTAAGTACCATTGAATCATTTCCAACGAAAAAATGTGCATCGAAAGCACGTATTAGTTTATTTTTATTTTTTGGGGGTTCGCCCCAACCCCTTGTTTTTAACTAGTTTTTAACCCTTAAGAACACACCAAAAACAAATGTAACCCTTTACCCCCCAAGAATATGGATTCGATGCATATTTTTTAGTTGGCACAAATTCGATGGAAAACCATTCGATGGTAAAATGTGCAATGGATAGTCTGCATACCCTGGAAAAAGGGTTAGAGTAAGGGATCCTCGCATGTGGGCACGCGAGGGTCCCATTACTCTAAAAAAATACGAATAAACTGTCACTGGCGCGAGCGGAGCACCGGTTGACAGTTGGTGAACCCTTCAAGAGAGTTTGGGAGGCGCTCCGCTCTGCGGTGTGACACCGTAGCCGGTGGCCTCAAGGAAGGCACTCCCCTGACAGGCTGCGGAGTGCCTGATCAGCATCTCAGCCACCCCCCCAAGTGGCACAATTATCACTGCCAGGTACCGGGTCCAAATTTAAATCACCTGCGCTTCCCATAGGGAAGGGGAGTGACCAATGTGTTGTTGCCCTCCAGTGGCTGAATATAAGAAAGGAGCCACCCCCTTTCAGGTAGCCCATGTGAACTCCCTGAGCCCCACCAGGCAGACATGGCCCAGGTGGAGTGAGTGGTGCGGGGCCCCCATGTTGCCCCTGAGTGCAGGGCTGCATCTGACATAAGCAGCCCAGCCAATATAAAGACTTTGGAACCCCACACACTACTGCTGCTGCTGTTGCCCACTGCCAGGACCATCATTTGAGCCTCTGATGCCAGAGAGGAACATCCAGATACCGCTAGTAGCAGAGACCTTGAAACAGCCCTGGACAGGTTGTCTTGCAAGTAAGGTCTTCATAAATATTTCTTAATACAGTGCACTGTATAGACTTGTATATCATTTTTTAAAGATTCTTTCATATTTGTACCATTAAATGGACTGCTTGTATATTTTTGTGTTTTACTTTTTAGGAACGCAGCTGCTTAGGTGTTACCTAAGATGTACATAGTGTGTTGTGGTTTGCCCCTTTTTGTAAAAAAACTCACTAAACCCTGCTGGTGTATTGGAAGAGGAAAAGTAAGCTTTAAACAACTAAAGAACCATACAGCAGCATTCATTTTCTCCACCTTTCCCTTTGTGCTCCAGTTACTCTAACCTTGGAATTTCTCCTTAGGGGTATTTGGGCAACCTGCCCATCCTAACCTTTTAATCTTCACTACCCTTAGCACCTTCGTAGCGAGGTACACTGTGGTGATCTTGAACACAGGAGAGCAGGGTTTGGAGACAGGTAAGAGGTGGGTCAAGTTATCGGTGAATGGTTAAGCTGTCTATTGTGTGCCTGCCTGCACCTGTCTCCCAAAAAGGTGCGTTGGAAGATTACTGGCAACTTGCGAGTCCAAGGGAATGTTTTTTTTGTTTGTCATGGATGCACCAATTTATTCGACTGATTTCGGGCCCTCTAATTGTCAGAGGTATGCTGTATAAATCTTCAACCTAAGAAATGAAAACAGGGGGAAGATATTTTTCATACTTATAGGAGGTAAATTACTAAGTAGAGATCCGGAGAAAGTAAAAGAGTAAATTAAAGCATCTGTTTCCCCGAGGGTCGGCGTAATCCAACCGGGGAGACAGAAAGTGCATAGCGCATGGATGGAGACTCTGGTATACGCATCTCAATGAGCTCTAATCTTCTTTTTGTGATTTTTCTAACGAAGAAGTATGATAGATTTGCCACTCTTTCCTACATTGTCCATTGACACCTGTAAATGTCCACACAACGCTGCTGTTTGGGTATTTACAGAATTTGTGTGGGGCTTGCCCAGAGGCGTTGCTAGCGGGGGGCTGAGGGGGCTATAGGCCCAGGTCTTTTGGTTGTAGCCCCGGATAGAAGCTATGGCGTTATAACCAAAAGGCTAGCTAGCCCCGGTCCCGACAGTCCCGATATTAGCGTAGCCCCAGATCTTTTACAAACCTAGCCACACCCCTGGGCTTGCCTGCTCGGGCCCTACCCTGTCTGCGCCTACGTTCCAGGAACAGAGGTTTAGGTGAGTTGGAGTTAGCCGGAGCAGATCCCTGGCAGCCTCCAAAACGTTCCCATGAGCCGAGGCTCTGCCCACTAGCCATACTCTGCACCTCTGGGCAGTTCTCAGCTCAGTTGAAGAGGGCGTGCATTTTCATTCCTTTTGCTGCACATGTCTCTTCTTTTCTGTCTTTATCTGATGCACCAACCCCCGCAGGCAACCCAGAGGCAGCAGCGACCATCTCTGTTCGATGGTGAGAGGCTGAGAGGGAGGTGCTTGCAGCCATGTGGTGAAAGGCCTGCCTGCCATCAAGCATGGCTCTATTGAGGGCAAGATGTTTTGTAAATGGCACTGGCTGATTTAGTTCTCATTTTACGACGTCAGATAAACCATACATGTATTGGGCCCTGCTACCACAGTCACCTCTGAAGCAATATTGCAGTGCTGCTTGGGCAGTAACTGGAAACAGGCCAGTCAGCTGAAAACATAGATATTCTAAGAAGGCTGAAGATGAACCAGCACTTCCTGTCCCAAACACATACAGCTCAAAATGAGGATTTAAAGCAAGCATATGTGGGTGACTTTGAAGAAGTTCCCGCCGGTACTGGCTCAGGTGACGATGACGCAGAGTATGGCTCACCGGTACGGCTTGGGCCTGCTGCAGGACACTACACGCGAGAGATCTGGATATGGCAATTACATTATGAATTTATAACACCTATATTAATTGAACCCATATGTGTGAGTTCATTCCTTCCCCAAAATGATACTTCCACATAGCTAGGGGTGCACCGAACAGTGTATTTAGTATTCAGCTGAATAGAGAATAGTGCGGCAAGAATTCGGGCAAAGTTGAATATAGGCCAAAGACACTGAAATGTATACGGATGTTCCCATGTGTCCTTTATGTTTCTCCATTTTAATCAACTTATCAACCCTATTTAAAGCATACAATCTTTAGAAAAGAACAGATAAACAAAAAAGCAGGGGCCAAATGCACAGAAATCTGTTGCAAATGGAAAAACCACTGCTACTCAAAGTAGTAAGTTTGCAAATGCTAACGGATAGGTTGCAAAGAACAGAATGGACGTTGAACATTGCAATTGCCATTCGGAATCGCACACGTTGATCTATGGAAAGTTTCAAGTACCATATCTGCAATGTGAGTTCCGAACCTTAGACAGCAGCTGATCCATGTTTTCTGTCTGTTCGTGCAGGATGCGAGTCAAGGGTACAAGTGAGGTGAGTGGGCTTCACGAACCCAACTATTTCCCCTGCCCCTCCTCAAAGGCCAAATGAGTGAGAGAACTCTTCCAGAGAGGCAGATGGGACCAGAGCAGGGTGATCACGTGTACGAAAGCCTGACATGTGACTGAATCTGACTAAACCCTCCAAGCTCTAATGTGGCATAGGCCTGTAAGGCAGTGGCACAATTACACCAAATAACAACCTGCACCCACCTACCCCACGCCTTCCCACCACACTGGATGATGCAGGGCTCTGTATTATTCTATGACACTAACTCTTGAACTTTCAACCAACAACACCAGCAGGCCCAGTGCTCTGTATTTCTGCTTGTCCACTGAGAAGAGTGCTCTCATCTCTCACATACTTCTGGCCTGTTGTGCAATGTGAGAGATTTTGCAATAAGCAAGATCTCTTAAGTGACTGACTCATCGCCAGCCCTATTGATCTAGAAGAGGCAACTTGCCTGTTGAGAAGTCTTCCAACTGTGCTCCCCTCCTACCAATTTCACAAACAGAGCATAACTCTTTGACTATATCCCATACAGAGTTCTCTCACCTATGTCTAAATATACCCTCTGTCAGACTGGCAAACAGGGGAACTTGAGAGATTTCCCAACACAACGTTCCTCTCAGAGGCCTCCTAAACGGGGACATGTCAGTCGGGTTGACAACTTTCTGTTTCAGCCTTACTGGTCGCCACTATCTGTTGTGAATTATAACGTTTTTCCATTGTAATTTCCCATCAGAACAGACCATGCTCACCTCTCACTTACTCTCAACGCCCCTCCTCTCCAGTACACACACCTATTCACCTTAGTCTGATATTTAATCGGAAATACTGTCAGTTCTCTTTTGTAGCCTATCCTCCATTTTGACTTCTCTGAGTTGTTTCATTGCATTTACATGAGCAGACAATGTTTTCAGCAGGAGTCGAATATTGAGAAACTATTCCGTCGGAATTCAGCCGAAAACGTACTCAAAACTGGTGTTTGGCAGACCCCCTACATAAAGCAAATTTACTTTTTAGGAAATGCTCGACTCATCGACAGAAACACTTTAAGAATTTTGCTGACTAATCACATCACAACACAACAAAAGAACAAACTACCTTTGGCCGAGCGCATTTCTTTATTCATCCAGAATTGTTCAGGACTCTCATCTGTTCTCATTTAATAGACATGTTTTACACATTTGGATTATTTTGCTTCTAATTTTTTGTATAACTTATTTTTTGACTAGACACTACACCTTAACCCAAAGTAAGTATTTCAGTGAATGTACTAATTGACATTGTGTGTAAATGGAAATATAGAGTAAGTAGCCTTACAAAAAGCAAATGTTTGCCTTTGAGAGTTGTAGAAGAGATCTGCAAGTACCACTACTACAGCCCAGTAGCCTATGTGGCGTGGGCTCTGCATCGCCTACAAACTCTGCCACCACTTACCTATGTAGTGTGACAGGCGGGTGAAAACACAATTTTTACGACAAACAAAATAAAACCTCACAGCAAAAGAAAACAACTCCCCCTGCCCAAAACTCAACGAAATAGGTATACAAACACACAAAGGAAAGAAATTGAATAAAGGAAAGGAAACTAACTATAAGATGCCACCACCTGGGTAGGCCATGTCTAGCCTCGCACCCAAACTGGCCAATCATGACCTCCATATGGTCCAGCCTTTTTTTCTTTTTCTTTTAGTGGATTGGTTAACCAAGTAACCTTACACTTACAAGCGCAATATCAAACTACCAGCATTACATGTCGTTTCATTCCTCATCCTAAACACAGTGTTAAACTATGATAAAATACATTGCTGAAATACCTTAAGTAACATTTATACTAAACCATCCATAACATAGGTAAATGAGCAACTTAGTTAAAACAGATACAAAAATGGCAATTTTAAATTAATAATGTTAGCAACACTCAATCTTAAACAAAACAACAATAGATAGAGCATTTCCTTCGCCACTCGAGAACCTATACTAAAAGTCCTGAGTGGAAAGCCACCAACCATTCTGCACATATTTACCAAAATATTGCTCACTTAAAAGGCCCAGTACAGAGCAATCAATCACTAGGTGTTCAAGTTTTTGCATCAAAGTACAGTCACATAAACTACAGGACTTTGAAGTAGGACCAGTCCTCCCTCTAAAAGAACCTATCTCTCCGGTAGGGAATAGGTTTGATCTAAATCTAAGAAAATGTCCCCTCGGTGTAGAGTTTTCAAATTTTAACAGATAGCGGGTCAAGTCCCCAGTGGTTTATCCATCTAAACATAAACTGGAGTCGACGTTTAACACCCACATCTGCTCAATGGTGCTCATTCAATCCCTTAAGAACAGACATTGCTTAACTTTAATTGGATTCAAACAAGGTCCTGTTTTGTTTGCTCAGTCTCAGCTAGGACTGCCTCAACTCTACTACAAAAAGTCTTTAGGGGAGCTATGTTATTCTCCAGCAATTCTGTCTTTAAGTCTATGATGAAGGAGTTGCTTTTGGGTACCAGTATGTTTCTGTAAAAGGCAAGAACTTTCCATTCCAGCCACCTTCACATGGAAGTTATCCTAATTCATACCTTAGAGCTCCCATTGAAATTAAGTGAGGAATATTCAAAACATTTTTCCAGAGAGCAGATTCTATAACTTTCCAATTTATGTTAGATGTGACATTAAATATTTCTTGAAAGAAGGAAAATTGGACAAATGTGGCACACCTTATTAGTGCAGATGTTAGTGTGTGAGATTATTACCCAAGTAAGACATTTAAGGGATATAGGAAATAGATATGAGGTGCAGAGGAGAGATAAGCAACCTTGACACCTACGTTGCACAAAGGATTAAAATATTAAATATTTCTTGACCATAGAAGAGCCGGAACAACTTTACACTTATAACAATTGATCATAGGTATTATGGAAAATTGACAGTATCACAAATTTAAGTCTCTTCATCTGCGGTACAAACTTAAGTACTTTCTCCTTAAGTCTTAATGACCATATTTTAACAGAGGTATTAACATACACTGTGAAGCCCAAATAGGCTACCGACAAAGAAGGAGTCATTCCACATTCCAAGTATAACCAAATGTTATACAGTTGTTCAATGTAAATCTCATAATTGTAGTCTTAACCGGATTGATTTTTAAATCATTCACCTTAGCATAGTTGCAACTCGCATTTATCAGCTGCTGCAGCCATGAGGTGTATGATGAAATAGGACTACCTCACTGCATCATTCGCAGCCTATCGATTTTTGACTATGCATCCCTACCACAAACCAAACCCCTTGAAACTTGAATTTTCTCCATCAAGGATCCCTGCATATTCAGCCTAACCTGAAGGCGTGTTAACTCATGCAGATAAATCAGTATAAAAATATGTGGTTGGGAATGTTCCATGACATCAAAGGCCGACTAACCATGTCAAAGTCCTGCGAGAAGTTTATTGAGACCAAATATATTATATTTGTTCTTTTATAACACCCTTAATACCAGAGATTGGTTTCTAAGTGCGGGATCGGGATTCAAAACTGTGTTGCGCTGCGTTGTCTTGCTTCCAAGAAAAACATGTTGCCCCTGAGCTCCCCAAATATAGGGGGGCACCTCTTTCCCACGTCTTCTCCTGTGAACAACATATGATAAAACCATTCAATAAGATTCCCACATGTTTCCTTAATCCCAGCTGATACTTAACCTACCTGTACTACTACCTATGCCTCAAGTTCTCTAAATACAAAATAGGCAAAGATTTTACTTTTGGGATAAAATAACGCAATTGGCCGGTATTTAAGTGGGATAGAGTGGTCTTCTTTTTTGTATTTTGGAATTATCAAGGAGTTTTTCCAAGATGGTGTGGTGGGTTTGCTCGTTAAGATGTTTGCAAATAATAGGAATACTATTTTCACTGATAGGGTGGAGTCAGACTTAATACCAAAGTTACTTAACCCATTCAAGCTTGAAGTTCTTGAATTCAAGAGGTTTAAAATTCTTTCCTCAATGTTATCAATTTATATTACAAGATTCCAGTTCACATCTGTAACTACGGGTGAGATCTGCATGTTTGTACAATTATACATTTTTATAAAATGAGCTTTCCAAATTTCCTCCGTAATCGAGTTACATTGGACAATCTGGTTCCCTTGGGATCGGTTATTAGTAATATCACAATAGCTGCAGGAATCTGTATGCATGATCACCTGGAGCATAAATTCGCTATCCTTTTGCTTGAACATATAGCAGTAATCTTTAAGCCAATTTTTATAGGCCCTTTTCAATTTCATACTTTCTAAACTTCTATGCTCCCTCGTAAACTGCTGATACCAAAGCCTATTCAAATTCTTCCGCAATAGGGCTTTTTTTACCTGCACTACATTGTCATATCAATGGACCGTTTGTCATTTCACATATGTATTCTTACCTGTTACTAATTTCTTTTCAACTAAATACTGCTCAAACCCCTCACCTATATTAATCTATTGTTTTTCCTCCTAACTCAAGTGTTCAAATGAGGATCTTAGTCTTTACATTCAGAATCCATCTAGTCAATTGATTACAGTTTATCACCAGATTCCTCAAAACTCGAGCAGTCTGCGTCAATAATACCAAATTAAAAAAATGCTCTCAGCAGTTTATGATCTCTGGCATTAGTATCTAAAATCACAAATTCATAACAAATGATGAAATGAATCCCCTGATAACTCAAGATAGTTAATGTGTGAAGACAACGAACCATTCTTCTAAGTTGCTCAAGCCAGTGTGTCCCAAATAACACAGCAATTTACCATCCAGATATTTCTTTCTGCAAAAAAGCTAACCATAACCTCCCATTTTATTCCTCTAGTACCGTCAGATGCTAATGGATCATCATCGTTCGGTTATCGACAATACACGTTTTTGCACTTTCCCTGAGGGTTGTGGCATTAGCTCTGGCCCGTCAGGTTTTTGGTGGTACGGGTTGGGTATCTCTTTTTCCTTCCTGAGGGTTCCATCAAGACTGCCGTCAGTTTGCAAGGTATAAGTTCTGCATCATTGTAAACTTCTTTATCCACAGTGACTTCCACACACTGCTATAGCATCCCAGCTGTGGCTCAGGATCACTTCCATCTCAGAAAAGGGATAGCAGGGTACGCTGTAGTGTAGTATATCATAAATGTTTTGAGGTTAGAGTTTTCTGCAGAGGTTAGAGTTTCTTTTCAAAAAGCATAATATGAATCTTTGGTATTGAAATAAATGTTTGCATTACTATCTTTTGTGAAATTATAATAAGATGTGCTTAAAGGCAGGGAGTTATTTAGTCTTAGCCTTATCTAGCAGCTTCACATTTCATACTTTTGAATGAATGCTTCATTCACACAACTTACAAAGATGAACCAGGTCCACATATCAATGTAAGGTGAAGATGGTGTCAAGAGCCGCTCTTATATAACACTGGGTTCTGGGCGATTGATGGACAACCCTTTCATCATGAATGGTCATTTTCACCATCGCCTCATGGGAAATGTCTTCTGATATTACATTTTGCTACTTTTCACAATGAATATAGATGAAGTCTATTTTCCTTTTGCTCCCCGCCTTTACTAAAAGTACTATTTTGCTTCAAAGAAGCTATGAAAAACCCCAGAGACTGACCCTAGGCATCTGTGTTCTACTGAAAAGGCTGAAGAAAGCACATATTCTTTAGCTTGTCAAATAGAAAATATCCAAAGAGAACACAAATGCAGTTCTTAGCTGGCCTTTTCCGCTATGGACATATAAAAGGTGTTTACTCTAGGACCTTCCGCCTTTATGGAAGGAGAAGATCCATGGACCAGGCTTTCTCTATTACACAGAGACAAGTCATCCAACTAAGGGCGACATGAGTTTGGAAAGATGATGAAAAAGGTGGGGGCTATAAATGAGACTCTTCGGTGGGGGGGGTCTTTGCTTTTAGCATACATACTCCGTGCATTTATCTGCCAATGACAATAGCTGCCTGCTACATCCTCTTTGCTGCGTGATGTGCCTGTCAAAACAGTGCATTGCTTGGCGATACATGTAAGAGGTCCTGTTCCCTACTCCTAATGGCCTGAATACAATTGGCTGCAAGTGGAGCATGGATTCACATTGTAGTCTTCAAACCAAGCGATAATCTGTTGCTATGCAACACGAGAGAACAGGGAACTTTTCAGGCATAAAATAGTAAAGATAATATGATTACTATGTACAATGGAACTGAAGTATAATTCCTAAGATCTATTTCATTTCAGATATGTTGGGAGATTAGCTCAGTAAATTATTGGGAATTCTACATATACTGAGAAAGGGATATTATACCTTTCTACTAAAATCTCATATTAATATACGCTAATGAAAATTAGCACCCAAAGCTAGGGCCAGCCAATCAGGAAATCTCTGATCTCAGCCCGGGTTCCACAGAACCTGCAGGCTGCAATGCCCGCCTTGGGGCACCATCTTCACCCCACACTCCAGTATTTTATTTTATTCATTTCCCAACCCCCTTCACCTGCCCCACTTACTTTATTGTTGTGGCAGCGGCACCAGCTGCCACCTCTGCAGCTTCTCTTCTCCCTTTTCCAGCTGCAATGGTAATAGAATAGGGGCTCCCCACAGAGTCCTGCCTTCTACAACCATGGCGGCCATTTTGGATACGTATTTTCATTCATTGAACTGACGCACGTGGCAGCTTTGCTTGGGGTGTTAACTCGGGCTGCTGGGCCGTTACCCCCTTTGCCCCCTGTTCCAACCCTTGGAAAGGGTGTTAACGCCACTGCAATATATTTTTTTTTACACTTTTATTTATTTAGCTTGACAGCACAAAAAAAAGCGAGCAATTTTCGAGGCAGGTAAAAATCATATACATTGCAAGCAGTACAGGTACAGAGTGTCAATATATGTCCTGATTATGAACATGGGGGATATCCACAGTGCAGGTGAGGAGCTGGAGAACTGGTGATTCAAGAGGCAGTTAGGGGGGAGGGAGGGAGGGGGCTGGAGATTCAACATCTGAAACAGTACATGTGGAGGGCATATAGGACCGAAACTTTGACCAAATGACTCTGGGCCTCAAATGAGTTGGCTGTTGAATAGCCCAGGATTCTTCAGTATCTGAGGCCCATGTAGCCGCCCTGAGCCACTGTGCGTGAGTGGATGGTACGGGCCGGAGCCAGCAAAGTAGGATGCAGCATACTGCGAGTAGCATGCAGACACCAGCCAGTTTCTTAGAATCACGGCGTAGCTCAGGGAAGTCATGGAAGAGACACCGCATTGCAGACGGAGTGATGGGGTGATCCAGGATAGTTGACATGGTGGAACATATTGCACCCCAAAACTGCGCAAGGCGAGGACAGGACCAGATCATGTGGATAGATAGCATTGTCAAAGCCACACATGGGGCATCTTGGGGAGTGGTCATTCGACATATGGAGTAGTCTGCTCGGGGTGTAGTGGTATCTGTGGAGTACCTTGAACTGAATCAACTTGAAGTGGGAATTGAAGGATACTTTATGAATGCATGCACACATAAGGGCCCAACGTTCATCGGTCACCTCCACCCCCAGGTCGTCCTCCCATGCGTGTCTCAGTTTAGTGAATGCAGGGGTAGATCTGGCGTGCAGCAGGGCATAAAGTCTAGATACCTTACCCCTCGAGGGAGTGGAAGCAGATAGCTCTGTGACTACAGAGTCATCAGATGAGTATTGGAGCAATGCAGATTATTTCCGTCAAAGGGACAGTGGGAGGTCCGGCCATTCAATAAAGCTACCCTGTTCAAAAATGTCCCGGACCCGTTCAAAGCCTGCTTCGGCCCACCGGCGCACGATGAGTGGTGTTATATGCGGGATCTCCGGGAGGAAGTTCCAAAGTGGTAGGTCACCATGAAAAGGGTGGGTCGTGGCTAGTAGTTTCCAGGTCTTAGATAGGGCAAGGGATGTGCAAGCTACAGAATCAAGTGAGTCTAGGACTACTGGCATGGGTGTGAGAACTAGAGAGCGGATATCTCAATCGCTGACCGCCAATCTCTCGAGCCTGACGTGGGGAGGAGGATCCGATGTATTGAACCAGTGTGAGGCAAATTGGGCTTGCGCCACAAGCCAGTATCTGAGGAAGTCAGGAGCACCGAAGCCACCAACTCCATATGGGTGGCTAAGGTCCCAAGTTTAAGTCGAACCGTGCCTGAATGCCACAAAAAGGTGTTGAGAGTGCAAGTTAACGCCTGGAAAAAGCCCTCACTCGGCCACTGGGTGATGTTAGTGAACCTATACAGGAGCTGGGGTAGTACCACCATCTTTAGTATCCCTATCCTGCTTGCAAGTGAGATTGGGAGTCTCATCCAGCCCAGCGTCTTTACTGCAAGGTTCGTGAAGCATTTCTGATAGTTTTCTTCAAAGACCGACTCAGACTGGCGAGCCACTTCTATACCGAGATAAGTGAACTTTGATTGGGCCCATGTGAATCCCATGGTGTCAGGGGTGGGGGATGTGTGCAGTCAGTGGCCCTCATTCCGAGTTTTGAGGTAGCCATGGCGCTATTAGCGCCATGGATGCCTCCAAAATCGGTCCGACTCCGGTCTGGTGAAGGGAGTAATGACCGGTCCAGTCTGAGGTCGGCAAGACCAGTAATTCCCCATTCAGCAGAGCCATTCCCCATTCCCATTTGAGCCCCCATAGGGCTCAATGGGAAGGGCGAAGGCAGCAATAACGGTACCGCTAATTGTGGTACTATTATTGACCCCGGTATCCCTTTGCGGGTCTCGTCCTTAACGCCTGCTAAAACCAGGCGTTAAGGGAAGGACCCACAAAGGGACATTGGAATAGGGAACAAAGGGATTACCGGCACCGGTGTCATTACCGGTGCCCGGTATCCCTTTGCGCCCAGTTTGTAATGACCCCCAGTGAGTGGGAAAAGGGTGGATTTGGAGCAGTTTACTTTGAGCCCAGAGATGCGCCAAAGTGGACAACATCTTCCAATATCGGGGTTAAGTTGGGGGCGGGGGAACAAATGAAGAGCAGGAGAGCAGGGCATCATCAGCATATAGAGAAATGGTGTCTGATTGGGCAGCAGTACGTAAGCCTCTGTGTGCATGGGATTGACGCATCATATCCGCAAACGGTTCCATCGCTATGGCGAAGACTAAGGGAGAGAAGGGGCAGCCCTGTCTCGTCCCTCTGGCAATTCGAAAAAGGGAAGAGCATCTGTCCTCAGTGCGGACCCTGGCCACTGGGTCAGAATATAACAGCCTAACCCAGGAGAGGAAGCTGGGACCAAATTTGCATTTTTCGAGGACCTGCCGGAGGTAGTTCCACGACACAGAGTCAAATGCTTTTTGCAAATCGAGCGTGGCAGCTACTGCATGAACATTTGGGTTGATACTACTTATTATGTTGAAGAGCCATCTCAAGTTCAGGGAGGTGGAGTGTCCCGGGATAAAACCTGCTTGATCTGGGTGAATAATGTGCGGCATGAAGAGGGCCAATAGTTTGGCGTAGATTTTAACATCACAGTTAATAAGTGAAAGGGGACGGTATGAGCCGCATTGGGTGGGGGGTTTGCCGGGCTTAAGTAAGACCGTTATTATGGCTTCACGGAGAGAAGGGCGAAGCTTGCCCACTTCCACTGATTCCTCCCAAAGGGCCATCAGATGAGGGCGTAGGAGCAATTTGAAGTGTTTGTAAAATTCAATGGGGATGCCATCTGAGCCTGGGGATTTGCCTGATGATAGTGAATCTATTGCTTCTGAGAACTCCTCGGGGTGAACGGTCTCTCGAGGCAACTAATGGTTTCGGGGGAGAGGATTGAGAGGTTAAGGCTGTGTAGGTAGGAATCAATCTCCACTGTCGGGACACTCTCAGCGGTTGCATAAAGGGATTCATAGAAGGCTAGAAATTCGGAGTTCATGTCTTGTGGTAATGTGGCCAAGGTGCCATCGGGTCTTTCCACTCCTTGGATGTGTGGGGAGCCAAACTCACGGCGAAGAAGCCTGGCAAGGATGCGACCTGGACGTTCGCTCTCACCGTACTTTATAGTGAGGCCAGGGGTGTCTAAGAATTTCAGCTCATGGTCTGCAAGAGAGCGAAACGTGTCGAGTTCCGTGCCTAGGGATGCTAGGATTTCAGGGGTTTGATGTAGTGCATATTGGGATTCAAGGGTGGCAAGTGCGGCTTTGCTGTTTACGATGTCCCCCCGAATTACTTTCAGGATGCCATTTTCTTTGGATAGGGCAATACCCCTGATGTAAGCTTTAAATGATTCCCTAGGGTGGCCTGTGACGACACCAAATTAGTATTGATCTAGAAGAAATCCTCAATGGCAGTCTCCAGTTCGGAGCTAAAGACAGTGTCCAGAAGAGAGTGAGGTTTCATTTTCCATTGCCTAATACGGTCACGATCTGGACCCTAGCAAAGTGAGATGGTCACCGGCCAGTGGTCGGGGAAGGTTCTAGGGAGAATCGTTAAGCGTGACAACTGTCATGACCACGGGGTTTTCCCATAGAATTTCCCCCAAGAAGTCTTGGGCGGTGGTGTACCATTCCTGGGCTAAGAGCAGAAAGAACACTGTGGCCAATTGCAATTCAGGCATTTCCTCATCGCTCAATATGGCCGCCATGCAGTCTTCCTTGATTACTGCAGTGTAGTCTAGTTGTGTTAGCTCTGCGAGTATTTAAGCCCCTCCCCTTTGTTGTGCTGCACTCCGCGTCCTCTTGCTGTCTCAGCGGACGCTTACCGCAGTTCATCTACTGACAGGAATTCCACTGTCCCCTGTACTCCTTTGTTCCCCTATAATAGTTCTGCCCGCTGCATTCACAGTCTTCTCCTTCCGTAGTTCCATATCTCATTTGTTTTTGTCTCTCATCCTGTCCCTCCTGTTGCGTGTGCCCTGTGAGGAATTGGCGTTCTTCTGTGAGAAAAGTGTTCAGGAGAAGTCTTCCTGCCGTCTCCTACTTACCGCAAGTATCGCTCTCATGTCAAGCATTGTTAATGTGTTACAGCTCCTAATAGCGCAGCCTTTGTTTTGTTTATGAGCGTTGGTATGTTTTAGCCGCACTTCGCTCTGCATAGCATTACGGAGTCTGTGGGTTGCGTGTGGGAATTTGTTTCAACAATATTGGCGCATTTATTGTCACAGTTGTCACATTAGTCCATGGCATGAGCGTGTGCACCGTGTCAAACCATTACCATTAGTTTACCATTGACGCCTTGTGCTCCAAGTTACCTTTGGCGTTTTGTGTGAGGAAAGAAATTAGCATAGTGAGTCTCTTGACAGGAATAGCTCTATTGAGGTGTTTGTTCGAGCGTTAGGGTGAAACTCACTCATTTACCCCCAGGCAGTGTGTGGAACATTTTGAGGTAATTTACTGGTGTAGGTAGCATTTCCTTCAGGATTGGAGTTAGCACCTTCATCACTGTTCACGCACCTTGGTGTCTAGTGTAATCTCCTTAAACATTCCCAGCTGCCTTGGAGAATCTCTTTTTGTTATTGGGAAACTCTTTAGCACCCTTCTAACCAGAGGTAGTGCCTTACCTTCCCACACGCAAAAGGTGCCCTTCTTCAGAACTTGCGCCCCTGCGCAGAAGCAGGATGGAGGGCCCATTACAACATAAACAGAGGTGAGCAAGGTGAAATCAGTAAGGCAAGGGAGGGGTTAACTGCTATTTATACAGAACCCACCATTGACTAGTTCCTGTTACATTCCACAGATTTCTGCTTATAGAAGAAGAAAGTGTTAGTGAGAGAACCACGCACCCAGAGAAGAGTAGTTGGGGTCATCAGGGGTGGTGTTCCCGCAGAGCCCAAGGTAAGCGTTACAACAAGTTCCTTATCAGTATGTCAGATACTAGCCATCTGTCAATTCTTGAGTGTGAGTCATGTACTGAGGAGTAGAAGGAGTAGGAGCGGGAATCAGGGTAAATAAGCCTCCATACATCTATGATCGCAAGTCGGGGAAGAGATGTTAATATAGAGTAGGCTGCTTTGGAGAGTTGACAGGGTCTGGAGCCGGATCTATCTAGGTCCATTTCTAATATTGTATTAAAGTCGCCACCCCATAAGATTAGTATCAGAGGGAAGCTAGGTGTAGGTAAAACTTGATGTTGGGACCATAGATATTTAACAGAACCACCTCCTTATTTTGCAGGGTGCCATGTAGCAACACATATCTGCCCAGGGGGTCAATCTGTGAGAACTTGCAACTAAACGTAAGGCTTCTGTGAATTAGGATCATAACTCCCCGGCTTTGGGTAGAGTAGTTAGTAAAGTACCTTTGAGGGCCCCGCATTTTGGCAAACTTTTCACAGTGTTCAGTGCAAGCATGTGTTTCTTGTAGGATAATGATTTTGACACTGTGACGCTCAGCTTGAAGTTGTAATTGTCTAATTTTCTTAAAGTTACCCAATCCCCGCACATTCCAGCTCATGAACGTTAAGTTATCCTCGATCAACAGTGTAGAGGTATTCATTATTTATTAATACATATCGGAGTGGTGGCCCCCGAGCCCAAGGCACCGGTCAACCACCAACACGAGTAAAACTAACCTGGCACTGCCTCATGCTCTACCCCTTCCATGGATGTCAAGCCTTTTTTAACGTAACACCCAACTCCTCCCACCCACGCACCCCCTCCCCAGACAGAGGAATGATAACCCCATACCTTACTAACCAAATCCAAACCAATGGCAGCAATGCCGGGGGGCCTGTGAACTGGCGTGGTGGCGATGCTCCGGGCTGGGGGTAATTAAGGATAAACATGGTGCCTGAAGAGAAGGTTGTGCGTAACGTAGGTAGGACCTTATGCAGATGGGAACAGTACGGACTTGCAATACTTCAACAATTTACTCATGGCTGGGAAAGAAGATCACCCAGGCCTCTGGGACAGGAAGGTGTCCCGACCTATAAACATTTAACAGAGCGACTTAACAGAAGTGAATAGGCGCTGCAGGAGGGGGTCAGCCGAGGAAGTGCTCATCAATGAACCTGGAGGCCTCCTCCGGGATTGTAAAAAAGACCACCTGGTTGGAGTGTTCAATTCTCAACTTGGTGGGGTATATCATGGAGTATTTGACTCCCAGGTCTCTTAGTCTCTTCTTTACCGCCAGGAAGGTCTTGCGCTCCCATTGAACGGCCACAGAAAAGTCAGGGTACAGATGAATCCTGGTGGATCCTAGCAGCAGTTCACCTTTGGCTCTTGCTGCCCTGAGGAGGGCATATCGGCTGCGGAAGTTTAGGACCCTGGCTATGATGGGCCCTGGAGGTGCACCCAGCTTGGGTCTAGTTGTTAAGGCACGGTGGGTTCTCTTTTTCGCAAACTGTGGAGAAAGCTTTGGAGAATCAAGAAGTGTTAGTAGTGTGCGCTCAACGTAGACCTCCATGGGTTCCTTGATGCCATCTTCGGGCACTCCGATAATGCGAAGATTATTACGCCTCGAATGCGATTCGAGGCCCTCGTTCTTTTTCTGAACCTCAAGGACTCGGCTAGAGAGCGAGGAGACTTCCACCCGGACGGAGCCCAGGTCATCCTCGGTGGTACTCACCCTTGTCTCGATCTCAGCCACCCGGCCATCGGTCCTCTCGACGTGAGCTTTGATAGAGGATATGGTGCCATTCATGTCATTGAGTATGGAGTGGAGCGTAGTGAAGCCCTCGCGGATATATTCCATCATTTTATGGGAGTCTATGGGATCCAAGGGCGTTGAAGTAGTCGGCTCGTGTTCCGGTGCCCCCTCAGCTGATCTCGACAGTGTTTTTGTGAACATGTTGATGGAGCACTGTTTTTTTCCCTGCTCCTTTAGTCAAGGTGTCAGCCTGGGGATACCCTACATGCCTGGGCTGGGAGGGGGGGAACTGAGGTGAACCAAGAGGGAGGCAGATCACAGGCAGCAGTCCGAGAGGCCAGTAGGGGTGGTCAGGGTGCCCTGCGGCTCTTAAACGTGATGTAGAGGTTCAACTAGCTAGTAGGTAGTGGGGCCACAGGACCTCAAATGATCATCCTCTAACCAGAGTTGGGAGGGCAATCCATGCGGTAGTTAAGTAGATGTGACTGGTGCTCGGTGGGTAGATTCTCTGATGAAAACTGACAATAACGTTCCTGGTTGGTGACTGAGAGCAGGCAGACTATGTTTAGCAGGGGGGTCAAGCAAGCGGCAGCGTTGTAGGCTCAGGGGTGCCCGAGTGGGAGGGCAGGGAGACTCTTGATGTCCAGAAGCAGGGCAGCTGGGTATCCCAGTAGAGAGTTGGGGGTGGGTAGTGAGCACCCAGCACACCAGCAGAGAGGTGACCGCGACAGACACCAGCAGAGCGCACCAGCATCTGACTCTCAAGCCACAGGCTAGCCAGGTAATTCAAGAAATTCAGGTGCTGTGCGTTGAGCAGGGGCGCGGATGCATGACGTGTAATCACCCCCAATCCACTGGGCTTTGAGTTCCAGGCTTCCAACCAGCGCCTGAAGGAGGGGGGTTTGGGAAGCCCAGGCACACAACACTGACCCCCACACGATTGCCACAATTCAGGGCCCGCGTGCCCAGGTAGTGAGCAGTAGGTAGCACAGTCGCTGAAAACAAATCTGGGGTCGTGGTAGGTCAAAGAGACCCCCAATTATCACCAAAGGGCACCATTGGAACGCCCGCATATTAGTTGGGCCTGGGCTGCCCGGGGGCCCTGCGCCCCCCAGAAGCGTCCGCCAGGTTGCACTGAGAGCCCGGGCCCCCCCGGACCACGGCAGCTGAAGGCCAGGTGAAGGCAGGGCCCCCATCTCACAGCATGTTGTAGGCTGATAAGGATGGTTGTGCCCCCAGGAGGGGGGCGGTCGAGACTGATGAGGGTATCACGGTGGGGAAGGAGGGCTAGGGCTCCCGGGGCCCGGGGACTCACCACGGCCGCCGGAGGATTAGTGTTCTGCCTGGCAGGGAGCGCAGCCTCAATCCACTCAAGGCCCCGGACATAGCGGAGGCCACCTGTCGCAGCACACCACCCAGGAGGGGTGGCTGAGCAGGCAGCTCAGCGTCAGGGTCCTGCCGCAGAGTCCAGATGCAGGAGCTGGTGAAGATGTGGCTGCCACGGCTGGTGCTCCCCCGCAGGGCTCGGCGGACGCCGGCGGCAAGGGGAAGAGGCCACGGCAGAGCGGAAGCAGCGCCCCTCCTCCAAACCAGGCCGCAGATCTTCGGGCTCGGCGGCCAGCACTGCTGCAAGGGGAGATCGGATCGGGGCAGCGCAGCCCCCGGTCCAAATTTGCTGGGCTGTAACTCAGCACAGGAGCAGATTTCCATCCCGATGCTCGGCCAGGACCCCACTCGGGTTCCCAGCTGCACGCTCCGACAGTTGGTGCAGGATTGTATAGCGCACCGGAGCAGGATACAAGAAGAAAGGAGCCTCCAGCTCGGAGCTCTCGGTTAAGCAGCCATCTTCAGCAAGCGCAACAGCGCCCCCCCAACGCCACTGTATTTTTTAAATAAAAAAGTACACATTCCCCAAAAAGACTTGCTGAAAGAAGGAACATTACGGTTATAATTTAAATCTCAAAATCCTCTGTAATCCATTCACTTGTGATTAGTAATTCTGGGCTGAGCTATTCAACCAAATCCCAAAACGGTTTATGGTCATAAAACCGAAATTAGAAATCTCGAACAAAAAAAATTCACGAAAAAAAAGGCCGAAAAAAAAAATATCGAATTTGTTTTATGACGTTTTTTTTTCGAAATGGGGGAGTTCCCCCCTAGCCCCCCTTTTTTCTATTTTTTTTATTTTAACCCTTTTTTTTACTTACCTGACCCAAAAAATACATATATATAAAAAAATAATAAATTCGATATTTTCTTTTTCGCCCTTTTTTTTCGAGATTTTTGTTATTCAGGATTTTTTTTTCGGCCTTTTAACCGACCACCTCCCAAAACACCTGCATTTTCACCTGTTCGAGTATCCTGAACTTCCTGAACTTTTAAGAGGTTCTGGTACTCATGTTTGGGCAATAAGCTTTGCCTGGGGCTATATATAAGGGACTCCGCTGGAAATCTTTGAGAGAGGGGGAGAGTGGTGTGGACTGGAGTCTGTTGCTATTTGAGAGCTGGACAATTTTACTATTTTTTAGGTAGTACCTTGTGGACTTTTAAACAAAACGTCATTGCATGTTGTGCATTTAGTATATTTTCAAGGAGTGACAGACAGCAGTAAACATGTAAAAGTACATTAAACGTTAGGTTATAGAAGAAAACTGGGGTCAGGGGATTTAGGCAGCACTCAATAGAATATAATTGTATTTATTCTTTTTGCAAACATCTTGAAAAGCAATCTGCATTTCACAGAAAGGCAGGCTTGCCTTTGGGAATTGTTTCTTGAGAGATTTCCCTTTCTTTTCCAGGTACCTCAACAATTTACTTTGCATATATGCAATGGGTCTGCTTGATTGAACACATGATTTTGTGCGTGCGTGTGTGCGTGCGGGTGCACACACACACACACACACACACATACACACACACACACACACACACATAGTAAACATTTGGGAGCTGTTGGAAAATTGGTTGGAGGCGGTGATGATAGTTAGTGGACATTAGTGGCAGATTAATAGGTTACATGACACAACATAGCACCTACTTGAGAGCAATAGGATTCACAAGGAACTTGATGTAACACATGAACATTTCAGCTACTGTTAGTAGTTGAGCTGAAGTGATGTGCAGGATAACACACTACCTCTTTTTGAATAAGACTCCACCAGGGCTTCCAGTTTTTGTGGGGTTTGAGGCAAAAACCAGCATCAATAAAGATGTCCTGAACGCCAGCTGCCAAACGTGGGAGTGGGAGAGGAAGGTGCCGTGGAAATGCTGTATGGTTCACATCAGAAAAAGTAGCTAATTCATTTTCTGGGGATGCATGAATACTGCATAATACGACAGCACAGCGTCATTCAGTACCCACAAGCTAGACATCAAACAATGTCAGCTCTGACTTTACTGCAGCCAGCCCGAACCCCAACCTCCCTAAGGTCAGACTCTGGCATCAGTAGGGCTGTATCGCGTGCACTCTTGTTGCAACAGGGCAGCATATAAATCCAAGCTTCGCTGGGGCATGTTAAGGTGCCAACTGAAGGGCCTGTATCCATGGCAGAAGTAGGAAGTCTTCTTGAGGAGGGTGTTTGGATTTGCCGCCCCCTACAGTTGGCCAGGGTCCTTAGAACTATGCCCAATTTACTTAGTGGAGCAGAATGTTTCTCAGGCTTGTAAGCCCACTACATCCCCCACTCCTTTGACTCATTTTGCCTCTGATTTCAATGATGGCACTGGTGGTGATGATGATGAGGGTAATTATAACAACCAAGACATTAACTACGCCTCTTCCCGTAAGAGTACATGTGGAGTGTTTCATTTATGGCTATAAGCCTATAAGCACAGATACTGAGTACAATCTGTGAGGAACCTGAGAGCATCCTCCATCCTACCCGCCCTGTATCTTGCTCTCAGGTGGCCAGAGAAAGGCCATCACTCTTGGATTGTGACCCCGGGGGTGGATATGTGAGGGAGAACCACATGGGTGGAGGGGCCTTGTGGAGCGAGGAGAGTATTTCCTTAGTTGAGGCTTGGTATACCCCTTTCCCTTGTCAGAATGAACCCTACCGCCTCCCTGCCTTCGTAGGTTCTTGTCAGTCTTTTCCTCTTTCACACATTCAAACTGTCCTACAATCATATTCCTTTAATACTCGGATGAGAAACAGGCAACTGGGAGCTATGCAGTCCCCCATCCCATTCATTCACACCACATTGGTACTGAGACGAGGAAGAGGACTATGGAGGAATACTATTCCAATGGCCTGGCATGTCCCACTGATAGATTCAACTATGATCAAGCAAAGGACTTGCACCTGCAACCAATTAAGAGGCTACAGGTGCATAAAATGAGGGACCGCCAGAAAGAATAGAGAAACCCACCTGGTGAGAAGAAAGCAGCGACTCAGCATGGAGCAGGCAGGAGAGGGGCCAGCGAAAAGGACACTGTGTGTTGCAGGATGGTGAGAGGGATGCCAGGGCCCGAACGGCCCACGAGAGGTTTGAGACACCTGAAGTCTCCTATCCCATGTGTCCACAGCCAGAGCTGTGGGACAGAGAAGATTACAGATTGCTGCAGACTGCTTCATCAAGGTTCAAAGATGGTGAGCTCTGCTCGCCGGAACTCCCAACAAGAACAAGGTGAGTGAGAGAAAGACGGAGAGGAGAACGAAGATGCCCGGGTTGTGGCTGAACACCGGTGAGTGAAAGAAAGGTAAGACTCATACCGGGGCACTCCAGGTGCTGGAAATGGGCAGATGGAAATGCTGATGAAAAGGAAACTTATAATAATTGGTTTTGAAGACCGAATGGAAGAGTTTTGAACACAGAACAAGCTGCAAAGTACTTTTGAAATGCAACAAGGATTATTGAATACTGAACTAAAACAATGTATGAAAATTATATGAACATACTGCATGAGTGCCCCCCCTTTCTTTGTCTTGTGGTACCTTGAAAGACCTTTTGTTGGATAAGCACTTTACAAATATCCAATAAAAAAAATAAAGTGATGTGCATTTATAAATGCAGTGAAAACAAGTAATAAGCACTGACGGACAAAGTGAAAGTATGAACAAAGTGAAAGCCAGTAATGAGCACTTATGAATCAAATTGGAAGCAAGTGATAAGGACTAATGAACAGTGTGAATGCAAGGTGGTGGAAAGGAATAAACACCACAAAGTGAGATGTGTGAAATTCATGTTGTGGCATAGTCAAGAGACTGACAAGGAAAAACTGAATTGAATATGGACTAATGACACAGGTTCAGAGAGAAAGCCTGTGTTGGCAAGGAAAGCCAAGAGCATAACAAAGTGCCAAGGGTTATCGGTTGCGTGACCTGTAATGGGTGGACCATGTGGTCTGACAACTGCGCCTAGACCGAGTAACCCCTACTTGGAAAGAACCAAGGAAATTTAAAATACAGAAGCTGTTTCTCTAACTGCTGAAGTGAAGGAAGAAAGGAACAATGTGTGTGCACTATTGAAAAGCCTGAATCGTTACAAAGTTGATTTGGAATTATTATTGAAAGCTGAGAGATTTGAATTGACTGTGGTGTTGAAGCTGGAAGAGCTGCCTTCTTAGGGAAGGGAACCCAGAGACTTTGTGAACTGTTTTGAACTTAGGGAAGTGAACACTAAGACCTTTGTGAACTGTGTTGGACTTGGGGAAGGGAACCCTGAGGCCTGTTGGAACTGTTTTGAACTTGGGCAGAAGGAAGCTGAAAAGCAAGCCAGGAGCTGGAATACACTCAGAAACATATGCTGGAACACTGTTTCTTTTGTTGCTGACATCCCTACACATTGTATATCTTTAGTTGTTAGGTCAAATGTAGGTTTTGGACACAGACAACCTTTTGAGTTGAATTTAATGACACAGACTATCCTTACTTTCTTTAGGTAGGGAAATCCCACTTTAGCATAGGGCAAGGTAGGCCTTACTCCATCCTGACATTTAAGAAAAATTAAGCATTTTGTAGAAAAGTGAATCTGTTGTCTGTGTCTTACTTCATAATGCCTTCACACACCCCAACAGTGACCAAGATGGAAGGTTGGAGGAGCAAGCAAAGCCTTATAGGTTAGCTCCAACCACGAACCCCACACTGGGCCAGTGTGTAGAAATTCTACCACAAAGTACTCATCAGGAATAGACTTTCCTTACAACAACTGAAAGTGGCAGTGGTGCATTAGAACAATCAAAGATAGCACTTACCATACCATCATAGCAACCAGCATCACCTCTTGCACCTGTGTACCTTGCAGAGTGTCATCTTACCTCTTCTTCTGCCTCTGCTCAACAGCCAATGAATGACAGTTGCTGTGAGTTCACAGCACATATCTATAGTCCAGAATGTCTTTCTACCGGGACAAGGGCAACCTCTTGCCACCTGCAGTCTGGGTGGAGAGAAAAGATACGTCCAGTCGGAAGCCAGAGCCCAGTCTGGGTAGATCATGATTGCTAATATATATGAAGTGACATTATCCACAAGTGCGAGACCAACACATTCAAAAAACATACCCCCAGTAGCCAGTGAACTCGCAGCGGCACGCGGCCACAGTGTCACTCAGTGAACCTAGAACTGGGAAGTGTGTCAGTCCCTCAGCAAAGCAGTGTGTTTGCCAGTGCCATCAGCAGCAGCCAAAGACAACATATCGGTAGAGGAACAATATGAATTCCAAACCCAGCCTTAGTGAGTCATTTGAGCACAGTCAGAAATATCATCACAATCATCCACGAGTACAGCACAATCATCCACGAGTACAGCACAATCATCCACGAGTACAGCACAATCATCCACGAGTACAGCTGCTCAATACTCAGTTGGCAGTAATGCTGCCAGTAAACCTTATGCCATATGCTTTTGTCGGATATAAAGGTTTTAGAGAGCTTATGGCAACTGCTGATGCCTAATGGGAAATTTCCATCCAAACATACTTTTCACGCTAGGCTGTATTTGCATTGTATGATGCAGTTGTCATTGGACTGGTGAGAAGGTGGCAAACTTCCAATTCACTATGTATATTGTCACATATCTTCTAGCAATCGCACCTGGCATGTAAGAACTCTGACCTCAAGGGGGCTCAACCCCTCTCAACTCAGCTCAGAGAAAAGTCTAGTGTTCTTCTAAAGCGACAGGTGAAGCGATCGGAAACTGGCCTGATCACAGAGGATGCTTCCCCCCGCCGCCGACCGAGAGACCAGAGCCGATTTTGTGCTCTTGCCACAATGATTTATATTTAGAGTATGTGGGCCTCAACACATATTTCCCATCCCAACTCACTGTAACAGCAATTTACTTAAAACCCTCAAACCTTAGAGCTTACTCACGGATTCTGCAACAGTACCATGTCACTTCTCGTGTGACTCCTTAATTGCACACAGAGAGAGGCAAAACAGAAAGACTTCGGAGAGAGAGAGGCGAAAACGCAACACTAAACACAGTGCTGCTGAGAAGCATTTCACTGTAACAATCTATCTCAGAGTCAAGAATGACCACCTTTGCGTAAAATGTACAGTCATAAACCCTCACCACATCTCGCTGTTTGGTCAACATAATGTTCAAACACATCTCTTTGGCAAATAACAAGTCACCTTCCTTTAACTCCAGCAATTAACATCAATACTCTCATTGTGGAGCTTAAGTCACATTTCCAAAACCAAAAGCCCTGTCCAGCCTCCCAGCGTGGGGCTTCATTCACATTTCCAATACCAAACCCTGTCCACCAAACCTATCATTTTTGTTAAGGAAAAGGCACACCACTTCTAAAGTCAAATTCACAATGACGCTGTTCACTAAAGCAATATAGTCTGGGGCAATATTGTATGAAGTGGCATCACATTTATAAAGTCAATTCTCAATGCTTAAGTCCTTAACGCAATATATTATATGAGCACTGAAACCTATTCTATATCAATCTAAATCAATAAAGCAATCATTTGTATCATATGCATCTCAATAAATGACAATTTCCAATACAAAGCAGAAAACAACTGCATCAAAATATTAAAGTACCGGTACCGTTGGAGCACATTATTCAATCAAGCCAAAACCCATTGCATCTCAATCTATAGCATGACTCTAAGGTGCAGCTCAGAGCTAGAGCACCCCCTGTAACATCTGGCATCAGCATAAACACCATCCACAGCCCTAATGTGTGGGCTTGTGGCATATTTATAGGGTCTCTTGCTTTGAAACACCCTTGCCATAAAATGCTGTTGCCTGGTGGGCAAATCCCCTGCTTCTGAATGTAATTTGGACTTGTAGGTTCCTCCCCTCATTTGTATGATGTAGGTATACAATACAGTGAGTAACCTCCCCTTAAGTTGCTGTTGAATTGTCAAGTCTCAGTTTCTTGATGATTTAGCTCTGAAGCTTCAAGCTAAATGATGTACTTGCTCCAAATGTTTCTAGTTCAAGGACCTAACTCAACACCACATGTTGTTTAGTCCTGGCTCGTACGCAAAATGCTGCTTAAATAGAAAATGCAGTGGATTTGATTTCACGGCCAACTAATTATGGCTATATATATGGAAATTGGGTTAATGTACTGGGCTGTTGGTCACTTTAAATATAAGCGTGTTTGCATGCATGTATGTATGGTATGATCAGGCTATCAAGCCACTTAGCGCTTTGCTATAATAAATGGTTATATAAAGGAATGAATAAATGAATGTATGGTAACAAAGAAACACAGTTCTCACTATGTGTGTTTGTGACCGTAATGCTAAAACTCTTGCCTTGTTGCTACATTTCAGTAAAATGCTAATGAGGCCTAAAGTTGCCCCTTTGAACATTAAAGTGCTTTGACTCTACTTCTGCTGTTTGTAGCACTACTGTTGCTATTCTAAGTATTGCAGTTTAGACTGGCCTTTAAGTGAGCATCACAACACTCGGTCTTTCCCTTCAAGGCACCACATCCTACTTTTTATGCAAGGTTTTTAGTGGTAGCCACAGAGGATCAGACATCTGGGATAATGTGGAACAGGTGGTGGCAGAGTGGCAACTAGCATTGAGCTTCAAGGCAGCAGACAACGGGCCTCATTACACGGTAGGTGGTAAGGGTTTACCGGTACCGGCAAGGGCACCGGTACCGGTAAACCCTTACCGCCTTACTACGAGGTCCCTTTGTGGGACCCGACCTTAACGGCTGGTTTTACCAGCCGTTAAGGAACGGGCCCACAAAGGGACCTTGGTGCTAATTACAGTACCGCAATTTGTGGTACCGTAATTAGCGCCTTCCCCATTCCCATTGAGCCCTGTGGGGGCAAAAATGGGAATAGGGAAGTGCCTTGGTGAATGGGGAATTACCGCCACTGCTCCCCTTGGAGTAGGGCGGTCATTTCCGCCATCCACCAAGGCGGACACGGTAAAATACCGGCGGCAACCATGGCACTAATAGCACCATGGTTACCGCCTACCGTGTAATGAGGCCCAATGACTCCAATGTTGTTGCTGCACTAACGCTGGGGAATGCAATGTATGTTCAATACTGCACGCATGTTCTTCTTCACCTTGTGGTGACGTTTCATCTGAGGTTTCTCAGTTTACTAGGATATGGGCGCCAGGGTATACAAGATCTGCTCTTTTCAGCTGTACATAGAACACTTCTAGAAATGCTTTCCAGGCTTTCAATGCATATGCAGCAAATACCTAAATGTCTGTGGGGACCAAGTGGAATGCAATGTTGCATATTCCTGACCAGCAAAATGAGCAAAACCATGGTGTAAGTGACTACAGAAAGAGCCAGAGTGGAGCATTGGTTGGGGCCTTCTTCGCCCTAACTCCATGGCAGCTCATGCGCAATGCAATGCCTTCTGTATGCTATGGCCCTTTGAGGAGGTTACACAGCTTGTGAGCAAGGGCTCTGCGCCACCAAGTGTGGTTCCTCGATTGATCGTCTTGCTCAAAATTAACCTGTCAAAACTAGAACTGGAACATAACATGGGTGAGCCGTCCATTGCACAGTGGCGTGAGAACTGCTGACTGCTTTCAGAATAGCCATGTGTGAAACACATGAAAGAACACATTGGGGTATCTTTTGGTGTCATTCATTGACCTCTGTGTTAAGGTTACATTGGATGTATTCTACATTGTGGGAAACAGAGCAACACATCCAGAAGGCAGAGTTGGAGTGAGCAAGACTGCGAGAAGCGTTTCCCAGATTGCTTTCTTTCAGAGCAGGGGCTTGAAGGATAAGTAATATTAAACGCTCAGCACCCAAAAAGCCTGTAAGAAGATTTTCTGCATCTGATAGACCCTCTTCACCGCGACTGCATCAGGTGCAGGGGCGCCCCATGTAGGGTGCACAACTTTCACACATACACCCCCGGGGGGACTCACATACTTGCCATTCTTAAATGTGTCTGGGCCTGGAGGAACAGCAAGGAGCAGTAGTTAGTGGGCTAGAGCTATATAGATGGTGGCGGCATATCTTGGCAAGGATGGTGACGCGCTGCAGTATTGGTTCTCCAAGCAGTCTGTTTGACCAGTACCCCTTGTCCATGTAGCCATTGACATCCTAAGCTACCCTCCTGTTAGGGTACAGTCAGAGTATATTTTTAGTACTTCTGGCACTATTGTCCCCGAGCAAAGGACGAGCTGCTCTGTAGCTCATTTAGAACTGATGTTCATTGACATCAATGAGCGCTATATTCCAGTGGCGTATGGCAATATTCTGTTGCTTTTGCAAACACAGCAACAAGATCCTAAAAGCCAGCAGCAGATAGATTATAGTTGTGTCAGAGGATGACATTTGTCCCAATGAAAAAGGGCAGACTTGCAGGGACTGAATAGGATTGGTTGTCCAGGAGTAAAAAGCAGCTCCTGGGTAACAGACATCACCCATTAGGCAGGAGCTACCTCCAATGAACCAGGAGCCACTACATAGCACGCATCAAATATAACGTGCACAAGATGCAAACTCTAACCTTTTGTCCATTTTATACCATACAATATGCTTTAATTGTCCCTTTGGTGGGTCCTTTATTCTCCTTTAAACACATACCCAAATCGCACAGTTAATATCCAATAGCTTTGTTTGTTTGGCACCACTTGCCTGGGGAGTCAAAAGTAGCTTCTAAGAGCCTGTGGTTTCAAGCTAGCCAGCCTCCCCATGGCGGTAGCCAGGAGCTAAATGGCTCCCAGCTCCTGGCAAATTCAAGCCCTGGACTTGGCAGAGGATGTAGTACTGGAGGCTACTGTGGCTTCCATTGACGGTACTAGCTCAGTCCCAGAGCTTACATTCTATTGTGGTGGCGATGGATGGTGTCCAAGATGAAGAGGAACCACAATTCGTTATGACACCCTAGATCAACGTGTGAAGTATTAAATGTGCTGTATTTTGTGTGTGTACTATCAGAGCACAACACGGGTGCGCATGATCAATTTCCTCAATGACTCAGTCGTTCACGCATTGAATTTTTATATCTCTCCTCCCTTGCCAGGATTGAGGCGCACACTTAATGTCTCTCCTCTGTCGTAGGAGTGGGGAAAGCACTGTATTTTTATGTCTCTCCTCTTTCGTGGGGTTGGGGACGCGAACTGCATTTTTTATGTCTCTCTCATCTCGTAGGAGTGGGCACAAACACTACATTTTTACATCTCTCCTCTCTTGCCCGGGTGGGCCGGTGTACACACTGAATTTTTGCTTCTTCTTTTCCACAGGGGAGGAGCCATACACTACATTTGTGTGCCTCTCGTTCTGAACAGAGTGGGTGCACACATTACATTTTTAGTTTCTTTCCTCTTGTAGGAATGTAGGCACACAATGAATGTGTATGTTTCTCCTTTCTCATAGGGGCAGGGAGGCAGTTTGAATGTTTACATCTCTCTTCTCTCACACAGGTGGGGGTTGCACACTGAATGTATATGCCCCTCTCACGAGGCATGAGAGTAGTTGTTCGATGAAAAAGGATAGAGTGACTATACAAAGTCTTAGTGAGTGTCAAATGATTGTATTCCTATCCAAAATAATTCCATCCTGATTCCTGAAATAGGACACCTGTATTTCACATTTTTACCCTCACTTGAATGTTTATTCTTTAATACCTCAAACATTATACATATTGTGCAAAGTTGTACATGTTGTTTTTTGTGATATTTTTTTTTAAATATTTTTTTCAAATGTTGATCTTTTGTATTATTTATTTTAAAGAGGTGAAGGAAATAATGAAAACATAAATAACCCCCTGCCAGAAACGAAAAATAAATGATTTACCCAGCTCACCCAGTGCCATTGCACCACTGTAGAACTCACTTTCAAATGCACTTGCGATGGTACTCCACAAAATGAGGCTCTGAACTGGTCATTATCGCCTCATACACCAATTCTATTGGGCTGAAGATATGCCCACACACTAGGCACAATGTCATGATCTTCCCGGCAATGTTGTCTGTAGGTAGAGCCGTGTCGCTTTGTTAGCAGGATTCGTTCACTCCATGGACAAGCTTGCACTTACAATGGCGTCGCCATTCCCCTGTGTCCTGGGCGGATCCTATTGCTGTCTCATCATCATCATCATCATCACCGTTATGGGCTTTGAATGGGTAGATTGTCTAATGCACATCCTGGTGCCAGCACCGTAGGCGGTTCAGGAGGGCTTCAGTACCAGTGCAGGTGTGTCTGACATCTTCCCCCTCCTAACAGAAGAAGGTGAACTCAACTGATTGAGTCTCTGCTGCTGAAACTCTACCAGGCACCTCAAAGTAATCCCAGGTCCAAGAGGATGATAGTAAAGCGAGTCGAGTCAGTCTTCCTGTCCTCTATGTACTTTCAGAGGGACTCCTGGGCCTTCTTTGAACCCTTACTGGGCTTCCTGCCTCCTCCTGGCCCCTGCGGTACTGACGATTCCACCCCCAGACTGCTGCAACATAGCCTCTCCTCCTGCACTCTGCAGTGCTAGCACTGTAAACACTCCCTGCATACCCCTACAAATCCAACCTTAACACTCAATATTAAGTGTCAGACAGGTTAGATCAATAGGCTATCTAGTCATTTCATCGAAAATAGTTTCATCTAATGCCACACAATCGAATAATATTCAACGAAAAGCACTACCATCGAATTACCTTTTCATTGACTATAATTCGATGGTGTTATCGAAATGAATTTTAACATTTATTGGGTTAGATTTAGGGTTAGATTAAGGGTTAGATTAGGGTTGGGGCTAGGGTTATATGAGGGTTAGGGTTGGTGCTAGATTTAGATGAAAGGTTTGATTAAGGGTTAGATTAGGGTTAGGGATAGGGTTAGGGTTGGGGAGGTGGGCGTGGGTTTTGGGGGTTTAGGGGAAACCCCCCCATATACAAAAACACATTAAAACGTTACAAGGAGCTGGCCAGTGCCGTAATTTCAACAGTGGACAGCTCCATGTAACGTTTTAACATTACGAAAAATGCATTGAAATGCTACCTTTTACATGTTAAAGTGCATTTCCATTGACACCAGTCCATTTATATTTTCGATGGACTGTTTTCGATGCAAAGGCACTTGTACATGTAAATCATAGCCTGTCAATGCTTTGGTAAACCATGCTTTTTTCGATGGTGTGGCATTTCAATGCTTTTTTTCGATGAAATGTCTAGGAATCAATCAATAGTATACTTACAATCAGTGTTGAGGTCGGCTTTATATTGGTGTGGAGTGCATATTTATAGTTATACTTTCATGGTTGCATTTGTAGAAAGTACTTTAACTTTGTTGATTCCACTGTTTGTAACCGTTACGTTTTGTCAGAGTAACTAAAGTATGAAGTCATTGTAGCGGTGTCCACTAAGAGTTTGTATTTTCTGTTCCTTGCCACTGTTTGTAGACTTCAATTCGTGTTAGATTAACCCTAGCTCTTTTTTAATCGATAACATATACATGTGCTCATTTCCACAGGAAAGCTCTGAAGTCCCACCAGTGCATTAGTTCCTTCTCCCAGACTGCACAGCACATCAGCTGTGCTGAGGCATTCTGCAGAACAACCTCTGAAAGCAGAGCCAGAGGTTGATGCAGCGATGCTGCTCAGCACATTGTTCTGGAAAAAACTAGTCTAAAGTGAGTCATTATTTTTGAATGCGCTCCCAGGCTGCATTTCATAATGTGGGCAGCAGTGACTGGGACTAGTACTAGTGGTTGGACTCATTTACTTGCCGATTGTCAATTTAGAAAATGCTAAGGGCCGCATTACGAGTTTGGCGGTATTCTGGCTGTAAATCTGCTGAAATTCTACCAAATCAATGACTGTTACCACCACTTGATCCTGTGGAGTAACCACAGGATTACAAGTGGTAGTAACTCCCAATTTTGGGAGTCCATAGGACTCCATATGGATTTTTGGCAGATTTACCGCTGGCGGAATTATCACACGTTAAATCCGCTAATTTTTTGAGGCAAAGTGTAGGATTTTCCTCCAGCAACAAGCAGGAGAAAAATACGCCACTTTTCCCCTGAAAATTGACAGATTTACTGCCCAATAATTCCACCAGCGGTAAATCCACCATGAATTATAACTTGGTGGCATAGGAAAAGTGGCGGTAACGGAATTGCCGCCACTTTTTCCCACACTGCCAAACTTGCAAAGAGATCCTAAGTACAATAAAAGCAGCAAGAGGTAAAATAACAATACCAGAATTCTTGTATATTTTCTCTTAGTTTTACCTCCACCCAAAAGGAAAAGGCAACAATTATGGAGGAGCTTTCAAAAAATCTTTTCTCCCAATCCCTTTCACTTGCTGCATACATTTTGCGTCCTATTCACTCATGACCTCAGGACATGTACATCACAGATGCGCCCATTCTAATTGGATGTTTCACCGTTTAGCGAGGATAGCTCAGGGGCAACATGCTCGCCTTGGAACAAGACAACACAGAGCAACACAGGTTCAATCCCCTGGTCCGTGCTTAGAATCCTCTGGATGTTAAGCCCGCTATAAATAACCAATTACAATTACACCTGCACGAGCCACTGCCTAAATCCCGTTTGCACATTAAAATTGAAATGCCTGGGAAAGCGAAGGATTCAAGGGTGTCTTATTTCCTCACACACGCCTGGGAAGGCACAACACACAAAAGAGTAATTAACAACCCCTGTATTTCCCATCAGCAGCAGCAGTCTGAACCCTTCCTCTTACACATGTAATTTCATCCTTTTTAGTGAGTTGAAAATGCAATCTGGACATGAAATGACGGCATTCTATTGTACTGCACAGGTGCTGTTATTTTATTGTGTTTTAAGCGTGTAATTGGGCCAGAATCCTAAATAATACTGCATTTGGTAATGGAATTAGCAGAGCTGTGGTAATCCTGAAAAACTGCTGCTCAGCATCTGATGAGACCCAAAGATCTAGATGCCTCAGAATCGTTGACGTGGTGCACTTGTAGGGGAGCAGCTACATGCCTCTGCAGGAAGTCCTGCCCCCCTACCATCTGTATGTTGGAAGCCTGAGATTGTGCCATGCTTGACACCAGCAGCTGTGACCATACCACAGTGCATATTTGAGAAAAGATACCCACTGAGAAAACCCTATTAAATGTATCCCCGAAGAGGTGACAATCTGAGAGAGAACTCCCTGAGGAAATATTAAAGTAAAAGAAAGAGGAGCTTGTGACATCACAAAAGATGAGGTTGACGGACTGAGAATACTGGCTGAAGAAGAATATATGGACTTTATAGAAACTGAGGACGAAGTTAAGAATCTAGTACATTTTCATATGCGAAAAGAAGATTGAACGTGTGAAGAGCACTGCAGAAAATGCAAGCTGTTCAATAACTGTACAGATGCTGTAACACAAATAGATAAAGTAATCTTAGAAGCTGGCTCTAAGTAGTAAATAAACTGCAGGCGGAGCCGCCATTGTATAGAAGTTGGACATCTGTGTCATGAATTTAGGAAGCAGCCAAGACTGGTTATCTATTCTTGAAGGTGGTGAACGTGAGAAGCTGAATAATCCCTTGTTAAGGTGCGTGGAAAGAACACCATGCGTGCCAAGTTGTATTGATTTAAGACATTTAAATGCTGCAAACTGGACCAAATCGTGGTCTCCTGTCACGTCATCCAAGGATGGAAATAGAGGTGAGTGTGGGGTTCTAGAACAACAATAGTGAAAACCTGTACTCCCTTATATTCCCAGAGACAAGGGTACTTTGCAAGGCCAAGTTCAAAGGCAATCTTCATGGCAGAAGGGTTGGGTGATGAGAGATGATGGCTAATTGGGTGTGAATGTGCAGTCAAGTCCACCTGATGGCACCTGGGTTTGAGCTTCCATGCTGCTAAGTGAACCAAATTTTCTAGACTGGCACAAGCATGTCAACCAATTGTCGAAGGCCGTATAATGAAGAGCTTTGTAGTTTGAGAGCCATGACAATGTTTTAGAGGTAAAGAAAAATAGAGGATTCAACATTGGAACCTTCCCTTCCCCTGCACACTATCAACAAAGCTAATCAAATCAGCTACTCTAATTTTGAGAGATTGCATATTGATTATTTTAAAGTCAACATGTTAAATGAACAAAAGAATCATGACAAAGAAATTCTCTTATGTCGAAAACTATATATATATATATATTTGTTTTACAGACACAAAGTAAATGTACAGAGCAAAGCAAAAGTATGAGTCCGTTGTCTGTGACTGATGTGTTTCGAGGAGTCTTTTCTCTTCTTCGAGACCCTCTACGGACTTGAATTGGGTGTCGGTTAGAGACACTAATGTTAAAACCCGTTAAGTGTAGAACGTAGATACTAGTTCTATCAGTAGAATGTATTCCAATTCGAATTAGAAGATCAAAAGAGGCCAATGCCTCTCTCCAGGTTGGAGTAGTTCAAAATAGAGATTACTTACTATATGTCAGCGTCATCCTGACTATTTGAATAACAGGGATTTTTCGTTCCATTGATGTTATCCCCTTCTAATAACCAGATTCGTATCCGTATGGTGTAATCTCTATTTGCCACATAGTATGACATTACGGATGATGTATTTTTTGTATAAAAGACAATTTTTATGTGAAATTCACTGAGAGCTTGAGCGAACGTCCATTGTAACTCCCTGTTTTAGATAATTGTTAATAAAACAGAACCTTTGAATCTTCTTGAGTTGGTTTGATTATTTGGTGTTGGAATTATTCGGCGTCCCCATCCATTGCATGCACCTTACCCAAAGGGCCCTACATTCACGCCCAAGAGAATTGTTTTTTTATGTAGAGAGGTACACAATTCCTAATAAATATACCATTTGACCAATTTCTTGGGAACACAAAGTTCTATTGCAAAGGATTCATTGTGTATGTGTGTGTGCAGAATCTCCTATGCCCCTATTTTATAATGAAAGCTCCCCACCACGCAAGACCCTATTAAGCCTACTTGCCTCAGGAGGATAGCTTGGGGGCAACGCCCTCGTCTTGGAAGCAAGACGATGCAGAGCAACACAGGTTCGATCCCGCCCGTGCTTAGAAACCTCTGGGTATTAAGCATGTTATAAATAACCAATTGTAATTCATAACCAACTTTAAAGGGGAATTGTCATCTTGCCCGTTTAGTTGCAGGCCCCCAGACACCCTCATTTGTCCCATGCAACCTGTGCCCCTGAACTGCTTTTACTATACCATTATTCTCACGAGAAATTGCAAAATGTAAGAGAGCTGCAGGAATCTCATTTGGCTGGCGTATCTAGAAGCCAGCTGTGCCAATTTAACCGTATCTTGCCAAGCACATCATTGACGTTTGCCAAAAGAAAACACATTTTTATTAAAACGCTTTTTTTAACTGTTTCTAATTTTTGTTTACTTAACATTTTGAAAATATACATATTTTGAAATATATTCAAAGATTTGTTATTTGTCGTCATTAGGAACCCAATGATGCTGGATAAGCAAACATACCGGATAGCTGAATGTTGGCTGTCTGGGTGTCAAGGAGGTGCAAAACAGATAAAACAAGCACTGGGAATGCCAACAGCCTCATCTTTTGTGTAGTCATGGGGAAGGCACTTTGCAGGCACTGCTGTAGTGGTAGTACCTGGCTGTTGAACGTAGCAGGTGCAAAATGGTGTGAGTACCTGGTCATCGAAAAGCAGTGCCTGGCAAATGGCTAATACATATGCACAAGCCAGAAGCTTTGGCTTTGCCACTGCTTGTTTTTAACAGGACTTCAGTGAAGGACATGCAGAGTGCCTATAAATCAAGTAGTTGAAGGCAGACCCGCTTTAGATATTTTTATGACACCTGTAGCGGGTGTACAGCTCCAATTAAGGGTCCGGTTCATGGAATCGGGTGCCGAAATGGCGCAAGGGTCGCGCAGCACACGTATTCATGGATTCCAAGCAGCCGTTACGCAAGTAATCGCAAGTTGCACGAAGAACGCCCCCAACACACCTCCACGCACACCAAAAAGCAAGTAAAAGGACTAACACGGCGCAAGCCTCCGCGCCATCCCTGGTCCAGCATCCAGCACCCCAGCAAAATAGCGTGGCAACACCTTGCAATCCCCTGCTGCACCGCAAACAAAACACATGCCCTCCCACTCAAGGCCAGGCCGTACGCCAGCTAAATCGAATGGCAACACCTTGCAATCCCCGGTCAGCACCCCCCAGAGAAATCGCGTGCCCTCCCACGCAAGCCCAGAACATACCCCAGCCAAATCGCGCGACAACACCTCGCAATCCCCGGCCGCACCCCGGAGAAATTGCGTGCCCTCCCATGCAAGGCCAGGCTGCACCCCAGTGAAATCGGGTGCCCCCTCGTAAGTGTACAGAAACCTACACCACCGGCACCCACACTGTCCACACACCCCCCACTGCACATGAACCACTGTAGTACACCCACCACCCCTAGGCCCTGTCACCTGTGACACCCCCTGCAGGCAGCCCACTCATGAAGGGACACCACCCCCATGACTCTTCACCTGTGACACCCCCTACAGGCAGGCCACTCATGAAGGGACACCACCCCCATGTCCCCTCACCTGTGACACCCCCTGCAGGCAGCCCACTCATGAAGGGACACCGCCCCCATGTCCCCTCGCCTGTGACACCCCCTGCAGGCAGCCCACTCATGAAGGGACACTGCCCCCAGGCCCCATCACCTGTGACACCCTGTGCAGGCAGCCCACTCATGAAGGGACACCACCCCAGACCCCTCACCTGTGACACCCCCTGCAGGCAGCCCCCTCAGGAAGGGACACCCCCCACCAGCACCCATCACCTGTGACAATCTCCTGCAGGCAACCCTCTCCAGAAGGGACAACCCCCTGCAGGCCGTACCCCCACATTGTGACACATCATCACTGCAATGATTGTGCGTTGCGCACCTGAACCACCGTGTTGTGACAACAGCCTGAATATCATCAGGAATATTTTATTTATTTATAGATTTATTTATATATTTATAACGCGCCGCTGCTCGCAAGCATCAGGGCGCAACAAAAACACGAAGACTGAAGAAATCACTGGACTACATAAAACAGAGAAGAGATGGACTCAAAATGAGTCTGGAGCTGAATATGTGACAGATTACCGAAAGAGTAATGTTTTCAGCTGCTTTTTGAAGGAAAGGAAATTACTTTCCAGCCTAAAATTGCTGGGAAGCTCATTCAAGAGAGCAATGGCTTTGGTGGGAAAAGCCCTCCCAAGGCCAGTGGCTTTTACTCTGGCATGGCCGGATTTGAGTAGCCCTTGTTTAGCTGATCTTAAACATTGGCTTGGTTCATACCATTTGAATTCATTTTGAAGATATGATGGGGCCGTGCCGTATAGACAGCAGTGGACCAACGTCAAGGATTTGAATTGAATGCGCTCCTCTATGGCAAGCCAGTGAAGGCCAATTCTGTCTTGGGTTATATGGTCGCTCTTGGGTTTCCCAGTGATGGATCTAACTGCATTGTTTTGGATTATTTGGCATTGTTTAATGCAATTGTTGCTAGACCCTAGCATCAATGCATTCCCGTAATCAAGTCGAGACAGGATGGTTGCTCTAGCGATGGTGGCGCTATTTTTGGCGTTAAGGAATGGCCTAATGCGGCGTAGTAATCTCTGATAGTACTGGCAATTTCTTTTTAGGTACGAGACCTGTGCCTCTGCTCCTAGTGAGGATTGCAGGTATATGCCGAGTGTTTTAACTTTGTTTGTGACTGTGATGTTGGAGTCTTTTATGTTGAATGTGGAATAGGCTGGGCCTAGGTTTGATAAGGCTTTTGTGGATCCAAATGTCATAAGTTCTGTTTTGGAACCATTTAAGCACATCCAGTGAGCTTTCATCCAACTCTCTATGGTGTTATAGATGTCTGAAAGTCTGTTGTTATCTGCAGTGCGGTCTCCACAGAGTTCTAAGATCAATTGTGTGTCATCTGCGAAGTTAGTGAAGTAAATCCCCAACTGTGAGAGGAGGGTTGCAGAGACAGCGAATGTATAGGTTAAAAAGGAGAGGGGAGAAGCTAGCTCCCTGAGGGACGCCACAGTCCAAGGGACTGGGGCTAGTGGAATATCCGCCCCAAGTGATTTTGGAATTTCTGTCCTCCAAGAAGGAGGTTATCCATTCGATTGCTTCCTCTGAGCAGTTTCCCACTTTTTTTAGGGCCTCTCGTAGCTTCCCATGATCTAATAAGTCAAATGCTGCCGAGAGGTCTAAGAGGATGAGCAGGCCAGCCTTTCATTTTGGTTTGGAGATCAAGTAGCGCCGATTCGGTGCTATGTGCACTTCTAAAACCTGATTGCTGGGAATGTAGTAAGTCATGATTCTCAACGTACTCTTGGAGTTGGTGCGTAGCTATTTTGTCGAGAATCTTCAACAAAAAAATTGCAATTTGTGATAGGCCCGAAATTCACCAGATTTTGCTGGTCTAAACCAGGCTTTTTCACCAATGGTGTGACTGTAACTGTTTTTATACCGGTGGGAACTTTCCGGTCTCTAAATGACGAGTTTGCCATGCGACATAGAAATGGTGCAAAGATTCCTGCGTTATCTAGTATGAATTTGGGTGGTAGTATGTTTTCGGAGCATGAGGTACAGTTTATAGAGGAAAGGGTATTTAGCATAATTTCTAGGGAAATTGGTGTAAACTGAAATTTGGGTACTTTGATTTCTGGGTCAGCCATGTTGTGGGTAGGTGGAATATCTATAGCTTTGCAATTTAGGATGGTGTCTCTAGTTTTTAGAATCTTTTGTGAGAAAGCAATTTGAACTTTTTCACAGTCCGCCATGGTTGGGGTGAGGGTGGGCGGCTTCTCAAAGGTTTTTCAAATTTGGAACAGTTTTCCCGTGGAGTTTGATGCGCCGGTGATTCGCTTGTTGTGGTAGTTTTTCTTTGTTTCTATAAGTTTGGTTCTGTATAGAGTGTCAGATTTCTTCCAATTCTCTTTATTGGATTCTGGAGAGGTTTTAAGCCACTGTCTTTCAAGTTTCCTTTTGGCTGTCTTGAGGGTGCCTAGTTCAGTGGTGTATCAATTTTGATGTATCCTGCAAACAAAAATAAATGCATTCACTGGAGCTACATCCATGAGGGCTGCATGTGCACACACACACTTCCTGATCTTGACCATCCCCCAACATACACATGTGGCAAGTGAATGTTAAAGTGAGGTCCTGCTGCCCATGCGACAATGGCATGTCATCAAGCCCCAGTGACGGAATGTTTGCCAATGACAGAAGCAAACATACCAACAGTGTGTACTACATCAACAAACAATGGTCAGGTGTGTCACAGCCCCAGCAAGAGTGAGCTGGTAGTTAGAAAAGAAACCTTTGGACAATCACATTACCGGTCCAGGCATGTGTAAAGGACAGGGCAGTCAGAGAGTGCACGGCTCACAGAGACTGGTGAATTGGCAGCCACTGTGGAATATAAAAAAACTACTTCCATTACAGTATCCCAGTTCAAGAGGTTGACCAACACCTAAGCAAATTAATACTCTGGAAACACATGCTGGTGAAGGTGACACAGCATTAACACAGTCATGTGCCATGATGGTGGAATATTTAACACTCCCACAGTCACCCCACGCCCTCCACCCCAACCACAGTGAAGGCAAACACAGAGTGATTCAGCACATGTGAAAGGAAATACCATTTGACAGTGCACACCCATCAGTCTAGTTGACACACCACCACTGGTCAGCCACGTGTAGATACCTCTCTTGCCAACCATTCCAGCAACAATACACAAGCATGTACGCAACCAGACACATGACTACCAATGGAGAGAAGCACGGCCCCTAAATAGACTAGCAAACAGGCACACACCCAAAAGAACAGCAAGAAGAGATGAATTGGAGTAAATAAAAATATAATATCCAGAAGTATTTACATCATACATCATACAGTCTGAAAAATTAAAATCAAGGTGTCCATGTACATCATCCAAAAAATATCTATCACCATGCCTAAATTACAAGTTAAAATGTAAGTCAATGTCCATAAACTCTGGTTGTACAAACATGAAACCTACACCCAAATAACTATGTACATAAAAAAAGTGGAGTAAAGTCCAAATTGTCTGCTTCAAAAATAAAAAAAGGAAACCAGCACCTAATGAACTATGTGCATACAAAAGGTGGAGTAATGTCCAAATTGTCCGCTCCAAATAAAAATAAATAAAAGGAATCTTACACCTAAATAACTATGAACACAGGCAGTGGGCTAGTCCATCGCCTCATCTCTGATGTCATTCATACTCTGCACCAAGGCATCATCGAGCACTGAGTCCATTTCCCCCAGGCAGGCCTCAGTTGTTACCTAGAGGGCTTGCAGGGCCTCCAGCATGTTCCTCTCCAACCCCTCTGCCTCCCTGCAAGTTGTCTCCAGGATGGCACGCCACCTCCTTGCCCGACACAGTGCAACCTCAGCCCTGACCATCGTCACTCTTGCCTCCTGAGCCTGCTGCCTCTTTGCTCCAATATGCAATCCACAAACATGCACATGCATGCTTGTCCATAGCAACAGACATTTAGATCAGGGTACATGCCACCATCACAACCAATGAATTGCTACACACACATGCATCATGTGTCCATACACATGTCATGCACATACAATTACTGAGAGACCCCAAGCAGTGTGATGAGCAATCACATCAGAGTCCTGTCAACTGTAATCCCACAACATGAATACGTCACACATTGAAATGCACATGTTGCATCCAGCCATGAGTGATGGCCAGTCACATATTCCCATCTTTGACACATACACACGAACACCATACATGTACATGACGTGGGCCAACACTACCTCAACTGTCGTACTTGTCACACTGGCACGTCTCAGACACAAGTAACATAACATATGCACATTCTGAAAGGCAGAAGTACAGCACACAATGCAAATGACATCTCTTAAAATCACATGTGGTTGACTGCACACATGGAGAGCACTGTCTTGGGCATGCATGCAGACATCTGCATCAGAGGCATACTTGCCGTAAGCCTAAGGTGCTCACTGTCAACATGCATGAACATGCGCATGCACTGTGGAGCCTAGCAACACATGGTGCTCACCTGACGACTCCAGATGTTGCCGCAACTCGCTGACCTGGGTGTGCAGCGTCGGGTAAAACATGTCCAGAACCCACCTGTTGGTGATGTTCAGCCAGCACCTGCGCCCCTCTATGGTGGTACCAGCCTCGAGGAAGCGCAGGGCCTTGCTGTGGGTCCTGGATCTAAAATCCTCCCAGTGCTTGTGCACATGCTTGAAGGTGTGGGATGCCCCCCCTCTGCCTTGATGGCGTCCCGTATCCCGTATCCCCTCTCAGATCAGCTTATGTCCTTCCTTGCTGCGCTGTGTCGGTGCATTGAAGAGGGCATCATAAATCCCCAGGACTTGCTCCACCAGGATATCAACTTCCTTGGCAGTGAAGTTGACAGCCCTCTGCCTTGCTGCCACAGGGTTGCCACTTACCTCAGAAGATGATGGTTGAGACATGGCAACCCCTGAGGCAGGTGTGGGTGGGCAAGGTGGTCCTAGGGATGAGATGTGGGGCGGTGGTGATGGTCTGGTATGTTGGGAGTCTGTTGAATTGGCTGAGGTGGTCACAGGACCAAGGACAGGAGCACTGACAATGGCTGGACAGCAGGCACTCTGGTGGGCATCAGGCACACACAGTGGGCAGGCAGCAGCAGATGGCTCGGTAGGAGGCAACTCATGGCAGTAGGAGTCAGGTAAAAAGACTCGTAGGCAGGGGCGTGGGTCTTCCAGGTCAAACACGTGGGTAGCCAGAAACAGAGTGATGGTTACTTTGCGTGTTCGAAATTAGTGCAGACACGTGAAATCAGCGGAAAAGCCATCAGCGCATAACTTGGTGACACGCGCTGGGCGCTGGCATTCAGAATAGGCGAATCGGGGTATATAAGTGTGTAGAAGCAAATCAGACCATATGTGCAATTGGGAGTGGACGGACGAGATGATTACTGTGAATTTTGGAGTGCCATGCAATTCGCTTAGTACTGGACAGTATGAACTTGTTATTTTGGTGGGGAATTTGCCTCTGCTCATAAACGCGTCTACTTTTCTTTTTTTAGAGGCTAAGGGTGAGTCGCATGCTCATTTTCATACTCTGAGTGCCCCTGTGTATTGCGCACCTCCATTATTAGCTGTAACTTTCTAGGCTTTGTGTATGCATTTTTGGTGTTGCTGCGTGCCACAGCTTATCGTGTAACCCTTTTTCTTTTTTTACAGGAGCTATTGAGGTGTCACGTACATATATTTGTTGATTTTTGGGGTGTCTGCGCATTACGCGTCCCTTATTCTTTCACCAGGGGTAATATTGGGCCTTGCAGGAGCACAGAAGTACGTTTTCCATCACATACACTGCCCCCTGACCCCGATTGCCCGGGACAATTGCTTGGTGTGCCTTCCATTGTCCACCTGTACCATGAGTGGAAAGGCCCAAAGAGGGGAAGGTGGCAGAGGTGGCCGGGGTCAGGCTCATGCAGCAGAAACTGCTGCCCCCCCCCCCCCTCCAGGGGTAGGGACGTGCAGGGGAAGCTCCTGTCTCCACCCCACCAGGGTCAGGGAGCTGCAGGGGAAGCTCCTATCCCCACCCCCCAGGTCAGGGACCTGCAGTGGTATCTGCTATCCCCCTGACAGGTACACAGACATGCAGGAGCCACTGCTGTCTGTCTCTTGAAGGGGGAGGGGCGAGCAAGGAAAGCTCCCATCCCCACACCCCAGGATCAGGGAGCTGCAGGGGAAGTTCCTGTCCCCACCCCCCGGGTCATGGACCTGCATCAGTAGCTGCTGTTGGCCCCTCAGGTACACTGACATGAAGGGGCAGCTGCTGTCCTTCTCTTGAAGGGTAAAGGATGTGCAGGGAAAGCTCCTGTCCCCTCCCCCCAGGGTTAGGGAGTTGCAGGTGCAGCTGCTGTCCCCCCCACCAGGGTCAGGGACCGGCATCGGTAGCTGCTGTCACCCCCCCAGGTACACAGACATGCAGGGGCTGCTGCTGTCCATCTCTCGAAGGGTAAGGGACGTGCAGGGAAAGGTCCCTTCCCCACCCCCTCAGGGTCAGGGACCTGCATCAGTAGCTGCTGTTGGCCCCTCAGGTACACTGACATGAAGGGGCAGCTGCTGTCCTTCTCTTGAAGGGTAAAGGATGTGCAGGGAAAGCTCCTGTCCCCTCCCCCCAGGGTTAGGGAGTTGCAGGTGCAGCTGCTGTCCCCCCCACCAGGGTCAGGGACCGGCATCGGTAGCTGCTGTCACCCCCCCAGGTACACGGACATGTAGGGGCAGCTGCTGTCGATCTCTCGAAGGGTAAGGGATGTGCAGTGAAAGCTCCTGTACACAACCCGCAGGATCAGGGAGTTGAGTTGCAAGTGCAGCTGCTGTCCATCCGTCCCAAGGTCAGGGACCTGCAGGGGAAGCTTCTGTCCACAGACCCCCGGGTCAGTGACCTGCAGCGGTAGCTTCTGTCGTCCACAGACATGCAGGGGCAGCTGCTGTCCGTCTCTCGAAGGGTAATGGATGAGTAGTGAAAGCTCCTGTCCCCACCCACCAGGGAGCTGCACAGGCAGCTGCTGTCCGGCCCCCAACAGGGCCAGGTAGCTGCAGGGGAAGCTGCTGTCCCAGCATCAGTGGCTGATGCCATGGCCCAGGCCACTAATGGTCCAGCATCTGGTGCCCTGAGTGGTCCCAGCCACACAGGGTCTGCATCACATGCCAAGAAGGCAAAGCGTGCATGGCAGGAATAGGCTCAACCCCATGGCACGGCACAGAACACAGCCACATCAAGGAAGAGGAGCTTCAATGATGAGGAACTACGTGGGTGCTGTAGAGAAGGAGTCAAGTAGCTACACCTCAACCACTTCGCCCATATTGCCTATATGTTGGGAACCAGAGTGTGAGACAAATGCGGTACCAGTGAAAACACTGATATCAAAGAGAATCCTGGAGGCAAGGTTCCCATTGAGAAAGCCATACTTGCAGACGAGACAGTATGATGGCCATTTGAATGAAATCCCGGAAGAAGCAGGACCAATAAATGGAAGAGAAGAATGGTGACGTCACACAGGGCAGGGCTGAAGTACATGGAGGAGATGCAGAGACAAGAGAATGCATCAAGAAAGTATCAAAGATAAATGACATCTTGGGATCAAGATGAAGAAACATATGCTGCAGAAACTATGAAGATATCAAGTTATTTTACACGTATACACATGCAAAGAAATGCAAACAGACAAAGTATTCTTGAGGCTAGCTGTATAGTGAATAGATTGCGGCATGCGCCAAGATGTACATTATATACATATATATATATATATATATATATATATATATATATATATATATATATATATATATATATATTCAGTTAAAAATAATTTGTTAAAGTGACGTTATGTTAAGTTGCACTACTAAAAACGTATACAAATCAGTAAAAAAAATGTTAAAGGGACGTTATGGTTCGAAGTAAAACCGAAAAACCCCTGAAATTCCCAAGTTATGGTAAGCTGAGAAACCATAACTCACGCCACCATCATGCGCTACTGAGACTAACACCAGGACATCAAAGATGACATCACAAATGTCATTGATGACATCCCTGATGATATCACATGTCTGGCTACAAATTCAAAAAGTACTATATTTATAGACTTATACTACAAATAAGGTCTTACGGTAATTGACTTGGGGTTCACTCACAGCATATGAAACATATACATAGGGGAAAACACAGACTTGGAAGACAGCAATCCTGTCTGTGCATGAAGATAATCAGTAGGGTTATCAACACTTTCTGATAGTTCTGTTGTTTTTTTATTACTATACTTTCCCTGTATATGCTCATATTGGTATACATTGTACTCACACTACTTTCCTTAGAGTCCAGTCACAACATGTGACACATATACATAGGGGAAGTAGCAGCTTTGAAACAGAGCAATCATTTCTCTGCATAAAGATAATCAGGTTATGAACACTTTCTGATACTACTGCTGCTTTTTTGCTTACTTCAGTTTCCCTTTATATACTCATATTTGTATGTATTGTTGTGTCTTTGTGTTTTGTATGTAATAATGAAATGATGTAGTAAGTGGGTTTTATTAGCTACTTATTACATGTTGCACAGTACGCAAAACTCTAATAAGAAAGCATTTATCATTTCACTATTCAACATGGAAAGATTATGAATATTGCACCTCCATCATGTATGCTGCACACAATGCTTATGTTTGTACATGAGTAGCTTAGTATACTGGAAAGAAATTCATAATAGAATGCTATTTATATCAATGCATTGCTTAATGCACTACGTAGCTCATGATATTTATTCCAAAGATCCTTGACACTTTTTTGTCAACATTATAATAAGAATCCCTTGTACAGACCTTTAATGAAGAGTAAATGCACATGTGATGTCATCAGTGATGTCATCAATGACATTTGTGATGTCATCTTTGATGTCCTGGATGTTAGTTTTAGCAGTGCGGGATGGTGGCACGAGTTATGGTTGCTTAGGTTACCATAACTTGCAAATTTCAGGGGTTTTTCCATTTTACTTCGAACCATAACGTCCCTTTAACAAAGTTTTTTTCACTGAATTGCATAGGTTTTTAGTAGCGCAACTTAACCATAATGTCCCTTTAACAAAGATGTTTTCACTGAATTTCATAGGCTTTTAGTAGCACCACTTAACCATAACGTCACTTTAACAAAGTTTTTTTCACTGAATATAAATATAGATAATGGAAATGTGAGAAATGCTTACTAAGACTCCCTTACCTTACATTTATATAACAGAGAAAATACTAAACCCCTGCCCTGCTAGTGATTTTGATGTCCGCGGACGTGCGCATGTCCGCAGGTGCTTGCGGTCACCATCAGCACTATCCAAAAACTTAGAGGGTATCATCCATTATTGTATCATGCAATAAAAACACACAAACATATTCAAAAAGCACCACATAAATACATTACATCTAATAATAAATAAGAAGTGGAAACTGTATATGTAAGACACCAACCATCCACTGAAGTCACATTTCCAATATAATGGAATATACCAAAACAAAATAAATATGCCTCCAACTGAATTACCTCACAGAAACCGCACAGCAAGAAGCAAGAGCATACTTACACACACATAACAGCAAAGGTTTGCAAAAAAGTACTAAGTACACTACATTTATTTCATATACTTATACATTTTCTGTATTATATACACTAAAACTAATATTTTTTTTTAACACAGAAATGTCCAGTATTTTGGAATGGCTGGAAGAGAATTTCCCACGAGATGAAATGAGTGAAGAGAGTGATAATAATGGTAGACACAACATTTCTCTATATAAGCCAATTAATAACAATTACTTTATATGTACTTAACACATTTATTTAACAGACCAGACAACCAATAAAACTAATATACCAAAAGATATAATAAAAGATCCTCTCAAACAAATGGAACTGAAAATGGATTTATTACCACAGCATTTCAGTCAACTAAAAGAGTGTATTGTGGACCACATTAAAGAAAACATTAAATACCACTGTGCCACATGTACCTGTTCCCCCTCTCCATGTACCAGCCAACTATCCCCAAACCCTCCCCACCAAGAAAATCGGTACAATGAAACTTTCATCCCTTCCTCCCCTCCCATACATAATGTCCAAACCCCTAATTCCCCTGTATTTGTTTCAGTTTCTGCTTCCCACTCTCATTCCTAATTGTTCTACTGTTAAACAATAATAACATTTTAAATGTGTTCTTAGTATATGCCTTTGTCTTATTTTTTTTCAAAAGGTAGTCAGAGTGTCCGCGGACAGCGTGGCTGTCCGTTATGTTTGTAATTAACCAAATGGGGGTGTCCTAAGGAAACTATATCTGTTTGTACTGTTCATAGTGTCCTTAGAACACACAAGATGTCAGCCTGTCCGCAAATAACCAAAATGGGGGTGTCCTATGGACAATATACCTGTTCGTACTGTTCGTAATTGAAATGCCAATGTCCTCAGAACACACAAGATGTCCGCTTGTCCCAATTAACCCAAATGAGGGTGTCCTAAGGACAACATGTCTTTTTGTACTGTTCTCAATTAAAATGGAGATGTTCTTCGAACACACAAGATGTCCGCCTGTTCGCAATCACCCAAAATAGGGGTGTCCTAATAAAATCCCTGCTATTCGTAATGTCCGCAACCAGAATGAATATATCTGTAGAACACATATCCCGTCCGCCTGTCCACCGAGTTTTGACGCACATTTATTTAATTCGAGGAGTTCAACATTGTAGAACACCCCCGCAAATGTGCATCACACTTTTGGGTCCTACGAACATCGCGCCTTTCCGCAACTGTCCGCCGCACATGTGTCACACTTTTAATTAGTTCGGGGACCCAAACACTGTCCGTAGAACACCCGCGCGCATGTGCACAACCGTCACTGTGCATTTGGTGTCCTGCGGACAACCGTCCCATTTGTGAACGTGTTCACAATGTCATCATATGACACAACCACACTAAGCATCTGTCTTTATTTCTGGACACTGTCCGGGCCCCCCGAATATTTTAAAACTGCTTTATTAAGCAATCCAAGGTATTTTACAGTAGAAGTTCACCATTGCACATGTCCCAGACAATGTCCCCATCGATCTACATACTTTTTGGAACTTTTTGAGCCTGTTCTTGCTTCTTGGTGTTCAAAGTGTTCAAAGATGGCGTGGGTGTCTGCAAAACTCGCCCCAGCACCCCTATAAAAGGCCACACCCCAGAGCTGATCCTCATTCTGCTTTTGGATTTCCAAGATTTACAACAGGACAATTGTGCAGGTTGGTGTTCTTGGTTCCTCAATCCTAGTTCCTGGTAATTAACCTTCCAGATGGCCTATCAAATTGCTTCTACTGCTACTGCCTCGGCATCAGCACCCCGACCCGCTCCACCATGTCCCCAAGGGTCTGCAGAGGGGAACAGGCATGAGGATGTAGAGGAGACGGATGAAGAGGATGAAGAGGATGAGGTAGTGGAATCCCGACTACTAGCACTCATCGTGACTCTTGTGTGTGGCAGTTATTTACCACCGTTGATGGAAAGTCAAAAGCTCACGCGAAAAAAGGTCATCTGCACTCAGTGCCACATGGTGCTGAGTTGTGGCAAGGGTGGTTCGTATAGCTTTGGTACTACATCAATGAAGCTACACCTAAAGTCATTCCACGATGGGGCTATTCGCAAGGTTGTACCTTGCGATAAATGTAGTAGGTTGAGTTCCTCTGCCGCATCCTCTGTTTCCACTCCTGTCACCACAAAAGACACTCCTGTGGCACAGTGCATCCCTCCAGCTGCCTCAAAGGTCATTCATGATGCTGTTGGCCCTTACCTTTCAAGGGTCACAATATTGTGCATGTACTGCGATGCAGTACTCTGCAGGGGGGAGAACCTTCGGACTGCTTTCGAGACTACGGTCAAGGAGCATCAGAAGGTCTCTGACCTACCTGAATAAGGCCAACATACATCTTCCTCTCTCCACCTGCCCTTTCTCATCCCCTTGGTTGGTGTCCCTTCCTTATCCTCCTTTCCCCTCCTTTCTTTGTGTGTCGTGTTTAAAAAAAAACAAAAAAATATAAAACAACCAAAAAAAACAAAGGCTCTTTTCAGAGCCGCCTTTCACAGTTTAAAAACAGAAGTGACAAATAAATAGAGCAGGGCCCTGTGCATTTTTTAGAAGTCCGCGGACATCTAAGAACTGTGCAGTGCTGCCCTGTCACAACCATTGCACTTTTCTCTGGGAGGAAGTGGTGGCTCTGAAAGGAGCCTTTTTGTGTTTTTTTTTTGTGTTTCAAAAACCTCAAATGGTCAACACCTACTGCAAAATGGATTGCTCTCATTTCAAAAAAGGTTGCAATGCATTTTGTATATTTCGCAGAAAAATCTGATTGCCGGCATAAGTAAGATGTACTCCATCTCTGTGAAAAATGTGTGTGCTACAAAACATTTTTTCATTCTGAAAAGAGGACATACCAACATCTCTCAAAAAGGCACAAACAGCCTTGTTAACATTGCGCCTTGCTTTCTCCATTTGTGGACCAAATGAAAAAGAACGCAGCCACATTTGTCTCTGCGTAATACATGAAAAAATTACTCTGGAGTTTGGATACATGTCCATGACTTTCCCAAGTGTTTCTTTCATTGCAAATTGCAAAGAGATTCCAGACACATGTCCTAAACTGTTCCCTCCACAATGAATAATAATAAAGTCTGGATGATGCTGTGTCACCAAAGAAGCACAGAGAGGTACCAAATCCACCCACTTCATTCCACGCACTCCATGCCAGTGCACTTCCACATGAGAGAATCCAAGATGTGCAGCCACTCCACAGCAATCTGCATGAACCTCCAACCAATGTATCCACTAATCTCCCAAAATCCAAACAATCTGCTTTCTGAAACACAAAGCCATAGCTATCTGCTCTTCTATCAGGAAAAAGACCTACTGACAAACTCTCTCCTTACACAACACAACCAGTAAACCTTATTGACCAATCCCTTCTCTGCTCAGTCTCATTTGCATGCCTCACAACCCCAAAATCCCCATACGTAATACGCGCTGTCCGCAAACAATTGTGCTGTCCGGTAACAAATCGAAAAATCTGAGCACGGGGGATGAAAATTTAAATAGTGTGACCCATTTCCCCTTTGAGGTTGGCTCTGAAAAGAGCCTTTTCTTTGGCAGATGCTTCAGAAATACGTTTTATTTTCTATTTTTTTTGGTTTCTCTTTCTTAGTTTCCTCCAAAAATCTTCACATTAGCTTCTCCAAAGCAACCGTTACATTCCAAAACAGCATGACATTTCCCATATAAAATAAAGAAAGGCCATCTTCCTTAAAGTAATCAACATTACCAGACTCAATGTTGTCATTGTTGCAAAACAACATGCCCGATTTAGTCATAAACCAAACATGCCTCGGTTGACTAAACACCCAGCAACATTTTGCTGAGAACATAAAACAGAACTATTGTCCCATATTTCCCTAGCTGTCAACCCAGAAAAAATAACCCTGGCATTTGGAAGGACTTTCATGATTGCCTGAACCACATTTTGAAGATCTTGCAACAAAGTAGGGCCACTAACATAGCCCAAATGCACAGCACAGTATATGACAACTACATGTGGACTATGAAACCTAGCCACATCCTGACAAACTACTAGAATTGCCTGCAAATTCAAATCAGGCACAGTGCTCCACACCACATCCACTCCTTGTGTGTCAAAATGGTTAGCCACATTCCTAGATTTTGCATACTGCTCCAAACCATTCACAAACATATCTCCAACCACCAACATCCTGACTTTTGCACCTCTGCCATCTTCACTACACACGGCCTCTCTCAATACGAAGCAGAACCTCAACACCTGATTGGCTAATCCTCAAAATACACTCCCACTTCATGCTCGGAGACCCCAATGTAGCATGCCCTGTCTGCGAACAGCCGCGCTGTCTGCCGAGCGCATAAGTAACACTGAGGGCAGCCCTTCTACCCTTTTCACTGCACTCTCTGAACCATTCCCTCATTGGCTACTGTTAAGCAGTCACACAATCATCCACCAATCACATCCAAGAACTCTACATCTAACTCTGTCATCACAGATCAGCACTTTAGATGTACTATTGATCACTCTCAGTACAATTCGGCTCTCACTTCAAAGAACCTACAGCAACAACTACTATAAAACGTCCCAAGATTTCCACTTGCAGATTCAACCACATCCACATGCAAGAAAACAGACTACAGGTATGAATATTTTCTACACTGTACATGTAAACCTCTTCTAGAAATACAATACATCCCAGGAGCATAGCTCAGTGGAAACGTGCGCGTCTTGAAAGCAAGACGACACGAAGCAACACAGATTTGATCCCCGAGTCCGCGCTTAGAAACCTCTGGGTGTTTAAGCGCGTTATAGATACGCAACTAAGACAAAATAATAACGCAACTAAAAAACAAACAATTCCTGTATCAGTGCCTCGATGCCCGTGGGCTCTGTAAGGGCTTAAAAAATATTAAAAAAAATAAATAAAAATATGAACAGAGTAAATGCCACTGACCCTATATAAACTGTAAAATGAACTTACTATAATTACTCCCATCTGCTATGCTGAAGTGTCACTTGCAAAGCTTTCAGCTCTCCAAATTTTTGTTTACACACACACCTATCTAAAAAATATTGTTTCATATTATAAGATGTAAAAAATAACAGTATAATTATGAAAAAGACTGTCCAGTGTGTTATAAAATTACACGCAGCCAGGATGAGTACATACATCTTCATTCAAGCACACACACAGACAATATCATTAGAAAGGCTCCCAGATCAAACAACACCGCTGCCTCTATATCAAATCCTTCTGCTTTTTTTACCCACACCTTCACAAAGGCATACATTGAATGCTTTTATGTATAATCTCTGCCATTTACCCCGTACAAATAGCACAAAATGCATATGATTATTTCTTCTATCTCTTAACATCCAGTAACATAACATTAAAAAAAACAAGTGTGCTCTATACATTTACTATTATACTCATTTGAAAACATATTCAACTAACAGATTATAAATAAAATATACAGGATGCACATAGGCAAAGAAAAGTGCAAAACAATGTCTACATTAACAAAACTGCTATACAAACACATATGCACTAACTTCTTTCTTTTACACTTTCAGTGAAGACCACTCTCTTGAAAAGCAGCAGCGTCTGAAGTACAAACAAGGATTTAGAAGAAACCTACTTTTTCCATACAAAAAAGTAAGTACAAAACTAACATAATGTTCTAACTGTTACTCAAACACAATAGCATTTTGGTGTCTTAGAAGAAACAAATATATTAACCCTATACCATTAGATGTAATATTAGTGCTTTCCCTTGCCAGCTACATACTTTATATTGTCATCTGAAGCCCAGTATAGTAACACACACATACAAGAAAAGCCGTCCAAACTTGATGTACCTGCCCATTGTGCAATCACACACCTCCACAATCATACTTACCATCATACTCAGACACACATGCACAAAGCACGCATACACTGCACAGCAGCCCAACCCACACTTTCTTTTTTTGTCCAACAGACCCCAAAGAATGCCTATGAAAAAGCAACTCTGTAGAAAGCAACGCAGAAGTAGAGCAAATCAAAATAAAAGTGTCCAAAATAAGCATCCATCTCTAGCAGATTTTGTACAAAAAGTTCAAACAAAACAGCTAATACAGTCATTAAGCAAAACAAAACAAGCTTCCAGTACAGAATCTTTCCCTCCTCTATCAAAATGTAAAACCAAACAGAAAGGGATTAACAAGACTTCAACTACCACTACTGCTAACACTGGACCTATAAATCTTGATGTAGTGGCAAGTAAGCATACCAAAAAAAAATGTTTTACAAAAAAGTTTCCGCCAGAACCTTTTAAAAACAGGAGAGAAATCATGCACAACCCTTAAAACCTACCGTAGAAAATTAATCCTAGAAGCTCTCGTAGACAGTGGAATCCTTCACAAAAGGAAGATATTTCATTTAGTTTTAAACAGGATGAAACCACTAACAAAACTAATTACTAAACTACAAAAAAGACTTCTCAATAAACTGAATAGCACCAAAAATAGCTTCTTCAACATCTGTGAAGGTGAATGGAGTCACACCATGACCACAGAACCATACTTTAATGAAGAAGCATATAAACAAAAGCAAACAAACCCAATTGCCACACATAGCAGTGGACGAGGGTATGAAAAACCTAATAACACCATTATGGAACAAGAAACTCTGCTCACAAAAATATCCCCAGAAAACTCAGAATCACCTCCCCAATCTACTGAACCAAGACATCCAGTCTACAAATGGCCGTGCACATCAATGTGTAACATTGCTAAAATATCTTTCAAATCTTTACGCCAGTTCCTCAATCAGTATGTAAAAAGCAAAGACAAATTCAAAATGAAACTACTACAAAATACGGATGCCTGTCCAGTGCACAAATACACAGGACTACAAGGACATTCATTACTCTGCATTTCAGGACCTATTTGCAAAAGCACCTTCCATCATATCAAAATGATGTCAACACATCATTCAACTAAGAAATCTAGTCTAAAAACTCTACTATGCTAAAAGTCCTACTTTAGCACCAGCCAACTTAAATAACAATCTCCTACATGGTGCAGCCAAACAACCACTTGAAGAAATAGACCATATCCCCAAAAAATATTTTGGAATTGAAAGCCACTTACAAAATGAAATAGATGTACAACAAACTAGCAACTACTGTACAAATAGTAACCTTCTATTAAACACATACAAAAAAGAAATACTAAAGTTTAAAAGTACCTCTGCTGAAGTACCAAACCATGTGTGCGTGTGTTGCTGCAGGACTTCTTATAAAAGTACCACAAAAACTATAGACATAATGTACAAAATAGAAGACAATGAAGATTCAAAATGGTTCCAATTAGCTCTCTACCTTATAGCAGAAAACAAATACAACATTACTGACCCCTTAATACTTTGCATTTACTGCACTGCAAAACTTGACAACAACCAAACTCCTTCACATGCTATCACAAATAACTTGGAATTATTCCCACTACCAAAACTCCTGCAACAACTAAATGTATATGAGAGCATCATAATTCAAACAGTGCACCCATTTCAAGCAATAATACGCCTCCAACTAAAAACAGCAAAATTACCTCCCTCTGAATTAGTCAAAGGCAGTTGTACCAAAGTAGTTTATTTACCATTAGATCTCACAGACAATGTACACACTCTAGGAGTGCAACGGCCAATAGATCAATCTTTAATTGTCTTAGTAAATGGCGTACCTACAAAAGACAAAACAATTTGGCAACAACTCGTGGACTTACATAAAGTTAGACAAGCCCTGCAATATCTAAAAAACAACAATGAATACTACAAAGAAATTAATATTAATATTGAAGAAAACCTGAGAGAAACCATTGAAATAATTCAAGAGTCACCAGAAACTGGTCAATTTGAACTTCTAAATCCTACTACAGAATACAATATTTTAGACCATTATACAATTCATCCTTTACACTCTACAACACTATAGATGATGGACTTGAAACATACCAAATGCGACAAGTCAAAGGATCTCCAATCAGCATATGGGAAAAAAGTATAGAAGCACGGGCCTTTCCGCTACTCTTTCCTACTGGAAAAGGAGGATGGTACGATGATAGACCCACACAGATAACAGCATCAGAATATCGCTCTCTACGAATGTATTCTGAAAACCCCAGATTCAGACAAAATGTGGAATACATATTCCACCTTCTCTTTGAAAGTGAACGAGCAACTCTATGCTACGGAGTTGCACACACATTAAAATCAGGTACCCATTTTCAAAATATGTCAGCTAAGCAATTATTACAAAAAGTACAAGAAAAAGATGAGGTTTTATAGTCAAGCATTACAAATCTTTTAGCAAACATGCGTGTTACAAAAGAATACTGGTTCCAACGTCATGGAGATGTACACTGTATGATAAGAAACCTTGGCCCACCCACTTGGTTTGTAACATTAAGTTGTGCAGAATTTACATGGGAAGATTTACACGATTTCCTACGCATAGCAAACAAAAATAAAACAAACATAGATATAAGAACACCAGGAGAACTCTGCTTCTAGATCCTGCAAATGTATCAAGATATTTCCATCATCACTTCATTGCTATGCTACACTTTATTTGTAATAAGACTGTCCCTCCCCTTGGAGAAGTTCAACACTTCTTTTGTAGAAAAGAATACCAAGCCAGAGGAGCACCACATATCCACATGCTTTTATGGATTAAAGATGCTCCTAAATTTGGTCAAGACAGGGATGCCACTGTTTTGCAGTTCATCCAAAAATATGTCACTTGTGAAATTCCTTCACAAACAACAAATAGTGACATTCATGCACACATTTTACAATTTCAAAGACACAAATGTGGGAAATATTGTCATCGCAAATATAAAAAAAAGGGAAATACTACACCAAATGCCGCTTTGGTTTCCCTAGACCAGTTTCAACAATGGGTCAAGTAAACAACTTCATGTCTTCAGTCAGACATAGGGCCTCATTACACGGAAGGCGGTAAGGGTTAACGGTCACCGGTAATGGTACCGGTGACCGTTAACCCTTACCGCCATGCTACAAGGTCCCTTTGCAGGACCCGACATTAACGGCTGGTGTAGACCAGCCGTTAAAGTAGGGACCCGCAAAGGGACCAGGGTGCTAATTACGGTACCGCAATTTGCGGTACTGTAATTAGCACCTTCCCCATTCCCATTATGCCCTATGGGGCAAAAATGGGAATGGGGAAGGGCAATGGAGGAAGGGGGAATTACCGCCCTGCCAACCTTGGAATAGGGCGGTAATTCCCCTTTCCTCCAAGTTGGTGCCGGTAATTTACCGGCATGGACCAAGGTGCTAATAATGCAACAAGCAAAACGTTGTGAAAGAAAACTACTTCAAACTGAAACGATACAGGATATCACTACAATTCCTCCAAAGGAAAAAAAAGAAACTAATACTTCATCAAGTACCACAATCAAACAAGAATCTAGTGGTCAAAGTAACTGAACTATTTCTTCAAAGAAGAAACACACACTCCAAACAAATGACTTCAACACAGAACTACCAGGTCCATTCAAACTTTCAAATATAACTGCTGTAAATTGCTATGCAAATGTAGCAATAAATATTCTATTCCAATTGCCACCAATTATTGAGAACATTTACTTACACAGTACAGACCAATTGTGTTTGCAAATGTTAGTCCTTCATAGAAATGCAACCAACAATCCTTACAACACTTACAGTGTTCATGGAATAAGACAAGAATTGTACTACTGTGCTGGAATTGTCAAATTCACTATAAACTCACAAGAAGATCCACAAGAATTTCTAATGTACTTACTCCAAGTACTGTAAAACAAAAACATACCTATAAATGAAATCTTTCAGATTTCATACATGTGGAAACATACATGCACTCTCTGCAACCATGTGGCACAGGAAGAAGTCTCTAATGAACGCTTTGTGTATGTATCCATACCTAACTGTGAATCCATTCCAGCAACTTGTACAAAATGCAAACCATGGCAGATTATGTACTACCTGCAATTCAGATAATCGCTCCACCTTACAAATACATAATAAATACGTAATAGTGATGCTTTTACATTACAATGCAGATTGTACCAAAAACAACTGTAAGCTGACTGGATTCACACTTTTACTTTACTTTACTTTATAATATTTGTGATGCGCAGCCATAGACCCCTAGGTTTGAGGGCGCGGACAAAGAACGAACATCACAAGAAACAGGCAGTGGGTATCCTGCGGTCAAAAGATTACCAGAGAGAAGGATATCAATACATACCAATTAAAAAGGAATGTTTTAAGACCCTTTTTGAAATTGCTTAGGACCAAAGAGTTTCTCAGGTGAGTGGTAGGGCATTCCAAAGCGCTGGGGCCGCAAACACAAAGGCACCCAGTTGCGCTTTTTTGGTTTTAAATCTTGGTTGGTGCAGGAGATTAAGGTTGTTAGAACGCAAATTTCTGAGGCAGGTTTTTTTTCCTATATACCTTTGTAGGTATGGGGGCATCGTTCCCTTAAGACAATTGAAGGTGATAACCAGAAGTCTGAAGGGTATCCGAGACTCCACAGGGAGTCTCGGATACCCTTGATACATGGTCAAGTATCACTTGGTAAGAAAACCTTCACAACAATAGGTATAATCTACCACGCAGGAGCCACAACCAATGCAGGTCACTACACTGCATACATAACAAAGAATTGTGGATGGTTTGAATGTAATGATAGTACCATTACTCTAAAGCACAGATTGCCAGCAAATCTTGTAAACACTTATTTAATATTCTTAAAACCAAAATTTAATACGTAATCTGTGTATGAACAAAAGCAATACTTCAACTTCAAAACTGTGCACAGTCAGAGTACACCAACATGTATCTAACTGCCCCAAGATTCTGCAACAAGCAAACACATAAATAAATACCACTAAAATCAAACAATGAATATACAGTTAGAATACGCCAACAGGTATCTATCTGCCACAAAAATCTACAAGCAAACAGATAAACAAATACTACTAAAATCAAACAAGATATATACAGTTAGAACACGCCAACAGGTTCCTAACTGCCCCAAAAAATCTGCAACAACCCAACAAATAGAGGAATAGCGTAAAAGTAAAAATAAACAATTAGAACACGCCAACAGGTATCTATGTTTGCATTCCTTAGGAGGGCAATGATTGCATAGTACTAAATATGAGGGTCAAAAAATACAGAAATTTCTATTATGCAATGCAATAACTCATTATGAACTACCTGCTCTAATATATGATCTTTTCATTTATCACAGAGATCGAAAAAGTATGTCTGGTCATGTTACCCATGCCATCAAAAAACTGCATACAACCACAAAAAACCCAACAAGTATGTATCCAATAAATAAACTCAGAAACATGGCACTCCTTGTATATTTGATGGGTGTCTGATTCTATGGGTGAGTTATGCTGTGGTGGTTGTGGCCAGGGCCTAGAGTCTTGGGTGCATGGCTTACGGCCTACGGCCTTCGGCCATGCACCAAAGACTCTAGGACCTGGCCACAACCACTGCAGCATAACACACCTATAATACCAAACGTTTTGACTGTGGTATGTGGGCTGCTTATAGATCATATTAATTACATTCAATGCTGTACTAACAACCCAAAACCAACATCATACTAAAGTGCATTCATTATGTCCGCGGACAGCCGCTATGACCGCAGGCATGGCGAACACATCAAGGGCACCTGACACCTAAACAAATATAGTATTTGACTCATCTCTTACTCCTCAACCCTCTCCAAACACTCGTGCACACCAACACACTCCCCAAAATTGCATTTTGCCTCTGTTCGCAGCTGCGCTGGCGGCGGATCCAAGATGGCAGGCGCATCGAAAAAATGTGATGCACCTCACGCCTCACCCCAGCCAATCAGCGAACATGTTGCATGTCCGCGGACATGATGTAAGCCGACTAGCCAATCGGTGTCCTGTCCGTGGAGCGAACAGGGAAGTGTGTCATAGGTATCACTAATTTTTTTGCCTTAAGTTTTAGCCATTTTAAAAAAAAAAACTACTGGACCGATTTACACCAAATTAACAAAAGCACACTTTTGGGACTAAGACGCCGCTCTTGCCACAAATTTGGTGGAAATCCGTCCAGTGGTTTGAGCTGTAGGCGTGCGCAAAGTTCTTTCCCATTTTTTCTATGGAAAAAAAATATATTTTGAGACCCCCCCTATAACTTTGCCCCCCCTGAACCAAACCTCACCAAAATTTGCAAAAACATTCAGAGTGGGCCATATACTTTTCTTGCAAAGTTAGTTTGGTGAGGATTCGTAAAGAATGGATGTTTCCACTACGTACTATAGCAGAGCTGGGCCAGAGAAGGAAGGCCTCCTTTCCAGTTTGTCGCAGTTAAAAAAAGCTAATTCAATTACAGAAGCAGATCTCAGAAAAGCAAGGCTGGATGAGCCAAGAAGCCAATCTCTTATCAGGCAGGGGTGAGCAGACATTGGATACAAATCGTGTGAAAGAACGAAACTCTCGCTTAGAAGACACAGACAAAAACAATGAATACGTCAGAGGTCTATTAGAAAATAGTATTTCAAATACACTAGTGCTCGATTTTGTGACCTTCAGTCATTTGGAAAGATGAAGTTGGATGAACACGATGGTCACAACTATGCATGAAGGCAGAGCGTGCCTTTACTCCCCTGAATTCTCCAGAGCAAAAGAACACTCCCAAGGACAAGTTCAAAGCCTTAATTGACAGCAGACCACTGAGGTGATGATAGATGAATATGCTAATTGGTGGGAAGCTATGGTTGAAGACTAGCTCACCATCACCTGGAAATCCAGTCTGCGTGCAGCTAACATAGGTGGAAAAGTACTGAAAGAGGTTAGAGTGCAAACCAATTTTAGGGGGCTGCGTGATTAAAGGTCCTGTAGTTTGTGCAGCCAATGGGATGTCGCGTATTTAGTGACGTTCATAGTGACCTGTTTAAGCGGAGAGCTTAGTTGCCCCACCTGATGTTATGAAACCTATCACTTTTCTTCACTCTCTTAGATTAGTATGGATCATATACTTAGAGGTTCCTTAAGAGCCTACCACTATTGCCATCAAGTTTTTGTAGTTTGGCACGCAGGATGATGTTAGTAATATGTAGGTTAACGTCATCAATGATGATTTTTTGCTATACAAGAATGCTTTTTTTTTAGATGCATTGTGAGATCTTACACTGAGACGTCCGTTGATGTCTGTTGTACTCCCTGTTTTAGATAATTGATATTCAAACGGTTATCCTTTTGCCAATTACCTGAGTCATTTTAATTAATGATGTTTGAGTAACTTCTGCATCCCAATCCATCTCAAGGGTATTGCTACCTCGTCTTAAATGGCTGGAAGCCTCCAGTTCATGTGGTAGCAGAGAGGATCGTTTAAAATCCATTTACCTAGTAGGCTTTGGGGTCCTGGAAATATCGCACAACCTCTGCCATTCGGCTGAAAGGACGTGAAGCTCCCTATAGCGAATATTAGTGTAAAGCAAGTCTTGCAAGCCAGGTCAGACGGGTCCCTTGTTTTCAGGCAGAAACCCCTCCCGGCATCTACTGGAAGCTGAACAAATGGAAAGTTGAAACGGCTGTTAAGGAGGGGGTCAAACCCAGAGTCGGAAGTTGAAAACATGATTGGTGAGTAGAAACTGAGTGAGGTTTTAAAAGTGTCAATAGGCAGTGGGTGAAAAAAAAATGTGATAAGGGGAAAAATGAGTAATGGAGGGAGGTTGGGGTAAAGTAACTTGGGAATGACGAGCGTTGAATATTAAGTATTTGACTTGCGGTGAGGCCAAGCAATTGAGTTATTGAGTAATTGACTTGAGGAGAGGTCAAGCAATTAAGAGGTATCATGAAGAGAGGCCACGATAAGAGTATGAACAGGTTTCCTGTGTTGTAAAGAACATAACAGAAGGAGTCGCTCCTAGAGCCCTATAGACGGGTGACGTAGACGACAAACTTTGTTAAAGACATGTTTAAAGAGGGCGATTCACATCCCAATCAGGTATCTTTTTAGGGGTAGGATAAGTCTTGAAGAGAAGACTAAGATATATGTGACCGGTCGAGTATGTCCATTTGTCTGTTTGTTTAATGTGTCTGTATACAGTGAAAAAACATTGGAGGAATTGATAAATGTGAAAAGGAAACACAAGATTTGAGAATTAATTATTTATTTAGTGGAAATTGAATTGATGGTGTTTAGTGTAAAAGTAGAATTAAGTAAAAAACGTGATATAGAGGGTCTGGAGCCTGCAGTGATTGATGCATGCTCATATTTTGTTGTTTTTCTGAAGCGTATTATTTGAAAAATAAGTGTATTATTTGAAAAATAAGTGTAAAGGTGAGTATTGACAGTCAAGTGTGATGAGTCAGAATGGAGGATATTACTCCACTTATGCACCTTTTCAAACAGTTGCCGAAACACACACTCAAGCTTAGACAGTAGAGTCCGGAATGCGTTAAAGGGACGGCGGACACAATGTTCATGCCATGGCCACAAGGGGGATCTTTATCGAAGGCAGTTTTGCAGCATATGAGGACATATTTGCATGCTGCATATACAGGAAAAAAGTTAGACAAGCGACTAGCGAGCTTAGAGCTCTGGAAAATGTACCAGGAGAAAAGAGAAGAGCCACCTCATGAAGACTGGATATAATATATATGCAAAGAGGGGGGTGAGGAGCATTTTTGCTCCACCCGCCGTGCATGAAGCAGACGGCGTTAGTAAGAAAGATGATGGGTTATACCCATTAAGAGAGCTTAAGGCAGTGACAGGGTACAGTAATCTGGCAAATGAGTCACCTGCGCAAAGCAGCGACGAGGGCCCAGAGAAAAATGCTGAGAGAGATGCAATCTCTAACGTCCCAAGGGACAAGGAGAGACGCAACAAGGAGAGAAGTGAATGACCAAGTACTTCTTTAGATATAGGATGAGAAATAAAGAGATGGAAAGGAGAAAAAGAAAAGACTGATGAGTTAGCACTTATACAGAACGAATGGATGGGTGGTCAGATTTTGCTCAAACTCGATGGTAAGAGCATCGAGGACGTAAGGCAAAGGGAAAATCGAGGCGAACAAGATAAAAAGGATAAAGAAAGAAAGAAGAGATTGAAAGAAGACAGAGCTAAAAGGAAGGATAGACAAAGACGGGAACAGTTGTATCAACAGGAGCAACTAAGAAATCAGGAAAGAGCAGAGGAACAGAAAAAGTATGACAATAGACAGAGGGCAATCGAAGAACGAGAAAGAATAGAAAGAAAGAGTGAGGAAGAGGAGGAACAGAAATGAAGGGATAAAAGTATACAAAGACAAAAAGACAAGAAGATACTAAAGGGCAAATGAAAGGAGAGATATGAAAAGAAAAGAGGAAACAAGAGTAACAGAAGAAACAAGGAAACAAAGACAGTTTGATGACCAACTAGAAAGAAAGAGGAGGCAGAGAGCATTTGATCTTGAGCGTCTGGAAGAGGAATGAATAGATCCTAATCCATTAGTGGCATGGGAAGACATAGAAGAGTTCTTCCCAGCAGATGAGTCTATAGCAGGTCCGTCTAGAGCAAATCTAGAGGATGAGTTTGACTCTAGAAGCATTGGGGACGCAATTGATAAAGGGCCTCATTAGGACCCTATCGCTAAGTGTTTAACGGCGCTGTAAAAGGCTGCAGCGCCGTTAAACACTTAGCGCCTTACTACGAGGTCCCTTTGCGGGACCCGACCTGAACGGCTGGTCTAGTCCAGCCGTTAAAGTAGAGACCCGCAAAGGGACCTTGGTGCTAAGTACGGTTCCGCAATTTGCGGTACCGTACTTAGCGCCTTCCCCATTCCCACAGAGCCCTATGGGGCGAAAATGGGAATGGGGAAGGGCCATGGTTCAATGGGGAATTACCGCCCCTTGGAATGGGGTGGTAATTCCCCATTGAACCATGGCGGACCCGTTACAACACCGGCACCAACCATGGTGCTAATAGCGCCATGGTTTAGCGCCGGTGTTGTAATGAGGGCCAACGTTTATCATGATATGAGGACTAAGAAAGTGCTGCAAGGAAAGATCGACTCGAGAGTATGCAGTTGTACGACAAAGAAGGAGCCTCATGCAGCTTTGAGCCAAAGGAGCTGTCTTTAGATAGACTGACTCTAAACAGAGATGAAGAGGAGAGAAGTCACACGAGCTGGGGACAGGATATGTCAAACGAGGATAGGGAAACCTTCCATGGGGAGGAGGAAGGCAATGTATGTGGCCCTGAAGGATGCTTTTCAATGGATAAGGAAGTAAGATGGTCGGATTTAGACCTACCCAAATCTCGGGCGTCAGAATTATTGATGCGGCTAGACCCACCTTAAGGGCGATCCCATGGTGAGAGGGGAGATATGCCACATTATGTGAGCAGGTAAAGGTCACTACCAGGAAGGAAGCAGAGCGGATCCATTGTCCCTGCTATGAACAGACAGACGATGGGAGGCGAATGTGAGTTTGGGGTTTCACAGTTTCCCTTGTTAGAGAAAGGGGGAGCTAGGCCGCAGTATATACCTTGGCCACAGATGGATAAGGATAATTTAAGGTGTGAACCCCCCTAGCTAAACTTTTGGCACTAGGAAATAGATACATAAGTTAGAGAAAATGACAGGAGGAAACACGTTAGCTATAGTGGACATTAAGGGTCTCCTGATAATATCCTTGGGGAAAGGGCTGATGACGTTTGGTCATGAGCAGGGTATTCTAGTGTTCCCATGGTAAACATTGCTCATGATGGAGCACCGTTCAATAACTGTAGGGCGGCGGTCTGGAAAGCACTTAGAGTACTGTATCCGGACACGTCCAACATGGGAGCTATAGTGGCAAAAAAGCTGAAGGAAGGGGAGGATCCTCTTGTTTACATTCAGAATTTCCAAGAGCAGTGGGCTTTGGAGACACGCGAGACTTGGGGGAAATCCATACCTGTATTTTATCATATATTGTGCCAAGGGTTGCCACAAGCAGTACAAAAGCAGCTCAAGAAATTAGTGGCCATGGAAGCAAAGCAATGGTCAAAGATACAACTGACCATCGCGCATTATTGCAGACTTTTGCAAGAGAAGAATCGGAAGAAAGACGTTGCTAGGAAAAGTGAAGAGGCAAAGTTAGTGCAGAAAAAAACTATCAATGTATACCATTGAAGGGGCAATGTTGACTAGTGGAGATGGGTCAGGTTCACAGCAAACAATAAACATGCCACAGGTGAATAACCAAAGACAGTTCGATCAAAATAATAGTGGATTTTCACCATGAGGAAGGGGAAGCTTTCCAGGTAGAGGCTTCCAGAATAATCAGGGAAACATCCAGAATAATCAAAGTGGGTTTCTTCAAGACACACAAAATGATAATCAAGGCATGCAGGACTCGCAAGTTAGGAGGCTTCCTCCTATATGCTGAACAGGGGGTATGCCAGGACACTTTGCTCGCACATGTGGAAGTCAAGGGTTTGTGCAGAATGGACAATTCTCAAGAGGGGGACAGTAAACCCACCTGCATATTCACAGCAGAATGGAGATGGGTTTCCTCAGAATCAGACAATGCAGCAAACACACGCGCTGAGAATGCAACAAGACTTTCAAACACAGCAGGCAAGAAGATCACTGTCTCCAGAGCTCTTGTTCTCTCTAGGCTGGACTATTGCAACAGCCTCCTTCTAAATCTGCCTGCTTCTACTCTCCGCCCTTTGCAAATCATCCAAAACAGAACTGCGAGACTTGTCCTTGGCCTCAAGCCCAGGGATCGTATCTCTCCAGGACTGAAATCTCTGAACTGGCTCCCAGTGGCTGCGAGGATTAAGTTCAAAACCCCCTGCATCGTCCACAAGGCCTTTTGGGGTCTGGGGCCTCAATACCTTCAACTCGCTCTTCCTAAATAGCTTCCTTCCTTCGCTCATCTGCCTCCAACTCCCTCAGGGTCAGTCGCTTCTCCAAGCAACTAGTTGGTTAGTTGATCTCTTTCCTCGGCTAGTGCCTCCCCTGGAACAGCCTCCTTGCCTCCCTTAAAGTTGAGGAGAGCCATCTCCGGTTCCGGAAACACCTAAAAACCTTTCTCTTTGCCTCTGCTTTCTCTCCTCCTCTCCTCTGCTGACCTCCTGGCTGAAACCGGTACTGCACTGGCTACCAGGGCCACCCTCTGATTCCAGGCTGTGGTCATCCCCTGCCAGCGTCACACACCTGCACTGCCACCTGGCATCCCCCGCACTTGGGGACTGTTCTGTATCCCTACAGTCCCCCTACCAGACCTTGATAGCTGATGTACACACTTACCCATGAACTTGCCACATGCTGGCTGCTATTTTACTATTGTTATTATCTATTCTCATGTACTGCGCTTTCCCGTCCTCTCTTCCCATGTACTTGCGTGATCTGAATGACACCTGGCCTAGTAGGATCGTTGCCCGTCCCCCTTTGTTCCCCTCCCTTGCCTCGTCGCGCCTTGAAACACTTGTGTATAGGTGCGTTATAAATGCCATATCATGTCATATCATAACAATGAATCCTCCGCAGGGGCAGTCACAGCAGTCACCCATGCAGATACAGTAGAGCACAAGCACAGGTCAGTTAATGACTCCTAGAATAGGGGGTTTCACTGTCGAAGGAGGAAATCCTTTCACGGGTACAGTGATGAGAATGCATCCACAATAGGACAGCTCACTGGGAGACTTGATGTGTTCGAGACTATCTGTGATGCCCAATCCTCAAGAGGAACCGAGGGTTGATGTCAATATAGGAGGCAAATCTTTTTTGTTTTTAGTAGATACGGGTGCAACAACCTCATGCATACGAAAGGGAACATTTTCGATGTCTGGAAATGCCATAAATACTCATGGCACATGTACTCATGACACGTGTCATCCAACAAGGTATAAAACTAAAATAAAATATTACCTTTACAAATTGAAACGGAATCTTTATTACAATATAACAATATGAAAGCATTATCATAAGAGGAATGAAAGGATTGACGCAAGGGGTGCAAGCACAACTGAAAAAACTGTTAATGTACCAACGGAGTAGAGGAGCTCTAAATTCTCTGTAGATGCATACACCTATGCGACACACAAAAGTGTGTGCCATTGTTATATTCAAGGAAGACACCTGTAAATATATTAGGTTGAGAATTAATGACCAAGTTGACCATGACAATTTAGTTCACTGATGAAGGCATTGTGTGTTCAACACCAGGAATGCATTATTGAAATGAGAGTGAATTTATTATGGCATTTGCAGGACAAATAGCCATGCGAGGAGTACCGTTAGAACCCAAAGTTTTTCACTATGGGGTACGCATTCTGGTGACATGGCTGCCAGGTTTAGTGGGCAGGACTATGAGAATACCTGATACATGTTTACTCAGGCCAAAGATACCTATGGATGAAGAGGAAGGGCAAATCTTTCCTTTAGGATTACAAGCAGCCATACCGTGAGGAGACTTGGCTTTGCTTGATGGGAATGACTATGAAGGTAAACGATGGTGCACAGTGATTTCCATTGGGAAAGGTTACCGATTGACTGACGTCACTGATGAGGATATGTTTGGAGACCATCCATCAGATGACGAAATTGTATTTGAGATGGGCTTTACTTATTGGGTAAGGGCAATTAAACGTGACGTTCCTCAGAAAATGTTGCTAGTGCAGAAACGCCCCAAGTATTTTTATGAAGACATGACGAAAGTGCCAGTTGCATTATGGACAACAGGCCCCCATGACATAGGCCTATTGAAGGGGGCTGGAGAAGTGAAGATTAAATTGAAACCAGGAGCAATTTTACCTTGAGCACAACAGTATACCATGTCTCGAGAGGCAGATAAGGTATTTTTAAGACGATATCTGCTATGATGGAACAAGGTATCTTAGTGACGTCAGAGTCACTGTGCAATACAGCAATTTATCCAATTACAAATGGGAAAGGGGGGACGTGGCATTTAATTCAAGATTTAAGACCTATTAACCAGATTGTAGAGGCTGAGTTCCTTCTAGTTCCTAACCCTGCAACAATCTTATGTAATATCCCTGTTGAAGCACAATATTTCACTGAGATTGACTTGAAAAATGCATTTTTCTCAATCCCAAAAGACTTGCAAGATCTGATGTCATTTAAGTTCAGAAAAACTTGTCTGAAAAGTACTCGCCTACCCCAGGGGTACTGTGAGTCTCCATCGATTTTCAATAGAGTCCTACAGATGGAATTAAGCAATATTGACTTGAAAAGTGTTGTGTTGCAATACGTGGATGACATATAGGTTTGTAGCACCTCAGAGGAAGAGTGCAGATGCGATTCAGTTTCATTGATGATTATTCTTGCAGACCCACTGGTGCCCAATCAGTGAGAAGAAAACGGTATTTAAAGGCGACGTCATCGCGCATACGTGAGATACATCGATCACGTTACTTACATTTGTTGCAGCTGTCCGAGAGTAGACAGTGTAGAGTTTGGACGTGAGCGTAAGAACACAGGATGACTCGTTGGAGAAATCCAAGTAACTTCCAGACTGCTAAGGATGTTATGTACGCAAAATAGTGGGGATATTGGTTTCATTCTTGACACTATGTCTCTATCAGGTCCGTATGACCAATCAGTGATTCAGGCGCCGTCGAAAAGGTAGACGCAAGAACTGATATATGCGGCGTTAAGCCTTGAAAGAAGTAGACGTGGTTCTTCCTCACGCTCGGTAAACCCTTACGAACTGCCTATAAAGGCATCGGGGAATATGACAACAACTAATGTGACAACGTTGGGATAACATAGAGAATATTATTGTTTGCAATAGGTGCAAGAAATACCAACAAAAGATCAAATTGGGCATCTACATTTGCCTCATATGACACAGGAAACAAGAGTTAATACGATGTCACCTATAAGTGAATATCGAGTACAATGCGGGTAGACACGTCGAGTAATGATAAGATGTGGCACGCTGCAAATGCAGCTGTTAGTGGCTTGTTGAACAGAATAAAAGAAAGGACATTGGTGTAGAATGAAAGAAATAGGGCTATAGTAAATATGGTCAAATAGTTTGGTGGATTTTTTTGCCCCGCTTTAGAATGAAAGAATAGATAGTCCTTAAGCTATAAAGAAATGTAAGGATACGTTGGCCTTAGTATATCCAGATTTTTAGACACAACACACAAAATCAGAGATGACACTAATTTAGGTTTATGTTTTGTTTTAATTTGTAGATTGTACGGCACACATCATGGTCCTGATATGCAACACGTTGAATGGCACTACGTGAACTGAATAATAAAGTGTCCTGAAGACAGAACCGTTGAGAAATACAAAGGAATATTGTTTTGTATGGATTTCTGAAATAGACATTGGTTCTAGAAACACATTTTGAGTGTTGACACATCCAGCCTCCCCTGAAAAGGAGTTGTCATATCTATCCTCCCCTAAAAAAGGAGTTGTTTTATAGGGATAAGAACTGATGTTGGCACATTTAGTTACAAAAATATTTTGTGTTCTGATGCATATACACTAATAATGAAATGGCGTTTTGAGAAAAATTATTTCTTTTGTGTGAACCACTTGTACAATTATTTTTAAAAGTATGGATATGAATATGTTCTATAAATGTATAAATATTTAAATATGTATGCTATTTTGGATAAATATGAGTTGTCTCTGGAATTGTGTTGAATAGTTAAAGTGTGTGTAGTTGTCAGGTGGATATTAGGCACAACCTTCTAGCTTAAAGGGAGGAAGCCGTTGTTGTGGGATTTCCTTTGTACATATTATATTGTAGTCCTCACCCACATGGCCCCTAAAAAGAGGACAAATACAGCTCTGCAGAGTTGATGTTTATGGACAACCCTTTGGTTGGTAGAGCCATCATTTATTTGGTGTAACGAATTTAGTTTGACAATATTCCCAAATATGGAGAATGTAAATATTGTGTCGTTTACGGACAAACAATTTAAACGATTTTTTGATCTGCCATCGATTCTAGGTCAACCCACGCCGGTAGCACCAGCAGCCACACCACCTAACACTAATGATTTAGATCTGCTTACGCAAAAAAAGAAGAAACTAATCCGTACAGAGTCCAACGGTCAGCTAATGGTAGAATCCTTAAAATCAGGAGTAATACCAGAGGGGCTACAGGTTAGGAACATCTGTAGCGTGTTTCTAGACAATCCAAAATATATAGCAGATTTTAGTGGTTTAGGAAATAAGTGCTCCGGTGACTGGGTGATCCTGGTTATATCCACGGCAGAGGAAGAAACAAAAAAACAAAAGGAAGAATTAACAACTCTTGATAAAAAAAAATTCAAGATTAATCTATAATACCAGAGATACAAACCTTACTTGATAAAATAGAGGAGGACATGGCAAAGTTTAAAACATTTACAATTGATAAGAAGTTGTGGAAATTGAAAAAAGATGCTCAAAACTATAAAGAGGAGGTCAACTATCCCTACCTTGTCCCAGATTTTTTTACACAAAGTAATATGAACCAAGGTAATAGAATGGGCAACAACAATAGACGACCGTTCAGGAAGTTTGTCACCTTTTCCAATTCGTCTAATAGCAGTGATGCAGGTTCAAGCACTGGCCCTCAGACCAACCAAAGTGGGAACACACAAAGGGGTCATCCTTTTCATTCCCGAGGCAGACGGGGGAGACCGCGCCAGCCAGGGAGTCACGGGATGCGAACCCGCCAGTGGCAACCACTGCCACAGACATGGTGATGCCTATATTTAATTTGAGCAATCATGTTCTTACAACTTCTGAGAACCAAGTCCTATGTAAAGGTTTGACTTTTGTACCAGCAAACAAGGCTGACCCCTTTAAGACTAAGATTGAGATGAGGAATTCTTTTCGTATCCTAAGATTGAAATAATTTTTTCAGGATTCAGAGGGCCAACGATCAAAGAAACAAAGTATATCTGGCCTAAAACCACCCTCGAATTTCACTCCTGCGGTCCAAATGGTCTCACCTGAGATCATTAGTTTTGAGAATAAGGTTCTCCGGGATATGAGAGCATTTGTAAAAACGAAGAATATTTACAAGGACAATCTATCGAAGGAGGAAAGACAGGCGTTGAAATCATTGGCAGAAAATAATCTTTTTGTGATTAAACCGGCAGACAAAGGGGGCGGGGTTGTAATATGGGGCATTGAAGCCTATAATGCAGAAATTAAGAAGCAATTTAGCAATCTGGTCTTCTATAAACCATTACCCTGTGACCATACTACGAGGATCTTACTTTTGCAGAACTAGAAGGGTGGATAGATAGTGAAGAAAAATATTTCCTCATCCATCAAAATCCAACCACTCCAGCTTTAAATTGTCTGCCAAAACTGCATAAAGATGCAAACTGCCCGCCTGGACGACCGATTGTGGCAGCTATTGGTTCCGTTTTGGAACCATTGTCAATTTATACAGATTTCTTTTTGAGACCGTTTGTTGTGAAAATGCGCTGTTTCATCCAGGATACTACAGATATGATCCACATTTTAGAAGATGCAACTACGACACCAGAAGATCTCTTCATGACACTTGATGTGGAGGCTCTCTACACCAGCATTCCTCAAATGAAATTCATTAACATCATGCAAGGTGTGTTAGAAAGGAGAGAGGACAAAACTGTTCCCTCCATCTTTATTACGAAGTGGATTAAACTTGCATTGACTAATAACTTTTTTCTTGTCAATGACAAGTTTTATTTACAACAACATGGCAGAAGTATGGGTTCAACCTTTGCTCCAGATCTGGCAAATCTCTTTATGGACAACTTGAAAGATCGTTCAGTCTACGCAGAGAACAATCCATTTAAACATCTAATGAAAACCTGGCATAGGTATATTGACGACTTCTTCATGATATGGACTGGGAACAAACAAGATCTAGATCTGTTCCTGATATGGCTGAACCAACAAGAGCCTTGCATTAACTTTACAATGACTTCAAGTGTCACTAAGACTCCTTTTTTAGATCTAGAGATCTATAAAGGCATTAACAACACTATAGGTACTACACTGTTTAGGAAATCAACCGATAAAAATTCATTGTTATTGTTCAATAGTTACCATCCGGCAAGCTTACGCAAGAATTTACCTTTTGGCCAATTCTTGCTTATCAGAAGGAATTGCAGCCTGAAAGAAGATTTCGATAGTAATAGCAAAGACCAATCTGCTCGATTAAAACAACAGGGTTATCCGCCCCATGTGATACGGAGATCCTTTGAGAGAGCCAGAAATACCAACAGACAAGATTGCCTTCAGAAACGACCTACGGCCAAAGAATATAAAATCACATGTGTATCTACTTTTTCGCCCATCAGTAATGCCTTACAGCAAAGCATATTGAAGAATTGGAATATGGTCAACACAGAAGATTTTTCGATCAAAAAAACGCGTTTTGCGTTTAAACGCATGTCGAACTGACGCGACAAATTGGTACACACGTATAAGGAAGTGCACCCTGTGAATGACCAGACCACACTATGGAATATGCAACCTGTCGTGGGCCACTATAAATGTGGAAAATGTTCAGTATGCAATTTAAAAATGAATGCAAAAGAAATAGATCTGAAAGGTCGAAAATGGACATTAAAAGACTTTTCCAATTGTAATACGAAATAGGCAATATATGTGATTAGGTGCCCTTGTGGGCTTTTATATGTTGACAAGACAAAGAGACCCATAAAACAAAGGATCTGTGAACACAGATCCTGTGTCAAGAATAATGTGCAAGACAAACCATTAACGGCTCACTTCTCATTAGCCAAACAAACCCATGAGGATATACGTTGGTGGATTATTCAAACACTGGGACCCCATCCAAGAGGAGGAAATAGGGATCTAAGACTGAGGAAACTGGAACAAAAATTGATTTTTGACCTCAAAATGATGAGAGATGGCCTTAATATCGCCATTGAGTGGGATCTGTTTATCCATTAAATATAAGCCTTTCGAACATCAAAAGGCTATATCCAGTGTGATTATGGAGATAGAGAGAGATATTATTGAGCTGTCCCTTGTATGTTTTCCCGAGTCTGAAATACCAAATTGGTATAAGGAATATCAGTCATTAATATTTCCTCTAAAATATACGAGTCATAGAGGAAATATATGTAGAATTGACGCTTGGTACAATTAAAAAGAATTTGATTGTCCACACCAAGTTGGGTCGGTAGTGCGGCCTTATTCACGTTCATACTAATAATGTTGCCGTTATTGAATGCATCCTCTAAGGTGGCGGTTCTGCCGCCATTGGATTTACACAGGCTGAAAATTAGGCTGTGGTCGAGAGACCCACTGGTGTCCAATCAGTGAGAAGAAAATGGTATTTAAAGGCGACGTCATCGCGCATACGTGAGATACATCGATCACGTTACTTCAATTTGTTGCAGCGGTCAGAGAGTAGACAGTATGGAGTTTGGACGTGAGCGTAAGAACACGGGACGACTAGTTGGAGAAATCCAGTTAACTTCCAGACTGAGAAGGATGTTATGTACGCAAAATAGTGGGGATATTGGTTTATTTCTTGACACTATGGGGGTCATTCCGAGGTTGGAGCTAAGTATTGGTTTTTATCGGCATGGCGGAAAGAGCGAGTCCGATCTGGTACCACGCCGCTATTTACAGGCTATTCCGACCTCACGGGCACGAGCTTTCCGCCATGCCGGTAAATACCCTAGCGGCATACTGCTAAAGGACCCGTTAAACCCCTTACCGGCATGAAGCAAGACGTTCTTAACAACACCGCCATCGAAGCTTCGCCGTCCGTAATTAGCGGTGACCGTAATTTATGGATACCGTAAATTACGGTCACCGCTAATTAACGGATACGGAAATTACGTCATCGCACAGGCATGGGAAGGAGCGCGGCGGCCATATTTAAAAACACAATCCATTGCCATCCTCTCCAGGCTGCACCCTTGGGACGAACCTGAACCTCGGAAAAGGCCTACACAACTGCCAGCTATGCCCAAAGCCCCGAAAAATTCAGCGGACCGCCTCCGCAAGCAGCGCTTCAGCCCCGAGGAGCTGCAGGCCATGGTGGGCCACCTGGAGGAGCACGCAGATGTAGTGTTCAGCAGCGACATGCGCAGAGAGGCAGTGGTCCAGAAAAAAAACATATGGGCAGAACTTGCTCAAAGGGGGAGCGCAGTAGGCACCACCCCCCGCACCCCCAGGGACTGCCGCAAGCGGTGGGACGACTTGCGGTTGAGGGTGCGGAGCATCCTCACAGCCAACCGCAGCCAGGCATTGCTGACTGGAGGTGGACCAAGTTCACCAATGAAACTAGCGCCATGGGAGGAGACATGCGCTGCATTGATTGGCACAGAATCAATCGAGGGCGTCGGTGAAATGGAGTGTGGGGCTCCATCGTCTGCTGATAGAGGTGAGTGTCCAAAGTCAACACCGCCAATGGCAAATACATGCTGAATACACTACCAAGCCCCGTCCAATGCACCTTGTCATACTGCCCTCCACCCATTCTGATAATGGCAAGACAACTGCCACCAAGGGACAAGTGCTACCACATAATGCCCACCAACCACAGTGCAGTAACTAGCACATCCCAATAAGCACACTGTGCAGCAGGCTTGGCAGTGTGCGAGTCAGACTGCACATGACCAGGCCAGGATTAGTGACTCCCACACCTGCGTACATATCCGACACATCCGTAGAAAGCAGTGATGTAGTAACGGCCAAAATGCCACCAATCCAAAATCACTGAAGTGTGAATGCTGCCATTAATGACATTAGCGTCTCACACAACCACTCATGTTGTACATTTGTTCTACACCCACAGGCAGTGAGCATGAGGGCGATGAGCCTGAGAGAAGCCGTCCCACCACATCCAGTGCCAAAGGCAGGGACCACCGCGTACCGGCACGGAAGGACAAAACCACCACAGCTCCTCCAAGGCCCACTAAGGTTGCACCACCCCCATCCCTCACTGCATCAGCGCCTGCAACAATCACCACACCAAGGTCAGAGGAGTCCAGCATCTCTGGGGAGGTGGCAGCCACGGCCCCTCTGCAAATCGTGGACAGCCCCTTGTCGATCTGTGGGGCGTCAGAGGAGGACTCCTACCCCACTGTATACACCCCCGAGCCCTGCAATGTCCCCCAGGTGTTGTGCAGGGACTCTGGGGAGGGTGACACACCAGTCCGAAGTGCACGTGGCGATGCACCGGGAGACACAGATCCCGTGCCCAGTACCCCATTCGAGGCCCTGTCAGGGCATGTCGACCCTATCCCCAGCAGGGATGATACGCCATCCCAGGAAGCACTACATGCAGGACAACTCACTGCCCTCATCACTGACTTCAATGAGGAAAACCGCCAGGGCAGGTTGGAGTTACTCGAGGAGCTCAGGCAAATGCATCAGGTGTTCACGGAAAGCACCAACCGTGTGTGTAAGGCACTTGGACGCATTGCAGACGCCCTTGTGGCAGCACGTCCCATTCATGCGACTCAGCAGGAGGACACCCCCTCAACCAGTCCCCCACCCCGGCAAGCCCAGCGCGCCGCTTGCTGCGTTCTCAGCGGCGCAGGAACATGCCCCCCGGGCACCGGGAGCATGGATCAATAGACAATGCTGCCACATGTGGCCTCAATGTGCCACACGGGACTACATTTGAGGAGTTGGGGGGCGGGGGGTGAGGGTGTGTATGGGAGTTGGGGGGAGGGGGGTGAGGGTGTGTATGGGAGTTGGGGGGAGGGGGAGGAGGGTGTGTATGGGAGTTGGGGCGAGGGGGGTGATGGTGGAGGTTTTGTTGTTCACGTGTGAACCTACTAATACAATACACCGGTTGTGCATAGAAAATATCAGAGTGGACATTGATCAATGTGCATGAGTCTTTTAATGACTCACAGTGCATGGTGTACATGTATCCCCACAACCAGTGCCTGATGCCCTGTCATCCTGACACCCTCAGCTGACTTCAGTGTCAGAAATATCGTCCAATCAATGATTGCCACATGGCACATCCCTCCTGTGCATCTGCACTGTGATGCTGTCCTGCCAATTCTTCATCCACCCCCTCATCATCATCTGGTGGTAGCAGTCCCAGGTCAGGGGGCAGTGGCACGTTCCGACGGATGCACATATTGTGCAGCTTTACACATGCCATGGTGATCCTGGCCACCTTCTCGTGGCTGTTGATGAGTGCTCCACCCGAACGGCTGTGGCAACAAAATGGTGCCTTCAACAGGCCAAATGTCTGCTCTATGGCCACCCGTGTACGGGTATGGGCTCGATTGTAGTCCTCCTCATGCCTGTTCTGTGGGTTGCGGATAGGGGCCATGAGCCACGGCTTCAAAGGGCAGCCACCATCACCTGCATGGAAGGGGAATGAAGGTAAGTGTTTGTACATTGATGGTGGCGAACTGTAGCAGTCTTGCATGGCAGCTGGTGATTCCTGGCCATACACACATGTCCCTGGTTGCATCAACCCCATTACTGGCCCGGCTATGTGTCCTGTGCCATGGAATGATGGAGGGGTAGCTTCTTCTAGATGGCTTATGGTGTGCACTCACATCTTGTTGCACGTGCACCGTATATGCGTGCAGCAGTGTTGGCCTGAATTCATTGATGTGTTGGGTTCTGTGAGATTTGGTGGCAGGGGGTGTTGACTGTAGTCAGTAGCATACTTGTCTTACTGCACTGATCAGTACCATGTTGACTTGCACCACTACTATGGGTGTGCGGAACCAGTGACACGCTCCTGTATCCCTGTTGGGCTCACTTCTATGCACTCCCAGGGACGTCTGTCTTGTGTGGTGGGATGCAGGAGGCTGCGAGATAGTGCATATGCAGTGCATGGTGCAGGATGCCCTTAGGGTGTGTGAGGTCCGCCGATGAGTGGTGCTTGTGTTGTGGTATTGGGCCAGGTTACCTGTCGGACGAGTAGTGTTGTATTTTCTACATTCTAGCATCGCAGTGAGGTTAGGCAGTCATGTGCCATATCGATTGTCTTGGGGCACTGTGTTCTGTGGGGTGCACATCGTGCACCGGCGTCAACATTCCCACACAGGTGTAGTATGCACCCCCCCTTTCCCACCAAGTTGGGGTATGCATCCACCCTACTCATGGCCCCAATGCGGTGCCATGGCCCAATCAGGTGACTCACCAAGCAGCCAGGCACGTCGTCCAGCATGTTGCTCCATATAGCGTGGTAGCGTGGAGTTCCGCAGAACCAGGGGGTCATGTGTTGATCGGGGGTATCGGGCACAGCAATGTGTGATGGCTTTACTGGCATTTCATACCATCTGGACGTCAATGGAGTGGTATTGCTTGCGGTTGCGATACGCCACCTCCATTGCATGTGGAAAGATCAATTCCACGTGGGTGCAGTCGAGGGCACCTATGCAATTTGGCATGCCTGCCAGTGCATGGTAGGCAACTTATGTATCCAATATCTCCTGGGGTGTCCGGGGTAGGGATATGTAGTCCCTTGTGTGTTTGATGAGGGCATCCAGCACTTGGTTGAGTATATGTGAAAATATGGCCTGTGGTATGCCATGCATGTGCCCCACTGTCTGCTGCTACGTGCCTGTAGGAAGGAAGTGGAGAACAGACACTACCCTGAGTAGAGGGGGGATTGCAGTGTGGATTTCTATGAGGCTCACTATGTCGTCATGTGTCAGGTCCACTATGGTGGTGATGGTATCCCGGTCAAGGCGGTACAGGGTGTGGATCTGCTCTGGTGTGAGGTTGAAGGGGGAGGATCTGATACGAGGGATTGGGGGCTGCCCGCGTGGTAATGGTGGCTGCACCGGTAGGGCATTCTGGGCCTGTCTCACCCTCCTTCTCCTCCTGTGTATCCTCTGTGGTGGGGGCTGTGGTTGTTGTTGTTGCTGTTGTTGTCATTGCTGCCTTGCAAGCAGGGCCTCCAGCTCCAGTAATCCTGCTACAATTGGTATCATCTTGGTGTGGGAGGGGAGTGGTGAGTGGGTGTGCTCTTTTTGTGCTGTGCCAGACTCCATTGCCTCCACCTGTGCTGATTGAGTGCACCTGTGCCTCTTGGAAACACTGCTCAGGGTTCTTAACACCTTCTCGGCGATGCCGGTATTTACTCCATGCCGGTAAGGTACTTTGCGGCCTTGTAGAGGCCGTTTTTTGCATATCCGCATGACTTGGGATCAGCTCCGGTTTACGCCATGCCGCTGATTTCGGCATGGGGTGTCGTGCGCGCGCCACAAGACCGCTATTTACGGCCTCGTACTTTACGGTGCCGTAAATAACGGTCTAGAGGGTCAGAATGGCCCGTAAGGGTAAACAATGCCGGTAATCCTTTACCGGCATCGTTTTTCCCTTAACGCCCAACTTGGAATGACCCCCTATGTCTCTAACAGGTCCGTATGACCGATCAGTGATTCAGGTGCGGTCAAAAAGGTAGACGCGAGAACTGATATATGCGGCGGTAAGCCTTGAAAGAAGTAGACGTGGTCCTTGCTCACGCTCGTAAGCCCTTACGAACTGCCTATAAAGGTGTGTGGGAATATGACAACTAATGTGACAACGTTGGGCTAACATAGAGAATATTATTGTTTGCAATAGGTGCAAGAAATACCGAAAAAAGATCAAATTGGGCATCTACATTTGCCTCATATGACACAGAGGAAACAAGAGGTCATACAATGTCACTTATAAGTGAATATCGAGTACAATGCGGGTAGACACGTGGAGTATTGATAAGATGTGGCACGCTGCAAATGCAGCTGTTAGTGGCTTGTTGAACAGAATAAAAGAAAGGACATTGGTGTAGAATGAAAGAAATAGGGCTATAGTAAATATGGTCAAATGGTTTGGTGGATTTGTATGCCCCGGTTTAGAATTAAAGAATAGGTAGTCTTTAAGCTATAAAGAAATGTTAGGACATGTTGGCCTTAGTATATCCAGATTTTTAGACACAACACACGAAATCAGAGATGACACTAATTTAGGTTTATGTTTTGTTTTAATTTGTAAACTGTATGGCACACATCATGGTCCTGATATGTAACACGTTGAATGGCACTATGTGAAGTGAATAATGAAGTGACCGATGAGAAATACAAAGGAATATTGTTTTGTATGGATTTCGGAAATAGACATTGGTTCTAGAAACACATTTTGAGTGTTGACACATCCAGCCTCCCCTTAAAAGGAGTTGTAATAACTATCCTCCCCTAAAAAAAGGAGTTGTTTGATAGGGATAAGAACTGTTGTTGGCACATTTAGTTACAAAAATGTTTTTTGTTCTGATGCATATACACTAATAATGAAATGGCGTTTTGAGAAAAATGATTTATTTTGTGTGAACCACTTGTACAATTATTTTTAAAAGTATGGTTTTACCATGAATATGTTTTATAAATGTATAAATATTAAAATATGTATGCTATTTTTGATAAATAGGAGTTGTCTCTGGAATTGTGTTGAATAGATAAAAGTGTGTGTTGTTGTCAGGTGGATATTAGGCACAACCTTCTAGCTTAAAGGGAGGAAGCCGTTGTTGTGGGATTTCCTTTGTACATATTATATTGTAGTCCTCACCCACACAGCCCCTATAAAGAGGACAAATACAGCTCTGCAGAGTTGATGATTATTCTTGCAGACAAAGGATATAAAGTAGAAAAGGAGAAATTACAGTATTGTCAAAAGGAAGTACTATACTTAGGTCAGATAATTTTGCATGAAGGAAAGAAAATTACTCCTGAGAGGGCTGAGGCTATTTTGAAAACTGTAAAGCCACTCACGATAAAGCACATGTATAGATTTTTGGAACTGTTTAACTATGTAAGAGCATGGGTCTTTGATTACAGTTCATACATACAGCCCTTGTTGCAAGCTCTGAAGAAAGCACAGGCAACTCAGGAGAAGATTGTTTGGACTGAGAAAATGGGAGAAGGGTTTGATGAGTTGAAAAAGGCAATTACACAGCTCCAGTTTTAGGGATTCACAATTATGCTGAGGAATTATTTTTTTTTGTTGCACACAAATGGCACTGTTATGACAGCAGTACTCACGCAGAGAACCACGTTGGGATACAGGCCCCTTGCATATTACAGTGGGATTTTAGACCCAGTAATGAGGGGTCACGTTCCATGTGAACAGCCTTTGGCTGCCGCTGCGTTCACCATTGAGAAGGTTGCTAGCATAGTAATGGGGTGTTCCATGACATTGTTTGTTGAACATGCATTGTTTGCCATTTTGGAAAAACCCAAAGGCACGTTAACTTCTCAAAGGGCTTCTGCCTATGAGGTAGTCATATCAAATCCAGCTATAAAAATAGTCTGATGTAAAATTGTGAACCCAGCCATGTTCGGAGCAGAACCACTGGCAGAGGACAAGCATGCACATGATTGCTTGAATTATGAGAAATTCTATGATGAACTCCCGAGGGTGAAGGAAAATGCTCTGGCAGCTGGGGACACTCTGTTTATTGACGGTTCTTCAAGAATCGATCAGGATCATGGACAAAGATATACAGGTGCTGCTCTGGTGAAGCACATGGCCAATGGCGAGTTTGAAGTACCGACAAGTGCACGACTACCGTCTAATTTTTCAGCACAGGCTGCAGAATTAGTGGAGTTGACTATCGCGCTTCAGAGACACGCACACCAGGAAGTAACATTGTACAGCGACTCTGCCTATGTGACGTTGACAGTGCATGCAGGGCTAGCATGTTGGAAAAGGAGGGGCTACCTCCGAGCGGACAGAACTCCAGTGCAACATGCAGCCTTATTGGGCAGACTTATTAGAGCACTACAACTCCCACTAGTCATCACAGTAGGTAAATGCGCAGCTCACACTAAGAGAGCAGACTTTATCTCATGTGAAAAACAAAAAGCAGATGAGGAAGCAAAGTGAGTTGCATGTACAGAAATTATTATGTCATTTGATACGCTTGATGTGAATTAAAGCTTGGTGGTGATGATGAGTGTGCTCAATGTCATAATAATTTGTCTCTGACTCAATTGGCAGAGATTCAAGGGGAAGCACCTCAAGATGAGAAAGACTTGTGGACGCAGAGAGGGTGTTCTTTGAACCCCTCTGAAGCATTGTGGCTAGAAGACAGCACTGGTAAACCGGTGATGCCTGTAGCCTTATTAAGGAAGGCGGTGGAACAGCTACACTACTCTGCATAAAAGTTATTAGAGAGAGCCTCGGCGCAACTATTGCAGAGGATTGGTTCATTCCAAATATAGTAGAACACGGTGCATTTTATGAACTAAATTATATTGTATGTCAAATGTTTGCTGCTGGGCACACATAGCGCACAATTAGAGAAGTTATCCCAAGACCTAATGGATCCTTTTAGCATTTGCATGTCGACTATGTCGACATGCTGGAAGTATGTAATGCATACAGATATATGATTATAGTGGTATGCCCTTCTCGGGTGGATTGAAGCTGGACCGTGTACACACCCAGACTCCACATGTGCAGCAAAATTCTTAGTACGAGAAGTGTTTCCTAGATGGGGAATATGTGAAGTATTAAGATCAGATAATGGCCCTTATTTGTTAATGAGGTCTATGATCAAATAAGCTTGTTGCTTAGCATAAAACACAAGTTTTCATCGGTGTATCAACCACAAGCGAATGGATTCTGTGAGAGACTCAACGACTCGCTTAAAGAGAGAATAGCCAAATTGAAACTTATCCTGAAGAAAGGATGGTTGCATTGTCTACCACTGGTATTGTATGTGTTGAGAAATCAGCCAGGTTCAGAACACCATTTTACGCTCCACGAAACAGTGACAGGGAGGCGATTGAGGACACCTCTCACACCTCTGTCTAGAACTAGAAGTGATGCCCAGACAACAGCAGAATTGTTAGGAAAGGAGTTATGTGATTATCTTACATGCATGACCTCAAGTATCTCTGTCATTTCAGATCAGCTCAAGCAGAACGGGTGTGGGCAACTCAGAACACAGAAGGAGATGTTACAACAGCCGGAGTTAAAAAGTTCTGTATTCCCAACTTTCCCCCGGTGATGCGGTTAATCCGCAACATCACTAGAAGGTGGCACGAGCCTCGTTTCAACGGCCCCTTCATAGTGGAGGACGTGACACCGTCTGCAGTCAACATGCAAGGCAGACATGCTTGGACTTTCCTTGGAGGTGTGAAAATCTATGCTGGAGAACCCTCTTCACCCCTACCCTTGTTTGGAAGCAATCATCAGCGAAGAACCACAGCACGTGCAGACTAGGTCTATGATGAGGAAGAAGGATGCAGAAGCTCATAAATAAAGATAAAAAGTACATTGGACTGTGGCTTATTTTGGGACACTCTTTTCAGTTATTAAAAATGGAGTTAAGGCAAGATATTTGTTCTTAGAGCCACAGAAATTTGTTGACATTGGACTGAGAAATGTTTAAGTCTTGATCATAAAGCAGAGCATGCCAGATTTGGAGTTCCTTTTCGACGACTGGGAGAGGGAACAGTTCCCCAATTGCTTTCTCACTGAATTTCTTTTCGAAGGTGCCCATGGTGGTGCCCCATGACAACGTCTCACGGATTGTTCTTGCAGTTTTCCTGTTCATTTTGTGTGCATACCCTGCGCTTGAGGGGAGAACTACTAGCGTTCATCTGTTCCTGCAAGATCCTAAGAATGGTCTAATTGTGAGGAGATTGCTTACAGCTATCATTGAGCAAATTCTTCAGCTTCCTGAGTACAGTGGGGAAAACGCAAATACCCCTATCAGCGGATAATGCACATAGACTGGTCAGTTTAGTTTTCACTTATTTGATTGAGGAATGCCTGTATCTCGATGGGAGACAATCTGATGTCCGAACGTTCATGAGGGATCTGAGGAATAATGCTGCACTTAATGAAATATTAATAGACATCAACATGCAAGTGAATCGGCACTCTGAGAGAACACTGAGAACTGAATGAGACTTTTTGAGGGAGAAGATCCAAAAGTCTAATGGTTAAGGAAATTCGTTTCATGCTGAAGAAGAATCTTCATGTGCTCTGGTAAAAGGTCAATTTGTGGTCTTCACTGGGAACATTTGTTCATCATCGTATAGTCAGCTGAAGCTGATTGAGAGAACTTTTGGAACCGACTCAGCAGCTTCCAGAAATAGTGCATGATGTTCCCAGAATAAAGATTCTTTTTCCTTCCTTAAAAAAGACTAAAAATGGGCAGCATCAGTAGCAACATTATTATGGCAGATCACGAGAGACGTTCACAATGTTATGTTATGTTATTTTATGTTATGTTATGTTACTTGCCATTTATATAGTGCTCTATATATGATTGGTATGATCTCAAAGCGCTGGTAGGTTGAACACCCTCTGGAACCGCAGTTCAGGTCAGTTGAGAGAGGTGGTGTCTTAGAGTGCATATGTGAACCAGTTATGTGTGCAGCAGACGTAATAGCTGTATAGTAGCTGCATTCTAGCGTTAGGTGTGGTGTTGAAGATATTATTTGGAATGTGTGCAATCTGGTGGGTAGACATTCAGACTGGGATTGGCTGCGTTCGGCCTGAAGGACGCTTATGTGAGCAGCTAGGCCGGAACGTCATTGGATAGCTGTGTTTTATTAGGGTGTGGATGTGTATGTGGGGTAGTGTTTGTATGTGAACAGCTAGGCCGAATTTGTCAGGGGTATAGCTGTGTTCTAGTTGAGTGATGGTGCATAGTAGAGAGTAGGCGTAATGATATGATATGGAGGTTCATCTTGTTGACAAATGGACGCACAGTGACAGTGGGCTAGGCTTAGGATGACAGGATGGGGCATACGGAAATATAGTACCAGCATGGGGATAAGAAAGCAGAGTGCACAGTGATATACGGGCATGGTGGGCACACATGATGACGAGAGGGATAGGTAATACATTGGGATACATAGCTACATTACGGGAAGAGGATGGCAAGGAGCTCTACGATGCACGGTCACACAGTGACAAGCAGCAGGCTTACAGCGATAGAGGTGGGACATAAGGAAATATGATAACCGCATGGGGAGCAAGTAAGCAGAGACACGTGTACGATGTATGCTAAGGTTCACAGTTCTTACCAAGTGTGGCATTGCTAACAATCACAATCCTGTCTAGATGCGATATATGCTAAGGTTCACATTTCTAACTAAATGTGGCATTGCTAACAATCACAATCCTGTCTAGATGTGGTATATGCTAAGGTTCACATTTCTAAGTAAGTGTGGCATTGCTAACAATCACAATCCTGTCTGGGTCTGGCGCAGGCTAAGGATTCATAACTCTCACTAAATGTTGGACTACTTAATAATCACAATCCTTAGTTAGGACATCACAATTCTATCTAGATGCACCAACATTTTAAAATATGGCCTGAGGAGGTTGAGGGGCAGTGTGGCTCACCTGGATGTCGGGGCTGCATTATGGAAAGCACTTCCGTGTGCTTGTTGGCCTGCACATTGTTGTGGGGATAGGGTGGCCAATCAGGGGTGGTGGGCGGGATGGAAGGTGGGAGGGACGCGCAAGGAGGAAATGGAGCCTGGGAGAGGGGGCAGGGGAGCGCGGTGCACACGGTGCCTGAGGGCACCAGCATTTTAAAATATGGTCTCAGGAGGTTGGGGGGCAGTGTGGCTCACCTGGATGTCTGGGCTGCATTATGGAAAGCACTTCCGTGTGCTCGTTGGCCTGTACATTGTTGTGGGGATAGGGCGGCCAATGGGTGGGATGGAAGGCGGGAGGGATGCGGGAGGAGGAAATGGAGCCTGGGAGAGGGGGCTGGGGCAGTGCGGTGCACATGGTGCCTGGGGGCACCACCATTTTAAAATATGGCCTGAGGAGTTCACAGGGCAGTGTGGCTCACCTGGATGTCAGGGCTGCATTATGGAAAGCACTCCCGTGTGCTTGTTGGCCTGCACATTGTTGCAGGAATAGGGCAGCCAATCAGGGGTGGTGTGCGGGATTGAAGGCGTGAGGGACGCGAGATGAGGAAATGGATGTTAGGGCTGCATTATGGAATGCACTTCAGGAGTGGTGGGTGGGATGGAAGGCGGGGGGGACGCAAGATGAGGAAATGGAGCCTGGGAGAGGGGCTGGGGGAGCGCGGTGCACGCGGTGCCTGGGGGCACCAACATTTTTTAAATATGGCTTCAGGAGGTCACGGGGCAGTGTGGCTCAACTGGATGTCGGGCTGAATTATGGAAAGCACTTCTGTGTGCTTGTTGGGCTGCACATTGTTGTGGGTATAGTACGGCCAATCAGTGGTGGTGGGCAGGATGGAACGTGGGAGGGATGCAGGAGGAGGAAATGGAGCCTGGGAGAGTGGGCTGGGGGAGAGTGGTGCATGCGGTGCCTGGGGGCACCACAATTTAAAATATGGCCTCAGGAGGTCGCAGGGCAGTGTGGCTCACCTGGATGTCAGGGCTGCATTATGGAAAGCACTTCCCTGTGCTCGTTGGCCTGCACATTGTTGTGGGGCTAGGGCAGCCAATCAGGGGTGGTGGCCGGGATGGAAAGCAGGAGGAGGAAATGGAGCCTGGTAGAGGGCGCTGGGGGAGCGAGGTGCACGCGGTGCCTGGGGGCATCAGCATTTTAAAATATGGCCTCAGGATGTCGCGGGCAGTGTGGCTCACCTGGAAGTCAGGGCTGCATGTTCATGGATAACGAATACATAGCAGTACAACACTACACAACCAGGGTAGGTGTCAATGCTCAACAGAAGCAATTATACTTTACCCTGGAACAGACTCACCTCAAGCAAACTCTGACTCTGGAATCAATGTCGACGCAGTACAATTTCGTGAAGGTGTGGGTGGTCCTCCATGTAGAAGCCTGCAGATGTCGAGCAGGGACACACGAGACAGGAACACCGTCGCAGTGAACGCTCTGGTGGAATGGGCTCTCAGACAGCGGTCGGTTAGCCAACCGGTGACAGTGTGTGATGCAGCTGTAGAGACAACTTGTGATGGAAGCCTTGGACAAAGCCTTCCCATGGTTCACAGGACCAAAGTCTATGAACATCTGTGAAGTCTTCCAAAAACTGTGTGCCACGTAGAATCTTAGAGCATGAGCAACATCCAGCGAGTAGATGGCCCTTTCAGCCGGGGACAAAGGTTTCGGGTAAAAAACAGGTAACGCCAAAGACTCGTTGGGTTGAAAAACGCTATTGTTGTAAATGGTCTTATTTATGTTTAATTTACACTTGTATTTTGTTCATAGTGATACTTCTCTCAATCACAGTATGCACTGCTTACTACTTAGATCAAAATGTAGCAAGGATTCCAGTGTATCCTTCTATACATGAGAAGGGTACAGATGTGGCAACTATTAAGCAACCAAGACCCTATGTAGTCATTCCTATCCAAGTAGACGGAGTAAAATTGGCTGGGCCTTTGACGAATACAACCAGACATCTTTCTTTAGAAAAAAGTTTTGTGGGGATTGTTCTTGAGCACTAGAAACAGGCTCGAAAGCAGAGACAAAGGAAGAGATTGTTTAGGAGTGAACATACACAGGTAGTCGATGTAGAAACACCCAGTCCACTGACACACGTTCCTATGATTGGTCCATTTAGAGAGGGTTATGCTGACATGTTTCATGAGATAATTATAGATGCTCAGAAGAAAAGACCAAGACCTAAGGGAAATGCTAGGGAGGATGATCATGAGCTGAATGATCACCTGGATAGTACAGCACACTTGGGCAATAACATATGGTATCAGCATATGAAAGAAGTGGGAAGGAGAACCTCTTTGTATGTTCACTCCTACCCTATAACATGGGGAAGTCTAAGATCTTCGTATCTATTGAAATAGACGTTCAGACAGCACACTGCATATCACACCTGGCATTCTGATGTACAAGAGCCCAATTCATGGGTCAAACAGCCTATCTCAAATAGGCAACTGGATGGACAGATCTAGATGTGTCCAGGATACAAAAATAAGGCTAAGAGATCATACTAAGAATCACGTGATCAGATACGAAAAACCTGGAGTGAAAGGAGCTGGAATCAGATGGGTGGTAAACAAAAGACTGGAGAGCCCAGGAAAATCTGCAGAAGAAAGTCATATATGGAAGAACAGAGGCCAAATGCAGATCTGGGGATCAGTGTTATCACCAGATAGTTGGAAAAAAGGTGTAGTGATCTGCGGAGGCTGGGTAATAATGGGTCACTACCAGCCAACTATTGAGAATGCACAAATGCTGTGTAAACCTTTATGGTCGAAACCTGCTAAGCAACAGACTTGGGTCAAAGCCAGAAGAGAACCCTTGCAGATAGTGCCTTTGGAGAGTGCAAAGCTGTGCTTCAGAAACAATGGCATAAGTAATGTTGGAGAGAATCAGAACTGTACATGAATTTTTGATCCACAAGGTATGAGCATTGGGAGAGCAGTGATCATGGATCACTGTTGGGCTTGTGGATCTAGAGTGTATATGAATCTACCCACAGACTGGGGAGGAGTATGACCACTAAGGAATGTTCATGTTCCAGCGTTGGTGATTCCTACAAGTGATTTGAACCTTGACTGTTTCTCGAAAGCAGATGATCACCTGAGAAAGAAGAGATCTGTTTAGCTGATTAATCGAATTAAGAGGGAGAACTATTCCTCAGCTAAGTCAATAGAAGCTTTTGACTCCATTCCATATGAGCACAGACTGTTCAGCCAGACTTTGTTGGTATTCACATTGATCTTCATGCCGAGAATCCAGATTGGAGCAAATACCAAATGGCTGCAGATTACCAGATGGGAATTGCTGCAGACAATGAATACTACAGTAAAGGGATAAAATGCTATCAGAGAAGAGATGAGAGCCATACGACTGATGACTCTTCCGAATAAATATATCCTGAACATGATCACAGCTATGGATGGAGATGTTTGTGCAAAAATTGAAGAATCATGTTGCACGTTCATACCTTCTCATGACAACGAGAATGGCACCTTGACAGAGGCCATAGAGATGCTAACGAAGCTTCACTTCCAGATAATAGAAGAAGTAGAAGACATTGCTGATGACAGCTGGTTTGAGTCACTCTTTTCTTGGGTTCCACAATGGATGGCAGACATGTTCAAGTTCCTTGGAGCCCTGGTCGTGTTGGTGTTGCTCAGATTTTGTGTAATCAAGATAATAATCACACAATGCAAGAAGACAGCAAAGAAAGCCATAGGGATGAAAATCATGATTGATGTTGAATCATGATGGAAAGCCAGAGATTTGACAGACGAAGAAACCAGTGACTTTGTAAAGGCCAGTATCCAATGCCCTGAGGGAACAAAGTTCCTGTATCCGAAGAACCATCAGAAATATGTGGGAAAGAGGATCTATTGCAGTCCAAGTGGAGAGTGTATGTCTATGACTTGAAACAAGGATGAGAATGTGAAATCATCTGAATGCCTGAAGGGAGTCATAAAGATATGGATCCCAGAGAAGCATTTCTTCAGACAAGGATGTCTAGATATGAAGGATGATGGCAGAGTGGTCAATGAATCACCCAGAGGCGGGAGTGTAGAGAAGGAGTCAAGTACCCCCACATCAACCACTTTGCCCATATTGCCTATATGTACCTAACCAGAGTGTGAGACACATGCGGTACCAGTGAAAATACAGATATTGAAGAGAATCCTGGAGGTAAGGTTCCCATTGAGAAGGCCATACTTGCATACAAGACATTGTGATGGCCATGTGAATGAAATCCCGGAAGAAGCAGGACCAATAAATGGAAGAGAAGAATGGTGACATCACACAGGGCCGAGCTGATGTACATTGAAGAGGTGCAGTGACAAGAGGATGCAGATATTCTATAAGGCAATAAGAAAGTATCAAAGCTAAGTGACATCTTGTGATCAAGATGAAGAAACATATGCTGCAGAAACAATGAAGATATCAAGTTATTTTACATATGCAAACAAACGCAAGCAGGCAAAGTATTCTTGAGGCTAGCTTTATAGTGAATAGATTGCAACATGTGCCAACATAGACATATATACATAGAAGTGAGTTAAGAATGGATGTTTCCACTACGTATTATAGCAGAGCTGGACCAGAGAAGGAAGGCCTTGTTTCCAGTGTGTTGCAGTTAAAAAAAGCAAATTGAATTATAGAAGCAGATCTCAGAAAAGCAAGGCTTGATGAGCCAAGAAGCCAAGGTCTTATCAGGCTCGGGTGAGCAGACACTGGATACAAATCATGTGAAAGAATGAAACTCTTGCTCAGTAGAGATGGACAAAAACAAGGAAGACGTCAGAGATCTATTAGAAAATAGCATTTTAAATACACTAGGGCTCGTTTTTCTGGTCTTCAGTCACGTGGAAAGATGAACTTGGACGAACACAATGGTCACAACTATGCATGAGGGCAGAGCGTGCCTTCACTCCCCTGAATTCTCCAGAGCAAAAGAACACTCACAAGGACAAGTTCAAAGCCTTAATTGAGAGCAGACCACTGAGGTGATGATAGATGAATATGCTAATTGGTGGGAAGCTATGGTTGAAGACTAGCTCACCAGCACCTGGAAGTCCAGTCTGCGTGCAGCTAACATAGGTGGAAAAGTACTGACGGAGGTTAGAGTGCCAACCAATTGTAGGGGCACGCTTGATTAAGGGTCCTATAGTTTGTGTAGCCAATGGGACGTTGTGTGTTTAGTGATGTTCATAGTGACCTGTTTAAGGGGAGGGCTTAGTTGCCCCACCTGATGTTAAGAAACCTATCATTTTTCTTCACTCTCTTAGACGAGTATGGATCGTATAATTAGAGGTTTCTTAAGAGTCTATCACAATTGCCACTATGTTTTTGTAGTTTGCCACATATTGATGATGTTAGTAACACATAGGTAAATGTCATCAATGACGATTTTTTCCTATAAAAGAATGTTTTTTTTAAGATGCATTGAGAGATCTTATGCTGAGACGTCTGTTAATGTCCGTTGTACACCCTGTTATAGATAAATGATATTAAGGCACTTATCCTTTTGCCACCTACCTGAGTCGTTTTGATTATTTATGTTTGAGTAACTTCTGCATCCCCGTCCATCTCAAGGGTATTGCTACCTCGTCTTAAAGGGCTGGAAGCCTCCAGTTCAGCGCACACCACCATGACATGTGCACGCAGCCAGGGAGCACACTTACACCTGCTCAGCATATGGTGTATTGGCAGGAAGTCACGGATGAGATCAACGCCTTAGGGAATGAGAGGAGCACTAATTCTCAGGTCATGAAGCAGTGGAATGAACTCACCAGTTGCACCAAATCCAAGCCGGGTGCCAACCTCGTCTCTGCTCCGGCAACTGGAGGGGGGTCACAAGAGGAGCAGGAGCTCACCACGCATTAAGAGGCTAGGAGCCAATTCATTCATATGTATCAGGTGCAAGGCGTGTGAGGCCTGCCAAATTATAGGACACGTTTGGTGAGTGACCAAGCATGTGCATCCTGAGTATGTCTATGTAAATACAATAAAGAAGTATGATTGTGTTGGACTTGTGCCTGCATTTGAATGATTGCCCTGGGTGAACCATGTCATGTGTACTGACTCGTGCACAGTGTACTCTACAGTGGATACAACCCATGTGTTGTACATCCGTTGCACATGGCATTGACCCAGTAGTCATCACCCACCCGCATACACAAACAACATTTTCAACATGCTACCGCAACGTGGCATCTGGTTAGTTGCATCAGTGATGTCAGTGATTCTGCTCTGCTAGACAAGTGCCTCTGTCTGAAGCATGCATTACACATCATGCATTGCATGGTATAGATAGTCCATCCACACATGTACGTAGGTGGTTCCATACTACAGATGACTTCCATTAAGACTACCACTTGGCCTCAAAGTGTGCCATGAGTGATATTGCATTTCTCAACACTGTGCACATCCCTGTTGCAGCTATGGCACTGACCCGGTTGTCAAATATTTGTCAGGATTCATCCCTGTTCACTTCCCACACTCAGCACAAACTCCATGGGTCCATGCCCTGTCCTTCTTGTGCATCACTTTCCCTTCTTTCTATCTCCCAGTGCATGTAATTACTCTATCCACATCACACGTGGGACTCCACACTCAGGCCATGTCCACATTGTGTGCACTCCCTGTGCCAGTTCTACACTGTGTGGCATGTAATTGATGTGCAATTGGATGTGAATATATGTGTACGTGTACACATGTAATGTAATTGGATGTGAATATATTTGTACGTGTACACATGTAATGTAATAGCATGTTACATAGCCACATGACGATGCCCATTTAGAATGTATTTGTCAATAGTTTTCTGTGCCAAGGGACATAATGTGCTTTCAGAGAACCATGTCTGATGTCAATGTGTCCAATGGCTACATGGTCAGGGACATGGGATGTTGTTGCAAGTCTGCATACGCCATGATCAGACGGCGTCTTGTACATAGTGCGTGTATGCAATTTCTCGCATGGTAACATGCACAGCAATGTGTTGCAGGACAATATTGTGGTACAGATGTATATTGCTGACGCTATTAACATTAATCTTCATGTCTTTATATGTCCTTGTGCAGGTGATGAGGCACTAGATGCAGGGGAGGAGGTAGAAGAGGAATGGGAGTCTGAGCCGGACCAGACCACTAGTGGAGGACGTGGTGTAGCAGCCCATGAGAATCCACTGGTGCTACAGTCCATCCGGGGAATGTCTCAGTTCGACACCGACTCTGATTAATCCAGTATCTCTGGTGCTGAACCAGATGTCCAATCCTCAATGCTGTCGGAGGTGAGTGCACCAAGTGTTGGAGCTGTTGTTGCCAGTGAGTTTGCAGGGGGGTCAGGTGCCCTCACAAGGCCAGTCAGTGGTGTCATGTCTGTCTGTGGTGGTTATGGCTGCAAGGCCACTCTGCACAGTATTGGTTTCTGGTCCTGGGTCAGAAGTCCAAGGGAGGGCTACAGTTCTGCAGCCACAGCCAGTGGCATCACAGCAAGGGTCATGCTCCCTTGGGTCAGGCAGGCGTAGGCCCCCCACACGTAGTGGACGTGTGCAGGCTGGGGAGACAGCGTGGGAGCCGTTGATGTTGCTTGTTGCACAATAACAGGGTGCTGCCTATGATATGTTGGCTGAGGGAATGGGTAGGGTGGCCAGTTCCATGATCCCACCAGAAACACAGGTAGAGCACGAGCTGCAGGCGTTGCGGTCCACATGCCGCTCACACAGGCTGCAAATGGAGGCCAACAGCAGGAGCCGACGGGCCGATCTGAGGTCTCTGCAGGCATTCCTGCTTGCAGAGGGTCGGGCCCACAGGGAAGCCCTGAGGCGAGAGTTGTTGGCCCACAGAGCTTCAGTTCAAGTGGAAGAGGCAGCTTGCAGGAAACAGTACCAACATGAGATGCAACTATTGAGGCAGACCATCTCAGAGGAAATCTGTGCATCCCATGAGGTGATGCATTATGACCTCTGAAGCTTCATGTTGCAGATACTTTCATCAGTGTCCCGCCTGGTCGATGCCACCAAGGACCAGGGCAGGGCACTATGTGGTCAGCCTCCCTTATCACTATCACCTTCTGATTCTACCCAGGAAGATGGTCACAGCAGAGGCATGCCTCCCGGTCCAAGATAGCTGTGCGGTCCATGAACCCATGAAGGGAATTGTTTTTTTCAACATCCACCCATGTTGGATTTGACATGCACCCTGCTCCTCCCCCTCCTGGGTGGGCCCCAGCACATGATGGACATTTTTCTTTTACACCCCCATCCCCCCATGTTGGCATAGCTTATTTTGTTTTGCCATTTCCTGGTTGTGATTATTTTTTGTATTATTTATTTACCTTGAGGTGTGCCATTAACACTTCAAGGCCAACATGTGTGCTGTGGTGCACATGCAGGCATGCCTAGTGAAGTCAACTAACATGTTTGCATGGTGGTGCACAGGATGGCATGCACAGGTAATTATGGGTTTGGTGTTCCGTTGCACGTGTGTGCTGTGTCAATGGTACTTCAGAATGGCTGTTTTAATGTGTTCTCCCATGATGTTTCAGTAATCCTTGATGTGGTGGTGACTGCTGTCCTGGGGGAGACACATTGCACCATTTCAAGTCCATGATCCCCATACCCTCCACCAGGCACTGGCCTTCCTGTACCTGATTAGGAAACACAGTTCCTGGTGAAGGTGATGTGGGACTGACACCATGCCGGCACAGTCAGCAGGTAAGCTTTAGCACTGTCTTGCATGTTGAGCATGTGTCATTGGTGTGCATGTTTGCTGCATGTCTTGGTGGTCTCATATGTCCTTTGCATGCTGACATGTTAGTATGGTAATTTAAGTGGTGCTCATTTCACTTTCTTACCTACCTATGTGTATTCCTCTATGGGTGCACCTACTGTGCTATACAGCATGTCATTGTACATCTGAAGACCAGGGAGTGCACTCCTTCATCTGGCCTTTCCTTGGGATTCCCTCTCTGTGTCAGTTTCTCTCCCTCTCTCTGTTGTGGTACACTGAACTCCTCCTGTGGCACCCTGTGTTGCTTCTGCACTGTGTGTTGTATGCATATTCTGTTTAACTAATCGTGTGATAACATGTATATGCATGTTGTTTGTACTATTAGTCTACATAGTATTCAATTTAGGGGCAGCGTCTCCCGATGGTGTGCATTGTATGCAAGGCAGGTGAGTTCCCTGGACAGATAAGTGCATGGCATTTGCTGACACTTGTGTGGCATTTGTATGGGAGTGTGGCTCTGTGTGTGTTCACTTTGGATTGAGTTACCTTGTGGTCAAACACAATTCCTTGAGGGGGCATGTTTCACACAGGGGTGCTTCTAATGATGGGTATGGTCATGTTCTTCAGATGGATTGCTGCGGCCACTGTTCATTGATTTTAACTGTGCTTTCTAACTGTGTGGGGAATTCATGGTTGTTTGGGAGTGTGTAGCATGGTCAACTGTCTGTGTCCTGTGGCAGGTGCTGATGTTTGGGCTGATTTGTGTCTCATGGTATTCTTTTTTTAAAAACTATTCTTTATTGGCATGAGGCAAGAACAGGCAAACAATACGGTGTAATAGCAGATAACATTGCAAGTACATGAATCTTATTACATACAAGGGTTTTCAGGAAAGGACAGGCAACAGCTCGCTCATCTCAGCACCTTTCAGGGAATAGCAACATCTCTATGTCTGGCGGGGGGAGGAAAGCAATTCAATATCATCTTTACTGTTCAGGTAGCTGCAAAAAATAAGACCATACATTTTTGGGATGAGAGGTCATGGGGAGAGTGTTGATGTAGTCCTCTTCGCACATTTGGGTCCAAGTGAGAGCCTTCAGCCACATCTCAATGAGGGGGGGGGGGAGCGGCGCTTCCAGCGCTATAGTATGCATTTTTTGGCCACCATAGTGCCAATGTTCACGAACTTGGACACCTTCCTCACCCCAGCCCATCCCATAATCCAAACAGGGCAGCCAATTGGTCAGGGACAATCCGGATCCCAATTATCTCAGAGAGGACATCCATAATGGCGTTCCAGTACGGGCCCAGCACATCGCAGGACCAAAACATGTGGATGTGGTCTGCCTCCATGGACTTACATCTCGGGCAGGGATGGGCCTGACTGTGCGCAAATCTCCCCACCCTGAGCAGCGTGTAGTATAGACGGTTCAGGAGCTTGTATTGGATACACCTGAGTCTGGCGTTAAGGGAGACCTTGAGTGTATGCAAGCACATCCTCCCCCACATAACATCAGTGGGCATCAGGCCCAGTTATCCACTCCATGTGTCCTGTGGTGCCTGAGGTGCGTCATCTAATTTTCCCAGCAGCATTTTAAACAGGGAGGATATTATGCCCTTAACCCCGGCTGAGTTGGTTATGAAGTGGATTTCAGGTGAGTCTGGGGGCTTGTCGGGATAGGAGGACCACACGGCACAAACCTCTGCCCCCAACCTGAAATACTGCAGTAGCTCCAGTGCCGTCCAGCGCCGAGCCCGAGTGCCGAGGTCGCCATGTCTGTGGGGTGATGAATTTCCCTTCAGGGTATAGGTTGGACAGTGCCCGATAGCCAAGATTGTGCCAGTGTTGTATGAGGAGTTTGTCATGAGTGGGGCTAAGGCCCGGGAACTGCCAGATGGGCAGCCACTTATAGTACGGATGGTGGTCTGGATGGGGCTGCAATAAGTGCTTCCATGCCATGGTCGTGGCAGCCACGGGGTCCGCCGGGACGTCGGCACGGTAGGTGTAATGAAGGATGAGAGATAGGGTGTTAACCTCTTCACTTGCTAGCTTCTCAAGTTTCACATGTGGAGGAGGGTGTGGGTGTGTATACCAGTGTGTGGCGTGCTGAGCCTGTGCAGCAATCCAGTATCGGGCGAGGTCAGGGGCCGTGAAACCCCCATTCTCATATGGAAGAGCCATGTGTTGCCACTTCTTGCGGACCGCGCCGAAGTGCCATAGAAATTGGGCGCATGCGGAGTGTAGGTTCTTGAAGTATTGTTTCGAAGGCCATATCGGGACGTTCACGAAAATATAGAGAAGCTTAGGGACTAATATCATTTTGATTAGGGACAGCCTGCCCGATAGAGAGAGCGGGAGGTTGTGCCAATCCGACAGCCGGGACTCCACCAACTGTGCCGGGGCCGTGTAGTTGTTGGCCAATAGTGAAGGCCTAGCGAGGGATACCTAGACCCCAAGATATCTGATACCGCCTGGGGATCAGCAGAGAGGGAATTCACATGTTGGTTGGGGATTGCCGTGTTGAAATATTTCAGATTTAGTATAGTTTATAGCAAAGCCCGAGAATGTACCAATTTTGGTTATGTCACGAATAATCGGGTCTAGATGGGCGGACGGGTCTCTGACATAAAGAAGCACATCATTGGCGTACAGTGAGATTATCTCCGGTGTGTCCCGCAGACGTATACCCTTTCGGGTATGCCTGTTTCTAATATCATCAGCCATGGGTTCAATAGCCAACGCGAACAATATTGGGGAGAACGGGCAGCCCTGACGAGTGCCCCTATGGAGCGAGAAGGGGGGTGACACCTGGGAGTTGATGAGGACTCTAGCCAACGGGTTTGTATACAGTAGTTTAATATATGATATCATACAAGGGCCAATACCCATTTTGTGCAGCACAGCCTACATATATTGCCAAGACACCATGTCAAATGCCTTCTGAGCATCGAGGGTGACTGCGACAGCCCTGGCATTGGGATCAATTCTAGACATAACATAGAACAGCCGGCGGATGTTGAGGGCCGTTGATCGACCGGGGACAAAGCCGCTCTGATCTGGATGGACTGGGTGAGTCATTATGGGGAGGAATCTACTAGCGATTATCTTGGCAAAGATTTTCGTGTCAGTATTAATTAGAGATATAGGTCTGTATTACTCGCACTCATCCGGCGGCTTGCCCGGCTTAGGGAGCACGGTTATGAGGGCCTCACGCATGGACTGGGGTAGGGTGGCCAGACTAAGTGACTCATCTCAGACCTCAAGGAGTCAGGTGCGAGGATGGCGACATGCTCTCGATAAAACTCCTAGGTGAGCCTGTATGGGCCAGGGGTCTTGCCTTTCGCGATACCCGATATGGCTTCAGTGATCTCGTCAAGGGTGATCGGTATATCCAGCTGCTCTCTGGTGGCTTGGGAAAGAAGGGTCATGGTGATTTAATCCAGAAGGAGGTTTGTATCAAGTATGCTGTGCTCCTGCTGAGGAGCATGCAGGGCCGCGTAAAATTCAGAAAATATCTCAAGGATGAGTTGGTCCGACCAGTGCTGTGTGCTCCTTGCATCCATGATGCAGTCTATGCTGGTTCTACCCCCCTCCGCGTGAACAAGCCTGGATAGAGTTCTGCCAAGTCTGTCTCCCTCGCCATACTTCCGCGCCGCCAGGGGGCGGGCATTGTATTGTACCTCCCCCTGGGCATGGGCTTCGAAGGCCTCCAGTTCAGATCTTATCTGTACCAGTATGGCCGGGGAAGGTGCAGTGGCGTACTCCCTCTCTAGTTCTTTAAGCTTTGTTTCCGAGCGATGTAGGCTGTTTTTTGATAACTTTGAGGACCACGGCCTCCCTGGAGAAACACATCCCTCTGATGAAGACCTTGAACGCCTCCCACCGGGTCCCGTCGGATGTATCGTGTCTTTTGTTGCAGTCAAAAAAAGTATTTATGTCGGCTAGGATTTCAGCTTTAAAGACCATATCCCTCAGTGCCTCCGACTTGAAGCGCCAAGCAGGGCGGGAAGGCAGATCATGTCCCAGTGTGATCCGTAGCGTTACCGGGGAGTGAGCAGATCTGTGTGTCTATGGCCTTGCCCACCAACCCACTCGATGTGAGGAAAAGGTCTATTCTTGACAGGCTATCATGTACTGACGAGTAAAAGGTATAGGGCCTCATTACATGTTATGCAGTAAGGGTTTACCGGTACCAGTAAGGGCACCGGTACCGGTAAACCCTTACTGCCTTACTACGAGTTCCCTTTGCAGGATCCAACCTTAACAGCTGGTTTTACCAGCCGTTAAAGTAGGGTGCCGCAAAGGGACCTCTGTGCTAATTACGGTACCGCAATTTGCGGTACCGTAATTAGCTCCTTCCCCATTCCCATTATGCCCTATGGGGGCAAAAATGGGAATGGGGAAGTGCTTTGGTGAATGGGGAATTACCGCCCCCGCTCACCTTGGAGTAGGGCGGTAATTCAGCCATCCACCAAGGCGGACACAGTAAAATACCGGCGGCAGCAATGGCGCTAATAGCGCCATGGTTACCGCCTACCGTGTAATGAGGCCCATAGTCTCTTGTGCATGGGTGGAGAGCTCGCCACACATCTCTGAGGCCCAGTGTTGCCGCGTGTGTATGTAAATGGTTGGCTGCACGTGATGTAGCCCTGCGGGCCGTGAGAGATCTGTCCAGCTCGTTGTCCAGGATCAAGTTCATGTCCTCTCCCCATATAATTGGGACTCCAAAGTATCTCATGAGTATGGTGGTCACCTCATCAAAAAAAACTGGCGCGTCAAAATTTTGGTCGTTTGTATTCACGAGGATGCATTCCACGTTGGCTAGTAGGCAATGAAGGATTACATATCTGCCCTCCGGGTCTATATGGCTAGTGCTCAGTGAGAAGGGGACTGATTTGTGGACCAAGGTGAGCACTCCTCTGGACTGTGTCGAGTATTTTGTGTAGTACCTGTTAGGGCCCCAGGTCGGAGCCAGGCATGCTGCTAGGCGCCCCAGGGCATGCGTTTCTTGGAGGAGGAGTATTTTTATTCTGTGCCACTGGGCATATGCGGTTATCCTGCGGGCTTTGGTAAAATTGCTTAACCCCCGGACGTTCCAAGTCATAACATTAACAGCCATGGTGCCGTATTATGGAACATTCCTGCAGTGATATTCGTTACCATTCAGTACCGTGCACACAACCATAGTGATGTCGCACCGCCTTGTAGCCATAGCCCCTGCTCTCATGACGTTTTCACTCAACCTTCCCTGAACTTTACCACCCCCCTCCCTCACTGCCCACCCCCAACTAGCAGTGTAATATACCCCACCCAGAACACAGGTGCCAGAGTGCCGTGGCCAACTTGGCAACACCAGCCCACTTGCCCAACAGGGGCACAACCGGGGACAAACCATCAAAACAGGCATTGCAATTGCAGCGAGGGTCGCCACTGCCGTGTACCCAATATAGCAGATAGTGCGGTGCAACAAGCACCCCTAGTACATCAGTGGCATAAATTTGCGCAGTGTTACAAAAGAGGCATTGTGTAGGATGGTAGCAGACAAAAAGAGATAGGGATGCCATTAGTTGTATCATATCTAATTGTTACCAGTCTGTAGGAGTGGGGACCAGGGGCCGAGGGGTACAGCCCATTCCCGTGGCGGCAACAGTGAAAAGAGAAGTGAGGCCCACTAGTGGCAAGGGCAAACAGGGGCTGTCGCCAATTCAATAAAGGTGGCGTGTCATATTGTAGCGTAGGAGGAAGGAGGAGCTCACGCCAGTGGCTGTGGATGTGCCCAGGAGGCCCCCCCCCTTAATCAGGAGTAGAAGCAGCTCAGTCATTGTCCATTGGGTCGTCTGCAGGATCCCTCAGTGGGATCTGTGATTCAATACATTTCACTGCTTCATCCGGAACTGTGAAGAAGTACAGTTTGTTGTGGTGGGTGAATTTCAAGCATGCCGGGAATAGCATTGCATATTTGATTTTCCTTTCCCTAAGCATTTTCTTCACACCATTAAATTGTCTGTGCTCTGCCTGAACCCCAACGGAGAAGTCCGGGAAGATTCTGATGATTTGGGAATCCATCCTCAGTTCGCCCCTCTCACGTGCAAGGCGTAGTATGTGGTCTCTGTCCCTGTAGCTGAGAATCTTAGCTATTATTGGCCTGGGGAAGTCGCCTGGTTTGGGGCGGGGAGCTAGCGAGCGATGTGTCCGCTCAACTGTGAAGAATGGGGAAAGCGGAGGGTCGCCGAGGAGGTCTTTGAGGAGAGTCTCCACCGCAAGTTCCATGCGGCCCTTGAGTGCAGACTCCGGGACTCCCACAATGCGGATATTGTTCCTGCGCGATCTAGACTCCAAGTCGTCGCACTTGGCCTTGACATGCTTCACATCACGCACCAATTCCGCAACCGTGGACTGCAAGGTGAGCACCCCATCCTCGTTGGCCCCAATTCTGGTTTCCGCCTTGGTTATCCTGGACCCATGCTGGTCCAACTTAGTTCTCAATGAGGCCACGTTTGCATTTATATCGTCCAGCTTCTCATGAAAGGAAGCAAAGTTCTTTGCCATAGACTCCATCATCACCGTTAGGTCAGGCTGAGGGGGGTCTGACGGCGGCTCCATGTCGTCATGGTTCGAGCAGGAACTCCCCTGCTTAGACCTGGGCGCTGACTTGGTAAACTTGTCCATAGCTCCAACATTGTTGGTGGTGCGTGATCTGTTCAACATCTTGTGAGTGGGTAAAGGTGTATACCGGAGCGGGCAGATAGAGCCTGTGGAGTTTTTGCAGCCGCTGTCACGCCCAGGATATGCGCCGGAGAGCAGGAATGCAGAGGTAGACAGGTTACGCTGTGGCGATAGGAGCGGGTGCAGGCTATGCAGCCAGAGAGTACTTGTGCTCTGGGTGATATCGGGCAATGGGGCCCAAGGAAAGTCAGCACGGGTTGGCCACTGGGCAGGATTTGAGGGACCGCACACTGATTCCTCAGTCCAATGAGGGGCCGTAGGAGGTGCGCCAGCCACCAGGTGCAACAAGAGGGAGTGCGGCGGCGAGATGGATTCAGCAACCAGGTAGGGTCGGCTCCAGGTGGGGATGTTGAGGATCCAGAGGTGCAGACCAGTACTGGCCTGTGAAGCGCAACCAATTGGCCAGGTAGGAGGGGTCCTCACGGGAGGTAACCAGGCTGTATGGCCAGGCGATGACACACAGCGCGCCACAGCATGGCGTCAACTTATTTACTCCCCCAGGCTAGGCAGAACCAGCCTGAGAGCCTGAGTATCCTGCCACCTCCAAGCAGTAATTGTTGATGTGGTGGGCAACTGTGGGGCCAGGCCAGCTGCAGAGAGTGCTGATGTGGAGCACCCGCACTCTATCAATATTGTCTCTGTGATGTGTGCTCAATCTGTGTTAGGCCTCCCGAGGAGCGCAGACCCCGCTATGGGCGTAAGTGGGCTTCTTAAGGGAGGACAATTCCGTGCCAGCAGGCCATTAAGTAATTGGAGGCAGTCTGGGCCCCAGGCAAGGTACGCACGTAGGGGAGGTGCGGAGCCAGCTTGTAGGGAGGCGAGGGTCCATGCAGCCAAATGTCACGGGGTGTGTAGAACTCAGCAGGCAACCGCCCCCTCCCCCCGCTCCTCACCTGCAGCGAAGATGGTCCAGGCCTCAGCAGCGTATGGGGCAGAGCCGCCGGGAGAGCCGCAGGGTTCCACTGGATGCCAACGGGATGCACAGCGGGTGCTCGCCCCCGAGCCGCTCGGTGGCACGGGGCCGAGAGTGGACACAAGCCGCCAGCCTCGCGCAGTTCCCCTGCACCAGAGTCAGGATGCCGCAGCGCGGCATGGCAGCAGATGACGGGCCCTTGGAGCGGGGAAGGCCGCTCAGCACTAGGCAACACCGCCCCCGCCCATGGACAAGCGGGAGGCGGTTGCAGCGCCCGCCACAGCACCGGCGGGCCCCGGGCCCCACCGCACTCTGCAGGTAGGGGGGCATGAGGTGGGCAAGCTCCACAGCGTCGGCGATCCCCCTCACACCAGCACCCGGCCGCGGCAGATGAAGAGCGCAGCCTGTCAGTCGCACCTCAGTGGGCGCGTGGCGTGAACGTGGATGGGTGCCAACCAGGCCAAACTCAAGGCATCAGATGAACAGTCGAAATATGGCTGTGGGGGTCCGATTTTGCTCAGGAATGAGTGGAGGTATAGCTCAGGACATCCGCCATTCAGAGTGAAGGGTTTTGTTGCAGTATGGTCTTCAGAGCCCCTGATGATGTCGGGTAACCAATGTCTGGGCACGGAGCTCAAAAGCTAGGCAGCCATTTCCCAGGCTGCTCAACAGCGCCCTCGTCTCATGGTATTCTTATCACGTCTAATGAGTGACACTTCAGATCCCTAGCAGGGTTTGTGGGATTATGGCTGTATGTCACATTTGGCCTGTCGAGATTAAGTATCAACTATTATGGTGTGCACCAGCATTTGTAAATCACAAACATGTTGCTATGTATAATATTTTGTGGGACATGTTGTGTACCAGCACATTTGGGTTAGTGGTGATTGTGCTTTACCATGATTTTCACAGGCATGCTGCGCCATGGCGTTTGCAGCTTCTAGTGCAACGTGGCTGGGTGCATGGTAATTCTGCTTTCAAATAAATGCAGTATTTGACCATTGGTATGCTGTGACAATGAAGTCTGCATTGACCATGGTCTGGTGGTTAAGAGTGTACTTTTAGCATGATTTCATCGTAGATGGATGTATAACATTGCTTTGTGTTGTGTTCTTATGTCTTCCATTGCAGCTCCCGCAGTGGGCTGATGTACATTGTGACATGAAGCAGGGTTCAGCGGTGGTGCAAGAGGTGAGTATTTCAGTAATTGCCAATCCATCAACTGTATATTCTGCAACAACTCCTTCACAGGACCTTTGGAATGGGCTTACATCCCATATGTTTTGCAAATACACATGCCTGACTAAATATACTTGTTACAGGCGCTTTACACGCAACCCTCCACAACTCTTCCCCCCACCACTCACCCTCAACATTCCTCATTCTCCTCATTCACCCATGTCTCCCCTGAAGCAGTCAACAGAGTTGACTACTCCATGAAGGTGTCTTCACAACTGGTGTTTCGCTGCACATACAGAGCTATCAATGGCAACATCTCTTCTCATGCAACTGCTCTTGCTGATCTCTGCAACCACTCCTTTCCTGCTATTTAGTTTCCATCCTCATCCTCATCAGGCACTCCCTTGTGCGCACCATGATTACTATGCCATATGCCTAGCCTTCCTGACCAGCAGACTACTGGCAAATTTCTTTCTACGCCTACCTGGGGAAACTGCTTGGCAAGTTTGCACTCCCACAAATCGACGCCCATGAGGTCATTGTTGTGGATGTCCATGGACACCAGTGTGCATTGAAATGGTCCAGAGCCACAGGCACTGCTCTCCAGAACACACACAGATAAATGGTAGCATCCCTCATTTCATAATCCTCTCCTGTCCTTCTCCTCCTTGATATCCCATCTGCTTTTCACACAGTGAGGCATTCCATCATCGTTTGAAGGCTACATGAATGGCAAGTGGACTTGGTTAGCTAATTACTGAACACCCATTCCTACTAGAACATTCTGTGCCTTTTCTTCTACCGAACTTCATCCTCCACTTGTAGCGTCCTGCAGGTGTCCATTATTTTGACATGCATCTTTGACCTACACATTTGAGTGCTGGTTCACTTCTTGGCCTCATTGTACAACAAGTTCATGTGCTATGCTGACGACACACTACTCTTCAACAATCTCTCAGAATTACACACTTGCGCACTCATTCCCCATGACTGCATCTCAGCCATCCTGGCCTGGTGCACAGCAAACGGCCTCGCCTTGTACGCCATACTACAGTTAGAGTGTCCCTATTGGATCCCCTGCAGCCTACTTCTGATATTCACTGTGTCCTTCCTCCATGGGCTCACCTCCTGCCCCCTCATCCCATGGCAGGAAGCTTGCATTCATCATCGACTAACCCTTTTCCTTCATACCGCATATTAGTGATTTTGTGAAGAGGTCAGAGGTTCTGCTCTTGATGGTCAAAGTAACTGTACCCTTTCACACCTTCACACAGAGGTGCATAGTTCCACGTGCTGTGGTTTTCTCCTGGCTAGACCACTGCTACAGCCTACTCCTAAGTGTCCCTTGCTCCACCCTGCAACCCCTAAAGCTTAACCAGATTCTGTATTGAAGACTCTTCATTTGCCTCAGCCACAGGGACCACATGTCATGATGCCCGCTCCCGGGGAGCCGGTTCAAGCCCTGCGTCCCCGAAAGCGGACATCCAGTCCCCAAGGAAGGACCCAGCAACCCCATATAGGGGCCCTTTGGACAGTATCCTGGCGCCTATGGCGCCAGGCTCATAAAAGACATCAGTCCTGGCGCCATAGGCGCCAGGCTCATTATGGAAGTGCTTGGGTGCACTTACCTGATGCAGACCATGCTGCAGGATCCCGGCCTCCTTGAGGCCTGAAAGGAACTACTTTACCTGTGGGACTAATTTACCATCCGGGCGTGGTCGGGGAAGGATACATACCTGATTGGAGGAAGGATACATACCTGGAACTTCTTCCAAGGCTATTTAAACCCCACCCGAACAGCCACACGTGCTTCGCGTTGTTCTGCATCTAGCAGCTGGACGCTCACCGTGTCTGCTCCTGCATCCTGACTTCTGCCACGCCTGCCAGCATCCCGGATCACCTGCAAAGGAAGAGAAGAAGAGAACAGAAGAAGGAAAAGTCCTTACCTGCTAAATCCGCATCCCGGATACATCTCACCGACAATCCTGAAAAGGAAGACTTTTATTTAAAAGCTCATCGCGTCGATCGCTGCAGCGCCGCATTCCACTCACCTTTACAGGGCGCCTCCATGTTCGGCAGCGATCATCCGGATTCGCAGTCACGCCCCAGCGCCTAGGGAGAAAAAGACCAGAACAAAAGGTGAGAGAGAGAAGGGAATAAGGAAAGCTAAATCTCCATGTTAAGACTTACCTGTTGATTCATTCCCTCTTCATTTCGGGTCCGCGCCGCATCCTGGCATTTCCGGACCTCGGCCCCTAAGGGGAAAAAGGGACATCAGCGTTAATGAGCGAATGAAAAGACATTACCAAAAAACGCTCATTAAAGACTTACCTGATTTCTACAAGGATTTCACCTCTCATTTCGGGTCGGTGCCTGTTCCCCAGCATTCCGTACCCCGGCCCCTATGGGGAAAAAGACACTAGCATTAGTACATTAATGCATGGACACAAGGGGAACCTCTTATCAAAAAACTTACCTGGAAGCCAAGCAAGTTTGGTTCTCACCAATCCGAAAATCCAGTGAAGTAACTGGATACCAACGCGCCCCTGCATCAGAAGCAGGATGGAGAGCTCGTCCTTCCAGACCCTAAGGTGAGACGCTACGAGGAATCACAGAAGGGTTTTGAGGAGGGTGAGAGGGGAAAGTGGGAGGCTGATTGCATTACCCCGCAGACAGTTAATCCCCTATTTTCGTCTACAGAAGGATACTTCTGCGAGCCAGACAAGCCAGATTTGGGGGCCCGGTCCAGTCCGTCTTCCGAACCCTGCGCATCACCTTAGAAGAGGTCACAGCAGCGCGAACCAGGCCAGCGCCTCCGTGGGAGTCAGGTGAGCGTTACACCACATCTCTCCTGCAATGGTAATACCTGTTTATCATCCACTGGGCTATCTCGATCCGTGTACAGTCTTCAACGCTTATTGATCAAATAAACCACTTGTGTACTCCTGCATAACTCTGACAACGACTACCTGTGTTTGACGCACTTTGCTACTGAAAGGGCTGTTGGCGGGTCACTTTCCTATGCATGCGGCTTTTTGTGTAATAGATTCACTCTGCCTCTGCATATTGAGCACAGCCTCCTTCAGTTCACATTAATCATCTAGTCCTTTATCTTATCCACTCTCTTCTCCCACTCTCTTCCGTGCTATTGCCACAGAAGCCTGCATCATGTACATGACCATTATGCGTCCTTGGTGCTCTGACCACCCACACCTATTAACTATTGTACAGTGTATATAAAGAACTTGCTCACGGCCAGCATCACCATTTCAGGTAGTACATACATTTATGTATCATTCATCTGACATTTTCACCACGAGATGTACTACATTAACTAATCAGATCCTTTTCCATTACCACCCTTACCTGTACACTTGCACGTTGTGGACACTCACAAGGCATTGTGGGTTGGTCTCTGCCTCACAGTTATTGTCTTGGTTTCTTTGTTGTTTAGATTGTATTTGTTATCTCTCTCAGTACATCAGTGTCTACATTTGCCTGTCCCCACCCTGTTGACCTGGGTGCAGTTTTTAAAATGTCAGTGTATTGGATGAGTGCCTAAGCAATGACCAATACATGTGTCAATTGATGATGTGCTTACATGACTGTGTGCAGTGTACTGTCCCAATACTATACAGGTGATTTACAGCCTTTTCATGTCATTTGTAGTCTTCCAGGGGTGGGCCATGTGCTGTTGGTGATCCATTATTTGCATATGTGCTCTCTGCACATTTTCATGCAGCATGGTGAGTGAGGTGTGCACTGACATTGTGTAATGTGGATATGTTGCATGCACATTTGCTGTGTGCCATTGAGCGGGACTGCCAGTGTGGGTGATGTTGTTGGGTGTCAGTGTGTGTGTATTGTGTGTTTGGATTGCATGCAGTGTACATGTGTTTGTGCAGCATTGCAACTTGTGGTTTGTATGTGTTTGATGCCACTGAGGGGTGCACATGGCGCTTCTATTAATACTTTTCATCTATGTGGTACATGACCAATGTTGTATGTGTTTCTTTGTCTGCAGATCCTTACATCAGGTAATGATGGCTATTTCATGGAAGGCAATTTGAATGTCAACTGCATGCAGAGGGGACAGGTAAAATCTACTTTTATATTGCTTGGTATGTAATATCACGCATTTCACCTGTATGTTAGTAATTTAGATCCAACACTGCAGAAGGGGACAACTACAGTGGGTATGGTGCACAGGGTTCACAGATCATGCCATGGTGTGGTGGACCTCATTTCTTTCTGACCACCCATCCCAGGTGGGACTCAAAGCATTTCCTTCTTCTATAGCACTTTCAAACTATGGCATTCCCCAGGGATGTGAGCTGTCCCCCGGGTTCTTATACGTGTACATGGCTGCCTTGGCACGTGTGATTGGCACTTTCACCTCTATATTCCAGTCTAATGTGGTTGACACTGGACTTTCTTTCAGGATACCCTCATTCACCTCCTCTTCATCACTCATATCTGACTGGCAGTCCACGATTCAGTCATGGTGTGCTGCAAAAACCAACTGCCTTAACGCCAGCAGGATAGAGATAGTTTGCATTGGGAACCTTGCTCCAGCTTTACCACTTTCACTCTGGCCAGACTCCCTTGGCCCTGCAGCCGCACCCAAATACAAGGATACTAATCTTTGTGGTCATCTTCAACTCCACTACCTCCTTCTCATGTCACATTTCAGATATCTCTTGAGGGTACAACTATCAGCTACATCTCCTCAGTGGTCCTGTGCCTTTTCTCCCATTCCCCCAGAAGGTCACTGTCTCCATAGCCCTGGTTATCTCCAGGTTGGACTATTGCAACAGGCTATTTATCAACCTCCCAGCTTCTAATCCACTCACTCTATGACTGGACCATGACATAACCACACAATTTAACCCTGGCCTCAAGACCAGGGAGCAAATCTGTCTGGAAATGAAATCCCTCCACTGGCTACCCTTGGCTGCAAGTGGCAAATGTGAGTAACTCTTCATTGTGCACAAGCGTTTGTGGTGCCTGGGACCTACCTATCTGGAATGATTCATACCTAAATACTCTCCCTCTTTATCTTTATCCTCAGCAGTGGCCTCCCTCTGGAATGGCCTCCCTGCCGTAGTCCATATGGAGCCTCATCTCCTTAACTTCATGCAAGTCCTCATGAGTTTACTCCCTCTTCCCTGCTAAAGTATCCCTCTGCTCTATCCCTCTCTCCCTCATTTCCTCTATAAAGTTCGATAGCTGTCCACTTGATGGACCTCAGGGTCTCACAGGTCCATGGCACCCCCGGCAGTGTTTGTCACACTTGCCTCAGGGACCTGCACTAGCCTCATCCTCACTGCACTTGTAGAATGGCCCTAGTGAGTTGCATCTCTGGGCACTTACCCCCACCTCCACACACTGGATGAACTTGGACCACCCCTGAACCTGTTCCCACCCTCCACCTACCACTCACCTGTAAACACCTGTTCCACCCTGTCCTCACACCCTGCATGATGGCACATTGAGGCACTTTGTAAGAATTGTTGTCCAACAGGTTCATTGTTACATCCACAGTTAATAGTATACTATGCACTTACTTTGTCTGTACAGACTATGATGGGTCTAGAAAATGAAGGGCTCTGAACGGTTGTATTTTTTCCCTTGTTCTATCCATCGTTGAGTGCCTTAAGACACTTGCCTTATGTATCGGCCATTTATGTATCTCCTTTGACATTACATAGCATACCACAGTCTGATGATCATTTTACATGACATATGGGATGGTTTAGATGACACAGAGGTGATTTGATGGATAGTTTGGCATGGTGGTAGTGGCGTACTCTCTCTTCAATGTGTTTACTTTGGCAACACACAGTGAAAGGTCTTTCAGTTCTAAGTGATGCACACAATGTAGCACTACCAATGGCACTTTCTCAGGGTGTTTTTTGGGCACAGTGGATTGGCCCATTGTAATCATTGAATGGTACGTGGGATGTATCAGGGTTGTGTGCACTCCACAGGTAAGGGATTTTCATTGAAATACAATTGCAGAAGCTGTGTATGTGCATCCTCTCCATGTGCCCTTTTCCCAAACATACAGAAGCGACGGAACTGTGGGTGTGGATGGGGTGCCACCACCAGGTCTACCTTGACGCCAAGCCATGTTGCAAAATTGTGCATGGCACATGCTGCAAAAATGATCCTGCAAAGTAGTGGTGGTACATATAGCAACACACCTACAGAGTGGTCAAGGGAGACTAGCCCCCAGGCCCCTCACCTCCGACAGCAGCCCCATGCACCACAATGGCTGATGAGTAACATGACACGAAAGCACATACAGTATGGAGAGTGTTGTGTGTTGGTGGTCATCCATGCATGGGGTGGCAATACCGCATGCATGACTGATGAGTGCATGCCACATCTCCACAGCCATGCCCACAAACCGCCTCACAGTCAGATTACAAAGACATAGCGAAATGAATGCAAACTACATGCTGCCAATTAACAAAGAGACAACATAAAAGGTGTGTTTAACAACAGAAAACTGTATTACTCACATGCACACAAAATTAAACATGGATGTAGGAAGGGGGAAATGTCCAAGGACAAAATGGAAAATACTGCCACATACACAATCTCTTTACATAGGAGGCCGGCTTATTGCTGGTCCCTTAGGTTATCTAGGGCAGACTCACATTCCTCTTCTTCCTCTTGGCGGCAGGCCATTGCCTGGTCCTGGGTGGCTTGCAGGCTGTCCCTCATACTCCTCTCCAGCACCGCTGCAAGTCTCTTCCAGGATCTGGACCTGCCTCTGTGCCTTCCTCTCCACTGCCTCTGCCCTGGCGACTTGTGCTTCCCGAGCATGCTCCTTCTCTGCGACCAGCAGCATTCTCATTTACCTGGACACCCACCATGTCCCTTGAGCAGCGGTGCTCCTCCTGCCTGGTCACCATTGACCTGTATACATCCTGGCTCCTCGATTGTAATTGGCCCAGGGAAGAGTGGCCCTGACCACTGCCATGGTGCAGCTGCCTGTTCCAGCGTGCCCTGTGCATGCACCGCCGCCATCTTGATGTTGTTTGATGGGGGGGTATGGTGCCAGCACTGTCGTGCTGTGCCAGTTGTCCCACTGATGCCCGATCTTGTGTGGAGCCTGGTCAGGCATAGCCACCACCTCCACTGTACTCCCTTGGACATCCACCTCAGGCAGGGATGTGCCAACCACCAGACAGGGTGCAGTGGGCACAACAGGAGCAGTGGGGGCCGTGATGGGAACCTGCAAGGAAGGCCCCCCGGAGGATGTCTGGGTCACAGAGTGGGCAGTGGAGGAGTGGGCAGCTGAATGTGCTTGTGCACACAGACCACTGGAGAGCAGTGCATTGTTATACAAAGTGTCACGAGCCCGCTGGTTACCTTTTCTTCCCAGGGATCGAGGCTGCCAGTCTGTCGATGGATCTTCACAAGCTGAATGAGTGATGCTGGGTACCAATCCAACACTCCCCTGACAATGTACGACAGGACAGGGCTGAATCAGCTCCCAACGCCACGGCACAGCGCTTCTCTGATTATCATGACGTCAGGACAGTGTAAACACTGACAGAGAAGGCCAGATGCAGTCTGATGTTGACAAGATGGTAGACTCTTCGGAACTTCAGTGATGTCTTGAGGATGGTGCAGTCCAAGGCACAGATACCAGCAGGGCACAAGACTGAGAGAATCAGGAAGGTAAAGAAGGTGGACCCACCAGGCAATGAAGGGCCAAGTGTGGAATGGAACCCAAGCCACCCCGAATAGGACCCACCGGGCAATGAGGGGCCAAATGAGGGAAGAACCCAAGCCACCAGGAAGAGGACCCAAGAGGGGACGAAGGAACCTCAGGAAGAACTAAGGACAGGGAAAAGGAACCAGGCAGGGTAACCCAAGAACCTCATGCAAGCCTAAAGACTGAATTGGAGGGCTGGAACCAGGACAGGAAGCAAGGCATTGGGACAGAGAGGCTCAGGCAGGAGCTAATAGCAAGGACTGGAGGCACAGACCAGGCAGGGCCCCCAGGAGCGAACTACACGGCCAGGAAACCTACCGCATTGAGATGTGTTTGTTCCTAGCCTGTGGAGCCCTTATATGGTCCGGGAGCCAGAACGAGGCTTGGAACGCAAGCCCCTGTCACTGTGCATGTGCAGGACGTCAAACGCCGACGATCGCACATGCGCAAAACTCCCACAATGGCGGCGCCCAGGGAGCCGGGAGCCCGAGCCAAGTGGCACCAGTGAAGACGCCAGCATGGATAGAGCCGGCAGGAGGGAGACCGCTGGACTGGAGGACCCCTTCCTCCATAGCAGGTAAGTGGCGTGACATGCATGTGCCAGCTGGGTCAGGGAGTTGAACCGTGATGATCTGAGAGTCCCTCACGAATTTCCCTCACTTCATCATGGATCACGTCCACCTGATGCGCAATCCCAGCCAGCACGGCATGCAAAGGCTTTGCAGTGACCATCATAGCCCCCAAGTGGGGCCCGCCCTGGGTGGAGGCATCCACCAGGTTGATCTGTGCTGCACCAGATGGATCAGGGACAGGAGGTTGGTCAGTGCCCTCCATGCTGCACTGCACATCCTCCTGTCCCTGTTCCAGGGTTGCAGCCTGAATCCCCTCCTGGATGTCTCCACCCAACCCTGTGCGGTGGCCTTCATCTTCCTCCTTCCCCATCACCACCTCCTTCTCCCTTGATGACTCCAGAGAGCCTTCCTCCATGGATAGCCCCTCTGTTCCTGCACCTTGGACCACAGCCATTGAGGAGTCCCCTTCCATGCCAACCTCCTGGAATGTCCCACCAGCAGCTGCGCCCATTGGACCATGCACACCCCTTAGCCGACTCACCCTCAGATGAGGCGGAGTGAAGTTGGCCTGTCTGGGGAGTGTGCTTACCCCTGGCGGTCTTGTCCCTGACATGATGCTCCACAACGACGCCTCCGCCCTCTCCATGAGCTGCAGCAATGGTAGGAACATAGGAGACAAAACATTGACATCAGTCATCTTTGCCAATGCATGTCAGGCATACGAAAAAACTAACATGGCACGTCAGTCATCATGTCACATCCATGAACTGAGTCACACACAATGCACACATGCAGGCATTTGAGCACCTGTGCCACATCCATCACATGTACATTCATGCATGCACTGCCAGTCCTACCGCACATAGAATTGCACATCATGCATGTAACTCACATGCCCACAACCCATCCACTCCACATCTTCCATATCCAAGCATCTCCACCACACACACCCTGCATGTGACCAACAAGACATTGCTGTGCCATACACCAGTTGACAAACAATTGCTACTATGCTATGTCATACACAACTAATGTCTACCATTGCCATGAGACACCAATCAGCTGCAACTCACAACACACAACACACAAGACACAAGACACAAGGAGGATGTGGCACATGCAAACATGCATGCCACACATACGTCGTAGGGCATAATCCCACATGGGTACACACCAATGTCATCCAGACGTCTCTTCAGTGGTCTTTGCAGAGGAGGAAGTGCCAGGTAGTACAGTGGAGGTGGTGGCAGGGCCAACACTGGATTGCAGGCAAAAGTGAGATAGCTGGCACAAGAAAACAGTGCAGGTTGTAGAAAGGCACTCAGACCCGAGCATGCAACAGCAGTATTGTGGTGAATGTGGCAAAGCAGGGCCAGAAGAGGCAAGCCTAGAAGCAGTGTGGGCAGGAGGTACCGTGATATGCATCACGCAACCGCAGTTGACGCCAGCACAGTAAAGGCCCTTGTCTCGTGATGGGAATAAACGTAAATTACGTTCTATGAGAGGATACTGTGGGTGCCTATGTGGAATGCCACGCGAACGCCTACACGTTTGCATCATTAATGAATCCATAGAAGTCATGCAACACGCATCACAAGTCGTGGGAATGAAGGTGGAAGTTAAATTATCCTCTGCGAATACACGCCTGCACTTTGGTATTTTCAAAGGCTGGCAGTGAGTCGTGTGCGCATTTTTCCTAGTCTGGGTGCCCCTGTGTATCGCGTATCTCTATTCGTACCTTAACTGCGGCTTACTGGCATTTGCGTACACATTTTTTGTGTTGGTGGGTGCCACTGCGTATTGCATTACGTAATTTCTTTTTACGGAAAGTGTCCAGGAGGTCTTGCGTATCCTATTTCCATTGTTTTGGGATGCCTGTGCATTACGCATACCGTATTTTAATCACCTGGGTTTCTTTTGAGACTTGATGGGCCACAGAAGTCAATTTTCCATCACGTACACTGCCCCCTCACTCATTTTGGCAAGGACACTATCTTGGTGTGGAACATGAGTGGAAAGGCCCCAAGAGGTAAAGGTAGCAGAGGTGGCCGGGGTCCGGGACATGCAATGGGAGCTGTTGTGCCAGGCCCAAGGCTCCAGGGATGTGCTGTGTAAGCTGCTGACCCAGACCCAAAGGGTAAGGGTCATGCAGCTGAAGCAGGTGGCCCAGCCCCAGTGGGTGATGGCATGCCCCAGGCCACTAGTGGTCTGGCATGTGTGCCCAGAGTGGTCCCTGCCACACAGGGACAACACCAACGCCACGTGCCAAGAAGGCAAAGATGGTTGTCTTGCGAGTTCTTGTTTGCTTGTGTTGTATGTCACTGAGGGGTGCCCGTGTGTCTTCAGTTTTTTGGCCCATGTATGTGTTCCTTGCACTATGTTTCAGTTTGTTCTTTGTCTGCAGATCCTTCCATCAAGGAATTAGGCCTATTAAATGGGATGAAATTTGACTGTGAACTGCATGCCAGGGGGACAGCTAAGACGTAGATTTATATTGGTCATTATGGGAGGTTGAAGAAACTGTGGGTCAATATTGCACTTCTTTTGTACACCCCACAATAGGCACATGTTTGTGCACATCATTTGGGACATGTGTGCATGTATTGACAATTGTGCTTGTTGCACTTTGTGTACATGGGAATGGATGAGGCCATGTATGGCTTGCCGCTCAGACATGCATCTGTATTCATGAATGCTTACACATTTGACCGCTATATTACTTACTCGGATCCACAAGAGCACAAGGCGGCCACTAGAGTGGGTATGGTGCACAGTATCATATCATAATCCTTTTACATTACATATGGGATAATTTTTCAGAAACAGAGGTGAATTAATGGAATGGTTGCCATGGTGGTAGTGGGGGACTCCCTCTTCAATGTGTTTCTTTTGGAAACACAATATGAAATGTGTTTTAGTTCTAAGGAATGCACACAATGTAGCACTTCCAGGGTGGTTTAATGGGCACAGTTGATTGATTGGCCCTTTGTCATCATTGAATGGCACCTGGAATGTGGCAGGGTTTTGTGCTCTCCACAGGGGATGGATTTTAGGTGAAAAAAGTAGCCACAAGCTGGGTACGGGCTGCCTCGCCACAAGCACATTGCCCAGCCATACGCAAGCAGTGGGCCTGTGGGTGTGGATGAGGTTCCACCACCACATCCACTGGGATGCCACGCTGTGTTGCAACATATCCTGCAGACTACCTGTGGTGCATATAGCAACACACCACCAGAGTGGTCAAGGGAGCGGAAACGTGACTTGAGCACTCCGAATGTGCACTCCACTGTGGCTTGAGATGCAATATGGGCAGTGTTGTACCTTACCTGGCCGGTATAGTGGTGTTCTGTATTGGCGTTATCAAGTATGTGCTCAGAGGGTAGGCACTGTCCACTGTAGAGGTAAGAATTCTTGTCATTAGTTGTTTGTGTCTATTTGTCTGTGTCTGGCATGCATGCATGTGCAGGACCATTTATACTCACCAATGAGCCATGTGTTGCCATGCTTCCCAGCTTCCAGGGTCCGGTGTAGGGGTGACTTTCTGAATATATAACTAACATGGGTGGAGTAAGGATAGTCTGCATAGACAGAAGTAATGATACCCCTGACATCACATACTACCTGAACGTTGATGGAGTGCCCGTGTTTCCGATTGCGATATATATACTCGGTTCCCTAGGTGGACGTAGAGCAACATGGGTGCAATCAATGGCACCAAGCACTTTAGTGAAGTTCAGCACCCCATAAAACTCCTGGACCATGGCCTGCCTTTCTACAGGTGTTCTGGGCATATAGATGTGCTGGCAGACTGAGGGGCATGCAGTCATTATTGCCAGCACCTGGTGTAGGCAGCATGACTGAATGGCCTGTGAGATGCCCCCAACTATGGCAGTGGTCCACTGGAATGACCCAGTGACCAAAAAATGCAGTACAGTGAGCACCTTTTGCAAGGGGCTCAGTGCTTGGGAGCACAGGGTGGGTGATGTAAGGTCATCTTCACACTCCATGACCAGGTCTAAGATGATATGAGGGGGAAACCTACACCTGGCATAGACCTGTTTGTCAGGCATCCCAAAAAGGCTGGTCCTTGGGTGGAAAGTCCCTGCCCTGGCCATCCTCCTCCTCCTGCGGTGTCCCACGATCACTGCTGCAACAAATGGTACATTCATCGTAGCTGTATATGTGTGTTTGTGTATTGCCAGGCTTTTTATGCTTTGTTTGTATGTACGTTGATGTTTACGCCTGCTATCGGGTGGCGTAGGTGTTTTGGGATTTGTGTGTGTTTTTCACGTGCCAGCAATCCCTGTTGAATTCCATGAATACGAGTGTTTGCCGCGTGTATGGGCCGTGCAAGTATTTGACTGTGGAACGTCCATCGTAACACCCACATTTTCACATGTTCTTCCCCATTCCACATGTTCCGTCCCCTTTTCAGTGCCTGCCCAGGGCCCGCCAGCCCTTCACTGGGAGTCTCGCGCAAGGCCTTCATGGTGTCACTGTGACGTGTTGGACAGACATGGACTCCACGCAGGTCCCAGGTAATCCTTGCACATTGTGGTCCATGAATCGACTGTCATGCCTGCCAATCCGGGCCAACCCGGTACATCTGCTTCCACACCTGTTGTTACACGGAGGACTCCCAATAAGCTGTACTTACCTGCCCACACTGCTCTTAGAACTGCCAGGCCTTTCTACACACACTGGAGACTCTTTGGGAAGCTGCCGGGGAAACGCTTCCATTAATCTTTTCCTTAGGAGCATGGCACTGCATCCCTCGCGTGTGCTTCTTTCTGTATTGTTTACTATTGTAGCAGCTGTCAGTGACATCACATGATTCGTTTTGCTACGTGACACGTGATCAAGCGTAGTCCGTGAGTGTCACATGATTCCTTATAACATGCTGTTTTCAGAGCAACAGTGTTTCTGATCGTTACTGATTACCTCGCGTTCCGGAGCTCTGAAGTTGGAAGTTCCTTCTCTGACAGCTTCAACCTTGCATCGGGTTACAGCGGTTATCAGTATTTACTTACTCGCTCCAGTCCTGCCTTGGAGCAGCCTCGCACCGCTTCGCTCAGCGGTCTTTTTCTCCTCCTTTCCCGCTCTAGTTCGCCTAGGAGCAGCCATTACATCGCGGTCTCCCGCGGTCCCCTCTTCCTCAGTCCCGCTCCATTTCCGCCTAGGACCAGCCATTTCTCCGTGCTCCGCATAGGGCTGATATTACCACCTACCCATTCCAGTTCCGTTAGGAGCAGTCTTCTATATCCACTATTGGCAATCCCCCTTGTATAGTGGTAACTGCTATTCTATCAGTCTATAGCGGTATCTCCACTATCCTGAAACATCTGTTAAATGGAATCACTCTTCAAATCCAGACTATTTCAGACGCTCCTACCAAGGGCACTCTTCAGACCATCATTACCTGGAACAGTTTATTCTACTTCTCCATTACACCTTTGTGCTTCAATTCAGGACTCGTGCATTAGACTCATTGAACGCTATCCTGTGTGCACCAACCCGACTCTAGTGCGGCCCTCATTCCGTCCGGGTTAGTTCCCTCTACTAACTTCCCTCCTTGTCGTTTTTCCTTGGATTACATGCTGACTATTCTGGATTCCGTCAGTGATTGTCCTGAAACACAGGTTAGTTTATCATTGAAAGACTCTTAGTTACCTTCTTGGTGGTAGGTCAGTTCCTAATATATTTTCCTTCTTTTCCATCACAGCCTGGTGTATTTTGGTCCTACTCGCCCTTTCCACTAATTACTCCCTTTAGCTGTGTACATTAACTAAGTCAGAGAGTGACATTAGTTGGAAGGACTCACATTGACGTGCGTCGTTCTACCTCCAAGCATTCTATACATCTGAGACGACTCGTTGTGTATCCTTTACTACCAACTTTGTATCCTTTGATTGGTGTAATAGGGATTTGTATACCTGAGTCACAACATCGACTAACGGGGACTTACACGCCATTTCCCCCGTAAGTCCCCGATTTTCCATGCAATTTATTCCATGAATCGGCCCTAAGTCATTAACTCTCAGAAGAATGCTTTGAAAATACACAGACGGGCACTTTCAAGTGCAAAGTTTGATCATAAGGCTTGATTAAAGCGAGCTCAAAGAGATCCCAGGAGTAGGTGTTTTGGGCAGGGAGGGGCAGGAACTGTGTGGGAATTGGCACGTGGACTAGAATGGCCATGGGCAGTCAATGGGTGGCCAAATAACCAAACACCTACAAGCAGTGTGTCCTTCCTCCTATGCCATTTGTCCCTATTTGTACACTAATGCAATAGTTTTGGCTTATGTGTGCCGCTAAAGCCGAGATATCACAGCTTCCTGGCCTTCTACTTTGTTTCCCGGCACTCTACCATCCTGACACAGTGTTAACCAGTTTGAAAACTATGTTATCTGGCACGTTATTGATTGCAACCGTTCTGTCACCAGCCACAGGAGATGCCGGTTAATAGAGCTTTTCACTGAGTAACAAAGCTTCTACTGTTCCTGTGTCCAGGTGTGAGAGAATGAATAATGCTGATTGTGTCGTCAGCAGCCTACTATCTATTTTTTACTAATGGTATTCTCAATTACGCGTAGCCGAAAGTACTTACCAGAGGATAGTTACTCAACGATAAGAAAATGAGCCAAACCATTTCTGCTTAACATCCTCCGCTGTCAACCACTCTGACATTTAATATGCCACTTCGTTTCAAGGGTGCTCCAATTGAATTAACGTATGGTAATGGGCCATGCACTGTAAAATGGCTGACTTGTTTTCCGCCAGCATTAACGAGAAAACATTTTTTACTGAGCTTGGATTGCGGCAGATGGGTCTTTCGGGTTACAAAGAGTTCACGTGATCAACTGCTCACTTGAGGAGAGCTAAGCATGAATGTTATTTCTTCACCCAGAACAATGGTGTATGTATTTAGGGTTGGATCTCGCTAGTAACACTTTAGAAAACAGCAGCCACGTTCAAAATGGCTTCCTTCCTCCATGCACGCATCACGTGTCAGAGACGCAGCAGCCTGTGCCCAAAATAGTTGATAGTTGAGTTCATGCTTTGTATGAAGTTCAAAGTTAAGAAATGGCTCATTTTTCATTTCTGGTATTAGTAGACCTTTTCAGGCATGAAATGTATAACATCCAACGGTCAGATGAAAGAGGCATTTAATTTATACGTTTTCAATATTGATGCCAGGTTCCTCTGTGCTACCCAAAGTCATGGCACTGCACACATGCGGCTTTACAAAATAGAAACAAATACCAATATAGATTAGCATGTTTTCATATACAAGAATATCTAGGGTATAAACCCGTCCACACAGGAGCTATTCTTGATAACAGGTTGGTGAGGCTGCACCGCATAATAAAACAGGGGTCCTATTCATTACAACCATGGCCTGTTCTGGAAGGGGAGGTGGGCGGCTGCTGGCCTCAGGCACAAAAACCGAACATCGTATTTGGTGCAAAGGCCACAAACCAGCATCCATGCATGATTTGCAGCGAGAGTGATACATCGAGTAAACACGCACACCGCGCTGCAGCCCGCCACCCTCATGTCACATACACAGGACCTTCAAGTGCGGGCAGTAGCACTCACAACGTAAGTCACCTCACCTGGATGCCAAAGGATGGCTGTTGCCTCATTTATTCTTTTTTTTTCAGGTGTCTTATTTTGCTGGAACAAATGCAGCCGGTTAGTGAGTCCTTTTGGGTTTGGTCAAAGAGGCCTGCACTATGGACTGACCAGGGGAGCATCCAGCATTGCAAGTGGGGGTCAAGTCCTAAAAATTAAAGTGGGGTACTCCCCAACAAATGCACCTGGATGCCAAAGGATGGCTGTTGCCTCATTTATTCTTTTTTTTTCAGGTGTCTTATTTTGCTGGAACAAATGCAGCCGGTTAGTGAGTCCTTTTGGGTTTGGTCAAAGAGGCCTGCACTATGGACTGACCAGGGGAGCATCCAGCATTGCAAGCGGGGGTCAAGTCCTAAAAATTAAAGTGGGGTACTCCTCAACAAATGCACTGGGATGTGACGTGCCATAAATTAGCATATTAAGGTGAAATATGCACATTTTATTAACTTGGCTTTGCATATCCATGTAAATTGCACGAGACGAATTTGCCTTTCATAAAAACAACACACATACGAAACCAAGAGAGGATATTTTCTTCTAATAGTGTTTTTGAAAACCTTAAAAGTTGTGCATGATTTAAACTTCAAGAACCAATACAAATGTTTTCCCTGGAACTTGCAGTGCCGAAATGGGACATTTCAACTTCATTTGTTATTTTTCATCAGGTTATAAAGTGCAGTAGGGAAGTGTCTGACCTGCAAACCTGACGACTGTGGTTCGGTCGGCTTTAATTCATAAATTGAAAGAAGACATTCAATGTTTCTCATTTTAGCTGGGGGGGACTGAGTCCACCCTCTGAAAAAAGTGGATGGACTCCGTCCACCCGCGCGTACCCTCGACTTGAGCCCTGATTGCAAGAGTGGGTGGGGCGGTGCGAGCCGGCGGTGCGAGCCGCGAAAAAAGTCCTGCTACCTTTCGCCACAAAGACAGTGCAAACAATTCCATACGTTCTCATTCGTGCCCCCCAAACGATCAACTCCCGCCCCAATCTACTTTTTTTATTAACATTAGTTTTAGATGGCATTTTCACACATGACAACAGCATAAAATTGCAGAATCATTACAGGTACAGGAAACTCATCTATTAGAGCTCTGTCCAGGCACACTGGGGAAAAATACATGCTCACCTCCTAATTTGCATATGGACTGCACCAACAGAAATGACTAGCTAAGTTGTAAGTCAACATCACCTCAGATGTGGTTTATGCCACTAATGTGGCAGAGGCCCCACACTTCTGCCCCAGTTGTATGAAATCTCATAACCAGGCTGGTGGAGAGTGTCACACCATGACTTCACCATTGCACAGGTGGGGTGTGGTCCTGTCATGTGACCAGTAACCACTGCATACCAGTACCACTTTGTATATGCAATTTTACATGTGTGAATCCTTGATACACCTCCAAAGTGCAGAAAAACTCATTTTCAGCAAAAGATCTACTTACATGGGCCTCATTACGGGTTTGGTGGTATTTCGGCTGTAAATCTGCCAAATTACTGACAAATTTAATAGCCTTTGCCCCCATTTGGTCCGGTAGATTTACTGTGGCATTACAAGTGGTGGTCGGTCATTGTTAGTCCCCATTTTCTAAGTCCATAGGACTCCATGGGGATTTTGGTGGAAATACAGTGGCCGGTGGTTCTGCCAATTTAGCCAATTTTTGGTGGTAAGGTGGAAATTTCACCTCCAGCCTTTTGCTGTTGGATGTAAATCCTCCACCTCAGCACCAAACATGTTGTATGGCAGTGAGGTAATGCAGTGATAATGTGGTGGTTACAGAATTACTACTACATTTCCACAGTTTTTACCCATACCACCGTACTTGTAATGAGGCGTCTTCTACCATTTACCTTTATCAAAAGAAGAATGTTACAGAACCCAAATATAATGTGATATAATTTAATGTGACGTGCTCTTGTATAGCACAATGTCTGTAAAAAGAGGACTAGGGGATATTGCTGGGAGAAGAGGGAGAGGCGAGATGTGTATATCTCAAACATTGAGGAGTGCGGACCGGAAGAACTGTGTTCTGTCTCCTGGGATGTTGCTAGGTGAGTTGTGATGATGACAATTGGAGTATGTGTATCCAGAAGCGAGACCTAGGTCTAGTTATCCTGCTCAGTTTGCTACTAATGAGGTCTAGCAAGAGAGCGAGGTTCCGTCAGGGGTTTGTAGAGGGATGTGCTGGATGAGCCAATGGGAAAAGTGTATAGTTTGAAGGATGTCAGTGTGACAATGGGGGCTGGCACTAGCTGGTATTCAGTCCCACCGTGTGAGTGATACCCTAAGAGTGTATTATGAGTTGGAAAGAAATATGGTGGGCAGGTTAGTTAGAGGTAAAAAACAATCAAGAAGCCACATATGGCAAGGCATAACATGGCATAGCAATACATGAAAAGTCATAGCACAGCATACAAGTTAGCAAAGCATTAAAAGGAATAGCAAGCAGTGAAAAGGCCTAACTAGACACAACATGACCGATTCCCCATTCTCTTAACACTGGCCTCTGCAGACATTTTCACTTTCACACTATTAATCACAATCTCTCGCTCAGACTCTCTTTGCTCTCTCTTATAGATATAGTACACCGTGTGCAATACGACTGAGGGAATGCCAAGTGATGGAAGGGGACTGACCGGGGATTCCACTCACTACCTCAAGGGAATTGGTAAGGGTTCTGTGAGGCAAGAACATTTTGATTCAGCAAAAGACCTACCAGCATATAAAAATCACAGACAGCTATTTCACTTTCCTTAGAGGATTGGTTGACAGGCTGAGCAACTGCTTAATCCTTACACTACATCCCCAGGTGCTGTGCCATTAGGACATACTAGGATTTCTGCCTATTTGAGAAGCATCCATCAGGCAAAGACAGTATTTTTCAGGATCAGGGTAAGAACATATTAATGTTTGCTTTGTGCATAATGCCAGTAATGGTACTATAAGAACACATGTCTATGCTGGTTATGTCAATATATGCAAGTACCCCACAACATACTCCTGTAAGCTTTACCATTAAAAACCACAGTGTGGGACTGGCCACCAGGGGGCGCACGGATGAGTATCCCTCCCGTGTGAGCTCCGTCCCTGCGGTCCCGATAAGCGGTATGAGCCCCCGCTGATGGACCCCCCCACGAAAGTTCGAGATTCTGTGGCCTGAACGGGCCCCCCCGCAGCTGAGAAAAAACCCGACAAAAATCAGGCCCGTTTTGACCGAGAACTCGGTAGTCCCAGAAGTGCCTATCCGCTGCGCCACGGAAAGCGCGAACCCTGGCGTTGCGTGACCCATGCGACAGGCATTACCCGCGGTGAACATCTGTACCCCAGGCCTGTGGTGGTGATCCCTCGCTCGCGGGAGGCGGCGAGCCCAAAGACTCCCAACGATACTGGGCGGCTGCACGGGGTGAGTGAGGGACTTCTACGCGAAACTCTGCGGTGCCAGGGCCCACGCCTCGCGGTGCCGCGTAATACGCGTGACCCCCATCCCTGCCGCGGAGCTCATGCGGTGAACTGTACCCCAGGGGCTGTGTGCTATCCGAACCGGGTGGCGCATTGGCCTCACGAGGTGTTGCATCCCGTTCCGGGGGTCCGCGGCTTAACCCGCTGCAGGACTTGTCGCCTCCCGCTGCACCGGAGGGGAAGAGGCATCCTCCTACGCCGACCCGCGTTGGGCCGGCGTGAGACCCCGCAGCGTCCTAGGGACCCCCGTTCTGGCGCTGGCTGCCCCCCCTGCAGCGGCGCTGCACACGACCCCCCTGAATGCTGTGAGGGGAGAAGGACATTGGACACCACGTGGATTGGAGGACACATCGCATAATGCGGTTTTGAGGAAACGCTGATCTCCACACTGTCACCCTGGCTTTCCATCTCCTGCCTGCCTGGGCCATACGCTCCCTGCACAACACACTACGTCGGAGGAGCAAAGGTGGTCTGTTGGCCTCACACCAATTACAGTGCAGCCCCTCTGCCCACGCACACTCCTGAACCACACATAGCCCGCGTTGGGGACACCCATGATCCCCCGGCGGAACTGAATCGAGGAGTTGACCCATGTCACACGAAGTGCTGAAGATCGAGGACAATACTGACCCTGCAACCCGCGTATCCTCATAGAGGATAGGGACCCCTACTCAGGGGCGTGTGCCTCCTCCAATCCGGATTTCGTCGCATGGACCTATGCCACAAACTAGCCAGATTTGCCTACGAACCGTCCCTCCCGCCTTGCGGATCTACAGGTGCAAATATTGACCGCTGATGAAGACATCGATGAGCCTAAGACGGAACGCATACATAGAGCTGGTGGGCCGCCCTGGCAAAATTTCATCGATATCAAGACAAAACCAGAATTCTTGAGAAGGCCAGGTCTGGAGGCCCGCTCACAATGGGAGGCGCTCAAATCACCATCTTTCAAGACTTATCCTCGCTAACATTAGCCCTGAGATGCCTTTGCAACCCCCTGACGAAATGGCTTAAGGACCAGGGCATAAGGTACAGATGGGGATACCCTTTCTCGCTCACCTTCAAGCATGGCAGCAGGAAAATAGTCCTACGCTCTGAAGATGAAATCAAAGATTGCATCGTCGACCTCCTCGGTACGGACACGTGGGGCAAAGAAGGTTGCAACGACGGACGACCGGGATTGCACTGGGAGCTCCAGGGCCCCAGGCGCAAGAGGGTAAAGGGATCGAGAAAATTTAGACGCCCCAACAACACCCCCGACCATGATTAAGCAAGAGAAGCTGCGTCAGATTCGTGCCGACTACAGTCATACCTAAAGCACGAGGCGTTGTCTCCCGCGGAGGGTGCGACATGGCGAAATCCCCCACTTTGGTGCAGCTGCGGGCAGGGCACCCCCCGGAAATGGGAGGCGACGTGAACTCCTGCGGGATGACCTGAGAACCACACGTAACGTTGAAACTTTCACATGTTTGTTGTTACTATTGTTGAAACTGCATAATGTTTGGGGGAGGGGAGAAAGAGATGGGGGGGTCACCCTTAAGTTGCGATGGTACATCTGATCGGGACCGTAGGTCAACGGTCCCTACTGATGGTCCGCCGATGGACTGCATACTCCCATCCAGTCTGTCCCGGACGCCGTCAACAGCTGCCTATGCAGCACCCCCCTGTTCGTAAGCTCAAGCGAGCACCATCAACTATGGTGGAACATGGGAAAAGGGGAGAGAGGTAACGGACACTTGGGAAATGTACAGATAACACTACGTTTGCTCCAAAGTATCACAGTCAAGATGGCACAGGGTATCCGCTTGTCTCTCTGGCTGCTGGTGGTGAAGGATCCTAGGCTGCAAACCGCTGATGGCATCACATGAGAGGCCTAAGGGCAAGGGTCTCCTCAGAATTGGGACTATCAATGTGAAGGGATTGAATTCCCCTACTAAGAGGTCGCTGGTGCACAGAGAATTCCGAAGATCTGACATTGACATTCTCCTCCTTCAAGAGGCGAAATTTGCGAGAGGGGAGGAGCGGATGGTTCTGGGGAATCGGGGAGGTATGGAATTCTGGGGCTCTGGCCCGCTCAGGAAAGGAGGGGTCGTAATTCTCATCAAGAAGGGAGTTGGCTTTGAACTAGAGAAGACCTGGTCGGATGAGAGTGGACGAGCCCTCCTGATAGTGGGGAAAATCGCAAGAGTTCAGGTCACAATTGCTACAATATACTCACCTAATAGCGGACAAGCTGCATTCCTTCAGAAAACGATTCCCAAAATAGTACTGGAAACTGCAGGCCACCTCTTCATAGGAGGCGACTTTAACCAGTGGGTGCACCCATCCGTAGACTGGAGGCCAGGCAACCCCGACACGCGGACCCAGCATAGAGGGGACCGTACTGAATTCGCCGTCATGATGGAGCTATACGATCTACGGGATGTGTGGAGAACACAACATCCTGACGAAGGGGGCTTCACCTTTTACTCGAACTCCCATCGCACATTCTCATGCATAGACTATATATTCCTTGCGCCTGACCTTGCAAGGTCCACAAGTCACACGAGTATTCTCCCGATAACATGGTCAGACCATGACATGGTGCTAGCAGATGTCAACTGGGCCGACCTACCTGTCGCTGGGGGATCCTGGCGCTGCAATGAGTCCCTCTGGACCGACGCGGTGTTCAGAAATGAAATGGAGACTGAGATCGAAGGCCACTTGGAGAGGCATATTAATATGCGAGGGCTCCTCTAAAAAGAGAGAGCGTAAGATTGTAGAAAACAAGCTCCGTAATGAAAAACACCAGCTGGAGGCGGAACTAAGAGACAAAACAACAGTGGACTCCACCAAACTAGACATGGCCCATCGTAAAAGAGAGGAACTACGGCTGTTAGAACACGGCCAGGTGGTGCGGAAATTGCAATTCCTGAAGCAGACATATTATGAGAAGGGGGACAAGGCTGATGCACTCTTAGCCGCCAGGCTCAAGGAAAGGAGGGAGGAACGCAAGGTGAAAGAGATAATAGAGCCCACCAATCCTGCGATGCACCCACCCCACTCAATACCTGAGTGTTTTGCCAACTTTTACAAAAACCTATATACCTCCGAGCTGCTCTCGGCTCATTCTGACATATCCTCCTACCTGTCCCCAATTACTATGCCTACAATAACACACACAGAGACCGAACTCCTTGATAGTCCAATAACCGAACACGAGACACGAGAGGCGATCAAACGGCTTACACTGGGGAAGTCTCCGGGTGAAGACGGTTACACGGCCGGCTTCTATAAGACCTTCACCGATCAACTGTCACCCTTTCTCTCGGAACTCTTTAATGAGATAATGAGCTCTGGGACCGCACCAGATTCCTTTAAGAAAGCCCTCATAACTGTCATCCCTAAAGAGGGTAGAGACCCCAAACTATGTGGGTCATATCGCCCCATTTCCCTCCTCAATCTCGATGCAAGGATTTACGCTCGAGTATTGGCGGCCTGACTGGAAACTTTAATGCCCAAGTTGGTCCACCCTGACTAGGTGGGATTTATCCTTGGAAGGCAGGGTGCCGACACCATGCGTAAAACTCTACATCTTGTCCACGTAGGGCACAGTCTACCAGATGATCCGGCCCTCCTATCGATTGATGCAGAAAAAGCCTTTGATAGGGTGGAATGGGATTTCCTGGGGGCAGTCCTCCAGAAAGTAGGGATAGGCCCCAAATTCCGTAATGGGATAAAAGCAATATACGTCTCTCCCAAAGCATCAATATTTGTGAATGGGGAATATTCCAGGTGGTTTGAACTGCAACGGGGGACCAGACAGGGATGTCCACTCTCCGCGATCCTGTTTGCACTTTCCATCGAGCCCTTAGCTCAAAAAATAAGGAACGATCCCCGAATAGAGGGAATACGGCTGGGAGGGACAGAATATAAGGCAGGGTTGTATGCTGATGATATCCTTCTACACCTAACTAAACCTATGACCTCCATCCCCCATGCCCTAACTCTAATAGAAGAATATGGCCGGTTCTCTGGGTTTAAAGTAAACATGTCAAAATCCATACTCTTTCCACTCCAAGGTACCCCGGATGATAATGACACCAAGTTCCTCCCCTTAGGGCTCAAAGTAGAACACACGACATTACGATACCTGGGCATACAGATCACCAGAACCCTAGACGACCTCTACGAGGCTAACTTCCCCCTGCTCCTTCGTTGCTTCGAGAGAGACCTCGAGAAATGGAGCAAACTGACGATCTCTTGGCTGGGGCGTATCAACGCCGTCAAGATGGTGTGCCTCCCCCGTTTTCTCTACCCCTTTCAGATGTTACTGATCGAGATGCCCAAAAAATTCTTTGTGGATGCCCGAAAGATCATGTTGCGGTTCATCTGGCAGGGGAAGAGACCGAGGATCTCTTACGACACACTTACTCTCCCCAAAGACAGGGGAGGAGTAGGTCTTCCTGATCTGGGAAAATACAATAAAGCCGCCCAGTTACGTGTCCTAATTCCGCACTTGAGGGACCACAAACACCTGCAATGGGTTCAGATGGACAACCACTACATGTCCCCCGCCACAGTGGCAGAGTGGCTGTGGTCACCATACCAATGGGTCCAGAGGAGAATTAATCACCATCCCATACTGACTACCATATGGGCCATATGGCGCACTGGGAAAGAGATGCGAGAAGTTACCACCTGGCCATCCCCGCTCAGTCACTTGTGGTCTCCTGGCATAAATGACCAAATTCCGAATCTAGAGCGGTTCCAGTCATGGTATGAGGCGGGCCTGGAAAGGGTGGGACAACTCCAGAGAAAGGACTCGTTCATCACATTACCTGATCTGACAACGGCACTGGGGATAGGTACTTTATCGACATTTCACTTCATCACGCTAAAAGGGGTGTTAACGAGACCTGAATGGAGAGAAAAACTGAGAAGAGACCTTACCGCCTTTGAGAAACTCCTAGACTCCAGAACAGAAATGAAAGGTCTTATATCTGTAATGTATCAAACGCTATTAGCAGCAGGAGGTGGAACTACAGAACCCTTTAGGGCCAGATGGGAAAAAGACCTCGGCGAAGAGATACTCCCCGATCAATGGGACTTAATGTGCAGAACTGCACCTAAATCCTCCATATCCAACCAATATAAGCTTCATGCAATAAAGCTTCTACACAGATGGCATTACGATCCGCTTCGACTCTCCAAAATGTCCCAGTCCATGAGCCCGAAGTGCTGGAGAAATTGTGGAGAAAATGCCAACTATTGGCACATGTGGTGGAGCTGCCCGCACATGAAAGTGTTTTGGACTGAGGTTCTGGGATGGATTGAAGAGGTAGATGACATCCACAGAGAACTTGACCCATACGTTGTTTTGTTTGGCCTTGAAAGAGATGAGGAGGATTGGTTTCGGGTGAAAGGCCTGGCCCCCCAGCTATTACTGGCAGCGAGGGCCCTGATAGCGACCAAATGGAAATCTCCTCTGGTCCCAGGTAAGACCGAGTGGATCAAACTGGCCATGAGCATTTATGTGATGGAAACGATCACTGCCTCCCTGCATAATAAATCGGCAAAATGTGAAACTCTATGGATGGACTTCAAGAATACGTATATCGCACCTACTTACGACTCCCAACCAGAGGAACCCCCAAAAGCCTGACCGAATGATGCTATGTTCAAAGAACACTACAAAGGATGAGAATCTCATCTCCAGCGAACATGGTACTGCCAGATGTGACACTGTGTCAACCATACGATACTAATACTTTCGTCAATCAATTGCACTTGTGATGTACACCAATCCAAGTTGGGGGGGGGGTGGGAGTGGGTTATGGCGAACAGTCAATGAGACATACCCAGATAATCGGGACTGTCACACTACTAAGAGATTCCAGCATATTGTTTTAGTCTGCACCGTTTGTTCGACATGTACCTCTGGAAGATGTATGATTTTGTTTGAATATTGTTTGCCTCTTTTTGTTTCTTGCAAAACCAATAAAGTTAAATTTATATAAAAAAAAAAACACAGTGTGAAAATATATCCAAACTGGATGCAGCAAAATGCCAGTCTAGAAATATAATAACGCTTATGAAGCTTGCTGTATCCAAGATGCCCAATAAAAAAGTCATACCTCAATAGAAAATGGCTCTTAAAATGCCAGTGTAGCTACATAATAGCACTTACCATTCTTGCTGTATCAAAGATGCCCAATACAAATGTTATACCACAATATGAAATGGCTAGACTGACTGCATTAAAATCCCAGTCTAGCTACATAATGACACATCATTTAAAAACAAAATGTATTTATATCGCGCCCAAACAAACTTAATCGTATTTAGGTGTAGATGGAGTGGCCCAAAGGGAATCGATAAACTGAAAGACCAAACTGCAGTATGGGCAACCGACAGAATCTGGAAAAATAAACTCAAAATCCAAGCTTACTTATGACTCACCTAAATAGATGCGTTTTTATCGCCTTTCTGAAAAGAAAAAGGGATTTCACTGTCCTAATTTTCTGAGGTAATCTGTCCCATGCTTCGGGTACACAGACTGCAAATCTGCTGTCACCCCTGGCACGCAGCTAGATGGTGGAATTTTTAATAATAGTTTATCCTCGGAAATAAGCAAGTGGGTCCGGATTTTTCAGTGGATTTTTTCTGCCAAATAATCTGAGGCCATGTTATTTAAACATTTAAATAGAATGCAGAGAATTTTAAGGTCGATTCTATATCTTTCACTGATAACCAGTGCATGGACCGACGAAATCCCGAGATGCGAGCAGACTGCTTCACCCCCACCACTAGACTTACTTTGGCGTTTGCACCCTTTATAGCCATTGGCATAGTTTAGCTGGGATGCCTCATAGCAGGCTATTGTGGTAATGAAGCTGAGAATTAGCCAAGTCCCCAACCACTGATGAATGATTTTATGCTGGTACATAGGGCAACACCTGCCTCAGGAGACGAAGACTGTAAAAAACTACCTGCTCCTTGGCACTAACCTGGCCCTCACTACTCAGGATGTCCTACCTGATAAAGGCCAAATTCTTTATCTTGGCAGAAAAATGCAGGTCTGCTCCCCAAAAATGGGGTAGCTTGGGACGATTGCCCGGTTCAAGGACATATTTAGCAGCGAACAGCACCAACTAGGTTTTATTGGCGTTCAGCTGCAACCAGTTTAGCGACATCCAGTTACGGACCTCGTCCAGGCATAATTTAGCTCTGAGGAAAAACTCCTCTATATTGCCTATTTTGACATACACCTGTGTGTCGTCTGCATAGGACTGAAAATGTACTTCATGTTTCCTCAGAGGACAAATGTATGGATTAAATAGTAAGGAGATAATGAGGACCCCTGGGGCACTGCAAAGGTCTGGTCCAAGGATCAGAAACTCAGCCTCCCAACGTAACCTGTTGTTGACGTCCTGATACAAAGGATTTAAACCATGTGATGGCTTGTGCTGATAACTTTCCAATTGTGCTAAGACTGTTGATTGGGATACAGTGATCCACCGTACCAAAAGCTGCTGAAAGGTCCAGCATGACTAAGAGAGATTAATCCCCCTGGACCGCACCCATTAGTAGGTCATCCCACACTGCTAATAGAGCGGCCTCAGTGCCGAACTTTGGGTGAAACCCTGATTGTAGAGGATCCAACATCTGCTCCTTTCCTCCAAACCCCTGTAGCTGTGATGTCACAACCATCTCCAGCAGTTTTCCAGGCCATGGGAGTCCTGTCACCAGCTGATAATTCTGAAAACTTTCTGGGTCCAAATACATTTTCTTCAGAAGTGGTGTGGCCATAGATTTTTCAGCACTATGGGTACTAGGCCTGAAGAGAGTGATTTGTTCACAAGCATTGTCATAAGTGGCGAAATTTCAGCAACCAGACGTTTTGCTACCTACGCTGAACGGGGACACAATGGCCCTCATTACGACCCTGGCGGAAATCAACCGACCGGACCACCATAGCGTAAATAGCGTTTCCGCCATTGCATGATGGAGCAAAGTGCGGCTCATTCCGACCCATCGGGCACGAGCACCACGCCATGGCGGAAGTGCAAAGTCCGCGATGGCGGAAATGACCCCAAAACGGCCCACACCGCCGCCGTACGGCGCCCTAGGTGCAATACCGCCACCCATCTCAGCGGACACCGCAGTGAGCGCCAACCGGAAAGTACGGTGACCGTAAATATACGGAAACGGAAGTAAAAGCATGGTCCCGGAACGGGAAACATCACGCCGTACACCTATAAAACCACAAATTCCACACAACCATTAAAAATACTACCCTGAGACACATCCCAACCCGTCATCCACCCTAGTGAAACCAAGAAAAATGGGAAAAGTAGCGAAGAAAGCGTGCGACCGCAAGCGGCAGGTCCACTTCTCCCGTGAGGAACTCACCGTGCTCACAGAGACCCTCCAGGAGAATGCTGCCGCCGTCTTCTCCACGCAAATGACCAGGACGGCACTTGCGAACAAGAAGGCCATATGGGCCCTGGTGGCACAGCGGGTAAGTGCGGTGGGGACCGCACCCCGCAACCCACAGCAATGCAGAAAGCGATGGGACGACCTGCGGATACGCGTCCGTAGCATACTTTCTGCCAACCGCAACATTGCCACAGCCACCGGGGGAGGATCGGAATCACCCATCAAGTTGACCCCCTGGGAAGAAATCTGTGCCTCCACCATTGGAATGGAGAGCATAGAGGGAGTCGGAGGGATGGAGAAAGGAGTGCAGACATCCGAAGAATCAGGTAGGTGTCCCAAATAAAACAATGCCAAAACCACAATGTCCAATCATGTGAAGTACCACGTGCCCACATAGTGCAACAGTAACACATGTCCAGGAGAACGTCCACATACATAGGCCTGATAGCACACTTTAAAACTCACATCAAATACATAAATAATTAAAAATCCTAAAAACACCCTCTACACGTGCAGCAGGCACACCCTAACTGCAGGCTGCCAAACAACTGCACCCTCACTCCACACACAAATGAAACCACCTCCAAGGCCCCGACCCAAATCACCCTCAGGTACCACCCCAATGCATGTGATACATTGCCATTCCAATTCCCACAGACCCATTAATAACGCTCGCCCTCCTTTACTCCACCACAGGGTCCGATCCAAACGACGAGCTCCAGGACACCCCTACCAGCACACCTGCAAAGAGGGCCAAGACCAACGGCCAAAGACCCTCCACCTCAGCTGCACGCATCAAGACACGGAAGCAGCACAAATCAAGTGGCAGCACAGATGAGGGAACTCCAACAGGCACCCCAGCAGCCAGCATGCCCACAACACCACCACCACAGGTCCCCCCAATGGATGCCACAGTAGGCACTGCTTCTGGTGGCAGCAGCACCATAGGTGACACTGCATTAATGGCAGCATGCTCCGACACAGAAAACGGGGATGTCGAAGTCAGATCCATCCATGACCTGTCCCAATCCCCCTGTCTGTTCCATCCCGTACACCATGAGGATACCACGCAGGGGCACCCACAAGACGACGACTGGCGATCCCCCACAAGCCCTGTGGCAAGGCAACATGAGGTGAACAGCCACTCTGTGACACCACCGCAAATGGCCATGGCCCAGCAGAGGCAACAGTCCCTCGACCAGTTAATCGTGCAACAGCAGCAACTGGCCACGCTCCTCAAGGACCATGCCGATGAATGTGGGGGCACTAAGGCAGACATAGAAACATCAACTGAGACACTTAGGGCAGAAATGGAGAGAAGTACAGAGACACTAAGGGCACAAATGGAGAGTAGCACCGAGAGCCTGAGAGTACAAATGGAGAGAAGCACCGAGAGCCTGAGGGGGGAACTGCATGCGACGTCCAAAGACGTATGTGCCGAACTTGCCGCAGTGCGCCGTGTGCTCACTGAGCTCTCACAAACCCTTAGGGACATGCATGGACGTGAGCAGGCAGAGACATCATCCGTTGCAAGTTCCGTCCAGGTCAGCCCCCAACGTAGATCTGGGAGGAACCTGCGCTCCACAGGCAGGGGTGCCCCTGATACCCGCAGAGGGGGCTTGCAATAGCGACAGCCCACTGACAATGAGCATCTTTGGACACTGGTGTTCGGGGGGGAGGTAGGAGGGTGGAGGGGGTGTGTTGGGCTCACTTGGGTGGCGGGTCGATAGGGTGTTTAACATGATATCACATATGCCATAAACAATGCACGATCATCCAATGAGATGTGTGGACATTGATCTTTGTGTACGAGCCCATTATAGGCGTACAGTCCATATTGTGCATGTTCCAGACACACACAGTGCCACGAGTCCCGTGTCCATGTATCAGCCACCAGGCGTGAGTGCTAGAAGCATGCATCTATGAGATGCTGACGAATGTCACGGCCCTCCTGTGCCTCGCAGATTCCTTGAGGTGCTGCCACATCCCCACCCTCATCATGACCATCTTCAGGTGCTTGCAGTTCTGCGTCAGGGGGCATGGGCACATTTCTACGTACGCACATGTTGTGTAGCATGACACATGCCATCACCATCTTTGCAACCTTCACATGGCGGTACAGGAGTGCCCCGCCAGACCTGCTGAGGCAGCGGAAACGAATCTTCAGTAGGCCGAATGCCTGTTCTATGACTACACGGGTACGTGAGTGGGCATGGTTGTAGTCCTCCTCATGCTGGTCCCGTGGGTTCCGGACTGGTGTGAGGAGCCATCTCTTCAGTGGATACCCGGCATCACCTGTATGTGGACAATAAAGGAATTTTGAGGAATGCCATTGCTACGTACGCACCCCCCCCCCCTTCCTGCCAGGTCATTGCCGCATCACATACCCCACATCATCATGCATGAAATGAGACTCACCGAGTAGCCAGGATCTGTTCCCTGCGTGTCGCTCCATGTAGCGTGGTATTGTAGAGTTCCTCAAGACCATAGAATCATGGGTTGATCCAGGGAATCGGGCACAACAATGTGTAATGATCCTGTTGGAGTCACACACCATTTGTACATTCAGAGAATGAAATTGTTTTCGGTTGCGGTACTGGGCCTCCATGGCATGTGGGACGACCAATTCCACATGGGTGCAGTCGATGGCACCAATGCAACCCGGTATGCCGGCAAGTGCATGGAATCCCACTTTTGTGTTGGTAATTTCCTGCTCCGAGCGTGGTAGAGAGATGTAGTCGTCTGCGTGCTGCAGGAGGGCATCGAGCACTTGCAATAGTGTCCGTGAGAACAGTGGCTGTGATATGCCATGCAACTGTCCGACTGTGTGCCGGTAGGTGCCTGTGGCCAGGAAGTGGAGTACAGACACCACCTTCAGTAGGGGTGGGATGGCGGTTGGGCTATCTATCATGCTGACAAGGTCAGCCTGTGTCATGTCCACAATGGCGGTTATGGTGTCCCGGTCCAAACGGTAGAGGGTGTGGATCTGCTCATCCGTGAGGTTGAACGGATGTGCTCGGAGGCGTGGGATTGCGGGCTGCCTGCGTGGTGGTAGTGGCTGTGCTGGCGGCCCTTGCTGGCCCTGCCTTGCCCTCCTCCTCCTCCTGCGTCTCCTCCGTGCGGCCGGTTGTAGTTGGTGTTCGTCTTCTTCTTGAAGTTGGAGTACTTGCAGTGCTATCAGGTCCCCCAGGGCCAACATAGCTAGTCCTGCCGGTAGCATTTCGGAGTGGGTGTGGTTGTGGGAGGAGACTGGGTGTGCAATGTATGTGTTTTCAGGCTGTATGGCCTCCACCTGTGGTGATTCATTCCACCTGTGCAAGCTGCTCTCCCCTTTGGGCGAGCACGTCCCGCACACAACGCTGCAATTCGACGAATGGCATCTTGCTATTACAATCATGTATTTGTACCCGATGGCAGTGTAACATTGGTTGATATGTTCATTCGGCTATGGTCCCATTGTTTCACATACTATCTTTGCAGTCGCGAACAGACTTGTGAAGGGTCAGTGGAACGTAGTACTCGAGTAACGGTGGACCCTCATGCAACACTGTACCGAGGTTCACCGACGGCCGGGGCGTCCCATTTGTGAGTGAAGGCAGTTGCCATTTTCACACACAGCCGCACTAGATGGATTAATTTGTGATTTCAAGCGGCCACAGATGCCTTTTCGACGTGATGTTGCAAATGAGGAATTCGAAGGGCGGCGCTTTCGGTTTTCAGCTAGCGGCGAGGAGATGCCCACAGGTCTGACTGCAAATATAACGTTCTATTGTTCAATGTCCTTGGGACAGGGGCCATGGCGAGGATGCAATGATTGATATGAATAGTTTGGGATGCGCAATAGCGAAGTGGGCGATGAGGCCGGACGTTCCCAAATACATGTTACTTCACAATACTGGAATTACGGGCTGGGGCACAGTGGATTTTGCAGGCTGCATAACGCACAGACTCAATGGAAATTTCACATGTTATGTGAGTATGGAAACAGGCGTTTTCATTACGGGATGAGGGAATGATGTATGGATGCATGGACAGATGATTTGATACAGAGTTTGCCATGTACAGGGCTTCTTGGTATCTATCCGCCTCCCCTGCGCTATGTGATGCAGGGCTGCCATAGTGGGACCATCGTCTATCTGGCCTTGTTGAGCCCTCCCTGTCTCGACGCGCCTTCAGACACTTGTGTCTATGCACGTTACCAATCCCATCTGATGGATTCTGTCTTAACAGACGCATGCACAGGTACACTCGTTTGTGATGGTGTTTTCACCTCGATATAGATAGTTATGATTCGCAAGTGGTTTTTGGGTGGTGATGATCCTTTGGAGTGGGCTAGCATGCATATGGCTGTGGATTTGGTGTGATCATTGAAGTGAGTAATTCAAATGTAGTTCTGATGGCCATACTATTCTTTTTCATTTCATTTGGTTGACAGGTATCTCCTCCCCTTTTGCCACTGCCATCTGTATGCCACTCCTGCAGATGGATTTTACTCCCGACACCTGCTGCTTCGTGTTAATCAGTGGAGCAGCATTACGATCTTATGGGACGATCGCCAATGGGCCACATGCCCTTACGCAGTACTAGTGGCTAGGAGCAACATTTCGGCCTTTCAGCTGGACTAGTGCCTCCCTATTGGGACGGCCCTGCGGTTCTAGGCGCTTCCATGTTGCCTTTTCGTACGAGAATGTAGCCCCTGTGTACCATGAAGGAACAGGGCGTCACACAAGAAGTAGCTGGTCATTTGTTGCGGATGCAGCCCACAATGGTGAAATGTGTTTTGGAGTTCATGGCCTAATGGCTGTATGGGCTTGGTGAATTTGTTGTGCATTAAATTTCTATTCTGATATGAACCGTGTAGCGTTCTTCTTTGCAAGTGATGTGGCATATTCCTATTTGGGGAGCGATGTATTGTGAGGAGATCTGCATTGGGTTCCAGCTTCGGAGTATAGTTGCGTGGTACTGTGCTGGGCGCGTTTGACTACGAAGCCCAGTGAGGTCAGGGATAAGGGCTGCCAATATGACTGTTTTGATGATGTCATGCTCAGGGGCGGGGGATTAGCTTTTGTGTAACAGATGCCGGTCAGCCAGTTGGATTGGTGGAATGATGTGATTATCGGAATATTGCTGGTCACAGGTGCCTGTGTTTGCGTGCGTTTCTTGGTGGGAGACTGAGGTCATGTCCATTTGTATGGCTTCTGTATTCGTGCCATCTGTGCCCTGCAGCTCCCATTGGCCCCTCTTGAGATTCATTTGTTCGTTGGCAGGCATGGATGACTAGTACATTTCACTGGTTGCATTGTGTGACTTCATTGCACCTACGGGGAGTTGTACAATGTGGCCAGGGAGCGGTGTACAGGCACTCAGTGGGGCCGTTTACGGTTGGTTCGCGATGCCGTACTTCTCACCATGGCGGAATGGTACTTTCCGCCGTGCTTGATGGCGTTAGGTGCATGTCCGCTAGGGTCAGAATTCGCGTACCGTTGCGCCATGGTGGTAATTACGGTTTGGCATGGCGCGCGCGCGCGTACTTGGTGCAGTTAGCGTTGGCGTTCACTACGGTGTCGCTAATGGCATCGTACTTTGCGGTGACGGGTCATAATCGCACCGAGCGCTATTCGATGGCGGTATTGCATTTCCGCCATCGTTTTTCGATTTCCGCCAGGGTCGTAATGAGGGCCAATGTATAATTCATCGGCTTCAGTCTACCCGCAATCGATTGTATAGTCTCCCCGGTCACTGAGAATTCAAACAGAGTGGCATGCTCACAGTTATCTGTCTCCCTCATGCTGGAGACACAATGAGGGCATGTCTTGTTAGTTATCTGCCCTTGATTAGTGCAAATTTTTTCCTGAATCAATTCAATTTTGCTTTTTTTAAAAGTATTAAAAGCATTAGCCTGCGCCAAAGAAGTAGCATAGGGAAGAGGAGCACAAGTGGGATGACAGAAATTGCAAATAATTTAGAGCAGTTCCCTTGGCTGATAAGGACTTATTTGTGTAAAACTTCTGATTTTTCTCTGAAAATTGCAACTTTGTAGTCTTTCAGAGACGGTTTAGCCTTAATAGCAGTGAACGGGGTTCGGTGTTTTCTCCAATCCTATTCCAGAGTTCTCAGCTGTTTGTGTAACAAAGCTAGGCTCTGGGAGTGCCAGGGTTTTGATGGCTCCCATTGAGAAAAAAATGGCATTGTTCGCTGATGGATCAACATGTTCCAGTGCTATTTTCAAGTCAACACCAGAGATTTTGCTTACATCTCTCGTGATGCGATAAGTAAGGGAGGAAGGAGCCTCCATAAGGGATTCCCCTGTATTAAGTTGACTAAATAGAAATAACCTCTCAAAATGGTCGGACCATGAAATAGGCAGCGTGTTTGTCAAGGAGGTACTTGAACCCCTTGCTAATGGTAGGTCCACAGAGTGTCTTTGAATGTGCGACGAGGATGTCCCTAAAGGCTTCAGATTGGGATTCCCCAATAATTTCCAAAGCTCCCTAGAGTTGGGTGTAGCTCGTTCGTCTAGGCAAATATTTAAAAATCCCCAAGACAAAGAAGTTCCTTGTGTCCTTGTGTTTACTTCTCACTGAGGAGAGAAAGAGATCAAAATGTTACCCAAACATATTTGCGGGACCCATGGGGCAGATTATGTGTGTGAGGCGCTGGCATTCAAGGGGCACAGCCATGCCATTTTTTACTGGGCAAAGATGTGCACGAACATGCCATGCCTGCCTCCAGAGGCCCCCAGTGCTTCGCAGGCGACACATAATCAATTGTGTGCATGTGGGCCACTGGGGGCCACCCAGGCATGGCATTTATAACCGGACAGATATCATGGATGCCCATAAAAAATGGCATGCCTTCCCCCTTTGCCCCTCTGGGCCTCACATACTCAGATAATAAATTATATGTAAATGTGAGGGGCTTGGGGGCTAAGGGGTCAGGCATGGCATTGAAATGTGAGGCGATGGGAATGTCTGGGGACTGGAATGGCATTTTTTTTACTGGCCATAGATGCCCATGAAAAAATGCCATGGCTGCCTCCTGAGTCCCCCAGCGCCTCACGTTCACCTAATCAATGTGAGTATGTGTATATGTGAGGTTTTTGGAGCCCCATGGGGCAGGCCTGGTGTTTTTTACTCAGCATCTATCATAAATGCTGAGTCAAAAAATACCATCCCTGCCCCTTTCCCCCAGCACCTCACACATGCACACAATCAATGTGATTATGTGTGTAGGCGAGGCGCTGGGTGGCTCAGGAATAGTATTTTTAACTACACATCTATCATAGATGCCAAATAAAAAAATACCATCCCTTCCTCCTGGTCTCCCCAGCACCTCACATATGCACACAATCAATGTGATAATCTGTGTATGCAAGGCTCTGGAGGGCCAGGGGACAGCAATTCTTTTTTTAGTCATATATCAAAGATGCCCAGTCAAAAAAATACCATACCTGTCCCCTGGGCCCCCGAGCACCTCAGAAGGGATTCTGATTTCGGCCAGTGGGGAGGGGGGTTGTGCAACAAAGGCATTTTTAAAATGCCATTGTTGTACAACCCTCCTCCCCTGACCAGTCAAAATCAACTCCCCGGCCCAGCACAAACACACACACACACATTCGCAAGCAGAATTCACACGCTCATTCCCACGCACACCCATCATCATACACTCACACATAACACAAGCATAGACGCATCCATCCTCATTCTCAATGTCACTGGGCCTAGTAAGATCGCTGTTTTGTTCTCCCCTGTTCCCCTCCCTTGCCTTGTCGCGCTCGATAGAAATAAAATATCAATATCGATATCAATATCAACAAAATTAACATAAATTTAGCTTCTGCCCCGGTCTTGAAGCTTAAGTGTCCTCACAGTGCACCAGCTGCTGAATAGCAGGAACAGGAATCAGGATGCAAGAGTTTCCAGGTTCCTGCACATGCACACAGGAGCCGGACCATTGGTGACGAAGTGCCCCACTCCAGCTTGACCTGTTTGTAAGTGGGGGGGATTCACAAGAGCACCCCCTTGCACATACACACATGCAGTTCCCCACCCAGCATTTCCAATGGGCCATGCATGGCTGGGGAAGCAAAATGCATTGAGCATGCATGGCTGAGTAACAGAACGGTCAAAGGGAAACAGTTTCCCATTAGCACTCACTGTTGACTCTGTGCTGGCTTCTTCAAAATGGGCGAAAGCGTCAGCGCCCCTTCGCACGTTATGGATGTGACACCACTACAACAGTTCTCAAATTCCTCTTTCCCATCACACACAGAGGCCAAACATGCTCCTCATCCCATAGTTCCATCAATTTTTGACAACAAATAGCTTCCTTGACAATATAATTTTAAGCTAAGAATTCAGTTAAACATTATATAAACAGCATTTGTATGAGATGAAGGAATTCTCCTCAAGATCAGAGATGTACATCTTCCTACGCTCAAAGAGTAAAACACCCAACCTATGCATGCATAATGCAGCAATAAACAATAGAAAATGGCCAGACAAGGGGTAATTCATATTCACAAGTGGCGCATGCGGCTGGCGCACAGTGTGCGCGTGCGAATGTCTGCGCCAGCCGCGTGCGCTAAAATCCATTTCCGCGCACAGCGTATTCATGGATTTTAGCCTCCCAAACCAGCCGTGGCGCAGAGTGGCACAGCGACCCTGCAGCAGCGCCAGTTACGCCCCCAAGAACGCCCTTAGCGCAAGGAAAAGCTATCAAAATCCCCAATCCAGCACAAAGGGCTGTGCTAACCGTGGACCAGTTTACAGGGCTGCCAATCAGCAAACGCCAAGCGGGGAACGGGTATTACTGGGGTTCGCGTGAAGTTTCACACGCGATAGGCCCTGTGCGAGTGGGGTACGTGGATAAGTGGGTTTCGCATGAAGTCTCACATGCGATTTGAGCAGGGTACGTGTATTTCGGGGGTGCGCGGGAAGTTTCACACGCGATTGGCCCTGTGCGAGTGGGGTACGTGGATAATTGGGGTGCGCGTGAAGTCTCACACGCGATTTGAGCAGGGTACGTGTGTTTTGTGGGTGTGCGGGAAGTTTCACACGCGATTGGCCCTGTGCGAGTGGGTACGTGGATAACTGGGGTGCGCGGGAAGTCTCACACGCGATTTGAGCAGGGTATGTGTATTTCAGGGGTGCGCGGGAAGTTTCACACGCGATTGGCCCTGTGCGAGTGGGGTGTGTGGATAACTGGGGTGCGTGGGAAGTCTCACATGCGATTTGAGCAGGGTACGTGTATTTCGGGGGTGCACGGGAAGTTACACACGCGATTGGCCCTGTGCGAGTGGGGTGTGTGGATAACTGGGGTGCGCAGGAAGTCTCACACGCGATTTGAACAGGGTACGTGTATTTCAGGGGTGCGCGGGAAGTTACACACGTGATTGGCCCTGTGCGAGTGGGGTAGTGGATAACTGGGGTGCGTGGGAAGTCTCACATGCGATTTGAGCAGGGTACGTGTATTTCGGGGGTGCACGGGAAGTTACACACGCGATTGGCCCTGTGCGAGTGGGGTAGTGGATAACTGGGGTGCGTGGGAAGTCTCACATGCGATTTGAGCAGGGTACATGTATTTGGGGGGTGCGCAGGAAGTTTCACACGCGATTGGGCCTGTGTGAGTGGGGTACGTGGATAACTGGGGTGCGCAGGAAGTCTCACACGCGATTTGAACAGGGTACGTGTATTTCAGGGGTGCGCGGGAAGTTTCACATGCGATTGGGCCTGTGTGAGTGGGGTACGTGTATTCCTGGGTTGCACGGGAAGTTTCACACGTGACTTGAGCAGGGTACATGTATTTTGGGGGTGCACGGGAAGTTTGACACGCGATTGGCCCTGTGCGAGTGGGGTACGCGTATCCCTGGGGTGCGCGGAAAGTTTCACACGCGATTTTGCTGTCAGAGTGGTGTACTGAATTTCGGGGGTGCGCGGGGAGTCCTACACGTGAATTGGCAGTGTGGGTCCTCCCAGGTGTTGCCTCTACACCCCCCACATCCCCTGCAGGCAGCCCACACCACAGGGGACTACCCTGCACCCCTGGTCATGTCCCGCAGGCAGCCCATCTACCATGGGCATGCCCCCCAGCCAAGCCACATGTCAGCTTGCACTACTGATCACCCACTCATGTCCCTTTGCACCCGACCCCCCAGCAGTCAGGGGCACCTGCCAGCAGGCCACCACTCATATCCCCCTGGACCCCCACCCCAGCATTCAGGAGCACCTCCCATCAGGCCCCACTCATGTCCCTTTGCACCCCCACCTCCCAGCAGTCAGAGGCTCCTGCCATCAGGCACCCACTCATGTCCCACTCATGACCCCTGCACCTCCACCCCCCAGCAGTCAGGGGCACCTGCCAGCAGGCCCCCACTCATGTCCCCCTGCACACCCACCCCCCAGCAGCCAGGGGCACCTGCCAGCAGGCCCCCACTCATGTCCCCCTGCACCCCCACCCCCAGCACTCAGGGGCACCTGCCAGCAGGCCCCCACTCATGTCCCACTCATGTCCCCCTGCACCCCCACCCCCCAGCAGTCAGGGGCACCTGCCAGCAGCCCCCCACTCATGTCCCCCTGCACCTCCACCCCCCAGCAGTCAGGGGCACCTGCCAGCAGGCCCCCACTCATGTCCCCCTGCACCCCCACCCCCCAGCAGTCAGGGGCACCTGCCAGCAGGCCCCCACTCATGTCCCACGCATGTCCCCCTGCACCTCCACCCCAGCAGTCGGGGGCACCTGCCAGCAGGCCCCCACTCATGTCCCCCTGCACCCCCACCCCCCAGCAGTCAGGCGCACCTGTCAGCAGGCCCCCACTCATGTCCCACTCATGTCACTTTGCACCCACACCCCCCAGCAGTCAGGGGCACCTGCCATCAGGCCCTCACTCATGTCCCACTCATGTCCCCTGCATCCCCACCCCCAGCAGTCAGGGGCACCTGCCAGCAGACCACCACTCATGTTCCCCTGCACCCCCACCCCCAGCAGTCAGGGGCACCTGCCAGCAGGCCCCCACTCATGTCCCACTCATGTCCCCCTGCACCCCCACCCCCCAGCAGTCAGGGGCACCTGCCAGCAGGCCCCCACTCATGTCCCCCTGCACCCCCACCCCCCAGCACTCAGGGGTACCTGCCAGCAGGCCCCCACTCATGTCCCACTCATGTCCCCCTGCACCCCCACCCCTCAGCAGTCAGGGGCAACTGTCAGCAGGCCCCCACTCTTGTCCCACTCATGTCCCCCTGCACCCCCACCCTCCAGCAGTCAGGGGCACCTGCCAGCAGGCCCCCACTCATGTCCCCCTACACCTCCACCCCCCAGCAGTCAGGGGCACCTGCCAGCAGGCCCCCACTCATGTCCCACTCATGTCCCCCTGCACCCCCACCCCCCAGCAGTCAGGGGCACCTGCCAGTAGGCCCCCACTCATGCCCCCCCTACACGAAATAAAGATGCACAGTCATGGCCCACTTCTACACCAAAAAATACCACATCACACCACTCCATTCTTGAGACGCAATGATCTCCCAATCCACCCCACACTGACATGCATATCTCAAGACACAAACCAAAACTCAACTATGTACATCAACACATGTCCATCATACACATACACTGGTTGGCATTGCTTGTGTAAACCCACAATTTCACATGCATCAACCCAATGAGCAAATCCCACACATGGAACTAAAATATGAAAATGTATTATGTACATGAATAAATAAATGAAATAAAAGCATACCAAAATATCAAACATGAAATGAAAAGCATGTGAGCAAGATGAGTGAATGAAAATGATAAGCAATGCAAAACAATCTGAAAGAAAAACAGTCCAAACTCTCCCTCCACCAACGCAAATCTAAAAAAAGGTAAAAAAAAGATATCAATTGTTTCATGTTGATAATGATAAATAAAAATGCAAAATCAATCTATAGTCCAACTATTTACAATACACTGTCCTGAAAAAAAAAACATTACTCCATGTACATAATGAAAAAAAAAATCCAAATGAATCCATGATGTAACTATACACAATCCATTGTCCAAAATAAAAATCCATTAATCCATGTGCAAAAATCCCAAAAATAAATCAATCCATTTTCCAACGATGTAAAGGGTCCATGAGCCCAACTAAACAAATGAACCTACCTAAGAAACTACCTAAAAATATAACTATATAGAAATGTGTGTGACATTGTCCATTGACCACAAATAAAAGGAAAACGAAAAGGAAACCTAACTCTAAAAACTATTTACAATGGCAGCGGGCTAGTCCGACAGCTCACTTTTGGATGTCCCGGGCCAGGGCATCATCGAACTCCTGCTCAATGTCCTGGAGGCGGTCCTCTTCCATGGCCCCGAGGGTTCGCAGGGACAACGACATGTTCTCCTCCAACTCCCTGCAAATTGCCTCGAGGCACTCAGCCCGCCTCAGGGCCCTCTGCATGGAGTTCTCTGCCCTGACCATCGTGAGCCGTGCCTCTTCTGCCCGCTGCCGCTCCGCATCTATAGCATGGCCTAACCGCTGCCACATGGAAGATATTTCCAGTCCTGGGTCCTCCTGCCTTCTGGCCGATGACTGCCCCTCCGTTGACAAAGGCCCCGAGCCATCATGGCTCCCACCTTGTTGCTGCTGCTGCTGTGCCTCTGCCTGTGCCCTCGCTCTTGCTGCCTGCACATCCTCCTCCGGCTGGTGTGCAGTTGTTGATGTGGCCACCCTTGCTGGATGTTCGAATCCCAACTGTGGCAGGGATGTGTCCTCCACCAGACTGGCCGCAGGGTCAGAGGCAGCTCCACAGGGTACCCAGGTGATACATGGGTGGGAAGATGGCATGGAGTATGACTGGCGCATAGGGGGTTCAGTTGAGGAGGTGGTTGGAACAAGGTCCAGCAAACGGAGGAATCTGGCCCTGGTGAGCTGTCCCAGAAGGTCAACGCGGTCAACGAGCCATTCGAGATGACGTGCAGTCTCCTCATGAAAAGACTGCAGGTCACCTCGCATGGCCCGGATACAACGCCACCCCACCCAGGACAGGCTCAACCCGGTCCCGGATAACCACGTCCGCAGGGAGAGGAAGGCCAGTTTTTGTAAGCGGATCCCCTCCCTGAAAACGGGTCTGGACGTAGGCATCCCTGCTGGTGCGGGATGATGAGGTCACAGGATCGGGGACAGGATTACACACAGGCACCTCCGCGGTGGCCTGTGCTGCCTCCTGTCCCTGCCCCTGCACTGCACCACCAGCACTAGTGGTATCCCCGTCTCCAGACCCAGTGTCTGTCCCTTGCACGACCTCCTCCTCCACCAAACCCCCCACCAACCTGGATGTCTCTGTGCCCTCTTCCTCCGTCAGACCTGTGGGGTCTCAGCTGCCCCTTCTGCTGCCGAGGAGTCCAACTCCGACCTCCGCCTCTTGGACCTTCCCTCGGCAGCTGCGGCCTGGGACGCGGCACCGGATTCCTCACTCCCCAACAAGATGACAACCTGGGAGGGGAGCCGGGCCTTGCGTCTCCGGCTGGCGTGATGATCCCTGCCGCTGTGCTCCACAGCACCCTCTCCGCCCTCTTCTTCAGTTGACGCTGCAGACAGGGAGAGATAAAACACAGGCATCAGGGCACTGTACAATGGACTGATACACACATGACAGTTGCACATGAGTGGCATTGTTTAACTACAGACACGGCATCACACTCCACGACACACATGTCATTTTAACTCACACACATGAACATTTCAACAGCAATATTGCACCAGGCAGCACCATCCATACACATACAACAGTATGAACAGCCAAAGGTGAGCCTGACATCACATGAAACACAAGGAGTGCACTAGACATGCACACACGCCACCACACTTACATGCATGTCTACATCTCCCCCAACTGTTGCAGTGATGAGATCGCCATACATGTCACATCTGTCATTCATCCTTCTACATATCAGTGTCACGTGCATCCATGTTGCATCACAGTTGCACACTTGTCAGATACACATACATGCACATGTACACAGTGCAGATACATGCATTATGAACCACCATCCATGCCACAACCATGCCAATGTACATACACAGAAATTCAAACATGTGTGCTCCCACACCTGCATTTGCCCGGTATCAGGTAATATTGTCGCCAGCAAAAATATCGCCGAACATATGGGCCCTCATTACGACCCTGGCGGAAAGTGACTGACCGGACCGCCACAGCGCAAATAGCGTTTCCGCCATTGCACGAAGGAGCAAAGTGCGGCCCATTCCGACCCATCGGGCACGAGCACCACGGCATGGCGGAAGTGCAAAGTCCGCGATGGCGGAAATGACCCCAAAACGGCCCACACCGCCGCCGTACGGCGCCCTAGGTGCAATACCGCCACCCATCACAGCGGACACCGCAGTGTGCGCCTACCGGAAAGTACGGTGACCGGAAATATACGGAAACGGAAGTAAAAACATGGGCCCGGAACGGGAAACATCCCGCCGTACACCTATAAAACCACTAAAACCACACAACCACCAAAAACACTACCCTGAGACACACCCCAACCCGTCATCCACCCTAGCAAAACCACGAAAAATGGGAAAAGTAGCGAAGAAAGCGTGCGACCGCAAGCGGCAGGTCCACTTCTCCCGTGAGGAACTCACCGTGCTAACAGAGACCCTCCAGGAGAATGCAGCCGTCGTCTTCTCCACGCAAATGACCAGGACGGCACTTGCAAACAAGAAGGCCATATGGGCTCTGGTGGCACAGCGGGTAAGTGCGGTGGGGACCGCACCCCGCAACCCACCGCAATGCCGAAAGCGATGGGACGACCTGCGGATACGCGTCCGCAGCATACTCTCTGCCAACCGCAACATTGCCACAGCCACCGGGGGAGGTCCTGAATCACCCATCAAGTTGACCCCCTGGGAAGAAATCTGTGCCTCCACCATCGGAATGGAGAGCATAGAGGGAGTCGGAGGGATGGAGAAAGGAGTGCAGACATCCGAAGATTCAGGTAGGTGGGCCAGATAAAACAATGCCAAATCCACAAAGTCCATTCATGTGAAGTACCATGTGTCCCCATAGTGCAACAGAAACACATGTCCAGGAGAACGTCCACACACATCGGCCTGATAGCGCACGTTAAAACCCACAATAAATACATAATTAATTAAAAACCCCTAAAACACGCACTACACGTGCAGCAGGCACACCCTAACTGCAGGCTGCAAAACAACTGCACCCTCACTCCACACACAAATGAAAGCACCTCCAAGGCCCCGACCCAAATCACCCTCAGGTACCACCCCAATGCATGTGATACAATGCCATTCCAATTCCCACAGACCCATCAATAACCCTCGCCCTCCTTTACTCCACCACAGGGTCCGATCCAAACGACGAGCATCAGGACACCCCTACCAGCACACCTGCAAAGAGGGCCAAGACCAACGGCCAAAGACCCTCCACCTCAGCTGCACGCATCAAGACACGGCAGCAGCACAAATCAGGTAGCAGCACAGAGGAGGGAACATCAACAGGCACCCCAGCAGCCAGCATGCCCACAACACCACCACCACAGGTCCCCCCAACGGATGCCACAGAAGGCACTGCCTCTGGTGGCAGCAGCACCATAGGTGACACCCCATTGATGGCAGCATGCTCCGACACAGAAGACGGGGATGTCGAAGTCAGATCCATCCATGACATGTCCCAATCCCCCTGTCTGTCCCATCCCGTACAACATGAGGATGCCACGCAGGGGCACCCACAAGACGACGACTGGCCATCCCCCACAAGCCCTGTGGCAAGGCAACATGAGGTCCACAGCCCCTCTGTGACACCCCCGCAAATGGCCATGGCCCAGCAGAGGCAATAGTCCCTCGACCAGTTAATCGTGCAACAGCAGCAACTGGCCACGCTCCTCAAGGACCATGCCGATGAATGTGGGGGCACTAAGGCAGACATAGAAACATCAACTGAGACACTTAGGGCAGAAATGGAGAGAGGTACAGAGACACTAAGGGCACAAATGGAGAGAAGCACCGAGAGCCTGAGGGGTGAACTGCATGCGACGTCCAAAGACGTATGTGCCGAACTTGCCGCAGTGCGCCGTGTGCTCACTGAGCTCTCGCAAACCCTCAGGGACATGTATGGACGTGAGCAGGCAGAGACATCATCCGTTGCAAGTTCCGTCCAGGGCAGCCCCCAACGTAGATCTGGGAGGAACCTGCGCTCCACAGGCAGGGGTGCCCCTGACACCCGCAGAGGGGGCTTGCAATAGCGACTGCCCACTGACAATGAGCATCTTTGGACACTGGTGTTCGGGGGGGAGGTAGGAGGGTGGAGGGGGTGTGTTGGGCTCACTTGGGTGGCGGGTCGATAGGGTGTTTAACATGATATCACATATGCCATAAACAATGCACGATCAACCAATGAGATGTGTGGACAATGATCTTTGTGTACTAGGCCATCATAGGCGTACAGTCCATATTGTGCATGTCCCAGACACACACAGTGCCACGAGTCCCGTGTCCATGTATCAGCCACCAGGCGTGAGTGCTAGAAGCATGCATCTATGAGATGCTGACGAATGTCACGGCCCTCCGGTGCCTCGCAGACTCCTTGAGGTGCTGCCACATCCCCACCCTCATCATGACCATCATCAGGTGCTTGCAGTTCTGCGTCAGGGGGCATGGGCACATTTCTACGTACGCACATGTTGTGGAGCATGACACATGCCATGACCATCTTTGCAACCTTCACATGGCGGTACAGGAGTGCCCCGCCAGACCTGCTGAGGCAGCGGAAACGACCCTTCAGTAGGCCGAATGCCTGTTCAATGACTACACGGGTACGTGAGTGGGCATGGTTGTAGTCCTCCTCATGCTGGTCCCGTGGGTTCCGGACTGGTGTGAGGAGCCATCTCTTCAGTGGATATCCAGCATCACCTGTATGTGGACGATAAACGTATGATGTGGAATGCCATTGCTACGTACGCACACCCCCCCCCCCTTCCTGCCAGGTCATTGCCGAATCACATACCCCACATTATCATGCATGTAATGAGACTCACCGAGTAGCCAGGATCTGTTCCCTGCGTGTCGCTCCATGTAGCGTGGTATTGTAGAGTTCCTCAAGACCATAGAATCATGGGTTGATCCAGGGAATCGGGCACAACAATGTGTAATGATCCTGTTGGAGTCACACACCATTTGTACATTCAGGGAATGAAATTGTTTTCGGTTGCGGTACTGGGCCTCCATGGCATGTGGGACGACCAATTACACATGGGTGCAGTCGATGGCACCAATGCAACCCGGTATGCCGGCAAGTGCATGGAATCCCACTTTTGTGTTGGTAATTTCCTGCTCCGAGCGTGGTGGAGAGATGTAGTCGTCTGCGTGCTGCAGGAGGGCATCGAGCACTTGCAATAGTGTCCGTGAGAACAGTGGCTGAGAAATGCCATGCAACTGTCCGACTGTGTGCTGGTAGGTGCCTGTGGCCAGGAAGTGTAGTACAGACACCACCTTCAGTAGGGGTGGGATGGCGGTTGGGCTATCTATCATGCTGACAAGGTCAGCCTGTGTCATGTCCACAATGGCGGTTATGGTGTCCCGGTCCAGACGGTAGAGGGTGTGGATCTGCTCATCAGTGAGGTTGAACGGATGTGCTCGGAGGCGTGGGATTGCGGGCTGCCTGCGTGGTGGTAGTGGCTGTGCTGGCGGCCCTTGCTGGCCCTGCCTTGGCCTCCTCCTCCTCCTGCGTCTCCTCCGTGCGTCCGGTTGTAGTTGGTGTTCGTCTTCTTCTTGGAGTTGGAGTACTTGCAGTGCTATCAGGTCCCCCAGGGCCAACATCGCGAGTCCTGCCGGTAGCATTTCGGAGTGGGTGTGGTTGTGGGAGGAGACTGGGTGTGCAATTTATGTGTTTTCAGGCTGTATGGCCTCCACCTGTGGTGATTCATTCCACCTGTGCAAACTGCTCTCCCCTTTGGCCGAGCACGTCCCGCACACAACGCTGCAATTCGAGGAATGGCATCTTGCTATTGCAATCATGTATTTGTACCCGATGGCCGTGTAACATTGGTTGATATGTTCATTCTGCTGTGGTCCCATTGTTTCACATACTATCTGTGCAGTCGCGAACAGACTTGTGAAGGGTCAGTGGTACGTAGTACTCGAGTAACGGTGGGCCCTCATGCATCACTGTACCGAGTTGCAACGACGGGCGGGGCGTCCCATTTGTGGGTGAAGGCAGTTGCCATTTTCACACACAGCCGCACTAGATGGATTAATTTGTGATTTCAAACGGCCACAGATGCCTCTTCGGCGTGATGTTGCAAATGAGGAATTCGAAGGGCGGCGCTTTCGGTTTTCAGCTAGCGGCGAGGAAATGCCCACAGGTCTGACTGCAAATATAACGTTCTATTGTTCAATGTCCTTGAGACAGGGGCCATGGCGAGGATGCAATGATTGATATGAATGGTTTGGGATGCGCAATAGCGACGTGGGCGATGAGGCCGGACGTTCCCATATACATGTTACTTCACTACACTGGAATTACGGGCTGGGGCACTGTGGATTTTGCAAGCTGCATAACGCACAGACTCAATGGATATTTCTAATGTTATGTGAGTAAATATTCAGGCGTTTTAATCCCGGGATGAGGGAATGATGAATGGATGCATGGGCAGGTGATTTGATACAGAGTTTGCCATGTACAGGGCTTCTTGGAATCTATCCGCCTCCCCTGCGCTATGTGATGCAGGGCTGCCATAGTGGGACCATCGTCTATCTGGCCTTGTTGAGCCCTCCCTGTCTCGACGCGCCCTCAGACACTTGTGTCCATGCACGTTACCAATCCCATCAGATGGATTCTGTTTTCACAGACGCATGCACAGGTACACTCGTTTGTGATGGTGTTTACACCTCGATATAGATAGTTATGAGTCGCAAGTGGTTTTTGGGTGGTGATGATCCTTTGGAGTGGGCTAGCATGCATATGGCTGTGGATTTAGTGTGATCATTGAAGTGAGTTGTTCGAATGTAGTTCTGATGGCCATTCTATTATTTTTCTTTTCTTTTGGTTGACAGGTATCTCCTCCCCTTTTGCCACTGCCATCTGTATGCCACTCCTGCAGATGGCTTTTACTCCCGACACCTGCTGCTTCGTGTTAATCAGTGGAGCAGCATTACGATCTTATGGGACGATCGCCAATGGGCCACATGCCCTTACGCAGTACTGGTGGCTCGGAGCAACATTTCGGCCTTTCAGCTGGACTAGTGCCTCCCCATTGGGACGGCCCTGCGGTTCTGTGCGCTTCCATGTTGCCTTTTCGTACGTGAATGTGGCTCTGTGTACCATGATGGAACAGGGCGTCACACAAGTAGTGGCTGGTCATTTCTTGCGGATGCAGCCCACAATGGTGAAATGTGTTTTGGAGTTCATGGCCTAATGGCTGTATGGGCTTGGTGATTTTGTTGTGCATTAAATTTCTATTCTGATTTGGCCCGTGTAGCGTTCTTCTTTGCAAGTGATGTGGCATATTCCTATTTGGGGAGCGATGTATTGTGAGGAGATCTGCATTGGGTTCCAGCTTCGGAGTTTAGTTGCGTGGTACTGTACTGGGCGCGTTTGCCTACGTAGCCCAGTGAGGTCAGGGATGGGGGCTGCCAATATGACTGTTTGAATGTTGTCATGCTCAGGGGCGGGGGATTGGGTTTTGTGTAACAGATGCCGGTCAGCCAGGTGGACTGGTGGCATGATGTGATTTTCGGAATATTGCTGGTGTGTTTGCGTGCGTTTCGGGGGGGGGGGTACTGTGGTCATGTCCATTGGATTGGCTTCTGTATTCGTGCCATCTGTGCCCTGCAGCTCCCATTGGCCCCTCTTGTGTTTCTTTTGTTCGTTGGCATGCATGGGTGACTTGTACATTTCACTGGTTGCATTGTGACTTCATTGCACCTACGGGGAGTTGTACTTTGTGGGCAGGGAGCGGTGTACAGGCACTCAGTGGGGCCGTTTACGGTTGATTCGCGATGCCGTACTTCTCACCATGGCGGAATGGTACATTCCGCCATGCTTGATGGCGTTAGGTACATGTCCGCTAGGGTCGGAATTAGCGTACCCTTGCGCCATGGTGGTGTTTACGGTTTGGCATGGCGCGCGCGTGCTTGGTGCAGTTAGCGTTGGCGTTCACTACGGTGTCGCTAATGGCTTCGTACTTTGCGGTGACGGGTCATAGTCGCACCGAGCGCTATTCGATGGCGGTATTGCATTTCCGCCATCGTTTTCCGAATTCCGCCAGGGTCGTAATGAGGGCCATGGTCATCGGGACCAGCCATAGGCGATATTTTTGCTGGCGAGAATATTAGGTGCGGGGGTGTCCCCCGCACATAAAAAAATGATACTGGGGTTGCAGGGGTCTCCCCCGCAGGGTCCATGTGTTATTTTCGCCGCAAAAATATGGCGATATTTTTGCATCGCGATATTTTTGTGGCAAAAATACCACATGGAGCCCATTTGCCCAGCATGCTTACCGACACATACACCATCAATGTGTCTCACAACTGAGAGGACTCACATGTGGCAGCCTCACGCCCATGTTCATACACATCCCTACATGGCCCTACATAAACACATGTGCAACCTGCACACTACTGGCACACCATGACATGCACAGCGTACTATCAACATGCATGTACACTTACCACTCAACTCCAGACGGATCTGCCTCTCAAGGATATGGATGTAGAGCGCTGGGCATATGCGTTCCAGGACCCTCATTTGATGGTTCGACAGCTGGCCCTGGCGCCCCTTGGCATCCGCTGCCTTAGCGAGGCGCCGGGCCTTGTTGAGGGTCCTGGACCTGAAGTCCTCCCAGCGCTTCTTGACATGATGTAAGTCGCGGACTGCCACCCCCTCCACGTTGATGGCAGTCACGATGTCCATCCAGATCCTGGTCCGTCCTTCATTGTCGGTGCGCAAACCTCCAAAGAGGGCATCATACTGCCCCAGGACTTGCTCCACCAGGACACCAACTTCGGTGGCAGTGAAGCTGGTGGCTCTCTGCCTCTCTGGCTGGGGGTTGCCAGTGCTGCCAGATGGTGTTGTGCTGGACATGGCAACCCCAGAGGCAGGAGTGGGTGGGAAACTGGGTCCTGGGGCTGGGCTGTGGAGCGATGGAATCCCAGTCGGGAGTCTTCGGTTCCAGCAGGGGTGGTCACAGCAACTACACCCCTGGCTGACGTGCAGGCAGCAAATGGCAGGGCATGTGGGCAGCAGGCAGTCAGGCAGCAGCAGATGGCAGGTGGGAGCGTGATCGGGGCTCTGGGGGGCAGTAATTCGGCCTTCTGGGCAGGAGCGTGGTCTTCCGTGTGTTTTCGCATGGCCAGCTTGATACGGAGTGATTTGGCACGTGAAAAAATTGCACGTCAGCATGTAATTCAAGGAAAGGGCCTTAGCGCGTAAGCGCGTCAGCACACACATGCAATTTCATTGGAACAAAAACCCTTAGCACGTAAGCGCGTAAGTTACATTATGCGCGCGGCCGTTTCCCTCATAGCACGTGATGACAGAGCACACGTGGAAAAACTGCACATCCGAGTGTCATCGCGTGTAATTGGAGGAAAGGACCCGCGTACACGCGTATCTGACGTGTATGTGTGGGCCGGTTTAAAAGCTACGTGTAGGTTGCCATTTCCTTGTACGTGTTTTTCGTGGAGAGCGAGTGGGTGAAATCTGTACTTCTTTTCGGTTCACATGCGATTACTTCACAGCGTTTCTAGTTCGTACTCCCTGTTACCTCTGACAGCTGTTTTCTGATTTTTTGTTGGGCATGTTTCAGCAAACAGAGTTCACTTCTCCTTTTGTCCTGTCTCCTCAGACAGCATACAATTCTTCTTTTGGCGGGGGTGTTGTCAACGCGCACATGCGCATATTTTTCACATTCTTTTTCCATGCAGACAGTGAATTCTGCACGTACTTAGCAACTGTGCTTGCCCCGTGTGTCGCGTTCCCCTTCAGAGGTCATTGTAGGCTGCGTGAATTACGCGTACGCTTATTTTTGTGTTTCTGGGTGCCACAGCGTAGTGCGGGTTCATTTCTTCACGCACATGGTCTACGAGGGGTTGCGTGCACGTTAATTTTTGATTTTGGGCTGCCTGTGCGTTGCGTGACACGTCATCTTCCCCCAGGGGTCACAGACAGCCTTGTTAAAGCACGAGGGTACGAATTCCAACTAGTATCGTACCCCTTTGACCCCCAATTGCCAAGGACAATAGTTTACTGCAACTCCAATACGCACAACAACATCAGTGCCATGGTTGGGAGGCGACCAAGCAGTAAGGGAGGCAAAGGTGGCCGACCTTTAAAAGGTGGACATGGTGGGTGCGGTAGGGGACATGGCCGGGATTTGCAGGGTGCCCCTATACCCCCATTTGTGGAGGAACAATCAGGGACACCCATGCCCCCCATGGTTGAGGGAAACGTGGCTTACACCATCCCAGCTCAGCCCCTGTTGGACCAGCCCATTGTGGCACCTGACCTGGCACAGGATGACCCCTAGGCTGACTTCCAGGTCAGCAAGTCTAGGCCACGTGTGGCGGTGCAAGTTGTTGTCACCAAGCCACGTGGATCTGGGGCAGCTATGTCATCTGCTGCCCCAAGTATGCAGGGTGGGGAGGCTGCAGGGGCAGCTGCAGCTCCATCCGCCCCAGCGCTGACTCTCCCAGCTAGGACAGTGTCAGTCCAGGTCCATTAAACTGACGTTCCCCCTGCCAACATTACCCTGCAACCAATGCCTGCATCAAGACCTATGGTCATTGTGCATTCCCACACTACTACTACCCAGTCCACCGGTGATTCTGCCCCTACTGGCCAGAGCGGCGTAAGCTACTCTGGCTCCACTCCATCTTTAAAGAAGAGGAAGAAGGGTGCTCTGGCACGACAGGCTGAGACCCCAGACACGGCTACACACTCCGGCACATCAAGGAAGCCTTGCTTTAATGACGCAGAACTTGATGCACTTGTGTCCTATGTGTTGGCACATAGCCACGAAATGCTGGTGACTGCAGGGTCCAAGACCACAACTGGTCAACGTAAGGCACACTGGCAGATCATCGCAGACCGCATAAGTGCCCTTGGATTTGTGAGGCGCACAGCTGATGATTGCTACAAACGGTGGAATGACCTGAAACGCAGAGCAAAGAAAAAGCTGGCCTCAAATCATGCCGCTACTCTGGTGACTGGTGGTGAGTCTCCACAAGAGGGAACAAACTCACTGAACATGAGTCTGTTGCTGGGGCCTTTGTCACAGAGGAACAGATCCAAGGTGTGGGAGAACTACCTGATTATGATGCATTGTCCGATGAGTGCCCATGCATGTGTGTTTAATGCATGTGTATGTTGTTTGGGTGACGGGTTCTGATTGAGTGCCAGGTTAGGGTGTGTGTGCCTGAGTGGTATGGGTCACCCATGTGCTTCATCCAAAACATTCAGCGGCCTTGGATTTGGGTGTGACAGTATCCCTTCTGCCCACAGTAGTAATTTAGCGCAACATTACGGCAGTTGCCCTTGAAGCGGCATCTTGCAACAACATTGTTTGTATTTTTCAGTGTTCGTTCAGGCTGATTGTTTCAATTCTCCCACTTTTGCTACGCATTCCTCAGCCCTATTGTCACATTTGTGACATGCTTCTGTCATTGATGAACCCCACATTGGCCCACATGTGTTACCTTGTTAGGTGAATGATTTGACCACTCAGGCTGATTGAGTATTGGCCTGATCACATACATTTTTGGGGCCTGTTTGAATGTGGAACATGATAGTTGTTTCCTGTCATGTTGAAGTGCACAACCATTGATGTGTACATCGGCCTGCAATCACTGTATTTTTGTACACTGGATGTGTTGCAGTGTGTGGCACTTGCGTAGTTTGTATTTTTCATCTCATCATGTCCATCTCACATGGATGGCTGATAGTACTTATTCACTGACATATGGATGTACTTGTGGAATGTACCATGGCTATGGTACATGCCATCTGTGTGATGGCATGTGTCATGTATGTGTATTGGTCATGCCACTCACAGGCCAATGTGTGATGGCAGTGCTACCCAGCATGCATCAAATGTGTTGTTCTTCCATCTTGGTGTCATCAGTGTCTGCCTTTTGCCTCCTCTTCCAACTCAGTGACAGTGCATGCATGGGAGGGCTATAGTCATGTGGGACATGTGTAAATCATGTACTGGTGCTGTAGCTTGTCAGGCCTATTTGTGTGCTATGGTGCTAATGCCTGTTTCCATTTTTTGTCTTTCATGTTTTTGCAGGGGATGACGCACTTGATGCTGTTGAGGTTGTGGAGATGGTGCAGACGCAGGAGGAATCTCAGGCGCGACTGGGCACCAGTGGGGGACGTGGTGTGGTGGTGGGTGGGAACCCAATCTTGCTGCAGACGATTCTGTCCAGGGGTGTCTCTGGGTGCACCTCCCCATACCTCTATTCAGGTGCTGATTTGGATGATGAGATCTATGTGCCGTCGCAGGTAAGTGTTTCTGGTTACGGATGCAGGGTCACACTCCACAACATCTGATCCTGTTCCTGGGCCAGCAGATCAGAGGGGGAATGCAGTCCTGCAGCCTCAGGCAGTGCCGGCACAGCAAGGCGCAGATCGCCTTGCCCCAAACAGGTGTAGTGCCCGCCGACGCAGTGGCCGTACGCCACCAGGCAATACCGTATGGGAACAATCCATGTACGGTATGGCAACCCAACAGGCAGCAACAGTTGAGATGATGGCTCAAGCAATGGAGAGGGTGGCCAATTCCATTGTCCCCCCTGAAAGGCAGATGGAGCAACTACAGCAGGCAACAGACTCCATTTGCCAATCACACAGGGAAGACATGTTGGCGTCCAACAGGGACCGACGGGTGGCACTGGAGACTCTACACCAATCGATATCAATAGAGTCCCAGGCCCACAGGGAAGCCGTGAGGGTAGAACTCCATCACCTCAGGGAGACTCTTGTTGACCTTGACGCTTCAACTAACTTGAGGACAGAGCAGCAGCTGGAGCGGCTCACACGTTCGCTCTCAGCTGAGATGCAGGCACCTCGGGAGGAGATCCGGGCATCACGTCAGGTGCTGCATGGGGATCTCCGCACTATAATCCTCCAGAACGAGACCTTCCACACCCGCATGCTTGCTGCCATGGAGGACCATACCAGGGCTTTGCGTGGGCTGCCTCCCATAGCACCACCACCTCCTGATGCAGCAGCAGAGGGTGATGAGAGCGACAGCAGCAGTTCTCCCACATTGGCATAGCCGTGCAGGCCATGAGCCCATGGAGGTGTTTTTTTTTCCCAACATCCACACAGGTGGATGTTGGTGTGCACCCTGTCCTAGGACCTCCTGGGTGGCCTCCCCCCACACTCCAGCTCCCACATGGCCATTTTTGATTTTTGATTTTTTTTTACAGTGTGTTGCCTTGTGTGGCTCCCGTGGGCATCCACTGTATTCCGGCTGGGCACATGCAGGCTTGTCCTGAGTTTGGGTTAGATGCTTGGGTTCGTGAGACACACACCCCTCCTGCTTCCCGTTTCCATGGGCTTGCAAAGGGTGTGCCCAAGTGACAGTGAATTACACAGTGACGTTGGACTCCCATGAGCTGTGTGGGCAGTCTGTAGTCAATACTGTGTATACATTCCTAGTGGATATTTTTGTTGTATTGTACACTGCATGGTGTATTGATATGTGCTTGTGCATCCATGACTTCCTCCTAATTTGCAGGTTCATTCCTCATGTCTTCACAAGGCCGTCTACTTTGGAGATGGAGTTCATGTTGTAAGCAGTGCACTTACACATTTGTGTGGCAGCAACACTGTACAGTTGGAAGGGGTCGATGTGCTGGCATAATCAGGTTGTAAGACTACCACTACTTTAACTTACTACTGTCATGTTTTTGCTATGTTTGAGGTTGTGTAGCTGTATTGTATTGTTGGTAAGTATTTGGTCATGTGTGTTGTTAGTTCTACATTACTGGGAGCATATTGTGTGTGGCCAGTTTCCATTAGGGACACTGTACTTTGTGACACTTGTGTCAGGTTTTGGGGATTGCTTTGTTTGCTCTCACATGGCATGAAATGGTGTGTTGGGTGGCGGTGCTGGGGAGGGGTTGGGTGACATGGTACTGTTGTCATGTTGTATTTTGCAAGGGGGTAATTAATTTAGCACTTCCAGGTGACCAATCTCAGGCTGGTATGGTTGTGACAGTTGACTGTCCCTTATGTCATCATCATTGATTGTCAGCTGGTATGTGCCAGGGCTGTGTGCACTCCACAGGGGTGTGATTTTAGGTGAAGTTATTAGCCACCAGCACTGTACGGGCTGCCGCACCCCGTGCCCTTTCCCCTCCCATGCGCAGCGGCCGTGCATGTGGTTGGGATGTGGGGGCACCACCATGTCCACCGGCAGGCCCCGGCATGTTGCAACGTTGTGCAGGACACATGCTGCCACTATGATCCTGCACACTACTGGGGGAGCGTATAACAGCTGACCGCCAGAACGGTCAAGGGAGCAAACGTGTGACTTGAGCACTCCGAATGTGTGCTCCACTATGCCCCGGGTTGCAATGTGGGCTGTGTTGTATCTTACCTCGGGGGGCGTGGTGGGGTTCCGAATTGGCGTCATCATGTGGGTGCTCAGAGGGTAGGCACTGTCCCCTGGGGAGGTGGTGATGGGTATCATTAGTGAGGTTGTGACATTACTCAGTATCTGACATGCATGCATGTGCTGTGGCATTTATACTCACCGAGCAGCCATGTATCGCCATGCCGCCCAGCTTCTAGGTCCCGGTTTAGGGTTGACATTCTGTAAATAAAACTGTCGTGGGTGGACCCTGCATAGTTGGCATATACTGAGGTGATATTTCCCTTGGCATCACATACTACCTGCACGTTGATGGAATGCCAGTGCTTGCGGTTTCTATAGATGTGCTCTGATGCCCTGGAGGGACGTAGAGCCACATGGGTGCAATCAATGGCACCTAGGACCTTGGGGAATTGTACCACCCCGTAGAAATCCTGGAGGGCAGCCTGCCTTTCTGCAGGTGTTCTGGGCAGGTATATGTGCCTGCGGACTGATGGGCGTGCAGTCATGATGGCCAAGACCTGGTGTAGGCAGCGTGACTGCTTGGCCTGTGACACCCCCCCACTATAGCACTTGTCCGCTGAATAGATCCAGTGGCCAAGAAGTGCAGTACATTGAGGACCTTCTGAGTGCTTGGGAGCACAGGGTGGGTGATGTGAGGTCATCCTCCCACTCACTCACCAGGTCGAGTATTATGTGAGGTGGAAACCTGTACCTCCCATATACCTGGTCATCAGGCATCCCAAAAAGGCTGGTTCTGGGTGTGAAAATTCTTGGCCTGACTATCCTCCTCCTCCTCATGCGGTATCCCACAACCACTGCTGCTAGGAACGGTATATTCATCCTGGCGTCTGAGCTTGTTTGTTGTTTGCGCGCACTTTTATGCTGCGCGGGTCCACGTACGCCTGCTTCCTGCTGGCGTATGTGTTTCCGGATTAGCGCGTCTTTTTTGGCGCACGTGTTAGCCCTGTTCGATTCCATGAATATGTGTTTTGAACGTGCGTGTGGGCGTTCCGTGCATTTGCCTCCTGTACTTCCCCCGTGATGCCCACATTTTCACGCGTTGTTCCCCATTCCGCGTGTCACACCCCCTGTTCCTCCTACTTTTGTTGTGTGTGCCGCGCTATGTGCGATATCGAACAACAAAACACAAAGACACATAGCCTTGCACAACAGTACATGACGACTACCGGCCGCAACCACCCCAGGCCCAGCACACAGACTCACCAGGCTGAGGCCGCCAACAGCACATCACTGCTCTATTACACTTTTCCTGCTTCCTCCCACTAACTCAACCACTCCTCTTTCAGAGCCGCCAGAGTGCCAGGGGACCACTCCGCTGGTGATAGTGCACGGTACAAATGTCCTTTAACATTAACATGAGCATGTGAATCCATGCCAGACCCCATGCTGGAGAACAGCCTCTTTCTAAATCTGCCTGCCTCCACTCTCCGACCTTTACAACTAATCCAGAACAGGACAGTGAGACTTCTCCTTGGCCTCAAGCCCTGGGATCGTATCTCTCCAGCTCTGAAATCCCTTCATTGGCTCCCAGTGGATGCTAGGATTAAATTAAATTTAAAACCTGCTGCATTGCCCACAACGCTTTTTGGGGCCTGGGTCCAAAATACCTTCAACTATCACCCCATAAATACCTCCCCTCTCGAGCCCTTTGCTCCTCTACTTAGTCCCTCAGGGTCAGTCGTTTTTCTAAGAAACGTGCTGGAGGTAGATCACTGTCTTTGGCTGGGGCCTCCCTTTGGAACAGCCTCCCTGAAACGAGGAGAACCATCTCCGGTTCCGGAGGCACCTCAAGACCTTCCTCTTCGCTTCTGCCTTTGCGCCTCTTCTCCCCTGCTAATCAGTTTTCTCTCTGCACCGTGCACCTGGCCACCCTCTGTCCTTCGGTCCCAGGTACCTGCTCACCCTGCCACCCTCCTGCACTGCCTCCAGGCCATCCTTTGGACTGCGGTCTGTATCTGTACCCATACAGCTCCCCGCCCACTTTTCTTCAGCACTTATCAGATATACCCTATCTGCTCAACCTAGCACTTGCCACTTGCTGGCTGCACTAACACTATTTATTTATTTTACTTATTATTAATTATTCTGTTCTCTCTCTGTTCCACACTTTTTACCTCTCCCCCTTCCATGCACTTTCCCCCTTTCCCATGCACTTGCGCGTTCTCAATGTCTCAAGTCTTCTCAAGTCTTCAATAAACAGTAACACAAGCTCATTATGTACAGCGAACGTTGGAGCACTGTGTGGAAGAGTCAAAATTGACCTCGCATATTTCTTCTCCTTACCTACAATTTACAAGGAGACGGCTGTCCCCAGATCTCTGCCCCGTAAAGACCAATGGCACGAGCCTTAACATTATATGCCTGTACACTTACGAGAGGGATGACGTGTGAGGAGGTACACACGGCTTGTGGGTGGTGTTTGGTTATTTTCCCATCCATTAGCTGCCCATGCCCACGCTAGTGCCTATGGCCATTCCCGCCTGCCCAAAACACAGCCACCTGTGATCTCTTTGAGCTAGCGCTATCCAGCAGTAACTTTAAGTGTTGGCATGCCAGTGTTATTTCTGTGCAGTCTGCTGAGAGTTAATGCCTTAATTTCAGCTACCGGTGTAATAAACATGTCTTAACTAAGTGTGCCTGCAGCCACTTAATTAAGAGCTGTTCGTTCCACCAAATTCCTTTTAAAAATAAGCATTGACAAAGCCAATCGTTTTGGATTGTATATAGGTACTAAGCATATGGCAAGCACTACTATCATATACTCAGGTAATCACACCATTTTCCAGCTGTTGCCATTTTATAACCAGGTAATGCCATCATCGCAGTGCCTGGCAAGTGCCTATCCCAAGCCTACACAAAAACCAAAACGGTTGGTTTTGCCAGTGCTTGCTGTACGAAGAGTCTGACACCCTGTATTTGCCACTGACTAGACCATTAGAGACTTCTCAATCACCTCCTCAATGCTCTCTCCGGCCAGTTGCAAAACGTACCACAAAACAATGACAGCACCCAAAATTACCCCATATCTTCACACAACTTGTCACTAGCAAACAGTAAAACAAACAGTAGCTAGTAAAAACCTTATCAGTTCTGTAATTGATACAATGCAACTGTGGAATTCTGACAGTGTCTCGATCACATAGTGAATATTGATTTTAAATAAACAAAAAAATAAAGAGTAAATAGATGTTAAAACATTTTAATTATAAGCTGAGGGGAAAGCAATTCAAGTTGATAATTAAATCCTCCAACTGCAGGAGTACACTTAATTTCCATGGTGCCAGATTGCCAGTGAGACGATCCTCTTGACCTGGCAAGGAAGCCAGATGGTGAAATCTCTGCGAGACAGAATGTTGACCGTCCCTCAGAGGCGTACCCACCATCATCATATCCCTAGCAAGGTTCATGAAAGCACACTCTTCAGTTAGGGATGCTTTCAATACGAAGAACCTAATTAATGAGCAGGACTTCAGATTGTTAGGCATGATCGAGACCTGTTCCACCAGAAACAATGCTATGGGGTTTTCTACCCTTCTTCCCGCAAATTAAAGGATTACCTGAAGCAACAGGGGTGGACCAAGACACACACAGAAAAGTTGAGTTGGTCAGAGACAAAAACATAACCAAAATAAATGAAAACGCCTTATTGTTGACCGCTGTGATCTTCTGAACCGAAGGATACAATGGATTCCCGGATGCATCCCTTAACCTTACAGAGTGCCTGAAGTCAACACCAAACAAAATATTACTGCACAGAGGGGTAAATCTGAGTGCACAAACCGTGCAATAATCTAACACAAGACTTCATCATCAAATTGCCATTCCTATCCTTATGCCATAAGGTAAATCACCAACAAAAGAAGTAGTTGCACAGTTGATCGCACATTCACGTCAAGCATCAAAGTGCAGAGGATGTGAAGACCTTTCGCATAGGCTCTCCAGACCACGCACAGATCTCTGGCCAGACACCCTCACACCACCGACTTTAGTCCCCGTGTGACCCTGGGGGTACCAATCTCAAAAACATCAATTTACATTGGAGAAAATCCTTACCCCTACCAAATGTCTAGCTCATTCCGCTGTTTCGATACTGATATCACCAGATGATGTGCACTTTACGCAAAGTGCTACCAACAAGATGTATGGGGAAAAAGAAGGCTTCTTCAGATCGACGATCAGAGTTGAATGAGAGAATCAATGGCCTCTTAAAGACATGCAAAGAAATACCAGAACAAGCAAAGAACGCAACAGTCCACTCTATATAGAAAATTGGAAAATTATCACTTTGCCTTCTTCAGTGATAACTATGATGAGATTAAACTGAAAGTTTACAACTTACCTTTGGCCACAGTCACTTTCCCCACACCAACCCATCCCCTGGGCTCGATATTTAATATTTTCACCATAACGGTAGTTTAAACCTTAACTAAATCTTTTCAACACATCCACCAGAATGCACCAAAAGGTTCATCCAATAGGCACCAGTCAAACTGCTTTTATCCCGGAAGATGGCTCTCATAACAGTCCCACACTTTAACTGCAAATGTTCCTGTTCCCATCACAAACTGCACCCAGGCCGTTCTGCACATTCGAAGGCTACTGATATTCAGAAAGTCACTTACAACCTGACTGCTCATGGACCACTAGCATGCATGTACACGCTCCAAAGACTGGTTCAAACTGGGTTGATAAAATGCACACTAACCAGTATGGACTCCAACACTGCAACCTCCCCAAGAAGAACCCCCAGAAACACAAGCACTCTCATTTGGGTCGATCTCTTGAGCTTGAGAGAACCGCCCTGCCCTTCAAGCCCAGGCCTAGTAAAACCATAACAGCTAACTGATAATCCATAGCTTAAAGAAGACACCAACCACACCCTTGAATACAGGCCCAGGAAGTACCTTGGAAAACTGAGACACTTAGACAACTGCAAACTGCTCAAGAGCCTGCAACAGTAGACATAGGAATCGACGTCCTAACTTCTCCCGCAATGTCCCCGTTAAGCTCCCCATTAGCCGTATCGGCAGTGTAATATTATTTAGACATTTTATCATTAAGTGAGTTGCCGTTCTTTGTGATCCATTAAAGGCTTATGCTTATTACTGAGAGGAGCTGTCAGGCTCAGCTGTCAGGCAGACCTATGCCATGATAGTCTGACATAGGCATACCAGGGCTACCCATTGCTATAGTTAGGAATCACTGTATTTCCTGTATAATTGTTCATCGAACTGACAAACCACTATTTAACAGATGGAGCACCCCACTGCGTGTGGCCGAGTGAGTTGTTACTAACATTTAACACTTAGGGATTGGGAAAAGAGGTGTCCCACTCAATGTAGAAGACCAAATTATGCAAATCTGCTTGGCTTAGGATGGGAATGAATATGCTGTCCTTGGAGCACACTTGTGTAAGACTTAATTGCTGTCTCTTGTTAGTAAGAACAAAACAAGACCGTGTGACCAACAGAAAGCAATGCATAAAGGTGTCACTGTAGTGGAGGGAGCAAAGAAATTCCAGAACGATAAGACATTTGCTAAAACCATAGAATACTGATATACCTCCTCATTACATTATTCTTTGAGTGTGCACCTGCATTGTGCTAAAACAATAGAGCACACATGCCTGGACACACACTCCAGTGCCAACATGTTTCGGCCCTGCACTTTTAGGGGCTCCGAGCAACTCTTCTTAAATAACCTATGGTTCTGTATTCCATTCACGGAGGATGAATATGACGAATAGGGCCCATGGATCACTGGCAATAATCTCTATATCAGAAGTACAGGCATGGCCATTTGAATGACTAAAATACAAAATGAAAAATCACAATTTAAAACAAGTGTCAATAACCTTTACACAGTATGACATATTTACGCGGGTCAAGAAATCAATGTTTAATGGATCTTCATGGTATAGTGTGTTATGTTATGTTAATGCTTGGGCCCTTAATTAGTATGTTTGTTTTACTTATAATATTTGCCTCACAGTAATCCATTTAGGCATAGTCACAGTCAAATTACTGCATATTCTATTCAATCGCAGAGATTATTATATCGGACAGAGGTCTGCAACCTTCGGCTGTACTGCAACACCCGTGATCCCTCAAAATGATATGCTGGAAAAGGGCCAAAGAGAGTTGTAGTCCAAAACATCTGGAGAGCCAAAGGTTACAGGCCCAATATATAGGATATGAGTAAGAATGGAAGCCAGGTTCGAATCTCGCTGCCAGTGCTCTATTTTTCATTAGCACCCTGGAAGGCAATGCTGTGCAAGCACGTTCCTCGGAATGTGGGCTGTATTGTCTGGCTCAAGCCTGCGTTTGGAGCAGTTTGGGTGCTTCTAGCCAGGACGCCTTTGCACACTCCTCCTTCCGTCTTCCCTCTCCACCCCCTCCCACTATTAGCACGTGTGTAGTTTCCTACGCGGTTGCAAAGAGTGTACCTCGCTGTGCGGCCTTGCGACGCACCACCCTATCCCAAGTTTGTTTCCTTGTTGATGATGTCACGGTCATCAACACTGAAAACGGCCTTGGGGAATCAAATCTTTAGCACCTGCGTAGAAAACTACACAGTGCTAAAAGCGATATGTCCATCAGCGGCGGGCCAACTGTGTCGGTAACGGCACCACCACCCTCATTAGGACCCCCTCACTTCACTCGTGCCCTTAACTTGGGTGGCGGGCCATTACTGACAGGGTCGGCCCCTCCGCCTCAGGGCATATTGCCTCGTTTGTTCTTTTTATTCATAGGGCAGGTATGGGCTGTATTGAAGAGGTTAATGCACCACAGAAAGGCCGTTTGTTAAGCTCTCTGTTTCTTTCCAATGCTCAACTCAGTTTTACCACAGAAATGAAAGAACCTACTTTGACTGAACAACTGACCATAAACACTACCACTTGCTAGTTTCCTGAAGGAAAAACGTACTGTCCCTGTGCACTAGGCACTATCCCTAGACAGTGGTGGCTAGCCTCCTATCTAGAGCAGGGATAGGAAGAGAAACTACAACTGGCTGTCTCACCTAAAGCAACATTCTCACAACCTCACTTGTATTTGTGATGGAACCAATAGGTACAAAGTAAAGTGCTTAGGATGTAGAAGAAAAAAGGATGATGGGGGAGGGGAGGGGGGTCTCAAGTCGTTGTCAGAATTTCCTAGTGAATAACACAAAAAAATCGAATGACAATGGCGGACAACCAATTCTGTATTCTGCCCTCATTTCTATTCCTGCTAAAAAAAGGAAATTCAGACAAGGGTTTTTGTATCTATATTTGGTATATAGCGATTCGGGTATCTTTAATTAATAGTGATGTCCCCCCAATGAAAGGGTCACCTGGTTTCAGTGACATTATTGGGAATGTACCAGGCATTCGATCTCGGAGTGATCATTTGGTTATATGTCGGAAGTGCGAATTACTCTTTTTTGCAACTGTGAAAAATGTGCAAAACGTTTGCCTTTCCTTTTTGTTGTGAGTTTTGCAAATGTTTTCCTTAAAAGGGAGTTAAACACTCATGCCCTCTTTTCCCCGACCCCAATTCCTGCCACGCATTTTCCTTTTTTGCACCCTTTTTATTTCTTTTTTCATGCTTATCGCATGTCAATTTCATGCTGTTTTTTGACAGAAAATAGGACACTGCTCTCTTACGCGTTGATTGCCCTTTATTGTTTTCATGACGCTGCCTCCTGTGATTGGGTACCGTAATGCTGGGAAGCGCACCTGCAATTGGAGACTGGTAAGGATGGTTGAGCGAGTTAAGCGCTCCCTTCAGTGAGCTGTGTGCAACCTGCAGTCACAGGTTCAAATTCCAGCAGGACCAGCTCAGCTGTTAAACCCTCCTTAGTAAATGAAATAGTTAACATTGCACTGGGTAACATTAACATCTATTTGTGAGGCTGGTGAGCCAAGCATGACGTTCTATGCTAAAATGTGATATTTTTATTTTTAGGTTTGCCTCTGCATGTACTGATGGCAAACCAATAATCACCATTTGTTTTCCTATTGAAATTGACAGTTTTGGTTTCTTGTTTACAATCACTGCCAACCCCTCTCCCCTTCTTCAAATAAAGAGCCTTTTGTGTGTGTAGGAGTTTGGCATCATTACCATGAAAACCCTTTTTTGAGGGCTCTGTTAAGGACCCTGTGGCTGTTTCCCTGCCATTGCAGCATGTCATTCTTACAAACATGGCTAATATCTGTTTAGTGAAATGTGCATCAGATGGGAGCTTTACACTGCAGTATCCGATTAAACAACATGCTGTCATGCTGGGGAGGAAGGATAGCTCAGGGGCAACGTGTTTGTCTTGGAAGCAAGACGATGCAGCGCAACACAGCTTTGAATAGATTAAAGAACAATTATATGTATATATATATATATATATAATTAGTATAAAGGTTCTTTGGTGAGAAAACGTTTTGTAATGTTGCATTTGGGTGTGTTAAAATAATGCAAGTATTCGCACATTGATTTCATATCAATTTAGATTTTCCATTAAGCCTAAAAAGTCCCTTGGTTTTCATAACAGAACCGCTGAACAACTTCAGCGTCTCCTTCACAGGTTGAGAGCATCAACTAACGTTCATAATGGCATCTACTTTCGTGGAACGTCGCCCATAATGAACGAATTGGGTAAACGCGGCCCAGTTCTCTACAAATGCTTTGGAGGAGAAAGTCATACAAGAATGGGACCACACACAACACAAGCTTTTTGTGTTGTTTAATTAAATTCACAGACTTCGCCTGCAAATTGTGTGCATATGCCTGCCTAAAATGTTATTGGCCAACACACAATCACCCAGGAATCTGGGATTCCCAAAAACGATGGATCCATATTAGGTCTCCCTTTGGAGAACGGTCTATTTGGCTCGGCCAATCAGGAATGCTGATGCTGATGCTGTGCGCCCACTAATTTGGCTCGGCCAATCAGGAATGCTGATGCTGTGCGCACACTAATACTCGATAGCCGCACAGAGTTGCTCCTTAATGCCTGGGCTGAGCCAGGCAGAACGATCTCGGTGCATCTGCCCCGCTCTCCTGCACCATCCCCCTTTTAGCAGAGTTTTCCCCTGCCACCACCACGGCTTACTCTTGAGCAGGGGAGGACTGGCGACTTTTGTCCTGTGGGACTAGTACACTTCTCTGGCCCATGGTGCAGTGGCCTAAGCCTACAATGAAGTGGCCGCAACTTCCAGACAACTACCTCTCCCCCATCTACATATTCTATAGTGCACATAGTAGACATTAGTGATATTACTTTCCTTTTATGCAACATATTGTTCAATTATGTTTGTCGTTTCTTTCCCTATCAGAGCACCAGAAAACCTCCCTCACAAAGCAAACACAGTTAAATGTTTTCACAAGGATAAAATAATTTGGTGAGTTGCGAACGCTAGGATTTGAGTGCAGGTTTCCTTGTGTTCCAGTTTGCAATTGAACATCAGGCTCCATCTCATTCCATCCCATCCTAGTTTGGACCAATGTAAAGAGGTGCAGGAGCTGGAGAATTAGTTGGTAGAGTTGAGTCAGGGAAGTTTGGATTTGCTCTAAGAGCCATACAGGTGCTGGTATGGCAAAAGATCAAAATTTGGTTTCCTGCCTCTCCACCACACAACAAAAGCCATACCTTGCACCCTCTCTACCCATCCCGCCCCCACAACATAGGAACCCCACTTGGCATACTGGCTCCCCAACAGAATGCAACATATAAATGGTTAATATGTATTTATGGAGTAACACTATAGATTATAAACCTATAAGAGTAAGACCTTCCCTACAGACAGTTAAGAAAAACTGGGCACAGTGATAAAAAGTGATTTGCTCAGGATTTCAACGGTGGGAGGCGGGGATTTAAGCCCTACCTTGCTGTTTTCAAATGTAGTCCGCAGATGAGGCTTCATATTCTCCAATGCCATAGTCAATATTAGAACTAACAAAACTATTTCCGCAAAGTTGTTATTGAAGGGCTAAACTGACACACTGTTCAATAATTCTGGCTTTCAAAGCATCAAGTCTCATGATAAATCAACCTGACAAAATATAAGAGAAGTCTTAATTGAAACATGCTTATGAAGCAAGTATACATTACTTTGTCAGAAAAAGTAAAGGGCTGAACCAGCGCCACTATCAGGTGTAGTGGCATGCAGATTAAACACACATTTCAGCAACAGGCACCCAAACAGCTGACTTATCTTACCAAATGACTACCTAGGTCTCATTTAGCCTATTTTCCTTACTCATTACTCTCCTGTGTTCTTCCATTGCCCAAGGAGCAGAGTTCCTAAGAGAGAAAATAAACATCTACCACTCAACAAAACCACACATATCAAGCAACGCGATCCACCTAGAACCAAAACCATACAACAAAAGAAAATGTGGAAGATCGTCTTTCTCTCTCACCAGGCACCAATAACCTGGAATGCGCTACCAACAAACATACGTAACACAAGAGAGCAACTTCAATTCAGAAAACTACTCAAATCTTGGCTCTTTGCCCCAGAACAAGAAGGAAACGACTAAAAAGCATATACGCACCGGGAAACAAAACATCACAAAGAGGGAACTCAGCGTCCATAACTTCCTAACTTATCTTCCCTAGCCGAAGGGCAGGGAGGATGGATGCCACTACGCATACCATTATGCAAGGCATAAATTAGTTTTGAAAAATGGATTAGTCGAAATTGCTAAGTAATTAAATTTTGATTACATGAGACGTGGTTGTACAACAATGTTCAATAACTGGTGAAAAAAAGTGTCAAGTTACATCAAATTCTAGGCTCCCTTAACACAATGCTTATTACATTCCTAAAACCCACACATATTAGAGAAAATGATAGCATAATTCAACAACCAGCAAGGCAAGCGAGAAGTGGGTACTCTGCCACATTCACATCCATGTACAATTCAGAATGCCTAGTCACTAGAAAAACAGGCGCCTCAAAAATCCCCCACGCCAGCAAGGTCATTGCTGTAGGGCATCTCAGCTGTGCTTTGATCTTCCAATGTAGTGATGACACATATGCTTAGGTCTACGCACAACATCCTCTTACACCAACTACAGTGTTGAAGATGTACCCATGAACTTATTGCAAATTCACTGAGACGCACTGTGGAACAACAAGGAAACACGGTTCAGACCGGTTTCATGCACTCCATGCTCAAACTTCATTTTCTGTCACTATACTTACTGTCTGGTGGAAAAACACAGAAATGCAATGTATGCATTAAACACTATGGATGGGGTCGGTTATAAAGCACAGGACGTAGAGAAGGGGTGAAACTGTCAGAGTAGTTGGCATGTGCTAAAGAATTGAGGCACTGGGTGAGAAGAAATAAATGGGAAGACAGCAGCCATGGTGAGGTGATAGCTGTGCACACAGGCACCATCTTGCCATGCATCAAATGGCACAATGGCTCAGGCCAGTGTGCTCTTACTGGATTCGATTGAGGCTGGCTACAAAATACTGTGTGCTGCTCGGAGGAGGGTGGAGTCTGACTGCCTAGACGCTGGGCTTCTGTGCAGAAAGGCTGGGTTTATGTGCAGAAAGGAAGGTATGAACTAAATCACTTCTATGGACTGTTTTCTTCCCACCCAGGTGTTAATTTAAATGAGGTTAAAATAGTGGTCGTATACTAATTGACCTTTTCACAATTAACCTCGGGAGAACTGACCTCGGGAGAATTGACCTAATTAAGAAGGTCAATTAGTACATATATGCGGGGGAAACCCCCCGCAACCCACCCACCCAATCCAAAACCCCCTGCAACTCTCCACCCAATCCCCTTATATTATTTATAATCCAAAACCAACCCAATACATATATAAAATAACTAAAATAATATAAAAAATAATATAAAGGTCAATTGTGCAGAAGGTCAATTAGGACCACTATAATTAGGTCAATTGTGCAAAAGGTCAATTGTAAAAGGTCAATTTGGGTAATACCCAAATGGTTACCCAGAATCGCTCACTTTGTTTAAGTGGTGAAACCAGTGCTGGAACTCAATCTGCCATTTAGGAACTTGAACACTGTTTTCCAGGTGCTGCTGTAAAGCGAGGTGCGATTATCTGTAAATGTTTTATCTTGCAAGAATTAAAATAATGCAGCGTACAGCACTAAGCTGCGAAGTATACAAATTACGATAAACCAACCTACTAACTTGTACAGAAGATATCTTTGTTTGTATAGCTTTACACTCCCCATCCTGAATTGAAGACTGCACGTACCAGAATGCAATATTATTTGATCCTAAAAAAGCTGCTCTGCTTTGCTATTCATGATGTGAAACACATGTTAACTACTACATAAAAGAAATGTATTTTCCATTTTCTTTTGCAAGTATTCACAGATGAGTGAAGTTAAGTGGGATTTTTGTATATGCAGATGTGCTATGCTGTAATCACTGCCCCAATGTTTGATTACAAGCCCCCCACACTCCCACTCCAGACGTGTTAAAGAGGTATACAAAAAAAAGATAACACTCGCTAATCTTCTCCCCCTGCTCCAACCTATCACTAATCACTCCAGCCAGTTCTCTAACCATAACGATCTAATCGACCTGTACAATAACACCATCAACTCAGCGATCGACGCCATTGCGCCACTAAAACCCACTAAATCAAAACCTATGACCCATCTGAACACTTGGTTCACCCCTGCGCTAAAAGCCTTACGCAAAGAGAAACGACATGCAGAAGCCTGCTGGAGAAAAAAACCCTCCTCCCACAACAAAGACCTTCTCACTGCCCTCACTAACAGCTACAAAAAACAAATCATTCAGGCAAAAAAGAGACCTTCAATGACAGAACCAAAAAAGCCAATTCGAACACCAGGGAAATCTTCTCCATTCTGAGAGAATTAGAATCCCCAATTGCACCCATAGACTCTTGCACCAAAGACAAAGTCTGGTGCACTAACATTCAAAAAGCCCTATGCAACAAAATCACAATGCTACAAGACAAAATACGAGCTAAAAAATCCGCCCTCCACATCATCGCCCTCTCTAGGCAAGAAACCATCCTCCAGGAACTTGCCACTAACCAAACTAAACCCCCTAACCAATTTAGCTTTAGAGCCATCTCTACTGCAGAAACTAAGAACATCATCTTGTCCTTGAAACCATCCCGATGCCTCGGGGACATCTGTCCAGCCCCAATTATTAAAGAGGCTGCACATGAACTAGCCCCCTTCGTCACATCATTCATTAACTCCTCATTTAAATCATGCTCTGTGCCAACAAACCTTAAAGACGCATGGATACTACCTCTACTAAAAAAAGTTAACCTGGACCCCAACGTCCCAACAAACTATAGGCCAATAACAACTGTCCCGTTCCTCCTTAATATCTTAGATAAAGCCACATACCTTCAGATCCAAGATTATCTGGAGAGCAACAATCTACTAGGGTCAAGACAATCTGGAGTTAGGCCTAGACATGGAACCGAAACGGCTCTCCTTGATCTTAAAAACCAGCTAGACGAGCGTAAAGACAGAGGAGATGTGTCTATTCTCCTACTCCTAGACCTATCAGCTGCTTTCAACCTGGTAGATCACAAGGTACTGTGCAATCACCTGAAATCGGCAGCCAACTTCTCCACAAAAGCCACGGCATGGATACATTCATTCCTGGACCAGAGAACCATAAGAGTCTTCTCTCCTTCATCAGCAGCGGATCCAGTCCCCATCACCTGCGGAGTCCCTCAAGGTTCATGTGTTTCCCCCACGCTATACAATAATTTTACAAAGCCTCTCTTTGATATATTGGACAAGCTACGGGTCTCATATACCAATTACACCGATGATACCCAGATCCTTATCCCAATCCAAGGTAACTATGAAAAAGACACCAGACTCATAAACAAAATGTACCAAATCATCCAAAATTGGATGGCCACTCATGGCCTATGTCTTAATGACGATAAGACCGAGCTCTTAATCATTGGTTCTACCAATAAACTGAACAAACTACCCCAGCTTTACAATTCCATCACGATCGACGACATCAAAATAAAGGTAGCTAAGGAAGTTAAAACCTTAGGCTTCTACCTAGACTCAGCTCTCACCCTCGACAAGCAAGTAAATGCCACAGCCTCAGCAACCAGCTACACCTGCAAACTCATCCATGCCTGCAAACCATACCTTTCCATAGATAGTTGCACCACCATTGCGCGAGCCCTCATCCTCTCCAAATTAGAAAACTGCAATGCACTGTACCTAGGTACCAGTAAACATAACATTAACAAACTCCAAACCCAGCAGAACAATGCCCTCAGAACAGCCCTAGGCATACCCAAAGGACAACACATAACTACCCACAGAAGAGCCGTCAACTGGCTGGCCATCAATGACCGTATCAAACTCAAAACTCTGAACATTACACATAACTGTCTGAACAACAAAGCTCCTGCTTACCTGTCAGAAAAATTCACAAAGCACACTTCTGAACGCCCCATCAGAAAGGCCCTCTCAAATAGCATCAAAGTCCCTAACTTTAAACTGAAAAGAACTTGTGGGTCCAGCTTCCCGGTTCGAGCAGCGCAGCTCTGGAACTCGATCCCAAATGCACTTAGAGCCACCCCCTCCTTCCATGTGTTTAAAGCCAACGCCAAACTCTGGCTCAAAAATAACGACCGCTAAATGCACCAACTATACCAAATACTCTGTATATTCATTGCAAACACTGTAACTGTAACTTATCTATACTGTAAGTCATCCGACAGTGCTACACAAAAGATTCTGATAAATGTAACATATCTCTCTTGTAAGTAAAAATGCCTTGTAAGCAATGCTCGATATATGAGCCTGTAATATATGATCCTGTAACCTAAGAAATGTATTGTAACTGTAATATATGATCCTGTAACCTAAGAAATGTAACGTATTCATGTACCTGTAACCCAAGATTTATTTCTCTGCAAGCGCCCAGTTGCTTAACGGCCAGGCGCGCTCTATAAATAAATAAACAATACAATACAATACAATATCAGGCAGGCCCTAGCTATTGGGGAGAAGCGTCTGGAACATGTTTTCGACAGTTCTGGTGATAAAGTGGACTTGTGCAGGGGGTCATATTGTAGTCATTTCACGACACAATTTATATCACTGCAGGAACAGCATAAAGATTTACCTTGCCCAAGCTGATTAAAGCAGTAGCACTGATTTGGCCCATAACATATTCAGAGTGCCTGTATTCCACTGTGGGCAATTGAGATAAAAATAAGTTACGTGCATGATATAAAATGTTTTCTCCTAACTTTTGGAAGCCACTACCATGGATTACTGGAGTCGGTTTCCAGACAATAATAATTATGTTTGACGTTTGGAGTTGCTACTATTCTTCTCCAGCCCAGCATTGTCAAAGCACCACAGACCCCGAGTGCACATCTCCACACTGATGTAATGACCAGGCCCTTAGAGAGCGGAGACTCTGGGTCCAAAAAGCTAATAAATAACCTCTTTTACAGCCAGTCAGCAGAGAGCGTGCTGCTGCATGGATTAAGGGCTGAGCAGGTGGGTGGAAGGTAGAGTGGCACAAGGCTACCCATTCCACAGGCAAACAGACCTCACTTCCAGCAGAAGCCAGCCCATCCTCTGCCAAGTCATTAACACATATGCAGGCCAGCTGGCATAATGAAGGGTAGAGCTACGTCGCCAGAGCACCCACCTGTAACCCAGCTACACCAATGAGCAGGGCTGCCCGGAGCAGGAAGAGTTTTCCATTGTGCTGCATGCTTTTGTGCGAGCAGCGCGTGCTCATAACCCCGCATAAATGAACATTTTAAAAATATAAAAAGAAAGTGCTCTGTGTGTGCTTTTAAATCAGGCCCACACATGACTGTAAAACTGGCCCACGCTGAATCATGTTGGCCTAAAGTCAAATGTCCGTATGGACAAAGCTTGCTGCCAGCTATGTCCCGCACCATGACTCTGTCCCGCCGCGCCTGAGCAGACTTTAGCGAAAGCCATATAAATACATTTGTCAGCCTCTGCTTTGATCTTCCCTTACTTACCCGGACAGGACGGTAAGTGGCAAGCAAATGCAGTTAGTCCGCTAGCCGAGCTGCTGGGCCTCTGCATACTCGTCTGCACATGCGCTGTAGATGGCAGCACGTGTGACGGCACCACGGCTGAGCACATGAATTGAAACAATGTTTCAGCTCAGACTGAGAGCCTCTGCCTCGCCTGCAGGCAGTGCACACAAAGCTCAGGCTTCAATAGTAATGACTTCAAACCAAAACAGCCTCCCTCTTGAAAAATCATATTGCAATTAGTACGACGTGATTAATTTAATAAAACACAAATGAGTGGTATTGTATCGCAAATTGCGATGCGATACCGCTTATTTTATTCCTTGTTATGCCAAAGAGGAAACGCAGGTAGGCTAGGATCTCGCTTGGGAATGGGCAAGGAGAGACCTAGAGGGCAGAGGGAGTATGACATAGTCACAAATCGCTAGTCTACTGAGGAGTCATAGGCAGCTAAGGAACACCAGAAATGGGCAGGAAGGGAGCTGAATCTTGTAAACTATATATCCCAACACCAGAGTGGTGTAACATGACTGCTTCACCAGCTACACAAACCAATAAAGTAACACAGTGGAAAACTGCCACCCCATCATACCTTCCAATAAGACGGACAAACTACAATACCAAACTCACAGGAGAACTGCAGATGTCCTACAAAGAACAGAAACACAGAGATTAACGAGGTTAAAAAAACAAAAAAGAGAAAAAAAGAAAAAATAACAAGTCCAAAACTAGAAAAACCTCAACTTTCCCCATACACTTCTCACACGGAAACCCACACAACCACTTCTCCACACAGCAGTCCGCACGTACTTCAATACACTGCAACAACAGACAAACAACACATAACCTTATCAACAGCACATGGGACCTCTCACCGATCCGATAACCCCACTCAAGCTCAGCGCACGGTGAAAACCAAACTGAAGCTGCCAACAGGACATGACAGCTCTCACTATCCTACTCCCACTACACCCTACTAACCCCCACCCCTCATCTTTCAGATCTGCCCTTCCCCCAGATGCTCACTGTCTCCAGAGCTCTGGTTCTCTCTAGGCTGGACTACTGCCAACAGCCTCTTTCTAAATCTGCCTGCTTCTACCCCCCACCCTCTTTGCTCATCTGCCTCCAACTCCCTCAGGGTCAGTCGCTTCTCCAAGCATGAGTTGGTGGTAGATCTCTTTCCCCAGCTGGGGCCTCCCTCTGGAACAGCCTCCCTGCCTCCCTGAAGCTTGAGGAGAACCATCTCCGGTTCCAGAAGCTCCTAAAAACCTTCCTCTTTGCTTCTGCTTTCTCTCCTCCTCTCCCCTGCTGAATTCCTGGCTGAATCTGCACTGGTTACCTGGCCACCCTCTAATCTTGGGCCCAGGTCCCCTCCACCACCAGTTACACACCTGCACTGCCTCCCTGGCAACCCCCGACTCGGGGACTGTTTTTCTGAATCCCTTCAGTCCCTCACCAGCACTTGACACCTGATGTCTGAACTTACCCTTTGCACTTGTCACCAGCTGGCCCTACTTCTCTTATTGTTTTATTCATTCTATTACCCCATGTACTGCACTGTCCCCTCCCCTCCTCCCACTCCGCACTTTTCCGCTTCCCCTGCACTTGCGTGATCTAGATGACACTCAGTATAGTAGGATCGCTGTCTCTGTCTTCCCTCTTTTCCCCCTCCTTTTCCGCGTCGCGCCTTGAACCACTTGTGTATAGGCACGTTATAAATGCCATAGCATATCATTTCGTATCATACCTAGGGACCACTTCCAGTGGTGACGGTGCACAGTACAAATACCTTTAACATAACATAACATAACATAGCATTCACATCTGAAAGCCCTTGCGTCCTCTTCCTTACAATTAACTTTAAGACTTCCATTCCTCTTTTGCGCTACCCCTTTACATTTAACTCAATCATCTTCCCCTGATCAGATAAGAGTGCTCTGGACAAGACAACAAAATTAAAAAACGTAGGGAATGTACAGAGTTGGGTGATACCACCGATTTTACGCCCTGTGAGGGAATCATCATCAGGTGTAAAATGCGTGCTAAGTGAGGAATAGAAGTGCGTCTGTTGGGGGGGGGGAGGGGCACAGAAGGGGCCAAAGACAAAAGTAGGGGGGGTGCCCATAAAAGGGTAATGTGTATGCTTTTCCCAAATGGACATGAGCACTCTTCTTAAACATGCCAAGTTGTCAGCCAGGGGAGTGAGTTCCATTGTAGTGGCGCCTGGATATCACAAGAGGTCCCCAGAAAATGTGCCAACTTGTGTCTGGCCTGAGCAAGAGTGGGGTTAGCGGGGGGGGGGTGCCGAGCTGTCTCCCTCCTGCGCGGGATTTCACTCGATCGATTAGATATATAGGACAAGCATTGGTGCGGCATTTGAATGACAGCGTCAGGATCTTATGAGTGATCCTTTGTTGGATTGGCAATCAATGCAATGTCCTCCTGGCATCGATACATGCGTAGATTTGAGCATATCATGGATGGCCTGGACTGCAGTATTCTGAGTGTACGTTTGAGTGTTGTACCTGCTAGAAGGCTATTGCAGTAGTTGAGTCTGGAATATATTAGTGCAGAGGCAAGCAGTGCTCAGCTCATGGCGGTAAGAAACAGGCGATGTAGTTAAGCAGCTTGGTAATAAGGCCACAGGAGGATCGAATGTAGGAGAGGTGCGTCTCGTGGATAGTTCATCGCCCAGAACAATCCCCAATGTCTTTACTTTCTTGGACACCATGATGATTTTACCCACGATGCAGAAGTTGGCATAGGCCAGGGCCAGTTTACCAAGATGGGCGTTAGATGCCACGATCAGAAGCTCGGTTTTATTACAGTTCCAGGCAAGTGAGTTGCTTGCCATCCATGCCTGGATGGCGTTGTAGATTTTATTCATGGCAGCCAGATCCTGCTCATACTTCCTGCTGAGCTCAAGGACGACCTGAGTGTCATTGGCATAGTTTATCAGACACCTAGGGCATCAAGCAAAATTTGAATTGTGCAGTAAAAATAACCCAAAGTAAAAATAACCGCTTGAAAATAACTTTGCCTTAAATCTTGAAACACAGTCCCTGAAAAAAAATAGTGCATTTTTACTACTGTCTAAAAGTAAAACTACTTGAATGAAATCAAGAGGAACATTTCAAAAGGCATTATTCACAGTGTTTACCATTTGACATTCGGAAAGTTGAAGGTTCATAAATTGCAGTCAGTTTACAAGGCAGACATCTGTTTACATGCGGCTGAAAGGCAGCAGTTTCATGAAAGTGCTCAGAGTGTAACTTTAATGCTGAGTTACTAATGCGGCCATTAAGTGAGCATGTTATGGGGGATGTGCCTCTTGTACATGTTCACAGTAAAACGGTATTACTAGATCATTTAAGGGTTGAAAGAACACATATCGGGGTCCGAAAGTATGTGGTGTCCCCTTATTTTAACAAGCGGTTCTCAATATGTATTTTTTTAAAAAAAACCTTTACAATGTTTTGCACATGAATTTGTTTTTAATATCAATACGTTCGTTATTTTTATTTTCATAATAACTCTTGGATTAGTACTGTTTACATTTTGTATTTTTGTATTTGTTTATTTGTAAAGCGCACCAGGCCCAGGGGCATATTATTTGCAATATACAATTCGTTATTTTCTTTCTGTCCTTTTTATACTGGGGTTATTTTTCCTGGGTTATTTTAACATAGAAGCAAAACAAATGGTGCTCGCACATCCCTAGCTCTCCCCTGTCCACATGGGTCCCATACACATTCAGAGGACTCCCATATACTCCAGGGGCAGCCAGGAGCCAGAAACGAGTTATGTGACGCGACCGTACCCGTGCAATAGGAGGAAACCACTCTCTTCCGAGGCTTGGTGAATCAACGCTTTGATCCGCGATCGAGCTGTGACTTGTGCTGACAGCTACGCGACTATTTGTAGAAGTCGAAGGTGTGTGCAAAACAAACCGCTCCCACGGCTTTTTTCAAGTGCTTGGGCACTGGAAGAGGTTCATTCCCAGCCCACTTGAACCTGCAAATTCTAAACAACAGGTTGGGAGGTGATCTGTGAACACCTGGAAATAGCGATCCACTCGCACTATCATTAAGTTTGTCTAGGAAAAAGCTCTAGTACCACCAAGATATTGTACTCGCCCTACAACGGGGATTTGAAAAAGAGGCTCACCATCAGAAAAAGAAATGTGTCTGTCCTGAAGAAGGCCCAAAATCTATTGTCTGTAGAGATACTAGGGATAGTGTTTCATATGTTAAGACGGCCGAAACATGTCGACACATGACAAGAGACTAGCGCAAGTAGATAGTCTTGTATCTGTAAACCACCTGAAGTAGCAGAGTGGCCATAATTAAGATGCTGAACCCCATGTGAAATATATTGTGTTTGTTTGCTTTTTAAACAAGTGAGAAATAGCCAGTAATGTCTAAATTTAACTCTAAGATGCATGCTGCCCCTCCCACTATGTTTTCCTTGTTTTAATCACCTGTGATTGGTTTTTCGATACTGAATAAATTAATATGCAAGATGTCATTTTGTGATTGTATTTTTAATGTTTGAATAGGATGGTTCCACCCATTCACTCTGTGTCCTGTGTACGTGCACTACTGGCACTAATTGGTAAGTGATTTGTCTTGCTCAATTGGATTCTGTAGGGGACTTGGCCTAGTTTGGTGGCACTGAGAGAGGGGTAGCCAGTCCTCACTTTTGTATATTGCCAGAAACGGCCATGCAAGTCGAGAAAAATGCCTAGAGAAGAAAAACAGTTACCCCAAACTACCCCCAGTGCAAGTCTCTCAGTTGAAAGCTTATGGACCTGCTACCCCTCTGACAACTCCTTTTGAAGTTTACATTTTTAACCCAGGCAAGTTTCAAAGTCCATACGCTTCACTGCTCTTGGTTGAGTAATAACACCTATTAGCACCCGGGGCGGGGGAGCAGCAATCAGGTTGAATGGAGCTCAAACCGCTGATCTCAGCCTGCGTTCCACGGAACCCACGGGCTGCCTCCCCGGACCACCATCTTGTCCCCACCATCCCTTCCCTTTTTTTTTCTCTTTTTATTCCCCCAACCCAACCGAACTTATGTGATGTTGCGGTGACGCTGCCCGCCGCCGCCGCTGCAACAACAGCTTCCTTTCATTCCGCTTTTCCAGGTGCCATGGAGGGGGTCCACAACTATGGCAGCCATCTTTGCACAGGATTTTCATTCGAAGAACAGGACTTGGAGTGCAAATAGCGTTAGTAACGCGCTCCAAGGGCTATACCGAGGGTAAATTACCCAGTTGCTCGTTAAACGCCCTCGCTTCGATGGGGCCTTTCACTTGGGCTGCCGGGCAATTTACCCCTGGTATAGCCCTTGGAATGCGTTACTAATGCTATATTATTACAGTGCTTAGAAGCAGCAAGACTTGGGCATGAATGCTATATAAGAATCTGATGTCATTGTTCTAGAAATAGCTTCCAAATGCAGTTCCGATGATCCTACAATATAAGCATTGTATACTCTTATTTCTTTGTTGATTGTAACACCTGATGCCCAGAGGCCAGGCCAGTGGCTCTCATCTCTCTGGAAATGAATGACCCCATGGTGAATCATACATCTTACATAACACCTTGCCTGAAATCAATGTTTTTCTTATAGCTGTAAAACTGAGGATCATGTACAGTTAAAAGCAGCAACAATATTGTCAAACGTTGAATTTATTCCCCGTGACCTTCCTGCTTTCCTTTCCACGCTGCTAGCACGATGAGGGATTTGGGAATTTTGCATTTTGAAAAAGGTAACTGACACGATTACTGCCTTTGACTTCCCCGTGCATCATCAAACGCTGTTTGCAGTCTCTGCAGCCCGCCCAGTCTGAAAAGCAGTCAGGCATGCGAGCACAGCAGGCAGGGAAGCTTTCTAGATGATTCCTGAAGCAATCCCTGCCTACTCCTTCCACGACTCACCGCTCAATGCCCTTTTTCCTCCATGCACGTATGAGAGGTTTGGCCCCTCTAGAGCCCGCCACAGTCCAGTTATCTGAGAATGCTGAATTGAGCAGTGCACAGGCAGGATGGCCTTGCATCGGCACCACACAGGCAGACCTCAGACTGTTTACCGTGTAGAATAGCCGGCAAGCGGTGGGTTAAGGGAAAGATGTCCTCTGGCATACGGGTCAAAGGGGGACACTTATTGCTCCCCTCCCCCTTCCTCCCGAGGGCTGGCGTGAAGATGCGTGTCGCCTCAAGTGAAGTGCCATTTTAATCTCATCACAAGGTGTCCAGATTTATGTTTGCAGAAAACAGTTTATACCGCCCAAGTTATAAATGCCTTATCATATCACATCAGGCAAAGAGTAATATTGGCTTGGCATCCCCCTGACAATGGGACAATGCTTCTGTTTTTAGGACCAATCCACACGCCTTAGCATCCATTTAATGTCCTTAATTTTGTACCAGTCGTGGATGTCGACCTCGCAATGCTGAGCAGAGCCTTGTATTCAGGGCCATCTTAAGCACTTTTGGGGCCCGGGGCACAGACACCTTTGGGGCCCCCCTCCATCAAGCCAAAGGAATTAAGGTATCTAGAATATCTGGTCGTGCCCCCTCGCAATCATAACACGTAGGTTGGCATGTTACCTCGCAGCAATTAAATGGTACTCCTTTTCAGTCCCCTTACCCTCTTCATTCTTGCTGTAATAAGAATGATAAATTAGTAGCATTTCAAGACCAACATCAGCAGTCCACTACAAGGCTACTTGCATTCTAGCATAGGCACAGGACACTCTTCATCATTAGCACTCAAGAGGAAGGCACACCAGCCATAGTATACATTGAGGACGCAGATCGTATGTAAAAGGTGCACATAGTCCAGAATAGACCATGACTTAGATGATCTCTCTCACAGAATGCAAACATGCTCAAGCATGGACACAGGAGACCAATGGGAAGCAAAGAGAAAGATCAACCTGCCACAGTATAGATAGCAGATGAAGATTAGAAGCTACCAGGAAGGTGCTCACATCCAGGCAGATTGAGATTAAAAGAGGGACATGGCCTTCCAGTAGGGGTGCCGTAGGAGAGCAAAGAAACAAGTGGCCGTGGTGTGCAATATATAAATGCTCACTATTATTATAGAGGAAGCAGCACTATGACCAGTGAAACCATGTGTGAAGCTGCTGTGAAGATCATACCCTGAGAACAACATCACTCAGAAGGGTGACAATTGTGAAGGGTTTAGGGCCTGCCAATGTTGACATATCAGTCAATGCAAGATTAAATGAGATGCCCATGATTACACATTGGTTAAGGGGTGAAGCAGGGATTTGCACCCAATTTTTGCACTTTACCACTTGCTTTTCTAGTACATACCATGAACTAAAATAATCCCATTCCATAGATCTGACTTAGAAAGTAGACACATCACATAACATAACATGACAATTTAAAAAACAAAATGTTATAGAAGTGTATTATGCTAAATGGGAATGATTCTAGCTTCATTGCCTCAATCAGCAAGGGAAGTATATAGGTGCCAACATACTATATGATGTGAACCTAAAAGATTACATCTGGGTTTCCCTTTTGTATTTTAATGCTTTAAATTGACCCTTAACAGAGGCTTGTGAAATTGTTATTCATGAACATACACAAAAACCTCTCAGTTGTACAAAAAAGCAAACTGTTTGTGGTGCCAAATGAGCAGACCTTAAAATATGCTTGCCAGAGGCCTGCAATACCTGATCAGCTTTCTTCTGTCTAGGAACCCTTCCGCTGAAATTTCCTATATAAAAAGTCAGATCAGGTAATGAATTCGCTAAACAATACACCCAGCATGTGAGAAGCCAACCCTTTCAAGAAAGACAGCACAGTAATGTCAGCGAAATAAGTTGATTTGTCCAGGGTCACTCTATCGTCAGCTGGGGAAGCCAGGATAGAAGCGTGAACACTTTGGTTTCACAGTCTTGAATGTGCATACTTAATCACTTCTCGGACTAACACTTTATAGTCTTTATTTGAGGTGGCTGCCCAGGTGTTACAAGCCTCCATCTGCAGAAACCAATTTCTAGACCTTCACCATGCTGATGCTATATTCTTTTTTTGCATAGCAGGTACAGGTACACTGCTGAAAATAGGACATATTGCACTACAAAACAAAGAACACATAGCTGCAGATTTATCAACTTCAAACATAGGAAAGTCTGAGTGTGCTTTGCTGGAATTCAGTATTATAATCTTGCATATGAACATACATCTGTGCACTTAGTCCTTAACACACTGAGATATCTTCTAAACCAATGCGGCACTCACATTTATCAGTATGCATATAAACTTTGGCTATTGCACATGATCAATATAATTCCCATAGAAAGGTGACATTGCTACAGGAGTTGTTGTAGTGAACACACAAACTATATGTAGGACCGTGAACACAGAAAGCATTACAAGATAAATTGATCAGAGCAGAAAATATTTGTTACAACAGACAGGGAATAGGTTCAGAGACTCAGCAACACGCCATACAATATCTTGATGTGTTCTGTTTAAGTTTTGTAAACAATGGTCACTAACTTCTCTAGATTAGACACCCTTGTGGGGGGGGCCTCCAAGGTGGGGGGCCCGGGCAAGTGCCCCTTTCGCCCTCCCATAAAGACATCACTGCTTGTATTAAGTGAAGTATGTGCAAGATACACAGGTTTATACACACATTCCCTCTTGTTACTATCGTAGCACTGCACCCAATTGCTAGTTTCCAGGACCAATGTGGTGCCCTTACATTGCCCCAAGGTGTATGGCACACTAGCCAGCTGACTATGGTCTGATGTTGGAAACCACTGACAATTCTTGCAGTATTCACATACAGGTTAGGACTAGCCTCACTTCTTGCAGCACTTATTTAGAGGCTAGAACTCACCTCCAATTCTTGCAGCACTTACGTAGAGGCTATAACCAGCCCTCGCTTTTTGTAGCAGATATGTAGAGGTTAGAACTGCCTTCAATTCTTACAGCGGTTACGTAAATGTTAGACCCCGCCCTCAATTCTTGCAGCAGTTGCGTAAATGTTAGACCCCACCCTGAATTCTTGCAGCAGTTACGTAGAGGTTAGAACCAAACCTAAATTCTTACAGCACTTTTGTAGAGGTTAGAACCCACCCTCAATTCTTGCTTGCAGTTACATGGAGGTTTTAACCTACCCTCACGTTGTGCAGCAATTGTGTAGAGGTTAGATCCCACCCTCAATTCTTGAAACAGTTACGTAGAGGTTAGAACCTGCCCTCAATTCTTGCAGCAGTTACGTAGAGGTCATAACTTATCCCCACTTTTTGCCGCAAATATGTAGAGGCTAGAATCCACCTTCAATTCTTGCAGCAGATACGTAGAGGTTAGAAACCACCCTCAATTCTTGCAGCAGTTATTTAGAGGTTATAACCTACCCTCAATTCTTGCAGCAGTTACACAGAGGTTAGAACGTGCCCTCAATTCTTGCAGCGGTTACGTAGAAGTTAGAATCTGCCCTCAATTTTTGCAGTGGTTATGTTTAGGTAAGAACCCACCATCAATTCTTGGAGCGGTTATGTAAAGGCGATTAGATATGTAGTGTTAGTCAGATATATACTAAGGAAATCACAAAATGCAAAAATGAACTGTGAGTGATCTGACACCTTTTCAAAAAATCTTTGGGATCAATTTAACAATGTCACATGAGGGTGGCTAGTGGTTAGGAAAGGGGGGACCTTGGTTGCCAGGGACTGGCATCTGCTCGATGATGTTGGCTCCGTGCATGGTATGTGGGGATCCTCTAGACCCCTTCCCATCCCTAGCCTCTAATTGCAGAAGCTCTACTACCATCCGCAGAACTCTGTGTTGGCCCAAATAGCATATGATAGAATCCGGAAGGGGAAGTTGGAAGAGTGAGGAATGGGCCGCTTGTCGATGCGCACCGCTGGACTCTGTGAGCCACAAGTTAATCATCAGGAGTCTTACCTGTAGGAAACTGAAACTGCCCAGCAACCAATGTAGGTACATTGGGGGCCTGCAAGTCTGTTTAAAAACCATACTACATACCCCAGAGCAAACTCAATTACTGAGCCAAAATCTTTTCCTGACGCTGGATGACCTGAAGGGACGGGTAGACTAATTCCAAAATTGAAGATACCTGTTTTTCTGACCTCGGTATGAGGAGTCACAACAGAGTTCATCATACATTTCAAAACACCTGGCTAAATCATTGTTCTCTCAAAGTGTAGCCAATCACCAAGCCTGCTTTGACTTGCACAAATCTGATACCGGTCACACATGTATTAGACCCGGTTCCCAGGGTGCATATGAAGGGATCAAATCAGCAAGGTGGTTTTTGAGTTAGCTTTCAGAGAGTGAAGGTGCAGGAGAGATAGAGAGTGTGAAGAGTATACAGTAAAGCTGCTGGGTCAGTGAGGAGGTTTATAGGAGAAGGAGAGCGAGTGGAGAGCAGAGAAAGCAGCTAGGAGGATCGGAGGCAAAGGAGATAGGGATAAAGAGGAGACACGAAGGAGAGAAGCAGTAGAGAAAGTGGAGAGTTTGGGGAGAAAAATGTAAAGGTAAGAGAATGGAGAGGAAGGGTGGGGAGTGACATCCTTCAATACACGGACCATAGTAGGAGTTCTGAAGTGGTGGAGGGGAAGCCAGAACAAGAGTCAATGGCCAGAGCCAAAGAGCCTTGCCCAGTCCAAATTCAGAGTCTGATTTGCCTGATCCAAGCAGATGTGAAAGTTGAATGTACCTTGATGTCCATCCAGCTGTGCAATGCCTGATACCCAATCCCTGTCGGAAGGATGCCAGGTAATGGTACCTAAAACAAATACATGGGAGGACCAATGTTTGGCCCTGATCACCTTGGCAATGACGACGTAAGACCCAAAGCCAAGAAATAATTGCTTGGCACAACATACAACCTGGAGACTGTGAGGGACTGTTTGGCACATCAAGAAAGTGGAAGTAACTAAGGGAGAGAGGGAAGAACTGAGGACTCCAGACCTTGAAATACTATTGGGAAACTCACATGCTGATTGTACTTTCCTTAAACCATTCTGTGCAGCCCATTCAAACCTAATCCTTACTTTGTGTGACCAAATTAAAACCAATAGAGAACTCCTAATTGGTCTTGGATCATCTGTTGTTCCGTCGAACGGGCCCTATTACACATGCGAATGCAAGGAAGGTTTGGGAATAGAAAGGCAGCCAAAGGTGAGTGATAGGAAAGAAATATGCTTTCAGTGGTACAATGGTTGCAGCTTCACCAAATAGAAACATCGGTGTAGCAAGCCCTGTCCAGGCAGCAGCAGACTGCGGTATATTCAGAGCTCCTTTCCATGTATTTACACTTGCAGGTTGTCCATTGTCATGCCTATTTCTCAAGTCAAGGAGCATATTCAGGGAGGCTGTCCAATTTTTCAGGTAATTACTCAAACAAAGTGTCGACAGACAACGGCCTTATCCTTCTAGGTGACAGTGACATAAGGTGTGTCACTTTTCTACCTTGACCACAACTCTTGTGTCTGCCCGAGAGTTTTTGCAAAGAAAAGAAGGTACTGTGGTCGTATGGTAAGAAAGCGCCACTCGTGTACGGGGATAAATAATTCGTAATTAAGTTATCTTCGAATTGAACAATCTTTAATGCTTTAAAAATCTGACATTCTTCATTTTCATAGTACTTTTTCCAAAGATTATTTTAATCCTTTTAATGATGGTTTGCTCCTCTATGTGAGCCTTTATGATCAGTCTACACCTCTACACGTGTTTCCCCACCGGAGTAGGGCGGATCATCAGGAGAATTTTATCAATGATAATCTTTTCTCATTGGTTCTTTTACAATTCGATATGTAATTGCTTCCTACAAATTTAAACAAGCATGTCAATTACTAAAAATAAAACATAAGAGCAGTTTCATTGTGTACGCAAATAATTACATTTTGCTTAAATGCTTTCCAAATAGTCCCACAACTTTGCTTTTTAATTAGAATGATATGATATGGTATTTATAAGGTGCCTATACACAAGTGTTTCAAGGCGCGACGAGGCAAGGGAGGAAAGACAGAGGGAAGACAAAAACAACGATCTTACTAGTCCTAGTGACATTGAGATTGCACAAGTGCAGGGGAGGGGGGAAGGGGAAAAGTGCCGGGGTGGGGGGGAATGGGCAAGCGCAGGACATGGGATCAATGCAACAAGTAGTGCAGCCAACAGGTGGCAAGTGTGAGTGTTAAAACTGCAGACAACAGGTGTCTAATGCAGAAAAGGAGACTGTAGGGTTGCAGACACAGACCACAAGTGCAGGGGATGCCAGGGGTGAGTGCAGGTGTGCAACCTGGTGGGCAGGGACCTGGGCCCCAATTCAGAGAGTAGCCAGGTGACCAGTGCAGTATCAGAGAGGAGATCAGCTGGGGAGAGGAAGAGAGAAGGCAGAAGCAAAGAGGAATGTCTTGAGGTGATACATGACTATGTCACCAATGAGACGAAGATGTCAATAAAAAATATATGCGATCCCTACCTTTTGCAATTCAATTTGTGATTGTTTCTTCTAAACTTATTTTGTGTTGTTCTATTTTCAAGCGTTTCAGCCATATCAATTTAGACTTACAGCATGTAGTACTGTGTCATGTAACAATGTATTGAAAGTGATTTTATAGAGATTATATTTATTCACTTGTATTTGGAGTTTTTTAATCTAGATTCTGTCTGTTCTTACCTATAACAATACGTTGTTTCTGGATGCAGTTATCCAGAACACCATTTTTTTTAATGTGTAGTTTCCTGCGTTACAAGATGGCAACCACATTTTTATTTAATGGTAAACGTCAATGTGTATGACATTTTTGATGTTTTGACGTTATCGAGTGATATCGTTGTTTGTATCGCTCATTTGCAATAGGGACCATTTATGTGTGCGGTACACTCTAAGATCTGCTGTATGCTAGTGTGATGTAAGAGTGGCCATTTTGGAACAACAAGTGTATCATTTAGTGCAATACACATAAGAAAATTCCATATTTTTACAGTACATTTCGACTGCATATAATTTTCATATTATAATTGATGAAAACGGAACAAAGATTTCACCACTTACAAAGTATATATGTTATGCTCCATATTGAATATTACATTGTGACTTCTTTCAGTTATTCCATTATTCTCATAAGTGCTTGATAATATTTGTATCCAATGTTTTACTAAGTATCATGATAATCCGTAAGCATCACATTGTTTGTCCTGATGATGTGCTGCTAAAATTTGTACACAAAATGTTATTATTAACATATCAGACTTCTAATCAAAATTATATTAGATACAGAAGGTTAGCTGCTGATTGGTTAGCTCCAGGGCTTTGCTGTTTGTCAGTGCGCCATATTGCAGTTTGTGTTTTCATTACTTCAGCTAATGAATTGTGTTGAAACCTTACGAAACTTAGACCTGAGAAACATTTGTAAAATACTTGCTTAACCTAGTTTAACATATCAAGGATTGAATTGGATAGTGTGACTGGAATTGAATTGGAATTGAATTGCCATCTGAACTGTGAATTTGTTTGAACTGTGAGGACATACGAAATCTGAATGGAGTAAATTGCAAATTGCCTTTTAACATTTCATTCGAACTACGTTGCACGTATTACTTGATTTGCACCAGGGAATGCTAGAGGGGACCTAAAACTACAGTATTCCGTGCATCTACTCTGTTATACTTAAAAAAAAAAGAAATTAACACATTTTATTGGTTTTCACAACAAACAAAACATAACCATCACACCGACATTTTCAGTTACAAGTTTTTCAGCGTACATTTGCATTTTGTTTATTAGTGTCATCCCCTCTACCCCCCATTTTAACTCGAGCTTCCACCTCATTTTCCGGGCTTCCCTTCTCTTGGGGTTAATCCCCGTTGCCGATCTTGGGAGTATCGTATTCACTGGAGTTGGCCCGGGAGGATCCTTACAGTGTGGCTACCATTTGTCTCCATGCTATCAGAGGTCCTACTTCATCATCCTCCCCCCTGTTAGCTGCCTCATACCATGCTACTGTCTCAGCGTACGCCCATTTCAGGAGATCATTCCACCATACCTCTAATCTGGGTCTGCCAGCTGCTTTCCAGCTCATGGCTATTCTCCTTTTGGCCAAAATGTAGGCCAGGTCCTTGAGTTTGCATACGTGTTTCAGGTTGCGTGGTCTAGTAAATCCCCCCATCATGCACGCCCACACCGATTCCACATCTAGGTTGATTCCCTTTTCAGATAGTCGTAGCCTGATTTCATCCCAAAATGTTCCCACCTCCGGGCATGCCCAGAACATATGGATCATCCCGGCATTTACCTCTCCGCACTTAGGACATTTTTGTACTTCTGCGCTTCCAACCCTGGCGATCTTCTGAGGAGTCATGTATGTCCTGTGGGTGACATATAACTGAATCTGCTACAACCTTGCATTCCTGGACACCTTTTCGTGGTATCTCTGGTCTCTTTCCCACTGTCCATCTTGCATAGATTCTCCTGCCTCCTCCTCCCAGTCCTGTCTCAATTGGAGCACCTCCTTACCCACTCTGGACATTACCAGTTCGTAAATCCGAGAGGTCTCATGCCCTCCCTCCGAGATGTCATACATAGTTTCTATGGCGGTATCAGGTTGTTCTGCTAGTGCTCTTTTGGGCCACGTTTCCTTCACCCGTTTGATTATTCTGGTATATGTAATGTATTGCCCCGTGCATATCCCAGTTTGATCCACTAACGTTTGAAAGTCCAGTGCCTCCCCCTCTTGCCATATATCTCCCAAGGTCGCTAGGCCTACCGGCTCCCATTATTTGCGGATCCCTTTCCTCAGTTGCTCATCCACTCCGTGTAGCACCACTAGTGGCGCCTGCGGGGAGCATGGGGTCGGGTTTCCTATAGCTCGACACGCTTTTTGCCACATCTTCCACGCCAGTTCCAACAATCTCGATTGCCCATGCATCTCTGGTGTGGGTAGCCATATCAGTTCTTTTAGGAAATAAGGGTCGCATTCGCCCCTCAACAGGCTAGATTCTGCTGTCTCGTCTTCTGACAGCCACCTGGCAACATATTGTAGCTGCGCTGCCATGTGGTACATCTCAAAGTTCGGCAGATTTATACCCCCTCTGTCATACGTATTCTGTAGTTTCCATAGGGCCACTCTGTTTCTGGAGTTGTGCCACAGGAAGCCTCTACATAAGCTCTGGAGTTTTGTAAAGAATTGTTTAGGCAGCATGTGTGGGATATTCACGAAAAAGTGTAGTAGCCTAGGCAGGACAACCACCTTGAGTAGGGCCGCCCTCCCCACCATGGCTAGGGGGAGCTTTGCCTAGAACCCTATGCTGTTCTTGATGCCTTCTACTGCTCTTTCCGTGCTATATTTGTGCTCGTCTGCGATCGTGTGATGTTGATCCCCAGGTATCTAAATGTTCTGGTCTGCCATTCTATCTGCAAGATAGGTAGATTCTCCTGCGGAACTCCTCTATAACTCTCCAGGGGAAACATACATGATTTTTTGGGGTTCACCAAGTTTTCCTCTGGGTATCGCAGGTATAGCAGCATATCATCCGCATACAATTATATCAAGTGCGGTCCCCCCTTAGTACGGACCCCTATTTCTTCATACTGCTGTCTCAGATTGCTAGTGGCTCTAGGGCGAGGGTGTACAGCATCAGGGACCACGGACAGCCCTGTCTCGTGCCTCTACTAAGTTGCAATTTATCTGAAATTATCGCTCCTGTTTTGACCCTGGCTGTTGGAGAGCTATACACCATTTTCACCCATCGCAGGTACCCTGGTCCCATCCTGTATTCTTTCAAGGCCGCCATCATCCAAGGCCACCTTACAGAGTCGAAGGCTTTCACTGCGTTAAGCAAAACTACTGCTATTTCACTTGGGTCACCCTCTGCCTGTTCAATAATGTGGTGGAGCCTCGTGTGGTTATCAGATATGCTCCTGCCTGCGACATATCCGGTTTGATCCGGGTGTATGAGTTCATTTATTACCCGCTTAAGTCTATCCGCCAGCACCGATGTAAGAATTTTGCTGTCCTGGTTTAGCATGGATAGTGGTCTGTACGATCCACAGTCTGTGCTTGGCTTGTCAGGTTTGAGGAGAGGAATAATTACCGCCTCCCTCAGAGATTCTGGCAGTTCCCTTATCAAAGCCCTCGTTTAACATTGCTAGTAGCGGGGGGAGCACTTCTTGTCTATATGTTTTATAGAATTCACTAGGGAGCCCGTCCACCCCGGGGGCTTTGCTCGTGGGCAGGTGTGTTACCACTGTCTCTAATTCTTCTATTGTAATGTGGGGGTCCAGGTTCTCCCTATCTTCCTTGCTCACTTTGGGAAGTCCAATGTCTTCTAGCGTCTCCCGAGTCTCCCGCTCTGCCTTCTCTCCTGTATCTTCATATAGGTGTTTATAGAATCTAAGGAATCCCTTGTTCACGCCTTCCTGAGTGTTCCAGACTTGGCCCTCTTCTCCCGTTATCTCTCTAATTGCTGTCCTTGGTGTCTCGTTCTTGAATAGCCAAGCGAGCAGCCTCCCTGGTTTGTCTCCACCCGCGTGTTGTCTCTCGATGTATTTTTTATAATTCAGGTTGCATAATCTCTCCCATAGCCCAGCGCATGCCTGTTGTAATTGGCTTACACGTCGGCATCCTCCTGTCAGATGCCCCCATTTTTCATAAATGCTTCTAGTGTCTTTTCTGTCTCCTGTAGCTCTCACACTATTCCCCCTTGAAGCCCTCTGGATTTGGATACGGCCGCTCCCCTCACCACCACCTTAAAGGCCTCCCACAGGGTACCCTCTGATTCCACGCTTCCTGTATTATTTTCGAAATACCCAATTATCTCCTCCCTTAAGTCCTCTCAGAATGGGGTGTCGTTCAGTGCCTCGGCTCTAAGCGTCCATGTTGGGATCCTGGCTCTGGGGGGTTGATGTTGCCATGTCAGAATCAGAGGGGAAAGGTCCGATAATATTCTCACCTTATATTCTGAACCTGTCATTTCAAACATGTAATCCAGCCTCGTGTACAGGTTGTGTGGGGCGGCATAGTGTGAGTATTGCCTATCATTCGGGTGTTGCTCCCTCCATATGTCTTCCAGCCCGAAGTCTCTCAATAGGGCTTGTAGCGTTTTCGCTGCAGGGGTGGCCTTATCTAGTTTCATGTCTGACCTGTCCATTTTGGGGTTCAGCGTGCAGTTGAAATCCCCCCCCATATATGACCGCTCCTCCCACGTGGGGACTGATTTTACTGTGTAGTGTCTTAAAATAGGCCACTGTGTCTTGGTTAGGTGCATATGTGTTTATGATATACACTTCTGTATTCTCTAGCAGCCCCGAATCGCTACCATCCTCCCATCCGGCTCCACCGTGGCCTCTAGCATCTGGAAGGGCACATGTGGCACCACCCAGATGATTACTCCCCTGGCGTATGCTGAGTATGTTGCTCCTACAGTGGTCCCTCTCCATTTTTTCTTAACCACCTCTTGTTTCTCTTTAGTGAGGTGGGTTTCTTGCAATAGGGCTATGTCCACTCTTTGCCTTCTCAGGTACATCATTACCTTGTTTCTCTTCAGATAGCTGTTGAGTCCTCTGACATTCCAGGTTACTATTCTAAGATCTCCCATTATCGTCTGTATTCCGTCCCTCCTCCCTCCCTCCTTGTCCCTCACTCCAGTTGTACTTGGAGTGAATCATGCGCAGGGGCCCATGGGTGCAAGCTTGTTCCCTAACAACTTCCCCTACTACTATAACCATATACACTGCAAACCCCCCAACATTCCCCATCCAGCCTCCCCCCCAATACCCAACTGTAGCCCAGCTCCATCCCTGGATCTCAGGCCTTCCCGCATCTGGTTCTACCCTGTATGTCAGTGCTAAGAACCCAGCAGGAGGTTGCTGCACTTCTGGCAACCTAACTAATCTGTCTAGTGGTGTATGAGATGGCTCCTCTGTGCCTCCTGCATGTGGCTTCAGCTTTTTCTGCCTGCCTCGTATACATCCTAACTCTATGCAGAGCTATATTTCAAGTCCCATTGTCATATATACAGAACCCCTGTGTTCCGGGCCGATTCTTCACTTCTCATCTCTGCTCTCGCGTTGCTCCTCCGCCTCCTGCGGGCCATTCTGTGCGTCCAGCCAGTTCATGGCTTCCTCTGGGGTCTCGAAGAACAATACCTTGTTTTTATGAAAGACTTTCAGTTTCGCAGGATACATCAACATGTATCTGAGGCCTACTTCCTGCATCCTCCTTTTAACTGCTCCAAAGTTTAGTCAGCGTCTTTGCACCTGAAGTGTGTAGTCCAGGTATGCTTTTACTGCCACAGATTATCTCCTTGTAGTGCCCCCTTTGCGAAAATACTCCAGGATTCTTTCCCTATACCGGTAATTCAGTATTTTGGCGATGATTGGCCTCGGCGGTGCACCCGGTGCCGGTCTTCTTGACAGTATGCAGTGGGCTCTCTCCAACGCAAATCCTTGGGAGAGCGTCCCTCCCTCGATCTCTTGCAGCAACATGGTTTCTATATAGTCTGTGGAGTTTGAGCCTTCTTCGCCTTCCGGGAGCCCTACGACGCGTACATTGTTCCTTCGGGCCCGGCCTTCGGCCTCCTCAGCCCTGCTTTCCAAGTTGCTCACTTGTTGGTGCAATATATGAATCTCAGAGGCGTTCGCTTTGCAGGTGGTGTTGTTTGACTGGACCTCTTTTTCTAACTCACTTGTGCGTTCGGCTATCGCTTTGATGTCTTGTCGCAATAGGTTGACTTCCACTTGTAAAGCGTCTATCTTGAATTCAAGTGAGGTCTTGAGGTTTGCCATAGCTGCTTCCAGTTTTGTTTCCCACGTGACCTTTAAGTCTGCTATTGCCTCCAGGATCTGCCTTTCACTACTTGTCGGTCCGGTATCTGTCTGTGGGCTCCTCTCTTTGTTGCTGGTACCCTCCGTTGATTGGGATGACCTGGCAAATTCGTCCATGGTGGGTTGCTTCCCTTTCGTTTTGGGAATTTTGGATCCCATTTCAGCAACTGCTGGTGTGTTCTCCTCTGGTCTAATAGGGCTGGTGTCATTTGTGCGAGCTGCACTGGCTCAGTGCCTTTTGGCCTGTGCCGAGGGTCTGATGGTTGCTCTAGTGACGTCCAGAGTGTCTGTCCAGGTATTCCCACCTCGACGTGGTGAAGCAGTCATTTACCTTCAGTGGAGTTAATGTTGGCTTGGTTTATCGGGCAGTGTCTGAATCGTGCCCCGCTATGGGCTTTTAACTAGTAGTTGCATGCGCAGTCGCAGTCTCACAGGATACAGCACCTCCGGGCTTATTCTGTGGCAGCCATTATCTTGCTGATCACATTTGCAGTCTTTGGCCGCCCCGGCCTTTAGTGCCCTTCAAGTGCCCACCTATGATCTACCTCAATTGTCCATGCTGGGTCAAAGCGGCGTGTCCTCAAGCGCCTTGGGCATATATCCTGGTAGCTTGCTAATATTGATGCTGCAGCATCGGCTTTATTTGGGGGCCTTATGAATATTGGCTTTGCTCGTGCAATTTCCCTTTTTGGGCTTTCGCACCTGGGGTCTGTTCTATGGCAGCAGTATTGTGATTGGGACCAAGGACAGCCTTCTGAGTGTCGTATGGTCCAGGGTGCTCTTCACATTTTATAATGCCACCATTTCAATCTTCCGTGCAGTCATATCAATTTTTCAGTGCCTGTGCAGCCACTGTTGCACCTTCACTAGGTTGACTCGTTGGCTCTATTCCGTTTAGCCGCCTATCACGATGCAGCCTACTTTTACTGCATGCTTATTCTTTACACAGCCTTTCCTCGTGAGTGTTCCGTGTCTTTACAACTTGCAAATGAGGTCCTGTTGTGTGGCCCGACTGTTATGCCGACTCTGTTTATCAGCCATATTCTGAAGTACTTCTTGTGTCGCTGCATGTCAGTTTCCCTTTATCGGAGGTCCAGTGCTTGTTACTGTAGCAAGTTATTCTATGTCCATTACAGCGCTCTCAACGCCCTCTGTGGGATTCCTACACAAGGCTGCTTGCCGCACTGGGTCTTGGGCACACAATCAAATGTTTTGTTTCTGTTGTTTACAACCCCAGTCTTGGGTCATACAGCACTCCTCAGCTCACCAGAGGCCGCCTCCTGATTTAGCCAATGTGTTGTGCACTTCGAGCAATTTTGCAGAATTGAGGACTCTTTCCGCCGCTCCGTCGCTCAACGTTCACCAACACCCAGCACTTCGGTGCACTAGCCGCTGACTCTCGTGCCCACTGCACGTATGTCGCCACCTCAGGTCTTCTTCTACTCTGCTACCGGGCTCCAGTGTGGCGCATCTTTAAACCATGCTGGTCTCTCCCGCAGTCCCTTCTATATCCGCCGGTCGGGGTTCGCTTCCATTAAGCCATAGTGCAACCTTCCTTCTTTGGTGTAGCCATCCTCTGGCAATTCCTTTGTTCTCTCCCATCCGCCATTTTGTTCGCCCCGTCAAACTTTTGGGTCCTGCAAACTTCTTCAGATCGGCGTTCACACTTCGTGCTGCGAATCACTGCAGCATTGCTATCATGGTATGCTCCATGGTTTAATGCTACTGCTGTTCCGAAATTAATGTTCACAGCGGCTCGGATCTCGTGTATATTTCAAGATCATTGGAGGATCCTCAGGAGCACCTCGGAAACCCGTCCTACTCGGTGGCCATGTAGCCATGCCCCCCCTCTACTCTGTTATACTTATTGGACTACACAAGTATAACAGCAGCTCACTCAGGTTTGAACATTGCTGCCACCTGGGAACTACAGTTCCCAGAGCCCCTAATGTCGCACTAGAGGAAATGGCAGGCGCTTCCGACAGCGCCCGGCGGAAAACTCTGCCAAAATTCCACCATCAAGCCTGAAAACAACCCACAGGTATGAGTTACTCGAAAATGTGTCAATTACTATCCCAAGCAATAACCCTACAGAACCAAGAGTTAGTACAATCTTACATGAACTCCAGACCGGACTCCCCCAGAACATTAGCCCTAGGAAATGATTGTATATCACAATCAACAGATCCAAGCGCAAAAACCCCAATTGAGACATGCACAACAAATGAAACAAAATCATCCCAAATCGAAATTGCTCTACTCAATACGAGATCTCTAAATAAACATGCTCAAGAAATTCACGATTACATCATATCAATCTTGATATTTTATGTCTCACTGAGGCTACAGGAGCCAGTGGGCCCCACTATTGACATTGTAGTGCCAACTAACTATACCATCTTCTTTAAAAACAGAGAGATTGGGAAAGGTGGAGGAGTAGCTATAATTGCCAAACAAAATCTTAAGTTATTCCCCTCTCCTATGCAGTACATTGGATGGAAGATTCTACACCTTAAAATGACCCATACCTATAATAACTGCATCAATCTAATAGTCATATATAGGCCTCCATCACTGACCTCTGATTTCAATGACGAATTGATCTATATCTTGAATAATCTTAAAGCACCAAATACAGGAACTATACTCCTCTGAGACATTAACAGATGGAGGGGCAATGTCAAAGATCCTGAAGCTATTAATCTAGAGGAAGATTTATAAAACTGTTATTTTACAGTAATAAATAATGACCCTACTGCTGACACTGGTAACCAGCCAGACTGGATAATTAAAAACAATTCTGACATAACAGTTCTGGAAACATCTGGTCAGATCATTATAAAATTTAATCAAAGCTAACATTAAAACAAAAACAGAGAAATTAAACAATTCTCCTAAAATGGTTCTAGACGGAAACCTAAAAATATTACGGCCACCATTTTGTCAGAAGGTATCAACCAAATCATGCTCAAAACCAAAGAAGATGACTCATGTGAGGAAATTGTATCAACATACAACAAACACATAAGAGAATTACTTGATCTCTAAGCTCCTATGAAAAATAAACAAATTAGGCCTAATATAAACCACCAAAAATGTTTCAATGCTGAAGCCACCAAACTAAAAAATGAGAAACGGAAACTAGAAAGGAAATGTTCAAAAGACCCTATAGAAGTTAACAAAATGAACTGGAAAAACGACCAGGTACAGGACCAAACTGACAAACTTAAAAAAAAACGGTAAACTTTTCCAGATTCTTAAAGCCATAGAAAAATCTAAAGCTCTCTCTCTCCGCCATTTCAACCGACAGAGAAAGACTGTGAAAAAGTCCAAATAGCCTTTCACAACAAAATCCTTAAGGCGAGAGAAACAATCATAAACGTTCAGACTATTAACCCCCCTTTCCCGGACAAACCGTGTGAGGTCAAGTATGAATCACAAAATGCTAAATTTCAATTTACATCAATAACACTGGAAGAGATGAAGAAAACTCTCTCAAGTATTAGATGCACCTCATGCACAGAAAATGAGTTGTTGCCTAAATGAATACTAGATAATGCTGAAATCTTTGCTCCGTTCCTAAGAAGAATGGTAAAGGCTTCCTTCAGGGACCGCACTGTCTCCGCCATAATTAAAACAGTAACTGTAACACCTTTACCAAAGAAACCAGAACTTGACCAACAAGACCCCGCAAACCGGAGGCCAATTACTAACTGTAATTTTTTATTAAAAATATTAGATAAGATTGCCACTGAACAACTCCAGGAATATGTGGACAATAACAATCTCCTCCACCCACAACAATCGGGTTTCAGGACAGCCCACAGTACAGAATCTGTGCTACTCGACCTGCAGATAGAAATGATGGGTATCCTTGACAGAGGCAAAACGGGTTTGCTGATCTTATTAGACCTCTCAGCAGCCTTCGATCTGCTTGATCATCAAAGGCACCGAGAGGCCCTAGTACTATCCAGAAATTGCTCAAAAGAGACCATAGATTGGGTGTCATCCTTCCTGCAGGACAGGCAATCTAAGATCATCTGGGGCAAATACGCCTCACCAATCAAACCAGTGGACTGTGGACTTCCACAGGGAGCTAGCTTCTCCCCACTACTGTTCAATCTATACATGCACTGCTTATGCACATTGTTGACCCAACTCTGCATATTCTTTACTAACTTCACCGATGATGCCCAACTGGTCTTTGAACTAAGTGGGGATTACGGACAGGATAGTGAAAAAGTTACATCAATATGCAACACCATTGAATGCTGGATGAAGGCTAACTGGATGTGCTTAAATAGTACCAAAACTGAGCTAATGATCTTTGGATCACCCTATGCTAGAAAAAAGCTGAGCCCAGCATACTCTTCATTCAACATTAAAAAGACACCAATCATAATATCAGAAAAAGTCAAGATGCTAGGCATCTGCCTACAGGCATCACTGGGAGCAGAGGCCCACACAGCCTAATTTAAAAGAAATTGTCAATACCATCAAAAACTACTGAAAAAATCAGACCTCTGCTAAATCAGCAAAATATTATTACCATAGCCAGAGCTACAGTTCTCTCCTGATTACACTATGGTAACTCCCTACTACTGGGCGCAAACAACAAATGCTTGAAACAATGCCAAGTGATGCAGAATAAAGCCCTAAGAACCATCACTGGCAAACCAAGAAGAGAACATATTACAAATAACAGAAGAGATCTACACTGGCTAGCCATAGAGTAGCGCATTATTTTCAAATCACTTACTCTGGTCCATCGATGCTTATTTGGAAAAGCCCCTGCATACCTCAAAAAAACTATTCAAGTGACATGAGCCAAGCCGCAATCTTAGATCAACCAATAGAGGCCTCCTCCAAGTGATGCCAGCAAAAAAGGCAAAGGGACTAGGTAGGGCGTTTACGACCAAAGCAGTTCTAAAATGGAACAAACTGCCCTTGAAAATGAGACTGGAAACAAACTATGCTTTAGGAAAAAACTTAAGACACTCCTATTCAAATAAGAGTCCATCATGCTCTAGTACAGCCACTGCACCAATCACACACCGACACTCTATGTGTGGCTAAAACCACTGTCTCGTTTTCATGAACTTATCCGTCTTGTCTTCATGTGATGCGCTCCGATGCCCGTGTGCTGCAGCGCTATATAAATAAATAAATAAAATAAATACAAAAAATAAAATAACTAAAAAAAAATAAAATAAATTCCAATAATTGTTGTCCTATTACCATACATATCAACATTCTTATCGTTCCCATTTCTTTAATATTAAAGTTCAAATCAAAGAGTAGGAGATATTTCAGTCACTGCTGTCATATATCCATATCATATCATAACATTCACGTTCTCATTTCAAAGATATGACCACAGTTCATTGTCTTGATTTAGGCCTGTGAAGCATTTGTCCATTTAATTAATCTATTTAGCTTCCTCTGGCCTAAGTTTCAGTTCCCCATTGCCACTTCTTTTTAATGCTTTCACTATTGTCAATTCAATTACTTTTCAATTTTCAATCGGTTCTCCCAAGTGTTCTTCTTTATTGTGTATAGCCATTGGGTATTTTGGGTCCTTATTTTTAATTGCGCGCATGTGTTCCAGGATACATATTTTTAATTTTCTGATTGTATTTCAAATGCACCATTTCTGACAGTGGCATCTAATACTACTATACACTGCATACCTCGTATTGAAGTTGATGACACTTTTAATTTCTTAGTTTTTCCATTAGGTAAATAAATGTCCTTTTGATTTGTAATGAGTTGGGGACATAATTTGTATTTCCCACATTTAGGGTTGCCTTTTAGTTCAGGTAGTTGCCGTTGGGAGAATAAAGATCCATCTTTTTGTGTGGAACTGGAGTCCAAGAAACTAGGACTAAGTTTCTTTTTTAGAGTGTCTACTTTTCTAAATGTAATGTTTGGTTTCTCTTCTATATGTTTTGCAATCATTGTATCCCTCGAATATGCCAATGTTTTGTTCAATATTTTACTAAATATTTTTAATATAAAATGTTCTGCACTAAAAGCCGAAATCATTCTTATTTTTTGCTCCTTTTGCAGACAGTGTTTTGTGGTCTCTTAGCATACAAGTAGTTGTGCTCCTGGTTTGTGTTTAGCTATATTGAGTAATCTATCCAGATAGCCTCTTCTCTTGAAGTTATTACAGCTCATTTGCAAATGTTTTGAAAACTCTTCTTCTGCCCTACAATTCCTTTTTATTTGTACAAATTACCCATGAAGAACACTTTTAATTATGTGTTCAGGATGGTTACTCTGTGCGTGCAGGATACTATTACTTGATGTCGGTTTGTGATAGATTGTTGTCAAAACTTCATTACCTTATATGTAGATTTCAAGATCAAGGAAGTTTATTCTCTCAGTGCTGTATTCCATAGTCAACATTATGTTATGATGGTTGTTATTTAAATATTCAAAGTAATTGGATTGTTGGTGGCTGTTCCAAATGAGCAGAATGCCATCTATAAAGCGTCCCCAATACATTAGACTGCCATTCTCTGTGAAAGCTGGATGTACCCAGGCATGCTCCAATTCAAAGTGTCCCATAAACAAGTTTGGATATAAGATGCAAATTTGGCTCCCATAGCAGTTCTCTGCTTCTGACAGTGATTTGATAATTGAATAAGAAAATGTTATTATACAAGCTGAATTTAAGCATTTGTCGTATCATTTTGTTTTGTTCAAAATGTTATACTGATCCTTATTTTAAGAAATATTCTGTTGTTTGCATACCCATATTGTGTTCTATGAATTCACTAGTAGATCATTTTCTTGCCACATTATGGCTTCTGTCTGCTGGATCACATGCTTTGTATCTTTAATATATGATGCCAATGTCTGTGCTAGGGGATTCAGGTAAATGTCTATACATTTGGAGATCCTTTCAGTTATCAACCCAATTCCGTTGATTATAGGTGTGCAAGTTGGAAATTCGTTAAAGGCCTCATGAATTTTTGGTTGAAAGTAAATTGTGGCCATAATTGGATGTTGAACATTCATATAACTGAATTCATCATTGTTGAGAAGCCCTTTTGTGTGCCAGTTTTTGCTTAGGCTTTGCCATTCTTGGATTGTCCTAACCAATTCAGTTTTGATAACAATGTACATCATTATTTGTTTATTTGCTTCTTCAATATAATCTCTTGTATTCATCAATACTGTTTCCCCCTTTATCCGCTGTCTTTACAATTATTTCTTTATTTAGTGTTAATTCTTGTAAAGCTGTTATCTCTTCCTTTGATGAATTGAATTTCTTAAGATTGTATTTATTAACGTATATAATGTTGTTGCAAATCATACACCACTACTTTGTTGAATCGACATTGTTATCTTCACCTAATTGAGGTATACATTTTGATTTAGTTTTCAGCAGGCTTTCTTTTTAACTGCACCCGGAAAACTTGGGAAACAACTTATTGTTATAAGTAAGAACAGACAGAATCTAGATTAAAAAAACTCTAAATATAAATGAAAAAATATAATCTCTCTAAAATCACATTCAATACAGTGTTACAAGACACTCTGTTACATGCTGTAGGTCTAAATTGATAAGGCTGAACCACTTGAAAATAGAATAACAAAAAATAGGTTTTGAAGAAACAATCAAGAATTGAATTGCAAAAGGTAGGGATCACATTTGTGTTTTGACTACTGAGTCTCATTGGTAATATAGTCATGTATTCTAATTCAAAAGCAAAATTATGGGACTATTTTGACAACATTTAAGCAAAATGTAATTCTTTGCATACGCAATTAAATTGCTCTTATTTTTTATTTTTAGTAATTCACATGCCTGTTTAAATCTGCAGAAAACAATTGCGAATCGAAATGTAAAAGAATCAAGTGAGAAAAGATTATCATTCATAAAATCCTCCTGATGATGCGCCCTACTCGGCTGGGGAAACACGTGTAGAGGTGTACACTGACCATTAAGGCACACATTGAGGAGCATACTATCATTAAATGGAGCAGAAAAATCTTTGCAAAAAGGACTATGAAAATGTAGAATGTCATACATTTAAAAGATTAAAGATTGTTCAATTCGGAGGTAACTGAATTGCAAATTATTTATCCCATAAACGAGTGGCGCCTTCTTACCATACAACCACAGTACCTCCTTTTCTCTGTTAGGTAATAAGTTCATTCATTAAATACAAGATGGCTTGCAACATGTTTGGTAATCATGTTCACACAAAGGCATTACTGATTTATGTGTAGCCTGTTCTGCAGTCACTGGCTTGTAAAAAAGTGTCCACTCTTGATGGCTTGCAGGACCCATGATTCAGTTGTTATATAGTTCATAAACTATCCCTATAGGCCTTCCTCGGGGTAGAACAATATGCATCACAACACCTTTGTTATCTACCAATACCAGACTTAGTTCTCATAAGTTGGTTTATGCAATCTTAAAAAACACAAGGGCCAAATTACAGAACCTTTGCACTGGTGCAAGTGCAAAGGTGCACGGTATTATCACTAGGGCAAAGTTTGACCTATTTTTAAAAACACTGGGACATATTAGAAAACCATTGCACCATGACAAGTGCAGTTTGGCATGGTATAAGCACCAGGGCGAAAATTGCTCTAGTGCAAAAAAAGATACATTTTGTTGCATTTCTGTACAGGACTTTGCCCTGGTGCTGCCATGCAATGAACATGTATCTTTTTTGCACTAGCGCAATTTTTGCACTAGTGCTTGCAACATGCCAAACGGCACTTGTCATGTTGCAATGGTTTTCTAATATGCCCAGTGTTTTTAAACATATGGCAAACGTTGCCCTAGTGGTAATACGGTGCAATTTTGCACTTGCACCAGTGGAAGGTTTCTGTAATCTCGCCCCAATTGCTAACTTTTAAAAGAAGAATCCCAAGTAGAAAACCCCAGCTCTTACATAGATTTCCATGTGTCAAGGAATGTTTGCACACTTAGCCACTAAAAGCTAAACAGAAAAACCAATAGGTTTGGATTTTTTTTAAGTGAAACTGTCAGTGATTGTATGTATATTTAGTTATACTTTAGAAATAGCTGTAAGGGTCCTGCGAGTAAGGCCATGCCACTGGAATTGCTGTCTTTTTTTGTAACAACCCACTCACATATTTATTTAGAAATAATTCACATACACTCATACAAACGGGGGACACCTATTTGATCTGTTTGCACAATTCTTAAGTACAATGTTAACTAACACGTTCAGAATCCTATTTATGGTCCTGTGGGCAGATCAGATCCCTGCTCTGTTGTGGACATGGTTTCTTTTCAATTTTCCTCCTGTACCCTGTAGAAAAAAGCAGTATTTTGCTATACTTTTAACAAACAAAAAGAGGGTCTGCAAAAAAGAGGAAGAAAAAAGAAAGCAAATAATGCCTACCGAGAAAGGACATGTATTACTTCTAACAGAGTCCAAGCGGTTCTTTAAAACTTTAGCCAGGTTCATAGAAATAGCATTTTTTCCATTTTTGTTTTCAATGGCTATGTGTCTGGACACATTATTAAAATAGATGATAATAAAACTATTACATTGAATTCATGGTGTGTTTGTTGTCTTTTTCTTTTTTTAGAGTTCCTGGAGGTCATTTTGGATGGAAAAGTGTGGGTGGATAAAGAAAGCCGCAAGGAAGATACGAGCTCCTTAGAACGGTCAAGATGCGAGTTCCTTAGAACGGGCCAGTGAAAGTGGCAGGGCATCCTGAATCACAGAGCAGCTAGACATAGCACTGAGTGCCTTGGGAGAGAGCTTAAGCTCTCTTGAAGCAGACCTAATGAACTGACATTCTTTCCTTTTTCTGATCCAGTTTCTGATTGTGATGGGATTTTGCCATAGAGTGAAGAGGGTCATCAAAACCCAAATTCAGATCCCACAGGATAACCATTTTGGATTGATGTTTAAGGGAGGAAGGGATTAGCTCGCAAAATTGGGTTAAAAACTCATGCACAGTGTTTGGTTGGCAGTGTATTATTGCGATCGATAGCCACTTCTCCTCCTTCTCTTCTCTCTCTCCACCATCACCTCTCCTCCTCGTCCCTCTTCCTTCATAGCCTACGAGAGAAGCTCTTCCACTCAGCATAGGTGATATAAGCAGCAGATATAGATGGATACATCACATTCCTGTAAGTTCCACTTGACCAATTATTAAAGAGTTTCTACCAGATAGAGTTGCAGCATATGGGTTTGTTAACATTCGGCTGCACTGGGCAACCGGACCAAAATGACACTGTCTACTACTTGCTGAAACATTCCAAGGAAATCAAACAAAATATCGGATTTCACTTTATCATGAAGAAATGATAAACACAGCCACTTCCTGCTTTCTATGTGCTCCCTACACTACCACATTTTTATAACATTCTTTAAAACAAGCATAAGGCTAGCTGGAGTAATGGTCTGAGCTTGAAGCAGAAGCATGTCCACCACGACTCTTCCACTGTGAATCTCAGGGCTTGTGTCATGCTGCATCCTTGGAGACTATGGCAGGAGTGGAAGTACACATAACATGGTGTCTTTTGTTGCCTTTTTGACAGTCTAGTGTTCTTCCAAGATGGCCGCTGCGACTATATCCTTGGGTGGAGCCTTCACTTCAGTGCGTTGTATCCATTTCCTGGATTGCGCTCCGAGACTTCTGCCCTCAGTTGTTTCAGCCCTCTTCCGTGTTGCCTTACCAGCCTGCCGGTCCTCACCGGCTCCTTGTTACTTCTCTACTCTCTTTCCTTTGTAGGGTCTCTTTGTATTCGCTGTCCCTCCTCCTTTCGGTGTCGGGTAAGTACTATCACACTTTGGCTTTCTTCATTCCTATTCACTCTTAACTACTTTCCGGTGTCTTCTTTGTTGCCTCTGGTCAGTTCCCTTTTTTGCTTTTCTTTCGTACTATTTTTCTATTTTACCTTTCCTCTTGGTTTATTTCCGGCACGGCTCCTGCCCTGCTTTCCTCTTAACGTTTTCCTTGGCTGCTGCCTTTCTCTTACCTCTTCTCTGTTCGGGGTCTTTTTCCTGTCACTCAGTGATTCTGCCGTTTACAGTCCTATTCCTTGCCTTTCTCCCTCTTTCTACCAGGCTTGTGGTTTTCTTGCTCTTTAACCGCCTAACCGTCTCCTTGCAGTTCAGTTCAGACGGTCCTCTGATTTCTCTCTCCGCCCTCACGGTCCTGCTCTCCTTGCTATCTAACCCAAACTGTCTTTTTGCGGATCTATTCCAGCTATTTTTAAGTTCTTTACCCCCTCCTGTTAGGAAAGACTATTCTTCTGTTTTTTCCATACCCGATTCCGGCAGCTGGCGTACTGCTTGAATCTCTCACTGGCTTATCCAAATAATTCTGCCTAGCCAGCCTATACTGAAATTTCCTTTACCAACATCCTGCACTTCAGTGCACGCCTCAAGATTCTCTATTTGTCATCAAGATCCTCCCTTGTTGTGGGCTTTGAAGGAAGTTTAGAGACATTATACTGGACTCCATCATTATTATTAGTGTGGTTTAATCAGAAGTTTACGAAAAGAAGTAGTGGAGCTATGTTCCCTGCTGGCCTTCCCCGCTCCTCACAAACCTCATCAGCATGTCCCTCCCACACGCAATACACACACCCAAACATTTGTGCCTGCTGTTTAAGGGAACGTTGAGTGCAGTGCACTGAAAGTGCAAGTTTCAACTTCTTCCTACACTGTTATTTTAAAACGAAACCATTCCGGAACGGTTTCTTTTTGAAATAAAAGTATAGGAGCTGTAAAAGGTAATTAAAAAAAGTAGAGGAGCAACGCTCCCGACAGCTCCCGCTCACTTAGACCACTGGGTTTAATCTGCCAAGACCCATCCTCATCAATAAGGACAGGATTGGACACCAACAATAGCAGGGTTTTTTATGCCAAGGAGGCTTTTTCCCTGAACTTTGGGGGCTTGCTCTTCAGGGTCCCCCTAGTCCTGGATTACACTTCAGGCCAAGGTGGCCTCCGAGGGAGTTCGCCCTCACCTTCATCAGAAGAAAGGAATGAAGGTCAAGGTATTACGAAAATCATGCCAAAAGAAAGAATCAGAAGCCTGAGACAGTACAGTCGAAGATATAGGTGAGGAGGAGGATCTGGAGGGTTCTCCGAGGTTTGACAGCTTGCCTCATCCCAACAATCAGCCAGATCCAGTGGCCTATTCATGGAGGTAAGTCCCCCAGCCTTGGCCAGAAGGACTTTATGCTGTCTCGATAAGTTGTGCTTGGTATTGGAACCAAGAAATATCCACGACATAGACTGGGCCCAAGGACATGGCTGTGTGTGGTAGGATTAGTAGGGTTGAGAAGTTTTCACGTTCATGTCCCTGTGAGTAAAATGAGAATGCCCAGGGGAGCCCAATCATTATTGTTTTTCATTTTTCATTTTTTCAGGACCCTGGTGATTTTTGGTATATGAGTATGATCCCATATTTTGCTGCAGTTTTAATTCGTGTTCATGCTCAATATGAATTTTTGAGAATCATGTATCATCACCACTTATTTATTGAATAGTACAATATGATTGCTTGGCATATAGTGATAATGTTTTTATTTGTATTATGTGATAATGCTGTGTTTTATGGAATTGTATTTGTATTTTATCTTCCATGTAACTGTGTTATGCTCTGATGGATATTTATCTGAATAAATCTTACATTGAATTGAATTGATTTTTAGAGTTCTCGAGTTTCCTGGGGCCATTTGTGAGAAGGCCATCCAGTGTTTTTGTTTGGAATTCTGTGACTTTTAGTTTTCCTAAATTTCAAATCGGAAAGAAAAAACGACAAGTCGCAGAATTCAAATAAAACAAAACCAGCAATCACTGGATGGCCTTCTCATGCATTGGTGCAGGAAACTTGAGAGCTCTGGATATTCAACTTTCGACACATGTGATGCAACCCAAATAGGAACTGAAGCTCTTCAAAGGTTCAGATTAATTGTGATGAGAGCTGTAGTCATGTCTCCAGTCGAGGAGTCTCCAAGGAGGAACCCATACGCCATGAAATGCATAAATTGGGTCATAGTTTGCACATCATGAATATTTTAAACCCCCTTCATTCATAACATTCCAATCCTAGTCTTCTGTGATACTCGTCTTTCTAAGACCTGGCTATTCTTTGGCTTTCTTCCTACTATGAACTGACAAACAGCTGATGAGTTTAGGGCTTGCCTCAGTTACAGACCAGCCTTAACTTGGCAAGTTTAAATCCCGGGAGGTTCGACACAGCCCGTTAGTCATTGAGCGTTCTGTCCCATCACACACATTCAATATTGTGTATTTGGTATTTGACACTACACTGCTTTTACTTTTAAACATGTATAGAGAAGTCGATTAAGAAGGGGGAGGAGTTTCAATTACCTACAGATCAACTCTCACTTTTCACGCAGATCTCATGCAGATCTGTGCAGATCTATGAGATCCTATGCAAATCTCAGTGGATGTGATATTGCTACAGCCTACTGATGCTGCATACTGATGCTTATTTTGCATTCCTCAGAGATTGCTGGACCAAGAAGAGAGTCCACATTCAAGCCCGTGTCTCTGTGGCATCTAACAACTCGGGCAAACTTTTTAAACTCTGTAAGGAGCTGGCCATCCCTGCAGCAGTCTCCACCCCTCCTCTCGTCTCCCAGGCTCTTTGCAATTCCCTTGCCTCTTAATTTATCTCTAAAACCCAGGACATCTTGTCCACCCTCTCCTGCGGTACCTCTCATCTCCCCCCTCTTTCTCTACCTGCTGACCATCCTTCAACGACCCCCCACCCTCTTTCTCCTCCTTTCCTCTTTTCTCCCCTGATGTCGCTAGACAAGTGTGATCTATGAAAGCCTCATCAAAACAGGTTCATCCCGGTTCCTCTAAAACCATTAAGGACCACATTACCCTCGCTCTGGCCCTTGCCAATTTCTGCAACCTCTCATTTGCCTTTGGAACTTTCACCTCCCCTCTGAAACACTCCCTTTTGCATCCTCTCCTTAAGAAACCCACAGCTGATCCTTCTTGTCTTGCTAACTATAACCCAATTTGCATTACTCCCTATTTGGGTAAACTCCTGCAAAAGCTGGCCATCTCTCAGCTTAACCTCTATTCCGATTCAGTTGGTTCTGTCCATGATCACCAATCTGGCTTCAGAGCAGCTAGAAGCACGGAAACTGCTCTGCTGAATATCCGTGAAGATCTGCTCTCAAACCTTGACTCTAACACTCCCTCTGTCCTCATCCTACTTGATCTCTCCTCTGATTTTGACAACACCCTGCTCAACCGTTGTCAGACAAAAGTACTGCTTCACCACACTTCTCCTCGCCTGGGTCATCAGACGTGTTGTCCTTGGACTCTGTTAAAGTCTTCTTTCTGATTTTCTGTGGTCAGTGATTAAGCCTTCCTTGGATTTCTTCTTCTTCTTGTCGTGCAAGTAGGGTCTAGCTTCCCCAGAGGCCACCTTGACAGGGAATGGAACCTGTCTAAGGGGAACCCGAGGAGCTAGACCCCAAAGAACAGGGAAAAAGCCTCTGGGCAATAAAAAACTCTGATTGAAGTAAAAAGAGGTCTGATTCTTGTATAGGTGCTTCTGTGATGATGTGTAGTAGTCCACTGGAAGATTTAAGGATTCAGCTCTGGGCGATGAACTGGGCCAGGAACAGGATGATGAAGAGAACTCCCTGGGCAGAAGAGGTCTGGAGGCTGGAAGGTTCTTGGTGGCGAAGAGAGGAATGAAAGATCCCCCAAGACCGTTACCTACGGTCTTGACGACCTAGAAACGACCTAGGGCGGAGAGAACCGAACTACAGTGTCCCGAATGCAGTGTGGAGAAGGTAAGAATAATATAGGACAGAATACCTGCAGAAAGCCGCTGGATAAAGATGTCCACTTACCGGAGAGGAAGAAATAACACAGCGGGTGAAAAGGTAAGTAAAAGGGAAATGATTGAAATTGAAACAGAACAGTGTACGTGCCGAGTCAGCAAGCGAGAGTGAAATTAAGAGGAAAGAATCATAGACCGATAGAACAGGAGAACACACAGGCAAGGAAACGGCGACAAGAGGTACAGGCAAACGAAAAAGCATGGCAAACAGAGGAAAAAAATCAAAGCTGTAGAAAAATACAGCAGAGTATTGAGCGCTGGAAGTTTAGGAAAACAAACAACAGATACAACACATCAAGAGGTGGGCGTGGTTAACCTTTATAATCTCTGTTGCCATTTTAGGTGAGGACTAGACTGTGAAGTCTATTCCTTGTATCTCCGTACACGCCAGGCATTCCATAACTTCCATGGGCGGCGAATCCTGACAACCGTCTCCGTGACAACCTGGGTTTCACCGATCAGGTTCTGGCCTGGCTGACCTCTTTCCTCTCTGATCGACCCTCCCAGGTACAACTTGGGTCCTTTCTATCTTCTATCTCCCTTTCTACCTGTGGTGCTCCCCAGGGGTCTAACCTCTCACCCTGGCTTTTCAACCAGTACCTGGCAATGCTCGCCTACTGCCTTTCCATTTTCTGCTCTAATTTTCAGAGCTATGCTGATGACACCCAACTCATTTTCAGGCTTCCTTCAGCCACCTCCTCTTCTTCCCTCATCTCTGATTGCCTAATTGCCATCCAAACTTGGTGCACCGCCAACAATCTCTGTCTAAATGCCAACAAGACTGAGAACCTCCTCATTGGTACCCATTCACCATCCTTTCCCCTCTCCCTCCCTCTGGTCGATCTCCCTTGGCCCTCCTCCTATCCCTACCTGTGAGACCAAGAACCTTGGGGTCATCTTTGACTCCACACTTTTCTTCTCCTCACACATCTCTAACATCTCTAAAAAGTCAAACTTCTTACTGCACCTCCTCAGAGGTACTCTGCCTTTCCTCTCTTCCCCTCAAAAGCATACTGTCTCCCGAGCTCTGGTTCTCCCTAGGTTGGACTACTTGCTAAATCTACCTGCCTCCACTCTCCACCCTTTACAACTAATCCAGAACAGGACAGCGAGAATTGTCCCTGGCCTCAAGCCCTGAGATCGTATCTCACCACCTCTGAAATCCCTTCATTGGCTCACTGTGGATGCAAGGATTAAATTTAAAATCTGCATTGTCCACATGCTTTCTCGGGCCTGGGTCCAAAACACCTTCAACTATCCCTCTGTAAATACCTCCCCTCTCGAGCCCTTTGCTCCTCTACATCTAACTCCCTCAGGGTCAGTCGTTTTGCAAAGAAACGAGCTGGGGGTAGATCTCGGTCTTCGGCTGGGGCCTCCCTTTGGAACAGCCTTGCTGCCACCTTGAAACATGAGGAGAACCATCTCTGGTTCCGGAAGCACCTCATGACCTTCCTCTTCGCTTCTGCCTTTGCCCCTCTTCTCCCCTTATGATCTGTTTTCTGTCTCGGCACCACACACCTGTCCACCCTCTGTCCTTTGGGCCCAAGTACCTGCTCACCATGCCACTCTCCTGCACTGGCTCCGGGCCACCCCCTGCACTGGGGTCTGTATCTGTACCCATACAGCCCCCACCCACTTCTCTTCTGCACGTATCAGATATACCATATCTGGTTAACCTAGCACTTGCCACTTGCTGGCTGCACTACCACCTTTATTTATTTGTTTTATTTATTTATTTATTTATTCTGTTTCACTCGTCTGTTCCGCACTTTCCACCTCTCCCCCCTTCCATGCACTTTCCCCCTTTTCCCATGCACTTGCGCATTCTCAATGTCACTGGGCCTAGTAAGATCGTTGGTTTTGTTCTCCCCTGTTCCCCTCCCTATGCCTGGACGTGCTCTGAAACACTTGAGTACGAGCGTGATATAAATAAAATATCATATCCATCTGCGTGTATTATATCACCCTCCTAAAGTAGCTCACAATCTTATATAAGCATTCTTAAACTTGAAACTACCAACCTTAACTCCTCGAAACTGAACCTTAATTCTGGGAGATTTTAATTGAGTTTTTAATAACATTACAGATTCTTCTGTCCATGGAGTTTGGTGGTTCTGTGTGAAAATATCGTCAGCAAAATGCAGTCATGTGAATAAGTTGCAAAAAGTATTCTGCACAAGCAATGTAAAGTGTGAAAATTTCACCAGTGATAACTTCGACAAAAAAACGATTTTTAAACTCTCAAAAGTAAAACACTGAAATCCTACCACTGACCCAAGACACATCCCTCCACAATCACACTACCCCTAAACATGATCCTAAATGCAATCCTTCTTCTATCCATTACCCCAAGGCTTTCCCTAAACCTAGCACTTCAGCGCTCCATAGCACCTTATATGCATGTCACAGAATATACAACACATAAAATAAATATTTAGAAAAACAACAGTGACCCAAATTCCAACCCCATCATCAGCCGTCCACAAATTCCATGGCCCTTGCCTTAACCCAAAGCCTTGCTCTAACACCAACCTTAGCTAACCTTAGCCTTAGCCTAACCTAAATTCCAACATTTACCTGAACCCTTACTCACTCTAACCTCTAGGTTTATCCTAACCCCTACCCTATCACAACATCACCAGCCCACCCCAAAATCCATATCCCTTTGACTCTAACCAAACATTAATCTAGCCTTAACGTAACCCCTACTTTACACCTTAACATTCACCCTGGATTGTCCTCTCACTCAGTTGCGGGTCCTAGGGATGGGCGCAAGGTTGCTGCCCTCAGAGTTTGTGCAATTGGTGAAAGATGTACGTTTTAATGAAAAGCACACACCCATCTTTCACCTAGCGCAGTGCCTCTGCTGCAGCATGATCTTTCATTCGCACCAGCTGTGGCAGTGTGTAATAATGTTTTTGCGCATGCGTTGCTGACCAGGCTGGGGAGATGATATGGCCTGCACAGGGACACGCCCCATGCCAAGAAGGCTTTCTCGATGTTTTGCTGCACTGAGCCCAGTGCTGTGGCAGTGCGCAAGCCACATAAAGCTTTTCAATTCGTGGCCAGCAAGGCATTAGTGGTCAAGCCCCGCTGTTTCTCTGAATCTAGGCAAATAGCGCATGATTGTAACAACATCAACCATCTATGGCTGACAGCAGACCTTGTCCATTCTAAAGCCAGAGTCTGCTACCAGCCATTCACACGCCCGTACTCCATTGGCTGCTTTGAGCCAATGGAAACAGAATGTTTGCTGTGCAGAAGTGGGCCTTTCAGGCCCTGATTTTGTGTGTGTGATCACGTGCAGGAGAAGACCGAGCCAGCCAGAATTGGATGAGTCGTCATGGGCACCGAGCAGCCTCCTTCAAAGACCCCCAGAGCCTCTCTGCTGAGAAGGAGAGTGGAGTTGGAGGGCTGCCAAAAAAACCCTGTGTCACATCCACACAATCCTCATGCAGATATTTTAAGCACTCTTCATGCAAGTAGTCGTCAACCTTCGGGCCCTAAGTGTACATCGCATGTAAGCCTTCAGAATCGATCTCTTAAAATAAACATCTCTGCCACCTTGCCCATTAAATATTTCCTATCATTTCCATTAAAAATATCTCAGGGTCTACAAGTGCCTAACTGCATTTGAGATGTCTGAGTTAAATCAAGGCCCTATTCATGTTACGCTCATCTGGTTCCCACAGGGGCGTCGATCGGACCCGGACAGCTGCGGTCTCCACCAACGTGATGCGTAGTGCAGAGATGACAGTCTGGACTGGCCCGCCTAATCTTGTCTGCTGGACTCGTAGAAGTATTCTCCTGCAATGGAGAAAGGAATTTAGCCACCCGTGGACTTTAGTGATGGCCCCCCAACTGTTCTCGTTCTCCCCACTAATCACCTCCGACATCCCCTCTTGGCAACCTCACCTTATGTTTTTAAATGATGAGCTCTCCATCCCGCATGGCATGCAGGGGCGCCTAGATACCAGTTACTTCACTGGTTTGAAGGTACTGGAGGAGTTCCGGAGGAATATTGACTCCAGTGTCTATAAAGTTCAAAGAGTTCAATATGTCCGATGTTCACTCTTGATCCATTCCCTCGTTAGGTTGCAGCTGGGTCCAAAAGAATATTGCCTGGAGGCAGCTGATGGCGTTCAGGTAAGAGTCTGTATTACCAAACACTGTCTGGTAAAAGTTGCATGAGTTTAACTTGCTGTTTTCTCTACCTTTATAGGTGCAGCATAGGAAGATGCAGCGAATTGAAGGATAATACCTCCGGTGGTAAAGCAGGTAAGCCTATGGTGGCAAGAGATTGTCTTTGTCGGTTTTCTCTGCTCACCTTGTTATTCCTTTTGTTTTGCCCCCAGGTGCTGGGTTTCGACGAAGAAAATGATGGAGGCAGCGCTGAGTCGAAAGATGCGGTGGACTGGTGAGTATAACGTGGCGTTGCTGCTGGCGAAGCGACGCGTGCTGAAATAATGTCCTTTTCAGGCTCGGAGCTGTGCTGGGTCCGGAATCAGGTAAGGAATCAAATAATGTCCGTGATCTAACCTCTTCTCCTTTCTTTTCCTTTTGTCTAGAAGCTCCGGATTCGAGGCGGGCGTGGCAGAAGACTTGATGCTGACTTGCAGACACAGTGAGCGTTACGCTGCTGGATGCAGAATAACACAAAGCATGGGCTGCTGTTCAGGCGTGTTTAAATAGCCTGCAAAGTAGTCCCAGGTAAGAAGTTCCCCAGAACCACACCCGAGTGAAAAATAGTCCCTGTAATAAAATAGTCCCATCCAGGCCTCATGTTGGCTTGGACTAATTTGCAGCATGGTCTGCATAAGGTAAGTAAAGTCTATGAGCCTGGCGCCTAAGGCACCAGGACTGAATCCAAACAGCCCCCAGCCGGGGCTGTTGGGGTTTTAATAAGTATCTGGATGCCTGCTCCCGGGGTTGATGGACTCGATCCGGATGCCTGGGGGTAGGCTTCATGACATTCATTTGATTTTCATGCACCAATTGTCTGGATTTTGTGTGTTTCTGCCGGCCCTCAGTAGAACAGTAATTGCAACAATACTGAGAAAGAAAACTGAATGCATTTTCCTCTGCTATATGTGCTGCTACCACGTGTTTTACTGCAATATTCGTTTTTATTTATTGAGTTGTGGCCCGCCAATATGGCTGCCCCCTTGTGGCCCAGGCATCTTTGTTGATGAGCCTGGCCTGCTCCTGCTCCCATTGGCTAGCCCTGACTACAATAGCCAATCGACTCAACCTGGGAGGTGGGAGGTGGCCTGTGTGCCCTAAGGCCCGTTTAGAAAGCCCTGTTTTTCCCTGTCTCTACCGGTACGTGTGCCGTGCGATGACCCATGACCTTTTCTACCCTCTTACCGTGGCTACATGAATAGCTCAAGAGCCGACCCCTTCTAATGACTTCATCGATATCCGGATTTGTCCCCTTCCTTTACCATTCACTGGTCGTCGAGAAAGAAAAAGTACTACCTGACAACCATTGTGACTGTCGCTCATTGATCTGCAACGCTGCACTGCATCCCAGGTTCATCACCATGCGTATTTGCTAAATAATGCATTTTTACACTGCCTTCCCTCTACCTGAAAGTTCTTACACTTGCTCTTTGTTCTGAATCATTGTCTCAATGTTACAATGCTCATGCTCGACTACTACACCCATAGACCATGACATTCTGTACCATCCCTCAGATGCCTCCATACGCATGACTTACTGGTTACATACTCTGCAACTTGACCTTGGCTCCACCAAACCTACTGTTTTGTTTGCCTTAATATTGCACTTTACTTCTAATGTCTACTAGCTTGTCCTAGCTTGCGTCCCACATGTTCTCCACCTTCCTGTAACTGTTCAATTTGATAATGTTGATGTAGCACTCAGCACCATGAGGTGAGGCTTATCTAAAATGTTTGTTTAAAACTAATTCGCATTTTACCTGCTTGACACTGTATACTTTGATATAGAACCCGTAGCATAAGGTGAGGCTTATCCTAAGTGTATGTTTAAAACTAATTTGCACTTTACTTGCTTGACACTGTATACTTTGATGTAGCCCCCCAGTACCATGAGGTGAGGCTTTTCCAAAGATGCTATGACTGTAACCTGTATTTCTTTGCGCATAAATAATGTAATCAATCTCATAATTCAAAGGTGCCCAGATACCTCTGGTTTTGAGCGCTATATAAATGACTAAATAAATAAATAGAGCGCACACCCTCCAGGAGACATACAAGCTACTTATAGGTTGCAAAGATATGAAAGTACAGGTTAACTTGCTGCTTCATATAGATTACTAGAACTGTGCCATTGTGTCACTCAGTTACCATTTGAGACACGCCACCTATTCAGCTACTGGCACATGGGATGCATAGCGAATTTGCTTGCAATGTGTATTTGAAGGTGCGCAAGGCGTCACAATTATCCACATTTGTTGAACAGCTCATAGCGATATTTTGCACCAACGACAACAAGGCCATTGCAAAGTGGCATTGCCAGAAAGGAGGAAATCCCATAAAGATGTTATTAGCAAACTATGTAGCCACCTGTGTTGAGGGGGCTTAGTGCGTTGGAATGTGAATGCTCTGAGTTTTGAAACTTCAGAGTAGCCAATATGAAGCTGCCAAATCCAAATCTACAAAAAATATTGAAAGCTAACAAATCGGTTTGTATTCTAGTAAAAGAAATGTGCGAGGTGGTAGCAGCAGAGCATATGCCTACGCTGACAGAGGCACAGAAACCCAAAGACGCCAGAGACACAGAAACCTAGAGACGCCAGAAACCCAAAGACACCAGAGACACAGAAACCTAGAGACCCCAGAAACCCAGAGATGACAGAGACACAGAAACCCAGAGATGCCAGAAACACATAGGCACCAGAAACACAGAAACACAGATTTGCCAGAGACACAGAAACCCAGAGAAACATAAACACAAAGACGCCAGGGACGCAGAAACCCAGACGCCAGAAACACAGAAACACTGAGACACCATAAACACAGAACCCCAGAGATGCCAGAAATACAGAAACACAGAGAAGCAAGAAACCCAGAGATTCCAGAAATAAAGAAACCCAGAGACGACAGAAACCCAGAGATGCCAGAGACACAGAAACCCAGAGATGCCAGAGACACAGAAACCCAGAGACGCCAGAAACCCAGAGATGCCAGAAACCCAGAGTCACCAGTGACACAGAAACCCAGACACACCAGAAACACAGAAACACAGAGACGCCAGCGACACAGAAACCCAGAGACGTCAAAAAAACAGAAGCCCAGAGATACCAGAAACACAGAAACCGAGAGACGCAAGAGACAAAGAAACCCAGAGACACCAGAAACACAGAAACGCAGAGACGCCAGAGACACAGAAACCCAGAGACACGAGAAACCCAGAGACGCCATAAACCCAGAAACCCAGAGATGCCAGAGACACGGAAAACCATATGTGCAAAATCTAAAACAACAGTGAATGCAGCAGTTACTCCACGACATGTAAATTCAAACCTTTTGCAAATAAAACATTTGTATTGTGTCATGGTGAAGTTGGTGTGGTGACCCGAGATCTCAGACAATAGGTATTTTTCACCTACCATCATCATGAAAAGGGCATCTGGCGGAGGGACGTCACTTGCCAAAAGAACAGTGTTAATTTCATCTGCTATCAAAAATTGGGTTTTTTGACGTGTCTCATGAAACTTGCAAGAGGTGACCACCATCTTTTTGGTTAAATGGGAAGCTTGTCAATGTATTTATTTATTTATTTAGTCATTTATATAGCGCACATAACCCAGAGGCATCTGGTCGCTTTGTGCTTAAGAATTTGGTTACAGTAGTTACTTGTAGCCACATAGGTTACAGTCATTGCATACAAGGGTCAGGTAGGTAGAAGATTACAAATTGCAGCGCTATCTTTCGTTAGTTACTGGTCATATGAAGCGGTAGATAGTTACAATAGTTACAATAATTACAGGCAGCCTATGAATTGAGTGAGTAAGAGGTGGAATACAGAGGATACATACAGGATCCATGAGTAACAGCTGTTGGCTGCCTGTGAGACCACCAACGTTGAGTTAGAGGAGGTCTTGGGTGAACAGCCAGGTTTTGAGGCCTTTGCGGAAGGACCATAGTGATGGGTCTGCCTTCAAGGCTAAGGGCATGTAGTTCCACAGTTTGGCCGCAAACACTGGGAAGCTGGAGCCACCCGATTTTTGTCGTCTGAACCTGGGGATAGCGACCAGGCCGGTGTAGGTAGAGAAGTTAGGTCTATTGGACTGGGTTTTCGAGACTTGATTTATCAGGTATGATATGATATGATAGTTTATTTATATAGCACCTATACACAATGGGCCTCATTACGACCCTGGCGGTAAGGGGTTTACGCCAGCGTTAGCTGCGCCGACCCCTTACCGCCAATTACGAGGTCCCTTAGCGCCATGGCGCTTTTAACACCTGCTTTTAGCAGGTGTTAAAATCCATGGCGCTAAGGGACCATGGAGTTAATTACGCCACCGTAATTTACGGTGGCGTAATTAACGCCTTCCCCACTCCCATTATGCCCTATGGGGCAAAAATGGGAATGGGGAAGGGTAAATGGGGATTGGGGACTTACCGCCCCGCCAACCTCGGAATGGGGCGGTAAGTCCGCCAACCACCATGGCGTAAACGTAGTTTACGCCATGGTGGTAAAGTCACGGCCCAGGCGGTAACTTACCGCCTGGGTCGTAATGAGGCCCAATGTGTTTCAAAGCTCTTCAAGGCAAGGGAGGGAACAAGGGAAAATACAATGACATTCTTACAGGCATTGAACAGTAAGGATGTGAAATTAACTATCGTACTCGGCCTGACGACATTTCAGATAGTGCAAGAGCTAAGACATAGATAAGGAAGGGAGGGGGAGAGTGGGAAGGAAGTGGAAACAGACAGGCGACTACCGTACTAGGGCTGATGACATTTCTGGTAGAGCCGGAGAAAAACAAAAGGTGAGAGAGAGGGGTGCTGTAAGTGACTCCAATCTAGAAATCCAACTAAGTCAATGCCTGGTCTGGGATGCCCAATGGAAGCCCTTATTTATATATTTTTATAACAAGTTCATAAATCTGGATGATGAACCCTTATATAACGCCCCTCTCTGAATCCCCCTGACCTCACTGAGCAAAGAAGTAGGTTTGTTTTGCAAATTAAAAGATTTATTTGAAAAAATAAACAATATATATATATATATATATATATATATATATCACACTTTTATGAATAAATTAATATTTGATAGTACACTTATGAATATAATGTTGATCAACAATGGGTAATGTCACAGTAGCACAATTCTTTAATTACTTAGGAGTTGGTATAGAAAGGATAAGGTAGCAGAGGTTACTTTTATGGTTTCAAGGAAAAGCAATGATGGAAAGAATGCAGCACAGAAATAAACTGATATGGTTTCAACAAGAGATAATATGATCACTTTTCCCCTTGTGGCAATTCACTCCCCCCCTGATGCCACATAAAAAGATGGAAGGAAGAGCACACAGTTTTCAGGAATACAATCAAAATGCAATTAAAATTCCAGTTCCCCCCTAGCAAGCCTAGAGCAACCGGTATGTTTTTAAATAGGCAAAAATACTTTTAAATGTGATTTGCAATGAAGTGAAAAATATGCTAAAAATGATTTTAATTCCCTATAGGAGATTCAAGGTAGGTGACAGCTACTTTGAATTAGTTCAGGTCAACACTAGCAATTATTCAGGAATGATTATCAGATTGAAAACGAATTTCAGCAGTTGCGAGCAAAAGACAGCTATTTTTTAACATGTGGTGAGATTGAGCTAGTTTGCAATTCGTGGCACTTTTTCCGAGTGTGTCGATCGCAATTACGGAAAAACTCTAAGGAGTTGGAATGTCATACGGTTCAAAAGATACAGACGTTTTTGTGGAGGTAGATTTTCAGAAATGAAGTAAAGATTCAGAATGACAAATGACACTTTCACAGCTTTGAAACCACAGAATGGACACACGATTTCCATGCAGTTCTGGACAGCTTGAAATGGTTTGAATTAGATTATTTTAAACTAAGAGATTGGTTTGCACAGTTCTGGCTGAATACTCACTCCTAATTTTGGGCTGGAATAGGCTGTCACTGGTTCTGCTCACAGCGTGGCCTCTGGTCTGGGTCTGGCACTGCACAGCGGTCTGGTCTGGTCTGGTCTGCTATCGGAACTGCACAGCGGTCTGGTCTGGTCTGCTATCGGCACTGCACAGCAGTCTGGTCTGGTCTACGGTTCTGGATACAGCTCTGCTTTCTGGGTCTGGTTCTGGCACAGCGGTCTAGTCTGGGTCTCTGGTTCCGGTAAAAGATCTTGGCAAAGAAGCAGAAACAGCACAGCCCAGCTGTTTTATTCTGATGTGCCCCTTGGAAGTCTAGGGTAAAATCAGTTTGCAAGATTGGAAGGCCAGCTGAGAAGAGTTCAGCTTGCAGTAGGCCCTCTGCTTCAAAGTTCTGGAATCTGGAGTCTGGTTTTCTTGTGCAGATTGTCCCGTCAATGTTCAGGTGATGAGTGAATCTGGAAGTCTTTTACTAAGGCTTGCCATCCTTACTTATAGCAGAAATTGCATCACCAAAATGGGTGTGTGCGTGGGCATAACTAAGCCTCCCCTCACAACTTATCATTGGCCAATTTCTCCTCTCTCCCTTGATTGGGGGAATGAAATGGACTGTCATGGTGATGAGGTATGTTTATGGGTCAGAGAATCCTCCCCTTGTCACTTTGCACACAAATCTATTTTTGATTTAAATGCATATTTATCTATGTACAATTTTTCTAATATTATATGTCCAGTTAACATATTTTCTGTAGCGCCAAACCCTGTCTTTGTAAGATGTTGTGTCCACTTCTGACAGAATTCTGCCCTTTTCATCCAGAACACAATATCTACATTTTTCCAGAATTTACACAAATGTGCGCAAGGAATATGGGCATCAGATGATGAAGTGTCAGATTTTTAACATACAGACATTTGGAGTAATACCCTATTTTCCGCTACTACCCCCCAGAACATACCACAGAGTCCTAACACCTCTTAAAATGTGCACAGAAAAATCACAGGAATAATGATATTATTTATATAATTTTGACAATTGTGTTCTATGAATTATCCATCTTTTTAAAATTATGCTTTAGCCGAGATGGGTGTGGTTAAGTCCCAAAGCACATGGGGGAATTTCTGGTTTGTCCACTTCCTCCAAGCTCAGCTGGCTCTCAGAGGCCGTGCCCCTCCCAGTTCCTCCCAGTTCCTTCCAAGAGGAAGCCATTTACGACCTCCTGATTTAGCAATTGCTTTGAGCCAAGGGAAGTTCATTGTTCTGTTTCCCTGCAGTCCCAGGTACCCCTCCCCTGATTCAATCAGAGAGGTGTAATCTCCTTTTGGTGGGGGCAGCAGAATGCAGGCCAGGCCTGTGAATGCAGTTTCTGAGCAAGTTTCAACTCCTGTCAGGGGTAGTTGCCGGGCAGAATTCAATCCCTTTAAGCCAGGCTTCAGCCAAATGTCACTTTTGTTCCAATTTTTCTTCATTCAAATCAAACTTACAATTTTTACACATGTAGCTAGAACGCTGATTCTAAGTTCAAAACTATGACATTTAAACAGTTGCAACCTATGTGAAACTCAAAAGTAGGTCACTCATTTATTTTAAACATTTCGATTTTAGTGGCTTTAAATCCAATTTCACTTGAGCTGCTGACATCCACAGCTCAGCCGGTTTTGTTATGAACATTATTTTAGGCTCTTCATCTTTCCAGATTTTGTATGCATACAAGACTTCATTCTACCAGACGTCTGCTGGTGTTCAGTAAGATTTTTGAATATCTTGCAATGTTTGAAATAGGCATTTTGAGCTTGCATTCAGAGAAACAAAGGTGATTTCAAAGCGCTTTTTGAGCTAACAGGCGCTGCTGTTTTTCCTTTGGCACCACGTTTCACTCATGGCACTTCTGGCCCATCACGCTCGCACTGGTGGGTGGCAGGTCAGGCGACCATTTTGGTGTGCGCAAAAACTGCACGCTTTCCCTGGATTCTGGTGCAAATGTGGGCTTTTCAGCCATCTTGGATTTTCTAAACCCACAGCACCAAATGTTGCAGCATAATAACTCGAACATGGGTCAATACACCTGACAGTGCAGAAAGGTAGGAGAGGAACAAAACAAGCGACTATCATACTAGGCCTGGCGACATTTCAGATAGTGCTGGAGGGGCTGTGGGGACGAAAAAAACAGTAAGGTGAAGTGGGAGAATGGAAGACCAGGCTCCCGTCCTTCACCTCTCGCGCTTGGCCTAGAGGATCACGGCCCAGACACCCGCCGCGAGAAGAGTTTGTCCATTTACCAGAGGACCAGGTACCCTGGTACAGGAACATACGGATGTGTCCATCTGCCTGCCCAACAGCCCGCACTGGCCATGCCGACACCTGCGGTTCGGATCAGCTAGACTAAAATCCACACGTCGTTAGAGATGCCATGACGACCTAGACAACGGGAAGCACTTCTGTATGAATATACACACTGAACATTTCCACACCAATCTACACGAAGAACATACTCAGTGCTCTGACGTAGGCGACAGGCATATTCACGGACGTGCATCTTTATTATTTTTACATAGGCTTTCAGAATGCAGAAACGCAAGACGCATCATGAGCTCATTTATAACGCTTGCTCACGCTTCTCTTGAAACCCATTACCACCATAGAAGTATAATGGAAACACGATACTGGTCATGGAAATATATGCTATTATAACCTAAAAGCACCTATGCACCAAACGGACAAATTATGCACCAGGCCCAAGTAGGCCTCAACCAAGAGCTCCCGTGGACATTAACAAAGCACGAGTCAGGTTGCTGATCCTGCAGAAAGAACCCAGTGGAGCAACCAGCCAAGGTCGTAATGTTGCAAACTCACATTCCAAGAACAAATCATCAAAGGCACGATGTTGCAACCTCGCACTCCGCGCCCCAACGATAAAGTCACGCCGGCAAATTAAACCAGACGCGCAGTAGAAAAAGCAATATTAATTGTGCAGAATTCTGCCTCTTTCACGGTCCCTCCCCACGTGACCAAGCCGAACCTGACGAGATGCCAAAGCCCAGGAGAAAAAAGGCGTCTGGGTCCCTCGCTACGAGACACAGGCCGATACACTTGAAAGGCTCAATGGACATCTGCTACAGTGGGAGCGGTCAGCCTTCCACCTATGAATAAATCCTCACATTGTCTGCACGTACCCATATTGAAACATTGTTGCAATCACAGGTACACCGAGAGCTGGGAACAACGGTGGTCCCAGGCTGGGAAGCTCACGGGTGCACCAATCAGAACATGGGGCTCTTATCTCAGACGTCAGTAATATTAGCCAATCCTCAGGAGTCTTCATGTAACAATTCTTATGTATCTAATTGTAGGGACAACCCAGATATACCACCTGACTACACCTTGTCCACTAATATCATTCTCTATATGTGTACTATACTAACCCTACCACTCGAGCAACCAATTAAGAGTGGCGATAGGTTTTTTGTTAACTTTTTGAAGTGACGCAAGTAGCGCGTCATAATGCAGTAAAAAGGGCCTGCGAGCCCCACGATTGTGTGTGTGTCAGGACGAACGCGTACGCTCCTTGACCCATCCCTGCCGTTTTGTATAAATAAACAGCAGAGTCACCTTGCTCCTTGTGTGTGTCTCATACTCTATCTCATCTGGGATATACGGGAGGAGTTGGGGCCTCCCTGCCCGGAGGTCTGCGGACGGCCCGGCCGACCCCGGCAGAATTTCCCCCCGACAAGTTGGAGGCACTGCTGAGATCTGTTTAAGATCGACTTTTATTTTTAATTTTTCCAGGCACTCCCGTTGCGAGGAGGCCCGGCGGCGCGGCCCCCTCTGCCGTTGCCCCCTTCTGAGGACTACAGGACCATCGCGGAGCTGCGAGAGGACCGGACAGCGCAATCCGGATATTGGCCCTCGGGAGCCGGTTGAGAAGTATCCCGCCCGCGGTCGGCGAGTGTCCAGACGTGGTCCAGACGAGGGGAGGTGGCGAGCCGCTTGGAGGGGTGCACGCAGTCGAGCGGCCCTGCATCGAGAGAACTTGGTGAGCATGACACGCACAACAAGCAATGCGAAATTGTGAGGGAGGGGGAGGAAGTAAATAAGGGAGGAGGGAGGTGTTGTACAGATGCGCGGCGAAGGTTTAAACAACTTAGTGTTGCTAATGGAATGAATGGTAGCGAAACGAGTGCGAGAGCAATCGGCTACGTCACGAGAAAGAGGGGGGCGGAGCACGAAAACATCACATGCGACCGCTCGTAAGACACTGATTGGCCTAAGTCGCGACTACGTGTGAGGGTGGGTGTGTGTGGTTTCCTGCGATTTGACATTTATTGATCAATGAGTAGATGAGGTTCCCTATTGTTCGAGCAAGAAACTCGATAGGTAGATGACGTTTCCCTGTGGGCGGTAGCTAGTTACATAGTTGCCCAAAACGGAAGATAATTGGCTGGTTAAGCCCTCCTGTTGAGGGGCGTATCACACGCGAGGCGACGCAGCGTGCGCAGTCCGGTTATATTATTGATGAGATTACCTTGTTCCAGGAGAGACAGGAAGACAGCTGTAGGGTTAGCGGGGTAGATTGCAAGTGTATTTTGAACTTAAAGAACATAACAAGAATGTACCAGTAGCTCGAAGAAATCGGTGACGTCACCAGTAGGGATTTAATAGGATATCGCGAGCACAAGGAACTTTGGGTTTGAGAGTGGTGGGGAAGAGAAACATGATAAAGGAGCTGATACGGAGATAAACTATAAACCAGTGGATCGAAAGAGAAGAAGGGGAAAGGGGCGTGGCTGCGCACGGAGAACGCCGGCCACGGCAAGTGTAAAAGGGGGAGGAGAACGGAGAAACAGGACGACTGTATAAGATCATCGTAAGGGGTACGCAGCCGCAGGGGGCTGCGTGCGCTTCGGCCGCAGGGGGCCGTAGGGGAAGGAATATAATATAACATCATATTTATTATTATTGCATAATTTGTCAAAGGATTGTCGTAAGTCCCCACACTTGCGGGGCGAGGTAAGCAATACAAGGTTGTATATTGTAAACTACTAGTAAGGGGAAGGGTAACAAGGGGAGTGCAACTATGTCATACGGGAGAGGGTCGGGAGGGTGGGGGAACACCCTCACTACCCCACTACAACACATATGCACCACACTGCCACCACATAGGGAGAAGTTAATTAAGTACAGCATAGAGTGGACCCAGGGGACAGACAACAAAATGTTAACACCATGGCCGCCTAATGGTAGTTTCGATCCATATGCCCAACATTCACTACTAAACCATCTGCACAATACATACAAGGGGAAGAAGTTGGCAAACCATGTGGAGGTGTTTAACTTATGGAGGATGTTCCAGGGGTCTCGACCAGGACCAAATGGAATGTTCACTATGGGGGAAACACCGGAAGAAAAGGAGATTAAGAAAGAAGGAACGGATGGGGAAAAGGAGTGCGAAAGCACAAAGAATACGGGGAACGAAAGACAGGGAGGAGAAAAGATTAATAAATCAGACGACATAAAAAAGGAACCGAGCAATGAGATACCCATAACACCGGGAGTGAAAACAGAGGGAGGAGGGTTGTACCCTTTAAGAGAATTAGGAGAAATAGAAGGACAGTTCAGGGCGGCTGAAGGATACTCAAACCCGGCATACAGCCCTCCACCATATGTGGCTCATGGGAAGATACCAATGGGGGAAGGGAGGATTAGAGAAGAGCAGACTGTAGAGATAGGAAACGATGAGTGGGTAGCTGCACAGATATTATTGAAATTACGAGGCTCACTAACTGGAGAAGAAAGGGAGGCGGTAAAGAGAACAAACGAGGATAGTGCCAGAGAGAGTGAAATGAGGGGAGAGGAGCTACTACGGCAGAAGGAAGAGATTTTGGAGGAAAGATTAGCAAAACTAAGGGATGAGCAGAATGAACTGATCAAACAACTTGAGAGGGAGGAAAGAGAGAGAGTGAGGAAAAGGAAAGAAGGTAAGGACGAATTGGAAAAATTAAGGGAACGAAGTGAGGAGCAAAAGAGAGAAGCTGAAAGGGTAAAAGCAGCAGCAGATAGGGTATCAAGAGTAGTGCTGAGAGAGAAGAAGAAGGAAGAAGAAGAAAAGGAAAAGGAAATGGAAATATGGAGGAGGAGGATAATATCAGAGACAGCTAAGAAATATGAAGAGGGGAAGGTAATAGAGAGTATAGTAGAAAGAGAAAGGGTGAAATGGGAAAGGAAGAAAGAGGATGAAAGGATATTGGAACAGATGAGCAACGAAGTAATGGAGGAATTGAAAAGAAAAAGGGAGGAAAATAGTAGGGAAATGGAGGAGAGAAGTGAAGGAGGAAGAGAAGGGAGGAGTAGGGAGAGTGAAAGATGGGGAGATGTATATAAAAGTAGAGAGGTAGCAACAACATCAGCACTAGGGGGAACAGTTGGTAACAACGAAAAGGGAGAAAGAGACCTAATAGACTTAAAAACAGTAACAATAAAAGGAAAAAAGGCAGAGTGGGGGGTGCAATTTATGAATGATTTTTGCAGTGAGGAGGAAGGAGGAGTGGAGAAGGATGGAAGAAAGAGTGAAAGGGAAAGCTTAGATAAACTATACCTCACTAGAACAAACATAGATTCGCCCTGGATGAGTAGAAGATGGGAGGAGCTGGAGAGAAGTAAGGAGGAAGTGAAAAGAATAGGGGAAACACAAACCAATGAAACCACGCCACCCACATCCCCATCACGCCCTCCCACGTCACACCCTACATGTTCAACCACCGCACGCTCTCTGCACAGAATAAAGCTCGCGCCCTTCATGAACGAACTTACACCTTATGCATGTCGGCTTAGGGACCTCCCTAGTCGCAGGCAAGACAGACAAATAAACATACCCATATTGAACACAGGAAATGATGAAAAAAGGGGAAAGGAAGAAGAGGGAGGTAGGAGCAGAGGTAGTAAGGAAGAATTTGAAGTAGTAAAAGAAATGGGGGAAGAGGAGGGGTGTGAAGACTCAATATTATGGAGCGTAAAGGGTGACACAAGACAGAATTTAATGCCACTGCTGGAGAGAGGAGGGGTTAGACCACAGTATGTACCTTGGAAACATACGGATAAGGAAAATATAAAATGTAGGCTCCCATCACTAAGTGGAGGTGCGGGTAAGTGGATATATGAAATGGAAAAACACACCGCAGGACAGAAACTAGCAGTAGGAGATGTGAAGGGCCTGTTAATATCAATATTAGGGGATAGAGCGGATGACATTTGGAAAAGAGCGGGATTCCATGGGGTAACAATAACGAACACATCGCATGATGGGGCACCATTTGCAAACTGCAGACATGCGCTATGGCAGGCACTGAGAGTGCAGTACCCAGACACATCAGACATAGGAGCCATTACTTCCCGTAAGATGGGTGAAAATGAGGATCCTGTTGATTATATCCAGGATATTCAAGAGAAGTGGCGCATGGAAACTAGAGAACAATGGGACAAAACACCAGCCATATTTTATCATATACTAGTACAAGGGCTCCCAGAAGGAGTTCAGAAACAACTAAAGAAAGTAGTGGGGATGGAAGCAAAACCATGGCCAGAAATACAACTGACTATAGTACATCACTGCAGGACATGGCAAGGAAAAATGAAACAAAAGGAGGAGGACAGGAAAACAGAAGAGGCCAAATTAGTACAGAAAAAACTTACTAAATACACAATGGAAGGGGCACTAATAACTACGCCCACACCAATGGCCCAAAGCCCAACGCAAGTAGTGGCTGCACAAGATCCCGCTCAAATAGCGCCTCCACAAGGTGTAATACAGCAAGTGCCGCCTCTGCAATTACACGCACCAAACATGGGAGGAGGGTACCCAATGCAAGGAACTGGGTATTATAGTTATAACAGAGGGAGAGGAGGGTTTATGAGGGGGAGAGGATATGGATATAATACCCAACAACAGGCTGGGGGACTTAGAAATTACTACCCCACAGGGCAACCCGTATACCAGGACAACACAGGGAGCTTCCCATGGCAAAGCAGGGAACCACCCGTGTGTTGGAGCTGCGGACTATTAGGACACATGTCACGTACATGTAGGGTCAGGCCAGGAACACCAGCATGGAATGAACAAGCACAACATAGAACCTCACAAGAACAGCAGGGCATACAACAACAGCAGATGTCACGACAAGGGAGTGACCAACAACAACAAACACAACAGCCACAAACCTATTCACTGCCACAACAACAAATAACACAGCAACTGACGCCGCCACAACAACAAGTGGCGTTAATACAACCACCACCCCAAACTCAACAAACACAATTGGGTGGGGTGACGGTGTTGGGACACAACCCTTACACAGGGAATGGCCAATCATTGTACCCCCAATAGGTCAGCCCACAGACGGCCTTGGTGTGTCCCATCCTGTCAGTAACACCTAATAGTGCGGAGGAACCACGCATAGAGGTAACGATAGGTGACAAAAAATTATCATTCCTTGTTGACACCGGGGCAACCCGGTCTTGCATAAGGGAAGGTAAATTTAAGATGTCAGGCGAAGCCATGAACACCCAAGGATTTTCTGGGGCTAAAGGGTTGGTTCCATTTACTGATAACGTTCCCTTATCTATTGGAGATTATGATCTGTCAGTCCCACTTTTGTATTATAGTGCCTCACCAGTAAATATACTGGGGAGAGACATAATGAACAGGCTGAATATGACGATCTCCTTTACAGAGGATGGCATAATTTGCTCTACTCCAGGGATTAACATGCTCGCAGCACGACAGATTTTGCAAGCATACTGTGGACAGATAGCGATTAGGGCGGAGCCAGTAGATGGCGAGCTATTCCAGTATGGCACAGACATGGCATTTGCATGGATGCCAGGGATAGAAGGGAAAATATGGAGGAGGCCAGCAGCCTATCTGTTCCGACCAGAAACACCAGTTAATGAACTGGAAGGGAAGGTGTTTGTAATGGACATTGAGAGCATTATTGCAACAGCTGATTATGTTGCTGTGCACGCCCAAGATAAAGAAGGGAGAGCATGGAGGGCAGTGATAGCACTAGCAGAAGGATGTAGGCTGACCCAGGTGTCAGATGAAGAGCTGTTTTCAGAAGAAAAGGAGGAAGGTGAAATGGTGTTCATGATGAGTGTAGAAATATGGCTAAGAGTGGCTCACAAACAAGTAGCACAGAAAATTGCAATGGCACTTGAGGCACCCGCAGGCACCCCAGTCCCATTTTTTGAGGAAGATATGTCAAAGGTGCCCAAATCATTATGGACTGTTAGCCCTTATGACGTGGGATGTATAAAAAGCATAGGGGGTGTAAGGATAAAATTGAAAAAAGGTGCCATACTACCAAGAGTGAAACAGTACCCATTGTCAAAAGAGGCAGATGAGGGCATATATGAAACCATAACGGCCCTTATAAACAATGGCATATTGGTCCCCTCAGAATCACCATGTAACACAGCTGTGTACCCGGTGCGCAAGGCTAAAGGGGGGTCTTGGCGCTTCAAACAGGACCTCAGATCCTTGAACAACATAGTAGAAGCAGAGTATCCAGTAACAGCAAACCCGGCCACAATATTGTGTGGCATTCCAGCAGAGGCATCACGATTTACAGTGATTGACCTTAAAAATGCTTTTTTCTCAATACCATTACACCCAGACTCACAAGATTTGACAAGCTTCACTTACCGAAATACAAAGTGGAAACATACCAGATTACCACAGGGGTATTGTGAATCACCCTCAATTTTCAATAGAGTAATACAGATGGATTTGGGTAACGTTGAGGTGGAAAGCACAGTGTTACAGTATGTGGATGACATAATAATTTGCAGTACAAACGAAAGTAAATGTAGAGAGGACTCCTTAAAAATGTTGACGATACTGGCTGAAAAGGGGTACAAGGTAGACATGGAAAAGATACAATACTGTCAGGAACAGGTACTTTACATTGGCCAACTGATATCCCAACATGGAAGAAGGATTGCACCACAGAGAGCACAGGCCATCTCAAGCACTCCCGTGCCACAGACTGTGAGAGAACTGCAGCAATTTCTGGGGCTGTGCAACTACTGTAGAGCATGGGTATTTGATTACAGCTCATACATAGGACCACTGCTTGAGGGTTTGAAGGAAGCAAATAAAGGGGAGAAAAAGTTGGGGTGGATTATGGAAATGAGGGAGGCATTTGACGAATTGAAAGACGCGATATCAACTGCTCCAGTACTGGCATCCCCATACTATGAGCGGCGCTTTTTTATATTTTCACATTGCGACTCAGCAGTGATGAAAGCAGTGTTGGCCCAAAAAACTAGCATGGGCTATAAACCAGTAGCATTTTACAGCGGTCACTTAGACCCTGTAATGTTAGGCCACTTCCCTTGTGAACAAGGTCTTGCTGCAGCTGCTTTTGCAGTAGAAAAGGCATCAGCAATAACTATGGGGTGTCCAACTACACTGTTTGTGGAACATGCACTATTTGCGATATTGAATAAACCTAAGTCCACACTAACTACACAGAGGGCATCAGGTTATGAGATTATTTTGTCTAAAGCTGAACTAGCAATTGTTAGATGTAGCACGGTTAACCCTGCAAGATTCCTAGCAGAAGTAATTGAAGAGGGAGATTACGCCCACGACTGCACCCAAATAACTAAGATGTACTCATGTACTAGGAAAGTTGAAGAAAACGCACTAGAGGGAGGTGAGCTTTTGTTTATTGATGGGTCATCAACTATTGATCAAGGAGATGGGATACGAAGGACTGGGGCAGCAGTAGTAAAAATGATGGAGGCGCCGGTGTGTGTGGCTATGAAGTGTGTACAATTACCACAGCATTACTCTGCTCAAGCGGCGGAACTGGTTGCACTAATATTGGCATTAAAGGAAAGTTTTAATAAAAGAGTAACTATATATTCCGACAGTGCATATGTTACATCCACTGTCCACTCAGGGCTATCAAAATGAGAAGAAGAGGGTTTAGGAGAGCTGATGGCACTCCAGTACAACATGCCCTCTTGTTGGCTGAACTAATTGAAGTAATAAACGACCCCCAAGAGCTAGCCCTAGTCAAATGCACCGCACACACCAATGGAGAAGACTACGTCTCAAAAGGAAATGCAGCAGCAGACGCACATGCGAAATATGCTGCATATTTTGGTGAGATATGGAACCCCACAGACTCACAGAGAGGGAGAGGGAGGGGAATAGCTAGGGAGATGTTAATAAGAGAAGGGTACACCCATCTCCCAGCCACACAGATTATGGAGCTACAAGCGGCTGCACCAATGGCCGAAAAAGAAGTATGGGTGAAAAGAGGATGTACAATGTCACCAACCGACGCACTATGGCGCCAGGGTGGCACTGGGAAAGTTGTAATACCGTTGGCACTGCTAAATACCGCCCTGAGCCAATTACATCACCCTGCCCATACAGGCAAGGAAATAATCGCAGCACGAATTAGAGAAGATTGGTTTTGTCCCGAGTTAACCTCTCATGTGTCAAATTTTATCAGCAATTGCCTCACATGTCAACAGTTTACGGCCGGTCATACTTTAAAAGTGATAAGAGGTACCATACCCCGGCCAGAAGGACCTTTTCGGCACCTTCACATTGACTATGTTGATATGATCAACATATGTCAAGGTAATAGGTATATGATTGTAGTAGTATGCCCATTTTCTAGGTGGATTGAAGCAGGGCCCTGTTCACACCCTGATGCGTTTAGAGCAGCCAAATTCATAGTAAGGGAGGTCTTCCCCAGGTGGGGAGTGTGCGAGGTGTTAAGATCAGACAACGGCCCCCATTTCGCAAACGAAATGTTCCAGCATATCACATCCCTGCTGAACATTAAACACAAATTTGCATGTGCATACCACCCACAGGCTAATGGTGTATGTGAACGCCTGAATGGCTTATTGAAGGAGGCAATTGCTAAAATACAACAAACAACAAAGAAAAGTTGGTTGTATTGCCTTCCGTTAGCATTGTTTGAACTTAGAAATAGGCCAGGGTCCGACCACCACCTCACCCCTCACGAAGTGGTTACTGGACGTCAAATGCGCCTTCCCCTAACACCAACGTCAAGGGCATTCACCGACCACGAAAGTTCAGCGAGTGTGTTAGGTGATGAAATGTATCAATATGTGTCTTCTTTGATTACTAGTGTCGTGTTTGTGTCTCAACAGCTCGAGCGCACACGGGGCGGGTCTACCAGCAATCAAGAAAAAGACGAAAGTACAGAATTGGGAAAGGAGGACTCGTGCAAACTTGCCAAAGGTGACCACGTACTACTTCGCAACTTCAATAGAAAGTGGAACGAGAAGAGGTTCACTGGCCCCCATCTGGTGGAGGACGTATCAACAAGAGCAGTAAAACTAAAGGATAAGCGTGACTGGAACCACCTACATGACGTAAAGATCTACAAACTGCAGACCCGCCCCAGCGCCAACGACAGGTCCATTGGAAGGACAGCAACAACATCCCCGACAGCGGAAGAAAGTTTCATCACAGACAACGACCCAATTGTTCCCTCGGAGACGATAACTGACGAAGAAAGGGGTGATCCCCATACTGCCCACCCTATGGTCACACGCTCAAAGAGTAAAAATACTTCCGCCATCTGAGCACAAACCCCCCCCCATTGACTGCTAAGTACAGTTGTAACTAAAACTGAAGGACATTGCTTGCACCAATACACATGTAAACACGTGAATGTTCTCTTTTTTTCTCTCGCACATACAGGAACTGCGTAATATTGTATTGTTAAGAAAAGCTAATTAACAAGTTCAGTGTGCAGGCGTAGATGGTGCTGCCAGACGATAACTACCCAGAAGAATTGTCACACCAATTTGTATACGAAATAAAAAGGCCAACATACTTAAAAAGGCGAAGGGTACGTGTCTACTACACAGCCTTCCTCCTGGCCATAGAAAATTACATGCCCCACCTCCGCCCATACTTGCCTGTCCTAAGAGACCGATCACTTAGAGTAGCGTGGGAGCAGCTCTTCACCTGGGCACTGAATGACTACTTGATAGGGAGAGCTTAAAGGAAACAAAACTAACACTTAATAACGAGCACTTTTGAGAATTTTTAGGCGGGCAACTTTAACGTCACAAGAATACGCTGCCAGGACTGCAGCAAGGTAAGAGCAAAATGCCGGTGAGATTAGCATATGTAATAAAAATAATAGGGATTTTTATGATCACCGGGTTCTTGGCTGCCTCTGTCTGGCAGTACAGCTATGCTATCAATTTTATTGCTGCACCCAAACCTAATATACCCCCGTTCCCTGCTGCAACAGGTGTTACGTCAGGTGGTAATAGTCACATTGCACCCAAGCAAAATAGAGTTAAACGCAGCACATACTCAGACAATAAAGGTATTGATAATTATGTACAAGATTCAGCACACGTCACAAACAACATATGGTACCAGCACATGACCCGCATTGGTAAGCAGACAACTGAGGACAGCTGTTACGTTTGCTCATTAATACCATACGCCATGAGCGCTTCACGAACATTTGTTGCCACTGAAATAGATGAAAAGACAGCACAGTGCATAATATATTTGGCCCTGTTCCAAACGAAAGGAAGATTTCAAGGAACAGTAGTGCACATGACATGGAAAACACGAGACTCATACCCATATGAAAACAACTTCCTCAAGACCTATCTGAGTTATCACAAGACCAGTTTACATGCTGAAGCATTCAAATACATAACAAGTGGCCCTGCAAAAGGAGAAACAAAGAAGGTAACACTGCAGTATCTACCATGTGATTGGTACGCCACTGAGGTTCCGGGTAAACAAGGATGCTGGGAGAGGCCGCTACTGACGATAACAGGAAAGGTGTATCTGGACAACAGCTGGGAGATAGGAGTAATTGGCAGCAACATGGTAACAAAAGAAACTATCTCAACCATCGAGACACACAATCATCGATGTTGGACGACGTGGATCAAGTACGTACCAATGCTCACGTGGGTAGAAGAAGATGAAGACCCCATAACAATACTACCATTGACTGCGCCCAAAGTATGCTACCAGCATAAAGGAGAGGTGGACGTAGGATATAACACCAATTGTGCAAGCGTGATGGAGTTACCTGAGGGGGGAGCGGGAACAGCAGTAATAATGGACCATTATTGGGCCTGTGGAGAAAAGGCATATCATACACTGCCTCCCCTGTGGAATGGTGTGTGCACAATGGTACACGTCAATGTACCATCACTAGTGGTACCTAAGAAGCATGTCAATGTGGCGAAATTTCCTAAAATGGATGAAGGGGATAAGAGAAGAAAGAGATCTGCACCACTTCAGAAGGAGCAAGAGAACAAGACCAACAGCGAGGATACTGTCCTAAATAGGAGAAAACGACAAGGAGAGCCACTGACAGGAAATTACCTGTGGGGAAGGTCGGAAACGGAACTAACATCAATACCGCCAGAACACAGACTATTCAGCAGAGCAGCAATGTTCTTCTCCTCAATAATACATCCGGGACTGCAGGCATACGCAAACGCAAAATGGCTCCAAATAACCAGATGGGAACTAATGATGACCATCAATTCAACAGTAAATGGGTTCAACGCAATTAAAGAGGAGCTGCGAGCTGTAAGGATGGTAGCACTCCAGAACAGATATGTATTGGACCTTCTCACAGCAATGGAAGGAGGAGTTTGTGCAAAGATAGGACAATCTTGCTGCACGTTCATACCTGCCAACGATGCTGACAATGGTACACTGACAGAAGCAGTCTCACAATTGGCCCAGATGCACTCCAAAATGATGGATGAAAGTAACGGTGTAGACAAGGATAAGAGCTGGTTTTCACTATTATGGTCATGGATGCCATCATGGCTGTCAGATGGACTGAAAATAATAGTGGGGTGTACTATTTTGGCTGGAGCTACTCTGATCATAATTAGATTTTGGAAGGCCCGGAAGGCACGCACGACTGACGAGTTGCTGGAAATGGTGGGAATGCACCCCTTAATGCCAGCAGATGACGGCCAGCATACAGGGGTGATAATACAAGAGAGGGAGAAGTTGCGCACCCAAATCATCACCAACCATCTAGACCCACCATCAGTGAAGATCGAGAACCCAAGGAACCCCAGGAGCTACATAGGAAGATGGGTATACTGTACTCCTGGAGGAACATGTGAATATATGTATTGGTCATTTGAAGATCATGTAAACCATTATGGACATCTCGGAGGGATAACTAAGATATGGAGGGTAAGAGGAGATAACGAGAAGGATATGTTTGTGGTCGACAAGTCGACCAGAGGGGGGACTGAAGTGGGAGAATGGAAGACCAGGCTCCCGTCCTTCACCTCTCGCGCTTGGCCTAGAGGATCACGGCCCAGACACCCGCCGCGAGAAGAGTTTGTCCATTTACCAGACGACCAGGTACCCTGGTACAGGAACATACGGATGTGTCCATCTGCCTGCCCAACAGCCCGCACTGGCCATGCCGACACCTGCGGTTCGGATCAGCTAGACTAAAATCCACACGTCGTTAGAGATGCCATGACGACCTAGACAACGGGAAGCACTTCTGTACGAATATACACACTGAACATTTCCACACCAATCTACACGAAGAACATACTCAGTGCTCTGACGTAGGCGACAGGCATATTCACGGACGTGCATCTTTATTATTTTTACATAGGCTTTCAGAATGCAGAAACGCAAGACGCATCATGAGCTCATTTATAACGCTTGCTCACGCTTCTCTTGAAACCCATTACCACCATAGAAGTATAATGGAAACACGATACTGGTCATGGAAATATATGCTATTATAACCTAAAAGCACCTATGCACCAAACGGACAAATTATGCACCAGGCCCAAGTAGGCCTCAACCAAGAGCTCCCGTGGACATTAACAAAGCACGAGTCAGGTTGCTGATCCTGCAGAAAGAACCCAGTGGAGCAACCAGCCAAGGTCGTAATGTTGCAAACTCACATTCCAAGAACAAATCATCAAAGGCACGATGTTGCAACCTCGCACTCCGCGCCCCAACGATAAAGTCACGCCGGCAAATTAAACCAGACGCGCAGTAGAAAAAGCAATATTAATTGTGCAGAATTCTGCCTCTTTCACGGTCCCTCCCCACGTGACCAAGCCGAACCTGACGAGATGCCAAAGCCCAGGAGAAAAAAGGCGTCTGGGTCCCTCGCTACGAGACACAGGCCGATACACTTGAAAGGCTCAATGGACATCTGCTACAGTGGGAGCGGTCAGCCTTCCACCTATGAATAAATCCTCACATTGTCTGCACGTACCCATATTGAAACATTGTTGCAATCACAGGTACACCGAGAGCTGGGAACAACGGTGGTCCCAGGCTGGGAAGCTCACGGGTGCACCAATCAGAACATGGGGCTCTTATCTCAGACGTCAGTAATATTAGCCAATCCTCAGGAGTCTTCATGTAACAATTCTTATGTATCTAATTGTAGGGACAACCCAGATATACCACCTGACTACACCTTGTCCACTAATATCATTCTCTATATGTGTACTATACTAACCCTACCACTCGAGCAACCAATTAAGAGTGGCGATAGGTTTTTTGTTAACTTTTTGAAGTGACGCAAGTAGCGCGTCATAATGCAGTAAAAAGGGCCTGCGAGCCCCACGATTGTGTGTGTGTCAGGACGAACGCGTACGCTCCTTGACCCATCCCTGCCGTTTTGTATAAATAAACAGCAGAGTCACCTTGCTCCTTGTGTGTGTCTCATACTCTATCTCATCTGGGATATACGGGAGGAGTTGGGGCCTCCCTGCCCGGAGGTCTGCGGACGGCCCGGCCGACCCCGGCAGAATTTCCCCCCGACAAAGGGGAGGGGGAAGGAGACAGACGAGGTTGCTATCATACTAGGTCAGGGACAATTCTGATAGAGTAAGTGCATAGAAGAAAGTAAGGCGAGGAGATAGGAAAAGGGAGAATGAGGAGAGAACAAAGAGCTAGCAGTCAAAAGAGTCGAGAAGCAAGAGGGGAGAGTGAATACAATTGCAGAAGTCAGTAGTGACACATGTTGCAAGCCAGGATACAAGATGAAGATGGGAACAGCATGATTCAGGGCCACCATGAGTACAAGATGCAAAGGAAGTCCAGCATATGAGTTGAGAAAGGGTGATGCATCGTGAATGAATGAAGTCCATAAAAGTCAAATCCAGCATTTTCCACAAGACGGTGATGGTGAAACCAGAATTTATCAGGACAGACTCCTGCAGAAGTAGGCTTGAGGGAGGTGAGGGGGGAGCAGGATAGAAGAATCAAGCAAAACAGGCAACACCTATGTGCGAGAATGGTGGGGGCACAAGGGAACATCACAGGGGGACCAGAGAGGGTGGGGATGGCCTGTGGGGACAGAGGGAGTAACACATGTTGGCGCATGCTTACCTGCTGTCTGAGCAGGGGGTCGGGCCCTGGGTCCTCCTGGTCCAAACAGGTCCAAACAGGAATTGCCCTTTTCTTCATCTGCCCTTCGCTTAGGATGCCAGGGTGAGAGACGCCATTGATCTAATAGTTAAGAGCAGGAAGGAAGGGGCAGGGCTAAGAAGGTGGGTGGTGCTTAGGCCAGGTGACCTAGATCCACTTGCACCTGCTCCCCATCTGCAAATGAAAAGAGGCTGGAGGGCTCCTTAAGTAGGGAAAACGAGCGGCAAGCAGGCAGGCACCAGGTAGGTGGGGCTTCCTAAGTGGTGAAAAAGAGCGGCAAGCAAGAAGGCACTGGTGGCAGGGGCTTATGCCAGGTGACCTAGATCCACTTGCGCCTGCTCCCGATCTGCCTGCCAGGTAGGCTGGGGCGCTATTGGAGAGGCATTTGTGTGTATGTGAGAGGCTTTTGAATTTGATCTGATCTTGTACCGGGAGCCAATGGATGTTGCGTCTGGCTGACGAAATGTGTTCATGTTTGGACATGGTAAGTGCTGCTCTAATAGCAATGGAGGGTGCTAATTCTCTCAGTGCTTTTCTGTACTTGTAAAGTAACCTCTTTTAGGACTGATTCGCCAGATTTCTCTGCAGGGCTGCTTGATCACCAGTCCTTCTCAGTATGACTGCTATACTGTACCACCAGTACTTCTGGGTAGGACTGGCATACTTTTAATGGCGGCCCTTCTCAGCAGGGATGCTATGCTTTTTACAGGGCAATATGGTATTCAGTTGCGCAGCTTCCCAGGTGGTCCCAGGCCATATCGCTGTGAGTACCTCTTTCAGTCCTGCTTTTTTCATTTTATTCTATTGTATAATAGAATGCTTGCAATATGAGAGTACCTTATATTTGAAAGTCTCTAAAGTGGGCAAAACTCACATGTATAGCTCTTACGACATGATATTTATAATGTGCTTAACACCCAGAGGTTTCTAACCTCGGACCCGGGGATCAAACCTGTGTTGCTCCGTGTTGTCTTGCTTCCCAGGCGAGCACGTTGCCCCTGAGCTATCCTCCTGATGTTAAAGTGGTTGTTCCAGCATTTCTCACTAGTGTTGCCAGAATTTGAGTGGGTTAATACTACTTCTGAAACAGTTCCTTGGGAATGGCTACATATCGAATATGGCTGTGGCTGCTGTATTAGCTGTGCTGTATTGTTAACAAAAAAGATGTCAACTCAAATGTTTAGCGCCACAAGTTATTCCAAAAATCTGAAACACAGTCACAATCCATTTAACAGTAGATGCAAAAGCCAAAAACAAGTATGAGAGCACTTTAAAAAGCTAGGAATATCGAAATTGCCTTTGCCAAAAGGTACTTAGTTTATCGTTATTTGATTCTGTTTGTGTTGTGAGAAAATATTACATTGTTTAATTAGTGCATACTACACAAGCATGTCATGCATTCAGAGACAAAGTGTAATGACGTTATTGTGTGCAAAACATTTAGTACCAGCTATATTCAATACAACTTGATTTAAAATATAGTTTTGCATACATCGGAGTAATTTATCATTAGTACCTAAAACCTAACGCTTTTGTGGTAACGCTTTTGTGAAGTTGTGATGTAAATTGTACATTTTGGAGCCCATTTTTCAAAACTTTTTACCAGGGGGTGCCTTTCGACTACATTGTGGGGTTCAGACCTACACGTTTCTGCAAGTTCTCACTGGGAAATTCAGGGGCCGGCATTTACGCCTCACCCATTAACACAGTCACCAGCCACCACTGCTCTCACCCAACCCCTAACCCAACCATGACATCACCAATACTCCACAACCACCTTGACTCATAACCTTTACTGTAATTCTTGCCAATATCTTTACTCTTATCCCTTTCCTAACCCTAAACCAGGAAATCACAACCCTCCACACCGTCCTTAACCCCGACAATTACCCTAACAGCACTTCAATTTTGGCTACTTTTCATCCACATTTTCTATTACAGTTTTCATGGTAATTTTTCACTGCAAAGGTATTTTCATCATGACCTTTTCACTGACTACATTTTAGTTGGCAATATTTCCGCTGGATACACTTTTTGGTCTGCTATGAAGAACTAGCACTTTACGCAAAGTGTCACCTTCACTACACATATGAAGTGCCGTATTTAACATAGCACCCTTTTTAGAAATGTTAACATCAGCAAGGACCGGGGCAGTCGTCTAGACTGGTCAGATCATATTTGGATGAATTTTGATATGATGACTTCAATCTTATGGAAGAAACACCAAGAAAGGTCTTCCCATACAACTTATCGAACAAATAGTGACATGACATTGGCTAAAGCAGCTCCAGAGATATCCTCTAAGATTAACCAAGGGAAATCTAAGGCAATGTCTTCCGGATTTGCTTCATGCATATAACACTTCCATTACTGCTACTTTGGATCTGGTTGTGCCCAAAATCACAAGAAATCTGAGCATCACGAAAATAAACAATAATTGGCTATCAAAGGAACTGGCAACCTTAAATCCAAAGTCCAAAGTCCAGCAGGGAAATGGCCAGAAAATATCTGACATTAAGACACGCTTTGGAATTAAAAACGTATCGTACGCATCATAGAAAAGAGGTGCTAGCCACAAAATACACTCTATCATTCAGACATAAAAGGTAGCACAATCATCAAAGCAGTTTTTTAAAAATCTTTACTAAACTATATAATCCTAGCCAGCACTCTTTTGTTCCGCAACCATACAAAGCAAGTTAGTTCTGATAACTTACAAAATCATATTATGAAAATAATTATAGCTATTCATAAAGAAATTAAAACAGATGATTATTCTGAATCATCCCAAGCGTTTCGAATGAATCCTTTGCTCAGTAACCTCTACCCATATCACCTTAGTTGCAAACTCATTAAACCCTACAACAGCACCTAGTGATCCTTGCACGTCCCTTGTGATCAGAACGAATATAGGTGTTCTTCCATCTCTCACACTTAACATCAAGAATACCTCCTTTTCAGAAGGTGCTATTCATAGCTCTGTCAAAAAGTCATGGGTCACCTTGCTTCTTAAGTAACCCACATCAGTTCCAGCTGGTTTATCTAGTTATAGAACAGTTTCGATCTGATCATTCCTCTTACAACTCCTGGATAAGGAAGGGTCCATTCAATGGAGGGATCACTTAGAGGACATTAACCACCAGGAAATCATCAGTCGGGCTCCAGACCAAGAAAAAGCCCTGAAACAGCCCTTATTGATGTTAAACAAAAGCTTCTCAAGTTATTAGATGCTGATGGTTCATTGATTCTTATGCTGCTAGACTTATGAGAAGCATTCAATACCATTGATCACTGTATATTAAGGCTTGATACCCCCACATACAATTGGTTTCAGGCTTTTTTTCTATGGCCTCACAGCCTTTGTATCCTCTTCGGCCTCCTTGGACTACAGGGTTCCTCAGGGTTCCAGCCTTTCCCCAGGTCTTATTCAATTTTTATATCATTCTGCTCCATAATTTGCTGGACAGCCCTGGGGTGACAGCATTTCATATCTATGTGGACGACGTGCAGATTCTTCTGAAACTCACAGGCACCCTGGAGGGGAATCTGTCACCTTGTCGGGAACGCTGCGCCACCATCTTCAACTGGATGAAATCCAATTCTTTGAGGTTTAACCAATTCAAAATGGAATATATTGTATTACATACTGACTGTCCAATACTGGATATCATTTCTATGTATTCATACAATCCTTTTACTCCTGGAAAGTATTAGCACTTCTGACAAGGTTTCGTCCTTTGGTATACTATTTGGCCCCACCTTGTCCATGCCAACTCAGGTAAATTCGACTGAAAAATCCTCATTGTCCCATCTGATGTCGCTCAGACAAAATGGCACTTGGTATCTGAAGAGAACTGCGCAGCATAGCATGCACAAATATTGATATGAAATTAGATTATTGTAATGTTCTATACCTGGCCGATAAATAAAGAAAATGTGCACAGACTATGGGTCATTCTGAAAACCACAGTGCACATGGTGACGAACATGCCTAGACGTGCCCATGTTACCTAGGTCCTTAGGAAGCTGCGTTGGCTTCCGGTAGTTGTCAGGGTTACGTTTGAGGCGATGACCTTAGTATAAACTAAGTGCATGCACAAGCACCAGCCTACCTAAAGGAGATTGTTACCAGGCATACCCCACCTTGACACTTGAGATCATCTCATCAGTTACTCCTTAATGTCCCGTGCTATAGACGTAAAAGAGCCTTTGGGTACTCTTCTCAGGTACTGGTGGTGTCTCTCTGAAACTCTTTGCTTCCACTGATTTTCATGCCAATACCCTACTATTATTCAGAAGAAAATTCAAAACTTTTCTTTTTGAAGATGGATCAGTATGTCTATTGTTTTCTTCCTAGGAATTGAAAGATGCATTCTCTCTACCATATTTGTGCTCAGATTATCCATTTTTTTTCTGTTCTACTTCTTTTCTTCCTTGCTTTTTTACAAGGTAATAGTGCTTAGATATCTTTCTAGTTTATTATCTGTTTACAAATCGCTCTCATTAATTAATTAATTAATTAATTATCTTTCATTCGTTAATGTATCCTTCCAAGGTCAATGAATTGAATACCGTTAACTGGTTAGTAATGACAGACATTTTTACAGTGCTTAGAAAAGGAGGAATGCGGCAGGAATTCCTTTCAGAAAAAGGGACTAAAATGCGAGTGGCCCAGACATCAACTACTCTTCTGTGAGACGCATTTTACAGGAGGACGACTTGCCAGCCAAGTGTACCAAGTTAACCATAATGCATTATATTGGCATGAATCTATTAACTTTGAAATAAGTGGTGGGTAGCATGCGCCCCCGCAACTGTCATATAAGTGTATGTCATTTAAACTGAGATTTTCCAGTAGGGGTCCCTGGACGGGTAGCCTCGGCGCGGGGCGGGTCAGCCAGGGATGCAAGGAGTAGTTCATCAGAGCGCAGGCGCCGTCGCTCTCCGAGCCCATGATTAAAATGCAGCAGCGTCTGCCTCCCCCCCGCCTGTCAAGCTCTGCTGGCGCGCGGGCGGCGGGGTTTATCACTCTGCACAGATGCCACCACTCCTGGAGATAGGGAGGCAAAACAAAAAAGACAGTGTTTAATTAGGTGGATCCATCAGCAATATTACACCCCAGAAGCAGGCGGGCTGAATGTGTTTCTGCTAACTGTTCCAGTACACCGGTCATGAAAGGATCACTCAGGCTTCCGCCCAAGAACATGCTCCTATGCCATGGCTGTGTTTGTGAATTAGTTGGCATGAGGCCAGTGTTGGCAGTGGAGAAGAGGAACTAGTGGTACATCCAAAAAGGAGGGAGTGGGTTGACGGAACAGGTGGGGGAAGTGTTGGGTGAGGAGCAGGTTGGGGCAGGGCGGGCTTGATCTTTGGTTTGCTTTGATCCTTTCATGCCCGGTGTACCATGTACTGGAACAGTATTGAAGGGATCTTTATTTTTGGCTATAAGGCGGAGCTTTAGCACCACCTCTAAACTGAAACTATTGTATTGGAGTACTGCTAAGGGCAGATTGCACAAGAGAAGGGACACAGTGATATTAGGTGTTGTTTGGTTATGTACCCACCCATTGACTGCCCATGGACATGGTAAACCCTATGTCCATTCCTACCGACTTTCTTCCCTCCTCTCTCTCTTAGCTAACTTGATCAAGCCCTACAATCAAACTTTGCACTCAAAGTGCTTGCTAGAGTTTCTTCAAAGCAGTCTTCTGAGACTTAATGGTTTAATTGGAGCTGTAAAAGTGCTACTGGCATGATAAAAATGTCTTAACCAGGTCTGCCTTCAGCCATTCGATTCATAAGCAGTATGGATGAAGTCCTGTTAAAAACAAGCACTGGAAAATTCAACCGTTTTGGCTTGTGCATGAGTATTAGATTGCCATTTGCCAGGCACTGCTGTTATACGCCAAGGTATGGTCACCCATGTCTACACAAAAGCCTAACCTGTTGGCATTGTCAATGTTTCTTTTGCATTGTGTCCAGACTAGACATTGCTTGAAATAATAAAATAATAAACTAATGGTATTAGATTAGTGTCTGACAGAAATATACTAACAAACACATAACTAGAAATCTTTATGACAGCTGAGCATTCAAATGAAACAAGATATTATTTGACACAACATGTGTATTTGTGTTCTCTGTGAATCATCATTTACACTAAAACACACAACGAGGAAACACAGTTTAACAATATTCTGATTAGCAATAACCCTTTTAACTGTATATGGCCCTAAACAGTGTCATTAGGTGAAAAAGTAATTTTCCGACATTTACAGAACAGGACGTTAAGGGTCCATCTATGAGAGGTAACGCTTTCAGGTTCATTTTAAATCCTTTTCATTTAATGAACCCTATTATTTGTAAATAACAGTAATAGAGCAAAACAAAAATGCGATACTTTGAGCAAGCCCATACCCGTACTTCAAACTCATTACACTTGGTAGTTGTGAGGAATTCGCCGGCTGCAGTGACTTCCATTGAATCCAAGCCTTGGCAAAGACAACACTTTGGGCTTTTGTGTAGGGATGGGATAGGCTTTTGTCAGGCACTATCTTCATGGTACTACCTGACCATAAAATGCAGCATGGTGTGATTAGCTAGGCATATGAGTACCTGGCATATACCTATCTAATACCTACATTTACACGCCAACATTGTTCACTTTCTCAATATTTGTTTAGGCAGGACCTCAGTGCAATGAACCGATATAAATCAAGTGGCTGAAGGCCTACTAGATTTTTTTTTTAAAGTGTATTACACGTGTAGGGCATTTGCTGCTGCAATTAAGCCATTAACTCTCAGTGACACTTAGAAACAACACTGAAATGCCAAGGTTTGATGATACTGCTTCATAGAGCAAGCTCAAATACATCCCAGGAGGAAGTGTTTCGGGCACGGAGGAGCAGATGGTGGAAGGGAATGGCCATAATGACCGACATGGCCACGGGTTGTCAATGGGTTGGTAAATAACTAAACAACACCCTCAAACTGTGTGTCAATCCTCATATGTGATCTCCCTGCTAGTTTCTTTCCAAGTGCAATACATTAAGCTTGTATCCCTAATAGTCAAAACTAAAAATGGACTGAAGTAAAACTGAGGTAAAAGCAAAGATCTGTGGTCAGTTGCCCCTCAGGTCACCACACCCCTATGTTCTTCGCTGTTCTGTTGAGTCACTCTCTGGTGCTTGGCTCCCGTGAGATCTACTCCTTTGGTCCACCCCTTGTCTGGTCCTTGGTTTCCTGATGAGTCACTGGCAAAAACAAACAGAAGCAAAACACTTAGATTTTTTGTGTGCAATTGCTGTTTAAAGTACCCTTGAAAGCCTCAAATTCCCCCTCTTGCAACGTGTATCCACGCAATCAGGGTTGACAAAGGCGTTCCTAGGGCAGGACTGAGGGGGCTAAAGCCCTGGGTCTTTTGGTTCTAACACCAGATAGAATCTCAGGGGCTACAAGCAAAAGGCTAGCTAGCCTGAGTTTTGATTCCACAGTCGTTCCATCACAGATCAGTAGGCCATCGACAATGAATTGAATCCAAAATATTACATGTGTTGCATAAGCTTCATCCAAATAGACTTTTTTCTCTTCGTACATCCCCATGTAGAGATTTGCTAAAGACGGAGCATATTTTGTGCCCATAGCAATCCCTCTCCTTTGCTTGTAGAATTTATTATCGAACATAAATATAATATTGTCCAATGTGAATGTCTGCATCTCCTTAAGCACCTGTATATATTGCTTATGTGATGCAGAGTCATCTTTGAATTTAAAATCTATGGTCTTAATAGCTTCTGCATGCTTTCTCGGTAGAAATCTGGAGAAAAGGCTCAGACAAATGGAAGCAAGACTTATTTGCAAATTCAGATCGATTGAGTTTGGTCTTAACCAAGATAATGAGATGTTGGATACAAATCTGAGTATGACAAGTTTAATGTATGACTTGAATCTATTATGCAATGTGAGAATGTGTATATCTTTTGTCTTTTTTCAACTCTTTCATGATTAAAGTATTTAGTGCGTATGTGAGCTGTTAACGTATAGATATATCTAACACAGATGCAAAATTGTGCCAGACAGATAATTGGTCAAAGCCCGCAGGACTTCAATATACTATGAAATGGTAATGTTGAACAAGGTCATCTTTTTGGTGAGATATAATGAGTATGCATAATGCATGTAAATACAGACATTTAAGGTAAGATAACTCTTTATTATGAATATGCTACAGCTGGTAATCTCCACCAACTTAGACAGCATTGTACTATTCGAGTGTATTTCAACTGGGGACAGATCATTTATCTTCTGCACCATATGCAAAAGGGGCAGATTACTCATAAACATGATGTCAATTCTCCTTTTTATTTGCATCCTGCATTTGCATGGTGGTATTGGTAAATTAAAGAGGTACTTTTAACTAAGTGCGGTACATCTTGGACAATAATTAACCAATATGACACATAATACACATAACTACATATTGACTTAAGCTAAATTTTAGTGCTGAGATATTTACTAATTCAAGATTAAGTGGGATAGTTATAATTACTCTAATCACTCAGTATTGCACTTACTGAGGGTATCTTTCCAATCCCCACCCATAGTAAGGACTCCATTCCAACATGGCGGCCCTTGGGAATGACCCAGACAGTGAGAAGGCACAATTTGGGTTGCCTGAGAAACCAGGCATAACAAGCATGACTCGTGTGGCAGCTTTTCTCTAGCAGTGCCGACGCGAGGAACGCTGTTGGCCACGTATGAAGGTAAGAGGGGCGAAGGGACGTTATTTTATGTCTGTGACCCTGTTTTGAGATACGAGATCGTCAAGTATGCAATTTTTGGAATGGAAGGACATCCAATGGTTATTCTAATTAATCTTTTATATATTTTTCTTTTTCTTTTTTGTTGTTACGTGTATTCTATTTGTCTTGTGTTGAATGCTGAACATCTTATATGTATGTAATAACCATTTACAACCCTCACCTTGTTTGTATCTCTTCTGCTTGTTTTACTGTTATTTTTAATTTATTTTACATGTGGTTATATTCATTCGTTTGTATGATTGCAAATTTTGGAATAGAATATGGATATGATTTAATTGCCCAGCTCTTTTTGTTTTGATAAAGGCCCTTGAGAGGCCGAAACACATGTAAACAATCAATGGGCACAGCAAGTTAACCAAATTTACAACAATCAATGGTCACAACAAGTTAACCAAATGTATGCTTTGAACAATCAATGGACACAACAATTTAACCAAATTTATGTTTTGTTTGAATTACTCACAAAGATAAATCATTTTGAAAACAAATTGGATTTTGTGTGGCGCAGTCAATGTGTGGTCCACTGTTTTTTCAGTAACCCAGGAGGCAGGGGTTTTGGTTCCTCCATAAATCACCACACCGACGTGACATTTCCCAATTGTATTTTACTTTGGTCGCCAACAGAAGAAGTTGTACCCTGAACAAACCCCGAAAAACACTTTTCCAAATCTAGCAACACCCCGGAGGTTTGCCATTGATTTGAGAAAGATGTAGTAACCATAGCCCCTTCAAAATCACTCTACCCCCCCCCCAACCGACAGCACACAACCTATCCACTGAAAAAACACGTTACTCAATGAAACGTACACCATCCAAAGGCATATGCCTGCATTACATTTCTCTAAACACCAAACTAACCCACCACAGATGCACCAGTACAACTCCCCACACCCCTTGAGCACCACTCTGACAGTCCTACAGACAAGCACACAAACAAGTACCTTAGGTAGCCTCTAGTGCACATTTCCTACTGCTCCAGGCACCTCTCACACCATCTAAAGCTAACACTGCACAGGGCCCCACCTTCAAATATACAAACATCAACATTGTAATTGTACATACGTCTAATTGTGTATTTTTTAGCACACCTTTTATCGCTTTCTAAGAGCCTCTGGATCGGCAAGCAGTGGGGTAGGGGAACTAATGCAGCAGTAGGGCACCATACATAACAGGATACAGCAAAGGATTTCACTCATTCTTCTGTGGGGCAGCACTCTGCAGGGTCCAAGCAACTTCTGTGACTGGTGCAATAGGGAACAGAATTAATATTGGCTCTTCCGCAGTTACTGTACCAAGATTTCTAGTAGAGCAGACTGGCTGCCAAGACTATATATTTGCCTCAAATCAAGTGATAGAGGACTGAGGAAGGGCCCTTGAACCAATAATGCCATTCTAGGTGATGGGCTTGGGGGCCACTAACAGAGGAGCTCAAGGGGACACCATTTTGTTCCTACTCCTTAAATCTGTCCAATTACAAGGGTGCCTTTTGTTCAAAAACTTTGAATTTAATCACATGTAAGGACTCCAATGTTTGTAGTTAAGTTAGTGTGAGATTACATGTTTTGACTAGGATCACACAATTTGGCCAAACAGTGAAGCATGTATTTTAAACCACTCTGACAATTTGACCACATACATTCCAATCTTTATTTGCTACACATATTTAAGTTTTGAATTGCAAGGCATTGAATAATACTGTTTTATAGATTTTACCTGCAAAATACACAAATTGCGTAGTAGAGCCATGTGCCATAGCAACATTCTAAGAAAAAATAATATCACAGTGGCTTTCTTTTCCACAACCTGAATAGCAAACTATAAGTCCCAGAATGCAAGATAATGCCAAAATGAAAAACTCTTTTTAACCCCACTGTATTTTGGAAATAATGGCAGGTTTACCAGAAGGCCACCCCCAGTGTGTGGGAATTGTAGGATAACGATAACACGGCATTTAGCACGTTTATGTAGAACCCAAGAAAGCATGCAACAGAACGGACACAATTCAAGTGGTGGGGGGGTCAGGTCCTCCACCTCCATACAGCACACAAACACAAGAGGGCTATGACCAGGATAACATGTCTTAGCAGACACAGGCGCCGCAAGCATAGCAGGCACAGCAGCAGGGGTCAGTGCAAATGCACCCACTGCAAGGGCAATCGCAACAAGCACCTATGCTGAAACAACAGAATGTGAACACAGGGCAAACACTAACACCTAGAATGGGGGTGTCACTGTGGTAGGAAGGAAATCTTTTACGGGGACAGGGATGAATTTGTAGCCTCATAGGACAGCTCACAGGGTGACTTGATGTGTTCAGTACTATCAGTAACACCAGACCCCCAAGAGGAACCAAGGGTCAATATGATGATAGGAGTCAAATCTTTTTCTTTTCTTGTAGACACTGGGGCGACTCGTTCTTGTATAATGGAGGGAAAATACCCAATGTCAGGTATTGCCGTGAATGCTCACGGGTTCTCTGGAGCTACGAATTTAGTTTCTTTCACTGATAAATGACCTGTTTCTATAGGAGAATGTGACTTGTCTGTCCGCTTTTTATATTCGCAGCAAAAGCCAGTTAACATTTTGGCTAGACATTTGATGACGAAACTTATGATGATTTCATTCACTAATCAAGGAATAGTGTGATCCACTCCAGAAACACACTATTTAAATGTAGGAGAGTTTAAACTGGCATTTACAGGACAAGTGGCTCTACAAGGAGTCCTGGTAGATCCAGAAGTCTTCATTTATAGGGTGAGCATTTTATTAACATGGCTACCTGGATTAGTGGGGAAAACTATGAGGATAACTGATACATTTTTATTTAGACTACAGGTCCCTATGGATGCGGAGTAAGGCTAGACTATTCCAATAGAATTGAAAGCATCTATAGTACAAGGTGTAATAGCAATGCTTGAAGGAGTAGACGACGAAGGTGGAGCATGGAGAACAGTGATAGCTTTTAAGGAGGGCTATAGATTGACTGACATAACAGATGAAGATATATTCAGAGAGGAATGTATAGATGATGAGGTAGTGTTTTTCATAAGCATAACATATTGGATAAAGATTGAGAAAGGTCCCACAGCGAATGGCAGCAATGTGGCAGAGACCAGCGTTTTTTCAGGAAGACATTGAAAATGTGCCAATTGTCCTTTGGGCTATGGACCCATATGACGTTGGCCTATTATGAATAGGAGAGGTTAAAGTATAACTCAAGCCAGGAGCAATTTTGCCCTGAGCAAAACAGTACCCCATGTCTCGAGAAGCTGATGAAGGCATATTTGAGACTATTTCAGCGTTGATGAAACAGAGTATCCTATTGCCATTGGAGTCCCTCTGAAATATTGTGGTGCATCCAATTAAAGAATCTAAAGGAGGGTCATGGAGAGATTTATCCAGGATTTGCACCATCTTAATAAGATTTTAGAAGCAGAGTTTCCATTAGTTCCGAATCCTGTGCCAATATTGTGTTGCATTCCAGTTGAACCTAAGTACTACATAGGGATAGATTTGGGACATATTTTTTTTTTTGATCCCCCTGCACAAAGACTCATCAGACCTTACTTCCTTTATGTTCAGACAAAAGAGACTCAAACATACTCAATTACTTCTAGGATACTGTGAGTCCCTGTTGATTTTTAATTGGGTCCTACCGATGGATTTAGGACACATTGGGCCTCATTACAACTCAGGCGTTAAGGGTTAACGCCGTCGTTAACCCTTAACGCCTGATTCCGATTTTAACGGCTGCTTTTAGCAGCCGTTAAAATCCATGCCGCTAACCTGCCATGATGCTAATTACGCCACCGTAATTTACGGTGGCGTAATTAGCGCCTTCCCCACTCCCATTATGCCCTATGGGGCAAAAATGGGAATGGGGAAGGGAAAATGGGAAATGGGGATTTACCGCCCCACTCACCTTGGAATGGGGCGGTAAATCCGCCATCCACCATGGTGTAAACATAGTTTACACCTTGGCGGTAAAGTTGGCGTAATTACCGCCTGGGTCGTAATGACCCCCATTGCACTCAAAAGTGGAATAATTCAATACAAAGATGACAAATTAATTTGCAGTGAAACAGAGGATGAATGTGTTCAGTTAATGACTATATTGTATGAAAAACCTGGCGGTGTCTCCCTGGCTAGTCCCTGGACCCCTGTCATCCAGGTGGCCAGGACACAGCCATCGCTAATAGATCCAGTTCCCCTTGGGATGGACCAGTGAGGGAGGATCACCTGAATGGGGGGTCCTTGGGGAGTGGGAGTGGGACACCGATGGGCGAGATGTGGTAACCCCCTCCTTTCAACATCTTTTCCCTATCCTACCACGTAGGATATTCCAAAATACTGCCCCCCCCACCTTTCCAACAAAAACACTTTCACAAAACACGGAAGACAACAGACTAACACCAGAGCTGTTTACCTGACATGTCCAAATACAAGGGTCAGGCAAAGTCAGGCAATTGACCAGAATCACACACACCCGACGGCCCTTTCCCTTGTCCACAGGGATAAAAGGTGGAGAACCGGACGAGCAAGGCAGACCGCATGACGTGAGAGCTAACTCAGCATGGCAGTTCAAGAGGAGGTGAAATAGGGCGAATACCGAGAGGGTGACAAGGAGAGAAGTAACCTTGGCCTTTGCGATCAAGGGCCGTGAAACCTCCGCAATCGGAAACATAAGACTGCAAACAATAGCCAGCGTACGTTGCAGCAGATGTCTACGGTATGCAAGACCCTCCTGTGCAGATAACCAAGCTGGTGAAGGATGCTGGTCTCGGTAGTAACAACCTTGGCTCCAAGGATAAAGAAAGGCAAGCAGTACATCACAGACGGTGAGTCGAGGGCAGAATCGATAAGAAACCAACTGTGTTGAGCGAAAAGTAGCCAACGACTAATTTGAACTTTGAAAGACTTAAGACACGATTGAGGAAAGATGGGGAAAACTACGGCAACAGAGGCGTCCGGCACCACATGGGTGCTCACGGAGGAAACTCTGGGAAATTATCTGAAGGTAGAAGACAACTGTAACCAGAAGGCTTTGGGAAAAGGCGGAAGAGGTTAAAGTGTCCAAACAGGGGTCTTGTAAAATCCTCTGTACCGTCGAAAGTCTTTGACCGACAGATGAATAGAAAGCTAAGGGAAATTAATCCTGCTTGGTGAAGTGAACTCATGAACCATGTGTTAAAAAGGTTGGCAAGAGTGAACACAGCAGAGGGATGCTAAAGAGAAGGGGTGAAGTTAAAAGTACCATTGTGAACTGTTTCATAAATGTTGGCAAGAGTGAACCCGGTAGAGGGATGCTGACGAGAAAGAGGTGAAACCTGAATTCCCTATGAACAGTGTGTTGAGCAAAGAGAACCCGACTCCAGGGCATCCACAGTGAACTGTCTGTAATAGTTGGCGAGAGTTAACCCGGTAGAGGGAAGCCAACCAAAAGGGGTGAAGCCTGAAGAATTGTTTACCAAGACAGTAAGATTTGTGAATGCACAAAGTATTGGAAGATAAGGGGAAGTGAACTGTCCCCCTTGTCGTTTGGGGTCCGAGCCCGGCCGAGGGAGATCCAGGGGTGAAGAGTCATCACCCAAAGTTCATTGAGAAAGAAACTGTTGAGTTGATTTTTTTGGAATATAATTTGTGAGGAGTCTACGCCTAGAAGAGGGGGACCCAGGGGTGAAACCATCACCTAAAGTACACTTGGAAAAAATGCAATTTTTTTGTTGTTCTAAGAATCAGGCCCCCAAAGACAAGACACTTTTTGTTAAAAGAGACTTGACCATCGAAGAACCTGATAGATGGTGATGAACTGTTGGCTTATGCTGGGAAAGCTCGAGCATGTGCTGTGCTCAGGAAATCCACTTTGTCCTGTGCTCAAAAAGTGGGGAAGGGAGACTCCTGGCAATCACATCCTGACTTATGATTTGAAAATACTTCTTTTTTATTGAAACCCTATGCCACACTTTTTCTATAATTAGTTTAAAGGGCTTGGCAATAGGTTTTTCTCAGTATAGGCCCTTTTATTTGACATAATGCCACTATGACTGCCTTATTTTTCATTTTGATGGTCAACGCTTGCTCCCATGTTAGATTTAGGTTTAGGTTAGGTGTTTTTTCCACCCTGCATTCATTGTTTAATAAACACCCTTGAAATGTGATCACTTGTGTCTGTCTTTACTGTTTCCACCATGCGTTCCTTACAATTGGCAGAGAAGGGATACAAGGTAGATAAGAAGAAATTACAGTATTGCCAGAAAGAGGTGTTGTACATAGGTCAGTTAATTTCACATGAAGGAAAGAAAGTGACACTCGAGAGAGCTGAGGCTATCATGAAAACACCAAAGCTAAATACAGTTAGGCAAATGCAGAAATTTCAGGGCATATGCTATTGTTGCAGGGCCTGGGTGTTCGACTACAGCATATATACAAAACCACTTTTGAAAGCACTTAAGAATGCACAAGTTGGTAAGGAAAAGATAGAATGGATGAAGACATGAGGAAGGATTTGAGGAATTAAATATAGCAATTTGTACAGATCCAGTTTTGGGAATCCCCAATTAAAGTGAAGAATTGTATTTGTTGTCACACACCAATGGGTCAGTATGACAGCAGTAGTCACACAAATAACACTAGGGATTTTAGATCCAGTCACGAGAGGACATTTTCCATGTGAACAATCTCTGGCTGCTGCCACATTTGTGATTGAGAAGTCTACAAGTATTACCATGGGCTGTGCGATGACGATATATTTGGTGCAAGCCTTATTTGCAATTTAGAGAAACCCAAATATACATTGACGTCACAAAGAGCATCTGCGTATGAAGTGAGGACTTCTAATCCAGCAATTGAAATTGTAAGATTCAAAATAGTGAACCCAGCTATGTTTTTAACTGAACCTATAGAAGAAGGTGATCATGTACAAGATTGCGCTAATAATGTTGAATTTTATGATGATAGGCCCTGTGTGAAAGAAAATGCTTTAGCAGGAGGGGGATTCTCTTTATTACTGGTTCTTCAAAAAATGACCAAACTAGTGGGGAGGGGGATTCGGGATCTGCAGTTGTGAGACACAGATTAAATGGTGAATTTGAGGTAGCAGTGAGTACAAGACTACAGTCCCATTTTTCAGCACAGGTAGCAGAATTGGTAGAGCTTATTGTTGCGCTCAAGAAACACAAAGATCAGGAAGTGATAGTTTACAGTGATTCCACCTATGTGACGGCAACCATACATGCAGGGCTGTCATGCTGGAAAAGGAGGGGCCATCTCCGTGCCGATGGCACTCCAGTGCAACATGCATCTTTATTGAACAGGCGTATTAAGGCAATACAACTCCCAGAAGCCATAGCGGTTATAAAAAGCTCAGCGCATACTAAACAAACACACTTTATTTCTTATGGAAACAAAGCCGCAGACTTAGAAGTCAAAAGGGTTGCATATTATTCAGAAACTTCGAGTATCCAAACTGAAAATCTTGAAGAAGTATTGAATAGAAACATGCAGGTATGAAAGGGGTTTAATATAATGTAAATTATGCAACTAATAGAAATACAGGGTAGAGCCCTGCAAGAAGAGCAGGAGTTATGGAGACATAGGGGGAGTTCATTATCCCACACGGAAGCACTATGGAGACAGGAAATCACTGGAAAGCCAGTCATTCCAGTGGCATTACTGAAAGTCACACTTGAGCAGCTGCATTACCTTGTGCATCTTGTCAGAGCCTTCAGTCTTCTTCTCCTGGCGCAGAGGCAGCACAAACGCCTCCCTTCCAGTTAGGTCTTGGGGCCTGGAGATTACACCATCACAGGCTTCCACGAACCTTCGGGGAAAGAGGGTTAGGATCCGTGGAGTGGATAGGTAGAGGGTTGTAGGATCACCGGGTAGAGAAATAGGAAGGAGTTGTGGATAGGAATGGGGAAATTAGGGTAACATGCTCCTTGGCTCCTGCTTCCTTTTTGTGGAGCTGCAACCTGTCACTCCTATACACTTCACAACATCTAGTATACACTCAATATGGGAGCCTTTGTGCTGGAGCTCCAACCAGTTTGGCAAACTGCTTCTGCAGTGCCAGTGAGTATGCCACTGTTGTTCACAAACACTTGCCAAAACGTTTCTCAGATTATTGCATGCAAGATTCCCACATTACTGCATGTAGGATAAAGCTCCCCCCACATTGCTTCATGCAAGGTACAGTACACCTAGACGTGGCTCACTAGGTTCGCTCAGTCATTAATTCGCTCAGTCATTAATTGCAACAAGAAACATAAACACGAACTTAGCTTCGTTCTCAGGTGATTCTGCGGCGACTGCCGTCTTTTCTGTCCACGCACCGTTCTGCGGAGTCGTCTTCCACTAGAAACAAACAAGGAATGTCAGAACGGATACGTGCACTAGTACTACCCTTGAAAGGTTAATTGTTCTGAAATCGTGGCGGCCCGTGTCTAGCGTCCCCCACACGGAGGCCTAAGGAGTCTGGGCCATGAAGTGCCCCCCAAGATGCATGCGGTAGTTGAGCAAGCACTACCGATGCAGGATTAGTAGTTTGTGCCCCAAGAGTTAGTTTCGTTTTGCACGCGGCTTGGTTTTCGTGCTTTTCGTGTTAGTTTAGGAAAATCCCTTCCATGCAATTAGCCACTGCGCGTAGATAACATGCGCTACTTATCTCAAATGTGACGCGGGGCCTGGGGTATGCTTTCAGGCGGGCTGGTGCCCCGCTGATGCTTGCCGACCGGAGCTCTGCTAGTACACGTCAGCTCAGGTTGCCGGTCAGGATTGCGAGCGGCGCTCGTGTGACGAGGCTCATGCATGCACGTTTGCATGGGTGTGGTTCCCATGTGTCCTGCCGCCGGGGTTGCTGGGAAATGTAGTTTCTTGGCTGTTCTCCACCCCTGGCCTCGCGACTTGCTAAAGGGGTGGAGAACACGTCTTGAGAAGCCTGTCGGGAGCCGAAGAGGCCCCCATCTCCTGCCAAAACCCAACATAGGGGCCCTTTTCCCTGCCACCACCCCAACACTTGCCAGGGTCCTGACACATATAACCCGAGAAAGTATTGCTGCCACCATTGCAGAAGACTGGTTTGTTCCCAATTTATAGGAACATGTTGCACAGTTGATTGTGAATTGCATCGCCTGTCAGAAGTTTACAGCTGGGCATACACTAAGACCAATCAGAGGAGTAATACCACAACCAAATGGCCCATTTCAGCATTTACATATTGACTATGTCAATATGCTGCAGACATGTAATGGATATAGGTATCTATTAGTGGTGGTGTGTGCCTTTTGTCAATGGATCAAACCCAGTCATTGTTCACATCCTGATGCAACCTGCGCAGTGAAGTACTTAGTGCCTGAAGTATTTCCACGATTGGGTGTTTGCAAAGTATTGAGGTCAGATAATGGGCCACACTTTGTCAATGAGCTGTTTGAACAAATAGGGCTTTTGTTCAGTATAAGGAATATGCTTTCTTCTGCTTATCACCCACAAGCAAACGGTACATGTCAGAGGCTCAAGGGCCTTTTTAAGGAAAGGATAGCAAAATTCAGATTAACTTTGAAAAAGGGATGGCTATATTGCCTACTCCTGTCCTTGTATGCCCTTCAAAATCAGCCAAGTTCAGATCCTCACCTTACGCCTCAGTAACAGGGCGCTGCATGAGGATGCCCCTCATGCCCCATCTAGCATTAGGAGTAAATCCCGGAGTGTAGTGCAGACTCTTGGTAATGAGATGCATGATTATTTGACATGTATGACTACCAGTGTTTCTTTCATTTCAGATTAAGTCAGGCATCAGAGGGAGGGGTTGTGGGACACAGAAGAGGATGGACAGTAACCAATCCGAGTGAATTATTACCACCACCAAAGTTATATGTTGGAGATCAAGTGCTTATTAAACTTTTCACCCGTAGGTGGCATAAGCCAAGATTTAATGGACTCTTCCAAATAGAGGAAGTTTCCCCTACTGCAGTTAGGGTGTCTGGAAGAAGAGCTTGGTTACATTTGGGTGACATAAAGATCTCCAAAGGCAAGACCCTCCCTCTAGTACCCACTGACTGGGAAGCAAGACAAGAAGAAAAATTGCCACCTGTGCCGACTCGATCGATGACCAGGAAAAAGGATGATAAGTCAGTATGATTTAAAACATTTCTTTATAGACTGGAATTCATTGGACACTCCTTAAAGATTTTGCAGGAAGTGCATGGACTTGCAGAGAATTCCAGAGCTTAAACTGACTTTTTAAGGATTCTTTGAAAACAGCAAAATCATATCGGCACTAAGCCCAAGCACCAATTCATTATTAGAAATTGGAAGAGAGATCAATGCCCAGATTCATTTTTGGAAGCATATCTATTTTAAGAATAACACCAGACACCAGCTGATAGTGATGGGATGGCACACAATGTACTAGTTATAAGCTATGTCCTTTTTCCTGGATATAATCACTAACAACAACTAGAGCAGGATCTGTGGCCTTTTCGGAGAAAGAGGCAGCACAAATTCTGAATTTAATTAAGTCTACTGGTGACGAATTACAACATACTAAAAAACTGATTAACTTATTATACAATTGGAGCACTTAATCAGAAGGGAAATTAATCAACGTTTACATGCCACAACATTGTCAACTTAGCACAAAAAATACAACAACACACAATTATGCGCCTTAAGTTTCAAAGGGTTTTGCCCATGCGACGAGAATATGACACGACAATTTAGAACACTACCCCAAGTTAGATGATCATTAGCAACAAAAAATCACATTGATCAGGGACAGTCCTAAAATGAGGGTCGCCATGGGTTCATCTCGGGGGAGACTCTGATGTGAAAGGTGCATACAAAAGAGTTCAGTAGGATAGAGGTGAATTCTAACTATCCCAGCCTAAGTATCCACTAATACTAGGAAGCTCTGATGTGCCGCTTATCTAAAAGTGACAGGAGACGGAATGGAATATCTACCAATTTCAAGACTTCATTCTTCTGACTATTGAAGAATTGGCTAAATCACTAAAGAGTATTGAAGTTGAAATTGAACTCACAAAATCTACTTTATCAACATTTCTAACTAAAGAAGAAATAACATCATCACTTGAAGATATTAATTTGAAATTAGAAGGATACAAACATGAAATTCATTCCGAAAAAATATGAACGTTCAGGAGAGATTCTTTGGATTATAAATTGGACATTGTTTATTCTTGGAAACAGTACTACAACCAGTAAGACAATCGATCTGGACAAAATATCCCAAACTTCAGGAGAATACCTTATAAATTGTGGAATGATCTCCCGCCGGCAATGAAAAAACTGCCTAACCAAAATGCATCTTTTTTTATAACTGCTGTTGATGTCCTGTGGTTTTTCTGTCTCTGTGGTTGTTAGTCTCTCCCTCTCCAGCGCCATGATGCCCTCTGGCAACCGTGTGCTTAATAGGTTTGCATAACATAACATATATAAGTTTGCATAACAACATAAACCTCATTCACGTACATCGTCCTCAGAAGTATCGAGAGCAGAGCAGGAAAGTACTGATCCATCAACAATTTCAGATAAAACCAGTGAGAACCCTTTGAGACTCGACCTAACAGCAGAACAATCAGGCACATCTGTTCACACTCCAGCTGGGACATCTTTTTTAGAAAGAGTTTACCAACAAGAAGAAGCAAGAAGAAGAAATCCACGAAGGAAAGTGACGTTTCTGCAAAGGAAAACGTAGTGGTAAACATCTCATCACACCGATTGACTGCCTTCTAGAAGAAAACCATACAGAAAGGCATCTCCTTTGTACCACACTATAAAAGTTTGCTCCTTAAAGAAAATATTGATTCTTTTCGATTATTTAGAAAAATTAAATTGAAATTGTTCTTTGAATCATTGGACATGCCACCAAAAGAAGAAGAGAGCTAATTTCTAGAACTATGATCAAAAAGTACATTCTTACCACCTATGCAAAATCCTATTCTTGAAACCTTTCAAAAACATGTTCTGAATGACTTTAAAAAGATCAGATTTAAAACATGACACAGAGGAAACTTTACACATCATGAACAGCAAGCGCTAAACTGCCTATGGTTAAATCCTTATATTATATTTAAACCAGATAACAAAAGGAGGAGCATTAGTTATCATGGACCTCATGAAATACAAACATCATGACAGCTTGCAGATAAGCATACCTATATGGAAGAAGGCTGCGATCCAACAGACCACGTTAGAGCAATAATCAAAACAGTGCTTGATGAGGTGGAACTCAGTGATTACCTTACTCATCATGCTAAATCTTTTCTGACCAATGAAAACCCCTTGATGTCTGTTATGTATATACTTCTGAAAATCCATAAACATTTGTCAGACCCTCCGGGTCGTCCAATTATTGCAGTAACCAACAGTTTGCTGGAACCGTTAGCGAAGTATATAGACCTAATTATACAACCACTTGTTCAAACAATTAGAACTTATCTGAAAGACACTAATGACTTCCTGTTAAAGAAACAAGCGATTAACTTTGAAAGTGGGAAAGACATTGGGCCTCATTACGAGTTTGGAAATAGCCATGCCGTCATTACCAACATGGCTACCTCCAAACTCGGGTCCGGGTCCGGAAAAAAGGGAATTACCACCCCATTCTGACTTTTGCGGGCCAGTTAATTCCCATTTTTGGGACCCGGTACGTCCCCATTCCCATTTGAGCCCCTTTAGGGTGCAATGGGAATGGGGCGGATGCTAACAACAGACCAGTTAATGACTGGTCTGTTGTTAGCACCCTGGTCTGCTCACGGGTGCCGGTATGCACATCTGGCCAGACCAGACGTGCATACCGCCACCCGCGAGCAAACTCGTAATGTGGCGGCCCGGTATGAACGGTGCTGGTACCTTACCGCCACCGTTCATAACGCAGCCACCAGGGTCGTAATGAGGCCCTTTCTCTTTACTCTTGATGCAGCCAGTTTGTATACCAAAATAACCCATCAAGCAGGGATAGAGGCAGTAGAGTGGCTGCTGCTGATGTCATCTAAATGTCCCGCAGACAACCTCTTTGTGTGAAGTTTATTGAAGATTGTCTTAGCTAACAATTTCTTTAGATTTGAAGATCGTTACTTTATACAAATTGCAGGAACTTCAATGACCCCCAATTATACTAATATCGATATAGCATTTCTTGCGGAAGAATATATCTTCAGCAACGAACACTGGATGGAACACCTTAAATGTTATTATTGTTACATTTATGATATTTTGGAAATTTGGAGGGGAACGGTTGAAGAACTTGAAGAATTCTATGAATACGTAAATTAGATCACTCTAAGGATCAAGTTTACTCAAAAACACAGTTCTACAAGACTAGAATTCCTGGATGTTGAAAGATATGTACAAAATGAACTACTTCAAACACCAGTTTACACTAAACTGACTGATAAGAATAGCATTTTACTTGCTACGAGTTTTGTTCCAAAAGCAACAAAAGGAAAATATTCCCATCAGTCAATTTCTAAGATACAAATAAATGATCTCAGAGAATCAACAATTTGTACAGAAATCATGTGAAATGTCCCAAAAGAGGTTATTCGAGGACCAATATCGAACGAGCAGCACATAAAACCAATCAGATCTCTTGTGCATCAAGCTTGATAACCAAAGAGAAAGAACCTTCTTCGAATTTAGTATATTTTACTACATACTTCCATCAGAGTCTCCAAATCAAGAGAATCATACAGAACAATTGGAACATACTACATCTAGATCCTGTTGTGGCAAATCTTTTTCAAACATTACCAACCTGTGCATATAAAAAAAAATCCAAGCCATATGTGATATGGTCATAAGGGCATACATCAATGCACCGAATACGGAAGTCAAACAATTCAAAGGAACTACTCCATTTGCTAATTGCCAACATTATAACATCATGATTAAGGGCAAACAGTAAATCATCCATACACAGGCAAGGCCATTCAGCTTAAACACTCTACTACCTGTGATTCAACCAGTGTTGTTTATGGTATTAGGTTTCCTTGTGGCATCTACTACGTTGGCATTACAACATGTAAAGCCAAGACGCGCTGTACTGAACATAAGTCGAATAGCAGAACAAAGTCTGAATGATCTCCAGTTTCCCAACACTTGGTTGAATCACATCACTCAGTGGCAAAGATGCAAGTTATAATATTAGAAAAAGTTAAATTACTGAAAAGAGCAGGAGACCTGGGTAGAATTCTTTTGCAGAAAGAGATAATGTGGATTGTCACGTTAGACAGTTAATTCCTGAAAGGAATGAACACTGAATTCGATTTGAGTTGTTATCTGTAATGGCATCCATACATTTGGTGAAGGCAACATTTACACAATTACTACTTGGAAACGTTAATGGAGAGACTGCATCATATGGGTTAATTAATACAATGGACACAGTGCAGCAATTAAACATCAACAACCATATGATTTATTTATCCTAATAATGAGCATTATACAGGTACCTACACATCCTGCAAATCGGGTTAGTTACTCAAAGTGGATACCTGATTTATATGTCATTAGACAGATTTGATTGATGCTATTATTTTCCTTAGGGACTCACAGATCAATATTAATTGACATATGTTTATTTATTTGATTGGAGAATCTCAAAATGAAGTAGTGATTACTCTTAAATGACAAATTGCGAACATGAATTAACCTGTGACCTTGATCTACAATAACTCTAAGTACTTCAATTGTTACTTCTGTAGTGGATGAGCAGTTTCAATAAAAATTCATTTAGCCTTCTACACACCTATCTAGCTATAATTTATTGACTCGATACTAGCTCTTCCTTTTGTGTGCCTCTGTTAGCAGGGCATTGAGAATGCACCGGCGAACGTTAGACGGATGGTTATTCAATTTGACTTCTTAAGATGGCCACCACATTAAGCAGATTTAGCTTGTTGTCCTTGACTGGTCATGTGATTGGAGCAGCGTTCTGCGCGCATGCTGATCACGTGACATGATGCAATACAGATATGGGTTGCTTTGGGACAGGAGGCTGCTTGCTAGCTGGCTTCCGTCCCACTCCAGCCCATCTGTCCTAAAGAAACAGGTCAACTTGAGATCATTTTGTGAAGTCAAGTCACGCCGTTTGGAAATAGTTTTGGCTTTTGATGTTACTCGCCCATTATCTGCTTGAGGGCTGGAAGGAATGATATACACTTCCCTTTCTTTTGACAGATTTCTCTGTCAGCATGATAAAGCAGTTAATACACACAGCGGAGTGGTTACTTTGGTTGACTTGCTGGTTACCTATATGGCATCATGAACACAGGAACAGTGAGTTTTTAATATTTGTCACACTTTTACTTTAATAACCGATTCCTCATTGCAATAAGAAGAGTGGTTTCCAAATCATTTGGTAATACCTCCCCCCACCTCTTTTCCTCTTCTTTTCAGCCTTCCTCCTAGCCCTCCCATTTTTGAAGTCCAACAGTTAAGTGCAGACAGCGTATCGAGTGGTATCACCACACATGAAATGTTAGCTGGCCAGTACTTTTCAGACCAATTGAACTAATTCATCTTAAATTTCACCATTCATAGTGATCTTTAGTTAGCCTTATTCTTATGTTTATGTACATGCTTAATTGCAGGACAACTATTTACTTGTTATTACACAAACTCTAGTACTTTTCCTGCATGACCACAATCCTTGTAAACAATGCTGATCACCTCACACAAAATATGTAAAAATTGTAACTCAATTAAACAAGTTAAAAAAAACTAATAATAAAAAACAAAATATGAGTATTGAGCATATATATGTTCTTCAAAAATTAAATTCAATTTACTTATATTTCCTTTTGGAATGTTTGAGACAATGGTTGAACTGTTTATGTTTAACTGATTAATTGCTTGATTCTTATGTAAAAATTAACACTCACAAGTGTTATGCACTATTTTATTTAATACATTACTGTTTATGAACTATGTAGAATGTGTTCTTTGGATTAGAGAATATCTATACATATGAATGATTTAATTTAAATAGGGAGTTTCCCATTGGAGTGCCTTGGTTCTTCCTTGATTAATGTCAAGGAACTCTTTCATGCTACGAGCTGATAGTGGCACACATAGATTTGTGGTTGCAGTTTTTGTGTTTATACTACAAAAATACCCTACCCTTGTTAGGAGAGATGTTATTATTCGCACTTTCCTCCATGACCCAAAGAATGGTCCTGTTATAAGAAAGCTTTTGATTGTAATAATTGAGCAGATTGTGCAACTACGAATGTGATTTGAGTACTTGTATTGAAAATGATTCAGGACGAAAAGAATGCAGTTGCAGGAAGACTAGTAATTCAAAGAAAAATGGTGTGGTACACAAAATGTTTTTTTTAGACTCTTATGCCTGATATACAAATTCATGTGCTTTCTCGTTTTCTTTCTGTATTTTACATTTCGAAGTCCTTAACATTCTGATGGTTCAACTGAGAACACAACACGTGATTATTTCCAATATAAGTACAAATGGTTATAATTTCTTTGACCTATTTTGGCATGTCAATCAACACAAGCAGGAATGAGGAGAGGGACTGCTGTACTAATGGACTGATATTGGGTCTGTGGATCCAGAGCATATATGAAGTTGCCCAGGTACTGGGGAGGAGTGTGTTCCATTGTACTGATCCATGTTCCAGCCTTGGTGATTCCTCAGAGCGACCTGAAGATTAAGGGATTTCCACAAGTGGATGTGCACTTGAGAAAAAGAAGGTCATTTGCACACCGGCAGATGACAAGAGAGAATTATTTCTCATCAGAATCAATAAAGGCTTAGGAATACATACCTGATGAGCACAAGTTGTTCAGCAAGACTGCCTTCTTAATGACATCTATATTTATGTTTGGACTTCAAACAGTAGTGAATGTCAAATGGCTACAAATTACCAGATGGGAGCTGTTACAGACAATGAACGTCACTATGAAAGGATTTAATGCCATAAAGGAAAAGTTGAGGCAATGGAAGGAGGTGTTTGTGCCATGATCGTGCCTTCTTGCTATACTTTCACACCATCTCATGTCGGTGAGAATGGGACTCTGACGGATGCTATAACCATGCTGACAGAATTGCACACACAAATGGAGGAGGAAACAGAGGCTATTGGAGATGACAATCGGTTCTGAAACCTGTTTGCATGGATTCCCGACTGGATGGTGAGTATATTAAAGTTCCTTGGAGCAAAATTGGCAATGATAATGTTCGGATTCTGTGTTATTAAGATAATAATTGAAAAATACCAGAAAACAGCAAAGAAAGAAGTGGGAATGAAGGTCATGATTGATGTGAAGGATGAAACAGAAACCAGCGCGCAGACAACATCTTTGTGTGAAGTTTATTGAAGATTGTCTTAGCTAACAATTTCTTTAGATTTGAAGATCGTTACTTTATACAAATTGCAGGAACTTCAATGACCCCCAATTATACTAATATCGATATAGCATTTCTTGAGGAAGAATATATCTTCAGCAACGAACACTGGATGGAACACCTTAAATGTTATTATTGTTACATTGATGATATTTTGGAAATTTGGAGGGGAACGGTTGAAGAACTTGAAGAATTCTATGAATACCTAAATTAGATTACTCTAAGGATCAAGTTTACTCAAAAACACAGTTCTACAAGACTATAATTCCTGGATGTTGAAAGATATGTACAAAATGAACTACTTCAAACAACAGTTTACACTAAACTGACTGATAAGAATAGCATTTTACTTGCTCCGAGTTTTGTTCCAAAAGCAACAAAAGGAAAATATTCCCATCAGTCAATTTCTAAGATACAAATAAATGATCTCAGAGAATCAACAATTTGTACAGAAATCATGTGAAATGTCCCAAAAGAGTTTATTCGAGGACCAATATCGAACGAGCAGCACATAAAACCAATCAGATCTCTTGTGCATCAAGCTTGATAACCAAAGAGAAAGAACCTTCTTCGAATTTAGTATATTTTACTACATACTTCCATCAGAGTCTCCAAATCAAGAGAATCATACAGAACAATTGGAACATACTACATCTAGATCCTGTTGTGGCAAATCTTTTTCAAACATTACCAACCTGTGCATATAAAAAAAAATCCAAGCCATATGTGATATGGTCATAAGGGCGTACATCAATGCACCGAATACGGAAGTCAAACAATTCAAAGGAACTACTCCATTTGCTAATTGCCAACATTATAACATCATGATTAAGGGCAAACAGTAAATCATCCATACACAGGCAAGGCCATTCAGTTTAAACACTCTACTACCTGTGATTCAACCAGTGTTGTTTATGGTATTAGGTTTCCTTGTGGCATCTACTACGTTGGCATTACGACATGTAAAGCCAAGACGCGCTGTACTGAACATAAGTCGAATAGCAGAACAAAGTCTGAATGATCTCCAGTTTCCCAACACTTGGTTGAATCACATCACTCAGTGGCAAAGATGCAAGTTATAATATTAGAAAAAGTTAAATTACTAGAAGAGCAGGAGACCTGGGTAGAATTCTTTTACAGAAAGAGATAATGTGGATTGACAAGTTAGACAGTTAATTCCTGAAAGGAATGAACACTGAATTCGATTTGAGTTGTTATCTGTAATGGCATCCATACATTTGGTGAAGGCAACATTTACACAATTACTACTTGGATACGTTAATGGAGAGACTGCATCATATGGGTTAATTAATACAATGGACACAGTGCAGCAATTAAACATCAACAACCATATGATTTATTTATCCTAATAATGAACATTATACAGGTACCTACACATCCTGCAAATCGGGTTAGTTACTCAAAGTGGATACCTGATTTATATGTCATTAGACAGATTTGATTGATGCTATTATTTTCCTTAGGGACTCACAGATCAATATTAATTGACATATGTTTATTTATTTGATTGGAGAATCTCAAAATGAAGTAGTGATTACTCTTAAATGACAAATTGTGAACATTAATTAACCTGTGACCTTGATCTACCATAACTCTAAGTACTTCAATTGTTACTTCTGTAGTGGATGAGCAGTTTCAATAAAAATTCATTTAGCCTTCTACACACCTATCTAGCTATAATTTATTGACTCAATACTAGCTCTTCCTTTTGTGTGCCTCTGTTAGTAGGGCATTGAGAATGCACCGGCGAACGTTAGACGGATGGTTATTCAATTTGACTTCTTAAGATGGCCACCACATTAAGCAGATTTAGCTTGTTGTCCTTGACTGGTCATGTGATTGGATCAGCGTTCTGCGCGCATGCTGATCACGTGACATGATGAAATACAGATATGGGTTGCTGTGGGACAGGAGGCTGCTTGCTAGCTGGCTTCCGTCCCACTCCAGCCCATCTGTCCTAAAGAAACAGGTCAACTTGAGATCATTTTGTGAAGTCAAGTCACGCCGTTTGGAAATAGTTTTGGCTTTTGATGTTACTCGCCCATTATCTGCTTGAGGGCTGGAAGGAATGATATACACTTCCCTTTCTTTTGACAGATTTCTCTGTCAGCATGATAAAGCAGTTAATACACACAGCGGAGTGGTTACTTTGGTTGACTTGCTGGTTACCTATATGGCATCATGAACACAGGAACAGTGAGTTTTTAATATTTGTCACACTTTTACTTTAATAACCGATTCCTCATTGCAATAAGAAGAGTGGTTTCCAAATCATTTGGTAATACCTCCCCCCACCTCTTTTCCTCTTCTTTTCAGCCTTCCTCCTAGCCCTCCCATTTTTGAAGTCCAACAGTTAAGTGCAGACAGCGTATCGAGTGGTATCACCACACATGAAATGTTAGCTGGCCAGTACTTTTCAGACCAATTGAACTAATTCATCTTAAATTTCACCATTCATAGTGATCTTTAGTTAGCCTTATTCTTATGTTTATGTACATGCTTAATTGCAGGACAACTATTTACTTGTTATTACACAAACTCTAGTACTTTTCCTGCATGACCACAATCCTTGTAAACAATGCTGATCACCTCACACAAAATATTTAAAAATTGTAAATCAATTAAACAAGTTAAAAAAAACTAATAATAAAAAACAAAATATGAGTATTGAGCATATATATGTTCTTCAAAAATTAAATTCAATTTACTTATATTTCCTTTTGGAATGTTTGAGACAATGGTTGAACTGTTTATGTTTAACTGATTAATTGCTTGATTCTTATGTAAAAATTAACACTCACATACAAGTGTTATGCACTATTTTATTTAATACATTACTGTTTATGAACTATGTAGAATTTGTTCTTTGGATTAGAGAATATCTATACATATGAATGATTTAATTTAAATAGGGAGTTTCCCATTGGAGTGCCTTGGTTCTTCCTTGATTAATGTCAAGGAACTCTTTCATGCTACGAGCTGATAGTGGCACACATAGATTTGTGGTTGCAGTTTTTGTGTTTATACTACAAAAATACCCTACCCTTGTTAGGAGAGATGTTATTATTCTCACTTTCCTCCATGACCCAAAGAATGGTCCTGTTATAAGAAAGCTTTTGATTGCAATAATTGAGCAGATTGTGCAACTACGAATGTGATTTGAGTACTTGTATTGAAAATGATTCAGGACGAAAAGAATGCAGTTGCAGGAAGACTAGTAATTCAAAGAAAAATGGTGTGGTACACAAAATGTTTTTTTTAGACTCTTATGCCTGATATACAAATTCATGTGCTTTCTCGTTTTCTTTCTGTATTTTACATTTCGAAGTCCTTAACATTCTGATGGTTCAACTGAAAACACAACACGTGATTATTTCCAATATAAGTACAAATGGTTATAATTTCTTTGACCTATTTCGGCATGTCAATCAACACAAGCAGGAATGAGGAGAGGGACTGCTGTACTAATGGACTGATATTGGGTCTGTGGATCCAGAGCATATATGAAGTTGCCCAGGTACTGGGGAGGAGTGTGTTCCATTGTACTGATACATGTTCCAGCCTTGGTGATTCCTCAGAGCGACCTGAAGATTGAGGGATTTCCACAAGTGGATGTGCACTTGAGAAAAAGAAGGTCATTTGCACACCGGCAGATGACAAGAGAGAATTATTTCTCTTAAAAATCAATAAAGGCTTAGGAATACATACCTGATGAGCACAAGTTGTTCAGCAAGACTGCCTTCTTAATGACATCTATATTTATGTTTGGACTTCAAACAGTAGTGAATGTCAAATGGCTACAAATTACCAGATGGGAGCTGTTACAGACAATGAACGCCACTATGAAAGGATTTAATGCCATAAAGGAAAAGTTGTGGCAATGAAAGGAGGTGTTTGTGCCATGATCGTGCCTTCTTGCTATACTTTCACACCATCTCATGTCGGTGAGAATGGGACTCTGACGGATGCTATAACCATGCTGACAGAATTGCACACACAAATGGAGGAGGAAACAGAGGCTATTGGAGATGACAATCGGTTCTGAAACCTGTTTGCATGGATTCCCGACTGGATGGTGAGTATATTAAAGTTCCTTGGAGCAAAATTGGCAATGATAATGTTCGGATTCTGTGTTATTAAGATAATAATTGAAAAATACCAGAAAACAGCAAAGAAAGAAGTGGGAATGAAGGTCATGATTGATGTGAAGGATGAAACAGAAACCAGCGCGCAGACAAAAAATACGATTAGAGACTGCCTAAAAGCAAGTATTGTGGCACCTGAGGGAACAAAGTTCTTGCATCCATGAGATTCTAAGAATTATGTGGGACGGTGGGTGTCACGTCCCTCAGGACTTGACACTCACCGTCCCACATAATTCTTAGGAGCTGGTCCCTTTGGCACCATTGGTCTCGGATGCACGTGTCATCCATCTTTACCCCCAAGATGGTGGAATGTTCTGGCTGCATTACTGCAGTCTTTTGAGTCTCGGAGGACAGGGAAACTCCACCCCTTCTGCAGAGCTCTGCATATCAGGCATTTGCACCAACGCTGCATAAGTACGAAATCTAGGCTTACACTTCCTTTTCTGTCCTTTCAGTTATATAATCTCTCACTCAATTTATACTCTCTACCTCCCATCTCAGAACTGTTCAACTGACAGTCCGGAATCCCACGGCTCCTTCCGCCTATCTGCGGAGCGAGTCCTCTTCCATTCACAAGCACAGACACTCTTCTCGAGCTTCGACAACTTGCTTCCCTCTCCTTCGGAATCAGATCAACCTGGTGCGTACTATAGAGTTAGAATAGCAGCCTGACTCAAACCTCCTCTGCTTACTAACTCTGCGATCCTTTGTTTACCTAAGCAGCTCATAAGCAGTCACAGCTCCCGGCTGCCCCCGGCTTCTTCCACGGCTCCCAAACTTCCTTATCAGCTGTGTAAGCAGTGCCTCTCTCTATTCCAGGTACATTTTAGGACTCAAACCTTTACTATTGTATCCCTTCCTGACATCCCTTTTCTAACCTAATATTGCTACACCAGTAGCGCTTATCAAGACCCGGCTGCCCTGAATAAAGACGCTGCAGTATTATTTTATTTATTCAGAAGGTAAACACTATATTTCGTTTTCCTTTCTTATTGTGTTAAACCTTTCATCAACTTAACTCTCTCCTCTCCCATCTCGCTCCTCTATCAGCCACTACCTTTGGAACCTCTTCTAAGATCAAGCTCCTCTCAAGACATCTGGAAAAGAAGTCCATCTGAAGAGAACAGGGTTTTATTCCCCAGAGGGTTTCCCTGGAGCTCTTCTCTCCTTCTGGCTATGTCTGCCTTGGAAGAGGGAGAAGTGACCTAGGGCAATTACAATATTCATCCCCAACCTTCTTGCCATCCTGTATATCCGGACGTGTCTGAGGAATCCTGTGTATTGGTGTATCTTTTGCTTATGATAAGAAACTGTTTCAAAAGTTAGATCAGACTTACAGAGAAAAACTTACACTTGCAAAAAGAACTATTACAACAACCAAATCAACTCAGCAGTCAACTCAACAGGTAACTTTTCCAAATCCTCAAATTAGTGGATAAACCTGCCACATTATCCCCTCCATTCCAGCCGTCTCAAAGAGACTGTGAAATGGTACAAACAGCATTGCATAATAAAGTCTTGAAGGTACGAGAGAAAATCCAAACATGTTCCACAACCAACCTAACCTCATCTCAACCCACTGACGAAATCAAGCATGCTCATTCAACTCTAAGCAAATTCCAATTTACTGAAACCACAGTAAAAGAAATAACCAAAGTCCTTGCATCCACTAAGTGCACCTCTTGTACGGAAAATATTATTCCTCCCAAAATGATTCTTGACAATCCGGAGCTTTTTGACCCATTTCTATGTAGAATGGTAAACTCCTCCTTTAGAGACCGCAAGGTACCCACATCCATTAAGACAGTGACACCACTGGTAAAGAAACCCTGCCTAGACCAGCGCAACCCAGTCAATCTTCGGCCCATTACAAACTGCAACTTTCTCCTCAAGATTCTAGACAAGGTTGCCACAGGCCAGCTGCAGAAATACATCTATCAGAACAATCTACTGCACGTCCAACAGTCGGGCTTCAGAGAGGCCCATAGTACCGAATCAGCCCTACTGGACCTCCAGACCAAAATGCTGGAGGTGATAGACAAGGGCAAATCTGGACTATTATTCTTGCTGGACCTCTCACAGCTTTTGATTTGTTGGATCACCAGAAGCTCTGAGAGGCCCTAGAGAAATCAGGCAACTGTTCCTCAGATGCCATTGAATGGATAGCTTCCTTCCTGGGAAACAGGAGCTCCAGGATTCAATGGGGAAATCACTCATCGGCCGCTCAGCAGGTAGACTGTGGAGTCCCTCAAGGAGCCAGTTTTTCACCACTGCTATTTCACATCTATATGCAATGCCTCTGCACCCTCCTGACCAACTTGGGCATATTCTTCACGAACTTCGCAGATGATACGCAATTGGTTTTAGAAGTGACTGGCTGCCACACCACGGACAATGATAGGCTCAATTCAGTCTATAACTCCATTGAGGTCTGGATGATATCCAACTGGATGTGCCTCAATGGAGGGAAAACTGAACTAATGGTCTTTGGATCCCCCCAAGCAAGAGCTAAATTAGATCCTGCTTATGCAACCTTCCACATTAAAGACTCCCCAGTAGTGGTCTCAGAAAAAGTGAAGACTCTAGGCATTTACCTGAAGGCCTCACCGGGAGCAGTCGCACAAGTGGCAAACCTTAAAATGACCTGTCAATACCATCAAAGACTGCTAAAACAAATAAACCCCCACCTGAGTCAACAAAACAGCTCCAACATCGCGAGAGCCATCATACGCAATTCCCTTATGCTAGGTGCCACCAAAAAATGCCTCAAACAATGCCAATCACTGGCAAATCCTATAGACCGCATTTCCGATGAATGGAAAACCCTCCACTGGCTCTCTACAGAGGACCGCATTTCCTTTAAGTCCATGTCCCTTGTCCACCACTGTCTATATGGATCCGCCCCTGATTATCTCAAAAAATAAATTAGACCCTACGTACCCAGCCGAACATTAAGATCAGGAAACAAAGGGCTGATCCAAACCAGACAAGTAAACAAATCCAATGGCTTGGGCCGAGCCTTCGCCAGTCTAGCCTCGACCAAATGGAACAGACGCCCACTTGATCTTCGACTTCAGCCCAATTATCTGATATTCAGAAAAAACCTGAAAATGACCCTCTTCAAGTAACCATCCTGACCCAATTCCAACCAATCACCTGACCGATGTGACCTGCTTGTCCCATCATTATTTGTTGTCCTACGTCTCTGTGTTAACACCCTGATGCCTATGGGCTGTGGCGCTGTATAAATAAACAAATATAATAAACAGTTTAACATATATAGTTAGAGTTTATTACAGTTAGCAACACATGTGAGACCATAGGCATTGGTCGCACCAGTTATGGGTTATCCTGGACATAGACCAAGCACAACAGCAGCAGCTGATTGCAGCAGTCCAGTCTTTAACAGCCGAAGTACAGTCTTTGAAACAGGAAAATGCTTTATTATGACAGCATATGGGGCAAGCTCCCAGCTTCTCCGAACTCCCTCCTGGACCTCTACCAGGGGGTCAGTATGATGGGGATCCCCATAAGTTGAAGGCATTCATAGAGGCTTGTACAGTTCAGTTCTCATTCAAGGCTGCTTTCTTTCATAGCGATTGGGACAAAGTGGGACACATGATTTCCCATCTAACTGTGGCTGCCTTGGCTTGGGCGACACCCTTGGTCACTACTAAAAACCCTTGTTAGATTCTTATCCTGCCTTTCTGAATAGCCTTAAAGCCATGTTTGGTAGACAAGAGATCACAGTCTCGGTCCAGGAGCAACTCCTAGACTTCCGACAGGGATCCCAAAATTTGTTGTCATACATTACCAGGTTTAAACAATTAGCAGCGGGCACCCCCTGGGCTGATGATGCGCTGATCACATTGTTCAGATGGGGGTTAAGCAAGGAATTAAAGGATGAGGTTTCCAGAGTGCCTCGACCCCCTAATCTCGCAGAACTCATTTCCATGGGACTTTACTTCCATGGCAAATGTACTGGAGGGTGCAGAGTCCTCTGATTGGCCCATAGGTCTGAGCACAACTTCTAGTACCTGTAAAACAAGATAGCTGCACCTTGAGGAGGTTGGGGTGCAGGATTCACATACTCCAACACAATTCAATAAGGACAACTCAACGGATCAGCACAGAGACTGTTAAGTTCAAAAGGGTTTATTTCATGCCACTGCTGACACAGTGCCCACCTATCCATGGTAGTCAAGTTCCCTCACTCAACCACCTCCCCAGCATTACACAGAGCTCATTTTATAGCAAAATGTGAGGGAGCAATCTGCCCCCACCTTTTCCTGCACAGTCTTAGACAACTTCATTGTTAAACATTAGCTCATTGGGCAATTATTTTTAATTGGGCTAACCCTTCAGAATGAAATACGCTCTAGCATGCATTACTGACTCTTCTTCGGCGCTCTGTTCAATTTATAATTTGTGCAGCTGGATTCTTCAGATAAGGTTTTCAGACACAACCTAATTAAAAGTCTAGGTTCTGCCCTTTCGTTAAGTTTCTGACAGCTTACCACCCTTGAATGTTTCAACTTTAAAATGATCTCATTCTACACTTTCTGCTCATTTCAGCCACATTTTCAGTACATGCATTTTCATTAAAGGCATTTAGCCCAGGCGATTTTCTGTCTACGTACAGAAAATGTTATTGTCCATTCTGTGCCTTGCCACCCTACTACATCATGGTAATGACATGTTTCTACCTTATAAATACAATGCTGTTTTGAATAATTGTATATACTAACATTATGAATACTAATTTCATATAATTACAACATCAGATTAGTCTGTATGACTTTCTCTGCTTAGGTTTAAGTGGGGGGGCCTCCACTTATTCAGCTGTTGATTCAATATATATTTCATTCGGCTCCTCTATTACACTCCCCCGTCTTGAAAGTTCAGTTGTTTGTAAAACAACAACTTTAAACATATTCAATGTCTATTTCTCCTTAATATTTATCTAAACACATCTTAACACAATCTTATACTTCGGCACTTACTAACGTATTGCCATTCTTAAAACGAACATGTGTGTGTCATCTCCTTCCATGTAAGCCCTACTTCCTGTAATTGTGTGCCTTTAATCTAACTGTATGCCTTGGACGATTCACAGCCATTGTGAGACTCGAGAGCTTTGCTCAAGCTTTCAGGTAACCCCTTAGCCCATAGTCTCTTTGTATGTCACATCTTGTCTGCAACTCCCACCCCAACAAAGTACAGTCTCTCGTTGATCACCTTCTCCTGCCCATGCATTTTGTTTTCACTTTGTCCTTCCCTCTTTTCCACACTCTTTCCTTTTCTGTATCTTCCGTTCATGAGTTTGGCATTAGTGGACCGTCTGCGTCCCGTTGCCTTTTCCTTTCCATTGTGCTGTTTTCACAGTCTGTCTCCCAGGTTTTTTTGATGCTTAGACCAGAAGTCCATTGTTTTTTCTTTTCACAATAGTTAATTGTTCAATAAGTTCACAAGAGGGGACGGTTCAGCCTGGGGATGCAGGGTTGGGGGAGTCTTTTTTGCAGATGCAATTCAGCATCAGGCTTTCACTGGGTTCCTCTACGACCTCACTCTCTCCTCACGCGGTTCAATGTTAATTTCCCAAGGCATACAGGACCCTCGACGTGTACCTGTAATAAAAACGGAATTAGTTTCTTTTGTAAAATAAACAGATCTCTACTATTTAACACATTTCCTACCAACCCATTTCCTTAAAATCTCCTTTCGCATTGGCTCTTATACCTTATTTCCTAGAAATTGCGAGACATTCCCTCTCATTTGACACTCCTGCCTCCTAGACAAGCTACAAAACATTTCCTTTTAAACATTTCCCTTTTGTGGGTCATTATCACACCATAACTAAAATACCCCCCATTCCTAGCTCTGTGTCAGCTGGATTAGAAAATGATTTTTGTTTTCAACAACATACAATATATCACGTCCTTCATGGGACACATTTTCCCCTTCCGGGTGCCACATGCAACCCTAAGGAGACAAAACCATTAAAGAAAGATGTCTTCTTCTTTCCTGGTCTTCTAGGCACGTCCGTAGTAGATGACAGAAAACATCCTTGGGGATCCCCGTCGTCTGTAGAAAGTCAAAATAAAGGCAAAAGTCATTCCAGCATTTGCGAGGGGTCAGGTTTTCTTCCCACTTTAACCCCCTTCCTCCTTTTCTGCTAGCAAAAAATACTCTCTGGGTCATTCTCCCCTATTCGTTGGTGCACAAAAACAACTATTTTCCAACTACCCCGCAGGGATACTTAATTTCATCTTGGTTCTTTGCTCAGCTTAGCTGCATTCTTCCAGGTTAGCAGCACATTTTTGCTGCTTAACTGCACATACTTCTTCAGTTTAGTAGTAAATTCTTGCTGGTTAGCTGCACGTACTTCCTCAGCTTAGCTGCCATTCTTCCTATTCTTTTATTGCCGTTAGTTGGACCATGGTCTATGCTTGTGCTTTGTGTTCATCCCAGGGAGATAAAACAGAGGCGTTTCGCTGCACATTGTCCCTGTCTAACTTGATCTAGCCTACCCCTATCTTCTAACACTATGGCACCAATTCTTACGACGTTCCTCCACCTTTATTGTTCCCATTAATGTTTGCCTATTCTAATGCTTGCATACCTCTATCATATCAATCCTTTTGACATTATGAAAACGAAAAATGATTACTCACCTTCAATTTTACTTCTGTTTTCTGTGGTTGTCTGAAATGGCCATATTGACATCTATTTCTCTACTCTTTCCACACCTGATTATACCTATCTTGGGAAAAACAGCTAACTTTTGAAGACCTTGTGTCTCTTACTACCTTTTTCCTGTTACTCACCCGAATCCTCTTACCTTTAGTGTTGATCAATTGCGTGTCCACGCCCTTTTGGCGTGAACTAGTACTTACCTTTTTCTTTTTCTCCCTAGTTTAAGGCCATGCAGAGAATTTCTTGTGCTTTCACGCAAGAGGTCCATAGCTTGTCTGTAAAATAAATCAAAATTGTTACTGGCATTCACAAGTTGTTTTGCTTACTTTACCATATTTACTTTAAAATGGTTTGTGCGAGTTTCCTTCGTTTAATTGACCCAATTTTGTCAGCCATACTCCTTTTCTTGGTCTTCATGGTCTCCTGATGTTTTTTTATTGCCCAACGCTCCTTTTTTTCTGTTAGCCAGGAAACCTCATAAGTGCTATTTGTTTTCCACTTTTTGCTTTTTTTTCTCCGTTTTATGCTTTTGAGTGGACCCCTTATCCTTTTATTCATTTGCCCAATCATTCCCATTTCTCAATTTTCCCTTTATTCATTTTTTATTCAAGATAAACACTCATTTTCAGTATTTCCCGATTTATTTATTTATTTATTTGTTTATTTATTTCTGTGACCAATCCTTTTGCGCTTCCTCACCTCTTCTCTGACCCTATCTTCTCCCTTTTCCCTTCATCTCTATGTTCATTTTTCCTTTGAACTTCCTCATCCCTTCTTTCACGTACCTTTTGATTTTCTTCTAACCTTTGCTGTTTCTGTCTGTCACGTTCATAGGCTGTTCTCTGGTTTGTGATTGAGCTGCTTTTCTTGCTCTTCGCGATAAAGCTGTTCCACCTTAGCCTAACTTTCCTTCCTATCCTTCCGTCCCTTGATTTTTGTTACTACTGTATGAAGGCGACTCATAAGCGGGGTTACTATACCCTGTGGCTGCTTTTAGCTCTCTTTAATGGGTAGAGTCCCTCAGGCCTACTTCCCTCGGTTCCTGTTTCAGATGGGTCAGGCGTTGCTGCAGGTGTCTCACCCCCCCCCAGTGCATATTTTTGAGCATCCAAGCTGCTGGAGGCTCTTCCTCCTGTCCCTTTTCTTATATTTGTCACAATTTGAGAACAGCATAGCGTTTTCTAACCTCTTTTTTTTTTATATATATGCGGCATGCAAGTAAGTTGCCATGCGTTGTAAGATGGCTTTATATTAAGACTCAATTTGTGGCCGTGGCATAAACATCTTGTGGGTGGTACCTTTAACCCACTCCTCCAATTGGAGCAATGTTTTCCAGGCCTAACTCTGTTTCTATTGATATCCTTATGTGAGTCCAAAACTCCCATTACTATGAGCGAGCATCGAATGCACCGAGCTCCAATCCAGTCCCTTCCCACCAAATTATTTATATCGCCAATTTACTCAAGAACATCAATCTATGTGTGATTCCTTCTCAACGGTAGAATCGCATTAAACCTTTACTTAATTTCAACCAACAAGGTGACGCAATTCCTTACATTTGACATACAACAGGACATGTTAAACAGATACTTGACAGACTAGACAAACATTAGCTGGACACACATATACCTGCCTTCTAATCAATATCCCGACATGGGATGTAAACGAACACCTTTGATGCCGTCTTTAATCGTCACCGTAGCCTAATCGTTCCCCCACTGCGGGCTCTGAATTCACGTTTCTTCTGACCACTCTTTAAAGCGCAGGAACAAGGCAAATCCTTACGTTTTTATCTCAGGTGCCCCCCTGGTAATCCTTACATTTTTATTTCAGGTTCCCCCTGGTAATCCTTATGTTTTTATCTCAGGTGCCCCCCTGGTCATCCTTACGTTTTTATCTCAGGTGCCCCCCTGCAATCCTTACGTTTTTATCTCAGGTGCCCCTCTGGTAATCCTTACTTGAACTACTACTGTCCTTCATGATTCTTATTTCATTCTGCTTTCTCTTTTATTTATTTGCCATATTTCCCTATTTTATGACTGCCTTTATTTTCCTGGAGGACATCTGTTTCTACCTTGTGTCTGCAAATATTCATAAATAATTCGCAGCCTGCGTCTGAATTTCTAAAAATATGTCATTATTTCTCCGCCAGGTCACACCGCTGGCTACATTCATTACGCTGCACAAATACTTAAATCTTTTACTTCTCACTCACCCAATCTCATTGGCCTTCTGCCGCTTTCATGCCTTCAAAATTGCTTGTGTTCATCTAAGGCATGCCCTAAATAATCATGCTTTCCTTGGTAACCTCAACACTGTCATCATGCTTTCACGCTTTGTCATTCAAGTCTTTCTTCATTTATCTAATTCCTACGATACCAGAATCTCAACCGCTCGTCTCAAACCAAATGTTTTTCCCTATTTAATAAAAATGTTCTCCACTCCGGCTGACAATGCCTCAAAATTGTAAACTTCCACCCCTGGTATGACCCCATGCAAACTGTCCTACCACTCATGGTGGAGCTCCCAGAAAAAGCCTTTAGGAGCACCCCAAAACCCCCCTTCACTACATGTGTGCTATCCCCAAAATTCCCAAAAAGTAGGTCACATATGATCCAGTAACCTCTTTTAATTTCAGGGGGCATTCTAAGTCAAAAATGATACAACGCATGAATGGCAATGGACCATTCAGCTACAGGGCAGTGCCTGCTCCTGCCTGCACGTTGATTTAAACCCCATGTAAAATCACTTGCTCCTCATCCCATGAAGTTTATCACTACCTCTTTTAATTCTAACACTACTTCTGTAGCTGTAAAATAACCCTTGCTCAATCCATGCCAGGTTACATGCTACACTCTGTTTGTTGCACTTTATCGTTAGAGTGCCATTGCAGGGACGTCATTTGGGGGTCGCCAGGGGTCGTGGCTGAAGCCCCTGAGGTATCCCTTGTTGCTCCGCGGTCTCCTTTTCTTCCTTAAAATAAAAAATGTTTAAAAACTTTTCCTACAGATATGTCATCAGAGGTCACGCGTCATGATATGTCACTTCCGCTACCTCTATCCTTTTTGTGGGACAACGTCCCTGTGTCATTACTTCCTTTTCAATATCATATATGCTAATGACTCCGGCCTTTCCTTTCCCCACCATACTTAAGGAAACCCTGCTCATTCATTTCTTGTGTCCTTATCAGTGTTAAATTGTATTACTACACTGCCATCCTTGCAGGCATCTCACAAAAATCCTCACAGGCTCTAAAAGTGCAGAGTGCCGCAGTATGCAACTCTCAGTATTCTTTGAAAGAATACACATGACTTTGCACCAGATGAGCTGCTCACTGGCTATCCATGGAGGAAAGGCTACTTTTTTAAAGTCACAAATGTAAGTCTTACACAGCACTGGCATATTTAACTGATGCTGCTGCTAGGGTCAGTTCAGCCCAGTGGCGGCTGGTGACTTTGGAAGTTGGTGAGCTGTACACATCTTGGTGGGAATTTGGGAGCGAGCTAGGCCACCTCACACCAACCAGTGTGCCGGTGGCTTCTCCCTCTGCAAGGCATTTTGGAAAAATCGTTTCCAAGATGTGTAATTTACTGTCCAAGCCCACAGAAATAAGACATCACAAATCCTGGCCTAATTATGAGTCTAAACAGCCTGGAATCCACTGAAATGTCGGCAATGGTTTTTTCCCAGCTCACAGACATCTGGACTGGACTAATGTGAAGGCATTAACAAATAATGCATACAAATACAATTTTCTAAAATAAAGCACCTATCAACACCCCCAAAGGCAGTTCACAAAAACTGGGAACACTGTGCCTCTACCACACACAATAGACTTAACTAAAAGTCCACATATCAGAAATACAAAGCAATATCTGAGCCAAGGTGTCTGCAAACAAGGGTATGAAAGCCACATGTCCAAACAGCACACCATTCAGTGACATATCTGAGGCTGGGGACATTCACAGATATGCACAGACTCTGCCCTTTAAAGGATCTCTGCTAGCCCAGAAAGGGGTTGAGAGCGAGGAGACAGCTAAATTAAACTATGACCTCCATTCTCTAGCTCCTTCAGAGCCACGCATGCTATAGAAAGCAACATTCATACACTGACTGCCATATTCCATTTGCCTAAGTTGCTGGCAGTCCTGCATGTATGTGCCACTAGGACTGCTGGCGCACTGACCCAGCCAATATCTTCTGTGATGCTCAGCCAAGGTCAGGTTGCCTACCTGCACGAGGCTGCTTGCCACCCCACAATATAAAGAAATAGAAATTGAGCTAAGACCTGTTTCATTGTCAACACTGGTTCCCTATTGGGTGCGCAGGACGGTCATACACAGCCTTGAATTCCCCTCCCCATGCAAGGATTAAAATCCCAATTTAACAAGTAATTTGGGCGGGCTCACCCTGCAACCTTAGTGTTAAAATTCACCACTACTGCTAGTATTCTGTTTCCATACAGCACTTAACAATACATACACACATATGCACGTGTCGCTGCAGGGCCTACCTAGGTGAGAAGCTTTTCCAACATGCAATGTGAGAGGCAAGCATTTCTTAAATCCTGTGCTACCCCCCAGTGCTCTTGCTCATGGACTCCTTGTTACCCAATGCTGTCCCCATTAACCAAAGGGGCTAATGCCACAGTGCTAAGCTCCCCCATCTTGTCCCCAAATCATGGAATGCTTTTCTAGTGAACTTGGTGCAGAACCATCCCTTCTCATTTTCGCAGAATTCTCAACCCTGCTTTGGTTACCTACCTCTATCAGTTCCCCCAGCAGTGTCTGTACTTATCCCCCTTTTGTTAAATGACCTACTACGCTGTGTTTTACTTAATATACTCTATCCAGTGTGAGTTTAACATGCAGCTCATTCATAGTAACTATAATATATCTATTTGTCCTATAACCACAAGCAATGCTTCATCATGCAGCCCCTAGTGTATGCCTTTTACTGTAATCTGCAAGCCCCTTCCTTTTAATAACACCACAATGCCTACGGGCTTCTGCATGCTCCATGCTACTAGAAATCGCTCATTCCTTGCCACACGACAGTAGACCCAGAGACGTTTTTATTGGAGGGCTCATGGGGTGGCTGCCCAGGGCCCCCCACAATGCTGCCTGATCTAAAGCAAGATTCCAGTTTACATTAGGCTTAAATAGCACATGCCAGGAACATTTGTTGCATGCTGCTGAGGCTCCAAACCCATTGCCTGTCGATTTTGCCTTGTTGAATTAAAGCATGCAATGCCTTTCGTTTTCATTGTGGAATATATAGTTTGGGTAACACGACCGTTGCAGCGTTACTTCCCCTCTGTGGGAATGTTGCTGATTGTGTGCATTAGTCAAAGTTGAAATCCATATTCATCCACGGAGGTTCAGAAGTTGTCTCTGTGTGTTAAGCACTTATTGTAGGGATATGTGTTCATGTGAAGAATCAGAAAGAAACCCCAGTGAGGCTGGCTGAACCGTTTTTAAATCTGAAGTTCACAAATATACCTGCACAATTACTTGGGTTTGTAGCACAAGCAGCGCGATTAGCAGTACTTTTCCTGCACCAGAGAGGGGTTAAAATTTGTTTGCTCAGCTGGGCATTCTTAAAACCTAAGCAATCCCTTAAAAGATGTGCATAGAATATCTGTCCAAGCAGCAAACAAGTATGCAAATTCGAGACTGTGCAGCAAAAGTGTTCATGCTTGTATCATGGCTATGGCAGCAGACGGCACAGCGATCCTGGTCAAATCATATAGGATCCCTTGCATTACTGTGTTGTTTTCTGCAAGGTTTTCCCTACTTGCATGCTGGAACTTACCTTGATAATTGAGAACTGACGATAAAATCATTCCCATGTTATGTAGCCCCCGTCTGTAATATTTTGGGTTTTAGAATTGTCAGGTTTGGAAATACGGGTTGCGTACTCTTGCAAGTCAGTTTTATAACATTAGATTGTTTTAGTTCATGTTGACAGCTGGAAGAGAAAGTGCTCAACTGCATGGAATTGCAATATTGGCACGAATCCCAGCTTCATCCCTTAAACGCTGTGTGATCCTGGGCATCTCATTTAATCTTTTATACATTTTAAATGATTGTCTTAAATGCTGCACGGCCGCATAGTATGTCTCACAGAGAGTAAGGCCTCTAGGCAATACTGAATGTTCCCACACAGATGCCTCTCATAAGTCGGGTGAGACGTGCACAGGCTATCAGAAAACAAATGCATTTCTTTGCCAAAACTCATTGGCACCACGCAAAGATGTCTTTTTGCCGATGCCTGTTCATACTTATCAGAATGCATCACTCTTGTTGGCCCTACGGACCCTTCTTGTCAGTCCTATATATATATATATATATATATATATATATATATATATATATATATATATATATATATATATATATATAGCCCGAAGGACTTGTGATGTTGCCGAAGACCTAGAGTTACTTTGTGTCAACGGCCATTAGGTGACTTATTTTCATCAATAATTGATGGTCAATAACCGTCCTCTGCTACCAAATGTACTGGAGGAGGCAGAGTCCTCTGACGGGCCCATAGGTCAGAGCACACCCTCTAGTACCTGTAAAACAAGATAGCTGCACCTGGGGAGGTTGGGGTGCAGGATTCACATACTCCAACACAATTCAATAAGGACAACTCAATGGATCAGCACAGAGACTGTTAAGTTCAAAAGGGTTTATTTCATTCCACTGCTGACACAGTGCCCACCTATCCGCGGTAGTCAAGTTCCCTCACTCAACCACTTCCCCAGCATTAGCCTGTCTTTTTTCATACAGCTTTGCAAGGCAGGGTTATTTGCCGGGCAGTGTTTATCTCAACAACTGTCTTTGCACATTCCTTTCTTGACAAATCACTGCTCACTTTCGTGGGCCATAAAGGAAGCATGTTTTTATTTCTCTTGTTGCGCTCTTAACGCACTAGAACAGCACTACAACTCAGTAATTTTAATGCGAAAATCCATCATTCTTAGCACGATTTATCAGTTATTTTGTCTTCTAGGAGGACATCGCAAATTTAACTCCATAGCTGCTGGTTTGAAACAAAATATGTTTGCTTACAGTGTACCAGCTTTTTTGCACTTTTCACAGGCTGTTTTAACTCTTTTTGGGCTGCAATCACCACAAATTGGTGTGCTTTAAACTATAATATCTGACCACCTATTTTAATGCAATTTTTTCGCAATTTCAAAACCTTGGCTTGACACCAATTTTTTAATTTAGCTTAAAATATCATTTTTATACTAGTTCCAATATTTTTACAGTGCACATTCAGTTATGCCCTAAGATAAATCACATGATCAGCAGTACCACACAACAATTAGACAACATAACGTGACATGTCAAAATCAGACACGATCTGGTCGGCTGCATGCAAGCCTCTCATGAATATTTTACTCTTGTTATTGATTTTTAAATGCATATAATGCTTTTGGTTTGTTCCCGAATCTTGACTGTCATTATTCTTTTTCCCCGTGTCCTTGTCTCTATCGGCTAGGGCAGCTTTCACTCACCTTTTGTTTTGTTCTCCCGCCAATCCTTGCGACCACTGCCTTCTTCAGGTTTTCGTCTGGTCCGCTGCCCGTAGAGATGGGAAGGGATAAACCGGCTCCCTTCAAGCTCCGACTGCAGTCTTAATTATACTACCATTGTCTACGGGGAGCTTCACAGTCTACTCAGCACGAAGGACTTGTGATGTTGCCGAAGACCTAGAGTTACTTTGTGTCAACGGCCATTAGGTGACTTATTTTCATCAATAATTGATGGTCAATAACCGTCCTCTGCTACCAAATGTACTGGAGGAGGCAGAGTCCTCTGACGGGCCCGTAGGTCAGAGCACACCCTCTAGTACCTGTAAAACAAGATAGCTGCACCTGGGGAGGTTGGGGTGCAGGATTCACATACTCCAACACAATTCAATAAGGACAACTCAATGGATCAGCACAGAGACTGTTAAGTTCAAAAGGGTTTATTTCATTCCACTGCTGACACAGTGCCCACCTATCCGCGGTAGTCAAGTTCCGTCACGCAACCACTTCCCCAGCATTACACAGAGCTCATTTTATAGCAAAATGTGAGGGAGCAATCTGCCCCCACCTTTTCCTGCACAGTCTTAGACAACTTCATCGTTAAACATTAGCTCATTGGGCAATTATTTTTAATTGGTCTAACCCTTCAGAATGAAATACGCTCTAGCATGCATTACTGACTCTTCTTCGGTGCTCTGTTTAATTTATAATGTGTGCAGCTGGATTCTTCAGATAAGGTTTTCAGACACAGCCTAATTAATAGTCTAGGTTCTGCCCATTCGTCAAGTTTCTGACAGCTTACCACCCTTGAATGTTTCAACTTTAAAATGATCTCATTCTACACTTTCTGCTCATTTCAGTCACATTTTCAGTACATGCATTTTCATTAAAGGCATTTAGCCCAGGCGATTTTCTGTCTATGTACAGAAAATGTTATTGTCCATTCTGTGCCTTGCCACCCTACTACATCATGGTAATGACATGTTTCTACCTTATAAATACGATGCTTTTTTGAATACGTGTATATAACATAAACATAAACATAAACATACTAACATTATGAATACCAATTTCATATAATTACAACATCATATTAGTCTGTATGACTTTCTCTGCTTAGGTTTAAGTGGGGGGGGCCTCCACTTCATTCAGCTGTTGATTCAATATATATTTAATTCGGATCCTCCATTACACAACTAAAGCCCAAACTGACGATCCCATGCAAACAGGAATGACACGACGTTCATTGACACCAGAAGAGCGTAATAGGCATTGTGTACAGGGTTTATGTATGTATTGTGGTTCAAAGGAATATGCTGTCCAGAACTGTCACATTGTGCCTATTAGAAGGCAGGGAAAGGCTTGCACCCTAGCGTCAGGGGAACCACGGTCGGGGAATCAATGAGCGGTTCCCTTCCTTCACATTTTACTTCTCAGATCACAGAGGTCTCGGAGCCCCCCGTGGTCGTCCTTTGAGTAACTCTCAGGTTGGAGTCTTCCGAGCCGGTGCTAGTGCCCGCCTTAGTCGACAGCAGAGCCGCCGGTAACTTTATTGATGACCTATGGGCAACAAGAAACGGGATACCTTGTTCTTTGAAGCAGATCTCTATCCCAGTAGAGTCAGTGGATGGTAGCCCATTGGTTTTGGGCCCAATTAAGGAACAGACCCACCCGTTACGAATAAACATTGCTTCCCATAGCAAAACCATTGTACTGGATGTTATCTGAACCACGCATTACCCTGGTATACTCGCCTACCCTGGATTCAGGTTCACAGACCTTACATCAATTGGGCAGCAGGAACTTTATTTTTGGGTTCAGAACATTGTCGCTCCTGCTGTCTTTCGGGCAGCGCCTTGGGGTTGCACTCTGTTTCCTTTCTCTAAGAACATGGCCCAAAGACTGCCGTGCTCAACCATATTCAGGAAATCCCGGACATGTACCATTCCTTTCATACAGTATTCTCCAATACTGATTATGCAGAACTACCGCCTCACCGGAGGGATGACTGTGCAATAGAATTGGTGCCTGATGCACCCATTCCCTTCAGACGCATGTACGTCTTATCCTCTTGCGAAAAGAAAGTACTGAAGGAGTACCTCCAAAAGAACCTACATAATGGCCTAATAGCGGAATCCACTTCTCCCCCAGGGCTTTGTTGTTCTTCGTTCCGAAGAAGGATACTACAGAACTCAGACCGTGCATAGATTTCCACAGCCTGAATAAGATCACGATCCCAGATCACTACCTGATGCCCTTGATTCCTGATATACTCAAGGCTGTAAAAGGGGCTACAGTTTTCACAAAGTTGGACTTAGCGGAGCTTACCATCTCATCCATATCCGAGCAGGAGACGAGTGGAAGATCGCCTTTCAAACACCTTTAGGACATTATGAATATGGCGTAATGCCTTTCGGCTTATCTTATGCCCCAGCTGTATTCCAACGTTTCATGGATCACATCTTCTCGGATATTCTACTCCATTCAGTCATCATCTACCTGGACGACATCTTGTCTTCTCTTCATCATTAGCCGATCACACTCGGCATGTCAAGGAAGTACTCCAAAGACTATTGGAAAACCATCTATATTGTAAGCTAGACAAGTGTGAGTTTCACAAAGAAAGCGTGGCATACCTGGGATACATATTGTCAGCCCAAGGCATATCCATGAATCCTCAAAAAGTCTCTGCCATCACAGAATGAGATTCTCCTGGTTGTGTTAAGGAACTACAGTGTTTCTTAGGATTCGGCAATTTTTATCTGCGATTTACCCCAAACTATTCAGAGGAGAAATTGCAAATGACTGCTTGTTACCACATCGCCACTTACCTGTCATAGGGGGCACACCTATGGGTCACGGCGCGCCCCATCCTGGCGCTGCTATCCTCGATACCGGCTGGGGGGACCGCGGTCTTCTGCGGCACTCGGCGCTTCCGGGGTTTCTGTGTCTCGGGATCTGCGCATGCGCGGAAGGCCGCGTTTCGTTCTTCGCGCATGCGCAGTCCACGGAATGCTTGGGAAGCCACAAGCTTGCTTCCCAAGCCTCGCTCTGGGCACGGCAGCACTCGGGAACAGCACGGCTTGCGTTCCAAGCCTCCCGGGTGCTGCCCGCCCTATTTAAGGGATAGAATCTTGAAACTCACCGCGTCTCAACGCGGTTTGTTTCCAGATCGTGCTTTTCGCTCCTGCAGCCTCCCGCTGCGCCCTAATTCCTCCTTGTTGGATTCCTGTTCCTCCTGTCTCCTCCTGTGTTCTAGGTTTGGTCCTTCCTTCCCTGGGTTCCCTTAGCCTGCCTTGCTCTTCTCCTTCCCTCCCAGCCTTGCTTCTCTTCTGCCTTGCCTGCTGCAGCCCTGCCTCGGACTACTCTCCTCTGACCAGCCAACTTGCCTGCTGCCATCCTTGTGCCTTGCACTGCCTTGGACTACCTACACTGCCCTACTATTGGTCTCCAGCCGTTTCCTGGTATCCTGCTACTTTTGTGGACATTAATCTTCAGCCTATTTTTGGGGACCTCTCAGAAGCGGATTCCGGCACACTGTCCGCAAGCATCGGCCCTCCAGATAGCCCCGGCGCCACAAGAATCTGGGAGTGCACGTTTGTGGTGTTGGGAGCTGGTCCACCCCTAGCCCTGTTGATATCAGGGAGAGGGCTGCACTGGTTTCTCGCGTTGCACCTTCTGCAGTCATCTATCGGACAGCCTGGCGACCTCACCACGATCAACTACCGGAAGTTCAGGTATTCAGCGCCCTAGGGACGCTATCTTTAACAGATTGAGACGCCTACCTTCCGACTCCGAGATGGATGAGGTTCAAGATCTCCAGGAGGAGATGCGAGTTCTTCGGGCCGAAATGACAGCACTCCGTCAAGAGAACATGGGTCTAAGACAAATGGTGTCACAATCCGCTGGGGCAGCACCTCAGGGAGAAGGAGCTATGTCCCAGACCACGCCCATCAAGTTTGACGGAGATTCAAGACGTGTGGTAGAGTTTTGCAACCACTGCAGAATACATTTCCTCTTCAGAGCCTCCTACTTCAATTCAGACAAAGCCAAGATAGGATATATTCTGGGAAATCTGACTGGGAATGCCCTGGCGTGGGCTGCCCCCTTGGTGTCCGCCAATAGCCCCATACTCAATGACTTTGTAGCTTTCGAAAAAGCATTTTTGGAGGTATTTCAATCACCAAATCTGGCCTCCACAGCCCAGAACCAATTGATGGATCTGAAACAAGGTTCTATGGATATAATAGCTTACATTGGTCGTTTCCGTCAATTGGCAACCGACTCCCAGTGGCCTGAGATAACCCAAAAGACTTTGTTTCGAAGAGGTTTGAGAGAGGAGTATAAGGACGAATTACTGCATATTCCAGAGCCAGACACCCTACAGCAATTAATCGAACAGGTGTTGCGTATAGACCACAGATTGGCAGAACGGAGGGGTGAGAGACGACGAGCTGAACGGATGTTCACAAGACCACCCAACGCTCAGGCCGGAAATTCCGGGTCTTCAGACCCAGGTCCAGAACCCATGCAGTTGGGAGCCGTTAGGGGTCCGCTCTCTGAAGCAGAACGAAAACGCAGAAGAAGTCTAAGACTTTGTTTATATTGTGGGGCTGCTGGGCATTTCTTGAGTACCTGTCCTCTACGCCCACAAAGGAAGTCGGAAAACTAGAAGGCCTGTCGTCAGTAGGAAGGGCAACGACAGGTCCAGACTCGTACTTAGTCCTTTCCAATTGCAATACCTCGTTCCAGCCCATGCAACCGGCTGTTCTACTGGTTGTGAAGATCAAGCTATCATGGTTTGACAAGGAGGTAGAGGTTCTAGGCTTACTGGATTGTGGGGCCTCCGGAAATTACATAGATGAGACGTTTGCAGTCTGTCATGGAATACCCCTGTTCGCTCGGAGAAGTGTCCTGCCCGTCGAGGTGATCGATGGGACCCCTTTATCTTCTGGTCCGATTCGTCAACAAACCATGTGTCTACATATCCAGATTAGAGAACATGGGGAGAGAATCGCCTTGGATGTCATCAGGTCACCCTCCTATCCTGTGGTATTAGGTTTGCCCTGGCTTCTTCACCATAATCCAACCATCGATTGGGGAGCTCGCACTCTGGATTTCTCCTCTGCTCATTGTCTCCAGGATTGTTGTTCACCCGGCGTGTCAAGAAAGGAGATCTCCTCCATTCCCCTCACGAGGGGTACCGGTCCTCCTGGGTTTTGTTCCCTGTTGTCTATCCCACAGGAATACTCCGAATTTCAAACCGTGTTTTCCGAACCCGAAGATATACCACTGCCTCCTCATCGAGTCTTTGACTGTTCCATAGAACTGGTACCTGGTTTTATGATACCTCATGGGAAGGTATATGCCTTGTCCCTTACTGAGAAGACGGTCCTTCAAGAATACCTGTCAGACTGCATCAGGAAAGGATACATTACTCCCTCAAAGTCACCAGCTGGTTTCCCGTTGTTTTTCGTGAAAAAGAAAGAAGGAACCCTACGACCCTGTATCGACTATCGTCAGTTAAACGATATCACACGAAAGGATAGATATCCATTGCCTTTAATTCGGAGCATCATGGAATCCCTTCGAGCTGCCCAGGTTTTCACCAAGTTGGATCTGCGGGGCGCTTATCATTTGATTCGAATTAAAGAAGGAGACGAATGGAAGACGGCTTTTAAGACCCCTTTCGGGCATTACGAGTACCGGGTCATGCCATTCGGGTTATGTAATGCCCCGGCTGTTTTTCAGCGTTTCATGGACAACGTCTTTGGCGACTTGATCGGGATATCAGTTTGGGTGTACCTTGATGATATTCTCATTTTCTCTGTCTCCCTGAAGCAACATGTGGAACATGTCCGAGAGGTGCTTCGACGTTTGTCCCAGAACCAACTGTACGATAAGGCTGAGAAATGTTCTTTTCATCAGGAAGAAATGGAGTTTCTGGGTTACGTGATCAGTGGCACAGGAATCTTCATGGATCCAGCCAAGGTACAAGCCATTCAGGACTGGACTCAACCCTCCGATCTGAAGTCCCTACAACGATTCTTGGGATTTGCGAACTTTTATCGGCAATTCATACCCCACTTTTCTCAACTCACGGTTCCCTTAACTCAATTAACCAGCAGCAAAGCGCCCTTTCTCTGGAGTTCTCAGGCCACCAAGGCTTTTAACATCTTGAAACAAGCCTTTAGCACTGCTCCCATTTTGCGTCATCCTAATGATGTAATGCCGTACATTGTGGAGGCCGACGCCTCCGATTTCGCTGTTGGTGCAGTTCTCTTGCAGAAGGAACCTGCAACTGATTTGGAACACCCTGTGGCATATTTTTCTCGCAAGCTCACTCCTAGCGAACGAAATTACGCAGTAATCGAAAAGGAATTGTTGGCCATAAAAGCTGCGTTTGAAGTATGGAGACACCATCTCCTTGGGGGCCGGCATTCTGTGGAAGTACGTACTGATCACCGAAACCTACAGTATTTGAAGTCTCTTCAGTGCCGAACCGCTCGTCAAGCCCGATGGGCCTTCTTTTTCTCTCACTATGACTTTCGTATTACGTACATCCCCAGTGCTCAGAATTTGAAGGCCGATGCCTTGTCTCGATCTCTGGATACAGACGCGAGAAGTCAGTACAGGGGTGAGCCACTAATATCCCCAAGGCATTTTCTGTTCACACTTTCGCCTCATCTTCAGAAGATTCTACAGGACACAAGTTCTGATCCTGCTCGGGAAGGCCTCCTGAGACATTCTCAGGTTACTGAAGATAATGGGCTGCTTTTCTTCCGGAACAGACTGTATATCCCCACGACCGCACTCCGGACTCTTGTACTTCATGGGTTTCACGACTCCCGAGTAGGTGGCCATCGTGGAGTGAGAACAACTCAAGAACTGATATCTAGACAGTTCTGGTGGCCGGGCTGGGCCGGTGATGTTGACCATTATGTCAAGAGCTGTCCTGTGTGTGCTCAGGTGAAGACTCCTAGGAAGAGGCCCCTGGGATTGCTGCATCCCACTGAGATTCCTCCTTACCAATGGCACACCATTACGGTTGATTTCATCGTGGAACTCCTTCCATCAGAAGGATATACCTGTATCTTGGTCGTAGTAGACCGTTTTTCCAAGGCAGCCCATTTTGTTCCATTTCCTAAGATTCCCACTGCTTCACAGATGGCGTTGGCATTTCTTCAGGAGATATATAAGCTACACGGCTTACCGGAGAAGATCATATCCGACCGAGGGTCTCAGTTTTTGTCGTCTTTTTGGCGTCAATTGTGTAGCCACCTCGGCATTCATCGCGCACTCAGTTCTGGTTATCATCCTCACACCAATGGCCAGACTGAAAGGACCAACCAGACTCTGGAACAGTACCTTCGCTGTTTTGCCAATGCCACTCAATCTAACTGGAAGTCGCATCTGATTTTCGCTGAGGTCTCCTACAACAACACGGTTCATTCTGCTACAGGCCTGAGTCAATTTTTCTGTTTGTCTGGTTTGCATCCTAGACTGGTGCCCTTTTGTCCTGTACCTTCTAGCGCAGTTCCCTCTGCTGATCAGCTCGTCTCTTCCATCCAGGATCAACACTCCTTGGCTCGCAGTACCTTGGCAGAGGCACAGGCACAGATGAAGCGACAGGCTGATAAGGGGAGGGCCCCGGAACCCGCTTTCCAGGTGGGGGATTTGGTTTGGTTGTCCTCCAAGCACCTTTCCATTCGTAATTTGCCCACCAAATTGGCTCCCCGATATTTTGGCCCATTCAAGATTACTAGGCGCCTGTCTGCTGTGGCATTCCGTTTGCAGTTGCCTCAGACATGGCGGGTGCATCCAGTTTTCCATGTCTCCCTTTTGAAGCCATACGTGGTTGACACTTTTGGCCGGTCTTTCCCCCGTCCTGCACCTGTTGATGTCCGGGGGTCCCCTGAATTTGAGGTACGGGAGATTTGCGATTCACGCATAAGGCGTGGGGTTCTCCAGTACTTAGTGGACTGGAGGGGCTACCCCGCCTGTGATCGTACTTGGGAACCCCGTAGTTATGTGCATGCTCCCCGCCTGGTCCGTGATTTCTATCACTGTTTTCCCTGGAAACCTGGGGCTCCTGGCCTTTCTGGGAGGGGGCAAAGTGTTACCACATCGCCACTTACCTGTCATAGGGGGCACACCTATGGGTCACAGCGCGCCCCATCCTGGCGCTGCTATCCTCGATACCGGCTGGGAGGACCGCGGTCTTCTGCGGCACTCGGCGCTTCCGGGGTTTCTGTGTCTCGGGATCTGCGCATGCGCGGAAGGCCGCGTTTCGTTCTTCGCGCATGCGCAGTCCACGGAACGCTTGGGAAGCCACAAGCTTGCTTCCCAAGCCTCGCCCTGGGCACGGCAGCACTCGGGAACAGCACGGCTTGCGTTCCAAGCCTCCCGGGTGCTGCCCGCCTTATTTAAGGGATAGAATCTTGAAACTCACCGCGTCTCAACGCGGTTTGTTTCCAGATCGTGCTTTTCGCTCCTGCAGCCTCCCGCTGCGCCCTAATTCCTCCTTGTTGGATTCCTGTTCCTCCTGTCTCCTCCTGTGTTCTAGGTTTGGTCCTTCCTTCCCTGGGTTCCCTTAGCCTGCCTTGCTCTTCTCCTTCCCTCCCAGCCTTGCTTCTCTTCTGCCTTGCCTGCTGCAGCCCTGCCTCGGACTACTCTCCTCTGACCAGCCAACTTGCCTGCTGCCATCCTTGTGCCTTGCACTGCCTTGGACTACCTACACTGCCCTACTATTGGTCTCCAGCCGTTTCCTGGTATCCTGCTACTTTTGTGGACATTAATCTTCAGCCTATTTTTGGGGACCTCTCAGAAGTGGATTCCGGCACACTGTCCGCAAGCATCGGCCCTCCAGATAGCCCCGGCGCCACAAGAATCTGGGAGTGCACATTTGTGGCGTTGGGAGCTGGTCCACCCCTAGCCCTGTTGATATCAGGGAGAGGGCTGCACTGGTTTCTCGCGTTGCACCTTCTGCAGTCATCTATCGGACAGCCTGGCGACCTCACCACGATCAACTACCGGAAGTTCAGGTACTCAGCGCCCTAGGGACGCTATCTTTAACACTGCTCTCCTCAAGAAAGTGGTCTGTGGATGCTCAGCAAGCGTTCGATGCAACCAAGAGGCGCTTTGTGACCAGTCTTATCTTACTCACACCTGATCAGACAAAGACATTTATCGTGGAATCGGATGCGTCTCATCGCGCCTTGGGAGCAGTTCTCCTTCAAGAAAATGATCAAGGGCTGGAATGTCCGTTGGTTTATCTGTCAAAGACTCTCTCACCTTCCTAACTGAATTACACAGTCCTCGAGAAGGAACTGCTCACTATTAAATGAGCCTTCGAGGAATGGCAACATCTTCTGCTAGGAGCCCATCATCCCATAGAAGTTCGGACAGATCACAGTAACCTCTGTGCGTTGCAGTACGCACAGACCAGAAACAGTAGACAGGCCCGCTGGGCTAATTTCTTTTCCCCTTACGAGATTGTTTTCACATATCCCTGGCAGAGTCAACCTCAAGGCAGACGCCTTGTCCAGAAAAGAATCTACCTTCTCTACTCCCTTCCGTACTGAACCCCTTTTTCCTAGGGCTTGTTTCCTTAATACAGTAACGACCTTTCTTCAGCTAGTATCTAAAGCCACATCAGGACTACAAAGGGCGGATCCTGCTGCTATGAACACCATGGGACTTGTTTTCTCCCAAGGCTGCGCCTACCATGGCCGGAGACTGTTTATCCCTTCTGAGGCTCTCAGGAAATCAGTCCTTCAGTTATGCCATGATTCACAGATGGCAGGGCATAGGGGAATCGCCAACAACACGGAGCTGTTCCGTCGTCATTTCAGGTGGCTAAAATTGTTCCAGGACATCCAGGACTACGTCTCGGCCTGCTTGGTATATTTATAGACCAAAACACCTCGTTGTGCTCTCCTGGGACTTCTCTCCACTATGCCCATTCCGGTCCAGGCTTGGCAGATGATTTCGACAGATTTAGTTGGGGACCTACCAATCTCTGAGGGCTGTACGATAGTGATGGTCACTGTATGCTCATTTTGTTCCTCTCCCGAAAGTGCCCACTGCCGCACAGATGGCCAGAATCTTCATTCTGCATGGCCTTTCGGAGTCTATAGTCTCGGATAGGGGACCGCAGAACACCTCACGGTACTGGCGTCAGGTCTGTAAGTGTCTCAACATCACCCAGGCCTTGAGTTCGGGGTTCCATCCCAAAACCAACGGCCAAACTGAGCACCTTAACCAGACTTTGGAGGGGTACCTCCGTTGTTACATCTCTGCTTCCCAGGACCACTGGTGTGAACTACCACCGTTGGCAGAATTTGCTTACAATAACATGCGTCATGCTGCCCTAAAAGTCAGTCCTTTCTTTTGCTCCTACGGATTCCACCCTGCCTGCTTCCCTGTGGGACCTACCTCTCCTTCAGTGTTTCCTGACGTGGATAGTCTGCTCCTGGATATTCATAACGGCCATCGGTCTGCTCGTGCCTCCCTTCTTGCCGCTTAGGAACGTGTAAAGCATTTTGCAGATAGGCGCCGTACTCCGGCTCCGCAGTTGAAGCCTGGGGACCGACTGTGGTTGGGTTCCCGTTTTTTGCCTCAGCATTTGGTGCCTTCCAAGCTCTCTCGTAGGTTCTTCGGACCTTTCCCTATTCTGCAACGCCTGGGTACAGCTGCATTCCGTCTCAAGCTCCCTCCTTCCTGGTCTCGGATTCACCCTGTCTTTCACGACTCCCAGCTCAAAAAGGATGTGGTGGACCATTTTGCACGACGTCCGGGCGCCCGATTGCCTCCTGTCTCCACTCCCTCGGGCCCTGAGTATGAAGTGGCTGGAATCTGCGACTACCGTTACTATCAGGGTCGGCTTCTGTACCTGGTTGATTGGCAGGGATATTATCAGGCCGAGCGTTCAATGGAGCCCGCATCGGCTGTGCATGTGCCTCGCTTTCTGCGCCACTTCGATCAGTGCGATACCGGGAAGCCCAGTGCGCCTGCCCTTCGGAGGGGGCATACTGTCACGTCCCTCAGGAGACACTGGTCCCTTTCGCACCATTGGTCTTGGATGCACGTGTCATCCATCTTTACCCCCAAGATGGTGGAATGTTCTGGCTACACCACTCCAGTTTTTCGAGACTCGGCAGACAGAGAAATTACGCCCCTTCTGCAGAGCTCTGCATATCAGGCATTCTCCACAATGCGAGGACGCGTCGCTACTCCCTTGCACCAACGCTGCGTCAGTACGAAATCTAGGCTTACACTTCCTTTTCTGTCCTTTCAGTTATATAATCTCTCACTCAACTATACTCTCTACCTCCCGTCTCAGAACTGTTCAACCGCCAGTCCGGAATCCCGCAGCTCCTTCCGCCTATCTGCAGAGCGAGTCCTCTTCCATTCACAAGCACAGGCACTCTTCTCGAGCTCTGACAACTTGCTTCCCTCTCCTTCGGAATCCAATCAACCTGGTGCGTACTATAGGGTTAAAATAGCTGCCCAACTCAAAGCTCCTCTGCTTACTAACTCTGCGAGCCTTTGTTTACCTAAGCAGCTCATAAGCAGTCACAGCTCCCGGCTGTCCCCGGCTTCTTCCACGACTCCCAAACTTCCTTCTCAGCTGTGCAAGCAGTGTCGCTCTCTATTCCAGGTACATTTTAGGACTCAATCCTTTACTATTGTATCCCTTCCTCACATCTCTTTTCTAACCTAATATTGCTACACCAGTAGCGCTTATCAAGACCCGGCTGATCTGAATAAAGACAGTGTGGTATTATTTGATTTCTTCAGACAGTAAACACTATACTTCATTTTCCTTTCTTATTGTGTTAAACCTTTCATCAACTTAACTTTCTCCTCCATCTCACTCCTCTATCAGACACTACCTTTGGAACCTCTTCTAAGATCAAGCTCCTCTCAACACCACATCTAGAAAAGATGTCCATCCAAAGACAACAGGGTTTTATTCCCCAGAGGGTTTCCCTGGAGCTCTTCTCTCCTTCTGGCTATTTCTGCCTTGGAAGAGGGAGAGGAGACCTAGAGGAATTATTATGCTCATCCCTAACCTCCTTGCCATCCTGTATATCCGACATGTCTGAGGAATCCTGTGTATTGGTGTATCCTTTGCTTATGGTAAGAAACTGTTTCAAACAGTTTAACATATATAGTTACAGTTTATTACAGTGGGTCTTCTGTATCCCAAGTGGAGAATGAAATTACATGACCTGAAGTGTGGACGAACACATATAAAATGCAGGCACCTTAAGGGGGGTAAAGAAGATATGGATACCAAAGGAACCTTTCTTCAAGAAAAGATTCAAAGAGGCAGGAAAACTTGAGGAGATGGTTGTGGCCTTGACCAGAGGGGGGAATGTAGAGGAGCAGACATACATATCCACAGGAGATCCTACCACCTACCTCCCCTGTATTGCAGCCATGAGACTGTGCCCTGTCTAACACCAGCTATCGTACCAATACCGCAGTGAGTATATGGAAGACGGTATTCATTAAGATGACCATTGTGAATGTACCCTCGAGTTGATGACAGCCTAAAGGAGGAACTCCCTGAAGGAATATGAGAAAGAGCTAAGAAAATGAATTGATGATAAGAAAGTGTGCACAACATCCTGAAATACTGAATGAAGACGATGTATGGATCCCAGAGGAGACATGGCGAAGTAAGGAATCGAGTGAAGCTTAAGGTGTAAAAGAAGAACATTACACAGTAAAACGTGCTACAGAAATCAGAAGTATAAAAAAGTACATATGCTGGAACGAAAGATAGATCATGTCATTGTATAGGCTAGCTACAAGTAGTGAATAGAATGCAGGTAGAGCCGCCATTGTACAGAAACTGGACATTGGTATCGCAAAATAAGTAATCCAAAGATCCATGGAGAAAGTATAAAAGGCTGTGTCGCAGTAGAATAATGGGTTATTGGAGCTGCATTGGGAGGCTGTCTGGCTTAAAGTCAAGAACTGAGAAGTCGAAGTCAGCTATCTACGCTGACGAGGAACATGTGCGTGGAGGATAAATCCTCTCACGTTAAGGTGCAAGAAAGAACACAAAGTATGCCAAGTCTTCATTAATTTAAAGATTTAAAAGCCTGCAGAATTAGCAGAATTGTGGACTCTGGTCACATGAGTCGAGGATGGATATAGGGCTTGAACTTGGAGTTCCAGACATGATAGTGAGTGCCCTCATTCCTGTTGCATTCCCAGGACAAGCATACTCTGCAAGGCCAAGTACAAAGAGAATTTCATGGAAGAAGGCATGGGTGATGAGAGATGTTGGGCTAATTGGGTAGCATGGCAACCTCATGTCCTGTCTACTTGCACCTGGGTCTTGGCTTGAATGCTGCTAATTGAAATGAATGTTCCAGATATGGTACAAGCGTGACAAACCAATTGTATTAGTCTGTATAACGAAGGACCTTGTAGCTTGAGAAACCAATGAAACACTGTGTAACTGATTTTTCTTAAATGACACCTATGAAGAGGTAGGCATATGTTGTCCACCTAATATCGGACAGCCGTTAATAAACCTAGCTCCCATATGATTGTATGTCTAGATGTGTCCCTTGACCAATCCCAACCCCTGATAGGTTTTTCACTATTGCCACGTAGTATGACATCATTCTGACACATCAAGAAGTGTATAATTGTATTTTTTGTGGAAATCACTGAGAGAATAAGCGTACATCCGTTGTTGTTCATTGTAAACTCCCTATTTTATATAATTGCTAATAGAACAGCAACTTGCCACCTTCTTGAGTTGGTCCGCTTATTTGGACTCAGAATTATTCTGGTGTAATCCCATCCATTAACAGAAGCATGTTCCAAGGGCCATAAGCTCACAATGTCTTCTGTAGGATTTGTTTGGGCCTGTACGACCCATATCATTTAGAGTAAAGGCTATGAATTGGTCTGATATCTTGGGGGGTGATTGTCACTTTGGTTCCATGTGGATCGATGATCCCTGAATCATTTGGGAGGCTTGCTGTTTGAGCTGTCCGACTAGCAACCTGTCTCCCTTGTTGGCCTTTACATAATATTTCTGTCTCATTGCAAGCAGGTTATTTTCGGCCTTTTGCGTCTGCAGAAGGTCTAGTTTACCCCTGGCCATCCAGTATTCTTTATGTAGCTTCTTGCTTGGATCAGACTCCATTTTCCCCAGGATGTCCTGTACCTCCTGCTCTAACTCTGTTTCGAGTGCCCTCACCTTCCTGTACGTCTGGGCTCGCAAGGCTATAGGTTCCCCTTGATGGTGGCCTAAAATGTATCCCAGATTACCCCCGCCCCCAGAGATTCCTGTGGTAATGCCACTAAATCCGGGCGGTGGTGTGCCAGGAATCTGTCAAGCTTCTTCCTCTTAAGTGGGGTGTTCAGCCCACTAATGTTCAATGAAAGAAGTGTGACCATGGGTTATACCGCATGGCGACCAATAACCATGTCCCCCCAAAACTGTGCCCCCAACAGTTATAACATCCCTATCCCCAAAGTACCCAGCCCCCTCCACCCCGCCCTGGTGCGAGCAAAAGTACCTACATGGTCTACTGGCCTATGGCCCGCAGCTTCCGCTCACAGAAAAAGCCAGGGCCAGCTTGTAGGGTGTCCTAAAGCCCCTATCGTGCAACCAAAACAGCCGTCCAGCAGGACCCCGTCCTCCAGAGGCCCTCAACAGTGTTTGCAGTGTCCTGTAGTAGAAGCGTGTAGCAGTCATCTCAGCAGTGTGTCTCATTGGGATGCGCTCCGTCAGCCTGTTTCCGAGTTTCCCGCACCCCCAGATTGTTTATCTGGGGAGCACAGCCCCGGAGTAGGTTCCTCCTGCGATCACACTTGATTGTTGTCCATTCCCAGGCTCTTGGCCACTAGCAGAATGGGGGGTCTCCTCCTGCATCAGGGTCTGTGTCATCCTCCTCCACCTGCAGTAGCCTGAGCCCCTCTTCACATGATTGGATTGGCTTGGTTTGTAGGGCTCTCACCACCAGGCCCATCTCTCTCCTTTTCTGAAGCGTGACCTGCGACAGGTCCTGATACAGCTGTGTTTCTGAGCCGTTATGTGTGATTGGCTCCGCTAGCCTGGCAGCCAGTAGAATGGTTTCTTTCTGAGGATATTGTGCCAGTGCGACAACATCTCTTGGTCACATGCCCGGCTCCTTCGGCTTGGGTTCTACTCGGTGTATCCTGCCAAATGGGATATCCTTTACCCCATCGTCTCCCATAACATCTGTAAAGATCTGCAAGACCGTGTCCTTTAAGTCCACATCAATGACCTTTTTTCGGAGAGATTCCGGATGCGGATATTCACCCTGTAGGACCTGTTTTCCAGGTCTTCGAATAGCAGCTCCACATTTCCGGATATTCTGGAGAGATCTTCATTGCCCCCCTATGTTCTTTGGGAGTCGTCTACCACCTCTTGCAGGGTCCTTACCAATGTGTCAGCGTGTTCCTCTAGGGCCGCGATGTTCTTCGTCATATTGGCCAGTGACTGTTTCACCTCCCCTGTGGAAGCAGCAAACTGCTTCTGGAAAGTTGTGGTTAACTTGTCCTGGAATTTTTGGAAGGGTGCTTCAATGTCGGCCTTCGTCGCCACCATTGTTGGGGGGGGTTATCTGGGGCTTCTGCCTGTCTGCCTATGTGCACTGTAGGATACTTTGAGTGGTGCAAGTGGTTGTTTCTTTGGCCCAGCAGCGTTGGAGAGAGCCTTCCTTTTCAGTTAGCGCCTGCGAGCACTTGCTGGGGGTACCTTTTCCCTTTGCTGCCCGGCATTAGGCTTACCCAGGCCACACCCGTGGGGTCACGCGACTCCTTAACTTTTGGTCAGGTAGTAGGGAGCCCGGCAGGGTGTATCACTGTAGGTCTTACTACACAGTCTCCTACGAGGTACTAAATGGGGATCTGAACACCTCCTGATGGACCCCGCTTCCCCACCAGCATATCACTTTTCCTGGGACTCAGTGTATCTGATCCAGTAGTCCGGGCCCCCCCCCCTGCTAGATCCCTCCTCCACAAGTTGGTGCACCCGCCCTGCTCCTCGGTCCCTTCGGGGCCTTCTGCTTCCTGTGGGCCCTCTGGTTTGTAGGCAGTGTCTCCTGGAGTGATTCTTCAGCCCCCACTGGTGATCCTCCTTACTTTCTCGCAGGGCCCATTTGCGGTCCTCCCATGCTCCCGCTCCTCACCATTCCTCGCTGTCCCATGGTTGGAGCTGGGGGCTGACCTTTTGTGTTGGAAGCAGGCACTCGCTCTCCCTGCGCTCTGAGATAGTGGTGCGGGGACTGGGTGATGCAGGCCCCCGCTCCGTTTCGTGTGTGAAAGCAATGCCTCTCCTGGAGCGGCTACCCAGCCCTCCTCATTCCCCTGCAGGAGACTGCTCCAGTGCTCCGGGTGCTGCACCGCACGTCGCCGCATTCCACGGGGCACCCACGGTGCACGGTCTGCTATTTCAGAACATTTTGCGGTGCCGTCACCGGTTTCCGGGCAACGACTCCTTCCCCTATTAGCTCCCCCTCTGATCACTTGACCGTAACTTCACTGGGGTGCCAATCGGCTCTGGACCGCTATGCGGGGGGAGCCATGCCCGCCGATGTCTCTGCTTGCTGGTGCAGGATATTCTCTCTGGACTATGCTGCTAATATGCTGGGGGTGTGAGCCCCTTTTCACAGGATCACTGCATGTGCTATATTGTAGAGCAGAGCACCCAGCTTAACTGGAAGGCCTCTCTAGGAGCGGAGCCCGAGACTCACGCATCCTTAGCTGACGGCTGCCATCTTGGAATAAAATAATAAATGTTTGAGTGATGATGAGACAATCCACTCCACAGTGTGTCCCTCTGCCTCTAATCTTCTAGCTATAGGTTATGTTAAACATCCAACATTATTCTCCATTTCGCATTGTTCTAAATGGGCGGTCATTATGGACATCCTTCCCCCAGTGGAACATGTCCAGATACTAAATATTTCAGGGATGTTGAGACAATCCTCTGTGAAGTGTCTGTCCTGCTCCCTTTTTTCTTCTACCTGTATGTGGGGTTGTGTTATGTTACAGGGATTACACAGTGTTCCGCTGCCATTTGATTGGTCAACAGGTGTATGTGTTATGTGATCATAGTTGCAGTTATTTGCTGCAACAAGCCCATGTCTCACAGGGGAATCGCTCCAAGCTCATATTTCAGTAAGTAAAGTAAAAAGATCTTTTGAGAAAGTTATTCCAATGTCGGTATGGAAATGATGGAATCATGCCACTTGCTAACGCAAACTTGAACCCGCTGCCAGAGAGATTAAACCATTTGCTAGGAACAATATAACTGTAAACTTGTTTTTAGTTCAGCATTTGCCCATTGCTTAGTTGTATTCTCTACTATTAGGCTTCAATGGATTGCTGTTCATTAAGGTAAAACGTCAGTTTTAATCTTAAGAATCACCATTTTCCGATCAGCGCTTTGCTTTAATCGTTCTACACTGACTCTACAGGCACTCACTGTATCGCAAACATCATCCCAACCCCTCAGTCCCTTTCATACCTGTGCAAACCTTTCATGTTCATTAAGCTTTCTCCCATTGGCTCTTCTGCTTCACTGCAGCCCCTCTGGTCGCCCCGGGCCAGGGCACAGTACGCCACTCTTTGGAGAAGACTTGATGCTGTAAGATCACTGCAATGATGTCTGGCGCAGCATACAAACCTCTTCACAGAACCTACCCACGATTACAAGAAGTTAGGCTTCCCATGGTGGTGGGAGATGCTGCAGAGGAGCAGGTGGGTGCATTATCCCTAACTCCCGCCCCCTCACTGCCCTTATATTGGAACAGTAGGAGAAGAGCCTTATATGGGACTCAATGTGTTATGTCTATACCGCATCGAGTGTACGAAAGACGATATGCACTCAGACAACTGTATCAAATGTATTCTCGCACTGAGAGAGTGGAAGGATATTGTGTAGAAGAAGGGTGTCAGCAGGCACCATTGAACATCATGTAGTGCTGAGTGAACTCTGACGAGGGCAGAGTGATGTCATGAAGAAGATATCCCTGACTCCCTGAAATATACCATGACTCTGACCTTCATTTCATTGGAACCCACACCCTCCACACCTGGTAAGTGTTAACCATTCAATAATGTGTTTTGTTTTGATTATTTTCAACTCATGTCTATGGTATGTAACAATATGTTTTATTGTTTGTTACTATATCTGGGAATTATGTGTAAATATTTAGAATATGGGATTTATACAGCCTTGAGGATGACCCGTAGGTCGAAACACGTGTCACAACGTACTGTCTCAACTAGAGCGCGGTCCCCACCCACCTCAATTTTGTTGAGACACATAGAAGCTTGCTGTTGAGGAAAATATTAAGTGGCAAGGACGCCATGACAGGAAAATGGACGTCAGCTTGTGCAAAGATTCAATCCAACTACCTCAGAAACAGACCAGGGGTGCAGAGTCAGGAGACGTTGGAGAATTAGCTTTGTGAGCAAAACGAAGAGGAGTCTATGTTGGCCTGGGATCATGGATGCTATTTTAAGGAATAGCTGCAAAGCACACAGGGAAGCATATGGATAAGGCATGGAGGTGAGACATATTTCTCTTAAAGAAGAAAGAACACATTTGCAAGAGCCAAGTATTGGACAATTAACAAATGGATAAGGCACCTTCAAAATGAAGTGAGCAAGACTCTAAATGCTAAGAGGAGCAATGACACCCGGCATAATTGAGTCAAATAGCAGTAAATAAGAGGTTCAATTGGACAATTTTGCAGTCTCTTCACACGTGATTCAGAAGTCGAAAACAAAGGCTATTCATTAAGCTGTGGGTGAAGATAGTCATGTGCTTACACTCCCTTGAATGTCGCAGAACAGAGAGCGAGCTACAAGGTCCACTACAGATGGGAAACTTTGGCTCATGGTCAGACTAATGAGAGACGATGGACTAATTGGGAAAGAGGGGAGTAATCTGATGTGACTCAAGCACCCGGGTTTTGGTTTGCTTATGTGCTGCAGCTGAGCCGAAAGTCCAAGGTTGGGTGGAGATGCCAACCAATCAGTGGGTCTATGGGCCAACCTGCTATACAATGTTTCATAGACCAATCCACTGCTATTTTATTCGCTATAACCAGTATTATACATATTTAGAGGTAGTTTGAGGCGTGCCTTACAGATAAGAGACAGCCAATGGTTTACTAACCCATATGTAGTCTATATAACTATAAGTAGATATGTTTCCCTAACCAATCCCTCCTGTCGATATGTTTTACAGTTTGCCATGTAGGATGACATCATAGATGACACACATTGGGCTATAAAACCTTGGTGTAATCAAGTTTGTGTGTGAGTGTGCAAGCATCAGTCCAATGTCTGCCAGTTTGCCATTTTGCCATAATTTCTGAGTCTGTCCAGTTATTTGGTCTGAGATCTTTACCACTAATTCCATCTAGGACAAGAGATGCTTCAAGGTGCTAGAGCACGCTGTTTTCAGTGATGTCACAGTGAAATGACGCAGCTACTCCCAATTCACTCGCAGTTCTTCTCTATGTAAATGAGTGCCTTGAACTCGAGCAGTCCATCACTGCGAGTATTGGGATGTTACACAGCACGTGGGGGCAGTGGAGTAACCTTGCTGAAAATGTTGGGGCGGCATGATATCTAAACGAAAGGGGCCCTTGCCAAATGAGTGGGACAAAATGGTGTGCCACAAAAGTTGGGGGGATACACACCCTTGTCCGCCCCTAAAATTGCACCAAGGTGTGGGGGGTGTAGGTGATCAGTCAACACATACAACCTCTACTGGGAAGTCATAGGTCCACCTAGACTGGCGAAGAAGGGCCTGAGATGTTACCCCAAACAGCAACACAGGGGGGAGTTTCAGCTTCCCTTAATGAGTGTGAAATAAAAGATGTGTCGGTAATGAGAGCTTGAATGAACTCATCACTTCACTGCAACTACCACTTAATCACTCCTGTGAAAGTAATGACTTTTTTCTTATATTTGATATAGCGTAGACCTAGCGCCGATGAGCCTTAAGTGCTTTATGTAACGTGTATTTTAAGGGGGGGTTCTCAAACATGTACATAGGACAGTGTGGTTTGCGGGCAGCGTTTGAGACAGAATTACAAAAACCTGAGCAGGGGCTGCGAGGGTGGTACGCAAATGGCACAAGACTGGATAGAACCCCATGGGCCCGATTCACAACCCGTTTTTCAATTGGATTGTGCCATTGCAAAGGGCTTTTGTAAATGAAACGTGAAGTGTTTTGGGGTTGTACATGTATACATCACGTCGCAATCACGCATGCTTACAGTTTGTAACTCAGCAGGAAGAAACACATGGATTGCCCAGAATCACACAACGGTGGTAAAGTGCAGGAGCTGGGATTTCAAACTAGGTCTTCAGGCTTTATTCTCTAGACCACATTGCTTCCCCATTTATGACTCAGAGATAGGCATTTTTATTTATATATACAGTTGCTTCGGGGCGCCTTCAAAAAGCGACGGGAGTAATAACAGCTTATCTTTCAAAGGCTTTAGAAATAATGTGGCCAGTTAAGCTCAAGGGAGGAGGGAACAGGGTTACATGCATGATCGCAATGATGGGATGACCACACAGTGGGGTAAATGCAAAGGCACTCACTGGCTGCAAAGGTAAATGAATCCAGGAAATCCGACATGCTTCAGTGACATGGACATCGCACCATAAAATGTGCCGTTGAGACCCAACCCTTGTATAGTAGTGCCAAGAAGCCCCCAAAATTGCAGAAATGGCGCTATACAAGACCACTTTTCATGACACTACATAAAATAGTGGCTTTGCAGTACTTACCTTCGAGTCTGCGGGAGGCAGCGGAATGAGCGACACCTGCTTCTTCCCAGTGTCCTCCGGTCACATGGTGGCATCTTGTGCCGGCATAAAGAAGAACCTTACCTCGTTTGACGGCCAGCACATTCCAATGCAATTCCCAGGGAGGCTTCGCCGCAGTACGCACAGTCCGTGCCGGCTTCCTTCCCTGTCAATCACGCCCTCTCTCTCTCTCTCTCTGCAGCTCCACCGCCTTCATTGCTTAGCAACGCCCACGCGTGAAACCCTCCACAGCACAGCAGTGGAGTTTGCAGACTCAGTCGTTTGGAAATGATAGACAACCTGCTTTTTTCCCCCATTTGCTTGGCTACCTTCAGGAGACACGTTTTCCCCTCCTTCGCCCTATTCGAAAAAGGTTTAACCTTCATGTGACAATCAACTCGCAATTAATGCGGCGGGAGCGCGGCGGTACGCGCTCCGGGGCTCATTAAAGCTCTTTATGGCTGCAGCTGGTAAGGTAAATGGTGTACAGGTCTCAGCAGGGCATAAAACGCTCAGTGTACTCTGCGCATTGAATCCCCCATCTGTGAATGGTGTGTACATGATGCCAGAAGAGAATATGCTGTGAAAAAGCAACTGGTGTGTAAGGTTACCAAGCCTTTCCAAAATCTAAGGGGTAAGGACCCTCTTTTTGACTATGGGGGCCTATGTCATAAGGGTATGTAACAGTTTATAGAACACAAGGACATAGGCTATCCCGCCTGTTTGACACTGGTCGGTAGTGTTTATAGCACAATATGACCGATCATATCATTAGATCTGTACATGAAATAGAGAGCACCAAGCATACATTTACACAATTAACACATTTTATTTTCTGTTATGGTCTAAAAAGCCTGGTGAGGCCTTTATACAAACAAGATCAATTTTGAACCCATCATTCATGGGAGTTTATACACATTGTGTCATATTCAATATTCATATAATACACGGTTTGCAATTTGCACTGTGGGGTTAGTACCAGTCGTGAACCACATTCTAAGTCACTACTGGTACTAACCCCCACAGTGCTATACCTAACAAAAAGACCGATTGAGGCGATCTATAAAAGTCAAAAAAAGGACATACCTCAACTCAGGGCTGTTGCAAGGTCTGGAAGGGATCTGGGGCTACACTAATGTCGAGGGTGTCGGGACTCGGGGCTATCGAGCCTTTGGGTTGTAGCCCCTGAGCTTCTATCCGGGGCTACAACCAAAAGACCCGGGGCTATAGCCCTTCAGCCCCCCCTAGCAATGCCTCTGCCTCAACTCCCATCCCCTCTTGCAGTTTTTCTTCAAAATCGTGGGGTTTCAACCCCCCACAAACTTCTCCCTCAGCCTCCGCTGCCTCCCTCCCCACCCAAGACTCCCCCTCAAACACACACAAAAATGAACACAGCACACAAACTTCAACTCGCTGAGGGTCAGACGCTTCTTCAAGCAGAGCATTGGGGGCAGATCTATCACCTCGGCTGGGGCCTCCCTCTGGAACAGCCTCCCTGCCTTTCTCAAACTTGAGCAGAATCACCTCCGGTTCCGGAAGCAACTCAAGACCTTCCTTTATGCTTCCACTTTCTCTTTTCCTCTCCCCTGCTAATGCACTTGACTGCTCCACGCACTGGTCACCCTCTAAACTCGGGACCAGGCTCCTGCTTGTCCAGTTACCCTCGCACTGCCTCCGGGCTCCCCAGCACTTAAGTGTCTGTATCTGCAACCCTATAATCCCTTCTCTCTGCACTTATGAGCCACCCGCTGGCTGCACTTGTGAGTTAACTGTACTCCCCCCCTGGCACTTCTCCCCTTCCTTCCTCCCCGTTCTTGAGCGATCTGAATGACACAAGGTCTAGTAAGATTATTATTTTGTCCTCCCTTTGTTTCCCCCTCCTTGTCTTGTCGCGCCTAGAAACACTTGTGTGTAGGCACGTTATAAATGCCACATCATATCATATCATATCACATAACAACACAAACACTGGTTCTCCCCCGCCGGCGCTTCTGGTTCCTGGCCTGCCTGTCAGCCTTTGGGTGCACTCGTGCACGGCAGCGACATCGCAGTCTGATTTCAAAAGACCGCTCTGTGCGCTCACAGAGCAGTTTTTCTAAATTGGTCTTTTTGTCAGTCGTTTTTTTAAAACGTTTATTTGACTTAAAGGCATGGTCTAGTAAAAATTTTTATTGTCCCTACGGGCCGGCCATGTTTTTTTAAGCCTAAGTGGCTCGATTTTAGAAAACTTTCCTATGGATCTTACCAGAGTTTTCGTCCATTAAACGCACGCGAAAACAGGCACCAGGGCGCCGGCATTTTGTGATAATCCTATCACTTGCCGCATCGCCCTGGCTGACCTGCTTCTGCGGCACTAAATCAATTCCCCCGCCCCTAAGCCTGTCATCAGCAGACTCGTACCGCCCATTTCCCAACGCCAAAGCACGTCTTGTGTCAACATTCACTGTGCTTCAGCTAATGACGTGTCGCCATGGAAATGGCAGGACTCCTCTTTCCTCCATAAGAATAAACAGACCGTTTCACAACACAGAGCAGCAGATTTTCGATTCCATTCCTCTCTCTGTGTTACTTAGAGTATTTTGTGACTGGTTTTTGTGCTCTGGTCAGCTACCTTTGCCGCTTGTAGCCCGTGTGAACACCTGTACCATCTCGGGAAATTATTTTACTTTGTTTACCACATAATGGCTACAATAATGCCCTACATGTACGAGCCCGAGTATACCGAGGAGGAACTACTGGAAAGGGAAGCACGCGAAAACGATGGGGATTCGGACGGGAGTTGGCAGGACGAATCAACAGATGAAGAGCCTGGGCCTAGTCGCATGGACGGCGTCTCCACCTGGTGCACATGCAATCGGTGCAAGCTAATGCCAACCGAGGAGGAGAACTGCTGCTGCCGAGAAAACTCGAGATGCCTGGCCTACATTTCGGAAGGCGAACCACGACCGCAATGCATCACCGAGCTGCCAGACTTCAGGGCAGCCTGCCTCACACGGGCCGTGTTGAAAATAATGATGGTGCTTATGCACGAACTTCGCGCAACTGTTCGTCCTCGTAATCTGAGTAACGAGTAAGTATACTGTGCTTGTCATGCCACTCCTATTTCATGTTCTTCTACTATATCCAAAATTACATCTACATATCATTGTAACGCATGTAAGTCGTTCAATAGTGTGCATTGTCTAGATAGCATTTGTCCGTGCAGAATGCCATTAGTTACAAGAATTGTCATTGACAACAAACGTTTATTAAACTTATCTTGGTCATTTAAAAACAGTTTGTTTCATTCCTTTTCACAGGTGGTACAGGCTGGTGGCCTATCGTTCCTTTACATGGTGGCTCCACGGGAGGCTTGGACACCGCGTTTGAAGAGTGATACCCGCCTGTGCCGTTCGTGCCATAAGAGAAACGTTCCCGACTGACAGCGGTCAGTACAGGGGATTTTCTCTCGCTGTGCTGCAACCTGACCTGTATAATCTTTAAAGTCTTATATTTTTGTGTCATGAAAATAAGATACAAAATAAAACACCACATATATTTTAACAACGGTTGTTTCGATTTTTTAAAATGAATCAAGTGTGTCTCCAGTCAAGGATGGACATCAGACATCTGTGCTCCGAATGGGTGAAGGTCTGGTCGCTGTGAAGCAGGGTGGTCACTAGCTAAGCTAACATAAAATTTTCTCGATAATGCATGCACTAAATAACACTTGTTCAAAGTCTTTCAGTAGGTTATGTCTCTATAAAAGTCACACATATATCGATACTAACAATTAACATTGGATTATACAGGCCTTAGGTTAAGGGTCTTGACCACTGTAATACACCGGTTGAAGTGTGGGTCTGTGCTCACAAAAATCTCTGCTATGTGGCATTTGTTATTGATAAGCAACGATATACTGCAGTAGGGGTCTAATGTTAATTCGGGATCTGCTAGGTGGGCATCATGTCGTGGTCAGTGGTCTGGCACTTGAAGAGAATACCTTGCAGGTACACAGGGTCACAATGGCAGTAAGTTTCCACTGGCGAGGGTGTGTGGGCAAGGACACGTTTATTGAGATGAACGAGCGATGTGCTTAGTTCAGGCTGGTTCACATGCAGGACAGTGATCTCAGAGGAAGAGTCATGCTCAGTGGTCCCATCTACTCGATTGTCAACCAAAGTTATCACATAAGGGCAAGGGGTGAACCCACTACAGGAGGCACTTGGTCCGAGTTTCTACTGAGAAGTAAAGCATGAGAGGGGCCATCGAGAGGGGCCTGATGGCCCCTCGTTCCCACACACTTATCTGCACGCCCACCGGCCCATCCATCCACCCCCCCCTATCAAAGGCAGTTTGCACCTGTGGATGAGCGCTGGCATGTGGGGCTGTCTGGGGCGCGAACGGCCAAGGTGCCAAACAACATGTACACTTCAAAAGGTATCTTACACCCAGGGGCCATCGTTCACATGGTCTCCTCAGACCCCGTGTCTCCAGGCAGGCCTCCCCCGAGGCAGGCCGCCCCCCCGCAATCCACATAAGTGTGTCTCCATTCAGCAGTCTTCCTGTGCCTTATCTGCATGCCTCAGGCCCATCCAGCCCACCCCCCTCTATCAAAGGCGGTTCACGCCAGTGGATGCGCGCTGTCAGGCGCGCGAAAGGCCAAGGTGCCAAACAACATGTACACTTCAAAAGGTATCTTACGCCCAGGGGCCATTGGTCACAAGGCCTCCTCAGACCCCGTGTCTCCAGCCAGGCCTCCCCTGAGGCAGGCCGCCCCCCTGCAATCCACATAAGTGTGTCTCCATTCAGCAGTCTTCCTGTGCCTTATCTGCACGCCCCAGGCCCATCCAGCCCACCCCCCTCTATCAAAGGTGGTTCGCGCCAGTGGATGCGCGCTGTCAGGGGCGCGAAAGGCAAAGGTGCCAAACTACATGTACACTTCAAAAGGTATCCCACGCCAAGGGGCCATCGGTCACATGGTCTCCTCAGACTCCGTGTCTCCAGGCAGGCCTCCCCTGAGGCAGACCGCCCCCCTTCAATCCACATAAGTGAGTCTCCATTCAGCAGTCTTCCTGTGCCTTATCTGCATGCCCCAGGCCCATCCAGCCCACCCCCCTCTATCAAAGGCGGTTCGCGCCAGTGGATGCGCGCTGTCAGGCGCGCGAAAGGCCAAGGTGCCAAACAACATGTACACTTCAAAAGGTATCTTACGCCCAGGGGCCATCGGTCACATGGCCTCCTCAGACCCAGTGTCTCCAGCCAGACCTCCCCTTGAAGCAGGCCTCCCCCCTAATACCACGACATACATACGTCATTCATTCACAAACACACCCCTGTTTCTAATACTTTATAAACCACTTGATATGTCTCATGAGAACATCTTTGTGCTTTGCAAGTCAACTCCTGAACGTGCTACCTGGCAACCACGGAGATGTACGCTAATCTACTCGTCGTCGTGCTATCCGTGAACTTCTGTGACCGCCTAGAGCAAACCCATCAGTGTGCTACCTGTGGCCACCCACCTATTCTCCTGCAACATACTGCTCTGCTTGCTGAATCCAACTGTTTGTTGATCAAGGTAAGGCCATGTATCCTAATCATATTTCGCAGATTTTTAAATTTCTATCTATTTGCGAGTAGAGTACACAATAGTGCTATGTTCATTGGTCTCATTGCTATTGACTTGAGTTTCCATTGCTATGCTATCAATAGATCTATTTATTTTCATCTTTGTCTATTGTCATCGAATTGCATCCTTCGGGGGTCCAGTCTATAATGTAAGCATGTTTCCTTCTCGTGCAAGACAGAACATCCAAGGGACGAGTCACATGTTCATATTTTAGTCGCATTATTTATACATTTCTGCAACTTATGCAAATACTTAGCCGCACATAATGAACTGGTATAGTTCCTGCGACCAAAACAAACCTTGCATTGATCATTGTATGATTCATTTACTTTTGTATCAAATCTTTATTCATGAAGATTGTATAATAATGTCGATATTTACTTTTCAGATTTATCAACAATGCCTGCCTGTTCGATTAGCGGTTGCCCTTCCAAGACCCAATGCGAAATCTGAAGGCACTACAATGCATGTATTCCCAAAAACTGTTGATCGAATAAGAGAATGGGTCAGACATTGCGGATATCCACTGGATGAGCTGGAAAGTAGAGTCCAACAAGTCTTACAGGACAAGAGGGGTGATCGATACCGCATCTGCAGCCGGCACTTTTCCTTGGACATGTACACAACATCTTGGGTAACAAAGAAGAATAAACGGTGAACGACACGGAAATTGATCGAAAACGCTATTCCCACTCTATTCGTCCACATTCCGCCACTGGTGAGTCAAATGTCCGGATTTAGCTTTAGGCCTTGCGGTAGTGTGTAGGTAGCCAAATGGATTAATTGATATTGTAGGTGTTCTATCCCTTGTAATAATTTCGATATTGATATGAGTGTGTAGTTTTTTGAATAATGACATTTATCATATATTCTTTTTCGATTTCATAACCCACAAACGCAATGTATATATATATGGGAACAGGGAACTGTGCTGTATTGAGCATTTTTCAAGTATTCTGTCGCCTTACATGGCTATTTTTAATATTGGCATTTCATTATCAATCATTAATTTACCTTTACAACTTCTTGACTATGCCTTGAATCTGAAGCAAGAACATTCTACATCCTTGACGTGGTCGCAGTTATCAACCACTTCTAGCGCGTATCAGGTAATCTTACTAGGCTAATCCGCTACATACTTGTTTTATGCATGTCAAGTAATAGTTTTATTCTATTGTGTAATTATTTTACCGAATGTTTGGTTAGTGCTTTCCAATTGATATACACCTTAGTTATCGTCCACTGGTGTTTGATTTCAGTTATAATTAGTGTTATCCATACTAATGCAAGTACTATCTTTCAGGGAGATGCTGAAGCGTCCGCCACATCTACAACATTTCTAGATGTTCTTCACCAGCAGGAGGTATGGATACTGACAGCTCCATCGAGCGTCATCATCAGAGCTGGAATTCTTGTCGTTTGATTGTTCTACACAATGTTTCATTCGTGGTTAGCCGTTGATATGCACCTGTGCTGTCGACCCCAGGTGTGTGTTATGTTTTCACTATTGTAATCCTCACTAATGCAAGTACTATGTTTCAGGCAGTTGATGGAGCGTCAACCCCTGCACTTGATGCAGAGCCTGACATTCAAGTAATTCCAGGGGAAGTGGAAGGGGGACCATGCGTATACGAATCGGCGCAACAGCTTTCGGAAGTGCGCACTACATTTGCAACATCCATAGATATTCTTCAGCAGCACGAGGTATGTATACTGACAGCTCCATCATGCGTGATCATATAACGTGATTCCATTTGCTATACTTTCTTCCCTATTAACGCAAGTGCTGTGTTTCAGGGAGACTACGAAGCTTCCACTACAATCACAACATCCAATTTAGATGATGCAGATGTAAATAAATCGGAGAAATAAGTCGATGAAATGTGATCATATTTAGATTTTCCTTGATTCTTTTAGACAATGCATCATTTGTGGTTATCTCTTTATATGTACCTGTGCGTTCTACCCCAAGTGTGTGTTATGTTTCCAATATTGAAAACCATACTAATGCAAGTACTGTGTTTCAGGGAGACGACGGAGCTTCTACTACAATCACAACATCCCATTTTGATGATGCAGATGTAAAGGAATCGGAGAAATAAGTCGATGAAATCTGCATACTTATATTTTCCTTGATTGTTTTAGGCAATGCATCATTTGTGGTTATCTCTTTATATGTACCTGTGCCGTCGACCCCAAGTGTGTGTTATGTTTCCAATATTGAAAACCATACTAATGCAAGTACTGTGTTTCAGGGAGATGCGGATGCCTCCTCTCCAATACAACCATTCATGGCAGTCCATGCAGAGCCAGAGGTATGGATACTGACAGCTCCATCGAAATAGATCATCACTGGTCGAATACTTGTCGTTTGATTGTTGCACACAATGTTTAAATCGTGTTTGGCTATTGAGATGTACCTATTGAGATGTACCTGTGTATTCGTCCTCACGTGTGTTTTATGCTAACAATATTTTGATACATAGTAATGAAAGTACTATGTTTCAGGGAGACGATGGAGCCTCATTCCGTGCTGTCTATGCGGATACAGAAAATATAGTCGTTGCAGCGCAAGAGGAAGGGAGGACATGCGGAAACGAATCGGAGCTGCAGCGTGCAGATATTGAAGGTCGAGTCAAAAAAGTTGCAAAGAAAAAAAACCAAAAAAAGGTTAGTTACAAACAGTTCATAATTTTAAAAAAATGTTTGTGCTGGGGACTATTTTATCTTTTTTTCCAGTCAATTGGACTACACTTTATCTTGTGTTTAAACTGAACATCCCTTTTCCAATCTCTCCTCCAGTTACCCGTGGGTGTCAGAACTATACATACACAGACAGTGAGGCGAATGAGAGATGTTGCTTGCCAGACCATGTAAACTATGGAGGAACTATTAATTGAGGCGAGGCTTGTTCAGGCTCGAGATGCTCATGTCCAATGGCCAGAACATGAATTAACTGTGTTTGGAGAATACAGCAAAGTTGCATTGGACCATTGCTACAGTGCGACCGCACCACCACAAGAAGATGTTATTGAATGTATTGAAGATAGCTCTGAAGTAGTTGCAGACCAATTCACACAATCTACACCCGCCACAAAATTGCCACCCAAAAACCTGTCGACATTGTTGTGTTCTCCCATCAATGTTGAAGTAATAGATGTCGAAATGACAGAGAATGAACCAGCCGCAGCATCCATAGACGCATCAGAACTTGATATCAGCGATATTATTTTCCAATGTGTTGAAATCTCCACAACGTCACAGGCCGAAACAACGTTTACGCAGGATGACAGTCTAATGAAAGAGAGCAAATACATTGTATTCGACAGTTGTTTGATGGAAATTATAAGTATGCTGAAATGTGTGCATTCCATTAGAGGGAAAGTATGTGGGAAGCCATTGATTAATGTGACTCGTCAAATAAAAGGCAGTAACGTCAAAATAAATGCCGCCTGTAGATTAAATCATAGGTTCTCATGGTCTGCACAACTGATGCTGGGGAAACTGCCAGCAGGCAATCTACTGTGTGCAGCTGCATCACTTTTTAGTGGCGCCAGTTTTAGAAAGTTAGAGGCTTTCTTTCAGTTTGTGGGACTCCATTTCATTTCTAAAGCGCTGTACTACATATACCAACGTGATTATCTGTTTCCGGCCATTAGTGATGCTTGGAAAATTGAACAATTGTCTCTAGCAAGTACATTCGAAGGCAAACGATTCAGGCTAGCCGGCGATGGACAGTGCGACAGCCCTGGACTTTCTGCACCTAGCACTTTCAGGACATGGATAGTAAGAAAATTGTGAGTTCGGTGGTCGTGCAGGTAACACAATGTACATCGTCAGTGGCCATGGAGAAACTAGGATTTATAAAATCAGTGGAATATCTACAATCAAGGGGAATGCACATCGACCTCATAGCCACGGACAGACACGTTTCAATTGCCAAGACAATGAGAGAGCAGTTCCCACATATTAATCATCAATTTGACGTATGGCATCTTGCTAAATCAATCAGTAAGAAAATCTCGGCTGCAGGAAAAAAAAAAGGTTTTGAAAGTATTTTGCATTGGTCCCATTCTATCACCAACCATCTTTGGTGGAGCTCAAAAACTTGTGAAGGGTCAGTGGAAATACTACTTGAAAAATGGTGGTCACTGATGCACCACTGTACCCATGTTCACCGCTGGACAGCAAATCAACATTTCCACCAATGTGAACATGGCCCTTTGTCCCCAGAGGAGGCACGGAAGAAGAAGTGGTTGATTCCATCTTCACCGACACACAAAGCCATTGAGAAGATTGTTTTCGACAAAACTCTATCAAGAGATTTGAGAGGACTGACAGAATTCTGTCACACAGGAGATTTGGAGGTGTTCCACAATATGTGCCTAAAGTACAGGCCAAAGCGCTTGCATTTTAGCTTTCGGGGCATGAAACATCACACTCTACTAGCGGTCTTGGCCCATAACAGCAATGTCGGACGTGAACAATCTAGGACTAGGGGTAAAGTAAGGATGCCTCGCTACACTAAGATGTTTTCAAAACGAAGTAAGCAATGGGTGATCAAACCAGTCTATGATGAAATGCAGTTCGACTTTGTGAAAGGCCTTATTGTTGCTGTGTTAGAGAAGCACAGATATGGAATGTTGGACGTTTCTGTGCAGAGCAGTGATCCATTGCCACCGAACATTGCGACTGTGCCATGCCCACCCGAAGCACAGCTGGTTGTGAAGTACAAATCCCGGTTTAAATAATTGCAATACGATTGTCTTTTTGTAAATAAATGTTATGGTACAGTGTACCTGTAACCCTAACCCCTACCTTCACCACCATGGGTGGCGAACAAGCTGGGTGTCATCTTTGAATTCTCTCTATTCACCTCATATATGTGTATGTATATATTTTTCTCATGTCTCATCTCATGTAAATGTAAATGCTGCGCACTGTTGCGCACTGTTAACGGAGGGGAGGCTTGCGTATTGCAAATAATAAAACAAACAAACAAACAATAAATCTCACTTTTAACTCAACTCCTGTGGTACTTTATACTTTCCCTGACCTTCTGCCAAAAATTAAATGTCTCAATTTGGGCTGCAAAGCTCGCAGACAACGGGGACAAAATTGGGGCACTTAGAACGCGCCAAGCAGGCCTCGGCATTTGGGAGAGAAGCCAGTTCGCATTTGCACATTGAGGCGCACTACATAGAGGGATTCTAAACTTCAAGTTCTCACAGATGCCTTTACTATGTGATGTTGCAAATAAAGAATGCGAAGGACAGTGGCTTTGATTTTCAGCTTGCGCCCAGATGAGGCCCACAAGTCGCACTGGAAGTATAAGGGTCTATTGTTTTTGACCTTGAGACAGGGACCATGCCGAAAGAACTACATTTGAAGGGGGTGCGCAATAACGTAAGAGACGATAAGGCAGAAAATTCAGAAACTAGACCGAGTTTCATTTTAGTTCAGTATACGAAAAATCGTTGTCAGGAGCACGGTCCGTTTTACAGACTACATTACGAAGAGACACAATGGAAATTTGAAATATAATGTGAGTAAATCTTTACACGCTTTTATACCGGAATGAAGATTTAATGAATGGATGCATGAATAAATGAATGAAGAGCTAGAAAAAGCAAGGAAAACGTGTTCATAGTGGGCACATGGGCATGCAGGTCCACTGGTCTCACCGATCTCGGTCCTTGGCCCAGCCACTTTTTCCTGCACTGCCTACCTGCACTATGGGACTGTCTCTGTATCCTTCAGCCCTTTCTCCCGGCATTTACCTTGCACTTGCAAACAGCTGGCCCTATTATTTAATTTGTATTCAACTAACCATGTACAACACTTTTACCCCCCCCTTCCCCATGCGCGATCAGAAAGACACCTGGCCTAGTAGGTTCGTTGTCTGTCTGCCCTTGTTCCCCACCTGCCTCGTCGCGCCTTGAAAAACTTGAGTATAGGCGCGTTACAAATGCCATATCATATATCATATCATTCCTCACGCATGTAGACTAACTGTCGTTTATCATTGTGTGTTGGCCTCGATTTATTTCGTTACTTTTCGCATTGATTTTAGAGCCGAACATACTCCATTGAACTATCCTTGCAAGCAAATAGTTTCCGATTGGCTGTAATAAATAAAATGAGTAATATTAATGAAGATCGGCTGGCGAGACTAATTATAATTTTTTTGTTTTCATAACAGGTATTTGCTCCCCTTCTGCTACTGCCATCGGTTTGAGACACCAGCAGACGGTTTCTTAGTGAGACACCTGCAGCTTCGTGTGAACAACAGGAGCATACTGACAATTTTATGAGACGATCGCCAAGGGCCCACATGCCCTTACGCTGTACTAGTGGCTAGAAGCAACATATCAACCTTTACGATGGACTAGTGCCTAGTTGATGGAACAGCCTTGCGGTTCACCGTGCTTCCAAAGTGCTTCTTTTAACGAAAAGCAACACCCTGTGTACCATTGCAGATACAGAAAAAAGAAAATAAATGGCTTTCGGAGTTCATATGGCAATTGCTGCATATTCTCTAAACATTTCATGTCAAATAAATGTACTTTACCAAATGTACCGTGTTGCTGTTTGATTTTAAAGTACAGTTTCATATTCCGAATTGTGGCGCGCTGTGTTGTGAGATGGTCTGTGTTGGTTTCTGGGTTCTGTGTGAAGTCGCGTAGAAGACGACTGGGCGCGTTTGCCTACGCAGCACAGTAACATCACGGAGAGAGGCAGGGAATATGAATGTTTGGATAATGTCAGGCTCAGGGGTGGGGGAATTGATTTAGTGCCGCAGAAGCAGGTCAGCCAGGGCGATGCGGCAAGTGATAGGATTATCACAAAATGGCGGCGCCCTGGTGCCTGTTTTCGTGTGCGTTTAATGGACGAAAACTCGGGTAAGGTCCATAGGAAAGTTTTCTAAAATCGAGCCACTTAGGCTTAAAAAAACATGGCCGACCCGTAGGGACAATAAATATGTTTACTAGACCATGCCTTTAAGACCGACTCGTCAGCACACATTGAAAGAGTGGCAGGTCCACCCACTTCTCTCTCAGTCTCTTTCAATGAGCCCCCACCCTCTACTCTGGAATCAACTTTATTTGGGTGGATACATTTACAGGGTGCGCCCACAATCCTGGGGGCCTTTAGGAAACTTTCCCATCTAAGGACTTGGGTGCGGAATGCACCTGCACACACACTGCCAGCCCTGCTCCTGTCACACACCCAGCATGCCTTTGGAAGGGGGCCTTGGCCCACTACATGGCCTCCAGTCTGTGTCTATGTCTCCTGCTTTTCCACTTGAGAGTGGTTGGACATTTCCTGGGACTTTCCTTGACCCCTGCCTTAGAGTGCACACTCAATGTTGCAGGCAGTAGACTTCCACCACACTTCCCGGGGGCTCTCTGTCTGTGCACATGGGTCGGTGATAGCACCATGTGAACCAGAAATAAGAATTCTGTTATTTGCATGTGGGTGTTGTTAGGAAAGATTTCTTAATTGTGGGTAATTTTCCTTCCATGTAGCAACCTCTAAACTTTTTGCTGTTGTTTTCACCATGATCTAGACTTTGCCAGAGAAGTGCAGCCTTCTGCCGCACTCCTCTGGGCTTTCGCTCCGTTCTTACGGGGAAACTGACATGCCCTTAAGACAGTCAGTACCAGGAAACGCTGTTTTCCGTAGTTTCTTTATCATGTTGCAGCTTTCGCGCAACATGGCACAAGAGGGCACTGTAAGCTAAGTTACTGCTCTCTTGGGTCTCTAGTCGTCTACAGGCCCTAGATACTCTCTTTGGATTGTAAATGAACGGTGCAAGTGAATCACGGACGGGATTGGTGGCAGCGATCGTTTCTTGTGTTTTTGAGCTCCTTTTGGCGTTTTAAGCGCGTTTCTCGCGCTTAGCCCAAAATGGTGGCATGGCTCCCAAAATGGCCAGACCACGAGGCTCTTTGTCCTGTCCGCTGACCGTCTTGCCCCCTTCACCTCCCCCAGGTCGAGCCGACCCGGGGCCTTCCTTATTTGGGCATGTACTTTCCCGCGAAACACAGATGCTTTCGCGGGCTTCTACAGGCCTGTGTGTGCCTCCAGGATGGGGGCTGGGATGTCTGGTCCCAATACACATCCTGGGCGCCAGAGAGTCTAGGGTGGTGTGAATGCCTGGGACCCCCGTGGTCCATTATGAGGTCCCCAGATAGTGTGAGTGTTTTATGAGCGGATCTCCCATTGGGTCCCCTCCGTTTTGGCGCGAAGGGATCCGTGGATAAGAGGGGGCTGGAAACGCCACTACCAGGTCGATCTCCTGAGTTCTCACGAACAAAGGAATACAGGAGCCAAGTATCCCGCAACCACGAGGCTGAACCGGGGAATCGCTGGTGACCCGCTGAAGGACTGCTCCTCTGCACTGCTGTCGCTTTGTGAAACCCTTTCTACCTCGGATCGAACGAGAAGGCCTGTACTGGTACTTTGACCCTTGGAATAGTGGGAACAACTATTCTCGGCATCTTCACCATCTCCTGCACGTAAGCCTTCGGAAGTGTCTCTGGGCCGTCCAGCAGACTGACCAGCCTACCCAGGAGTCTTGCTCTGTAACCGCCGTCAGGTTGTGTTGTATTACGAGTCCTTGTCACTCTCACACGATTCGTACACTTGGCATTCCCAGGTCTGAAGTGAGGAGTGTACATTTGGCTGGAATACACACGGTCGCTCTGTTGCCCTGCTGTGGTAACAAACTGTGCGGGTTCACTGCGTTTGGGACGTCCCCGACTCAACTTCTGCTGCTGCGGAATCTACACGACGACGAGACGTCCCCTGCTCCTATCTGAACCTGCCAGCACTGAAACGGACGCGGAGCAGCCTGGGTCTGCTTGCATCGGGGAACGGTGAGTAGCATAGCTACGAACTGGTCGCCCTCCTGCAGGAGCCCATAGCTTTTCCCCGCTGTGTCTAACAGCACGCCTTTCCGTACTAGCACTCTGCTTCTGCCCACAGTGGAGGCTGCGCTTGAGTCGCGGAGCTCTGTTCATCTTCATTTGTTCACCGAACTAAACTCCCTGATTCCCTCGAAGGGACTCCCCTTTTTGCCCGTTGGCACCAGCGTGTGCAGGTACTTTTGAGCACAAGGCTCCACTCTTCCTAGGGCTTGGACTTCCTTTTAGTTAGGTGCCTCTGAAGGCGGACTGGGTCTAATTATTATTCGCACTGCCTGTTTTCCTCCCCATCTAGGTGGTCTACACATTTCGTGCGTCTAACTCGTTAGACTCGTTTGTATTTGTATATATATTGTATTGGTTTGGTATGTGTTGGTTTACTGGAGTTTTATTGTGATTTCTCGCTACGGTCAATGTTACAAAGGCCTTGTAATAAATGTGCATATATTTTTAATATAACACCTGTTTGGAGTAATTTGTAAGTGTCCTTGCTTTGTGTGCTCATTGCGGGCTTTCAGTCACCCTCGCCCCTCTTGAGACCTAGTCTTGACCGCCGCGATCGCTACCCTGATTGGTCTGGCTTGTCCAGAGGTTACCCTGTTCCAAGAAACTAGGTTGGCCTTCTGAACCTCTGCGCCTCCAGGACAGAGTTCAGAAATCCGTCTTAACAAATTGGTGTACAGCGGTGGGATACGACTGAAGGTATCCAGTGTTGCGCACGAGCAAAGGCATTTCAAGTTATTCCTACCAGGACACGTAGTGAATTGTCGTAGTATAACTTTAAAAAGGCCATAGTCCTATCTAACAGTATGGAAACAAATACCCTGTTAACTTTAAATGCTTCTAAATCCAAAACATTGAAAATGATGTGTGCGGAGAGAGGTGTCTCCTCTCAAGGCACCAAATTGGATATGATCCAAAGAATCGTGGCGTGGCAAGAAGCGCAGCTTGATGCTATAACCTCTGAGGACAGTGCGGAAGGAGGTGGGGCTGCTATCACTGGTAGAACCGACGGTTCTGCCGCTGCACTGACCCACCGCGACCACGAGGAAAGTGAGGATGAGATGTCTAATGTTTCGTCTGCCAGTGTTGATGGGGAGGCCATGCTTGAATTCAAGAAGCAAGAGCTGCGTTTTAGGCAGAAGGAGCTTGAGTTCAACATAACCAAACTAAGAATTGAACAGGCCGAAAAACAGAAAGACAGGGATCACCAGTTGGAACTGGCCAAGCTTCAGGTTGCAAGTGGATCCAAGGGTCCTGGACATGGGTCTGAGGCCTCCTCTCATCCACGGTTTCCGAAAGATCTGCTCAGTGTGTATGAGGAACGGAATGACATTATGGACTAGCTGAATACGTTTGAGTATGCATGTGAAGTTCAACAAGTTGACAATGCTGATAAGATTGCCTGGTTACTCAGCAGACTGCCCCATTCTGGCTGTAGTGCCATTATGGAAATGTCGAAGGCTGAGCGAGCTGATTTGGCAATGTTAAAGCAAACTCTCATTTTAAAGTTTGGAAAGACTCCTGCCCAATATTTAAAACGATTCCGAGAGTACAAGAAAAAAGAAGGTGGTACTTGGGTATCTTATGTAACCGAATCCTTAAAAAACTTGACTGGCTGGGTCGAAGGTTATAAGGTTTCTACCTTTGAATGCATGATAAATCTTGTCATGCTGGAACACATTTTTGCATCTTCTTCCCCGGAGCTTAAGCAGCATTTGGCCGATTCGAAGGAGATAGATCCTAAGAAGCTGGCCATTGCAGCAGACTTATGGGTGTCACATCGAGTGTCCCATGAGGACAAAACTCATCCTGGTAAGCAGGAGGAAGGGAAAAAGTCCAAAGATAAGGAGGGTGGAGAATCTGATAAATCTTCTTCTCAAAAGGGCCACAAAAATAAAAATAAGGGTAAGACACAAGAGAACTCACAGGGTAGTGGAGGTCAGCCTCCAAAACAGAACTCTGGTTACAATAAGCCTCCCTATGTAAACAGACCCAATGGATCTTGTTTTGCTTGTGGAGCAACTGACCACGTGAAGGGGGATCCCCGGGGTGTAAGGTTAAACCTTTGGGGGTCCACTCCGGTAATCTGGCCTTCTCCTCCTACGAGGAAGAAGAGATTACAGGAGCATCCTTCTCCTCAGACTCCTTCCCCAGCGGGATAGAAGCTGAGATAGTTTTAGTTTCCCTGGGTTCCTGGGAGCCTAAAGTCGCAGAGGCTTATGCTAGGATTCCAGATAATACCAAGCACTACTTTAAAGACAGTGTGCTGATCAATGGAGTGGATACTCCAGCTCTTAGGGATAGTGGGTGCAGTCGAACTGTAGTGGATTCTACCTTGGTAGACTCAGAGGAAGTTGCCAGAGCTACTCTGATGCCCACTAAGTTGGCTGACGGCCCACCTCGCATGTTCCCAGTAATACCTGTAAATCTTACTTTAAATGGGACAGCAGTCAGGATTCCAGTGAGCATTCAGAGAAACGTCCCAGGAAATGTCTTGTTAGGCAATGATCTCAGAGCTTTAGGGCTCGTAGGAGACACTGCCGACAGACCCTGCACACGGTCTCAAACACGGGCAGCATTGGCCAAGACCAATATGCCGCCCCAGCCGAAGGGGAAACCCAAGGCGAAAGGAGTAAACAAGTCAAGACGAGGGAAAGAGAACATTCCCCGAGCTCGCCTACCACTGCGGTGGAGGAAGTTGGTCAATCGCCCGGGCCTGACGAGGAGGTGGTGATGCCTAAAGTATTTGACCCCAACGACCATCCGGAACTAAAAGACTTGTTAGTAGAAGGTGGTCCTGACAGGGAAGAATTCAGTAAAGGCCAACGTGAGTGCCCATCTCTGGAAGGCCTAAGGAGACAGGCCTGCTCCCAGCTTGAGGGGGAACCTCCTGGGATGCACCGGATTTATTGGGAAGGTGGACTTCTGTATAGGGAGCCCACAGAGTCTACAGAAGGAGACCATAGGAGGTTGGTGGTTCCCCTTGCTGTAAGACTCTTCCTCCTGCAGCTGGCGCATGAAGTGCCCCTTGCTGGTCACCTTGGTATTAAGAGGACCAAGCAAAGGTTATCCATGCACTTCTACTGGCCCAAGATGGGGGTGCAAGTAGAAAGTCACTGCAGGAGTTGTGCCTCCTGCCAGTTATCTGGTAAGGTTGGCTCGACAATCCAAGCTCCATTGGTACCACTCCCAGTTGTGGGAGTACCATTCGAAAGGGTAGGGATCGACATCGTTGGTCCCCTTGACCCGCAGACATCCTCAGGCAATAGGTTTATCCTGGTGCTGGTCGACCATGCAACCAGATATCCTGAGGCCATCCCATTGAAAACTGTAACTGCCAAGTCAGTTGCAAAAGCGTTATTTGGCATATTTACTAGGGTTGGCTTCCCTAAAGAAGTTGTGTCGAATCGTGGCAGCAACTTTATGTCGAAGTATATGCAGGCTATGTGGAAAGAATGTGGGGTCAGCTACAAGTTCTCTTCTGCCTACCACCCCCAGACCAATGGTCTGGTGGAACATTTCAACAGAACATTAAAGAGCATGATTGGGGCTCTGGAAGAACCTCAGAGAAGGAAATGGGATCTTCTGTTACCATGCTTACTGTTTGCCTACCGAGAGGTACCACAGGAGGGTGTTGGCTTCAGCCCCTTCGAACTTCTGTTCGGTCATCCTGTACGGGGACCCTTAGCCATCGTCAAAGAGGGATGGGAGATGCCCACTCCCCCTGTTACTACCAACGTAGTAGATTATGTGCTGGGGCTCAGAAAACGGATGGTACTTCTGATGGGCTTGGCTAGTGATAAATTGAAGGCAGGACAAGCGCTGGTGAAACATTGGTACGACCAGAAAGCTTCCTCATCAATTTTACACCTGGTCAGCAAGTCCTGATAATGAATCCCATAAGGCCTCGAGCTTTACAGGACAAATGGTCAGGCCCTTACACAGTGGTGGAGCCCCTGGGTGAGGTTAACTATTTAGTGGACCTTGGAAGGCCTGGACAGGCTCCAAAAGTGTTCCACGTAAATAGGCTGAAGGCTTTCGTCCCAAGAGTCAAAATCGCAGCACTGCTACTGGCTTCAGATGTTGAGGAAGAGGAGTCTGAACCTCTCCCCGACCTGTTCCAAAGCGGTCCTTCAGATAGCTCCTTTGAGGGTGTCCGAGTGGCCCCTCACCTGACTACTAATCAGCAGGCTGAGGTGAAAAGTTTGCTTAGGCAGTTTTCCCCCCTGTTTTCACAGTCACCTGGTTTGACACCTAGGTGCAAACATAACATAGACACAGGAGACAGTGTACCTACCAAAAGTAGGGGATACAGGATGTCAGACAAAGTACGGTCTTACATTAAGACCGAGGTCAACAAGATGTTAGACCTTGGGGTGATTGAACCCTCTAGTAGTCCGTGGTCCAGCCCTGTGGTTTTGGTTCCAAAGGCAGGCACTTCTGAATTGAGGTTCTGCGTGGATTACAGGGCTCTGAATGCTGTCACCAAGACAGATGCACACCCCTTGCCTCGAACAGATGAGCTGGTGGATACCTTGGGTGCCTCCAAGTACCTCAGCACGTTTGACCTCACTGCTGGCTATTGGCAAATAGCGTTAGCAGAACATGCCAAGGAGAAGACAGCGTTTTCTACTCCAGACGGCCTTTACCAATTCAGGGTAATGCCGTTCGGGTTGAAAAATGCACCTGCCACTTTCCAGAGGCTTCTGAATCATGTGTGAATGGGTTGGACGAATTCTGTCTTGCATATCTGAACGATATAGCAGTTTTCAGTGCCACCTGGGAAGACCATGTGAAACACCTGGGGATTGTGCTCCAGGCTTCTTCAGAAAGCACACTTGACCATAAAGGCTAGTAAATGCCAGATTGGACAAGGCTCAGTGGTTTACCTTGGACATGAAGTAGGTGGAGGGAGGATACAGCCTCTTCCCAGTAAAGTACAAGCAGTACAAGACTGGCCTACCCCCACTACACAGACCCAAGTGAGAGCCTTCTTAGGACTCACGGGGTATTACCGCAACTTTGTGGCAGACTATGGCACCATAGCTGCCCCTCTGACTGCCCTCACCACTCCAAAGAAACCCAAGAAGGTAACTTGGACCGACGAGTGTGAGAAGGCCTTCAATGGCTTAAAAGACTCCTTGTGCCAGGCCCCTGTCCTCAGGGCCCCTGATTATCAAAGACCTTTTATTGTGCAGACGGACGCCTCTGACACTGGGATAGGAGCTGTACTATCGCAAGTAGATGAGAAGGGTAAGGAACACCGTATTGGTTTTATTAATCGCCAGCTTAAGGACAGAGAGCTCAGATGGTCCACAGTGGAGAAAGAATGTTTCTCTGTTGTGTGGGCCCTACGGAAGCTGTGGCCCTACCTCTCTGGGACCCACTTCACTGTGCAAACTGACCATAAGCCCTTAAAGTGGCTAATGAACAAGAAGGGAGAGAATACAAAGTTGCTTAGGTGGTCCATAAGTCTACAAGGCTTCGACTTCACTATTGAGCATAGGCCAGGTGTCCAACATAGCAATGCTGATGGGTTGGCCAGAATGTTTAACCGACCTGAACACGAGACTCATCCAGGGGTGGATTAGTTCCCCCTGTCCATAGTCTGGGAGGGGCGAGTGTTAGGAAAGATTTCTTAATTGTGGGTAATTTTCCTTCCATGTGGCAACCCCTAAACTTTTTGCTGTTGTTTTCACCATGATCTAGACTTTGCCAGAGAAGTGCAGCCTTCTGCCGCACTCCTCTGGGCTTTCGCTCCGTTCTTACGTGTAAACTGATATGCCCTTAAGACAGTCAGTACCGGGAAACGCTGTTTTCCGTAGTTTCTTTATCATGTTGCAGCTTTCGCGCAACATGGCACAAGAGGGCACTGTGAGCTAAGTTACTGCTCTCTTGGGTCTCTAGTCGTCTACAGGCCCTAGATACTCTCTTTGGATTGTAAATGAACGGTGCAAGTGAATCACGGACGGGATTGGTGGCAGCGATCGTTTCTTGTGTTTTTGAGCTCCTTTTGGCGTTTTAAGCGCGTTTCTCACGCTTAGCCCAAAATGGTGGCCTGGCTCCCAAAATGGCCAGACCACGAGGCTCTTTGTCCTGTCCGCTGACCATCTTGCCCCCTTCACCCACCCCTGGTCGAGCAGACCCGGGGCCTTCCTTATTTGGGCATTTACTTTCCCACGAAACACAGATGCTTTTGCGGGCTTCTACAGGCCTGTGTATGCCTCCAGGATGGGGGCTGGGATGTCTGGTCCCAATACACATCCTGGGCGCCAGAGAGTCTAGGGTGGTGTGAATGCCTGGGACCCCCGTGGTCCATTATGAGGTCCCCAGATAGTGTGAGTGTTTTATGAGCGGATCTCCCATTGGGTCCCCTCCGTTTTGGTGCAAAGGACACCGTGGATAAGAGGGGGCTGGAAACGCCACTACCAGGTCGATCTCCTGAGTTCTCACAAACAAAGGAATACAGGAGCCAAGTATCCTGCAACCACGAGGCTGAACCGAGGAATCGCTGGTGACCCGCTGAAGGACTGCTCCTCTGCACTGCTGTCGCTTTGTGAAACCCTTTCTACCTCGGATCGAACAAGAAGGCCTGTACTGGTACTTCGACCCTTAGAATAGTGGGAACAACTATTTTCGGCATCTTCACCATCTCCTGCACGTAAGCCTTCTGAAGTGTCTCTGGGCCATCCAGCAGACTGACCAGCCTACCCAGGAGTCTTGCTCTGTAACCGCCGTCAGGTTGTGTTGTATTACGAGTCCTTGTCACTCTCACACGATTCGTACACTTGGCATTCCCAGGTCTGAAGTGAGGAGTGTACATTTGGCTGGAATACACACGGCCGCTCCGTTGCCCTGCTGTGGTAACAAACTGTGCGGGTTCACTGCGTTTGGGACGTCCCCAACTCAACTTCTGCTGCTGCGGAATCTACACGACGACGAGACGTCCCCTGCTCCTATCTGAACCTGCCAGCACTGAAACGGACGCGGAGCAGCCTGGGTCTGCTTGCATCGGGGACCGGTGAGTAGCATAGCTACGAACTGGTCGCCCTCCTGCAGGAGCCCATAGCTTTTCCCCACTGTGTCTAACAGCACGCCTTTCCGTACTCGCGCTCTGCTTCTGCCCACAGTGGAGGCTGCGCTTGAGTCGCGGAGCTCTGTTTATCTTCATTTGTTCACCGAACTAAACTGCCTGATTCCCTCGAAGAGACTCCCCTTTTTGCCCGTTGGCACCAGCGTGTGCAGGTACTTTTGAGCACAAGGCTCCACTCTTCGTAGGGCTTGGACTTCCTTTTAGTTAGGTCCCTCTGAAGGCGGACTGGGTCTAATTATTATTCGCACTGCCTGTTTTCCTCCCCATCTAGGTGGTCTACACATTTCGTGCGTCTAACTCGTTAGACTCGTTTGTATTTGTATATATATTTTATTGGTTTGGTATGTGTTGGTTTACTGGAATTTTATTGTGATTTCTCGCTATGGTCAATGTTACAAAGGCCTTGTAATAAATGTGTATATATTTTTAATATAACACCTGTTTGAGTAATTTGTAAGTGTCCTTGCTTTGTGTGCTCATTGCGGGCTTTCAGTCACCCTCACCCCTCTTGAGACCTAGTCTTGACTGCCGCGATCGCTACCCTGATTGGTCTGGCTTGTCAAGAGGTTACCCTGTTCCAAGAAACTAGGTTGGCCTTCTGAACCTCTGCGCCTCCAGGACAGAGTTCAGAAATCCGTCTTAACAGGTGTGCCCGTGCAAATGAGGGAACACCCTTTTTTCAAAGTGCACATAAACAATGCTGGGGTGCAATTAGTTTTTTAAGAAGGGGGTTAATGGGCCATTGTTTAAAACCATTGTAATCTTTATTTAAATGTAAAACAAAAAAAATCATATTGGTTTTCATAACTTAGTTGAATTCAACTTGGCCTTAAGAGCTGTTGGCACGTTTGCATTTTTTTTAAAGCGCTCACACAGCCCGCAGGCATCAAGGGGCTGTTACAGGAATTGTTTGTTTTAGTTGTGTACTTGTTTTTTGTCTTACTTGCGTATTTATAACACACTTAAATACCCAGAGGTTTCTAAGCGCGGACCTGGGGATTGAACCTCTGTTACTTCGTGTCATCTTGCTTCCAAGGCGAGCACGTCACCGCTGAGCTGTTCTTTACCCAATTGCGAGTGCAGCACTGTATCAATACGGACTAGGACAATTCTTTAAAATGTAAGATCATTGGACCTAGAATTGTTTGTCTTTTATAGTGCATGCACCAACACCCTTTTTTCTGTGTTCATCAAAATATTAGAAAACAATTAATTGATGTGCCATCTAACAATATTTGTCATGGGGCTAACCAACCCTACATCAAAAGTAAATGCCAGTGGGTGGGCCCCTCAGCCAATAACATAACAGTGGATATGTAGAGCGCATGTTCACCCCCCAGAGGGGCATCTTGGCGCTATCAACAGATAACAGATGTTTAGTGTAACCCAACTTAATGGTACTCATTTTATTGACCTTCTGAGGATGAAGGGCTGAATGGACCTACTGGGACCCAAACCTGTGACAATGAGGTCAAACACAGCCCTCAATAGTGGATGCATTAGTCCACAGAGCCACCAGGTCCAGGCCAATCCACAAACCAGTTGCATAAGAACACACACAAGTTCTTTTAGGCCAGCGAGAAGTTCCTATAAAATAGCCTATGGTGGAAGGTGCATGTTGTAGTGTGGCGGTCGCTGCAATACAGTTAAGGTGAGTGACATAAGCCATTGGAAATCCAAGAATTCTACTCCTAATAACTTTTGGGGCTGATTCATGGAAGTTGTGCGCTGAAAAACAGGGATTTGTGCGCCATACTGCCCGCAGATCCCCATTTGTTAAACAGGGATTTGCAGGCACAATGGCGCACAAATCCCTGTTTTTCAGCGCACAATTTCCATGAATCAGTTCTTTTGACTTGTATGACGGACGTGGCTGATATTTTTCAAATAAAAAGTTTATCACTGCCCCCGCCCCAGACTGGAAATGATGGGAAAGATTTGTCAAAAAATAAAAACGTTATTAAGAAACTAAAAAACACTGTTTTCGTCCTACTCCCTTTCATTTTCCCATAGAGAAAAAGTACACATTTTAAAAATCTGTAGTGCAGAAACCGCTGCAGAAAATTGGACCAAATAAGAAACAACTTGGGCACAAAGCGTTGACTTAATTTCCAGGACAGGTTTGGGGTTATTCCATTCAGTAGTTTTGTAAATATTTGATGGGCAAGGGGGCTTACCGTTCTCCCAAAAATATAGCTATATCTCCATGGTGCCTTGTAGGAGAGGGGCTTTTCAGAAATGAAATTCTCAATTTTGGTTATATCGGGGGAACGCGAAAATGAAAATTGCAAAAAAAGCTATTTGGATGAGGAAAAGGGTTGAAATCGCAGCATGCTAGAGGTGAGGAGGGGAAAGAGAACATCGTGTGAAGTTGGGGAGTTGGAGGTAGTTGGGGGAGCCACTTACAGTTTGGACGTTTTAGCATTATTGTGGAAACACTGGGGGAATCTCGCAAGATTACTGCGGTAATAACGCAACATTTGCTTTGAAAATAAAATGTATCACACAAAGCAAAGAGTGTTATTGCAGTAATTAGCACAAGGTTACCGCAGTAATTATCAGGGGAGTATCGGGGGTATGAAAACGGAGGAAATAGTGGGCTCCAAGGGAACCTATAAATGGAACATGTACAGTGCCCATGGCCAAAAGGCCTGGCTAGTGGCCCTTGGGTAAACTATGGTATACCAAAACTGGTTGTACGCCATTGAAAAAACTTTAGTTGGGGGGCAGTTAAGGGGATCAGATTTAAGGCAACACAACCCTTGAAATCATCATCTTAACTCGACGCCCCCTGTTGCAAAGCCCATGAGCACATCCATAACAGATGGGATTCACAATGACAAGCAGTATTAGATGCTGGCAAGATAGTTCAATGGGTTGAGTGCTTGCTGCTGTGATCTCGCTGCTGTGATTGGGTAGTATAACTGAGTGGCAACGCGCTAGTCTTGGAAATAAGACAACACAGAGCAACATAGGTTCGAATCCCGGGTCTGAGCTTAGAAACCTTTTCGGTATTAAGCACATAATGAAAAAACAATTATAATTATTACATTTATAATTTTAATCTGCAGGTGGCAGGTTCGAATATCAGCAAGGCCAACTCAGCCTCTCATCCTTACAAGGTTGATAAATGAGTACCAACTCCCGTTGGGTGATATTGTATGTATATGTGTTTGATGTAAAGAGCTTTGATGTAAATAACACATCATTATATCCCAGGGGCCATCAATGGGGGACGCTGAGTTAAGATGATCATCACTTCTCACATACCCTGCATTTCAGGAGTTCTTTTGCATCAAATCTGATCACCTTAACTAAAATTTCTTTTAATTCATTTGGATATGGCTAGTGAATAGTACAGAAGGAGCTGGAGCAAGAAAAAGGGTGCCAGAAGGTAGACCCCAGAGTTTGGAGAGGGGCAAACATGGGAGGCTGGGGAAAGGGAATTCTAGGAGGCTGGGAAAAGGGGGCTCCAGAAGACTGGGCAAAGGAGAATATTGGAGCATAGATGAGCAACTGAGGGTCCTGGGGAGCCTAAAACCAAAGGGGCTGGGGACAGGGAGACTCAAAGAGGTTGGGGAGAGTTAGACTGAAAAAGTTGGGGGAAGGTATACTCAGAAGGCTGAGGAGAGAAGGAAGGTAATTAAGAATGAGGCAGTCTGTAGTAAGGGGGAGATTTTACCTGATATAAGGGTGGTTGAGGTGTGTGTGGTGCATAGTGAGGTGGAGGAGGTATCTGGTACGCTATAGGTATAGGGAGCTAAAGGGAGTAAATAAAACAGAGTTGCTACGACTGAAGGGTGGAACTTGGGAGGAACTAAAGAGTGGCAGAAAAGAGCAGTTAGGGAGAAGAGCAATTAAGTGTTTCTGTGGAGACACGAGAACAAGAATTTGGTAAGGGGAGAAGGAAGAGATAGGAAGAGCAGAGGAGTAGAAGTTGAGGAGGAGGAGCTAGGAAGTACTTGGAAGCTTAGAAAAGAGGAGAGCAAAGAGCAATACACTCACCCTACATCTTGTTTGAGCATAGGCGGGCGGGACAGTGTTCGAGGAGGTGCACCAGGAGTCGGCAGACAGTGAGGTGACTAAAGGGGGATTCAAGACAGGTCCTCTAGGTATGATAACATGGCGAGAATGCAAGGAGTAGAGCCACTTTGCGTTATGCAGCTTCTCACCCAAGTCCCTGACAGAGGAAGTTAGCAAGAGGCATAGTAAGAACCCACAGATACCGCAGGCAGCCTTGTGTATTGCGATTGCTGCAGGCCTGAGTTCAAGTCTAGCTCCAGTGTAACATACACTGTAGCAACACCAACAAGCTCTGGTGCAAACTTGTTTCACTGGAGGAGGGGACCGTCCCAAGGTCCCCTAGGTGCACCAGAACATCACAAAGGAAGCTGTGAATTCCAGTGCCTGGGACTTTGCTAAAGACTGAGACCAACCGGGTGCGACCTCAATAAGTCCCAAGAGGAATCATGACAGATATTATATCTAGCTGTCTTCATGCTTTGCTTGGAGTAGCCTGCATTTGTTCGCCACATCTGTTTTGAGACCAAGAACCTGGCTGACAAGAACTAAGTAACTTTTATTTTGAATACCGTGGAACATCCCTGAGGTACACTGAGGTTTGAGTTTGCCCCGAAATCTGACCACATCCTTGTGAAGGACTCGCCTGACACAGACTATGGTGGTTTCTTGACTTTCGTGGACCTTGCTTCTCCTGTGTATGATACTCTAATAAAGGAGCGTTAAGATAACTCATTAGCATCTGCCCTGTCTTTAACCTCACTTGGCTTTGTGAAAGCGGACTTCGATCCCTACGATTGGCTGCTCGACTTTCCCCATTTGCAAATACAACAAGCAGGATAATAGAAATGAGAACGCCTTGGATTAATTCTAGGGTAATTATACAGTGCGGTATTTATGTGGATTTAGGAGATGCCATATTTTGATTTGAGGTCACTCGCAGTTACCAATGTTGCACAAAAGAGAAATATATCGGTCCACACAAATTCGGTGTTGAAAAATGAACTCTTTCTAACCTGCTTAAGCTATCTTTGGTTACATGACTGATGTCCCCCCCACCTATATAGTAAAATGGATTCCGCGCGTACCTGGCGATTTAGCTGTGGGCAAGAGTTTGTTTCAAAAGAGATGACGGGCACTCTTTCTAGATCTTAAGGTCAGTCAGATATTGGTGGGGTCGAGTAGATTAATGTCTTTTTGTTTCTTAATGCAAAAAAGAAATTCTCAGAATCATGGTGAAAGAATGTCATGAAACCAATTTAAAATAGAATGGGCATGGCTCCATGCCACTCAGAAACAACAACGTGTACTATTAGCTCCAATATGGCAGATGCAAAGACAAATCAAAGAAATGTGGATTTCCTTCTTTTCTTCTGCATAGTCTCTCTCACACCATGGCCTGCACGTCCCGTGCACCTATAGCATCATGGACAGGTCGGAAACGCGGTGTCTATGTCTACATGACACAGATATTTGCAGAGTTTGTTGGATAATGTTTGTCATTGCACACCTAGTGCACTCCACTAGACCAGTTGCATATTGGGGTTTTGTTCATCATGTTACACCAGGGATTGTATTGCATCAGTCGTTGTGCGTCCCTTCACAAGCTTGCTCCAGGCATTGCTAATGGCATAAGACCATGTTGATAAATCACACGTATGTTATGTTATGTTAAAGGATATTTATACCGCACACTTTCACCACTGGAGTGGTCACGTGGCGCTCTAGCGGATCTGAAAAGCAAGATGGTAGGGTAAGTTAGTAGGACTAAGCGTGGAAAAGCGCAAGAGAGCTGCGATGTGCTGTTGGCAGCTTCAGTTTGGTTTACACCGTTCGCTGAGCGCAGGCGTGACTTTTCAGTCAGTAGTAGTCGTGTGCAGGGCCGGTGCAAGGAATTTTCCTACCCTAGGCAAACTGTCAGATTGGTGACCCCCCCCACTCCAGATCCTAACCGATCTCAACCAACCGTCCTCATTTTGTTACCGATTGCTGCAAACCCATTACCTCCACCTAACAGGAGCAGAAAAGAGGCAGGCTGAAAGGGAAAGGGACAGGTGGGAAGAGGAAGAGCGAAATGGCGAGGATGGGAACCAACAGAATGGGGATGGCTGAGGGAGGCAAGGGTAGTGGAAACAGGAGGGGCGGAGTAAGGCACAAGAGGAAGGCTTAAGCGCAGAGGGAAAGGAGGGCAGAGGTATGGTTAGAGTTTGAAGGTCAGGGGAAGAGTAAAGAATCAGGGGGAAAGGGATGGTATAAGAGTAAGGAGGTAAGCGAGTTTAGAAGAAGTAAGACAAGGAGCAGAGGAGGGCGTAAGAGTAGTAAGACAGAGGAGGATGGAGCAGGAGTAAAGCGTGGAAAGGGCACAGAGACACTTATGGCTTGAAGGAAGGGGGAAGAAGTGGAAAGAATATGGAGAGTCAGAATGAGTAGGGAGGCAGAGGATGCAGCATAAGGGAAGATTTAGAAGGGCGCCCATATACAATGAGGAAAAGGGGAGCAGAATGAGCAGAAAGACAGGATGGCAGAAGAATGAGTAAGAGGAGAGGCAGCAGAGCAGGGTGGAAAGAGTGCAAATCTGACGGTCAGGAAAATAGTTAGGTTCCTTTCAGTGAGGAATTAATTGAATTTTATTAGCGCACCTCACCTGCCGACTATGTGTCAGTCACTGGGCCTCATTACGACCCAGGCGGTAAGTTACCGCCTGGGCCGTCACTTTACCACCATGGCGTAAACTACGTTTACGCCATGGTGGTTGGCGGACTTACCGCCCCATTCCGACCTTGGCGGGGCGGTAAGTCCCCAATCCCCATTTACCCTTCCCCATTCCCATTTTTGCCCCATAGGGCATAATGGGAGTGGGGAAGGCGTTAATTACGCCACCGTAAATTACGGTGGCGTAATTAACTCCATGGTCCCTTAGCGCCATGGATTTTAACACCCGCTAAAAGCGGGTGTTAAAACCTCCATGGCGCTAAGGGACCTCGTAATTGGCGGTAAGGGGTCGGCGCAGCTAACGCTGGCGTAAACCCCTTACCGCCAGGGTCGTAATGAGGCCCACTCTCTCTACAGCACAGCAGGGCCGCTCTTGGGACAGCCTCCAGCCACAATAAATGATGCCTGCTCCACTGCACCCCTCTACTAGAAAAATTCAGCCATCAACCTCTGTTTGAGTAAACCAAATAAACAGGATTTGCCTCCACCAGTGAGTGACTTTATACCCAAGAAAAATCCTATTCTGTTTCCTCTGACCCAGCTGAAGATGTGTGGGGGCCCATTTCAACAGAGCTGAAGTGTTAGATGGGAAAGGGTGTGGGTGAAGGGAAGGAGAGAGCAACGACACAAGAATAAGTTAGGAGTATGATATGATATGTTATAACGGTTTCTAAGCACGGACCCAGGGATCGGACCTGTGTTGCTCCACGTCATCTTGCTTCCAATACAAGCATGTTGCCCCTGAGCTATGCTCCCGAGTAGGGGGAGCCTATCTACTAACACACACTAACTCATGATAACTGTGTGAGTTTGGACGGACTATGAAAGCTTTCCCTAAATGTCACGCAGAAGTGCACTTTGCTACACTTTGCTACACTTTTCTGCACTTTGCTAAGCTGTTTTCCTAAGTGATTGCTGCGACTTGGTGCATGTTGCATTGTGAATGCTGGTGCATGTGTGTGACTGCTCAGCAGACTGTGGTAAACTGCTGTGTGAGTTGGGGGCCTGGGCTGGAGTGATGAGTGTGGCTGCAGGGTGCTCTTCAGACGCACTGGAGTGTGGCTTTAGATCTTGACTGATGGGTGCCTCCAACTATGCAAGGTTGGATCCCTGGTGGCGGATCAGGTGGCAGGGGGGTGTGAGGCCAGGCTACTTGGCCTGTGCTGTCTACATCTGTGAGGGGGCCTTGGGCTCTGGTAGCATATGGAGAGCCATATGAGGATCCCACCCCCTTCCAATTCCCCAGCAGCTGGGGGGGGAGGTGGAGAGTGGAGAATGACCTCTACCACTATGGCTGGATAGGACAATTCAATCACTGGTGTGTGTTGTACACGAGGTGTGGGGGTGGGGGAAAAGGGGGCTGGCAGACGGGGCTGCCTGATAAGCTGTCAGATCGGTGGCACAGTGTAGACCCCTGAGTTGTGGAGCCTGCCCCCAACCCAGCAGCTGTGGTTAGGAGTAGCGCATCCCCAGCCCACTCAGATGTGTGGATAGACAGATATCCTCAATATGAAAGTTTCTAATTTTACTGAGCAGCACATACTGCGTTTTCAGGATTTGGCTATATTGTAATGCCCCTCTGATGCACGTGAAGTCCAGGGCACAATTTCTTATCCGTACTATATTAGATGATTCTCCACTAATACTATTGTTATAATGTGGTTTTCCTGCAAGAGTAACAGCGCTGATGGACTGTACGTAAGTAAAGCTGTCTGGACTTTCCTACTAAGAGGCTCACAGCTGCTCTGAGAGAACGGCCCCGTAGTGTCGACTGTGCTCAAAACACAAATCTTTTAAATGCAAAACAGCAAATGGGAAGGATGGGTACATTTACAAATTCACTACTACTAATGGCCCGGAAAACCAAGGGTACTAAAATAGGTAAACATATAAACACATTGAACACATATACCCCCTGAGTAGCATGCCTCTAACAACTATCTAATTATAATATGGAATGAAACCATAATTTCAAGTTGATATCAAAACCATCACTTTGTTACATTGTACAATTATATTTAATATAAAAAAAAACCTGTGTTCAGTCTTCACATACATAATGCTGCCTCAAATATCTGCGCCGAAATGTAGGTGATCACTGGGGTCTTCCTAAGGAAGGTACTCCCTCACAGCACTTCTCTTATTGTTCCATCAAATAAATAAACAAATAAACAAAAACAAACAAAACAAACACATTGGCCCTCATTACAACCCCGGCGTTAACCAATGGTGCTATTAGCGCCATGGTTAATGCCGGTAACTTACCGATTCCGCCATGGTGAAATGGGGAATTACTACCCCATTCCAAGGTTGGCGGGGCGGTAATTCTCCATTTACCATTGGCCCTTCCTAATTCCCATTTTTGCCCCATGGGGCTCAATGGGAAAGGGGAAGGCGGTAATTACGGTACCACAAATTGCGGTACTGTAATTACCTTCAAGGTCCCTTTGCGGGTCCCTACCTTAACGGCTGGTACAGACCAGCCATTAAGTTCGGGAGCCGCAAAGGGACCTCGTAGTAAGGCGTTAAGGGGTTAACAGCGCCGCAACCTTTTACGGCGCCGTTAACCCCTTAACGCCTGGGTCGTAATGAGGTCCATTGTTCCAAACTCGTTTTTGATCTAGATGTGTGACACTCAACAATTTTTCGGTGAATGGATCAGATGATTTGTACAACACAATAAAAAGGAGGCTCCATTTTCTTCTGATAGCTCAATGTTATTGCACATATCTCATATGGCGTTAACAACAACAACAAAAACACTCGACACACAAATAACCCTTTCAAATCGAGCGGCTTTAATTTATTCAAAACTACACTTCCGGGCACAGTACAGCAACAGTATAATATTCTGTACAGTAACGTTGCCTGTTGAAGTGCCCAAAAGTGGGTAGATAAGGAATCACGAAGGGGAAGTATATAATGTCTTTTATTATCTACGCTCTCGGCTGGCTGCTGCATTCCAAAGAATGTTTTCTCCACATCAGCGCAGATGCTACACATCTCCCTTCCTTTATATGTAAACAACAAAAAACTCAACTGACAACCAAAATTAACGTCTATGTACACAACACACAAAGTCTTCCATCTTTTTTGGCTTGCGATGAACTCTCCCAGATCTAGAACATCGAGGTATCTCGCTGATGTGACTTGGCAAGGAAATCACTTCCGATTGGTTGGACCTTACATCCCGCACGTCTTTCATTCCACATACAACGCCCTGATTGGGTATTTCATCCCGCACATCTTTCATTCTGGATACAGGCCCCTGATTTTTCCAACTACTTACATCACCTTGGCCTTTCTTTTTCTCATTTCCATGCCTCACCACCGCTCTAACACTGTTGTCGGCAGAGTTTTTTCTATCACCACATAACCATATTCTTTCAACATTCCAGATTCTACCATCTTCCGTCCTAACCGAATGTTTAAAAGCCTCCAGTACTCTAATGGGTTTGGACCACTTGCAGGGACCTTCTCTGAGAACAGGAGGTAAATTAACTCTTACCATCTTCCCCACTACAGTTTCTTTATCAAATCTGCCTATGGGTCTCTTCTCATCATATACAGATTTGTTTTTTAACTGCATGCTCCTGATATTGTCACACACCACCCCGAAGTCCTTGTTGATACCACTGTTCTTATTGTTTAACCACATAGGCGCTAATTTAGTGCATGCTTTCCTACCCCTGCTCAACTCAAACGGAGAAAGTCCCGTAGTGGAATGGGGTGTGAAGCGATGCGCAATAATTCTTTCCTTAACAGCTGTTTCCCAATCTATGCCATTGGACCACGCCAACCTGATGGTCTGTTTCAACACTTTGTTGAAGCGTTCCACAGTACCATTGGTTTGAGGGTGGTAAATGGCACTTTTTTTGTGTAATATCGAATATTTTTTACAAAATTCTCTCATTTCTTTGGATCTAAATTGAGTGCCATTGTCTGTCAAAATACTATTAGGATAGCCTTCTCTCTCACATATGTTAGATAGGAAGTTTATTACAATATTTCCCGTGATATTAGGCGCTATAAGTACTTCAACCCACCTAGTGAGTAGGTCAATCACTACCAGACAATACTTTTGTATCCCCGCACTGCACACTGGGCCCAACACATCCATTCCCAAATCTTTCCATGCTTTATCGGGAATTTCAGTCACAACCATGGTTTGTTTCACTCCTACACAGCTCTTGTCATTATTGTTGCAAAGGATACAATCTCTGATATGTCGCTCTATTTGCAGGTCGCATCCTGGCCACCAGTAATCATTTCTTATGCGTTGCTTGGTTTTTACCATCCCTTGATGGCCTTCATGACCTAATTCGATGACTCTTATTCGCAAACTACTAGGTGGAATGATTTTGTCTCCTCTCATTACTATATCATTCTGAATATGCAATTCATCAGCAATGAGCCAATATTCAGAAAGATTTGCTTTCTCAAACATGGCCTTATTCCATGAATCTTGATTGCATATGAGTTCCTTAAGATTGTTCATGGAATTGTCATCTTTTACAGCATCACTCCATTCCACGCTTGAAATAGACGTGGACTCAATATTTAGAACATTTTCTGCTATATCATCTTCATCTACAATTTCTGAAACATTGGTCAACCGTGACAAACAATCCGCTGCAATGTTTTTTTTTCCTGGTACATATCGCACGTTACAATTAAATTCCTGAAGGAGTATCACCCATCTTTTGATACGATTGGATACTTTGTCCAACCCTTTTGACATTATAACATGAATCAGCGGTTTGTGGTCTGTACGGAATTCTACTTCCCGGCCCCAAATAAAACTCCTGAATTTTTCTGCTGACCACTTAATTGCCAGTGCCTCTTTCTCTATAGCTGCATACGATTTTTCGGCCCCTTTGAGGAGTCTTGAAGCAAATGCGATCACCATCTCTTGCCCCTTATGTTCCTGCGTGACGACAGCTCCTAACCCAACATTGCTGGCATCTGTGGTGATGATGACTTTCTTATCACTAATGAAATTCTTCAGAGCAGGGACCTTATCGATAGCAGATTTAATGAATTCAAACTCCTCCTCACATTCGTTGTTCCAAGTAAAATTCTTCTTCTTAATGATTTCGCGAAGGGGAATGGTATGTACAGCAAAGTCACGTACGAATTTTGAATAATACTCTGCCATACCTAAAAACGTACGTACTTCTTCTTTAGTACTCGGTCTGGGCATCTTCTTTATAGCATTAACTAATTGTTCTTTTGGAGATATTCCATTAGCCGAAATCTTATGTCCTAAATATTCAATTTCAGAGCAATCAATTTTGCATTTTTCTTTGCTTAAAGTCATTCCTGCTCCCCAGAGTTTCCCACACACATATTCTAACCTTTCATCATGGAGTCTCTTACTATCAGCATGAATCAATATGAGCATGAGTCATCCTGAAAACATATCACTCCTGACACTCCTTCAAAAAGTTTGTGCATAATCTTCTGAAAGACGGATGCTGCTGACACAAGACCAAATGGCATTTTCTTGAACTGATATAATCCGTCTGGTGTAATGAAGGCCGTAAGGTGTTTAGACTTCTCGTGCAACTTGACTTGGTGGTAAGCTGATGTGAGATCTAGGGTGGAGAAATGACTCGAAGGTCCAATGGTAGATATTAACTCTTGAATATTGGGTAGGGGATGCCTGTCCGGTATAACACATTTATTGAGTTCTCTCATATCAATACATATTCTCAGCTTTCCCGACTTTTTCCAGAGAACTACCAATGGCGACACCCATTCACTTGCGTCAATGCTTTCAATTATGCCTTGACTTTCCATGAGTCTGATTTCCCTCTTGACTTCATGGACATTGGAACACTCCTTAATTTCTGAACTACAGGCGTGTGATTGGCTTTCACCTTTATTTCATGCACATACCCTCGAAGACATCCAATCCCATCACAAAACACTTCTGCCATAACCTCCTAAGGAGTGTGATTCTTTACTTCAGAATCGTTCTCGTGCTTATTTGGTTTATTTTGAACAGCAAACACAGATTCCTTAGCAATAGAATTTATTTTAACTTGTAGCTTGCTTTGATGTGTCCAGCTTAATAGGGGAGTTTGACCTGAGTTCGTGATGTAAATCTTCCCATTGGCTTTCCTTCCTTTGAATTTCAGACTGCCCCAAAACCACCCTATGGTATTTATTCTCACACCACCATATGCTCTGGGTTTTATGTCTGTCTCATGTAGATATTCATGTCTTTTCTTATCCCATAATTGTTGTGGTACCAAAGTATATTTTGCTCCCGTATCAATCATCATGTCTATTTCAACACCATCAATGTAGACTTTGGCTTTGGGGCTATCTAGTACTTCTTCATCTTCATCACCCATGACCATGAATACACACTCTTCACCCTCATCTTGATCACTGCGATCACTACTTGAATTTCCACCTATCCAGTTGGTGGACATGTTGCGAATTCTGCAACACTTGGAATAGTGCCCCTTTCCTTTACATCTACTACAAATGATTTTCAATGCTGGGCATTCGCGATCATCTGCCCAATGATTTACATTGTCGCATCTGTAACATCTGCCTTGACGTTTTTTTCTAGAATTGGGAATGAAACTTTCTTTCTTGCAGTAATTACCTGGATTATTTTCCTGATTGAATTTATATTTCCCTCTGTCTGGCTGTGGTTGATGTGACTTATTGAGCATTTTCTTTTTTATATTGGTGTTAGTTACCATAGCGATGGATTCTCTTTCATCAGTGTTGTCACTTGTCACTCTAGCAATTTTTACATTGTTAGACTCTAGTTGGACAGATTTCATTTTGTTCTCTAATTCTTTCACACATTCCTCGGTGTGCTCCACTTCTTTAGCCACTCTAAGTACGATATCTAATGGAGGATCATTTTCAGACCATAGCTTCTCCCTTACTTTAGCACTTCTGCATTCTAACATGAATTGGTCTCTTATCCTTTCGTCTAATTGCTCGTTAAAGTTACAGGTTTTGGCCAGTTTACGTAAAGCAGTCACATATTTCTCAACACTTTCTCCCTCCTCTTGTGTCCTCTTGCCAAACTTGTATCTCTCCAGAATGATACTCACTTTCTTTTCATAATGTTTGTTTATTTTCTTTACAGTGTGTTCATATTCATTAATGTCTGTGAATTGTATGGGCAAAGTCTGTAAATAGAGTTGATGTAAGACAAGCAGGATTTGTAAAATCCGTTGGATGTTCGCTGAACTTATTGATCTTAAATCTGTTGAAAATGGAGGCTCTGAGAACGAACTCGAGAGTGTTCTTAGCTTTTGTAGACTTCTCCATGGCTTTCGACAGGATTGATCGTGATTTATTGTGGCAGAAGCTTGTCTTGTGGGGATGTCCTGAGGGATTATTGGCGGCAATAAAAGAATTACACAACGATACATCAATCTCTGTCCGGTTGGATCAATCGGGATCACTTACAACCCAAATAAAAACATATAAAGGCGTGAAGCAGGGGTGTCCTCTGGCAGCAGCAATTTTTAGCCTTTTTATTTCTGACATTGGGGCTACCATTCAGTCAGTCAGAGCATTTCCTCCGACACTCAATGCATCAAAGATAAGTTGGTTACTTTACGCCGATGATTTAGTGATTATAGATCTAACTCCAATTGGACTCCAGCGTAAACTAGACGCCGTCCAAAAATACGTGGACCAGAACAACTTAAAGATTAACACCAAGAAGTCGGAAATACTGATTTTTGAGAATCTAAAAATTAAACGGTCACAGAAAGGTCCAAGACAGGTGTGGCGGCTGAACCATGAGAAATTGAAAATTTCAAAAAGCATTAAATATCTCGGCATGCTACTAAACTCAAGCATATGTGATGATCCGTGGGTAGCAGACTCAAAACGGAAATGTGCCCAATTAGCATGCCAGGGCCTGAAGATACATAGGAAATTTGGGAAATTTTCTACACAGCCTTTAAGGAACTTTTACGAACAAAAAGTGGTCCCGATTTTGTCCTATGGTGCAGAAAACGCCTTCGGATGCTCGTCAACACACTGGGCTTCGCTGGAACATACGTTTTGGACAAAGTCCTTGAGTTTGCCCCCAGGCATTGCAACGGCATGTATAAGATACGAACTAGCCCTAATTTCATTACAGGCAAGGATAATTTGGAATCAACTTAGCCTGTATCGGAAATCAAGGCCAGAAGTGGGAATACCTCAATTTGAAATCTTATACAATGCCTCAGCCAAAGGTTCGGCTCTGCTCACGCAATGGGTAAAACGATGCGAAGATCTGCTAAAGGACTATAACATCACTGTAGAAACTCTGCTTACAAATCCAACAGCCGCCAAGGTATCAATATGGCGCCTTGATTGGATAAATACTTGCGATGAGCGCAATGAAACCCATGCAATAAAAAATTCTCCGGGAGAAGCAAGAAGCTATGGAATCCTTCAACCTTATCTGAGTCGTTTTCCATCCATGAAAGCAAGAAGATCATTCATGTTATTCCGCCTCAACGCAATGAAAACAAAGGACAGAATGAGTCATTGGGCGAGAAATGTGGATTTATTGACAACGTGCCGGTTATGTGGTAAAGAGCCAGAATCTATAAAGCACCTGGTGCTTTTCTGTACAAATCTGAAGGACATACGTTCAATCCACTTAGGCGGCTGGTATAGTGCCCATCGGTCGATATGTGCTGATGAATGGTGGAAGCATATGTGGAACGGCTCAGAAATGAAATTAATTCTACCTTTGACCTCCTTCCTTGCCTCCATTGAAGAAAGATTAAATGCAGAAAACGACCCTGCCTGAATAGACTAGCTTTGGGTTCCAAATGCGCTTAATGACATAGGAAAAAAAAAAAAAAATGAATGTAGTAATTGCCAAAGAAACGGTATAAGGAATGGTTTTGTGTCACGTCAAGCAAACATTTTAAAGGTTTAATCTAAACCAATAAAATAAAAAATAAAAAAAATAATGTCTGTGTCCTCATCAGTTGGAAGTTCAGGTAAGGATTCATATTTTTCCTGACCAGCAGGTCCCAAGCAATGTAATAGCAGGGACTTCCTCTTCTCTGCACTGCAATTCGGGCTACAGACTACTCCTGCATAATGTTCGAAAGATCGTATCCATCTCTTCCAAGGAATGGCCGGTTCATCTGCATCTGGCATAAATAATGCCGGTGGAGGTACATTGCTGAATGCCATCACCACGAGAATGAAACAGTTTATGTAAATGTCCCGATTGCAATGATTTCCTTATATAGTGCACAATTGTACATGTAATATTTAGCTTGTGAGGTATAAGTAAACTTGCAACATGCTTTATATGAATTCCACAGCAGCTTCTTATCCTAATAATCGCAGGGCGTGGATGTCACTTTAAATGAACACGTGCCGGAATTTCTTATTATGTGCTTCCTTTAGACATATCTGCAACACGCATGCGCATGGATGAATGGATGTGGAGACAGAGTAAGAGCAGCACACTATGGAGATCAGTGAGTCTATATGCCGTAGGATGAAGCGTAATTAGTGAGACAGCAGGATGATTGCAGCGCGGTGTGAGATCAGGAAAAGGTCATAGAGACATTACCGTGTGAAGGATCGGGCCGCTGCGACACCCGGGCATGGGTGGAGCGGCCTCGTAACTGTCAGCTGTTTGCACTGACAGCTGCACAGATCCTCGTCGCCAAATGAAGTGCCCAAAAGTGGGTAGATAAGGAATCACAAAGGGGAAGTATATAATGGCTTTTATTATCTACTATTAAATGAGAAGTACAGATCTATATAATGAGGAGGGAGAGGGCGTATGCATCCGTAGCTGTGACTGTTCTCTCCGCTGTTTACTCTCAACCGGCCTTCTACATTCCGTCACGTCACTTCTCTGCTGCCTCTGCTGCATTCCAAAGAATGTTTTCTCCACATCAGCGCAGATGCTACACCTGTGCCCCGAGTGGGCTAATAACAGTATGGTCCATTCAATTAGCAGGAAGATGACATAACGCGCCGAGAGCCAGCTAATGGAGTGCGGCAGACTTGTACCAGACTTTAACCCACTCTTTACCCATGTATCCCGTACCAACGTTTGATTTTCACAAAGGAACATGAATTTGCCTCCAAAATATGAACAAGAAACTGAGCGAAGTATAGGAGGCCATCATGGGGTGTTTAAGGAAGGGAGTAAGCTGGGATCATTCCACGCAAGATTGCTTTTTTCATTGAGGGATTTGTATGGGAATGTTTTTCGCAGTGTTTACACATTTTTTTAAGATCCAGAGGACTTAGAACAAGTCCCAGCCCCCCTCCACATCCTCGTGTATTTTATACACAGATATGCATTACCCTTATATGTTCCTTTGCTTACATACCTGGTTGATACTGTAATAAAATAATAAGGAATCTTCATACAAAACAAGGTTTGAAAATCAATCATGGTTCAGGTACACAGAAAAAGAAAATGCCACAGTCGGACCCACAAAGATTCAAATGGGCAGTAGCGCGTGGGTGATGCACAGATCGCAGCAGCAGTCTGTCAACCTGTTGAGCTACCTTTCCAGTATTCCAGCTATGGCCACGTCTCTCGACATTTAAGCATTCAACATCAATCGTGGTGTGCGCGTGCCCCTGGATATTATCCATCAACAGTGCCTTACCAACCGGCAGAGTTTATAGCCCAACATGGGGGCTTATTTTCCGTTTTCCAAAACGCACAACTGAGTGGAACCTGGCTGTGGGGAGAGGGCACTACCCCGGCATTACCCCAGAAAGGTGATGTACTTGGGGTCTGCGGCCAGGCTGGCATCTATTGTCGCAGACAGGAACCTGGTGTTAACTCTTCAACTCCACAGTGCCCAATGATTGATTGATTGATCGGAGTGTAGCGCTGGCTGCCCGGGGCACTGCGCGCAATTAGTTTTGGTTTGCTCGCAAGTGGAGTGCCTTTAAAAGCGAGCACTCCGTGGGTCTTGATTTATGGCGGCTGGGCATCTTCCCTTTGGGTGGGCCTGACTGGCATGCTTCGATGCTTCCCCGGCAGCAGGGGGACAGGGACCGTCACTATGTTATCGCAGCATATTTATTTCCCCACAACAGCAAGCAAAGAAATGTACCTTGAATCTTGACCATAAAGTATGGGTACCATACCAAAGCCAAAGCCAGGATGTGTGGCCTGCAGGGCTGGCCTGGCAGCACACGCACAACAGAAGGCTGCTGCGGGCTTGCAGGCTGCAGCTAGTGCAGGGCCGGCCCAGGACAGGTGCAGGTCAGGTCACAAGCGGCAGCTGAGACGCAGGCCGCATCGGACAGACGGTCAGGCCTGGGTTGGGCCAATTTCCAAAGAAGAAGAAGTTAACTGTCTGCAGCAGCAGACAGCAACATTCAGGACAGTCTAGGGGCCTGAGGCACGTGCGGTGCTACGTTCGTGTTACACCATTAATTGCTAATGCACAGGTGCCAGCGCTTGAGCGAGCGCTGCCACACCCATGCCCACACTCATGAGTGACCCTTAGTCGACCCCAGTCATTTCACGGTGCCTGGTGCCACGGCCAGCCGTACTGCCTAGCCTGCAACTGCTACAGCCAGCACCAGCCTGCAGGCTGCAGACAGTTTGAACAGGGCCGGTGCTATGACAGGCAGTGTAGCCTTTTGCCGCTCTAAACGCCTAAGCTTGCCTAGTGATAGCACCGGCCCTGGTCGTGTGCTGTTCTGCGAGGATATGTGCGGTTTGTTTTGTGTTGCAGTGTAGTGAAGTATGTGCGGTGTGTTATGCAACATAGGTATGGTTGTCTTTTGTTTAGAGTTTGAGAAGTGTAAGCAGAGGGGTGAGTTTTTTAATGGGTTGGATAGTCGTAGCACTACATCGTATCTCCTCCGTTTTGGCCCCCTCTGGTACGTGTTCCTACCAGTGTCACATATTGTGGTATGCTGGGGGGTCTCCCTACTATATTCCATGCAGGGTTGTGGGTTGTGTGGAGGGCTATGTAGTGGTGATGCCTCCACCACCCTCTCCCACTCCGTGTTCAGACTGATGGATGTCTACATCACTTTGGCCCCAGGAATAACCTGGTGTGCAGCCGCCCTCACCTTCCTGGGACCCTTGAGAGGGGGGGGACACTTCTCTGTGCCCTTGAGTAACCTGGGACCTGTGATGCATGCATAATCTTTCCATTCCACTCTTTAAGTGTGACGCATGGCTAATCTTCACACTTCACACTAACTGTGACGCTTACCTAAACCTCACAACTGAATGCAAGTGTGACGCATAAGCAATCTTCACACTTCACACTAACTGTGACGCATAGCTAAACCTCACAACTGAATGCAAGTGTGACGCTTGGCTAATCTTCACACTTCACTCTAACTGTGATGCATAGCTAAACCTCACAACTGAATGCAAGTGTGACGCATAAGCAATCCTCACATCTCACTCCAAGTGTGACGCATAGCTAAACCTCACAACTGAATACAAGTGTGACACATAAGCAATCCTCACATCTCACTCCAAGTGTGACGCTTGGCTAATCTTCACACTTCACACTAACTGTGACGCATAGCTAAACCTCACAACTGAATGCACGTGTGACGCATAAGCAATCTTCACATCTCACTCCAACTGTGACGCATAGCTAAACCTCACAACTGAATGCAAGTGTGATGCATAAGCAATCTTCACATCTCACTCCAACTGTGACGCATAGCTAAACCTCACAACTGAATGCAAGTGTGATGCATAAGCAATCTTCACATCTCACTCCAACTGTGACGCTTGGCTAATCTTCACACTTCACTCTAACTGTGATGCATACCTAAACCTCACAACTGAATGCAAGTGTGACGCTTGGCTAATCTTCACACTTCACTCTAACTGTGATGCATACCTAAACCTCACAACTGAATGCAAGTGTGACGCTTGGCTAATCTTCACACTTCACTCTAACTGTGATGCATAGCTAAACCTCACAACTGAATGCAAGTGTGACGCATAAGCAATCTTCACATCTCACTCCAACTGTGACGCATAGCTAAACCTCACAACTGAATGCAAGTGTGACGCATAAGCAATCCTCACATCTCACTCCAAGTGTGACGCATAGCTAAACCTCACAACTGAATACAAGTGTGACACATAAGCAATCCTCACATCTCACTCCAAGTGTGACGCTTGGCTAATCTTCACACTTCACACTAACTGTGACGCATAGCTAAACCTCACAACTGAATGCACGTGTGACGCATAAGCAATCTTCACATCTCACTCCAACTGTGACGCATAGCTAAACCTCACAACTGAATCCAAGTGTGACGCATAAGCAATCCTCACATCTCACTCCAACTGTGACGCATAGCTAAACCTCACAACTGAATACAAGTGTGACGCATAAGCAATCCTCACATCTCACTCCAAGTGTGACGCTTGGCTAATCTTCACACTTCACACTAACTGTGACGCATAGCTAAACCTCACAACTGAATGCACGTGTGACGCATAAGCAATCTTCACATCTCACTCCAACTGTGACGCATAGCTAAACCTCACAACTGAATCCAAGTGTGACGCATAAGCAATCCTCACATCTCACTCCAACTGTGACGCATAGCTAAACCTCACAACTGAATACAAGTGTGACGCATAAGCAATCCTCACATCTCACTCCAAGTGTGACGCTTGGCTAATCTTCACACTTCACACTAACTGTGACGCATAGCTAAACCTCACAACTGAATGCACGTGTGACGCATAAGCAATCTTCACATCTCACTCCAACTGTGACGCATAGCTAAACCTCACAACTGAATGCAAGTGTGACGCATAAGCAATCCTCACATCTCACTCCAACTGTGACGCATAGCTAAACCTCACAACTGAATACAAGTGTGACGCATAAGCAATCCTCACATCTCACTCCAAGTGTGACGCTTGGCTAATCTTCACACTTCACACTAACTGTGACGCATAGCTAAACCTCACAACTGAATGCAAGTGTGACGCATAAGCAATCCTCACATCTCACTCCAAGTGTGACGCTTGGCTAATCTTCACACTTCACACTAACTGTGACGCATAGCTAAACCTCACAACTGAATGCACGTGTGACGCATAAGCAATCTTCACATCTCACTCCAACTGTGACGCATACCTAAACCTCACAACTGAATCCAAGTGTGACGCATAAGCAATCCTCACATCTCACTCCAACTGTGACGCATAGCTAAACCTCACAACTGAATACAAGTGTGACGCATAAGCAATCCTCACATCTCACTCCAAGTGTGACGCTTGGCTAATCTTCACACTTCACACTAACTGTGACGCATAGCTAAACCTCACAACTGAATGCACGTGTGACGCATAAGCAATCTTCACATCTCACTCCAACTGTGACGCATAGCTAAACCTCACAACTGAATGCAAGTGTGACGCATAAGCAATCCTCACATCTCACTCCAACTGTGACGCATAGCTAAACCTCACAACTGAATACAAGTGTGACGCATAAGCAATCCTCACATCTCACTCCAAGTGTGACGCTTGGCTAATCTTCACACTTCACACTAACTGTGACGCATAGCTAAACCTCACAACTGAATGCAAGTGTGACGCATAAGCAATCCTCACATCTCACTCCAAGTGTGACGCATGGCTAATCTTCACATCTCACTCTAACTGTGACGCATACCTAAACCTCACAACTAAATGCAAGTGTGACGCATAAGCAATCCTCACATCTCACTCCAAGTGTGACGCTTGGCTAATCTTCACGATTCTATCTAAGGGCTATCTATCATGACCGTGGCAGTATTCTGGTGGTAAATAGACCAGGATACCGCCAACACAAATTGTGTTACCGCAACTCAGTCTGGCGCTATTAGCACCAGATCATGAGCTGCATGGGGGGGTGGCACCACGAATGGCTGGAAAGTGCTGAGATTTACCTGCATCAAAAAGCTGGAATTAAATCGCCAACTTTCTGCCAAAATTCAGGCTGGGCGGAGCGGTGATGCAGCGGTAATAGCATTACCACTGCATTTTTGCTGCTCCAGCCACCTTGTGATGACTCCCTAAGTCTGACACATAGTTAATCTTCACAATTCTGTCTAAGTGTGACGCCTGGCTAAACCTTTAATCTTAAATCGAGTGTGATTGTTTACCCATTTGTAGATTCACCAAATACGGTTGGGGGAGGGGTGCATACTAGAGGCAGGCCTTGACATTTGCACTCTTCACTAGCGATTGAAGATTGATAACTAACTCTTGGTGAGTAAGGAATTGCGTGTGTACGGGTTGAGAAGTGAGAGGCTGAGTGGCATTTCCGCCTGGATAATGGCTTGTATCTTCACATTTCCTGTAGAAACGTATACCTCAAGAAGGGGGTAAGGGTGGCAACTGCCCACTCACCAACAGAGCAGAGAAGTACATTTTGATATCACATACTTGGATTGAGTCAACATCAGTGGAAAAGATACAAGGGCAATCGTGTGGTTAGTCTGATTAGTTGGCAAAAAAATCACAATAGTATTGTTAGCCCCTACCAAATGGCACATCCCAAAACAGACACTACCACTGCAGCTTCTAAACCAGAGTGGGGTGACCAGGGGGAAGAAGTTGGTAGTCATCTTCTTTCAGTAAGGAGGCAGAATAGAAATCGGGTGCCCCCAGCACAGGGCACTTCTATGCCAAAGGCAGTTTACAGTCAGGCAGATCCCAATATTGCACACAGGACTCAATAGAATCAATATCATTTGAGCTTGATTACAACGGATGGAGAATGCTCATCATGGTACCTGGATCAGTCTGCGTCAGGCAGTTGTGCTAGGATTCCCAAATCACTGCTTTATGCCGCCATCATCCCACCCCCGAGCTTACACCAATAATACGGTCATATTGCTACTGGCGCTATTCCTCTGCTTTGTAAGACACACTTTTTACAAACAGGATCTGAGGCACAGGAACATACCTACTCCCTCAATTGTGGTGTAGACAAAAAAAATAACAGGGTTTAATGTGGGGCTTAAAGCCAGATTCCCGCCAATTCTAAGGCAGGAGAGGGAACGAATTGGATTAGTTCTTGGGACCACATTGACTTTGAACACTTGGCAACTAGCAGGTGAGGATGCTGTGCTTCAAAGCCCAACACACTTAATGGCATTGCCACCCGCGAAGGAAGGCTGCCATACGATGCCACTGTCCCTTCATCCGCTGCTTAACCTTAGGCTCAGAGCTCAGGTGCAGGTTACTAACTGCTAAACCCTGTTGCCCTGAGCGGAAAGGCATCGTAACGCACAATTGCCATTTACCGAGGGGAACTAGAATTGCAGCTGCCAGGTATTTCTATATGGGGGGAGGAAGTCATGGTCAGACACCAATGCTCACCTATTGGTTCAGACGACCCTGACACCTCCAAGGCCCCACCGACCAACTCAACACCCGCAGCAGTCTTCCTGCAAGACAAATTATTGCCAAAAATTACAAACCCTTTACTCCATGGTTTGTCATAAACCGGGTTGGGAGACACATAGATAGCATACACGGATATTGGGGTTGAACAGTCTATTTTACCGACAGCGCTCAAGATCAGTAGTGGGTTCTTGGGGATCGGTACTCGCACCTGTGGCATATCTGTTAGGAGGTGGTCGGTCAAAAGACCGAAAAAAAAATCTCGAAATACAATAATCTCGAATCCAAAATCCCGAAAAAAAAAAAGTCGAATTTTTTATTATTTAATTATATGCTTTTTTGGGGTCAGGTAAGTAAAAAAAATGGGTTAAAATAAAAAAAAAATAGAAAAAAGGGGGGTTGGGGGGGGAACCCCCCCATTTCGAACAAAAAACGTCATTAAAAAAAAATTCGACTTTTTTTTTTTCGAGATTTTGGATTCGAGATTATTGTATTCGGGATTTTTGTTTTCGGTTTTATGACTATAAACCCTGTTAGGAGTCTCTTGATGCAGGCTTTCTAGGTGCTCCCACACCCTCACTTATCTTGCCACATACTCTGTTCTCCTTCCAATGCTCTCGGATAAAGCCACCTGGTCTTCGATCTCCCCAACGCAACTTTTTTGGAGGCAGCTCTTCCCAGCTGGGTTTAATCTCTGGCACGGAAGAGGTAACTCAGGAATTCACCTGATGATACAGAAGGGTAATTCCACTCCCGTCACCACATAATTGACTTCAACCCTCAATCTCAACTCTAGTTCTACCTTATACACCTCTACAGGTGCCCTCTTCGCTCCTTTGTGTTCCACCTTCTCCTCCAGACACCCACTGCCAGCCCCCTGCATCACCTTTGGCCTTTGGGCTCCTCCTTGGATCCTTTGAGGAGCACTAACCACCTCCCTCATCGGAGCACTATAAATGCTCAAGCCAATGTCTTCCCACCTACTCTCTGATCAGTGAATATGAGTAAATATGTCCCTGTACAAATGACTTACAGTGATGGGAAGAAACCCACTTTCTGACCATGTATTTTACTGGGGGCACCAATGATGGTCTTGTTTATAAAGGACAATTTACACTGATTAATACCAGGATGATATCCCTCACTCTGTAACACGGTCTGGTGCCTACAAGTCTTATTATCAAATCACAAGACTAGAGCTTCATTCAAGCATGGCATTGCTAGACCCATCCTGTGCCAGAGTTGCCCAATTTTTCCAAAATCAAGAAAAATTCCACAGGCTAAACAGTATTAAGGGTTGCCATAAAAACGTGGACCAGAGTGTGCATATTCAGCATGTAGATGCAATTCAAATTTGCAGCGTTTTACCATGCATAGCACCTCGCCACATAGATGCAAACCTTGGGTATGCAGGAAAAGCAAAGGTGGACATGAACAAAGACTACTTTTGGTGGCATGTGAAAGGCATATGGCAATAAACAGTGGAGGGTAAATATTGATAAAAACAATCTGCACTCCCGAGACGATCTTGTCTCGGGAGGATAGCTCAGGGGCAATGCGATCGCCTTGAAACCAAGACGACGTGGAGCAACATGGGTTTGATCCCCGGGTCCGTGCTTAGAAACATCTGGGTATTAAGTGCGTTATAAATAACCAATTACAAAGTTCTCCAGGACACAGCAAAATACCCACATCTACTTTCTGACGTGAAGTGTGCGCACAAAACACTTTTGGAAAACATACTCTAAAACAGTGATCTTCTAACATTTTCATGCCGAATTCCCCAAAAATATAGTTTCAGGCCCCGGCCTAGGGGTTGGTCCCAATAGGGGCCCCAAGAATGTCCATGGGTGGCACATTCTATAACATATTAGCAGATCTTCAACTGCTTATATTTTCTATTAAAAGCAATAAACTTAATCTTTTTTATATGGAAAACAGTCTTTCCAATTTTAAAGAGTCTGGTCCCCCCACCGCCTAGATATTCTTTGGGGTGCCTCAGGGGGGGCCAACCCTGCCCCCCAGCTTTAAATCCACTGCTCCAAAGAAATGCACTCATTCTCACTATGCACAAGATACAAGGACGTGGTTTTTTTTTCCTTTACATCATTGCCCCTTTTTGCTACTATATAAAGCTGGACACCGAATGCAACTGCAAGGATCCCTGTTCTGGGGCTTTTGGAACAGTCAACCATACAACCCTCATGAAATTGTTATAAGAAACTGGGATTGGGACCATCACACTACAATGGATTAAATCTTTGACAGAACTAACGGAAACCATCTGGCTACCTCCCTTCAAGTCAACGTAATGCATAGAGTACGATGTCCTTTTGTCGCGGGATGTTTTTTTAAAACCCATCACATTTTTTAGAAAATGGGGGAGTTGAGGGGAACCCCCCAAAAAAACAAATTTGATGTTTTTTTTCAAGAAAAATAAAATCGCGATAAAAAACCCAGCGAAAAAACATCCCATGATGAAATGACATGGAACCATGCATACTTACCTCGGGGGTCCCACAAAGCTCAACCCTCTTACCACTACTTTTCAACATTTACATGACCCCCACTCAAATTCATCAAGGGAGATGGACTGACATGATACAACTACGCAGATGATACCCGAGTCTTCAAGATCTACACCACCAAGGAAATGGACCAAAATCTGCTCAACTGCCTCTCACAAATCAAGACCTGCATGACAGCAATATCTTTAAACTCAATCTGGACAAAACTGAAATAACGATCATGCCCAACAACCTCTCCATACACCTGGATATAACATGGCCCACTGAAACAGGGACGCACCAGACCGGAAGCATCCAACATAGTAAAACATCCCAGAATTTTGATGTCCAGCCTCAGAGTTTTGATGGAACTTAATATCAATGCACTGGTAATGAAACACTTCTTCCACCTAGATACAACCAAACTGATATTACACTTTCTCACCTTCCCAAAGAGAACACTTCCATGATCTTACTATTCATGTCAAGAATGAACTATGCAAAACCATGTACGTATATTCTGAAAGTACACGCTCACCCCCTAGTTTGTGAAATTGAGCACCGGAGATAGAAATTGGACTCCCAATTTGTACATCAGTGAGGAGCACATTCTCATGCAACATCGCAATGGAACACAACTTTCATCCGGGTGGGGGTCGGAGCGGCGTGCTAGTTCATCCAGTCATTTGCGTGAGGAAATGGTCCTTGTTGTTTCAAAAAGTGAAGATTGGAGCACGGCTAACAGAACACATTTACATAGCCCTCCCGTGACTGACACAGAGGACAAATGAGCCAACAGACACACACACAGGTCCTTCTGGATCGATAGCTCCCTGAAATTTGATTCAAGGAATGTGTTACTCTATTGACATGGCTTTGATGGGTGAAAGTCAGAGCCTGCACTTGGCACCGCGCTCATAGGACCCAGCACAGAGGGTGCTGTTGACTATCCCTTCTTGCAGGCTGCAGAGTGGCCCGTCTACCCAGCACCGTTTCTTGGCAGGGTGCAGAGCTAAATAGCTCATGAGGTGGGCGCAGTAAGGAGCCCAACATGAAATATGCATCTGAGCTTATAGGACAAAAGATTAAGCAACCTGCTGTGCCGATGAGCGCTCATCTGCGATGTGCCGCTGCTGCTCTCTGCAGACCTGTGGATGACTGCGATGCGTTTGGAATATGCAAACAAGGGAAGGCATATTCCAAATGCAGCATGTGAGATGCTCTGGAGCCACACACCCTGTGCCCCTCATTCTTTGTGTTGACAGCCTTTCAAGTAGGGCAATTTATAAGCGATGGCTCATTTAACAAGCCAATGTTTTATACAGTATATGCTTAACGTTTCGGTGTTAAGAACTGAACATGGGCCATTTGTATTCACCAGGCCAGCACAAGTATCAGTTAACTGACCAAACGTATGCATTCCTCAAAGAGAATTAACATGCCACACAGAAAAGTTTAAAACTATTTTCTTTATTTTCATGTCTCTTTCTTTGACACACCAAAACGTTTTTTTTTTGTATATTACTTTTTAGTTACACATGGCGCATCCCTGGGAAGGTTAGCTCTAATTTTCTTAAGTATTCTAGTGGTTGCTTTACGCTCAACATCAAAGGTCTTTTAAGGTATTTTAATTGTCTAAACAAGCCAGCCATTGCCCAGGGTGCACATCAGATGGCAACTCAATGTCACGTGGCACCTTGATTAAGAAAGTTGGGGTCATTGTGTGTCACTGTGCAGAGAGTAGTCCATGGCAAATCAATGCAATGACACGTTTGCAGCAATGATTTGTATGCCACAAAAGTCACCACCCTGTAGGTTAATGGCATCTATGTGGTGTTCCCTTATGCAACAGCACATATGCCTGTTTTTGTCTGATGTGCCCAATGTCCAATGACAGTGATTTACACTATCTGCAGACCAGCACTAGTAAGAGATGATAATGCCAGCTCTGTTAGATAAAGCAATGGCCTTCTCTTTTTTGCTGAAATAAACCCGAAGGCCTGCGTAATATTGAGGAGGTAGTGGCTGAGGAACTGTGGACCCTCTACCATGCATTAGAAGACAGTTTTATTTAAAACGCTTCATCAGCTTATTACTGGTCAGGCTAAAGTTTGAAAGTGGTACAATCCTTTCTGTGTAACCTTTCTGTGCATTGTTTATTGGGTCTCTCTTGGGCAGTATCCTGTCCTGTCTGTATATATATATATATAATTCCCTAAAGATGTTTCTGTATTGGGGTTGGGCATGCAATCACTGAGACCCAGCCGTTCCTCATCTAAAATTCTTCAGGAACAATAAGCAAAAGAGCCCCTGTGCCCCATTTGAGCCATTTTATGTTTGCCTTGATGTCCGCGGACACCGCATGCGCCCACCGATTGGATTGTGAAAAGCGTGAAGTGCATCAGATTTTTGGAAACGCCCACCATGATGGATTCCTGGACATCCACCGGTGTCCGTGGCCACTGTGGTAGAAAAAAAAAACACAACAGTGCACTTGTCAAACTTATCAAACAATCTCTGGGGAGGTGAACGGTGATGAGGATGGGATGGGATATGGCTGTAACAAGCCAAAAAACAGGTGTTTTTTACCCCCGAAGTCCGCAAACAGTCCGGATGTTTGGGGGGCCATCCTGTGATGTTCGCAGACACATCCGATGTTCGGGGCATCTATGCCTATTTCTGTATTACAGGGTTGGTGAAAAGCAGTTCTCGGATGGCTTATAACTTTGGCGCCACTCAATGAAACTGCATGAAATTTTGGAATTTTATTCTAGACTTGATTCTGAATGGTTTTGCAAAGTGTGGGTCTGTTCTGTCAAGAGGGAACAAATTTAGAGGGTGAGTCCCAAAATATTGTAAAGGCTTATAAATGTGGTGCCATTTGATGAATCTGCACCAGAGTTTGCAAAACCATTTTTAAATCTAGATATAAATGGTTTAGTAAAGTTTGGTGGGATTTCCTCAAAAGCGGGATAAATTAGAGGGGGGATCTCAACATTTTTAGATGGCTTATAACTTTGTTGCCATTTGACGAATGTGGACAAAAGTTTTCAGAAAGATTATAGACCCAACCTTCAATGTTTGCGTAAAGACTGAATGGATTTTGTCAAGTGGGGGCTAAGTTATATGACTATTGTATGTACATGCATTTTGACACTTTTGAAAAAATTAAACATGGGCGGATTTCAAGCAAACTCGTGTAAGGAGCATTGGCAAGGACCTGAAAGCATGGTTTTGCAAATGTGCCTGCGTTTTATTTTTTGACAAGTGTCATAATGTAGGTACAAAAAATAGTGATATACCTTTGGTGACTGAGGTGTAGCCTGTGGCCCTGGGCAGTGGCCAGATTGTCCGGGTCATGGTATAAGGTCATGACCCGGACAATCTGGCAACTGGCCATGACCGCGAGGGACGAAAAATGTTGTTAAAGTGGCCATGTCCACCTGGCACTGGATATGTGGTAAAGTTATTTGAAAGGGAACAAAATCTGCTCATGGTAATATGGTCATAGGGTTCTGACTTCGCCTTCTGCATGCTGCCATGGAAAGGGAAGAGGGGCTCTGTACAGAGCCCCCCCTTCTCTTTCCATGTTGGCCATCTTGGAAAAGGATTTTCCTTCCCAGAGAGGGACGCCACAGGCATCCTGCTGTAGGAAGAAAAATCTATTTTTTAGCACCCCGGGTTCCTGCTTTGGGAATGAGGGGTGCTAATGACCTTTATCCCCCATTGCAGGGGCAGCAATGGAGGATAATGGTCCGGAGCCCTCGTTATTTATTTATTTATTTGTAACACGCCGTAACCCGTAGGCATCAGGGCGCACACAGACACACTTCGCTTGGGCCGATAACTTGGGCTGCCGGGCCGTTATAGCCCATTCCGGTCCCTGAAACAGGGGATGAACGTAACATTATTTCCATTAGCATAACACAAAATGCTAATGGCAAATGCTGGAAAAACGTATTGAGTCTATGTACTTTACTGAGAAATGTAAGGTAGATGGAGTCTATACGATTTTTTTCAGTTCTATTTTTTAACTGTGAAAGGTGGTTCCTAAAGGAACCTTTCCTTTGTTGATTTAAGAAAATGTGTGCAGGAGAGGTTAGCACGTAAGGTGAGGAGGGAAATGAGGGTAGAGGCACCAAGTACTAGTACGGAGGGGCAGGTGGACAGGGGGAATATGTTGCACGTGTGTTACGTCTAAGGTAGTGGACAGAGTTTCTCATTCTCCTTGATTACAGCTTCAAACGCATGTCAAAATTGCTTCCCCCTGCAGAGTGGTGTGTTGCAGTATATACAGAGGACTGTTGTCTTCCAAAGATTTTGATCAACAGCCTCTTTTATCGCTTGCAAGGTGGCTGGTGGGATTTTGTGTCCCACACTAGTAGGCTGTGTGGTTGCAGCATTGCTTGAGGAAGATGATGTGTGGAAGACAGCCTACTTCTTGCTAAGAAAGGAACAATCTTTCTGAGAGCATTGAGGTAGTTGGATTTGGTGTGGCAGCGCATGGAGGTGGTCCCGTAGTAGTAAAGTCCAGGTAGTCCGCGACTGAGTACAAAGTTGCGCGCTGTTCATTTCACTTTTGTATCTTTAGCTTTTGGTATATTCTCGATAGTAGTAAAGAACGGCCACACCCATGATTCTCTCTGGGAGCTAGAGGTAGGCACTTCCTCTACCTCATCTTCTTGGGCCACTTCATTGTCTTCGGAAATACTGTGCTTTTTTTGTTGTGTGGGTGGGTCCTCCAGCTGATGGTGGTGGTGGTGGCTCTTGGGGATGAGGGATGGCAACAGTTGATGCTATTTTTAAGATAAATGGCAGTTTTGCTACTATTCTTCAAAGTATGTGCTTTGTACTAGATTGTTAATGGATAATGAGTAAAAATAGATGTAGGAGCTTGAAAGTTCCTAGATGAGCTGAAAAATGCAGTTACAAATTGTTTGCGAATCATGGTCCTGTTCACGAAGGGTGGAGGTGTTTCGCGAACATGTGATCATGCTGAACGCATGCGTGTGGTCACGTGACATGGTCTGTAAAGTCTGTGGTGATTTCAGACTTTCACGAACATAGGCGAGCACGAAAATAACCAGCAGCTACCTTACAAGCGATAAAAGAGGCTGTTGATCCATATCTTTCAAAAACAACAGTAGTCTGCATACACTGCAACTCACCACTCTGCAGGGGGGAGTATGCTAAGTGTTTTTGAAGCTGGAATCAAGGAGCATGAGAAACACTGTAAACCAAAAAATCTCAGAAATTTGCCAGTTATGGCAAGCTAAGCAACCATAACTGGTGCCACCACCGTGCACTGCTAAGACTAATACCCAGGACATCAACGATGACATCACAAATGTCATTGATGACATCACTGATGACATCACATGTGAAATTAATTTTGATGAAAGGTCCCTACAAGGGGTTGTGTTTATAATGTTGGTTACATGATGTCTGGGGTTCTGGGGTAATTGTGTAATGTTAAACATGTATTAACGAGCTAACAATTCAAGACTTACAACACTTGTGCTAATACAAACAATACATATGAAGACCCACAATGCATACAAATCAGAGGCACATACAGGGAAACTAAAGTAAGGAAGAAAGAAACAGCATCATCAGAAAATGTTAATAGCATTAAAGTTTATCTTCATGTATAAAAATGAATTGTGTGTTTGAGGCCTGCCTATTGCCCCACGTACGTGCACCATGAGCTGAGACCAAACCCTAAGGAAAGTACTTTAAGAACATATGACAAGGTTAACGTCTAGAAATATTCTGACTGTCAGTGAACAAAACCACCTGGACTAGATATTTCAGAGAACGAAAACAAGTGGGCCAGATATGTGATGTCATCAGTGATGTCAAATGACATTTGTGATGTCATCTTTGTCCTGGGTGTTAGTCTTAGCTGTGCACAGTGGTGGAGCGAATTATGGTTGCTTAGTTTACCATAACGGGCACATTTCTGAGGTTTTTCGGTTTTACTTATAACCATAACGTCCCATTAACAATGTTTTTTCATTGAATTTCATAGGGTTTTCTTAGTGCAACTTAACCATAACTGCTTTGTTTGTTGTGTGTGCTTTGCCTTTTTTGCCTTATTTACCAACATTAAAACTTGTGTCTTCATTTGGATTTGAGTTTGTTAAAACATTTTTTTTTAGGGACCTGCAGTACCTCTTGGTGGAGTGTGTTTTTTTTCCTCTGCTTTGTTTTGTGATATATATATATATATTCAGTGAAAAAACTTTGTTAAAGGGACGTTATGGTTAAGTTGCGCTACTAAAAACCTATGAAATTCAGTGAAAAAACGTAGTTAAAGGGACGTTATGGTTCAAAGTAAAACCGGAAAACCCCTGAAATTCGGCAGTTATGGTAAAATAAGCAACCATAACTCGCGCCACTGTGCACTGCTAACACTAACACCCAGGACATCGCGGTCGACGGCGAATACAAGATGGCAGGCACCACGGAAAATCTGACGCGCTCCACGCCCCTCTTTTTTGCAAAGTTTGGTGAGGATTCGTCCAGGGGAAGCGAAGTTATAAGCCGCCCAAAAAGTGCTCTTCCTATGGAAACACCAACTTAACCATAACTACATTACTTTTTTTAACAATTTTTTTGCTGCTGCCTACATACATGTAGTGGGAATTATCTTGTGATATAACTTCCCGTTATGTCACTTCCTGAGATGTCATCAAATGTAAATGAAGGGACCCCGCAATTAATTTGCTACACATGGCCCCACAAATCCTAGGGCCGGCCCTGGTGGAAGTGATATGTCTCATTGGAATCTGTAAACTGATCAAGTTGCCGGTCCTGATGGACTCACACAATGTTACACTGTAGCAGTGAATCTGCTGGAATCATGTAGTATACTCTCTGCGATCTCTCCAATGGTGGATATCAGCGCTTCCAATAGGGTAAAATGACAAAGATTCAATCACGGGTCTACTGTGACACAGACAGACACACCCACACACACCCGGAACACACATACATAGCACACACACACACACACACACACTAAAGACGCACATATACACAGCATGCACACACACACATTAAAGACACACACATACACAGCACACACACACACTAAATACAGACACACAAACACACACACATTAAAGAAACATGTACACATCATACACACACGAAAACACGCATAAACACAAAATAGACACACACGATACAAAATCTGTACAAACATACACACTAAACACCCACATACACTAAAAGGCATATTCACCAAAACACACACTCTAAAAATATGGACACTAAAAACAAAGCACACATTAAACACACTAAACCCCAATATGGGCCTAATTTGGAAGTATTCGTTAGAGGGAAAAAACGTGGTGTCTGCCAATGTATGTTTTTATTGGTACCTGCCATTGTGAGCAGGCGCCACATACCGTATTTACTGCATGGTGTGAATGTAAAAAATACGAATGCATGCAATGCCATGTGGTTACAAGAAGGAATACTGGATTAAATTCATGATAATGGCCGCAAATCAGGTGATCAATTATTGTGTTACCTCCATCTATGGGGGCCAATCCCAAAAATATGTTTCCCACAGATCGAGGGTGTGTGCTGTTGCAACCCTTTAGTCGCGCAAAGGATGTTTGCCTTATCTGCTGTACCCAGGCTTTCCACGTGTTTCCTTTTCTCTTTCCTCCTCAGGCCACGGCGTGGTGCTGCCCGGGTGGGGACGCAATATGCCAGCCTCTGGACAGGTAGTGGTGCTATAGGACCACTACTGTGGTGTTTGACGCAGAAAACAATCCTAAGAACATAACATAACACAGTCACAAAGGGCATCAGAATGTGACGTGCACATCATAGCGAATGTGTGAACGCTCGAGTCCTTGTTATTGACACCCGGGAAGGAATCGAGCGGCTGGGGGCTTTTCTAGACTTTGCAATGCACATCTCATAGTCATAAAAGAACATGTGGGTTATCAAGCAAAGCATCCCCCTGCACCTGAGGCATGATGGGTAAGGGGAAATGCAAAAAGGGGGGCATCAATACTCATTCTTGATAACCTAGTGAGACAAGCCGATGCCATTCAGTGCACATGTTTAACCGTTTTTTTTAGTATCGAATGTTTAATGAACAGGAGATTGTGCAGAAAAATGATTGCATGCAATGTTATATTTTTTCATGGCATGTGGGCATTCCGTTTTACTGCATGTTCCGATTGTTTACTCCTAGTCACATAATGGGTTCTGGGCGCGACATACGATTGGTGCTATAGAAATGACCACGTATGGGAGTGCATGTTATTCTCATTAACATCTGGACCATAGTTGTAATGTTCCGTTTATTTACATTCTAAGCCACTGCTGCGTTTCTAGTGTGGATGCATGCTTTTTCTGTTAGCCTCCAAATGACCTGTACCTTTTAATGTAATCTGCATTCCACTCACTTCACGGGTCATGCCTGCTTACATCTAGCGAGGGCGGCTGTTCTTTTAAGCGCGCTTGGGCAGGAAGTTCAAGAGCTCGGCTGTCCAGCCCTCGGCAGGGCCTTCTCTATGCTCTCTTTGTTCGAGTCAGATTGCGCGTTTATTGTTAGAGTCGCCATGTTCATTTTAATATATGTATGAAGCATGCAACGCCTGCCTTGATTTGATAAGTAACACAGGGTCTGCTGGGGAAGTCCTGCGCTCTGTCCTTACACCTAGCCATGAACAGAGCTGACGTCCAATCATCCTTTTTGGGCCGCATTGCGTTTTTTGTGGGATTCTTTTGAATTTTTTTTTATTTTATATTTTTTATTGAATGTAGCTGAGTAAACTCAACTTTTTCAAAACAATGTAACATTACATGGTTTAAAATGTATACGTTTATAAAAATTTCTTTTAGTCTTTTCTTTCTGCTTATTGAACCAGTCCTGGAGCGCCAAGGGACCGCGCAAGTGGCATCAGTGCGCGGTACAAGACCACATAACATGCTCCGTTCGCCACCCACAAACCAGGTAGCCAGAAGAAAGGGTTGAAGTGTAAAAAAAGAAAGTAATGGAACTAAGTCCCCTTCTGCCCCTGCATTCTCCCATGCACTCATACTTAACCTCACCCCCCCCCCCCCCACTTCCAATCCCATACCTGGGTCCTGCCTTTCCTCCACTCCACCCCACAACAGCTGTGTTTAACACGAGTACTATCAAGACTGAAGTAAGAACACAGTTAAAGAAACTGCAATTAAATGTCCACTACTGTTGTGTCATAGTCCACCACAGCATGCAGGTTTGCACACCCTTCCCTATCACCTACAGATCGCACTGCTTATGGCACGTGCTGACCATGACCTGTACAGATATCCATGCACGCAGCAATTCATGCTTAATTGCAGACGGCAAAGGCAGATCGCTGCCCAGCAGGGCTTTGTGGCAGATCGGGAATGGGTGCTAGGCAGAACCAGTCTTTTCAAATAAACGAACGCAATCCAGTGCGCTTTTGCGCTTTGTAAACACTTTCCTGTGTATAGGCACGATATAAATAAACAATATAATACAAGAGATCTCTGTGAGACATGACACAGTATTGTTTACCAGCAGGGTCCAGGTTCAAATCCCCGGGGAGAAGTAAAAAAAAAACAACGGTGCTCCTACTGACATGAAGTAAGGGAAACATGGCGAATTCCCCTGGACGTTGTACTGTTCAGTTCCCCCCCACTCCGAGCTCTGCCCAGAAGAAGCTTCTCCCATTTACTCTTGCGCACTATCCCAATTATGTGGGGGCCACATTTACGAGACAATTTTGAAACTGCATGTAATTATCATTAACTTTTGTATTGCTATAGGGGTAGTTAAAGTGGCTCACATAGCCAATGGGTATGCTTGAAGCATTTCATGTTACAATGCATTCTTAATGTTTTATTTAAAATATTTCTATAGCATGAAGCTATCCAGTTGAGTCGTAGCAGAAGGCACATGTCACTGTAAATGCAAGCCTTCTGAAGTGTGTGACTACATTTGGAATTAAAGCATCAGTCGTGGGAAGATGAGGATAGGCTAGCGGTGGACGGGCTGCTCTTGCGAGGGCCCAGTGGGGCAGGTCCAGACTTCTAATTCAGAGGGCAGAGTAAAGCTCAGGTAACGTTGTTGCTCTGCTTCCATAGGTGGCCAGTGATTGTGCTGGGGTGGCCAGGTGATTTGCGCTTTCCAGAAGTTTTTGGACTCGGATAGCAGCAAAGAGCGTGTTTTCTGGTCTGCTCTGGTTATCCCTGGGCATGGCCTCTGCCTCAGCGTCTGAATGATTTCAGCTTTACCTAGCCAACGCGAGCCTGTCATAGGTCTCGAACCCGAGAACAGGCATGAGGAGTCGTTTCATCCACTTCGCTCCCTAATCCGCACATTTACCTTTGGTCAAGCATGCGGAGGAGCAGACCACCTCCTGCTGCACCGGAGCCTGTAGCAGAGCAGCGTAGTCAGGCCAGGTGGCGTGGTGTCGCCTTTGGAGGACAAGGCCTGCTTTATGGTTGGTGTGATGCAGACAACAGTGTTTTTGCTCAATAATTGTTTGTGTCAAGGTTTAAAAGATCACTTTTGTATCATTCGGCCAGTTCACCCAGAATGTCCATGGAAGATGGATATAACTGCGTTTTGGTTCAATAATTGTGTCAGAGTTGTTTCATGTTAGCCGTTGGTCTGCACATGGCAAGTAACCACCCAGGCAGTTCATTGGGATACAGACAACAGTGTTTTTGCCTGATAATGATTCATGTTACCTAAAAACAAAGGTGGGGACCCCTACATGGGCATCTGGGGCGAGTTCAATATATACTAAACAGAGAGCATGCCCTATGTGCTGAAAAATTCAATAAATGTGTTTCAGAAAGCGCATGCTGAGGACCAGAGAGTGTGTTCTTATTAAAAATATATAATTTTATTCTGTTACAATTTCATAAAATACATCATTTTTGAACAATTATAAGACAACAATTAATTTCCAATCAACATATATTTTTTGGAACAAACGTTTTTGTGCAAATAGCGCATTTTTGTGTAGACATGTCTCCTATGTGTATATCACTAACACACCATTCTACCATTCATCTTCACAATCAATTCTAGTTTGTATGGAGACATTCTAAATAACTTTTACAGTAGTAATATTCTTATTTTGAGAGTCCACCATTATGTATCAACTATAAGTATCCAAGATTATTCTAGTAGTATTCCTCTCATCATTGGATTTCATTTTGCATAGTTTCGACTTGACGTCAATTGGCCAGATTTTACAGAACCATTGGTCAACGTCTTCTTCAGGATTAGTAGATTATTCAAAGGCTTTATCAGTGCTGCAACATATAAAACAACAACAACACCATGATTTAAAACATTAAATAATGCTTAAAAACATAGACAAACAACATTGTTAAAAAACACAATCTCTGGGCTCCCTCACTATGCTACCGTTATTTCATAAATGGGGAGCAAACTTCAATTTTGTTATAAACTCAGACCCAAGATGCTCAGGGTTAGTTAACCTCCTAATGCAAACAACAGGGGTAAATGACTTACCATTGTTAAAATTGGGCCACTAAGTCCCCAACTGTCTTCAAATAGAAACCAAGAACACCCCCTTTACTGTACATTCCTGTGAGGTCAAGCAATTATAAGCCCCCAAAGGGTGCACCATACCGAGGGCCAGGGTTAAAGATATCTGTAAATCAAGGCAATCTCGTTTGTAGCTTTAAACGTCCATTTAGAAAAAGGTTTCTTTTTGCAGCTTTGCAAAAAGTTCTGATTCCCGTGGTTTCCCACAATGTCTTTCCACTAGCGTTCAGTAAGCGAGTGAAATATTTATAGCTCCGCTTCAAAGGCAAAGTATTCTGCTAAATACAATTCCTGTGAATATAATAGTATAACATAGATAAATGTTAGCTGAAGCATAGCGTGTCTCTAGTTAGCAAAAAAACAGTGTCGTTCCGTATCTAATTAACAAGAACGGTATAGTACCGTTGTGCTTTTGGTCATTCCAGTGCTAGTGTTGATGTTTGCATAGGAAAAAAGTCATTTTACCTCCAATAAGTTTCTACCAAGCTGGGGCACACTTGCTTCCCTGCTACCGAATTCGCTCAACAGTAAATAACTACCAAGAGAAAGAGGAGGGAAGAGAAGGAAGAATAGTCAATGGACTTATTATTTCTAAGGTGTGAAACTACATATCCCACAATTCCATTTCCATTTGCTTAACATCAGAATTCGTCTGAGAAAGGGTGCTTTAAGTCTTTCAGTGCTAGTGTAGATTTTTACATGAAAAAGTTAATTTTACCTTCAAAAAGTGTTCTAGAGTGCTGGGACACACTTGCTTCCCCGCTGTCAAATTCACCCACCAGTATTAGACTAAAAAAGGGAAGGTGGTGGGAAAGAAGACGAAGGATAGTCAATGGACTTAGCTCTTTGTTTAGCATCAGAATTCGTATGAAGGGGTCCTAGGTTAGTTGACCTTGAATGCTGGCTTCAAAAACAAGGGCCTTGCCTACTCAGGAACACACGAAAAACGGCAGAGAAACAGAACCGCAGCAGTCAGCTGTTCCGAACTGGACATTAGGTTTACTTCCTGCTTCCTTTTAAAGGGGAACTTGCATTCTAATCTGTCAATCGCACGACTGCTCCTTCAAACCTAAAGGAGATAGAAAGAGGGACTAGGCACTGCCTCAGTCTAACCCAAGCTCAGGGTAAACTCATAGAAACAAAATATTGACTATTTCTTCAAAATGCTCTCTAATGCATAAAGGTGGAATACGATAAAGGCTAAAAGATAAGGACAACCCAAGTTAGTCAAAAAATAGGAAGTATAATCATTAATGTAGATTATAAAAAGGAAAAGGAAATAAATAAAAAATAAAAAATAGAAAAACGAAAATAGATTGAATGAAATAAACTGAATAAAGCAGCCCAGCTAGCGGCGATCCTCAACCAGAGTGGAAACCTTATGTAGAGTAAAAAAAAGAAAATCCTAAAGAGTCTTAAGGAAAGGGTCTTACATTTGAAAATACACCCCCCGGGGACAGCCGCCTTACTGCCAGCATGCCGCACAGAGCCAACAACGTTTCATTAAATGGGAAAAAAGAAATAAAGATAATAAAGAAAAAGAAATAGGTATAGAAGGGCTAACTACTGTTGCCTAAGAAAGAGAGAAAGGGGCTAACAGCTGTTGCCTAAAGAGAGAGGGCAGCTCCTCTTAATCGTCAGTATCTAAGAAGGACTTGCCTAGCGTCAAAAGGCAAACAAGCGGATGTGTCCATACGTCTGAATGTCTATTGTATCATTAGGGAACAACAGGATCGCCAAAACCGGTTCATGATACTTCGCAGCATTACTAAAGACAGGAGTGTAACCATAGCAGATATATTAACTCCATTCCTCCTGTGAATTAAACCCATCAGTGTAACCTTTGCTATGGTAGATCCGCCATTATTCCCTTTGTGAAGGCCTTTTTGCAGTGTTTGCTAGATCTCTGCCTCTTACTTTCTCAATGGCCCACCATTTTAGGGTATCAGGGTTATGATAAAATTCTAGAAAATGTGCCACAAGTGGAGCATTAAGCTGTTTATTCCTTAGTTTTGATCTATGTTCAGTGATTCTTAATTTCACTGGCCACAATGTCTTACCTATGTATGTTTTACCGCAGGGGCATACAATAGCATAGATAGTATTACTGCTATTGCATGTAGTATGATCCCTCAAGGCCCAAGTCCTCTTATTGATAGTGATGTTTTTACAGGATGTGGTAAAGTTACAATTGCAACATCCCCACAGGGGTAATTGCCTAGAACTACTGGCATACCCCAAAGAGTCGTAATTAATGGTTGTTTGTCCTGTATACTACTCCTATCTGCTTTGCAGATCCAATTTGTTTATATTCTTTCCTTTCTTAAAGGCAAACATAGGTTTGGCTAGAATAGGTAGATTTAGTTGAAACAAATGCCAATGCTTGGCTATAATCTTTTTTATCTTATTTTGATGTGTGTTGAATGTTAATGCACATACAAGTCGATCATTTGATGGTCTTTGTTCATTTTCTTTTTTAGATAATAATATCTCCCGGTGTTGGTACCTGGCTCTTTTTTGGAGTTTCTAAGTAGTTTAGATGGATATCCTCTCTCCTTTAGTCAGTTTTCAATAATATTAGATTGTTTTCCAAAGTCCTCTAATTGGGAACAGTTTCGGCGGGCTCTAAGAAACTGACAATATGGGATATTGGATTTAAGCGCCTGTGAATGGAAACTTGTATTTTTTAGAGGATGGTGTTCCTATCTGACTCTTTCCTATATGAATTCATCAATAGAACACCATTGGCTTCTTTAACCAGTAGATCAAAAAATGGGATCTCCTTGTTATTTGACTGTATTGTGAATTTCAGGTTAGGATTTAACTCATTTATCCACTTAAAGAAGGCTAGATGATCACCTTCTTTTCGATCCCATATTATAAGGATGTCGTCAATGTATCTTTTGTAGAATTTCAGCGCTTTTGTGAAAGGATTGAGGTCTGCCAAAATGTTACACTCTTGAAAGGCCCACATATATAATGTTGCATAATTAGGGGCAAATGCTGCCCCCATCGCAGTACCTTTAATCTGCATAAAATGCAAATTCTTAAAGCGAAAGACATTTTTTGTCAAGGCAATCTCAAAAAGCTCAACTAAGAAGTCACTAGGTACTCTATCTTTGTCTGCCCTTTTCTCTAAGCATTTCTTAATGACTCTTAATGAGTCTAATTGCGGAATGTTGGAATATAGAGACTCGACATCAAGAGTGATCAAAAGGTCACTATCCACGTTAAAAGGTAATAGTTCCACAGCTCTGATCACATCGGTGGAATCCGCTAAGTGGGTAGGTGTTAATCTGACCAAGGGTTTCATAAGAAAGTCCAGATATTGACCAATGTGTTCTAAAATAGACCCACAAAGGGATAAGATGGGTCTTCCCGGGGGATTAGTTGTACTCTTATGTATTTTTGGCAAAATATATATTAAAGGAGTCCTCGTCTTGTTAGGAGTTAAGAACAATTTTTTTTTTGTTTAGGATACCCTTTTGTAGAGCTGTATTGCATAATTCTCTAATGTCCTTCACAATGGACTCAGTAGGGTCACCTTGTAGTTTGACATATATGTCAGTATTCTTTAATTGCCTCATCATTTCTTCATCATACTTATGTGCATCCCAAAAAACTATTCCTCCTTCCATGTCGGCCTTTTTAATTACCACAGATTTGTCATTTCTTAAAGACTGCAGGCATTTCCAATCTGTTTTGGAGAAATTGAAACTATGTTCTGTGTTTTTTTCACCATTTTTCTTTTCATAGATGGCCCCAAAGTCCCGTAATATGGCTTTTTCAAAGGTTGTTGTCTCCTTTGAAATCATATTCAAAGTGGGGATAAAGGAGGAAGCTGGTTTAAATGGGGTATTAGCCCCTGTCTTTTGACTATTCATTTCATTAGCACCAAATAAATCATTAAGTCTAACTTTATGCAAGAAGGCTCGTAATTCTATTTCTGTCTCAATCTGGCTTGGGTTCTTCATATTGAAGGTAAAATTACTTTTTTCCTATTCAAAAATCAACACTAGCACTGGAATGACCAAAAGCACAACTGTACTATACCGTTCTTGTTAATCAGATACGGTACAACACTGTTTTTTTGCTAACTAGAGACACGCTATGCTTCAGCTAACATTTATCTATTTTATACTATTATATTCACAGGAATTGTATTTAGCGGAGCACTTTGCCTTTGAAGCGGAGCTATAAATATTTCACTCGCTTACTGAACGCTAGTGGAAAGACATTGTGGGAAACCACGGGAATCAGAACTTTTTGCAAAGCTGCAAAAAGAAAACTTTTTCTAAATGGACGTTTAAAGCTACAAATGAGATTGCCTTGATTTACAGATATCTTTAACCCTGGCCCTCGGTATGGTGCACCCTTTGTGGGCTTATAATTGCTTGAACTCACAGGAATGTACAGTAAAGGGGGTTTTCTTGGTTTCTATTTGAAGACAGTTGGGGACTTAGTGGCCCAATTTTAACAATGGTAATTCATTACCCCTGTTTTTTACATTAGGAGGTTAACTAACCCCGAGCATCTTGGGTCTGAGTTTATAACAAAATTGAAGTTTGCTCCCCATTTATGAAATAACGGTAGCATAGTGAGGGAGCTCAGAGATTGTGTTTTTTTACAATGTTGTTTGTCTAAGCATTATTTAATGTTTTAAATCATGGTGTTGTTGTTGTTTTATATGTTGCAGCACTGATAAAGCCTTTGAATAAGTCTACTAATCCTGAAGAAGACATTGACCAATGGTTCTGTAAAATCTGGCCAATTGATGTCAAGTCAAAACTGTACAAAATGAAATCCAATGATGAGAGGAATACTACTAGAATAATCTTGGATACTTATAGTTGATACATAATGGTGGACTGTCAAAGTAGGAATATTACTACTGTAAAAGGTATTTAGAATGTCTCTATATAAACTAGATTTGATTGTGAAGATGAATGGTATAATGGTGTGTTAGTGATATACACATAGGAGACATGTCTACACAAAAATGCGCTATTTGCACCAAAACATTTTTGTTCCCAAAATTATATGTTTATTGGAAATGAATTGTTGTCTTATAATTGTTCAAAAATGATGTATTTTATGAAATTGTAACAGAATAAAATGATATATTTTTTAATAAGAACACACTCTCTGGTCCTCAGCATGCGCTTTCTGAAACAAATGTATTGAATTTTTCAGCACATAGGGCATCCTCTCTGTTTAGTAATGATTCATGTAAGACATCTTTTAATTTTATATTCTTTCACACTCATTTCATAAATTATGTTGACCTATGCCACGGCATGCTGTTTACATTAACCTCACGGGCGCATCAACGCCGCCCTCCCGATGACGTCATGGCGTTCGCGTGATGACGTGACATCGTTACACGTAATCAGTAGCTTACCTCAAATAGAACCCCACGTCCTCTCTGGGACTACACCATGCGTTACGGTGCTTTACATGTTCTCATTTGCCATACGCTTCAAGTAAGTAGTAGGAGTCACAGTAGATACTGTCACCATTATTTCCACAGCTTCATTCTCGAATTTTGCTTTTCGTGAAGCAATTTTTCTTGGGCTTTAAACAATGTATAGCAGGTTTTATCCAGGCTGACCTGCAAAAAGGCCTTAGCTTAACAAAAAGCTCTAAAGTACTCGGGACAAACCACACTCACAGGGATATTTTTTGAATTGTCCCAGTAATTTGATGTCCTGTTTATTTATTGGCCAGAATCCTGTCATTGCAGAGGTATCACATTCCTCTAAATTGGATGAGAGGTGAAATATTTCTCATCTTCAGAAATTGGGATATAACCCAATTTCCCTACTCCCTTTCATTAATAAACTATTAGGGGTGCTTAGTTTATTTTTTAATGGGAATAAATGCAGGGTGGTCGACACAGTAGTCTCTTTGAAGTTCAAGCAGAATTTAAAACCTGTCTTAGACCAACCAAATAGTGCCTTACAACTGAATTGCACCTAAGAAAAATATCACCCTTAATTGGGTTTTCTAAGTAGATTTCTATGATATTGTGAAATGAATGGAACATTTGACTTTTTCTTTTTTACCAACACTTTCACAGAATGTTGCACAGAGCAGACAAAGCAAATTGCTAAGTAATGGAATTCCAGATAATTCTGTGTTAGGGAGAATTCTCATTTATGGCTAATTTCACTCATCCAGTGAGTCCCTCAGCTGGATTTCAGGGGTTTATTTGTTTCCATCTGGTAAGAGTGTGAGCCTTTTTTCCCACTCTTACATGTGTTTTGCCTTGAGTAGTTCTACTTTTTGTGTGATCTTGGGCTCTGGAGCCACACCACTCCATGAGCCCCAGTTTTTGTGTGTGTTACACACCACCTTCAGTGCAGTGACACAGGGTTGTCTTTGAGACTTCTGACTGACTCAATTTTTCTGGGGCTGACTACTGTCCCCCAGAAACCTGTAAAGTTGCCATTAATTTTATGTAGTCACTTTAAAACTACAGACCCAGTACACCCCATCTTTCATGGAGTATTGCAAAGGGTTAATTTCTACCCTTTTTTGCCTGTGCCTTTCTGAGCTTTGTTTTGCTCTTTTAACATCTAGACTTGGCTGGTGGCAGTGGTATCTACCCTAACTTTTCTACCACGATTATACTATATAAACGTAGCACTGTTGCAGGCTATTGTATTAGCCTCGAACATAAACCTGCTTGCTGAAATACTTTTTATTTCGGCTCCGGTCGGGTTTAGTCGACATTTCTTTTTGTTAAAGTCCTTCTTGTGTTTTCCTTTGCGCGGCAAACCAGGTTTGCCTTCTTTGTTCACTGTCTTTTGGCGGGCTTCTACGAAGAAGCACTCCTTTGGCGCCTGGGTGTCTAGGTGGGCTGAATGTGAGGGAGGAGTGTAGTCACCCCCTGCACTGGGTCTCCTTGGAGACCCAAGTCGCACTTTGTATTTATTGACTGAGGTGGTTTTCCAGGCCAGACAACCCCCCCGCTGAGTGATTGACAGCCAGGCTGTGTGAATGGAGGATTTTCACATAAAAGGCAGGACTCTTGGGCTGGAAGGCAGAGTCGCCACTGGAACTGCAATGAACCGAAGAGAAGCAGAGAAGAAGAAGACTGCTGCACCCCTGAGTCCCGGTGAAGCCCTGCTGCAGTCCTGAGCTATCTACCCTTCAACGACAAGAGAAGATCCGGTCTGGAGTCTTCCTCCCTTGAGCCTGGTGGGATCAACCAGCTCATCTTCCACAGCCAGAGGATCCTCTTCGTGGTCGAAATCACTTCACACTGCTGTAGTGGTCCGGATAGTCATCTGAAGAGCCTTTCCTGTTTTAAAGGAGCGCACCTTTTATTCACTGTCGCTGCTGCTGGCCTCATCCCTGGGTAGTGCAGGTCACTCCAGACGTCCTACTTCTTGTCCCCATGACTGAAGCTCCAGGAACCATGAGTCTGCAAGAAACTACCAGGAACAACTGCCATGGCACCAGCGTTCTTCAACAAATAAGGTACTGTGTCCGACTTAGAGGAATTGGGTTGAACCCTTCTTCCTCCCCAAAGGCTTGTCCTTGTCTTCCTTCCCTCTTATAACTTTTGCCTACTCTTCTGACAATATCTAAGTACTTCTGGAAATATTGAATAGTGAACTGTTCTAACCGTGTGATCCTCGGCAACAGGAACCATGTTCCACTTGACACTGGGGCAGGCCTACTGACTTTTGTCTTCTTGTTAGAAAGTGCCCTCTGATTCTCTCTGCCTTTGACAAAAGTAGTGCCTATGATTTTTATCCCCAATTCTCTTGTATTTATCTTTAGTAAGACCAAACTGTCATTACTGTCAAAAAGTGATCCCATATGGATTCCTGGTAACGTCTTTGTTTCATAACACCGGTCTGTCAAATCCTAAATTACTTACCTTGAATTGTTCTGCACAAGGGGAATTGGTTGTGTGTAGTGTATTTGAAGTATGGTTTTATTTAACTAGAAGTGAAGTGTTTTGTGAACAGATGGTTTAAAAATAAATGTACTTATATTTCTTTTAACCAGAAACCTTGAGTCAGTGTTTGCTTGAGTCACAGTAATTTTGTAGTCCTTTGTGTAATCTCTACTACTGCTCATTTGCTCTTGAGATAAGTCTCCCTGCTCATTCACTGCTACCACTCTTGCTGTGTAGTACAGGCTTGCACCAAAGGTCAACTTGTATTACCACTTGTAGTCTTAACTCTGTGCAGTGGTCCCTAAGGGCACTGCATAGGATTCTGCCTAACACTGGTGTACAGTGGTGGGATTTTTAAGTATAGTGATTACACTTAGAGTGCTGCTGTTACCTTGGGTCAACTAACCACAAGGCTAAACACCACTATAGTCTAATAACTGAAAAATCAAGTCAAATATGGAAAACTACAGTGAAGATAATCTCCTAAACTACACTGCTGAGGTTTTGAGAACCATGTGTAGAGACCAGAGACTCTCTGGCAAAGGAAAGAAATCTGAACTGGTTGCTAAGTTATTGGGAAAACAAAGTCTGGAGCGTGGGTCAGAAGGGCCCACCACTCCACCAAATGTGGATAATGATGATTCTGAGAGTGTTGGTTTAGAAGAAGTAGAGGAATCTTTGTTAGGAGATCCTACCACTCCATTACCTGCTCAGAAACCACAACCTCTGTCCACAGGGACCCCCACAGGTCCTAGACTCACTCCTGAATGTATTGCCCTTGAGAAAATGAGACTTGAATTGGAAGTGAAACATATTGAGGCACAAACTGCCATGAAACATCAAGAGTTAAGGCGCAGGGAAATGGAGATGGCTCATGCTTTAGAGATAAAGAAATTGTCTTTGGAAAATGCTTCTCTCCCAGAATCTACTAGGTCTTCCAGCCCTAAGAGACCCTGTATGCCAAAGGAAATGATTGATATGTATGAGACTACACTTTATGTTTTGGATTGGTTAGCAATGTTTGAGTATAATCATGGGATTCAGGATATAACAGGGAATCAGTTGATTCCTTGGAATTTCTCTAGGCTTCCCCCTGTTGCAAGTGATGCTGTAATGGAGTTGGGGGAGGAGGATAAACAGGATTATGAGTGTGTCAAGCTAGCTTTAATAGCTAGATTTGGAAAGACCCCTTCCCACTACCTTAAGAGGGTTAAGACCCTCAAAAAGCATGATGGTACCCTTGGGCTACCTGGGGGTGTGATTGTTTGAAAAACTTAGACGGTTGGGTTAAGGGTTACAAAGTGTTACAAAGTGAACACTTATGAAGGTTTGAGGAATCTTGTTATGTTGGAGTCTATTTTTGATGCCTGCTCTCCTGAGCTTAGACAGCACTTGGCTGATTCAAAGGAGATAGATCCTAAGAAGTTAGCTAAGGCTGCTGACTTGTGGGTTGCCAACAGGGCTACTCACAAGGATTCTGGGGCAACTGTGTCCTTGGGTCTTACGGAAACAACAGAACATAGATGTCTATAACTCAATCCTAGATAATACTAAAGAGTATTATAAAGATAGTGTTCTTGTGAATGGTCAAGAGACACCTGCCATCTGAGACACTGGAGCCAGCATAACTGTGGTTGACAAATGTTTTTTCACAGTAGAGGATGTTGCTAAGGCACCCAAACACCTAACCAAGTTAGCTGGAGGCCCTGTGCAAATGGTTCCCCAGTTACCAGTTCTCATCCAGTGTAATGACATGACTGTCAGGATACCTGTTAGTGCGCAAAGTGACGTACCTGGGAGAGTGTTGTTGAGTAATGACCTGAAAACTCTTGGAGTTGTGTCTAGCACCCCAAGACCTCCCAGAAAAAGGAAGCAGGAGCTCACAAGGTCTGCTAGGGAGAAAACCTTGAGAGGCTCTCCTGGGGATTTGATAGAAGAAACTATCACCCCAAGTCCACAGGACTTACTTACTGCTATTGCGAGTAAAATGGAGACAAAAGGGGAAACCCGAGTCTACCAGCAAAAAAACAGCAAGCACTCCTGTGCCTACAAGGACATCACCAAGACTGTCCAAAGTCACACCTGTGACTCCTCCACCAGCGCAGGCTGAGTGTGAGGTTCAACCCTGTTTGGTTCAACTGGATACTGAGGAATCAGATTTAGAAGAAGATCCTACTCTGGTTGGAGATCTTGACCCTGTTGACCATCCTGAGCTGCAGCCTTTACTGGCAGAAGTTGGACCCTACAGGGCAGACTTCAGCAGAGGACAAAGAGAGTGCCCTACTCTTGAGGGCCTTCGCCTACAGGCAGCTTCTCAGCTCGATGGGGAAGAGCCTGGGAAGTATAGGATACACTGGGGAGATGGCCTCTTCTACAGTGAACCAACTGAGTCAATCCCTGGGGACTGCAAAAGACGTGTAGTACCTCTAGAGAACCGACTCCAGTTCCTACAGTTAGCCCACAAGATACCTTTGGCTGGTCACTTAATGTTTAAGAAGAGCAAGGAAAGGCTCTCTCTTTAATTCTAGTGGCATAAGATGGGTTCAGAAGTAGACAAATTCTGTAGGAGCTGTCACAATTGCCAAACCTCTGGCAAGAGTGGAGCTAAGAATCTGGCACACTTAGTGCCTCTCCCAGTAGTGGGAATTGCTTTTGAGAGGGTTGGGTTGACATTGTTGGTCCTCTTGATCCTCCCACATCTTCAGGTGACAGGTTTATCCTGGTTGTAGTAGACCATGCTACTAGGTATCCCAAAGCAATACCTATGAGAACTGTTACGGCTCAGGCTGTGGCGAAGGCCCTACTTGGTATTTTTTCCAGGGTAGGTTTTCCTAAGGAAGTGAGATCTGACAGGGGATCACATTTTATGTCCCACTACATGAACGCCATGTGGGAAACCTGTGGAGTCACTTACAGGTTCTCTACTGCCTACCATCCACAAACAAATGGACTGGTGGAGAGGTTTAACAGAACTATGAAGAGCTTGATAGGTGCTTTAGAAGAACCCCTTAAAAGAAAGTGGGACCTTCTACTGCCATGCCTTCTCTTTGCATATAGAGAAGTCCCTCGGGAGGGAGTAGGTTACAGTCCCTTTGAACTTCTCTATGGCCATCCAGTCAGAGGTCCATTGGCCCTGATTAAGGAGGAGTTGGAGAGTGCTCCTTCCCCCAACCCAGTCAGAGTGACTGACTATGTGATAGGTCTCCGGAGGAGAATGTCACACATGATGGCAGAGGCAAGTGATAGCTTGAGGGCTGGTCAAGCTCTGGTCAAGCATTAGCATGACCAGAAGGCTAACATGGTTGAGATTACTCAAGACCAGCTTGTTTTTGTTATGGTGCCCACGAGGCAGAGGGCCTTGCAGGACAAATGGATAGGACCCTTCAAAGTTGTGGGTAAACTTGGAGAAGTGAACTATCTGGTGGATTTAGGCAATCCTAAGGAGGCTTCCAGAGTCTTTCACACCAACCTTTTAAAGGCTTATGTCTCTAGACCTGACATGGGAGCTTTGCTTCTAGCTTCAGCTCAAGAGGAGGAAGAGAGTGAATCTCTGCCTGACCTCCTCAGAGGCTTACCTTTAAATGAGCAAGTGGAAGGAGTTAATCTCTCTTCCAGTCACACTTATGACCAGCAGGATGAGTGCACGTTACTGTTAAATTAGTTTGCCTCCCTGTTCTCACTTTCACCAGGCTTGACCCCTTGGGGCCAGCATGATATCCTTACTGTGGACTATTTGCCTGTGAAAAGCAGTGGGTACAGAATGTCAGACAACGTAAGAACCCATATAAGGAATGAGGTCAACAAGATGCTTGATCTCAGGTTAATAGAGCCCCCTACTAGCCCATGGTCTAGCCCAGTTGTGCTTGTACCAAAGGCAGGATCCAAAGATATGAGAGTCTGTGTGGACTATAGAGCTCTAAATGCAGTCACAAAGACTGATGCCCATCCTTTACCTGGGACAGATGAGCTGGTGGGTAAACTTGGTGCAGCCAAGTACCTCATCACATTTGACCTAATGTCAGGCTATTGGCAAATAGCCCTGACAGACCATGCCAAGGAGAAAACTACATTCTCCACCCCTGCAGTCCTCTACCAATTTAAGGTAATGCTAAAGAATGCACTTGCTACATTTCAGAGGATGGTCAACCAAGTGCTGAATGGGATGGAGGACCTCTGCATGGCATACTTGGATGACATTGCAGTGTTCAGCACTACATTGAAAGAACATATTGTTCACCTAGGATATGTATTGCAGGCTCTTGAACAGGCCCATCTGACCATAAAGGCAAGTAAATGTCAAATTGGTGAGAGAAAAGTGGTCTACCTTGGAAATGAGGTAGGAGGGGGTGAAATAACGCCATTGCCTAGCAAAGTACAGGCTGTACAGAACTGGGTCACCCCTACTACTCAAACCCAAGTCAGAGCCTTCTTAGGTCTCACTGGGTATTACAGGAACTTCATAGAGAACTATGGGACCATAGCTTCTCCCTTGAATGTGATCTCCTCTCCAAAATTCCCTAAAAATGTTAGATGGAATGAGGAGTGCACTCAAGCCTTTGAAGGCCTGAAGAAAGCCCTTTGTCAAGCTCCAGTCCTAAGAGCGCCTGACTACCACCAACCCTTCATTGTACAAACTGATGCTTCGAATGCAGGTATAGGTGCAGTCCTTAATCAACTGGATGAGAAAGGTAGGGAACATCCCATTTGTTTCATCAGCAGGAAGGTAAAGGATCATGAGACAAGGTGGGCAACCATAGAACGCAAATGTTTTGCTATTGTGTGGGCACTGAAGAAGTTTAGACTATACTTGTATCGATCTACTTTTGTTATTCAGACTGACCACCAACCCTTGAGATGGCTGATGCAAATGAAAGGGGAAAACACTAAACTACTAAAATGGTCAATCTGCCTGCAAGGGTTTGATTTTACCATTGAGCACAGAGCAGGAAGTCACCACCAAAATGTTGATGGTCTCTCTAGGATGTTTATAACCGACTAGAGGCATGAGGTCCCTCCAGGAGTGGATTAAATCCTCCTGTACCTTAGTCTGGTGGGGCGAGTGTTAGGGAGAATTCTCATTTATGGCTAATTCCCCTCACCTAGTGAGTCCCTCAGCAGCTTTGCTGGATTTGAGGGGTTTATATTTTTCCACCTGGTAAGAGTGTGAGCCTTTTTTCCCACTCTTGCATGTGTTTTGCCTTGTGTATTTCTACTTTTTATGCGATCTTGGTCTTTGGAGCCACACCACTCCATGAGTCCCAGTTTTTGTGTGTGTTACAGAGAACCTCAGTGCCGTGACACAGGGTTGTCTTTGAGAATTCCCACTGACTCCATTTTTCTGGAGCTGACTACTGTCCCCAAGAAACCTGTAAAGTTTCCATTAACTTTATGTAGTCACTTTAAAACTATAGCCCCAGTACACCCCATCTTTCATGTAGTATTGGAAAGGGTTAATTCCTACCCCTTTTTGTCTGTGCCTCTCTGAGCTTTGTTTTGCTCTTTTAACATCTAGACTTGGCTGGTGGCAGTGGTATCTACCCTAACATTTCTACCACGATTATACTATATGAACGTGGTACTGTTCCAGGCTATTGCATTAGCCTCGAACATAAACCTGTTTTCCCAAATGCTTTTTATTTCGACTCCGGTCGTGTTTAGTCACCATTTCTTTTTGTTAAAGTCCTTCTTGTGTTTTACTTTGTGCGGCAAACCAGGTTTGCCTTCTTTGTTCACCGTCTTTTGGCGGGCTTCTACGAAGAAGCCCTCCTTTGGTGCCTGGGTGTCTAGGTGCGCTGAATGTGAGGGAGGGGTTTAGTCACCCCCTGCACAGGGTCTCCTTGGAGACCCAAGTCACACTTTGTATTGATTGGCTGAGGTGGTTGTCTGGGCCAGACAACCCCCCTGCTGAGTGATTGACAGCCAGGCTGTGTGAATGGGGGATTTTTGCATAAAAGGCAGGACTCTTGGGCTGGAAGGCAGGGTCGCCACTGGAACTGCAAGGAACCGAAGAGAAGCAGAGAAGAAGACGACTGCTGCACCCCCGGGTCCCGGTGAAGCTCTGCTGCAGTCCTGAGCTATCTACCCTTCAACGACAAGAGAAGATCCGGTCCGGAGTCTTCTTCCCTTGAACCTGGTGGGATCAACCAGCTCATCTTCCACAGCCAGAGGATCCTCTTCGTGGTAGAAATCGCTGCACGCTGCTGTAGTGGTCCGGATAGCCATCTGAAGAGCCTCTCCTGTTTTAAAGGAGCACACCTTTTATTCACCATCACTGCTGCTGGCCTCATCCCTGGGTAGTGCAGATCACTCCAGACATCCTCCTTCTTGTCCCCACGACTGAAGCTCCAGGAACCGTGAGTCTGCAGGAAACTACCAGGAACAACTGCCGTGGCACCAGCGTTCTTCAACGAATAAGGTACTGTGTCCGACTTAGAGGAATTGGGGTGAACCCTTCTTCCTCACCAAAGGCTTGTCTTTGTCTTCCTTCCCTCTTCAAAATTTTGCCTTCTCTTCTGACAATATCTAATTACTCCTGGCAATCTTGAATCGTGAACTGTTCTAACCATGTGATCCTCAGCAACAGGAACCCTGTTCCACTTGACACTGGCGCAGGCCTATTGACTTTTATCTTCTTGTTAGAACGTGCCCTCTGATTCTCTCTGCCTTGACAAAAGTATTGCCTATGATTTTTAATCGCCAATTCTCTTGTGTTAATTCATGTGCTAAGTGTGTTTGACTATGGTTACATTTCTTTCTGTGGGTACGCTTATCTTTAGTAAGACCGAACTGTCATTACTGTCAAAAAGTGATTTCATATGTACGCCCGGTAACGTCTTTGTTTCATAACACTGGTCTGTCAAATCCTAAGGTACTTACCTTGAATTGTTCTGCACAAGGGGAATTGGTTGTGTGTAGTGTATTTGAAGTGTGGTTTTATTTAACTAGAAGTGAAGTGTTTTGTGAACAGATGGTTTAAAAATAAATGTACTTATATTTTTTTTAACCAGAAACCTTGAGTCAGTGTTTGCTTGAGTCACAGTAATTGTAGTTCTTTGTGTAATCTCTACTACTGCTCAGTTGCTCTTGAGATAAGTCTGGCTGCTCAGTCACTGCTACCACTCTTTCTGTGTAGTACAAGCTTGTTCCAAAGGTGAACGTGTATTACTACTTGTAGTCTTTACTCTGTGCAGTGGTCCCTAAGGGCACTGCATAGGATTCTGCCTAACACGCTGGAAACTACCCATTAAATTCAGCCATCTTGCATATTCTATCAATGGTTGCTAGGGACCTATGTATTATTTCATATTTGCACCTGGGGGAATGGTGGCAGCAAATCAGGAGGCTAGCAACGCAGGCCAATGCTGGTGACATGAACCTGTATTTCCTTCTAACCTCCTGCACCACTCCCCTCCATACTGCCATTCCCTACTATGCACCCTCCCTTTTTTCTGCCCTCTTCTCACCTACATATCCTCAACCCTCACAGTGGCTGAGGCTAGCAGGCTGTTACCAGCCAAGCCCACCTCCCCAAAATGTCAACAATGCTTTAACAGTGTGCAACAATATAAGAAATGTGTTCTGTAACACAGCCTACCCATTAACATCAGTGTGTGGAGACTGGAACGTATATGAGTAACACACATGTAGATACAGTAACATATTTGCGTAGTAGCACAACTATTTGTAAAGTACCCTAACTTTTAAGTCTATTGTATTTTTAGTACATCAAGTTTTATATATGTAGTATTTATGTTTATTGTTTATTTTCCAGCAGTGTTTGTGTATGTAGTTTATAAAGTAGAATGAAACAGAAACAACAAACCGGAGTTCATAAACATTTCTTTGAAAAAGCTGATCAAAACAAGAGACAAACTTCCCAATCACTGAAAATGACACCCACATTTCCAACCATTCAATCTGCAGTTGGAAACTCCAATTTTCTTAAGATATCTGCAAGATATTTTATAATTTAAATTAACCAACACTGTTTCAGAACACAAACGAACACATCATATCATCAATCATACACAGTGTAACAAAAATACATTTTCCTTCCAAAACTGAAACATCTAGCACCACCAGAGATGCTTTTGTTTACTTCAGGCCCGACTAAGAAAGATGACATGAATTCTCAAGGAAGAACTGCTTAGTTATTGGGAATTTCTTGGATATATTGGTAAATGATGTGTTGCAAATGCTACAATTGGACATTAATCTGAATTTTCTCAATTTTAGTATTAATAGGTTTGGTGCCAGAGTAATGACTTATGACCAGGTGGTGCCTACATTTTCTTATATGACTTGCAGGAATCACTCTAAGGTCATTTTCATACCTAGTGGAGGCAATGACTTGGGAAACACTTGTGAGGGTTCTCTTTCTTTGGTTGTGAATCATTATTTTTCTAAAATTTGCAAGAAACATGGAAGTGTACCCTCACACAACTTTTATTTTTCCTAACATTACCCAGAGACAGAAACGGAAGAGAACAACCAAAATGAATGCTAAAATCGATCAAGCGTGGATAAATGTCAGTGATATCTGCATACAAATCGATCAAGCGTGGCTAAATGTCAAAGTGATATCTGCATACATTACTGATCATGTGATGCATTGGATATCCAAACGATAATATCCAGGGTCACATGTCAAATTTATACAGGGGACATGGAGAGCATCAGACAGACGCGAGGGATGTGGATCTATGTTCAAATGCCTCTGTCTCCTTGACCTACCAATCACACATGTGGGAACGTACTCCTCTTTGAAAACACGCAGTCACCTTTGCACTCCAAATTGTAGCACTTAAAAAACTACTGCCCCTATAAAGACTACTCATTAAAAAAGAAAAGTTTATATTAAATTAACAATTACCTTTTTAATCCCCCAACCAAAAATAATTACTGCAGGATTACCATAGTAGTTGGAAAATAAATCATACATGATTAGTGACCAAATGAATATACTTTATTTTTATATGATAGCTCTTAAAAGAGCCCATGATTTTCCTGTTCACTATAATTAAATAATTATTTCTTCTACTCTGTAAAACACTCTCCTAACATGTTCTGTAACTTCCAATCTACATCGGGAAATATATATGACATCAATATTTTTCAGTGTGTCTGTTTCAAGTACCATAATAGTTTTTTCTTTCCAAAATAATACACAACTGTTGTCAGTTCAAATATTTATGTACCGAAACAACACATTCTTATTTGTTCCCACATTCTATGTACAGGACTCTCATGGGACCAAAGAAATCCTGATACCCCATGACAACTATGTAGCTTTTACCCACATCCCACATCACTTTCAGCAGATGTAAACAGAGACGGAAAAGATGTTCAGGATATTTAGAAATCTCTCCTACCCATCATATGTTCTTACACTTATCAAAGCACATCTCAGCAGTAAGAAAGAAATTTCACTGGCTCCCAGTTCGGGAAAGGATTATCTTCAACACATTGGCCCTCATTACGACCCAGGCGGTAAGTTACCGCCTGGGCCGTGACTTTACCACCATGGCGTAAACTACGTTTACGCCATGGTGGTTGGCGGACTTACCGCCCCATTCCGACCTTGGCGGGGCGGTAAGTCCCCAATCCCCATTTACCCTTCCCCATTCCCATTTTTGCCCCATAGGGCATAATGGGAGTGGGGAAGGCGTTAATTACGCCACCGTAAATTACGGTGGCGTAATTAACTCCATGGTCCCTTAGCGCCATGGATTTTAACACCTGCTAAAAGCAGGTGTTAAGTCCGCCATGGCGCTAAGGGACCTCGTACTCAGGCGGTAAGGGTCGGCGCTGTTTACGGCGCCGTAAACCCCTTACCGCCTGAGTTGTAATGAGGGCCATTGTCCATAATGCATACATGCCTAGCTAAGACTGCCCCTGTATACCTGTTTCAAAAGATAGTGAAATGCCAATCCAATAGACCGGTAAGAACAACCCACATGCATCGCCTTGCCTTAACGAAATTCAAAAGAGCTAGAGGAGGAGTATCCAGCTTCCCAACTGTGGCAGCGAAGCAATGGAATGCCCTCCCTCCGGCCCTAAGAGCCGATGAAGCTGTGGGGTGCATTCAACGGCCTCAAAACAGAGGTCCCTTTCACATAAACAGCAGGATTTTAAACACGGAAACAAAAAACGCTTGCCCTTTTTTTATTTCAAGTAAAATTGAAGAGAGATGTGGAAAAGGAGCCTACACTGTATTACCAAAGGAAAAGCAGCATTTTAATTCACAAAAAAAGGTGGAATCAAAGATCCCTTTCACATGCAAAACAGGATTTTTATAACAGTGTAAGGGTTTATTGAGAAGCCACCCTCAACACAGGGAGTCCCTTCCTTCCCCACTCAAGTGGTTATTCAACAAACTTTTTAACAGATTCTTTTTTAGCCGTATCTCAGACACATATCATGCCCCTTGGATCCCTCTCCCCTGAGATAACAATGAGCCAATAACCAGGCCGGTGTACAGGAAATATATTGGTATTTATTTACATTAACAGTAATAGAAATTAGCACAAAAATATCAAGAACACCACTTTATCCGTGGCACAACATAATCAAATTCTCTCAGCATAAATAAATCACAAAAGTGAGTTAAAAAGAACACAGACACAATTCTACCCTTTCTGTCAATCTCACTTCACAAAATAATTACACTTATCAATAATATAATGCCACCCCAAACTTTTGGTTTAAAAGAAACACAGGGTGATTTATTGCTTTGTTTTCAGACACCAACCCCCCTTTGCATTGGACTATGTTGGGAAATCAGACAGGAACATTTGAATGCTTTGGGGAATTTTGGATTTCAGACCCCCTTTCCTGAAAGGCCTGTGTTTGGTAAGGTGGATAAAAAGGCTGGACTGATTTAAGAACAAAGCACCTCTCTTCCTTATAGAAGTCAGGGTCAGCTGGACAACAAGGTTTACCCAATTAAATTATAGGCTATAGATTTCAGCACACACTGGGAAGTGAGCTTTGTTAATTTCAAATTTTAACAACATTCAACCCACATTGTTCTGCCAAATGGGGAATTCATTAAATTAATATTTGTGGTTATATAGGCTAATGATCTACACAGTTTTGCCCCCCCACCCACTTTAAAGGGAAAGGAATTAGGGCAAGCATACACCCCCACCTTTTGGTTTTCCAGGGCTTAGTTCTGCTTACAGATCAAGCCTCTAAGGTTTCAGGAAGGCCAGCTGCATCTCAAGACACTCTGGAAAGATAGGGCAGGGGTCTGATCACTCCACTCTCAAAGATGGCCTCTTACTCGGCACCACAGGACACAGTCAGCTTTGAGGCCTTCCTAGAAATGGACAGCTTCACCCAGATCACTCTCAGCCATCTCCTCTGGTGTCTCCTTACAGCTGTCAGATGGTAAGTTTTAGCAGCCTTCCTGTCTTTCTCCTTTTTCTGTTACACAGGTTTTGCATGTCTGTCCCCTGTCCTAGTGCAGTCCCCCTTATATAGCAGAAATGACATCACCAATTTTACAATCTTGGGCAAGTACCCTGCAATAATCCCTGCTACTAGGATTTAACAGTTACTCCTCTCTCTCCTCCCAACCCTGCCTCCAAGTCAGGATTGGTTTAAGGTTTTGGAGCAACATATGCCAATTGCTATTTGTAATCGCCCCTTTTGTTCTCCTTTCAACTTTTTGGCAACATCTAGTTATGTATCACAACTTCATAATTTTACTAGCAACTGCCATTCTAAACATATTTTCTCTTTTAGCTGATCACAGAGAATTAGATAAGCTGAACACCAAATCCATACGATGTTGCATGGCCATGTGGCACATTGTTGTTGTTTCCATAAAAAGCACAACAGTTATGAAGATGTAAGTTATTAAGCATATCCCTAATTTCATTTTCCACCTTTTCACCAACTCTCCCATTTGGAACATGTTCACATCAGCCACAAACCTAGTTTAACTGGATATTACAGCTCCCAGAGTCACAGGTAGATGTATTGTATATCCCCAAAATTGCCTGGCAATTACATTAAAAATGGTACCAAAATTAAATCAATCCATAGTATGGTTGCTATGAAAAAGGCATACATGATAATAGACCTTTTAAATTAATTGTGAATGTTCATGTTCAGCAAATGGGAGGTCTGCTTCATCCAGCACAGCCATCTGTCACCCTGAGCCAGCCTGTGACCAGATGTTTTTTTAATGAGTTTCTTTGAAGTTGGTAGTTTGCTCTTTGAAGTGGGTGCTCCCATATTCACATACATTAGTCGTGTTCTAGCCAAGGGTGAATTTCCTTGAAGACCCTGCTTCCAGAGCCAGCAGGTCTGGAGGACACTGGGTTTTCAACACCTTCAGCAGCACATTTTATTGTGGGGGTCATTAGATGGGAGATGTAACATCCTGGCGGGAATGGGTGTTTTCCTTTGTGAAGTATTGACCACAGCCAGAAACAGGTTTTCCATGAAGACAAAGTGGCTCTTCAAATGTCACTGGAGATTTGAAGGTGAAACATAATGTACATTGCTTTTGTCAACTCACACATCACGTTTTGTTTTCCTGGCATTTTTCTGAGAGCAGTAATATTTCTTTCCACTTTGGCTTTTTAAAGCCAGTTTTATTTGCACACACATGTGCAGGCTGTTTTTGCTTTCAATGTTTAAAAATCCTTTTTTCCTTGTCACAGGGATCTTTGATTCCTGCTTCTTTTGTAAATTAAACTGCTGCTTGTCCATTGATATTGACAGGTACACCCCTTTCCACATGGCTCTTTAACTTTACTTGAAAAACAAAAGCAAAAGCCAGGCCGTTTTTGTTTCTGTGTTTAAATATCTGCCATTCACGTGAAAGGGACTTCTATTTGGGGGCCTTTAAAAACACCCCACAACAGTGACACAAAATGCTGCTTGCATAGGTGTGTGCAAATAATAGCAGTTTAAATCTGAAAATGCATCACTGCTAACAGAAAAATGTCAGGGTAAAGACATGATGTGCGAGTTGAAAAAAAGCAATGTATATTATCTTTCACATTCAAAACTCCAGTGACATTTGAAAAGCCACTTTGTTTTCATGGAAAAATGTCAGCCCAAGGCAAACCCTTTTGCTGGCTGTAGGCAAACTTCACAATGAAATCTCCCACTGTCAGTCTGGATGTTAAATTTCCCATCTAACTACCACCTGCAATAAACTGCCCGATTCATGGAATTATTTGTGCCGAAAATGGGGATTTGTGCACCATTCTCCCCGAAAATCCCCATTTGTCAAACAGGGATTTGTGGGCCGAATGGCGCACAAATTGCTGTTTTTTGGCGCAAATAATTCCATGAATCAGGCACAAAGTGTCCTGCTAAAGATGTCAAAAGTCAGTGTTCTCCAGACCTGGTGGCTCTGAAAGCATTGACTGCAGGAGAAGTCCCCCTTGGCTGGAGCATGACTAATATGTGTGAAAATGAGGGCAACAACTTCAAAGAGCAAGCTTCCAACAAAAAGAGATTGATAGAAAAAAAGTCTGGGTACAGGCTGTACCAGTGAAAACTAATGGCTGGAAGGCAGGAGAAGGGCCATTTGTCCCACAGGAAGATTCACAATGAATTTAAAAGCACTATTATTTTAGTTTATTTTCTCAGCAACCATAAGGTGGATTGATTTCATCTGTGTATCAGTTTTTTGGTATTTTGGAGATATAAAATACATCCACCTTCGACTCATGGAACTGCAATGGCTATGTAAGATGTGTTTCTGGGTGATCTGAACATGTTCAAAATGTGAGAGAGCGGGTGGAGAAAACAATTAGCAATATGGGTAATAATTTATATATTCATAACTGTTATGCTTTTTATGGCAATGGCTGAAAGGTGCCACATGGCCGTGCTACATGGTATAGACCTGCTGGTTGGCTTATCAAATTCCCCTTTATTAACTGAATCAGAAAATATGTATATTATGGCAGTTGCTAGTAAAATTATGAAGTTGTGATATATAACTAGTTTTGCCAACAATTTGAAAGGAGAACAAATGGCGATTACAAATGGAATTGCCATATGTTGCTCAAGACCCCTGAATTAATCCTGACTTGGAGGCTTGGTTTGGAAGGAGAGAGAAGGGTACTGTCCAATCCTAGTTGCGGGAACTATCGCAGGGTACTTCCCAAAGATTGTAAAATTGGTGTTGTCATCTCTGCTATACAAGAAGGACTGCAGGAAGGACTGCACTAGGGCGAGGGGAGACAAGAACACACAGACAGAGCAAGAGACAGAGTGGGCTGCTGATACTTACCATCAACAGCTGTAAGGAAACACTAGAGGAGATTGTTGAGAGTGCATCTGGGTGGAGCTGTCAACGCTGACTGGTTCTTATGGTGGAGAGCAGGATTCCATCTTTGAAAGTGGAGTGACCAGACCCCTTGCCTTTCCTTCCAGATTGTCCAGAGATGCAGCTGGCTTTCCTGAACTTTAAACAGAAGCTTTCTATGTAAGTAAAACTGAGCCCTGGGAAACTAAAAGGTGGGGGATTCTGGTTTCCTTTAATCCTTTCCCTTTATAGTAGGCAGGAGGGGAGGGGCTGTGCAGATCCCTAACCTATTTAACTAAAATATTAATTGAACTAATTCCCTATTTGGCAGAACACTACGGGGTGATTTTTGGTAAAATTCAAAATGAACAAATTTCATTTTCCAGTGTGTGCTGAAAACTATAGGATATTATTTAATTGGGTAATCCTGTTTGTCCTTCTGACCCCGACTTCTTTTAGGAAGAGGAGTGTCTTTGCTTTGCAATCAGTCCATCATTTTTATTCAACTTCCCCAACACAGGCCTTTCAGTGGAGGGGAGGTTTAAAATCCCAAATTCCCTAAATCATTCCAATTTTTCTGTCCGACTTCCGCAACACAGGCCATTCAGCAGAGAGGGTCTGAAATGCAAAATTCCCCAAATCATTCCAATTTTTCTGTCCAACTTCCCCAACACGGACCAAAGTAGGGAGGGTCTGAAAAACAAACAGCTAAATCACCCTGTGTTTATTTTAAACCGAAGGTGTGGGCAAAATCATAATTGACATATGTATTTGTACCAATCTTGAAATCCTACTGCTGGACTTTTATGCCTGCAGCATAATCAGAATCGCACTACACCACATCATAATTGATTTCACTATTGATCAGTGTAATTATTTCTTGAATAGAAATGTGCAGAAAGTGAAGAATCGAGATTATGTTCTTTTCACCTCACTTTTGTGATGTATTTATGATGCGAGAAGTTGATTGTGTTGTGCCACAGATAAATTGTTGTTTGACATTTTTGTGCTAATTTCTATAACCTTTATTTAAATAAATACCAATTTATTTCCCATACACTGGCCTGGTTCTTGGCTTATTGCTAGCTCAGGGGAGAGGGATCCAAGGGGCATGATATGCGTCTGAAATAGGGCTTAAGAAAATAATCTGTTAAATAGTTTGTTGTGTGCCACCTTGAGTGGGGAGGGAAGGAACTCCCTCTGTTGAAGGTGGTCTCTCAATAAACTGTTACAAAGCATACTGGCCATTTCGCAAGGTCCTAAAATGTGGCTCTTTGCCTAACCCCTGACTTTCATTGCCCTCTGTAAACCCCAATTATTGTTTCTACTGTCTATTCTTATCTCCTGTTTTATGTGTAACTGATGCATAACAGCACCCAGATGCCTTTGGGCTTAGGCGCTTTACAAATGTAATACATAAATAAATAAATAAATAAATAAATAAATAAATAAATAAATAAAGCACTGTCATTTACTTCATAGCTAATCCAATCTTATTGCCCTTTCTTTGTCCAATGAGACAAAATAGAAGGACATGACACACTCCTTCATCCAGTTACATATCATTTGGTCAGCGTGCATTATCATTGGTGGAACATAAAACTCTTTCTGAGGTACTTGACAACAATTGGCTACTGTTCTGCACATACATTTCTTCCCATTACAGCAGAAAAACTATTCTCAGAGTACTCTTGTTCTGTGAGACATTACCAGGGAAACACTTACGTGAAAGACCATTTATAATGTACCAACAGACGGGAAACTAGAAAATGATGGATGTTGTATCTCCTACAAGCTTCGAAACACGTTCTTACTTTATACTGCTTACCGTTACTGCAGAACCTTTCATGCAGGGTTTCCCTAGTTCCTGTGAAGTCTTACCATGGCAACATAAAAGTAGAAAACAACATTTACAGCTTGTCAGATATTGTCATTAGCTCGTGCAATACCATAAGGCCACCTAGACACGCCAACATAAATGCTAGGTCATGTTTTACCAGCCTCGAAGCACTTTTTTAAGTGATACTTCTTCCTGCTTCCGTGGAAACCTTTGCGGCGAGATTTCTACCGTGTGTAACTTTACCCTGAGAGCAACGCTGTTGCCCAAATCCCACGACATCAAATCCCACATGTCTATTGGCTTGGACTCATTTCCGTGACAATTCTCACAGATGCTAAACGCATGTAAATTAAATTTATTTTATTGTAAAAAAAGATTGCTCAGATTCTAAACGTTTCAGCTCCTCAAGTATTAAAATCAGCTTTGCCATCCCTTTCCCCTCTTTTTTCTCACCTTCTCTCTCTTGTCTCTTGCTTTATCTGCATTGTCCCTTATTCCTTTTTTTTTTTCTTCAGCTGACATTTTCTTCTGGCTTGACTTTTTAAAAATACTGTTTCCCCTCCTGCCCCCACAACCAAAATCAGCTGTACAGAAAGAGCGCTCACACAGGCAGAGGGAGAATAGCTCAGATGAAAGCTCGGGGACAGATTATTATTATGATTGGTTATTTATAACGCGCTTAATACCCAGAGGTTTCTAAGAGTGGACCCGGGGATCGAACCTGTGGTGCTCCGTGTCACCTTGCTTCCAAGGCGAGCATGTTGCCCCCGAGCTATCCTCCCGAGACCCCGAGTTATCTTCCCGAGACTGATGAAGGCATTCAGCAGATTGCTGTGAATGAAGATGTTACAAAACCATGGGTGTCGAAATCCATCCCCCCAAAAAAGAAGGCCAAGAACACCAAATCCAGAGCAGAAAACTGGAGGTATTGTTTAGTGCCCAAGAATCAGTGTCTGAAGAGGTGGAAGCTCTCCTCTGCACCTTCTGCAACTCATTCCTAAGCAGAGGACCTGTGCACCTCAACTTTAATCCAGCATCTCATCTGTGTGCACCAGAGTGAGGTGGATAACCGCTATCACTGCTCAGAGGAAGCGCTTGTCGTTGGACACTCACTACGCGCCACCTCTTCTGGTGCCTTCACCTTGGCCTCCACACCTCAATGTATGCCTTTGCATCTGGCCGCTCCACATCCACCTCTGCAACCCTGCTTCCATGTCAATGGCTCCACCTGCTCCACCCTCCTCCTCTGCCATATCCCTCAAGGACTGTCACAATTTGCGCTAGATATGCCATCATCCCGTAATCATGGCCGCGCATCCCTAAATGATCGGGAGGCCGTTGTTACCCATCATCGGCAAACCTGCCACCATTCATGGTTTTCAGTGATTTTTCACACAATCACATTTTTAAATATTATTTTTGCAATACAAACACCACAAAAAGTAAAAATCGAAAATGCACCCAAAAATGTTTCTTGTATGTGCTAAATGTTGTTCCCCACTTGCTCCTTTCTGCCAAGCTCTGTCCCTCCCACCCTCATCCGCCAAACGGCTCTTCTCAAAGCCACCATTGAATAGTCTAAACAGATGTGTAAACATGTAAATATTCCATGTTTAAGCCTCTCAGTTATTTGCATTGTACTTTTCCATGGACTTTTATCACCAGAAGTTCATGTGGGCAAAATCATTTCTTGGACAATAGTCTCCTTGCTCTTTTTCTTCTCACAGGAGTGTGCCTTGTGTGCTTAGCGGGCATTGTAAAACAGATCACTAATTTCTATTAGTCCTGTGATACCTTACCAGAGAAAAACGTGAACAAAGCAAGAACCTTTACATTGTGTCATTTCCTTTGTGCCCAAACCTGCAAAGAGTAAAAACACTCTTTTAAAAAGTTTCCAAGTACTTTTTACTTTATACTTCTTCCTGTTACTGCAGAAACAATGCCTGGGGACTTCTATCCTCTCCTCTGGGCATTACCATAGAAACACCCGAGTAAAGAAGTACAATTATAGCATACCACATAATAATATTTGATTATGGAGCAAAGGAGAAACTAGAAAGTAAGCCTGGGTGGATAAATTCGGTGGAACCCCAAATTACTAGATTTGTCACTGTATTTGCATACTTTGGGTTCGGATGAACTTTTATGGGACTCGAGTGACGGATTCGGTTTAAGCTTATGACCATTAATACTGATGAAATGGTGTTGTAATCATTGGGTTGAGTAGACCGTTTCCTGCCAGCACAAATTCAAGGAAAACAAGGTATCCATTTAGTGGACTAGAATAAAATCAGAAATCAGAATCTCTGAATGGCTAGCACCTTGCACTGATATAGAAAATAAGGATATGCATTTATTTAAATACAGCTCTTTATCTCTTCTTGTTCAAAACCAAACTAAAAGCCTACCTCCTCGCCTCCGAGTTACCCTCTTAACCTAGCTCTTATCTGCCTGCTAGCTAACATTTTTCCCTCGCCTCTAACCTGCCTCTGTCCCTCACTCTCTCTGCCTCCACTCTAGCACTTCACTCATCTAGGTCAATCTCCGAGCACAGCTGTCTTTACCACCTACCTGCACTTAAAAGTGTCCAATGTTGGTTGCCATTAATCTTTATATGTCCATTATGTATTGTTCTTGGTGAATGTTTCATTACTCCCTCCACAACCTTGTCAGAATGGCCCTCAAACTCACCCCACTGTAAGATGCTCACTCCTTCCTGTCAAATCTGATTTTTATCTATTGTACGTTCTTTTGTGATCAAAGGAGCATTGCTCCTCCCTGTATAAATAAATAAATAACATTCTATTTACGAGTTGTAAAAATGTACAGAAGGAAAAAGATTTCAACACACACACTCCGATTCACGCTATCGTTTTTTTTTCTCATGGAAATGATCATTACATGTTTGGGGGACTATTTCGAACCGTCATTATTCCCGCTGTAATGTGCGAAGGAACACTATTTCACTGTGAATAGCCTGCTTCATCTTTTCTTTTTTTGTGGAGGAAATGACCGTCATGTGCTTAGCGGTTTTTTTTTCAAACCGTTGTGCACCCTCCTATTCCTGAGGAATGGTTTCCACAGAAACACAACATACACATCAAAATGATAAGATGAAAATGCCTTAAAATTAAAACGTTTCTCCCATCAACCCTCTAAAACTATCCATAATCCCCTCCTCCTTTTTTGGTACCCCACCACTATCCTACCATAAAAGTGCACTCTGGCCCTCTGCTAATGTCCTTTCTCCCTAAACTCCTTGAGGCTAATTCATGGAATCAAGCGCAGAAGTGGCGCACGCGGCTGGCACACAGAGGGAGCGTGCACCAGTCATGTGCACCAAAACCCATTTGTCGCACTGTGTATTCATGGATTTAAACATCCATAACCAGCCGTGGTGCAGCATGGTGTAGCGACCCAGCAGCAGCGCCAGTTATGCCCTCAACCCCGTCCCATGCACCAAAACCATCCGCACAAATCCCCTACATGACACAAAGGCCAGTGAATCAGCATACCACCCCCCAACAACGAAATCGCACTAAAAATGCCACTCAGCCCTCACGCGACAACCCAATTGCCTGTAAAACTTCTTGCGCACCCCTCGGAATACGCGTACCCCGCTCGTGCCAGCCCAATCACGTGTAAAATCCCCATGCACCCCTCGGAATATGCGTACCCCACTTACACCAGGCCAATCGCATGTAAAACTCCCCATGGACCCCTCGGAATACACATACCCCACTCGCGCCAGGCCAATTGAGTGTAAAACTCCCTGCGCACCCCTCGGAATACACGTACCCCATTCTCGCCAGCCCAATCGCGTGTAAATCTCCCTGTGCACCCCTCGGAATATGCGTACGCCGCTCGTGCCAGGCCACTCGCATAGAAAACTCCCTGCGCACCCCTCGGAATACGCGTGCCCCGCTCTCGCCAGACAAATTGCATGAAAAAGTCCCTCCTGTGGTGTGGGCTGGCTGCGGGGGCATGGCCAGGGGTTGTAGGCGTGTCCCCTGTGGTGTGGGCTGCCAGTGGGGCATGGTCAGGGTGGATGGGCTGCCTGCGGGGCATGGGGAGGGTGGATGGGCTGCCTGCAGGGCATGGGAGGGTGGATGGGCTGTCTGCGGGGCATGTCTAGGGTTGATAGGCTGCCTGTGGGGGTTTGGTCAGGGTGGATGGGCTGCCTGCGGGGCATGGGGAGGGTGGATGGGCTGTCTACGGGGCATGTCCAGGGGTAATGGGCTGCCTGCGGGGCATGGTCAGGGTGGATGGGCTGCCTGCGGGGCATGGGGAGGGTGGATGGGCTGCCTGCGGGGCATGGGAGGGTGGATGGGCTGTCTGTGGGGCATGTCCAGGGGTGATAGGCTGCCTGTGGGGGTTTGGTCAGGGTGGATGGGCTGCCTGCGGGGCATGGTCAGGGGTGATGGGCTGCCTGCGGGGCATGGGGAGGGTGGATGGGCTGTCTGCAGGGCATGGGAGGGTGGATGGGCTGTTTGCGGGGCATGTCTAGGGTTGATAGGCTGCCTGTGGGGGTTTGGTCAGGGTGGATGGGCTGCCTGCTGGGCATGGGGAGTGTGGATGGGCTGTCTACGGGGCATGTCCAGGGGTAATGGGCTGCCTGCGGGGCATGGTCAGGGTGGATGGGCTGCCTGCGGGGCATGGGGAGGGTGGATGGGCTGCCTGCGGGGCATGGGAGGGTGGATGGGCTGTCTGTGGGGCATGTCCAGGGGTGATGGTCTTTCTGTGGGGTGCTTGGTCAGGGTGGATGGGCTGCCTGCGGGGCATGGTCAGGGTGGATGGGCTGCCTGCGGGGCAAGGGGAGGGTGGATCGGCTGCCTGCGGGGCATGGTCAGGGTGGATGGGGTGCCTGTCAGTGTAGATGGGCTGCCTGGGGGGCATGGGGAGGGTGGATGGGCTGCCTGTGGGGCATGGGAAGGGTGGATGGGCTGCCTGCGGGGCATGGTCAGGGTGGATGGGCTGTCTGTGGGGCATGTCCTGGGTTGTAGGGGGCTCCCATGTGGTGTCGGCTGCCTGCAGCGGGTGTATGTGGCTCCTCACCACACGGGTGCGTGAATATGGGGGTACGCAAGTGCGTTTTACATGCGATTCCGCTGGCGCGAGTGGGGTACACATATTCTGGGGGTGCGCAAGGAGTTTTACACGCAATTGGGCTGGCGCGAGCAGGGTACTCGTATTCCAAGGGGTGCGCAGGGAGTTTTACATGCGATTGGCCTAGCGCGAGTGAGGTACGTGTAGTCCGAGGGGTGCGCAGAGAGTTTTATACATGATTGTCTGGCGCGAGCGGGTTACGCATATTACGAGGGGTGTGCAGGGAGGTTTACTTGGGATTGGGCTGGCGCAAGTGGGGTATGCGTATTCCAAGGGGTGCGCACGGAGTGTTACACGCGATTGGGCTAGCGTGAGCGGGGTACACGTATTCCAGGGGGTGCGTGGGGAGTGTTACATGCGATTGGCCTGGCGCGAGCATGGTAGGTGGATTCCAGGGAACGTGAGTGTGCTTTACACGACAATTGGCAGTGCGGGCCCTCCCGGGTGTACACCCCTGGGCATGCCCCGCAGCCAGCCCATCACTCCTGGGCATGCCCCGCAGGCAGCCCACATGGCACCATGCACTTGTGAGCCCCAACACATGTCCCTCCCACCAGTGACGGCACCTGCCATCAGGCCCCGACACATGCCCCCCCACCCTTATTGACGGCAACCTGCCAGCAGGCCGCGACACATGTCACCCCACCCCACCCCCATTGACGTCAACCTGCCAGCAGGCCCCGACACATGTCCCCCCACCCCTACCCCATTGACGGCAACCTGCCAACAGGCCCCGACACATGTCCCCCCAAACATCACGTCATAACAAGACAGACCCATGGCCCTAATACCAACCCAAATCCCACCCCCGACACCTCAGTACAAACACGCAACCATCCACTGCACCCACTCCCTAGTAAATTACCCATTCCATGAGAGTCTGAAAAGAACCAGCATGCCCATGAATAAATGTCCTACAGAGCCACACAGTGGCAACACATGACTGAGCCAATTCTCATAGAGACATGCACGAAACCAATGAGAGAAGACCACACAAATAATATAGATGCAATAAATGTATTAAATGTAACATGTAAACTCCAAATCAAAAGCACACATGAAAATGGAAATTATTCAGAGTTTGTACGATAAAAAAAATAAATCCAAGAAAAAGTGAGATCCATGAAAAGGCAAATGAAAAGTGGTCCATCACCAATGTCCAAGAAACGAAATCCAAACGTCAAAATCAAAAAAAAAAAACATTATTACATGGGTCCAAAAAAATAAAGTATGTACATGTCTGCAACTATTGACAAAGAAAGTCACAAGGGTCCATGATCCCCAGAAGAAAGAAAACCTTTACAAAAACCAATAAAAAACATAACTATGTACAAAACGGTGGAGCAAAGTACAGGCACTCCAAATAATAAAAAAATAAATGGAAATCTATGTCTAAAGAACTATTTACAAAGGTGGCAGGCCAGTCCCACGACTCACTTGGTGATGTTCCGGGCCAGGGCATCATCGATGTCCACGTCGATCATCCAGAGGTGGGCCTGTTCCCTGTCCTCGAGGTCTCCCAGGGATGCAGCCAAGGTATCCACAAACTCTCTGCGAGTCTCCTCGAGGCACTCAGCCCACCTCAAAGCCCGGTTCATGGAGTTCTCTGCCATGGCCATCCTGAGCCGTGCCCTCTCCGCCAGCCGCTTCTCCGCATCTATCGGCTGGCCCAACCAATGCCACACAGAAGACACTCCCAGTCCTGGGTCCTCCTGCCCCTCAGCCGATGCCTGCCCCCGGGATGTTGACGGCTCTGAGCCATGATGCCTCCCACGCTGAGCCTGCTGCTGCCTCCAATGCAACTGCCTCTGGCACCACAACGACATCCAGGCTGATGGAATTCCTCCGGCGCTGTCGTGCACATGCCCTGCTTGTTGATGCCTGCATGCCCTCCATTTGCTGGGGTCCAGTTGGTGGGGTGGCCACCCCTGCTGGACCTCCGACTCCCGACTGTGGCAGGGATGTGTCCTCTACCAGCCTGGCTGCTGGCTCCGGGGTAGCTACACAGGGGGCCCAGGTGATACTTGGGCGGGAAGATGCCACGGAGGATGACTGGCGCATAGGGGCTTCAGTTGAGCTGAGGGGCTCAAGAACCTCCAGCACTCGGAGGAACCCAGTGCCGACGACCCGTCCTAGTAGGTCGACGCGCCCATACAAGAATTCGAAATGATGTGCATTGTCCTGACGAGAACCCTGCACGTCATCCCGAATACCACGTGCACGCAACACCAACCCAGCTAGGACAGGCTCAACCCGGTCACGGATTGCTACATCCGCAGGGAGAGGAAGGCCAGTTGTTGTTCGCGCATCTCCTCCCTGAAAACGGGTCTGGACGAAGGCATCCCTGCTGGTGCCGGATGATGCAGTGTCAGGAACGGAGACAGGATTACACACGGGCACCTCCACGGTGGCCTGTGAGGCCTCCTGTCCCTGCCCCTGGACTGCACAACTAGCACCAGTGGAATCCCCCCTTCCAGACCCCGTGCATGGTGCTGTCACGGCCTCCTCCTCAACCAAACCCCCCACCAACCTGGATGACTCTGTGCTGTCTTCCTCCATAGGCCCCTGTGGGGGCTCCGCTGCCCCTTCTGCTGCCGAGGAGTCCACCTCCAACCTCTGCCCCTTGTACCTTCCCTCGGCAGCTGCGGCCATGGATGCAGCACCAGATTCCTCACTCCCGGAAGATATGATTACCTGGGGGGGGGTCTGGGTCTTGCGTCTCTGGCTGTCGGTGGCATCCCTCTTCCACTGTGCTCCACAGCACTGTCTCCGCCCTCTTAATCAGTCGACGCTGCAGACAGGGAGAGATAGAACACAGGCATCAGGGCACTGTGCAATGGTCTGATACACACATGACAGTTGCACATGAGTGTCAGACATCACAGATGGCATCACACTCCCCAACACTCATGTCATTTGAACCCACACACATGCACAAATTAACAGGAATCGTGCAGCAGGCATCAGCATCCATACACACGCAACTGCATGAACATCCAAAGGTTGGCATGACATCACAGCAACATAGGGAGTACCGAACACATGCACACACGCCACCAGACAGACATGCATCTGTACATCTCCACCACCTGTCACAGTGCAATCATTGGCAACTATGTCACATCTGCCAATCAGGTACCCCCGATGTCCGGGACACATGCATCCATGGGGTCTCACTGTCACACACATGCCAAACAGACACACGCACATGTTCACTGTGCACGTACATGAAGGTGGGACCAGCATCCATGTGTCACACAACAAACATGGCATAGTACACACCCAGACATCCAAACATGCGTGCATCAACACATGCAGCTGTGCATCATGCATCAGAGTACATACACCAATGATGTGCACTACACATGACTTGTCACACATGCAGCACGGACCTGTCCCTGCACACAGACATCCATACATGGGCCATGTCAGACATATGTCCAAGCTGCACACTCCTGCCACACTCAACATGCACTGTGTGGAATGGGATAGGCCAGACACTCACCGCTCGACTCCAGACGGGTCTGCCTCTCTAGGACCTGGTGGTGAAGCACTGGGTTGATGTGTTCCAGGACCCTCATCTGATCGATGGTAAGTTGGACTTGGCGCCCCCCTGCATCCGCTGCATGCAAGAGGCGCCGGGCCTTCATGAGGGTCCTGGACCTGTAGTCCTCCCAGCGCTTCTTGATGTGTTTCAAGTCGTGGGTTGTCATCCTCTCCGCGTTGCTGGCAACCACAATGTCCGACTAGGTCCTCTTCCGTCCTTCCTTGTCGGTGCACGGTTGTCTGAAGAGGGCATCATAATGCCCCAGAACTTGCTCCACCAGGATGCCAACTTCTCCGGCTCAGAAGCTGACAGCCCTCTGCCTCTCTGGCTGGGGGTTGCCAGTGGTCTCAGATGGTGTTTGCCCTGACATGGCAACCCCCGAGGCAGGTTTGGGTGGACAACTGGGCTGTGGAGCAATGGAACACCAGTCGGGAGTCTTCTGTTCCAGCAGGGGTGGTCACAGCAACTGGACCCCTGTCAATGGGTGATGTGCATGCACCAAATAGCAGGGCACGATGGCAGAAGGCAGGCAGGAGCAGATGGCACTTGGGAGACTGCTCTGGCCTCTGGGGGGCAGGAAAATGGACTTCTGAGCAGGAGCGTGGTCTTCTGTGTGTTGTCACGTGGCCATTTTGATGCAGAGTGATTTAGCATGTGAAAAAACAGCATGTCAGCGCGTAATCCGAGGAAAGGGCCTCAGCGCGTAAGCGCGTAAGTGACATGATGCATGCAGGCGTTTCCCTCGGCACGGGTGCAGAGTGAATCCGCACGTGCAAAAACAGCACGTCTACGTGTGAATGCGTGTAATTTGAGGAAAGGGCCTAAGCACGTAAGTGATGTGACGCGCGCAGGCATTTCCCTCAGCACGGGTTAAAGGTGAGCGCGGCCCAGCAGTCCGCTGTATGTGCTTTTCATAGAGACCGATGTGTGTGTTGCTACTTCTTGTTGTTTCACGTGCCACCACTTCACAGCGGATCAAGGACGTACCTCTTCTTTTGGCAGGGGTCTTGCCTACGCATGTTTTTCTTTCCCACGCTAGTCAGACGGTGAGTCGTGCATGCTTTTTTCCCCAATGCGGGTCCCCCTGTATATCACTTATCCATTTTCGAGGTCATAGTAGCCTCTGTGTCACACACGTATGTGTTTTTTGTGTCCCTGGGTGCCACCGCGTACTGTCGGAGGTTAATATCACACACGTGGGCTACCAGGGGTTGCGTGCATGGTTTCATTGCAGATTTGTGGTGCCTGAGCATTGCATGACCCGTCATTTTCTCACATGGATCACACACAACCTTACAAGAGCACAAGGGTGCTATTTACATCACGTACCCTGCACCCTTCACCCCAATTGCCCAGGACAATTGTTGTGTATACCTCCCATTGGCACTAGTACATCCATGCCATGGTTGGGAGGCCACAAAAGGTGAGGGGTGCCTCAGTTGGGTGTCCTCCATGTGGTGGGCATGGTCAGAGATGTGGCCGGGGTGACCAGGGAGTAGGGGGATTCCAGGGTGGCTGCAGAGGGGAAAGAGGCAGCGGTGCGCCACTCTGGCAGGATGTTCTGCCACGTGTTGGTGCGGTCATGCCACCAGCCCTTGCGGCTCTGGGAGATGCAGCTCTTGCATCTGACACTGGCGCCCATGTGACCCGGCAGTCAGTTTCCTCTACTGCCACGGGCCCAACAGTAGTGGTAGCTGCAGGTGCAGCTGTGGTGACCACTACCAAGACTCAGGGTCGGCCAGCGCATGATGCGTTGGCACCTGAGGACTCCAAGGTTAAATTCCAGGTGGTCAGGAGGCACAAGCGTGTTGTCATCTGCTGCCCCGAGCAGCCGGGTGTTGACAACTGCATGGTCAGATGTAGCCAACATCACCCCGCCTGTGAGTCTGCCAGCCAGGACAGTCTCGGTCACAGACCTTGGCACAACAGCAGTTGGTGCGCTGGGTCCTGTCAAGAGCACCCAGCAGCCACTGACGCAAGTCAGGGCTTCCTTCCTAGTTCCACCTGCCACTCCCTTGGTCCAGTCCACCAGCGCCACTGACCCTACTGATCAGGGCGGCATTTGCCGGTCAGGGTCACTGCCCAAGAGGAGGAAGGTTGCTCCTGCGCAAGAGGCTGGGATCCCCAGACAATGCTACGCCCTCCGGCACGTCGAGGAAGAAGCCTTTCAGCACTGGACTTCCTTGGGGGCTATGTGTCGGAACATGAACGCAATATGCCAGTGGGCCCAAATTGCCATACTACGCCTGCCCAGCATTGGGAACACTGGAAGCATGTTGCGGATGGCGTTAGTGCATTCGGATATGAGGTACGCACAGATCAGGACTGCAAAAAGCGTTGGGATGACCTCCGACACTGTGCTAAGCAAAAACGTGCCTTCAATTATGCCATGACTCAGTTGACTGGCAGTGGGCCACCACCTGAGGAGGAAGAACTCACTCTGCACAAGGTGATCGCTACAGAGTTCACCTGGAACAATTGATCAAAGGAGTGGGAGAGATGCAGGATTATGATGCCCCGTCCAGTGAGTGTTGTTGCATGTTTGTCCAGCCCATGTGTGGTTTGCTTGTGTGATGTGTTGTGCTTGACTGCCAGTACATGCTATGTGTACATGGTTCTCATGTGCAAGTCATGCAATGCTTCACTGATGCGTGTCTGTTGTGATGCATGCTGGACATGTGAAGCAGAAGGGGACTGTCCTCATCACCACACATGCACCCTACTCACATTCTAGTCACCCAGCTGCCCCTCCAATCCATGTTCCAGCTCACTGACCTGTCTGCATTTAGCCTGTGGTGTCTTTCCACTCAGCACTGGGACTATGTCATCGCATGACTGATGTGCATGTGTGTTCAGTCTGCATGCAGGTCCTCCACGTGGCATGATTCCTTGCCCCTCCACCCCCTGCACCTCAATTTAACCATAGCACTGGTGAGTAAAATGTTGGACTACTGCAATGGTCTGTTCCACGCTCCTGTGTACATGCACACTTCCCCCTGCAAACCTGCCAGACACATACTGTGATGTCATCCTTTGTCCTTGATGCAGGGTGTCTCACTCGGACTGTGCAGATGGCAGATGCTCCCCGGGTACATGAGTGCCCATTCATGCTCCATGTGCTTTCCATGCATGCCCCTATGTGTCCTTGGCAGGATGATCATAGTAGTATGTGTCCTGGATTACATACGTATCATGGCATTTGGTCATCCATTCCATGCTCACTCTGGCTCAGTCCTGCATCACGCACATTTTTAGGGTGTCATTGTCTGTGTGGGGCACAGGCCTCCCCCTGTTGCTGGCCCCCTGACTCTGTTCAACTGGTGTAGTGCCTTCTGCATGAATGGGTGTACTACTGATGGTTCATCATGTGTCCTGCTTACTGTCCCATTCTCATCTGCTGTGGTGTCAGTTGACTGAGATGATGCAATTGACACTAGCCAACACTGTCTGCCAATACGCACTTCTCTGGTCAACCTTTCATTGCCATGCAATGCCTCCCTCCATTTTCACTAAGGGGGGTGGGGGTTAACTGTAGCCATGCAACCAGTGCATGCACATTGCACATGATGGCTGAACTTGCCCTTACACTGCCGTCATGTTTAGTGATAGACATCAAAAGGTACTTGTTGATGTATATTGTTAGTAACGTACACATGTTCTGCACTGAACCCACCCACTTCTGAGCCATGTTACACCGTTCTACATGCCTACTCACTGATGCAATGTCAAAGTGACATGGCATGTATGTTCAGATTTTCATCCCTTCACTGTTATGAAACGCACGACCACAGGTGCATCGCGTGACACATGTACTAGGTATTGGAACACCCTAGCAGGTGTTTAGCAAAGTTGATTGGTCAATCTGCGGGCTATACTAAGTGGTATATATAGGCCGCAGATTGATTATAGCCTGCCAATCGTACACTTTCACATACATCAAGGCAAGCAGCGTTGAAGCTGCTTGCTTTGCTGTATAGGATGCTGTTCATATACACCATACGGGTGTATATGAACACGGGTGTATTTGAACACTTTCACATATACATATGCAAGCTGCTTCAACGTTGTGTAGTGCAACATTGCAGCTACTTACTTAGGTGTGTGTGAAAGTGTTTATTTATTCTGCTTTCGGGATGCCATTGCATATCAATGCCACTGGATGCATGCCGGAATTTGAGTTGTGTGTGACATGTCTGCTTCATGTGTTGCCTGTTGATGCGATGGCTATGTGTGTGTGGGTTATGTGCTGCTGATATGCGTACTCATGTTTTTTTTGTTCACGTTACAGGTGATGATGCAATGAAGCCAGAGGATGGTGATGTCATTTCAGACACGGGGTTGCTTTTACATCAGCAACCCGGCACAAGTGGGGGTCGTGGGATGGTAGACCATGAGAACCCACTTGTGCTCCAGACCATCGTGTCCAGGGCTGGCAATCAGTCAAGCTCTGATGATCACTCTGAGCACAATGTTGAGTTGGATGCGCATCATGACCATTCGTCGCCCGTGAGTGATCAAGATGTGGATGATCTTTTGTCCGCAACACCTGCACTGAGGGGCCAGACAGTGTTGGAACGTCCACCTGTGGTGGTTCTGGACACACGGTCACACTCCACACCAGTTGCTGATGTCCCTGGGGCATCATGTCAATGGAGGGATGTAGTCCTGCAGCTGCGGGCTGTACCAATCCAGCAAGGACCACGGCTCCTTGGGTCGCGCAGGTGTAATGTCTGGCAACACGGTAGCTGTGCGCCACCAGGGAATACTGAGTGGGAGCAATCCATGTATGCCAGTTCACAGCAACAGGGGGCAGCTATTGATAAGATTGCTCAAGGCATGGAAGGTGTGGCCCAATCCATGCTCCCCCCTGATAGGCAGGTGGAGCTCCAGCAGCAGGCAGTGCAGTCCATGTGCCGTTCACTCAGACTGGGCATGGCAGCCTCAGACAGGGCACGCCGGGCTGAATTTGTGTCTCTGTGCGAAGCACTTGCTGCTCAGGCAGAGGCACACAGGGAGTCCCTGAGTGATGAACATCAATCCTTCAGAACTACTCTTGGTGTGCTCAACATGGCCCAGAGGCAGCGGTCAGAAGTGAGGTTGGAGCAGCTTGAGAACACCATCTCGGCTGAGCTACGTGCATGCCGGGAGGTGCTCCAGATGTCATGTGAGGCCATGCAGGCAGAACTCCATATCACACATGCTACCTTGCAAAAGGAAGCACGTGTATCACGTGAGGTGCTGCATGCTGACCTATGTGCCATTGCCACACAGGACCAGGCTTACCAGATCGGCCTGCTTGCTACCGTGGAGGGGCAAGCTGTGGATAGGCATGGTCAGGTAACTGTGCCACATCCACCTTCTAATTTCCATCCAGAGGGTGAGTAGGACGACGACTTATCTTCCACACAGGTCAGGCCGTGCAGGCTTTGAGCCCATGGAGTATTTTTTTATCTCAACATCATCGCATGTGGTTGTTGAGGTATACCCTGTACCTCCCCCCTCCTGGGTGCCCCCCCCCACTCGGGTCATATGTGGCCATTTTATTTAATAATATTGTTTGCCTAGCGTGCATTCATGTGACGGTGTGGTGCTTTGTGGCTTTTGAAAGCATCCACTGTGTGTTCCAGCAGGGCCCATACAAGCTTGTCTCGTGTATGTGTTTGTGGCTTGGCGTCCTGACACATATGCCACTCCTGCTTCCCCTTTCCATGGGCTTGCAAGGATGGTTCGGTGTGACAGCAAACTACACAAGGGCATTGGACTTTCATTATATCTGTGGCCAGTCTGCTGTACTACTTGTGTATACACCCCTAGTGGGGATTATGGATGTTTTCTCCACGGCATGTCTGCAATCAATTTTGGTGAGTACATTTTTGAACGGTGCATTTATTGAAGTTGATTGGACGTTTTTTTCATTTCTTGCCTGTATATGTGCTTGATGTACTTATTGCTGTAGACGGTAGCCTGTCAAAGCCACAATGATGGTGGGAGGGGGCCGGGTGGTGACAATGTCAAGTTGGTATCTGTTAGGTTCAGCCCGTGGAAATTGTGGCAAAGGTGGAAGCATTAGGAATGTGACCCAAGAACCACGACTCACCGTCCAGTCCTCACCTGAGATGGCCGCCTAGACTACTTCTATGCTCCGTTCTGTTTGGACAGCAAGTTGTATCTTGAACTTCGCTGCTGCGTGACGGTGCAGTTTTCCTACTGGACTACAGCTCTTTTATTTGTTTTTCACACTCTGGTGCCTTTGGTCCCTGTTTTTCTTCCTGCTACTGTCCTTGTTGCAGATCTGTCCGCTCGTCTCTCTGGCAGTTATTTCCGCGTACTTGTATGCTGCCTCGGTACACTTCTGTACCACAGCATCTCTCTCTCTCTCTCTCACTGCTCCTATCTTCATCTATTCCATCCATACCTTTATGTTGACTTCAGACTTTTACCAAAGCTATTCAACTCTTCTGGCTCTTAACCTGCTGTCAGCTGTTTCGGGCAATCTCGCATTCACTCTGCCTTTCCAGACTTGTGCTGTCTCTGCCTTTCTCCGTTCACGCTATCAAGGATTGATTGGGTTTCAGATCAACCATCCAGTTGTGCCAGCCTCCTTGGTTATTTTCTACACAAGTTTCAGCTCTACCCATCAATTGTGCATCCTCATTGATTATTGTCTACTCAAATTCCTACCCATCCTGTTGAACCATTCTACAACTGTGCAACCTTGGAAGTTATTCTATCATTCAGCTTGGACATGTACTTGGCCATATTCTACAACTTCAAGTCATCTACTGAAGACTCTTCCAGGGTTTTTTGGTGCCTTGAGGCTTTTTCCCTGGTTTGGGGGTTTGGCTCCTTGGAGTTCTCTGCGATTTGGTATTGTTACCGGTCAAGGTGGCCTCTGAGGGGGCTAGACCCTATTTACACGAAAGGAAGTACAAGAAAACCAAGGGGAAGGGGAATCATGAAGCCAGGTAGACTAGAAGGAAGAAGCCGACGGACCCCAGAGACGGTTCTTTTGAAGGTCAAGGTGATGAGGAAATGAGGGAGGGGCTTTTGTTGTCGGACAGTACGCTGGTTCGACACACTGGGGTGTCCACATGGGCAATGTTCACATGTGATGTGTACAGGACACTGGGGGTCACTTAATTTCACATGTATGTACTGAGTGCAAGTCCCCACTGACACACACACTTACACAATGCACCACCACATATACAACCACCCATCCATGCCCACACGTGCACATAGATTGCCTTTTCTGCCATGCTGTGTCCCTGCAGCGCATGATCACTTACAATTTTTGGATCGTGTACATGCGTCACTGGGTAATTTTAGTTGCTTGTCCTTTTTTATATGATGCTCAAGGTGCATCCCCAACACAATGGCCACTCACTGTGCTGTGTGCTGAGCGGTATGTTGTAGGGAACACACACAGCACGCGGTTTTGGGATTTGAAGATTTGGATTGGCCAATGTGCATGCCAACAGGCATTCTGTCTTTTGTTGATGGTACCGCTGGTGGCATGCATTTGTGTATGACTTTGTATGTGTGGGAGGTTGTTGGTCAGTCATTTCATCTGATACCATGTCAGGTGTGATTGTCTCAGGCCTGTTTCCATGTGCCGTTCACTCAGACTGGGCATGGCAGCCTCAGACAGGGCACGCCGGGCTGAAGTTGTGTCTCTGTGCGAAGCACTTGCTGCTCAGGCAGAGGCACACAGGGAGTCCCTGAGTGATGAACATCAATCCTTCAGAACTACTCTTGGTGTGCTCAACATGGCCCAGAGGCAGCGGTCAGAAGTGAGGTTGGAGCAGCTTGAGAACACCATCTCGGCTGAGCTACGTGCATGCCGGGGGTGCTCCAGATGCCATGTGAGGCCATGCAGGCACTTGGTAACTATTTTGTCATGTGTTGGGCATTTGGTTTCCTCTTTTGCTGTTGCATGGCATGTCATCGGGTGGCCGACGAGGGTGATGGGGGCTGGGAGGGTTTGGGTGACATACCAGTGATTTTCATGGCCTGTTTTGCAGGGGGGTGGTGTGATATGCACCTTGCATGTGTTCCTTTTGGTCACACCGGATTGGTTATGTTTAAGTAGCTAGGGATGCACACAATGTAGCACTTCCGTGGAAACATTCTCAGGGTGGTAAGGTTGTGACAGTTGACAGTCTCTTTGTCATCATTGATTGTCACCTGCTATGTGCCAGGCCTTTGTGCACTCCACAGGGATGGGAGTTTAGGTGAAAAATGTGGCCACAAGCTGGGTTTGGGCTGCCTTGCCACATGCCCTTTCCCCTCCCATGAGCAGCACCTGTGCGTGTGGTTGGGGATGTGGGGGCACCACCATGTCCACAGGTACGCACCGCCGTGTTGCAACATTGTGCAGGACATATGCTGCCACAATGATCCTGCCCACTACTGGGGGTGCATATAGTAGCTGGCCGCCAGAGCGGTCAAGGAAGAGGAAGCGTGACTTGAGCACTCCGAATGTGCGCTCCACTATGCCCCTGGTTGCAATATCCACTGTGTTGTATCTTACCTGGGGTGGTGGGGTGGGGTTCCGTATTGGCGTCATCATGTGGGTGCTCAGAGGGTAGGCACTGTTCCCTGGGGAGGTGATGATGGTTGTCATTAGTTGGGTTTGTGTATTTGTCTGTGTGTGTCATGCATGCATGTGCACAGACATTTCTACTCACCAATGAGCCATGTGTCGCCATGCTTCCCAGCTTCCAGGTCCCGGCTCAGGGCAGACATTCTGTATATGAAACTGTCATGGGTAGACCCAGGATAGTTTGCATAGACAGAGGTGATGATTCCATGGGGATCGCATACCACCTGTACATTGATGGAATGCCAGTGCTTTCGGTTGCAGTAGATGTTCTCAATGGCCGTAGTTGGACATAGGGCCACATGGGTGCAATCTATGGCACCAAGCACTTTGGGGAAGTGTGCCACCCTGTAAAAGTCCTGGACCACCGCCTGCCTTTCTGCGCGTGTTTCTGGGCATGTATATGTGCCTGCAGACTGAGGGGCGCCCAGTCATGATTACCAACACCTGGTGTAGGCAGCGTGACTGCGTGGGCTGTGAGACACCCCCAACTATCTGCTGAAATGACCCAGTGGCCAAAAAATGCAGGACATTGAGTACCTTTTCCAAGGGGCTCAGTGCTTGGGAGCACAAGGTGGGTTATGTGAGGACATCCTCCCGCTCAGTGACCAGGTCTAGGATGATATCAGGTGGAAACCTATACCTTCCATAGACCTCGTCATCAGGCATCCCAAAAAGGCTGGTCCTGGACAAAAAAATGTGGGGCCTGACTATTCTCTGTGGAGTCTGATGATCACTGCTGCGAGAAATTAGACATTCATCATAGCTGTATATACGTGTTTGTTGTTTGCGCATACTTTTATACTGCGCGGGCACTTCCGCCTGCCTTCATGTGGCGGACGTGTTTACGCCTGTGCCTGTCTTTTGGTGTGCGCGGGTTTCCCCTATTTTTTTTAATTTTTTTATTTATTTAGCTGTTACAAACAACTTTTCAAATATTTATCAATTGTTTCAGAATCAATAAAATAATACATTTACATACAATGATTTTTCTAAAATGCATCTCACTTCTCAACTTTTCTTAGATGTTTTATACATTTATACACAAGAAACATCTGGCACGATTGTCTCTAAAAAATGTACAATAGCTACCTTCACAGCCAATCTAGGACTTGTAAAGAGAGATTTCCAAAGTGTTCCCTCATTCGGCTCATAAAAGAAGACAAGTACATTTTGAAACAGTTTCATGCGCAGAGAATACAGACCAGGGCACGCCACAACTAAGTGTTGAAGAGTTTCATTCTGTTGTACATTTAGGGAGTAACGACAAAAATTCTCATGCGGGGCAATTTGTTTTCACATCTGTAAAACATCACGGGTGTGCCACAAATTAAATCTGACTCTCATATATTGTCGTCATATATGCGGAGATGGAAATTTATTTAAGTATTCCGCCAGGACCTTGTATTTTTTCAAACCAAAGACTGCGCTATCAAAGTCCTTGTAGGTCTTACAAGCTGCACAGTTTTAAATCCAGTCATATTCAAAGATCTTTTTCTTTGCTAAATCTGGATTAGTGAGTAGGATTTCAATAGTTACAGCAGCCAGGGCCATTTCGGTAAACAAAAGCGTGCCCCACTTAAAAGGAAATCCAGAGGTGTTAACAAGTAGGTACTGTGCTACTATGCCCAATACATTTGACACATTAAGATTTAGCAAACATTTCCTCAGGAAAGCTGACATTTTCCACAATATTTGGGAATAGAGTGATAATACCCCCAACTCAAAACGTATCATAGGTAGAGGAGTACAGTTAGGCAATTGCAGTACCTTCCTCCAGTATTTACCCTCTAATTTGTCCCAGTACAGCTGATTTTGCGTGCTTCCTGACTCAGCACCATACAACAATATTGGTACAGCCTTCATTTGGTAAAAGGACAATGCATGTTTGAAGCTAAATTTACCATATTTTTCAACAAGAATTCTTGTCTGGGAGATCAGAGTCTGAAGTTTGTTATTTGTTTCCCAATTTTCAATTTTCGGTGTAACAGAATTGGAAATAATAACACCCAGATATTTATAATGATCAACAACCAAAAGTTCCTTTCCCTGTATTGTCCAAGCATATTTCTTATTCTTTCGTTTACCTGTATTATGGCAAACTAATACTTGGGATTTTGATGCATTTATTTCCAGATGGTTAGAGATTGTATACTGATTTAATCTATTTAGCATAAACTGGAGACCATATGGTGTTAATGACAATAGTACCAGATCATCAGCATATAGTAAATTACTGACTTTACTGGTACCCACTTTCGGAGGGTCACAACAGATGGATGTCATGCATGCTGGACGCTACGCTCGTAGAACAGCTAGACCGTTCTACTCCAAATGGAGGCTATTCGATACGTTACCGGGAAAACGACGTTTACACTTTTCACGTCGCTAACTTCACGTGACTTTTGCTTCGTCACGTGAACTACGGTATCACGTATTTAAGCAGCGTAGAAACTTCACTCGCTGCTTCTGATCGTCTCTATTGGCGTCGTGTAGCTGAACCTCTGATCTACATCCTGGTATATTCCTACAGCTACTTTTGGGCCTTCGATAGCGTGTGTTCCGCCACACGCTGATTCCTGGAGCTATCCCTTCGCGTGCTTTTCCACACGCGCTCTTCGTCTGCAAGTGCGGCCGGCCCAGGCTGCGTGAATCCTGCCCGCGTGTAAAATCCACACGCGCTCTTTGTCTTCATACGCGGCTGGCCAAGGCTGCGTAAAACCTGCCCGCGTGTAACATCCACACGCGCTCTTCGTCTTCAAGTGCGGCCGGCCCAGGCTGCGTGAATCCTGCCCGCGTGTAAAGTCCACACGCGCTCTTTGTCTTCATACGCGGCTGGCCAAGGCTGCGTAAAACCTGCCCGCGTGTAACAGCCACACGCGCTCTTCGTCTTCAAGTGCGGCCGGCCCAGGCTGCGTGAATCCTGCCCGCGTGTAAAGTCCACACGCGCTCTTTGTCTTCATACGCGGCTGGCCAAGGCTGCGTAAATCCTGCCCGCGTGTAACATCCACACGCGCTCTTCGTCTTCAAGTGCGGCCGGCCCAGGCTGCGTGAATCCTGCCCGCGTGTAAAATCCACACGCGCTCTTCGTCTTCAAGTGCGGCTGGCCAAGGCTGCGCGAACCCTGCCCGCGTGTAAATCCACACGCGCACGTTGTCTTCACACGCGGCTGGCCCAGGCTGCGCGATTCCTGCCCGCGTGTAAATCCACACGCTCACGTTGTCTTCAAACACTATTTTTCTTCTAACTCCTGCATCTGTGGAATTAACAGAAGGATTGATCCCTAAGTGGGAAGGAAGCCTTTCAAGGATTATTGGAAGTGACTTTGAACTGAACTTTGGACGCTATCCTGTGGTGAATTCAACCCGTATCTAGCGTGAGCCTCGTTCCGTCCGGGATAAGTCTCCCTTACTAATTTTCCCTTCCCTGTCGTTTTGTTCTTCATTTCAAATCCATCAAGAGACTTCTGGATTGTTCTACCCAGAGATACAGGTCAGTGTGATCATTCCTGTCATTATCTAACTCATCATACTCAGGTTGGAGCAGTTATTCATGATACTTTAATTTGTCCTAGGCTGGATTACTATACCTTACCCACGCCCTTTCCAGTGATCCATCGCTCTGCCTGTTTTATCAGTCAGAGGGTTGTATCATTTGGAAGGTCTTTGTTGACTTCACGACTATCAAGTCGGGTGAACAGGGATCCGGAAGACCCTACCTCCTGTATCCTTTTGAATATTGTATCCTTTTCGGTTGATACTTTGGTGCATTCTGACAGAATCAGAAGCCATGGAGGGTACGGATCCTTTAACTGTTTTGACACAGTTGATCCACGATTTGAGAAACGAAATGGTTACTGCACAGGACATGTTACGGCACCGTATGGACGTTATGCAAGACGCCCTACATGGTAGTCCTCAGGGAACACAAGCGCCGATGGCTACCGCATCCGGATCTGGGACTACGGCACCCCCACAGGAGACTATTAACGTGGTTATGCCCACTCAGTTTCCCTTGGCCCCTCCAGAAAGGTTCACGGGTGATCCCAAAACCTACAGAACCTTTGTAAACCAGTGCCGACTCCATTTCCTTTGCCGTCCTACGTCTTTTCCTGACCTAACCACAAAAGCAGCCTTCGTGCTTTCCCATTTAGGGGGCACGGCTGCTGCTTGGGCTAACCCTTTGTTGGAAACTAATAGCCCTTTGTTGTACGATTGTGACGATCTCTTGACTGCTATGAGTAAAGTCTTTGACATGCGTTACTCTACTCAAGCCACAGATTTGGAGTTGCTTAACCTACAACAAGGCAGCCAACCCCTTATGTCTTACGTCGCCCGGTTTAATCAACTGACGGCGGAAACCCAATGGCCTGACAGCAAGAAAACGGCTGTTTTTTACAAGGGTCTTTCTGAAGAACTGAAAGACGCCTTATCTACTGTTCATGTGGTTCCTACGGGTTTCCCAGAGCTGCTTGATTTGGTTCTACAAATCGACGCCCGAAGGAATGCTCGAAAGGGAGAGAAAAAGCCCTTCATGCCAGTCTCGGGGCGGTCAGAGACACCAGCAGTCATCTCTAACGACCCTGAACCCATGCAAATAGGCGCCGTGAGAGGCCGATTGTCCAATACAGAACGGGAGAACCGAAGAAAAAACCACTTATGTATGTATTGTGGTTCTTCCGAGCATTTATTGGCAACATGTCCTAAAAAACCCGTCAAGCGTGCGGGAAACGCCAAAACTCGACATTAGCAGGAGTCCCTATGTCGAGTGTTTCATCGGACTCCAGTACCATTCCTAAACATGCACCTGTAATAGTACAGGTGACGTTACATTGTGATGAGCGAGAAGTGGTTTCCAAGGCCATGGTTGATTCTGGCGCCACCAGCAATTATATAGACATCACCTATGCCAAGAACCGTTCCTTACCCCTAGTAAACAAAAAAAAACCTGAAACGGTGAATACCGTGGACGGATCTGTGTTAACTTCTGGTATGGTAACCCAGGAGACGGTACCTGTTCGGATGACGTTATCAAATAACCATTCAGAAGAAATCGTCTTCGATGTTATTGCTGCTCCGCAGTACGAGATCATACTTGGTCTTGCATGGTTAACCCTTCACAATCCTACTGTTGACTGGGTTTCGGGATCGCTCCAATATCCTTCGACTCATTGCAACGAACATTGCTTTTCCAGTCAGGAGGTGTCAAATAAACAACACATATTGGCCTCTGTGGTGGAGGATTCTGCTATCAGCGTTGTACATCAATGCGACAATATCATACCATGCGAATACGCTGATTATGCTGATGTCTTTGATAAAGGCCAGGCAGAACAATTACCTCCTCATCGACAGTACGACTGTCCTATCGAACTGATTCCGGGTGCCAAAATTCCTACAGGCCGTGTTTATTCTTTAACACCTAAAGAAGATGTCGTGTTAAAGGAATACATTGACAAGGCGCTAGCCATGGGCTTTATACGACCCTCGCAATCTCCTGCTGCATCTCCTCTATTCTTTGTTCCTAAGAAAGAGGGAGACCTCAGACCCTGCATTGATTACAGGGCACTTAATGATATCACCATCAAAAACCAATACCCCTTACCGCTAATAAACGTGCTGTTGGATCAGTTAGGCACTTCCAGCTACTTCACCAAACTGGACTTGCGAGGTGCATACAATTTGGTTCGCATTCGTGAAGGCGACGAATGGAAGACCGCTTTTAAGACATGGTATGGTCTTTACGAATATTTGGTGATGCCTTTTGGTCTGTGCAATGCTCCCGCCACATTTCAATTCTTCATGAATGATATATTCAGAGACATCATGGACCGATTTGTGGTTGTCTATCTGGACGACATTTTGATTTACTCCTCATCTCTATCGGAACACGTCAGACATGTTTCTACAGTCCTACAAAGACTTAGGGAGAACCACCTCTATGTGAAAGCCGAAAAATGTGTCTTTCATTCGCAGGAAGTGGAATTCCTTGGTTACGACATTACCAATCTAGGTGCTCGAATGAGTCGTTCCAAGGTAAAGGCCGTCTTGAATTGGCCAGTTCCACATAACGTCAAATCGCTACAGTCTTTCTTGGGCTTTGCGAATTTCTATCGCAGATTCATCCATTCCTTTTCCAAAACAGTAGCTCCTTTGACGGCTTTAACTAGTTCCAAAGTACCTTTCTGTTGGAACCAACATGCCCAAGCAGCATTCGAAAAACTGAAGGAAGCATTTACCACTGCACCCGTGCTTCAACATCCGGATCCTGATCGCCAGTTTGTCGTTGAAGCGGATGCATCCAGTGTCGCTATTGGCGCAGTGCTCTCACAAGTCTGCACAGAAACCAAGGAGGAACACCCAGTGGCTTTCTTCTCTCGTAAACTCACCTCATATGAACGGAACTACACCGTTACTGAACGGGAACTACTGGCTATCAAAGATGCCTTCCGAGAATGGCGTCATCATCTTCTTGGGGCCAAACAACAGGTGTTGGTGTACTCTGACCATAGAAATCTCCAAGCATTCAAATCCATGAAATGCCTTACGGCCCGTCAGGCCAGATGGCATGTCTTTTTTGCCCAATACGATTTCCAGGTCACCTATCGTCCTGCCCGAGAACATGTTAAGTCGGACGCTTTGTCCCGTATGAGTAAAGAGGCGCAGGAAGAAAAACAAGTACAGATCCAGCTGTTGGCAGATCATGTGATTTGTGGTTGTTCGGTTCAACCATCCTTAAAAACCGAAATACAAGAGTGGGTAAAAAATAATCCACAAGTAGTCCAGGATATGAATCTAGACGTGCATAACGGTTTACCATTCACACAGGGGGTGCTTTATCTATCAACTCCTTCAATGCGGGATAAAGCCCTCAAATGGAATCATGATTCCTTGATTGCAGCCCATCCTGGACAGAAGAAAACACTGGACCTGCTCAAAAGGTGGTGCTGGTGGCCATCCATGGCAAAAGACGTTATAAACTACGTATCTTCTTGTTCTGTATGTATCCAATGTAAAAATACTCCTGGTAAACCAGTGGGCTTACTCCAATCCCTGCCTGTCCCTACCAAACCATGGGACATGATATCTATGGACTTTGTGGTGGAACTCCCCCCAAATCAAGGATATGATACCCTATGGGTCGTAGTGGATTATTTCACTAAATTGGCCCTATTTATTCCTTGTATTGGTTTACCAACTGCTACTGTTCTGGCTGATCTATTCATCCAACATATATTCCGTTTCTTTGGTCTACCATCAGTAATCATTACTGACAGGGGCTCGCAGTTTGCGTCACGCTTTTGGAGAGCCTTAACATCTGCATTACTAATTGATGATAGAATGTCCAGCGCTTATCATCCTCAAACCGACGGACAGACCGAAAGGGTCAATTGTACTATGGAACAATATCTGCGGTGTCTGTGTTTGCAATACCAATCGGATTGGCTCACGGTACTGCCGGCGGCTGAATTCGCCTATAACAACTCTTATCATAGTGCCATAGGCACTTCACCGTTCTATGCTCTCTATGGGCAACACCCCCGATCAATACCTCTAGACTCCGGTCTATCCCTGGACACGCCTGCCGCAGGCCGTACGCTTCGTGATCTGAAGAGATTACAAAGAAAGGTGAAGCAGCATTTGGAGCTGGCCAAACGACGTGACAAGTTCTATGCCGATGCTCATAGGGTGTCCGCACCTGTCTATAAGGCTGGGATGAAAGTCTGGCTATCCACTAAGAACTTAAGAATTCCGGGCAAAAAGAAATTGTTGCCTAGATTCATCGGTCCGTATGTTGTGCTCCATGTTCTTAATCCTGCTGCTGTACGTCTGGCTTTGCCACAACGATGGCGGGTGCATCCTGTATTCCACGTCTCGCTCATCAAGCCTTTCTCTGACACTACTAGACTGCCGGTACGGCCTGTTGCTATTTCTGTGCGGGGGTCTGATGAATACGAGGTACAAGACATACTGGATATGAAACTCCGTTCTGGTAGACCATTTTATCTGGTGGACTGGAAGGGCTATGGACCCGAAGATAGGTCCTGGGAACCTCTTTCCAACATTCATGCTCCTGCTTTATTGAAGCGCTTCCACACAAGAAGGGGAGAGGTTGTCCCTTTGGGGGATGGCACTGTCATGCATGCTGGACGCTACGCTCGTAGAACAGCTAGACCGTTCTACTCCAAATGGAGGCTATTCGATACGTTACCGGGAAAACGACGTTTACACTTTTCACGTCGCTAACTTCACGTGACTTTTGCTTCGTCACGTGAACTACGGTATCACGTATTTAAGCAGCGTAGAAACTTCACTCGCTGCTTCTGATCGTCTCTATTGGCGTCGTGTAGCTGAACCTCTGATCTACATCCTGGTATATTCCTACAGCTACTTTTGGTCCTTCGATAGCGTGTGTTCCGCTACTGGACGCTACGCTCGTAGAACAGCTAGACCGTTCTACTCCAAATGGAGGCTATTCGATACGTTACCGGGAAAACGACGTTTACACTTTTCACGTCGCTAACTTCACGTGACTTTTGCTTCGTCACGTGAACTACGGTATCACGTATTTAAGCAGCGTAGAAACTTCACTCGCTGCTTCTGATCGTCTCTATTGGCGTCGTGTAGCTGAACCTCTGATCTACATCCTGGTATATTCCTACAGCTACTTTTGGTCCTTCGATAGCGTGTGTTCCGCCACACGCTGATTCCTGGAGCTATCCCTTCGCGTGCTTTTCCACACGCGCTCTTCGTCTGCAAGTGCGGCCGGCCCAGGCTGCGTGAATCCTGCCCGCGTGTAAAATCCACACGCGCTCTTTGTCTTCATACGCGGCTGGCCAAGGCTGCGTAAAACCTGCCCGCGTGTAACATCCACACGCGCTCTTCGTCTTCAAGTGCGGCCGGCCCAGGCTGCGTGAATCCTGCCCGCGTGTAAAGTCCACACGCGCTCTTTGTCTTCATACGCGGCTGGCCAAGGCTGCGTAAAACCTGCCCGCGTGTAACAGCCACACGCGCTCTTCGTCTTCAAGTGCGGCCGGCCCAGGCTGCGTGAATCCTGCCCGCGTGTAAAGTCCACACGCGCTCTTTGTCTTCATACGCGGCTGGCCAAGGCTGCGTAAATCCTGCCCGCGTGTAACATCCACACGCGCTCTTCGTCTTCAAGTGCGGCCGGCCCAGGCTGCGTGAATCCTGCCCGCGTGTAAAATCCACACGCGCTCTTCGTCTTCAAGTGCGGCTGGCCAAGGCTGCGCGAACCCTGCCCGCGTGTAAATCCACACGCGCACGTTGTCTTCACACGCGGCTGGCCCAGGCTGCGCGATTCCTGCCCGCGTGTAAATCCACACGCTCACGTTGTCTTCAAACACTATTTTTCTTCTAACTCCTGCATCTGTGGAATTAACAGAAGGATTGATCCCTAAGTGGGAAGGAAGCCTTTCAAGGATTATTGGAAGTGACTTTGAACTGAACTTTGGACGCTATCCTGTGGTGAATTCAACCCGTATCTAGCGTGAGCCTCGTTCCGTCCGGGATAAGTCTCCCTTACTAATTTTCCCTTCCCTGTCGTTTTGTTCTTCATTTCAAATCCATCAAGAGACTTCTGGATTGTTCTACCCAGAGATACAGGTCAGTGTGATCATTCCTGTCATTATCTAACTCATCATACTCAGGTTGGAGCAGTTATTCATGATACTTTAATTTGTCCTAGGCTGGATTACTATAACTTACCCACGCCCTTTCCAGTGATCCATCGCTCTGCCTGTTTTATCAGTCAGAGGGTTGTATCATTTGGAAGGTCTTTGTTGACTTCACGACTATCAAGTCGGGTGAACAGGGATCCGGAAGACCCTACCTCCTGTATCCTTTTGAATATTGTATCCTTTTCGGTTGATACTTTGGTGCATTCTGACAATGGAGCTGAAAATTGCGCCCATGTCATAGATGAAAAAATGTAATAAGCTTGCAGCCAATGGACACCCTTGCTTTAGGCCTCTCAAGGTATCAATAGAGGCAGATAGTAAGCTTTCAAGCGTTAGGCGTACCTGCATTGTGGTGTTAGAATGCAATAGCATCAACATATTCACTAAGGAGTTTGGGCAATTATATCTATTTAGTTTTTTGTGAAGCAATGCCCGGTCAATAGAATTGAACGCAGCCCGAAGATCTATGAATGCTAAGCACAATGACTGGCCCCTGGCAGCATAATGCATTTTGATTAAATTTAGGCACATTATATTTGGGATAGTACCCAAACCTGAGACAAAGCCAGATTGAAAGCTGTCTCTTACTTGTGCCGACATGGTCCACGCATTAAATCTTTTCAATAGCAGTCTACCAAAGATTTTACCTGGTACATCAAGAAGGGAGATTGGCCGATAGCTACTAGGTGCCTGCCGATCCCCCTTCGTGAATATCGGGACAGTCTGGAATGCGTCCAAGTTTCAGGGATAGCCTGGGCTACATTGACTGCAGTAAAGATGTTATACAATATTGATGCCCATAATTCCGGGTGCAGCTTTAGAGTATAATTCGATAAACCATCAGGCCCAGCTGCTTTAGAGTTAGATGAAGTTTTAATGAGAGTACAAATATCCTCATAATCAAAATCAAGTTTAAATTGACCATTCAAAACAATGGGTTGAAAAGGGGCTGCACCTTCTGGAACTGAATATAAGTCAAGAAAATGCTGTGTCCAAGCTTGTTCTGACACAGCATTTGATTGTGCTGCAAGTTGTGAAGACCCTGTAGCACAATTAATGAAAGCCCACATTTTAGCAGTGTTTTTAGTTGCTAATATGGACAGCATTCCTGCACCATCTTGTTGGAACAGAATTACGCGATGACTTTTTGCCCAGTTAGTATATTTTGACTTTATTTTCGCAATCAACAGAACTCTGACAGCCGGAGGATACTTCATAGCCAATCTCAACTGGGCACGTTTTTCGGTTTTCTTTGTCCTCATAACTTGGTCAAATATATGCGGATGTATAGTTTTTGATCTGGCCTTAGTTCTTGTATCATGAAAGAGGTGCATAGTATTACTATATTGAATACACGGGTCGTTCATAATACTAGAGTTTTGCTCAGTTGTTTCTGATAGATATTGGTTAAATTTATAGACAGCATCCTCAGACCATCATAGTCTATTACATCCCGGGTTCACAATTAAGACTCCTTGGGGCTGGACACTTTGTTGAATTGTGGTGATGTTTTTCTGCGACCATTTCATTGATAAAATATTATGGTCACTTTGTTTAGTGTCAATGATTTCAAAATTCTCAATCGAGGGCAGTAGAGAGGTACTAACAAAAATTTAATCAATCACTGATTCCAGATGACCATTACGCCATGTGGCCCTCGGGGGTATGTCTTCTTTGAATATGCCATTAAGCATATGTAAACCACACGCTTTGGTCAACCCAAGCCATCTATATACCCGACCTTTAAGAGATTGGTTTTTCCCAAAGATTAAGTTAACATTTAGGTCACCAGCAAGAATCAAATGTGTAACTGAGTGCTCCAGAGCAACCATATCCAAAAGCATTATGACATCATCAAAGAAAACATTATCACTTATGGCAGCAGTGTTCCAGTATATGTTAAGGACAGCATAACATACATCGTGAACCCTAACCTTTACCAGAAGCATATGTTTATTTGGGGCTGCCCAGAATTCCGATGACACACCCTTTCGAATTTTAGTAGCTATAAGAAGCCCAGCCGATGGTCTGCCCATTATCGGCTTATAGGCCGAATTGATGTGAATGCAAAATCCATTCCAAACTGGAGGATCAATAAGCCAGGTCTCTTGTAAAAGAATTAAATCATACAATCCTAAGTGATTCAAATCATTATTAAGGAGATGAATATACCCTCTAGTGTTCCAACTTAAGATTGATATTTGCAATTGCATATGGTCCCGTACTAGTTATGCTTGTTCTTGGGTACATTTACATGAGCAAGTGGTACTTCTTGGGGAGTTAACCTTTCCCTTCTGGGGGACTGGATGATCCAACTGATTTTTCAAAACCGGGGTAGGTTTGTTATTTTCGGCAATAAGTTCAAATCCCAGGTTAAAGAGATGAGTTTTTACAGACCAGATGAGATTTTGGACGACCCGAGAGGTCAACCATAATCTCACAGTGTTCTGGTCTCAAGATTCTGGTCATTCACAAATTCTACATACTCAATATCAGCCGAGTTAATGTCTTCCAACTGTACAATTTCAGAAAATATGGCCATAATGGATCTTCTGTCATGATTGTATTGCTTGCAGGGTAGTATTCTGCAAGCCAGAATCAATGAGTATGGTGCCAATCTTTTCTTCACCGATGGGTTTATCTGTTGACCTAAATCACTCTGGGGTCGACCATGAGGAACTCTTGGTAATTCACTTTTTGTTTTTACCTGAATTTGTTTTAGGGCAGTTTCAATTAACCTCATCATTTCTGCTGTTAAGTCCATCCCGTGGGTATAGGGGGTTTGAGGGAGAGATTTCTGAGACTGCCCTTCCCTCAGGTCAATAGACACTCTGTCTAAGCCAGAGGTGTATATAACAGGCTTTTTTTGAGAAGACACACTCATTTGTGTTTCTTTTAGTCTGGATTGGGGATAATCCAGAGTCTGAGCGCTAGAGTTATCAAAGGACACTCTTCTGTCTTGTTCCCCTAAAGTGTTTAGAGCAGGACATTTTGGATCTCTCCCCACTGATCTTGTCAATGTCTGGTTAGAGATATATGCGTCAACTGCTGTTCTGAGTTCCAGTCTGTGTGCCTGAAGGGCATCTTCATTTCTAGACTCTGTTATACTAACTTTAGTATTATCAAAAAGAGACAATGATGCTCGCTTATTTGCTTTTTTCAATATCGCAGCACTATGCAAGTCCACTTCTTTCAACAATGCATTCAGAGGGGCATAATCTGGTGGAACAGATACAGTGTCAGGATGTATTGATTTGCCATGCATCTGCTTGTTATATTTTTTCCTTATGGCTTCAGATGCTACCATAGCACTTTTTTCCCTTTTAGGAAGTGTGAGAGCCTTAAAAAACTGCTTAGAGCTTGAATTCGTTACCACTTTAGGGGCACTTAGATTTTTTGTTAACTTCTCTTTCTGTGTGTTGTTATTTTTCCTACCATTAGCAGGAGTGAAGATGGTATACACTTTTTTTTTTATTGTCGTTATTGAGGTGTTTGGACTAACCATCGGAACCTCATCAGGTTCATTCTCAGAATCACAATTCTGTATAAAGTTCTCATTCGGTATATTTTCGAGAATAATCTCCTCGATCAAGGAATACAGGCAGCGGGAATGTTAGTTTTATTTACCAATGATTTTGTAACTGTCATCAATAGCGGAGGCTTGCCACTGAGATGGGCCTTTGCCGTGATGTCTTTATAAAAAGTGCGAATATCCGCATCCTTTAGAGCCTTTTGACATCCAGCCATGGATTTCTTATTAGGCGTGGATGCAAGATGAGCGCTGGCTCGCGAGGAGCTCTTTGATGGAGTCATAACTAACGCTCTCAATAAAGGGGGCGAGTTTATACCAGGCTGAAGAGGATTCCTCTTAGATGAGCGTAATTGCATTCCTCACTGCAATCACAGAACGCTTGTACCGCAGCACCTGTTATGCCTCTCTGCCGCAACACTGCGGCGAAGAGGCAAAGAGGTACTTCCGGTACTTCGCCTGGTGCGCGCGATCCCCAAATTTATCCTCTTCCTGAGGAAGGGGGGCGGAGCCACTGGTAGTAACACCGTAGAACGGGTAAAAATGCACGTTCAGAGAAGTAATGAATGCACAGCGTCCGGACAGCGTGGGAGGCAAAGAGGTACTTCCGGTACTTCGCCATTCCATGAATACGTGTTGTTCGCGTGCATGTGGGCGTTCCATGTATTTCCCAGCAGTACTTCCCTAGTGACACCCTCATTTTCACGCGTTGTTCCCCATTCCGCGTGTTCCGACCCTTTTTGGTGTGTGCGCTACACGTGCGCTTTCGCTGTGCGCATCGCGCACAGCGTTCGGATGTCGCAGTAAAATGTGCACCACGTGCGATTTTGCCGCAGCTCCCAGGAAAAACATGTGCACAGATTTCCATGAATTGCTTGTGCCACCGATTTCGGTGCACAATTATCCCATGAATCGGCCCCCTTGAATCATGACATTTACACAGAAGCTTTCCACTGTAAGACAAAAACAGTGTGACTGAAAAAGGCCCCTCTGCCATCCCCATAGTGTCTAACCCAACATGTGGTCCCCTTTCACCCTCCCCTCATCATCCCTGATGTGAAACCTCACCTTTCCCTCCTCTAAAAATAATTGTAAGCACTTTTCTTTTTTCCAATTCTGCGATGACTCGCCTTGATTGAAAAAGAAAAACTGGCAGATTTTCATTTCCGAAAAGGCTCACTGCTGCAATGCACCACGGTAGATGTCTTTTTTTGCACTGCGGGCACCACCTCTTATTTGGGGTGCACAGGCGTTTTCAAAGCATGCACTTTTATATGTATGGCAAAATTAATGTGCTTTGCCCCCAAAACAACTTTATTCTATGCATAATCACTTTGGACCAGTTTGAAGAATTTGTCCCACATTTTCCACTTCGGGGGTTGCACGTGCCTGGTAACTATTTTGGAACAAATCAGTCAGGTCCGTCCAGTGAGCCGGAGGTCATAAGCAACAGAATGCTCACAAAAGTCAATGGTTGATAGTGTTCACCTTAACTACTTACAGGGCGCCAAACCTATAGTATTCATTTTTCAAACGTCTAATGTGGAAATTACTGAAAGGGATAAGGACATGGACTGGTTGTTTGTTAAAAAAGACCCACAGTCGATTCACTTCCTTTGCTGTAATTGAGCATGTTAACCTCTGGCTTGGAGGATGTGGCAAACATCTGCAAATCTAGATGCAATGGCTGCGGTTTCAGCGATGGCCTCACTGTACGCATAAATCTCTCCGGCGCTTCTCTCCTTTCGTTGTTGTTGCACATCTGGAAGGCTCGTCATGTGCAGCTCTGTCAAAAGCCTGAGAGCTGCTCTTGCAAATGCAGTGTCACGTTTCCTCTGAGTCTGAGCCCTTCCAAAAATACATGTGCAGCAGAGCGAATTCATACAGTGCTTCCCTGCTTGCATGGCTTAAGGAAACAGACTGTTTAAGGACTCTTAAAGGGAAGGAACACACGCGCACACACACACACACAAATACACGCGCGCACACACACACTTTCTCTCTCATTCATGATCTTGCTGTTTCTCTCTCTTAACGGGCCTCCTTTCTTCCCTCTAAAGAAATACAAAGCTTTGGACAAAAAACGTTAGAAAACAACGGTGAAGGGATTTCATACCTATATTGAACAATCTAAAGAAATCTAAAATGTACCAGTTTTGATTGTAAGCACGACCATAACTCAACCCCCTGGCTCCCACTAATTTTAGAGAGAGCTGGGATTGTTCAATGCAGTGTTGGCGCATATGATGGAGCCTCCCTTCTACAGCAGGACACGCTCACATTTCTGGGTTGCCTTCCTTCTTTGGAGCTAGCCTGCCTTCCCTCATGGCTCGGTCTTCCTGATATGCACAATACCTACTGGCGCTTTGCTATCCAAAGACAGCATTCGCTGTTCCAAACATGAATGCTGACCATTTGGAAATTGGCATACCACATGCATGTATATGACACCAAAAGAATTTGTAACTAATCAGCGCCTTGGCTACTGACTAATCAGTTGCATCCCTTAACTACTAATTAGTTGCATGCATTCATTACTAATTATTTGCACACCTTTGCTACTAATTAGTTGCATGTCTTGACTAATCAGTTAGATGCCTTCTCTACTCATTGGATCAACTTTCTTATTTTTATGCCGAGTTCTTTTCAGTCTTCTTTTTGCTAATCATCATTACCCCAAGTAATTTATGGTTTTAATTGCACAACATGCCAATGGAAACCACATCTCCAGTTTCCAATTTGCCAATTTTTTGATTTTAATTTAGTCCATTGGCCTTTGCAAATTAACTATGAAGTCAGTGAGCCTCATTACAAGTTTGCCGGTCTGGGAACTACGGTACCGGTAAGCTTGCCGGTACCATAGTTCCCGAACTGGCAAACTACGAGTTGTGCTTGTGGGTGCCTTTCTGCCTGCCAGGTGTTACCTGGCGGGCAGACAGGCACCCGCGAGCACAGCATGTCGGATGTACTGGCACCGTTTATAACGGTGCTGGTGCATCCAACCTCCCCATTCCCATTGAGCTCTATGGGGCTCAGACGGTAATGGGGAGCATTCCGTTCTGGCGCCTGCGAATGGGCAATTACCGGGTCCAGCAGGGGCGTAATGACCCGGTAACTGCCCATTCACGGGTGCCGGAAAAATTTCAGAAGTATGGCAGCAGCCTGGTGGTTTTACCAGGAAGGCTACTGCCAAACTTTTAATGAGGCCCAGTATCAGAGAAAAGGGAAGAAGGAGAAATCAAGGGCAAAATGAATAGGGTTCAGAAGATTAATAAAAAATATCTACAGCAGGAAGACAAAGGTTTCCGAGAAGTCATATCTGCCCTGATTTTGTTGGTTGTTTTGCTAAGTGAGCAAAAGCTGAGCAAGATGGACAATCCTAAGAAATTCAAGTGGCTTCAGAGGATGTCTCAGGGATTATCCACGTGACTGCTTCATAGCTTCCGGTTCTATTTCTACACCCACAATGTTAGCAGATATTGCAAGGACCTACCTGTCTACTCCTTGATAACAGATAAGGCTAAGACGGGGTAGATGCCCAGGTCCTTGGCAATAGAATTCTCTACTGCCTATTGGAAATTCCATAGGATTTACAGAGGTGGAGGGAGAGCCCTGAACATAAGGTCCTTAATCAGTATCATGTCAATGGATGGGGTGCAGAGTAACACTTACATCAAACTGACCCAGGAAGTTGGCAAAAGTCTCATCTCACTGTTTTATTATCAATTGTCTAAAACAGGGAGTTACAACAGACATCAATGGACATTCGCTCTAGCACTCAGCGCAAATCACATAAAAATACATTTATATTGCAGAAATTCTTCATACATGACGTCATACTACGTGGCAAATATGGAACACCTATGGGGTCTTGTGGTTGGGTCAAGGGGAACATCTAAGTATACTTTCTATATAGAAATGGATTGTGATTGGGTCTCCATAGTCAGGTGGACAACTTATGCCCACCCCTAGTACAAGTCATCGTCAGCACTTACTAATTACACAAGAATCCTATTGGTTCTTAAACTATTAGGCCCTTCGTTACATGGCCCTCTACAATTTGTTGGCACACTTGTGCCATGTCTGGAATATTTGGCTCCTTAGCAGCACGTAAACTCATTCAAGGGTGCTGGGAGGTGGACATGTCTTTACTTCCCACCCAAGTAGCCCCACATCACTCATTGCCTATGCCTTCTGTCATGCAGACTGTCTTTGAACTTGGCCTTGCAGCAGATTATCTTCTTTTGGGAATAAAAGGGAGTACAGGCACATGCTTATCACAGTTCTGGTCTGCATGTCCAACTCCTATTCCCATCCTTGGCTCAGGTGACAGGAGACCATATTTCAGCTTGTTTTCTAGCATTTAATTGTCTTGAATTAATAAACTTGGCACTCATCTGTTCCTTCTTTGCACCTTTACATGAGATGATTCAGCACCTCACAATTTTTGTTCATCATGGATAGATAACCAGTTCTTAGCTGATTCAGCTTTGTTACCAGGTCAAACAGCTTCACCCTTCAAGTCCGCGATCTCCAGCTAATTCTTTGCTGTGACACGCATAGCTCTCGATCCATCTTTCTCTCTGGGTTTGAACTTACTAAAATTTGTGGCACCGATGTCCAGACACTATACAATGACGGCACCTCCTGCAGTCTATTAACTACGTATAGATAGCCTTTATGATTACTTGGTCTACATGCTTTGCTGCATATGCACAGTCATTAAACTGTTTTCATTTTCTGCAGTGCTACCCACACACGCAATCTTCATTTCTGCATGCAGATGTTCACTTGATTCCTTATTTTGTCATCAGTTTCTATAAGGTTCATACATTCTCTTCTTCAGCCACTCTTCTTAGTGCATCACCCTCACTTCTTGTGATGTCACCAGCTTCTCTTTCTCTTGTTCTCATATTCCTTCAGGAATCTCCTCCAAAGAGATTGTCATCTCTATGGGGATACATCAGATAAGGTTTTCTTAATGGGTACCTTTTCTAAAACACTTGTCGCAGTATGGTCACAACTACTGATGTTAAGCATGGTGCAGTTTCAGCCTTCCAACAAACAGACAGTAGGGGGGTGGGACTTCCTGTAAAGGTATTCAGCTTCTCCTCGTCACTCCCCCCCCTCTGGTTGATTCATTGACCACACCTTCACCAGTCTCCACATCTTGAGACCTTCTCTTGAAAGAGTGCTTCTTCGGAGTCTAGCTCTTCATCACTCTTTTCAGGGAGCCGGCTGATTTGACATGTTCGTCCACACTCCAGGTCATTGAACTTCATTGTCCATTTGAACAACAATAGACCCATTGTCTCATGTACGTCTTGTGGTTCTTTGGATACAGGAACTTTGTTCCTTCAGGTGGGAAAATATTGGCCTTTATGTATTCTCTGATTTCTTCATCGGTCCATTTTTTTGGTCCAAATCTTGATTCAATGTCAATCATGATTGTCATTCCCACTGCTTTTTGGCTGTCTTCTTGCACTGTGCCATTATTATACTGATCACACCGAATCCAAACATCACCATCACCAATATCGCTCCATGAAGATTGAAGATGTTAACAATCCACTATGGAACCCATGAGAAGATAGATGCAAACCAACGGTTGTCTGCAACATCCTCTGTCTCGTCTTCCATCTTGTTGTGCAGGTTCGTCAGCAACATTATGGCCTATGTCAAGGTCCCATTTTTGTCATCCTGAGAAGGTATGAATGTGCAATGTGATGGCCCGACTTTGGCGCAAACTCCTCCTTGCAACGCTGTAATCATATCTAGAACATATCTGTTCTGGAGGATGATTAGTCATATGGTCCTCAACGCTTCCTTGATAGCATTGAATCCTTTTATGGTGGTGTTGATTGTCTGCAGAAGCTCCCAACGAGTGATTTGTAACCACTTTGCATTCGCCAGCGTCTGGATGCCAGGCATAAAGATAGTCGTGAAGATTGAAGCAGTCTTGCTGCAGAACCTGTGCTCATATGGAATAGCAACAAAGGCTTCTATTGATTTTGCTGAGAAATAATTCTCCATCTTTGTTTGATTGAAGAATTCAAGCAATCTTCTCCTTCTGAAATGGGTATCCACTTTTGGAAATTCACCAATGTTAAGGTCACTCTGAGGAATCACTAATGCTGGAACATAGATGCGTACTAAGGAACTTCGTCCCTTCCCAGTCCTTGGGCAGCCTCATAAAGGCTCTAGACCCACAAGTCCAATATTGATCAATTAGGACGGCTGTCCCTGCTCCCATCCTGGAGACAACTGTAGTCTTGCAACCTATGTTATTTCACGTGCTTCTTTCCTTCTCTTCGGAAACACAGTGTCGTATTTGTCAGTGGAATCACAGCCATTGGACCTGATTCGTCGCCAACAGTTTGGCATGTTCGGCCCATGACTTCAAACATGCATCATTTACTTTCTGCACTTCTTGTACATATTCTTGCTTCAATAAATGAGCTGCACAGGACATCAATCCTTCTTTCCATCCTTTCTTGGACTTTATTCGCCCATAGACTAGCATCTGAATTCTTTCCCAGCATCCAGGCATCCAATCTATTTCGGTTTTATCAGGACAATACGTTCTCTTCATTTCTTTTACAACTACTTTATCCTGTCCTGCCCTAGGATAAGTGAGCATCTTGTTCTTCCATTCAGGCTCCTTTTCCGTCTGTGTAGTCTTGAAATAATCATCCTAGAATGGAAATTCCATTTTGATCTCCATCGCAGAGTGACCCAATGTCCTTGGAACTGTCCTCAAGTCATGCATGCAGCAAGGTGAACAAGACATCTGGCATTGTGTTCTGGAACTTCTCTGGAGATGAAAGATTGGGGAGCATTCATGGCACAGGGTATGAGCTCACAAACGTAGCAACTCTCTTTAGATGTTCTTTCCCCTACACTTTTCATGTGCTGATACCACATGTTGTGACCCAAGTGTGCTTACACTATCCAAGTATGCATTTATTCCCTCATTATCATCCTCCATGCTTCTCTTGTGTCTTCCTAACAGAATGGTTGCAGCTCATTAAAACAACTCTAAAGCAGCTTCTCTACGGGAAGAAAACACAAGGGGGTTTGGCTCATCTGTAATGGACAAATCAACAGCAGTTCTTGGAGTGGGGAGGATTAAAGGGACATCTGCCTTATTCCGATCAATGAAAGAGAAAAGGCAAATCAGGAGAAACAGAAAGACACAAAGCATAATTGTGCATATGTATATCACAAACCGACATATTAATCCCCACCACTTGTGCCGTTCTGGAATTTCTTGGCCTTGCTAATTCTCTAAAATCGTGTTTACCTCATTATTCCTCATGTCTACTGTGATCATTTAATGAAAAAGAAACACCTTTACTTCTATAGTTGCAATGAATCTGGCAGCTGCAGTATTTCTTCTACTGTCTCTACAAGCATCCTTCTGATTACAGGGCCAGGATGCTGTAAAAAAGTGCAAAAAACAATGTCTTTTCATGAGAAGAGCAGGATAAGCTTGAATGATAAACACAAAAACAGCAAGAACAAGTCTGTGAGCATCTCCATTTGTTAGGACCATAGATTCAACCAAATAGATACTCAGTGAGAAACGAGTTGGGTATTCCTCTCGTTTTCTAGTTGTTGAATTCTAAGTCGAGATTAGGCATATTTGTGACACATCAATAACTTTCTAAAGTTAATTTTCAAAGATTCCTGTTACTCTCGGCACAAGATGCACACCTTATATAATATCTATAAGGAGAGTCAAAGGCGAGTCACAGGCCAAAAGCAAATCTGCATTTATTAATTAGTACATTTATCGTCCTTCTTCCTCGTCATTGATTAAGTCTGCACACGCTGAAATTCTTCTTCTTGTCTTGCTTCTAAACTGACAGTTGGGGGTGGTGCGGTCTTGCCTGTGTACAATTTTACATCATTCAAGCGAAGCCAAGCCCGTCTGCCTTGGACTTTTACTGCTGAGGTAGTGACATTTTCAGCACAAAAGGGACCATTAAATCATGCCATTTTCTGGTAAAGTTTCTGATTAATACTGTATCTCTGAAAAACAATTCAGGTGCTGATAATAGTTCAATTGATTTGGTTGCTGAATGGATTTTGTCTGTGTTCTGAGACCGACCACCTGGCACTTGAGTTGTTCTGAAATCAGAGAGATGCTAGACGTCATACATGCAAATATTAATTTAATTAATTTGCTAACATGTTTGCAGTACTCAGGGCATCAGTTCTACTCCCTGATGAAGGTATAATAGGTGTTCATATTCGCTTCTCTGTTACTAGTTCATGGGGGGTGAGGTGATTGTCTGAACCAGGCTGATTCATTAGGGCATATAAAGCTAAGGGCAGGCAGTATAGCCATCCCTTTTTCAAAGTTAGCTTGAACTTGGCAATCGATTCTTTAGGGAGACCATTGAGTCTCTCACATATTCTATTTGCTTGAGGTTGACAAGCAAAAGAAAATGTATGCTTAATATTTAATAGAAGCCCTATCTGTTCAAATACTTCATTGACAAAACATGGCCCATTATCAGATCTCAGCACTTCACACACACCCCATCTTGGAAAGAATTTGCGCACTAGAAACGTTGCTGTGCAAGTGGCATCAGCGTGTGTACATGGACCTGCCTCAATCCACCTGGAGAAGGGACACAACGCCACTATCAGATACCTGTATCCCCTACACACCTGCAGCATATCAACATAGTCAATATGTAAATGCTGAAAAGGACCATTCAGTCGAGGAATTACTTCTCTAATTGTTCTCAGTGTATGCCCAGTGATAAACATTTGACATACGATGCAGTTTACCACATAAAATTAAATGTGTTCGAACAGGTTTTCAATAAACCAGTCTTCCGCAATTGTTGCAGAAACTTTCCCTAGTTACATACATAGGGATAATGCAGCTGTTCAAGTGTGATCTTTAACAATGCTACTGGCATCACCAGCTTTGCAATGTTGTCCTGATGCCATAATGCTTCTGTGGGGGATAAAGAGCACCCCCTTCACCTCCATGATTCCTGCTCTACCTGTGATGTACTCCCTTGAATCTACTTTAATTGTGTCATCAGTAATTTGTTAAACCCTTCCTGAATCACCATAACCTAGACTACTTTCTCTTTAACATTTGGAGTTTCAAAACATGAAATATTTGGGAAATATGCAACCCTTTTGGCTTCTATGTCTGCAGCCTCATTCCTGCAAGAAATAAAGTCTGTTGGCTTAGTGTGAGCGGCGCATTTAACGATCACTATGGCTACTGGGAGGTGTAGTGTCTTAATAAGCCTGTTGAATAAGGATGCGTGTTGCACTGGAATGCCGTCCGCACAGATGTAGCCTCTCCTTTTCCAATGTGCTAACCCCGCATGTACGGTTGATGTCACATAGGTGCAGTAACTGTACACCATCAGTTCCTGCCCCTCGTGATTGTCAAGCTTAACAATGAGTGCTACCAATTCTGCTGCTTGCGCCGAAGAGTGAGACAGTAGTCTTGCACTTGCTACCACTTTAAACTTGCCATTTGCTCTATGCCTCACTGCAGCTGCGCCAGAATGCCTTACTCCACTAGTTTTGAAGAACCATCAATGAAAAAGAATTTCTCCTCCTGGCAATGCATTCGCTTTGATGCAAGGTATATCATCATAAAATTCAACATAATTTGCACAATCATGCACATGGTCATCCTCTTCATTGGCTCAGCTGTAAGCAAGGCAGGATTCACTATTTTACATTTGACGATTTTGATTGTTGGGTTCAAAATCATTACATCATAAGAAGAAGCTCTCTGAGATGTCAGTGTACCTTTGAGTTTCTCTAAAATGGCAAACAAAGCATGCTCCACAAAAAGAGTTATAGAGCAGCCCATTACAATGCTTGTAGACTTCTCAATTACGAATGCAGTGGCTGTCAAAGACTGTTCACAAGGGAAGCGTCCTTTCATAACTGGGTCTAAAATCCCACTCTAATACGCTAGAGGCTTGTACCCCAATGTGGTCCTCTGTGTAAGTACTGCAGTCATGACTGTCCCATTTGTGTGCGAGAATAGGAAAAACGACTCATAATTGGGAATTCCCAAAACAGGAGTTGTACAAATTGCTTTTATCAACTATTCAAATCCTTCATCCATTTCCTCAGTCCACTCTATTGTGACTTTGTCCACTTGTGCCTTTTTTAAAGCCTGCAAAAGGGATCTTGTCTATGAATTTTAATCAAACACCCAGACACTAACATAAATACATAGGGCCTCATTACGCGTATGGAGGTAGCCATGCCTCTTTTAGCGGCATGGCTACCTCCATACCGGGTACCAGGTCCGGGTCCGGCTTCCAGGAATGAGGAATTACCGGGCCATTCTGACCTTGGAGGGCCCAGTAATTCCCTTTCCCAGGACCCGGACCCGGTACATCCCCATTCCCATTTGAGCCCACTTAGGGCTCAATGGGAACGGAGAGGATGCTAACAATGGGCACGTTAATGACGAGCCCGTTGTTAGCATCCTGGTCTGCTAGCGGTTCCCGCTAAGGACGCCTGGTTTTACCAGACATCCTTTGTGGGACCCGCGAGCAGACCTCATAATGAGGCGGTAGAGGGTTAATGCGCCGGCAGCTCTACCGGTACTGTTAACCCTCTACCGCCTTCCTCGTGATGAGGCCCATAGTCCTAAAAACTGTTGCATCTGTTTTACTTTGTGCGGTTTTGCGTTTTTTATAATTGCCTCAGCCCTTTCGGGTGTTACCTTTTTTCCCTCATGCGAGATCAATTGTCCTATGTATAACACCTCTTCTTGGCTATTGTGCAATTTTTCCTTGTCTACCTTGTATCCCTTGTTTGCTAGGATACTCATTAGCTGAATCAAGTCTTGTCTGCGCTCATCTTCTGTAGTGCTACAAATTAAAATGCCATCTACGTATTGTATCACTGCACTTTTCAAATCAATATTGCCTAGGTCCATCTGGAGGACTCTGTTAAAAATAGATGGAGAATCACAGTACCCTTGGGGCAGTCTAGTATGTTTCAGACGAGTCTGGCGGAAGGTAAATTAAGTCATGTCTTGTGAGTCCTTGTGCAACGGGATTCAGAGAAATGCATTTTTCAAATCAATGACCGTGAAATATCGAGCTTCCACCAGGATACTGCATAGTATTGTTGCCGGGTTAGGACCTAAAGGAAACTCTGCCTCTACAATCTGTTGCATGTCCTATATGAATCTCCACAACCCTCCCTTTGATTTCTTCACAGGATACACAACAGTGTTGCACAATGATTCTGACGGTACCAGAACACCTTGTTCCATCAGTATTGAGATGGTCTTGAATATACCCTCTTCGGCCTCTCAAGACATGGGGCACTGTCTTGATTGAGGTAAAATTGCCCCTGGCTTCAGCTTTATTTTAAATTCTCCTATACCCTTTAATAAACCTACGTCAGAGGGGCCTGTGGTGCAAAGGGTGCTTAGCACCTTGTCGAAGTCTTAAAAAAAGTGCTGGACACCGCCCATTATTGCCATTCTCTGTGGGACTTCCCTTTTCTCTATCCTTATCCAATATGAGATGCTCATGAAGAACACCACTTCATCATCTGTTGGGTCATCTCTAAACATGTAATTGTCAGTTATGTCAGTTAGCCTGTACCCTTCTTCAATAGCTATCACTGTCCTCTATGGTCTACCCTCATCATCATTCCTTCAAGCATTGCCATTTCCCTTCGTACTATGGCTGTTTCTAGCTCTATAGGGATAGTCTGCCCCCCTCTTCGTCCATAGGTATCTGTGTTCTAAACAAGAATGTGTCAGATATTCTCACATTCTTCCCCACTAAGCCAAGTAACCATGTTAATAGAGTACCCACCCCATAAAGGACCACCTCTGGCTCAATTGGAAGGCCTTGCAGAGCCAATTGCCCTGTGAATGCCAGTATAAACTCAGCCACATTTAAATAATGTATTCCAGGAGTAGAACACACTAACCCTTCATCAGTAAATGAAATCGTCATGTTAAGTTTAACCATCAAATCTCTTCCCAAAATGTTAACCGGTGTCTGTCGTGAACACAACAATGGAACAGACAAATCACACTCTCCTGTAGAGACTGGCAATTCATCAGTAAAAGGAACTCGACTTGTAGCTCTAGAGAACCCTTGCAAATGTATGGCAATTCCTGACATTGGGTATTTTCCCTCTTGTATGCACAAACGTGTAGCCCCAGCGTCTACTAAAAAAGAAAAAGATTTGCCTCCCATAAAGCCACATCAACCCTTGGTTCCTCTTGGGGGTCTGGTGTCACAGATAGTACTGAACACATCAAGTCACCCTGTGAGCTGTCCCATTGTGGGTATATACACACTCCTGTACTTGTGAAAGGATTCCCTCCCACTACAGTGGCACCTCCTATTGTTGGTGTCAATAGTTGTCCTGTGTTTGCATACTGTTGTGTCTGCATGGGGCCGTGTTGCGATTGCCCTTTTGGTGGATTCATTTGCACTGGCTGTGGTTGCTGTATCTGTTGCCTTTGCGGTGCTTTTGTCTGATATACTGTCTGATCCTGGTCAAACCCTTCCCTAGGTCGTGTGCTATATGGTGGAGAAAAAGCTGTTCCTCCTCTTGAGAATTGGCCATTCTGTACATTCCCTTTGTTCCCACATGAGCGTGCAATGTGACCTGTCATCCCATAAGTCCAACATATGGGGGGAGACCGTCTGACTAGCCCCCCTTGGTTAAATCCTCTTTGCACATTCTGATTCTCATTTTGCACATTTTGAAACCCACCTTGATTGTTTTGAAATCCACCCCTTCCTCTATATCCCATACCTCTGCCTCATGGCATGAACACATTTCCTCCTTGGTCCATCGAGGGCTGATTATTCGCCTACGATGTACCCACTGCTTGCTGCATTCCCAGCCCTTCTCCGCTTGTCAATACCACCCCTTCTGTGGCATACTTTGACAATTTGTTCTGAACTAATTGCGCTTCCTCAGTTTTCCTAGCCTCATCTTTCTTCTTGTTTTTCTCCTGCAATAGCCAACACTATTGCCAGCAGTATCTCAGCCCATGGTTTGGCTACCATCCCCACCAATTTCTTCATTTGTCTCTGAACTGGCTCAGGCAACCCTTGACATAAAATGTGGTAAAATAATGCCACTGTTTTTTCCCACTGCTTTTTCATTTCAAGAGTTCAACGCTCTTGAAAGTCCTGAATGTAAGAATAGGGTCTTCATCTTCTTTCATTTTGCGTATCGTAATTGCACCCATATCTAATGTGTCAGGATATTGCACTCTGAGAGCCCTACTCACGTCTGCCCTACAATTATTAAATGGCGCTCCGTCGTGCGCTGTGTTCTATGCTGTCACAAGTGAATAGCCTGTTCTCCATATCCCATTAGCTCTTTCCTCTAGAATGGCTGCCAAAAGACCCTCAATGTCTCCAATGGCAAATGTAGTTCCTCCTGTCACTTTTACTAATTTGTAAATCCATTTTCCCGTGCCCAATGTCAAATTCAGGAGTTTGTATCTCAGATTATTCTTATCTATCTGCAGCCATCAAATATGCTGCAGTCTTGCTCCTCCTTTTTCCAATAGGGGAAACTGTGTGAACTCTAACCTGCAATCGGCTCCCATCGTCTGCCTATCCATGGCAGGGAAAATAGTCCCTGACTGTCTCCTCCCTGGTAATGATCTTAACCTGCTCACATATGGCGTTGATTCTCCCTTCTCACTATGTGATCATCCTCTGGGACGTTCTGGATATGGTATGGGATCGGGCGTCCTGTCTTTAGGTTGTTCCAGATCCTATCATCTTACTTCCTTGTCCATCTGCAGGCTTCCCTCGGGGCACATGCACCTCCTCCCTCTTCCCCATGGAAGGATTCTCTCTCCTAGTCTGACATGTCTAGTCCCCAACTAGTGTGAATCTCGTCCCCTTCACCCTGGTCTAATTTCAATCTATTTAAGGAAAAGGCTCTGTGTTCGAGGCTGAACAGATTTTCTCCTTCTTCTCGTAATTGAAATACTAGGGACTGGTCTCCCTTCCCTCGGCTTCCCGATTTGCTTCTTCCTTTAATTCCTGATAGGCTTTATCGATCTTGTCTCTGATGCTTGGTATGTGTCATGGGTACTAGCATTTGGACCCACACCTCAGTAGCAAAAACACCTGGGGAAAAGCTGAAGACACAATTAGGGGCTAGATGGGTAAAGGAGGAAGTCTTAACATATACATCATTCACATAAGCTTGTTCTGGCATAGCCTTTATTTTCTAGCCACTTCCTGTACTCCCAACATGGAGGCCAGTGTGCCTTTCAGGAAATGCAGGGACCTGTGTAGCACACTCTAGTGTTTGGGCGTGGCAGCCTATATAACCCACACCCAAGAACTGGCCCATGCTTCATGTACTTTCTGTAGCTTCGAGCACACTTTCACCACAGCCTGGATCTCCAGTGGATACTTGCCTGTTTCTGCTTCCTTGTGAACCAGCTTTCCAGTACATGCTTACCTTCTTCCACTTCATCGCGATCCAGACATCCAGGGGAACTCTCACCTGCTTCTTCTTCTTAATCGAGGCAAGTTTCTTCTTGATCTTCACACCAGCACTTCAGACCCGATCTATGAAAGAAGAGAGAAGAAGCACATGCATTCAATTAACCCCTCAGTGTCCCGCGCGACCAAAGGAACTTACCTCCGTAAGCAGGTCTAGTGTAACTCTTCTCTCTGCGCCAGCATCCAGCTCGCAGCTCCATGCCCGAAACCTGTAATGACAAAGAACACAAGATTACGCTCAGCATACCCACAGGCAACAACTCACCTTTTTTCTAACTTGCGCGCAAGGCCACTGAAGTAACTGGCCCCATTGGACTTACCTTCCGCTCACTGTTGAACTAATCTGCAGCAGCTTCTTCATGGGCTCCCGGAATCAAGCCTGTGCATAACCTTACGAACAATTCCCATTGCTGTAACTGACTGCGTATTCATCAGAACCTACCTGAACCTAGTGAAGCAACTAGTCCCGGACCCCAGACTACCACGCCCCTGCAGATGCAGGATGGCGAGCGCGCCACACTAAACCAAAAGGCGCGCCACGCCCAAAGCAAGGGAATCCACTACACTAGGGACACTGGGAGGGGGCCTCATTACTGAAAACCCTCTAAACACCCATCCTTTTGGCAGGTCAGATTCCAGCCCAGTGGTAACGCGAGGAAGAGACTGGAGGAATCCATTGCTCCTGCAGAGACCCAGGTGAGCGTGACACTATGTCAATCTCCCTGGCATTGCCTCCTTAATCAGGATAAACTCTTTAATTCTGCCCCATCGTATTGTTGGCCTTGGTTCCATTATCTCCTGTTGAATGTGGTTAATATCAAGCTCCCGTTGTCTCCTTTTTCATTCTAATTCCTCATCTAATTCTCTTTGTTTTCTTGGCTCCCTTCTGATTCTCTCATTATCTTGTCTTATCTCTTTTCTCCGTGCTTCTGCTCTCCTTTCTTCTTCTTCTCTTCATCTCTGTATTCTTTTGTCAGTTAATGTCTGTGCTTCCTCCTCTTCTCTCTTCCTTTCTCGTCTGTTCTTATCTTTCATTGCTCTTAGCCTTTTGTCATTTTTCTTTACTCCTCTGCCCGTTCTTGCTTTTTCTCTTGCTCCTCCTGATACAACTGTTCTCATCGCTCTTTGCTCTTTCTCTTATGTTCATCTTCCTTCAATCTTCTTTCTCATTCCCTGTCTTTTCTATCCTGTTCATCTTTGTCCTCTCTTTGCCTTACTGCCTCAATGGTTTTCCCATCTAACTTGAGTAATATCTGTCCTCCCATTGATTCATTCTGTACGAGCGTGACCTCGTCAGCTTTATCTTTCTCTCCTTTCCATCTCTTGATCTCTCATTCTATTTCTGTCGATATGTTTGATCGCTCACTTTTCTCTTCTTTATCTTGTATGATCATAAAGATCTCCTCTTTTCCCTTAATCTCCTCTGGACTATCGTCACTGCTATAAGTGGGTGGTTCATATATCGGATTACTATACCCTGCTGCTGCCTTCAGTTCCTTTAACGGATACAACCCTATGCCTTCAATATCAATGCCTTTCACTTCAGGTGATTAAAGGGGAGCCGAAGGCTCGTCACCTTCCTCCTTACATTGGCTAAGCATCTACTCCTCAGGTGGCAGATCTTCACTCTCTCCCTGATAAATTTTCCAAAGCTCTAAAATAGCTAACCTTTTCTCTGATGTCTTCCCCTTGTACGCAGCGTGCAAGTATGTGGCCATGTGTTGCAATACCGCTTTTGACAATGATCCTCCTTGTGGCCATGGCATGAACATCTTATCTGCCGTGCCTTTCACCCATTGCACACTATACTGTTTGAGCTTGGGCATCTGCTTTGGCAATGTTTCACATAAATGCATCAGAGGAGTGACATCTCCCAGTGTGACGAGTCTCAATTGACTATAAATACTTACCAGACTTTATAAAAAATACCTTCACCAAAAATAAAAAACATAAGTGCGCTCCAACTATCACTGCTCAAACCTCTACTCTATCTCTGGATTGGTACCAACCACTCCCCTAGATAGACAATATAACTCCTTGACTTTTATCTCAATTCTTTTCCAACTGTTCGTGTCGCTCTTCGACACCTTAATTCAACACAGATACAGAAACAGACAGCCTAGTCGACTTTTCACATTTAAAACCTCGGTGATCACCCTTTTTCCTCGTTGCCTTTAATTAATGCTCTATAACAGAGTTTAACTCATCTTCTTATATGAACCAGTTTCTGCGTATCCTAGAGACTCCGACTGGAGTGTAAGACAAGTTCTTCTGGAACTCCATTGAGTCAGGACTCATTAGGCACTATCTCTATCCCTTCATAAAATATTTCCCATTACTCCCATTGCTTTTTCATTACTTTTGTTACTTTTAAAATGACCACAACCCTGTTCCCTTAATTTGCCATTCTCCTCAATCTACTGACCATTCGGTCGTTTGGCTCATCGCCTTCGGTATCGTCTCCTCCTCCAATTAACCACTTTCGCCTTCCTTCCACAAAGCGCCTGTGGAAACCAAGTAGGGATTTCATCAAAGAGGGACCCTGCCCACTGTCTCGATTTTCTTACAAGTTTCTATTCGGCCACTCTCCACAGGAAACCCAGCGATCTTCCGTCTAGATGTCCGATCGTCTGAAGCTCTAGAGCTCAACAGGTCGATGGGTCTTTTTTAACCATCTGACATTGCTACCACATGAACATAAGGTCCTTAATCAATAACATGTCATGCATGGATGGGATGCAGAGTAACTCTTACATCAAATGATTAGACTGACTCAGGAAGTTTTGCAAAAGTCTCATCCAACTGTTTTATTATCAATTGTCTAAAACAGGGAGTTACAACGGACATCAACGGATGTTTGCTCGAGCTCTCAGCTCAAATCACATAAAAAATACCTTTGTATAGCAGAAATTTGTCATACGTGACATCATACTGCATGGCAAATAAGGAAAACCTATGGGGTGTTGTGGTTGGGTCAAGGAGAACATCTAAGTATACTTACTATATAGGAATGGGTTGTGATTGGGTCTCTATAGTCAGGTGGACAACTTATGCCTATCCCTAGTGCAAGTCATCTTCAACACTTATTAAATACACAAAATACTATTGGTTCTTAAACTATAAGGCCCTTCAATATATGGCCCTCTACAATTAGTTGGCACGCTCGTGCCATGTCTGGAACATTCGGCTCCTTAGCAGCACGTCAATTCATTCCCAGGTGCTGGGAGGTGGACATGACTTTAATTCCCACCCAAGTAGCCCCAAATCTCTCATTGCCCATGCCTTCTGCCATGCATACTATCTTTGAACTTGGCCTTGCAGTAGATTCTCTTCTCTTGGGAATAAAAGGGAGTACAGGCACACGCTTATCACAGTTCTGGTCTGCATGCCCAACTCCTATTTCCATCCTTGGCTCAAATGACAGGACACCATATTTCGACCCGTTTTCAAGCATTTAATTGTCTTGAATTAATAAACTTGTCACTCATGGTGTTCCTACTTTGCACCTTAACACAAGATGATTCAGTGTCTCACGGTTTTTGTTCTTCATGGATAGATAACCAGTTCTTGACTGCTTCAGCTTTGATACAGGCCAAATAGTGTCACCCTTCAAGTCTGTGATCTCCAGATAATTCTTTGCTGCAACACACACAGTTCTCGATCCTTCTTTCTCTGTGGGTTAGAACTTAATAAAATGTGTGGTACCGATGTCCAGACACTATACAATGGCGGCAACTTTGGCAGTCTATCCACTACGTATAGCTAGCCTTCATGATTACTTGGTCTACTTGCGTTGCTGAATCTGTATAGTTATTAAACGGCTTGCATTTTCTGCAGTGCTTCTAACATGTGCAATCTTCATTTCTGCATACGGATGTTCACTCGATTCCTTATTTCGTCATCAGTTTCTATAAGGTTCATACATTCTTCTCTTCAGCCACTCTTCTTAGTGCTTCACCCTCACTTCTTGTGACGTCACCAGCTTCTCTTTCTCGTGTTCTCATATTCCTTCAGGAATCTCCTCCATGAGATTGTCATCTCTACGGGGATGCATCAGATAAGATTTTCTTAATGGGTACCTTTCCTAAAACACTGGTGGAGGTATGTTCACAACTACTGGTGCTAAGCATGGTGCAGTTTCATTCTTCCAACATACAGGCAGCAGGTGTGCGGGACCTCCTGCAGAGGCATTCAGCTGCTCCTCTGCAGTCAAGACTATCCCTTTATCCAAATGGCTCCCAGTTTTTAATGTGTGCTATTAGGTGGCGATTGCGCCACCTGTTAGCCGAAACCAATGTATTAGAGTACAGCTAGGGAGAATTGCCATATGAGGAGGGGCCACAGCTTTTAGGTGTTGTTTGGTTATCTACCCACCCATTAACTGCCCATGGCCTTGCTAATCCCTATGGCCATTACCACCAAGTTCCTGCCCCTTCCCAAGCAAAACATCAACTCATGGGAACTCTTTGAGCTCACTTTATTCAAGCCTTACCATTAAACTTTGCTCTCAAAGTGCCTGCCGGTGTTTTCTGAAAGCAGTCATCTGACAGTTAATGACTTTATTGGAGCTGTTAACCAGCTACTGGTGTAAAAAATGTCTTAAGCAGGTCTGCCTTCAGTCACTCAATTTATAAGCACTATGCGTGTCCTTCACTGAAGTCCTGTAAAGAAAAAGGAATTGTTTAAGTGTTAGGCATTTGCCAGACACTACTTTTAGATGTCCCGTTACCTGCACCATTTTGCACCTGCTAGCATCAATGGCCAGATGATATCCCTAATGCAGTACCTAGCAAGTGGCTTTGCTATGCCTACACAAAATCCAAAGCTGTTGGCATTGCCAATGCTTATTATTATTGGTTAAGCATAGTTTTCTGTCCAGGGGTAAATCGCAAAGACTTTGAGTTCGAGGCCAAGGTAAGTAAGGGTCCTGCTTCTGTGTAGCCCTTAATTAATTTTACACTTACTAATAGTGAGAAAAATAGTCTTGGCAGAGTGCAAAGCCGTGTGAAGTGTGCTGCAGGCTAAATCACAAGAGCTTCAAAAGGGACGCTATATCTTATTACTAAACCAAATCCACATGAGTGCACCCACAATGCCATGCTCTGCCGGGGCAAGATGACTGTGATGTGTTGGTGACTGATTTCACTGTATACTGCGTGAAATACACGCCCAAAAACAAGAACCGACGTAATATATTGATGATTAAAGAGGCAACCCGCTGCACGTGGAAACCCAAAATGGAAGCCCATCCAGACTGCACAGAAGGGCCAGCAATCAGAGTTACGAAGGAGATATCGGAAACAACTTTGCTTGCTAAGGAAGGGTGGGGGGGGGGTGGAGGGTCTGTTCTGCTCCCCGCATCTTCTAAGCCGAAGGAAACAGTGTTGATCCACTCCGAATCTGACTGGCAGCACACTCTCCATCAGATGGCCTGGCCCTACCGCAGGATGCAGCAACATTTGCACCACTGTGGAGGCAAGCAACGGCGTTACTCAGGCCAAGCCGCTCCTAAGGGGCAGTCTGAGTGTAAATGAGATGGCTTGCTTGGATTGCTTGAGGGCCACGCATTTACTCATTAAGTCAGGAAGCTGCTCACGCAGAAGAACATGTGCTACCATAAAGAAATAGCCTGATAATCATGGCACATGTAGCTACAGAGCTGGTGACAAGCTCACAGAGACGTAGAAAGATGAGGAAAGAGCAAAGAAGGTCCGAGGATAGCATGAGCCATTGCAAGATGATGGCGGTGCCTCACAATCACTTGTGAGGCCATAATCCTTCTATTTCCAGTTGGTGAAGGAGGACATCCCAGAATTCAAATGCCAGGGCTGGGAGCTGCTTCCCCCTGTTGAGCTAGGCAAATAAGTTGTGGGGTTATCCCGCTTATCGGGGTTTCATCCTGACCAATAGGAGAATACGAGAACAATATTGGTGGTTAAACATGTATTCGGTGGCCGAAGGCATTTCCAGCACGGCAGACTGTATGGTCTTTGTTTCAAATCCAAACAAACCATGTTCCAGTCTCACCATACTTGTTATTGTTATTGTTATTTTGCATTTATATAGCGCCTTATATACCATTGGTATGGTCTGAAGGCGCTGGTAGGTTGAACGCCCTTGGGAACCGAAGTTCAGGTCAGTATAGAGAGTAGAGGGAGTCCAAAAGTGCGTGTGCGCACTAGGTATGTGTGCAGCTGGTGCGGAAATCGAGTGGTAGCTGCTTCTTAGTTGTATGTGTGGTGGTTGAGAGGTCAGGAGTATGTGTTTGCTCTGGTCGGTTTTACCCAGAACGAGTGTGGCTGCGTTAGGCCTGAGGAGAACGCCTGGCTGGGGGGTGTGAATCCAGCAATGATTACTTAGAGTGATGTGGAGTAAGAGGGAGATGTGGATATGAGAACAGTTATACCGAATGGTGTCATAGTATCTCTGTGTTCTAGATGAGTGGTGGTGTAAGAGGGAGAGTAAGCGTGGGGTGTGGTATGATGTATGTTTTCAAGTGTTTCCTTCATTCCAAAGCATATTAAGCATCGTCTGTTGTACAATTCGTCCGTTCCTCATATTCGTCCGCTCCACACATTCGTTCAGTCATTATCATCGTCTAGTTCACACCCTCGTACACTTCTAAACGCTGCTGGGAACAGTTCTGAATTCAACTTTCACAGAGAGGCTATTGGGTGCAACTTTCAAGTGTAACTGGGTACACTTCTAAGATGCAATTGGGTACACTTCTAAATTAAGGTGGGAACCGTTTTACAATCAGCTATCAGATAGGCTATTGGGTGCAGCTTCTAAATGCAATTGGGTATATTTCTAAAATGCTGTTGGATACACTTCTAATTGCAAGAGGGTACAATTCTAATTCAACTTTCTCTGAGGAGGTGCGGGGTACAGTTCTAGTTGCGAGTGGGAACAGTTCTTTATTCAACTTTCACAGAGAGGCTATTGGGTGCAAACTTTCAGGTGCAACTGGGTACACTTCTAAATGCAAGTGGGAACAGTTCTAAATTTCAGCTTTCACAGAGAGGCTATTGGGTGCAGCTTCTGAATGCAATTGGGTACACTTCTAAATGCCGTTGGGTACATTTCTACATGTAAGAGAGAACAGTTCTAAATCAACTTTCTCACAGAGGCTAACCGGCGCAACTTCCAACTCTAATTGGATACACTTCCAGGAGCAGGTGGGAGCAGTTCTAATGCGGGTGGTAACGGATTTAAATTCAACTTTCGCAGAAAGGCTATTGGGCGCAGCTTCTAAATGCAATTGGGTACAATTCTAATGCAGGTGAGGACAGTTCTAAATTCGACTTTCTCAGAGAGGCTATTGGGTGCAGGTTCTAAATGCAATTGGGTACACTTCTACATGCAAGAGGGAACAATTCTAATTCAACTTTCTCAGAGAGGCTATCCGGCGCAACTTCAACTGCAATTGGGTACACTTCTAGATGGAGGTGGGAGCAGTTCTAATGCGGGTGGTGACAGATCTAAATTCAACTTTCACAGAGAGGCTATCGGGCGCAGCCTCTGAATGCAACTGAGTACACTTCTAAATGCAAGTGGGAACAATTTTAAATTCAACTTTCACAGAGAGGCTAATTGGGGACAGCTTCTAAATGCAAATTCTAGTGTATCTTTCTCAGAGGGCTATCTGGCGTACTTCTAAATGCTAACATTCACAATTCCATCTAAGAACATGCTATCATTCACAATTCCATCAAGGAGTGGACATGCTAACATTCACAATTCCATCAAGGAGTGGACATGCTAACATTCACAATTCCATCAAGGAGTGGACATGCTAACATTCACAATTCCATCTAAGAACATGCTAACATTCACAATTCCATCAAGGAGTGGACATGCTAACATTCACAATTCCATCTAAGAACATGCTAACATTCACAATTCCATCAAGGAGTGGACATGCTAACATTCACAATTCCATCAAGGAGTGGACATGCTAACATTCACAATTCCATCTAAGAACATGCTAACATTCACAATTCCATCAAGGAGTGGACATGCTAACATTCACAATTCCATCAAGGAGTGGACATGCTAACATTCACAATTCCATCTAAGAACATGCTATCATTCACAATTCCATCAAGGAGTGGACATGCTAACATTCACAATTCCATCAAGGAGTGGACATGCTAACATTCACAATTCCATCAAGGAGTGGACATGCTAACATTCACAATTCCATCTAAGAACATGCTAACATTCACAATTCCATCAAGGAGTGGACATGCTAACATTCACAATTCCATCTAAGAACATGCTAACATTCACAATTCCATCAAGGAGTGGACATGCTAACATTCACAATTCCATCAAGAAGTGGACATGCTAACATTCACAATTCCATCTAAGAACATGCTAACATTCACAATTCCATCAAGGAGTGGACATGCTAACATTCACAATTCCATCAAGGAGTGGACATGCTAACATTCACAATTCCATCTAAGAACATGCTAACATTCACAATTCCATCAAGGAGTGGACGTGCTAACATTCACAATTCCATCAAGGAGTGGACATGCTAACATTCACAATTCCATCTAAGAACATGCTAACATTCACAATTCCATCAAGGAGTGGACATGCTAACATTCATAATTCCATCAAGGAGTGGACATGCTAACATTCACAATTCCATCTAAGAACATGCTAACATTCACAATTCCATCAAGGAGTGGACGTGCTAACATTCACAATTCCATCTAAGAACATGCTAACATTCACAATTCCATCTAAGAGTGGACATGCTAGTATTATGGCACTCTATGTTATTGGTAGGTAAGGTAGAGTGGCAGGGGTTTTCAGGAGTAGAGTGATTGCTCTACTCCCCACCCATGCCACACTCACGGTTTTTGTTGGTGTTTGTTGGCTTCCTTGGCGTCCCCTGCGGACACCTGCTGACACATCCTGGAGCCGCCTCTGTAGGAGCCGCCCTTCGCCAGAGGGGCTGCCGGGCAGAGGGCTGCCCTGGGAAAGTCGGGGATAAAGGGGAGGTGGACGAATCAGGGCAAGGGGAGGACAAAGGGGGCGGGACTGAGGGAGGGAAGCTGCCGTGCAGAAGGGAGGCAGCAAGGGCCTCCTGGCCCCAAAATGGTGGCATGGGGGGGCAGGGGCACAGAGATTCCTTTGTGGGGGGCATCTGGGGTCGGCTTGCCCTGCGCAGCACTCACCTGCTTCCCGATGGTAAAGGAAGCAGGGAGGCTGCCGCGGGTCGCTAGACCCGAGCCCACGGGCCCAGTTAGCCAATGGGGAACGGGGGGCGGGATGGGAGGCGGGAGCAGGGATCCAGGAAGGAGCGGGGAGAGGGGACGCAAAGAGGGTGCAGGGGCCTGGGGGCACAGAGATTCCTTTGTGGGGGGCATCTGGGGTCGGCTTGCCCTGCGCAGCACTCACCTGCTTCCCGATGGTAAAGGAAGCAGGGAGGCTGCCGCGGGTCGCTAGACCCGAGCCCACGGGCCCAGTTAGCCAATGGGGAACGGGGGGCGGGATGGGAGGCGGGAGCAGGGATCCAGGAAGGAGCGGGGAGAGGGGACGCAAAGAGGGTGCAGGGGCCTGGGGGCACAGAGATTCCTTTGTGGGGGGCATCTGGGGTCGGCTTGCCCTGCGCAGCACTCACCTGCTTCCCGATGGTAAAGGAAGCAGGGAGGCTGCCGCGGGTCGCTAGACCCGAGCCCACGGGCCCAGTTAGCCAATGGGGAACGGGGGGCGGGATGGGAGGCGGGAGCAGGGATCCAGGAAGGAGCGGGGAGAGGGGACGCAAAGAGGGTGCAGGGGCCTGGGGGCACAGAGATTCCTTTGTGGGGGGCATCTGGGGTCGGCTTGCCCTGCGCAGCACTCACCTGCTTCCCGATGGTAAAGGAAGCAGGGAGGCTGCCGCGGGTCGCTAGACCCGAGCCCACGGGCCCAGTTAGCCAATGGGGAACGGGGGGCGGGATGGGAGGCGGGAGCAGGGATCCAGGAAGGAGCGGGGAGAGGGGACGCAAAGAGGGTGCAGGGGCCTGGGGGCACAGAGATTCCTTTGTGGGGGGCATCTGGGGTCGGCTTGCCCTGCGCAGCACTCACCTGCTTCCCGATGGTAAAGGAAGCAGGGAGGCTGCCGCGGGTCGCTAGACCCGAGCCCACGGGCCCAGTTAGCCAATGGGGAACGGGGGGCGGGATGGGAGGCGGGAGCAGGGATCCAGGAAGGAGCGGGGAGAGGGGACGCAAAGAGGGTGCAGGGGCCTGGGGGCACAGAGATTCCTTTGTGGGGGGCATCTGGGGTCGGCTTGCCCTGCGCAGCACTCACCTGCTTCCCGATGGTAAAAGCTATGAAATCCCATGACACAAATGGCCAAAATGGTCAATGGACGAAGTAGGTCCTTTCAAGAATCTCCGATCTGCAAACCTTTTCTTCATAGTCGTGATGGATTGCAAACCTCAATGGGAAGAGTGGAACGATGTGATGGCGGCGATCACCTCCCAAAGTCTCATCAAGTTCCCGTTCACCATCTTCGACCGTGAGGAAATGCCAGAGGAAATTGTGAGTGATAAGAGGGTTCAGTTCCCAGAGAGAGAGAGAGAGAGAGAGAGAGAAAGAGAGAGAGAGAGAGAGAGAGAGAGAGATACAGGACATCAGAACATTGCACTCCAATGTATGACACTGTACCAGCCGCCAACAAATGGACTGGTTGAGCGCATTAATACTTAAAGGGTGTGTTCAGCTTGCCCTAGTGGTGAGCTCTTGTTTTTGGAAGGAAGTGATCAAGGAAGTGAGGTGTACCTGCGGGCTCATCCAGTACTTCGAGAAGAGCCATGTATCTTGATGAGAGGACAGAAGCCAGCTAGCCACCTCACTAGGTTCTCAAGAACAAGTGCTGGAGTCAGGAAGTAGCAGGGTTACCATGACCGGAGGAGGGCAGTACACATATTACGAGTCAGCCCAGGAGAGTTTGTAGGGGTGAAGGAAAGTCAGCATATATATAATGATATGTCTAAAGGCTGTGTCACCCTGGAACTGAGAAACAGGCATTTACATTAGCAAGGTTGAGTGGAGGCATATTCACTACAGTGAAGGGAGTGCAAGAAAGCAGCTGTGTGATGTTTCCACTCCAAGCTAAGTTTCCTCAGACGATCCTACATGCAAACTCTCCCAAGAGATAAGCACCGGAATGGGGATGATGCAGTGGGCTGAGGACATGCGTGCGAACAAGCAAGATAAACAGCTGGATTTGTATTATTGAGTCATCAGACCTCCTGTTCCCATTTCCCGCCCTAGCCAACTTACTCCTCGCCACCTTTCTCCTTGTTCTTGGCTGGTTGTGGGGGTATAGTGCAGTTGGTATCCCGTGGTTTTACCGACGGAACTCACTTCAAAGTAATTTGCTTTGAAGTGATTACTTCGAAATGATTTTGAAATATATATAGGCTTGTGGGTGAAGGTAGTATTTGTATTTATTTGTATTTGTTTTATTTATATAGCGCAGACCAGGCCCAAAGGCAACCGGGCGCATATCTTGGCAGAAAATTACAAGTGTAACATATCATCACAATGGTACCAACAGATTGTGAACAAAATATACAAAATATACAATTGACGTTACAAATCAGAGCAATAAGCAGAACAGTAGTGCCGGAACAAAGCAGAGCTAGGTCCCAGATGGCCCGTCAGAGTCAGAAGGGCGGTTGTTAGTGAGATGTAACTAGCCAAAGCTTGGCTTTGTGTTTGAATAGGTTAAATGACGGTAAGGTTCTGATAGTGAGTGGTAGTGTTCCAAAGCTTGGCTGCCAGGACAGGGAAGCTGGCACCCCCAGCTGTATGAAGCTTGAATCTAGGGATTGCAAGACCGTGGGACTGTGCAGATCTAAGTACTCGCGTTGGTATATGTTGAGTAAATCGAGAGGCTAGATATGAGGGGGCCTGGTGGTTAACACATTTGTATGTAAGAGTAAGTGCTTTCCATGAGATCCTTTGGGCGACTGAGAGCCAGTTGAGGTTCTTCCTGGTTTCTGAGATGTGGGCAGATCGGGGGATATTAAGAGCCGCTCTAATGGCATTATTTTGGGTAGTCTGAAGTTTGTTAAGATTACCCTGGTTAGTGCCTTGGTACAATGCATTACAATAGTCCAGTTTGGACATAACCAAGGTCCTGGCCAGGGTAATGCAGTTCTGGGCGGTAAGGAATGGGCGACAGGCTGAGATCAATTTGCAGGTGTAGGCAGACGCAGCAGCCACTGCATTGGTTTGTCGGGTGAGAGTCAAGGAGGCGTCCAAGTAGATACCCAAAGTTTTGGTATCTTTAGATACTTTAATTAGATTACTGTCAATGTTAAAGGAGCCGAACAGGGGACTCAGTTTGTTAAGTCTCTGTTGCGTGCCTAAGATGAGAAGTTCAGTCTTGTCAACGTTGAGGCACAGCTCGTGCTGGGCCATCCATGCTTGAATGACAAGGTAAATGTCATTGAGGGCTTTGGAATCAACAATGTAGTCACCAGTAATGGGTATGAGTATCTGGGTGTCATCGGCGTAGTTCGTGTAGGTGACACCCAGATAGTCAAGCACACCAAATAATGGTTTGGTGAAGACATTATAGAGAGTAGGGGAGACACAGGACCCTTGCGGGACTCCACAAGGGACTGGTGTAGGGTCGGCCGATGCGGTAGGTGAGAAAACTCTCATGTGCCTGTTGTCGAGGAATGACCTGATCCAGTTGGATGCGTTGTCAGAGAAGTGGGCAGCGGACTTCAGGTGCCGACATAGTATTTGGTGGTTGACCAAGTCGAAAGCAGCGGATAAGTCCAGTAGTAGTAGAAGGGCCAGTTTACCGTTGTCTTTAAGGTCCTCAATTTGAGTTTTGAGTTCAAGAAGAGCTGTTTCAGTCCCGTGCTTGGGTCTGAAGCCAGACTGTCTTGAGCCGAGGAGGTTATTAGTTTCTAAGTAGTTCTGAATCTGCAGGTATGCTGCTCTGTCAAGTATTTTGAGTAGGAACGGTACAGTGGTAATAGGTCTGTAGTTAGTTGGTGTTTCGGGGTCCAAAGTCAGTTTTTTTAGGAGAGGGATAACCCATGCGTCCTTTAAATTGTTGGGTACCGTTCCAGTTAGGAATGAAGAGTTGATGAAGGTGGTTATGAAAGGAGCGAGGTCATGTGCCGCTTCCTTAATGATAGGTGCTGGGCAGGAGTCACCTTGGCAATTAGAGGGTTTTAGGTTGCGAATGATGTTTTTGACCTCGAGGATGGTGAGTGGGGTGAAGCTGAAAGGGGTGTGAGTAAAGGAGGCCGTTGGCGTAGTGGAAGGTTTAGTGGGGGGGTTGGTGAGTAGGGTAGATTGTTTGGTGTTAATTTTTGATTGCAGGGTGGTGATTTTGTTGAGGAGAGCGTTTTGGATGTTGTTGCACCATTGGCTGTCTTTAGTGCAGGTATCAGGAACGGGGCAGGGGGCTTCCAATTCTTTAAGGATTTTAAATAACTCCTTAGTGTTGGATTCTGCTTGTGTGATACGTTGGTTGTAAGTCTCCTTTTTGGCTTGTAAGATCGCTTCCTTGTAGTTGTGGGTAGCGATGATGAGGCGTTCTTTGTTAGGGTCACATGGGTGGCTCTTCCAGAGTGATTCAGCCTTGTGTTTTTCTTTGCATAAGACTCTTAACTGCGGGGTGAACCAGGAATTCAAATGGGATTGTTGTTTAGCTTTCCGTAATTTAAGTGGTGCTATATTATCAATGGCTTTGAGCAGTGTTTGATTGAAGATGTCTACTAAGACTGTAGGGTCGTTGTGTTGGGACACACATTTGTTCAGGATAGGAAGGATGAGTGGGAGAAGTTTATCCCTGTTGATGTCTTTTTTGTTCCTTGTGGGAGTGGCTGGAGCTATCGTGGGAGTGGTGAGAGGGTTGGTCGCTGGTAGGTGGAAGATGATGATGTGGTGGTCGGACCAGGCACAAGCATGGTTGGAACTTATGGTAGTGTTGCAATTGAGATCAGTAATCCAATCGAGCGTTCTGCCTTTAATATGGGTAGGTTTGTCAATGCGCTGTTGGAGTCCTAAATTAGCTAATGTGATAGCGACCTCAGAGGCCAAATGATCCTTAGTGTCGTGTAGGCCAAGGTTGAGGTCACCTAGAAGCAATACCTGAGAGTTGGGTTTCGCATTGACAGTCAGAATGGCTGTGATCTCATCTATGAAGGAGCCAAGTGGTCCTGGAGGTCTATAGATAAGGTGGAGGGTAATGGTGTTAGTTGGAGATAAGGTGAGTTTCACGGAGAGGGATTATGCACAGCTGAGCTCTGTGTTGGGGATGATTCTAAGTGTGATGTTATTTCTATGTATGAATGCGACTCCTCCCCCTTTGGATGTTGATTGTCGGTCAGCTCTAAGGATAGAGTAACCGTTGGGGATAGCGAGGGAGAGAAGTGGGCCAGAGGCTGCGTGTAACCAGGTTTCGGTAATGGCCACAAAATCGAGGTTATGAGTGGAGATGAGGTCAGAGATGTCCAGTGCGTGGGCCGTAATAGATCTGGCGTTAATGAGGGCACCCTTGAGTTCTTTGGCAGAGATGGTGCTGTGGGATGGTGGTAACTTCTGTGTAGTAGTGGTGACGTGTGTGTGCTGAGTGCAGTGGGCACGAGGCAGTCTGGATCCAAGTCTAAGATTCTTGACTTGGAATGTGCAAGGTTGATTAGGTGTGGGTTTAGTGGCAAAGTGTTGGAGCCATAGGGCAGGGTCATTGAGGTATGGGTTACTAAGGGGCATTGCGGGATGGTGTAAAGTAGGGTGATGAAGGTCGGTCTTAACGGTGCTGGGAGGAGTAGGGGGATAAAGGGATGTGGCAATGATGAACCCTACGATGATGGCGAGAGTAAGGTGGCTAGCAGTTGGCAGTGGCCGCATATCGTGAACCAAGTGCCCTAACCGTCTGTGCGGTAGTGTAAGCGTGCACTGGAGGGGACGTGGAGGAGTTCTGCGCTGGGCAGAGGTAGGATCAGCCAGGAAGTGGCAGTCCAAGTGCAGCTTGATAGGTGAGTACCTATGCAATTATGCAATCAATGACTCAAAAGGCAGTGGTTCAGCTAATCAGACTGGGTAAGTACATGTGCAATTATGCAATCAATGACTCAAAAGGCAGTGGTTCAGCTAATCAGACTGGGCAAGTACATGTGCAAATATGCAATCAAAGACTCGAAAGGCAGTGGTTCAGCTAATCAGACTGGGTAAGTACATGTGCAAATATGCAATCAATGACTCAAAAGGCAGTAGTTCAGGTAGTCTGACGAGTTGAGTGCAGCAAGTTGCGAGCAATTAGCTTAACATCAAACGCTATGCGACTACAGAACATAAAGGATGGTGCACGGCGTACATATGAGCATTTACAAGAGGCGGTGATTCGTAATTAGAATGGTGATAAAAAATGTGCACTACGTAGTGAAGGCGCTCCCGAATGAGAGAGGGGAATGACCTTAATATCCAGTCGGGGCAACAAAGGACGTCAGGCTGGGTGAGTTCACCATACTGTGTTCAGCTAGATCAGGTCCACGAAGAGTCTTACCGCATTTCTTGACGGCGTTCCGTATGCGTCCTAAGGATCAGGAGCACATCATCAGCTGGGAATGAGTGTGCTGCGCAGCGGTAACCAGCGCCGTAGCGGACCGATGTCATATATAAGGGTTCAGCATAAGGCGCTCCCTCACGCTCCACGGCGCGAACAGGGAGCAAACAGGGGCCTTGGTATGGGCCTTCGTGTGGCCGCCGGCGCTTCCGCCTGCCGGCGGATGTAGGTAAAGGAAAAGGCCGCTAGTTGCCTAGCAGCGAGGCATCAGCCTCGGTTTCATGCCGCGCTGCGTCCGGCATTAGTAGGTCAGGCAAGGTAGGTCAGGCAGAGCGTGCTCGATGCTCGATGGCATCTGAATAACGATTTTTCCTTGGTGCAGGCAGGTGCAGTGAGGGTATCTGTGCCTTACCGCATGGATGGCTCTAGGTAGGCTTTCAGTGCGGCTGGGTACCGTGGAGGGCCGTGACCGCGGCACGTGGAGTGCTCTTGCTGCTGAATGGTGGCTGCTGCAGGGGAGGAGGGGCTCCTGCCCTCTCCTAGGGTAGCTGCTGGCGGTGATGAATGGGGCTCCAGGGGCAAACAGGGGCCTTGGTATGGGCCTTCGTGCTGCCGCCGGCGCTTCCGCCTGCCGGCGGATGTGGGTAAAGGAAAAGGCCACTAGTTGCCTAGCAGTGAGGCATCAGCCTCGGTTTCATGCCGCGCTGTGCCAGGCATTAGTAGGTCAGGCAAGGTAGGTCAGGCAGAGCGTGCTCGATGCTCGATGGCATCTGAATAATGATTTTTTCTTGGTGCAGGCAGGTGCAGTGAGGGTATCTGTGCCTTACCGCAGTGTGTTAAGAAGCTAAATGGATACTAAGGTATCCATTTAGTAGTACGCTGGTGTGACATTTCGGCAAGAGACGCCATATATTTATTTTGTTGGTAGGATTTATACCATCTTAAGATGGCTGCAGGGAATTGGCGCTTGTTCGCTCCCCCCTTTGTTTCGTTCCCGTGGTTATATTTATAACTAGTGGGAATGCGCACAATATAGCGCGAGAGAAATGCTTCAGGTTGACACATTTGTGGAGGAACTGGTTAAATATGGTGCTCCAAGGCATGCACGATATTCATGCATGCAGGCAGGCAGGGCCATCATAAGCACTTCTGGGGCCCTGGGCACAGACATCTTTGGGGCCCCCTCCACAAAACCAAAGGAATTAAGGGATCAAGAATACTGGTCATGTCCCCGACCCCCACCCGTCCCGCTCACAACCTATAGGTTGATATGCTGTCTCGCAGCATAATAAGCATGTTTACTCCATCTAAGTTCCCTTTCCCTCTTCATTCTTGCTCTAATCAGAACGATAAACAAGAAGCATTTGAAGACCAACATTAGCAGTCTACGAAGAGGTTACTGTTCTAGTGCATACAGATCATTTTTATCAATAGCATTTTTATCAATGCAGCCTGTAGTATTAATGCAGGACCGTGTGTAAAAGGTACATGTAACCCATAATAGACAGAGAACTCTCATTAGTTGCATCACAGAATGCAAAAGTGCTCATGCATGGATAGAAGAGACCAACTGAAAGGAAGGAGAAAGCATGGATAGTGGATGCAGATTAGGAGCTACTAGGAAGGTGTCTTTATCCAGACATAATGAGATTAGAAGTGGGATATGGTTTTCTATTAGTGTTGCCATTAGATATCTAAGGAACAAATGCCTGTGGTGTGCGATATAAATATGCTCACTATTAAAGTGGAAGCAACCCTCTAGCCAGAGAAACAATGAATACGTCTTTTATGAAGATCATACCATGAGAAGGGATTCACTCTGAAGGGCTGACAATTTTGAAAGTTTTAGGGACTGGCAATGTAAGATTAAATGAGATGCCCAGGATCATACACTGGTTAAGGGCTGAAGGGGTGAAGCTGGGATGTGTGCCAACTCTGCAATGTCTGCATTTGTACACTTTCTTTTCCAGTTCTTACCATGAACTAAAACAATCTAATTTTATAAAAACAGACTTGGAAAGCACACAAATCACATTATCAAACATGACCATTTTTAAACAAAATGTTATAGAAGGGTATTATGCAAAATGGGAATGATTCTAGCTTCATTTTCCATCATCAAGGGAAGTATATAATACCAGCATACCAATCAATGTGATTTAACACATTTTATCTGGGTTTGTCTTTTGTATTTTAAAGCTTTAAATACTTCCAAAACAATCACTTGTGACATTTTCATTTTTAAACGTGCATAGAAACCATTGATTTTTACCAAAAAGCAAACTGTTTTTGTATCAAACTAGCATACCTTAAAATATGCTTGCCTTAGGCCTGCAACATCTGGTTCGCTCTCTTAGGTCTACCAACCCTTCCACCCAATTGGCCTACATAAGAAGACAGATCAATTAATGGGCTAAATGATACCAGCAGCATGTAAGAAGGCAATCCTCACAGAAGACACCAAAGTAACGTAAGATATATTTGATGTTTTGACCAGGATCACTGTATCGTCTGCTGGCAAATCCCGGATACAAGCATGAACCCTTTCGTTTCCATAGTCTTGAATTTGAATACTTATTCACCTGTTGGACTAACAGTTTATGCCATTGTTGGAGTTGATTGCTTAGGTTTTATAACACCCCATCTGAACAAACCAATTTATAGATCTTCACCATACAGATGATATGTTCATTTTTATAGCATTCCCTATCTGGTGCAGATTCATTGCTGATACCAGCAGATGTTGTTCTGCAAAACCAAGTAAATATGCAGGCAGTTTTATAAACTTCAGACATAAGAAAGGTTCAGCCAGCCTTGCTGGAATGTGATATTCTAATTTTGCATATGAACACATATCCCTGCAATGGGTGCTTCACACACTGAGCTAACCTCTGAACCATTGTGGCACTGAATTTATCAATATGCATTTCACTGTTGCCTATTGCACATGATCAACATAATTCCCACAGGAAGGAAAGAATGTTACAGAGTTGTGCCATAAGGGACACAAACTATGTATACCACAGTGAACACAGAAAGCATTACATGATGAATTGATCAAAGCAGAATGTTCTTGTCAAAACAGAAGGCAATGGGTTTAGAGCCTCAGCAGCACCCCAGAAAATATCCTGACGTGTGCTATTTAAGACTGGTGAACAATATAATTTTACTTCTTCAGATCAGGCAGCCTTGTGGGCCCCCCTCCAAGGTGGGGGCCCTGGGCAAGGGCCCCCTTTGCCCTTCCATAAAAACGTCTCTGCATGCAGGGTGGTTGGCACACAGCATGTTGGTTCAAAGACAGGTTTCCCGCGCATCTAATCCTGTGGCTAAGGGCTTGGTTACATTGTCATCATAGTGTCCTTGGCTACAACTCATTATCAGATTGCCCTTGACAGTGAGGACAACCCCATTTAGCAGGTATTTTCTGTTTGTATTAGGTACCACAATTATTACTACTGGATGCCACCTCGTCAATTTCATTCAATGAATCGTTCTTCCAATAATGTTACAGAAAGATTATAGTGTTGTAAGCAGCTTGGCATCACATAGCGGTTTTTTGATTCTGCTATGACTTGCTGTGAATTGATAAATATCACCATTGTCTCTAGATTTCTGTTTTCACTAAATTGGATATGTGGACATACATTCTATGTTTTTCAGGTAATTTAATGTTTTTGGTTGTGGCTGCCACAGGCATTGAAGGGGCGAGGTTCACTTGCTCACTGGCATAGACAGGGTAGGGCCTGAGGGGCAAGGCCCACCCAAAATCTGTAAATGCCCACTCAGCAATGCTGTGTGGGCATTTACAGATGTTATTACCACTGCAGTGGGCCCAATTATATTAGCTTCAGGCCCCACTGGTTATACAATCCTGGCTATACCTCTGCATGGGCTTTAGATGTTGTCTTGTGTGTTGGCTTTTGGCTTTCTTGTCTTTATTTTTATTTTATTGGACATTTGTATGGCGCCTATATACAAGTGTTTCCAGGCACTATGAGACAAGATGGGGGTATGGGTGGACACGGGAGAACACCGAAAATTGGTTATATTGGTCTTGTAACAATCCTACCGTGCAAGTACATGACAAGGTGGTAAGTGAAGGCGGGAGGGCCGCAGAGGGAGAACTGCAGGAGTGGGGTGCCCAAGGGAAGGGGTACGCAAGTGCAGGGAGGGCCAAGGCAGCAAGTGCCAGGGGAAGAGGGGGGAAGGGAGGATGTGTGCGGTGGACAAGGAGGACCAGGTTGAGATAGTCCGGGAAAGGGTGCCTGTGGGCAACTGCTGGCAAGGGATGCTAAGAGGATTGATGGGGGTGGTCTGGCTCCTGTATGACTCTGAAGGGACCAGGCCCCAGTGGCAGCGGCAGAGGGAGAGTTAGCACAGGAGGAGGAGAGGGAAGGAAGAGGCGAAGAGGATATTTATTGCTGGGGGTGGTGCACTCACACGAGGGGTCACCACCCTACTGTCTAACTATGATTTTTTCAGGGATTGCTCAAGTGAATTCAGCCATCACTGGACATGAACTGGAAACATACTAATTAACTGTAGTTTCACTTGATTGGTCTTCTTTAAGGAATGTGTATTTGTAGGGGGCAGAGAGTCAATAATTCCTTATTGTAGTTTCATTGTGTTTAGAATTAACCCCCAGATGAAAACGTGACCCACTATTCATATATGTCGAAACCGGTTGGATGCTGCAGAAGATGACTGTTTTAGCTCACAAGGTGGAAATATGAAAAGTTGAAACCCTCGTATTCTTCCTTTTGCCATTCAAGCTTTTTGTTCGAATTCATTAATTGTTTGAGAATATTGTTGTTGAACTGTTTGGTTTTCACTGGTAGAGGTCTTATGAAGGACACATATGAGGAGAGTGTGCATTTGGGATGTGTGTTCTGTTTTCTTAGTCGGGTCTGAATTTTGTTAAGCCCAATAATTTTTGCTGTATGTCTCCCATGTTTTTTGTGTTTTTATATGTGAATTGAATGTTTATACATTGATTTATTAAAATAATGTTTCTTATAAAGAATCTCTTAGGATTATTATTAATGTATTATTTTATGTTATGTATCCCCTCACCTCCCCTTTTCCTCCCCTGCTCTGACCCATAGAGCAGCATTTCAGGGGGAGGAGGGAACTATATTAAAAAAAAAAATACCAGGTGTTGTATCCACTGGCCACATGGAAAGCCAAAAATAAAATAAAATACCTGGTCGAGAAAATTCCATATCCCTCTGTTGTGATACACCAGCAGTTCATTATAAATTCCACAATCCTCTCCAATTACGTACCAGTAGGGGTATTTAGGGTGTCAAGTTAAATACATACACAACAGGAAACAAGAAGCACAAAAGAACAAAGGCCCAATAACATCTCATATTCAGCAACACTCCTCCACAATGGAATGACCCATACATTCCAACATGCCCGTTCCATTCAGGGAGATGTCACTCTAGTCCCGGTTTTCTTTGCATTCTGGTAATTGTGTACTCCTAGATTTAAATGAAGAACTCTAGGAATGCAAGTCCCATGATGCAAATAAAAAAATAAAAAAACAGGAATAGTCTAGCATCTCTTGGTGTGTTGTGGACAAATTCAGGCAGCAAACAATTCTTTCACAATTTACAAACAAAATCCTGACGCTAAGTGCAAACATATGTAAACTGATAATGCTCATGTATGTTGTTATGGCACGACACGTACATACATTGCACAGTTATCACAAATCCTTTCTCCTCGCAACAAACACATCCTTCAATATTGACTGCACCGGCGCAATTAATGTATGTTGTGTGGGATGTTTTAACACCATTAGTCCAGGCCCTGCAACATTCCTGTGTGCTGCTTGCATTAGGAACATCAAAATGGCCACCGGAAAGCATTCTGCTCGCTAAAAATCACCCAGAAGTGCAGAGGAAAAATCTGAAAATGGGCAGCCATCCACTTTTGCCTATGTCAGTGGTAACACAGGAGACCACTGCCAAAACCCTAATTTTGGCTGCCCACAGAGCAAAATGACTGCAAAAGAAACACAGAGCTGTGTGGAAATATGTTTTTCTTGGTTGTCAAATTTGCAAAAATCATGGCTCACAAACCACCCAAAAGATCCAACCTCCTTGTTGGGTGTTGAACATCATTCTATTTCAAGAATCCACATGAATATAATGTACGCAGAAGTATATGTTATCAGAACAAAAACCACTTTTGAGGATGGTTGCTGGAAAGAAATATGTCAAAAATGGGTGCAATACCGTTACTCGCCTCTGTCAGACGCTGGCGATCTCTAAATCTGTCAGGTTACACTTGTGTCTCAAAAGCTAAATATGCCAAAGAAGGGACTTCCATCAAATGCAATATAGGGTGCCACACATTGATTTTCATGTTGAAAAAGACTGGAATTGAAGATATGTTTGCTTATTTTAAAATTTGTAACTGTAATTTTTCACAAGGAACAATGTCACAATTGACTATAAGGTAACCTGATTCAGCTAAAACTTCAAAGAGGTTCTCCCCCGCTGAGAACACACCACCCTGTTCATTCCCACCAAAAGGAGAGAAGATCTCATGGGGATGCCAACGAAGGGGAGACTTCCTCTGTTGCTCTGGGAAAGAGACAATGGGTTCCTGAACTGAAAGAAAATGCTAATTCAGGTGTGACTGACACCAACTTCCCAGGAAAACAAGCCCATGTGACTCTCTGGCTCAGCCAAGCCTTGGAGGCGGGCCAGACTGAAAATGTGGATTTGAAACTGAAGTAACTGTATGTTTGTGGAAAAGACTTATAGCAAATTGTACTGAACTGGTAAAAATATGGGATTTAATGGTTATTAAAATGAAATGTTCGCTCACAGTTTAAAACTAATCTAGAGTCTGTGCGACATTCAGAGACTGAACCACGAAAAAGTTCATATTCTAGCTTTGTGATTATGTTAGGAACATGAAAATGTCCAGGAATATGCCCAGATGGTATGTGTACGCATGTGTAAAGATTGGTACAGAACTGACACTGAGTAACTGCCCAAAAGTGCAAAAAATTGTCATTTGTGAACCAAAACTCGTAGGAAGATAAGATTTTGACAGAAACGTACCTTAGTTAATCTGTCATGTGAATATGTATTATTAACAAGTTGTGGATAGGATATTGGAAATATGTTTTTTGGGAAAAATAGATTTTCTGGGTAAGAACAAAGGGGAGGGATTTTTTCTGGACCCTAAACACTGTCACTCTGACACATGATGACACATCATGACACACTGTTCCTTTATCAAATCAGGAGAGGGGGAATTCTCTGACCTATCAGATCCTTAGGGGGTTGGGCATAGTACAATCAGCCTCCCGACCCCTTTGGAAGATGGATAAATAGGGACTGTTGAGGACCCAGACACACACACATTCACCCATCACTGATCGACTGGCGAAGCACTCTGAAGGAAGATCCAGACTCCAGAACCCATCTCTATACTCCAGAACCAGACTCCAGAACCCTGAAGCAGAGGCCCAACCCAAAAAGCTGAACCCTTTTCAGCAGGCCTTTAAAATCTTGCAACCTGATTTTAACCCCTAAAATTCCACGGGGCCTAAACCATTCAACAGCCGGGCTGAGCTGTTTTGCTGCTTCCGGCCAAGAACCCTTGCTAGAACCCAAGATCCAGATCAGTCCAGCAGAGCTGTAACCCAGAACCCGTCAGATCCAGTCCAAGAGGCCGTGCAGACCATAGTGCCTTGCTGAGAGCAGTCCAGGTGTCCTGAATCCTGTCCGGTGGTGAGCGAAGTCCAGTCCAAACCTTTGACCAGATCTTTGACAGGCCCATTCCATTCCAAAGCCATAGTAGTGAGTATTTAGCATAGAACTGTCCATAGTCATCTCTTATTATTAAGTAACCCAATCCAAACCATTCCAACAATCCATAACTGCATTATTGAATCTCTTTTGTCTATCTTAAATTCTTCTCTCATCCACATAATCCTGTGATAATCGTAGTGATAATCATCTTGGCGCTAATATATATTTTCTGGAGAAAGGCAATCGTCTCAGGCAGATAGAAACCATCTGGAGGTGCCTCTGGATCGGTGGCTGTGCTGTCCGTGTAGTTTGTGGCTCCATAGACTCCCTAGTGTTAAGAAATCTTTGTTCCAAATCTTCAACAGCGCATCTTTCATTTTGAAATCTTGACCCTTTTTTGAGAAAAATCTACCTTTCCTAAAACCTCTGTACCTTCTGAACCGTACATGCTAGGAATGAAATTTAAATGTAATTTTGAAGCTAACATTCTCAGCTTTCCTTATAGTTTTTCCATATTCGCATTTCTCACGCCCGGAAAAGTTGCAGCGAATTTGCATTTGGCTCAATTTCACCATATGTAAAAACAGCTATTTCTTGCTTTTAACTTCTGAATTTAGTTTTCCATCTGCTAATCATTCTACAATCATTGCTAGTGTTTACCTGACCCGATCCAAAGCAACTCTCACTAGTTCTGAATCCTGTTTAGTGAATTAAAATCATTTTTAGCATTTTTCCCATCACTTCATATTACATTTTAAAGCAATTGACCTGTTTTAAAATCATACCTGTTCTCTCTAAGCTTGCTGGGTGGGAATCGGGATTGAAACTGCAATTGTCGATTGTTATTCCTGAAACCTGTGTGCCCTCATTCCATCTCTTCATATCGCATATTGGGAGGAGTGAGTAGTGACAGGGGGGAAAGAGTGTTCACATTGTCTTTGATTGAAGTCATATGACGTTTATTTCTGTGTTGCATTCTTTCCTATCATTGCATTTCCTTGAACCATACAAAGTATTCTCTGCTACATTATTATTCCTATTCCTACTCCTAATTGATTAAAGAGATTGTTGATATTGTAATATTACCCATTGCTGATCATTGTTCATATTCATAATAGTGTGATTTAAGATATTGTTCATATTCATAAAAGTGATATATATATATATATATATATATATATATATATATATTGTTCAATTCTTCAAATAAATCTTTTAATTTGCAAAACAAACGTTCTTCTTGGTTCAGTGAGGCCGGGGGATTCAAAGAGAGGGGTGTTATATATGGGTACATCATCCAGAAATAAAAGAACGTTTGACATAAAGATATATAAATAAGGGTTTCCATTGGGCATCCTATACTAGACATTGACTTAGGTGGAGTGCTGGGTTGAAACCACTTACAGATGACATGTCGGCATACTCAATTAACCACCTCTTTCTCTTACGTAACTCAACACTCCCACGAAAAGACACTATAGTAACCCTCACAAATCAGCAGACAACAACCAAGATGCTACATCCTGGCATTGCTTTGTTTAGTTTGCCACTGGTTGAGATGACTGCTTATTGCGTTGGACATACTTTCTCGCAAAATCAAAACAAAACACAAATCACCAAAATGTTGGGTGGCTCATCAAAGATGAACCTCGGATAAACCAATCAAAACGTTTGTACAAAGCTAGACAACATGACCTATAGGGGGACATGTGGCTGGGACTGCTTTTCAGTTTCTGGCACCTTTCGTAGAGGCAGGAGATCATTGCTGTAGGCATTACTAGTATATTTAGGGAAGACTTAATTTTTGGAATTTATTGAGAGTAATTGTAGAAAGAAGGGTTGGGAGAGGAATTGAGGCACTGAGAACCAGTCTTGATTTTGCTGTGCTGTGTGGTAGAAGTAAACAAACATTATTAGCACATGGAAGTCGTTATTGATCTCCTCTCAGCCAATCAGAATGTTTGAAGTGCAGTCAACAACTACTGTATTGACTGCATTCTGAAAAGTCTATCTTCAAAATCAGATAGGAAAACAGTAATGTCACTTCCAGGTATGATTTCATTTAACGAGACACTCTCTCTCAGGCAAGATCTTTTTTTCCCACTGGAACACCCAATTTACTGCACCAAAGAAACAGCTAAAGCACCTGAAAAGATGTCACCTTCTCGTAGAGAAACGGTTTCTTTTCCTACATTGCATGCAATGCATGCTCATGATAAAACCTTTCAAGTTCAACCAAGTTTGCATTTCAAAAGCTTAGCTTATGAAGGCATGCTTGTTTTTTTTAAATATTACAAAATTAAAAGACATGTAATTACTAAGATGGTTAAAGTATTTGTTTTACTCATAACGCGTTTCCTACTTTACAACCATAACTCAGAAAAACTATATTGATATTACCTGTATGTGCAAATAGCCTTATAGACCTCAGATGGGGTCATTATTGCTTGGAATAATATTATGTGATAAATTCAGATAAACATATGGCCCAAGGTGACACATTATCCCATGATATTGACCCTTCCATCGGTCTATGAGGCTATAACAATATTAAATGAGTATCGTACATCATGAAGCTGTAAACATTGTAAAGACTTAGACAGGGGATGAGCTTCCAATAAGCAAACAAGCATTGGCAACCGTTTGAGCTTTGGTGCAGGCATGGAAAAAGCACATTTCAGGCACTGCCGTAGTGGTATTAACTTGCCATTGATGGTAGCCGGTACAAAATGGTGCGGGTACCTGGCCATCTAATAACAGTGCCTGGCAAATGCCTAATACGTATACATAGACACAAGCCAAAACTGTTGGCTTTGGCAGTGCTTATTTTTAACATAACTTCAGTGAGGAAGATTTATAGTGCTCATAAATCGGGTGGCTGAAGGCAAACCTGATTAAGAAATTATTATTACACCATTTGCGGGTTTACAACTCTAAGTCATTAACTCTCATAAGACTGCTCTGAAAAAACACTGGCAGGCACTTTGAGTGCAAAGTTTGATGGTAGGGCTTGAATAAAGAGATCTCAAAGAGCTCCTAGGAGTAGTTGGTTTGGGTGAGGAGTGGCAGGAACTGGGTGGGAATGGCCATAGGGTTTATCATGGCAAGGGGCATTCAATGTGTAGGCAAATGACCAAATAACACCTGCAAGTTGTGTGTCCATCCTCATATGCCATTGCTCTCCATCTGTACTCTAATGCACTAGTTTCAGCTTATAGTGGTGCTAAAGCGCCACCTAATTTTCATGGTCATGAAGTCAGGGGCACAGGCATGCAGGGGTCGCATTCACAGGAGACCTGGGTGGACACTGTCCTGGCGCCTTTGGCGCCAGGATCATGAACAAAAGTAAACAAGAACATCCATTTAACACAAAAAAGCTTTTATTATTGACATAGCTCTTCAGATGCATTAACCTTGAACATTCCATCCATTAAGCAGCCCCAAGAGTATTCTTGGGTGTGGCTGCTAATGGATTAACTTTGCACATTCTCACTGTCTAGGAGTGGCAGGGTGTGGCTGGTAAGCCGGCCCTAATGGGCGTGCCCATGATCTCAGCTATATAAGCTGCATCGATCCTCAAGACAGACGCTTCGCGTTATTCTGCACTTGCAAGCAGCGTAACACTCACCGTCGCCTGAGGTCAGACTTAGCTTTGAAGATCCTCCTTCCTGGACATCCTGCTTCCTGCCAGCATACTTACCAACTGGGGGAAGCTGTTCTGACCTGTTCATCTCTTCGGCGAACCACCTATTCATCTTTACACTTTCCGGAACGCCAAAATCTTCATCTTGGCACCGCAGCACGACACACTCCATCGTTGACAGCAGCACCTGCAAGGAAAAACAGAAGACAAGGTTAGACATCGAAAAAACAGTCAGTTTAAGGTTGCGCTTCGCCATACTTTGCGCTTTTCCTTAAACCTTCACTTACCTGCTGTCGAACATTGCGGTAGCATCCATCTTCCATCTCGCCTTGTCTCGCGTCTCACAGCTGCATTGAGGCCGCATTTCCATCTAAGGGAAGAAAACAGAAGAGAGACATTATTATGGGCATAAATACGAGCAACATATAAAGACATTAAACAGAACGAACAGTATCACAAGAGCTCAAGAAAGACTTACCAATCATAAGGAGAAGCATAGTCACAGCTGGACTAGACTAATCCTTATCAGGGATCATTGAAGGAACTAGTTCCCATTCGATGCGCCCCTGCCAGAAGTAGCAGGACGGAGAGCTTATCTTCCATAATTCACAGGTGAGCTTTATGGTCTGGCATATGCTCACAGAAACTGTACTTTGGGGTGAAGGGTTTGAGAGGTACAACAATCACAGATTGGCGCACTTACACACTCTTATCTCCATGCAGGAGCAATATCACCACGCACCACCGCTCACAGTTTTCTACTGAGGGAGAGGCCTGAGGAAGCGATTCAAGTTCAGGGAGGGCTGCAACCGTGCCCAACGCCTCCGCAGAGACCAGGTGAGCGTAACAGAACGCAAAGCCTCTAATACTCTCTGCCTGGGCGTTATGGAAACTTCAGAAACAGATCAGTTATCCCTCTTACTAGGGGAATTACTGGCTAAAGTACATGCTTCAAGACAGGAAACCAATGCATTACGAAGGGATCTTATTGTAACTCGAGAAATAACTGACGAATTGGCAAGACAAATGCTCCAAGCACAAGCAGGACAGGTTCCACTGCCTGGAGTGACCCATTCTTCTCATTCTTCCACACCACAACAATCAACACCGGTTCACGTGGTTCTTTCAGGAGCAATGCCTCTAGCCCCTCCCGAACGCTTCATCGGCGACCCAAACAAGTTTGCTGGATTTATGAACCAATGTCGCCTTCATTTCTTGTGCAGATCAGGAGCCTTTCCTAATGACCAAGCCAAAGTGGCGTTTGTACTCTTGTATTTAGGAGGTAGTGCAGTGGACTGGTCTATACCTTTGGTAAATCAAGATGACCCTTTACTCCGGGACTTAGGGAATTTCCAACATGAGATGGAGAAATTGTTTGCCCGACATACTCAAGGACAAGCTCTGGACAACGAGCTGTTGTCACTCAGACAAGGGAGTCAAGAAATATTAACCTATATTGCAACCTTCAATCATCTCATAGCCCAGACCAACTGGCCAGAAGAGAAGAGGACTACACTCTTTTACTGAGGGTTATGTGGAGAACTTAAGGATGTGTTGGCACAAGTGGTGAATCCCCCTGAGATGTGTGCAGACTACATAGACCTGACAGTGCAACTTGATCATAGGTTGCAGAATCCGAAAATGGATCGAGCTGGATCCGAGGGAGGGTCAGTTTACGTACGACCTCGTGAGAATCAGACTAAACCACATGAACAGTCTGAGCCAATGCAAATTGGTCAATTACAAAGTCCCTTTACCAAAGCAGAAAGGGAAAAAAGAAGACAACAGATTTGCTTATATTGCGGACAAGCAGGTCACTTCCTCCGTGACTGCCCGGTAAAACCACCCAAGAAAACGTTTGGGGCAACAGACAAAACTGATGACAAAGAAGAACAGAACTCGGGAAACGCTAATGCCCGGCAAGTGTAGGAGTCCGCTTGTCGAGCATGAAAAAGGAATCCGTACAGACCTCACATCTTGTCCTTCCAGTGCTTTTGGTGAATCACAAGCAACCATCAAAAATACATGCCTTGGAGGCATATATTGATTGTGGAGCTTGGGTAACTACATTGACCAAGATTTGGCTCTCCGAACAGTCCTTCCTCTCCAAAAGAAGCAGAAATCAGAAAACGTCACTGCTGTGGATGGTTCTCAACTATCATCCGGCCCGGTGACACAATACACAGAGACAGTCAAGCTTCTGTGTCAGGACGAGCATCAAGAGGACATTACATTCAATCTCATCGCTTCTCCTCAGTTCCAGATGATATTGGGATTGCCCTGGCTGGAGACCCACAATCCTAGAATTGACTGGCAAAAACGAGTTCTGACATTTCCTCATGGTTGTACCAACATATGTTACAAAAAAGATGACACCAATCTGAAATCAAAGAAAGGAATCGTGTTGGGCCTCATCAGCTCCTTACCGCTTGAATACCATGATTACCAGGATGTATTAAAAAAAGAGCAAGCCAACGTTATGCCCCCGCACAGACCCTATGATTGTCAAATAGATCTTGTACCCGGAACCCAGATCCCTTGCAGACAAATTTACGCTTTGATAGAACAGGAAAACCAGCATCTTAGAACTTACCTGGATCAGTACCTGGCAAACGGTTTCATTCACCCATCCAAGTCACCTGCCTCCTCGCCCTTATTCTTCATGCCTAAAAAGAAGGGAGACTTAAGAACTTGGAACGACTATAGAGCCATCAATGAGATCACAGAAAAAAATCAATATCCTTCACCATTTATACCAGAGCTCCTGGACCAAGTGAAACATGCTCAAATCTACACAAAACTGGATTTAAGAGGAGCATACCATCTTGTAAGAGTAAACGAGGGAGACAAGTGGAAAACGGCCTTCCGCATGAAGTATGGCCTCATTGAATACCAGGTCATGCCCTCCGGGCTATGCAATGCCCCTGCAGCGTTCCAATTCTTTATGAATGATGTACTCCGTGAACTACTGGACGTTTGCGCCCCTGTGTATATTGACAACATTTTTATCTACTCAAATTCCATGGAAGAACTTGTAGACCATGTCCGGGCAGTCTTAGAGAAGCTTCGACAACACCAATTGTATGCCAAGTTGTAAAAATGTTGTATGCCAAGTTGTAAAAATGTTTTTTCCATGTAACCGAGGTCGAGTTTCTCGGTTTTATGCTCACACCACAAGGCATACATATGGATACACAAAAGGTGGATGAAATCCTCCAATGGCCCTCACCAACATCCATGAAAGGAGTGCAAAGCGTGCTCGGATTCACCAACTTTTACTGTTGGTTTATACCTGGGTTTTCACAAATTGTACATCCAATTACCTCCTTGTTAAAGAAAAATCAAAAGCTCCATTGGTCGACAGAAGCTGAAGAAGCCTTCCAGAAGTTGAAACTAGCATTCACTGCAGCACCAGTCCTTTGACACCCGCGCCCAGACCTACCTTACATAGTTGAGACAGATGCTTCAAAAATAGCCATGGGAGCAGTATTGTCACAACGAGACCCTGAAACAGGACAACTACACCTGTCGCATTCTGGAAGTTTCAGCCCCCGAGCTGAACTACGCAATCACAGGTAAGGAATTACTGGTGATTAAAGCAGCATTCAAGGCCTGGAGACATTACCTTCTTGGGGCGAGACATATGGTCACTGTCATCACAGACCGCCGTAACTTGCAATACTTGAAAACCGCCAAAGCACAATCCTCGTGTCAACTTCGTTGGGCTCTCTTTTTTGTGGAATATGATTTTATTATCACTTATAGACCTGGAGTACACAATGGGAAAGCAGACGCTCTATCACGCATGAGTAAAGAAAAAGAGGCTTTTACAGCATCCGACTTGAGGAAAGGATTCAAACCAGAATAGCTGCCACCACGTGTGTGGATGACCAAAGAACCAGTTTGCAATCCCCGATGGATCAATCAACACAACATGAATGGATGTTAAAAGGTGACCAGTACACCATCGAAGACAATCTACTGTATTTCCAAGGACGATTATATGTCCAAGACGAAGAGCTGCAAAAGCAAATCATCACAAATTACCACGATTCATTACTGGAAGGACACCCTGAAATAGCCAAAACTCAGGCTAAGGTTAAACAAAACTACTGGTGGCCAACCTGGCGAAAAGACATTGCCCAATTTATTTAAACCTTCGGTGTCTGTGCACAACACAAGTCTCAGAAACAGAACCCCGCTGGCTTACTACATCCCCTAACAGTACCGCCAGTATCTTTGCATACCCTGTCGATGGACTTCAAAACGGATCTTCCACCCTGCAATGAATACACCATATCAGTCATTGTGGATTTATTCTCCAGAATGGCCCATTTCATCCCTCTGAAGCGACTCCCAACTGCGTCAACTCTCGCTTCTGTGTTCCTAGAGCAAATTGTTTGATTGCATGGATTTCCATCAATATTAGTATCTGTTTGCGGAACTCAATTTGGTTCTGCCTTTTGGAGAAAGTGTTGTACGATTGCCAAAATCGATCTCCGGTTGTCCACAAGCCATCACCCTCAAACTGAAGGGGAAACTGAACTAACCAACCAAACTTTAGAGCAATATTCCAGGTGTATGTTGCAACAGTCAGAGGATTCTTGGAAAAATATACTATGGATAGCTGAGTATGCATACAACAACTCAGTTCAGACAAGCACAGGGCAAACTGCATTCTACACTGTGCACAGAAGACATCTGAGGACATCAGTATTTGATCCACCCGATACCCTGGAAAGCTAGCCATAAAAAAAACTTGCATAAAACCATCACTCAGGTTCTTAAGGAGGTGACAGAGCATCTGACCAAGGCTAAGGAAAGACAAAAACTGTTTGCTGATCGACATCGGAAGGAAGCTCCCGCCTACCAGATTGGAGAAAAGGTGTGGTTAGCATCCAAATATATTTCCCTGAAGGGCCCAAGAGCTTTCCACCCAAGATACCTTGGCCCCTATACTATAAATTCCATAATCAATCCTATTGCCATGAAATTGGAGTTACCATCTCACATGAAAATTCACCCCATATTTCATGTCTCCCTCGTCAAACCCATGAAATCCAATACACGGCTTAGTTCTCCACCAGAGCACGAAGTAATAGATGGAGAACCAGAATATGAAGTCAAATCCATCCTGGACTCCAAGGTGGTTCGATCAAAATTGTATTACCTAATTGACTGGAAAGGTTACGGACCTCAAGACCGAACTTGGGAACGCAGTGAACACGTCCATGCTCTGTGTTTAATCAGACAGTTCCATCGCAATAATCTCACCAAACCAGAAACAGGAGGAGAACGACCCTTGAGAGAGGCCTTGAGGGGGAGTGCTGTCATGGTCATGAAGTCAGGGGCACAGGCATGCAGGGGTCGCATGCACAGGAGACCTGGGCGGACACTGTCCTGGAGACTTTGGCGCCAAGCTCATGAACAAAAGTAAACAAGAACATCCATTTAACACCAAAAAGCTTTTATTATGGACATAGCACTTCAGATGCATTAACCTTGAACATTCCATCCATTAAGCAGCCCAAAGTGTATTCTTGGGTGTGGCTGCTAATGGATTGCCTTCGAACGTGCTCACTCTCTAGGAGTGGCAGGGTGTGGCTGGTAAGCCGGCCCTAATGGGCGTGCCCACGATCTCAGCTATATAAGCTGCCCGATCCTCAAGACAGACGCTTCGCGTTATTCTGCACTTGCAAGCAGCATAACGCTCACCGTCGCCTGAGGTCAGACTTACCTTTGAAGATCCTCCTTCCTGGACATCCTGTTTCCTGCCAGCATACTTACCAACTGCGGGAAGCTGTTCTTACCTGTACATCTCTTCGGCAAACCAAGTATTCAACTTTACACTTTCCGGAACGCCGATATCTTCATCTTGGCACCACAGCACGACACACTCCATCGTCGACAGCAGCGCCTGCAAGGAAAAACAGAATACAAGGTTAGACATCGAAAAAACAGTCAGTTTAAGGTTGCACTTCGACATACTTCATGCTTTTCCTTAAACCATCACTTACCTGCTGTCAAATATTGCGGTAGCATCCATCTTCCATCCGGTCGTGTCTCGCGTCTCACAGCTGCATTGAGGCCGCATTTCCATATAAGGGAAGAAAACAGAAGCGAGACATTATTGCGGGCATAAATAGGAGCAACATATAAAGGCATTAAACAAAACAACCAGTATCACAAGAGCTCAATAAATACTTACTAATCATAAGGAGAAGCATAGTCTCAGATGGACTGGACTAATCCTTATCAGGGATCAGTGAAGGAACTAGATCCCATTCGATGAACCTCTGCTAGAAGTAGCAGGATGTAGAGCTTATCTTCCATAATTCACAGGTGAGCTTTATGGGCCAGGCGTATGCTCACAGAAACCGTACTTTCGGGTGAAGGGTTCTGGAGGTACAACAATCACAGATTGGCGCACTCACACACTGGAGCAGTATCACCACGTACGACCGCTCACAGCTTTTCTACTGAGGGAGAGGCCTGAAGGGGGTGATTCAAGTTCAGGAAGGGTTGCAACCATGCCCCAATGCCTCCACAGAGACCAGGTGAGCGTAACACTAATAGCCGAACTAAAAATGAAGAAAGGTTATGCATTAGAACATTATAAATCTAGTGAGCCTGAAGATGGCTGGAAGTGAGACTGAGTCTAGTAAGGGCAGGGGAACAGAGAGAAGTAAAGGGGGCGATTGAAGATTACGACTTGGAGGATACACCAAAATAAGAGAAGAAACATTGGAATGCGCAAGGTCATGCAGACATTTAAAGACAATGCATAAGACATTAAACTGGAGATAAGCTGTAATTGGTTATTTATAAGAATGGACCCAGGGATCGTACCCGTGTTGCTCCGTGTTGTCTTGCTTCCAAGGCAAGCACGTTGCCCCTGAGCTATCCTCCTGAGACAGGGAAAGAAAGCCAGTGAAGAGCAGCGAGTGAAGGAGAAAGACGAGAACCAGCAGGAAGCGAGCATAGAAGATGATTGGCAGAGTTGACAATAGACTGAGGAGGACTGGGCAGGGAGACCCAAGAGAGTGTAGATCAGTACTCAAGATGAGCAATAAAGGCAATAGTGTTGAAGCAGTTTAGTAGCCAAAAATATACTACTAACAGGTGTCCATAAATGACAATGCAGAAAGATAGTCAACAAATGAGAGATTAAGAATTTCAGTGCAGCTTGAAAGCAGTCTTTGGGTGATAGAGTGCCTGCCATGCTACATGCCAGCTGTGGGATCAGTAGGAGAGCAACGATGGATGGGTGCACTTTCTGGGTATGAAGACTTGTCTTTTCAGAGTGACTTTTTGGTAAGAAATATAATATTTGTGTTCCATGGGCCGCGTCCCCTTAAGTCTGCATCCTGTGCGTAGGCCTGTAGGAGGCTGCCTTGACGGAAACTGGAAGAGTACTGCCGGCAGCCATCGAAGAGCTGCAGGGAAGTGGGAAGGGACGGCAGGGTGCGGGCAGAGGACAGGAGCTACACAGCAGAGTGGGGTGTCTGGATGGGGGAGGGAAGGCTGGCAGCAGGCCTACGGACATAGATACATAGATCCGAAATATATAGATTACTATTTACATTTAATAAAATAGAACATATACAAACTGTGTCATTAAGGAGAACACTCCAGCTTTAGTGTCTGCTCACAGGTCGATCTCTGTGACTTACCAGACTAAATGTGGAATCCCCACCCCATCCCCAGGGTTTAGAATTGGAGGGGGTGCCTTTGCTTTGCTGAGAAGTTCTAAATCTCTTTTATAATTAGCCCCTCCTATGAAGGTGTCCCGCTTAGTATTGCCAGTACTCTTCATCTGGCATAATACCATTATTAGGACCCTCAGCATTGTCTTAATAGGCCCTTCTTCATTGAATGGTTCAGTACTTGACATATTAAATTGTTCATTACTTAGGAAACTCGCCAGTAAACTTATCAGTCTGACCGTAACGTACATTATTAACAATATACATTTTGTACTACTAGTTGCAACCGTGTGTTATTATTCTCATCCCAACAAACAGGGGTGGGTGCACCGCTTACCCTTGCTTAGTGAACTGCATAGTGCTATAGTTGTCATCAGATTGTATTAATTGCATTAAAGAGGATTGTGTAAAATGTCAACTAATCAAACGCAGGCTCAATTGCCTTCGGAGTGGGCTGCACACCTGTGTTTCCCACTAGGGGTTAATTATTTCTTGAAATAATTTCCAAATAATACTTTGAAAAAATATGAATGATATTTGAAAACAACATATTTTTATTCCCTGTTTTTTATTTTTTTATTTAGATTATTGGTTATTCATCACCAATTTGTGTGAGACAAATTTGCAGCAAAATGTGACTGTGGGCAATGCATTTCGGATTAAATCCTTCACCAGAGCCCAGTCTTATCTCAATACTGTACTGTACAGAATATATCATAATTGCAATTTATGTAACATCATGCAATATCATGTAACTTTAAAAAACAGGGTACCCACATTTGAGAGACACAGTAACACATAGAGAAAATATAAAGAAAAACATATTGGCATGATCAATATTAGTTGCCTGAATCGTAAATGTCCAAAGGTATCTCTGCTCAGTTGCATGCTTTGTGCACCACATTCAAGTATGTCATGGTCTCATTACCTCATGAGCCCTTAACTGCGTTATATTAGGTTTATTGTGAATGAGTACGCTTCATGTGTGATATTCTGCCATTTTTATTTCCTTTTTCACTGTTCGCCTACTGCCAAGCGTGTGCTTCCCATGCAGTGCCTTACAATCAGTGCTTGTAAATGTTAATGGGCCTCATTACGACCCTGGCGGAGTGGGTTTACGCCAGCGGTATTCGCGGCGGACCCTTCCGCCCTACTACGAGTTCCCGTAGCGCCATGGAGCCGTTTTCCGCCTGGTTTTTCCGGGCGGAGAAATCCATGGCGCTACGGGACCTTGTTGTTAATTACGCCACCGTATTTTACGGTGGCGTAATTAACGCCTTCCCCACTCCCCTTATACACTATGGGGCAAAAATGGGAATGGGGAAGGGTAAAATGGGGATTGGGGATTTACCGCCCCGCCAAGGTCGGAATGGGGCGGTAAATCCGCCAACCCCCATGGCGGTATTGGCAGCTTTCCGCCGTGCTCCATGGTGCATATTGCACCACGATCTCCGCCAGGGTCGTAATGAGGGCCAATGTGTTTCTATAGATATACCCATAAATTGTGAAAGTTCATATGTACAATGCCCATTTAAACTCATACACTATGTCAGCTACACTGACCTGTGTGCAGGGAACTGTCCTGCTCAGAAGCGAGCCGTTCGCAGCGTTAGTAAAAGTACTTCTGAAAGGAAGCGGTACCATATCGTTTGGATACATTCTCATCATCAATCAGTATCAGGATTACGTTTACATATATCCGATGAGTTCTATTCTTACCTACTTTGAAGTGCCACTGCATTTACAGTTGCTCCAAGTGACAGTAAGCATTTTCTTTGCAGATCCGTTACTTAGGGAAGGTTTTGCATCTAGCGCAATAGGGAAACCAGCCCTGTTCCTCTCACTGTACTGGCTGCAAAGGTTTAGGGCGAAATTACCGAAAATAAATGGTCACATTGACCAAAAGTTCTAAAAATGCTACATAAAAGTTCAAACCTTTGGTGGTAGCATTGTAAAAAAAAAATGGGGGCTGCGGGTGTGTCCCCCGCATCGCCCCGCTCCCTATACTTCATGGTATAGTGAGCGGGGGTTCCAGGGGACATCCCCACAGCGTTCAGTAAAAAAAAAAAAAACGGGGGCTGCGGGGGTGTGCCCCACAACCGCCGCTCACTATACTTTATCGGAAGTGAAAGGGAACTGGCGCTGCAGGAACCCAGTGTGAAGATGAAGATAAGTGGGGTTTGTTTCTGTTGGGGGTGTGGGTGGGGGTGTACTGAGGGTGTGGGTGGGGGGGGTGTTATGGGTGTGTCGTGTTGTGTGTGTTTGAGAATGTATGTGTGTTTGCATGAGAAAGGTGCAAACTTTTGGTAGTTTGCACCTTTCTCATGCAAACGATTTGCTCGCAGTACTTTCAGCCGCGGGCAAATCACTTAGATTTGCTGCAAAAAGCTTAAATAAGAGCACTCATTGGGGCAGACTTACTACACAGTTGCGTAAAGCCATTTGCAGATGAACAATTATATTATCACCCCTGCAAATGCCTATTCAGTCTTTTGCAGTGATGCTACTGTAATAGCACATACAGAGCCTCATTACGACCCTGGCGCTGACGAAATGAAGGGGGCCGGTACGGGACCGGCCCCCTTCATTCCGTCAGGGCCGATTACGAGGTTCCCTTTGCAGCATCCGGACCAGACGTCTGGTAAAACCAGATGTCTTTTCTGGGTCCCGTGAGGGGAAGAGGGAGGTAACAACGGGACACTTGTAATGTGCCCGTTGTTACCTCCATCCTCATTCCAATTGAGCCCTATGGGGGCTCAAATGCGAATGGGGAATGGTTCCTGCAAGGAGGAATTACCGGGTCCTCCTATGTCGGAATGACCCGGTTATTCCTCATTGCAGGAACCCAGTAAAGGAGCCCGGTTTGGAGGCAGCCATGGAGCTAACAGCTCCATGGCTCCCTCCAAACTCGTAATGAGGGCCTGCATTTTGCACATGACCAATTGTATGGTCATCCTCCCCATATATTTTGGCAGGTGCGTTTATATCGTACTTGAGGACTTCTCTAAATTCTGTCATAATGCGATTATTTATTACAGGCCACTCCTGCAACAAGGTGATCATTTCTTCCGACAGTGCCTCATCGCAGTATCAGTGAAAGGAATTGGTCCAGAGTTGCACATCCCTGGCCCTCAAGCCTAGAAACCCATTGTTTTTTCGGCTAACCAATGAATATGCAAATGCATGCCCGTTCGGATCTATTGGATGCAAATTAAGCTCATGAATATTTATGAGGGATGTCCTGAAAGCCTGCACTGTTTGCTACACTTAGGGACCATAGCTGTGTGGGGATGGAGTTATTCTACTCACATCTGAAGCCAGATTTACTGGCTGAACAGGCTTTCTGTATTTGCAGGCTTTTCTGCACCTATGCTTCAAGCTCAAGTGGTATCCAATAAAAATTTAGCAAACAAAAATGTAGTCAATGAAGAGGTTGTGGTGAACATATCTCTGTAGTCAAAAAGTTGTCAAGCAAAAAGTACTAAAAAATGTGCTGAAAAGTAGCCAAAAATGTAGTGCTGCTAGAATATTTGTTAGGGGCAAGGAGGGTTTAGTGGGCTTGTGATTGTCTGATTTAGGGTTAGAGTAAGGATAGAGGTTAGGCTAAGGATAGGGGCTAGGGTAAGGATAGGAGGTAATAGGGGTTAGGGTTAGATTAAATATGTTGGGGTTTGGTTAGTGTTTAGGGTAGATTCAGTGTTAGGGTATTAGGGTATGGTTAAGCGTTAAAGAAAGGGATAGGGAGGTTGGAGAGGGTTGTTGATGTTGGTGTAGGTTAACGTTTAGGATAAACCTAGTGGGTAGTGTAAAGTTAGCACTACGGTACATGGTAGAGTTGCAGTTAGGGTAAGGCTAGGGTTAGCATGAGGGCAAGGGTTTGGATTGAGCCAAGGGCTATGTCATTTGTGAAGGGCTGGTGATGGTTATTGTTTATTTTAATTTTCTATTAATTCTGCATTCAGTAATATGCATAAACAATTCATTAGTGCGCTGAAATGTGAGTGATCTGTGAGTTCAGGGTAGGATAAGGGTTGTAATTAGAGTTAGGGGAATGTTTAAGAATTGAGTTAGTGTGATTGGGGAGCTTTCGTTAGAGATTTGGCTCATATTTAGGCTTACTATTTTGCACTTTTGTGTATTTAAAAGTAGCTTTTTTGGCGACCTTATTACTGGTAGCATTTTCACACTATGCATTGTTTGTATTGAATGACTACATTTTTTAAAACAACGTTTTGATGACTACATTTTCACATGACTACATTTTCCTGGGGACATTTTCCAATAGAACCGCTTAAGTCATATAACATTGTCATGATATAATTATTCTGACAAGTTTCCCCTGGGTACAGTCTTTAAATCATCAACTGTAAATAATTATTTTAGCCTCTCGAAACTCAGACTTGATTAATTCTCCTTTTATTGCTGTGTTCATCTGTGGGTTTAGTGGCGATCCATCATCAAACAGAAGTGTTATCACTCAACGTGTTGTGCACTTCCTGTATGCATGCCAGTCAGCAAAGGGACCGTGGAATGTGCTTTTGGTAATTGTGTCTGAATTATTTGAAGTGTGATGTTTTGCAACAGTTAAGGATGATTATCGCTGTTGGAAGGTCTGTTGAGAGATGTGAGAGTTCTCTCAATTGTTTTATGAGCTAATCAAGTACAAAATGTGCCAGATGTATCAAAACGCATGGCTGTATTTTAATTTAGGCAATGCAAATTGAGACAAACTCAAGTGCGTACATTTCTGTGGAGCACGTAGCAAACAAAATGGAATTTCAGTTGTTTATAGAAGAGAAAGGAGCAGGGGAGACATGCCCTACTATGCAGTCTCTTGATGGTGAATGGTGCAAGGCAAGCCCTCCCTCTGCTGTCTTGTCCTCCCTTCCACCTCTTACCGCAGCCAATAGGAGACTCTGCGGATGTTAGCAGAAGTGTTAGATGTTTCACAACTTTTCATATTTACATATTTATAGAATTTTTTACCATAAACACTTAATATAACAACTGAAATCGAACATATATACAGATTAAATAAGGCTCCCTTCTTCACAGTCAAGTCATAAAACAGTGGCAAATTGGCAAATTATTTCATACACCAATAATAAGTTTACTGTAATGAATCACAGCTCTAAAAACATTACCCAAATGTGTTCATACAAGCTTTTTTTCTTATCTATGTATAGAATCAGTCTCTGCATTCTCGAAATTTGTTGTAAGTATAACAACCAATCTGACACTGCTGGCGTTGGCTCACTTTTCCATTTTTGTAGAATAATCTATTTCACAGAACATAAAGCCCTGAAAAACCAAACGTTGCGGAAAAAACAGATCTTCTACCAGATCTTCTTCTCCAAGGATAATACTCATGTAATCATAATCTATATCCAGCATTAGTATGTTGTTCATTGTTTCTGTAACCTCTTTCCAAAAGTTTCTTAAGCTGTTGCATTCCCATATCATGTGCTCACATGTACCCACGTGATGTTTACTTCTCCAACAGGCCTCCGATTGCAACAATCCTCTTGCATATCGTTTTTGCTGAGTCCAGTACACTCTGTTCAGGATTTTGATTCCTGTAGCTCTTTCCCGTAGATTCAATGATGTAAATGCCACATTCTTGCATAAGCTGATCAACCTGCTTTCACTCATCTCAGATCCTATCACTTCTGACCATTTAACGAGTAGGTCTTCATTAGTTACCTTGTATTGTGCTAAATGTTTATATACCTTTGAGGCAATGTGACCATCCAATTTATAATCACGCAACCTTTCAGGCCAGTCTTTGCCTTTCTCTGGAATCTTATCCTTCACTGCTCTCTTCAGTTTCCTGTATTCCCCTAAAGTGCAGTCTTTAAGATACTTTTCCCTGGCAAATTATTTTAAAGTGATCCATTTTGCATCGTCAAATAGGACTTCCAACCATTGGAGTCCACTCAAGAGCCAATTTGTCCATAGTAACGTTTTCCCTCCTAGTTTAATGTCTGGATTTTAGCCACAGCAACAAACTTCTAGAACTGGAGACATCTTTCTTGTTTTAATTTAATTAGCCCTTTCTAACATTCCCTTAGAAATGTTGTTGGTGCATATGATTTGCATCTTCCGATGTCAATACAGCCCTGGGTGCCAAAGGAGTGCACTTACTAGTCGCAGCTTGCGTCCAGACATCCAATGAGTGTTCTAAGAAAGGCACTCCCAGACCACCATTTTCCAATGATAATTGAAGCTTCCAGAGTTTTAAGTGAGGTGGCTTTCCATCCCACAGAAATGTTTGTATCATGCTTTCTATCCTCTTTATTGCTTTCTTCTTAACCACCTGAGGGGTCATGCTTAGTATCTAATTAATGCATGGTGTTGACGTCATCCTTATTGCATTCACTCTCCCCCAAAGGCTTAGTCTCAATTTGTTCTATTTTCGTAAGTCTTTTTCCAGGTTTTCAGGACCGTATGACAGATTCACACCCATAATTTGATCCACTTCCTTCATTAGCCAAATACCCAGGTAGCGCATTTTTCATGGCACCATTTGCAACTATAGGCACTCAGCTGTTGACTTGTACACACTTTTGAAGCTGGCATAGCTTCCGATTTTGACCAGTTTATTTGCTAACCTGAGTACTAATGAAGATTATCAATTAGATTAATTTGTGCCGGGACCGATGTATCTATGTTTTGTAGTACCACAAACATATCATCAGCATAAAGCCATATTTCTTTTGACTGGCTTCTCCAAATTGTATTCCTTGAATTAAAGTATCTTCTCTTTCTTTGCTGCTAGAGGTTCCATTGCAAAGACGAATAGCAAAGGAGAAAGGGGATTGTCTTGTTCCCCTTTTCAGTTTAAATCCTACTGATGAAAGACCATTTGCATTCACACTAGCCGAAGGTCTAGAATAGAGAAGCTGTATCCAATGAATCATGTTTTCTCCCAGCCCAAACACTTCTAATGCAGCCATGAGGTTTCCATTCGATTTGATCGAACAAACGCCTTCTCTGCGTCCAGTGATAAAACCACCACTTCCTTTGTCAGTTTCTTGCTTTCGTGTAAGGTTAGCAATAACCTCTGCATGTTCTCAGAAGCATGCCTCCCTTTAACAAAGCCTGCTTGATTCTGATCTATCATTTTTGGCATTAGGTATTTCAATGCCAAGGCTTTTGCAAGTATTTTATTGTCAGTGTTAATCAAGCTTATAGGTCTGTAGCTGCTCAAGTTCACTGGAAGTTTCCCTTGCTTGAAGAATAGAGAAATAATGGCATGTATAGTGGTTGATGGAAGTACATCTTTACTTAATGAATAATGTAGCATGGCCAGTATTAGGGTAAAGACTTCATCTGGCAACATTTTGTACAGCTCTGCTTGGCGCCCATCTGGCCCTGGGCATTTCCCTGAATTTAACAAACTTGCTGCTCATTTAAGCTCTTGAATGTTCAAGTCCTTCTCCAGACTCACTCTGTCATTAGTGTTTAGACTCCTTACGTTGCACCCTTTTATGAACTGTTTCATTTGATCTTGACTCATATGCACATCTGAAGAATACAAGTTAGCATAGTCTTCCTTGAACTCAACATTGATCTCTGTAGGCACATATGTTAAATTACCTGCTCTACATTCAATAGCACTTATTGTTTTTTCACTGTCCATTACACGGAAATGATGAGCCAGTAGGCAATCACATTTTTTACCTCCTTCATAATAGTTACATCTTGTTTTAAATAGGAGTTTTTCTGTTTTTCCTCTGTAAGTATTTCTTCTAGATCCTTTTTATTCTTCTTATGAGAACATTGTAAGAGTCCACTGAGTAATCTATCATATTTTGATTTTCAAGTTTAACAACCTCTTCACTTAGGTTCTTTATCTCCATTTCCTTTTATTTGTTCTTCTTGCTTGAGAGGCCAATCAGCATGCCTCTCACATATGCTTTGAAGGCCTCCCACACAAATTCCACCTCCACAACTCCAGTCCAGTTTTTTTCCACAAAGACACTAGCCTCTTTTACAATCTTAACTAATATTTCTATATCTTCCAGAAGTGCTACATTCATTCTTCATGTACTTGATTTTGGCATAGGATATGTCAAAATCATTTCAAGTGAGACTGGGCCATGATCTGAGATCACTTTTAATGTCTCCCCCTTTATAGTTCTGGGTGCATAATCCTGATGTCAAAAGTAGATCAATCCGAGAATACATCATATAATGGCCAGAGGGAAAAGTGTATTGTCTGGCTAAAGGATATTGTAGTCTCCACATATCTAATAGATTACACCCCGCCATGAGCTCTCTCAAGGCCTTTCATTTCATTGTACCTTCATTACTCGTAGTATCTACACTTTTATACAACTTTGGTTCCAGAGTGACATTAAAATCTCCCCCCAAAATGAGATTCGGTTGATTCACATTTTGTAGAAACTGTGCAAGAGTGACAACATTTTTTCCATCACCTCCATTAGGAGCGTAAACATTGCATATACAGTAGGTAACATTTTGTATTTTTTAATTGACACATACAATTCGCCCTTCGTTGTCCCTTTTACACAATATTTAAGAAATAGTTACATTTTTCCTAATTAGTGCACATACTCCCCTAGAGCTTGAGGTAAAGGCAGATCAAAAAACATTCCCTACCCATTCCTGTTTCAGTTTCTCTACCTCATGTAAATGTGTTTCTTGAAGTAGGGCAATGTCCACCCCCAACTCATTTAATCTGTTCAAAATGATTTTCTTTTATTTACACATTTTACACCATTAACATTCCAGGAAACTACCTGCAAACCATGCTTGCACGAATTTGCCATGTTGACGTTGTTCTTAACCCACCCTGTGAAGAAGCCTAAAACGCATACACATCAAGACAAGAAACAGAAAAACAAACAAAAAAACTTAAAAACAAAGCAAATTCTCCCCTGGTTTTGACAAACCCAAATCACAGGTATCTCCCTCCTGTGCTCCACGTAGAGAGAACTCTGCCCCGTTGCCTCCCCTTGATTTGAATCCTTGTTTTCCCTTCATCATGAAACAACTATTCCATTTCTTATCTATTCAGTTTCTACTGTGCTTATAAACCATCAATTGGCACTAGTGTGTACCTTATTCAAGTTACCTTTACTCATTCCAGAGTATTGGCTATACCCTCTACTGTACTCCCCACTAAGTCACCTGTTTCCATTTCTGGCAGAGCAATACCAAAAAAACATTTCCCTTAATTTTGCTGGAATTGAACCTTTTGTGCATTAGTTACAAGTTGAGATCATATATTGGCCCAATCTAATCTCTCAGCAACTTACCACCACTTAATAATTTAACAGTAGTTACATTTCATATCAAACTTAATATCAGCTTTCAAGCACTGAATCTATAAACGCATAATCAAGGCAGTAGCCACCCCACACCCCAGCGCAACCTACCTTACGCAATAATCACTTACTTGGTCTAGTTGTGCCACTAACACTACCATCCTAGAAGCACACATGTCATAAGTAACATCCCAACTGATCATGTATAAGTCAATACAGATACATACAATTGATCCTAACCAATTCACAACTTGTCTCTAAATATAAGTTATATCCTATTTTTTTCAAATAAAGGGGGCTTTATTTCTGCATTTCCATGACCATCCTTAGATTACTAATAAAGTGCGCTTCTATAATTCCCGAAAACAAAAGATATTTTATTATGCTTGTTTGTACTAAGCAAAGGGGAATGTTCCTACACATAGGGCCTCATTACAAGTGAGGCGGAACGGGTTAACGGGACCCGCTAAAGGAGGCAGACCCGTTAAACCCCTTCCGCCTCATTACAAGCTCTACTCGCGGGACCCGGTAGTTAACGGCTGGTTAAACCAGGCGTGCTTACCGGGTCCCGCGAGGGAAAGAGGGAGCAAACAACGGGCCGCTCGTAATCGGCCCGTTGTTTGCTCCCTCCCCCATTCCCATTCAGCCCTATGGAGGCTGAAATGGGAATGGGGAAGGTCCGGGCCCGGGTTCCTGGAGGGAGGAATTACCGGGCCCTCCGAACTCGGAATGGCCAGGTAATTCCCCATTCTGGGAACCCGGACCCGGATCCGATTTTGGCGGTAGCCATGCCACCAATAGCGGCATGGCTAACGCCAAAATCGTAATGAGGCCCATAATGTTTAGTTTATGTGTTCCCACGATGTGTGATAAAAGTAATGTCAATTTCTACTTCCCAAATTTGCATTTCTAACTATCAATGACCGAAAGTAATGCATTTAATCTTATGTAATTCAAGGTTGACAGAAAGGCAAGTCACTTCAAAAAACTCTAGGCTATACCACCTTCTCAAGCCCTAAAGCCTAAGCTAACAGTCCTGGCAAAGCCAGAACAGACAACAAGGGCATAAATATGCTGGCATATTCCACAGCAGAAGACTATATGGAAAACTGCACCTGGGCCAAACGTATCAGTGTTTTTCCTATTAGCAGCATTTTAAGCACTACAAGAGAGGGGGGCCGCTAAGGACCTGAAAGGTGGAGCTCCCGTCTGCAGAAGCTATAGACACAGGAAACAAAATCAAATTTGGTTGGTATGTTGTGCTTATCCGACCACTGTATCACAATTCCCCGCTGGTATTGCACACATTCCAAACAACATGTTTGATCAAAAAGAACCTACCTAATGCAAATAGCAACTGAAACACCTTCTGGAGAGAATAGCGTGTTGCAAGCTATGTTGTTGCTGGCTTGTACCAGGCTAGAGCTCCGAATGCACTACTGCGTAATCCTCCCTACATTCCAACCCTCCCAACCTCCTCTACTACATATGCCCTTATCCCTTCATACAGCACCTGACCAACTCCTGTTCTATAACTATTCCCTGCACCGAGATACTCGGGTCCTCCTGTCCTTCCCATCCTGTTACCAACCATTCTACACCTTACTTGTCCACCCCCTTTTAGAGGCCCCCCACGCATTCCATGCTGCATGCCCTACTGGCCCCATTCCACCCATCAGTGCCCCACACTAGTTAAGAGCCTGGGATTCCGGTACTATGCCTTCTAGTATAATGGAAAGCCGGGGTACATGCACTTTCCCGCATATCGCCAGTGTACGTCTGAATCCCTGCTTTGAAAGCTACAGTGGTGGAAAGGCTGAGCAACTGCAGCTGTAATCACAGTTGCCTGTTCCCCCTAAACGTTTCCCCTAGAGCACCACCATTTTCAGCAGCAGGCCATTGGAGGGGGCTGCAACATATAAATATCAAGTACATCATCTGATTGCACGCATGCTCCACTCTCCATACTAAATCTCGTCCATAGCGTCACGGTCAATTATCTTTACGGTATCCCGCGCTGCTCTCCGCTATCAACCACTCATAAGATTAGAGCATCTGAGGACCATGACCAAATTCGTGACAGCCCGTTGCACACCAACTGTGGGGCGTGTTATGGCTCTATCTCAACACGCTACCTGCTACCAGTACAAAGACATTTATTCATCACAAACACTGTGGCACGCACACGTTGTCTGACACTTGCATAACCAGCAGAGCTGTAATTCATGCAGGCCCCTGGTATACCGTAGTGCATAAACAACATCCTCCATTCCCTCACTTCCTCATTAGAGGAAAGCACCCACAGATACAAGCAGACACACTTTGGCCCACCCACATTCCCTTACAGAATCACAAGAGCACCTGGAGACCATGGAAATGGCAGCGGTGGGCTGTATAAATCAACCTAACATAACTTGTCTCATAATGAACCCCTCAACAAACTTTTACTTGCTGCAGGTAGAATTTTGGTGGGGAAAACAAGCATTAACCGTAGATCAGAAGGAAGTCCCCTTTATGTTCTGGCCCCTTGAAATTCTGTCCCTTTTAAACAAGCTCTTAAACAAGCTCCCAATCACCCACACCAACCAAAATAAGGGAGCAACCCAAGGTGGATGATGCAACCAGCTTTATTTACTCAATTCAGCTGTAGATGGTCCACAGACGTTCTCAGTTACTTCCTGGTAACCCAGGGTTTATAAAAACAATACTCACAAGCTGCCATTGGTTGTTCAAATAGATGTATATTGTTCTATACAGCGTTAATGCTAATTGGATAGTCCTTATCTTTAAACCTGCCCAGGGTCCATCTCATTATGCAAGATGACATATCCTGGGTACCATAGGACCATGCTCTAATTGGGTGTTTTACTTATCCACAACAGTCCAATTAGTTTTTGGTGGGAACGGAGAGATGAAAATATTGGCCTGGCCAAAGAACTATCAAACTCACTCCCATCTCATTTTCCATGCTGGGCACCAATCTCCCAAGCAGTTTGCTCAACCTTGGACAGCTTGTCCTGTACTCTGCTGCTTGCAGGTGTCTGATCTAATTGTCATACCTCAAGGAACCTGGCGGCTGTGGACTAAATGGAAGCTGCGTCCTCCATTACTGGTTCCTTCACGTAAAACGAAGCGCAGAGTACGAGTCTAGTCTTTTTAACGCATTCCGACGCCCGTTTATAAGCTGCTCACTTCCGGGGTCGGATGCGTTGCAACGAACAGTTTTCCTGATCGCCTGCGCTTCCGTACTCCTTGTACTCGCTCTTCAGAGTTTTGCCCTCTCTTTCTCGCCTCGTTTTCCTCCCGTCCTTGCTCTTTGTATTTCCACCATATCTCTTCGCCTCCGTTCCTTTTACCCTTCTCCTTCTACCTTCCGCTCCCTTCTTCCTCCTGTCCCGTCCTCCCGTCTGGTGTTCTTTTACTTCAGCCTTACCTTCTTTCATTTCCTCCTTCCAGTCTTACCTACGAGTTTACTTCCCGTGTATCGACCACTTTCTGTGTAACGGACTGCCTTGCCTTATCCCAGTGACTTTGTTGTTCTTCCTGTGCACCGACTCCTGCTTGCCTACGGACTGCCTGCCTTTTCCTGTACATTGTTGTGGCGATCCAAACTTACTACTACTGGACCTACTCAGGTTAATCCGGATATTCCGAGTTCACTCATCTCTTCAGTTGAAGCATTCCTTTCTGGGGTTTTTGCATGCCGCCGGCTTTTTCCCCACAGTATTACGGCTGAGGAGGGTAGCCACAGTTCACCCATTGGGTGTCACTGTGGCGTCCTTTCACGGTCGTCCTTCCCTGCAAAAAAAAAAGGGAAAGAATCGAACACAAGACAATCCGAAGCTTGCTTCACATCGAAAGGTCAGAGGTGAGGAGGAAGGGGAGGACAGGGGATCAGACTCTTCACAAGCAGAGGAAGATATCTCTGACAGATTGCAACGCCCGCAAATCCCTATGGCTACTCCACAACAGGTGCAGGAGTTAGTGGCAGCTGTCCAGAACCTGAACTTAGAAGTTCAAAATCTTAAGGGCGCTAATGCCGCCTTACAGCAGAGGGTGGCGGAACGGGACCCACCTACCTCGGATCTTCCTCCCTTGCCCTTAGTCTCGGGGAAGTTTGAAGGGACGCCCAAGAATTTGAAGGAGTTCTTGGATGCTTGTAACTTACATTTTTCATTCCGTTCCCATGCATTTGCTTCTGGACACGCTAAGGTCGGATTCATGATTACTCACATGTCAGGCAATGCTCTGGCCTGGGCTACCCCACTGGTCAACAGAGCAGATCCCGTGTTACAAGACTATGAAGCATTCAAGACATTGATGAAGCAGACCTTCCTACGTACTGAGAGTACGTATTTGGCCTCGGAGGACCTGTTGGACATTAGACAAGGGAACTCCGACTTAATGTCCTACATCACGTTGTTCAAACAAATAGCCGCTGAGGCGGGCTGGCAAGAACAGGCACAATACGCCATATTCCGGAGAGGTCTGCGAGAAGAACTCAAAGACGAACTAGCACGCATAGAAAGACCTCTCACCTTTACAGATCTCATCACAGCTGCATTGCGAATAGATTTCCGATTAACCGAAGGACGAGCAGAGCGTCGAAAGACAAAGATGGGGATCCCTATACCTCCTGTTTCCCTCCCTCTGACATCACCTTCCTCTACACGCTCCACGCGAGAAGAACCTATGCAGATAGGCACGACCTGTGCCCCTCTCACGGTTGAAGAACGCAGAAGAAGACGGGAAGGAAGTCTGTGTATGTACTGTGGATCTTCGACGCATTTACTTCGAGACTGCCCAGATGTACCCCCGAGACGCTCGGGAAACGGGCACCCTCGGTAAGTTTGGGGACTCACTACCGAGGGATGAGTCCTAGTCCCTTTGTGACCCTTTCAATCACTACATTGGAAGGAAGTAATGATGACCGACTCATGGTGATGGCAGTTACCCTACTTATCGGCAAGACCTCCATTCAGACCCAGGCTCTTCTGGATTGTGGGGCCGCTGGCAATTTCATAGACACTCAGTGGGCAGAAAGCCACGGACTCATCCGAGTAGCCAAGACCGAAGATCAGAAAGTAGAAGGTGTTGATGGAGAACCTTTAAGCTCAGGCCTGATTACTCATTCCACAGAGATCCTCACTGTGTGCATCATGGAACATTCTGAACGTCTATCCTTTGACATTATCCGAGCAGCACACTTCCCTCTCATTCTGGGCATAGGTTGGCTCCGTCGACACAACCCTTCTATAGATTGGACCAGAAACCTTTGAAGTTTTCACTCAACCTTCTGTAAAAAGAACTGTCTGCCCAAACCTACCTTTACTACTATCCAAACCACCAACGGTACAGAATCGAAGACAATACATTGTTTACCTTCCTTTCTCAATGAATACACTGATGTAGTGACAGAGAAGATACCTCTTGAGCTTCCTCCTCACAGACCTGAAGATTGCAAAATTGATCTGCATCCGGGGGCTTTGGTCCCTTTTTGTCGTATGCTTTCTTTGACACTCCAAGAATGAAGATATCTGCGAGAATACCTTGATAAGAATCTGGCCAATGACTTGATCAGGCCTTCTAGATCTCCTGCAGGTGCCTCTTTATTTTTTATTCCCAAGAAAGACACACTAGAACTGCGTCCGTGTATCGATTACAGGGGACTAAACAAGGTAACTACAAAGGACAGGTATCCCATGCCTCTCATCTCAGAAATCATTCACGCCGTTCAGTCGGCCACAATATTTACTAAACTAGATCTACGGAACGCTTATCGTTTGCTTCGTATTCACTCTGGAGATGAGTGGAAGACTGCGTTTAGGACCCCCTTTGGACTTTATGAATATCAAGTAATGCCATTTGGCCTTGTCAATGCCCCTTCCATTTTCCAACGCTTCATGGACAGACTCTTTTCTGATCTCTTGGGTCATTCAGTACTCATCTACTTAGATGATATCCTTGTTTTCTCTCGCACCCAAGAAGAACATTTTGCCCACGTCCTGGAGGTATTCCACAGGTTGCAAAAAAACCATCTTTCGGTTAAACTTGAAAAATGTGTCTTTTCGGCTAAATCCATTTCCTACTTAGGTTACATCCTTTCCTCAGAGGGCATTGCAATGGACCCTCAAAAAGTCAATTCCATCCTTGACTGGCCATCCCCTAAAACGGTTAAGGACATTCAGAGATTTCTTGGCCTTTCTAACTTCTATCGAAAATTCATCCCAAATTTCTCTCTACAGGTACTTCCTATGACCACTCTTCTGAAGAAATCCTCCTCTCCATTTCAATGGTCTCCTCAGGCAGAGAAGAGTTTTCAACAACTAAAACAGACCTTTTGTTCAGCTCCTGTCCTAAGACAACCCGATCAGCACAGTCCTTTCATCGTGGAAACTGACGCCTCTTCAGCCGCTGTAGGAGCGGTCTTGCTACAAGAACACCATGGTAAGGAACACCCGGTGTCCTATTTCTCCAAAACCCTGAACATCAGTCAACGGAATTACTCGGTTATAGAGCGAGAGTTACTCGCAATGAAATTAGCCTGTGCTGAATGGCGTCACCTCCTCCAAGGTGGGGAACATCCTTTTACCCTTCGGACTGATCACAAAAATCTGCAAGTGTTACGTCAATTTGAGTGCTATAACACTAGGCAGGCAAGATGGGCACATTTCTTTGCCCAGTTTGACTTCGAGATCACCTATATCCCAGGCGAACAAAACCTGGTAGCTGATGCCCTGTCCCGGCGCAGTGATTATCTGTCTGAATCGGAATCCATGAAGGAGTTGATGTTTCCTAGAACACAAAGAATTGGAGTTGTTTCTACCTTTTTACAACGTGTCAGGGACAATTCAAGAGGAAGATTCGAGGATGAAATGCATGACAACCGGTCGGAGTATGTCATTAAAGACAGACTTTATCTGGTAAAAGATAAATTGTACGTACCCACGCCAGCTTTAAGGAAGACGGCGTTATCCTGGTGTCATGACTCAAAGTTTGCCGGACATCGTGGTATTCGTTGTACACAGGATTTTCTAATACGACACTTCTTCTGGCCCAACATGAGAGAAGATACCAAACAATATGTACAATCTTGTACCACCTGCCTTCGGAACAAATCCACCATGCAACGAACTCTGGGATTATTGGAACCCTGTGCCATTCCTACGGGTCTTTGGTCCACTATATCTACTGATTTCATCGTTGACTTACCAGAGTCACAAGGTTGTACCTGTATCATGGTGGTGATTGATTCTTTCACAAAGTTGGCACATTTCTCACCCTTGCCCAAAGTACCTTCTGCCTCCAGTATGGCGGAAATATTCCTGAAGGACATATTCAGGTTACACGGTCTACCCACTAAGATCATTTCGGACAGAGGCAGCCAGTATACATCCCATTTCTGGTCCGCTCTCTGTAAAGGCTTGGGCATAGAGAGGGCTCTCACCTCGGGATCCCATCCACAACCCAACGGACAGACGGAACGCCTTAACGGGACACTAGAACAGTATCTCCGGTGTTTCGTTAACCAACAGCAAGACAATTGGGTCCAGATACTTCCTATGGCAGAATTTTCTTATAATCACGCCAAACACTCTGCCCTCGGAATCAGCCCTTTTTTCTGCACTTATGGTTACCATCCCCGCACCTTACTTCCATTAGTTGACATAGAGGGTTCTGTTCCTTCGGCCGAGGTCTCATTGGCAACTATCCGAGAGGCACATAACCAAGCTAGGCTGGGATTGAAGGAGGCCCAAGAAAGAAACAGGACCCAAGCAGATAAACGCAGCAGACCAGTTCCAGAATGGGGTGTTGGTTCTAAAGTACTCCTGTCAACCAAATTCCTACCACGTTGGGTACATCCTTCAAAACTATCCCCGAGATATATTGGGCCCTACAAAATCTCTCGGGTCATAAACCCTGTGGCCTTTCGTCTTCAGCTACCATCAAGCTTACGCCGAGTTCATCCGGTATTTCACACTTCTCAACTAAAATCTTTTTTTGAAGATAGATGGACCCATAAGACAAGCCGCAACTCTGTACCCAACGACCCTTCTAATGATATCTATGAGGTGGCCCAGATATGTGACTCCCGGTATCATAGAGGACGCTTAGAATACTTGATTCGTTGGAAAGGATACCCTATTTCAGAAAACACCTGGGAACCTAGATCACATTTGAATACCCCCTTGCTGTTGTACAAGTTCCATCGTAATAATCCGAGCAAGCCAGGAGGCGTGGACCTTAGGAGGGGGCATACTGTCATACCTCAAGGAACCTGGCGGCTGTGGACTAAATGGAAGCTGTGTCCTCCATTACTGGTTCCTTCACGTAAAACGAAGCACAGAGTACGAGTCTAGTCTTTTTAACGCATTCCGACGCCCGTTTATAAGCCGCTCAGTTCCGGGGTCGGATGCGTTGCAACGAACAGTTTTCCTGATCGCCTGCGCTTCCGTACTCCTTGTACTCGCTCTTCAGAGTTTTGCCCTCTCTTTCTCGCCTCGTTTTCCTCCCGTCATTGCTCTTTGTATTTCCACCATATCTCTTCGCCTCCGTTCCTTTTACCCTTCTCCTTCTACCTTCCGCTCCCTTCTTCCTCTTTTCCCGTCCTCCCGTCTGGTGTTCTTTTACTTCAGCCTTACCTTCTTTCATTTCCTCCTTCCAGTCTTACCTACGAGTTTACTTCCCGTGTATCGACCACTTTCTGTGTAACGGACTGCCTTGCCTTATCCCAGTGACTTTGTTGTTCTTCCTGTGCACCGACTCCTGCTTGCCTACGGACTGCCTGCCTTTTCCTGTACATTGTTGTGGCGATCCAAACTTACTACTACTGGACCTACTCAGGTTAATCCGGATATTCCGAGTTCACTCATCTCTTCAGTTGAAGCATTCCTTTCTGGGGTTTTTTATGCCGCCGGCTTTTTCCCCACAGTATTACGGCTGAGGAGGGTAGCCACAGTTCACCCATTGGGTGTCACTGTGGCGTCCTTTCACGGTCGTCCTTCCCTGCAAAAAAAAAAGGGAAAGAATCGAACACAAGACAATCAGGTAGGTGGCCCAAATAAAACCATGCCAAATCCACAATGTCCAATCATGTGACTCACATGTGTCCACATAGCGCAACAGCAACACATGGCCAGGAGAACGTCCACACACATTGGCCTGATAGCGCACTTTAAAACTCACAATAAATACATAAATAAGTAAAAACCCCAAAAACACCCACTACACGTGCAGCAGGCACACCCTAACTGCAGGCTGCCAAACAACTGCACCCTCACTCCACACACAAATGAAAGCACCTCCAAGGCCCCGACCCAAATCACCCTCAGGTACCACCCCAATGCATGTGATACATTGCCATTCCATTCCCACAGACCCATTAATAACGCTCGCCCTCCTTTACTCCACCACAGGGTCCGATCCAAACGACGAGCTCCAGGACACCCCTACCAGCACACCTGCAAAGAGGGCCAAGACCGACGGCCAAAGACCCTCCACCTCAGCTGCACGCATCAAGACACGGCAGCAGCACATATCAAGTGGCAGCACACAGGAGGGAACATCAACAGGCACCCCAGCAGCCAGCATGCCCACAACAGCACCACCACAGGTCCCCCCAATGGATGCCACAGAAGGTACTGCCTCTGGTGGCAGCAGCACCATAGGTGACACCCCATTAATGGCAGCATGCTCCGACACAGAAGACGGGGATGCCGAAGTCAGATCCATCCATGACCTGTCCCAATCCCCCTCTCTGTTCCATCCCGTACACCATGAGGATACCACGCAGGGGCACCCACAAGACGACGACTGGCCATCCCCCACAAGCCCTGTGGCAGGGCAACATGAGGCGAACAGCCCCTCTGTGACACCACCGCAAATGGCCATGGCCCAGCAGAGGCAACAGTCCCTCGACCAGTTAATCGTGCAACAGCAGCAACTGGCCACGCTCCTCAAGGACCATGCCGATGGATGTGGGGGCCCTAAGGCAGACATAGAAACATCAACTGAGACACTTAGGGCACAAATGGAGAGTAGCACCGAGAGCCTGAGAGTCCAAATGGAGAGTAGCACCGAGAGCCTGAGAGTCCAAATGGAGAGTAGCACCGAGAGCCTGAGAGTCCAAATGGAGAGAAGCACCGAGAGCCTGAGGGGGGAACTGCATGCGACGTCCAAAGACGTATGTGCCGAACTTGCCGCAGTGCGCCGTGTGCTCACTGAGCTCTCACAAACCCTTAGGGACATGCATGGACGTGAGCAGGCAGAGACATCATCCGTTGCAAGTTCCGTCCAGGGCAGCCCCCAACGTAGATCTGGGAGGAACCTGCGCTCCACAGGCAGGGGTGCCCCTGATACCCGCAGAGGGGGCTTGCAATAGCGACTGCCCACTGACAATGAGCATCTTTGGACACTGGTGTTCGGGGGGGAGGTAGGAGGGTGGAGGGGGTGTGTTGGGCTCACTTGGGTGGCGGGTCGATAGGGTGTTCAACATGATATCACATATGCCATAAACAATGCACGATCAAACAATGAGATGTGTGGACAATGATCTTTGTGTACTAGGCCATCATAGGCGTACAGTCCATATTGTGCATGTACCAGACACACACAGTGCCACGAGTCCCGTGTCCATGTATCAGCCACCAGGCGTGAGTGCTAGAAGCATGCATCTATGAGATGCTGACGAATTTCACGGCCCTCCTGTGCCTCGCAGACTCCTTGAGGTGCTGCCACATCCCCACCCTCATCATGACCATCTTCAGGTGCTTGCAGTTCTGCGTCAGGGGGCATGGGCACATTTCTACGTACGCACATGTTGTGGAGCATGACACATGCCATCACCATCTTTGCAACCTTCTCATGGCGGTACAGGAGTGCCCCGCCAGACCTGCTGAGGCACCGGAAACGGGTCTTCAGTAGGCCGAATGCCTGTTCAATGACTACACGGGTACGTGAGTGGGCATGGTTGTAGTCCTCCTCATGCTGGTCCCGTGGGTTCCGGACTGGTGTGAGGAGCCATCTCTTCAGTGGATATCCGGCATCACCTGTATGTGGACGATAAACGAATTATGTGGAATGCCATTGCTACGTACGCACCCCCCCCCCTTCCTGCCAGGTCATTGCCGCATCACATACCCCACATCATCATGCATGAAATGAGACTCACCGAGTAGCCAGGATCTGTTCCCTGCGTGTCGCTCCATGTAGCGTGGTATTGTAGAGTTCCTCAAGACCATAGAATCATGGGTTGATCCAGGGAATCGGGCACAACAATGTGTAATGATCCTGTTGGAGTCACACACCATTTGTACATTCAGTGAATGAAATTGTTTTCGGTTGCGGTACTGGGCCTCCATGGCATGTGGGACGACCAATTCCACATGGGTGCAGTCGATGGCACCAAGGCAACCCGGTATGCCGCCAAGTGCATGGAATCCCACTTTTGTGTTGGTAATTTCCTGCTCCGAGCGTGGTAGAGAGATGTAGTCGTCTGCGTGCTGCAGGAGGGCATCGAGCACTTGCAATAGTGTTCGTGAGAACAGTGGCTGAGAAATGCCATGCAACTGTCCGACTGTGTGCTGGTAGGTGCCTGTGGCCAGGAAGTGGAGTACAGACACCACCTTCAGTAGGGGTGGGATGGCGGTTGGGCTATCTATCATGCTGACAAGGTCAGCCTGTGTCATGTCCACAATGGCGGCTATGGTGTCCCGGTCCAAACGGTAGAGGGTGTGGATCTGCTCATCAGTGAGGTTGAACGGATGTGCTCGGAGGCGTGGGATTGCGGGCTGCCTGCGTGGTGGTAGTGGCTGTGCTGGCAGCCCTTGCTGGCCCTGCCTTGCCCTCCTCCTCCTCCTGCGTCTCCTCCGTGCGGCCGGTTGTAGTTGGTGTTCGTCTTCTTCTTGGAGTTGGAGTACTTGCAGTGCTATCAGGTCCCCCAGGGCCAACATCGCGAGTCCTGCCGGTAGCATTTCGGAGTGGGTGTGGTTGTGGGAGGAGACTGGGTGTGCAATTTATGTGTTTTCAGGCTGTATGGCCTCCACCTGTGGTGATTCATTCCACCTGTGCAAGCTGCTCTCCCCTTTGGGCGAGCACGTCCCGCACACAACGCTGCAATTCGAGGAATGGCATCTTGCTATTACAATCATGTATTAGTACCCGATGGCCGTGTAACATTGGTTGATATGTTCATTCGGCTATGGTCCCATTGTTTCACATGCATTCTTTGCAGCCGCGAACAGACTTGTGAAGGGTCAGTGGAACGTAGTACTCGAGTAACGGTGGACCCTCATGCATCACTGTACCGAGGTTCACCGACGGGCGGGGCCTCCCATTTGTGAGTGAAGGCAGTTGCCATTTTCACACACAGCCGCACTAGATGGATTAATTTGTGATTTCAAGCGGCCACAGATGCCTTTTCGACGTGATGTTGCAAATGAGGAATTCAAAGGGCGGCGCTTTCGGTCTTCAGCTAGCGGCGAGGAGATGCCCACAGGTCTGACTGCAAATATAACGTTCTATTGTTCAGTGTCCTTGGGACAGGGGCCATGGCGAGGATGCAATGATTGATATGAATAGTTTGGGATGCGCAATAGCGAAGTGGATGATGAGGCCGGACGTTCCCAAATACATGTTACTTCACAACACTGGAATTACGGGCTGGGGCACAGTGGATTTTGCAGGCTGCATAACGCACAGACTCAATGGAATTCTCACATGTTATGTGAGTATGGAAACAGGCGTTATCATTACGGGATGAGGGAATGATGAATGGATGCATGGACAGATGATTTGATACGGTGTTTGCCATGTACAGGGCTTCTTGGAATCTGTCCGCCTCCCCTGCGCTATGTGATGCAGGGCTGCCATAGTGGGACCATCGTCTATCTGGCCTTGTTGAGCCCTCCCTGTCTCGACGCGCCTTCAGACACTTGTGTCCATGCACGTTACCAATCCCATCTGATGGATTCTGTTTTCACAGACGCATGCACAGGTACACTCGTTTGTGATGGTGTTTTCACCTCGATATGGATAGTTATGAGTTGCAAGTGGTTTTGGGGTGGTGATGATCCTTTGGAGTGGGCTAGCATGCATATGGCTGTGGATCTAGTGTGATCATTGAAGTGAGTTGTTCGAATGTAGTTCTGATGGCCATTCTATTCTTTTTCTTTTCTTTTGGTTGACAGGTATCTCCTCCCCTTTTGCCACTGCCATCTGTATGCCACTCCTGCAGATGGGTTTTACTCCCGACACCTGCTGCTTCGTGTTAATCAGTGGAGCAGCATTACGATCTTATGGGACGATCGCCAATGGGCCACATGCCCTTACGCAGTACTAGTGGCTCGGAGCAACATTTCGGCCTTTCAGCTGGACTAGTGCCTCCCTATTGGGACGGCCCTGCGGTTCTAGGCGCTTCCATGTTGCCTTTTCGTACGAGAATGTAGCCCCTGTGTACCATGAAGGAACAGGGCGTCACACAAGAAGTAGCTGGTCATTTATTGCGGATGCAGCCCACAATGGTGAAATGTGTTTTGGAGTTCATGGCCTAATGGCTGTATGGGCTTGGTGAATTTGTTGTGCATTAAATTTCTATTCTGATATGGGCCGTGTGGCGTTCTTCTTTGCAAGTGATGTGGCATATTCCTATTTGGGGAGCGATGTATTGTGAGGAGATCTGCATTGGGTTCCAGCTTCGGAGTATAGTTGCGTGGTACTGTGCTGGGCGCGTTTGCCTACGAAGCCCAGTGAGGTCAGGGGTGAGGGCTGCCAATATGACTGTTTGAATGATGTCATGCTCAGGGGCGGGGGATTAGGTTTTGTGTAACAGATGCCGGTCAGCCAGGTGGATTGGTGGAATGATGTGATTATCGGAATATTGCTGGTCACAGGTGCCTGTGTTTGCGTGCGTTTCTTGGTGGGAGACTGAGGTCATGTCCATTGGTATAGCTTCTGTATTCGTGCCATCTGTGCCCTGCAGCTCCCATTGGCCCCTCTTGTGATTCTTTTGTTCGTTGGCATGCATGGGTGACTTGTACATTTCACTGGTTGCATTGTGACTTCATTGCACCTACGGGGAGTTGTACTATGTGGCCAGGGAGCGGTGTACAGGCACTCAGTGGGGCCGTTTACGGTTGATTCGCGATGCCGTACTTCTCACCATGGCGGAATGGTACTTTCCGCCGTGCCTGATGGCGTTAAGTACATGTCCGCTAGGGTCGGAATTCGCGTACCCTTGCGCCATGGTGCTAATTACGGTTTGGCATGGCGCGCGCGCGCGTAATTGGTGCAGTTAGCGTTGGCGTTCACTACGGTGTCGCTAATGGCATCGTACTTTACGGTGACGGGTCATAATCGCACCGAGTGCTATTCGATGGCGGTATTGCATTTCCGCCATCGTTTTTCGATTTCCGCCAGGGTCGTAATGAGGGCCGCTGTGGGTATATCTTGCTAGAAGTATGTTATGGGAAATGTTACTACATGCACCTGGTAATTAAACCTTGTGTATATCTGTCTGCTAGCAACAAAACAAACTTAATTGTTGCTTATCTAAGCTGGAACCATGAGAAGGGCCTATTTGTGCAATTTCAGCTATCCTGCCTTTCTCTCAGTCTTGTACTTTCAGTCATTTGGACACCCTCACAGACCAACAAAAAATCCCTATCAAGCTATTTAAACCACAGTGCTGTGCTTCGTAACCATGAGCTGTGCGGGGCCTAACAAAAGGAAACATGTAGCTTCTCTTGCTATTTATAATGCTGCTATATATATATATATATATATCTCTCTCTCAATGGGATAAATGTAGTAAAATAGGTGTAAGTAATTTTAAAAAATATGTTCAATTGTGAAATGTGCACACTGAAGGCACATTAGCACCATGCACTTTCATGAATATCTTTATAAACAAGTGTAGTTTGCACATTTATACACTATGCTCTTTAGCATTGTGGCACAGAATGTGAAAAATGACAACATATTTTATCTTTCTTATATATCAATGTGCAGTTAAAAAAATTGTGGATTTTATTAATGAAACACTACCCACCTTATTAATGTTGTAACAACATATTTGTACACTGTGGAGCTAGAAAACATTGAGGACGGAAGGCTATTTGAAAACATGCCAGGGCATTAATGTTTAAAGACATTGCTCATACTATTATGAAAACTCCTAAATGTGGAATTAAGCAGTATGCCCTTTCATGGATATGTCTAAAGTCTCGAGGGCTTTGCAGACTCTAGTACTATGCACCTTAATGATGTGGCATAAAAAGGGAAGATGACAAAAAATACATTATCCCTGATGTAAATTAATAAGCAGCTCAAACAAATTTGGATTTTATGAATGAAGCGCTAAGCACTTTATTAACACTGCTACAGTGTATGATGTGGAGCTAGAAACATTGCAGATGTAAGGCTAAAAATGTAAAGGCATTAATGTCCAAAAACATTGTGCATACTGTCATAACATGTCCTAAGTGTCGAACTGCTGAAGATATAGCAAACACTGAATTGTAGTACAAACAGAGACTTACAAAACATTGAAATGGTGATGCAATGCAATGGGTGGATACAGCGTGTGAAACATGTTAAAAGATGGCTGCCATTAATGGTCAAAGCAGTGAATGGGAAACATATTGTGATGAAACAAATGAGGGTCTAGAAATGTTTGTATGTACTGTAAAGAAACACATTGAAAAGGTTGACTGAGATGAAGCTCATTAGAGGGTGAAACGCGTCAGTTTATTTTAAGTGCTTGCCAGAATTGCATGGTGGATTAAAGGCTAAATTGAAAAAGAAACCCAACTACTGTTTATGGTGTTGCTGAGAATTGAAATTGCAACAAGAATTGCCATAAGGAGTGTGGTTCGGTGAATATGGGGCGACCCATAAGTATGGAAATATATATATGGACGAATGGTGGAGCTTGTTCCTATCGGGAGAAAATCCTGCACAGTTTTGTGCAGGAGTGAACTTATTAGCTAAAATACCGGACAGAAATGACATGGACAAATAATTGAACAGGATTTTCAATAGTTTTATTTTACCCCAAAGTCATGTTTGAATGTAAACATTGATGAAAATTCGTTTTAGATGAAATCTGAAGATGTGTGTGATATGTGTGTAAAAAGTTTGTAATAAACTAAATCAAAATAATAAAAAAAAGAATATATATATTACATGGACGCGGTAGCATCCATGTAGTTATGGTTAAGTTGGTGTTTCCATAGGAAGAACATTTTTTGGGTGGCTTATAACTTCGCTCCCTCTGGACGAATCCTCACCAAACCGTGCAAGAAAAGTATATGGCCCACTCTGAATTTTTTTCCAAAGTTTGGAGAGGTTTGGTCCAGGGGGGACAAAGTTATAGGGGGGGTCCCAAAACTTTTGTTTTTTCCCATAGACATAATGGGAAAAAGCTTTGCGCATTCCTACAGCCCAAGCCACTGGACGGATTTACACCAAATTTGCGGCAGGAGCGGGGGCTTGGTCCCGAAAGCGTGCTTTTGCAAATTTGGTGTAAATCCGTCCAGTAGTTTTTTTAAAATGACCAAAATGTAAGGCAAAAAAAATAGTGATATCTCCGTTCGCTCCGTGGACGGACTTCCCGGTTCGCTCCGCAGACAGTGCCCTGATTGGCTGAGCGGCTTGCGTGATGTCCGCGGACATCCGACGTGTTCGCTGATTGGACGGCGTGGGGCGTGGAGCGAGTCAGATATTTGGTGGCGCCCGCCATCGTGCATTTGCGGACGACCGTGGACAGCGAGGTGAAACTTGGTTTAAAAATTGTATTTAGTGGAGTGTGTTGGTGTGTAAGAGTGTTTGGGGAGGGTCGGGGAGTATGAGATAGGTGCAATGTTGTATTTTTTTATGTGCTAGACGCTTTTGTTGTGTTCGATTTGTCTGCGGACAACACGGCTGTTCTGAAATGTTCGTAAATAAACAGAATGGAATCATTGTCAAGTTGAAAGTGTTCTAAGAAGACGCGTGGGGTCCTGGAATGTTCGCAGGGGGTTTCCTGAAGACGTTGTCTGTATTGTTCGTTGTCAAGCTGAAAGTATTCTAAGAACACTGGCGCTGTCCTGAAATGTTTGTACATAAAGAAAATGGGGGTGTCCTGATGACGCTGTCCGTATCGTCCTCTGGCAAGTTGAATGTGTTCTAGGAACTTCCTTGTGTCCGCTGACATTAAAATGGTTCAAAAGCTTGAATCTATGGGTGTGATATGCTGCGGTGGTTGTGGCCAGGGTATAGAATGTTGGGTGCATAGCCATTTGGCCATGCACCCAAGACTCTATGCCCTGGCCACAACCACTGCAGCATATCACACTCATATGCCATGCACCCAAGAGTCTATGCCCTGGCCACAAGCACCGCAGCATATCACACTCATAGTGGCTTATAACTTTGGGTCAAAAACAAATTTATAAGGAACAATGTTATAAGCCAGTATGGGTGTGATATGCTGCGATGGTTGTATTTATCATGTTATACTTACTATTTGGTTTAGTAACGGAAGACCATGTTTTTCTTGTTCATTTCTGTGATGAAAGAAAAATAGCATGTTAGTATTAGTATTTTATAAAGACTTATTACATTGTACAATCACAATTCTTTCTTTTTTTTTACCCTCATATTTAGTAGATGACAAACCAGAGTACTGTGAAATTTGCTCAGTTTCTGTGTTTGTTGCTAAAATCATTGGGTCTGTGGGAGAAAAAAAATTCCATGTTGGATTAAAGAAAAACCTTTTTCTGTTATGCTACAGTTTATTTGTTTGTTTGTTTTCAGTGTTTACTTGTTGTTTCTGGCTAATGCTTTATACATTGGATTTTTCCAGTTTTTGGGAGCAGTAACATATTAGGTATTTGTTTGGATATTGTCAAATTTTGGAGCAGTTAGATACCAGTAGGCGTGTTCTAACTGTTTATTTTCTTATATAATTTTGTGGTATTGCTTTATCTATTTGGATATTTCTAAATTTTGGGACAGTTAGATACCAATTGGCGCATTCTAACTGTCTATTTTTTGCTCTTATTTGGATATTTCTAAGGTTTGGGACAGTTAGATACCAATTGCAATATTCTAACTGTCTATTTTTTGCTCTATTTGAGTGGTATTCATTTATCTGATTAGTTGTTGTAGCATCATTAGGCAGTTAGATAGCTTTTGGAATATTGTGACAGTTTATATTTTTTTACTACAAGTGTACTTAAGGTTTAAGTACAGTTTAGTTATCAAATTTTGGTTTTAAGAACATTAAATAAGCGTTTGTAAGATTTGCTGGTAATCTCTGATTTAGAGTAACGGTACTATCATTACATTCAAACCATCCACATTTCTTTTTTATATATGCAGTGTAGTGCCCTGAGTTGGTTGTGGCTCCTGCGTGGTAGATTATACCTATTGTTGTGAAGGTTTTCCTACCAAGTGATATTTGACCATGTGTGAATCCAGTCAGCTTGCAGATCTTTTTGGTACCATCTGCATTGTAACGTAGAAGCATTAGTATTAGGTATTTACTATGTGTTTGTATTACTAACGTGGAGCGATTATCTGAATTGCAGGCCGAACATAATCTACCGTGGTTTGCATTTTGTACAAGTAGCTGAAATGGAACGGATTCACAATTAGTTATTGATATATACACAAAGCGCTCATTGGGGATTTGTTCTTGGGTCACATTGTTGCACAGAGTGCATGTATGTTTCCACATGTATGAAATCTGGAAGATTGCATTTATAGGTATGTTTTTTGTTTTCCAGTACTAATAGTAAGTACATTAGAAATTCTTGTGGATCTTCCTGTGAGTTTATAGTGAATTTCACCATTCCAATACAGTAGTCCAATAGTTGTCTTATTGAATAAACACTATACGTGTTGTCAGGATTGTTTGCTGCATTTCTGTGAAGTGCTAACATTTGCAAACACAATGGGTCTGTACTGTGTAAGTAAATGTTCTCAACAATTGGTGGTAATTGAAATAGAATATTCATTGCTACATTTGCGTAGCAACTTACACCAACTATATTTGAGAGTTTAAATGGACCAGGTAGTTCTGTATCTGATGGCTTTTTTTGGAGTGTGTCTTCCTTCTTTGAAGAAGAACCTGGTTTACTTTCCCTAATTGATTCTTTTTTGCTTGTGGCACTTGATGAAGTATTACTTTCTTTTACTCTCTTTGGAGGATTTGCAGTGGCATCCTGTTGCTTTTCTGTTTGATTTATTTTTCTTTTATAATGTTTTATTTTTTGTGGAACAGAATATGTGTTTAGATGGGGAGTGTATAGTGAACGAAGTCTATTGTATTCTAAAATGCAAGGAATATCAGCGTTTATTGTAAAGTTGATTAGAAATAGACCCTCAAGTGTACGTAAGCGTGATAGTGCTACGTAGCTCATGCCTTCTTTAAAGGCTGTGTTACCAATGTCTATCATTGCTTTGTCTAGGGTAAGGCCTTGTGATTTATGAATGGTGACTGCGTATGCAAGAGTTAGAGAAAATTGTTCTCTGCGTACATACATGTCTTTGAAGAGAAGGGATCGAGCTTTTGAGCGTCCTATTCTTTTTACTTCTGAAAGTTTGTCAAAGAGAATATTGGCAAACTGAATTTTGTTGTCACGTGGGTATGTTTGAAAGCCAACAACTGTACCCAGTGCTCCATTGACTAGCCCTTGGTCCACGTCAAGGTTACGTTTCAGCATTACTCTGCAATTTAAGGATAATTTTAATATCTTTTCCAAGCCTGCTGTGTTTGAGATTGATTTTTCTAAACTATTTAGTCTTGTTGTGGCTTGGTCACACATGGGTATTGTCATTCCATGTACATCTAGTTTGCGCTAATTTCCATTATTGGTAGCATTTCTTTACTTAACATTATTTCATTGAATTTGAAACAGCTTGCAAGAGTTGGCATTAAGGCCATACAATTGACATTTTTGTGGGCTAATTGTTCTATAACATCTGTAGCACATGCATTATCACCATAAAGTGCATGAATGTGCCGGGTTTTCAATATTGCTTCTGCTTCTTTAGAAAGTATACCAACTCTGATACATTTTAAGATGTTGGCATAAGTGAGATCTGCAGATTGGTGCATGTTTTCTGTTAATGCTCTGTATTGGAAATGTTGCCAAAGGTTGACCATTCCAATGCTGCCAACAGTTTTATGGCAGAGTTTGTGTCCTAATGTTTTAAAAATAGGCTTACCTTTTACTGGTGTCAATTGAAGAAGATCTCCGAAAACAATAATGTGTTTTCCTGCAAAGAGCTCTTCATAGTTTGTTTTGAGTACTTCTTGTAATCTGAGGTGAATCAAAGCCAACATTAGGTTGGACACCATGCTCACTTCATCTATTAGTAGCATTTTCATTTGTTTCAATACTCTGCGTAGTTCCAGTGCAGCTTCTGCAGAAAGTTTGTAATAATCTAATTTGTTTTGGTGTTCTACTGGCAGGAGTAGTAATCGGTGTAAAGTGACACCACCTATGTTGTAGGCAGCTAAACCTGTGGGGGCAGTGACAACAGCTGACAGTTTGTTGTTTGTCAATTGTTGAAGGAACTTACTGATGATTTTGATTAGGAATGTTTTGCCAGAACCAGCTTCACCACTGACATACAATAGTATAGGTTTGTAATTTTGACAGGTGCATTCTTTGTTTTCATGTTGTACACCATGTGCAATTTCTTTTGTTACTTCTTGAAAAATGCTACGTTGCTCATTGTTTAGCTTTGATTGTAGTATAGTTAAGTCTTCTTTTTCTTCATACTGACACATGGTGTTTTCTACTTCTATCATGGCTATTTCTGCCTCATTTGTTATTAGTGGGTCTCCCAGTGGTTCTTGGCTTCCTGTGATAGAAGATTGACTACTGTCAGGAGTGTCCTTATCTAGTTGGGCCTGGAGTTCTTCTTCGTGTTGCTGTTCATTGTGCAACATTGTTTTGTACTGTGCAAAGTTTACATCAGTTATACTGCTTTCATTTGCGTTGAAAGCGTCTTCATATGAGTCATTGTTATCTAGTTTTTCTTCTTCTTTTCTCCATGGTTTAAAGAGTTGTAGCAGGGACATGTAATAGACTTCTTTATGTTGAGGAGTCTTTAATGACAATTTGATATGATTAATTATATTTGTTTTGGTGAGTTTTACTAAGCTGCCTTCACAGTTTGTCACTTTGTATTTACGGTTTTGTTCATCAGGTTTTATATTATTTTTGTATGTGTAGTTTTGGGCTATGTGGTATAGGCTCATGGTTTCCAAAGTGGTACTTCTGTTTGGGTAGTATGTGTCCAATAAATTGTTTTTTAAAATGTCTTGGCTGTTGGGATCTTGTTTGGCTATTGTTTCTATATCTTCGTATGATTTTAGAACTCTTTTTCTAGATTTAGCTGGACCAAGACTTAGCCATACTATATTTTCAGATTTACCATACAATGTAATACCAGTTAAACGATCAGCTGCTTCATAGGATCCACATTCTCTATGGGACAGCATTTTTATGCCCAAGCTGTATAATTTCTGGGGCACTGTTTTATCTGATGACAGGTCATTCCAGAGGTCTTGGAGCTCTGTCTTTTCTGATTTGGTTAAGTATGCTGTGACATATCGTGCAACTGCAGTAGAATTGTCTGCAATCTACTGCACCTCTATGTTTGCATTCCATAAGTGGGCAATGATTGCATTGTAAGCATTGATATATTTTTCTTCTTCTTTCTTTTTATGCAATATGTATTTTTAGGTGACTTACCTTTAACACTATGTCTCACTGAAGACATGAGGTTGTTCACTTGACCTGTATTTGTAACTGGTCTAGGGAAACCAAATCGGCATTTGGTGTAGTATTTCCCTTTGTTTTTGTATTTGCGACGACAATATTTGCCACATTTGTCTTTGGAATTGTAAAATTTTTGCATGAAGATCACTATTTGCAGATTCTGATGGAATTTCACAAGTGACATATTTTTCAATAAACTGTAAAACAGTGGCATCACTGCCTTGACCAAATTTAGGAGCATCTTTAATCCATAAAGGCATGTGGACATGTGCTGCTCCTCTGGCTTGGTATTCTTTTCTCCAAAAGAAGTGTTGCACTTCTCCAAGGGGAGGAACAGTTTTATTACAAATAAAATGTAGCATAGCAATGAAGAGATTGTGAAGATATCTTGAAACATTAACAGGATCCTGTGAACAAAGTTCTCCAGGTGTTAGTATATCTATGTTTGTTTTGTTTTCGTTTGATATGCGTAGGAAAGCATGTAAATCTTCCCATACATATTCTGCACAACTTAATGTAACAAACCAAGTGGGTGGGCCAAGTTTCTGATCATACAACGTACATCTCCATGACGTTGAAACCAGTACTCTTTAGTACCACGCATATTTGCTAATAGATTTGTAAGATTTGCTTGTAAAACCTCATCTTTTTGTTGAACTTTTTGTAATAATTGTGTAGCTGTCATATTTTGAAAGTGTGATCCTGATTTTAATATGTGTGCAACTCCGTAACATAAAGTTGCTAGTTCACTTTCAAAGAGTAGGTTGAATATGTATTCCACATTTTGTCGAAATCTGAGATCTTCAGAATACATTCGTAATGAGCGATATTCTGATGCTGATATTTGAACAGGTCTATCATCGTATCTTCCTCCTTTGCCAGTAGGAAAGAGTAGAGGAAAAGAACGTGCTTTTATACTTTTTTCCCATGTGCTGATTGGTAATCCTTTTGTTTGACGCATTTGGTACGTTTCCAGTGCATCTTCTATGGTGTCATTAGAGTGAAATGGATGAATTGTATAATGGTCTAAAGAGTTTGATATTGTTGCAGGATCTAGGAGCTCAAATTGACCAGCTTCTTGTGTCTCTTGAATGATTTCAGTTGTATCTTTTCAATTTCTTTGTAATATTCATTATTCTCTTTAAGATATTGCAGGGCTTCTCTAACTTTATGTATATCTACCAGTTGTTGCCAATTTTTTTTGTCTTTTGTAGGTACTCCATTTACCAAGATAATTAAAGATTGTTGCATTGGACGTTGCACTCCTAGAGTGTGCACATTTTCTTTTAGATCTAATGGTAAATACACTACCTTTCCACAAATACGTTTTACTAATTCAGAGGGAGGTAATTTTGCAGTTTTTGGTTGAAGGCGTATTATTGCTTGAAATGGGTGCACTGTTTGAATTATGACGCTCTCATATAAATTAAGTTGTTGAAGGGGTTTTGGTAGTGGATATAATTCCAAGTTATTTGTGATAGCACGTGAAGGAGTTTGGTTGTTGTCAAGTTTTGTGGTGCAGTAACTGCAAAGTATAATGGGGTCAGTTATTTCGTATTTGTTTTCTGCTACAAGGTAGAGAGCTAATTCAAACCATTTAGAATCTTCATTGTCTTCTATTTTGTATGATAGGTCTACAGTTTTTGTGTTACTTTTATAAAAAGTTCTACGGCAACATACACACACATGGTTTGGTACTTCAGCTGAAGTACTTTCAAATTTTAGTATTTCTTTTTTGTATGTTTGTAGTGAAAGGTTGCCATGTGCAGATTTGTTTCGAAGTTGGTTTACAGCTAATTCATCTTGTAAGTGGGTTTCACTTCCAAAATATTTTGTCTGGATATAGTCGATTTCTTCTAGTAGGTCTTTTGCTGTACCATGTAGAAGAATGTTATTTAAATTGGCTAGTACTAAAGCAGGACTTTTAGCATAGTACAGTTTATAAACTAGATTTCTTATACATGCATGATGTGTTGATATCCTTTTGATATCATGGAAGGGTGTTTTGCAAGTAGGTCCTGTAATGCAGGCCAATGAATGTCCTTGTATTCCTGTGTACTTGCGTACTAGACAAGCATCCATATTTTGCAGTAGTTTCATTTTGATTTTGTCTTTGCTTTTCACATATTGATTGAGGAATTGGCGTAAAGACTTGAACATTTTTTTGGGAATGTTACACATTGACGTGCATGGCCATTTGTACATTGTACACTAGATGTTCTGATTCAGTTGAATGGAGGGGAAAATCTACGTTTTCAGGGCATATTTTTGTAAGGAGTACTTCTTGTTCCATTATGGTATTATTAACTTTTTCATAACCTCGACCACTGCTATGTATGGCAATTGTATTTGCTTTTGTTTGTAGGCTTCTTCATTAAAGTAGGGTTATGTGCTTGTAGTGTGACTCCATTCACCTCCACAGATATTTAAGAAGTTATTTCTGTTGACATTTCGTTTATTGAGAAGTCTTTTTTTGTAATTTAGTTATTAGTTTTGTTAGTGGTTTCATTCTGTTTAACACTAAAATAAATAACTTTCTTTTGAGAAGAAGTACACTGTCTATCAACGCTTCTAAGATGACTTTCCTACGATAGGTTTGAAGTGTTGAACCTGGTTTCTATCCTGTTTTTATAAGATTTTGAAGGACTTTGTGACAGAACATTTTGGCTAAAATACTTTTCTTGGTATGCTTACTTTGTACTACATCAAGATTTATATAAGAAGTTTTATTTGTAGTGATAGTTGATTTTCTGTTAATTGTTTTTTGGGTTGTTTTACTTTTTGATAGAGGAGGCAAAGTTTTTGTACTAGAAACTTCTTCTGTTTCACTACATGACTGTATTAGCTGTTGTGTTTCAACTTTTTTTTTTACGAATTCTGCTGTAGATGGATGTTTATGTTGGAGACTTTTCTTTTCATTTGCTCTACTTCTGCGTTCCTTTCTATGGAGTTGGTTTTTGGTAGGCATGCTTTAGGGTCTGTTGAAAAAAATACAGAAGGTATGGGTTTGGGTGTTCTGCAATGCATGTGTGTTGTTCGCATGAGTGTTTTAGTGAGATGATAAAGATGTATGTAATGGTGTGTGATTGTGCATTGGGAAGTACAACTACTAGGGATGGGTATTCTTGAATTAATGTGTTAATAAACTGGGGCTCAGATGACAGTAAAAAGTAAGCCAGTGGTGTGGAGAAGTATAAATAGTATATCTAAAGCTATACAATTAAAACAGTTGTTTCATCTACAACATCTAAATTCTAGTGGCTGAGTTGGGTAATTTGTTTGGCGAAAAATAGGAATTTGTGGGCCATTCTGCCAGTAAATCACTGTTTAAGACGGGAGGATTTTTGGTCAGAATGGTGCAGAATCTCTATTTTTAGGCACAGAAGTAGCATGAATTAACATTAGAGTGTGTTTGAGTAATAATTAAAATATTATGGTAACAATCTACTTACTTTTTTTCTAAAATGAGCAGTTTGCTTCTTAGTTGTTCTTTGTAATTCAAATTCGGCTGCTTATTTTCAGGAGAATGGTATTCACTGCAATTGTAAAAGAAAGAAATTAGTAATTTGGTTTGTATATAGCACTGTTTTTAATTTAGACATAGATTTTTTAAATTGAAATGCTCAGCGCCTTCCTCAAAACCATTAAAACTCTCTTATGACTAACTGTAGGAAAGAAAATATCTTTGCTATGGCTTGTCAAAATCATAATGTACCACTGTATACCACTATTCCTGTAACTAAGCTTTTCCACGTAATAGTGAGTCCATGTGATAGCCTGCTTTTCCACGTAAGAGGGAGTCAATGTCATAGCCTGCTTGTCCTATATAAATGTAAGTAATTATATAAACTAAAAAAAATAAAACCAAGTATGTGTTTGTACAAATATTATTCTTTGAGATTTGATGATAGAGTGTGCATGTAATTTTGTTTGATCATATGTAGTCTATATATTTTATTTCAAAAATGTTACTTTAACATTATTTGTGTGTGTGTACGAAGAAATTAAACGGTATAAAGTTTTGTAAGTCACAGTTCATTTTAGGAGAATGAAAAAATGATCGTAGATTCATTTTACAGATTATACAAGGTAAAAGTCGGTTAGAAAATGTGTTCATGTACAGTATAGAAAATATGCATACCTGTAGTTTGTGTTCATGCATATGGATATGGACGAAGCTGCAAGTAGAAATCTTGGAGATTTGTCTAGTATTTCTCGTAGATCGTGCTTGCCAATGGTATGAGACTTGTAGTCCGAGAGATTCACCGTACATTTGCAGTGCTGATCTATGATGATGCAGTTACATGTAGAGGTCTTGGATTTGATTGGTGGATGGTTATGTGATTTCTTAGCTACATCCAATGAGGAATGGCACAGAGAGTGAAGTGGAAATGGTAGAAGGGCTGTCCATGTTACGATATGTTCGCGGACATGGCGGTAGTTCTAGGACACCGCGTATTACATCCGGGGAATTTGGGTGGGGAGGCATGCAAATGAGATTGAATGTAGCAAGGGATTGGTCAGTAAAGTTTAGTGAATGTGTTGTGCTAGGAGAGGTTTTGTCAGATATTCTTTTTGCTTAGAGAAGAACAGATAGCTATGGCTGAGTGTTTTAAAAAACAGATTGTGTGGATTTTGGGAGACTCGTGGATACATTGGTTGAAGGTGCATGCAGAAATCTGTGGAGTATGTATAGATCTTGGATTCCCACATGTGGAAGTGCACTGGCATGGAGTCTGTGGAATGAAGTGGCTGGACTTGCTACCTCTCTGTGCAACTTTGAAGATAGAGGAACATCCAGACATAATTGTAATTCATTGTGGAGGGAACAGTTTAGGACATGTGTCTGGAATTTCTTTGCAATTTGCAATGAAAGAAGGACTTCAGAAGATCATGGACATGTTTCCAAACTCCAAAGTAATTTTTTCACGGATTGCGCAGAGACAAATGTGGCTTCGTTCTTTCTCATGTGGTCCACAAATGGAGAAAGCAAGGCGTAATGTCAATAAGGCTATTTGTGCCTTCCTAAGAGATTTTGGCATGTCCTCTTTTCACAATGAAAATATTATGTTTCGTAGTACATACATTTGTTCGCAGAGATGGTGTCCATCTTACCGATGCTGGCAATCAGATTTTTCTGAGAAATGTACAAAATGCATTGTGACCTTTTTTTGGGTAGCATCCCAATTTTTTTTTATGTTCGCGAACTGTCCGCTGACTTTCAAGAAATAGAAAGGGCCCTGCGTTATTTATCTTTAGATCTGTTTTTTAACTGTGAAAGGCGGCTCTGAAAAGAGCCTTATTTTTCTTTTGTTGTTATTTTGTATTTTTTTTGGTTTTTTACACATGACACACTAGGAGAGGAGGGGAAAGGAGGGAAAGGAGGGTAGAGGGGGGGACACCAACCACAGGGATAAGAAAGGGCGAGCTGAGAGAGGAAGATGTAGAGTGGGTTTTATTTGGGTAGTGAGCAGGTCTTCTCGTGCTCTGAGACGATAGACTCAAAAGCACTGCGAAGTCACTCCCCCCTGCAGAGTACTGTGTCACAGTACATACATACAACTGTGACCCTCGAAAGGTAAGGGTCATCAGAATTCGGTATGGCCTGTGAGGCAGCTTGAGGAAGACGCTGTCCCAGAGAGGTGTTCCTTGTGGTGACAGGATCAGAAACGGAGGATGAAGTAGAGGCAATCAACCTACTAGGCTCTTAAATGTCCCCAGTGTGGAATGAGTTCAGGTGTCGCTTCAAGGTCGTAGTCCGAAAGCTATACGACCCATGCCTCCCACGACTGAGTACCATTTTGCACTCATTGCAGGTGACACGGTTCGCACGAGCCTTAGGACCATTCCCATGAACGGTAAACAACCGCCACACCCAAGAATCACGCCGAGGGCGGGTAGTAGGGTTTTCCTCTACCTCATTCTCGTCATCCTCTTCTTCCTCTGTATCCTCACTCCTGTTTCCCTCTTCAGGCCCTTGGGAAGGTGGTGGTGGTGGAGGGGGTAGGGGTGGTGCTGAGGCAGATACAGCACCAGGTGGCAGCAGTGGAGCCACAGAAGCCATCAGGTTGAAGATGGAAATCTGCAGGTTGCAGCAAAAATCTCTGTGCTCTGTAGAATAGCCAGAAACACAATGAGAATGAGCTCTAGGGCGTGGTCTTTTATAGGGGTGCTTGTGCGCGGTTCGCGGACATGCGCGCCGTCCGCAAGACAGATCGAACACCAAAAAAGGTTCAAAAAGTCACAAAAACTATGTGGAAACTTAGGATTAGTATGTGGGATTTGTGGTATGTTGAGTTTTTAATGAGAAATATTGTGGATTACTTGGAAATGTACTTTTAAAGTGTTCGGGGACACAAACAGTGTCCGCATTCAGAACACGCGATCAGCGTGGGCGCGGTCACATGATTGTTTCATGAGCATGTTCGCTAAGGTAGCAGCCGTCCGCAGGACACCCAATGTACCGACATTGTTTTGCGCATGTTCTACGGACAGTGTTCGGGTCCTGAACTAATTAAAAGTGCGTCACTCGTAAAACGAACAGTTACGGACAGCCGTTTGTTCTTAGCACAGTTTAATTTACTTGTGCACAATACGGACAGACATAGCGTCTCAAGCACACCTCTATTTTCATTTATTTACGAACAATTCAGGACACCACGAGTGTTCTTAGAACAGTTTCAACTTGCTAGCGAACACTACAAACAGGTATAGTGTTCTTAAGGACACCTCCATTTTCTTTTATTTACGAACATTTCAGGACACTACGAGTGTTCTTAGAACATTTTCAACTTGCATGAGAACATTACGGACAGATATAGTGTCCTCAGGACAATTAAATTTTCATTTATTTATGAACATTTCCAAACAACCGCGCTGTCCGTGGACACCTAAATTGGTTTTACCACAAAGAACTGAAAGTAATTACAACACAATATAAAAAAGTAACTTTATTTAACATATATAAACAATTTATGACTGAGAAGGTGGGGCAGAAACGGAAACAAAAACAGGAGAATTAGGGTTTTCAATATAAGTGGGATCAGGTGAAGAAGGGATGGAAATCTCATCAAAACGTTGTGGTCCATGGAGAGAGTTTGGGGTTAAATGAATGGGAAATGGTGAGGGGGGACAAGTACAGGTGGGACAATGGTATGTTGTTGATGGTTTTAGGTGATCTTCCACAAAGTTTTTTAAATCCGTAAAATGTGCCATAAGTTGGTCCATTTTGTGGGGAATGTGTTCAAGAGTGTTATCCACCGCTTCTTTTTCTTTGGAAGTTGCAATTTTTGTAGGGTCTGTAAAAAAAAAAAATGTATATGTTGAATGTATACAAAATAATATTTATCAATTGGTTTATATAGTCATCATCAATGACATTTGTGATGTCATCTTTGATGTCCTGGGTGTTAGTGTTAGCAGTGCACGGTGGAGCGAGATATGGTTGCTTATCTTACCATAACTGCCGAATCTCAGGGGGTTTTTGGTTTTACTTTGAACCATAACGTCCCTTTAACAAAGTTTTTTCACTGAATTTCATAGGTTTTTAGTAGCGCAACTTAACCATAAAGTCCCTTTTAACAAAGTTTTTTCACTGAATATATATACATATACATATATAAGTCCATTTGAGCCAAGTCATACATTCCACAACGCCACCTAGTAGCCATAATTGGAAGTTCACCTCCAGTTCTGATCCACAACAGCAAGGCATTGTGGGTATGCAAATTAGCTGAAATGCAAACCTTTTGCTCGGGAGGTGAACTTCCAGTGATGGCTACTAGATGGCTTTGTGGAATGTGTGACTTGGCTCAAATGGACTTTCCTATTTTCACATTTCAGTTGAAAGGTTTTTTTTCAAACCTTTTTAAACCCACCATAACTTTCTTGGTGTTGTGTGGTGTTGTGTATATATATATATATATATATAAATATATGAAGTAGAAAAGCAAACACGGACCGCAAGGTCGGGTTTCTTTAAAAGCTGCACTCCCTCCAATTAATGAAATCCATTAGTGTCCTTCAACAAGTGCTCGCCGAAAATGTCCAGCAAATAGGAAAGCAGACCGCTGCACAGCAAGAAAAATTCACTTAAGAAGGTTTCAAACTTGAATTAAAAAATGTATTTGCAGTAAAAAAGACGGCTTCCCAGTAGCAAGGGGAGGCTACCTGATGCGTTTCGCCACACTCCTGTGGCTTGTTCACATATACATATATATATATACATATACATATATATATATACATATATATATATATATATATATATATATATATATATATATATATATATATCCTACCTAACTGCATACTACCATCTACCATTCACTACATTCCCTCTTTGTGTATTCAGCAACTTAACCCTACCTATAATGTGGCAAGATAGCTCCCTACAGTGTGACAAAACAAACTCTATCCTGCTTGTATTACATTCTACATGACGGTGACACCTTATTCCAGTTTCCTTATTCTCTATGTTAGCTCTCATTTGGGAACAGGTGGGGGCATGGAATTGCACATCATTGGCTTTATCTCCAACATCACATTCCCCCATCTGGTCAATCGAGTGACCAAAAGTCCTTTCTCTGCCATTTTATCATACTCATCTTTAGGGATCCAATCTCTACAGATGCCCTCATGCAACCTCTTCTTTTCACATATTCTTCTGGTCCACAAGTCATGAAACAACGGTCGCCATAATGCTTATAATCTACCCAGTGTTGTGTATAGTTTGATAGGTCTCAGCATCAAAAGGGGGAATAAAGCTGGTTCCAGGTCGTCAAATAGGTCTCTCTTTTGAAATCCTCCTCCTTTCATCTGGGACAAACAGTGTACACTGGGCCAGCAGTACCTTCTATAGTAGCAATGGTAAGGGAAATCATGTCACTCTCTTCCTTCTCCTTTTTTACTACTTTACAAATTTCAATTATTATGTGTAAAATGCACATACCTACTAATAGCACCCATAAAAGAAGTTCTACTAATTTAAATAGTTTTCCCAACCAGGTAGGCACCCATGAGAACAGTCAATGATACCAGTCCTCATCTACTACTTTAGTACTCTCCTTTTCCCTAGTTGTGTGCAGGGTGTGTAAGGCAGATATAGCTTATTTTAAACTGCCATTCTGTTCATTGTTTGCTGGCATTAAGGTGCAGCAATTAGCCCCTATTTTTGCACACACTCCACACTCCATAGCAGTGAGGAGTTCTAACACATACCTATTATGGAGAGCAGTTAGTCTGACAGCCTGTAATTCTTCCTTAATGGCGTTCAGAACTCACTCTGTGGCATTGGCCAATTGCAACAGCTCCCACCTGGTTATTTGGAGCCATTTTTCATTTGCTGCTGCCAGTACCTTCAGGGGCCTGCAGGGATGCAAAAAACACAGATGCCATACTGAACAGCCTGTATACTGCCAGTATTGCTGTTAATCTGTATGCAGAATCTTGTGAGAAATAATGCTGCCTTGTACTCCTTTGTAAGCCATACTCCTACGAGCCCTCTTCGTGTTTGCCACTTTCATTATTGCGGGTTGTGCATTGCTAGGCACAACGTGGTTCTGGGCCACTGCAAGTGCTTGTAAGTGCAGGGTGTTAAGATGACAAATACCGTTCCACCATGGTGGGAGGTGCATTCATGCTTGTGTGCCACAGGACCAATAATGGTCCATCAATACTGCGGTGCACAATTGCATACCTGACAAATCCATAATTCGTTTGCATCATGTATTTCCCCCTGAAAAGCATAACATGGTCGTGATTCTTTGTATATGCACAGGCTCTCTGTTGACATCAGCCCATGTGCGCAAATTAGCATACTTCCTCCAATCAGCAAGGCACTTACCATTCAGGATTTCAACCGTTTCTTCTGCTAACCCAACCATTACCTCTGCAAAACACCCCATCACTCCATCCGTTCAACCTGGTTTTGTAAACACTTTCCCCATTTTACAGAGCCGGAGCCTGGTCCAATACCATGGCAGCGCAGCTCCTATAACATTTGTACATTTTTCAATTTCTTGTCGTTGATAAGTGAACTCCCCTCTGTGTGGCCCTTGCAAAGTGTATTTCGCTACTGTTCTCTGGCCACCAAATCCAACATCCTCTGTTCCTTGATATAATCATCTGTAAAAATATGAAAATAATCATCACTATCAACCCATTTAACATTGGCCCAGTGGCCTTGGAACAGTCCTCTCATTTTGCAAACTGCGAGATGGAGCAGACAATTTGACGTATTTACTGCTATTTCAGGGGCACCCGTGGCGTGAGATAGGATAGAGGAAACATAACTCTCATTTAATCCCTCTCTTCCCACCTCCTGCATGTGGCCAAACCAGACATTATCAACCTCCAATCAAAATCCCTCATATTTATCTCTCAAATATAATTCTTCATTATATATTATCCTTTTATTTGTATACTTCTTCTACTACTATTCTTTTCTTCATTTATACGTCCAGCATCTTCTTTTCTCATATACCTACTATATTCTAACCAAAGAAAAGAGAAAGAAAACAATAAAATCACCATACACACTACTATCTTTGAAGGTGTTGTCCTAAATAAATGACATCTCTCAAAACGTGGCACCGAAAAATCAAAGTCTGTGCATGGTGCTGCCCGCACAACATTTAAAAAGTTCAAACTGATAAGGGGTCCACGTCCTCTTCTTCCTCTTGCTCCTGGTCATCAGTCTTGTATTTGTATTTGTATTTGTTTATTTGTATTACGCAACCTGCCCGAGGGCATCAGGGCGCATGTTTAGAAAGGTAGTTGCAGAAGAGTGTTACAAAGATAGGTACAAATAATACATTACATTATATATACAAGATTTAAAGCAAGAACAGTACCAGCGATCATAGATAATGCACGGACTGGCAGAAAGGTCAAATATACAGTATGTACAGTGGGAGGCCTGGTTTCAGGTGGCCGCTGTGAGAATTACAAGGCAGAGGTCAGTGCATCTTGTTCATGAAGCCAAGTTTAGTTCTGTTTTTGAAGGATTGGGTGGCTGGTACATTCCTGAGGCCATTGGGCAGGGAATTCCACAGCTTAGCAGCCAGGACTGGGAAACTCGAGCCCCTAGCTGTCTGAAGCTTGAAGCTAGGGATGGTTAATGTGTGCACATGTGCTGATCTCAGTGGTCTAGCTGCTGTATGTTGTGTAAAGCGCAAGGACAAGTAAGCAGGTGCAGCATTGTTTTGTGCTTTGTGTGTTAGAACAAGTGTTTTGAGTGAAATACGGAGTGTAATGGGTAGCCAGTGTAGGTTGCGCCTAGTGGAAGAAATGTGTGATCGCCTAGGGATATTGAGGGCAGCCCTAATGGCATTGTTTTGGGTGACCTGAAGTTTATCAAGGTTTCTTTGACTAGTCCCTAAATAGAGTCAATATAGTCATTTTTAGACATGATGAGGGTTCTGGCTAAAATCAGGCAATTGTCAGTAGTGAGGAAGGGGCGACAGGCTGTGATGAGTTTACAAGTGTACAATGAGGCTGCAGCTACTGAATTGGTTTGTTTGTTGAGAGAGAGCGTGGAGTCTAGATAGATTCCTAGTGTTTTCATGACATTGGTGACTTTAATGACATTTCCATCGATAATGAAGGAATTATATTTAGGGTCAAGTTTAGTGAGTTTGGGCTGAGAGCCTAGGATGAGTAACTCAGTTTTCTCATCGTTAAGGCAAAGCCTGTGGTGTGCCATCCAGGCCTGGATGACTGAGTAGACTGAGTTGAGTGCGTTGACATCGGTTACATAGTCGCCAGTGATAGGGATGAGTATCTGGGTGTCGTCAGCATAATTTGTGTAAGAGACACCCAGATAGTCAAGAATATCAAAGAGCGGTTTAGTAAACACGTTGTACAACGTGGGCGATACACAAGAGCCTTGCGGGACTCCGCAAGGGACATGTGCTGGATCGGCTGCGGCAGAGGCGGAAAAGACCCTCATAGATCTATTTGCCAGAAAGGAGCTGATCCAGGAAGTAGCTGTGTCAGAAAAGTGGGCGGCTATCTTGAGGTGATGGCAGAGGATTTGGTGATCGACCAAATCAAATGCGGCAGAGAGGTCAAGAAGGAGCAAGAGAGCTAGTTTGCCCTTGTCTTTCAAGTCCTCGATTTGGGTTTTTAAGTCGATCAGGGCTGTCTCTGTACCATGTCTTGGACGGAAGCCAGATTGTCTAAGCCCTAATAGGTTGTTGGTCTCCAGGTAATCCTGGATTTGGAGATAGGCTGCACGATCCAGAATTTTAAGTAGGTAAGGCACCGTGGTGATCGGCCTGTAGTTGGTAGGATTGCTGGGGTCAATTTTGGGTTTTTTGATTAAGGGGATGACCCATGCATCCTCAAGGTTATCGGGTACTGTGCCCGATTTGAATGAGGAATTGATAAAGGCGGTAATGAAGGGTGCAAGGTCATGAGCTGCTTCCTTTACGACCGGCGCGGGGCAGGCGTCTCCTTGGCAGTTGGAGGGCTTGAGTTTCATAATGATGTTTTCAACTTCCTTGATGGAAAGGGGTGAGAATGAGAAGGATTTGAATGAGTGTTTTGGAGCGGGGGTATTGTAGAACTGGGGGTTACCCGCTGAATCCGAGAGGAGGCTTTTTTTGCTATTGATTTTAACTTGGAGCAAGGCAATTTTGTTTAGTAGTACTTTTTGTATATTGGAACACCATTCAGCGTCCGGGGTGCATGTAACCAATGGAGCTACTGGGGACTCTAGTTCCTTCAGGATCTTGAAGAGTTCCTTGGTGTTGGATTGTGCTTGTGTGATCCTGATGTTGTACACTTCTTTTTTGGCTGTTAGGATAGCTTCTTTGTAGGTGATGGAGGCGGCTGTAAGGTTATTTCTATTGGCGAGAGTAGGTGCGCTTTTCCAATGTGACTCAGCTTTTCTTTTTGCTTTGCGTAGTTCACGTAGGTGAGGGGTGAACCATGAATTAAGATGTTTGCAAGGTTTTTGTTTGCGTAGTTTGAGAGGGGCAATAGTGTCAAGGGCTTTTAGCATGGCGCGGTTGTAGGTGTCAACGAGGGCAGTGGGGTCTGAGCAAGTGGAGGAGGTCGGGTTCAGTAACTGGAGGATAAGGGGGAGAAGTTTCTCAACTGTAATATCCTTTTTGTTTCGAGTAAAGGTGGGTGGTGCAATGTTGGGATTGTCAATGGGAGGGCTGGAGTTAATGGAGAATATTATTTTGTGGTGATCCGACCAAGCACAGGGTGTCACAGAGGTTACCTTTAGTGCACAGTTCATGTCTGAGACCCAATCGAGGGTACGTCCCTTGATATGAGTGGGTTCGTTCACATGTTGGGTGAGACCTAAGTCAGACAGAACAGTGGCTATGTTGTTGGCTTTGGTGTCATTCGTGTCCTTGTATCCCAGATTGAAGTCACCGAGTATGATGATTTGCGATTTTGGCTTAATGCTTGAGGTTAAAATGGATGAGATGTCCTCAGCAAATGTGGAAGTGGGGCCGGGTGGCCTGTATATGAGAAGCACTGAGGCTGTGTGATTGGGCGAGATCGGTAATTTAATAGAAAGTAGTTCAGCAGATGGCAGTTGCAGTGTGTTGTCCACTCTAAGATTGAGCGAGCTCTTGAAAATAAATGCTAATCCGCCCCCTTTAGTTTGGTTAGTGTCCCTATCACATCTAATAAGAGAGTAGTTGTCAGGGATGGCTAAGGTCAGGGCAGGCCCCGAGGCTGCGTGCAGCCAGGTTTCCGTGATACCTAAGAAGTCTAGGTTTTCTGTCGTGATGAAATCAGCGATGTCTAAGGCGTGGGCAGGGACAGAGCGTGCGTTGATAAGTGCGCCTTTGAGTTTGGTCGCGATGTTGGGGTAGTTATCAGTGGGGGTTACGCCAGTTGTTGGTGCCAGAGGAGAAGAGGTGCTTTTGTTTTTTTCCATATTAGAAATGCTCATATGATAGGACCAGTGATGGCATCTGGAAGCTAGTCTTTGGTTTCTAACAGAAGTGTCACAAGGTTGCATCGGGAGGTTAGGTGAGGTTAATGTAGTCTGAGGAGACATTATATGTTTATGCGAGGCACTTGATGCGTTGCTATTGTAAAGGCGAGAGCCAAGTCTGGCATTCCTGGTGCTAATGGGGCATGGTTGGTTCGGGGTAGGTTTGGTGGTGAAGTGTTGTAGCCAAAGAGCAGGTGCATTTAGGTATGGATTAGCCAGAGTTGTGTCGTATGACGGAGGTGCACCCGGTAGGTTGGCAACCAGTGTGGGCAGCATGGTTTTGTGCATTGTGGTTGAAGATGGTGTGGGGTGTCGGGCAGTAGTGTGGTAGAGCTGTGGGCCAAATAGGGCAAGGATGGTGAGCAGTGTGTAGGAGGCGAGTTGAAGGTTAGGCCGAGGTGTAAGCTTTGAGGCGCAGGCATGTGCGGCTAGGAAGTGCAGGTGTGATCTAAGGGCACAATACATCGTAGTCTAGGGAGTCAGCTAGTAGTTACACTGGGCAGACCGGGAAGAAAGTACAGCAGATAATACCTAGCAACCTAATGCGGCAGGATGAGTCTGTCAATGTCTAATATTGATTAGCTGTTACATTCGACATGTAATGGCCTAGGCCGGCACAGTGAGTACAGGGGTTTAACAAAGACCAAATGTAGTCACACATAAAAAGACCTAAGCAGCATCCTGGGTGCAAGTGCTAAGCAGAGACTAAACGTTGTTAGACATAGAATTGCAGAGCAAGGTACAATGGGTGCATATAGCTACCACGACTAAATGTTGTTAGACAGGTGAGCAAGGGACGCAATGAGTAAATGTACGTTGTACAGGTACAGAGTGACAAGTGCGTAATGACTCGGGGTACAGTGATTAGCAGTACTAGGGGTTAGCACTCAAAGTGTGCACTGGAGGTGCTTGTACTAGGGCAGCACTAAGGCATGAATACAGAAAGGGTATACCTTAATTGCTTAATCTGATTACCGCAGGTTAGGACATTTTAGATAGCGAGGGGCATAGTAAGTAGGTTACATGTAGCGTTAATGATTGCGCATATTAGCATCGGGTTCAACTGCACATAAGGGCAGAATGCACTAGCCGATAGCTGGGCACTTATGGGCTAATAGCAACAATCAATAACTGAGCACATACGGGCTAGATGCAACAATTAGTAACTGGACACGTATGGGCTAATAGCAACAATCAATAGCAGGTTACACAAATGTTGCAGGAGTCATGGATTCGGGGATATCAAGTTCAGCGGGCGGTATTCACAAGTGTCTGGGAGAGGTTGCGCAGAGACAGAAGGCTGAGCGTGGGCCATATACCTCGTTCGGAGTGGGTAAGGTGTACTTCTTGCTGTTGGTCTTCTTGATGTCATCCTCTTCTTCCTCTTATCTTCACAGCTGATTCAGTAGCCCACTGTACAATATATGGTCCGAAAACCGCAGGGCATCCCGCTTTCTAACAATGTTTCTAATCAATACCCTGTTGCACGGGTATAGCTGTAGGGGTGATGATATATGGGCTGTTATATCTTTATCTTCTCCCTCACTTCTGGTTGCTGTGGCCGATCCCCCCTGTTGAAGCCTCACCTCGCAGGATATAAACTTCAGAGCATCAGTCATGGCAGTCAAATGTGTATGAAACTGTCACCCAAAATAGTGGCGGTACTCTGGGCTTCAAATTTACTATGTTCAGAAACAAGGGGAACATTAATTGTTCTACCAGAAACCAATTTGTGTAGGTTGTGATCCAAACCTGGTTGATTGCGTAGGGCAAAAGGAGCCAGAGGCAAACAATAGAGGCAATTTTTTTGTAATGCGCAACTTAGCAATGTACTCTTTTGCCAGGCCATTCAGTCATTCTACTACACAGTTCGCGTGCAATGATAGACACAACATAACTTATGCTTTATGCCACAAAAGATGACAATTTCTTTAAACAAATAATTTTCATAGTGCTTTCCATTTTCGAATTGTAACAGTTCACATACTCTCAGTGGGGAAACACCTCACATAAGAAGAATTTGGCTGTTGATTTTGCTTCTGGGTGAGCGCATGGACCTACCTCTATCGAGCGTGATAAGGGACAAACCACAACAATCATATATTGATAGCTGTTACATTGCTGTGTCACATCAACATAATCAATATGGAGATGTCAAAATGACTTCGAAGGGTAAGCTAATATTGCCTTCACCATCCTCAATGTATGCCCCGTAGTAAATCGCTGACAAACTGCACAGTTAACACATTTTGAACGTGCTCATGCAAATTTGGAATGTACCACTACTTATGCATATCCACAGTAATATATTCTCTGGATACATGCTTGGTATATAATAGCTATTCTAATGCTACTGTCAATAATACTGTCAATGCCCTCTACGCAGGATCAAACAACCGCAACATCAAAAAACGTCAGGTAATTCAAAATAATGCTTTAAGAGCAACTCTCACACACTAGACAAAAGTTTTCTAGTCGTTCTCTGTCACTCCCAATCTTAGGGTATTCTCGTAAACCTACACCAGAGCCTGCCTGACTCTATCACAAATGTTCTGAGACATTATTTTAGAAAAACATAAGTGAGTATTTTATTTACTTTTGTACATCAAAAACAAACACAAAGGATTGTCACACCACAATTAATGGAGATGGGTGGGTACTTCAAAACACAAAGCCTACAAGTCATATAAATCCTTTAAAAAACTGTGCATGTCACACCCAAATTATAACCACTTATACAGCCATCCTGATCAATTCCTTAAACCACTCTTACTCAATCACCCAACATGTTTCATTCCTTCCATTCATTGTTAAAAATATTTTCTGGATATTCTTCAGGAGGTGGTGGGGGGGGATGTGTAATAACCACACAATCCTATTCCAAAGTTCCTTATTTTACATTCTTTTTTTTTTCAATTTGCCACATTGTATTCTCCAGACTATTACACAATTCCAATTTAACAAAACTTCATGGTTCTTCTTAATTCCACTAGTATAGGTTCATCTGTGAGAATGACTTAAGGAATGACATATAGAGGTGGACTTAATACCTCAAATCTCAATTTCATTTCTACATATCACACGATTGTGTAATTATAATTACTGAAGGGCACCGTTAGTGTGCCAGGGAAAAGCAATTCCCTACATTACAATGAACAAAAACTGTCGGACAATGCATACTCACCCTAAAAATGGCTTAAACCATGTTGAATATGACAATGTCACTCTCCTGTCTTCTACGCCACACTGCCTGCAGTCAAAAGTAATCGCTGCTGGAAAGGTGCAGCTTCGGCAACATGTCAGTTCCTATTGTTCTGGAAAGATGATGGACAGGAGGGTATCCAGTTATAATATTGAAAAAAAAGTCTAATGCAAAAATGTCAAAAATAATAATGTCGAAAAAAAATCCAAATGTGTTTTTATTCATTTGTATGTTTTTTTTTGTTTAGGTAGTAAAATAAACAGGTGGTTAGAGGGGGTACCCCCCCCCATTAAAACATTTTTTTTTAAAAACACATTCGAATTTTTTTTTTCTAGATTATTTTTTTTGACATTTTTGCAGTCGACATTTTCACTATAAACCAGACAGGAGCTAGAGACACTACCATGGTATTCGCCCCTTGAAGCAACTAACAGGATTAAAGTGCAAACCATGTTATCTATCCGTACTATTAAGAAGCAGATTTCAACTACTCCTCCTGTCCTCTCTGTATGCTAATGGCTGCTAACACCACTGTTTAGTACCCAGTTAAAAATTAATTTCAGATTACTCCTGTGCTTTAAGTAGAATCGCGCTGCTGCACCGCGTCTGCTATCTGGGTACTGTCCTGTTACCCTTTACTTTCTCGGTCAAGAGACACTACACTGTAAAACATGTGAAAACACGAAGAAAACCCAGCTGCTTACTTTTATGCCGTAAGCCGTTCCGTGATGACGGAGATCTTCATCAGCCGCCGTTCTGAAACACTGAACGTGGATGAGCGGTTCTTTTGTTAAGCGCTCCCTTGAAACAATCGTCCTCAGGGCTGTGTGTCGCTTCATTGCCTAAACTCGCAAATATAAACAAGAGCAAGGATTTTGTAGCAAGGGCTAACAGAGTGCCACATCCCTCCATATCACGCAACTGCATCACAGAGCTTACTGTGCTCGTTTTCCTGCGCATGTCCTTCCGGGTCAGTTTCCTTGTCACAGGAAAGTTGTTAGTCATCACCATAGTGATATACCCTAGATCTACTAGGTCCTTTCTTCTAATTATCCCCATTCCGGCTTCAAAGATGAAAATAGCCGTAAAACCAAAGTGTCACTAGTTTGTACATAATGTGCCCATCTCGCATCAACAGTTCCGATGTTTCTTTGCAGTTAGCGCTCATATCGCACCTGCTCCAGCTAGACAGTCATTCCTTCATGCTGTCTCGCCTCGTTTGGAACATACGCCCTGTATTCTCAATTTATCCGACAGGTCTATTTGTTTACCATTCTGCATCTCGTTCATTCAAGCCTATGACTGAACTCTTAGTCAGGTAAATTAATTCATTTTCTTTTGCTGTAAGTTTACTTTTGTCCAGATTCCTATCACTACCAGGCTTAACCTGGTACAGGATTGTCCATTTGATATCTTCTGCCTTGTGTATCATTTCTATAAAATGACTCACCAGTTGGGCAGTGTGCATTCAATTTTTTTATCCAGCTTTTGTGTTCAGTGATATGGATTTTTATTTTTCTCTTCGTCTTCCCTATGTACAGTTTGTCACAAGGACCTCGGATTACATATACCACCATAGATGAATTACAATTTGTGAAGCTATTTTGAATCCAATTTCTTGGCAAGCCTATATCAACTGTGGTGCTTCTCTGTGTTTTCTGGAAACATGAACAATTACTCCAAGGTGTGTGTGCCTCTGGTTTGGGGAGACCCCAGGACTCTGTAATTGCCTGTTGCTTAGGTTCCTGTCCTACTACATTGTTCTTGGTCACTTGATCCCTGATATTCTTGCTCCATTTGAGAGCGATCAATGGTCTCTCTAAAGGACTCTCGCTGTGTTCCAACACATTCCAATTCTTGTGGATTATTTTCTGGATTTCATTGGATAGATGACTGAATGTATTTACAAAGACTAGTTTTTCTTTTTTCTCTTGATCTCTTCTGTTTTGTTCCACTAAGCCTTCCCGATTACAGTTTATTGCTCATTTCATTGCTCTCCCTGAGAGCAGCTCTCAACATCCCAAAAAATAAACATACCTATATGGCTAGACGGAATGTCCAGTGGCTTCCGGTTCATGAATGGATCTTGTTCAAAACCCTCTCCTTGAAACACAAATGCTTGTTCAATTTTCGAGGCGAATCTTGATCCAGCGCAGAGGCAGCACAAACTCCTACCTCACCTTGATGGTCTTGGCACCTGTAGTAGAAGCAACACAGGCCTCTGCGACCCCTTTCAGGAAAGAGGGTTAGGGTCCATGGATTGGATGGGTAGAGGGAAGTGGGTACACTGGAAAGGGGGTTAGGGAGAGGGTATGGATGGCTATGGGCATTTGGGAAAAAACATGCTCCTTTGCTCTTGTCTTGCGGTTCCTCTTCAGCTGGCTTCTTGCAAGAGCGCACTCTGGTGCACAGTACTCGCTGCACACCCATACTCACATACATACAAGCTTACTCTCAGAATGGTGGTCTGCCACTCAGTTGTGTTTACACTGAGTCTCTCCCATCCACACACTTGTTTGCGTACACTTTATGAGTGCTCCACTGTTGGGTGCGGCACGTGGTTGCTCCTTGACACTGATTCTGGAATCAAGCCTCTGACCAGACACTCAAACCAGTATGCCAGGCCTTAGCACCCCGTCTTGGTTTTTAAGCACACACCTATGCATGAAAAAGCATAACTCTGAACATTAATGCCCTACATATGGCTATACAGGATTAGCTGCTTTGCTAGTAATCACAATGTGAGAATTACACTTTGCACGCATAACACTATGTCATTTAAAAAATCTGCACTTAGCTTCACCTGTTTGCTAGCTGTTCGTGCGTTCCGGAGCTTGTCTCCCACAATGTAAGACCAACGAAGTACAGCATTTGGCAGAGAAGGGAAAGTTAGTACATGCCTCTGACTGACTGCGCTCGGTATATCAAGGAATTAGCAACATAAGAGGCACAAGCCCTGAACACTTGTCATGCGTGTTAATTGACTCCCTGGTGTTAGTTCCCCCCGGTGCCCGCTCCCGTTCCCAACTGCATGCCATGCGGTTAGATTCCTTTTGTCAAGCCAAGCCATTAGATTGAACTCCCCTTGCTTCCACCCGATCCCCTTGCACTTATCTTTGAGCCTGCGGGGCCTGTGAAGATTGCTGCAGGCAAGGAATGGCCCACAAGGTAGAGTGCCTGTGGGGAGCGTCCCTCTGGTGCGTCCGTGCCAGTGAAGCTCTCAGCACGCGCGCATGCACCTAAGTAGGGGCATTGGTTTGGGCATTGCCCAGAGCGTTTGCAGGCTCTGTGGGCTGTGCCTTTTGTGTTGTGGGTGTTGAGGCTGCAAAGGCTGCTGGGAAGTGTAGTTCCTTCCCCAGTGGCCTTTGTCTTGGGTTTTCTGTTGGCTTGTGTTGGCTGCCAGCATCTGGTACCCCTGCAGGATGGTAAACATGGCACCTGCTATGATTTTGGCACATCATGGTGCCTGCCACCCTATGTCTCTTGGCTTGTGTAGTTTACCTCTTGACAACAACACAGCCCCTAAATTCCTATCCAACAAATTTACTAAAACCCAATCCAGTAGACCCACTCGCTCAGACCATTTGCACCTAATCACTATACCCAGATTCAAACAGCAGAAAGCAGGGGGTTTTAGCTTCCCAGTGGTAGCTGCTGAACACTGGACTGCCCTTCCACTACCATTAAGATCAGAAGACTCCTTTTGGTCCTTCCACTAACAAGCCTTAAAACATGGCTCTTCACACAAGATCTGCTAAAGTAGCTTTTGTTTCACAGCCTACCTGAAACAACTACTACAACCAGTACTGTTAACCATATGCATTATTAAAAATCATTTCCCATATTTGTATGTTTTGTATGCTGCATTTTCTTTCTGTAAACCAGTGTCCAGATGCCTCCCGGTTAGGTGCACTATATAAATGTCAAAATAAATGAATACATAATTGATTCTAACAGCATAGCACTTCACAACTGCCACTGACATAGGCAGTGAGAGCATGTCAATCAATTTGCACAACAATGCGGCATGCTGCACTGGCATGCCATCTGATCGATGGAACTCCCTTCATTTCCAGTGGGACAATCCTAAATGTACGTGGATATCACATACACTGAATCAGAGTAGATCGTCACCGCTCTGTCAGTGTACAATTATAGTGCTGCTATTAATGCCACTAGTTCCGCTGCTTGCGCAAAGTAGGGCGGAGGCAATCTCCTTCTCGCTACTACCTTGAGGTCTCCATCCTCACTATGTACAAATGATGCATCTGTGTATTTCAATCCCATGCTCTGATCGATCATTGATGAACTGTCAACCAACTAATTCAATGTCTCCACCCTCAAGTTCATTTTCCTTAACCTGCGGTATGTCATTTACATCAGTATATATGGAAAAGTCATGTACATAATCACCTTCCTCTACCGGTTCGGCAATAAAGGCTGCCGGATTCACAGTGCAGCACCTTACAACCTTAATTGCAGGGTTAGATATGATCATCTCACAGCTTGAGGCTCGCTGTGCAATGAGCATGCTTTTCGGTTTCTGCAAAATTGCAAACAGGGCGAACTCCACATACAGTGTCACTGCACAGCCCATCGTTATTGTCGCTAATTTCTCAATAGCAAAGGCTGCTGCAGCCAATGCTTGCTCACATGGGAAATGTCCCTTCCTCACTGGATCTAACATTCCACTATAATATGATAGGGGCTTGTACAGCATAGAAGATTTCTGTGTGAGGACAGCCGTCTTCACATTCCCATTTGAATAGGAAAACAAGAGGCAATTGTAATTGCATTTTTCAATTCATTAAATGGTTCAATCTTCTCTTCTGTCCATCTAAGTGTTTTCTCTTTCTGTATATCTTTCAACGCTTGTAACAGGGGTCTGTTATATGAAGTATAGTCAAAAACCCACAATCGCAGTAATTGCACAATCCCAGAGATGATTGCATTTCTCTCACTGTGACTGGGTTGGGCGTATTATGAATACTTCTGCTCATTCTGGTGTCACCTTCCTTCCTTCTGCTGCTATCTTTTGTCCCAAATAAATTACCTCCTTCTGACAATACTGTACTTTTTCTTTGTCACCTTTGGATCCCTTTTCTGCCAATAATTTTAGGAGCATCACTGAATCTTCCCTACATTGCTCGTCTGTGCTGCTACACAACAACAGATAATCAATATATTGTATCACTGTTCTCTATGTCTGTATGTTTGCCAAATCCATCTGTAAAACTCTTTTAAATACACTAGGGAATTCACAGTACCCCTTATGGCAACCTTGTGTGTGGAATCTTTTCCCACTATAAGTAAACAAAAGCCAGACACTGTGAGTCTGGATGCAATGGAATGGAAAAGAAGACATTTTTTAAATCAATAACTGTACAAAATGTGGCAATAGTGGGTATGTTACACAAAATGTATAGCTGGATTATGAACAACTGGGATCTCTGCTTCCACAATCTGTATTCAAAGGGCATAAATCCTGTATGAATCTCCATGACCCTCACTTTGATTTTTTCACTAGGTCTACAGCCGTGTTACATGGAGATTCTGATGGTACTATTATGCCTTGCTGTAGCAGCTCAGCTATTGTCTCATATATTCCTTCATCTGCCTCTCTTGACATGGGATATTGCCTTACTCAGGGTAATATTGCATCCTTCAATATAATTCTAACCGCCCCTATGCTTTTAAGGAGACCTACATCATGGGGATTACTGGTCCATAATTCCTTGGGCAATCTCTCACAATCTCCGTGACAATGTGGTGATACTTCTTTATCCAATTCTATTCTATGGGGGATCTCTCTGTACTCTATTTTCAATGGGCATGATATGTGTGTCTGAAAAATTCACTCATCGTCATAATCCTCAACTGTTCATCAGTAATCTCGGTCAGTCACAGCACTGGATCAATTGTTAGAGCTGTGTGCCAGTCCATGCCTTCGTCATCTATGGCATGCAAAATCACTCTGTCCTCTCTCACCACAGCTGCTTCTACATGCACCATAATGTCTATCTTACCTTCAATGTCTGGCAGTACTCTAGGTCTAAACAAATACTCTGCGGACAACTGCAACACTTAGTCCTTTATTCTGGGGACCCATCCCAACAACAGCTGTACTCCACAGGAGAACAAGTCTGCATTAAGTGGTACTTCTCTCATAACTCTCTGGCCGCAAAATACTTGTTTTGACATGCATATAATGACTACCTGATTTGGAACACAGTATGTCCTTCTCTGTAAATCAAATGGTCATGTTCAGTTTGTGCATCAAATCTCTACCCATCACATGTGTGTTCTTTGTGAAAATAGCATAGGTACTGATAGTATATGTGTCCCAATTGTAACTGGGAAATCTTCTGTAAAAGGAACCATTAATATAGCCCCAGACAATCCCTGAGCATCCATAATCATGTCTGAAAATGGGCTTTCCCCCTCTGTGATGCAGGACCTAGTCACCCCTGTGTCCACTAAGAAAGAGAATGTCCTATTCCCTATCCTCATTCTCACCCTCCGTTCCTCTTCTGGGTCTGGAGTTACTGATAGTACTAGACATGTCAGAGCCCTCTGTGGGCTGTCCTATTGCGAGTACATGCTTATGCCTGTAGGTAAAAATGGATTTCCTCTAATAACTGTACTCCCCCAGAAATAAGGTACAACGCCTGCTGGTATCACATTTTCGGCTCACTGTTGTGTTCTCTGCTGTGCTTGTGCTTGTAAAGCATTTGGTTGCTGTTGTTGAATTTAGGTCTGTATCTGTTACTGTGTATAATCAAATGTATTTGTGGTGCATCATGAGAATCCTGTGTCTGCTGCTGTGGAGAGTCCCTGGGTGCAAAATGTGCTGCCCTTCCTCTGTGACCCTGAAGTGGCCATTAGCATGCTGAAATCCCTCTGCTTATGCATCCTCTCACATAATGTCCTGTTATCCCACATGTCTTACATGGTCCACCAAAATTCCCTTAGCCACGAAATCTAGGTCTACCACTGTCAAATCCTCCTCCAGATGCTTGTCCAAATCCTCCTCCCCTTCCCCTTCCCCTTTGCTAGTTCCCTGTTCCTCTGGGATAATACATCTGTCGTCCTCCGTTAAATCTTATTGGTCTTGCCTGCTGATAACTTGACTGATATTGTTCCTTTCCTGCTTTTCTAATCACTGCTCTTTCTACAGCTACTCTCTCCAACTTCTTTTGCACTGATTTTGCTTCCTCACTCCCTCTGTCGTCTACTTTCTGTCTTTGCTTCTCCTGTTTCAACCTACGCAAATGAATAAAATGCAATTGTATTTTGGGCTATGTTTTCATCTCAATCTCTACTTATTTTTGCAATTGAGCTTGCATGCTGTCAGGAAGATCTTGGCATAAATTGTAATAAAATACAGTGTTTTTTTTGTCACATCCCTTTCTCGTTTCTAAGTGTCATTGCCACAATGTACTCTGTGGGGTGGTCATCTGGTTTTATTTTCTGCATCATTATGTGTCATTATGCCACTCATGTCTGATTTATCTGTGTACATTACTCTCAATGCCTTCCACATGTTTGCCCTGTTATTATCAAATGGTGATCCATCCTGCTGATTACTGTTTGCTGTTATCCCTGCATATTCACCCCTGTTCCACAGCATGTCTGCCTGGTCTCCTACTAGCAAAGCAAATAGATTCTTCACATCTCCCACAGCTAGAGTTATTCCTGCCATTCTCTTTTCCAGTTCATGAATCCACTTGCCTGCCCCTGCTGTAAAAGATGGTAATTTAGTTATTAAATGATCCTTATCTATATGGGGCCACTGGATGTACCGAGCCCATCCTGTCCCCTTTAGTGACAAGGGAAGCTGTGTACTCCGCTTCAGGCGCGTGGATATATTCTTCACTTTTTTCCCTGTTGCCACAGCCATACGGCCTGGCAGATATCAAAGCCCATTTCTATATAATGATTCTCTTCTTACATTTACTGGGGTGCCGGAAACAGAGGCCCTAGTAGCCCTTCCTCATCCACTTGCTGGTCGTCACACTGAAAATTGTCAAATTTATCTTCATGACCCTCCCATTCCTTTTCCTCATCCCCATGCACTGAATCATAATTAATACTATCACTGTTAAGGTGGGTGACACTTGGAGTAATCAATCTTATTTGTTCACTTACCCTACCCAGCATGCTCGGCTAGTCCCTCCCTTTGCCTCTGCGCAATAACCTCTGCTGGCAGTCTCACTTGCCGGTCCTCGACAGCTCTGCTTTCGATCTTAAACATAATTGTTCCTGCTCTCCATTTATATGAAGCTGTCCATATTTTGTGTCCATCTCTTCATACTTGCTTCTCTTTACCTGCAACAAGAGACAGTTCTGTGTGTCCCCTTTTATCTGTCCTGTCCTTTTGTCACTGTCTTCATAGGGAGGGGTAGGGGGGGTGAATCAGGGATTGGTACATTCTGTGGCTGGCTGTAACAAGAACTGTCTGGGCACTGTCGATGCTGGAAAGCATTGCGGAGGAAGGAGGAGCAGTTGGCAACATGTGTATTTCATCGTGTTTCATGTTACTACAGTCATACTTGCTTTCATCCTTTTTCTCAAACATCTTCCACAGTTCAAGCATGCTTAATCTGTGTTTTAACTTCTTTCCCTTATATGTGGCTGTCAAATATCTATACATGTGCTATAACACCTCCTTTGTGTTTGTTCCGTCCCTGGGCCATGGCCTCAACATTTTACCCACCATTTTATGTACCCATTCTGTGTGATATTTTACTATTTTCTACCAATATTGGGTAAGTGAGTTGCACATCTGTGCCAGTGGGGTATCCATCATACACGATGATATACTCTACTCACCAATTGTATTAATCAACACTGTTCCAGCAGCGTTTGCCACCTTATTACCTTTTCCCCCTTAACAAAATCACCCTCACACCTTTTATTATAAACCCCAAAAAGCAATTTTAAACAAAATTCCAATCCACTCAAATCATTTCACTCACATGAATAAATCATCACACATTTCAACTTTCCTCGACACAAACAACTCCTAAATGTCTAAACTACAACAATCAATAACAATACAAAATACACCACTGCTATATAAACAGGTCCTCTCCTCATATATGGGACCTTCCTATGCTACACAGCATGGCCTTCTCCCTCTGGGAATATCCTTTTTGCTTCACACTACTAAAGCTATGCAATGCTGTCTACCCTTAATTCAATATGTGTATCCTCTTCTTCAATTTCTCCTTATAATTTCTACTTCTACAACCATGTGGTCTTTCTGGGTCGCATTACCACTAGGATATCACTCCCTAGTTCACCAGAAATATCTCTTTTTCTGCTTTTTCTTGGCCTCAACACTTAAACAAACAACAAATCCTATATATATATATATATATATATAGCCAACGTTCTTCGTGCACAGGTAAAATCACGTTCTGAGATCTCTGCGGTACTCTGATGTTGAACCTCCCTCAACTGCCTCTGCACTTCCCCCAGCCCAGCTAGCTACCCGCAAGATCGTGCAGGACTCTCACAGAAATCAGTGCCTGCTACCTCCTCATTTTGTGTGTATTCCAGTCTCGACGGTCCAATACCACAGCCCGACTGGTACGGCTAGGAGATTTCTACCTCCTGATGACACTGGAGATCTTGCTGGGGCTTCCGAGTGTAAAAGAGCTCCAATCATCCCCACCAACCAAAATATGGGAGCAAACCAAGGGGCATGAAGAAACCAACTTTATTTACTCTATTCGGGCGGTCGAAGGTCCACAGCCTTTATCAATGACTTCCTAGTAACACCAGAGTTATAAACTAAACAAATTACATTGTAATTTTCATCAAAAAAATATTCACAAGCTGCCATTGGTTATTCAAATAGATTCACCTATATTGTTCTATACATCATTCCTGCTAATTGGATAGATCTTATCTTTAAACATGCCCAGGTTCCATCTCATTATACAAGATGTCATATCAAGTGCATCATCGGACCATGCTCTAATTGGTTGGCACCACAACATGCTGGCATCATTACAATACTGGTGCCAGTTTCTGATGTGGTGTTGGATGTCATACTTATCCACAACAGTCCAATTACCTTTTGGTGGGAATGGAGAGATATTGAAATATTGCCCTGGCCAAAGAACTATCAAACTCACTCCCATCTCATCTTTCCATGCCGGGCCCCAATCTCCCAAACAGTTTGCTCAACCTTGGACAACTCGTCCTACACTCCCTTCTGATACATACAGCTGCTTACAGGTGTTTGATCTAATTGGGTCATGACACGCATAGCTTATTCATTGAAGTGTGAGACCAGTGTATGAGACCTTTTGCCTTCAATTTATTCAACCTATTAATGTGGTCTTGCATTGAGTGTGTGCATTGAACTGCTTTCACCACTGGAGGTGCTGTGCCTATATCTTGCCAGTGTGTTATTGGCAATGTTACTGTGTGCACCTGGCAATTAAACCTTCTGTATTTATGTATGCTAGCAACAAAACAACTTAATGGTTGCTTATCTAAACTGGAAGAGAAAAGAAATATGTTAAACAATTGTATGTCTGTGTCTAATTCCTGTTTTTAAATATGTTAAGTCCTGAAAAAATGGACAAAATAGCATGTAACATACACAATATATACACATTGTTTTATTTAGATAACTTGCACAAGTGAAGACACATATTTAAAATCTAATATATATACATAATCATGAATTAATACACAAAAGCAAGTCCAAAAATCACATAACAGTCAATAAACACAAGTGCTCCTTGTCATTAATCAAGCAACTGATCCAACAATACAACTGTACATGAAACAAATATACAATAAACTCATTTGTGTGAAATTTTGCCCTACATGTTTCTGTCCCTATAATTAAATACACTGGATATTTATCAGTGGATAGACAATGAAAACTGATGAGATTTCAGATTATTTTGTGGGCTTCAAAAGATAATTCAAAATGCTGACAGCATTTCTAACACCAAAAAACAATAAAAAGAGGAAAATGTCACATATTTCCAAATTAAACACTTATGTATTTACAAAACACAGATCATAAACAAAGAGTATGTTCAATCTGTTTATAGCTTGCAACACCAAGCACACACATTTAGTAACTGGACACCAGCTCATTATGCATGGTATATCCTATCATATGGATTGTCAATTTCCAGTCTTTATTACTAGGATTCAAAATTTTTGATAAGTCTCAATTGCCAATACACTGCAACACAAAGAAACACGTATGGACAAAGCTATATAAAAACAAATCTGTGGTGGCACCACCTTGCATAGTTAACAATCCCATGGTCACCTAGTTTCTCAAAAGTACCACCACCACTCAAAACCACAAAGAATACTGGTAAGGCACTGCTTGTGATCATGCATAAACGACTCCAAATCAGTCTTTCTGGAGGTCTTCCATCATTTTGTAATCCAGAGTTATAAATAACAGGTAGAAAAATATCAAGAAAGTCAGAACCAAAAGCAAAGTGAATATGAAAATGAACTGGTTAATCTTTCCTCATTTCAAAAAGTGCTGCTCCATCCCATACACAGCAAGCTCTGTCTGTGCTCAGTGGATTAAGTAGCTATCGCACTATTGTTTATTGACTGTTTGTTATGTGATTTTTGGTCTTGCTTTTGTGTATTAGTTAATTTTTATGTCCATTTATTAGGTTTTTAATAAGTTTCTTACATTCTGCAAGTGATCTAAATAAAACAATTTGTATATATTGTGTATGTTACATGTTATTTTGTTACTTTGTTAGCATATTTCAAACAGAGGAATTAGCCACACACATAAGGTTGTTTAACATATTTATTTTCTCTTCCTTATGTCAATATATATCATTGTAACCAGACAGTACAGAAACATTTTTATGGGTGTTTCTTAGTTTTGAAACCAGCGTTTGTAAGCCCTTTCTCCAAAACGGAAACCAAGAGGAAGGCCTATTTGTGCAGTTTTAGCTATCCTTCGTTTCTCTCAGTTGTCTGGACACCAACATGGACCAACAAAAAACCCTTTTCTCAGTTATCAGCAAATAAACCTATCAAGCTATTTAAACCCAATTCTATGCTTTTTAACCATGTGCTGTGCACGGCGTTAAAAAAGGGAAAAATGTAGCTTTTCTTGCCATGCATACCCCCATTTATTAAAATCCCGCTCTGTGTATTCAGTAACTCCACCCCCCCCCTATAATGTGGCAAGCTTGCTCCCTGGAGTGTGGCAATACTAACTCCATCCTGCTTTATGTTACGTTCTACATGGCAGTGGCATACATACAATGACTCCTTATTCCAGTTTTCTTATTCTGTATGTTCACTCTCGTTTGTGAACAGGAGGGGGCGTGGCCTTAAACATCACTGGTTTTATCTCCACCATCAAAGCCTGATCCTGATCAAGTCCGGAAGGGCACCAGCTGACGTCGGAGGGTAGCCAGAGATAGCAACTGCTACCCATGATGACCCACTAAACAACATCAGTGGTTTCAGTTTCCAAGTCACTGATATGCTATGCACATTTCATCATGCAAAACGTATTACATGTCAGGGAATGCTCAAAACAGTCTCTACTTTTTATTTGCAGCACACATAACCCATAGGTATCTAGGCGCTAGTTTCATTCAATTATGGAAGTTCAGGTTTTTTATAAAGCGCTCATTTTTTTCAAGTGCGGATCTGGGATTCGAACCTATTTTTGCTCAGCGTGGCCTTGCTTCTAAGGAATGGGCAACCAGTTTAAGCGCATATGTCTCCATAGGTTACCGCTTTATGAAGCCATTCCACGTTGTCCAAAACGGCATGAATCACACATTAAGTACACATGGCTTTCCTGGGTTATTTGGTAAAATAGCCTTTATCAGACAGTTATTAGATAGTTGTCTAGGCATTTCCTTTTTCAGTTCTGAGTTTTAATCCTGGGCTTTGTAGAAGAACGGGTGTGAGACAATTTGTCAACGTGGGACCTGTTTTCAATTTGCAATTTACATTAGGTCGGGGCACATTGGAGCCTGCATTTTAGTGCTTCACATTAAACTCAATAATTGAGTTATCGTGTGTGATAGTCTTGCTTCCATGCAAAATACACATAGCAAACTCTTCCGTCAGGATATACAATGGAAACATACATGGCCACGTGTAATGTAGTTAGTCTCCCTTTCTTCCAACATGGTGATATAGCCCTATGCTGGGATGACATTGAAACACATGGCATTGTATATTTGAACCAACGTGCTATGCAGAAAAATGCCATTTGATTTAATATATTACGCAGGCCCCTGAAACTGATGTCTGACAATATTCCAGAGTTAAGATGCATTACACCTTTCGTCAAATGTAAATGTGATATTTTACTGAATTAGCATCAGGATAGTTAAAGTTAAATATCACGTCGCTCTGCATGTCCAAATCTTGGAAGAGTTTTCACTAAGTTTTCAGACATAGTATGGCTAATTCTGCGACTTGTGCAGTTTGTGAATGATTTCTTATTTTTTGCAGGTGTAAAACCATTGTTCACTTGTATTCAATTAAGTGGAACAGATTTCAGGACATATTTCTCCTTATCTGCGGCAGCAATTTTCTTTGCATTCCACCCACAAACTGTCCTTGCCCTCAAAGGACGAATAATGTAGAATCAGTACAAATTGGGTAAGCTATTTTCGGGAAATACAATTCTGATGGCATTGCAACATGTAGCAATTTATTTAGGCTATACAATTTAGAGCCACATTGTGGGTAGCAAACATTCAAAGTGTGACTTAAATCTACAGTTTGTAATCAGTTACAAATCAGCATTTGGATGGTTCACCAAATGTTCAATCTGAATTTCAGGTGTGCAATCAAAATTCTGTTTGCTAGAACTATTTGGCTTCAAAATGTGTGACACATAAAAATCACACTGTTTTGACAAACACACCTATGCCCTTAATAATGTACAAAGGATAATACAACTTGCATTCACCCACTTAAATACAAACACTAAGACACGATCAAACTCGGGTGTGCAAATTTCTGCACAAAAAAATGAATAAATAATTGAACACAACTACTAATAAAAGGAGTTAATGTTATTCACAATGGCATATTGAAATCACTCCATGGCTGAGCAGTCTATCTACCCCCTTTAGATGTTAGACGTTTGCTCACACACAAAATAGCACTTAAATACTCATGGTCTGCGATGAAGTGACCTTGCTCTCACCATCGCCTGGATCTGGAAAGTCCATCTCCTGGGTCCTCGAGGCCAGATACAATACTTAAAATTATATCCCCATGTCAAGTCATTCCGCCAGTTTCCAAAAACCCAATATTCAAGAACTATATCTCCCAGTCTCCCCCTCTTTTTCTGGAAGGAATCCCTGTAACTGATCTTCCAAAGTCAACAACTAAACATTACTAAAAACAGTAACCATAGACCTAAAGATAAACATCTCAAACAAAAGGAAAACTCCAGTGTCCCTCCAACTACAACCAGAGAGACGAGAAAGTCTCCTGCAACCACCACCTCCATTGTTATAGATTGGAGAAGTGAATCCACACCAGGTACAAGGGAAACCCTTTATTAGACTGGCCACCCCTTTTAAGAAGTCCACAACTACACAGTGCACACACTAACCTGATGGCGACTGAGAACTGCCAGAGTGAAAAGAGTAAGGGCTCTTTAGTAAGTTGTAGGCAGAGAGAGCAGCAGTTGCAGCCTAACCTGCAGCAAACCAACATAGAAAAGAAATCCAAGTTGGCGGCTGGCCTACTTAAAGGTCTACCTCAGGGACTCTGCACTATAAGGCATCCAGGTTACTGACCCATGATCAGGCAGATCACCTTGTCACTTTACCTCTCCAGCCATGATATGAATCAGTTGTATGTGATGGCCAACTCCAAAAGGAGCAGAGAGAAGGAGTATCAGAGTGTAGTGCTGGCAAGTTGCAGTGTGGGCCATTGGAGTTCGTGAGCGAGCGATAGTGGTTGTTGGAAGAGAGAAGTTGGAGAGTAAATGTGACCACATGGGAACTGCTGGGACAGAGAAAAATACATCAAGGATGAGAAGCAGAGGTCCCAAATCTGCAGATTACAGAGCCAAGAACAAAATATGGAGGGCACTTAAAGAATCCAAGACTGTGAGAGACGTTACAATCAAGTCTCAGCCTGGGAGAGGACCTGCACTAGGAGATCAAAGACTGAAACTCAAAGATGTCCCACCCGAGGAAAATCTGTCTGAAAAAACCTTGCAGGAGAAGGCTGCATTGTTGTGCGACAAAGGTTTGCAGGAGACGCTGCCCAATGATACGTAGCATGCAATGCTACATCCATGCTTCTGAGCCTTTAAGAATCGAGGATCGGACCCTTTGCAGCAAAGCACTTGCAGAACAAGGCCACAGTGTTGAGCAACGCAGGTACGCAGGCAATGCTGCCCCACAATACGTAGCACACAATGCTAAGTCCATGCTTCCGAGTCTTTAAGAACCAAGGATCGCACCATTTGTGGCAAAGCCCTTGCAGGACAAGGCTGCAGTGTTGAGCGATGCAGGTGTTTGGCAGAGATGGGGTAGTGGCACAGATTGTGAGCATGGACAATCTCATCCTCCATTCTGCAGCCATAAGGTAAGATGGTGCGGGGAGGGAGAGTAGCATTATTACATTCCACATAACCCCCTGACCTTGCCCACCTGTTCCATTTTCCCTCTTGCACACACATTGTTCCCCGTGCAACTGTTCCTCGCTTACCCTTCCTGTGTGTCCACCCTTCTCCCCTGCCCACGCTTGCTCCCTTCGCAACTTAGACCCCACTCCCCCTTAGCCTTGCGTGCCACATGCATTCCCTCGCAACTTAGGCGCAGTGCCCCCATCTTCTTTTCTGCTCCCCCGGCCTAGCGCATCCCTCCCAGCATTGCTCCACACGTAACCTGTCCCCGCCCCCCCCGAACTAGTGTGTCCCCACGCAAATGGCCCCCACCTCCCCACCTAGTACATCCTCTCTGCATCGCTCTCCATGTACCCTGTCCCCGCTCCCCTGACCTAGCACATCCCTCTCAAATGATCATAGAAGCTGGCTATATGTAGTGAATACACTGCAGGCGGAGCCGCCATTGTATGGAAACTGGACATAGGTGTCACAAATATAGTAAGCTTGGACCCATGGAAAGAAGAGCTGAAAGCTGTGTTGCAGCAAAGAATTAGTCAAGATCGTTGAAGAATCGAGAAGGGCTGTCTGGCCTGGTGTCAAGGCTGAAGCAGCCAAGACTGGTTATCTATTTCTGAAGGCAGTGAACTTGAGATGCTGAATCATCCCTTCTTAAGGTGCAAAGAAAGAACACCATGAGTGTCAAGTTTTATTCATTCAAGACAATTAAATGTTGCAAAATTAGCTGAATTGTGGTCTCCTGTCAGGTAAGCCAAAGTTGGAAATCGAGTTGCGCATGCGGTTCCAGAACTATAACACATGCTCACACTCCCTTACATTCCCAGAGATGAGAATACACTGCAAGGCCAAAGTTCAAAGACAATCTTCCTGGCAGAAGGCAGAAGTGATGAGAGACGTTGGGCTAATTGGGTGGGGAGATAAAGTCAAGTCCACCTCCTGGCACCTGGGGTATGAGCTTATGTGCTGCTAGTAAACCGAATGTTCTAGATGGGCATGAACGTGCCCACCGATTGTAGAGGGCCATATAATGAAGGGCCTTATAGTTTGAGTGACAATAATATACTGTGTACTTAATAATGATGGGGAATGGCTTGCACTAGCGGTGGACATAAGTGGTCTGCCTGACAGTAGATGTCCAATCACAACCCAACCCCTTGTAGAAAGTATACTTAGACCCCTTGGACCTATTACAACCCCTCGTAGGTGTTTTTTTTTAATTTGCTGTGTAGTATGACGTCACATATGATGGATTTTTATTATATTAGTGTGATTTTTTTAATTAAATGCTTCGAGAACGCTTGTGCGACATCCATTGATGTCCGTTGTAACTCCCTGTTTTAGATAATTGATATTAAAACAGAAAATACTTTGCCATCTTCCTGAGTTGGTTTGATTATTTGGTGTCAGAGTTATTCTGCATACCATCCATTGAATGCATGCTTCCAAAAGGGCTCTAACTCTCAGACTTGTCCTTGGCCTCAAGCCCAGGGATCGTATCTCTCCAGCCCCAGAATCTCTCCACTGGCTCCCAGTGGCTGCGAGGATCAAGTTCAAGTCCCTCTGCATCGTCCACAAGGCTTTCTAGGGCCTGGGACCGCTCAACCTCGAACTCTCTCTTCCTAAACATCTTCCTTCTCAAGCTCTCCGCTCTTCCACCTCCAACTCTCTGAGGGTCAGTCGCTTTTCCAAGCAGAGAGTTGGGGGCACATGTCTATCTTCGGCTGGGGCCTCCCTCTGGAACAGCCTCCGTGCCTCTCTCAAACTTGAGCAGAACCACCTCTGGTTCCGGCAGCAACTCAAGACCTTCCTCTTCGCTTCCGCTTTGTCTCTTCCACTCCCCTGCTGATAACCTGTCTGCTGCACGCACTGATCACCTGGCCACCCTCTGAACTTGGGCCCAGGTCCCTGCATGTCCATTTGCACCTCGCACTGCCTCTTGGCTCCCCAGCACTTGTGGTCTGTATCTGTAACCCTACAGTCCCTTCTCTCTGCACAAATGAGCCACCCGTTGGCTACACTTCCTGACTTACCCGCACTGGGCCAATCGCTGGCTGCACCTTTGATTACCTGCACTTCTCACCACTTCCCCACCCCTCGGGCACTGCACTTCTCCCCTTCCACTTTCCTGAACTTGCATGATCTGAATGCACCTTTGATTACCTGCATCCCCCCCACCCCCCAGGCACTTCTCCCTTTTCACTTCACTGCACTTGCGCGATCTGAATGACACAAGGCCTAGTAAGATCGTTGCTTTGTCCTCCCTGTTTCCCTCTCCTTGTCTTGTCACACCTAGAAACACTTAAGTACAGGCGCGTTGTAAATGCCATATCATATCATATTGACGATAATAGACCTCAGTGGCGTGCCAACCCTGCCAGTAACAGCATTGCTGCCCGCTTTAAAGGACCCTCATTTGACTCCAGCCCTCAACTTGGGAGGTAGCAAATTACCGACAGGGTGACCCGTCGCCTCGGTTTATATCGCCCCATTATTGCCCTTGCCAGTGCATCATCTACAACGGAACTGCCAACACTCCAATGTTCTAATAGGTGTTTTGTCCTTTACGGGGAAAGTGCAAACAGCTCTTTTAGCACAACACACTCTCCCTGGCATGTATTATTAAATTGTACAGCCACTTCTCTCCCACTTCACGCATTCCCAAGATGGGTGAAATACTGTTGCATCTCCCTTAGGAACATTTGCCTGCATCACAAGGGAATTCATCGGGTTTGCGTGATTTCACCCAAGGCTAAAATGCAGTGTGGTGTTACCCCTTTCCCCCACTGTCCACACTCCTCTTACAGAAAGTGTCTTCCGGTTGCTATAGAGCAATTGCCTCTTTCTTCCTGCCCTCAGAGGGCACCCATTGATACATCTGTAACCCTTTCATTGCATTGCTGCTATGCAATCACCCCTCGCTCCCGCAAAGCGCAATACCGGGGCGCGCGGGTTAGTTAGGGGGCTGGGAGATAGAAGGAGATAGAAGGAGACTATGTTGATTTCCAAATAACTGAGCCTCGTACCTAATTTCAACGTATCATGCATGCATTTTGAAATGGTTTCTCTGACCCCAAGAAGGCTTGCACGGCCATTGATCGTATTGGCCGGCAGCTGTAGTGTGCACTCAATGGGGAGAGCAGTGCTGGGATCTACAATAGAAGCCTACTAACGAGTACCTGTGTGGCACTGCATCCTATACTCATGAGCTGTAAACTAATGAAGACCTCAGGGATACAGCTGAGCCATCCAAGGAAGGCGAACCAGCATTTCCAATTCCTGCCCCATATCCGCCTTGTGGACCATTGCTTATTTTAATGATGGCAATATCATTAAAAAGAAATATCACACACGGACAGGTGACTCAAGCTGAATCCTTAAGCTTCTCCAGGCTAGATCAGAAGTGGCCCTCCCTTCACCCCAGGGCCAATGGTTGCCTGCAGGATTTCTGGCTTCAGGTTGGCAGTGGATATCATTAGGAACTGTTTTGGAGGGTATGACGGGCAGAGCTGTGGTCATAAGGAAGGGGATGGAAGTCCCTGCAGACTTAGTCTGCCTGAAGTTCAAGATTTAATTAGAACCCTTCGGCATCCAGGAAGCCAGTTAACCCTTTCAGGCACACAATTGGGGCTAATCTAGGGATAAAGCCAGCCCCTGAAAGACAGGGTGATCTGCCCTGGTTGCTCAAATACCCCCGATGTTTCTGTGCATGCACAGATTTTCAGAAAATGTAGAGTGCATGTGATGTACTGCAAGCATTCTAACATTCATTTTCTGGGGCTGCACGGCAAACCAAATTACTGTGGGGTGGCTTACCTTGCCGGCCCTCATTCAGCATTACACATCAATGCCCCAGGTTCGAAAGTACACCTTATAGGTTTGAAGGCATGCACCAAACCCGTGCTTCACAAAGGTTTTTCTAACACGAGTGTGCAAGGAAGTTTCCGAAACAGCGGTATTTTTGGGTGGGGAGATGCAGAGGGGACTTTTCTGCACCTTAGATGTTCGCTGGCGGTGCACACATGGGCTGCGCACGCCCTACGCTCCAGATGAAGATTGCATCTGTGTGCAGGGCCAGAGAGAATGGAAAGCGCATGTGTGAATGCACCCGTGATTCAGAGAGGGATGTGTAGAAGCCCTTGAGGGGAGAGTGACAGATTCCCCTCCCCTCGGCCCAATGCGAAGGGCAATGCAGCAGCATTCTCTTCCAATGCCAGTATGCCCCAAAGAGCCTCAAACCGAAATGCTAATTCAAAGCATGAGCATTTCTATTCGGTTATTCTCTACAATTTGAGAAGAAAAATAAAATGGACATTACAGGTGGAAAGGCATTTAGGACATGACTGCATAAGGTTGCCAGTCTGCCTCCCACATGAATGCTGGGAGTGAATGCATTTGCCAGTTATAGGAGCACACGTGACATTCACATAGACACTGCAGGCACTTGTGTTAACAGTCATCATACCACCAGACACCAACCCCTCGTGTGTCAAACAGGGGATCTGCACCATGGAGTCAGGAGGGTCTTTTGCATGATTCACCATGATGGCGGGCTCCTTCGGGAATCAGGACCACGCAGCATTGGTCTGATGCAGTGAAATCAATATGAACCATAAACAGTGCCTTAAGTGGCACTACAAAATGAGCCGGGGCTCATCAAGGGGGCGTGGCCTAACGGCAGGGGTCCTGGTGGCCCGTTAGGCCACGCCCCTCTGACGAGCCCGGCTCAACGGGCTACTGGCACCCTGCCAGGTAGCCTTTTGTAGAGATCAGCACCATCTCCTCATGGGGTAGAGGGTGCTGATCTCTGCATTTTTTTTCTAAAGTCTTGCCTCGCAGAGGACAGCACCTCGCCTGTTTAGCCTTAATGGTGGCGCTGCCCCTCGCTAGCTGGTTAGGGGCAGCGTCACCATTAAGGCTGAAGGGGTGAGGCCACTGGAAGCAGAGACCGTTTTCCTGAAGACTGAAACTCCCTCGAATCCACGGAGCTTCAGGATTTAGAAAACAAGGCCTCTGCTTCCAGTGGCCTCACGTTTTCTCCATAATGGTGGCGCCGGCCCACAGGCATCTCCTGCTTAAAGGGCTGCCTCACAGGTGCGGTGCCACCATTATGGCTAAAAGGCATTTTTTTCTGAAGCCTGAAGCTTTCGCACACGAGCGAGAGCTTCAGGCTTCAGAAAAAATACTTTTCGTGTAGTGGCCAGGCTGGCAGGGGAGATTAGAGGGCCCCAGCAGGGCTCCGCCTCAAAATGAAATGAAATTTCACAGCATTTAGCATTTCCCATTTGGGGCTCTCGGGCTCCCCGCGGGGAGCCCGAGAGCCCCAAATGGGAAATCAGCTGTAGGCAGAAACACTACGCGGCATGTAAACACAACCGCGTTGTGTTTCTGCCTGCTGTGGTTTTCGCTTTGGGTCTCTGGTGCTCCGCTGGGAGCCGGAGGAGCCTGAGAAACTTGGAAAGAAAAACCGCAGCGTTTTCCAACACAATAACGTTGTATTTATGTTTGCGGTCGCTTCAAAAGCGACCGCAAACATAAATACAATGTTTTTAAAGCTGCGGTTTTATTTCTAAGTTTTCCGGGCTCCTCCAGCCTGGAAAACTTAGAAAAAAAACCGCAGCTAGTGCTTATTTTAAAGAAAAAATAAATAGCACTTACCGAGATTCAGCTGCAGCTTATCTGCTCTGGTCTCCGGTCCCCGTCCTCCGCATACAGCACTAATGAAGGAAAAGCCACCCAGCGGTAGCTTTTGTTTACTACAGCTGGCTGGCTTTTCCTTCATTAGTGCCGCAAAAGCAAAAGCCAGCACAGGAGGGCATCCATTTCACAAAATGGATGCGCCCATGTGCTTGCTTTTGCGAATTTTGAGCTTGAATAGCTCAAAATTTTACATAGGAAGTTTTAGAAAAGAGAATGCTAGTATTTTTTTTTATGTTGCCTATCTATTTTTTAAATAAAAATGTTTACTAGACCAGGCCTTTAATAGCAGTGGGTGTTCTAGGGAGCCCCTAGAAATCCACATTGATAGCACTGAGTTGATGAGGCAAAACCCTTTCTTTTAACAATGCTGATTTGAAGTATCTTCTAGCCACTTGATTTCACGTCTGAACTGCATAATGGGAGATCTTACAGCTTTAAAATTGTGAATACCATATTCCCAATTTGTAAAGTTATGAAGATGGTCCATGTTCGTTTTGCCGGAAATAGCATTGCTATGTGGTTTTGACTAATGGGATATGCTGATAATTTGTGAGGTTTGAATCGCCCCAGTCAAGTGTTCACTTCAAGCAAAATAGGATGGGAATGGGTGTACTATACAAGAAAACACATATGTACATCTGCTGTCCTTCTTGCAAATTTCAAATTATGAATCCAGAGTTCAAGGTTATGGTCCCAAATGATGAGATTTGTCATCTGTCACATAGGTAAGAGAGGTTAATGACCAGAACAAGAAGTCCATATCATAAAACAGCATTAATGCATGTCTGGAATATAATAAAGGATGTCCGAAGCCGCAGACAGGGACTCTGAACCATAAAACAAGGAAAATTGAACAGATCTCCTCCTGCTTGTGTTCATTCCGGAGTGCCATCAGTGTGGTATTAGAATGTTTCCCACACCCTCCATCCCCTTTCATCTCAGGGTCTCCCCCTGTGTTTTCAACCTCTGGTTTAAAGGGATAACCACATCCTTCTTCTTCTCTGTTCTTCTCAGTCTCCTTTCTGTTCTTAAAGTTGGATTTAAAGCTTCCTCTACCTTTTGCCTCATGGTCTTCTTTACCATCAGTTTGTTCTGCTTTTCTTCACAGCTGAAGCAGCTGAGCTTGCCACTCCTAGTTTCAGTAGCTGAGTTTGGGGGTGGAGGGGCTCCTGTTACCTCCCTTTCATATGTTCCTTACTTATTTCCTCTCCATGGCAATTCCGCCCTTGCAGTTGTCCTGTTCTTACTCAGTGCCACACATTGTGCTCATTCTTCCACCATGGTATTGACCCATTCATACTAGTGTCTCACTCTTACCCTACTTTACATAAGAGCGAGATATCCACCAACGGGCCCATAGGTCAGTGCTCACCCTCTAGTACTTGTAAAACAAGATAGCTGCACCATGTGAGGGATGGGGGTGCAGGATTCACTTACTCCAACACGACTCAATAATGAGGACTCAGTAGTTTGGCAAAGGGAAGTCTGTTTAATGACAAGTACATCAAACAGGGAAGCAGTTGGGAATCAGCATAGTTGCAACCACCTATCTCACTCCGACTTCTCCGAACTTCAATTCTTATAGGCAATATTCGTCATCATTGACGTCTAATTCTACAAAACTCGTCATGCAATATAAATGGTTAGGAAAGGTAACTTAAATATAGGTGCTATATCTGTATATGATAATGGAGCATGCAGATTGGATAACTCTTATCGGGTGGGCGTCTACACCCCTCCCTCTACAACACACGATATAGATGTCACTACTAGTACAACGTCTCATTGGTTCTATGATATATAGGACCCTAGATAACTTGGTCCATTGTGATTGGGCAGGTTACACCCGTAGACATAAATCTCCACTTTTAATTAGCAGCATGCAGAATGGACACCCAGGTGCCTGGTGTCCCAAGTTTCACCCTGCCTCCCTTCCATCAATTAGTATCTTGGGCTATGTGTCAATTAGTTGGCTGGGTATGGCCTCGAAACAGTAGCCTCTTATCAGGAAAAGTTATGGCATCCTCGGGTTCTGGGTGACATCAGGCGGTGGTACCTCTTCGCGCCTGGCTAATCACGTGCTAGTTCACCATGAATCTGCTTCAGTTTCCAGCTTTTAGTGTATTTTATTCTGTTTCGGCGTCGCCACCTGCATGGGCCCCCCTTATCTTGACCTTCATGGGGCAGGCTGGTATGCTCTGAAGTTTGATTCTTGTTAGCTGACGCTCTCCTCCCTTTCTCTGGATGACCTCGATTTCCTAGGCTTGAGCCACTCTTTGTTGAGTTTCGATTCCGCCCCTTCTCTTGACTCTGGCTGGGTTCTGAAACTCGGCCTGTCAGGCCTCTGGCAGCCTGGGTACATTTCTGCTTTTACAAAATGGAGTCGCACTTGTATAATGTGCCTTATTGAGGTAGATATATGGTTGGCGCTTGCCTCTCTATTCTTCTACTAAGCATTGCAAGCAGTATCGTTTTCTTAAGCTTCTTACGTTCCAAGCCTATTTACACACGTTTAACTGGTTGGTTGCTTCCATCTTGTCTCGTAGCAACGTTTCTTTACGTTTTAACATTGTCTCTTCCCTGTGTCCATTACATCTATTTTCATAGCTACTCGCACTGGCGTGCTGTCTTTGATAGGCATTTTTGTTCATTCCCGAGTCTGTCTAGGCCCTTGTGTTATTTCCACTGGCCTTCCATTAAGGCTCTTTGGGTCTCTTCATGGACCGTCCGTAGGTACTCTTTGTTTCGTCTCAGCGGCTGGTATGGCTGTCTGATAGTGTATCGTGCTGCCCAGGGTTGCCTGGTTATGGGCGCTTCAACAGGTATGGATCTTCTGATGTACACTGGGCAGAGTCCCAGTGCAGCTCTTTGTTGGTTTATTTAATCCTCATACGTCACATACCTTGATGAGTACTCTCCTGGTACCTCGAAATGAGGGGTAGGGGTGCAGGCCAAGTCTGGGACCTCCTCTACACTATGCCTTGGGTCAAGCTTACCCTCTCATTCATCCCTGATATTGCTAGTCATGACCATCCTGGCCTCCTGCTTTTCCTCCTGGCTCTTCCCTGCAACATCATTCTGATGTTCCTATGCAACCCGCTTCTGATGTCTTCAACCAACCCTCATCTATGTCTCTAACCAACCCATCACTGGTGACTCACACAACCTTCTCCTGATGACTCAATCTAAACTCCTCCTAATGTTTCCAACCATCCTACTCCTGATTGTACTGGTTTATTGAGAAGCCACCCTCAACACAGGGAGTCCCTTCCCTCCCTACTCAAGTGGTTGTTGAACAAACTGTTTAACAAATTCGTTTTTAGCTCTGTCTCAGTCACTTATCATGCCCCTTGGATCTGTCGCCCCTGAGCTAACAATGAGCCAAGAACCAGGCCGGTGTACGGAAAATATATTGGTATTTATTTAAATTAAAATAGTAGAAATTAGCAGGAAATGAAAATGTACAAAACACCACTTTATCCGTGGCATACACAATCAACTTCTCTCTGCACAGATAAATTACAAAAGTGAGTTAAAAAGAACACAGACACAATTATTTCTGTAAATTTAACATCACAAAATAAGTACACTGATCAATAAAGAAGGCTCTGATGTAATGTTATGCGATTTTGATTTTCCTGCAGGCTTAAAAGGCTAGCAGTAGGATTTCAAAATTGGTAAAAAATATGTATGTAAAAAAATAATATAAAGTGTGTGTAATTATAATTTCGCCCACACTTTTGGTTTAAAATAAACACAGGGTGATTTCTCGCTTTGTTTTTCAGACCCCCTCTTGCTTTGGTCTAGGTTGGGAAGTCAGACAGAAAAATTGGAATTCTTTCGGGAATTTTGAATTTCAGACCTCCCCCCACCCCCTACTGAAAGGCCTGTGTTGGGGAAGCTGGATAAAAAGGGTTGGACTGATTCAAGAAGAAAGACACCCCTCTTCCTTAAAGAAGTCGGGGTCAGCTGGACAACAAAGATTACCTAATTAAATTATAGTACTACCCTGTAGTGTTTTGCCAAAGGGGGAATTAACTAAATTAATATTTTTGGCTACATAGGCTAAGGATCTACACAATTTTGACGACCCACCCACTATAAAGGGAAATGATTCAAGGGAAGCAGACTCCCCCCACCTTTTGGTTTTCCAGGGCTTAGTTCTAGTTACATTGCAAGCCTCTTTTTAAGGTTCAGGAAAGCCAGCTGCATCTCAGGACACTCTGGAAAGATAGGGCCGGTGCCTGATTTATTATTGCTGGATGGAATCCTGTTGTTGGCATTACAGAAGAAATATTTCAACCTCAGTGTCCTGAAAATTTTTTCATCTCAACTTCAGTCGTGAATTGATTAGCTGTTTTTGTTGGAACAAAGGAAAGGCCTTTGCTCAGGGCACTGGTTTCTGTGGAACTCAAAGTGTGAGAGCTCAGATTAAAGATGGGGATTACCAATTTGTCAGTGGCGGTTGCCACTGGCGAGTGTGCATTGTGTGATTGCCCCATTGTTTGGTCTTCCCTCGTTTCCCTCGTCCTTGAAAAAGGGTGGTTGTTGGCCCCTCTGTGCCATCCCTCCTCTACTTGTGGACGGTGGCCTGTAGTGGAATCAGAGTCACTACTATTATAGGAGTCAGAGAAGCTCACATATTTGTTACTGCAGGATTTGTTATTTGGATAACCTCTCACATTTAACTGATTTGTGTTCTGTTGTTGAAAAAAAAAAAATTGTCAAATATGGGTAAGTGGTCTTCTCCTTGTAATTGAAGATATCTCTCTTCAATTTCCATATCTTTTTTTCAAGGGTGAAGGTTTTACATTTTTTCATTTCCTCAACCAATCTTTTCAAGACGTAATTTAATATCAGGTATTGCTGATTCTTCCTGTTATTTTCTTTTCAAGTGTTAGGAGATCCTCTTTCTGTTTATTGGATTCCTCCTCTGCTGTCTCAATGACTAAGATCACCCAGTCACAAGAGCATTTGTTTGCAACCACAGTGAAATTCCCCCATGAATTTTGGATTATCCAAAAAGACACAGGGAATATTCTCCAATACCATAACACATTTACATGGATTCTTCTTCTGTCTCCCATGCACAGACGGGACACGGATGTATTCTGGGCCATGAATTCCTTATCTACGAGCTTCGATATTATTTCTAGAAATGAAGACTAAGAACCAATGTAGACTTGCCAACACATAAGAATAACAAGGTTATGGTCCCAAATGATGAGATTTGTCATCTGTCACATAGGTAAGAGGGGTTAATGACCAGACAAGAAGTCCATATCATAAAACAGCATTAATTTATGTCTAGAATATAATAAAGGATGTCTAAAGCCGCAGACAGGGACTCTGAACCATAAAACAAGGAACATTAAACAGATCTCCTCCTGCTTGTGTTCATTCTGGGGTGCCATCAGTGTGGTATTAGAATGTTTCCCACGCCCTCCATCCCCTTTCATCTCAGGGTCTCCCCCCTGTGTTTTCAAACTCTGGTTTAAAGGGATAACCACATCCTTCTTCTTCTCTGTTCTTCTCAGTCTCCTTCTCTGTTCTTGAAGTTGGATTTAAGGCTTCCTCTACCCTTTGCCTCATGGTCTTCTTTATCATCAGTTTTTTCTGCTCTTATTCACAGCTGAAGCAGCTAAGCTTGCCACTCATAGTTTCAGTCACTGAGTTTGGGGGCTGAGGGGCTCCTGTTACCTCCCTTTCATAGATTCCTTACTTATTTCCTCTCCATGGCAATGCCTTGCACCCCCACCCCCCAGCAGTGCAGGGCACCTGCCAGCAAGCCCCCATTCATGTCCCACTCATGTCCCCTTGCACCCCCACGCCCAGCAGTGCATGGCACCTTCCAGCAGGCCCCCACTCATGTCCCACTCATGTCCCCCAGCACCCCCAGCCCCCAGCAGTGCAGGGCACCTGCCAGCAGTTCCCCACTCATGTCCCACACATGTCCTCCAGCATCCCTACCCCCCAGCAGTGCAGGGCACCTGCCAGCAGGCCCCCACTCATGTCCCCCAGGACCCCCACCCCCAGCAGTGTAGGGCACCTGCCAGCAGGCCCTCACGCATGTCCCCCAGCACCCCCACCCCCCAGCAGTACAGGGCACCTGCCAGCAGGCCCCCACTCATGTCCCCCAGAACCCCCACCCCACAGCAGTGCAGGGCACCTGCCAGCAGGCCCCCACTCATGTCCCCCAGCACCCCCACCCCCAGCAGTGCAGGGCACCTGCCAGCAGGCCCCCACTCATGTTCCCCAGAACCCCCACCCCCCAGCAGTGCAGGGCACCTGCCAGCAGGCCCCCACTCATGTCCCACTCATGTCCCCCAGCACCCCCACCCCCCAGCAGTGCAGGGCACCTGCCAGCAGGCCCCCACTCATGTCCCCCAGTACCGCCACCCCCCAGCAGTGCAGGGCACCTGCCAGCAGGCCCCCATTCATGTCTCCCAGCACCCCCAACCCCCAGCAGTGCAGGGCACCTGCCAGCAGGCCCCCACTCATGTCCCCTAGCACCCCCACCCCCCAGCAGTGCAGGGCACCTGCCAGCAGGCCCCCACTCATGTCCCCCAGCACCCCCACCCCCCAGCAGTCAGGGGCACCTGCCAGCAGGCCCCCACTCATGTCCCACTCATGTCCCCTTGCACCCCCACCCCCCAGCAGTGACATGGCGATCTCATGACACAAACCAAAAGTCAACTATGTACATCAACACATGTCCACCACACGAAGGCAGGTGGTAGCGTCCCTGCGCATTAATAAAAATGTGCGCTAATAAAAAGCACGTATATACTGCTCTGATAAATGTCCCATACTGTGGCCCTCTAGGAAAAATGACGTGCAAAGGGGTACGCGACAGACACGGACACCCGCTGTGTCAAAAATAGCGTGTATTTCGGGGATGCGCGGGAAGTTTCACACGCGATTGGGCCTGGGCGACCGGGGTACGTGTATTTCAGGGGCTCGCGGGAAGTTTTTACACATGATTGGGCCTGGGCGAGCGGGGTACGTGTATCTCAGGGGCTCGCAGGAAGTTTTACACGCGAGTGGGCCTGGGCGAGCGGGGTACATATATTACTGGGGTGGGCGGGGAAGTACAAGAGGCAAATGCGCGGAACGGCCTAATGCACGTGCCAAAAAAGACGCGCTAATCCGGAAACACGTACGCCATCAGGAAGCAGGCATACGTGGACCCGCGCAGCAAAAAAGTGCGTGCAAACAACAAGCAAGCTCAGACGCCAGGATGAACATACCGTTCCTAGCAGCAGTGGTCGTGGGATACTGCAGGAGGAGAAGGAGGATAGTCAGGCCCAGAATTTTCACACCCAGAACCAGCCTTTTTGGGATGCCTGATGACCAGGTGTATGGGAGGTACAGGTTTCCACCTCACATAATACTCGACCTGGTCAGTGAGTGGGAGGATGACCTCACATCACCCACCCTCTGCTCCCAAGCACTCAGCCCCCTGGAGAAGGTCCTCAATGTACTGCACTTTTTGGCCACTGGATCATTTCAGCGGACAAGTGCCATAGTGGGGGGGGGGGGGGTGTCACAGGCCACGCAGTCACGCTGCCTACACCAGGTCTTGGCCATCATGACTGCATGCCCATCAGTCCGCAGGTACATATACCTGCCCAGAACACCTGCAGAAAGGCAGGCTGCCGTCCAGGATTTCTATGGGGTGGCACAATTCCCCAAAGTCCTAGGTGCCATTGATTGCACCCATGTGGCTTTACGTCCCCCCAGGGCATCAGTGCACATCTATAGAAACCGCAAGTACTGGCATTCCATCAATGTGCAGGTAGTATGTGATGCCAAGGGAATCATCACCTCAGTATATGCCAACTATCCAGGGTCCACCCACGACAGTTTCATTTACAGAATGTCAACCCTAAACCGGGACCTAGATGCTGGGTGGCATGGCGATACATGGCTGCTTGGTGAGTATAAATGCCACAGCACATGCATGCATGCCAGATACTGAGTAATGTCACAACCCTACTAATGATACCCATTACCACCTCCCCAGAGGACAGTGCCTACCCTCTGAGCACCCACATGATGACGCCAATTCGGAACCCCACCACGCCACCCGAGGTAAGATACAACACAGCCCATATTGCAACCCGGGGCATAGTGGAGTGCACATTCGGAGTGCTCAAGTCACGCTTTCGCTCCCTTGACCGTTCTGGCGGGCAGCTGTTATACGCTCCCCCAGTAGTGTGCAGGATCATAGTGGCAGCATGTGTCCTGCACAACGTTGCAACACACCGGGGCCTTCCGGTGGACATGGTGGTGCCCCGACATCCCCAACCACATGCATGCCCGCTGCGCATGGGAGGGGAAAGGGCACTGGGTGAGGCAGCGCGAACGCAGCTAGTGGCTAATTACTTCACTTAGAATCACACCCCTGTGGAGTGCACACAGCCCTGCCACATACCAGCAGACAATCAATGATGACAGAAGGGACAGTCAACTGTCACAACCATACCAGCCTGAGATTGGTCACCTGGAAGTGTCACAATGTGTGCATCCCTACCTACAGAAACAACACCAATGCTGTGTCATCAAAAGACACATATGCTGCTAAATGCATTACCCCCTTGCAAAATACAACATGAGAACAGTGCCATGTCACCCAACCCCTCCCCAGCACCACCACCCAACACACCATGGCATGTCATGCTATGTGAGAGCAAACAAAGCAATCCTGAAAACCTGACACAAGTGTCACAAAGTACAGTGTACCTAATGGAAACTGGCCACACACAATATGCTCCCAGTAATGTTGAACTAACAACACACATGACAAAATACTTACCAACAATACAATGCAGCTACACAAGCTCAAACATAACTAAAACATGACAGTACTAAGTTAAAGTAGTCGTAGTCTTACAACCTGAATATGCCACCACATCGCCCCCTTCCAACTGTAGTCTTGCAGGCTTCAAAACTTGTCTGTGTACTGCATACAACATGAACTCCATCTCCAAAGTAGACAGCCTTGTGAAGACATGAGGAATGAATCTGCACATTTAGAGGGAGACATTGAAGCAGAAGCATACATAATTACAACATGCGGTGTACAATACAACAACAATATACACAAGGAATGTCTACACAGTATTGACTACAGACTTCCCACACAGCTCATGGGAGTCCAACGTCACTGTGTAAGTCACTGTCACTTGGGCACACCCTTTGCAAGCCCATGGAAACAGGAAGCAGGAGGGATGTGTGTCTCACAAACCCAAGCATCTAACCCAAACTCAGGACAAGCCTGCATGTGCCCAGCCGGAATACAGTGGATGCCCACGCGAGCCACACAAGGCAACACACTGTAACAAAAAATCAAAAATCAAAAATGGCCAAGTGGGGGACAGGGGGATTGGGGGAGGCCACCCAGGAGGTCCGAGGACAGGGTGCACACCAACAGCCACCTGTGTGGATGTTGGGGAAAAAAAACACCTCCATGGGCTCATGGCCTGCACGGCTACGCTATCGTGAGAGAATCAGAATCGCTGTGGTCGCTCTCATCACCCTATGCTGCTGCCGCCACAGGAGGTGGTGGTGCTATGGGAGGCAGCTCACGCAAAGCCTTAGTCTGGTCCCCCATGGCAGCAAACATGCAGGTGTGGAAGGTCTCGTTCTGGAGGATTATAGTGAAGAGATCCCCATGCACCACCTGACGTGATGACCGGACCTCCTCCTGAGTTGCCTGCATCTCAGCTGAGAGCGTATGTGTGACCCGCTCCAGCTGCTGTTCTGTCTTCAAGTTAGTGGAAGTCTCAAGGTCAACAAGAGTCTCCCTGAGGTGATGGAGTTCTACCCTCAGGGCTTCCCTGTGGCCCTGGGACTCTATAGAAATGGCTTCCTGCAGAGTCTCCAGTGCCGCCCGTCTGTCCCTGTTGGACGCCAACATGTCCTCCCTGAGTGATTGGCAAATGGAGTCTGTTGCCTGCTGTATTTGCTCCATCTGCCTTTCAGGCGGGACAATGGAAGTGGCCACCCTCTCCATTGCTTGAGCCATCATCTCAGATGATGCTGCCTGTTGTTTTGCCATACCGTATATGGATTGCTCCCATGCGGTATTGCCTGGTGGCGTACGGCCACCACATTGGCGGGCACAACACCTTTCTGGGGCAAGGCGAACTGCGTCTTGCTGTGCCGGCACTGCCTGAGGCTGCATGACTACATTCCCCCTCTGATCTGCTAGCCCAGGAACAGGATCAGATGTTGCAGAGTGTGACCCTGCATCCGTAACCACCAAAGGCGGACCTACCAACACTGACATCCCCATAGAGGATTCTACCCCTGCTGCAGGTGGGTTGGACAGTTCAGAATCCCTGCCAGAAACACTTACCTGCGACGCCACATAGGTCTCATCATCCGAATCAACACCTGCATAGAGGTCTGGGGAGGTGCACCCAGAGACACCCCTGGAGAGAATGGTCTGCAGCAAGAGTGGGTTCTCACCCACCATCACACCACGTCCCCCACTGGTGCCCGGTCGTGCCTGAGATCCCTCCTGGGTCTGCACCATCTCCTCAACCTCAACAGCATCAAGTGCGTCATCCCCTGCAAAAACATGAAAGGCAAAAAATGGACACAGGTATTAGCACCCTGGCACACAATTAGGCCTGACAAGCTACAGAACCAGTACTTGATTGACACATGTCACACATGACTATAACCCTCCCATGCATGCACTGTCACTGAGTTTGAAAGGGAGGCAAATGGCAGACACTGATGACACCAAGATGGAAGAGCAACACATTAGCTGCAAGCTGGCTTGCAGTGCCATCACACATTGGCCTGTGAGTGGCATGCCCAATCCACATACCTGACACATGCCATCACACAGATGGCATGTACCATAGGCATGTCACATATTGTTTGACAATAGGGCTGAGAAATGCGTAGTAAAAGTGGGGGAATTGAAACAATCAGCCTGAATGAACACTGAAAAATACGGAACAATGTTGTTGCAGGATGCCACTTCAAGGGCAACTGGCGTGATGTTGCGCAAAATGTCTACTGTGGGCAGAAGGGATACTGTAATACCCAAATCCAGGGGCGCAGAATGTTTTGGATGAAGCACATGGGTGACCCAAACCACTCAGGCATACACACCCTCACCTGGCACTCAATCCGAACCCCTCACACACACAACATACACATGGATCACACACACATGCATGTGCACGCACCGGACAATGACTCGTAATCTGGCAGTTCTCCCACACCTTGGATCTGTTCCTCTGTGATGTAGGTCCCAGCAACATACTCATGTACAGTGAGTTCAATGTCCTCTGGTGGAGACCCACCTCCAGTCACCAGAGTAGCGGCATGATTTGAGGCCAGCTTTTTCTTTGCCCTGCGTTTAAGGTAATTCCAGCGCTTGTAGCAATCACCAGCTGTGCGCCTCACAAATCCAAGGCCACTTATAATGTCCGCGACGGTCTGCCAGTGTGCCTGACGTTGAGCAGGTGTGGTCTTGCACCCTGCAGTTATCAACATTTCGCGGTCATGTGCGGACACATACTGCACAAGTGCATCACGTTCGGCATCATTGAAGCTAGGCTTCCTTGGCGTGGCAGAGTGCGTAGCCGTGTCTGGGGTATCAGCCTGTAGTGAACGAGCACTCTTCCTCTTTCTTTTGGAAGGTGGTGGGGATCGTGAGTGGCTTACGCCACTCCGGTCACTAGGGGCAGGAGCACCAGTGGACTGGGTAGTAAGAGTGTGCGAATGCACACTGACATTAGGACTTGGTGCAGGCATTGGCTGGAGTGTGATTTTGGCAGGGGGAACGTCAGTATGATGGACCGGGACCGACACTGTCCTGGCTGGGAGAGTCAGAGCTGGGGTGGATGGAGCTGCAGCTGCCCCTGCAGCCTCCCCACCCTGCCTACTCGGGGCAGCAGATGACATAGCTGCCCCAGATCCACGTGGCCTGGTGACACCAATTTGCACCGCCACACGTGGCCTAGACTTGCTGATCTGGAAGTCAGCCTGGGAGTCTTCCTGTGCCAGGTCAGGTGCCACAATGGGCCTGACCAACAAGGGCTGAGCTGGGATGGTGTCAGCCACATTTCGCTCAACCATGGGGGGCGGGCATGGGTGTCCCTGATTGGTCCTCCACACATGGGGGGATAGAGGCACTCTGCAAAGCCCAGCCACGTCCCCTACCGCGCCCACCATGCCCATCTGTTGAAGCTCGGCCACCTTTGCCTCCCTTACCGCTTGCTCGCCTCCCAGCCATGGCACTGATGTTGTTGTGCGTATGGGAGTTGCAGTAAACTATTGTCCTGGGCAATTGGGGGTCAAAGGGGTAGGGTACTAGATGGAATTCGTACCCTAGTGCACTAGCAAGGCTATATGTGACCCCTGGGGGAAGCTGACGGGTCACGCAACGCACAGGCACCCCAAAAACAGAAAATAATGTGCACGCAACCCCTCGTAGACCACGTGCATGGAAAAATGAACCCGCACTACGCTGTGGCACCCAGAAACACAAAAAAAAGTGTACGCGTGTTACGCGCAGCCTACAATGACCTCTGAAGGGGTACGCGACACATGGGGCAAGCATAGTTGGTAAATACGTGCTCGACTCACCGTCTGCCTGGAAAAAGAGCATGATAAAGACGCACGTGTGCGCATTGGCAACACCCCCGCCAAAAGAAGAATTGCTAAGGGGCGCCGGGGCCACCTGTCGGAAGACCAAATGATGGTCCTGGAATGCGTATGCCCATCGCTCCACGTCCAGGTCCTTGAGAGGCACACCCGTCTGGAGTCGAGCGGTAAGTGTACATGCATACTGATTAGAAGCTGTGCGTGTGGTGGTGTGCCAGTAGTGTGCAGGTTGCACATGTGGTTTTGTAGGGCCATGTATGGATGTGTATGTACAGGGCCGTGAGGCTGACACATGCGAGTCCTTTCATGTGTGAGACACATGGATGGTGTATTTGTGGGTAAGCATGCAGGCCAAATGCAGATGTGTGAGCACACATGTTTGAATGACTGTGTATGTCAGTTGTCAAGGTTGTGGTGTCACACACGGATGTTGGTTCCAGCTGAATGTATCTGCACTGTGTACATGTGCATGTATGTGTATCTGACAAGTGTGCAACTGTCATGCAACATGGATGCATGTGAAACTGATATGTAGAAGACTGATTGCCAGATGTGACATGGATGCCGATCTCATCACTGCGACACTTGGTGGAGGTGTACACATGCATGTAAGTGTGGTGTCGTGTGTGCATGTCTAGTGCACTCCCTGTGACTCATGTGATGTCTGGCTCACCTTTGCGTGCTCATGCTGTTGTATGTGTATGGATGGTGCTGGCTGTTGTAATATGGCTGTGGAATAGCTCATGTGTGTGATTTGAAATGACATGTGTGTTGGGGATTGTGATGTCATGTCTGAAGTTTGACAATGACACTGGTGTGCAACTGTCATGTGTGTATGAGTCCATTGTACAGTGCCTTGATGCCTGTGTCTTATCTCTCCCTGTCTGCAGTGTTGACTGATGAAGAGGGCGGAGAGGGTGCTGTGGAGTACAGCGGCAGGGATCGCACCGCCAGCCGGAGACGCAAGGCCCGGCTCCCCTCCCAGGTTGTCATCTCGTTGAGGAGTCCGGTGCCGCGTCCCAGGTCGCAGCTGCCGAGGGGAGGTCCAAGAGGCGGAGGTCGGAGTTGGACTCCTCGGCAGCAGAAGGGGCAGCTGAGACCCCACAGGGCCCGACGGAGGAAGATGGCACGGAGTCATCCAGGTTGGTGGGGGGTTTGGTGGAGAAGGAGGCCGTGCAAGGGACAGAGACGTGGTCTGGAGGGGGGATACCACTGGTGCTAGTGGTGCAGTGCAGGGCAGGGACAGGAGGCAGCAGAGGCCGCCGCAGAGGTGCCTGTGTGTAATCCTGTCCCCGATCCTGTGACTGCATCATCCTGCACCAGCAGGGATACCTTCGTCCAGACCCGTTTTCAGGCAGGGGATGAGCTTAGGACAACTGGCCTTCCTCTGCCTGCGGACGTGGCTATCCAGGACCGGGCTGAGCATGTCCTGGGTGGTGTGGCGTTGCGTCAACGGGCCATGTGAGGCGAAATGCAGTCTTTTCATGGGGAGACTGCATGTCGTCTCGAATGGCTCGTTGACCACGTCAACCTACTGGGACAGGTCACCAGGGCCGGATTCCTCCATTTGCTGGGCCTTGTTCCGACCCCCTCCTCAACTGAACCCCCTATGCGCCAGTCGTACTCCGTGCCATCTTCCCACCCATGTGTCACCTGGGTGCCCTGTGGAACTGCCTCTGACCCTGCGGCCAGGCTGGTGGAGGACACATCCCTGCCACAGTCGGGAGTCGGACGTCCAGCAGGGGTGGCCACCTCAACAACTGGACCCCAGCCGGAGGAGGATGTGCAGGCAGCAAGAGCCAGGGCACGGGCAGAGGCACAGCAGCAGCAGCAACAAGGTGGGAGCCATGATGGCTCGGGGCCTTCGTCATCGGATGGGCAGGCATCGGCCAGAGGGCAGGAGGACCCAGGACGGGAAGTGTCTTCTGTGTGGCAGCGGTTAGGCCATGCCATAGATGCGGAGCGGCAGCGGGCAGAAGAGGCACGGCTCACGATGGTCAGGGCAGAGAACTCCATGCGGAGGCGGTCCTCTTCCATGGCACCGAGGGTTCGCAGGGACGACGACATGTTCTCCTCCATCTCCCTGCGAATTGCCTCGAGGAACTCGGCCCGCCTCCGGGACATTGAGCAGGAGTTCGATGATGCCCTGGCCCGGGACATCCAAAAGTGAGCCGTCGGACTAGCCCGCTGCCCTTGTAAATAGTTAGATAGTGTTAGGTTTCCTTTGGTTTTTTCTTTATTTTGGTTGCGCTTGGACAATGCACCACGTTTCTGTATATAGTTTTTCATTAGGTAGTATTTTTGATAGGTTTCATTTCTTCAGTTGGGATCATGGACCCTGGACTGTTCATCTGTATATAGTTCACTATTGGATTCATCTCTTTTTTTTGGATTTCCCCATGGAGCAATGGTTTTCACTTTTGTTTTTCACTTGGATTTGCTTTGTTGGACTGTGACTTTGGACACCTTTCCTTTGGATTATGATGTCTTGTTTTTCATTATTTTACGGACATGGAGCTTTTCTTTTTTTATTCCCATTGTTGTTTGTTTGATTTTAATTCCATTCATGTTGCGTCTAATACATTTTTTTCTTCATACTTCGATGTGTGGTATTATCTCATTGGTTTCATGCATGTCATGATATGGGTTTTCACATTCACTTGCAACCATTGTGTGTGTGACGGACATGTGTTCATTTACATACTTGTCATTGGGATTGTATCATGTAATTGCCTTTTCTATGTGGGTGGATGCAATACTTGGTTGGGTCTTTGGGCTGGGGAGGCTGGCCATTAGGGCCATGATTGAGGATCGTCATGACCTGGGGGCAGGGGGACATGAGTGGGGGCCTGCTGGCAGGTGCCCTGCACTGCTGGGGGGTGGGGGTGCAAGGGGACATGAGTGGGGGCCTGCTGGACGGTGCCCTGCACTGCTGGGGGGTGGGGGTGCAAGGGGACATGAGTGGGACATGAGTGGGGGCCTGCTGGCAGATGCCCCACACTGCTGGGGGGTGGGTGTGCAAGGGGACATGAGTGGGACATGAGTGGGGGCCTGCTGGCAGGTGCCCTGCACTGCTGGGGGTGGGGGTGCAAGGGGACATGAGTGGGACATGAGGCAGGTGCCCTGCACTGCTGGGGTGTGGGGGTACAAGGGGACATGTGTGGGGGCTTGCTGGTAGGTGCCCCTGACTGCTGGGGGTGCAAGGGGACATGAGTGGGACATGAGTAGTGGCCTGCTGGCAGGTGCCCTGCACTGCTGGGGGGTGGGGGTGCAAGGGGACATGAGTGGGACAGGAGTGGGGGCCTGCTGGCAGGTGCCCCGCACTGCTGGGGGGTGGGGGTGCAAGGGGACATGAGTGGGGCCTGCTGGCAGGTGCCCCACACTGCTGGGGGGTGGGGGTGCAAGGGGACATGAGTGGGGGCCTGCTGGCAGGTGCCTTGCACTGCTGGGGGGTGGGGGTGCAAGGAGACATGAGTGGGACATGAGTGGGGACCTGCTGGCAGGTGCCCTGCACTGCTGGGGGGTGGGGGTGCAAGGGAATATGAATGGGACATGAGTGGGGGCCTGCTGGCTGCCTGCTGGGGGGTGGGGATGCTGGGGGACATGTGTGGGGGCCTGCTGGCAGGTGCCCCTGACTGCCGGGGGTGGGGGTGCTGGCGGACATGTGTGGGGGCCTGCTGGCAGGTGCCCCGCACTGCTGGGGGGTGGGGGTGCAAGGGAACATGAGTGGGGGCCTGCTGGCAGGTGCCCCTGACTGCTGGGGGCTGGGGGTGCTGGGGGACATGTGTGGGGGGCTGATGGCAGGTGCCCCGAACTGCTGGTGAGTGCGGGTGCAAGGGGACATGACATGAGTGGGGGCATGCTGGCAGGTGCCCCTGACTGCTGGGGGGTTGGGGTGCTGGGGGACATGTGTTGGAGCCTGCTGGCAGGTGCCCTGCACTGCCTGGGGGTGGGGGTGTAAGGGGACATGAGTGGGACAATGGTGGGGGTCTGCGGGCAGGTGCCCCTGACTGCTGGGGGGTGGGGGTGCTGGGGGACATGTGTGGGGGCCTGCTGGCAGGTGCCCCTGACTGCTGGGGGGGTGCTGGGGGACATGTGTGGGAGCCTGCTGGCAGGTGCCCTGCACTGCCTGGTGAGTGCGGGTGCAAGGGGACATGACATGAGTGGGGGCATGCTGGCAGGTGCCCCTGACTGCTGGGGGGTTGGGGAGCTGGGGGACATGTGTGGGAGCCTGCTGGCAGGTGCCCTGCACTGCCTGGGGGTGGGGGTGTAAGGGGACATGAGTGGGACAATGGTGGGGGTCTGCTGGCAGGTGCCCCTGACTGCTGGGGGGTGGGGGTGCTGGGGGACATGTGTGGGGGCCTGCTGGCAGGTGCCCCTGACTGCTGGGGGGGTGCTGAGGGACATGTGTGGGGGCCTGCTGGCAGGTGCCCTGCACTGCTGGGGTGTGGGGGTGCAAGGGGACATGAGTGGGACATGAGTGGGGGCCTGCTGGCAGGTGCCCCTGATTGCTGGGGGGTGGGGGTGCTGGGGACATGTGTGGGGCCCTGCTGGCAGGTGCCCTGCACTGCTGGGGGTGGGGGTACAAGGGGACATGAGTGGGGGCCTGCTTGCAGGTGCCCCTGACTGCTGGGGGGTGGGGGTGCTGGGGGACATGTGTGGGGGCCTGCTGGCAGGTGCCCCTGACTGCTGGGGGTGGGGGTGCTGGGGGACATGTGTGGGGACCTGCTGGCAGGTGCCCCACACTGCTGGGGGGTGGGTGTGCAAGGGGACATGAGTGGGACATGAGTGGGGGCCTGCTGGCAGGTGCCCTGCACTGCTAGGGGGTGGGGGTGCAAGGGGACATGGGTGGGAGCGTGCTGGCAGGTGCCCTGCACTGCTGGGGTGTGGGGGTGCAAGGGAACATGAGTGGGACATGAGTGGGGGCCTGCTGGCAGGTGCCCCTGACTGCTGGAGGGTGGGGGTCCTGGGGGACATGTGTGGGGGCCTGCTGGCAGGTGCCACTGACTGCTGGGGGGGTGCTGGGGGACATGTGTGGGGGCCTGCTGGCAGGTGCCCTGCACTGCTGGGGTGTGGGGGTGCAAGGGGACATGAGTGGGACATGAGTGGGGGCCTGCTGGCAGGTGCCCCTGACTGCTGGGGGGTGGGGGTGCTGGGGGACATGTGTGGGGGCCTGCTGGCAGGTGCCCTGTACTGCTGGGGGGTGGGGGTGCAAGAGGACATGAGTGGGACATGAGTGGGGGCCTGCTGGCAGGTGCCCCTGACTGCTGGGGGGTGGGGGTGCTGGGGGACATGTGTGGGGGCCTGCTGGCAGGTGCCCCTGACTGCTGGGGGGTGGGGGTGCTGGGGGACATGTGTGGGGGCCTGCTGGCAGGTGCCCCACACTGCTGGGGGGTGGGTGTGCAAGGGGACATGAGTGGGGGCCTGCTGGCAGGTGCCCTTGCACTGCTGGGGGGTGGGGGTGCAAGGGGACATGAGTAGGGGCCTGCTTGCAGGTGCCCTGCACTGCTCGGGGGTGGGGGTGCTGGGAGACATGAGTTGGTGATCATATTGCAACGTGACATGTGGCTTGGCTGGGGGGCATGCCCATGGTGGATGGGCTGCCTGCGGGACATGACCAGGGGTGCAGGGTAGTGCCCTGTGGTGTGGGCTGCCTGCAGGGGCCATGGAGGGTGTAGAGGGGACACCTGGGAGGACCCACACTGCCAATTCACGTGTAGGACTCCCCGCGCACCCCTGAAATACACGTACCCAGGCCAATCGCGTGTGGAAATTCCTGCGCACCCCTGAAATACACGTACCCAGGCCAATCGCGTGTGAAACTTCCTGCGCACCCCTAAAATACACATAACCAGCCCAATCGCGTGTGAAACTTCCCGTGCACCCCTGAAATACACGTACCCAGGCCAATCGCGTGTGGAACTTCCCGCGCACACCTGAAATACACGTACCCAGGCCAATCGCGTGTGGAAATTCCCGTGCACCCCTGAAATACACGTACCCAGGCCAATTGCGTGTGAAACTTCCCACGCACCCCTGAAATACACGTAACCAGCCCAATCGTGTGTGAAACTTCCCGCGCACCTCTGAAATACACGTACCCAGGCCAATCGCGTGTGAAACTTCCTGCGCACCCCTGAAATACACGTAACCAGCCCAATCGCATGTGAAACTTCCCGCGCACCCCTGAAATACACGTAACCAGCCCAATCGCATGTGAAACTTCCTGCGCACCCCTGAAATACACGTACCCAGGCCAATCGCGTGTGAAACTTCCGGCGCACCCCTGAAATACACGTACCCAGGCCAATCACATGTGAAACTTCCCGCGCACCCCTGAAATACACGTACCCAGGCCAATTGCGTGTGAAACTTCCCGCGCACCCCCATACTACACGTACCCCACTCGCACAGGCCCTTTCGCGTGTGAAACTTCCCGCGAACCCCGTAATACACGTACCCTGCTGAAATCACATGTGAAACTTCCCGCGAACCCCAGTAATACACGTACCCCACTCGCACAGGCCCTTTCGCGTGTGAAACTTCACATGCACCCCAGTAATACACGTTCCCCACTTGGCGTTTGCTGTTTGGCAGCCCTGTAAACTGGTCCAGGGTTAGCGCAGCCCTTTGCGCTGAATTGGGAATTTTGATGGCTTTTCCTTGCGCGAGGGCGTTCTTGGGGGCGTAACTGGCGCTGCTGCAGGGTCGCTGCGCCACTCTGCGCCACGGCTGGTTTTGGAGGCTAAAATCCATGAAAACGCTGTGCGCAGAAATCAATTTTAGCGCACGCGGCTGGCGCAGACATTCGCACGCGCACACTGTGCACCAGCTGCGTGCGCCACTTTTGTGCGAAATTCTATGAATTACCCTCTTAGTGTCTCTTCAAATGTCATTGGAGTTTTGTGGGTGAAACATAATATACATTGCTTTTGTCAACCCACAAATCATGTTTTGTTTTCCTGATATTTTTCTGTGAGCAGTAATATTTTTTCCCATTTTGGCTTTTGAAAGCCGTTTTTATTTGCACACACGTGCAAGCCGTTTTTGCTTTTAATGTTTAAAAATCCTTTTTTCCATGTCACAGGGATCTTTGATTCCTTCTTCTTTTGTAAATCAAACTGCTGCTTGGTCATTGGTAATGACAGGTAGGCCCCTTTCCACATGGCTCTTTAACTTTATGTGAAAAACAAAAGCAATAGCCAGGCCGTTTTTGTAGTAGTGTTTAAATGCTTGCCATTCATGTGAAAGAGACTTCTGTTTGGGGCCTTTAAAAGCATGCCACATGATTGTTCAAATGATCCTTCTAATGACTTAATTGGAACAACCTCTGCATTAGGGTCAGGAAGCAAAGGATGATGGTAAAGGAGGCTGAGCTTATTTTATTGCAGGAACACCTTCTTCACTATGTGTCTACTCTAACCTAGAGCATGCTCGAAAAAAGAAGACGATGTAGACGAAGGGAAGTATCTCCAGATAAAGGCATGTTTGTTAGATTGAGATAGTGGGACAGAGGGAGCATATGGACCCACAGAGATTGCAAGGGGGTGATATTTTGAACATCAATATAAGGTAAGCATGTCAAACATAGAATAATTCATTTTATGTGTGTTAAGACTATGTAGATTAATGTCGCTCATATTAGCTGCAAATTGGTAAATAACCCTGGGAATAATTTACCAGACCTAAAAAGATGCCTCACACACAGTCGCATGGATGATGAAAACGTAGAATACAACTCAGCCCTTCTAAAACAGAACTCATGCAGTCCCATCAAACACCTCCTCATTTCCCTGGTCCGATGCTTTGAGCCCAGTACCATTATTCGTGATAAGCAACCTCGGAAGATCAAAGAACAGTAGCCTCACCCCTGAACCACAAGCGAGAGCAATTGGTGGAATCTGGTTTTTTTCTCCAATTCTGCACACCAGAACGCATACTACCCTAAATTTTACTCACTCACATGACCATGGCCGTAATGTCACTAGTCCTAACAAGACTATATTATGCTGGCAGCCTATACTGCAGACTCCCAGAACACCTCCCGGGAAAGCTACAAAGAGTACAAACTTGCAGCCAGACTACAGCTTTGGATGAAAAGGTTGGAACACCTCACCCCTGCACTTCGCGTGCTGCATTCGCTCCCTATTTTAAAAGAGTACACTTCAAAACCCTCTAAATTGCCCACCGCGTTTACCATGGAAAGGGCCAACCTTGCTTCAAAGGATTTTATAACAATGCACACCTCGAGGACACTGAATATGAGTAACGCCACACTCGTGATTATTCCCACCTTCAGAAGAAAATGACAAGGAGGGTCCGCTCCGCTTTCTTCATATTCACTAGCAAACCTTCCAACTCCCAATCATACATCTTTGCATGGAAGCCACCCAACAGTATTTCAGGACAACTCAAAATGTATCTACGTTAAAATAGCAAATTTAAAATAAAGAGACTGAAAATGTCGAATTTCATTTAATCGAATTTCGAATATATTTTTTCAGTGCACTTTTTCGATTTTTATTGCGGGGGTGTTTGGGGAGATCCTACAGCCCCTGTCCCCTCAACATCCTTCTTCATCCCCTAAACGCACACCCGATCTTTTTTTTGCGACAAAAATTGCAAAAAAACAAATCAAATAGATTACAAATATTCAGCATTTTTGGCCTCCTTGTTTTGCAATTCGTTATTTCCAGGCGATACCACTCAAAACATAGCTCTTTAATTACACAAATTGAATATACAACAACAAACCTAGACCAATCCAACTGGAATCACCAACTTCCATATATCTCAGTTCCTAAAGCGTATAGGTACCTAGATGACCCAAACAACATGTTTCCCCTCTAGGGGACCAGTCGGCTGTGTCACTAGCTTGAGGAATCTCAATCCCAACCAGGGTTTCCTAAACAAGTTGCCCATATACTCTCTTTAAAACGCTACATCAGAACACCACGCCATCAATCAAAGCAAGCGCACCACAAACTCACCTGAAGAAATCTTCGAATGCTTTCCCCAATCCTTCCCTTACTTTTTCTCCTCCCTCACTATCGCCTCAGTGATAAACTCTTTCAGTCTCACACCACATTCATTCATCCAAGGAGATCCTCCACGTGGCCTAGCACACTAAATGCCAACACCTGTTCTCCACACCGCACGCCAATGAATCCATGACTACTCTGTGAATCCTAGGACTGCCCTTACAACTAACGTGCCCCTGGGCAGGGGTGTTGCTATGTCTGGAAAAGATCTGGGGCTACACGAATGGCGGGATTGTCGGGACTTGGGGCTAGCTAGCCTTTTGGTTGTAGACCCTGAGATTCTATCCGGGGCTACAACTAAAAAACCCGGGGCTATAGCCCCCTAAACCCCACCCCCTAGCAGCGCCTCTGCACCTGGGTACCTCCCGCGCCCGAGAACAGGAAAATGAATAAGTGCACTCAGGTGATGGGTGCTTCTGACCTGTTCTCATCAATGCCACAGCTTTTCCACACCTCCCTTACCCATTATTTCTCTAACACTATCTCTCGCCCACTTTTTATTACAGGGCCACGGAGGGTAAGATTATTGCCAGACATGGGCAGAACACGTTACGTTACCTTAACTTAACTAATTCACTGTAGAATAAAACTAAATTAATTTGTGGGGGGAGGCTCACTGGGGGGCTGCGTGTCGTGCTGAGGAAAAGGGCACATCACGTGCAACTCCAAGATAACAAGTGTCCATGACAAGTACTCTTTTGATCAAAATGTATTGCCTACTTTACAAATGCAGTGAATAGCCAAAAAACAGTATATACCAGTGAACGTTGAACTAATAAACCGGGCCATGTTTGACACAAGGTCATACTATTTTGCTCGTTGCACATTTTCATTTAATATGCGCAATATTATGTAATGCATTATGCTATTCCGATAATAGCTCCCAGGGTGTAATAACACACCAGGTGTTAGACATTTATAGAGAAATGAAAACAAACACATGCTTTCAGCAGGGCATTCATTTCCTGATAATAACTAAGCCAGTTCTCTCTGAGATCTGAGAGGCAAGGACGCATGCTTCACATGTGTGAATACTTGAGAGCTTTTCTTTGGCGAGGGCTCTCAAGTGCTAGCCTTGCTAATCTGATTGACTTCGGACACAATGTGTAAACATTTACACAAGTACTGAGCTGGGCAGGTTTTACAGTTAAGCATCTTATTAGCAAGTTCAAACAAGTAGGAGGCATTATAAATGGACAGATTCGCTACTGCACACCAAATGAATTATGGATATTTAGACTACAGACAAGCTACCTAGTCTAAGAAGTTGAGCATCTGCTGCCTTTTATTATGCTGTCAGGAGCACACATTTATTTATTTATTTAATCTATTTTTACAGTTGTATTTAGATCCCAGAAACTTCTATAACTGTTACAATAATTTTTCATAAAAGTCATAATTAAAAGGAATAGGATTCAAAAATCGATAAATGCATTTCCTGATGTGCTGTACTATATGCCAATAAAACATTCCAATAGAATGCTATAAGGTCCATCACTATAGAATGTGAGCAACTATTGTGTTTGTGAAAGTAAAAAGGCATAGGCTTTCTGCCTTACTTTTATCACAAATATCTAGCAGCACTACTTCATTATCGACAAGGTTCATATTCCAGTTTCTTATTGCAGCTGATCAAAGGGTTTCACTACATGTAGCCAAACACTTCGTAGCGCAATGTGCATAGCTTCTGTGTCCCTCTATAGGCAATAATGCCGGAAATGCACAGTTTTAATGATGCACAAATGAGGGGCGGGCTTCATACCAGAGTGTAAGTGAGCTTTGATGGAAAGAGTATAGGTTGTGGGGACATTTTGCCCAGATATGCTCCTCTTCTGTAAATCTTAAAGTTGACCAGCGGGAGAAGACAGCAAGGTAAATTGACAGAAGCAGCCATTACTATTTTGATTCCATCTGTTCTGGTATGATAGCAAGCTACACAGAAGTGAGCAGTCATTTCAGAGTGCCGCAGAGGCTCGAGAAGACAGGGCGGTGTTGTCCCTGACATTGGAAGATAAGTCTGATGGCAGCATTCTGTTTCCTGAGTGAGGTAGGTACACACATGAGAGGGAGAGGGTTCAAAGGGCGCCAGTGGTGACTGCATTCTGGAATGACTATGCTACTGAGAGCGGTGAGAGGAAGATCATTGAAAGGATGGGGAGTGTCACTGATCATTGACATCAAAGCCAGAGCCCGCATTATGCAGCCTGAGGTGGGTAGGCAGCCATGTTTCCCCCCTCCTCTCGCATCTTCATTCTATACCTCTTCCTGTCTCCCGCTTCCTTCCCTTTCTTCACCCCACTCCTTTCTTGCTTATCTTCATAGGCAAATTGTTCTACTTACTGTTTTACTGGTTTGATTCATGTCTTGTAATTTGCTTCTACTGTTACCTTCAATGTATTCTTGTTATAATGTAAAGCGCTTTGGCGTAAAGCGCTATATAAACATAATAAATACAAATACAGAAGAAACCTGACAGCTGCGGCTTTGGGCCCATGACATATCTGCAACAGCAAGAGTATTTTGCCTTCACTGTTGCCATGTTATCAGACGCATGCCACCACAGGGGAACCCAAAGGTCAGAGAGGAAGCCTGAACCTGAGGACCTGCATGATGACCAAGGTTGTGCAAGCATGTATAGCGCTGGTCAATGGGCAGGCTCTTGCCGGTTATGGGATCTGTCATCAGATGTCTCCCGGATATCGGACCAGCCTGCCTCATCCCTGACAAGGCTTTACCGAGGGAAGCTGGGGGCTCGGTGATCTAATCTGCTCTCTGCTCTTTTCCTCAGCCGTCATTCGCCCGTTTGCAGGCTATATTTGCTGAGCTTGGTTTTTTTCTTCTGGCCTGAATGGGACAGCACGGGAATCAATGGCCATGACTGTCACTGGGATGGTGGCATCATTGTTAAAAGAAGGCGTTCTACATGATGGGCGCAGTATTGTTTTCCAAATGTGCATCTTACACTTGCATCGAAAAAAAGAAAGTAATTTCCAAACTCAAAAATGCTGCTTAAACTTATATTCACAAGTTGTCTTTGAATTGTGTTTCTTTTTAGTCGGAGTACCACACCCTGTAATTATTGTGTCCCTTCCTTTGTGTTTTATTGCAGGTTATATGTATAAAGATGCTATATGCTTATCAAACTGCTTAATCACAAATAAATGCTTCTGTTGTGCTGACAGCAGCTATTAGGAAATTAAACTGTGGGTCATGGGCGCCAAAGTTTGATTTTCAGTGCAGGGACAGAAATACCCACACCACCACCCTCAATATAAGCAAGCAACCAGTACAACCCAGGCACTGGCCAAACACCTTTTATAACACTTGTTTTTTTTTTTTACAAGGAATTGCAAAAAGTCATATGAGTAACAACCAGTTTTTTTATATATAACATCTCAACAACGGTCTCTCAACTTGATTGCAGTGTCAAATGTTTGACATATGCGTCCCACCACGTGATGCTTTAATTAAAAGGGGCGCACAGCTTCCTGTGTGCCGGTTTTGCAACAAACTCACTTACTCCTGTGTGCGTGTCGAGTCAGTAAGCAGAAGGTGGTCCGGCCCTGCTGGCCCCCATAACTGGCGACAAGGTCTGATGAAGATGGCATGCAGCCTAGCCTTACCAGGATATGCAGGGGCAGTGCCTTCCGGAGGAGCTCCCACCTTCCATGTCGGATCTTGCCTGGCAACCTTCAGCATAGCTGGCGAGGTCCTGTAGTGCACAGGCGCCCCCCCCCCCCCCCCCCGTTGTAGTCCCTGGCACAGGCTTACATGTACCGGCCAGTCGTTGGCCTCCAAGCGAGGACCGCACGCGCGCTGTATGGCAGGGAAATGAGGTGCAGCACGGAAGATACCACACGCTGACGGGCAGGGAAAGAGGAGCGGTATGCCTCCATGTTCAAAGATGCAGAACACCCACCAGTGAGCGATAAGAGGAGACTGGCAGGAGCTGAAGTTCCCGCCCGAAGGAGCGAGTCTTAGTGGCGCGCTGCCGCACTGAGGGAAGCAGTGTGGCACGTGGCTGCGAGATATAAATACATCTTCAGCCTGGGGGAAAACATATACGGCGTGTGCCCGCATTGTAATAATCCTTCTCTCACCCGGGGGAGGGAAGGAGACTGCGTAGCCTCTACTGCCTCACAGTGCAGAGACTGCATCAGACTGAGTAATGGCATTCGGCGGCAAAGTGGCCTCAACCTGCTATCGCCTATGAACAAATGAACTACAGTCGACGTGACCCACGAAAACACCAGGTGAAGCTTTGCTGGCACTGGCAAATATTCCCTCCCTTTTCCAAGACTAATGAATATGTGTTGTTTTCTAACCCTCATGACTGTGCCTATCCTTGTGGCCATGTGGCCCCCGCGTGTGTCAGGAGCCAGTTGTGCTGTGCTCCACACAGACAATGGTGGGTGCTATGTCAACCTGTTGTCCTGCACTGCCCTAGGTGCTTAAACTGGACCCAGTGACTGCACTGTGTTGCTTGTTGGAGTTCCCACCTCCCCTGTTTACTAAAGTTCCCTAATGTACTAACTGCCCATGATCACCTGCCTGACACAAAGGCCCTCATTACAACACCGGCGCTAAACCATGGTGCTATCAGCACCATGGTTGGTGCCGGTGTTGTAACGGGTCCGCCATGGTTCAATCGGGAATTACCACCCCATTCCAAGGTTGGCGGGGCGGTAATTCCCCATTGAACCATGGCTCTTCCCCATTACCATTTTCGCCCCGTAGGGCTCTATGGGAATGGGGAAGGCGCTAAGTACGGTACTGCAAATTGCGTACCGTACTTAGCACCAAGGTCCCTTTGCAGGTCCCTACTTTAACGGCTGGTCTAGACCAGCCCTTAAGGTCGTGTCCTTTAAAGGGACCTCGTAGTAAGGCGCTAAGTGTTTAACGGCGCCGCAGCCTTTTACGGCGCCGTTAAACACTTAGCGCCAGGGTCGTAATGAGGCCCAAAATGTGGATGTAACGGTTTTGAACGTGTTTGACCCTGTACTCATGTCATATCACGTCATTGGTTTAATGTTTTACCCTTGGCATGGGATGTTGTAACCTAAGCCAGTCCTGGGCTCGTGCAGTGTCACATGTCTGGCACGCATGGCACACACCATGTGATGCTTTAACTAAAAGGGGCGCACAGCTTCCCGTGGGCCAGTCTTGCACCAAACTCACTGACTCCTGCGTGCGTGTCGAGTAAGTATGCAGGAAGGGGCCAGGCCTTGCCAGCCCCCATCACACTGCTGATTTACTCTGGTAGCCTTCTACTGTAGAGCGTGTCCATGGATCCCTTAATGTACCCAAAATCACTGTATTACCAATAGTATTTTGGTTGCACAACTGCTATGGAAGTGATTTAAAATGGAAGTGATAGATAATGTGGAGTTTGGAAAGAAGCAGCATGAAAGAATGAAAGAAATTGCCCCATTTTTAAACTATTATTATTATTATTATTTTTCCATAGTGTGCGATTTAATATTATTTTGAACATTTCCTTTTAGCAGAGTTCAACTGCCAGCCCCGCCCCCTCAGAACTCAGCCCCCTCCTCCATACTACACCCCACCCCAGCACTTGTGTGATCCCCCTTAAATCTTTTTCCATTTCCACCAATGGGTGTAAAGCATTCTTCTATGCACAAGAGAATCCTATTACTTGCCAGTGTTCATGACGGAAAAAGGGTCAGTAGCTTGGACATCATCCTATTCAGTGGAGTGCTGAGCTGTGGACCAGCCATCGGGCACCGGAGGGAACAGATGGTGAGCCCCGGGCAAGACTCTAGACTGCTAAGCCTACCGAGGGAGATAAAGTGTGCTGACAAGGGTAATGCAGAGTAGGTCCAGTGGCAACAACAAAAGCAGTGGTAGTGTGGTTCTCCATTGAAAAGCAGAACCTCCGACTATCGCAGAAGGAAGGGATATGCACTGAAACCAGTGTTAAATTTGTGTGGGTGTTTTCTAGGGCTCAACCCTGGTGCTTATTTCTGAGCCCCGGCACTTATTGTTTCAGACTCAGTTTGATTATTACGTGGTGTTTGGCAACTTTATTATTTGAATTGCCAGTCACATAATAAACATCTATAGCATCAGATGAAAATGTAAGTGATGTGTTTAAAGACACACTTAAACATGTGTCTCATGTCAAGACACGACTAGTATGTTGAGTGGCATTTGCAAATGAAGCATCTGCCGTAGTGAATACATCTGTCAACTACAATAAGCCGGTGGGAGTTGCAGTTTTAACCCCATGTGTGTTGACAGCCTGGGGGGCAGCTGTGGGTGTTGGCAACAGTGGGCGGGGAGCTGTCCATTCTGGCGTGTCTTGGGCATGTTCGAAAATAGTTGATCCCCGGCACTTATTTTTTTACAAATTCAGCACTGACTGAAACCCACCAACCAGGAGTGGGAAAGAGGTAAGTGGAGACAAAGAGCAGGTGGCTCAAAAAGAGATGCTGATGTGCTTCGTCTCTGACAGCCAGATCAAGGAGTGAGGTAATTCCCAAGCATCAGGGCTTCAATTGGAGAAGCGTTGCAGTATAGGATTTGAAGTCCATATTCCGGTGGGAGAGCTCGTGTACCTAATTGAAGAAAGTGAAAGAATTAGAATGTAGTCTACAGCCTGTACATCTCAGAGAGAGAAATTGTGTACCAAATCAAAGCAAGCAGAACAGTACTTCATTGTAGAAATTGCAGTCCACATTTCCCATATGTCTGAGAAGGAGTCTGCAAAAACCAAGATTGAATGCAGGAAACTGCAGGCTATGTTTTAGGAAATCATTGAGCAAGAGACCGCCGTGAACCAAAGCAGCAAATCCCAATGGATGTCCAAGTTCCCAGAACAGTTTCTGAAGGAGACGAATCACCATGGACTGGAAATTGAAGTCAAAATATCCAAGTCAACGGTGGCAAGTGATTGCAAATCCAACCCAACTTCGAGCTATTTGGGGTGACACCTATATTCCCAAACAAACTGAAGCAGGATAGTATAAGAACTGTGGGCAGTCACCTGGTCACACTGAGAAGACCCAGGCCATTTGTCAAAGCTTGTAGCAGTACAGGGCCCGATTTGTGGAATTAATTGTGTGGGGAATAGGGGACTTGTGCGCCAAACTGCACACAAATCCGCATTAGTTGATTCATGGAACTGACTGCGCAGGACATTTTTGGAACTTGCGTGGAGTTTACGCAGGCCCGGAACGTCTGTGTGAGCCGTTGAGCGCCTTGCACGATACACCACGGAGAGCATGGGCGTGTCTTGCGCAGAGGGCTGGGTAGGGGGCGGATCTCAGAAAATGGGTAAGAACATATGAAAAAAAGGGTGTTATGAGGGACGGCCCTGTAGGCAGTCCCTCGCACAGCAACATTTGTGCCAAACAACACGTATTCATTGAAACACCCAAGCAGCCCCTCGTCATAGGAATGGCGATGCGAATCTCTCAATCACTACGCCACCCAAAGGCAGGCATAAGTACACTTGCACATAGGATTTGCAGTGTGGAGGTGGGTTTGCATGTCGGATTTAGAGGTGTTTGTATGCAACCGGGGTTCCGATCTAACTTAGGGGTGCGCGTAAGCAGTGTAGGGGGGTGCAGGAATGGTTTACGGAGGTTGGGACACAGATTTTCCGAGTTTAGACCGATTTAAGATGTTTTATACGCATGTTGTTGGGGTGCCTGCAACAGTTACGGGACGACCCTGTGCAGGGTCCCCGAGATGCAGGCATGCTTGAGGGGGACCTCATGCACTGTTTGGAGGGTGAGTGTATTCGCGCTCGGGGTGCATGCAAAGGTAGCTGTTCTGGCTGTTTATGCTTTGCGTGTGGGCGTGTCGGGGGCCTTCCGGGCACGAATTGCAAATATGGTTACTTTGTGCAGTACATTTCATGAATATGCAGGGCACGCATTTTGAATTCTGCACACAGGCTTGCACAATGTCCTTCTTGGCGCACAGCACTTGTTGGATTTCTGCAAACATTTCCATGAATGAGCCCCACAATATTTAAGTATGCCAAGGTGTGATCGTCATTTTAAAGAAATTGGCGCAAAGGGAAAGGATGAGCCAGATATCCTTCAGAGTTCAGCACTAAAGTTGAGTTCTGGATTCAAAGGTAGTGATTTTTTGTTAAGAAACGTTCACAGCTAGCCAAGTGAAAGATATGCTGCTCACAGAAGGACATGGACAAACAGAAAGAAGGGACAAGCAGAGGGTGAAGAAGAGTGCAACACTGAAGTGTGATGGCTGAAAGGTCTTGAATGAATTCTAAAAAAAAAACAAATTGAGTTTTTATATTGCACTTCATGCCAGAGTCCAGCCTCTAACTGCATAACCAGGTTTTGAACCCATGATGCTTGTTATATGTCTTGCTTCCAAGACAGACGAGCACATGGAGCCTTAACTAAATTATAAGGACTGGAATTGTTCCGGGCATCACGTGAGATAATTATATTTAGAAACATGGCATTAGAGAAGGGGAAGACCATGTGCAAATCATGCTTGATGCAACCTAGCGCAAATGGTTATGATCTGTTCAAAATCTTAGTCACCACATTTCAGTTTTGCATAAATCACTGTATGTGGGATGCGCATGCCACAACCCTGCTGTGCCAAGAGACCCAAGCAACATCTCATTAATGATGCAAAATAAGGCTGACACACACACGCGGCTGCGTATGATCTTATGAAGATGGCAGTGACCTAGCCGTTGAGTTGTGTTGGCCCTTTTGTGGTGGGTCTGAAACTGATTTACATATCGTCTTCCCTCTTTCCCTTTCCTCAATGTAGAAACTGATGGCTTCAAGGGTTGCCCAGAGCAATATCAGTAGTTATGATTTAATAAAACCTTTCAATGATTGCTCTTTGGTTTTCAGTAAAGTGAGGGGGGAAGACAGGCACAGCCTGAGTACTAAATTCAAGGCAAAGAAAGTGCAGGGCGGAAGGTGGAAGAGGCTAGAAGGTCAGTCTGGCTTGCGTCTGGGTACATACATAGCTTGCTTGAAGTCAAACAGGGAAAAGTAATTCCAATAGAATGAGTGCCCAGCAAATAGAGAATAGTATGCCTGTGTTCCTCCATATTCAGGAAGTTGCAAAGGTTTGCAGGTCAATCCTTCGATATGGCCAGAAGTACTTCTATCAGAAAGGTATGACTCAACAACTTTAAGGACTTCAAGAAGTTGTACCTGAGATATGGGAGCATCACACACACATGCACTGGCTTCTGGTACTCCCTAAAGTTGTTACTGCTGTGCAGGGCTGTGTGTAGCTGCCATGCCACGCATTTGGGCATCGTCTGGAGGCATTGAAAGGGAGGGTGAGCCAGTAAACAGGTGACAACCATTACTATCTACAGTTTTTTTGGCTGCATAGAGGGGGGCAGTCTGTCATGATTGCCAGGGGATAAGTTCTTCAGAATGCTGACCACTTGTGCAGCAGGTCCCTCTTACCACCACAGAGCACAGAAGAGCAAGGAGGAAGTTGCAGTGCTACATCAGCCTTTTGTTACCCCCAATTCTGAGGGTCCCAGTCACGTGCCATTTATGGATCGGAATGTGGTCTGTGTGGGATCTTCCGCAGAGGTCCAAAGTCCGGGGGCTTATACGACGTGAAGCCACATTGCTCGTAGCAAAGTGCTTAAAAAAGTCATTAACATAACAATGCTTTAACTATTTTAATATATGCTGCTCACACCATATTTTAAAAGCCACCCAATATATAGTTTAAACTCAAATATTGCTGCTTGCTTTCATATTGATTTGAGAAAGATGATTGATTACTTTGGGTGCATAAATTATACTACATCATTCAATTTATCTTAAAGTCTAACTCCATCTTAAGTGAAAGAATTGCTGTCTTTTATTGAATTACATCATCTTAAACCTCTCTGCTGTATGTTATCTCTACAACGGTTTCTGTGTGTGTTTGTGCACGTGTGTGCATGCGTGTGTCTGTGTGTGTGTCTCAGTCTGTTTGTGTGTGTGTGTGTGTGTGTGTGTGTGCATGCACGCACACGTGTGTGACATATCAGGATTGCAAGGTATGATCATGCACTACACATAGCAGAATGCAATTGTGTACATCTTGTTACTTGCAGGCGCCAACACAGTACATTTTTGGACTTATACACGACAGCCAAGGAACTTGCAAAAGTCAAATTCCATCTTAAGTGAAAGAATTGTTGGCTTCTGTTGAATGGCACCTTCTTAAGCCTTTTCTCTTTATGTTATCTGCAGTGTGCATTGTCAGGTATATTTAAAAGTCCTAGACTGAAACCCCACTCACCTGAATAGCAGCATTTAAACACTGCCACCAAAAACGGCCTTGTTTTGCTTTTATTTCATCTGAATGACAAGACGTTCTACACTGCAACCAAAAATGGCTTGGCTTTTTCTTTGTGTTCTTGGCAAATTAAAGAACCATGGGAAAAGGCGGCCTCCCCATCATTATCAATGGACTAACAGCAATTCACCCAAGAAGGCGAACTTAGAATCATAATCATATGACCTGCAAGACAGGATTTAAACATTAAAAGCAAAAAGCCTGCACATGTGTGAAAAGAAAACAGATTCAAAAGCCAAAGTGGAAAGATTCATTGCTCAAGCAGAAAATGTCAGGGAAATATCATGTGGGGGTTGACCAAAGCTAACACAGATTATGTTCCAACCCACAAAACTCCAGTCACCTTTGAATAGACCCTTACTACAGGAAAAAACGGTTCTGGCATGAAGTCAGAAAGTCATGATGACAAAGCCCCACTCCCGCTGGACATCACACATATCCTATAACCATCCCACAATAAAATGTGATGCTGGAGAGGATGTCATAATTCCCTGCTCTACAGACATGAAGGCAGGAGCCCAAAGATTTCAGAAGAGGCAAAGTGTGGCTAGAACTTGACCAGGAGGTGTGAGCTCCTTGTTGTACCCCCTTCAAAAGAACCCACAATACTTCAAAGAGACTTATAAAAAAACTCTGGTAACAGGCTGAGCCCAGGGAGAGAGATGGCTGTGGGGGGAGGAAGCAGTCCTCCCTCAAGTGAAACAATATACTGCCCCAAAGTTACATTAGATTGATTTCATTTTAGGCATTTTCCCAGCAATCAGAATAAGAATCAATTTCGTTTTATGCTATTGCGTCATGTAATTTCCAGGTGGTTTAAAACAGACTAATTTTATTTCCCTAGGACTTTGGGGACTGAAATGGCCAGTTAAGACTAGTTTCTGGCTGATCTGAATAGGTGACAAATATTACAGTTGAGGAAAAGAGGGAAGATGAAATTAGGAACATGTTGGATCATTTGCAGAGTCATAACTGTTATCCATTTTATGAAAATGACAAAAATGTGCCAAAGGGCCATGCTACCTCGTACAGAGTTCGTGATCGGCTTACCTAATTCCCTATGAGCAACTGAAACTGCACATCTGTTTCATATGGCCGGGGCTAGTATAAGTATGAAGTTATGGAACATAACTGTTTTTTTACCAAAAAGTGGTCATGAGAACAAAGAATTGTAATAAATGCAAAACGACAGATGGTGCTCTCTTCCCATGAACCAATCATGACTGGGGCGGAGAGACAGAGAGAAACTGTCCAGTTGGTGGCAGGGATACTTACAGGGTACTCCACCTAGATTGTAAAGTTAGTGATGTCATGTGTGCTATATAAGGCTGGCTGTACTAGGTCAAGAAAAGACAGACAAAAATCTGGGGAGACAGGAGAAGGAGGACGGAGAGGAGGTGGCTAAACCTTACAATCTTTGAGAGTGCAGTGACCAGACCCCTAGCCCTAGCTGTCCAGAGTGTCCTGAGATCCAGGTGGTGGTCCTGAATCCTGAACTATATCTTGCTTTGTAAATAGCATATACCCCAGCCCTAAATTGCATAAGCCCTTCATTTTTGTAGCATTGCATCCAATATTTCCGCATTGAAACCCACAAATTGCCAGTGTAATTCAGTCACCTTCCTATAGAAGAATCTATTGTTAGCCTGTGTATGTTAGCATCTCTCTTTTAGAAACCTCTCAGTTGTCTGTTGAAGTCCTTAGTATTTTTTTTTAAGTAAATCAATTAATTTCCCTATTTGAAATTCACGGTGAAAGATCGTTGCCATTCAAAACCAACCATCTTGTCCCTGGTGTTGTATTTAATTACTATAGTCATTAAAGTGTTGCCTCATAAGAATTAGTCTCCTTGTAACTGAAAACCAAATTTGTCCGTGTATTGTTTGCTTTACCTAACAAATTCCTAGTTGCATCTGTCCTATTAAAACTCAAACCGTTGTTCCATTTTGAGCAATCCCTTTTTGTACGCCACATTCGTTGTTGGGGAAGGAGTCCCTGGCTGGAGTGTGCCGTGTAATAAAACCGTGACAGCATGTGTCTCAGTCTGCACAGGCACGTGTGAGATATAAGGGTTGCAAATACGATAATGCACTGCCCACAGCACAATGCAGTTGTGTACATCTAGTCTTCTTCCAGCCACCAACACAATACATATTTTCCTATAGACACTACAGCTAACTAGGGATGAATAGAACCCAAAGCAGAACATTGTCCAATATCATAACAATGTTGCTGTTACTTTGCAATTGCATTTGAGCGAAGATGCACCAGTTAATCACACACAAATGTAGCAATTTATTGAAAATACAAAGTCGATATTTAATACCCTACCACATCAAAAACTGGGTAAATAATAATTAAATAATTACATAATACAATTATACATAATACAATTATAAAATTGTATGCATAATTATTCGGTCGTTTTATTTTTACAAATTACACTAAAGAGGATATTCATTATGAAAATCTTATTTTAGAGAGCAATGTTAATGCAAAATTAGATATTCAGCATAATGAATCTCTTTTGTATTGATCTTATTGTTTATTTATTAGAAGTAAGTGCATGGAAAAATAACAATGAAGCTAAAATTGATGCACATTTCTGTTTTAATGCAGATCATTATGTTTTATGGGGGTAAAAACGTGCTGCTAAGAAAAGAGCCCAGCGAGCTTAAGTAAAAAAAAGGACTGAGCCCTTTTCAGAGGAATACTGAATGAACAAGGGAAGCTGCTGCCTGGAAAGCACATGTAGGGTTTAAAAGAAGGTCCTCACCTACTCCAAAGACAGGTCACAGAGCAGAGCTTTCTGGAGGATGGGGAGAAATAAAGCACCCGTCTCCAGTCTCTTGCTTTCAAGTTTATCCCTGGATGTCAAGGAGTGGTGGATCCAAGGACTGAGAACAAAACATTATCACCTCCAAAAGTTTAATGGTGGAGAACTATAAGAGGATAGTAATAATATTTATAATAATAACTAGTCTTCTAGCCAACAACACAAAAGACCACTCTCAAACACTACTGATGGGAGACTTTAATCTGGCTTCAATGACACAGATAACGAACATGCTGAATCAATAGCAGCCCTGTTAAGTGATCATGGTCTCACTCCAAAAGTCCTCTCTCCAAATCACATTAAAGGAAGGACCCTTCACTGGGTATCTGAACTAAACTTCAATATTAATATAACTGATATTGTCCCGCAACCATGGACAGATCATTACTTAATAACCTTCTCTGCCACACTAGACCTTCTCAACCCCACGACTAACAATATGGCACCCCCTCTTCCGACAAGAAGTAAGAAGGATATTACTGCTGACAAACTTACACCTCTCTTCCTTCCAGCCATCATTGGATTGGAAAGTAACACCAACCCGGACATACTAGTAAACACTTTCAATAATGCTATGACCAAGACACTTGACATGACTGTCCCGGTCAAACTGCGCAAAGCTATGGAAGAAGCACACTTAAATGCTTGGTTTACTCCCCAACTCAAAGCTTTAAGATAACAAAAAAGAAAGCTCCAATCTATTTGGCATCACTCCCATACTGAAAACAACAAAAACAATCTAACTGAACTGGCCAAACTGTACAAAAAAGAAATAACTAAAACTAAAAAGAATACCTTCAATTGCAGAATTGCTAAAGCCAACTCCAATAGCAAAGAACTCTTCTCCATCCTCCGAGAATTGGAATCCCCAATCCACCCGGTAGACAATGCTCCCAAGGACAAGGTATGGTGCACTAAAATACAAAATTCTCTATCCAACAAAATCTCTTCTCTCCAATGTAAAATTGCTAATAGAAAGGCTATACTGCGACCCTCCGATATAGAACCAACTCAACCTCTTGAGAGCAGGACAACTACACCCTTTAGTTTCAAGACCATTTCCATAATTGACACAAAAAAAAATAATACTATCCCTCAAACCCTCAAACCGTAAGGGCGATACTTGCCCAGCGCAAATAATAAAAGATGCAGCTAGGGATCTAGCCCCATTCATTTCTAAGCTTATAAGTTCCTCCTTTATATCAAATACGGTACCTGCCAACCTCAAAGAATCATGGGTCCTCCCCTTACTCAAAAAATAAACACTGGACCCCACCATCCCCACCAACTATCGACCTATCACCACCGTGCTGTTCTTACTTAAAATCTTGGATAGAGCGACCTACATACAAATCCAAGACTACCTGGAAGTCAACCACCTACTAGGCTCACAGCAATCTGGCTTCCACCCCCTCCATGGCAAGGAAACAGCTTTTCTAGACCTTAAGACACAAATTGAAGAACTAAAGGACAAAGGAAAAACAGCTCTGCTACTCCTATTGGATTTGTTGGCAGCCTTTGACTTGGTAGATCATGCTGTTTTATGCAACCACCTTAAATCAGCCGCCAACTTCACTGGAAAGGCTATAGCCTGGATCCAATCCTTCTTAGCCAACCGCACCATGAAAGTCTTCTCCACCTCAGCATCCGCTGACCCTATCAAAATTACCTGTGGTGTCCCACAGGGATCTTGTGTCTCCCCGACCATGTATAACATCTTCACCAAACCTTTGTTTGACATGTTGGACAGACTGGGTGTCACCTACACTAACTATGCAGATGACACCCAGATCCTCATACCCCTTTCGGGCAACTTTGAGGCTGACTCAGTCTTGGTGAACAAAATCTACTCCATCATTCAGGCATGGATGGCTTCACATGGCCTCTGCCTGAACGATGAGAAAACGGAGTTACTAATCCTAGGTTCGGAAACTAACATCAAAAAGCTAGGCCCAAACTACACACCCTTCAACATTGATAACAATACCATCAAGGTGATGTCTGTGGTTAAAACTCTAGGATTCTACTTGGACTCCTCTCTCACACTCAAAAAGCAAGTCAATTCCCTGGCCTCCACTACAACCTTTACTTGCAAACTAATCCGAGCTTCTAGACCGTATCTTTCAAATGCTAGCTGTATCACCCCAGCCAATGGTCTTATTATGTCACGACTTGATTACTGCAATGCCTGTACTTAGGAGCCAACACATATATCACAGATAAAAATCAAAGATTGCAGAATAATGCCCTAAGAGCAGCGTTGGATGTCCCCTATGGAGAGCACATCACCAAATTTAGGAAAGAGGTTAACTGGCTGAAAATAACGGATAGCATCCTCCATAAAACAACTTCTCTTACTTCCTAATGCCTGAACAACCTAGCACCTCCTTATTTAGCAGAAAAAATCTTCAGGAACAACGACCCGTCCTACTAGATCTGCTAATACATCTATGCTGGAGATTCCCAGGTATAAACTTTCGACTGCTGAAGGAACTAGCTTCCCTGTCAAAGCTGCGCAATGTTGGAATAATCTACCACTTGACCTCAGACTAGAACAACCCTATCCCACATTCAGACATAAGGTACTTAAATGGTTGCTCACTAGCGACACCTAACCTGATTTACCTTACTCCCACCACTCCTGGCTTGCACCTGACCCCTGCATCTGATGAGTCATACTGTACTATAGCCGATTATGTATATACAAACCTGCATGTCAATGTCTCCTTGGCCTTCCAAGGCTACGCCTCTGTATTATATGTATTTATGCACTTGTTGTACTTACTGGTATGCACCAGTTTATGCTATGTAACTAAGCTATAAGACTTCTTGTACTGTTTGCGCCCGGCTACCCAAGGGTTTGGTGCGCATTACCAAATAAATAAACAAACAAACAAAACAAATAATAATAATAATTTAATGAAAATAGTTCTTAGAACTCTGCCCAAATCATACCTCTTTGTCAATCCCATTGGCAGTGACCACACAACACATACAAACACAATAAAAAAAAACACAAGTAGTCCATTTTATAGGACACTGTGTGCATTATTGTTAACTACCAATGAGCAGTTAAGGTGAAATTGCAAGCATTCGCTCCCTTTCTAGGCAAATTTTATTTGTGAAGTATTTTTAGAGTTTCATTGTTGCTTGTAACAAAGATACACTGTTGTGTTTGCCCAAAAGTAACTTATTTGCAGGAAAAAAGGTGATCTTTGTAGTTCATGCGCTAAGGATGACAAGAATATTCAGATTTCCATTTTTGTATATTTCTTTATTGTGATAATAATCTCTGTTGTGAAAAAACCTCAAACCTCAACACGTGTTTCACCACTTAACGTGTGGATCTTCAGGAGGTAAGTAATATTTTTGTGAGAGATACTTTTCTAAAAATAATAAAATAATGTGCATAGCATTTCATTTTGTTTATGAATTCAAGAGAAATTAAAATCAAAATACTGGAAGGGTAAGAGAATAAAACACCAAAAACGTATTTGTTGAGTTTTTTAAGATTTTCAATTCTCTTGAATCCACAAACCTCCACCTTCCTACAAAGTCTATTCTTGACTAGGACATTCTTGGTCCTCAGACATGACAGTCCCAGAACTAACATTCTGGAGTTTGGCCTGCGGTGTAATTTAAAATTATGGCAGGGCAAATAAACCACCAGATGTTCAGGATTACCCAAACACATCTCTAGCCGCTCATGAATTCATACATTGCATAATATACACATTGGCATCCTCTCCAGTCCTACCTTGTACTACATTGCATGTAACCATATATGCATTACACTATACCTGCACCATGAACTCCATGTTCCACCCAGCAGGATTTGCATGCCCCCACACAATCCCAAATCATCGCTCTCCTGCTTCCTCGCTTTCTCCTTTTGGGGATGGCACCTATCTTCTCTTTCCCAACATGTTACCCCTCCTTTCCCTTCTGCAGACTAAGATCAGGATTCTCGAGGTGGGGGGCACAATCGGCCAGCCTCAAGGCAAGCCTAGGTTCTCATGACCACTACTATTCAATAATCAAGACCAACATGCGGTCAAAATATTAGCTCAAGAAAGAACAGAACAGCGATGGCGACAACACCAACAAGCAATGGAAATATTCAGAGCTAATAACTTGGATTGAGATGGTCACATGATATCCATTTCCACAATTATATCGAAAGCTAACGTTGTCTCGAAGAAGGGGGAAAAATAGCACTGGGAAATTAAGAAAAGGATTAAAACTTGCAGAATACTTATTGTCATGTTATCGTCAGATTAAAGAATGGCTCTTCAATCTTCTCCAGTTCTGGTCAAAGTTTACAAACTTAGATGAACTAAGAATGTGACCATGAGAGACTGTGGGATTTGAAATGCAACGGATATGATTGTTTAATTCTCAGTGACCAACAATCTGCAGAAGCAGCAGAGGAAGTGGGTTTAGGAGACCAGGGGAAGAAATAAACGGCAGAGAAGAGGAGGACAATTAAACCACGTGTAAAAGATAACAAGAAGGTCATTCAGAATTGGGCCGGAAAGAGAATGGCTAACGCTGCTGTGTGAGTTGGTGACGTGAACACGTTTTGAGAAAATGGACATTGCTGAGAAATAAGTCAAGGTTTCTGGATGAATTAATTCTTTGAAGTTAGTTATTAATTTCACCGAGAAAAAGGGACGTTGCTTCCCAGGGAGGCGTACTAGAGTATTTCTTTTGTTTTTACTTGTGATGAGTTTTGCTATTCAAGCTGCATCTGTGATCATTCAGTTCCCGCTAAGTAAATTATTATTGTTATTAATTTTATTATAGCTGCCATCTCTGAACTTTGTACTTTTACGGCCTGATTTACAGAAAAGATTGTGCAGCGCAAAAGTAAATAGTGCCAATAAAAAGCATTATGCGCTGTGCAATAATAAACCCAACAATTTACAGATCTGCCTTTGCTCTGGAACCCAACACTGTGCTACGTTTGTGCGCCTTGCACGAGGCGCGCATGCCTGGCCAGTGCAAAGGTCATGAAGGGGGCAGAATATGCAAACCCCCTCATTAAAACAGAGAAATTAAGGATAACATGAGCGTGGGGAGGGATAACTTGGGGAGGGAGCCACCCAGTAAATGCACAAACATGCCCCATGTGCAAACAAGGCCGTATATACAGAATATCCTCTGGACCTGCGCCAACCAAAATGCTGCAAAAACCCACCGCCACCCGTGAGCAGGCGCAATGTGAGACTGCGCCGTGTAAACACTGGAAATAGAACCCGCAGTGCAAATGTAGCGAAAGACCTGCACTATGCCGGTCTCTGCACTGCTTGCATACCTACTGCTACATGGAAGAAGGAGGCAAAGCCGAAGAAAGGCCAGAATCTACCATAAACACACACAACGCTATTCAGCATGCCCGATGAGGATGTTTATGGCACATACCGCTTTCCCCCATGTAATCCTTATTTTGGTCAGGGAGTGGAGAGTGACCTAGTGTCACGAACCATGTGCTCACAGCCAATACCACCCTTGCTGAGAGTCCTAACACACTCACTTCCTGGGTAGTGGCACATTCCAACAGACCATAGCCATAGTTGCTGGTATCTCACAACCCACAAAGTCACACTGCCTCAAGCAGGTCCTAAGCTGCATCATTGCACGTGTGCACAGCCACATCAACATGCCATGCAACATGGAGGCAAGGCAAATAGTGGCACAAGAATTCTATGCTGTTGTCCAGTTCCCACGGGTACTTGGGACAATTGATTGCACACATGTTGCACGACAGCCCCCACGAGCCACCAAACACATATACCGGACCATAGAAATTGGCATTCACTTAACGTGCAGGTCATCTGTGATGCCAAGGGACACATAACGCATGTGAATGCAAACTACAACAGCTACATACTATACCATTCCCCCATCCTCCAGACACTGGCAACTGGAACATTTGGAGACAAGTAGCTCATTGGCGAGTATCACCCTGCACACACACAAAAACACACAGATTGTGGTCCACATCAAATCCAAAGCACCATAACACAACATCCTGAAACCAATAACTATTCTTTTTGTCATCCACAGGGGACAGCACATACCCACTCTCAACATTCACTAATGACGCCTACCCGAAACCCCACCACTCCATCGGAGGTCCGCTACAATATATTACACATTGCGACCAGAGGCATAATCAAACGCACATTTGGAGAGCTCAAATCACGCTTCCACTGCCTTGACCATTCAGGTGCATTACTGTTGTATGCACCAGCTGTGTCATGCAAGATCATATTGGCATGTTGTGTCTTGCACAATATAGCCACATGTCGTAGAATACCAATAGAAGTGCATGAGGGGTTGCAGCCGCAGCCAAAGGCAGGACCCATACCAATAGCATGCCAAAGGGTCAGGGGCCAGCAAATACGGAACCAGCTTGCCCAGACAATAATTCACACGAAAACCACACAGTCTGACAGCCACCCCATAGCCATATCCCAGAATGACTTTGACGAGGAAACATGGTAAGTCCATTTGGGCCATAGACCACTACCTGAGAATTGCAGTCCAGGGTGGACATGTGGTGTGTATTTGTAAAAACAGCACAAATCCCACTACTACAACATCACTGCAAAACATGCCAAAAAGGCCTTTGTCACCAGTATGACAGTCAGAAAAATTAATTGAGTCTTAGGATTGCGCTCTTTCGAAAATGATTACATAAGACTGTTAAAGGTGATGAAAAGTTTTAATAAGTAGTGAGAAAAACTATTTTGTCATTTATCCTGTTCACTATTTGGACCACACAGTTAGGTGCACTAGTTGTCTCCAAAAATAAATTATTCCAGATGGTTTTCCTTCTGGAATCTGTGGGTTGCGCCAGACAATTTAGTTATAATTCACTAGTTGTCTGTGAGTTCCTGTTAGGGTTCCTGTTAGTTCCATTTCACAAAATTGTTCTTAAACATCCTTTATCGGGCTGGTCCCTGAAAAGTCCTCAACACGTGTTTCCCCGCCTTGGCTCTAAAGCGGTTCCTCAGGAGGTTGGTGGACCAGGGTGTCCAAGCTTCTTTTGTATAGAATTGGAGGAGTGATTGGCTTTGTTTTTAAATGTTTTTATTGGTTTCTTCAGGGTTGCTGTGCAAATTAAGGAATCCTAGGTTCAGTGCTATTTTGGATCCTTGAATGAGATGAAGGCTCGGTCAATATACTCATTGTCTCCTTGTTATGTTAGTTTCCTTATGTAGTTTAAACAATAAAGAACAGCAAAAGAAAGACATTTCTATAAATACTCACTTAACGTTTAAGCAAGGAAGTTCATAGTTGCTTGTCTAATTGGCCATAAGTATGATCAGAATTAATCTGCTTTTCTTCTGCAATGTGCTCTCAAGGTAAGTAGAGAAGATGAGGTGGAGCCTATAGAGTAAAAAATGGATAATATATTTTGTGCAGTGTGTTTAGTATGTACACACTAAAGTACAAATGAGCTACTGTCTAGATTATAGTGGCTAGGTAGACCAATGGTTTACATTTACCTGTGGATGGAGAGCAGGAGGTGCGAGATCCTGCTGTTGCCACTGATGGTATGGTCGCTGTGTTAGTAAACCATAAAATGACCGCTTTAAATAGTCAGCGGTGACATCAATGCGTTGAAAACGAGAACATGATGACGTCCTCCCTCCGTGTATGACGCCATATTGGAAGAAGAATACCAGTCTCTAGGTTACGCTAGTGATTAATGATGGAGCTGGAAAAATGATGTAAAGGATCCTGATCAAATGCGAGATTGACTATGCAATACTTGAAACAATGTGGTAAAGAAGACAAACGTAGTTGAAAACATGTTGTGATACCAGCGTGTTTATAGATGGCGCAATGATGTCACGTGCTAAACAATAAGGAACTCAAGATAGTGAAACCAAGAGTCGCTTCCAGATAGGTATCTATAATGTGGATATATGAGGAAGATTCCAATTCGTGCTATGTAGGGTACATAGGTATTAGGGCCATGGGTGAAAGAATCAACTATTTAAGGAGACTAATCGTGATGCCAGCGTGTAAAATACAACGCATCAATATCACATGCTCAATCAGTGTTAGGTTCATGATTCTTATTCGAAAAGTCGCTTGTGTGTTCTGTATTAGAGTAGTGAAAGGTGGCTGTCCCTGGAGATGAGACCAGTAACAGGTACTGGAAAATGATTTAATAAGCAAAAGAAATGAGTTATGCTAAGATCAATGATGAGGTGATATGTGGTCTGGTCTTGCTAGGGCCAATGGTAAATAGATCAAGGGATGCGAAAATCTTATAAGGTTCAAAGAGTCTAAAGGGAGATGGGTGTCTCTCCAAATATCCATAGGGGAAGCAATAACCCTAGGGTGAAGAAGGGATGCTTTTTATAGAAAGTGAAACAGTTCTTGGTCTGAGTTCAAACCTGTATGGCAGGTATTCATAGTGCAGATCAAACGGGCTTGTTTCTTCCTCAGCAGAAGTTCGATGTTGCCCCCTCTTGCGGGCAGCCTTATTTTTTCAATGCCAAACAATCTTAAATTCTTGAGTTTGTCAGATGTGTGTTCAGATGAAAAATGTTTTGCAAGTGGCAATGTCATGTCCTGATTCCTGATAGCCCTGATATGTTGGCTAATTCTGATCCTCAGTTCACGTATTGTGCTGCCTATGTATAATCGATCACAGATGCATCTGATGCCATACACCAAATATTTGCTTTTGCAATTAATACATTGTTGAATAAGATATCTGGTACCATTTGGTTTCTGAATAATAGATTTTGCATTGTCAGAGTATTGGCATATTGAGCAATCTCCACATCTGTAGTTGCCTTTGAGCAGTGGTTGGAGCCACATAGGTTCCATTGTTGTTGCTGAAGGTTTTTTCTTGATTTCAAAATGTGATGGACTAAGTTGGTTTTTAATATTTGGAGCTTTTCTGAAGGTTAACGTTGGATGGTCTAATATTTTCTGAATATCAGAATCAGTTTGTAAGATATTCCAATTCTTGGAAATAATTTTCTTGATGACTGTATTTTTGGAACTGTAGATTGTGATGAAGTTTGTTCTTTGTTCTGAAGTTCTTGCTTTTTTATTTTTCTTGATTTGTAAAAGAGCTGGTCTGGGTCTGCTGAGTGTTTTTTTGTAACTGGAGGCAAAGTAAACTGTTGACAGCGGTTTGTTTTTTGTAAAGTGTTGTGTGTATCATACTTTTGCGTATGTATAAGGTAATGTCCAATGAAATGATGCTTGTTTGACAAAATTCTGAAGTGAATTTCAAATTGTAAGTATTGTTATTGAACAACTTTAGATAGTTGTGGAAATTTTGGATTGGTCCGTTCCAGATCAGGAAAATATCGTCATTGTATCTTGCTCAGAATATGATATTGTTGGTTTGTGAAAATGATGGGTGTTGCCAGGCATGTTCCAGTTCAAAATGGTCCATATAGAGGTTTGCGTATTGGAGTGTATTTGGCACCCATTGCTGTTCCTTGGGTTTGTCTGTATAGTTGCTAGTTGAATATGAAAATATTGTTCTGGAGAGTAAATTGAAGCATTTCCAAGATCATGTTGTTCTGGTCATTGTATGAGATGGATCTAGTCTTGAGGAAATATTCAGTAGTTACAAGTCCCTTGTCATGTAAGATGCTGGAGTAAAGAGCTGAAACGTCCATTGTGATGAGCCAATAATCTTCGTTCCTTGGGATGGTTTGAAGTTGCTGGATGATGTGTGTATTATCTCAGATGTGTGAGGAAAGAGAGGTGGATAACAGTTGCAGTTGATGGTTGAAGTATTCAGAAATGTGTTCTGTTAGAGAGCCAATACTGTTAATAAATAGACGGCTGGTGGGTAAATTGATAAAATGCTTATGGATTTTGGGTAAAAGTAGATGGTTGAAATAATGGGAAATGTGGTGCTCATGTAGCGGAATTCTTCATCTCTAAGTAATGATTCATCTTTCCAATGTTGGCTCATGATTCTCCAGTTTTCAATTAGTTTGGGCAAAGGGTTGGATGGAAGGGGTTCATAGCAGCTTCTATCATTGAGGTGCTGCATTGCCATTTTGATATAGTAACTTCTCATTAATAAAAACAATGTTACCCCCTTTGTCAGAAGATTTAATCGTGATGTTGGTGTTTTCACACAATTCTTGTAATGCTTTGTTCTGTTCCAATGTTCCAATGTCAGATTGTATGGGTGGTACTCTTGATACTCTTGAGAAATGGAACTAACGGGAACTAACAGGAACCCTACCCGGAACCCTAACAGGAACTCACAGACAACTAGTGAATTATAACTAAATTGTCTGGCACAACTCACAGATTCCAGAAGGAAAGCCATCTGGAATAATTTCTATTTGGAGACAACTAGTGCACCTAACTATGTGGTCCAAACAGTAAATAGGATAAATGACAAAATTGTTTTTTCTCACTACTTATTAAAAATTGTCATGACCTTAAACAGTCTTATATAATCATTTTCGAAAGAGCACAATCCTAAAACTCAAGTAATTTTTCTGCATGTTTTCGCTACTGAGGTCAGCTTCTGAGTGAGTCTAGGATTCAGCCTTTCTTCTACTTTGCTAATATTTTTCATCAGTGGTAGGTGTCAACACTGCCCAAAAGGCTGATTTATTTAGTCACTAGTATGACACATAGCAATACCAAAGCAACACATACAATCACAAATAACAGACAACAGGGCCACTCAACAACACATGCCAACCAATCAAGCAACATGAACATGTGACATCCACCAAAGTAAAACCTAGGCCATTGCAGAGCACTCCCATTACCCACTGATGATGCATGAAGCAGCAACAAGTACATGGAAAATGACTGACTGACATCCCGTCAATGAGCATGTACCAAGGAAAAACAAACACAAGGTGACTTGCACCCCTGTCCACAGCTCCTCATGCCGGTGTGTGTATGGTGGTGCCAGTGCAGTGGGTGAACCTGCCACTGCATGCAGTTTCCCCCAACACTGGCCTGATCCAGCATGGAAGCTGCACCAGAATTACAATGTGTGTGCAGTGGCTGAGTTTGTGGGGGCAGACCAGCAGCACATCATACTGACTGTGCAGCTGCCACATTGGCCAGCTCAAGTGACTACAAGCAACTCCATGGCACTCCCGAGGGGCAGGCCACATGGCCCCCGGTCACCTGTAACACGTCTCCGGTGGTGGAATTGTGGCCAATATCCTAGCATGTGTGTGAGAAGCACATTCAGGGAGCAGAACCACAGCAGGCAAGCAGCATGGCATGGGCAAGTGACACAGCACACATGGTGGACATTGTCCTGCCCCCCTCCAAAAACATAACCAAGGTTCACAAATGTCGATAATGCAGAAATACCCAAAGCACAACTCATGTGAATAATTCCATCCGGTGTGAGGTGAAAATCAGGTGCGTAGGATGCACAAGCATGATGGATTTTCAACTCAACACCAAACATGTCAGGACACGGCATGCAAGGAACACAGGACCTAACATGAAAAGAACCCTGCACCAAACAAGCATGTGAATGAATGGTCCAGCAGCAGAGTCAGGTGCACAAAAGGACCACCAGCGCACAGATCCTGACCAGCATGCATCTGACACCTACACAACTCCAATTAGCACTGAGAGATTTAATATTCAAATCACACATAAGTTTAATAAATAAATAAATAAATAAATATATATATATATATATATATATATATATATATATATATATATATATATATATATATATATATATATATATATATATATATTACATGGCCACGGTAGTGGCCATGTAGTTATGGTTAAGTTGCTGTTTCCATAGGAAGAGCACTTTTTGGGTGGCTTATAACTTCACTCTCCCTGGACGGATCCTCACCAAACTTTGCAAAAGAAGTATTTGGGTCACTCTGAATTGTTCTGAAAAGTTTGGTGAGGATTGGTCCAGGGGGGCAAAGTTATAGGGGGGGTCCCAAAACTTTTTTTTTCCCATAGACATAATGGGAAAAAACTTTGCTCACGCCTACAGCCCAAACCGCTGGACGGATTTACACCAAATTAGCGACAGGAGCGGCGGCTTGGTCCCAAAAGCGTGCTTTGCTTTATTTGGTGTAAATCCATCCAGTAGTTTTTAAGAAAAATGACAAAAATGTAAGTGAAAAAAATTAGTGATATCTGTGTTCGCTTCGCGGACACACTTCCCTGTTCGCTCCGCGGACAGGACGGTGATTGGGCACGCAGCTTGCGTGATGTCCGCGGACATCTGACGTGCTCTCTCATTGGATGCGTGAAAGCGTGCAGTGCGTCTGGCTTCAGAGACGCCCGTCATCTTTGTTCCTCGCATGAGAGGCTTTGTATCCCGCCTGCACAGTAAGTCCCCCACCCCCACTCATGCCCGTGTCTGTCTCCTGTTCCTCCCACCCCCCGCTCATGTCCGTGTGTCTTTCTCCTTCCCGCCCACCGCCGGCTCATGTCCGTCTGTCTTTCTCCCTCCCGCCCACCCCCCGCTCATGTCCGTGTGTCTTTCTCCCTCCCGCCCACCCCCCGCTCATGTCTGTGTGTCTTTCTCCCTCCCGCCCACCCCCCGCTCATGCCCCGCTCGTGCCCCGCTCGTCTCTCCCAACCACCCAACCCCCGCTCTTGCCCCGTGTGTCTCTCCCACCCCCGTGTGTCTCTACCACCCGCTGCTCATGTCTGTGTGTTTCTCCCCACCCACCGCCCGCTCATGTCCCTGTGTCTCTCCCCACCCGCCGTCCACCCCCCGCTCATGTCCGTATGTCTCTCACCACCTGCTGCCCACCCCCCGCTCATGTCCGTGGGTCTCTCCCCACCCCCGCTCATGTTCGTGTGTCTCTCCCCACCCGCCGCCCACCCCCCGCTCAAGCCCCGTGTGTCTCTCCCCCTCCCGCCCACCCCCGCTCATGTCCGTGTGTCTCTCCCCACCCGCCGCCCACCCCCCACTCATGTCCCGTGTGTCTCTCTCCTCCCTTCCACCCCCGCTCATGCCCCGTGTGTCTCTCCCCCTCCCGCCCACCCCCCGCTCATGCCCCATGTGTCTCTCTCTCCTTCTCCCCAACCCCCACTCATGCCCCGTGTGCCTCTCTCCCTCCCCCCACCCATGCCCCGTGTGTCTCTCCCCCTCCCGCCCACCCCCGCTCATGCCCCGTGTGTCTCTCCCCTCCCACCCACCCCCCGGTCATGCCCCGCCTGTCTCTCCCCTTCCCCCACCCCCCGCTTATGCCTCGTGTGTCTGTCTCCCTACCCCCCACCCCCGCTCTTGCCCCGTGTGTCTGTCTACCACCCCCCACCCCCCTCTTGCCCCGTGTGTCTGTCTCCCTCCCCCCACCCCCGCTCTTGCCCCGTGTCTCTTTGCCCCTCCCGCCCACCCCCGCTCTTGCCCCGTGTCTCTTGCCCCTCCCGCCCACCCCCGCTCTTGCCCCGTGTCTCCTTCCCCCTCCCGCCCACCCCCCGATCTTGCCCCGTCTCTCTTTCCCCCTCCCGCCCACCCCCGCTCTTGCCCCGTGTCTCTTTCACCCTCCCGCCCACCCCTGCTCTTGCCCCGTGTCTCTTTCCCCCTCCCACCCACCACCGCTCTTGCCCCGTGTCTCTTTCCCCCTCCCGCCCACCCCGCTCTTTCCCCGTGTCTCTTTCCCCCTCCCGCCCACCCCCGCTCTTTCCCCGTGTCTCTTTCCCCCTCCCGCCGACCTCCGCTCTTGCCCCGTGTCTCTTTCCCCCGCCCGCCCACCCCCGCTCTTGTCCTGTGTCTTTCTCCCTGCCGCCCACCCCCGCTCTTGCCCCGTGTCTTTCTCCCTCCCGCCCACCCCCGCTCTTGCCCCGGGTCTTTCACCCTCCCGCCCACCCCCGCTCTTGCCCCGTGTCTATCACCCTCCCGCCCACCCCCGGTCATGCCCCATGTGTCTCCCTCCCGCCCACCCCCGCTCATGCCCTGTGTGTCTCTCTCCCTCCCGCCCACCCCCTGCCATGCCCCGTGTGTCTCTCTCTTTCCCACCCACCCCCGCTCATGCCCCGTGTATCTCTCTCCCTCCCCCCACCCCTGCTCATGCCCCGTGTGTCTCTCTACACTTCCCCCACCCCCCGCTCATACCCCATGTCTGTCTTCTGTTCCCCCCGCTCATGCCCGTGTCTGTCTCCTGTTCTCTCCACACCCCGCTCATGCCCCATGTCTGTGTCCTGTTCCCTCCACCCCCCGCTCATGCCCCGTGTCTATCTCCTGTTGCCCCCCACCCCTCCCGCTCATGCCCCGTGTCTGTCTCCTGTTCCCCCCACCCGCTCATGCCCCGTGTCTGTCTCCTGTTCGCCCCACACGCTCATGCCCCTTGTCTCTCTCTTGTTGCCCCCCACACCTCTGCTCATGCACCGTGTTTGTCTCCTGTTCTCCCCACCCCCTGCTCATGCACCGTGTCTTTTTCCTGTTCCTCCCACCCCCCGCTCATGCCCCGTGTCTGTCTCCTGTTGCCCCCCACCGCCCCGCTCATGCCCGTGTCTGTTCTCCCCACCCCCCGCTCATGCCCGTGTCTGTTGTTCCCCCCACCCCCGCTCATGTCCCGTGTCTGTCTCCTGTTCCCCCCACCCCTCGCTCATGCCCCGTGTCTGTCTCCTGTTCCCCCCACCCCCGCTCATGTCCCGTGTCTCTCCTGTTGCCCCCCACCCCCGCTCATGCGCCGTGTCTCTCCTGTTGCCCCCCACCCCCCGCTCATACTCCATGTCTGTCTTCTGTTCCCCCCGCTCATGCCCCGTGTCTGTCTCCTGTTCTCTCCACACCCCGCTCATGCCCCATGTCTGTGTCCTGTTCCCTCCACCCCCCGCTCATGCCCCGTGTCTATCTCCTGTTGCCCCCCACCCCTCTCGCTCATGCCCCGTGTCTGTCTCCTGTTCCCCCCACCCGCTCATGCCCCGTGTCTGTCTCCTGTTCACCCCACACGCTCATGCCCCTTGTCTCTCTCTTGTTGCCCCCCACACCTCTGCTCATGCACCGTGTTTGTCTCCTGTTCTCCCCACCCCCTGCTCATGCACCGTGTCTTTTTCCTGTTCCTCCCACCCCCCGCTCATGCCCCGTGTCTGTCTCCTGTTGCCCCCCACCGCCCCGCTCATGCCCGTGTCTGTTCTCCCCACCCCCCGCTCATGCCCGTGTCTGTTGTTCCCCCCACCCCCGCTCATGTCCCGTGTCTGTCTCCTGTTCCCCCCACCCCTCGCTCATGCCCCGTGTCTGTCTCCTGTTCCCCCCACCCCCGCTCATGTCCCGTGTCTCTCCTGTTGCCCCCCACCCCCGCTCATGCGCCGTGTCTCTCCTGTTGCCCCCCACCCCCCGCTCATACTCCATGTCTGTCTTCTGTTCCCCCCGCTCATGCCCCGTGTCTGTCTCCTGTTCTCTCCACACCCCGCTCATGCCCCATGTCTGTGTCCTGTTCCCTCCACCCCCCGCTCATGCCCCGTGTCTATCTCCTGTTGCCCCCCACCCCTCTCGCTCATGCCCCGTGTCTGTCTCCTGTTCCCCCCACCCGCTCATGCCCCGTGTCTGTCTCCTGTTCGCCCCACACGCTCATGCCCCTTGTCTCTCTCTTGTTGCCCCCCACACCTCTGCTCATGCACCGTGTTTGTCTCCTGTTCTCCCCATCCCCTGCTCATGCCCCGTGTCTTTTTCCTGTTCCTCCCACCACCCACTCATGCCCCGTGTCTGTCTCCTGTTGCCCCCCACCGCCCCGCTCATGCCCGTGTCTGTTCTCCCCACCCCCCGCTCATGCCCGTGTCTGTTGTTCCCCCCACCCCCGCTCATGTCCCGTGTCTGTCTCCTGTTCCCCCCACCCCTCGCTCATGCCCCGTGTCTGTCTCCTGTTCCCCCCACCCCCGCCCATGTCCCGTGTCTCTCCTGTTGCCCCCCACCCCCACTCATGCCCCGTGTCTCTCCTGTTGCCCCCCACCCCCTGCTCATGCCCCGTGTCTGTCTCCTGTTGCCCCCCACCCCCCGCTCATGGCCCGTGTCTGTCTCCTGTTGCCCCTCACCCCCGCTCATTCCCTGTGTCTGTCTCCTGTTGCCCTCCACCCCCCACTCATGCCCCGTGTCTCTCCTGTTGCCCCCCACCCCCACTCATGCCCCGTGTCTGTCTCCTGTTGCCCTCACCCCCGCTCATGCCCCGTGTCTGTCTCCTGTTGCCCCACACCCCCCGCTCCTGCCCTGTGTCTCTCTCCTGTTGCCCCCACCCCCGCTCATGCCCCATGTCTGTCTCCTGTTGCCCCCCTGCTCATGCCCCGTGTCTGTCTCCTGTTCCCCCCACCCGCTCATGTCCCATGTCTCTCTCCTGTTGCCCCCCACCCCCCGCTCATGCCCCGTGTCTGTCTCCTGTACCCCCCCAACCCCCCGCTCATGCCCTGTGTCTCTCTCCTGTTGCCCCCCACTACCCCGCTCATGCCTGTGTCTGTCTTCTGTTGACCCCCACCCCCCTCTCATGCCCCGTGTCTGTCTCCTGTTCTCCCTACCCCCCGCTCATGCTCCGTGTCTGTCTCCTGTTCCCCCCACCCCCCGCTCATGCCCCGTGTCTCTCTCCTGTTGCCCTCCACCCCCTGCTCATGCCCTGTGTCTGTCTCCTGTTCCCCCCACCCCCCGCTCATGCCCCGTGTCTCTCTCCTGTTGCCCCCCACCCCCTGCTCATGCCCTGTGTCTGTCTCCTGTACCCCCCCACCCCCGCTCATGCCCCGTGTCTGTCTCCTGTACCCCCACCCCCCGCTCATGCCCCGTGTCTGTCTCCTGTTGCCCCCCACTCATGCCCCGTGTCTGTCTCCTGTTCCCCCCACCCACTCATGTCCCGTGTCTCTCTCCTGTTGCCCCCCACCCCCGCTCATGCCCCATGTCTGTCTCCTGTACCCCTCCACCCCACGCTAATGCCCCGTGTCTCTTTCCTGTTGCCCCCGACTCCCCCGCTCATGCCCCGTGTCTGTCTCCTGTTGCCCCCCACCCCCTGCTCATTCCCCGTGTCTGTCTCCTGTTCTCCCCACCCCCGCTCATGCCCCGTATCTGTCTCCTGTTCCCCCCATTCCCCGCTCATGCCCCGTGTCTGTCTCCTGTTCTCCCCACCCCTCCGCTCATGCCCCGTGTCTGTCTCCTGTTCTCCCCACCCCCCGCTCATGCCCCGTGTCTCTATCCTGTTGAACCCACCCCCTGCTCATGCCCCGTGTCTGTCTCCTGTTGCCCCCCACCCTCCGCTCATGCCCCGTGTCTCCCTCGTGTTTCCCCCACCCCCCGCTCATGCCCCGTGTTTCCCTTGTGTTACCCCCCTCCCCCCGCTCATGCTCCGTGTCTCCCTCGTGTTCCCCCCACCCCCTGCTCATGCCCCTTGTATCTCTCCTTTCCTCCCACCCCCGCTCATGTCCCGTATGTGCCCTGTACCCCCCGCTCATGCCCTGTGTCTCCCTCGTGTTCCTCCCCACCCCCTGTTCATACCCCGTGTCTCCCTCATGTTCCTCCCCACCCGCTGCTCATGCCCCGTGTCTCTCTCGTGTTCCCCCCACCACCGCTCATGCCCTGTGTTTCCTTCCTTTTCCCCCCACCCCCTGCTCATGCCCCGTTTGTACCCTGTTCCCTCTCACCCCCCGCTCATGCCCATGTGTCTCCCCTCTGCCCCCCCAACCCCGCTCATGCGCCGTTGTGTTCTTTATACACCCCGCCTTCCCTTTCCATGGTGGCCATCTTGGTAAAAGATTTTCCTTCCTACACCGAGACGCCGCAGGCGTCCCGGTGTAGCAAGGAAAATCTTTTTGTTTTTTTTACCACCCGGCATTCCCACTTTGAGGACATAAGATGTTAGTGGTCTTCATCTATTGAAAAGGATGTTATGGTCACGTTGTACTAATAAAAACCTTTAAAATTTAGTTAAAAAAAAAATGTTAGAGGGACGTCATGGTTAAGTTGCACTAATAAAAACCTATGAAAGTCAATGAAAAAACTTTGTTAAAGGGACGTTATGGTTAAGTTGCGCTACTAAAAACCTATGAAATTCAGTGAAAAAACATTGTTAAAGGGACGTTATGGTAAAGTTGCGCTACTAAAAACCTATGAAATTCAGTGAAAAAACTTTGTCAAAGGAACGTTATGGCTCCAAGTAAAACCGAAAAACCCTTGAAATTCGCCAGTTATGGTAAGCTAAGCAACCATAACTCGCGCCACCACCGTGCACTGCTAAGACTAACACCCAGGACATCAAAGATGACATCACAAATGTCATTGATGACATCACTGATGACATCACATGTCTGGCTCACTCTTTTTTCTTTTGCTGACATATCTAGGCCACATGGTTTTCTTCAGTAACAGTCAGAAACTAAACATTTTATTTTATTTGTAGACGTATCCTTCAAGTAGGTTCTTACAGTAATTCTGTTAGAGTCCAGTCACATCATATGAAACATATACATACGGGAAGACACAAGCTTGAAAGACAGCAATCCTTTTTGTGCATAAAGATAATCAATAGACTTATGAGCACTTTCTGATAGTTCTGTTGTTTTTTTTTATGGCTGTACTTTCCCTGTGGGTCCAATCACATCAAGTGATACATATACATAGGGTGAATAGCAGCTTTGAAACAGAGCAATCATTTATTTGCATGAAAATAATCAGTTAAGTTATGAATTGTTTCTGCTACTACTTGTGCTTTTTTGCTAACTTCACTTTCCCTGTATATACTCATATTGGTATGTGTTCTTGTGTCTTTGTGTTTTGTCTATAGTAATGTTTTATTAGCTACGTATTACATATTTCACAGTACACAAAAATCTATTAAGAAAACAATTATCATTTCATTATTCAACATATTAACATTACGAATATTATACCTTCATCTTGTACACTGCACATCGTGTTATGTTTCTGTATCAGTAGCTTAGTATACTAGATAGAACCCCATAATAGAATGCTATTTATATCAATGCATCGTTCACTGCACTAATTAGGGTATGATATGTATTGCAATGATCCTTGACACTTGTTTCGCAACATTATAATAAGAATCCCTTGTACACATATTTCATGAAAAGTACATACACATGTGATGTCATCAGTGATGTCATCAATTACATTTGTGATGTCATCTTTGATGTCCTGGGTGTTAGTCTTAGCAGTGCACGGTGGTGGCGCGAGTTATGGTTGCTTAGTTTACCATAACTGGCGAATTTCAAGGGTTTTTCGGTTTTACTTGGAACCATAACGTTCCTTTGATAAAGTTTTTTCACTGAATTTCATAGGTTTTTAGTAGCGCAACTTTACCATAACGCCCCTTTAACAAAGTTTTTTCACTGAATTTCATAGGTTTTTAGTAGCGCAACTTAACCATAACGTCCTTTTAACAAAGTTTTTTCATTGAATATATATATATATATATATAGGACAGCAATCACCTAATGGTGAAAATACAATTCAGAATATAAGTCAATCAATTGAATTCACTTATAATGATGCAGCATAGAAAACACAGGACAAAGAACAGTTTTGGTTTGTGAACACATAGCGTTTAGGTTAATAGTTCCCCCTGCAAAGTTTTGTACAAATGAGCAATCCTTCACAAATGTATGTAATCAGCAGGTATTCAGGAATGAACGACAATGTCTAGAGTTTAAATGCAATCTTCGCTCCCCAAACAAGAGAGAAATTCGTTTTTGAAAAATGACACTTTTAAACTGACAGGTGAAAATTGCTTTGTGAAATAATGCAAAAGGGTGCTAAAATGCTTAAATGGATAAAAATTCTGAGGAAAGCAACACTAAACAGGTCCTAACACACATAAGCTATAATATAAACAACAGTACACACTTTAGATCAGGGTGGGATGGAAGAAGCACTTTGAAATGGGAAAAAGACACGTGTAAACTTAAAACTGCCACTTTGCGGCAAACTTTTACTATGCGATATTGGAGAAAGAGTTGAAAATTCGTTTCTACCTTTAAAATTGTACAAGTTATAGAAGTTTTAGTGAGAGGAGTTTTTGCAAAATAGGCGCGAAAATGAAAACAGAAATGTGGTTTTACAAATGACAGATCAGTTTCATTATACTATATTAATGACTATGAAAAAGAGGAGGCCACACATGAATCTTCACAGTTACGTGGCCAGTGCAACCATTCACGTGGTGGATACTCAGTTTCTTTCTGGGAATTACTTTAGTTACTCAAAATCACTAAGAAGTTATGGTTTTGTAACAAAGATGTGAAAAATCAGTGCAAGAATGATTCCAACAATACTAGGGTTCTGAATTTAAAGATGGGATGGGTTGGAATTGGGGTGATACAATGCAGATATACTATGGGTCACTGTCCTTTCTATTAATACTTACAGTATGGTTCTGGTCATTGGATTGGGTCAGGTCTACTGGCAGCAGGGCACCTCCGGAGGGATTGGATCAGTGGCGCGGTTCTGGTCAATTGGACTGCACCTCAGACTGGATTTGGATGGGCCCTTCTGGTCACTGGACACTGTAGATTACAGGATGCAAGTGTCAGTGGGAAAGCCTTAATGGTAGCCAGCCAAGCTGAATCAGAATTATTCTTTTAAGTTTTGGATGTTTGAAATTGGGTCTAGCTAGCAAGAGTTCAGCAATGCTAAAGTCTGCATTCTGCAAGGAAATCTGGGTCTTCAAAGAAGTCTGCGATTCAGCTACAAGATAAAGAGTTCTGGAACAAGGTGCTGCACATCAATCTGGAGGGGTTCTGGAAGCAGTGTGTCTTATGTATTGTGAAGTTCCTATATTTATACTATCAAATGCCATCCCCAAGTTTATGGTGTGGGCAGAATTTCAAAAACACCCCCCGGCTGTGAGTAGCTGCAGGCACATGCTTTGTTTTGGTTGGCAGTCAGAACAGAGCTGTCATCTTTACGATGGGATTTAGGAACCCCCAAATTGTTTTTGACCAAAACCTTAACTTTTGCACAAATGTATATTTCTAAACTTATGTACCCTTATAGAATTGGACACATACATATCATATTTGATTGTCTATATTCACATTCACTCCCCATCTTTGTGAGAGCTGTCTTTCTCATTCTATAGAATTTGATCAATTTTAAACATAACAGTTTGGATTCATCATTTCTAATTCAGTACATCTCTGGGCGCTTATCAGTGGATCATGTACAGACAATCTTAGGTTTGCAACATTAATCGTCCTGCTACAATGAGAATTTTTTCAAAACTTTGGTTCCTTAAATGGTGCAGGTTTCATCAATGTCTTCAAATCAAAAGGTAAAGAGTTTCAACTTTAATCACACATAAGGATTCAAAAAGTCACAGCAGTTTTTTTTTTCTTGGTACCTCCCCTTCACAAGCAACAGCTGTCCAGACCTTTGATCAAGGAGGTGTGTCCCCTTCCTGGAGAGGGAAGCTTCCTGCCCCTCCCAGCAGAGGTCAATGCTCAGCCTGTCCTTTGTTCTTGGCTTAGCCAGAGACGAATGTCTAATACGGTCTCATTGTGCTGCTTGTTGTCATTATGCAGGAAATATTAGGCTTCCTCTTTTCAAGGGAGTGTCAAGCTGATATGTCAAATTTTCCCAGGCCAGGCCCTGTCCAATCAGAATTGAGCAGTTACTTCCACTGGTTTACTGTAAGATTCACAATTTTCTTTAACACATATAAAAATAAGCATAGTTTATAAGGGATTTGGACATTTAAAAGGATTAAGCCCTTCACAAACATGCTTTAAATAGGCGCATTTTTCAATTTCTACCAGAAAAAGAACACCTATAAACCGGGTTTGACAGCTAAATTCCTTAAGCAGCTGTCAGGCAGGGAGGCCTGGATTCCTCAGACTGCCTGTAGAATCTCTGATTTCAGCACACTTTTCCTTTCAATAATTCACTGGGAAAATGTAAGAATTTTTAAGAGCATTTTCGGATTTTAGCCCTTCTGTGGCCTTGCTTCTGGTGACAGGTGACAGCAGTGATTCCTGTTTTTACACCAACTTTGCCTGTGTGTGTCAGGGTGTGCAGCTCGTTTGTGGTTTATGAACCCTGCACAGTTTTTTCAGATTTGGCACGCACAGGGGTTATCGTCTCCATTTTTGGCAGTTTTCTTTCCCCATTGGCAAAGGGGTGCAGTGGGGTGCATTGGCATGGGTAAAAATATTCCACAAACTCCAAAAGTACCATCCTGAGCAAAGCAACTGCACATGGCACCAGTTGGCAATGTTAATCACAAAATGAAAAATAGAAGACCACCTTGTCCTGGGCATGAAATATAAAATGAAAAAAGTACATCCATCAAGATCCAAATAATGATTGGGGGAATTGAGTAAGTGGTGTGGTGATGTGAGAATCAAAACAAAATGGTATTACAGGTGCACCGTAACACAGCATAACTTGACATAATCAAAACTAAGATCCACTTTGTGGTTCGCCATATGAAGGGGGCTCCTGTCCATGCATGCCAGTGCCTGGTCCTCTTCTGAGGCTGCCATATGTGACACTGATGCATGCAATAGGCCGCCAAGTGCTACAAGGTCCTGGTTTGTCTCTTTGCATGTCTCACTCAAGTCAGACCTCTTTGCTGCCCTTGAAGCATCCATCTGGATGTTGATGGTGTCCCTCAGGGATGACATCTCAAGACTTAGAGTCTCCCTGAAGGCCTTTATCTCATCATGCAGTTATTCCGTCAATGCAGATATCACACCACGCAACAGCTGGAATTCCGTGCACACAGTGGCATTGGATGAAATGATATTGTACTCAAGGAGATGCACGCCCCTGCCAATCTCCTGAATCACCTCACCCTGTTGCACAATTTCGTGGACCACTTCCTCATCCAAGTCAAAACTTGCAGCAGGCATATGCGCACTCCGTGTGCGAGGACGCTGTAAACGCGAGGATGCAGTCCCTGCCTGCCTTGTTGGCTACACTGGTACAGCCTGTGTGTCCACATGCAAACCACTACCTGCACATACCACCACAGAGTTCACGATAGGGGTTGGCAATGCTGCAGGGAAAGTGCCACTTGAAGTAGCATGGCTCACCACAGGCAGGGGCACGGTCTCCTGTCCCCCCATCCGGCTCCTCATCCCTTATGATCTCAAGGAAGAACATGGGGTTGGGACTGCTGAGTCGCTGTTCATCCACCATCTCCCTCAATAAGGCTGCCACATCATCATTCTCCTCCTCCCGTAATGAGTCCTGTCTAGGCATTCTGATGATGCTATGCAACAGCCGCAGGTTATCGCCACCCAGTGTTGCCCTGCCACTGCTGGTGCCTGCTTGCGCATCCCCTGACGTGCCCACTGGGACCTGCACTCCCTCAGTTGCAGCTGCACCTACAAAAAAATAAGCCAACACAAATCATGCCTACATCTATGAAGACACATGATTCACAAGAATAGCAAGCAGCACAAACAGTAATAATTAACCACATGTGGTCATGATTAGTCGGTGGGCAGCAAAACACGATACCTAAACTTGTCTGGACAGACAATGCCAAGGTGACAGTTACCCCCCCTGCAAATCTCACAGTGAGTCTGGCAACAAGCTACAAGGGCACACAATGCATCACTGACATGTATTGCAAGTGGCTGAGATGGTGGTCACCAGTGTGTGCATACATTTACTTTAGAGCATGCAAACATCAAATAGTACTGGCACCACAGACAACATGACAATTTTGAGGGTTACCAGCATGATGCCTGTAGTGAATAACCCCCCACACGTCACTGCCATTGGACACCTCCCATTTGCTACAAATGACGTTGCATTGAATGACATAGGCATGCATGAGCCTTTGCCAGTGAATTAGCCATGTGAGTGAATACAACATTGACGTCTAACACTGCAGAGACATGGCATAGTACCTGTTCATGTTGCCATGCAGTACATGGACACAGATCCATGTCACCATTGGCATTTCCACCTAATACTGTAAGGTGGAGTGAAGTGTCCTCCACGCATCCAAATGAGAGGCCACAGACAACCTGTATTTGATCCATATGTGTGAACATCTGTAATGTAATTCCCATGATTGAATCTCACTGCGCACCACCAATTCATTCACACATTGACATGCGCAGTGTCGTCGTCATCTAAAGACACAGTTATACCAATCGCTCACTTGCAGCTTGTTCGAAAGTGTTGATGCCTCCAACACCTGCAACCTGTTTTCTTGCAATGAGGCCAGAGGCAACCTCCTCAAATGCCGTGAGCTCCTCAAAATGGGGTGAACCACCGCCATTTGCCTGGGCTGAGGACACATTTACACCCATCTCGTCCTTGGTCCGCCTGGTTAGGTCATCCATCCTCTCGTGCACCTCTTTTGCAGTGCGCCTCTCCACCCCACAGGCATTCACAAGGTCAGTCACTTCCTGCCACTTCTGCATATGATGGGCCAAAGTCAGGGTGCTTCCAGCCCTGGGGTACAGCTCGGAGTGGTGTTCCTCCACATAGTCGATGAGGACCTGAAGTGCCTCCTCCTCAAACTTCCTCTTCCTCCTCTGGCCCTTGTCTGCAACTGGTGGCTATTCCTGGCCCATAGGATTACCTGTGGCACCTTCATCGGCAGTGCTGTTGCCAAACTGTGCAAGTGGTGTGTCCCCACCATGTGGCAGCTGTGCTTCCCCCCCACCCCTGTACCATATTGCTGGTCATCCCTTCCCCTTAACTGGTCACCCAGCCCGGCCAGTTCCCTTGCCATCCATGTCAGATGTTCAATAAGTAAAGGATGTTTCAGTAGTTCTGCACCTGCTCTGAGTGTATGAAGATTCCACCGGCAATGCCGTCCAAGACTGTGCTCTGCGTCCACCGACCATTGAGATTACGCTGTGCAGATGCTTCCTGCGCATGCACACAATAATTCTAGTAGGTTGCGCATGCACAGGTTGCACGGCGTAATGCACGTAACTTACGTCTTTCGAGACTTCCTTCTTTTTGCACCTGGAGTTGGATGTGTCCACTGACAACTCACTGCAACTGGTCCTGCACACATCTTGGCCTGCTTGCACACTCCTGGAAACCCTCCATTGTGTATGAGGTGCACAGTCTGCTCCAGGTGGACTCTGGTATGCCAACAATACATTGTTTGTTGCCTGCTGCTACTCAGTGCAGGTGAGTGGGAGAATGCTGAAGGGTGAACCTGTTGATCTGTAGCTGCATGCAGGGGGGGAGTGGGATGGTGGGACTCACGGGGAGGTGGTAATGTCATGGGGTGCACGGTGTGTTGCAGTTGGGCGCCAGCCTATGTATGGGCAGGCACATGTGGCATGGGCACAGTCTCAATGCTTTGTAGTTGACTTCTACTTGTCCGTCATGCACATGTCAGCCACATTGGCAGTTGCATGAATTGTGATATCGAGGTGTCTTAGTTGCTTGTGTGGCAGAGACATGAACAGCTGGACGTTGAGTGCGCATGTGTGAGGGTATTGGTCCAGGCCCAGGTGATACCCTGAACATTGTCACTGTCCATTTGCACTTTATTTACTGGATTGACATTGGCTCGGGGAGGGAGGACAATGTGCAGTGACCATACTTGGGGCCCTGTGTTGTGAGTGGGCAGTGTGGGGATCAAACTGAGTGTTTCCGACAATGGTTGTACAACTTGTTTCTCTGTTAGAGGTGATTGTCAGGCCCTCTGCGAGCCTGCCTACATCACCACCAACATGTCAGCTACATCCACCTCAATCTCAAGGGTCACGCAGATGAGGGCTGCCAACATTTCAGGGGGACAGATGTTGCCTTACTGTGTAACCAGGTGTTCAAGCACTATGACGTCCTATTCCACTCAGAGCAGCAGCCTGGGACGGTCGGCCATAGGTAGATATAGCAGTATATTGCCCTGGCTGTGAACATTGAGGGAGTGGCCAAACGGACCAGCGCCAACATCAAGTAGAGATGGGATGATGTGAGGATCCATTGCCAAAAGAAAGCCAGGGCTGTGTAAGGAAGGCATGGTATCAAAGTAAGACAGACACAAGTGACCACAGTTCAAGGGTGTTTATTGAACTTTATCAAGGGTGTGAAAAATGCCTATCTAAACCTAAATCTAAGATGGGAGCAAGCAACAACCACCGAATAATAATAATACAGTCCCAGTGGAGCCTCGTGAAATAAAAAGGGCCCATACTAAAAATATTTTTTGCCATCCCTTACAGCTAAGTTACAAATAGTGTGGGGTAATAATCACAAAAAAGAAAGAAGTGTTCACAAAATGATAATTCAGGGTCTTCAGGCCGTTGTCCTCTCTTCCCCACATTTTTAGCACGGAACAAGGTGGTTCAGTCAATCATAGCACACTCTTGGGCTTCTTCGGCGCGAGGATATAGTTCCTTTTACTAACATCAGGGCCTGCTCAACCCCCCAAGTCTTTTACATTCAAAGTCTCTTGCTTCAGAGGGCCTGATGTACCAAAAACAACAAAAAAAAGTTCCTTTCCAAATATTCAAGTCGGGCGAGTCACTCTTCACCCTGCATCCCCCTCATCCAGGCTCAATCGTTTTCCATCCTTTTCAATACAATTAGCCTCCCTCAGCCGGGCTCAGACCAATTTTAGTTTGTAGGCATCCCTCAGTCGGGTTCACATTTGCCACAGCAATATCTTCTCGGGTGACTAACAGTTCACCCTGGATCCCCCTCTTCCAGGCTCGGATCCCCTTTTATACAATTAGTCTCCCTTAGCCGGGCTCAGACCAATTTCAGTTCATAGGCTATTGAAGACTTTTAAATGTACACAGGATTTAGTTTCACCCGCTGCAAGACCACTTTGATTTCAGAGTTAAATAATTCTCACATGCTCAGTTGGATACCAAACAGAGACCTTTGAATGAGCACCCATGTGGTGCCGGACCACTCTGTATCTGGTATCTATTTAGATTTCATGAAGTTCAATCGCTTACAAGTCACCTTTCCTCATAAAATGTTGCTGCTTGCAACCTAGAGCGTAACACAGTCCGGTCTGCTATCAGTCTCTCCGGCTCACCGGCTTTGCTGAATTCACTGTTGTTGCTTTGTTGTCGGAGCCAAGGACAGTACCATGGTTGCAATCGCTTCTTCCCACTTTGGCTATCAAGGCAGGAGTGCCCTGTTTACCTTTCTTTTCCTCAAGGCCTCTTGAAAGTCACGGTTCTTCTCCAAAAAGGTCCAAGGTAGTTCCCTCCTTGCAGCCCTCTCTGGTCTCGCCGCCTTTCTCCTCGGTTTAAACTGCCATCTTGGAATTTCTGCTTCCTCGTGCATTTTGCCTTGCTCAGAGTGTGCTTTTGTGCTCTGTTATCAGTAATTGCCCGGCTCTGCCTGACCCTTGTGTTGGGACATGTCAAGTATACGGCTCTGGTGTTAGTCTGTTGTCGCTCATGGTGAACTGTCTGTGAGAAAGTGTTTGTGTCAGAAAAGGTTGCGGATTGAGCTTCTATGTATCCTACCTGGTAGAATGGGGTTAAGGTGTTACAGGGAAGGGGATACTGAGTCTTACCTTTCGGTGTCCCACCTCCACTCCCCAAAGGCCCCTCATCCAGGTGATTCTCCCTCACTGGTCCTCCCCCAGGAACTTGTTCCTATAGCGATGGCTGTGTCCTGGCCACGTGGATGACAGATCCTCGGGGACTAGTGGGTGAGACACCTTCAGGTTTCTCACAGCTGCCATCAATGTTGGACTGACATCAGAGGGGCACTCGGGCAGACACCATAGGATTCCAGCACACCACCTCAGGGTCCTGCAGTGGGTGATCCCAGAATTATATGAGCAGGTCCTCGTACAGCAGGAGCAGATCAAGGCTGCAGGTGAGTCTACCCTGCCAGTTCAATGTGTCTGGATGTGTATGAGATGTGATGCATATGCATTTTGTTGGGGTTGATGGTCGCAGGACACGGCAGTGTAGTGTGACCAGGTGTAGCATGCATTGTTGTCCCAGACACTTTGGCATGGATCATGTGTGCTGTGTATGTGGTCCATGCATGGTTACTCTCTGTGTCTGTCCCTTAGGTGCGTGGACCTTGGGAGGATGTGCCAAGGGGGTACTATCATCTAGCATTGGTCTCGAGGGGTTGCATGTTGATGTCAGGGGTGTTGGGCCATGTGTCACTGACCGAATGTTATCCCACCTTCGCAGTCAGTACCCAGTGCTATGTTTATGGATGGCCTCATGTGGTCAGGGTGAGGGCACAGGCCACCATCACAGATATCGGATGTAGATTCACCTTTTGTGGATTTCAGTGTTTGGTTGACCCTTCTGGTGCCAGTGCATGGTGGGATGTTGAATGTTGTGTTGTGTGTGAGGGGATGTTGTGGCCAAGATGGACTAGTATCTGGATGACTGTTGGATGGTTGACTTACCAGGTGGATTTGGTGGTCTACAGAGGGGATAGGTGAGTCTGCCATGGACATGTACCATGTATGGGTGCGGGTAGAGTGTCCTTGGGCAAATGTGGATGTGGATGTTTGTGTCAACAATGTAATGTTGATGGCTGACTTTCTCAGTGATTTGTGCCTCTCATCACGTGTGCCCCTTCCATGTAGCCTATAAACCATGCAGAATGGTGTTCCTTTGGACTGGCAACTGTTCAGACACATGCATGATTTAGTTGTCTGTTTGCATCATGTGTTCCATGCGCACATATTTGGCTCCTGATGCAGTATCATTGTATGTGTGTTGTAATTTGGACATGGATTCTGTATGTGTGATGGCGGGATATGGCAACTCTGTTGTTGGGTCTTGCAGATGTGCAAACAAATGCAGATATGCCTCTCCTCTCTCCCTTTCTAACCAGTGTTGCATGCAGCTGCAGAATCAAGCACGGAGGACGAGCAGGTGGTAAGGCCAAGGGCCTCAAGGAGGCTGCACAGATGGCATACATGGATCCATTCAGTTACTTAATCTGAGGGACAGGTGTCAGCTGAGGGTTCATCTTCAGATGCATGGGACATTGCCATGGACCTGGAGGGTGAGTCCTCAGGGGCAGAGGGGTAGGATGAATCTGTGTCCCACTCAGACAGGCAGGTTGACACAGGGGTGACATCTGGGTTGTCAGGGTCCGCTGTGGTGGAGGTGGAGGAGGCATTTGTGGGCAAGTCTGTGGTGTCAAGTGGTGTTACGACATCTGATGTGCAGGCCATGGACGTGCGCCTGGGAAAAGAGGATGTGCAAGACACAGTGGCAGGGCAGCCACTCACACTGTCCATTGCATTCTTCAGCAGTTTTGCACAGCAATGTTGACGCTACAACACAAACTACACTGTCAGTGTGTGCTGAGGATGCCATTATGGATGCCGTGCTTCCCATTATCATCTCGGGACGTAGCCGGCAGCTGGCTGCACTCAATGCACTTGACATCATCCATGACCAACTGGTCAGGCATCATGGGTAGGTGTGCGACATTCTGTCCCAGACGGCTGGAGCACTGCTGGGTGTTGTCAAAATGTTTCATGCATCACAGGTCACACCCACCACCTCCTCAGCTACTGGGCCCCGGGCACCCACAGGTGTGGACTCCATGTAGGCAACCACTGCATGAACGTCTGTCCAGGTTCACCCGTTTACTGCCCAGGTTCCACCTTAGCAATCTATGGGGATGCAAGTGCACAGAGGGGGCATTCCATTGGATCTGGGGTCGGCCATGTCAGGTACGCGTGATGAGGCTGTGCAGGTGGACATGGCACATGTGGAGAGTGGTGGGCCAGCACTCCCCTCCAGGAGTAGGTCATTTTACCAGAGGGAGTCCCAGTGCCAGCGGTGGGCTGACAGATGTGGGGAGGAGTAGCACCAGCGGAGGCGTGCACGCCGGCAGTTGGAGGAAAGGCGTACCCAGCAGACATACTTGATCTGCAAGAGGCGGATGGTAGCAAGGGAGCATATTAGATTGGCCACGAAATGCCAGCTACAGCACATGTGTCAGCAGGAAGAGAGGCACCATGCTGTGGGGGAGGCAGCTGACACCGCCAGGGTTACTGCACGTGCAACGACAGAGGTCTTACGAGCAGAGATTGAGGCTGGGAGCAGGAGGTCTGCAGAACAGATAGAGCAGGCAACTTGTGAGGTCCTGCAGGCCCTCAGGGACATCACAGTGACACAACCCTGCGGTAAGTGGAGGAGGTCACAGAGGCTCCATTGAACAGACAGTTTCCAGGAATGGGACAGCAGCTGTGATGTATATATGTTTATTGTGTTGTTTTCATCATTGATGTTGTTTTCAGAGGGGGTTTCCTGTGACTTTCTTTTTGTCGAGTTGTACCATTTTTTTTGTATGATTTGCAATTACATTACAATTATGTGTTTGTTTATATTGGATTCCTGTGGTTATTTTGTAATTTCTTCATGCAGAGAATTGCTTTCTGCAATGATCATGTTTGTTTGCAGTCATCTTTTGTGTGGCATGTCACACTTGTCTGCTTTTGAGGGGTCATGCCACATGATCATGTGGTATGGTTGTCTGGATTCATGTGTCATCTCTCGGCATGTCATGATTCTGTGCAGATTATGTTCTGTGTGGAAATTTGACATGCATGTGCTCAAGGTGCATGCAGGATTTGGGTTTACCTATGCACAGTGCTAATGGGCATAATGTGTGCTGTTTGCAGGTGAGGGCGTGGTGGTGGGGAGTTTTGATGGTTGGTCATACTGGTTGTTGGTGTGGTGCTACATGGTGTTTATTGCACAGATGGGCATTCGTCAAGGTGTGTTTCCGGTACAGGTATATGATTGACTCTGTGGGGGATGGTGCCAACTAAGTGACATGCATGTTGGTTTGTATTCTGCAATGTATTTTTGTTATGGGGAGGCATGGGTGCTAAACTGTGTGGTTTAGTGGTCCACATTGTGTGTGCAGGTCCATTGGTGTTATCCATGTGTGTGGGGGGTTATGTGTTTGGTGTGGTGTGGTGTTTGGTGGTGTTACAGGGGTTGTGTTTATTGTGTTTAGGTGCCCTTTGCATGTGGGTAGCTTAATTTGGTGGGTGTACAGGGGGTTGGAATGGTGGGTGTATGTGCACTTTGCATGTGGGTGGCTTAATTTGGAGGGTGGACAGGGGGTGGGAATGGTGGGTGTATGTGTACTTTTCATGTGGGTGGCTTAATTTGGTGGGTTTACAGGGGGTGGGAATTATGGGTGTATGTGCACTTTGCATGTGGGTGGCTTTATTTGATGAGCGTACCAGGGGTGGGAATGGTGGGTGTAGGTGCACTTTGCATGTCGGTGGCTTTATGTGGTTGGTCTACAGGGGTGGGCTGTATTTGGGGAGCACAGATGTATTTGATGCATGGGGTTGTTGATGGTTAGTATGGGTGCAACTCTTGGTGGTTGCTTGTGGGTGCTCATCAATATGTGTGTGTACCTCTGTGTAGTTCTTGAAGGAGTGGGTCTTCTGGTTTATAGATCCCACATCCATACCACACGTGTGCACTCCGCTAGTCCCTGTTGCTCGGGACACCAATAAAACACCTGGTGCCTGTTGAGATTCATAGCACCATGGAAAGAGTGTGTGTTGTAAGGTAGAAAAAGTAGGCAGAGGCATAGACAGGGTAGGGCCTGAGCGGGCAAGGCCCACTCAAAATCTGTAAATGCCCACTCAGCAGCACTGTATGTGTATTCAAAGATGTTAATGTCAAAGCGGTGGGCCCACCTAAATGAGCTTCAGACCCCACTTGTTAGACAATTCTGGCTATGCCTCTGAAAGTAGGGCAGTGTAAAATGAAATGATAGTGGAGTATAATATATAAAAGTAAAAAAATATATTAATTACCCAGAGTTGAACCTAAAGGTAAAAAATGATTTTGATATTCGCTTTTAAGTTGTCATAGGAACATACATTGTATGACCTTGACAAACAATAGAAACACATAATCAACAGAGGGTGAACTACACGCGATGACGTAGGAAAATGCTCATAAACATACACAAATGGTTCAGAAAAATCAAATTAAATTAAATTGATACATGACAATACATAGTGGACTCATGCAAAAACCAATATAAATATAGAGAAAAGACTATTGTTTCAATACATTCCCTTGTTTGGAGGGGTGGGGGGGGGGGTTAAATTGTGCTTTAAACTTGAGTCGTTTACTTGGCCACATCCAGTTCTCTCCTATCCTACACTCTCAGGTAATGGGTTGTTCAGGTATTGGGGGGCCTAAAGCCTTATTTTTTTGCCACAGGCTATTATTGATCCTGAAGTCCTCTAAGGGTGGTAGGAGAGATTGTTGAAACCTGTAGTCTGCCTGTGTCAGTGCATACAGGGTTGTCAGGGTCTTTCATTAGCCAACGTGAGAGAGTGGGAACATATCTGATTAAATGTTCAGGAGCTGTAGACTCCTGACCGAATTGTCCCCAATATGATCCCGGTTCGGCGGTCTGTAGACGCTCTGTGCCGCCTTCGTCAGGGCTCCACGTTGAAGACCCTGCCGTTGCTATATCCCATTCCTTGGACCCAGGCGGGCAAGGGAGAGACACTGCAACTGTGGGGGCCGCGGCGACAAGGGGTGCTCAAACTGCTGTACCTTGCTGGTCATGTGAGGAGTATGCCTGTCTACTGTAAAGCATTATATTCGTCTTGTAGGTTCCCCATCTGTATTAATCCTGCTGTGTATGCCGCGCTCCCTGGAGTTGTCCTGTCTGCTCACATCAATTATTCTGTGTGCTCTGGAGAACCTCCATCTTGGTCATTCCAGAACAAACCGGCGTCTTAAACCACACTCCGCTGTAGTCTGTATCTCGGAGCGCAATGAGAAGTGTGCCGCATCTCTCCTCTCTTAGGAGTGTTACTCCTGTAGCTATGCTTGTGGGTACTCGCCATGCAACGGTACGTTTCGCTGGCTCCTTAGTTTGCACTAAGGACGTTTTGTGGGTGTGTCTGGTGCAATCCTATATTTTTTGCACTGGCGCTTAGCTCTGTAAATTGCATATTTTTTGGACTACTTTGACGCGGTTACCAGACATTTGGTTGAAAAAAATTGGTCGACCAGACAAATGGTCGAACCAATTTGGTCGAAAACCAAATGGTCGAATATTTTTTTTTTTTATTTTCACCCCTTTTTTTATAAAAAACAAAAACCCGAAAAATAAATATATAATTAAAAAAAAAAATTCGACCATGTGGTTTTCAACCAAATTGCGTCGACCAAATGTCATTCGACCAGTTTTAGGTCGACCAAATGTCTGGACACCCTTTGGCGCTTCTTTCTGTAAATCAGACCCTTTAGTATGTTCGCTGAAATGCGCTTGGAATGGCTTTATTTTAATTGAAGGAAGCTTTTTGACTGTATTTGACTGTTTTATTTTTAATAGATTGTGTTTGAAAACTGCATTAGCTTTTAATTAAAAAAATCATTTGTTTTTCAATGTTGATAAAATGGCTTGAATATCTGTGGCATACAGAGATAAAGGGAATCCGATGCCTGCCCGTGCACAGTGCGGGTACTTTCTCGATTGAACCTTCCCAGGGTGGTATTAAGCCCGTCTCTGCGGCATCCAGACTGGGCTCCTGGTCGTTGGCGGATCTCGCACACTTGATAGGCTTGTGACGCGAGCCTTACATCTGCCATTACATCCAATTTTCATGCATGATTTGCTCTTTTAAGTTTCGACGACTGATTTTCTTTTTCTCCAGCGACAGCAATAGGGTCAGCAAAGTTTAATTGATTGCATAATGCGATTATAAGAAGGCTGGCGAGACCGAGCAGAGATCCGGCACATCTGTCTCTCAGGCATCAAATATGAAGCGTGCGGCAGCTGTGCAAACAGAAGGGGCCTGGTGGTCTATGGCGTGTACATACATCATTGTAAACGATATGGGAGGGAAGAAACTCCACCGGGCACGTGTCAGCAATCGCCACTGCTGGCATGCAGTCAATGAACGATGGCCGAAAAGTCAATGTTTTGATATGGGTGGTAATTGTACCATGGGCATTGCGGACACGCAAACAATGAGCTCCTACCATTAGTAGGAAGGAGAGAATCCCACTCACCTGGCACAGACATTATATTGTCTCTTGTGAATGCGAAAGTTGAGCTTTGTTAATTTTTGTTGGATGGTTCTGCCTTTGAACCACCTTATTTGGTCTTTGATGTTCTACCTGCATGCCGTATGGGATACATATATGTACAAGATTTATACATAAAAACTATTCAGCCTTGTCCGATTCTGTTTTTGAACCTTCTTTTCGCTATTTCTTATATTTAATTCCCATGCCTCTCCCAAATCATTTCTGGAATGCCTCCCTTGAGGTCAAAGGTGTCTGGGTGTGCGCCACATCCAAAAATGGGTGGAATCTGATTTATCGAAACACGATCCAGCAGCTGGTGGAGCCCAGGCGGTCCATCTCTTCTCCCTAGCTCAAATGTTCCTTCCTGCCCCCAACCCACCAGTCTTTGTTTGCCTCACCCTGCCTCCCCTGCTCTCTAAGCAGATGCCACATGTGAGGTTCTGTCAGGGATGGCACTCTAATAAGAGTGGCACACGACACCCAGAAGAGTTGGGTGCTGAAATAAAGTGGACAGACAAGTACACACACTGCAGAACGGAAAGAGAACAAAGAGTAGGGAAGAGTAGCAAGGGAAAAGGTACAGAGTGAATGCCCTCTTGGGGTGTATGCAGAATAGGAAAAGAGTATTCCACGAACCTTGGAAATACTCTAGCCTTCTGCACAGTTTGCTATAACAGTCCCACGCTGTTTGCTCAAGACTTGGAACAGCAGCTATGGGTGTCTGTAATGTAGAAACAAGACAAAGGAAGGGGCAGAGGTTGACTGATGGGAACCAACAGACAAGCTCTGAACAAAAGGGTCAACAAACAGTACAAGAGATGTTACTACAGACAAATCCAGGAAAGGAGGAGATAGCAAACTAGCAGAAGGTATAGAAGGGAAAGTCGAGTAACAGGAAAGGATAGCAGAGGACAGTAAGGTACAAGGTAGAGAGCTCCGAGGAGCAGGGAAGTAGTGAGTAAGTCCACAGGAGTAGGACGATAAGGTAGAAAGCCAGAGGAAAAGGGTTTAGGGCAGCCGGAGAGAGGTAGGCTGTAGAGCAGGGAGCCCAGAGGACAAGGGCTAAGACAGCCGGAGAGAGGTAGGCTGTAGAGCAGGGAGCCCAGAGGACAAGGGCTAAGACAGCCGGAGAGAGGTAGGCTGTAGAGCAGGGAGCCCAGAGGACAAGGGCTGAGGCTGGAAAGCAGCAGAGCGAGATCCCCTGCAATGTGGAGAGCCCGGCAGGGCAAGGGCGGAGACTGGAAGACAGCAGAGCGTGATCCGCTGCAAGGTGGAGAGCCCGGCAGGGCAAGGGCAGAGACTGGAAGGGGCAGCAGAGCGTGATCCGCTGCAATGTGGAGAGCCCGGTAGGACAAGGGCGGAGACTGGAAGACAGCAGAGCGTGATCCGCTGCAAGGTGGAGAGCCCGGTAGGACAAGGGCGAAGGCTGGAAGGCAGCAGAGTGTGATCCGCTGCAATATGAAGAGCCCGGTAGGACAAGGGCGAAGGCTGGAAGGCAGCAGAGCGTGATCCGCTGCAAGGTGGAGAGCACGGTAGGACAAGGGCGAAGGCTGGAAGGTAGCAGAGCGTGATCCGCTGCAAGGTGGAGAGCCCGGTAGGACAAAGGCGAAGGCTGGAAGGCAGCAGAGCGTGATCCGCTGCAATGTGAAGAGCCCGGCAGGGCAAGGGCGGAGACTGGAAGGCAGCTGAGCGTGATCAGCTGCAGTGTGGAGAGCCCAGAGGAGCAGGGCTGAGAGGCAGGGAGCCTGGAAGGCTATGGCTGGAGGCAGCCGGGTGGAGCAAGCAACAAGGCAGGGAGCCCAACAGGCTAGGGCTGTAGGCAGCGGGGTGTAACAAGCTGCAAGGCAGGGTCCAAGCAGGAGTGAGGGTAACAGCATACAAGGATCCGAAGACAGACGCGAAAGGTGGAGGAAGGACTCTCAGATGCAAGAGACCGAGCCACTGCAGGCAGCCGCCTTTATACTGCCTAGCCCAGCACAGAGGCAGGCCAATTGGTTTCACCTGGCGAATCACACCTGCAGGCAATCGGCCACCTCCCTTTCTGTTCCTGGGCTGGTGGAAGCAGGACCAGACTCTAAGGCTTCTGGGGGGTGTAGTTCCATAGAAACCCAATAGGAACGGCCAGGAAACAATGCTTGCGGCCAGGTGCATTATGGTATGCGTAGTTAGTTGACAATAATCATTAAGTAGCAAAGTCCAAATGGAGCATAAATGGATGTGCCCATGGCGCAGGCATGACAGTATGCCCCTCTCCAGGCCCCTCTCCAGGCTCCCTGAAGACCGACCTGTAGGAAGAGTGTCTGTTCCACAGTACAAGAGTCTTACTCCAAAAAGACACATCATGAGGCACCAGAAACGAGTTGTAAGGTGAGAGTCTTGAATGACGGAGCCGGTACCAATGTTCTGAACCTTGGATGTAGAATTCAGAAAAGATGAAGTCTTTGGAACACAGACCCCAACTGTGTGTGCATGAAGAGAGGAACTGCGAAAAACTGCTGCAGGCTCCAAGATAGATTTTTCCTTGATGGGCAACAGTATGATGCTGGAAAGTGGAGCCATAGTTACAGCAGAGTTGGTATCTTTAGGAAGGTTTTCCAAGACATCCGAAGTAGTAATGCCAACATTAGGGTTAGCCATAGAGAGTTCAGAGGATAGAGCAGCGGTGAGATCTTGGATGGCTGTAGGGGGTATCGAGGCTGTAACAACTAGGTGTGAGGGAGCCAAGAGAGAGCCAGCGGGCTGGAAAACACCTGAGACTGGTAGAGTAAAGTCTGGCAGTCTTAGTGCTATAGATATACCAGCAGGAACAACTGGAGTAGTAGTTTCAGGATTCACAATAGCTATAGCGACCTCAAGATCTGTAGCAGGGACTTCAGGAGTCTCAAATATGTCCGGGGGTTTAGGAACCACAGCAGTAGGCAGATCATGAATAGCAGTTGGAAGTTCGAGTGCTATAGCAGCTACAGACAAATCAGGTGTAGCAACTACTGGTAGATCGGGTACCACAACCACTGGCGATTCAGGGGGTATCGAAGAAACAGAAGATGTTAATTGCTCGAGAGTGATGTCTGATAGCACAGCCACACTTTGGCAAGCCCCGCTTGCCACTTCAGCATGCTCGGTGTGAACTGTGCCAGTCTCTTCAGCTGCCATTGTCATTGCAGAGGAGGTTGTAGGTGTGGGTACTGGACGAGAGGCAAGGGTGAGGGCGGAATCATCCTTTGACTCAGAGGGATTTTCAATCAGTGGACCACCCTTGTCTTGCGGTGTAATGACTGTGTGCATGATATGACCCACCGGAGAAGTTAATTCTTTTCTATCAGTACAACAACCTGAACTTCTGCGGCTGGAAGGTGAAAGAGCTGTGTCAATCTCTAGAAGGGATACATATGATATATTTAGGTCTTCCATCTGCTTGGTAAATGTCAGTATACTTTTCTGTATGGCAACTCCAGGCCTTATCATGTCGATCTCTAGAGATAAGATGTCAGGTGTTGGACATATTGTCAGAAGGTCAGGTGACTTGTGTCCCTTCATAAGATTCTTATAATACAAAGAAACAAAGTCGTCATAGAGGTCTTCGGTCTTTCTTTTAAGGCGTAGTAGTTGTTCGTGTAACAGGTAAGTATCATTAGTTTGATCTAAAACTTCAGAAGCTGGTGTGACAGTAAATTCGGTTGTAACAATGGGAAGACTGACCTTAGGGTTATGGTGGTTAGCAGATACTGTGGAAGTATTAAGACAACCGATGGTTAGTATAGGTCTTTTGTACCCAGAACCAGATGCACAAACCTCAGGGTAATGACTGCCTTGTCCTGTTCCAGCAATCTGGGGAGCTTGCCAAGCTGAACTTGCGCATCTTACACTGGCAACGGCGTATTCTGGTTTAGATTCTCTCACAATGAGTGATATGTCCTTAGCTGTTGCGGTGTTAGAAGGCTTATCAGAAGACGCAGGAGAGTTTTCCACTGTTTGGTCTAACAAGATCTGTAAGAATTCATTATCCTGCTGTAGCTCTGCAACAGATAAGGACTGCGGATCATAGTCGCAAATGTCATAATAATTGTACATGGAAGAAGGGTCAGCAAGCCAGTGAGTGTAGTATCGTGCTTGTAAATCTTTGTTTACTAAGGCGAGTCTGTCCTTTAGACTAGGTTTCTTGTCTGCTGTCTTTAGGGAAACCATAGGTTTAAGCAAAGGTTTCTTAACTCGAAAGGAAAGCATCTTAGGTCTGTGTGTGCCATTCCGGCCAATGAAATAAGAAATTTTTGGCTCTTGCATTCTGTCAGGGATGGCACTCTAATAAGAGTGGCACACGACACCCAGAAGAGTTGGGTGCTGAAATAAAGTGGACAGACAAGTACACACACTGCAGAACGGAAAGAGAACAAAGAGTAGGGAAGAGTAGCAAGGGAAAAGGTACAGAGTGAATGCCCTCTTGGGGTGTATGCAGAATAGGAAAAGAGTATTCCACGAACCTTGGAAATACTCTAGCCTTCTGCACAGTTTGCTATAACAGAGTCCCACGCTGTTTGCTCAAGACTTGGAACAGCAGCTATGGGTGTCTGTAATGTAGAAACAAGACAAAGGAAGGGGCAGAGGTTGACTGATGGGAACCAACAGACAAGCTCTGAACAAAAGGGTCAACAAACAGTACAAGAGATGTTACTACAGACAAATCCAGGAAAGGAGGAGATAGCAAACTAGCAGAAGGTATAGAAGGGAAAGTCGAGTAACAGGAAAGGATAGCAGAGGACAGTAAGGTACAAGGTAGAGAGCTCCGAGGAGCAGGGAAGTAGTGAGTAAGTCCACAGGAGTAGGACGATAAGGTAGAAAGCCAGAGGAAAAGGGTTTAGGGCAGCCGGAGAGAGGTAGGCTGTAGAGCAGGGCGCCCAGAGGACAAGGGCTAAGACAGCCGGAGAGAGGTAGGCTGTAGAGCAGGGAGCCCAGAGGACAAGGGCTAAGACAGCTGGAGAGAGGTAGGCTGTAGAGCAGGGAGCCCAGAGGACAAGGGCTGAGGCTGGAAAGCAGCAGAGCGAGATCCGCTGCAATGTGGAGAGCACGGCAGGGCAAGGGCGGAGACTGGAAGACAGCAGAGCGTGATCCGCTGCAAGGTGGAGAGCCCGGCAGGGCAAGGGCAGAGACTGGAAGGGGCAGCAGAGCGTGATCCGCTGCAATGTGGAGAGCCCGGTAGGACAAGGGCGGAGACTGGAAGACAGCAGAGCGTGATCCGCTGCAAGGTGGAGAGCCCGGTAGGACAAGGGCGAAGGCTGGAAGGCAGCAGAGTGTGATCCCCTGCAATGTGAGAGCCCGGTAGGACAAGGGCGAAGGCTAGAAGGCAGCAGAGCGTGATCCGCTGCAAGGTGGAGAGCCCGGTAGGACAAGGGCGAAGGCTGGAAGGCAGCAGAGCGTGATCCGCTGCAAGGTGGAGAGCCCGGTAGGACAAGGGCGAAGGCTGGAAGGCAGCAGAGCGTGATCCGCTGCAATGTGAAGAGCCCGGCAGGGCAAGGGCGGAGACTGGAAGGCAGCTGAGCGTGATCAGCTGCAGTGTGGAGAGCCCAGAGGAGCAGGGCTGAGAGGCAGGGAGCCTGGAAGGCTATGGCTGGAGGCAGCAGGGTGGAGCAAGCAACAAGGCAGGGAGCCCAACAGGCTAGGGCTGTAGGCAGCGGGGTGTAACAAGCTGCAAGGCAGGGTCCAAGCAGGAGTGAGGGTAACAGCATACAAGGATCCGAAGACAGACGCGAAAGGTGGAGGAAGGACTCTCAGATGCAAGAGACCGAGACACTGCAGGCAGCCGCCTTTATACTGCCTAGCCCAGCACAGAGGCAGGCCAATTGGTTTCACCTGGCGAATCACACCTGCAGGCAATCGGCCACCTCCCTTTCTGTTCCTGGGCTGGTGGAAGCAAGACCAGACTCTAAGGCTTCTGGGGGGTGTAGTTCCATAGAAACCCAATAGGAACGGCCAGGAAACAATGCTTGCGGCCAGGTGCATTATGGTATGCGTAGTTAGTTGACAATAATCATTAAGTAGCAAAGTCCAAATGGAGCATAAATGGATGTGCCCATGGCGCAGGCATGACAGGTTCCCACTCCATCCCACTCTCTCTTTCAAGCCATGCCAGTGCTGGGTGAAACACAGATGTGGGTTAGATGCTGCAGCGCCACCTTCCTTCATATGGGAGACACTGGTGTGCGCCTTGAACAGGCTTTCCATGCATGAGGTCAGATCACAATATCATAGTTCAAGGTCTCCAATTGTTTGTATAGCTTTTTTGGGGCATGAGTAGCGCCTGATTCAAATCACTTTGAATACTGCAAGCCCACAGAAATACAATGGCAATAAAAAGAGCTGAGTGTGAATTTTGTGAGTTGAGAAGAGTCACCATCCAAAGATCCAATCCTGAAAAACCCACAGCTGATGAAAATGACCTAGCAAGGTACCACCCCATCTCAAACATTCTTTAATTGGAAAACATCTGGGAAAAGAACTCATACACCACCAGCTCTGGAACTATGTAGAAACAAACAACCTACTTCACCATGCCCAGCATGGTGGTAGGAATACCGAATTGGCCCTATGATTGATCTGGGACACTCTAAAGAACAATGCAGATGACATCTCCTAGACTGCAGTCATCCTACTGGCCATCTCTGTAGAGTTTGACAAAATCAGACCTGACATTCTTCCAAAGGACTAGAGAATATTGGAATACAAGGAACTGTGCTATGCTAGTTTACCTCCTTTTTCACAGGGGGGACTGAAACCACTACCATAGCTCCCAGTAGATCCTAGCCATGCCTACTCACCTTTGGAGTACCCTAAGGATCCATCCTTTTGCCTCTTCCGTTCAACACGTATGTGACTCGCCTACAGGATCACATCATCCTAGCTGGTTTCGCCTGCTACAATTTTGCAGATGGCGCGAAGATAATCTACAAACTCAAGAACAGCCTCTCGCACACCTGGATGCCTGGATGACAACAGAGTAAAGCTTAACACCCCCAAATCAGAACTGATGATCTGCAATCTTGCTGTATCAATTACTACCGCAATCCCTTGGCACGACGAGATGGACCCATGTCCAGTATCAACATTCCCAGTAAAAAACCTCAGAACCAAAATGTACACAGTCTGCACGATTAAACTATAGGTGAGAGCCTTTGTCAGAAGTTGCGTTTTCAAACTTCACACTCGACGACACCTCATGCATTATTTGCTTTTTACCTACACGACCATGGCCCTAACAGCCATGGTTCTATTAAGACTGGACTACGCAATCAGCCTCTGCCTCGGCTTTGTGAAATTCCTCATGGAAACACTTCAGACAGTCCAAAATGCAACAGCTAGACTACTCCTTAGAATGGCGTTCTTTGAACACATGACCCTAGTGCTGCTCACTGTAAATTGGCTCCCAGTCAAGACACAATACACTCCAAAACCCTCTGCTTCACCCCCAGACGTATCACAGAAATGCCCCAGTTCCTTCTTAAGGAAGTTCAAACAGTACTCACCACTGAGGGCTCTAAGGTCCTTAAAACACTGCTTAATTACTAGTTCCTGGCTTCACCAGGAAAGGGCAGTGAGGATCTTCATTCTTGCAATTGGCCTCCATATTCTGGAACTCACCTTTCAAGCAACTTTGCTTGGAAGAGGACCACTGGTCTTTCAGGAAAGAGCTCTAGACGTGGTTCTTCAACTGACTGCTATCCAAAGTCGAGCAATGCGTTGGTCCACTAAACATATCATAGACCAGAGGTCTGTAACCTGCGGCTCTCCAGATGTTTTGGATTACAACTCCCATGACCACCTTGTCAATGATTATGCTGGCTAGGGTTGATAGGAATGGTAGTTACAAACATCTGCGGAGTCAAAGGTTGCTTATACCTGCCATAGACCAAAAATTGCTTACATTTGCCTGGAAGTCTATCCCTTATCTTAAATCTTTAGTTTGGACTACAAGTGTTGCAACTGAGGAAGAACCCCACCTTGTGTCTCTGGAAGTGTTTTACTTGGGCTATCTGGCCGCACTAATTTAGAAGAGAAGCAGCAAGTTTTCCAATGAGTGAGTGGTGGAGACATATGAGTTCCCAAGCATCCAAGGTCCTTCAGGGCCTCAGATAGAACACACAGGTGCAATGTAGCAAGAAACTCCACTGAGCACGAGGAAAGGTGGGAACCCAAGAAGGAAACCAGAGATAGGCTGTGTTCTGAGGAAACCAGAGATAGGTTGTGTTCTGAGGAAACCAGAGATAGGTTGTGTTCTGAGGAAACCAGAGATAGGTTGTGGTCTGAGGAAACCAGAGATAGGTTGTGTTCTGAGGAAACCAGAGATAGGTTGTGGTCTGAGGAAACCAGAGATAGGTTGTGTTCTGAGGAAACCAGAGATAGGTTGTGTTCTGAGGAAACCAGAGATAGGTTGTGTTCTGAGAAGCAGAGTCCCAAACATTTTTGGTCATGGAAAGCGATGCACAAAGAGAAGCGCTGCACACTGGGAGTAGAAGACAACATTTTAAAGGTTTTCGAGATTGAGAAAGCAACTACATGGAAAAAGAAGTGATGCATTCTGGGAAGTGAAATGAAAACCACAGAGTATTCAGTAAATTAGGTTGTTTTGAAAATACTATTGCAATGATGAACTCTGAGAAGTGGATCCCAAAGTATTTTTGGGCTTAAAAAAACTTCCCAAAAAGAAAGAAACACTATTTTTGGAATTAATGGCAAAAAGTTAAAGTGTTCAGTAAATGAGAACGGACCTGCACAAACGGAGAACCATTGCCTTTTGGCAATCCAAGAGGAAGTTTTAAAATATGTTTTAAGTATTGAAGACATTGTGGAGCACGAAATAAAAATACTTTCTTGGATTTGTGGCGGGAGTCACAAAGCATTACACGGAAAACTCAACGGTCAGTACATATGAAGGGACTTCTGGTACATTAGTAAGATTAATGAAAGCTTGAGGTTACCAGTGAAAACGTAAGGGGTCGTCAACTTCACATAGACCTTCCAAAGCTTGAGCGGATCCCTCAAGAGGAAGCTAAGAAGGAGGAAGTCCACGCAGAAGCACTGTGCTGGCACCTTCGGCAAAAGGAGATGTGATACTCCAAGAATCTAAAACCATCCAGATAATCCAAACGCATGAGGAGTGGATCCTGACAGGATGCAAGGGAAATTATTGGAAAATAAACGGAGTTTTATTAAGAATACGTTCCAGTTGTTGAGGGGAATTAACCCCACACTTCCACAGTAGCCAAAGTGATATGACTCTAGGCACCTTGGGGCTCATTTTGGCCTTCCCCGTACTTTGACAGCGGGGACCTGCTATGTTTACACTTAAGCGTAGACAGACCCCCACCACCAGACTTTCCTCATTTGCATGATAGAGTGCAAACAGGGGGGGTAAAAAGGCAGCATACACGCGTGTGCGCCACCCTTTGCACTCTGCCATGCAAATGAAGTAAACGCTGCCTGCCATGCACCCATTCCTATGGAGTCTGCCTTCTTTTTGCGGCATAAATGCTGGAGTATTTGTATGGCAGAGAGGATGGGAGCGGCAGAAACATAGGTTACGTTTCGCCCCTCCTCTCCACTATACAAATAAATAAAAATTTGCCGTAGCGGAAATTTCATGCATAAAAGCTTTGCACAAGGCTTTTATGCATGTCATTTATGTTATGTAGGGCTCAAAATGAGCTTCCTCGTGCTTTACTATTTTACCACCTCTCTGGCATCCTCTCCCTGGTGATGAGTGAGATACCGGTTCTCCCTACTCTACTGGAAGGTGTTGGAGAGTCCCAGTGGGCTGCTTTTAAATAGACAGTCCAGACTGCACCCACACCCACCACACACACACACGCCACACACACATATACCACTCACACATACACACACCACACACACACAACCCACAGACCACACAAACCACACGCAGACGCACATACTCACACACACACACATACACACACACACACATACACACATAGCCATACACACACACAGGCACACACACCACACATACACAGACATGCACATGCACAGACATGCACACACAGACACATGCAAACACACACACACACATGCATTACCTAAACACTACCCTGGTCGCCCTCACCAATAGAATCAATGTAACTATGTAAGGCACCCTGCAAAGGCACTGCCTCTGCTGCCTGCATTACTGCCCTGTGTACAGCACTTCTGGTTGGAGCGTCTGGCCAACTTCCAATACCAAATAAAGGAAAATAAGCACAGGCCTCACTTCCACAGGTCCTTCATCCATCCCCCAACAGCAGTAACATACCTTCCCGGTAGGTCCATGTCTTGGAAGGTGGATGGAATATGGCCTGTTTGATCACACCATTAGAAGCCTATGCCATTTATTTATTTACCGGCTTATGTCTGCATCTATGTAGGTGCTTTATGCAGAGCCAGTGTGCCTTCTGGCAGTTCCAGAGACCTTGGATACACTGTAAGCATCCATACATACTTAAACTATCCCAAGAGTGAAAGTAATGCAGAAAGCTGGTGAGCGGATCAAACGGCTTTGGACCTGTGGTCAGTCTATGAGTATTTCCGGGGCGAAGCAAACAGAACATCTCACAGCTGCGCTTCAACACGCCATATGCTTTTCAGGGCTTATTTATTCACTCGTTCATATTGATTGCTTTCGACGCCCTCACCTTTACTACAAAACCACAGACGAACTCACGAATCAAAATCCCTCAACATGCTTCCTAATGTTGTGCCAATCGCATAAAACCCTCGTTCTGTAGACCACTGAGGCGTTGGAGTCCCGCTGCACAGCACGCCCAGGATTTAGGAGGTAGCCTTTGAAAATCAGTTGTTGTTACTAGGCTGTGATAAGCACAAACACGCTCTCAAGACCAAGAAGAGTCCTTGCGTTTCTTGTAAATTCTACACACAGTTTGTGGGTCTAATGTTATGTAATTGTGATTTGTCATGGTCTCCAGGTGCTCTGCCTGATCTGAAAAGGAAGGGGGCTGGGAGGGCTTAGTTAGTGGGATTGAGAGGGAAAAGCACACGAGAGCTTTGATGTGCTGTTGGTAGCTTCAGTTTGGAAACAACAGTCACTGTGTGCTGGTTTGTTTTTAGTTGGCGAACATTATGTGGTGTTTGGTGGATGAGTGCATATGGGTTATTTGTGTGCAGTAGGTTTAGTTTCCTGTTGGGTGTCATGGAGTGTGTGCAGTTCGTGGTAGTTTTCAGCTTTTGCTGCAGTAGAGGTTTGAGTGTGTTTGGTCAGTGTTTGAGGACGAGTATGTAGGAGCTTTTAGTAAGGTTAGTGGAAATGTGTCTGTGCCCTTATGTGCCATGATTATGTTTGTCGAGTTCATAACATTCTATGGTGGTTTGTGGAAGAATGTTTTATTTTGTTGGGTGGTCATGTTTCGGTTCATCAGGTTTCTGGTGTTTTGGTGTTTTCATTGTGATGTGCAGGCATTTTCCTTTGTTAAATTTTCCTATTTAGCTCGATCAGTTAAAGAGCCATTTTCTGAAATTCAGGTGGTCTTCTCTTGTTCGTATTACCTTTGGGAGTGAGTTCCAAAGTTTTGCAGTGATGCAGGAGAATGTTGCTCCCCCAAATGTCTGCTTTTACTATTCGTTAGGTTCAAGGCGATTGTCGTTGCTGGACCTTAGTGTTCGATTTTGTTTGCTCTAATTTATTGAGCATATGCCCACTTCTTTGCACAGTTCTGCAGGGCAATCAATAACATGCATTTGGCAATGCCATCAGTTTGGGCTTTGCATAGGCAAAGCAAAGGCACTTGCCAGGCACTAGCTTAGTGGTATTAAATGCCCATTAATTGTAGCAGGTGCAAAAGGGCATGAGCACCTGGGCATCTAATATCAGTGCCTGGAAAATGCCTAATATTTATACCTGGGCCAAAACAGTTGGTTTGCCAATGCTTGTTTTTAACAGGACTTCAGTGAAGGACACGCATAGTGCTTATAAAATGAGTAGCTCAAGGCAGACCAGGTTAAGACATTTTTATTACACCAGTAGCAGGTTTACAACTCCAATTAAGTCATTAACCATCAGAAGACTGCTTTGAGAAAACACTGGCAGGCACTTTGAGTGAAAAATGTGATGTTAAGGCTTGAATAAAGCAAGCTCAAAGAGTTCTAATGAGGAGGTGTTTTGGGAAGGTAGGGGCAGGAACTGGATGGGAATGGCTGCATGGCCATGGCCAGTAGATGAGTGGGCAAATAACCAAACAACACCCAAAAGCTTTGCATCCCCCATGAGATGCCATTTCTCCATATACTGTAATGCAAGAGTTTCGGGTTACAGGTGGCACTAAAGCACCACCTAATAGCCAAACTAAAATCATTATAGATGGGGGAAAACAGAGCTAAAAGTCCTACAAAACTCTAAGGACAAAAGGGCCACAATGGTCTAAGTATGCATATCTTTTATAGTGTTGAGTTGAAATTATTGACATTATTTAAGTTCAGAATAAGGTTATGAAACAAAAAGGTCTACATTAGGCTAATATAGAGTATAGCAAGTTAAGATGTTGCCTTTCCGAACGGATTTGGCCACGTACAAATATTTCAATGTTCATTTTTATTAGAGCCCATTATTCGATCATCTGTAATGCTTTTGCTGTAAATCCATTCATGATAAAATACATGAAGAAAATAAATTAAACGTTTGTAATGGCCTCCTCTCTTTCCCCTAATCAGTTGCCTTCATGCCCTCCTCCCTTCCCCCTAATCAAGTGCCTTCATGTCCTCCTCCCTTTCCCCTAATCAGGTGCCTTCATGTCCTCCTCCCTTCCCCCTAATCAGGTGCCTTCATGCCCTCCTCCCTGCCCCCTAATCAGGTGTCTTCATTCCCTCCTCTCTTCCCCCTAATCAGGTGCATTCATGCCCTCCTCCCTTCCCCCTAATCAGGTGCCTTCATGCCCTCCTCCTTTCCCCCTAATCAGGTGCCTTCATGCCCTCCTCCTTTCCCCCTAATCAGGTGCCTTCATGCCCTCCTCCCTTCCATCTAATCAGGTGTCTTCATGCCCTCCTCCCTTCCCCCTAATCAGGTGCCTTCATGCCCTCCTCCTTTCCCCCTAATCAGGTGCCTTCATGCCCTCCTCCCTTCCCCCTAATCAGGTGCCTTCATGCCCTCCTCCCTTCCATCTAATCATGTGCCTTCATGTCCTCCTCCCTTCCCCCTAATCAGGTGCCTTCATGCCCTCCTCCTTTCCCCCTAATCAGGTGCCTTCATGCCCTCCTCCCTTCCCCCTAATCAGGTGCTTTCATGCCCTCCTCCCTTCCCCCTAATCAGGTGCATTCATGCCCTCCTCCCTTCCCCCTAATCAGGAGGTGTCTTCATGCCCTCCTCCCTTCCCCCTAATCAGGTGACTTCATGCCCTTCTCCCTTCCATCTAATCAGGTGTCTTCATGCCCGCCTCCCTTCCCCCTAATCAGGTGCCTTCATGCCCTCCTCCTTTCCCCCTAATTAGGTTCCTTCATGCCCTCCTCCCTTCCATCTAATCAGGTGTCTTCATGCCCTCCTCCCTTCCCCCTTAATCAGGTGCCTTCATGCCCTCCTCCTTTCCCCCTAATCAGGTACCTTCATGCCCTCCTCCCTTCCCCCAATCAGGTGCCTTCATGCCCTCCTCCCTTCCATCTAATCATGTGCCTTCATGTCCTCCTCCCTTCCCCCTAATCAGGTGCCTTCATGTCCTCCTCCTTTCCCCCTAATCAGGTGCCTTCATGCCCTCCTCCCTTCCCCCTAATCAGGTGCCTTCATGCCCTCCTCCCTTCCCCCTAATCAGGTGCATTCATGCCCTCCTCCCTTCCCCCTAATCAGGAGGTGTCTTCTTGCCCCCCTCCCTTCCCCCTAATCAGGTGCCTTCATGCCCTTCTCCCTTCCATCTAATCAGGTGTCTTCATGCCCGCCTCCCTTCCCCCTAATCAGGTGCCTTCATGCCCTCCTCCTTTCCCCCTAATTAGGTGCCTTCATGCCCTCCTCCCTTCCCCCTAATCAGGTGCATTCATGCCCTCCTCGCTTCCCCCTAATCAGGAGGTGTCTTCATGCCTTCCTCCCTTCCCCCTAATCAGGTGCCTTCATGCCCTTATCCCTTCCATCTAATCAGGTGTCTTCATGCCCTCCTCCCTTCCCCCTAATCAGGTGCCTTCATGCCCTCCTCCTTTCCCCCTAATCAGTTGCCTTCATGCCCTCCTCCCTTCCCCCTAATCAGGTGCCTTCATGCCCTCCTCCTTTCCCCCTAATCAGGTGCCTTCATGCCCTCCTCCCTTCCCCCTAATCAGGTGCATTCATGCCCTCCCACCTTCCCCCTAATCAGGTGCCTTCATGCCCTCCCACCTTCCCCCTAATCAGGTGCCTTCATGCCCTCCTCCCTTCCCCCTAATCAGGTGCATTCATGCCCTCCTCCCTTCCCCCTAATCAGGTGCCTTCATGCCCTCCTCCCTTCCCCCTAATCAGGTGCATTCATGCCCTCCTCCTTTACCCCTAATCAGGTGCCTTCATGCCCTCCCACCTTCCCCCTAATCAGGTGCCTTCATGTCCTCCTCCCTTCCCCCTAATCAGGTGCATTCATGCCCTCCTCCTTTCCCCCTAATCAGGTGACTTCATTCCCTCCCACCTTCCCCCTAACCAGGTGTTGTCATGCCCTCCTCCCTTCCCCCTAATCAGGTGCATTCATGCCCTCCTCCTTTCCGCCTAATCAGGTGCCTTCATGCCCTCCTCCCTTCCCCCTAATCAGGTGCACTCATACCCATATACCCTGAAGCTCTGCTTTTCGACTGCTCAGCATGCATCCTAACTGTTTGAACACCACCCCATCCGTGCCCCCTTGTGACTGTCCTTTTTTAATATAATGGTTTTGTAGCCCTCCTCCCTTCCCCATAATCAGGTGCATGCATGCCCTCCTCCCTTCCCCTAATCAGGTGCCTTCATGCCCTCCTCCCTTCCCCCTAATCAGGTGCATGCATGCCCTCCTCCCTTCCCCCTAATCAGGTGCCTTCATGCCCTCCTCCCTTCCCCCTAATCAGGTGCCTTCATGCCCTCCTCCCTTCCCCCTAATCAGGTGCCTTCATGCCCTCCTCCCTTCCCCCTAATCAGGTGTCGTCATGCCCTCCTCCCTTCCCCCTAATCAGGTGCCTTCATGCCCTCCTCCCTTCCCCTAAACAGGTGCCTTCATGCACTCCTACCTTCCCCCTAATCAGGTGTCATCATGCCCTCCCACCTTCCCCCTAATCAGGTGCATTCATGCCCTCCCACCTTCCCCCTAATCAGGTGTCTTCATGCCCTCCTCCCTTCCCCCTAATCATGTGTCTTCATGCCCTCCTACCTTCCCCCTAATCAGATGCCGTCACGCCCTCCTCCCTTCCCCCTAATCAGGTGCCTTCATGTCCTCCTCCCTTCCCCCTAATCAGGTGCATTCATGCCCTCCTGCCTTCCACCTAATCAGATGCCTTCATGTCCTCCTCCTTTCCCCCTAATCAGGTGCATTCATGCCCTCCCACCTTCCCCCTAATCAGGTGTCTTCATGCCCTCCTCCCTTCCCCCTAATCAGGTGTCTTCATGCCCTCCTCCCTTCCCCTAATCAGGTGTCTTCATGCCCTCCTCCCTTCCCCTTAATCAGGTGCCTTCATGCCCTCCTCCCTTCCCCCTAATCAGGTGCATTCATGCCCTCCTCCCTTCCCCCTAATCAGGTGTCTTCATGCCTTCCTCCCTTCCCCCTAATCAGGTGCCTTCATGCCCTCCCACCTTCCCCCTAATCAGGTGCATTTATGCCCCCCTCCCTTCCCCCTAATCAGGTGCATTCATGCCCTCCTCCCTTCCCCCTAATCAGGTGCCTTCATGCCCTCCTCCCTTCCCCCTAATCAGGTGCCTTCATGCCCCCCTTCCTTCCCCCTAATCAGGTGCCTTCATGCCCTCCCAACCTTCCCCCTAATCAGGGGCCTTGATGCTCACCCCCACCACAACCTGAGTATCTCAGTCACACGGGGACGCTACAACTCCGAGATTACAGGTGGTAGTTCAGCTGCCTTTCTTCATACCCTGGATGCTGAAGCTTATTACGAGCTTGATGGAATGGGCAGTGGTACTTCTGCCAAAGTTGTTACCACTACGTTACCACCTTGGAATTAGAGGTAAATCCCCCAGATTCTGATTTGATGTTATTCCCCATCATGGACCCCTAACGGGTATGAAAAAATTACCACTAGGGGTAATTGCTCCATTTTGTGGTGCAAAGTCAGGGAAATACCCCTAGCCTAGTGAAGTGAGGATAATGCCAAGGGAGATTTCCCCCCACTTCTCCTTCAAACTCAGAATATGGCAGTGCATTAAAAGGAACAGTAATTATGTTACCACCACAGTTTTACAGCACTTCTATAATATTGGCCCTGTTGACGCTGTAGTATACGTTTAATGCTGCATTATAAATAACATCTGGGAATCCTTTGACTACGTCATTCAAATTTAAGTTGCGTTTAAGCTGGCACTCTACTCCTACTCCTAGGAGCAAAGCAGAAGTCAGATGAACCAAGTGATCAACTGCACTGGGCCTGTGTTGAGAGGATAATGTTTCAATGGTGATGCCTGCTGCATGTGCCTAGGTGGGGGCCCACACCCCAAGGACCACAAAATGTTGAACTGGGTAAAAGAAGTGACCTGAGGCAACTTTTGGGTTGTGGCAATCTTAATAGGTGATAACAGTGATTTATGGAGTATTTAATGCTGGAGTAAACAACACATTTATAATTATAATTGGTTATTTATAACGCACTTAATACCCAGAGGTTTCTAAGCGCGGACCGGGAGATCAAATCTGTGTTGTGCCGCATCGTCTTGCTTCCTGGGCGAGAACGTTGCCCCTGAGCTATCCTCCCGAAACCATTCCATTTTTGTTCTGCAAAAGGGCTAGACTAGCCTTAGATAGTGCAATTTGCAACTATTGAAAGATTCGTAGCATAATAGAGAAAGAGGCAACACGTGTTTCGACCACATGAAGGGTCTTTGTCAAGGTAATCGGGGGTGACCTATATGGTCCACCCCAAGGCTCAGTCCTTCCACGAGGGGACCGGATAATGATTTAGATAGGGGACAGTGGAAGGTCAGTTTGGTTCACTGATTATTGATGAAATGTGCCCTTTGTCAAGTACGCTAAAAGAAGCAATCTCTGTGATAGTATCCATTATGAGGCAGCATGTAGGTGCTGTAGGAGCCTGAGCAATTAGGCTCCCATGGAGTCGGTGCGTGGCTGTGTGAAGCGGATACGCTGCAGGATTTTTTGGCATTCAGCGGGAACTCTACTCCTAGTGTTCCTAGATCTGACAGCCTTTCCTCTGCCATTATAATCATAGGTAAATCATAGTTTTAGTGCTGATGAGCTCCTGTCTCAAGATTCCCCTCTGAGTGATAACACATATCTGATTTTAAGCAGGCGGTACAGATCAAAATAGGGGCAGCATGACAGTAGAGAACCTTTGTAAACTGGCACATTTAGTTTATCGCAAAGGCATCAGGAACATTCTTTCTTTGTATAGTTACAAGCGTTTGCAGCAATTAATTTATTTCCGCAATTATGAAGTCCGCATGAGTCATATAAAGCCACTAGCTGGCCTGTATGTTTGACTATTTTCAGATCATTTTTAATGTTTGTTTAATCAGTGGACAGCACACAAAATTAAACAATGTTTTGGTGCTCAAAGAAGGACCAGACCATTGATTTTAATCTGAGAGTCGTCCTTTCTAAGAACAAACAACAGTTTAAGAGACAAAATGGTGTGTATTCTCAGGAAAAAAGCAATTAAAAAATGATTTTTTTTTAAAAAATGGTACCAGCATTGCTAAGTGGCCCTTTATAACATTGTTTAGTATTCGTTTCTAAGGATCACTTCATGTATGTATTGTAGTCGCAACAGGAGCCTTGCACTTACCTTAATGAGAAAGTCACATTACTCAAATTAGAACAACCAAATACATTTGTTCTGATAGAAGGTTATCATTCCAAGTTTGACAGTCTGGTACAATGATTGTGTACTCTATTAATAATAATACTCCATGAATAAGGGCAAGAGCACACATAGGACAGACAAGAGTTCCTGGCTGCTCTGCATACAAAGAGCATTTTGTAACACAAGAAAGACCACATATCTTTTTATTTGACAAACACATCTGTGAATAGAGGGTTGTATGTTTGAACCACTAAGTTTATAATGCACGCTGGGCTTGTTGCTCATTTAATTTTCCTCACACGCACTCTAATATCAAAACGTTTGTAACCATGACTCATGTATACTCGTTCAGGCAGCCTCGGGATGTAGATGTGAGGGACAAGGATAGCCACGCGTGCTGTTCCTTTGGGGGTCATGGAGGACAGTTGTCCCTACATTTTAGAACAGGGGGGCTGAGAGTGGAAGGTAGGCTGTGTACATGCCCAGCTCCTGGAGCAGAGGCATCCTTTGATAATTGTATATATAGTTTTGGACTTAATGTATTATAACTGATAACAAATTTAATTTGGGATTTAAATATTGGATTGGATTGCTTCCATTACCTGTAGTGTGCCCTAAAAAAGTCAGTTTTTACGTAAGGGGCCATATTGCATAAAACTTAAATGTTGATATGAGAAGCACCGTACTGAGGAATAATTACTGTGTATAACCATATATCGTATTGTAAACTGAAACAATACATTTGTCTGTATATTTATTGACTTAAGGTACTTATTGTAGAAAGTATTAACACTTTCTATTTACACATAAAAAATCAAACTCTTTGGCTGAAAATTATTGATTTTTTTGCCAATTGTATTGGAACAAGTGTGCCCTTGTTTGCCCCTCGTTTTGTTTCGTGGGACAGTGTATTGTACTAATTTTGAATCTGGCAGCATCGATCTTACAAGGAGAGTTAAGGACTCGATCAATTAAATTTAGTTTTACTATAATTTATTTATATATTGATAAGTTGTGTTCAGTTCATAAAACTTTTACAACTTTACATACATTCATATCAGTTACATATTGACTCATTATACAATACTGATACGATATTCATTCATACTCAATACAAAAATCCAATACATACATTACATGGCCACGGTAGTGGCCATGTAGTTATGGTTAAGTTGCTGTTTCCATAGGAAGAGCACTTTTTGGGTGGCTTATAACTTCGCTCTCCCTGGACGGATCCTCACCAAACTTTGCAAAAAAAGTATTTGGGTCACTCTGAATTTTGGTGAGGATTCGTCCAGGGGGGGGGGGCAAAGTTATAGGGGGGTCCCAAAACTTTTTTTTTTCCCATAGACTGAATGGGAAATTTTTTTTGCTCGCGCCTACAGCCCAAACCGCTGGACGGATTTCCACCAAATTTGGACCAGGAGCAGCGGCTTGGTCCCGAAAGCGTGCTTTTGTTCATTTGGTGAAAATCCGTCCAGTAGTTTTTTTAAAAATGACCAAAAAGTAGGTAAAAAAAAATTACTGATATCTGTGTTCGGTTCGCGGACACACTTCCCTGTTCGCTCCGCGGACAGTGTCCTGATTAGCCAATCGTCTTGCGTGATGTTCGCGGACATGCAACGTGTTCGCTGATTGGACGGCGTGAAGCGCATCAGATTTTTCGGTAGCGCACGCCATCTTGACTTCGCGGACGTCCGCGGACAGCGTGGTGAAACTTTGTTCAAAATGTGTATTTAGTAGAGTGTGTTGGTGTGTAGGAGTGTTTGGGGAGGGTGGGAGTGTATGAGATAGGATGAAAGTTGTGTTTTTTATGTGTTAGACGTTCTTTTTGTGTTCGATTTGTTTGCGGACGTCACGGGTGTTCTGAAATGTTCTAAATAAACTGACTGGGGGGTGTTCTAAGTACTCAATATGTGTCCGTTTTGTTCGCAAGCAAAGTGAAACTGTTCTAAGAACACTCGCGGTGTCCGGGGAGTGTTCGTAGGGGGTGTCCTGAGGACGCTGTCCGTATTGTTCTCTGTCAAGTTGAATGTGTTCTAAGAACACCCGCGGTGTCCTGAAATGTTCGCAAATAAACAAAATGGGGGTGTTCTGAAGACGTTTTTGAGAACACTCCCGGTGTCCTGAAATGTTCGTAGTGGGTGTCCTGAGGACGCTGTCCGTATTGTTCTCTGTCAAGTTGAATGTGTTCTAAGAACACCCGCGGTGTCCTGAAATGTTCGCAAATAAACAAAATGGGGGTGTTCTGAAGACGCTTCTAAGAACACTCGCGGTGTTCGGGGAGTGTTCGTAGGAGGTGTCCTGAGGACGCTGTCCGTATTGTTCTCTGTCAAGTTGAATGTGTCCTAAGAACACTCGCGGTGTCCTGAAATGTTCGCAAATAAACAAAATGGGGGTGTTCTGAAGACGCTTCTTAGAACACTCGCGGTGTCCGGGGAGTGTTCGTAGGGGGTGTCCTGAGGACGCTGTCCGTATTGTTCTCTGTCAAGTTGAATGTGTCCTAAGAACACTCGCGGTGTCCTGAAATGTTCGCAAATAAACAAGATGGTGGTGTTCTGAAGACGCTTCTAAGAACACTCGCGGTGTCCGGGGAGTGTTCGTAGGGGGTGTCCTGAGGACGCTGTCCGTATTGTTCTCTGTCAAGTTGAATGTGTCCTAAGAACACTCTTGGTGTCCTGAAATGTTCGCAAATAAACAAGATGGTGGTGTTCTGAAGAAGCTTCTAAGAACACTCCCGGTGTCCTGGAATGTTCGTAGGGGGTGTCCTGAGGACGCTGTCCGTATTGTTCTCTGTCAAGTTGAATGTGTCCTAAGAACACTCGCGGTGTCCTGAAATTTTCGCAAATAAACAAGATGGTGGTGTTCTGAAGACGCTTCTAAGAACACTTGCGGTGTCCGGGTGTGTTCGTAGGGGGTGCCCTGAGTACGCTGTCCGTATTGTTCTCTGTCAAGTTGAATGTGTTCTAAGAACACCCGCGGTGTCCTGAAATGTTTGCAAATAAACAAAATGGGGGGGTTCTGAAGACGTTTTTGAGAACACTCCCGGTGTCCTGGAATGTTCGTAGGGGGTGTCCTTAGGACGCTGTCCGTATTGTTCGTTGTTAAGTTGAAAGTGTTCTAAGAACTATCGCGTTGTTCTGAAATGTTCGTAGGGGGTGTCCTGAAAACGGTGTCCGTATTGTTCGCTGGCAAGTTCAAAGTGTTCTAAGAACACTCACATTGTTCGCGGACATTAAAAGTTTCCCATAGATCATAGTTGAAATGTTTGACTCTATGGATGTGATATGCTGCGGTGGTTGTTGCCAGGGCATAGAGTCTTGGGTGCATGGCCATTTGGCCATGCACCCAAGACTGTATGCCCTGGCAACAACCACCGCAGCATATCACATTCATATTTGCTTATAACTTTGGGTGAAAAACAAATGTATGGTTCTCTGTCAAGTTGAATGTGTCCTAAGAACACTCGCGGTGTCCTGAAATGTTCACAAATAAACAAGATGGTGGTGTTCTGAAGACGCTTCTAAGAACACTCGCGGTGTCCGGGGAGTGTTCGTAGGGGGTGTCCTGAGGACGCTGTCCATATTGTTCTCTGTCAAGTTGAATGTGTTCTAAGAACACCCGCGGTGTCCTGAAATGTTTGCAAATAAACAAAATGGGGGTGTTCTGAAGACGCTTCTAAGAACACTAGCGGTGTCCGGGGAGTGTTCGTAGGGGGTGTCCTGAGGACGCTGTCCGTATTGTTCTCTGTCAAGTTGAATGTGTCCTAAGAACACTGGCGGTGTCCTGAAATGTTCGCAAATAAACAAGATGGTGGTGTTCTGAAGAAGCTTCTAAGAACACTCCCGGTGTCCTGGAATGTTCGTAGGGGGTGTCCTGAGGACGCTGTCCGTATTGTTCTCTGTCAAGTTGAATGTGTCCTAAGAACACTCGCGGTGTCCTGAAATGTTCGCAAATAAACAAGATAGTGGTGTTCTGAAGACGCTTCTAAGAACACTCGCGGTGTCCGGGGAGTGTTCGTAGGGGGTGTCCTGAGGGCGCTGTCCGTATTGTTCTCTGTCAAGTTGAATGTGTTCTAAGAACACCCGTGGTGTCCTGAAATGTTCGCAAATAAACAAAATGGGGGTGTTCTGAAGACGTTTTTGAGAACACTCCCGGTGTCCTGGAATGTTCGTAGGGGGTGTCCTTAGGACGCTGTCCGTATTGTTCGTTGTTAAGTTGAAAGTGTTCTAAGAACTATCGCGTTGTTCTGAAATGTTCGTAGGGGGTGTCCTGAAAACGGTGTCCGTATTGTTCGCTGGCAAGTTCAAAGTGTTCTAAGAACACTCACATTGTTCGCGGACATTAAAAGTTTCCCATAGATCATAGTTGAAATGTTTGACTCTATGGATGTGATATGCTGCGGTGGTTGTTGCCAGGGCATAGAGTCTTGGGTGCATGGCCATTTGGCCATGCACCCAAGACTGTATGCCCTGGCAACAACCACCGCAGCATATCACATTCATATTTGCTTATAACTTTGGGTGAAAAACAAATGTATGGTTCTCTGTCAAGTTGAATGTGTCCTAAGAACACTCGCGGTGTCCTGAAATGTTCGCAAATAAACAAGATGGTGGTGTTCTGAAGACGCTTCTAAGAACACTCGCGGTGTCCGGGAGTGTTCGTAGGGGGTGTCCTGAGGACGCTGTCCGTATTGTTCTCTGTCAAGTTGAATGTGTTCTAAGAACACTCGCGTTGTCCTGAAATGTTCGCAAATAAACAAGATGGTGGTGTTCTGAAGAAGCTTCTAAGAACACTCCCGGTGTCCTGGAATGTTCGTAGGGGGTGTCCTGAGGACGCTGTCCGTATTGTTCTCTGTCAAGTTGAATGTGTCCTAAGAACACTCGCGGTGTCCTGAAATGTTCGCAAATAAACAAGATGGTGGTGTTCTGAAGACGCTTCTAAGAACACTCGCGGTGTCCGGGGAGTGTTCGTAGGGGGTGTCCTGAGGACGCTGTCCGTATTGTTCTCTGTCAAGTTGAATGTGTCCTAAGAACACTCGCGGTGTCCTGAAATGTTCGCAAATAAACAAGATAGTGGTGTTCTGAAGACGCTTCTAAGAACACTCGCGGTGTCCGGGGAGTGTTCGTAGGGGGTGTCCTGAGGGCGCTGTCCGTATTGTTCTCTGTCAAGTTGAATGTGTTCTAAGAACACCCGTGGTGTCCTGAAATGTTCGCAAATAAACAAAATGGGGGTGTTCTGAAGACGTTTTTGAGAACACTCCCGGTGTCCTGGAATGTTCGTAGAGGGTGTCCTTAGGACGCTGTCCGTATTGTTCGTTGTTAAGTTGAAAGTGTTCTAAGAACTATCGCGTTGTTCTGAAATGTTCGTAGGGGGTGTCCTGAAAACGGTGTCCGTATTGTTCGCTGGCAAGTTCAAAGTGTTCTAAGAACACTCACATTGTTCGCGGACATTAAAAGTTTCCCATAGATCATAGTTGAAATGTTTGACTCTATGGATGTGATATGCTGCGGTGGTTGTTGCCAGGGCATAGAGTCTTGGGTGCATGGCCATTTGGCCATGCACCCAAGACTGTATGCCCTGGCAACAACCACCGCAGCATATCACATTCATATTTGCTTATAACTTTGGGTGAAAAACAAATGTATGGTTCTCTGTCAAGTTGAATGTGTCCTAAGAACACTCGCGGTGTCCTGAAATGTTCGCAAATAAACAAGATGGTGGTGTTCTGAAGACGCTTCTAAGAACACTCGCGGTGTCCGGGAGTGTTCGTAGGGGGTGTCCTGAGGACGCTGTCCGTATTGTTCTCTGTCAAGTTGAATGTGTTCTAAGAACACTCGCGTTGTCCTGAAATGTTCGCAAATAAACAAGATGGTGGTGTTCTGAAGAAGCTTCTAAGAACACTCCCGGTGTCCTGGAATGTTCGTAGGGGGTGTCCTGAGGACGCTGTCCGTATTGTTCTCTGTCAAGTTGAATGTGTCCTAAGAACACTCGCGGTGTCCTGAAATGTTCGCAAATAAACAAGATGGTGGTGTTCTGAAGACGCTTCTAAGAACACTCGCGGTGTCCGGGGAGTGTTCGTAGGGGGTGTCCTGAGGACGCTGTCCGTATTGTTCTCTGTCAAGTTGAATGTGTTCTAAGAACACCCGCGGTGTCCTGAAATGTTTGCAAATAAACAAAATGGGGGTGTTCTGAAGACGTTTTTGAGAACACTCCCGGTGTCCTGGAATGTTCGTAGGTGGTGTCCTTAGGACGCTGTCCGTATTGTTCGTTGTTAAGTTGAAAGTGTTCTAAGAACTATCGCGTTGTTCTGAAATGTTCTTAGGGGGTGTCCTGAAAATGGTGTCCGTATTGTTCGCTGGCAAGTTCAAAGTGTTCTAAGAACACTCACATTGTTCGCGGACATTAAAAGTTTCCCATAGATCATATTTGAAATGTTTGACTCTATGGATGTGATATGCTGTGATGGTTGTTGCCAGGGCATAGAGTCTTGGGTGCATGGCCATTTGGCCATGCACCCAAGACTGTATGCCCTGGCAACAACCACCAGGGCATAGAGTCTTGGGTGCATGGCCATTTGGCCATGCACCCAAGACTGTATGCCCTGGCAACAACCACCGCAGCATATCACATTCATATTTGCTTATAACTTTGGGTGAAAAACAAATGTATGGTTCTCTGTCAAGTTGAATGTGTCCTAAGAACACTCGCGGTGTCCTGAAATGTTCGCAAATAAACAAGATGGTGGTGTTCTGAAGACGCTTCTAAGAACACTCGCGGTGTCCGGGGAGTGTTCGTAGGGCGTGTCCTGAGGACGCTGTCCATATTGTTCTCTGTCAAGTTGAATGTGTCCTAAGAACACTCGCGGTGTCCTGAAATGTTCGCAAATAAACAAGATGGTGGTGTTCTGAAGAAGCTTCTAAGAACACTCCCGGTGTCCTGGAATGTTCGTAGGGGGTGTCCTGAGGACGCTGTCCGTATTGTTCTCTGTCAAGTTGAATGTGTCCTAAGAACACTCGCGGTGTCCTGAAATGTTCGCAAATAAACAAGATGGTGGTGTTCTGAAGACGCTTCTAAGAACACTCGCGGTGTCCGGGGAGTGTTCGTAGGGGGTGTCCTGAGGACGCTGTCTGTATTGTTCTCTGTCAAGTTGAATGTGTTCGAAGAACACCCGCAGTGTCCTGAAATGTTTGCAAATAAACAAAATGGGGGTGTTCTGAAGACGTTTTTGAGAACACTCCCGGTGTCCTGGAATGTTCGTAGGGGGTGTCCTCAGGACGCTGTCCGTATTGTTCATTGTTAAGTTGAAAGTGTTCTAAGAACTATCGCGTTGTTCTGAAATGTTCGTAGGGGGTGTCCTGAAAACGGTGTCCGTATTGTTCGCTGGCAAGTTCAAAGTGTTCTAAGAACACTCACATTGTTCGCGGACATTAAAAGTTTCCCATAGATCATAGTGGAAATGTTTGACTCTATGGATGTGATATGCTGCGGTGGTTGTTGCCAGGGCATAGAGTCTTGGGTGCATGGCCATTTGGCCATGCACCCAAGACTGTATGCCCTGGCAACAACCACCGCAGCATATCACATTCATATTTGCTTATAACTTTGGGTGAAAAACAAATGTATAAGGAACAAAGGTATTAGATACTATGGATGTGATATGCTGCTATGGTTGTCCTTATTATTGTATACTTACTGTTTGGTCTAGTAATGGGAGTCCATGTTTTTCTTCTTCATTTCTGTGATAAAAGAAAATAGCATGTTAGAATTAGTATTTTGTAATGACTTATTACATTGTATAAGCAATATACTTTTATTTTTTTTCGACCCTCATATTTAGTAGAGTACAAATCAGAGTACTGTGCAATTTTCTCAGTTTCTGTATTTGTTGCTAAAATCATTGGGTCTGTGGGAGAAAAAAAATCCATGTTGGATTAAAAGAAAAAACCTTTTTCTGTTATGCTACAGTTTATTTGTTTGTTTGTTTTCAGTGTTTACTTGTTGTTTCTGGCTAATGCTTTATACTTTGCTTTGTTGTATTTTTTTTGGAGCAGTAACAGATTCTTCATTTGTTTTGATATTATAAAATTTTGGAGCAGTTAGATACCAATTGGCGTATTCTAACTGTCTATTTTTTTAATATATTTTAGTGGTTTGATTTATCTATTTGGATATTGTTAAATTTTGGGACAGTTAGATACCAATTGGCGTATTCTAACTGTGTATTTTTTGGTCTAATTTAGTGGTATTCATTTATCTGATTAGTTGTTGTAGAATCTTTGAGCAGTTAGATAGCTTTTGGAGTATTCTAACAGTTTATATTTTCTTAACACAAATTTACTTAAAGGTTTAAATACAGTTTATTTATCAAATTTTGGTTTTAAGAACATCAAATAAACGTTTGTAAGATTTGCTGGTAATCTCTGCTTTAGAGTAATGGTACTATCATTACATTCAAACCATCCACATTTCTTTTTTATATATGCCGTGTAGTGCCCTGAATTGGTTGTGGCTCCTGCGTGGTAGATTATACCTATTGTTGTGAAGGTTTTCTTACCAAGTGATATTTGACTATGTGTGAATCCAGTCAGCTTGCAGTTGTTTTTGGTACCATCTGCATTGTAACGTAGAAGCATTAGTATTACGTATTTACTATGTGTTTGTATTACTAACGTGGAGCGATTATCTGAATTGCAGGTAGAGCATAATCTACCATGGTTTGCATTTTGTACAAGTTGCTGAAATGGAATGGATTCACAATTTGGTATTGATATATATATATGAAGCGTTCATTGGGAATTTCTTCTTGTGTCACATTGTTGCACAGATTGCATGTATGTTTCCACATGTATGAAATCTGGAAGATTTCATTTATAGGTATGTTTTTGTTTTCCAGTACTTGTAGTAAGTACATTAATAATTCTTGTGGATCTTCCTGTGAGTTTAAAGTGAATTTCACCATTCCAGCACAGTAGTCCAATTCTTGTCTTATTCCATAAACACTATGGGGCCGATTCATGGAACAAACGTGCGCCGAAAATCTACGCGCAAGTAGGCGCAAGCAGGCGCAAGCAGGCGCAAGCGGAAAAAAACAGGCGCACGCGCACGCGCGCGATTCATGGAAGTCCCTGCGCGTGTTCACCGCGCGATGTGCGCCAAACCCGTGCATGGCGCACAAGTCACTGCAACATCGCGAAAGGCGTGCGCGACGGTGCGCGACGCGCACAGTGAAAGCGCACAACCTCAGCGCACACAGCAGAAAGTGGGCGGGACATGGGGCGTAACGCGCGGAATGGGGAACAACACGCGAAAATAAGGGCGTAACTGGGGATGCACTGCACGGAAGCAGAGGTAACGCCCACACGCACACGAACCACACGTATTCATGGAATGGAATAGGGCAAACCCACGCACAGCCAAAGCCGCGCACAAGCTGAAACACGTCCGCCACACGAAGGCAGGCGGTAGAGTCCCAGCGCATCAAAAAAGTGGCGCCGCGGGAAGTAAAATACGCGATTGAGCGGGGTACGTGTATTCCGGGGGTGCGCGGGAAGTTACACACGCGAATGAGCGGGCTACGTGTATTCCGGGGGTGCGCGGGAAGTGACACACGCGATTGAGCGGGGTACGTGTATTTCGGGGGTGTGCGGGAAGTTCCACACGCGATTTGGCCGGGTACGTGGATATCAGGGGTGCGCGGGAAGTTCCACACGCGATTTGGCCGGGTACGTGGATTTCGGGGGTGCGCGGGAAGTTCCACACGCGATTTGGCCGGGTACGTGTATTTCGGGGGTGCGCGGGAAGTTCCACACGCGATTTGGCCGGGTACGTGGATATCAGGGGTGCGCGGGAAGTTCCACACGCGATTTGGCCGGGTACGTGGATTTCATGGGTGCGCAGGAAGTTCCACACGCGATTGAGCGGGGTACGTGTATTTCGGGGGTGCGCGGGAAGTTCCACACGCGATTTGGCCGGGTACGTGGATATCAGGGGTGCGCGGGAAGTTCCACACGCGATTTGGCCGGGTACGTGGATTTCAGGGGTGCGCGGGAAGTTCCACACGCGATTGAGCGGGGTACGTGTATTTCGGGGGTGCGCGGGAAGTTCCACACGCGATTTGGCCGGGTACGTGGATATCAGGGGTGCGCGGGAAGTTCCACACGCGATTGAGCGGGGTACGTGTATTTCGGGGGTGCGCGGGAAGTTCCACACGCGATTTGGCCGGGTACGTGGATATCAGGGTGCGCGGGAAGTTCCACACGCGATTTGGCCGGGTACGTGGATTTCAGGGGTGCGCGGGAAGTTCCACACGCGATTGAGCGGGGTACGTGTATTTCGGGGGTGCGCGGGAAGTTCCACACGCGATTTGGCCGGGTACGTGGATTTCAGGGGTGCGCGGGAAGTTCCACACGCGATTGAGCGGGGTACGTGTATTTCGGGGGTGCGCGGGAAGTGACACACGCGATTTGGCCGGGTACGTGGATTTCAGGGGTGCGCGGGAAGTTCCACACGCGATTGAGCGGGGTACGTGTATTTCGGGGGTGCGCGGGAAGTTCCACACGCGATTTGGCCGGGTACGTGGATTTCAGGGGTGCGCGGGAAGTTCCACACGCGATTGAGCGGGGTACGTGTATTTCGGGGGTGCGCGGTAAGTGACACACGCGATTTGGCCGGGTACGTGGATTTCAGGGGTGCGCGGGAAGTTCCACACGCGATTGAGCGGGGTACGTGTATTTCGGGGGTGCGCGGGAAGTTCCACACGCGATTCGGCCTGGTACGTGGATATCAGGGGTGCGCGGGAAGTTCCACACGCGATTTGGCCGGGTACGTGGATTTCAGGGGTGCGCGGGAAGTTCCACACGCGATTTGGCCGGGTACGTGGATTTCAGGGGTGCGCGGGAAGTTCCACACGCGATTGAGCGGGGTACGTGTATTTCGGGGGTGCGCGGGAAGTGACACACGCGATTTGGCCGGGTACGTGGATATCAGGGGTGCGCGGGAAGTTCCACACGCGATTGAGCGGGGTACGTGTATTTCGGGGGTGCGCGGGGAGCAGCACACCCTCTACAGTGTACCCTCTACACCCTCCACGGCCCCTGCAGGTGGCTCACACCACAGGGGCCTACCCAGCACATGTCCTGCAGGCACCCCATCCACCATGGCCATGCCCACCAGCCAACCCACATATCAACTAGCACTACTGCCCACCAACGCATGTCCCCCTGCACCCCCAGCCACCAGGGGCAGCCTCCAGCAGGCCCCCACCCATGTCTCCCCCCACCCCCCACCCCCCAGCAGTGCAGGGGCAGCCTCAAACAGGCCCCCACTCATGTCCCCCTGCACCCCCACCCCCTAGCATCCAGGGGCACCCTCCACCAGGCCCCCACTCATGTCTCCCACCCCCCAGCACTGTGGGGCACCTGCCAGCAGGCCCCCACCCATGTCTCCCACCACCCCCACCCCCCCAGCATCCAGGGGCACCCTCCACCAGGCCCCCACTCATGTCTCCCCCCACCCCCACCCCCCAGCAGTGCAGGGGCAGCCTCAAACAGGCCCCCACTCATGTCTCCCACCACCCCCACCCCCCCAGCATCCAGGGGCACCCTCCACCAGGCCCCCACACATGTCTCCCAGCACACCCACCCCCCAGCATCCAGGGGCACCCTCCACCAGGCCCCCACTCATGTCTCCCACCACCCCCACCCCCCCAGCATCCAGGGGCACCCTCCACCAGGCCCCCACTCATGTCTCCCACCACCCCCACCCCCCCAGCATCCAGGGGCACCCTCCACCAGGCCCCCACACATGTCTCCCAGCACCCCCACCCCCTAGCATCCAGGGGCACCCTCCACCAGGCCCCCACTCATGTCTCCCACCACCCCCACCCCCCAGCCACCAGGGGCACCCTCCACCAGGCCCCCACTCATGTCTCCCCCCACCCCCACCCCCCAGCAGTGCAGGGGCAGCCTCAAACAGGCCCCCACTCATGTCCCCCTGCACCCCCACCCCCTAGCATCCAGGGGCACCCTCCACCAGGCCCCCACTCATGTCTCCCACCCCCCAGCACTGTGGGGCACCTGCCAGCAGGCCCCCACCCATGTCTCCCACCACCCCCACCCCCCCAGCATCCAGGGGCACCCTCCACCTGGCACCCACTCATGTCTCCCATCACCCCCACTCCCCAGCAGTGCAGGGCACCCTCCACCAGGCCCCCACTCATGTCTCCCACCACCCCCACCCCCCCAGCATCCAGGGGCACCCTCCACCAGGCCCCCACACATGTCTCCCAGCACACCCACCCCCCCAGCATCCAGGGGCACCCTCCACCAGGCCCCCACACATGTCTCCCAGCACACCCACCCCCCAGCATCCAGGGGCACCCTCCACCAGGCCCCCACTCATGTCTCCCACCACCCCCACCCCCCCAGCATCCAGGGGCACCCTCCACCAGGCCCCCACTCATGTCTCCCACCACCCCCACCCCCCCAGCATCCAGGGGCACCCTCCACCAGGCCCCCACACATGTCTCCCAGCACCCCCACCCCCTAGCATCCAGGGGCACCCTCCACCAGGCCCCCACTCATGTCTCCCACCACCCCCACCCCCCAGCCACCAGGGGCACCCTCCACCAGGCCCCCACTCATGTCTCCCCCCACCCCCACCCCCCAGCAGTGCAGGGGCAGCCTCAAACAGGCCCCCACTCATGTCCCCCTGCACCCCCACCCCCTAGCATCCAGGGGCACCCTCCACCAGGCCCCCACTCATGTCTCCCACCCCCCAGCACTGTGGGGCACCTGCCAGCAGGCCCCCACCCATGTCTCCCACCACCCCCACCCCCCCAGCATCCAGGGGCACCCTCCACCTGGCACCCACTCATGTCTCCCATCACCCCCACTCCCCAGCAGTGCAGGGGCACCCTCCACCAGGCCCCCACTCATGTCTCCCACCACCCCCACCCCCCAGCCACCAGGGGCACCCTCCACCAGGCCCCCACTCATGTCTCCCCCCACCCCCACCCCCCAGCAGTGCAGGGGCAGCCTCAAACAGGCCCCCACTCATGTCCCCCTGCACCCCCACCCCCTAGCATCCAGGGGCACCCTCCACCAGGCCCCCACTCATGTCTCCCACCCCCCAGCACTGTGGGGCACCTGCCAGCAGGCCCCCACCCATGTCCAACTCATGTTCCCCACCCAACATGTCATCACAGTCCAGATCCCTGGTCTCTATGGTCAGCCCCCAAATGCAAAACACCCACCCGAGTATTGCATCCACCCACTCATAATCTGCAATTACATCACAGAACACCAATTGCAAGTTCCAAAACAAACACATGTCCCTCACATACACCCAATGGGTGTCAGTGAATCTCAAAACACATAACATGAAATGCATGAAAACAATGAGACACCACACATTGAAGTGCAACAAATAAATAATGTATTAAAGGAAAGATGAATAGAAACAAAAATGAAGAAACTGAAATGTGAATGGAAAAAAATGAAAAGAAGCATGTCCGTCCAAAAAAAAGAAAAAATCAAAGAATATAGAAATCCAAAGTAATGTACTACAAAGTCAATGTCCACCAAACAAAATCCAATGTGAAAAAAAAACATAAGCCATTGATCCATGGATAATTCAAAAAAAAAAATATGTACAAGTCCACAACTATGTACAAAGCAAGAAGCCAGGGTCCATCATCCCAACAAAATAAAGGAAAGCTAACTAACTACACTAACTAATAAAAAAAACTATATACAAAAATGTGGCCAATGTCCAAAAGGTCCAAATGAAATAAAAACAAAAATGAAACTTAACACTACCTACATAACTATGTACAAGGGCAGCGGGCTAGTTCCACGGCTCACTTCTGGATGTGCCGGGCCAGGGCATCATCGAACTCCTCCTCTATGTCCCGGAGGCGGTCCACCTCCATGGCCCCGAGGGTCCGCAGGGCCGTCGACGTGTCCACCTCCAAAGCCCTGCGGATTGCCTCGAGGCACTCGACCCGCCTCAGGGCCCTCTGCATGGAGTTCTCCGCCCTGACCATTGAGAGCCGTGCCTCTTCCGCCCGCTGCCGCTCCGCATCTATGGCGTGGCCCAACCGCTGCCACACGGAAGACACTTTTTGTCCTGGGTCCTCCTGCCCTCCGGCCGATGCCTGCCCCTCCGATGTCGAAGGCCCCGAGCCTTCATGGCTCCCACCATGGAGCTGCTGCTGCTGTGCCTCTGCCCCTGCACTGCCTCCTGCTGCCTGCACATCCTCCGCCGGCTGGGGTGCAGTCGTTGACGTGGCCACCCCTGCTGGACGTCCGACTCCCGACTGTGGCAGGGATGCCTCCTCCACCAGCCTGGCCGCACCGTCAGAGGCAGCTCCACAGGGCACCCAGGTGACTGATGGGTGGGAAGATGGCACAGAGGACGACTGGCGCGTAGGGGGTCCAGCTGAGGAGGGGGTCGTGGCAAGCCCCATCAGACGGAGGAATCCGGCCTGGGTGACCTGTCCCAGCAGGCTGACGTGGTCAACGAGCCATTCGAGATGACCTGCAGTCTCTTCATGAAAAGACTGCAGGTCGCCTCGCATGGCCCGTTGACGCAACGCCACTCCAGCCAGGACAGGCTCAACCCGGGCCTGGATAGCCACGTCCGCAGGCAGGGGAAGGCCAGTTGACGTCAGCTCATCCCCTGCCTGAAAACTGGTCTGGACATGGGCATCCCTGCTGGTGCAAGATGATGCAGGGACAGGATCAGAGACAGGATTGCACACAGGCACCTCCGCGGCGGCCTGTGCTGCCTCCTGTCCCTGGTCCTGCACTGCACCACTAGCACCAGTGGGATCCCCACCCCCAGACCCCGTCTCCGGTGCTTGCACGGCCTCCTCCTCCACCAAACCCCCCACCAACCTGGATGACTCTGTGCCATCTTCCCCCGTTGGGCCCTGTGGGGTCCCAGCTGCCCCTTCTGCTGCCGAGGAGTCCAACTGCAACCTCCGCCTCTTGGACCTCCCCCCGGCAGCTGCGGCCTGGGACGCGGCACCGGACTCCTCACTCCCCGACGAGATGACAACCTGGGAGGGGAGCCGGGCCTTGCGTCTCCGGCTGGCGGTCGGATCCCCGCCGCTGTGCTCCACAGCACCTTCTCCGCCCTCTTCATCAGTTGACGCTGCAGACAGGGAGAAACAAAACACAGGCATCAGGGCACTGTACAATGTACACATACACACATGACAGTTGTACATGAGTGGCATTGGCAAACCTCTGACATGTCATCACAATCCCCAACACACATGTCATTACAACTTGCACACACGAGCCATACCACAGCCATGTTGCAACTGCCAACACCATCCATACACATACAACAGCATCAGCAGGCAAAGGTGAGCCAGACATCACATGCAACACAGGAAGTGCACCACACATGTACACACACCACCACACTTGCATGCATGTGTACACCTCTGCTAAGTGTCGCAGTGTTCAGACGGGCATCCATGTCACATCTGCCAATCAGGCTTCCACATACCGCTGTCACATGCATCCATGTTGCATCACTGTTGCACCCTTGTCAAATACACACACATGCACATGTACACAGCGCTGATACAATCAGCTGAAAACAACATACATGCGTGACATCACGGACATGTCTACTCACATACACATTCATACAGACTTGTGTGCCCACACAACTGCATTTGGCATGCAAGCCCACACACACAGGCACCATCCATGTCTCACACATTACAGCCCTCGCATGTGTCAGCCCCACGGCCCTGTACACCCGCACCCATATTCGACCCCATACAAACAGATGTGCAACCTGCACACTACTGAACAATCACCACACGCACTGCTCACAATCAGGATGCATGTACACTCACCGCTCGACTCCAGACGGGTCTGCCTCTCAAGGACCTGGACGTGGAGCGCTGGGGATATGTGTTCCAGGACCCTCATCTGTTCTTCCGACAAGTGGCCCCGGCGCCCCTTGGCATCCGCTGCCTTCAAGAGGCGCCGGGCCTTGGTCAGGGTCCTGGACCTGAAGTCCTCCCAGCGCTTCTTGACATGTTGGAAGTCGCGGACTGCCACCCCCTCCGCGTTGATGGCAGTCACGATGTCAGTCCAGATCCGAGTCCGTCCTTCCTTGTCGGCGCGGCAACTTCCGAAGAGGGCATCATACTGGCCCAGGACTTGCTCCACCAGGACACCAACTTCGGTGGCACTGAAGCTGGTGCCCCTCTGCCTCTCTGGCCGGGGGTTGTCAGTGGTCACAGATGGAGTTGGCCCCGACATGACAACCCCAGAGGCAGGAGTGGGTGGGCAACTGGGTCCTGGGGCTGGGCTGTGGAGCGATGGAATCCCAGTCGGGAGTCTTTGGTTCCAGCAGGGGTGGTCACACCAACAGCACCCCTGGCTGATGTGCAGGCAGCAAATGGCAGGGCACGTGGGCAGCAGGCAGTCAGGCAGCAGCAGATGGCAGGTGGGAGCGTGCTCGGGGCTCTGGGGGGCAGTAGTTCGGCCTTCTGGGCAGGAGCGTGGTCTTCCGTGTGCTTACGCGTGGCCAGCTTGATACGGAGTGATTAGGCACGTGAAAATTCTGCACGTCAGCGTGTAATTCGAGGAAAGGCCCTTAGCGCGTAAGCGCGTCTGCACGCATACGCATTTTCATTGGACCAAAGGCCCTCAGCGCGTGAGCGCGTCTGTGACGTGACGTGCGAGGGAGTATCCCTCATTGCACGTGATGACAGTACACACGTGGATCCCAACCAATCGCGTGTGAAAGTTCACGGGACCCCGAAACACACGTACCCCGGCCAATCGCGTGTGGAACTTCCCGCGCACCCCGAAACACGTACCCAGGCCAATCGCGTGTGGAAATACCCGCGCACCCCGAAACACACGTACCCAGGCCAATCGCGTGTGGAACTTCCCGCGCACCCCGAAACACACGTACCTAGGCCAATCGCGTGTGGAACTACCCGCGCACCCCGAAACACACGTACCCAGGCCAATCGCGTGTACGCCCGCTCCCCTCCGATCACACGCGATGACACCAGAATACGGGAAACCAACGATTCCGCCCACACGGAGGCGTCCCGCGCACAGCATAAAAGTGCGCGCAAACAACAAACGCGTAAATACAGCGACGATGAATGCCCCATTTGTTGCTGCAGTGATTGTGGGACACCGCAGGAGGAGGAGAATAGCCAGGCCACGCATTTTTGCACCACAGACAGGCCTTTTTGGGATGCCTGACGACCAGGTCTACGGCAGGTATAGGTTTCCACCCCATATCATCCTAGACCTGGTCAGGGAGTGGGAAGATGACCTCACATCCCCCACCCTTTGCTCCCAAGCATTGAGCCCCTTGGAGAAGCTGCTCAATGTCTTGCATTTCTTGGCCACTGGGTCGTTTCAGCGGACCACTGCCATAGTGGGGGGGGTCTCACAGGCCACGCAGTCACGCTGCCTACACCAGGTACTGGCAATCATGACAGCGCGCCCCTCAGTCCGCAGGCACATATACATGCCCAGAACACCCGCAGAAAGGCAGGCCGTTGTCCTGGATTTTTTCAGGGTGGCACACTTCCCCAAAGTGCTCGGTGCCATAGATTGCACCCATGTGGCCCTACGTCCACCTAGGGCCACTGAGCACATATACCGAAACCGCAAGCACTGGCATTCCATCAATGTACAGGTGGTATGCGATGCAAAGGGAATCATCACCTCTGTCTATGCAAACTACCCTGGCTCCACCCATGACAGTTTCATATACAGAATGTCCGCCCTGAGCCGGGCCCTGGAAGCTGGGCAGCATGGCGACACATGGCTCCTAGGTGAGTACAAATGCCCTTGCACATGCATGCAAGTCACACACAGACAAATATACCAACCCCAATAATCTGAACAATTATCACCTCCCCAGGGGACAGTGCCTACCCTCTGAGCAACCACATGATGACGCCAATCCGGAACCCCACCACACCACCCCAGGTAAGATACAACGCTGCCCATATTGCAACCAGGGGCATAGTGGAGCGCACATTCGGAGTGCTCAAGTCACGTTTCCGCTCCCTTGACCGCTCTGGTGGGCAACTACTCTATGCACCAGCAGTTGTGTGCAGGATCATTGTGGCAGCATGTGTCCTGCACAATGTTGCAACACGGCAGGGCGTCCCGGTGGACATGGTGGTGCCCCCACATCCCCAACCACAGGCACAGGCGCTGGCCATGGGAGGGGACAGGGCACGTGGCGAGGTAGCCCGGACCCAGCTTGTGGCCACATTTTTCACCTAAACTCCCACCCCTGCGGAGTGCACACAGGCCTGGCACATACCAGGTGACAATCGATGATGACAAAGTGACAGTCAACTGTCACAACCCTACCACCCTGAGATAGTTGCCATGGAAGTGCCACATCGTCTGCATCCCTAGCTACTTAAACACAAGCTATCCTGTGCAACCAAAATGCACACATATGACATGTGACATGACATGAGCCATACACAAGTATTACAAGGCACAATGAGGCAGGGGGGGGGGGGAACAAGGGAACACAGAGAATGGTACTACTAGGCCAGGTGTCATTGTGATTGTGCAAGTGCAGGGGTAGGGGGAAGGGAAAAGTGCAAGGGTGGGGGGGAGTCCAGTACAGGGGAAGTAGGCCAAACAATTATACATAGGTCGCCTGGTGGCAACTGCTAAGGTAAGTGCAGACGAGTGCTGGGAAGGGAGGGCTGTAGGGATAGAGAGACAGTACTGCAGTGCAGGGGTTGCCAGGGTGGCAGTGCAAGTGGACAGTGGCTGGCCCAGGGACCGAGGTTGGTGAGAGTGGCCCAGTTGCAGCTCATGTGCAGTTCCAGTGAATAATTCTGCAAGGGAGAGGCAGAGAGTAAGCAGAAGCAAAGAGGAAGGTCTTGAGGTGCTTCCTGAACTGGAGATGGTTCCCCTCAAGTTCAAGTCAGGAAGTCTGTTTGAGGGGGAGGGCCCTGCTGCGGAGAGAAACCTACCCCCAGCTAGTTGCTCTGAGAAGCGGATGACCTGGACATGCAAGGTGTGCATCACACACACCTGCAAAACAGGCCATGGCCATCACTGTCATGACAGTCAAACCCTCCCAAACATCAACATGACATGGCAAGCAATACCCATACACCCACCCAGTAACGATAAGGTACACATTTCCATGTCCTAAATGTACAGTGGCATCGGACAATGATGCCTGACCCGGAATCCGATGAAATGACAGACCAACAAAATGTCCCACCAAAAATTAGTCGATTCCAAATGCATTACAACAGTCGTAGACGTAACATCACAATGAATGCCTGGCTATATGCACATGATGCATTGCAAAATGAACACCGCAGCTCATGTGTGCAATGTCCTACTCCTGCATCACACTGCTCAGCGCACAGCACAGTGAACAGCCATTGTGTGTGATGCACACCCTGAGCATCACATCTAAGTGACAGACTACATCAAACATCAAATTAGGCATGTACTCGAACCATAATCGGTCACAGAACATGTGCTGGCGGGACACAGTGGCCACCAGAAGGCAAACAGTGTACACGTGGATATGCAAGGGTGGGAGTACATGGAGTGCATCCGAGTGCAAGTGTGTGGTTCTGCAAGGACATGCACTCCACATATGCATGTGCACTCAAGTGACCATCAGTGTTCCCTACACATCACATGTGAACATCCACCATGTGTACACCCCAGCATGTCAAACCACTACTATCCCCTCGCACCTGAAAGGAAAACACAACACATGAACAGGCATTGATCAGCAGAACACAACATGTACATAGGACAACAACATTACAATGTCAGAGTTCCCATCACACTGCAGGGCAACGCAACTATCAACAACAACCCCCCCCCCTCGCAAATGACCATGACCCACTGAACAACTGCACCTGGGTCATGGAGCCTCCAACCCTCATTCCCACCTGGCCACAGGATCACCTTTACCCTTCGTGTCCATCTCCCACCTTGTGTGTAAAGAGATGCCTGAACCCTCAGAATCCACACTCATTTCCAAATTCACATAATCCAAGGCATGAAAAGGAACCCAAACACCCTCCAGTAGATGACTTGACATAGCAGTACGTCTCAAAGGCCAAGTACTACCACAATGATGCAACAACCAAGGTAGCACAGCAAAACAATGTCACGACTGGATGTGAGACATGTGTGGTACATGACATAGGATGATGCACCATGAATGGATGTGTACTGTCACAGATCCCCTGTACAGGCGCTGGAGTCTCATGAAACAACCACCCACACCATGTCCCGGGTGCCTGCAAGGTCAAACTCACACAGGCCCCTGAGATCCTGGTGGGGAAAGAGGTTCAGGGATATGCAGTCTGGACAGGTGTAGACACACTGGATGACTGGAATGCGTGGCAGGTGAGGGGAGCAGGAATGACACATGAAACCAGGGAATGCACGAAAATGTACAACCTGCATGAACACATGCACAATACAAACAAACTTGGACATCATTGTCATGGCCTTCTGTAGTCCAGGCTCAGGAGTGGTACGAACCAACCAACCCCTCTAGGGTTTTGGCGCCTGCAAGTTCGGGGCTTACACAGGCATCCGCAACCCCAGTGGGGAAAGAGGGTCAGGGAACATTGCTTGGATAGGCATGGGAAGCAGGAACACCGGGTAGAGGGTACAGGTTTCGAAATTGCATAGGATCAAGGGTGATTAGGGTAAAAAACATACCAAATAGGACCACACATACATCCATGCATCAGTACACTCCCCAGCAAGCCTATGCAGGGCAGTTTGTAAGAAAATACAACAAGACACTTAGCTCTGGTTTTGAGTGCTGGCCTCCTGCCTGCGCACTCTCAGGTCCAGTTACAGGAGCACTGCAATGCTGCAAAGAGAGACACAGTCAGCAACCAGTACATGCCAATTGCACAAAAACACAACACAAAACATGCCCCATAACAACATACACCTCTACAAACAGAAAATCTGTGCTCCATGCTTCGTACCCATATATAATATCAACCCTGTGACGGGTCATTCACAGTCAATGCAGTAAGTCAGCCGCTGGTGGGTGCGTGGCAAATGGAACACCAATGTGTCACAATGCACACAACATGCAATGTTCCCTGGGTAAGCAGACAGACCCATATGGCAAGCCATGACTACAGATCAAGTTGCGTACCACCATGACCAAAAGAAAGTTGCCAGTGCATTTATCATGAAGTACGTGGAATAGACATGCACTGCACCCGAGTATGTCCCTTGCTGTATGTCCCTGTGAGCTGCCCCTTTCCATGTCTTGGAAGGCTACATGGTTGATACAAGTGCCTCAATGAACCCTGGTGTACCGCAGGGTATGTGCCACTGCCCCCGCATGTGTCCCAGACAACCCTACTATCAACAGCCATCAGTCCACAAACACATCTGAGCTGCATTCTGTGCTTCAACACCAATATTTGTCTAAGCTCACCCTCAGTGCTGTGACTAAGCCTGCACGTGCAACTCGCCTGGTGCAAGCTTTGCTGTCTCGTGGCCCCCCTGTGATGCTCACCTTGCCTGGAGTTGCTTGGAACATGTCAGCAGTTCTAGGATGTGGGTCTGCAATCACTGTGGCTCTGCTTGTGCACACATGTGCATGTGGGCACCAACAAACGGGTCAGGAATTAGGTCGTCCAATGGGCCATGTCTGCTGGCAAAGGTGCTCTGATGCCTCATCCCCCTGCAGAAAGTGCATGAAACACATGATTAATGCATCAAAGTGATCTGTGTGTGTCTCATCAGGCATCTCATTACTTGACCATGTCAGAGAGTCACATCACAAATCACACCATCAGTCCGTCTTTCACCTCCAAAGTGTGGAACACTAACTACAGCATGATTTGCAACAAGCACGTGTACAGGAAAGATATGAAACATAATACACAATGCATAGCAATCAATGTCCACATTAATCATGACACGCCCCATCTAGCAAAAGCTGAACAGTGGACAATTACACCTAAATCATCCCCACTAGGGGTGTCAACACAAGTCAAAAAGCACCAGACATGCCACAGATATGACAGTCCAAAGCCCTTGTGTAAAATTCTGTTACACCGAACCATCCTTGCGAGCCCATGGATAAGGGAGGCAGGAGTGGCATATGTGAGTCAAGGAACCCAAGCAGCAAACACATACACAAGACAACCATGAAGGGCCCAGCTGGAACAGACAGTGGATGCCTTCAAAAACCACAAGGCACCGCACTGTCACATGTAAGCACAATAGACTACAAATTTTAAACTAACTCAACTATTAACTAATTACACTAACTAAGGAAAACCTACATTACCTATTTAAACTAACTATCAAACAGAAACTTAACTAACTAAACTAAAAGAAAAATCAAAAATGGCCACATACGACCCGGGGGGGAGGGGAGGCACCCAGGAGGGGGGAGGTACAGGGTGCTGCTCAACATCCACATGCGATGATGCTGAGCCAAAAAAAAATACCTCCATGGGCTCAACGCCTTCACAGCACGACCTATGTGGGAGATAGATGGTCGTCCGAGTCTGGCTCATCCTGGAAAGGAGGACGTGGCACAGTAGCCTGGCCACGCCTAGCCGCAGCTTGCCCCTCGTCGGCAGCAAGTCTGCCGGACAGGTGAGCCTGGTTCTGTGTGGCGATGTTACATAGGTCTGCATGCAGGACCTCACGTGATACACGTGCTTCCTCTTGCAAGGTAGCACGTGTAACACGGAGTTCCTCCTGCAAGGCCTGGCTGGACAACCGCTGCACCTCCCGGCAAGCCTGTAGCTCAGCCGAGATGGTGCGCTCAAGCTGTGCAAACCTCTCCTCTGCCCGCTGCCTCTGGGACATCATAAGGACACCCAGAGTGGATCTGAGGGAGGCATACTCCTCCCTCAGGGCATCCATGTGCGCCTCTGCGTGAGCAGCAATTGCTTGACGCAGAGACGACATTTCAGCCTGGCGTGCCCTGTCTGAGGCCGCCATGCCCAGCCTGAGTGAGCGGGCCGTGGACCGTGCCGCCTGCTGCTGGAGTAGCACCTGCCGAGCAGGGGGGAGCACAGATCGGGCCACACGCTCCATGCTGTCAGCGATGTTCTCCATTGCTGCCCCCTGACGTTCTGAATTGGCAGTCATGTCTTGCTCCCACTCAGTATACAGCGGTTGCGCGCGGCGACCGCGTTGCCGGGCTTGACCCCTGCGGGACCCAAGGACCGGGGGTCCTCGCTGTGTTGGCACCGCCTGCGGCTGCACGACTACATGCCCCCGTCGACGTGATGTCCCAGGCACATCAGTGACTGGTGTGGAGGGTGACCCTGCGTCCCGATCCACCACGGGCGGAGGAACCAAGACTGTCTGATCCCTCAGTGCAGGGGTCGCAGACAGAGGAGTGTCCACATCAGAATCACTCACCCCTGACACATGGACTTGATGGTCATCCAACTCAACATGGACGTCAGAGTCGTCATCAAGGCTGGACTCATAGACAGCCAGAGACAGGATGGACTGCAGCACTTGGGGGTTTTCGTGGCCTACCACCCCACGACCCCCACTAGTGCCGGGTTGATGTGGTCTTACCAACCCTGTGTCTGGCATGACAACACCATCCTCTGCATCCATTGCGTCATCACCTGAAAAATAGAGAGGAAAGGGTCAGTACACATGTCAGAAGCACACAACACACACACACACACCGACAGCAAAGGCATCTGGCAGACATGTGACACACAACATATGACCATGCATGCATGCTGGGTCTACTTAGAATAGCTTCTGTGATCAGACCTGTTGAAAGGTGGCAGTTTGCACGGAAGTTCGTCTATGCAGTGCAGAAAATGTGTACGCCACTCACTACCTACATGTACAAGCACTCCATGGTGTGTGCCAGGAAATGTGAAGGCAGTGCAATGTCAAAATCAGACATCACGTGCATTGTGTATTCAATGTGTACCATGTCTAGAAGGCAAGCACCCCTCCACCCCAGTACCAAAGCAGGGATGCCTAGCATGGTATCAAAAGGCTGAGCATACACCTGTGTATTGACAAGCAGTGTTGACTGGCATCAACAGCTTAATGTGATTTCAATTACAACACTGCAAATGATGCTGGGACAGTGGGCAGGACACATGATGGAAGATCCAGAGGCCGGCCACGTGTGTAGAAGACACGACAGGAGTTGGACAGAGTCATTGGCCATTGAACAGGCTGAGGCCTGTGAGCCACACAGATTGTCAGAGCCTAAACATGTGTGCAACGCAGGACTGAGCCACAGTTGACATGGGGAGGCCGATAATATGGCAGGCAATGTATGTAACCAAGGACTCATATTACAGTGATCATCCAGTCAAGGACACATAGGGGCATGTGTGCAATGCACATGGAGCATTAATGGGCACTCATGTCCCTGCGGGACATCTGAGCCATGCACAGTACAAGTGGGATGCCCTGCATCGAGTACTAAGGCTGTACCACACGGCATATGTCTGGCAGTTTCTAAGCTGGAAGTTAGCATCTACACAGGACACATGAACATGAAACTACACATTGGCAAGAATGTAGCAGACCAGTGCAAAGGTGGAACTGGGGTGCAGAGTGGCGGTGGAGGGGCAAGGGGGCATGGCCACATGGAGTCCCGCATGCAGGCAGAGGAGACATGCATGACGGTGGCATTGCATTACTTACACATCAGAACCATGTACAGGTCACATGTAGCAGCAATCATGCACAACACATCCCACATGTGAAACACACACGTCCTCAACAACTACGCATCAACACTCACTGGACTGGGCATCAAAGTCCAGCATCTCTCCCACACCTTCGACCAATTCTGGTGGTATGAACTCCGCAACGAGAGCCTCATGCGGAGTGAGTTCTTCCTCCTCTGGTGCAGGCCCACCGCCAGTCACCAGAGTCAAGTTGTAATTTGAGGCACGCTTGGCCTTAGTGCTGCGCTTGATGTCATTCCAGCGCTTTTTGCACTCCTGCGCCGTGCGCACCTCATGGCCGAATGAACTGACATGTTCCGCCACATGCTTCCAGTGGGTGTCACGTTGGGCAGCCGTAGTCTGACTATTGGCACCCACTAGCATGTCATGGCTGTGTCCCCGCACGTAGTCCACGAGGAAGTCCAGTTCCTGCTTACAGAAAGGCTTCTTCCTCGACGTGCAGGAGGTCGTGGCTGTGTGTGGGGTCCCAGCCTGTGCTGCAGATGCAACCTTCCTCCTCTTGGACTGTGGCGCAGACCCTGGCTGGCTAATGCCGCCCTGACCAGTATGGCCAGTGGGTTGGGTGGATTGAGCCGAGGGAGTGGCAGGTGGAGGGATGACCAAAGGCCTGACTTGTGTCAGTGGCAGCTGGGTGCCCACTAATGGACCCTGCGCAGCAACATCAGCTGTGGCAGGGTCATTGACCGCAACGGTCCTGGTTGGCAGACTCACAACCGGGGTGCTGTTGGGTGCATCTGCCCCTGCACTTGCCAACACCCGGCTGTTCGGGGCAGCAGATGACATGACTGCCCCAGGGACACGTGTCTTGGTCTGAGCAGCCCGGCCTGCCCCAATGGTTTCCCCCCTGGCCTGTTGGAGATCTACCAAGGGCTCTTCAAGTGCCAACGCAGCCTGCGCTGGCAGACCCTGAGCCTGGGTGGCGGTGTCCACAACTGCACCTGCAGCTACCGCTACCCTTGGGCCCGTGGCAGTCGATGTAACGGACTGCCGGGTCATACGGGTGCCAGTGCCAGATGCAGGAGCTGCATCCCCCTGAACCACAGGGGGTGGTGGCATGGCTGCACCGACACATGGCACAACATTGTGCTCAAGTGGCGCACCCCTGCCTCTTCCCCCTCTGTGGCTGCCCTGGACACCCTGGAGTCCCCCTACTCCCTGGTCACCACGGCCACGTCCCCGACCACGCCCGCCACGAGGAGGACGCCCAGCTGAGGCGCCCCTCACCTTTGGTAGCCTCCCTACCATGGCACAGATGTTATAGTGCTGGCACAGATGGAGTGGTGCCAATGGGAGGTGTACAGCACAATTGACCTGGGCAATTGGGGTGAAGGGGGTGGGAAGCAAGATGTTAACAGCCCCCCTGCACCTGCAAGGCTGTATGTGACCCCGGTGATGTGTTGACGGGTCACGCAACGCTCAGGCACCCCAAAACTGCAGTAAAACCGTGCACGCAACCCTGCAGCCTACGTGCGTGGATTAAACCTCCCGCAGTACGCGGTGGCACCCAGTAACACGTATAACGCGTACGCGTGGGACACGCAGGCTACGATGACATCGAAAATGGGTGCGATACACAGGGGCACCCGCAGTGGGAAAAGGAGCGTTTGCGACTCACCGTCTGACTAGCGCGATGCAGAAAAACACGCGTAGCCAATACCCCCGCCAAAAGAAGAGATACGTCCTTGAGAGCTGTGAAGTAGATGGCGCGCGAAACAACTGGAAGCAGCAACACACGTCGGTCTCCACGATAGGCACGTACAGCGAACTGCTGGGCCCGCTCACCTTTAACCCGTGCTGAGGGAAAACGCACGCGCGCGTCAAGTCACATGCGGACGTGCACTTTTTCACGTTTGATTACGCGCATTACACGCGGACGTGCAGTTTTTCACGCGCGCACGCTTATGCATGGGCCCTTTCCTCCTATTACACGCGGACGTGCAGTTTTTCACGCGCGCTTACGCGCATTACACGCAGCGTGCAGATTTTTCACGTGCCTACTCACTCCGTATGAAGCTGGCCACGCGAAAACGCACGGAAGACCACGCTCCTGCCCAGAAGGACACTTCACTGGCCCCCAGTGCCCCAAGCAGCCTCCCACATGCCATCTGCTGCTGCCTGCCTGCCTGCCTGCTGCCACCGTGCCCTGCCATTTGGTGCCTGCACATCAGCCATCTGCAGGGGTCCAGTTGCTGTGTCCACCCCTGCTGGTACAGAAGAGTCCCGACTCAAATGACATCGCTCCACAGCCCAGCCCCAGGACCCAGTTGGTCACCCACTCCTGCCCCTGGGGTTGCCATGTGGAGCACAACCACATCTGACACCAGTTGCAACCCCCGGCCAGAGGGGCAGAGGGGCAGAGGGGCACCAGCTTCACTGCCACCGAAGTTGGTGTCCTGGTGGAGCAAGTCCTGGGGCAGTATGATGCCCTCTTCGGATCGTCCCGCGCCAAGAGGGAAGGACGGGAGAGGACGCGGAGGGGGTGGCAACCCGCACCATCCAGAAGGTCAAGAAGCGCTGGGAGGACTTGAGGTCAAGGACCCTCATGAAGGCCCGGCGCCTTGTGGAGGGGGGCCGGGGCCGCATGAGTTCCATCCAGTTGAGGGTCCTGGAACGCATACACCCAGCGCTCCACGCCCAGGTCCTTGAGAGGGAGACCCGTCTGGAGTTGAGCGGTAAGTGGCCAAGCATTGCTGTGTGAGACAGGGCATGTTGCAGTGTGCTGGTTGTCTGATACCTGCCTGTATGTGTGACATAGGCCATGTACGCATGTATGTGTGCAGGGACATCATGGTAATGCATGTGCGACCTGTAATGTGTGAACCGCATGGTTGTTGCATGTGTTTGAATGTGACATGGGGAGCCCTGTGCAGATTGCACACATGACAGCATGGAAGTCTCTGTTCCTGGACATGGGTGGGGGCCTGGTGGAGGCTGCCCCTGGTGGCTGGGGGGTGGGGGTGCAGGGGGACATATGTGTGGGGGCCTGGTGGAGGCTGCCCCTGGTGGCTGGGGGGTGGGGGTGCTGGGAGACATGGGTGGGGGCCTGGTGGAGGATGCCCCTGGTGGCTGGGGGGTGGTGGTGCTGGGAGACATGGGTGGGGGCCTGGTGGAGGCTGCCCCTGGTGGCTGGGGGGTGGGGGTGCTGGGAGACATGAGTCGGACATGGGTGGGGGCCTGGTGGAGGCTGCCCCTGGTGGCTGGGGGGTGGGTGTGCTGGGAGACATGGGTGGGGGCCTGGTGGAGGGTGCCCCTGGTGGCTGGGGGGGTGGGGGTGGTGGGAGACATGAGTCGGACATGGGTGGGGGCCTGGTGGAGGCTGCCCCTGGTGGCTGGGGGGTGGGTGTGCTGGGAGACATGGGTGGGGGCCTGGTGGAGGGTGCCCCTGGATGCTAGGGGGTGGGGGTGCAGGGGGACATATGTGTGGGGGCCTGGTGGAGGCTGCCCCTGGTGGCTGGGGGGTGGGTGTGCTGGGAGACATGGGTGGGGGCCTGGTGGAGGCTGCCCCTGGTGGCTGGGGGGTGGGGGTGCTGGGAGACATGGGTGGGTGCCAGGTGGAGGGTGCCCCTGGATGCTAGGGGGTGGGGGTGCAGGGGGACATATGTGTGGGGGCCTGGTGGAGGCTGCCCCTGGTGGCTGGGGGGTGGGGGTGCTGGGAGACATGGGTGGGGGCCTGGTGGAGGATGCCCCTGGTGGCTGGGGGGTGGTGGTGCTGGGAGACATGGGTGGGGGCCTGGTGGAGGCTGCCCCTGGTGGCTGGGGGGTGGGGGTGCTGGGAGACATGGGTGGGGGCCTGGTGGAGGCTGCCCCTGGTGGCTGGGGGGTGGGGGTGCTGGGAGACATGGGTGGGGGCCTGGTGGAGGATGCCCCTGGTGGCTGGGGGGTGGTGGTGCTGGGAGACATGGGTGGGGGCCTGGTGGAGGCTGCCCCTGGTGGCTGGGGGGTGGTGGTGCTGTGAGATGTGTGGGGGCCTGGTGGAGGCTGGCCCTGGTGGCTGGGGGGTGGGGGTGCTGGGAGACATGAGTCGGACATGGGTGGGGGCCTGGTGGAGGCTGCCCCTGGTGGCTGGGGGGTGGGGGTGCTGGGAGACATGAGTCGGACATGGGTGGGGGCCTGGTGGAGGCTGCCCCTGGTGGCTGGTGACTGGGGGTGGTGGGAGACATGGGTGGGGGCCTGGTGGAGGCTGCCCCTGCACTGCTGGGGGGTGGGGGTGCAGGGGGACATGAGTGGGGGCCTGCTGGGGGGTGGGGGTGCAAGGGGACATGTGGCTTGGCTGGGGGGCATGCCCATGGTGGATGGGCTGCCTGCGGGACATGACCAGGGGTGCAGGGTAGTCCCCTGTGGTGTGGGCTGCCTGCAGAGGTCGTGGAGGGGGTAGAGGGGAGACCTGGGAGGACCCACACTGGCAATTCACCTCTTCAACTTCCCGCACACCTACGTAATACACTGCCCCACTCGCACAGGCCCAATCGCGTGTAGAATTTCTCGCGCACCCCTGAAATCCACGTACCCAGGCCAATCGCGTGTAGATTTTCTCGCGCACCCCTGTAATACACGTACCCAGGCTAATCGCGTGTAGAATTTCTCGCGCACCCCTGAAATCCACGTACCCAGGCCAATCGCGTGTAGATTTTCTCGCGCACCCCTGAAATCCACGTACCCAGGCCAATCGCGTGTAGAATTTCTCGCGCACCCCTGAAATCCACGTACCCAGGCCAATCGCGTGTAGAATTTCTCGCGCACCCCTGAAATCCACGTACCCAGGCCAATCGCGTGTAGATTTTCTCGCGCACCCCTGAAATCCACGTACCCAGGCCAATCGCGTGTAGAATTTCTCGCGCACCCCTGAAATCCACGTAGCCAGGCCAATCGCGTGTAGAATTTCTCGCGCACCCCTGAAATCCACGTACCCAGGCCAATCGCGTGTAGAATTTCTCGCGCACCCCTGTAATACACGTACCCAGGCCAATCGCGTGTAGATTTTCTCGCGCACCCCTGTAATACACGTACCCAGGCTAATCGCGTGTAGAATTTCTCGCGCACCCCTGAAATCCACGTACCCAGGCCAATCGCGTGTAGATTTTCTCGCGCACCCCTGAAATCCACGTACCCAGGCCAATCGCGTGTAGATTTTCTCGCGCACCCCTGTAATACACGTACCCAGGCTAATCGCGTGTAGAATTTCTCGCGCACCCCTGTAATACACGTACCCAGGCCAATCGCGTGTAGAATTTCTCGCGCACCCCTGAAATCCACGTACCCAGGCCAATCGCGTGTAGAATTTCTCGCGCACCCCTGTAATACACGTACCCAGGCTAATCGCGTGTAGAATTTCTAGCGCACCCCTGAAATCCACGTACCCAGGCCAATCGCGTGTAGATTTTCTCGCGCACCCCTGTAATACACGTACCCAGGCTAATCGCGTGTAGAATTTCTCGCGCACCCCTGAAATCCACGTACCCAGGCCAATCGCGTGTAGATTTTCTCGCGCACCCCTGTAATACACGTACCCAGGCCTATCGCGTGTGGGGACTCCCGCACACCCCTGAAATACACGCTCCCCGCACTGCGTTTGCTGCTGCCCTTTGCGCTGGATTGGGGATTTTGATGGCTTTTTCCTGCGCAAGGGGCGTTCTTGGGGGCGTAACTGACGCTGCTGCAGGGTCGCTGCGCCACTCTGCGCCACGGCTGGTTGTGGATGTTGGAATCCATGAATACGCTGTGCGCCTGAATGTGTTTCGGCGCACGCGGCTGGCGCAGCCTACCGCACGCGCACACTGTGCGCCAGCCGCGTGCGCCACTTGTGCGCCGAATTCTATGAATTGGCCCCTATATGTGTTGTCAGGATTGTTTTTTGCGTTTCTATGAAGTACTAACATTTGCATACACAACGAGTCTCTAAAGTGTAAGTAAATATTGTCAAAAATTGGTGGTAATTGAAATAGAATATTCATTGCTACATTTGCATAGCAACTTACACCAACTATATTTGAGAATTTAAATGGTGCCAGGAGAGATTTTCTCAGATTCTCTTTTTGCTGAGAGAACAAAAGATAGCTATGACTGTGTGTTTCAGAAAACAGATTGTTTGGATTTTAGGAGACTCGTGGATACATTGGTTGAAGGTGCATGCAGAAAGCTGTGGAGTAGCTGTAGATCTTGGATTCCCACATGTGGAAGTACACTGGCATGGAGTACGTGGAATGAAGTGGTTGGACCTGCTACCTCTCTGTGCTACTTTGGAGACAGAGCAACATCCAGACATAATTGTAATTCATTGTGGAGGGAACAGTTTAGGACATGTGACTGGAATTTTTTTGCAATTTGCTATGAAAGAAGGACTTAGGAAGGTTATGGACATGTTTCCTAATTCTCAAGTGATATTTTCACGGATTGCGCAGAGACAAATGTGGCTTCGTTCTTCTTCATTTGGTCCACAAATGGAAAAAGCAAGGCGCAATGTTAATAAGGCTGTTTGTGCCTTTCTAAGAGATTTTGGCATGTCTTCTTTTCACAATGAAAATATTATGTTTTGTAGTACATACATTTTTATGCTGGCAATCAGATTTTTCTGAGAAATTTACAAAATGCATTGCAACCTTTTTTGGAATTACAACAACGATTTTGAAGTAGATGTTAAGCATTTACAATTTTTGACTTACAAACACCACCCAAAGGCTCTTTTCAGAGCCACCACTTCTTTCCAGAGAAAATTACAATGTTTGTGATGGAGTAGTAACCCAATTTTTTTAATGTTCGCGAACAGTCTGCAGACTTCTAAAAAATACAAAGAGCCCTGCTTCATTTATTTTCACTTCTATTTTTTAACTGGGAAAGGCGGCTCTGAAAAGAGCCTTATTTTTTTTTGATTTTTGTAATTTTGTATTTTTTGGGGTTTTTCAGACACGACACACTAGGAAAGGAGGGTAAAGGAGGGTAAAAGGGGACACCAACCACAGGGATAAGAAAGGGCGAGCTGAGAGAGGAAGATGTAGAGTGGGTTTTATTTGGGTAGTGAGCAGGTCTTCTCGTGCTCTGAGACGATAGTCTCAAAAGCACTCCGAAGTCGCTCCCCCCTTCAGAGTACTGTGTCACAGTACATACATACAACTGTGACCCTCGAAAGGTAAGGGTCATCAGCATTCTGTATGGCCTGTGAGGCAGCTTGAGGAAGATGCTGTCCCACAGAGGTGGTCCTTGTGGTGACAGGATCAGAAACAGAGGATGAAGTAGAGGAAATCAACCTGCTACGTTCTTCGCAAGGTACAACCCTGCGAATAGCCCCAGAGTGAAATGACCTCAGGTGTCGCTTCATAGTAGTGGTCCCAAAGCTGTACTTACCGTGCTTCCCGCGACTGAGTATCATTTTGCACTCATTGCAGGTAACACGGTTCGCACGAGCCTTAGGAACATTACCATGAATGGTAAATAACCGCCACACCCAAGACTCACGCCTAGTGCGGGTAGTAGGGTTTTCCTCTACCGCATTCTCATCATCCTCTTCTTCCTCCTCCGCATCCTCACTCCTGTTCCCCTCTTCAGGCCCTTGGGGAGGTGGTGGTGGTGGAGGGGGTGGGGGTGGTGCTGAAGCAGGTGCAGCACCAAGTGGCAGTTCAGCAGCCAAGCATGCCATCTCGATGATGGTGTAGTCTGCAGGTGGCAGCAAAAATCACTGTGTTCTGAAGAATAGCCAGAAACACAATGAGAATAAGCTCTTGGGCGTGGTCTTTTATAGAGGTGCTTGTGCACGGTTTGCAGACATGCGCACTGTCCGCGGACAGATCGAACACAAAAAAAGGATCGGAAAGTTTCAAAAGGTATATAGAAACTCAAGATTGCTATGTGGTACTTGTGCCATGGTGAGATTTTATTGAAAAATATTATGGATTAACTGAAAATGTACTTTTAAATTGTTTGGGGACACGAACAGTGTCCGCATTTCAGGACACACGATGAGCGTGGGCGTGGTCATATGATCCGTTCGCGAACTAGTCCGCGAAGGAAGCGCCTGTCCGCAGGACACCAAGTGCACGGAGATTGGTTAGCGCATGCGCATTGATGTCCTACGGACACTGTTCGGGTTCTGAAGTAATTAAAAGTGCGTCACACGTGAAACGAACATTTCAGGACACCGCGTGTGTTCTTAGAACAGTTTCAACTTGGTAGCGAACAGTAAGAACAGATATAGTGTTCTTTAGGACACGTGTAATTTAGTTTATGTACGAATATTTCAGGACACCAATTGTGTTCTTAGAACAGTTTCAATTGGGTAGCGAACACTACGAACAGGTATAGTGTTCTTCAGGACACCTCCATTTTCGTTTACGTACGAACATTTCAGGACACCAATAGCGTTCTTAGAACAGTTTGAACTTGCTAGCGAACAGTACCGGACAGGTATAGTGTTCTTTAGGACACTTTAATTTTTGTTTGTTTACGAACAATTCAGGACACCGCGTGTGTTCTTAGTACAGTTTCATGTTGCTAGCGAACACTACGAACAGTTGTACTGTTGTTCAGGACACATCATTTTCGTTTATTTACGAACATTTCAGGACACCAATTGTGTTCTTAGGACAGTTTTAAGTTGATAGCGAACATTACGGACAGATATAGTGTTCTTTAGAACACTTTAATTTTTGTTTCTTTATGAACATTTCAGGACACCACATGTGTTCTTAGAACAGTTTCAACTTGCTAGCGAACAGTACGAACAGGTGTGGTGTTCTTCAGGACACCTCCATTTTCGTTTATGTACGAACATTTCAGAACACTCGCACTGTCCGCGGACACTTTTATTGTTTTAAAAAAAAAAACGGAAACTATTCACAATACAATATAAAAATTAAACTTTATTTAACATATGCTAATAATTTATGACAGAGAAGGTGAGGCAGAAACAGAAACAAAAACAGGAGAATTTGGGGTTTCAACATGATTGGTATTAGGTCAAGAGGGATGGAAGTCTCATCAAAACGTTTTGGATTATGGAGAGGGTTTGGGGATAATTGACTGGGATATGGTGAGAAGGGACAAGTACATGTGGGCCAATGGTACGAGGTTTTTGGTTTGAAATGATTTTCTACAAAAGTTTTTAAATTATTAAAATTAGCCAACAATACATCCATTTTTTCTTCTATATTGTGAAGACTGTTATCCATAATAGGGTTTTCTGAAGTTTTTTCTATTTTGGTATGCTCTGTACAAAAAAATAATATATTTTTAAATGTATATAAAAAAAATAATAAATAAATGGTTTATATTATAAAGTGTTTACCATTAGTTTCACTATCTTGTGACATTTCTTCATGTGGGAAATTGTCCTCTAGCCATTCCAGAGTACTAGACATTTCTTTGAGAAAAACAAAAAAAAGATAATATATTTTTTAATCTAATACAGAAAGTTTATAAATATATGAGTAAAACGAAGTACACTTACTACTTCTGGTAAAATAAGTCCTATGTATTCAGTGGGTCTGGTCTTGTTCTCAGTTCTGTTGTGTCTGTGAGGTAATTATGTTGGAAGCCAATTTATCTTCTTATGGTATATTCCATTTCAGAACATATTGTATTTAAATGAATGGTTAGTGTGTTACATATATGGGTTACATTTCTTATGTATTACTATATATAATGTGTTTGTGTGCTGCTTTTTGAATTTGTTAAATGTTCCTATATTATGATATAACAATCAAACATACCCCCCCCCCACAGTTTTTAGGTAGTGGTACTGTTCTCCGAACATGTCTGCGAACATTAAATAAGTTCGCGGACATCAAGTTAATAAGAAGAGATCTAGTCAGTTCCATATGACATGTATATAAAGTCAAAGTCATTATTGTTAAGTTGTGCTACTAAAAAACTATGAAATTCAGTGAAAAAACTTTGTTAAAGGGACGTTATGGTTAAGTTGCGCTACTAAAAACCTATGAAATTCAGTGAAAAAAACTTTGTTAAAGGGACGTTATGGTTAAGTTGCGCTACTAAAAACCTATGAAATTCAGTGAAAAAACTTTGTTAAAGGAACGTTATGGTTCCAAGTAAAACCGAAAAAACCTTGAAATTTGCCAGTTATGGTAAGCTAAGCAACCATAACTCGCGCCACCAACGTGCACTGCTAAGACTAACACCCAGGACATCAAAGATGACATCACAAATGTCATTGATTATACTGAATATAAATATAAACAAAATACAATGTGGTGATAATTACCTTATATCGCTATTGACATATATCACTACCAATTAATCATTAACATTTTCACTGATTCTAGGCGGGAGGGTCTTCCATACTCTATATAACGTTATATGGACTGCCTCAGATTGTACATTCAGACACCTTCTCCAGAAATTCTCCGACTGTATATAACTCATGTTATGGACAAATCGACCATAATTCAACATATAGTGGTTTCGTCTTTCTGGACATAAAGTTAAAAAATGTCTAACAGTCTCACATTCCTCTTTGTCCAAACACATTCGACAGTATCTCTCTATTTTTGGAATCTTCCATTGGGAACCAAAGGTAGACTTCACTAGAAGTTGATTGGTGCGCAGTAAAAATCTAAAATTTCTTACTAAAGGGACAGGACAACGTATGAAATATCTTCGCAGCGTATAATATTCATGTACAATCCATTCAATATATTTAACATTTTTCAGTTCATACATTCGAGTAAAATTCATTTCCCAATCGACTCTTTTTGCCTTCGCTTTAAATGCATTTTTAATAGCTGGAAAGAATCCACATTGGTTCGTTTTTGCCTCCCACTGTAATTCTTCAAAGTACTTGCAACAACTAGATATATATTTGCACCTAGAATCAACAACATTAAGTTTAGCCACATTAGTACCAATAATTTGTAGCAGATCACTCTCAGGAAGTGCATTTTTTGGGCAGCTTATAACTTCGCTCCCTCTGGACGAATCCTCAAAGTTTGGAGAGGTTTGGTCCAGGGGGGGCAAAGTTATAGGGGGGGTCCCAAAACTTTGTTTTTTTCCCATAGACATAATGGGAACAAACTTTGCGCACGCCTACAGCCCAAACCGCTGGACAGATTTACACCAAATTTGTGGCAGGAGTGGGGGCTTGGTCCCGAAAGCGTGCTTTTGCAACTTTGGTGGAAATCCGTCCAGTAGTTTTTTTTTAAAATGACCAAAACGTAAGGCAAAGAATAAAGTGATATCTCCGTTCGCTCCACGGACGGACTTCCCGGTTCGCTCCACGGACAGCGCCTTGATTCACCGAGCGGCTTGCATGATGTCCGTGGACATGCAACATGTTCGCTGATTGGACGGCGTGGGGCGTGAAGCGCGTCAGATTTTCTGTGGCGCCCGCCATCTTGCATTCGGCGTCGACCGCGGACAGCACAGTGAAACTTGGATTCAAAATTGTATTTAGTGGAGTGTGTTGGTGTGTAAGAGTGTTTGGGGAGGGTGGGGGAGTATGAGATAGGTTCAATGTTCCGTTTTTTTTATGTGCTAGACGCTTTTGTTGTGTTCGATTTGTCTGCGGACAACACGGCTGTTCTGAAATTTTGTAAATAAACTAAATGGTGGGGTGTTCTGAGGACAGAGTATGTGTCCGTTTTGTTCACAAGCAAGCTAAAATTGAGCTAAGAACACTCACGGTGTCCTTAAATGTTCGTACATAAACAAAATGCGGGTGTCCTCAGTCGCTGTCCGTATTGTACTCTGGCAAGTTGAATGTGTTCTAAGAACACTTGCGGTGTCCCGAAATGTTTGCAATTAAACAACATGGGGGTGTTCTGAGAACGCTGTTCGTATTGTTCGTTGTCAGGTTGAAAGTGTTCTAAGAACCCTCCTTATGTCAGCTGATAGTACAATTTCCTATGGGCCTTACCCGACTTTTTGTCCACTAAAGAAACGATAAATCAGGCTGCTGTGCGCCGACATTATGTGATAATCCTATCACTTGCGCCATCGACCTGGCTGACCTGCTTTTGCAACACTAAATCATGTCTCGCCCCTAAGCCTGACATTATCAAAGCATTCCTATTCCCCGCCTCTCTCCGTGACGTTACAGGGTGCGTAGCCAAACACGCTCAGTCGTCTCCAGTCCTACGCGACTTTACACAGAACCCGGAAAACAACACACATCATCTCACAACACAGCGCGCCACAATTCGGAATATGAAACTGTGATTTAAAAGCAAACAGCAAGATTGTACAGTTCGTAAAGTACATTTATTTGACATCAAATGTTTAGAGAATATTCAGCGATTTGCATTTGTCTTTGTTGTCGATCCGCAAAAGTTCATCTTGAGCCACGCGCTGTTCCTTTACGGTACAGAGGGTGTTAGATCAGCTTACAACACAATGCGCCACAATTTGGACTATGAAACTGTGGTTTAAAAGTAAACAGCAAGATTGTACATTTGGTAAAGTACATTTATTTCACATCAAATGTTTATAGAATATTCAGCAATTTGCATTTGTCTTTGCTGTCGATCAGCAAAAGTTCATCTTGAGCCACGCCCTGTTCCTTTGCGGTACACAGGCTGTTGGTTTATGATAAAAGAAGCAAATGGTCACACTGATAATCGGAAGGCTGCTCCAACAACGAGGCATTAGGGTTCACAGGCTGTTGGTTTATGATAAAAGAAGCAAATGGTCGCACTGATAATCGGAAGGCTGCTCCAACAGCGAGGCATTAGACCACCATAATGGTTGGTACGTTGCTTCTAGCCGCTAGTACTGCGTAAGGGCATATTGTTCCTTGGCGATTGTCCCATAAAATGGTGAGGGTCATGAAGTTGCTTACATGGAGCTGCACCTGGCAGTTAAAGAAACCATTGGCTGGGGTCTGGAAATCGTGGCATTGACAATATGGAAGGATGTACCTGTTTTAAAAAACATAAATTAGTCTCACCAGCCGATCTTCATTAAAAATATTAATTTTATTTATTAGGGCGTGAAACTATTTGCTAGCGAGGATAGTGCAGCAGAGTATGTTAACTTTGTTAACGGGACGTTATGTTTCCAAGTAAAACCGAAAAACCCCTGAAATTCGCCAGTTATGGTAAGCTAAGCAACCATAACTCGCTCCACACTCGCAGAAACATAGCATTGTGTGCAGCGTACAAGATGAAGGTATAATATTCGTAATGTTAATGTGTTGAATAATGAAATGATAATTGTTTTCTTAATAGATTTTTGTGTACTGTGAAATATGTAATAAGTAGTTAATAAAACCCATGTATTACATAATTGCATTACTATAGAGAAAACACAAAGAGACAAGAACACATACCAATATACATATACATAGGGTAAATAGCAGCTTTGAAACAGAGAAATCATCATTTATTTGCATGAAAATAATGCTGTCTTTAAAGCTTGTGTCTTCCCCTATGTATATGTTTCATATGATGTGACTGGACTCTAAGGGAATTACTATAAGAACCTACTTGTAGGATACATCTACAAATAAAATACAATTTTTAGTTTCTGACTGTTACTGAAGAAAACCATGTGGCCTAGATATGTCAGCAAAAGAAAAAAGAGTGAGCCAGAAGAACACTCGCGGTGTCCTGAAATGTTGGTACATAAAGAAAATGGGGGTGTTCTGAGGACGTTCTCCGTATTGTGTGACTGCTTAGCTGTATGCAATGAGGGAATGGCACAGAGAGTGAAGTGGAAATGGTAGAAGGGCTGTCTAAGAGTTACGCGGTCCGCAGACACCGCGGCTGTCCGTGGACAGGGCGTGCTACATCCAGGGTTTTCCAGCAAATCCAGCATGGAAAGAAGACTGTAGGGATCAGCCAATCAGATGTTGAGGTTGTGGATTTGTGTTGAAAGAGACTGTGTGTAGTGAAGATGGCAGAAGTGGAGAAAGTCAGGGTGTTGGTGCTTGGAGATATGTTTGTGCATGGTTCACAACAGTATGCTCAATGCAGGCATGTTGCAATAAATTATGATGTTAAAGGAGTGGAGGTGGTGTGGAGCACTGTGCCTGATTGCAATGTACAGGGAATTGTACACGTTTGTGAAGATATGGGCAGGATGAACAGTTCCCATGTGGTAGTTTTGCACTATGGTGCTTTCCATTTGGGCTATGTCAGTGCCCCTACTTTGTTGGCAGATTTGGAACACTTGGTTCAAGCAGTAATGGACATCCTTCCAAATGCCAAAGTATTTTTTTCTGGATTACTACATTTGTGATGTCATCTTCGATGTCCTGGGTGTAAGTGTTAGCAGTGCATGGTGGCGCAAGTTATTTTTGCTTATCTTACCATAACTGCCGAATTTCAGGGGGTTTTCGGTTTTACTTTGAACCATAATGTCCCTTTAACAAAGTTTTTTCACTGAATTTCATAGGTTTTTAGTAGCGCAATGTAACCATAACGTCCCGTTAACAAAGTTTTTTTACTGAATATTTACTATAATTACTTTGGGGAAATTGAGTGCACCTCCACAACCTGCTACCCCTGATACATGCACCATTAGAGCTTTGGCCAACACATTCAGTTTTGTTTTTGCCTAAAAACGTTAGGACTGGGCATATGTAATTAGGCAAGCACTCATCGTCAATGCACCAAGCAGCTTAGACAGGATTCATTAATGCACATACCATGAAAATATCACTCAACCTCTCCTGTATAAATCAGCCGTCCTCCCCAACTGAACTCATGAGATGAGCCAAACTCTATATTCAGGGTTTAACTGACTTCTGAGTTATCCTCGTTGACTCACACATCTCACACCGACTCATATGAGAATGGGGGCAGTGAGGGTTGACTGTGAGTCCCACAGGCAAATCTGGATATTGTCCTCCCTAGGAGGCCCTACAGAAATCACACACATGTATGTAAGCCAGGTGGCTTCTGGGTTTTTCTCTTCATTGGCCAAAACAGCACTGCAAGCTTTTTGCACACTAAGTTTCAGGCACTGAATGTAACCTCCTGCCTACAAGCCATTCTGGGATTTTCTGCTCCCTAGTAGTCACTCACAGAAAATGTCATGCATGCGTTACATGCAATCTGCTCACTGGGATTTTCTCATCCCTAGTCAATCACAAAAAGATACATGTGTTGCACATTCAGCTACTAATTTCCTGTTTACTCCCCAAAACATATATAACTGTACATCAGTGACTATCAGCTATGGGGGAGGGTATTCTACTCAGAGGTTCTGAGTCACATTTGATGCACAGCTGACGTGAAGCTTGAGATGTCTACAATGCGACTCAGAGGTGGAACATGTGCTCTTAGTTGCTATTTACACCGTACACATTTATGTTGCATTTGGATTGTTCTGTGCAGCTGTTAGATCCTTTAACTCAATTTCAGGTTGATGGTGAGGTGGTAGAGAAAGGTCATTCTTCTTATAAACACTTCTTTCCTGTTTTCCAGATGTGCTGGCATTATTAGTAGAGGTGGGATGGAGGTGGGCTCAAGTCCAGGCTTTTTCATGGGTTTCCTTTGGTCATACTGAATGCCAGACGAAGTGGCACGTAGAGGGATGCCATGTTGCTTGGTTATATCCTTTGGCACATTGAAAGAGGGGAGTGTGTGCCCTGACACTAGGGACAGATTTGTCTTTTTTCTCAAATGATTTGAACCCTGAGACTGGCAGAAACAGCACACGCAGCCTTCCGTTACACGGAGAAGTGGTGTCTGCATTCAAGTATAGAATTGGCACTGCAAGGTGGGTCTGTGGCACCACCGCAGAGGGATATGACTTTCACATTCTTCTGTTGGGATGTCATATCAGAGAGTTAGGACATTTGGTTATCACTGCAGTTAACGTGTGTGTGTTTATGTTTGTGTGGGAGAGAGTGAATGTGTGTGCATGTAAGAGTGAATGTGTGTGTGAGAACGAGTGAATGAGTGATAGTAAATGTGATCGTGTTCCATGATGTTGAACTTAAAATGGGGGAGTATAATGCTTTCAATATCCTTTTCTTACTGCCTGTTTGCCTACTTAAAATAAAATTGAAACTGCAATTGAAGTAAGGCATTCGAACATTGATGTCACTCACACTGTATGAAAATGACATACATGTTTACATGAGAAGTAGAAGATCAAGGACTGGCATACGACAGGCACTGTGTCATGTCACGTTGTGATAGCTAGAAAGCCTGTGCTTTGGCCAGTCTCGAACAATCAAAATCTGTGAAGCGCAGGCGTGTTCTGCTTCACCAGCTCCGCAAAGGACGCAACATGTATGACATTCCACTGACACTGACAGGTTCCTGAGATTGCATCGTTGAATAAAGAGATGACAGCTTTAATTAAAGAGGGTTAATACCCCTGAAATGTTCAATCCACAAGATCAAGTCTCTGGGAAATGATTAGTTTGGCACCAATGATAACAGTAAGACAATCAATACCAGTGATTACATTGCAAATTCCAAAATGCACACAAAGGTAAAGGCAAAGCAGACAAGGACAAGGTGGGCGTCTCTTGCTCCCCTTGAACATCAGCATACCAGTGGCTGAAAACAGACCACACGAACACAGTAATGTCTGTCCTCTAGGCATAGATGTTCACCTATGGGTTGATTATTCTGGGTCCACTGGTTAAATACTGCCACCCGAACAGTGATGCAACCTTTGCCTTCTGGTGCGGGAATGCGGCTCGTCACTACGATTGAAACAATTCCACAGACCATAGCCACTTCCAATTAACCACCCCCTGCTGTGCCTGCTGCCATCTAATGTTAATTCAACTTTAATGTGCTTGAATGGCAAAACAAATTTGAAAAAAACCTTGCCAATGCCAATATGTCTGGATTTTCAAACCGGACGTTTTTGTTTTCTGAGGGCTCTACAAGAATATATATATAAGTTGTTAAAGGAATGTTATGGTTACAAGTAAAACTGAAAAAAACAGAAATTGCCCAGTTATGGTAAACTGACCAACCAAAACATGTGCCACCACTGTGCACTGCTAAGACAAACACCCATTACATGAAAGATGACATCACAAATGTCATTGATGACATCACTGATAACATCACATACCTGCGTCACTTGTTTTTGTTCGCTGACATGTGTAAGCTATTTTTCTTTTTACTGATAGTGAGAATTTTAAAAAGTGACAAGGTCCTATAAATAAACTTGAACCTTCTTATATCTTCTTAAAGTACTTTCGATATAGTTTGATTTGACCTCATAATGCACATATACGGGGCAATAAGCAGGCCTCAAACACACAATTCATTTTTGTGCATGATAATCAACTCTTATGCTATTGTCATGTTTTGGTGCTGTTGTTTCTTTTTCCTTACTTTTGTTTCCCTGTATCTGGCTTGAATTTTTATGCATTCTGGGTTTTTATATGTATTTGATTTTACTAACATAAGTTTGTCGTAAGTTTGAAACTGTTAGCTATTTATTCAATATTTACCATTACGCAAAACTTTGATAAGATAGCATTTATTATTTTCCTATTGTAAATTACCAGATTTCTTTGGTACATGCTGCAACCATTGCCTATGTATATGTATGATTAGGGCCCTGTATTAACAACAACACTTCAATGTGATGTTTTCTTTAGATCATGACATTCTTTAATACATTAAGTAGTTTATGATCGATCTCCTGATGACCCCTGACAACTTGTTACCAACATTATAAACACTACCCCTTGTAGGGACTGTTCATCAAAATTAATTTAATATGTGATGTCATCAGTGATGTCATCAATGACATTTGTGAAGTCATCTTTCATGCACTGGGTTTTTGTCTTAGCAGTGCACGGTGGTGGCGCAAGCTATGGTTGCTTAGCTTACAATAACTTAGACATTTCTTTTTTTTCCGGTTTTACTTGTAACCATAACGTCCCTTTAACAAAGTTTTTTTCATTGAATTTCATGGGTTTTTATTCGTGCAACCTAACCATAATGTCCCTTTAAGAACGTTTTTTAAGTGACTTTCTTGATTTTTTACCAGTGAACCCTAATTTCCTATAACTTACTAATATCGTATTTACCCACAATTGTGTCCAATTTGGAAAGTTTCACCTTAAACCTCTGCCATTTCCCACCTTTTAGCATAATTTTTAACACTTCTATATACTTTTTACAACTTTTTCCACTATTGTTGTTGCTCGCCTTTGTTCGCGAGCATCTGACGTCACCACAGACTTTCCGGATCATGTCCCATGACCACACATGTGCTTACGGCATAATGTTGTGTTCGTAAACAGGTCCGTGATTCGCAAACAGTTTGGAACTGCATTTTTCTGCTCATCTAGGAACTTTCAACCTCAAAATGTACCCTTGCACAACGTCTACACCTATTCTTACTCATTATCCATTAACAATCTAGCACACAGCACATACTTAGAAGAACATAAGCAAATCTGCTATTTATCTTAAAAATGGCATGAGCTATTACCATCCCTCCTCCCCAAGAGCCACCACCAGCTGGAGGACCCAAACAACAAAAGAAGCGCAATACTTTAAAAGACAATCAAGTAGACCAGGAAGATAAGGTAGAAGATGTGCCTACCTTTAGCACTCAGAGAGAATCATGGGTCTGGCAGTTCTTTACCACTGTTGGAAATGTACCAAAGGCTAAAGCTACCAAAGTGAAATGCACTGAGTGCTCGAGCGCGGACAACCTGGGCAGAACTCTTATGGGACCGCCTCCATGTGGTGCCACAACAAATCAAATATATATATATATATATATATATATATATATATATATATATATATATATATATATATATATATATTTTACAGGGCCTGCGGTAGCGGCCATGTAGTTATGGTTAAGGTTAAGTTGCTAAACCCATAGGAAGAACACTTTTTGGGTGGCTTATAACTTTGCTGCACCTGGACGAATCCTCACCAAACTTTGCAAAAGAGGTATATGTCCCACTCTGAATTCTTTTGCACAGTTTGGTGAGGTTTGGTCAAGGGGGGCAAAGTTAAAGGGGGGTCCCAAAATTATTTTTTTTCCCATAGACATAATGGGAAAAAATGTCTGTCGCACCTACAGCCCAAACCGCTGGATGGATTTTCACCAAATTTGCAGCAGGAGTGGCGGCTTGGTCCCAGAAGCGTGCTTTTGTTACTTTGGTGTAAATCCGTCCAGTAGTTTTTTTTTAAATGACCAAAATGTAAGGCAAAACAATTAGTCATATCTATGAACGCTCCGCGGACTCACTTCCCTGTTCGGTCCGCAGACTGGCCTCTGATTGGCTGTCCGGTCCGCGGACATTGGGACAAATTTGCTGATTTTTGCGTGGCCTGCGGACATTGGGACGCGGCCGCTGATTGGGTGGTGAGAAAACGTCAAATGCGTCGGTTTTCCTGAAACACCCGCCATCTTGGATTCGCAGACTTTTTTGGGGTCCGCGGACAGCGCAGTGAAACATAAAAAAAACAGCATTGCACTTGTCAAACTCAACAAACAATCTCTGGGGATGTGGAGGGGATGAGGATTGGATATGGCCATAAAAAGCCAAAAAACGGGTTGTTTCACCCCGTGAAAGTCCGCGAACACTCCAGGTGTCCTGGGGCAGTCCTGTGGTGTTCGCAGACACCTATTTCTGAATTACAGTGTTGGGGAAAAGCAGTTTTTGGATGGCACCACTCAATGAAACTGCATGTAATTTTGCAATTTTATTCTAGAACTAATCCTGAATGGTTTTGCAAAGTCTTGTGGGATTCTGTCAAGAGGGGGGAAAACATTAGAGGGGGAATCCCAAAATATTGTAAAGAACTATACATGTGGTGTCATTTGACGAATCTGCACAACATTTGGCAAAACGATTTTGGATCTAGATATAAATGGTCTTCTAAAGTTTGATGGGATTTTCTCAAGAGGGGACGAAATTAGAGGGGGGTCTCAACATTTTTAGATGGCTTATAACTTTGTTGCTATTTGACGAATGTGGACACAAGTTTTGAGAAAGATTATAGACCCAACCTTCAATGTTTGTATAATGACTGAATGGATTTTGTCAAGTGGGGGCTAAGTTATATGACTATTGTAGTTACATACATTTTGATACTTTTTAAAAAATAAAACGGGCGGATTTCAAGCAAACTTGTGAGGACACTGGCAAGGACATTAAAGAATGGTTTGGAAATGTACCTGTGTTTTACTTTTGACAAGTGTCATAATGTAGGTACAAAAATAGTCATATACCTTTGGTGACTGAGGTATAGCCTGTGGCCGTGGGCAGTAGCCAGATTGTCTGGGTCATGGCATAAGGTCATGACGCAGACAATCTGGCTACTGGTCATGACCGCTAGCAACGAAAAATGGTGTCTATGTCTAGTGGCTATGTCTACCAGGGACCGGCTATGTGGTAAAGTTATTCGAAGGTAGGATAGTTTTGAAAGGGAAAGAAAGTGCTTGTGGTAATATGTTCATACAGTTTTGCAGGCTGCCATGGCAAGGGAAGAGGGGCTGTGTACGGGCCCCGCCTTCTTTTTCCATGTTGGCTGTCTTGGAAAAGGATTTTCCTTCCTACTGCGGGACGCCGCAAGCGGTGGTGGTGGTGTCTTTTTGGGGAGGAGGGATGGCAATAACTGATGCCATTTTTAAGATAAATAGCAGTTTTGATAAAATTCTTCCAAGTATGTACTGTGTATTAGATTAATAATGGATAATGAGTACGAAAAGGTGTAGGAGGTGTGCAAGGGAAATTTTGAAGTTGAAAGTTCCTAGATCAGTAGAAAATGCAGTTCTGAACTGTCTTTGAAGCACAGATCCGATCATGAAGTGCAGACGCCTTTGCAAACACGTTACCATGCCACGCACAAGTGTATGGTCACGTGGCAATGTCCAGAAGGTCTGCGATTAAGTCAGATGTTCCCGGACATCTATGGATGCAAAATTATTTCAAAAAGTTGCAAAAAGTGTACAGACATGTTAAAAATGATGCTACAAGGTGGGAAATGGCAAAGTTTTAAGGTGCAACTTTGTAAATTGGACAAAAATATTGCTTATTGGCTAAGTATGATATTAGTAAATTGTAGGAAAATAGCATGCACTGGTAAAAACCCATTAAATTCACTGAAAAAACTTTGTTAAAGGGACATTATGGTTAAGTTGCACTATTAAAAACCTATGAAATTCAATGAAAAAACTTTGTTGAAGGGACATTATGGTTAAGTTGCCCTAATAAAAACCTAGGAAATTCAATGAAAAAACGTAGTAAAGGAGACGTTATGGTTAAGTTGCACTAATAAAAACCTATGAAATTCAATGGAAAATCATTGTTAAAGGGATGTTATGAATATAGGTAAAACCAAAAAACCTCAGAAATTCGCCAGTTATGGTAAGCTAAGCAGCCATAACTCGCACCACCACCGTGCGCTGCTAAGACTAATACCTAGGACGATGTAGGCCTCTTTGCCGGTTGCAAGGTCTCCACAGCAGCCCTACAAAAGGTCACACCCCAGAACTGCTCTGCATTCTGTTTCTAGCTTTTCAGAACAGAGTAGCGGCCCACATAGCTTTGAGCTGTAACTGAGTTTGGAACAATTTCTGCTTTGCTACATTACCTTTGCAAGTAATGGCAACCATGTCAGCCTGACTCACAACGCACAGTAATGGAGAGAAGTATTAACGCCCCTTCCTGTGAACCACACCCTCAGTACCGATAATCCCCACTATCCGATTCCCATGGGCAGCATGCTGACAACGTTAGTATGTGGCACGTGGGCTTACCCAAGTACTGTGAGGGCCGCACCCCAGTAAGGCAGTAACAACCCTTCTTCCCTTTCCACTATCTTCTTTCCAGCACCCCCTCATTCAGTACTGAAAAATATTCACACACGCATCCACCAATCACAGTAAAGAGCTCTCCATGTAGCACTATCAGTTCTGAACAACATTCCTCTGCATAGACACCACACCCAGAAATGTTATTGCACAATCCCTTATCCTCCAAGGTCCCATTTCCATGCCCACCATCCTCTAAAGCCCCTGAAGTGGCTTTTGTGCTGTGTGCAGGCATGGGGGAATACATTGCAACCAGGGTAGGGGATTTCGTATTCAGTGGTGGCTCTGAAAAGAGACTTTTTTTAAAAATGCTTCTAGAGAAACACCTTTATTTTTGGTTTTATAGGGTTTTCTGTTTTCTTCTCCTCCTCATTCTCTTACAGTAAACTTTTCAATACCTTCTGTATATGCGCAAACAAAAGAGCATCACCAATGCTGGACAAAGAAATGCCATTTGCATGGAAACACACTGCATTTCAAGAATTAATGCTGTCATTGTTGCAGAAGAACATCCCACGAGCGGACAAAAAATCACACATACTTCTGTTTATGAGACCCCTTCCAGCCTCTGGCTGGGAACAACATACATTAGGATAGTCCAATACTCTTCTTTGTGGTATGGCAGAGAAAACCACATGGGCAGTGTGAAAAAGCCTCTTCACTGCCTTCATCAACCTCTTCAGTTGATGCAACAAACGTGAACAAGCCATGTAATCCAAATGCATGCCGCCATAATGCATGATGACAACTCGCACTGTAGCGAAACTGGCCACTTGTCTGCAAAGGTCAAGCATAATGCCAAAACCGCAGACATGAACAGAGCACCACAATGCGTCCACTCCTTCCAAACCGAAATCGCCATCAACGTGTCTTTCCTGGGTATATTTGTGCAGATCTACCACAAAGGCATCACCCAAAATCAATACAATGTGTTTCTCCATGTCAGCCCTCCTCACTATGCAGAGTAATGAAAAATAGTATTACTACCCCTTCCTGTGAACCACACCCTCGTTACCTGATTGGATAATCACCACAGTCCCATTTCCATTGGCCCGTATGGTGAGAAGCACAGACTGTGGCACGTGCGCTTCCCCAAGTACCGCAAGGGGCACGTCCCAGTAAAGCAGGAGCAGTCCTTCTTCCATTTCCACTGTTTTTTGTCCACCACTACCTCATTGGGTACTGTTAAATAGTCACACATGCATCCACCAATCACAGGCAAGACGTCAGCATCTAACACTTAGTTCTGTACAACAATTCATATATACCGTTACACATTCAGACTGCAAGTGTCGTGTGAATCGAAAGCACCTCCTGTACAAAGTTCAGTAACACTATCCAGGTCTTCTGCATCCAGTTTCATCTACATCGCCAGGGGTGGGGGAATACATTTCAACCAGGGTAGGGGATTTCGTCTGTAGTGGCGGCTCTGAAAAGAGCCATTATGTAAAGACATTTTTTTAAAAAATGTACGCGCTTGCACAGAACCTTGTTTGTTTTTGCTCTTTATCTCAGTTTCTGTTTCCTTTTCATCCTTACATTTTTACAGAATTCTCTTCAATGCTTCTTGCACAGTGTAAAACAACAGAGCATTGCCAATGGTGGTCAAAGAAATGCCATTTGCATGGAACCAGTGCAAATTTTGCTCATGAATGCTGTCATAGTCGGTGGAGAACATCCCAGCATGGCACATGAACTGACACATGCTTCTGTTTATAAGACACCTTCCGACCTCTGGCTGGTGACAAATTACACCGGCATGGTCCCATGCTCCTTTTGGTGGTATGCTTGAGAAAACCACCTTGGCAGTGGGAAAAATTTGCATCACTGCTATCATCAACTTCTTTAGGTGATGGAGCAAATGTACACATGACATGTACCCCGAATGTTGACCTCAAAAATGGACCACGACAACATCAACAGTACCGACAGAGGCCACACATCTGCAAAGGTCAACCATACTGCTGGAACTGCTCTCATAGACATTGCCCCAGAAATCCTCCACTCCTTCCAACTCAAAATTAACAGCAATGCCTCTTTGCACAGCATAGCTGTGCAGATCCTGCACAAGTGATCAGTACTCTGTGTCTCTCCATCCCAGCCAACCTCACTACTGAGAAATGGGAAAAGATAGTACCGCCCCTTCCTGTGAAGCACACCCTCGACACCTGATTGGATAATCCCCACAGTTCCATTTCCATGCCCACTATGCTGAGAAGGGCAGCATGTGGCATGTGCACTTTCCCAGCTACAGCGAGGGCCGTGTCCCAGTAAAGCAGTGACCGGCCTTCTTCCCTTTCCACATTTGTTTTTGCAGCTCTTCCTCATTAGGTACTATGAAATAGTCACACAGGCATGCAGCAATCACATCCAAGACCTCTACATTAAACACTATCCTTTCTGTACAGCACTCCATATGTACCATTACACACTCACAGTACACGTCTCACATGCTTTTAAACCATCTCCAGTTAAAAGTTCACCAAATGTATCCACGATTTCAGCCTCCAGATTCACCAAGAGCAGCACCCACCACCGCTAAGTACAGGTAGCAATATTTTGTTTTCTCCCAGCACTCCAGTAAGTGCAAAGAACCAATACTCCAAAGTGTAGTACAGTAGTCAGTAATCTGCACAATGCACACTACCCAAGCACATAAAATATCCAGTTCACCCCTTTCCACTTCTGTGCACACAATATTTCAACACAGCACTCAGTGGACACACTGCAGGAGTGTTCAGGCCATAAGCTCCAACCATAGACTAAAAACTGTAGGATGTGCTTGCAATCACCACACCCATGGAACCAACAATGTATGCAATGCTCACAAACCACACACAGAACGCAACAATGGCAAACCTACTTGCAAGCAGGCCACATAGTTGTCGGTGCAACAGCTCCAGCCATGCATCCAAGATGCTAGGGCCTCACCACACACAACACACCATAGTACATCCTATGTTTAAATGCTCATGTCATCTGCAATTCACACCCCAGCTGCAATTGAGCCTGCCAATTTTCACACTTGCCACATGTTTGCATGCATGGCTGCTTGACGCTGTGTTGGGTGTGGTGAACAGTATGTGGTTGGCTGTGTACATTGTCCATATTTGAAATTGTGGCCTTTCGCCATGCACCCAACAGTGTAGGCCTTGCCCACACCCAGCACAACATAACAGAGCCGTGCAGGTGAACATTTGGCCGGGTACCACAATCCACAAATGTAACATAGGCAGCGACACTTCTACCCAACCCCTGCACCATAATACAGTGATGCATGCAAAGATGTAACAGTTAGCAGAATCCACAAACATACCACAGGGTCCGGCACCCCTACCCACTTCTACCCACTTCTAGTCACATAGCATTGTACCCAACCCAACCACAAAATCTTCACAACAGTGACCCTGCTCCCAGCACTCTAATAGGTGCAAACAACCAATACTTCATGGTGCAGTACAGTAGTCTGCACTCCGCGCAGTACATAGTACCGAAGCCAATAAAATATGCAGTTCAAATTCTATGCACACAGTACTTCAACACTGCACCCAGTGGACACACTGCAGGACTGTTCACTCCATCAGGTCCAGCCATGGACTACACACTGTAGGATGTGCTAACAATCCGCACACCCATGGAACCAACAGTGTATGCAATGTTGACAAATCACACACACAAGGCAACAATGTGAATCCTACTTGCAACCAGGGCACATAGTTGTCGGTGCAAGGCCTCCTCTCATGCATCGAAGGGCCCACGGCCTTACCGCACGCAACACACCATAGTACACTGTATGTTATAAAGTTCATGTCATATGCAATGCACTCCCCTTCTGTCATTGATCTGCCATCAGTCACCACGGAAAGAGGTCGCTGCACCAGCTATCGTGCCATAACGCAGGCTGCATGCATTCACCACACAAGGTAGTTGCCTGTGGAGGAACCAGCAAATTGGTGCAATATGCATGGATACTGTGGGCACACCACCATCTTCTTCCACCTAATGAGATATATCAGATGAACCACTTGTCACTCCCCCACCCTTTCCATCCCTTCTTCCCACCACCACATGGCGTACGGTATGTTTTCCGGGCCCTTCTGGCGCTGCACTGTCCTCTGATACACCATGGTGGCGTTTGCCAAAAATGTTGACGCACAGCAAGCTTCGCTCCAGCCAACCACTGGCTGCATCCAATGTTTGCCAACATCACGCCGTACTGCAAGCCAATGAGAATTTTGTCCATGGAGCGAACAGGGAAATGGGTCAGCCGAGCGAAGCCAGATATCACTAATTTTTTGAGGCGTACATTTCAGTTCTTTGCAACAAAAGTACTGGTCAGATTTCCACCAAACACACAAAAGCACACTTTTGGAACCAAGCCCCTGTTCCTGCTGACAATTTGGTTAAAGTCTGTCCAGCCGTTCGGCCTTTAGGCGTGCGCAAAGTTTTTGCCCATTCAGTCTATGGAAAAAAAGAAAAAAATGTGTCCTCCCCTATAACTTTGCCCCCCCCCCCCTCCAGGAAACCTTACCCAACTTTCCCATGAAATTCAGCGGGACCCATATACCTTTTCGGCAAAGTTTTAGCCACATTTGTCCACATGGAGAAAAGTTATAAGCTGCCCAAAAAGTGGTCTTCCTATGGGTTTAGCAACTTAATCATAACTATATATATATATATATAACAATATGACTGCTGTTCTGTAGGGGTGGTACAGAGTTAAGAATTGTAAGAATTGTTTTCTAAAAACCATTTTAGCCCCAAGATAGTATTAAACAAGCAGTAGTCTCAATCATTACAGCTGGAAATGGACACAATGTACTATGGGAACCCCCTCTCTTCCGTGTGGGTGGAGTGGCCAGAGTGAAGTGGGTAGGGTTAGGGGCAGAGACCCAGCCAAGGTGAAGCAGAGCCTGATCTCCTCAAGAAACCTATTCAAGCGCAGCTGAGGAGCACCTGCAGGAATGGCTGTGTTTTGGCCATTTGCATCAAAGTAAAGAACATTTTTTGAACCTAAGAACTACTGTGCAATTTTATATTTAATATATGACTGTGATAGTGAGTCAAACATGAAACCCTTCTGAGCAAGTAATACAAACTGGGATGTCTTCTCATTTTATTAGTCACAATACTCGCCCTAACAGAAACTTGTCTATAAACCAGAAGTCACACATGCTGGTGTGGACAGTGCTTGTTTATGGATGTGAGCCTGTGGTTGTTTAACACAGAGCAAAAAGCTTGTCAATTCTTCACTTAGTCACTTTTTTGACCATGAGTTCCCTGAGGTGCTGCTTATGAGTGGCAGAGGGAGCCCCAGAGACTCCTGTGCTCATTGTTTGGGCCTTAGCCTCCATGGAATAGCGCTCCAGAAAAACAAATTTTGCCCGGAGCACAGCTTTGCCTTGTTCCAGCCCAATCCCTCCTCTCTCGATTATAAAGGTGAAAGAGGCACGATATGAATGGTATGCCTGCTTGGCCTCTTTATGGTAGCGCGGGCCGAGGGCAGGATATATTCCTCAGGTGGGATGTGAGCTTGTAAAGCAGCATCCCAAACAGCAACACTACTGTAGTACCAAAATAAATGTCCAATCAAGGTTTTATTACAAATAGGAGCCTTTAATTAAGCTAAAAATATAAACACACTGCTAAAATCACTTGTAACCCACCACTGCCATGAAAAACACAGCATATGCAGACTGAGATGAAAGGGGCACTCTTGGTCTGAAGACAGGGATAGACCTGCAATCATCTAAGCAGAAATATTCAAGATTGAGGATATACTTTAAAAAGTTGTAGAGTGGGGTCTTAAATTGTTACTAGGGCCGTTAAGACCATGCCAGGGGGACAGAACCACTGTGAATACCTTTACCTTCTTCTTGGGTTGTTTGTCAGTATCAAGCCAGGCTTCTTAATGCTTTACAATGTGTCATGAAAGTGTCAAGACAGTTGAGTCAGGTACTTCCAGTGGACCGAGTTGTTGTTGAGACGGTCACATTGCTATGACACACACAACAGCAATATGATGCATTACCACACTGATAATCGGCTCTAATTGTCTGAAGAAGAGGTAGGTGATGGTTGAGTCAGTAGCTCGAAATAGTTGAGTTGGATCGACACGATCCAGTGATGTAATGCAGTATGGCAGTGGGGATCGGCTTGAAGACACCTAGAGCGCAGGCATGCAATGGTCAAGTCATCAGCTTGATGGCTCAAAGCCGTCCGAAAAGTGATGAGTGTCAAAGGCAGCTCTATGGGTCTTGCAGTGACTAGAAAGTAACTCAAAACTTGTTGGGTCAACTCAAACGTGTTTTGCTGCAGGAAACAGAGCCCTGAGCTTTTCCCTTGCTTCATGATTTCTGGAGGACCTTGTCCAGTGTCTTCAGGGGTAAGGTCAGTCCTTTATTTGCGCTAACAAGCAAGAAAGGTTGCCATAGAGAATTTGCAGGGCTGCCACCTACAGTAGGCAGTGTCCTGGTTACCAGAGGCCAAAGAGCAAGCCACTTCAAATGGTCCTTTAAATTGGGTGAAGGGATGATTTTGCTCCCTCCTTGAAAACCTTTATCGGCACCCTTATGGCAGGGGACTTTGGGCAGACCGCACCCTAATACCGTTATAGGTGAAACCTTTATTTTCTGGTGTTCGAACATGATTCAAGTTAAGGGGTGGGAGGTTCCTCGGCCCTTAAATACCAATTTTAGCAAGAATGGAAACGGTCAATTTCAAACCTTGTATAAGTGTCCAATCATTGCTGTGGTACAAGAGTCTTTACCTGGTAATGTTAACCCCAGATAGATATGTCTCCAGGAATTGGGGAGGCTGCACAGGAAGCATAGGTGGCCGGATAAATTATTCAAAGATGGTGGGACCTCTTTTGCGGTTGTAACTTCTCTCTTCAGCTACTCTAACTCCGCCCCTCCCTGGCTGCCTTACATCAAGCAGACTCCAGTCATTACTACCCCAGTGTGACCTCCCCATCTTGATGGCAGCACTGGACCCCTGCACACTGCCAGTGGTATAACCTGGTCTGTGAGGAAGTTGATATGCTTTCCCAGCAGATAACAAAAGTTAACTTCTAGGGTTGGATCCACTGGTCTCGTTTAGAGAAAAGAAACAGCCACAGAAATGGTGCACACAACTCTGACAGTTGACTTAGACACGAGAAACTAAGTTTAGAATAAAATGGCATTGAAAAGGTTTTGCCCGGAATATCTGTATACTCTGGTAGGCCGCTGTATCAAAACTAGATGTGGCTTTAATTTATATTTTACTAATGAATCTGCCACCAGTTCTTGGGGATGTACAGTTATATATCATTGCTTTCAGGGTTGTGAACAGTTAAAGGCAGCCCCTGGCTGATGGAATCTCGGTTTCCCACATACTGCATGCATGAATGCGCATTTTAGCATGTAACTGCCATGTTATAAACCTATTTGTCAGCTGATTGGGGTATCAGTAGCTAGGCCAGTAGATTTGAATTTTTGCACTATACGTTTTATTAGTACGGAGCACTATAAAAGTGAGCCTAACTAGCAGAGGTCACTTTCTGGGGCAGAATTACCAGAATCATTTTGTGTTACAAACATTTTTAAAACTCGGGATTACCTACCTGCGCAGAACACATTGTGTCACACTTCCCCTCTATATTTTCAAAGCGAGAGCTATTGCTTTTGCCACTACTTGTAATGGTGGCAGCCATATTGGATTGAGATCCTCATAAAGGTTTACATATGAGTCTCCCAATACATTAGGTCTGCATTATCCAACCATACAAACAATAGCAGACACCGATGTTAGCAACCCATAACATTGAACTAATAAAAATAACGTAGACAAAGAAATGCAGCACAACAGTGCGAATCATGACAATGTACCAAGCAGCATGGAAATAAAATGTTCAATAACTCTCTCCCCAACTGAAGTGGTCTACTTGCTTCTACAGAATAGTTGCCACTGTAACTGAGCTGTCAACATGATGCACTCGTTCTGCATCACAGAACAACTAATGTGTACCTTCAAGCTAATTCTAGCTCATTCTTGATTTAGCAGGTTGTCCTAAAACTTGATCTCAAGTGACCTCCTGTGCACAGCGCATTTCACCAAAGTGATCCTCACATGTACGTAACACTCCGATATATTGTACTACTTACTCACCTCAGCATGCTTGTATGACTGCGCCAGCCCCCGTATCGAAGTTGTGACTTTGCCAGATAGCTTGCCTGTAATGGACTCTACCAGATGTGAACCGGTAGCTGTGTGCCACCCATGTCCCTTTTTTACCTGTAACCTTCTGATTTGACCTTACCATGCGCTACCTGCTTGTCTGCTGCAGCCCCTGTAACATGAGGTGTGTCTCTGCCAGTGGGATTGTCTGTATTGTTATCTACCAGATTTGGCCCTGTAGCCTTATGCTTGTCCATGCGCCTTCTTCACCATGTAACTACTTGATCTGAACTTTACCCTTCTGCTACCTGTTGTCTGCTGCAGCCCCTCTAACATGAGGTGTGTCTCTGCCAGTTGGCTTCCCTGTAACGTAATCTGCCGTAAAGAGCTTTGGAAGAAATCTTTACCTCTCACTAGCTCGGCCTAAAAAGGGCAAAGATGGCTAAGATTTTATCAGCTCTGAAGGTAGTCCCTGGGAGCATTGTTGGATGCTATCTGGGTTACAGGCTTTTGGTTTACACAAATCAAGATTCATTGTTTTACCCCACTAAAACCTTGTTGATTTCACAATTAAAATATGAGCATGGATATGGTGCCTATTACAAGCCAATTCACTTCTGTACATGCATAATAGGCTTGCTGGATATTACACCAATATAACACAATGAAACATGACTTTTTGGGTTTTCCTATCTGCAGAATTGTAATTGCAGCAGCACCACAACAAAAGTGTGCCATTTGTCTATTCTCATGTCTCAACTTATCTCGATTGTCACTGCCTTACCCAGCTGAATCAATTTGGGTTTCACCCGCTTCATCCCACAGAAACTGCTCTTAGTTTCTCTCTGTCCGTCATTCGAAACTATCCTCAATTCGTATTCTTTTTGATCTCTCTGCTGCTGTATGACACTGTTGATCACAATACTCCTCTATCCACTCTTTCTTTACTGGGTTTCTTTCTTTTCTGCTATGGTTCCGCTCCTACCTATCAGATCAAGCATTTTCCAATTCCTGGGCTGGTATATGATCCACATCACTTCCTATAATATATGGTGTGCCTCATGGTTTGGCCCTTGGGCCCCTTCTCTTCCCACTGGACACCTCTCCTCTTTCCTTTATTGTTTCATCCTTTGGTCTTATTTCCCATTTATATGCTTCGGATTCTCAAATCTTTGTTTCTTCTCTTCTTTCTCTCACTCTCTTGACACACTAGATTTACTGCCTGTCTTCGCGACAACCAAACCTGGACAATGTGCAAGGCTTTTCCTTCCTTTATTCCTGTGCTACTAATCTACTCCACTCTTGTCTTCTGTCGTCTCACTTATGGCTCCGCCTTGCTCATTGGTCTTCCTGCCTACGAACTTGCTCCCTTACTCTCCATCTTTAATTGCACGTAATCTGTTCTGTTTTTCACCCCATATTTATATTCCGTCTGCTTTCTGATCCATTTGTCTCTCCTTTCAATCCCAATCTCTTTCACTTTTTATGTATTGTCTTCAAATGCATTCATGGACTTGTCCCACCATATCTTCTGTCCGTAGTTGCTACTCATGGACCAAGCCACACTCTTAGTGCTCAAGATCAGTTTCTTCCTGTTGTCCCTAAGCTGCCCTCTACACATTTTCGTTTCCATTCATTTTCACCCCTTTCTCCTAAATACTGGAATTTTTTACCCATATATATTGGATCCTGTTGTACTCTTTCTTTGTACCGGTCGCCCCTCCAAAGGTTCTTACTGACCTCTCTTTATTAATTGCATTATGTTAAAAAAAACAGTTGTTTATAGTTCTTGTACCGTCATTTTAATGTTCAGCGCTTTGACGAAGGGCTTTATTAATCAATAAAATACAATGGCGTTTTTGCTAATCAATTCAAGCGGTCTATGACCACAGAGAATCCCTTACTACATGACAGTGGAGATGGACTATACAAATAATGATTTGATATTCAATTCCCTTTTATGTTGCATTAGTTTGATTAGGGTGTCACCTTCACACTGGACAAATCCTGCCATGTTTTTCTTTTGACCCAAATTGAAACTCATTCGGGCTGTTATGGATGTGGAGAGGGGAATTGATTACAATGTGGGCGCGAGGGGGGGCAGGTGGTTCTACATTATTTCGCCGCGGTATTTTTCATTGTGGGTTTTTTCATCGCGTTTTTTTTTTTTTAAAACTCATCGTTTTTTTAATTTTTTTGGGGGGGTTACCCCCCAAGATCCCCTTTTTTTAATTCCCTTATACCCACAACCATATATTAAATTTTGTAACCCCCCCCAAAAAAAAAACAATGAGTTTATTTTCAAAATCAAAACGGCGATGAAAAAACACGCGATGAAAAATACTGCGGTGAAATGCGTGTATACCGGGCAGGTTACCCACACAACATATCTTTTACAACCCCCTTCTATCTATAGTTACCCTTTCTACTGCACTGCTTTTTCTCTTCCTTTTTTTAAAGTATTCTGCACACGCAAGTGTTGCTCATTTTTCAGATTAACTGGGTAAACCCATTTTTATCACTTCTGTTTGAATCGGTTTTGTTGCATTATGGTCTGATGAAGGAATATTCTGAAGCCTGGCCGAGACATCAATTAAAACGAACAACCATGTTCCGGGGCCTTATTCCATCTTGGGACCTTACACGCATTGGCGATTCAGCAAAGCGAAATTGACAAATGAGTCTAAGGCTGTAACCACCCTGTCATTGTTCTTAACATCCTGCAACTGAATATATGTATATAACCTTATCTATGTCTGTAACAAATGACGTTTCTAAGTAACCAACGCTGTGATACCTGTGGGTCTGGGCGTGTAACAAAGGCAATAAACTAAGTAACTAAATAAATAAATAAATAAAGCCAGCCAAGTCTCCTGTAATATGATTGAAAGTACAAAGGATTTTCTCCTCTGAAATATACAAGACTGCGATTAAAAATGCAAGAATAGCAACTAATTATGAGCATTGCCAGAAGAGGTTTGTTTAGATGACATATCAGTGAAACAAGGAGATGTGGAACGAGGGGGTGTGATTGCAGATTCGATGCAGCAAAGCTGTTTCTTGAGTAATCATTAGCATGTGTGACCTTGGGCTTCAAACCTTCTTCGGGCGACGACGTGCCGGAGGATGAATGCTGAAGACAAATAGATAAATGCTCTTATTTTAGAACAGTGTTGCCACCAAACCAATGTTCAAAGATGACGCCCTAACAAGCTTGCAATTGATTACTGTATGGATGAGAAAGATGTGTGTACAGTGGCCTGCATCTGAGCAGCAGAAATTGATATCATTTTGGAAAGATGGTGTTAGAGTGTATGCAAACGTGCTCAATTATAAGTGGAGAAAACTAGTCCCAGGGTAATTCATCAGCAGGCACCGTGAATGGTCTCATGGGGATTCAAATATGGATTGTGGGTAACAGTTGTATTATTATTATTATTATTATTATTATTATTATTATTATTATTATTATTATTATTATTTTATTTATTGAGCACAGATCTAGCTTCAGATAGGAACAGCGTGCTTTACAGATGTATAAACAGTACAGATACATGACAGAACACTTTAACGAGGTATACAACAGTACAGATGCATAACAGAGCACTTTTCAGAGGTAACAGCAGAACTGGTATACAACAAGGGATATGGTACAGGGGGGCATAGAAGAGGGGTATAGTTGTACTGGGTGGCAAGGATGAGAGGGGTGGGCCGCGTCTAGTGAATCAGGTGGCAAGAGGGGCGACGTGATGGCCTAGGTGCTGAGGAGCCGAGACTCCTTGAAGCGGTGGGTCTTGAGTTCTATTCTGAATTGTAGGAGCGTCGGGGCAAGTCTGATGCTGACGGGGAGGAGGTTCCATGGTCTTGGAGCATAGGCAGCAATGGCTTGTTTTCTGGTCTTTTCCTTTTTGCAACAGCAGATTTCAAGTCTGCACGTGTCCTGGCTTCTGGTGGTGCGATGTCCATTGGAGATGCAGAGTCTCCCCGTGAGGTAGCTGGGTGACTTGAGCGTGACTGCCTTATAGATGGTGCATCAAGACTTTAATATGATTTGTGCATGCAATGGGAGCCAGTGAAGGCCAATGAGGGCCGGGATGATGTTGTTCTATCTGTGTAGACCCTTGATGATGTATTCAGTCACATTTCAGACACTTCTCAGGGCAACAAGGCACGGCGGTGGGAGACCTGCAGGAGGGAGTGCTGAACCAAGCTGTCTGAGTTTTCTTAGCTATGTGTGTCTTGAAGGAGAGATGTTTGTTGATGTGGAAACCAAGGGACATGGCGTAGGAGGAGAGCGTGGGTGTGAAGCCCTCAGAGTTCATGGTCGATAGCCATGTTTGTTTGTCTCGGTGTTCGTTGTTGTTGGTGAGGAGTAGGAATTTGGTCTTGGAGGGGTTGAGCTTCAAGTATGAATTGGACATCCAAGAATGGATCAGCGAGAGGCAGATTTTGAGCCTATGGATGTCCTTCATGGAGTCGATCATGAGGTATAGCTGTGTGTCCTCTGCGTATTGGTGGATGTTATGTGTGGCTAGGAGGGCTCCCAGTGGCTCCATGTATAGATTGAAGATCACTGGTGAGAGGGTGGAATGCTACGGGACTCCACAGGTGACGGGTAGCATTGACGATTCAGAGGAGTCCATCTGAACAAACTGCTAGCGGTTGGCAAGGTAGTACTTGAACCAGCATAGGACAAGGTTGTTGATTCCCAGTTGCCGATGTAGGGTGTCCGTAAGTGCCTGGTTGTCTACTGTAAAAGCATCTGAGAGTTTGAGTAGAACCAGGAGGCAGAGGTGGTCATTGTCAGGGATGTTGAGCGTGTTGTCGACCACCTGTATGGTTGCTGTCTCTGTGCTGCATCTGGATCTGAACACGGGTTGGTAGCTTTGGTGGAGAATGTTTGTGTCGATGTGTTGTTGCAGTTGTGTGGCTACCGCTTTCTCAAAGATCTTACCCAGGAAGGGAAGATTTGGTGACTTCCATGACTGCATAAATCACTAGCATCGTTGATTTATTGACTCTATCAATTTATGTTAACTAAAGTTTAACCACAGCCTTTTATTGCACCTGGGGATAATGTTTTTATAGGCGAAATTGCAGGCAGTGTGAGTCTAACTCTGGAGAAACTCTATGTCTTGGGCTAAGTGGCAATATGATTTGAAAGTGGAATTTGAGCAGCCATCGCGGTGCCTACGACAACAGCAACAGATTTTGCAAAGAATGTGTTTGCTGAATGATATTGAAAACTCTTTCATAATCCACAATTCATTACTCAAATCGGCAATGTTAAATGCTCATAAGTAGAGCTGTCTTTTTAATTTGTAATTAATAAGTGACAAATTAGCATTAAAATCCAACAAATTAGCTGTTTCAACATGAAAAGAATTTGGTTGTGTTTTCTTACAAATTATTCAAAACCTTCTAGGCATCAAACTTCAGTTTTGCACATTTCACACTTAATTCAAATGGGGTTGCACAGACGTGGGAACTGAGCTTGCTGTCCCATGATGCACCTCAGTGATAATGCCCAATGAGGCCAAAGCCTCTGTTATGGTGCAACCAAGCCTGATTTGCATATGTTTCCTCCTTTGCGGAATGGCACTGCAGGTTGAAACATCATGATTGTTGTGGTGGTTGCCCAGATCAATAGCAGTGGTCATGATTCAAATTAATCCTTGCATCAATCACTCTACATTTTACCATAAAATGCTATGCTTATAACAACAACCATACATGGAACAACACTTATTTTCATGGATGATCTTGAAAATTCTTCCATGATCTAGTAAATATTTCTGCAACTTACAGAAAATGTTAATACCTCACAATTAGGGGTGTGTATTTTTTGTTTTCCTTTTTCATTTGTTCAAGCCACAGCTAGCAAATTAGGAAGGACATTCATACAGATTCAAAATTGCAAATAGCAACTCACGTTTTTTTAATGTAACGATTCACTTCTTTACCAAAAAACATTTGTTTGGGCTCTTCATCACAATTTGATCGTTTTTGTTAAGACTCTTTTTTAATTGAATATTTTTATCAGTGAATCCATTGTTTTTTTTAACAAATCAATCACATGTAGCTTTTTTCTCAGTGAAGACATTTTAAAAAGAATGTGGGTCTTTTGCAATTAAACAGTGAAACAAAGTGTGTCCTAGAAAATACAACTACCATGTGCCATTTGGTAGAATTAAGCCAGAGATACAATGTTGCAAACCTAACGTGATCAAGCATGCATAAACAAAGAATTGCAACTCCACACAACGTGTCCCCCAGCATTTAACTCAAAGACAGGGGGTGGTAGAGATATGTACTGTCCTCAGAGCAGACAGGACCAGAGAGGGTGAGGGAAAAGAGGAACATGTCTAGGATGGTGGACAGGCTAATTATAAGTCCCTGAGTGCAAAGCAGCCCCAGCCACTCACATAAACAGCAACCAATCACTGTCATGTCCAAATAACAGACCACAGGTGCAGACCGCTACAAGTCAACCGGGGGCAGGTGTGAGGTGCAAGAAGGTATACAATAAAACCCATAAATCTCAGTCTGCCAGTGTGGGTTGGGGCAGCAGAAGGCTTACGTTTGGTAGAGGCTAGAGACTGGAGAGACTTTGGAAAATGCAGAGCCTAGAGGCAGAGGTAGTTGGCGAGATCACAGCAGTTGAGAACCATATGTGGTGGTGCGGTCTAAGAGTTTAAAAGAGTAAGAGGAAATATCAGGAGGAGAGTGGTTTAAGGAGGAGGTGATAGCAGAAGGAGAGGTGTGTAGGAGGAGGTGGTGCACGATGGACCATCAGAGTGAGAGCTGGTGAAAAAGATAGCATTAGAAAGGGAGGGTTCAGGACGAGTTGGTGTGAGTTAAGAAGGTGAAAGAGGCAGAGGCAGTAATATCAGTAGATGAGTGGTTGCAGAATTAAATACTAAAATCATAACCTGGAGGTGACACACAGGAGGTGATAACATCAGAAGAAAGTGATACGGACGACGTAAGATATATAACATCAACGGCAGAACATGATACCACAAAAGGTATAAAACCCACATAAGCAGGTGGGTTGGAGGTAGTCAGAGAAGGCAGAGAAAGGGGAACAGACCAGGTGGTGAAGCGGAAACAATATCATGTATCAGTCGAGGGACCAAGGAGATGGTGGAGTGCAGACTCGTAGAGACCCGGAATAGGAATGTTCGGGTAGACTTTGGAGACTCTAGGTAGGACTTAACAGTGAGAGGAGGAACGAAGCAGGGTCATGGAAACTATTGTAAGGCAGGGAGACAGGTCAGGGGGAAGAACTAGAGCATAGGCAAGACAAAGAAGAAGACCAGGGAGCCCTCTTCAACTCTCCACCCTAAAGCTTGCATTGGCAGGAACAGGTGACACAACATCCTTTTAGAACTGTAAAGACTGAAATCGACATTGAAGCAGCCAAGGATAACTGGGGAGGACATTTCTTTATCTCCCAGTGGTGGAGAAAACTCACATATTTTCTCTGTTCAGCATATCACAGAGACACGTTGTTATTATTCTGTGGTCCCATATGTTCAGATAATTTTAAGCAGCGTTATGGGATTGAATCATAAGGTGTGATCTAAAAACCCAATTTTGAAAGAGAAACTTTGCTGAATCAAATCAAAAAATCTTTTAGTTTAAAATAGATCCATGCCTATACACCAAAGTGCACACTTGCAAATTGAAGAACCCATACATGGGCAATTGTTCTTTTTTATTTTAAAAAGGGATTTAAACCCCCCTCTCCCTTTGCAATTTTCTCCTCTAACTTCCCAACTCTTATGCCATACCAGGCTTTACACCTTCACCCTGTGCCCTCTGCTTATTGGTGACCCAAATTATATATTGTATGAGTGTGCATTATTGTGATTCTGTTAGCATCTCTCTTCGCCCATGCCTTAGGCCATGAAGATTGTCTTTGAACTTGGCCTTGCTAAGTATCCTTGTCTTTTAGAATACATGGGAGTGAGAGCAATCGCAATTGTGTTCTGGGACTCCAAGTTCGGACTCTATTTCATCCTTGGCTCACGTGACAGGAGACCACGATTTGGTCCATTTTGCAGGTTTTAAATGCTCTAAAGGAATTAAACTTGGCACTCTTGGTGTTCTTTCTTTGAAACTTAACAAGGGATGATTCATCCTTCGCACATTCGCTCCTTTCCAGAATAGATAGCTGACCATGGCTGCTTCAGTTTTGACTCCAGGCCAGACAACCTCATCTTGCATCTCCACGATTATACTTATTATTGCTGTGACACAGCTTTCCCTTCCTGCTTCATGGGTCCTGGTTTACGAAATTGATGATACCTATGTCCAGCTTCTATACAGTGGCGGCTTCGCCTGCGTTCTAATCACTACATATATCCATCTTCTATGATGACTTGGTCTACCTTGCATTTCAGCATCTGTACATTTATTGAATGGTTGATTTCCAACAGCACTTTGGGCACGAGTAATCTTCTTCGTTGTATTTAAAAGTTCACTTGATTCTTTACTTCATCATTAGTTTCTTTAGGATCCATACATTCTCTTTAGTCAGTATCCCCAGATGTCATGCATATGTTTTGTGACGTCACTGGCTTCTTTTCTCTGCTCCTTCTTATATTCCTTGAGGGAGTTCCTCCCCTTGGTTTTCATCGCTTCGGCGATACATTTGGTAGGGTTGTCTCAATGGATATCTTCTCTTGAACAAATGCTGCCTTATTGGCACAACTGCAGGTGTCAAACACAGCACGATCTGAGGTCTTCAACATATTGGAGGTATGTGGCAGGATTTCCTGCAGAGGCATGCAGTTGCTCCTCTACATTCCACCCTCTTGTTGAGTCCTCGACCACCTCCACAATTGTTTCCACATGGTGGTATTTTTTCTTGAAGAAGTGTTTCTTTGGGGTCCATATCTTCATATCCCCCCTCAGGGTGCCTGCTGATTTGACATGTTCATCCACACTCCAGGTCATTTAATTACATTGTCCATTCGGGGTACAATATACCCAGCATCCCATGTACTTCTTATGGTTCTTTGGATACAAAAACGGGGTTTCTTCAGGTGCTCCGATGCAAGCCTCTATGTATTTTCTAACGTCATCATCAGTCAGCTCCTTGGCATTTGGTTCAGGTTTAACATCGATCATGACCTTCATCCCTACCACCTTCTTTGCCGTTTTCTTGCATTGGGCAATCACTTTCCTGACTGCGTATAATCCAAACATTACTAGCACCAGTATTACTCCAAGAACCTTGAATATATTCGCTAACCACTGTGGAATCCATGAAAACCAAGAGGCAAACCAGCTGTCATCTTCAATGTCATCTGTCTCATCTTCCATCTTGGCATGCAGGTCTGTGAACAACGTTATGGCCTCTGTCAAGGTTCCATTCTGGTCATTGTGAGAAGGTATAAATGTGAACCATGAAGGCCCAATTTTAGCACAAACTCCTCCTTCCATCGCTGTCATCATTTCAAGGACATACCATTCTGGAGGGTCATCAGTCGTATGGCCCTCAGCCCTTCTTTAATGGCGTTGAATCCCTTTATGGTTGCATTGATTGTCTGCAAAAGCTCCCATCTGGTAATATGCAACCACTTGGCATTTGCCACTGTTTGGATTCCAGGAATGAATATACCGGTCATTATAATAGCATTCTTGGTAAACAACTTGTGCTCTTCAGGAATGGTATGTCATTCACTGTCATCAACTGGCCTGAGAAATAATTTTCTCTTTTTATTCGTGTCAGGATCTTCTATTTCTCAAATGGTCAGCCACTTTTGGAAATTCACCAATGTTTAGATCGCTCTGAGGAATCACGAATGCTGGAACATAGATGAGCACCAGGGAACACACTCTTCCCCAATCCTTGGGTAAATTCATATAGGCTCTTTCGCCACAAGCCCAATATTGATCCATAAGGACGGCTGTCCCTCCTCTCATCCCAGGAACGTCAATGGTGGCTGTGCATTCTTTGTTATATCCTACATGGTTCTTTCCATGGTTTCCGAAACATAGTGTTGTATTAATAAATGGGACTACAACTACTGGGCCTGATTCGTCTTCTACCCATGTCAATAATTTAGAGTGCTTGGACCACGACTTTAAGCATCCATCATTCACTTTCTGCACTTCTTATACTGTCTTCAGCAGATGAGTTGCATTCCTTCTTCCCATCCCTGTTTGGTATGCACTCATCCATAGATCAACATTTGAGTTTGTTGTCAACATCAAGGTGATCCTGCTATTTCTGTCACATCAGGACAATTCATGGAATGGGCACGTACTTACGCAGCAACAGGGTGAAATATTTCCTCAAACCTAAGAAGATAGCTATTGCCCTGCTGCAGGAGACCCATCTGAATGCTGAAGATCTGATGGGGGTCCAGGAGCACTGGGTGTTAAGGGGTATGGGGTGGCATATTCTAAATATGCTAGAGGGGTTTTCACATGGATAGAGGATTCTGTGCAGATAGAGTTGTTATAGGTAGATGCGGATAAGGACGGGAGATATCTCATTCTGCGGGGCTATATAGACCATATTGAGGTGTGCATAGTTAACTCGTGTTTCCCAGATCATGGCATCCCGTCTCACATTCGTACCGTTTGTGCATGTGTTGTACAACAAAGAGAGTTCTTTTTCATATAGGGAGGCGATTTTAATTCTACTAAAGTTCCTTTACTGGATAGATCCTCTCCCCGGAGCGGGGGCCCATCCCTGGTATCTGCAGCTCTCAGTGCAGCACTGACCACCTTTGACTTAGTGGATATCTGGAGGGAGTTGCATCTGGTGGATAGAAATTATTCTTTTACTCCTCACTGCATGCCTTGTTCACCAGAAATGACTATGTGGCGGATTCATGGAATTTGTGCGCCGAAAAACAGGGATGTGTGCGCCATTCTGCCTGCAAATCCCTGCTTAACAAATGGGGATTTGCGGGCAGAATGGCGCACAAATCATAGTTTTTCGGCGCACATATTCCAAGAATCAGCCCCTATATCTTTGTCGGGCAGAATCAATTGGGTTATATGGGCGATTCAGTGTATCTGGGTAGAGCATTATCAGATCACTCCCCGCTAGAGGCAACATGGTATTTAAGAGGCCCTAAACCCCAAATTCCTATGTGGCGTATGCAAGCTGACGCTCTGTCGGAACAAATCTTCAGAGATAAACTACAGAAGATGCTGGTCGAATTCCTAGAACATAACGTGGGTAGTGTGGAGGAATGGAGCACGGTGTGGGAAACCTTGAAAGTCATGGTGAGGGGTAATGTTATAGCCAGTGCGGGTGGCATTTGCAGAATGCTGAGGGCTGACCTGGAAAAGTTAGAGGATGAAATCAGGGCTTGGGAAGCCCAAAATCCGGGTCAGTACCCAAACGAAAAGTGGTTGGCCGAAATTAGATATCACTGCCTTGAGGCGTGGGAAAGGTTGTCTAAATATGATTATATGGCAAAGACTGCCAGGGCGCATGCGGAAGGGGATAGACCGGGTGGGCATCTGTTGTGGCTTTGTAAGAGGGACCACCCTAAACACCTGACCACGGAGCTTCAGGGTACAGATGGGAGCAAATGTAGAACACAGCTGGAGATTAATAATATCTTTGCTGAATATTACTCTCCGCTATGTAGTCACGAGGAGCAGGTCCACTCCGAAGATGTGATGGAGGCCTTATCGTATATTCGGCATCCCAAATTGGAAGAAGCGCAGCAGGTTGCATTAGACCAGCCGATCACAGTGGAGGAGGTGAGCGCTGCCATTGTGTCCCTTGCCACTAGTAAAAGGCTTGGTAGCGATGGACTTCCTCCTGAATTCTATAAAACATATAATGTGACACTGGACCCGGTGTTACTTAAGGTCTTTGAGGAAGCCTATTCCAAAGGAGTGCTGCCGGCAAGCATGCAAGAGACTTTGGTTGTTCCGATCCCCAAGCCAGGGAAACCCACAGAGGGATGTGAATCCTTTCGGCCCCTGGCAATGTTAAATTATGATCTGAAGATATTAACTACAATATTGGCAGGGCAGCTACGCAGAGTGATCACGGGTCTGATTCATTGCGACCAGACCGGCTTTATCCCTGGCCAGAGCACTACACTGAACCTGCGCTGACTGCAACATATTATAGCACTGACCAATGAGCCCCTTGAGTGATGTGTGGTGGTGTCTCTAGATGAGATTAAGACTTTCGATTTGCTCTATTGGGAATGGCTGTTTGCAGTCCTGCAGGAATTTGGGTTCATTGAGCAGTTCATGCGTTGGGTGAAGGTTCTCTATGCATCCCCGACTGCGAGAGTCAAGTCTGGAAGACAGGTATCAGCAAGCTGGAATATACAAAGGGGAACGCACCAGAGATGTCTGCTTTCGCCCGTGCTTTATGTGCTGGCGCTGGAGCCTGTAGCAGTCTACTTACGCCAAGAGTTTCTGGAGGCGGGTATTCAGGATGGGGGGCATTACACATCTAGGCTCGCCATATGCTGACAACGTCCTCTTGTATGTTGGGGAAGCGGAGGACAATCTGCAATTGATTATGGTGCTACTGCACAACTTTGCTAAATTCTGGGGAACCTCTTTCAGTAGGGAGAAATCCTATGCACTCTCACTGGTGGGGCTCTGCGGGATTGAGGTTGAGGTTCTGCCGGAATTGGGGCTCCTGTGGGCTTTGGGCTCCTTCAAATATCTGGGTTACATACCATGCACACACCAGTGGACATGCGCATCTGGAATACAGTTGGGGTGGTGAGAGGGCTGAGGAAATCGATGGAATTCTGGTCTAAGCTCCTATTGTCATTGATGGGCAGGGTAGCGATCATGAAAACTATTGTCCTACCTAGATTCTTGCATTTCTTTACCAACATACATTACTATATTCCATCGCCTTCTTTCGCTTGTTGGATTCGCTTGTTAGAGGTTTCTTGTGGGGTGCAGCACTTCATAGGATCGCCCTCACGACACTGAACCTACCAAACAGGGAAGGGGGTGTGCAACTTCCGAATTGAGAACGCTAATACCTGGTGGCACAACTCTCTTTTATTGCAAAATGGCTATCGGATGATGCTATGTCCAAGACGCCACTGCTGCAGCAGCTAATGGCCCTGCTCACCCTAAGGAGATAGTGTGACTACGGCAAGACTGCCTTGGCTCTTCACCCTTAATGGTCAATCTGGGAAGGATGGTGTGGTGTAGGACGCTGAAGCTATTGAAGATTATTTCCCCTTACTCGCCTGAGGTCCTAATTGTGGTGGATACAAGCAGGAATAGGGACGAGCTAGCGGTGGCAAGGCGGTGCGAGGGCTGGGGTGTCTCCACTTGGGGAGACATGTTTGATAATGGGAATTTTAAAGAACTGGATGTCATGGGCAATTTTTGTGTTACCTGATAATAGCGGGGGGTGGCCAAATGGAAATGGCCTGGGTGGCCTGAGGAACCGGAAGAGACCCCACTACTGTCTTTAATTTACTCTCTGGGTGATGGCTGAAATCCGGTGTCCAGACTGTACGGTAATTTGGCTAATAGACCCAACCCTCAAAGCTCCAAGTGAAATCACACTGGGAGACAAACCTTGGGGTGGATATCGAGGAGCGGAAGTGGGAACACATACTCAGTTACCCTAAGGAAGTGTCTAGGAACCCTTGCTTCAAACTGATCCAACTGAACGTGCTGCACCGCAACTTCATGACACCTAGCAAAGTGGCTAGGTTTAATAGGGACAAACAGTCGGAGTGTCCCTGCTGTGGTAGCAATGGGGCTGATCTGATTCATATGTTTTGGAGCTGCGTTAAAGCGCAGCACTTCTGGGCTCAAATTGAGCAGGCATGTAGAAAGGCTGGAGTTGAGAGATACATTTGGATCCCAAAGGTGTGTTTGCTGGGGGTATACCCGAGGAGTGGTAAGCTTAAACATGTTATTAAGTTTATGGACATGGCGTGCATCCTTGCCAAGCAGTGTATTGCCATGTCGTGGAAGTCGGCTGGGGGACCACAATATCTACGCTGGTACAGGGAATTTGAGATCTGGGCTGAGCTGGAGACCAGGGTATGGTTGAGGTCATTGCAGAACCTGGATGCAACACCAGGAGGAACATACGAGTCCTGGAAAATGCCAATTTGGCATATGTTTCACCGCTCAGATGATAAATGATTGAACGCCCTGCTACTGTCAATTGTGTTATGCTGCTTTATAAACTTGCTGCTCCCCTTCCGCACCCGATGAACCCCAAGGTCCTTACCCTAAATAGGAACATTGGCCCTGACCTTAATAGAAGTAACTGACCCCTGGATGGACCTTGCTTAAAACTGAGACCTGGTTCACATGCTTGGTACTAACACGCAAGGAATACATTTCTGTATTTGTTATTTTAAATGCCAATAAAAACATTTAAAAATAAAATCAGGACAATTAATTCTCTTCATTTCTTCAATGATCAACTCATGCTGTCCTGCAGCAGTATATACAAGTATTTTGCTTTTCCATCCAGGCTCCTTTTCCATTTGTGTGGTTTTGATATGGTCATCCTGGTATGGAAACAACCATTTTGATATCCATTGCAAGGTCACCCAACTTCCTTGAAACTGTCCTCGAATAGTACATGCTGCAAGATGACTGAGGAATTTTGCATTGTGTGCTCATACCTCCTTCGAAATGAAAGTCCTTATGGTATTCATGGCATAGGGGATGCGAGAGCAGACATAGCAACTCTCATAAAATCGGGGCAGCCATTTTTTGCGCCATCCTACTGTTTGCTGAACTTGCGTTCTCTCTATAATCATATTGTCTTCTTCATTCATTATTTCTAATATAATCATCAAGATACTTTTATGTCTGCAACTGTACAATTTGTTCAATTATGGCAATAAGGAGTCTTCTTATCACGGGACCGTTTTTGGATCCTGTAAAAAGGTATGAATATTAACGACTCTTCTGATAAAAACAGGATAAGATTGAAGTATAAACACAAAGACAGCAATGACAAGTCGATTAATGTCACTGTTGGCAGGTATCGTGTATTTTTATCACCTAAAACAAATATTCTCCACAAAACGAATCTGGATATTGATCTCTTATCAATTTCTGATCAAGAACTGATGTTTATGTATCATTCCGATGCATTATTCACTGCTTCAATATATTTCTAAAAGTTAATTTCAAATTTCTGGAATGCTCTGCAAGTCTTTGCACTCTCTGCTAGAATATATATAAGGAGTGTCTATTGATTCCCAGTCCAAATAAAGTATGTGTTAATCAATATTTGCTTTATCGTCTTTCTTCTTAGTCATCGATTGGGTCTGCACACGCAGAAATTCTTCTTTTTGTCTTGCTTCTGAATCAGCAACAGCGGAAGGGAGGGTCTTGCCTTTTTAAACTTTCATGTCATTCAAATTCAACCAAGCACTTCTTCCCTGAACCTTAACTTTTGAAGGGGACACTTATTCAACACAGAATGGGACATTAAAGCGAGGTTCATGCCACTTCTGTGTAAACTTATTGATCAAGATCAGATCCCCCAAATATAACTTAGGTGGTGGTAATAGTTCACTTGGATTGGTTGCTGAATTATCTTCTTCAGTGTTCCTAGACCATCCCCCCCAATGCTTGACTTAATCTGAAATGAAAGAAATACTGATAGTCATACAGGTCAAATAATCATGCATCTCATCACATAAAGTTTTTGCTACACTCTGGGCATCACTCCTAATCCTAGATGGGAGTTTAAGGGGTGTTCTAATTCGATGTCCTGTTACTAGCTCATGCGGGGTGAGGTGGTGGTCCGACCCTGGCTGATTCCGAAGAGCATGTAGGGCCAGGGGTAGGCAATACAGCCATCCCTTTTTCAAAGTCAATTTAATCTTAGAAATTCTCTCTTTGAGGAGGTCATTGAGTCTCTCACATATCCCGTTCGCTCGCGGGTGATACGCAGAAGAAAACATGTGCTTTTTACCTAATAAAGACACTGGGCCTCATTACAACCCAGGCGTTAAGGGTTTAATGGCGCAGTCGGCGCCGTTAACCCTTAACGCCTGATTACCATTTTAACGCCTGCTTTTAGCAGGCGTTAAAATGCAAGGCGCTAACCCGCCTTCCTGCTAATTACGGCACCGTAATTTACGGTGCCGTAATTAGCGCCTTCCCCACTCCCATTATGCCCTATGGGGCAAAAATGGTAATGGGGAAGGGTAAATGGGGAATGGGGATTTACCGTCCCACTCACCTTGGAATGGGGCGGTAAATCCGCCATCCACCATGGTGTAAACATAGTTTACACCATGGTCGTAAAGTAGGGAACTTACCGCCTGGGTTGTAATGAGGCCCACTATCCTTTTTTTAATAGCTCTTTGACAAAATGTGGCTCATTATCGGATCTTAGTATTTCTGTACACCACACCTCAGAAATACTTTGCACACTAAAAACTTTGCTGCGCAAGTGGCATCAAGTTGTGTACACGGACACGCCTCAATCCATCTATAGAAGGGACACATCACCACTAATAGATAACTATATCCATTACATGTCTGTAGCATATCAACATAGTCGATATGTAAATGCTGAAATGGAGCATTCGGTCGAGGTTTTACTCCTCTAATCATTCTCAGGGTATGCCCAACAGCAAACCTTTGATACATGATGCAATTTACTATAAATAGTGCAACGTGTCCCAATGAATTAGGAATGAACCAGTCTTCTGCAATATTGGCAACAAGACTTTCTCTAGTTACATGCACAGCGCAATGCAGCTGTTCAAGCCTGACCTTCCATAAAGTTACTGGCATCACTGGCTTTCCAGTGCTGTCTTGTCTCCATAATGCTTCCATGGGGGATGATAGTTCTTGCTCTTGGTATGTTTCCCTAATCTCTATTAATTGGGTTATCAACAGAATATTAAACCCCTATGTACTAACATGGTTGGAGCCAAATTCTCTTTAATATCCCTAATATCAAAACTTAAAATTTCTGGAGAATATGCAACCCTTTTGGCTCCTATGTCGGCGGCTTTTTTTCCTCAAGAGGTAAAGTCTGTTTGTTTAGTATGCACTGCACATTTTTCTATCTCTATGGCTACAGAGAGCTCTAATGCCTTAATGAGCATATCGAATAAGGACGCATGCTGCACTGGAGAGCTGTCTGCGAGGATGTAGTCCCTCCTTTTCCAACATGCCAACCCTGCGTGTACGGTTTACGTCACATAGGCGGAGTCACTGTACACCGTCACTTCCTGTCCTTCATGTTGTTCAAACATGACAATACATGCTATTAATTCTGCTGCTTGCGCTGAAAAGTGAGACGTAGTCTTGCGCTCACCACTACTTCAAATTCTCCTTTTAATCTGTGTCTCACTATTGCAGTGCCAGAATGCCTTTCCCCAATAGTCTGATCAATTTTCAAAGAACCATCAATAAAAATAATCTCCCCTCCTGCTAAAGCATTCCCTTTCACACAGGGTATACCATCATAAAATTCAACATAATTAGCACAGTCATGCACATGATCACCTTCTTCTACTGGCTCAGCTATGAATGTGGCTGGGTTCACTATTTTACCATTTCTAATTTTAACTGTTGGATTAGAAATCATTACCTCATAAACTGAAGCTCTTTGGTATTTCAATGTGCCTTTACGTTTCTCTAGGATAGCAAATAGAGCATGCTCCATGAGAAGGGCCATAGAGCAGCCCATGACAATACTTGTGGACTTCTCAATTGCAAACGTGGCAGCTGCCAATGATTGTTCGCAAGGGAGTGTCCTCTCATAACTGGGTCTGAAATCCCACTTTAACATGTCAACGTCTGTACCCCAACGTGATTCTTTGTGTAAGCACTGCTGTAATTATTGACCCATTTGTGTGTGAAAACAAATAAAATTCCTCACCGTAATTGGGAATCCCTAAAACTGGGGCTATACACATTGCTTTTTTCAATTCCTCAAATCCTTCCTCAATTTCTTCGGTCCATTCTAGTTTTGTTTTACCAACTTGTGCTTTGTTTAATGCTTGCAGAAGTGGCTTTGTGTATGTGCTATAATCAAACACCCAGGCTCTAACATAATTGCACAAACCCAGAAACTGTTGCATCTGTCTTACTATGCTCGGTTTTGATGTTTCCATGATGGCCTCAGCTCTCTCAGGTGTCACAGTCATTGCTTCATGTGAAAATAACTGACCTATGTATAACACCTCTTCTTGGCAGTACTGTAACGTCTCCTTATCCCCTTCATATCCTTTACCTTCTTAAAAAGTCATTAGTGGATAGAGTCCTGTCTTCACTCATCATCTGTTTTACTGCAAATCAATAGGTCATCTACCTATTGTATCACTGCACTTTTGAGATCGATATTGCCTTGATCCATCGGTAGAACTCTGTTAAAGTGCGATGGGGACTCACAGTAGCGTTGAGGCAAACAAGTGTGTTTTAATCTTTTTTGGCGAAACGTAAATGAAGTCAAGTTGTGTGAGTCCTTATGCAACAGGATCAAGAAAAACACATTTTTCAAATTGATCACCATGAAGTATTGAGCTTCTACTGGGATACTACACAATATTGTCACCGGATTAGGAACTAAAGGAAACCCAGCATCTACAATCTGCTTAAGAGGTCTCAAATCCTGGATAAATCTCCACGATCCTCCTTTAGATTTTTTAATCCGATACACACCATATTACATGATGACTCTGAGTGTACCATAATCCCCTGATTCATCAGTACTGAAATAGTCTAAAATATACCTTCATCAGCTTCTCGAGACATGGGGTACTGTTTTGCTTGAGGCAAAAATTGCTTCTGGCTTAAGCTTTATTTTTACCTCTCCTATCCCCTTCAATAACCCTACATCATAGGGGCCTGTGGTCCATAGCACACTCAGCACCTTTTCAAGATCCTCCTGAAAAAATGCTGGACAGTGCTGCATTATCGCCATTCTTTGTGGGACTTCCCTTTTCTCTATCCTTATCCAGTATGAAATGCTCATGAAGAACACTACTTCATCATTGCTTTGGTCTTCCCTGAACATATTGTCATCAGTTATGTCAGTCAGTCTGTACCCCTCCTCAAGAGCTATCACTGTTCTCCATGGTCTGCCCTAATCGTCTATCCCTTCGAGCATTGACATTAATTTTTGTACTATAGCTGCTTCCATCTCTATGGGAATAGTCTGTCCACCCTCCTCATGCATAGGTATTTGTGGTTTAAACAAAAATTCATCAGGTATCTTCACAAACTTTCCTACCAGGCCGGGTAACCATGTCAACAAGATGCATACTCCATATAGAAAAATCTCTGGATCTACTAGAATGCCTTGCAGAGCCACTTTCCCTGTGAACACCAGTATGAACTCTCCCACATAGAAATAGTGTATTCCTGGTGTGGAACACACCATTCCATGATCAGTGAATGAAATTATCATATTAAGTTTCGGCATTAAATCTCTTCCTAAAATGTTAACCAGTGTCTGTTGTGAATATAACAAAGGAACGCACATGTCACATTCTCCTATGGAGACTGGTAATTTATCAGTAAACTCGTAGCTCCAGAGAACCCTTGAGCATTCATGGCAATACCTGACATTGGATATTTTCCCTCTCATATGCACGAACAAGATGCTCCAGTGTCTACAAGAAAAGAAAGGATTTGCCTCCTATCATCACATCGACCCTTGGTTCCTCTTGGGGGTCTGGTGTCACAGATAGTACTGAACACATAAAGTCACCCTGTGAGTTGTCATATTTTGGGTACAAGCTCATCCCTGTCCCTGTGAAAGGATTTGCTCCCACCACAGTGACACCTCCTATTCTTGCCATCAATACTTGTCATGCATTTGCGAACTGCTGTGTCTCCATAGGGGCTTGTTGGGACTGCCCCTGTGGTGGATTCATTTGTGTTTGTCTATGCTGTGTCACCTGCTGTACTTGCAGTACTTGTGTCTGATAAGATGTGTGATCTTGGGCAAAGCCCTCTCTAGTCTGTGTGCTGTATGGCGAGGGATAAGCTGTTCCCCCTCTGGAAAATTTGCCATTTTGTACATTCCCTTGGCTCCGACACATGCGTGTAATGTGTCCTGTCATTCCACAATTCTAACATACGGGAGGAACCCTTCTGTTAATCCCTCCATCTCCGCCCTGAGCACACTGGTTCTCATTCTGTGTGTTTTGAATTCCACCATGGTTATTCCGAAATCATGCTCCTCTTCCTCTATAACCTCTACCTTTGCCTCGTGGTGTAAACCCATACCTACCTTGGTCCATCAACCGTGGATTATTTACCTGTGATGTACCCATTGTTTTGTGCATTCCCATTCCTTCCCTGCTTGTCAATAACTCTACTTCTATGGCAAATTTTGACAACATTTCGGAACTAACTTGGCTTCCTCAATCTTTCTATTCTCATCTTTCTCCTTGTTCTTTTCTTGCAATAACGGAAATGGTGTACTATTGTCAACTGTATCTCAGCCTATGGCTTCGCTTCCATCCCCACTTGTTTTTTCATCTGTCTCTGTACTGGCTCAGGCAACCCCTCACATAAAATGTGGTAAAATAATGCCACTGGGCCTCATCACGAGTGTGCAGGTCTAGTAACAACGGTGCCAGTAAGCCTACCGGCACCGTTGTTACCGGACCGGCACACTACAGGTTTGTTTGCCAGAGCCGCTGTGCCCGACAGAGCAGACCCTGCCGGATACAACAGCCACGGTAAGCAAGCCATAACGGAAGCACCGCCACTGTTATTAACAGTGCCGGTGCTTCTGTGTTCCTCATTACCATTGAGTCCTAATGGACTCAATGGGAATGGGGAATTACAAAATTACCAGTGCCTGACTTCCTGGCCGCCAGACTCGGAATAGCCCGGTGGCACCAGGAAGTCAGGCACCAGTAATTTATTACCGGTCCTGCGGCAACCTGCTGGTTTTACCGGCACAGTTGTAATGAGGCCCACTGTCTTTTCCCAGGGCTCGCGAGTTTCAAGATGCCATTTCTCCTGAATGTAAGTTATAGGGTCTTCATCTTCTTTCATTTGCCGTGTCATAATTGCACCCATATCCAATGTGTCAGGGTACTGTACCCTGAGAGTCCTCCAAACATCTCCCCTATAATTATTGAATGGCGCTCCATCATGTACTGTGTTCTGTGCAGTTACACTTGAATATCCCGCTCTTCTCCATATGTCATCAGCCCTCTCACCAAGAATGGCTGCTAGGTGACCTTTTATGTCCCCTATGGCCAGCGTATTTCCTCCTATCTTTTTCTCTAATTTGTATATCCATTTCCCAGCCCCCGAAGTCAAACTAGGGAGCTTACATTTTAAGTTATCCTTATCCATCTGTGGCCATGGGATATATTGCGGTCATGCTCCCCCTTTTTCTAACAAGGGAAACTGCGTAAACCCCATCCCATAGTCGTATCCCACTATTAGCATATCCATGGCAGGAATAATCATTCCTGTCTATCTTCTTTTTGGCAATTACCTTAACCTGCATACATATGGTGGAGAATCTCCCTTCTCACTATTTTATCATCCTCGGGGATGCTCAGGATATGCTTTGGGATCTGAAGTTCTATCTTTAGTTTGTTCCAAGTCTGACCATCTCACTTCCTTATCCATTTGCGTGCTTCCTTCAGAGGTGCTCATGCTTCCTCCTTCTGCCCCAAGACAGGACTCTCTTTCCTCATCTGGCATGTCTAGGCCCCAACTAGTGTGACTATCATCCTTCTTGCCTTTTTCTAGGTTCAATCTGCTCAAAGACAATGCTTGACGTTCATCACTAAATAAGTTTCCCTCCTTACTTCATGACTGAGGTACTGGGGATCGATCATCATTCCCTCGAGTTCCATACTCACCATCTTTTCTTAAATGTTGATAGACCTTATCATTCCTTTCTCCGATGCTATGTGTGTCATATCTTTCTTCTTCTTGCACTATTCTAGATGCTGCTGGTATTCCTTCCTTTATCAGGAGAATCTCTTCTACTCTATCTCATCATATTTCTGGGCTCTGCCTCATTTGTTCCTTTTGAATAATACTAGTATCCAAACTTTGTTGTCTCCTCTTTCGCTCTATTTCTTCATCTACTTCCCTACGCTTTCTTGCATCCCTTCTCCTCTTGCCTACATTCTTCTCTCCATACTCCTTTCCTTCTTTCCTCTTCCTACCTTTTTCTCTGTAATCTTTTGTCCCTTAATCTTTGTACTTCTTCCTCTCCTCTCTTTCTTTCCTTTCTGTCCCTCTCTTCTATCGCTCTTTATCTATTTTCATACTTTCTTCATTCCTCTGCCTGGTCTTCAATTTTCTTTTGTTCCTCCTGATATATCTATTCTCGTCCATCCTTACTTTTCCTTCTCTGCTCATCCTCTTTCAATCTTTTCTCTCGTTCCTTATCCAACCTTTCTTGTTCGTACTTACCTTCACTTTGCCTAACTTCCTTGATACGTTTCCCCTCTATCTTGAGTAATATCTGTCCTCCCATCCATTCATTTTGTACGAGCGCTGCCTCGTCTGCCTTATCTTTTTCTCCTTTACATCTCTTGATTTCCCTGTCTATTTCTGTCGACAAATTCAACCGCTCACTTCTTCCTTCCTTCTCTTGTATGAGTTTAAAAATATCTTCCTTTCTTTGATTCTTTTCCAAACTATCGTCTCTAGTATAAGCGGGGGATTCATACATCGGATTACTGTACCCTGTCATTGCTCTTAGTTCCTTTAAAAGATACACTCCTATCTCTTCTGTAGCAACACTCTTTGCTTCAGACAAGGTAAGGGGAGCTGAGGACTCAATGCCTTCCCCCTTATTCTGATTAAGCATCCACTCCTCAGGTAGTAGGTCTTCTCTTTCCTCTTTATACATCTTCCAAAACTCTAAAATTGCTAATCTGTTCTCTAATTTCTTTCCTGTATGCACAGAGTGCAAGTATGTGTTCATGTGTTGCAATACCTCTCTTGACAACGTTCACCCTTGTGGCGATGGCATGAACATTTGATCTGCTGTGCCCTTTACCCATTCTGCACTGTACTGTTTGAACTTGGGCATATGTTTTGGCAGTGTCTTACTTAGGTGCATGCAAGGAGTATCCCCATACTGATAAGTCTCAATTGACTGTCAATACTTACCAGATTGTTAAATAAACCTTTTACCTTGGCTTAAATCATTAACATTTGTAAACAACAAATATGAGCAACCACCATCAATCACTGCTCAATCCTCTTATTTCACTGCCCTATCTATTCTTTTGATTGGCACCAACCGTTTTTCTACACTTATCTTTATCCACTGTTACTTCTTCAAAATTCTATCGCTCTTTGATACTTTGTTCAACAAACAACATTAGGGCCTTATTACGAGTTTGGAGGCAGCCTTAATAAGGGCATGGCTGCCTCCAAACTCGAGTCCGGGTCTGGGTTCCCTGAATGGGGAATTACCGGGCCATTCTGACCTAGGAGGGCCCGGTATTTCCTCATTCAGGGAACCCAGACCCGGACCATCCCCCTTCCCATTCGAGCCCCCATAGGGCTCAATGGGAATGGGGATGATACTAACAACGGGCCCATTAGTAACAGGCCCGTTGTGAGCATGCTGTCCCCTCACAGAACCCACAAAGGATGTTTGGTCTGACCAGACATCCAGAGCGGGTCCCACGAGGGAACTTTGTAATGAGGCATAATGGGTTTAACGGCGCCGGCACCTTTACCACCGCCGTTAAACCCATTCCACCAGGGTCGTAATAAGGGCCTTAGACTAGTCAGACTTTTACTCATTATAAACACTGTGATCACCTCTTCTCTCACCTTTACTTTTTACCCTATACAGGGTTTGAGACATTACCTTACAGGAGCCTGACCTGTGCGTTTTATATTTCTCTCTACTCCCGTTGGAGTTTGAAATGTCTCCTTCTAATTCCCTTGAATTAGGACTCTTAGGCAGTCTGTCTTATCTCTACAATTATTTTCCGTTACTCAAAATTATTACAATCCCATCCCTTTATTTGCTGTTCTCCTTAGTCTACTCACCATTCCTTAATCGACTCAAGTCCTTCAGTATCGACTCCTCCTCCAATCCTACCACTTGACCTTCTGTCCGCAGAGCGCCCGTTGAAACCGGGCAGGGATTTCTTCAAAGGGGGACTTTCTCAACCTCTTGTTTCTTCTTGCAAGTTTATTTCTATCGGCTGCTCTCCACTGGAAACTCAGCGTTCTTCCAGCTAATGTTCAAAGAAAAAGTTCAAACACTAGTCTGTCAGGCGCTCCAAAAAAAAGTATTTATTTAATTCTGTTATTAGAATGTCTGTTGTTTTCACAGATGAAAATTTTAAAAAAGAATTGTCACATTTTAAACCCTCAACACGTGTTTCCCCACTTATGATGCAGTGGTTCTTCAGGAGGTAAGCTACGATTGAATTTTTTTTTTGCTGCAATAGAATATATACATAGCATTGTGAACAAGAACAAGAAGGAAGGTTTCAAATTAATGTAGGTTGGTTGTCAAACAACAGCACAATTGCAGTGTAAACATTCATTTCTTGACAATTTGATATTGCCTTAAGATTTCAGTTTTATGTAAACTTATTTCTATATAAAATGTCAAATAAACCTCCTATTTGTAGTATCTGCTGATGAAATCAGCCTGGTGCAATATTTAAACATTACCAGAACAATAATGCATATGTATATCTTAACTGAAAATATAACATGAGTAAATTCTTACTTCTCAATGCTTGTTTGCAGCTTATACAGATAGATCGACTTTAGTTCTGTTCTTCCTTATAAAGTTCTGATCTGTTGGATACGTGCTTATTATATTTTAAGGAACAGTTCCTGTTAAATATAAGAGAAACCTCACGTTTGTAATGGAATGAAAATGTTGGTATTAGGGTTATTGCTAATGATGCTGAGGATCCTTGTTAGTTGTAACTTGGAGTCCTGCATCATTCTCATTGTAAAAATAAAGATTCTAGGAGTTAGACCTTAGAATCTAATGTTATCTAAATTCTAGTTTAAAATACCTGTATTTCTCCTTCAATTGGATAATGCTGGATTCGATCTTGATTAGCTGGAACTGCTCTTTTTGTGAAACAAGATGGCCGCTATTTATTTGCGTACCGTAGCATGATGGTATCACCCACACGTCCGCATGATGAACGTAATTATGTTACGGATGCCATTTTTAAAGTTTTTGTTCAATCCGTGTTGCTTATGCTCAATGGACATATTCCTTGTCTATCACCATTGAAAGTAAAGCTTCTTATTAAGCTGCTTCCTTTAGTACAGTATCCATGATTTCCCAAAATATAAAATAGGTATTTAGAACTTAAAATTTGCTGGTTTTATCACTGACTGGCCAATATTGTTTGCGTGCCGTAACGTGATGACGTCATCCGCCTATTTGCGTGATTAACGTCATCACGTTACGGATGCCATTTTTGAAGTTTGATTCAGTTTGTGCTACTTATGCTAGCTGGACATATTCCTTATCTTTCAACCTTTACAATAAAGCTTCTTATTAAGCTTTGATTAACCAATGGTTTCCCAGTAGGTATTTAGACCTTCAATAAACAAATCAACTAGTTTCATCACTGTCTGGCCAATGTCCCTATTTGTTGGTCTGTTGTAGAATTAAAACTATTCCTGCTAAACAATTTATGAAAGGGAACTAGTATATTGCACCACGAGAATGTTGTAATTTGGATGTGGTAGTTAACAATACTTATTGGTATTTCATCATTGCACTGAAATTGTATATGTTCAAAAAATCTTGTGTCAAATAAATATTTATGTTACCATCATTTGAGAGCATAGTTGTATACTGGCATATTAGATCTTGATATTGGACTTCCCAATAGGCACATGGAGTGTCCTCATTTATAGATGGTGACTGCCTGGAAATCATAAACAACCAAAAAAGACTAATAATGCATTTTGTGCTAAATAATAATAGCACAATTCTGATCATAAGAAATGACATAGTTCATGGTCTGCATTTAAACCGGTGCTGGTGCTGTCCATGCAAAAAATCCAATTGGCTTCTACTTTATGTAGTTGTTTTTCTCTGTTGCCCCCTCTGTTTGATATGGTTACTTGCTCAATAGCAAAAAATCTGATCAAAGTGATATCCTCATTTCTGTGATTTTCTAGAAAGTGTTTGCTGAGTGGATAGCGGATATCATGCAGTTTGATTGACCGGATATGTTCATAAATCCGAGTTTTGAGTGATCTTATTGTACTTCCTATATATAGTTTGGCACAGATACATTTAATTGCATAGACTATATATTTGGAGTTGCAGTTTAGAAAATCTTTAATTTTGTAGGTGGAGCCATTTCCTTTTGTACACTCCTTTAGTCCATTGGTTGCAAAAGCACACATCTTGCACGTCCCACATTTGTAAAATCCTTTCAGTTTGTCAGTTGACCATAATTGATGTTGGTCTTTTGTAGTTTGGTTTTCCACAAAATGAGAAGGGCACAGGATGTTTTTCAGATTCGGTGCCTTTCTGTACGTTATACATGGGGTCTCCAGTAAACAGTGTCTTAAATCCTGATCTGTGGCTAGTATGTTCCAATGTTTTTTCAAGGTTTTTCACAAGGATATTGCTTCTGTGTTGTAAGTTGTTACAAATCTGATGGTTTGAACACTTTGGTTGGCCATCCTTATTTTGTGTTCGTGATTTTGAGGTAAGTAGATCTGGTCTATTTCGTTCTTTGCTTTTATTTTTGGCTGAAGTAAGTAGATTGGTTTTGTACCCTCTATTCAAGAATTTTTCTTTGGCTGATTGCAGGTGTTTGTGCAGTTCCTCTTTTTCTGTGTAATTCCGTTTGATTCTCAGAAATTCCACATAGGGGATATTGTTTTTGTTATGTGGTGGGTGATAGCTTGCTGCATGCAAGATGCTATTGCCTGCTGTAGGTTTCGTATATAGTGTAGTATGGATTTTGTTGTTATGAATATATAATTCTAAATCCAAACAGTGGATTCTGTTGACGCTCTCATCCATGGTCAGTTTGAGATTGTATTGATTATTGTTTAGAAATTGGTGGTATTCACAAAGTGATTTTCTGTCTCATTTCCATATGACTAAAATATCGTCTATGAATCTACTCCAGTAGATTATCTGGTTGAGGTCGCTGAAAGATCGGTGTTGCCACGCATGATGTAATTCAAAAGAACCCATATAAAGATTGGCATATGCAGGGGGAAATTTAGCCCCCACAACTGTTCCTCGTTTTTATTTTGAAGATGTCTCCATTAAAGAGAAAGATGTTATTGTTGAGCGTAAAGTTCAGCATCTGTTGTTTTTTGTAAGAGATGATCTTGTCTGTAGAAACTCTTGTGTTGTTTCTAATCCTTTTCGGTAAAGTATACTGGTATGGAGACTAGTAACATCAAAGGTTACTAGTCTAAAGTCCAGTTCCCATTCAATTAATTCCAGTTGATTTATGACATCTGTGGTATCTTTGTTAAATGAAGCAAGGTTAGCGGCCAATGGTTGTAGGTGTTTGTCGATATACGATGAAATGGGTTCTTAAAATAGCCAATACTATTAATTATGGGCCTGCTTGGTGGTAAGTGCTGGTATTCTTTGTGGATTTTAGGCAAACAATAAATGCTTGCTATTACAGGATGTTGGTTATTCATGTAATTGTATTCATCTTCTGTTATCAGTTGTTCATCCAAATAGTGTGTGTTGATCAGATGCCATTCTGTGATGAGTTCTGGGAGTGGATTCTTTGTTAGTTTCTCTTATGTCTGTTTGTCACTCAGGTGTTTTGCTGCCCGTTTTGATGTAATCAGATGTATTTAGTAGTACAATTGTTCCCCCTTTGTCTGCTTGTTTTATTGTCACTGTGTCAACATTTTGAAGTTCAATCAAAGACGCTCTTTCCTTGTTGGTCAAATTATGATGAAGATTTTTGGGTTTAGAAAATTTGAGGTATAGTTGTCTCAGGTCATTTGATACAGCTTTTTCAAATATGTCTATGACATTATTAGTGTATAGGTGAGGATAGAACGTGTAACGCTCACCTGGTATCCACGGGGATGTCACTCAGCCTGTTCTGACCTCTTCCGACCTCAAACCCTTCCCTGGAGTCTACTTGACTGAAGACTGGGCCTTGTTTTCTTGGAAAGTGTGCTCTCCGTCCTGCTTTCGGCGCAGTGACGCGTTGATTGATGTGGGCTTGTTGCTGCCTAGTTACTTCACTGGCAAGAGTCCGACAGGTAAGTATAATGAGTCTTTTGAACAGTTCTCTAACTTCGTTCCTTTCCTTCCTTATGTGATGGCCGGCATCCGGGGATGGCGACGTGCTGCTGAGATGAGTAGCACTGAAGGTGAGTGAGAGCGCAATGCGCGATGTGACCCTTTTGTATTTGTATTGAACTGAGTTCTTTTTCTGTGTCTTTTAGGTGCCGTGACGTTTTCAGCGTGGATGCCGATTATGAAGAAGAAATGCAGTGGGTAAGCGTGATATGCAGCGCCTCTAGATGTTTCCACGCTAACCTGGAGTGTCTTTTCCCTCTTGCAGATGGATGAGAAGTTCCGGAGACAGAGTTCCCTCAGAGCGGCTGGGATTCAGGTAAGCGTTTGAAGCTCGTACAGTCTTTAAAAATAAGCAAAGATTTGCTGAATGCTTACTAATTCCTTTCGTCTGTTCTTTTCCCTTTTCCTTGGGAAGCAGCGTGCCGGGATGGGAATGACACCGTCGGAGATGCCCGCAGAACAGAAGAAGCGATGAATGATGGGCAGAAGCGCCGCAAGGTAAGGCTGTTCCTAACGGTGTTCTTGTTCTTGCAGGAGCTGAGTGCAGAAGAAAGATTCAGGCCTACTGGAGACCGATCCAAACACGGTGAGTGTCACGCTGCAGGTGCAGAAAACACAAAGCATGTTTCTCGGCCTGGGCGTGGCTTAAATAGTTTCTGGGTATCCCAGGTGTCTCTGGGCTGAACCACACCCAAAAGACTAGACTGCAAATGCAGTTCTGGGAACCGAAATATGTGGGGGCATCCATCTTGTCCCCATCAATGCACTACAAGTCCAATCCCCAATGTTATCCTATGGGAGTTAGTGAGTCTGGTGCCACAAGCGCCAAGTCTGACTCCAAGTGGGTCTTTGGAGGGATGGAGAGGCCCTTGAGGGCCATGTAGGTGATTGTGGCCTGGCTCCAGCCTGACATCTTGGAGAGCTGGGGACATGAGGGGCAGAAATCATGACAGAACGTTGATTTTTGTTTTAAATTAGTTGGTTCGCTGAGATCCATAGTAATGCCTAGATCGTCTGTAAAGGATTCCAACATGTGAATATTGCTTTATTCTGGTAAATTTAGAACGTTTATTGTTAACAGTGAGTGAGCTATTGATAGATCTGAGGGAACACGTTCCTCTTCTATTCTGGTGATTTGTTTGAAACCAGTAGCAAAGTACTTTTTCAGTTTTATGTTCCTGCTGAATTTGAATAGGTCAACTCTTGTTCGAAAAAAGTGCAGTTTGTGTGTTGGACAAAAAGATAGACCTTTGTTTAATACAGAACGTAATGTGGAGGAGCATGTTTTGTTGGATAGGTTGAGAATTAATTCTTCTTTTTCCTTTGCTCTTTTGATCTTGTCTTGACTCTGTTTGGTGATTCGTCTTCTTCTGATGCTGCCTCTGCCTCATCTGCCCCTTTTGATGGGCCACCATTTGTGGGTATGTTTGTTCTGCTTTGTGGATGGTTGGTTTTTCATTGCTTGTGTTTGCAATATTCTTCTAAAAAAGAGTATGGTGTTGTTTCCAGTGTATCCGGTTCAGAAGATAGATTTTGAAATTCCTGTTCTCCTTCACTACTTAGTTCTGTTTCTGGAGATTGTGATGACTGAGTAGTTTTAGTGGTTTGTGGATTTGATTTTTTCGTTGTAGGAGTGAATCCTTTTGATTTTCTATATGTTTGTTTCGGAAAAGTATAAACTCTTTTAAACTTGTAATCCATCTCATCCCTGTGGAATGTTTGTTGTTTACAGATTTTGATTTCCTGTTCAAATTTTTCTAAGTATTCATCTAGGATTTGGTAATTCTTAAAGGTGGCTTCTGGTAGGTTTAGATCTTTGATTTTAGTTTTAATGATATCTTTTTCTTGAGTAAGCTTGTCATGTGTTTTTTTTAGTATTGTTGATGATCCTCAGCATCATTTCTTGTGATGTATTTTTAAGAAGTTTGTCCAGGTCTTCCTCATCAAAAGAGGGAAAGATACAGATTCGTAGTCCTCTTGGAATTTTGCCCACATGTAAATAGTTTTCAAAGATGTGAATTCCCACCATTTAGAGAGTTCTTTTTTTGATAGATTTTTAAGTATTTCAAAAAGGTGTTTAAGCGATTTGCTATCAGTATTTTGTTTTGTATTTTTTTGTTGGGTTGGTAGTCCAGAGAAAGTCTGTTTAGCTTCTTGTTCACGTGCTTTATATTTATTGTCCATTTTCGTAGATTGTGAGTTTGTTTTGAAAATATAGACAAATCCAGCTCAGCCTTATTGGTACGCCTATGATCCTTGCCTATAGAAAAGAAGTGTCAGCCCTGGTATGGAGGAAATCAGGCGAGTGACTGGATAATGGTAAGTTAGATTTAGGTTATCCTTGATCTTGTTGGTGCTGCCCACATGGGTGTTTGATTGCTCTCAAGGCTGTAGAGAGCTTTAACAAATCTTCAAAGAAAAAGTGCAAACACTAGTTTGTCAGGCGCTCCAAAAAAGTACGTATTTATTTAATTCCGTTATTTGAATGTCTGTTGTTTTCACAGATGAAATTAAACAAGAGAATTGTTGTCACATGTTAAACCCTCAACACATGTTTCCCCACTTTTGATGCAGTGATTCTTCAGGAGGTAAACTACGATTGAAAAAAGATTTGGCTGCAAAATAATATACACATAGCATTGTGAACAAGAACAAGAAGGAAGGTTTCAAATTAATTTAGGTTTGTTGTCAAACAACAGCATAATTGCAGTGTAAACATTGATTTCTCAACAATTTGATATTGCCATAAGATTTCAGTTTTATGTAAACCTATTTCTAAATAAAATGTCAAATAAACCTCCTATTTGTAGTATCTGCTGATGAAATCAGCCTGGTGCAATATTTAAACATTACCACAACAATAATGTATATGTATATCTTCACTGAAAATATAACATGAGTAAAGTCTTACTTCTTAATGCTTGTTTGCAGATTATTCCAGCTAACGTTTGAAGGATGCCCGATCGTCCGAAACTCTGGAGCTGAACTAGTTTGGATCTTTAAACCATTTGCACCGCTACCATGTGAGCTTATGGATCTTTAAGAACGTGCAAATGGAATGGATGGGGTCACAGAGATCAATTCTGAGTCATAATATACGAACCAACTCAGGAAGATGGCAAAGTACTGTTTTATTAACAATGATCTAAAACAGGGTGTTACAACGAACATCAATGGACGTACGCTCGATTTCTCTCTCAGCGGCGAGCCTCACACAAAAGATAGCTTTTATATCAAAAATACGTCAGAGGTGACGTCATACTACGTGGCGATAATGAAAAAACTACTAAGGGTCAGGATCGGCTTAGGGAGAACATCGAAGTATACATTCTATAGGAACTAGGATTGTAATTGGCTGCCCACTATCAGGTGGACAACATATGCCTACCTCTGAAACATGTCATCTTCAGAAACATTGGGTACACAGTTTCTCATTGGTTTTCAAACTATAAGGTCCGTCGTTATATGCATCACTTCAATTGGTTGGCACACTTGTGCCAGGTCTGGAACATTCGGTTCACTTAGCAGCATGTAAGCCCAGACAGAGGGACAAGGAGATGGGGCATGACACTACCACCCCAACCAATTAGCCCCGCATCTCTCATCGCCCATACCTTCTGCCATGAAGATTGTCTTTGAACTTGGCCTTGCAAAGTATCCTTGTCTTTTAGAATACATGGGAGTGAGAGCACTTGCTATCGTGTTCTGGGACTCCAAGTTCAAACTCTATTTTCATCCTTGGCTAACTTGAAAGGGAGACCACAATCTGGTCCATTTTGCAGGTTTTAAATGCTCTAAATGAACTAAACGTGGCACGCTTGGTGTTCATTCTTTGCAACTTAACAAGGGATGATTCATCCTTCTCACATTCGCTCCTTTCCAGAATACATAGCTGACCTTGGCTGCTTCAGCTTTGACTCCAGACCAGACAACCTTGTCTTGCAGCTCCACGATTCTGCTTATTCAGTTTTCCCTTCTCGCTTCATGTGTCCTGGCTAATTAAATTGATGACACTGATGTCCAGCTTCAATACAATAGCGGCTTCTCCAGCATTCTAATCACTACATATAGCTAGCTTCTATGATGACTTCGTCTACCTTGCGTTTCAGCGTCTGTACATTTATCGAACGGTTGATTTTCTACAGCACTTTGTGCATGAGAAATCTTCTTCTTAGTATTTAAAAGTTCACTTGAGTATTTACTTAATCATTAGTTTCTTTAGCATCCATACATTCTCTTTAGTCAGTATCCCGAGACCTCATGCATGCCTTTTGCAGACATCACTGGCTTCTTTTCTCTGCTCCTTCTCATATTCCTTCAGGGAGTTCCTCCCTTAAGTTGTCATCACTTCGGGGATACATTCGGTAACGTTGTCTCAATGGGTATCTTCCCTTGAACATATGCTGCGGTATTTGCACAAGTGCAGGTGTCAGACATGGCACAATCTTAGGTCTCCAACATATGGGAGGCGGGGGCAGGGTTTCCTGCAGAGGCATGCAGCTGCTCCTCTACAATGGATCCACATGAGCGGGTGTGTGCATGTGATCCATGGATGTTGGATAGGGCAAGGACAATATTGATGAAGTTCGCTAGGGTAGCTTGCCGGGGCTGCCCAGGGCACCTGGCCCTTCGAACCCTAGTGAGAGTGGGGATGGGCTGTGGATGGCGGAGTCACATGGTGATGTCCTTTCGTGAGTAGTAGTGATTAGTTTGTAGATGGAATGCAGGAGAGTGGGTCAGCCCATGGCCGTATCAGGCTCGATCAGGCTCGAACAGGCACAGACAGGTGAGGTACTTGTTTTTGCACACCCTTTGCTGAGGATGCGGCGATGAGGACGCCTGCAACACCTACATATCCTATTTATAATATTGATCTGAGGCATAAACTCCATTCAGCATGAACTCTTTACCTATGTTGAGTAATTAGCCACAGTGATTCATTTAAAGGCAGCTGCTAGAAAGATGTCACTATGGAAAACACCAAGGCTCGTGTTCCACTATAATCCAAGACGGGTTTGCCTTCCAGGATCGGTTTCTCCAAAGCTGTTGGAACAGATGGGGACACACGGAATTTATTATCAGGATTTGAGCTCTTAAATGTAAAAATAAATCTGCCATCTGTCCCCCCAACCCCAATGCCTCATATTTGTAGATTCTGTTTCTATTATTCAAGCATTGGTCATTCACTGCTCGCATATTTACCCCTGAATCTGACGTTTGCAAGTGCTGCAGAATATCTTAGAAAGGCTATTTTTCGGTGAGAGGTTTCTAAATGTTGACAATAAATGGCCTCAAAAGTGAATATACTGCACAGTTTTAAACCTCAGGGAGCAAACATAAAATGGCGTCATCTACATGTTTCCTAGGTCTATCATATTAGCTGATGCCCAAAATGAAGAACATTTGGATGTAACTGAGTGGAACAAACTTGAAACAGATTTTCTAATTCTTTTTTATTCATGAATTTCAGATGTTTTGCACAGCATAAGCAGCTCTACCTAACACAACTTCAAAGCGCGGTAACTCCATTATTACGCCAGATATCGCTGGATGTCGTGGTAGCAGAGTTTAAAACAAAACCTAACAATTCACCTGTTTAGTCCCTATGACCCATTATACCCCAGGTCACATCTGTGGTTTGCCAACCCTCGACACAAACCCTTTTAGATGGGGACATTTTTTGGCAAACCGAGGATGAGCCAAGAAGAATAACTGCTTCCAAACGAGTGAGATTTGAGAGAAGTCCATATTTGGCAAGAAGGTGAGTACAGGCGCCTGTGCCGGGTCACATGGTTTTGTTGTGGGTGTGTGCGCAGCATAGGGACCATCCCGATAGCAAAAGCCTTCTGTATCCTACGACTTGATACTCAAGGGTTTGGGCGTATAATTAATGCAAAAAATAAAAATAAAAATAAATAAATAAAAGGCCAGTCACTAAGGATTGGCTTGCCAGAGTATGGTGCAGTCTCAGGATTACTGCATCTTTTACTGCTTGAAGTCATTCTTGACAATCCCTTCCTAGCTCTACTACCTACCTCCATCACACTCCTTCCCTTGTCCTCTACCCACTCTGCCTCCAGTGTTCCTTCGTTTCTCAAGTCATTCTCCTGATGCTGTTGTCACCGTCCTTCCTCTTCCTCTCCAGTCCTCTCATCTTCTCTTTTTTCCTGGGCACCTATTCTATTCTGTCTCTTCTCTCACTTGGTCACTCCATCCCGGTCGCTTTCCTCTTCGACCCCTTCTAGCTCGTCCACGTCCCGGGCTCCTGTTCTTACTTGATTACATCTTCTGCTTACATTCAGACTCTATGTTCCCTCCATTTCATTCTTGCTCTCTGTCCTCTCTCCTGTTCTTCCTCTGCTCTCTCACCACCCCATTGTCCCTCCTACCACTCTCCATCCTTTTCTGTCTCTCGTCAGCCTTAGCCCATCTTGTCTCTTTCCCTGGGTCTTGCCTGATCCCTCCCGTTCTTCTGCCTCTCTCTCCATTCTGACTCTTTTCTCACTGTACCTCCCTTTGTGCTGTGTCTCTATTTTTACATGCTCCTTCTGTCCTAGCCCTGTTCGTCTCCCTTCAGTCCTCTTGCCCTTCCATTAATCAGTAACTCCTCTCTTCTTCTTGTCCTGCCTCGTTTCCATGTCCCTCCTTTAAAGCTCTTCCTTTTCTTCCTGAGTTGTTTTACTGTGTTTATCTTCCCCCTCCTTCTCTTCATCCCCTTATGCCAAGTCCTGTGCCTTTCCACTCACTCAATCTCTGCATTTTCATGTGATTGCAGGTACTGAGGGCCGGGTAGGACCGGCCCATTTAAAGCACTGGTTAGAACTGGTAAATAGTTATGTGGCATCACTGATAATTATAACTTTCCTGTCTGATAGACTGTTTTATCTTGGATTACTGAGGATTGGTCACTTATAGATCTGTATACTAGTGTACAACTATATAGGTTTCACCATTAATACTGTGAGGCAAACTGTTGGCCTTCTATATGTAAATGTACACAACTTTACTAACATTCACCACTCTGTCCTGCTTTACTTGGTGTTACAGAGCCCCCCAATTGGGAAAACAATTTGTTAAACAATCTGTCAAATCTTATTTGTAACTAAAACAAGTGTTACCCTGTTGTTGCTGGTAAAAGAACCTCACCATGCAAATGATGATGCTATAAGTAATTTTTCTTTATGGTTTGAGACTGATGCTCTACTATTGCCTTGAAAAATTCTTTTGCTTTTGTATCAGAACACTGCATTTCCATTTTTGTTGTTTTGTTAAAGAATACTGAGTGCATTAAAATAAACTGCACCGTATAAAATTGGTTGCTTGTAATAGAATTTGCCTATACAATACAAAGTATATTGTCTTGTTTCCAACCCCCAGGGGATGTCAGATTACATCACTAGGATGAATCATAGGTTAACTTCTGCATAGACCACCTATTTTATAATATCCACCACATACACAAGTTATAGTATGGTGTAACTTTGTTAGGCGGCTACCCCCTTATGTGACACACCATTGTCTTGGATTAACGGCTCTCACTAAATGGTTTAAACCGCACACTGATTTGAATTGAGAGGCGGCCATCTTGAAAAGGTGAGCCTGTTTTTAGAATCCGAATGCGTTCATGTTGTGTTAGGTTACACTTCTCATGTTATCACGTGGTGTGAAATCACTGTCTTTTCATGCATAGAAATTCTTCCCTCCATTTAACGGAGGGGGGCTGGCTTTTATGGGAAAATATGCACAGAGATTCGTTCAAATTCTGCTCACCTACACGCCTGCTTGGTCTGCTACAGGCAGACAATGCATTGGAACAGCTAAACGAGGGCTGTCTGCTCTGGCCCGCTTTCCCACTCCCTCCCGATGCTAAAAGAGCTCATCTGAGCCTGCAGTTAATATATATGCAGCTTCTGGGTGGCTAATATCCTCCCGCAAGACCTAAAGACATGCAGATCTCATCTGGTCCACTGATTTGGGAGGAGGGCGGAAACTGCAGGCAAATGTAATCAGCTGATAGAAGAAGAGAATATGATTCACATAATAAGCGAGTCCATCTTTTACTTAGTGCGTTCGGAGCACAATTACTGTGTGGTGGGTGAAGAGTACTGCTTCTTGTGGTATTTGAATCACAGAACCACATCACGTTTTATGAATGAACCGAGCTGTCCAGGTTTTAATGCGCAGTTCACTGATGTGCTTAAGTGGTTGTGGAAGGCAGTACAATCTAAGATTATAAACCACCACTGCAATTAGAGGTGTACCGAATAGTAGATTTAAGTATTCGTCTGAATACCAAATAGATGGGCAAGTATCCGTCTGGAGCCGAATACAGAGCCAGATAGTTTTTTTTTTTTTTTAATAAAGTTATGTAAACAAGAAAAAACCTTTGTAAATTAAAAACACACTTTAAAATATGTATATGCGGGAGACCGCTACGCGGCGCGGACCAAGATGGCCGCGTGAGTCAGGAGCTTGTCACTCACGAACACTGGATATGAGGTGAAAACCCCACCACAGAAGCCGCCGGAGGACAGCGCTGTGACAATAACATTGTGGGGAAGCAGCAGAAGCATTTTGGAGGTGCGAGCCGTGCTCGCAACGGGTGCACCGTGAGGTCACGACTGAGGGATCTGCCACGCTGGGAAGGGGAGGTGCGCTGGGCTTTGTCATTGTCCCCAAAGCGATCAAGAGATATGCCAAAACAATGTATCGGGAGGACGGTTTGCCTGGATAATCAGCAGCCTGCCTGCATCTAATACTTGGGAGAGACACGTACTAATACGTGCGCACCACTCTAAGACACCAATACGTGGAAACACATGCGCACTGCCACGCTTTCCCACAAGACTCAAAGAAAACAAAAGGAAACAAAGGGCTAAGGACGACACTGCACAAAATAACGAGCCAATCCCTCAAGCTACTAGGCTCACAGGACTAAGCCTGTCACCACCAAAGCCCAGTAGGACATCAATAACCCACTGAGACTCAAATTAGGACCCTCACTCGAGTACCACTACCAGCCCAACTAACCACAGGGCCACCAGACACCCCGCCACGTGAGCATTGTGCAAGGTCCTCGCCGCACAGTTGGCCCAATGCCCATGACATTACAGAGCAGCGCCCTCACGGAAAGCGCCCTATCAAATAAACTTGGCAGGGCCAGTGCATCGAAGGGCAAACCCCACCACGAATTGGACCACCTCGCCAACCCCAAACTTGGCAGACAAGAAAGAGACTCACGGAAACGGCCAAAAGCCATCTGAACAGGCCCAAGGAGCCACCCTAAACCCAATACGAAAGTTAGGCAACCAAAGCCCACACAGAACCACAACAAGGACTACGCACGTGATGACAGTGCGTCGCAGGTCAGACACCACCACAAGGACACACACAGGAAACTAAAAGAAGACAGACATGGAAAGCTGCCCAAACTCATGCGTACCAGCAGCAGAGAAGACCCGTACCAGACGGGACCGGCAACAGCGAAAGTAAAAGCAACGCCACCCATACAAACCAGAGGACCAAAACACAGCAACCTGCCGCCAAACACCGCACGCAAGTGCACCACGACTCCATACCCGAACTAAACACCGGCCACCATGACTGACCTAGCGCAAGCAGATGCCGACGCAAGCGTGCAAGCCCTAGCAGACTTGGGCCCCACGTCATATGCCACCGTCATGAGAAGGCCCAACCCATTCGCCTTGATCCCGCACCACGACCAAGGAACAAGATGGGAAGAATGGGTGGAAGAATTTGAGGACTTTCTAGGTGCAATTGGGAACAAAGACCCACCAAACAAACTCAGCATATTTAGAAACTTGGTAGGAAAAGAGGTAAAGGACATCATCAAGACAATCCCAGCTACAGACAAAACCACGTACCAACGTCTCCTCGAGGCAGTCAACGACAAACTCATAGTAGGATCCAACAAAGACTATGAACGCCTTGCATTTAACCAACACAGGCAGCGTCCACACGAATCGATTGGAGAGTTCGTCATACGTCTCCAGCAGAAGATAGGAGACTGCGACGTCGCCAACTTCAATGATGAAGAAGCTATAAGACTAAGGATCATAGAAGGGTGCACCTTGTCAACATTCAGAAAACACCTTCTCATAAAGCCCCTACCCCTAGTGAAAATACTAAATCTGGAAAAAACCTACGAGAGAGTTGACGCACAGGCAACCACCATTGAGAGGCAAGTTGAACGCAACGCCATCGCGGCCCTCACGGAAAGGCAACCGCAACAGTCCAAGCCCACTCAACCCTGGAGACAGCAAAAACTCAGAAGACACCGGCAACAAACCCCAAGCAAAGAGCAATTCCACAGGCGGGGCTGGAAACACACACACGGACAACCATATTCAGCCTTGGGACGAACATGCTGGCGCTGTGGCCAGGAAGGTCACCTTCAAGCAAAATGCGGAACACAAGCACCCACAAGTGCTGCATATCGACCCATACCACCTGCCCAGGAAAGATACCCAAACTTACCGATGGCACTGTCAGAGACCAGGAAAAACACAGAGACCGTGAACACCAGCCCTTCTAGACATCACGGGCATGCACACCCCCTCCACCCTGGGTTGACCCACCCAAAAGAGGACGGACCAGCACTTGACACACGAACCTCACACGTCCTGCGAGAGAACTATGAGTCTCGCAACCACCCAGTACCCTTCGAGATATCGTACGGGGGAGGGAATGCGGAAGCCACAGGAAACGTTGGTACAAGGCAACTGTACCAGACACGGGCAGAAGAACAACCCCTAGACAAACTCCAGGACCATGCCGGCCAATGGAGGACCGCACAGACAATACAGCCAAAAGGTCAGTCATGACGCGACCCAACCCAAGGAGGCCGCAGAGTGTCTGACGCCATCCGCATGATAATGAGTCCCGCCATAGGGCACAGCCGTCTCAGCCACCGGACAGCACTACAGCATGCACTCATCAGCATTCACTATAGGTCATTCGGAGTAACCCACAAGAAGGACCACGTGCCGGAGCAAGATGCCAAAGGACTCCCTCCTCCACGAGCTATACTATGAAGAGCAGGAACCAATGAAAGGAGAAGCGATCGAGAGGAAGGAAAAGGAGAGAGCAAAGACTTATGAAGCACTGCAACGAGAGAGCGTGGAAGAGACCCACGAGCAACCAGGCAGGCCCCACCGAGCCACAAAGAGACCCCAACGTCTCATCGAGCAAATGTGACCCCGGAAGTCTCATGTTAAGCAAAGGGGAGGTGTTGTAAGTGGGAAAAGGGACAGAGCCCCTTTAAGAGGGGAGCCCAGGACTATGGGAGGGAGCGGGAAGCGGGAGGAAAGGGAGGGGCAAGGGAAGCTGGAGATCAGTAAGAGTATGGAGGAATAAAGAGGAGGTTGTAGAGCACAATGGCTCCTGCGTGGTCATTTGGTGTGCGTGGAGCGGCCCCATGAAGGGGGGCTAACACATGATTCACATAATAAGCGAGTCCATCTTTTACTTAGTGCGTTCGGAGCACAATTACTGTGTGGTGGGTGAAGAGTACTGCTTCTTGTGGTATTTGAATCACAGAACCACATCACGTTTTAGGAATGAACCGAGCTGTCCAGGTTTTAATGCACAGTTCACTGATGTACTTAAGTGGTTGTGGAAGGCAGTACAATCTAAGATTATAAACCACCACTGCAATTAGAGGTGTACCGAATAGCAGATTTAAGTATTCGTCTGAATACCAAATAGATGGGCAAGTATCCGTCTGGAGCCGAATACAGAGCCAGATAGTTATTTTTTTTTTAATAAAGTTATGTAAACAAGAAAAAACCTTTGTAAATTAAAAACACACTTTAAAATATGTATATGCGGGAGACCGCTACGCGGCGCGGACCAAGATGGCCGCGTGAGTCAGGAGGTTGTCACTCACGAACACTGAATATGAGGCGAAAACCCCACCACAGAAGCCGCCGGAGGACAGCGCCGTGACAATAACATTGTGGGGAAGCAGCAGAAGCATTTTGGAGGTGCGAGCCGTGCTCGCAACGGGTGCACCGTGAGGTCACGACTGAGGGATCTGCCACGCTGGGAAGGGGAGGTGCGCTGGGCTTTGTCATTGTCCCCAAAGCGATCAAGAGATATGCCAAAACAATGTATCGGGAGGACGGTTTGCCTGGATAATCAGCAGCCTGCCTGCATTGTGATGGCACACCAACAGCACCGCTTGCTCCTCTTATCTTATGAAGTTATTACGCAAGGGATCCATTACTGTTGAGCACAGTCCGAATAAAGGTCAAGGCAACTGTTAAATAAGGAGACAGTTTACTAAACACATGTTTATAAACCACAACTAGGATTCAAGTCCTTGCTCCACTCCAGGACAGGGGGACCGCCTCGGACATGCATAGTGGTCCGCTATTTTCTGTAATCAGATAACTAACTGTCTGCAGCTGTCTTGTGCCAAGCAGCAAATTGACCCTCCTCCTTGAGACTGGAGTGCCCATAAAATATTTCAAGGGAGTGAAACTGGAGTACTTCACAGAGATTAAATGATGGTGATAAACTGCCACCAACTACAGAAAAGGCTGTGCTTATGCACTGTCTTGGATCAGGGGGCCTGGACATATGCCATCTTCCAGTGTTTACAAAAAGGGGAAAATTACTATGAATGCGTTTGATTTAATGTTCTGAAGAGACAAGCATTGTTTAGAGAAGACAAGCATCATCGTGGAATACCGGAAGTTGAATACCCTCAGCCATCGCCCTAGAAAATCGCCCTAGAAAATCTGGCGTAGAGTGCACATCTGCTCTTTGCACCATCGCTGCTTTTTGCAGCTGTGCCTTAACTAGATCATATGCATACTTGCCAACACGACCTATTCCAATCTGTAGATGCGATTCCAGTCCTCTTTTTTTCTTTGCATTCTGGGATTTGCAGTTCCACATTTCCCATTATAAAACTTAGACTACAAGTCCCAGAAAGCAAAGAATAAAACAGAACTGGATAAGTGCCCACAGATTGGAATGGATCATGTTGGCAAGTATGCACATGAGACCAGCTAATGGCCCATATCAATAACTCGCATGTGAGGGGGAGACTTTGGGTGGCATCTTACACACTACTTGACCAGCGATTACACTATCACCAATGGGAAGAAGCAGGTGCAGTGGTCTCAGTACGCAATTTGCCCAGTCAGTTACACTAACATTTGCAGACCACAATGAAAAACATCAAAAGTCAATACAGAGATAATCAGAGTAAGGTGCATAGACTTCCTGCCTCAAGGGTTGCAGCATGTCACATGCCTCTGCATTTAAAGATTGTCCGGCACAGGTGTAGATGCTAACTCCAAGGAGCTGAAGCATGTGTCCCCCTGCTGGTGGATTCAGATTCACTGCAGATAGCATTGGCATTTGACGTACCTGAACCCACTCTATAAAGTAATGTTGGAGATCTCAAAATCTGTAGATCGAACCCAACAAACATTTCTAGTAAAAAATGTGCTTCTAAGTATAGTTCCAATTCTCCATGTCATTCAAAGGGAGGCGGAGTCGGTTCTAAAGGAGTTCTCAAATTAGGATGGAAGTACTAAGTGTGCTTCAAGATCATACTACTTCCTGGTGCCGTAGACGTCTTTTTTTGTGGTAAGAGTAGAATATGAAAGTGATGGGATTGTGAACATCTTTCAAAGGGTATTCCAAACAGGGCACTGGAAAGAAAGAAGGCTGTGAACACGACTTGTGCTGAAGGGAGAGGCTGTGTCAGTTCAGCACTTGGCCTCTAAAGTTCTTATAACTTTTCAAGAAAGACTAAAAGAAGACTCAAGCAAATGGCCAGAGACGGGATCAAATGTATGGTGCTACCTAAATTACCTATCAAAAAGTGAGCTCTCACATAGAGAGTCATATGTAAGCCACACAAAATATGAAACTACAACAGCTTCTTATTTAAATCACACAAATAAGCGAGAACTGTTGTTTAAGAACAATGACCATACCAATGAAATGACAGGATCAAATAAAAGATACAAACGAAAGTTTATGACACATGGTAAGTATCAAAAAAGTTGCCACACTTCGCACATAAATTCACCAAAATGTGGGAAGCAATGCAAGTACTGAAACGAAATACAACATCCAATAAAAAAAGTATGTAAAAATGATCGAGTGAAAGAGTTTGATCACAAATAATTTCATGTGAAGAAAATCAAATGAGCAAGGTCCAGTATACTAGATGAGACAACACACCCCATGTTAGTTGCCTCACAGAAGAGTATGACTAAGAAGCCAGTTGAATGTCACCCGTTTGGATCTATCTAATTTGGTATTCAGTCAGCCCATGTCTGTCTAAAACATAACATTTCATATACGTCTACCTTTAGCATGGATCAATTGTTTGATGGTTCTACATTTTCTGTATGAGCTTGTTTTAGAAGAGGGATGCCTTTATAATCAGCTGAATATTATGGATCCTGTAATCGGGAGGCATTTTACGATTTCACTATTTCCGGGTAGACCCATCTATACATAAGATCTTTTGAGCATACATGTTTCTCTACTTCATTTACGTTATGATTTGCCATTTGGGAGTACCTTCTCTGTCCCGATTTAGTGCTTTCTCGCTTCCGCTTGATACTGATCAGAATACTGTTTTTACTTCACTTAGGAGATCGGGCACTGGGCCTCATTACAATTTTGCCTGTACCTGGTAAAAGTGGCAGTAATAACGTTTATCAGCACTTTTACCAGACTGGCCAACTACAACTTTGCCGGTAGGGGTGAAGGATTTACCTCCAGCTAAGAGCTGACCACTACCAGCAAAAATCTGCCTTTATTACCGGCATGGTAATAACGTTGTCAGTAATAGCGCCAAAATCCCCCCATGAAGTCCTACGAGATGGGGATTTATGTCCCTTACCGTAATTCCGGCAGACCATGTGCCTGTAAAGGCAATTCCATTTGCCGGTATCCTGGCGGCAAACTCGTGATGAGGCCCTTGTGTGGTCTAGTGTCTTTCACTTTTACGTGGCGTGAAATCTGACGTGCACTTCCAATTCCCAGGAGGATAGGTCAGTGGTAACGTGCTCACCTTGGAAGCAAGAGAACACCAAGCAAAACAGGTTCGATCCCTGGTTCCGCACTTAGAAACCTCTGGGTATTAAGCGTGTTATAAATAACCGATCATATCATATCAATTCAGAGAAGAAATGCCTTTTTGTTAGCGTTGCACAGTAATGTGCCCGTGACGTGACTCCAGCATCAGTCCCCATGCAATAGGCACTTATAGAGATGACGCAACTGGCAACCATTGGAAGTAAGCTTTTTGGAGGTTAATTTGCAAACATGTTTTTAGTGTTTTCTATACTTCAGCAAAATTTCACATCTAGTACTGAGATCGGGTAATTCACACCCGTTTCCTTTTCCAGCCTGCAGCAGGAGGCAGCTGACTGTTTATGGTGCGGATTGAGGAGCGGGCAGGTATATATCTTGATGACGGTGAGGTGATATTGCCACGCAAGACAAGTATGAACAGGCTTATTTCGCCTTGTATGATCATGTCGGGGAGCGGACCCATTAGCATTTCAGGTCCAGCTGTGTGTTTAAAATCAGCTTTTTACTTGCGCATCGCTTTTCTTTTCATCCCTCCCCAGCGGTTTTGTCTCCAGAGAGTGGGTGAAGTCTGCGTTGATCAGAGCTAATCCGTGTGATTGCCCTGTTAACCAGTGAGTGTTAAAACTGTGTTCATTACTCCATTAGGGTGTTCCTGTTCAGGAGGAGAGGAATTCACTGACGGGCCCATAGGTCAGCGCTCACCCTCTAGAACTTGTAAGGCAAGATAGCTGCACCATGTGAGGACAGGGGGTGCAGGATTCACTTACTCCGACACGACTCAATAATGAGGATTCAGTAAGTTGGCAAAGGGAAGTCTGTTTAATGACAAGTACATCAAACAGAGAAACAAATGGAAATCAGCAGCATTGCGATCACCTGTCTCGCTCCGACTTCCTCGAACTTCAGTTGAACAGCAATTCTTATAGGCAATATTCATCATCATTGACGTCTAACTCTACAAAAACTCGACATGCAATATAATTGGTTAGGAAAGGTAACTTAAGTATAGGTGCTATATCTGTATAGGATAATAGGGCATGCGGATTGGATAACTCTTATCGGGTGGACGTCTACACCCATCCCACTACACCACACGTGATTGACGTCACTACAAGTACGATGTCTTATTGGTTCTACTATCTATAGGACTCCAGATAACTTGGTCCATTGTGATTGGGCAGGTTACACCCCTAGACATAAATCCCCATTTTAATTAGCGGCATGCAGAATGGACACCCATGTGCCTGGTGTCCCAAGTTTCACCCTGCCTCCCTTCCATCAATCAGTATCTTAGGGCTATGTGTCAATTAGTTGGCTGGGTATGGCCTTGAAACTATAGCCTCTTATCAGGAAAAGTTATGGCATCCTCGGGTCCTGCATGACATTAGGCAGTGGTACTTCTTTGCTCCTGGCTGGTCACGTGTTAGTTCACCATGAATCTGCTTGAGTTTCCAGCTTTTAGTGTATTTAATTTTATTTCGGCCTCCCCACCTGTGTGGGCCCCCCTTATCTTGACCTTCATGGGGCAGGCCTGTATGCTCTGAAGTTTGAGTCTTGTTAGCTGACGCTCTCCTCCCTTCCTCTGGTTGACCTCGATTTCTTAGGCATGAGCCGCTCTTTGTTGAGTTTCGATTCCGCTCCTTCTCTTGCCTTGGCTGGGTTACAAAACTTGGCTTGTCAGGCCTCTGGCAGCCTGGGTACATTTCTGCTTTTACAAAATGGAGTCGCACTTGTATAATGTGCCTTATTGAGGTAGATATATATAGTTGGCACTTTCCACTCTAATCTTCTACTAAGCATTGAAAGCAGTAGCGTTTCTTTTGCCTCTTGCGTTCCAAGCCTAATTACACACGTTTGACAGGTCGGTTGCTTCCATCTTGTCTCGTAGCAACGTTTCCTCATGTTTTTACATCGTCTCTTCTCTGTGTCCATTACATTTATTTTTGTAGTTCCTTGCACTGGTGTGCTATCTTTGATACCCACTTTTGTTCATTCACGAGTCTGTTCAGGCCCTTGTGTCATTTCCACTGGCCTTCCATTAGGGCTCTTTGGGTCTCTTCATGGACCGTCTGTAGGTATTCTACTTCTGACTGCCTTCGTCCTACTTCCTTTATGTGCTGGTACCATATGTTGTTTCCGAGATGGGCTGTGCTGTCAAGGTAATCATTGAGTTCATTGTCATCTTTGTACGGGCTTCTCTTGATTCTCAGCGTTATTCTATAGTTTGCTATGACTATGTCTCTAAATGCATATGTGCTACTTTTCCACTCTATGCGTCTTGGTGGAGCGGGGTCCTTTTGCTGCATTGCTGTGGTAGGAAAAGGTTTTTCGTTTCTCTTCCTCTCCTCTTGTAGTTTTTCATCAAGGTTCTCTGGCCGCCATTGGCTCACCATCTCCCCAACGTGTGGCTGTGTCGTAGATCTGGTGCTTGTTAGCAGTGTTCGAGGTGGCATGCTCGTTATTACAGTCTCTGTAGTTCTATTTTTCAGCTCTTCGTGCAGATTCTTTCCTCTGATTATGAATGGGAACAAATAATCTATCAGAGCTTGTGTTATCTCTGTGAGTTCCTTTGTGGCTACTTCTGTTCTTTCGATGGATTTTGCTATGTCCTATCTCTTGGGTTTCTCACTTGACTTCTCTTGGTTACTTCCACTATTTTCTGGAACCGATTGCTCGGCAGGCTGTCTCCCCTTCTCTGCAGCCTTCGTTGGAGGCCCTGTAGCCATTGACACTTGCCCTTGTCTGTGTGCATCCTGTGTGTGGGTGCGTGCAGTGGTGAGTGCAGCATTTTCATTCATTCCGTGCTGACCCTGTCTCCAGTTTTTCTCTTCATTTGTTACCTCAAATGTGTCTAAATTACTGCTAATTACATTTAATTTTAGTTCGTTACTTTTATCATCAGGTTTTCTTGGAACTGGAATGACTATATATGGTCTGGGTGCTTTTGTAGGCCCCAGATGTTCATTATCTGGTGGGTGCACTGAGATTGGGACACTTCGTGCACCAATAAAGAAAGCAGTTCTGATTGTTGATGACAGAAAAACAATAATAATAACTATACATATACACATAATCGTTTGGAATGACAATTTGCAGCATTTTCTTCCAAGGAAGTGGGGGCGCCCTTCTATTGGGGGTGAAACCAAGTTATTGTTCTGGGCTCCCATTTCAAATGAGTTCATAGTCAGTTATGTATTCCTTCTCTTGCTCTGGTCTCGTAGTTCGAGAGTTCATTACTATTAAGTGACGAGTGCTTTCCAAATGTCCCCCCTCATGTGAGTGACGACGGTAGTCTCTGAGTATTCAGTACAGTTCCTGTGCTAGACTATGGAAAAGGGTTAGGCTAACAACTTTGGTACATCACATACATTATGCATATCTATAATAGGTAAGGTCCCAGTGCACTCCTCAAATTTGCTTTGGTCCTGAGGACATGCTGGAACTTGCTCAATGTGAAGGAATGAAGAGATGGAACTGCTAAAAATCACACAAAAATAAAATGTAAAAATAAAAATAAAAGTGAACATGAAAAATAAAAATAAAAAAATAAAAATAAAAATAATAATAAGGAAGAGTAGAGGGAAAGTACGAAGAAAAAATAGGATGGTGTAGTGCTTGTCTTTGCTCTCCTTGATCTGTCTTGCGGCTGAGTGGTTGAAGAACTGTGTCTCTATCCTCGATCTGTCCCGCAGCAAAAGTCTTACTGGAATCTCCTAAGGTACTCTCACTCGAAGTTGGATAGCTCCACCTGGACCATTATGCCGTGGAGGAGTGTGCCCATGTGTGGGGCGCTGGCCGGATCTCTAAGGAAGGTGATGACGTCAACATCTGCAGGCCTCCCCATCATTTCCAGATAGTCTGTGACCAGTCTAAGCAGGATGTTGTGTGCCAGCCGGATGCCCTCGGGGGATAGGGACATATGTCCTGTATGGCTGGGTCCTGGTCATGGGCTTTTCTTTTGATTCGCACAGTCTCTGCACCTTCCTGTTGCGTGGACTACTACAAGGTGATTTAGTTTAGTCCACAGCTGATTCAATTTAGCTAGATTTCTTGGGTCTCTGATGAAAGTGCGTGTGTCAGTTGGTCTCCCGACAAGTCCTGGGCATTTCTCGATTACTTGAAAGAACAAATTAAATGTGAGTTCATCGATGTATACTGGCAGTGGAAGCATTTGTGTCCTCCTCGCTGTGCTCGGGTAACTCGGCGAAGGCTTCCGTGATGACAGTCAGCAGTCGCCTGATCACTTTTTTGTTGGCTGGATCTTGAATAAAGTCTGTGACACTGGCTTCTCTCCTTATGAGTGATGAATAAGATAACACCACGAGTTGAAAATAGGGGACTACATCCCACTTGAGAAATCTGCTGGAATGTACCATAAGTTCTGTGAACAAAGTCTCAATACTGGTTGCTTCAGGATACTGTGTTACACTCTCAGAAAGTATTTTATTTGCAGTCTATCAGAGTCTTGATTTTTCATGCTGCTTGGGCATGATGTGGTTTCAAAAGTTAATTTTATCAATGTTGTTGTGGTTTTTGGATGTGCAATTTTCTTCTTCACCCTGCTATTAGAATGCACAGTGTTTGTTATGTCCTCATCCCCCTTTGCTTGGAGAAACTGTCCAGTTTTATGCCACAACTTGCATCCCGGTTCTTTGTCTTGATTTTCCTGCTCATGAGTCCTTCTTCCTCGCCATGAATCTTGTCTGCACGTGCTGAGGTTCTTCCCCATTGTCTGTGGTTTCTTCGCAGTTTGATGCAGCAGGAGGGCTCTCCCCTAATATGGTTTAATGTCATTTATGAAGATCCATGCCCTTCTGCCCTCAAGCTTAACCGCGGAAGGGGTGCAGTCCTCTACGATGAAAGGGCCATTGAATCGTGGCTCATCTCACCTCTTCCTGGTAAAGTTCTTCACAAGCATGCTGTCACCAGGGAAGACGAGGAGCGCAGGTAGACCTTGTGCGGGGTTAGCTTCAGCACTTACTGATGTGTTTTGTGCTGAACTGTCCCCTTTTCGCCGTCGCTGCAGCTGGCCTGAAATGACAGAGGCGCTGGATGTCATGCAGTTAAGGTACTCCTGCATCTCTCTTCCCAGAACCTCTTTAGTCGGCTGGGCATCACATCTAGCTCTATTTCAGGGGGTGAGAGGGGTCCTCATCCTTCTGCCTGTAACTATCTCGTGCGGCATAAGATGATGGTCGGAGCCGGGTTGGTTCCGAAGTGCATACAATGGCAGTGGCAGACAGTGCAGCCATCACTTTTTTAATGTGAGCTTCAACTTGGCTACCTCTCCTTTAACAGGCCATTGAGCCGCTCACATATCCCATTTCCCTCCGGGAGATATGCCGACGAGAACTTGTGCTTTATACCCAGTAATAAGCCGATCTGTTCGAAAACTGCGTTAACAAAGTGAGCCCCGTTGTCTGATCTCATTACTTCGCACACCCCCGATCTAGGGAACACTTCCCTCACCAGAAATTTGGCAGCACAGGTAGCATCTGGGTGTGTACAGGGACTTGCTTCTAACCATTTAGAGAATGGACACACCACCACAATTAAATACCTGTACCCGTTGCACACTTGAATCATGTCGAGGCAGTTGATATGCAAGTGCTGGAATGGTCCATTCGGCCGGGGGATAACTCATCTCACTACTTTTAATGTGTGCCCAATGGTGAACTGTTGGCAGATAATGCAGTTCACCATGAAAAATGCAACATGCTCTGCTAAATTCGGTGTGAACCAGTCTTCTGAGAGCATTGCAGCTAGATTTTCTTTTGACATATGGATGGGGTAGCGTAGTTGTTCTAATGCTACCTTTAGCAGGGTGACAGGCATCACTGGTTAACCAGTGCTGTCTTGCCTCCACAACCCGTCAGAGGGGTTTAAAGAACACCCTTGACACTTCCACACATTTTTCTCCTCCTGACGTGCCTACCCTTGGAGTTTCTTTAGCTGAGTCTGCCCCATGTTACTATAGGCCTCAGGTGTGGCTCTCGCTGACATCATCCTCTCATGGGTACGTGCCACCTCCACGTCCATGATTGTTTCAGTTTGGATGCCATGCGCTTGGCTTCCTTCCATGTCCGCTTCATGGTTTCCACGTGACACGAAGTCTGCCCCCTTGGTATGGGTGGCGCATTTCATGACTGCTATGCCCACTGGGAGCTGTAGTGCTTTTATCAACCTGTCCAATAAGGCTGCGTGTTGCACTGGTGTGCCGTCTGCTCGGAGGTAGCCCCTCCTTTTCCAGTGCGCTAGTCCTGCATGTACTGTGGACGATCCCATAGGCGGAGTCACTGTACACAGTTACTTCCTGGTCTGCATGATTCCTGGTCTGCGCGAGTATCAGCGCCAATAGTTCTGCAGCTTGAGCTGAATAGTGAGATGGTATTCACGCACTGACGAGTACCTGAAACTCCCCATTCGCCAGGTGTTTCACTACAGCCACACCTGTATATCTTTGTCCGTCTTCTTGATCAATTCTCAAAGAACCGTCAATGAACACGATTTCACCACTTGCCAGGGCATTTTCATTACCCTGGGGATTTCATCATCGAATTCCTCATAATTCTCACAGTCGTGTACGGGTTCTCCCTCTGTGACTGGCTCTGCTATGAATGTAGCTGGATTCACAATTTTACATCAAACTATTTTGATCGATGGGTTGGAGATAATCACCTCATAGGCAGATGCTCTCTGTGATCCCAGCATGCCCTTTGGCTTCTGTAGTATGGCAAATAGCGAGTGCTCGACGTACAATGTCATGGAGCACCCCATCACAATAGATGACGCTGTCTCAATGGTGAACGCGGTAGCAGCTAGATTTTGTTCGCATGGGAAGTGGCCCCTCATGACCGGGTCCAGACTCTCACTGTAATATGCTAGGGGCTTGTACCCCAGCGAGGTTCGCTGCGCGAGCACTGCCGTCATTAAATTACCATTAGAGTGTGAGAACAGGTAGAATTCCTCTGCATAATTAGGAATCCCAAGAACTGGGGCCTTACAATTTGCCGCCTTGAGTTCTGCAAACCCCTTCTCCATTGCCTCAGTCCATTCAATGTTTCCTTTTGTTGCCTGGGCTTTCTTCAAAGCCTGAAGCAAGGGCTTGGTATACGAGCTATAGTCGAAAACCCATGCTCTGACATAGTTGCACAGGCCTAAGAAGCTCTGCATTTGTTTTATCGTGAGCGGTTTAGCCATGTTCATGATAGCTTCAGCTCTTTCTGGGGTTACCTTTTTCCCTTCGTGTGAGATTAGCTGGCCTATGTACAGCACCTCTCGCTGACAGTATTGTAACTTTCCCTTGTCAACTTTGTATCCTTTCTCAGCCAGGATTGTCAGTAGCTGGACAGAGTCGCACCTGCATTGTTCCTCAGTGGTGCTGCAGATCAGAATGTCATCCACATACTGCAAAACAACACTGTCTACTTCAATATTGTTTAGGTCCATCTGCAGGACTCTGTTGAAAATGGATGGAGACTCACAGTACCCCTGTGGCAACGTTGTGCTTTTCAGGCACATTTCTCTGAAAGTAAATGACGTCAGATCTTGAGAGTCATGGTGCAACAGGATTGAGAAAAACGCATTTTTCAGGTCAATCACCGTGAAATATTTTGCCTCATTTGGTAAGTTGCACAGAATTGTGGATGGATTAGGGACTAGAGGGAATTCGGCTTCAACTATATCGTTTAATGCTCATAAATCTTGGATTAAATGCCAAGACCCTCCCTTTGATTTCTTGACAGGGTAAATCACTGTGTTTCAAGGTGATTCTGACATCACTAGAATGCCCTGCTTCATCATGGCGGAAATTGTCTTCGCGATTCCTTCATCTGCCTCTCTGGACATAGGATATTGTCGCGCTCGTGGTAAAATTGCTACTGGTTTCAGTTTAATTTTTACTTCACCTGCCCCTTCAGGAGGCCTACATCATAGGGCCCTGTAGTCCATACCGCGGCAGGCACTTGGGCCAGGCCGTCATCAAAGTATTCCGGACGTATCAGCGCCAACATCATTCTATGCGACACCTCCCGTTTGATCATTTTAACCCAAAATGTGAGACTTACTTCCACCCTCGTCTCTTCCAGGTCAGGGTGTTCTTCAAACAGATCGTCATCGGTGATGTCCGTCACTTGATACCCTTCTTCGATGGCGATAATAGCACACCATTGTCTGCCTTCGTCATCATATCCTTCGATCAATACCACTTTCCCTTGCACTGCGGCAGATTGTATCATTAAGGGAAATACTTGTCCCTCCTCTTCGTGCATAGGTATTCTGGGTCTGAATAAAAACTCATCAGGTGTCCTCATAGTTCTATCTGTGAGGCCTGGTAATCCCGCCATGAGCACCCGCACCCCATATGCGAAGACTTCTGGCTCTAACGGTATAGCTCTCATGGCTATACGTCCGGAGTATGCTCTGATCATTTGCACACATTTGAATAATGCATTCCTGGAGTGGAGCACACTATGCCATTCTCGGTAAACGAGATTGTCATATTCAACTTAGTCATTAAGTCCCGACCCAGGATGTTTACTGGGGTGTGACGTGAGTATAATAAGGGTACATTCATTTCGCGCTCTCCCACAGAGACTGGGAGTGTGTTTGTAAAGGGAACTCTACTGTGAGCTCCCATGAAACTCTGAGTATCTATGGCCTCGCCGGACAACAAAAACTTGCCTTCTCGTATGCACGAGTGCCTCGCACCCGTGTCAACTAAGAAGGAATATTCTTTACCCCCTATGACGACATTCACCCTAGGTTCCCTATTAGGGTCTGGTGTCACTGATAGGATAGAACACATCAGAATCCCCAGTGAGCTGTCCTATTTCATATATAAATTCGGCCCACTGTATACTTGTTGATTTCCCCCAGCCCCAGGGTTGACTCCCCCTCCGGAGCTAGTGCCCTGTGACATTTGCGGTGGTGGCTGCTGGGTTTGTCCCTGCGGTATGTTCCCCATGTGCAGGGTTGAACCACTTGCTGTGCACCTTGCTGCAGGTTGGCGCCTGCTGCTGCACTGTGTGATTTTGTGCAGTGCCCTGCTGCGGGACGGCAGGCTGATTCAACATGCCTGCCCCCATCCCTTGGCTATTTTGCCACATGCCTTGGCTTCTGAACACGCAGGCCACATGTGCTGTCATTCCACACAGCCAACACACTGGCGGTGGTCGGGCCATCTGTCCATCTGGCATAGCTGGACCGCCCATCTGCATGTTCTGAAAACCACTTTGATTATTCTGAAAGCCTACCTGGTTACCTCGAAGCCCACCCTGATTAATCTGCCACCCTCTTCCCCCAAAACCCCTTCCCCTCGGGTAAAATCCTGCATTACCCTGATTATTCTGCGATGGGTTAGTCGCTTGCTGTGCACTTGGTTCAGCTGGGCTTGTCAGCATGGCTCCCTCGAGAGTATACTTCGAGAGTTTCTTTCGCACCAGCCTTGCCTCCTCACCCTTATGAGTTGCCTCCTTTTTCTGATTCTTAATTTGCAGCAATCGACAGTAATGTGCAATTGTCAACTGTATTTCGGCCCATGGTTTTGCTTCTGCTCCTACCAATTTTTTGAGCTGGTTCTGCACCGGTTCAGGCAACCCCTGGCATAATATGTGGTAGAATACAGGGATAGATTACGTCCAAGACTCATGCGTTTTGAGCACCCACGTGTCTTGAAAATTCTGGATATAGATCAACGGATCCTCTGACTCTTTCATTTTCTGAGTCATTATAGCCCCCATATTGGAAGTGTCTGGATATAGCGTTCGCAGCACTTTCCACACTGCTGCCCTACAGTTATTAAATGGCGCTCCGTCATGGAAGGTGTTAGTTAGGGTTACCCTAGGATAGCCTGCCCGTTTCCATACATCATCTGCTCTTTCACCAACTATGGCAATTAAGAGGCCCTTAATGTCCCCTATAGCTAGGGTAACACCCCCCGTCATTTTCTCTAACTCATGTATCCACTTTCCGGCTCCCGATGTCAGCATTGGAAGCTTATTTTTAAGGTTCTCTCGGTCCATGTGTGGCCATGGAATATATTGTGGTCTTGCTCCCCCTTTTCTAGCAACGGGAATTGGAATGTGCAGTCTTCCTTTTCCTTCCCCATAGCTCCTCTCTCTACCACTGGGGTGGCATTCCCGCGTTGCCGTCTTCCTGGCAATACCCTTAATCTGTCTGTATAGGTAGGTGCTGACGCCCCCCTCTGACCATGGGGTGTTCCTTCATGTCGGCCGGACTGTGCGGCAGACTTCGGTGTCCTACTTGTGGACTCGCTAACGTCTGACCATTGTACCCTTCGGTCCCCTGGGAGCCGTTTTTCGCACCGTCTTCCTTCCTCGAGTGCCACATCCTCCATTTCCCCACCGGAGTCAGGTCCTGAATACTCCCAGTTACACAACTCCTTGCATCGTCTTCGTTCTGCCCAGTCTCCAGCCATTCTAGGGACAGTCTGCTCCCACTACTTCGAGTGACATCCTCAGTGTCATATAGCTGAGTGCTCTCCATGCGCTCATCTTCCCTTCCTCCATCGGATATCTGCTCTAGCCCCATCTCATCATTTATTTTATCAATCGTTTCCCCGATGCTTCTGGTGTTGAAGTCATCTTCAATATTTGTCCCACTTATACCTTGCACCGAGTCATGTGCAGGAAAGAATTCTTCTATGTCTTCCCATTCTACAACAGGATTGGGTTTTTTAACTTCCCGCTCCAGATATTCAAGATCCCGTGCCCTCTGTCTGCGCTTATGTTCCATTTCCTCATTTACTTCCTTGTGCTTCCTCTCTTCTTCTCTAGCCTTATCTACTTCCTGCATTCTTTTGTTTCTACGTTCCTTTGCCCTTCTAATTTCCTCCTCTTCTTTGCTCTTCTTCCATCCTTTGCTTAGTCTCTCTGAACCGGTCGTAGGCTTCCTCTTGTCTGCGATCGAGCTGTTTCTCTTGCTCTTCGTGATATAGTTGTTCTCGCCTTAGCCTATCTTTCTTTCTTGTCCTTTCATCCCTTACTTCCATCTCTTTTTCTCTCTCTCTATCCTTTGCATCTCATCAGACCTCTCCCTTGGCCTCAAATCATCACTTCCTTTTCATCCATCTTCAGTAATATCTGACCTCCCATCCATTCGTCTTTCGCGAATGTTATCTCATCAACTCTACCTTCATTTCCCTTACATTTATTTCCCTCTTTCTCCTTATCTGGAGGTGCACAACTCCGTGCCCAATCTTTTCCTTCATCTTCGCATCTCTCTTTGTCCCTTGAGACCGCGGAGGCGATATTGTTTTCCTGTTCCTTTCCCTTATTATCGTCACTACTGTACGTAGTCGACTCATGCGGGGTTGCTATACCCCGTGGCTGCCTTAAGTTCTCTTAGTGGATAAAGCCCCTCTGTTTTACTCCCTTCAATGACTGGCTCAGGCGGGGCTGGTGGCGCGGTAGGCTTCTCACCCCCCTCCGTACATACATTTAGTATCCAGTCTGTGGGTGGTTCTTCCACCTTCGTTTCTTCAAACATCTTCCACAATTCTAGACAGCAAGACGTTTCTCTAGCTTCTTGCCTGTATATGTGGCATGTAGGAAGGTCGTCATATGCTGTGAAAGGGACCCATTCTGTGGCCAAGGCATAAACATATTGTGGGCAGTACCCTTAACCCACTCTGTGCTATACTTCTTGAGTTTGTGTGCATGCTTAGGTAGTTGCATGCACAGATGCGCAAGTGGGGTGAACTCCTCCATTTTTGATTCCGCTACCAACAATATTTATACAGTTTGTTATCCTTCTACTAGTATGAGCGAGCACCAGATACGTAAGCTCCAATCCAATCTCTTCCCGCCAAAATTTTACTATCAATTAACTCAAAACCATCAATTCATTTGCAATTCCCTCTCAGTTACAGAATCGTGTAAAACCAAATTTCATTTCACAAAATCAATAATACAATTATTTTACATTTGACGTACAACAAAACACATATGACAGACACTTGACAGACTAGACAGACACCAGCTGGTCATACATATACCTGCCTTCTAATTAATACCACGTCATGGAGTTTAAACAACTTCCTTTGATGGGTCTTTAAACCTCACCGTAGTCTATTTGTCCCTTATTATATGGGCTATGAGTTCACGTTTCTTCTGACCGCTGTATTAAAGCGCAGGAATAAGGTGAATCCTTACATTTTTATCTCAGGTGCTCCCCTGGTAATCCTTTGTTTTTATCTCAGGTGTCCCCCTGGCATCCCTTGTTTTTCTCTCAGGTGTCCCCCCGGTACCCCATGTTTTTCTCTTGGGTGTCCCCCCGGTATCCACACTTTATCTCTCATGCTCGAGTCATTAACCCCTATATATATATACAGTCTTTTCTACTTCTGACTATTTTAATTTTTTCTCCGCCACCCACCATTACCTTTCCCTTACTGGCTCTAATGCCTACATGACATTTGCCAAAGTAACGAGTTTGTTGTTTCACTCACCAATCGCATCTTTTCCTCTCTGGAACTTCTGGATCACCGCCACTTCCTCTTCCTGCCTTTTAAGGTTTTTTCATCCGATTGGCTGCCCGTGGGAATGAGAAGGGTTATGCTTGGAAAGGTGGGTTCCTTAAGACCCACTGCAGATTTTTTTATGAACTTACTCTATCATTGTCCACGGGGAGCTTCTCAGTCTACTCAGCCGCAATGGCGAAAGGACTTGTGATATTGCCGAAGGCCCGGAGAAATCATCCTCAAGCTACCAAGTGTTCAGGAGGAGAGAAATTCACTGAAGGGCCCATAGGTCAGCGCTCACCCTCTAGAACTTGTAAGACAAGATAGCTGCACCACGACTCAATAATGAGGACTCAGTAAGTTGGAAGTCCGTTTAATGACAAGTACATCAAACAGAGAAACAAATGGAAATCAGCAGCATTGCGATTACCTGTCTCGCTCCGACTTCCTCGAACTTCAGTTGAACAGCAATTCTTATGGTCAATATTTGTCATCATTGACGTCTAACTCTACAAAAACTCGACATGCAATATAATTGGTTAGGAAAGGTAACTTAAGTATAGGTGCTATATCTGTGTAGGATAATAGGGCATGTGGATTGGATAACTCTTATTGGGTGGACATCAACGCCCATCCCACTACATCACATGTGATTGACGTCACTACAAGTACGACGTCTCATTGGTTCTACTATCTATAGGACTCCAGATAACTTGGTACATTGTGATTGGGCAGGTTACACCCCTAGACCTAAATCACCATTTTAATTAGCAGCATGCAGAATGGACACCCATGTGCCTGGTGTACCAAGTTTCGCACTGCCACCCTTCCATCAATCAGTATCTTAGGGCTATGTGTCAATTAGTTGGCTGGGTATGGCCTCGAAACTAAAGCCTCTTATCAGGAAAAGTTATGGCATCCTCGGGTCCTGGATGACATCAGGCGGTCATACTTCTTCGCGCATGGCTGGTCACGTGTTAGTTCACCATGAATCTACTTGAGTTTCCAGCTTTTAGTGTATTTAATTTTATTTCGGCCTCGCCACCTGCGTGGGCCCCCCTTATCTTGACCTTCATGGGGCAGGCCTGTATGCTCTGAAGTTTGAGTCTTGTTAGCTGACGCTCTCCTCCCTTCCTCTGGTTGACCTCGATTTCCTAGGCATGAGCCGCTCTTTGTTGAGTTTCGATTCCGCTCCTTCTCTTGTCTTGGCTGGGTTACGAAACTTGGCCTGTCAGGCCTCTGGCAGCCTGGGTACATTTCTGCTTTTACAAAATGGAGACGCACTTGTATAATGTGCCTTATTGAGGTAGATATATATAGTTGGCGCTTGCTGCTCTAATCTTCTACTAAGCATTGCAAGAAGTAGCGTTTCTTTTGCCTCTTGCGTTCCAAGCCTAATTACACACCTTTGACAGGTCGGTTGCTTCCATCTTGTCTCGTAGCAACATTTCCTCACGTTTTAACATTGTCTCTTCTCTGTGTCCATTACATTTATTTTAGTAGTTCCTTCCACTGGCGTGCTATCTTTGATAGCCACTTTTGTTCATTCACGAGTCTGTTCAGTGTTGAGTTCAGGGTTTGGCCACAAATGACTCTGACACTCCAGTGAACTGTTAACTTATTTACTTAAGTTTAGGTACACCAAATACAGTTCTTAGAGTCAGGTAAGTAAAAGGGGACATAGGACACCCACCGGCATCCTCTCTCAGGGCTTACATCCTTGCAACTGAGAAACCTGGAACACACTCATAGATAAACATTCTAAGCCCTGCATTCCATCTCAAGATTCTAGTCACTTGCTCCAGATGCATGCAAAGTTAATCACAACACATCTTCCCTCCATAGGGACAACAAGAACAGCAGTAAAATATGAGTGACAAGATCAATATTTCATCAAAAAAATGTGTCCAGTAAAGTCCCACCTGAAAAACAAAAGATTAAAGAAAGCATTTCACAATAACCAAAAACAACTCCAAAAGTGTAGACCTTGTCACCACTTCAAAAATCTAATAACATTAATGTCCATCTGTGGAATAAAATGAATAGTCCACCTGTGGAGAGAACATATTAATCTACCTACATGGAACAGCTAATGATGAGCACTGTTATCAACTTAATAACTCTAATGAAGAAATAATCAACACTCATAACACTAATATCTCATGTGACTCCCTTCACACCACATCCACTGAAGCTACACATCATACACTTAGATCTAAAAATCCATGCACAGCACCACTCCCTACTCCTGCTACATCACAAGTGAGTAGTTTACATTTGCATTGCCAAATATATCACATTGTTTTAGCTGAATTTAAAACCACACTCTTCTTGCAAGAGCTAAACACTATAACGTTGACATTGCACCTGAGTCAACAACCACCATTCCCCACACACATACCATATAGGCCAATTGAGCATTGAACATGGTAACCAAGTAAAGGAAACGCCCCATCAATGTCCACAATTCAAGCCTGCAGGACCTTTACTGATAATGTGCCTGTGGCAAAATGTAGGGTTAAAGAGCCAGTTCCCAAAAACATGTGTTTTGACACTCATCCAACATCACACTTGTGTCAAAGCAAAAACTAAATAGTGCATCAAATTTTAAGCTTTAAAGTCCACCTGTGGAGAAAACTTGTTAGACACAATATTCCTACCAGCAATCATTGTATTGAATACACTGAACCCAGCAACCTCCACCAAACTTCAAAACTAGGAGCCAGCCCCTTCTGTAATGCAGCCACATAACAAAGGTGCTTCCATTGCACCTTTCTCCCATCAACCGCTGCAATGTTCATCTACGTGACTCCCTGACACAGCATTTTCTCATTTAAACTTTAACCAAAGTCACTTCAATTTTCAGCTCCTCACAGCGCCTGTAGCGCTACACTGAGCTCCAATCCACTGCAGCTCCTCACAGCTCCCTGTAGCGCTTCCTTGAGACTCCCGCCTCTGCCATTCCTAACCAATGGACCTCTTGACTTTCCACTGGCACTTTTAAGCAGCTCCCTTGACCTCCTGTCCAATTACTTTTACTCTGCAATGGCGCTTGACAGCCTCTTGCATATCACATAGAGGCTCACTTGCCCTTACTAAAGCGCATCTTCACTTCAGCAAAGCGCTATACTTCAGCAAAGCGCCTCTTCACATCTGCAGCGCCTCTTCAGATTTGCAGCACCTCACTGTGCCATACAGCGCCTTGCTGCCTCTGAAGCACCCCTTATGCAGCGACTCTTCACTGCATCTTGCAGCGCCTCACTGTCCTTGCAGCATCACTTCACAGCCCCTGTTCACTGCCTCATGCAGCACCTCGCTGCCTCTGCAGCGCCTCTTCACATCCTGTTGCAGCGCCTCACTGCCCTCGCAGCACCTCTTCACTGCCTCAAGAAGCGATCCTTCACTGCCTCATGCAGCACCTCACTGCCTCTGCAGCACCTCTTTGCACATAACAGCGCTCCACTGCCTCTGCAGCACCTCACTGCCTTTGCAGCACCTGTTGACAGCCATGGCTGCTCTCTGATTCCAGTGCCTTCGCAGCGCCACTGCCTGGGCCTTTCTTGCGCCACTGCCTCTATAGCACCTCTGTCTGGGCCACGCTTGCCCTCACTGCGCCTGCAGCGCCTCACAGCCATCCAGCGCTCTTACCTGAGAGAGAATCACTTCTCTTAGGGGGGCGGTGGGTGTCTCTCTTTGGTGCTGTCCCCCCAGCACAGCCAGCTTCATCCTCGTCGCCAGTGTTGAGTTCAGGGTTTGGCCACAAATGACTCTGACACTCCAGTGAACTGTTAACTTATTTACTTAAGTTTAGGTACACCAAATACAGTTCTTAGAGTCAGGTAAGTAAAAGGGGACATAGGACACCCACCGGCATCCTCTCTCAGGGCTTACATCCTTGCAACTGAGAAACCTGGAACACACTCATAGATAAACATTCTAAGCCCTGCATTCCATCTCAAGATTCTAGTCACTTGCTCCAGATGCATGCAAAGTTAATCACAACATTCAGGCCCTTGTGTCATTTCCACTGGCCTTCCATTAGGGCTCTTTGGGCCTCTTCATGGACCGTCTGTAGGTACTCTTCATTTCGTATCAGCGGCTGGTACGGCTCGCTGATAGGGTACCGTGCTGCCCAGGGTTGTCTGGTTATGGGCTCTTCAACAGGTATGGATCTTGTGATGCTGAGTCCCAGTGCAGCTCTTTGTTGGTTCATTTGCTCCTCATACGTCACATACCTTGGCGAGTACGCTCCTGGTACCTCGAAATGAGGGGATGGGGTGCAAGCCATGTCTGGGACCTCCTCTACACTCCCACAGACTAAATGGTGCATTTATTCTGCTCTTTTGGCAAGAGCACGCTCAAGGTCAAGGTACAATATCTATAGCAGTATCTAGGAGCTAGTCACATGAACTACATTGCCCAACGCAAAGTGAAACATGGTAGGGCACTGGTTGCAGTACAGACCAACCGGTAAAATCACAGTCGGACACCAGAGAGCAAAACCCCAGAGGTCAAGGGGGACAAATTACAGTGTGATACACAGAAGAGAAAGCACAATGTGCAAAGTCCAGCTGGGAAACTTGAATTGGGCGCCTGAGAGCTGAATAATCTAAGGTAGAAAGTTAAATGGCAAGCAGTTTAGCAGGAGTTCCACGTAATGAAGCCACATATAGCTAGATATTACATGGTCTAAGAAGCATGGACGTCATTTAGGGATCACCAGGGGTCACAACTGCGACCCCTGAGGTCTCCCATGGCACCCTTGTGGTATCCGTTGCTACACCTAAAAAAAAGGAGGGGTTTGTTTTTTAGTTTTTTAAATAGAATGTTGCAGGTTCGACTCCCAGCAAAATCAACTCAGCCTTTCTTCCTGCTAAGGTTGATAAAGGAGTACCAACACAGGTTGGGTGATATTGTATGCATATTTGTTCTATATGAAGTGCTTAAGCGTAAGTGATATATAATAACACATTGTATTAAAGGTATATCACTTTACAGTGATATCATAACCATATTGTTATTAGTGTACTTAGAAACAATGTTATGTGATGCTACTTTCTGTTTTGTCGAGGGGTGAAAAGTCGTGTTCCATCGCTTCCCATGATGTCACTTCGGGGTGGGGTGAAACGACATTGTTCAAGGATTGTGTGATGTCACTTCTGCCACCCCTGGCATTTTGGTGAAATGACGTCCCTGCTAGCAAGGCATAGCAAAGGCATGACACGGCATAACAAAACAGGAGTTTTAGCAATTAATGAAAAGTCTAACATGGGACTATCAAGGGGAAACAGCCTGGTCTTTTCTGCACACGTCTACTACTGTCCTATGCAGGCAGCTGCAATTTCCTTTTCTCACATTGCGGAGCGGAACACATACCCTAACGTAGCATAGCATAACAATATTGAATGAAATTACATAACAACATACCATAGCACAGGGCTTATAACATAGCACAACTCCACAACATGCTTAATGCACGCACAGGCTTTAATGGAACATTCCAATATACGATCTCCCTGAGCTCTCCTGAAGGGACCACCCCCTCCAGAATAACGGGAACAGATTACAGTAACCATCCTATCACCTGCCACCTTCAGCCTCTCTGTGGAGCCACTGGGGGGAGAGGACTCTCTGCCAACACCAATTTCAAGATACACGGATATGCACCCAAATGCATATGGCATAGAGCTGTACTTAAAGAACAACTCCATCAACGAAATTCATAGACGGGATGTCAAGTGCCTATCAGAAGGTAAAACTGACAAAGACCAAATTCATTCTCCTAGGAGACCCAACCCAGCATGTTCAAGTCCAGAAATGACTGATGGGTAGAAAGCCTGGCTGATTCATAACTCAACTCTCCCCCGTGTAAACTCGCTCTGTGGTGCCACTGACTGCTATCGCTCATTCAAAACACAGATCACCATGAAGCTTCAAATAACATGGTACCTCCACAGAGTCAAGCTCCTGATCACTGGGCCGAGTTTCAGAACAGTTGCCCAAGCCCTGGTCATATCACCTAGATGGTGGAAACACCCGCCTCACTGGAGTCCCAGATGCTACAATGGATCCTCTGAAAGCCACCCAACATGCCTCATCAGAAGGTAAGGAACATGTCACCAGATCAGCCCCATTCTCAAGGAGCCTCTTTGGCTACAACTGAGGGATGTTTCTTTTTATAGCATAGGCACCCACGCATGGCTGCAGGAAAGTGGAAGCTTTTAACAAAAATCATATGCAGGTTACACAATTGTTGGTCTTTAAAACTAAAACTAAGATGATCAAAGACAAGTGTTTCTCTTTATGGATGAGTCATTCCAGGAACTCATCAGCAGACCTTCATTAATGGGTGATACATCAACTCATAGTTTAATACAATCAAAAACAGACACGGATGAAATGAAATTCAGAAATCAACATTGCAGCAAGTGAAGCTCATGGAAAATGGATGCTTGAATACCTTAAAGTGAAAATAATGCCCATAGGTCTACAAGCAAACGAGAAATTAGAGGTAGTTTTTGAAGAGCAATAATTCTTCAATCAATTTAGCTCTGTGGGCAAAATATGTTCAAGGCATTGGTTAATCCTGGCAGTTGAAACAGCAGAGAGACTGACACCGCACAATGGCCAGGAGTTAGACAAGCTAACCAGGATATTTTTGAACAATCCAACTATTAAAGTTGCTAAACTGATCATTTTTTACATAGAGAAAGACATATGGCCTCATTATAACCTTGCCGGTGTGGAAACAACGGTGTCAGTAAACTTAACAGCACCATTGTTCCTGGACTGGCAAAGTACAAGTCTGCTGGCGGGTGGGTGCCCTCCCGCCTGGCAGGTCTGACTTGCTGGGCGGAACGGCACCCGCCTCCAGAGTTTCACGGAAGCACTACCACCGTTATTAACCTGACTTCCTGGCCGCCAGGGTTGTAATCCCCCGGTGTTACCGGCAAGTCAGGTGCCGGTAAATATTTACGGGTCCGGCTGAAACTGGCTGGTATCCTCAGCATGGCTACTGCTGGACCCAAAATGAGGACCATTGACAGCTTCCAAAGAGAAACTATGTCTTATTAAATAGAGAAACTCTAAAATGATATTAAAAACTATAATAAAGAATTTGTATATTCATATTTTAAACACTATTACTTCACAGAATTGGAACAATAATAACAGAGGTAGGACGAGTTCAATTATAGCATTGTAGTGCCAGCACAAGCAAGGATGATAGTGCTGTTGGTCTTTCAAAAAGAGCAGAGCCTGAGTAGAGCCTGCGTTCAGAACATCTATTAGACAACATGGCTTTCCCCGCACAGAACTCAAGCAAAGAAGACGCAATACCCTTTCTCATGCCAGATTCAGGAACAAACTTGAAGAGACAAGATCATGTAGGTAAAGAGATGTGTATTATTCATCTTATTGTCCAGAGAGTTACTGTTCAGGAAGGGAGCCTATAAAGTCAGAGACTCTTGCTTGTTCCTATATATCATACAGATCTCTTGAAACTGCAAAGCGAGATTACAGTCCTCTTATGCAGGATTAGAGCACAACATTATTTCAGCCAACTTGTTTACAAGAAAGCGGTAGAAAATACAGGACTAAAGAAGCCTTTTGGTTTCACAACTCCCACACATTCAATTAGTCTTGAAATACTTGCATGTGAGAATTGGAAATGGGTGCAATTTGAGAAACTGGAATGACTTTCAGAATATGTTAAACATAATGTCACATAATATGAAAGAAAAGAAATGGAAGGAAACAGGATGGAGGCTATAACCTTCAGAGGAGCAGCTAAAGCGGAGGGATCCTCAGGCAGAGTTTGAATGTGGGGATTCCGCTATTTATTTACGATTTCACGGAATCCTTATTGTTTTATTCGAGTTTCCTTGGAGCATCTTTCACCTTTGCCTCGACCCTTAGCTAATACAGCAAAGGTGTGTCAATGTCGATGGTTTGGAGACATCCTTGTGTGTGATTTTGATGAATGTCGACGAAGGTGGCTGCATGCAATAGTGGAATCTGGCTGATGGCTGTACAAATGAATAGCCAACAATTAATTACCTTCCTACTGCAATGCACGATATTGTGAGAAGACTGGATATATGTGTGTTCAATGATTCGCACGTGCACACACTAAAACCCATGACTATGTTTATGTTGCGTGCCCTTCAGTGGCTAACAGTATTATGACAACTCATTAGGTAGGAATGGAGTTTATTTCGTTGGCCAATGAACTGAATAGGTTATCTTAACAACAAGTTCCCCTTTCGAAGAAAGAAAAGCTACTTTAAGTGTGGTGATGGATGTGTGCATCAATACAATTTTATAAATGCGTAGCAAACCTTTGATTGTGACATATGTTAAACCAGATTTAGAAAGAAACATTAGTGCAGAAGCAAAGCTATTGATTTGGCATCACAATGATTTGTATTGCTGGATTTAATTATAGTTTGTGGGGTAATCAATGCCAGCATAGAGTCGTTGCAAAGTCTTTTAATGTATTATAGGGAACTGGTAACAGAGGAGAGCATATCTCACTGGTGGTAGGGTTCTAGGAAAATCGGTCATGAGATAGGACATTGATTATATGGCTACGGGGCAAAATAGGGATTACCTGCATTACTGAAAGTGTGGCAAAAGAAATGCTGTGCTTATACACTATTACGGCATGTGCTCAGAGAGAATACACTGCTTCAACCTAAATCGGACATGTACACGTAGAACATGTACATTACACACACTCCGATTGAATGTATAGATTCTATACTATATATAGATATGTAGAATATGTAAAAGACGCTCAAGTACACTAATATATATCAAAAAACTCACATGAAAGTCAGGACTGAGTTTGATGTGAGTTTTCAGGAGATTCAATTGTGTACATGTATGAAATATAAAACTCATATATGCCTCTTATACATTTTGAAAACTCACTCAAAGTCAAACCTGACTTCAATCAAAGTAGATGTGCATTTTATAACTTTATACCAAACACTCATACACTGCCTATGCACCATATCCTCACATGCCAGTCACTTCCACACCAAACACTCATACACTGCCTATGCACCATATCCTCACATGCCAGTCACTTCCACACCAAACACTCATACACTGCCTATGCACCATATCCTCACATGCCAGTCACTTCCACACCAAACACTCATACACTGCCTATGCACCTTATCCTCACATGCCAGTCACTTCCACACCAAACACTCATACACTGCCTATGCACCATATCCTCACATGCCAGTCACTTCCACACCAAACACTCATACACTGCCTATGCACCATATCCTCACATGCCAGTCACTTCCACACCAAACACTCATACACTGCCTATGCACCATATCCTCACATGCCAGTCACTTCCACACCAAACACTCATACACTGCCTATGCACCATATCCTCACATGCCAGTCACTTCCACACCAAACACTCATACACTGCCTATGCACCATATCCTCACATGCCAGTCACTTCCACACCAAACCCTCATACACTGCCTATGCACCATATCCTCACATGCCAGTCACTTCCACACCAAACACTCATACACTGCCTATGCACCATATCCTCACATGCCAGTCACTTCCACACCAAACACTCATACACTGCCTATGCACCATATCCTCACATGCCAGTCACTTCCACACCAAACACTCATACACTGCCTATGCACCATATCCTCACATGCCAGTCACTTCCACACCAAACACTCATACACTGCCTATGCACCATATCCTCACATGCCAGTCACTTCCACACCAAACACTCATACACTGCCTATGCACCATATCCTCACATGCCAGTCACTTCCACACCAAACACTCATACACTGCCTATGCACCATATCCTCACATGCCAGTCACTTCCACACCAAACACTCATATGCCTTACACTACACAGTATTATAACACACGTTCTTATGACACATGCTTACACACCTGTGGCACTCACAGTTATGGCACATGCTCAGGACTGATTTGATATTAGATTTCTTGAGATGTAAATTGCATTGAAGTGGGAACTGCAAAAACTCATATATGCTTTGTGGACGTATTTAAAACTCACATCAATGTTAAAGCTCATTTTAATGTAAATGTTCATATCTCTTGGAGGCGTACAATATGTGGCACAAATACACACACAAACACAAAACACGCACACTTAGAACGCGCAGTCTTATGACACATACAGATGACATGTACACTTACGCCACATGCGGTTACACTATTCAGCACATGCTCAGAATGAATCTAGAGCTTCTGTATATTTTGCACACGTGCACTACTATATGTAAGAAAACTATTGCGTAAATGTAGTAAATGTAAAGTGTATTGCTTAAATGCCACACACTCTTATGTAAATACACTCATAAGCCAAACACTCATACCACATTCACTTATACTATGTACACTCACAGGCTATAGAGGCCAGACTCCCATTAACATACAACAGAGAATACTTTTTTTAAATTATGAGTTATGGTTAATCCACCCAAAGGTAAATTGTAGGAAGTGTCGGAATAACAATGTTTAGGTACAGACACTACAAATTCACACATGAAACTCGAAGTATAAACATTAACTCCGTACCTCTAGAAATCAAAGCTTAACACTCACCTCACTTCAAGTGTAAGGCAGGTTCCATGAATACATGGACATGAATACATGGAACGAATGTTCCATGCCTCGTCTTCCTCTGCCGATACACATTCAAAGATTTTAAGAAGTTCCAATTGGGCATTACAGTCTCTAGCTTACCAGCAATCTAACTTCATTACCCGTAATAAGGAAGTCTGTAAATTGGTAAATCCTGTATTTAAAAACCTCTAATGGCTGAGAGTCAATTCTGCATTTGGTTGGTCGAAGATGCAGACTACACAAGAGAAAATGGACAATCCCGTTGATACCAAAGCTCAGACATTGGATTTTTATCTATCAATGTGGATAACGGAGTTCCTGGATCTCAAATCAACTTGCAACCATATTTATAATCCTCCAGTAGCTCTACACTTGGAACGTCTAACTGCTGGAGTGTCAAGAGTTTGGTGGCCAGGGTCCACTGACTATGTCTCTTAGATATAAATTCTCTTGGATCACTCGATAAAATGTCTCCAATCTTGGTCCTCAGTCTTTGAGGCCAGGAAAGAATATTCCAAGAGACAATAGACAGAAGATCTAAATTGGAATCTGTGGACCCAACTACAGGGGTTCTCCCACCCAAGAGTGCTTCCGCTGTCAAGCTCTTTCAGAGTAATCCTGGTCTATAGTAGTTAAATGGGGCAAATTGCCAATTCGTAGCGTTCCATTACTAAGCACTGCACGCTGACCTAAAACTGCTAGGTTGACAGATTGTTCTGAAATGTATTTATGAAAAATTATATTAAATCCATCAGGGTGGGGGCAGGGGGTGCATTGAAAACGAATGGCTAAGAGGCCAGTCTACTAAACCTTCCTCTGTGCTGTCCCATAGCTTATCTGATAGTCTTGACACATATTTAATATTGCCTCTTATAATTCAAATGCAGCCTTTTACATGTCTAATCCAATGGATGACTTTATTTGCGAGCTTGTCTGGGCTTTCAAGACGCCTTCTTAAGCTTTGGAACCACCAGTATGTATACGGTGCTGTTGGGGATCATCGTTGGTTCACTCTTTTACTATGACCCACAAGTATGTATTCATGCCGTATGGGCTAGTCACCTATAATACAATCTGGTGGTATTGTTGTAGGTTTGCAGGCATCTGCTTTATGGCCTGAACGCACAACCATACATTCATTTTTAGATACAAAAACAAGATTGTTTCCCATCATTCAGACAGTACTGCAATTGCCATAAGAAAGGCTGGAACAAACGGTTTCTAGTGACTCATCTTTTCCCTTTCTAGAACGCATTGAGTCCTACAGAATTGCCACATCATGTGTCAAAGTCTTAATTAATTCTAAAACTTCCCACACCTGCTACAGAGACCCTTACTCGGAGATGGACATGGCTGGATATATTATCTGTGTTTAAACAGTCTAATTCTTGGGAGCACATTAAAGCAGTGTATCTGAGCCAGCTAGCATGTGGTTAACAGTATCAAGAGATTGTCTTAATGAACTAAATCCATGTGTAACCATATTTTGTTCTCAATAACTTATTGTGTCCTCTTCTACACACTGTTCCTTCTTCTATAGAGTTCTTGTCTAGTTAGTGTTTATTATGGGGGATTCCAAGGAGCCCTTTTCAAATTCCCCGTTCCATCCAGACATCATAAGTGCTCCCATAATGGCCACTCTGGGGGAAGTGCTGCCCAAATCATTTCTCACAGCCAGATGCTAGAAAGGTCATCTGTCACCCAGTCCTTATCTATATACAACCAAATGTGGGCATCGACCTAGGGGTGATTACCTTGCTATCCCTTCTGACCTCGAACCTGTAGGGGCCACCCTGTGCCACCAAGACCAGGCTATGCCCTGTCGCCCTGACGTGCCCAATTCAATCATGATGTGGCCCACACTTCCCATGAAGATACAAATGCGGCCACAAGACTTAGCAGCTCACTTCCATGCCTCAACATGAAGGGAAGAAATGTGCAATGAGCGGTTGTGGAAATTCTTCAGTCTACTTGTGAAGCAAAACAGTGCCAACCACTCCTGTTCCCTTTCCACTGCCAGCACATCTCACCAGTTCACAGACTGATCCACATCTTTCCTACAGCCACCCAGAGGTGTGTCCACGGAGTGGCCCTGTGGCGGCATGTGCTACCCTGGAATCTGATTGGCCACAACAGGTGCCACCCTGTTATCCTAGTGCGTGTATGTGTGAGTGTGTGTGTGCACGCTCGTACTTCATGCCACCCCTGCATAAGTCAGTGCCCCACTTGTGCCACCCTAGTCAAATGAGTCTGGATGCATCCCTGCTGAGCCACCCAGACATCCAGCATTGTTAGGGCAGAGCCACTGTGAGGAATTCGACCATCCGCAGGATGAATGTGCACTCGCCTGGCTTTTTTGAAATTTTATATGAAATTGAATTATGGTAGATCAGCGTCTGGAAAATGTGTCGTGGTAATCTGCATACATTTCCCTATGCTCACTACGCAACATACACATAGACCCATGCACTCTGGGTGGACACAGCCTACAGGCACCGTACCCCCTGTCATATTTAGTTGGGATATGACAGCCAAGAGCATGTCATCATGTCCTCTAAGAAGGAGGAGGGCAAAGCCTTCCTCCTACCATGGCCAGCCTAATTAACTATCAAAGGCTTCATGGATCCGCCCTTTTGTTGAGCCCTTCAGAATGGTGGCAGTGATCAACATAATTAGCATACTAATAGAGTATACTTCAGACAGGCCCACATGGGGCCTGGCTGCAGAGGTTAACAAAGGAGACAGGAAACCCCAGAAACCTTTTATATGCATCTGGGTCAACTTGAAGCCAGTTCCCGCCTATTAGTATCAAGGGCAGTGAACTGTTATGTCTGGGACAGTTGTTTACAATAGTCATCCCTGCAGGGAGACCCCATTCAGAAGGTACGTGATTGTGATTTGCAGAAGTGAGAAAGTCTGGTCTCGCTGCAGCTTCAAGTGTCAACCTCGATATACAGCTACCAACAACATTGCTTAGATTAGGGCAGGACAAATATAAAGAAAAGAAAAAAGTGAAAAAGGGACACTGGAAAATACCGGTGTCTGGAAATTGTGTCTGATTTATATCTATGTTGTTATGATTGTACACCTTGTTTTGTTTATGAATGTGTACAAATGAATTAGCGTTTTATGAACAATTCATGTCATTCTGGTACAAAATAAACAAACAGATGATTTTACTAGAAACCAAAAAATCTATGGTACTGGTATGAATAAGTAGCGAGAGGCAGTGTGACATAATAGCCGTGGTTACTTTTGCTTTCTGCTACAACCTTGACTGGACAGTCCCTTTTATCAATGGGTAATAATTGTATTTGTGCTTTGTTGCAACTAGCCAACAATCCACGACCTTGTGGAGATAAGCCTGCCGTTCCGTCCAAATTACCAAAATTGGACATGGAGGTTTATAATTTGTTTCTGTTTCCACTCTATTCGGATCCCTTCTGGTGTACTACAGGAGTGGGGCTGATTGATGGTTTAGAAACCGATTATTCATCCATGGACCACTGGTGCCCCGGAAGTTGATTCATCAGAGTCACATGCAGAGACAAACACTTCCACCTGACTTCAAGACAGCCGCAGGCCATTTTCAAGTGTCAGCCACCACTGAAGAGCTGCCCATTGAGCAGGATCATGAACAGGCGGACAGAATGCATGCAAATATAGGAGAAAAGTGGAATAACTCAGTGAGAAACAATTGTGAATTCAAAGTGATGGACCTCCATATGCATGGATCCAGACCCTGCAAGGTGTGTGACAGACTTAGCTGGAATCCTAAAGGTGGACCAAGCAAAGTGTAGGAGAACCTAAGAAAGAGTCAGACCCTGGGGAAGTAAGAGAGGGACTGCTAAGGAAGAGAGCTGCAAGCTTTTGGAAGGCTGTCACTCCAGCCTTGGCACAGCCCAGCTTCAGGAGCTGCCTGCTGAGAGCTATATCTCAGGAACTGGCAGAGACCAGACCCAGAGGACAGACAGCTCCAGAGCCTCATATTCCTCAGTCATTGGTGGATAGCTCACAAGTTAAGCGCTAGTATTAGAAAACACGACCAGACTGCACTTGGCAAGATCGAAGCACAGCAGGCCCTTCATCTTGTGGAGGTCGATACCTCGAATAATAGTAAATCGGGTAATAACAGCACCTTTTATTTCAGCACTTAGAAGCATCAAGATTCTACTATGAAGCTCTATATAACAACCAGATATAAATAAATGAATTGAAGCTGCAAATCAGCATTCCATACGGTTGCAAATGCCTCGTAAATCTTTGCCGTCGATGTGCTTTGTTGCAAGAGGCAGGTTTCAGACAGGACCTGTGCGGGCAGGGAGGGGCTCATATCCACTAAAGTGCAGTCCAGATCTGCTTAGATTTGCCACAGAAAAATGAATCATGAAACAGGCCATGAGAGCTGGCTTTGTACTCCCCCTCTGCCCATTTCCGTTATTATTTACAAAGTGACACATCACATCTCCCCACTTCATAAAGAAACCATTTATCTGGGGGTCCTGGCTGACCACTTCCCTGCAAGCGGGAACCACCTGCAGGAGGATTTCTGGGCACACCGCACATCAAAGCCACCGCAGGTTGCATTGATCTCCACGGCATGCCTTACACATTACGGTTTAACATGCCACGGTTCACGGATAGCCAGCAGCATGGCGGGTGCTCGTGGTCCCTTTATAAGAGCAGTCTGAGAGGTCGACTGCGCGTTATTTATGTGGCTGCCCGGCTGCAAGCACATCTCCGCAGAGCGTCTAATGCACGGATATTAAAGCCTGTGACTAGCCCGGTGACGCAGCCTTGGAATCACTTTGCCACCCAGAGACAATGGCCCACTGCTTGCTTGGGCAGCTTAATTGAAGCTATTCCTGGAATACATGCTCATTTTTCTGGCAATCCAGCACTTTATCACACAGCAGCAAACAGGTGCAAAACGGATATAACCTAATATATTCGGTGTGAGCATAATTGACCTTTTTTTGGGTCTAGGTGGGTAAGGGCAGGGTCAGACTGGGGCATAAAATTGTCTCAGGCATCAACAAAAAAGTGGCCCACAGTTGCAAATGGGAACTCATTCCTTTTGTGGCGCTGTTTGAATAGTACCCAAGGGAGAGGTTGTTGATAAAATATAATGCAAATTGTACATTTTAAAGAATATTTATTCACCCACACTGGTCAAAACTATTAGCCCCATAGTGAAGTAACTCATCAAACTGGCCCACATTGGCCAAAAAAGTGCCCCACTTTGACCCAAAACACTGGCCCACACAAGCATTTAGCACTTTTGGTTCGGTCATGGGCCTATTGCCTTATAAACCAGTCCGAGCCTGGGTGTGGGTATACATTAGGTTGAGGGGAAGAGGGGTGGGGGCTTGCGGGAGTCTTCCCCCATATTTTTCACTGAAAATAAGGTCAAATAAATTCGATCAAATATGATTAGGTCAAACATTTTAGGTCAAATAGACACAGACCAATATGTTCCTGTTTTTTTTTCTCCGATAGCAGGTTCTAGAAATTACTGCAATTGAAAGGTGATTGTTTTGCTAGTGTACTGTCGGGGAATTCGTGTAGTTGTTATTTTTATGCAACGCCCCAGCTGCCTCTTGCCTCTTTCACAGGATGGGCGGGTTAAGGGAGAGGGCAGATTAGAAGTGAGTCGGGAGTGGAATTTGACACTCCCTGTCATTTCACCGTATTTGATTTGAATAGCGCGTACACCTAAGCACTGAGCAACGAATAACAACACGGTACATGATTAAGCGAGAGTACAGTGTTTGGAGACAGCGCGCAATGCTGAGGGAAGGGGAGAGACAGGAGATAAAGGGGTTTTCAGTGGGCCGAGAGGCGCGACAGCGCAGAGGCAGGCCTGGCCCAAGAGTTCTAGAGGGTGAACTGCCAGGGATGAGAGAAGAGGCAAGGAGGGGCGTGCGCCGGAATACACTTGGATGGTAGAAAAAGCTCATCTATGATTTCTGTTTCCCAATTTTGTTTTCCCAGAATGCAATTTTGCCGAATTTTGATTTCCCGAGGTTATCACTTTTTTTTACCTCAAAAAGCAGAGGTAGATCCCCCCCTAACACTGCAACCCTCTCTACATACCATACCCATGCATTTGCAAAAGTGTAGAATACCGAAAGAGTGAGCCACTGAAGGAGGCGGGCAGGGGAGGGATGTGAGCGGGAGGGTGAGATGAGAGGGGAGATGAATAACAGTCTGGTAAAATGACTTGATGCGAGGGATGAGAGAACATAGGTGGGGCGCCAAAGAGAATAGAGGCACAATATTCTAAGCAGGAAGGGCCTGGGGCAAGTGTAAGATTAGGGATGTTAGGGGCATGAGAAGGAACATTTTACAGGTATCGAAATGTTGGAAGCGATTACTGTGGGCAAAGGAAGGCATGGGGAAGGGGTCTGCATCCGGCGACTCTCCAGATGTTCTGGACTACAATTGCCATCAGGTCTACTCAGTGTAGTCAAGGAGACATGGGAGTTGTAGTCTCCAACACATCTTATGAGACGCAGTTTGCAGACCCCTGGCAGACAATGAGAGGAAAACGTGGGGGAAAGAATCAAGCATTTCCGCAACACTCAAAGCACGTATGGAAAATGGAAGTGATGGATGGGGTAATAGACAAGGGGTAGGTAATGGACAAAAGGGTGAAGAGTTCGCAGCAAACAACAGGGGTTTATTTATTGAGGAGATAATGTGAACTAAGCGGGTTAAGCTACCAGTTTTAAAGACGGAGAAGCCGGTCCCAGATCATAGAGTGAAAGTTATCTGTGAGGGTAAGGACATCAAAATGAGTGGGTCGTCAACATAGAAATGGCGGGAAGAGCAAAGGAGAATATTATAGCTAAAAGGGGGAAGGCTCAGAATGGGAAGAATTGAACCTTGAGGGGCACAAAAAGGAGAGGAGAGCACCCATCAGCACAGATCTTTACTGAGAATGGGAAGAGTTTTTCCACTGCCGACGATTATCTGACCGGCTCAGCAGATCTGCGCCGTTCATAGGGAGAGAGACTACCCTAGTGAGAGGAAGCTGGTGGACCTGAAATAATTAAAAAACATATTGGTGTGCAGCTGAATAGAGGAACACTGTGTTAGCTGAGCCTGGGTATCCAAGAAGGCTAGCCAGGTGAGAGATGGCGAAAGGGAACACTGTGAGAGATGGAGAAAGGGACCACTGTGAGCCTAAGAACTAAGAATTAATTAACACAGAGGATTGTGGAGGCCAGGGTTGGAAAAACCTCTGAATTGCAGTGTAAAGAATTGGTGCCAGATCAAGACCTGCTGCCAAGGAGCACAGTGTGGATGCAGACAACGCTGATGGAGAGTCAAAAGCAATGGTCAGAAGAGGTGAGGAGGAACGAGTAAGCAGCAGACCGCTGCCAGTCATGCAAACACAATTATGTAAGAGACATGCTAAGGGAGGTTAGCTCAGTAAGTTGCATGGAGGGCATCCCACGAGCCTGCACCTGTACCAAACATTAAGGCAGAAGCGAGATGTGGGGGCCGGAGGAGAGAAGCAAACGTAAACATGAACAGGGGTGTGCTGGCGGACATGAACTCAGGCTTCAAAAAGTGCTGGAGGAGGTGAAAGGCTGAAGAGGCAGGTGTTTGACCAAAGATCAGTTACTGAGAACTAAAAATTTCACAAGGAAAGGAGTGAGGTTTCTTTTTGGAAGCTTGCTGGCAGATGTGGTTCCAATAACCAGCTTAACTATAAGGAGGATTCAAACAGAGGAAAGGCATTCGTGATACTGACATTTTCAGTGATTGCCTTTGTGTTGGGTCAGAAATGTACATAATATGGAATGGGAAAGCGAGCCTTGCCTATAAGCACGGCAACATTTTTGTATTTTTTTCCTTTTTCCTTTTACCAGAACTTCTCTGGGGTGCATTCAAAGGCCCTAAACCAAAGTCCCTTTCACGTGAACAACAGGATTTTAAACCCTTAAACAAAAACGGCTTGGCCTTTGTTTGTTTTCAAGCGAAAGGAGCCTAACTGTCATTACCAAAGGAAAAGCAGTATTTTGATTTAGAGAAAAATCAAAGATCCCTTTCGCATGGAAAACAGGATTTTTAAATAGTAACACCAAAAAACGTCTGGCATGGGTGTGTGCAAATAAAATAAGTTTAAATAAGAAAATATATCACTGCTCGCAGAAAAAGGTCAGGGAAAAGACATATGTGGGTTGACAAAAAGCAATGTATATTTTTTCACCTACAAAACTCCAGTGACATTTGAAAAGCCACTTTGTGTTCATAAAAAAAATGTCACCCCAAGACAAACCCTTTTGCTGGCTGTGGGCAAACTTCACAAGGAAATCACCCACTCCCAGTCTGGGTGTCACATCTCCCATCTAATTACCAACTGTAATAAAGTGTCCTGCTAAAGGTGTCGAAACTTAGAGCTCTCCAGACCTGCTGGCTCTGAAGGCATTGACTGCAAGAGAAGTTCCCCTTGGCTGCAGCATGACCAATATGTTTGAAAATGGGGGCAACAATTTCAAAGAGCAAACTTCCAAAACAGCGCAGATTGATAAAAAAAAAAACTCTGGTTACAGGCTGACCCAGTGAAAACAAATGGCCGGAAGGCTGGAGGATGGCCATTTGTCCTACATGAAGATTCACAATGACTATTATAATTTAGGCCTTTTTCTCAGCAATCATAAGGCAGATGGATTTCATCTATCTACCATTATGTAATTTCCAGGCAATATTGGAGATATAAAATTCATCCACCTGCGACTCAGGGAACTGTAATGGCCAGTTATTCTAGGTTTCTGGCTGATATGAACATGTTCCAAATGTGACAGTTGGTGAGCGGGTGAAGGATAAAATTAGGGATATGGGTAATAACTTAGATATTCATAACTGTTATGCTTCTATGTAAATGGCAGAAACATGCCACATGGCTGTGCTACATGGTACAGACTTGGTGGTGGGTTTATCTAATTCTCCATGATCCGCTGCATCAGAAAATATGTTTATTGTGGCAGTTGCTAGTAAAATTATGAAGTTGTGATACATAACTAGTTTTTACCAAAAACCTGAAAGGTGAACAAATGGCGATTACAAATGGGAATTGCCATATGTTGCTCCAGACCCCTAAACCAATCCTGACTTGGAGGCTGGGTTTTGGATGAGAGACAAGGGTTACGTTCAATCCTAGTTGCGAGAATTACTGCAGGGTACTTCCCCAAGATTGTAAATTGGTGGTGTCATTGCTGCTTTAAAAGGGCTGCTGCACTGAGAGAAAAGAACAGACAGACAAGCGACAGTCCATCAGGAAGGCTGCTGAAACTTACCATCTGACAACTGTAAGGAAACACCAGAGGAGATTGCTGAGAGTGCATCTGGGTGGAGCAGTCTACTTCTGTGAAGGCCTCAAAGCTGACTGGGTACTATGGTGGAAAGCAGGAGGCCAACGTTGAGAATGAAGTGACCAGACACCTGCCCTATCTTTCCAGAGTGTCCTGAGATGAAGCTGGCCTTCCTGAACCTTGCACAGAGGCTTTCTATGCAAGTAGAACTGAGCCCTGGGAAACCAAAAGATAGGGGAGTCTGCTTGCCTTGAATCCTTTCCCTATATAGTGGGTGAGGGTTGGAGGGGCAAAACTGTGTAGATCCTTAGCCTATTTAATTAAAAATATTAATTTAATAAATTCCCCATTTGGCAGAACACTACGGGTTGAATTTTGCTAAAATTTTAAATTAACAAAGCTCACTTCCCAGTGTGCGTTGAAAACTATAACCTATAATTTAATTCGGTAATCCTTTTTGTCCTGCTGACCCCGACATCTTAAAAGAAGAGGGGTGTCATTGTTCTTAAATCAGTCCAACCTTTCTGTCCGACTTCCCCAACACAGACAAAGTAGGGGGGAGGTCTGAAAAACAAATTGCTAAATCACCCTGTGTTTATTTAAACCAAAAGTGTGGGCGAAATCATTATTGCCATATGTATTTGTACCAATCTTGAAATCCTACTGCTAGCCTTTTAAGCCTGCAGGAAAATCAAAATCGCACAACACCACATGATAATTGACTTTGTTATTGATCAATGTGATTATTTTGTGAAGTGAAATTTGTAGCAATTGAAGAATTATTATTGTGTTCTTTTCAATTAACTTTTGTGATTTATTTATGCTGAGAGAAGTTGATTGTGTTGTGCCACTAGCAACGGATAAAGTGGTGTTTGACATGTTCATGCTAATTTCTATTACTTTTAATTTAAATAAATACCATTATATTCCCCATACACCGGCCGGGTTCTTGGCTCATTGTTAGCTCGGGGGAGACGGATCCAAGGGGCATAATACGTGTCTGAGATAGGGCTAAAGAAAATAATCTGTTAAACAGCTTGTTGTGTAACACCTTAACTGGGGAAGTAAGGACATCCCTACGTTGAGAGTGGCTTCTGAATAAACTGTTACACTTCAGAGAGTAAACTTTTAGGCAAAAGCGCTTTGGGGGAGATTTTTGTATTGTACAAAGTTGAGTGCAAAGGGATCCTTCTCGCCAGCCTTTTCTCCTCACCGTTATAACCTGGGGGATGGACGCAGCACTCCACATTTGTCAATTTCCGGGCCATACGAGCCAATTTGGCTCAGAAAAACATTAAAGGCCTAGAAATTGGCTACTCAGAGTAGCGCCATTTCACTCCCCATGTCACCACCCTGCCAACATGGCACTCCAGTGATAAACAAGAGCATCACATAACAGTACCGCCGCCTGCATGGCTCTCAGCACAGCGCTCCCTGTTGCGCTCACCTGGCTCCCACAGCTGCGTCGATCTGAACTGGACAGCTGCGGTCTCCACCAATGTGATGCGTAGTGCCGAGATGACAGACTGGACTGGCCCACCTAGCTTTGTTTGCTTGGCCCGTAGGAGTATTCTTCTGCAAATGGAGAAAGGGAATTAACCACCCGTGGAGTTGAGTGTTAACCCCCCACCCCTGCTGTTCTCCCCACTGATCACCTTTAATGTACCCTCTTATAGTCTCACCTGATGGTTTGGAAAAATGAGCTCTCCATCCTGCCTTGAGCGCAGGGGTGCGTAGATAACCAGTTGCTTCACTGGTTCGAAGGAATTGGTGAGTTCCAGAACAATATTGACTTTGAGATTTCCGGCGAGACGCCGTAAGTATATAGTTCGTAAGAGTTCAAATGTCTGACTTTCACTCTTGTCCGATTCCTTGTAGGTTGCAGCTTGACCCGAGCGAAGAGTTCCTCGTGGCAACCGGTAACATTCAGGTAAGGATTTGTATTAACCAACACAGTTCGATAAAATAATGTCAGTATGCAACCTGTTGCTTTCTCCCTTATTCAGGTGCTGAGAGAAATTATGAAGTCTTGGGGAATAATGCCTCCGGCGGTAAAATTAGGTAAGTCTATTGTGGTGAGAAGGATTCCCCTTGTTTAGCCTCCAAAGTAGTTCCAGGTAAGTATTCCTCCTCGACCCCACCCGAGTAAAAAATAGTCCCTAGGTAAAGTAGTCCCTTTCAAGCCTCTTTTGGCTTGGAGCTCTTGCAGCATGGTCTGCATCAGGTAAGTTTGCAGCATGGTCTGCATCAGGTAAGTTTTAATCTATGAGCCTGGTGGCTATGGCGCCAGGACTGACTCTCCATATGAGCCTGGCACCATAGACGCCAGGACTGCACCCAAATAGCCCCTGCAGGGGTTGTTGGGCTTGCTTGGAATAACTTGATGCCTGCTTCCAGGGTTGCTGGATTTGATCTGGATCCCCGGGGGTAGGCATCATGACACTCCCGTGATAAGAAGTTGCACTCCACTGACAGCCCTGCCACTAGCACTCCCCTGATGAGAGGGAGCACCATGCTTACAGCCCAGCCACCTGCAGGCCTCTAAGGGCTCTCCGCGCGGAGCTCCCTTTCATCATGAGAGCGCCGGGCTGAGAGCCCCACCTCCCAACCGCACAGTTAACTGTGCTCAGGCCGCACCTGACAGACGCGGTCCGGGCACATTAAATCCCTTAGCCCTCTCCTTCTCATCCTTACCGTAAAAAGGTGGGCATATGGCCCCGCCCCTTACCGGGCTGCAGCTGGCAGACACAGCCCGGCTTCTCTTTCACATGACCCCAATACCACTCACTGCCCTTCTGGGCCACACCTACCAGGCACAGCCTGGCTTCAATCATAGCCCTGCCCCTCCCTCCTAAACACAGGACATGATTGCTGGGAACTAGCCAGATCCCAACAACTAAAGCAAGCTGATCGCCCCTGCCCCCTTCACTTATACCCCAAGGGGTTAAGAGGTTATAATAGCTTTAGTTATGGGCCCTAAAACCCTTGTTAGTCGCTCTTGCAGCACTTGGGTCTGTAACTCAGACTTTAGGGTCCATAGCTCCTGGTACGGCCCTCGCACTAGGCCCATGAAGGTTCATCAAAGAAAGAACACCCCACAAATGAAGTGCTAAATTAATGCAGCGTCGTTTGATGTAGAATTAAATTACAGAGAAATGTCTACCACTATTTCAGAGGAAACACCTTGCAAGACAGGCAATGAATAAATAACATACTTTAGATGCATATTCTATCATGCAGTGCGCATTATCTGCTGTTACAAAAATCTTTGTTTATCAGGAATCCTAGTGACCTATCACATTTTTTTTTGTATTTTGAAACTCAGTTTTTATTAACAGTTTATAAACATATACATAGAAAAAAAGAGTCCTAACGGGGCCACCTTATCGCCTCGTCAACAATTTTAATAACTAACAAACAAAAAGAGGCTTAGCGCGCAGAATAATTAAACTCAATAAAAGAACCCTCAAACTGACAGTCAACGGGTTTCCCCACTTTGTAGCTCTGCCCATTATTAAGCTTTGCAACCCACTAATTGCTAGATGACTGAGTAGATAACGAAGTTATGAGTTGTGCAACTTTGGGGGTCATTTAGACACCCGCTTGCAGGTGTGTTTCCTCGTTTAAATTACTAGGCCAAGGGAACATACTTAAATAGGTGATAAATGCCCTGTGCCCGGGTTCATTGGACATGCGCAGTATAATGGGTTAAGAAACCCCTAGAGCCTGTTATTCACCTACTACGAAGAAACCCCTGCTCCTTGCGAGGCGATACTGAGTAATTTAAGTAAGAACTTGAGAAAGTGGCAATGCTAATGTATGAATGAAACGGGTGACTAGGTCATGGCTGCTGTGAACATGCATCTTTTGATATCACTGAACACGAAAGCATGTGCTTGATCTCACGCTGGAAGGGAAATTGTAATATGTAAAATGCATTGCATTTTTTTCGGAATTTGACACAGAACAGAGGCATATAACCAGCCTCGGCCTTATTCATTTTTAATCCGCTGGGAAAGATGAAAGGCAGCGTGGACCCTGCTGTGCTTTGAAGGTGTGACTGTAAGGACCGGGCAACGGCTTTTGGAGCTGTGTAATTTAGGTTACGTTATGTGAGCTGCACTTTTATTGAGTTTCATGACAAGATACTCCTAGGCAGAACAGTGTGCTGGTGTTGCCACTATGAGTATAACACGACTTGAAACTTCGCTGTGTACCAATAAGGCAGGCTGGGAGACTGAGTCCTCCATCCCACAACAAAGTGAGAAGCATTCATTATGTCACAGCAGTGCATGTCGGGAAGCCGAGGGGACAGCAGCTGCAGCCTTAGAGGCTGGATACTCGGTCTCAGAGGGAAGTGAGAAACACATCAGTGAATGCGACTCAGACTGCATACTGATTAGGTGAGTACCCTATTACTCAAGGGGCCTAGGTAGAGAGTCTGGGCAAAGTTCCTGAATCCTGAATGCAGAATTCTACAACTCCTCAGCCATTTGACGAAAGAGACACTTGGCAAATCTATTGCCTGCTGTTTATGGGATCTCCCAACCCCCCACCCCCGCCCCCAATCCTTAAGCATCTAAGAAGGGGGCCCTTGACAATGATATTGCATACTGGGTATTAAAGTTCACTACTACTCGATCAACACCTAAAAAATACCCTTGTGCAACATCCAGAGTGAAGGCTACAAAATGGGAGCCCCTCCTGACCATGATAGCTGAGTCTTTCTTTTGTGTTTCAACTCGGTTGCAAAACAAAAGGATGCCTTTCTGCAAAATAGCAAGCTTCCAGAGCACTGCGAGGGCTGGGTGGACATATGAAAAAGGAGGTCCGTGGGAATGGCTGACAGGATTGCCCTGGAACAATGGCAGTGGTCCACAAGTCCCCCTATCTATTTGCCAACATAGCATGTTTCCACCCTAACACGTTGTTTGAAAGTTGCAGGACGGGCCTCATTACAAGATGGGCGGTGCGGGTAAAATGCAGCGGTATTACTGTATACTGTTGCATTATGGCCCAGCCACGAGTTTGGCGTTAAGTTGGTGGATTCAATGCTAGCTATGAGCTGGAGGTAAATCCACCACCTTTCTGCCAACTTTCTGTGCAATTACCTCTGGTGGAATTACTGTCAGTGAAATTACCGCCGGTGGAATTACCATTGTAGTAATTCCACTGAAATCCCCCACAGAGTCCTACGGACTCCAATTATATAGGGACTAACACCTCCACCACCACTTGTAATCCATCGGTAATACCGCCGCACCAAGTTAGCGGTTTTCCATTTGGTTGTATCTCTGCGGATTTACTGCCGGGATACCACCTTACTTATAATGAGGCCTGGTGATTGCCAAACTACTCTGGTCTGGGAAGATATCAAGGCTAGCAAGGGACACTTTGGTTAGGAACTATGGAAATGGTGTATAGAGGTGTCAGCACTATAGGAATACTTTGTTACATCACATCCTCAGTACGCATCACACTTGGTGCGGTAGGGGAACAGCAATCCCTATCGCACAATATAAGTGTTAGGCCACCCACTGCCAAAACTAATGTCAGTTTCCAAGGTGATTGCTAACCAATGATGACTCTCCATTACCCAAGAAGGTACTGAGCTGAAGGTTGCCTAGAAGGCAAATCACTTCTTCATTTAGTCCACAGAGCTCGGTCAGCAAGGTTCTTTGCTCTAGGGTCCGAATCAATAAAGGGCAATTCGCAGAGCTGATGAGCGAAGGGACTGCAAGTTTGATGGAACCTACATCTAAATGGCATCTTCACAAAAAGAGGTATGGAATATGGGGGGAGGGCGGGGTGCTGAAATATGCACACACCTGGGAAATGGTAATGGACTGGTGGGACTCTTCCTCAGAAGAGCTGAATTAAGTCTGCCTTGTATTGTTCATGTTACAGGTAGATAGAGCTAGGAAACTCGTGAGGGACACACATAGGTGCAACTAGTGGAAGGTGCCAGCTGATTTATAGGATTGGCACATATATCATGAGTGAGCAATCAGGTGCAAGATCATTTAAATAAGGCTGGAAGGCAGCTCGCATGCTCATGAAAAAGGTGGAGTTGCACACCCAGCAGTGCGTGATTCATCAGATAAATCACACCTCACTGCATACATGCGTATGATGGGGGTATGGTTCTAATGGCGCAACAGTGAGGCAGAGGATGCCACCTTCATGCACAGGATTTGGTAATGCCTGGTACTTATCAAGTTCTGGGAGAAAAGAGAAGCGCAATACTTTGATAGCCTACTGCCAAGTAAGGGAACACACTGCCTGCCCCTGAACACAAATGAAGTCTAGCATAACATGACACAGGACAAACTCTTAATAGTGTACTTATTGACTTTGTGGCTCAAGGCTATTTAAAATGTACGATATTAGCTTTTCCCACTTCATTTCCGTACCTTCTGTTACCAAACAGCATTCACCTTTATTTATTTATTTCATTTGTATAGCGTGAGACAATGGCACGTAGGGATGGAGGCGCTAAAACAAGAACTGTCTGTTCCAGACTAGGCTACTCTTGGCTCAGTCTTGGCAGTGCCCGAATGAACATTGTAGAGTCTGATCGGAGGTACAACATATAGAGAGGGCTGAGCAAATAAGCCATAAAGTATCGAGGATTGGCCATGCACGCCGTCAAGCGGTTCACGCATCCAACATTACATTGTGTTCTAACTTGCCATTCTCCAAATCTGTCTTGAAAACGCCCATCAATCATAGCACTTAAGGACCCAGTAACTGTTTTATAGAACTATGGTCCACCAAGTGGAGTGGCATGCGCCTATCCCAAGACCCTCTTCTACCTCTGTATCCCTCCCGCCATTCGTTGGTAGTATTTCATTCTGACTTTTCCATCCTCGTAGCTTCCCCTTGCTCATTTAATTGAATCCAGCAAGCTCAGCTCTGTATTCCCCTAGGCGGGGAACAGTAAGTACTCCACGGTAAAGCCTAGGTGCTCTGAAACTGCTACGGCGGTGATGCTGTACAGTAATAAACCCTATTCTGTTGGACATATCCACATTGTTTTGCATATTTTAGCTTCCTGAAGAGCTTTGGCACTCAGGGGTTAACAGACAGTGAATGCACAAAGGGCCTTATTCACAGAAGAATTTGATAATGTCGCAATCCCAAAGGAAAACGCTCTGTGAATCAGGGCCTTAATGTGCTTAGCCAGTGAGACTGAGATTTTCTCTTCTGTGTTATTCTGCCCATTAGAAGATGAACAATAGATGAGCAAGGCGTCCATGCCTGGATGACCCTTAGTAACTTATGGTAAACCCCAAGTCTTTCAAAATATGCAAACATTATACAGGTTTTGGTGAGGGTAGGAAGTTTGCATCAACTCCCGAAGTCTGGGTGTGGGGCCTTGTAATACAGAAAGCTGAGAAAAGGTTTGTTTGAGAGAACAGGAATTCAGTGCGAGGAGCATTGGGTAAAGGGTTGCCTGCTGGCTCGTTAGGCCATGCCCCCTTGAGGAGCCCCGGCTCAATGGCCTACAGGCACCCCTGCCAGGCAGCCTTTTGTAGAGATCTGCACCCTCCCCCCCCTGGAGCAAAGGATGCTGATCTCTGCATTTATTTTCTAAAGGCTTGCCTGGCAGGCGACAGCGCCTCACCTTTACAGCCTTAATTGTGGCTCTGACCCTCATCAGCTGGGGAGGGGCATCATGACCATTGAGGCTGAAAAGGTGAAGCTGCTATAAACACAGGTCTTTTTTTTCAAAATCCTGAAGTCCCGCTAATTCGCGGGAGCTTCAGGATTTTGAAAAAAAGGCCTCTGCTTCCAGCGGCCATCACCTTTCTCTCCATAATGGTGGCTCCGGCCCACAGGTATCTCTTGCTTGAAGGTATGCCTCGCAGGTGCGGCACCACCATTATGGATGAAAGCCATTTTTTTCTGAAGGCTGAAGCTCTTGCACATGGGGGAGAGCTTCATGCTTTAGAAAAATAAGGCTTGTCCTCTAACGGCCGGGGCTGCTAGGGATGATTAGTGAGCCCCGGCAGAGCCCCACCTCAGAATGAGATTTCTGAGGCTGTCAGGGGTTGGCCCTGGCTAGCCGCAGCCCACTGAAAGCCTTGGACGTAGTCCTTACTGAAGGTTGCACGATCGAGGTGAATGGTTGTAACATTGACAACATGTGCATGGTGTTACCATGTGCATCATAACACAGTGTGCAATATATGCAGACGTTCTTTGTGAACAATCCTCCCTCATGTTTTGCTTTGGGTAGGATTTAGTTGCATTTTTACACGGTGATGTGTGAATTAATTGAAGCATTTGGTTGCAGTTACAGCCAATTAAGTGTTCTTTCTGATGCTTAGGTGTGTGAGTAGGTGTACCAAAGTTGGCCCATATAAAACAGGGAGAATATAGAGCCACATGTATGTAAGTGTGACACGTGTCAATCTGTACATGTGGACTGCAAGTATCTGCATATAATTCACAGGGATGCCTGTCATGAGCAGATGGCAGGACAGATATTGTAGCACGCATTGTGCAAGTTCGTTGGTGTGGAATGTGACATGGTCCAGTTCCAATGTGGTTTTCCTGCCTGTCTAGGACAACTGGCCGCTCTTGATAATGCTGTTGAAAATCACGTGTGCACATGGATCGTATGTGACACCTCCAGTGTGTTCAGTGTTGCTCAATTCTCATGCTGACGTGTGTGTGTGTTACCTAATGGATCCCTCCATTGTGATTGGATGTTTGAACATAGAGTGATTGCAGATGTGCAGGCTGAATGTGTTGCATGGCATTTGCTGGCCATAGCTCTATTGGGCTAATGCCCCAATCACATACCAATAAGATTCTTAACATTGAGTTATCCTCTTCAATGTCCCAGTCTCCTAGTGATACAGATGTGGACGGGGAAGATGGCTCTCATTAGGGTGTGTGGCCTAAGGACCGTGGGGTAAAATATAGCCCCTGAATGCCAGAAATGAAGAGGCCAGAGTGATTTGTGAAGTACCGTTGAAGTCTAAAGCCAGCACAGAAATGGTGATGTCAGACAAGAGGCCTATTGAACCAAAAATAGGCCTAAATCTCAAAAGTGCAAAGATATGCGCAATGCATTTCAGCAAGGAAAAGAAAGACATTTGGCTGACAATGTTGTTTTACTAAATCCATGGAAAGCACCAGTTTCTACTGAAAGAGACAGATAACAGTGTGCACATTAGCTTCAATGTATTACCAGAGTGTGATCCCAAAATCCCAAGTGAAACCAAGCTTATTGCATTTATAACAAATAAAAGAACTTCCTTTTTCCTCATCCCAAATGACATTACACAGGGAGAAGTGCCTACTTGGTTTCAAGGTGAACATGGTTTTCTCATATAACTGCCCTATACATATGGACAACCCAGAACTGATACGCCTGTCCTTTTCAACTGTGAGATTAAAGAAGTACATTATACATGGATATAATGCCCAGATGCCTTATCAAATGCTTCATGTAAAATGCATTGTGTGTGAGTTAAAAGCCATTTCTTGCAGAATGATACCTGAAGCTGGGCATTTCTACTAAAATGAAACTTTAACCTCAAAGACCTTTCCTCTGTTTGTTTTCCGGAGAGGGAGGTCTGGTTGTCAACAATCAATGAGGTCCATTAATTAAAAATACAAAGAAATATACTGCCATTGATGGAAACCATGGTGGAAAAAGATAAAGTCCTGCCTGTCTTTTCAGCAGAAGTAACCTTGAGGTCACAACTCCCATAAAATGTGTATTAGAGCTGCAGCCAGAACCATTACAAGGCCAAGAAGGGGTAGGCTAAGATAAAAATGAGCCAGCATCTGGCTGGTCACATGCTTAAGGGAAATGAAACTTAAGAGAAAAAAGGTAGGGGCCAAAGTGAGCGAGGCATGTGAGGCTGGAGTTTAGTTATTTTTTCTTTTTTGGATTGCATACAAATGACAGCATATATGCCACAATGCTCACTTCAGACTTTTATTAAAGGTGACAGTAATACCCTTTGAACCGTGCCAAAATGATTTTTGTGAGGTAAACATAGCAGAAGTTATTAAGGAAAACTTGATTTGGGCCTTCCTATGATTCTGAGAGTTTTGAAAGTTGGTGTGAGGGTGAAGGACAAAATTAACATGGTAACTATGAAATGTCACATTTTTTACTGATGTGGCTCTTGAGTAAACAAAGAAAAAGTGTATCTCTGCATAGGAAGGGCCTGCCGACTTCAGATTAGCATCATCTGATTTGCCTTAAAATGTAGTTCTTAAAAATAGATCCATACATGTAAAGATTTGAAAAATTAGGGTACTTGCCATGTTGATAGATTTTCAGAGTTTAAGCATGCCAAACCACATATGTCAGTTTGGGATGACAAAGCTTTCTCCTCCCTCAGCGTTCCTAACTGACACTCCTCAAATCCTTGCCCTATTAGCACACAGGTGGGAGGTGGGTGGAGAAAACCAACCAATCTCTTCTGCGGGAATCATGACAAGTTTGTGATGTCATTTGCCATAAGAACTAGGCTTTTCCATTTTATCCCAGGAGGTAACCTGCTGCTGAACTGCTGCAAGAAACACCCAAGCAGATAGGCCCCCATTCTTGCATTGGAGACAGGGACCAGGAAACATAGAAGCTAACTGGGACCCCTTGGAGGGGCCAGAGGGGACTATTCATGACTGGCACCCTTGCTGTCCCAGAGGTGCCCTGCTGTTCCCTGATGCACACTACAAGGTCTCTCCTGTAAGTAGAACTATCCCACAGCCATAGACTGTGTAGGCCCCGCATTTTCCTCAAGGATTGTTCTTGATATTTCACCATAGCAAAGTGCCTTGTTTGTCTCTGTAGATCCTTAGCATATTTCATTAAAGTAAATCAATTGATTCCCCTATAGAAATCACTGGGTGGGTTTTGTTAGCATTCAAAACTAACAAGCTCCTCCCAGTGTGTTTTGAGCTGGTAAAGACATAAAGATTTGATTGACTATTTATAAGGAAACCCTGACTTTGGTATAGAAGGGGGGTAGGGGGGGTGGGGGTCCTGAAGCCAAAAGAATGAATTAACGAAACCCTGTTTCCAAATGAGTGTGCAGAGTACCAAACAAAATTTCCTATTGATCCCCTGCATTTTAAACCAGAAGTGTGAAGCCTTGTATTTCCTTTGCATATGTGGTGGGAAACACAAAATTGCCCCTTTGCTTCCATTGTGCTCTGACCCAAACCCCAAAGCCCTGCCTGTTCTTATTAGGTGTGACAAAACACATTTCCCATGGTTTTTCTTTCCTTTATATTGTGTCTGCAGTAAGAAGGGCAAAGTGATTTTTCCCCTTGGATCCCCTTTTCCAAAGAGTGCATTTTTCTATTAGAGCCCAAAGCGATTTTCCCATTGTGTTCCCACTCTCTATCACTGGCCTTCAATTCAGACGGGTCAAGTCTAATTGATGTTTGGAGGAGGGGTGTTGCTGGGAGAAAAAGTATTGTACCCCAATCAGAAATCACTGTGTGTTTTGAATTGTTCTTTTTCTTTACTGGTGGGTGATTTGAAAAGAAAGCTGTGGGAAATTGTGACGGCATATCTTAATATTATCTCTGTGTTGGTGCCATTATGGAAGTTATTTTTGTTCTTGTGTTGCCACAGCATTGGAGGCTGATGTTAGTCTGTTTGTCAAATTTGGTTTAAATAAATTAATAAAGATATATTATTACTACACACCAGCCTGGTTCCTAGTCCATTGTGGCACTGGGTATTTATTGGGGTTGGATGCAAGACGGGTTGGTGGCCTTATCAAACAGAACCTGAATCAAAATAATAGTGCTTAGTTGTGCACCACCTTCATTGGGGGGAAAGGAACTTCCAGAGTTGAGTGTGGCCGGGTAATAAACCGCAACAAAATTGGGGGCACATGCCGCATTGGCAAAGAGTATTCACTCGTGAGAGTGCAGTATCAGCAGACTATTCATTTGGGTGTAATTGCACTGCAGTGGATTGAAAGCCGTGTTGCATTGTGAAGGCGCCATTCTGACCTGTACCATGGGTTTCAGGACGGTGTGTAGATAAAAGTGTTGATTTGAGTTGTCATTGTAAGTAGAAACTAAGCAGGAACAGGGTTGAGATTTGTGCCCTTTTATGCAGAGCAAAGTAGGTTCAGAACACATTTCAGAATGAGCACCGTAGAAATTAATATGGCCAGGGTGCACCTTCGATCCAAATTGTTTATTAAAGGTGAATAGATAGAACAGGAGCATGAAATGTGGCAGGCGAGAATGATGCAGGAGGTTACCTCTGAAAATGTTGATATGTGGCAGGATAATGGGCTATTACATCAGGCCCTGACAGACTTTTATATGACACAGACCAGCAGAGATCAGCAAATCAAAATGGCTCAGCTCACAGCATATATGTACTTCCATATGATGATCATGGAAGAAAGATACCAGAGAGTGAGCCTCTGTGCAAAACCAATCTGAGCTTTTGGATAAAGCAGAGAGAGAATTGAAACAATTAGAGGAAAAAGCATGAGAGAGCCAACATTCAGAGTTGAAATTAGAAGACATTATTCAGCAGCTAAAATATGAGTCAGTGACACAACAGCAAGCAAACTTAGAGCAAGAGGCTCAATTTTATGCACTGAAAGAGAGCATCAAGAAGGTGTTGAAAACCTGAGAGCGAGTCAACACAAATTAAGTGAGCAAGTTGTTCACAATAGAGCCTGCTTAGTCAGTTGATCATTAGGATGTCAATTCCCATGGGGAATTGGATCTCGATCAAATGCACCAAGATCTGAATACTCGAAACTAACAATGAGATCAGTTCAGGGAAGAGAATAGCAATTTGGGTAAAGATAATAGTGCCCTGGGTCAGGAAGTGTGTCATATAAGGACGGACATTGAGAAAAGTGAGCTATGTTCTTAGGAACTAACTGACACGAGGATAGAAAATGAAAAATGTATGGAACATGTAAGGCAAGAAGAGCTTGACAGACAACACAGGCCAAAAGTACCCAAGGGGAGGAGATTAGTATCCTAAAAAAGAACAGGTCTGAATATGCCCAGACAATACAAGCCTCACAGAAGGAAAATTAGTCCATTTGTGAGGAGAACAAAGGACTCAGAGACTGAGTATTGGCACAAAATAAAGTGCTAGAAGCTATTCAAGCACTGGTGGCAGGGTTGAAAACTCAGGCCTCTATATCTCACCAAGAGATAGTGGCTGAGAAATACAAATCAGAGAGGTTGGAAAAGGAGATAGCCAAATACAAACAGGCTTTGAGGCACCGGACCAGTTAGGGTATGGAAAATCACGCTCCGATCACAGAGTGATGACCTCTTTACCAGGGACCTCAAGCCAACCCACCACCTCATATGCACAGGGTGCCGCTAACGTCATGCCTGCCAGTTTCCAAGAACAGGGAAACATGAGCCAGCTAGACTCAACCAGGCCTAGTCCAATTGAGCCAGAAGGCCAGTTCTTATCAGATATTGATGGGTATTCAACTCTACCCAAATTTAAAAATACTCTAGCAAACACTTCTAACTAGGAGGGCTCCTATGATGAAAAGGTCAGGGAGTTAGACTGGCAGAAACTAAAGTTAGAAAGGGACCACCTGGTCCGCTTTGCAGGCAGAAAAGAACCAGTTTACATGCCTCAAAAGAGTATTTTAAAAACTTTCACACATTCATGGAGGTGGGGGGAATTCTCCATCATACCCAGAAGAAGGGATGAGGAGGATGAGTACTGCCCTGTGCAAAAAGGGGAGTACAAGGAAAGCGAACCCTGAGAGCCCACAGCACCACAAGGGAGAAGAGACCAGACCCCATCATTCTGGGAGGGATTTCCACTCTCGGCAAGGTAGGGAGCGTCTAGAGGACAGGGAGTGGACCATCAATAGTAGCAGCTTTGAGTCAGAGGGTGAGTGGACTCAGGTGCAGAGGAAAAGAAAGTCTGCCAAACAGAAGAGAGGTCTGTTGAAAGACCCAATTCGGCAGATAAAGGTCATGAAGAGCTTTATGACTCCCTACCACAAGAATGCCAAATACTCAGTATGGGGGCATCTAGAACTTTATGACCAAATGATGATGTCTTTTGTTATCAAGAATGACACAAATTCCATGGAGTTCGTCAAATGGACATTCTCCCCGGAATACTCCAGCTTCTTTGCAGGGCTGGAGGATCAAGATCACCAAAGATGGTCCACCTATAAGGTGGCTATCTTAAAGTATTTCTCCATTCACTGGAACCCCCAGGGGGCCTACAAGGAGGCCTACAACCTGCAGTGTGGTGAAGACCAAGCACCTAGAGAGTTTGTGCAAGAGCTGAAGCGGGCATTTGCACAGACCTCTAGGTGGGTGAACATCATTAGCCGGGAGTTCATTAACACTTACTTCCATGCACTCCCGAAATACATTATGACACAACTGGTAAGGGACTTCCATGAGCGTAGGACCCTGGATTGGCTGATAGAACAGGCCACCCAAATTTATGAAGTACAAAAGCCCTCTAAAAAAAAAATATCCCGAAAAACCCCAAACCGTCAAACACACCCACTGCTGCAAAGGTGGCAGAGATGAAAAATACCCCCATCTTGGACTTGGAAATGGGGGCATAGAAATACTCCTCCCGCTAACAATAATAAGCAGAATGAGAGGCAGAAGAGACGCTCTGATCCAATGCAATTTTGTGGTAGCCAGGCAGGGTATCAGACCGATGCTCCATCTGACCCTGCCACCTATGTCAGCCCAATATACAAGGTTAACAGACCCATTTTAGAGTATGTATTGGCTCTCCTGGCACAAGGGGGGGCCCAACTAGGTAAGTACTGCCACAGGAAACCTCACTCCAAACTTCCCTCAGAATGTTTCTCAGGAGGGAAGAAATGCTCCACCCCCCAATCTCAGTTTCTTTCCCTTCAAACCGCAATTTTCAGAACAATCCTCCTCTCTCTCCCCGCTTTCAGGACAATAGATTCCCAAATCAGGGAGAAGTAAGACCAAGGATGAAGGGTTATCAGGGAAACTCCCAATACTCAAGATACTCTGGGAGAAAGGGTATGAATCCAGACCCCCCTACCAACCAGAAAGGATGTCTCAACTGGAGCGCCAGGTCCAACACATAACACAAGACCTGGGTCGCATGTTGAGGGCTCAGCAGAGCCCTCCAATGGAAATTACTGGCCAGAACATCTCAGCACCTGAGTCTGGTGCCCGGAGCAATCAGGTTCCAGACGAGGGGGATCAGGAGGAAGAGAGATGCAAAGCCCTAGAGGAAGCTTCCTTTCTCTCCAGAACAAAACCCCTGGAAACCTCTGAACCTGAACACAAATCTACTTACCCCGAAAAGTTGGGACCTAGGGAACAGAGGGTAAGTGTGATATATCAAGAGCCAAAGAGAACCCACTTGGGGAGGAAATCTGCATCATGCCATTCGAAGAGGAAGAATCCGTGGAGGATTCAGGGAAGAAAATCTTCTCTTTTAGGGATCGAGAGTTCCCTCCTAAGGAAAAATGGGTCCCAAAAGACCCTAACTTAGACTGGGTAAGTATGGCGACTGAGCCAGAGTAACACATTCTTCAACCCCAAAAATGTCACCCAGATTACCCTGTAAGGTATCCTCCCCCAAACTGGTTTGGGTAGCTTTCTCCAGAAAAGGTGCACAGCAAAGAATCAGGGGTAAAAGGGCACTTCCCAATCCAACAGGTATCTGGGTGCAAAATCTTCTTTACAGATTCCGGACTCTGACACAGAAAACTGTCCAAGATCACACAGTGTCGGAGTTTAATGTAAAGGAAATTAATTGCAAATCTGGCACAAAATGCACATTTTCTTTGTACCCTTGAAGTGAGAGAAAGAAGATGTTATGCCTCTCTCAAGGTACAGGATCAATGTGCATTATCAGCGTTGATGGATACTGGATCCCAAGCCACCTTCCTGTCCAAAAAAGCCTTTGACCAACTAAATTCAGGAAGGGGGGAGAGTCAACAAATTCACCTCACACCTCTTTCTGGACAACTCCAAACTCCAATGGGAATGATATTTCCGTCAAATGGATTAAGCATCTGGAGATCAAAATTGGGCAACATAAGGTGAAACACCCAGTGATAGTCGTCACTCCAAAGGGCACACCTTGTCTACTGGGGAATGACCTGCTTCGGAGGTTATCAGTCCTGGTTGACTGTTTGAACAAGGTCCTCTGGACTCAGACTAACCGGCCAATCAAATTAAAACAACGTACAAATGATGTTAGTTTAAATGGTACATGCCGCATGATTGAACAACGGTCCGACAAAATAGAATTCCACTTTAGGAACAATCAAGTCCCAAACATCACTGTCATCTCTGCAGGAGAACAAACTCATGATGGGAACCCTTCTCCATTTTTGAAAATTAACCTCCCTCCCAGTTTTAAGAGGCATTCTACACTGGAAGGAAATACTCTGAAATATTATACCAATCCACAATCAGAAGAAAATCACATGATAAAAGATTATGAAAAACCAGCTCAAAGTTTGACCGACATCCAGATAAAGGGTGAACAGCTGTTTTTCCTCATTCAGGTAAATGAGGAGGAGGAGCCTGTTCTCGCTAGACTATGCCTGAATAATGGAAGAAGCTTCATCAACAAAACATTATTCAGGAAGCCCCCAAAGGAGCAGACCATTCCAACGTTAAAGTTGATTGCTAAGTGGGAAATGGGTATGGAAACTCCAAATTCCAAACATCAACTGCCTAGCAGGTGCATGCTAAAAATGTCCATTAGTGACAAAAGCATAGAACATAATTGTTGGGTTGTGAGAGATGCCCCCTCTGCTTTTTACATAGGCAGTGACATTCTCAATCAATTCACAATTAATTTGGACCTAAATAATTAAAAAGCCTGGTCCCGACTGGTTAACCCATGGGCTTTGACAACACTGAGAAAGCATTCTGTTCAGCCCAATTGCTGCCGTATGTGGTTGAAGTTCAAGTGGGACAAGACATCACCATCCCAGGACTGGTGCATAAATGTACAATTCCCCTCAAAAGTAAGCAAGGAAAGAACATCAAAAACAAGGACGCTTACTTAAATTTGAATTATCAACCCCAACAGCAAGGTTTGTATTTACATCGAACACCACTAGTTGACCTAGAACATGACACTATTCAAATATTGATGGATAACAGTGACCAAAGAAGTATCATTATGGGCGCAGACACCTTTATTGGTTGATGCCCAGCATTATACTATTGATTTAGGTAATGAGCTCATTGGATCAATTCCAAATGACTGTTTCAATTTTGATGACGAAATCCCTCCGGAAAAGATTTTCACCTGGCAAGGGGGGGAATTTCTTGGTGTACTCCTCCTGCCTGTACGTGTGGGAGAGGTGACCTGTGACATCAGGAAGGATGAGTTGCCATTTTGCGTCAACAGTGACCACCTCCAATCCTTGAAACTTCATGTCCAGGCCAACACCATAACAAGCGATCTCTTCACCCAGCTGCAGTATACCGCCAAAATTGCCAACCCCGAGGCAGATGGTTGAAGAACAAATCAATCTTGCTGATGCCTGTGAGACCGAGGAGCAAAACCAGAAGGTGTTTTGGGATTTTCAGGATATCTTTGCAGTGGACTCTAATGACTGTGGACGCACAAAGATACACTCTACCTCCATACCTAGAGACCCTTAGATGGCTCCAGTATTTGTGAAGCAATACCGGTTGCCTCTCGTGTCTATGGAGTCACTCACAGAGATGATTAAAAATGTAGAATCCTGTGGTATAATTCGTCCAGTCCACAGTACCTTTAACAACCCAGTACTGGGGATACTCAAACCCAATGGCCAATGTAGACTTTGTGCAGAACTTAGGGAGTTAAACAAATGGGTCCACATGTCAAGATGGCCCCTTCCCTACATCGACCAGGGACTTGCCCAGATCCAAGGGTCAAAGGTGTATACCACCATTGACTTGCCCAACGGTTACTGGACAGTACCCATGACTAGAGAAGACCAGTAGAAACTTGCCTTTACCTTCGGGGGCAGCAGTACATGTGGATCTGAACCCCCTTTTTATACATAAACTCTGGCAACTCATTTAATATCTTCCTAAATAAGGCCATGCTCGAGTTGGGTCAAAGAGGAAACCTAGCCTATGTAGGTGAAGTCTTAATCAAGAACTCAACTGTGGAGGAACACATAGCTGAAATACGCTATGTTCTGATCCAGTTGCAGAAAACCGGAGCAAAACTGTCCTTTCAGAAGGCACCGTGGTGTAAGACCCACGTGAACTTCTTAGGGCATGAAATCTCCCTGAGGGTCTCAGTCACCAGGTGAAAAAGGTGGAAGCATTATTGAAATTAAAAGACCCGACTACTCTGCGTGAACTAAGAAGCCTACTTGGGCTCACTAATTATAGTAGAAATTCATTGAAGACTATGCAGAAGTCACATAACCCTTGGTCCATGTATTAAAGGCCGGGGTCAAGTGGGAGTGGGGCCCAGAACAATATGAGGCAGTAAAACAACTAAAGAGAAGCCTTTCCCAAGTGCCCTGGTTGGCTTACCCCATAAAGAACAAAGAATTGTTCTTGGAGACAGGGTTGTCTAATACTTGCTTAACTGCAGCATTATACCAAAAGCACGACAAGGTCAACAAAGTAATTTCATGCACGAGCAAGACTTTCGGCCTCATTACACGGACGGCGGTAAGGGTTAACGGTCACCGTTAATGGTACCAGTGACCATTAACCCTTACCGCCTTACTACGAGGTCCCTTTGCGGGTTGGAGAATTTAACGCCTGCTTTTTGCAGGCATTAAAAACCAACCCGCAAAGGGACCAGGGAGCTAATTACGGTACCGCAATTTGCGGTGCCGTAATTAGCACCTTCCCCATTCCCATTATGCCCTATGGGGCAAAAATGGGAATGGGGAAGGGCAATGGGGGAAGGGGGAATTACCGCCCTACTAACCTTGGAATTGGGCGGTAATTCCCCTTTCCACCAAGGCGGTGCCGGTATTTTACCGGCATGGACCAAGGTGCTAATAGCACCTTGGTCCACTGCCGTCCATGTAATGAGGCCCTTTGTCCTCTATGGAGGAAAAATTAAACGATTGCGAAAAGGCACCCCTGGCAATGGTGTGGGCATTAAAGAATTACTGCTCGTTCATCCAGGGGGAGCACATCCTTCTTGAGACTCCTGACCAGCCCTTGCAATATCTCCAAAGTGATCAAATCCGAACCGGGAATGTGAGAAATTCCAGAATTACTTCCAGGATTCTGTCCATGCAAGGCTTTCCTGTGGAGGTCAAATATGGCTAAAACAAGAAGAGTCCCCTAGTGCACGGTTTGTCTGACTTACATGACTGTACCCAAGAAAATGGTCTCGAGGACAAAAGTCTAAAGATCAAAGACAATATGGAGGCGTAACTTACTTCCCCGCACAAAGTCTATAAGGAAGACAAGTGCCAGGGGATACCCACAGTTTATTTGGATGGGTGCTCTTACCTGGGGAAAATAACTAGTGGCTGGCATTGGGAATGCCTGGGTAAATGATGCCCCAGAGCCCTCTGCTGGGTAGAAAATATGTCCCCGAAGTTGTCAGTTGGCAGAGTTGATGGCAGTACATCAAGCCATCCTCACTGCCATGCACTGATTTTGATTATATCAGGAATGGGTTCATGGAGCACCTGATTCATTGGGAAAATAAAGGCATGTTGTGCGTAAATAGCAAACCACTCAATCACAGGAAATTAATTCAAGCAATTGAGATGCTGGTCTTAGGGGGATTCATAATACATTATAAATCTTGGGAGAGGTTGCATACTGGCCACCCATGGGTGAGGACTTTGACCCATACTTAAAGGTGTGCCTTGTGTGTGCCCAGTTTCTGCCAAGTTCCCTCACATACAGAGCTCCCCTACAGAAAAGGGGAATGACAATGCCTTGGTCGGATTTGCAAGTCGATTTCATACGGCCAGTAATTTGCTCCTCTAGAGGAAACCAGTACATGCTGACTGTGACATGCTTGTTTACCAAAAGGGCGGAATGTGTTCGGGCCCCAAATTGCAAGGCGGAAACAGCTGCAACCATAAGGATCAATCACATCTTCTATCATTTTGGCATTCCCCAAAGGATTGAATCGGACCAAGGTTTTTACCAGTGACGTGATGACAAAGATGTGGGCGATACTAGGACTAAAGCGAAAACTCCACATTGCATACTGCCGAACCTCAAGCGGGGGAGTTAAAAGGTACAATAAAACGATTGTGAGCATCTTGAAGAAGTTTGTGACAGACTCTGGACCTAGTTGGGACGTCCAATTACTGCTTGTCCTGATGGCCATTAGGTCTGCACCATCTTCTGCAACAAAAACATTTCCATTTGAGCTCATTACTGGACGAAAAACGGTGCTAACTCAGCATTTGCTCTACAGAACTCAATGGCAGACCCTGATGAACGCATCCATGACCCATAAGTACATTGAACATTTATGAAAATACCTTCAGCACGCTTTTGCTTAGGCTCAGCAAAAAGTGTAAAAGGCGGCACAGGGAATGAAAATCCACTACGACTTGAAGACTACCAAGAAGGAGTACGAAGTAGGAGACAGGCCTACCTGTACAATTTCCAAAGGAACCATACTAAAGAGCAGAAGTTCCTCCCCTCTTGGCCCAGTGCTTTTGAATTGTCGACAAAATCTCACCTGTCGCCTATAAAATCTGCATCCCTAAAGGAGAACAGACAGAAGAGAAATTGGTCCAAATCAATCAGTTGAAAAGCTGTCATCCCAAACAGACTTTGCAACTGATTGAAAAACCCAGTGAGGGAAGAGCCCAGGAACCATCTAAAGAATAAAAGTAAAGAATGGAAACCTGGATGGAGAAAATCACACATTTACAGGGAACAAAACAAGGTATAGTTATCAGGAATGTACTGAAAGTAATGATCATGTTCGGAATTGTATATGTCAAGTGAAAAGTAATGTGGAACTGATTGTTTTGTTGGCAATTCACACATCGATCATATTGGGGAAATTAGTACTGTATAAAAAAGTAACCTCTCTTTTATAATTGGCAGATTAAATAACTCCTTGCCTCTAGAGGCCAGATGTGGAGATACCAGAAAGGGCGGGATCCAGACCAAAAACCAAAATCCGAAGAGAGTGGAGTGCAGACCAGAGCGCCACTCCTTCAGGGCAGGGAAAAGAGCAACATGCTCTGGCGAGGAAATTCCTGGAATGATCCAAGCCACAAGGAAACAGAAACCGCACTCTCTCCTTGCTCTTTTCTCTGTATCACTTGAATGAAAGATCCAGGAGGGAGGACATGTGGGGTAAAATATAGTTCCTGAATACCAGAAATAAAGAGGCCAGAGTGATTTGTGAAGTACCATTGAATTCTAAAGCCAGCACAGAAATGGTGGTGTCAGACACAAGGCCTGTTGATACAAAAATAGGCCTAAATCTCAAAAGTGCAAAGATATGCGCAATGCATTTCAGCAAGGAAAAGAAAGACAGGTGGCGGACAATGCTGTTTTACTAAATCCTTGGAAAGCTACACTTTCTACTGAAAGAGACAGATACCAGTGTGTACAATATCTTCAATGTAATACCAGAGTGTGATCCCGAAATCTCAAGTGAAACCAAGCTTATTGCATTTATAAGAAATAAAAGAACTTCCTTTTTCCTCATCCCAAATGACATTACGCAGAGACAATTGCCTACTTGGTTACAAGGTGAAAAACAAAGTGCCTACGGGTACGATCCTTAAGGGTAAGGTGCTAGGGCCCCAATGTCATCTGTTTAGACAGGAGGCCGCGTACTCCAAAGACCCGTAGACCACCCGTAAAGGCCTATAGTGTGTGTCAGAAAAGAGAAAGGAGCTGTCTCTTGGATGTCAGCGCTCTACCCTGTTGGTTATCAGAGAAACCTGTCATAAAAATTAATTCAGTATGGATTGTCATCCAATTAAATGTAGCTATCAGCACAATATGTGATTTCAATAGTGTTTAATTGTCCCATTAACAAAGTTACTCAGCCGACACTTGTTTCGACCACCTCTGGGTCATCCTCAAGGCTGTTATTGTACATACATTTTAACAAGAAACAAGCAAAACCAAATGGTACATAAATTATGCCAACGCTGAAAAATATAATTGACAATGCATGGTAGATTCGCACAAAATTGTATAGTGAAAATAAATGATATATAAATAAACAAGAATTATCCATGTTACATACCCAAAGGTAATTGTCACAAGAGAGGTATTTCAGAAGCGGGCAAGAACAAAACAAAAACATTGGTAATATTATTAAAGGTTCTGCCATAAATTTCAAAGATAAATCGGTGATTCACCCAAAGTTATAAAGAGATAGGAATTGTTGTGCTATTGAGTAAGGCAGCAAAAGGTATAAGGAGTGGTGAGGGGTATGCACCTTATTTGCCAAGCACACCTAACAATCTCCTGAAAGTGAATGGACAATGGTGAGTTAAATATATAGTGCCATGTACTAGCTCATTGCATGCCGACTGAATGAGAAAAAATGAAGGACGACTAGAAAAACCATATGCCAGCACATTGATAAGGTGTGTGCAGGTCTTCAATTCATTTGATAAACGTAAATATGCTGAGCAATTCAATTTGTATTCCAAATCCTATAGACAAATGTGTAAAGGGCAATCAATATATGCCTGAATTTATTATTTCAAATAGTGTAGCCAAAGATAAATAGAAGACGTACCCAGTTCAACATCCACATGGAGACCATTTGTATGGATACATTAACTGGTCCTTTACAAGTGCACCAAGTTCTTGGTCCAAAGCAGAATCAAATCCAAATCTGCATGAGAAAACATAGAAAAAGCCAGTGCCTGGTTGCAATAGATTGCGGCATAATACACTAGGCACGTTTGAGTGCAGAAGCCATATTTATCTTACCCTATGTCATGTGTCCCTTGTCTTCAAGTAATATTGTTGATATTGGTATGAAGTGGAAGCAATTCCGGGTTAAATCCCTACAATGATAATAAATAATCATGTCTGTAAATTCCATCTAGAATATTGCCACAGTGTCTGAGGCCAATATATAGTTAAGGAGGATGAGATACTCCATAGACTGTGTAGCTTACCTGAATGAAATAAAAGAGATCCTGTATGGGACGTCGTCCCGCGCGTGTAAGAAAGCGCGAACGCTGTTGTTAAGGTCAGCGATAAACTACATCATGAATGTGTGACGTCATGTGTCAGATGTTACAGTGAGCGCGACATCACACGTTGAATGTGTGATCATTTGTTGATATCTGTGCCGCGCATGCATAAAAAATGACATTGATGTCAGCGCTCGTATATAATACAAATCTGATAGTCCCATATAAATGGAGAAGTATACTAATGAATAACGCAGACCTAATTCCGCAAATATATATTGTTGATGATATTCGTAATATAAAAGGGTTGTTAGAAATATTGATTACTCATACACAGAGGGAATACCTCAGAGTCACCAAACAGATCGAAGATCTTAAAAAAGAGATTGCACCCATGCCTAATGCTGAAACCACGAAACAAAAAAATGATGACAAAATGCACGGAATCCTCTGCGAATACCAGGATGAGATTAAATTAAGAAAAGTACGTAAACATTTTAGGGATGACAGAGATTATCAAGATGATCTAGTATACACCTTTCAACCCAAGTATGACAATATGGGGTCGGAATCCAGAGGGAACACACCTAATACTACACCCTATACCACTTCAGGTAGCTCTCATCCTGAGTCAGAAGGAGAAGCTTAAACCACTACTGAGGGTGAGGCTATTGTTTCCGAGCATATCCCTAAATCTAGTGTTTTTGTTTTAGACCAAATTCAACGCTACCGAAAAGGCACCACACTTAATTTCAAGCAGGTCCGGTTTCAAAAAACCCTTGTTACCAATATTTCAATGTCACACACCACACCATTGGCAGGAGGGGGAGGAGGGAAAGCAGAAGCGGGAGGTCAGATGAGGATTTAGGTACAACGGGGATTCTAACCTGTTCCAATACAAAAAAGAGATTGGCAAAATAATGGAGGTTTATTTAGTCATTAACCTCTCAGACAAGTCTTATCAAAATCTGAACATGATCTCTTGAACAAAGGCTTATCGTTTGCACCAACTACACAGACCGATTTCATAGACTTTCAAATAGATTTATTTAAGTTCGCACAGAAACTTAAATTTTAGAAATTCTTCGCAACACAAGTGTCAACTTTTGTGCCTAAATCTGTCCTGAACCCCTTGACTATACAAACTATTAAAGATGTGGAAGAAATTAATTATTTTATGCTTGAATAATGATGTGCAACAGGATTCTCTACAATTGTGTTCGAAATTAAGGATTCAGGTGAGACATTTGGATCTGGAAGTATTAAAACCACGATCCAAATTCACTCCAAACCTGGGTAATGAAAACGTGATTGAAACTTTTCATCAGGCTCTGACCAAGGACATTCACAAATATTTAGATCATAGATCATCAGGTACAACCAACAACAAAAAATCTCCTACCAACCTAACTAAAGATGAAATTGCAGCCCTTAAGAATTTGGAGCAAGACCCTTTGATCACCATCAAGGAAGCTGAGAAAGGGGGTAACGTAGTTGTCTTAAATACCCATGACTACATCTGTATGGGAGAGAAACATTTAGCAACCCCCGGTTGCTATGGGAAACTTACTGGCAGCCCGACCATAAGGGTAGTACAAGACTTAATCACAATGGTCAATGAATGGTACTGTCTGGGGTACCTCACGGAAGATGAAAAAAAGATTTCTATGTAAAAAAGAACCCATCATGCCAACATCGTATTTTTTGCCTAAAGTGCATAAACCCTTCACCACATTACCAGAGGTGAGATCCATATTAAGTGGTATAGGATTGGCCACTAAAGGCATTTCTCAGTACCTTGATAATGCTTTTAAACAACATGGGCTCAGAATGCCATCATAGATCCGGGATAGCACTCATGTATTGGAATGTTTCTCTAATATTGTTTGGCAGGATGACTATTTGCTTCCTACCCTGGTTGTTGTTGCTCTTTATACTAATATTGAACATGATCTTGCATTATGGGCAGTGGATTAAACATTCAGAAATTCTTCGGCATCTTATGTCAGACACATTGAGATGATTAAGATGTTTCTCAAATTTACTCTGATGAATAATGCATGTATTTTTAATGATACATACTACATGCAGACTAAGGGGGTAGCCATGAGGGCTAAATTTGCTCCTCTGCTCGCCAACACATTCATGTCTTTCTTTGAACAAACTCATGTTTTGAACAACATTACTTTCTCCAAAAATGTGTTCCAATTGAGACGATTTATTGATGATTTTTTGATTATCTGGCAGGGTACTTCAGATGGTTTTGATGACTTTGTATCATACATCAACGATAATATTTTTGGGATTCAGCACACAGGTCATTGTGACGCAATCAGTATCGATTTCCTTGACCTCCATATCACTATTCAGAATGGCAAAATTGAGACCAACACCTTTCGGAAACCTATAGAGGTCAATTCCATTTTGCATGCCAAGAGCTGCCACTTATGGTCCACAATTAATAATATCACATGTGGTGAATTTTATAAAACCAGGCACAATTGCAGCATTACAGATTACTTTAATCAGGAATGTGCTCTATTGAATGATGAGTTTTTGAATATAGGATATCAACCAAACATCATAGACAAAGCTTTTTACAAATATAAGAGTTTGTATAGAACCAATTTGCTCACTACACGCACAAGCACAACAGAACAGGTTAAAAAACTAAGTATTATAACCAAATACTCAACAGATGCAGAAGCTGCTCTACAAATTGGTCTCCAAACACTGGTAGATTCTGCATTTGGACAAAGATTTGTGCCCTTTTCTATTGGAATAACCCTAATGTGTGTGCACAAGAGCGCATACTATTAGGAATCACCTTTGTCCCTCACATCTTAACACTAGCAGACAGATGGGAGCTGATAGTACCAATTGGCTTAAACCCAAAGTAGGTTTTCATGAATGTGGCACATGCACGATGAGCAAATTTGCACACTCAGACTGTAAACGTTTCTCAGACTTATTTGACACTAGAATTGTATTTAAGGAATGTATTAATTGCAGGACTACACATGTAGTATACGCATTAATTTGGGTTTGTGGCCTGATTTATGTGGGCAGTACTAATCGGCAGCTCTGTATAAGGATCAGAGAGCACCTCTCCAGTCTCAGTAGCAAGGACCATCTAGTACCACTTGCAGTACACTGGCAAAAGTTTCACCAATTAGTTAACAAATTGGAAATCAAATTTGTTGGATTAATGAGAGCCAAAAGAGGTAAAAGTGGTGTTGATCTACAATTAAAATTAAGACAAATGGAGAGCAAATGTATATGCTTTTAACACTGTATTGAAAGAGGTCTGAACACAGACCATGAAATGAGTGTCTTTCTATGTTAAACTAGAGCATATAGGCTAGTTGTATCTGGTGGTCTTGGTTTGGTGCGTTTTCTTCCTTCAATGTGAGCCAATCTATGAACCATTCCTTGAGTGGGGTGTTTTGTGCTTTCTTGTTCATTGCCAAGCACAGCCTACACTTCCCTACATTGCTGGAGGTCTTCAATTAGGCTGACTATAACCCTTTTTTTTACACAACAGCTGTATAGTACTTTTGCTGAGCACTATAGGTATCCAATTGGAATAACAATATCATTATATGAGTCTGGGTTACCGGTGGTGAGACCCATTATCCTTTTTGAATAATAATGGGGATCATTCCGAGTATGGAGGTAACCATCGGCATGGCTACCCCCATACCCGGTACCGGGTACTGGGTCCAGCTTCCTTGAATGAGGAATTACCGGGCCATTCCGAACTTGGAGGGCCCGGTAATTCCTCATTCAAGGAACCAGGACTCGGTACATTCCCATTCCCATTTGAGCCGCCATAGGGCTCAATGAGAATGGGGAGGATGCTAACAATGGGCCCGTTAATAACGGCCCATTGTTAGCATCCTGGTCTGCTCGCAGGAACCGCTAAGGATGCCTGGTTTTACCAGGCATCCTTAGCGAGTTGCCGCGAGGAGACTCTTAATGGGGCAATAAGGGGTTGACGGCTACGGCACCTTTACCGGCACCGTTAACCCCTTACCGCATAACTCGTAATGAGGTCCAATGTCTTAATCTGAGATCAAGTATGATTATTGACCCCAAACATCTCATTTTATTCTGGCTTTACGTGATCCCTTCTGCCTTTTGCATTGCGAATATCAATGACAATATATATTTACGGAATTAGGTCTACATTATTAATTAGTATACTACTCGATTTATATGGGACTGTCACATTTTTATTATATGCCAGCGCCGATATCGATATCCTTTTTTACGGATGCGTGGCACATATTTCAACAAATTGCATCACACATTCAACGTGTGACACTACACGCACTGTAATGCCTGACGCGTGACATTGCACATTCATGATATAGTTTATCGCTGACCATAACAATGGCATTCGCGCTTGCTTATATGCATGGAACGCCGTGCCATACAGGATCTCTTTTATTTCATTCAGGTAAGCTATACGGTCCATGGAGTGTCTTATCCTCCTTAACTATATATTGGCCTCAGACACGGTGGCAAAATTCTAGATGGAATTTACAGACATGACTATTTATTATCGTTGTAGGGATTTAACCCGGAATTGCTTCCACTTCATACCAACATCAACAACATTACTTGAAGACAAGAGACACATTTGTCTATAGGATTTGGAATATAGTTTGAATTGGTGAGCATATTTACTTTTATCGAACAAATTGAAGACCTGCAAACAACTTATTAGGGTGCTGGCATATGATTTTTCTAGTCTTATTTCATTCTTTCTCATTCTATCTGCATGCAATGAGCTAGTATATGGCACTATAGATTTAACTCACCATTGTTCATTCATTTTCAGGAAAATGTTAGGTGTGCTTGACAAAGAAGGTGCAAACCCCTCACCACTCCTTATTCCAGCCTTTTGCTGCCTTATTCACATCAATTCCTATCTCTTTAACTTTGGGTGAATCACTGATTTATCTTTGAAATTTACTGCAGAACATTTAATAATACTACCAATGTTGTTGTTTTCTTCTTACCCGCTTCTGCAATACCTCTCTTGTGACAATTACCATTGGGTATGTAATATGAATGATTATTGTTTCATTTATTTTCACTGCATCATTTTGTGCAAATCGGCCATGCATTGTCAATTATGTTTTTCAATGTGGGCATAATATATGTACCATTTGGTTTTGCCTGTTTCTTGTTCAAATGTATGTACAATAACAGCCTTGAGGACGACCCAGAGGGGGTCGAAACAGGTGTCGGCTGAGCAACTTTGCCAATGGGACAATTAAAACACTATTGAAATCCCATAATGTGCTGATAGCTACTTTTAATTGGATGACAATCCATACTGAATGAATTTTTATAACATGTGTCTCTAATAAACAACAGGGTAGAGCGCTGACATCCAAGACCCGGCTCCTTTCTCTTTTCTTGGTTTCAAGGTGAACATGGTTTTCTCATATAATTGCCCTATACACATGGACAATCCAGAAGTGATACTTCTGTCTTTTGCAACTGTGATAGTAAAGAGGTGCATTACACATGGATATAAGTCCCAGCTGTTTTATAAAATGCTTCATATAAAATACATTGGGTATCATTACATGGATGGCGGTAACCATGGCGCTATTAGCGCCATGGTTGCCGCCGGAGTCCGGCATGGTGAATGGCGGAATTACCGCCCCATTCCATTGGCGGGGGCGGTAATTCCCCATTCACCATGGCCCTTCCCCATTCCCATTTGAGCCCCCATTGGGCTCAATGGGAATGGGGAAGGAGCAAATAACGGTACTGCAATTAGCGGTACCGTTATTTGCTCTGAAGTCCCTCAGCGGGCCCCGCCCTTAACGTGTGGTCTGACCACACGTTAAGGACGGGACCTACTGAGGGACCTCGTAGTAGGGCAGTAAGGGATTTCCGGCACTGGTGCCTTTACCAGTGCCGGTAATCCCTTACCGCCATCCATGTAATGAGGCCCATTGTGTATGAGTTAAAAGCCATTTCTTGCAGAATGACACCTGCAGCCGGGCATTTCTCCTGAAATGAAACTTTAACCCCAAAGACCACCTGCTTGTCCTGGAGAGGGCAGTCTGGTTGACAACAATCAATCAAGTCCATTGATTAAAAATACAAAGAAATACACTGCCATTGATGGAAACCATGGTGGAAATAGATAAAGCCCTGCCTGTCTTTTCATCAGAAGTGACCTTCCGGTCACAACTCCCATAAAATGTGCATTAAAGTTGTAGCCAGGACCATTACAAGGCCAAGAAGGGGTAGGCTAAGATAAACATGAGCCAGCATCTGGCTGGTCACATGCTTAAGGGGAAATGAAACTTAAGAGAAAATGTGGGGGCCAGAGTGAACGAGGCATGTGAGGTTGGAGTTTAGATAATATAAAAATATATTTTATTGCATAAAAAGGGCAGCGTATATGCCACAGTGTTCATTCCAGGCGTCTATTAAAGATGACAGTAATCCCCTTTGAACCATGCCACATCTCACTTTGGGATGACAAAGCTTTCTCCTCCCTCAGCATTCCTAACTCACACCCCTCAACTCCTTGTCCTATTAGCACACAGGTGGGAGGAGGGTGTAGAAAACCAACTAATCCCTTCCGCAGGAATCATGACAAGTTTGTGATGTCATTTGCACTATAAGTGAACCAATTTGCATCAGAACTAGGCTTTTTCCATTTTATCCCAGGAGGTAACCTGCTGCTGAACTCTTGCGAGAAACACCCAAGCACAGAGGCCCCAAATCCTTCATTGGAGACAAGGACCAATAGACCTAGAAACTGACTGGGACCCCTTGGAGTAGCCAGAGGGGACTATCCTTGACTGACACCCTTGCTGTTCCAGAGGTGCCCTGTTGTTCCCTGATGCCCACTACAAGGTCTCTCCTGTAAGTAGAACTATCCCACATCCATAGACGATGTAGGCCCTGCATTTTCCTCAAGTATTGTTCTAGATATTTCACCATATCAAAATACCTTGTTTGTCTGTGTAGATCCTTAGCATATTTCATTAAAGTAAATCAATGAATTCCCCTATAGAAATTAGAGGATGGGTTTTGTTAGCATTCAAAACTAACAGGCTCCTCCCAGTGTGCTTTGATCCAGTATAGACATAAAGATTTGATTGACTATTTGTAAGAAAACCCTGACTTCATATAGAAGGGGGAACCTAAATTCAAAAGAATTAATCCCCAAAACCCTGATTCCAAGTGAGTGTACAGGGTGTAAAATGAAATTTCCCCATGATCCCCTGCATTTTAAACCAGAAGTGTGAAGCCTTGTATTTCCTTTGCATGTGTGGTGGGAAACACAAAATTGCCCTTTTGTTTTCATTGTGCTCTGACCCAAACCACAAAGCCCAGCCTGTTCTTCGTAGGTGTGTCAAAACACATTTTCCCATTGTATTTCTTTCCCTCATATTGCATCTGCAGTAAGAAATGCAAAACGATTTTCCCATTGAATCCCTTTTTCCAACCAGTGCATTTTTCTATCAGATCCCAAAACAATTTTCCCATTGTGTTCCCACTCTCTAGCACTGGCTTTCAATTGGTGGTTACTGGGAGAAAAATTATTATACCCAAATAAGCAATCACTGTGTGTTTTGAATTGTTCTTTTTCTGTATTGGTGGGTGATTTGAAAAAAAAGCTGCAGGAAATTGTGACGGCATATCTTAATATTATCTCTGTGTTGGTGCCATAATGGAAGTCATTTTTGTTCTTGTGTTGCCACGGCATTGATGGCTGATGTTAGTCTGTTTGTCAAATTCGGTTTAAATAAATGAACAAACATATATTCTTACTACACAATAGCCTGGTTCTTAGTTAATTGTGGCACCGGTATTTGTAAGGGTTGGGTGTGAGATGGGTTGCAGGCTTATCAAACAGAGCCTGAATCAAAATAATAGTGCTTTTTTGTGCGCGACCTTGATTGGGGAGAAAAGAACTCCCTGAGTTGATTGTGATCGCCTGATAAACTGCGACAGGAAACGTCCCCCTAATGAAAACCCCCCTTGATTAAGGGCAAAGGAGGCGGGAGCGGCTAGTAAAAGAAGTGGAGCTGAGGCACACTGGCAATATCACCTTTGATGCGCCAAGCCCCACCTTTTAAACAAAAGAAGGGGCTGGCCACACCAAATGGTATGACACCAATGTGCTCCAGCTCGCACGCAGAAGGCATCCCTTTCATTCAAGGAGCCTGCTTTAACCACCGGCTCCTTGAATGAAAGATCTGCCTGCTGCTGTTGTCTCTGTACTTGAAACAGGAGGAGGGCTGGGGGCACAGTCTCTCCTTTTGTTTCCGAGTAACTAGTCATCACCAAGCATGAAGCCAAGGGGCTTCATGCTGGATGATGATTATTTACTCGGAAACAAAAGGAGAGCTGCGCAGTCCACCCCTCCTCCTCTTTCGAGAACATAGACATCAGGCAGCCTGAAATGCATGGTTCCCCTGCTGCTTGCTGGTGTCAGTACTTTGGTTTAGAAAAAAGAAAAGGTGATGCCTTTTCTTTTTTTCTAATCCGGTGTGCTGACACCTGCAGGCAGCTCGTGTTACCATGCAGCCTCAACACGGGCTTCCTGAGGTGTTGGGTGGCTAGGGCTAGTCGGGGGTGGTCCCTGGCAGGGCCCAGGCTTGGGAACCCTTTCTGGAGACTGCAGGGGCTCGGCCCCAGCTATTTCAGGCCCACTTAAAGACCTGGGTATGTGCCACCTTACGGTGAGACGCTATTTGCTTTTTTGCCAGTTCCATCTTGCATTGGGGGTCCCTCAGGGTTACAGGTGTGTTCGTTCATGTGTAGTATTTTGTGGGTGTAAAGATAAGCCAGGGGTATGTGCATGAAAATGGGTCTGTATCGAGAGTCTGGAAGCCAATGTGTGGGAGCGCTGAGGGGTGTCTATGCAAATGTCGGGCACACCCCGAGGTGTCTCTTGGAAGCAAGACAACGTGGTGCAACACAGGTTTGAATCGCAATCCCGTGCTTAGAAACCACTGGCTGGTATTAAGCGTGTTATAAATGAACAATAAAATAAATAAATAAATAAATAAATAAATAAATTGATTGGCGTTCACTAAGGTCATGTGTGGCTGCCAAAATTGGTCTCCTATGTCTGCAGCTATGCCGCCAAAATGTTGGTATAATTGTAATGTCAGGGTTATGCAGGTGCATTTAGTCTAGTGGTACAGAGTTGGAGGCGTGGTGTAGTACTTCAAAGTATGGAACTATCTTTTTTGCTTGTTTTAGTAGTCATTTTTCTCTTATGTATGAATGGGTGCAGTCAGCCTGTATGTGTACGGATGTTGTGAGAGTGGATCTGAGGCACAATTGTTTGTCCTTTATGTATCTGGTGTCATTTACATGGAAACTTGTGTCTGGTGTCAGTTCCTCGTGGAGTGTTATCTTTTTTTGTATAAGTTACACCATACTTACTCTAAAATTGGACTTGTGTAACTTACTGTGCATTTTTGTGTCTAGCGAATTTGTCCCATAACCACAAAAGTGATGGTTGGAAGGTTCTTAATGAATCTGAACCACTGGGAAACCTTCCACACCACTGTTTTTTAGCCCATCTGCACCGTTACAAAAGGGGTCCAGCCATATGCAAATCAGTCAGGTACTGCCACCAATGGTAGCAGCCCATCCCGAAAAGCTAGGCCAGGTCCTATCTGCACAGAAACACAAGCAACCCCAGACATGTTTCGGCCTTGTTGGGCCTCCCGAGCGAGTTGCTTCTTGGTTCCCTATGGCTGAAAAACGATGGTCTGGAGGGTTGCCCAGAGCTGTGCCAGTGGACATGATTTATTCAAAACCTTCCAGCCATCAACGTTTGGTTTTGTTTTAGTCACCCCGAGTGGGACGGGTATGCCCAGACATGGGTCCTGAGCCTGCTGCGCCTAGAGACCCAAACTACTCCTCAATGATGACACCCAACAAGGTCGAAGCATGTCTGCGGATGCTTGTGGTCTTGTGCAGAAGGGATGTGATGTAGCATTTCGGGCTGGACTGCCCGTGTTGGGGTGCGACCATGCCTGATCTGCATATGGTCTATCCCCTTTGCAATGGTTTGGTGGCTGAAAACGATGGTCTGGAGGGTTGCCCAGAGCTGTGCCTGTGGTTATGATTAATTCAAAACCTTCCAGCCATCAACATTTGGTTTTGCTTTAGTTACCCGAGTGGGACGGGTATGCTCAGACGTGGGTCTTGAGCCTGCTGGGTCTAGAGACCCAAACTACTCCTCACTGATGACGCCCAACAGGGTCGAAACATGGCTAGGGATGCTTGTGGTCTCGTGCAGAAGGGATGTGACCTATCCGTTCAGCTGGACGGCCCCTTTTGGGGTGGGACCATGTCTGATCTGTCTATGGTCTTTCCCCTTCTGTAATGGCTTGGTAGGCTGAAAAACGATGCTCTGGAGGGTTGCCCAGAGATGTGCCCATGGTATGATTTATTCAAAACCTTCCAGCCATCAACTTTTGGTTTTGCTTAAGTGAATTTGTCCCAACATTTTTAAAATCCACTTTTGAAAGACAATTCACACTTTACCATCATGTGCATCAAACCGCGGAATACCCATGCATAGGCACGCTGCCTATTAAGCCAAAATCTGAGGGCAATACAATGATACCAATTTTCACAACAACATTTTGCCACATCTACTATGTACAAAAATACAGAACAAAATATGTGGTGAGGAAAAAAGCCATAGCAGTGGTTTGGCACAATCAAAAGAATGTGCTCTACACTACATCTCCCTATAACTCGGGCCCTTGGATGTCCTTTGAACCCTGGGCCTCCCATCCACACTGCAGTCTCAATTGTCCAAGGAGATCTATTGGGCCCAGTGTTTTATTGCATCCTGATCAACAAGCATGAGTAAAAGCCTTTTTTTGTGCTACGCAAGTAGGAGGTTAAATGTTGACAAGGCACACTACTGACACTAAATTGTTTTCTATTCCCGGGTAGACACGACCGTGAAGCGTTAAGTAGAAAGGAGGCGCATTTTCTAATATGACAATATATGACTATCAAATAAAAAGCAGAGCTGCAGGAACAGATAGTAGTGAACAAATTAAAGGGGAGGAACAAGGGGCAGTGTGGGTGCGTGCGCAAACGCGTGTGCGCGTGCCTGTGTGGGTGCGTGCGCGTGTGTGCAAATGTAAAGCATTGTTTACATCAGTGGGATTCAAACTGTTGTGCATGACCCCCTGAGGGGCTGCAGCCTCATGTCAGGGGATCACACAACCACATTCTGAAGAAAAAAAAAGTTTAAAAAAATGTTTTAATCTAGATTCTGGACTCAAACATAAAATCTGCTCTTCAGCTTGCAATGAATATCGTGTGTAATGGCACCCTTTACCGGCAGTTGGGGGACCACATGGACTATACTCGGAGCACAGTACGGCGATGGTGCACAACAGTTCATAGCCATCTGGACTTCGATTTGGCATTTTTGGGGGGCCCAGCCTGCCCCGATTTTGCTCATCGGGGCCCAGGCCAAACATTTTGAAGACCACTGGTCAAGATATTATGGCATCAGGAAAAGTACAATTAATGCAATGTTTTTTCTAACATAGACATAGTGTTCCGTCAAAAGCACCCCTTTATAAAAAGTCTATGATAAAAGGGTAGAATAAATTAGGTGTTCTTTGTATGACACAAAGAATGATTACCATATGGTGTTCATACCATTTCATGCGATAACATATACATTTTTTTATAGCACACACTGGTATATTTTCTTAGAAGCAAAGAGTGAGCCTATTTTTAGATGGAGGAAACATTTTCTCTCAGCTTTCCAGGAGCAGAGACGACATTCCAAGCTGACACTGTGCCAAATCCAACAAGCCCAAATAACATGGCAAACTTCTCCTTAGATTTTAAATAGTTTGCTTTTTCTACACACCGCTTTTGAATGCTCCTCTTACACATAACCTCCCACCTGCCCAGAGTCCTAGACGGGGCAGGGCATGAGCGGGCAAAGCCCACCCAAAATCTGTAAATGCCCATTCATCAGCGTTGTGTGGGCATTTACAGGTCTTAATGTCACTGCGGTGGGCCCAACTACATTAGCTTCAGTCCCCACTTGTTAGACAATCCTGGCTAGGTCTCTGCAACTGCCTTTACTGGTCCTGATGCACCTGAATGTATATATGCCAAGCGTGCCTATGTATAACTCGCACTAAGCCTGGATGCATTTCTTTAGCATGTGTGTACCCTGGTCACTGTCCCCAGTCTCAGTTTTGTCACCCCACCCTACATCTCCTTGTCAATCGTCATACAGAAAGTCATCGTAAATCGTAAAGTCGCCCCCTGCCCCGTGACTATCCGCTCGGCTACAGTGTGTCTCATTAAAATAACATCTTTAGTTATAAATAATACAAAAAAGTGTAAATACAAAATAAACAGTTCATGACTTCACTGTAAACTGCTTTTATTTTCTTTCACTTTATGGCAGTGTTATTTGTTTATGTTTGTTTAGATATTAATTACTTTGAAGAGCATATTCACAGCTCCTAAAAACATCTGAAAGTGAATTATTAGATTAATTTGATCATGTACATATTTTCTAATATTGTGGAAGACATAAAATGAAAGATCATTAACTTTAGCTTTTTAAGGATGTCCCTTTAAAACTCGCTCATGCCAAATTGAAGCCTTATTGATGTATGCCAGTCTATGGATAAGGTGCATAATTATTCATATATTTATTGACAAAGAACTTGTCCAATATTGATTCCCAAATCCTAGTTTACTTATATGATAACCCTTAAACCAGTGCTTGGTGACACCCTTCTCTGTCATGGGATGAAAATGATTATCACCTTTTGTGACTACAGAACACACCTTTTGTTTTGTAATTGATAAAGTGTTAGAGATTCGAAGTCGTCAAACTTAATTATTTGTAGTGACACCTTAATATAAACTGTGTAAACCCTGTGAAAACAACGAATGGCGAAAAACTGAACACGACGGCCCAGGAGCTGGCAGCTCTCAACTGGGGGCAAGATGTGGACGCTAGAAGGTTGTCAATGCTAAACAGTAACTTGGCAGGCGACATACCACCGATAACAACGTGGAAAAGAGAGGATCAGAGTTCAATTCTAGATTACATCTTTGCTTCAGAAACTATGCACATACGAGCCTCACAGCTTGAAGTCATTCATTCCTTCGGCCAATAGCGATCATGACATGATAAAGCTGACATTTAATGCCCAAGGTCGGACAGCTGACGAGACGTGGGTAAACCCTGTACGTGTCGGCTAAAGACATCATTAACATTGTCGACAAGCTGAACGTTGCGACTGGGTTGATTGAATACCAACAGTTGTTCATCCAATTTTCTGAACACAGACAGGGATTGAAGCATTCGAAGTTTGCACACAGGCACAAATTTGATGTCCAAGTTCAACTGAAGAAAAGGCAGATGCGTCAAGTGATAAGAAATCTTTCAAGATCTGACAATGAAGTCTTTTTAGCAATGAAAAAAGATGCTAAACAAAAATGTAAGAACTGGAGTAAGGCATACAAACCAGTTTTACTTCAAAACGACTCTGAAGAAATGATGACCAGAATGGCAAATAAAAACTCCTCAGACTTCTGGCGACTTATCAATGATAAATTCGCACCACAAGACGCCTTACAGACATCTCAAATCCTAGAAGCAACTTGGGTTGAATTCTACACTGAAATGTATTGCATGGACAAGGGAGCTACCAATCACAGCTTTCCTAGACTTGATGTTTGGGAGCTGGCGTTCGATTATGATGACACCTTGAAAATAATAAAAAATATCAATGTGTCAAGAGCACCTGGACCCGACATGTTAACTAATTATGCCATAAAGAAAAATCCAGAAGCATGGGCAGACTTTTGTATGACACTCTTCGAAAGAATAAAAACGCAATGTACTACCCCTGCATCCTGGAAGAAAGCCATAATTGCCCCTGTTTTCAAGAAGGGGAACAGGGCTAACCCAAGAGACTACAGACCTATTGCCCTTCTTGAAGTTGTGGGCAAGATTTATGCCACTCAGTTACAACATAAACTGTTGAAATGGTCTGTTGATACCAAGCATGTAGACCCAAGACAAGCAGGGTTTGTGAAGGGTGTCGGATGCAGTCTCAATCTTCTCCTGTTAAAATTACTTAAGATGGAAGATTTAAGGACAAATACTAAAGTTTACTTAGCCCTGATCGATTTTTCTCACGCTTTTGACAGTATTGATAGAGGCATTTTGTGGAAAAAACTGTCTACTTGGCAATGTCCACCAAGCTTAATAGAGGCAATTAGAGAACTCCACACCAACACATCTATTAACATCAGATTGGATAGCAGCGGAATTATATCTGCCACTATAAAAACTTTTAAGGGTGTCAAGCAAGGATGCCCTTTGGCAGCTATCATTTTTAGCTTATTTCTATCTGACATTGGGGAGGCATTCAGTGGAATTTCATCATTTTCACCAAAGATAAATGGTTCTCATGTGGGGTGGCTCCTCTATGCCGACGACCTGAACCTTTTGGATAAGTCCCCTATTGGACTGCAACGGAAACTTGACGCATTAGAAACTTATCTGTCAAATAATGGCTTACAAGCCAACAAAAAGAAACGTGAAATATTGGTTCTGCAAAACCTGATGTCTGTAAATAAGAACCAATGTAAATACACTTGGCGTTAGGACAAAACGAGGCTACCAACGACTTGAAGTGCCAAATATCTAGGAACCTGGCTGAATACTAATCTAAACGATGATCCTTGGGCACAGTCGATAAAAACTAAATGTCGGATGCTAGCCTGTCAAGCCTCAATTATTAACAAACAATACGGAAACTTCTCACTGAAACCAACTATTGCCTTTTATCTTGAAAAGGTGACACCAGCGATGATTTTTGGCACTGAAAATGCCTTTGGTTGCTCCTATGATCTATGGGGTACGTTGGAGAACATATTTTGGAGCAAGGTGTTACAACTACCGGAACGAACGTCAACAGTGTGCATAAGGCACGAACTTGGCCTTACATCGATCCATGCTAGAAATTGTTGGAGCGCATTAACCATATTCAGAAAGATCATGATCCCTGACCCAAAGTTACAGTATGACATTCTAAAAGACTCTGACAGAGCTAATAACAATATGATGCTGGACTTGTGGAAACACCAATGGAAGTCTTAAAATCTCATGATATATCCATACATTGTTGGAAAACCCTGATCTAGCCAAAAGACAGCTGTGGCGATCTGATTGGTGCCAAACATGTGATTTAAGAGCCAGATCTAAATCGATGAGTGAAGCGCCCTTTGAAGCAAGACCATTTGCAAGTTACAACTTTAGCTAGAACACTTTCCGAATTGGAACTCTCGATCCTTATATATGAAGTTCAAATTGAACTTATTCCCAACTAAAGAGAGGATAGGATTCCGGTCTCAAATCACTGAGGACACAATCTGCCGGTTTTGCGAGTAAGGCAGTGAGACATTGAAGCATTTGACTCTATTTTGTATAAAATTGTGTAATTTGCGCACTCGGACATTGGGTACTGTAATCTGTAAACATCCTACGACCAGTGCTGACGAATGGTGGTATCGCATGTTCAACGGTGTGGACCGGAAACTAATGTTTGCTTTGATAAACTTCCTTGGAGAACTACAGGCATGCCTGACTCCCGTCAATTCAGAGACGTAACATGAGTATCTAAAGATCGATGACATCTTGGGACAAATGAGAAAAATTGTGGATGTGGATGGATTTATGTTGTATTGTTGTTGTATTGTTTTGTCTGTTCACTTTTTTTGAAGGTTTAAATAAACCAGTACAAAAAAAAGGCTGTGGGTTTTGCTCAGATTGTGTATGGAAGTCAGTGTCTATCGACCAGGGTGCACATGCAAATTCCTCTAACCAACAGAAGGACCCCAGACTGCTTCCAGATCAGCTAATTACTTCTGTCAAATTTTTAATTTCCAGTTCCATTATTTTACTTCTGGATTTTGTAGTTATTTCCCAGATGTGTGCTTTTGACCTGAGATCAGACAGCTGCCAACATCTGGAAGTAGCAATATTGACCCATATTGTTCCTGCCTAGGCTTGGAACTGTTATGTCACTGATAAAGGTTTGTTCATTATACATGTTAGAGGAGTGGGTGAGCAGGCAGCTAAGGTGATGGTCACTTGTTCATTGGAGCAAGACCTCTTGAAATGCTGATTAGTACCAGGAGTTGTGGTTAGCTCTCCTTGCCCTAATAGGAGCGCTTCTCTTGAGAGAGGGAGAATGAAATGTCCTCTCCACCTTTTTGTACCTAACTACTTTCTACCTTGAATCTCTCTTGATGAACTGCAACTTCGCTCACATGCCCTCTCTACTTCATGCTGATCTACTACCCACCATCTTATAATCAATCGTTCATGGGCAAATTCACCAATGCAGTTACACACCTTTCTATGGACGAGGACTACCTGACCGTCTTGGGCAATTTTAAAGAATGGTTGGGAAAGAAAAATACTATGCTGGGCAGAATCCTCTATATAAAAGTCATGGCCTTACAGTGGCATTCTAGACTGGCATTGGATATCTCAGAGTCTATGTAGAATGTTGATGAGTAGAGTTTTGAATTGGCATTTGATGGTTGTAGCCCGACGTTAGCAGCCATTCCAATACTGGGCTGCTTAGGATATACATTTAAGACAATATACTCTAGACAATATATATACAATAAGACAGTAAACTCTGCTGAATTATTTTGATTGGAAAAAGGCTTTCATGCCAATCATGAGACATTACTTTGGAATGAACATACAGAGAGAAGGAGATAGTTCAGACGGCTATTAAGTGTATGAAGGGGTTGATAACATCCTGTAATAATGGAAGTCAATTTGAAGAAACACTAAGAGACCAATGTACGCTTCATTGGAGTAGCCCTAAAGTGAGATAGAAAAAAGACTAACCAATGACTTTGATCCTAAATGATGCTAAATGGATAGGCCATACAATGAAATGTGCACATTGAGTAGAAAACAAAGGTACACAATAAGGAAAAGACTCTGGGCCTCATCACGAGTTGGGCAGTAACACCAGCGGTATTGCTGCTGGTGCTATTAACCCTACCGCCAACCCCCCCGGCGCTATTAGCGCCGGATCACGGGTTTGGCGGAACGGTTAGTGCCCATTCCCCATTGGGCCCATTCGAGAATTCCTCATTCCCCATTGGGCCCAATGGGGAAAATGTTCGCTATTACCGCCGGAGGATTTCCCACTGGTGGTAATAGCACCAAAAATCAGCAATTTTGCCACGTATTTCCCCCCAGCTCAGAGCTGTGGGGAAATCCGCCAAGGCCATGATCTGGCGGACCCTTAAATGCAGCGGTAATAGTGCTACCGCCGCATTGAAGGGTTACCACCAGACTCGTTATGAGGCCCTCTGTGTTGTTGCTGCACCTGACGAACATGTAAAAGGAAGGGACACATGGAAAAATGTTGTAAATCAGTGGAGAAGGGATACAAATTGTCTAGAAATGTGGGTACAAGAAATACTGAAATAGTACTAATGATACAGGATGAGAACATGAACTAAAAAGAGATGCCTGGCGGAGATAATATTAAATTAAATAAGCGTTAATATGTTAACGAATGTGTTTGCAAAACATTCTTCGATCCTAGATAATGTATTTTTGAAAATGACTCATAGATAAAATAAGTTTGTGTTGTGGTGTTTCACATTGTACATTTTGTGGGATTTTAAATAAATTGAAAGTACGGTTTGTCATTACCATAGAAGTTCGAAGATATACTAAACTAAGCAGGTAGGGTACACATTGTTTTTAGGTTGGGCACATCAAGGTTATTCAAAATCAAACTGGACACGAATTCTTGGAACATGTGCTCTGTGAAGATAAGTATGATACAGGAAAGGGAACAGGCAATGTATCAAGATGCAGAAGTGCTCGCATGACGGTATTAGGGCAACATTAAGGGCTTTGTTACAAGTTTGGCAGTGTGGAAAAAGTGGCAGTAATTGCTTTACAGACACTTTTTGGGGGAGCAACAGACTTAATGCCATTTTTACTGCACCGCCATATTCTGAATTTGACGTTGAAGTAGAGGATTCACCCACAGCATCATGCTCGAGGTAAACACTCCACTTTAACACCAACACATAGTGTAATTACCACCTCGTGGTGACTGCTCACAATGGGGGTCATTACGAGTTGGGCGGTAAGGGTTAACGGTCACTGGTAATGACCAGCCGTTCTCTGGGGGTCCCGTTAAGGGACATTGGAGCTAATAACAGGCCCGCAATTATTAGCGCCTTCCCCATTCCCATTGAGCCCTATAGGGGCTCAATGGGATTGGGGAATGGTCGGGTGAATAGGGACTTACCGGGTCTGCATAGGTCGTAATGTGTCGGTAAATCCCCATTCGGCCAGACCAGACCCGGACCCGGGTTCGGAGGCAGCCATGGCGCTAATAGCACCATTGCTACCTCCAAACTCGTAATGACCCTCAATAATTCCACCAAAATCTCTATACAGTGTTAGAGACTCAAAAAATTGGGATTTACAACTCCACCCTCCCACCACTAGTAATCCTGTGGTGTGAACACGGAGCTGAATAGTGGTAACAATAAACGAGTGTGGTGGTAATTCAAACGATTTATCGTCAGATTTCCAGAAAACTGGTTATGAGGCAGCATATTTCTTGTATGTAAATAATGTAATCGTAACATCAGAAAAAGGAAAAAGTAGTGCCTCTGGTCTTGCGTACCATGTCACTGGGTGTGGCCATGGAAATGGCTTGGGGATGATGCTACAAACGTGGCCCCTACCAGGCACAGCTCATGATCCCACACATGACCTCACAAATGCCAAATAACACAGGGGCTCATTACAAGTATGACAGTGCTGGAAAAAAGTGGTGGTGACGGAATTACTGCCACTTTTCCTGCATCGCCATTCTAAGAGTATGGCTCTGGACTGGGGGGATTTACCTCGAGCCTGATGCTGGAGGTAAATCCTCCCACTGTCTATGGAAAAAGCGGCAGAATTACCGGTAATTCCGTCATAAAAGACCTATAAAGTCCAATGGACTCTGGAAAAGTTGGGAATTACTCTGCCACCACTACTTGTAATTCAGCAGTAATTCCGCCAGACTAAGTAGTGGTAACAGTGATTCTGTTGGGCGGTATTCCAGCAGATTTACCACCGGAATCCCGTCCAACTGGTAATGAGGCCCATAGTTCCTACAGGACATAAGGAATAAAAAAGAGTATTCCCCAGACCGGTAATGCTCACTTTTATTTTAATTTAAGGGTGTACACAAAACAAGACCAGATATACAGCAAGAATTATTTTGAAGGGTCAATTATCCCTGTCAATGAGCACAATCTGAGAAGCCACAACCAATGCATGGCGATAGTAAAGTTATGGTTACTTTAGGAACTATGTTTTGCAAATTCCTGGTGTTTTCTATTTTTGGGCTATAGCCATTATGCACCTTTAATCATTCAGAGCAGAGTGGTGGCATTGCCATGGAACACCTTCAAAAACCTTAGACATGGAATTGAGGAGGTTATAAGAGTAGAACATCAGTTCTATGTGGATCCCTTACTGGAGAACTGACCCCATCCCCCTCCTTCTTGCTCCATTGTCACATGGACAATATAAGTAGAATGGATTTAGGGTGAATCTGATCCCATTGTCCTTAAGGAATCACCTCCAGTATTGAATTCCAGAACAGGCCCATTAGAGATTCAACCACGCTCATAACACACTGCAGCCAAACCCACTGATCTGCAACCAGTAGCACTCCATTTTACTTTTTAAACGCAGGGAGACTTAGATTGTTTACTTATAAATATGGGGTCAGATTCTCAAGCTTTTTTGGTGCAAGGTACGAGATGCACAAGTGCATCTCCTCATTTGTGCCAAAAAAGGGACATCCCAAGTCTCAAAGGACATCTGCATGAGTGCACCTAAAAAGAGTTTTAGCGTCTGATTCTCAAAGATTTGCACTGGAGCCAACGAGGAAAGGCCTGTGAGCATGCCAGATTTCCAACGCTTCCTCATGCTTGATTCACAAATCCAGAAACTGGAGCAAACCTAAGGTCTGTTGGTCAGGAACATGTTATAGGTAAACATATCTATGGGGTGATGAGTGACTTGGTAAAAAAACCCTCTTTATTCCTTAAAATACAAATATAACTTCAAATATTTGGCAGGGCACTGTTGGCCAGACTTCAGGATTGGGTCAACACCAAACTTAGTCTTGTTGATAGCCAACTGGGTCTTCAGGAGGGAGTGGGCACGAAAGAGCAGGCCCTAAACTTGCACTTGATTGTATCTGAGTACATTTATCTGCAAAAGGAGGCCATTTATATGGCATTCCTGTACCGGACTGAGCACTGCATTTGACAAAGCCAATGGAGTGCAACTATGGCAGCGCCTCGGGAAAATGAATTGCCTAGCTGACCTCATTTATAAACTTTTCCTTCTTCACACAACCAATTCAACATGCAGTCATTCTGGGTCTGATGGACATTGTGCATTGCGTGGACACTGGGGTGGATGAGGGGGCGGGGGTGTTTGCGCCATTGCTCTTTTCTCCTTACAATAATGGTCTCGTTGCTTGCTTAAACATCCGCAACGCTGATGTCCCCCACTTTGGTCCATGACATATTCCTGTCCTGTCATACGCAGATTAGACCGTGCTGTTGGGCAGGCCTATACGCTCCCTTTCGAAATTGTTGATTGCTTACAATAGTTTCATGAGGGGCTTAGATTTTCTGACCAACGTTTCCAAATCGGCAGTTCTAGTTTACAAACCAGAGGGCATCTCTAAAAAGGCTACATCGCTGTCCAGTCTGATAGATGGAAAAAAGTTGCAAATTGTGGTCTCATTCCATCATTTGGGGATCTCATTTTCTGTGTGCTTTAATGGAAATGCAAACATCACAAAACAAACCTCCGGGAAGTAGCAGAATATTGGGGGAATAAAGTGATTTGCCAAATCCTATAAAGCCCAACCAACACAGATGACGCTGCCTGTCTATAGAGGTAAACCTATGGTAGTTGCCAGTCTATGGGGTTTGGCAATATATCAGCCCTAATACGTGTTTTTACCTCAGCCAATACCTAACTATGCAGTCCTGCAGTCCACAATGAGTTGGAGTCACCATTCCTAGAAGACACTTTAAGATTGTAACCAGTTAGGCTCTGGCTAAGGGCCTGGCCAACTGACAAGGAGATATTGACTGAACAATGTTTGAGCCGCCTTATGGGTAGTTCAAGAAACATGTTGGGAATTCCTTGGATGGCTTTCATACTGAGATCACAGCAGGAAGGGAACTTTGTCTTTTACTTCTTTAACGCTTAGGGACACATCAGAAATAATGGTTGGCACAAATTCTGGCTGTTTTACACTTAAGGCGTAACCTGGATCCAGAATGTTTTGAGACTATCAAACCTGCCAACAGGGCTCACATAGCCTTGGTTGATGGACAGATGCCTGGTTTTGTGATATGGCCCAAAACAAGGTATTACTAGAGCGGGGATGCCATCTGGCTTAGAGGGACTGCTACCAAGTGGACAGGAAATACAACTAATAAAAAAACCTGTAGGCTCGTAATGCAGCAAATGAATATTTGTTACATTTTCTCGTCCTTTGTCCTGCCTACGTGAAACACTGTCAACACTTCTTAAGCCAGTCACTCAAACGTTGATACTTTAGGCAATGTAAACTGGCTTTTGTTTTCGTGTTAAAGACTAAAACACCACCTATAGCCACTCATAGCATATACATTGTTGAGTTTCCATACATCCCTATTGAGAATTAGCGAGCCTATGCTAAAAGAGGCATAACTTAACTGGCATCTCTGCGACATTGCTGTGTTAGCTGCTAGCATCTCTGTTACTGAAACATTGGGCCTCATTACGACCCTGGCGGTAAGGCAACAACGGCGTCGGTAGTGCTGCCGGCGCCATTGTTGCCTCACCGCCTCATTACGAGTTCTGTTCGCAGGGCCGCCCTGTACGCCTGGTGAGACCAGACGTGCAGAGCGGCACCCGCTAGCAGAACAGGATGCTAACAACGGTACCGTCATTAAAGGTACCGTTGTTAGCATCCCTATGGGGGCTCAAATGGGAATGGGGATGTACCGGGTCGGGGTTCCGCGAATGGGAATTACCGGGCCCGCAAAGGTCAGAATGGCCCGGTAATTCCCATTTTTCGGGATCCGGACCCGGACTTAAGTTTGGGGGTAGCCATGCCGCTACAAATTGCATGGCTACCTTCAAACTCGTAATGAGGCCCATTGTGTTTAGGGGTTTCAACATGATTTTTTTCCTGGGGACATGTGTTTCATTTGTTGTGCGGTTATGGGTATTGTATTGTAAGTTTGATGGCATTTATTATCTGAAAAAACATTATGCTTGCTGACTGACCAAATATAACATGTATTATTTAGATTGTAGAAAACAGCCTCATGTGACTAATGTGAAAAAACCATCATCAACCTTACACCTTTACAAATCACGAAACATGTGTGCTTAAATGACTTCTTAGACATTCATTTCTCCCTACGCGATTCTATCCCTTCTTTCCTCCACATCAAAATATTTGTTTTTAACTTCAGGGCCCAGGTGTGAAGGGGTCCTGCTGCTTCAGGGCCACTTTTTGTCTCAGCTCTAAATTGATTCAGCAGCGTCATTCCCTGAAATGCAAATGGAAATTATGTTATTTTTAATAAACTATAGTCACAAATTAGTGGCATTGCAATGCGTGCCACAGCACGTTATGTGGGTACACTATACTTTGAGCAACGTGAAAACAATGTTATCAGTGTTTGCATGATGTTTCCCCGATGTGTTGGCATCATCACATGAGCACCTCAGATGCATGTCACCCGCAATGGCAGTGACCACGTGGTTAGGGAGCTATGCTTGTGAGCCAGTCACTGTGCCAGGGATTTTCAGAGTCAAATAACTAAGGTATATCTCCTATAGTTACACTATTGAGTGTTTCAGACACGATTTTACATATATAAATTCAAATCAGGTGTTTGTTTACTGTGTTATATTTTTCTGTTTCTAGATGGCCTATAAGTGTTCAACCGGGACATATTGTGAAGATCTGGGCTATGTAGGTAGTCCGTGCTCATGTAATTTAGTTATGCTAAGTCCCTTTTTATTGCCAACACAGGGTGTAGGTACAGGAAACCCAGTACAATTGGAAACATTCACCATACACCCTTAGAACTGTCATCTGTCTTACGCTGTAATACTGGGGTCCCCCCATACGTCCGGCACTTTGAGTAAGTTAAACTCAGGGTGCATTGACCTACCACTGATAGATGTTTTTGATGTTTTGTGGCTAATCCCTACGAACGTAAGGGTTTAATCTTGTTTTCACACAGGTATCAATTCTTTCAATGCTGAAATAACCAATTCACCCGCTCTGCAAATATAGCACAGATCAACACAATTATGGTGAGCACTGATACACTCTAATTTGGCCCTTTTTGAGGTGGAATAATGGAGTAAAATCCATATGTCCTACATAATTTTATTTGATCCGGCTGAAGGCATACAAATGCTTTCTTATATGCCGAAACGTTTATCTAACAGTGCTTTAACCACAATTTCTTTTTTATATTATGTGTATAGATATGTAATTTGTTTCATCATTCAGTTTGAATATGAATTCTCTCCGTAAACGTTTTTGGTTTAGATTAGTATGGATGTTATCTACTATAGGTAGGTTATTGGTCCGTTAAATATTTATATGGTTATTTATATGGTTGCAATTGAACACATTGTTTTGCTGAAATGTATCTTTGTGAGTTGGCAGTCAAATAATGTGTTATGCTTGGGGGATGTAAAGTAAGTAAATGTTATGCAGTTTATCAGTATAGAAATCATCTAATAGTGAGCTGTTTGCTAAGGAACTGATTAATCTTTGATAAAATATTTTTGTATATTTAATTCAGGAAGGGTCACTCTTTAATTCTCTTTTGATATCGGGCCCAAGCGTTTGTCCGGATGTTTGGGTCTCCTCTTTTGTTTTTCTTTATCTGTGCAGGAATACATTGTGACATGGAATAGGATTATAAACAACATTTTCATCATCTGTCTATCTCTTTGATGCACTTGAACAAACCTTTGTGAATCATATCTGCACCGGAGCATCTCAAATATTTTCCAGGTATGTCCAGATTTGCTCCCATTTCAGCTTTAAGAATTTGATATCAGGCATCAGGAGCACATCTCAGATGCTCACAGGCCTCTCCTAGTATGCCCAATGGAAGATCTATGAGAATCAAACCCTAAAGTTACAGCATTATTCATGAACTAGTTATAGAGTCATATTTTGTCATGACGCTGAGCAGGATTAAACTTCACACAGACATAGATATATGAATTTCAGTAAACATGTATTCAGAGCAGCTATAATACGGTCCCAAACAAGCCAGAAGGAATGACCCACAACCAGTGTCCAGGTCACTTGATGTTTCCTCATTCAACTATGAAGTATAATCAATGGGTTGGTTTCTCTCCAGTCACGTAAACATTATACCAACATATAAGGATGGATTCTCCTTACTTAGGCACCAAGTCCCTAGTCAATGGGGGTTATTATGAGTTTGGCGATATCTTGCTGGTAATTCCAGTGGGATACCGGCAAACTGACTCTACCATTTCTGCCGTTTGGTATCCCGATATTACCAGGATATTCCAGGTGATGGAAATACCGGTAAATACCCATTCCATGGAGTCCCATAGTACTCCATGGAGGGAATTGCTGCAATTACAGGCACCGGTAATACCGGTGCCAGTAATTGCAGCATTATTTTGCTGGTGGGGCCTGAATTACCAGTAGATCAGGGCTGCATGTAAATCAGTGTCCCCACCAGCAAACTTGTGCTTTGCCAGTCCGGTAAAATTGCTAGTGCCGGAATTACCCGCAATTTTACTGGACTGGCAAAACTATAATGAGACCCAATATGAGTTTCATATTTCATAACCTTCCTTCTGTGGATCCTTCACAGTGAAAGCTAGGGACCACGCAACAGGCACTGAAATTCATAGCTAGCGGCAGCGCCCGGTCTCTATGGCTATCACACGTTTACTCCAAGGATCTGGGAGGAGAGTTCATCACAAAGCACCCGAAAGAGGTCCTTGCTGCCATGTATAACTGGTTATTTTAAATGATATGTCAAAACGGTGTACTTCTGGTTCTTGTAGGACTGCTCTCAAGATACCTTTACAGTTTATCATTTTTTTGGTGAACCCTAAGTAAAAAAACAAAACGTACTCACTCCACTACATACATTATGTGATTTCAGCAATTCCAACCGATTACTTTCTTTTTCATTCTGTGTGCATTTGCAGGGGCACACGTCATCTACTGTTCTGACCATTCATGGCGGCATGCTAATTAGATGTGCATTTGTCGATATCATGGCACTGTGTTCTCTTGCACCGACTTTAGATACGATTACAGAAAAAAATATTATTTTAAATCCATGCTGATTCCATAAATGTACAGTTTGAAAGTTGCAAGTATGGCCACTTTGTTTGAAAAGCTGCTTTCTCTAGAGATGCCCTCGAGCAAACAGGAAGGTGCAACCATGAAATGACATAGTATCACTTAAGGGGTGTTCAGTCAAAGAAATGGCCTCATAATAAACTATGATAATTATGCTATTTGGTACTGGGCTTTCAAGCATTCATACAGTATGTTAATTAAGACCATCTTTGCTCAATTATTATCACATTTTGGCGAGCTAGTCAAACATTTTACACATCAAGAGATTGTTGACTGTGTAGATAATTGTTCAGCAAGATCATTTTATTCTAATCCAAGTGTGAATTCGAATCCAGCCTTTTTCCCAAATTATTCCACAAAATACAAACTTGAACTTAACCGTTGAATATTAGGAATGAATTGATTAAGCATCAATATTTATCCACAGGAAAAAAGTTTGCTTTTATATCAGTCTCTGTAAATACCTGACTCCAGGCCTTGAGCTAAAAAAAATATTGAGGTCTTGGTAGACTGAGGTCTTACTTTTCAATCCCAAATGTTCACTGTTAGCTGGTCTAGTTTTAATGAACACCGACTGCTCAGAAGAAGAGTGTGCCACTCTCTCTGATAAAGTCACTATACCGGATAGTTTCATCTCCTCATTAATTGATTACTGTAATTCACGGTACTGCAGTTTACCAAACACATGTTCTATCTAAACTACACTGCATACAGAATGTGGCAACTCACATTATATGAAAGGTCAAATCCTATGATCTTCTAACCCTTGGATCGCTGCATGGGCCATGCATCTAATATTGATCCCCGCACACATCTTTGAGCTGCATTCAGGCGGTCCTTGTTAGATGTCCGCCCATCTAGCGTGCACGTTTCCGCCTACATTTCAGGTCGGTGGCAGACTAATGAGATGAATTCTTCAGCGAGAACTTCTGGTAGTGGTGCTGAGCATTATACGTCCAGGCTGCTGTTCCATTAAATTCTCTAGCCATCGATGTCCAGATGTTGTAAAATCATTTAGTACCTTATGTTGGTTAGAACTTTCCAGCATTAGAAAAAGTCTGGACGCTTGTTGATTGATTATTAATATGATGAATTTTCAGCAAACACTGCACCTAACAGTAATACAGATAAATAGAAAGAAAACATAGTCATGTTGAATTTCTTGCTGTTTCTAATTATTTAGAGTTTCTTTGATGGAAGAAGTTAATTTCACTATAAATACAATTTATCCAATAGAGAAATACAAGTGATTTATTCCTTTTGATTAACACATAAAAAATGAGCTTACAAATCTAACACATTATTTCCCAATATTTGTATTTGAGTCTTTCTGCAGTTCATTTGTTCATTTTCTGTTGTTAGTGAATATGCAGAGACCTGCATTTTCATTTGAACCATGTAATTTTTTTGGTCACTTGGCTCTGCATTTACATGTGTCTGTTGTGCCATAAAGGGTGCTGTCACAATCAAGGGTTAACACTAAGAGATGACTCAAAACATGCATTAAATACATTGATGGTGAACAGAGAGCTCCCCTCTGCCCCTCCCCAACAACTTGTGCATATCTCCCATGGTGTAGTCCACAACTGAGACTTTTCCTTAATGAAAAGGCAACATTTTTGTTTTGCCCAATCCAAGGCTTTTTTGAAGAATCCAGCAGGCCTGAAAAAAAGAAACACACTAAAAACTATATTTTGAGGAGGTGAAGGGTATGTCTGACTACAGGGTGGATGTGGGAGGATGAAAGAGGAGCGTTTGGTAACCTTGAGATCTCGAGAGCCAGATTGTGTTCTTCTTTTCTGAAGGAATTTTGCAAGATTATCGTGGGAATAAAAAACATGTCCTAAAAGATATTAGGAGAGAGGCTGTTTACCATCAGTGTGGATGTGGGGAAATTAAAAACGAGGAGGCGTAAATGTCTAAAGTTGGGGAAGCATGGAGAGATTTTTAATTGTATAGTGTTTTCGTGAGAACCAAAACAGGCTGGGTTCCCACAAGAATAATTCTCGTGGGAACAGAATCCCACACAGGGTTGTCCCGAGAATTTCTCATGGGCAAGTCTCACTGGAATGAAAGGGGGAAATAAAGAAAAATTATGCTAAATTCTTGTGGTAAATTTGCAGTATATTTGCAGTAAAATCTTGCAAGAACAAATGGAGGGTCACAAAAAAACTCTTTTTCAAAATGTATGCTAAAACAACAAATATTGCACATGGCATGATTCCCGTTTCTCATTATCGCAAAGCGGACACTTGCTGTTTGTTGCCAGGCAATGGTCATTGGCCGACAGACCAGGAATCAGAAAAAATCTCATTGTGCGTAGCTTAGAATCATACAGATAATATTGACTATGCCATCTATAGGGATGTGAAAAGAATACACTTTAGTACTACAGTTAAGAGATAGAGCAAAACAAAACTGTTGTAATTCAGTGAAAACTTTAACTGGGAGACAATTAAGTTTAAACAGTTCAACACATCAAAACCTTCGATGGTTTAAAGCAACAAAAGCATTGACATTGACATTTAGCAAGCTTTTAAAGATTTGCAACCTAAACTCTTTGCCTTTCTGTTGTGCAGCCCATGAGCACAATGATAGCATCACAGATTAGATCACCTATGCCATCCCTTATTACATCATCAATGAAACCACTTTCAGCTAGAGCAGACTGATGACATCATAGAGGGGAGCAACTTATATACCAATAACAATTATCTGCCACAGTAAACAAATCTCTTGATGTATTTCAGGACATATGACAAACATATTGTATAGGTGCATGTGTAGTGCATACTAACAGAAATGTAATATGCCTGTTGCCATGTTAGGGAGGTAATGTGGCCACTGGACCTAGCTGCAGGCAACACCCAGGGGCTAATTTTGGTGACAGGTGGGCCTGGGGTATGGCCAAAGTCCATGCTCTGGGCAGTGTGGCCAATAGCCATGGCCACAGGCCAGGCCAAGTGGCTGCTTTAGGTGGCCTAGCAGGTTCTAGGGCATGGCCTTTGTCCATGCCCCGGCCTGTGGCTGTCATCAGTGAGCTCCAATTTCCATCAATGCCATTGATTAGGCAAAATGTGATGTCACAGTTGATGTCATCAGTGATGTCATTAGTATGCTCATGGATGGTGGCATAGGGGACTCTTCTTTCCAAAACCTGTGAAGGTGAGCCATTAGTGGTTTCATGTGGAGTCAAACAAAGGGAACAAAGAAAACACAGGCTGGATCCTAAGAGTGGGTCAGCAGGTTCCTCAGAACATCCCTAAACTTGTGTGATCATCACCTTTCTTTACGCCTATAGGTTTATTTCTTTTATTGCATATTTATGAGCCACCTATACACAATGTGTTTCCAGGTGCCACAAGACAGCAAAAAGGTGGGGTGGGGGGCAAAGGGATTAAAAACAATAACGGTCCTACTAGGCCCTGGGATATTCTGATCTTGCAAGTGCAGCAGCAGAATTGCAGGGGCAGAGGGGAAAGGGAGTGGGTGGGGCAGGAGGGACCTGGGTTGGGCAAATGCTATGGGGAGAACAAGAGGGCAAGTGCCAGAGTGGAGGTCGGGGATCACCGACTAGTGTGGGGAAAGGGGAGTTGGACTGGACTCAGGGAGGGTGTACCAACCCTCCAGGCTGGTCAGGGAGGGGGGCCGGAACAGCAGTGCTAGGTTGGGCAGGTGCTGGGGCAGAGTAGACGAAGGGGGCCCACATGCCCTCTAAGTATCATAAGAGACCAAGACTCCAGTCAAAAGCAGAAAGACATGGGATTAGCACAGAAGGGTGAGAGGGAAGGAAGAAGAGAATAGCCGGGTATTGAGTCATTTACATTGGAGGTCCTGAGATGGCTGGATCTGGCACTTGGTCCTGTTGAGTAGGAATCCCATGTCTTCTAGTGTACTACAAATTATTTTCACATGCTGCACCAGGAGATCTGAGAAGGAGGCCTTGATCAACCAATCGTCCAGGTATGGCATCCAGGGGATATGGAGGAAAGCAAGAACCGGTCCCATTCAACCTCTTTAGGTCGATGGCGAGTCTGAATTTCCCCAATAATTTGGGGACAACAAAAGCAAGGTAGCAGTAGCTCCTGGATGGCTAGCCGCATTGATCCCTTATTGACATGTCCCCTGGGGACCAGGGTACGTATGGGCCTGGAGGGACTCAGTTTTGAGGAGAATTCAATTTCGTAGACCCAATGAACCAGCTTGTTACCCAGGCAGCTATGGAATGTTGGTACCGCTGGGCCCAGAACCATCTCAGGGATCCTCAGGCATCCTCCTATGGACCTGGCATCAGGATTCCAGCTTGTTTGGGGGTGACAAAGATGCTGTGTCTGCTATTTCTGCCCATTACTTATGCATCTGTAGGAAACGTGACCCAAGATTTGGGGACTTGTTGATCTTTCGTTGTCAAAAAAAGGTCTAAGTCTTGGATGCATTTTCCTCCTGAGTTTCCCAGTGTATTTATCCACTTTAAAAACACAATGGAATTCGTGAATAGCATCTGAACATCAAAAGGAATTTTCACAGTAATAGTCTTCTGATACGTGTCAAAATGCCAGTCTTTAATGTGCATGTGCCAGCAGCCCGCTATGGCAGATCCCATGGCCATTGCAGAGCCCTTAACACCATCATATGCTAGGACTAAAAATAATTCTACCTGAGTTATATCAGTTCATTCTTCAAATGCTTTATACAGGGCCCACCAAGTTCTGTCCCCGCCATGTAAGAGGAGTATGTAGCACTCCTGAGTGCCAAGTGTGCAACTCCATAGGCCTTCTTCACTGCCCCATCCAAATTTGTGTCCATTGGGCCCTTGATGGCTTCCTCCGGGGCCAGCGAGGATCTCCCAACCAGGCTTGGGAGACTAGTATCCAGCTGAATATTCTGCGGCATAGACTTCTCCCCCCCTTCATCAAAAATCTAGGATCTGAAGTCTTATCTGGGTCTTTCCAGTCTTCTAGAATGTATTCATTAACTTCCTTGCGGAGGACAAGACCAGAACTCAAGGTGTGTTGGAACTGAGGGGATGGAGCTCTGGTGGCTGTGTCTGTAGTTGCTTGAGGGTCTGTTTCTGGAAAACCCATATATTTGGCGACCTGGATCAGTACCGTAGCCAGATGTTCTTTGTACTAGGACTTCCTCTTCTGGTCCTCACTTTCCGATGTGGGATGTTTAAACCCACTCATCCAAGCCCTACAACAGTACTGTGCGGTGCTGGCCGCAGAAACATCAGGATGGCCATTGGAAAGCATGCTGCTCGCTCAAAACCAGCCAAAAGTGTGCAGTGAAAATCTGACAGATAGGCCACCATCTTCCTTTGCCTCTGTCAGTGTTAATACAGGAGGTCACTGACTTAAACCACCATTGGGCTACACACACAGGAGCCTGGAACCACTTGGAAATAGCAATACTGATTGCCAAAAGCAACCCAGAGCTGTTTGGGAATCCGTTTTCTTGATGTCAAAAATTGCTAAAATCACGGCTCACAAAACCACTAAAAAGATCCCAACGCCTTGTTGGGGGGTCAACATCATTCTCCCGCAAGAATGTACATGAATCTGAGGTCCACAGAAGTGCATCTATATTTGAACAAAGTATATTTTGAGGATTGCTTACTGATAAGGCAGCTGTCAGAAATGGGTGCAATACGGGTGCTTGACACTGACCGGCGCTAGCAATCTAAATTCTGACAGGAGACCTGTATTTCTGAAGCTAAACTGTACCCGAGTTAGCTGAGACTTCAAAAGGCTGGCTGTCCCCAGGAAGCCTTCACACCTAGTCTTCCCAGCAACAGCACAGGAAATCACATGGTCATGTTAACCAGATGCAGAGTGGCACCCTCGTCTGCTGACCTCAGTCAAGACAATAGACTCTTTCAATTGAATAGAATATGCTGATTTGGGTGTGCCTGAGGAACAACTGCTCTGGGAGAAATAAGACATGTGACCATTCTGACTCACCAAGTTTCTGGGGGCGGGGACAGACCAATGGATGTACTGCAGTGGAGGAAAATGTATGTATTATTAAATTGCTTATAAAATATTGTATCAAGCTGACAGAAATGTACAATTTGGGGATTCTTAATATGAAAAATGCACCCACAATTTGAGACTAAGCTGGACGTTGTGGGATGTTCTGAGGCCAAGCCCCATAATTATTAATATTGTGGATGCAGTGTTTATGCTAGAAACGTAAGAACTTCCAGTAATATGCTCAAAGAGGGTGTGTACCTCCGTGTAAGATTTGATGCAAAATTAATATTGCGAAACCCATCAAAAGTGCAAAATGTTGTCATTTCTGAACCCAAGCTCGTAGAAACATGTGACTTGAACTGAACTGTACCTTAAGCACTCTGTCATGCAATTTAGGTAATATTAACAATTGGGGTACATTTTAAATATGTGTTTTATGAAAAAGAAGATATGCTGCATGGACACAAAGGGGAGTGTCCTTTCCTTGAGCCATAAAGATGACAACTGATGACTCATTCTGGCTCACTACTCCGTTCTCCAGTCAGGTCACAGAAAATCCTCTAATCTATCAGAATCCTTAGTGGGTTGGGCATAGAAAGTCAGCCTTCCCACCCACTTTCAAAAGACATAAAAAGAGACTGCTGGGACCCAGATAGACACACTCATTTTTCCACTACGCATTGATTCCTGCGCAGCACGCTGCCGGCCATATCCAGACAAAAACTCCAGACTCCTGAGGCTCCAGAACTTAGACTCCAGATAGACTCCAGAACCAAACTCTAGAACTAAACTCTAGAACCTTAAGCAGGGGCCAAACCCAAAAGCTGAACTCTTTTCAGGGTCCCCAGAATCCAGCAACCTAACCAAACTATTCAACAGCCGGGGCGAGCTGTTTGATTCTGGCTAGAACTCTGTGCCAGAACCATATCCAGACCCAGAAAGCAGAGCTGTACCCAGAACCCAGCAGACCCAGACCAGACCGCTGTGCAGTGCCGATAGCAGACCATAGGCCCCGCTGTGAGCAGAACCAGTGCCAGAGACTGTCCCGTGGCGAGAGAACCGCAGCCCCAACCTGACCAGATCTGTGACGAGGTCCAGTCCCTTCCAAAACTAGGAGTGAGTATCTAGAACTGTCCAGAACCTATCTCTTAGTTTAAAGTAATCTTATTCAAACCATTTCAACCTGTCCAGAACTGCATAGAAATCATGTGTCCATTCTGTGATTTCAAAGCTGCAAAAGTGTCATCTGTCATTCTGAAATCTTGACTTCATTTCTGAAAATCTACCTCCACAAAAACGTCTGTATCATTTGAACCATATGTCCTAGAAGAAGATTTAACTGTCATTTTAAAGCTAAGAACCTAAGCTTTCCAACAAACCCAAAGCGACCTTCTAACTCCTTATAGTTTTTCAGTAAAAGTGCCACGAATTGCAATTTGGCTCAATTTCACCACTTGTAAAAATAGCTGCTTCTTGCTTTCCACTGCTGAAATTCGTTTTCAACCTCATAATCACTCCTGAATCATTGCTAGTGTTGACCTGAACTAATTCAAAGTAGCCATCACCTACCCTGAATCTCCTATAGGGAATTAAAATCATTTTTAGCATATTTTTCTCTTCATTGCAATCACATTTGAAAGCATTTGGCCTGTGTTTTAAAATCATCCCTGTTTCTCTAAGCTTGCTCGGGGGAACGGGAACTGAACTGCTTTTGATTGTATTCCTGAAAACCTGTGTGTCCTCATTTCCATCTCTTCATATTGCATAGGGGGGAGTGAGTTGTCACAAGGGAAAAAGTGATCATATTATCTCTTGTTGAATCCATATCGAGTTTTATTTCTGTGCCTGCATTCTTTTCCATCTTGCATTTCCTTGAACCGTAAAAGTATTCTCTGCTACTTTATCCTTCCTATTCCAACTCCTTTCTGATTAAAGAGTTGTCGCTATTGTAATATTACCCAATACTGATCACTGTTCATATTCATAAGTGTGCTATCAAACATTAATTTATTCATAAAAGTGTGATATATATATATTGTTTATTTTTTCCAATAAACCTTTTAATTTGCAAAACAAACCTACTTCTTGTCTCAGTGAGGTCAGGGGGATTCAAAGAGAGGGGCGTTATATAAGGGTTTATCATCCAGATTTAAGAACTTGACATAAAAATATATAAATAAGGGCTTCCATTGGGCATCCCAGAATAGGCATTCACTTAGTTGGAGTGCTAGATTGAAGTCACTTACAGCGAAGACAAAGATTCATCAAAGTAACTAGTCGAGGATAAACATTAAGTAGAGAAGAAAGAGGGAGCAGCATGCCCATGCTTATGGCTGCCTATAATCCCTTCCTCCTTAATAGCTCTTTTGCATATTTTCCGGAGCCTTTCATCTGATATTCTGCCATGTCTTTCTTTCTAGATATCTTAGGTAATCCTGAGGAGGAAGACTATTTAAACTGTGGATGGTGCCTTTTCTCTGTGTGCTTGCCCACTCTGGCCACCTGCAAAACTGCAATCAGTGAGGAACACAGTCAATGGTCTTAATATCTCTTGTTAAATGGTAAAAGGTTGTAAGGCTATGCAGTGCTGTGCATGCTTTGCCATGGCAATTGACTCTCTCTCCCCAAACTCCTCACCTATGCCTAGAGCAGACCGATCCATGCCGGGTCGCTGCATACCGCTGTTGAATTCAACTGCCACCTGTCACTGAGATGGGTGCTGGGAGAATACTGCCAGCGTCTGCACTCCTGCATTGAGACACCCGCTCAAGCAGGATTCTCTCGCCCAGCAGGGATGCCAGGAGCCTGCTCTTGTGACAAGGATTCTCCACCCAAAAGACCCTACAGTACTGGACTTTATAGCAAGAATTAGAAGTTCAGCAGAAACACAAAGGGCCTGATTCATGGAAATGTGCGCAGAAATCCTGCAGGGACTGAACAACGAGAAGGACACTGTGCGTGCCTGCGTGCAGTATGAAAAATGCACACCCCGCGTATTCATGGAAATTACAGCGCAAACTAGCTGTAACCCAAGTCGCAGCTGGAACGCACACACACAAAGAATAAACAGCCAGAACAGCCACCTTTGCGCTGCCCCGGGTGCCAATACACGCTCCCTTCAAGCAGTGCATGGGGTGCCCCACAAGCAGGCCTGCATCTCAGGAACCATGCATGGGGGTTCCACATAACTGTATCGGGTACCCCAACAACATGCATATAAAAACAATTAATAACTCAGTCATTACTGGCAAAATGTGCATGCGAACCCCCGTAAACCGTTCCTGCACCCCGCTAAACTGCATACGTGCACCCCTAACTTAGATTGGAACCCCAGTCGAGTACACCCACCCCTATATCCGACATGCAACCCCACCTCCGTGCTGTGATTCCTATGCACAAGTGTACTTAGGCCTGCCTTCGGGTGGCGGATAGTATGAAGGACTTGTGTGAACATTTACCAGCCAAGAGGTTGTGCGATTGAATCCATGAATACGTCTCGTGCTGCACAATTGAGGACATGCGAGGGACTGCCTGCAGGCCGTCTCTGGGAACACCCACTTTTTCTTACGTTCTTCCCCATTTCTGGTGTTCCGCCCTGCTCCCAGCCCTCTTGTGAGCCGCGGACACGCTCTGCGAAGAGTATCGCGCAAGGCCCACAATGGCTCGCAGAGAGGTGCCGAGCCTGACCAAACTCCACGCAAGTCCAGGAAAAATATCACGCATTTGATTCCATTAATTGATAAACGCTGATGTGCATGCAAGTACCCTTTTTCCACGCAGAAAATTGCATGTATCGGGCCGAAAGCCACTACTGAAGCCAATGGTGGGGGGTCCAATATGGTTGAATAGATAGGAATGTTTTTTGTTTGCCACATTTTTCCTTATGATATAAATAAATAAACGAAAAGGAAATTAACATGTTAGAAGGTATCACATTTTGAAAGTACATAGGCTCTTTAGTTGATGGTCATTTTGAAAAAAGAAAAAATAATTTATTTTTTAGTCTATTGTTGTAATAATGTTATATGTGATGTTTTGTGTTGTGTATAAGTAATCCTGAAGATTAAAACATGGAGAAATGTTGTATTTGTAAAACAATAATCATGAAGAAATGAAATGATTGAAAATACAAATGTAAGCAAAATAAATAATATATATTTTATCCATACTGCCTGAGAAAGCATAACAGCATTGAAATGCCAATTCCTGCTTTGAAGCAATTGTGAAAATAGATTTATGTCACAAACAAACTTTGTGTTATATAAGGACCCCCCACCCAGCAGGGGAGATTCTGGTCATGGACCCTGGCACATATCTCCCCTGCCCTGGTAGGGCAGTATTACCTACATGCGGCATGCTGTTGCTGGGACCCTGCGCAAGGGAGGGAATTTGTTTACTGAATTGAGTGGTAGGAAGGGGTCTTATATGCCCCTGAGGGAGGAAGTGGGACTAACAGGAAAGAATCATGGAAATAGAAGAAGGGTTCCTGGTGGAGGGGTAAGGAGCTCACAATTAAGTAGTGGGACGAGGAAGAGGTAAGGTTATGTCACTTTTTACGAAAAGGCAGTCGACAGATGTATCTATACATGTCTTGTAATCTACAGTCATAACAGTTTTTGCCTGCAAGGTTATTAATATACTTAATATACGCTGTCCCGTTTGTTGTGTCTGCAAAAGACGTTTAGAAATAGCACTCATGTTTTTATATATAGTTTGTTACATTTTCAGTTAATAATATCAGTTAAATGGTAGAAATTAATGTTCTTATGGTTCTGTAGGATCTGACTGGCTGAGGCCAGTGACAGGCTGAAATCTCAACACCTTCAGTTTGAGCTAATTTAAATAAGAACGCAGGCAGCTCACAGAACGTCTTTCACATCGCGTCACGTCACTTTCATCAATCCCACATTTGAAATTATGACCTAAAAAAGGCATTTTATTAAATCTGAAATATCTAAATTTGTGTCTTGTACTGGTTAATTAAAACCTTAATCAAACAACAACAAATATACATGCAACAATACAATATCAATTCATCAAATCAGAACAATGAATTGACAAATTTCATTAACAGTAAAATACACACTTCAAATGTTCCCATACACATTATTAAACAAGAGTATATTCAAATTCCATACCGAAAACATTATTCATCAAGTTTTAAAAGTGATAAAAATGATACTGCTGCAATTACTACGGATATTGGGCGGTCATCCAAGATTCTAAGCAAATAAGAGGATTCATTTAAATAAGCCACATCTTGTATACATTTGGCAAATAACTGTTCCCTTTTTCCCTGGAGGGAGATACAATAAAAGAAGAGGTGCTTTAATGACTCAACATCCTTATAAAAGATCCTGCACAAAATATTCTGCCACATTCTCCTAGTGAAGTGAATCTCCCACATATGAATACAGTTTAATCTCACTCTTAAAAAGCTTCCTCATACGACCATCTGGACATTGAGAAATATAGAGAAGAAGAATACCACTCCTCTAATTCTCAAAACATAAGTCACCAATTATTTTAGAAGAACCTCTCCCATCACAGGTGTCACACCAGTCTGCATCAAATATTTTCTTCTTTGCAGCAACTGGATTTGTTATAAGGTCTAAACTCATACTCCATTTCGCCAGAATCTCAATGCATTTGCGATTAAAATTTGACAAGAACCCACACTGAAAATATTCCAACTCTACCACTATCAAGTAATAGAGAGAGTTTAATGACCCCATGATAATTTTTCTAAATAATAAAATAGCCTTCCACAATCTGATACATTTCATAGCGGTCAGTTGTAGCTCATTTCTTAAAATAATTATAGGAACACAATTAGGCAGATTTAAGGCTTTATGCCAAATTCTACCTTCCAATTTATAGAAGTCAAATGCTTCAGAAAAGGAACTGGTCTGTAGATCCTATACAAAAATGAGACTAAATGAGTCAATGTGAATCAACAGAATTTTCCAGCAATAATACGCATTTGAAATCCAAATTGAGTTCCTCTTTCGATAACGTGGCCACTCAAAGGTGCCCTTTGAGAAACCCTCATCAATGTAAAACCCAGGTACTTAATAGATTGCACGACAGATATAAATTACCCGCCAAAGAACAGGAAAATCTAGGAGATCTATCACCATCCTCATTAAAATGCAATATGCTGATCTTTGAAGGGTTCACCCCTAACCTATTCTGAACAGCGTATACATGGACGCAATTCAAACGTCATTGCAATCCTACTTGGGTTCTGCCCATAAAAAGGACATCATCGGCATAACAATGCCAAGGACATCTTTCTTTTCCAATCTTGGGGGCTATACATAAAATAGGATCCAAAAAATCACTACAATCTGATATGTATAAATTTAAGAGGCAGGGGACTAGAACGCATGCCTGCCTCAAACCCCTAGCATTCGGGATGACTTCAGAGACTGAGCCCTGCGAGTTAAGCCTAAACCCGATCTTGGTATTAGTATTTGTATTTATTTAATTTTATATAGCACCCAGACCCGGAGGTATCGCAGTGCTTGTACAAAGTAGGTGATTGCAGACAAAAACAGTTATGTGCAATTTTACCAAAGGTAAAATCAGAGTGGTAAATTTCACTGAAGTCAAAATACCGAAATTATACCAAATGCTTTTTTTTTATTTGGGGGACTCTTCCCCCCCCCCCCCCAAACACACTGTATTTCTATCCTTGCAACCCCAACCCAACCCCATCCCCACCAATTTTTAACCCATTACCCCAGTTCCATGTGTATATTTAATTAGCATTTTCGACATTTTTTCTGTATTTTGGATTTCGGTAAAACTTACCACTCTGATTTATTTTTGGTAAAATGACTGTGCACCACAGAAACAAGGTAGTGGGCATAGTACAGTACATGTTATGCATATTTGTTAAATTACCACGTTTTTAAGAGTTTTTTGTAGACAAACAAAGACGGTTAATTTTGGATGTGCTCAAGAAGGGTGTTCCACAGGGTGGGAGAGATGACACAGAAGCTAGAACCCCTAGCTCGCTTCAAGTTGAATCTGGGTGGATGTAAAGCACGGCTGGAAGATGAGTGGAATGAATGTGTACCAAGATGGATAAGAGAGGAGCCGGAAAGTTCCAACTTCTGAGTTTGTTAAAGAGACGAGATCTGTTTGCTATATCAAAATCCAGAGCCTAAGTCAGGTCAACACAAGCAGCATACAGAGGGTATGCACGCCCTTCTGCCAGCCCATTCTATTGGGATGTTTATCACCAGGCCGATTGCTTTAGTCTCATTCCCCTCCTGAACCCTGTCTGAAATCTAGAGAGACGGTTATGATATGATATGATAAGTCATTTATAATGCGTCTGTACACAAGTGCTTCTAGGTGTGTCAAGACAAGGAAGGGGGAGACAAAGGGGAATAAAACAAACAATATGACTAGGCTTTTTTGTCATTCAGATCGTGCAAGGCAAAGGGAGAGGAGAAGAGCTGCTGGGGTGAAATACGCAAGCTTAAGTAAGTAATTCATTTGAAACCATTTAATGTGTGTAACCAGCAACATTCACCTTGTGTTGCTCATCTCAAGACTCACCTACACTGTGTATTCAGCGGGCGGTGACTTGATAGCGGGATGTACCCCTCTCTTTTTTTTGTTTTCTGTATTGTAACCATAGGCTGTGTTTACACACCTACAGAATGAAAAAAACAATGCATATACAAATACAATTTTTCTTATTTGTAAGCCTGTTCTTTACAGATCTACTTGTTTTATCAGTGAGTTTTCACCTATGGAGTGAGAAAGATTACTCACTAATAGTCTATTCTGTAACTCATTAGTCAGACAATGTGAAGGCAATCCGCATGGTACAGAATGATGTAGACTCCAGTAACATTCATGTCATTCTAGCCAGTGGTGCCATCAAAGGATGTATTCCACCTGCAGAGGAAGAGACAAACACAGGGGCCTGTGTAACAAATCTAGTCTACTACCCTTGCTTGCTAATATTCAAAAATCAGAGTAAGGATACTCACAAATAATTACGTCACACCACCGTTCATGCTTCACACGATGGGGCAACGTAATTATTACAGAAGTAGATCTGTAAAAAACAGGCTTACAAATTAAAAAAATATTTGTATATGCATTGTTTTTTTTAAATTCTGTAGGTGTGTAAATACAGCCTATGGTTACACTACAATACAGAAAAACCAAAAAAGAGGGGGATACATCTCGCTATCAAGTCACCGTCCGCTGAATACACTGTGTAGGTGAGTCTTGAAATGCGCAACAAATGGTGAATGTTGCTGGTTCCACACTTTAAATGGTTTCAAATGAATTAAGATGACAGGTTATGAACTACAGACAGTAATTGGTGTATTTATAATATTTTATAGATTTAGAGGCTCACCCATCCTTTCAAGAGGCAACACACACTGGAAAGTCACACTCCGTCCTGATGAAGGTTGGCTAGAATATTGGGGCAAGGTGGTTTCCGCCCACAGTGGACTACAACCAAAACACGTGTCGACAGAAAAAAAAACCTGTAAAAGTACAGAGGGCCACATCTAAAACACACAAGAGTGTTGGACTTGATTTTTCAAAAAATTGGACTATGCGTTTGGGGAAAATGAATACCCATATTGAAATATGCTTAGTATGAAGATGGTATGTATGAGTTATAAATGAATAATGAATGATGGGAGAAGCTGTTTATAGGTTGAGCATTTTTTAGGATGTAAAGCATCCATTAGTAAACACTATTTGCTTGTTTTGTGTGAAATATACATCATATTTTGCCAAGATTTTGATAACTGAAGCAGAATCCTGTCATCCTTACTCTATCGATCCACATTTGGTTTTTGTTTATGTTTACTTACTTGTAGGACCATAGATTGACCAGGGACCCTTATATTTATTCGGCTCTAAGTAAGTACAGGAGGCAGGGGACTGTAGGGTTGCAGATACAGTCTGTAGTGTGCAGTGGGCTGGGAGGCTGTGCATGGGGCTACTGGTCATGAGGGTGCCTGGTCCCCATAAGCTCCAGAGGGTGGCCAGGTAACCAGTTAGTTGATAGCATCCAATCCTCAATCTCCTTTAAAAGTAAGGCCGAGAAGATTTTACTCTCTGCGTCCAGGACGGCAATCGGGCGGGAGCTGACTGGCGAAAGACGGTCTCCCATCTTGCAAATAGGGACTATAATTGATGTTTTCCAAGATTCAGGAATCACCCTATCAACCAAGATGCTGCCAAAAAGCAGAAACAAAATAGAAGTCCAAACTTCCAGGGCCAGTTTCATAATCCTATTGCAGAGCCCATTGGTCCCAGGGCCAGTGAGTCAGAGCTATATAGCAATTTTAAGACCCACAGGCCCATATAATTAGGCTCAAAATGCTCAAACGAGGCCTCCTTACAAAGCTTTGTAAAGTGAGCTGTCCACAAGGACTCTGCAAAAGGGTTAATCAATGATTCCACATTCAAAGAGCCCCAATTTGGCACCAAAGCCTAACAATTCCTGGCATCATGCTCAAGAACAGTTTCAAGCATGGCTTCACCTCCCCGTTGTGCTAACAGGAATCTATAGGCTTTTAGCTAGTTTGAGTAGTTTTTTTTTACATTCTTTATCAAATCACACTGGATGTTGGAACTGGTTTGCCTGGCTCTCATTGCTTTTAGCTCAGATCTCAATAGTTTCTTCCAACATTGTCCCTCACAACTACACCAGATGGTGTCCCGCCCCTGGAACAGATCCTTGTCACCTCCATAATAAAAGTAGGAAATAAATCAATCGAGAAGATAGACTGCTTAAGACAAAATGTCGTCGTATGCCAGAAGTGTACCATTTCTACATTGAACCTTTCCATAGGTCCAGGCCTCCACCTAATACAAATTTCCCTCAAATGAGGTAGCAAATCCCTACATGCAAGTCTAGTTGATGCATAAAGAATGCTATGCAATGTGTTGACTAGCATCCAATGATCACTAGCCGTATGCGCCATTATTTCAAAATGATCACATGTATGAAAAAGCTTCACAGATACAAAAATATAATCAATCCAAGCCACAGTGTTCTCTCTGTGCCAGGTGTGTCGGCTTGGTATATCATCTGATACTTGCCCATTGAGAATGATCAGACCCCAAATGGTGCACGTTTCAACCAGAGATGACCATACTCTTGCTGTTTTTTCCATGCATTCTGAGCCTCAGTCCACAGTTCTCTGGAGAAAGGCAGGCTGCATTCCAGTCCCCCACCAATATGATATCTCCCTCCGTCTCACTGCGGGCTTCATGTTTAAAAGATTTCAAAATCGTATTCAAATTTGCTATAAAAACATGAATGTCTGAATGAAGTGGGTGCCAATAGATATTAAGAAGTAAGACATGGAAGAAGGGAACATCATCTGGCAAAATAAATTCTACAAATACAAAATATGGGTTGGCACCACAGTGATTTGTACTGAAATGTAATTACTCTACTATTAGTAATTTAGAGTTGCTTTGTCCTAGAGCTCCCAGTCTGGAAAAGATCCTTTGGCATCCGGACCGCACAAACTAGCGAAACAGAAAAAGTAAGGTGACTACACCCTATTTAAGGCTGGTGCTCTCAGTAAGCCCTTGTCAGGGCTGCACAGGTAAATTGAGTGTTTTCAAAGTTTTTTCAAAGTAAAAAATGCAAAAAATCAGTAAGCAATTTCACGAGGGAAATGTTTAATTCACATTTCCAATTAAAATGTCTCATATTTAACTTTTATGTAATGAGGCAACCAGTAAATACGTAGGTCAGCGTATTTGTAAGTACATTTGTCAATGCATTTCCGTCTATGACCATCTTCAGGGCTGTACTCAAATCATATTCAATAATATTTCTTCCGTGCTCATGGCTACGTGTAAAAAATCTCATTGTGTCCAACGCTCCTGTTGTCCGCGTACTCGCGTTCTGGACCAAGGCGCATTCGCGGTGAAGCCATCGCCAAGCTAATGCCAGTTTGTTTCTATATGGATGTTAAAATTACCTTCTTATCCATATTTTGTCAGCCAGGATGGTATGGACTGGGGCGTAAATCATAATCCAAAGCCCTCAGAGTTTCGATCTCCTCAAGCAACATTACAAAACCATCCTTTGACGGGACCTTCAAAGCGACTATATCTGTTCTAAGATCATTAAAGAAATCCATAAGCTCTATGTCCTTAGATGTTATCAGACGAAGGCGAGGATTTCATAAAATAGAGCCAAAATATTCGAGCGATTAAGTGTCCTTCTGAACTATTATGAGGCCCTAGCACAAATTCTAGTACAAGAAAATGAGCTGCGAAATCTGAATCCAGAGTTATTGCCTTCCCTAAATTCACACTGCCATGACACAGACGTCCATCTCCCAAACAAGGTTTATTACACAGACCTCCCTCTCCTCAGTGAGACCCACAACCCACTGTTGAGAGTTGGGCCCTGAGATGTGACCGTCTTTTTCCCCTGTCTGTACACTAAATTCCCTTTTAAGGGCAGCCCTCTTCCCCATAAAAAGGGGGTTTTTAGTGTGCTGCAAAAGATATACGCGCAGTTCAGCAACCAAATGCTCTTCCGTACATCCCCAGGCTTGCTTGCAGGTGGGGGGAATCTCCTCCTCGGTACTCAGCATAGGGCTTTTCACTGGGATGGACTCAACAAGAACTTCTGATCTACCCACTAGGAGTACATCTCCATTTTAAAAGCGAATAATCGGCGCTCAAACCATTTCAGCCAATTTAATAACCGCATATTGGAGGTGGTGGCAGTGAATGCTGCCTCCTCCCCCCATTAGAGATCTTTGCTCTGACGTCAGCATTCAGTAGTAAAGCCTTCAGAGTAAGGTTTGTAGGAAGGGCGTGATTGTGATGGATAATGTAAACAAACTTGCACAAATGTGAAATTTACACTGAAAAATAATGGATGCGATTTTCTGCTGCGACAAGCATCCCACCCGAGGCATGAAGAGTTTGACACTGAGCAGAGACCCCGTCCCCCCTCCCACCGCTTCCTTTAGGAATTCAGACCAATTGCAGAATTTTCATTTAATCATCTGACTCGTGCTAACCAATCTGGTGGAGTCTTCCAAATTTCTATGCTTGACATTTGCTGACACGCTTAGGCAGCACACCGTAAATCTTTAGTCGGACCTTGCTATCCCTTTACAAAAGCTGTTTCACATTAAAACAGTAAACCATTTGCAAATCAGTATTTTAAACAATTTGAAGTCCAAAAAAATAATTCACCCCATATCGCCAATTCCCTCCCCTGTCGGCCCCAAGCCTTCCCAATGGGAGTTTCAGTTGTGCATGGTTGCCATCTCAGTTCAGGTGTGGCAAAGTGTGCGAAGCTGGGCATTGCCATTCTCTAAGGGGTCAGAAATGGACACCAAGGTGGTGTCCAGTTAAAGTACCTAAATGAAAACGATCGAATGCCAAAGGTGAGAGTGCATTCGACCGAAAACAAAAGGATCTAATTTTTTTAAACAAGGTATATTTATTTTTTTTGCTTTAGTTTAGCTAAAAAAAGGTGTTTTTACACCAAAAGAGAGGGGGGGGGGCTACAGGGGGGTACCCACCCTCAAAAAAACAAACAAAAAGAAAATAAAAAAAAATCGATCCTTTTTTCGGTCATATTGACTCGACCCTTTTGAGTCGATACTTTGACCTACAACCCACCAAGGTGAAGAGGTTTAATTCCAGTGTCTCCATGGGGGCGTTTTTGAAAGAGCAGTGGGATCTATTGGTTATATGGGGCTGACCCCAGTGAGGGGAGTGGTGTGTTGTGGAGAAGGATGAATATGGCTGCATGGCTGGGCCAGTCCAAAGGTAGGGGAAGTCATAAAGTGGCTGAACGGGTGGCAAACGTGTGTTGCCTTTCTTGTGGATTGATTCTGTGGCAAGTTGCTTGACGTGCATAATGCTGAGCCATTCAAGTAGAGCTTCTCTTGTTTCATTTGGTGGAATGACTCCGTTGTTTCGAGGTCTGTGATTTCTTGGAGAAATTCCTTGTTAGTTGGAGGCATTTAGTTGGCAGATCAGGTGGAAGTTAGCCATCTACCAATCTTCCTTTTGTTGGATGCTGCAGTTTATGGGGATGAGGACATTCACAATGTGTGTGGAGATGTGGCTGAGTTGTGCCTCTGTGATAAGGAGTGTGTCTAGGTTGTTGCTGAGGATGAAGTTAGAAATGGCTGCTGCATGTAGGTTTGCTTTGTGAACATTGATGAGGTTTTGTGTGTGTGCGTGTGTGTGCGTGTGTGTGGTTTGGAGGTGGAATGTTGGTGGTGAAGAGGGGGATGTGAGGGAGGTTTTGTGGATTGGAAGTGACTGGGAGCAGAGAATGAACTGAGTGTTTGCATTTGTGGGTGCCGTAGGCTTACCTTGGTTGTGGGACGAGGTGCAGCAACGCTTTCTAGGCTCTAACAGGACCAAACACGAGTTATCATGTTTTTGTTGTATCTGTCCTTCCCATCGGATTACTGGGAAAGAGACACCCTGAGATCAAAGATTTAAGAAGCAAAAGAAAGTCAGACAAAAAGAGCACTGAACAAATTGCAGTGATTAGGACATGGGCGGGCAGAGCTCATGTGGCCAGTGCCACTTGCACCAGCTGATCAACTGAAAATAACAAACCATTCCCAATGGATTGCATTAAAACGTCTGTAATCATGTACAAAATATAAAGTACAAAATGTGTGGTACACATTTGCATTCCCCAAATGTATGCCTGATTAAACACTGACCTAAAATAGGGTTCTAATGCACTGGAAAGAATGTATGTGCTGCTGTGTGTGTCATCTGGCCTAATCTGTTATGTGCTGAACTTCTTTTGCAATTAGTGAGAATTGTAATCATAACAGGGATTTTTTCATATATTTGCCGATAACCTTGGGTTGCACATGTTAGTATTCTAAGGCTCCCATTGTTCACAGAAAAGATAAGACAACACACCGACACCTTCAAACACTCCTCAGACATCCCACCTATACCATCACGAAACATATCAAGATGGGCTGAATTCAGGACAATTACTGTAGAAGACCTGAAAAAAGCTCTTGAAACCCTCAAACATACCGCCTAAAATACAATATCCTCTCCTCCATTGTTAAGGTAATCACATTTGAAGCACTCACACCACTTCTCAACATCATCGGCCATCTCTCCAAGATGCAATAAAATGTAAGCTATCATTCCCCTGCTGAAAAAACTCACACTCGACAAGGATGACCTGGTCAATTATCACCACATCATGCATCTACCCTTCCTTGGCAAAGGATTGAGAAGACCATTGCCATCCATTTGCATGGAAGGAACGATCAATCAGGTTTACAACCAGGAAGCAACACAGAGACCGCCACAATCCATGTTGTTGATGATGCTCTCTAGATCCGGAAATAAGTAGACCCATGCTCACTCACCCTACTCAACCTCTCTCTGAAGACTTCAATACCATTGATCATGAAGCCCTCCACAACATTTTTGCCATGTGCATGGGCTTCGATGGAAAAGTCCTGCAGCGGTTCACCTCCTATCTCAGAAGAAGAGATATTATCCAAATGGTCCTCCACTGATCCCAGCACAGCATAGTTACCTCATAGTTGCACCAAGCTGTATCCTGTCCCCTGTAATACATAACTACTACATGGAAACTCTGGGAAGGGTTCCTCGCCTACACCGGCATGAAGATGCAGCAATGCGCAGATGGCACACAGCTTTATCTAAAGATCACTTGAACCATTGACACCCATCAACTCAAGCACAATCTGTCCTTCATATGAGCCTGGATATCAAGCGATAACTGAAGCTCAAACTGACAAAGACCAAATTCATTAGCCTTGGCACCCTCTCCAAGCCTGCCCAAGTCCAGAATTGTCTGATTGACATGAAGCTTAACAGATTCATGTCTCAACACTCCCTCAGAAAAATAATTATTGCTTTGCCATCAGCTTTGATCTCTCTATCAAAGCACACATCACCAAGAAGTCCCAAGAAGCATGGTTTCACCTAGCACGTCCCTGCAAGGTCAAGCCTTTCATCCCTCCCCCAAGTTTACAAACAGTTTATTTATTGTTTGCTTGTTAGGCGCTTATACAATAAGAACATACTGTTTCAAAGCGCCCACAGGGCAGGGAGGGAAGGAGAGAGGGAAATACATTAAGCATTACAATATAATATTTAAGAGCATAGAGAGAGGGGGTGGACAAACCTACAATGCCTTGTGAGTAATTCAGAAAGTGCAGTGCAGAAAGGAAGAGGGAATAAGGGGTAAGTGCTGGGGAGTCCGAGCCCATGGGTGGACCATGGACGAAGTGCTAGAATGTTGAGTGCTAAAAGGCCTGGGCCAAGGGAGGTTAAGTGCAACTCTCCTGAGTGGAGGGTATGCAGATGTAAAGTGCTATGGAAAGACAGGAGCTGGGAGGAATTGGTGTGGGAGGTCAAGGCCCGACGATGCATAAGGGCCAAGTACACTGATTCAGGAACTGTGGGATTAGCAGAGGAGAGAAGGAGGGAAGGAGGAGGAAAAGAGGAAAGTCTTAAGGAGCTTCTGGAATTTGAGAAGAACCTGTTCAAGGCACAGGGGGAGGAGAAGGCTATTCCAGACGAGGAAGCCTATAGAGAAAAGTGAGCGACCCCCGCTCTCTGCTTAGCAAAATGCTTTACACACAAAGAGTTGGTGCCAAAGGAGTGAAGTTATCTAGGGGGAGAGTATTTAGAGAGATAAAGTTGAAGATCGTGTAGTCCCCGGCCCAGACAACCTTGTGGATGAGGCAGAGGGATTTGAATTCAATCAGTGCAGCAACCGGGAGCCAGTGAAGACTTCTTAGTGCAGGAGAGATGTGGTCCCTGGGCTTAGGGCCAAGGATAATGATAGTGGCCTATTCTGATTAAGATGGAGGGGTTGCACAGTGGAAGAAGGAAGGTTCAGGAGGAGGCTGTTACAGTAGTCAAGTCTAGAGAGAACAAGGGGTTGAGTAACAACGAGTCTCTGAGTGAAGTGAGTAAAGGTAGAATTCCTTTGAAAAGGAAGAGCTGATAGTTGGACTTCTTGGCAATGTCCTGAGTGTGAGGGAGGAAGACAAATGGAGGAGTTGAAGATGACTCCAATGTCTCTGGCTTCAGTTGAAGGCACAGGGGGAGAGCCCAAAGAGGAAGACCAGAGAGAAGGGAAGAAGGAGGGAGCAGGGGTTCCAATGGGAAGGGTCTCAGTTTTACAGGTGTTGAGGCAAAGATTGTTGGAGGTGCACCCAGACTGGATGGCAGAAAGGCAGTCAGGGATGATGGAGGGTGCAAGAGGGCCAGCAGGGAGTCTGAAGAAGAGCGAGCTGTGTGTCATCTGGGTGACCCTGATAGTTGGAGGAGAAAGAGGAAATGAGGCATGCAAGCAGATCAAGGTAGATGTTAAAAAGCCAGGGGGAGAGTATGGAGCCCTGAAGGACACCACAGGTGGAGATGGAGGTAGGTGAGGAGAAGGGGCACAGGATGACTTGGGAGGAGTGGTTAGTGAGGAAAGAGGACAGCCAATCCAGTGTCCTTTCTGAGATACCAAGTGTATCGTGGAGCTTTTGTGTGAGTTTGGTGTGGTTAACTGTGTCAAATGCAGTTTGTACCAGCCCTGGTCATCTCCCCATCCACAATTGCAAACACCCCCTACTTGCAGGAGTCCCAGGTGAAACCGTGGCCACTGTGAAAGTGGATGTATGTGAATATTTTGAAAACAAATATTTAGAAGATGAACATATCGAATTCTACATTTTCGTGTTCGAAATAAGAACCCAAAGCAAAATGGCCTTTATAGAGCCTGATCCCTCCACCCCCTTACTTATACTTATCTTTTGGCGGCACACTTTGCTGTGTGCCACCGAGTCCCTGCTCGCCAGTTCCCTTCACTTCCGTGGATGGGAACCAGGCTGCGGGGTCCTTTTTGTCTTTCCCCCTGAAAACTGTGTTGTTTTTGATGCAGAAGACACCCCCGCCACCCCTGATTCCATTATAGAGAACAAAGTTGTGGGGGACACCCCCGCAATCGCTGCTTACTTTGTTCAATAAAATGAACACTGAATGGTGGAAATGTTCAGCATTTTTGGCTGTACGTAATTTTGGTACAGCCGAAATCTGATCATTTCAACCCCTCGTTTTATTTTTAATGATATGTTTGTGAAATACTGCTTTGTAATACAAGTGCAAAGTCTGAACCAGCTGCAATGTACCTCCAAACAAAGAACTCGTGCTGCCCTATATAGTGTGTGAGGTTTGACTCCAAGAGAAAAGTGCAGTATTGTGTAATGCCAAAGAGGGCTATATAGGATAGCCCCCCTGCCAACGTATTCTGGACAGAGTAGCAAATTGTGTTGTTTCTAATACACAACGTTGAGTATTTGACGTGGGGAAATTCTATTTTGAATTCCAATGCAAAATGTGCTTGGGGTCCTTCCTTGTCATCTGGAATTATATTGGGGGCACAGTCTGTACCAAAGTCCTCTTCCCTAGCGATGAAGATAAAGATTACCAAGAAAGGAGCAAGGCCTTTCCCTCACCCATCATAGAGGAATATGGGTGTGATGTGCTGTCTGGAAAAGGCCTGCCTGCAGCTGAGTCCTCTAGAAACCGAGATCCTATTCACTGGAGGTTACAGCCATTCTAAGTGCTCTCTGGAAACCTTCCTGACTGGGAAGTGCATAACTGGACACGCCTTGCCTATTGAAATCCTGAACACGGTTCTCCGGGAAACAGATGTCAAGGAACAGTTCAGAGCACCATTGGCCAGCTTTGATATGCTTTCAAGCCAACTTGAATGCTTTGGAGTTGTTTTACGAGCCACTGCAAGTACTCAGAGCTGGCTTTGATAGATAGTGCTTTTTTCAATCCGATTCAAGCAGGTGCCAGCGACCTTGACTATTGCCTGCTTGCTGTCCCACCTTTTTTGAGCTGATTGCTACAAAACACAGACATCACATTGTTGGAACTTTTGAAGCTGATTAGACCACTTTGGGTCAACCACTTCTTTGTTCTTAACCCTATTTGAGCTAATCACCACTTCAGGACCAAATGGAATCACCAAACCATCTCAAACCAACTTGACTGTCTCAATGAACCTATTCGAATCTATTGCAAACAACTGACTCAACTGTCTCAACATTGATTTGACTCTTTCAAAAGCACCTAGAAGTCTGTCTTGGCAGTCTCAGGTCACAAGAACAAGCCTAAAAGTTATTTGTGGTAGTTCTGCCCCAATGCTATACCTTAAAGGGCCCTCTTGACATTTAAGAACTCACCAGTCACCTTTTAAGACATCTTCATTGCTGCTGAAAACAATGCCGCTCCCCTCCAGCGTTCAGACCCAGAGTGCCTCTGTCCCATTAACATCTGCCAATTCTGTGTCTTCTCTTACAGGGGTGGTATATAGTGTCATTGATTAGTCTATTTGTAGTTTTAGTTTAATAAAGAATCTCTTGTTTTTACAGAAACCTGGTTGGATATTCTTGTATTTTGGTAGCCCAAGACTATTGTTGTTTGCTAGCTCAGATCCTCTTGAAGAGTATAGCCTGCCTTTCACCCAATCTATCCCAAGGAGGTGGAGGAAGTGCACTATTAATGTTGTGATTGTTTCACCTTTATGATTGAGATCACTGCTGGTTTGGTAGAGTGGGGCCTAGTAGGAACTTCAATAACTTCTCATCCCTGTACTCCTGCAGAAAAGTAAGCATGTTGCACAGTGACAGGCCTGGTCTTGTGGCCCAATAACAGATGTGGAACTTGCAGAATCCAGCTGCTGGATGTGATGCATTGTCAGGCTCAGTGTTATCTGCATTGTCTCTGTGACTAACAATATATCCTCTGCCAGTTCGTCAACCCTCTGGCGCACCAACACATTTGGTGCACTACTTTGTGGTCTGTCCACATTGTCTGCTCATTCTACATTTAAATAACACCCTATCATCTCATTTTGAACAAGTTAATAGATACAGAACCCATGGTTAACGCCAATGGGACATTCCAAGATGGATCTTGCCAATTTAATTGTACTACATAGGCCCTTCTGAAATGTGCTGTTGGGGGACTGGGAATGAACATTGTTGAATTCAATAGATTTTACTATAAAGAAACATCTGTAGACAAAAGAGGTCAGGATAAATGTCCTGTGTTTTTTGAGGTACAAGGGATCTGAAGGTCTCTGCAGGTTCTACCCCTACATGGATAGAGGGAATTGTGAAATAGGGAATTATAAGCTGCCATCTCTGAACACAGTCACTTTATAAGACCGTAAGAGGAAATGGGGAAAGAGAGGGGTAAAAAGGGAGGGGAACTGATCCTCGCAGCCCTAGAACATTCAGATCAGGCAAGTATGAGAGAATGGGAAGCAGAGAAGTGCAAAGAGATGGACACAAGGGGAGATGCAAATAAAGTGCAAGATTGTACAGGACCACAAGTGCTGAAGGGCTCCAGCAGACAAGGCTCCAAAGCATGGTTTGAAAAAGGTGGCTGGTAAGACAGAGAATCCAGTCCAAGGGTGCAGGTGAGCTTCAGGAGGCCCCTGGAAGTTGGCCAGGTACAGGCAAGAGGCCAGTGCTATAGTAGTTGAAGAGGGAAAATGGAGACCAAATCCATGCCCCCGCACCCCAAGCGCCCCAGCGCACCCATGGGTGACAAATATGCTGAAACACACCCACTTCACCAACAGTGCAACTTCTATGCTACATTAGAATCAATGCTGCAATATCAGAATCTACAAACACAAAAATCCCTGTTTAAAGGCTTGCAAATGCCTATATGAATTAACATTGACATCATGACTGCCTGGTTGCTTGAAGGTGATAACGGAAGGACGAGTACCGAGCACAGCACCATTGTGCAAGATAGAGATACATTGCAAGAGAACAACAGAAGAAGACATCGGAATTCAAATAAGAGACATGGTGAAAGGAAGAGCCGGACTAAGATAGCGGTGCGCAACATGGTTCCAGCAGTAATAAAGGTGGCCACTCCCTGTGATCAGAGGAAGTACGTAGGGAAGTGAGTGTGGTGGAACACAGAAGGGGAACACTCCTATATGTACTGTTGATCAACAACAATGCAGAAAATTATGGACACTTCAAGGAATTGGCAAAGATATGCAGACCGGAAGGAGGTGAATGTTGCTTGGTGGTGTGGTCGACAAAGTCGACCAGAGGGGGGACTGAAGAGGGAAAATGGAGACCAAATCCATGCCCCCGCACCCCAAGCGCCCCAGCGCACCCATGGGTGACAAATATGCTGAAACACACCCACTTCACCAACAGTGCAACTTCTATGCTACATTAGAATCAATGCTGCAATATCAGAATCTACAAACACAAAAATCCCTGTTTAAAGGCTTACAAATGCCTATATGAATTAACATGGTCTAAATGCACAGTGTAAAGCTATGTTTCAGGAAAATTACAGCTAAGTTCATTTCACTCACTGAACACTGAACACTGGCTGCGGGAGCCTTATCAACATTCCTCGCAAAACAAGTCCGACCTGCCAAGGCCGCAAGTTCAAGATAAAATTGCTTTCTGCAGACAGACATTTTTAATTATCCACAAATGCGAACAAATCACGGCAACCCAGTGTGCTTTTTTTCTTTCTGGGAAAGAAAGACATTTTCTCAAGGACACGCACAACATTGAAACATAACTTGTAACAAGCCAGAGCCCAGGTGCGAACTGCTTGTTCAGCTAAAAAGTTATGGGAACAAAGTCACATTGCAACAAGATTAGAATTAGGTAATGGGGGCTGGCACAGCTAAATCAACCCACTGACGCAGGAGGTTAATATCCAATTATCAGGCTCTCTATAAGGGCTACATATGTAACCCACCACTCTGCAGCCAATAACAGGAGGAGATAGGTTTCTGGGAGCTGATCCAATTCTGTGAGGTCAGCCTGCAGTGTGATTATAAAACTTACTTGCAAGACAGCTCCGGGGGAGACGGCGCCTGAATTCGCGGTGTGCACGATGCTTTGTGTGTTTTTTTGCCTAGAAATAAATGCAGTTTGAAAACATGCTGCTGCCTGCTTGGCACTCTGTTGCATTTCTGGGGGCCATATGGGAGGTGTTGGGGCCTCCCATAGCTGGTGAGGGTATGGCTGCTGGCCCCCCACTGCCCTCGGGGTGGGGGGGGGATCCAGCTTCTCCCCGACAAGTTGGTGCCCTCTGTGAGGCTCATTGCTCATTGTAACATGAGTGAATGAGCTCTGCCTGTGCAAGCTCTGCGATGGACTGAGCTCCCTGCCGCCGACTCAAGGAAGCTGTGAGACCCTCGCCTGCACCTGAAGACCACCGGAAAAACGCGTAACCGGCTAAAGGCTTCGGGGGCCACTTGGAAATACCCCGCTTGAGGGCAGGTGAGAGCCCTGCAGGAGAAGGGGTCCGGTGAAGCGCATTGAGGGAGTGTCCAGCAGTGGTGCAACTGCCAGTGCAGCATAGGAAAATGTAAGTAAACCAGCAACATGGGCTCTGAGGGGGGGGAAATGTTTAAAGTAGAAATGTTAAAGTGTTTTTTTATTTTTATTTTTTATTTTTTTTTAGGGAGGGATTGTAAATTGGGTGGTGGGTGATTGTACATTGTCACAAAATTCAGCGCATTGGTAGTGATCGGCACGTGAATTGTAGTTGGGACTGGGGTGGTGGCAGTGGTCCCTTCTTGTGTTTTTGAGCATATTGGGTGGGGTAGTGACTCCCTACACATAGAACAGGAGTGCCGCGCTGATTGGTCTAGAACAGGAGTGCCGCGCTGATTGGTCTAGAACAGGAGTGCCGCGCTGATTGGTCTGGATGGTGATTTCATGTACGGGGTCTGGATTTCCTATGAATTGACGTTATAGATCAATGAGTAGATGAGGTTCCCTGCTAATTGAGCGTTTTAGTTCAGTGAGTGGATGATGTTTTCCCGCAGGAGGTAGCTAGATTGTTCCCGAGTGCGGAAGATAGTTGGCTGGTTAAGGTCCCCTGGTGAGGAGCGTATCATGCACTAGGCGACGCAGTGTGTGCAGTCCAATTATAAGAGTTTATTGTGGTTTACCTTGTTCCAGTTGAGACAGGAAGACAGCTGTGGGGATTGTGGGGTTTTATTTTGGGATTTTTTGTGGGGTTGGGAGAAATGGGTTATTGTTCTGTGTATGCACATTTGTCTTTTCATTTGCATTGTGTTTTTAGTTTGGTGACGTCACCTTCAGATTGATGCATAAGGACACAAAGTTTTGATGGTGAGGAGATAGTGGTGTGGTTTTGGATTTGGAGAATAGGTGACCAAGAGGCGGTGTGTGGAAGACACATGCGCAAGATTGTGGGGGTGTGCCGGAGAAGGCAATGGTTTGGTGAAGATGGATTGCACGTGGAGTGCACTGGCTAAGGTGCGGAGCCAAGAAGGCTCACAGAAGTTGAATATTGTTCAATTATCTTCTAACTTTTGCTCCCTGAACAGCGGACTATCGAAATTTTCGAATTGAATAGAGGTAAAATGTATCACACAATACAGAAATGACTCTCCTTCACTTGTTGTGTAGCACACAGCTTCCATGCTGAAATAAGTCAGTAAAACATAGTGTGCAAAGATTCAAAAGTACTGAAGGTAAATTAAAAAGACCATGGCTGCTCATAGGCGGCTTCTCCAGAAGCGTGCAGCAATCGCTAAGGACACACATACACAGCACTTACACGGGAATAGCTTTAAAAGCACATGGCTACAGTTGAACTGTGTGCACGAAGGAAAAGGAAAATGCGAGGGGTCAGCTGATGTTGAACAAACACGAGCAGAGGGAAGAGGGGACTCTCCCTTCTGAACCTCCGGGAGTGTAATATTTGATGACACAGGGGCAGAGAAAGGCAGATGAGGACAAGTAGGCACAAAATAAATCATTCAAGCATGCGATGGGAGGGGCAGTTAAAAACAGCTTCAACACACACGCACAAGAATCACAATAGCAGTGTCAACAATCACCACAATATGCACCGCCCATGTGGGGAGGATACATGGGGCAGGATGGGATCATTTCAGCAGACACCACAAGCACCAATGCAGGTACTGTCACCACTACATGTACAGACACAACAAATGACAGCACCACTACCCCAGGACTGACTAGAATAACAACACAGGGGCACTGCACAGCAGCCAGCACCCATACAGAACACTGACACAATAGCAATGGTACCGGTTACATGACTGGGTGGGGTCTTCCTGATGGGGAACAAATCTTTCAAAGGACATAGATTGACATTATACCGCTAATAGGACAGCCCAAGACAAACTTGATTTGACTCACTCTGCCACACACACTCATGCTCCGCTTCACCGACAGAGCGGGCGAGACGCGCGCCGACACACACACTCACGCACACTCAATAATGCAGAGGACAATTGCATAGGGGTGGTGATAGGTATCAAAACATTTTCTTTTCTGGGTGACAGTGGGGCGACTAGGCCATGCATTAGGGAAGAGACATTTGTGACATCATGAGCAATGTGGATATGACCACCTTATTAACAGAGAAATCCATAACTTGTTAAACACCAGGCATACACATGTTGAAAGTAAGGAAGATTGTTTAAGAATAATGGGGGTGCACGATACAGAGGGGGGTGCATAATGATAGCGCATCACAAGAGAGTACATTTAGCTACATTTTGAGCACACATCTTTCAGTGAGGAGACTGGGCTCATGAATACACGATTAACACAGAACAATTAAATGAGACACACAAGGTGGAAGAAGGTGCACTTGAGGGGGGAGGACTACATTTCATTGACAGTTCACCACAGGAGGAGAGAAATAGGGGTAAAGGGTGGATGATCCATGTTCCCAACAGAATTAATTTGGCGACAAAATAACAGTGCAAGTGGTACTGCCACTAGCGCTTTTGAAAATAACACTGGCACAAATGCATTAGCCAACACACATAGGGAAAGAGGTCATTGCTGCACGAACTGGAGCATAATGGTTGTATTAAAATTTGAAAGCAGATATTGGGGGGAGAAATTTATATTGTTTAAATGTAACAGTAATTAGAAATATATATTGTTTAAATGTAACAGTAATTACAGTAGTGGAGTAATAAAATACTAGACTAAATGAGTAATTAACAGAATAGGTAGGCTTTAAAAAGTGGACATGGGGTGGGATAGAGAGAATGGGAGTAAATTGGTAGCGGATTTCATTAGTACCAGCTTAAAGTGCCTGCAGTTCACTGCGAGGCACGCCCTGAGAAGTGTGAGAGGAGCCATAGAAAATAAATAAATAAATAAATAAATAAAGGCTTTAAAAACCCTGCGATTATTTTAACTAAGTAACATGGTGCACTTAATTTAGACACACAGCCACCCTATATGACAAATTTACCACCCTGATGTTTCCCTATTTAGCTTGTCAGTGCCTGATGCCCCACGGGACAAAGGCACGCACTATAAATAACTTACAACAAAAGCACAGTAAATACAAAGATCCAAAGGCCCATTTGTACACTAGCACCCAAATTGCATATATATGATCCAAGTGTGTAATGAGTATCTTCACATAAATTAAGTGCCTACCAATTTTCTGGGTACATTCCGAATTGTGTAATAATTTACAGTCAGACCGCCATTGAACGCCACCAGGTGGTGACAGGATGGTGCATAGGTGTACCATTGGCTCCTCCCACTAGGACACTGAATAGTGTGAGAGTAGTGCAGAGAGGTTAGGTCAAGAAATTGAAGAATATGTAAATTCTCAGGTCTCAAGCGCTTCCATTTCATTTCTCGCCAGATACAAAGGACCCAGGGCAGGCCTGAAGACAACGGACAACCAACACCCAATGGCTATGGACTACAGTGGGACATTTTCCCCTCCTGACAGACTTTGTCAGAAGTGTAAGGCGTCAAGCCCTACAAAGCGGTGGCCACCCTGGCAACGAGGGAGCAACGATCAACAGGGCCAACGCAAGAGATTTTCATGAACTGCAAAATAGCACGAACTCTCCCGAGTTAGGGAAACATGGCCATCCCATGGTCCAACGCACACTAGCAACTAGAATAGGGACTGACACACGCATTTCCAAAGTTTAATTGAGTTTCATATTACATTTTTTGCACCTACAGCTGTAACACTGTTTTGTTTCTTCTCTTTTCCCCGCACTTGCAGGTTGTTGCGTATGTATGCTGTTAGAAATGTGTAGGAAATTTCCTTAATGTTATCTTCCATTAGAAACTGTGAGGCCTATTGATTAAAACATTGTGTAGCATTCCCCACTCAATTGCCCACCCTATCAAGAACCTCAGACCACTTAGAGCATGTTTCCCTGAAGTATATTTCCTTGCTTCCATTGAATAAACAGCCCAAGATTTTCCCTACCCATATTGAGAAATTTTGAAAACACGAAATGTCCAGGGGGAGGTTTGATTTTGCCCTTAGTGATTGTTTAGTTCGCGGAGCTTGAGGTCACTAACATGTACTAACGTATTAACGCTTTTCTTGCGATTTTCAGGCGGGCAACTTTATCATCTCATCAGCTGCAAGGACCCAGCAGCGTAAGTGGTTATGGGCACGCAAATAAGGACTTTTACCTTCACGATGGGACTATTAATGATGAACGAAATTATGGGGGTGGTACTTTGAAAATTATTTGTAATAGTGAGCATTACCGCTGTATCCCCTGCTAACATTACCTAACCTAAGCAGGAAGAGTTACGGCGTCAGTGGGTAAGGAAAAGCTGCTGCTAAAGTAAGGAGAGTTAAAGGCAGACACAAGGGGAGTAAAACATACACATAGCACACATATCAGAAGTGACCAACAACATGCACACATGTACAAAATTGGTAGGGACACCACTGGAGAGAGCTGTCCTGACTGTTCTTTAACATATGCCGGAAGAGAATTGATTACAACAGAAATTACTACAGCAGAGCACGACGCCCATGTATGACAAGGTGCGAAGAAGATTGCAAGGGAAGACAGCAACATTGAGATTGAAAACAAAAAAAAAAAAAATAAATAATAAAAGAAGAAAGAAAACAAAAGGAGAGAAGAAAAATAAAATAATAAGAGACAAAAATATGATAAGTGCCTAACAGAGTGAGAGAAAAGAGCAAAGATGGTCACTGAAGAAGGACGTATACTGTTAAGGTACCAACGTTATGTTACCAGCACAACAGTGACAAGAAGTGGACAATAATGCTGGATGCAAGAAGGTTGAGAGAAGTTGCGAGATGAGAGCAGGAACATCACTGCTTATGGACTACTATTGAGCACATGCATCCAAAGATCAAGAGAAACTACCACTGAATTGGGGAGGAGAGTGTTCATTGGTGCGCATCAGCATGCCCTTGTTGGTGATGACCAAGGAAGATGTGGAGAGTGACACATTCACCTAGATGGAAAACAACGGAAGAAGAGAAACAGACAGAGAAGTAAAAAGAGGGGGGAATTACTTCTCGAGCGAGACAGAAGGATGAGTGGGTGCAGTACCAGCATACCAAAGAATGATCAGCAAAAAATGCATCTGAAAAGAGAAAGCAAAGAACTAGCTAGTGCTTGCATGGTGATGGATGACATCATGACTGCCTGGTTGCTTGAAGGTGATAACGGAAGGACGAGTACCGAGCACAGCACCATTGTGCAAGATAGAGATACATTGCAAGAGAACAACAGAAGAAGACATCGGAATTCAAATAAGAGACATGGTGAAAGGAAGAGCCGGACTAAGATAGCGGTGCGCAACATGGTTCCAGCAGTAATAAAGGTGGCCACTCCCTGTGATCAGAGGAAGTACGTAGGGAAGTGAGTGTGGTGGAACACAGAAGGGGAACACTCCTATATGTACTGTTGATCAACAACAATGCAGAAAATTATGGACACTTCAAGGAATTGGCAAAGATATGCAGACCGGAAGGAGGTGAATGTTGCTTGGTGGTGTGGTCGACAAAGTCGACCAGAGGGGGGACTGAAGAGGGAAAATGGAGACCAAATCCATGCCCCCGCACCCCAAGCGCCCCAGCGCACCCATGGGTGACAAATATGCTGAAACACACCCACTTCACCAACAGTGCAACTTCTATGCTACATTAGAATCAATGCTGCAATATCAGAATCTACAAACACAAACATCCCTGTTTAAAGGCTTGCAAATGCCTATATGAATTAACATGGTCTAAATGCACAGTGTAAAGCTATGTTTCAGGAAAATTACAGCTAAGTTCATTTCACTCACTGAACACTGAACACTGGCTGCGGGAGCCTTATCAACATTCCTCGCAAAACAAGTCCGACCTGCCAAGGCCGCAAGTTCAAGATAAAATTGCTTTCTGCAGACAGACATTTTTAATTATCCACAAATGCGAACAAATCACGGCAACCCAGTGTGCTTTTTTTCTTTCTGGGAAAGAAAGACATTTTCTCAAGGACACGCACAACATTGAAACATAACTTGTAACAAGCCAGAGCCCAGGTGCGAACTGCTTGTTCAGCTAAAAAGTTATGGGAACAAAGTCACATTGCAACAAGATTAGAATTAGGTAATGGGGGCTGGCACAGCTAAATCAACCCACTGACGCAGGAGGTTAATATCCAATTATCAGGCTCTCTATAAGGGCTACATATGTAACCCACCACTCTGCAGCCAATAACAGGAGGAGATAGGTTTCTGGGAGCTGATCCAATTCTGTGAGGTCAGCCTGCAGTGTGATTATAAAACTTACTTGCAAGACAGCTCCGGGGGAGACGGCGCCTGAATTCGCGGTGTGCACGATGCTTTGTGTGTTTTTTTGCCTAGAAATAAATGCAGTTTGAAAACATGCTGCTGCCTGCTTGGCACTCTGTTGCATTTCTGGGGGCCATATGGGAGGTGTTGGGGCCTCCCATAGCTGGTGAGGGTATGGCTGCTGGCCCCCCACTGCCCTGGGGGTGGGGGGGGGATCCAGCTTCTCCCCGACATAGTAATCCTAGTATAACAGCTTATTGGAAATCAGGTTAATAAAAAGCATAAACCACAAAATACAAAATACATTCAATTTGGTTCAGTATATTAAAATGACATTAAAAAACGTATGCAAAGTGGTTGACAAGTGGAGTACAGTCCGCAGTGGCACCGTTATTTTGGTTTCATTCAAGCGTTGTGGACGAAGCAGTTCACAAGAAGCTCCACCCCCCTTGGACTGCAAAACCTTGCACGGCCCACTAAGCAGCTGCAAAGGGATTGACCGGCAGTCTGTGGCTCGCAGTGTCCGCTGAACATTTTCACGACTGTTTAACAACAAGGTGAATAAACCGAGCCACAATTGCAATCTCGATTTCATTTGGCCCATTCAACCGTGCGCAAAACACTAATACTGCTGTTACATTATTAATGAAGGTTTCTAGGAACGCTACCACCTACAGAACGGAGGTGTTGTTGCACTGCCTCCCAGTCCCCTCTCCCCATCTGCAACATCATTGGGTACCACGCCACAGGCACCCGACAAGAGTAAAATATCTAGCTGCAAAAAGCAGGCGTTAAAGTGTGAATCAGGCGTTAAGGGTTAACGGCACCGATGGCGCCGTTAAACCCTTAACGCCTGACTTGTAATGGGGGCCTAAGTATGTCACCTGGCTTGTTCAGTACGTTAGATCCTAGCAGGAGCCAAGTCGCGATTCCTTCAGAAGACGAGGATGAGCTGGAAGACTTGAGCAGGGTCGACCGCAGCTCCCTCCCGTTTCAGGGAGTCAATTCAAGATCGCGGAATCCCCTGACATGACTTTTACATCTGTAGCTGCTTTGAACATTATGCTCCAATCATTTATTTGTTTGTTGGATACTGTGATGCACAAGGTCAGGGCTTACTCTGCCTCTCTGAACAAAATTCGTACCCTGTTCCTAGCATCAAGAACACAAGCCTCCAGATTCTCGAGCAACTCGTTTTCGTGCTGTGGTACAATGGAGATGGCTCAGGCACAAATACTAAAGCCCAACTCTATTCATAAGAGCCCTAAATCGCCTCATCCTGGTGACGAACAAGCTGTTATTATCATGGACCGTGAATCAACTTCTGCCGTAAAACCATGGACTTGGTTTCCAAAAGAAAAACAAAAAATATCAGAGGATATACCCGTCAGAGGAACTACAGATCAAGAAAACTATTGAGAACTTTATTTCGGCCCTCGAGTACTCACCCCAGACGTGGAAATCCTCAGAAACAGAAGGGGAGCAATGGCATTTTCACGCGGTAAATTTTCCAAGTGCTTATGTTATTGCCCGAATCCATCTAGATGCCGTGTGTTTCGATTGGGCACACTTGTGCTAGCTCATTTTTCTTCGTTGTGAGCTGGCACTCGTGTACTGTATTGCTACCTCGTTTTTCTTTGCGATGAGCCGGCCGTGTGCTGAATTGGTATATATGCACGGCCGGTTGAATTGAATATGAGAAGGGGGCATACAGCATTGCCTCATTGGGGCTAGCCCTTTGAATTCCTTTTGGACAGCTGCTGGTTACATCTGTTTAGATGCGGCTTTCATATAATTGATACTTCTCTTTTACTTGTTTTCCATTCGAGTTGTGGGCTTCCCCCTTTTGACACGTGACGGTCACTTAGCCCTGCAATTCTTGCTTACTTTGCTTACCTGTGCTTCTACTATGGCCCTGTTTACATGCACCTGCCTTTGTTTTTCCATTTAGAGGTGGTACCTGTGGCCGCACCTTTCCATTCCAGTTTGGGCACTTACTTCTTTGATCTATTTGAATGCATTCCAACTTTATGTACTTGCCATTTCAGACGGACATATGTTTGATCATCTGACTGATGGACACGCTTTCATCTGTTGTCTTTACAAGGTTAGTGTGTGTTTTTTTTTACAAATGCAGCCCTTGCGTGTTCTTTGTCAGTTACTCCGTAAAATTAGGTCAAAAATTGGGATAATGGTCGAAAGTCCCTTTTTTTTTGTTTTTTTGTCTCCACAGATGAATAACAATTGTTATCATCAGTGTATTTATGGACAGCCCGAAGGAAGTCACTACGTTATGCGCCCCCTACGGACCCATCAAGGTGAATTTGGTCCACTTGAGTTTGGTAGTCCTATAAATTGAATTGTTATGTCATTTGTGTGCCCTGATGAAGACACTATCATCTCTTTTCTTCTTTCTTTTTCAATCTTTTTTGTAGCGCGCTAAGTACTCGGAGTAGGCACTAAGCACTTTTTGACAATTCCTTTGCACTGACTATCACACACTGTTCTAGATATACAGTGGGTAATGAACTATATTTAGCAGTGTCCTATAGGCAGATTTTAGATCTTTTCTAGAATTTTCTTTGGATAATTTTATAAATTTATATACATTTTAAAACGTTATTGTGTGGATTAAATCCTTCTATTCTATTGTGATTTTTGCATAATTAATAAAATATGTGGATTCAATTGTTTACCTGACTGAGCCTCTTATCACCCCCACACCTACCTGAGTCAATTATTTATTGAATAATTGTTGTACTAATCCGTGTGACCTCCAATTTTGTTCTTGTGTTATTCCAAGTAGTACTCACCTATGTCTCATATCTTCAGCCCCGGATCCTGATATACCTAAACTGGTAACTAAATTGACCTTTATTATCAGAGGAGTAGACCGACCATTTACAGTGCATGAGGATACAGTCCGGCATCCAACGTCATGGAAACAATGGAAGGCAACTGCCCAAAATGCTCCTCACCCTGAATCAAGGCCAGAGACCACCACATCTATCAGTGAGAATTAGAGATCTTTGCCGAACCACAATCTTCTCTCTGCTAAATTCTAAGCTACTATTCACATGGATTCTACGCACAGGTGGCAGGTGAACCTGGAAGCCAGGTGCAGTGAACCTGGCAAAGTAAATTTCACGACTAGTTCATTGTCTTCCTTGTACTTTGATTCAGTTCTAGAAGAGATGTCTGTTCCGCTAAATCTAGCAAGACTTTTGTCTCTCCTCTCTTCTATTCCTAACTTGTCCCTGATATCATCGTCTGACATTAAATTCATACATCTTTTTGATATAAGTCAACTGGGCTGATGTGTGGTTCATTTCTACTCGAAGTTGATTGAAATTTTAGTCTTCCAACATCAAGAGGACCTTTTGCTTAAGGGTTTCGAATGCTATTAAAGCAACAATGAGACTGACCAGAGTGGGGCCCGTAAACATAACTTGTCAGTAACATGCCACTTTAAGTATGAGCATTGATGGTGTACACATAGATCCCAGCTCAACGCAGGTTGGGGTTGGCTTACTAACACCATGCCACCCATCGCAGCTGTCAGGCCCGGGATTCTAGGACCTCCATCCTCTGTTGGAACACCCGGGGTCATAATTAATTTTTTAATACTGATTATTCTTCCTCCTGGTGTAATTTTCACATCATAATGTTTCAAGAAACCTGGCTCTTAGAAAAGCCAGGGCCTTTTGAGAATGATTCAGTTGCTATACAGTATACAGCAACAATTCCGTAAGTGTTAGATTAAACACAGAGGGCGACCTATCTAGCCCTATCAGTGTCACAAGATGGGTCCACCAGGGATGCGTCCTATGCCCCATTCTCTTCTACCTCTTCCTAGGGGACGCGTGGAAAGAGTCCATTTTCAAGGGAGGGGTATGCACCCAAATGGGGCGATCTAAGAGTTAACGTTATTGCCTACGCAGATTACCGCTTGTTAATGTATGATACTCCTGCTGGACTTCAAAGACTTCTGGATGGGGTATATGGATACATGGAGAGGAACCATCTTGAAATTAAACCCCAGAAGTAATTTGCCTTGTCCTATTCTACAAATCAAAAGCTCAAATCTTACTCCTGGAACCTAAATCAGACCAAACTTGAACAAGATTCCACCATAATTTACCTTGGGTTTCTAATTTAGTCAAGAAAGCAATTCCAGTTGCAAAAGATAGAATGACAGCAAAATCTGGGTCTGGTATTACTCTTATGAAGGCTCTCTGGAGTAAACTTTGTGCATTCTTTTTTTTTGCTGCTTATTGAGCTGTAAAATTAAAAGTCACTGCAGCCACATTGTATGGTTGCAAATTGATGCCTTTTCTCGGCAGAACCTTTTTTGACAGCCTGGAAGGGAAAGTTTGGAACACCTTCTTAGGTCTCCCAAAGTCTACGCCCATAAGTGCCAGCAGACTGGAATTGGGCATCACATCTTGGTTGCCCAATATATAAAAAAGATGTTTGTCTCTGCACATTACAATTCTGGAGGGTGATGGAAATTCCCTTTGCTCCTACATAAAATATCTTCTAAAGGGTAGTTTGGTTTCTCCCACGTTTTTGCTCATGTTCCATAAGACATGTGAGAATTTCGCAAGTATGATCTTGCTGGATTCCTCAGACGGTGATTTTGTGAAAAAGAGGAAAATGTTCTCACCATCACGCAAGCTGAGATCTTACTTGCAGAAGTTCCCCTCCAAAAAACCCAGCGATCTTTAGTTTAAATTCCACCTAAATGCCTTGCCCACCTTAGAAGCCCTGGGGCCCAAATTGGGCATCCCGAGAGATATGCGTGGGTGCCAGATGTACAACAAATTTAATCATTGGCCCACTTGGTTCTAGAGTGCCCCTTTTACTTGGCCCAGAGAATTAGCCATTTTTTTTTTTTTTTACATTCAACCGCCCTGGGGCTGACTAAAGACCTATGGAAGTGGCTAATGCTTACCGCTAATCAGGCCTTAATAATTGCCTTGACATCACTTCCAGAAGAAATACTCCAGGGTTCCAAGAATAGAATGTCTGAGGGGGAAGAAGCATGAAGTGAAATGTGGGACTAGTTAAATGCTTATAATGGTTAAATACACGTTTAAGTCACTTGATGAATTGTTTCATGGTTTGCGAACAAAGTTGATGTAACTCTGTGTATAGTTTTTTGTGTTTACTTCATTGTATTTGTTCGTACTTTTAGTGTAAAGTTTTCTTGCAAACTGTAAAACAATTTAAAAAAAAAATTATACAATAAAAATATCCAACACATGTATAACCTACTTTAATAAAAATGATGCATGTGATTAACTTCATACTTCAGGCTTAACCTTTGAGAGTCTAATTTTCATAGCGACTGGTAAAAATCTCCCTAGGCTTCAGCAAACTCTAATATGCTGTGCTGGAATAATATATAGATAAACAGGTTTGCATTTTGCTAAATTAAGCATTCGTAATAGAGGGACTAAATAACTTCTACAAGGACCCTCATACCATTTACAGCAAAATAAAAACTGCATGTTGGTCTCTATTGACAAATGATCACCTTTACACCTTATATCACTACTAGGTTTCCAAACTGCTACATTTTCTGCTAGCGGTAGTTGGTTGAATCATAGAAGAGTAATTAAATTCTGCTCATTGTAGATGAAAGCACATGAAACATAAAACTCAAAACATAACTTTTGTCTTTTCCATTCATTCAGACCATGGGAATGGTACTCAGCCAATCAGGTGGCTGGAAACGTGGGGAGGAAAACACAGTCTACCTCCTGTGCTTCTTCAGCCACCGAGGCCTTCCCCGGGTGCCGCATTTTGATTGTAGGGAGGCAACAAAGAGCCCCTCCTTTTTGCTTACCCGCACACACCCACCGCCCCTGACCTCCAAAGACATCCCACACACTTCCCTCACCCCTGTCCTCCCTCCCCACTTACCTGCTCGACTGGTGCTTGTGCTATGGTCCTCACGCTCCTTCTTCAAACATGGCAGCCATGGAAAAGGGACTTTCTATTTACTGTGGCAGCTGTCATCTTATTTTGTTTATGGTTGTATGGGCTCCCGGAATACGCGCAGAGTCCCGAAAAACAACGATCCACACCCCGATGACCCTCAAACTGCGAATAGCAATCACCCCTACTTAGAGAGGCGTATAGTGCCAGTAACAGCTCTGAGACACTCGCTTTGCTCGGGCTACCTAGGTTTGAGCTTGCAGTCGTTTACTGGCCCTGTATGCACCTCATACGGAAGAGTGATTGCTCCATTATCAACTGATGGGAGATTTAGGGCCTCATTACGAGTTGGGCACAAAGGGATTACCGGCACCGGTAAGGGCACCGGTGCCGGTTATCCCTTTGCACCCTATTCCGAGTTCTCTTAGCGGGTCCCTTCCTTAACGCCTGGTCTGACCAGGGACCCGTGAAGGGACTTTAGAGCTAATAACGGTACCGCAAATTGCGGTACCGTTATTAGCTACTTCCCCATTCCCATTGAGCCCTATGGGGGCTGAAATGGGAATGGGGAATGTTTTTTTCAATGGGGACTTACCGGTCCCTCCAAGGTCGGAATGGACCGGTAAGTCCCCATTGAACCAGGTCGGACCCGGTACCGGTATGGGAGGTAGTCATGATTACCTCCATACTCGGAATGAGGACCTCTGTCATTACCCACTTGCATTTTACACCTTTGAGCATGCTTTGAAATTAGGTATACCTCTTTCATGTCTATTTGACTTTCAATTCAGATACAAATGCATCAATACACCATAATCACCTTGAGTCATTCCACTGATGCAAGGAGAGCAAATCCTTGAAAATCAAGCACAATCATTTATCTACATGAAAATAGGAGCTAACAGGAGCTTTGCCACAAGAAGTGGCACATTAGTGGGATAATCTAAATGTTTGCTAGCAGTGTCAGTTGAGACCCCAAGTAAAATACGTGGAAACACGTTCCACTCTATCTATCTTTAATACTGAAGTACGATGCCACACTCTTGCAGCATTCTGTTCTTTCCACAACTTAGACTGATACACCATAAGGGCAGGGCAATTGCATTACCCGCATTCTATTGGAGAATCTATGGATTCCTGCATGTGAATGATTCAAAGAAGAATCCATTGTATCCACATGTGACTGCCAGCTGTTTCTATTGGTAAACCATAGCCTTATATGATCAAAGTTACGGACTCTGTTGCACGTACATCCATTGATCCAGAAAGGCAATTGATTTTTTTAAAATTCCTGTTAAAAATCATCACGTAATATTTGACAAAGGTTCTTCCTTCTCAGTTCAAGCACCCACCATCTGGAACTCGATCCCTTTAACCACCCGTAGCTTGGAAGATCACCTTGCTTTCAGGAATGCTTTCAGAACCTTGCTCTTCCCTCAATAGCCTGACAGATCCAGCCAATCCACAGGAAGAATGACCTCTCATCCCTGGAAGAAATTCCGGGGACACATCACCTCCCCCTCTGAAGGAACCCCAGTCAAGCCTTGAAGACACACGTGGTACATTTTTTTTATCCAAACAGATATCGCTACATCCTCTATGGAATGGCATGCACGCCTCCACAACAAAATACCCACATATCCACACAGACCTGGCCAATGCACCTGCTTTCCTAGCAGCAGATTACACACACCCATAACACACAACTCCTCATCCTCTAGAGTGCAGCTGAGACCCATGCAAAAATTTGGACCAGCCATTCACATAATCGGATCCTTCTGACTATACCAATATGCCATATACCTGATAATTGGTGGCAGCAACCCTTTCTCTCACCAGATAACCATGGGTAGCCACTAGACACCTAGCCATCCCGACCCACCTTCGTGCCGGCTAAAAATGCCCACATGCATTTTAGAATCCCTCCCTTCAACTCTTGCATCTAGGGCTACGATTTTCCAAAGGGCGTGCAACCCCACAGCGCTTTGAGGCCATACCAAAGGCAGTAGGTTCTATACAAGTGGCATATAATGTTACATAACAATGTTAACCTTCATTTGTCTAGAATTCATAAAATTCACGCAACTATTAATCACATTTTGTAAGGCAAAGAGAGTTCCTCCCATTAGGACGACATTGCCAGCGTATTTTAAGCATGGAGTTGGCACATCAACTATTACAGTCAAAAGGTGCTTTTCTAAACCATGCATGTATACAATAAACTGAAGAGGTGCCATGACATTTCTCCATTTCTTCTCCTCTGCTCTAGCCCCTCCGAGGCTGATGGGTTTCACTGCCTCTCCTGCTCCTGCCTCATTGCCTGAAGGAACATGCTGTTGCCCCTGCCTACTTGGCTGTAGTGGTCATGTCACTGCCTCTCCTATTCTCACCTCAATAGCCTGACATGCCTACTGCTGTCCCTGCCTCTCCTTGATTAGAGCAGGCACTGTCACTGCCTCTGTTACCACCACTGGGCATCTATTTTGTGCTCTGCCTGCAATTGTCGTTGCCTCCTGCACTGGCTGCCTTATCCTGTGGGCACAATCCTACGGACTACCTGCCACCTTCAGTGCCGCTGCCTCCTTCACTGGTTGCCAAAATAAAGGAACCACCTGTTTACCAACCTCTACCGCCTTTTGGTTCCTTCATAATTACTGACCATCCCCTCTTGACCGGACTTGCTTATCCCTGGACTGCCTGCTCCAACCATAACCACTGGTTTTGCCACTATTAGGATCCCCTTTTCCCTTTGTCTGCCTGCTACCACTGTATCCCCTGGAAGTGTAAACTACCTGCTACCCACCTGGTTCTTTCTTGTCTATTGGCCCTCACCAAAACCTGATGATCTCTCTCCTCTGAGGGCTATCTGCTACCTCCAGAGCCATCTGTTTCATCAGACCAATTTGTTACCACCATAGTCCTACCTGGTCACTAACCATCTGCCACCCCTGTACCCCTTCGGCCTGTCGTCCCATTGACCCCACTGAGTTTCTTCTCTCGAAGGACTGCCTGCCTCCACCTGGTCCCTGGACCTACATCGTGGGCCTTCCTCTCAGCTGAACCCCCCCACCATCTGGCCCCCTTTTATCTTATATTTCCTGATACCTTCGGTGCCCTTTCTTCCTACGACCCTCCTTTTCTCCCGGACCCTCCTAACCCACTCACTCAAGCATCTCTGTCATGCACATCGCCAATCCTCACTCTCCTTGTCCCCCTCACTCCTCTCCCTCTTCCCCCTCTCCTACCCTCCCTCTCCTCCCCATTCTCCTTTCCCTTCCCCTCATTATCATGTCAATTCCCTCTCTCAACCCCCTTTCCCATCCACCCCATCCACTTCCTTCCATTCCCCTTCGTCCCAATCTTATCTAGCCCCCTATTATCCAACCCTCCAGGCTTATCAGCATTGCTCTCTGGAATGTTAGATCCATCTGCAAGAAAAACGCAGCTGTCTTGGACATGTTTTTCCGACTTAACCTTCACTTCCTCTGCATAACCGAAACCTGGATCCCACTTCACAACTCTACTGTTCCTGCTTCTCTCACTACATCCTCCTCCTCTTTCTCTCACGCCCCTCGTTCCTCTGGTCATGGTGGAGGCATTGGACTCCTCTTTCACCCTAAATACCTTCCTTCTACCTCCTCTGTACCTCTCCCAACCTTCCCTTCCTTTGAATACCTCTACAAATCCTTCTCTTCCCCTCATCCTATCTCTTTTCTAATTATATATAGACCTCCTGGCCCCTTTCCTCCTTTTACGAAGACCTTGACCACCTCCTCTCATCTCCCCCTCTCCTTCTCCTCTCACTGTCCTTGACAATTTCAATCTTCACCTCCCCTCTCTTCCTCATCCTTCCCCTCTCTTCTCCACCCTTGACTCCTACCTCCTATCTCCTCTCCCTTCTCCCCCTACTCATTCCTCTGGCTCCACTCTTGATCTTATCTTCAACTCTACCTATTCCTCCTCCTCATCTCTACTCTACCCAACTATCTCTCTGACCATGCCCTACTCTCCTTCTCCCTTACTCCTCCTCTCCCTCAACCCTTTCCTTTGCCCTCCTCCTCTTCCTTCTTTCCAAGAGATCTCCGTAACTTTAGCCCTTCTCTCTTTCACGATACTTGCTCCACCTCTCTTCCCCCTCTCCCCGACTTCTCTTCTCTCTCGGCAAATGAAGCCCTATGCTATCTGTCTTCATCAATCTCTTCCAGTCTGGATCAACTTTATCCTCTCTCATCCTTCCGCCCTACTCGTAAACCTCCTCAACCATGGCTTTCCTCCCACCTCTTATCTATGTGACGTCTCCTACGCCGCCTTGAGCGTCACTGGCTCAAATTCCCCTCTTTATCTAACCATACTTCCTACTTCTCTTACCACTCTATATATGACTCCAGCCTCAGCTCTGCTAAATGCTCTTACTACTCTAACCTTCTACACTCTCAAGCCTCTTATCCTCGTCGTATCTTTCGAACCCTCTCTCTCTCCCCACCTACTCATGACCCCTCAACCTCATCTCCCTTATCCCCTTCTGACTTCTCTGACTTCTTCTCCTCCAAGATACTCTCTCTTCGCCAAAACATCACTTCCTCCTCTTTCTGCTACAATTCCCCTTTTTCCCCCAGCCCCCATCTACCTGTATGACTGATTTCTCTCCTGTCACTCCGTCTGAAGTTTCCATTCTCCTGTCCAAACCTCATCCCACTGCTGCGCCTTCTGATCCACTCCCTACCCTCCTTATTCCCAAGATCTACCCTCTCCTCATTCCTTACCTAACTTCCTTCTTCAATATTTGTCTCTCTTATGCTACCTTCCCCTCTGCCTTCAAGCATGCTACTATCATCCCTATTCTGAAGAAACCTGCTAATCCTCATCTTGTTTCCAACTTCCGTCCAATCTCTCTTCTTCCATTCCTCTTTTAATTACTTGAACGCATAGTCTACTCCCAGCTCCCTGCGTTTGTCACCAACTTTTCTCTCCTTCCCCACTTTCAGTCTGGCTTTCGCCCTAAACACTCCCCTGAGACTGCCCTCACCCAGGTCCTTAACTCCCTCCTCACTACTCGCTACTCTAAGCAATCCTCTGTCCTTATCCTCCTTGATCTCTCTGCAGCCTTTGACACCGTTGATCACCCCTTACTGCTCAACACTCTTTCCACTTTAGGTTTCAAAGGTTCCGTCCTCAAATGGCTCTCTTCTTACCTCTCCCACTGCTCTTTTACCGTCTCCTGGGGCGGTTGTACCTCTTCTACGTTCCCCGTGGACTATGGTATACCCCAAGACTCTGTCCATGGTCCTTTTCTTTTCTCTCTTTACACCTCCCTTCTCGACCCTATCATCTCTTCCTTCAGTATTTGTGACCACTTCTATGCTGATGACATCCAGCTTTTCCTCTCATTCTCTTCCTTCACTCCTGACCTCCATCTTAAGCTCTCTTCTTGTCTTACTGCCATTAAAAACTGGATCTCATCCCACTTTCTCTCTCTCAATACAGACAAGACTGAAGTCGTATTCCTTCCCTCCAACACTATTTCTCCTCCTTCTCCCCCTCCTTCTATTCACTTTCCTCCCGATAATAGTCCTCTCTCTGGCCATGCTCGTAATCTAGGCATTTACTTTGACTCCTCCCTCTCCTTCACCCACCATATCTCTCTCACTTCCCGCGCACGTCGCTACCACCTTTTCAATATTCGCAAATGATGTTCCTCTTTAACCTTCCACGCCACTAAACTCTTAATTTCCTCCCTTCTCTTCTCTCGTCTTTTCTACTGTTCTTCTCTCCTCATCAGACTACCTGCTTCTCATCTTGCCCCCTTCAAATCCCTCTACAACTCTGCCATTTGTACCCTCTGTCTTCTCTCTCCTCACAACTCCATCTCCTCCTCGCTCTCACAGCTTGGCTGGCTTTCCTTTCATTCCCAACTCAAATTCCACTTCCTCTGTCTTGTCTTTAAGTCTCTTCATGAACTTGCTCCCCTATATCTCTCCTCTCTCATCTCATTCTACACTCCCTCCCGTTCCCCCAGATCTGCAGATCACTTCCTTCTCCTTGTTCCCCCGTCCCCATGTGCCTCCTCTCGTTTTCGCTCCTTTCAGCTCCTTGCTCCCCTCCACTGGAACTCCCTTCCCCTCTCTATCCCCACGTATTCCTCCTTTCGTGTCTCCTAAAAATCTCTTCTTCTCCACTCCCCTCCCTGATACTCTGATCCTCCTCTGCCCTTCCCTCTCCCCCACCCCTCTTTTATCCTCCTCATCTTGCCTCTCTCCCCCGCTTTGTCTTCTCCTATGTCCCCTCTCCCCCTCTCTCGCCTTCAGCTTATCTCACTTCCTGTTCCCCACTCCATTCCCTTCTCCACCCCTTCTTCCTCATTTATCTCCACTGGCAAATTGTTCTAGTTGCTGTATTACTGGTTTGACTCACATCTTGTAATTGCGTCTACTGTTATTGTATTCTTGTTGTTATAATGTACAGCGCTTTGGCGTAAAGCACTATATAAACACAATAAACCTAAACATAAACACATAAAGATGACACATACTTGATGAACACCTTGCTTAAAAAAAAGATCTTGGTAGATTCTGCATTTGTATCAAATCTAGCATAAGCACTGTTATCAGAATAAAGAGCCATGGTTATCAGCAGCAACGGCTCAGCAATATCTAAGTTAATTAGAACTGACCACAACAGAGGCCTCTTGACTTTATTAAAAGCCACCAACAAGTACATAGAAGCCAAATAGAATAACTTGACGATGGTCAGCGAAATGCCCAGGCACTGCTCCATTGTGTCCTTCCCTGTTTAAACCCCATCTAGGAACCCTCAAGGATGTTATTATCGTCTTGCCAATTCTGGGGCATTGTTAAAAGAATTGTTCCCAATACAGGCCAAAGAGACCTTTTCTGAAGTGAAGTTGCGTGTCTAGTCTCTGGGTGGCAATGGCCAGCCAATCCTGAGACGCCCCCACAGCACCAAGAGTCCTTCCACTCAAGTTCTTAGTCTATTATTTGCCAGGCGGTTAAGTAAGAACTTGGAAGAGGTGGATTTTAAGAGCCTGTAAGGGCAGTACCTGTCCACTTTACATTGTGGTTAGCTGGTTGTGGTATCCCAATGCATCCACTACAGGGATTTCAAGGCCAAGCTTCAGAACTCATATAATTCCGGCCACCTTCTTCTTCATTACCTGCATCTGATGAAGATGAAACATGAGCAGACCAACAAAACTATTTCAGTAATCAATCTTACAGAGAGCCAAGGGTCCTCATTTCTTCTACCTTGTGAGAAAAGGGAGGATGAGGGTCATTACGACCCTGGCGTTAATGGTTTAACGGCGCCGTAAAAGGTGTTGGCGCCGTTAAACCCTTAACGCCTGATTACGAGGTCCCTTGGTGGGACCCGACCTTAACGGCTCGTCTAGACCAATTTGCGGTACCCTACTTAGCGCCTTCCCCAGTCCCATTGAGCCATATGGGGTGAAAATGGGAATGGGGAAGGGCCATGGTTCAATGGGCAATTACCGCCCCGCCAACCCTGGAATGAGGTGGTAATTCCCCATTGAACCATGGCGGACCCGTTACAACACCAGCACCAACCATGGTGCTAATAGCGCCATGGTTTAGCGCCGGTGTTGTAATGAGGGCCGATGTGTATGAACACATGAAGCTCGAAGTGTGATTTCTTGATAGGTTCTTGGACGGTTAGAACTAAGGAAAGCAGGCTATCAATGTAACCCCAGGGTTGATGGACCTCTGGCAGCTTTCTAAGCGAAACGCTGACATGCGGGTTTTCCATGGTCTTTTGGGGAATCCCTAGATCAATGCATCTTGCTTTCAAACCCATTCCATTTTCACTGAGTTGCTGGTCCCTGCATGCCCAATCACCTATTCTAAAAGAATCATCATCCCTCGCGCTCCCTCTCACTCTCACCTATAGGATACCAGTGACCATGGCCACTGGTCCCTGCATGCCCAATCACCTATTCTAAAAGAATCATCATCCCTCCCTCCCCCTCCCACTCTCACCTATAGGATACCAGTGACCATGGCCAATGGTCCCTGCATGCCCAATCACCTGTTCTAAAAGAATCATCATCCCTCCCTCCCCCTCCCACTTTCACCTATAGGATACCAGTGACCATGGCCACTGGTCCCTGCATGCCCAATCACCTGTTCTAAAAGAATCATCATCCCTCCCTCCCCCTCCCACTCTCACCTATAGGATACCAGTGACCATGGCCAATGGTCCCTGCATGCCCAATCACCTGTTCTAAAAGAATCATCATCCCTCCCTCCCCCTCCCACTCTCACCTATAGGATACCAGTGACCATGGCCAATGGTCCCTGCATGCCCAATCACCTGTTCAAACACAACCACCTTCCCTCCCTCCCCCTCCCACTCTCACCTATAGGATACCAGTGACCATGGCCACTGGTCCCTGCATGCCCAATCACCTGTTCTAAAAGAATCATCATCCCTCGCGCTCCCTCTCACCCATTGTATATGAGTGACCATGGGCCGGTGGTGCCGGTATGCCCAATCACCTGTTCAAACAGAATCACCTTCCCTCCCTCCCCCTCCCACTCTCACCTATAGGATACCAGTGACCATGGCCAATGGTCCCTGCATTCTCAATCACCTCTTCCAACAGAATCACCCTCCCTCCCTCCCTCTTCCTCTCACCTATGGTATTTGAGTGACCATGGGCCACTGGTCCCAGCATGCTCAATCACCTTTTCTAAAAAAAAAAAATCCCTCTCTCTCGCTCTCCCTCTCAGCTATAGTATATAACTGGCCATGTGCTGCTGGTCCCTGTATGCCCAATCACCTATTCTAAAAGAATCACTCTCTATTTCGCTCTCCCCCTCACCTATAGTATATGAGTGCCCATGGGCCACTGGTGCCGGTATGCACAATCACCTATTCTAACATAATCACCCTCCGTCTCTCCTATAGTATTTGAATGAACATGGGCCACTGATCCATGTACACCCAATCACCTATTCAAACAGAATCCCCCGCCCCTTCCTCTCCCTTCCACCTATAGTATGAGGGACCATGGGCTGCTGGTCTGGTATGGTCAATCACATATTCAAACAGAATCACCCTCCCTCCCTCTCCATCTTACCTATAGTATATAAGTGACTATGGGCTGCTTTTCACGGATGCCCAATCACCTATAAAAACAGAATCCCCCTCCTCTCCCTTTCACCTATAGTACATGAGTGACCATGGGCCGCTGATTCCTGTTTGCCCAATCACCTATTCAAACAGAATCACCCTCCCTTCCCTTCCCTCTCACCTACAGTATATGAGTGACCACGTGCCACTGGTGCATGTATGCCCATTCACCTATTCAAACAAAATCACCCTCCCTCTCACCTATAGTATATAAGTAACCATGGGCTGCTGAACCCGGTATGATCAATCACCTATTCAAACAGAATCACCCTCACTCCCTCTCCCTCTCACTTATAGTATATGAGTGACCATGGGCCGCTGGTCTGGTATGGTCAATCATATATTCAAACAGAATCACCCTCCCTCCCTCTCCATCTCACCTAAAGTATATGAGTGACCATGGGCCGCTGGTCCCAGTATGAACAATCACCTATTCAAACGGAATCGCCCTACCTCTCCCTCTCACCTATAGTATATGAGTGAGCATGGGCCGCTGGTCCCAGTATCACCTTATGATGGAAAGTAGATTTTCGCCACACAGTCTCCTGTTGCTCAACCTCTTCTCCTCACTTTACATATCTCCACTGGCGGCCACCAGTTACTGCTTCATGTGCTGCTTCGAAACAGTGCACACCGCTTTCCACTGCAGCATCACTACTACAAGTGTGTGAAAACTGTGGCTCACATGGTGATAATTTCATGCAGCCATATGTTTGTGGAGTAGCACATAAATTGCACCAGCTGGCTGATTGCCTATTTCTAAACTGCTCCACTGGGTAAGATGAAAGGGGGAGCCGCTGGAGGAATCAGGTGGATGAAAGGGAAGGTGGAGAGTGTTGTAAGAGGGATACACAGATGGAGAAAAGACAATTGGGAGTGGCCACGTGGCACAGGCACGTGCATGGCCTCATTCTTGAAAGATGTTGCAGTCAGTCAGTGGATTTGAAGTTTTCCCTCAACATTACAGAACGTCTGAAAGAGAGTAAGCATATGACTAAAATGGGGAATGGCTTCACTCGAGAAATCTAACGCACTAAGGATATCAGACTCTTGTGGCAAACAACATTCAAAATCCATATACAATGTATACCTTTGCATTCTTGCTAAGGGGATTTTCTCCTTAAAAGTCATGCAATGTGTTTAGAATACTTTCAAATTGTACCATTCACTATTTCATTAGCCCTATCTTATTTGCATAGCACTCATTGTCATTCTATAGACTACAAACTTTATGAAAGTATTGCTTTGAAAGTAAGGCACCATTTAAGTTTTGGATCTTCGCTGGCACAGCATGCAAACACGAGAAATATTGGTTTGTTTGGGCTCCGGGGATTTGTGAAAAACACTGCAATCTGGCCACATGAAAAATAGTGCCAGAAGGTGGTATCCTTGCAGGAATCCATTGTGCCCACTCCACAGCAAAGAAGGGAGAAGGCGTGGATTCCATATATCCTCTCCTGCTCTAATCAGCATGAGTGAGGCACGTCATCCGTGCTCACCCCTATCACTACGCCTTCCTTTCTGTGCTATTCCCCTTTCTACTTCCATCACCAGCCAAATGCTTGTACCCCCACCACAAAAAAGCCCAAACTAGTGGATTTGTCAATGCTTTTTGTTTACTATTTAAGGATTGTGCACCATATGGAATCGTACCAAAATGTCGCCCTCACAAATACGACGGCCGAAAAGGCTGACTTCATTTCCCCCCTTACACCACAAATATATGTGGGGGGGTATAGAATAGAATATTAATATGGGGGGTCTGTGGGGGTCTCCCCCCGCATATTTATGTGGGGTAAAGGGGTTTAAAAAAGAAAGTCAGCATTTTCGGCCGTCGCAATAATAATATAGATGATAGATCCAACCGTGAGATTGGGACACAGGCAAGTCTATGGGGGTCATTACAGGGTTGGCAGTGCAGGAAAAGTGCTGGTAAAAGTGGCAGTAATACTGTTATTGCCACCTTTCCCGCAATGCCAAACTACAGGTGATAAGATTGATATTTCTCACAAAAAGCTATATTGTTGATTTGAACGAACAGACGGACTGGTTTCCATAAGCGGTTGTTGACGATGGCACGTGCATGACGGACAGGTATTAACTGGGTCTTTCATTTGAAGAATAGATCTTTACGTCTATCCATGCATCAAACCTTTATGGCCTCTATCATTGTTCTGAATGCTCTAATGATAGGCTATATGTGAAGTGACAACGGGACTGTTACTCCAACCACATTACGGTCTACAGCCCGTAGGACAGAGTATATTTACGAAAGATAAGTAGGTACGGCTGGATTTGCGCCTAACACTATTAAGTGAGCGCCAGGTGAGAGAACATCATGAGCCTTACAATACACTCCGGCCGACAACACACATTCCAAGATGGCCACCATTAAAACGAGACGACTGAGGAAGTCCGTAACCATAGAAGAGGGTACTATATTTAAACTAGGTTCGAAGTCTGTCCTCTAACCACTGCCATGGTCCGGATCCAGTAGGAAGCACAGCGTTACCTTGCGACAATAAGATTTCAGGTAAGAATTAAGATGTGGTTATATCGGATGTGGATTTACTGAGGAATAGCGGAACGTCAATATCATATAGGTATTGCTGTAGTTCGCCAATAGAAAAAGTGTCAGTTTTCTTATCTGCACACAGTGACACTGAGAATTTGAGTTAATATTTGGTGAACCGCCGATGGAGTAGCATTAGTCATTTGGGCATTGGACCCAATGAACTATTTACAGGCAGGATTTGCAACCATATCGGTCTAGATAGAGAGTGCATTATCAGCACGCTTCCCGAATAACATTTGTACATTGGATATATGACGAGCCTGATACCCGAACAGTAACAGACTGCCTGCTATGTCTTTTTTCACAGTACTGGCGGGACCACGAATGTATTGCGCACTAGCACGAGAAACATTTACAGTTTCCACAGCGTTAAGGACTACAGAGACCACTAACCCTTTTTTGTACACGACATCTTTTACAAGTAAGTTTTTTGGAATACAGTATTAATGGATTATCTGGACTGGGTAGCCAGTAATTTATCTTGAACAATGGTCTAAGTAGTTGAGAGACTGGTGTTGTTGTTTTTCATGCTACAGCCTACACGTGGCCAAGATTGAGACTTGTGAATGGTGATGTGCCAGTAGCCCATGTCTGCAAATTCACATTCCGAAATTATTATGAACCAACCCTTGCCATTGCTTTTGTTGACTCGATGATGTTAGTGTGAGCACATGTTTTCTAGCGCTGACTATTCATCGCTATACAGGGCTCTGTAGTGCACTCTTAAAGATTGACCTATGATTCGTTTATAAGAGGCAACTTCGAACGATTCTCTTATATTTTTCCCTTTTGTCTTTCTTTTTGTCTGTTTCTATTTGTTAACCCCTGTGTTATCCTGTTGTAAACTGTTACTTTCCCTTCTGGACATACAGTCACCTGTATGGCGTCATCCTAGTCTTATGAGGAAAATTATATTCCCACTACTCTTCCTAGAAAGACCAATGAATTGTCTACAGGGTGAGTGTGAGTTTGCTTATTTGGTCATAATTGACCACTTGCCCATGACTTATTGACAGTGTCATGTTGAGCCGTCTGAACTGTCCTAATAATTTTAGTTCAGTAATACTATGTTTTCTTTATACATGTAGGCGAAATCCAAGGTACATGACTACGTCATACAGCAATTGTTAAGAACCGCTATACCCCAAGACTTTTATGTCACCCAACCCTTGACGAATTTCCACAAAATAGAAGATTGCGGTGGATATGGAAAGAAACATGTTGTTTTTTTTGTTGCTTGGTCCTATTAATTATGACCTAATAATAATATATACCAACTAGAACTATCTAGTTAGGGAATCACTGTATTTAACTGTGTTTCATTTTTTTGAGCATTATATTGAGTTTGCGTTAATAGTTGAATTTAGGAACAATTTTCATTTTTGATTGATTTTTTTAATTGTTAATTGTGTTGTTTAATTTGGTTTAGGTTATTATTTGGCATGGATATGGTGTGTGAATGATGAGTGTATGAGAGGTTGTGAGGTGTATAGAGTTGTTTTTGGATTTTTCTTGCATTTATTTTATTAGACATTGGTTGTCTACAATAGAAGTGCTTTGCACAATTATTATTTTGTTTAACACATTGCATCTGTATTACGATTTTGTAATATCCCATTAATGGATTGTTTTAAGAGTAATACATTTACTATATACTTGACTAACAGGATATGAATTGAATCTTTTCATGTTCTAATACGTTCTTGTTTGGTTGTCATTTGACAAATGACCATTTTGTTAATAGCAGACAGTCCTGTCACCTTGTATTTCCTAATATAGATGCATATAAACTCTGGACCCTTTTGTACCCCGATATATATTGGTGCTGACCAGGTATGACTGGAGTTTGAAATACCTGGTCTCCCCTTTTCTCATGTTCCCTGTTGCCAGTGGGGGTTGCCTGAGGCTCCCACTGGCAAAAAACAGCTGGTATTACCGGCACTGGTATTACCAGTGCTGGTAATAATGGCAATCCCCCCTGGAATGGGGATTTACCACCCTTCCCGCCACCTGTAATATCCTGGTAATTCTGGGATATCAGGCAGTGGGAACGCTAATTTACCGCCAGAATCCCGTCAAACTCCAAATGACCCCTAATGGGCCCCATTACGGGTCTGGCTACCGGCAGGTTGCTGCCAGACCCGTAATAATTTACCGGCACCTGACTTCCCGGTGCCACCGGCTCATTACCTTGCAGGCAACAGCAAATTCTAAGTCCCCATTCACATAGAGTACTATGGTGCCTGTACTTCCATGACCAGTCTGCCTAGTGTGGCCTCAGCACCCGGCCGGGTCAGACCTGTCAGGCACCATGGCCACGGCAGTCAGACTCAGAGTTTGTCGATCTGGAAACAGGGGTGCCTGTGACCTTACCGGCACCCTTCGGTCTGGACCAGCAAACTGGTAATGAAGCCCATTGACTTGGGAAACTGTCCAAGGAAAACCATCAATCTTTTCTTTGGCAGTAATATGCTGACGCAAGGCAACCATCACAGCCTGGCGCTCGAGCCCTACGACATGTCCAGAATGACCTATCATACTGCACAGTGATTCTCATACATTTACACACCTGGGATTAGGCAGTCCTTCACTTCTCTCTTCTCAACTTCTCAAACCCCTGCCACCCACTGCCTGGATGCTTCCCATCGCCGACAGTGGATCTCCACAATGCTTCTTTTATCAACACTTTATTGGAATACTCTCCTTCACTGGAAGAGTGTTCATTGGCTCTGGAACGGCTTAGTATACTTACTGAATTTAGGGCCATTCCTATCCTCTACTGTGGGAAGGTGGACGGGACACAGAGTGTCTGAAAGATAAGTGATGTGAATGGCCTATAAACCTTTTTAAATAGGCAGAAGAATCAGATTGATTTAGTACTCAAAACATCAGCTACAGAGCAGAAAAAACGATGGCCCTTATTCACAGAGCGTTCTCCAATGGGGATTTGCCATTATAAAATGCTTCTGTGAATTAGGCCCTTTGTCTCACTGAGACTAAAAGGCCCAAAAAGCGGACTGCTTCCCAGGGTCTTCCGAAACGGACTACTCGAGTTTCACCTCCTCACCAACCTCCCTGATGCCTTACCCTGAAATATTGTGAAAGGGGCATAAAATCTTCCTTCTTTAACAGGCCTAGCTAGCAGGCCCATTGCATCCCCTGCTTGTGTCTGGCACCCGTGCCAACTTTGCATAAGATCCCATAGAACCTGGCCGTGAGATAACCAAAATGACAGTTACACCACCTACTCATACCTTCATTTTCAGTTCGGTCCTCCCAGAATACGGCCTGCTGTCAATGTTGTCTACCCTATTCATGCACCCCTGTTTCCACCCTCCCCTCCTTTTCTCTTTCTCCCTCCCCCTCCCCCTTTTACCTGCTCTAACTGTGATGCAGCTCCCGACTGGTGAACGCCTTTACTTAAATCCAATAATAAACCAATATAAAATTTACAATTGGCATAGGGAGCTAGCAGAGAAATGACTGCTAATGTATACTACTTCTGCTCTTGATTGATTGATATTTTATTTATAATGCTCCTATACACAAGTGTTTCAAGGTGCAACGGATTAGTGGAGGGGGAAAAAGGGAGCGCAAGACAAACAATCTTACTAGGCCTAGTATCATTTAGATCATGCAAGTGAGAAGACAAGAAGTCCAGCGGAGAGGGTACAGGGAGAAATGGACCCAGAGCAGCAGGATCCTGAGGTAAGTGCAAGGAAGGCTGGGACTCCAAGGGGAATCACAACCAGGTAGTGCAAGGGCAGCCAGGCGGCAGTGCTGGAAGGCCAGCAGGCAAGTGCAGGGGGACTGTACTGGGGGAACCTGGTGTCCTGTAAGACTCAGAGGAACACCAAGCAGCCAGTCAGCAGAATAGTGCAGAAGCAAGGGAAGGTTAGCAGGGAAGCAGAAGAGAGTAAGAAGAGGATAAAAGGATGGTCTTGAGGAGCTTATGGAACTTAAGGAGATCTGGCTCAAGGCAGAGAGAGGCAGGGAGGCTGTTCCAGAGGGAGGCACCTGCAGAGGAGAGCGATCTACCCCCAATCTCTGCTTGGAGAAGCGACTCACCCGCAGAGAATTAGAATCAGATGAGCGGAGGTCTCTAGTAGGAAGCAACATAGGAAGAGAGAGTTGGAGATAGCAAGGGACCCAGCCCCAGAAAGCCTTGTGAATGATGCAGAGGGTCTTGAACTTGATCCTTGCAGCCACCGGGAGCCATTGGGGGGATTTCATGGCTGAAGAGATGCGGTCCCTTGGCTTGAGGCCAAGGATAAGTCTTGTGGTCCTGTTCTGAATGAGTTGTAGATGGCGAAGAGTAGTGTTAGGCAGATTGAGAAAGAGGCTGTTGCAGTAGTCTAGCCGAGAGAGAACCAAGGCTCTGGAGAAAGTGAGCTTCTGGAGTAGTTGAGAAAAAGGAGAATACTTCTAAGGTGGTGCAGCTGGAAATGGCCCTTTCTGGCAAGGTCTGTGATGTGTGCAGAGGAGAGTTTTTCAGAATCACCACAACTTTATGGGATAATACGTGAGCCTTAAAGCGAGCACATGGTGGAGAACATGTTAAATCAATAATTTAGAATAAACAAATATGAATATCAATTTTGTGACTAGTTTATTTGTTAGAAGATGAAGACACACAGCAAACAATGTGAGGAGAAAATATTTTTAAAACCTATAAAGAAGGGTCTAGTAACATTGATATAGTAACACCCAGGAGAATGAAACCCAATTTATTGTTCAAAGATAAAAAATCCCATTCAACAAATGAATAAGTGACATAGGACATATTGAAACTATTTTTGTTTGATTGTGCAATGATGCTAACTTACATCTTGCATTTTCTGTCACGTGTTTTGTCTACTCTTTATTTGACCCCACCTACCCTTCCCTTCATCACTCCTTCATCTCTTTGACATTGAGTTGAAAAAAAAGAAGAATAAAATTGGGTTTTTCTGTTTTGCTTATTTTTCATCATTTCATACATTGTTGTTTATTTGTATTTTTTGTTACCTTTTTAACCAGTGCAATGTGATATCATAACATTTGATTTGCCCTGATTTGAAGAAGGCACAGGTTGTGCCGAAACACGTATCTCACAAAGGGCCCTCCTACGTGATTTCTAAAAATACAAACAAATAAAACCAGACAAGGTCTTGCACAGTTTGTGGCGCAGTTATTGTGTGAAAGTTTGTCCTATTTTGACCACAACAGAGTGGGGGAACTGTTCTTTGTTTCCTTTCACTTCACAATCACGTGACACTACAAAACTAAAGATTTGAATAGGGGCGCAGAGCACCTCATGATGGTATTCGTATCCCCATCAAAATCAGGAGAGATAGAAAGCTTGCTAACCAGGCATTTGAAGGAGGAGTAGGTTTGAGTGGGGGTGATGGAGGCAGGAATCCTGTCAGGAAAGATCAGGGCCACTCCGCCTCCGGGCCTGTTGGGCCTGGGCTCTGAGAGGATCTTGTAGCCCTCAGGGAGGAGTATGTCAAAACTCATGACAGAGCTGGCCTTAAACCATGTCTCGGTAAGAGCGAGTACATCTAGGTCCAGGAGTCCAAGGAGGTGGCAGATGTCAGAGGAGTGTTTGACAGCAGCGCGACTGTTGAGAGTAACAATGTTGAGCAGGTTGCCACTTTTGGAAGACTTCCGTGGAGGGGTACAGGGAGGAGAGGTACCCATCAGAAGTGACAGAGGAGCCTGAGAGGTAAAGGGAGGAGGAGGCAGAGAAACCAAAGAGGTAGTGGAAGGCAAGGGATACAGAGAGGTTGAGGACGAGAGTGGCAAGGCAACCAGGATAGGGGTAGCTCTCAAGGGAGCCAGAGGAGAGGCAAATGGCAAGGGAGCCAGAGAGGTGTATGGTGGCGGTGGCTGAGGGGCTAGAGAGGTGGTAGATAGCAGAGGAGTGAGGGTGGTAGAGGAAGGATGTGGAGGCAGAGCCAGAGAAGTCATAGATGGCAGATGAGCTGGAATGGTAGAAGAAGGAGGTGGAGGAGAAGCCAGAGAGGTGGCAGATGGCAGAGAAGCCGGAATGGTAGAGGAAAGAGGTAGAGGAGGAGCCAGCGAAGTGGTAGCTGGAAAAGCAGGAGAAGGAAGGAAGTTGATGAGGCGATGTAGGTGCCTATCAAATAGTAGGGGTTTGGGTTGAGGCTCCTGGACCATGATGGTTCCATTTAGATAGCCATTAATGATGACTCTGAAGGTGACAGAGGGGCCATAGAGGTGGTAGATATAGGGAGGACTGCAAGGAGGCCAAGATGACCTCTGATTGGTGCCACCATCAATTGGTGAAGAGGAAGAAGGAGAGAGAAGGACAACCATATGGAGGGTCCGTAGGTCTTGTGAAGGAACGACAAAGAGGATGTCGGTGTCACAATGCATAGGACTGTGCACTCTCCAACAAGCCAAACGCTTGGAAAACATTATTTTCATCCGCATCCCTAGCGGTTGTCATGGCACCTCTTACAATGCTAGGCACGTAGATGATAGTTAATGCTGAATATCCTAGTGTTCTATCACCTTGGTAATGATGCAGAACGACGTGAGTATGTGATTGCACTCTTTGAATACATATTTAAATCCTGCTTAGCTACACTGCAGTGCTTCTGATTGAAGTTGGTACGCCAACCTCTTAATCCCGTTCCATGTTCAGTTCACCTCTTGTTTCTCCGTGGATCCTTCTTTGACTCCAGATCGTATATGGACTGCCTAGTGTAAATCCCTTGCTTGTTATCTGCCTTCAACACCCAGATGGACTGCCTTGGTAAAACCCTTTGCTTATCTCCTGCTCTCGATATTCCAGACCTCGGAACATATCACTGACTGCCATTGCCTAATAACTTGTTCGCTTTCTACAGCTTTTCAACACCCAGATCACGGAACACATTACGGACTGCCTTTTAAAAACCCTTTGCTTATCTCCTGCTCCTGATATTCCAGACCTCGGAATGTATCACAGACTGCCATCGCCTAATCCCTTCTTTGCTTTCTATCGTGGAGCTCCAGGAAACATCGTTTTCCTGTAAACTTGTGTTTCTTTCTTTTTTTCTTTTATTTTCTTTTGAGAATCACCAGATTGGATTGTGACCTAGACATTGTTAGGATCTCCTTTCTTTGCTTATGGACTATTGGACGCTATGCAGTGCTCCATCACTTGTTTCCCTTTTCATCGGTAGTGCAGCCTCGTTCCGTCCGGGGGTAGGTCCTACTAACCAACTAACTCCCCATCCCTCGGTCTGTCCTTCCTCTGTCCAAACTGATTTAATTCACCTCACATTCCAAAAATCTTGGCAAGTTTGGTTTTCTGCACACACCTGGAGTTGGGACCAGGACATTATTATTAAGGTTAGGGCTGTGTTAGTTCATTTACGTGTACTAGTTCTTTCCATGTTAGTTCTTTCTCAAATAACACGGTTCTATCATTCTTCCTCAGCTTGGCGTGTACTGGTAATACCTTGCTCTTTTGTTTGAATCACAGTGGTACCCGTTTTATTCTACGAATAGCACAGTGTCGCAAGAGAAAGGTTGCCCTCTATTGAGGAGACCCTCATTGGGTTCAAGTCGTGATCTGGGCAGTACATCCAGTGGGATCTCTATTAGAACAGCCTCCAGGCAACCTGATCATTGGTATGTGAGTACTGACAAAATCAAAAGCCATGGACACTGCCGGCACGCTGGCCAATTTGTCACAGTTAGTAGATGATATGAGAACCGCCATGACAACTGCTCATACGGCTCTCTGTCATAGGATGCTTTATATGAAAATCCACCTCAAGGCACTAACTATGTGGGGGCTCCTGCAGCTTCTGCACCCACCTATCCCATCCCTGCACAAAATCCAGTCCTTGTGTTAATGTCAACACAATTCCCGTTAGCACCACCAGAGCGGTTCCAGAGTGATCAAAAAAATAACCGTACTTTCATTAATCAATGCAAATTGCACTTTCTATGTCACCCTGCCTCTTTCCATGACTCAACTACAAAGGTGGCTTTTGTCCTTTCCCACCTCAGGGGAACCACAGCCGCATGGGCTAATCCTTTACTAGAGTCTAACCGCTATTTCTTATGTGACTGTGATGCCCTTATTACCTCTATGAATCAAGTCTTTGATACCTGTTATAAGACTCAGGCGATAGATCTTGGAATGTTTTGGTTTAAAACAGCTTAATCTCCCGCTTCTGACATTTCTTGCCAAATGTAACCAATTGGCCGCAGAGATTGGTTGGCCCGAGGAAAAGAAAGCAGTGGTCTTTTACAAAGGACTATCTGAAGATTTAAAGGACCCTTTACCTACCGTTCCTGAGGTTCACGTGGGGTTTCCAGAACTACTTCATTTGGTTCTTCAATTCCATGCCCACAGGGCAGAAAGTAGGGGTGAAAGAAGAGCCACCCTACCCCTAGATCATAAAACTGAAACCCTTAAGTCCTGCCCTAACAGCGCAGAACCAATGCGAATAGGCACCGTTAGAGGGCCCTTGTCTAGTACTGAAAGGGAACATAGGTGCAAAATGTAATCTATGTATGTATTGCACTTCTCCTGATCATTTTCTTCGGGATTGTCTGAAGAAGACTGTAATGAAACAGGCAAATGCCAAAACTCGACTGTAGAGGGAGTCCCCCAGTTGAGTGGTGAATTGTTGGACTCCTCTCCCCATAAACATCATGTCTTGGTTCATGTATCGGTTTCTCTTCAGTTGTCTGACTACACTCTGTTGCAAACCCAAGCCATCATTGATTCAGGGGCCACAGGAAACTATATTGACATAGATTATGCTCGACAGATAGGCGCCTCTACAGAAACCAAGCAACAACCCAAATTGGTTAATGCTGTTGATGGCACGGCTTTGCTCTCAGGTCTTGTCACAGAACAGAAGCAGTTCATTCAAATATCCATTGGTTCCGGACATGTGAAAATATTTTGTTTGACCTAATTTCAGCCCCACAATATAAGCTGATATTGGGTATACCCTGGTTGAAAGCACACAATCCTAATATTGACTGGAAAACACAGGAGGTCACATTCATGTGAGAATATTGCAACACTAACTGTTTTGATTCCAGTGTTGATACTCCCAACACCCCTAGCATCACCATCCTTGATTGGTTCTATTTCCAGATCTCCTAATGCAGCTATCCCTAAGGAGTATAAGGAGTTCTCCAATGTATTTGACAAAGGGAGGGCTGAACAACTGCCCCCTCATTGCAATTACGATTACCCTATCGACCTGCTCCCATGTTCCAGGATTCCTACTGGTCCCATTTGTTCCCTTACTGTCAAGGAAGATCAAAGCTTGAAAGAATACCTGGATAAATCGTTAGCTACTGGGTTTATATGGCCTTCTAGATCCCCTGCATCCGCTCCTCTGTTCTTTTTTACCAAAGAAGGAAGGGGATTTGAGGTCTTATATCTACTACATGGCCCTTAATGCTGTGACCATCAAGGCCCAGTAGCCTTTACCACTCATCTCAGTGTTTTTAGACCAGCTGAGTTCTTCTATTAGCTTCACTAAATTGGACTTGAGTGGAGCCTACAACTTAGTACAGATATGCAGGGGTGATGAATGGAAAACCGCCTTTAACACTCGTTATGGGTTATTTGAGTATATGGTCATGTCTTGCAGGCTTTGTAATGCCTCAGCTACTTTTGAGCACTTTATGAACAAGGTGTTCAGTGTTATGTTGGATCACTATCTGGTCATTTACTTAGATGACATACTGATCTACTCAGATTCGTACGAAAACCATGTGGAACACGTTTGCTCCGTCCTTCAGAGATTGTGAGAAAATCATCTCTTAGCTAAGGCAGAAAAATGTATCCTTCACGCCTCTACGTTTGAATTCTTGGGGTACGATATAACCAACAGAGGAGATGAACCATTCCAAGGTGAAGGCCATCCTGGAGTGGCCTGTTCCCTCCTCTGTGAAAGCACTGCGATCTTTCATTGGGTGTGCAAACTTTTACAGAAGACTCATTCTTTCTTTTTCTGCTATTATTATTATTATCATTATTATTATTATGATTATTATTATTATTATTATTATCATTATTATTATTATTATTATTATTATTATTATTATTATTATTAGCACCTCCAACTGCTCTTACCAGCCCCAAAGTGTCCTTTGAATGGAATGATGCTGCTCAAAAGGCATTTCATGCCCTTAAACTGGCCTTTACCACCGCCCCTGTTTTGCAACATCCTGATTCGCAGATACCATTCTTTGTGGAAGCTGATGCCTCTAGTATTGCATTGGGCGCTGTTCTTTCGCAACGATGCCCAGGAACAGGGGAGACTCACCCCGTGGCTTATTGCTCCCGCAAACTTACTCCAGCTGAGAGGAATTATTCTGTGACGGATCATGAACTCTTGGCTATTAAAGATGCCTTTACTGAATGGGGAGATCATTTGATGGGGGCCCATCATCTCGTCTCTGTACACACTGATCACCGTAACCGCCTGGCTCTCACATCTTTGAGATGTTTCACCACCAGACAGGCTTGTTGACACACCTTCTTTTCATTGTTTGATTGCACTATCACCTATAGACCAGCTTTATTGCATACTAAAGCCGACCCGTTGTCCGGGTTGGGTGAACCATGTCCGTCCTATAAGGGGGATACCAATGTCCTATTGCCATAACACATGGTTTGTGCCTGTACCCCACACATCACACTCCAAGAAAAACTACAGGGATGGGTCTGTCAGAACATCGCCATTTTGGAGGAACTGGTCTGACATTATCCATGAACTTCCTTACATCCATCAGCGGATATATATGCCTGAGGAGGAGACAAGGTTGTCTGCTCCTCTATTGTGTCATGACTCGCTCCTCGCAGTATATCTGGGAAGGCAAAAGATGCTGGAACTACTGTGGAGATGGTGTTGGTGGCCCACCATATTGCGGGATGTGATAGACTACGTAAATATGTGCTCAGTGCAAAGACCAAACTAGCAAACCCATGGGCCTGTTATGCCCCTTCCTATTCCACACAAACCTTGGTACGTGATTTCACTGGACTTTGTCATGGAACTTCTGACCATATCAAACTATGATACCATTTGGGTCGTGATTGACTACCTCACTAAACTAGCTGTCTTTGTCCCCTGTGTGGATCTTCCCACTGCTCCTGTATTGATCAATTTGTATATCAAACATGTTTTCAGCCTACCCTCTTTTATTGTCTCAGATAGAGGAGGCTCTAAGTTTACCTCACACTTTTGGAAGTCATTGACATCTTCCTTTGGAGTTGAGGACAGATATTCAAGTGCATACCATCCACAAACTGATGGGCAGACTGAGCAACTAATTGCTATACTCGAGCAGTACCTTTGATGCCTTTGTCTGCAATATCAAAACAACTGTCTTTCCTTGTTATAACCTCTCGCATAATTTCTCGACCAGTTCATCCCCTTTTTTTGCTCTCTACGGTCAGCATCCCAGGTCGATTCCATTGGATCTATCTCTTCCCTTTAAAAATCCAGCAGCGAGTGCTTGCATTCATGACCTAAGGGCTGTGCATGCTAACGTCAGGAATCATTTAATATAGGCTCAATTGCACGCAAAGAAATATGCTGATGCCCACCGTCTCCCTGCTCCCCACTATCAAGTTTGTTCTATGGTTATCCACCAAGAACCTGCACATTCCAGGAAAACGGAAGATGCTTCCTCTCTATGTTGGTCGTTACTGTCCTTCATGTTTTAAACCCTGCTGCTGTCCGTTTGGACCTACCTGCACACTGACAAATTAATCCGGTGTTTCATGTTTCTTTATTGAAGCCCTGCCCTCCTGCTATTCGATTGCCCTTATACCCAGCCCCGATTGATGTATATGGATCTGATGAATATGAGATACGGCCAGTTCTTGATACTAAATTGTGGAGAGGCAGATGCTACTATTATGTAGATCGGAAAGGAAATGGTCCGGAAGTCAGGTCCTGGGAACCCATAAAGAACATTCAAGCTTCACTTCTTGTGGCCCATTTTCATGCCTCTCGGGGGGTAGTTTGACCTTTGAGGTGGGATGCTTTCATGATGCATAGGACTGTGTACTCTCCAACAAGCCGAACGCTTGGTAAACGTTGTTTTCGTCCACTTCCCTGGTGGTTGCCATGGCGCCTCTTTCAATGCCAGGCACGCAGACAATAGTTAACGCTGAACATCCTAGCGTTCTATCACCTTGGTAATGACGTGGAACAATGTGACCATGTGATCCCGCTCTTTGAATGCATATTTAAATCCCGCTTAGTTACACCAGTGCGCTACTGATTGAAGTTGGTATGCTAACCTCTTACTCCCGTTTCATGTTCAATTTAGCTTTTGTTTCTCTGCTGATCCTTCTTTGACTCTGGATCGTAAATGGACTGCTGCGTGTAAATCCCTTGCTTGTTATCAGCCTTCAACACTCAGACCATGGAACACATTATGGACTGCCTTTGTAAAACCCTTTGCTTATCTCCTGCTCTTGATATTCCAGACCTCGGAACGTATCATGGACTGCCATCGCTTAATCCCTTGTTTGTTTTCTATGATGGAGCTCCAGGAAACATCCTTTGTCTGTAAACTTGTTTTTATTTCTTTTTTCTTTTCTTTTCTTTTGAGAATCACCAGATTGGATTGTGACATGGACATTGATACCTTGGATCTCCTTTCTTGGCTTATGGACTATTGGACGTTATGCAGTGCTCCATCACTTGTTGCCCTTTTCATCGGTAGAGCATCCTCATTCTGTCCGGGGGTAGGTCCTACTAACCAACTAACTCCCTATCCCTCGGTCAGTCCTTCCTCTGTCCAATCTGATCTCCATCACCTTGCATTGAAAGAATCTTTGGCAAGTTTGGTTTTCTGCAGAAACCTGGTGTTGGAACTAGGACATTATTATTAAAGTTAGTGCTCTGTTAGTTCATTTACGTGTACTAGTTCTTTTCATGTTGGTTCTTTCTCAAATAACAAAGTTCTATCCCTCTTTCTCAGCTTGGTGTGTACCGGTAGAACCTTGCTCTTTCGTTTGAATCACAGGGGTACTCTTTTCATTCTATGAGTAGCACAGTGTCTCAAGATAAAGGTTGCTCTCTACTGAGGAGACCCTCATTGGGTTCAAGACGTGGTCTGGACAGTACATCCAGTTGGATCTTGATTAGAACAGCCTCCAGGCGACCTGATCATTGGTACGCAAGTACTGGCAGTCGGTGATAGTCTCTCTGTAGGAAGCACTGACATATGTGTCAGAGATGGGAAGGCCTGGGCTGGAGACCCCAGGGTGTCCTTCTTAAGCTTCTTCCTGCCAGTCTTAGTGAGAAGAGTAGGATAGGAGATAGAAAAACAGTTAGAGAAGATGGGGGAAACAGAGAGCACCTTAGTGGGTGCGATAGAGGGAGGAGAGGGCAGGCAAGAGAGGGAGAAACTAAAAGAACACTGCACCGAGCTACGCCTCGCAGGGTGCACAGGAAGGGTATAGGTAGTGTGGTGGAAACAAGAGGAAAACAACAGGCAATAATAGAGTACAGAGAACAAGTAAACAAGGCAGCAGCAGGCATTGAAAAACAGAGGTGGGAGCCGGCTCAAAACACCCTTGGGAGGAAGAAAGGCCTGTAGGGCAACGGTAGTGAAACACAGAGAAGAGGGGAACCTTTCGAAGAGGAGAATGGCCTAGTTGACAAAGCATACCATGTGAAGCACACCCTGGAACACTTGCATAAAGGAGAAACAATTCAGGAGTACGCAAAAAACAGAGACAGAAGCCAATACAATCACCTTGAGGGAAAATATGCAGTAATTGCAGGGGAAATGCAGGGACAGTGAAGGAGCCAAAACATTCACCTAGAGAGAAAAATGCAGAGAAATGCAAGATAAGTGCAAAGTAAACAGTTCAGAGATGCAGAAAACAGAGTATGGCTACCTGGATGTTTGGAGACAGAGCAGGGTAAGAATCGAATTCAAAAGGAAGTATGCACAAGGTAGGGCAGTTTAGAAGGACGCAGTAATGGCTGTGCCCCCCATCCGCACCTTTCTTACCTTGCGGTAGATGGTGGCTGATGGCTGTGCTGCATGCACGCACTCTTCATTCCGACCCCCTTCTTACCCCGTTCCGACACCTTCATCACCAAACACCTGCATCGATCAACATTGCAGCCTTGTCCTGCGAGGGCTTAGCCACAGTGCATCTGATCCTCAGTTCTTAAAGGCTCGGAAGCATGGACATAGCCATGCATGCTACGTATCATCGGGCAGCGTCTCCTGTGCACATGTGCCGGCCAACACCGTGGCCTTGTCCTGCAAGGTCTTTGCCCCAGATGGTCCGAACCTCGGTTCTTAAAGGCTCAGAAGCGTGGACGTTGCAATGCGTGCTACATATCGTCGGGCCGCGTCTTCTGTGCCCCTATGTCACTTAACACAGTGGCCTTGTCCTGCAAGGGCTTTACCGCAGATGGTCCGATTCTCGGTTCTTAAAGGTTTGGAGGCGTGGATGTAGCGTTGCATGCTACGTATCACTGGGCAGGGTCTCCTATGCACCTGCGTCACCCAACACTGTGGCCTTGTCCTGCGAGGGCTTTGCTGCAGAGGGTCTGATCCTAGCTTCTTAAAGGGTCAGAAGTGTGGACACAGCGATGCATGCCACGTATCATTGGGCAGCATCTCCTGCACACCTGTGTCACTCAACACCATGGCCTTGTCCTGCGAGGGCTTTGCCGCAGAGGGTCCGATCCTCGGTTCAGAAGTGTGGATGTAAAGATGCATGCCACGTATCGTCGGGCGACAAAGAAAATTCCTGAAGGAAGTCAGAGATAGAAATGCCACTGGTCCTGGTTCAGGAGAAATAGAAAACGCCAAAAGAGAGGGCAGAAAAAGAAAATCTGCATCCCCTGCTCAAGGAGAGAGAGAAAGCAACCAAGGAGGGGGGCAGGGAATGTAAGGGGGCCCTCAGCAAGGAGGATATAAAAGTAAAACAACAGAGCAACATTGGGTCTAATTCAGGACTAGCCTAGGCAGAAAAGGAGGGGAAAGAAAACTCACCTTGGGACTAACCCAGGAAGGCACAACGGACACATGTATAGTGTTGGGAATAATTGAAACACCCTACTAATGCTGATAAACATAAGAAATGCATCGAAAAGATCACCCTTTGATGTGTCATTTTTTACCATGTATTACAATGTGTAGTGTTACAAAGATCTGTGAGTGCCAGGTAAGAAATCCCCCTCATTATCTGGGAACTCCCCCCCCACATTATCCGGTATAGCACTATATATTTTGGGGAGTCTGGACATTTGGGTTTAGGTAAAAAGGTGTTCCTGACATAAGAATGTAGCCCCATATCTCTTTTCCTTGAGCTATGTCCCATAGCTTACCCTGCCTGGCACAGGTGCTCTGCACAGTATACCTTGTGGGTCTTTTGCCTATCAAAAGCATTTAGGTTATTTTATCTTCCATGTGTATAGCGCTTCCTACCATAGATTATGACATCAAAGTATTTGCCTGTCAGAGAGGCAAAGGAGGAGTGTGATAGAACATGCAGTAGTGGTATAGGGCAGCAAAGTCGGGTGAATAGTTGTGATGAGTTCACTCTGCGGCTCATTATGAGTTGACCGGTGAGGTAATAACGTAACAGTATTAACGTATACTGGCATGTTACTGCACCGGCCAACTACGAGTTTGCCAGTAAATTCCAGAGGTCATTCTGCCACCTTGCCACCAACAAACGCTGGTATTACAGATGCCAGTAATGCCGGCATAAAGGGACTCCATGGAATGGGGATTTATCCCAAATACTGCCACTTGTAATCCGGTGGACATTCCACCGGACAGAGTGGCGATATCGGTAAATCCGTTTGCCGGTAATGGAAAACTAGGAGCCCCAATGTATTTTGTCCTCGGAAATACCCAGTTATACAGGCAAGTCGGTTCGAGATAAAAGCATATATAGCTCATCCATCTATGAATTTGACTCTTGGCACTGAAAAGCCGAAAGCAATGCTGCACAGAAGTTTGCCTATCTTGCCAAAGAACACCATTATTCCGGCATTTGCCAAGTGGGACATTTATGTTCAAATGATCCTCTCTATATAGTATTTTTGATCAACCTATTCTCGTCACGCATTTCTGCCTCCAGAAAAAAACAAACTGCTGTGGGGCGGAGGGAGTGTTTATTTGTGTTTCCCCGGCATACTCACCTTGTTTCTCAATGCCACCTTCAAGGAAATGTCATGTGGTCTGAGCAGTCAATGGAAAATGGCTGACACTGGTTTTCAAACAATGCCTGAAATTTGATCTAGGCCGGAAGTCAAATACACATTTTGTTTCTCTGGTATTTGCAGAGCTGTGAGTTTCGCTCACAACTAATTTAAAACGAATGTCAGGACAGAAAATATAGTTGGGGGCTCACTGACATTTAACGGGAGAGATGAAGTTTCCGACGAGGGAGATTATATTTGTATTAGAAAGTGAGAGATTCAGAGGTAAATATAAAGAAGTGCATATTCAAGGGGGCGACGTGGTCTAGCGAAGAACACAAAAATAACATTGTTCAAATTAATCTATTTATTTATTCGAATTTGTAGAGTGCGCAGCAGCCCGGAGGCATTGTGGCGCTTGTTACAGACAGTTTTCTTAGTTACAGGTGATTTAAAGACAGATGCAGTTAACAATCTAAGCAAGCAAGAAATACCATGGAGAGCAATTGAAGGGCAGAACAAATGAACTGGTTCGGAAAACAGGACGTTGAAGGACTATTTTGAAAGTGGTTTAGTTTCGGGTGGAATACGTGTATTTTCTATCTTTGTCCTGTAGGCCATGGCACATCTTTGGTTAAGTTGTGCATGGCTTCGCTTCTTGAAGACATGCCTCACATGCTATATTAATTCAGTTTAATTCAACTAGCTTTATTTAGACAGAAATGTCATAAAAGCATACATCAATAGAAAACAACACATACAATTTGCATCATAATGCAAAAATTAAGATGATTAAAAACACACAATTATCAAGGCATCTCCGGTGACATATTTAAACGTAGGCGCCATGCCCATTTAAGAAATGTGCAGGTGACAAATACTGCAGGGGTGTCAGTTGAACTTAAACATGTCCTCGTGGCCTCCTCTGTAGTTCTGCAACCACGATTGCAGAAAAGAGGTCTGAGAAAGCGCGTCCTCAGTCGCAATGTAACTGGACAAAACAATAAAAAATGTTTTACATCCTCAATGGCACTGTTACACAGACGACACATCTGCGAGACAGCATTCTGCCAACTATGTTTCAACGAAGCTGTTGGCAAAATACCCAGGCGAAATTGTATATACATATTAGCGTCAGCAGTGTCTGGCATGTTGATGAATTAGTGCATGTGCAGCTGGACACGTAGTGAACAGTTCACCTGACCAGTGCTTAATTTGTGGTGGTGTTTATTTTTTAGCCCCAACACTTATTGTCTCAGACTCACTTTAATTATGAAGTGGTGATAGTAAGTGCATCGATCAACCACAAAGATCAGGTGCAAGCTGTAGTGTCACCCGAAATATGTCGACACTGTGGGGAGCAGCTATGGGTGGTAGCCGCAATGCCACTGGAGTGCCAGAAAATATTTGGGCCCTGACACTTCTATTTTTACAAATTAAGCAATGCACTTGTCAGGGTGCGCGGCAGGACTCGCTATCCTGTGTGGGATAGTTAGGTTACGGAAGGACATAATAAGTGTTGGTCAAGTCCCTTAGTCCTCCCATCCCTGTCAGGTCCCACGGGCCCACCCTATATTAGCCAGATGCGATGGATGAAGTAAGGTTGGGGAAGCAGATGACACAGCGCCCATTCAATGGAGGTCCGCTTGACAGCTGTGAGAGGAGAAAAGTCTCTTGGATAGACATTTTCAAAGCATTTTACAGGGCCTGGATCTTGTGGTCTGGGTCTCCCTTTCCATGCCTCAGCAGGTTAGGAACTGTATCTTTAAAGAGAATATGGAAGTGAGAAAGTGGCTCGGCCCATCAGTTATTGCAATAGAGGTAGTGGTGTCTGGCTTTGACCAGACAGAGCATGCAATCTGTTTTCTAAGTTCCTAAATTGTTTCCTGGAAATAAAAGGCACGGTGTTGGACAACCCCCAAGGGTCCATTGCTTGCTCTGGAGCAGTGTTAGAACTGTAAGAAAAGAAGTAGTGGAACTATGTTCCCTGCTGGTCTGCCCCTGCTCCCCACAAACCCCATCCCTGCGTCCCCTCCCACACACAATCCAAACCCCTAAACAAACACACCTGCTATTTATGGGAATGTGCAGTGCAGTGCACTGAAGTGCAATATTCAACTTCTTCCTATACTTTTATTATAAAACTAAACCATTCCAGAAGGGTTTCTTTTTCAAATAAAAGTATAGGAACAGTGAAACTTAAAAATAAAATGTATGGGAGCAACGCTCCTGACCGCTCCCACCCACTTCGACCTCCACTCTGGAGGAAGTGGGGAGAGCAAGAGTTCATCAATGATATGATATGATAAGTCATTCATAACTCGCCCGTACACAAGAATTTCTGGATGGATGATGGAGGAACCACCTTTGGATATGTGTCGGGTGTGGAGTATAAGTATCTCTTGCTGTTGACAGTATATTTTTATTAAGATCAACACTTACCCTCCCAAAAGAGCATAACAGCTACCATTTTTCGTAATCATGCTAATTGTCTCGAGGTCTCAGACAAGGACTCATCTTTCTATCTTTTTTTAATTCTTACAAACTTTTATCGAGTACAAATTCAATAGAAATTCCATAAAAATATTCTTAATAGATGATATGGACAGAGAGATGAGAGGGGTTAGTAAGTGCAAAACCCAACACAATGGTTTGTGATTTTTCGACGTGCTACCTTAGACACAGGAAGCGCACAATATTCCATCCAAGATCCTTGTTTGAGTTTTGTAGCCTTTGAGATCCAAGTTCAGAAACTGGGTAGCTTTTGTAATCCAATCAGTTTTTGTGTTTCATTGGTGCTAGGCTATTGAGGAATAAGAATTCCATTGGAGGGAGGAACAGGCATCCTGGAGTATCATGATTTGATAGTGGGGGTGAAAGGATTGCATTTTGCAGTCTGGGTTTGAGTTTGGAAGACGATTAGGCGGGTCTGGTTTGGCTGGGAGAAGAACATGAACAGTCACAGGGATGTTGTTAGACTGTTCCAAGGCAGAGGGCTGTTCCCAAAAGTGATCCGGGCAATAGAAAAATAAGAGCCAAAGTGGGGCACACCATGTAGGTGGGATCCACGAGTGTGTGGATCTAGGAGAAAGAAGAATGCTATTAAGAGATGCTGCAAGATGGGCGACCCTTCAGCTATGACAGACAGGAGTGTTATACGCAGAAGGGTCTCCTAGGGCATCTGCAAAGAAAGGGTGGAAATGAGGAGGTCTGAAAACAAGACTATATATAGGAATGGAATGTATAGTTGGGAGTAAGGGTACATTTGTTGCCATGCATTCAGTCTGGTGACAAACAGAACTGTGAAAGCATTGTCGAAAGAACATGGTGGCACCGCGCAGTGTCACAGGGTTGATCTGGTTGTGCAACATCAAACCTGGTGTGTATAAAGCTTGGTCCAAAGAGCCTTTAAGCTAGCATTTGGTTACATAGTGATGTTGGGATCATGACTTGTTATGAATTCAGAAAGCTTACATTTATCATTAACAATGAATCAATCATTGAGAGGTAGATACTCGATACGGCTCAGAGAGGTGTGGGAAGGGACCACCTTCATTTCCATAAGGAAGTGCCATGATTCGAGGGGGATGCAGGTGGTAAGATGTTGCAGTGATTTCAGGAAAGGTCATACTTATGTGACATGTGCCTGGAATGGTGAAAGAATCTGTGGGGACTGCGCATGACGTGACCTTGGCATGGACGGCCACCAGCATACATGCAGAGCATGTCTGTTCTGAACATAAGGACATGGAAGCTGATGCCATAACTCTTAGTCTGTCCCTTAGTGGAGTGCATCCAATGGAAGGAGCCAGAGTTCAGGAATCCTCCTGTGAGTCAAGGGACTACACAATACATTACAGAACAAGTAAACAAAGTCGACAAAAGTTACAGAGCCTCATCACAAGTTGGGCGGTACCCTGGCAGTAAATCCGCTGGGATACCGCCCTTTGCAAAAAGCATTACCTCAACTCGATCCGGCGCTATTAGCGATGGATCCCTTGTTGCGTTAAGGCTGTAAGTCCCCTTTTTTTACGAGTCCATAGGACTCTATGGGGCATGTGTGGAGCTGAAAATAGTGCTGCAGTAATAGCGCTACAAATGGGTAGAAAGTGGCAAGATTTATCTCCAGCTAAAAACTGGAGATAAATCTGTCACTTTCCACCCAAACTTGGGATTGGGCGGAGCAGTGCATTTTTACCGCTCCACCCAACCCGTGATGAGGCCCACAATGCTTTAGTGCAAGTGAGGTTAGGCAGCCTCTAACACAAGTAAACAACACATGATTTTAAGATGTCAAAATGAAGAGAGCAAGTAAAATTGGGGTGACGTACAGCGTAGTGCTGCTACAATCTACAATGTGGCTCAGGCTCGGACTGGCCTATAAGGCAGTAGGCCCATGGCTGAACCAAAAACACAAAATGCTGGTGTGGGCCAGTTTTTTTGTCAAAGTAGGCCACTTTTTGGCCGATTTGGGCCAGTTTGATGAGTTAATTCACTCTGCGGCTAGTTGTTTTGACCAGTGTTGCTGATTAAATATTCTTTAAAATGCACAATTTGCATCACACTTTATCAAAAATCTCCCCCCTTGCTTACTATTCAAACAGTGTCACAAAAGGAATGAATTGCGATTTGCAACTGTGGCCCACCTTTTCAGTGACACAATATTATGGCCCAGTCCGACCCTGGTTTGGCTTCTCATTATTGCTTCTGATGTTGTGCTATTGTGCACATAAGGGCACCGGGGATGACGTCACAATCACGCGCCTGCATTAAGAGCAGGAGGGAATCAGTAAAAGGCCTGGAATCCAGGCAGCCTCCGCCGGCACACAGAAAGGTGAAATAAGGAGCCAAAAGAACTATTGGATGCCCCAGTGCATGAGGCCAGGCAAATCCTTACTAGAACGAATCAAACAAACATAATGAAATGCAATTGAAAGAACATGTAAAACTATGCAGAGATGTAGTGTAAAGTGTCTTGCAACCATTAGAGAGGGCACAGCGTAAATGTTGCGGGCACAGAGATGACTTTTATAAGGTGTTTAGCATTCTGATAGATTATCGGCACACTAAATTCAACCCCATCCCTTTATGTTTGCGCTGGAGTACCCTTCCCCCTCCTAAGCACACCCAGAATGCTGGCCCTTGGCTACCTTGAAAGGTACCGAAAGACCACAGGAGGTCCGGGACTTGAGCGCAAGACGGCCCCAGGAATTCAAATTTTCTTCCAGGAAATGTGGGCTCAGGACTCTGCAGGAATCACACTACATGCGTGCTTATTCTTCTTGCCCCTCAAGGCAAACGCATATAGGCCTTCAGATTGCCACCTTAGTTGTTAGAGCTTGATGTGCTCTGCTGAGGATGTCATGGCTGCATCCGCTAAATTGGGAGTCTAGAAGACTTCCTCAAGTAGCAGCTTCCGGTGAATAACGTGACAGCTTGTGTGACACCACAATTGTGCAGGTACGCAGGTTTGATGCTATGACCTTAAAGAAAAGGTGAACTGTGTCATGATCGCAGGTGCAACTAGTTTGCTTTAATTTTGACTATCTTGGTCCTAAAAGCCATATACATAATGTCAATCACTGCCTCTTCCACCTCTACATGTATAATAACAATGTGTTCAAGTGGTGGGTGAAAGAAGACATTTTTGTGACATAGAAACTTACTTTGGAGAGCAGCTATGCTTAGCTTAAATCACCATGCAGAACTGTTGAAAATTACATGAGTGTGTGGTCCAGATTTTATTAAAATGTTATAGTTTAAATTAAACTTTTCATTTTAGCTCTTTTAAAAATTGTTTAAGTTACAAGCACAGTTTAAGCTTTTGCATTTTCCTTTGTCTCAAATGAGTCAATTTTCATAATTCGGATCAGAATTGTATGATTGTGTACATCAGCTTGCAATCTTGTCCTAAAAGGATCTGTGCCCATCTAGTTTCACTGTCTGTATTTATTTCCCTGATCGTGAGGAAGCTACCACACAAAAGTCTCTCCTGTTGTAATTCTGGGCACTCCATTATAATGTGGAAAATCATCTCTATGTTTTTACTGTTCTTACAGAAGCAACAACATTTTTGTGATGTCTCAAGCTGTTATTTTCGAACAAGTCTTGCTCTTGTGGGTAATATGTTCAATCGAAGTCTCCTATAGAGTGTTCTTATTTTTTTTATCTGGGAAAAGTAGAAGATAGTTCGGAAGTTGGTTTACTATACAGACATCATAGTTGCATGTTAAATTTTCTTTATATTTAGTCTTGTCTCTCAAGGTTTGTATCCAATCATTCTGCATGATTCTTCGTTTTTCATGTTGTGGACGATTGGTTAACATTTCCTTAGTTATGTTCTCTTCTTCCAATATTTCCTTGGGTTGGTTTTTCCATTCAGTTAGTGCTTTTATGCATAACACATTAGATTTCGGTTTTAAAATCTCAAACGCTGGTATCTTATCTTCGTTGATGATTTTTCGATATAGGTCTAATTTCTTCCACGTTATTATGGATACCAGGGATTGTAACGCCACTTCAAAGCGAATTCTCAATATGGGAAAAGAAGCCGGTAACATCATTATCTTCTGGCAGAAGATCGCCTCCATTTTTGGCCATATCATTGGATTCCGTTTTATCATTGATTCCATGCCATAGGAGATGCATGGAACTACTTTCGTTCTATAGAAAGCTACATTTGCTTTAAAAGTGAACTCTCCATACTTTCCATGTAGCATTTTCCCTTGTCGTGCTAATGAGTGCATTTTTTGGACTACTTGATTTTTGCATTCTTTCCCATCAGTCGATTGATTTATTATCATGCCTAGATACTTGAACTTTGATACTACTGTTAGTGGGTTTCCCTTTATAGTTTTATATTTAGTCTTAGTGTCTTTGCCTTTATCGAGATTTTATTTGTCAGCGCCATAATTTTGGTTTTAGTTAAGTTGATTTTTAATTTGTTTGTGTCCATATAGCTACCCATCAAGTTAAGACTCTCTTGAGGTCCTCGAGGAGTTTTATCAAGAAGGACATTATCATCTGCATACAGCATGAGTGGAAGCGCTGTAGGGTTTATTTTCGGTGGGTTTAATTTTGTTAATCTCATCTCCACTTCGAAATCCGCTATGTATAGGTGGAATAGAGTAGCGGCCAGCGGGCATCCTTGTTTGAGGCCGTTCCATGTCTCAATGTAGGTTGTATATATTCCTTGTTTTGTTAATCTTACTCAGATCTTTGTGTTTGAGTATAGTAATTTGATGGGTTCAAGTATATTAGATGGACATTGCTATTTTTTTGAGTTTTGCCCATAGCAGCTAATGATTCACAGCATCAAAGGCTAGGTGTAGGTCCACAAAAGAAGCCCATACCGTCGTCTTTTATAAATTTGCATCTCTTTTGACAATATTTAATAGAAACAAATTTATATTTGTTCCCACTTTTCTTACGAATCCGGTTTGTCTCGTGGCAAAGCGATTTGTTTTTGTAGACCAGTTGCATAGATTTTCCAGCAGAATTGATCCAAAAAATTTACCTAATGGATCTAACAAGGCTATTGGCCTGTAATTTGCTGGGTTTTCCATGCCGCCTTGTTTAAATATTGGTATCAGTGTGGCATGATTCCATGTGGTTGGGATTTGATTTTGTTGGTTGATTAAATTGAATAGTTGTATCATCATTTCTGTCCATGCTTTAATGCTTTTGTTCATTAGCGCATCGGGCCCGGGGGGTCGTGAGCTGTTCAAATTCATGATTATCTTTAGCACATCCTCTTTTTGCCATTGGACTTTCCATCTTTATGTTGTTTCTGTCAGTTCTTCCTTTAACGCTTCAGTTCTTTTAGCGTATAGGTGCGAGAAATGTGATTTCCAGTTTTCTTCTGTAACATTGTTGATTAGGAGATGTTGGTTACTATATGTTGGATTCAACAAACTCCACAATTGTTGCGTATTTTGACTTTTCAGAGCACCCAACTTTTTCTCTGAGTCTCTTTGGTCCAGCATGCTTTTGGTACTCTTTAGCCAATTACGGTATTTTTGTTTTTTGAGCACGGTTTTCTTCAGTATTATTTTTTGTCAGATCTCTCAGAGTTTTCTTAGAGCTTTTTTCCTTTGTTTGATTTCACAGCTATAGTAGTGCGAATGGGTATCTATTTGTTTTGCTGAGGTAGTTATTTTTTTCCTATACGGATCTAATAGCCATTGATAATTCAGTTTTTCAGAACCTTTTTTATCTGTTTGATTGAATCTTTCGGTGATCTAGTCCATTTGTGCTGGCTTTATCCGTAATGTGGTCCCTTGCTCATTGAGTTCCATTGTCACTTGTAGTTTTTTTTGTTGTAGCTTACCTTGTCAAGACCATATAATACATAGAATTTGATAGTTGCTCTTTGTTGTTGTAATTGTGATTATTTGTAGTTTTGCTTTTTGTATTCCAGATGACACATAGATGTAGTCTAATATCGCCTTTGAGTTTCCACTGATCCATGTTGGAATCATTTGTTGCTTTACATCTTGAGATCTTCCGGCATATGTCAAATTTCTTAAATTCATTTCTTCTAACCATGTATGTTCTCTTCCAATTAGTTTACCTTCGTTCAGGGGAGTTCCTTGCTTATGAAATATGTGTATATTTAAATCCCCACAGATGATGATTTCTATGTCGTGATACTTATTTGTTATGTTGTCTATTTCTGTAAGTAAAGAATCCATAAATCTTATCTCATTTATAGCTTTTGCATTCCAATATACATTGAAAATGGTTCATTGGAAAATTGACTAGAGGTTTTCATGATATCTCATCTCTGTAAGAGTGTATATTGTATCCATGAAATGTATTTACCGAGATGATTGGGGTCCATGTCGTGTCGAGTTTTATCAGGGTCAATAGTCCAGCTGCAGGTCTTCCTCTGTTTTGTTTTATGGCCGGATTCATGTATACAAGAAAGCCATCACATATTGGTTGGACTGTTAACCACGTTTCTTGTAAACAGATTATTTTTGCTTCCATTATCTCCAACACGGCTTCTGCAAAAAGATGACCATGGCCTTGTGTGTTCCATGAAAGTAGAGTCGAATTTATGTTGTTCCCTTCCGGTGGTTGTTTTATTTGTGACATGGGTACCGTGTGTCGTCTTCTGATTCGTCAGTCATCACTCGTCTTATTGGATAATTTGCGCTGTTTTCTTTTTTGTAATTTTTAGTTGGATTTCCTCTTCTTGGATTTTCATGTTTTTTTCCTGGCCATTATTAGTTTGTATTTTGGTGCGTCACCATTCTTCAGTACTTGTCTGGTACATTTTAGTTTCTTTTCTTTGGTGTGTGTATATCTGTGCCATCCCATTCTTTATTGGGTCTTGTAGTTGTTGAATTCCACAATGGAAGCCTAAGTATACAAGTTGTTTATGCATTTTATGGACCAGGTTCATTTTTTCTTTTTCAAAGAAAATTATATCCACGTCATCAAGTAATTGTTTGTTCAGAAATATTACAAGTTTTAGATCAGTTGTATTTATACCTTTCAGTTCTGGTATGACTTTGAATAGACAAAGTATATTTGCTCTGTTTAATATCACCCGCTCCTTCCTTCTTTTTTCTTATGTCAAAGATAGAACATGTTGTTCTTTATTTTTTCTAAACTCTACAAACACTGAGGGGATTAGGTGAGAATATGTCATTTCTTCTTTGTCACTGATTCTGATACTGTGTCTTATTTTCTATGCTTTGGCAACATGATTTTTCATCAGTTCTCGTTGTGTGTCTTGATTGGTTTGTTGTAATAGTAACATTTAATGAGTATTGTAGATCCTCATCCGATACCTCTTCGCATGAGAGATCACAGTTTATTCCGTTTACTCATTTCTCATCAGGGTATTGGTCCAGTGTGATCATTGAGATCTCACTTATATCTATTTTCTTTGAATCCTTAGTCATGTCGTTGTCAACAGTATATGTTGAAAGATCTATCAGATCTACTACGTGCTCTGGTTCATTTTCTCGTGCAGGTTGTTAGAGGCTAAGCAATGAGGAAACGCCTCAGAGATCCCTGCAACCGTATGGGAGGCTCAGATCTACCGCTATGTGGTAGAAGGCAGCTGCTGGGAATAGTTACTCCGAGCAGGTGCGAGTCGAGCATAAGCCCTACCTTAACCTCTATAAAAGCTTGCTATCACATGGAGGGAAAAGGGTGTTAGTGTTTACAGGCGACCTTGGACATGACATGATCAATCTGTGCAGTGTGGTTTTTATCATTGTAAGGGATCATGTATTGGCCACAATTAGAGGTGCAGCTCTGTGGCATTGAAAGGTCATGTGTGTAAGAGCACAGACACAATAAAGAGTTCAAGTCAGGAGTGGGACCAATATTTCTTTGTTACAGCAGCATGTCCATAATTGTTCAAGTCCTTGGAGTGTTAAAATAGATTAAAAACCTGGTGTACTAAATGCATGCTGGGTTTTGCACCTGTTTAACACTGAAGTGCACTTTCAACATTTTGAACGGAATTACCATTTTCACTTGCCTGATACACTCCTCCTTTCAAAACAGAATGGTTTTCCACCATCAAATATTTTCATGCTGGTGGTAACCATTGTATTTCTGTGTATCTCCCTGTTTTAAGCACTTGCTTTAAGCAAGTTTTATTTCAGTTCAAGTTCCAAGATGTCCAATAAAGACTGTGGAAGAAGGAAAGATCAGACACTGAATTACATCGGAAGAGCAGGCAACCATCTTCCTTCTGCAAGGTCAGAATTCTCTAAGACCTTCTCCCAGCTCACTGTTTGGCCAGTCAGATACCATACCTAATACCTCACACTTGGATAACAATAGCACGCTCTATGGGGGGGGGGGGGGGTACGACGTTCATTCATTGCCCTATTTTCTTTATTTTCAATAATGTTTTTTGCCAAAATATTTTGGCTGAAAAAACTGATTAAACAATATGGGGGCCGAGGGTGGGTAAGAGAATATAAAGTATGGGGGGGAGGTGGGAGGATAGGGAATGAAAAAAGGGGAGGGGAAATTAGGAGGTAAGCGCTCCAAATAAAAAAATAATTCAACAAGTTTTTTCGGCAAAATACGTTCGGCAAAGAACTCTGTGAGAAAATAAATGGGGATGAATGAACCTAGAACCCTATGGGGTATTACTCAGAAGCAATTTTTCTTGCCTCTCTTAGCAACACTAAGCCATTTCTCGACCCCCCAACCATGGCAAAGTCATTTTAGTTAACCCTTGCTCCACCAAACAAATGCTGCAGTTATCTATCATTTCAATGGGGACCATCACCATCAATTCTTGGTTACTACAGAAATAAAGTTCTCTAATGCCTTCACCAATTTGCTGGATGTTCTCCTTCCAGGTAGCTTTCATATAATCCAAAGGAACAGAAGCAATGGTAGCCAGAGAACGGTGCCCATCCTGCTCTCTGGGAACATTAAATGCTCCTGACCTATTATGAACCCTTATTTGTCTTTTGAGTACATCACAATATGATGCCATCCCCCATGGCAATTGATCTATTATTTTGGATATTGACTACTGTCTGCCTGGCTTTGACAAGTCCTTCCCTGACAACTAGCAATGGCAGATGCCCTGGACATCTCCAAACAACCTTTAGTGCTCAGGGATTTTAAGCTCAATGTTGACTTTACTTCCAAATTGACTGAAAGTACGTTCCTCACCTGTACATCTAACCTGGGATTCCCACAGTGGATAGAGGTCCTACTCCTAATCAGGGTCATAACAGTGACCTGATGCTGTCCTATAGTCTTGACCCGTTTATGGTGACTATGATCCCTGTTCTGGTCCTACCATTTCCTGATTTCTGGCTTCCTCCCTAAACAGTCCAGAAACCCAAAGTCTAATTACAGTAACCTAGAAATCATCTCCATGTTTGGACGGCATGAGACCATTTCCAGAGAAGCCTTTGCCTCCACCTTCTTATCCCTTCAAGTGAAGGACCAAGTTCCTGTCTCACCAAACTTCATTCTGAAGTCCTTAAATGAACAATTTTCAAGCTCATTTAGACTCCCCAGTACGTTTGATAACAAGGAAAGGTCAAACTAACCATCCAACTTAGAAACATATAGCAGTAGTAGTAGTTGTTATTTATATAGTGCCTTTTACCATTTGTATGGCCTCAACACTCTTGGGTGGGAGCGCCCTTGGAGACTGAAGTCCAAGTATGGGAAAGTTCTCAGAGAGGCCTAAAATGCGTGTGTGCATTAAGCAAGGATTAAGGATTAGGTGGGCTGGCTAGGTTCCAGTAAACAACCCAAGAAGTCAGACACGTGCATGGGCGCTGATTGATGTCACGAGAGAACGCTAGTGAATGAGATTCATTAAGTGTCCAGCTGGACTGAAATGTTGTTGTAGGTTGTCGCTGCATTCTAATAGCAGAGGTGTTGAGGCAGGTCTGGTCTAACTAGTCGAAAGCGTAAGTGTCCAGCTAGATCACATTTTTCATAGTCTTAGCTGCATTCTATAGTGCGTGGATGGAAAGCCGTGCCTGCGACCGATGTCCACTGAAGTGGTGCGCTATATGTACCTTAAGCTATGATGGATCTTTGCTCTCACTGTGCGATCCAGTTCTCTGTGTGAAAGGACAAGCTATCCCCAGAGGCTATTCTAGGCAATGAAGTCAGGCTACCCTCAAGAACCTCTAGGCATGAATAGAATAGCTGTTTTATTGTATCTTCTAGATGCGGCAGACAGGCTAACATAGGTGTAGCGATCATAGGATTCCCCAATAAGCAATAGACAGGCTACCTTATAGACTTACTATACATTTTCTATATTCCATAATAGGCTATTACAGACATCTTTAAGTGCAACATGAAGCATACCTGTATCTATATGTGTTACAATGGCTAACTTAAAGATCTTCTAAGTTCGATGGGGAGGAAACCATCATAAATCTTCAAGTGCAATGGATGGGATAGCTTTATAAGGTGCAGCCAAATGCTCACTCCCAGATCCCTCTGAGTGCAGCATGCAGTTCACCCTCCAGTTGGTCTAACCTTCAGCGATCATTTGGGTGAGATACATGTGTTGACCTTCACAATTTCTATTAGAGCAGTACTTGTGCTAGCTGTCACAGTTAGTTGAAAGGACATCTGGCAGTTCTGAAATGGCTCGGCAGGAAGTTATACAGAGCAAAAATGGGCCTGGGGACATGCAATTTGCAAGCTCATCAAGACGCAATCCGCAAAAGTAAGAGGGTCTTATTTTAGTAAGACAAAAGAATGTTCCAGGATATGCGATGAATCAGCCATACTCAATATGATTTCTTCCAAATCCTAACCAACTCTGAATCAGAGACCTATCAGGTTTCTTCATCTGTAAGATTGCTAAGACCACTCTCTGACTCCTAGAAGCCCTTCTGTGATGAATGCATGCACATCATTCCAACTCATCTCTGTAACATTGTATGCAATCTCTTGTGTCTCCATGGATTTTGTACGCAGTGATGGTTGCTGTATTTATTTGAATAAGCAATAGCGCCGTCACTCATGGTAATGTAACTTGGTGCTTCAAAATTAGTGATCCCTGTAGCACCATAGAATAATGCAGAGAATCATTTCCAATTACACTATTGTGCAAACAGAGGAGCTTAGACAGGCACGTTCTTATCGTCTCTTCCAAGTATTGTCAGCTGCCTAATCACCCATACGAGACCTAGCTTTGAAAAGCAATCTAATTAATGTGACTCCAGGCATTTCTTTAGGCACTAAAGATTATGAAACGTACCAAAGGCAGGAGCCGGCAGAAACAGCAAAGAGAAGTCTATGAACAAACCCTGAAATCTGTGTGGATACGCCACTGTCCTACTCATGCAACATGTCTTGCAATTTTTATTTTATTTGATGCATGATGACAATCTTCTTATTTGTATGTGTCTAGTGAAAATGTTATTGGCTGTGATTCATATAACACACAAGAAGCTATAATGTCCTACAATGTCAAAAGGACTTTTTTTGATAATTAGTACCCGTCGAAGGCGCAATCAGAATGAAAGGAACTTTCTGATTGGACCTTGCCGAGGCATTACCCGGCCGGGAATCCCTCGGCCGAGATTCCATGCCTTTACCCCCGGCGGGGGGCCTGGCAGTCCCTCAGCCAATAAGGAGGCTCGAAGCAGGTCTATCCCCGCTCCGAGCCTCCACACGGCTGGAGGCTGCCTTTGGACCCTGCCGGGGGATTCAGGTATGTTTCTTTGTTTTCATTTTGTTTCTCCTCCCTCCCGCCCTCCAAATCCCACTTACCTTCTTCGCTGTTGTCTTTCGAGAACGGATGTGCTGGGAACACTTCTGTTCCCAGCGCGTCGGCTCCCGATGGCCGCCATGAAAGGGAAAACGGACTCCGCTTTCCCTTTCCTGGTGGCCATTTTCTTGGTCATTTTTTTTTTTGTCCCGAAACACTGCTTTGTTTTGGGACAAAAAAAATGCTTTTAGTGCCCCGGTCACGCATATCTTGTGGGCGGGTTACTAATAGCTATATGCCCCTCGTGGAGGAGGCATTACCAACTATGGTAATGCTCCAGGGCCTTTGTTAAGGCCTGAGGGGGCCTCAGGGAATTACCTGAGTCAGTAATACCCCTGCCTCATGGGGCATATTGCTTAAGTACAGATGTTTGTGTTACTTTTGTAAGGGGTGTTCAACTGTTTAAAAATAATTGTTATGGGCTATTTATTTTTGTTTTATGTATTTTATGGACTATTGTATTTTACTCTGTTCTACAATGATTACGAATGCATATTCTAAAAGGACTTTTTGATATTGCTTCTGAATGTAAAATCAATGCAAAAAGTAATTCCGTCTTTACACTTCATGATAGATTTCTGTAGTATATAAAACAATAATATGCTGACACTGACATTGTTGGTGCCACCATGTTGACAAACACATGGGCCATGCATTTAAGTGATAGAACGCTGAGAGGCCACACATCTCTAATTAAATGTTTCCCAGAGATAGACATATAATCAAGGAACACTTATGATGTGATCTACCTGTATTTCAGAAAACATGTTGATTCTTTTCGGCATTGAATGCACTGTGACAAAGGCTTTACTGTGGTCGATATCACTAGAGGAGCCTGGCTTGGTCTCACTCTTTGGCATGTATTGTCTGCTCTGTTTATTATTAAACTGGATTAGGAGATCAGTGCTTTTAGTAACAGTATGTTTCATCAGTAGTTAAACAAAAAAGTGTATTTGATCTGTTTATTGAGAATGGCATTCCCATGCAAGCGTTTCAATTAAAATGTCTTCAATCACAATAGTATTTCAATGTATCATAAAAAGTACAATATGCAATTCAGGGCTTAGTGAGTCCAGATTTCATCACCCACGGGCCTGTTGCTTAGATTAACGCTACAAAGTGCAAAGAAGGTTCGCTACTCATAGCCACATTTCAGGTAATGTATACCAATAATGAGACCCCTTTTCTCCATATTGGACTCACTAACCAATTAACTAAGGATCAAGAGGTGTTCTATACATAAATGTTGTTATGTTATCTTAATTTGTACCACGCACCGCTACCACCCAGGGGCAGTCTCCAAGTTGTCTTTGAGCTATGCTATGTCTCTTACCAAGCCAGGGTTTAGTTACCCCACTGCCGCTATCCCCAGTACTGAAAGTAACCTTTGGAAACCTGGAGCACTTGGCCTCCACCTACATTCAACCTCACTGATATGTGGACTACACGATCAGGCTTGTTTTGAATAAATGGTTAAATCCAGTTAAGTGGACAGCCTCCATGAACATGTTAATGTCCATGTCCGCCACTGCTCGATTTCATTACTTGCTCGACGGGATAGTGTAAGCCATAGGAATATGGCATTTCTCCGGATCCCCTGAATGTGTGGACAACAGTGATTAGTAATGGTAACCAACATCTTTGTACGAAGCGACCATCATTACAATGAATCCATTTGGATTCCATCGGATTTTTACATTTGTAATACGCAAGTACATTTGTAGGAATTCAAGACTCTCCAGCTGCATTAAAATCAGATATGGACAGAATCAATGCCACTTCACTTTCACACAGCAGGGAACCTGTGGCATATCACAGATTCTTCTAAACGGTTTGCATACATCTTTCCAAAACATCTTCTTGAACTATAAAGGTATTTAGAGTATAAATCCTTTTTTTAGAACATTTGTAGACATAACAACAACTTCGAATTTGCTAGTTAATATGTCTGTTACAACAATAGTTCTTTCATAAGCAAATATAAATATATATGTGAACACAATGCTTTGATTTGCAATCACAGAGAAACACAGTGGTTAAGAAGGAACAACAATGAACACCAACTTAACTATCGTATAGTGAAAAGGAATAAAAGCGTTGAGGTATTAACACATTTGGGTTTATCAAATCTTACCTTGCTTAGTAGTCATGTTGTAATTGCTTTGATTTGAAAAAAGGTTTGTCTTTTCTTCTGTTTCCTTTTGCTTTGAGATTAGAACTTGTGGAAGCACGCACCCCAAGGCAGATTGTACTTCCCAATTAATTTTAAACACAGGTAGGCCATGTGTTTGGTTCTTAGGTCATAACTTGGGACTATAATGTATCCATTGGAAATGATAATTTGTAATTCAAATGAGTGGTATGACATTAGAATGTTTGCAGCTTTTATACTCTGTATAATTTTGTAATCGATTAAGGGACTAAAAGACTGAAAATGTGAAGAAGTGCACAGAGTGTTCCATTGTCCATTAAATGTTTCTGAGCGAGCATGGTTTTACTGTAGATACTCTGATGAATTAATGATGGGTGTCTAGTAAGATGATTGCTTTAATGTATGTGATTTTTATTGATAGGTATTCTACATTTTGTGTATTTTTGTGTGGGTTTATTAGGTGCAATGTTCTGTGTGAATGTATTCATACGTTTTAAATTTGAACATTTGCTATAGAACTTCTTTTGCTAACTAGAATTTCTTAATGAAGATTAAAGTGCACTTGGGACATCAGCTTGAATATATTACAGACATTGTACAGTCGAGTTACTTGTTTATTTCACATTGCCACTGAAAGATGAAAGTAGAATAGGATATTTTAGCCAACTGAAATTGCCGCTGAGAAATGTAGCCTTCTTTGGAGAACATTCTGGAGACTGAAATAGTATATTTTTAAAGTATTTATCATCATCTTGCTGCACACGGATAATTAGATAAGCTATGCATCTACTGAAAAACCATGCCAGCCTAGAAAAAGACACCCCAAAACACAAAAGGAAAAAATAAACTGAATTTAATAGTAAAACACACCATGAGCCAACAAAGTCTGACCTTCCCTTACCAACCCTAGTATAACCAACACTTCATTGAAAAAATATATCAAATCACTAATAATAGGGATAACATTCTGAAAATAATTCCTATAGCCTTCTTCCAAAATAAAGGCCAAACCTGAACAAATAAATAAAACACATTACAAATTGAACAATATTGCCAGTTTAACGTAGACAATGAAATGATAAATTATGAAGTAAGTACTTCAGCACACACACATAAAGAACACATCAACCCTGTGCTCTTAAGTCCACACATCAAATTCTCACTTGTGTGTTTGTAAAAGTAACAAATATGGGCCCAATTCATTGAATATTTGCCCAGTTCAAAGTGAATATGCACTGCTGAAAAGTGACTCTACACTGCCGACAAAAACTCTGATTCATAGAACTTTTCAGCAGTGCACATTCAGTGTGAACCGGGCAAATATACCATGATTCAGGCCCTTTATATCATTAACATAAACCCTACTAGGTCACATTACAGCCATTTCACCTTTGCTCAGGTATATCTCTAGAACAAATTACACACTAATCCAGTCAAATGAACCAAGTATGTTGTTCACTAAAAGTCCAACTCCTTCCGTTGTCTGTTGGACAAACTGTGTATTATATTATTCAAAAAGTATACTGCACACCAACAAAAAAACAGGAGAATAATATGCACATTATGAAAATGTTAGGACAACAAACACATCTCTCAACATTAGACCCATAGCACCTAGACACTAATGTCTTAAAACACGAGGAAATCAGTGGAAGTGAGGAGGTAAAATCTATACATGATGTTAATGCCAACTTTAAGTTTTTACATATTTTTAACACTAAACATAACATGAAGCAAAACCAGCATTGGTGGACCATTGACCCACCCACACAAATCAAAAGTAAAAAGTAATATCAACACATATAAATATCTTAATGATTCCACCATCAACAAATCAGCATGCTTTACAAGCATTAAAGACGTTCTAAATCACACACAATATCCAGTTAAATAAATAGGAATAATACAAAACTTACATTAATTGACCCTAAAACATGCACACACAATTACTAACGTGTGTAGCAACCACCAACATAAACTTCATAGAACATTTTACTCTAAACACCAAACAACATTTACGTTTAAAGTACGAATAGGCACAGTTACAACATCAGTATATAAATAAAATATAACTAATACATTCACACATTGAAACATTAACAATAATGCAAAATAAGAGAATAAGTTAATGTTCCAACATGTTTGGCATATATTTAGTGTTTAATTCATAATATGTTAGAACGTAACAATGGATTCCAAACTTTATATATTTTAACTTTTTATGAATAATAACTACATTTATTTTTTACTTATCTGCAGAGTCATTAGGGAATATTGAGGGGGACAGTTCAAAGTTCTTGTGCATGTGCTCAATGAATGCATATGTGTGAGTGGAAGATTGTTTCTAAAGTTCAGTTATCCTGGTTATTGGTTCAAGGGATTCACCCATTGTTAGTATCTTACAATAATATTTAGTGAAGCACAGAAATTATACACTTTAGGCACCAGAGGGTTCATATTCTGGGAAAAATTGCTTAACGGTGTCCAGCAAATATTTGCATATCTCTCTCCATAAATTCTGGCATACCTTTGACTCTAGAATGTTTGCAAATTCAACTGAAAGTAATGGGAGGGGACAGATTGATAATAGTGCCTGGAATAAGTCAACTATCTCAGCATTCTAATGTTTCCCTTTTAAACCTTTTCACACAAAACAATCTTCAGTTTTTATGATTTTTAGTCATTTTCATTGGCACACAAATGTGGCCCTTGTCTAACTTGCCCTTCAAACACACTAAACTAAACCCTTGTGCCTTACTGGCCCTAGTGTGTGCTGGTTGCTATGCTTATCTACGATTAGGGGATAGTAGAGAAGAAACTTTCCCTATCACTAACCTTCTACCACACACAGAGAGAACACTCTGATTGTTAAGATAGATTTAATAAGCACATGCCAAAACCATCAAGGCATGTGTCGTCTGCCTTGCAACTGAAGAAGTTCATATATTTTATTTGTTTTCTTTGTTCGGCAGAAAAAGTATAAAAAAGTGATGAAAATCTCTTGGATTTTTATAAAAACAGGTTGTTTATCCATTTTCCCCGTTAAAAGTAAAATGTGCTATGCAGTTTATGTTGGTGGTTGCTACAAACGTAAGTAATTGTGTGTGCATGTTTTGAGGTCAATTAATGTAAATTGTGTATTATTCCTATTTATTTAACTGGATATTGTGTGTGATTTAGAACATATTTAATGCTTGTAAAGCATGCTGATTTGTTGATGGTGTGTATCATTAAGATATGTATATGTGCTGATATTACTTTTTATTTTTGATTTGTGTGGGGGAGTCAAAGGTCCACCAAGGCTGGTTTTGCTTCATGTTATGTTTAGTGTTAATAATATGTCAAAACTTAAAGTTGGCATTCACATCATGTATAGATTTTAACTCCTCACTCCTGCTGATTTCCTCATTTTTTAAGGCATTAGTGTCTAGGTGCTATGGGTCTAATGTTGTTTAGTTGGTGTCTTCGACTGAATCCACAGACACCTATTGAACGGCTTCTTCTTTTAGAAAAGGGATAAACACCCTGTTTCAATATCAAAACCTTTCCCCAGATTTTCTAGGACTGGAGTGGGAACAGTATATATTCCCCTTCTAAAATATTTAGTGGAAAAGATGAACATATCTGCTGAATTATTTCTTTACTCTGCTGATTGTTCTCTTGAGTTCTGCTTCTACACATGGCAGTTCTGCACCAAAACTAATGTTAGTGAATTTGTTTTGTATTGGGTTGAAAACCAACCTTTACACTATCACACATCATACATAAAATGCATACCATAATCATCCAAACCTAAAAACAGCAAAGAACTATACAAAGTAAAGGGAAATAAAAGACTGCATCATTTTCTTAATATATTCCTGAGAAATGTTTGAAATCCTTTCAGTCACTTATGAATTCCAATTTCTAAATACTCTATCAAATGCTTTCCACGTGTTGCTTAAGTGTTTCCATATAAGATATGCCGCATTGATTATAATCCTCGAATTTGCTTCCGTTAGGCTTGACCAAAATTGGTCACCCTCTATATCTTCACTCTTGCGAGAAATCTATGGTAGTGGATCACGTAGATATTCATTAGTTCCGGGCATTGAGTCAATAAATGCCTAGTGTATTCTATTGCCCTGTTGCATTTTCTGCATATCCTTTTCTCCATAGGGATGCTCTCCCATGCACCAGTTATCACATTTGATGGCAGCAAATTAAACTGCAGCAGCATTATAAAACCTTTCAATGAAGAGTTATGTATCAATACATATCTGCCTGCATAGCTCTTGAGTTAAATGCTCGCCTCTTACACAATTCAGCATACACTTCAAATTCAAATCATGCAGCAGGTTGGACTCAGTCCTTTTTTCTCCTGAGGTAGATAAATGCAGCACCAGTACATTGGTCAATTATAACGTGTTATCACAGCGCCTAGAAGTGGGAGGCACAGATATCATAGTAATACATGTAATACATTTTACTTACCCACTGTTGTAACAGAAGTATTAGAAAGAACAGCACACATAATTTATGGAAGGTTTTGGCATATGTGTGTGTGATAAAGGTGGGGTGGGAGGGTGTTACACAACATTGCAGGATTCATGGTTATGATGTCTTCATCTCCTCTGTCTTCTCCAGCATGCAGTGTGCTGTGCACAAGACTCCATCCTGAATCGATCCACTGGTGACAGCCATATGAAATGAAAATATAGTTTTGGAAAAGCCAAAATAAAAATAAAAAATGATGTAGAAAGACCACTCAAAGACTACTCTGAGTGGCCTTTTTAAATGAAATTGTCATGCCCCAGCTGCACAAGAGGAGTTGCAGGAGTCCCAGATGAATGGTTATATGTCTATTAGTGTTTTTGCTTGAGTGTGTCCGTGTCCTTATGTCTGTGTGGTGGGGAAGGGAAATGTTTGTAGCGGGGAGAGGGAGTATAAATGTAACTGCATGTTTTTGTATGTGTATGTTTGTGGTAGTGGAATGAGGGGGAGTGCCTGGGATGCGACAGCTAAGGACAGGGGACAACAGGGGTGAATACATCCCACTAGCGTGGGAGAGGGTGAGGGCAGAGATGGGGAGGAGAATGGCTTTCCTGGAAGGTTTGGGAGTGATCCCGCCCATAGGAATGTGGTATTTCTACTTCTTTAGGGCTACCAGAAATCAGGAGAAATAAATTGGTCTTTTTTGGTAGGCGACTTTCGAAAAGCACAGAAATCACATAGAACCGGTGACGTCTGGGCTGCTTCCTAAGAGCTCTTCTGCTTTGGGGAAGGGGAGTTTATCGGGAGGGATCAACTCACAGCATCAGCAGAGGGACAGGGTCTCTTAAGGGCAGTAGAGGGGAGTGGAGTGTGAGCCGTGCTTTACCAGGAAAGTAAAAAGTGTTCTGAAATGAAGCATTCATGGGCTTGTTTGTAGCTCATAAATTCATGCCTTTCTGATATAATATAGCTGTTTTATAGATGGAAGTAAGGAGCATTTGTGGTTGTTGCTTGCCCCAGCAACACTTTCCTTACTGAGCCTTCTAAATGGCTCTGATGCTAATATACAGCTAGTTGCCTCAGAGCTCACCAATGCAAAATCACATCAGTAATCCAAAAAGGAGTGTACACCAAGCAAGAAGTAACACAATATACTCTGGGTCCAGTTGCAGCTGGGAAAGCAAGAGTCATACAGAATAGAGCAACAGAACTGCGTGAAAGGTGCTGTCAAAGATACACCCCTAAAACAAAAGCCTTTATAATCATGCAAACTAATTAGCATACAAATGCATTGCAACATCAGGAAAGTCCTCCATGTGAAGCTATTAGTGGAGGTATGTTGTTCCCCTATAGTGCTGCACACATTATCCTGAAATGATTGGGTCCTGCAAACCTTGCAACATTACCCTAGACTGTCTCTGCAACATCACAGTCCAACCCACAATTCCCACATCATAGTGCCAAAACATTGAGACATTTGAAATTACCAGTGGATCATTATTCATCTGCCACCAATCATCTCAATCCATTTCTCATGGGAATACAACCGATCATGACACTGCAGGAGCCTTGAACCATTGACAAGTTACTGTTTTAATGTTGCATTTTAGGAACTCTTCCCAGGCTCATATGTGAAAAGAGGCAATTTGAAACCGCAATGAGGCAGTTTGAAACAGTCAGTCGACCAGTTTCATAAACTAATATGGTGAATTATGAAATGATTGTGCATTCACTGCCTTTCCCCGGTATCTGTGAGCTTTGCTTCTTGACCTCGAAAATATCAAAGGCTGTTTATTTCTTACCGTATGATCCTGGGAACATGTCATTTGCAATGTGCTGCCAGCCTTTGCAGCTATTGAGCAAGTTGATAACATGTGAATTTGTTTCTCTTGAAAAGCATGTTCTGAGGCTTGTTTACAATCCTGTATACTTAGCTGTAACCCAACATTATGGTCTACATGTCATTTGTTTGAAGCACATTTATTTGGTGCATTCTCCAGCCTAGTGCACAGAGCTGAATCATTGTGTACCTTTTTACTGCGCTGAACTTGCATTTCCACCACTTTATTACCCCCCTTTTATTGATCTATCAATAACAAACTCTTTTCCTTCCCCCGGTCCCCACTCTGCTGCTCTCTTTTTAGGGATCCATAATCTTTTTAGTCTACTCATGTTACCTCCATCTTCTTCCCAGTCTTAGATTGGTCCCTCTATCAGCACACACCCCTGCCAATCCTTATCGCTTGAAATCCAAAAGGAATCATAGTTTTCTATATCTTCTGGTGCTATTTTAACCCAGTCAACTTCATCATCAACTTTTTCACCCTTGATTAGTTTGTTAATGGGCTTATTGTTATAATTTATACCGTCAACATTCAGGGGCAACATACATTTCCCGCTCCTTTTGTTATTATATAGTCTCAAAATAGTTTTGCCAATGCAGACGGTAACAAGCATGAGGCCCACCATGGGGACAGTCACTTTAAATACTCCTGAGAACCAAGCAGGCACCCAGGCAAAAAGGGTGTATGACCAATTGTTTGATTGCACTCCATTAGCTTCATTTTTCATCTTCCCATGGAGTGTCTATTTTTCATTAATAGCTGCTATCAATGTTCGCTTCAATGCTTCTCCATCAGGCACTATGGTACAACAGCTGCTCTCTATCTTGGCTCAAACTCCTCCCTCTTTGGCAGTGAGAAGTTCCAAAACATACCTATTCTGAAGTGCCAACAAATGTAGTGCCCTCAGCTCTTCCTTTACTGCGTTTTGGCCCTGTTGCTGTTGAGTTGCCAGTTGCAGTACCTTGTGTCTGGTGAGCTGTACCCACTTGGCATTAGCTGCAGTTTGCACTCCTGTAAGAAGTAAAGATACAAAAAAAGTGGTTGCCTTGGAAAACAGTTGAACCTCAGCAGGAATTGCTACCAGAATATCTGCATTCTTCTCTGACCAATAGTTGTTTGCTCTACTGTTTCTGTTTAGTACTCCTCGCATTGTTTGCTCCTTGTTTGCTGCACCACATTTTCCTTAAGCACAATTGACTGCTCCTTTAAGAAAAGCCCCATGTTGTTGGTACTTGGGGGCACCACCAGGACAGGGTTGCGCAGTGTAACAATCGTATAAACCCCACTCCAAACAGGAGTAAGCAGGGCATAGGCCTTTGAGCCAGATGCCAACCACAGGCCCATAATGACAGCTACCCCCTGCATTAGCAATGCACTCCTCATCACCTTGGCACAACCGGTGTTAGTTATCAAATGGATGACACACTGGACCTGAAACTCAGAGGAAACTGGGTAGAGCTCTTTATGTAAACTAGTTGATGAATTTCACCTATCCAAGTCAAAGCATGTTCATATTTCCCTCAAACTGCCTTGCAGCTATAGTTTACTTTGGACACATTTTGTTCAAATCAGACCCAACCTTCAGCGCAACATTGCATTATTCCCCCCTCCCATTGGCCACCATACCACACTGCTCCTTTTATTCTCATTAATGGCCTTGTGTGACACCAGGGAATGCTAAATCCCTCTTTATCTACACACTGCAGTTTCTGTTCACTATTTGTTATATATTCTACTATCATCTTTTTGGTTTAACTTTTTTGGACATTCTGTCAAGCTGCACATAATTATCTGTCTATACCACTTCCCTTTCATCCACCCACTGGACAGAAACCTTTGTACCTTTGTTCCTTGAAATACACCCCCAGTTTTGCAAAGGGATAGGTGCATTAGGCATCCTGCTTCCTCATATGATACAGCCTGAGGCAGGAAAAGCTTGCATGCCTATTACATGTGGGATGAGTGAGCAGACGTAATATGTGCCGTTGGCCCTTTCTCTTCTCACATGTAGCATTTTACCGTACCAGATGTTTCCAGATGATGTAACCTGCTCCTTTTCAGTGTCATGATGGAACTCTTCTTCATGTAATACATTTATGTTTGTTCTGTTCACACTAATATTTGAATGTGTAACACTCTATTCTTTAAGGTGCAAACACAATAATAATATTAATCCTATACTAATGCATGTTAATAATACTATGCCCCATAGCACAGACATTTTCTACCATCTGTTTATAACATTGTCCCAAAAATGGGCAACGCCGCAGGCACCAGGCGAGGCCTGGTATCCTGTGCCCCATGGAAGCCAGCCAGGGTAGAGGGGCTAGCAGCAGCCCAAAAAATGGGCCAGTTCTCCCCCTTTCCCCCACCACAACTACAAAGGCGACGCTCAGTCGCAGACCCGGGAAACACAGAGGGAAGGGCAAGGTGTTAATCAACACCTTGCCTTTCCTCCTGAAGGGATGCGAAATACCAGTGCCCACAAAAACAGGAAGTAGGCGGGGAGCAGTTTGTTAGGCACCGTAAGGGCATTTGTTGTCGGCATCAGCCGGCTGGAGTGGGGGCTGGCACCACAGCCCCCCACACAGACACAACAAGGACCCAGGGGACAGCCCCTGGGCCCTGTATAGGAGCTGCTTTGGCAGCAGGACCTGCTTTGGCAGCGGGCTAAATATGTTTTTTACATGGCAGTAAAATCTTTTGTCACTTAACAGCATTTTTCTCAATGCCAATGCATACTTACGATTTTCTACGGAAACACTCACATTTCTAGATGCAATATAGCATTTATGCCTGTCATTCAATAAGTTATATTGGTTGCGCTTAATATTTTCAGCAATCAATCGCAACAGCACTGAACTAATTTCATGAACTAACTACCAATCTTTCAATGCTATGTATATCCTCACTTGCGCTTAAAGAAACATAAAGGGTCAATGTTAACTTTGTTATGCCCTATCACGTGACCAGTGATCAGGGTAACTCATGTGACCCAATCGCGGAACTATTTCTTTGATTAACCAGCCGGCACTCGCGTTGCTTTCCACTGTGCAGGCCGGACGATGGCAGTGTCATGCATTCGGCAGACCTATAATGACTAAAGGTGAGTCTCATCTAGACTTTATTCTCACCGGCATAGAACATTTACATACGGCTCACTATTTTGCATATCTAATGTTGCACTGTGTGCTTTCCTAAGCTACCAGCAATATACTCTTTTCATGAGGGAAACCGGGCCAAGTCTAATTCAGGGCTTCCATTTTGGCAATATAGGTGAGCCTATTACTTTACATTATAAGGCCCAAATGGGGTTTTTCGCACAGCATGTATTTGATTAATCAAAAACACATGAAAAATGATCCATCCACATTACTTTGTGATATATTATTATATTACTTGCACTTTACCGTTGGTCCTCTTATTCAACAGAAACTCACAAGCCTCCTATCTTAAACATCACCTGCAACTATGCTCACATATTAACATGGCACAAGGCGGGTGTTGTCAATGTCACATGGATATGTTTTTGGAACCCACTCATGTTCTCGCATCACCTACCCTGGCACTCATAATGCATGTTATGCTAAGCATATTGATGGAAGGGCCAGGGTGGTCCAATTACATTCAAAACCAGTCTTTATTGAAGCCATCCCTTGTTTTATTTTCCAGCACCAGATCTTTGCAACCTAACTGCTACAACAATCCGATACATTTCTGGGCAATCTGGCACGGACACATGTGATTTTCGGTAAGAAATGGAGCTCACTCATGGCATTTTTGCCTCATATATTTCGGTACACAATCCTACCACGCTCAGCTTGGCGTTTCCCTTGCTAGTTCTTTCTTTTGATGTTGTAGATTTATTTAAAACTCATTAACAAAGAGAAAAAGTTAAGCTTTTGTCTTGTGTTTTTGTTGGTGCATTTAGGTTTGAGACTATGGCCCTCATTACGACCCTGGCGGAAGGGGTATTACGCCAGCGTAATGCATGGCGTACCCTTCCGCCTTACTACGAGTTCCCGTAGCGCCATGGCGGTTTTCACGCCTGGTTTTTCCGGGCGGAAAAATCCATGGCGCTACGGGACCTGTTGTTAATTACGCCACCGTAATTTACGGTGGCGTAATTAACGCCTTCCCCACTCCCATTATACCCTATGGGGCAAAAATGGGAATGGGGAAGGGTAAATGGGGATTGGGGACTTACCGCCCCGCCAAGGTCGGAATGGGGTGGTAAGTCCGCCAACCCCCATGGCGGAGTTGGCAGCTCTGCGCCATGGTCCATGGTGCAAATTGCACCATGGACCTCCGCCAGGGTCGTAATGAGGGCCTATGTCAGTATGCTTTATTGCTGGCAAGACAGAGCAGTTTGAGGGATACCAATGTGTGTTTAAACTAGACATAGCATGATATGAGCAACACTAAATATATATTATAGCCAACACGGTAGATGATAAAGTGGATTTTTTCGGACTGTTATTTGTTATGATTATTCCTTAATTTTCTTATGATTCTCACATATTGTTGCTGGTCTGTTTCTCCCCTTCCTCCTTTTCTTTTTTTTTCTTTCACCGTTTGATGAACTTTGGAACGCAACACGGCCACACTTTCATTTTGGATATGATATGTGTCATCTTTTTGTGCTGTTTTCTTTTGTTTAAATTGATACACACATGTACAATTGTCAATGTTGATGTAATATCTTGCTCAAAGATCAATTGTTCTGCTGTGAAAAAGACTAATGTGGTCGAAACATGTGTCGGCATAGTTTTTGTTTATCGATGACCGTGGAATAAATACTGATATTACCACACACGCATGCGGATCATTACTGTTATGCTATAACATCTATCTTGTAAATAACCAGTGCATGCACATGGGACAATTCTAATTTCTGTGCATAGTAGTGTGCTGGCAGTGGTGTTTGGGAGAAAACTGTGAATTCCCCTTCCTTGTGTATTTCATGTTTCTGTCCTTCTACTGCTGAGCAAGAATGCCTCTGCCCCGAATATGGGTCGATAATTAAAGGCCCATCAGTAAAGATCATGTTCCGCCCCCCAATTATTTCTACTTTTACCTGGGGGTTCCCTTTGTTCCTTTCCATGTATGCCACACAATCATGTGTATAATCTCCCTCCTTTGTTGGTTCTGCAATTAATTCTTCTGGGTTTACCGCCCGGCACCTCACAATTTCTATTGTAGGGGTTGTCCGTATAATTTCATAACCTGATGATCTCTGAGCTGTCAATGTTGATGTGGACCTTTCTAGAACTGCAAACAATGCATGTTGCACGTACAAAATTACTGGGCATACCATAATTATTGTTGATGCCTTCTCAATTGCGAATGCAGCTACAGCAAGTGCTTGGAAAGTATCCCTGCATCACTAGGTCTAGTGACCCACTGTAATACGGCGGTGGCTTATTTCCCTGTCCCTACTTTTGTGTCAGTATGGCTATCTTTACTGTTTGAGTGAGAAAACAAATTAAACTTCTCTTTGTAATTAGGTGTGGCCAATACTGGTGCATTTGCCAGCTCGTTTTTTAGGCTTGTCAACATTTTCATTCATCTCATCTGTCCATTTTCTGTTGTTTTTGTTTTTTTGACCTTTCTTAAGCACCTGGAGGAGTGGTCTGGTGTATGTGGATTAATCAAAAGTCCACACTCTGCAGTAATTGCATAGAACCAGGTACTGTTGAATTTCTTTCACTTTCTTAGGTTAGGGTGCTTTATGTATTGCTTCAACCCTTTCTGGTGTTATTTTTCTCCCATCTGCTGATACAATCTGCCCCAAGTAAACGACTTCTGTTTGACAATACTGCAATGTTTCCTTGTCCTCTTTGTACCCCTTGTCAGCCAGCAACATTAGTAATGTCACTGAGTCCTCCCTGCATTCATCTTCTGTTGGGCTACACACTGAAAGATCGTCTATGCATTGTATCACTGTTCTTGCTACTTGCAAATTGCTCATGTCCATTTGTATTACTCTGTTAAATATGCTGAGTCCCTCACAGTACCCCTGGGGCACTCTCGTGTGTTCAAATCTTACTCCGCGATACGTAAATATGGTGACATACCGTGAGTCTGGGTGCAGGGCAATGGAGAAGAAAGCATTTTTCAAATCCACTACTCTAAAGTAGCGTGCCTCTGCTGGTATTCTGCAGAAAATTGAAACAGATTTTGGAACTAGTGGAAACTCTACTACAATGACATGGTTAAGAGGGAGGGGATCCTATTTGAATCTCCATGCTCCGCCGATAGATCTCTGCATTGCATGGTGATATAGGTACTTATATGATACCTTTCTGTCATAATGCTTACAGTGTCTCCTATATACCCTCATCTTCTTCTCGTGAAAGGGGGGTATTGCTTCACTCACAGCAGCAGTGCTCCTTCCTTTATCTTAATGTGTACTGCTCCCACCCCATTCAATATTCCCAATTTATGGGGTCCTTTGGTCATAGATTCTTGGGAACGTTTTCCAAATCCTCCTGCATGTATTCTGTCTCTTTTTGCACCTATTGTGTCATCTGGGGCACTGCTCTTTCCTTTACCTGTACTAAAGCAGGGTATGCTCAACTGAAACACTATCTCTCCCTCCTCTTCATCTTTTTTAGCAAACAACTCTGTGTCTGTTACTCCTGTCAGTGTATCAATCCCACACTAACACTGTTTGTCCTAACAGTGTTAGTGTGGGATTGATACACAGTATTGATCACCACTCCATGTTATCAGCATCTGTAGCAACCAGTATAATCATATATTTTCTAACTACTTCTTCCTCTAGGTATAGCAGTGTGTGTGTGTGTGTGTGTGTGTGTTTGTGTGTGTGTGCCTGGTGTGATCGTTGAAGAGCACTGTGGTCTGAATACAAAATCATTTGACAGTTGAAAGACCTTTCCTTGTGTCCCTGGGACCCATCCTAGCAGTACTTGCACTCCGTCCAAGAACATCTCTGTGTGTGTGGGTATCCCTCTCAATGTTTTGTGTGCATAGTATGCTTATATCAACGCTGCCACCCTGGCTGGGTCCATGCCAGATGTGGTGCACACCATCCCTTTCTCTGAAAATGTAATTGTGGCATTCAATTTGCCTAACAAATCTCTTCCTAATACTTTGATAGGTGTGTCTTTTGAATACAATAATGGCGCTACAATGTGTTGCATCCCTATTGTCAGTGGTAAATCTTTTGTGAGAGGATCTGCTTGGATGGTACCTGAAAAGCTTTGCATGTCCAATTTCTTGTTGGATAATGCTGTAGCGGGGCAATTGTTGACTAGAAAGCAGGTGCCCCCCTGCCTTCCCCAGAAAAAATGGAATTACAAAATCAGAAAGGACCCATTTGAACTTGCATTTTAAATTCTCCTGGAAATACAGCTCGCACACAGAATAGTTAGTTTTGCTACATAAGTGTGATTTTAAAAAGAATAGACTAGGTGACAGGTAGGCGTGTACCAGGATAGGGACTCAAGACACTAGTAGGGCAGTATTTCTTTTGTTAGGCATGAGGCTGCAGCATACATATGTAGAAATGTTATTTTCCAGACATGCACCAGGTCCTCGGTAGGCAGCAAATAAATACAGAGCAAATTTATTCTGCAGAAGAAACATAACATGCCATGTTAAAATTGCACCAGAAGAGAATTCAGCTTGCTACTTTAAGAAAAGCCCAGTTGACAGTTGAGCATGCTTGAACAAATCAGGGAAAATGCTGTAGCTGGTGAGATGGTGGCTACACAAAGGAATGTCAAGGCCGAGCCTTTGCAAGAAGTGTGCATGGTGGAATAAGATATTATTGTGTTCAGTCAGCTGTCAGATAAATCAAGTTGCAAAGACATAGCAAGTTTCTGGGACAAATTGGGCATCCCAGGAAATCAGAAGGAGTTGGCAGATTAATGTATTCTGCAACTGGCTAGACATGAAGGGAAGATGCAAGAAGCGTCTAAAGAAAAAACAACTGAAATGCAGCGATGAAATCTTAGCAGGATGACTTACAAAATAATTATTCATAAATCTGTCAAGAGAAGGATGGGGATCACGGATTGCGAACAAGGCCTTGAGCCTCGATTCATTTCAAGGATGAGCCTCCTCTGCTTGAGTTAATCTTTGGCATCGTGGCACTAATGAAACAAAAGCCACATGCTGGTAGCTTTTATTACAGCAGAGAAGTGCTTTTATAAATACAAGTTTGTTGTATTTATGATTGCCGTGGTTAGAAAACCAGGGAAATCCTAAATACAACAACATTGTATTCATAATTGCAGTGGCTTTTGCTTTGACTCTCCTGAGCTCCCCCGGTCTGGGGGGCCCGTGAGACTCAAAGCGAAAGCCAGCGTAATCATAAATACACAATGTGGTATTTATAATTGCAATGGCTTTCACTTTCAGTCAACGGGCTCCGCCGGCTGGGGGTACCTGTGAGACTTAATCGAAAGCCAGCGTAATCATAAATACACAACGTTGTATTTATAATTGCAGTGGCTTTTGTAATGAGTCTCCCGGGCTCCCCCAGCTCGGAGGGGCCCAGGAGACTCAAAACAAAAGCCACTACAGTCATAAATACAACACGATTGTATTTATAATTGCGGTGGTTTTCTTTCTAAGTTTCCTGGGCTCCCCCGGCTCAGAGGAGTTCGGGAAACTAAAAAGAAAGCCACTGCATATTTAAATACAACAATGTTGTATTTATAAATGCAGGTACTTTCATTTAGAGTCTCCCGGGCTCCCCCAGCTCGAGGAGCTTGGGAGACTCAAAACAAAAGCCGCTGCAGTCATAAATACAACACAATTGTATTTATAATTGCAGTGGTTTTCTTTCTAAGTTTCCCGGGTCCTCTGAAAAGTAAAAAAATAAGCACTTAACAGGCAGCAGCCTTCCTGCCTGCATTCTATGCTCTCCACATCTAACTAATGAAGCAAAAGCTGCTGCTGTAATAAAAGCTACCAGCAAGTGGCTTTTCTAAGTGTCGCGAGGGCAGAGATTAACTAAAGCACAGGAGGCTTATCCATTTCACACACTTGATTTTAAAGGGGTTTACACATTATTTGTTTAACATTTTACATAGGAACTTTCATTAAAAATATGTTTATTATATATTTTGTATTATTGCCCATCTTTTAAGCCCATAAAATTTTTGAGCGCACTATTCCTTTAATAAAAATAGGGTGATTCACTTGTCTCTCTCGCTCTCTCACCTACATAAATGTGTCATCATGCAGCCCATTCATGGATTGTGTGACTGCATTGTACCCGATGAAGCACATGTCTTTTTTCACTGCAGTAGTAATTTAGGGCCTACCAATAAATTTCCAGATATGATGAGGTAAGCCATTTTAGGGGAAGGTCCATGAGTGGGATTTTAGATAACGATTGTCCAATCCCTAGTTGTGCACATACAGGTTCCATACGTTGTTTAGTAGAGGGAGCCAGTGATTAGGAGTGATAGGTTTTCATAATTGTGACATCACTATAACTTTTTCATGTTATATAAACTCCTGTTTTCTGTTCAAATGTTGGAGAATGTTGGAGTGAGAGCTTTGCTTTTATCTTGCTTTTTTTCCCCAGTCTACTGCAATAAACTGGTTGCCTTGCATTTGACATACCACAACCACTCTGTGTTCTCTCTTTTTTGACAAATGCCAGTTAGAGGGCAATTTGGCCTTTTGTGACCCTCTTGTCAATGGGAACCCCTTTCTTTTATACAGGATCTAGTTGCTCCAGTATATATTAGAAGGGAAAGGTCCTTCAGTCCTATTTGAACTGCTACCTTGTGCTTCTCTTCGGGGTCTTCAGTTACTGCTTGGACAGAACACACTCGTACTTCCCGTGGACATCACTATATTGGAAAACATATTGATTGAAAATCTGAATGGAGTTCCACCCACCACTGCAACAACTGTGTAATGGGGCACCTTCTCTTGTGCATGTGTCTGCGCTGGTGCCTGCAGTACACTTACAGTACCCTGCAATCCAGCTATGATTCCCTCTTGTGCTGATTCTTGTCCCTGTGTTGGTGCAACTTGCATCTGTATAGGTTGCATATGTTGCTGCAGTATTATTTGAATCTGCTGAGGTTGTGTGGATGTCTGCATATATTGCTGCTGTGGCTGCACTTCTCCTAGCTGTCCAGTTTGTTGAATGAGTGGGCATGTTCGGTCATAGTGACCAAAATTTACACAAACAAAATGCTGTCCTCCAAACCGGGGCACATACCCCTATATCCAAATCCCCATCCTCTTGGATAATATGTCCTTCCTGTCTGATATTGTCTCATGCACTGGTTAACTCCTGCTGCATATGCAAATCCAGGCTGCTGTTGCATCGGTTGTACTCCCCACTGTGGGTTATGTGGTGCTTCTGTATATCCTTCTTGCTGTGCTACCACTGTTACTGGAAATACCCCTGTTGGACAGGTAGAATGCTAACTGGCCCGTGAGCACTGCCCCTTCCATGCCCCATTTTTTTTTAGCTATTTTTTTCTGCACAAGTTTATTTTTCACTTTTGCTGCATTGTCTACTGCCTCCTTGTCTTTTTCCTGTTTTCTTGTACAATAGTGTACAATAGCTGCCTGTATCTTAGACCATCCTTTTGCTTCTATACCTACTCGTTTTTTTTAGAGAAGCCTGCATATCTGTGGGGAGCCCCCTCACTCGAATTGTCACGTTGACACATTTGCCCCCAGACCTCCCAGCACCATCACACTGAAAATTCTGACTTGTGTTGCAGTGCACGTGCAGTCATTCACATTGGATGGCAGCTGCCCTGTGTCTAAATGATATGTGGCTTTATACCACATATTCTGCCATTTTGCATGCTGTATATTGATGCCCTTCCCACAGAAATGATGCCCTGTGCCCTGCACATAAATACAGGGTTGTATGTGATATAATTGCCAAGAATAACATTGAGGGTGACTCAATATTTTTTTTAAGGAACTAAACACCCTTCCAAACATATTTTAGGACTGGTGCAATTATATAAACAAATGCCAGACCTAGAATATTTAGGAAAGGTGTTGGCTAGAGCCATTGGACTCGTACAAATGCTATTGGAATGGGGTGCAAATAAATCTTACAGCCAAACAGTCAGACATTAGGGTCTACGAACCCCACCCCCTCACCGTAGCATTCCTTGGTATTGGTTAATTGAGGGCACCTGAGCTATGAAACACCTAAGAGGCTGAGTTAATGCATGCAGAATGGGACCCGTGCTCCACTTACCTGCTGAGGTCTAATTGGGAGAGAGAGAGATCTGAATTGGAATGTGCTGTACAGTGGAGCGGGGTCAGTGCAGCAGCTGGACCACTGATAGACCGCCACCCACACTGGATAACTGGATATGGTAGGAGTGTGCATCCTGAGATCCTGCGGTCCCAGTCCGGGAAATGGTGTGGTCTAATGGGAGTTGGATGAGGCACCCGTGAGAACCTGACAGTGAGGTGAAGGCCTAAAAGCTCTAGGTGGACCGAAGAAGGAGAAGTTAAGTAGTTCCTTGTAGACTTCCCAGTGGTCAGCCCAGACTCTGGCAGACTGATAAGCCGGCTAAATTAATAAAGTAAAAAACAATCAACAACTACTAGCTTGTCACCAGTTTCAGTACATTTCGAGTCATAGCATAGACTCTTGGATTGATGTGTACCTTGTCATGAAAAACAAGGGACGTTTTAATGTTTCTGATGAGATTCTTGCTATGCATTTTGAGTGGTGATCCCTAGGTGGGGAAAACTGGTAACTAGGAAAATATAAGAGAATCGACAAGTGTTTGTATTCAGATTTATTTGTGCTGCATAGCTCATCAAATAAACAATATTCTGCTGACTAAGGTGTACTCAGAGCATCCCTAACTTCTAGGGACCCTGTGCTAGATGCATTGGTTTGTATTGAAATATCGATGTCACACATGGACGGTTAATCAGACAAAGTTTGTTTGTTTGTTTGTTTGTTTGTTTGTTTGTTTATTAATTTATAATGCGCACCAGACCCAGAGGTAGCAGGGCGCAGTAGTAAGAATATGCAAGGCTTACTATGTTACAGAAATATACAAATTAGAATGTTACAGAAATATACAATAGAAAAAGTTACAGAAATATACAATTTAGACCATTACAGAAATATACAATTTTGCAAGATGGAATGAAATATATGCAGATCAAGGATGTAGGAATAATATACATAGGTGCAGGATAATTTACAATTGTAGTTAGAAGTCATATACATGTGTTGGTAAAGTTATAAATGTACAGGTTATGTATAATGCTGTTAGGTCTAGGCTTGAAGTGACTAATAGGAAGGTGGCTGCAGGTTATTGGAATTAATTTGTTTGATGATGTTCCTTCTGAAGTGTAAGTAGGGTTGGTCCACTCTCAGGTTGTGTGGTAAAGAGTTCCAGAGTGTGGCAGCTTTCACGGGAAAGCTATTGCCGCCAATTGTGGAGAGTTTAATCTTGGAAATATCAGGCAATTGGAGTTGACAGTTCTAGTCTGTCTAATGGATAACTTTCTCTTTATTTTATCCATCAGGTAACTAGGGGCAGCATTATTAAGAGCTTTGTAGGTCAGGGAAATCATTTTTAGTTGGATTTTGTTAACAGTGGAAAGCCAATTATGTTAGCGTCTAATGGCGGAGATGTGCTCTCTTTTATTTTTGCCAAGCGCAACTCTTAGTGCATTGTTTTGTAAAATGTGTAGCCTTTGGGTGATAGTTTTGTTTGCCCCACTGTAGAGAGCATTGCAGTAATCAAGTCTGGAGAGTATTAGTGCTCTTGCCAGGATCATGCAACTATCGTTGGATAAGAAAGGCTTACCTGCTCTTATTAATTTACAAGTGTAGGCCGTGGTGGATGCTAGTGAATTGACCTGTTTAGTAAATGACATGGTAGAGTCAAGATAAAAGCCAAGAGTTTTTACTTCCCTGGATACTTTGATGATATTACCGTCTATGTTGAATGACGAGTATTCCAGGCCTAGTTTGTTAATGTTGGATGCGTGCCCAGGATGATAAGCTCTGTTTTATCATCATTCAGGCATAGACCATGAGATGCCATCCATGCCTGAATGATGAGATACACCCTATTCACCAACTCCCTGTCCTTGCTATGATCCCCAGAAAGTGGCAGGAGAATCTGAGTATCATCTACATAGTTAGTGTAGGTGACACCCAGATGTTCCAAGTCATCGAACAGAGGTTTGGTGTAAATGTTGAATAAGGTTGGGGAGACGCAAGAGCCCTGGGGGACTCCACATGTGATGGGTGTGAGGTCTGCCGCTGCAGAAGGGGAGAAAACTCTCATCGTTCTCTCACTCAAAAAGGATTCTATCCATCTGATGGCTTTGGTGGAAAAATGAGCTGCTGAATCCAAATGTCTACATAGGACCTTGTGGTCCACAAGATCAAATGCAGCTGAGAGATCAAGTAGGAGGAGGAGTGCTGTCTTTCCCTTATCTCTCAGCTCATCTATTTTGGTCATTGGGTCAATGAGGGATGTTTCTGTCCCGTGTAGAGGACGGAAACCCGATTGTCTAGCACCTAGTAGTTTGTGCAGTTCAAGATGTTTCTGAATCTGGGTGTAAGCTACTTTATCCAGTATCTTCAATAGAAATGGTACTGTAGTAATGGGTCGGTAGTTAGTAGGGATAAGCAGATCTAGTGACTGCTTCTTGAGGAGCGGGAGCACCCAAGATTGTTTTAAGTTGGCAGGAATATTACCCGAGGAGAATGAAGCATTTATACGTTTGGAAATGAATGGTGATAAGTCTCTGGCGGCGTCTTTAATTATCTGTGCTGGGCAGATATCGCCTTTACAATTGGAGGTTTTAAGTGAGAGGATGATTTTCTCTGCCTCCAGGGTGGTAGTTTTGGTAAAGGAGAATTTATTAGTCTGGGTGTTGTGTATAGCATTGGGCAGTAGCTTGGGCAGGTTTGGAAGATTTAAGGAGTCCTTTTTTAGTTGGATTTTGTTTTGTAAGGTGTTTATTTTATTTGCTAGAGCATGTTGGATATCTGCGCACCAGGTCTGATCCTTGGTGCACATGTCTGGTGTGGCGATAGGTGACTCAAGTTCTTTCAATATGGAGAAGAGTTCCTTCATACTTGAGTTACAGTTGGCAATATGGTCATTCCACTTAGCTAGGCAGATTTCGTTTTTATACTGCCGAGAGATGGAGGTTAGGTTGGCTTTGTTCTCATTAGTTGGGCATAATTTCCAGGCAGTTTCGCGTTTTCTCTTTGTAAGGCAAAGAGCCTTGAGTTCAGGTGTAAACCATTTATTTAGATGGGCTTTAGGTTTGCTTGTACGAAGTTTCAGTGGGGCAATTTTGTCCAAGGTATCAAGCATGATTTTATTGTATTCATGGACTAGAGTACTGGGGTCTAGGTTGGCTGGCAGTGCGTTTAAAGTTGGGAGGATGGCTGGGATACTTTTTCCATTGTTATGTTTTTCTCGTTTCTAGTTAGGCATGGAGGTGCCAATGGCATGGCTGTGGTAGATGGTCTGGTGGTTAGTAGGTTAAAGGACACCAGTGAGTGGTCAGTCCAGGGTAATGGTGAAATGGAAGAAATGACAGCTGAACAGTTAGCGTCGGCAACCCAGTCTAATATTCTTCCCTTCAGATGGGTAGGATTGTTAACTTTTTGGGATAGTCCTAGTGAGTTGATAGTATTGGCTATAGTTAGTGCATGTGTATCCGCTGGGTCGTTAAATCCTAGGTTAACATCGCCTAGTACCAGCAGTTGTGAAATAGTTTTGACATTATTGGTTAATAAGCTGTGCACATCCTCCTCGAAGGTCCCAAGAGGTCCAGGTGGTCTGTAATCTAGGTGAATGGTAAGTGATTGGGTGTTATTCATGGGGAGTTTAGCGGTGAGGGTTTCACACGATTTCATAGTTTGGGTGGGGGCTAGCCTTATTGATAAGTTCACTTTAGATATGATGGCAATTCCACCGCCACGGGTACCCTCTCGGTCTTGCCTGGATATAGTGTAGCCCTCTGGGATAGCCAACATAAGTGACGGTCCTGCAGCATTGTGTAACCATGTCTCAGTTAGAGCAATGAGGTCCAGATTAGCTTCAGTGATTAGGTCAGCTATATGAAGAGCGTGGGCAACTATTGATCTTGTATTGAGGAGTGCTCCTTTGTAGCAATGTGCCTCTGTTTCCAATTTAAATTGAGTATGAATGATTGTGCTTTTAGCACTGGGCTCAGGCTTAGGTCTGTAAATTTGGGAATTATTTATGCTGGTGGGGCGGAAGGGTGAGTGGAGACAGTATGTTCCCTAATATAATGGCATTTCATTTCTTGTTTGGAGGAGAGGAGAAGTCTTCTGGGCGGTTCATGCAGTTTGGTGAGTCTGGCTGGCGCGTAGTTTGTTGTTTCTAGCGGTTGTCGAGCTAGGCTGGGAAGCATAGGCTGCTGGTTCTGGCCCATAGTACTGCTTAGAACAGATATGGCCAGAGTGATTTGTGACTGTATCTGATGGGTTGGGTGGGAGGGGTATTATCTCACGTGGGGAGGCCCCAATGTGGGTACCCTGGCCAGTAGTATCAAGAGGTGTCAGCGTGGCCATAGCGCAATAGGTAATGATTATGCTTAACATTTTTCGGGACTACAGCTATGATTAGATGAGAGAGAACAGAGCAGTGCAATGCAGAAACTTTCTGGACTGGGATATCATGGTCTAGCCAATGGAAAGTGAAGATGACAACCTGCAGAGCAAGTTGTGAATAGGGCCGTAAATATGCAGTGAATTGGCTACTTGACTATATATTTGTTAGGAGCACTGGATTATACATACAAATATAATGTAGACATATATATGTAGAAATACTAATCATAGATACAAGCACGGAATAGGTACACAAGTTCATTGAGGCAAGGAACAAATAGGCGGCAGCAAGCAGCGGGCGCAACAAATTGCAGTGATAAATTAGGGAATAAGGGAGGTGCTACGTGTCACACTGGTTCAATGGGACAGGGGCCGATAATGCACACTATGGTGAGAATTAGTTAATAGTCATTGACATTCAGTGGCAAGCTCGGATCAAAGGATCATGAGGCAGTACTCATTAGGGCACGGTTCATAAAGTCGTACAGTTGTGAAGAGCCACGACAATTGCAAATATGCGGTGATATGACATGTAAAACAGTAAGATAAGGTAATGGCGGATACAGTGAATAAGAGTTCGTCTAGAGGCAAGCGTGCATAGTGAGCATGTAGAACAGGTGCAAGTCGATCATGAGAGAGAACACAAGCACGTGCATTTATACTTTTAGGGAATAACTAGTAAAACATTTAGCATGTCGTCTATGCAATGTAGACGTTGCACACAGTCAAAACTGATTCATAGGTTAAATCTTTCCAGAGCGACGCGGGACACGAGGTAATAGTGCGTGTGGCCCTGAGATAGGCTCACGCACGTGGAGCTACCGGCATCGGGTGCACAGTCACGTTATTGATATTAATAATCAGTTCTGTTTGCCAGTGGGCAGGAAGGAGCGATTGAGCACAGATCTGTCTATGGTTACCTTAAATAAGTATAGCGGTGTCCGGATGCATCTGGCCAGGGGTTCTGGCAAGCGGCGTAGGTGGGTTAGGACAGGCAAAGGACAGGTAATGTTCTTATAACGCGGTCCTTTGAACGTGGGACGGCTTGCGCCTCACGGTTCCTCATAGGTCAGAATAAAGGTGCAGGACAGCCAATCAAGCGGATGCTTGTTCATGAAGATGATCTGAGAACTGCAAGGCAGCTCACAACGGAGGGGCGGCCATCTTTGAGTGGTGGGTGCCGCATGCAGTATAATGGTGGCACAGCCTGCACGGCTGAGAATGGAGGTAGATGACACCACCCAAGTAACGGGTGGAATCCAGACAAAGCGGGTAGTCAATGCAGCAATTTAGGCACGATCCTCTATCTTTGCAAATGCTGTGACAAAAATGGTGAAAATGGGGAAGGTGAAGCCCTGTGGCTTACCTACTATGTGGCAAGCTCTTGGCCTGCTTCATGTCGGCTCCGTCTGTGGATGCGGCACTGCTCCGGCAGTGATACGAGGGGCTCCTGCTCCTCCGGTGTTGGGCTGAGAGTGGGGCACAGGCACAGGACAGGTATTGTCCTTATAACGCGGTCCTTTGAACGTGAATAGCAAGGTGGCCTGGGCTAGAATCTGGATCTCCTGCACTTGAATGGAGAGCCACATACTTATCTAATCATTTTGCCCTGATGATGTCATAAACATTAGGAAAAGAGATGGAAGCAGAAATCAGGGGAAGCAGAACAATAGAAAGTAGGAGAGTAGGTCGCAATGTTTATAGAATGTTGCACAGGCTAAGCAGGACTGTGGAATCGGTATACTCTCTGGTGTGGAATTTTACAATCCATTTCCCTTTTCTTTTAACTGGACTCCTTAAAGTTTGTACTTGGAAGTGGGATATGATCCCACATCTGCATAAAAGTCCAAGAAAATCAAAACCCTTCAGGCTGGCCAAGGGCTCCCAATACTTATCATTAAAGTGTCTAATGCCAGGGATAGAGAGATATCTTTTAAAGGGACAAATGCAGAAGACAACTTAATAAACAAGTAAAAATATCTCCTTTTCCCAGAACTTGCACCTAAAGTTGAGAAGTGCCGGAAGTGCGCCAGCATCGAAAAAATGCAAAAAGGATGTCCTCATCCAGGGAGCGAAGGCAGGTATGCCGTGGCCAGACAAGCGCAGAGACGGGTGGCAAGAGGAGTACATCTTTTGTGACTCTGAGAGGGCTTAGGAGCTGCTGAAGTAGATTCCTGGGACAGTCGTGTCAGATTCAGTACCAGAGATGTATTGAAAAGCAAAAGAATTGAAGGTGTGAAGCTCTCCAGTTTCCAGACTTTAGACAGTAATAGCATTTTGGGGCAGTGGTTTTCTATCAGTGACACTGGGAGTATGCACGGAGCAGAAACAGGAAAACAAGGTACGCTTTTTTTAGTGGGTGCCTTGAAAGGTGCATTCAGAAAAGGAGGGTGTATGAATGAATAGACCCACATTGTCTCCAAGTGTTGCTTTTGCCATCTTTAGGATATAGAAGAACGTTGCACCAGCAAGAAAGGATCTAAATAACGACGCAAATGGCAGCATGGCATGCAAAGACAACTGGATCTCAGAAGTATGTGCATAAAAACAATACCAATGAAAGCAGTCAGGATCAAATTAAATCAATCCTTGGGAGCACTAATGCACCTCTGTCCCTAATCCTGCCTCCAGGGGGATCCCCACTGGCTTGTTCAATTACCTAGATGCAGGATTTCTTGGGCCCTGTACTCAAGCCAAACTACCAAAACAGCCTCTCCCCAGGATTAGTCCGGATCACGTCCCTGGCACTATTGATGGATGCACACAATGTCGGCTTCATCAACTTCAAATAGTACTCACACTTCCTGAGGTCTGGGCGTTGGAAACAGGATCCTGCGCCACCACTGTCTAGTTCTTAGGCTCCTTCTTTACCTTTCAGGTAGTAACTCACGTTCCTCTGGATTCCATGCTCCTAACAGCTCTGATCTGCTTAACTGGGTCTCATGCCACCTCCTGCCTCTTTTGTCTGCCTCGGGCCAACCCATCCTCCCCTGCCTTCCTGCTCGTGCTCTTGGTCTGGACTCCTCCACCTGCTAGCACCTACTCAAGCTCTCTACCAGCTTCTCTGAGTGTGTACCCACCCTTCAAGCTTCACAACCTCCTCCAGATGTTTCACTTCTTCCATCTTCAAACCTTCTCTTACCGATGTTACCTCCTCCTTTTCAAACTCTCGCCATCTCCACCTGATGTCCCTTTCATCTGTTACAACCATTTACTCTCTCGGCCTGGTGTTGCCCCCTTTCGACTCCACAATTTTAACACCTCCTCTTCACATTGCCTCTCCTTCAGTTTGTCTCCAAACACATAAAAATATGCCCATTTTACTACCTATTCATGCAATTCATGTTTTTCTAAAGAAAGGGTGGAGCCCCTCGTAACTTTGCACATTTCCCCCAAAAATACTCTAGCAACTCTACCCCGCCTTGTGATTGTCCACTCCCCAGGAACACAGGCACACCTTTAGCATGACTCAAAATAAGGATGAAAGAATGAAAGCAGCATTCCTGATCTCCGCCCTGAAGAGGTATATTGTTTCGGGGGGATAGCTCAGGGGCAAAGTGCTCGCCTTGGAAGCAAGACGACACAAAACAACATCCCCAGGTCCATGCTTAGAAACCTCTGGGTATTAAGCTTGTTATAAATAATAAATCATATCACCTACAGCTTAATATTCAATCAAGCCCAGTCAGACCGACAGCATGTTCCTTCACCTTAAGAAAACCTTTAGCGCTAATGATACATTTAGCTTTGTACCATTGATTCCTCTAGAAAAAAATTCCCTCAAATAAAAGGAGTCAATCATTTCAGTTGGTAAAGAAAATATCCTGGAGGTAACACGTATTTCAGGCAGGCTAAGAATGAAGGTTGACAGTTCCAGAGAGGTTCTATGTTTTTGATCAAATATAAGCAATTATTTCTTATTAGAAATGGTTTTAATTGTTACAAAGATAAAAATGGTTATGGCTTCTAGTAGTCAATTATATTAGTATGGGGGAACAAAAGTGGGTCTGTCGATTGTCCGGGTGCAATAATAGATGCAGACTCACTACTGCCTGGTCAGACATAGTTCATATTTCTTTCAATCCTATGTTTGTGAGAACATCCAGGAGGCTCCTATGGAAATTATTTGAATATTCACAAGTCTTTGTATGCACAGAGTGGCAGAGCTTTTCAAATGGGGCCAAGATGCCTGTGGGCGTATGTCACGCTCTACAAATATCATGTTATGTTTTGCATGTCAAGGATGCAATCAAAGTTTTTTTTTTATCATATGACTTTGGGAATGAATTGTCAGATGAGCTAATTTACGGCGGGAATGGAAGATTATCACACAGCATGTGCAGAAGTGTGCGCACCCTTAGACGTCCCACCTATCAGGGAGGTTTCAGTTTGCACACGGGGCCATAAAAGGTTTTTTGCAGAACTTTAAAGAAAAATGTAACCACAGCATGGTCATAACGATGTGGCTAGAAATTACATTGTTCAATAACCTCTTATTTAACTTAGAAGATAGGCAGGTAAAGAAGGGCAAATTCTTGATAGCAGTTGATGTATGTATAGTGACTGCTGAAGCAAGCGTATAGTTGGAAAAGAGCTCAATAGTCGAACAGCCACAATGAGATTTCACTTGGTATCATGACAAGATGTTCACCTTGACAAGGTATCTAGTTCTATCATAGGTCTAGCAGTCCACTATCACACGGGATATGTTTGAAATGTATGCCTACACCATGAGACTTTGGGGAGTTCACCTCTCCGTAGCATGTTTGCTAGTTTTGGGGACGAAATGAAGCTTTGGCTAAAATAAGGTCAGCTTCAAGGAAACTGGAGATCCGATGGGAATCCACTGCAATCCGTAGTGTAGGTTCGAGGCTATCTGGGGACACCATGACAAACCTATTTTTGTTTTTTGGTAGGCTGCTACATGGTAATTTGCCCCAGATTTCCGTGCCAAACAAACACATATGTGGGATCTTGTTACAGGATGGCGGGTAATGGGTAGCTTCAGAGTGGGTTATTGTACAGCCAGGCAGCCCTTTAGCAGCCATTAGAGAAGTCAAGGCATACCAGGCGACGTCATCCTGTAGCATACAACAGTGGGCAGAGACACATTGTCATGGAGTGTGCCTCTGGCTAATTCAACCCCTCCCACTTGGACCGATTGGCTCCTATCTCAAATTGCCATGTTTTAGGGAGGAAATTAGCTCATTGTAAGGCAAGGTGTGGCCTAGCCTAACATTGTGTGGATTTTGCATCGGGGGACCCACAGGTCTGGCTGAGACCAGTGACAAGAAAGGTCTATGAGGTCCACCTCTCCTGCCAGCAGAGGCTTTTCTACCAGGTGGTTACATAGGCCATTACCAGAAGCGACCAGATGGGCCACAAAATAGGCCACTTTCCTTTTTCTGGCCCACTTGAGCAAATGAAGATTACTTTCTGTAAACCATGTCTCCCTCCCACACTGTTCCACCCAGGGGTAACGTTTACCACCACATACGCAGACAGTAGTTGTTGTATAATGAGATGCACAATTTTCGACACGTGGAATCTTTCCGGAAAAACGTGCAACCAGAGCTAATCATGGCAACCGTAAACACTTCAGCAGAAGACAAGAGATGAAGCCAAAATCTTTTCTGCCAGCTCTGGATAAAGCTTTTCTAGGGGCTCGGACGTAGGGTCGGTTTTATTTGGATGGCATTTTGTCATGATTAGAGATTATTAGCTGTACGGATTTCATGTAGCCCCATGACTAAGGTTCATGGTAGAGTTCAACCATGTGTAGGTGATGTTTTCATGTGAGGACGTGCTGAGGATGGCTAAAGCTCAAACTTTTGCACCAGTACCCCTACTGGTCTGGCATAATTAGCATATCAACACTGCCTTTCTGGAGCTCTATGAGTGAGGCAAATGAATGCTTCTCTCATTCTAATTTTTATAACCACAATAAAATGCATCATAAAACTAGGTTATTTATGTGGAGTGATTTTATGAAATATATTGAAAAATTGTATTCTGAACCAATCCATTTTATTTTTTAAATTGGGATGCTTTACGAAACAGAATGGCTTTATAGCGTGGTTTACATCCGTAGACCTTTCCCAGTGGAGATTTGTCCAGTGCTCGACGTGAGCAGCTTAAGCACAGTGCCTAGATTCTTAAAATGAACCTGGGATGTACAGAGTGTCTGCCCTCATAAGATTGAACACCCTCGCCTCACAGGAGTACTCGCGGCTCTGTGATTTGCTCCTCCAGCCCTGTGAGCTGCGCTCTGAAACCAAGTCCCCGAAGGGAACATTACAGCAGAAACGAAAATCCATTCACAGTGTTGCTTACGGTGGCGCTTTTGGCCACTTGATGAATGCCCAATTTAGGTCCAATTTACTAGGGCTTTTAGCTGAAAAAACACATGGTTTGTAGTAGTTGGCCTGGACGCGCATACACTTCTCGTGACATCAAGTTTATTTTGGAAAGAATCTGCTGGATTGAAAGTTCTGTGAAATAAAAAGGGGCCTGGGCTGGATTGCTCTCAATAAAGTTTTGTTAGCATTAATAATCCTGCTCGTCCTCCAAGTAAGAAAAGGGGACCCACAAAGTCTCCTACATTAGAATAATGCCAGTGGCAAAAATATGAGTTTAATATTTAGGGTAGCTTTGCTTCTGTTCTTTTACTGTAAAGGGATGAGATGACTTCCTCCCTTTCAGTTCTCATTCGGGTCACCTATTCGCCCCTCTCTGCTTCTCATTTCTTACATTACCCAACGAACTCCACAAGTTCTTGACCCTGCCCCCATCACAGGATCCTCAAACAAACTTCTGTTTAATTTTAAGGGGATGGAACCTGCTTATCTGACATTAACTGCTCTATTCATGCTGTAGATTGTCAACCAAGTTGTGAAATAATGCACACACCGTCGTCGGTGCAATAAATTAGCCACCAGGTCGGCAGGAAGTACACATTTGGAACATAAAACACAGTGTCCCTCTCACTGCAGGTAGCCCTGGCAGGGAAAGAGGTGGCAGGCTGCTTGTGCAGCTATCACGGGGTCGTGAGACAGACCCCCACTATAAGAGAACCGCAGAAGAAGGAGCTCCTGCAAAGGGCCACCCAACCAACCCTAAACATGTGGTTGCTCACCTTCAATTTCTCATCCCCAACCGATCAACCAAGCTCTAGCCCTCACCAACACTGAAGAGGGAGGAAGAACTTTCCAGTGTGTTGGGGACACCTACCAAATATTATAATGTACTATATTATTCTCTCAAAACAAAATCAAATGCTTTCATTGACCATATACAACTTAAACATGTATTATACAACATAAATGATATGTTACAGTCAGGGGTGTTGCTAGGTCTGGAAAAGATCTGGGGCTACACTCATTTTGGGACTGTCAGGAACGGGGCTAGCTAGCCTTTTTGGTTGTAACCCCTCAGCTTCTTTCTGGGCTACAACCAAATGACCCGGGGCTATTGCCCCCTCAGCCCCACCCCCACAGCAACGCCTCTGGTTACAGTGAATTAGAAGTGTATAACACAAGTTTGGGCTTAAGGTGCATTGCTCAGTCTCTGGAATCACGAGAAATCCGAAATCGGATTGGAGCTATGTAGCTCACAGCGATCCTTCAATTTTTTTGTGTTCTAAATATTATTTGTTCATGCATTCAGCCCTAGTGAGTCTTTGTGCCAAATTAAATTGAAATCTTAGAAAAATGTCAATTCAAATTAAACAATAATTTAATTGTTTAAAATATGAACACGTGAGAAGAAGGTTGGAGGAAAAGCTGCGTGGGCAGATGCATAGGTTAATAAGAGGTGTTAATATCTCATTAGGTCCCATTGGTGGGTAGCACCCTACCCAGAGTCGTCGAAGGCTTTTCCAGTGCATTATCAACTCACTAAACGTAGCAAAAATCATAAGCTCTGACCATTCTCCGAACTCTGACAGGCTGATTAACGTTAGGCCTTAGTGGTAATCCATTGACATCACTGAGAACACCACTCTGTCACATTAGGCCTACCTACTAACACTAAGATAACAGGAGCCCACGGCCGGTTGTGTTAGAAGAAGTTACGAACACTAAAGTGGTAGGTCCTAACCCTAAAGTGATAGGTTTCTGCCATTCACAAATCTAGGCACTTTCCTGAACGCGCTGCCATTTGCTAAAATCAGACTGCAGTCCAGCATCCCTTCAGAGAAGGCCCCCGGGCCAGAGCCGCGGTGGAGGGGCAGAAAATGCACTAGCAATTGTTTCAATATTCAGGCCCAGACTGCTTGCTTCATGAAGCTGTTCACAGGACAGTTGAGCCTCCTACAACGTATTGGGTTCTGCGCTTGGCACAGGGCAGACAGATGCAGGTGTTACTGAAGGACATTTCGCCAGTGTGAAAAATGACCTGGGCTCGAGATGGTGCCAAAGCATGGTGCCAGGCTGGAGCTCTGCTGCCCACAGGACTGTGGACACATGGTAGAACAGCTCACAAACACTAATAAAAATGAAGAATTGGTTCTCTAAGAGTGGAACTTGCATCACACCTCACATGAGATTACCTGCTTCCCAAGGTATATGGGGCCTTGGCTAGGAGACGGTGTACCGGAGACAGCAACATGTTGCCATAAGAGAGCTACAAACAGTATGTTGCCTGTTGAGGGACTGCAAGGCATGGGAACAAGAGGCTTGTCAATCTGATGGGTCCCATGGGAGAGATACTCATTGTTTCAAGTTTGTTGCTACAGGGGGTGAGTTCCATGTTTTCTGCTGACTGTGCAATTAGGGCATCTGCAGTGGGGTGCACTTGCTAAGTCATCAGGTTTGCACTAACCAATTACATGCTTTTACCTATGTTGTATTTACGTACTCATATAAGTGGAAGACAATGCGTCTGTAGAGATTATAATACACCTTATATTGTGTATAACATGCTAATCATTGTGTTTGTTGTCTTTATGTACTGCAAACCAATGTGGGCGTGTGGAGACTTCCTTAGTATTGCTGTCTTACAAGTCTGACCTCCTGGCCGCCTTTGCTTTTTTCCATTACTTTGCAGTAAACTTTGTTCTTGCAACTCGTGAGTTCCTTTATTTATGTCCAAAAATCACTAAGCATCTACAAGGTTTTGGGGCATCACTAAAATACAGCCTCAAAATGATGTGTAGTCGGTGCTAACGCTGCATCTAGCGAATTGGTGAACACTCCTGTCTGTTCAGTTTGATAAGTGAACTGGAATGTTGTTTAGAAACTACAGGTTATGTGTTGGGTGAGCCATTTCTTCCGTACCCCTTATTTCTGGCAATTTTTCCAAAATTCCATTTCCTCAGTATTTAGGAACATTTGAGGAAATTAGCCACCTTCTGACTAGTTAGAAGGGTTGGCATTGCAGCAGGTCAGGGTCGAATAAATAGGATGATTCTTTTAACCTTTACTTTCTGAAGATATTTTGTTAGCTATAAATTCACGGAATAGTCTGAATTTAAAAGTAAAGACATAGCTGTAAACTAAGTGGATTGGATGACGATGACTGAAGCAAAGAACCAGGGAGAATGGAAAGTAAATGTAAACATTTGTTGAAATGTGGGTCATTGCCACTTGTCAGTGCGCCTCTATCTAGATGATACAAATAGGCTTTTCTGTCTGAAGGATTGTTAAAATAACCATTATTCATTTTTATTTTCCAGAATATTTCTACCCTGGTCAGAATGTTGGTGCTAATAGTTATGCTTTTAAGATTGCAAATTTAATACCAGTTCTGAGGGCCAAACCGGGTCATTCAGGCCGTTAACAAGGGCCCTGCAATGTTACCACACAGAACAGACAGAGGAACCCATCATTATGGCTATTAGCACCCTGGGTTTACTTTGAAAAAAATACAGGTTGTGACCAGTGCGTGACCCGTTGTTTCAAAGAAATACTACCCTTACGTAGCTGATTGGAGCCCATCTCCCATTTCCATGGTGGCCCGCAGACATGCCGCAGCCTCTTCAGGTAGGTGGTAGGGAGTGAAGGATTGAGGAGAGGGTACAACGTTCATTCATTGCACGTTTGTTCACATAGTTTTTTGGTGATACATTTCGGACGAAAAAAACTAATCGAAAAAAAATATTGGGGAGTGGGTAAGGGAATATAAGGGGTAGGGATGGTGGGAGGATAGAGAATAAATACATGGGAAGAGGGGGCTTGGGTGGGCAACCCCCGAAATAAAATGAAAAAGAATTTCGATTAGTTTTTTCGGTGAAAAGATTTTGCCCAAAAACTCATTGAAAAATCCTGGGGATGAATGAACATAGATCCAAGGAGAGAAGGGGCATGGCAGAGCGGAGCGAGGGAAAATGGTGGAGTGGTCCCTTGTAACTCTGATCTTGCTTAGAATGACGGCTTATACCTTGAGGTTGAGCCCACGCTCTGAGCAACATGATTGGCTGCGGCAGCCGTCTGGGTTCTAATATTGGCCAATAGGCACTTTTCCAAATGGAATTTGTATTATTTGTCATTAGGCCTTAATGAGTGTATTTCAACATAAAACGTTACTGTAGGTAAATGGTCACTTAACAACACTTTAGTGGAAGAGAAAACCTGTGCTTTTATTCTATTAATGACAAAAGCTATAATATTTAATGTCAATTTTATTGCTGCTCTTGGTCGAAAGCTGCGAGCAGGGAAATCTAAGGGAACATTTCTGCGTTACTTCCATAAATCGGCTTTCTTTTCAACCAAGTAATGATGAATGCAGCTTCTAACTAAATTGAGCTAATTCGCAATCTCCAAATAATCAATATATGTTCGGTGCATTTAAACCGATTGATTTGTAAGCCAGTCAAAAGTGGGAGGGATAAATGTAGATTCCATTCGATTCACTAAAGGATTTTGCGAGGTGTAGTTAGTAGACACACAACCGTAATTTTTCAATACTTAAATTATGCGGTTGAAAAACCCATAATTATGTAGGCTCTCGCTATTGACTTTATTGTGAAGTTCAATTCTCGATTGTATGTCATTGCCTCTTGTCCATGCTAAAAATTAAAGAATGTAACCACATTTGGGGTGGATAAACATTTTACCAGAGTGTTCAAAGGTGCCAAATGTAGATCTTTGGAAAATGTCAAATAAATTAGGTCTTAGGAAGAAATCATTTAATGCACTGGAAAGTTGGTCTCTTGTGAGTTATTTCAGCTCTTCAGGGGAACAGTGAAGGAGTGCCTATTAGAGGCTTTTAAATTGTTCAGTGCTTGAGGCAATAATATATTGTTCTAACTTAGCACATTTTCTTACAAACTGAATCTCCTTGGAAGTCGGATGCACATCGAGCAGTTTCGAAGGACCTCTTGCCCACAGTATGGCGGCACAGAACAAGTACAAACTGAATTCGACTCAAAGCTGCTTCCAAACAGTATACTCAGTGCTGTCGCTAGCAACGCCACCAATCTTCCTGCCTCTGGGGATCCATTCACAACGTTGTTTTATGCATGCAATAATTCGTGAAAATTGGTCAGGTTTCAAAGATGTTATCTACAGACAACAATTTCAGTAAACACACGTTGCTACAATGCAAATTGATAAGGATTTGGGTCCTGGCTCTTTCAGAAAGCAGCATATCTTCAGCTTTGCATTATAGAGGTCAGTGTGATTGTCTATGGAGTTTCAGAAAATAACTTTTCTTAATAACTCGTGAACCCTGCCATGCGAAAATCAAACCGCTCCATATTTAAAAAAAATGTTTTTGTTTTGATTACGTTTTGAAAAGCGTTTTACTCATCGAGAAACTCAAATTGGACCAAATAGCTCAAAATTGGCAGAATGAATGTGCGTCTTTTATACGAGCTGTACATGTACGTGTAGCAGATGTACATTGGCCATCATTACACGTTGTGCGCTAAAAATCTCAAATTACCGGCATGGCGCTCTTAACGTGTCCGCCCTCATTACGAGTACGCAGACACGAGCATAGCGCCATGCCGGTAATGACCCTACCGCCATGCCGCTAAAGTCCCCAAAAAGTCTTTTACCGGCTTCGACGAAAGTGCAGATAGCACCTCCGCCCTCACGCTGCATGCAAATAGAGGTCACCGCTATTAGCGGTGACTGTTAAATTGCGGAACCGGAAATAGTGTCATCGCACAGGAACGGGAAAGAGCACGGCGGCCATCTTTAAAAACACAATCCATTGCCATCCTCTGCCCCCTGGACCTGTTCTGAGTAGCTTGCAGTAGGAAATCCACAGGGACACCCTCGACATGCCCAAGGCAGTAAAAAAAACCACCGACCGGCAGCGGAAAGAAAACTTTACCACAGAGGAGCTTTTAATGCTCACCCAGACCCTAGCTGATAATGCCGCCATGGTCTTTGCCAGCGACATGTGACGGGAGACACTCATCAAAAAGAAGGCAATCTGGGCTGAGGTCGCCTTGACAGTCAGTGCTGTGGGCACCACCACCCGCAATGTGCGTGAGTGCCGAAAGAGGTGGGATGACCTTAGACTCCGGGTGAGAAGCATCCTTGCAGAAAACCACAATATTGCCACAGCAGGTGGATCTGGTTCGCCCATAAAACTGAAAGAATGGGAGGAGACCTGCGCCAACCTCATTGGAGTGGAATGCATAGAGGGAGTCGGGACGATGGAGCATGGCGTGGCAACCACTTCAGATGGAGGTGAGTGTACACATGAAAGCATGCAATGTGAATCTACTGGTCCCCCCAAATGTGAGCCCAGAATCACCTCATGGATGGCCAAACATCCACACATGCATCCCACCCTGGCCATGTCAGTGTCAGACCCAAACACACGCAAATGCACACATCACCAGAGACAAGTGCCACACACAACCATGCATGGATGAGCCACTGAACTGACACATCACCTGCATCCTTTACAATGAAGCCAAAATGCCCACAACTGCATTATTGATGTATACTGCATTAAGTACATAGAACCGTAACCAATGCCATCCCCCTTCTTGTCCCCAACAGGCTCACATACATACAGTGAGGATGCTGGCAATGCATCTCAGGCACCCACTGCGCATAAGAAAACAAGGGCACAGGACACAGAGGACACCCCCACAACATCAAGGGGCAAAGGTAGAAGGGTCCAGATGCAGAGTGTGAAACATCGGTGGAGCGCCACTTCCAAGACACAAGTTGCCACACCACCAACAACTGCCCCACTTCCAGAGGTTAACCCACCACCACCGATCCCAGCCACGGAGGGCCCACCCTCAGCTGCAGCTAGTTCCACAGGAGAGGCGGCAGCCACTGCACCACTATCAGATGTGGAGGACACAACCGATTTCCACATGGAGATGCACAACCCAACCCCCCCTGGATCCCCTGAGCCATCACCACAGCAGACACCTGGGTCTAATGTCACTGGGGATGAGAACATGGGAGCTTTTAGTAGCCCCCCGGTGGCTTCATCTGTTGACCTGGTAGCATCACAGGGCACAGCAGCCACACCACCAGAACCCAACACTGCCCTCGACCTGGCCAGCATCAGACAGCGGCAACATGAAATAACTGTGCTGGTTGGGCAGCATGTGGAGGAGGCTGCCTGTCTCAGGGCGGAGATTACAGAGACAGCAAGGCACTCCAGATAGGGGATGGAGGCATGTACAGACAGGCTGTGTGGGGAGATTATCCGAGTCAGGGAGGTCCTCACACTGATAGCGGACGCATTGGACCGCCACTTCCCACCACCACCACCACCAGGACAGTCTGCCACTTCCTCATCTGCCAGTTCGAGGCAGACAAGCCCCCTCCGCCGCTCCTCACGCACCACCAGGCGCACGTCTACGCAGCCTCCCAATACTGGTGTTGGCAATGGCCAATAGGGAGTGCATGGTCAAGCCTCCGCGTGCATGGCTGGACGGAAACATTGTGGCAGACACATGTGGAACTTTTGTGGGGGGTGGGTGGAAGGGTGTTATGGGACTGTTGTGGAGGGTGGGTGGAAGGGTGTTATGGGACTGTTGTGGGGGGTGGGGGGAAGGGTGTCATGGGACTGTTGTGGGGGGTGGGGGGAAGGGTGTTATGGGACTGTTGTGGGGGTGGGGCGAAGGGTGGTGGGATGTTTGGGGACATGCACATTTTCTTCTTTATGTTTCTTAATACACTGGTGTTTGATCAAAACACAGGCTTGGACTTCTTCATTGTGTATGTGTACTTTATTGACGCCAGGGTCCATTGTGCGCTTCCAACAGACACCAGTGCATTACTACCCATATCCATGTGACAGTACGAAACCATATTACTCCGAATATTTGGTTGATCAGATGCTGTCTCACAGCACGTCCCTCCTGGCCATCCCCTCTTGCATGACCTGCATCCCCTTCACCTCCGTCCTCATCACCATCATCGTCCTCATCAGCTTCTATTTCAACGTCAGGAGGCAGTGGCACATTCCGTCTGATACACGTGTTGTTCAGCATGACACATGCCATGGTGGTCTTGGCCACCTTCTCATGGCCATACAGGAGAGCGCCACCAGACCTGCTAATGCACCTAAAACGTGTCTTCAAAAGGCCAAAAGTCTGCTCGATCACGATGCGGGTACGGGTATGTGCAAGATTGTATTCCACTTCGTGCCTGTTCTGTGGGTTCCGTACAGGGGTGAGGAGCCACCTCTTCAGGGGATACCGGCATCACCTGTATTGGGGGACGAATGGGGTCCTGTTACTGTTCACCTCAAGAGCGGCCTGTTCATATCACAAAAATTGACTTTGCATTGTGATTGAAATACACAATTAACAGCATACATGCATGTTAGGGAGAATTCTCTGTTTAGGCTGAATTTCCTAACCTAGTGAGTCCCCCAGCAGCTTTGCTAGATTTTTGGGGGTTTATTTATTTTCTCCTGCCAAGAGTGAGACTCTTTTACCCTCACTCTTAGGCATGATTTGAGTATGTTTCTTTGACTCTAGATGTGTTTAATGGGCTATGGGGTCTTTTACTCCATAGGGCTTCATGTGTTTTTGTGATGTGTGTTGCACAGCACCCTCAGTGCAGTAACACAGGGGTGTCATAGTGACCCCCCAATATAGACTCCATACCCTGGGACTGACTACTGTCTCCCAGGGCATGTAAAGTCACCATTGACTTTACTAGTCTCAAATTATGAACAGAACCAGTACAAACCATCATATTGTGGACATACTGGCCGGGGCAATTCGATTGCCCGGGGTCTGTTAGTCGAGGGGGCACATCTCCGTCCCCCCTGATCGAGTTTTGGCTGGTGGCAGTGGATACTAGTTTTTATATTCGACCGCGAATATATCCCTATGGGATTTCCCATTGTTCGAGGCTACCAACTTTAATTATTTAATTCCTATAGCCTCGAACATACCGCCGGTTTATTTATTTAATATTAATTCTCCGGTTGGTATTTTTTGCCAGAACTCGGTTCTAAAATGGCATTTGTGTTCACTTCTGTGACTCCAACCCAAGTTGAGCCCTTTGTTCCACTTTTTGGCGGGCTTCTCCACAGAAGCCCTCCAAAGTGGTGGCACTCTGTCTGGGGTACTTAGGAGGGGTGGAGGGGGATTTAGGCACCCTTGACTGCGTTGCCTAGGCAACTCAAGTCGCACTCCGTCCTGATTGGCCCAAGTGGTGAGCCGCCCGGCTCACCACTTAGCATGTTTGAGTGACAGCTAGGCTGAGTGAATGGGGGTTTTCTGCATAAAAGCAGGGCTTTGGGGACTGGAACTTTAGAAGTCGCCACAGGACCTAAGGATCCGACAAGGGAGAAGCTGAGCCGACCTGCTACGACGACACCACCGGTGGAGCCCTGCTGAACCGTCTCACCACTTTTCCCAACGACAGAGGAGATCTCCAGCCCGGAGAGTCTTCTTCCTTCGACTGGTGGGGATAACCAGTCTGCTTCCTTTTTCACTTCCTGGAGCATCTCGTGGCCGCCTTGCCTGTGCCAAGCACCCCGGCAACCGGGATACCATGTTTTACCACTACCGAGAATCAAAGGGTAGTACCTTTAACCGGAAAACTCCGCGGCTGGTTTCTTCCCTGACAGTGCAACGACCTTCATCTTTCCTCCACGTCGAGATCTTCTCTTCCTCTGGACGACGCCGTGACTTGCACCCACTGCCAGGAACAACTGGCCCCGCTGGAGGATCCTTCCCACATAAGGTACCGTGTTCCGCCTGGCTTCCCTTGCAACCGACTGTACGGGGTAGATTTAGCCCCCGGCTTTCGAACCTGGGTTATCCTGGGACACCCTGGCTAAACTTTTCTGCGCCTACCTAAAACCTTTCTGAACTCCCTGCAAGACTTTTTAAGCCTGTTGTCATTGTGTGATCTTGTGTGCATTTGTGCCCTGCTCTCTCTAAGAGTGGGCCCGGCCTATGGACTTTGGCTCACAAGTACCTTTTCACATTCCTGCCTTGCTTAAGAGTTCCTAAGTATTAGTGTGGTGTATTTTCCTACATTCTGCCTTTTTCCCCTCCCTTTTTCGTTAACTTATTGGAGTGCCATCTATAGTTAAGCAATCACCTCTGTCTGGAAATAAGTGGTGTTAACTAAGACTTGTCCGATAAGGAATAAGGGATGTGTATATAAATATAGTAACTGTGTTTAGAGTGATTTACAATAATAGTGCTGGAGTGTTTCAATAAGTGTGTTTTTAAATACATAATTATATACCTTGACACCAAAGCCCTGGTCAGTGTTTGCTTGTGCTATTGTGTCTGAGTGCCTATTGTGTATACTTTGCATACTGCCTAACTCTTCTTGAGGGAAGTCTGACAGCTCAGCCACAGCTACCAGGTAAATCTGGGTGGTACAGACTGCTACCAAGTGGGTTTACTGCTAACACCTGTAGTCCTAAATCTATTGCAGTGTTCCCCAAGGGATCTGCACAGGTTTCTGCCTTACACTGGTGTACAGTGGTGGGATTTGTATTGAGTATACATTTTAGAATGCTTTAAGAGACCTTAGTGCAACTAACCACAAAGCTTAGCACTGAAAAAGTAATCTTTCTAACACGTCAACTATGGAAAATTATAGTCAAGAGTCCCTTGCTACAAAAATTGCTGATTGTTTAAGAGTTCTCTGTAAGCATAAGAATCTCCTGACTAAAGGCAAGAAAATGGAATTGATAGAAAGGTTGTTAGCTAACCAAAGTCTGGATGATGGGTCTGAGGAACCTACCATGCCAGAAACTGTAGATAACAGTATAGAGATTGATGTTGATCAAAATGTTGATAATCTTGAGGAAGAGTCAGAAGAGGAGGGTGAGGCTGCTGTGACTGTCCCCCATAGGCCTCTGTCTGCTCTGTCAGCTGTACCTACTGGACCTTTACCAGGTCCCACACTTAGGGCCTCATTACACGGAAGGCGGTAATGGTTAACGGCCACCGTTAATGGTAACGGTGACCGTTAACCATTACCGCCTTACTACGAGGTCCCTTAGCGGGTTGGTGCTTTAACGCCTGCTTTTTGCAGGCGTTAAAAACCAACCCGCTAAGGGACCTCGGAGCTAATTACGGCACCGCAAAATTGCGGTGCCGTAATTAGCGCCTTCCCCATTCCCATAGAGCCCTATGGGGCAGAAATGGGAATGGGGAAGGGCAATGGCGGAAGGGGGATTTACCGCCCCTCCAACCTTGGAATGGGGCGGTAAATCCCCTTTCCGCCAAGGCGGTGCCGGTATTTTACCGGCATGAGCCATGGCGCTAATAGCGCCATGGCTCACCGCCTTCCGTGTAATGAGGCCCTTAGTCCTCAATATCTTGAGCTAGAGAAAATGAAACTTGAATTAGAATTCAAGAGACTGAATACTGTAGCTGAACAGAGACATCAGGAAATGAATCAAGAACTAAGGCTAAGGGAAATGGAGCTCAAGCATGAGCTAGAAAGGAAGAAATTGTCTGTCGAAAATGCTTCTCTCTCTGACTCCTCTAGAAGTTCCAGTCCTAAAAGACCCCGGATGCCTAAGGAATTGATTGGTATGTATGAGCCTAAGTTGGATGTGTTGGATTGGTTGTCTCTGTTTGAATATAATCATGGGCTCCAGAACATCACAGGAAATGACTTACTCACCTGGTTGTTCTCTAGGCTCCCCCCTGTTGCAACTGATGTGGTAATGGAGTTGGAGCAGGAGGATAAGAAGGATTATGAATGTGTGAAGCTAGCTTTGATAGCTAGATTTGGGAAGACCCCTTCCCAGTATCTTAAGAGGTTTAGAACCCTCAAAAAGCATGATGGTACCCCTTGGGCTACCTGGGTGAGTGAAGGGTTGAAAAACTTAGAGGGATGGATTAAGGGTTACAAAGTGAACACTTATGAAGGTATGAGAAATCTGTTTATGTTGGAGTCAATTTATGATGCCTGCTCTCCTGAGCTCAGACAGCACTTGGCTGATTCAAAGGAATTAGATTCCAGAAAACTAGCTAAGGCTGCTGACTTGTGGGTTGCCAACAGGGCCACTCACAAGGATTCAGGGGTCACTTAGAAAAAGGATGAGGGAAAGCAGCCACCTAAAGTGAATCCAGAGAATTCTAATACCTCCCATACCAAAGAGGGCCACAAATAACAAAATAACCAGAGTAAGCCCCACGGTAAACCGAATCAGGCTAGTGTACCTTCTGGTCAACAACCAGAAGGAGGTCAGAACAAGACACCCTTTCAGAGAGCATTTGGACAATGCTATATCTGTAAGGCTACTGACCATATCAAAGGAGATCCCAGATGCAAGGGTAAACCTGCAGGGACCAGCACAGTCTCCTTAGCCTTCACTCCTGAGGATGAAGTACAGATGGCTAGTGCTCACTTTGAAGATTTTGCTAAAGAACCCTTGGGTCTTCAAGCAACTGTGTCTATAGAGTCCATGGATCTGGTTAAGTCCCAGAATAGGGTTGTGTATAACTCCCTACCTGCAAACTCTAAAGTGTATTAAATGGACAGTGTTCTTGTCAATGGCCAGGATACACCTGCCAGGAGAGACACTGGGGCCAGCAGAACAGTAGTGGATGAAAGCTTATTTCAACCTGAGGATGTGGCAAAAGCACCCAAAGGTCCCACTAAGATGTCTGGAGGCCCTGTCCAAATGGTTCCTATTCTACCAGCCCTCATTCAGTGTAACAACATGACAGTGAGGATCCCTGTCAGTGTGCAGACTGAGGTGCCTGGGAAAGTCCTGTTGGGGAATGACCTTAGAACTCTAGGAGTAGTGTCACATACCCCCAGGCCTCCCAGTATGGAGAACCAGAACCTAACCAAATTGGCTAGAGAGGCCACCTTAAGGGACCACTCTAAGCCTGTGGGAACCTCTACTGAGACCCCCACTACAAGCCCTGGTGTTAGTAGGTTGACCTCTAACACAGGCACATTTCAGGCTAGTACATTAGGGAAATGGGAGCTCCAACCAAGCTCCATCAATGCTCCCCCAGTTTCAGAGTCTGTGACCCCCCCCTGCTTCTGAGGAAGAGGAGGATGGACCTACTGGACCCTTACCTAGGCCTAAGAGAACTGGTTATTCTCAATGCTGGTGGAAAACCAGGAAAGAAAAGTCTAAGACCAAAACCCTTCAGACTGTTGGACATTCTACTGAAGACCCCAACTCTAATCCTAATATTAGGGGGGAAACTCCTAAAGTAGGTAAGGTTAGATCTAAGAGGAAGGGGAAGCAGGTAAATTGCCTAACCCTAACCCTCCAACCAAGAGGCCTAAGACCCAACCTGCTCCCACAAGAGAGGTGGTGAGGAACCTTGGAGGCCCCTCTAGATCTAAGGGAATCCTTTATAAGGACCCCTTGAACAAGCCTAACACAGGTTCAGAAGTTGTACCAACTTCTGAGGGACTGGTTAACCAGATCCCCTATAGTTTCAAAAAGACTGATGTTCCTCAAAGGATTTGTAGGTCATATAGCTTGCAAAGGAAAACCTTTGATTTGACCATAGAACATAGGTCAAGGTGTCACCACCAAAATGCTGATCGTCTCTCTAGGATGTATGTCATCGACTAGAGGTATGAGATTCATCCAGGAGTGGATTAAATCCTCCTGTCCCTTAGTCTGGGGGGGGGCGATTGTTAGGGAGAATTCTCTGTTTAGGCTGAATTTCCTAACCTAGTGAGTCCCCCAGCAGCTTTGCTGGATTTTTTTTTTTTCTCCTGCCAAGAGTGAGGCTCTTTTACCCTCACTCTTGGGCATGATTTGAGTATGTTTCTTTGACTCTAGATGTGTTTAATGGGCTATGGGGTCTTTTACTCCATAGGGCTTCATGTGTTTTTGTGATGTGTGTTACACAGCACCCTCAGTGCAGTAACACAGGGGTGTCATAGTGACCCCCCAATATAGACTCCATACCCTGGGACTGACTACTGTCTCCCAGGGCATGTAAAGTCACCATTGACTTTACAAGTCTCAAATTCTAAACGGAACCAGTACAAACCATCACATTGTGGACGTACTGGCCGGGGCAATTCGATTGCCCCAGGGTCTGTTAGTCGAGGGGGCACGTCTCCGTCCCACCTGATCGAGTTTTGGTTGGTGGCAGTGGATACTACTTTTTATATTCGACCGCGAATATATCCCTATGGGATTTCCCATTGTTCGAGGCTACCAACTTTAATTATTTAATTCCTATAGCCTCGAACATACCGCCGGTTTGTTTATTTAATATTAATTCTCCGGTTGGTATTTTTTGCCAGAACTCGGTTCTAAAATGGCGTTTGTGTTCGCTTCTGTGACTCCAACCCAAGTTGAACCCTTTGTTCCACTTTTTGGCGGGCTTCTTCACAGAAGCCCTCCAAAGTGGTGCCACTCTGTCTGGGGTACTTAGGCGGGGTGGAGGGGGATTTAGGCACCCTGGACGGCGTTGCCTAGGCAACTCAAGTCGCACTCCGTCCTGATTGGCCCAAGTGGTGAGCCGGCCGGCTCACCGCTTAGCATGTTTGAGTGACAGCTAGGCTGAGTGAATTGGGGTTTTCTGCATAAAAGCAGGGCTTTGGGGACTGGAACTTTAGAAGTCGCCACAGGACCTAAGAATCTGACGAGGGAGAAGCTGAGCCGACCTGCTACGACGACACCACCGGTGGAGCCCTTCTGAACCGTCTCACCCCTTTTCCCAACGACAGAGAAGATCTCCAGCCCAGAGAGTCTTCTTCCTTCGACTGGTGGGGATAACCAGTCTGCTTCCTTTTTCGCTTCCTGGAGCATCTCGTGGCCGCCATGCCTTTGCCAAGCACCCCGGCAACCGGGACACCATGTATTACCCCTACCGCGAATCAATGGGTAGTACCTTTCTCCGGAAAACTCTGTGGCTGGTTTCTTCCCTGGCAGTGCAACGACCTTCATCTTTCCTCCACGTCGAGATCTTCTCTTCCTCTGGATGACGCCGTGACTTGCACCCGCTGCCAGGAACAACTGCCCCCGCTGGAGGATCCTTCCCACATAAGGTACCGTGTTCCGCCTGGCTTCCCTTGCAACCGACTGAACGGGGTAGATTTAGCCCCCAGATTTCGAACCTGGGTTAGCCTGGGACACCCTGGCTAAACTTTTCTGAGCCTACCTAAAACCTTTCTGAACTCCCTGCAAGACTTTTTAAGCCTGTTGTCATTGTGTGATCTCGGGTGCATTTGTGCCCTGCTCTCTCTAAGAGTGGGCCCGGCCTATGGACTTTGGCTCACAAGTAACTTTTGACTTTCCTGCCTTGCTTAAGAGTTCCTAAGTATTAGTGTGGTGTATTTTCCTACATTCTGCCTTTTTCCCCTCCCTTTTTCGTTAACTTATTGGAGTGCCATCTATAGTTAAGCGATCACCTCTGTCTGGAAATAAGTGGTGTTAACTAATACTTGTCCGATAAGGAATAAGGGATGTATATATAAATATAGTAACTGTGTTTAGAGTGATTTACAATAATAGTGCTGGAGTGTTTCAATAAGTTTGTTTTTATATAAATAATTATATACCTTGACACCAAAGCCCTGGTCAGTGTTTGTTTGTGCTATTGTGTCTGAGTGCCTATTGTGTATACTTTGCATACTGCCTAACTCTTCTTGAGGGAAGTCTGACTGCTCAGCCACAGCTACCAGGTAAATCTGGGTGGTACAGACTGCTACCAAGTGGGTTTACTGCTAACACCTGTAGTCCTAAATCTTTTGCAGTGTTCCCCAAGGGAACTGCACAGGTTTCTGCCTAACAATGCAGATGGTCTGTGTGACTGCAATGTGCAAATGTGAGCTCGACCCTGCAAGTAGACATGCCCCATTAATATCTCCAACAGTAATTAACATGTCCTGGGTGAGGCCAGGTTTTAGGTGTCCCTGGGCCCAGGCAGATTTGGTACCACACTGCTGGTTTACTGCCATTCCAAAATTGATGTTGCCATGCTGAGAGGCATCACTTCAGTGGTGCTATAGGTGCGTGGTGCAATGCTATTGCTAGGGGTGATCCCTTTGCATGCATTCAAGGGCACATTGCATTATTGATGTTGTGCTGGACTAATTCTGTAGGACTATCTTGACGGCATGTATGACATTTGTGTATTTTGTGGCATGGAATGTTGTGCAACGAAGAGGAATACAATCGTGCACATACCCGTACCCGCATCTTGATTGAGCAGACTTTTGGCCTTTTGAAGACACGGTTTAGGTACATTAGCAGGTCTGGTGGCGCTCTCCTGTATGGCCATGAGAAGGTGGCCAAGATCACCATGGCATGTGTCATGCTGCACAATATGTGTATCAGACGGAATGTGCCACTGCCCCCTGATGTTGAAATAGAAGCACCTGATGAGGATGATGATGGTGATGAGGACGGCGGTGAAGGGGATGCAGGTCATGAAAGAGGGGATGGCCAGGAGGGACGTGCTGTGAGACAGCATCTGATAAACCAAATATTCTGAGTAACATGGTTTCGTACTGTCACATGGATATGGGTAGTAATGCACTGGTGTCTGTTTGGAAGCGCACAATGTACCCTGGCGTCACTAAAGTACACATACACAGTGAAGAAGTCTAAGCCTGTGTTTTGATCAAACACCAGTGTATTAAGGAACGTAAAGAAGAAAATGTGCATGTCCCCAAACATCCCACACCCTTCCCCCCACCACCCACAACAGTCCCATAACACCCTTCCCCCCACCCCCCACAACAGTCCCTTAACACCCTCCCCCCACCCCCACAACAGTCCCATAACACCCTTCCCCCCACCCCCCACAACAGTCCCATAACACCTTTCCGGCCACCCCCCACAACAGTCCCTTAACACCCTTCCACCCACCCCCACAACAGTTCCACATGTGTCTGCCACAATGTTTCTGTCCAGCCATGCACGCGGAGGCTTGACCATGCACTCCCTATTGGCCATTGCCAACACCAGCATTGGGAGGCTGCGTAGACGTGCGCCTGGTGGTGCGTGAGGAGCGGTGGAGGGGGCTTGTCTGCCTCGTACTGGCAGATGAGGAAGTGGCAGACTGTCCTGGTGGTGGTGGTGGGAAGTGGCGGTCCAATGCGTCCGCTATCCGTGTGAGGACCTCCCTGACTCGGATAATCTCCCCACACAGCTTGTCTGTACATGCCTCCATCCCCTCCCTGGAGTGCCTTGCTGTCTCCGTAAGAGACGGGCAGCCTCCTCCACATGCTGCCCAACCAGCACAGTTATTTGCTGTTGCCGCTGGCTGATGCTGGCCAGGTTGAGGGCAGTGTTGGGTTCTGGTGGTGTGGCTGCTGTGCCCTGTGATGCTACCAGGTCAACAGATGCTGTGGTGATGGCTTGAGGGTTCCAGGGGGGTTGGGGTGTGCATCTCCATGTGGAAATCGGTTGTGTCCTCCACATCTGATAGTGGAGCAGTGGCTGCCGCCTCTCCTCGGAACTAGCTGCAGCTGAGGGTGGGCCTTCCATGGCTGGGATTGGTGGTGGTGGGTTAACCTCCGGAGGTGGGGCAGTTGTTGGTGGTGTGGCAACTTGTGTCTTGGAAGTGGTGCTCCACCGATGTTTCACACTCTGCATCTGGACCCTTCTACCTTTGCCCCTTGCTGTTGTGGGGGTGTCATCTGTGTCCTGTGCCCTTGTTTTCTTATGCGCAGGGGGTGCCTGAGATGCATTGCCAGCATCCTCACTGTCTGTATGTGAGCCTGTCGGGGACAAGAGGGGGGATGGCATTGGTTACGGTTCTATGTACTTAATGCAGTATACATCAATAATGCAGTTGTGGGCATTTTGACTTCATTGTAAAGGATGCAGGTGATGTGTCAGTTCAGTGGCTCATCCATGCATGGTTGTGTGTGGCACTTGTCTCTGGTGATGTGTGCATTTGTGTGTGTTTGGGTCTGACACTGAAATGGCCAGGGTGGGATGCATGTGTGGATGTTTGGCAATCCATGAGGTGATACTGGGCTCACATTTGGGGGGACCAGTAGATTCACATTTCATGCTTTCATGTGTACACTCACATCCATCTGAAGTGGTTGCCAGGCCATGCTCCATCGTCCCGACTCCCTCTATGCATTCCACTCCTTTGAGGTTGGCGCAGGTCTCCTACCATTCTTTCAGTTTTATGGGCGAACCAGATCCACCTGCTGTGGCAATGTTGTGGTTTTCTTCAAGGATGCTTCTCACCCGGAGTCTGAGGTCATCCTACCTCTTTCGGCACTCATGCACATTGCGGGTGGTGGTGCCCACAGCACTGACTTTCAAGGCGAACTCAGCCCAGATTGCCTTCTTTTTGATGAGTGTCTCCCGCCGCATGTCGCTGGCAAAGACCATGGCGGCATTGTCAGCTAGGATCTGGGTGAGCATTAATAGCTCCTCTGTGGTAAAGTTTTCTTTCCGCTGCCGGTCGGTGATTTTTTTTTACTGCCTTGGGCATGTCGAGGGTGTCCCTGTGGATTTCCTACAGCAAGCTACTCAGAACAGGTCCAGGGTGCAGAGGATGGCAATGGTTTGTGTTTTTAAAGATGGCCGCCGTGCTCTTTCCCGTTCCTGTGCGATGACGCTATTTCCGGTTCCGCAATTTAACGGTCACCGCTAATTGTGGTGACTGCTATTTGCATGCAGCGTGAGGGCGGAGGCGCTATCTGCACTTTCGTCGAAGCCGGTAAGAGACTTTTTGGGAACTTTAGCGGCATGGCGGTAGGGTCATTACCGGCATGGCGCTATGCTCGTGTCCGCGTACTCGTAATGGTACGCTATTAGCGCCCTCTTGCGAGGGCGGACACGTTAAGAGCGCCATGCAGGTAATTTGAGATTTTTAGCGCACAACGTGTAATGAGGCCCAATATGTTTCTCTTCTGCTGCTTGATTTTTTGGGACCCGCTGGGCACGATCGGAATTGTATGCCTAGAAGTGCATTAATATCAGTGATAACGTAAATGCGCCATGTGAGGAAGCAACCTTCATAGATCGGCAACAAAAGATGAGTAAACAGTAAAATATCTTGTGGCTCAGCGTGTTAACTTGGCTTGTCTTTTCAGAATGCTGCTCTTTCCTGCCGCTACCACCAGAAAATGTCAACATGAACGTTAGACGAGAAGGAAGTTTGTCTTGCCATGGAAAAGTGAAATAAATGCATTGAAGGATACGTGGGTCTTGCACAGTACAGGTAAGCACTCCTTGCATTCTCCTTCCTGCACCATGTTCCAATTTGGGATATATTTTAGTGTGATTGTTGACAACTAAATCATAGGGCCTCATTACACGGATAGCGGAGAACCATGGCGCTATTAGCGCCATGGTTCATGCCGGTAAAATACCGGCACCGCCTTGGTGGAAAGGGGAATTACCGCCCCATTCCAAGTTTGGCGGGGCGGTAATTCCCCCTTCGACCATTGCCCTTCCCCATTCCCATTTTTGGCCCATAGGGCTCAATGGGAATGGGGAAGGCGCTAATTATGGTACCGCAAATTGCAGTACCGTAATTAGCTCCCTGGGTCCCTTTGCGGGTTGGTTTTTAACGCCTGCAAAAAGCAGGCGTTAAATCCCCCAACCCGCAAAGGGACCTCATAGGTGGTAAGGATTTACTGGTACCGGTATTTTACCAGTACCGGTAAATCCTTACCGCTATCCGTGTAATGAGGCCCATAGTGAGTTCAAAAAGATTGTCATACATGGTACAGCATTTCAGTAGTATCTGGGAATCTCGCGCTTTGAAACCCTTGTGTATTGGCGCGCTATAAATAAAATATCATATCATATCTATCTAATATGGTTTTCGGATCCTGGCCCCATCAAGGGAACACCTCTTAAGGGCAGGTTCAGGATGCTGTAATAAAAGCGAATGATTATGATGATATTCACAGATTCTGCCCACAAGGAGGAAACTCCAGTTTTATTTAATCCAAATCAGAGCACACGAGCTAAGATAACAAAGTCCATACCAACTGGGGAAGATGCTGTCAATGACACAGGGATTGTGAAATGAAATTGAAAAGGTACCTAAGAAATAGATCAGTAAATGTTGGGATGAAAACTCTTTACAAAATGTTATGATGTTGGACAAATCCCCCTAGGCCAACGAATCCTAATGACACCGTCATTTGATTGACAAGATGCTGCTATGCATAATGAATGCGCCGCCACCGCAAATGAAAATCTTGTACATTTCTGATGATATTGGTTAAATACACGAAGCAAGATAGAGCCAGAACACTGCAAGAGATCAATGAATTTCAGAACAAGCTCAAGTCTGAGGAAGCAAATGAAGAAGGTAGAATTCTATGCAAAATAACTGTTGTAAATTTAGCGGTGTATGAAAAGGATATCAATGCTATAAATTATGAGGAACATTATGAAACTGTGAGAGCATATGAATTTGACCAGAGATTTGATCAACTCTGTAAGGAACTCCCTAGATTACAAGATAGAGCAGAAAATTATCATTCAAGGGATGTACCTTCTATCTGAGAAACATATACCCCAGAAGTGAAATCCATGGCATAACCATCAGGCTTCATTTTTAGAAGAAATTAAACTTGTATATCAAGATGGCAAACAGCCCATGAGGGGCTAAGGATGAGGGTGTCTAAACAACTGCCCAGATAACAAGAAGAGGAAATAGAGGCAAGAAAGGAGAATACAGCAAAAAGTTATATCCCAGCGATAAAGAAAAGAAACAGGTTAGGTGAAGCAGAAGCCACAGGCCAAATGGAAATGACAAATGAGACAACTTAATGCTCTACTCAACAGTATGACTATACTAAGACACATGTATACTAGACTTTGATTATTTTAAGTGTGAAAACAAGTTCTTCAAAATGCATCCCAAGAAAACTGAGAGGCTAATAAAGCTGAGAGGAAAAAACAATTTAACACTTAGTGATTTGCCCACCCTTATGGTTTTAGCACAATTAGCCCAATCAGAGCAACTGATGATATAGAATCACAACATGAATGGAAATGGGAGGTATTTGATATTAATCCATCACGACGTAAGAAAAGCAAACTGAAAACGAAATCACACTTTAATCCTGTGGTGCGACAGAACAGATGTATTCAATGTTCCAAGAGACAGTGATAGGAGATCTAAAAATCTAAGAAGAAGAAACATTCAAGAAGGAAAAAAAGATATGAAATGATGGATTGAACACAGTCAATGCAATCACACATGATAGAAAAAAAGAGGGCAAACTAGAAGTAGATGGGGAGCTGTTAGTGAAAAGAGGAAGGACGAAAAACAAAAGGTAGCTTTGCAAGGAAGGGGTAAGCAATGGGAAAATGGGAGAGAGAAGACAGTAAAACAGCAGGCAAAGTGGACAATGGAGCAGAGAGGAAAGTAGAAGGGGAAGTCAATGTCTGAAAGAAGATAGCATTGAGTCAAAAGGAAATAGAAGATACAATGAAAGAAAATTAAACTGAAGACAGTATGAACATAAGATTAAGAGAACATGAGGCAAAGGTGTTACAGGAGTGAGTAAAATTAGATGTACAACAAGGAGAGGAGAGGAGAAGGAATCAAAGAAAAGGTAGCACAAGACAGGAGGGAACATTGAGCAAAATGAAGAAATGGAAGCGAAACATCTCCCAAAAAGAGGAGCTGGCAAAAAGAATTTTCCTATGATGATTTTGCTTCCTGTGACAGCACTTCCTGTCGCGTTGTTGCACATGCCTTCTGCTAATTTGCTGTCCGCATGTTTCTTCAGGACTTGTGTCTTGACTGTAGTGCTGCTCGGTTAGTTTGTGTATCTGAGTGGTAGGTGAGGGGATGGCCCTGACAGGTGGTTTGAAAATCACGTGGAGCATATTCCTCACCTTCTTGTGTGGGTTCGTGAGAAGGTGTTCCTGGGAGGGATCCAGAAACCTAGCAAGCAACCCATCAGCTTCCAGCCAGGAAGGCTTTTTGAGCGGATAGTCCTGGAAGGGTTTCTGAGGCTATGACCTGGAAGGGTTTCTTAGACTATGACTTGGCAGGGTTTCTGAGGATATAGACCTGGCAGGGTTTCTGAGTAGATAGACCTGGTAGGTATTTTTGAGTGGTAGTCTAGGCAAGGGTTCTGTGCAGAGTTCAGCAACATGGTGCCTCAGGATGTTTTTTGCGTAGCAGTAAGAGGACCAATAAGACACAGAACACTTGGGAATTAGCTCCACATCTGGTCAAGTGGCACAGCGAGTAGAGCGCTCGCTTTGACATCCGTGCAGAGCTTGCTAACGCAGGTTCGAATCCCGGCAGGGCCAAACTCAGCCTTTCATCCTTCCGAGGTCGATAAATGAGCACCACACACCATGGGTAATAATAAGCAACGCTCAGATACCTGAGGGTTTGTAGCGCTATATAAATGCGAAATTATAACTCGTACCAGTAAATATGTATCTTCTGATTGATTTGCTAAATTTAGAGCCAACAGATATAGTGCACACTAAAGAGTGAATTGTCTCTGGACTTTATATGGGGAATACCATTTAGGACCATGACTATGCAGTTCTAAAAAGGATAACATATAATAGCACATGGAAGCTATTATTGACCTCTTCTCAGCCAGACAGAATGTTGGGAGTTCAGTCAATAGCTACTGGCATCGACTGCATGTCAAACATTCTGTTCTAAAAAGCAGACAGGTAAACAGCCATGCAAGATTGCTTTGAACAAGCCACTTCCTCCCGGTGAGGATCTGTTTTTTACTGCAACTTCCCATGTAATGAACCAAATAGAAAAATAAAACATGTTAAAATACTTTCACTTTCTAATAGAGAAATTGTTTACTTTTACATTGCAACAAAGGCAGGTTCATTTTAAAACCGCTACAGTTCCAACACATTTTTATTTAAAATACTTATCTTGTGAAGACATTCTTGTTATTTAAATACTTCCAAAAAATACATTTACTTTACTAACTCATTTTCCTAATTACATTACACACTATTAAAGTGACGTTTCTTTGTACTTCCCACCAGAACTCCAACACACAAATTGCCACTAGCATTATGTGATAACAGCCTGAAGGTCCATGAGAGCGGTCATTGTCCCTTCGCTTCGGGACATACATTGGCAGCAAATCACTATTGTGTGATGATTACTCCTCCCTTGGTCTATAAGGCTATGTTAGCACATGGAGGTGTAGAGGAGGAGCCGAATGCCTCTAGCAGACGTTCTGCCCCTATTTTGCCTACATGTTGGAAACCGGAAATGGCAACATACACGATGCCGATAATGGTACCTATCTCACAAAGAATCCTCGAAACCAGGTATCCATTGAGAAAGCCCTACAGGATGTACCCGCAGAGAAATGACATTCTTTTAAAGGAGGTTCCTGAAGAAGTGTGAAGCGACAAAGGCACGAGACTGGGGATGTTACATGAAGCAGAGATGACACGTCAAGAAGAGATGCCAGTGAAGAAAGAATATGGACCTTATAGAATCTGATGACGAAGTAAAGAATTGAGTAACATTTCATGTGCAGGAATGAAGATTGCATGTGTGAAGAGCACTGAAGAGAATGCAAATCGCTTTTGATAACTGTACTCTGTAATGCAAGTAGACTAAGTAATCATAATGCTGGCTATACGTGGTGAATAGACTGCAGGCGGTGCTGCCAATATGTAGATCTGTGTATAGAATCTGAATGGTCCATGTCGTATCTTAGCAAACTAAGACCCCGTGAGCAGAAAGGGCTGAAAGTGTGGCGCAGCAAAGTAACAATGACGATGAAGGCAGAATCGAGAAGGATTGTCTGGCCCAGTGTCAAGGGTTGAGGCAGCCACGAAACTGGTTATCTATTCGAGAAGATACAATGAAAAGAGAGGCGAGCTCCTGTTGAGGTGTAAAGGAAAAAAAGAAGGGTGCCAAATTTTATTCATTTGATAGTATTAAATGCGAGGAAGGAGCTGAAACACGGTCTCCTGTTACGTGGTGTAGAGGAAAATAGACTTTGGGAAAACCACATCGAGACTGAAGATAAGGCTGTGCTCACACTCCCCTTTATTCTCAGGTGCAGTGATACTTTGCAAGGCTGAGTTCAAAGACAATTTGAATGACAGATAGGAGTGATGATGGATGATGGGCTAATTGGATGGGAAGGCATGGTCAAGTCCACCCACAGGCACCTGGGGTATCAGCTTGCATGCTGCTAGCAAGTGGAACATTCCAGAAGGTTACAAGCATGCTCACCAATCATAGAGGGCCACGTAGCAAAGAGCCCTATAGTTTGAAAGCCAATGAAACGTTTATTTGATGACAAGAAGATGGCTTGCACTGGGGGTGGGCATGAGTTGTCCACCTGACTATAGAGACCCAATCACAGCCTGATCCCCCATAGAAAGTATACCTAGCTGTTCCCCTTAAGCCAGCCACAACTCCACATAGGTTTTCTTATTTTGCCACGTGGTATGACGTCAATGATGATGAGTTTTTGTTATAAAGGTGTATTTTTTCATGTGAAACGATGAGAGACTTGAGCGAACGTCCGTTGATGTCTGTTGTACTCCCTGTTTTAGATAAAACAGCTAGGATTTGCCAACTTCCTACGTCAGTCTTATCACTGGTGTAAGAGTAAATTCTGCATCCCCATCCATCCAATAAATCGTTACCTCGCTTAAAGGGCGTACGGGTTCGGAGGTTTTTATCGACCTCTCCCCAGCCAAGCAGAATGTTCGGCATGCAGTCAATAACTGCTGTTATTGACTGCATCACACACATTTTGACTTCAGAAGCACACAGGGAAACGGCAGGAAGTATTTCTCTGCACTCCAGAAGCTACAATGCGATTTCCCAACTAGATTTGTTTGCACATATTATCCCAAAATGACTCACCAAAGTGGGAGATAAAACACAGAACAATGCTTTCACAGTCATATGAATAAACCATGCACTTTTACAGTACACATAATGCATGCCCATGCTAAAACTTTTTCCAGTTCAACCAGTTTACATTTTAAGGCTTATCCTGTAAGAAAACCTTGCAACGTAAATATTACATAATAAATACACATTCAATTTCGAAACACATTTGTGTATTTACTTTACTCCCTTTTAGACCAACATTTATTAACTTGACCACCTTACAAAACCTACCACTATGTGCTAATAGGCATATAACTATCACAAGTGTCATTATTGCATGTGATAATGAACTTTCTCCAGCGTATGGTCCTCAGCTTTACACAGGCATGACTTGATTGGAGGTCATTATCTTGCAATAATGCCCCCCCCTGCCTTCCGTCTTATTGATTGGTAATTCTCAATAATGCGTGCCTTTTGTGTCTTCCCACCATCCTATCATTAGGTTGTAGGCATGCTACTGTTGTAAAACAGAGCGTCTGCAGCAGAGTAGTCAGTTAGGAAGAATTTGGCAGAAATATGATAATGAGAGTTAATCTGAGGGGGGCTTGTGGTTAGGCCCAGATATCATCCTTCCAAGTCGCATACTAATCCTGAATTCGGCTCCTTAGTTCACTGACTCCCCAGCCCGCCGGTTGCATGCACCTTTCTGCACGCCAACAGTGGTCTATGCATGTCCCACCTTAATTAGCAGTGTGTGCATGCCAAGTGTGTGCCAAAGCGACCCCAAGAGCCACCCGCTACTCTTCTAGTGATTGCCTTCCAGTAAATGTATAATGCATGACATCATTAGGTTCCGACCTCCCTCGCGCGTACCATTTCCATCCATTAGGCCTCTAGCCACTTTGGCATTACATGCATCAGAAATGAAATATTGATTTTTCTGCTCAAATTGCTTTACAGTTTTTCATAAATAATTCCTTCACATCTTGACATTTTGTAACCTAGTATACACTTCAAAGCTATGTGATACGGCCTTTACAAATTAATATCGAATCTATTAATGATTTTATGTATACTGTTCAACAAAGTTATGTTACGTGCGTATGCACATGCTTTCCAGCCTTCCGCTGCAACACCCCAAAATAATTTTGTATATATACTCTGTTGGGAAGCGTTAGGGACCGAGGAACACGTTCACGTTGAAAATCCGCAGCAACCAATAATGCAGCGTGTCTCAAGGAACCCGCAGAGCATGTAGAGAAAATAGAACCCACAAGGCCTTTCACTCTTGGAAAAGAAGACACTGTTGTCCTACTTTTATTTCGAACGCAAACAGGACTAAGCAATTAAACGCTCTATATCAGGCAATCCTTCATCCTCAGCTAAGGAATTCAGATTCTCATGATTCGCTGGACTGTTTCAATTAGGGTTCCAGGCTCCACTGAAAACGTTTTTCTTGTTTTTTTGTTATTATTGTAAGATATTGGGCCTCAGTAAAGTTTGGTGGTAGCGTTGCCGGTAAAACCGGCACGCTGCCGGCAAACTTGCAGATTTTTTCAGCACCCGGGAATGGCCAATTACAGGGGCATTCCTGCCCCGCCGGACCCGGTAATTGCCCCTTCCTGGGCGCCGGAAAAATATGCTCCCCATTCCCATTTGAGCCCCGCAGGGCTCAAATGGGAATGGGGATGTCAGATGCTCCGGCACCATCCGTGAGTGGTGCCAGTGCATCCGACAGGGCCGGCTCGCGGGTTCCCGTACGCCCACCAGGGCAGACCTGGCGGACGGGAAGGCACCCGTACCCGGCAAGCTTATCGGTACCGTTGTTAACAGACCAGCAAACTTGGAAAGAGGCCCATTATCTTAGAAGCACACCGCAAATGGACATTTTAAAAATAATAATTTATCTTGTTCCTCTGGAAATATGCTGATCTGCCTTTGCATTTTACATGTACATTATTTCCACAGGTATGGAGGGACCTGCTGCGTGCTGCTAGTTTACTGCACAGAAATGCATTTGGGCAACCTGGTAATCAAGCTAAACGTATGCGCATTATTTGTCATTGAATGTGAAATGGCAAGTACTGCCATGGCATCAAAAGCAAAATATCACACATAGACAAGTCAGCACAGGCAGCACACACATGGCAAATCATCGCCAGACAGGAGGCCGGGAATCATTCGGAGGATACCTTATAGAGCAAATCTCAAAAGAGAAGCATGAGATTAAAGAAACATATCAAATGAAACCAGTGAAGACATGATGCACAGATCTGGATGTGAAAGTGCGCACGTTGCGCGTTACCTTGTCTAGCATGACACTGAGGTGGGGGCAATGTACCACACACAGCAGCTTTACCACACACGGCAGCTGCCCAGTTTAGGAGTGAGCATGGGGTACTTCTGCTGCCTTCTCTCACATTTTCCTCAGCCCTCTGAGGACACATCTCAGACTTTTGCACATACTATGTACTCAGACTGCAGGGGTAGCTCAGGCTGTATTTTCACTCTAGATTGCTTTATATTATCGCTGTTACTAAAGTTTGCTTTTTTCATTACGTTCCACTCTGAAACACTGTTTGAATCCAATATGAAAAATGTCTGCTGCAATAACCTCATGGTCCAGACAGGAGGACATGGGTTGACTGTATGTTGGACATAGCTGAATATTGTGCATGTAACTCACATGTGACTGCATGTTATTCGGTGTGCATGTAAAGTACAGCAGAGAGTCCTCAGGCAGTTGCCTTGGGGGGCGGGGGGTCCTAGACTATTTTATAATACCTGTTTCCCCCCTTTTTTTTGCCATCCATAAATGCAGCTGAGTCCCCCAAAAATGCAGCCCCACTGTCACATAGTCACTGACATAGCAGTCATCTCTGCCCCTTAACACACTGCACTGCATGTTTTGCATAATGTTATGAATTAGTAGTCATCACTGCTAGTAATTGCATAGTCCCCTAATTTCTAATTATTATTCACACACATGTACATCCCTTGTATTTTCAAATTTGCACAGACTACGGGCTTCTGAAGGGCCTTCCACTTCACAGCACTACAAGGCCAAACAAATTAGTCAGTTAAACTGTCTCTCTTTCCTGTGTGCTATGCATCTCTATCTCTGCCTTTGATGATTCCCACTACTGCCAGGCTTGGAGGAGTGATGATTCCCCCTGCTGTAAGGCTTGGAGGAGTGACAAATCACAATGCTGTAAGGCTTGGAGGAGTGACGATTCCCACTGCTGTCAGGCTTGGAGGAGTGACGAATCACAATGCTGTAAGGCTTGGAGGAGTGACGATTCCCACTGCTGTCAGGCTTGGAGGAGTGACGATTCACACTGCTGTCAGGCTTGGAGGAGTGACGATTCCCACTGCTGTCAGGCTTGGAGGATTGACGATTCCCACTGCTGCCAGGCTTTGGGGAGTGACGATTCCCACTGCTGTCAGGCTTGGAGGAGTGACGATTCCCACTGCTGCCAGGCTTGGGGGAGTGACGATTCCCACTGCTGTCAGGCTTGGGGGAGTGACGATTCCCACTGCTGTCAGGCTTGGAGGAGTGACGATTCCCACTGCTGCCAGGCTTGGAGGAGTGACGATTCCCACTGCTGTCAGGCTTGGAGGAGTGACGATTCACACTGCTGTCAGGCTTGGAGGAGTGACCTAGACTAGATGTTGGGGCCAGTATTTGGTATGCTCTTCCTACCAGTAATCAGTGTGAGGCTTGCAGGTTCCTGAGGATTCATAGGGGTAGATTTTCCAAGAAGGGTTCCCTCTTCCCACTTATGGTGGCTTCTGGTACTCTGAGTATCCTGACTTAATTGCGATGGAGCCAACTTTCGAGATCTTTTTTTTTTTCAACACTATCTATTTTACCTGAACTGGGAAATGTCTGTTTGAAGAGCAGTGACTTTGTTTTATATGCTACCTTTATTTGTTCTCCCCCTGTCATCCATCCACAGAATTTCTCTTACTTTTCACACTGGATGTCATGGTATCAGATTTTTGATTCACGATATCCATTTTTTGTTGAGATCCAAAGTTTGTTGCCTGAACCAATGCTGATGGGGACTGCTGCTCAAGTACAAAGCAGCACCCAGTCGTTGAGTTGTATACTCTTACTGTATCATCAATTTTTGGTTGTTTTTATTTTTCCCAAGCAACAGAGAGGACAGCAGTGCACACCCACTGACAGGAATCAAAGAGTGCAGAGGATTGGGTCTTCAAAGTGTTAAATTTGTGTGGTGAATGCAATCTCTTAGGACGTACAGTTGTGCATTGACTCTTGCTTTCAGGCTGCTGGAGTTGGGTAACAGCAGTGCCTGCCATGTCTGCAAGTTTGATTGGCAACGGTTTTAATTTCAGAAGTCCCAGCTTGCTGAGCTGGCTGGCAAGTGAAACCACCTGAAACACATTGAGATACTGATTTCATAAGTTACTAACCCATGATTCTGGGAGATGGCCTTGTCCTCACCTTGCAGATTCAATGTGTAATGTGCATCTTTGGACAGTGGTTCAGGAGACATAGAGGTCGAGCGTTACCCCTACCCAATGAAGAAATGTCATTATAGCTAGCGTGCGCTTGCCACAATCTGGTGAATGGTGTGGGTGTTATGGCAATATACTGTGTGTTTAGGCACCATGTTGATTTTTATTTCTCATTCACAAAGGGTTCACTGGTCTCTTACCTCCACCATCCGCGCTCTCCACACCGTAACTCACTGCACAGCTTTACGGGATCAAGTGCCTTTTTGTAACCCTTTTCATCTTCAATCAATAAAGTGTGGCCTTCACTTCTGGTGGTCACCCCTAACACTGTGTCTGCTCACCAGCCTGACGGCTCTGGTCGAATGGCACAATGTCAATTAGAGCCCGCTGGGATGCGTCAGGTATCATGAGTCAGCTCTGATGGAGAGTGAGGAGCTCTGTACCATGCCTTGCTGTTCCTGCCTCCATTTCCTCCACAACATGGATCCTTAGGTGGATGGATGGCTCATGGGTCCGGTGTATGCATCAGCAGTGCTGCAAGGCACTCATCCACAATGTTATCCAATGCTTCTTTTAGTGCATGTTAGGGAGAATTCTCATTCTATGGCTAATTTCCCTTACCTAGTGAGTCCCCCAGCAGCTTTGCTGAATTTCTATTTTTTCCACTCACTAAGACTGTGAGCTTTTCCCCCACTCTTACCTGTGTTTTGCCATGTGCATTTAATCTGTTTTTGTGATTGTGGACTCTGGAGTACACCACTTCAGTAGCCCCACTCTGTTGTGTGTTACACAGCACCTTCAGTGCATTGACACAGGGTTGTCTTCTAGACTTCCCACCGACTCCATTTCTGGGGCTGACTACTGTCCCCCAGAAAAGGGTAAAGTTGCCATTAACTTTACATAGTCATTTAACCACAGATCCAGTATACCCCATCTTACATGGAGTATTGGAAAGGGTTAATCCTTAGCCCCTTTTATCAGTACCTGTTGGAGCATTGTTTCGCTCCCTTAACATTAAGACTTAGCTGGTGGCAGTGGTATTTACCCTCATTTTCGTACCGCGATTATATTACATAATGTGGTATTGTTTTCGGCTATTCTAGTAGCCTCAAACGTTAAACCCGCTAGCCCAAATACTTTTTATTTCGGCTCTGGTTGGGTTTAGTCACCATTTCTTTTTGATAACATCCTTCTTGGGTCTTTCTTTGCGCGGCAAACCAGGTTTGCCTCCTTTGTTTGCCGTCCTTTGGCGGGCTTCTGACCAGTAGCCCTCCTTTGGCGTCTGGGTGTCTAGGTGGGCTGAATGTGAGGGAGGGTTGTAGTCACGCCCTGCACAGGGTCTCCTTGGAGACCCGAGTCACACTTTGTATTGATTGGCTAAGGTTGTTGTCCGGGCTGGACAACCCCCCTGCTGAGTAATTGACAGCCAGGCTGTGTGAATAGGTGATTTTGGCATAAAAGGCAGGACTCTTGGGCTAGAAGGCAGAGTCACCACTGGAACTGCAAGGAACCGAAGAGAAGCGGAGAAGAAGATGACTTCTGCAACCCCGAGTCCCAGTGAAGCTCTGCTGCAGTCCTGAGATATCAACCCTTCAAGGACAAGAGAAGATCCAGTCCAGAGTCTTCTTCCCTTGAGCCTGGTGGGATCAACCAGCTCGTCTTTTCTTCAGTCAGAGAATCCTCTCCTGGGTCGAAATCACTGCTGTACTGTAGTGGTCCGGATAGCCATCAGAAGAGCCCTCTCCTGATTTAAAGGAGCGCACCTTTTATTCATCGTTCTTTTCGCTGCTGCTGGCCTCATCCCTGGGTAGTGCAGATTGTTTCAGACGTCCTCCTTCTTGTCCCCACGACTGAAGCCACATGAACTGTGAGTCTGCAGGAACTACCAGGAACAACTGCCGTGGCACCAGCTTTCTCCAACGGAATAAAGTACTGGGCACATTTGGTCATTCTCTGCGACTGACCCTCCGGAATCGGGGTGAACCCTTTTCCTCCTCAAAGATTTGTTCTTTCTTCCCTCCCTATTATAACTTTTCCTTCCATCTGACAATATCTAAGTACTCCTGGCATCTCGAATCTCGAACTGTTCAACGTGTGATCCTTGGCAACTGAGCATCTGCTCCATTGACAGTGGCGCAGGCCTATTGACTTTAATCTGTATCTTTGAACCAGTCCTCGAGCCTCCTTTGATTTTTAACCCCTTTTCACCTTGTTTGAAATTCTAAAGTACAAAGTGTGTTTTAACTTCTTGAGCATTTCTATCCGCGGGCACGTGTTAGTATCGCAACACCGGTCTGTCAAATCCTAATGTACTTACCTTGAATTTACTGGAACAAGTGGAAGTGGTTGTGTGTGGTGTATTTTACGTGTGGTTTTGAATTTATAGAAGTGAAGTGTTTTGTGAACAGATGGTTTAAAATAAATGTACTTATATCTTTTACCTGAAACCTTGAGTCAATGTTTGCTTGAGTCACAGTAATTGTGGTCCTTTGTGTTATCTCTACTACTGCTCATTTACTCTTGAGATAAGTCTGGCTGCTCCGCTACTGCTACCACATTAACAGTGTAGTACAGGCTTGTACCTAAGATGAACTTGTATTACCACTTGTAGTCTTAATTGTGTGTAGTGGTCCCTAAGGGCACTGCACAGGATTCTGCCTAACAGTGCTCCTTTTGGATGGATCAGGTATCACTTCATGGAGAGACTTTGGGCCATCTGACATCATCGGCTGTGGTCTGCTGGTTTCTTCTGCCCCTCCCGCATTCTGGACCAGGCATTCTCTTACACTTGTCCCGATGAGTAAACAGTGGTTACCACACTTTAAGGAGGAAGCATGTGAACGGCAAAATATGTCACCAAGCAAATGGGGCCTCAATATAAGTTTGACAGTCTGGAAAAAAAGTGCAGAGAGTAACGTTTACCTGCACTTTTCCAGACTACCAGTTTGCCAGTGTGGGTTACATGGCTCAGGTCCGGGGCGTTAAACAGACGGTATTTCCAGCACTGGTATACCAGTGACAGAAATACCAGCAATACCCCCGAATGGGGAATTACTGGCATTTCTGTCTCTTTTAAGATATCAGGCAACGGAAGAAGTAATACCATTTGGTGGTATCCTGCCGGAATTACCATCAATACCACCAAACTTGGAAGGACCCCGTGGTCTTTTTCAGAGGGCAACAAACTTGTCAGCTGTTCTATGGCATAATATGTCTCCCCCCTTATGGCGGGACCTTCCTGATCAATCGAATCAAGAAGAAGGACATGTGTTTTCAGGTACAGGTCAGGGTTTTCAATGAAATTCTTTTGAGTGTTTCCTGTCAAAGAAAATAACATTTACATAATAAACAAATTAAAAAATACACCTCATATAGGAAAGCTGATGGCAGCCATTAATCATAACATATGCTTAATAAATGCATGCATATATGATGGTCGGAACTCCTGATGTTTACCATTTGTTAATACTACCTAGCAAAGGATATCATCTTTTAAAAATTAATCAAGTCGGATAAAACAAACACATTTGCACTTAAAAGTAGTTAATGTATTGAGTTGTCTGGCAATTGTGATACATTGTTGGATTTTTGCAGTCAGACTTTAGTACACTTGAGAGTTGTACAGAGATTATATTGGAGGTGGACATGGGAGGGGCACACGCTAGCCACAGCGCTGCGGCCAATTATTTCTGATATGTCTGGCCCTTCATCAGAAGATGACAGGACGCGGTCGGGACAATAAGGGGCAGTCATTTCTGATCCCTTTTCTTACTTCACACATGACATTTCTCATTCTGTTCGCATGCCAAGACTACGTCACAATCCAACAAGGAATGCAGTGAAGTCTGAACTGTAAGAGCAAAGGACCTCATGATGGGGAGAGTGTAGCGCATTTACAGTGGCCTGGTCTGAGAGACCCTCTAAATCACATGGCAGCGCCCTACGGAGACTAATGGATAGTGTAGTAATGAAGACCTCCGGTACTCCAGGTAAAATCTTAGTGTCTTTACTGTCCTTGTCCTGTACTCCTCAACAAGACACGGGGAAGGTAGGGGACACAAGATCACAAGGGAAACACCGGGCTCACACCCACACCCATCTTCTCTGCTCTCAGATTTCTCTCTCTGACCAACCGTCACCCAGCAGAACACTTCCACCCAAACATTCCCCTAGCAGATGACCTCACACACACTGCTACAGACAGCTACTCTGTAAGCCAGATTACTACACCTCTCCCTCCCTAGGCAAACACAAAAGAATATCTAAGGTAAGGTGACCAGCACCAAACTTTAAACATCCAACACAACACAGTACCAGAAATTCCGCAACACAGCAGCTGCCTATGCACAGAACTGCTGACAACTTCAATGAATAGGAACCACACAAATGAAAACCATTCACAGGGCAAACCGGATCAAATAGAAAATGCCAACGGCACACTGACTGCACAACACAACCCATCAAATCCCTCGGTTCACACCCTTGAGGCCTAAAAACAATAAACAGTGCACTTACGCATGTCCTGAGCTGCACCTCAGGACCTAGGGCTGCCACCCCTAGCCACACTATTGTTAGCTAACACTAACACAACTACCTAACCAACTTAGCCTCCTTCGGACAAAACACCTTCCACTCCGGTCTGCCACCCTGGAGTATCAGAGCTGACCCTCTGAGCACAAACCAACCGCCCCCTAAGGGAGCAACAACAAATGGCCAACAGCAACCAAGGAACCCACGCAGCACAACCCTGACCGCAGTACAAAGAAGAACTACATCCACAATACTGCTCCACTACTACAAAACCGTTGGCCATTTCCTCTTTCAAACATTACACCATTTCTAAATACACCAGTAAGACAACCTAATTACCAAATTAGGAATCAGGAGGTAAACTGGCAAAGGTAAATCCCAACCCATAGTGACCTGCCTCGGCCCTTAGACCAAGCAACTATGGAAAACATGAAAATTCAACACAACTCAGGCACAGCGACCAGACTGAAGTTAAAACAAGGCTATGAAACACACTGCAGCAAAACAACTGCCCTGAGAACAACACCCAAGCCAAAAGTGACCAACCCTGATAACCATTAGGCACTAATGACCTCAACACCAATGTCAATAGTGACCTACCCTGATATCACATCAGGCACTAACGACCATAACATCACACCATAACTGCCACATTGACTCCAACCACCCACTCAGGAGTTATGCACAACTGGAATCAAAACACCATAGCGACCTACCATGGGACCAAACCAGGCACCATGAACCACCGGCGCTAGACCAGGCACTACAATAAAACAACGGAAGGAGAACAGGCACAACGAACACTGTACACACACACATGGGCAATGAATCCAACCCATGACCATACACACAGCGACCTATCCCAGTATCAAAACTGGGTACCAACGAAAAACAACAACTCCTACAGTCATTTAGCTCAACACACACTCTTACACACAGACATGGAGAACTGCTCCGATACACACACACCAGGCACTAAGAACTCATAAAACATGTGACACAGGTGCACCAACTACTTGCATGCACCTATCCACCACACTCACACCCCAAACACTTATAACACTAAACATGCAACAGTATGACATGGCAATAACATAGCATAATAACATGGAAGTTGATTGCAAACACCATGAAAAGCACATGTTCAAAACTGAGAACATTGCATAATACATGTGAAGTAATTAGATGATGATCCCCAGCACAGCCCACAGATGCAAACCGGCATGAACTCCTGGGCACCAAACAATGACAATGTTGCATGGAAGTCAGTGTTCCAGGTGACGAAGGTCACAATAATGCATTTCCACATTTTCTTCCATAAATAAGTTCAAACCCCAAATCACACTCCTTGGGGTAACATTACCCAGAAACTACGTTCCACTACCCAGATGAACAAAGCAATGGCATTGTACATTTGCATTTGCAGTATCAATTTACATTACAAATTTGCAGAATATTAAATTACAACCAACCCCCCCTCACCGACCTAGGAGTTGCAAAGGGACAAACACCAGACCCCTATACTGAAGATTCTACATCCCATGAAAAGCCACAACAATAGACAGCACAGGGAACAAACAACGGCCTTCGACAAAAAAGTCCTTAACCTTACACTGGACCTTGCAATGGGACCCAAAATAGCACTTCTAGCCCCTATCTTGATAACATTGGGCCACAATATAAACAAATGGCACAAACACTCATTCCCACGCATACAGCCCACACACTAACCTGACCAATGTCCCATAACCGTGACGAAAAACCAGGCCTGCCAGGAACTCTTGGGCCAGACCTGCTATCAGCAAATGTCTCATGTCCCCGCTGTAAACCAGGCAAATTGCAAACTAATCGTTGCCCAGTACAGAATCAGGGAATGGGGCAAGGAATTAAAAATATATGATGATACGCTCTCCGGAGCGTTCCGTTGCTGCTCACAACTACATGCTGAGAACGAGGCTTGGAATGCAGGAAGAACAACGTCCTCTGCACACGTGATGGACTGGGAAACCTCTCCCAGCTGTGACGTAACTAGAAGTCATGGAGTCGCTGTCCCAGCAACATCAACTGGCAACTTCCTTCAGAGCAGACAGTATGCACCGCAATGCTCCCCTTCCCAGGCAATGTTGCAGTGTCCAAATCAAACAAACAGCCAGAGATGCCGGAGTCGCAGACCTAATCCATTCCGCTGCAGTGAGCACCTTTTTCTTCTGGATGCCGTCGCGCATGGATCCTTTAATACCAATGCGGACACTTCGTTCAAGCTGCCGCCGCGCACAGCTCCCCTTCCAAAGATGCCGACGCTGACAGAAAGCGAGAGCGCTTGCCCAGCTAGGCGCAAGGCGAAAACGCTGCCCAGCTGGGCATATGTCGGTTCTCTCCACCAGATGCCAATAAGGGAGGACCCGCTCCACGGCCACCACATGGAAGGAGTACAGATGGAAGGATAGCCCCTCCCCAGCCGCAACCCAGAATGGGGGGGGCAGCTACGAGGGGCAACATTCCCTGCGCAGCTTTGCAGAACACAGCCCCACTCCTCTACAGGTCCAGCACCTGACACCCTGGTGCACCTCAGAAGCCGCTCCTTCTTCCTGGACAGAGGAGCACCTGCAGACCATCGGCTCCCAGATCCACCACCTCCAGTACAACCAGCCATCTGCACCGGGAATGGCAACAAAAGTCATAGCTGCCCCTCCAACAAAATGAGGCATTCCTGGCACAGACCTCACTGAGGGCAACAAACTTAATACCCTCGAGCCAAACAAATACAGGCCCGTCTGGGTGTGGGTGGATCTCACGGGGCGGTGTTCCAGGAGTGCTGCACCCCCCCCAGCAGCGCCATTGGAAGGCAATCCACCTACCATCCCATCCTCGTCACCAGTGTAGTAATGAAGGCCTCCGGTACTCCAGGTAAGTTCTTAGTGTCTTTATTGTCCTTGTCCTGTACTCCTCAACAAGACACGGGATGGTAGGGGACACAAGATCACAAGGGAAACACTGGGCTCACACCCACACCCATCTTCTCTGCTCTCAGATTTCTCTCTCTGACCAACCGTCACCCAGCAGAACACTTCCACCCAAACATTCCACTAGCAGATGACCTCACACACACTGCTACAGATAGCTACTCTGTAAGCCAGATTACTACAGATAGCTTTAGAAAATGGCAACAATGTGGACCTAGGCAGGAAAGCCTACGGTGAGGGTTGTGCTCCCTTCGTCTAGCTTAACAGCCAGAAAAACATTCAATTGTGATGTTCTGGCATTCGTCTTTCATTGCTCTTTTGTTGTAAATAATGTTACTGATAGTCTTAACTCGTGAAAAACCAGCTGTATTAGTGTTGAAAAATGACCACAGTCAGCGGCCGATGCCAAAATGCTAAAAATGCCAATGCATTTCGGACAACATGTCCATCGTCAGGGAGAATAGTTTATGGTATGAAGACTTGCTTTATCATCTATGGTGCATAAGCCCTGTTGTCTGCAGTTCCCTGTCAGTTTCACCCATACACAATATAGGCATTATAATCCAATCTCCTCCTGCGTGAAAGCGGGACGGAGAGAAGCTCGAAAGCTTAGAAAATGGCCACAAACTGGAGAGGTACAGTGGAGTTATCCAAATGAGTACAAATCTAGAGAAGCTGGCTCTGTCTGACGTGAGTCACCGACATGCATGCACGGCCTTGTCTTTTAGAACTTAGCAGCCTTGCGTCCACTTTGAATTGATACATTTGCCCAACTTCACCTTTTTCACTCCTCCTGCTTAGCTATTGACACTATATCATCGCAGGGACTCTTTTTTTCTCCTGTGTCAGTGGAAAGTCACATCCCAGTGAGACGTTGTGCCTCTTCACAATGCCTTCCATTCTCTTCGATGGAGCATAGGGATATGGGCTGTGACCTTTTATCAGTTCGATATGCCAATGCAGAAGATGAGCCTTGCACAGCAGCTTGCTATCTGACATATATGGGTCTGTGTTGGGGTTTTTCATCATAGCACACTGGAGTTAGCAAATTAGGAGTATCCTGGGACTAGGAAAACTGGGACCTGGCTCATCACCCCTAACATCTCCCCCTCACTTAGCCTCTCACCACCCTCGGCAGAAAAGTCTATGATCGCATCCCACTTCAAGAACACTGTGAAAGGATCACTCAACCTTTCTTTAGTCCAGGGCTGCCTTTAACCTAAGAATCTGTTAGCGTGTATGTTCGAATGGCCCAGTTCCACATGCAACTATCTCCGAATGTTTTAGTCCGCATGTATATACTACTGCATTTTCTATGTATCCTGATGCATTGCTGTCCATGCCTTTGCCTTTACGGGCAGTTCATTTAACCCCTTGCCTTCAAAATGTCACCTTTCGCCTTTCCCACCCGCTCCCCTCTCTGAATGCAGCCCCAGAATTGCTTTTCATTTCCCTTTCTTCAGGGATGTATACTAATTGACCTTTTCATAATTGATCACGGGAGAATTGATCTTATGCACAGTTGATCGTGAAAAGAATGTCAATTAGGACATATATGCAGGGGGAAACACCCTGCAACTCCCCACTCAATCCAAAACGCCTGCAACCCCCACCCAGTCCCATTATATTATGTATTACTCCAAACCCAACCCACACACACACACACACACATATATATATATATATATATATATATATATATATATATATATATATATATATATATATATATATATAGTAAAATAAAGGTAAAGGTCAATCGTGCAAAAGGACCACTATTATTAGGTCAATTAGGACAAAAGGTCAATTGTAAAAGGTCAATTTGGGTAATACCTTCTATAGGAACTGGAATGTGGCCAGTGGGGTTAGCTGGTAATGCCCCCCGACCTGTCGGCCCCTCTCTTCCCCCCATTGGTAAGTTTCAGCAATGAGGCACTTGGGATTGAGCGTCTCCCCCTCTCTGTCAGGATATGCAATGCAAACTTTTGACTCAGCTGTGAATATCTCCTGCTCTGTCCTGGTGCCTAGCTCATTCTCCTCTCTCCTTCCTTTTGTCAGGATATGGAGTAAGGCCTTCCGCCTTACAGGTAAACGCCCCGGGCCTGCAGGTTCCTCCCTTTCTCTTTCCCTTCCCGTTCTCTCTGTTCCCCAGTCACTTTAGCAGTGTGACTCTACCAGCTGTGCCTATTTTATCAGCTTCAGAAGGATTAAAAGCTGACTAGTCCCCTTCTCAGATTCAAACCTGTGACCTGCATGTAACACAGAGATCTCTGCAGCAGGTGCATTAACCTAATGAAACATCTTACTGAATTGCTCATCGTGATTGTTTTATCGTAATGATATTCTCTGATACACTGTCATCTATGTCCAGTTGTGAGTGCCATTTTCAGCCTATTTTCCACCCACCTTTCTCCCACTTCCTTCAGCCTTTCCTCCCTTTAAAATTATTCTTCCAATATTTTTTTACTATTGAATGCCCTGCCGCCCAAAGCACTGCAAACAACTCCTGGAGAGTCATGTCTCTTGAGGGAGATCCAGACAGTTTCGAACAGTAAGAAAATATTCTGAAGACTCAGGAGGCATCCCAACATTTCTCTTGGAGATTTGCAAAGACCTGTACATAATTTTCCAAAAGATTCTCCCCTTAAACTTTCTGACACATCTGTATGGCCATTGTCGATTGTAGCTGAATCAAGATGTGCAGTGGCGCCCTGTTATGTGGATGAGTTAAGAGGCACATCTATTGAGTGATTATAGTGCACATATGTGATTGTAAATCGCCGCGATCAGGGGACACAGAAGCCTGCTAAAAAAAAAGCACGTAGATCTACTACAGATGTGTAATTTACAGATCAGATGAGCAACATGCACCTTTTTCAGAGAAGCAAATAGAAGCGCAAATGATTCAAATGATACAAATTACTGTGTGAATTAGCGCCACATGTAAAGTGACATTTCTCAAGTAAAGGATGCTTGATCAATTTCAGATTCTATTTCCATCAGTGGATTAGTGGCCTTTTAACATGTAAATTACACATTTCTGTGCCCTTTGGAGGTACATATGCATCCAGGCCTTGAGGTTTATTTATTTATTTTTTAAATGTATTTATTTAATGGGCATTTATAATGCGCCTATACAGCAAAGGGTGTATCAAGGCGCCACAAGACAACAGAGGAGGGGTGGGGGAGAGGGGGCAATGATGAAGAATAACAAAAACGGTTCTACTAGGCTCTTGACAATCTGAGTTTTTGGTGGATTTTCTGCACAGCCAAACCAAAAACCAATACTGATTACATTCTGAGAGTTGACACTGAAAGGGTTATAGTGAATGTTGACATTACAGAGTTTTAAAATAAATAAAGGCGCTGCTGGAATGACTTTTGGGAGCAGGCCTCCGTAAATTGTGCCATAAATGTGTAAAGGACTGGATTGTTCCACCACAGCAAACCTCAAAAACCTACTTCGAATGCTGAAAACCCCTACAATAGGCCCTAAACTCCTGCAGGCACTTCCCAGTCTGTGATGATGGACTGGGCTCAAAATAAGAAAACCCTTTCAGATCATTCAAATGTTATCAAAAGTAGGATCGCGGGGTCTGAAATAACTCAGCAATTGAAACCAGGAACTACCTTCAACTTTTTCACACTGGTTCTTGAATTACTTTGAAATCAATGAATTAAGTGGCTCATTGGGGGAAACAGGATACTAAATGGCGCGGCTTTCGAGACACTTTTCTTTCATTTGCTGCCAAAACCAAAATCCTTTCAAATGTGAGCCGGTATCAAACTCTCAAGTCGGTGATGACATTTCAGTGAAATATTCGGATCTGGTAACAGATTTCCTAGAAAATGAAGGCTGCCTGTGGAACTTTTAGAAGCCCTACTCTTGAGTGCTCTGATTTTGCAGGGGTCAAGCTTACTTTCAGTGGAATTAAGAGGTGGGCTCACAGTTAATAGGAAATTGAAGGGTTGTCACAGAGTGTCCTCAAACCAGCAGTAAAATGCTCAAGAAAGATATGCGCAACATTATGTCTAGTGCAGTAGTAAATGGGCTGACAGAGTTGGAGCCTAATTACAGAGATCTTGCACTCGTGCAAGTGCGATTTTGCACAGTGTTAGCACTAGATCAAACATATTCTGAGTACAAAAAAAACATGAACTCATTTTTTGCAGCAGGAAATGGTTTGCCCTGGTGCTAATATGGAACAGTCTGAGCACTTAAGGCAAACTTTTCTCTGTTGATAAAATGCGTCAACAGATATTTTTTTGCACTGGGGCAATTTTTGCCCCCGTACCAATGCCATGTAAAATTGCAGTTTCATCAGTTTGTAAAGGACAGGTCACAGGCACCCATGCAAGTCCTCTCTGCATTTGCCTCAGGGCCCTGCATCACACCCTCCCTCAATGCACTTGAGAATTAACCCAAGAGATTGGCTCTCTCTGAACTTAGCCCAGTCTCCACCGACTGGGTGCACTTGGACCTCCCCCTCCCTTGACCGTCTGTCTTGGACAATCCGAATGCACCTTTGCCTGAAAATCATCTGTCTGTTTTCCCTTGTCTTCACCCCTTAATGTGCACTTGGTAAAACTGCAGAATAGTCGTCAGGCCTATTTGATGTATCTCAATTGTTAAATGTATTATATTCACTTATTCTGCCTTTGCAGGCTACTATCGTCTCAGAAATGGAAGGACTCTGAGCGACGGGTTTTTTCCCCGTGTTCCCACCCTCCTTGAGCATTTTGAAGCACTTGCCTGTGTATAGGCGCTTTATAAATAAACCTTACCATTACCAAACATTACCAAGGAAAGGCAGGGGCACTCTTAGCAGCTACACCAATTGCGATCAAGAGAGTACTAGGGCCCCGGAAATTCCCCCGCCGCAAGAACAGAAAACTCGAAACACAGGGCAAAGTTTACTCTCTTTATTATCAAGAAAATGACAGGGATAGCCCGTGAACAGCTTAAGGTCTACAAGAGCTCTCATTCTCCAAACATGTGTCACCCCATTTTAACGGCTAGTGATGTCACAAGAACGAGTTACATCCCAAAAACCTAACAGTGAAGGGGATTGGTTAATTGAGGAAAATTATATATGCAATCCATAGGGGTTAGTATAATGATTGGATAGCCATATCTGGTGGCTCCTCCTAAGGCCACCTCTAAGCATCACAAATACAAAGTTGCAGGTTAGCCTGAAAGTGATTGGCCCGTGCAACATAGTGTGCTTCACTTGAAAGGTAGCTAAAGATTGGGAAGAACTGCCCTTCTCAGCCATGGGACCTTGAACAGATACCAGTTCAGCCGAAACTACTCAATGTAGTGGGAACAATCCCCAAGGTGCTTTCTGTTCCCAACAAGTTGCCATCTTTGTTCGCCTAGGCCCTGAGACAGAACATTCAGCTTTGAACCTTCATAGTAATTGTATCTTTCCACCTTTGGTTCGATGGGAACAGCTTTAACCCATCTGCCTCAAAAGAATAGACTCCGTCCTACTCTTCAGGGCACGTGTGTAGGCACTATGAAATGGAGCTCTACTGCTTGTAATTACAGGGATTTTAGGTTGTACCCCTAGCAAGTGCCTTATTGACTTGGTGAACTGGAAACTTTCTGTCTCTGCTCGTCCTCGGCAAGGCTGTGCGCAGTATCTGCGCTGGAAGCTTTTTCTGTCTGCTTCAACTAGATCAGTCTGTCAGCCTTTCCCTGTATTCTGGAGTTTGTCTTGCTTTCCCCATTCACTGCAATGCACCTCTGGCTTCCATCCTTGTTTTTATGGCCGTTCATAGAAGACACAACTAAGCATGAGCAAGCTAGTTGTACATATTCTTAGGTGTCTTGCTGTTTCCGCATAGCTGAAGATATACTTGTGTAAGTGTGCTGTTCCTCGAACTATGTGAGTCATAAGTATTTGCTTTGTGTCTATCTGCAATAAACTAAAGTGTTTGTGTAGATAATGCATCTATGTCATGATGTCAGTGGTGGTCATCAGCTTCTTCGAGGTTGTAGTCAGCCAACTTCTTTGATCAATGACAGCTGTATCTCCTCCATGTTGTCACTCGGGTATCGTCTAAATGGTTGTCTGAGTGAATAGCATTTCTCACATCTGCAACACATCAACGATGTTGAGGAAGGGCCTAGGAGTGATGTCCATAGCTTGTTTCTCTCTCTTTGGGCTGAGAGTTGTGTGGGGATCACTGGGGCCACACTTGGGTCTCCCTCTTCAGGTACAACTGTTCTGCAATTTGGCCCTTGGTGCACTCAGTGGAGCATCTTTTCCTGTGGGGAAACACGCTTATAATTAAGATTCACTTGTCGCCCAGGTCTGAATTTTTAATTAGAGTGTGCAACCCTTGCAGAGGCCAGCGCCAACTGCAAGTTTTACATGAACCTGAAAGGGACTCTGGTGGGATTGGGGTGGGGGTAGAAGGGGCCAACAGAAGTTGGGAGATGCCTTATTGCACTCAGCGATTGAACCCTGAGTCAAAGGCAAGAGTAACATACCAGCACAAAAGAGCTGTGCAGCTGCTTTAATTGTGGGCATCGTGGATTGTCCAAGCCTTTGTGGCAGGATCCCTTGCAAGTGTGCATTCTCTAACTACACCCGCAGGGGGCCCACCATTTCACCTCCCGTAAAGAACAAAGTGCTATGTGGGCAATGTTCTTCCTCCCTTCACCCCTTCAACTAATCCAGAATAGGACTGCAAGACTTATTCTTGTCCTCAAGCCCAGTGACCGCATCTCTCCAGCCCTAAATTCTCTCCACTGGCTCCCGGTTGTGGCTGCAATCAAATTCAAGACCCTCTGCATCATCCACAGGGCTTTGTGGGGTCTGGGACCCTGCTACATCCAACTCTCTCACCCTAAATACCTCCCCCCTAGAGCTCCTCGGGCTGCTAGATCCAACTCTCTGCAAATCAGATGCTTCATTAAGCAAAGAGTGGGGGGTAGACGTCTCTCCTTCACAGGAGCCTCCCTCTGGACTGGTCTCCCTACCATGCTCAGGCTGGAGCCGGATTGCCTTAAGTTCCGGAAGCTCCTGAAAACCCTTGTTTTCTCCTCCTCTTTCACTCTCCCCCTCCCCTGCTAACACCTTCTTCTGTCTCAATTGTATGGCTGCCTGGTTCCCTCTGAGTACTACAGGGCTCAAGGGGCCCCCTCCCAGTTCTCCCTTCCCTGCACTTACCTGCATTCCCTGGCACTTTCCCGCTGGCCTCCCCTTAGCACTTGAACCTCACCTCTTCGCCCTTTTCCTTTCCATCCTTGGCCTCCCCTTAGCACATGTTTTGTGCAGACTGGCAATTCCCCCCACCCCCTCCCTCACACTTCTTATTTTACACTTGCACGTTCTGAATGTCACAAGGCCTATTAGGACCGTTATTGTATCTTTTTCCCTTGTCTCCCCCTTGCCATGTCAGAGCACATATTGTAGGGTGCCCAAGCATGCCAGAAAGGGCTGTGATTTATGTAGTCATGCAGCTAGCAAATAATTACAATAGGCACAGTGCTGAGTTGGGCACATTTTGATATCCGCCCTTTAATTCTGACAAAAAATAAAACTGTCGACATACTGGAGATATGATTTGTTTCCACACAATATTTTAAAATGTCCAGGTGTCATGTACCTCACAGATTAGCTCAGAAAATGCTTTTACAAAGGACTTAAGTGAACACACAAATCCATTGATAGTTTAGTTATTTAGGAGTGTACGCACATATGCACAATTCCATCAATAAGGCATTTCAAATTAAAGGGACCAAAGCACCCAATGCCAGAGTCAGAGAGGGAAGGGTGATAGTCGCCTCTCCTGGCAACTCCTCAGTGCCCAGTGAGCTCTTACTGGCTCGCACAAGGCTGAGAGGCAGCAGGTTTGAATTTCAAAATTGCCAAAGATTTATGAAAGTGATTTACAGTCACTATTATTTGTATATATAGATTGGGGTCACAGCCGCATGCATGTTCGTTATAGTAGTTACCATAACTGGCATAGATAGATTGTGGCCTCAGACTCATGCATCTAGTTAGTGGCATAGAGGGATTGCAGCTACAGCATCATTCATGTGATTTACAGTGAACATTTTTGGCTTAGATAGACTGTGGCCATGGCATCATGCATGCGATTTATGGTGGCCACTACTGGCATAGATAGAATGTGGACTCAGCTTCATGAATGTGATTTACAATGACCATTATTGCCATAAATAGGTTATAGAAGCAACCTCATGCAAGTTCTTTACAATGAGCATTATTGGAATTGTCGGGGGGAAATTCTGCCGGGGTCGGCCGGGCCGTCCGCAGACCTCCGGGCAGGGAGGCCCCAACTCCTCCCGTATATCCCAGATGAGATAGAGTATGAGACGCACACAAGGAGCAAGGCGACTCTGCTGTTTATTTATACAAAACGGCAGGGATGGGTCAAGGAGCGTACGCGTCCGTCCTGACACACACACCATCGTGGGGCTCGCAGGCCCTTTTTACTGCATTATGACGCGCTACTTGTGTCACTTCAGAAAGTTAACAAAAAACCTATCGCCACTCTTAATTGGTTGCTCGAGTGGTAGGGTTAGTATAGTACACATATAGAGAATGATATTAGTGGACAAGGTGTAGTCAGGTGGTATATCTGGGTTGTCCCTATAATTGGATACATAAGAATTGTTACATGAAGGCTCCTGAGGATTGGCTAATGTTACTGACGTCTGAGATAAGAGCCCCATGTTCTGATTGGTGCATCCGTGAGCTCCCCAGCCTGGGACCACCGTTGTTCCCAGCTCTCGGTGTACCTGTGTTTGCAACAATGTTTCAATATGGGTACGTGCAGACAATGTGAGGATTTATTCATAGGTGGAAGGCTGACCGCTCCCACTGTAGCAGGTGTCCATTGAGCCTTCCAAGTGTCTCGGCCTGTGTCTCGTAGTGAGGGACCCAGACGCCTTTTCTCTCCTGGGTTTTGGCATCTCGTCAGATTCGGCTTGGTCACGTGAGGCGGGACCGTGTTTGAGGCAGAATTCTGCACAATTAATATTGCTTTTCCACTGTGTGTCTGGTTTAATTTGTAGATATGACTTTAACGTTGGTACGCGGAGTGCGAGGTTGCAACATCGTGCCTTTGATGATTTGTTCTTGGATGTGGGCTTGCAACATTGCGACCTTGGCTGGTTGCTCCATCGGGTTCTTTCTGCAGGATCAGCAACCTGACTCTTGCTTTGTTAATGTCCACGGGAGCTCTTGTTTGAGGCCTACTCGGGCCTGGTGCTTAAGTAGTCTGTTTGGTGCATAGGTGCTTTAGATTATAGTAACATACATTTCCATGACCAGTATCGTGTTTCCATTATACCTCTCATGGTGGTAACGGGTTTCAAGGGAAGCGTGAGCAAGCGTTATAGATGAGTTCATGATGCATCTTGCGTTTCTGTATTCTGAAAGCCTATGTAAAAATAATAAAGATGCACGTCCGTGAATATGCCTGTCGCCTACGTCAGAGCACTGAGTATGTTCTTCGTGTAGATTGGTGTGGAAATGTTAAGTGTGTATACTTGTACAGATGTGCTTCCCGTTGTCTAGGTCGTCATGGCATCTCTAACGACGTGTGGTTTTTAGTCTAGCTGATCCGAGCCGCAGGGGTCGGCATGGCCAGTGCGGGCTGTTGGGCAGGCAGGTGGACACATCCGTATGTTCCTGTACCAGGGTACCTGGTCGTCTGGTAAATGGACAAACTCTTCCCGCGGCGGGTGTCTGGGCCGTGACCCTCTAGGCCAAGCGCGAGAGGTGAAGGACGGGAGCCTGGTCTTCCATTCTCCCACTTCAGTCCCCCCTCTGGTCGACTTGTCGACCACAAACATATCCTTCTCGTTATCTCCTCTTACCCTCCATATCTTAGTTATCCCTCCGAGATGTCCATAATGGTTTACATGATCTTCAAATGACCAATACATGTATTCACATGTTCCTCCAGGAGTACAGTATACCCATCTTCCTATGTAGCTCCTGGGGTTCCTTGGGTTCTCAATCTTCACTGATGGTGGGTCTAGATGATTGGTGATGATTTGGGTGCGCAACTTCTCCCTTTCTTGTATTATCACACCTGTATGCTGGCCGTCATCTGCTGGCATTAAGGGGTGCATTCCCACCATTTCCAGCAACTCGTCAGTCGTGCGTGCTTTCCGGGCCTTCCAAAATCTAATTATGATCAGGGTAGCTCCAGCCAAAATAGCACATCCCACTATTATTTTCAGTCCATCTGACAGCCAAGATGGCATCCATGACCATAATAGTGAAAACCAGCTCTTATCCTTGTTTACACCGTTACTTTCGTCCATCATTTTGGAGTGCATCTGGGCCAATTGTGAAACTGCTTCTGTCAGTGTACCATTGTCAGCATCGTTGGCAGGTATGAACGTGCAGCAAGATTGTCCTATTTTTGCACAAACTCCTCCTTCCGTTGCTGTGAGAAGGTCCAATACATATCTGTTCTGGAGTGCTACCATCCTTACAGCTCGCAGCTCCTCTTTAATTGCGTTGAACCCATTTACTGTTGAATTGATGGTCATCATTAGTTCCCACCGTGTTATTTGGAGCCATTTTGCGTTTGCGTATGCCTGCAGTCCCGGATGTATTATTGAGGAGAAGAACATTGCTGCTCTGCTGAATAGTCTGTGTTCTGGCGGTATTGATGTTAGTTCCGTTTCCGACCTTCCCCACAGGTAATTTCCTGTCAATGGCTCTCCTTGTCTTTTTCTCCTGTTTAGGACAGTATCATTGCTGTTGGTCCTGTTTCCTTGCTCCTTCTGAAGTGGTGCAGATCTCTTTCTTCTCTTATCCCCTTCATCCATTTTAGGAAATTTCGCCACATCGACATGCATCTTAGGTACCACTAGTGATGGTACATTGACGTGTACCATTGTGCACACACCATTCCACAGGGGAGGCAGTGTATGATATGCCTTTTCTCCACAGGCCCAATAATGGTCCATTATTACTGCTGTTCCCGCTCCCCCCTCAGGCAACTTCATCACGCTTGCACAATTGGTGTTATATCCTACGTCCACCTCTCCTTTATGCTGGTAGCATACTTTAGGCGCAGTCAATGGTAGTATAGTTATCGGGTCTTCATCTTCTTCTACCCACGTGAGCATTGGTACATACTTGATCCACGTCGTCCAACATCGATGATTGTGTGTCTCGATAGTTGAGATAGTTTCTTTTGTTACCATGTTGCTGCCAATCACTCCTATCTCCCAGCTGTTGCCCAGGAACACCTTTCCTGTTATCGTCAGTAGCGGCCTCTCCCAGCATCCTTGTTTACCCGGAACTTCAGTTGCGTACCAATCACATGGTAGATACTGCAGTGTTACCTTTTTTGTTTCTCCTTTTGCAGGGCCACTTGTTATGTACCTGAATGCTTCAGCATGTAAACTGGTCTTGTGATAACTCAGATAGGTCTTGAGGAAGTTGTTTTCATATGGGTATGAGTCTCGTGTTTTCCATGTCATGTGCACTACTGTTCCTTGAAATCTTCCTTTCGTTTGGAACAGGGCCAAATATATTATGCACTGTGCTGTTTTTTCATCTATTTCTGTGGCAACAAATGTTCGTGAAGCGCTCATGGCGTATGGTATTAATGAGCAAACGTAACAGCTATCCTCAGTTGTCTGCTTACCAATGCGGGTCATGTGTTGGTACCATATGTTGTTTGTGACGTGTGCTGAATCTTGTACATAATTATCAATACCTTTATTGTCTGAGTACGTGCTGCGTTTAACTCTATTTTGCTTGGGTGCAAAATTACGATTACCACCTGACGTAACACCTGTTGCAGCAGAGGACGGGGGTATATTAAGTTTGGGTGCAGCAATAAAATCAATAGCATAGCTGTACTGCCAGACAGAGGCAGCCAAGAATCCGGTGATCATAAAAATCCCTATTATTTTTATTACATATGCTAATTTCACCGGCATTTTGCTCTTACCTTGCTGCGGTCCTGGCAGCTTATTCTTGCGACGTTACAGTTGCCCGCCTAAAAATTCTCAAAAGTGCTCGTTATTAAATGTTAGTTTTGTTTCCTTTAAGCTCTCCCTATCAAGTGGTCATTCAGTGCCCAGGCGAAGAGCTGCTCCCACGCTACTCTAAGTGATGGGTCTCTTAGGACCGGCAAGTATGGGCGGAGGTGGGGCATGTAATATTCTATGGCCAGGAGGAAGGCTGTGTAGTAGACACGTACCCTTCTCCTTTTTAGGTATGTTGGCCTCTTTATTTCGTATACAAATTGGTGTGACAATTCTTCTGGGTAGTTATCGTCTGGCAGCACCATCTACGCCTGTACACTGAACTTGTTAATTAGCTTTTCTTAACAATACAATATTACGCAGTTCCTGTATGTGCGAGAGAAAAAAGAGAACATTCACGTGTTTACATGTGTATTGGTGCAAGCAATGTCCTTTAGTTTTAGTTACAACTGTACTTAGGAGTCAATGGGGGGGGGTTTGCGCTCAGATGGCGGAAGTATTTTTACTCTTTGAGCGCGTGACCATGGGGTGGGCAGTATGGGGATCACCCCTTTCTTCGTCAGTTATCGTCTCCGAGGGAACAATTGGGTCGTTGTCTGTGGTGGAACTTTCTTCCGCTGTCGGCGATGTTGTTGCTGTTCTTCCAACGGACCTGTCGTTGGCGCTGGGGCGGGTCTGCAGTTTGTAGATCTTTACGTCATGTAGGTGGTTCCAGGCACGCTTATCCTTTAATTTTACTGCTCTTGTTGATACGTCCTCTACCAGATGGGGGCCAGTGAACCTCTTCTCGTGCCACCTTCTATTGAAATTGCGAAGTAGTACGTGGTCACCTTTGGCAAGTTTGCACGAGTTCTCCTTTCCCAATTCCGTACTTTCGTCTTTTTCTTGATTGCTGGTAGACCCGCCCCGTGTGCGCTCGAGCTGTTGAGACACAAACACGACACTAGTAATCAAAGAAGACACATATTGATACATTTCATCTCCTAACACATTCGCTGAACTTTCGTTATCGGTGAATGCCCTTGACGTTGGTGTTAGGGGAAGGCGCATTTGACGTCCAGTAACCACTTCGTGAGGGGTGAGGTGGTGGTCGGACCCTGGCCTGTTTCTAAGTTCAAACAATGCTAACGGAAGGCAATACAACCAACTTTTCTTTGTTGTTTGTTGTATTTTAGCAATTGCCTCCTTCAATAGGCCATTCAGGCGTTCACATACACCATTAGCCTGTGGGTGGTATGCACATGCAAATTTGTGTTTAATGTTCAGCAGGGATGTAATATGCTGGAACATTTCATTTGCGAAATGGGGGCCGTTGTCTGATCTTAACACCTCGCACACTCCCCACCTGGGGAAGACCTCCCTTACTATGAATTTGGCTGCTCTAAACGCATCAGGGTGTGAACAGGGCCCTGCTTCAATCCACCTAGAAAATGGACATACTACTACAATCATATACCTATTGCCTTGACAGATGTTGATCATATCAACATAGTCAATGTGAAGGTGCCGAAAAGGTCCTTCTGGCCGGGGTATTGTACCTCTTATCACTTTTAGAGTATGACCGGCCGTAAACTGTTGACATGTGAGGCAATTGCTGATAAAATTTGACACATGGGAGGTTAACTCGGGACAAAACCAATCTTCTCTAATTCGTGCTGCAATTATTTCCTTGCCTGTATGGGCAGGGTGATGTAATTGGCTCAAGGCGGTATTTAACAGTGCCAACGGTATATCAACTTTCCCAGTGCCACCCTGGCGCCATAGTGCGTCGGTTGGTGACATTGTGCATCCTCTTTTCACCCATACTTCTTTTTCGGCCATTGGTGCAGCCGCTTGTAGCTCCATAATCTGTGTTGCTGGGAGATGGGTGTACCCTTCTCTTATTAACATCTCCCTCGCTATTCCCCTCCCTCTCCCTCTCTGTGAGTCTGTGGGGTTCCATATCTCACCAAAATATGCAGCATATTTCGCATGTGCGTCTGCTGCTGCATTTCCTTTTGAAACGTAGTCTTCTCCATTGGTGTGTGCAGTGCATTTTACTAGGGCTAGTTCTTGGGGGTCGTTTATTACTTCAATTAGTTCAGCCAACAAGAGGGCATGTTGTACTGGAGTGCCATCAGCTCTCCTAAACCCTCTCCTTCTCCATTTTGATAGCCCTGAGTGGACAGTGGATGTAACATATGCACTGTCGGAATATATAGTTACTCTTTTATTAAAACTTTCCTTTAATGCCAATATTAGTGCAACGAGTTCCGCCGCTTGAGCACAGTAGTGCTGTGGTAATTGTACACACTTCATAGCCACACACACCGGCGCCTCCATCATTTTTACTACTGCTGCCCCAGTCCTTCGTATCCCATCTCCTTGATCAATAGTTGATGACCCATCAATAAACAAAAGCTCACCTCCCTCTAGTGCGTTTTCTTCAACTTTCCTAGTACATGAGTATATTTCAGTTACTTGGGTGCAGTCGTGGGCGTAATCTCCCTCTTCAATTACTTCTGCTAGGAACCTTGCAGGGTTAACCGTGCTACATCTAACAATTGCCAGTTCAGCTTTAGACAAAATAATCTCATAACCTGATGCCCTCTATGTCGTTAACGTGGACTTAGGTTTATTCAATATCGCAAATAGTGCATGTTCCACAAATAGTGTAGTTGGACACCCCATAGTTATTGCTGATGCTTTTTCTACTGCAAAAGCAGCTGCAGCAAGACCTTGTTCACAAGAGAAGTGGCCTAACATTATAGGGTCTAAGTGACCGCTGTAAAATGCTACTGGTTTATAGCCCATGCTAGTTTTTTGGGCCAATACTGCTTTCATCACTGCTGAGTCGCAATGTGAAAATATAAAGAAGCGCCGCTCATAGTCTGGGGATGCAAGTACTGGAGCAGTTGATATCGCGTCTTTTAATTCGTCAAATGCCTCCCTCATTTCCATAGTCCATCCCAACTTTTTCTCCCCTTTATTTGCTTCCTTCAAACCCTCAAGCAGGGGTCCTATGTATGAGCTGTAATCAAATACCCATGCTCTACAGTAGTTGCACAGCCCCAGAAATTGCTGCAGTTCTCTCACAGTCTGTGGCACGGGAGTGCTTGAGATGGCCTGTGCTCTTTGTGGTGCAATCCTTCTTCCATGTTGTGATATCAGTTGACCAATGTAAAGTACCTGTTCCTGACAGTATTGTATCTTTTCCATGTCTACCTTGTACCCCTTTTCTGCCAGTATCGTCAACATTTTTAAAGAGTCCTCTCTACATTTACTTTCGTTTGTACTGCAAATTATTATGTCATCCACATACTGTAACACTGTGCTTTCCACCTCAACGTTACCCAAATCCATCTGTATTACTCTATTGAAAATTGAGGGTGATTCACAATACCCCTGTGGTAATCTGGTATGTTTCCACTTTGTATTTCGGTAAGTGAAGCTTGTCAAATCTTGTGAGTCTGGGTGTAATGGTATTGAGAAGAAAGCATTTTTAAGGTCAATCACTGTAAATCGTGATGCTTCTGCTGGAATGCCACACAATATTGTGGCCGGGTTTGCTGTTACTGGATACTCTGCTTCTACTATGTTGTTCAAGGGTCTGAGGTCCTGTATGAAGCGCCAAGACCCCCCTTTAGCCTTGCGCACCGGGTACACAGCTGTGTTACATGGTGATTCTGAGGGGACCAATATGCCATTGTTTATAAGGGCCGTTATGGTTTCAAATATGCCCTCATCTGCCTCTTTTGACAATGGGTACTGTTTAACTCTTGGTAGTATCGCACCTTTTTTCAATTTTATCCTTACACCCCCTATGCTTTTTATGCATCCCACGTCATAAGGGCTAATAGTCCATAATGATTTGGGCACCTTTGACATATCCTCCTTAAAAAATGGGACTGGGGTGCCTGCGGGTGCCTCAAGTGCCATTGCAATTTTCTGTGCTACTTGTTTGTGAGCCACTCTTAGCCATATTTCTACACTCATCATGAACACCATTTCATTTTCTTCCTTTTCTTCTGAGAACAGCTCTTCATCTGACACCTGGGTCAGCCTACATCCTTCTGCTAGTGCTATCACCGCCCTCCATGCTCTCCCTTCTTTATCTTGGGCGTGCACAGCAACATAATCAGCTGTTGCAATAATGCTCTCAATGTCCACTACAAACACCTTCCCTTCTAGTTCATTACCTGGTGTTTCTGGTCGGAATAGATAGGCTGCTGGTCTCCTCCATATTTTCCCTTCTATCCCTGGCATCCATGCAAATGCCATGTCAGTGCCATATTGGAATATCTCGCCATCTACTGGCTCCGCCCTAATCGCTGTCTGTCCACAGTATGCTTGCAAAATCTGTCGTGCTGCGAGCATGTTAATCCCTGGAGTAGAGCAAATTATGCCATCCTCTGTAAAGGAGATCGTCATGTTCAACCTATTCATTATGTCCCTCCCCAGTATATTTACTGGTGAGGCACTATAATACAAGAGTGGAACTGACAGATCATAATCTCCAATAGATAAGGGAACATTATCAGTAAATGGAACCAACCCTTTAGCCCCAGAAAATCCTTGGGTGTTCATGGCTTCGCCTGACATCTTAAATTTACCTTCCCTTATGCAAGACCGGGTTGCCCCGGTGTCAACAAGAAATGATAATTTTTTGTCACCTATCGTTACCTCTATGCGTGGTTCCTCCGCACTATTAGGTGTTACTGACAGGATGGGACACACCAAGGCCGTCTGTGGGCTGGCCTATTGGGGGTACAATGATTGGCCATTCCCTGTGTAAGGGTTGTGTCCCAACACCGTCACCCCACCCAATTGTGTTCGTTCATTTTGGGGTGGTGGTTGTATTAACGCTACTTGTTGTTGTGGCGGTGGCAGGTACTGTGTTATTTGTTGTTGTGGCAGTGAATAGGTTTGTGGCTGTTGTGTTGTTTGTTGTTGTGGGTCACTCCCTTTTTGTGACGTCTGCTGTTGTTGTATGCCCTGCTGTTCTTGTAATGTCCTAGGTTGTGCTTGTTCATTCCATGCTGGTGTTCCTGGCCTGACCCTACATGTACGTGACATGTGTCCTAATAGTCCGCAGCTCCAGCACACGGGTGGTTCCCTGTTTTGCCATGGGAAGCTCCCTGTGTTGTCCTGGTATACGGGTTGCCCTGTGGGGTAGTTATTTCTTAGTCCCCCAGCCTGTTGTTGGGTATTATATCCATATCCTCTCCCCCTCATAAACCCTCCTCTCCCTCGGTTATAACTATAATACCCAGTTCCTTGCATTGGGTACCCTCCTCCCATGTTTGGTGCGTGTAATTGCAGAGGCGGCACTTGCTGTATTACACCTTGTGGAGGCGTTATTTGTGCGGGATCTTGTGCAGCCACTACTTGCGTTGGGCTTTGGGCCATTGGTGTGGGCGTAGTTATTAGTGCCCCTTCCATTGTGTATTTAGTAAGTTTTTTCTGTACTAATTTGGCCTCTTCTGTTTTCCTATCCTCTTCCTTTTGTTTCATTTTTCCTTGCCATGTTCTGCAGTGATGTACTATAGTCAGTTGTATTTCTGGCCATGGTTTTGCTTCCATCCCCACTACTTTCTTTAGTTGTTTTTGAACTCCTTCTGGGAGCCCTTGTACTAGTATATGATAAAATATGGCTGGTGTTTTGTCCCATTGTTCTCTAGTTTCCATGCGCCACTTCTCTTGAACATCCTGGATATAATCAACAGGATCCTCATTTTCACCCATCTTACGGGAAGTAATGGCTCCTATGTCTGATGTGTCTGGGTACTGCACTCTCAGTGCCTGCCATAGCGCATGCCTGCAGTTTGCAAATGGTGCCCCATCATGCGATGTGTTCGTTATTGTTACCCCATGGAATCCCGCTCTTTTCCAAATGTCATCCGCTCTATCCCCTAATATTGATATTAACAGGCCCTTCACATCTCCTACTGCTAGTTTCTGTCCTGCGGTGTGTTTTTCCATTTCATATATCCACTTACCCGCACCTCCACTTAGTGATGGGAGCCTACATTTTATATTTTCCTTATCCGTATGTTTCCAAGGTACATACTGTGGTCTAACCCCTCCTCTCTCCAGCAGTGGCATTAAATTCTGTCTTGTGTCACCCTTTACGCTCCATAATGTTGAGTCTTCACACCCCTCCTCTTCCCCCATTTCTTTTACTACTCCACATTCTTCCTTACTACCTCTGCTCCTACCTCCCTCTTCTTCCTTTCCCCTTTTTTCATCATTTCCTGTGTTCAATATGGGTATGTTTATTTGTCTGTCTTGCCTGCGACTAGGGAGGTCCCTAAGCCGACATGCATAAGGTGTAGGTTCATTCATGAAGGGCGCGAGCTTTATTCTGTGCAGAGAGCGCGCGGTAGTTGAACATGTAGGGCGTGACGTGGGAGGGTGCGATGGTGATGTGGGTGGCGTGGTTTCATTGGTTTGTGTTTCCCCTATTCTTTTCACTTCCTCCTTACTTCTCTCCAGCTCCTCCCATCTTCTACTCATCCAGGGCGAATCTATGTTTGTTCTAGTAAGGTATAGTTTATCTAAGCTTTCCCTTTCACTCTTCCTTCCATCCTTCTCCACTCCTCCTTCCTCCTCACTGCAAAAATCATTCATAAATGGCACCCCCCACTCTGCCTTTTTTCCTTTTATTGTTACTGTTTTTAAGTCTATTAGGTCTCTTTCTCCCTTTCCGTTGTTACCAACTGTTCCCCTTTGTGCTGATGTTGTTGCTACCTCTCTACTTTTATATACATCTCCCCATCTTTCACTCTCCCAACCCCTCTCTTCTCTTCCTCCTTCACTCCTCTCCTCCATTTCCCTACTATTTTCCTCCCTTTTCCTTTTCAACTCCTCCATTACTTCGTTGCTCATCTGTTCCAATATCCTTTCATCCTCTTTCTTCCTTTCCCATTTCACCCTTTCTCTTTCTACTATACTCTCTATTACCTTCCCCTCTTCATATTTCTTAGTTGCCTCTGATATTATCCTCCTCCTCCATATTTCCATTTCTTTTTCCTTTTATTCTTCTTCCTTCTTCTTCTCTCTCAGCACTACTCTTGTTACCCTATCTGCTGCTCCTTTTACCCTTTCAGCTTCTCTCTTTTGTTCCTCACTTCGTTCCCTTAATTTTTCCAATTCGTCCTTACCTTCTTTCCTTTTCCTCACTCTCTCTCTTTCCTCCCGCTCAAGTTGTTTGATCAGTTCATTCTGCTCATCCCTTAGTTCTGCTAATCTTTCCTCCAAAATCTCTTCCTTCTGCCGTAGTAGCTCCTCTCCCCTTATTTCACTCTCTCTGGCACTATCCTCGTTTGTTCTCCTTACCGCCTCCCTTTCTTCTCCAGTTAGTGAGCCTCGTAATTTCAACAATATCTGTGCAGCTATCCACTCATCGTTTCCTATCTCTACAGTCTGCTCTTCTCTAATCCTCCTGTCCCCCATTGGTATCTTCCCATGAGCCACATATGGTGGAGGGCTGTATGCCGGGTTTGAGTATCCTTCAGCCGCCCTTAACTGTCCTGCTATTTCTCCTAATTCTCTTAAAGGGTACAACCCTCCTCCCTCTGTTTTCACTCCCGGTGTTATGGGTATCCCATTGCTCGGTTCCTTTTTTATGTCGTCTGATTTATCAATCTTTTCTCCCTGTCTTTCGTTCCCCGTATTCTTTGTGCTTTCGCACTCCTTTTCCCCACCCGTTCCTTCTTTCTTAATCTCCTTTTCTTCCGGTGTTTCCCCCATAGTGAACATTCCATTTGGTCCTGGTCGAGACCCCTGGAACATCCTCCATAAGTTAAACACCTCCACATGGTTTGCCAACTTCTTCCCCTTGTATGTATTGTGCAGATGGTTCAGTAGTGAATGTTGGGCATATGGATCGAAACTACCATTAGGCGGCCATGGTGTTAACATTTTGTTATCTGTCCCCTGGGTCCACTCTATGCTGTACTTAATTAACTTCTCCCTATGTGGTGGCAGTGTGGTGCATATGTGCTGTAGTGGGGTAGTGAGGGTGTTCCCCCACCCTCCCGACCCTCTCCCGTATGACATAAATTCACTCCCCTTGTTACCCTTCCCCTTACTAGCAGTTTACGATATACAACCTTGTATTGCTTACCTCGCCCCGCAAATGTGGGGACTTTCGACAATCCTTTTGACAAATTATGCAATAATAATAAATATGATGTTATATTATATTCCTTCCCCTACGGCCCCCTGCGGCCGAAGCGCACGCAGCCCCCTGCGGCTGCGTACCCCTTACGATGATCTTATACAGTCGTCCTGTTTCTCCGTTCTCCTCCCCCGTTTACACTTGCCGTGGCCGGCGTTCTCCGTGCGCAGCCACGCCCCTTTCCCCTTGTTTTCGATCCACTGGTTTATAGTTTATCTCCGTACCAGCTCCTTTATCATGCTTCTCTTCCCCACCACTCTCAAACCCAAAATTCCTTGTGCTCGCGATATCCTATTAAATCCCTACTGGTGACGTCACCGATTTCTTCGAGCTACTGGTATATTCTTGTTATGTTTTTTAAGTTCAAAATACACTTGCAATCTACCCCGCTAACCCTACAGCTGTCTTCCTGTCTCTCCTGGAACAAGGTAATCTCATCAATAATATAACCGGACTGCGCACGCTGCGTCGCCTCGCGTGTGATACGCCCCTTAACAGGAGGGCTTAACCAGCCAATTATCTTCCGTTTTGGGCAACTATGTAACTAGCTACCGCCCACAGGGAAACGTCATCTACCTATCGAGTTTCTTGCTCGAACAATAGGGAACCTCATCTACTCATTGATCAATAAATGTCAAGTCGTAGGAAACCACACACACCCACCCTCACACTTAGTCGCAATTTTAGACCATCAGGGTCTTACGAGCGGCTGCACGTGATGTTTTCGTGCCCCGCCCCCCTCTTTCGCGTAACGTTAGCTGACTGTTACGAGCGGCTGCACGTGATGTTTTCGTGCCCCGCCCCCCTCTTTCGCGTAACGTTAGCCGACTGTTCTCGCACTCGTTTTCCTATCATTCATTCCATTAGCAACACTCAGTTAAACCTTCGCCGCACATCTCTACAATACCTCCCCCCTCCCTTATTTACTTCCTCCCCCTCCCTCACAATTTCGCATTGCTTGTTGTGCGTGTCATGCTCACCAAGTTCTCTCGATGCAGGGCCGCTCGACTGCGTGCACCCTCCAAGCGGCTCGCCACCTCCCCTCGTCTGGACCACGTCTGGACACTCGCCGACCGCGGGCGGGATACTTCTCAACCGGCTCCCGAGGGCCAATATCCGGATTGCGCTGTCCGGTCTTCTCGCGGCTCCGCGATGGTCCTGTAGTCCTCAGAAGGGGGCAACGGCAGAGGGGGCCGCGCCGCCGGGCCTCCTCGCAACGGGAGTGCCTGGAAAAACTAAAAATAAAAGTTGATCTTAAACAGATCTCAGCAGTGCCTCCAACTTGTCGGGGGGAAATTCTGCCGGGGTCGGCCGGGCCGTCCGCAGACCTCCGGGCAGGGAGGCCCCAACTCCTCCCGTATATCCCAGATGAGATAGAGTATGAGACGCACACAAGGAGCAAGGCGACTCTGCTGTTTATTTATACAAAACGGCAGGGATGGGTCAAGGAGCGTACGCGTCCGTCCTGACACACACACCATCGTGGGGCTCGCAGGCCCTTTTTACTGCATTATGACGCGCTACTTGTGTCACTTCAGAAAGTTAACAAAAAACCTATCGCCACTCTTAATTGGTTGCTCGAGTGGTAGGGTTAGTATAGTACACATATAGAGAATGATATTAGTGGACAAGGTGTAGTCAGGTGGTATATCTGGGTTGTCCCTATAATTGGATACATAAGAATTGTTACATGAAGGCTCCTGAGGATTGGCTAATGTTACTGACGTCTGAGATAAGAGCCCCATGTTCTGATTGGTGCATCCGTGAGCTCCCCAGCCTGGGACCACCGTTGTTCCCAGCTCTCGGTGTACCTGTGTTTGCAACAATGTTTCAATATGGGTACGTGCAGACAATGTGAGGATTTATTCATAGGTGGAAGGCTGACCGCTCCCACTGTAGCAGGTGTCCATTGAGCCTTCCAAGTGTCTCGGCCTGTGTCTCGTAGTGAGGGACCCAGACGCCTTTTCTCTCCTGGGTTTTGGCATCTCGTCAGATTCGGCTTGGTCACGTGAGGCGGGACCGTGTTTGAGGCAGAATTCTGCACAATTAATATTGCTTTTCCACTGTGTGTCTGGTTTAATTTGTAGATATGACTTTAACGTTGGTACGCGGAGTGCGAGGTTGCAACATCGTGCCTTTGATGATTTGTTCTTGGATGTGGGCTTGCAACATTGCGACCTTGGCTGGTTGCTCCATCGGGTTCTTTCTGCAGGATCAGCAACCTGACTCTTGCTTTGTTAATGTCCACGGGAGCTCTTGTTTGAGGCCTACTCGGGCCTGGTGCTTAAGTAGTCTGTTTGGTGCATAGGTGCTTTAGATTATAGTAACATACATTTCCATGACCAGTATCGTGTTTCCATTATACCTCTCATGGTGGTAACGGGTTTCAAGGGAAGCGTGAGCAAGCGTTATAGATGAGTTCATGATGCATCTTGCGTTTCTGTATTCTGAAAGCCTATGTAAAAATAATAAAGATGCACGTCCGTGAATATGCCTGTCGCCTACGTCAGAGCACTGAGTATGTTCTTCGTGTAGATTGGTGTGGAAATGTTAAGTGTGTATACTTGTACAGATGTGCTTCCCGTTGTCTAGGTCGTCATGGCATCTCTAACGACGTGTGGTTTTTAGTCTAGCTGATCCGAGCCGCAGGGGTCGGCATGGCCAGTGCGGGCTGTTGGGCAGGCAGGTGGACACATCCGTATGTTCCTGTACCAGGGTACCTGGTCGTCTGGTAAATGGACAAACTCTTCCCGCGGCGGGTGTCTGGGCCGTGACCCTCTAGGCCAAGCGCGAGAGGTGAAGGACGGGAGCCTGGTCTTCCATTCTCCCACTTCAGAATATATAGAGTGGGGCCACTGCCTCATGGATTTGAGTTATAGTTACAATAACTGGCATAGATAGATTGTGGTCTCAGACTCATGCATCTAGTTAGTGGCATAGAGGGATTGCAGCTACAGCATCATTCATGTGATTTACAGTGAACATTTTTGGCTTAGATAGACTGTGGCCATGGCATCATGCATGCGATTTATGGTGGCCACTACTGGCATAGATAGAATGTGGACTCAGCTTCATGAATGTGATTTACAATGACCATTATTGCCATAAATAGGTTATAGAAGCAACCTCATGCAAGTTCTTTACAATGAGCATTATTGGAATATATAGAGTGGGGCCACTGCCTCATGGATTTGAGTTATAGTTACAATAACTGGCATAGATAGATTGTGGTCTCAGACTCATGCATGTAGTTAGTAGCATAGAGTGGGGCTAATTCACGTTATTCATAGTGACCATTTCTGGTTTAGATAGATTGTTACTCTGACTAGAGCTGAGTTTTGCATATAAAAATGTATCATGATATAATTGGACTCCATTGGATATTGATTGTTACAAATATTGGAATTTTGGTACTTTATCTTTCATTTTTAGTACTGAGAAGTTTTATAGAATTATATATTTTTGTACAATAAAGAAGCAATTTATTTTTTGTTACATGTGCTATATCAAGTGAGATAAATTGATTACATAGATCAATCAGGATGTTTAAATTCATACAATTGTTATACGATTCATCCCGTAGTACACCAACTTAAACTTTCTTCTTTAAATAAATAGTGGCCACGGCCTCATGCATTTGATTCATGGTGACCATTACTAGAATAGATTGTGGACTCAGCTTCATCAAAGTGATTCATTGTGAACATACTGGCATATAATGTGGGCTCAGTTCCAGCCAGTAATTTACAATTGCCATCACTAGCATAGATAGATTGAGGCCGCAGCTGCATGCAAATAATTTACTGTGTCCTTCACTCGCACAGAGATATTGTTGCTGCAGCCTCATGAACATGTTGCAAAGTGCTTCTTTGTGCTGTCGGTGGCATTGCATTTACAGAATGTTGTCATGTGTTACCCCAGAGAACCAATTGTAAATTGCATGACTCCACCTAACATACCTACATTATTTTGGGCCACCAGTCGCTCGGTCGCTAGTGCTAATTTGTGGACATATTTAGGTCACTCCACAGAAAATATTCACCACCAGTGAATGGTCGTGGATGTTGGTATTTACTGGATTTTTTCATGTGTTATCTTAGACAACTAATTGTAAAATGCATGGTGTTTTATCCCATTTTTCTCATAAATGGTGTTGTAAATGCACCAATTCAACATATTAATTTAAAAAATAATTACTGAGGGGAAAATGTCTGTATCCTCCTTTAATTATTTGGGGAGTCCACACTACCGTTGGCTGCTCACTGTAATTTGTGGAATTACGTCCCCTCTACTGAAAACATTCAACAGCTGTGACAGTCCAGGGAAATAATTTAGAACCCTGGTCCCTCCTTAAGAGCCGTCCACACCACAGCACAAAAAGGTGTCTCCACCAGATTCCCGCGACAATGACATGAAATCTCAAAGGCTGTTCTTAAGCGGCTGCTGAGGAATGTTCGACCCCTCGCTGCTGCCTGCTTTGCAGGAGCAGGTGCTCTGGGCGCACAGATATTCACTGAGCAATCCACGATGTCTAGCTTCATCGATTCCAAGAAAAATCCCATCACTGCAAAATGTCACATTCTAAAGGCAGTGTCACTTTCAATAGGACTTTGTCAGCAAACGAGAGCTATTTCCAAAGGATGTTCTGATAGGTTATTACCTAAATTGACCTTTTACAATTGACCTTTTGCACAATTGACCTAATTATAGTGGTCCTAATTGACCTTCTGCACAATTGACCTTTATATTATTTTAGTTATTTTATATATGTATTGGGTTGGTTTTGTATTATAAATAGTATAAGAGGATTGGGTGGGCGGCTTGCGGGGGGTTTCCACCGCATATATGTCCTAATTGACCTTCTAAATTAGGTCAATTCTCCCGAGGTCAATTCCCCCGAGGTCAATTGTGAAACGGTCAATTAGTATACAACCTCTGATATTCTAGACAGCTCTACCTATTGATGTAATTTTCTCCTTGACACACACTAATAAAAATTAATTGAGAGAATTAACTGTTTTATGGTGTATATACATTGTATAGGAGCACAGCAACACAGTTCTCATGTGAGTGCTAGAGCAGCACGCTCTCAGAATCATGTAAATCCCAGAGGCCTCCACTCCAGAAATGTTGCTATTTAAAACAAGTACAGGCAAAGGCAACTGTTTAGGCTTTTGTGTAGGCATGGGATCTGCATTTTCCAAGCACTGCCATAATGGTACTCTCTGGCCATGAGATGACAGCAACTGGGAAAATTGTTTTAGTACCAGGACTAATTTAATTAATGCCACTGTGTGGTAAGTGCCTGTACAAGCGCCAAATCTGTAGGTGTTGCCAATTCCGATTTTTAACAGGAGTTCAGTGCAGCAAGGACACATACACTGCATGTAAATGAAGTGGCTGATTTCACAGTTAGCCTTTTAATTACACCAGTTAATGCTTTATAGCTGCTCTTAAGCCATTACATTTCAGAGGATTGCTCAGAAAGCACAGCGCTAGCACAGAGCTAGCTGAAGGAGAGGGTGATGGGGTTAGGAGGGGCAGGTAGTGGGCGGGAATGGCCACAAGGACTACCATGGCCAATGGTTGATTGTGTCCCTGCTCACAGCCCATCTTCACTTCCCATGACAATAGTTTCAGCGTTTAGATAGTGCGTACAATGCCACCCAATAGCAACATTTAAGAAGAGGCTAACTTTGGGAGGCAAAGCATAGCTGCTTTTAAGAGCGTTCTTCCCATTTCCTATAATGGGAAGGTTTCTGAATTTGCTCCCTTTAAAGGCCAGATTAGATTTAAAGTAAATTGGGGTTTGAAACCCTTCACACTCGTCCTGGTCCTAAAACTAGAATGCGATCATGTTCTTTCTAATAAAGAGTAGAACGTCCTTGGTTACATGGGTGCAACATGTGTTTTATTTGGGTAGAAGACTCGTGTCTTCACTTTCAGGGGTCATTTTCAAGGCTGAACAATAAAGGTAAAAACAATGATTCAGTGAGTGAGTCATCTGATAGTGAGTTTTGCCCAGTGTTGGTTGAATTTCAATGGATATGCTCATTGCAGTGTGATCATGGTTATCAATTCAAGTGCAGTACATATATTGCATTCGTACAATCATGAGTGTATTAATAGGTCAAATTGTATAACGAGAATTCAAGATGGTGATATAATTATTCAACAAATATGATACAGTTCCATGAGACATTGGTATTGAGGAGGGAGAGAGGAGGGAAGAGTGAGAGAGGAGAGAGTAATTCGGTGTTAATGAATAGGGCCCCCTAACTGGGAGCACACAAGTGATCTTGTGGTAAACATGGAGGGGTGAGCTTACCGATATTCAATGGGTATGGCTGGACAGTTGGTCCTGGCTTTGGGTCACTGTCCTTGATGGCGCGAAGGACGGGTAGAGGTAGTTCCCTGGATAATTTGCACGTGGTTATTCCACAAATCCTGTAGAGCAGGATGAGCCTGAGAGTTAGGAAAAAGTAGGGAGATAAGGCATTGGTGGGTGCCCATATAGGGGAGTGGAAGTGGTGGAGTGGACAGTGTGAGTGAGCAGTATGGGGAAGAAGATGTGAGTGGCACATGGGGGTAAGTGTGATGCTGGTGGGGGTCCGGCTGGATGCAGCCGGTCTCTGTGAGTCTAATGGTATGCTTGCTGTGGTCCGGTGACCTGGCACATAATGGGAAATGGCTGTCTGTTGAAGTGCTGTAGTGTTGGCGGTAAGCGTGCACATTTCAGGTTCTTTAATTGTAGTTTGAATGCATACTTAAAACGAGCTATATGGGCATCTGTATATACTGTGGCACTGGTGGGTTTGAAGCAGAGCCCTCTATTGAGCATTGCTTCCTCCATCAAAGTAAGTACATAGTTATAACGATTCAATGCTAAACTGGAGGTCTTTGATCCTGCCACTGCTTCTGGAACCAGATCTGGTAACTCTTTGTTCTCCGTCGGTTCCTGAGCCAGGGGTTGTGTATTCCACCTCTCTTTCCTCTTTTCTCCCTCTCTGAATTGGCATATTTACTTCTAAGGGGTCCTGAAAGTGAACATGCTCTTGGGTATTTCTTGTCGGATTTTTACGGTTGCCTTTTTTAATTTGTTCTAAAAAAGATGACCCAGGTTGTATGTTGTCTTTTGATAGTGATTTAGAGCTCGTTGTGTTGCAGATGTTTGTGCTAATTTCAGGTTCACTGTGCACTTCTGAGCAGACTAGGGACGCGTTAGGTGTACTCTCTCACAAGGTGTTCTTATTCATGTTTTCGTATTTGGGCTGGAACGTGAAAACTTGATTGTCCCTGTAGTCTTTCTCGTCCATTGAGAATTTCTGGGATCTTCTCAACTTCACTTCATCCTGGTGTATCGTAAGTATGTCATACATGGTTCTGTCGTTCTTTTCCTTGGTTGTTGCTGCAGCTTGATAGTCTTTGATCTCTTTTTTCATGTTGGCGATGTCTATAACTGTTCTCTGATGCTGTCATGACCCATAGAACTTGCCCCTTCTGGACTTCCTGGTCCTTATCGCGACGAGGCTTGTATTCTTTGTTACTCCCAACATGGCCGCACGAAGCGACTTGCCTCGCACCAGCCTTCACGTCGCACACGGCACGTTCTATAAATTGGCCATGCCCCTGCGGCCCTGCGCGTCTCAACGCTATCATTAGGTAGTGACTTGACGTGTGTGTGCTGTTCGGCGAATCCACTATTCCTAGTTCCTGGTTCCTCCTTCCTTCCTTTCACCCCTTCCTTCTAATCTGCTCCCGGAATCCTCATTCCTAGTGACTGCTACCTTTTTCCTGGACATCCTGGAACGGCGGCCTTCCCGGACCTCTGAACGCGCTCTGCAGCCGGACGAGATTCGAGCGAGCCTATACAAGACCCAATTCGTCCACAAGAGGAATCCTCCCGCGGAACAGAGCAAGAAGCGATCCCAGGAGAGACGGGGGGAGATTTACGACAGATGCTTGTGGTCAGCTTGATCTATAAGTAATTCCAGCATGACTCTTGAGCATGACAATAGGTTGTCCTCCCATTTCTGGGCCAGGTCTGCATCATTAGGATTGCCAAGTCAGGAAATATAAGTATCCGGAGACACCTAGGAATTGTCTCCTGTTCTCTATAGTTCTGAAGGGTTTATTTCTTTGGTACATAGTCTTTCTTCTAGTTTCCAAAAATGTTGTTGAATATTTTCTAGTGCATTTGGTCATGGTCTGAAAGCATGTTCGGTTGATACCCTTTGGGTGAACAGCATTTTGATGTCATTGTTTCGGGTTAGCAGGTATTCCGCCATCGTGTTAGTAAAGGTTGCGATAATCAGCTGCAGTGTCCCAGTACTAAGGAGTACAAAGATCTGTTCGGAGCATTGGAAGAGCGGGACTCTGTGCTCAATTTGTGGTTGTGGTATAGCCTGCTGCGTGTCGTGGGGTTTGCTTAGGACAGTGTGCTGCTCTCCTTGGCCAAGAAATGAGAATTGGGGTTTGAAACCCTTTGCACTCGCGCCAGGTACTAAAGCTGGAATGTGATAAATAAAGAGTAGTAAGTTATTGGTTACATGTGTGCATCATGTGTTTTATTTGTTTTGCGGACACCTGTTTTGACACTCAAGGGTCATTTTTAAGGCTGAACAGTACAAGTAAAAACAATTATTCAGTCAGTGAGTCGCTGGATAGTGAGCTTTGCCCAGTGGTGGTTGAATATCACTGGATGTGCCCACTGCAGTGCAATAATGGTTATCAATTTAAGTGCAGTACATATATCGCATTTGTACAATCAATTTGGGAATTTATGGCTCAACGACCTGGAACAAACCTTCCACTGCCCTCTCTGCCCTGTGCATGGTCTGCTTTCCGGAAAGAGCCGAAAAGTCTGCTATTCTCCTACATCATCCTTCAGCTGCTCCATGTCCTTGTCTTGGTTAGTTGATGTCACATGACACAATGCGTTTTTATTTCTCTATAATCTCACTCACTCATTCCACATTAAGGGAATGGTGCTGGCTTCATAGCCCGAACATAACAGAGGCTACAGCTGACAGTTAGCAAGTGGTCACCAGTTTGGAGTGGTGGACTCTTTAAATACATGGTGGTGTAGAGTGGTAATGTGGCAGAGGGCTGGGGTGGGAGGTGAGGGGATGCATGGTGGGCGCAGGCTGGAAATGTGGTGGGGGAATGCATGTTGGTAGCTTGTTTACAATGTAGGCAAGGGGCCGGCAAGGGATTATAGGACAGGGATGGTAGCAGGTGGTGTAGTACAGGGGTAGTGGGTGAAAGATGTGGGGTGGAGCGATGGGGCTGGGACAGAGATGTACAGTGAGGCACCCATCTGAATTGAAGAGGAGAGGGGGGGGCATTTTGGAGAGAGAAAACGGTATTAAAGTATGTATAGGGATTTGTTTTTGAGAGGGAGTGAGTAGTTGCATATTTCGACCACTTCAGGAGAAGCAATATACAACTGCTCATATGTGATAATGGGTGAGCAATAAATTGGGGTGAGCCGTTGTGGTCCGAAAAAAGACTTTCTACCACCTGCTTTTTGATAATTAGACTTACATCCTCGCAAACATGTTGGAATTGGGAGTACCTCAGCAAGTGCTATATTGGGCATTCAAAATAAAATATTAAGACTAATAAACAAACATACACAGTGGAGCTGAAATGCCACACCCTGGGATGTTTGCAGTGATGTTAGGCTCTCCCAGCGCCACCTCTACACACTGAGGTGCAGATCTTGCTGGGGAAGTGAATTTCCCAATTTATAGACAGGATGAATAATTAATCAGTGTGAATTCTGCTATATTCAATTAATGTTACCCTCGTAACAGTGCTACGGAATCCTCCTGATTTTGAGGCGGTATTATTGCTTATCATGGAGGTAAAATGGTGGGAAAACCTCCACTCAAATGCTAGAGGTATTTCCATACCTTCTCCTAATTTAAAATATGACAGTGTGGTGTAATTCAATTATCACCATTTTTTTCCACCACACTGGCCTCATCACAAGTTGGGTTGTAGCCCTTAAATGCGGTGGTAACGGTATTGCTACCGTTTTTTAGGGCTGGCCCTATCACGAGATGGGCGCTCAATTGGCTGTTTTACCTCCAGCTTTTTTCTGGAGGTGAAAATCCCATTTAGCGCCCTGTTTTCGGCGGTATTACCGCTGGCTGTATTAGCCCGCAGTATTAGCGTCAAAAATGCCCCATTGGAACCAATGGACCCAATGGGGAATGGGGATTTACCGTTAACACCCAATTCATGATCCAGCGATAATACTGCTGGACCGGTGGGTGCTAAGGCTACTACAGTTGGGTGGTATTACAGCCAGGATAAAGCCCAACTCGTGATGAGGCCATGTCATGCTACCCTGTCAGTGATCGCCTGCTGATTGCATGTACAAGTAGCTTTCTGTGCTCAGCGCTATTTTTACTGATAGCTTCACGTGCAATCCAAGTTTCAACATCCGAGTTTGCATGAGAAGGATTTTGGTTCTGGTGAAATGATGATTAATGGCTAATGAAATACAAATGTTTTCCTTCTGCCCTGGAGTAATGTATGTGCAGCCAGAATAGTGCCCAGCCAAAGATGTGGCAGAGTCTTGCGGTGGAGGTGATGGCAGATGGGAGGCTGACAAATTGAAGGAAGCAGAAGGAATCGGCCAAGACATATAGTAGCACACAAAGAGGAGAAAGAGGCATGTGAACGAAAATAAATTCAGGATGGAAATTGATTGAGTGGTACAAGGCTCTATAATCAGACAGCAAGAAGATTATGAAGGAAGTCTCAGGGCATTCCAGAAGACAAGAAAGGTTTGTGAGCCATACTTATTTATCATTCTCACCCAGGGGGGGGCAGTCAGCCAATCAGGTGGCTGGAACAGTGGGCAAGAATACACAATCCCCGCCTGCCCTCTGTCCCAGCCACCCAATGCCCTTCCCTGGCAAGCGCTTCTTTTTTTCCCTTTTTAATTGCAGGGAGGCAACAGGGAGCATCTTCATGTTGCCTCCCCACCTCCTTCAATTACTTGCAGGACCGGAGCATTGCGCTCTAGTCCGGTAGCTCCTCCCATGTAGACACTGCCATAGACATGGAAATTGGACTTATTCCCTTTTCCATATGGCGACGGCCATCTTTTTTCCTTTCTTTTTTCTTCCATTATTCATCGGGAGATCGGCTGCGCAAGCAGCGCAGATCTCCTGATGAAAAATTGTGAAAGCCGTTTCCATCCCAGACGAACCCCCGGGTGTGAATGGCTTTGCTTCACTCGGGCCTGCTTTAGCTCAGGCTGGCGGGCTGTTAAAGGCAGGGCATGAAAGACACACTAGGTCGTGCTTGTCAGGAATGGAGCCGAGTATACGGGTGCTCTTGGTAACCTCAGGGAAAACAGTCACTAACAATGTTAATGGCCTTTCAATGCTACTGCCCTAAAATTTGGGCACCAGCACCCCTCAGAAAATTCATAAATTGTCTCCCCTGCACATCAGTGTCAGTGTGTGGGAACTGTTCATAAAAGTGCGATGAGCACTGTAGGACAATGCATGTGACACAATTACTCCCATCTTAGGTGGGGGGGGCATTCATATTGTTCATGGTCTGTAAGAATGTCATTGTATGTCCCTTGTTCCCTTCCTTGCCTTGAAGCGCTTTGAAACACATTGTGTGTAGGCGCTATATAAACAAACTATCATATCATATAATATTATATCTTAGATGCTGCATGTTCAGTTTGGTTTACTTGAAATGGAGCACCCATGCGATCGTATTGTCTCCTGCAGGACAAAGGTTGAAAACTGGACATAGCCCTCATACAAATAGGATTTACCAATTCTGCCCCAGATTTTTGACTGCACTTTAAAATTCCCATTTGATGAATTTACATTTTTAAAAGACGTTTTCTGCATTTTAAAGCCACTGTAGATGAATGGGAATCTTCAAGAAGTATCTCACGATTGATCTAAAAGCAAGCGTGAATCTTCCCTTGCAGGCTACTACTTTAAGGGACTTTTTAAAATTCCACGTTTAATCTGACGTTGAAAAAAATGTCCAATCTCTGGGCTCTTGCCAGAGAATAGGCCAGAAAAGACTCTGACTTGCTCTGTTTGCAGATAGTCAGTTTATGTACTTGCAATGATTCTGTACTGGGTGTCATAACCACACGAGAAAGACACTCTACATAACATTTGGACCCACGCGGAGTAAAAAAGACATGCACAGTTCCTGTGTTGTGGGACTCCCCCATACTTAAGAGGAAGCCATATTGACAAGGAACATGGACGTCAGCCAAAAAGCAAGCAAAGGTGCTCTAGGCTCTGAGACAGGTCTGCTGTCCCTCACGCACACCCATCTCTCTCTGGTGCAGTGTGTGTGTGGAAGGGTGCGAGGGGAAATGTGTGTTCAAGTGAGCATGTGTTATGTTATTTTATGTTACGTTGGTTTATAGCATGCCCAGCTGCAATTTCCATGGTCTCAAGGCACTATTGTGACTCTGTAAAATAAACTGGGGTGGGCTGGTTAGGGAGGAAGAGAGGGATAAGACAGGTGTGATAATCTGTTGCTGCATGTAGAACCAGGAGTAACTGGCATCTGTGTGTGTGTGTGTGTGTGTGTGCTTTCTGAGCGTGCTTTGTTTTGTAAACTGTATGTTTGTTTCCAGATATGCAGCGTCTAGTGATTGTGTTATTATGTATTGGAGGCTATTTGGGTTTGTGAGCTGGTTAGAGAGTAATGTGTGGTTTGGTTGTGTTAGCGTTTTTGTAAGGCCTTCACCTTTGCATAGGTGATTGGATTCTGGGTGTGTTTGGGCATTTTATGAAGTTAAAACTGAAGTGGCCTCCCTGTAGGGTAGATCGTTGTGTAGTAGTTATTGATCCGTTTCCATCCCAGTGAGTTGAATAACCAGGCTCTTAGCCATTTCTGGAAGCGTATATGGTCTTCCGTAGTCCTGATTGCCTTCAGAATCAAGTTCCATTGTTTGGCTATGAGAATGGAGAAGGCAGCTCTGCCAAGTTTAGTTTTTTTCTCGTGGTGTCTTGTTCCTATTTGGAGGTCAGTGCTAAATCTTAAGTTTCTTCTGGGTAGGTATCAGTTGTGCATGAGAGTGATTGTAACACATGTGTGCACCTGAATGTGTTTGACTTTTCCAGTGTGGCATATTAGGTTATTCAACTTTGAAAGTTTGAGTGTGTGTTTGTTTGTTTCTGTGTCTCTTGATTCCCTGCTAGAAGCCAACAGAGGTACAAACTCCAGGCTGTTACATGAGAAAGGCGCAATTACAGGTGAGTAGAACATGGATGGCATGCAATGTCAGAGAGTCTATGCATGGGACTCTATAATTATTATTATTATTTTTACTAGGGTATTTATTGAGCGTGGACCTAGCTTCGGAAGCAATGGAGCACTTTGCAATCATAGCAGGAATAATATGAGCTACAAGGTGTGTGTGTATTGTGTTATGTAAATATGATTATACACTATGCCCAACACCACTGTAGTGGTCTTACAGTTCCAAGGCTTGTCTGGCTAAAAATCTATTGTGCCCCCATCCAGTCTGCGGGGAAAAGCAAAAGGCAAAAAGGTAAGAGGATAAGAGAAGCAGGAGAAGGGTACAAATGAACAGACATACATGGAGTGGTACAGGGGAATTGTGGTGGAGGGTGAAAGATGGTGGTCGTGAGGGTGCCTGTTGAATCGTGTGTCCTGAATCAAACAGTTGATTGGGAAAGAGAGACTTGAACCTACCCATGAAGCCAAGAAGTATTTTGTGAGGGCAGTTTTGGGTACTGTGATTGCTAGGTACTCGAAGTGTACGGTTGTGTGATGGACTCAAGACATGCTCATGCGTACCCTTAACGTGTGGACGCTTCTTAATCAGATAAATGGTTTACAGGCCCCTCCTGGGAAACCTGGAGGATAATCTAGCGGTGCCAAGCCACCTGACAGAAATGCCAGAAAGAAGAGTTGGCTGTGCAAAGGTAAAAACAGGGAACAATAAAGGGTAAAGCTAAGAATGGAAAATAGTAACAATCTAGATCTGCCAAAAAATTGAGTGAGCATGTTAGAAGGTGTATGAGCATGCGGCACATTAATTGGACAAAGGCTATCAAATATAGTATTATGCATTCCTCTACAGTAGGGAAATGGACCCTGGGCTCCCTGTCCAGGCTGTTTTCAGCAGGCTAGGCAAAAGCCTCCTCTATTACAATACACAGAGGGAAACAATTTCTCCAGTGGCCTGTCTCCGGGCTGGTGATGAAAATAAAAGTGAAATAAAGGGTTTTTGTAAAAAAGGGCACCCGGGGTAGAATCATGGCGGGCATATCGCAGTGTGGGAGATCCATGGGCAAGGAGCAGATGGGCCTCTAGAAATCAGGTTTCCATGGGACACAGAGGTGGGATAGCTGGGGTCACATAGGGCCACTGCAGAGGGATAGTCTAGGAGCCAAACCACAATACTTGCACTAATTCCATGGGGGTGGCGGCGCGGAGGTGCCTGCGTGTTTATTAGTGTGTGTGTGTGTTTTTTGTTTGTGACAAGAGTCTTGCGGCTCTTAAAAAGGGAGGCGTGGGATGTGAGTTAGTGGGAACAGGCTGGAAAAGTGCAAGAGAGCAGTGATGTGCTGTTGGTGTCTCAGCCCGGAAGTCCGTTGGCTGGGTTTAGGGTGTTTTACGGTCGGTAGCTGTCGTGTGCTGTTGTGTGGGTTTATGTGTGGTTGTTTTGTTGTTGCAGTGTAGTGAAGTTTGTGCAGATTGTTGTGTTGTAGCTTGTGGTTGTGTTTGTTTAAAGTGTGAGAGGTGTATGCAAGGGGGAGTTTGTTAGTGGGTTGGTTGATTGGTGATTGGCTTCGCTGTCTGGAAGCAAGGCTCTAAACTTCCGTATTCTCTTCAGGTGGGGTTGCGTGAGAATCTCTGCGTCTCCGTCCAGATTCGGTGTTATTCGACACTCGCAGTCCCTTTCCCGCCTGGCATCCACTCACATTCATGACCTTGTCCAAGTTGAGCACCGGCCGCCTACGTGGCACCTGTTTGTATGTGGAGCAGGCAGGTGTTTGTGCATCCCTTCAGATATGGCCCAGAGAGCGTTCCCAATCTCGTTGGTGTGCGGCATCGGTCAGCCAGGGTTACTCCCTCTATATGTTGCGGCTGCATGGACGATTGGCCTTCATTGTATGTCTGGCCTAGAGCCTACAGCTATGCACCTCTGTGAATGTGCTGCCTGAATGACTAGGCTGCACCTCTCACTCAGTTTCCTTGCCGAAGGCAGAGCCAGGCTTACCTCTTCCTCCAGGCTAGCAGTCCCTTTCTCCTGTTGTCTCTTGGATAAGGTAGCTGGGTGTGGCGATGCCTATCTACTAACTCCCTCTCTTAGTGTGTGTCCAGTGCTTCCCTTGGACTTATTGAGACACAGCTTTTTTTCCTTACTCGTGTGCCCAAAATGGCCTAAAGCCCCCTCTCTCCCCCTTGTTGTTACAGCCATATCCTTAAAACATTTTTGGGCAAGGTACTATGATCAAATATTAATTTTCCCATGATCAGCATTTACCTTTTAGGGAAAGAACATTGAGAAAACAGCATTCAATTGAAACACTATTTAGATCAGGTTCAATTTACTGCAGCCTTGTCAATCAGGAAGTTGCTTGTAGGAACACAGAGGAAGCAATAAGTAGTGGCAGGGGGTTTATTTAGAAAAAACAGACATCATGAATGGCCAGAGCACATTACAAATAAAAGGCACACATTCTGGCAATTACATTATTTTTAAATGATCTCGTTCAGGGCAACAGTTCATCTGTCCGGTTTGCACTATGTACATATATACTAACATGAAGTAATCAATTAACAACCCCTTCCCGATAACTTGTAACCTGCCATTAACAAATTGGTGCAAAATGGGCTCAAATGAGATGTCAAAAGCGAGGTGCTTCTCTACAATGGAGAGAAAAGGTGCAAATATATTTTACTGGCTGTGTAATTTCCTTCCGCATTACACAAACTGCGATGCTGAAATATGCACTGTTGAAAGGCATCATTGTATGCGCAGGAAGCAGTTGTTTGCAAAACTAATATGTTGAGGGGAAAAGTACTGAGGCAGCTTGAATTATGTGAGCACATCAGGAAGGGAGGCAGGTCCTGTTGATTGACAGGAATAGCCTTTAAAAGCAAAGGAGAGGTGGGGTGTAGTCATACTGGCAGAGCAGAGCTTCAGAGACTTCCTAGGAGATGGCAGGAGATGGCCAGTAGAATGGGGAAGCAGTTATCCTGGCATACAAGTTGTGTCCTTCTCATGGGCTGCCAGAGTATACAGAGGTCGCAAAACTTCTTTTGCTGCCAAACCAACACAGAGGGGTGTTCCAGAGACAGCAGAGCAAGGATCTCACCAGAGTTCAAGGTGAATATAACCAGTCAATAAGTGAGGGCTGAATGGATGCAGTTTCACAGTTAGCCAGGGGGGCTCATTTCATGTGCAATGTTTTAATGTCAAAAGTGAATGCAGTTCGGAAATTACACGTTTTTTTTGTTGTTAAGCAAAACTACTGCCAAGTCCTGTAATTCAAGGTCTGGTTGTTGAGCTGACTACAGTCCATTCTATTACTGGGTTGTGCCTTTTGAAATTGTTTTTATTTCTTTCTTCTTAACTCTCCACATTCACACTGACAAATGTGTCCATGTATGATTGTTGCAATGTATAATTGGTAAGTTTATCTGTCACAATAAAGACACGTTACAAAATCACTTTGTGTTCTGATACATTTTATGGCATTTGGGTCATTTATTTAACCTGCACATACAGGCAAGTGCATAATGGTAAATGCTTTCATGAGAATTATATATTGTGGGCCCTGTTGTTAGAAAGTGTGCGAGTGTGCGGTATTTCATTTTGCATGTTTACAGATAAACAGATCTGCCATCAGAGCATAGCCCCGCATCGTAGATAAGTTGCTGGGGATAGGCAGAGACACTGCCAAAATACAAGTGCAATAAGTCCACAAGTCCGGTAACTTTCACTTTGGGAGGCCCTGTGATGAAATACAGGCATTAAGGTATATTCTGAGGGGCGCATTACCACTCTAAATAGGGAGGACACCAATGCTTTACCAGAATAACACTATGCCACCATTTTACCACAGTCAAAATACTACAAGATTAGGTGTATATCCTCCAGCCAATATCTCTAACATATTTTGGTGAGTTGGCCTGTGGGAACTTTAAAGCAGTTACTTGGCGTGGCAGTGTATTACGCACAGCCATTCTGTGCACTTAGAAAGGGAATTCATTTTGTAAAGTGATAGTGCATCATTGTGCCCAGTGTCACCATGTCCCAAATTGGGTCTGATTTTTCCCAGCTGGCAAACTACCTTGAGGCAAAACTCTTTGCCCACGGGGTGTGGTCATCAGCAAGTGTGCCTGCTGAGACTCTTTAGGGCTCAAGACTGGAATGGGGGAAAAAATGGCATAATATGATTATGCGCCAAGCTTTTGTTTCTCCTACACCGGTCTTTAAAAATGCAGGGGAATGACTCTGAAGTAATTGGTATGTTGCAGGCCAGTTTGAATGATGCATTTGAGCAAATAAAGGGTCGAAACATTGAATTAGAGCAATCTAACACAGAAATGAAGTCTAAATATAGCGAAATGGATAATCAGTTGACTTTTCAACAAGAGTGAACAGGAATTGATGCAATTAAAAGGGATCAAAGATGCAATAAGACAAGACAAGGATGATACCATTTTGAAATGCAAACACTTCAAAAGAATAATATGGCGAAAGATAAGGAGATTCATGCTATAGAACAAGAAATGGTTAAAATGTTAGGGGAAAATGATGGGAAAGACAGAGGGCCTCATTACGACCCTTGAGCTCCCGGAATGAAGGCAGCCGGTACGGGACCGGCTCCCTTCATTCCGGGAGCGTGTATTATGAGGTTCCCTTCAGGGGACCCGGATCAGACGTCTGGTAAAACCAGACGTCTTTTCCAGGTCCCGCGAGGGGAAGAGGGAGGTAACAACGGGACACTTATAATGTGCCCGTTGTTACCTCCAACCCCATTCTCATTGAGCCCTATGGGGACGCAAATGGGAATGGGGAATGTTTCCTGCAAGGAGGACTTAACGGGCTAAAAGCTCCATGGCTGCCTCCAAACTCGTAATGAGGCCCAGAGAGTCTAACCAGTGCCAAATGAAATAAGCGAACTGCAGGCCGTAATCAATAAAGTCAGGGATGAGATCTCTAACCTTTGTCAGGAGACTTCATGGACAGTGTAAAGATTTGGAACAGCAATTATTTAGTCTTAAATCTCAGGAGAAGCAACAAGGCACTACATTCAATGGAGTTGAGATTAATCCTAGCCCTTCCAGAGGGAACAATGTACCCATAGCTATACCTGTGGTTAGGTCTGATTATAGCCCATTTGGGGTTTTGATTCACGCACCGGTGATTAACATCAGTCCTGCCCGCCTGAGAAAAGAAATGAGTGACAAAATAATACACCACAAGAGGGTAAAAAAGCAGCGTATAGAATGACATAAAAGCCAGAATAAAATTAAAAAGAACATTTTCCCTTTTTGATGTGTCCTTTAATCGTAATTCTGCAGAATTTAAGACTGCATACTTTTTATGTTCTCCAAAAAGATATTATATCACTGTTCATTCACAAATTTGACAGGGAAAAATCAATAGAATGGATAATAGACCAGGGGACCAAACAGTATGAGGTAAACTATTGCCAGCGGGAAGAGGGGTCTAGGAATAGAGAAACAAAATCGAGACCTAGAGAATCCACACCAGCAATAATGTGGATAAAATCTGCAAAAATGCCACTTGAATCACCCCAAACCCAGGCAAGAAAAACATGACACCTAACCGGTGGGGTGTGCCACCACAGAGGATGCCACCCCAAACTCCTGTGCTCCAATCAGTTGATCCAAGCAATAGAGATACTTACATTAGTCCTAGATACTTGGGAGATACCCCTAGAGTAGAATTTCACCCCAATATGTCAGGCATGAATAACAATCAAAATCAAATGTACCATAGCTCGTACCAGACACTGGGGGCACAGAGCAAATTTGATCCTAATACAATGCTATATGGCCACCAGGAAAGATCCCGGTATGTGGAAAGATTAATTGAGAATGGAAATCAGCATGGGGGATAATTCCCACCAAATGAAAGACAAAATATGAATTATGCCCCACGCCAATACAACCAGTCACCACCACCAGTCGACCACAGTCAAATAATGGTTACATCACATTCTCATCCTCCTGAGACCCATGAATTCAGAAACAACACAAATAGAAATCAATCTCCTGAGAGGTACCAGAATAGGCCCAATTAGGATGAATTTAACCAATATCGGCCAAAGCCGCAAAGGGAGGAATCCAGGGACATGGACATATTTCAATGCATCGAGATCCAAGTTAAAATATTGTCTGAACAGATAGGAAAAGTCTGTGCAGTTCAAAAACAGCAGCCAAGCAAAGGTGCAGAATGCCCTAGGAGTGACTATTTAATCACCCCTACACTGATATAAATACAAAATCCCATGAATTATCTTTGTGTAATGGTCCTGAATTGATTGCTGATACAAAAATAAAAATACAAACAAATGAAAGTGAGACAAGGGATACTCACTCACACAAAAAGGGAGTGTGGTTCAATTTAGGGTTGAACCAGACTATCGAAGTGGGTGTCCATGAAGAACCAAAAGGAGAAAATGAACAAGAAAAACCTAAAGAACAGAGAGACAAATTCATAAAGGGTATCCAATATGAGAATAAGACATCAGGTGAAGAGGTAGGATTGGTAGTTCAATTATCCTCACTTGATAATCAGAAAACTGTAGAACTCCAGACAGGAAAGACGGTAGCTCAAAAGGAGTGTGCAGAGCAGTCACCTGAGGAGTATTTTGAGCCACAAATGTTTCAAGAGACCAAAAAGACAAGACACCGGGCAAAACACAAGTAGGTGTCCAAAAAAATGCAAGCAACTTGTCACTCCAGAGATAAACACAGAAACACACATTTCAAACCCTTTCTGAAATAAACATGAGAGATGGGCAACCATGGATTTCTATCCATGTGAATGGGCATTTCTTTAGCACTTGAACAGGAAAGATGTTGCATTAATGAGAAAGTACTCCAGCAAATAATTGACAGGGAGGAGATCCCAAGATTCAGAATAAAGAACCAACACATTTTTGGGTTGGATGATCCAGAATCAGGAAATATGGTTGTAGGAAGATGCATGTTGAAAATTACAATTGGTCCTAAGACTATTCATCACAACGTGTGGATAGTGAGTGGGATACAAAATAAATTTTATCTGGAAATGACATCATGCACAGAATGTGTATGGTGTTAGACTTCCTGAATTGCAAGGATTAGTCCAGGTTGGGAGGGGCTGCGCCTGAGTTTGAGGACAAGCGACAAGCTTATCATTGCGCACAGATGGCCGCATATGCGATTGAATTGCAAGCGAGAAAGGATATTGTCATTCCTGCATTTACCAGACAGGTTACAACAGCACTAAAACACAGAAAGGAATAACAGATGAAAGATTCTGATGCATGTGTGTGCCTAAATGAATCCATGAGGCAGCAAGGGCTAGAATGTGAATATACAACACTGGTAGAGATTGGGGATGGACCCATTAAAATCCTGGTGGACAATAAAGGATGCCAGGACATTCATTTAGAGGACAATTCAGCGTTAGAAATGGCAATACAAAAATCTCATTATACTGCAGATTTCAGTAATGCAGTGATTGGGAATATCCCTCAAATATATGTGAATACACAGGGTGAGTTGCCAGAATCTTTGGATTCTCAACCTAAAAGAGCTTTTAAAGTTCAGTCTGTGTATCCTTATGCATCTAGTGAGACAGCGTGCTGTCACCGAGATTATTGCATCCTATTTTATGTAAAGGAAAATAAAACAGAAAAACAGCATGTTGAAATGGAAGTCAATATTCAAAAATATTTAAATGTGTCCACTCTCCAAAGAGATACAGTCACACAGTTAGAGGAGAGTATAGAGGTGCTTCCATTGGAGGACTTCCCAGAATTTTCAAAAATGGTAGAAGAGCAGGTTTGGGCTGCAGACACATGCACATATGAAGAATAAAAGGATCAATTGAGGAAAATATTTAGGGAATTTAAAGAGATCTTTGCCAAAGATGCATATGATTGTGGATTAACAGATTTGCATGTTACAACATTACCGGAAGGACATGGGAGGGAGCCAGTATTTGTGTGACAGTATCGGTTGCCCATGGCATGTTTGGAGTCACTAGCTGAAATAATTAAGAATTTAGAATCCAGAGGAATCATTAGACCCATTCATAGCACATGAAATACTCCCACATTGGGTGTAGTAAAACCTAATGGCAAATGGCGTTTGTGTGCAGACCTACGAGAGTTAAACAAGAGAGTACCTGTTTCAAGGTGGGTGTTTCCATTTATTGATCAGGGTCTTGCACAGGTCCACGGATCAAAGGTGTCTACCACATTAGATCTTTACAGCTGTATACTTGTGTGTGCCATTGGCTGAAAATACCCAAAATGTATTCACATTTTCTTTTGACAAATCCCAATATGCATGGTCCCGGACACCTTTAGGATGTGTCAAAAGTGTGAGTGAATTCGGAATATTTTTGAGGAAGGCGCTCCCAGATGCAGCAGAAAGCGGGACAATAGTTTATGTCGATGATGTGCTAATTAAAAATGAGAATCTGAAAAGTCATTAAAATTAGATTAGACATGTGCTTGGCCAGTTGCAGAAGGCTGGGGCAAAGGTATCTTCACAAAAAGCGCAATGGTGTAAAAAGAAAGTAAACTTCTTAGGTCATGAGGTGACTGAGAATGGGTTAATGCCACAAAAGAAAAAGGTGGAGGCAATACATACATTGAAAGATCCTACTAATTTGAAAGGATTGAAGAGTTTATTAGGGGTGACAGGTTATAACAGGACATATATTGAAAAGTATGCAGAAATGACACAACCTTTAACAAGATTATTAAAGCAGGGTGTACCCTGGAAGTGGGAAAAGGAGCAATGTGAAGCGATGGCCAGGCTAAAGGAATGACTCATGAAGGCACCATGTCTGGCGTGTCCCATAAAGAACCAGGATTTCTTTGTAGAGATAGGGTTCACTGACCAATGTATGTCAGCAGTATTATCTCAAAAGCATGATGTGAATTACAAAATTATTGCATACACTAGCAAGGCCTTATCTCAGGTTGAAACTAAGTTCAGTGAATGTGAAAAAGCACTCCTAACCACTGTATGGATGTTGCAACATTTCTGTCCCATCATTCAAGGGGAAAGAGTAATTACTGAAACAAATCACCAACCCCTACAGTTTCTGCAAAGCAACAGAATTAGATCAGGAAATTTGGCGCAGGCTGGAATCACTTCCTGGACATTGGCATTACAGGTATTTCCAGTGGAGGGAAAATATGGACGAAATAAGAAGATCCCAGTTGCCCAAGGGCTAGCGGATTTGCATGATTGTGCAGCCGAATGTGGACCCGATGAAGCAGAAATAGAATCAAGTTTGAATGAATTTGAACAATCCCCACACTAAGCATTCAATGAGGAAGTATGTAGGGATTTAACAACTGTGTATGTAGATGGTTGTGCATGCCATGTGGAAAATAACACAGAAAAGGAGCTTGTGGCAGGAATAGGAAATATCTGGTTTAAATGTGACAACATTCCAAGAGTAAGCATGAGGATTGGGCCTAGAAGTAGTCAGGTAGCAGAATTAGCCGTTATTTACAAAGCAGTTGCTGCCGCAATTGAAGACAAACTCAAAGAGATAGTTCTAGTGACTGATTCTGATTATGCATGAAACTGTTATGTGGAATATTTACCTGGCTGGAAGGTAAAAGGTATCCTTAGCTATAACAAAAATCCTCTTAAACATGGCAAGATGATTCAAGCCATGGAAAAGATTGTATCAGAAAATGATTTGATAATATATTTGAGAAAAATCTGAGGCCATTTAAAGACGTCAGGTGAGGACAAGGAGGGGAATGACAAGGTAGATCAGCTAGTCAACATTGGAGCAGTGATGGGAGAGTAGTTTCCTATTGAACATACACTTTGTGAAATACAGGTAGATGCGACAACAAGCTCCAAATCTCCAAAAGTAGTTGAACAACCTGTTGTGCAATGGAGTTTTGATACCCCAGATCAGGACCTGATCAAAGCACAAAAGGAAGATCAAATTTAATGCATATTGTATAATCACCTATTAGATGCAGAACTAAATCCTCTGAAAAAGATTGTAAAGTGAAAGAGGTATTGAGGGTATTACTAAAAAACAAAAAGAGAATTAGGTTACAGGATGGACTGATGATTAGGCAATCCATGACAGGTCAAATCCAATGGGTGGTGCCCTTGTCATTTCGGGGAATGATGTTACATCATACAAATGATGCGATAACTGCAGGACACAGGGGTTCACAGAAAACCTTGGACATTTTAAAAGATTATGCTTATTCGCTTACATGTGCCAAGATGATGGACTATATACCACAGGGTGTCTAGTATGTGCACAATTCCAACCTGTGTCACCGACTCATAGAGCCCCATTAATGAAAAGAGGTTTGATCCTCCCATGGTTTGATTTGCAAATCGACTATGTCGGCCCTGTAAAAAGATCAGCCAGGGGCAACAAATATTTGTTAACAGTGGTTTGCTTAGTCATTCCAGCACTGGCTGACAGTGCCCAAACGGCAGCCACAAAGCTTGTGAATCATATTTTTTCAAGATGTGGGTTACCCCAAAGGATAGAGTTAGACCGGGGGAATCATTTCACTAGTGCATTGATGACCAAAATCTGGCAGATATCGGGTGTGAAAAGGAAGCTACACATATCATACCGGCCTTTCTCTTCAGGTGGGGTGGAAAGGAGCAATAGGTCAATTGTGGATGTGTTAAAGAAATTTGTGGCTGAAGCAGGTTCTAGTTGGGACTTTCGGCTACCTTTAGTATTCATGGCGATTAGATTGACTTCTGCTAAATCAACAAATCTCATCCCTCATGAAATACTGACAGGAAGAAAAATTATGCGGCCATAACATCTACTTTATAAGACCCATGAGCAGACACTTGTAAATGCCTCCAGAATTCACAAATATATGCAAGAGTTGAGGAAGCGCTTAAAACATGCATTTGCATTTGTGCAGCAGAATTTGGAAAAGGCCGCTGACAGTGCGAAAACATACTATGAAAGGAAGACTTCTGTAAAGGAATATGAGGTAGGAGATCCGCTTTATAAGTTAACTTTGGAAAGGGCAAATATAAAAAACAAAATTTCTTGCAGCATGGCAGGGGCCATTCAAAATAATAGACAAGATCTTGCCCGTAGTGTACAGAATAGCTAAAAAGGAGGGGGAGATGCCAGTGGAACAGTTTGTCCATGTAAATCAAATAAAACCATTCCACCCGAAACATGAGGTGAAGAGGCTTGAACAAGTTAAAAAAAGATAATGAGTGCAGGATAGAAGGTTATCCTAGCCAGGGAGTTAAGATACATAGTAATAATGCTTGGAAAGTACTAAGGGGTTCTGGTATGCAGATATAATGTGGGGAGATGTATATTTTTGAAATTGTTTTGGTTGCATGATATGACATGGATGTTTTTGATTTGTATAATGACAAGTTTATTTTCAGGCATTCCAGTGTGGCAGACGTGTACATATTTCTGAATAATGATAATCCAATTTTATTTTTAGGTGTTCCAGTGAAAGACGGGTGAAAAATGTATTGTGCTGGTTACTTAATTTGTCTTTTTCTTTTTACACTAGATGACTAATTCATTGTCCCGTCAGCGCCGGGTCCTGGGAGCGCTGGACCCCTGTAGGATGCCACTGGACCGAAGGCTGCAAAAAAAAGCTCCCGGACCAAAAAAAAGGGGTGAAGATATATTGTCCGAGACACCATAAACATGTACATTATTTCTTTATGTTAAAATATTGCTATTGTATCTATTGTATTTTAGGAATGTTGATTATTTGTATGAAGCTGGGGGATGTACATAATTTATGATGCCTGGATTTCAATGTATATAGTATTTATTTTGAAACCTGGAAGTTTCAATTAGGGGCGACACATACGTTTTAAAGAGTTTGTTTTGTTTTCACCTGCAGTGATGACCCAGGGGATCCCAGCAGTAGTAAAAAGGACGGAATATGTAGGAACACAGAGGAAGCAATAAGTATTCGCAGGGGGTTCATGTAGAAAATACAGACATCATGAATGGACGGTGCAGATTACAAATGAAAGGCACACATTCTGGCAATGGCATTATTTTAAAATGATCTAGTTCAGGGCAACAGATCATCTGTCCGGTTTGCACTATGTACATACATACTAACATGAACTTATCAATTAACAACCCCTTCCCAATAACTTGTAACCTGTCATTAACAAATTGGTGCAAAATGGGCTCAGATGAGATGTCAAAAGCGAAGGGCTTCTGTACAGTGGAGAGAAAACGTTGAAATACATTTTACTGGCTGTGTGATTTAATTCTGCATGACACAAACTGCGAGGCTGAAATATTCACTGTTGAAAAGCACCATTGTATGCACAGGAAGCAGTTGTTGCAGATATGTTTGCAAAACTATCGTGTTGAGGTGAAAAGTATTGAGGCAGCTCGGATGATGTGAGCATGTCAGGAAGGGAGGCAGGTTGTGTTGATTGGCAGGAATAGCCTTTAAGAGCAAGGGAGAGAGGGGATGTAGTCAGACTGACAGAGCAAGGATCTCGCCAGAGTTCAAGGTGAATATAACCACTCAATAAGTGAGGGCATGCCTTTATGGATGCAGTTTCATTGTTAGCCAGGGAGGCTCATTTCATGTATAATGTTTCAATGTCAAAAGTGAATGCAGTTCTGAAATTACAGGTCGAGTTGTTGAGCTCACTACTATTCTATTATTGAGTTGTGCCTTTGAAATTGTTTTTATTTATTTCTTCTTGCCTCTCCATATTCGCACTGACAAATGTGTCCATGTGTAATTGTTGCAATGTATAATTGGTAAGTTTATCTGTCACGATAAAGACACATTACAAAATCATTTTGTGTTCTGATACATTTTATGGCATTTGGGTAATTTATTAAATCTGCACATACAGGCAAGTGCATAATGGTAAATGCTATTGTGGGCTCTGTATTTAGAAACTGTGCGAGCATGCAGTATTTCATTTTGCATGTTTACAAAACAATAGATCTGCCATCAGAGCATAGGCCGCATTGTAGATAAGTTGCTGGGGATAGGCAGAGACACTGTCAAAATGCAAGTGCAGTAAGTCCAGTAACTTTCAATTTGGGAGGGCCCGGGATGAAATACAGGCATTAAGGTATATTCTGAGGGGAGCATTACCACTCTAAATAGGGAAGACACCAACGTGTTACCACAATAACACTATACCACAATTTTACCACAATAAAAAATACCACAAGATTGGGTGTATCTCCTCCAGACCATATCTGTAACATGCACCCGCTGTAGTATTGACTGCAGGATGATGCTTTGCAAATGGTAGATGAGGGTGGCGCGCGCCTGCTGGTACTCCTGGATGTCTCAGGTGAGTTGGCTAGAGTGGCAAATGGGGCACTAATTTCTGTCCCAGGTATGACTATTGATGTGAGAGCAGTGAGTATGACGGGTATGGTAATTGAGTGCTTATCCTCCTTTCTTACTGGTTGTAGTTCTCTGCTGGTTGTCTGTGGAGTACCACAGGGGCCAATTCTATCCCCAATCATTTCCAATATGTACATTGAGGTGCTGGTGAGTTTCCATCCATCAGCATGCATATGGCACACCATTACTGATGTCTACTGCCTTGAGCAATGTCTTCTACACACTGCAACTTGGGGTAGCTTCAGTAGCCTTAAAGCTAAACCCTGAAAAAACAGAGATTCTTCCCATTTCCTCCAGGAAAATTTTGGAATTGATACAAGGATGGTTAAGAGCTATGGGCCTCATTCCCAGTATGGAGGTAGCCATGCCGCATTTAGCGGCATGGCTACCCCCATACCGGGACGGGTCTGGGTTCCATGAATGGGGAAATACCGGGCCATTCCGACCTTGGAGGGCCCGGTATTTCCCCATTCAAGGAACCCAGACCCGGTACATCCCCATTCCCATTTGAGCCCCCATATGGCTCAATGGGAATGGGGAGGATGCTAACAACGGGCCCGTTAATGATGGGCCCGTTGTTAGCATCCTGGTCTGCTCGCGGGGCCTGCGAAGAATGCCTGGTTTTACAAGGCGTCCTTAGCGGGTCCCGCGAGCAGACCTCGTAATGAGGCAGTAGGGGGTCAATGGCACCAGCAGCTCTACCGGTTCCGTTAACCCCCTACCACCTGGGTCGTAATGAGGGTATTTGACCCCAAACTCTCAACTGTAGCAAAATGTTTGGGCTGTTATATAGACCGACAACTTAACTTGAAGATCCATGTTGACAGAATGACATAGGTGACATATTCTCATCTGTGACTGTTAAGGAAATTAACCCTTTAATTCCAAGTAGAGCAATTTTAGTTGCTTGCTCAGCCTCTGATTACTGGGCACTTTGATGGGGCTAATGAGTTGTTAATTTGGGCATCTAAAACTATATTGTTGCCCCTATAAACAGATGTCCATGCAGCTGCAAAATTGATAATGGGATGTGAAAATGTAATCAGGCCCCCCATTTCTTGTCTCAATGTCATTATCTCCCTCTGTAGTCCATTATTACCCATACAAGGCTATTTATCTGTGTAATTCTGCCTACTTGGCAAAAAAGCTGCAGACCTCTGGCAGATCACGGTCACCTCACAGTGCAGATCTGCTGAGACTGGAAAGGAGGGGGAAGGTTTTAAACAGGGTTTTCCTTACTATGCCCCTGTGCTTTGGTCCCTATAACCTATGCATTCATCTATTTCCTGGTCATTTAGGAAGCAACTAAAAATGTTTCTGTTCTGTGGCAAAAAGTTAATATAGCTTTGCTGGTGCTTTTTAGTTTTGTGAACGTATTGTATATTATTTCCTTTTAATTGGTTTGTACAGACGTAATACTGTCTTTAAAATATTGGATGGGGCGCTGTTACTGCTAGGTGTGAGCCCATAAAACCGACAAATGAATAAATAAACACATCTTGTAAAATCCGTGCTTCAACAATGCTAGAATCTATCTGGTCTTGTTACAGGGACAAAGGATGCTAGCAATAGTAACTGGGAAAGTAACGTTTGGAATTCTCTTTCGTGACATGTTGAAACTAGTCATTCCTGGCACTGGGAATAAGAAACCGTCAAGACATTTTTTGGGCATGCTAAATTTTGAATAAGAATGAATGGGCATGTGAAGCTGGCAACATCTGTTATTGGGTAAGAGAATCCTGCTAAAGTTGTCAGTTAATCTGGCAATTTAGGTGAGTTAATAAATCTGCCTGAAGACCAAATCACCCAGGTTTTCAATGGATCTAGGTTTCACAGAGTTGTGTGGACAATTAGTGTTGAGCTCGTGACCGTTTCCTGCTGATGACGTGTTGCTGTAAACAGTGAGTTGGATGGATCAGACCCTTTCCTACCAGGCAATTGTCAAGAAAGTATGTAGTTAATGGAAAAGATCCGAACCCTTCCTGCTTGGGATGTTATGTCATGTATATCCGCTTTTATACTGCACCCACTCACCGCCCTAATAGTTTCAGAGCACCTAGGCTTGTGTTTGAAGTGGGGTACTATTCCCCCAGCAAAGGTATCCAGACCTGAGTCTGCTGGAGGAAGGAAATGAACAAGAGGACGATAGGAGGATGGGAAATCTGAAAATATATCCCACAAAGGAAAGGAGGAATGCGGTGGGGAAGAAATGTAATTTGTATTTGCATTTTCTTACTTCAACAATCACATTAACATTAATGCAACTGATAGAACTCAGTTGTCCCATCCCACCCCTCTCCCCAAAAACAGAGCACATTTTCCATAATCAACTTTATCATATTCTGAAGGCTAAAGAGTAATTGGGTTATCATAGAAAGTACATTATTGGGTATGTGGATGTGCTCCCTTGCTGCCAATCGAGGCATTGCCTAATTGTGTTATCCCGGCAGATCCCCATCCTGCACATCGAGTATGCGTGTTACCTAAAGACCACTGCCACTAGGAGATGCTATCCCTTAGAGGGCTTTGGCCCTGTGAGATGCTGATAGGACCCCCCCCACTCTATATCAAGAGGCTAAGTGACCTCTATGTCTGTTGTGTCGTGAACACTAACTTTGTCATCCCACCAGGTCATCAACGGTCCCCATTCCTCCTGGAAGGAACCCAAGTAATCATTGACCACTGCAGTTAGTTCTTCTATCACCATGATGTCCTGCAACTTTTTATCCTGCTCTTTTTTCGTAGGCACGCTTTTGCTTTTCCATTTTTGGTTGATCACCAATCTCCCCACTCAAAAGATTGCCTCCCACATCCTGGGAAACCTATACTCCTCCCTATATATAGTAAGGATACTCTACAGCATCTGTAGAGGGTTAAGCATGAGCTGTTCCCGTGTTATTTCTTCGATCAAGCTCAGACGTTCATCCAAGAAAATGTGTATCCTCGGACAGTACTGCCACAAATATGAAAGGGGGTCCAACCACAGGGACGTCATTTCACCAAAATGCCAGGAGTAGCGGAAGTGACATCACATGACCTTTGACCTGTCTGATGACTTCACAGGAAATGATGTCATTTGACCCCACCCGAAGTGATATCGGGGGAAGCGATGGAACACAACCTTTCACCCGTTGACAAAACAGGAAGTGGCATCACATAGCATTGTACACTACGAAAAATATCTTTACGCTATCATTATAATGTTATGTACATTTCATACAAGAATGGATTGCCATATGTATCGTTACGATCGGTGTGTATAGGCGCATATTACCAAATTACTGTGAATGCAAGAAGACGTCCATGACCAAATAATAATGATGTGTTATTACGTAGCACTTACAGAAGAAATATACACCCAGTATCACCCAACCTGTGTTGGTACTCATTTATCGACCTCAGAAGGATGAAAGGCTGAGTTGAGGCGGTTAAGAAGAGACTAAAATCAGTGACTCACCCCCTGAAGAGTGCCTGAAATAAACCTTTAATGAGTCTAACAATTATTGTATAGAATTCCAGAAAGACACATTATTTGGTATTCCCATTCTTTCTTATTTATGGTCACTGCTGAAAGTGTTAGACTTGTGGCACTCCTGTTCTTATTTTTCTTCTTTTTTTAAGGGGCCTGAACAAGAAAGCCAGCCACTCCAGAAGTAAAGAGCCACATGGTGCTGGCCACAGCCCAGGAGCTTGCATTAAAAAAAATAAAAAATAAAAATGTTTTGTTTATTTTTTAGAAGTCGCAAAGGAGACCACACAGGTCGCAAGGGAGACCTCAGAGGTGAAGTTGCGACCTCTGGTGACCCCCAAATGACGCACCTGCCCACCCGCCCTTGGTCCACCCGCCCACACCATTGCAGACATTGGGCCTCATTACACGGTAGGCGGTGAGCCATGGCGCTATTAGCGCCATGGCTCATGCCGGTAAAATACCGCCACCGCCTTGGTGGAAAGGGGATTTACCGCCCCATTCCAAGGTTGGAGGGGCGGTAAATCCCCCTTCCACCATTGCCCTTCCCCATTCCCATTTCTGCCCCATAGGGCTCTATGGGAATGGGGAAGGCGCTAATTACGGCACCGCAATTTTGCGGTGCCGTAATTAGCTCCGAGGTCCCTTTGCGGGTTGGATTTTAACGCCTGCAAAAAGCAGGCGTTAAATCCCCCAACCTGCAAAGGGACCTCGTAGTAAGGCGGTAAGGATTTACCGGTACCGGTATTTTACCGGTACCGGTAAATCCTTATTGCCATCCGTGTAATGAGGCCCATTGTGTTGATGCACCATGGAACATTTTTGATATCTTTAGAGGGTCCCAGTGCCAACCCTGCAGTATCTTCAAATTATGCTCCATGGTGGCAGTAAACAGATTCCACCCAGTACCTCTTATATGTTGTCTGTCTGTCATGTCATCTGTGACGAGGATTTAACAAAGTCCGGAGAGGATCCCCTTTCTTTTAGTTGAGGAATCTAAAGAGTTTTCAAATGGGGTCAGGCCTCTAGACAGGTTTTCATGCCACTTACGGCCCATAAATGAGGCGGAGGTAGTCAAAAATAGAAATTGACTAATTCCCTAAGATCTCCTTCATTACCTCAAACTCAAGGAAGCCACCATCTTTAAAGAGTTAACAAGCCCTTTCAAGACCTTCATATGGCCACTGTTGAGAGCACGGAATCTCCTGGAGGGGAAGAATGTTCTTTGATTGTAAGTGTGCGTATCCATCCTATTATGTACACCATAGTTGTGTAAAAGGAGGCATGCAAATATGTCCTAAAGTGTTGTGATATTTTATTTTGGTTGTAAAATAAAGGATCCAATTAACTAATGGCTTGCACCTGGCTGTTTCTTTAATACGGAAATCAAAATTAATACTTTGTTTTCAGCTGCCAAACATTAATTCTTTTAAAAAACACTTACTGTAGGTTATGTGTTTTCCCCAGACCCAGAACTCATATGACTGCAATACAACCCAACTAAATCGTATTAATTTAAGCAACGTCCAAGGATATAAGTCTGCATCATGAATGCTTGACATGGTACTGAATCTGCCTCAGCCCTACTGGCATTTCTGAGGTTGTTGACCACTATCAATGGACTTTCCCTATTATAAAAAAAATTAACTTAGTTGTCCACAAGCAAAGAAACTCAGATGGATAAACCTTTATACACACTTAATGCATGATCCACTCTTCTCCAGCTCTATTAGCTTTTCAGAGGTCCATGTCTGTTATGAATTCCCTAAAATTGTAATATTATGAATCGCAAAAATATTAATGTTGCAACCTCTGAAAGATGAAAAGGAAATGTAACAATGTAACTGACTGCTGGCCTAATATAAAATCTCACAATGGCCCATTTCAACTTTGCAAATGTTCTTAAATTCTTAAAGATAAAAGACTGAGGGCATCATTACTAGATCCGCAGTAACCAGCTGGTGCAACCGACGGGATGCCGCCAACCTCGTAACACTGTTTCCGGCAACTAGCTTCCCGGTGCCACCGGGACATTACAAGTCCCGGCAGACTGGGAAGCTGGGTGCTGGAAAATGTTAGCCCCATTCCTGTGGAGTCCGATGGGACTCCACAGGAATGGGTTAATGGAAGAACAGGCACGGTTACTAACAGTGCCGGTGCTTCCATGATGTGCCTGTCTACTGTGACCGCTGAACCCGGCAGGGTCAAACCTGTTGGGCAAAGCAGCCCCTGTAGGCATATTTGGGGTGTGGCAGTCCGGAAACAAGGGTGCCGGTAAGCTTACCGGCACCCTTGTTTCCGGACCGCCACACTCATAATTGATATTGATATTTTATTTGTATCGGCTCGTAGACAAGGGATTGCCTAGAGGCAGTGCCGGTGGGCGGCAGGGTGAGCAAGTACCTGGGCCCGAAAGAAAGAGGGAGACCAGGTGCACAATGCCAATATAGAACAGATCAACAGGGGAGAGGAGGAGAGAAGGCAGAAGCAAAGAGGAAGGTCTTGAGGTGCTTCCGGAACTGGCGGTGGTTCTCTTCATGTTTTAGAGTGGCAGGGAGACTGTTCCAGAGGGAGGCCCCAGCCAAAGACAGATATCTACCCCCAGCTTGTTTCTTAGAAAAACATCTGACCCTGAGCGAGTTAGAGGTGGAGGAGTGAAGAGCTCGAGAGGGAAGATATTTACGAATGGATAGTTGAAGGTATTTTGGACGAAGGCCCCAGAAAGCCTTGTGGACAATGCAGAGGGTCTTAATTTAATCTTTGCAGGCACTGGGTGCCAATGAAGAGATTTAAGGCTGGCGAGATACTATCCCAGGGCTTGAGACCAAGGACAAGTTCCCCAGTCCTGTTCTGGATAAGTTGCAAAGGGCGGAAAGGAGAGACAGGTAGATTTAGAAAGAGGCTGTTGCAATAGTCTAACTTTGCGACAACCAGGGCTCGAGAGACTGTGAGCTTCTGGTGGAAGGAGAGGAAAGGCAGAATACCTCTGAGGAGATGCAGTAGGAAGTTTGACTTTTCTTTGAGAAATCAGAGATGTGGGCAGAGAAGAAAAGCGTGGAGTCAAAGATTACCCCGAGGTTCTTGGCCTCACAGATGGGGGTAGGATGAGGGCCAAGGGAGGCCGATCAGAGAGTGACAGGAAAGGAGGGTGAAGGTGTGCCGATGAGGAGGATCTCAGTCTTGCTGGTATTCAGGAACAGATCATTGACGGCACACCAATCCCGAATGGCAGGTAGGCAGTTGGAGATGAGAGAGGGAGAAGAGGTGGCTGAGGGAAGCCTGAAAATGAGTTGAGTGTCATCAGCATAGCACTGGAAATTTGAGCAGAAATGGCAATGCGGTAGGTGAGAGTTGACAGGTATTGGATAAAGAGCCAGGGTAAGAGGTTGGACCCCTGGGGAACACAGCAGTTAGAGAGGGGGGTAGGGGAAATAAAGGACCCAAGTTTGACCTGGGAGGGTCGAACAGAGAGGAAAGAGGTCAGCCAGGTCAGAGCCTAATCAGTGAGGCTCATGTTGTCACGGAGACGGTTGAGCAGGATGGTATGGTAGACCGTGTCAAAGGCAGAAGAGAGATCGAGTAGGATGAGGACAGAGGGAATGTTAGAGTCAAGGTTGGAGAGCAACTCTTCACGGATGAGGCCCTAAGTTCTTCTAGCCCAGATTCAAACCTGGTACCAGCAGGTCACACATGGATCTCTGTAGCAGGTGTATTAACCTACATAGATATCTTACTATGGAGCGTACTGCACTTTCCTATCTGGATAACATTCAGATATTCCCAGGAATCAATCTTCTTGCTACTTCCTAACCCCCCTTTCACCAAACTTTTTCTCCCTTCCCACCCTCAATGATATGCGCCCGGAAGGATTTGATCCACAACTCTCTGATTCAGCAAAATCCTTAGGCTTCACCATTGACAGCAGCCTGTCCTTACAGAAACACATAGCCAAGAAGGCCTAAACGGCCTGGCTCCAAATCTGCACCCTTTGCAAAAATCAAACCCTTCATCCCACCGTAGGACTTCCAGGCCGTAGTGCAGACCCTTGTGGTCTTGCACATCGTTGGGGGAAAAATGCCCGACTGACAGGGCTCAAAGTCGCTCACTTGGTGCCCCTAAAAGCAGTCCACCACACTGCAGCATGTCTTATTAAGGTGGGCAGAATTTTGATCAAATCTCCCCTGTCCTAGGCAAACTACATTGGCTTCCTCTCCAGGCAAGGATATTGTTCAAGACTGCATGTATCAACTACAAAGCAGTTTTGAGTAGTTCCACATATCTGGTGGCACATGCTCCTTGGGTGGTAGTTGACTTAGCTGTGGTGTGTTTTTTCTTTATAGTGTTTCTGGTGTTGACGGATGGTTGAAGTATCTGGGAAAGGTGTTTGTGGAGTGTTTTATGAATGCTGTCATTACATCTGTGACTTTGCTGAAGTTTTTCTATCTGGACATCAGCAGAGCAGGTGGAAGATTATTCTCTGCTTGTTCATGATTTGGAGAGATAGATGAGCCATTCCTTGGAGCTGAGATGTAAGGTTTCCTGAAGCATTGCATATTACTGAGCGGCCTCCTGCAGTTTTTCCAGTGCAGGTAATGTGCTGGATGCTGCACCATGTGGGCATGGGTGGATCCAGGATGACTGAGGAGGTGGGGGATAAACATGTCTAGGTTATGAAGAGCTCATTGGGGTTATGCTGGTGAAGAAATTGACAATGTCTGAGCGTGAAGGACGGCAGAGGGGGCATCAATAATAATGACATGATGTGATTTTAAGATGGTTTATGGATGGGTGACGATGGATGGAATGTGAACAATGTGGTGGTTGGCAGAGTGTGGTCTGCATTGTTTGTGCTGGAGTGCATGAGTAAGTGGGGAGAGGTGTGGAGATTGCCTAGGTTGGCTGAAGGAACGCATCAGGCAAACAGACTTTACCAGACCCTAGCACAAACAAACTGGTTCTAATTTGAATTGGTCTTCTCTTTGCCACAGACACCCAAATCGAGAATAACCTGGGGTTTGATTTAGCACATGGCTAGCAATCTCTGAAGGTGAACCAATCCTCAGAACATGTGGCACAGCTTGTGGGTTGGAAGGCAGTTCGATGTCATGTTCACTTGATTTCAATACAGGGATAATGGGATTCACAGGCATTTGGTAGGTTTGAATGGAAGGTGGTGGGTCAGATTCTTTTTTTTTTTAAACCACTTTTTATATGCATTTTTGTAAACAAGGCAGACAAGAAAAAATCCAACATTTCCCCCATCCCCCTTCTCTTCTTCACTAAGTCCCTTGAGGCCTCATGTCCTGTATCATCCCTTTTCCACCCTCCAGCCTCCCCCATCATTTGTGAATAGCCAACATCCTGTAGAATGTATCAGCATCCCCATGGAGGATCACCCTCAAACCCTTCCGTATCCTTGTTCCCCTTCCCCTTCCCTTGTCATCTTGCCTCTTGCCTGTCACACAACACATGGTGGTTTCAGGTCGTTGGGTATAGCCAGATCATTCAGCAATTGGCCCCAGTTTGCTGTTACACCATCCCCTCTACGTCATCCCTTGCCCCAGGCAATGTTTCCATGTTTGTTTACCCCCCGTTTACGGACATCTGCCTGCCACAGAATTATTGACGGTCCCTGTGGATGTTTCCATGTGATGGCCATGCACAGTTTAGCTAATATCAGTAGAAATCTCACCATCTTGTTCCGTGATTTGTGCCTCTTTCCCCCTGAAAGAATCCCCCATATGCATATTCTCGGGTTACATTCCAGTTTGTCCCCAACAACCCATTCACCCCTTTGATCACCTTATTCCAATAGATCGCTATGACTCCACACTCTCATATCATGTGCCAGAATCCCGCTGGGCTTCTACCGCACCTTGGGCACTTGTCCGTAAGAGTTCTTTTCATTGCCCCTAATCTAGTTGAGATCACATATGTCCTATGCATGATATTAAATTTGACCAATTAGAATCTGGCATTCCGTGACACCTTCTGGACCTGTTCCCATATTTGTACCCATTCCTTCTCTGGTATCTGGTATCCCATGTCCACCTCCCCGTTACCTTCAATTCCTCTCTAGGTTCCTCCTCCTATAGGGCCTTATAGATGTGTGTGATCCTTGCCTTCCCCCCACTTGCTCCAGCAGTATCGGTAACAATGGGCTTGTTTCTGGCTCCACCGGAATTCCATCCCAAATTTCCACTAGTCTCCTAACTATTGCTGCATATGCTAAATATAGTTCCTTTGGTAATGCAAACTTTGTGCACCATTCCGAGAACGTCATCAACTTCCCTCCACCACCTCACATCCCTTTTCCTGGAGCCTCTGTATCCCTGCCCTCCCTATCACCTTTCGCAGCTTCGGTCTACCCCCCCCCCCCAGGGTAGATTCCCTCCATAAAGCCCCCCAGGTCCCTTCTTCCGAGCATATTTCCTCCATGTCTCTCTGACTGGCTCAAACACGATTGTAGTCCCCTTATTCCCCATTGGGCTCCATAACAGTGCAACCCCTCTTCGATGTGGTAGTATACCCCCTACCATCCCTTTCAAGACTTCCCCCCTGCATGTCCCCCCTCTAAGACCATTTGCAGCTGCGCCCACATGAATCATTTCTCATAGTCGGGTAGGCCAAGTCTGCCTTCCATCCTTGGTCTCCGTAATAGCTCTAAGGACACCCTCCTCCTCCTCATGTTCCATAGTGGCTCCCCCACCCTACTGTCCAGCATTTTACAGAATATGTTTTTCGCCACATATGGTATATTGGTGAAGAAGTAAAGCAATCTTGGGAGGATCACCATGTTGCATAGTGCCACTCTTCCCATCAGGGAGAGAGGTAAGCCCTTCCAAAACCCCTGTATTGTGTACAAAAGTTTCTTCCATCTCTCTGAATATCTGTATACCCAAATATTTGAATGATGTTGTCTCCCATTTTATCGCCACCGCTGGTAAGTCCCCTACTTGACATCCACGTAATCCACCTAGGGGGAACAACAAAGACTTAACCTCATTGATTCGAAAACCTGACATGTGCCAACACTTCTTTAGCACCTCCTGCAACAGTGGGAGATTCTCCCGTGTGTTACTTACGTACAGCAGTAGATCATCAGCATACAGTGATACTATATGCCTCACACCTCCTGCTTCAATCCCTGCTTCCATTATTTCCTGCTGTAAGAACCCCGCCAACGGCTTTCGGGCCAAATCAAATAGTATTGGGGACGCTGCACACCCCTGCCTTGTGCCCCTACTTAGTTCCCATTTCCCCTAGACCCGCACATTGGTCCTTACCATCGCTACCAGTTTTGAGTCTGATTCTTGAGCGACCATTCTTCTCTAAGAAGTCTTATTTATAAATATATTTCCAACTTACAAGTGGACATTTTGATTTCCATCTTTCATAGTAGCTCTCTACATTCACATTTATAAGCTTATGTATGTATCCAGTGACTCCCTTAGCATTTGTATATGCTCACAGTCCATATCTTCCAGTACAATTAAATCAGTATTTGGCAATTATCAATAATACAACCTTCAAATGTATCAATTAAAAATATTTAGTTCTATGAGGGCCAAACAAATGTTTTATGTCACTTTACTGGTAGATATGTGCTTGTTGCAATGTATGAGTGTGTCATCATGCCTGGGTCATGCTAGCTGATGTTTGCTTTTCTAGGTGTGGCGGCCAGGATTTGCCAGCACATTTTTCCACTGCCGTTCTTAATCAGTTTTGCATCCCGAAAGACATCCTTACTTGCCCCCTTAAACCACTATAACTGACTTCTTCACACCTTCAACCCTAACCACTCACCTTTTTCCATGGAGCACCCTTTTCCTGCAATGACATGCATGTGCGGGGCTCATACATGTATTTGCTGGCCTATTTGTTATCCAGTGTGGACGAGCATGTGTATCCACCCAGTTCTGAAAAGTGAGTTAGAGCCATGACCAGACAAAAGCTGTGGGAAATAAACAAGTTGGTGACACTCAGGTCCTCATCCCACTCGCGGGTGACTATGAATCTGACGCCAAAATCCTCAACTCCATCTACTCTACCATCCAAACAAGGATGGCAGAAAACTGGCTTTGTCTAAACGGGGACAAAACTGAACTACTTCTAATGGCTCCCCAGAAACCTTAAGGAAACTCGACTACCAATATATCGCCTTCACCATTGACAACGATCAAATCTCTGTCTCCCAAGCCGTCAGAACACTTGGAGTCTACCTGGACTCCAACCTATCTATGACCAGGTAGGTTAACGCCATAGAATCCGTAGCTGCCCTCCAAACTACTAAACCCAGCCTGACCCTTCCTCTCTGAGCAGAACTGCCTAACCATAGCTAGAGCCATAATTGGATCCCAACTTGATTACTGTAACGCCGTCCTGGCCGACACCTCTGCAAAAAACATTGAAAAACTCCAGGTTGTCCAAAACAATGCGCTCGGTCTGCCATCGGCATTCCAAAAAGAGATCACATAACAGCCGTCAGTAAACGATCCCACTGGCTCCCTATTAGAGAAAGGCTCATCTTCAAAACATTGGCCCTCACACACAAATGCAATCCGCAACACAGTCCCCCGTATCCCTCTCAAAGAATCTCAAGACCACACTCATCTAAACCCACCAGAACCCCATACTCCAACCGAATCACAGTGCCCAAGATACTGAGAGCCCACGCCAGAGGTTCCAGATTCTCCTTCATTGCTGCCTCCCACTGGAACTCATTTCCACCTCACCTCAGAGGAATAGCTTCCCACCTAGCCTTCCGTAAAGCAATAAAAACCATGCTGTTCAAATGAACCTGCTTGCACTCCCTATGATCGAGTGCTCACTGCTAGCAACCACTGACTGTTTCCATAAATGACTCATTTAACTAAAACAAAGTAATGTACTGGCTCATCTTAACTGCTACACTGATTGTAACTGGTAGCAATGTAAGTGCCATGTAACCAAGACACATGCTTGTAACAGCGCCTCGATGCCTCCGGGCTGCTTGTGCACTTTATACATTTTAGAAATACATAAATTGTGTGAAGTGTTGAGGGAGAGTCATTTACATCCCTGGTCAAAACTTGACCTGCAACTGGTTCAGATCCAACTACACTAGCCTTTGGAAGTACACCCCTTTTTTTGGTATAGGTCAGTTTGCCTGCATGTTAAGAAACCTTGCAAACATCTTGAGGGTCATGTGCTATTTACTATCGTAAACTCCAGTCTCAGAATATTTGAGGAAAGTGCTTTATGGCAGTCAGGGTGCATGTTTGAAAGAACATCAACTCCGGATGACTTTTTCACTGGCGACATTATTCTTGGGTAACGCCTGGGGATGTCTGAATGTTTAAAAAACCCATGTTTTTCCTCCACCCTTGAATGCCCTGCTCCCCGTGCCAGCATCCTGCTAAAACGTGGGGCTCTTTGTCAAATCTTCAATGGCCGTTCTGATGAAGCGGTCATGGGATCTGAAGCAAGCGTCTGTTGCTTTCCTCGCAATCTTTCAAAAAGGCCCGTTCCTGAAAGAGCACAAAAATACTCAGCGTGCCACAGCCAGGCCATGCTGAGCCTCTTGAAAAGCTGCATCCCTGCATGTGGGGGTCTGTGGTGAAACACGGTCGCTCTGAAGATGTTCACCTAGATAATGAGGACCCCTGAGCTTGCATGAAGCCCATGCTGAGAACGGTCATACCATATAGAAGCGCCCAGCATGGCAGCCCCTATTATAAAACACCAAAGTATTACACTTGCACACCCTTATTGTGATGGTAATTTACTGGAAAATAAAGATACAAACTCATCAAATTCAAGGTGCATGGGAGAAGGACAGAGCCCTGGTATCTGGGCTGGAAATATACTAGGAAACAAAGAAATCCAATTTTATGGAAAACTGCGTCCCCTGCACACTTTCTAAAAGGCCAGTAGAAAGGCTTAATGGATATTGTCAAGCACTTATGTAGTAAATAACTCATTTAGTAAAAATATTCATAATGCGATAAATAAATGTTCGTCAAGAAATTGAATGACCCCTTTTCTTTAGAGAGCTTTCTTCTCCTTTTCCTTGTTAGTTTCTAGGTAGGCCCAACGTGTTTCGAGTTTCAAAATACTCTTCTTCAGGGGCAACAATTTTCACAACATTTTCTTAATTCATTCTAGGAAATCAAAAAGCATGAATCAACAGTTTACCAACTTGGCTTTTTTTAGAACAGTCATGGCACTAAAAAAGAAACATTTTGTTTAAGGTCACTGACCTAAATGAGATGGGCATCCAATCACCCATTTCACTGGGGACCTAAAAGTGCTTCACAATACAGCTATTTTGGTTCATTTGACATTTTTATATAACAGCATTGTTTTTTCTGTATCATATAACCCAGTGTGTCCAGAGGGGTGTCCAATATAGTTTTTTTTAAAAAGGGGGGCTATGTACATGCATTTAGTGTGTTCCACCAGAACAGTGCTTGCACCCAAGCAGAGTATAATGAATAGTTGCTCACATTATGAATAAGGAATAAAGTATAGAAAAATAAAGTATAGAATTCAAAACTCACCCTTCTTTCAAGGGGTTTGTAGAGAAAGGCATAGGAGTAGGGAGGCCCCTAGGTGTCTGTGTGGGATGGCATGTTGAACCTATACTTGATTATGGGTTTGTTCTGTAACCGCGGCGACGTGGACAGGAAGCCCTGCTTTCCGTCCACCTCGTCCGCTATTTGGTTTATTTATGTTCATCTATGATGCCACTCTCGCACGCGCAAGCAGCGCCACAGATCATGACGTCACTTGCGCCGCAATGTTGTATATAACTAAAATGTTATATATAAACTCAATATTTTTCCAAGAATCGAGTATAGCTCGGAAATGTTTTGCTTCATATTAAAATGGTTATAAGTAGAATGTATTTAGACATATAATGATGTTATATGTGCACGCGCACTCGATGCGTTTGCATATGTGTCATTAACCTGTGATGTAAGATGCCAGGGTAAATGGTCTATAATGGTCTAAAGTGATACGTGCCATTAATGTTACCCTTTAGTGTGTATCAGTCCCTATTGTTAAAGGAATCCAATTTAGTTGTAAACATCTGTGTTGTGTAGAATGCTTCCTAAAGGTAAGTGTAACAGATTGTAAACGACAGATGGCCCATATTGTGAATACAAGGTATCTATTATAGAGCACTGCACCCAGTGTCCCATAATTTTTGTTATGGAAAAAATGTAATTGGAAAAAATAAAAGAAACGGCAAAAGTGAATTAAAAAAAATAATGGCAAAAAAGTGGGGGGGTTGAATGGTATGTGTCAAAGAGTAGTACAATCAAATGGATAACATGACCGGTCCTATCCCGAGTCTTGCCTTTACTGAATTGGGTGTGAGCACTGCTGTGGTGGATAAGAATAGTATATAATCTGATTTATGTACACTGCTAAAACACTATGTACGCAATAGAAAAGACATTTTGTCAACAGAAGTCTACCCCAAATAGATGGGTGTACAGTCTGATATTTCGGTCATTTGAATAACATGACTGATCTCATCATGATACTTGCTGTTACCAAATAAGGTGTGAGTACTGCTGTGGTGTATAAACATAGCATATGGTCTGTGTTATATACACTGTTATAAGATTATATACATAATAGAAAGAGTATTACTTGAACAAGAGTCTGCCTAAGTTGAATGGGTGTGAAATCTGGAATACTGTATTGCATTTGCATGTTCGTTATGAGTACTTCGTCTATAAACAATTTTCTTTAAATTAATAAGAAAGATGGAGCTAAAGGTATTCTTCGACAACATCGAAGACAATATACAGCCTAAGGACACACCAAGATATCTAGAGATGAAGAACAAAAGCACCTTTCATCCTCAGGTAAATCACCCACTTATAAATGTGTTCAGACAAAAAACCATGAAGGATTTGAAACACCTAAAATATGCGCCACCAAAAAGATGCAATATCAGGAAACATAAACTGAAACTCATCGAACAATTGGCGGAAGACAACACCCTAACACTCAAACAAGCCGATAAAGGCGGAGCCCTTGTCTTGATGGATACCACACTTTATGAAAAAGGATGTTTGAAACTATTGGAAGATATGCGTATTTATAAACCTTTAGACAATGATCCAGTACTAGGGATCATCACCATCATTCAAACAACTATTGACAAAGCAGAAACAATGGGCTGGATTTCTGAAAAAACGGCTGAATATTTAATTCAGAAACACCCCGTGACTCCAGTTTTTTATGGACTCCCGTAAAATAGATTAACATAAATAAACCAAATCGCGGACGAGGTGGACGGAAAGCAGGGCTTCCTGTCCACGTCGCCGCGGTTACAGAACAAACCCATAATCAAGTATGTAAGAATGCTATGGGCTATCTCAGGTCCGTTTGCAGTATACTTCTTTCTAAATCCCTATGCTTTCTCTTCCGGACCTAATAACATATAGCTAGTCTTATAGCATATAGCTAGTCTTTCCTATTTTAAATCAAAATGGATTTCTTTTCTCAAATACCCACGCATTCTTTCCCTATCTTAGGCGAGGAGCCGTTAGCCTTCATTCCTGAGTGGTGACCCGAGCCCCATAAGGTTCAACATGCCATCCCACACAGACACCTAGGGGCCTCCCTGCTCCCATGCCTTTCTCTACAAACCCCTTGAAAGAAGGGTGAGTTTTGAATTCTATACTTTATTTTTCTATACTTTATTCCTTATTCATAATGTGAGCAACTATTCATTATACTCTGCTTGGGTGCAAGGACTGTTCTGGTGGAGATTTAACAAGGGGGGTCCTGGGAGTCCCTCTGCCAGACATTAGTCCTGGTTACGAGGGACTTACCCAGAGTCTTTAGCTCACTATCTTTCACAGAGAAGAAATATCCCAAACATATCAGTCTTTGTCCTGCCCTGGGGCAGTCCAGCACCGAAATGCGAGGCAATTCTCCTCTGAACAAGAGTACCAACAGAAACCCCAGACACGTGTTTCGGTCTGGTTGGACCTCATCAGTAGGGTGGATCTGTGCCTCTCTAAGAATAGTGAGCAAGGGGTCCACGTCTGGATTCCCCTAGTAACTTAGGGTGAGACCCAAAGTTACTTAAATATGCAGATTTAACAAGGGGGGTCCTGGGAGTCCCTCTGCCAGACATTAGTCCTGGTTACGAGGGACTTACCCAGAGTCTTTAGCTCACTATCTTTCACAGAGAAGAAATATCCCAAACATATCAGTCTTTGTCCTGCCCTGGGGCAGTCCAGCACCGAAATGCGAGGCAATTCTCCTCTGAACAAGAGTACCAACAGAAACCCCAGACACGGGTTTCGGTCTGGTTGGACCTCATCAGTAGGGTGGATCTGTGCCTCTCTAAGAATAGTGAGCAAGGGGTCCACGTCTGGATTCCCCTAGTAACTTAGGGTGAGACCCAAAGTTACTTAAATATGCAGATTTAACAAGGGGGGTCCTGGGAGTCCCTCTGCCAGACATTAGTCCTGGTTACGAGGGACTTACCCAGAGTCTTTAGCTCACTATCTTTCACAGAGAAGAAATATCCCAAACATATCAGTCTTTGTCCTGCCCTGGGGCAGTCCAGCACCGAAATGCGAGGCAATTCTCCTCTGAACAAGAGTACCAACAGAAACCCCAGACACGTGTTTCGGTCTGGTTGGACCTCATCAGTAGGGTGGATCTGTGCCTCTCTAAGAATAGTGAGCAAGGGGTCCACGTCTGGATTCCCCTAGTAACTTAGGGTGAGACCCAAAGTTACTTAAATATGCAGATTTAACAAGGGGGGTCCTGGGAGTCCCTCTGCCAGACATTAGTCCTGGTTACGAGGGACTTACCCAGAGTCTTTAGCTCACTATCTTTCACAGAGAAGAAATATCCCAAACATATCAGTCTTTGTCCTGCCCTGGGGCAGTCCAGCACCGAAATGCGAGGCAATTCTCCTCTGAACAAGAGTACCAACAGAAACCCCAGACACGTGTTTCGGTCTGGTTGGACCTCATCAGTAGGGTGGATCTGTGCCTCTCTAAGAATAGTGAGCAAGGGGTCCACGTCTGGATTCCCCTAGTAACTTAGGGTGAGACCCAAAGTTACTTAAATATGCAGATTTAACAAGGGGGGTCCTGGGAGTCCCTCTGCCAGACATTAGTCCTGGTTACGAGGGACTTACCCAGAGTCTTTAGCTCACTATCTTTCACAGAGAAGAAATATCCCAAACATATCAGTCTTTGTCCTGCCCTGGGGCAGTCCAGCACCGAAATGCGAGGCAATTCTCCTCTGAACAAGAGTACCAACAGAAACCCCAGACACGTGTTTCGGTCTGGTTGGACCTCATCAGTAGGGTGGATCTGTGCCTCTCTAAGAATAGTGAGCAAGGGGTCCACGTCTGGATTCCCCTAGTAACTTAGGGTGAGACCCAAAGTTACTTAAATATGCAGATTTAACAAGGGGGGTCCTGGGAGTCCCTCTGCCAGACATTAGTCCTGGTTACGAGGGACTTACCCAGAGTCTTTAGCTCACTATCTTTCACAGAGAAGAAATATCCCAAACATATCAGTCTTTGTCCTGCCCTGGGGCAGTCCAGTGAGCTAAAGACTCTGGGTAAGTCTCTCGTAACCAGGACTAATGTCTGGCAGAGAGACTCCCAGGACCCCCCTTGTTAAATCTGCATATTTAAGTAACTTTGGGTCTCACCCTAAGTTACTAGGGGAATCCAGACGTGGACCCCTTGCTCACTATTCTTAGAGAGGCACAGATCCACCCTACTGATGAGGTCCAACCAGACCGAAACACGTGTCTGGGGTTTCTGTTGGTACTCTTCTTCAGAGGAGAATTGCCTCACATTTCGGTGCTGGACTGCCCCAGGGCAGGACAAAGACTGATATGTTTGGGATATTTCTTCTCTGTGAAAAGATAGTGAGCTAAAGACTCTGGGTAAGTCTCTCGTAACCAGGACTAATGTCTGGCAGAGAGACTCCCAGGACCCCCCTTGTTAAATCTGCATATTTAAGTAACTTTGGGTCTCACCCTAAGTTACTAGGGGAATCCAGACGTGGACCCCTTGCTCACTATTCTTAGAGAGGCACAGATCCACCCTACTGATGAGGTCCAACCAGACCGAAACACGTGTCTGGGGTTTCTGTTGGTACTCTTGTTCAGAGGAGAATTGCCTCGCATTTCGGTGCTGGACTGCCCCAGGGCAGGACAAAGACTGATATGTTTGGGATATTTCTTCTCTGTGAAAAGATAGTGAGCTAAAGACTCTGGGTAAGTCTCTCGTAACCAGGACTAATGTCTGGCAGAGAGACTCCCAGGACCCCCCTTGTTAAATCTGCATATTTAAGTAACTTTGGGTCTCACCCTAAGTTACTAGGGGAATCCAGACGTGGACCCCTTGCTCACTATTCTTAGAGAGGCACAGATCCACCCTACTGATGAGGTCCAACCAGACCGAAACACGTGTCTGGGGTTTCTGTTGGTACTCTTGTTCAGAGGAGAATTGCCTCGCATTTCGGTGCTGGACTGCCCCAGGGCAGGACAAAGACTGATATGTTTGGGATATTTCTTCTCTGTGAAAAGATAGTGAGCTAAAGACTCTGGGTAAGTCTCTCGTAACCAGGACTAATGTCTGGCAGAGAGACTCCCAGGACCCCCCTTGTTAAATCTGCATATTTAAGTAACTTTGGGTCTCACCCTAAGTTACTAGGGGAATCCAGACGTGGACCCCTTGCTCACTATTCTTAGAGAGGCACAGATCCACCCTACTGATGAGGTCCAACCAGACCGAAACACGTGTCTGGGGTTTCTGTTGGTACTCTTGTTCAGAGGAGAATTGCCTCGCATTTCGGTGCTGGACTGCCCCAGGGCAGGACAAAGACTGATATGTTTGGGATATTTCTTCTCTGTGAAAAGATAGTGAGCTAAAGACTCTGGGTAAGTCTCTCGTAACCAGGACTAATGTCTGGCAGAGAGACTCCCAGGACCCCCCTTGTTAAATCTGCATATTTAAGTAACTTTGGGTCTCACCCTAAGTTACTAGGGGAATCCAGACGTGGACCCCTTGCTCACTATTCTTAGAGAGGCACAGATCCACCCTACTGATGAGGTCCAACCAGACCGAAACACGTGTCTGGGGTTTCTGTTGGTACTCTTGTTCAGAGGAGAATTGCCTCGCATTTCGGTGCTGGACTGCCCCAGGGCAGGACAAAGACTGATATGTTTGGGATATTTCTTCTCTGTGAAAAGATAGTGAGCTAAAGACTCTGGGTAAGTCTCTCGTAACCAGGACTAATGTCTGGCAGAGAGACTCCCAGGACCCCCCTTGTTAAATCTGCATATTTAAGTAACTTTGGGTCTCACCCTAAGTTACTAGGGGAATCCAGACGTGGACCCCTTGCTCACTATTCTTAGAGAGGCACAGATCCACCCTACTGATGAGGTCCAACCAGACCGAAACACGTGTCTGGGGTTTCTGTTGGTACTCTTGTTCAGAGGAGAATTGCCTCGCATTTCGGTGCTGGACTGCCCCAGGGCAGGACAAAGACTGATATGTTTGGGATATTTCTTCTCTGTGAAAAGATAGTGAGCTAAAGACTCTGGGTAAGTCTCTCGTAACCAGGACTAATGTCTGGCAGAGAGACTCCCAGGACCCCCTTGTTAAATCTGCATATTTAAGTAACTTTGGGTCTCACCCTAAGTTACTAGGGGAATCCAGACGTGGACCCCTTGCTCACTATTCTTAGAGAGGCACAGATCCACCCTACTGATGAGGTCCAACCAGACCGAAACACGTGTCTGGGGTTTCTGTTGGTACTCTTGTTCAGAGGAGAATTGCCTCGCATTTCGGTGCTGGACTGCCCCAGGGCAGGACAAAGACTGATATGTTTGGGATATTTCTTCTCTGTGAAAAGATAGTGAGCTAAAGACTCTGGGTAAGTCTCTCGTAACCAGGACTAATGTCTGGCAGAGAGACTCCCAGGACCCCCCTTGTTAAATCTGTTCTGGTGGAACACACTAAATGCATGTGCATAGCCCCCCTTTTTAAAAATAAAAAATTATATTGGACAACCCTCTGGACACACTGGGTTATATGATACAGAAAAAACAATGCTTTTATATAAAAATGTCCAATGAACCAAAATAAATGTATTGTGAAGCACTTTTAGGTCCCCAGTGAAATGGGTGATTGGATGCCTATCTCATTTAGGTCAGTGACCTTAAACAAAATGTTTCTTTTTTAGTGCCATGACTGTTCTAAAAAAAGCCAAGTTGGTAAACTGTTGATTTACACTTTTTTGATTTCCTAGAATGAATTAAGAAAATGTTGTGAAAATTGATGCCGCTGAAGAAGAGTATTTTGAAACTCGAAACACGTTGGGCCTACCTAAAAACTAACAATAAAAAGGAGAAGAAAGCTCTCTGAAGAAAAGGAGTCATTCAATTTCTTGACGAACATTTATTTATCGCATTATGAATATTTGTACTAAATGAGTTATTTACTACATATTGATAAGTGCTTGACAATATCCATTAAGCCTATCTACTGGCCTTTTAGAAAGTGTGCAGGGGACGCAGTTTTCCATAAAATTGGATTTCTTTGTTTCCTAGCCCCTATTATTATTGTGTTAGACTATGAATCCCAGGGTACCTATCCATTGACTATGTTAGCTAGGGCTGATGGGAGTTGTAGTCCAAAGCCTCTGGAATGCCAGAGGTTTCAGGCTCTTGTTGTACGTGCAGCATGGCAAACACCCATGTTGTGCTGGATTTCATACGAGTCACACATTCTGTCTTCAGTTGCATATGGCAGATAAAAAAGCAAAAATTAAGCCAAAAGGAATCCTCCAAGAGGCTAGAAGAAATGAAGTAAGTGACCCAAAATGTAAATGGCAGAACATGTAAGGCCTGACTCAGCGTTTGCAGTGGAAAAACCTCTTGAATACCGTGAATTTTACCACTATGCCAAATTCATTACCAAAACTCATGTTTCTGCCTGCTTTTGTGAGGTGGTAAATACCTCCCACACCAAAAGCAGTACTAAATGTGGTAATTAGCATGTGTGCTAATTACCACATGAGGTAATTACTGGGCCCTTTGAAGTCTTATGTGGCTCCAAACTGGGGAATAACAGAAAGGTCTGCATGACTTGGAATCAGGTGGACCTACCATTTGCAATGCCGCCAAATTCTTAAACAGGCCCGTAGTGACTAGTTACCCCATGTCTCCTTGCTAAGCTCTTTATGACAACATCCAATGGTATCTCAATTCTGAATAGTCTTGGGCATGAAATTATCTTTTGCAACATGCAAAACCTTGCAGATCAACATATTGACCTCCATTATTACTGGTCATGCATGATTTTCATTAAGTTTGATTTCCGCCTTACCGGCTGCTGAGCAGTCCTAATCGTGGAATAGTTCCAGACCCCCATTTTATGGACAAAGTGACATTGTGGCCCATTTGTTGGGGAATCGCAATTAACCCAGGTGCTCAAACAGTCAGCACCGGCTTGTGAAACACGGTCCAGAGTTTCTGTTCTTCAGGGGGTCCCTACACTCCTTTACGGTGTTCTTCTCAGCGAGCCCCCTGGGTTCAGGAAAACAGGTTTTACTACCGACCTGTCCAGCCCCATTCTAGTTTGAATGGTTAGGCTACATGTGCACCCAAAGACAGAATTACATTTTTGTCTTAAGAAATCCAAGCTTCTTTGAACTGTATTGCTACCCACTGTTATTTTGATGAAACCTACCAATAATATTTTCTTCACAGTGTATATTGACTGAGGCGTGACCAGAGGCATCGCTCGAGGGATGCTGGGGGCTATAGACTTGTGTTTTTTGGTTGTAGACCCCGATAGAAGCTCAGGGGGCTACAACCTAAATGCTAGCTAGCCCCCAAATCCCAGCAGTCCCGACATTAGCGTAGCCCCAGATATTTTCCAGACCTAGCAACACCCCTGGATGTGACCATTAATTCTCAGTTCAGCCACATTAGTCGCAGCTGTTTCTTCCAGACATGAACTCGGAGTAAACTAATGCCTCTGCCGGAGTAACATTGACTGAATATTCTTCAGGTAAGAGGCCATGTTTCAGAAACTACACCTTTCAAGCAGTAGCTCTCATTGGCTGAGGACTGCTAGCCCCCAAATCCCAGCAGTCCAGACATTAGCGTAGCCCCAGATATTTTCCAGACCTAGCAACACCCCTGGATGTGACCATTAATTCTCAGTTCAGCCACATTAGTACGCAGCTGTTTCTTCCAGACATGAACTCGGAGTAAACTAATGCCTCTGCCGGAGTAACATTGACTGAATATTCTTCAGGAAAGAGGCCATGTTTCAGAAACTACACCTTTCAAGCAGTAGCTCTCGTTGGCTGAGGACTTTCCCTTTGTACTAATATGAATCACCTTTAATTGTCAACAAAACATAGCTCCAGTTGATCTTTTCTCCAGAGTTTCAAATATTCACCAGTATGTACCATGACCTCTTCATTATGTATATACACACATAAAGGGGATTTGACAGTGCATGTTCAGAACAGTATATGGTAAAGGGTATCACATGAGACTCAATATTTTAGGAAGAAGACTGGACCCACTTGAACTTCGATCGAGAAGATCTGGTCTACTTTATCAAATGTTCAAGCTCCTCCCAAGCTCCTGTGCCTGATGGCCTTTCGAGCGCAACACTGAAACAAAATCTGGCGGAATGGGCTAATATGCTGAAGCTGATCTTGAAGATCATGATGTCTACTCAAACAATCCCGGTCTCGTGGACAACGAACTAAACGTTATTCCAATCTTTGAAAACAGCAACAGACATGACCCTAGCAACTATCGCCCTATCGCCCTGCTGGAAGCCATTGGCAAAGTTTACGCCACACTCCTCCTAAAGAGACTAATGCGCTGGATGAGTGCGTTCGACCGCCACTATATTTTCCAGGCTGGATTTGTCAAGGGCTTGGGTACAGCAGCTGCGATTTGCAGCCTATCAATCTTAAAGGATAAAATCTTAACAGCAAATGGCAAGCTATACCTGGCTTTTGTTGACTTTCAGAAAGTGTTTAAAAGTATTGACAGGGAACACGTGTGGCTCAAATTGACTTATTGGGGTTGCTCGGAAGACCTTGTGGCCCAAATAAGATGTCTACACACGAATACCTCTATCAAAGTTCACCTTAATGCCAAAGGCTGGCTAAGCAAAGCTATTCCAACAAATAGAGGTGTAAAAAAAGATTGCCCATTGGCCCCATCTATCTTCAACCTCTACATCTCTGACCTCAATAAAACATTTGACAAGGTCATATACTTTCTGCCATCTACAGAGGGGGTAAAGATTCCACTGCTCCTATATGTTGATGACCTCATCATTCTGGATAAAACTGCTGTTGGATTAAAGAGACAACTGAATGCCCTAAAGGACTATGCTTCTGAAAACAACGTACAAATCAACATAGCAAAAACAAAGATCCTGCAACTAAGGAATGGAACTCAAGCATTGAGGAAAGGTGATTGCTGGTTCCTTGGAAAGGAGGAGCAGGAGGCTGTTATAATTTTTCAAATATCTAGGGGTGTTTATCTCAGCTAGTTTGGTGGAAACACATACTTGGATTCGCCTAAAAGGGTAGGTAACAGCACTAGCAAATCAGGCTCTGATATTAAACCACAAATTCTGTCGGTTTTCCATCATACCCATCTTAGAGATGCACAAGCTTAAGGTGGCCCCGATTCTAACATATGGAGTGGAGGCCTTGCCGCGGTTTCCGGCCAAGCACTGCAACGTCATTGAAGGGCTCTTTTAGAAAAGGGCAGTGGTTCTCTCTAAATCCACCCCTATTCAGCTCATAAGGCGAGAGCTGCGCATATGCTCTCTTCAAAAAGTGTTGAATGGAAAAACGTATGCTTTTTTGGCAAATGCACCAACCCAGAAGCCCCGTCAATGCTAGCAATCTGCCCTCCTTAAAAATGATGGAAATATTTTGATCTCTTGTGGAGCAAAGCGCAGAACAAAACTAGCCGACCTTGGATCCTCACTTGAAGACCTATGGCGCACACCAGCGACAGTGAAGAAGAAGCTTTGTACAGCAGACTGGATCACCAACAGTGATGAACTAAGCACGTATAAACTCTATTATTATTCAGCTATGGATCCTAGATGCAGAGGTATCTTGCCCGACTATCTAAGAACATTTCCAGACCCACAATTCAGATCAGATTTCATGAGACTCCGGCTGAATTGAGTTGCTAAGATCGCTCAGAACTAAACACTTTGGTCGATTTCTGACCTCAGATGAATGGTGGCCAATGAAGTGGGAAGCAGTTGGGCCTATCATTGGCTGCTGTAAAATGAGAAACCTTCAACTTAATAGTGGATGAAAATGAATCACAATGATAATAGACTCGGGTGCCTCTTGTAATCTGGGAGATGAAGGTTCTGGCTTCTAGGCCTCTTGGCCACTTGTACTAACGGGATGGATGATTTTTCAAAAGTTTTAAAGTAAAACTGTTAAGCAAATAAAATTAATTTTTAAAAAAAGTAGACTGGACCCACTTGGTATAAGATGACATAAAAAAGAGCCCTCAAAACCCTGAGTCCTGCTAACCGCACATGTTTGTGCACATAGTTAAAGAGGATGTCCCAACACATATTTAGAATAGAATGTGCTAAATGGCACCACATGAGACACAATATTTTAGGAAAAAAACTGGACCCACTTGACAAACGATGACAAGAAACTAGAGCTTTGGTTCTGGTTAGTAGCAGGAGTATAGCCAGCAAGGTCTGGGTCACGTGGCCATACCTGATAATGGTGGTCCCCCTAATAACTATGGGTTTCTAGTGCATCCTGGTGTCAGAATATATAGGATGACTTTCCTTAGAAAGTAGGCAATGGGTTTCATGTCTAGGGGAACCCCAATGTGAATAAAGTCCAGTTGACCATTGTACTATTCAAAACCATGTGAATTGGAAAGAAAAACAGTTGTGAAAACTAAATAAAAAGAAGTAAAAATATCTGAAGTAGGATCAATTCACCCAAAAATACTCTCAAAGGTTTACAAAAATGCAAATTACCAATTTGTATTGATTTCAGTTAAAAGGAGTGATATATCCCAGATGTCCACAACTAGCACAAAAAAACCCAAAATACTCAAGAGGAATTTAAACATGTTTCAGCTATGTGACTTTGACATTCTTCAGGTTTACATCAGCCAAAATGCTCATTAGTATTTAAACAGACCTGAAGAGTACATTTTACTAATGCTGTGGTTTTCATCTGGCCACAACGGTTGTCAATCTAATTTCAGCCTTTCTCCCATACGTGACCATGAATTAAGCCAGACCAACACCCATAAACAACGAAAAACACTGAAATAAACAGACAGATTGCTAGGTTGGGAGTGATGGCAGATCAGCACTACCAGCCTTCACAGTAGCATTCCACTGTGAAATCTCCCACATTCTCTCTGATGGGGCAAATTGACATAGAGGATGGCGTCGTAAACAGAGCTAACCATCTCAATCCTGTGCCTTGAGGCAGTTATTCCAGCAGGAGTTAGTGCCTTTCAAATGTTTCAGTCACTCGCTATTGCAGAAACCACTGACCTCCAAGAAAACAAACAACATGGCCCCTTAAACATTCTTAAATGAGTGTGCATAGTCCTGTTCTTCCCCCACATATGTTTCTTGCTCAAACTCCTATTCAAATATTGATCTGGAGTTCAAACCTCAAATTACTACTTGGTGGTTTGGGAAAACCAATCAGTGCTCTAATAATTCTGAGAGACATTTGAGGTTCTATAATTGAACAGAAAATGTCCTCTTCATTTCAGTCTTTTTAGTGAATACAAGCAGTCTCCTGTCTAATCAGCCAATGTGATTTTCTGCTCCTTCAGAAAGAATCATGAATTTCTTATTTTCAAAAGCCACTCACTATAGATTTTGAACCTTCACAAAATAAAAATGTATATCCGTATGTATGTCCTCTTACTAATATCTTGCAGTTTCATATATAAGGCCACTCATTGTGACTCCTACTTTGTCCTCAGAACCCCGACTGAGTCCCTGGTCAGAATAATCCTGATACCCAGAACCCTGTGCCTTGCATTGCCTGAGATCAACATGGTTTTATCTGTATTGCTTACACCTTGAAAAAGGTTTGGCTGTGTACAACCTGCAAACATTTGGGTAGTTCAGAATGTAGTAAAAACTAGTTTGAACTACTGTGGACACCCACAGTCTGCACTTAAACATGGTCTTTCATTTCATGCAAGCCCAGAGCAAATGACCCAACCAAACATCTTTTAAAAAATGAAAATGTCTGCTACTACTAGCTTAGTTATAATGAACAAGGAACATTTCTCCGAAGTGTTATTTAGAATTCTGCTGTGAGCAAGGAGAGTGAGAGAGAGGCAGATCAACAGACAGACAACAAACGATCTTAATCGAGACACAAAGTCTACAGGAAGTTGTTGAGAATTAATTCTAATCAAATATCATAGCGATTTTACCGTGGTATTCTTTTCAAGGTTTCCCTCTCTCGGTTCCATCTGCACCATGCCTCATTGAGACCACTAATCTGCCTGTCCTTTTTGTCTTCATGGGAGAGACACCCAGGCCACCCTTATTGTTTTAGATCCCTTGGTAAGATGACTCTGCCCCTAAAAGCAATCATACTATGTAATAAAATGCCAGATGAATGTTTCTTTGAAGCCATCCTGCCTACTTTGCCTGTTATCAATGCTAGTGGGAGCTGTTGCCGTACACATACAGCAATAAGACTTCAAATTCATCTTCCAGGTCAACACAATGTGTATTTCAACAATGATAACATGCAATTAACTCGCCCAACATAGGGAGACCACTTTAACAGCTTACTTCAAGTTGTATACACTAAGAAAATCTATACTTTTAATATAAACCTAAATTTGATTAAGCACTATTTCTCTAACAAAATAAATTACATTTTTTATGTACTTATGTATTATGTAATTATTCATTGTAATATTTCTTGGTATGTATAATTATATCTATAATATTCTTCTTGTATGTTTTAAACTTTATTTGACTTCACTTTATTTTATGATCTCATGGCGACTTCGAATCACGCTGCATTTGAATTGTATTGTTGTGACATTCCTCAACCATATGTATATGTTTGAGTCCAAAATCCGTAAGTGGAATCCAAGACAATAAGGAGCAGATATAATAATTGGCTGTATGCACTATTTTGTATGTTCAACAGATTCTGTGAGCTTTTCTTTGAGGATACTATTCCTGCACATAAAAGGAGCAAGATCTTTTACCAACATTTGTTTTTCTATTAACATACATTATGTTCAAATACACCACATACTATATTTTGATTCTGAAAATGTCTTCCATTATGTACATCTGCCCGTGTACACAGGCTTTCCCACTAGTACATTTAAAAAATTTGAAGATATATAGTAAATTAGTACCCGGCACGTGCTGCGCACCGGGAATACAATGTGTGGATTGGCTCTTTTGCGAGCCATACCACATGGTATTCCCTTGTACGCCGGTACGTCCTGCGCGTGCTGGGTACTCTGTTCCCGGCGAGGTGCGTGGCAGCCCCTTAGCCAATGAGGAGCCTCGAAACGGGGCAATCCCTGCTCCGAGCCTCCCCATGGCTGGAGGCTGCCTTCGTCCCCCGCCGGGGACTCAGGTAAAGCTTTTGTTTTTGTTTTTTTCCCCTTTCCTCCCTCCTCCAAACTCCATGCCCACCCCACCCCACTTACCTTCTATCCCTTGGTCTCCGGCGGGGGATGATGGAAGCCCCAGGCATGTGGAGATTCGGAGTGGGCCAGCCCCACTCCGAGCCTCCACATGGTTGGAGGCTTCCATCATCCCCCGCCGGAGCCCGTGGTATGTTTTTTGTTTTCCTTTCCCTTTCCTTCCACACTACCAACCCCACTTACCTTCATTTTTGTTCTTTACTTGGGAGCAAACGCGCTGAAAACACTGCTGTTCTCAGCGCGTCCACTTCCGATGGCTGCCAAGGAAAGGGAAAACGGACTACGTTTCCCCTTTCCCTGCGGCCATTTTTTTCACTTTTTTTTTTCCTGTTTCGAAACGCGACAGCGTTTCTAAACAGAAAAAAAATGTCATTAGTACCCCGGTCTAACGGGCTGGGGTACTAATGCTAATGGCTATAAGACCCTCGGCGGCGGGCCAATACCGCCCATGGTAATGCCCCCAGGGCTTCGTTAAGGCCCTCACTATGCTCGGGCCTGTAACTGCGCTACCCGGGGGCATTACCTGGGGCCGTATTGGTCCGCCACCTCGGGTCTTATTGTCGCATTAAATACGTCTTTGTCGCTGTTTTTTAATGATAATTAGCCTATGAATTGTGGCATTTTCATTTGTCTTAATGGCTGTGATAACTGCGGAATATGTGTTATAGTGTGCGTTACAGCTGCGTTTTGAGACAGGATGTTGAGTTAATTAAACATAATACGGACACATACATTTTTTTTTAAAATTGTGCGTGATTTGAAAGCTCGGTTCTAGGAAACCATCTTTTTAATATTCATCAAACTGAATCTCTTTATAGGTTGTGCTCTTCATTGCACATCTCAAGGTTGAGAGTCTGCGGAGCGCACTTCTCAAAATCTGACATGAAGAGGACGCAATCCTTTGGAAGGTGCCCATCAACCAAACCATAGAGAAATAGATATTTCAATGCAAAATATATCTGCATCTGCCTTCAATTTACCAATGATGCCATGCGCAGCATCAGAAATATTGTAAAATGAGGTTTTCAAAAGCTTGTCTTATGGGAAATTGGAGCATAAACCTCTATGGAGACCATGAGTGTTTTTCAATGTGATTTTCCCATTAAAAAATGCTTGTGTAAATCAGGTCCATGTTTTCCATGTAAGAGCATCACACCTTCCGTTCCTATCTATTACCCCATTTCCTGTAATCCTATCTTCCCCTCTCTCTTTTTCTTGTGTCCTGTAGTCTAAAGTCTAAGGTCTGGATAGGGGCTCTGATACTTCTACAGTGGTGATTTTTGCTCAGTATAAAAGCAGTGGTGAGCCATGTGTGTGCATGTGTGCGCACACCTATTTGTTTGTGTGTGTGTATGTGTGTCTGTCTATCTCGTTGGGGCGCATTCCGATATCTCACTTCGAACACACTATGTTTGCGGTGCTGTTTTGCTGAATAATGTTATGATTTGCTTGGTGTGCTACGCTATGGTGTGCATTGCCATGTGGTGCACTTTGCTATTTTGTCTGTGCTCTGCCATTCTTTGAAATGGAGGGCACCCTACCCTCTGGTATGTAAAGCTTTGCAATCTCATGTTTTTAAGCTGTTGAACTCATATTTTATATCTATGTTTTTTGTTCTCAAACCGAAATGCACGTTACGTGGAATCTGCCTTACATATGCTTGTTTTTTTGTATTTATTCGCCCCTTCTTTTTTGTGACATGGTACCGATTTTTATTTATTATAGCTGGTTTGGTGATGTTATGTCAGGTTATGGTATGTGATGTTTCAGTATGTCAGTTTGCATTAATGTCTGATGTTCAAGCACCTTCAAGGAGCTATACGGTTGTGGTTAGCACTCCCCAAAACAACAAATAAATATAAAACACAGGAGCAGAACTCATTTTTATGAAAAGGGTGCCATAATGCCCAAAGTAAACCTGGAGATGTAACATGGTAAGTACACTCTACATCACTTTTTTTTTTACTGATGATTTGCATGCTGCCCTCTATTAATAGGACATGGGCTCGGAGGATAGCTCAGGGGCAACACGTTTGTCTTGAAAGCAACACAACACAGAGCAACATGGTTTGAATCCTGGTCTCGCACTTAGAGACTGATCTCTGTTATTAAGTGCCCTACAAAAGATTAATTAATTCAGGAAAATGCAGCCCAGGTCAAGGAGTATATACAAAGTCTGGATTATGCAAATGAACTCCTATAAGAGCCCAGGCTCATCCTAGAATGACTCCTAACACACACACCACCATAAAGGTCCTAGTCGGTCTCGAAGAACCTTCAGGAAGCCTGGTGCAGGGCCTTGCCAGGTTGAAACCCCACCCTCTTTAAAAAGTGCCCATCTTTGCTTCCAACCTTCCTGTCTATAGAACCTTGCTCTTTTGACTTTTAAGGGGGTACATAGGAGTGGCTTTCTCTTTGCATTGTCTTGGACATTGTTTCAACAATCCCAGTTTCAAAATAACGCCCCAGCACTGTGTAAAGGCTTCAAATTCTTTGTTGACGTGTAACCTGAACGCTTCCCTCCTTGCTTCTCAGTCCTGTGAGGTGACCTTACTGCGAAATAAACCATGTCATAGCCTCATGTTAACAGTTAAGGCATAGTGACATAACATCTGCCCCTTCTCCTGCTACCTCCACTGTTTGGTCCGTTTGGGTATCCACCCCCACATTTAGCATAGTCTAATGAACACATCCTGCTTAGGGAGCAGAAACTATATTTTCTCAATAATTATGCCTAGGTATGACTATACTTTGATAGCCCACTTCTATTTATTGGAACGTGCTGCCTGTGAACTAAAATCAAGTCTAGCATGACATGACCTGGAATAAAGTCTTGGTATTAACCCTTTTGACATCGAGCTGCCAGGCCATTTTAATTCTACTGAATCAGTTTTTCACTAGCTTATCTTCTGTTACCAATAACATTCTCCATTGTACATGGGCTATTCTTGACTAGGCCACTCTTGGTTCAGGCTTGGCAGTCACAGAAGTAACGCTCCATAATTTGACCTGGGGCACAAAGTATAGAGCTGTGAGGCATTTAAGCCAGCAAACTTCCAGAATTGTCCGAGCACACTCTCAAGCTCCCTCATGCATCCAGCATTACATTGTGCACTAACTTACAGTTCTCCAAATCCGCCATGGAAACACAACGCAGTTATCACAGCTCTTAATGACTTATCCTCCTCCTCCCTTTTGCAGAACTGTCGTCCACTTAACAGGACTGGCATGCATATCTCTCTCTCTCTCTCTCTCTCTCTCTCTCTCTCTCTTTCTCTTTCTCTTTCTCTCTCTCTCTCTCTCTCTCTCTCTTTCTCTCTTTCTCTCTCTCTTTCTCTCTTTCTCTCCCCCCATGGCACACACTCCACCATTCCACCACTCCACGGACAAGCCTAGGCACTCTGATACTATTATGGTGGTGGTTTGGGCAAGCATAAAAGCATATTGACACAACATAACAAACCTTTAATTAGCTCTTGGTATCCTTCTATTCTCACCTTGTACTGTTGTCAGGTGATTTGTTCTCTCCTGTCACTTCAATGCTGATTATTACCAGATCTTTGTTTTCTGTCCTTCCTTCAAAGATTCTCTTCATTCCACTCTTAGTGCTTGCTTGCCATCCAATCTAGGATACATTCTCACTTCCTGCATCGTAATGCTTCTAAAGCAGAGGATATCCTCCCCTGTGTCCCCAAGTTCCCCTTTTTGCTCTCCCTTTTCCCTCCTCTATGCTTTCCATGTCCTCCTTTGCTCGCCAGCTAGGGATTGTCTTACAATCTTCCCTTTCTTTGTCTCTTCACACCTATAATATTGTCTGTTTTTGTCATTTCCAACTTCATAGCATTTGTCAAGCTTGTTACTTTTTTTCCTTTAACGCTACTGAATTACTGATTTGATATCTTGTGTTTTACCAACTTGATTAGGCTCAACCCTCTTGGTTCACCTTCCTGTGTCCAAAGTTGCCCCTGTTTTCCAGCTACAAAGAAGCTATTTGCATCCTCTTTTGGCTTTCTACACGAAGCTCTAGTTCTTCTCGTCTTTCTATTTCTTGGCTTGCCTTTGAGTCCTGTCTCCTTTTCCATTTAATCTGCATGGTTTGCACCTACTTATTTAACCTCCCTAGTTTCTGTCTGTGCTCCACCTTGCCCTCTACTTTCATAAAATCACGTTCTCATTGTTGTTCCTGAGCCTCACTGTACTCCATCTTGTTTCCGTTCTTTCTCTTTCATGACACCTAAGCACTGCAATGCTTTGCCTCTGACTACTAGACCTTCTTCCACTCCCTTTGGATTCCACTCTCATCTGAATGCTCATCTCTTGTGTCCCTCGCCATAAGGTCTTTGTGTTGCCTATTATATTTCCTTTTTACTATGTTCATTAAAGGTACTGTTGTTATGTTTGAGCAGAGCCTTGTCAAACGTGCTATAGAGATTATAAAAATACAAATACAAATCTCCATGTTGGGACTAAACATGCTACACTCCATTGGTGTAGCTATAAGATTAAAATAAATATATTTTATCATATATTTTAAGTTTTTGATTTCCTTTGACAATAAGCACAAACATTAACATTGCTCTACAATCTTCTAGGATAAAATCAATGAAATAAATACTGCATCTTTAGAGCCCTCAAAATTGATCTTTTTGTGATATTATATGATATGATGTTTTATTTATATCGCGCTCATACACAGGTGTTTCAGAGCGCGACCAGGCAAAGGGAGGGGAACAGGGAGAGAACAAACACAACGATTTTACTGGGCCCAGTGACATTGAGAACGTGCAAGTGAATGGGGAAAGGGGGAATGTGAATGGGAGGGCGGAGAATTTGGAAAGTGCAGAGCATAAGAGGACAAGATAAATGATAAATAAATAAATAGATAAATAAATACAGTGATCCACAACAGTGGTAGTGCAGCCTGTGAGGGCCAAGTGCAAGGTTAGTCAGGTAGGGAGTATCTGATCATGCAAAGAGTGGGGGGCCTGCAGGGATACAGATACAGGCCCCAGTGCAAGGGGTGGCCAGGGGGCAGTGCAGGAGGGTGGCAGGGTGAGCAGGGACCTGGGCCCGATGGGCAGAGGGTGGCCAGGTGCAGCATTGCTGAGAGAGAAAGCAGATCAGCAGGGGACACGAGAGGCAAAGGCAGAGGCAAAGAGGAAGGTCTTGAGGAGCTTCCGGAACCGTAGATGGTTCTCCTCAAGTTTCAAGGTGGCAGATAGGCAGTTCCAGAGGCAGGCCCCCACACAAGACAAAGCTCTACCACCAGCTTGTTTCTTTGAAAAACGACTGACCCTGAGGGAGTTGGAGGTAGAGGATCCAAGGGCTCTAGAGAGGAGGTATTTACGGAGGGATAGTTGAAGGTAATTTGGACCCAGGCCCCAGAAAGCCTTGTGGACAATGCAAAGGGTTTTACATTTAATCCTTGCAACCACTGGGAGCCAATGAAGGGATTTCAGAGCTGGAGAGATACGATCCCAGGGCTTGAGGCCAAGGACAAGTCTCGCAGTCCTGTTCAGGATTAGTTGAACAGGACGGAGAGTGGAGGTAGGTAGATTTAGAAAGAGGCTGTTACAGTAGTCCAACCTAGAGAGAATCAGAGCTTGGGAGACAAGGAGCATCTGAGGGAAGGAGAGCAAAGGGAGAGTGTCTTTAAGGAGGTGCAGTAAGAAGTTAGACTTTTTTGGAGACATCAGAGATGTGTGCGGAGAAGGAAAGTGTGGAGTCAAAGATGACCCCAAGGTTCTTAGCTTCGCTGGTAGGGGCAGGAGGAGGGCCAAGGGAGGCCGGCCAGAGATTTAGGGAAAAGGATGAGGGGGTGTACCAATGAGGAGGATATCAGTCTTTTTAGTGCAGGGATCGGCATTCTTTGGTTTGTCATGTGTTTTAGACTACCATCAGACCTGGCCAGCATACTCAATGGTGAAGGATCATGGGAGTTGTGCTCCAAGACATCTAGAGTGCTGCAAGTTGCAGACCCCTGCTATTGTGGATCCCAGCTTTCCTCCATATAAGGGTGCATTAATTCATGATTTTACTGTTTGGCCAGACACTCCAAGTTAATAGGGGTGGGCTCCAATTACTTATCAGTAGTGTGCAAGGACACGTTCTATTTAGATCCTGCTGTTTCGGAATTCTCAGTTGCAGTCTTTTGGACCACCTTGTTTATGAAAAAACATTTTGAGCACAGGTGACCATTTTCACCAGAAGTGGGTGGTACTTTTTACAGCCACCTTGATTTACCATCATTTCTGAAAAGCAAATAATCGGCAGGTGGCATACAACCATAAAAACATATATTGCAAAATAATCCAGGTTTGCTTAGTAAGATTTGACTTATCATGAGCAAGGTGAACTTCAGCTTCATCTCTGTAATCGTGCTAAAAAATAATAGGGCACTGTGATGCTGGAAATGCATTGGAGGGACAGGGCCTCCCTGTCCTTGTCCTGTAGTCCTTTTTCATTTGTGTTCTGGGTTCTGTATTGTTTTATGCCCAGGAGTCCATGTGGTACTCCTGGCAGTGCAGTTGTTCCTGTTTTTGGTTTGGTGTGCCGACCCATGGGATACCCTTATGGCACCCATTGGTGGGGGGTACAACCCTGTGCCCCTAGTGTATGTTTTTAGACACTTTTGTGTGTCCCACAGAGCAGGATATGGGCTGGTGGCAGCTCCATGCTGACTTTGAGAGGTGCTCTGAGTATCCTCCATTTTGTGGATACCCAGGTCCTGCCATTGGAATCAGTTGATTCCTGATAGGAAACAAGATGGCCCCTGTGGCCTCTTGCTTTCTATTGCCTGTTACCTTGTTTCCCAAAGTCCTGGGAAGACCTTACTCTGTCCCTTCCCCCTGACTGGCTGTTGGGTGGAAGTTCTATATACGGTATTGTAGTGAAGTCCAGGCCAGACTGGTACACCCTGTGGGTGGGACCTGGGTTAATGGAGTGTGTGACCAATATGCACTTCTTGGTGTGGATGTCTGGTTTCTAGTATGAAACACAATGACTGAGGCAGCCCTGCCCGAAATTTGTACGAATGCAGTGTGTAGTGTTGAATGGCTGGGTACTTGTCCCAATACACATTCCTTGTTGTGAGTGTCTGAGAGGGAGGAGAATGGCCTGAATGCACTGTATGCCTGATTGGCTGACTGACTGCTAAATGCCCTCCTGAGTGATTGGTTGCCTGAGTGTGACCCAGCAGAATGAATGGGAGATCAACAGTATATATGGTGGCCTCTCACTGCTAGAATTCATTCAGAAGCTGAAGCCGAAACTGATGCTTGATCTCGAATTTGAGCCCGAAGAAGAAGGTTGACTGCTGTTACCTTCACCGCAAACTGAAAGCCGCTGTGACGTTGAGACTGATCCAAGAGAGGACCTGGTTATGCGCCCTCTATCTGAGCTCCGCGGCACCATCGAGCACCTCAAACCTTCGCCGAAGCTCCCTGAAAGTCAGACCCTCGACAGGCTGCCGACCGGAGACGGGGACTGCTGAGAACAAAGATAAGCACTAGACATTCCGTCCACCGTCGTAGACCAGGGTTTGCGGGTTTGCTATAACCACTGGAGGCCCGTCAAAGACGTGTTGCCCAGAAGAGGGGACCGCTTGATGCTGTGCCATCGATGACAGGAGTCACAACGCTCCCTTGAGTAAGACACTTGATTCCCGGACGCGCTCGTCCGCACCGCCAACTGCCTTATTCTGCCAGAGAAGGCCAGGCCGTCAACGTGCCAAGGAGCATCCACCAGTGAGTTTCCCACCACCCAAAGACTGTTGAGACGCTGGATGACTCGACGCCCTTGCTAGGCCATAGTTCTTCACAATCTCTTTGTGGTCCTGAACTATCGACATCAAGGTGCCCTGCATGCCTAGTCCTTGCAGGACGTCTTTGACCCATCGTCGATGAGCACCGCAGGGGCCGAAGCTGCCGACTCGATGCCGAGTTCACTTTCTTCGAGGGATCTCAATGATCCGTGGCTCCTGCTTTAAAGGGAGCCGCTCAAGAAGGGTCCGTCGATGACTCATCGTCAAACTCTGCTATTCCAGGTACATTGGCGTGGTAGAAACATTGTAGAAGGAAATAAGACTTATTGAACAATATATGGACTGGGCTTGTAGTGTATCTTTATTTTACAGGTTGCCCAGGTGGGGGGATGGCCACACAGAACTGTGTCTAGTGGTAGGGGCCAGTATTCTGCCAATTGGTATAACCATCTGCTTTCCCTCCTATGTCTATTGTTGGTTACCTTTATTAATTGATTTGTGTGCTATTTGGCCAGAGTACAGTTGCACCCTAATGAAATCTGATAATAATTGTGGTACCACTTAGAACTGTATATATTTGTCTTTATAGATTAACTGAGCACAAAGTGAGTTATTGTGATTGTGTATATAACTTTGAATCCTGATTATGTAAAGGCTGTTTTTTAACTAATACAGTGCGCAGACATTTGTTTGTGGGTGCGTGGGGACTACACTGTACTTAAGAACCTGCCTGCATCACCTCCTGAGAAGCTAGGCCTTGATTGCTCGACTAAGTTACCAATAATAGAGAATCTTGAGTGGGGTCCTCTGTGCCTCTCCTCTGCCATATAGAGAGCAGGAGTAGAGACCCCCCCCTCTGCGCCTTTACAGGCACCCCGCTGACTCTGCACACTGATTTGCTTTTTGTGTTACCATCTCTGTTGCAAGCAGGATATTCAGCCAAATGATTACACAGAATTCTCTTTAAGGAAACTGTCTAAAAGCATTATTTAGGCAGTAGCTAAAGGGGAAAACATCTGCATCCTACGGCTCTCCAGATGCTTTAGACTAGAGATCCATGATCCTTCAGCATTGACTATGCTGGAGATATATAGTCACAATCCAGTAGGGAACACATACCATGCTCAGAGCTATTGAGCCAAAGCCTTGCTTTCATTTGTTTCCTGTATATCTCGAGACGACTATTCCATAGGCAACTCCCTGAATGGAAAAAGCACATCCACCGATTGTACATAGCCTAAAAGAAGAAACTTCCAAAAGAAGAGATGTATATGATCTTAAAGTCCGATCCCATAGGTATGGTTGCAAATTAGCAGCCAAAAAGGTGAGGTGCTGAATATAAATGGTTTAATGCACCAAATAAAGATCTTTATGATATACACATTTTCTTTTTGCCAGCATCCAATGGAAACCTTGAATAGCTAAAGAAATGTGATCCCTCCAAGTTTCAAAAGTAGGGTTGGTAATGCTTTCTGGAATGTTGCTTTCAAGTTGGAAATAGATGAAAGGGGAATTTTAAATTGCTTTATTTTTCTTTTGGAATGAGAGATTATAAAATAGTTTTTAAAAAAATCACTTTGAATGACATAATCCTGAAATTGGATTTCTTTAACAGAGCCCCCTTCAATATAATTTTACCCACATAAATACTTTTAAACATTCTTTGTCTCGAGTTTTATTTATTTATTTATTTATTGGGAATTTATATAGCACATATACACAGGTGTTTCCAGGCATCACAAGACAAGGGAAGGTGGGGAGGGGCATGTGAAATCATAAGAATACAACATTGAGGGGTATGGCTTAGTGCCATGACGGTCGGTCTGGCTCTGTAAGAGCTCTCGGACGTGACGCGCCCAACGTATTATGCTGCAATGAAATGATCTCCCGGTACTTATCTTCGGTGCCTGCTGTTGCGGAAGGGCTGATGCACACACTCGTTTTGCCTGGAGTGGGTGCGTAGCGGTGTCGGAGCTCTCAAATTGCGCCATGCTGACGGGTGAGCCCCGCAAAGCTGCCTGCATGGAGGCTCATTGATGGGTGAACCTCGTCCCTCCCGCTGTGACCCTCCTGTCCAGGGCTCCTGTCCTGCCTAATGCCTTCAGCCCCAAACAGCTGTCACCCCCAGGAGCTCCAGGGGACTGACGCCACGCTGTGTCCGCCCTGATCGCGTTGCTGATAGCCCAGCATAGGAGCTTGTTAGGCAGAATCCTGTGCAGTTCCCTTGGGGAACACTGCAAAAAGATTAAGACTACAGGAGCAGCAGTAAACCCAATTGGTAGCAGTCTGCACCACCCAGATTTACCTGGTAGATGTGGCTGAGCAGTCAGACTTCTCTCAAGAAGAGTAGGGCAGTATGCAGAGTATACACAATAGGGTCAAAACACAGTAGAGCAACCAAAAACTGACCAGAGCTTTGTATAAAAAGTATATAGTTATTTATTTAAAACACACTTTAGGTAATACACTAGCACTCTCAATGAAAAGTAATTTAAAACACAGTCGGGTAACTATACACACCTCCCTTCATAACTATCAGACAATTCAGGGTTAAAGCACAACTATTTGTTAAGACAGAAGTGAGCGCTTAACCTAGATGGCACGCCAATAGTTTAGGTTAAAAAGGGAGAGAAAAGGCAGAGTATAAAATAAAGCAGTTCCCAACACTTTTAAGAGTTCAGAGCAAGGGGAGAAAGGCAGGTTTTACTGTAGAGCCAAAGTTCATAGGCCAGGCCCACTTTAAACGGAGCAAAGCGAAATGTGCCCAGGATCACACGTTTAAAGTGCACTGAAAGTCTTTGCAGAGTGTTCAAAAGAGGTTGGGGTGAGTAAAAAAGATATAGTTAGAAGGCCTGGAGCCAACCCGGTATAGAAGCCAATGATTTAAGGGTCACCTTTAGCAATCTGTAGAAAGGGGAGGCCAGGCAGGACACAGTGCCTTAAAGAGAAAGGAAGCTCCAGCGGGGGCAGTTGTTCCTGGCAGTGGTTGCAGTTCATTGTTCAGACCAGGGGAAGAGAGGATCTCGTCGAGGAGGAAACTTGGAGTCGTTGCACTGCACAGGGATGAAACCAGCCGCAGAGTTCCCGATTAAAAGGTGCGGCCCTTTTATTCGCTGTCAAAAAGTGGTGAGCTTGGCTATCCGGCCGCCGGGGTGCTTGGCATGGGTGATTCGACCAAGGGCCATCTTTGGAAGGTGAAAAGGGTAAACTGGTTGGTCCCACCAGCTCAGAGGAAGAAGACTCGTCCAGCAGAAGATCTTCTCTTGTCGTCGGGAAAGCGGTGAGGTAGCTGCAGCAGGGCTTCACCGGTGGTGTTGTCATTGCAGATGGCTCAGCTTCGTCCCTCTTCGGATTCTTAGGTCCTGTGGCGACTTCTGAAGTTCCAGTCCCAAAGGCCGTGCTTTTATGCAGAAAAAACCCCATTCATCAGCCTAGCTGTCAATCACACATGCTAAGTGGTGAGCCGGGCGGCTCACCACTGGGCCAATCAGAGTAGAGTGCCACTTGGGTTGCTAAGGCAACGCAGTCCAGGGTGCCAATTCCCCCCTCCACCCTTCCTGTGGGACCCAGACTGAGTGGCACCACTTGGAGGGCTTCTGCGGAGAAGCCCGCCAAAATAGTGGAACAAAGGGCTCGGCCTTGGTCAGAGTTACAGAGATGGACACAAACGCCCTTTTAGAATCGAGTTCTGGCAAAAAGACCCAACCGGTGATTTAATATTAAATAAATAAACCGGCGGTATCTTTAACATTGCACCAAAAAGTGGTGCGTTTAAAATGAATGGGAAAATCCCATAGAGAATATTCCGGTGGAATATTTTGCGTGGTAACCACTGCCACCAGCCAGAAACTCGACGAGGGGGGACGGGACAGTGCCCCCTCGAAAACAGACCCAGGGGCAATCGAATTACCCCTTACCAGTACTTCCACAATATGATGGTTTGTACTGGTTCTGTTCACAATTTTGGACTAGTAAAGCCAATGGTGACTTTACATGCCCTGGGAGACAGTAGTCAGTCCCAGGGTATGGAGTCTATGTTTGGGGGTCACTGTGACACCCCTGTGGTACTGCACGGAGAGTGCTGTGTACCACACATACAGAAAAACAGATGATACCTTATGGAGTAAAAAGAAACCCCATAGCCCATAAGCACATAACAAGTCAAAGACATACCTCAAATCATGCCTAAGAGTGGGAGTAAAAGAGTCTCACTCTTAGCAGGAGGAAAAAAACAAACCCCAAAAATCCAGCAAAGCTGCTGGGGGACTCACTAGGTTTGGGAAATTAGCCTTTTAAGAGAATTCTCCCTAACACTCGCCCCCCCCCACAGACTAAGGGACAGGAGTATTGAATCCACTCCTGGATGAATCTCATACCTCTAGTCGGTTACACACACCCTAGAAAGACCATCAGCAGTTTGGTGGTGACACCTTGACCTGTGTTCAATGGATAACTCAAAGGTTTTTCTTTGTAAGCTATATGACCTACAAACCCTTTGAGGAACATCTTTCTTGTTGAATTTATAGGGGATCTGGTTGACTAGTCCCTCAGATGTTGGTACAACTTCTGAACCTGTGTTAGGCTTTTTCAAGGGGTCCTTATAAAGGATTCCCTTAGATCTAGAAGGGCCTCCAAGGTTCCTCACCACCTCTCTGTTGGGAGCAGGTTGGATCTCAGGCCTCTTGGTTGGAGGTGTTGGGGTTAGGCAATGTACCTGCTTCCCATTCCTCTTAGATCTTACCTCACCTACTTTAGGAGCTTCACTCCCAATACTAGGATTTGAGTTGGAGTCTTCAGTAGAAGGTCCAACAGTCTGAAGGTTTTTGGCCTTAGACTTTTCTTTTCTGGTTTTCCACCAGCATTGAGAATTACCAGTTCTCTTAGGCCTAGGTAGGGGTCCAGTTGGTCTATCCACCTCTTCCTCAGAAGCAGGGGGAGTCACAGACTCTAAAACTGGGGGAATAATGATGGAGCTTGGTTCGGGCTCCTATTTCCCTAACATTTTAGCCTGAATTGTGCCTCGGTCAGAGGTCAATTTACCAACACCAGGGCTTGTAGTGGGGTTCTCAGTAGAGGTTCCTACAGACTTAGAGTGGTCCCTTAAGGTGGCCTCTCTAGCCAATTTGGTTAGGTTCTGTGTCTCCATACTGGGAGGCCTGGAGGTACTGGATACTACTCCTAGAGTTTTTAGATCATTCCCCAACAGGACTCTCCCAGGCTCCTCAGTCTTAACACTGACAGGGATCCTCACTGCCATGTTATTACACTGAATGAGGGCTGGTAGAATAGGAACCATCTGGACAGGGCCTCCAGAATTTCTAGTGGGACCTTTGGGTGCCTTAGCCACATCCTCAGGTTTGAAAAGGCTTTCATCCACTACTGTTCTGCTAGCCCCAGAGTCTCTCCTGGCAGGAGTATCCTGGTCATTGATGAGAACACTGTCCATGTAATACTGTAACGCTCACCTGACTCCCACGGAGGCGCTGGTCTAGTCTGGGTTGCTGTGGCCTCTTCGAGCGTGATGCGCAGAACTCAGAACACCGACTGAACAGGCCCCTCAAATCTTGCTTGTCTGGCCCGTAGGAATATCCTTCTGCAGATGAGAAAGGGGATTAACAGTCTGCAGAATAGTGTGCTTGCTCCCCCCTTTCCCCCTTCGTTCTTCTCTAACTTCCTCCGAAATCCCCGGTTGAAGCTCACCTTATAGTTTGAAAGGATGAACTCTCCATCCTGCTTCTGGTGCAGGGGCGCGTGTTTGTCCAGTTACTTCACTGGTTTTCAGAATGGCGCTGGCAAAATCCACTTGACTTTTCCGAGCGGAACGCCGTAAGTATGAAGATTACAAAAGTTCAAGTGTAGAGCCTCCTTTTCTGTTGCCTTCCTAACCTGTGATCTATCCTTTATTTCAGGTGCAGAATGAAGGCGATGCGTTGAGGGATTGAATTGCCGATGGTAAACTCAGGTGAGTTAGCGATGGGGGCGATCCCTCTTAATGTCTTTATATTCCTCCAGTAATGTCTTTTGTCCTTTCCCAATAGGGGCCGGGGTGCGGTACCTGCCAACGAAGCTGCGCCGACCCGAAATGAGGAATGATCCACCAACAGAAGACCGGTAAGTGTTATGGCGGAAAATTAGGCTTTCCTTATATGTTCCTTCTGCTCACCTTTTGTCTCTTCTTCTCTCCCCTAGGCGCAGAGATGTGGCGACCGGTGCAGAGAGTCGCGGTGGAGCCAGAAGAACTCCCGAGGACAGGTGAGTGAAGGGCGGCGCTGCAGCGAGCAACGCAGTGCTTTTAAATGAAAGTCTTTTCTCAGGAACGCTGGCGTGAAGGTTCCGGATGCAGGTAAGAAGTTTGATAAAATTCTTGGTTTTCACCTTTATCTTCTCTTCTTTCCTTACAGGTGTTCCAGCGTCGAGGCGGGCGTGGCTGGAGACCAGATGCAGGAGCAGACACGGTGAGCGTTCAGCTGCTTGGATGCAGAACAACACGAAGTGTGAGCTACTGTCTGGGCGTGGCTTAAATAGCCCCCAAAGTAGTTCCAGGTAAGTATTCTTCCCTGGCCACGCCCGAGTAGCAAAATAGTCCCAATGAAAAAATAGTCCCTTTCAGGTCTCAGGGAGGCCTGAAGCGTGCAGCATGGTCTGCATCAGGTAAGTGCACAAAACACCTTCCTTTATGAGCCTGGCGCCTATGGCGCCAGGACTGATGTCCAACATGAGCCTGGCGCCAATGGCGCCAGGACAGAGTCCAAAGAGCCCCTATAAGGGGCCGCTGGGCTTTTACCCGGGGGCATGATGCCTGCTCCCGGGGGTGCTGGGCCTGGCCTGGTGCTCCGGGGGTAGGCATCATGACAAATACATTTTAGAGTTGGCTGGTAGGGAGTCATATATTTCCCTATTCTGGCTGCTAACCAGACCCATAGGCTCTAAGGTTACACTTGCTTGAAGACTCAGAGGGTCTTCAGCAAAGACTTCAAAGTGAGCACTAGCCACTTGTACTTCCTCCTCAGGAGTGAAGGCTAAGGAGACGCTGCTGATCCCTGCAGGTTTACCCTTACATCTGGGATCTCCTTTGATGTGCTACAGAGATAGCATGTTCCATGGTGGCTTAGCCTGGTTATGTTGTTGTTTGTGGCCCTCTTTGGTATGGGAGGTATTAGAATTCTCTGGATTCACTTTTGGTGGCTGCTTTCCCTCATCCTTTTTCTGAGTGACCCCTGAATCCTTGTGAGTAGCCCTGTTGGCAACCCACAAGTCAGCAGCCTTAGCTAGCATTCTAGGATCTTTTTCCTTTGAATCAGCTAAGTGTTGTCTGAGCTCAGGAGGGCAGGCATCATAAATTGACTCCAACATCACAAGATTTCTCATTCCCTCATAAGTGCTCACTCTCTAACCCTTAATCCACCCCTCTAAGTTCTTCAAACTTTCATTCACCCAGGTAGCCCAAGGGGTACCATCATTCTTGTTCAGGGTCCTAAACCTCTTAAGGTACTGGGAAGGGGTCTTCCCAAATATAGCTATTAAAGCTAGCTTCACACATTCATAGTCCATCCAATCCACCTCCCCCAACTCCATTACATCAGATGCAACAGGGGGGAGCATAGAGAACAACCAAGGAAGCAACTGATTATCTGTGATGTCCTGGAGCCCATGATTATGCTCAAACATAGCCAACCAATCTAACATATAAAACTTAGGTTCATACATACCCAGAATCTCTTTAGGCATCTGGGGTCTTTTGGGACTGGAACTCCTAGAGGATCCGGGGAGAGAAGGATTTTCAACTGACAATGGGCCTCATTACGACCCTGGCGGTAAGTGAAAAACGATGGCGGTAAATGGTTACCGCCATCGTTTTCCGCCAGGTCCGATCATGACTCCTGACCGTAAACTACGATGCCAATAGCGGCATCGTAGTTAACGCTGCCGCTAACTGCGCTAAGGGTGCGCGCACGCGACCGCCCACACCGTACTTAGCGCCATGGCGGAAAGGTACGCAAATGCCGACCCAAGCGGACATGCACCTAACGCCATCACCGAGGCCGCTAAGTACCTTACCGCCATGGTGCAAATAACGCCATCGCGAACCAACCGTAAAGGGCCAATTCAAGTGAATGCAGCTGCCACAGGTGCACAGAAACAGCACAGGTGAAGGCAATACAGACTCAGGGGAGTACAAAAAGAGCACACCCCACCCCTACCCACACCCAGTCACACTCCACAATGATGCCAATACGACTAGCAATGTTGGGGCTGGAGGACCTGATAGCAATGCATGTGCTACTACAACAGCAACAACAACAACAACAGGCAGCACAGAGGAGACGCAGGAGGAGAAGGAGGGCAAGGCAGGCCCAGCAAGCCCCACCAGCACAGCCAGTGCCACCACGCAGGCAGCCCCCAATCCCACGCATCAGAGCCAATCCAAACAACCTCACTGCTGAGCAGATCCACACCCTGTACCGTTTGGACCGGGACACCATCACCGCCATCGTAGACATGACACACGACGACATCGTCAGCATGATAGAAAGTCCAACCGCCACCCCCCCCTACTGAAGGTAGTGGCTGTACTCCACTTCCTGGCCACAGGCACCTACCAGCACACAGTGGGGCACCTGCATGGCATTTCACAACCATTATTCTCACGAACACTCATCCAAGTGCTCGATGCCCTCCTCAAGCACACAGACGACCACATCTCATTACCACGGACTGCCCAGGAGATTGCAAACACCAAAGTGGGTTTCCATGCACTAGCCAGCATACCCGGTTGCATTGGTGCCATCGACTGCACCCATGTGGAATTGGTGGTTCCACGTGCCATGGAGGTACCGTACCGCAACCGGAAACAGTTCCACTCTATCAACGTGCAAATGGTCTGTGACTCCAACAAGATCATCACACATTGTTGTGCCCGATTCCCCGGATCAACCCATGATTCACTGGTCCTGAGGAACTCCACAATACCACGCTACATGGAGCAACATGCAGGCCCAAGATCCTGGCTACTCGGTGAGTGCAATGTCATGGAAGTGGGCATGGGAATGACGTACCAGTGCATACTCCACCTGGCAGAAAGGGGGGGGGGAAGATGCATACTCCACCTGGCAGAAAGGGGGGGGGGAGATGCATACTCCACCTGGCAGAAAGGGGGGGGGGGAAGATGCATACTCCACCTGGCAGAAAGGGGGGGGGATGATGCATACTCCACCTGGCAGAAAGGGGGGGGGGAAGATGCATACCCCACCTGGCAGAAAGGGGGGGGGATGATGCATACTCCACCTGGCTGTGAGTAACACAGAGAACGGATACAGAGGAAGGGCACTCACAATGCACAAAACCCCTCTGCATACATAGGGTGATGGCATGCAAAACAGGCCATGGCAGCAATGAGCATATACTGGTTGCATAGTGTGAATCAATTAGTGCATGTAGAAGTGAGCCAAGGTAACAGTTCCATGCCAGCCATGGTGGAACATCATGTTCCTGATCAAACAACATGACTGACACATACATTCTCGCCTACATACAGGTGATGCAGCCTATCCCCTGAAGAGGTGGCTCCTCACGCCAGTCCGGAACCCGCAGAACCAGCACGAGGAGGACTTCAACCGTGCACATACACGTACTCGTGTGGTCATAGAGCAGACATTCGGCCTCCTGAAGGCACGGTTCCGAAGCCTCAGCAGGTCTGGTGGGGCACTCCTGTATGGCCATGAGAAGGTGGCAAAGATCGTCATGGCATGTGTCATGCTGCACAATATGTGCGTCAGACGGAATGTGCCCCTGCCCCCTGACGCAGAACTGCAACCACCTGACGATGAGGATGAGGAGGGTGCAGATGGGGCGCCACCACATGGAGGAGGCGATGCACAGGAGGGGCGTGCCATGCGCCAAAGTATCATCGACCACTGCTTCTAGCACACACGGCTGGTGTTTATCGCATGGAGACTGCACTTGGGGCACTGTGTGTCTCTGGGACATGCACACTGTGGACTGTACACCAATAAAGCACACATACGCAATGAAAATGTCCACACATTTCTTTTTTTGAAAGAAAAAAGTGTATTGGAACTATGAACTGTCGTGTCACACCCCCTCCCACCTCCCCCCTGCACACCCCAACACACCCCCTCCCACCTCCCACCTCCCCCCTGCACACCCCAACACACCCCCTCCCACCTCCCACCTCCCCCCTGCACACCCCAACACACCCCCTCCCACCTCCCACCTCCCCCCTGCACACCCCAACACACCCCATGTAGCTGTCAACAGATGCCTGTGACAGTGTCCACAGGCCGTCACAAGCCCCCTCTCCCGGCCCCCGGGGCACCCCTGGCTGTGGAGCGCAGGTTGCGTCCGGAACGGCGCACGGGGCTGCTCTGCGCAGAACTGGCAGTGGAGGATGTCCCTGGCTGCCCCTGTGCATGCAGCTCCTGTACTGTGTGGGTGAGGTCAGTGACCGCACGACGCAAGCCCGCAAGTTCGGCACAGATGTCCCTGGACATGGCCTGCATGGCATCCCTCAGGGTGGCAGTGCTCTGCGCCACTTCCGCCCTTAGTGTCTCCGTGGCCTGTTCAATGCTAAAACTAGCCCCCACACATTCCGCGGCATGCTCATCCAGCATTGCGGACAGTTGATGCTGCCGTTGAGTGATGTCCTCGAGGGACGGCTGGCCGTGCTGGCCCATGGCCAGTGCAGGTGGAGTGATGGAGGGGCTGGTCCCCTCCTGTGGAGTGTGGACAGGGCATGGGGTGGAAGGCCACTCCTCTGCCTCAGTGTGCCCCTGTGTGTCGCCCTCATGGGGGCTGGCGTCTGAGAAACAGGGGGAATGTAGTTGGTCAGTGGGGCTTCTGACCTCCTGCTCCATGTCCGAGTCAGAACATGCAGCTGTTGCAGCTGTCTCCCCGATGTTGCTGCTGGCCGCTGACCCCCTGCCTTCTGTGGCAGGCAATGTCGGTGGAGGTGGAGCAGCTGCTGCTGGCCTGCTGCCAACAGGGGTGCTTGCCGGTGGGACCTCCGGTATGCCTGCAGTGGGACCTGCTTGTCGTGGGGTCTGCCTCACTGCAGCTGAGGTTGAGGGTGCAGGGAGGTTGTTGTTGGACTTCGCTCTCTTCGGCGCAGGGGTGTCCTGGTCCTCTGGGTGTGATTCTGTGCCTGTGGTGGAGCAAAGGTGGGAGGGCGTTATTGATGGGTCTACGGACTTTTGAATGACAATGGTTGACATTATTTTGGCCAGTGGATGAGGCAGATTTCAGGCAGTGCCATGCAGGTTGTCTCCTTTTAGTGTGGTATGTGGATGCAGGTATGCGGGTGCCAGCAGTGTATGCAGGGTGGTGCTCGCATGTGGCTATGGGCAGTATTGATTTGTGTTGCATTTACACTCTAGGGCAACCTTGTGCTACACATGATTGGACTGCTGTGACTATGGCATGTCTTGTATGAGGCACCTACCTTCATCGCCTGATGTCGGGGCTCCCCTTTCCATCCCTCCAACGCCTTCGATGGATTCCATGCCGATGGTGGTAGCACAGATCTCCTCCCACGGTTGGAGTTTCAGGGGGGATTCCGACCCTCCACCGGTTCCCTGGGCAAGGTTGCGGTTTGCCGAGATGACAGCTCTGACCCGTATGCGCAGGTCATCCCAGCGCTTCCGGCACTGCTGTGGGGTGCGGGGTACAGTCCCCACCGCGCTGACGCGCTCAGCCACCAGGGCCCAGATGGCCTTCTTCTTCCCGATTGCTGTCCTGGTCATTTCAGGGGAGAAAACAACACCTGCGTTGTCCTGCAGGGTCTCCGCTAGCATGCAGAGTTCCTCCCGGCTGAATCGCTCCTGGCGCTGGCGGTCACATGCCTTTTTCACGGATTTTGGCATTTTCGGGAACTTGGATGGGTGGGTGTTTGGTTGGGACAGGTGTCAGGGTTGGGTCTGGTGTTGTTTGGTAGGATGGCGATGGATTGTGTTTTTAAAGATGGCCGACGGGCTGCTTCCCGTTCCGGCGCGATGACGCTATTTCCGGTTTGGCCTTTTATGGCCGCCGCTAATTACGGTGGCCGTAAATTACGGTGGCCGCTACTTACGCTGGCGGAAGGGCACCTTGCTCGCTTAGCGATGCCGGTAGGGGCCTTTTCCGCCATGGCGTTAATTGCATTACCGCCATGGCGTAATGCTCGTGCGCGATGGGTCGTGATGTGGCGCTCTTTACGCCATCGTCCCACGGCGTAAACGCTCATTACGCCATGGCGGTAATGACGGGCGATTACCGCCAGGGTCGTAATGAGGCCCAATTTCTTCATCTCTAGCTCATGATTTAGCTCCATTTCTCTGAGCCTTAGTTCTTGGTGCTTTTGTTCAAATTGGGCACTAATTCTTTTGAACTCTAATTTAAGCCTCATTTCTTCTAGTTCAATGAATTCAGGACTTAATGTGGGACCTGACACAGGTCCAGTAGACATACCTTGAGGTGCTAGAGCAGGCAGAGGGCCAGTGGGGACAGTTACATTAGTCTCACTTTCCTCTTCTGAATCTACAATATTATCAATACTTTGATCCATATTACCTTCATCACTGTTGTCTACATTTGCTGGGGAGGTAGGTTACTCTGAACCACTACCCAGACTTTGGTTTTTTAACAATCTTTCTATTAGTTCAATGTTCTTGCCTTTAACAGGAAGATCCTTATGTCTACAAAGATTTCTTAAACAATCAGCCGTTTTTGCAGAAAGGGACTCCTGGCTGTAACTTTCCATAGTTGACTTGTTAAAGAAACAGCTTTTTCAGTGCTAAGCTTTGTGGTTAGTTGCACTAAGGTATTTAGACACTCTAAAATGTATACTCAATACAAATCCCACCGCTGTACACCAGTGTTAGGCAGAATCCTGTGCAGTTCCCTTGGGGAACACTGCAAAAAGATGAAGACTACAGGAGCAGCAGTAAACCCAATTGGTAGCAGTCTGCACCACCCAGATTAACCTGGTAGTTGTGGCTGAGTAGTCAGACGTCTCTCAGGAAGAGTAGGGCAGTATGCAGAGTATACACAATAGGGGCAAAACACAGTAGAGCAAACAAACACTGACCAGAGCTTTGTATATAAAGTATATAATTATTTATTTAAAACACACTTTAGGTAATACACTAGCACTCTCAATGAAAAGTAATCCAAACCACAGTCAGGTAAGTATACACACCTTCCTTGATAACTATCAGACAAGTCAGGGTTAAAGCACAACAATTTGTTAAGACAGAAGTGAGCGCTTAACCTAGATGGCACTCCAATAGTTTAGGTTAAAAAGGGAGAGAAAAGGCATAGTATAAAATAAAACAGTTCCCAACACTTTTAAGAGTTGAGAGCAAGGGGAGAAAGGCAGGTTATACTGTAGAGCCAAAGTTCATAGGCCAGGCCAACTTTAAACGGAGCAAAGCGAAATGTGCCCAGGATCACACGGTTTAAAGTGCACTGAAAGTCTTTGCAGAGTGTTCAAAAGAGGTTGGGGTGAGTCAAAAGATATAGTTAGAAGGCCTGGAGCCAACCCAGTATAGAAGCCAAGGATTTAAGTGTCACCTTTAGCAATCTGTAGAAAGGGGAGGCCAGGCAGGACACAGTACCTTAAAGAGAAAGGAAGCTCCAGAGGGGGCAGTTGTTTCTGGCAGTGGTTGCAGTTCATTGTTCAGACCAGGGGAAGAGAGGATCTCGTCGAGGAGGAAACTTGGAGTCGTTGCACTGCACAGGGATGAAAACAGCCGCAGAGTTCCCGATTAAAAGGTGCGGTCCTTTTATTCGCAGTCAAAAAGTGGTGAGCTTGGCTATCCGGCCGCTGGGGTGCTTGGCACAGGCGATTCGACCAAGGGCCATCTTTGGAAGGTAAAAAGGGTGAACTGGCTGGTCCCACCAGCTCAGAGGAAGAAGACTCGTCCAGCAGAAGTTCTTCTCTTGTCGTCGGGAAAGTGGTGAGGTAGCTGCAGCAGGGCTTCACCAGTGGTGTCAGCGTTGCAGATGGCTCAGCTTCGTCCCTCTTCGGATTCTTAGGTCCTGTGGCGACTTCTGAAGTTCCAGTCCCAAAGGCCCTGCTTTTATGCAGAAAAACCCCCATTCATCAGCCTAGCTGTCAATCACACATGCTAAGTGGTGAGCCGGGCGGCTCACCACTGAGCCAATCCGAGTAGAGTGCGACTTGGGTTACTAAGGCAATGCAGTCCAGGGTGCCAATTCCCCCCTCCACCCTTCCTGTGGAACCCAGACAGAGTGGCACCACTTGGAGGGCTTCTGTGGAGAAGCCCGCCAAAATAGTGCAACAAAGGGCTCGACCTTGGTCAGAGTTACAGAGACGGACACAAATGCCATTTTAGAATCGAGTTCTGGCAAAAAGACCCAACCGGTGATTTAATATTAAATAGATAATCCGGCGGTATCTTTAACATTGAACCAAAAAGTGGTGCGTTTAAAATGAATGGGAAAATCCCATAGAGAATATTCCGGTGGAATATTTCGCGTGGTAACCACTGCCACCGGCCAGAAACTCGACGAGGGGGGAAGGCACAGTGCCCCCTCGAAATCAGACCCAGGGGCAATCGAATTACCCCTGACCAGTACTTCCACAATATGATGGTTTTTACTGGTTCTGTTCACAATTTTGGACTAGTAAAGCCAATGGTGACTTTACATGCCCTGGGAGACAGTAGTCAGTCCCAGGGTATGGAGTCTATGTTTGGGGGTCACTGTGACACCCCTTTGGTACTGCATGGAGAGTGCAGTGTACCACACATACAGAAAAACAGATGATACCTTATGGAGTAAAAAGAAACCCCATAGCCCATAAGCACATAACAAGCCAAAGACATACCTCAAATCATGCCTAAGAGTGGGAGTAGAAGAGTCTCACTCTTAGCAGGAGAAGAAAACAAACCCCAAAAATCCAGCAAAGCTGCTGGGGGACTCACTAGGTTTGGGAAATTAGCCTTTTAAGAGAATTCTCCCTAACAGAGCTCACGTCCACGGGAGGGCCCGCTATCTTGAACGGACTCAGAGTTGTCCTGACCCCATAGCAGCAGACTCTGGCAGCGGGAGCGGAGGGGGGCATTTCCGCCTACAGCACCCTCTGCTGTGACAGCCCGGGTCCTTACCAGCAACGTAGTGCTGGTCGGCCCGAGACATCCTCCGGCACCGACAGCGCTGCCCTTCCCCGGAACCCAAGATTGTCCTGGAGGAGACCGAAGTCATCCGGCGGCAACTTACCCCATCTCTGGAGTCCGGATGCCCTTCCAGCTTTAGCGCTTTCCGGGCAGCTTTGTGATTAAACCAGGAGGCCCAGGGCTGGGGTAAGGAGGTGTTACAGTACTGGCTTCTTACGCTGGGCGGAGGTTCTCCGAGCCCTAAGAGCCCTACTGGCTCAAAACTGCTGGACAAGGTAGGGTGGCACCTGCCACAGCCTCACTCGAACGTTCCCCGGGGCAGGGAAGGACCCCTCAGCTGGCTGTATGCAGCCCCGCAGACTCCCTGGGCAGCATCCTCTCATCTCTCAGCAGTTGGGGAGTGGGTGTCTGTGGCGGGGGACAGATCCACAGATCCAAAGGGGCTCTCCATCCTAACTCAGCACAGGACACCATTGGTGGGCCCTACTGAGGGCAATCATCCCCTACTTCATCCCCTTCTGGAACCCTCCACTCCATCGTCTCCACCCAAGCACCTCCAGAAGGGGACATTAGGAGGTTGTCTGGTGCTCTCTTCAGAGGGGGGAGCCCCCATTGCAGATCCTACCTCCCCCTCGCAGCACCCCACCTGGTCCTGGGGAGTTAAGAGGCTCTGATACCCGTTCCCTGTCCCACTCCCGTGAGAGCTGTCTGGGAGTTGGAGGACTCAGTGATTACTCAGGCATCCTGACAGCCCTAACCCACTGGGGGCGTCCGGCCACTCCCAATAATCCAGCACTTTCACCAAGCTCGGCACCATAGCTGGGGGAATCATGGAAGCCTACTCCATCGAAACAAAAGCCGGGGCATAAACCTCCTGGGGTCTCCTCTTGGGGCTGAGAAAACAGGTAGGGCATAATGTCCAGAAACACCAAGTCAACAAAACAAGCAGACATTGCCACCCTGCTTTCAGCAACCATGGCAGAGAAATCAAAGAGAGGGGAGCCCTGCAAAGACCTATGCCCGGGTCCTCCCAAAGAACCCAGCCTGGACCAGTCGGCGCAAGCAATCACTAAAGGGGGCCTGCAGGACCTCCTGGCCGCTATTACCAAGGAATACCAAAAAGGAGCCAAGGAACTGAAAAGTCAGATCTCGACCCTTGACAAGGGGTGGGGGAAATTGAAACCAGGACGGAGGAGATAGAAACCACTCTCTATGAACAGAATTTCGGAATTGGGGAGGGGGCGGACAGACTTGCTGCGCTGGAGTCTAGACACCCTCAAGCTCAAACAAGAAGATGCAGAAAATAGATCCAGGTGCAACAACATCCATTTGAGGGGAACCCCGACTGCTATCTCCAACGAGGATCTGGGGGCTACTTTCATGACTTGCTCCGCTTCATCATAACTCTCCCATGTGGTGCTCCGCTAGAACTCGACAGGGTGCACAGGACCGGAGCCAAGCAAAGTTCCGCCTTCCCACCGGACCTCCTTGTGAGGGTGCATTTCTATAAAATCAAAGAGGAAATCATGCGCAAGGCCAGAGGTTCGGCCCACATACACTTCCGTGATGCCGCAATATCTTTGTACCAAGACCTAGCAGCAACCACCCTAGCAAAAAGAAAAACCCTGAAACCAATGGCCGAATGGCTCAGTGAAAGGCAGATGTCATACCGATGGGCTTCCCCACCACTCTCGCCTTCAGATGGGAAAGCAAGCCCCGACACATTTCCTCCCCCAGAGATGCAGAACGTTTCATGAACCCGGAGGGTGAGCCTGCTGAATCCGACAAAGCTACCCTTAACATGGAGGAGGGGAAGCGGGGGTCCCCAAACGCCTGGACTCGGGTCGAGCGATGCTGCAGATTGAGGGGTCCCCCCACTAAAAATAAGAAGAGCATCAATCTCTGAGGTAGGGGGCAGTCCTCCTTGACACTCGGTTTTGGTTTCCCGGCTCCCATCAGCCCCAAAGGCCATGGAGTACTATAGGCATTAGGTGGGACCTACCCCAATCAAAAACTTGCAACTTTCTTCAGGATCCCTAGCAGGCCTGCTGCAGAATAGTCATCAATAGTCATCACTTATAGCAACGTCCGGAGGAGCCTAATGGAATGGGGCTCCAATCTGCACCCTTGGGGCTCTGTGGTCTGGGGAAGCCCCTACTGCAATTGCTGATTGCTTGACTGGACGAATCAGAGGCCCGGTTGCCTCTCTTCGAGTTGGCGTGCTGGTCCGGCTGCCTGCCCCGTTGGCTGAAGGCTTGTCTGGAAGTTTTGTAATGTTTTTTGGGGGTGGGGGGAGGTGGGGGAGTGGAGGGGCTGGGTGGGGGAGGAAGTTCGGTGAGGGGGGCACTACAGAGGAAAAGAACACAAGGCGAGTCTGATACACGTCCAAGGGAGAAAACAAATCTCACACTTATAGGGTCCGACGATGGGTTCCCAAGATAAATTACCCTAATGACCTGGAATGGGCAAGGCCTGAATGCCCAAGAAAGTGGAAATCACTGAAACACAGACTTGCACAACTCGGGTCTGATACTGTATGCCTCCAGGAAACGCACCTGCTAGCCCCAGACGAAAAGCGGATAAAATTCTGGCATTACCCGAAACGCTACTTTGCATCAGCAAACCAAAAGAAAAGAGGGGTTGCCATTCTACTCAGTCGCAGGTTGCCGCTATCCCAGGTCACAGTCAAGTGGAATCCGGAGGGCCGATACCTGCTCCTAAGGGGCCTTCTGGTAGAACTGCCCCTCACCCTGTTGGCGATCTACAGTCCGAATAAAGAACAAGGCGTTTCCTCTGCAAGCGTTTACCAGCCATTGCATCATTCACCAAAGGTCACCTGCTGATAGGGGACAATTTTAATCTCCCCCAGATCCAAACCTAGATAAAACTCTTCCGCCATCAAGGGATGACTTTGTCAAAGCTCTAGCCATGGCAGAATTCCTTAGGGAAACAAACATTATCAACATGTGGAGACTACGCAACCAGGGAGCGAGGGACTACTCATTTTTCTCTCATGTCCATGAAGGATACCCTGTGTGGAGGACATCCAAATTGGGCATATTGTCATCTCGGACCATACTCCAGTCACCTCAAGCCTCCGGACGCAGGGGTTCCCGAACTCCCCCCAAAGACAATGGAAAATTCAGGATCAGATCCTATCTGACATAGCCATCAGTGCAGAGGTTGCGGAAGCACTCACAAATTACTTTAATGAGAACACTACTCGAGACACCCTTATGGCTACGTTGTGGGACGCAATGAAATGTGTCATTCGGGGGCTCATGATAGATGCTACATCAAGGCTCCGTTGGCTCAACCTGCTCCAACAGAACCGGCTGTAAAAGAAGGTGGCAGAACTGGAGAGCAGCCTCAAAAACCGTCCAGACAAGACCCTAGGATGAAAACTCAAAAGAGCGAAAGGGGCTTTGGAGATGCACCTGGCGGACAGGGCGGACAGGGATTTACAATATACCAAGCAATTCTATCACCTGAACAGCAACAAAGCAAATTGTCTTCTGGTGCACAAACTGAAGAAGCTGCAATTGAGAAATCATATCCAGTGTCTGGCCGACAGGGTCGGCATCCTACATCACAAAGAGGCCGAGAAACTCGAGCTAATGACACATCACCATGTGAAGATCATGGCTGGGCCTCGAACAGCTGGGCCGACCCTATCACAATTCCTGGCCTCTGTCCCGAAAGCACCACCCCACCCATCGCTGGGAGCCCTGGAGCACCTGATCTCCATAGAGGAGGTGGGGGACACAATCTGCGCACTGAAGAACACGACCCCGGGGCCAGAAGGGATATCCGTGCAATTTTACAAGACGTTTGCCCACATCCTAGCGCCACATCTGGCAACCTTATTTAACATGTTCCTATCGACTCACCACCACTTCTATGGAAGAGTCATTAATGGTCCTCATACCGAAGCCTGGGAAAGACCGCGCACAATGTGCATCAAACAGACCTATAGCATTACTAAACAATGATGCCAAACTATTCGCTAAGATCCTTGCGAACAGACTTGCCCCAATTCTCCCGGATATAATCCATACGGACCAAACAGGTTTCATTCCGGGCTGTAGCACCCAGGACAACATCCGAAGAACCATTAATATAATTGAGTCGGCAAATAGGATGGAGGCTGAGTTGGCATCCTGACAGCCCTAACCCACTGGGGGCGTCCGGCCACTCCCAATAATCCAGCACTTTCACCAAGCTCGGCACCATAGCTGGGGGAATCGTGGAAGCCTACTCCATCGAAACAAAAGCCGGGGCATAAACCTCCTCGGGTCTCCTCTTGGGGCTGAGAAAACAGGTAGGGCATAATGTCCAGAAACACCAAGTCAACGAAACAAGCAGACATTGCCACCCTGCTTTCAGCAACCATGGCAGAGAAATCAAAGAGAGGGGAGCCCTGCAAAGACCTATGCCCGGGTCCTCCCAAAGAACCCAGCCTGGACCAGTCGGCGCAAGCAATCACTAAAGGGGGCCTGCAGGACCTCCTGGCCGCTATTACCAAGGAATACCAAAAAGGAGCCAAGGAACTGAAAAGTCAGATCTCGACCCTTGACAAGGGGTGGGGGAAATTGAAACCAGGACGGAGGAGATAGAAACCACTCTCTATGAACAGAATTTCGGAATTGGGGAGGGGGCGGACAGACTTGCTGCGCTGGAGGCTAGACACCCTCAAGCTCAAACAAGAAGATGCAGAAAATAGATCCAGGTGCAACAACATCCATTTGAGGGGAACCCCGACTGCTATCTCCAACGAGGATCTGGGGGCTACTTTCATGACTTGCTCCGCTTCATCATAACTCTCCCATGTGGTGCTCCGCTAGAACTCGACAGGGTGCACAGGACCGGAGCCAAGCAAAGTTCTGCCTTCCCACCGGACCTCCTTGTGAGGGTGCATTTCTATAAAATCAAAGAGGAAATCATGCGCAAGGCCAGAGGTTCGGCCCACATACACTTCCGTGATGCCGCAATATCTTTGTACCAAGACCTAGCAGCAACCACCCTAGCAAAAAGAAAAACCCTGAAACCAATGGCCGAATGGCTCAGTGAATGGCAGATGTCATACCGATGGGCTTCCCCACCACTCTCGCCTTCAGATGGGAAAGCAAGCCCCGACACATTTCCTCCCCCAGAGATGCAGAACGTTTCATGGACCCGCAGGGTGAGCCTGCTGAATCCGACAAAGCTACCCTTAACATGGAGGAGGGGAAGCGGGGGTCCCCAAACGCCTGGACTCGGGTCGAGCGATGCTGCAGATTGAGGGGTCCCCCCACTAAAAATAAGAAGAGCATCAATCTCTGAGGTAGGGGGCAGTCCTCCTTGACACTCGGTTTTGGTTTCCCGGCTCCCATCAGCCCCAAAGGCCATGGAGTACTATAGGCATTAGGTGGGACCTACCCCAATCAAAAACTTGCAACTTTCTTCAGGATCCCTAGCAGGCCTGCTGCAGAATAGTCATCAATAGTCATCACTTATAGCAACGTCCGGAGGAGCCTAATGGAATGGGGCTCCAATCTGCACCCTTGGGGCTCTGTGGTCTGGGGAAGCCCCTACTGCAATTGCTGATTGCTTGACTGGACGAATCAGAGGCCCGGTTGCCTCTCTTCGAGTTGGCGTGCTGGTCCGGCTGCCTGCCCCGTTGGCTGAAGGCTTGTCTGGAAGTTTTGTAATGTTTTTTGGGGGTGGGGGGAGGTGGGGGAGTGGAGGGGCTGGGTGGGGGGAGGAAGTTCGGTGAGGGGGGCACTACAGAGGAAAAGAACACAAGGCGAGTCTGATACACGTCCAAGGGAGAAAACAAATCTCACACTTATAGGGTCCGACGATGGGTTCCCAAGATAAATTACCCTAATGACCTGGAATGGGCAAGGCCTGAATGCCCAAGAAAGTGGAAATCACTGAAACACAGACTTGCACAACTCGGGTCTGATACTGTATGCCTCCAGGAAACTCACCTGCTAGCCCCAGACGAAAAGCGGATAAAATTCTGGCATTACCCGAAACGCTACTTTGCATCAGCAAACCAAAAGAAAAGAGGGGTTGCCATTCTACTCAGTCGCAGGTTGCCGCTATCCCAGGTCACAGTCAAGAGGAATCCGGAGGGCCGATACCTGCTCCTAAGGGGCCTTCTGGTAGAACTGCCCCTCACCCTGTTGGCGATCTACAGTCCGAATAAAGAACAAGGCGTTTCCTCTGCAAGCGTTTACCAGCCATTGCATCATTCACCAAAGGTCACCTGCTGATAGGGGACAATTTTAATCTCCCCCAGATCCAAACCTAGATAAAACTCTTCCGCCATCAAGGGATGACTTTGTCAAAGCTCTAGCCATGGCAGAATTCCTTAGGGAAACAAACATTATCAACATGTGGAGACTACGCAACCAGGGAGCGAGGGACTACTCATTTTTCTCTCATGTCCATGAAGGATACCCTGTGTGGAGGACATCCAAATTGGGCATATTGTCATCTCGGACCATGCTCCAGTCACCTCAAGCCTCCGGACGCAGGGGTTCCCGAACTCCCCCCAAAGACAATGGAAAATTCAGGATCAGATCCTATCTGACATAGCCATCAGTGCAGAGGTTGCGGAAGCACTCACAAATTACTTTAATGAGAACACTACTCGAGACACCCTTATGGCTACGTTGTGGGACGCAATGAAATGTGTCATTCGGGGGCTCATGATAGATGCTACATCAAGGCTCCGTTGGCTCAACCTGCTCCAACAGAACCGGCTGTAAAAGAAGGTGGCAGAACTGGAGAGCAGCCTCAAAAACCGTCCAGACAAGACCCTAGGATGAAAACTCAAAAGAGCGAAAGGGGCTTTGGAGATGCACCTGGCGGACAGGGCGGACAGGGATTTACAATATACCAAGCAATTCTATCACCTCAACAGCAACAAAGCAAATTGTCTTCTGGTGCACAAACTGAAGAAGCTGCAATTGAGAAATCATATCCAGTGTCTGGCCGACAGGGTCGGCATCCTACATCACAAAGAGGCCGAGAAACTCGAGCTAATGACACATCACCATGTGAAGATCATGGCTAGGCCTCGAACAGCTGGGCCGATCCTATCACAATTCCTGGCCTCTGTCCCGAAAGCACCACCCCACCCATCGCTGGGAGCCCTGGAGCACCTGATCTCCATAGAGGAGGTGGGGGACACAATCTGCGCACTGAAGAACACGACCCCGGGGCCAGAAGGGATATCCGTGCAATTTTACAAGACGTTTGCCCACATCCTAGCGCCACATCTGGCAACCTTATTTAACATGTTCCTATCGACTCACCACCACTTCTATGGAAGAGTCATTAATGGTCCTCATACCGAAGCCTGGGAAAGACCGCGCACAATGTGCATCAAACAGACCTATAGCGTTACTAAACAATGATGCCAAACTATTCGCTAAGATCCTTGCGAACAGACTTGCCCCAATTCTCCCGGATATAATCCATCCGGACCAAACAGGTTTCATTCCGGGCTGTAGCACCCAGGACAACATCCGAAGAACCATTAATATAATTGAGTCGGCAAATAGGATGGAGGCCGAGTTGGTCGTTCTCTCTCTAGATGTGCATAAAGCGTTCGACATGCTGGACTGGGGCTATATGAAAGAAACCTTACTCCACTACGGATTCGGCCCGAATTTTGCAAAATGGGCACTAGCTAGCTATCAGAACCCTTCAACAACCCTGAGGCTGAATGGGGCCAGGTCCTGCAAAATTAATATTACCAGAGGCACTCGCCAGGGTTGCCCTGTCTCTCCTCTCATTTTTGCACTCTCCATGGAGCCATTCGCTAGCAGGATTCGTCACAACCCGTCAATCCATGGTCTGGAGCTCAAGGGAGAATCCTACAAAACAGCTTTATATGCTGACGACGTGATACTAACGATAACCCGAGCAAAATAGTCCATGGAGGCCCTATGGTAGGAGCTGGAAGAATTTAGAGAAGCCTCCGGGTTCACAGTAAATATCTCAAAGTCCAAAGCAATGGGCATCAATGTGCCGGGAAAACACAAGGAGGAGTTGCAAGCTAAGTACCCGATCCCTTGGGCAAAGTCGCAAATGAACTATTTGGGGGTTCAGATTCCAAATAAAACTGAAAAAATATACAAAGAAAACTTTCCCCCGCTCCTCATAGAATTAAGGGATGACATAGGGCACTGGCAAAAGCAAGAAATGTCATGGTTCGGGCGCATCACAGCATTGAAGATGAACCTAACCCCGAGGCTACTCTACTTCAGTCTCTCTCTTCCAGTGACCATCCGGAAGAAGGCGATCCAAAAATTGCAAGGTGACATCGTGAACTATGTCTGGGAAGAAAAGAAATCAAGAATTCCAAAGCGTATCTTGCTCTGGGGATCCGCGATGGGTGGCTTAGGGGTCCCAGAGATAGCTAGGTACTCCCTCACAGCTCAGCTTTCCCCGGCCTTTAACTGGAAGTTAACCACCAACCGGCCTGCTGGCTGAAATTGGAAGAAGATTGGAGCAGAACTCTGATAGACGCGCTCCTGCACATGAAAGATCTCAACTCCTCCGGGGATGCAAATCCGTTGCCGGCAACCAAGAACACAGTGTCTAGCTGGAAAAAGGCAGAACGTCTATGGAAATGCAAGAGCGCTATAGGGCTTCTCTCCCCGTTATGGGATAACCCAGACTTCCCCCAGGCATGGCGCCAAACAACTTCACCAAATGGAAGCAGGGCGGGCTGAGGATTATGGCCGACTTCTTCGAGAATGGTGGACCACTGAATTTCGAGGACTGCAAAACCAAATTCCAAGTCCCAGAAACGGAGAGATTTCGATACGCACAGCTCAGACACTGGCTATCGAGCGTGTCTACCAAGAGGCATGGCAGCAGAGAACTAACAGCCCTAGAATGCACACTGACCTTGAGTCCCCCAAAACAAGCTATTGGACCGAACAGACCCAACCAAAAAGGAGCCCTACATGCTAAAGTGGGAAAAAGATATAGGCAGATCCATCGAACCTGAGGATTTGAGCCACATTTGGACCCTGGCGCACAAGAGTTCAAAATGTACAACTAACAAGGAAGGAGCATTCAAAGTGTGCTATAGATGGTACCGCACCCCAGAGCTTCTGAACAAATGTAACCCGTTCATCCCTTCAGCCTGCTGGAGAGGATGTCCTGAGCTCGGCTCATTGTTCCACCTCTTCTGGTCCTGCCCAAAGTCACCCAATTTCGGAAGAATGTCCTTGAACAAATTAAATTAAAACAGGTCTCACAATCCCATGGGATCCGGGAATAGTCATTCTGGGATCCACCGGGGAAGGCCAATTCCCACTATCTGGCCGCATGGCGGACTTGTACTATCATCTTCTGACAGCCGCAAAGATCTCAATCGCCAGACTCTGGAAAAACCCTGAAGGTCCAGCTACTCAAATGTGGTGGTCCAAATGCTGGGAAATAATTGTGACAGAAAAAATCACAGCTGTCAGATTCGGGTATGGACCGAAGTTCGATCAGACCTGGGCTCCCTTCCTGGACTACACTGAGCGTTACCCAGGGGTGGTGAGGCGACCGCCCACCCTTCGTTGGATGGGGAACCAAGTCTGAAAGGATGAACTGAAGTGTGCCAAGCATGGGGCAACACGGCTTGAGCAGGAAAGCTAACCTACAGGACATCTCCCGACTCGGGCCACAAACCCCACGGGACTCCACTGTGGCCAAAGACGGTCCCTGGTGGAATGGAGGCGCTTACCCTTGGACTTTACCAGCTGTGAAAGACTCAATCTCCTTGTTCTTCTTGTCGCCTTGCTGCTCTCCCTCTCCTAAAGTTCCCTTCTGTTAACTAAGTTATTTAGTTCTTATTCTGTTCTCCTTTTCTTTTGACTCCATGCAAGCTCTAATGACGTGTTGACGATGCCTTATTCACCTGCTTGTATGAAAAACGTAATAAAAATAAATTTGAAAAAAAAGAATACAATGATGAAACAGTTATATTGGTCTTGTGACAGCCCTACCCTGCAAGTGCACGAACCAGGTGATAAGTGCAAGGGGGATGGAGTAGAGGGAGAAGTGCAGAAGTGGGGTGCCCCCATGGGTGGGGGTGGGCAAGCACTGGTTGGGCCGAGGCGGCAAGTGCCAGGAGAAAAAGAGGGGAGGGGAGAAGGAGTGCAGTGGACAGGAGGACTAAATTGGGATAGTCAGGGAAAGTGAGCCCATGGGCAAGTGCTGGCAGCGGATGCCGGGGGGTACTGGTGGTGAATGCTCTGCACTTGTATGACTCTAAAGGGAACAGGACCCAGTCCAGCGGCAGATGGGGAGTTTAGCACGGGAGGGGGAGAGGGAAGGAAGAGGAGAAAAGAAAGGTCCTAAGAAGTTTCCATTATTTAAGAAGATTTGCTTCAAGTCTGAGGGCGGGAAGAGGCTGTTCCAGATGGAGGCGGCAGCCGAGGAGAGCGGTTTACCTCACACTCTCTGCTTGGAGAAATGTATGACCTGCAGAGAGCTGGCGCCAGAAGACTGAAGGACTCTGGCTGGGAGGTATCTGGGAGATAAAGCTGGATGTAGAGAGGTCCCATGCCCAGGAAAGCATTGTGGGTGGTGTAAAGTGTCTTGAATTTGATCCTTGCAGTCACCGGGAGCCAGTGGAGAGATTTTAGGGCTGGAGAGATGTGGTCCCTGGGCTTGAGGCCAAGGATAAGCCTAACAGTCCTATTCTGGATTAGTTGTGGGGGGCGAAGGGAGGAAAGAGGAAGGTTGAGGAAGAGGCTATTGCAGTAGCCAAGACAAGAGACAACCAGGGCCCTGAAGACATTAAGCTTCTAGGGGAAAGTGAGAAAAGGTAGAATGCCACTGAGGAGATGAAGATGAAAATTGGTCTTCTTGGCAAGGTCTGTGATGTGTGGGAAGAAGGAGAGAGAGGAGACAAAGATGATCCCAAGGTTCTTTGCCTCCCAAGTGGTGAGGGGGGGGCCCAAGGAGACGGGCCAGAGAGTGAGTGGGAAACCAGCAGCAGGCGTCCCAATGAAAAGGATCTCTTTCTTGCTGGCATTGAGACAAAGATCATTGGCAGAGCACCACCCCTGAATAGCAGCCAGGAGGTCAGGTATGAGAGAGGAAGAGGAGGAGGTAGGGGAAGGCAGCTGGGAAGAGAGCTGTGTGTCATCTGCGTAACACTGGAAATGAAAGCAGTAGGTGGAGAACAGGCAGGACAGAGGGGCCGGGTAGGTGTTGAAGAGCCATAGTGATAGGATAGAGCCCTGGGGGACGCTACAGGTGGAGAGTCGGGTGGAGGAGAGAAAAGGACCCATTTGTACTTGGGAGGGTCTGTTAGAGAGGACAGAGGTAAGCCACACCAGTGCCCTGTCTGTGATGCCTGGGGTATCACAGAGATGGTTTATGAGGATGGAGTGATTGACAGTGTCAAAAGCAGAGGATAGATCGAAGAGTATGAGAACAGAAGGAGTGTTAGAGTCCAGATTAGAGAGTAGGCCTTCTTGGGTATTCAGGAGAGCAGTTTGTTTCAATGCTTCTGGCTGCCTTCAGTTGTTGCATAACATCAGACCTTTTAATTCCTTGGCCAAATCTTTAACTACTTATACATCAGATGGCACAGACTTCAGCAGATCCCTTGATTTCTGAAACAAGCCTAAAGAATTAATATTTGATTTTATCTGAAGAGAGAAATAACGCCCTTTCAAGAATTCTAATGCTAATGGATTCACGGCCTGATTAAAAGAGGTGTTTTATAATGGTGAAATCCCTAGGAAAACACTCTGTGAATCAGGCCCTTAATATTTAAAACACAATAGAGTATGGATTAGTTTACATTTGTAGTTGCTGCTTTAACTCTTGTGAGCAGAAATCAGGCTTTGGGATGAATCTCAGAGCCCCTTGAGGGTGGTGATGTCACCTGGATTGATTGACGTCAATTGCACTTCCAGGACATCTGGGTCTCCTCTAGCCCTTTGAATTCATGTGACAAGATGCCCCAAGCTGAGATCCCCTTCTAGCTCAATTGGAAAATGTTCATTGATTCAGTGGATCAATCCTTTGCATATGTCATAGAGGTTTTCCTCAGCCAAATTGTCTGTGTTAGCAAGAACATGATCCAGTTTTTTTCTCTCCCATAGTGTCCTGACTTTTCATACTGGGCAATCTCCACCACCTTAGCATCTTAGTACAATACAATTGGAAGGGTCCCACCATCTTGACAAGATACCACGAGTGTCACTATATATAAAAACGGGGGTAGAGACTCGCCTGGCAATTATCACCCAATTTCTCTTCCAGATAGCTCAGGAAAAATAATTGGAAAGCTTATTCTAAGTTTTTTGCAGGAGTGGGCGGATAACCAAATAATGTCTTACGTTCAAGCGAGGTTTCAGAAAACTAAGGAGACCACTGAGCAATGCTTCTTTCTTTTTCTCTTAAATCCAGACATCTGCAGCATTACTAAAAGTGAAGTTATACGCAGTATTTCTGGACTTAAGAATTGCATTTGACAGCCTTTCAAGAAAAATTCTCTGGTAAATTCTACATGCAAGAAAAGCCCCAGCACATTTGATTACATTAGTGCAATAACTTCATTCAGACAATCATGCAGGGGCTCGTTTGGTCTTGGTGGTGAATTGAAGAGGGGTGCTTGGACTGCCCTAAGATGGGCAAGGTGACATATCCAACCCTCTTTTATGCTGATGATGCAGTGATCCTCCCAACCTCTCCCCAAGGCCTTACAACCTCCTTGGATGTCTTCCTACGAAAAAGTAATGAATTAGGGTTAGTTGTAAACAGGGAAAAAAGACAAAGCTGATGGTTTTTTGCCCTAAACAAAGTAGACCCCACCTGCTTATTCGATTACCTGTGGCTACGTTTCCAGGAAAAGGGCGAATGGTCAGCCGAGATAGAAAAATCCAACATTAATCTTCGTAAATATAGCGGGGCCACTAAATCCTTTTAAAATGGGCTTGGGAGTGGTGCCCTATCCCCGGCTTTGACTCTGTATAACAAGCATGCAATGCCAGACTTATCTGGGGTTTGGGGGACAACAGGTCCATGGAATGCATGGAACGAAAAATGCTAAAAAACCTTTTATTACTCCCCTCGGTGCTCCCTCAGCACCTATCTGGAAATAAATGTTATCCCAGTGGGGATTATATTTCTCTGAAACCTATACTCCACTGGGGAAGATTGTGGTGCACAGGTGGATGGGCAAAACACAGGGAGGCCCTGGACCACTTTTATGACTTTTTAGTCAAAATAAAGTATTGATTGATTGACAATACAATTTTAATTGGAATGTTTCGGTGACTGGTTGTATTCTCTGGTGCATACCCCAATAATACCCTCCTCTATCTTACATTAGTCCACGAACTTGGAGTATCGAAAGAGGAAATGTTAGGCTCAAATATGGGCCCAAGCTTCGAGTGAACAGTTGAGCTGAATGAATATATTTATTTTCAATAGAATACTTTATGTGAGAGCGGGAGAAATGACATAGGCTCTTTTTGCGCAGATACTGTGCATTTCATACTGCACTTGTCGTGTTTGTTGCCTGAAGCAGAGCCATTGTATTAACATATATGATTGATGCAACAAGATTACATTCCAGAATATAATTTTGATATCTATCTGAACCAGCTTTTCATGCCCATTAAGAATCTCTACCAATCACTTGGTAAAATAAATGTTTAAACTGGTTGAGGAAATTAGCAAACTAATTGGCATTACAAATGTAGCATTCTTAACATGGGGCTCACACGTTAATTTCTTTAACATTTCTGAACCCTTAAAATGAAACCAATGGGTCTTCATTTACAATACAGCTCGTTTTGCTAAAGAATAGGGTCTTCAGGAGTGTTTGACTTAACTTGACAAGAGGCTGGATCAATGCTTTAGTCTGTCCATTATTTGATTAAAGATGCTCCATGTGCCAATAGTTTCATGGGACTTAACCATTTCAATGTGAAAGGGTAATGGGTTTTCTGGCCACTAATCTCACTGGCCACTTATCTGACAGTGGAATCAACATTTTTCAAAGTAATGGTTTTATTCAAGTTAACATTTCAAATCGCATACTTGGATTCATTTTGGCAATACTATCATTTTTCCCATCTGGAAGCAAAACACATTGGGCCTCATTCCAAGTATGGCAGTCTGTAAATAAGGGTGCCAGTAGCAATGTTCCAGACCGCCATACTACAAGGATGCCGGTAGAGGTCACGGATCCCCGGCAGGCCTGACCTGCTGGGTTTTCAGGCCCATACCAGCATGGTTGTCACGGAAGCACCAGCACCGTTAGCAACAGTGCCGGTGCTTCTGTGTCCCCATGGAAATGGGGAGTAACCAATACCGCCGCCACTTGTGATATCCTGGTGGCACCGGGATATCAGGCAGTGGTAAAGCTAATATGGCGTTACTGTCAACCTCTTAAAGAAACTGAGCTGTGGCATTTGTCTCTCAGGCTTCTTTATAATCAACACATTAGTAGGTGTCCAGTAATTCTTTTGTGTTCATTTCATTGCAGGTCACCAGTTACCATTTCAATAAATGAAATTAGCCAGTGTGTTTCTCCAGAAACAATGAAAATTATCATTAGATGTAGGGCCTCATTATGACCCTGGCGCAACAGTTTAACGGGTGCCGCAAAAGGAGGCGGACCCGTTAAACCCGTTCCACCCCATTACGAGGTCCCCTAGCGGGACCCTGTAAGCACGCCTGGTAAAACCAGGTGTGCTTACCGGGTCCCGCGAGGGGAAGAGGGAGCAAACAACGGGCCACTCGTAATCGGCCCGTTGTTTGATCCCTCTCCCATTCCCATTCAGCCCTATGGGGGCTGAAATGGGAATGGGGAAGGTCCGGTTGCGGGTCCTTGGAGGGAGGAATTACCGGGCCCTCCGAACTTGGAATGGCCCGGTAATTCCTCATTCTGGGAACCCGGACGCGATTTCAGCGGCAGCCATGCTGTCAATAGCGGCATGGCTACCGCCGAGGTCGTAATGAGGCCCATAGTCTTTTGGCAAATTGAATCAGCAACATTTGCATCCGATGTGTGATTTATTTAACATATGCACAATTCTTATTTGGTCTGGTGTGATTAAGGATGAGTCTTATGGTTTTAAAAGCAGTGCTTTATGTTTAATTTCCATAGTAATAGAGCACTGGAACCCAGATGTCATAGTTCCTTATCGTGCACTTTTAATGGTGTAAAACGTGGAAATATATCTGAAAGATGTATTTATTTAAGCAAAAATCTATACAAAATACTGGCATATAGGTATAAACTCAACCCGGACAAAACAGAAATCATGATCACGCCCAGCGACTCGTCGAACCAACACCACATTGCATGGCCTACTGAAATGGGAAATCAACCGGAACCTTCCAAAGTGGTTAAAAACAATTCATGCGGACCACAAACCAAAGCACTAGTAAAGAAGTGCTTCTTCCACCTACCAGCTATAAAGCAGATACTGCCTTTCTTCATCTTCCCACATAGAAAACTCACTGTGGTCTCCCGCGTCATGCCAGGAATAAACTGCGGCAACAGCGTCTATCTAGGAATGCCAGACTACCTTACCAAAAAACTACAACAAATACAGAACACAGTAAGACTACTCCTCCAACTCACTAAAAGAGAACACATCACACCAGCGCTGAGAACCCTACATTGGCTACCAGTCAAAAAAAAGAATCTTCTTCAAAACACGTTGCCCCTGAGCTATACTACCCGTCTACAATGCTCCTGTGTGCTGCAGGTGAGCTCAGGATTGTGTTCTTGTGACCCTCCAAAGCTAATTCTAAGTGTTCATCATGTTAACAGATTAATTTAAAAGATGGCATTCATTATGTTAACCCAGAAGCCACCTCACATGGATTAGGCATGCCTTTGCTCACACACTCCTTGCAATTAGTTGTGTTTGCTTCAGATGACTAATCTTATGATAACAGCTGATGGCATGTTTTATATATTGTTTCTGTCACTGCGACCATATTTTATCACAACCTTGCAATTCCTCATGGTGAATAGGTTCCTTTGTCGAACAAGGGAGTCATTCGGTAGCTGTGGGACACACTACTTCATTCAGGCCACCTCTTAACACATTGTGCATTGTTATACTCCAGATTCTATGCTGATTGTGACTTTATTTTACTGTCACGGAGCATGTTGAACCACCCAGGCAGCATTTCCAGAAAGTTTAAATCTCCTTAAAGAAGCCTGTCTTAAACCAGCAAGAGAGCAAGCCGACACGAAGTCTTAAATTGACCTGTATTAATTTTATCATTTGTTCAGAATTATTTTCTTTACAAATTGTTGGGTGTTCGTACACTCACAGAGGTTAATGCATAAAAATATTATTTTGAATATAAATGACAAAAGGTGCATCTAATATTCATTTTTGTTGCAGCACTATTATATATTTGGTTTGTTGGCTTAATTATTTTTACGTTTGTTGTATTTTTAAAATTACACTTTTGTTTAGAATTTGCGATGCTAGCTCTAGTGTGCACATGTGGTGGTTTATTTATCTATGTTTGTAAATATTATTTCCATTGTTGTTTCTCATAAGGTGTAAAATATGTTTTGTTATTTGTTGAGCTATGACATTTTCTGACGTGTGTTGCTGGCAGGATTTTGAGTTTCTCTTTTTCCGCAATGTATGGTGTTGTTTTCATCGTTGTCCCCGATTTGTAAATTCCCTTTGCATTAATATACTATGGGTATCATCACCATGAACATGTCTTCTTTCACGAGCACAATACTCTCCTATATTGTGTGCAAAAGCATCAATCATGAAGCTACGCTGGACAATGCTCTTGTGTACTATTGTCCGGTACCTGGCAGCTGTTATAATATTTTTCTTGCGTTACCCTCCAAAAACCATTGTAGTTGTATGACTTTTTACTCCATTTTTTTACAAAATTTGTGCTGTAAAATGCACTATTTGACCAATTTCAACTAGTTATTTTAAAAGATTTTTCGGTGGGAGAATCCCTTGCTATGCTTGGTCGCTCACACACATTCACAGGAAATATTGAAACCCCTCCAATGAAATTCACCAGCTGCCAATGTGAACAGGTCTAAAAAGGGAATGGATTTATTTTTCATTTTCACCTGCTTTTCAAACAGTCTTCCAATTTACAGGTTGGGCAGTATGCCCGCTTCATGTTATTGCTTTTTACCATGTATGTGCCCACGGGGCAAATAAGGGCTCCGAATATGAACCCGCCATTTTGGCCCATGAACCCCTGTAGCCTGATTTATTTTTTATCAGCAATGTTGTGAGAATGGGTATAATTAAAAAAAAAAGCAGTGTGGTCCTTTTATGACCTCCCGTTTTCCCGCTCCCAACGTTCCAAAACTAAACAGTGAAAAGAGGAATAGATATCATGGTTTTGTTAAAAATACACCGATGTTTCTGGAAACTAAATCACCTCAGAATTGCTGGCCTTCCAACCTGAAATGAAAGTGCGCCCCCCCCCCCCCCCGCAGAGAAGAGTGCTGGGAAAGAGAGTTGCTGTGATCATGCAAACAAGCAGATGGAAGCTTTCATTTTCCTGGTCTGTTTGCCAATTAGATTCGATCACGCACAATGCACCTTAAAACTGCAGGGTACAGTTATGGCGCACAGGAGTATTTGAGTCTGTACAGAAGGTTCGTGCTATGGTGGAGCCGCACAATTATCGTTCTCTAATACATGCTCGAAACTATTTCAAGACTGTTAAGACAGACCCTCAACCCATGCAAAATGATCTCAACTTAAAAAAGCAACCGCTCTCGAGTGGTTCTCTTATTGCAAGAATAAGCACAGTTCTCAATTGGCAGAAAGCACTGGGGCATTAAAAGGGTGGTTGATGACCACAACGTGTTCACTGCCCATAAAACCTATGTTTACGGATTTCTCTATCATGCCTGTCCATTGGCGAGTTTGGCATCCAATATGATGGCAATTCATTCTGGAATGTTCTTAGAAGGTACGTTGGAAAACTAAATTGTTGTAGTGCAATCAGTGGAGAACTGTACAGGAGATGCTAGCACTCCAAAGCTAATCGAGACCTGGAGCTACAGTTTCACAGGAAATGTAAATTCGGCTCTGTTGGGCAAGTGGCCAGTTTGGCTACCCTCCAGCCCCCAAGATGCAAGAATGACACAACCCTGTATGAAATGTGTTCCGAATTTCACATTTTTTGAACATTCTACGATTGGATAGCCCCTGCCAGAGGTAAGATTTTGTAATGGCGCCCGAAACATCCAGGTATTTGTTTAATTGACCGCTTTGAAAAAGGCAGCTGTGTGGTATAATTTACCACTTCTTTCTGACTGTCCAACAACCCTGTTAATGGATACTAACCACACTTTATGAAATTGACTGGATGCTTATGTATAGCAGAAGAGACTAAAAGGTCATCAAATGAGGGCTGCAGATTTGACATTAGCCTGCCATAAACATGACACGAAAAACCCCTTTAGCAACAATCTGGACCTGAAAAACTCCCCGTACAAATCTCCCAAAATGTAATGCAAAATTGAAATGACAGGGATCGGCTTAGCTCGCCATCAAGCACTCTGTGCTTTCTCTAGGACTTGATTTATTCACCATTCACATCTCAAAACCATCATTTTTGTGGCAAAATGCCCGATGTGGATAAACACCTCTAATTGTTATCGACATTTTTCGTTATTCACACGTTTCCATTTAGGTCAATCTCCTGGTTTGGAGACTCTGAGCACAGTGCAAGAATATTGATGGGAAATGTTTGCACTGGGCTTATGTTGGCTTTTTAGGCATCAACTCAAGGAAGGCTGTCCAACCCTAAGGACAGAGAAAATGTCACTTCTGTACCCAACCCACAGTTCAGAGGAATGGTCCCTAATGGGGAAGAGATTTTTGAGGTCTCAGCAGACTGTCCCTTGCTCTACAATCTAAGAATCCCCTTTCACTACACTAGGCACAAACATTATCTGCTCTTGCTTGGGCTCTCCCCAACCTGACCCAATACTCAAAAGCCAGATCTGAGCCTGAGGATGACGGGTAAACCTTGCATCAATGACTATTGCCAACTGCAGCAGTCTCTTCTTTGCACCCCTCTTGCTTTGGCTTCCCAGCTGACAATCAATTGATTTAGAATCACGAGCTGGGGCTCTGCCCTGCACAGTTGTGCCAACATTGCTGCTTCTGATGGTCGCTGAACAACCCATGAAGCAATCATGACTGGAAACTTCCAACCGCATCCTGCAAAACTGCTTTTTTGGTCCCAGGGAATTCCTGTCCTCATCCTCCAGTGCTGTTGGTGGGTCTTTTGTGGGTTTCTTTCTAATCCCTGGACTCCTTCTTCAGTTTCAAGTGACTCTTGAGGCCTTCCCACCTATGGAATGCCAGAAACTGGTCCTTGGGGCATTCTCACACAAAGATCACTCTTTCCTTTAAAGACTGCCCCTACGCACACTGCTTGTCACTCTTGGTCTCTCTTGAACTTGCCGTCCAAGGAAAAGAAAAACATTTTACTTACCTAATACTGCTGCTTCTTTGTTAGGAAGGAAACGTTATTGACTCTGACCGAACCTTATTTAAAATTGATACTTACTGATACATTGTGACCTTGTTGGTTTCCACCAAAGGCCATCAAAGTCCCATTTGCAAGTATTGCCTTTGAAACACAAGTATTTTACCATGTCTATCCAATTCCAACGTACTGAAAACATTCTGAAGCAGTGCAAGGTTCCATTATGCTCAGTTAACTTGGCAGTTCTGGGCTGCAATATGCCCTTTTAGGATTTCAGTCTCATGATCGATTTTTCCCAATTAGTTCTGTAAGACCAGATGATCATATGCTCAGTTACAACAACAGTGCAACATTACATTATGCCGAGCATATAAAGCTGAATGGCGGTGTGTGGGGGGAGGCGGAGTGGGTGTATTTGTGTGTGTGTGTGTGTGTGAGGGATAGAGAGAAAGAAATGCTGGGCAGTATATATGCAGTGCTGTCGACCGACTGCCTCATTACGAGTTTGATGGTAATTTGGCAGTAAATCGGCTAATTAATGCCAAAATCATTTACCGTTAGCTCCACTAGGTCCTGTTGGATTACCACATGATTACAAGTGGTGGTAGGGCAGTGTAATTCCCTATTTCTGGAGTCCATAGTACTCCATGAGGATTTTGGCAGCTATACTGTGAGCTGTAATTCTGCTGTGGTAAATCTGCCAATTTTTGAAGGAAAAGTAGAGGATTCCCCTCCAGCTTTTTGCATTGTACTGCTGAACGCGTAATGAATCCCATTAAGAGAGAGAGCGAGAGAGAGAGAGAGAGAGAGTGTGTGTGTGTGTGTGTGTGTGTGGCGTGTGTGTGTGTGTGTGCGTGTGCGCGCGCACGCACGCGCGCTAGGGGTGGTGTATCTATGCAGAGCTGTTGATGGTGTATGAAATTGTAAGGATGTGTTCAGTGGTTATGCAATGCTAAGGATGTATGGATGGTATGTGTGTATGCGTGTGTTAGTATAGAGCTGAGCTTAGAGCTGTGTGTGCGCGTGTGTTTGTAGGTGTATACAGCTGAGTTTAGAGCTGTGTTTGTACGTGTGTGTTTGTATGTGTATAGAGCTGAGCTTAGAACTGTGTGTTTGTGTGTGTGTGTGTGTGTGTGGTTGTTTGGGAGGACGCTACCTCTGCACTTCATGTTAGCATAACTGATATAACTGATAATGATCTCCACAAAACAAACAATAAATTGTGTTATTTGTCGGTTGTTTCACATCAGAGAAGCTCTGTTGGTTTAGACTCGGAAAATCTCCATTTCAAGAAGGCCTTTTGAATTTGTTATAACCAAAAACCCCTGCAGGGTACGTGTATCCCACACCTCAAATCAATTTCTCCCTTCATCTAGATTAGTGTCACCAGGCAATTAAAAATGCCTGTATTCACAGAGTTAAGTAAATGACCCTGTTTAGTGCAAGAACTTCGTGGTCACTCGGTTCCAAATTTCCATAAAATGGCTTCCACATGCACCAGGCCTGGCCCTAGTATTCCAAAAATGCAGCTCCCATGATAATGGGTCAAAAACCTCATTGAACAATTAAGCTGTGAAAATCATTTGGTTAAAACCCATCACCCCATATGTACATATTATTTTGTTTTAACATAACTAATTACAAAGAGTTTTGTAGGTGTACTATTTATCAACGTCCATTTAATTAAACCGGTTTGAACTAATTAGCTTCAAAATACTATACAACATGAGTAATAATTGAAGACTAGGGGCCTCATTACAAGGATGGCGGAGAACCATGGCGCTATTAGCACCATGGTTCATGCCGGTAAAATACCGGCACCGCCTTGGCGGAAAGGGGAATTACCGCCCCATTCCAAGTTTGGCGGGGCGGTAATTCCCCCTTCCACCATTGCCTTCCCCATTCACATTTTTGGCCCATAGGGCTCAATGGGAATGTGGAAGGCGCTAATTACGGTACCGCAAATCGCGGTACCGTAATTAGCTCCCTGGGTCCCTTTGCGGGTTGGTTTTTAACGCCTGCAAAAAGCAGGCGTTAAATCCCCCAACCCGCAAAGGGACCTCGTAGTAAGGCGGTAAGGATTTACCGGTACCGGTATTTTACCGGTACCGGTAAATCCTTGCCGCCATCCGTGTAATGAGGCCCTAGGATTTCATTAAGGGTTTGCCGTTTTCAAAAACAAGTTCTGGTAATGGAATTGCCAGCACTTTTACCGCACTGCCAAGTTAAGGTTTTCAAAATTAAACTTATCAAAAACTGTTTTTGTGAGGAGGAAACCTGCTCCACACGAAAAAATGATCGCTTACGCAACCCCCTGGAGATCTATGGGTCCAAAATACAGAATAACTGAAGGGTCCACATCCCTTTGAACCATTAGGACCCATCCGATTACCGCATGTTTGCCATATGCAGTAACGATATTTGAGTTTGGCGGTAATTCCAAAGGACTGTTATTGCGACCCCAAGTAGAAAATGTTAGATGCATAGTATTATTTCGGATGTATTTCTAATGTAGTTCATACATTCCCTGAGTTGTAACACGACAGAAAGAAGAGATATGTGTCAATCCCAGCGCACAATAACAAAACAATGGGCCTCATTACGAGTGGTAAATCTGATAAAATACCGCCAAAGGGATTACTGCTACTGTCACTGGTTCCTGTGGATTTACCGCAGGATTACAAGTGATGGTAGGGTAGTGTAAATCCCCATTTTAGGAGTCCATAGGACCACTTCAGGATTCTGGCAGAATTATCTTCGGCTGTAATTCTATGGGTGGTAATTCTGCTGATATTGCCGTTTTTTGGTGGTAAGGTGGCAGATTTACCTACAGCTTTTTGCTGAAGGTTTATCATCAACCTTAACACCAACCCTATAGTATGGCAGTCCAGTAATTCAACGGTAATGGAATTACTGCTGCATTACCGACTTATTTACCACACCGCCGTACTCGTAATGAGCTCCAATGTGAACACATGTTAATCGATACAGAATTGGCTTTCAGCAACCATCAACATCTGGACATTAGGTCCCAGAACATAGGCAGGCGATCGCCACGAGACGCTAAGATCCGCCGTGACCAAAACTTGCTGCTACGCTGCGCAACATCAATCACTAAACATAAGGCTTCTGCTCCAAGAGGTAACAGCTAACAGTGGGGGGTCCTCAGAGGACCTCAAGCCCAGTCAATGCATGATTCCACTCCAGTCTTTGCGGGATATAATGCGTTACTTTCACACCTCCTGAGCAAAGGGCCTCTGGCAGGCGTTATTCATGTTCCCACGCGTGGTGACTGATGGACAATAGGGGGGGGTCCTAAAGTAATCCTGATATAATAGAACGCACTGCCTTTTCAGAAACATGCCCTCCCTCTGCCCCACACCCCCTCCAATCTCTCATGTACGGACAGCTGGCCTCGCGTGTATAGCTTTTGAAACCACCTCACAGGCCAAACTGGCTGCAAAGTTAATTGGGACCGAGGACAAAGCAAGCCAGTGTGGCCTGCACTAGCACTGACCCACAAACTGTAAGATTATTTTTTAAGAACACCCTGAACTACGGCAGATCACAGGCCCATTGTTGGTGTCGGGTCTAACACTATGCATGGAGAGTGGTGTAACTTCTGAGAGAATTCCAAATGCGCAGACTGTACCTTGCGATATCGTGTAATTAGGAATTTGTTATATAATTACGCATCTGGTAAAACTGCTGGGAATACATCAGTTTAAAACTAAAGTGGGGGATGTATAACCAGTTAAGTGAAAAGCTATAATAGAGAGCCTTCATTAGTTCATGAGAAAATCTGAAGTAAATATTTCTCTCTAGGTTTGTTTTCCACCAAAGTAAAGGGAAAACTCATGCAAATAGTCTTAAACTGTCTGCACAGGTTTTCAACTCACTTTGCTGGGAGAACAAAACCTGTAAATAATGTTTTTCTCCATATTTTCTCAGCAAATTAAAGGAACAATATCCACTTAGTTTGCTTATGAAGTAACCAGGAACAGCCACTTTGCTGATTTTTTTTACTGCAAACATACTGAGCCTCATTATGAGTTTGTTGGTAACCTGCGGGTGCTACCGGCGGTTTGCCACCAAACTCGCAACACTGTTCCACCGCCTGATAACCCGGTACCAAGTTCCGGCTGCCCGGAATATCAGATGGTGGAAAGTGTACGTTCCAGTTCCCGTCGAATGGGGACACGTAAACAAAGGCACCATTGCTAACGGTGCCGGTGCTTCCGTGAAAACTATGCCTGCACGGTCCGGTGCACCCGGCAGGATAAATGTGCCAGGAGCAACAGCCCCCGCAGCCATAGTTGTAGTATGGTGGTCCGGAAAGGGTGCTGGTACGTTGCTACCGGCACCTTATTTCCAGACCATCAGACGTAGAATGAGGCCCACTGATTCTGTCTTTTATTAATTTGCCAACATTTCAGCAAATTCATAAAATTGGAGGAATTAGACCCACAATTCATGGAATTAGCTAAACCAAAATTGTTCATTTACGCATAGCATAGTTATTTGTCTCTATGCGTACATCCACAATCTGTACTTGTGACTCTCAAAAAAGCCCTGGATCAGGAAACCACTCACCTGTTATCATGGGAGACTGAACAGGGTGCCTTTGATGGTTTTAGAAAAGTATCACATTGTAGAAGGTGCTAGCTTGTAAGAGAATGTCAGACAAAGTTGTTTTCAGAACTGAGAAGAAAATGTCCCATGTAGTGACACATTTGATAATAATGGAGGCTCTGGAGAGAAACATATCATCGGGTTCTGTCAGAGGTGGACTGGGAACCAAAAGAGGCCCTTTCAAAGTGGCCCCATTTTACAAATTTTCAGCAACCCCAACCCTTTTCCAATGGGAACATTTAAATCACAAAAGCAGCTCAGGGTGCAAAGGTCTCCCACGAAATCTCTAGAATTCCCTATAGGCAAGTCCACAAGAGAGTTTGTAACTAACCTTTTGGAAGATGAGCAGGAATTTGTGGTTCTAAGTACTGTGAATTTAACATGGACTCACTTGAGTCATTTGAACATACTGAGCATTGTGCATCGAGGGCCTATTTTGCATGTTTCTTTAAATCACATTGGTTGTTCAATGTGTCCACTTCCCTCTAAACTAGTGTATTTTTCTTGTGCGTAGCGTTGGTCCTCTTAATAGGATCTAACCAAAATACAAGACATCATTCTATTAAATATACTGTTGTCTTGAGGTAATTGATGCATATTGCATCTCAAAGCAAAAGTATGAAACCATGAAAAACATGTATTTACTATGCACACAGTTCATACAATCTTTGTCTATACACGGGCAGCTATTTTTATTCCGTTGCCTAGGGTCCTCCACTCAGTCTACTGAACCTATATTTAGGGCTAGCCAGAGCAACCCGATCCAGTGGGGCAAAACCCCTCTAATTGTGCCATCTACGTGGCCAGAATATGTCTCCATCATCTCAAGCATCATAGACACATTTTCTGTAGTGCCTACATTTCTCACGTGGCATCACCTATGAGAAAATTATAGGCATGGCTACATTGCCTGAAGCCAAATAAGCACAGCACCAGTATCAGTACTTGGAAACATTCCTTGAAATCAGACTAGTTTGGGCATACAAATAATACATGCATATTAGTTTCTTTCAACCAACATGAAGTCACAGCAGCAAGTCGCATCCCATTAAAATTCAGCACCCAACATGTCTATGTTGTGTGCCAATGTTAGCTACTGAAAGAGCACCTTTGTTATGCTCATGTGTGCATCTGGAGAGAACATTATATTCAAATATGGAGCGTGACTCTCAGTTCATTTATAAGTTAAAAACACAATGCCCATTAATTTCTTATATTCTCTCCTGCTTCCTGCTTGCTTCAAATAATGTTAATATAAAGATGATAAACTAAACAGAAAGTGTAATAGACAAAACAGCTTTTGCAAGTAAAGAAGCTATGAAGCTGTGTACTAGAATGGGGACAACCTAGTGTTGATAATGTGTTTGTACAAGACTGTTTGATCATTTGGCTGTATTAAAATCCACAATAATAAAGGGTTTAACTTGATAAGGCAGTCAGTGTGAGTTGTTAAAAACTCCCTATGTCAGCTACCTATGGCCACACCCTGCCTCATTCCCAATATTAGAGAAACATATTATTTTCAGCGTTGCATTTTGTTTTCAGGTAGTACTGCTGTATCCTCACAGTCCACTGGCATAGGTTGATAGTAGGATTAATGTAACTTTATATGGTGTGAGAACTGCTTTATGGAGGAAAACCCCAAACTTTGCACGCAGAAGCATAGAAACATAGAATCCATGATTCCAGCTGAGACCTCTTGGGAAACAAACTCCTGGGTAATCAGACTGGTGACAGATACTGACAACTTGCCATTTACTTAACACGTAGTCTTGCAAGTTGCAGTATAATTTACAATTATTACCATTAGGTAACATTTGATGTTTGATCCCCGATAGATACAATTCTGCCATGTCGTAACAACCACCCTATACCATAGAGATTCCTTGTCATTATAGTGTAAAAGAGGACCCTCTGCATCCCCTCATCAGCCTGGACATTTGTGGACTCTGGCACTGGAACAAGGCCAAAGGAAGACAGACGCTTGGATGCAAGTTCACAGTCATCTTTAATATCACTGGACGCACACAGAGCTCCTACAATTAGCATGTCTTTTATAGGCTTTTGAGACTGATGTAATACTTCATACAATTTCAGAATACATATCTGATTGGTCCCTTTAGCCAAAAATAAACCCCTTCTTGTCTTTGATTGGTTGGCTTATCTGTCACCCACCAAGCCCATATTAGCTCACATTGGCAAGCATGGGTTGACTGACACATAAACTGATAAGCTTGCCTCAAACTCAGCTGAACATAATTAATCATCCTTTAATGGCTGCCAAGAACCAGCTCTTATCTACTTCTTGAGACCCTGCCAAATTTACTTGGCAGCACACACTGTGGGAAACCTCATGAGCTCATCTTATTTGTTGCTAGTTAAGCAGCTGTTCTGCCTAATTGGTAGCCTTCTCCTGCATGCCTTTATCTGATTTACTATACCTCATTGTCTACTTTCCCTACAAAATTTCTAAATATACCTATCCCAAACATGCTTATCTACAGTGAACTGCTGCCAAAGAAAATTCATCATCTGCATGAGTAAGGACTTTTGACACCTGCTCGTGAAGCCATTTTATATTTGGCATACATTTTAGAAATATATAAGTCTTGTTTCAGCCTCGCTACTCGGCCATGCTACCAAACGGTAGACCAATTTACTTTTGAGCATAACTCATTTTCTATCCAGTTTTCAGATTATATTTTTAGATATTCATGATGTGTATGTTATACCTGAGACACCATTCACTTCCTCAGTCATTCTGGCCCCAAAAATATATAGTGCCCTATATTTATTGTTTATCTTCTAAAGCACTATAAATCTGATTTTTGAAATACTGAACCACTGATCGCCCACAGTGCCATCCACCCCCAACTTGGGGGGCGTCTAGCACCTCCTCTACACTAGGGGGGTACAATACCCCAATTGGATGGAAATGACTGTCTATCAATTCCACTCTTTCCTGGGGTGTTTTCATTTGCAGGGGGACCAGAATGGACAGATACCCAGTGGCACTTCATTGTGGTGGGGGTCCTGTAAGATGAACCATTAGACAATACCGATACCTTCAGGTAAATACAAGTATAAATGTGAATATAACTGTAATAGATAAGACAACAAAGACATATAAACTCGATCAAATATGTAGTGCACAGTTCCAGAGCTTTTGCTAACACCTTATATGTTTCTTCATATGTCAAGACTCAAACAATGGGGGTACTTTACTGGGTACCCTGTTTCATGATTTCTTGGACTATGTCAGCTCAGATCTGAAGACCTCTCCTGTGGGTCAAACACTTCCAATCAATAAAGTGGTGCTGAAATTCTCAAATAACGAATCTGCTAAAGTGTTAATGGTTACTGCCCCTATGGGTGTTTGGAGGATGCTAGCCCACAGGGCTTGGGAGGACCACCTGATACTGTAAGGAGACTGGGGATCTACTGGGGAGGCTAACTTCATATAAAACACATACTTACTTTAGTCTCAGTTGTTCTATTGAGGGCACATGTTCAACAACCTACAAATAAATTGCAGACAAAAAGCATGCATTCATTTTCCAGGATCTGCAGTGGTTGAATCAGCTATTCGTGTTGTCTGACGCTTCACAAAATGCACACATTGTGATTGTTTTACACTTATTATTTATATACAGACATCACAAAGTAATGCAGTTTGTTGTTAGGTGACCATGGATACATCAGGATCGCTGCTACTATTGGAAGGAACAATATTTGTATCACAATGCGTTCTGTGCACAGCCTGAACTACAATGGCAAACACATCTATGGCATACACTGATGTAGCCATCTTGGATAATGACAACTATGCTGGTAAATTTTCAATAGTAGCGAATGGACTTTTTTGACTGCTTTGCATTCTCATTATGCCTCATCAGCCTTGGCCATACTCATTTGGTCATTTGTAATTAATAGCACATTTCTGCTTGATTTGCTTTTGTAGTCTATTTCCTTTTGTTTGCTCATTATTATTGTTAACCTGGTGCCCTTAAAATGTTAAGAGAACCTCACATGAAAATATTGGAACATGCACATGCTGTTGTAGGGAAGACATCAGTGATGTATACAGCTTTGTAAACTACATTACACTTCGGAAACTGTGAGTTTAAACATGTGGAAAATGTGCACTAGAGTTCAGGTGATCCCTTATTTCGTAGGGCTGCTGGAACACCTGGAGACCATCCAAATGGCAAAGTAACATAACACAGCATAACAAAACATGACATAACTGTTTGTGGCCGGCTTGATAGAGAGTATGACCACACTGCTTAAATTAAACTCTAGTTCAATATTATCTTGATTGCAACAGTAATGATCAGAAAGAAATGGGAAGTCTGATGCGGTATTGCTAGCTGGCCATATGACCGCTTTATGACTGGCTATACGACTGGCTATATGACCAGCTTTCTGACTGACTATATGAATCTTGGGACTCCATGGTGATTGGTCAAATGAAACATCCAAATAGAAATGTCAGCAGAAAGGATTCAGAGAAGACAGATTTCTGGAAGCCACAACGATAAAAGAATGTGACAAACATAGGTCTGATCCTTACATAGTGAGGTGCTGATGAGGTGAAGAGCATCTCCAGTAAATCCACATATGCAACCTTCACTCTCTGTGCCTTGACAAACACTGCACCTCGGCAGCACCATCCAGAGGAGGCCAAACAAGGCAGAAACGCACATATGGGGGATCCTGGTGGTACTCTTGTTCAGAGGAGAATTGCCTAGCATTTTGGTGCAGGACCAGACTATTATGCAAATGGTGGTTTTTCTTTGATATGGCCAGAGAGCTGAGACTCTTCTGACTAGAGACCAGACCATAGAACAGGCTCTTTGGTCTTTAGTGGTTTCAGTCTGGGGCTGTAATTAGGGCTGCGTGATATATCAGAGTTTCGGAGAAATATTGATATATTTTCAAAATCTATATAGGATGAGAAAATATCGTTAACACAGAGATATATACAAATTATTAAATAATAAATATACTACACTTCTGTATTTATATTTTCTATTTACACAGCTGTGTGTATTCTCAAACAGGAAGCAGAACCCTGTATTTGCACTTTATTGTCTCAAAGGTAAAGGTGTTTGTGACAGCTCACATGTAGTTGGCGGCTTACAACTAAGCTTTTAACCCACATAAACAATATCAAGATATATATTGTATATCGCCATTCAACCCAAAGATATCGAGATATGACTTTTGGTGCATATCGCCCAGCCCCAGCTGTTATACCTTCAGACAATATGGAACACCCAGTACTAAAACATTTAGGCAATCGTATGTTGAAGTGGTTTATTTTCTGCTGCAAAGCCCACAAAGCAATCACTTTATGCATATACATTATCTGCACAGACTACAATATTTTGCATATATATAAAACGCATACAACTGTATTACTCATCAGGAAATATTTGACATGCAAAGGAAAGTGTGTGTCTGCTGTTTTTCAGGTATCTAATTATGCTCCTTTTTAAACTGCAAGACTATGTTGACTAGTCAGCTAATCTAAAAATGGGGAAATGAGACTCAAGTAGAAAGCAAGCCAATTATGCATGCAGTGCTGCTTTAAGACCTGTTTCAATCTTTCCTCCTCATTCATTACAATGAAAGGAGGCTGCTACTAAAGTGTGCCCTTCGATTTCTTTGACAGCTCACTGGAGGAAAATCCTGGCTTTCAAGTGCTAGGGCTCACAGCCACACGACCCAAGTGAGTGCCATATTATTGCGTTTTGCCCCAAGCTTTTTTTTTCCTTTGTGAAATCGCCATGTTCCCTGAACAGCACAATACCATGCAATTAATGATAAAGAGGACCTTTCAGGCCTCCCTATTATTTTGTGTGTTTTAAAGACTCGCTACTCAAGAGTACAATCCAAGGACAACATGCAGACACACTAATGCCCCCTGAACATTGGGACGCATGTTCGAATTCCATAGAGTGGGTAAAGGTGTTACGCCTGTGTGTTAACATCTTTTGTCACACTTCAGGGGCATGTTCCTTATGTTTGGAGCCACAGTGGAGGCATGGAAATGTCCTCCGACCCGTTCCCCTCCACCTCCAAAACCCTTCAGTTTTGTGCCAGAATGCTAATTTCATGCTGGCATAAAACCAAGCGCTTCGTATGGAATCCACTGGCTTCTTACCCCAGCAAAAGGCAGGCAGATTCCAAATGAATCCATTGTGAATTGTTTCCTGCCATGAGTAATAGAAGATGGCATTAATTCAATTTTCCTTGCAAAGTGCAAAAAGGAGGGCTTTTTGCAGCTACATTTTGCACTTTGGACTGCAGACGGTTAAAATGTCATGGATGGGATCAGTTTGCACGTAACCTGTCCCTTGTGTGCCCTTTACGTAAAACTGTAAAATGAGCTCCACTGGGTACTCCTGGGGCCAGATTACAAAAACGTTGCACCTGTGCAAGTGCAAAATTGCACAGTATTAGCACTAGGGCAAAGTTGGCCCTATGTGTTTAAAAACCCTGGGACACATTAGAAAAACGATTGCATCGTGACAAGTGCAGTTTGGTATGGTATAAGCACCAGAGACTTTTTTATTGGAGGGCAAAAGGGGCACTTGCCCAGGATGCCCACCTTGGAGGGGGCCCCCACAAGGCTGTCTGATCTAAAGAAGTAAGATTCCAATGTTCACCAGACTTAGCACTTGTTGGGATATTTTATGGCATGCTGCTGAGGTTCTAAGCCAATTGCCTGTCTGTTTTGACAAGTACATTCTGCCTTGATCAATTCATCATGTAATGCCTTCTGTGTTCACTGTGGTATACATAGTTTGTGTGTTCCTAATGGCAAAATTCTGTGGCATTCTTTCCTTCCTGTGGGAATCACGTTTATCATGTGCAATAGCTAAAGTTGAAATGCAAATTGATAAATCGAATGCCACAATCGTTTAGACGTTAGCTCAGTGTGTCAAGCACTCATTGCAGATATATGTGTTCATATACAAGATTAGAATAGCACATTCCAGAAATGCTGGCTGAGCCTTTACTATGTTTGAAGTTTATAAACCTGCCTGCATATGTAGCTGGTTTTATAGCACAACAGGTGCTATTATCAGAAATGTACCTGCACCAGATAGGGGCTGCTATAAAAAAAAAAACATATCACCTGTAAGGTCTAGAAATTGGTTTGTTCAGGTGGGGTGTTGTAAAACCTAGGCAATCACCTCCAACGATGAGCATAAACTGTTAATCCAAGAGGTGAATAAGTATCCAAATTGAAGACCATGAAACAAAAGCATTCATGGCTTTGTCAGCAGACGATACTGAGATCCTGGTCAAATCTTGTAATATTTTTTACATTACTGTGCTGTCTTATGTGAGGTTTGCCTTCTTGCACGCAGTGGCATTGTTTAGCCCATTACTTGATCTTTCTTCTTATGTAGGCCATTTAACTGGAAGGGGTGGTAGACAGAAGTGAGCATACCAGATGTTGCAGGCCTCGGGAAAGCATATTTCAACGTCTGCTCATTTGACACAAAAAATGGTTTGTTTTTTTGTAAAAAGTCAAAGGTTTTTATGCACGTTTATAAATGACAATGGGCCTCATTACGAGTCTGTTGGCAACCAGCCGGTTTTTCCGGCTCGGTTACCCACTCGTATTACCATTCCGCCTCCGTGACTCCCGGAATTACCAGGGCATTACGTCCCTGGTGTCCCGGGAATTCTGGAGGCGTAATTCGGTAAATCCCCATTCCCATTGAGTCCTATAGGACGCAATGGGAATGGGGAAGTGGAAACACTGGCACCATCTCTTGATGGTGCTGGTGTTTCCACGTCCGCCTGCAGGTGAGCGGTGTTAAACCCGCCAGGTCAGACCTGGTGGGAACGCCACCTTCCGCCTGCAGGACTCGAGATCGGGCGGTCCAGAATTAACAGTGGCGGCGGGTTTACCGCAACTGTTATTTCCGGACTGCCCGACCCGTAATGAGGCCCAATGTCACAAGCCATTGTTTTGGAAGTATTTAAAGCATCAACATACAAAAGAAAAACCCAGATGAAATGTGTTAAATTGCATCGATTGGTATGCTGGTACTTATATTCTTCGCTTGATGATGGAGAGAATGAAGCTAGAATCATTCCCATTTTGCGTAAACACCCTCCTATAATATTTTGTTTTTATAAATGGTCATGTTTGGTAATGTGATTTGTATACATTCCAAGTCAGTTTTATAAAATGAGATTGTTTTAGTTCATGATAAGATCTGGAAAAGAATGCAGAAATTGCAGAGTTGGTACAAATCCACTCCTTAACCAGTGTTGTCAAACCTTCAGAGTGATTTCCTTCTCAGGGTATGATCTTCATAAAAGCCTCACTCAGGTTCACTGGCTATAGTGGTGCTTTCACTATAATAGTGAGCATTGATATATTGCACAACACAGCACTTGTTCCATTGGTCTCTAATGGCACCACTATTTGAAAACCATATCCCACTTCTTATATCAGTCTGTCTGGATACAGACACATTCCTGGTAGCTTCTAATCTGCATCCACTATCCACGCTATGGTATGTGCAGATTTCTCCTTCCTTCCAATTGATCTCCTCTATCCATGCTTGAGCACTTTTGCATTCTGTGAGGCAGCTAATGTGAGTTATCGCTCTATTCTGGGTTACATGTACATTTTACATACTATCCTGCATTAGTACTACAGGCTACATACCTTGCTGGATGCTATTGATAACAAAGCATCCTGTATCAATACTAGAACAGAAGTAACCTCTTTGTAGACTGCTAATGTTGGCCTTCAAATGCTTCTTGTTTATCATTCTGATTAGAGCAAGAATGAAGAGGGAAAGGGGACTTAGATGGGGTAAACATGCTTATTTTGAATGCTGCAAGGCAGCATATCAACCTATAGTTTGTGATCAGGACGAGTGGGTGAGGGGTGCCACCAGATATTATTGAGCACTTAATTCCTTTGGTTTGGCGGAGAGGGCCCCCAAAGATTTCCGTGCCCAGGGCCCCAAAAGTGGTTAAGATGGCACTGATAAGCACCAAAAACTGCGGTAGTGCAAATAGCATACATTTTCAACAGTGCTAGTACAGAATGGTATTAGCACTAGGGCAAAAATTAATCTTTTTTGTACTGTCGCTATTTTTGCCCTGGTGCTTATACCATGCCAAACTGCAAATGTCATGGTGAAATTGTTTTCCAATATGTCCCAGTGTTTTTAAAAATAAGACAAACTTTGCCTGTTCTGCTAATACTGTGCAACTTTGCACTTGCACCGGTGCAAGGTTTCTGTAATCTGGCCCCTGGTGGTTTGGAACTGAAATGCAGGACAAATGCAGCAGCAGCAGTGCAACAACGGGGATCTACACGGGGTGCTCAGAATATTTAACCCTTTTGTGATTAGTGTGTATATTTGCGTCTTGAATTGCATAAGAAATAATTGTCACCGCCACCCACTCCCAAACTTAACGAGCTAACAAGAGACCATATTCAGGCAAGGTTAGGAAATGAATGTATTCGCCTGTACTTAGAGGGGGATGAGACAAAAGATACACATGAGAGGGAGCAGAGTGCAGACACTGTAGGCTTAAGGAAGGAACAGAGAATCCTGTCGGAGACACTTAGAGAGCGGTGCAGAGGAGGGGCGTGGGGGTGATCTATGGAGCAAGTACTGACAGCTCCCCCCCTCCCCCCCCCCGTGCAGCATCCATCTTCAGGCAGAGGAAAGTGGGTGCTTTTAACAGGAGCTCGAAAGACATCTGGATAGTCACAAATTGGTGAGCTAGAGAAGCACAAACGCTGCGCTGCGAGGGCAGGGCGCGCGATACACAGCATAGGCTGTTTCTAGGGGTTCCTCCCAGGTTACAGCAGCCAATAAATAACCGAGCATCTCCCCGACGGCATACCCCACGTGACCCGCGCCAGGCAGATCACGTCTCCCTCGCGTTAAATACTAACGCATGCGGTGCGGATACTAGAGAGGGGCCGTCTCGTATCGCTCTCTTCACCAAGACCTGAAGATACGGCCCCTCAAGCAAAGGCATCAAGACTGAAAGTCTGGCAATCCGAGACAACTTACATAATTATTTGAAAGCAAATAAAGACGCGTGGAACACTTTTCTATACGTTCACGATTCTTTGACTAGAAAAAGAACAAGAGTTTGACACCCCAAGCGCAGAAGAGGCCACAGAAAAAGCCTGCATGCCCTGCCATGGGATCAGAGGCTTAGGCAGGGTAAGGCTTGAGCGGCTCAGGCCCACCCAAAATCTGTAAATTCCCACTCAGCCGCGCTATGTGGGCACTGTGGTGGGCCCAACTACATTAGCTTCAGGCCCCACTTGTTAGACAAATTCTGGCCACGCCTCTGCATGGGAGTGTTGCAGGGGTCCACTTTCTCAACCATCCAGCACCTCACTTCAAAGGTGTATAGCTAATTCAGTTAGGGGCGCTAAACACAAAAGACTTTGCGGAAGGCAACCATGAATGCCGTCCCATCCGAGTTCAGTGTTTTGCTCCCATCCTTTCCCATCCCACCTGCACTACGTCTGCTGCATGCCTACACCACCTCACCCCCCCTAGCCCCACTGCTTACCTTCACCGGCTCCAGCAGCCTCACCTGTGTCCATGCCACTTAACCGAAAACCCAACGGACAGAGGCGTATGTAACGTTGTGCGGCCTTCAGTGCGACGGGTCTTCAGAGACAGCAATCAACTAATTCTGAGGTGGTTGGGATGAGTCGTCAGGGGTTTGTACCACAGCATATACTCACATAAAGAAAACAGTTATGAAGCGTCTAGATTTCTCGCGTTGTTTGCTGAATACCCTACCACACTAGGATATTTTTAGGAGTGTGCATGCCGACTCTGTTGAAGCATGCACATCATCCAGCATTCACCCCACGGGTCACCAAAGCAGGCAAGCATGCCTCAAATCTTCAGGCAAATAAGGAATTTCTTGGGTCTTTTCAGAGTGTACGTACCCTCACTTAAAGGTCAGCCTTTGAGTGAGGGTAAGTGTATTCGCCCAATATAATCTCAACGTTAGTAACCTGGAGACCCAAGGTGTTGCGATCAAATCAGTTGCTGATTCCATCTCGTCCAAAAAACATACTGGATACCACCCTCCTGCCTGTGGAGGCCCTACTTGCCCCAACTCCATTCAGTGCCACCATGATGAGATGATGACCTATGACACCTCTGCTGACAACTTCCACTCAAGTGTCTCCCACTTCCTGGGCCTACATATGAAAACAGTATGGATCACATCACCTGAGTTATCACTGGGGTAGGGCATGAACCTGCCCAATTGTATGTTCATCTCATGTATTGATGAGCTTTCGTAGCTCAGGAGATGCCACTGAGTAGGCGATAGGGAGGCGTGCACGAGAGGGACGTCCCTGGAGTAGTCAGTCTCAGGTGATAGCAGGCCAACATGTTGGCTGTGCTGAGGTGTGGTACAAATCACGGTGCTACAGCAAAGATAACACCCTAATTATGTAGCTGCGGACTAGGAGGCGGTGCTAGTGCTCGAGACCAAATGAGAAACCTGGTGGGGATACACATGGTCAACAAGGAAGATGCTTGTTTCTGGGGTGTTACGGCAGTGCTGTTTTCTGCTTATCCACTAACTGCCTTATATGAGGCAGTTAGTTATAGGTTTCAGAAGAAGAAAGAATTGTTAGACACCAAATTGGTCAAAACATGAATCATATCCTGGTCACTGAAATATTTTGCCATTCTAGCTGTTAAGCTTCATTGTAAATACTAACGAGCTAGTGGCGAAGGGTCGTCATCTGAACGTCCTTGGGGGAGAGTGCACTATGTCCAACATGACTAACTAACGTCCTCCGAGTCATGTACAGTACATGAGAGCAAAACACAAAAACGAGAGAGGATACATATTAAAAATTAAATAAATGCTACAGGCATAAAATATACAATTTACTGAATGCATTACAAGTAACAATAGTGGCTCAGATCAAATCGTGGCACTTGGTTGATTTAGGGGTTCCCCAGTTGATGAGGCATTCAACTAGCTGATGACGCTCACCCCAGGTTTAAATAACTGGAAATGAGTGTCGGAGAATGTGTGATGTTCCTTCTTTATTATTTACTATTTTTATTTATCCCTTCATGTAGTTATATTACATACAAAATGCATACAGAATATTATATTAGTGCGTAATACATACAATACAAACAGAACCAATTTACAGTAGACTTCTCGATGACGCCCCTACTTCACCACCTTACTAAAAATATTGTTCATTTCATGGTCAACCTGCCTTGCCCTCACTCACCTCCTCTACACACGCCATTGACACCTGCTAGCCACAGAAAAAAGAACAGGATGCAACACCTTACAAATGGCTAGAAGCGATTTTGTCTCTTCTCTACTATCATCCTGACCCAATCGCATCCGATCAACGCCCATGCACCAAACTCTACACTTGAGCTCCCTCTACTCTCCACCTGCAACTATTCTTACAGCAAAACGGCACATTCTCACCTGACCTACTTTAGCCTGCCCACCCTTTAGTATTGCGAAGACTTTGCAGCATCCAGTGGCTGGCAACCGGCTAGCTAATGAAAAGGTGGTCTCTGTGCCTAGTTGGCATCTGCGTTCACCACTTGTGTGCCTTTAAAATTAGAGTTGGGGTTTAGGCCAGGACAAGATGACAACTATTAAAGGTCGACCAATTATAGACTGCAGTACATTGTTTTTTTCTGAGTAGCTGCAGACTGTGTCACACATATGTTCAATACAAGATTAAAAGATGAAAACCACAAGACAAGATTGCTAGATGTGATAAATATATCAGAACTGCACAGCAGAACATGCCTCTGCTCGACGTAATCAAGCAAGGTATTTTTAGGGATAGTTTAGGAACATCATTAGTGGCATTTTAAATGGCACCACATTGGCACCTTGCTGCATATATTTTAAATGAATAGACCAATCCTGTTTGGTAGGGACATTCTATTGGATTGGATTATTCCATTGACGAGAGAGTAGAAATGACCGGTTTTTACGCTATGTCAAACATAAATATAGGGATGCAAGTCAAGGAACATAGCTGTTTTGCAGAGGTAACATGGTAGATCACGTGAGGGTCCTCTCAAGCATCAGCCCCCATCGCCAAATGAAAGGTGGAATTAAAAAAAGAGTAACAAGGAAGGGATGGGGATGCAGTGAAAATATTCAATGAATTTAGATGATGCTAAATCTGTTCCACTGTATTATACTCCACTTTATCCTCTATGGAAGAATGCTTTTCACAGCTATTGGTTCAGTTTTAATTATATTGGGGAAATGTCACATGTGTGTTCAATCCCAAAGTCCTTCCACAGGACTCCACGGCTTTCATAAGGCTGTAAGTAACAGAGTTGATTTATGGACCCTGGTGTTTACATTTCTGAGATCCTCCAGTACTACATTTTCTTGTTATGCATGATGCAAATGCAAGAGTCGTTCTAACAAAAAAACTAAAATGACCAACATGTTGAATATTACAGCCATCAACTGGGGTTTTCAATTAAGCAAATAGTTTACTTCTCAAGATTACCTAGACGAGAGCAGGATCCTCAAGTGATGCAGCATGGTTTCTGACGACATATTTCTCAGATGAATTCCTTTTTGAAATTTAAATTTTTATTTTCACAGTAAGCAAACATAAATAAATGAACAGCAGTCCATGAAATTCACACATATCAACCAAGTGAAAGCAAAGTAATCAATTCGCCATAAACAATCCAAACATATAAACATCAAAAATAGAACAAGAAGGAAGAAAGGAAAAGAAGAAAAAGAAAAAGAAAAGGAAGAAAGAGAATAAGAGCGTAGGAGTAGAAGACATAAACCAAAAATTTCAATGCAAAATACTATACCTCAGACAAAAAGGCATTACAAAAACCATCACACAAACTATAGGTATTATACAGATTATGAGTGTTCAAGGGTAAGTACATAATACCCCAGATCAAAGATCAGGTTTATCCATATGCATCAAGAAAGCAGCTCCAAATGTCCCAAAATTTTACACCTGGACAATCAGTGATCCTATCCTGCACTCATTTGTCCTGTCCGTTACCTCAGTAACATAATAAAGTAATACAGCCAGCTCCAAGCCGTTGTGGTCTGCAGTAGGTGGCCGCCACCCAAGTTAGGGGCAAGAGCTTCTAACAAGATCGAAGTTCACTTAGCAAACAGTGGGGCCAGACGGGCTCTAGTGCTTGAAGAGCTTGTGCACGGGGACACCTCTTGTGGCATACCTTGTAGAGTGCAAGGCATATATGTATCCCAAAGGAAAGCTGGGAATGCAGCCTTTATAAGTGGTTAAAGCCCCCATTCGAAGCTTGCCAATTGGCTAGAGGGCTGTAGCTGTAAGAAGAACGATGGAGAAGCATGGCAGGCAGGCCACTTCTACGGTTTGTGCAGATTACTATGAATCTTTTTCATCATTGGAGAATTGGACGCAATTCTTTTTTTGCAGGTACATTTTGCGTCATATTTATGTGGGAGGAGATCCCTGAACCCCCCCCCAACCGCTTTACATTAATCATATCCCTATACCCACCACCCAAATATATATGTGACAAAATGTGCAGATAAATTGCGACCATTTCTCCCACGACCAAGTTGGACGCGCAGTAATCGACCAATCCCACCTGCACCACACTTTCTGATTCACTAAAGAGAAGTAAAGAGGCTCTATGGCAGGGCGAAATGTTCATACTTCACCAGCTTCTTTTTTTAATTTAATTTTTGTATTTAATGCATATGGTTATACAAGAAACCTTTAGCAAAAGAAGCTCGGAAGGGTGTTTTGGTAATTCTGTCTTTTCCATATCTTTTAGTCGTTGTAAAACACTCCACTACAAACAAGGGCCAAGACCACCCAACAAATAGAAAACCTTCAGGAAAAATAACAGGCATTGGGCAGATTTCAGTAACTGTTTTAGCACTGGATGCAAAGCATGGGTGCACAGCTGATCTGAGGCACCAAGGGTATGGTTCCACTAGAATGTCCACACTAACCCAGAGTTGACCTTATCCCTAATCTGGAAGTGAATATGTTAACGTTGATTTTCTGCACGACGAATCATTGTTCTCTCAGCTGTGCCTGCCAACAAGGGGTTAATGGTGACATGGGGGTGTATTAAAATGATCACTTGCCAAATGCGGATTTAACGATGGCCATCAGTCTTCCATAGGCTTGTATTGCATATTATGGATGTACATTGCCAGAACCCTAGGATGTATTGAGTAACACTTGTATTCGTGATATTAATTATCAATGCTCCAATTAAAAACATAGGGGCTGATTCCCAAGGCTATTTTACAGGTGAAAATGCATTTGCAGCCAGACATGTGCTGAACCGGATTCACATGAAGAAAAATAGTCTATTTGCGAATGATGCCTTGAACATGTGTGTTCACATTGTTCGCTGTTCACGCATGGACATGTTGGGAAGTGGGAAAGGGTTTCAACCTCTATGAATGCACGATTTACATATGGAAAATGAGAGTGTACGGAGGAGTGGCAAATGGACAAGGAATCCCAGGGAATATCACAGCTACAAACGCAGGTAGAGATCACCCTCACTGACAAAAATGGAGCAGGTTCAGGGGCATCATTTCAACAAAATACATGTGCTAGCACAGGTGATATCACGTGCTCGATGGCATCACAGGAAATGACATCTCACGGTCTTTGATCGTGATAACATTGCAGAAAGTGATGTCATACGACCCTTGACCCTTAGGACATTAGAGGAAGTAACATCAAAAAAGTTAAACAGAAACTATAAGAAGTGTACAGATTAATGCAAATACAAAAATAGCAAATCGGACAAAAGCCTGTTTTAGTTTTCAACCATATATTGCCTAATGTTCTGCCACAATATGTGATGGGTGCAGTCTTGATATCCCAGGACACACCCCGCTCAATCATCATATGAGAGGAGCACTGCTTTCTTAAGCCCTTAAGGCCTCAAATGGACAGTTACTGCCATCCTCTATCTGTTTAAGCCTCACATGGCAGGCATAGTGCTCATGTCATAACACTAGCTCACATGCCAGGCACTGGTGAGATATGATAATATCAGCCCCATATAATGAAGCAGTGCCGCCTTATGCCAGGTTAAGCATCATATGACATGTATAGTCATAATAGGCAAGCCGTGACCTGACAAATCCAAGTGCAGCCTCAACTGCTCAAATATTCTCATCCTGCAACAGGCAAAAACATGATATGGTTAAGTGTGTTCATTTATCATAGAGCAGACTGAACTAAAGCACTTCTAGATGATCTCAGTTTCAGAAATTAGCAAAAATTGGCCTCAATGAGGTAAAGTGGTGGGTTGAGGATCACAGGTATTGGTTAAGTGGACAAGCTGGGATTTGTGTCCATGTGACCTGTTTTATATCTCTAATTTAGCCAGTAGATCTCACATCTCTGTTATTACACCCGTCTTTGCCTTCTTCAATAAGCAGAATGCGTTGTATGTAGCTGACAAAACAGATGGGTGAAGGAACAAACATTTTAAATCAGTCTGAAAACATACACATTATCAAAATGTGTTGAGTAAAAAAAGTATGACTTATTGCGATGGGATGCAGAATTAAAACAGTTACTAGTGGCTTGCACTTAGGAGACTGAGCTATCTCCATCCCCACCTCATAGACAAATGAACTTTCCTAAATGTACAACATTACAGAGAGATTAGTGCGTTTCACAGTTTACAATCAAGTGTCACACCTAAGACATGAAACGTCACACTTCAGCAGACTGCGAAAACAGAGATGTCACCCACACACACACAACCATACACACATAGTGCACTCCTTAAGAGGTGTGCATCTGCCCACTGCAAGTGATAGTGTGGACAATGGTGAGTTTCCTTCTTGCATTCATTAGGCCAGTGGAGAACGCGTGCACTCCTGCGGTGGCTCTGGTACACTCTTAGGGTGCCGCCAAAACAAGTGATTTATTTCAGGCCAACCGTATTTTTTCACTGAGCCATCAATCACTGTTTGGCATCCAGGCCTGAGGGTGAGTAGGCCAGGGGCACCAGGGCGATTGCCAGGGTAGCAGCTGTTACCCTTAGGCGCCCCTGATTTATGCCTGTAAGCACATTTTTCAACGTTGCCGCAATTTGCCCCTGATTCAACTTGGGGCAAATCATATTTGGAATAAGGGGACATCTGCTGTGATAAAGCAAATATGTATTTCCCCTACGGATTTACACCACATTCAGGGCAACTTGTTAGAATGTTTTTCCCACTTTTAATGTCCCCATGTTGAAGCTCCTTGCATGCTGCTTATTTATTTATTTGATTTTAAATGTGTCTCTAGGGTTAACTAACCACTCGAGTTCACATAACAAAGAAATAAATCCATTAACTGATCCAGATGTAACACAGCATTAAAAAACATGACGCTGGAGCTATTGCACGCCGCACTCTGCTTTGGGTCATCTTAGGAATCTACTTTATTTATCCAGTTGTGCCAATTTTATAGAAAGATCATAAGAGTTGAATTTTCATATGAATGGTGCATCTGAATGAACCTGCATCCAATTGAGATCCTTAAAAGAGGTGTGGCCATAATGGGGTTGGCAGGTGCAGGGCGGGCTCCTTGGTTGCAATCAGCTGCTAGCTCGTCATATATTGCAATCTGTTGCTTTTTATCACCACAACCTGCTTGATGGGTTGCCCAGCCAACCCGGCTGCTCTGGACCCAGACCCATTCTTTGGCAGCCAGTAGCCATAGGCCACCCCATCTCCTTGATCAGCACCCGTGATATAAAAACACAGTGCTTAAGTATTAAAATTAAAATGAAAAAGTAAACAAACCTGAGGCATTAGCATTGCCACTGCTCATGAATGTAGTTCGTTATTCAGTTTATTAATGAACACTGTAAAAAGACTACAGCAAAGACCTGCAGTGGTGCTGATGTGTCATAAAAGTTTCCCTTTTTCATTTTTCTTTCATTGTGCAACGGTTTAAGGACCCCTGTCAGCCCACCAAGGCTTGTTATATGGAGTGCCTGGAGACCATGCAAATGGCAGCCGTGCACGCTATGAAACATAATAACATAACATATCCCCTCATTATGCAATGAGGGCTAAGAGTGTTATGTGATGGGATTTAAATTTACCAGACGAGTAGTCTGATGATATCAAAAGTCCTTATACATTTGAAACGTCAAGTGAGGTTACGTAGCGGTCTATGGTTTTTCAAATAATTTTGCTTCGTGTTGTTTGGTAGAAACTCCCAATCACCTCTTGTTGGACTTGCTTCAGCACTATTCCCCACCCTTGATTTGGAGGACAACTCTAGATGTCCCCAGATAATACATTATTGCTCATCAACCAATATACATGCATGTGATGCTGGGGCATCTTATGTTGGTGACTCTGCTCTCTTTTTGGTATGCATGTAAAAATTCAGTAATAGGCTAAGAAAAAATGTAATGTAATATAAGACTATGGGCATCATTCCGAGTAGGGCGGTAAGGGTTAACGGTCACTGATAACGAGACCGGTGCCATTAAACCCTTACCACCCTACTACGAGTTCCCTTTGCGGGTCCTTCCTTAACGCCTGCTTTTAGCAGGCGTTAAGGACGGGATCCGCAAAGGGACTGTAGAGCTAATAACGGTACCGTAATTTACGGTACCGTTATTAGCGCCTTCCCCATTCCCATTGAGCCCTAAGTTTAGTTTAGTTTATTATTTGTATGGCGCGCCATACCCTGGAGTATCAGGGCGCAAACAGACAAGGATATGCTCAACTTAGTTACAGATACATAGAAATCAGATGAAGGTACAGAGATGCGCTGAGCTTGGTTACAGATATGCTCGGCTAATTGAAAGTACAAGGAAACGGCAGGACGTGTAGACATAGACATCAGCAATATTACAGTAAGCAGATATGAACAGGGAGAGATCAAGGACAGGGGAGCAAGGAGCATGCTCCTGCATGGTCCTGTTCACGTAATATATAGTTATATACAGTTATGTACAATGTGACAAGTGGAATAGTTAGCTTTCATTGGCTCTCAGCCACCTAGTGAGGTTTTGTCTAAATTTTGAGAAAGGCTGAGGTTCTCTGACGTCATGGGGGAGGGAGTTCCATAACTGCGCAGCCTTGACCGGGAAGCTATTTCCTCCTATAGTGGCAAGTTTGAAACGTGGAATTTGGAGGCAGTTTGCGTTGGCTATTCTGGTAGGTCTGGAAGAAGTCCTTTTGCGTAATCTATCCATGAGGTAAGGTGGAGCTTTGTTATTGATACATTTGTGGGTGAGGGAAGTGATTTTGAGATGAATTTTGTCTATGGTGGAGAGCCATTTGTATTCTCTTCTAGTAGAGGATACATGCTCATTTCTATTAATCTTGAGTGCTGCTCTCAAGGCATTGTTCTGGAGCACTTGAATTTTGTGGATGGTGTGTTTATTTGCTCCAATGTAAAGTCCATTACAATAGTCTAATTTGGATAGTATCAAGGCTCTGGCAAGTGTAATGCAACTATCTGTGGAGAGGAATTGTTTGCTCACTCTGATAAGTTTGCATGTGTATGCTGTGGCAGAAGCTAGAGAGTTAACTTGTTTGGTAAAGTTCATGGTGGCGTCTAGGTAAAATCCTAAGGTTTTTACTTCGTGAGCTACTTTTATATTGTTCCCATCGATAATGAAGTTGTCGTAATCAGGGCTGAGTTTGGATATATAGGTAGTGGTGCCCAGGATGATAAGCTCAGTTTTATCATCGTTCAGGTATAAGCCATGTGTGGCCATCCATGCCTGAACGATGCTATAGATCCTGTTCACTAGGGCCAGGTCCTTGGCGTAGTCTCCTGAGAGCGGGAGGAGGATCTGGGTATCGTCTGCGTAGTTGGTGTAGGCGATACCCAGATGATCCATCTCATCAAAGAGAGGCTTCGTGAAGACATTGTAGAGTGTGGGTGACACACAAGACCCTTGTGGCACTCCGCATGTTATGGGAATTGGATCTGCTGAGGCTGATGGAGTGAAGACTCTCATGGTCCGATTACTCAGGAATGACTTGATCCAAATTATGGCCTCTTTTGAGAAGTGGGCTGCCGAGTCGAGGTGACTACAGAGAACTGTGTGGTCCACTAAGTCGAATGCCGCTGACAGGTCTAGGGGGAGAAGTAGGGCCACTTGGCCATTGTCTCTGCAATCGTCTATTTGGGCCTTAATGTCTATTAACGCTGTCTCGGTCCCATGTTGCGGGCGGAATCCTGATTGACGGGTTCCAAGTAGGTGGTTAGACTCTAGGAAGTTTTGAATTTGCAGGTAAGCTACTTTATCTAAAATTTTTAGAAGAAAGGGCACAGTCGTGATGGGCCTGAAGTTAGTCGGAATGGCAGGGTCAAGGGTTTGCTTCTTTAGTAGTGGCAGTACCCAGGACTCTTTTAGGTTGATCGGTACTGAACCTGAGGTAAAGGAGGAGTTGATTAGTTTGGTTATAAATGGCGATAGTTCTCTCGCAGCATCCTTGATGAGTTGTGCTGGGCATTGGTCGCCTTTGCAGTTGGACGATTTAAGTCCCAGGATGACTTTTTCTACCTCTATGATCGATACCTTAGAAAAGCAGAATTGGGCTCCCCACTTGGGCTGTGGCGGTGGCGCTGAGCTCTGAGGGATGTGTGGTGTAAGCGATGCCTTCTTGATGGCAATTTTGGTTTGTAGATTTGCTACTTTGTTTGTTAAAGCAAGTTGTATGCTAGAGCACCATTTTTTATCCTTGGTACAGTTTTCTTGGGGTACAACGGGTGTTTCTAATTCTTTCAGAATGCTGAACAGTTCTTTGACACTAGATTTTGAGTTGGATATTCTAGTATTGTAGGTTTCTTGTTTGGCTAATAGTATTTCTTTCTTGTATTGGGAGGAGGCTTTGGAGAGGTTGAGTTTATTTTTGACTGATGGGGAAAGTCTCCAAATAGTTTCAAGTTTTCTTTTGGCCAGCCTGAGATTTTTTAGATGGGGCGTGAACCAAGAATTGAGGTGTTTTTTTGGTTTGCTATTTCTTTGTTTGAGCGGGGCTATGTGATCCAGGGCTGAGGTCATGACTGCATTATAATGTTCAACTAACAGATTAGGGTCTATGCTGTCAGGTAGTGAGTTCAATTTAGGTATTATAACGGGCATCAGATTTTCTGCTGTGATTAGTTTTTTATTTCTCGTTGGCAGAGGTGGGGCGGGTGAGGACGGGGCAGTGGCCCGGTTGATTGTCACTGTGAATAATAGCAGGTGGTGGTCAGTCTAGATCTGCGGTACAGAGTCCGTAATATTTACTTCGCAATTATGTTCTGCTATCCAATCAAGGATGCGACCTTTGTTGTGGGTGGGCAATTCAACTTTTTAGGAGAATCCCAGCTCTTTCAAGGTCAGAGCAATCGCTGTCGATTGGGTGTCCTTATTGTCATTATAGCCTAGATTAAAGTCTCCTAGCACTATTGTTTGGGATGTATTTTTTAGGTTATTGGACAGCGATGTCGAGATGTCCTCAGCGAAGGTTTCCGATAGGACCTGGTGGTCTGTAGATGAGGATGATGTTTAGGGTTTGGGAGTTGGCGATGGCTATTTTGACCATGAGGCATTCACATGATTGCATATTGGTAGTAGTGATGATCCTCATGTCCAGGCTAGTTTTGGCTATGATTGCTAGACCTCCACCTCGGGAGGTAAGTCTGTCCGCGCGTAGGATTGTATAGTTGTCTGGGACTGCAAGTGATAAGGCTGGGCCAGCCGCATCATGTAGCCAGGATTCTGAGATGGCCAAAAAATCTAGGTTGTCTGTGGCAATAATATCTGAGATCTCTGTGGCGTGTGCGACTAGCGACCTGGCGTTTATAAGCGCACCTGTGAGATATAGTTTGTGGTCTGCTAAGTTAGGGCAGGTGGTGTTATGACTCCCTTTGGTTGTCTGTTTGGAGTTGTTTATCCTGGGTCTGTTGGGCTTGGGCTGTTTCCTGGTGGGTTCTGCACTACCCTTCAAAGGGAACTGTATTTTGTTTTGGAATTTTAGTAGTTCAGCTTTCTTGGCTGGTAGCTCATGCAGTATGGACAGGCGAGCACGTAGTCTTAGGTTTCTGTCTGTAGTGTTGCATGGCCTTTGTAGAGTGGTGCTATCTGGATAGTGGGTCATTTTAAGTCCAGTATTGTGTTGTTGTGTGTTGAGCATGATAGGGCAGGTGCGATGGGTGGAATAGGACGTGGTGCGAAGACTCAGAGTGTTATCTTTGGTGCTTATTTTAAGTGGTTGTATTCCTAATGTGATGAGGAGGGCGATATAGAATGGTAGCCAGGGTGACCTGTAGGCAAGACCCAGGGAGTACATGCTAAGTGGCTGAGTAATAGTCAGTTAGGTGCAGTTTCAATGGCAATTGAGGTGGCTAAGACTGGGCAGGCTAGATGCAACTATCAGGCTAGGTACAATTTCAGTAGCAAGTTGAAGTGGCCAAGAACAGGCAGGCTAGATGCAGCTGTCATGCTAGGTATAGTGCCAAGGCACAAGGGCACAATGCAAGTCAAGTGTGGTCTATTAGCGGCCATAGGGCACAGTACAGAGCAAGTGTGGTCTATTAGGGACCATGGGGCACAATGCAGATCAAATGAGGTCTATTAGCGACCATAGGGCACAGTACAGAGCAAGTGTGGTCTATTAGCGACCATGGGGCACAATGCAAGTCAAGTGTGGTCTATTAGCGACCATAGGGCACAGTACAGAGCAAGTGTGCTCTATTATCGACCATGGGGCACAATGCAGATCAAATGTGGTCTATTAGCGACCATAGGGCACAATGCAAGTCAAATGTGGTCTATTAGCGACCATAGGGCACAATGCAAGCCAAATGTGGTCTATTAGCGACCATAGGGCACAGTACAGATCAAGTGTGGTCTATTAGCGACCATAGGGCACAATGCAAGTCAAGTGTGGTCTATTAGCGACCATAGGGCACAGTACAGAGCAAGTGTGGTCTATTAGCGACCATGGGGCACAATGCAGATCAAATGTGGTCTATTAGCGACCATAGGGCACAATGCAAGTCAAATGTGGTCTATTAGCGACCATAGGGCACAGTACAGAGCAAGTGTGGTCTATTAGCGACCATGGGGCACAATGCAAGTCAAGTGTGGTCTATTAGCGACCATAGGGCACAGTACAGAGCAAGTGTGGTCTGTCTATGGGGGCTCAAATGGGAATGGGGAAGGGCCCTGGTGAATGGGGAATTACCGGTCCCGCCAACCTTGGAATGGACCGGTAATTACTCCATTCACCAGGGCTGAATCGGAATGAGTTTGGAGGCAGCCATGCCGCAAATAGCAGTGTGGTTACCTCCAAACTCGGAATGAGGCCCTATGAATGGTAAAAGTCGTCCAATTGTTAAACATACTCATCAGCTTGATGATAAGGTGTTGCAGAATAAACGCATTATGAGGCCTCACATTAGGGCATTTAAAGGTCAATATGGTAGGGGTAGTGACACCAGGACTGCTATGATTAAAAAAAGTTAAATAAGCTTATCGTTGTTGGGTTAAAGGTCATTGTGTTTTTCTGCTTCATCCTTTTCTGGATGCAGACAGTATGTTGGAATTTATGTATAACAAAGAATCTGCTACGTTTTGGAGGATTATCAATGAACTAGACAAGAGCCAAGTGAATATTCAATTGAACATAGATGGTGAAGGAGTGTGGGTGGATTATTTTGGTGCATGGTTTGGGCAGGGTAACCCGAATGGAGTGACTGGAAATGTAATTTGGTGAATGAAAGTAGGGGAATGGCAACTTGACTTTGATCAAGAGGTTATTTACGAGATTATTTTGTGCATTAGTAAATCTCAGGTGCCAGGCTCAAATGGGTTATTACATTTGGGGATAAAGGAAAATCCTGTAATTTGGTCAACATTTCTTATGATGTATTTTAGGCAGGTGGTTAATAAGTATGAATATGCCCTTGTCATGGCATACAACATATGTTATTCCAATCTACAAAAAAGGTAATCATATGGATGCAAAGAATTACAGACCAATATCATTCTTGGATGCGGAAAGCAAGGTCTTTGCGGCCTTGCTGTTACGACATTTATAGAGTTGAGCATCCAAAGTTAGTAGGCTTCAGAAATGGCAGACAGGATTCACACCAAATCATGGTACCAATCTGCATGGATTTGTGTTATGGTCTGCTCAAAATGGGGCTTAGTATAAGAAAATTGGCTCATTACATGTGGTGACAATCGATCTTACTGCCACATTCGATAAAGTTTATAGATATCTCCTGTGGACCAAATTAGCGGGATGCAGATCCAGAGGGGCCTGATACGATTAATTATTGCCCTTTATTACAATTCCAAAATCCACGTTAGACTGGATTATCAGGGCTCTCCCTCTAGAAATATTGCTACGCATACTGGGATTAGGCAGGGGTGCATTCTTGCCCCCTGCCTACTTAACATTTCTATTTCAGACATTGGAGAGTCTTTGGAGAAGGTGGCCTTTGCCTCTCCTAAGTTTAATAAGCAGTGACTCATGTGGCTCTCTTATGCAGACCACTTTCTGTTGTTTGACCTTGCACCAAGGGTTCTGCAGATTCGTATTGATGCCTCTGGACAATATGCAGAGAGAAATCATTTAAAACTTAACTCTGGAAAAGCAAAGGTGATTCACTGTACAATGGGTAAATGTTTCCACAATATACCTGGTGGAATGGAAAAGAGAAATTGGAGATAGTGAATCACTTTGTATACTTGGGTTTCCCTATATTTAATAAACCCTGTAAGGGTGCGAAGAAGGAATACCTACGCTCCAAAGCCACTGGTTTGGCATGTCAAGCATGCAAGATTGATGGTGAATTTTGTAAATTTCCACTTTTTCCAGTAATTAAATACTACGAAGGGAAAATTATACCTAAATTTGTATATAGGTCTGAACTATTTAAATCTTGGATATTTGACTATGTACCAGTGAAAGAGTCTCTGGTTTGGAGGAGAATTCTCCAAACCAAATTCCTAATGCTGTTACAGTATTGGCAATTCAATATGAACTGGATATTCGTTCTCTATGTTGCAGAGTGATTTTGAATTTTTAGAATTGTTATGAGATCTTGAATCCTAAAATGAACACACTGTTCCGGGATTTGTTTGAAATGTTAAACAATGAACAATCTCAAGGTATTTCTACTTTTATTGATTCTTTCAGTGCTATATGTGAAACGCTTTTAAGAGAAATAGGTTCTACTAGAGAAGAACTGGTAATGAGACCTTGAACTACGAAACGTCATTTAGAAGAATGGGACTGGCTTAAGACTATGGGCAAATTTCATAGTTATTCCTCCTAGCAACATTTACATATGGCCCATAAGAAATTGGGAATGCATGCCCTATTTAGCAGTGTACCTGAATAGATGGATTAGAAGCGCATTTTTAAGATTCCAGGTGAAATTTGAAATTAACCAATGAAGTTTTGGTGAGATATAACAGACTGGAAAAACTCCCCCCAAACACTTGTTTTTAAAGTGTCCTAATATTTATGTAGATTGGTGGAGATGTGTTAGACATTTTTTCTGCCACTGTCATTTATAGATTTAGAACTTTTCTGGAAGTGATGCTTAAATGGTCATACTACATCAGATGTGATTGCTGTAGTGGGTTTTCTGAAGTATTTGAAAATTGAGAAGGGGGATTCGTCAAGTAATTTTTAGTGTCTTGTACTGAATTTATGCATTTTAGAAAGCTTTTTATATAAGATTTTAAATGCTTGATGAAATGCACTATTTATTTGGATAACTGTAAACCATTTTTTTTAGATACTGTATTAATGTATGTGTATACATCATGATTTATGAAGTAATTCTTTCTTTGTCAAAGGTTGTAATTAACTAACAGCAATAAAAAAAAGAAATGTAGTATAAAAAAGACAAAGGCAAGCAGACACTTAAAGAACAAGAATCTAGTTCAAGTAAAAATGAAGGGGAGAAATTATATCACATCCAGAAATATCAATTTTTGCTGCTCCATTGTGAGTCAGGATCGCTTTTCTGTGGTAGATGCAGATTGGTCGCACGTGATTATTTTTGAATCAGCATGGGCATGCAATGTGTATGCTCTTACAACCACAAAGTGAGGCAAGTGAACTTCGTGGACGCAAATTATTTATTTTGTGAGTAGAGCCCCTAATGCCACACAATTCTGCACTAATGAGATTCATGAAACACACTGTGTGCAGTTAATGCGAGTGTGGATTTCTGGAATTCAACCTTGGAAAGCACATACTCTCCCCACCACCAATGGTCAAAGTGTAGGAAAAGAAGTAGTGAAACTATGTCCCTACTGGCCTGCCCCCGCTCCCCACAAACCCCATCGCCATGTCCCCTCCGACTCACAATACAAACTCCCAAACACATGCGCCTGCTGTTTAAGGTAACATTCAGTGCAGTGCACTGAAGTGCAAGTTTCAACTTCTTCCATAGAAAACCATTCCAGAACGGTTTCTTTTTAAAATAACAGTATAGGAACAGTCAAACTTAATTTTAAAAAAGTAGAGGAGCACTGCTCCCAACCACTCACGGCCACTTCGATCTCTGCCCCCCACTCCAAAGCCCTTTCAGTCTTGAGTATTCCGACATGTTAACTAAGAAGATCTGGAATATTCTATTGGTCTCCGAGCAGCCAAAGAGAAAAATGGAGCTGCCAGTGGATGGTGAGTTCTTTTCCATAGCTACCCAGACATGATAGCATGCTAGAATAAATACCAGCATAAACAGTTCTTTAGGTGACGTCTCAGAAATAGTTAATAACCCTGTCCGATAAGAGAACACAGAAATTGATTTGAGTTGATTGCTTCTGAGAGTAAAACTGATGTGGAAATGGAAGAGCAAATTAGTCCAGTTCTGGTTTTAACTTTGCATTCTGGGACTTGTAGACCTCGATTTTTCAATTATAAACCTTGGACTAGAAGTCCTAGAATGCCAACTTAAAACAAGAGCTGGACTACTGTCTCCTAGATGGAATATATAATGCTGGCAAATGCATACTTACAGAATTGCCGTGAAGAGAGCACCTTCAGTGACCTTCGTTCTATACAGGCTTTAGCTATTGATAAACACGCATGTTCCATTAGTCTTGTACATGCAACTCATGTTCGTGAAGATGGTGCTGTATGCATCTGAATGGCACAGTCTGTGTTGTTACAGATTTAAAGATGAAGGCATGAGTTCACAGTCCACAAAATGGCCACAGGGCTGGTTCGCTTCTGAGGGACACTCTATATGGGTGAACAATCGAGTTTGATGCCTTTATGAAGTCAAAGCATTGCACTTTTAATAATAATGGCCAATACAACGGCCTGCAAAATGATCTTTGGTGATTCGTCTAAAAAAGTATCAGTCTGTTACTATTACAACAGTGACTCAAGCAAACTAGAACACCTCGATGTTGGGGTGGTTTAAAGTTCCGCCAGTCACCATACTTTTTTCAATGATTTAACGCCAAACAGTTTAAGGGGCAGGCTCTGAGTATATGTCATACTGTCATCCCCTATAACATGCCCCACTGCCCACCAAGGTCCTGGCTATTAGACCATGCCTCCCCCCTGCACAGAGTATGCAGGTGCTCTGCCCCGCCCCCCTATACTTTCAATGGGACGACCTGAAATGTTGCCCGCCGCCCCTGCGGGAAAATGAAAAGTCGACTCCTCTGTCAAGGTGTGATTAAAATAGCGTGCACTGGAGGTAATACACAGATCAGATGAGCATCCTACACGTGCAGCTGTTCTCTTACACCTGCTTTCCAAAGCCTAACACTGTAGTGTATCTGCACAACCCTGGAGCATCTCATGCATGCCCTGGAGCAAGTCTTTGTGAACTGTGGTCGCACGTGGGCAGGGCCGGACTGGCCTATAGGACAATAGACCCATGGCTGAACCAAAAATGCAAAATGCTGGTGTGGGCCAGTTTTTTAATCGAAGTGGGCAACTTCTTTGGCCAGCGTGAGCCAGTGTGATGAGCCCAGTCGTCTCTGCACGTGGGCATCTCAGACATTTATTTATTTAACATTTATAAAGCAGCTCACACAGCCTGTAGGCATTGAGGCTGTTACAAGAATTGTTTGTTTTTCTTAGGTGCGTAATTGTGTTTTTTATAACGCGCTTAAAACACAGAGGTTTTTAAGCGCAGACCCGGGGATCGAACCTGTTGTTGCTTCGCGTCGTCTTGCTTCCAAGACACGCACGCTGCCGCTGAACTATCCTCCTGGGACATGCTCTGGGCACCTGCAGATCTCCTTCCGTTTCAGGGTATGTCAATCAAGCATAAAGGTACACATGTCTGTCAATCAGGCACAATATTTCTAAAGGGGGTACAAACAGAAAACAAACATGAGGATCCCTCGTTTTAGAAATATACAGCTTTTCGTATTTTTATCAGGAGTTGGCCTGATGACAGAAAGAGAACAGAATGTGTTAGTCATGATCAAAAAAGTTTCTTTTGTTTTTCACTATTCATTTTCTTTTCAGTTAGAGGCCTACTCCCTCTAAAGTGCCTCACAATTCTGCACTAATGAGGTTCAGCAAACAAGTGGGCCTGAGTCACAGAGTGTTTTCTGATGGGATTACGCCATTATAAAACGCTTCTGTGAATCAGGCCCCCTGTGTGCAGTAAAGGCAAGTGTGGTTTTCTGGAAGTCAACCTTGGAAAAGACGTACCACTCCAAAGCCCTTTCATCCAGCGATCGAAGTGGCAGGAGCGGTGCTCCTATACTTTTTTAAATTTCCTTGTACAGCTCCTATACATTTATTTTAAGATGAAACCGTTTCGGAATGGTTTTGTTTTACAATAAAATTGTTGGAAGAAGTTGAAACCTTCACTTTCAGTGCACTGCACTGAACGTTCCCTTAAACAGCAGGTGCAAGTGTTTGGGGGGGTGTATTGTGTGTGGGAGGCGTTGCGGCAATGGGGTTTGTGGGGAGCAAGGGCAGGCGAGCAGGGAACATAGTTCCACTACTTCTTTTCGTACACTTCGACCACTGCTTTCTTCTCCTACCTTTCGGACTTATTAACTAATTGAGATTTGGAATATCCTATTGCTCTCTGACCTGCGTCTATGTTTTACTCTTGAAGGCGAATGCGATGTGAAAAATAGACACGTATCTAGTATTAATTACCATGACCATGGGCTGTTGGACACCCACCATTCACCCACCATATCTACCTGCAGGGAAGATACGCGCGCGCTGTCACGAAAGGTGGGGCAGGACTGATCTGTGTTCTGGGGGAAGGCTTTACAGGGGCTCATGAGGTGTGTCATGAGGTGTGAATATATGTGGTATGATAGCCACCACCCCATCCCACAAATTACCTAACAATATTTATGGTTGACTGCATTTTTAGAGCGCTAACCCACAGACACTCACGGATACTAGTTTTGAGGGTTCCATGTCTTTTCAACGAAACAATTTTCATCTAAACATTTTACATCAAATATTTTCTAACGGAAAAATGTTCATCAAATGCCTTTTTTTTGGGGGGGGGGGTTCCCCCTATCCGCCCGTTTAGGACCCTTAAAACACGCCCAAACATGTTGCAAACAAAATTAAATGAACATTTTTTCGTTAGAAAATATTTGATGGAAAATGTTTACATGAAACTTTTTTCGATGGAAAGACTAGATACCATATTGAGTGAGCCTTGATTGTTAACGGGGGTTATAGTTTCCAGAGTCACTTTAACTGTGATGTAAGGTTCTCACAAGTAGTGAAACAACAATCCTGAGCATTAGGACAGCGCCGTACTTGGCTAATAAGTCAAAGGTCAGGCTTCACTTCTACAAAGGGATATTCACTATAGGAAACCCCTAGGGCAGACATGAGGCTTAACGGCCACCAGCCCGTGCTTTGGTAGGCCCGAACAAAATGAGGGCCTCAGCTCAGGCTGCAGGCCGTTACACCTCATGTCGCCCCCCAGCCAGGCCGTGAAAGCTGTTCCCACCCCGGGATTTACCACGGTGTGCATAGATTACTTTATTTTATTTGTTTTGTCGGATGGGAGAGAGGCCAGCACGAGCTCACCTCCCATCGGAGAAAAAAATTACAAAAAAAATGACATCTGTCATTAAAATAAAAAAGGGACTAGGTCCCTTTTCGGATGAAGCTGGCCATGCATAACATGTTCCAAAATGGCGCTGTCATCCGAGAAAAGGGACCTAGTCCCTTTCCTATCTTAATGGCGGGTGCCATTTTTTAAAACTTTTTTTTCCCCACTAGTGCAGGCGGTGAATACACAATCACGCCCCGGGAAAGGTAGATTGTGATTGGACAATCTGTCGTTCCCTGGGCCGAATAAGAATTCAAACAAACAAACAGAAAAGCATGCTTTTAATTCTGCAATGCTTGCAAGCATTTCTGAACTCAGCTTTAAAAAGCCTCAGCTCCTGCAAAGTTTCATGGGAGATATATAAATGTGTTTAGGGCAAACGGAAATCCCCCTTTATGCTTAATTAAAGCAATACAAATCAATTAAGAGTTTCTCTCTAAAGCAAAAAACTCCATATTCCCATCCTTTTCCCTGCGAAAAAAAAATGTGATTAAAATTCGTTCATTGTTTTGGGTTCTACCCATGAGCAGAAATGATGTGCATTAGAAAACCAATGGGAAACGCCAAGGCACACCTTCTTTCCTGCACTTCATAACTTTTGGGCGGTTGCATCAATTTGCACTACATTTTTCCAGGTAGCGTGGCAGGCATATTCGTTGTTTTTATAACTTTATTTAAATTTTCAAACCATTAATAAAATCAACACATATTGGTGAGAGTCATAGAAATAACAGTATACATAACAATTTCTGTACCAAAAAACAATTATCAGGCATATTCGTGAAGAGGTTCAAACGTTCTAGACGTAGAATATCGTGAGAAGTCAGTGCATTTAGGTTTCACTTTTCTAACATGTTACGTGTATATATATATATATATATAAACACACACCCTTTCAAAGCCTGCTCAGCAAAATAAGATAGTGCTTTTACAGTACTTTCAGGTATGAACACACCTATTTCAAAATGTGCTCTTGAATACTGAGATATTGCAAGTAAGTGATGCCACGTGTTACCTATCATGGAAATGCATTTATAATGAACATATAGGGTCCAATTCATGGAATCATTTGCACAGTTCAGATTGACTCTGCACGGCTGAAAAGTGACTTTGTACTGCCGACTCAACCCCTGATTCATGGAACTGTGCAAAGTGTATTTTTGCAGTGGAAAGTCACTTTTTACTGCAAAAATGACTTTGCACTGACTTTGCACTGCAAAAATAAGCTGTGCACAGTTCCATGAATCAGGGTTTGTGTGCGCAGTGCCAAGTCACTTTTGAGCAGTGTTAAGTCACTTGAACCATCCAAAAAATTCCATGAATCATTCCCACAGTGATGAAGAGCAGATATTAAGTTGTCCGAGTGAAAGATGCCCTTTTTTTCCATGTAAGCCTAGACTAGGGAGGGGTGGAAGGGAGAGGATTGAGGAATGCTCTGTCTTTTGCACACACTCCTCCCGAGGCTGAAGAATTGTATTTTGGAACGTGACTTGCAGAGTGGCGATTGTAGGCGCCTCAGAGCCTCATTAATGGCCCCTCGTCCGTCCATCTTTAGGCCCTGTCATGCTGGGGAGCCATTTGACTGAATGGGTGAGCCCCAAAGTCCCGCTGTGGAAAATAGTCTCCAGTTCACAAGAGACCCTGCAGACACATCTGTGCCCACCCCCCACTGTTGTCTGCTCTGTCTATTGTTCTCTGTAAGTTGAGGGACTTGACGCAAGTGTGACAAGAGCGTATTGTCTCGGGACAAAGTATGGACTGTGCAAAACATTCTTACACCCTTAATGACCTGCCATGAGTCCAATATGAGTATGTTTCTACTGGAGCTATTTCATTGCTACTGATAAAATGTAAATATCACATTTTGTTTAAGGAGGGTTTCCTTGTAAAACAGCAGGAAACTCGTGTCCAAAATGGTTTCGCACCCACGAGAAATGTCTTATTTATTCTCAGGTTTGATGCTTTTAAAAAAATAAAATTAAAACACAGGGTGCTGCGCTGATGATGTTACCATCATTAGACCAAATCATGTCGCTGCTAGTTTCCAAGACCGCAAAAGCCCCCACCCACCTCGCCCCAGGAGGGGACCTATCTCTCCAAGAAGTCACGTGGCTTTATTTATTTATTTTTTAATGTATTTTCCGTCCGGCTAAAAGGGTACTCCAGTCACGAAGTAATGTAAAAAGCCACTTTAAACATTCCGCTCCTACACAGATCAATAAGGCCCTCTTATAAATGGTTTTAAACCACTCTCGACAAACGTCCACGTGTGACCTGAAAATTGAACGCAAATGTGTGGGGACCTGGTTGGCAGATTGAAACCGAGCAATCATGTGCGACATACTGTGCTTCAAGGCGCTGGAAAGGCTCTTATGTCCCAGTATGTGGCAATGATTAAAAGAGACAAGAGGAAACCAAAGATGCATAAGAACTTCAAAAGCCAGTAAATAGCTGCGTGTTTCTAACAGTTTCCCGAAATTGGGGTGTTCATGCTCTTCATTAGGTATTCCAATTAAAAAAAAACATTCTACAAAGTGAGAATTCCAGCAAGTATTCGCTAATCACCACATTGTACTAATAAGGCGCTTTACATAGCAAAGGGAAACATGTCAACAATGGGCAGATACTACACATGATTAGTGGCATGTACAAGGCAAGACACCGAGGGTCTGATTTTTCAGAAATGGCCGCTTTTGTTAAAGAACAACGGTGGGGTGGGAGTAAAGGTATATGCCATGCTAGTACTTGTATTTGTATTAATTTTGAGAACACAAATGTCAATTTCTATAATAAATGTGTTACAAATAACACATTAAAAGATGGTGGAGGCATTCGTGCTAAAGGGGCTGTACAAAAGCACAAAGATGACAAGTGGTGAGACAGTTTATGTGCATGCTTGTTTTGAGGGTCTGAATTTCAGGAAGGTGTGAACGCGCAAGCAGGATAGTGTTGGCCACATGGAGCAACAAGTGCATAGTGAATGTCAGCAAAAGTGCGCTCCATGGAAGAGGAATGAACAGGGGAAAGAGACAGTGGCGTAACACAAAATGTGGGGGCCCCACTGTGAGCCATGCTGAGGGGGCCCCCCCCAATTTAGCAACAAATCACGGGTCGTGCCACACTCTGAGCCGGCCTAGATTATCACGTTTGCACAAGACGCATGAACGTGCTGCTAAATGGGTATGCCACACACTACACTAGCAGAAAATATAAATATGTGTTTTAATGCAATATACAGCACACTTTCAGAGAAAAATTGTCTAAAAAGCTATCATGTTTGCAATTGTTTTGTAGGGTAACATCAATCCAATACATGCAAGTCATCAACAGTGCACAGGAACATTAATGCGTTGCTATTAAAAATGCCATGCCACATTGAAAACATGTCCCACTGGCTGCATAATGTAGGCCAGTGTAGACACGTAAAAACATTACAGGAATGCATGCCAGGCCACATTTAGACATACCTAGACTGGTTGCACAAAAATGCCAGTCACAGCAATAACACTCATCAATAAGAGAACACACATTGAAGCATGGGTCTCTGCGGCCTCTAACAACATGGCCAAACTCTTTAAAATCTGCATGGAACTGGCCAATCCAGTTGTGGTCTCCACCTCTCCTGTTCCCTCCCAGGCCCTATGTATGGCTCTGGCCTCTCACTTCTCTGCTAAAACTCAGGACATCCTGTCCACTATCTCCTTTTCCTCTTCCACTCTCGGCCCCCCTTTGGCCATCTCTACCTCTCCTCCTCCTTTATATCTGAGAACACCTGACAAGGTTTCTAGACAAGTCCAATCCATGAAAGTGTTGTCCAAACAGGTTCTCCCCTGCTCCTCCAGAACCATCAAGGACCATATTGACACCCTCGCTGCAGCCTTGGCCAATTTCTGTAATGACTCTTTCACCACTGGAATGTTCCCCCTCTCCCCCTAAGCACTCCCTTGTGCACCCACTCCTCAAGAAGGCGCCTGCCGATCGTACCTGTCGGGCAAACTATCGTCCAATCTCCCTCAGCCCATTCCTGGACAATTTCTTGGAAAAAAGCTGGCAATCTCACAGCTTACTCTCCACATTGAATCTGTTGGTTGTCTCCATGACCATCAGTCTGGCTTCAGAGCTGCCAGAGGAATGGAAACTGCTCTCCTGAACACGTGTGAAGATTTGCTCTCCAACCTTGATTCCAGCCTTCCGTCTGTCCTAATCCTCCTTGATCTTTCCTCTACATTCGACACAGTCAACCACGCCATCCTGATCAATCGGCTATGTGAGAACTTGGGCATCACGGATCAGGCCCTGGAGTGGCTGACCTCCTTCCTCTTGGACGGCCCCTCCCATGTCCAACTTGGTCCCTTTCTCTCGGCCAGCTCTCTCTCTCTACCTGTGACAGTCACCAGGGCTCTATCCTTTCACCCTGGTTTTTCAACCTCTACTTGGCCCCTTTGGCCCACCTGATCTCTACCTTCTGCTCTAGCTTTCAGTGTTATGCAGATGGCACTCAGTTTTCCTTCAGGCTCCTGTCACCTCTCGCTCATTCCTGACTGTCTATCTGTGGTTCAGGATTGGTGCGCCTCCAACGATCTCTGCCTTAATGCCATTAAGATGGAGATCCTTCTCATTGGGATCCCTGTCCCTCCTTTCCCCTCTCTCATTCAGGCCGACCGCCCTGGGCCCCTTTCCTTTGCCTTCCTGCTTGGCAAAACACATTTTGTGTCATCTTCAACTCTTCTCTCTCTTTCTCTCCTCGCATCTTGAACGTCACCAAGAAGTCCCACTACCTACCAGCTGCTCCTCCTCAAAGGGACTCCTCCCTTTCTCACTTTCCCCCAGAAGCTCACTGTCTCCAGAGCCCTGTTTCTCTCTAGGCTGGCCTACTGCAACAGCCTCTTTCTCAAGCTGCCTTACTATACTCTCTGCCCTCTGCAACTAATCCAGAACAGGACTGCAAGACTTATTCTTGGCCACAAGCCCAGGGATCATATCTCTCCATCCCTGAACTCTCTCCACTCGCACCCAGTGGTAGCAAGAATCAAGTTCAAGACCCTTTGCATTGTCCACAAGGCTTACTGGGGTCGGGCCCAAACTACATCCAACGCTCTCACCAAAATACCTTCTTTCTCAAGCCCTTCCCCCAGCTACGTCCAACTCTCTAAGGGCTAGACGCTTCTCCAGGCAGAAGGGGGGGTAGATCTCCCTCCTCTGCAGATGCCTCCCTCTGGAATGGCCTCCCTGCCCCTCTCAAACTTTAGCGGATCACCTGATGTTCTGGAAGCAGCTCAAAATGTTCCTCTTCTCTGCTTTTGCTCTCTCCCTCCCCTGCTGACGTAACTGACCTACCTGTCTGCTGTACTAACTGGTTGCTTGGCTACCCTCCGAGTCTCACTGAGTTCAGGCTCTTTCTTGATCAGTCACCCTTGCACTGTCTCCGGCCTACCACATACGTAGGGGCTGTAACTGTAACCCTACAGTCCCTTGTTCTCCTTGTACTACCCAGAGCCACACTGCCCTGGCTGCACTTCCCCAGACCATTATTGCCCTGTTTTCCCCACCCTTCTTCCTTGCACTTACCCCCTCCCTTTCCCCTTACATTTCTCGTTCTCGCACTTACATGATCCGAATGACACAAGGCCTAGTAAGATCATTTGTCTTGTGCTCCCTCTATCTTCCCTCCCTTGCTTGTCACGCCTAGAAACACATTTGTACAGGCATGTTATACTAGACTTATATCATTTTATCACGGATGCCCAAAAAAATATACAATGCTGCAGTAAGAAACGGCTAGACTGGCAGCACCCAAATGCCAGTCTGGCCAGATAATTACACTTAGCAGTACTGCTTTATCAGAAATGTGCAGCTAAATAAAAGTCATACCAAACTGAGGAATAACATAGGCTAACTGCACCAAAATGCCTCTCTAGCCACTAATACCACATATCATGCTTGGTTAGCCTGGACATAGACAACCATTATGATTTATCACACAATCCTGCCGCCCCACACATACACTCTCCCTCCCATGCCCTACCCCAACCTCCAAAATCAGCTCTGTGATCCAGAATTACCTTCACGTCCCTCTTCCTTGTCCCAGAGCTTACGTTTGAGGCTCCTTGCCTGATAGGTAAGTACTGGTATGAGGAAGAGTGGTGTTAGGAGTAATGAAGATACAGGTAGCTAAATCGGGCATTACCTCCATGTACTTCTACCTCATTCCAGTACTTGTGTATGCCTTATACACAAGTACTGCCTCACACACAAGTACAGGGACGAGGAAGAATAGGGCTAGAAGTAATGACAATGACCAATATGTAATGAAGGCATTAAACACAAGTAGGGGCTTAACAATATTGAGTTGACTGGGCTTCAGCACTCACCCCCAAACATTTTGAGCTATGTTGACTCAACCTGGCTGACCTTCAGAGCAGTTGCCGGACAGAACAGGACACAGATTTTATACAGCACCTGGGTTTCGCTGTTAATATGGGCCCAGCAATTATTAACGTAAAGCATTTCATTGTTAGTACTTGAATTCAAATGCCAAATATTTTAGACATTTTAAATTGTGATGTGAGTTTAGCACTTTCATGCCAGGGAAATGATTGGAAGGGTGGAAAGGGAACAGTAGACTGTTCATTCTCACAGCAGTTCATAAGTGGGTGCTTTCACACTTAAAGGAGAGAGTTAACTGCTTGTAACATTGAAGCTGCACTAGAATAGACTCATTAAAATGCGTAAAGAATTTAGATGCCCCCACACAAATACGTTTGCCTGTCCCCCCACCTCCCGTGAAGTTAGAGCCTCTCCCAATATTTGAAGGATCAGCCCCCCAAAATGTAGGTATTGTTGTGCCCTTGAACACAAGCACACACACCATTCACCATATACATGCACGCACGCCCAACCATCGAAACATTTGAGTGTGCACTCTTTCACCATGCAGGCACACCCAGGCAGCTATCCATACATTTAAGTGTGCACCTTTTCACCATACAGGCACACACACCCAGGCACCCACCCATACATTTAAGTGTGCACCTATTCACCATAGACTCACACAGGCAGCCACCTATACATTTAAGTGTGCACCCTTTCACCATACAGGAACCCCCAGGCAGCCATCCATACATTTAAGTCTGCACCCTTTCACCATACAGGCACACACACGCAGGCACCCACCCATACATTTAAGTGTGCACCTATTCACCATAGACTCACACAGGCAGCCACCTATACATTTAAGTGTGCACCCTTTCACCATACAGGAACCCCCAGGCAGCCATCCATACATTTAAGTCTGCACCCTTTCACCATACAGGCACACACACGCAGGCACCCACCCATACATTTAAGTGTGCACCTATTCACCATAGACTCACACAGGCAGCCAACCATACATTTAAGTGTGTACCCTTTCACCGTACATGCACACACACAGCCACCCATACATTTTTGTGCACCCTTTCACAATACACTCACACAGGCCGCGACCTACACATTTAAGTGTACACTCTTTCACAATACAATCACACACACACACACGTCATGGGGTTGAGGGGAGCCCTATCACTTCAAAAAGAAATTGTTTCTTTTTGAAATCACTCTAACTTTATAAAGAAATGATTTCCGTTAAGGATCGAACCATAATGGAAATCATTTCTTTATGAAGGCAGAGTGACTTCAAAAATAAACTATTCTTTTTGAAGCCATGGGGCTCCCCCAGCCCATGACATGGAGGCTTAAAGTCGGGGGTCTGTCATCTCATGGGGTGGGGAGAGCCCTCAGACTTCAAAAAGACAGTTTATTTTTGTAGTCACTGTGCCCTCATAAAGACATTATTTCTTTTACAGTAATAATGTCTTTAGGTACGCAGAGTGATTTCAAAAAGAAATTAAAAAAAAAAAAGATTTTGAAAAAATATTTTTTTCCATTTTTTTTTCTCCAGGTGTGGCCCCATCCAAGGAAATATGCTAGCGGGGCCCCTCGCACTGCAGGGGCTGCAGGAGTCCCTTTTACACCAGTGGAAAGAGACAGGAGAGAGATCTTCACATCATCAAGGTAAGGTGCAAGAGAGGCATGTGTGAATTTCCTGTTAGCCATTGGAAAGGGGAGGAGTTCAGGGAGGAGGGACTGAGATGTTAAAGTGAATAATGGAGTGATCAGAAGGAGGGGGGTCAATGAAGAGGTCAGAGGAGGAGAGGGAATTCGAGTGAACGACAATGTCAAGAGAGTTCCCACCATGGTGGTTAGGCTGGGCGTGGAAGGGAGTAGAGAGCAAGTCGTCAGATAGGGGGAGTTCAGTTCCAGACAGGTGGCTGCAGAGGGCTTCTGAAGGTTAATGTTTACCGCAGCATGACAATGGGGATGTTGGTCGGAAGAGACTCAAGGCGTAGAGTCAGATCAGTGAAGAGGCAAAAAAAAACATTTCACTAAAGGGCGCCATAATGCACATTTCTCAGTCATGTTATGTTCTGTCTGAATGGAAGCAAACTGCAGCAAGCAGGGGTGGGGTTGAGTCTCAAGGATACTTAAAGACACGGTCCACCTAGACAGTGAAGAGACAATCCCCCACAATCATTTGTAGGAACAAGATTTCTTTCTCTCCCGCCACATGAATCCTCGGGAGGACTCTGCAATGGGGCAAAGCACTGCCACAGAAGTGTAGAACCAGTCACTGGAATGATTTCCAGATGCAACTGCCAGCTGGGGGGTATGCCCACCTCAGTTTCATGGCATGGGGCATGGCGTGTGGGGGCATTTGCATTAGCAGTTCCAGTAGGGCCAGGCTGGAGGGGAAAACACTCTTTTGTACAATATAGATTCGTTTTTGGTAGCAATCTCATTCTTTTGGAGGGCATCTATATTTCTAAAGCACCTTTGATTTCTATTTTCAGACACCTTCAAGTATTCAGTGTCAGGTGTATGTTTATTGGAGATAATGTAATGTTTATTTGAAGATAAGTTCATATTAGCTGGAGGAACCTCTACGCTTTCTTGCTAAAATGTTAGAGACAGTTTCATGTTGATGTATAAGGACTTTCGTTCTTATTTTGTCGAAGTTCAATTCTGCATTGGAGTTTCGAAGAACAAGACTCAAGAATATCTTTGGTCACTTGCCTGCCTATTTTACGGACAATTTGATGGGCTTTGGGAGAACTCTCGTACTCTGTTGCAGAGACATTCTTGTTCAAACACTGGGAGTCAGAGATCCAGTCTTTGCCATTGACATTTCCTGTATAGGCCAATATGTAATTCGGCCTTTGCCATGATACAACACATTGGACCAGATTTACAAAGCATTTTTCAATGGTATTTTCCCCACTGAAAAACACTTTTGTAAATCAGGCCCTTTGTACCTCGGAGAACCACCACCCTCACATTCATTTAGTTTCCCACATTCTGATAGGCATACAAGAAAACCAAATGGACCTTTCCACACTCGCCAATGTGTGGATGCAGACTTCTCGCCAGCGCGCAACCTTTTTTCTTTCTTTTTAAGAACACTGCCATGACCTAAAATGGCCTACAATAAAAGCACATTGTTCGATTCAAATGTGTGCTGCTGTTTATCAATTAGATTGGCTGAGTGGAAAACCAAACAAACTAAATCTATACAATAAGTAGTCCATTACAGAGAAGCAGTGAAGCCTTATATGCCAGCAAACAGGAGGGCTGTGTCTGAACCTCTCCACCAGTGCTCTACTTTTTAAAAAAATATTTGTAAACTGTCATAATCAAAAGGGCCCACAATTAAGGCAGAAATTATAAAATAGGAGGTGCCTTGCAGAGAAACACTAAAAGGAGGCAGCTGTGGTAGAGGAGATCAAACCTCTCTTTCAGCAAGTTATTTTTTTCATAAGGACAAGTGTCTCAGGCTCAGGTGTTCTTGTGATGATGTATTTCACTTGTGCTATTTTGACACTGAAGGCACACCATGCTGATATAGGATAGTATGTGAACCTCCTGTAAAGCGTCTGGCACTGAGCCTCATGCCCCTATGAGGTGTCAACTCTGACCTTTCAGATTGGCAAATTCAGTTGATCAGGAAACTTCTAAACACTTTCAGGGAACTATCTGGAGGAAATATTTCAGTTGATCTCATGCACCGTAATGCAAAAGAAGCTTAACATAAAACAAAATTATAATCATGGTTTTCATGCAATGCATCAAAAACGTAATCTGTGCATCATGGCAAACAGGTATGAATGTGAAAAGTGCAGATCACTGTGTGATGGCCTATTCCACATGTGATACTACTGTCCCAAGACAGCTACCCTACGAGAAACAATTATGAAAGAGCTCAACTTATTTACAGAAAGATATACATCGAAGCATTCTATTCTAGACATTGATGACCACCAGAATTGAGGCCAGATGAACATTCAATATTTCTTTATGATACATCAACATGGATTACGATTGCTAAACCACAGAATGTTAATTAAGCTCCATATTTTGAATGTTGTGAAGACAATCCACTTGAAAGATCTGAGGCAAACCGAGCAATGATCGCTGCCGCAGTCATAAATACAAAACGGGACTATTGTAACAGTCTGTTGATAGCGACCTCACAGACTAACGTTACAAAACTGCAGGTAATTCAGAATGGTGCTGTACGCGCGATCTGTGGTCTGAAACATCTTGCAGACGTTAGAGAGGCCCGGAGGAGACTGCAGACGTTAGAGAGGCCCGGAGGAGACTGCATTGGCTTCCAGTCCAACATAAGATTCAGTTTAGAGGCCTACGTTTCGGTTTGAAGTGCCTCCAGGATGAGGCGCCACCATACCTGACTGTTAGAATAAACAAGACCCCGATTAGCCGTGCCCTACATTCTAACAATACCATCAGACTTAACCAACCACGAATCACCCTCAAGAAAATTGGTGCAGCTAAGTTCAATTTCTGGGCCCCAGCTCTGTGGAATACACTCCCCAAGGTTCTTGCGGTTAGTGCTTTGACTGATCTTTTAAAAAAACATTTGAAGACTTTCCTCTTTGATGAAGAACTTGGCTAAAATTCTCTTGTCTTGTGTATCTTTTTTCTCATGCTGTTTTTTTGTTTGTCTTTGTGAGCACTCAGAGGCCTTCGTGTTAGTGGTGGTATATAAAAATGAAGATAGATAGATAGATAGATAGATAGATAGATAGATAGATAGATAGATAGATAGATAGATAGATAGATAATCTCTGCAGATAACATACATCTATTAGATGGGGACATTTTGAGTTTATGGCTAAATTAGCCTCTTTTTTCCTTCTTTTGGATGTATTGCAGTGGTAAGACTTCACGCTTGGAATGCCATTGTTATTCCGTTGTTTTTGCTGTTTAAAAAATTAAAACATGGACCCTACAAACACACTAAATGTACAGTAGACCATTATTCATTGGTGTCACATCACTGTCACTTGTCACATCACTGGTGCAGTGCCAGCGCCTCAATGGAGATACAAGCCAATCATAAGTGTTGTGCATTGTGCCAGGAGATTTAGACCCTACATTAGTCCTGTATGATGAAATAGAATAAAAATTGTCAGAAGATAAAATTCAATCCAAAATATCCGTCAAAGTGTTGCCAATGCATGACATGTTACCGAAAATGCAAAATTATCTTCAATCGTCAGAGTCTCAGTTAAAGCACCACAAAGAAAAAGTACAGATTTCCAAGCCAGACCGAAACTCTCAGAGGAGAGGTAATTACTTGTTACCAAGGTGATGCCACTCTAAACAGTGCTACCATGCAAGGCAGTGTTGCTACAACAAATCATATTAACACTCTGACACTATATGGCCATGAGAATTGTGGTATTATTCTCAACAAAGCAACACCAGTTTCAATCCAGCCAAGCACATGGTCACACTTTCAAGATGATGCTTTCGAGAATGGATCTAACCAGGACAGCATTGCCATGGATTTTTCTTTATAAACTGTAATTTTTCCTGGGGACTTGTAGACATGCAAACATTTCTCCCAGAAAATAGAGTTGCCCTTTCAAAAATGCCATGCCCATGTTTATGCAGAAAAAAGCACAACGAGCCTCATTACGAGTCTGGCTTTAATTTTGAGGCAGATCTGTGGAATTTCCACCAATCCCAAATAACATCACCATCATTTACAAGGGAATAAAGGAGATGCATATCCTGATTTTTGTATTTGTTAGGACTCCATGGGAATTTTATCGCAATGACTGGCTGACGTGAAGTAGTATATACACATGTGCTATTAGTATCATTATAATTATTATAATATTAATTATTAGTATCTTCATTACTGTTGGTATTGTTATAAAATATGATTAATATTGTTAATATTGTTATCGTCATTATTATGGTTATTATTATTATTAGTCTTACTATTATAACATTATTATTATTACGATTATTATACTAATATACGAGGTTGCAATGAAGGCACGGGTGGGGATTGATAGGTCGTAAACAGTCGAGGAGCAGAGACTTTGAGAGGGAGAGTACCGTCATTGGCAATCAGCAAGGCAGTGGGGGCAGTACCATGGATGATTTATAGACGAGTGGTAGGAATTTAAATAGAGAGTGATTTTGCTTGGAGAGCCATCCAGCGTGGTGATGGTATTTAGATGTGGTGAAGGATCTTGGTAGATTAAAAATGTTGAGGGTTTGTATCGCAAAGTTGAGGATTTTGTTGAGGGGAGCAAAAGAGTAGAGTGGTAGACTAAGAATTATGCGTGTTCAGCAGTCAAGTTTTCTGAGCACAAGAGCAGAGATAAGGGTTTTAGGTGAGTGGTGCGTGAGGTGTGGGTGGATTCGTTTTTAAGGAGGTTGCATCTGGCTGCAGTGGCAGTGACTATGATGAACTGGAAGAGTTTCAGGTGGCTGCCAAAAGGCATCGCAAAGTTGCAAGCCATGGTTGGAGAGGTGAGTAGGTCAGGGGGAAAGAGATATGAGAGGGGTGAGTACATTTGCAATGGAGGCATGGAGAAAACGGACTTCCACCTTTGAAGGGTTTAGCATGAAGCAGCGTTGAGCCTTCTAGTGGCAGATGGTGGTTGGGGAGTTGGTTATGCATTCAGAGACTGCAGGGGTGAAGGAGGGGAAGGAACATAATACCTCAGTATCATTAGGAAAGAGAGGATTTTTAATGCAAAAGCAGGAATTCCGTTTGCCAAGGGATGAGATGTATGTGGTGAAGAGAAGTGGGATCCAGGCTGATCCTTGAGGGACACTCATGGGAAGAGATGTTGGATACGAGGTACTGGGGTCTCATGAAATGGAGGAGTGGTCATAGAGATAGGAGGGCGTTCAGTCGAATATGGTGTCCTGGAAGCAAAGGAAGTAAAGAGTCTGAAGGAGGGAGGGTAGATCATGAGTGTCAAAGGCAGCTGAAAGGTCTAGAGAATGAGAATGGAGGCGAGGTTGGAGCAGTGGGTACAGAATTGGCAAAATGGAGAAAGAAGGGCAGACGAGTGGTCCCACATTTTGGTGCAGATGTAGTAAGCAACTTCATCTTTTGGATGAGAGGAGGAACAAGGGCAGTTTTTGGTGGGGAATCATGGCCTCACAGGCCAGAGATGTTTTGCAAATATGTGAACAAATAGAGGACTCAATAGTATGGCTGTGTCAGGGCTGCGGTCAGGGTCAGCAAAGCACCCCTGCAGGCCGTCAGAAGGATGGGAAGTCGGTCTTTGTTTCAATGGTGTAAGCACAGATGCATTGTTGTCCCCAGCAGCTGCATGATAGGGAAGATCAAGGGTTGAGGACGTGGGGCAAGGGGTAAGGGGTAAAGGGGCAAGTGGGGTAGTGATCATTGAATTGGGTAAGCAGTGCACAGATGGATTTGTTATAAAGGAGTTCAATGGATTGCACAAGTGGAGGAGAGAGATCTTGGAGTGTCATAGTGGAGTCAGGCTTGAATTTATGTTTGGTGATAGATGAGGGAGGGATTGGGAGAATGGGGGAGGAATGGGGAGGGTGAGGTGAATGTGGGAGTGGGAAGAGGGAGAGAGGCTGTTGTGGGAGCAGAAGAGTCCAAGGAAGTAGATGGCAGAATGAGATCGAGATAGTTGTCTTGGGAGTTGTCAGAGAGAATGAGTCACGTTGAAGCTGTTGGCCATTGGTTATATTGGAGAGGTTGAGGTAACCCATAACAATGACAGGGAGATCATTTGGGGGTGTTTCAAGTAAAATGACAAGATCAGAGAAGAAGATGTTGAGTGTGCCCAGTGGGTAGTAATTGCAGATGCCCCTGGGCTGCTAGAGCGCTTTATAAATTAAAAAACAAACAAACAAACAAATAAACAAATAAATAAATAAATAAATAAATGGGAGAATCTGGACCAATATATGCTCGAAGGTGGAGGGTGTGAAAGTAAAGTGGGGAAGTGGTGCCAATGGTGTTTCCCTGCTGATCATGAGACTGGCACTGCCTCCTTATTTGGAGAGTAAAGAGGCAGGAGCGAAAGAGGAAAAGTGATGTGCCAAGTTGGCATGAAGGGCTGCCAGGGTATCATTGTCATGGGGAAAATCCAGGATTTGGTGCTACCCATCACTGAGGTGATGGGATTTACAATGATTTACAACCAGGGAGTTTTTTTTGTAGGGTGACTTGTCATTCTTGAGAAACAGGGTGAGGTCAGTGGAGGATCAGGGGTAGAGGAGGTAGTTGCTGGAGTAGATGGAGGGAAGCAGATAGGATAGATGAGGTTGGACTGGATGGGATGGGGGAGAGAGGAGCCACCAGAGTGACATTTGGGAGGTGAGTGAATAATGGGAATGGGGGATAAGAAGAGTCGGTGGGCCGGAGGGAAGAAAGAGAGGTAGGTAGCAACCGTATGAGAGAGAAGGGGGAAGGAACTGTAAGGGGAGAAGGATTGGCAATAGCATGGTGGGCAGCGAGTAATTGGGGGAGCGGGAGGTCAGGGTCATAGGTGACCAAGAAATGAAATTTAGGAAATCACAGGGTCCTAGGAGACCAGTGAATGACATTTAAGTAATCACAGGGTTCTAGCAACCGGGAAACGCAATTTATCAGATGCAGTTGTAAATGCATAAGTGAACGTTCATAGCAGTGATTGTGCAAAATTGGGAAATGAGACGCATGTGTCAAGGAGTGCACACTGTATGTAGCAGTCAAAGTGCATTAGTACATCTCAGGTGAGGTTTCTTCCGGTCTCATATCAATGTGCATTCTGGTTCAATGCACGGAATCATTTGGGTGGATTGCATCTTTTAGGCTCAGACAATTTCCGACAATTTGCAAACTGTGGCCTGCTCACAGGAGCGGCTAAACAAATTCTCAAATAAAATAAATATAGTACTTTTCATTGAGTGGGTGTTTCCCAACCTAGCCGCATCCATGGACTGTGCATGCCCACGGCCACACCACTGTGCGCCAGTCCTGGCAGGAACTGCCCCCTGAGGCAATCTTCCAGGTACTCAGCACTTTTATTAGCATAAGAGGAAAGTAGGAAGGTAATCTAGCTATAATGACTTGCACAGCTTCACGTGATGTCTGCACCTGGTGACACCTGCCAGCACTATTTCCTCTTTTAAAATCCATTAAAATGAGTTTTGCCACCAGTGTTCCTTTTTAAGAAATGTCTGGACAACATCAAATAGAACATATTGTAATAGTGTAACATGTACTCATTTAAATAGTGTCTGACACACACACACACACACACACACACACACGTCTAATTTCCTCACAGAACCAGCCAACAGCGCCTGCTCCCCAGAGATCCTTCCACCCACCGCCCCCTTCCTTTTTGTGCTAAATTCGGAGGTCTTAATTAGCACGCTGAGTGTGCTTAATGAACAGGTTCACTGTGTCGGAGTTCTTATTGTTTTAATTCTGTGCTACTGTATAGGCATCCGAGTGCATTTCCCTCAAGGGGTCTATTCGCATATTCGCATAGTTTCAGTGCAAAGCAAGTTGAACTTTACAATTTTGAGGTTCATGTGTACACGTTGCATTGGAGAGGAATTCAGACTTCACATGAAAATAAAGGGGTTGATCATGCTTTTGCTTCCAAACGGCTCTCTGCCATGAAGTGCATCTCAAACAGTCATGTGTCTTTGTTATAAAACTGCCATTGCTTGCTAGATGTAGCTGTAGGCTTCTTATTGAAAACCCAACAGAAAAAAAAGATTGCAAGGGTCCATATAGAAAATCTGAGAATGGAAGTGGGCGCATGACGATTCGTCTGTCTGTCCTGCGGAAGGGCGGTGATTGATACCATATGTTCGAAGCCGCAGCTGGTGTGCAGGGGAAAAGGCACTGCAGAGATGTGTGCCATCTTCTGGCTACATGCTTGGAAAACCACTGAGCACACCTAAGCAGTGTCAGAATGTGTGCTTGCATGTTATGAGTGAAATACATTCTCAGCCATCACATACAGCAGGGGTCTGCTGTAGCACTCACCTGATTCCCGTAGAGGCGCCGGTCTTGACTGGGCGTATACCGTATATTCAATGGTGACGTGTAACACACGGCTGGCTCTTTGGGCTGGACCTCTGTGCACTGTATGTTTGACTCGAAGGGTAAGATGTCTGCAGATAGAAAATATGGGATTAATGAACTGGGTTATTGAATGTCTCTCTCTTCTTCCCTTTCTCTTCTCCTGTAGAACCCCGAAGGTTAACGCTCTCACCTTAGGTAAGTGAACGCCGTGCTCTCCATCTGCCTCGGGGCAGGGTGCTGTAACCAGTTTCTTCACTGGATAAGGGGAGCAGGCCTCTTGACTTCAGAGGACTGCTGTCCGTCGTTTACTGCACGAACGGTAAGTTTCGAGTAATTCTAATGTCTTTAAAGTCTTTGGTAATGATGTCTCTTGTTTTGCAGGGTTCCGGCGATGGTGGATGACGGGCTGAAGTGAGTTGAAGATGGAGCCCGTGTGATGAATAGAAGCGCCTGGAAGCACGTAAGTAAGCGCTTGTTGCCTGCTTCACGATGCGCTCTAACTGTCTTTTTATTTTGCAGGTACAAGTTCGGAGCGGCTGCAGGGTGCCGGAATACCCACTGGGTTAGATGTGGAAAGGAGTAATGGCACGTGAGTATTAAAGTTCCCCAATGTCTTTAAACGCACCTTGTTTTGTCTTTCAGATGCGGGATGCAGCGCCGAAGGCCTCCGGAGCGTGCGAAGAGTTGGTAAGCTTTTGTCTTTCAGATGCCGGAATGCAGTGTGAAGACCTCCGGAGCGCACGAAGAGTAGGTAAGCCTTTGTCTTTCAGAATGCAGCGCGAGGCGTTGGTGACAGCCGATGGCCCAGGTAAGTGAAGAGCTGTCACTGAAGACCGTAATGCTAACCTGTTCTTTCTTGTCTTTATAGGTGTTGCTGAAGACTGGATTCAGGATGGTAAGCCTTTTTCCTTAGGCCCAGGATCAGATGCAGAAGACACGATGAGCGTTCTGCTGCAGAGGATGCAGAATAACGCAAAGCAAGATTCATCCATCGGGTGTGGTTTAAATAGCCTCCTGTAGTGCTTAGGTGTCTCCTTCCACAGCCACGCCTAGGTAAGAAAAGAGTTCCTGCTTTCCAGAAGAGTTCCAGTGTTCTGAACCTAGGGAGTGGCTCCTGCCCCACCCAACAGGAAAAGTAGTTCCAAATAGAAGAGGATCAGAGGCTCAACTGGCAGGCAAGTAAGCAGCATGGTCTGCTGCAGGTAAGTCCACCCAAGCATTATGAGCCCAGCGCTTCCAGCGCTGGGACTGGGCATATTTATGAGCCTGGTGCCACTGGCACCAGGACTGGGTCCAAAAGGTCCCAATTGGGACTGGTTGGCACTCGGAACCTGGGTTATGAATCTGCTTCCAAGGGAGTTGGGAAAACCCTGACCTTTTGGAAGCAGAGATCATGACAGTACCCCCCCTCAAGGCCCCTCCCAAACCGGGCTTCTCCGGGGGTTTTGGCTTGTCAGGAAATGTTCGGTGAAATCTTTTGATTAGGCGAGGAGCGTGGACATATTCAGCAGGTTCCCAGGATCTCTCTTGGGGGCCGTAGCCTTTCCAGTCAATTAGGTAAAATAGTTTAGATTTGGAGATCTTGGAGTCCAGAATGCTTTTGACTTCAAACTCGAGTTCCCCATCAACTAGGATAGGTTTTGGAGATTTAGTTAGTCGGGTTTGAGGTTGCACGGGTTTTAATAGAGAGACGTGGAAGACCGGATGTATCTTCATGTGCGGGGGCAAGTCCAACTTGACCGCTACTGGGTTTACTATGGTAGTGATGGAATAGGGACCAAGGTATCTTGGGTTGAATGTGCGTGGCCCTTTTAGAGGTAGATATTTGGTGGATAACCAGACTTGATCCCCTACTCGATATTGAGGGGCTTCCTTCCGATGTTGATCTGCTCCTTTCTTGTATTGTTCTTTAGCCCTTTGAAGGTGAGAAACAGCTTCCTTAAAGGCTTGGGTGATTGTAGAATGCAGGTAGTCTACTGCTGGTGTTTCAAGATCTTGGAGGGGATCCAACTCCGAGGTTCGAGGGTGACTGCCGTACAAAAGAAAAAACGGGGTTTTCCCAGTTCCCGAATGGACAGAGTTATTGTAGGCATATTCGGCTATCCAAAGGATGTCTTTCCAAGTTTTTTCAGTTTGTTGCAGCATGCAGCGTAAATACTGTTCCAGAGTTTGATTGGTCCTCTCGGTTTGTCCGTCGGTCTGAGGGTGGTGACTGGTCGATAGTCTCACATCAATTTGAGCCGACCGACAGCAACTTCGCCAAAAATGAGAAATAAATTGACTACCTCGATCCGAAATTAGAACCGAAGGAAAACCGTGCAGTCGGACGATGTTTTCGAGAAATTCTCGGGCTAGAGTTGCTGCTGTTGGCAAGCCTTTGAGCGGAATGAAATGCGCCATCTTGGAGAATAAGTCCACGATTACTAGAATCGTATTGTATCCGGAGCATGGAGGTAGATCGGTGATGAAGTCCATAGAAAGCGTATGCCAAGGGCGAGGTGGGATGTCAATAGGGGGTAAGAGGCCTGCTGGTCTTTCCTTTTGACTCTTGTTTTGGGGGCATACTCCACAGGACATTATAAAGTCTCTGATATCTTTTTTCCAAGACGGCCACCAGAAGTAGCGCTTGATCTTTTCTGAGGTCTTGGCTATACCGGGATGTCCTTCCATTAAAGAATCGTGATAACAAGAGATTACTTCTTTCTGTAAATCTGTGCTGGGTAGGTATAATCGTTCTTGGAAATACAATAAGTTGTCCTTTACTGCAAAGTCCTTTCCTTGCAGATGCCAATTCTGTATGTCTGCTGGAGTTACAAGTTGCCTGGCTTTATCCTTAACTTCCTCTATGGATTGTGTGGCGATTACACCCAGAATTCTTTGTTCGGGAATGATTGGTACAGGTTTAGGGTTGATCAAGTGTTCTTCCACTCCCATCCGAGAAAGGGCATCAGCTTTACCGTTTTTTGTACCAGGTCGATAGGTAATTATGAAGTCAAACTCGGCAAAGAATAATGCCCAACGGAGTTGTCTAGAGGATTGGGCTTTTGCGGTTTTCAAATATTGCAGGTTTCGGTGATCCGTAATCACAGTAACGGTGTGTCGGGCCCCCAGCTGATAATGCCGCCAAGCCTTAAAGGCAGACTTGATAGCCAGAAGTTCCTTGTCAGTAATCGTGTAATTGATTTCAGGAGGCGAGAATTTGCGGGACCAAAATGCCACGGGATGCAACTGATTGGTTACCGGGTCCTTTTGTGATAGAACTGCCCCCATGGCAAGGCTTGAAGCATCAGTTTCCACGATGTAGGGGAGTTCGGGGCGAGGGTGTTTTAAGATTGGTGCAGAGATAAATTTAGTCTTCAAATCCTGGAAAGCTTGTTCCGCCTCGGTAGACCATTCAAAACGTTTGTTTTTCTTTAACAAGGCAGTGATGGGCTGGACTATTCGAGAGAATTCGGGGATAAACCTGCGGTAAAAGTTAGCGAAGCCTAACATGCTTTGCACACCTTTTACGGAGGATGGTGATGGCCATTTGAGAACTGCATCGACCTTCTTTGAATCCATACGCACTCCGCCAGGTGATAATATGAATCCCAAGAATTCAACTTCAGTCACGTTGAAAACACATTTTTCCAACTTAGCGAAAAGTTTGTGTTGACGCAATCTTTCGAGGACCATTTTCACGTGTTTCCGATGTTCAGATTCCGATGAAGAATAAACGAGGATGTCGTCAATGTAAACAACAACACACACATCTATGAGCTCTCTGAGGACATCGTTCATAAAATATTGAAAGGCGGCCGGGGCATTGCAAAGTCCGAAGGGCATGACCTGATATTCAAATAGCCCATACTTGGTGCGGAAGGCCGTCTTCCATTCATCGCCCTCTTTTACTCATACCAAGTGGTAAGCTCCTCTAAGATCCAGCTTTGTATATATGCATGCTTTTCTGACTTGGTCCAGAAGTTCAGGGATCAAAGGTAACGGATATCTATTCTTAAAGGTGATCTGGTTCAGGGAGCGATAATCTATACAAGTTCTAAGGTCTCCTTCCTTTTTTGGAACGAAGAACAAAGCTGAAGAAGCAGGGGACTTGGAAGGACGAATAAACCCATTTGCCAGGTATTGATCCAGGTATTGTCGAAGGTGAAGGTTCTCAGGCTCGGTGAGGGCATAAATTCTACTACAAGGAGGAGTAGATCCAGGTATCAGGTCTATCTGGCAGTCATAAGACCTATGAGGAGGTAGAGAGTTAGCCTGATCCTTCCGGAAAACATCTTGGTATTCTAGGTATTCGGGAGGTAACTGGGGAGTCTCTGAAGAAATTGCTACCAGCGCAACACCAGGTGGAGGGTGACAAGTAGAGCCACATTCTGGAAACTGGACCGTTCTTGCTCGCCAATCGATCAGAGGATTGTGTTTCTCTAACCAAAGTATTCCTAGAATAATCTGAAACTGAGGGGCCTTGATCACATCGAACACGATCTTCTCATGGTGTCCATCTTGACTTATTAGTGTCACTTCTTGAGTGGTATGCGTTACTGGCCCGGAGGCTATCTCCGTACCATCCACCGTAGTAATGACGTCCTTTACAGCCTTGGGACAAAGAGTTAGATTCAACCTCAAAACCATTTCATGATCCACATAATTGCAGATGGCACCGCTGTCGACGTAAGCTTCAATTGCATGTAATCGATCCGGATTATCAGGGCTAATGAGGACCATAGGTATCACGAAATGCGAGGTCACGGAACTGGTTTTCACGCTCGGCAAGAGGACCTCTATTCTTGTCGGGCGAGGTCGTTTCCCTGCTCAGAGTTTGTAACTTTGGTAACTGCAGCTCCTACTGCCTTCTTAGCAGGTTTCACCGGACAGTCTCGAAGAAAGTGCCCTGAGTTTCCGCAATAGAGGCATAATTGCAATAGTTTTCTCCTTTCCCACTCCTTTTGTGTTAGAGGACCTTTCAGACCCCCTATTTGCATGGGTTCCCCGGAGTCTACTCCTTTGGAAGGAGTTGGCGGTTTGGAAAATACTCGAGCATCAAACTTGGAACGATCGGCCTTCCTGTTCTGCAGTCTGTGATCTATTTGAACGACTAAGTCTATATAGTACGAACAATCTTGTGGGGGATTCACTACTTGGGCTAACACATCTTTGAGCTCTCCACGTAGACCTCTATAAAACAGCGTAATCCTTTTGTCCTCAGGCCATTGAGTTTCCACTATCAGTCTGTTGAAAGACGCAATATAAGCCAAAAGGTCTTGATTACCTTGTCGCAACGAAAGAAGCTCATTGTCCAAGGCCTGCCCCTGTGAATGTCTTGCAAACAGTTTTTCCATACTGAGCTGAAAAGCTTGAAAATCATGGAGGACCGGATCATCTTGATTTACTAGAGGGATCGACCAGTCTGCCGCATTGCCACTAAGGTACGAAAGCACGAAAGCTACTTTAGCTTGATCAGTTGGAAAGGCTGCTGGCCGGCATAAGAAATGCAACCGGCACTGATTGATAAATACTGCAAACCTCTTTGGGTCACCAGAAAATCGTTTGGGCGGAGCCAGAGGTACATTCCCAGGTAGGTTGATCTGCACTGGATTCATAGAGGGTGAAGAAGGAAGATTTCCCCCAGATGCGGGTAACGGGGTCTGTCCAGCTTGTGACTGTAGCAATTGTCTAGCGAGATCATCTGTTCGCTCCTTGGAAATAATCAGTTCCCTTCTTAGAGCGTTTGTTTCCTGACGGGCTGCATGCACTTCTGCCCTTAGTTCCCCAAGTAACTGGGCTAGTTGGTCGGTATCCGAGGTTTCCATAGCGCCTGGACGGGAGTTTTGTGGTAGGCTTTGCGTTCTGTAGCGCTCACCTGATTCCCGTAGAGGCGCCGGTCTTGACTGGGCGTATACCGTATCTTCAATGGTGACGTGTAACACACGGCTGGCTCTTTGGGCTGGACCTCTGTGCACTGTATGTTTGACTCGAAGGGTAAGATGTCTGCAGATAGAAACTATGGGATTAATGAACTGGGTTATTGAATGTCTCTCTCTTCTTCCCTTTCTCTTCTCCTGTAGAACCCCGAAGGTTAACGCTCTCACCTTAGGTAAGTGAACGCCGTGCTCTCCATCTGGCTCGGGGCAGGGTGCTGTAACCAGTTTCTTCACTGGATAAGGGGAGCAGGCCTCTTGACTTCAGAGGACTGCTGTCCGTCGTTTACTGTAACGGTAAGTTTCGAGTAATTCTAATGTCTTTAAAGTCTTTGGTAATGATGTCTCTTGTTTTGCAGGATTCCGGCGATGGTGGATGACGGGCTGAAGTGAGTTGAAGATGGAGCCCGTGTGAGGAATAGAAGCGCCTGGAAGCACGTAAGTAAGCGCTTGTTGCCTGCTTCACGATGCGCTCTAACTGTCTTTTTATTTTGCAGGTACAAGTTCGGAGCGGCTGCAGGGTGCCGGAATACCCACTGGGTTAGATGTGGAAAGGAGTAATGGCACGTGAGTATTAAAGTTCCCCAATGTCTTTAAACGCACCTTGTTTTGTCTTTCAGATGCGGGATGCAGCGCCGAAGGCCTCCGGAGCGTGCGAAGAGTTGGTAAGCTTTTGTCTTTCAGATGCCAGAATGCAGTGTGAAGACCTCCGAAGCGCACGAAGAGTAGGTAAGCCTTTGTCTTTCAGAATGCAGCGCGAGGCGTTGGTGACAGCCGATGGCCCAGGTAAGTGAAGAGCTGTCACTGAAGACCGTAATGCTAACCTTTTCTTTCTTATCTTTATAGGTGTTGCTGAAGACTGGATTCAGGATGGTAAGCCTTTTTCCTTAGGCCCAGGATCAGATGCAGAAGACACGATGAGCGTTCTGCTGCAGAGGATGCAGAATAACGCAAAGCAAGATTCATCCATCGGGTGTGGTTTAAATAGCCTCCTGTAGTGCTTAGGTGTCTCCTTCCACAGCCACGCCTAGGTAAGAAAAGAGTTCCTGCTTTCCAGAAGAGTTCCAGTGTTCTGAACCTAGGGAGTGGCTCCTGCCCCACCCAACAGGAAAAGTAGTTCCAAATAGAAGAGGATCAGAGGCTCAACTGGCAGGCAAGTAAGCAGCATGGTCTGCTGCAGGTAAGTCCACCCAAGCATTATGAGCCCGGCGCTTCCAGCGCTGGGACTGGGCATATTTATGAGCCTGGTGCCACTGGCGCCAGGACTGGGTCCAAAAGGTCCCAATTGGGACTGGTTGGCACTCGGAACCTGGGTTATGAATCTGCTTCCAAGGGAGTTGGGAAAACCCTCACCTTTTGGAAGCAGAGATCATGACATCTGCAACCTGTGGCTCTCCAGATGTTTTGGACTACACTTCCCATGATCTCACACCATTGACTATTCTGGCTAGGCAGAAGAAGTTGTAGTCTAACGCATCTGGAGAGCCAAATATTCACAACCCCTGACCCGGTGGTTGTTAGTAATCAATATCCCTCATTACATTGAGTGTGGCCAAATCTTCAAACCTTTATGAAGATTTAACTGAAAGGGTACGGCTTGGTCGGCTGTACAGGTGTGGAAAGGCTGCTATTCCTTACATGAGATGTTGTGAGGTGTCCTCCCTGTGTAAATACTACAGTGACTGGTCATGACTGGTGCTGATGTGTACATTTTAGGAGTGTGCCTGCAAGTGTTCTGCATGAGGCAGTTGGAAGGAGGCTGGCTGAGGCATGGATTCATGGAACAAGTTGTGTCTCCTGCAGATGCGTTGCAAGGGTGGGAGGCTATAGCCCTGGGTCTTTTGGTTGTAGCCCTGGATAGAATCTCAGGCACTACAAGCAAAAGGCTAGCTAGCCCCGAATCCCAAGAGTCGCGACGTTAGCCTAGCCCCTGGATCTTTTCCTGACCTTGCAACATCCCTGGTCTCCTGAAAGCCTAAGTATCAGTGGCTCTTGACTGTAACAAACGATTAAAAAAGCATTTCCTTTTCTACAATCTGAATGTCTGTTGGCATTCTGAACATCAGCAGGCCAAGGCCCTACCACATACGGCATGTTTTCTAGCCGCCCTTTCCTGGAGATAGTGTGCCTATGTGAAATATACTTCAAGAGGGCATGATGGGAATGGCGGAATGTGGAACAATGTGATGGCACACCTCACGGTGTACGTTAGCATTTCACAGGTAGCGGTTGAGAGAGAGGGAGAAGAAAGCCAATGAAGGGAACACTGGAGCTGTCATGCTGCTGTTAGACGCTCCTCTGCACACCAGAACACTGCTAACATCTCCACAACACCTTCCCCGGGTTCCCACACTACTCCCTCCAGGGTTCGAGACTCACGTGATGTGGTTACCCCAAAGGACAGAAAGCCCCGTACCAGGTACAATGTATGTGCCCGGTTGCAAGCCTTCCTGCATTGGCAGTTGCCATGAAGAACATAAAGCAGAAGGGGCGGCGGAACACCTCCGCATCGATCATTCATTTGCTCACGTGATTCAGAGCGGCGCTTCCCACGTGACCATGGTGGACGTCACATGACTCAGAAGCGCACAGTATATAAAGCTTGATGTACAGAGCACTCACCGCTTCTCAGCTGTCTTTCCACTCTGTTTGGTGCTACGTTTGATATACTCTGTTGGTTTACCTTGATCTTGGATCTTTCACCTGGACTCCCACGGATTACCCTTTTGTACCTTTGCTTGGAACTGTTTACCCATTGCTGAACCTCGACCCGTCCCTCACCTGTCTTCGGATCATCCCTTGGTACTTTCTTGGACTTCTACGCCATTGCCCTTTGGGAACTCAAGCTACGTCTTCAGCTCTACAGGTGGGCTATGCTGTGTCCACGCTTGACTCCGTTCCCTGTTGTTCTGGGGACCGCCTCTCATCTGAGTCTCGAACCTCCTTCACTAGGTTTCCTGGGTTTTCCAACCACCGGATAGGTAAGATTATTCAGATCCTCTGATTCTTGTGTCATGTTGTATTTGCCTGGTACTTAACCTCGTTCTTTCTGCAGCAGCATCAGTGTTCCAGATGTTCCGTGGATCCGGGAAGTAACATCTCCCACCTGTGGCTCCAAAGGTCGCACAGCAGGGTTCTTTTGGTTCCCCTGTGCGTCACTTGCGGACGGAGGTCTCAACGGTCTACATGACACTCAAGTCAGAACAGCTGCAAGACCTATGATAAGAGTAGGTTTTAGAGAAAACACCCAGCAGCACAGGATGCGCTGGCTGATAACCGCCGTGTCAAGCCAGTTCATCGTCATTACCAGGTGGAACAACATGCACTGCAGCGGATTATTGCCACTAACCCTATAAAATTCATGAGGAGAAAACATGGGAGTTAATGTGCATTCCAAAAAAGAACAGTGTTTCTTTGTTCATGTTTTCACCTCCCTCACAGAACTGGAGTTACACAAGTCCCTTTTTTGTCTTCATGCTTAGCTGGCTAGCCTGCCAAACCGCTGACACTTGCTATTCCTAGGTTTGTCCACTGTATTTTTTCCTGGTATATGTCCGATATACCCCTTCTCAAACCCAGTCATGATGCCACTCAAACTCTCCCTGTTAAAAGAGTCACTCTGTCCCCTTTTATCGGCTATATTATCTTCTGCATAATGATTGGATCTTTATTCAATATACATGTTGAATTGTGAAGAAATAGGGTTATTGCTAGTATACTAATGAAAAATACAGCAACTATCAAAAGAAGGTTTTTCAAATAACTACATTTTCACAATAATTCGTGGTGGTAACAGTCCTTCTTTGTGGGGAATAGTACCCTGTTATGCTGCTTCGTAACCAAAGGAGCTTGTTTCCCTGTATGTATGCATGTACATAAATAAATCATGGAACCATATTAAAGAGAGAAGAGGGACTAAAGTAGCCTGTGTGCCGCATGGCAAGAGCAAACACATGAAAATGCAGGTATCATCTTACTTTTCTTTTTGAACAGAGCTGCTACTGCTGCATCCTGGAGCCTGAGAATGTGCTCACCATCAGGTTGGAATCAAGGATTGTACCAGCGATTAAAGCCTATGCTTGAAGATCCCCGATTGTCAAGCTGCTAGACCGCACACGGTAACTGTTCTGTTACTAGACAGACATTGCAACCAGTAGGGTGCATTGAACCTTGCCATGCTGGTCAGGAAAAGGTGCTAACATTGAAGGGGTTGGGGGTGCAGTCGAGGCCTTGGATTGCAACCAGTATGGTGCATGGACCCTTGCCATGCTGGTCAGGAAAAGATGCTAACATTGAGGGGGGGGGGTGCAGTCGAGGCTTTGGATGGCAACCAGTATGGTGCATGGACCCTTGCCATGCTGGTCAGGAAAAGGTGCTAACATTGAGGGGGCGCAGTCGAGGCCTTGGATTGCAACCAGTATGGTGCATGGACCCTTGCCATGCTGGTCAGGAAAAGGTGCTAACATTGAGGGGGAGGGGGCGCAGTTGAGGCCTTGGATTGCAACCAGTATGGTGCATGGACCCTTGCCATGCTGGTCATTCTGGCCAGGAAAAGGTGCTAACATTGAGGGGGGGGGGCGCAGTCGAGGCCTTGGATTGCAACCAGTATGGTGCATGGACCCTTGCCATGCTGGTCAGGAAAAGGTGCTAACATTGAGGGGGGGGGGGTGCAGTCGAGGCTTTGGATTGCAACCAGTATGGTGCATGGACCCTTGCCATGCTGGTCAGGAAAAGGTGCTAACATTGAGGGGAGGGGGCGCAGTCGAGGCTTTGGATGGCAACCAGTATGGTGCATGGACCCTTGCCATGCTGGTCAGGAAAAGGTGCTAACATTGAGGGGGCGCAGTCGAGGCCTTGGATTGCAACCAGTATGGTGCATGGACCCTTGCCATGCTGGTCAGGAAAAGGTGCTAACATTGAGGGGGAGGGGGCGCAGTTGAGGCCTTGGATTGCAACCAGTATGGTGCATGGACCCTTGCCATGCTGGTCATTCTGGCCAGGAAAAGGTGCTAACATTGAGGGGGGGGGCGCAGTCGAGGCCTTGGATTGCAACCAGTATGGTGCATGGACCCTTGCCATGCTGGTCAGGAAAAGGTGCTAACATTGAGGGGGAGGAGGCGCAGTTGAGGCCTTGGATTGCAACCAGTATGGTGCATGGACCCTTGCCATGCTGGTCATTCTGGCCAGGAAAAGGTGCTAACATTGAGGGGGGGGGCGCAGTCGAGGCCTTGGATTGCAACCAGTATGGTGCATGGACCCTTGCCATGCTGGTCAGGAAAAGGTGCTAACATTGAGGGGGACGGGGGGCGCAGTCGAGGCCTTGGATTGGGCCATGCCATCCTCAAGAACTCATTGATCTCATTCCCGTGTTGAAGCGAGGCTGCCAAATGATAGATGTGTTGCCCTCAGATTAAGAAGCCGCAATGCCCAACCCATCAGCGATAACTTGAATGTGCCTAAATGTTCCAAAGAAATGAATGTTCTCACGCTCATAGACATTTTACAAGTGATAACCAGGGCCTGTGCATTCCCCACAGTAATGGTTCTGAGTTATTGGCCACGTGGGTGGGTACCTCTGCTGTTTCTTCTTGGCACCATTAGACATTACAGAGCCCCGCGTGGTTATAAACAGAAGCTAAAGCAGTTTTTAGAATCGTTCATAGGAATTGCTGGCATGTCCATGTCACCTCGTCCAGATGTTTCACACATGCGAGGTAGTTGTTGCTTTGCAGTTCCTATGCTTCTTTCAGGTTCCCAAAACTGCCTCACCCACCATGGAAGCTCCCTCACTTGCCCTTTTGTAAATAAGTCCTGAAGCTGCCTACACCTATCCCCCATTATGCATGTATGTCTTCGTGGTTTGTTCTGATTCTGGTGAACTCTGACATGTGATGGTGGTGGCTGGCTTCTTACCTTTAATTATTAACTCCAAAATATTTTCTTGTAGCAGGCCAACCACAGCCAGTGCCACTATAGGAGCTAAATGAAAATATTATTATTTTTAATTTTTTATTTAAGTAAATTGACCTTTCACACTACATAAAAAAACATTAAAACATGTTACACACCTATTTAACATAATGGAACAAAATAAAATGTGCAAATCCATAAATGAAAATAAAGTAGGTTACTGTTATGGACATTCAATTGCGTGTAGAATACAATATAGAGTGACACAGTAGGCCTCATTACGACTTTGGCGGTAGCCATGCCGCTATTGGCGGCATGGCTGCTGCCGAAATCGGGTCCGGGTTCCCTGAATGGGGAATTACTGGGCCATTCCGAGATCGGAGGGCCCGGTAATTCCTCCCTCCAGGGACCTGGGCCCAGACCTTCCCCATTCCCATTTGAGCCCCCATAGGGCTCAATGGGAATCTGAGAGGGAGCAAACAATGGGATGATTACGAGCGGCCTGTTGTTTGCTCCCTCTTCCCCTCGCGGGACTCAGTAAGGACGCCTGGTTTGACCAGGTGTTACTTACCGGGTCCCGCGAGGGGAGCTTGTAATGAGGCGGAACGGGTTTAACGGTCCGCCTCCTTTAGCGGAGCCCGTTAACCTGTTCCGCCTCAGTCGTAATGAGGCCCAGTGTATGCAACTAAAGCGTATAAGAGTTCAAAGTTGGGAGGTTTTGGGCCTGGCAAAGTGAGAAAACATAGGCAATCAACATCACCCAGTAGATCTTCCATCTGGATACTGGCTATTTGGCTATTGCAGTCGTTCCTCACATTCTATAAGCCGTGGTATAAGAAAGCACTGTGTTCGGAATCCAGGAGGACTGAGGAAGAATTGAGCTCCCTACCCTAGAATGTCTCTAGTTAAAGTTCCTGCCTGGGGGCATCTCTAATATTTTCTGGGGTTCTTGAAATAATTAAGCAGACACGAGCTGGCTAATCACTATTCCCAATGGTTTCAGTAAAGAAATCAAAGGGAAATTGGGTGGGAGTACAGGACAGCACATTACTAATCTGCATTACCATGCCACACCAGGAGAGGGTCATTGATATTTTTCCACAAGATAATGAAGGATTGACGACTGAGTGGGTCATAATGACTGATCCATTCTAAACCTAGATTTTAAAACCTAAACGTAGATCCTTGACCTACTTTTCTAGAAGCACTACAACCCTAGTTGGTTAATTAAAAACAGACAGGGTTAATTCCTGACAGGCCAACCTGCACCAGACAGAATGTATCCATTGGGGATTTATTATGAGATAACCACTTGAACTTTTAGTTCAGAAATGCAGAAAAGGCTTTCCACCTGGCGTGGAACACTGGAAATTGTTGTGGGCAGTTTTGGATCGGTATTAGCATAATTGACCCAAAGACATTCGACCTAAAACATTTGATCAAAATTTTGTTGAACTTTTTTGCAGTCAAATTTAATTAAATATATACATGGTGGTCGGTAAGGATATAGATTAGGTTGAGGGGAAGTGGGGGGAAGTGGGGGGAGTTTGCGGGAGTCTCCCACCGAATTTTAGACTGAAAAAAAGGTCAAATACATTTGATCAAATGTGATTGGGTCTAATGTGTTAGGTCAAATATGCTCAAACCTTTGGATCAAATGAGCTTCCCTTTACAATTCACCAGATTGCTCCACAACCTTTATGAGGGTGCCCACGCAGAGTTACTTTTAAGTGGTTGTAAGATGGATCGGGTAGAGGATGAGACGGAGCTGGGGCAGGGATGTCCACTTTCTCGACTACTTTTTGCGTTGCTCAATTAGGCAAGGAAATTAAGGTGCAGACTTTCTTCTCCTTCCAGTTTCTAAATTCAAGCTGCAAGCTGACAATATAGCCGCGATACTCAAGCAAATCTCGAAGGATTATTTGTGTCAACCAGACTTTTTATTGCATCACTGTCTATAAAATCGACAACGTCAAGATGGGGGTAATTTTAATAAACTCAGATCCTTCTGCACTTCAAATTGAATTAAGGGATGGGTATTCCTTATCACACAAGACAAATGTAGGTTTCGTGACTACTGCTCATAACAATACTTTTCTTCATAATCCTTTCTGCCCTTTGATAAATAGGATCAAGACATTGTTAGAAAAATTGTAACTTTACCCTTTTCAATTATCAGTCAAGTTAATTTGATTATAATGATGGTTTTACCTCAACTGAATTTTTTCTCAACTGTTTCAGTAGTGTCACAAAGAGTTTTTCAATACATTGAAAAGCTTGAAACTATGTTGTGTGGATTAAGAAGTTCATAAATTGAGTATGGATATGGCCTGCTGGATTTTGCAAAACTATTTCTTTGTGGCTGGCATTGCATACCACTACATTGCAAGGGCATTAGCAATGGATATAATAGATTTTGGGCCTCATTCCGAGGTGGGCGGTAAGGGTTAAAGGTCACCGGTAAGGAGACCGGTGCCGGTAAACCCTTACCGCCCAATTCCGAGGTCCCTTAGTGGGTCCCAGCAGGGTCGGCTGGTCTGACCAGCTGTTCTTTACGGGACCCGTTAAGGGACCTTGGAGCTAATAACGGGCCCGCACTTTGCGGGCCCGTTTTTAGTGCCTTCCCCATTCCCATTGAGCCCTATGGGGGATCAAATGGGAAAGAGGAATGGTAAACTGAATGGGGACTTACCAGGTCCGCGCAGGTCGGAATATCCCGGTAAGTCCCCATTCTGCCAGACCGGACACCGGTTTGGAGGCAGCCATGGTGCTAATAGCACCATGGCTACCTCCAAACTCGTAATGACTCCCTTTGTATCAAGCCTGAATAAAGAGTTCTTTTTTCATATCTAAAATGTTTGAATGTTGATCCTTAGGCAAGATTGCCAAGCTCACTGGGAAAAATGTCAGTATTTTGGAAGGCTATTTTCTTTCCCAATAGGATTATAACATCACTAATATTGAAATTTGACGCAAGTGTCATATGACTACAGGCTCCCATTTCAACCAACAGGACTGGGTGAAGGTATGATATGATATGTCATTTATAATGCGCCTGTACACAAGTGTTTCTAGGTGTGACAAGACAAGGAAGGGAAGACAATGGGAGGACAAACAAACAATCTTACTAGGCTTTGTGTCATTCAGATCGCGCAAGGTGACGGAAGAGGAGAAGTGCCAGGGGAGTTAGGGGTGCAGTAGGGCAAGCCCTAAATAAGTGCAGAGGGTGTGCCGACTAGAGAAAGTGCACCGGAGGCAGGGAACAGTAGGGTTGCAGATACAGTCTCTAAGTGCGAGCTAAGCCTGTAGGCAGTGTACAGGCTACAGGTTATGTAGGAGCCTGGTGCCATAATGTTCGGAGGGTGGCCAGACAAACAGTTAGCAGAGCAGACAAGTATGTCAGCAGGGAAGAGGGAGATAGAAACCAGAAGCGAAAACAAGGTCTTGAGTTGCTTCCAGAACCTGAAGTGGTCCTGCTCAAGTTTGAGAGAGGCTGTTCCAGAGGGAGGCGCCAGCTGAGGAGAGCGATCTACCACCAATTCTCTGCCTGGAGAAGCACGTGACCCTCAGAGAGTTGGAGGTAGATGAGCGAAAGGCTCTAGAAGGATGTTTTAATATTTAATTTTCTAGAAGGAAACTGTTTAGGAAGAGAGAGTTGGATGTAGTGTGGTCCGTGGCCCCAGAAAGCCTTGTGGACAATGCAGAGGGTCATGAACTTGATGCTTGTAGACACCGGAAGCCAGTGAATAGATTTCAGGGCTGGAGAGATACGATCCCTGGGCTTGAGGCCAAGGACAAGTCTCACAGTCCTGTTCTGGATTAAATGCCGTGGCGAAGAGTAGAGGCAAGTAGATTTAGAAAGAGGCTGTTGCAGTAGTCCAGCCTAGAGAGAACCAGGGCCCTGGAGACAGTGAGCTTCTTTGGGAAGTGAGAAAAGGCAGAATACCTCTGAGGGGCAGCTGGTAGGGGGAGTTCTCAGAGATGTCTGAAATGTGGGGAGAGAAGGAGAGGGTGGAGTTGAAGATGACACCAAGGTTTTTTTGCCCCACAGGAAGGCGCATGGTGAGGGCCAAAGGAGGGCGGCCAGAGTGAAAGAGGGAAAGCGGGAGTAGGGGTCCCAATAAGTAGGATCTATGTCTTACTGGCATTAAGGCAGTGATCATTGGAGGCGCTCCATTCCTGTATCACGGATAGACAGTTGGGAATGAGCGAAAGTAGAGAGGAGGCTGAGGAGGGCCTGAAGGAGAGCTGGGTATTATCTGAATAACACTGAAAGTTAGAAGAGAAGGTGGAGATGAGGTGGGTCAGAGGTGCCAAGTAGACATTGAAAAGCCAGAGTGAGAGGTTAGAGCCCTGAGGAACACCACAAGTGGAGAGAGAGGTGGTGGAGAGAAAGGACCCAAGTTAGACCTGGGAGGGTCGGTCCAGGAGGAAGGAGGTCAAACAGGCCAGGTTCATACCCAGGATGTCATGGAGATCATTGATCAGGGTGGCAGGATTGACCTTGTCAGAAGAAAGATTGAGGCGGATGAGGACAGAAGGAAAACTAGAGTCGAGATTAATGAGTAGGTCTTCACAGTTGTTCAGGAGAGCAGTTTCTGTGCTTCTGGCTACCCTGAAGCCAGACTGATGGTCATGGATACAGCCTACAAATGCAGTATGGAGAGTAAGCTGGGAGATGACCAGCTTTTCCAGGAGTTTACCCAGGAAAGGAGTGATAGAGGTCGGGTGGTAGTTCTCTAGAGAGGAAGGATTGGCACAGGGCTTTTTAAGGAGGGGGTGCACTAGTGAGTGCTTAAGGGGGAGGGAAAAGTTCTAGTGGCAAAAGAGTGATTGCATAAATTGGACAAAGGCTGGAGCGAGGGTGTCAATGTGGTCCTTGAAGGCTCTGGAGGAGCAGGGGAGAACCTGCTTGGATGACACTTTCATAGATAGGACGTTGTATAAATTTGTATAAAATAAATAGCCGACTCCACCAAGCCGACTCTGGGGCACCTTGAGTCATATTCATTTTTCCCTGAATCTATTATATGTTTTACCTAGTTGCAGAAATTCTAGCAAGGTGTCTCAGAGCAGTGCTGGTGTTCTAGGTCTATGACCAGTTCCTAGGACCATATAGTTCTGACTTGACCAGGAATAATGCATTTCTGGAACAATCTTTCACTAGAGTGTTGAAATATTTTTGGTTACCAATTGCCTTGACATCATTGATTGAATATAAATGTGCAAAGCAGTGGCTAACTGTATATGTAGTATACATTGATTTCAGTGCCACAAATGACACAGTTTTGAGGCATCGCGTATGGCACAAATTAGACTGACTGGGTATTCCCAAGGAATTGCTGTCCATGATCATCAAACTACACATGCACACAAGAATTAGATTAGATGGTTCTGGATGTGTAACAGAATGGTGTCAAACAGGGATGCATTTTAGCACCTTCTTTATTTTATGTATACCTGTGTGAACTGTAAGGAGCTCTTGATATACCAGAATCATAGGCTATAAAATATGGTGGTGCCAGCATATCTTGACTGGGCTATGCAGATGACATTCTAATCCTGGAGTACACACCTAAAGGATTACAAGCTAAAATGAATACACTTGGTGACTCTGCGGGATCCAATGGGTTAAAGATCAATATGAACAAGGATGGAATTATGGTGTTTAAATAAATTAAGAAAAAAATGAAGAATGTCAGCTGTTGGACAATTAATGAGAAAAAGGTTGACATTGTTTCCACATATGAGTATTTGGGAGTTGTAATTGATGATTGTTTGAACTGGCAGACACAGTGAGAATTTATCATGGATAAGATTGGATGAGAACCAAATACTCTATGTAAATTCTCAGGCAACAATGAAATGGTAGTTAGACTATTGAATCTGTACTAACCATATATCAGTCTAAAATTCTTCCCCATATGTTATACAGTGTGGAAGTATGGGGACGGAAATATGTCCATGCATCGAAGACATTGGAGGGAAAGGTACTTAAAAGGTTACCAAGGCTGCAAAAATCTATTGCCATTGAGTATATATGGCTGGAATGTAACATTATTAGCATTGGAATGTATATTTAGATTCAGCTATTGATGTTACATAGGAAGAGCTTGGAGCTGGAATGCAATGCACTTATGTATCAATTAGCTTCTATATATAAAAATATGGATATACCAATTAGTGATGGTTACATGGAATGGCTATGCCTGGCTGTTGAACAACAGTCAAGTATATTTCTGGAACTAATATCCCATTAACTACCACAGACAGGTATAAAAGTCATATTAAGAAATTATTACAAATTATTGATAGGGAACAAGTTCTGGTTGATTTGGCAACCAAAGCTAACAGCGGTAATAATCTGGAACATGTTATGGAATGTAAGAATAATCCTAAATATATATATATATATAGGCTTATCCTGACTGCAATACAGCCAGACAATCAATGTTACTTAAATTGAATGCAGTACTGTCCCTTAAAATTCTAGGTGCTAGAGTTTGCATTCCATGTAATGAGCGAGCCTGCAGACTATGTGGAGAATGTGTGTTTGAAACTATCAATCATCTCCTAGTAGAATGTGACAGTATGATAACCCTGTGCCAACAACGCCTTATTACGTATAGGAATGATGTGAATGGGCTATCTCCACTGGAACTATGGGAGTGTTTTGTGGGCAGAAATAATTTTTAAAAACATTTTATGAGGTTTTGTGATCATTCCCTCGAAATTTTAAATGATTTTACTACTGGACAGGATTATACTTGAGGCTATTGATGATGATTTATCCTATTACTCTATTGGAATGTCTCAGAATATTTTACTATTGTGTGAAAACATAAAAATTGATATGAGGCTGGGAAGCCCAAAGAAAACACACCAACACAGGTTACAAAGGACATACAAGTGCTTTATTTAAAAGCTACAACAGTTACCAAAGTCAACTGACAAACGGATAGCTATTCGGCTCTCAGAGTAACGTAACGAACTTCAACGAGGGTTCGATGCATTAGGAGAGAGAGCGTACATTTGGAATACTTGGGCTTTTATATCCTTTATCCAGCCCTTGGCCAACCCCCTCGCGGGTTAACCATTCTTGGGATCAGGCCTAGGGTTCCTTGCCAGGTCAATCCTATAATGTATGCATTTTGATCAGTTCCGTTGATACAGTTGTTCATTTACACATAGGTCAGTAATAGGACAAGGTCTCAGTTCGCGACCCCGCCTAGTGGCCTGCAGGCATATTAATTATTTGTGTGTGCGGAGGTCACAACGACCAGAATCTCACTCAGAATGTCATTCAGCCTCCATTTTGATGTTCAGGGTGACTTCCACATTACAAGAGAACCTAAAATGGCGGCTAAATCCAAGATGGCGACTTACATTACTTTTCGTTAAGGTCAAGACCTTGCCGCGGAGTCTATTTACATGATATTTTAGATAACTTGGCGTAGGCCAATACACATTCAATAACTGCGATAGGAGGCATAATATTATTTCAATTCCAACAGACCCTCCTTTTGGCCTATGCCAAGTGCTAATATCATTTCTAATACTTTTGCAAATAACTCCATGTATTGTCATCCATACATCCCGAATCATTGTCTGTAATATCTATAGCCATTAGGTCGTTCATCAGAACCTCTTGTAACACAAACTCTTTGGATGCTGTATCTGGGGCATACATTCTATGCCCTATTGTGCTCACTGCTTGGGCACAACATCCCCCTAGCATCCCACATATACTCGGAAGACATTGAAAACAGCAACAAAGAAATAGCAGGATCCCCAAAATAACCAGAATAACAGAAAGCACCTTCCAGCCCCAAGATCGTAAAGAATCCCAGAACCAGGTGCTAAGATTCCAATCTCCTACAGGGATATGTACTTCAGAACTAAGGATATGCAAGTTCTGTATTGCTTTAAAAATTGTCGGCGAAGAATCTGGTACGAAAACACAGCAAGCGGACCCCACCAACTTGCATACTCTGCCAGAATGACATCTAATGCCATCCGATTTTGGAGTGCTACCAATCTTATTGCTTTTTGTTCTAGTGTCATATTGCAGAGTATGTCCGTGGTCCGGTTGATCGTTCTCTCCAGTACCCTTGCTAATACCCTAATGTTCTCAGAGTTTGTTATTTGTCCCCAAAAGGGCACAACTGATTTTGCTATATCTCCCAATACTTGCCCAGGGGTATCTCCGTTCTTGTCCCGCCGTGGGCGAGCCTTAGAAACCTCCAATGTACTAGCTACAAATACCCCAGGTAACAGGATTCCTAAATAACAGGTTCCCTGACAATCCTTGGGCAACCAGGGAAATGCTAAACTACCACAAACAAAATAAACAGGCCCCCCTACATACAGAGGCCTGTTTTCTCCAGTCAAATATACAATGTTCATACAACCTTCAAAATCTCCCATTGGCCAAGTGCCATTTCTTTGTACACAAAAGGGGACCGAATCAGGGCTATGATTTATAGAGTAAGAAGGAGGCATGGCGTCCTTATTGCCTATCGGAGCCATTTTAAAGGAAATTAAAGTTTGAAAAGGAAGAGACAGTTTATCAGACGGCCTAATAGAAGCGACATTAGGTTTACTTCTATTTGCAAAAAGCGAGCATCCCAGGGTAGTTAATTCACGTTTCTCGAAATCATTCAAATTAGTTCCATCAAAGTTCCCTGAGGTGCTATCATTCCAACGGCCAAACAATAGTGCTCTAAGAGAGGCATAGCAAGCAGTTGTTAAAGGTAAAGGGTGAATATACCATCCTAGTCCCTTGTTCCCATGTTGCGGTAAATGAGTGCAAATCCAACAATTACTCTTATTAAAAATGGCATGCATTGCATTCATTACTATCATTAGAGTTTTATTATGATACTTTTGTCTATGTTGGGAGTCTCTAGGGGACAGAGTGTGAAGGTGTACAGAAGGAATCAAAGAAGTTGGTACAATCTCGGTCGGTAGTAGAGGTTTTAGAGGATAGATTTCTTCAAAGTACCAAAGTCCTACAGCAGTAATTGAAAAAATAACAATTATCATTATCAAAACACAGCAATACGTTTTTGGGCCCAGGCACATTGTTCATTGTCCAAGTTGGTCACCCCCTTATTCACAAGTCCAGTGCGGGGAGCAGCAGTGGAGGTGGCAGGCATTGTAGTTCCTCAATCGACGACCCCAATGTTCGTTGCTGGCGACGCTACGGTCGCGCGATTTCTTAGTCCTTCCCAACCCTAGCCAGCAGAATCCCTTTTTCTTCCTGTTGTTCAACAGAAACTTTCTTATACGAAAGAAAACTTTCAATCACTTCTCTTTCCCAAATGCACGGAAAAACCCGTGCCGTAGTTCTATTTTCTTCGTCGAAGGTTGTACCTGGTGGTACCCAAGATTGGTTGATCCAAAAATAAGGTGTCGTCACTTCCTGAGGGAAGCGACGTATCAGAGGCGACGGAAGTCGCAGAACTTGAAACAGTGTTTTCCGGAAGTGATTTTTCAAAAGAGTGCGGAGACGAAATGGACTGTTCCCCAAGCTCCACAGGCTCAGAGAAATTCTCCGACGCACTCACAGCGCTGTTTGCTACTCCAAGATCAGAGACTGTAGCATCAGCGAGGGGATCTGCTTGTTCTGTAACGTGTGGTGTCGGGTGAGGAAGTTTCTTGACATGCGTCGCGTGGATCCAGTGTTTCTTCCCAGCCACCCGCACTGCTGTCCGGGTGACCAACGAGGAGCGAGACAGGAAGACCTTTTGCAGGCCTTCACTAGGACCCAACTTCCAGGCTGTATATCGTGTCCTGGGCCTGTGAACCGTACAGGTAAAGCAGAATATACCTGGTGATAAATGAAATACAGGTTTTTAGTTAACTGGTTACAGTAGTCTACAAGCAATACATTTTCCACCTCTCTCAGGGCTTTAGGTTTTGGGAGACCCCAAATGTTAGCAGGTCTCCCCATCACTACCTCAAATGGAGAAAGCCCAGTCTTAGTTTGAGGTGTGGTACGCATAGCCAATAATACAATAGGTAAGGCATCTGACCATTTCAGTTTGGTATCGGCACATGTTTTTGCAAGCTTATTCTTTAAGATACCATTATGTCTTTCCACCAACCCAGAACTTTGAGGATGTCTATCTGAGTGAAATTGTTTCTCAATATGTAAAGCTGTGCATATCTGCAAAATTACTGCTGCAACAAAATGAGGACCATTGTCCGACCAAATTACCCTTGGGAGCCCAAATCGAGGAAAGAATTATTTTACCATAATCTTTGCAGTGGTCATGGCGGTAGCATCTTTAATGGGGAAAGCCTCGACCCATTTACTAAAGGCACAAATAATTACAAGAACATATTTCAGATTATTACACCATTCCATCTCAATAAAATCAAAGTGAATGACCTCGAGGGGAACAGAAGGGGGCCCAAAGCTTCCCCTTAGAGTTACTGTCCCCTTTCCCACATTGTGCTGTAAGCAGATCATGCAGTTCCGAACATGACGTTTTGCAGTCTCCAGAATCTTGTTATTCACCCAAACTTGTTCTAACATTTTCGTGATCTGCTGAGCACACACATGTGTAGGACTGTGTGCCATCGTAACCATTGCCAGTACATATGAATCAGGGAGCAACCATTTTCCTTCAGATGTATCCACCCAACACCCATCATCATCTAGTTACCCCATTCCTTCGGCCCACCTTTTGGATTCTTCTACTGTAGCATCAGTTTGAATATCCCGCACAGTCCCAATACCTTCATCCATTACATAGGCATCTTTTGTTTCTCTTAGCACATACATGTCTGTGCTAAGGTCTGTGGCCGTTTGCCTGGCTATCAGGTCCGCAAAGGCGTTCCCTTTTCCCACATCATCTATGACCTTACGATGTGCTGCACATTTCATGATTGCTAACTGCCTAGGGAGCGAGAGTGCCGAGAGCAAATGCACTATCAAGGGGCCATGCTGAATCTTGGTCCCATGTGAGGTCAGGAACCCTCTTTCCGACCAGAGCCTCCCAAAGTTGTGAGCCACCCCAAAGGCGGACTGGCTATCAGTATATATATTTACTATACACCCTTCGGAGAGTTCACAAGCTCGGGTCAATGCTATAATCTCTGCGGCCTGCGCAGATTTATGCGAAATTCTCTTAGTTTCAACAACTTTACTCAATGTAGTAACTGCGTAAGCAGCTGTAGATGTACCATCTGAAAGTTTGAAGCAGGAGCTATCACAAAACAGCTCCCCTTCTGCATTGTCCAAAGGAGTATCTATAAGATCTATCCTTCCCTTCGTTTCTTGCTCAGTGGTATACAGACAGTCATGTAATTCTTTGTCACCGCAGACGGTGTTTTGCGGGAAAGGTAAGAGTTCAGCCGGATTAAGAACACAACACCTCTTAATTTGAATGTGAGGGGCAAACAGAATTAATTCATACCTTGTTAACCGTGCAGAGGTGAGGTGTTGCGTTTGGGTTTTGTTCAATAGGATATCTACAGAGTGAGGTACCATCAAAATCAAATCATGGCCTAGGACCATTCCCTCACTCTGTTTTACAGTCGCGGCAGCCGCAGCGACAGCTCGCAAACATCTTGGCAAAGCGCATGCGACAGGATCAAGGGCGGAGGAGTAGTAGCCGCACGGCCTATTCTTCCCTCCGTGTTCCTGTGTTAACACAGCCAAAGCACATCCATCATATTCATGCACAAACACAAAGGCCTTATCATAATTTGGAGTACCCAGAACCGGTGCAGAGCATAACGCGGTTTTGAGAAGCTCAAATGATCGTTGATGTTCCGATTTCCATGGCAGTGGCAGAGAAATGCCCTTCTTCGTCAAAGCCAACATCGGTTTTATCACTAGCGAAAAGTTCGGGATCCACAACCTACAGTAAGAAGCCATAGCTATTAAGGCTCTGACTTCCTTCTGTGTATTTGGAACAGACATGCCAGAAATGTGTTTTATTCTTTCAGGTGTCAATCTTCTCCCCTCCTTTGACAGGAGGTAGCCTAAATAGGCGACCTCCTGACAACAATATTGAAATTTTTTGAGCGAAGCTTTATGACCATTTTTAGCTAGATGAACAAGCAACAGTACAGTGCCTTCTTTACAAGTACTTTCAGAGTCTGCAGCCAAAAGCAAATCATCAACATATTGAAGCAGTGTACAAGTAGGTGGCAATTCAAGGGTGTCGAGCTGCTCATTCAAAGCTCTACTATAAATGCTTGGACTTTCAGTATACCCTTGAGGTGCCCTAGTAAATGTAAATGAGCGTCCCCCCAAGGTGAACGCAAACAAATATCTACTTTCCTTATGTATAGGAATGCTAAAGAAAGCATTTTTTAAATCCACAACGCTGAAGTGCGTAGCCGTAGCAGGGATCATTGTCAATATCGTCATTACATCAGGCACGATTGGGAATTGTGGGGCGACAACTCTGTTAATAGCACGAAGATCAATTATGAACCAGTATGGGATTGCATTGTCGCCTTTCTTATATACAGGCAAGATCGGACTGTTACACAAACTACCTGTAATCTCCTCGATCACCCGATGATGCACAAAATCGGAGACAATGCATTTCAAAGCACGCTCGCCCTCAACTGATATTTTATACTGCGGAATGCGTGGTAGTTTAACTCCATGTTTCAAAACTATTTTAACGGGCTCAATTCGTAGTACTCTGACATCATTGTCGTCAACCGCCCATAAACATTCCGGGACAATGCTAAACTCAGGAGGTAAAGGTCGAATCAGAAACTGAGAATTAGGAAGTTGCTGTGGTGAAACCGTCAGCCGTACTCCATCAGAGGAACAATGAATTACTGCATTCAATTTCTTTAACAAATTCAACCCCAGCAAATTCTCTCCACAGTTCGAAGTCAGAAGAAAAGGGCAATGGTCCATAAAGGGACCCAAAGAAACAGACACCGGTAAAGAAACCGGACAGACAATTGGTATACCAGAAAACCCTACAGAAACATTTGTTTGCCCTGACAGTGGAATGTTTGGAACCCGAGAATGATCAATGGAGCACTTCTGTGCTCCAGTGTCTATCAAAAACTGGTGTTTCCTATTCCCTACTAATAATTCTACGTAGGGGCCTTTCTGATTAACGGGGATAGGTGAAGTTTCCAAACCCTGCTTCGGGCAGTCCTAATGAAATAGAGTATCGTCGGAAGGAAGCTCTTCAGAAAGGTAGGCAGCAGAAGGGTGATCAAATATGTTCCTCGAGTCCACACTCAAGGTCTGATTTTCCCGTGAAAAAGGTTGCTGAGGATCTTGCAAAAACTGGCCTCTATCAGGGCCCCCTGCTCCAGGGCGGCCCCTAGGTCATCTACCCATACTCCCAAATGCACTGTTTGACCTTTGTCAAAGGATGGGGCACTGTGCTTGCCAATCACCTTCCTGGCGGCAATAAGCACATTGATTAATATTCACAGAACCCAAAGGAGCATTTCCTTTTGGGAGATACTGACCTCTAGTCTGTGTCGTGCCTCCTCTGGGGTTTCTAACAATTTGTTGTAATAATACTTTGGTTTTCAAATCTCCTTTCCTCTTTTCTATTTTCTCCTTCTCATTATTAACACGGTTCTCATAATACTGAGCCATGTGCAAAACCTCAGATTGAGATTTTGCCTGCCAAGTGCTCTCAGAGGACATAATCTGTGACTGGATGTCGGGCAACAATCCACGTACAAATTTGTCCACAAACAACCTTTTCCCAGACTCTGTACCCAAATCCTGCCCACTGAAGTCAGAAAATACCTGCTCGAATCTGTTAAAGAATTCGATGGCGCCTTCAGTTTTCCCTTGAACACAGGCCGTAAGCTTTTCCCAAATAATTCTTTTCTCTGGAATTATAGTTTTTAATTTTGCGACAATTCTATCAGGCAAAGTAAGTATTACCTGTGGTGGTTTCTCACCTGCTGGTCTTTCCCCATCAATCCTAATCATATTAGCCCATGTATCTCCCAACCCTGGCACATCGTCTATTGTCCGAACCTGCTTCCATACATCTACGGGTAGGAGTACAGGGAATAGCAAGTCAATATCACTTAAGGTGAACACAGAGGACTGCAAGACGGACTCTATCTCTTTGTAAAACCCCGTCGGGTTTTTCCTGATATCGGGAACTAATTGTCTAATAGTGTTCACTTCCTGTCGTGAAAACGGGACGTGAACGAATTGCGATACATAATGTGCAGGGATATCCACAGCGGATGGCGGGAATCTCAACCTTTGGGACAAAGGTCGGAGGAACCTCTCTCATAGGCAACTGAGATATAGGTACCTCCGGCCGCTTACTAAGCAACAGAGCCAGGTTGAGCGCTAAGGCAGCCGAAGAAGTGTCGGGCGAAAAAGCCCTTTTACAAATCCCCAACAACTCTATGGGGCAACTAACCTTCTTTCTTACACATTCTTCTTGCAGGTACTGTACCATTACCTGAATTACCTTTCTTTGCATTTCTACTGTATACTGACTATACGCGTCATATACTTCGTCTGGCGGAATCGATGAATCCGAGATCCATCGAATCGCATCTTTGGTACAAATTCGTACTTCCTCAGGTGCCGATCTACGACACGGAAGGAACCGTTTATGTACATACATACTATCGTCTTCATCGTCCTCATCTCGTGACTTCTCAAAGTCTTTCCTATACTCAAACAATTTTTCAACATGACCATGTACTTTCTGCTCTGTGTCCCTCGAAAGTGCCAAAGCATTTAGATCTCTTACCACTTGTGGAACATCCTAATTTTGTAATCTACCCCACATCACACATAAATGGGTCCCCAAACCTTTGATAAAAACATTTTTCTCTGGAAAACTGTTCAAATTAGATAATGTGGAAAAAACATTAACTTGATCACCTTTCTCCATACAGTGCTTAACCCATGCAAACAATTCCTGTTTCTTATCTGCAGAAACAGTATTACGAGTGACGATCTTTGATCCTGCACCTTGTTCAACTTCAGTCAATACGGGACCACTCGGGAGCGGAGGTGCAGGTAAATTTAATAAAGGTGCAACTATCGGTGCAGGAGGAAGGGGCGGTGCGATAGGTGGAGGAACAACAACTAGAGGAACAGGAACAATAGGTTGTACAGGGGGAACAGGAATAACAGCAGGAACAACAGCAGGAATGGGCAGAGCGCCCAAGAAAGGATCATACGGAGGTGGCGCAGAGGCACCAGGCCTGCGTTCGTTTAACAATTTTTCAATAAATTCTTCGGAAACATGAAAATCTTTAGAGGGGTACATTTTCTGGATTCCAAGTGAAAAAGCCCTATCCATATTTTTAACTGACTCTGAATGTTTTTCTTTATCATATAACAATGCTTTTTCGCCATTTGTTTTATGACGGCGTGCATGTTTATCCCTACTTTTAAGCTGCTGTAACTCTTCTTTTTTCCAATTCTGTAAAACATCAAAGGCTGCAGGTCTAGCCTTCTTTTTTAGCAAGACCGATTCTAGGTATTAAATACGGGGGATCTTAAAACTGCCATTGATTGGCCACTGAAATTCGGAGGCATGTCTGGTCTGTCTGTGCCAAATATCATTAAATACTATACTACCAATGCCATACTTACAGTACATAGTACATGCCGGCGACCCCTCCTGTGGTGCCGGGCGGCTAAATACCAAAGATTGTCGATCACTGCGGAACAGAGCCCTAAAGAAGCTAGACAATTTCCCAGGCATTTCACAAAAAATTGGTGTTACCTGGTCAATAATTGTGTCTGCAGATACAATACGCCAAATTCAAATTGTCAGGGTTAAATTAAGAGCCGGGTCACGACTGCAACTGACCAAACCTAAGGAGGACCGTACGGTTTATCAAAGAACTTACCTAACGAATTTTACCTTGTGTTTGGTGGTTTCGACAAATCTGCCCGCCTCAAAAAATGGACCCTGGTCAAGATGCCGTGTCAGACCACACGACTATCGTCCAAGGATCGGATCGTGCAGCGATGCCGAGGTATCGCGTCTCGTTCGGTCGGGCCCGCGGAATCACACCGTCCGATCCCGGTTCGATAGTCTGCATCAACTTTCAATGATCCGGCATCAATCTTGAGGGTCCCTATTCGGGCGCCAACTGTGAAAACATAAAAATTGATATGAGGCTGGGAAGCCCAAAGGAAACACACCAACACAGGTTACAAAGGACATACAAGTGCTTTATTTAAAAGCTACAACAGTTACCAAAGTCAATTGACAAACGGATAGCTATTCGGCTCTCAGAGTCACGTAACGAACTTCAACGAGGGTTCGATGCATTAGGAGAGAGAGCGTACATTTGGAATACTTGGGCTTTTATATCCTTTATCCAGCCCTTGGCCAACCCCCTCGCGGGTTAACCATTCTTGGGATCAGGCCTAGGGTTCCTTGCCAGGTCAATCCTATAATGTATGCATTTTGATCAGTTCCACTGATACAGTTGTTCATTTACACATAGGTCAGTAATAGGACAAGGTCTCAGTTCGCAACCCCGACAAGTGGCCTGCAGGCATATTAATTATTTGTGTGTGCGGAGGTCACAACGACCAGAATCTCACTCAGAATGTCATTCAGCCTCCATTTTGATGTTCAGGGTGACTTCCACATTACAAGAGAACCTAAAATGGCGGCTAAATCCAAGATGGCGACTTACATTACTTTTTGTTAAGGTCAAGACCTTGCAGCGGAGTCCATTTACATGATATTTTAGACAACTTGGCGTAGGCCAATACACATTCAATAACTGCGATAGGAGGCATAATATTATTTAAATTCCAACAATTGAAGATCTATTTACTTTTATTAATATGAAATGATTTCAGGATATTTTCATATTTAATAGTCTCTTGCATGTCTTGCAGGATTTGGGGATTACGTTTGTTGTTTATCATGCACAAAGTCATACATTGACTACGTGTATGCTTAATAAATAAATACGCTGGAAACATTCCAATTCCATAACACCTATGGAATGGAGAAGCAGGATGGAACATGTTATTAATTTGGAGAAGGTGCTTTATTACAGAAATAAATTGGGAGAACCGTTTGATAAATATGGGGGTATTATATTAACTAATTACAGTGAAATTAGTTGAATAAGTTGCTCTTTTTTCTACTTTTGTATTTATGTATTTTTATATTCTCTATTTGATTTCCAGCATTTTACTGTAAATGGATTTATTTTTTTGATTAGTTTTTCCTTTCTGAAATGCACAATAAAGTACTGTTAGACATACTATCTGAATGTAGTTTGCTGAATGTAGGTATGAGTTGTACTGAGAGTGTTTACAATTCTCTTTTTTCACTCTCTGATAGGCCCAGCAAGCGGATATTATTAATTCATGGTCTGTCCTCTAAATTACTTAGTTGTTCTGCTTCTCCATATAACTCTCTCTGCTTCTCCTCCAGAACAGTGACAGCGTACTCAATTGTTGCGTCCTCCAGAACAGACATGCTCTGGTCCAATTTTAAGTTTCCATGTGCTGCAGTGTTCTTCCACGCGTCCTGGAGGATCGGGTGTGTAAAATATCATAAATACATTTGAAGCAGATTGCATGTTGATTGCTATATTTGCACTGTAAAGAAGTGAGGACCTCCCTCCTGTCCTACACATCAATGATTTGTGGCAGCTTGTGCACATCTGTTCTTATTTATTTCTTCTCTTACATAGTTCCTCATGGAAATTTCAGGGTGTGTTCCTCTTTGAGCAGAGCTTGTGCATGCATTAGATTTTGCAGCCAGCACATAGGCATTTTAGTGCCCTGTGCCTGGTGTGCTTGTAATTGAAGCAAACCTTCACTTCACACCAGTATTGTCTTGATGGCATTGGGCTGGTGTACCAAAGTGAGCAGCAAAGGTATTTTGCTAATTTTGGATCAAAAGTCATTCATTTATTCATAAAAAATACCATAATGAGTACTCCATTTTATGGGGAGTTTGCCCAGAGTGGAAAAGGAGGAGAGAGGTCCAACGGCTGCTCAGCACATTTGATCGTTTGCCCCTTCCGGGGTCCCAATTCACAGGTTTTTTGCTGTAGAAATGCCAGCTCCATCTCTAAAGCAAAATGTTGATGAGACGCGTTTCCTGATACAATCAGCAACCTATAGCCTACTAGTACATCCTACTTCCTCCGGACATTCTTCGGCAATAACTGAACGAGAGGGAACAGCAAGGTTAGTGATGATCCTTATTGCTTCTTCCTTCTCAAGATGCCCCACTGCTTGTCCACCTTCCACTTATCGACATTGCTCCAGATTCCTCTAATGCTTTTAGTTCATGTAGTGATAGCAAGACCTTCTGCTTCATTGTCTTCTGGCATGAGCACTGATTCTGTCATTTTAACATACTAGAAGGAAAAGGAGTAGGCAGCTAACATTTCCCTAAATGAAGACTATGCAAATATGTGATAGGAAGTAGAGCATTATCTCTCGTCACCAGAGAAACTTCGATGGTGTGTGCAATAATTAATAATTCATTCATGAGAAAATGTGTTCTGATATTGCACTATATTCCTGGATCATCCAGGTGCTGAAATAATAGGTGTTATTATGACCCTATGCAATGATACCCAATTTATCCTCGGAAGGTTAAAAGGAGGAGTCATGCCTGCTGGGATTCATACTTGCAAAGCTCAGGCTGGCGGCGTTTCATAGTCAAACACTTAACTTATAAGCTGTGCGCCCAGTCAATGCGTGGTCTCATTCCGCATTTTCTGGCCTGAATACCCAATAAATGCACAATTCTGTATTTTGCACATTTTCATATGTATAATGCACATGAATTCGGCAAATAATGCATCTTTGGGGGCAATCTGTCACTGTGTCAATAAGATTTTTCACATGTATATGTTTCCACTGGTAGGCAGTATAACAGTCTATCCTCTTACATGTATGAAGTTGTATGATTTAGATGTGGGAACGTTGACATGTAGCAGCTTTGGGGAGATCACAGGTGTTTCCCGAGTGTGAAATTAAATATTCACGTCTTTGCTCTTACAAAAAACAGTTTACTTTTCTCTGCCTCTTCTCCCTCTTCGCTTCATTATAAATCCTGCAGACGAAAAACAAAAATGGTGACACTTGCTTAATTTAGCACAAAAGCTTCCTTTACTCTCATTTATTTACCATTGGTTGCCAGATGATCCAACGTTTGCACCAGTGGCAAAAAAATAGCAAATGCTTAGATCATACGCAAGGGAACAAACCATTTTGGTTAAAATCAATGTTATCTAAAAGCGTTTGCACAAAGGCAAAGAAGAACCAGATTGATTTGGCAATATGGTCGCAGCATAACTTAAAAAGAAATGTATTTACTGCATTCGTTTTAATGCTACGGCACCAAACATAGTAAATACAACTGCCTGCTTCATTTTTCCCTTGTGAAAACATTTTTAGATAATATGGATTGGAGTGAAGCCTGTTTGGTCAATTCAGTACCAACTATGCAGGAAAATTGGTGCTAAATTCTTTTGCTCGAATTTTTCACAAAAGGGCAAAGGACCTTGATTTATTTTGCGTCCAGCTTTTATTCTTGCAACACGGTTTAAGTATGTGCACTAATGTAAACAGGTGAATATCTATCTATCTCGCTATAGAAAATCTGTTAGTTTGTTCCTTATACAACTGCACACTGTTCCATCAATCTGCACCAAATTTTGCATAGTTACCTATTAGGACTCTCCGGACATTACTGACTACATGACATTTGGACACCGATTTAAGCACCTTCACACATGAGCCGGTTGCCTGAAACTGGTGAAACATCAATGTGGCCGTAGGAGGACCGGACAAAGCTAATTTTAAGTGTCTCAACACGAGGAACAAAGCTCAAAGGCTAGGTACATTGAAAACAACGTTTGAAGGCCCTAGGATGCACTGCTTCCGAGATATTTGCAATGCAAGGCACTACACCGCGCCAGAGGGAGGCGACAGGCGGGGAGAACACACAGAAGGACACAGGATGCTGCAGCACGTCAACTCTTGCATCCGCTCCATTTCTGTTTTGGGGAATGTCAGCCAGCCACACGCTCCCATTCTTAGTGCAGCTTACTTCAAGCACATCAAGCGATAAGCGACTCAGAACAGCGATCTACAGGATCATTTATTTTCAAGAATTGATGGGAGTGTTATCATATATTGAAAAAATACTGCATGCAGCACGCGGATATTGCACACAGGAGCCAGTCTGGTATTCAAAAATGTTTGGACTGATCCCTCTTGAGGGAAAATATGGTTTCCAGCCCTCTCCCACAAACTATGTAACTGCTTATATTTTCTATTAAAAACAGTCACTGGAAGATTCAAGATGGCCGCCAGCACCGAGTAGTTGTGCCACGGCAGCTCCGGCACCCATGGCCTGGTCTGGGCGGTCCCACAACCCAGCCGTGCCGAGGTTCAGTTGCAGGAGTTAGGAGGGCACCAGGATACTGGTGCGGCACCCACGGTAGCGATTAAGGCCTCCCATTGGAGCGTGCGAGAAGAGGAACCCGAGGGGAGGACCTCCTCTTCCATCCCCCCGAGGAGCTGTGCGGGGGTTGAAGAACAGTGCACGGACCTCCGAAGAAGACCCGGCGCCCGGAAACCGGACTGGAGGTGTGGCGTGGAGGAGGGAGCGCGGGGCGTGCGGGCCACGGATTTGGAGCAGAGCAGCCTCGTGGGCTTTCCCCCTCCCTCTCCCAGCAGTTGGGACACTGCCACGGGCCAGCCGGCGAGGGGGAGCTGAATACCCTCGAGTCGGGCATGGAGGAGCAGCAGACCCCGGCGCTGCTGTGGAGAATTGCGGAGAGGGACGGGTGAGCCCTGTTTCCTGTGCTCGGAAGGAGGGGCTTGGAAGCTCAACTGCGCTTGGGGAAGCCCAGCCCTGCGAATGCTGAGGTCCGCTTCAGCTGTTGGAATACGCCGGTGCGCCAGAGGGCCTTGGGGCCTGGAAGGTACGAGGTCTGGAGGAGGGGGGCTCCCATTGTGGAGAGGCACGCACACCGGCGAGGTAAAGAAGCACCCTTATAGGTGGTACCATCAACCCCCCTGGGGGTCCCCATGGAAAATCTGGTGTGTATGGGAGGCCCTTGAAAGACGGTAGGCAGAAACGCCTGGAAGAGTCCAGAAACCGGAGGATCTGTTTGGAAACCTCTGGGGAGAGAGCCCGCTGGATCACCCTACCGGAGTCCCCCCCCGATCAGCGGCCAATAGCCCGGGTCACGCTTGGGATATTATTTGTTTGGTCATCCCTCAGGGACAAGCAGATATAAGAGTGAACTTTCGGCTGGCGGGGGCCCTCGGGGTACTATTCCCTGGAGAGGAAAAGTGGGGGCTAAGTGGACTGGGGTGGCTGGCCATCATTAAAGAGAGGGGTCAAGTGGAGGTTGGAGCCCCACTAAGAAGCATGCCCCCCTATTAATTTGGCAGAGCGCTCGAGGTGGTGAGTCTGTCATTGGTCAGCAGGGCCCTCTAAAGGAAAAAGGGGCCAGGCCCCGCTTGGGTGTGGACGGAGAGCGGACCCCCTGGGGCACAGTGCTTCGAGACTACTGAGGTAACCTTCCATAAATGCCATCCAGGTCCAGAGGAAGAGCGAGGAAAGATATTCATCCAGTGAGTGAACCTAGGGGCACCTTGTCAGCGCTTTGGCCTGCAATGGAGTCCACAGCTCGTAAAGGAGGAGGAGGTGAACAGTCTAAGGAGGCCTGGGACGAGGAGGGGTCGGAGACCTCGGCGCCGATGACAAGACTGGACCTCGGAGGAGAAATGCAGAACCTGAGGGACTCCTTGGCTAAAACCTTCCAAGAGCAATTTCAATTGATGCGGAGTGATTTAAATGTTGCCTTGGGAGAACTGAGACAGGAGACGGCTCAGCTGGGGGAGAGGGTGGATCTATTAGAAAGGGGCCTCCAGGAGCGTGAAAGAGACACTTCTGCTAACAGCGAGGCCATATAGAGATTGGACGTCGCCACAAGGAACCTGGAGGTCACCATCGAAGACTTGGAGAACAGGTACCGAAGGGCCAACATCAGGATCAAATCGCTTCCAGAGGCCGTGACTGACCAACAACTCAAGGGAGAGGTCCAGGGCATCTTTGCAGACCTCCTGGGGGAGGTCCCCCGGGGACAATCGAATTGGACAGGGTCCACAGGGTGGGCTGGTTTGTTGGAGGCCCTAGTGCCAGGCCACAAGTTGTTTTGGCAGCCTTCGCCCAGTATGGCCAAAAGGAGGCGGTATTGCGGGCGTCAAGGCAGAGGGAACCAGTTCTTTACAAAGGGCTAGAAATTTCTCTATTTCAGGACTTGGCTGGCAGTACTCTGGTGAAGAGAAGGCAAATGGGCCCGGTTATAAGGGTCCTGGCACAAAAAGGGGATAAAGTATAAATGGTCTTTCCCCTTTGGATTGGTGTTTGAGTGGGAGGGAACCCAGAGGCATGCCACATCCCTCCAGGAGGCAGCAGGTATAATCCGGCTAGAGCTGGAGGAGGGCGAGGAAGGACAGAGGAGTGGCAAATGGAAGGGGAGAGGCAGACCATGGGAGTGGTCCATGGTTGAAGAGGGCCCCCGGAGGAGAGGAGGGGGACTCTGCGAGGGCCAGCTAGGGAGGGTGCCAGTGGAGCTATAGTGAGTAACGAGGGAGCCGGCGTGGGCTAGAAGGGGAGAATAGTTTCACGGTTGAGGGCTTTGTGCTGGGGGTGGTGGGAACAGGGGCTTCACATAGGGGCCTAGGAGGAAGGAGCAGTAAACATCCTGGATCGAATAAGGACTGAAGTGTCCGAGGGGATGAGTGGGGCGGACAAGGGGGGGTGGGGGACAAGCTCACCCTAAGTTGGGGGTTCAGGATGAGCTTGGAGAAGGGGGGAGGTGTGGGGGTGGGGGAAGCCACAGCAGTCGGTGAAGTGAGTTGGTCTGGGGGATATGATGAGAAGGGTAGGAGGGGGACGTTGGCAGGGGGTGTTCGTTGGTGCCCTCGCAATGAGGTGAGTGGAAGGTCTACCAAGGGGGGGATCCCTGGGTGGGCCGGTGAACAGGGATCATGAGTGGTACTGCTACTGCGCGCAGCTTTTAATTGGTTAACACATAATGTGCGGGGGCTGAACTCCCCCCTCAAACGTACAAAGCTGGAGCACTTTGTAAGATCCCATTAATCGCATGTACTAGCGCTGCAGGAGATGCATCTACTACAGAGGGACCTGGGCCGCCTGCAACTGAAGGGCTTTACGCAGATATTGTTTGCATTGGGACCAGCAAAGAAAGGTGGGGTAGCCCTGGCCCTTGGGAGGGGGATCAACTTTAGACTCCAGGACTGTCTCAGAGACAGACACGGGAGATACATCATGGCGAGGGGTGAGATATTGGGTTCGTGCTACACCATTGTCTCGGTTTACGGGCCTAATACGGGTCAAGATCAGTTCCTGAGGGATATCCAGGGCCCTTTGTGAGGGGGCAAGTAATTATAATGGGGGATTTTAATATTGCTTGGGATGGGAGTAAGGATCGGTCGCAGTATGAAGGCAGTGCAGGGGGCGCGGTGGCCGCACCCCGGTTGAGAGAGAGATGTGAGGTTGCCGGGCTACGTGATGTGTGGCGCTCTTTACGGGGAGATGAGGAGGGGTTTACATTCCTCTCCGACGTCCATCGAACCCAATCCTGCATTAACTATATTTGAGTATCCGCCAGCCTAGAGGGGGCAGTGGGTGCGGTTGGGGTGGGCCCCTTGGGGATAGCCGACCACAAGGTAGTTCAGATGAAAATGCGGCTCGGGAGGCGAAGTCCGGGGGTGTGGAGTTGGAAATTCCCGGGGGAGGTCCTAAGGGATCAAGTATTACGGGAAGAGATAGGAGGCAAGATCCGGGACTTCTTTGAGAGGAATAACGATCTGGACATGAGTCAGAGCATAAGCTACTTTGAGGGGGAACTCATTGTTGTAAAGGCAGAGAGAAATAAGCAGTTGAGAGGCCCAGAAACACAGCTGGAGAAGGAGGTTGAGGCCACCAGGGCGAGGGTACGGGAGACCCCCACTAGGAAGGCGTATAGGGAGTATAGACTGGTGGAAGGTCAGTTGTGGATCCTGAGGACCAAAAAGGCTGAAGAAGCGTTGCTGAGGGTGAGGCAAAAATTCTATACAAAGGCCAACAAAGCAGATTTGTTCCTGGCGCGCCTTCTGAGGGGACAAAGGGACCAGAAGGTTGTAACGGCTATCAGGAATGAAGGGGGTAAGAGACTCACTCAGGCAGAAGAGATAAAGGGTAGATTAGTAGAATTCTACGAAGCGCTGTACTCTTCTCAATCCCCACATATGCGACCGCAATCGGAGTTCCTGGGAAAATTGCCTCTCCCGCGACTATCCAGGGAGGAAGGCAAGCAGTTGGGCTGTCCAATCACGGAGGATGAAGTGAGGGCCACGTAGTGTCACTCCCCCGTAACAAGGCTCCAGGCCCAGATGGCTATCCAGCCTCCTTTTATAAAGTTTATTCACATTTATTGGTACCCCATCCCACCAATTTATTTAATACGTTCCGAGCGAAGTGTGGAATTACCCCCTCGATGGAAGAGGCTAAAATTACCCTCATTCACAAAGCGGGGAAGGACCCAGAAGAATGTACCTCCTATCGACCGATTTCTCTCATTAATACAGAGGCAAACATTTTTACTAAAATATTGGCGAAGCGCCTTGAACAACATCTTCCCTTGCTGATCCATCACGACCAGTCGGGTATCATCCTGAGAAGGTAAACCACCGATAACATCAGGAGGGTGGCCCACCTAGTGGAGAAGTCCCAAAAGATGACCACTCCAGCGATCCTTTTGGCACTCTATGCTGAGAAAGCGTTCGATAGGGTGGAGTGGTCGTTCTTATTTCAGGTGATGGGAGAGAATGGGACTGGGGGCGGGGTTCATAAACATGGTTTCCACTAATTACAGAAACCCTGTATCGCACATCTTAGTGAATGGGGAAATGTCTCAGCCATTTAGACTGACGCGGGGGATGAAACAGGGGTGTCCCCTCTCCCCATTGCTCTATGCAATTTACCTGGAACCACTTCTCCTGGCAATACGAGAGGCTGAAGACATTCGAGGTATACTGTTTGGAGGGGTCCAGCACAAGGTAGCGGCGTTCGCCGATGACATGTTGCTCACGCTAACGTACCCGAAGGATTCCATCAAGGCTTGCTTAGCACTACTGTCTGAATTTGGGGAACTCTCTGGTCTGCAAATCAACTTCCAAAAGTCAGAGTTAATGAATCTGTCCCTAGGAGGACAGGAAGCGAGAGAGACAAGGGCAATCTCCCCGTGTAAATGGAGTCCAAATTGGATGCGATATCTGGGGGTCAAGATAACTCCCTCTTTGGCGGGTTGGTATGGGGCAAACTTTGAGTTCATGTTGGTCGCGATCAAACAGGACTTGAGAAAGTGGGTGCCTTAAGGATATCCTGGTTGTGGAGGGGCGCGGTTCTCAAAATGGTGGTTCTCCCATGGGTGCTCTATTTGTTTCAGGCCATCCCTCAGCCGGTTCCAGAAAGATTTTTTAAGACACTAGACCGGGCGGCCAAGGAATTTGTTTGGGAGGGTAAGAGACCCTGCCTGTCTAACAACTACTAATGGCATCAAAGGGGAAAGGGGGCCTAGCTTTCCCAGATTTTCACCGCTATTATGAAGCGGCACAGCTTCGGGTAATCAAGCAGACTATCTCAAGCATTGGGTCAAAATGGATAGAGCCGTAGCTCGGCACCATCTGGGGGAAGTGCTTTGGCTCCCAAGCAGGTTGAGGCCGTCCCACCTATACTTAAGTGAGATTACGAAGGGAGTGGCGGACTGTTGGGTTAGGGCGGTGCTGAGGCGGCAGATCACGACCTTCCCTTCGTCCTTTACTCCAATCTTCAACAATGGGGACTTCAAACCAGGGATGGAGAAGGAGGCTTTTTCGAAATGGGAGGATGGGGGCTGTAGAACCCTAAGGGATAAGTTTAATGGCCCAAATGTAATTACGTTTGAGGAATGCAACCAAAGATTTGGGGTGGGGGAGAGGGAAAGGCTTCGATACTTCCAGATCAGACACTGGGTAATGTCGGCAGAGGTTCGTAAGGCCGCGACCTGAGAATTAACTCCATTTGAACGGTTTCTGACAACGCATGAGGGGTCCAGAGGGCTGATTTCGGACTTATATAGGCAGTTAGAGTGTGCTGGCTCAGCAACCGGCTGGGCCTACATGAGGCGGTGGGAACAGCTACCGGGAGTTAAAATGGAGCAGGAGGACTGGGAAAGGTTATGGAGGCAGATTCCAAAGGTGGCAAAGGCGGTCCAATTGCAGGAGGCCTGGTACAAGTATATATTTGGCTGGCATTACATTCCAGCCCGTCTACAGGCGATGTACCCGACAACCTCGGAGAAGTGCTGGAGGGGCTGCGGGGAGATGGGAACAGCTTCTCATAAATGGTGGGAATGCCCAATCATCCGAACCTTTTGGGGTGATATTACACGAGCTTTGACCCAGGTGTTGGGTGAGGGAGCTGGCCAAGCTCCCCGGGAGATCGTACTGGGGAAAAGAGGGCAGGGGGAGGCTGGGGAGAAGCTGGGTAGCTCTAAAGCGAAAGTAGTGTTTATACTGGCTGCGATGGCCCTTCTTGCACAGAGGTGGAAGTCCCCCACAACGCCGACAGAGCAAGACTGGCTGAGGAAAATGTGGGACAGTCACGTTGGAATGGGCCAATAATAGGTTGGAGTACTTTTCAGCGGAATGGGGAGAGACACTGAACTACCTTAAAGGGGAATTCAGGGAACAGTGGTGCCATCAAAGACTCAAACTCTTGGACATTTATGGTTAAAGAGGAGAAGAGGAACGTAGGGATGGAAAGATCCACTGGTGCCGTGGCAAGGGTGGGTTTTTTTTGGGGGGGGTTGGGTGCGTTCTTGGTTGGGTTGTTATTTTCTCTGTTAATTATGAAGAATTTAATAAAAAGAAGTTTTAAAAAAACAGTCACTGCATTACCTATTCAAAGAGCCCATCGCCCCCTCCCCCATCCTCACACCCAGGCATACTTTGGGCCCCCTAAAAGAGAGCATTTAAAGACCACTATGGTATCAGGTTAATTTGCTGCACGCTCTTCAGAGCTTTGACAGATGTATCACTCTAAACGATTGAGCAATCCGAAAGGCAGGCCACATCAAACGAGAGGATGTTGGATACTAGGGGGGTAATTAACAGATTTCAATAAGTGCACTGGTGTATGACCAGCCAATCTCCTCCTCGCCAATCCACTCCTCTGCCGAGGTAAACACGAGATTGATTCTGCTGTGAAAATAAGCCTAAAGGTAAAGGAACGAGTCGGAGAGATTTCGGATTTGAACACTCTTCAACAAGCGGCATGGTTGGTCTCCAGGCAGTGTGCACAGTTTACTTCGTGTTTTTTTCGGATGCCACGTTTAGATAATGTTTAGCAGTCTCCCTGTGATTGTATGGGTTTGTCTCTTTCTCTCCTCCTCCGAACGTCCATATCAAACCATCCCAGGTTGTCACGCAGCGTGAGCTGGAGTCTGGAATAAGTGAGCGCGACACGTCACTGCGCACGTCAAGCGTGGGAGAGCCAGTCTTCTAACCTTCACATTTAGGCAGCCCAGCGTGCGGTAGGCTCAGGAGACAGGTCCCTTTGTCTTGAGTGATTCTTGTGGAGAGAGCATGCTAATGAGACAGGCCTCCGCAGATTCCGATGTGAGCTGCAAATACTGGCTCCTTCTAACAGGGGCTACTTTCAAAAAAAGGTTATTGAACATTGCATTTCCAGTTCAGCAATTCTGTGAGGCCATGAGATTTCCAACATATCTTCTCGGGGGTGACTTCGCCATGAAGGGAAATATATCAACGAGAAAGACAGATGTTTCCACCAATTTCAATATTTAAATGCAGATCATTTTGAAAGCGGTAGTGCAGCATCACCCGGGAAAACATGTTTGATGTGTAATCTATACATAACGTAGCGTAACGTAGCGTGGTATTATTTTGTCTGCAGATCATTGAAAAAAAACGATGGACGATGATATTTCAATGAGACTAAAGGTAGTGAAAATAGGCGAGGCTTTGCAAATGTTTAATTAGAGCTCCTTCTGATTTTCACAGATTTGTGAAATTCTTTTTAAAATACATGAAACAGTGGATGGCCGCTTTTCAATTTACTGAATTGTTACTGAATACCACGTGTGACTTAAATGACATATTCATTACAATAATAAAAGATGCTCATTTCCTATATTGTTTTCCGGCACTAGGTGTATAATTTCCCCAGTGTGCAAATAATTCACTGCAGTACCACATACATGCACAGGTGCAATGAATGCACAACACTCAGGAGGACCCGATCCAAAACTACACAAACACATAAATATCAAGCAGTCTAACACACATTACACACCACACAATGGTGCAGTGAGGCACCGCACACATTACTGAAAGAAAGGAAAATTAACTATAATTCCACAGAGGTGGAGGCTCACATGAGAACAAAAGTTCTGCATCCAACACAATGATGCACTCCAGAGCTTGCATAGCCGCATAACCGGCCCCCACAGGAACTTGCCAAGCAGGTGAATGCCTCGGAAGTGCAATGTCCTTGAGATCAAGAAGTGGCAGGATGTCCTGGGCAGGGTGAAGAAGAGGCTGGTGGCCATTGATGCAGCAAAGCATTCGCTGGGAGCGAGTGACCGACCACTCACCACAGAAGAGGATGCAAACTACAAGCAGTTACAACCATATGCTATGCACGGCCTAGGGAGGATGGATGCTGCAGCATCCACACCAGGTAAGTGAAGGACAAGAAATGTCAATCACACGCTGTTATTATTAGCATTGGTGGGGTAGGAAAACTGTCCTGTTGACATCAAATATTTATTTTATTTTACGTATTTATTGGACATTTGTTTGGCACCCTTACATAGGTGTTTCTAGGTGACTCAAGACAAGTTGGTGGGACGTGGGAATCAAAAAGAAGAACACAAACCGGTTATATTGGCCTTGTGACAATCCTACAATGCAAGTGCATGACAAGTTGATAAGTGCAAGGGGTGGAGTAGAGGGACAAGTGCAGGAGTTGGGTACTCCCAAGGGTGGGGGTGGGCAAGTGCTGGGCGTGCCGCGGCGGCAAGTGGCAGGGGAAGAGGGGGGGGTGAGTGCGGTGGGCAAGGAGGACGAAGTTGGACTAGTCGGGGGAAGGGAGCCTGAGGACAAGTGCTGACAAAGGATTCTAGGGGAGTGGTAAGGGGTGGACTGGCCCCTGTATGATCCTGAAGGGACCAGCCACACTTGTAGTGGCAGATGGAGAGTTTAGCATGGGAGGGGGAGAGGGAAGGAAGAGGAGAAAAGGAAAGTCTTCACAAGTTTCTGGAACTTAAGAAGATCCGACTCAAGTCTGAGGGGGAGGAAGGCCGTTCTAGTGGGAGGGGCCAACCAAGGAAAGGGATCTACCTCCTGCTCTCTGCTTGGAGAAACGTGTGACCTGCAGAGAGTTGGAGCCAGAGGACAAAAGGACTCTGGCTGGGAGGTATTCCGGGGGGAGGGCTGGATGTAAAGAGGTCTCAGGCCCCAGTCAGCCTTGTGGATGATGCAAAGGGTCTTGAATTTGATCCTTGTGGTCACCGGTAGCCAGTGGAGAGATGTTAGGGATGAAGAGATGCAGTCCCTGGGCTTGAGACCAAGGATAAGTCTTGCAGTCATATTCTGAATTATTTGAAGGGGGTAAAGGGAGGAAAGAGGGAGGTTGAGGAAGAGGGTATTGCAGTAGACAAACCTAGAGAGCAGCAGGGCTCTGGAGATGTTGAGCTTCTGGGAGAAGGTGAAGAAAGGTAGAATACCCCTGAGGAGATAGAGCTGAAAATTGGACTTCTTAGCAAGGTCCATGATGTGTGGAGAGAAAGAGAGAGAGGAGTCAAAAGATGATCCCAAGGTTTTTTCCCTCTCAAGTTGGTGATGGGAGAGGACCAAAGAAGTCTGGCCAGAGAGTATGGGCGGGGACAAGGAGTAGTCGTCCCAATGAGAAGGATCTCTGCCTTACTAGCATTAAGGGAGAGATCATTGGCAGAGTAGCATGCTTGAATGGCAGTCAGCTATGAGGGAGGAGGGGGAGGAGGTAGGGAAAGTCAGCTTGAAAGGGAGCTGTGTGTCATCTGCATAACACTGGAAATGTGAGGGGGAAAGTGTAGGTCAAATGGGCCAGAGGGGCCAGGTAGATGTTGAAGAGCCATGGCTATAGGATAGAGTGCTGAGGGACGCCACAGGTAGAGAGTGAGGTGGGGGAGAGAAAAGGACATATTTGCACTTGGGAAGGTCTGTTTGGAAGGAAGGAGGTCAACCATGGCAGTGCCCTGTCCGTGATGCCTAGGGTATCAGGGAGACGGTTTATGAGGATGGAGTGATTGACAGTGTTAAAAGCAGAAGATAGATCGAGGAGAATCAGAACAGAGGGAGTGTTAGAGTCCAGGTTAGAGAGTAGGTCTTTACAGGTGTTCAGGGGAACAGTTCCATGCCTATGGCTGCCCTGAAACCAGAATGGTGGTCATGGTGGCAGCCAGACATTTCTGTGTGGAGGGCCAATTGGGGGATGACCAGCTTCTCCATGAGTTTGCCCAAGAAAGGGCTGATATAAATAGGGCAATAGTTAGCCGGGCACAAAGGGTCAGCAGGCAGCTTTTTTAGGAGAGGGTGCACAAGAGAGTTCTTAAGGAGTTGAGGGAAGGTTCCTGTGGCAAATGAGTGGTTTCAGAGGTCAGCCAAGGCTGGAGGGAGAGAGGTAACGTTGTCCTCGATGGTTCTGGAGGAGTAGGGGAGCACCTGTTTAGAGGAGACTTTAATAGAGTGGACAACTCCAGAAATCTCATCTGGTGCAATGGGAGAGAGAGAGGAGAGTATGGGGAGAGAATGAGGCAAAAGGGATGAGAGAAGCTGGAGGGTGCGGGGGGCAGGTGACAGAGAAGACAAGATGTTAATAGTTTTGGAGGAAATGTGGGCAGCCAGTGCAGAGCAGGGGGCCTGTGATGGAGGAGGCGAGGAGGAGACTATGGTTGTATTGGCAAGTTCCTTGCAGATTTAAAAGAGTCCAGCCGTGTTACCTGTGGCTCCAGAGATGTTGGCTTGGACATGAGCCCTCTTCTTGGAGCAGACGGTGAGAAGGTATTGCATTTGGAGTAGGCGGCAGGCTATTTTGTCAGGGGATGAGCTAGAAGTCTGCCTCTTCCGCTCTGCAGCTTTGCACTTGCGTTTCAAAGCGGGCAAGTCGGAGTCATACCAAGAATTGCATTTGGAGGCAGGCTTCATGCAGATCCTCGTGACAGGGGCAAGGATATCCAGGGTGTTAGAGGTAGAGAGATGAAGGGTAGCTAGAACAGAGTCAGAAGGAGAGTCCAATATGCAGTATCACACATAAAAGAATGCAAAACAAAAGAACAGGTTCTGTAGGACAAATGAAGCCTGTAAAACAGGATAGCTTCGCACACCTGGAGTGTACACCTTCAGAGACCTAGCAATGCATCCCAGCGAGTGTTGCATCAAACACTGACATAATCCCTGCACTAACCCAACAACAAGTAAATTAGGACAAACTACATTAGTACCACCACCCAAAAGGGGACCACTTGTGAGAGCCACCACTACTGTGATTTGACCTCCAGATCAGACATGACAGACTTTATCCATACCTTGGAATACCATCCCCTGCACATGCAAAATCCCACAAGAACTCTCCACCCAAACTCTGCACTTAACAAAGTACTCAATGTTCCACATTGACGTACTACACTGCTCCATATACCAGTGTCAGCTCCTACCCGACCTTCCTGGTGGTGTATTTCCCATGTGCAAGTCGCCCCAATCAAACTAATTCTGCCACTTTTGTGACCATTTTATGACTTTGAGCACCCCACATAGCCCAACACCACCTGCAGTAGTTCTACCCCAAATACATCCACCCCTGTTCAGTATCCCATGGCACAGGTCCCAGACCACACAGTGCTTCTCCTAATTCCTGCGTGTCATCATCGAATGGAGCGCAACTCAGTAAACCACCCCATCCGTGTCCAAAACACCTTCTGATACCTGTCCATCACATTTTGCCAGGACATCCATGTTAGGCAGAATCCTGTGCAGTGCCCTTAGGGAGCACTACACACAATTAAGACTACAGGTGGCAATACAAGTTTTACCTTTGGTACAAGCCTGTACTACTATGTCAGAGTGGTAGCAGTGGCGGAGCAACCAGGCTTATCTCAAAAGTATATGAGCAGTAGCAGAGATTACACAAAGGGACCACAATTACTGTGACTCAAGCAAACACTGACTCAAGGTTTCAAGTAAAAAATATAAGTACATTTATTTTTTAAACCATTTGTTATAAACACAACACTTCTATTAAACTCAAATAAAAATCACACGTTAAATATACCACAACTAACCAATTCACTTTGTACAGTAAGTCTCAAGGTAAGTACCCTCTGTTTGAATGAACCGGTGTTATGAACAAAACACATTACCGTGAATACGATTGCGAACACTTTTTGACAGTTCGGTCTACTAAATAAATGCGTATCCGTGACATGAAATGCTACCGGGGCAAAAACACACTTAGCACCTGAGATACCCAGAGGGAGTTGGAGGCAAAAATCACAGGCAATATTTTGGTTAGGCAGGCAGAATCAAGAAACACTCAGAGACAGGAGTTCAAAGTCAAAGGGCCGGAGCCAGGGTCCAAAGACACCAGGGCCTGTTGCTGAAGATCACACAGTCAGACAGTTCACGATTCAACGCAGCCAAAAGTACTTCGATATTGTCAATGTTCAGAAGCAAAAGTAATAAGGAGGAGGGAAGACAAGGGCAAACCTTGGAAAGTGAAGAAAAGGGATTCACCCAGTTTTCTCAAGTAGAACACAGTACCTTGTTCCAATGGTGCAGCTGGTGCCCTGGCAGTTGTTCCTGGTGGTTTTCCCGCAGACCCACGATTCCTGGAGCTTCGTTGTGAAGGAGGACGTCTAAAGGGGGTCTGCACCACACAGGGATGAAGCCGGCAGCAGCGACAAGGAATAAAAGGTGCGCTCCTTAAAAACAGGAGAGGCTCTTCAGGTGGCTATCCAGACCATTACAGCAGTGTGCAGCGATTTCGACCAAGAAAGAGGATCCTCTGGCTGTAGAAGATGAGCTGGTTACCCCACCAAGCTCAAGGGAAGAAGACTCCGGACTGGATCTTCTCTAAGTCGTTGAAGGGAAGATAGCTCAGGACTGCAGCAGGGCTTCACCGGGACGGGGTAGTTGCAGCAGCAGTCGTTCTCTCTGCTTCTCTTCAGTTCATTGTAGTTCCAGTGGCGACTCTTTGACTTCTAGCCCAAGAGACCTGCCTTTTATGCGAAAAACCCCCATTCACACAGCCTGGCTGTCAATCACCCAGTAGGGGGGTCATCTAGCCCGGACAACTACCCTGGCCAATCATGACAAAGTGCGACTTGGGTTTCCTAGGATACCCTGTGCAGGGGGTGACTACACCCCTCCCTCACATTCAGCCCACCTAGACACCCAGGCGCCTTGAGGAGGGCTTCTGAGCAGAAGCCCGCCAAAAGACAGTGAACAAAGAAGGCGAACCTAGTTTGCCGCGCAAAGTGAAACACAAGAAGGATTTTAACAAAAAGAAATGGCGAATAAACCCAACCGGAGCCAAAAGAAAGACGATTTGGTCAAGCGGGTTTATGTTCGAGGCTAATATAATAGCCAAGAACAGTACCACGTTTATCTAATATAATCGTGGCAGAAAAGTTAGGGTAGATACCACTGCCACCAGCCAAGTCTAAATGTTAAAAGAGCGAAACAATGCTCTAGGAGGTACAGATAAAAAGGGATATGAATTAACCCTTTCCAGTACTCCATGAAGATGGGGTGTACTGGATCTGTGGTAGATTGACTAAGTAAAGTTAATGGTAACTTTACCCTTTTCTGGGGGACGGTAGTCGCCTCAGAAATGGAGTCGAGGGAAGTCTCAAAGACAACCCTGTGCCACGGCACTGAAGGTGCTGTGTGACCCACAAAAAGAAGAGGGCTACTGAAGTGGTGTACTTCAAAGTCCACAATCACAAAAACAGGCAGAAACACATAGCAAAACACAGGTAAGAGTGGGGGAAAGCTCTCACTCTTACCAAGAGGAGAAAAAATAAACTCCAGAAGTCCAGCAAAGCTGCTGGGGGACTCACTAGGTGAGGGAAATTAGCCATAGTTGAGAATTCTCTGTAACACTCCACTTCAGCCTACAGGCCTCTGCTCACACTCCATAGCACAACCACCCGGGACAAGATGTCATTTGTGCAGAATAGGTGCGCATGACATCACAAACTATAAAAACAAATCCAACCCTTGGTTCTCAGCCACAGTCTCCTTATTAAGGAAGATATATCCTCAGGCCAAAATGACTCAGAGAAGAGTGTGAACATCAGTGAATACTGCAAATTAAAAAAAAAAAACTGGCTGAAGGATTATAAAGTTGTAATTTGCAATGCTAAATCTTCCTATTCGTCCAATAGAATCCAATCAACCAATAATACATTGAGAGAACTTATTTCTGCTATTTCTAATGTATTCATCCTAGTAGCATGGTTTTATACACTGAACCATCAAAAAGTCAAGCCGACGCATTTAACCTGGTCCTTATGGACAAAACAAAAACAATCTAAGACAAGGTTGCACAGAATATGCTGTCACTGTTGAATATAGAGGAGGACAAATCTGTGTCCTTTGTGGTGCCAGTTTTAGAGGACCCACAATTCAATTTTAAACCAGTGTCAGAGGACATTTTTCTAAAGCTAATACAAAAGATTAAACTGACAAATGATGTGACATTTGAGTGCCCTGTGTATGCGACTCTGCACCTTTCTGCTGCAGTTGCACCTTTTATGACTTCTTTTGACAACTTATCATTATCACAGGTTTATGTCCAAGCCAAGTTGAAAAGATGTATTATATCCCCCTGTTGAAGAAACCCACGTTGGATCTGGATCCTAATAAACTCCAAAACTGGAAAAGGCAGTCACAGTCCAGCTTCAAGAGCATGTAGAACAATATGCCCTACTGGACCCCCACCAATCTGGTTTCTGGCCAGGATTTGGAACAGAGACAGCCCTGACTGTGATATGGGATGAGCTATTACAGGCAGCGGTCCCAGGCGAGATGCCTCTACTAGTAATGTTTGATCTATCCATCACATTTGACCCTGTGGACTGTGCTACCCTATTAATAAGGCTGATGATCGTAAGAAGTCTCAGAATAGGCTATCAACTGGTTTAGATCTTTCCTGATGGATCGATGGCAACATGTGAAAGTTGGAGGGTTCCTTTCGGATACCCTCCCTCCGAGCTGTGGAGTCCCAAAGGGTTTGTTGCGCTCGCCATTGCGGTTCAATCTGCACATGCAGCCTCTAATGACTATCCTCACGGAATTCGATGTTGGATTTCAATCCTACGCTGACGACACCCTGATCGTTTTGAAATTGGGCAAATTCGAGGATTCTTTTCATGCAATAGGACTTTGTTTGGCAGAAGTTAGAGACTGGATGTCCCAGAATTGGCTACAGTTAAACCCAAATAAGACAGAAGCAGCCCTTTCTGGACCCAAACATCGTTTGCTCAACGATCTAAAACATCCTCCATCTCTGTATTTCTGGGGCTTGAAACTTGAATTTGCTTCCAAGATTAAAAACCTGGACTTCATCTGGCAGGCCAATCTCGGATGTGAAGGCCATGTGGGAACCAAGGTACAGTCCGTTTTTTATTCCTTCCACCTGCTGCATCTCACTCTTCCCTTTGCCCCCCAGCAGGAGCATGCAACTGTAGTTGGGACATTATTAAACTCCCAACTAGACTACAGCAATAGTATGCTTGCAGGCATTCCGAGGAAACACATGAATAGGCTACAGAAAACCCAAAATGCAGCAGTGAGATTAATTTTCAGAGTTTCTAAATCCACCTCAATCTCAGATCTGTGTCGCTTTTTACTTTGGCTCCGAGTTAAGAGAGAGTCAATTTTAACATTCTTTGTCTTATCTTTAAATGTTTGAACAACCTGACCCCCCAAATATCCTGCTGAGAAATTGTCTTGGTATGAACCAAAGCGACAGTTGCACTCTACTGACACACCCCTCTTCATAGTTCCCTGCACATGCTGCATATCCAGGGAGATTGACGATTCTCAGTGTACAGCTCCAGAACCTGCAGTAGTTTACAGTGGGACCTCAGGAACACAAAGAAGTTGATACAATTCTGTAAATCCCTGAAGGCATACCTCTTTAAATCAGAATAGGTGGGATCCACTTGGTGGGTTGATTGAGTCAAGCTTGGACAATTTAGACCTACATAACATCTGCGCCCATATGCAGTTGAGTCTGCTTGGTTCAGTGCAATATTAATACATCTAAATCAAATCAAATTGCACCAGCCTACACCCTATCCTTTGTATGATCAGACCATATGAATTATGCAAGCAGTGTGTCATGTCCTCGCACCCGTGTGTGCAATCGACTGAAGGACCCACCATCCATACTTTAACTAAGGCGAAACAGACAACGATGTGCCAGTCCCGCTCAGATGCTGTTACCAATATGTGCCAGTAGCATGTGTCCGTCCACACGTTATTACAGTCTTGAAGCAGCCTATCACAAACTTCCAGACATGCCCCCAAATGCCATGGTCATCATCACGATTTGCTCATGTGCTACCTACTCAAATCCACTCACAGACACCTGACTAACAGTAGAACATCAGGGGAGACTCAACTTTATTCACATGTCAGAATACATTTCAAATCTGTATGGATGGCCAAGACAGTTATAGAACAAATCAGATGTTCTCCATTACAGGACAGGACCAGCAAAGCAGGCCGAATAGGCAAATGCAAATGCTGTTTCTCAGCAGAAGGCGCTATCCCTTGGCATGTGCACTGCTCAAAGGATACACACTACCATCACATGTATGCAAATATGGACATACAATTGCCAATTAGGTTTTAGAACGGCAATATTAGGCTATATCCATGAAAACATAAAGACAAACACTCACCTTACATGAGACAGGCTGGAAGCCCTGGGTCTGCTTTCCAGTGTCCAATGCACACGCGCTTGCTGTATCTGGAAGACGTAGGTGAACACACCATTTGCATTCCGAATTGAAAGGCCACTTCTCCGCATTCATGCTCAGAATGTTCTCAATGTACAATTGGGAAGTGCCATCGGACGCACCTGTACCAGTAATCAGAAAAGACATGGAATCCGAGGGGCTGTCTCAGACTCCAGCCACTCTTCATCACCAAGATACCTCCGGGTGACCGCGCCCTTAACAAATTGCATTAACATAACATAACTCTCGGGTGAAGCAAAAAAAAACTCATCTGATTTTTTTGGGGGGGTTCAAAAAATATATAAATTGGGTGTGGGTGTTCGGGAACATATAAAAGATTTAAAGGGGATGGAGGTTTGGGGGTAAAACCCCAAAAAATAAATAAATTTGATGAGTTTTTTCATAAAAAAATCCACGGTATAAAACCCCACGAAAAAACATCCCGTGATTAAATGACATGGAACCCTCCCAAAGAACAACTCACTGAAAGCCATGGAGCCCTGACTTCCTGACTTTGCTTGCCAGCTGTGTATCCCTGCACACTAATCAAGACAGCACGGCGTCAAGACTGTGCCTTTCAATGTGTGGGATGGACACCACCTAACTAAATATCCTCAGAAGAGAACGCCAATTTCCATACTATCTGCATCTAATGGCGACATGCCAAACACAACATACATGTAACGCAGAGCTGCAGCCCAGTGCTCTGACGGATGTTACCTTAACCAAGGTGTCCATGCACAGACCACACGTGTCAAAGCAGCAGTTGCCCGACCCAGAAGTATTACCACCATGTGCACAGGTCAATGAAGGAACATACCTGCATTACACCACAAGGTGAATAAAAGAAACGGACCTGTGTGCCCAGGCTTTAGCACACACGCATGCGTTTCTGCACAATGATCTAGAAGCCTTAAAAGCATTCTATTGTTGCAATAACTCTTTAACCGAACATTATGGCCACCACTAGTCAACGACGCACCTGGAATCACAATATTTAGGAGCTGATGTGGGTCTGTGGCCATGTAAACAATACACATGTCAGGAAACATAACACGGCTGACTCCCACCACACAGATACAGCCATACGTGCACACATCACACACTGATTGCTACAGTTCTGTGTAGGGCTATCGTTCGGTGGAGATATGGCCGTCAACGCCAGGAATGCACCTCACACACGTGTACCTCATTTGAAATTCCAATGCAGTAAAGTCTTCGCATCTATGTCACTGACTGTTAATAATCAGAGGCCCTGATTCTGCACAGAATAATAGGGTATCTAGTCACTGCATCGAATTAAAAAGCATCGAAAGCCTTGCCATCAAAATAAAATCATCGAATGCATTTATTTTTAAGGTAAAGGGTTCATTTTAATTATAACGGGTTTTAAAGGTTAAAAAAGGGGGCAAGGGGACCCCCATTAAAAAAATGCATTTGATGCTTTTTTTAGATGCATTTTTTTCGATGGCAAGGCATTCGATGCTTTTTAATTCGATGCAATGACTATAAACCGCATAACAGCTCCATGTAATGTCCCATGCACAGATCCTTCCCTGCCTTGCGTCTGTCCACGTGTGACGTGCACCCCATCACATGCTGCATGCCATGTCATCCATGAACATACCCCGCTGTCTACATGAAATGAACTATAGGACCAAAATGAGCCCAAAGGCAGACATGTCTTCATCTCCGTTATGGACACATCCGTCTTCTCCAGTCAACAGCCTCACAGTAAAGTAGCTTACCCTTGCACACTCACAATAGTTGGGTCAGCCATAATGGACTAGGTGCAATATGGCGTCACTGCTCAGCAATGGCTTATTATGAATGCAAGGTTAACTTCCCAGGGCATGTGAGAGTGCCCACGTGACCCAATCATGTGTTGCTGTTCCATTAATGTAGATGTGGAATGAGAAAGGCAGTGCCATACACATGCTGCTAGAGAAGAACTCCCTGAAGAGCAAATACAGTTTGACAATGTGGTCCTCGCCTAGAGCAGCAGCCCCGAAGATGAGGGTGTACACACAAGCCAATCAATATCTCAATTGATGCACCACACATCGCAGCATGCATGCCCTCCCATCACCACTGCACCTCAGGCATGCAATCACAAAGACATCACCTGGGTGTTGGAAACCTGTTCAAGCCTGCTACTGCCACATCCACACATCCTATTTTCAGTGGTTATATGTGATCTCACTGACCACGAAAACAGAGTGGTACATAACAGAGTAGACAAAATATCAAAATACACTGCATTTTTGTGTGTTTTATTACTTTGGAGGGTCCCCCTCAAAACCCCCAATTTTTCCACCCTTTTAATGCCACTCCAACCCAACCCATTTTAACCCCTTACCACACTACCCTTTATATATTTATTTAAACCTTTCAGTGTTTTTCAGTGTTTGTGTCCACTCTGAAATTTACCACTCTGTTTTCTTTCAGATAAAATGACTGGATACCTTTGCAGCAACAGATGAGGCAGAAGAAGATGGGAGAGACATCAACACAAAGGCGATGGATCTCCCCACTGACACCTCAGAAAGTGACCATGCCACTGTTGAGACATCCATGGACACTCCAGAGCCCCAGGCTACAAATATCCCACAGATTGTGGCACCCTGCAAGTCAGAGGGTCCCACACATGCATGCTGGGCACCGGCCACATTGTTTTTCCGCCAATAGGAGATGGCAAAGGACAGCCGGACAGCCATGAAGAGCTACTTAGAAAAGCTGGTTGAAACAAAGGAACACACTAACTCCATCAGCGGCATGATGCAGTAGGACATTGTATGGTGTTGCCTCTATGAACCTACTGTGGAAAAACACACAGCAAAAATGGAGAGGCAAACAGAGGCAAGAACAACAAAGGAGGAGGCCACAGCCATAGCCTGTATTTGAATTGAAAATGCCATGGGGGAGGCACACCTGTTGGTAGGTGTAGGCTTCTCTGTGAGTGGTCCTTCTGAGCAGCGAACAGACTCACGGTAATGTGAGTGGGCCAGCTACTTGGTTGGCAGACATAGCTAATGAGCAAGAAGACAGTGTACACATCGCCTAAGCCCCATGTGTGGTCAAGGAGATGTTGCATGGACAGCCTTCTGGGAGCTGTACTGAACACGCCCCCTTGCTCAACACTGTCCAAAGTGCTGCATGCCACATGTGAAGTAAAGATGCCTTATTATCCATCCACTGATTAAATTAGCACCTAAAATCACCAAACCACTGTCTGTCTGTGTGTGCTTTCAATTATATTGTGACCAAACACATGTTGTATTGGTGCATGGTGTTTGATTGTTGACTATTGTGCATATGTGGATGGGTCGTGTGTGGAGGTGGAGCGTTGGTTACTCCGCATGAAAGGTCTGTAGAGGTACATTGTGCCAGCCATAAACTCTGAGTGGGGTGCATCCCTTATGAATCTTCCCATGCTTGTGGTTGTGGTGACTGGAGGCCTTAGCACATTCTGTTTGTTGTGTTGTGTCAATGCGGTCACACAAATGCATCTTGCCTTAGAGGTTTGGGATCTTGTTCAAGTTAATGTATCAATACTTTGGCAAACTTTTCTAATCAGGATGAAAGTGTAGGGTGACCAGATTTAAAAACAAAAAAACACGGACGGCACGAGACATAGAAGTAGGACTACCATAAATACAAATAAAACTGTAATCCTACTTCTATGTCGCTGGCCTTTTGGGGGGAGGTGGGGGCGAGGAGGGGGTGTGTTCACAGGCACACTCCTCTCATTGTTGGAGCGCGCCGGGGCGGGGCAAGGGGAGGAAATGGGGCGTGAAAAGCATTTCACACCCCCATTCGTGCAGGAAGAGTTGCAATGGGAACCGATTTCGGGATTTCGAAATCGGGTCCCGGCAAAAACCGGGATTGTAGCAACCCATCTTGCAAACGCTGGATGGGTTTTTAAAATTAAAAAAATCCCAGGACCTCGGGACGTCTGGTCACCCAATGCAAGTGCCAATAACACGATATGAACCTGTTGCAAACAACATCAACTGTAACTTGTGCCAAGCACATCACTTGCTCACAGGAATGAATGGATGACATTTGGCAATCATCAGAGTGCGTTAAGTCCTTTACCTCAATGATGTACACTTAAGAAAACTGCAAACAGGCCTGAATAAGCACGACCCACATTGTAAAGCCATTGTGGAAGGACATTTCTTTGCATCACAATCTTTCCAATCTCAAACAACAACGGGCCTAAATGCAATCTGTGCAAATTAAACCCTGATGCTGACATGCACGCCTAAATCTCACCGAAACTAACTGTCTTGGGCAATCTTCTCTGTCATTAAGGAATTGTACACTACACAAACCAAACAAATCATACCACAAAATCCTGCACCAGAAAAACATGTTTGGCTCTGAAGCACTTTTATAAATATCCCAACATTAAACATTGGCATCAAAGCATGGCAAAAAACGAATTTTTCAATGTAAAACATATATGTATCATCCTTATAAAGCAACACATACAAAAATTATGTGAAGAATTGAATATAGAAAATCGATTTTATTCTAGCTCATAATATACAACAAAATATATCATTCAATAAATCATTGAAACATATAGTGACAATACAAATATCAAATAACTCATCACTAATGTTTATATATAAATACACCATGAATACAACAAATACAAACATCATTAATGTGTCATGTAACACAATTAATTACATTAAGATACAATCAAGCACCCTGTCCTGAAATTCAGGGGCCTCATCACGAGCAGTCCACACCGGCAAGAAACCCCAAGCCATGCTCCGGCATTAAACCAACACTCTGTTGGTGCCACATACCATGACTGCTGCAGGGGAGAAACCATCCAACCCGGGTGGGGAAAGCCCTTCCACTGCCAGCCCCCTCTAGCCTTGTAAATTTTAACCGGGTGCCCCCTGGTGCCTAGACCCTTCCAGGGCCCCTGTTGGATCCTGAGACCAGCCCCCGCAGTCCACACTGGCCAGAAAATCCATGCCATGCTCCTGCCATAAACCGACACGCTGTTGGTGCCATACACCAGGACTACCACCAGGGGGTAAACCATCCAACCAGAACAGGGGGAGGGCCTTCCACTGCCAACCCGCCCCCTAACCCTGGGAACAAAACCTGGGGGCCTGAGGTGCCGATGCCCATCAAGGGTCCCTCCCGGATCTCGATCTGCCAGCCCCCGCAGTCCAAGCCAGCCAGAAACCCCATGCCATGCTCCAACCTTAAACTGACACTCTGTCAGCGCCATACACCATGACTGCAGCCAGGGGGCAAACTCTCCAACGCAGACAGGGGGAGGCCCTCGCTCTGCCAAACCCCTCACGCCCTTGTGAACAATTGTGAGGAATTCGACCATCTGCACATGGAGTGCGCACTTGCCTGGGCTTTTTTGATTTTTGGGAAATTAAAATGAATGACGGGAGATAAGCCTCCGAAAATGTTTGAGGCCATTCCGCACACATATTCCCTGCTCACCTCATGACAAACGCACAGTCACATGTACTCCGGGAGGACACAGCCTACAAGCACCATCCTCCCCTGTCATGTTCAGCTGGAATGTGACAGCCATAGGTACATCAAAGCATCTCAAGAAGGGGGAAGGTGACACCTTCCTCCGGCCATGGGCAGCCTAATTAAAATATCAAAGGCTCCATGGATCTGCCTCCAATTGTCTAAATTGCTGATGGCAGCGCATACTGTTAAGAGTTTTTTGAAACAGGCCTGCGACAGGCTTCCTCGCGGAATGGATGAGAGGAAGGTAGGACTAACACCTCTTGGATATGCAATGTGTCAACTTGAAGCCAGTTGCCACCCCTCTGTATGAAGGACAGTGAATGGCATGTCTGGGTCCATTATTTACCGTAGGCAACCCCTGCAGAGCGAACCCCTTTCAGAGGGATGAAGTATGTGATTTGAGGGAGACAGAAGTCTGTTCTCACCACAAACTTCACAGGAGACATGTGCTTTGATCAAGATCCACAGGGGGCTCAGTTACCCAGAGAGACACTTTGATCTACAACAGACAGGAAGATGGATGAGACTTAGGAGTACATGTTGTCACAGCTTACCTTTCCTGTTTCAAAGCACTCTGGTGCTGACTTCACACATAAAACAGAAGATTGTTAGTAGGGACCCAGGATTGGTTCATTTAGGGAAGGCTTAGCCTGCACCAATCACTGGGGCACATTTGTCTTTAAACAGGGCTGAGCTCTTCACTTAGCAGATCATCCAATGACTTTGAAAGGAGTAAGAAGGACTCATTTGGACCATGGCTGAAGGTACAGTTTGCCTTACATCTTTCGCCAGTGAAGGAAGGCCAGGATTTCCAAGAGGGGATCAAGATCCCACCCCTAAACATCTCCAAGGGAACAGAAGGAAATACCGGACTCAGAGGACCCATCGAGCAGCTCCAGAACTGGTACCCAGCCAGCACACAGCATGTGCTGCTAGGTTCTGCCAGCAAACTTCCTAGGTGGGAAGTACCAGAGAGTCTATGAACAAAGGACAAAGCTGTTGCCTGCAAACACTCTCCTCAGCCTTGGGCCATTCGCCTTAAAGCACAACACAAGCCTAGCAAAGAAGCTAGGAGGAGTGCCACAACAAGCATCAACCAGCGTCCATCTTTTAAGAACATTTTCGAGGCACTGGAGCCCTCGAACTGCGACCAACTGCACCACTGACTGTTGTCACGCTGCAATCACTAAAGCCATCTGGGACGCCTCGACTAGCATTCCAGACCCGCCAACCAGCACCAAGACAATGATTCAATGAATCTCACTTGCTGAACTGCCTGCCACCTGATACCCGCAGCTGTCTCCCTCTTGAACTCTGTTGCAGGAGCTGCAAAGCATCCTGGAACTGACTTGATGCTGTCGAGCATGCAGAAGATCTCAAGCACCAGGTACATTGTGGTTCTGTCCCCCTGGTCCTTCTCCGAAGGCCCCCAGTGAAATTTATGACCCCTTGCTCCCTTGGTGCTGAAACCAAATAACCTTGAACAGTTAAGACTGATTGCTTTACTGACTACCCTCCTGACAGTATCAAGAGTGCATCCCTTTCCTTTGTGAAACTGTTTGTCCTCTGGTGGGTTGTATTTTGTAGTGTGCTAGAACTTTCTGTTGTAATAATAATAAAGTAGATATTTGTATACAACCTTGAATGGACAGTCCCTTTGATCATTAGGTAATAATTGTATTTTTCGCTGTGTTGCAACTAACCAACGATCCCCAACCTTTCGGAGATAAGCCTCCTGTTCTGTCCACGTTACCAAAAATTGGACAAGGGGTTTATAATTTACTTGTGTTCCAATCTGTTTGGATCTCTTCTGGTGTACTAGAGTTGTGGAGCTGATTGATGGTTTAGAAACCGATATTCATCCCTGGACCATTGGGGCCCCAGAAGTTGAGTCATCACAACGATACCCAGTGGTCCCCAGGCAACTCGGCCTGTCACGGGTCCCACTCAGGTCCTGATCCCCTACGGCCCGAAGCCCTGTGCCATGCTCTGAGAGTCCAATTGGTGACATATCAGGATCACCACCAAGGGGCAAAACATTAAACATGTACGGGGATGGACCATTGACTGTCCATCCCCCCTCACTTCAACCACTACGGGCTGCCATCAAGGTGCAAGTCTTCACCACACATGCCACACACGCTCTCAGGGAACTAATCAGATATCACAGCTCTCAGCATGGGGCAATGCTCCGCACAGCAACCTGGCCAGACCACTGGCCCACCCTTCAGGAATGACACCTGATGACATGCCACCACAGCGGCCCTTCCAGCAATGGCCCTCGCTGTGAAAACTGCCTACCAACCTCACTGATCAGTGCAAAATTGACATAGCAATCGATCCCCCACATGAATGGAAGACAGCAGATACCACAGTGCAATACAGCAGAAGACAGACAAGGGCCTTCTGCCCCTCCCTCACCTCATGACCACTGATGCCGGCCCCACAAAACAAAGGGCCTTGTGTCAAGGATGGCACTCTGTCAAGAGTGGCACCGGGCACCCAGGTAGGTTTTGGGTGGCTGTGCTGATGTAAGGTGACAGATAAGCACACACAGCAGGAAACTCAACAAGAAAGAAGAATAGGCAACAGTAGCTGTGAACAAAAAGGGGCAGGGAATACAAAGGTACAAACAAACTGGATTCCCTCTTGGGGTGTATGCAGAAATGGGAAAGAGTGTTCCACGAACCTTTGGAAACTTCAGCCTTCTGCACAGATTGCTATTACAGGGGCCCACTCTGTATGCTTATGGCTGGGAACAACAGCAGTGGGTGTCTGTACCTGAACCCTAAGGCACGAACAAGGTAACAGTACTTCACAAGACTGAAGCCTGTACGGGTCCAGCAGGAACCAAACAATGACAATAAGTACAACGCTGAAAACGTGACAAGGGAAGGGGCAGAGGTTGCCTGCCGGAAACCAACAGTCAAGCTCTGTACAAAGGATTTACATAAGACACAAGTGAAGACAAGAACAGAAATATCCAGGGAAAAGGAAGTCAAAGAGAGCAAGGTTTAATCACAGAATCCAGAAACCTAGTATCTAACTGTAGGGAATGGTGACCGGAAACTGTACACAGAATGGTAGAACAGTAACTCAGGGCTGGAAAGACAAGAGAAAGCCAGCAGAAGGAAATGAATGAAACAGTATAACTGAAATGGATAACCTAAGGGGAGGACAGAAGACTCAAGGAAGAGAAGGACAGGGAACAGGGGGTTGCAAACAAGGAAGAGAGCAAGGGAGCAGTAGCCAGGAAGTAGGGGGGGGGGCTGCAAACAAGGAAGCAGGGCTGCAGTAACGGATGGCACAAGGTGCAGGCAAACTGTAGTGGACTGCAGAGGACTGTAGTAGGCTGCAAGGCAGGGAGTCCAGAGGAGCAGGTCAGCAAGGAGCGAGCCCACAGGAGCAGGGTAGCGAGGCAGGGAGTCCATAGGACCAGGGCTGAAGGCAGAGGAGTGTAGCAGGCTGCAAGGCAGGGAGCCCGGAGGAGCAGGGCATCAAGGAGCAAGCCCACAGGAGCAGGGCAGCAAATGCAGAGAGCACAGAGGACCAGGGCTGAAGGCAGAGGAGTGTAGCAGACTGCAAGGCAGGGAGCCCAGAGGAGCAGGGCACTGATCAGAAGCAGGATAATACAGCAACAGGAACAGCATACAATCCATGGCTCAAGGCAAAAAGAGGCTGGGAGAACTCTTGATGCAAGAGCCTGAGCTCCTGCAGGCAGCTGCTTAAATACAGCCCTGCCCTGTACTTAGGCAGGCTAATTGGCAGCACCTGGAGCAGCACACTTGAAGGTAATCTGCCTCCTCCCTCTCTGGTCCTGAGAAGGTGGAAGCAGCACTGATCGCTAGGGCTTCAGGGGATTGTGGTTCCACTACTGATGAATGGGAATAGCCAGAAATTGATAACTGTAGCAAGGTGCATTATGGTACATGTAGTTAGCTGAATTAAATAAGAAAGTACCAAAGTCGTGCAAATGGAAATTAAGGACCAAAGTGTGAATAGGGGTTGTTCCAAGAGTATTATGAAGATACATTTTTTTTATTTTATTTTTTGTATTTTGTTTTAATCAAATAAATGATTTTTCAAAACGTTAACTGAGCTCTGGTAAATGAACTTTCTGTTTATTACTGAGTACTTAGCTTGCGCTTTCAGCCTACAACGGCCCTTTGGTTCTATTTCCTTTTTATAAACTTAAGGAGAGTTTTCAAGTTTGATCATCACCTTTTAGTCGTTGCCGTGAGCCACGTTGGTTTATCACCACTGATCATCCTCGACCACCAGCAGTGTTCCGACTCCAACGTAAGATCAGACGCAAAGTATTGCATGTATGATGACCTGAGGACTTCTGTTTTTGCACAGCTAAGAAGAAGGTGCCGTATTGTTTCTTTTTCGTTTGACTCGTTGCAGAGTCTACAATCGCTTGTATACGAGAGTCCTCTAATGGCTCTAATTTCATTAGTTGGAAGAAGGTTGAGCCTCGCTCTAAGAAGGCAGTTTCTTGCTTTTCTGCTCGGGAACTGTTTAATGTAACCCTGAAGCATAGTGTTTGAATCGTATTGGTTTAGTATTGATACTTTTTTGTATTTTTTTTATTGAGGTATCATAAATTATATCATAAACTGTGACTCTATACCTGAATTGAATACTATACTGACCAGCGGTAGTGGCCGGGAAATGTACAATCAGTACAATTTGCGGAGTGGTTGCCTCTGTGATGACCCCAGAGCTAGAGATTGAGTATATCATGAGCAGAGAAGGGGGGCCGGCTAAACTATCATCTCAAATGGGAGCTGTGGCAAGACTTCAATTTGGGACCCCCTTCTCCAGTAGGGTAACACATCAATCAATACCTCAAGCCCTATTTTTGGTAGGGGCTCGCAAGGCCCGCATATGGATAAAAATGACTTCACCTTGTCTGTATCTTCCTTAAAGAGGAACATTACAGGTTTCTTTGCAAGAGGGCAAAGTATGATTGAGGGGGATCCACGAGGGGTTCAGTGCCTCCTCTTGTCCAGGGAAACTGAATTAAATCAAGAAGAAATCGATGTACTTCCATCCCAGAAAAGTTCCCCCGGCAGCATGGACAATATGCAACACTCTGGCCCGGGAATGGCTTCAACATGAGCGCAATCTTGGTGGTCCCGGTGGACGAGGCTGTGCTAGATCCTTGTGATCCAGTAAAAGGTACAAGCAGGACCAGTGATCAAATTCAATATATGCAAATGGCCAAGCACCCACAGGATCTTCAAAGTGAGTCAAACAAGAACCCCAGCAAAATGATGTTCTCGTTGCTACATGTTGTGCTACACTCGCTTGTAAACGTGTTTGAACTTTTAAATGGGGTAGTTCAGATTCATACGGACAAATTACTGACAATAACAAAGGAATTTGAATGTTGTGACTCATATATTGTGGGATTAAAAACTGCAGTGAACATCAATGTCCCAGCATCCCAGAGCCAAATTAAAGAGGCGTTAAAGCAACTTTCAGTGCTTTTAAGTGACATGAAATCAGCCTCGGAAAGCTCCACGCCCAAATAGGTTGACATCCAAGAAAGTTTGGATGCAAAAGGTATAGGGAATGGAACTGTCAGAAATGTAGGGGAGCATAGGGGGCTCAGGGGTAAGACCAAACAAGGTAACAATGACTTTGACGATACCCCCCTTTCACAAACAACCCTGGAGGAATGTATAAGGTAGGCACACCTTCCATGTCTAACGAGAGAATCTGGAGAGAGGGAAGGGGCGGATCTGCACGTCCAAGCGGCCGAGCATACACAAGAACTTGAAATGCCAAAAGTGGCAAAAACGCAAAGGAATAAGAAGGGCTCAGGGGACCTTGCTGGTCAAGGAAATGTAGCTCCTGAACAAAAAACATAAAGAGACAGAACATTAAGAACAGTCCAAAAGGGAAGTTTGTACACGCATTGACAACACCAAAACCCCACGTGAGTAACAAAGGAGTTTTGAGCACCTCCGAGAAGGTTGAACCATTGATGAAACAACCAAATGTGGCCCCCATCTATATGAAAAAGAAGAAAAGGTCAGCCTTCAAGATGCAACCAATTGATCTAAATGTTGAGCCTACAAATGGGTCCTTAGAGATGACCTGTCAAACAGACCAGTATTTGCTAGAGAACTGCTCTCAAGCAAAGACCGACCCAGAGAATAACAGAAATGCACAAACCAGGTCTGGAAAAGGGAAAAGGGTTAATAGCCCTAACTAGAGATCCAGAGGTCATAGGTGCTTCTGTAACAAAACCACAAGTCAAGGACCTGAGCCCCTTATCTCCCCACAAAAGTGTATGTGTTCAAGCGAGAAAGTCAATACAAGAAAATCACAGACGGGTTGATAGCTGGTCCGAGGTAAAAAGGACAGAAGGTTTGAAGGCACAGGCCTCGAGTCAAGAAAAAGGCACGTCTTGGTCATTAAACGACCATCCTCTGTTTGTGATGGAATACGTTTTCCACGATGAAGAGGACTTGATCATGAATCGCAGCACCATCTTGTCCCAGTTCCATGTGATACCAGCGCTGTGAATAAGAACATCTCGAAGTGGAACTCATATCGGAACACAATCTGGACATGGGAGTGATCGACATTCCATCCACCCTGGTTCAGAATCACTTGTTCTCACACATAAATAATAATAATAATTTTGCATTTATATAGCGCTACGAACCCTCGGGTATCTGAGCACTACTTATTATTGCACATGGTGTGTGGTGCTCATTTATTGACCTCGAAAGGATGAAAGACTGAGTTTGGCCCTGCCGGGATTCGAACCTGCGGATGTCAAAGGGAGCGCTCTACTGCTGTGCCACTTGACCGGCTAATAACTTATTTAAGATCGAGCGGCATAGATGTTCGTGGTTATACTGATTCTTGTCAGGTATCCCTACAGGTTGAGGAGAGGGTTAGGTTAAGGAACAACAGTACCCTCTCTACTGCACGACCTGTAGCTGAACAGTGTAATCCTAAGGGGATGGGAAAGTGGGTATGGATACAGGATCTAGAAAGAAACATCGAAGATCCTAACAACACCTTTGATCGACCTGGCTTTTAACATCGCCAGCTGGAACTCTTGTGACTTCAAGCATCTCTCCTGTCAGGAAAACACCATTAACAAACTTGGTCATGGTGAGTTAATTTTAATACAGGAGTCATTCTTGACACATGACGTAATCATTGAGGGTTTCTTGGTAACTCAGCAAAAGGCTTTGGCAAATGTGGCTGGTAGGCTGAGAGGACTGCTGATAGCTGCAAAACAGCGATGGGTTGATTCAATCGAACCCCTATTTTCCTACCCTCCTTGTCTTCCGGCTGTGAGGCTAACTACTCAATGTGATCTGGGTTGTCTTATTTATGCAAATTACAAAGATGTGAAAAAAGCGAAAATGATGGAATGGCTGGAAAAAATCTTAACCTACAATCAAAACAACTCAAGGTCAAACCACGTTTTGTTTGCAGAGGACTTTAATGTAGACTATCTTAGAAGGGGTCCATGCAGCATACATTGACGAGGAGTCATGGGAGAGAAGTGGGAGGTAGTCATGAAAGAGTGGAAACCTTTTCCTTTAAACAGGACCGTTGAGGGTGATATGGAGGGTAAACATACTTGGCACTGTGGGGATCAAACCTCTTGGATCGACTTTATCTATGCTTCCAAGGGTTTGTTGTATTGCTGTGAGCACTTTGGAATTGTAGCAGCAGAACCTAGTGATCACTCAATGCTATGAGGGACGTTTGCATGCTTAGCCCAGGTAAAACATCGGGGCTAGTGGTAACTCTAGCCATAAACAAGCTGAACAACAGATCAACCTGGAGTGAAAAAAACATGACCAGGTTCATGATATGATTTGTAGAGGTCTGGATCAAAGGCATTGTGGAGTCAGCGACATCACTGAGTATCACTCTTCACAAATGTGCTGCATGAGGTAATAGCAAGTGTGACGTGGATTCCGTGCCATAACCACACGCAACACATATAGCCCGGAAATACAGCAGCTGAAATGTGAAATGCGAAGAAACATCAGAGATTTGAAGGGATTAAGCCTGAGTCTGTCTGACCACTCATTGGGCATAAGACAGGAAAAGCAAATAATTGATGACAAACTAAAAGCCCTTCGTGTGATGAGATCCCAGAGAGCTGGGAAGCGCATGCTAGCAACATTCTTGAACAAATCAGACAAATACAGATTGTAAACGAGAAGGAAATGAATCAGGCGGTTCTACAGGACTGTCCTGTAGCGGGAGAATTATGGGTGAAACACTTTTCTGAATTATATAGGCCTACTCTGTCACTGCATGATCCAAAGGACAGAGTAGGGACGTGGGATTTTGATTTTGACAGCAGGGACATCGAAGAAATGATTAGCAAGCTTAACCCCTCAAGGGCACCTGGTGCAGGGGGGCTTTGCAATGCATTCTTAAAGAGTGATCCCTCTTTCTGGGGAGTCACCCTACACAAAGTCTTCACATCCGCCTTAGTCCATCAAACATTTCCTGACTCTTGGCATACAGCAACAATCGTCGCAATTTTTAAGAAGGGAAATAAACTCAACCATCTCAAATACAGACCCATAGGCTGGATAGATTCATAGTCAAAAATATTTTACACTTTGGTATTTGTTGATCTCTATGCATTGGCCAGTTAATTCTGGGATTCTAAAATCAAATCAACTTGGATTCCGCAAAGAGGTTGGAACCACAGCGGTGGACCTTTTGATAAACAACTTGCAGCAGAGGCGAAAGAAAGCTCTTGACCTATACACTGTTTCCATCGACTTATCAATGGCTTTTGATAAAATCGAAAGAAATGTACTCTGGCTCAAACTAAAAGACTGGGGTGTTCCCAACAACTGATTGTCTATTGTAATCCAACTCCACTCAAATACAACATTATGAGTGAGATTGGATAAGAGGGGCAACATAACTAAAATAATCTGTGTCCTGGCGCTTCTACTATTTAACCTATTCTTATCAGACATAGGAGCAGACCTTCTAGATGCAGTGTTTATCTCCCCATCTGTTTTTGGGCAGAACATTTATTGCGTTATGTATGCAGATGACATTTTCTTATTGGACCACTCAAGGATTGGCATTCACAGTCTTTTCAAGGCCTTTAGACTCTATGCTGCAAAAAACGCTCTTACCATCAACACCTTGAAATCTAAAATACTGATGTTTCACGCAGGTCATAGAAAAGTGTCACATGCCTAGAAGCTGAATGCCAACAAGATTGAAGAGGTCCGAAATGTGAAATATCGAGGTTTCAACAACTATGGGTCAAGAGGAAAAACATCTTTAATAGAACAGCTGATAGCAAAGTCAAAGCATATGAAATGCCAAAGGAAGTCTTAACATCCTCGATTTGGCTTATTTTCCTTAAAACCCTGCCCAGGTTATGAATCAAAAGTGGTTCCAACAATCTACTATGGGTTGGAGCCTTATTGTCAGCTGGATGAGTATGATTTTGACTACGTGGAAAGGTTGCTTTGGAAAACCACCATGGGGCTCCTGAAATCTGTCTCAATGGCTATTATTCAAAGAGAGCTGGGTCTGAACTCAATAATACATTCTAAAATAGGCTGGAAACAGACACTGTTGTGCCTATAGGTGTATACCCCTCCTGCCAACTCTATCTTTGGGCAGATGGACAGGACCAAGGACCTCTGTGGAAGTGAATTGATCAAGTTGTGTGATATATACTTGAAGTTGGAATCTAGTGACCTGGAAGAGGCAGCCTTTAATGATATGCTGGCAAGGAAAAAGATTTGCCAACACGACTGGATCGCCACTTGTGAAAAATCAAAAACCTACAGCAGTTATATTGACCTGAGCAAGGTTGACCGGAAATTGGTAAATTGTGAACCCTACCTGCTACTGTATCCATCTTGGGCTTTTGCAAGAACCCTACTACGTTCCCAATTAGAGTTGCTGCTGACAAGGGAGAATAAATGTCGATGAAAGGTTGAGGGGGTAGAGGATGCTCTCTGTAGTCGTTGTTTGGAAAATGTAAAACATCTGGTCTGCAAATGCCCACGTTTGACCTGTCTCAGAAATGTCATCTTTGCTCACTTTACAGAAGGTCTTAGACTACAGCCCTGGGTTTCTTTATGGGAGTGCTTACATTCAGGCAACTGCTCAACATCATTATGGATTGCTTTGTATTCTTGTATTCGAACACTGGATTTGTAAATGAATTTTATATGTTGCGCTACTTGATTTTGCCTTATGTATCGAATTGTGTTAAGGCCTATTTATTTAAGCTATTAGGCACTAAATGAATACAAATTAAAAATGTTCTTGTCCCCACTTGTGCTCGTGTGATTTCTTTATACAGAGTTTTGCTGCTGTGTATTCCAGCCCACAATCTGTCCCTTTCCTTTGTCTCGTTATAGGACCACCACACCAGACAAGCGTCCACTCGAGTTGGTCATGTCCTACAGTATTTAAATATGTCTATTAGTTTTCACCGCACAACAAGGGGGATTTGACAAGCTTCTGTCACCCTTCATGTGCATGGATTGTAATCGTCTGAAGCAAATCATTGCTGTATTATCATAAGAAATACATATATGAAGCTTGTCAAATGAATACCTTTGCTTATGGCCACAGAATGTAGTGCTCCTATACCTTTCACCACATAAAACACATGTATTTCCAAGCAATTCACATCTTCTGTTGAGAAAGTGAACACCCCTACGAGATAACTCTGTTGGAATGTATCAAAGCTACGTAAGGGTTGGTTCAATCAACAACTGTAGCGTAAGGCTTTGCATAATTATTAGCGTGTTGCCATGGTGCAGCTTTGATCAGTCGCATGACTAACGTGGCGCAACGACTCTATGTTCAGTCATGTTCGCACTGTTTTACAATTTCACCCATTACTGCGCCGGTGCCGGGTAAAGTAGACCGTGATCACAAAAGGGCAGAAAAACGTATTCACCACATTTTTGCATTAACGTTTTATCTGTTAAGTAGGGAAACCTGAGTACACGCCCAACAGTTTCCAAAGACTAAATCACTATACAGAGGCAACACGATCAAGCTCCAAGGCTGCACTGTAGGTTTTTAGCAATTCTCACATTATCCAGACAATTTTTGGTCAGGTAACCATGTGTGAGACTAGCCAGGGTAGTCTTCATACGCAGTAATGTCCTCTCCGCCTGCTCTGTCACCAGCGCGCAACGTTGAGGGATTTTGCCTCTGTCCAAATTTGAAAAGTTCCACAGAAAAGTGTTACTTTATTCATATTATACTTTATTTATTTGTTGATTTGTAGTGCAACACTCGTGTCCTGGATACGTCTTAACGTGGATGGGTAAGAGGGGGGCGAAGGAGAAAAGGATGTGAGGAGGTCTCAATAGATAGATAGATTTGAAATTCCAACAAGGATCTCTCTCACTACATCCCCCCTGCCACCTCACCCCGCCCTGTGTATTTTTTCTCTGTAAGAATAATATGTTAAGATTTGTAATTTTCCACATTAATACAAATGAAAATGTTCATAGAGTTGGAAGGCCTGTTCTGTGGCACACATGGGCTACTTTAGGTCAAGGGAAACTCCATGTTTCCATATAATACAACTAGGTATCTATTTGCCTAAAACATATGGTACACACATAGAGTTGGCACCACCATCAAATAAAAAAATGTGAAATTCGCACATTACTACAAATGGCATGTGAGGAATTCGACCATCTGCACGGTAGGTGTGCACTAGCCTGGGCTATTTTGTTATTTTTTTTTTTTAATGGTGGCAGATCAACCTCGGAAAATGTGTGGGCTAATATGCACACATTTTCCTACAGTCACCGCACGACAAACCCATAGACCTGTGTACTCTGGGGGGACACAGCCTACAGGCGCAGTTCTGCCTTTCACATTTAGTTGGAAGGTGACACCTAGGAGCGCATGACAGCATCTCAAAAGAGGGAGGGCAAAACCTTCCTCCTGCCATGACCAGCCTAATTAAATATCAAAGGCTCCATGGATCCACCCTGCCCATTGTCAGTTCTGCTGGCGGAAGTGCATACTGATGAGAGTTAATTGAAGCAGGCCTGCAAGAGGCCTGGTCGCAGAGCCATGAAAACTACCTTGTTCACCTGATCAACCGTACTTTTCGACGTGACTACCATCCCTTCCCCAGGGATACTGCAATTGTGTATGACTTCCATGCATAAAATGTATAACATCCATGCTGTCTAATGCTTTGAACATGCACCTACTGTAACTAGGTCTCCTACAAGTAACAGCGCCAAAATGCCCCCGGGCTGTCTGTGCGCTATATAAATGTAAAAAATAAAAATGAATAAAAAAGGGGACAGGAAACCCAACACCTTTTTGACATGCATCTTTGTCAACCTGAAGTCAGATCCCGCCCCTTAGTATCAAGGGCAGTGAACTGTCATGTCTGGGCCAACTGTTTACAGTAGGCAAACCCTGCAGTGGGACCTCTTTCAGAGGGCAGAAGTATGTGATTTGATGGAGACAGAACATCTGTTCTCGACACAACTTCATGGGAGACCCACGCTTTCATCAGGAACCACAGAGAGCTCAATTAACCAGAGAGACCCTTTGATCCACCGCAGACAGGAAGATGGGTGGGACTTAGTATTACATGTTTTCACCCCTTTACCTTTCCTGTTGTAAAGCACTCTGATTATGACCTCACGCATAACAGAAGATTGTTGGTGGGGACCCAAGATTGGTTCATTAAGGTAGGCTTAGGCTGCACCAATCACTGTGGCCCATTTGGCTTTAAAAGAGGGCTGGGCCACTCTCTTAGCAGATCATCTGATGACTTTGCAAGGAGTAACAAAGATAACTCATTTGGACCCTGGCTGAAGGTACAGTCTGCCTTACATCTTCCACCAGTGAAGGAAAGCCAGGATTTCCAAAGAGGGAAGCAAGATCCCTCCCCTAAACATCTCCCAGGGAACAGAGAGAGATACTGAACCCAGATGACCCTTCTAACAGCTCCAGAACCGGTACCAGGCCAGTACAAAGTGTACCCTAGTAGGCTCTGCAAGCAAGATTCCTAGGTGGGAAGTGCTAGATATTCTCTGAACTGAAAGAAGGACATGCCCATTGCCTGCATGACTCTTCTCGGCTTTGGGCCATCCGCCATAAAAGGATGTCACAAGCCCAGTGAAGAAGCTAGGAGGAGTGCACCGACAAGCATCAACCAGCGTCCACTTTTAAGTCCATTTTTAAGGCAGTCGGGCCCCTCGAACTGCAGCCGGCTGCACCACTGACTTTTGTCACTCTGCAGTCGCTCACAACGTCCGAGACACCTCGACCAGTGCTTCACACATGCCAACCAGCAATGCGATAACTATTCCTGAGCCTGAGTCGCCGTGTAGGCCAGCCTGCAGCCATCCATCCAGCCTCGCTCGCCGAACTGCCTGCTGCCTGATAGCCGCAGCTGTCTCCATCTTGAACTCTGTCACAGAAGCTGCAAAACACCCTGAAACCGACTCAATGCTGTCGAGTACCAAGAACTTCTACAAGCACAAGGTACATTGTGGATCTGTTGCCCTGGTCCTTCTGCGAAGGCCGCTAGTGATATTTTACGACCCATTGCTCACTTTGTGCTCAAGCCAAGTATCCTTGAACTATTGAGATTAATTACTTTACCAACTACCCTCCTGTCAGTATCCAGAGTGCATACCCTTCCTTCTTGAAACCGTCTGTCCTCTGCATTCCTTTACAGGGTGGGTTGTATTTTGTAGTGTGCTAGAACTGACCGTTGTGATAATAATAAAGTAGATATTTTTATAGAAACTTGACTGGACAGTCCCTTTTATCATTGGGTCATAATTATATTTTTTCTGTGTTGCAACTAACCAACGATCCTTTCCTTTCCTAACCTTTCGGAGGTAAGCCTGCCATTTCATCCATGTTAACAAAATTGGACATGGAGGTTTATAATTAACTTGTGTTTCCAATCCGTTCAGATCCCTTCTGGTGTACTAGAGGTGTGGGGCTGATTGATGGTTTAGAAACCGATATTCATCCATGGACCACTGGTGCCCCGGAAGTTGATTCGTCACATGGCAACACTTTCAAACAGAGAGAATTTACATTTGTTCTTGCTGGGGCCCTCATGGAGCTGGACCGCCACAGACCAAATGTAAAAAGGTAAGCCCTGTGGCAGAAGGGCTGCTGTGCTACACCTGTTTAGCTGTGGTGGCTTGACAGTTATTCTGCTTTGCTATTGATCGGCGTGGATGAGAGGCTGAAGTTTCTCTGAACTTTCTCCCACTTTCATTTCATCAAGTTCAGCACGAGTGCAGCATAAAGCGAACGGTGAAAAGGACGCCGTTGCTTTAAACAACTCGAGGATTCCCTGCAGTGACGTGCAAGTCACATGACCATCGTTGGGCTATATCTGCATAATTAATCCGCCGTTGCGGCGTAAGCCCTATGGCAGAAGGGCTGTGCTACACCTGTTTAGCTGTTTGGCGGCTTTGGCGTGTGGCGGGTACCATACCTGATGCAAGAAGCAGAGGCTGCTGGACCCGCGAAACGTTCAGGCATCCTGAGGAGCCCAGTAGCAGAGTTTCGCCTGTCTTCTGTCTTTTGACTTGTTTTTTATTACCTGAGGAGCTGCACGACGAGACACTGCTTGCCCTCTTCCTCGATAAATCATCTTCGAGCATACTTGCGGCGTTCGGAGCACAACATTCGATTCTAGTTGATCCCAAATCGCCCTCAAGCATCTTTGTATCTGCGCTGTGGTCCATCTGCAGTAAGATTCATTGATGACGCTGACTGCTGATTCCACAGGCCCCCAGACACGGAAAAAAACTCTCCAACATCAGCGCACGCTTAATCCATGGACGGCGATGAAAGCCTCAGCCTCTAAAAAGGTAAGCAAAACTGCAAGCCGTATCTTACTTGCTTCACCCATTCTCCCTGCAGTTTTTTCACATGGCACATCGGTCTGTTCTTTAGGACTACAAACAACAAATTCTATACAAGATGTACAAAACACCTTAAGTTCAACTGAAGAACTACTTCCCTGCATTGAAAGATGTACATCCCAATTAACAACTGACAATTTATCTGTCACTGACACGGCAGTTTGGGATCTTGTACACCAGATCCATCAAGGGAAACATATGAATTCTTCCATAATGCCAACTCATGCTCAACAAGAAGCAAACAAAGGTGATGGACTTGAAAAAGAGCTTGTAAATTCCGTGCCCATAATACTCTCTCATATTCACCCCACCAACTTGATGTCAGCACCTATGGCCAGCGTATCAGATGAAGACGCGGCTCCGCAACTTGGAAAGCTTCCATTACCTTCAATTGCCACTCAATCAAATTTCAACTTGTGTACTACAACACAACTGAGTACAGATGTGACCCGTGTCTCGCAACAACGAGCACATTTAGTAGACCACGACATAGCTCAGGTCGAAAATGCAATGACTTTATTTCCCAGCGAACTAATGGACTCTAACAATCATGTAATGTTGCCTTTTGTGGTGAGTGATGACGAACTACTAAACATCTCAAACGCGATGCCTCCTCACCTTTTTCCGGCAAATGTTAACTCTTCAAACCCAACATCTTCACTTTTACAGACAAAGTCTTCCAGGGCTGTAACTCCTGCAAATTTAGGCTCTTGCACTTCCACTTCTGTACCTAGCAGCCAGTCCAACCCGCCTCAGTCAAATTTGTTTTCAACAGACGCCGAGTCCTCAAATCACCATGAACGGCCGATAGTGCCAAAGGAATCCTCCTCTGACCCAACCCACAAGACCTGCAATCCTCTGGCCCGATCGACTGTAACGTCCAAGATGATTTATCCGGGAACGAACCACAAACCTGAGGCCCCTGTACTAGGCAATAATAGTGGGTATGCATGTCAGGCGCCAGAGGTTTTAAGTGCGTCTCCGGGCAGTCTACACCAGCACCCCTCTGACTTGACCCCCCAAACAACAACAGCAAAAACGTCTGACCTGGATCCAAGCTCTCTCGCAAGAGCGCGTCGCCTAAAAAGAATTGCAGAGTTAAAATCCAAAATGCACTTTCCGCAAAAACCCGACGACCAGCATGCTAGTCACGCAAGTACACCTCACCGGCCGACTGAGTCTGTCTATGGCGATACTCACCTGCCAAATCTAACAAAAACGCTTTCACAATTAAGACAAAGTTCAACCTGAATTGCTCTTATGCGTCTTCGATCGAGGAACTACCTTTAGCAGGCAAAGTCAAATCTGTGAATATATCAATGGAAGCTTTATCACAAATTCATAATAATGTTTTAGCAGCATCAGCGGTAGCCTTAGCCCCGTTCACTAAATTATATGAAGCTCTACATGGACAATTAAGTGATCAAGGTGCGATTATTCAAAACTTGACGGAAAAAATAGAAAAAATGGATCACTTTACGAATTTTCTTCACACAGAAATGGAAAAAAATGCCGATATTTCCACAAGATGGCAAGAGCGGTTAGGTGACCTGGCAGCTAGACACCATTGTCAAAACGACTCTCTATCAGAAGGTCTTTTAGAAGCACTGAAATGGATGAGAAAAAATGCAACCCAATATACCCAAACGCTAGCCCCTTTAGTCCCGGCTTCAAGTTCTCCGGCAACTCAAAATGTGGACGTAGGATTACCAAACGCAACAACTCCGGACTCTAATGTTGCTGCATTAAATTCGAATGAGGTCCAGCCCCCTTCAACTCACACCCACTTCTTGCAACCTACAGCCGAGCATCTTCGCTCAGCTGAACGTATTAGCCGTCGTAACGAACAATTAAAAAATGCTCTTCCTCACACAAAAGACACAACTGAGAATCAAGAAGTATCCTCTGGTTCAGTGATCTTTAAACCCACTTCATTTAACATCTTTACTGGCCCTGCCAAAACTCTAGACTTAAGCAAAACTCATAAGAAAGGCTCAAAACCCGATGGAAAACCTCTAACTAAATCGGGTCCAAAAGAAGCATTACAAAAAAACAAACAAACGAATGTCAAAAAATTCATAAGAACTTTGACGACCCCGAAAAAAGTAGTCTTTTTGTACGTGACAATGTAAAACCTCACGATGATCTTACACAATCTCATGAGTTAGTACATGCAACTGATCAAAAAAAAGGAATGACCAAATTACCAACCAAACGCCGTCGCCTGAATACAGACTATGAATTCTCAAATATGTCCGGCAAAAACAGCTCTGTCGACTTATGCGATTTGTCTACGTACTCCATTAGAAGTGAAACTAATATTGACTCTTCTCCTGTAGTTTCGGCTCCAATCGACAAAGGAAACCAGGCAAGTAAGAAATCCCTCTTGAAAGAAAACGCGTCTAGATGTCACGTTAGAAATTCTACAAGGACGGTTCGGTCCACTTCTTTAAAGAACCAGTCTTCACCTGTTAGCTCAAAACTAGACCCGAAACTAACAATAAACCAAAGAAAAAACGGTTCACACTTACACTCGCGAGTATCCGATAGCTTAAGTGCCAAACCTGTAACAAGTTCATGGAAGCTTCGTCTCCAGAATATCGACTCTGACGGAAAAGAAGTAAACCTGAACAGAGCGAACGTCCTAAAACTATTTGCCTGTGTTCCCCAACTCAGATCAATAACTACAGACGACCTCAAGATCGTAGAATATGTAACGGAAAAAACTACTGACCAAGTACTATTACACATAAAATCGTCTGCAGTAAAAAGCATCCTACTGCAAGCAGTCGAAGAACTGCTAGTATATGGATTCGATATAACCCTAGAACCCGACTTGAAAACTCAAAAAGAAGTTTCAACTAATCTACCAAATTCAGGAAACTTCGAAAGATCAATCTGTCGCACATCCCTACGGAAGTCACTATCCCTCTCGCACAGATTACAAAATGACATGGATTACAAACCCACTATCAGAGGATTCAGACAGAAGACTCAGTCTATTCACAACAATCCTCAATAACCATGAACGACACGGACGAAGTTAAGGTTACTCTCCTGGAATACCCGCGTATTCTCTCATCTGTTTGATAATTTTACAGAACCGCTTGACGAGGTCTTCGCAATTTGCCTTCAGGAAACATGGCTGTGCGATGCTCCGAATCGTGACCGATTTACCACTCATCTGAATCCAGCCAAAAGAAATACTAAGGGTCGTCCATATTCAGGCTTAATCACCTTACTGAAAATTCAAAACTGGGTGACTCCCCAGGACGCGGTTAACCCAAACCCGTTTGTTCAGGGTACGATCATTCGAATTGGGAAGGAAAACTCAGGAACCTCAAACTATCTACTTATAATCAATTGTTACTGGAACCCGGCAATGATTACCACCACAGAATTTATCGACTCAATAACAACTCTCATTGACGATGCTTTTCTTAAATACTGCAATCTATCGCTGTTAATATGTGGTGACTTGAACTGCAGCTGGTATCGATTCAACCATCACACGTTGGAAAACAATGCTATTCCTAAAGACGAAGTTACATTACGAGGTAAACTATGGACACAAGCACTTTCGTCACGAAACTGCAAGATGGTTAATGGCAACACCAAAGGTGACCAACCCTGCAAGACAACCTGGTAGCGACTTCTACTTAGAAACACTCTTGACTACATTTGGGTCTCTTATAATCTATTTGAAAGAATTGTTTCACTAGAAGTAGTTCAAAAAGATGCAAGTGACCACGATTTGCTTCGTTTATGTATGGACTTCGATACTTTTGCTCATCCAAAGACCTACAAACTCCCACTGACAATAACTGCAGCCGGAAATCGGCTAAAAACCACTGGCTCGTCAATAGAGAAATTAACCCTCCATCTTGAAGCCTTAAATGACGTGGACTATGTTCCTTTGCTGTTTGCATGTTCACAACAACACGCCAATTCAAACACACACGGTCCTACATCGAAAAATCTATATAGCTCAGAAATAGCAGTGGCCAAAAAATTGTTGAGGAAACACCTTCGAATGTTAAGGAAAACACATGCCGATCCAAATGACATACGAAGAAGCGTAAAGGCACGACGCCAGGAATATAGAAATTGGCTTAAATCCCACTCTGTCATAATAGAGCAAAACAGAGCTGAAATTATGTTAAAAATAATTATTACAAAGAACTCACGAGAAATTTGGACCATCCTAAATAAAGGAAACACAAGAACCAACCCATTCATCTCGAATGCAATCTCAAGCTCTTCATGGGTGGATTACTTTACCAAAATTTACGAACAACCTTATCAAATCCCCCAAGTTCACCGTCTTCCTTCCACTAAAGCATGGGATACAACTCCATCATCTGCTGACCTTGAATCAGCAATTCTAAAATTAAAAAACTCAAGAGCAGCAGGACCCGACCAAATAACTAACATCATGCTAAAAAAACACAAGCACCATTGGGCCAAACTTATGGAATCTTTGTTTCGCCAAATTTCAACCTCGAGAAAAACACCTGAGTCTTGGGCTAAGGCAATTGTGGTACCAATTTACAAGAAGGGTAACAGAGATGATCCATTGAACTATCGTCCAATTGCCCTGCTCGATACCATGGGCAAAATATTTGGCTCATTTCTCCGAACGAAGTTGACTGCTTGGGCATCAAAGGCGAATCATGTAGATTGTCGACAAACAGGTTTCACGAAAAACGTAGGCGTTGATGCCAACTTAACTATATTAACCATCTTAAAACTTGAAGCCCTGAAAGCTGAAACAAAAATCTTTTTTGCTTTTGTCGACTTAAAACAAGCCTTCGACGCAGTCCATTGCGAAAAACTGTGGGCCAAACTGAGCGAGTGAAACTGTCCATCCCAAATTCTTGATCCTCTAATAGCGCTTCATTCCAACACTTCTGTTCAAGTAAGAGTTAATTCCCAAGGTGACTTGACCGACCCAATTCCAACGTATAAAGGGGTCAAGCAAGGATGCCCACTGGCGGCTGACTTGTTTAAAATATTTATCTCTGACCTACCGAAATGGATGGAAGCCACACACTGTTTTCCCCCAAAGATCAACGCTAAACCTGTTAACTGTCTTGTGTATGACGATGATATTGTGCTGATTGACCGCACTCAGATAGGCTTGCAAAACCTGTTGTTGAAGTTGAACGAATATCTAAAAATAAATGAACTGCAACTGAACACAGGGAAAACTAAGATCATGTGTATTGGGAACATTGTCTCACGGAAGGACAAAAATTTTCGACATCCATTACTTACTATTGGGACATCCATACGATACTTAGGCATAATGGTTAACACCTCCATTTGCGAATCAGCCTGGACGAACAACCTTTTGGCAAGAGCTAATACACTTGGTATTCAAGGTGCGAAAATTAATAAAGACTATGGCAAATTTTCAATTGAACCACTAATAACATTCTATCTGCAGAGGTTCATTCCTACTATTTCATTTGGTGGAGAGTCAGGATGGAACCTCGATCATCGGCTATGGCAAAAACTCAAAGGAAGGTTTTGGAAACGTGCATTGGGGCTTTCAAAGGACATCTCAATGGTGGCTCTGAGATACGAATTGGCTCTGACCTCACTTCAGACGACAATTATTTGGAAATCCTTATCCACTCTGAGGAAAATGAAGCTTGGTCAACAAATTCCAGCATATGAAATCTTTGTCAATGAGACTGCTGGTATACACTCGGGCCTACTTCAATCATGGCTTTCCGCTCTGACAAATATCATGGAAGCCGCCAATATCAGCATTGAAGAATTAATTGATCGCCCACAACATGCGAAAAAAAACTCGAACTATGGGACTGGATTCTCACCTACGAACATCGTACATCTCTTAAATCCACTCTACCAGGTTCCAAGAGCATGATCAAATTACACTCCCCTCCCAAATACTTATTTTCTTGCCCCTCTCGCCACCATCGGAATCAATTCCTGAAATTCAGACTGAACGCCCTTACAACAAGAGAAACACTCTGGCGACGACGAGATACTACAATCGACTCCGATAAATGCAGATTCTGCAAGACAGGAGAAACTGAGTCATTAAAACATCTTATAACTGAATGTACTCAGCTCAAGATCGCTCGCGAACTACACCTTGGTGCTTATAAACCGTTCTTTTATGATGCCGATGATTGGTGGGACACTGTTTCGATTGGGAGAAATACCATGCTCACATGCAGCTTAATCAACTTCTTAGACATGATCTTGCCTACTGACCGAAAAAACTGTCTGTAAACAAAGTACTTAATTTGAGGTGTAAGGATTCTTTTGTTCTTCCTCTTCTTTTTGAACACCTCAAAGAACTCTAATGCCATATTATAGGTGTAACTCAAACATGCACTCTTAATGGGAACCTAACAGTTGAATCTCAGGATACTGTAATGTAACAAAAGTTTGATCTTGTATTAAACTGAAGTTTTACAATAAAAAAAAAAGGTAACACTCGCATACTAGCACACAAACTGAGCTTGCACATCACACCCAACTCCCTTTTCATATTAAAAAAACCCTAATGATCTTTAAATGGATGACCCATGTGGTTATTGTATGCCTGAGATATGTTTCTGCAGCCATTTAGTCTGCTTTACAGGAAAATCACATAATTTATGCATACTTTGCATGCTATCAGTTTCCACAGCTATTGGCTTGCAATGCGTAACTGAGAACAAATTGATGCAAGCAAAAAGCCCAGTTTTACATTTTTTTAAAAGTTTTTATAAAAGAATGCTGAAAGGAACCGGAGTAATTTCTGTCTGTATTTATGTGTAAAAATCAGCAAAAACTGAAAACAGGGAACCTACATTTTAATCTCCCTGAAATATCAATCACTCACCAAAATAGCTTGAGTTTTCTAATGAAGCAAAGGCTAATCGGAACATTTGAAAGTTGATATGGAGCTCAAAGTGCAAATGCAGTATAACAATGTGCTCAATAAATAATAAATAACATATTTCATAACAATTCGCAGGTATTACATGTAAAGGAGCACCGTTCTAGCAATGTAATCCCTTCTTACATTCATGGCTTAATCAAATTCGTCATTTAGGCCACAATTGGCATACAACCATGATAATAACTGTTAATTTCACAAAATAGAACTCTCATAAAAATAGATGAATACTGTCATCATTTAAAAAAAATCAAAAACGCATATGAAAAACTATATCATGAAATGTTCATATATCAAAGCATTTCCATAAAAAAACACCCATCACTTAAATCCACATCACAAAATGATGTGAACAAGGTATCACAACAATGCATCACTACCAACTAATTTAAGAAACTATGCAACTCTTTATCTGAATTATACCCACTGGGTCTCAGTGTTCCACATTATACTATTAATCTGGATTCCAGGTGATGCAATTTGAATAACGTTTTATAACTGAATGAATATCAGCACAGCCAGTTCCACAAGGACAATATGAGGACATTTATCCTGTAACTGTAAAAGACATATCTACATTGGTATGTTTAGATCAAAATGTTACCATTATGACAGGTCAGAATTGGTTAGTTATCCCATTAAAGAAAAATATGGCACATTAACAGATGTTATAACTGAAAGTAGCTTGAGAACAAAATCTAAATTTTGTCCCAATTTAGTGGAAAATAAAATTGATGTTTTTGAAAAACTCATGATTAAAGACCTGAAAAAACAGACTAAGAAGGTCAGATATAGTGAACATAATTTGAACATTGAAAAACAGCATGCCATTGAAACCGTTAAGAATTATACCAGTATAGTAGTCAGGAAATCTGATAAAGGTGGAGGTATGGTGATTTGGGACAGAATATCTTATATGAACAATTTCAGTGTGAGCTATCTATGGATACCATGCTGGGAAGGTTTTCTTGGTGGTTTGTTGAATGAAAGACACTTTGCAATCAATAAAAAAGCCGAGGGATTTGACAGTTGATGCTAGAGTCGGTGTAAACCCTCTGAGTTTCAAATCAGAATTGCAGGTTAGGAAGAGCGATTGTTTGTCTTAATGCCAAGGAGCACACACTATGTTTTTATGGGTTTGAGTTTCACCCGTGTGCTCAATTTGGAAAGAAAAAATATGTTATGCCACTTATATGGTATTGAATCTTTTTGCGATTTTCTGTAGTGAGCAAAATTGCAAGCAACTTCCACTTGTTCATAGATTCTGTTAAAGCACTGGGTTGTTAATGAATGTCTGTGGTAGGCAGACCACATTGTTTGCTTTCCTTCAGGAACAGCACTCTTCACGCAGCACCAGGACTTGCTATCGAATCCGTGCTGCTCGGCGTAGTCTTGTTTCCAAGACGAGAGCGTTGCCCATGAGCAATCCTCCACACTATACGACAGGGGTTTGCAAACTGTAGCTCTTCAACTGGTTTGGACTAAAACACCCATGAGCCCTCAAGATTGACCGTACTAGCAGATTGGAGTTGTAGTCCAAAACATCTGGAAAGTCAAAGGTTGCATGCCCCTACTATAAGAGAAGAAACTAAGACAGCCCATGAATAAAAACTTGAGCCTTTCAAGAGGCTTCACCGTCTGCCTATAAAGCACCTTCATAAAGGAGAACATTGACTGACGGCGCCTTTTAGGTTTTTGGTGCATACATATTGATTTAGTGACACCTAGTGGAGCAAAAACTATTATTGTCTATGTTATGTTTCTGGGATCTATACCAAACTCACTATAGCATCCTTTTGTATGTTTGTGGTGTTGTGATTTGCCAAAAGATGAACATTATCAGGCCGATTCATGTAATTCCCCTCAAAAGTGTCGCACGCGGCTGGTGCACAGCGTGCCCGTGCGAATGTCTGCGCCAGCTGCGTGCGATAAAATCAATTTCCGCGCACAGCGTATTCATGGATTCCCACCTCCAAAAGCAGACGTGGCGCAGAGTGGCGCAGCGACCCTGCAGCAGCGCCAGTTACGCCCCCAAGAACGCCCTCGCGCAAGGAAAAGCCACCAAGATCGCAAAACCATCCCAAAGGGCTGCGCCAACCCTGTACCAGTTTACCGGACTGGCAAACAGCAAACGCAAAGCGGGGAACGCGTATTACGGGTGTCGGGAACACGCGTGCGCGAGAAGTACCACACGCGACCTGGCCTGGGGGAGCGTGTGCGTGTATTTCAGGGGTGCGCGAGAAGTATTACACGCGAATGGCCTGGGTGCGTGTATTTCAGGGGTGCGCGAGAAGTATTACACGTGAATGGCCTGGGTGCGTGTATTGCAGGGGTGCGCGAGAAGTTTCACATGCGATCGGGCCTGGGGGAGCATGTGCGTGTATTCCAGGGGTGCGCGAGAAGTTCCACACGCGATTGGCCTGGGCGCGTGTATTTCAAGGGCTCGCGGGTGGTTTCACACGCGATCGGGCCTGGGGGAGCGTGTGCGTGTATTTCAGAGGTGCGCGAGAAGTTCCAAACGCGATTGGCCTGGGCGCGTGTATTGCAGGGGCTCGCGGGTGGTTTCACACGCGATCGGGCCTGGGGGAGCGTGTGCGTGTATTTCAGGGGCTCGCGGGCGGTTTCAAACGCGATCGGGCCTGGGGGAGAGTGTGCGTGTATTTCAGGGGCTCGCGGGTGGTTTCACACGCGACCGCGCCTGGGGGAGCGTGTGCGTGTATTTCAGGGGTGCGCGAGAAGTTCCACACGCGATTGGCCTGGGCGCGTGTATTTCAGGGGCTCGCTGGTGGTTTCACACGCGATCGGGCCTGGGGGAGCGTGTGCATGTTTTTCAGGGGTGCGCGAGAAGTTCCACACGCGATTGGCCTGGGCGCGTGTATTGCAGGGGCTCGCGGGTGGTTTCACACGCGACCGGGCCTGGGGGAGCGTGTGCGTGTATTTCAGGGGTGCGCGAGAAGTTCCACACGCGATTGGCCTGGGTGCGTGTATTTCAGGGGCTCGCGGGTGGTTTCACACGCGAGCGGGCCTGGGGGAGCGTGTGCGTGTATTTCAGGGGCTCGCGGGTGGTTTCACACGCGATCGGGCCTGGGGGAGCGTGTATTTCAGGGGCTCGCGGGTGGTTTCACACGCGATCGGGCCTGTGGGAGCGGGGTACGTGTATTTCAGGGGTGCGTGAGAAGTACCACACGCGAATGGGCTGGGTGCGGGTATTCCAGGGCTGCGCGAGAAGTTTTACACGCTCGCCTACAACACGTATTCATGGAAAAGAACGTGGCCAATCCGGAAACACGTACGCCAGCAGGAAGTAGGCGTACGTCCACCCGCACAGCATAAAAGTGCACGCACACAACAAACAAGCTCAGACGCCAGGATGAACATACCGTTCCTAGCAGCAGTGGCCGTGGGATACCGCAGGAGGAGGAGGAGGAGGATAGTCCGGGCCAGAATTTTTACACCCAGAACCAGCCTTTTTGGGATGCCTGATGACAATGTGTATGGGAGGTACAGGTTTCCACCTCACATAATACTCGACCTGGTCAGTGAGTGGGAGGATGACCTCACATCAACCACCCTGTGCTCCCAAGCACTCAGCCCCCTGGAGAAGGTCCTCAATGTACTGCACTTCCTGGCCACTGGATCATTTCAGCGGACAAGTGCCATAGTGGGGGGGGGGTCACAGGCCACGCAGTCACGCTGCCTACACCAGGTCTTGGCCATCATCACTGCACGCCCATCAGTCCGCAGACCACCTGCAGAAAGGCAGGCTGTTGCCCAGGACTTCTACAGGGTGGCACAATTCCTCAAAGTGCTAGGTGCCATTGATTGCACCCATGTGGCTCTACGTCCCCACAGGGCAACTGAGCACATCTATAGAAACCGCAAGCACTGGCATTCCATCAACGCCCAGGTAGTATGTGATGCCAAGGGAATCATCACCTCAGTATACGCCAACTATCCAGGCTCCACCCACGACAGTTTCATCTACAGAATGTCTACCCTAAACCGGGACATAGAAGCTGGGCGGCATGGCGATACATGGCTGCTCGGTGAGTATAAATTCCACTGCGCATGCATGCATGTCAGATACTGAGTAATGTCACAACCCCACTGATGATACCCATCACCACCTCCCCAGGGGACAGTGCCTACCCTCTCAGCACCCACATGATGACGCCAATTCGGAACCCCACCATGCCACCCCAGGTAAGATACAACACAGCCCACATTGCAACCCGGGGCATCGTGGAGCTCACATTCGGAGTGCTCAAGTCACGCTTCCGCTCCCTTAACCGTTCTGGCGGGCAGCTGTTATACGCTCCCCCAGTAGTGTGCAGGATCATAGTGGCAGCATGTGTCCTGCACAACGTTGCAACACGCCGGGGCCTGGCCGTGGACATGGTGGTGCCCCCACATCCCCAACCACATGCATGCCCACTGCGCATGGGAGGGGAAAGGGCACGGGGTGAGGCAGCCCGTACACAGCTCTTGGCTAATTACTTCACATAAAATCACACCCCTGTGGAGTGCACACAGCTCTGGCACATACCAGCTGACAATCAATGATGATTGTTACTGACAATTATGATGTGTCAATGGACAGTCAACTGTCACAACCATACCAGCCTGAGATTGTATATCTGGAAGTGTTCCATTGTGTGCTTCCCAAACTACACAAACAGCACCAATGCTGTGTTCAAAAGACACACTTTTATGCTGCTGAAATCATTACCCCCTTGCAAGACACAACATGACAACAGTGCCATGTCACCCAACCCCTCCCCAGCACCGCCACCCAACACACCATGGCATGACATGCCATGTCATGCAAAGTCATCCCCCAAACATGACACGTGTCACAAAGTACAGTGTCCCTAATGGAAACTGGCCACACACAATATGCCCACATGAATGTAGAAACAACAACACACATGACCAAATACTTACCACAATACAATCGACATAGCATAAACATGACAGTACTAAGGCAAAGGATACGTAGTCTTACAACATGAGAATGCCAGCACATCCACCACCTCCAACTGTACAGTGTTGTTGCCACGCACATCTGGAAGTCCACTGCTCACAACATGAGCCCCATCTCCAAAGTGGACGGCCTTGTGAAGACATGAGGAATGAACCTGCAAATCAGGAGGGAGACATGGATGCACAAGCACACATCAATACACCATGCAGTGCACAATACAACAACAATATGCACTAGGAATGTATACACAGTATTGACTACAGACTGCCCACACAGCTCATGGGAGTCCAACGTCACTGTGTAATTCACTGACACTTGGGCACACCCTTTGCAAGCCCATGGAAACGGGAAGCAGGAGGGGTGTGTGTCTCACTGACCCAAGCATCTAACCCAAACTCAGGACAAGCCTGCATGTGCCCAGCCGGAATACAGTGGATGCCCACGGGAGCCACACAAGGCAACACACTGCAACAAAAAATCAAAAATCAAAAATCAAAAATCAAAAATCAAAAATGGCCATGTGTGGGCCAGGGTGGGTGGGGGAGGCCACCCAGGAGGTCCGAGGACAGGGTGCCCACCAACAGCCACCTGCGTGAATGTTGCAAAAAAAAAACACCTCCATGGGCTCATGGCCTGCACGGCTACTAAATAGTGGGAGATTCACTGCTGGATTCGCTCTCCTCAACCTCTGCTGCTGCTGCCACAGGAGGTGGTGGTGCCATGGGAGGCAGCCCACGCAATGCCCTAGTTTGGTCCTCCATGGCAGCAAGCATGCAGGCCTGGAAGGCCTCGTTCTGGAGGGATATGGTGCGGAGATCCCCATGCAACACCCGACGTGTTGCCCGGACCTCCGCCCGAGTTGCCTGCATCTCTGCTGAGAGCGTACGGGTGGCGCGCTCCAGCAGCTGTTCTGTCCTGGTGACAGTGGAAGCCTCAAGGTCCACAAGAGTCTGCCTGAGGTGCCGGACCTCTCCCCTCAGGGCTTCCCTCTGTCCCTCGGCATCTATAGAAATTGATTCCCTCAGATTGTCCAGGGCCGTCTGTCTGTCCCTGTTGGACGCCAACATGTCCTCCCTGACTGATTGGCAAATGGAGTCTGTTGCCTGCTGTAGTAGCTCCATCTGCCTTTCTGGGGGGACAATGGAAGTGGCCACCCTCTCCATGGCCTGAGCAATCATTTCAGATGATGATGCCTGTTGGTTGGCCATACCATAAATGGATTGCTCCCATGCAGTATTGCCTGGTGGCGGACGGCCACCGCGTTGGCGGGCACCACACCTGTCTGGGGCAAGGCGAACTGCGCCTTGCTGTGTCGGCACTGCCTGAGGCTGCAGGACTGCATTTCCCCTCTGAACTGCTGGCCCAGGAACAGGATCAGATGTTGCGGAGTGTGGCCCTGCATCCGTAACCACCACAGGCGCACCTACCAACACTGACATCCCCATAGTGGGCTCTACCCCTGGTGCAGGTGGGTCGGACAGAACAGTATCCCTTCCATGAACACATACCTGCGAATCCACATAGGCCTCATCCGAATCAACACCTGAAAAGAGTTCTGGGGAGGTGCAGCCAGGGACACCCCGGGACAGTATGGCCTGCAGCAAGAGAGGGTTCTCCCCCACCACCAAACCACGTCCCCCACTGGTGCCTGGTCGTGCTTCAGATCCCTCCTGGGCCTGCACCATCTCCTCTCCCTCAACAGCATCAGGTGCGTCATCCTCTGCAAAAACAAGAAAGACAAAAAATGGAAACAGGCATTAGCACCATGGCACGCTATTAGGCCAGACAAGCTACAGTACCAGTACTTGATTTACACATGTCCCACATGTCTATAACCCTCCCATGCATGCACTGTCCATGAGTTGGAAGGGGAGGAAAATGTCAGACACTGATGACACCAAGATGGGAGAGCAACACATCAGCTGCATGCTGGCTAGCAGTGCCATCACACATTGGCCTGTGAGTGGCATGTCCAATACACATACATGACACATGCCATCACACAGATGGCATGTACCATGGGCATGACATATATGTGACAATGGGGCAGAGTGATGCGCAGTAGAACCAGGTGAATTCCTACAATCAGCCTGAATGAACACAGCTAAATACGGAACAATGTGGTAGCAAGATGCCACTTCAAGGGCAACTGGCGCAATGTAGTGCAAAACGCCTACTGTGGCCAGAAGGGATACTGTAATACCCAAATCCCGGGGCGCAGAATGCATTGGATGAATCACATGGGTGGGACAAAACACTCAGGCACACACACCCTGACCTGGCACTCAACCAGATCCCCTCCCACAAACTACATACACATGGATCATACACACATGCATGTGCACTCACCGGACAATGCCTCGTAATCTGGCAGTTCTCCCACACCTTGGATCTACTCCTCTGTGACGTAGGTCCCAGCAACATGCTCAGGTAGAGTGAGTTCTATATCCTCTTGTGGAGACCCACCTCCAGTCACCAGAGTTGCGGCATGACTTGAGGCCAGCTTTTTCTTTGCCCTACGCTTAAGGTCGTTCCAGCGCTTGTAGCACTCAACAGCTGTGCGCCTCATAAACCCAAGGGCACTTATGCTGTCCGCGATGGACTGCCAGTGTGCCTGACGTCGAGCAGGTGTAATCCTACACCCTGAAGTGACCAACATTTCGGCGTCATGTTCGGACACATACTGCACAAGTGCATCCAGTTCGGCATCATTGAAGCTAGGCTTCCTTGGCGTGCCGGACCGTGTAGCCGTGTCGGGGTCATCAGCCTGTACTGGACGAGCATTCTTCCTCTTTCTTTTTGTGGGTGGTGGGGATCCGGAGTGCCCTACGCCGCTCTGGACACTAGAGGCAGGAGCACCGGTGGACTGTGTAGTAGTAGTGTGCAATGGCACACTGACCACATGACTATCTGCAGGCATTAGCTGAAGTGTGATTATGGCAGGGGGAACCTCAGTCTGATGTACCGGGACCAACACTGTCCTTGCTGGGGGAGTCAGAGCTAGGGTGGACGGAGCTGCAGCTGCCCCTGCAGCCTCCCCACCCCGCCTACTCGGGGCAGCAGATGACATGGCTGCCCCTGTACCACGTGGCCTGGTGACACTGGCTTGTGCCGCCACCCGTGGCCTAGACTTGGCGACCTGGAAGTCAGCCTGGGAGTCACCCTGTGCTAGGTCAGGTGCCACAACGGGCCGGTCCAACAAGGGCTGAGCAGGGATGGTGTCAGCCACGTTTCCCTCAAACATGGGGGGGGGATGTGTGTCCCTGACTGGTCCTCCACACGTGGGGGGCTTGGGGGAGTCTGCAAATCCTGGCCACGTCCCCTACCGCGCCCACCACGCCCACCTCTTGAGGCTCGGCCACCTTTGCCACCCTTACCACTTGCTCGCCTCCCAGCCATGGCACTGATGGAATTGTGCGTATGGGAGTTGCAGTGGACAATTGTCCTGGGCAATTGGGGGTCAAAGGGGTAGGGTACTAGATGGAATTCGTACCCAAGTGCTCTAGCAAGGCTGTATGTAACCCCTGGGGAAAGATGACGGGTCACGCAACGCACAGGCACCCCTAAAACAGAAAATGACGTGCACGCGACCCCTCGTAGACCACGTGCGTGGGAAAAGGAACCTGCACTACGCAGTGGCACCCAGAAACACAAAAATGAACGTATGCATGTCACACGCAGCCTACAATGACCTCTGAAGGGGTACACTACCTACACACGGGGCTAGCACAGTTGGTAAATACGTGCGCGACTCACCGTCTGCCTGGGAAAAGAGCGTGAAAAATATGCGCGTGTGCGCGTTGGCAACACCCCCGCCAAAAGAAGAATTGTACACTGTCTGAGGAGACAGGACAAAAGGAGAAGTCAACGCTGTTTGAGGAAACAGGTCGAAGAGAAAATCAGAAAAATACTGACAGAGGTAACAGGGAGTACGAACTAGAAACGCTGTGAAGTAAATCGCGTGTGAACCGACAAGAAGTACAGATTTCACCCACTCGCTCTCCACGAGAAGCACGTACAAGGAAATGACGTATTACACGCACCTTTTAAACCGCAGCACACGTCCAACGTCACTTCTGCGTATACGCACTGAGGCACTATCCTCCAATCACGCGGGCTGACACTCGGAAGTCCAGTTTTTGGTCTTGTAACATTCCCCCGGGTACCGGGACACGCCCGCGCGTGTCACGTCACAGATGCGCCTGCGCTGTCAGGGCCTTTGGTCCAATGGAATTGCGTACACAGGCCAATCGCGTGTGGGACTTCTCGCGCACCCCTGAAATACACGCACACGCTCCCCCAGGCCCGATCGCATGTGGAACTTCTCGCGCACCCCTGAAATACATGCGCCAGGACAATCGCGTGTGAAAACACCCGCGAGCCCTTGAAATACACGCACCCAGGCCAATCGCGTGTGAAACTTCTCGCGCACCCCTGAAATACACGCATACGCTCCCCCACGCCCGATCGCGTGTGGAACTTCTCGTGCACCTCTGAAATACACGCGCCCAGGACAATCGCGTGTGAAAACACCCGCGAGCCCCTGAAATACACGCACCCAGGCCAATCGCGTGTGAAACTTCTCGCGCACCCCTGAAATACACGCACACGCTCCCCCACGCCCGATCGCGTGTGGGACTTCTCGCGCACCCCTGAAATACACGCACACGCTCCCCCAGGCACGATCGCGTGTGGAACTTCTCGCGCACCCCTGAAATACACGCGCCCAGGACAATCGCGTGTGAAAACACCCGCGAGCCCCTGGAATACACACACCCAGGCCAATCGCGTGTGAAACGTCTCGCGCACCCCCGAAATACACGCACACGCTCCCCCACGCCCGATCCCGTGTGGGACTTCTCGCGCACCCCTGAAATACACGCACACACTCCCCCAGGCCCGATCGCGTGTGGAACTTCTCGCGCACCCCTGAAATACACGCGCCCAGGACAATCGCGTGTGAATACACCCGCGAGCCCCTGAAATACACGCACCCAGGCCAATCGCGTGTGAAACTTCTTGCGCACCCCTGAAATACACGCACACGCTCCCCCATGCCCGATCGCATGTGGAACTTCTCGCGCACCCCTGAAATACACGCACACGCTCCCCCAGGCCCGATCGCGTGTGGAACTTCTCGCGCACCCCTGAAATACACGCGCCCAGGACAATCGCGTGTGAATACACCCGCGAGCCCCTGAAATACACGCACCCAGGCCAATCGCGTGTGAAACTTCTCGCGCACCCCTGAAATACACGCACACGCTCCCCCATGCCCGATCGCGTGTGGTACTTCTCGCGCGTGTAGAACTTTGGCGCACATTTTTTTCCTGCGCAGGTACGCTACCGCCTGCTTTCGTGTGGCGGACATGTATGGGCCTGTGCGCGTCTTTGGCCATGCGCTGTTTTTCCCTATTCGATTCCATGAATACGTGTTGTAGGCGAGCGTGTGGGCGTTCTGGGCACTTGCCTCCTGTACTTCCCCCGTGACGCCCACATTTTCACGAGTTGTTCCCCATTCTGCGTGTAACGCCCCGTGTTACACCTACTTTTGTTATGTGCGCCGCGCAATGTGCGAATTCGCTGTGGCCTTATCGCACGGCGTTCCATGACCTGTGCGCCAGTGTGCGCCAGCGTGCGCCACGCACTTTTTCAGCGCACATCCCACAGTTTGCGCGTGCACGGACTTCCATGAATAGATGTGCGATGTTTTCTGTGCGATAATCGCACTTGCACTGCGATAATCGCACTTGCACTGCGATTTTCGCTATTTCACTGCGAATCGCACGTTTTTGCACGCGTGCGCCGTTTTTTCGGCGCACGTTGATTCCATGAATCGGCCTGTATGTGTTTGCCTAAGTTGCAATTGATTCCTTTGGCTGTCAAGTTAATGGAAGAGCCCCAGATGTCCCTTGCATGACAGAACAGTATTTCTTTTTCTTTTGGTTTTGGCTTCAAATGTATGCAGGTTTTGCGACAAGTAATGGCACGCTTGTTACCACTTGCAATAGTACAAACTGTCATGTATCCATGGTGCGACCTTTATTTGGGCATTCAATGCAGCCCTTCACATACGACTGGTCACCCTATTGGCTTTGCCTTTGCTTGTTTTAGGTTCTTCATGTGTGTATTGTATTCTTGGCAGAAATGGCCACTTTATCAGTAATAGCATCCTTTCGTTCACAAGTGAAAATCAAAATCCCCCATGGATCAGATTCTTGCTGTTTGCAGCAGACAGGTTCCCAGGACATTCCCATCGCAATTTACGCCTGCATAATGAAACCAGCAACGAAAGGCCTTTCCCTGGCCTTTCCTGTCGCCCAGCCCTCATTCCGGCCCATGATGAGATTGTTAAGCTTCAGAGAACACTGTCGAGGCAGCTAATCCGATGCGGAGCTTGGACCATAGCACTTCTTCTTTAATCCTTGCCGGGTTAATCAAGAAACGTACTGAAGCAGGAGCCTTTCCAAGGCCTGCCGAATCTGAATCCATAGATCAAAGTTCAGCGCCCCCTGACCCCTTCGCCCCAACTTGCCTCAGCAAAGTGCGCATGAATGGCCGCATTGTGCATGTTGCAGTGGCAGTGGGCCTGCGCGTTTGCCATTGTTTGCAAGAAGCAGAGGCCATTGTGATGCTGGAAACAAGTGCAGTTGTGCCCCCCACCCCCAACCGCCGCCCCCCGGACCATCTTTTCCACAGTCTAAATGGGTTCCCCTCCTTTCAGTGCTCAAGTGCCCGGCTGATCACAATGGTAGTTAGGTGCTCGTTGTCCCTGGCAGGCTGATCCTCACGTTTGTGGGAGAATGTAATTAAATGCATCAGGAGCTTGCATTAGAAAGATGCTGTCCAGAAGCCGCGGGGGGGGGGGCACTGAGGAGGTTCATTTCCATATGGTCAGCCAAGCAAGGACAGAACTGCCATTGTGTCAGGCGCACACAGTTTAAGCAGTGTTAAAGAAAAGCATTCTCTGCAGGCCATCCGCTGGCTGGCTGCCTTTGCACTTTGGTCATTTTCCTCATGTGATGGCTGGACCCTTTACTTAACCCATATAATTACAGCTCAACCACGGTTTTTGAACACTATTTTTCTAATGATTCATAACACAACTTCGATTTTGACACTCGGGGAAATAGCAAATACCTGCCCAAATTAAGCTCGCCCAGTTGACCTCAGACGTGGGAGTTCACACTAAAAGGCCGGACTTAATTTTGAGAGAGGGGTGTCAAAACGTTCTGCAGTGTTAAGATGTGTGTAAAGATAAGGGAGCCGACCCAGAGTGTGGGATTGTGAATACTTTAATTTCTGAAATAAAATGTATTTCATTTATTTATTTATATATTTATTTATTTAGAATTGTTTTAACGCGCCACATGAGCCTCATTTTCTCAGTAATGGTGTGAAATAATAGCATCGAAAATATTATCTTTAATAGACAGACTATAAACGCTTGAAATGAAGGCACGGGAATATATTGTGTTATTGGTTTTTATATAACAGAACTTCTGCCATTTTGATTGTCTCTTGGTGTTTTAAGACTCGTGGAGACTAGGTTGGGTTTGGTTAGTAGGAGCAGAGGGGGCAGTGCAAGATTGCTTTGCCGTTCTGTTGGTACATCACATACACATTGGCCGCCTGGGTACTGCATGCAGGCCGGGCTTCTGCGTGTTTTTGGTGCATACCCAAATGGGGGGAGACGTTGGTGTATGCTGAGATGAGCATGCATGTCGTGTGTCTTGTAGATGTCTCCTTTTGCACGTTCAGTGTTATGGCCATATGGGGTGGCCAGTGGCCCAGTGTTTTTGCTTGAAGCATGGGTTTGTGTGGTGACTCACATCGGTTAATGCGTGTCAGATCTGTGCCTTGTGGTGGTCATGGTGATTGCACTTTGTGTAGAGTGTTAAGTGGTGTGGTGAGATGTGGTGACGGTCATGGTGGGAGACTGAAAAGGCTGTTAAGGTGCACTTTGGACACCGAACATCAACCAGGAGCGCAATATGACGGTGCAGTCAAGGAGGCAAAATAAATGTAAAGCTACCAAATGCGCTGACCAGGGACGTCCTTTCAACAAAATGCCACCAGCCTTGACCTCTGATGACATCACAGGAAGTGATGTCATTTAACTCTACCCCGAAGTGGCATCGCGAGAAGCGATGGAACACAACCTTTCACCTCTTGACAAAAATAGAAGTGGCATCACATAGCATTGTTCCTAAGTACACTGTGAAAAATATGACTACGATATCACTGTAATGTGATAAACATTGCATACAAGAATGGATCACTATGTGTATTGTTAACATCAGTGTGATCAGATGCATATTACCACATTTCTGTGAATGCAAGCAGACGTCCAAGGCCAAATGATAACTTATGCTTAAGCGCTTTAGTTTATATAGAACAAATATGCACAAAATATCACCCAACCTGTGTTGTAACTCATTTATCAACCTCAGAAGAATGAAAGGCTGAGTTGGCCTTGCCAGTATTCGAACCTGCAGATCACACACACATCACAGCAGCAAGGGCTCAACCCGCTGAGCTATCTTACAAATGAGAAATTACACGTCTGAATGTCCTCAACGTCAGAAAGCAAATGACATTCTGTAGTGAATACCATTAAAATGGTAATTGAGATTTAACAACAGGCCAGTTCATATGCAGGTCTGGTGCAAAGTTGGCCACATGTGAAGCCTGCGTCGATCTACTTTACAGGCTACAAAGTTGGCAAAATACATACCATTCGGAGGGTTAATAACTGTGTGTTCAAAAATGTAGAGTTGCACAGGGAAAGCAGTTCGCTCACATGGCATCATGTACTCTGGGCACTTGTTACCTTATACAGGCAAAAAAAACATCCTGAACAGCATTTGAGGGAGACAGGAAGCTAGACACATTACAACAAAGCATTAATTGTGGCACAATGAAATCAAGGGCCACTTGATGTGTTATGGTTAAAAATGTGTACACTGTACACAAGTTTTTAGGCACAAGGATTTTGTCAATTGACTGAGTTAAACGAGGGCACAAGATGGAATGTCTTGTGATGATTGTAACAGAGACAACGGCAGAAAGAAACATGCTACAATTGCAACTTGCGAAAAGTAAAATCATAGTCCAAAATCGATGCTTATTCTATTCTAAATGCTTTTTGGACGTTTTTATCTGCAACGTGAATTTCAGGTGTTTAAGAACAGACCAAATCAGTGACCTCCACCCTGAAATAAACCTTTAATGACTAGAGCAATTATTGCATAGAATTCCAGAAAGACAAATTATTTGTTATTCCTATTCTTTCATATTTAGGGACACTTGTGAAACACACTGTTTTTTTTAAAAAAAGGACTGAACAAGAAAGCCAGCCACTCCAGAAACAAAGAGCCACACGGCGCTGGCCACAGCCAGGAGCTGCAATGAAAACATTTTTTTAAAATAAATAAAAACTATTTTATCTTTTTAGGGCTAGCAAATTGCGACCCCTGTCGACCCCCAAATGATGGCCGTGGCACTGACACTAGTACCACCACCGCTCCATTCAAAAATAGCACAAACAAGCAGAGCGAGCAACTCAGCTAAGTGAAATACAAACATGCACATTTCAAGCAGAAATCTTTAAACTAGTCATCAACACTGAAATCCCCATCATGGTAACCAATCAAGATCCCAAATCTGAATGATCAGGATATGGTTTGCCAATGAGGATCCTGCGGGACAGGAACATGATGCCCGTCTTGTGAGCCAATGCCTCTTGTCAACGGTTGCCTCGGCTATTTGACACCCTAGCGGCGTCCAGTGTTCAAAAATGTGTTGCCATCTTGTTGGTAGGCAGTGCCGGCCCCAGGTCTACCAGCGCCCTGTTGGCCGATTTTTGGACTCCCCGCCCTTAGACTACAAACAAATACCAGAATGCAAAGGTGAAGCGTGATTCTTGAACGGGTGCTGGTGGCGTGCCTCTGTCGCCCACTCTCATGTAAAGTGTCACTCATGACTTTCTATTAGTGAGGAAATCACTAATAGAAAGTCATGGACTGACCCTTTCCATACGTGCACTGCAGATAATGGGGCCACCAGCTCCGCCCTTTTATCTGCAGCGCCCCCGTGTCAGCGCACCACTTGATCGCCCTCGAGTCGGCTCTGCAGGTAGGCAAACGTCTCATCTCACGATGGCTCATGTGCCATTGATGGGACACTGAAAGAAAGCATACTGTATACATAAAGTAACATGTTAAGCAGATGTTGACTGGTGGGTCTATTCTCCCCTCTGTGATTAAAAAAAAATATATCAGTTTCACTTGAAGAAGCCTGTAAGCTGCCACCGGGTTGATCATCTGCCACACCTTGACTGTGATGTATCAGAGGGTATCACACCAAAATAACGCAGCCCATCACTGAGAATCGGAAAATACAGAATTTTGAGATCCCATTTCACCGTATATATATATATATATATATAACCAACACCCTGTGTAGCGCATTGACTCAAGATGAACTTTTGCGGATCGACAGCAAAGACAAATGCAAATCGCTGAATATTCTCTAAACATTTGATATCAAATAAATTTACTTTACGAAATGTACAATGTTTCTGTTTGCTTTTAAATCACAGTTTCATATTCCGAATTGTGGCGCGCTGTATTGTGAGATGATGTGTGTTGTTTTCCGGGTTCTGTGTAAAGTCGCGTAGGACTGGAGACGACTGGGCGAGTTTGGCTACGCACCCTGTAAGGTCACGGAGAGAGACGGGGAGTATGAATGCTTTGATATTGTCAGGCTTAGGGGCGGGAGATATGATTTAGTGTCGCAAAAGCAGGTCAGCCAGGTCGATGGGGCAAGTGATAGGATTATCACATAATGTCGGCGCACAGCAGCCTGATTTATCGTTTGTTTAGTGGACAAAAAGTCGGGTAAGGCCCATAGGAAATTGTAATGTCAGCGGACACAAGGAGGGTTCTTAGAACACTTTCAACCGGACAACGAACAATACGAACAGCGTTCTCAGAACACCCCAATTTTGTTTAATTGCAAACATTTCAGGACACTGCGAGTGTTCTTAGAACACATTCAACTTGCCAGAGTACAATACGGACAGCGTCCTCAGGACACCCCTATTTTGTTTATGTACGAACATTTAAGGACACTGCAAGTGTTCTTAGCTCAATTTTAGCTTGCTTGCGAACAAAACGGACACATACTCCGTCCTCAGAACACCCCACCATTTAGTTTATATATCAAATTTCAGAACAGTTGTGTTGTCCACAGACAAATCGAACACAACAAAAGCGTCTAGCACATAAAAAACAGAACATTGAACCTATCTCATACTACCCCACCATCCCCAAACACTCTTACACACCAACACACTCCACTAAATACAATTTTTAATCCAAGTTTCACCGCGCTGTCCGCGGTCATCGGCGAATGCAAGATGGCGGGCGCCAACAAAAATCTGACACGCTTCACGCACCACGCCGTCCAATCAGCGAACACGTTGCATGTCCGCCAACATCACGCAAGCCACTTGGCCAATCGGGGCGCTGTCCGCGGAGCGAACAGGGAAGTCCGTCCGCGGAGCGACCAGAGATATCACACATTTTTTTGCCTTACATTTTGGTCATTTAAAAAGAAACTACTGGACGAATTCACACCAAATTTGCAAAAGCACGCTTTCGGGACCAAGCCCCCGCTCCTGATGCAAATTTGGTGTAAATCCGTCCAGCGTTTTTGGACTGTAGGCGTGCGCAAGGTTTTTCCCATTATGTTTCCAAACTTTGCAAAAGAAATTCAGAGTGGGCCATATACTTTTTTTGCAAAGTTTGGTGAGGATTCGTCCAGAGGGAGCGAAGTTATAAGCCACCCAAAAAATGTATATATATATGTGGGGCCGTGGGTTAAGTTAATAAAAACGTTGGAGGGGTTTTAGAGCGCTGTGGGGTTGTGGGGTTTTCCCCCACCCATATATGCAGTGAAATGTGGTAAACAAATTCAGTATTTTTGACTTCGAGATATTATTTACGTTTTTATGAACTAGATCCCATCAGAGCACTGTCGAAGGTTATTGGGAGATATAAATATTTAAATAGCTTAATTTCAAAGGAAATGAACACTAATTCTCAATCCTTATTATCTAAAAGGTCACCCACGAGGGAACAATAAATCAAACGTTTTTTTTTACCGTGCATGCTGCACAGCATAACAAGGAATGCATTTACTACAGTAACACATGATTGCATGTGAATTCTTTTAAGATAATATTGATTTAAAGCTTGAAGTGGGAAAATGGGAAATCACCCTTCCCCCATTTTCATCCAGACCCTGGCCTAGAGGATCACGGCCCAAGAACCCCCCACAAGAGGAGTTTGACCCATTTACTTCTTTACCTTACGACTAGGTACCATGTGTCCATGGTCCCCACAAACGAGGAGCATACCCAATAGCATGCCCTGGTCAAGCCGACGTCTGCGGCATGGACCAGCTCGACTAACGCAGCAACCATGGAAACCCAACATCATTAGAGATGCCATGACGACATAGCCAACTGACAAGAACACACATGCCACCATGCACACTGATCACCCACACACCAACCTACACTAAGAACATACTCAGTGCTATGACGTAGCGGACTGGCGCACCCACGGACGTGCATCGTTGTTATTTTTCACATAGGCCTCCTACCGCACCGCAGAAACGCAAGATGCCTGAAGAGCTCTTGTATACGCTTGCCAATGCTCTGCCACCCCATACCAATAGAGACGCCATCATATATCTACCGCTGCTTGTGACACTCTGTCATTCCGCGACACCCACATTATGGATTATGTACCATCATCCAGAAGCTAGGCCCAAGTAGGCTGCAAGCAAGAGTCCCCAGGCAGGAGCCTCCCAGATGAAATCCTCCCAAGACGAAAAGTAAATCGCTGACCGCGCAGAACGAGCCCTAACGAGAGCTCACCGCCAAGGCCGCAATGTTGCAACCCGCATGCTGCACTCTCAGTGCCAAGGTTACACCTGCTACCGCCAAGCACCCCTCAGAGCCGAAATACAAATCAAATGCTCATAATTCTGCTCCAGCTACGGTCTCTCCACATGTGACCAAGCCAAACTGACAAAATGCCAAGCTCAGGAGACAGAAAGTCACCGAGGTCCCAAGTCTGGGACACAGGTTGCAACAACGAGGCGACAAATTGGACACCTACACCGATGGGAAAGGCGTGATCATCAGCCACTAGCAAGACCTGTCCATTGTCCACCATTGACACATAGTTACACATTGTTGCCAGCATCAGGTACATTGCGAGCTGGGAACGGCGATGGTCCCAGGCTTGGGGACTCGCGAGGGAACTAATCAGAGTACAAGAGGCACCTCACTAATGCCATTTCAGCTAGCCAATCACCAAAGGTCCCCTTGTAACCAATTTGTTGTAGCAACTTTTAGGGACAACCCAAGTGTAGCACCTGACCCGTCCCTATCCACTAATATCCTTTCAAGTAGGTAGCTATACTAACCCTACCACTCGGGGAGCCAACCCGAAGCGGCGGTAGGTTTTGTGACGATTTTCCCAGGTGACGTGAGTAGCACGTCATACTATGGTAAAAAGGGCCTGCAAACCCCACTAAGAACGAGAGCGTCTCCCCGGATGCATGTGGGCTGAGAACAATCCCTGCCGTTGTCCTACTAAACAGCAGTAATTACTTTGCTCTTGTGTGTGCCTCATACTCCTTTTGGGACGTGGGAGGAGTTGGGGCCTCCCCAGCCCTGGAGGCCCGCAGACGACTCTGCCGGCCCCCGGGAAATCATCCTGCCAAGTTGGAGGCACTGCTGAGATCTGTTTGAGGTCTACCTAACCTGAGGGCATCAATACCAGGCCTCTTGCAATGTGGCAGCCCGGCAGCGCAGCCCCCTCTGCCTTTGCCCTCTTTTGAGGACTGCAGGACCATCGCGGAACTGCGAGAAGACCGGACAGCGCAATCTGGACATTGGCCATCGGGAGCCGACTTGAAAAATATCCTGCCTGCGGTTGGAGAGTGTACAGACATGGTCCAGATGAGGGGAGGTGGCGAGCCGCTTTGGAGGGGTGCCCGTAGTTGAGCGGCCCCGGCTCACGAGGACTTGGTGAGTATCGCACACCAAACCAGCAACGTAATGTTGTGCAGGAGGGGGGAGGATTTGTAAAGAGGGAGGCGGGTGGTTGTAGCAGTGTGTGGAAATTGATTTTTGACTAATATGCGGCGACTAAGGTGTGAGGCGTAGTGTGACAGGCACGAGAGCCGTCCCCTTCAGCGTCATGAAGCGAGTTGGGTGGGGCCCTGGGCACCCACGTACGACTGTTGAAGGGCGTGGATTGGTTTAAGTTCTCGGACACCTGTGTAAGAGGGGGGTGTGGCTTTCCAATGAGTTGACGTTATAGATCAATTAATAGATGAGGATCCCTACTAATTGGGTATTGAAGTTCGTTAAGTAGATGAAGTTTTCCCGCAGGGGGTGGCTAGGTTGTTTACCGAGTGCGGAAGATAATTGGCTGGTTAAGCTCCTCTGGAGAGGGGGCGTATCACACGCGAGGCGACGCAGCATGCGGAGTCCGATTATAAAGGCTTATTGTTGATTACCTTGCTCCAGATAAGGCACAAAGAAAGCTGTGGGGTTAGTGGGGGATAAAAGTGTGAGAAATAGTGTGCATCTGTAAGTTTTTGAAATGGTACGTACTTACAGGATCTTGTAGAGGTTGGTGACATCACCTGTAAGGATTGTATAGGACACTGCGACCAACTCGCATCCATTAGGGGGTGAAAAAGGGTACGGGGAAAGGCAGCCGTGCACGGAGAACTCTGGCCGCTTAAAAAAAAAAAAAGGGGGGGGGGACACCGGCTGCGCTCGACAAGGGGTTGCATGAGAAGGGGGAGCGGTCAGAGCAGATAGCAGGGACGGGAGAAGGAGGAGCTAAACTGGAGGTGTGTTGAGTAAAGGAGGAGCAGGAAGGTGGGGCAGCCTAGAGGCACTCCGCACAGGACACAGAGCCGCAGGGGGCTCTGTGCGCCACGGCCGAAGGGGGCCATAGTAGTGAAATTGGAAAGAAAGGAATAACAAAACTATATTTGTGTAACATTAGAATTGCTTTTCTTTACAGCGGACAGTCGGAAGTCCCCAGTTTATGGGGCCAGGTAAAAGGTTAACGATTGAGAAAATAGGAGTGTAAAATGGCAACGTATTATGGGTCGGGGCAGGAGCAGGATTAGGGATAAGAGCAAGCGCTTTAACCACACCACTCCAACACATTTGCGCAACATTGTCACCGCACAGAGAAAGATCATAAAGTATAGTATAGATTGGAACCAACGAACTGACAACAATATAAGGGTACAATGGCCACCCAACAGCAGTTTCGACACATACACACAAGACTATCTGCTGACATACTTGCATAATACCTACAAAGGGAAAAAACTAGCAAACCATCTAGCTGTTTTTGATCTTTGGAAGATGTTCCAGGGAGGCACACCGGGGGCCCAAGGAGTGTACGCAGTAAAGGAGGTGAAAGAAGAGAAGATGGAAGTAAGGGATGTGGGCAAGACAACACAGAAACCGCTCAGCACTGTGGAAAGTGAGTAGGGGGCAGAAGGATCATTTGCGGTGGCAGAGGCGAAAGTTAAAAAAGAAGCAGCAGAGGACGTGCCAATGGCTAAGGTAGTGAAGAAGGAGGAAGAGAGGTTGTACCCACTAACAGAACTCAGAGAAGTGGCACGGCAGCAACTAACGGCTGCTGAGGGATACTCCAACCCGCGTGCAGCCCCCCACCATACGCACCCCCAGATGAGTGTCAAAAACGAACGGGGCGGCAGGTACGGTAGATTCCACCACCAGACCGGTAGGAACGAGGGGCGACAAGAACGCCCTGAGAAGCTTTGCAAACATAGGGCAAGATGAGTGGGTAGCGGCACAGGTACTTTTGAAGCTACGGGGAACACTAACAAAGGAAGAGGAGGACACAGTGAGAAAGGCAAATAAGGAAGAGAAGGACGACACACAAAAAGAGCACGAGGTAAGTAAAGAGGGAGAAGGACGGCTTTCGCAGGAAGAGGAAGAGATACTAGAGGAAAGGTTGGAATTAAGGAACGTACAAAGCGTGCTGATCAGACAGTTCGAGAAGGAAACACGGAAGAGACAGGAGGAAAAGAAGACAAATAAGCAAGAGGTGGCGAGAATGAAGGAACAGGCGGAGGGAAGGAGGAAGGAAGAAGAGCGCATACGAGCAATAGCAGAAAGAGTGGTGCGCGCAGAAAACAGGGGGAGGAGAAGGAAGGAGGAGGAGAGGGAAGAGAATGATAGGGAAATGGGAGTGTGGAAAAAGAAGATAATATCTGAAAGCGCACGGAAGTATGAAGAAGGTAAGGTTATAGAAAGCATATTAAAAAGGGAAGGGAGAACATGGGGAAGAAAGGAAGAGGAGGAACGAATAATAGCAAAGATGATTGCGGAAGTATTGGAAGAGCTCCACCGGAAACAAGCGGAAAGTGGCGAAGTAGTGGAGAAGAAGAAAGAGGAGAGAGGAGATAGGAGGATGGAGAATGGAGAGAGGAAGCACACGCCCCAGGACAAGGAGGTGGCATCAACATCAACGCAGGGGGCTGAGGTTGAAGAAATTGAGTACGCAGATGTGGATTTAATAGATTTAAGAACAGTGACCGCAGGGGGGAAAAGCACAGAGTGGGGATTGGACTTTTCAGATGGATTTTGCAGCGAGGAAGAGGATGGTTCGAACACCAGCGGGAGAGATGGCAATAGGGAAAGTTTAGACAAATTGTACATAACGCGCACTAACTGTGAGTCACCATGGGCATGCGGGAGGCGGGGACAACAAAGCACAGGAGAAACAAAGGTGAGGGAGGCAACCAAGAAAACGCCACAACCACTAACACCCACACCTGCACCAATACCACGCCCGCTGACACCAACCCCCCTGCACACACCATACGTTGGCAGACTTAGGGACCTCCCAGGATGCAGGCAGGAAGAACGAGCGACCACACCAAAGATAGGACAAGAAGGTAATGAGAAGGAAACGAAGGATGTAGGAGGTGCAAGGACAGCCCCCGGTAACATTGACAGTATTGAAGAATTACCAGATGTGGAGGAAGATGATGAATATACTAAGATAACCACACGTAGGAGGGTGAGGGGATAAGAGAGGGAGTACAATTTAATGCCACTAGTAGAGAGAGGAGGAGCCAGACCACAATATATCCCCTGGAAACATGCCGATAAGGAAAATATAAAATGCAGGCTTCCGTCATTGAGCGCTGGAGCTGGGAAGTGGATATATGAGATGAAAAAACAAACTGCGGGGCAAACGTTAGCGGTGGGTGACGTGCAGGGCCTCCTGATTTCCATACTGGGGGATGCTGCTGATGACATTTGGAAAAGGGCGGGATTCCCAGGGGTGACAATACACGACACGGCACATGACGGGGCACCATTCACAAACTGCAGGAATGCGCTCTGGCAGGCATTGAGGGTCCAATATCCAGACACATCAGACATAGGAGCAATAACGTCACGCAAGATGTGTGAGAACTAAGATCCTGTTGATTACATACAGGAGATTAAGGAGAAGTGGAGCTTGGAAACGCGGGAACAACAGTATAAAAAACCAGCAATTTTCTACCACATGCTAGTACAGGGGCTCCCAGAGCAAGTACAGCGACAATTGAAGAAGTTGGTGGGAATAGAAGCAAAAGCATGGCCAGAAATACAACTGACAATAGTGCACTACTGTAGGATGTGGCAGGAAAAGTTGAAACAAAAAGATGAAACAAAAAGAGGAAGATCGGAAGGTAGAAGAAGTGAAATTGGTCCAAAAGAAGTTATCAAAATATACCATGGAGGGAGCAATGATAACAGCACCCGCCCCCACACAGGCCACAGTGACGCAAAACACAACACAACAACAGGTGTCGCTGATGCAGCAAGCACAAGTAATGACACAGCAAATGCCTCCACCCCCACCATACACGGGAGGGGGATATATGAAAATGGGAAATGGGTACTTGAATAACTACAGAGGGAGGGACGGGCAAATGAGAGGGAGAGGATATGGCCCACTCATCCAACTATAAGGGGGAGGATTCCGGGGTTACAGTCAACCAGGACAACAGGGGTACCAAGACTATATGGGGGACTTCAATGGCAAGCATGGGAACCACCCACATGCTGGATATGTGGGTTGGTTGGACACATGTCACGCACATGCAGAATGAGACCGGCACAGACAGCTTGGGGGAGCAAGGACAGCAAAGATCAATGGGGGAACAGCAAGTTTACCAACACCAGGGGACACAGCAACAACTGCCACCACAACAAGCACCGATGCAACAACAACAACAGGCACTGCAACCACAACAGCAACAACAACCACACAAGCAAACGCAAACGCAAACGCACCAGCAGCCAATTGCAAACCAACAACAGGTCCAAACAGTGCAGCAGCTCACACAAATACAGGACAATGCGATAACATCCACCGACACACCTGTAACACAGACACAGCTAGGGAAGGTGACAATACTGGGTCACAACCCATACACAGGAAATGGCCAGTCACTGTACCCACAATAGGACAGCCCACAGATGTCTTTGATGTGTCCCATTCTATCCCATTCTATCGGTAACACCTAAACCTGCGGAGGAACCATGCATACAGGTGTCGATAGGTGACAAAAAATGTTCCTTCTTAGTTGACACCGGGGCCACTGGGTCATGCATACGGGAGGGAAAGTTTCAACTGTCAGGCGTGGCCATGAACACTCAAGGATTCTCTGGGGCCCGAGGGTTGGTTCCCTTCACTGATAACATCACTTCATCTGTAGGTGATCATGATATGTCCCTCCCGTTGCTATACTCAAAACAGTCACCAGTAAACATACTCGGTAGGGACATTATGAGCCGATTGAATATGACTATCTCCTTTACTGACAAGGGGATAATATGCTCCACACCAGGCATAAACATGCTCACAGCACGACAAATATTACAGGCTTACTGTGGCAAAACATTAGCCAGAGCAGAGCCAGTAGATGGAGAATTATTCCAATACGGGACAGACATGGCAATAGCATGGCTACCTGGGATTGAAGGGAAAATTTGGAGGAGGCCAGCAACTTACCTTTTCAGGCCCGAGACACCAGCCAGTGAAAAGGAAGGGACAAGGATGTCACTGAGCATTGAGAGCATTGTAGCAACACAAGTCTACATTACAGTACACGCCCAAGACAGGGAAGGGAGAGCATGGAGGGTGGTAATAGCACTAGCAGAGGGGTTCCGACTTACCCAGGTATCTGATGAGGAGCTCTTCTCGGATGATAGAGGTGAGGGGGTGATGGTGGTTGAGATGAGCGTTGACATCTGGGCAACAGTGACATACAGAGGCGTAGCACAGAAGATGACACCGGCCACTACCACTGTACCATTCTAGAGGAAGATTTGGCTGCAGTACCTGCATCTCTATGGACCACTAGTCCATATGGCGTGGCTGCATAAAGAGCATTGGAAGGGTGAAAATAAATTTTAAAAAAGGAGCTATACTGCCAAGAGTAAAGAAATACCCCTTATCAAAAGAGGCAGATGAGGGGATATATGAAACAATAACAGCACTAATAAACAGAGGTATATTAGTACCATCAGAGTCTCCATGCAACACTGCTGTGTACCCTGTGCGCAAGGCTAAGGGAGGGTCTTGGCGTTTCATTCAGGATTTAAGGCCCCTCAACCACAAAGTGGAAGCAGAATACTCTATAGCGGCTAACCCGGCCACTATACTATGTGGGATACCAGCAGAGGCGTCGTGGTTTACCGTGATTGACCTCAAAAACACATTCTTCTCAATACCTTTACACTCACAAGACTTGACAAGTTTCACATACCGCAACACAAAATGGAAACATACCAGGTTGCCCCAGGTGTACTGCAAGTCACCATCTATCTTCAATAGGGTGATACAAATGGACTTGGAAACATTGAGATGGAAAGCACAGTGCTTCAATATGTAGATGACATAATAATATGCAGCACCACGGAGGAGAAGTGCAGGAGAGACTCCATCAAAATGCTCACAATACTAGCAGAAAAGGGGTATAATGTAGACAAGGAGAAGATGCAGTACTGCCAAGAACAAGTGCTGTACATAGGCCAGCTCATTTCACAAAATGGAAGGAACATTGCACCACAAAGGGCACAGGTCATGACAAACACACCCCAGCCACAGACAGTGAGAGAACTACAGCAGTTCTTGGGCCTATGCAACTACTGCAGGGCTTGGGTTTTTGACTACAGCTCGTTCACAAGATCACTGCTTGAGGCACTCAAAGAAGCAGAGAGGGGGGAGAAGAAGTTAAGGTGGACCACAGAAATTACAGAGGCATTCCAGGAACTAAAACATGCCATATCAACAGAACCAGTACCTGCTACTCCAAATTATGAAGCACAATTTTTCATCTTCTCACATTGTAGCTCAGCAGTAATGAGGGCAGTGCTGACACAAAAAACTAGTATGGGACACAAACAGTAGCCTTCTACAGTGGACACCTGGATCCTGGAATGTTAGGTCACTTCCCGTGCAAACAGAGACTGGCTACCACTGCATTTGCAGTAGAAAAATCATCATCGATAACAATGGGCTGTCCGACAACACTGTATGTGGAGCATGCCCTTTTTGAAATACTGAACAAACCAAAATCAACCTTGACCACTCAGAGGGCGTCAGGGTATGAAGTTATTTATCCAGGCCAGAGCTAACAATTGTAAGGTGCAACAACGTCAACCCAGCGAGGTTCATAGCAGAGGTAGTGGAAGATGACAAATACTCTCATGATTGCACACAGGCCGTTGACACCTACTCCAGCAAAAGAAAGGTTGAGGAAAACGCCCTAGTGGGGGGAGAGATACTGTACATCAACAACTGACCAAGGTGATGGGATACGCAGAACAGGAGCGGCAGTGGTGAGAGTGACAGAGGATTTAACATATGTTCCAGTGAAATGTGTTCAGTTACCACAACACTACTCTGCCCAAGCAGCAGAATTAGTGGCCTTCATTTTAGCACTAAAAGAAAGCATTGACAAAAGAGCAACCATATATTCCGATAGCACGTACGTCACATCAACTGTACATTCTGGGTTAATAAAGTGGCAGCGAAGAGGATTCAGACGAGCAGATGGCACACCAGTGCAACATGCCCTACTACTTGCTGAATTAATTGAAGTAATTGAAGATCCCAAAGAGGTAGCCTTGGTGAAGTGTCAAGCCCATACAAACGGGGATGACCTTATTTCCAAAGGTAACAAAACAGCAGACGCACATACTAAACATGCTGAATATTTTGTTGAGATTTGGACCCCTCCCAGAAAAAGAAAAAGATACGGGGAGGGCGGGGGCGAGACAGATGTTGTTGAAGGATGGGTACACTCACATCCCTGAAAATCAATTTATGGAATTATAGGCAGCAGCACCCATGGCAGAGAAGGATCTATGGGTAAAAAGGGGATGCACAATGGCGACAAAACACCACAGGCAAAATAGTGATGTCCCTGGCCCTATTGAAAACAGCCCTGGCCCAACTACATCATCCCGCACACACTGGAAAAGAAGTGATTGCAGCAAGGATAAAGGAAGGGTGGTTTTGTCCCGAGCTAAATTCGCATGTTGCAAACTTCATTGGCAATTGTCTTACTTGTCAACAATTTACGTCCAGTCACATGCTGCAAGTGATCAAAGGTGTTATACCCCGGCCGGAAGGTCCCTTTCTACACCTCCACATTGACTACGTTGACATGATCAATGTATGTCAAAGATACAGGTACATGATTGTGGTAGTATGCCCATTCCCAAGGTGGATTGAGGCCGGCCCATGCTCCCATGCTGACGCCTTCCGAGCTTCAAAGTTCTTAGTGAGGGAAGTTTTCCCAGGGTGGGGGGTATGTGAAGTGTTGTGGTCTGACAATGGCCCGCACTTTGCCAATGAAATGTTCCAACACATCACTGCTTGGCATAAAGCACAAGTTTGCATGTGTGTATCACCCACAGGCGAATGGAATTTATGAACGCCTCAATGGGCTCCTAAAAGAAGAAATAGCAAAAATTAAGCAGTCAACCAAGAAAAGCTGACTGTACTGTCTCCCCTTGGCCCTATTTGAGTTAAGAAACAGGCCATGGTCGGATCACCACCTCACACCCCATGAGGTGGTGACCGGACGCCAAATGTACCTCCAATTGACACCTCCATCAAGGGCTATAACAGACTGCCATTCATCTAAAACTGTCTTTGGTGATGAAATGTACGAATATGTCTCTTACTTGATTACTAGTGTTGCCTTTATCTCTCAACAGCTCGAGCGGACGCGGGGCAGGTCAAAGAACATCCAGCAAGAAGAAGGAGAACATGAACAACAGGAACAAGCGACGGAGTGGACAGTAAGTGAAGGGGATAGAGTGCTGCTACGGAACTATAACCGCCGGTGGAAAAGCAGACGGTTCACGGGGCCGCACCAGGTGGAAAAAGCAGCTCCTAGAGAGGTATAGCTCCGAGACAAGATTGTGTGGACCAATTTGCAAGACATTAAGCCCTATAAAGATCAGACCAGCCCTAGCGTCGATGACAAGGTAAATGCAGCAGCAACAGCAACAAGCGACAACGGCAGCAAGGCCCCTGACCCTTCCCAAAACCAAGACACCTCCAAGGGCTCAACTGGACAATCGCCCCTAGCTCACCCCTTGGTCACAAGATCCCAAAGTAAGAAGAGCACTGCCCCGATAAGCCCCGTCCAAACAAGCCCCACCCCTGCTGCCATCTAAATGAAGGACGTTGCCTAACAAATTGTCAAATTACACCACACTTGTAGACATGTGCATGTTCTCTTTCTCTTTTTGTCTCGCACATGTAGGTACCACAAAAAGTACTGTTTTGGTTGTAAAGATAAGTGCAACAATGAAATGCTTATGTTTTGCCCAGGGGTAAATGCTACCCACAGATGACGATACCCCTGAAGCCCTGTCACATCAATTTGTGTACGCCATAAAGAGACCAACATATTTAAAGAAAAGGAAAATACGTGTGTATTATAACACATTCATTTTGGCCATAGAGCAATCATTCCCACATCTCCACGAGCACTTACCAGCCCTGAGAGATAGGACATTAAGGTACGCGTGGGAACAGCTTTTCGCCTGGGCATTAAATGATTACTTAATAGGAAGAGCTTGAATAATAAAGACTAACAAATTAATGAACATTTTCTAGACATTTTTAGGTGGGCATCTATATCATCAAAGGTATAAAGCTGCAGCACCGCAGCAAAGGTAAGAGAAACATTCCAGTGATATTAGATATTGTAATAAAATGTATAGGCCTATTGTTTATCACTGGTCTACTTGCTGCCACTGTCTGGCAGGCACACTATGCTTCCAATGTCATGGCTGCACCACCTACTAATAAACCCCCACCACGGCTGCGACAGGTACGGTATCAGGTGGTACAAGTAACGCAAGAGTAAAAGGGAAGAGGGTTAAACGTAGCACAAATATTGATAATAAAGGAGTAGACACATATCTTACAGAGTCTGCACACGTCTCAAACAACATGTGGTACCAGCACATGTCGAAAATTGGTAGAAGGAAAACTAAGGAAAACTATACGCTATGAGCGCATCCAGAACATTTGTGGCCACTGAAGTACCTGCAATATCGGTAGAGTGCCTGATATACCTGGGCATGTTCCAAACAAAAGGACGATTTCAAGGCAGAATGGCAATAATACAGTGGAAGACGAGGGATACATACGCGTATGAAAATAACTTCATCAAAACACTGCCCATGCACAATAACTACTGGCAACTAACACAAGGGCTCCAGTATGTGACGGATGGACCAGAAAAAGGGGAAACAAAGGAAGTTACACTGAATTACCTACCACGTGAATGGCGTGCAAAAGAAGTTTCTGGGGTACTAGGGTGCTGGGAGAGCCCACTGCTAGTAATATATGGAAAGGTGTACACAAAGGAAGGGTGGACGGATGGAGTTATGGGGAGTAATATGGTAACATTTACAAAGGCAACAATGGAGAAGATGGATGAAGTAAACAAGTGCTACGACGGGTGGATTAAGAGCGCAGGACTGGTGACATGGCTAGAGAAGGATGAGGACCCAATAACAATACTCCCACTAACTGCACTTACATGTTGTTATCAACACAACGGAAACGTTAATGTTGGAAGAAACAGCAACTGCACAAGAATAATTGTGATAAATGAGGAGGGTGCCGGTACAGCAGTGTTAATGGACCACTATTGGGCCTGCGGGGAAAATGCATACCACAGCTTGCCGCCATCGTGGGATGGAATATGCACTATGTTACACATAAATGTACCATCCCTAGTAGTGCCACAGAAACATGTCAACCTGGGGAGCTTCCCCAAGATGGACGAAGGGAATAAGAGGAAGAAAAGATTGTTGAAGACTGAAGGAGGAAAGGGAGAAAACGACACAACAATATTGTCAAGAGTAAAAAGACAAGGAGAACCACTGATGTGGGGAAGATCAGAAACTGCACTTAGTGACATTCCACCGGGGCACAGATTATTTAGCAGGGCAGCAATGTTCTTTTCATCGATAATACATCCAGGACTGTAGGAGTATGCAAATGAAAAGTGGCTCCAGATAACAAGATGGGAGCTAATGATCACAATAAACTCAACTGTCAATAGGTTCAATGCGATAAAGGAAGAATTGAGAGCAGTACGAATGGTAGCACTGCAGAATAGGTATGCACTGGATCTCCTTACAGCAATGGAAGGAGGAGTTTGTGCAAAAATTGGAAGATCGTGTTGCACATTTACCCCTGCCAATGACGCAGACAATGGCAAGCTGTCTGAGGCAGTATCACAATTGGCCAAGATGCACGCAAGGATGGAAGAGGAAGCCAAGGGTGTGAAGAAAGATGGTAGCTGGTTCTCTTACCTGTGGTCCTGGATTCCATCTTGGCTGTCAGATGGACTTAAGATAATAGCTGGATGTATAATATTGGGCATGGCAGCACTATTAGGTATGAGGTTGTGGAAAGCGAGGACAGCATGTACAACTGATGAAATGATGGAAATGATCGGCATGCACGCCCTGATGCCCACGGAAGACGACAGCAACACAGATATCATCATTAAAGAAAGAGAGAGCTTGAGGAAGCAAATATTAGAAGCGGACTTGCAGCCGCCATCAGTGAAGGTGGAGAACCCAAGAAACCCGAAGAATTATGTTGGAAACTGGGTCTACTGCAAACCAGGTGGAGGATGTGTGTACTGGTCATTTGAAGACCATGTGAACCAGTATGGACACCTGGCTGGAATAAGAAAGGTTTGGAGACCACGTGGAGACAAGAGAGGAGCTAATTTTGTGGTCGACAAGTCGACCAGAGGGGGGACTGAAGTGGGAAAATGGGAAAACACCCTTCCCCCATTCTCATCCAGACCCTGGCCTAGAGGATCACGGCCCAAGCACCCCCCACAAGAGGAGTTTGACCCATTTACTTCTTTACCTGATGACCAGGTACCATGTGTCCACGGTCCCCACAAGTGAGGAGCATGCCCAATAGCATGCCCTGGTCAAGCCGACGTCTGCGGCATGGACCAGCTCGACTAACGCAGCAACCATGGAAACCCAACATCGTTAGAGATGCCATGACGACACAGCCAACTGACAAGAACACACATGCCAGCATGCACACTGGTCACCCACACACCAACCTACACAAAGAACATACTCAGTGCTATGACATAGCGGACTGGCGCACCCACGGACGTGCATCATTGTTATTTTTCACATAGGCCTCCTACCGCACCGCAGAAACTCAAGACTCCTGAAGAGCTTGTGTACATGCTTGCCGATGCCTTGCCACCCCATACCAATAGAGACGCCATCATATATGTCTACCGCTGCTTGTGACACTCTGTCATTCTGCGACACCCACATTATGGATTATGTACCATCATCCAGAAGCTAGACCCGAGTAGGCCGCAAGCAAGAGTCCCCAGGCAGGAGCCTCCCAGATGAAATCCTCCCAAGACGAAAAGCAAATCGCTGACCGCGCAGAACGAGCCCTAATGAGCGCTCACCGCCAAGGCTGCAATGTTGCAACCCGCATGCCGCGCTCTCAGTGCCAAGGTTACACCTGCCACCGCCAAGCGCCCCTCAGAGCCGAAATACAAATCAAATGCTCATAATTCTGCTCCAGATACGGTCTCTCCACACGTGACCAAGCCGAACTGACAAAATGCCAAGCTCAGGAGACAGAAAGTCGCCGGGGTCCCACGTCTGGGACACAGGTTGCAACAACGACGCGGCAAATTGGACACCTACACCGATGGTAAAGGCGTGATCATCAGCCACTAGCAAGACCTGTCCATTGTCCACCATTAGCACATAGTTACACATTGTTGCCAGCATCAGGCACATCGCGAGCTGGGAACGGCAATGGTCCCAGGCTTGGGGGCTCGCGAGGGAACCAATCAGAGTACAAGGGGCACCTCACTGACGCCATTTCAGCTAGCCAATCACCAAGGGTCCACTTGTAACCAATTTGTTATAGAAACTTTTAGGGACAACCCAAGTGTACCACCTGACCCGTCCTTATCCACTAATATCCTTTCATATAGGTAGCTATACTAACACTACCACTCGGGGAGCCAACCCGAAGCGGCGATAGGTATTGTGACGATTTTCACAGCTGACGTGAGTACGATAAAAAGGGCCTGCGAGCCCCACTAAGGACGAGAGCATCACCCCAGATGCATACAGGCTGAGAACAATCCCTGCTGTTATCCTAAAAAACAGCAGTAATTACTTTGCTCTTGTGTGTGCCTCATACTCATTTTGGGATGCAGGAGGAGTTGGGTCCTCCCCAGCCCCGGAGGTCCGTGGATGGCTCTGCCGGCCCCTGGGACATCACCCCGACAAGCTAATCTTGTTTGTTCCATTCCGTATTTTCGAAGCAGCACAATTGGTCCTAAATTAATTTGCTCAATTATTTTGCAGAAGGGCACAGTTTGGGTCATCTGGCCCCAGGTGTGGAGAATATTTAAAAGAGTTGGTGAGAGAGGGTTGGTGAAAAGAATGTGAAACAAAAGGTGAGCTGTGAAGGCATGGGTGGGAACTTAGCGGAGAACATGAGCTTGATACTTTTCAGAAGGGTTCTGTCATGAAATGGGGCTCTAGGCCTGGACTCATTTCATTAAGCATATTAAATATTAGGCTTTGGTAGTCTTTTCACATGGGGGGAAGGCAATGGGGGGTGCAAGCCAGCACCAGTTGAAAGTAGTTTGGTACTCTTCATGGTTGAAGCCCCTTGAACAGAGCAATTTTTATTTCTGGGTCCTTCTACTCTGACAGTCCCCCCAGCCTACAAAGGGGGGTCGTTTGTCTATCAATGTCCGCCTAATGCTTTCATGACTAAGCTGAAGGTCAAAAGGATAGTTTAAAAATAGAGAGAACTTCATTTGTGAGCCTGGGCAGAGCAACTAGAACGAGTGAGATTTAACCAAAATGTCAAGCAGCAGAAATCACCTAGACTGTTATATGTTGCACTGTCTTTGCTGGGGCCAGGCATTTCATAAGAAGGCTTGAGAGAAGGGGACTGGCACAGACCAGCTGCAACACTGTCACGGCCTGAGCCACGGTGCTTAGGTCGCACTTTGAGTCCTATTTCTTATGTTGCTCAATGCTGAGATTCAGGAGGCCATTGCACACCCCCAAAGCAAATGCTCCTTACAACAAAAACAGTGCGTCTCAGTTCCATGCAACCAACCTCAACCCTCCTCATTACTTAGGTCTATTAGGTGTTGCCTGCGGCCTCCGTAAGCCTATACTGTCCCATTAGAGTAAGCTAGGGAGGAATGGCATATGAGGAGGGACACACAGCTTGTAGGTGCTGTTTGGTTATTTGACCACCCATTGGCTGCCCTTGGCCTTGCTAATCCCTATGGCCTAAACAGATGTCTGGATGAAGAACACCTGCCTGCTGTATATAACAAAGTCAAGGAATGGCGTCAAATAACTCCAAACAAAATCAACCACATTTGATCAACAAGTACCCTAGCCCCAACTTTCCACCTTAAGGTCAACCAACGAGCGGGGTCTGACAACTGGGACGCTATTGTACGGTTCTGGAAACTTTATTACAGCTCAGTGGTTGCTCTAGTTTTGTGATAATGCTAATGGCGGTGACTTACAATGCTTTTTACAGAGTGCTCTCTGGATTGATCTCTTCAGTAATACGAAAATGTGGATTTTATTTTAGGAACTTAGCAAGGATGGACCCCTGACGATGGGACAGAGTCCTGAAACGCCTTGGGCATAGAGTAGAAACCTTGCATTATGGTGTTAAATAGGCTTTAGGGTGCTTTGTGTATTCTTTAAGAAGATGACTGTCCTTATTTCTTTTGTTTTTTACAATTTTGTCAGAATATTGTAGTGTGATTAAATCTGTTGTTTTATTTTCTCAATAAGGACCTCAGGATGAACTTGGTGACAAAATGTGGCTGATTTTATTTGGAGTTATTTGAAGTAATACCTTGTCTTTGTTATTTAGAGTGTGCAGTTGAGATCTGGATGTTATTGAGGTAGGTAATGGGGCGTACCTGCTTTTAACTTCTGATCGCTCCTCAAGCACATATGCTATGATTTTATGTATTCTTGCTTTGAAACCAATGTAACTAAATACTCTGCACCTGCTTCTAATTAAGTCTTGTAATGATTCACTGTAACCAATAACCTTGTAGGAACTTGCTGTAACAAATATCCCTAAGCTTGCTCAAGTATTCTTGTAGCTTGCGCTGTGATACCTCAGGGTCTGCGCATATAACCAAATGAAATAAAGAAATAAAATAATAACAATAAACCTAGCACCTAAAAGACATGTTATTCCAACATTACTTAGAGAGTACATGATGTAGCAAATCATTTGAATTCAATGAGTACAGTCTCCACTTTGTCTCATGCTAATCCCTATGGCCATTCCCACCGACTTCCTGCCCCTCGCCGCCCAAAGCACCCCTTCACAGGAACTTTTTCAGCTTCCTTCAATGAAGCCTTACCATCAAACATAGCACTTGAAGCGCCTGCTAGCGTTTATTTCAAAGCAGTCTTCTGAGAGCTAATGACTTAATTGGTGTTGTAAACCTGCAACTAGTGTAATAAAAATGTCTTACCAGCTCTGCCTTCAGCTACTCGATTTATAAGCACTCTGCTTGCCCTTCACTGAAGCCCTGTTAAAAACAATCATGCTTTGGCAAAGCCAACCGTTTTTGTTTATATCTATTAGGCTTTTGCCAGGCACTGATGTTAGATGCCCAGGTACTCGCTCCATTTTGCACCTGCTACTATCAATGGGCAGTTAATACCACTACAGCTGTGCCTGGAAAGTGCCTTTCCCATTCCTATAAAAAAAAGCCCAAACCGTTGGCATTGCCAATGCTTGTCCTTATCTTCCTGGCTGGATACCCCTGTTACTAAGGATGTATGATTGTGAGTAGTAAGAGAGACTGAATTCTCTGTGAATTACTCCTGTTCCACGGGGTAGATGGTATGTAGAGAAGTCCCAAGGGTAGGGCCGAGGATGAACTATGTGGGAAGCTCCGCTACAAGAGGGCACATATAGTATTTAAATGCGTGTGAGGTTCATTCTACCCTCTGGGGTAATATTGAGCTGTGATGGGATGATGGAAGATTTGTGGTTGAAATGACTGAATGGTACATTGAGGCTGAACTCTCTACCAGGCTGCAGACTCAGTACTAACAGTGTGGTGGCAGCGTTAGGCTAGTAGTTATTGGACTAGTAAGTGACTGGGAATCTGACTATGATGGCTGTGTCTATGACCTTTGCTGTGAATCTGTGGCTAACACCTCAACTCCTACCCTCATCAAAACTCACACAACTCTACAATAGCATCCTCCACCTTTCATTGTCTCCAGACAACAAACATAACAACCAAATCAAGGACTGCTGAAGCACCCCAACTCTGTCCCCCAGTCTTGCCACCTCGGCATAAGCATATACTAACCCAGGGCCACATCCACATCGCCACCCTGTAGAAGCAAGTCTTAATTTCTAAGTCAGATTTGATCAGCAAATGCATTAACAAAGCTTATTCAGCCACCACTGACCAGCGACCAGACAATGCTACCACAAGTCTTGCATCATAAAATGAACTCCAACATGAGTCTCTCTGGCACAGTGGTGGTGGTAGTGGGTGCTGGCCAGTGACATAATGTCACAATAGCTGTTGGGGCGTGAACAGTCTGTGTGCTATTGGACCAGTGCATGTAGAAAATAAGCAAACACCTATCAAGTTATGATTGTTCTTTGTATATACTTGTAAATAAATAAATAATAATTAAAAAAAAAGTTATGATTGTTCTTTTATAATGTGCTTAATACCAATGGGTGGTTTCTAAGCGCGGGATCGGGATTCAAACCTGTGTTCCACTGCACTGCCCGAGAAACTTGTGTGTGGGGTGGGTTATTGACCTCAATATATTGTTGAAAATATAAGCCCCAATTCTGCATTTAATGCACATGCTTACCAAATATATAGGCAGAATGTTATATGTTAAGGTCTGATCCATTTTTTAGACTAGTTCACCACTTAAATGGCCTCTTGAGAAATCTGTGTGGCTGTAGCAGAGGGGCTTTGCAAAAAGCCCGCCCCCCAACCACAGTGACTGGCCATTCTGATCCCTGTCTAGACTTGTGATTCAGTACTGGTAGAGGTTCGAAATGCCCCCACCATCCTTCAGTGCTGCAAAACACAATACATGTGGCACTTTTATCAAAACCTGCCGGATGAATAAAAAATCCAACCCCCCATCCACAAACAGTACTGGCTACTGTATGAAATGCCAAGTCCAATGTTGTTAACCTCCTGTTCTAAAGCGATCTGCCTATATTCAGATAGGTTTGCTCTACAAGCAATAAAATAAGTAAATGCATTTAATATATACTACCCATGCGATGTAGTGCATGTACTGTCCACGGGCAACAGTCATGTTGTGAAGTACTGATTCTATCCCTTTTAGTGAAAAACCTCTGCAATGTTAAGTGGAATATATTTTTTTGAAAATGAATATGTCCTGCTGAATAATGGTGCATTGTCTATAGAGATGGATGGGACATCTCAATCTAGTGCAACATGGTGAAGTGGCGATTCCAACTTCCAGTGGAATCACACCAATCAGAAATGCACATCGCCTACTTGTCTCAGCTAACTTGATTGGTCGAAACATTCAATGAATGAATGATACATGTGTTTGACTCAGGAAGAGATGCAACTGTTTTTGATGTAGGGAAGAGAATGAGCATGGGAGCCCTACTGGGAAGTGTCACTGGTGTCCGATTAAAAGTATAGCCATACTGAGGATAAACACCTAACAATCTCTTGGGAGATATGCAAATCCTGCTAAAATGTTCCATACTGTTCTATTAAAAGTAGAGTAATCCCACTGAGAAGTGTTGCTCATTTTTTTTAAAACCTCTTCGGAAGACTAGAAGATACATTATCTATGTTTTCAAGAAGAACACAACTCTGAAGCAGTGTGGGTCAGAGCAAACTATTTTTATGTTGAATTTTGATTACAAAATGTGTTTGAGATTCTCGATAGTAGATAAGCAAGAGTGACTGGCAAGTGGATCAACGGGCATTCATTCCGGGATGTTAGTTGTCAACACACAGTCATGGGTCTTCTACGTGCTCCACAACACTTCTAAGATTAGCCCTTTGGCTCACTTTGGTGCTGGGTAGGATTGTCTGGGCTGAAGGTCTTGATGAAGGTGAGCAGTCAGGAAAAGTGGCCATAGAGCAGGGAACCCAGCAAGGCTTCCACACGTTCAACACTTCTCTATGCTTCGTTCACCACTTCTCTATGCTTACACAGGGAAACTCTGTCTCAGGCCATTCCTTAGATGGATTTGTTCCTCCTTTCTGGGTATCACTACATATTATCCCCACCAGAAATATTGCCGTATATATGGTTGTCTGGATTGGCCATAGGCAATATTTTTGGAGGGGATAATTTTTGGGGTTTTTAGGAGCGGGGGTTACAGGGTTGTTTCCACCCCCCGCTCCTTTAAAAATAATGCAGGGTTGCAGGGGTGTTTCCCTGCAGCTTCCATGCCTTAATATTGCAGCAAAAATATGGCGATATGTTTGTATGGCAATATTTGTGCAGGGATATTAACACATGGAACCCTTTTCTGCTTTCTAGGGGACATCTGAAAGTAGTACAGTATGCAGACAATTCGTTATTAGCGCTGATCCAGCAACTGCAGTTAATGGTTTGACTGATCTTTAATTTTCTGAAAGTAAAGTTAATCCCGGGAAAATTGAAACTAACCATATCATTTCACTGCCTTTTGTTGGTTTGCTGCCGAAGATGCGGGTGGCAGGGATGGACTGAGCCATCAAATTGTCTTGGGCACCAATGAAAGAGTGGCCCACCTTTGCAAATGGCAATCTATTCAATTTGTGACACTGTTTGAATAGTACCCAATGGGGAGTATTTTGATAAACTATGATGCAAATTGCGCACTCTGCAACACTGATCAAAACTACTAGCTGCAGAGTGAATTAACTAATTGAAACTGGCCCAAAGTGGCAAGAAACTGGCCCACTTTGACCCAAATAACTATAGGCCAGTCCGAGCCTGGTGTCTGACCTATTTAGGTAACCTCTATTGTCAGTAACATAATAACACGTAATTTGAGGCAATGTTGTAAAAGATCTAAACACTATGCAAATGTAGAATATCCTCTTTTTTTATTGTCTGCATAAACTTAATTAAAATAAAAATTCTTCCAAAGATTTAGTCATTTTTCAGAATTTGGTAATTCGGATCCAAAACAGTTTTTTTGTAGAACGTGAATCCAGAATTCCAAGATTTCCATGGAAGAATAAGACACCTCACATTTCTTTTAGGAAAGTGTAGAACTCACGCTCGTCAGCCTGTTTATTGCCGCCGAATTACAAACTTTATTTTTGGACGACTGGAAGTGTACGGATATGGCAGCTTCTTACTCCCTCACATTCAGGTGTTAACAAGCCATATTTGATTCATCAGACCCTGAGCAATCCTCAAATACCTCTTGAGTTCATATTTAAATATGCACTTTTAATTATTTCATAATAAAAGCTCTTTTTTACTCAAGTAATTTAAATGCAGGCCCCAATTTACCACAGTCATTTTCTTTCTTGTTATTCTCCCCAAGCAGCTCATTCTGCTTCAGGTGATGTGTTTCGGGTGATGGGTGCACTGCGTCACCACCTGGAATTTCTCTCTTATGACACCTACCAGAAGCCCGCCATTATCCAGCACTTACAATTTAGAGATCATTTTTTGTATTTACATGCTCAGTTGTAAATTTGGTAAAACTTGGAGTTTTACCCTACATCGCTAAGGGGTATATGGGTTTTACCCATATACCCCTTGCTCACTGTGCCTTAGAGAGGCTCAGCTTCACCTCCCTGAGGAGACCCAATAAGGCCGAAACATGTGTCTGGGTGGCCCATAGAACTCTTGTTCAGAGGAGAGTGCCTAGCATTTCGCCCATGAGGGTGGGACCAGACTGATATGCAAATGGTTATTTCTACTCTGTAAAGGGTAGCGGAACATATAACGTAGTTCTAAACCCTCCAGCGTGGGATACATCCCATAGAACCGGTTATTTGAAACATGCCCGTTCTCAGTCGAGGGCTCCCACACTTCTGTAAATTTAGCACGAGCAATAACTGCTTTTCTCATTCCGTAATGGGCGGCATTGTACCTTTGCTGGTAAACACCACTTTTAATTGGCATGAAGTAGTGGGGTCCTGAATAGCCCCCCTGTCTGGTGCTGAAGTAGGGAGGGGCAGAATGTTAGCTCTAGATAGGAACGCATGTCTAGGCGTTGAGAGCTCTTGTTTTTTTGCCTCTATTTTATCTCACACGTGCTGCTCTTTCTCAGCTACTCTGGAGACTGCGCCAATCCAGATGAGAGGAGGGCAACGCCATGCCACGTCTTGCCCCCTTTTACAATGCCCAGTGGATAATGGTACGTGCCTTGTACCTGTCCGCTGTCAACAGATGTCTGGGTAGCAGAGGTGCAGGTTCCACGGTAGAGCCCACTTCACAGGACTTGTGCAGCATGATTTTTAGGAGGTGCAAGACTCCAACAACAAGACCAAGATAATACGGAGCCCTCACCTGCTTGGTGATATTTTCACGTTGTCATTTCTGGGCTGAACATACATGACGACATAAGCAGAACCCACTTGGATGTCGAATTTGCCCATGAGTTAAATGCACTTGATTCCCAAAGAGGGAATGAGGAAAAGAAGAGCAAATCTTGGCGTCCTTTCATGAGCCTACCAGTATATGTAGTCAAAGAGCGCCCCCAGCGTAATCGCTGCACGAGGCAGGACTGCGTGTGTCCACTATGGAGACCCGTAACTGCGTGTGTAAGCTACTATGGGAGTTCAGTACTCATAAATGTATTCTTACTTATTAATGCACATGCTATTCACATAAACTATCTACCGCCATGATTCATTTCTGCTTAAATATTGGGTCTTGCGCATTCATAATGGATGCAGTGCATACGCGAGGTAAATGTGCGTAATGTGCGCATTCTGTACGTGCGACGGAAAGGGCATTTAAAAGTTCAAAAACACAATTATTTGTTTGTATTTCTTGCAATTAACATTCCCAGGGCAGTTATCGCTTCTACACGGCGCCAATTTGGCAGCATTTGGTGCGCGTTGGTACACAAATGTCTCAAACGTAGATTATTCAGGTGTCAAAGAAACTTAGACGTGCCCATTTTTGTGAGTACTGAGGCGAGTAACTGCTTAGTGGGGTTTATCGAGATGTGCATTGTTGCCACAATCCCCACCATTCTCTGACACAATGTTCACCTTGCAGGCCATTTGCAGGTAGTAAGCTACAGATGCTACTGTTAAGCAACTAGGTGTACATTTTTTTCGAAATATACGAACATCTCCCAATAGTACAATATTTGGGAATCAGGCGTTTTAAGTCCATTTGTGAATTTCTCCCTGGCAAAGATGCAACTTCCTACCTATTCCAGCAGTAAGTCACACTTAGTTCAGAAAAAAAAGCTTTGCTAATCGTATCCCTGTGTGGGTGTAGTGAGAAAGGACCGTGGGTCTAGTTGTAGTGCAGACCAACCTAGGTTTAAGAGATAAGCCCACGCAAAGTAACTGCAAAAGTAAAGGTCTTCTGAGAGGAAACTTGCACCGAAGGAGTATGAGTATACTCGAAAAGTATTGCACGAAAATATAGTAAATAAAAAACGGGATCGTTTAAATGATCTGATTTCGGCTGTACCAAAATTACATACAGCTGAAAATGCCAAACATTTTAACCATTCGGTTTTCATTTTAGCGGACAAGGGAAGCAAGGTTTGTGGGGGTGTCCCCCACACCCTTGTTTGCTATAATAGATTCGGTGGTGGCAGGGGAGTTCCCAGCAACGAAAGCAAAGTTTTGGGGAAAAAAAAAACAAAAGGACCCTGCAGCGGTTTCCATCCACGTAAGTGAAGGGGGCTGGCGCTGCATGGACTCGGCGGCACACAGGTGTGCTGCCAAAGGGTATGTAAGTGGGTGGGGGGAGCGGGGTACACAAAAGCATTTTAGGTGTGAGGTTATTATTTCGAATACGAACATTTAGAATTTGACATTTTTGTCTTTGAAATGTTCGCATTGGAAATAATAACGTACGTTCTACTAAAAAGCTTAGCGTGTAGGTTTTCCACCCACTGAAATGCTTCAAGCCTGCTGTGTCTAAATATTTAACCCTTAGCATGCCAGAGGGGAGCTAGACTGAGCATTTGTTGCCAAGAAGCCCAATTTAATGGGCCGTGAAAAAACAAAGGCCGTTTAGGAGGACTAAGGATACCTAATGCCCATCGTTGCCCTCCCCCCTGCCTGGTTTGCTAATGTACTTAGCACCAGCCGGGAAGCGAGCCAGTGCACAAGAAAAGGTGAAACAGCCTAAAGGGGTGATAGGCTTTCCTAAGCGTGGCACATTGCCTGGCATTCATGCACAGGGAAGGTAGGGGCATTTCCTCAGAGATGCATACCTGCACAGGGAAGGTGGGCAGTCACATAGCAGCAGTGGGCGAGCAACCGAGAGCGAACGCCACAAGGCAGGGATCTCCACTGTTTGCTGTTTGCAAAAGAGAGAAAGCCACTGGATGAGACAAGCAGCAATGCAGTGGAGCAAGAGGCGGGCCAGCTACCCTGGCAACAGCGAGTAGCTTCAGGGCCATTCGGAGCCCAATGGGAGGTGAAATTGGAGGCTCTATGAAATATGATAATCCTGGGCGGGTGAATAACTCTTCCCCATTGGTCAATCTGTGGGCTATAAGAACCAGTATGGCTCAGAGTTTTCTTATAGCCCGCACATTTGACTTTGCTTTTTTTCCCCTCTCGAAGTCATGCACTAACAGTACTTCACCCACCTCAGGTCTAATTTAAAAGTACATAGAATATTTAAGTCCCCCCAAAAAATATCTAATAATTTTTAAAAAATTATATTTTTACATTAACTTTTTTTCTATTGGCCAAAGGTGCGAATAGCTATGTAGACTGCACCCTCGAGCCATACTCTCATTATGGGCACTCGTACCTCATTAACGGCTGCACTCAAGCCTTTAGCTCAGTCTTCTGGGCCCAAAACTCCCAGTACGGCCCTCGGGCTAGATCGATTAAACAATATTAGCGCCCAGAATTCCACCATCTTGAATGGCTGAGTTGCTGCCAAAGTTCGGAAATGGGTGCTACCTCAATCATAAGTTTATTCGACTAAAAATTCAACAAACCATGTAACAAGGTGCAGGAAGAACAATAGGACGATCATACACATTACTACCTTGCTAACTCTTATTAAAACATTCCATCTGATTCACTCTGGTCCAATATTATGATTTCTTTTATCACATTTGCAAATCCTAAAAACATTTTCTACAGGATATGGTGTTCGCATACATTGATTTACCTTTGTTACATCATGGGAAAATAATGTATTCATTGCCTATATTTCATACAAATGGCATGCCATTTCAATTTTGACATGCCCGCACACATTCTCCCATGAGAAAAGAGCATTTACCCACATCTATTTCTCTCGGAGCATTCACTATATTTAAATATTTTACCAGAGTGATTCTGCATGTCAGTGGAATTGTTCATGAAGGGTGCTCTTATTCTTATGTCATTATGAAAATACATTGAAAGGAGAACAGTTGGTCCTTCGGGATAGTTCTAATAATTTACTTTCTTATATATAAAGCACTGCTTTCGCTCGTTAAGTGCTTAGCGATGTGGTAGTCTTGGAAGAATGAACTACATGGGAGATCCTAATTAATAGCTCTCCGAATGTCAGCCTGGCCACTGACATGTGGCAAATGTAGAGCAGTGATAGGTTCTGTAGTGATCTCTATGATAATGCACGATTGGACACTCCATCTTTGTATGTACACGACCTAAAATACTGGACTGTCAAACAGTAAAACATGATACAACTGTATTAGAGGAAGTACAACATGTGGCATAAAGTACTTCCTGCCACAAACCAAAGGGATATTGGAAGTTACTGAGAAATATTTGACCAAATATAAGAACAAGGCCAAAGGCTGCGTTCCTCTGTAAGGTCACAGAACTTCAATGTGACTCACAGAAGTCGTTTGTGTACAGTTGGGTGTGTCTTATTGCTTATAATGCATGGCCATAACAACATACCCTTTAAAACCTGGTCTCTTGATTACTTTAATGCAAGAGATCTTCCAGTTGTTGCTACATATGATCAATGCAGAATCTGTTCAAAGATAACACTGCTATGCAACTTTTAATGTGCTACAAAATAGTTTAATCCTTTCAACAAATGCAATAAAAGGCACTTTGTGGTTTAAAATAATAATAAGATGCAGCTGGGATATTGCTCTACTGTGTTAGGGTCCAGCAGGTACACCAAATAAGCATTCCACAACTAACAGTTCTGTATCAATTAATGCAAAGTGTCACAAAAGGTATTTTAGAAGAGAAGAAAGGAATCAGAAAAGCTACTTGCTGCTTTAATTAAATGCTCCATTAGCAGCTGGAACATCACTCTCTGCTGGCTGAAGCAATAGGCATTGCAGCGTCACAACTCAAAGTTAATGCTATTGCGTTAAGCCGCCATTCTAAGGGCTGGAACAGGGTTTAACGGCCCAGCACCCTGAGGTATCATTCTGAGCCGTTACCCCCGTTCCAGCCTTTGGATCAGGGGTTTAATGCCATTAGCACCCGCCCAAGCACTGGGATGGGGCTAAATAAAGTAGTTTCCTCGTGGCGTCCCGATCACAGAAGGAAAATATTATTCTATGATGGCCACCATGGAAAGAGAAGTCAGGGCTCCGTAAGGAGCCCCTCTTCCCTTTCCATGGCAGCCTGCGGGAACCAAGATGAAGGAGCAACTGAGGCGGGGGTACTTGTCGCTGCCGAAATAAGGTAAGTTTGGGGTGGGAAGGTGAAAAAAAAGGGCACGGAGGGTGGGGCGAATGTGGTGGCGGGGAACCAGTTGTCAGGCGGCAAGGAAAGCAGGCTGAGATCGCCGGTTTCAGTCTGTGTTCCTAAACATCTGATCGGCTGGCTAATTAAGCAATATTAAGGTGTTTTGAGGGCTTCACTGGCCGGAAATGACCCAGGGCCCTAGTGACATACTTAACACTAGGGCCAGGTGCCGTTGACAGGCCGGTGAAGCCTGCAGAACACGTTATTACTGCTATTAGCTTCCCGAGGCACACCCTTGAGGTGGTAATAGCAATTGGGTAAAAAATTAAAAACCTGGCTGCACTGCTTCGTTCGAATCAAGATTGCCATGGAACTGCAAGGCAGGGCTCCGCTTGCAGCCCCCTTAACCATTTCCATGGCTTGAACAGGAAGCCAAGTGGACAGCGCAGCCCGGGCGGAGGAGACCTTTTCAGGTAAGGAGAGTGGGGGGTGAGCTGTTCAGGGGCTGGATTTGGGATCGGGAGGCAGGGGAGAGCAGATACATAGAGCACTCAGAACCCAGGCTTGCATTGGTAGATTCATCCCGGATTTGGAGCAACCTGAATGGCTGCCACACCCGCCAAAGGTGCTAAAATATTAGGATGGCATTTTATTTCTTGTGATAGCTTAATATTGATTCCACCACTACAGTGTAATAGGTGGGATCAAATACCCTCGACTCTACATTGTAAGGATATTACAATAGGTCAAGGAGTTACTGACGAAATAGAGGGATGAGATGGAAGGTTGTGTTCCCTTATAGAGTCACCGAACTCTGACCTGCAATATGATGCCTCTGGGCGACCGTGCGCTTTACAAGTTTATATAACATAACATAACATAATATCCTTACAGTGTACACCAAGGTATCCTTTATCCCGATAATGAATTGACAACACCATTGTCTCGTTGCATACTTGCTCTCTTAATCGCCTTGATGCAAGAAATATTGCAGTTGTTAATATGCTGAAAACTTTCAGAATGTGACGAGTTGGAAAAACACACAAATGTGATGTGTTCTTTTAAGCAGCTTAATAGAAAATCAGTGTAACCGCTGGATTTGTTGTTTGGAATAAGTGTATCATGCAAATGGATTCCTGCTTTCTTGTGGTAAAGCCCAGCAGTACAGCACATACATGGACCACAATAAATGCCTTCATATGTATCAACAGATGGCTGTAACTTGACAACAAATGAATTATAAAATGGTGAATCTGAAAACCCTCGAAAACAAAATATGCTCAGTGGGACTCCCACTGAGCTTTGGAGACGCCCTTAGTGTAGTCAATACAACTGCAGGATTCGAAGTGCAATGTTTTCAATTCTCAACATTTTTTGTGAGTTCCGCCGGTGAAGGCTGTAGAAAATTCCAATATGACTTGATTTTTTGTGCTGGAACATCCTGTCATGGCATTTTTACATGTCAAGTTGCAGCTGGTAATCTGCTACCTTCCAAAGCGTGCACCGGCTCTGGCAGGAGTCGCTACTTTGTAACAGCTCAACTGCAAGCAGACTAGGGATGTCATGCTTATTGCATATGTAAACCTGTTATATGAACATTATGTGCAGGTTTCTGCACAGATAATGCAGGCGGTTATCTATTAAAAGGACATGATTTACAGGATTTTTTATTGATATAGCAGGCTTCCATTTGTTATAAAAATAATACTTTCTCATGTTATAAACTTATAAACATATTCTCCCACATTAACAAAATCATGGAAAACCTGCCACAAAAAAAAATAAAAAACAATTCTTCCAGTATCTCAGGGCTCGAAATTGAGATTGGATAAGCAGGAGCTAAAAGCAGCTCCTGGTCATCCATCATTGACCAGTGACCAGGAGCTACCTCTGGGAAACAAGGAGCAAGTACTTAGCGTTCCCAAGTGTAACTTCCTCATACGATGCAAACTTAGCATTTTGTCCATTATTTAAGACCCATTGGGCCTCATTAGGACCCAGGCGGTAAGGGGTTTACGCCGGCGTAAACCATGGCGCCCCTTACCGCCTGAGTACGAGTTCCCTTAGCGCCATGGTGATTTTAACGCCTGCTTTTAGCAGGCGTTAAAATCCATGGCGCTAAGGGACCTTGTTGTTAATTACGCCACCGTAATTTACGGTGGCGTAATTAACGCCTTCCCCACTCCCATTATGCCCTATGGGGCCAGAAATGGGAATGGGGAAGGGTAAATGGGGTTGGGGACTTACCGCCCCGCCAACCTCGGAATGGGGCGGTAAGTCCGCCAACCCCCATGGCGGAGTTGGCAGCTTAGCGCCATGGACCATGGTGCTAATAGCGCCATGGTCCTCCGCCAAGGTCCTAATGAGGGCCATTGTGTTTTATGGTGTATGGATGTGCCCTAATGTTTATTTTTAGATTGTCCCAAATGCACACAGTTAAATTCACATAGGTATGTTTGTTCATCCATCCGTGTGCCTGGGGAGCCAAAAGTAGCTCCTGGTAGCTGTTGCTGTCAAGTTAACCAGGCTCGTCTAGGCTACAAGCAGGAGCTAAATAGCTCCCAGCTCCCCTCAATTTTGAACCCTGATCTGATTTGTGGAAGGTATTACCGGTTGACACATTGTTTTCACAATCATAAGTTGTTAGCTATAGATGATGTAAGATATTTCTACCTTTTCATCTTAATCAGGGCAATAGTGGGGGACAATCGACACCAGCCGAGCCTCTTTCTTCCATCAAAGACTTTCACTCTTGATCTCATATTACCCTTGCAACCTTTTACAGTGTTGCTATAGTGGTCTTAATCAACTGAAACCCTACGAATACTGCGACTTAAAAATGTCGCCTATATCGAATACGGCGCCTTTGCGCTGAACTAATATCCCGACCCCCATTACTCTCATTAATGGAAGCGGGTGTAGCAGGGGTGTCCCCCGATCCCGTTAGTCAGAGTATTGGGGCTTGGGGTTGCAGAGGAGTCCCCCACATACATTACATGGTAGCAGGGGACAAGAAAGATAAAAGTTAAAAAAATAAAAAAGAAAAAAGGACCTTGCAGCACCAGTTCAGACTGACGCTGCAGGGATACAGTTGAGACGGCGGCACACTTCTGTGTGTGTCGCCGAAAAGGTAAGTGGGTAGGGGGGAGTTATGTTGGGGGATGCAGGACACAGTGATGTATGTGATCATTGCAACGCCATAATGGAAGTCATCTTTTTGGAAGGCAACATTATGGGCAGCGCAGTGATCACACAGATCCAAGCAATTCAAATTAATGAATGTTTTGCCAACACAAGAATGACAATAGTTTGGCATTAGCTAGTTAGGAATGGCGAAATGTTAAACTTTTATGATTGGTTGACATACTTAACTGTCTAATTTATACTGCGTATATTATTTTGAGGGTCAAATTGAGATGGTAGATTGAAAGAAGTTGCTGGAAGTTAAAGCAAAATGTCACAAATTGCACGAATGCCGAGACTAAATCCCTAGCAATCGCGTGACTTAAATGTGAAAAATCCCAATTCAGTCACAAGTACTTTTTATGATGACCAAAAAACGTTCTAAAAAATTATTACTTTTTTTTAATGGGAACACATGCAAACATGAATTATTAATAGTGCAGACCAAAGTATTTTGCTGCTAATTTTGCATTTTAACAGAGCTTTCAAAAATGAGGAGATCACAAAATTTGAGCTTGTCTCTAATAACAGTACGCAAAAAGGTACTAACACAGTATTTACTAAACAATCGATGTGATTGAAAAATTCAGAGCAGTTACAAAATAAATAAACTTACTCTGCAATTGAAACAAGAATAGGCACACGGAGGTCATAACATGGAGTCTAAAGTAAGAAATAGCAAAAAAGTAGATGAATATGTGTCATTTAGAGAGACATTTTGAAACGCTTTGAAGGAGCTTAGAGTTGTAGTTCAGCAAATAGGGAAATTGAGTAAAGTCGTAGCGAGCTGGCAATCTACCAACCCAGAGTGAATGAAGTTCCTGATTGGATAGACAAAAAAAAACTCTCTGTCGGAGTCTGCCTCAGGATTGTTAATCATGATACAAAAAGTCTGCATCACTCAGAAAAAATTAGAGAAAAAAAACACCTCGCAATATAAATAATTTAAGTTTTTTCAGAAAGAAGATAACATCACTTGGTACAACATATGTGATGTTGACAAACAACCAGACAACACATCTCTAGAAACAATATCTAATAATGAACATGACAAAAATATTAATCAGTGAGTTCCATGTCCAAAACATAAATGGAAACGTGGCCCTACACGTTTCAATCCCCTTTCTCATGAGGGATGTTCATCAGGTCCAAAGCGTCTTGACATTGATCTCAAGTAATCTGAAGCAGAAATTGATAATTTGTGGTGTGTGTCAAGACTATTAAGCCTGTCAACACATCTAAGTGCTAATGTGTCAGTTGCATTCCAAACAATATTATGTCATCAATATATCTACGCAACTCAGTCAAATTGCATGACAAATTATTCTCGATGCAATAGATATATTTCTCTTAAAAAACATCCAAATACAGGTGAGCTATATTTGTGGCACCAATATCCATCTTCTCAGTTTGATGGTAAAGTTTGCCATTACATTTGAAAAATAAAATCCATTTGGGGACATCTGGGTAAACCATAGAATGAAAGCTTACAGCCTTTCCGTTTCAGTACCAAAGTAGCAGTCCAAATGGTTTTGTAAAATGTCAAGTTCTGAAATGTGTGGACTCCAATTGTACAAGGAGTTAATGTCTAATGTCGGCAATACATCACTCCATGGGTAGGTTCTCAATAATGATGATGATGTGTGTGGTATCTTAACTATAGCGTTTCACTTGCGGTATATGACTCTGGCATGCAGTGTATGATGAAAATCATAACACTACCTGGCCATTGGATGGCATAGGTTTGGCACATGATAGAAGGACCAGGAACTGCTATTTAATACTTGTACCAAAGCAAAAAACAGTCGACATTGCCAAGACTACATTTTACAGGACTTTAGTGCAAGGACCAGATATAAATCAAGTTGCTGAAGGCACACTTGGTTAAAACATTTATATTACACCACTAGCACATGAACAGCTGTAATTAAGCCATTCACTCTCAGCCAACTGCGTAGAAATAACACTGGCAGGCCAAACCTTGATGTTCCTGCTTCAAAGAGATCCCAGGAAGATCTGTGGTGGCCGGGAACCGGAGGTGGTGAATGGGAATGACAATATAAAGTAATATGGCCATGGGCAGTGAATGGGTGGGTAAATAACCAATCAACACTCACCAGCTGTGAGTCCCTCCTGATGATGTCATTTCTGTCCTGGCTGCTGTCCAATGGTGTCGTTTCGACTTATATGTGGCCCTTAAGGACCACTTCAAATTTAAAACTAAAAAGGAAACAGAAGCAGTCATGCCAAGCATGAGAATCTCTATTGGAGGCTTTGAAATGCAGGCAGTGCGCTCTCCATACAGCTGCCCGCTTTGTGCCTTCCTCTGCACCCTCATTTGATGGTATCCGATAATATTACCCCCACAGAGGTGCTGCTGGCAGTGCGCTCTCCATACAGCTGCCCGCTTTGTGCCTTCCTCTGCACCCTCATTTGATGGTATCCGATAATATTACCCCCACAGAGGTGCTGCAGGCAGTGCGCTCTCCATGCAGCTGCCAGCTTTGTGCCTTTCTCTGCACCCTCATTTGATGGTATCCGATAATATTACCCCCACAGAGGTGCTGCAGGCAGTGCGCTCTCCATACAGCTGCCCGCTTTGTGCCTTCCTCTGCACCCTCATTTGATGGTATCCGATAATATTACCCCCACAGAGGTGCTGCAGGCAGTGCGCTCTCCATGCAGCTGCCCGCTTTGTGCCTTCCTCTGCACCCTCATTTGATGGTATCCGATAATATTACCCCCACAGAGGTGCTGCAGGCAGTGCGCTCTCCATGCAGCTGCCAACTTTGTGCCTTTCTCTGCACCCTCATTTGATGGTATCCGATAATATTACCCCCACAGAGGTGCTGCAGGCAGTGCGCTCTCCATACAGCTGCCCGCTTTGTGCCTTTCTCTGCACCCTCATTTGATGGTATCCGATAATATTACCCCCACAGAGGTGCTGCAGGCAGTGCGCTCTCCATGCAGCTGCCCACTTTGTGCCTTTCTCTGCACCCTCATTTGATGGTACTCGATAATATTACCCCCACAGAGGTGCTGCAGGCAGTGCGCTCTCCATACAGCTGCCCGCTTTGTGCCTTTCTCTGCACCCTCATTTGATGGTATCCGATAATATTACCCCCACAGAGGTGCTGCAGGCAGTGCGCTCTCCATGCAGCTGCCAACTTTGTGCCTTTCTCTGCACCCTCATTTGATGGTATCCGATAATATTACCCCCACAGAAGTGCTGCAGGCAATGCGCTCTCCATACAGCTGCCCGCTTTGTGCCTTTCTCTGCACCCTCATTTGATGGTACCCGATAATATTACCCCCACAGAGGTGCTGCAGGCAGTGCGCTCTCCATGCAGCTGCCCACTTTGTGCCTTTCTCTGCACCCTCATTTGATGGTATCCGATAATATTACCCCCACAGAGGTGCTGCAGGCAGTGCGCTCTCCACGCAGCTGCCCGCGTTGTGCCTTTCTCTGCACCCTCATTTGATGGTATCCGATAATATTACCCCCACAGAGGTGCTGCAGGCAGTGCGCTCTCCACGCAGCTGCCCGCTTTGTGCCTTTCTCTGCACCCTCATTTGATGGTATTCGATAATATTACCCCCACAGAGGTGCTGCAGGCAGTGCGCTCTCCACGCAGCTACCCGCTTTGTGCCTTTCTCTGCACCCTCATTTGATGGTACTCGATAATATTACCCCCACAGAGGTGCTGCAGGCAGTGCGCTCTCCATACAGCTGCCCGCTTTGTGCCTTTCTCTGCACCCTCATTTGATGGTATCCGATAATATTACCCCCACAGAGGTGCTGCAGGCAGTGCGCTCTCCATGCAGCTGCCCGCTTTGTGCCTTTCTCTGCACCCTCATTTGATGGTATTCGATAATATTACCCCCACACAGGTGCTGCAGGTAATGCGCTCTCCACGCAGCTGCCCGCGTTGTGCCTTTCTCTGCACCCTCATTTGATGGTATCCGATAATATTACCCCCACAGAGGTGCTGCAGGCAGTGCGCTCTCCACGCAGCTGCCCACTTTGTGCCTTTCTCTGCACCCTCATTTGATGGTATCCAATAATATTACCCCCACAGAAGTGCTTGCCATAGATATAGCCGCTGGGAAAAGGCTGTGGCGACATTACGTATGGTGACCATTTTTAAGGGGAGCGGGGCTGTCCCCCGCTCCCTTTGGGGAAACAAATAAAAATGTAAAAGCAGGGGTTGCGGAGGTGTCCCCGCAGGTTCACAGTGATAATGTCGCCGCAAACCATTGCCTTGTTGCAGTGACTTTTTGCCACACAGCCTTTTTGGAGGGACGTTGAGACATGGAACCCATTTGTCGCCATATACCACGCACATGGGAAAGAATTCCACATCTGATGCTGAGGGTGGGCCGCTTCACAGGGGACCCCCCTGCTTCACGCTTTTATTCCCTCCATATTAATGGATAAAATATGTCCACGAATGTATCGCGAATACGTTCTAGCAAGCCCTAAAAAAACACGGAAGGCCTGTGCTAGCGACCAGTGTGCCATTTGCACAATGTGCAGCAAGCTGTTGTTCTCCTATTAACCCCTTAAATGCCTAGGACGAGCATACTCATAATATCATAATAGCCTGGCACTTTTTTTTTTGCATAAGGAATTGTCCAGGTGTGTATCTGTAAAACCTTCCTGGGGGTGTGATTTTAATAAAGGCCTTGACAATTGGGGAAATCTGTGTGTTTTAGCCTTTTTCCCAGCAGTCAATGAAATCAGCATAATGTGCGGGCATTTAATTGTGAAGTTCGGTGCTAATACTACATTTGCGGGTGTTAAAAAATAGACATGCCATTTCTGCTGCTTTCTTCCTGCGCCTTTTAGATGCAGTATCATTTGCGGAATAGTGCAAGGCAATAGATTGGTAGTTAACCCATGAATGACCCTGTGTTATCTGCCCACTTGCAGCTCGGGGGATATTCCATATGCCTTGACTAGCGCTTGCTTAGTGCCCCGCACATGCATTTTTACAGAATTTCTTGGGCTGCCACATTGATGGATGGCGGCACCGTGGAACCTGCTCAGCCAGAGCAAGTGGAGAGACTTCCCCATTCATCACTCACCCTCCTGTCAAATCCCTGCTCATGACTGCAGAGCAAATCCAGACCTGTCTGGGACATGATGTCACCAGAAAGCCAATCAGTGCTTCTGATATTGGGACGTCTGGGCTTACGCGGGGCTGCTTCAGCTTGACCCACATGCTATCGTGCATTTTAGTGTTTGCTCCTTGTGCTTGGGTGATTGCCTGCAGCATTCTAGCAATACACCGGCTATTTATTGATTTAATTGTCAGTGCTTTGTAAAGGTCCGGGTTGCAATGGTACTGCTTCGAAGCGCAGGGAGGGGTGGAGAACAACATTTTATCACAGTGCTGGCACACAAGGAAGGATGTGAGAAGAAAGGTACCAACACTGCCGTATGTACAAAGGCAGACATAAGGAAGAGAGCAAATGCATCACACAATATTAAAGCATTATTAAACTATTATTAACATTATTAAACTATTCTTCTGCAAAATGACCATTGTTTGACACCAGCACGCAAATCCTTTCACAAAGTCATTGAGCCCAATTCATGGAAAATTGCGCATTCTGACCACAAAGGCTGTGTGCCGAGAACGACACTGCGCAAGCCTATGCGCAGAATTAAAAACGCGCGCCCCGTGTATCCATGGAATGTTCTGCCGCAAGTAACCGTATATGCAAGTCGTGGCCGGAACGCACCCGACAAGCACCCACGCAAAGCAAAAAAAGCCAGAAAAGCTACCTTTGCGTGCTGCGCTGGGCGCGATGACATGCTCCCTTCAAACAGTGCATGGGGTCCCCCTCAAGCAGGCCTCTATCTCGGGGACCCTGTGCAGGGTCCCCTGTAACTGGTACCTGCACCTTGACAACATGTATACGATTAATCGCAACTCAAGTGAAACTCGAAAAATCTGTGTGCAAACCCCTGTAAACCGTTCTTGCACCACATTACACTGCGTACGTGCACCCCTAAGTACGATCGAACTCCGGCTGCATGCACACACCCCTACATTTCGACATGCAAACCCACCTCTGTGCTGCAATTCCTATGTGAAAGTGTCTTTTTGCCTGCCTTCGGGTGGCTCAGAGATCGAGGGATATGCGTGGGCATTTAGCAGGCAAGAGTTTGCGCGATCACATCCATGAATACGCTTTGCAATGTGCATTTGCGGGCATGCTATGGAATGCCTGCGGTCCGTCCCTCGTAACGCCCACTTTTTCCCTTGTTCTTCCTCATTTTCTGAGTTCCGCTCCCTACTCTGCTTTTTGCGCAGGCCTCGCCATGTCTCGCGCAAGATGCTCATCCACTCAAAGAGACGTGCTGGGCCTGTGCGGAATCCTTGCAGTCCCGGAAAGGTTCTGCGCATTCGGGTCCATGCATCGCCAAACAGGGATTTGCGGGCAGATTCACCCACAATCCCCTATTTCCGCAAATCCCATACAGATAATTCCATGAATCGGGCCCAGAGAGGGTCTAATTTAGGGGCCTAGTGACCAAAGTTCATGAAAGGTCATGGTGGGGATCAGAGGCTTAGGAGCCCCAGCCTCCTTTCCTCCTTCTTTGGGGAGTATCTGCATGGTGCTCAGTTGTCACCCCTCTTACCTCTTGGTTCCCCCTTCCAGGAGTTGGAGAGCAAGTACTTTGACGAAAACGAGTAGGACTAGGAGTAATGAAGATTACGTTAAGTAATCGTTCTATAGTTATTTATTTTTTATTTGGGTTTTTAAGGCGCTCATAAAGCCCGGGGCCACAGAGGCGCTGTTACAGGAATATGTCTTAGTTGCGTATTTATAACGCGCTTAGTACCCAGAGGTTTCTAAGCGCTGACCTGGGGATCGATCCTGTGTTGCTTTGTGTCGCCTTGTTTCCAAGGCAAGCACATTGCCGTTGAGCTATCCTCCCGGGACAATGACTGCACCACGCAATTTCTGAAATTGACAGTGTAGCACTTCCCGTCGTGGCGCAATGTGGGCCCGCGGTGCTGTCTCAGGCTGCGCTGGGGGCATGTTTCAGGGTTGCGCGACACTACATTTCTACCTTGGCGCCGTTGTATTTTGCGCACACTATATTCTTTGAATCAGCTTGCCGGAACAATAGTTTTGCGCAGCACAATCTTAGCGGTGACACTGAGACTTCATGCAATTTTTTATAAATTAGTCTCACACTCTTTTGGAAGATGTAACTCAATGAAGCACATGCCACATGCCACTAATTACAGAGAACAATGAAATGGCTGCAAGTGCCAAGTCTGAAGGCAAATCAAGAAAACACCTGAATTCCCCAGGTGGCACAATTCATAAAAGGTTATGTGCCGGCACATTCCATAGCCGCACTGCCCACAGTGTTTGTGTCTCAGAAGGCTTTAAAAGTCATTAAACCTGGACCGTGACCGTGTATTGATAAGTTACTCTTCTCATTCTTTAGGGGAAGGTTTGAAGTGTGTTTCTGCCATGAGGCGTCCTAAGGCCATGCAGCTTTCATTCATGATAATGAAACAGGCAGGCAGCACAGGCAATGCCCGTACCCTGGCCCTGGGCATAAGGGGCTGTTTTGGATCCGCTTGCACTGTGATTGGGCGTCAGAGAGGGTCCTCGCCTGAACTGATGCGTGCAAAGGAGAACGAAGAAAAGAGGTGTAGGCACCAAACCCCCGAAAATCCCTGTGCATATTGCAGGTCTACTATGTTATATGTTAGTTAAGTTCTATTGCTACCATTTAGCCCTCAGTGAGGGGAAAATGAGGGGAACGTGATAAGAGGAAATAAGCAATGGCAATGCCAACAGTTTGGGCTTTTGTGTAGGCATGGGAAAGGCACTTCCCCGACAAAGCCGTAGTGGTATTAACTGGCCGTCAATGGTAGAAGGTGCAAAAAGGAACGAGCACCTGGGCCTCAAATAGCAGTGCCTGGCACATTCCTAATACTTATACACAAGCCAAAACAGTTGGCTTTGCCAGTGCTTGTTTTTAACAGGACTTCAGCGAAGGACACTCATAGTGCTCATAAATCGAGTGACTGAAGGCAGTCCTAGTTAAGACATTTTTGTTTACACCAGTAGTAGCTTTACAACTCCAATTAAGCCATTAACTCTCAGAAGACTGCTTTGAATACAATTACAAAGGACTGTGGGAGCCCCTCTACTGAGAACAAACATGCGTCCAATACCCTGTTCTATGGAATATCTTCCAACCACGTTTTAGCTCACTGCACCCTTCACAGAGAAGAAATATCCATTTACACATCCATCTGGTCCCACCCACAAGGACAGTCCAGTACCGAAATGCTAGGAAATTCTCCTTTGAACAAAGTACCATCAGCAACCACAGACATGTGTTTCGGCCTTGTAGGACCTCCTCGGCGAGATGAAGCTGATCCTCTCTAAGGCACAGTGAGGAAGGGGTCCACGTCTGGATTAACTTGAGTTACTTAGTATGCACCCTAGGTTTTTCAAAATTCCAAAGGTGTGTGTTAGCCCCTCTACTTAGCGGAAGAAATTCCATAGAACACAGTATTTGACCCATCCTCCTCCCCCCTGGCCTCAACCACTTAACTCTTCTTACTTGGTAACCTCAACATCTATCTTGATTCTCCCTGTTTCTCATCTGTGCCCTTTTGCGACCTCTGCGACTCACTCTCCCTCTCTATCCTCCCCTCCAGTCCGAGTCACTCTGCTGGTCACACACTTGATGTCTTGATCTCCTCTGGCCTCCCCCTCACTACTCACCTCACCACTCCTCTCTCCTGGAGTGATCACTGCCTCCTCTCCTCTCATCTTTCCATCTCATCCCATCAAGCCAAGCCTACCCCAAAATGGCCACCCACCTTCTCGGACATCCGTCCATGAAGCGTGTGTCAGTCGAGGCTTTCGCTGCCACCTTCTCCCCCACTCCTCCACCCCTGGCAGACTCACACTCGGACACAGCCCTGTCCCTTCTCTACTCCTCTATTTCTGCTACTCTTGATGCTCTTGCCTCTGTCACGAGGATCTGCTTGAATTCCAAAGCCAAGTGCAATTATTGGTTTGACTCTGACCTAGCTACACTTAAACATAAGTGTAGCGTGGCTGAGAGGAAATGGAGGGCTTCTTGCACATCACCTGACAAACTGGCCTGCTGCCTGCTCCAAAGGCAACATCGACTCTCTGTCTGCACCAAGAAGAGAGTCCACATTCAAGCATGTGTCTCTGCGGCATCTAACAACTCGGCGGAACTCTTTAAAATCTGTAAGGAGCTGGTCAACCCTGATGCAGTCTCCACCCCTCCTCTCACTTCCCAGGTTCTTTGCAATGCTCTTGCCTCTCACTTTATCTCTAAAACCCAGGATATCCTGTCCACCCTCTCCTCTTCTCCCCCTTCGCTCCCCTCAACCACTCTGCTGATGACCCTCTTTCAGCTACACCCCCATCCCTCTTTCTCCTCCTTCCCTCTTCTCTCCCCTGATGAGGTCGCTAGACAAGACCTATCTATGATAGCCTCATCAAAACAGGTCCATCCTTCTTCCTATTAAACCATTAAGGACCACATGGATACCCTTGCACCAGCCCTTACTGATTTCTGTCACCTCGCCTTTGCCTCTGGATCCTTCCCCTCCCCTCTGAAGCACTCCCTTGTGCATCCTCTCCTCAAGAAACCCACAGCTGATCCTTCTTGTCCAGTTAACTATCGCCCAATTTCATTTTACTCCCTTTTTGGGTAAGGTCCTGGAAAAGTTGCCCATCTCTCAGCTTAACCTTCACTCCGATTCTGTTGGCTTTCTCCAAGACCACCAATCTGGCTTCCGAGCGGCCAGAAGCATGGAAACTGTTCTACTGAACATCCGTGAAGACCTGCTCTCTAATCTTGACTCTAACATTCCCTCTGTCCTCATCCTATTTGATCTCTCCTCTGCTTTTGACACGGTCAACCATACCACCCTGCTCAATCGTCTCTGTAACAACCTTGGTATCACTGATCAGGCTGACCTCTTTCCTCTCTGATTGACCCTCCCAGTTGCAACTTGGTTCCTTCGTATCTTCTATCTCCCTCTCTACCTGTGGTGTTCTCCAGGGTTCTAACCTCTCGCCCTGGCTTTTCAACCAATACCTGGCAACTCTCGCCTATTACATTTCCATCTTCTGCTCAAATTTCCAGTGCTATGCTGATGACACCCAACTCATTTTCAGGCTCCCTTCAGCCACCTCCTCTCCTTCCCTCATCTCTGATTGCCTAATTGCCATTTAAAATTGGTGTGCAGCCAACAACCTTTGTCTAAATGCCAGCAAGACTGAGATCCTCCTCATTGGCACGCCTTCCCCATCCTTTCCCCTCACACTCTGGCTGGCTTCCCTTTGCCCTCTTCCTACTCCTACCTGCGAGGCTAAGAACCTCAGGGTCATCTTTGATTCCACACTTTCCTTCTCTGCACACATCCCTGACGTCTCTAAAAAGGCAAACTTCTTACTACATCTCCTTAGAGGTTCTCTGCCTTTCCTCTCCTTACCTCAGAAGCTCATTGTCTCCCAAGCTCTGGTTCTCTCTAGGTTGGACTACTGTAGCAGCCTATTACTAAATCTACCTGCCTCCACTCTCCGCCCGTTACAACTAATCCAGAACAGAACTGCAATAATTGCCCTTGGCCTCAAGCCCTGGGATCGTATTTCTCAAGCTCTGAAATCTCTCCACTGGCTCCCAGTGGATGCAAGGATTAAATTCAAAACTCTCTGTATTGTCCACAAGGCTTTCTGAGGCCTGGGTCTAAAATACCTTCAACTATCCCGCCATAAATCCCTCCCCTCTCAAGCCCTTCACTCCTCTACCTTTAACTCCCTCAGGGGGGTCAGTGTTTTTTAAAGAACGAGCTGGGGGTAAATCTCTGTCTTCGGCTGGGTCCTCCCTTTGAAACAGTCTCTCCCTGCCATCTTGAAACTTGAGGAGAACATCTCCAGTTCCGGAAGCAGCTCAAGACCTTCCTCTTTGCTTCTGCATTTGTCCCTCTTCTCCCCTGCTGATCTGCTTGATCTCTCAGCAACGTGCACCTGGCCACCCTCTGGCCTTCGGGCTCAGGTACCTGCTCACCCTACTGCCCACCTGCACTGCCTCCGGGCCACCCCTTGCACTGGGATCTGTATCTGTACCCATACAGTCCCCTACCCACTTTTCTTCTGCACTTATCAGATACACCCTGACTATCCTTGCACTTTACCACTTGCTGGCTGTGCTACCACACCACTGTTATCGCCTTTATTTATTTATTTATTGTACTTATTATTATTTATTCTGTTCTCTCCTCTGTTCCGCACTTTCCACTTCTCCCCCTTCCATGCACTTTCCCCTTTTCCCTTTGCCATGCACTTTCACGCTCTTAATGTTACTGGGCCTAGTAGGATCGTTGTTTTTGTTCTCCCCTGTTCCCCTCCCTCCGCCTGGTCGTGCTCTGAAACACTTGTGTAAGAGTGTGATATAAATAAAATATCATATCATATCATTCCTTTGTAATGGTGCTTTTTTATTTTTATTTTTTATTTTATTGCATCAATTAGTTTCCAAAAAATCTTAAATGCACATATAAAAAAGAATGAATCAGTAATAAAAAGGAAAAAGGAAAAAAAAAACAAGAAATTAGTCAACTCTAGAGGGCAGAAAAACTAAAAATAAAAACCACCAATTTTCAAACAGAGCAGTATTTGAGAACGAAGGGTGCTTTTAATAAACGCCAGCAGGCACTTTGAGTTCAATGTTTGATGGTAAGACTTGATTAAGCAGGCTCAGTGACTTCACATGAGGAGGTGTTTTGGGCGGGGAGGAGGAAGTACTGCACGGGAATGGCGATAGGTATTAGCATGGCCATGGGCAGTCAACAGGTGGGCAAATAACCAAACAACACCTAGAAGCCTTGTGTCCCTCCTCACATGCCATTTCTCCCTATCTGTACTCTTTTGCACTAGTTTCAGTTTATAGGTGGTGCTTAAGCGATACCTAATAGCCCAAACTACAAACAGGAAGGGGGAAAGGAAGGGAGATTGACTAGGACAGAAGTGAACATGGTGATGTGCCAGGTTAGCTGCTGATATAGCACATGTGAGATTCTTTGGTTGCTTTCACTCAACATCATTTCAAACAATGCCGGGTTCAATAAGAAGGAATAATTCAGCATTGCCTTACATTTCACTGTGTTGGTTTTTATGAATTGTCTGATATTCTTGAGCCATACAGCTCATCTGCATGAAACCGCTTTGAATGCAGACAGGCATTGTCCTCTTTACACAGGCTGTAAAGAGACATAGGGAGGGTTCTTGCCAGATGGCACACGCATAGGGACAGATCGGCAGGAACGCGCTGGTATTGGTTCCTGGCACAGTTTCGCATTTTCTTTGTGAAGTTGTCACAGCGGCCGGCCGCATACTGTCTGATGATATCTTACAGATGCCTTCTCACGCCCGGCGGTTCAAATGTCATGCCCTTGCCTAAAAGCACCGCACGTAACTCCTTAAGTGCCAAGCACAAGTATGCTTGTCCTTTTTGCATAGACTTGCATAATAGCCTGCCACTTTTAAAGGCACACTCTGCCCCTCCCTCTGAGCCTGCACTGCTATGAAACTGATGCATTCTTTCACTTGCCCTAAACTCCCCTCCCTATAATGGTTTGCGTCACAACGTACTATAAAGTATTTAAAGTTGTAAAAGGTTTGAGTAACTTTTTTTAATGTAACCTAGGTGCAGCATTTCTTCTTGAGATGTTAACCAAATAAATGAATGCAATTGCCACTATAGAAAGAATATCCTTTCCTATATGAATACTTCTCCTAAATGTGTTTCCTGAGTGGAGAAAAGTTAGGTAAATAAATAAGCATCATTTCTGTGTGGCTTATTGACTTTCACTTTTCTCAGATGGAAATATTAATTATTTAAAAACAAGATTACCCTTTTCTGCTTCTGCAAAGAGCTAAACGTATGTCTGCTTGTTGCAGTCTCTGGCAATTGGTCCCAGATAAATAATCGAGATGGCAGTGTTGGATGTTTAATTGAATTTCATCTATTCGGGGCAATTATTTAACAACATACCTCAACACAAAAATTACACAATCACCTAGTTTGGATTTTTGAATGGGTGTTAATAACAACCTAAGTTATTTTGTGCCAAAATAAAAGAATACCAGTGCACAGTCAGGGACAGGAAATGCACTGTTTTGTAAAAAAAAGGAAAAAAAATGTTTGATTTCAGATTGGAAAAATGTATGCACTATAGATTATTATGCCCGACTATACAAATTTAGATCTTATATTTCATTTTTCACAGAAACATGCCTTGAAGAGAGACGCAAACAATGCAATTCTGTCTGCCTTTTTAAACCTTACTACCACACTACCTTGAACGGACTTGCAACATTTGCTGGGAATGAAATCGCTATTAAACAGCCCTCCATGTTATTCATTATTTGAAATTAAAATTTGAATGTTATGAATCTTTTTTGGTCCTATATACTTTACTTTGGTTTTTATAACGTGCACACATCACCCAGGGGCCTCAGGTCGCACAAAAAAAGATGACAAGCGTAACAGGAAATGCAGAAACCCGAGCAGGTCTAATCTACCCCTCTGTAAAAAAAAAAAAGAGAGTCTTGATAATTTTTTTTAAAAATGAGCCAGACAGGGAGGAGATCTGACTGAGATGGGAAGCTCATTCCAGGTATGAGCAGACAGATAGGCAAAGCTGATGCCGCCATATTTCTTTAGTTGGTACAGATAGGAGCTGGAGCTCTTTGGAACGGAGGACCCTCCTGGTGGGGGTGGGCCGCAGACGATCTGCTAGATAGCCCGGGTCCAATCCATTCAGACATCGAAGAGTAACAGTTCAGATTTTGGATTAGATTCATGGTGAAACAGGGAGTCCCTGCAGATTGCACCTTGCCTCGTTCGCACGTTGAGGCTTCTTAAGCCCATGAAGAGGACTAACTGCTCTGTTTTGAATAACCTGGAGCTTGATGATGTTACGGGCAGAGGTTCAAAACTTGCGTGGAGACTGGAGGGGATTTATTATATATGGACCCTGCCAAACAGTCCCTCCTTATCAAAGACTTTTGGTACAGCTAAGGTGTTTGGGTGGTCCTTTGTCATTTCAAGTTCACACTTATTGACTAATAGGTAGCAGTCTTAATATTCAATGAGTATCACTGTACATTTAATACTTTTTTATTGCTCAATTGTTTTCTCTCAAATAGAAGAAAAATAAATAGATGTTTTTATTTTTAATAAAAGTTGAAAATAACATTGTAAAAGCACTGCAAAACCAACAATCAATTTAATCTTGTAAACACAATGTACCAAAATGTACATGTATTTCTAAAGATAAATAAAATACATATATTTTTTCTACAAAAAATTGTGTCGTAAAAAGAAAAGGTTGGCTATGAGATGCTTCCATCTCAATCAATGATACTCATTGAATGTTAAGACTGCTATCTATTAGTCAATAAGTGCAACCTTGAAACAACAAAGGACCACCCAAAACACCTTAGGTGTACCAAAAGTTACAGACAGGTGCCATCCAGTAGGCTGTTACAGTAGACCAGCTTGGAGGAGAGACAAGTATGGTCTTATTGGCCAATGCAGATAGGTAATATAGGCACACGATGAGCGCAAATGCGATATGTGCCTATTGAAGGTCATCTGGGCATCAAAATACATGACCAAGGTCTTCACGTGTGAGGACACTTTGATGGAGCACCTTGCAATGAAAAAAGGTCAAGTTCCTTGAGCTGCAGGCCGGAGCCTTTGATCAGCAGCTCCACTGTCTTATCATTTAAAGCAAGGGAGTTCAGGGCGATCCAAGATTGAATGAAGCCATAGATGTTATCAATAGCCACATTGTCCATAGCGTTATTGCCGATCAGCTTCAAAAGGACCTGCGTATCTTCTGTGTGGTTGGTAAAGTATACCCACATGCTATCTAGTAGATCAACATAGGCCTATAGATGTTAACCAGCATTGGGACGTGATCCTTGGGGGACACCATAGGTGAGCTGGGTCGGGGATGCCTGGAAATCTCCCAATGCCATCCTAGCACTCCAGGGACCCAAAAAATACATTATCCAATTAGTAGTGGACATCAAACATCTTCCAACATCTGACAGTCTCTTGGTGAGCAGAGCAAGGTAAACAAAGTCAAAAGCTGCCGATAGACCAAGAAGCATCACTAAAGTGATACGACCTTGATCAATGATGTTGACGATGTTTGTTTTAAGGTCCAGAAGGACTGTTTCGTTACCATGTTTCGTTACCATATCTAGGTCAAAAGCCTGATCAAAAGTCCCTAACAGCTTGTTTCACAAAACTCCAGGAGTTTGTCACTTTATCCAGAATCTTTGACATAAAGGGAAGGTCATAAGGCGATAGTTTCCTGGTAGAGAAGGGTCAAGAGTGTCCTTTTGTAAGAGCAGTGTTATCCAGGCCTCTTTCAATGCAGCAGGGATGGACGCTTCGGCAAAAGATGCATTGGTGATCCCTGTAATCCACTGAATAAGGGCCTCAGACTCCTTAATGATGCCTGCTGGGCAAGCGCCCCCAAGGCAAGAGCTGGCTTTCATACCCCTCAAAATGGAAAGAGTGTCAGCTTCTGTCACTTGATGAAAAGTGAAAAGGGGACAATCCTCCACAAGGGGGCCATCCATAGGTGGTGCCTGCGGGGCAGCTGAACGTAAAGCAGGCCAGTTCAAATTCTTTAGTGGCAATTTATTGTTTTGTTGATGTGCAGAGATTTTCCTAGAAAATTCCTCATGAATAGCATGGCACCAGGACCTGCTTTTTTCGATTTCCGGTCTATGGTTCTTCCCTTCGCGTTCACTAAAAATGTTGAAAATCTCACACGAACCCGACTTGGCCTCAGTAATTCTCGAGTTATAAATAAGGCGCTTGGCAGCAAGGCTAGCTTACTTGTAAGCGGCAACTGCCTTTTTATGGTTCAGCAGAGTTTTTGGCCATGCAATCTTTCCCTATGCACGCTCATGAGCCCTTTTTTACTTCTATAGGAAATCATGTCAGTGTTGAACCAAGTGTGTTTCTTAGTATCTCTCTTTAGGCGTTTTGTTTTCACAGGGGCAAGAGATACAGCGGCCATTATATTGGTTTCCTAAAGTTGGGCAGCTAATTTGTCAGCCAACATTGGTGACGCAAGATTTCTACAAACAGGGAGAACAAGAGCTTCTAATGCTTGGGAGGTCATATTATTTCAGTTCCTGGACTTTTTTGTTCTTTTAGGTGGGGGTGGAGGGGTTCACAGTAGGATTACTCGATGGCAAGATGAATAACCCTACTTAAACGGGATCATTTAAGGCTCCAACCATGGGCATGGAGTAACCTCCATAGAAGTAATATCAACATGGTGGGTCAATACCCAATCTAAAATGTTACCATCCGGATGAGTGGGATGCTGTACTTGCTGATTTACTGCCATGGGTTCAATTGCAGTAGACAGAAAAATGGCTTCCACATCCAGATCACTCACAGCCCAGTAGTGGAAGTCTCCCAACACTACCAGCCAGGATGATGGTGGCATTGTCTCCTCACAGAGAGCGAGGACCTGTTCTTCAAAAAATGGCATATTCTGTGGTGGGCGGTATTTAATCAAAAAACTAATAGTGGAAGTGGGGGGGCGGGGGGTTTAAAGTGAGTTTCACTAGAAGCATCTCACAGGTGGCAGGGGAGATAACTTTGTCGGAGTGTATCTTTAGAGAGTTTTTGCAAATAAGTGACGCCCCACTGTAACTGAATTGAAAATAACTTATTCACAAAGGCATTCCAATGGTGCTGCCATATTGGTGATATGGTCGAAGTTTTTTAGTCCCAAAACAACCGAAATCATGTCCTTTAGGAAAATGTCAATGTACAAATGCAAGCAAAACTGTAACTACTGAGTTTAATTTATTTCTATTGGTCAAAAGTATTTTGATCTCAATTAAGTTTCTTGATTTACAGGAAAATCGAAGTGCTTGAAGCTTAAAATTATGTTGAATTGTATACAGGTAGACTGGGGTAGGGCTTGATTCAAACCCACATGCTATTGAGTTTGAGTCTTCCTGGAATGGATCTCCCACACTATCACTATATAAAAAATGGTTTATAGTCAAAGTTTCGACAGTCATAGTGTCGAAATACAACAGCTTCGACTTAAAAGCATCGAAAAAAAAAAATCAAATGCACGTTTTTTTTTTTTTGGGCATGGACCACTATTTTTACTATACGAAACACACAAAAAAAACGTAGAAAAATGCATTCCAATTCTTTCTTTTTTCATTGCTTTTGTTTTGAAAGTATTGTATTTCGAAACTATTTTTTCGAAACTTTGACGGAACACCTACAAAATGAAAGAGAATTGTGTTACAGACCTTCACTTTGTGTTGGTACTTGCGGCGGTATCAGGACTCTTTTAATTCAATGTTTACAGTCCAATTCATGGAATAAATCGGCGCCAAAATTTGTGGCTCAAGGTGGCACAAGCATGAGAAATCTAGCGCACGTGCACACGTGCACTTCATGGAAGGCCCTGCAAGTGTTTTTCCCAGGATGTGCACCAAATCTGCACGTGGTGCACACAGGCGCACACATCACTGCAACATCCCGAACGCCGTACACGACGCGCACAGAAAAAGCACCCAACGTGTAGCGCACATACCAAAAAGGGGGCGGAACACGCGGAATGGCGAACAACATGTGAAAATGAGGACGTAACTGGAGCGGAACTGCTGGGAAATACACAGAACGCCCACACACACGCGAACAACACGTATTCATGGAATCAAAAAGGGAAAACCTGCGCACGCCAAAAGACACGCACAGGCATAAACACGTCCGCCACACGAAGGCAGGCTGAAGCGTCCCTGTGCAGTATAAAAGTGTGCGCAAACAACAAACACATATATACAGCTACGATGAATGTCCCATTTCTCGCAGCACTGATTATGGGACACCGCCGGAGGAGGAAAATAGCCAGGCCCCGCATTTTTTGCCCAGGACCAGCCTTTTTGGGATGCCTGATGACCAGGTCTATGGCAGGTAAAGGTTTCCACCTCATATCATCCAAGAGATGGTCACTGAGTGGAAGGATGAGCTCACATCACCCACCTTGTGCTCCCAAGCATTGAGCCCCTTGGAAAAGGTGCTCAATATCCTGCATTTTTTGGCCACTGGGTAATTTCAGTGGACAACTGCCATAGTTGGGGGTGTCTCACAGCCCACACAGTCACGCTGCCTACACCAGGTGTTGGCCATCATGACTGCAAGCCCCTCAGTCCACAGGCACATACATATACATGCCCAGAACACCTGCAGAAAGGCAGGCCATGGTCCAGGACTTTTACAGGGTGGTACCCTTCCCCAAAGTGCTTGGTGCCATAGATTGCACCCATGTGGCCTTATGTCCACCTAGGGCCATTGAGAACATCTACCGCAACGGCAAGCACTGGCATTCCATAAACGTACAGGTTGCATGCAATGCCCATGGAATCATCACCTCTGTCTATGCAAACTATCCTGGGTCTACCCATGACAGTTTCATATACAGAATGTCCGCCCTGAGCGGGGACCTGGAAGCTGGGAAGCATGGCGACACATGGCTCATTGGTGAGTACAAATGTCTGTGCACATGCATGCATGTCACACACAGACAAATACACAAACCCAACTAATGACAACCATCCTCACCTCCCCAGGGGACAGTGCCTACCCTCTGAGCAACCACATGATGACGCCAATACGGAACCCCACCACACCACCCCAGGTAAGATACAACGCTGCCCATATTGCAACCCAGGGCATAGTGGAGCGCACATTCGGAGTGCTCAAGTCACGCTTCCGCTCCCTTGACCACTGTGGCGGGCAGCTACTATATGCATCCCCAGTAGTGTGCAGGATCATTGTGGCAGCATGTGTCCTGCACACTGTTGCAACATGGCGGGGCATACCGGTGGACATGGTGGTGCCCCCACATCCCCAACCACAGGCACAGGTGGTGCTCATGGGAGGGGAAAGGACATGTGTCGAGGCAGCCCGGACCCAGCTTGTGGCCACATTTTTCACCTAAACTCCCACCCCTGTGGAGTGCGCACAGGCCTGGCACATACCAGGTGACAATCGATGATGATAAAGAGACAGTCAACTGTCACAACCTTACCACCCTGAGAATGGTGCCACAGAAGTGCTACATTGTGTGCATCCCTAGCTACTTAAACATAACCAATCCTGTGTGACCAAAAGGAACACATGCAAGGTGCACATCACACCATCCCCCTACAAAACAGGCCATGAAAATCACTAGTATGCCACCCAAACCCTCCCAACCCACATCACCCTTGTCGGCCACACCATGACATGGCATGCAACAGCAAAAGAGCAAAACAAAAGCACAACACATGAGCAATTAGATACGTAGTGACACATGATAAATGGAAAGAGGCCTGAGACAATCACACCAGCGGTACCATCAACAAAAGACAGAATGCCTGTTGGCATGCACATTGGCAAATCCAATTACGCTAGTCCCCAACCCGTGTGCTGTGTGTGTCTCCTGCAACACACCACTCAGCACACAGCACAGTGAGCAGCCATTGTGTTGGGGATACACCTTGAGCATCATATAAAAAGGACAAGCAACAAAAATAACCTACTGACGCATGTACACGATCCCCAAATGGTAGGTGATCATGTGCTGCACGGACACAGCATGCCAGAGAAGCCAATCTGTGTGCACGTGTGGGCATGGAAGGGTGTTTGTATGTGTGGTGGAGCATTGTGTAAGTGTGTGTCAGTAGGGACATGCACTCAATACATGCATGTGAAATGAAGTGGCCCTCAGTGTCCTGTACACATCACATGTGAACATTGCCCATGTGGCCACCCCAGTATGTCAAACCACAACAATCCCCTGACACCTGAAAAGTAAACCCAACACAGGAACAGCCATTGACCAGCAGAACACATCATGTACATAGTACCCCACAATGAAAATGTCAGAGAGTGCCCAATCACTGTAGCCCAAGCGTACTGTCCGACAACAAAAGGCCCTTCCTCATTTACTCATCACCATGACCTTCAGAAGAACTGTGTCTGGTTCCATCGACTTCCTCCTTCTAGTCTACCTGGCTTCAGGATCCCCCTTCCCCTTGCTTTCCTTGTTCCTCCTTTGTGTAAATAGGGTCCAGCCCCCTCAGAGGCCACCTTGACTGGTAAAAATACCAAATCACAGAGAACTCCAAGGAGACAAACCTCCAAACAAGGGCTAAAGCCTCTAAGCACCAAAAACCCCTGGAAGAGTCTCCAGTAGATGACTTGAAGTCGCAGAATATGGCCAAGCAATTGTCCAAGAAGAATTATAGAATAACTACCAAGGTAGCCCAGTAGAACAATGGTTCAACAGGATGGGTAGCAATTTGAGTACACAATAATCAATGAGGATGCTACAACTGATGGGTAGTGTCACAGCTTCGGTCTCCAGGCGCAGTAGTGGCACAAACCAACCACCCCCTCCGCGGTCTGGGCGCCTGCAAGGTAAAACTTACACAGCCTCCGAGACCCCGGTAGGGAAAGAGGGTTAGGGATCCGTTGGTTGGGTAGATATCAGTATTTAGGATAACCGGAAAGAGGGTCAGGAGAGGGGAGGTGTATGGACAAGGGAAAGTAGGGAAACACAAAATACAACAATTGACAATTACACATACAAAATCAGAGAAACCATGTTCCTCATGCACATTGTACAAACTGGCTCAAAGGCGAGCCAAAGAGAGACTTCTCTCTGGGGTGAGTGCTGGCCTCCTGCCTGCGCACTCTCAAGTCCGGTAACAGGAGCAGTTCAATGCTGCAAATAGAGCGTGAGTTACTATTCTGTGGGTGTTGGCTCACACACACATAACACCATTCATGCCTCGAACTTAGTGACTCCTCCCCAAACAAGCACTCTTGTCTGATGCTTCATTCATATAGTTTTCCTTGCCCCGTGATGGTTTAATACACTGTTCATGCGGTAAGGTAGCCGCATGTGACTCAGCGGTAAGCGGAAGACCATGTGTTAAGAATCACACATGATAGTATGGGCCTTGGATGTGCTGCTAGCCGTGTGTGGCGAGGTGCGACTTGAACGTGGGCAGGGTTTTGTAGTTCTTGGCCCGGTGTCTGCTGGGAAAGGTAGTCTGGAGGTTCCGTTTCCTGCAGAAGGGGCATTAAAGCCTTTTATAAGGCTTGAATCTTTTCCATGTATGTTTCATTATGCTGCTTGTTACTGGCCATGTCTGAGACCCACATCTGACCTCCTCCCACACCACCCCAGGGTCTGTACCCTGACAAGTAGAGCTGGAACTTCATTAGACAATAACCAAGGAGGCTGGCACAACTGGATGATTAAGCTGAAACACAATCAATCCTTGATAGTGTGAACGAAGAAAGGCAGAGACAGCACAAGTCTGGAAAGGCACAGTGAAAGGGAGAAAGCCAGAAACAGCTGACAGCAAGTTAAGGGCCATAACAGTTGAATAGCATTGGTAAAAACAAAAATCACGGTCAGGCATCACGTGCTATGTGCATGCAATGGGTTGCATTGCTGCAGCCAAGACCCCCCCTTAGTGAAAATGCAGAAATGCAGGGAGGCATGGCATGGCAGTAAAAGGTTGACCAGAGAACTGTGTATTGGCAGACAGTGTTGAGTAGCGTCAATTACATCATCAGAGTCAACTGACAACACAGCCGATGAGAATGGGACAGTAAGCAGGACACTTGATGAATCCTCTGTCGTACTCCCATTTGTGCAGAAGTCACTACACCAGTGGGACAGAGTCAAGGGGCCTGACACCGGGGGAGGCCTGTGCCCCACACAGACCATGACACCCTAAACATGTGCGTCATGCAGGACTGAGCCAAAGTGGGCATGGAATGGATGATCAAAACCCATTAAATGTATGTCACCCTGGACACGTACTACTATGATCATCCTGCCAAGGACACATAGGGGCATGTATGGAATGCACATGGAGCATGAATGGGCACTCATGTCCCTGCGGAGCATCTGCCATCTGCACAGTCCGAGTGAGACAACCTGCATCAAGGACAAAGGATGTACCCCACAATATGTGTCTGGCAGGTTGGCAGGGGGAAGTGTGCATGTAGACAGGAGCATTGAACAGGCCATTGCAGTAGTCCAACATGTTACCCACCATTGCCATGGTGAAATTGGAGTGCAGCGGGGTGGAGGGGCAAGGAAGCATTCCTACGTGGAGTACCCGCATGCAGGCAGAACACACATGCACGTCAGTCATGCGATGACATAGTCCGAGTGCTGAGTGGAAAGACATGCAGAAGGGCCAGTGAGCTGGAACATGGACCGCAGGGGCAGCCGGGTGACTAGCATGTGAGTAGGGTGCAAGTGTGGTGATGAGGACAGTCCATGTTTGCACTACATGTCCAGCATGCTGCACAGCAGGCACGCATTAGTGAAGCATTGCATGACTCGCACATGAGAACCATGTACACATTGCATGTATTGGCAGTCAAGCACAACACATCGCACAAGCAAACCACACATGGCCTGGACAAAAACACAACAACACTCACTGGAAGGGGCATCAGAATCCAGCATCTCTACCACTCCTTCATACAATTCTGCTGGGATGAACTCCGCAGCAATCACCTCGTGTGGAGTGAGTTCTACCTCCTCAGGTGGTGGCCAACTGCTGGTCACCCGAGTCATGGCATAATTGGAGGCACACTTTAGCTCAGCACAGCGTTGGAGGTCATCCCAACGCTTTTTGCACTCCTGAGCTGTGCGCACCTCATGTCCGAATGCACTAACATCCTCAGCAACATGCTTCCAATGCTGGGCAGGCGTAGTGTGACAATTTGGGCCCACTAGCATATCACGGTCGTGTTCTGACACGTAGCCCACAAGGAAGTCCAGTTCTTGCTTGCAGAAAGGCTTCTTCCTCGACATGCCGGAGGCCGTAGCCGTGTCTGGGGTCCCAACCTCTTGTGCAGGTTCAACCTTCTTCCTCTTGGGCAGTGATCCGGACCCTGACTGGCAAATGCCGCCCTGATCAGTAGGGGTAGTGGCGATGGTGGATTGAACCAAGGAAGTGGCAGGTGGAACTAGGACGGAACCCTGACTTGCGTCAGTGGCTGCTGGGTGCTCTTGACTGGACCCAGCGCAGCAACAGCTTCTGCGCCAAGGTCACTGACCGAGACTGTCCTGGCTGGCAGACTCACAGCCGGGTTCGTGTTGGCTGCATCTGCCCATGCTCATGCAGTTGCCAACACCCGGATGCTCGGGGCCGACCCTGAGCCTGGGTGGTGGTGGCCACAGCTGCACCTGCAGCTACCACTACCCTTGAGCCCATGGCAGTCGATGAAACTGACTGCCGGGTCACATGGGCGCCAGTGTCAGATGCAAGAGCTGCATCTCCTGGAACCACAGGGGGTGGTGGCATAACTGCACCAACACGTGGCAGAACATCCCCCTCTGCAGCCACCCTGGACACCCTGGAGTCCCCCTACTCCCTGGTCATCCCGGCCACATCCCTGACCACGCCCACCACATGGAGGACGCTCAGCTGAGGCACCCCTCACCTTTCGTGGCCTCCCAACCATGGCACGGATGTAGTAGTGCCAATGGGAGGTGTACACGACAACTGTCCTGGGCAATTGGGGTGAAGGGGGTGGGGTACTAGATGTAAACAGCACCCCAATGCGCCTGCAAGGCTGTATGTGATCCTGGTGATAAAGTGACGGGTCACACACTGCTCAGGCACCCCAAAACTGCAGTAAAACCGTGTACGCAACCCCCAGTAGCCCACGTGTGTGGAATTAATCTCCTGCAGTATGCAGTGGCACCGAGGGACACAAAACACACATACGCGTGAGACCCGCAGGCTACTATGACCCCAAAAACAGTTACGTGATACACAGGGGGACCCGCAGTGGGAAAAATAGCATGCGCGACTCACTGTCTGACTAGCGTGGTAATGAAAAACACGTGTAGCCAATACCTCCGCCAAAAGAAGAGATACGTCCTTGATCCGCTGTGAAGTAGTGATGCCATGTGAAACAACTAGAAGTAGCATCACACGTGTTGGTCTCCACGAAAAGCATGTACAGCGAACTGCCGGCCCCGCTCACCTTTAACCTGTGCCAGTAAACGCCAGCGCGCGTCACTTCACTTACGCGCTTAGGCCCTTTCCTCGAATTACACACATTAACACACACTGTTTTTTTTTGCACGTGCAGATTCACTATGCCCGTGCCGAGGGAAACGCCCACGTGCATCACATCACTTATGTGCTTACGCGCTAAGGGCCTTTCCTCGAATTACACTCTGACGTGCTGTTTTTTCACGTGCCAAATCACTCCGTATCAAGCTGGCCACACGACAGCACACGGAAGACCACGCTCCTGCCCAGAAGGCAATTTTCCTGCCCCCCCAGACCCTGAGCCTACTCCCACCAGCCATCTGCTGCTGCCTGCCTGCTTGCTGGCCACGTGCCCTGCTGTTTGGTGCCTGCACGTCAGCCATCTGCAGGGGTCCAGTTGCTGTGACCACCCCTGCTGGAACAGAAGACTCCCGACTGCATTTCCATTGCTCCACAGCCCAGTACCAGGACCCAGTTGCCCACCCACACCTGCCTTGGGGGTTGCCATGTCGGGGGAAACACCATCTCAGACCACTGGCAACCCCCAGCCAGAGAGGCAGAGAGCTGCCAGCTTCACAGCAGGAGAGGTTGGCATCCTGGTGGAGCAAGTCCTGGTGCATTATGATGCTCTCTTCGGAAGAACACGCACCGACAAGGATGGACAGAGGAGGATCTGGATGGACATCGTGGTTGTCATCAACTCAGAGGGAGTGGCAATCCACGGCCTACCACACGTCCATAAGCGGTGGGAGGACTTCAGGTGCAGGACCCTCAGGAAGGCCCGGCGCCTCTTGGACGCAGCGGATGCAGTGGGGTGCCGGGTCCGCCTTACCAACGACCAGATGAGGATCCTGAAACGCATATGCCCAGCGCTTCACCTCGAGGTCCTCGAGAGGCAGCCCCGTCCGGAGTCGAGCGGTAAGTGTCCAGGCGTACTGATTGAACGCAGTGCATGTTGAGGTGTGCCAGGAGTGTGCAGCTTGGACATATGTCTGGAAAGGCCCATGTATGGATGTGTATGTGCAGGGACATGAGCCTGCTGCATGTGAGTCCAGTCATGTGTGATGCACATCAATGGTGTATGTGTTCCAAAGCATGATGCACAAATGCATGTGGAGACGCACACATGTTAGCATTTCTGTGTATGTACTATGCCATGCTTGGGGTGTGACACATGGATGCTGGTTCCACCTTCATGTACGGTAGACATGTGCGTGTGTGTGTTTGACAAGTGTGCGACTGTGATACACCATGGATGCATGTGACACACACATGTAGGAAGCCAATTGGCAGATGTGACATAGTTGCCGATGATTGCACTGTGACAGGTGGTGGAGATGTACAGATACATGTCTGTCTGGTGGCGTGTGTGCATGTGTTCGGCACTCCCCATGTTTCTTGTGATGTCAGGCTAACCTTCAGATATTCATTCTGTTGTGTGTGTATGGATGCTGCTGCCTGATGCACCATTCCTGTTAACTTGCTCATGTGTGTGGGTTCAAATAATATGTGTGTTGGGGAGTTTGATGCCATCTGTGAAATTTGACACTGCCACTCATGTGCAACTGTCATGTGTGTATCAGACCATTGTACAGTGCCCTTATGCCTGTGTTCTGTCTCTCCCTGCTGCAGCGTCGACTGATGAAGAGGGCAGAGACAGTGCTGTGGAGCACAGCGGTAGGGATCCCACCATCAGCCGGAGACACAAGGCCCAGCTCCCCTCCCAGGTAGTCATCTGCTTGGGGAGTGAGGAGTCTGGTGCCACGTCCATGGCCGCAGCTGCCGCCATGGACAGGGGCCTATGGAGGAAGATGGCACAGAGTCATCCAGGTTGGTGGGGGGTTTGATTGAGGAGGAGGCCGTGGAAGATCCACACACAGGGCTTGGAGGGGGATTCCACTGGTGCTAGTGGTGCAGTCCAGGGGCAGGGACAGGAGGCAACACAGGCCATAACGGAGGCGCCTGTGTGTAATTCTGTCCCCGATCCTGTGACTGCATAATCCGGCACCAGCAGGAATGCCTCTGTCCAGACCCGTTTTCAGGGAGGGGATGCACATACAACAACTGGCCTTCCTCTCCCTGCGGATGTTGCAATCCATGACCGTATTGAGCCTGTCCTAGCTGGGGTGGCGTTGCACCAATGTGTTATTCGGGATGACATGCAGGGTTCTTGTCTGGACAATGCACGTCATTTCGATTACCTCTTTGGCCCCGTCGACCTACTAGGACAGGACGTCGGCACTGGGTTCATCCGAGTGCTGGAACTTCTTGCAACCCCCCTCCTCAACTGAGCCCCCTATGCGCCAGTCATCCTCCGTGCCATCTTCCGGCCAAAGTATCACCTGGCCCCCTGTGGAGCTGCCCCTGAGCCAGCCGCCAGGCTGGTGGAGGACACATCCCTGCCACAGTCAGAGGTCCAGCAGGGGTGGCCACCCCACCAACTGGACCCCAGCAAGAGGAGGACGTGCAGGCATCAACAGCACAGCAGCAGCAGGCTCAGGGTGGGAGCAATCATGGCTCGGGGCCATCATCGGCCTTAGGGCAGGAGGACCCAGGATTGAGAGTGTCTTCTGTGTGGCAGCGGTAGGGCCATCAAATAGATGCGGAGAGGCGGCGGGCGGAGAGGGCACGGCTCACAATGGTCATGGCAGAGAACTCCATGCGCCGGGCATTTAGGCGGGCTGCGTGCCTCGAGGCAACTTGCAGGGAGTTGGAGAAGGCCATGGCTGCATCCCTGCGAGACCTCAAGGCCAGGGAAGGGCCCGCCTCCGGAATTCGATGATGCCATGGCCTGGGACATCAATAAGTGAGCCGTCGGACTAGCCCGCCACCTTTGTAAATAGTTATGTAGGTGTAGGTTTCCTTTATTTTTTATTTTTCTTTGGGGCGCAGGGACTATACCCCGCCTTTTTTGTATATAGTTATTTATTATGTAGGATTTTGGTTAGGTTTCCTTTGGATTGTTGGGCTCATGGACCCTTGGATATTCATTTGTATATAGTTATGGACCTGGATTTACTTTATTTTTTGACCCATGGTGGAACACTTAGCTTTTTTTGGAACTTTGGATTTTGTTTAATGGACGGACGCATTGGAGCCATTTTACTTTGGATTTTATTGGTTACAGCATTCATTTTTTTAAAATCATTTTTGGACTTCCGGACTTGGATTATTTTTTTTTTCTTCTTGTGTGCTTTTGTTTTATTCATTTAGTTTATGCTTTAATACATTTTTCTTCTCTACTTTACTTGTGTGGTCTTCTCTCTTTCGTTTTGTGCATGTCACAATGTGGATTTTCTCAGTCATGTGTCGCCATTGTGTGGGTCTGAGGGACATGTATTCAGGGGCATGCTGGTTATTTGTTTTCTATCTTGACAAGGGGAATTCAATGTGGAGTGGTTGGAATGCTTGGTTGGGTGTTTAGACTGGGGTGGCGTGGGGTGGGATTTGGGTGACCATAAAAGCCATGGCTCTGGATTGTGATGACGTGTTGGGTGGGGGACATGTGTAGGGGCCTGCTGGCAGGTGCCCATCACAGGGGGTCGGGTGGGGAACATGAGTCGGGGCCTGCTGGCAGGTCCCCATCACTGGGGGTGGGGGACATGAGTCAGGGCCTGCTGGCAGGTGCCCATCACTGGGGGTGGGGTGGGGAACATGTGTCAGGGCTCCCAAGTGCATGGTGACATGTGGCCTGCCTGCAGGGCATGCCCAGGGGTGATGGGCTGCCTGTGGGACATGCCCAGGGGTGATGGGCTGCCTGCAGTGCATGCCCAAGGATGATGGGTTGCCTGCGGGGCATGGTCTGGGGTGATGGGATGCCTGCGGGCCATGGGGAGGGTGGATGGGCTGCTTGTGTGTATTCTGGGGGTGCGCAGGGAGTTTTACACATGCCCCACAGGCAGCCCACACCACAGGGGGGACATTTTCCATGCGATTTTGCTGGCTCAAGCGGGGTACGGGTATTCCGAGATTTCGCTGGCACGAGCGGGGTACGCGTATACCCAGGGGTGCGCAGGGAGATTTTCACGCAATTTCGCTGGCACGAGTGAGGTACATGTACACCGAGGGGAGCGCAGGGAGTTTTCCACACGATTTCGCTGGCGCGAGCGCGGTACGCTTATACCGAAGGGTGCGCAGGGAGTTTTCCACGCGATTTTGCTGGTGGGTGCGTGAGGGCTGTGTGGCGTTTTTCGCGTGTTTTCATAGTTAGTTGAGGGGCTCTAGGCTGGTCCACTGGCCTTTGCGCCATGTAGGGGATTTGTGCAATGTTTTTGGTGCATGGGCGTGGTTGGGGGCATAACTGGCGCTGCTGCAGGGTTGCTGCACCACTCTGCGCCATGGCTGTTTATGGATGTAAGTATCCATGAATACGCTGTGCGTGAAAATGGGTTTTGGCGCACGCCACGTGCGCTACTTCTGCGCTAAATTCTATGAATTACCCCCTTAATCTCTGATGTCAGATGCATTGAGAGGGTGAATGTGCAGATAGTCACTCTGCTCATGTGAAGACGTTTGTCTGCCATTCTCCATGGATTACAGTGCCTTTGCTCTCCAAGGACTTACTGCATGGACTTCAACACCCACAAGGTGAAGAAACACTGCAAGAACTGCTAAAATACCCTTATACTTTAGCAGTCAATTATTATTCAACCTGTTTTCCTCTTTTCTTAGGCTGTATTTTTCACGTCAGTGGGCATGACTATATAGTTGGGCTCGCGCGCGCACCGGAGTAAGGACCGGAAAGTACTGCTTAGCTGCTTTGTTGCGACAAACAAGCCTCAGCCTTGAAGCACAGTAAAACCAAATATAGGTTTTGGATGAGGGGAATGAAGGCTAAGTTACATCAAAGCGACGGGAGTAATATGTTAAAACTATTGTCCAGTAAAAATTCTGCGGACTCCTGGAAAATTATCAATCAAGTGACCGCAGGTCATCAGGCTGCAATCCAAACCAATGACGTGAATGAAGGCACATGGGTTCAGTACTATACACATCTTTATTCAGCACCAAACTCCGAACTGAGTCCCTCTGAGCCCATGCGACATACTAACTTCCATCTTAGGTTCGATAAAGATGATATCCTATACTTTATTAACAAAGCTAGTCGCTTTAGGGCACCTGGCCCAGACAGGCTGTCAAACATGTTAATGAAGCAATTCCCGGTCATATGGCTGATATTCTGTACATTATGTTCAAGAATATACTCCTATCACAGAAAATCCCCATGTCTTGGAAGCACTCTATCACCATCCCGGTTTACAAGAAAGGTGATCGAGCAAACCCGGCAAGCTATAGACCCATCTCCTTGCTGGATGCCCCGGGAAGATTTTTTGCCGTATAATTTTAAGAGAACTGAACGACTGGTCTAAGAGTTATCATAAGTGAGATCCTTTTCAATCTGGATTCGTTAGTGGGCTTGGTACTCTACCCAACATGATTGCCATAAACATGCTCAAATCCAATTATGCTGTCCAGAAACAATCTTTGTATTTTGCATTCATTTATTTTCGGACAGCATTTGATTCAATAGACCGTGGTTTATTATTTCACAAACTAGAACTCTTTGGTTCTCCGGCCTCGCTGTCAGCACTGATAATTCAATTGCACTCAGACACAACTATGCAGGTGCGTCTGTCCCTGGAGGGACTTTTGTCCTCATCATTAAGCTCATATCTAGGCCTTAAACAAGGCTGTATTATGGCATCTATTTTGTTTCATTTTTTTTATTTTGGATATGGGCAAATCCTTTCTTCAAGTTGTTTCAGATGCCCCTGAACTGGGTGGTCAGCGGATATCATGGTTGCTGTACGCTGACGACCTAGTTCTGATATCGCAAACTCCTAAGGGACTTCAAAATCTACTCTCCACCATAGCCACATATGTGGAAGTGAATCGCTTAGTAGTAAATCGAGAAAAATCTCAAATTTTAGTTTGCAAAAATTCAGGTAAAAATAAAATCGACAATTACATCTGGTCTCTTGAAAATGATGCCTTGAAATCAGTGACTGAATATAAATACCTAGAGCTCACAATACAGAACACTGTCACTGACCATATATTTTTGATTCATATGCAGTCTAAACTTACGAGGAGCTCTGCTTTTCTAGTGACGCTTCTTGCACTACTGCCTGCTAGACATTCCTTTGGGGACTTGCGTTTCCTCTGCTCTGTTTAATTCAGGCTTATGGAGCTTCACACATGTTCTTTCTCCCATGTCCGGTCTTTTTCATCCTCCCAATCCCTTCCCTCTTATTTTCCATCTCTTCGTCCCCTTGTGTCAGGCAAGAAACAGCATCATAGCCTCTCCCTTTCAAGGGCTCCCTGATTTAGGATTATTCCATTGATCTGACACATCTCAAAACTAAGATTCTTGTGATACTAAACCATGAGTGTTGGTTATTTTTCTTACTGTGTAATTTGTTTATTTTTTATTTACACCTTACACAATACAATAAATCCAAATGCACACTATATAACTAAATTCCTATATAAAACATATAACTTTGTTTGTTATTTTCTAAGGAATATTCTAAAAGAAAACCCTCCCCCAGAAGCCATCCTTGGCATGACTATGGCAACCTGCACTCTAGGGGCATCCACATTCATACTTGGGACCTCCCATACCCTTTGCCTACTTGTCACTTATTCGTTGTTCTACTCCTCTTGAGAACAGCACTTTCTGTGACATTGCGCCCTTAACCATTTTCCTTAAACTTTGGATGCATTCATATAAAGATGAGCAGACCTTTCACATGTTGCCAGAAGGGAGCATGTGCCTGGTATTCCATCCCCCTTAAGATACAATGCCTCAGAGTTTAGTGAAGCAGGCAGAAGCCAAGCTATGAAACCGTCATGCTTAAGTAGACATCTGATCCAATGTGTATCGTACAGGGATGCTCGCGTTGCTCTATTCACTTACCGAGGTGTCTACTTAGTTCCTCTTGGACCAGTTTGAGATTTCTATTCTAAACCTTTACAGTTTATCTTTCTCCATACAGAACAGTCTTTTCCTCTCACCACGTCATTGGAATAGTGATCCCCTCAGAGAGGGTTGACTGCTCTGTTCAGATCACAGGCTATCTTCCTCAATTATTCCTTCTGCAGAACAATATCAATTAATCGACTTAATGGAGGTGTGTAGGAAAACAGGACAGAATGTTGCATCAGTTCCACAGGTGTTTCTACCTTAGACTGATTCCATCAGTTTCACCACCCAATACCCCCATGTTCAGGCTCTGGAGTTCGCCTCTCTGGTCGCCTATATCGGTATCCCATATATATACTTATATTCACAGCGAGAAATGTATACATTATGGGGCCATCTCTATCACAATTAGAGACCATAGGTGGCTAATGATCTGAAATGTGCTAGAGAACGTTTGAGGATCCATCATTTATGCCTTTTTTGTAAGTGCCTTCATACCAGCCAAGTGAATCTCAATTGTGTCCTTTCACTGCTATCTGTGATGCACTGGTATTTGGAGTTTATGGCATTTTCTACAATATGCGAGCTGCTCCTCATGGGGCATTTTATTTCATAAGATGACAGATGCGTTTGCAGTTTCATAAAACGTATGTGCTTTTCAGAAATGATAAGCAGCAGCTCAATCTGTGAGTTCTTTCTGAATGAAACAAAATAGACGCCATAATACAGCCTTGTTTAAGGCCTAGATATGAGCTTAATGATGAGGACAAAAGTCCCTCCAGGGACAGACGCACCTGCATAGTTGTGTCTGAGTGCAATTGAATTATCAGTGCTGACAGCGAGGCCGGAGAACCAAAGAGTTCTAGTTTGTGAAATAATAAACCACGGTCTATTGAATCAAATGCTGTCCGAAAATAAATGAATGCAAAATACAAAGAATGTATCAAAGAAACAATATGAATAGGCCGCATTAGTTCATAATACATGATGTTTGCCCGCATTCCCCTTTTCAATTACACTACCCTTAGCTGTTTCCACTAAAACTTTTACCACTCAGAATGCCTTCCTGTTTAGTTTCTATCTCTTCTATATTATTTTTGAAGCTGTCTCTAACATGTTGCTTCACAAAAGAAAATGGGCCTCATTACGAGTTCGGCAGTAGCCAATGCCGCTATTACCGGAAGGCCCGGTAATTCCTCCCTCTGAGGACCCGGACACGGTCCTTCCCCATTCCAATTTCATCCCCCATAGGGCTGAATGGGAATGGGAGACGGAGCAAACAACGGGCAATTACGAGATGGCCCGTTGTTTGCTCCTTCTTCCCCTCGCGGGACCCGCTCTGCACGTCTGGTGAGACCAGACATGCAGAGCGGGCCCGCGAGGCGAACTCAGAATTGGGCGGTACGGGGTTGACGGCACCGGCACCTTTAGCGGTGCCGTTAACCCTGTACCGCCCGACTCTTGCCCATTGTCTTTTTTGAAACAGCACACTAAAGCTGTCAGGCAGTTTATTGCGTTTTCGAATGTGCTGGTCCCACAAACACTTACACACAAGGTTTTATATGACTTGTTGGATTTACATAGGTGTGTGCATGAAATAGGTGCTCTTCCTTTAAATAAAAACTTTACAACAATACATACTGAGATAGTCCTACAGCTGCTGAGGTGCTAATTCGGCGGAGCTGCTGAGGTGCTAATACGCTGCAGCTGCTGAGGTGCTAAAACGTGAGTTTAGAGACATAAAGAAAAGTTCTGAGATTTTCCATATTAATTTTTGAGAGGGTAGAAGGAATGTGGATGACCGGGGGGGTGTCAGGAGAGGCCATTTTCCACTTCCTATATTTTTTCTAAACCCATTGCTTCCCTTCCTCACACCCGAATGTCGGATTTGTGGACATAAATTGGCGGAAGGGGAAGAATGCAGAGTATACAAAACATACAATTATTGAGGTCTGAGCCATCACTGACAGGTGTTTTGATCTTAGGATAAGTCAATCCCATTGGCATGCATTTCTCAGCATTCATCCTATAATACAAACTACACACAGGGCCTCATTACGAGTTTGGTGGCATGGTAACAAAAAGTGGTGCTAATTCCTTTAATGTCACATTTTTGGGCATTAACGGAATTACTGCCACGATTACCTCGCCACTGAATTCTGAGCTCAGAGATAAAGCATAGGATTCACCTCCAGCAGAGCAATTTAACTCGATTAAAAGTTGGAATTTCTGCACCAGAATTACTGCTCGTGGTAATTCCGCAGAACTCCCCATGCAATCCAATGGACTCCAAATATGGGAAGTAACACCACTGTCCCACCACTAGTAACTTAGTTATTTCCACAGGACTGAGTGACAGTACCAATAAATTATTTTGGTAGTAAATTGGCGGATTAACTGACGATTTACTCCCAGACACATAAAGAGGCCCATAGTGTTTATTGTAGAAATCCTCTTTGTTGAGGTGGGTGTAGTAGGTGCCATTTATGTTGAGACATGTCAGACTGCAGCATTTGAGCCAAATCCTGAAGAAAGCCAGGAAAATGGCTGGTGTTACTTACCAGTAATCTTCGTTTCTCTGAGTTCTGTTCTCCGTGTCACAGTCCTTGAACCTCTGTAGTAGGCCTAGTGAGAAGTGGGGCTTGCGAAGGACAGAACAGGAAGCTAGTCCTTCTTATAGGTGCCTCTGCGAGAAGAAGGTTCTCTCGCTATGTTACACGTCTGGCAGGAAGATGGACTATACGTGTACGCAACACAGTGTCAGACAATTGATTCCTGAGTGTGTTGCTCCAGAGGCAGGGAGATGAACATGGACATGTTGGGGATGTCACATTTAATGGAAGGGATGTTATTGCAGTTGAAGAAACATCTGAACATACAATCAATGTCCACATTGGAAAGTATTCATGAAGGCATGCTTGACAGTGGACAGACTTCAGGATTTTCCAATTTGCAAGACATATCCTTTACAATAGCATTAACATGATGAGGCTTAATGAAAAGGAGCATGGGCCATGTCAGAACAGCCATTAATATGGCAATAACCGCTGAGCCGGCGGGCCATTACCACCTAAGGTAATGCCCCCAGGGCCTTAACGGTGGCCCCGGGGCCATTACCTTAAGGCCGTAATGACCCACCAGCTCGGCAGTTATTGCCATTAGTATTTCGGTGTCTGCAGTCTCGGGGTACCAGTTTTCCCGAGTTTGCAGCATTTCTTTTGCCATTTGAAAAGGTGTCATCGCAGTACGCATTTGTTCTAGGAACACTAGAATGGGCGTACTGCTTCATTAGTACGAAGCAACAGGGTGCCATTTTGGGCCAACTTACTCCGTACTAATGAATGGGAGGAAACTGGCTACCTTGGAAAAGGGAGAAGGGACTACGTGTGGTCCCTACTCCCTTTCCATGGTCGCCAGAAAGAAAAAAAAAGACAGTGTACCGGGCACGCGATGCACGTGCGTCCACGGGATTACACTGTGGCATGGCTCAGAAACGAGCCAATATATGTTAAGTGTATCCCGTGGAATGTCGCCGCCGGCTACTTATAATAGATATGCATTCATGGTAACATGGACGATAACATCTGAGGAGGAGGAGTTGGGAGATTCAGGATAGGAAGTGATAGCATCCGAGAGCGAGGCTGTGGTGAGATAAGAGAAGGATGTGGTGACAGAGGAGATGGAAACATCAAGAGGTAACATTAACAGAGGAGCAGCGAGTGAGATCAGAGGAGTAGGGCATGAGATCTGAAAAGGAGGAATTGGGAGTTTCAGGAGTGGAATTGATAACATACGAGAGGGAGCAGGTGCTAGGATCAGAGAAGGATGTGGTAACATATGAAGAGATGGAAACATCAAGACATAACATTAACAGAGGATCAGGGAGTGAGATCAGAGTAGTAGGGCATTACATCTGAGAAGGAGGAATTGGGAGGTTCAGGAGAGGAAGTGATAACATCCGAGACGGAGAATCTGGTGAGATCAGAGAGGGATGTGGTAACATCACATGAGATGGTAACATCAAGATGTAACATTAACAGAGGGTCAGGGAGTGAGATCAGAGGAGTGGGTGAGATCAGAGAAAGAGTTATTGGAAACTTCAGGAGAGGAAGTGATAGCATCAGAGAGTGGGGATGTGTTGAGATCAGAGAAGGGGGTGGTAACATCAGAGGAGATGGTGAACATTCAACAAGTAAAGAGAGACAATCTCGCAGTTATGAATGTATAAAGAGGCTGTGTTAGCCCATGTCAGGTTGAGGAAGAACACCACAACAAAATGACAGAGGGGGAGTAGAGAGGGCAATGGGGAGGAAATCCTGAGATCACAGGATGAGCCGAACTGATGCTCCAGGTGTGACAAAGGATTAGCTATGGGCGAACGTAACCTTTTGGCTACCACTGGCTTCAAAACAGTAAATTCTGGAACTATGAGAAACCTGCAACAGAGCCGGGGGAGGGACGACAATATCGCACCCAATTTGAGAGACTTGCTTCCTGTTATTTCCCATTCCCTTTTGAGAGACTTGCATATAAATAAACTAACTGTAAATGTGTCCAGTCGTCTGTGCACCCCACGCTAGTCACCTGACAGCTCCGAATGGGCCCCCATGTAAATTGATCAAAACACACATTTTCCATTGTAAATCAATATTTATGCATAGAGTCCTGTAATGTAGCTCAGAGGCTACTATTGCAAAGAAATCTTAAGGAGCTGCTTTGAACTGGACGAAAAATGTATGAATGGTCGCTCTTTATTACTGAATGAGATGAAAGACGAGCCCTCGGATAATAAGTTTAGAAATGGCAGAGTATAGACGCAGAACTCTGATGTGGAATACGGGGGGCGGGGGGTAAACGAGGCAAGCGTGGAAGCACTGCCTCATTACCAAGAATAGCGCATGACCTCAGACTCTTGAAATTAATTAAAATGCATGCGCCAAGCACTGTGAATGCGCTTCCTCACTTTCATCCAGTACATCAGGCGCCTGTCAATTTCACAAGTATAGGAGTTCCTGAAAATGGTACGGTCCAATGACATCAGATGCTAAACTTAAGCAGCCCATGAGCAGGAGCCGCGTGCTAGGGGCTGGGGATATCAGCATCGCACACAAACTAGAGGCACCTCCAATATGCTCATGGCAAAGGGGGCGCAAGAGACTACTGAAAGAACATTTGGCAGATGAGGACAATAGGACCCGAAGAGAGAGAGTGGGTAAACCTGCACGTTCACATTGTCATGGATTAAGCTATGAAATGAGACATGATAAATGATAATACTTAGCCAAAATTCCTATAACTCCGTCACGCTAGGTCAGTCTGTGCAGTTATCTAATGGGCCTCATTACGAGGTTGCCGGTACGGTAACAACGGCACCAGTATGCTTGCTGGTACCGTTGTTACCGGACCGGCAAACTCCGAGTTGTGCCGCGGGTACCTTTCATTCCGCCAGGTCTGCCCTGGCAGAATGAAAGGCACCCGCGAGCACAGCATGTCTGTAGCACCGGCACGGTAATAAAAGGTGCGGGTGCTACATGCATCCCCATTCCCCTTGAGCCCTATGGGGTTGAAATGGAAATGGGGATCTACTGGCACCGGCACCCACGAAAGGGCAGTTACGGGATCCAGCGGGGTCGGAATACACCGGTAATTGCACATTCGCGGATGCCGAACTTTCATGTTGGTATGGAGGTAGCCTTTCCGCACTTACCGGCAAGGCTACCTCCAACCTCGTAATGTCTGTGAAAAGTAGTTCAGGTTAGAAAAGATATATAATTACACTGTTATCCTTTTTCAGTTATTTGAATTCATGGATTGTAGTGTACAGAGTTTCAGCCCACACGTGTTTTTGTAGTGGCGGCTAATCGCTCACCCCCTGGTGCGGTTTCAAAGAGTCTCTATGATAATGAAGTGATGTCAGTGCACTATAAATCATAGGGCACCTGGCGGGGTCCTGATTTACCCAGGTGGGTATACGTATCATAAACAAATAATCAGGATGAGGAGATCCAATACAGAGACACAAAAGTGCTGTGTGTGTGTGTTTATTATGTAATCACACAGGAAGTAGTTAGTGGCTCAACAATTTACTTTACATTTCTTCCGATAAGCACGAAAGATGGTTGAAACAAACGAACGGACAAAGTTAGTTATACAGTAGTAACACGAATAGGTGTCGGCCTCTGGAGTGTAGAGGTCAAAACTACATTGGGATACATGTTTCCTTACAGATCGAGGGGGTACAAGAACCCGTGGTACAGGACAAACACGAGCCTGAGACTGGGGATGGTCTGAGGCATGGTAAACAAAAATTGCACACAACAATCTTTGAATATGACAAATACAAGGTAGTGATACAGTTGTGTCACGTAGTTCGACACAGGGTGTGACACAGGGTGTGTTTCGGCCAAAGAAAGTGGCTTAGTTGGAGCTTGTCTTTATGCTGGCCTTCGTCAGGAAAAGGCACCGGTGGCGGTGCTGTCCGTGATGTCTACTGCTGAGGTAGCAGAGGGATGCTGTCGGGAAATCCAAAATGAATGCAGGATAACCGGTGCAATACTGGCACTGGGTGGGTCGGCTGTAGTTTCCTAGAGGCCAACGTGGTTCAGAGTCTCACGGTACCGGAGTGGGCCGATATTGGACCCAGGTCGCGGTCGTGATGATAGGCTGCCGTGAAGCGCGGGGACTGCTGCGAGTTGTGTTAGTCGGTGAACCGTCCAAAACTGTGAGACTCTGAGCCACGTCGGCCTCTAGGAAACTACAGCCGACCCACCCAGTGCCAGTATTGCACCGGTTATCCTGCATTCATTTTGGATTTCCCGACAGCATCCCTCTGCTACCTCAGCAGTAGACATCACGGACAGCACCGCCACCGGTGTCTTTTCCTGACGAAGGCCAGCATAAAGACAGGCTCCAACTAAGCCACTTTCTTTGGCCGAAACACACCCTGTGTCACACCCTGTGTCGAACTACGTGACACAACTGTATCACTACCTTGTATTTGTCATATTCAAAGATTGTTGTGTGCACTTTTTGTTTACCACGCCTCAGACCATCCCCAGTCTCAGGCTCGTGTTTTTCCTGTACCAGCGGGTTCTTGTACCCCCTCGATCTGTAAGGAAACATGTATCCCAATGTAGTTTTAACCTCTACACTCCAGAGGCCGACACCTATTTGTGTTACTACTGTATAAATAACTTTGTCTGTTCGTTTGTTTCAACCATCTTTTGTGCTTATCGGAAGAAATGTAAAGTAAATTGTTGAGCCACTAACTACTTCCTGTGTGCTTACATAATAAACACACACACACAGCACTTTTGTGTCTCTGCATTGGATCTCCTCATCCTGATTATTTGTTTGTGATGTCAGTGCATCAGGCCTCATTCCGCTCGTACTTGGCTTTCCGCCCGTGAGATCGCGATTAGACGCCACTACAAAAAGACAACCATTTTTTCATTCAGACTTTAGGATTTAGAATGGTACTGCTTGACGGACACGTTAATAATGTACAGTCATTCTTCAATTGTCAAGGAACATTTCAAGGCTTGACAGTTTCACTCAGGAGTGGGTTTTACAGGTACACCCCATCATCAGAGACAGTGATAAGGACCAATTATCACTGTCGAAACACTTGTTTCTCATTTGGCCTTGCGAAAGATCCGCTTTGGGTTGAAACACTTGTTTCTCATTTGGCCTTGAGAAAGACCCGCTTTGGGTCGAAACACTTGTTTCTCATTTGGCCTTGAGAAAGACCCGCTTTGGGTTGAAACACTTGTTGGCTGGAACTCTGTAAATTGCAATCCATCAATTAAAATTGAGTATGGAACACTATGGATAAAAGTGCAACTATATATCTTTCTACCTAATAGTCACTAACAAAGTATTAAGATAACTGTACAGGTACACCTAGCACGACAGAGTTGTCGGAATTTTTGTTATGTACTGTTAACTTCTCGGTGACACTAGGGCGTCGTCCCTCATCGCCTATACACACGCAGCCTGGTCTGCACCAACTGTTTGACACTACAAGGCACAGTTCGAGAATTTTGTTTAGGGCTCACCTAAATGATGAATGATAATGATTTTTCTAGCGTTGAATATAGAGAATTTTACATAAAAATATCACCCAACCGAAGTTGGTACACATTTATCGACATCGGTAGGATGAAAGGCTGAGTTGGCATTTCAGGCATTCGAACCTGCGACCTGCAGATCACAGAGACATTATAGCAGTAACTACTGAACCCGCTGAGCTTCGTTACCAGCAGTATTCACCAGACTATCAAAGGGCCAAATGATCACAACTTTGCGCTTCTGCAAAAATATTGAGCAAATTAATTTAGGACTCGTTTTGCATTTTAGATAATATGAAATGGAGCAAACACATTTAGCCCCAATCTGTAACACCAAAATGTGTCCACGGGGGAAAAATGAAGTAGACTGTTTTAATTACGAGGGTTGCTGCTTAACATGAAAAACTTGTAGTGCAACTATTTCTTTTTATGTTATGCAGCAAACATAGTACAAAACCAGTCTGATTTCTTTTGACCGAGTGCAAACGTTTTCATAGACTATAGATTGCGACACAGCACATTTGTGCCACTCCGTATTCTCTACGCATTTGCTGAATGTTTAGCACTGCATGGAAATGTTACGTGGCCTGCTCCCAAAAATGCTCTGATATTGCAATTGCAATACAAAAAAGGGCGGATATTTTGTCATTTTCACTAAAATAGTGCACACTTTCATATTTCACTTGTCGGCAACTCGTTTTCATCTGTAGGACAAAAGAATACCAATTCCTGTTTTCCAACTACCGCAGCCCCAGGGTCTGCAAGCCATATGCACCACACAAACGGCAGCGGTGCGTGGTACAAATCAAGAAAACACAACATAACATGTATTTGAGGAGACTCCCTCTGTTAAAGCAGAATATGTCCAGGAGCAAAGAATCCTATACATTTGGTACTTTCCTAGTCCCTTTTCAGTGAAGCCTAAATAGAGCAAATCCAGTTTTGTGCCACAATATTTCTTTGTTCTTGCCTCAAATTGAATTTGAAATTATTTGTAATCAATCCCCCATAGATTGTGGAGTGAGTTAGGCGCCAGATTTACTTAACGATGGAGCAGTAGAGATTAAGAAATGTGGGAGGTGATCGATTTAAACGAAATAATTCAGCAGCATAATAGCATCACATGTGTGATCTTGCACCAGTCACTTGAGGAGCTGATGCTATGCATGCGCTACTGTTACCTTGGTTATCAGGTCAGTATAGAATCCTGCATTGCACATGGGGGTGAAGAATGAAAGGGATCCATGTGATCACTGCCCAAAGAAAATACTGAATCCGAAAATGTCAATTCTTTTCGCACCTTTCAGCACAATTCCTTCCGTACACCCCTCAAATTATTTATTACCCAAACCGACCCTCCACATGTAACAGCGCTGAAACGCACAGCACCATTTTTAGCATTTTCAGATTCGGCCATTTGGGCCGCAAAATGATGGGGTGATACCAAATGAAAGTGGGGGGACAGAGTGGCTGACAACATGCACTCAACATCTTGTAAAAATGATAACAGAAAAGTAACAAATGCACACGTGCTACCATTTAGGACACTCTGACTTAAGTGAAGCAAACTACAGGTAATGTAGTATGTCTATCTATTGGGAAACAGGGGACTTAAGCGCGCTTACAAAATGCAATTAAACTACTTCACAAAAGAAGGACATTGAAAAAAGGCACGATCAAGTTAAGTGTAATGCCAGGAAATAGATCCACGTGAACAATAATTCAGGTTTAATACCAGGGACTTTTCACCAACCCATAAACATCCTTCAACAAAGAGTCAGCGCAAAGAAGCTCAATGTGTTTCAGCCAATGCCTTCGTCAGGAGCAGTGATCAAAATTATAGATGAGCACAAAAGAGAAAATCAATGCAAACTCTACAATATTGAGTGGTTCTATAGTGTAGGCATATAGCTTCACATTTCTTTTAGCAGTAAGTTTGCTTACATAACACTATGGATTGTTAATCCATGGTGCACTTTTCTGTCCTGCAATTTGTCTAGCTTGGATGTGTTGCTTTTTTCATTGGTTTATGCCTGATAATATTCTGCCACTTATTCTGCTTTTCATTGCTAGGTCTGCAGTCTAATTTTCTCTGTGTCCCTTTTGTCGTAAAACATCAAAGCTTATTATATGTAATGATGTGTCTTCAATATGTAACTGCCTGGACTTGCATTAATGGGGTGTCACGACTCTCCCAAGATGGTGACACTCGCTGAGCACAGTCGACATAGACTATGCCAAGATGGCCACCATTTACTTCCATTTCTGGGACAAGGAAAGACAGAGCTGTCTCTCAATGACTCATATTCCCCGCTGCATTCTTTTCTTTGCCAATCTGCATTCACACACCCTTTTTCTTAACTTCTGTGTGTGAATTTGATACTAGTGAGGCATTGAGGATTTAAAACTTCTGTTGACAATCAACAAACTCCTCTTCCAACTCGAGCCCTGCTTCTGGCTGAGGGGTTTCCTCCTCTCAGGAACCTTCCCATTCTGCTCACATTCAAAACATTCTCCCCTTGAGTCTGCTGACAGAAGGGTCCTGGAAGGCTGCACAACAAGCATACTGGAAGGAAAGAGCCTCCTCGCATCCAGCGAGTGAACAAGTCCACAGCAGCTAACATCAACTCGTGCAGGGTCTCATGCAGCTATCAGTGCAAATGTGGTTTCTAGTAAGAGCATGGCTGTCTGTGAGTCAATACAGTACAGATCAATGGGGCGTACGGGTGCAGTATTCAGCAGATGGCAGTGAGCAAGCAGAGCTCTTGGGATTATATAATTATTATGGACAATGAAATCATGTAGGTCTTGAAAGAACCAGGCACGCGTCAAAGTGGTCTAGACTCAGAACCTGCTGACATTGACATTGGCATATTCCACTCTGTTTTGTAAGGCCACATAGTAATCTATGGAATCTGACAGAAAATCATAAACATGAAAAGATTGGACGTTACTTTATATTGTCACGGTTTTATTACACGGCCCACTCCTGCCAGGGACTCCTTCCCCGACAATGGATGTGTTGCACAATAAAGCACTTTTTATTTGAATAAACTACAGATTCTTTTTTTGAGTAGGCCTCCAACCCGCCTCACACCCAACCTCCACAAACACCCCATGTCACAAGGGACTAGGAACCAGGCCGGTGTGCATCAATAAGATATTTAATAATTTATTATTTAATGAAAAAGGGAAAATCAACCAATTTCACAGCCACCAATGTTGTGGCGACACAAATGCAATATCCTATCTTTAGCGACCAAGTGGAAATGGGCTGTTACACTCACTTTTGTTATAATGACAAACAGGAAAATACAATCAGGTTGAAATGGACTATTACACTTGCTTTTGTTTTAATGACAAAACAGGAAAATACCATCAGGTTGAAAGTGATAGCGCCACAATTTTAGCACTCCCCCTGCAACACTCACCCCCAAACATCAATTAAACTTGATTCCTTTGAATGGAGGGCAGTGGCAAGAATTAGGAATAGAGAGAGAGAATCGGATTTGGGGTAAAGCCCACCACCACAAGATGGGAAGCCAGCAAAGAAAGTGAAAACTCGTTTTTGGGGCAGAATGGGATTTTGATTATTATTAACAACTGCTAGGGCACAGAATAGAAGGAACACTTTAGGAGATTGGGAAAGTTTATAGAATACTAATCAGCACACCAGGGCAAAAACAGAAATGAAGTGGGAAAATCGGTTTTGAGAGAAAGCAAATGCAAAAGGGAAAAATACAGCGGCAAATGGAAATGTGTTTACATTGGGTTTACAATGGCAGGCAGCTCAGCAAAGGGTTTTAGCTTACCAATAGGAAAATTGGTTTTATTTTTATTTTTATTTTTTTAGACATGTTTATTCGAATTTAAAAAAAAAAAAATCATCAAACAATCAGTTGATAAACAAATACATACAATCCGTAAAAATTTACAATTCCTAAGAACTAGTAATTGTGAGGTTAAAATAAAACATGCAGATAAAATTGAGCAATAGCAAGTTCACATTCATTAATTCGTAAAATCCTATTTAAACAGGGGCACAATAAAAGTCAGTGTACAAGGTATATCCACTATAAAGATGGTTCATAATTTGCTTTCGTCCTCCTGGAGCCTGAGCAAATTTTTCCTAAAGTACAATGCTCTTTTTAAAAATGTAAGCAATGCCCATGCTGTAAAAACACAGTCAGCACTAAGTAAAAAGATAAGTGCAGCTTTATGATGGCGTATCTTGGTTTTCCTTAGGGCGGGTAGCAAAGTTGCCCTTCGGATTCCTGCGTACCCTGAGCAAAAGAACATGAAATGAGCCAAGTCTTCCCGCTGATCTCCACAAACCGGACAGCCGGCCCCGTGTTTGATTCCCTTCCACCCAGCTGTAGTTGCTTGCAGGAGGAGGGAGTCAAAACGTGCCCTTGTGATAAGCCACCTATCCTTTTTGTATGGGCTCCATGTTAAATAGGGTTGGATCCCCTAGGGCCTACTAATCATAGAGTGGTAATCATCACAATTATTGCCGTGTTCCCAAAGTGTTCTTTTCCTTACTATGGTCTCTCGGACCACAGTTTTATAACTAGACCCCTCACTCTTGATTATGAGTGAGACTGGTGGAAAAAGATCACTAATGTTGGCCTCCCCGAGAACCTTGGATATATATGCAAGCAAAGGAATTTTTTGCCAGCCCACTTTGCCCACCGTGGTTCGAATAATAAAGTGGCAGAGGGATGCAAATTCGTTGGCCCACCATCGAATCCAAAATAAGATCGGAGCCAACGCCCAGAGATCCTCCCAGAACTCCATTCCCAGTTCTCTATGTACGGAGATGCACGCTGCAGAGTTCGGAAGCCCCAGCAGCTGTCTGAAGAATTTATTTTCCTTTACTTGGATATCCCCAACCTTTGTAAAGCCCCATATAGGGGCACCATACATGGTGACGGCCAATGTTTGGGCACCATAAATCTTAGTAATTGCTTCTAAGGGCTGGCCCTTACATCTCAACATAAAAAGAAAAATGTCCCCAATTTGTTGGCTCATTTTGGCCGATTGTTTGTCCACATGGGTTCTACCATTCAGGGCTTCAGAAAAACTGATGCCCAGGTAGTCAAAGGCCTTGACACGTGGTATAATTTCTCTGGCACATAGCATTGGTTTCATTGCCACTGGCCTTTTTCTGCCCGAACAGGCCATCACTGCTGATTTCTTGGAGTTGATTTTTAGACCTAGATTACACATAAAGGTTGTACATGCATTAATCAAGGCCTGTAACGCTCTGGGGGGTTCTTGCTAGCAGGACGGTATTGTCCGCATATGCTAAAACTGGGAAACCCCGGCCCCCCAGCACCAAGAAGTCAGCCAATATAATGATAAGTTCAGGTGATAAACCATTAATATAGAGGCAGAAACATATAGGTGCTAGCACGCAGCCCTGCCGGACACCACACCCCACCCTAAAGCAGGCTGTGCAGTGTCCCCCTGGGCCACTGCGTACACACACCTCATTATCCGTGTGTAGCTCGACCAATACCTTCAAGATGTCCCCCGGGCATCCCATGGATCCGAGCACAGCCCACAGTTTCGCCCTATCTACCTTATCAAAGGCAGTGCTCAAGTCCATAAAGGCCAGATAAACAACCTCTCCCCTGCAAAAGACCGAGTTGGCCACCAGAAGATAAAGATTCAAACTCTGTTCCATTGTGCTGAACCCTGGGCGGAAACCAAATTGAATGTCGGAAAGGATCTTAGCCTCTCCTAACCAAGACTCAATACGAGCCAATAAGATTCTCCCGAAGATCTTAAAAGAGGAGTCTAATAGGGAGATTGGTCTATAAGCACTTGGACTGCCCATATCTCCTTTTTTAAAGATTGGGAAAATAATGGCCCTTTTCCACGATGGTGGATAAGTCCCTGATAGCATACATGCATTAAACACTGCCATGAGTTATGGTGCCCACAAATCCAAAGAGTCCTTAAACAAATCAGAGGGGATCATATCCGGTCCCGGAGCCCTGTTATGGGCTTGCAATTTAATGGCCTTTCTGACCTCCTCGATCTCGAACTTTAGGCCCGAAGCAGCTAGTGCGACACCAGCTTCTATAGCTCCTGCCCCAAACAGGTTACCAAAGTGTTTTAACCAGGGACCCTCCTCCACATAAGTCCCCTGCCCTGATTAGACCCACACCCACAGAATCACCCTTTATAAATTCCCAGAATGCTTTCTGATCTCCGCTCTTGATAGCAGATAGGAAACCCTCCCAGGCCGCCCCTTCAATTTCATGTTTTCTTCTTGTTATTTCAGATCTTGCAAGAGCTATCACATTTTTGCTAGATGTAGGGTCCTTGAGTCTCAAGAGTAGGTTTTTTTTGGCCTCTTTACAGGCCCGATCAAACCACCCCTTCTTGGACGTTCTTCCCTTAACCTTAAAAGTGGTTGTGAATTCTGCTGTAAAGGCGGCCACCAGTTCTACAAATTTGGGGACCACCACCCCAGCTGGTAAGTTATTCCCCAATATGTCCAACAGTAGGGGTTCCTTTTCCCTTATTACCTTTACATGTAGATCTTCTTCTAATATGGTCCCCCATTTAATTCTACGGGAGCCAACGACGGTACCCAACGATGGACACGGGGCAATGACCTTAGGAACCCCCACCCCCAGCAGGTCATTTAAGGTCAAGCAAATAGGGTGGTGATCGCTATGAACATCAGCGATCACCTCAAAGCTTACTAAACACTCCCAGAGTCTTACAGATATGCAGAAATAGTCTATTGTGGAGGAGCCCAAATGATTGTTAAAGGTAACCTCCCCCGGTATATCCGGAGCCAGATGACCGTTGACAGCACGTAGGCCCCATTCATTCAGCCACAAGCTCAACTTCAGGCCCTTAGGACACACTCTCACATCTCTCATACAGGGTGATGGGATGTTCACTAACCGGTCCTCCCATAGGTCCGAAGCATCCTTGGAGGTTCCCACTCCCATTTTAACATTAAAATCACCACCCCATATGTATGATGCATTGATGTTACTTTCTTAAGACATTAATTAGGCCCTCATTACACGGTAGGCGGTAAGGGTTAACGGTCACCGGTAATGGTACCGGTGACCGTTAACCCTTACCGCCTTACTACGAGGTCCCTTAGCGGGTTGGAGAACTTAACGCCTGCTTTTTGCAGGCGTTAAAAACCAACCCGCTAACGGACCTTGGTGCTAATTACGGCACCGCAAATTTGCGGTACCGTAATTAGCACCTTCCCTATTCCCATTATGCCCTATGGGGCAAAAATGGGAATGGGGAAGGCAATGGGGGAAGGGGGAATTACCTCCCCACCAACCTTGGAATAGGGCGGTAATTCCCCTTTCCACCAAGGCGGTGCGGGTATTTTACCGGCATGGACCAAGGTGCTATTAGCACCTTGGTCCACTGCCTACCGTGTAATGAGGCCCTTTGTCCTCCAAAAAAGCCTTAAATTTTATTATGCATATTGTTTTGCCCTTAGTTGTCGAGAGAGAAACCACCTGTAAGAAGTCTAGTCCTGTGGGTATCACCTTGATCCTGCATTTAAGTGACGATTTTACAAGGGTACAGAGACCCCCAAAACAACGGCCTCTAGCCCTTATTTTGGCTGGAATATCAAAAGATGTAAAGCCGTCAAGTTGCGGAGGTAGCAAAGCCCAGGTTTTCAATGACAGAGGCAGAGGCACATAACAGGGAGACTTCTAGGCAAAAGGGATTGCTAACAATGGAACAACGGTTTGGGGTTTAATTGGACAGATGCAAATGGGAATTTGTTTGATAATGCACACAATACAATACACAGACAAATTCAGCTTCAGTTACAAGGAGGCTAATTCTTTGAGGCAACACTTAAATGGCTAGAATAAATAAATACACCAGGTACAAGACGGTTAATTTAGAATTTCAAAAATCGTGTGCCGTGAATTTCAATGGGGGAATTAATTGGTTTACTTAAAAATATACTAAGGATTTACATAGACACTGGGAGGTTTTTCAAAGGAGATATGCTAACATACACAAGCAAATAAGAGATTCTTTTATGGGAAGGTGACTGAATTATCTGGCACATTCTTGTAAGGGGGAGGTTTGGGTTAAAGCTCTTGACCTAGCATAATGAATCAATATGACTGTCCCTTTCCAAGTATTGGGCACAATGGCAATGTGATTAGGTGAGCCTCCCCATACTGGTACCGGCCACAATACTCACTATCTCTATGTGGCATCAGGCTACCTGAGTCAACTTCCTGCCAGTCCTCAGACTAAGGAAGAGAACCTGGTCACGTATATTATTGTTTATTCATTTAGAGAATGTAACTCCTCCTAGTTTCCATTACAAATTGAATGCATATGACATATTCACATGTGCTACAAACAACACAAACCCAATCTGCTGCACGATACACTTCTCAATGATGCTTGATTGTGGGTTCCTTAGTTTTTTAGTGCTCTTCTGGCCCGGGAAGAGGAAGAGAGGACATCATTTTCTCTGGTGGATTGGTAAAAGGAACCACAGCATGCCTCAAGCCCAAAGGTGCTGCCTTTAACAATGCTGATGTCATATTCAGCCTCCTATGATTTTACAACAGTTTGATGTCATTAGGGTAAAACCAAACTGTTCTTGAGCCACGGACAATTCTGGATCAGTTTGCCGCCTGTGCATTTGGGCCGCACATTTCATCATTGTGCCACCTGGATAAGCCAGTTAAGCCGTGAGATTGAAGTCAATAATTGCTTATCAAGACCATTTGAACTGGCTCGCCCCAAGAGACGCTGCAACCAATCACCTGCTTCTTTCAATTTCAAGAAATACATCACTTCATCGAACTTTGACTCGCCTAATGTGGAAAGTGCCAAGAAAACTGTATCAAGGCTGTCAAGGCAACGAAGAGACTAAAGTAGCATTCAAATGGACTTGAGGCCCATAACAAAGCTCCCCCTCCCCTTAATACCTTCAACCCAAGAGATGGCCAATACACCAGCCCTACCCCAAACGACATTGAAAAGTCAATCATTTTGGGGTCAGCTATTTTTCTGCATTTCTGCCTGCCATTTGGACATTCCTTTTATTTTGTTATTTACCGTGCACTCCTTTTATGAGGCTCCTGTACTGGTTCACACATCTCAGGAGAGTATAGCCTGCCCTCAGACCACATTATCAAAAGAGGAAAAGGAGGCATCTTACACATTGTATGGCTCTTTAACCCTTATGTCCAGGACACTGCTGTGCTCGTTGTAGTGCTGGATTAACCATAGTATTTATAAGCCATTTTTTTCTCTCCTGTACTATTGCTGAGCAGAAATGATTTCATCACACACGTGTTACTACGGATACACATGCTCCAACCTCATACTCAATTGCCTATAACACCGCAATTATATTAAGAGGGATAGCACACGTTTTCATAAGGAAGTCTGTCCATTTTAATTCTGTATTTTTGCAACATGCAAAATAAAAATACAAAGCGAATTCCAAGGTGGACGTGCTATTCGAACCTGACTGTTCCTCATTTGGGGGGGGGGGGGACAGTCCTGTGCTATTGGCAATCCAATGTTGTGCGAGGGAGGTCCATGCAAGTGTGGATGAGTTTGACACCCCCCGCCCCCATCTGTCACGAGGCGATGCGCATGGGCAGCACATTTTACATCTCGCGCATACTGTGGAGAGAGTGGAGATCAGCAGGTAATTACTGGCTGGGCATATTGGTGCGGGGGGTGGGGGACATGAAATAAAGCAAGCAGAGGTCACTCGCAAGAAAACGGGGCTCATATCGTGGCAAAGTTTGCATTCTGCATTGGCCGACACTACAAATGTCGTTGACAAGTACTGTAGAAAATGTTTACAGCAGAGGAAATGGTACGATATTGTATTCATGACTATCTAACTATCTAGATTTTTCTATGGCACCACTAACCCGCAGGCCCCAGGGCGCTCACAAAGAATCACATGCAGAGACAGTGATATAGGCCTGAGAGCAGAAAGGAGAGAGATGCCCCAAAAACAGGCCAACAACTAGCAGGAGAAAGGAGTGGTGAAGGAGGCTTGTTGAGGGAGTAGATGAAGGAAATAAAATCAATCAGCCGTATCCAGCATCAAACAGAAAGGTTTTCAAGTGCTTCTTAAAAAGGGCCATTGATTCACTGGCCCTCATTCCGAGTTTAATGGTAGTCATGGCGCTATTTGCTCCATGACTGCTACCATGAACGGTACCGTGTCCAGTTTGGTGCAATGGAGACTTACCGGTCTAGTCAGACCTTGGCGGGACTGGTAAGTCCCGATTCACCAAACCATTCCCCATTCCCATTTGAGCCGCCATAGGGCTCAATGGGAATGGGGAGGGCGCAAATAACGGGCTGGCGTATGTCAAGCCTGTTTTTTGCGCCCAGGTCCCTTAATGGGTCCCGTCCATAACGTCAGATCAGACCAGGCGTTAAGGAAGGGACCCGCTAAGGGACCTCATAGTAGGGCGGTAAGGGATTACTGGCACCGGTCTCCTTACCGGTGCCCGATATCCCTTACCGCCCTACTCGGAATGAGGGCCACTGTCTACAGTGACTCAACGGCATTGACTAATGCATTTGGTCGCAGGATCATGGTTCATTCACTAGCATAATGAATTCCTCCTGGGAGTGAAGGAATCTAGAAATCTCTGAGACTTTGAAAGCTTATCCATGAGCTATCTCAGTATTACATTTTCAGTTGGACTAGTAAACGGTATCAACACTTGGATTTTGTTTGATTTTAAAACTGGACTACCAAACCCTTTGTCTGCATGATATAGTGAAATGGGTTGAATTTTACGATTGGCATAAATTCTGCGAAAATGGGTTTCATATTTATCAAAATAAACAACCTTTCTGAAAGAAAATTCACCAAAGGGACTGTTGTTGAATATTTTCTCAGCAAAAGTAGCGAAACATTTTCATATAGCTAGGGAAATGTAGAACAAGTTTCTATCTTCAGCGTGCCTTGTCATTAGTGGGCGGTATCCCTGTGGTAAATCTGCCAGAATGCCGCCCAACGCAAATAGTGTTACTGCAACTCAGTCTGGCCCTATTAGCGCTGGATCCCGAGTTGTGGTACAGAGGTAAGTCCCCATTAATATTGGGTTCATTGGACCCAATGGAGCATTTTCGGCGCAATTACCGCAGCGCAAATACCGCTGCAGTATTTGTGCTGAAAATGGGCAAAAAGTCGGTGGATATACCCCAGCTCAGAGCTGGAGGTGAATCCCCAATCTTCCACCCCAACTCAGGAGTGGTAATATGGCAGTAATAGCATTACTGCCGCATTTTACCGCTCCACCTAACTTGTAATGAGGCCCTGAGTCCTTTCTATCAAAGTGAAAATTATCCATTTGCTCTGTCTACTTACTTTTCTAGAAAAAACTTCCATCAAAACCTAATCTGCATATTTTTCAGCACACTAAGTAAAAACATGTGGATCCATCGAATTATCGGCCTATATCTTTACTTGATGCTGCCGGATTGCAAAGGTGCTGTTAGACCATTTCTACACATGCACTATGAAGAAACATCTTAGTAATCATTTACAAGCAGGTTTTCTATCTGGTCTCAGTACTGTTAGGCACACAATAAGATTATATCTTCTGTTGCAAAAATATGTTATTGTGAGGAAGGTTAATATATATTAGGAGAAATCTAGCAAGGTCGTCACTACTTCAGTGAGGGACATCCCCCCTCATGTGGCCAGGGAAAGGCAGAAGCTACCTTACTCTGACCCTGAGCGTTGCTATCTGTGGGAGGACCACATGAGGGAAGAACACTGCCAGGGAGGCATAGGAGACTCGATAGGCCACAGCAGGCATTTACCTGTTTCTTTAGCCTCTGGTAACACCCACTTGCCTCCCTATTCCTGTATTGCACACTGTAGTGTGGGTGTAGAGCCTCCAGTCATGTCCAATCACCAACTGCATTTACATTTCCCTTTGGTCCATAACACTCAGATGAGGAAGAGGACTGCAGAAATGAAAAACACTAGAATTGGAAAGGAAACACTGCATTCTAGTTGTTGGAAAAGGTTAACAGGTGCCGAGACATTTAAATCACCACACCTGGAGAGAAAGGGAGACTCAGTTCTCCCGATGTTGGTTGTGACAGCGAAGGAGTGCAGGCTGTGGTGCAGAGTGGAGAAGCTGCTGGAGGTGCTGTCGAGGGAAGTCTGGAAGCTGAAGGTTCGCAACGCTTGAACCACGGACAGCAGGAGCTGTCAGGTGAAGAAGGAGGCAAAGTAGGAACTGGAAAGCAGACAGGATGCCCCCCATATCTGGCAAGAAAGCCACAGTGAGAACAGTGAGACGAGAAGGAAGCCAAAGCAGCCGATGGAAACTGGGCAGAGAGCGAGGTTAGAATGATGGGGCGTTTCATGGCAGATGCTGCATTCCGTTGATGGACCTGGTAAATCCAAACAAGGGAGCTGGAATACCGGAGTGATTGAGCAAAGAGACTAAGATGAATGAAGAGGGGTTGCTGACCCAATATATGAAAAGTATAGTTAAAGACTCTTGTAACTATATAAAACTGAAGGGGATTACTGATGAGAAGTGCAACTCTGGCACCAGCACCCAAATACTGAACCAGTTAAGAAAGTCCTGGCAGGAGAGTTAACCAGGCACACAGTGAGTCTGGAACCCGCACCCAAGTGACGAAATAAGAAAATCCTGGTAGGTGAGTAAACGAGGCATACAGCAAGTCTGGTACCCTCACCCAATTGACCAAACAAGAAAATCCTGGAAGGAGAGTAAACCAGGCATACAGCGGGACTTGTACCGCACCCAATCAAGATTGCTGAACTTGGAAAAGGGGCAAAGCTGTCCCCCAAATATGTGGAATCTAGGAGAATGGCATTTCCCTTCCCTTTTGTAGGTGAAGTCTGTGAACTGTGGTAAAGGCAGGAAAGCTCAGGGGAAGGGCATACCCATTGACCCTGTGAATTGTGAAACTGTGCAGTATTGTAACTGTGGAAAAGTCAAGAAATCTCAGGGGAAGAAGCATACCCCTTAAGCCTGTGAATTATGAAACTGTAAAACCTATAAACTGTTGAAAAGCTAAGAAATTGCAAGGTAATAAGCATAACACAGGAAGCTGTGAATTGTGGAACTGTGAAATCTGTGAACTGTGGAAAAGCTAAGAAAGGTCTGGGGCAAAGGTGTACACCTTGAGCATGTGAATCAAGTACCTGTGGCAATCTCAAGAGAAGGGTCATACCCCTTTAGATGGTGGAATGGTATAACCCAAAAAGATATCAAGAGAGAAATTGTATATCTTGAGTTGATGAACTGTGTAAACTGGAGGAAGCTCAAGTGAAGAGTCATCCTCCTTGAGATTGTGGAGTATGGTAATGTCGACATGAAGAACATTGAAAACACAGAGAAATCCAGGGGATGGGAAGAACCCCTTTATCTGGTAGAACTGTGTTGGTTTATTTTACTGTTTGAAACTTTATGTTGGAACTTTGAAAGGAGCTGCAGGTGGTCAGCTTAAAGACATTTGCCCCTTCACGTTTTGTTGAGTTTAGTGTGTGTGGGTCAGGTTACAGAATGGAGAACTTGTTATTTTGGACATTCTGACACAGACGTTCCTCAGTTTTGTTGAGGCAGGGAACCCCCTCCTATAGTTATGGATAGGTAGGATTTCCCCAACCCTCTCTTTAACTTCATCAATAAAAGTCTTTAACAATCACCATAGGCCACTGTGTCTGAGTCTTACCTTTGATCCCTTACAATATGTTCTATTTATTGCTCTAAAAATAGCTTTTGTCACAGTTCTCAACATATTTTATTGAGAACCTTAAAGAAACTAAGTATCTCAATTAAATTTGCCTGTACCGCTTCATTCTGAGTACGAGGCTACTGTGAGATGGAGCCCAGAGAGTCAAGTTATATCACCATTAAAAGTGCAAAGAGGCGTCCATCAAGGATGCGTTTTGGCAGAGACTCTTTTTTTCACTATTTATATATAGTGTAATTGAGAACATAATCTCAATTCTGAATGATGCACTCATCCTTCAAAAACTATCAAATTCCCCTTCTTCTTTTTACAGATAACTACATTTTATTGTCTTTTACTCCTGCTGGTTTCGATAGACAAGTGCCCAGGTTCTGCGATTTCTGTAATCAAAAAATGTATGAATGTTAACTGCATTAATACCAAATCAATGCTTTTATCCACTAATTAAAAACACCAAAGCTCGCATTGGCTATTGTTGGATCCAGTATTGAGCAACTACATTATTTAGCTATTCAGTTTACGAGTAACTGTAAATGGAACAAACAAATTGAGAAATCTAATCTTACTTTAGAACAATATTGATTGGATATTGCTAGATCTCTTAAAGAGTCTGGAAATGGTCCTTTTGCTCCATTATTGAAAATGTGTAATCTTGAGGGAACGCAAGCAGCATTATATGGCTCTGTATTATGGGACGACTGCCCCTCGATGTTGTTGCCTCTTACGGAGAAAGCTTTTTGAAAGAGATCTTGAGGCTTACCTAGCAGTACTCCCACACTAGATATCAATATGCATAATATTGGTCAGGTTTTGGTAGCTAAACCACTAATGGTATGGGTGAGACTCTGGAGCAGTCTGGCACTTTGCAGGGATGAGCAAATTATGGACAAAGACTTCAATTATATTGTGTTATGTTATGTTAGTTAGCTTTTATACTGTGAACCTCACCACCCAAGTGGTCTTAGAGCGCCAAAACGTTGTCCATGTGGTTGAACCTCAAGTGAAGGGGTGGAAAATCCCCCGTCACAAAAGCAAGAGGTCTGGTACAAGGGAAATTCCCAGACCCAAGAAACAGAAAAGTCCCAAAATGTGACAAAACCACTGTTTATTAGGAGATCTCACAAAAAGGGACAGACATGGGCATCTCAGGGTTTGCAATGCTCTCTCAGCTGGTTACAGGATTGTCAACAGGTTTTAAAGGGTGATGATGTCAGAAACGACAAGTTATTCCACAAAACCTAAGGCAGACTGGTGTTGGTTAGTGGGGTAAACTACATATAGCATCTATGTGGGGTTAGTGTTCTGATTGGTTAAACATTATCTGGTGGCTCCACCAGCGACCACCTCCAGAATGTGGCAAGTGAAATTATGTCATGCTAGTGTGTTGTGAGTGGCTGCTGCAACAAAGTGTGACCGATCATTAAAGGTGGGTAGGGATTGGCCATTGGGTGCTTTGTCAGCCTTGGTTCCTTTAAAGTTTACCAGTGCATGAGCAAAATAGGGCGGTGGTGAGAAGGGCGCCATGGAGCTGCCTGTCCCAGTAAGGTTACCGCTCTCTGACTCCCCAGCCGCAAGCAAAGACATTCTAGCAATGAAATTCATACTGGGCCTCATCACGAGTTGGGCGGTAACCCTTAAAATCGGCGGTAACGCTATCAGTGCCGATTTTAAGGGTCCGTCGGATCACGAGTCCAAATACCGCCGGCGCCATTACAGCCGGCGCAAGTACAGCCAGCTGTACAAGCATCGGCTGTAAAAGCACCAGTAACCATTCGCGCTAAAACATTGCAATTACGAGTCCGGCGTAGGTGCAATTAGCGCCAGAAAAGCGGCAGACAATCTGCCGAAAATACCCCCAGCAAAAAGCTAGAGGTAAAAGAACACAGGCCACAGCAATAAGGGTCCAGGTGAAACCAATGCAAATCAGAGGCCTACAAAGGACCCACCCATGCACAACACAGCCTCCCCAACACCATTACACCAGCAGGAGCAGGGAGGAGACAGCAATAAGGGCCCAGGTGAAACCAATGCAAATCAGAAGCCTACAAAGGACCCACCCATGCACAACACACACTTCCAAACACCATGCTCCATTTGGAGCCGGGACCCTTGATGTGGACTTCTACCTGCTGCGCCTGGAGCTACAGAGGCCAGCCAACCAGGCCAGGGCCCTGGGAGTGCAGGGGGTGGTGGGGATGAGGAGAAGGAGGAGGAGAGCAGCACCAGCAAGGCGGCCTGCCATCCCCAGAGTCAGGCCAACACCCTGGGCCATGACTGATGGCCAGTTGGTGACTGAATATCGGCTGGGCAGGGCAACCATCACCCAGTTGCTGGACACAATCCAGGCTGACATCGGCAGCCGTATAGCCATCAGCACAGCAGTACCTCTGCTAGTGATGCTCATGTCTGTGCTACAATTCCTCGGGACTGGCAGCTACCAACACTCCGTTGCCATGATGCATGGCATGGCCCAGTCCACATTCAGTGCCATGCTGGGACAGGTGCTGGATGCACTGTTGAATCATGTGAATGAGCACATCGCATTGCCAGCCACACAGGCACAGGTGAATCAGCTGAAGGGTCAGTTCCATGCCATTGCCCAAGTCCCCAATGTAATAGCAGCCCTGGACTGCACACATGTAGCACTTGTACCACCCCAGGCACATGAGGCAGCCTACAGAAACCGGAAAAATTACCATTCCCTGAATGTGCAGATGCTATGTGGCCCTGACCTCACCTTCAGCCACTGCTGTGCCTGCTACCCAGGATCCACCCACGACTCCATAGTCCTGAGCCGCAGTACCCTGCCAGCGTACATGGAAAGGCACCGAGGGCAAAACACATGGCTGCTGGGTGAGTACAAATGTATACCATAATGCATGTCAATCCACAACTGATGGGGCTGGTCACACACAATGAAATCCCTGAATCACAATAAGCAGCACCATCAGTGCAGCATTTCCAATCAAGCACCTTGCATGAGAAACCTCGGACATGTCCAATACAGCAGAAGACACCCATTCAGGATGTAAAAGACACTGTGGCAGCACAGTGACATATGGAAGGCCTACCACCACAAAGCCCCCTGTGTGAGTAGCACTATGGCTTCCAACACTGACACAGTACAGACATCCCACCCTGCCCATCCGACAGTCATGCAAATGTAACGCAAAAGTCTCAACATACACAAATGCACCACACATAAGTAGTATGAGTAATGCCAATGTACATCCCACAAACCCTGTCCCCTGTATGGCCAATGAAATGCATGGAGTACAGTACAGAATAGTGACAACCGGCAAATGCAACTGCTGCCAAAGGGAATGTCAATGACACATGAGGTAGCCACTTCTCGCATGCACAAGCAGATGGAAGGGCCCCCTTACCCAGTGACAGGTGAATGAGTACTGTAACATAATGAAACAGAGGCGTACCAAGTTGTGAATACCTCATTGATTCAATGCTGCTCGTAGCACAGCACACTCCACAATGTTATTGACCAAATGACACCGATGACTGATCCCTGTACACCCACTGAACTTACCCTGTCCCCAAACCTGCTTTCTCTCTCCTGCAGGTGATTCTGGATATCCCCAGTACACATGGCTCATGACCCCTCTGTGTCATCCACACACTGCAGCGGAGCGGGCATACAACCTTGCCCATGCTTGTATACGGATCTGCGTGGAGAGGGCATTTAGACTTCTGAAGGCACGCTTCCGGTGCCTAGACCGTACGGGAGGGGCATTGATGTATGCACCAGAAAAAGTTGGAAAAATAGTACTGACATGTGATATGCTGCGCAACATCTGCTGTCGCAGGAATATGCCACTGCCCCCTGATGCACATGTGCAGCCACCTGAGGATGGGAGTGAAGGTAATGACGTGCCTGAAGGTGTTGCACGTGCACAAAGGGTTGGGCTGAGGGAGGGGAGGCTGGCCAGACAGGGATTGATTGATGTTTTTTTTTTTTTAAACGGGTGACGGCTGCATTTAACAAATGCCAATTCAACATTAAATAGCACTTTTTCACAATCCCTACTGTCCATGCTTTGTGATTCTTGAAACGTGATTTATTATCAGTGTAACAATCCCCCCTCCCCCAGTGAACACCCAGCACACAATCCCCCCTCCCCCAGTGAACACCCAGCACACAATCCCCCCTACCCCCAGTGAACACCCAGCACACAATCCCCCCTCCCCCCAGTTAACACCCAGCACACAATTCCCCTCCACCCAGTGAACACCCAGCACACAATCCCCCCTCCCCCAGTGAACACCCAGCACACAATCCCTCCTCCCCCCAGTGAACACCCAGCACACAATCCCCCCTCCACCCAGTGAACTCGCCACAACAGTGCAGGTAGATGCATGTTTGTTATCAGGGCACCCACAACGATGCCATGTCCGACTAGGATGGTCGTGGGTGCTTTCCTTGTACAGGCCCTCTGGTGTGCGTGACCTTAGGTGGTGCATTGAACGGCGCCTAGGAGAAGGCTCCAAGGATCCGTCTGTGGGTGTGGTAGAGGTTGAAGGGACTGACCCGGTTGCCTGCATGTGCTGTCGGAGAAGGTTGTTCCCCTCCCTTGTCTGCTCAGCAAGTGCTGACACTGCCTCGCACAACTCCCTCACCCTTTATCCAAACCCTGTCAGGGCTGTGGTGCATTGCTCTACCACTCTGTGTGTGCGCGCATTGTCACGCGCTATGTACTTGCATTCATGGCGTATGGATGCACTGATTGCCTTGATGTGCCGACTGTGCACCTTGGCCATAGATTCATCTTTGGCCTGTTTGGCCTCAATCACGTCCAGTCGGCCCATCACTGCTGCCCCCATGATGAAGGGTACCCCTGTTGTGACAGGTGCCGGCCTGCCACTTGTGCGTTGTTGGGGGGGGGGCTGCATGGGGACATGTTGCTAGCTGGGATTGGGCTGCCGGGCTCTGAGTGCCGGTCTTCAGGGGTGCCATATGATGGCGTGTCCTCGTCTGGCTGGGGTGTGCGGACACGATGCACATGCACACGTGGAGTTTGTGCTTGCTGTGTGCCTGGCCCTCGGGTCCCCTGTGGTGTGACCATCCCTTCAGTGTCACTGCTTCCGGGTGAATGCAGACGTCCTGCATGATGCGCACGTGGAGGTGTCACTCCCACGTCGGGCTCCGATCCACAGGTGAGGCCCTCTGCATCGGGGCTATGCATGGTGGCTTGGGGAGAGCTGCCCATGGACTCCCTGTGGAGATGTGGGTGCTGCAGCGGTCTTGTAGGGCTGTGTTGTGGTGAAGTGGGAGGTGGCCTGCATCGGTTACCTTCGTGCGGCCCCTTTGTGGGGTGGTGGTGCTGGTGGAGGCTCGCTGCCTCAGGCGCCGTGATGGTGTGGCCTCCTCCCCATCATCTTCATTCCGTGGGGTTTGCAGTGTGCTTGTGGGGTACATAGGGTGTGGTTTGAGTTCAAGGTAACCTACATTAGTATCATGCAGTTCATGCCATCAAGTGGGATTGAAGACTGTATCAATCATGCATTCAACTTGCATTTTGTTCAGTCGACATGTGGTGCTTGGTGTGAGTGTGAAGGTACACTGCATGGGAATGTTTGTGTGACAAGATTACATGCGGGGTTAGGGTCCTAGGGGTGTATTCATGAACACTCACACTCTATGTAGCTGTCCCATGGCTATGGATGTCTATCCCCTGCCCCTTCTATTGATGCACTGCACGTGCAGGGTAGTCTAGGCAGCACTACGGTTCAATGGATGGAGGGGTCACTTAAAGGTGTCTGCAGTGCCTCACACGCATTTATTCACATTCATTCACTCAGGGTCTGCATGTGTGGTACTTTTAGTTGCATGCATTTGGGGTGGGACTCACCTGCAGTTGGATCAATGCCAGTGCCTGCCTCCGCTCTACCAATTCCCTCGATGGTGCCGATGTCAATCAGGGCACTCATCTTCTCCTCCCAAGGTGTGAGTTTGGGTGGGGGGTGGTGGCCCTCCTCCAGTGCCCCTGCTTGCACTTCTGTGCTGTGAGAGGATTCCGCAGACTCTCACATGCAGGTCGTTGAGGCGCTTACGGCAATTCTCACAATCCCGGGGCACGTGCCCCACTGCAGTGACCCTTTGGCTGATGTTGCGCCAAATCTGTGCTCTGCGCTGGCCACTGGTTTTGCGCTGCTGCAGCTCTTCGTGATGGATCTCGGCCTCCTCCAACAGTACAGCCAGCTCCCGGTGGCTAAATTTGGGCTTTCTCACCCTGTCCAGGGCAGAATTGCTCCTAGTGCGCTCCTGTAACATGAATTGGTCTTCAATGGGGTGGATGGCTTCCAGGGGCTGTGATATCCGATGGATTGTGATCTCCAAGAGGGCCGCCGCTTTGTTTCCCGTTCCGGCGGTGACACATTTGCTGCATGCTAATAGTGCGCGCTCATGTCGCGCGCTATTAGCGCACTATGGCGGCAGCGAAATGTGCGCCGGATTTACGGGTTCAACCCGTTGCGTGCTATATGCGCTAACGCCATGTCCCTGTGCACGTGCATGAAAACTCGTGATCTGTCGGATTATCCACCGGGGGGCTTGGCGTTAGCGCTATTTACGTTCGACGGGAAAACCACTGCATTACCGCCGAACTCGTGTATTGTATCATTTGTCCCAATGAAATAGATAGGAGCGAAAGTCTCTGAATAAGCATTCTCTGCCAACTGCAAGCCACGTGTGTAGGGACCACATTTTGGATCATCCTGCTCAGTAATTTGTTAAGATTTTAGCTTGTTTTACTATGGATGTTATTACCTCACTTGGCCTCTGGAGGCTTGTTCAGGCTGTTTTCTCCTCTGTGTCAAGTGCAAGCTGATGAGAACAGCTTACAGTGGATGTAAAAAGCTTGTATAGCTCGATCTCCCATGATTTAGGGATCGAAGCAGTTGAATGCTTACTACTCAACACAGGAGAAATAGCAGCACAAAAAGAACTAATTATCATATTGCTCCAATTCATTTCTGAGAATTCATATTTTGAGTACAAGAACCAATTTTTCCAACAGGTATCAGGAACATCTATGGGGGCAACAATGGCACCTATTTATGCCAATGCATTCATGTACAAATTTTAAATGGATCACATCTTGAATCACAACATTTGGCAATACGGATAAGTCCTCGTCTGGCTGGGGTGTGCGGACACGACGCACATGCACACGTGGAGTTTGTGCTTGCTGTGTGCCTGGCCCTGGGGTCCCCTGTGGTGTGACCATCCCTTCAGTGTCACTGCTTCCGGGTGAATGCAGACGTCCTGCATGATAAGCACGTGGAGGTGTCATTCCCACGCCAGGCTCCGATCCACAGGTGAGTCGCTCTCCATCGGGGCTATGCCTGGTGGCTTGGGGCGAGCTGCCCATGGACTCCCTGTGGGCATGTGGGTGCTGCAGCGGTCTGGTAGGGCTGCGTTGTGGTGAAGTGGGAGGTGGCCTGTGTCGGTTCCCTTCTGTGCGGCCCCTTTGTGGGATGGTGGTGCTGGTGGAGGCTCGCTGCCTCGGGAGGTTTGTTCAGGCTTCATTTCCGAGAATTCATATTTTGAGTACAAGAACCATTTTTTCCAACAGGTATCAGGAACATCTATGGGGGCAACAATGGCACCTACTTATGCCAATGCATTGATGTACACATTTTAAATGGATCACATCTTCAATCACAACATTTGGCAATATGGATAAGATTTATAGATGATATGTTTGGTATTTGGACAAACACGGAAGAGCAACTGCAAGAATTTTCCATATATTTGAATTCAATTGACCAAAGAATCCAATTTACCTATGAATGCTAAAAAAGAAATATACATTTCCTGGATGTGAATAGTGAATCAATGGGTGACAGATACAAAACAAATATCTTTAGCAAAAGCACAGACCGGAACAATTTGCTCCACAGATTGAGCTTTCACCAACCAAGCCTCATACGGAACTTACCGTTCAGCCAAATGTTGAGAGTGAAATGAATTATTAGCGACCAAGAAGATTATAATGTGGAACTAATGAAAATGGGAGAACATTTTTTGAAAAGAGGACACAAGAAGGAGGAAATTGAACAAGCAAAGTCTAAAGTAGAAGTGGTGAGAAGAGAAGACCTATTAAATGCACAAGCTAAACCAGAGAATGAACAACCACTAGTATTTGTAATAAGGTTTGCAACACAAAGTAACATGATTAAGTCAATAATCAAAAAGAATTGGGAAGTATTGTCCTGTGACCAAAGAGTGGAACACTTATTTAAGAAAATATCCTACTTTTGCATATCAGCGAAGCAGGAATTTCAGGGACAGTCTGGTATGTACAAGGACGCCATCTGTAAACACGAGAGCACAGACAGCCCGTAAAGGAACATTCCCATGTCTATAATGTAGCAATTGTGGATACATACAGAAAGGAAGTTCATTAAATCATCCACTGACTGGAGAGAAGATAAATCTAAGAGATTTTCCAACATGTGAGACAGCAAACATAGTGTATGGTATTAAGTGCCCCTGTGAGTTCTATTACGTTGGACAGTCCAGAAGGAAAGCGAAACTGCATTGGAATGAGCATAGGTCATGTATACGCAACAGAAACGCAAACTGTTCAATGGCCAGACACTGGATTGACAAAAGACATAATCTATCACAGATCCTGTTTCTAATTTTGGAAGTACTGAAGAAAATAGAACCACATGAAAGTATTCAGAAACGACTGGATAGAAGAGAATGCTTTTGGATAGATCGGCTGGGAACACTTGCATTGAAGGGTCTAAATGAAGAAGTGAACTGGGCTTGTTTTGTAGCATCATAAACACTATAAGATCCAACAACGAGCAGAACTATGGTTGGAACGGTGGGGGGGAACTGACTTACTCAGAATTTGTGCATGGATAGATTCTAAAACATAAGTAAATGATGTAGGTTACTATGATTTTTTTTAAGAACCAATGTTTGTGCATAACGGGCTTCATAATTCAAAGGGAATGATAAAGACTTAGCCGTGCATATATACACAAAGGCACCACAGTAGAGAAATGTATATGGATTTGATCCAATGAACACTGGAACAAGCACTATATTATGAGTACACGATACGCAGGCTGTATCAGATCCTATGTTTTAAATGGACATGAAGATATGCAGATCACATGAAACACGATAGCATCAACATACCGTCACAGGAAAAGCTGTATAGGAGACCGAATCAAGGTTTTGCCTCAAGCGGATGTGGAGATATGCAGATTACATTATACACAATAATATCATCACACCGACACAGGTTGAGTGGTACAGTCGACAAAATTAAGGTTTTACTACAGCCATGGCAGTCGCCTCCCATATCCTCTTTTCCATGGGGACGCGGGACATGAGGCACGGTCACGTCAGCACGCTGGCTGACGTGCCGAGATGCCTCGTTAGATCGCTATGACAACAAGACCAACAAACTCAAGAATCAGAACTGCGCGCTCGCAGGCAGTTTCTTTTCCGTCAGCAAACGCCGCTGTGAGCAAGGTAAGAAATGCTGACCCCTAGAGAACGCAATCCATGTGAAAGTTTAAGTTCGTATAGTGTTAGGGACTTTATTATTGCAGCTATCCTAACATATGGGTTACAGAAGATAGAAGCGAACAAGGTAAAGCAATCCACTCCTATACAGTGAGCGAGTGTGCACACATATGCTCTGATGAGATTACGAATGTCCACAACTCTCTTTGTATCTTCCCTCTTGTATAACATTAGAACGACACGGCCCAGAGAAAGAGGTATGTTTTATTCATATTATGCGTGACACAACCATGCAATTACACTAAATGCTGCATATTGATGAAAGCTTTCTTTCTCTTTTTTTAATTTTTTTATCATGCTTTCTGTATCACTTTTTTGAATTGTGGAACCCTCTGGAAGGTCTTATGGATATACCTGGTATGTATCTTATTGTTTGATGATGATTTACATTTGGGATTTAACTAGATTTGATATGGTAATTTACATGCAACATGGTATAACTGTAGCCCTGAAGATGGAGAATCGCTCCGAAATGCATAGGCTCTCTGACTATGTATAAGTCTAGTAGATGCTTCTAACCATTGAATTTTGAGTGACAATAACCCATGATGAATAAAAGAACGTATGCTTACAACCAAACAACTCACAAAAAGTGTCTATACTTAAAGTTACTGGAATGCAGAGAATTACTGAAAGACTAACAATCATAGGAAGATGCGAGAATTATAAGGATACTTGAGCAAAAGAGTGAGCTTGTTTTGAGCATTGTGAAAGCACCAGACATTGCTGGGTGAATCCACCCAACTTTTTTGTAAGATAACAGTATTTTTGTGCATCCTGGCGTCTAAGGATCATTACAAGTCTGGCTGCTCCACTTAGATGGATTAAGCTAGAAATTTCTGAATAACACAAAAAACACGGTGGTGCCCACCTCTATACCTCTGTTTCTCAGCTGATGAGAAGTTGACATTTCTGCAACATTTGTTTCTTTGTTTATTCAGATAGAGTTATGTCTCTCGCCGGGGATTAGCTTATTGTCTGTATTTTTCCAACGCTTGCTCAAATCTGCCTTCCCATGATGACGTTGGCAACTGTGCACTTGCTGTCCGGGCTTGGCTCTTTTGGCTGGCTCAGCAAGACTGAATCTTTCTCCCTACAGTGTTTAGGCTTCTCGAGGGCTCCCATTCACCTAACATGGCTGCGTCTTCTATCTCGGTTTACACGGCCACTCTGTTAGTTGCGTTCTGCATCAGGCATCAAGCAGTTATATGTATTCTTGTGCGACTTGCATTTCAGCATAAGACTGATAGAATGTATGTGATCTCTATCGTAGTGATTGAAAACATGTTCCTCTTATCTAAGAGCAGTTTGAACTAGTGTCTGTGTAGCTTCATTAAGGTATGCATGTGTGCTTCACATCTAACGCATCTTACGTGTGTGTGTGTTTAGCCATGATGCCACAACTAATTTAGTTGCCCCATCGCCGGCAGGTTAATTGCTTCTGTGATGTCACCCAGTTATGGTCTGTAGGGCTGCGTCAGTGAGTAGCCTCTGTCACCTTGGCGAAATAATAGTGGGGGGAAGACACAATTAGCAATATGCACCATTCATGTCTGTCATGCCATAATGGGGGGGCTGCTCTTAAAATCCTTTTCTCTTCAAACTATGATCCCACTAAGGGTGCAGAGCAGATTGTGGTCTGTGGTATGAGATGGAAATGAGGAAAAGGGTAAGCAGGTATTGGCAACAGCGGGTAAAGTTGCAGAGTGCAGAAGACAAAAGGTGGCAAGGAGAGGGAATGATAACATGAGGATTGAGTGGTAGCATTGGCTGAGATGCATGTAGCGTAGTATAGGTTTAGACTGAAACAGTCATGAAAAATATCAGGAGCTGTCCGTAATGGGCAAATCAATTATCTTGTCAGTTAGAAGTGCAATGTGTTGTAGGTTTAGTTATAAGTAGGGTTATCGGTGTGTGATGGCGGTGAGATGTGTGCAAGAGTTCCTGGATGTTGTGGAGGCTTAGAAACCAGGTATTTGTGTAGTGTCCCTTAGGAGGATTCCTCGTGGTGCCTGGTGCTACCGAACCAGCTGACAGAGGTGTCAGCAACAAGCATTGGCTTTGTGCTGGAAGATAGGTTGGAGGACACAAAAGGGCAAAATGACAAATCTCCCTCACCAGGAGCCATACTCTGTTAGCATCCCATGGCAAGGAGAGAATGAGAGTGCACAATTATGTAACTGAATGGTCTGACCATATCCTATGCTATATGGGGATCATTGGAAAATATATTGAAAGGTGTTTTACTGTGCCGTGTTCTGGTTGGATGCATTGGATAATTACCTGGGATAGCCTGTGCTTGTAATAGCTACGGGAGATTTCTCGCTGGTGAGCCATGTTACAATATCCTTATTAGTAAACCTTGCAATGGCCATGACACAAACATCAGTTGAGGCATAGTATAGACCTTTAGCGTGTGCCAGCTTTAGAGGCAGAAAGTTAGGCTAGCCTTAGCTATGAGGGACTGTGAAGCCTAGTCTTGCATGAGACATATTGGCAAGGCACTTATTTGCCTGGGAAAGGGACCAGAGAGGAACATGGATTAAGGTGTGAATAAGGTATTAATTGAAACTCAGAGGGAGGACAACAATGAAAGAGTACAGAAGCTAGCTTATATATGCATTAAAACGTGTGCAAAACTTCTGCCCAACTGAAAGCATAAGCCCTGCTCAGGTGTGAAAGTGAAAGAGCGTGAACAGACGTGACTTCCACTGATAAACAGATTAACCATGGCAAATCCTACCAATGTGTGGCATGGTTAGGGTGCCATGCGATAGAGATGCAAACAATAGGAAGCAAACTTAGAATCAGCTGCAGGTTCAAGCCCTGAAATTAACATACTATTGTGGAAACAGAAAAATTGATATGAGGCTGGGAAGCCCAAAGGAAACACACCAACACAGGTTACAAAGGACATACAAAGCGCTTTATTCAAAGATACAACAATTACCAAAAGTCAATTGACATACGGATAGCTATTCGGCCCTCAGAGTAACAGAACGAACTATCAACGGTAGTTCGCCGTGTTAGTGTGAGAGACCGTACATTGGGATACTTGGGTTTTTATACTCTTTATCCAGCTCTGGCCAACCCCCTCGCGGGTTAACCATTCTTGGGACCAGGCCTAGGGTTCGTTGCCAGGTCAATCCCATAATGTATGCATTTTGATCAGTTCCGCTGATACAGTTGTTCATTTACACATAGGTCAGGGATAGGACAAGGTCTCAGTTCGCGACCCCAACAAGTGGCCTGCGGGCATATTACTTATTCATGTGTGCGGAGGTCACAACGGCCAGAATCCCACTCGAAATGTCATTCGGCCTCCATTTTGTTGTTCAGGGTGACTTCCACACTACAAGAGAACCTAAAATGGCGGCTAAATCCAAGATGGCGATTTGCACAATACATTAAGGTCAAGACCTTGACGCGGAATCTATTTACACAATGTTTTTAGACAACTTGGCGTAGGCCAACATACATTCAAACAATGCGATAGGAGGTATAATATTATTTCGATTTCCACAGACCCTCCTTTTGGCCTATGCCAAGTGCTAAACATCATTCCTAACACTTTTGAAAATAACTCCATGTGTTATCATCCATAGATTCCGCATCATTGTCTGTAATGTCTATAGCCATGAGGTCGTTCATAAAAACCTCTTGTAACATGAATTCTTTAGATGCTGTATCTGGGATATATATTTTATGCCCTATTGGGCTCACTGCTTGAGCACAACACCCCCCTATCATTCCACATATACTTGAGAGGCATTGAAAACAACAACAAAGGAATAACAGAATCCCTAAAATAACCAGAATAACAGAAAGCACCTTCCAACCCCAAGATCGCAAAGAATCCCAAAACCAAGTACTAAGGTTCCAGTCTCCTACAGGGATATGGACATCAGAACTGAGAGTATGCAAGTTCTGAATTGCTTTAAAAATTGTTGGTGAGGAGTCTGGTGCGAAAACACAACAAGCGGACCCCACTAATTTGCATACTCCACCTCGTTCCGCCAAGATGACATCTAATGCCATCCGATTTTGAAGTGCTACCAATCTTATCGCCTTTTGCTCTAAGGTCATATTGTAGAGTATGTCCGTGGTCCGGTTGATCGTTCTCTCCAGTACCCTTGCTAATCCCCTAATGTTCTCTGAGTTTGCTATTTGTCGCCAAAAGGGCACAATCGATTTAGCTATGTCCCCCAATACTTGCCCAGGGGTATCTCCGTTGTTGTCTCGCCGTGGGCGAGCCTTAGAAACCTCCAATGTACTAGCTACAAATACTCTGGGTAACAATATTCCTAAATAACAGGTTCCCTGCCAATCCTTGGGCAACCAGGGAAATGCTAAACTACCACAAACAAAATAAACAGGCCCTCCTACATACAGAGGCCTGTTTTCCCCAGTCAACTTTACAATATTTTTACAAGTTTCAAAATCTCCCATTGGCCTAGTGCCATTTCTCTGTACACAGAAGGGAACCGAGTCAGGACTATGATTTATAGAATAAGAAGGAGGTACAGCGTCCTTATTGCCTATCGGAGCCATTTTAAAAGAAATCAGAGTTTGAAAAGGAAGAGATAGTTTGTCAGACGGCCTAATAGAAGCGACGTTAGGTTTACTTCTATTTGCGAAAAGCGAGCATCCCAGGGGAGTCAATTCACATTTCTCGAAATCATTTAAATTAGTTCCATCAAAGTTCCCTGAGATGCTATCATTCCATCGGCCAAAGAATAATTCTCTAAGAGAGGCATAGCAAGAAGTCGTTAAAGGTAGAGGATGTATATACCATCCCAGTCCCTTGTTCCCATGTTGCGGTAAATGAGTACAAATCCAACAATTACTCTTATTAAAAATGACATGAGTAGCATTCATTACTATCATCAGAGTGTTATTATGATACTTCTGTCTATGTTGGGAGTCTCTAGGGGACAGAGTGTGAAGGTGTACAGAGGGAGTCAAAACAGTTGGTATGATCTTGGTCGGTAATAAAGGTTTCAAAGGATAGACTTCTTCGAAATACCAAAGTCCTACAGCAGCAGTTGCAAAAATAACAATAATCAAAATCAAAACATAACAGTACGTTTTCGGGGCCCAGGCACATTGTTCATTGTTCGATTTGGTCACCCCCTTATTTACAAGTTCAGTTCGGGGAGCAGCGGTGAAGGTGGCAGGCATCGTAATTTCTCAATCGACGGCCCCAATGTTCGTTGCTGGCGACACTACGGTCGCGTGATTTCTTAGTCCTTCCCAACCCTAGCCAGCAGAATCCCATTTTGTTAAACAAAACTTTCTCATAACGAGACAATTTTCCAAACACTTCCTTTTTTCCCAGATGCACGAAACTCGTGCCGTAGTTCTATTTCCTTGGTCGAAGGTTGTACCTGATGGTACCCGAAATTGTCTGGTCCGGAAGCAAAGTATCGTCACTTCCTGAGGGAAGCGACGTGTCGGTGGCGACGGAAGTCGCAGAGCTCGAAACAGTGTTTTCCGGAAGTGATTTTTCAAAAGAGTGCAGAGATGAAATGGACTGTTCCCCAAGCTCCTCAGGCTCAGAGAACTTTTCCGACGCACTCACAGCGCTGTTTGCTACTCCAAGATCAGAGACTGTAGCATCAGCGAGGGGTTCTGCTTCTTCTGTAGCATGTGGCGTCGGGTGAGGAAGTTTCTTGACGTGCGTCGCATGAATCCAGTTCTTCTTTCCAGCCACCCGCACTGCTGTCCTGGTGACCAATAATACCTGATGGGGTCCCCGCCAGCGAGGCGTGAGACAGGAAGACCTCTCGTAGGCCTTCACGAGGACCCAACTTCCAGGCTGTATATCGTGTCCTGGGCCCGTGAACCGTACAGGTAAAGCAGAATTCACCTGGTGGTAAATGAAATACAGATTTTTAGTTAACTTGTTACAATACTCTACAAGCAATACATTCTCCACCTCCCTCAGGGCTTTAGGTTTCGGGAGACCCCAAATGTTAGCAGGTCTCCCCATTACTACTTCAAATGGAGAAAGCCCAGTTCTAGTCTGAGGTGTGGTACGCATAGCTAATAACACAATAGGCAAAGCGTCTTGCCATTTCAGTTTGGTATCAGCACATGTTTTTGCAAGTTTATTCTTTAAAATACCGTTGTGTCTTTCTACCAACCCAGCACTTTGAGGATGTCTAGCTGAATGAAATCGTTTCTCAATACACAGGGCTGCACATATTTGCAAAATTACTGCTGCGATAAAGTGAGGACCATTATCCGACCAGATTATCCTCGGGAGCCCAATCGAGGAAAGAATTCTTTTACCATAATCTTTGCAGTGGTCATGGCGGTAGCATCTTTGACGGGGAAAGCCTCGACCCATTTACTGAAGGCACAAATAATGACAAGAACATATTTTAGATTATTACATCGTTCCATCTCAATAAAATCAAAGTGGATGACCTCAAAGGGGACAGAGGGGGGCCCGAAACTTCCCCTTGGAGTCACTGTCCCTTTACCCACATTGTGCTGTAGGCAGATCATACAGTTCTGGACGTGCCTCTTTGCAGTTTCCAGAATTTTGTCATTTACCCAAACCTGTTCTAACATTTTCGTGATCTGCTGAGCACACACATGCGTAGGACCGTGTGCCATCGTAACCATTGCCAATACATAAGAATCAGGAAGAATCATTTCCCTTCAGATGTATCCATCCAACACCCTTCGTCATCAGTTTCCCCATTCCTTCAGCCCACTTTTTAGATTCTTCCACTGTGGCATCAGTTTGAATATCTCGCACAGACCCAATACCTTCATCCATTATGCAAACATCTCTCATTTCCCTCGAGGCATACATGTCCGTGCTAAGGTCTGTGGCCGTTTGTCTGGCTATCAAATCCGCAAAAGCGTTCCCTTTGCCCACATCATCTATGACCTTGCGATGTGCTGCACATTTCATGATCGCTAACCATTTAGGGAGTGAGAGTGCCGAAAGTAATTGCACTATCAAGGGGCCATGCTGAATCTTGGTCCCATGTGAGGTCAGGAACCCTCTTTCCGACCAAAGCTTTCCGAAGTTGTGAGCCACCCCAAATGCGTACTGGCTATCAGTATATATATTGAATCTTCGCCCTTGGGAAAGTTCACAAGCTCGGGTCAACGCTATAATCTCTGCGGCCTGCGCGGAGTTATGCGAAATTCTCTTAGTTTCGACAACTTTGCTCAATGTAGTAACTGCATAAGCAGCTGTAGATGTACCATTCGAAAGTTTGAAGCAGGAGCCATCAAAAAACAGCTCCCCTTCTGCATTATCCAAAGAAGTATCTATGAGATCTATCCTGCCCTTCGTTTCTTGTTCAGTGGTATACAGGCAGTCATGTAATTCTTCGTTACCGCAAACAGTGTTTTGCGGGAAAGGTAAGAGTTCAGCCGGATTAAGAACACAACACCTCTTAATTTGAATATGAGGGGCAAACAAAATTAGTTCATACCTTGTTAACCGTGCAGAGGCGAGGTGTTGCGTTTGGGTTTTGTTCAATAGAATATCAACAGAGTGAGGTACCATCAAAATCAAATCATGGCCTAGGACCATTCCCTCACTCTATTTTACAGACGCGGCAGCAGCGACAGCGCGCAAACATCTTGGCAAAGCGCATGCGACAGGATCAAGGGCGGAGGAGTAGTAGCTGCACGGCCTATTCTTCCCTCCGTGTTCCTGTGTTAACACAGCCAAAGCACATCTATCACATTCATGCACAAAAAACACAAAGGCCTTGTCATAATTTGGAGTACCCAGAACCGGTGCCGAACATAGCGCGGTTTTGAGAAGCTCAAATGATCGTTGATGTTCCGATTCCCATGGCAGTGGCAGAGAAATGCCCTTCTTCGTCAAAGCCAACATCGGTTTTATCACTAGTGCGAAATTCGGGATCCACAACCTACAGAAGTACGCCATCCCTATCAGGGCTCTGAATTCCTTCTGTGTATTTGGAACAGACATGCCAGAAATGTGTTTTATTCTTTCAGGTGTCAATCTTCTCCCCTCCTTTGACAGGAGGTAGCCTAGATAGGCAACCTCCTGACAACAATATCGAAATTTTTTAAGCGAAGCTTTGTGACCATTTTTAGCTAGATGAACAAGCAACAGTATAGTGCCTTCTTTACAGGCATTCTCAGAATCTGCAGCCAAAATTAAATCGTCAACATATTGAAGCAGCGAGCAAGTAGGTGGCAATTCAAGGGTGTTGAGCTGCTCTTTTAAAGCTCTACTATAAATACTGGGACTTTCAGTATACCATTGAGGTGCCCTTGTAAATGTAAATGAGCGTCCCCTCAAGGTGAACGCAAACAGATATCTGCTTTCTTTATGTATAGGGATACTAAAGAAAGCGTTTTTTAGATCCACAACGCTGAAGTGCGTAGCCGTAGCAGGGATCATTGTTAATATCGTTGTTACATCAGGCACAATTGGAAATTGTGGGGCGACCACTCGGTTAATAGCACGAAGATCAATTATAAACCGGTATGGAATTGCATTGTCGCCTTTCTTATATACGGGTAAGATCGGACTGTTAGACAAACTACCTGTAATCTCCTCGATCACCCCACGATGTACAAAATCGGACACAATGCATTTCAAAGCACGTTCACCTTCGACTGATATTTTATACTGCGGGATGCGTGGCAGTTTCACCCCATGTTTCAGGACTATTTTAACAGGCTCAATCTGTAACACTCCAACATCATTGTCGTCCACCGCCCACAAACATTCCGGGACAATGCTGAACTCGGGAGGTAAAGGTCGAATCAAGAACTGAGAATTAGGAAGTTGCTGTGGTGAAACCGTTAGCCGTACTCCAACCGAAGAACAATGAATTACTGCGTTCAATTTCTTTAACAAATTCAAACCCAGCAAATTCTCTCCACAGTTCGAAGTGAGAAGAAAAGGGCAATGGTCCGTGAAGGGACCCAAAGAAACGGATACCGGCGCAGAAACCGGACAGACAGTTGGTATACCAGAAAACCCTACGGAAACATTTGTTTGCCCTGACAGTGGGATGTTTGGAACCCTAGAATGATCAATGGAGCACTTCTGTGCTCCAGTGTCAATCAAAAACTGGTGTTTCCTATTCCCTACTAATAATTCAACGTAGGGGCCTTTCTGATTAACGGGAATAGGTGAAGGTTCCAAACCCTGCTTCGGGCAATCCTAATGAAATAGAGCCTCATCAGAAGAAAGCTCTTCAGAAAGGTAGGCAGCAGAAGGGTATTCAAATATGTTTCTGGAGTCCATACTCGAGATCTGATTTTCCAGTGAAAAAGGTTGCTGAGAATCTTGTAAAAGCTGACCTCTGTCAGGGCCCCCTGCTCCAGGGCGGCCCCTAGGTCATCTACCCATACCCCCAAACGCACTGCTTGAGCTCTGGCGAAGGACAGGGCACTGTGCTCGCCAATGACCTTCCTGGCGGCAATAAGCACATTGATTAATATTTACAGGACTCAGAGGAGCATTTCCTTTTGGAACGTACTGACCTCTAGTTTGTGTCATACCTCCTCTGGGGTTTCTAATAATTTGCTGTAATAATACTTTGGTTTTCAAATCTCCCTTTCTCTTTTCAATTTTTTCCTTCTCATTATTAACACGGTTCTCATAATACTGAGCCATGTGCAAAACCTCAGATTGAGATTTTGCCTGCCAAGCGCTCTCAGAGGACATAATTTGTGACTGGATGTCAGGTAACAATCCACGTACAAATTTGTCCACGAACAACCTCTACCCGACTCTGTACCTAAATCCTGTCCACTGAAGTCAGAAAATACCTGCTCGAATCTATTAAAAAATTCGGTGGCGCCTTCAGTTTTCCCTTGGACACAGGCCGTAAGCTTGTCCCAAATAATCCTTTTTCTGTAATTATAGTTTTTAGTTTAGCGACAATCCTATCAGGTAAAGTAAGTATTACCTGTGGTGGTTTCTCACCAGCTGGTCTTTCTCCATCAATTCTAATCATATTTGCCCACGTATCTCCCAGCCCCGGCACATCGTCTATTGTCCGAACCTGTTTCCATACATCTACGGGTAGGAGTACAGGGAATAACAAGTCAATGTCACTCAAGGTGAACACAGATGACTGTAAAACGGACTCTATTTCTTTGTAAAACCCTGTTGGGTTTTTCCTAATATCGGGAACTGATTGTCTAATTGTGTTCACTTCCTGTCGTGAAAACGGGACGTGAACGAATTGTGATACATAATGTGCAGGGACATCCACAGCGGGGGCACCAGTCGCCACGTTGGCGGGGATCTCAACTTTTGGGACAAAGATCGGAGGAACCTCTCTCATAGGCAACTGAGATATAGGTACCTCTGGCCGCTTACTAAGCAATAGAGCCAGGTCGAGCGCTAAGGCAGCTGTAGAAGTGTCGGGCGAAAAAGCCCTTTTACAAATCACCAATAATTCTATGGGGCAACTAACCCTCTTCCTTACAATTTCCTCCTGCAGATGCTGTACCATCACCTGAATTACCTTTCTTTGCATTTCTACTGTATACTGACTATACGTGTCATACACTTCGTCTGGTGGTATCGATGAATCCGAGATCCATCGAACCGCATCTTTGGTACAAATTCGTACTTCCTCAGGTGCCGCTCTACGGCATGGAAGGAACCGTTTCTGTACATATATTCTATCGTCTTCATCATCCTCATCTCGTGATTTTTCAAAGTCTTTCCTAAGCTCAAACAATCTTTCAACATGTCCATATACTTTCTGCTCTGTGTCCCTCGAAAGTGCCAAAGCATTCAGATCTCTCACCCCTTGTGGAAGATCCGAATTTTGTAATCTACCCCACATCACACACAAATGAGTCCCCAAACCTTCGATAAAAACATTTTTCTCTGGAAAACTATTCAAATTAGATAATGTAGAAAAAACATTAGCTTGATCACCTTTCTCCATGCAATGCTTAGCCCATGCAAACAATTCCTGTTTCCTATCTGCAGAAAACAGTACTACGAATCACAATCTTTGACCCTGCACCTGGGTCGACTCCAATCAATACGGGGCCACTCGGGAGCAGAGGTATAGGTAAATTTAACAAAGGTGCAACTATTGGTGCAGGGGGGAGGGGTGGCGCGATAGGCGGAGGAACAATAACCAAAGGACTAGGAACAATAGGCTGTACAGGGGGAACAGGAATAGCAACAGGAACAACAGCAGGAATGGGCAGAGCGCCCAAAACAGGAGCATACGGAGGTGGCGCTGAGGCATCGGGCCTGCGTTCATTTAATAATTTCTCAATAAATTCCTCAGAAACATGGAAATCTTTAGAGGGATACATTTTCTGGATCCCGAGTGAAAAGGCTCTATCCATATTTTTAACTGATTCTGACCGCTTTTCTTTATCATATAATAATGCTTTTTCAGCGTTTGTTTTATGACGACGTGCATGTTTATCCCTACTTTTAAGCTGCTGTAATGCTTCTTTCTTCCAATTCTGTAACACATCAAAGGCTGCTGGTCTAGCCTTTTTCTTTAACAAGATTGATTCTAAGTATTCAATACGGGGGATCTCAAAACTACCGTTGATTGGCCACTGAAATTTGGAGGCATGTCTGGTCTGTCTGTGCCAAATATCATTAAATACTATACTTCCAATGCCATACTTACAGTACATAGTACACACCGGCAACCCCTCCTGTGGTGCCGGGCGGCTAAATTCCAAGGATTGTCGATCGCTGCGGAACAGAGCCCTAAAGCAGCTAGACAATTTCCCAGGCATTTCACAAAAAATTGGTGTTACCTGGTTCAATAATTGTGTCTGCAGATACAATACGCCAAATTCAAATTGTCAGGGTTAAATTAAGAGCCGGGTCACGACTGCACCTGACCAAACCTAAGGAGGACCGTACGGTTTACCAAAGAACTTACCTAACGAATTTTACCTTGTGTTTGGTGGTTTCGGCAAATCTGCCCGCCTCAAAATTGGACCCTCGTCAAGATGCCGTGTCAGACCACACGACTATCATCCAAGGATCGGATCGTGCAGCGCTGCCGAGGTATCGCGTCTCGATCGGTCGGGCCCGCAGAATCACACCGTCGGATCCCGGTTCGATAGTCTGCGTCAACCTTCAATGATCCGGCATCAATCTTGAGGGTCCCTATTCGGGGCCAACTGTGGAAACAGAAAAATTGATATGAGTCTGGGAAGCCCAAAGGAAACACACCAACACAGGTTACAAAGGACATACAAAGCGCTTTATTCAAAGATACAACAATTACCAAAAGTCAATTGACATACGGATAGCTATTCGGCCCTCAGAGTAACAGAACGAACTATCAGCGGTAGTTCACCGTGCTAGTGTGAGAGACCGTACATTGGGATACTTGGGTTTTTATACTCTTTATCCAGCTCTGGCCAACCCCCTCGCGGGTTAACCATTCTTGGGACCAGGCCTAGGGTTCGTTGCCAGGTCAATCCCATAATGTATGCATTTTGATCAGTTCTGCTGATACAGTTGTTCATTTGCACATAGGTCAGGGATAGGACAAGGTCTCAGTTCGCGACCCCAACAAGTGGCCTGCGGGCATATTACTTATTCATGTGTGCGGAGGTCACAACGGCCAGAATCCCGCTCGAAATGTCATTCGGCCTCCATTTTGTTGTTCAGGGTGACTTCCACACTACAAGAGAACCTAAAATGGTGACTAAATCCAAGATGGCGATTTACACAACACATTAAGGTCAAGACCTTGCCGCGGAATCTATTTACACAATGTTTTTAGACAACTTGGCGTAGGCCAACATACATTCAAACAATGTGATAGGAGGTATAATATTATTTCGATTTCCACACTATAATCCCTAACTTACCACTTGCAATATTTACACTACAAGGGTGTGCACGCTGAGGCCTATGGGCATCTAGCATGCTACAAATAGCAAAGTATAGTAAACTCCACCAAACACTGATCGAGAAAGAGGTTAAACAACCTGGCTGGTGAAAAGGATAGGAGACACTTCCCCTTCCTCCATCATCCAAGTATCAGCGAAAAACTCTATGTAAAAACCATGCAATGACAATTGTGGGATGATAACCCAGGCCAGGCCCAATGGCCTGAAAGTGCTAGGCTGTACATCAAATAAATGCACACAGCTGTCCGCCCTTGATGAGGTGGTGTAATCCAGACAAAGCCACAGATAAGTTATGCCTGAATGTGCATAAATGATTCAGTGAAGCAGCCCTATTATTAAGGCTCTTGGTGGTGAGAGGTACACACCCTCTACCCCCTCCCTGGCCTCTCCCTTGTCTCTTAGTGCAAATGGAAAAGCTGCTTGATCGGGGCCCAAAGACAGTGGGGAAAAGGCAACCCTGCTGCCCCCATGCAGGGGACAGAAACAGAGCCTGTTTGCCAGGCCCGTCAAGTAGCATGGGTTGGCTGACACAATATGAGGCTCCTCAATGAGTTAATTAATTAGATGGAATTTGTGATCAAATCCACACCTAAACATAAAGCACAAGAGCGCATATATGATGGCAGCCAGAGATTGAGACATGTGCAATGCCAGTGAGAATGCCAATACAGCGAAAAGTCCTTGAAACAAGGTATCCATTGAGAAAACCCTACATGTATACACAAAGAAATTATGACCTTTTGAAGGAAGTCCCGGAAGAAGTTTGAAAATGGATGAAAGAAAGAACTGGTGACGTCACATGAAGTAGATGTGACACACACAGAAGAGTTATAAGTGAAGGAAGAATATAGACCGTATAGATCCTGATAATGAAGTAATGAAGTATGCAACATTTTGGGAGCAAAATGAAGATTGCACATGCGGAGAAGCACCGGAGAACATGCAAAACCATTTTACAATTATACAGATGCTGTAACGCAAGTAGACAAAATAATCATAAGGCTGGCTGTGTAGTGAATAGATTGTGGTTATGCGCCAACCTATATACATAGGAATATATAGAATATGGATGTTCCACAACACACTTTAGCAAACTTGGACCCCGTGGATGAAAAGGTTGGAAGTGTGGAGCAGCCGAATATTAGCTGACGGCGAAGGAAAATTCGTGAAAGGCTTGCGTGGCCTAGTGCCAAGAGTCAGGCCGCTGAGAGCTTTGCCATGTACTCAAGAAGTTACAAAAACGTGAGAAGCAAGTTCAGCTCCTGTTTGAGGTGTAATGAACACCATTGAGGGTGCCAAGATTCCTTCAATTAATGGTATGAAAATACAACAAAGGGCTTGAAACGTGGTCTCCAGTCACATGGTCAGATGTGAATAAACTTTGGGGCGATGCTACACCGAGACCAGAAGATAAGACCATGCTTCACTCCCTTTTATTCTCAGGCGCAGCGAGCCATTGCAAAGCCAAGTTCAAAGGTATTAATTGAATGGCAGACCGCAGGAGTGATGATGGATGTTGGGCTAATTGGGTGGGAAGGCATGACCAGACCAAACCCCCAGCACTTGGAGTCCCAGTTGCGTGCTGCTAGCAAGTGGAATATTCCAGAAGGGTTCATGTGTTCCAACCAATTATAGAGGGTCACATATTAAGGAGCCCTATAGTTTGAGAAGCCAACAGTATTTTGTATATTTTCATGACACAGAAGATGACTTACACTTGGGATGGACATAGTTGCCCACCTGACCTTAGAGATCCAATAACGTCCCTGTAGCCCATAGAAAGTATATGTAGATGTTCCCTGTTCACCAACCACAACCCCCGTAGGTTTTTCTTATTTGCCACATAGTATGATGTCAATGATGATGACTTTTTCCTATAAATGTGTGTTTTTTATGAAAATACGTTGAGCTCTTGAGCTCTCTAGCAAGAGACAAGTCTGTGCAGCATCCGTTGATGTCTGTTGTACTCCCTGTTTGAAGGACTTGTTATTAAAACAGCTTTGACGTTTGCCAACTTCTTGAGTCGGTCTGATTATTGATGTATGAGTAAGGTCTGCATCCCCATCCATCTCAGATACTGTTAACTCATCTTAAAGGACCCGTTGTCCGGGTTCACTGTCAATGCTGCATAGTGTCCCATAATTTGTATCTGTGTAAAAAAGTGCTGATGTATGAAGGTTTTCTTGGTTTTGTCCAACCCTCTTATACTCGCTCTCGTTATATGAACTTTAGGCTGGGGTTCCTTCTGTTGGCACATTTGCTCAACAAAATGGAATGTTTACTTACTGATTGCTGTTCATATTAGATGTTTTTATAAGAAAAACGTGTGTAATGCCCTTTATATCATAACTAAAGGTATTTTTATTTGAGAGAAAATCTGATAGTGAATTGCAGAGTTATCTTTGATGGATTCTGGGAAAAGTGACTGATAATACAATTGGTGGTTTTGGCTCCGTAGGGAGTTGCATATGGATTTTGTAGAGTAGCTTGATGCATTGCTTGATCATTGGCCAGCCTCTTTTATATATATTTATGATTAATGAGTGAAATTCGTATGATATCGATTCATATTTTAAATGTATCATGGATATTTATTTGTACAGTAATGTTATAAGATATTAATGTATTATGATCATTATTGTTGATGTTGCTTAATCACACATTGTTTGATAAAGCAATAAAAGAAAAATTGAAAAACCCTTGATGACTTTTCCACTTATTTTGCTGATTAAAAACATCCTCCAAAATAATGTTGTGTAGAATTTCTTTGTGGCAAACTAATTGAAAACTCTTTGTTAGCGCTTTCCACTTATTTTGCCAAGAATAAATGCTGGCAAATTATTTTTGTAAGGTTTTTTTTCCAGCGATGTCAACTGACCAAAATGCCAGGAGAAAGAGGAAGTGGCATTGAGCCATTTATGAAATCACAGGAAGTAACCTCATATGACTTTTAACCCAGGTTACAAAACAGAACAAATCAAACCAAAAGCAGCCTACGATACTGACATCGCAGGAAGTGGCATCGCTGAAGTAAACAGCTATTTCTGTTACCAATGTTATCCAGATAATCAACTGCAATTCTGCATTAAAATGGCAAGTATAACTTTTTGGGAAATATAAATGTTTGAGTGAATGCGGTTTCATTTTGCGGGACTATTAATTCTGTTGCATACAAACTTCTAAACTATTAATTTCCCCCTAGTCGCAGTAGAAGGTTGTGGCTACTGCGCTTCGCGCCCGGTCCAGGTTTTCTTTGTCCCTCAGGGAAGTGTGTTCAATGCCAATGCAAAAAGTAATAAAAAAGTATGGTTCCAAAATACAAATTGTGGAAATTCTACTCGGCCAGTACATACCTGGATTTCTTCACATTACTTTGCTCTATAAATGGGTTATCACGAAATTGTTCCAAGAAACACTCGCATCGCTTCTTTAAGGTCTGTGCAATATCATAGTCAAAGGGGAAAAAAACACTTGCGCTCCGTGCGCGGCCAGTAAAGTGCACAATAATTGTCCAGATATAAAGTGTCTCAAAGTATTCCAGTTTATTGTCTGGTATTTAAGTTAGCAGAAACAGCCAACACGTGTTTTGACTAAAAAGTCTTTTACAAGGTAATTGGGTATCCCTCTGTGTCACCCACATGGGTTTTTTCTAAAGTTTATCAATAAGTAGATTGGAGCGTTCCTTTGAAGTAAGTATTACATTATATGGATAATGCTAAAGCCAGCCGTCCCGGTCGTTGGAGTCAAAGATTTGGTGAGGTGTCCTGTATGGAGTCACTTCACGGATGCTCACTTTGCAATATCATGTATGATAGCATGGCAGTGACCAAGATTATTCTGCTTCTATGTCCTTAATACCTCCCATTTCCTAAGCAAAGTACTTAAAATAGTTATGTATTCTCTGCATATCTGATTGCGTCAGCCAGTGCATATCAGCTTTTTAACAAAGGAAGCCGATGTAAATGAAATAATTGAACAGCTGTCTAATGTATGCAAATGAACCCTTTGCTAATTCTGCAATTTGGGTCTTCTAAAACTCTGACCAGCAGTTGGCTCTGAGGCCTGGGTGATGGGTTTTGCTGCACTACGTAAAATAGCGCCTTGATGTACATTTGCCTCATTGACTTTCCCATGGGACGTCAACATAATTCTAAAGTTCCATAGGAAAGCATCGACGTCCCGGCGGCAATGGGGTTAACACTTTTTTTTTTTATAAACATGTATTTGAGTCCTGCAGCCACTGCATCCTGCCAAGCACAAAAACATGTAGTTAATGTTAGTTATCTGACTGGTGTGCTTGGCCGCAGACGGAATCAGCTGGCGCAGAATGCCTTCCTCCAGGCTGTCCTGCACAATGTTACAGTTGACTGCTGGCACAGGCAGTGCAGTGCCTGCCTTGGATTCTGCAGCTGCCAGGCAAAGATGCTGACAATGCGCGTTCTCCAAACTCTGAAGCTCGGCGAGCTGGCTGCCAAGTGGCTGATCGCGGAAAACGCTGTGTGCAGAGGAAATGTTTCCATTTCAGCCTGTCACCCTCTGATGATGAATTAATCAAGGCTTTTTGAGGACAACTCTTATTTATTTTAAAATTACATCGACCAAAATCATTGGATTATTTTGGCATCGTGTTTCACATGAGCTACGGTTTAATGTTTACATCCACATGGCAGTAACTGCATACACTAAAGATTATAGTTATTTCCTCATATTAAAACATGAATTGTCCTATGCAGATGTAGGACATTATTAGTTTTAATAACCCCAAAGTGCTCAAAAATATTTTGCATGAAAAACAAATGGGCCTTATTACAATTATGGTGGTAAATCGCCAGTAAATCTGCCGATTTACCACCAAACTCATTTACCATTAGCGTCACTGGGTCCTGCGGCATTACCATGAGATAACGAGTGGTGGTATGAAGATGTAAATCCCCATTTTTGGAGATCATGGGCAACCAGGGGAATTTTTGCAAATTTACTATGAGTGGTAATACCACAAAGTAAATTTGCTGATTTTTGGAGATAAAGTGGAGGATTTCCCTTTAGCATTTTGCTGGAGGTGAATCCTCCAACTAACCTCCAAACATGGAAATCAGCAGTAAATGTGGCAGTGATCCCTTTACCACCAAAAGGGTGGCAATAACTATTTTTACCACACCAACAAACTCTTAATGAGGCCCAAGCTCCTTTATTCCATTTGAATGTTACAAAAGCTAAAGACCTTGTTCTCAAATGTAATAAAGAAATTAACATCAGCCATAACATCCGAAACTATTTAGTCACTTGGCAATAGCTTCATCCATTTGACTAGCAATGAGCTAATTCCTTGGAATCATGTTTTAAAATTATACAAGAGTATCTTGTAAAAACCAGTGTACAGTTTAATAACCAAGTATCTGGCTACCATAGTGTGGGTAATATTCGACAAATCGTGGGTAATATCCATGAATTTAGTGCCTTTTTTTCCAATTTCAATTTTATAGCCGGAAGCACTACCAAACTGTGCAGTCATTTTGATTAAATTAGTAATTGAGGGATTAGGACTATCAGTATAAATAACATTATCTGAATTCAGTGACACCTTTAAACAATCACCCAGATACCGAAAACTTGAAATGCACAAGTATACGTTTAGGATTTGGGAAAGGGTCTCATAATTGATTGCGTAGAGGTGGGGAGAAGAGCAGGCATCTCAGGAGCATTCTTCTCTGAATACTAATAGGTTGGGTCCGTTTGTTATTGTGTAATGTGCATGGAATGTGGTTATTGCAATAGCTGTGACTGGGAGGTCAGGCGGGATACACAAAGAGGCTGACACAAGGATGATTTCTGACAAAAAAAGTATTTATCTTCCAAACCATAACCAAAATAAATCAAGTTATTGGGCCTCATTACACGGTAGGCGGTGAGCCATGGCGCTATTTGCGCCATGGCTCATGCCGGTAAAATACTGGCACCGCCTTGGCGGAAGGGGGATTTACTGCCCCATTCCAAGGTTGGAGGGGCAGTAAATCCCCCTTCCGCCATTGCCCTTCCCCATTCCCATTTCTGCCCCATAGGGCTCTATGGGAATGGGGAAGGCGCTAATTACGGCACCGCAATTTTGCGGTGCCGTATTTAGCTCCGAGGTCCCTTAGCAGGTTGGATTTTAACGCCTGCAAAAAGCAGGCGTTAAATCCCCCAACCCGCAAAGGGACCTCGTAGTAAGGCGGTAGGGATTTACCGGTACCGGTATTTTACCGGTACCGGTAAATCCCTACCGCCATCCATGTAATGAGGCCCATTGTCTTTAGTTATACATTATAAAGAACATCTGCTTCAATGTTGAATCATAAGCTTCAATGTTGAGTCATAAATCCTTACCTTTGTCTTCAGGTTGCAGGTTTTGTCGGGTTCCCAAAGTCTTGAGATTGATTATAAAGTAAGGCCTTCTGCGATCAGTATATCCCTGGTTGTACTAGTCTGCAAGCTTCCTCTAGTGTCTTGGTGCAAGGTTTGCAGTGTTTTCTGTTGTCTAGGCACGTCCCTACTCTAGGATCTTGGTTCATGGGACAATTGTTCACTGACCAGGTGAGATGGCTGCATCACCCACCACCTCCCACCTTATCTAGTTTCTGTCCTGGACTGACCTGGTCTACTAGAACCCGCATTCTCTTTCTGCCAAGAAAGGGTACCTATTCTTTTCCCACCTCTGTGGGTAAAATGATAGTATCGCCTCCTCTAGTTCCTCTCTGTTTCTCGGAAATATTGACGTTAATTGCTCCCACCTCTTTCTCTATACCGGGATCCACTGATCTGTGTGATGTCTCCTCACACCTCATTACAACTCCTGTTCTCTGATGATTTGCCTCCTCCACTTCCACACAATTCCTCTCCTCCTAATTACCCCTTTCACTTTCTCTAACATTCTCCAGACTTTCTCTCCAACCCACAGCTGTCTCCTCCTACCCTCTACTCAGTGTTCCACTCTCTTGTCACTCTACACCAAACCTCTTCCTCCAAACCCTACTTGAACTCCCCACAGTGCCAGAATGTATTGCCTGCTTTTTATGGTAGCATTTCCCCTCCCCCTGGTAGTACTTGAGCATACTTAGGATACCTCTGTCTTAAATGCTGTGCTATCTTGTGATGGGTCCATGTGGTAGTGGTTAGGTGGTTTGGAAGGGTGATTACTAGAGTTTACGTAAGATCCTGCCACCCTCTTGGAATTGAGTGGGAGCATCGATGTATGTGTAGTTAACCCCCCCACACCTCCAGCTTGGATCCTTTCAGCCCTTTCCTATATCAAGCTAGGTCTTGTGGTTCTGTCTGTGAGTGATTCTTGAGCCCAGAAATCCTCAGTTGTGCCAGAAAATCTGCCTATTGCTAGTACCACATTTCCGACACTGAGAATAAAATGCAGTTTTGTGATTGTCAAAATCCTAGGGAATTCAGGGGAATGAGGTATCATTTCATACATGGACTATGTTATTAGTTTCTTTCACAACCTTCACAACCTTCCTAAATATCTTCTGGCCAGACTGCAGAGGATTTCCCTTCACCCAGAACTCTGTCTCGCATACCATCATTTGATTAAAAAAATATGATTATGTCTCCCTTGGTTTCTGCACTCCTCACTGGCTGCCTGTGAAATCCACAGTGGATTTCAAGGTAACCGACATGATTTACAGGATCTTGTATTAGATGGGTACTGCTTTCTTTACAATAAAAAAACTACATATATCGCGCATTGTGCTCTGTGTTCTTCCTCCATGATACTTTTAACTATTTCAAAATTCAGACTTGCCAGGCAGGGTGGTCATTCCTTCTCTATGCTGGCACCAAGATTGTGGACTGCTCTCCATGAACACCATAGGAAGATCACAAAATGTGCAGCCTTTAAGAACATGTTTAAAACGTGTCTCTACCGCACGCCAAGCTGATAAAGTCCATAATTGGCAACTCCCCCTTTGTTATTGCTCTCCTAGCAGCGAGAAGCCACTGTGGTGGCACATTTGCGAGCTTTGGTATTTCTAGAACACCTCATAGGTATTCCAGAAATACAACCTCTGCCAGTGGTGCTCATACACTGTTTTTTTAAATAATATTTATTTGTTGCTATTTCCACTTTCAATATGAAATTGGGAAATGATAGTGTACAATAGTGGCGCAATCACTGCTGCATGTTGTTTTAATGCACACAAGTGTCAAATCTGACCCATGTGTGAAATACATGGTTACGGTGTTGAGAGAGGGCATCAGTGGAGGCCACCTTGACACCCTTTTCCATGGCCCATTCTGATTGTTTACTATATTGAAAGGAAGCGAGCGCCCGTGCTCTAAATTGGGGCCATTTTGTAATTTTTACTTCCACCTCTGAGGAGGAGGTAAAAGTCTGGCTGAAATTCTAAGGGTGGTATGCCTGTGGCACACTGCCGGTTGTATTCACAGAACTTGGAATTGCGAAGCCGATGGGTCTCATTACGGGTCGGGCAGTCCGGACATAACAGTGGCGGTAAACCTCACGCCACTGTTAATTTCCGGACCGCCCGATCCCGAGTCCTGCAGGCGGGAGGTGGCGTTCCCACCAGGTCTGACCTGGCGGGTTTAACACCGGCCGCCTGCAGGCGGGCGTGGAAACACCGGCACCATCATGAGATGGTGCCGGTGTTTCCAATTCCCCATTCCCATTGAGTCCTACGGGACTCAATGGGAATGGGGATTTACCGAATTCTGCCTCCGGAATTCCCGGGACACCAGGGTCGTAATGACCTGGTAATTCCGGGAGTCACAGAGGCGGAATGGTAATACGAGTCCGGCAGTAACCGAGCCGGAAAAACCGGCTGGTTGCCGCCGGACTCGTAATGAGGCCCAATATCTCCAGAAGTATTTAGCACTGCTATCCAGCCCGTAATCCGACCGTGAACACTGCTGTGTTACCTGAAAGTAGAGGCTCAGACAACAGAATTCTTTCTCATGTCCTTGTCACGTTTTACATTTCCCATCCAGCACTAGATGGCAGCCCTGTCAGAGGTTGGGATTGCTCGGAATCTAGCTACAATGCCAAAGATCTAGGTTTATTTTAGGCATCAGACTTCTTTTAGACCTTCGTGTCAATAATGTAGTAAAATGAGCTTGATTTCAACTGAAGCTACTGCCCGGAGGGCACCAGAGAGCTGGCAGTGGAGATGGATACATTGTTAAAGAGCTCCTGGAGCATCATCACTGCCAGTAGCCTCCACCTCCACTACTCTACATTAAGTACCAGTCCTGAGTTTGCTCTTCGGCCACAGGAGTGTCTCGAACCTTCACGATATCATCACCCTGAGTTCGTGTAGACCACCAGTGATCTCTTGAGGGCCAGCCGCCATCTTGTGAGATTGAGGGCTGGCGAGTCTGGGGGCGCGGGCAGAGTTTATTGATTTGTCAATGGCTTGGCATTACGGGATTCTCTTGAGGTGGTGGACCCCAGAGCTCAGGAGGGGGCTTCGAGCATGGTACATTGAGAAATAGAACCCAAACTGGTGCACGCTGCTGTCACTGTCTCAATGTGATGCATACTGCCGATCCCGGTGCCTTGTGGTGGTTGGAGAGCAAGGTCCTTTGTAGTACCTTGGGTGCATTTTATGGTGCTAGGAACATATTAATGGCTTATATACTATCTGTCCCGACAACCGCACAGCGGTTTGCATTGTGCTCATTGTTAGGGCTCGGCAAAATTGTCAAATTCTGTTCAGCCAGCTGCAGAAGTGAAATCAGTAAGATTTCTATCCGTTTCCCCACAATCTCAATTCTGCCACACCCGCCTACCGAAAAGAGCGGTATAACGTTTCTCGTGCCGCTACACGAACTTAGAACAGATTGAAAAGAGCAGCAGAGAGTTTCTGGTGCTGCTGCTTGAACCTAGCAGGAATCGAAAAGAGTGGCACAAAGTTACTTGTGCCTCTGTGTGAACCTAGTACCCATTGAACAAAAAGCTGTGCGAAGTTTCTCATGCTGCTGTGCAAACCTAGCATTGATGGAAAAGAGCTGCGCAAAGTTTCTTGTGCCGCTTCTTGGACCTAGTACAAATCGAACAGAGTAGCACCAGGTTTTTTGAGCCACTACGCTAACCTAACACGTATTGAAAAAGAGTGGCACAAAATTTTGTGTGCCGCTAAGCAGACGTAGCACAGATTGGAAAGACGTCACAAAGTTTCTTGTGCTGCTGCTTAAACCTAGCACGAATAGAAAAGAGCGTCACAACTTTTCTCGTACCACTGTGCGAACCTCATACGAATCGAACAAAAAGCTGCACAAAGCTGTACAAAGCTGTACAAACCTAGCATGGTCAAAAAAAACGTGCAGTTTCTCATCCAGCAACGGGAAACTGGCACAGATCGATAATAAGCTTGTATGAAGTTCCTCATGACACTGTGCAAAACTACCACGGATCATAAAAGACCAGTAAAAAGTTTCTCGTGTTGCCTCATGTAACTAGTACAGGTCAAAAAAAGAGCTGCACAGAGTTCCTCCTGTCGCTGCACAAAGTTCCTCCTGTCGCTGCACGAACCTATCACGAGTCAGAAAACAGTGCAAAGTTTCTTGTGGCACTGCGCGAAACTAGCAAAGTTCGGAAAAAACCCATACAATGTTTCGCATGTTGCTGCATGAAACTAGCATGGATCAAAAAAGACCCATGCAAAGTTTCTCATCATGCTACATGAAAGCAACAAGGGGACAAACCCTACACTGCGCAAAAATGCAGAAACTGTGTGAAATTTTAGTGGCTGCAAAAATGTAATGCTGCTTTCACAGAACGGGGAAAGCCGATTCCAGTGTGAATTCCACACTTTTCGCTTTGCTGCAGGAAATTTCACTCACCCAACTCATTGTTCCCACATGATGGCGATGTTCTTACCATGCTCCTTTCTAGTGTGATGTCATAAGTGGTCAGATGCTATAACCAGGGGCTGCTCTCAGAGAGCAGGATGCAGATCACAGTAGTGAATGAATGGTGAGCCTCATGGCTGCTGCACTTTTTACAAAGCGTGTGGAGAGCTGCTGAATTGGATTGAATTACTTCAGTGTGATTTTTTCTGAACATGGCATTATGCTGAAGTAAGCTGATCATTTCGCTCTGTCGTTGATGGCAAGTCCCAGGTGACTCCCTTCTTCAGAGCTGATAGTTAGGGCGCTTGCACATGAAAATATGTGGTCATTACATTGTCACTCCCTCAGCTAAGCTTCATTGTCTTGGCTCTGCTACTCTAGGGTGCATGGATTTCTGATCTGATGCAATAGCCAGGGAGGGAATAATCAGTTCCATCTGGACTTCTTCAAACAGACAGCTACTAATGACATGCAGGTGGTTCAGTGAGTGTTGAGACTGCAACTTTGACCCCTGAATCACCCTTGGCTTCTGATCCTGTTGTTAAGATGGCAGCACTATGAGCTGGGTTCGACACATATGGTACAGAACTGGAAACCCTGACATTTAAGGGTGAACTACTGCTCATATTAAGAAGGTGAGCACTAAGACAGCACAGATGAGAATCCGTGGCCTGGACGAAAGGAATCATATCTGTTCAATCAATACTTGAAGAAATGGTGCTTAAATACATCTAAACATGAAGATCTTGAAGCTCGGTCCTATCGGAATAACATCAGGGTCCTTGTTCTTCCTGAGATCACACAGTTAACGAATATGGAATCATTTGTGGAGGAGTTTCCCCAGCCTGGTATTGCAAGATTGCTGAACTGCGGGAATAGAGACTTGGTGCTGTGTGGAGCCAGAAAGAATGGAGGTTTGGAGTATCATGAATCCAACATACCAACATATCTCAACAGTCCAATATGATTGGTGATACTGAGGGGTATAAAGAAGAAATGACTTGATCGAGGACTGCATTTCCCTATGGCTAAACTGTGAGGGAGCTACGATGAAAAGGCTCCTTTAATGACAACTTGCAGGTGAATATACTTTTCTTGAGAGACTTCCAATGTCTTACCCTCTGAGAAGGGGGAGGAATTCACCTTGTTGCAACCTGCTGACCACTGCAGAATGACTGACACGTAGATTGAATACATTTTAAATGATGTATATCCTGTTTCTTATAATGGCCGGGAGGATAACTATGGGGCAATGTGCTTGTTTTAGAAGTAAGGCAATACAGAGAAACACAGGTTTAAATCCCGGTCCCATGATTAGCATCTAGTCTCCGATATTACGTGCGTATAAAAGATGAATTAATTCATTATGGTTTTGCTGGCAAAGAGCTCTGGCAGTGGCCTTCCTTCTCCCTCTACTATCATTGTAGTTGATTGTTCTCTATTGTGGTGTGGGGCGGATGTCCTTGTAACCCTGTCCCCTTGAAGAGACACAGCCATTTAGTAAAGCACTTAGTTAAGAGTCATACCCTTTGCAAGTGCTGCAACATATATATATATATATATATATATATATATATATATATATATATATACTTGTGTGTATTCATTTCTGTTTTATAGTTACTGAAATGTTCTTATGTTATTATAAAGATATTCCTTCTCCTAAAGACACATGTCATAAATCAAGATAATTGATAATGTAAAGCACACATGTGCAGTGGGAGCTGTTGGCCAGGTTTGGTTGGTTTTCATCCTGACTATCACTGGTGCCCCCCGGCAATGGCATGTCATTACAGTTTCATTGTTGAAGGGTTTGAATTTGGGAGGGTGGTTTTCACAGAAAATTGGGGGTGTTGCAGTATGGGTTGCAGATTGTGGTTAATTGTTACCAAACTGTATATACATTGTGTCTCACTGACAATTGAAAGCACATAATGAGTGGCTCTTACTTAGATGTATGGGTCACACATCTAGGGAGGAGGGACTTTGGGGTAGATATATTTTTTTAAATCCTGGAATGTTCGAATAATTGATACCTGGTTTTGAGGGGGTGACAGCTTACTTTGATCGAATGGGGATCAAAATTGATTTTCTTAAGGAAGCACGCTTGCAGGGGACAACAAATGACTGGATTAACAGGGGATGCAGTGATGGTAGATTATAGACAACCTACTCCTCCAACACAAGAGGGGTCAACCCACTGATTCACTAATGTCTTCTAATGACCTTACTTAGATTAATATTGATCTATTTGGAAGGTGTGGGACTGCGACTGGTGTCTTATGTGAATTCACCCTTAGGCTAATCAACTCATATGACCTGACCTTGAGGAAATGATCAGCACATTTTGTGAATTTGTGCTGTCGAATATGTGGTGGAAGAGGTTTGTAATACTATTCTTGATTAACCATTTGACCAGACACGGGCAGCAAAGAGACACCTCTCGCAATGTGCCAGAAAGATTCCTAATGCCCTTTCTTCTTTCAAATAACAGAAAGGCCACCCAGCAGAGTGTGATTATTCATTTTACTCCAAACTACAGGATAGGCACAAAAGGGCTGATTTCATCCTACTCGTAGTGAACCTGTACAACATAGTAAAAAGTTGGTCTATTTCAACATGGGCAATTTCTGATCATAACCTTGTGATCCTTGAGCTGTGCTTATGCACTGGCTTGGTCAGACAACATCCTTGAACCAGTATTCTCTGCTGTCTTATCTTGGAGTCCTTAATGTCGTCTGGTGACACTGGCGTTTTCAATGAGCGTAGCATTTTTTGCCGGGATCAGTTTCTGGTGCCAGTTATAACTCCAAAAATATATTACTTTCAAGAAGGAGGTTATTTGTTGTTCTGACTGCATGCAAGAGAAAAAAGAATACAGTCACGATCTGAAAAAGAAGTACCCCAAGGAAACGCATTTTTTGAACCAAGAATATAGCCAAGATCAGAAGAACCTGAGATTGCACAAAAACACACTGGGTTATCAAGCCCTCCTCTAACCACAGCAGTTCCAGACTGCAGGGGCATTCGGGATATCTTGTGCAATGACACACTTCCCTTGTAAACATGGGCAGTCTCAGTCACAACTCACATGACCTAGTGGAACATGTCTCAAAATCCCCAGGAAATGAGAAGAAAACAGGATACAATGCTTCCTAGGCAGATTTTCTGTGGTGGAAAATCAACACAGATCACTTTGGGGAAAGTAGCACCTCTCCCAGACCACTCCCTTGTGACATTATCCTAAATCCGGGCACTGGCGAAGACCCTAAACTTTGGGGAAAATCTGGAGATGTTGGCAACAGGCAGTTGCCCAAGAGAGGGCAGCAAGACTAGTTCATCATCAAGTGCAAGTGAGGCAATGACTGGCCTGTTCTTCATTAACTACTGGATAATGTTTAATGAATCCTCGATAAATAACTTCCCTTAACCCTTATTTAAGGCCTTGGCTAATTAACTCCAACTCACCAAACACATGCAAAACAATTCCCAGCATGAGATGAAGAGTAGAATCACACAAAGAGAAGGTATCAATACTCTTAAGATCCCTCAGTCACAGAACCATTTGGAGTCGCTGAACTCTAACCCGAGATTCAAGTATTATACTCCCGGGACACATTCGATACCAAGTTCCTAATCAGAGTACAGGATGAAGGAATGGAAAGGTCATATCCCTAATTAGAGTACAGGATGGAGGAATGGGATGGTCATATCCCTAATCAGAGTACAGGATGGAGGAATGGAAAGGTCATATCCCTAATCAGAGTATAGGATGAAGGAATGGGATGGTCATATCCCTAATCAGAGTACAGGATGGAGGAATGGAAAGGTCATATCCCTAATCAGAGTACAGGATGAAGGAATGGAAAGGTCATATCCCTAATCAGAGTATAGGATGAAGGAATGGGATGGTCATATCCCTAATCAGAGTACAGGATGGAGGAATGGAATGGTCATATCCCTAATCAGAGTACACGATGAAGGAATGGGATGGTCATATCCCCAATTAGAGTACAGGATGAAGGAATGGGATGGTCATATCCCTAATCAGAGTATAGGATGGAGTAATGGGATGTCATATCCCTAATCAGAGTATAGGATGAAGGAATGGGATGGTCATATCCCTAATCAGAGTTCAGGATGGAGGAACGGAAAGGTCATATCCCTAATCAGAGTACACGATGAAGGAATGGGATGCTCATATCCCCAATCAGAGTACAGGATGAAGGAATGGGATGGTCATATCCCTAATCAGAGTACACGATGAAGGGATGGAGTGGTCATATCCCCAATCAGAGTACAGGATGAAGGAATGGGATGGTCACATCCCTAATCAGAGTACACGATGAAGGAATGGAGTGGTCATATCCCCAATCAGAGTATAGGATGAAGGAATGGGTGGTCATATCCCTAATCAGAGTATAGGATGAAGGAATGGGTGGTCATATCCCTAATCAGAGTATAGGATGAAGGAATGGGTGGTCATATCCCTAATCAGAGTACATGATGGAGGAATGGAATGGTCATATCCCTAATCAGAGTACACGATGAAGGAATGGGATGCTCATATCCCCAATCAGAGTACAGGAGGAAGGAATGGGATGGTCATATCCCTAATCAGAGTACACAATGAAGGAATGGAGTGGTCATATCCCTAATCAGAGTACAGGATGCAGGAATGGGATGGCCATATCCCTAATCAGAATATAGGATGAAGGAATGGAATGGTCATATCCCTAATCAGAGTACAGGATGAACGAATGGGATGGTCATATCCCTAATCAGAGTACACGATGAAGGAATGGAGTGGTCATATCCCTAATCAGAGTACAGGATGGAGGAATGGAAAGATCATATCCCTAATCAGAGTATAGGATGAAGGAATGGGATGGTCATATCCCTAATCAGAGTACAGGATGGAGGAATGGAATGGTCATATCCCTAATCAGAGTACAGGATGGAGGAATGGAAAGGTCATATCCCTAATCAGAGTATAGGATGAAGGAATGGGATGGTCATATCCCTAATCAGAGTACAGGATGGAGGAATGGAATGGTCATATCCCTAATCAGAGTACAGGATGGAGGAATGGAATGGTCATATCCCTAATCAGAGTACAGGATGGAGGAATGGAATGGTCATATCCCTAATCAGAGTACACGATGAAGGAATGGGATGGTCATATCCCCAATTAGAGTACAGGATGAAGGAATGGGATGGTCATATCCCTAATCAGAGTATAGGATGGAGTAATGGGATGTCATATCCCTAATCAGAGTATAGGATGAAGGAATGGGATGGTCATATCCCTAATCAGAGTTCAGGATGGAGGAACGGAAAGGTCATATCCCTAATCAGAGTACACGATGAAGGAATGGGATGCTCATATCCCCAATCAGAGTACAGGATGAAGGAATGGGATGGTCATATCCCTAATCAGAGTACACGATGAAGGGATGGAGTGGTCATATCCCCAATCAGAGTACAGGATGAAGGAATGGGATGGTCACATCCCTAATCAGAGTACACGATGAAGGAATGGAGTGGTCATATCCCTAATCAGAGTATAGGATGAAGGAATGGGTGGTCATATCCCTAATCAGAGTACATGATGGAGGAATGGAATGGTCATATCCCTAATCAGAGTACACGATGAAGGAATGGGATGCTCATATCCCCAATCAGAGTACAGGAGGAAGGAATGGGATGGTCATATCCCTAATCAGAGTACACAATGAAGGAATGGAGTGGTCATATCCCTAATCAGAGTACAGGATGCAGGAATGGGATGGCCATATCCCTAATCAGAATATAGGATGAAGGAATGGAATGGTCATATCCCTAATCAGAGTACAGGATGAACGAATGGGATGGTCATATCCCTAATCAGAGTACACGATGAAGGAATGGAGTGGTCATATCCCTAATCAGAGTACAGGATGGAGGAATGGAAAGATCATATCCCTAATCAGAGTATAGGATGAAGGAATGGGATGGTCATATCCCTAATCAGAGTACAGGATGGAGGAATGGAATGGTCATATCCCTAATCAGAGTACAGGATGGAGGAATGGAAAGGTCATATCCCTAATCAGAGTATAGGATGAAGGAATGGGATGGTCATATCCCTAATCAGAGTACAGGATGGAGGAATGGAATGGTCATATCCCTAATCAGAGTACAGGATGGAGGAATGGAATGGTCATATCCCTAATCAGAGTACAGGATGGAGGAATGGAATGGCCATATCCCTAATCAGAGTACACGATGAAGGAATGGGATGCTCATATCCCCAATCAGAGTACAGGATGAAGGAATGGGATGGTCATATCCCTAATCAGAGTATAGGATGGAGGAATGGGATGGTCATATCCCTAATCAGAGTATAGGATGAAGGAATGGGATGGTCATATCCCTAATCAGAGTACAAGATGGAGGAATGGAAAGGTCATATCCCTAATCAGAGTACACGATGAAGGAATGGGATGCTCATATCCCCAATCAGAGTACAGGATGAAGGAATGGGATGGTCATATCCCTAATCAGTGTACACGATGAAGGAATTGAGTGGTCATATCCCTAATCAGAGTACAGGATGAAGGAATGGGATGGTCATATCCCTAATCAGAGTACACGATGAAGGAATGGAGTGGTCATATCCCTAATCAGAGTACAGGATGGAGGAATGGAATGGTCATATCCCTAATCAGAGTACAGGATGGAGGAATGGAAAGGTCATATCCCTAATCAGAGTATAGGATGAAGGAATGGAATGGTCATATCCCTTATCAGAGTACAGGATGAAGGAATGGGATGGTCACATCCCTAATCAGAGTACAGGATGAAGAAATGGGATGGCCATATCCCTAATCAGAGTATAGGATGAAGGAATGGGATGGTCATATCCCTAATCAGTGTACAGGATGAAGGAACAGGATGGTCATATCCCCAATCAGAGTACAGGATGAAGGAATGGGATGGTCATATCCCTGAAATAAGAGCCCCAAAAATCTTACATAAGATAATGCACACCAATCTAACATATTCTACCAAAGATGGCAGCAAGTATACACATACATATTCTGTGTCACACCAAACAACAAGCACGGAGCCACCTGCACCCCCAAAGCTTCCCGAGTCATCCACTTTACAATCTTCCATAACTTGAAACATTACTAGTGCGCTGCAAACGTCCCTCACTCACATTCACAGAGACCTCACCTCAGATCTGCTTGTTCACAACAGAAGAACATCATCAAAGTCCTGCCATAGAGAATTGGTAGGCAGCGTTAAACAGCACAACCACAGTATACTGTGTTAAGAGAAACACGTTCACTCCGCCCTTACACATAACCATCATCAGTGCTGCACGCAGGGGAGTTGCTAGGTCTGGAAAAGACCCGGGGCTAAACTGATGTCGGACCTGTTGGAACTGGGGGCTAGCTAGTCTTTTGGCTGTAGCTCCTGAGAGTCTATCCGGGGCTACAACCAAAAGATCAGGGGCTATAGCCCCCTTAGCCCCCCCCCTAGCAACACCCCTGGCTGCACGACTAGTCCATAATGCCACACATAGGAAGCAAGCACCCTCTTCTGCATTTCTATATCTGGTGTTTATTTATTCCTCCATTTAAATGTGTGAAAATCAGTAAATGTTGCACCACTCACACCCAGAGAGGTGAAACACTTGCTTGTTAGACTGCATTTATTATGTAACTGCTTAGATGGCAGATTCACCTGAAAATATGGGTGCTGTGCAACTTTAAAGCTCATTCCCACTTGTGAAGTCAGGGGGCACTTTAAGGTGCACAAAAAGGCCCACTGCAACCCTCTGCTTTGCCACAATTGTGTAAAGCAGGTTGGGGGAGCATGTAAATGCACACCTATAAGATGTGCACAGGCATATGCTCTTTGTCAACTGGGCCCAACTTGATTTCGTGTCAGTGAATGGGATGCACTAGCGCAACCCACTACAAGTGCAAAAAAAAGGGAGGCTATTCTGACATGTGATTGTGAACCAGTCACGACTTTCTGGGAGCTTGTCGTGCTTCCACATTTCTATAGTAAGCCAGCTGCTTCTGGCATTTGCTTTTTAATTGGAAGTTATCTGTGCGCCTCCATTCTCCTTAAGAATGAGACAAGCACGTGTATGTTTCCACTATCACATGCAAGCTGCAATGAATTGCGTCATGCTTTTCGTTTTTCGGGTTCCTTGCAAGCTTTGATTCGCAGAAGACATGCACTAGGTTCCTACTAGTAAAATATGCTAGCATGTGCAAAGTCCGACACATTCGATTGCGTGTGAGATGTGTGTACACATTATGAAAATAAATAGGTAGCCTTTATTTGGAAAGTAGCTCGGGTAATTAGGCTGCAAGTGAGTTTGATCTGCTAGCCGCTGCCAGTGGAATATGTGTGTAGCAGGCCCTTACATTGGTACTAACACGTTTTCCAAATGAAGGAAGTGTCTTTGTGCCAAAAGCCGGGAGCAGCGGGATCATGTTTCCTGCCAGTGAGGCTGGGAGGCAGTTGGATGCATATTTGAAAATGCAGAGGTCGCTGGGGTCAGGGAGCAGGTTTCAGAGCTTGTCTGGCTGGCTTCCTTCGAGGCTCGCATGGAGCTGGCGAGGAACCGTCACATGGCCGCCTAAATAAACATTGTGTCCTGATGACCACATCTTTCCATGAAATTATGTCACTTAGCAGTAAAATATATGCCGTCGCTTTGGCTTCAAAGCAATGTTCAGCACTTGCAAGCACAGAATGATTTATAGCATTGCAGCCCACGCTGAATGGCATACACAATTCACAATTCTCAAAGTCACCCCTACGATTTTGAGGGTCGATCGCTTCAAAGTGGGTATACCACAGGCGACCAGATCCTTTACATTTCCGTGCAAACAGGACCCCTCAATAGTAGGAATTTCAGAAACAAGGTGTTAAAAAATATGTAAAACCTGGTAGTTACAGCTTTAAACACCATTTCTTTAAGTGGGCCTGTGTCTATCAGCCTGTAATTTTTACAAATAATTTCCCTATATTTAATTACCTATATTCTAAAAGACGTGTTTCCATCTTGCATGATGATTTTCTTGAAATAATGTATTTGTTAGAATTTTATACTTGAACAGTTTGCAAAACTGTTCATAAATGTACATTTTATGAATAAAGTTGTCACTTGAGTTTGAATAAATAAATAAGTAAATAAATAAATAAATAAAAAATGAACACCATTTCTACACAGGGTTTCAGAAAAACTGTACATGCCTGTCGCAGTTAATGATTTTGGAGGCATTTACTGGATTCCAAGGGAATCTGGCTGCTGTTACCAGTTGGAAATTCAGAGATCTCCAATTCCAGGCCTCGAGGACCAGAATCCTGACAGATTTTCAGGCTATCCCTCTTTAATATTTGCATCCAGGAAAGACAAATTGACCAATCACAATCTGCATTTTTCGGGCGCTATTGTGCTTTCACCGCCCTCACCTGCCACCATTAAAATGGAAAAGGGATTAGGTCCCTTTTCTAGGGTGAACAGACATCCCGGTTATGTCGGGACTCTCCCGGTATTTGGTTCTCTGTCCCCCTTTCTCAAGATTATGTTCCCATTGGAAACTGAAGAGGTCCTGGTTTTTTGTAGTAGGTCTACCTTGCAGGCAGTAATGCACAATTTCGCACAGAAGAAATGCTCCATTTTACAACTTAAGATAGTGTTAGTTTGTGATAAATTAATTATAATATGTGTTTCTTTGAAAAGTAACACTTAAACACCCTTCTCCTCCAAACGCTACTAAAAAGTGTAATGCCTTGACAGTCACTTTCAAGAGTTAGTCCTACGTTTATGTTAGTTTCCTTACCACGTTTTTATACTTTTTAAATCGGGTCACTCTACCTTTTTTGGATGACAGCGGACATTTTGGAACATATTTTCTATGGCAGCCGTCCTCCAAAAAAGGACCCAGTCCCTTTTCCATTTTAATGGAGGAGGCCATTTTATTCATTTTCTTTTCTCCATCAGGAGAAGGGCTCATGCTGAGCTGGTCTCCCGACGGACCAAAAAGAAAAAAAAAGAAAACTATCTGCACCTCAGTAAATCCCAGTGTAAAGCCGGTCCGATAGCACAGCCCGTAGAGCGCTCGCTTTGACATCTGTGTAGAGCCTGCTGATGAAGGTTTCAATCCCGGCAGGGCCAAACTCAGCATTTCATCCTTCCGAGATCAATAAACAAGCACCACGCACCATGGGTAATAATAAGCAGCGCTCAGATGCCCGAGGGTTCATATCGCTATATAAATGCTAAATTATTATTATTATTCATTACAAATAGCTTTCACATTCCGGCGGGAGGCGGGGGCTGAACATGGCCTTTAAACGGCCCGCAGCCCAAGCTGAGACCTGCCTACCTAAGCTTGGGCTGGCGGGCTGTTAAAGGCCATGTCCTCCCCCTGTTGGGCGTAAAAGCTATATGCATGGTAAAAAATGTGCATACATTTATAATCTTGCATGCAAATTTATCTCAGGAATATTAATGAGGGGTATCCAGAAAATCAAGCAGGTTTCCTGCCATCGAGACCTAGAGTTGGACACCCCATCATGCTGGTGGCAAACCTGGCGAATTTGGCAGGGGGACTGTAAAAGAAGGCGGACATGTTTAGTCTGTTCCGCTTCTCAAAGCCGCCCGCCAAATGATTGAAATAACTGCAGATCAGAAAAAGAGGCGTAAATGGGTTGTCACAATGTTCACCGCCCTTTTCCTGATCTGCAGGATCTGTAACGTGACCCCTCTATGGTTAACAGACCCAGACTTTATACTGGGTATACAATGCGCCATTAACCTCAAATACATTTTGAATAAATGTATGATTTATTTTGAATTTTCATTTCGAATATAAGTAAGTTTGATGTGTATTTTTAATTGATGTAATGCTTACTCAATTATTATATGCATTCATTTTGGTTTCTTGCATTTATAATCATTTTGACAGTTTTCACTTTCAAATATCTTGACAGTAGTTTTAGTTTAGAATTTCTCTATTGTCAGTATTAGCTCATTTGAAATGGTTGTACGTGTTATTTCGCCGTCCGTTTTCTCGATTTCACTTTCCTCGTGGACTTTTTCCATATTGGGCCTCATTACAAGTTTGTCGGTACAGTGACAACAGTACCGGTAAGCTTGCCGGTACCGTTGTTACAGTACCAGCAAACTACAAATTCTGCTCATGGGTGCCTTTTCACCCGCCAGCTCTATCCTGGCAGACGGACTGGCACCCGTGAGCAGACCATGCCGGATGCACCGGCACCATTCTGAATGGTGGTGCCGTAATGACCCGGTAATTGCCCATTCCGGGGCACTGGTAAAAAAAAAGACTCTGATGGCAGCCATGCCGGTTTTACCGGCACTGCTACCACCGAAGTCGTAAGGAGGCCTGTTGTTTTTTCCTCGATTTTTTTTTACTCAAATAGGGGTTTCCCCCAACTTCCCCACACACACATATAATACATATATTTTTTAATAAAAGGAAAAACAAAACGAGGAAAGTGAAATCAAGGACACAGACAACGAAGAATAAATGCATCATGGAACCTGTTCCATTTATTTATTTATTGGATATTTATAAGGCGCTTATACAACACCATCCCCCAATCCCTTCCCACTACCCCTGTTAAATCCCTGCTAAATGTACCTGGTAATTCATCCCAATTACTGCCTTCTACATCGTCAGCACCCCGCACCAAGAAGCACAATTCTGCTCTACATCCTGCCCCTCTTCGTTCCAACTGTAATACATCCCGCAGAGTGTAGAGGGGCAGGACATACACAGCATTGCGTTGCATCAGGATGAAGAATGGATGCGTCATGGAAGAAGATCCAGCGAGGAAATTCCTAGCACTGTAAACTAAATGACGACGGTAAGTGCATGGCATACGTTTGAAATATGTCTGCCACCTTGGTGTAGAAGCACAAGAAGTGTCCGGGACTGCCACGGCCATCTCGTTTCTCCCTTCTTGCTCTCCCCGAAACTATAGTGTTCCTCTGGCACCATCTCTCTTGCCTCAGACAAGAAGTGTCAGTTGTCACTGGAGTTGCAAACCCCCATTCTTTAGAGATCCCCATGCATCTCCATTGCGCTGAGGCACACACTGGGCCTCATTACAAATTTGGAGGTAGCCATGGTGCTATTTGCGCCATGGCTGCCTCCAAACTCGGGTCCGGGTTCCCTGAATGTCGATTTACCGGGTCATTCCAACCTTGGTCAAGCCCCCATAGGGCTCAATGCGGAATGGTGAGGGAGCTAATAATGGGGCCGTTATATGGGCCCGTTATTAGCTCCCTGGTCCTTTAGCGGCTCCCTTAGCGGGACCCGCTAAAGGGACCCGGTCCTTTAGCGGGTCCCTTAGTGGGATCCGCTAAAGGACCTCGGAATGTAGCGGTAAGGGGTTAACGGCACCGGCATCCTTACCGGCACCATTAACCCCTTACCGCCGCACTCGTAATGAAGCCCACTGTGTTCGTCTGTGAATAAAGGCAACACCTCCCATGAGCACAGTGAATGGTATGGCATAGTAGGGTACGGTAAGTGGAGTGGGCCAGTGTGACTTCATCACAATGTCCATGGGGCTGCTGGTAACACTTAATAGGGCACAGAACATAAAGGGTACAATCTCTGAAAGATAGTTTTACATTTCCACCACATATATACGCGTGAAATAGTACAATACATGAGTATAGAATAAACAAAAAGGTAACGGTCAGCAGGTGGCAAGTGCAGAGGTAAGTGCGTACATCAGGGGTAAGTGCCGGTAGAGGGACAGTAGGGATACAGAAACAGTCCCCAAGAGCGGGGGTTGCCAGGCAGGCAGTGCAGGTGTGTGTGACTAGAGGCGGAGACACCTGGGCCTGAGAACAGAGGATGGCCAGGTAGCCAGTGCAGATTCAGTTTCAGCCAGGAGGTCAGCAGGGGAGAGGAGATGAAAAGGTAGATGCAAAGAGAAAGGTTTTGAGGTGCTTCCGGGATCGGAGGTGGTTCTCCTCAAGTTTCAGGGAGTCAGGGAGGCTGTTCCAGAGGAAGGCCCAGGCCGAAGAGAGATATCTACCACCAACTCGTTGCTTGGAAAAGCGGCTGACCCTAAGGGAGTTGGAGGTGGATGAGCATAGAGCTTGAGAGGGAAGATATTTAGGAAGAGAGAGTTGAAGGTATATGGGCCCCAGGCCCCAAAAGGCCTTGTGGACAAGGCAGAGGGTTTTGAACCTGATCCTTGCAGCCACTGGGAGCCAGTGCAGAGATTTCAGTCCTGGAGAGATATGATCCCTGGGCTTGAGGCCAAGGACAAGTCTTGCAGTCCTGTTCTGGATGTGTTGCAGAGGGCGGAGAGTGGAGGCAGGCAGATTTAGAAAGTGGATGTTGCAGTAGTCCAGTCTAGAGAGAACCAGAGCTATGGAGACAGTGACCTTCTGGGAAAAGGACGGGAAAGGTAAAATACCTCTGCCGAGATGCAACTGGTAGTGTGACTTCTTAGAGACATCTGAGATGTGGGGAGAGAAGGAGAGTGTGAAGTCGAAGATGACCTCAAGGTGTTTAGCCTTGCAGGTCCGAGCAGGAGGAGGGCCAAGAGAGGTTGGCCAGAGAGCAACAGGAAAGGAGGAAGCGGGAGGAAGCCGATGAGGAAAATCTCAGTCTTACTGGCATTGAGGCAGCGGTCATTGGCAGGACGCCACTCCTGGATAGCTAACAGACAGTTATTGATGAGAGAAGGAGAAGAGGTGGCCAAAGGTAGCCTGAAAATGAGCTGATGTCATCCGTATAGCACTGAAAGTTGGGGAAGAGAGCAGCAATGCATTGGGGCAAGAAGTGCCAGGTATAGGTTGAACAGCCAGGGAGAGAGGGTAGACCCCTGGGGAGCACCACAGGTAGAGAAAAAGATAGCAGCGAGTAAGACCCAAGCTCGACCTGGCAGGGTCGGTCAGAGAGGACAGAAGTTGCCACGCCATGGTCTGTCCGGTGATACCCAGGTTATCGCTGAGACATTCGAGCAGGATGCATGTTTGACTGTGTTAAAGGCTGAAGAGAGATTAAGCAAGATGAGGACACAAGGGGTGTTAGAATCAAGGTTAGAGAGCAGGTCTTCACAGATGTTCAGGAGAGCAGTTTCCGTGCTTCTGGCTGCTCTGAAGCCAGACCGATGATCATGGGGACAACCAATAGATTCATTGTGGAGATTTAGCTGGTAGATGGCCAGTTTTTGTAGGAGTTTGCCCAGGAAGGGAGTGATGGAGATTGGGCGATAGTTAGCCGGGCAGGAGGAGTCGGCAGAGGGTTTCTTAAGAGGGTGCACAAGAGAGTGCGTTCGGGGGGATGAGAAGACTCCAGTGGTGAAGGGGTGGTCCCAGAAGTCGACGAAGAGATGAAGGGTTCCCACGCATACTCAGGCACAGGATTTTGCTTCTATGGATGGGGTCAGCTTTAGAGACCCCATGGAATAATGTACATCGAAGAACATTTGAACAAGTCACACTGGAGAGGAAGCAGCCACAGAAGATGGACCAGGAGGGAGGAGAGCAGAGATAGGCAGTGCAGTTTCAGACACATAAGGCAGCATCAGCCACTAGACCTTCCCAGTTGTGGGAGATGGAACCAGAGTATTTGCCTTATGTCACGGGATGAAGACTTTTTGGTTGGTTTGGCATGGAGAGTCTTCAGAGTCCTAGAAGTTAAGTGTTATGCGATTCAGGGTGCAGAAATGCAGGCACAGCCAGGAGCTTCAGGGACATGAGGTCTTTTCCCCACTGAATTAGTGGAAAGGAGTGCTGCAGAGGCTGAAATTTGCCATCAGATTATTCAGAGACTAATAGGATACTGGTGAAGAGTTTTGGTCCATTCTTGATCAGCAGGCTTTTCAGGAATGCCGGTGCAGAATTCCAGCAGCAGACAAGGTGAGTGAATAAGAGAGTATGGTTCAATCCTGCTGGCAGGCAGGCAATTAACACATCACCCAAATAAACACCAAGAATAATTCAAAAAGAGGGATGGTTAGCCAATGTCAGACCATCCTTCATGCACACCAATGCATTCTGAAAGGGCCCCCCAACCAAAGGAATGAATCTGCACTATCCCTTATTCTTCCACTAGACTTCCTGCTCCTAGTGGAGGGGTGTATAGCATTCCAAACAGGCCTAAAGTGTCTCCTTCCACAGGGCCCTCTGGATCAATAGTACCTTCTTCTGACAGCCGTGTTGAAAAGCCTATCATATGTTTAGGGGAAGACCCCCCCCGCGTGTGGACCTTTTGTAGCAGACCCCCATTCTTAGGAGGAAGAACATTCCAAAAGGGTGTTGTGGGTCCTAAAGCCTGCTGAGGATGAGTCTTCACAACAAATGTAAGTTGGAAACCACACCAAAAAATTCTCCTTTCCTTCCTGGGCAGTTTAACCAACTAACCATGTGACTTACCCAAAGGGATTAGTTAGCCCTGGTTGAATACTGGGGGCGAGGGAGGCATTTATTAGGGAGAATTCTATTTTTGGGGTTCTGCAGTCTCATTTTAGGCTATTCCAACTAATTTTGCTTTTCCCCCATTATTTTGGGGTCTCTAATTTATTTGTGTTGGTCAAAAGCACTTCTTCTGAAGTCGCCCTGCCAATATATCTCTTCTTTACGCCTTAAGACTATATGGTCCTGGGTCATCCCTAAGGCTCCCAGGACCAGGGGTGCTCCTTAAGCATCGCTTTTGTGCCCCAGGGTGATTATTTCACCTTGCATTGGGTTTAGGTGTAGGCTGGTGGTGGCTAACAATTAGTTGTGGCTTCACCTTGGGTGCAAGTCGATATACTACAGTAGTAGCCTAATGTCCCTTTCTGGTAGCCATTGTGGTACTATGGGTTTTCCTCTCTCATCAAAATGTCCTTAAGAACTTAGTATAGATGTGTGCACAGGGAAATTATATTATGGATAGATTGAAAGGGTTTGAGTACGCTTGTGAGATACAGAAGATGACTGGAGAGTATGAGTCTGCATGTATCCATGGCAATATACGCAAAAAGTACTCTCATTTTGATTTAGGCGATGAGAGGGTCCCAGGAATGCCCCTCCTAAACCCCATGACAAAGTACAAAAAGAGCCAGGAATGCTTGAAGTCACCCATCTTATTTCGAACGAACCCCAAGTGCATCACTGGCTGACACACACATAGAAAGGTGTCTCCTCAGTCAGCCATTCAGACCTTATCCAGTGCATATCTTTTCAGAAACAGTGGACTCAACGGTGATTGGTGATGGCAATACCCTAATGGACTGCCTCGATTAAACACCAAGAAGCCACTTTGCTTATGTCACTGGTGACACAACGACATAGCAGCGTTAGTCATGAAGAATACTTGTAGCCCTACACTGCGTTACACAAACACACATTCGCATACCTGAAGAACATGCTTACCCAGTTCTATAGATAGAGGACGGACACATATACATACTGTCAAAGCTTTTATTATTTTCTCATTAGCCAAATGCAGTAACGCAGAAACACAAGGCGACAAGAAATCCTGAGCAAGCTTGCAGATGCATATAGCAATTAACCCTTTGGGACTACAGGATTATTTATGGACCCTGGTAGGACCACGTGTGACTAATTTGTAGCAAACACAGCACAGCACGAGCATGTAGAAATCATATTATATTATAAGTCTAAGGAAAATTACAGAAGGCCTCAAGCCACAGAACACGAGACAAGAGGAGCTGGCTCAAGCTGCAAGAATCACATAGTAAACTCACAGCCAAGGTCAGAGATAAATGGTCCCATTCCAAACTCAAGATGACACGGGACTAGCTGCAGAAAAATGGAATACCTCCTCATGAAAACAGACCCAAGAGCTCAAGCTTGTGGTCCACAAGCACATGATGCAGCCGAACTAGACAATGGGCATTCACCCTTGGTGGGAAGGCAAGCCATTCCCAGCAGCCCAGACAGAAGGCAAAAGAAGTGTTGCAACGTGGAGATGCACTCTCATAGGCAAAGGTGGTATACTACCATATATAATTCAGACACAAAGTCATTTCACATCACCTTGAAGAGGTGCACAGAGGGCTGAGAACTGAGTCGGGTCCCAGGTCTCGGGAGCCCAGCTCCAGCCAATCACGAGATAGAAAGTCAGGGGTGGATGACAAGGGGCAAGAACCAATGGTAAGCCCACTACTCTGCAACAATCTAATAGATAGTGTCTTGGGGACAGGGCAGGTCCGCCACCTGACATGCAAGGACCAGTAGAATAACCTCTAAGGGGATATCTATGTAGGTTACCACTCTCAGCACCAAATCAGCAATGGGGATAGGTTTTCGGGCAAGGGCCCAGGTGATAACAGCAAACCACATAAAAACTGGAGAGCACGCATTGTAAAGTTGAGATGTACTGGAGAATCCTGATTGTCTAGTATGATCCCTGTTGGTGTTTGTGTAATAAACCACAGTTTTAACTTGCCGTTGGCTGAGTCGTACATTTTTTCTGGGGAATGGAGTTGGGCCCTTGGGAATCAGACAGACCCCCAGATGACCTCTGGCATACCAGGGAACCATCCCAAGAAGTTGGTAGCAGAGTCGATGGTTGGGCTACGTTAGCCCGGCACAAAGCTGACTCTTCCACCGCAGAGCCTGAAGGCTGTGGGATGCCTTGTGGGCTTCGAGACAACAGGGAAAAAGCACTTTGTGTAAAGGCTGTCAGGGGCCAGGCTGGGCAATATCCTGCCCGCGGTACGTAAGGAGTACAGCAGACCAGACGGGCAAAGTGACAGCTTTTGGGGATGCGGCAGCCAGGCAGGATCACCAGAGCACAGAGTGTAAGTATTGACCCAGCCAGACGGCAACCAAGGGGAGATGGCAAGTAACAGGGGGTGCAAGGGTATATTGAGCATTGTCGAGTTTCATAGATTATTGTCAAGCATTGTCAAGTCTAGTAGGGACAGGAGCAGAGGTAGTCATTTTCTGTGGTTATGGCACATTCATTTTCAAGGTAAAAGGGCCTGAACAAGACTATTGATTCAAGCGCACAGATGAGAGATGTTAGGTAAATATTTGATTTCCTGTGGGTTTGGCGTTTTAGCTCAGGTCACAGACGCCAGTATTCCTGTAAGGTTCAGCAAAGGGAACTGGCCTAGATCGCAGAAGGTGATTCGTCTGATTAAGTGTTGAGGAGGCAGTTACTTGCAAGGCGATGGTATAGGTACAGATCGAACACAAGACAATATTGGTATACTCTGCTAGGGGGCAGGAAGACATCTGTGGGGTTTGTGTTGGAGTTTTGTGTATTTTTGGGGCAACAGGATTCTAGCATTGTGGGCGTTGTAACCAATTTGTATCACAACCTTGATTAGTGAATTGGTGACATTGTCCATAGGCTTGTGCATAGTGTTGGGGAGGACCCCAGGTATGCTAGAGGGACACTGGAAGTCTGCAGACATGGAGGGCCCAACTCCCTCCCCCCAGTATACACGGAGGACTCAGTCAACGCTAAGTTCAAACTGTGGTTTATTACAGGCAAAACCAACAGTGATCAGCAGAGGAACAGAGAAAATCTATGCACATCCCACTCTTCCTCGGCTCGCAGACCGGTTTTACTACCCAATTATGTCAGAGTGATGTCACAGCCTAGGCCCTTCTCCAGAAAACCCATAAGACCATGGGATTGGGCATTGAGTACTCTACCACCTATAGGCAACACTAAACATGTCATTCTACTGGCCCTCGCATGTCAGGTGGCTGGCCTGGTCCCATCCCCAGGTCACTAACTATAACATTGTTGCAGTGTGGTGGACATACCATGGGTTCTTGCCCATTGCTACCCAACCCTAGGGTACTAAACTGTGATTGGCTAGAGCTGACGTCCCCAGGCCTGGGATCCGTAAAAGTTCTCAGCTCGCTGTGTACCTCTTCAAGGTAATAGGAATGACTATGTGTCTGCTTTGTAACTTGTGTGCACCACCTCAGCTCATAAGAGTGCTCTGCTGATCAGCGCAACACTTCTTGCATATTGTTGCATGTTTGTCGCTGTCTGTGTCTGGTGACCTGGGACCAGTGCTTCTTTCCCACTGCTGCTCGCTGTCCATTGTCTTTTTCAGCCACGTCATGTGTTCAGAGACCACACATTTGAGCTGTGCAGCACTGAATTATGAGGATTTATTAGTCTTTTCTGCAGCTGGTCCCTTTGTCATCTGAAGATTGGAATTTCATACGCATCTCTTGGCCTTGGCTATGGGTCGTGTTTCACATGACTTGCTCTCTGTCCAGCCTGAATCAGCTCAGCTCGTATCTTGCTCTGAGGCCTGGGGCCTGCTGTAATTTTCCTAAACCTTATGATGTGCTTTCTACAGTGTCCATACTATACTACATTTCCATGGGTCAGTCACACTTGGCTCTGTCAGGTCTCATAGGTGCCCTTGCAATTCCATAGGGTTATTTGCATGTTATGTTATGTTATGTTATGTTATGTTATGTTATGTTATGTTATTTTGCATTTATATAGCGCCTTATATACCATTGGTATGGTCTGAAGGCGCTGGTAGGTTGAACGCCCTTGGGAACCGAAGTTCTGGTCAGTAGAGAGAGTAGAGAGTCCAAAGGTGCGTGTGCGCACCAGGTATGTGTGCAGCTGGTGCAGAATTCATGTAATGGCTGCTTCATAGCAGTAGGTGTGGTGGTGGAGGTCAGGAGTATGTGTTCGTTCTGGCAGGATTTATCCAGACCGAGTGTGGCTGCGTTAGACCTGAGGAGAACGCTTGGCTGGGGGTGTGTAACAAGCAGTATTTACATAGAGTAATGGGGAGTGAGCGAGAGATGTTGATATGAGAACAGTTTTGCCGAATGGTGTCATTGTATCACTGTGTTCTAGTTGAGTGGTGGTGTAAGGAAGAGAGCAAGCGTGTGGTGTGATATGATGGGATGTGTGCTCTTTCAAATGTTCCCTGCATTCCAAGGCATATTATGTACGTCACGCAATTCTATGTGATCAAGTCCGTTCTATGCACTTCCATTCGTTTCAGGCGTTCGAGATCAGGCGTTTCACTCATCCGCTCTGTACACTCATCCACTCTGTACACAACATCCACTCTGTACACACATCCGCTCTGAACGCTCATTCAATCTACACACTCATCCAATCTACACACTCATCAAATCAGCACACTCATCTAATCAACATGCTCATCCAATCAACACGCTCATCCAATCAACACGCTCATCCAATCCACACGCTCATCTAATCAACACGCTCATCCAATCAACACGCTCATCCAATCAACATGCTCATCCAATCTACACGCTCATCCACTCTACATGCTCATCCAATCTGCACGTTCATCCAATCTGCACGCTCATTCAATCTACATGCTCATCCAATCTATGCACTCATCCAATCTACTCAGACATCAAATCTACGTGCACATCCAACCTACGCGCTTATCCAATCTATGCGCTCGTCTAATCTACACACTCGTCCAATCCATACGCTTGTCCAATCTATACGCTCGTCCAATCTACTTGCTCGTCCAATCTACACACTCGTCCAATCTACATTCATCCGCTCCACACTCATCCGCTCCACACACTCATCCGCTCCACACATTCATCCGCTCCACACACTCATCTGTTCCACACACTCATCCGCTCTACACACTCATCCCCTCCACACACTCATCCCCTCCACACACTCATCCGCTCCACACACTCATCTGCTCTCCACACTCATCCGCTCTCCATACTCATTTGTTCTCTACACACATCCGCTCCCCATACTTATCCAGTCTATACACTCATCCGCTCCACGTACTCATCCGCTCCACATACTCATCCGCTCCAGGTACTCATCCGCTCTCTACACTCATCCACTCTCCACATTCATCTGCTCCACACACTCATCCGCTCCCCACACTCATCCAGTCTACACACTCATCCGCTCCACGTACTCATCCGCTCCACATACTCATCCGCTCCATGTACTCAACCGCTCCACGTATTCATCCACTCTCTACACTCATCCGCTCTCCACATTCATCCGCTCCACACACTCATCTGCTCTCCACACTCATCCGCTCTCCACACTCATCCGCTCTACACACGCATCCACTCCACACACTCATCCGCTCCACACACTCGTCCACTCACCACACTCATCCGCTCCACACACTCATGCTCCACACACTCATCCGCTCCCCACACCCATCCGCTCTCCACACTCATCCGCTCTCCACACTCATTCGTTCTCTACACACATCCGCTCTCCACACTCATCCACTCTCCACACTCATCCGCTCTCCACACACATCCGCTCTCCACACTCATCTGCTCTCCACGCTCATCTGCTCTCCACACTTATCCGCTCTGCACACTCGTCTGCTCTGCACACTTGTCTGCTCTACACGTTCATCCAGTCTAAACGTTTTTCCGTCTATACGTTCGTCCGTTCTGTATAGTCATCAGTTCGATGCACTCCTGCGTTCGATTCGCTTCTCTATATTTACGCACTCATCTGCTCTACACGTTTGTCCGCTTTTCACACTTAGCCGCTCTACACATTCATACGCTTAGTATATTCATCTATTCTATACACTCATCCGATCTCCATACTTATTTGATCTATCTAGTCGTCTGTTCTTCCACTCATGACCTCTTCCACTCAGTGCATTCATCTGTTCTATACGCTTCATCCATTCCAACTATTTCATCCATGCCATTCACTTCGTTCCTTCGTCATTCATTATGTCCATTTCAGCAGTTTAGATCTCCTTACTTTCCCAATGATTTATTCATATTATCCACTTCACTGTTTTGATCTACTTTACCTGTTTAGTTCTGTTTGTCTTTCTAGTTTACATTCCAGTTTATTAGCTGCCAATTTCTCGCATCAGATAGTTTGTCGGGTCGGTGTCATTGTGAGGCTATTAGTTTAGAAAACCGGTTGGTTTTAGGGGAAGAGCCAGGTTTTCAGTAGTTTGCGGAAGGACGCTAAATCCTCAGTTAGGCGGATGTGGGGTGGGAGCGAGTTCCACAGGGTTGGGGCCAGGGCTGAGAATGATGATCCACCTAGCCTGACTGAGTTGGTCTTAGTAATTACTAGGAGACCAGCTGAGCTAGATCTTAGGGTGCGAGTGGGATGATAAGGTTTTAGTTTGTCTTGAAGATATTGAGGTCCAGTTTTATGCAGTGCTCGATGGGAGAGGCATAAGGTTTTAAAGGCCATGCTACGGGCTAAAGGAAGCCAGTGTAGTGTCTTAAGGGCTGGGGAGACGTGGTCTCTTGGCCCGAGTGCAAGTAGCATTTTGGCCGCTGCGTTTTGTGCTCTTTGGAGTTTATTCAGTTGGTAGGCGTGGATTCCAAGGTAAAGGGGGTTTGCGTACTCCAGTCTTGATATAACGATTGATTGGACCGCGGAGAGTCTGTTGGGAAATGAGAGATATGGAAAGATGCGCCTGAGGGTTTTAAGGTGGTAGTGGCAGGACTTGGAGACATTGTTGACTTGGCGCGAGAGTGTTAGGTCAGAGTCAAGAGTGCATACAAGATTTTTCACTGAGTTTGAGGGGGTCGAAGAGTTGCCCATGGCGGGTGGCCAGGGTAGTGGGTGCGGAAGACGTTTCGAGTTGCCGCAAACCATGATTTCCGTTTTGGAGGGTTTTAGCAAGAGGTGGTTTCGGGTCATCCAGAGTTCTGTGTGAAGGAGGCAGGATGCCAGGTCCGGTCGGCAGTTGGGTTTCGAGTTCAGGAGTTTTAGAATTAGTTGAGTGTCATCGGCGTAGTTGTAGCACAGGATGTTGTGTGAACTAATTATTGGTGGGAGGGTGATCAGGTAGAGATTGAACAGGAGGGCGGGAAGGCATGCTCCTTGTGGGACTCCCGTTTCGACCGGTCGGGCTTGGGTGGTATAGGTGGAGAGTATCGTTATTTGGTGCCTATCTTTGAGGAATGAGGCTATCCATTTAAGAGCGGTTCCACTAATTCCTAGGGAGTGGAAGTGGTCTAGGAGGATTGAGTGATTGATTGTGTCAAAGGTGGCGGATAGGTCAAGGAGGATTAGTGCGGCGCATCCCGCAGAGTCTGCTGTCATCTTAAGGTCGTCCCAGATTGAGGTTAGGGTAGTTTCAGGTCCGTGACGGGCTCTGAAACCTGAATGTGCGGGGGTCTAGGAGATTGTTGGCTTCGACAAAGGCATTTAGTTGGGAGTAGGCGGTTCGGTCAATGAGTTTGGCAAAGAACCTGGTGTTTGAGATGGGGCGGTAGTTTTTGGGCTCGAGAGGGTCGAGGGAAGGTTTTTTAATTAGAGGTTTGACATGAACCGTTTTGAATGCGTCAGGGAAGATGCCGGAGGAAAGGGAGGCATTTATGATGGATCTTGCATGTTCTCCTGCGCAGGTTGAATCGAAAATTTCTTTCAGGGTTGTGGCTGGGCAAGTGTCTAGGGGAGAGCCAGATGGTTTGCGGGCGTATAGAAGTTTGAGAAATTGTTCTGGTGATATTGGACTAAAGGATTCAAACGTTGGTTGCATAGTGGTTGCAGCTGGTCGGCAGGTCTGAATGGGGGGAGTATTGCCTGGTGGATGTAGGAGAGCTACTTTGGTGGCTAGAGTATTAGTTCTTTCGAGCGCTGTGGTGTAAAAGTAGAGGGAGAGTGAGTCACATAGTGATTGTGAGGGGGACGGGACGATCGTGGTGCAAGTCGGGTTGGTGAATTCAGTGATGATTTTGTGGAGTTCTTTGATTGGGTTTTTGCAGTTTAGGATTCGTGAGTTGTAGTAGGCTTTTTTTGCTTTCCGGATTTCAGCCTTGTACTGGTAAAGGTGTCGTGCCAAGGTGGCCTTGCTCTCCTGGGTTTTGTCTATCCGCCATTTGCGTTCTAGGTGTTTATATCGTTGTTTAGTAGTCTTCAACTCGGGAGTGAACCATTTGGGAAAGAGGCCACAACGCTTTGAGGGTTTGCTAGGGGGTGTGAGCCGCATAAGAGATGCGTTGAGCCATGAGTCAAAGGTGTCAGGGGTTAGTTGTTTAATGAGTTGGCAGGAGGGTGGTGGAGATTGGAGGAGCGCGTCTGCTAGGTCCGGGATGATAGTTCGTTTTTTCCAGCATTTGCGTAGATTCGGAGGTTCAGATTCGAGTAGGGGAGGGGGGTCTGGTGAGCTAATGGCAAACGAGAGAATGAAATGATCAGACCAGATGATGGCGGTAGAGGGGTTTAAATGAATCCGGGTGTTGGAGCTGAAGATGGCATCAAGAGTGTGTCCTTTAAAGTGAGTCGGGCCATTTATGTGGGGTTGGAGGTTAATTGTGCCGTCAATCAGAGAGTGTGTCATAGGGTTCGAGGGAATGTCGAGCCATATGTTGAAGTCTCCAAGAAGTGTGAGGCTGGGGTGGTTTAGTTGAAGGGTGGCAATAGTGTCGCAGAGGTTGTTTGTGAATTCTCTATCGTAGCCAGGGGGTCTGTAGATTATTAGGAAGCTGTGTTAGAGCGACGGGGAGAGGGATAGTTTAACAAGGAGAGATTCGCAGGAAGGAATGGAAGGTTGGTTGTCGATGATTACGGCGTGGAAGAGAGACTTGAAGACAAATGCTACTCCCCCTCCTCTGGAGGGATGGTTAAGTGGGATGAGAGAGTAGTCAGGGGGGAAGGCTTCATTAGCGATTGGGGCGAAGTCGTCAGAGAACCAAGTTTCAGTGATGAAGACTAGGTCTGGTTTGTCAGAGGTGATGAGGTCAAAGATGCAATGTCTATTTTTTGCTACGGATCGGGCATTAAATAGGATGCAGTTTACGTTGGAGGGTGAGGTTGGTCTCAGAGCTGGATTGGAAGGGGGTGGTGGCGGAGAGTGTGGAAGCTGGTGAGGGAGGGCGGTGGGGTGGGTGATGATTGATGGGAATAGAGGGCGAGCAGATGTATTGGCGGGCTTCGGCCGGGGTTGGGTGGCTGCGTGTGATATGATGATCCGGTCTGTCCCGGGCGATTTGAAGGTGGGGTCTGGGTGGTTAGGAGTTTCAGTTGCAGTTGATGAGAAATCGCGGGAGAGGGGTTTCAGGAAGGGTGAAGTAATGGGAGAAAGCGTTGAGGGGGGAATGAGGTGGTGGATCGTGACAAGGGAGGGGAAGAGTGCTGAGAGATGGGGGGACGAGATACGTTTCCTCTTTAGTTTCTTTGTTGCGATTGGAGTGTGAAAGAGGGTAGGGGGGTTAGAGGGGGAGAGGGATGCGGCTTCGGTTCTTGCTAGTGCTAGGCATGCAGTTTTTAGGGAGGGGAAAGGGTGCGGTCGGGCTGGAAGGTGGTGGGGGTTTGAAGGTAAGGCGGGGGCACGGTGTGCTAGGTGTGATAGTGAGTGGAGCGCGCACGGCTAACATTGGTTGGTCGGTGGTAGGGTTCAGGGAAGGAGTGGTCTTGGCTGGCTCTCCATCGTGCCCCTCGGGCTTGGTGTTTGGAAAGGGGGATGGCAGGGAGTGCAAAAGAGGGTGGGGTGATTTTGGAGTGGGGGGACAGGAGGGACAGCAGATCGGGAAGTGGGGGCGGTCCACGGTGGTCGTTTCTGACAAGCTCTGGTGGAAAGGGTGCACTCATGTTTGGTACGATCTTTTAGGTGGATTTAGGAGGGCTTTCTAGTTGCAGTTCTATGTTCAGCGGGTGCACGCTTTCGGTAAACTTCCAGGTTCAAAATTCACAGAGATGGTACTTAGACTGCTAGGGACGTTTCTAAGTTCAACAGTACACAGAGATGATATTAGGTCTACCTCTAGGATCAATTTTGTATAGAGGGGATATTAGATTGTTAGGCTCTGTTCTAGGTTCTAGATTCTACATTGCACAAATATACTTCTAGGATTAGGGTATTTAGGCACGCTTATTAACCTCAATGGTGTCGTGTACATTTCTAAGTTGAATTAAGCGCAGAGACACTGTTATGGACACTGGTCAGTTGGGGACACTTCTAAATTCATGGAGAGGCTATTGGGCGCACATCTAAATGCAACTTTCACTGAGAGGCTAATGGGCACACTTCTAAATGCAACTTTCCACAGAGAGACTATTGGACACACTTCTTAATGCAACTTTTCCCAGAAAGGCTGTTGGGCACACTTCTAAATTCACAGAGAGGCTATTAGGCACACTTCTAAATGCACCTTTTCACAGAGAGGCTATTGGGCAACTTCTAAATGCAACTTTCACAGGGAGGCTATTGGGCACACTTCTAAATGCAACTTTTTACAGACAGGCCATTGGGCACACTTCTAGATTCACAGAGAGGCTATTGGGCACACTTCTAAATGCAACTTTCCACAGAGAGACTAATGGGCACACTTCTAAATTCACAGAGAGGTTATTGGGCACACTTCTAAATGCAACTTTCCACAGAGAGACTATTGGGCACACTTCTAAATTCACAGAGAGGCTATTGGGCACACTTCTAAATGCAACATTTCACAGAGGGGCTATTGGGCACACTTCTAAATGCAACTTTCCCAGAGAGGCTATTGGGTACACTTCTAAACGCAACATCCACAGAGAGGCTATTGGGCAACTTCTAAATGCAACTTTCACAGCGAGGCTATTGGGCACACTTATAAATGCAACATTCACAGAGGGGCTACTGGGCACACTTCTAAATGCAACTTTTCACAGAGGGGCTATTGGGCACACTTCTAAATGCAAGTTTCCCAGAGAGGCTATTGGGTACACTTCTAAACGCAACATCCACAGAGAGGCTATTGGGCAACTTCTAAATGCAACTTTCACAGCGAGGCTATTGGGCACACTTCTAAATGCAACATTCACAGAGGGGCTATTGGGCACACTTCTAAATGCAGCTTTCACAGAGGGGTTAATGGGCACACTTCTAAATACAACTTTCACAGTGAGGCTATGGGCACACTTCTAAATGCAACATTCACAGAGAGGCTATTGGGCAACTTCTAAATGCAACATTCACATGGAGGCTATTGGGCACACTTCTAAATGCAACTTTTTACAGACGGACTATTGGGCACACTTCTAGATTCACAGAGAGGTTATTGGGTACACTTCTAAACGCAACATCCACAGAGAGGCTATTGGGCACACTTCTAAATTCACAGAGACGCTATTGGGCACACTTTTAAATTCATAGAGGCAATTGGGCACACTTCTAAATGCAACTTTCACAGAGAGGCTATTGGGCACACTTCTAAATGCAACTTTCACAGAGAGGCTATTGGGCACACTTCTAGGTGCAACTTTTCACAGAGAGGCTATTGGGCACACTTCTAGGTGCAACTGTTCACAGAGAGGCAATTGGGCACACTTCTAAATGCAACTTTCACAGAGGGGCTATTGGGCACACTTCTAAATTCACAGAGAGGCTATTGGGCACACTTCTAAATTCATAGGGGCTATTGGGCACACTTCTAAATGCAACTTTCACAGAGAGGCTATTGGGCACACTTCTAAATTCACAGAGAAGCTATTGGACACACTTCTAAATGCAACTTTCACAGAGAGGCAATTGGGCACACTTCTAAACGCAACATTCACAGCAAGGCTATTGGGCACACTTCTAAATTCACAGGGAGGCTATTGGGCACACTTCTAAATGCAACTTTCACAGAGAGGCTATTGGGCACACTTCTAAACACAACATTCACAGAGAGGCTATTGGGCACACTTCTAAATGCAACTTTCACAGAGAGGCTATTGGGCACACTTCTAAATTCACAGAGAGGCTATTGGGGACACTTCTAAATGCAACTTTCACAGAGAGGCTATTGGGCACACTTCTAAACACAACATTCACAGCGAGGCTATTGGGCACACTTCTAGGTGCAACCCTTCTTATGTATCGAGTACAGTTTCCAATTGCAAATATATTACAGATATAACGAGCTTACAGTGGTGGTTGGCTAGTCTGATGTGAAGTAATTGCCTCTGGCCCCGTCCTTCCCACACTTACCTATTGTTGGCTTCTTGCTTCTCCTGCGGATACCTGCAGATACGATCTGGTGCCGTCTTTGTGGGAGCCGTCCTTTGCCTCAGGTCTTTAGCCGATGGGCTGCCGGGCAGAGGGCTGCCCTGGGAGGACTGGCAATGAGTGCAGATCTTCTTGTTAGGACCAATCAGGGGAGGAGGTGGGCTGGGCTCGAGGAAGTAGGAAGAGGGAGCGGGGAGGGAAGGGGAGTGAATCAGGGGGCTCTGGCAACGTGGATTGCCTTAGTTTTACACAAAGAGATCAGGGTGTTTTGGGCACAAAGAGCAGTAATATGGGGGTCGGATGCACAAAAAAAAGAGGATTCACTCACCAAAGAAATGTTAAGGCAATGGGAGATTTGCTCGAGGAGCGGGTCTTAAGGACTATGCACACACAACTGCTGGGCCAATCGGCGGATGGGCGGGACTAGGGAAACCAGGAAGCTGGTGGAGAAGCAGGGAATGCGGGAGGCGAGATCAGGGCGTTTTGGGCACAAAGAGCAGTAATATGGGGGTCGGATGCACAAAAAAAAGAGGATTCACTCACCAAAGAAATTTGCATGTAAGCATCTGCAAGCTTTGCTCAGGATCTCTTGTCTATTGCGGTTTCTGCATTGCTGTGTTTGGCTAATGGCAAAAATAATATAAGCAATGACAGTATGTATATGTATTTGTCCTGTAACTATAGATCTGTGCACTTGTGTTCTTCATGTATTCGAGTGCGTGTTTGTGTCCCAAAGTGCGGATGGCATGTGTGCTTTATGTCTAACACTGCTATGTCGTGGTGTCTCTAACGACCTCAGCAACATGGCCTCTTGGTGGTTTAGTCCAAGATGACCATACAGATATCCTTAATCACGTCCTGTGGCTCTTTATGCCCAAATTGATAGGTTTGTATGTTCCTCGGGTGGTATTGTCAATCATGTGTCCGTTGGGAATTCATCTGAAATAGAATGGCTGATTGCAGTGCTTTCTGGATTTCTTCCTTGTCATGAATTTAGTAGGAGGGGAAGGGGGTTGTAGGCTTCCCCATCCCTCTTCAATAAGACTTGGAGAGCAAGAGGGGCTGTGGATACAGTGGTGGGAATCTTGAAATCGATAGAGGAGGTTGACCAGTTGCGGTTCTTGGAAGGCGCATGTGCAAGATTTGTGGGTGTGCCTGAGGAGGCAGAAAGTTGTGAGAGGGCGGTATGTGGAGAACGCCTGACAGGTTGTTGTGGAGCCAGAAAGGCTCAAAGTAAATTAAAATAATTGTCATTATATTGTGTTTTTCTCCTAACAGCGGATTATCGAAACCCTCGACTTGAGGTCAAGTAAAAACACACGCAATGCACCAAGGGAAGGCGGGGGCAACCCTTCCACCCTATAAGGACAAGATATGCAAATGTAGCACGGAATGGACTAAAAGCACTAAGGGTAAACTGACTAAACCATGGCCACAATGCAGAAGTTTCTCCAAGTATGTGCGGCAATCACTACTGACGCACTTGCAGGGCACCTTTAAGGAGAAGAAGTTAGCAAGCCACATGGTAATATTTGAGTTGTGGAGGATGTTTTAGGAGGGTGTGGCGGATGCAGCGAGGTGTCAATGGATGCTGAGCCAGCAGGAGGTACATTGGCCCGTGCCCCCACCCTGCGGTCCTCCACCCACTCCTGCGAGTGAGACTTCCGAATACACAGACAACGAGCAGGGGATATACCGGGGGCAACCCTTCCACCCTATAAGGACAAGATATGCAAATGTAGCACGGAATGGACTAAAAGCACTAAGGGTAAACTGACTAAACCATGGCCACAATGCAGAAGTTTCTCCAAGTATGTGCAGCAATCACTACTGACGCACTTGCAGGGCACCTTTAAGGAGAAGAAGTGCGAGTGAGACTTCCGAATACACAGACAACGAGCAGGGGATATACCGGGGGCAACCCTTCCACCCTATAAGGACAAGATATGCAAATGTAGCACGGAATGGACTAAAAGCACTAAGGGTAAACTGACTAAACCATGGCCACAATGCAGAAGTTTCTCCAAGTATGTGCAGCAATCACTACTGACGCACTTGCAGGGCACCTTTAAGGAGAAGAAGTTAGCAAGCCACATGGTAATATTCGAGTTGTGGAGGATGTTTTAGGAGGGTGAGGCGGATGCAGCGAGGTGTCAATGGATGCTGAGCCAGCAGGAGGTGCGTTGGCCCGTGCCCCCACCCTGCGGTCCTCCACCCACTCCTGCGAGTGAGACTTCCGAATACACAGACAACGAGCAGGGGATATACCAGAAGGCAGAGGGAAAGAGAAGAGAGGCTAGAGAGGGAGCGCAAAGAAAGGAAGAGGGAGGAACAAAAAGAGCAGGAGCAGATATAAAGGAGGAGAAAGGAGCAAAAAGAGATTGAGAAATTAAGGGAAGCAGATGAGAAGGAAAATTTTATGTTAGGGGATAGGGAACAAAGAAAGTGGCTGATAGAGTGAATAGCACGAGAGTGTACACGCAAGGTGGAGTAGGAGCACACAATTAGAGACATAAAAACACGATGGACAATGAGTATGGGAAATGACAGAACAGAAGGTGGCAAACGAGTGGAGCTGGACAGCACGACCACAAAGGATAAGACTACCACTGTATCAGAACAGATATAACAGGCCTGGGGTCCTACGGGGAGGAAGCAGGCACAACTTGTGTGACATTGACTTTACCATGAAGCCCAACACAGACACAACTTCTAGGAGACTGAGCTTCGTGGATGACTTTTGTACTAATATGGGCTCTGACTCAAACAACGAAGCAAGGGACAATCAGGACGAGGGAAGCGGGCAACTCAAGCACCAGTCCACGGGGAAAAGAGAAGACAGGTATGTGACCTGAGACATGGGGGCAGGAACAGGGGGATCTAAGGGAGACAAGGGCGACGACAAGGGTGGATGATTACGTTAAGAGACTTCAGGCTCTCCCAGGATGAAGGAAATGGGAGACGGCTATAGCATGTTCTAACACTAGGATCAAGGGGGAAATGGACAGGGGTGTGTGATTGACTAGAGGAGCACCAGCAGATGCATGCACTGACATTAGAGACGCCGACAAGCAGATTAGTCTGACTCGGGGAGCGAGCAGGGAGGTAGGGTTTACACAGCTGTCACTGGAAAAAGGAGGCGGCCAACCTCAATATATACCATGGAAACACATTGACAAGGAAAACATGAGATGTAGGCTGCCTTCATTAACCATGGGTGAAGGGAAATGGATATATGAAATGGAAAGAATGACAGCGGGACAGAGATTAGCAGTGAGGGACATAAAGAAGCTTCTAGTGGCAACCCTCGGGGAGGCCTCTGATGACGTATGGAAAAGGGCAGAGTTTCCAGGAGTGACCATCCAGGACAATGTACACAATGGCTTGCAGTTTGCCAATTGCCGAGCTGCCTTATGGCAAGCTCTAAGGACACAATACCCAGACACGTCAGATACTTGTGCGATTATGGCCCACAAGATGGGGGAAGGGGAAGACAAAAACCCCTTAGACTATATTCAGGCGATCCAAGAGCTTTGCCACCTTGAAATGCGAGAACTGTGGGACAAAACAGTAGCTTTATTTTACCACATATTGTGCCAAGGGTTGCTGGGACCGGTGCAGAAAAAGCTTAAGAAATGAGTAGGCATGCAGGCAAAACCTTGGCCAGAAATGCAGCTCATGATAGAACACCATTGTAGGCTATTTCAAGAGAAGATGAGGAAAAAGCAAGAGGAAAGAAAACAAGAGGAAGCAAAGTTAATGCAGAAGAAACCATTGAAATATGCTTTGAAAGGGGCGATACTGATGAGCGCAGGGGGACCAGGAACACCACAACAACAGTATACACTGCCACCCACGGGGGAGGGTTCATGGGGCGAGGAAACATGTAGCATTGATTTTGAGATAGAATGGGGCCACCCAGGGGATGCGGCTATGGGCCACAGATACATCACAACCCCAAAGGAGATTTCCAGAAGGTGCAGCAGGTGCAGCACGGCCCAGGATAGTATTCTTAGGGTTTCTGAGGGCAAGGGAGGGAGCCACCACAGTGCTGTTTGCGGGGGCAGACAGGGCACATTTTGAGAGTGTGCAAAAGCAGAGGGGTGCAACAGAATGGGGAGTGCAATGCCAGCCAGCATATCAAGGGGAACCGTACGGATATTACACACAAGACTAAGCACAACACCAGCAAGGTCCGACACTGAGAGCATACCCGCAGACACACCAGTCCATGACACAGATACCACAGATGCGAGCATCAATATCACAGTAATTGCAATCACCCAGACTCAAGGTAACAAACAGCAGGAACTGCAGATCCAGAATAACAATGACGGGACAGTGGCATGCCTAGACTCCATGGCAACGATCCCGATTAGGAACCTGGGAGGGGTCACCATGCTGGGGAACAACCCATTTTTGGGGAGTGGGATGTCCACATACCCTCAATAGGACAGCCCACATACAGACTTGATGTGCTCCATCCTGTCGATCACACCCAAACCTGTGGAGGAACCATGCATGGGGTGTCAATAGGGTGCAAAACATTATCCCACAGGGGCAACAAAGTCCTGCATTTGGGAGGGAAGTTACAGGTTGTCAGGCAATGCCATGAATACCCAAGGATTCTCTGGGGCTACAGAAGTGGTTCCTTTCATAGACAATATGTCCCTTTCTATAGGGGAACACCCTTTATCTTTGCCTTTACTTTACTCTCGACATACACCTGTAAACATACTGGGTGGAGACATTATGAGCAGACTCAACATGACAATTTCATTCACAGATGAGGGAATAGTGTGTTCCACACCAGGGATACTTTTTCTCAATGTAAGGGAAATCATTCAAGCATACTGTGGGCGAAAGGTATAGAGGGGGGTGCCAGTGGACAAGGCGCTGGTCCAATATGGACTGAGACTGAAATTGCATGTTTCCCAGGGATTCAAGGGAATATGTGGCACATTCCAAATGAATACTTATTCAGACCAGAGATACCATTGGTTGGGGCAGAAGGGACAATAGTTTCACTAGAAATGGAGGCAGTGATTGTCGGAGATGAGTGGATAGCAGCACATTGGATGGACAACACAGGACGAACATGAAGAACAGTGATCGCTGTGGCTGATGAATACAGATCAGACCACGATATGGTGTTCGTAATGAGGGTGACATATTGGATAAAGATACATTACAGAGATGTACCACAGAGGATGGTGCTGAAGGCACCACCATCCTTTTGCAAGGAGGATCAGGTCACGGTGCCCAGCATCTTATGGACCACTAGTCCCTATGATGTGGGGCTTTTAAAGGATGTGGGAGGAGTCAAGATAAAACTGAAACTAGGAGCAATTTTACCCAGAGTCAAACAATACCCACTCTCGAGGGAGGCAGACAAGTGCATTTATGAGACAATTGCAGCATTAGAGAAACAGGGCATCCTAGTACCCTCAGAATCACCAAGCACCACAGCTGTGTACCCAGTTAAGAAGGCAAAGGGGCAGTCATGGTGTTTCATACAGGACTTGTGCCCTCTTAATCATATTGTAGAAGCAGAGTATCCTTTGGTTCGAAATCCAGTGACAATTCTGTGCAGCATTCCAGCGGACTCTGCCTGTTTCACGGTCATAGACTTGAAGAATGCCTTCTTCTCTATACCACTACACCCAGACTCACAAGACTTGACTATAGAAACAAGAAGTGGAAACATACAAGACTTCTCCAAGGGTACTGTGAGTCATCCTCCATATTCAATAGGGTCCTCCAGATGGACCTAGGCAATGTACAGATGGAGAGTATGGTCATATAGCATGGAGATGACAATTTGATTTGCAGAACGACAGATGAACAGTGAAGGAATGAATCAGGGCACATGCTGACAGTGTTAGCTGACAAGGGATATGAGGTGGACAAAGCCAAACTACAGTACAGTCAGAAAGTAGTGCTATACATTCGACAGATGATCTCCCAAAATGTCTGACAGTTGTTGCCAGAAAGGGCAGTGCCAATACGCAAGATAGGAAAAACCACGACAGTAAGAGAGATGCAGCAATTCCTGAGGTTATGCAATTATTGTCGGGCATGGGTCTTTGACTACAGCACTTACACCAGGCCACTACTGAGTGCACTGAAGGAGGCACAAAAGAGAGGTAATATAATACGATGGACTACAGAGATGAATGAGGCATTCAATGAGCTGAAACAGGGATATGTACAGCTCGATTGTTAGGGGTCCCAGACTACAAAAAGGAATTATTTTTGTTCTCACTCTCCGATGGGGGTAGTGAGGACAGCAGTACTGACATAGAAGAGAATCTTGGGGCACAAGCCACAAGCATACTATATTTGGAAGTTAGACCGAGTAACGAGAGCACATTATCTGTGCGAACAAGCTTTTGCTGCAGCCACATTTGCAGTGGACAAGTCAGCAAGTATTTCCATGGGGTGCAGCACTCTTTGTGTGGAGCATGCCATCTTTGCAATACTGGAGAGAACAAAGAGTACATTGACAACACAGAGAGAATCAGGGTACAATGTGCTACTATCAAACCCATCAATCAAGGTAGTGAGGTGTAGACTTGTCAATCTGGTGTCCTTTCTCACTAATGTCTTACAGGAAGGTGACTAGGCACATGACTGCACCAGAAATGTACAGAAATTCAGTGATACTCGCCAGGTACAGGAGGATGCACTTCAGAGGGGAGACGTGCTCTACATTGATGCTTCATCAACAATTGATCCGACAGATGGGGTCAGACATCGGGCATATGGGGACAGCAGTGGTGAGGCTCAGGGAGGATGGAACCAGTGAAGTAATGGTTAGTACATGATTGTCATCACATTATTAAGCACAGGCAGTAGAATTAGTGGCCTTAATATTGGCATTAGAGCACAGCATGTCAACAGCACACTCAGGATGGTCACGACGGATGAGGAGGGGCTTTAGGCGAGCTGATGTGTCACCAGAACAGCATGCACTCTTATTGGGCAGATTAGTGGATGTCATACATTACCCAGAGCAACCAGCTATAGTTAAATGCCAAGCACACACATGAGGGGTGTGACCCTGTCTCAAGGGGAAATGAAGCAGCAGATGCAGAAGCAAAGAGCACCGCATATTTTTGAGAACTCCTGGAAATGAAGGCCTTGTCACATGCCTGCGACTATGCCCAAGGAGGGGTACAATGAATTGGCAGCAACATCTGTTGGAGATACTGTACATTGAGGGGATGTACAGTATCTCCAACAGATGCCCTATGGCAGCAGAATAACACAGAGAAAGTGGTTATGCCACTCACATTGTTGCACACAGCACTGACACAGCTACATCATCCAACACATACAGGGAAGGAGGTGCTTGCCGCCCATATTGGAGAAACATGGTTCTGTTGAATTTGGCGGAACAAGTGGCCAAATGTATGAGTATGAGCCATAACTCACCCAGTTGGTCAATTTCAACACCTCCACATCGACCATGTCACCATGATCCAAGTCTGCCAAGGATACCGCTACGTGATGGTGGTTGTGAGCCCATTCTCTCACTGGATTGAGGCAGTCCTCTGTTCTCATCCTGACGCCCTTAGAGCAACAACATTTCTGGTCATAGAAGTGTTCCCACAATGGGGCACGTCAGAGGTCCTGCGGACTGACAATGGCCCTCACTTCGCCAACAAAATGCTCAGGCACATCACAACGTTACTGGGCATTCAACACAAATTCTCCTGTGCTTGTCACCCACAAGCAAATGGGGTGTGTGAATGCCTCAATGGCCTTCTGAAAGAGAGTATTGCCAAGACTAAAAATAGTACCAACAAGAATATTGACAAGAATAAAAAGAGTACCAACAGGAACGGGCTCCACTGTTTACCCTTAGCAGTGTTTGCATTGCACAACAAGCCCTGGCTATACCATCATTTAACCACATTTGAGGTGGTGACAGGACGGTGCATGCAACTTCCCCTGGCTCCTCCCACTTGGGCACTTAAAGATGCAGATAGTAGTGCAACTGTTTTAGGTCAAGAAATGTACAATTATGTTACTTCCTTGTTTGCTAGTGCCTCTTTTATCTCTCGCCAGATGCAACACCAGGGAGGTCCAGAAGCTAACAGAGAAAGAGACAGTGCCCATGCCACAGAGGGCATACTTAAGCAACCAGCTGTTTTTCTTGGGGAGCGAGTCCTCCTACGAAATGTTGTCTGCTGCTGGGATGCACCCAGATTCACAGGCCCTCACACCATCGAAGCAGTGCCTGAGAGAGCAGTCAAGTTAGAAGGAAAGGCTGTTTGGAACCACCTCACAGACATCAAGCCCTACAAAGCTGTGGCCTCACCTGGCAACGAGACTGGGAGGGCCAACGATCATCAGCAAGAGGAACAATGAGATCATTCAGAACTTACACTGCTGAGCGGAGGAGACCCAATGGTTACTCGCTCAAGGGCAGCAGAGATAGGGCAAGGACTTCCTACACATCCAGAGTAAGGATAAACTGTCTGTTTGTTATTTTATTCTTTACATACATGCTTCGAGAAATTACGATTGTCTTATCTTATGACTGTTCATGTTGCCCAATGCTCTATAACCTGATACTTTTTCGGGCTAATTTGTCCACTTCATCCGAAGGTCCAACAGATTTCAAGCACGTCCTCCTAGTACATATTGCCACATTTTCATTGCATATTTGGCCCAAGCTTACCCACAACTTGAATGAGGAAATCCATCTGCCCTCGCAGTACTCAGAGACCCTAGAATTCAAACTGTGTTGGAACAGCTATTTGTGTTCCCAATGAGCGATTCTAGGAATCATGCGGCATAAAACTAATGTAAAACTAACAAAGTAACACACAGTCTTTGCGCATTTCAGGCAGGCAACTGATATCTTCAAGCTGCACAAGGATCTAGCAGCACAGGTAAATGGGGGAAATAATTACAAATATGCTTCTCTTATTTTGTCTTTATTCCCAAGTGGGGTCTTTGCATTCATAGGGCCTCATTACAACTTTGGAGGCAGCCATGGCGCTAACAGCACCATGGCTGCCTCCAAAATCGTGTCCTGGTCGGGTCTGGTGGAGAGGGGACTTACAGGGACATTCCGCCCTAGGCGGACCCAGTAAGTCCCCATTCCAAATGCCATTCCCTATTCCCATTTGAGCCCCCATAGGGCTCAATGGGAAGGCACTAATAACGGGCCCACTAATTGCTGGTCCGTTATTAGCTCCAAGGTCCCTTAACGGGTCCTGTAAAGAAAGTATGGTCAGACCACACGTCCTTTACGGTTCCCGCTAAGGGACCTCGGAATTGGGCGCTAAGGGATCACCGGCACCGGTCACCTTAACGGTGCCCGGTAACCATTAACGCCCACCTCGTAATGAAGCCCATAGTCTGGTGTATATCGCTTGTGTCTAGGGAAACCGCTGTATCCTCTACTAAAATGACCCCAACCTATCAAGTGGAACGACCATGTCAGGTGGACAGAAGAGCACTGTAATCACAGTAAGGAGAATAATGTAGCTTGGGGAACTTTTTGTACAGTCACTCTTAGACCTCCGCGACTTGATGCAACATAACAGTGTTACAGTGTCGCACTGATGCGTGCAGAGAACAAAGACACAGAGTTCCCCCACTCCGTTTGTAGTGAGTGAAAAAATGGTTTCTGCACTCATCTATTACTGCGCCACAGGGAGTTCAGTATCAACCAACACCAGTTTTTCTTAGTTCATCATATATCTATTGTTTGGACCTTAAGGATGACACATGTTTCAGAACCCTACGTGTGCCTTTTTCAAATCTGGGAATAGATTGTTTAATATACTATATACAAGATAGCAAAAAATTAATTGAAAGAATTTAAAGACAATTTTTGTAATATGTCGATAGAACAGATTCCCAGGAGTTCCCAAAAGCCAATATTCATATCAATCATATTATCAAACTTATGACCCGAATGAATTAGCAATTTTTTTTAAAAACAAAAAATCACAGGTTTGTTTCCACACAATAGCGATTAAGACAAATCATGTGTAAATCCATTATAACATAAAACATACCATCATGGTGCCCAGTTGAGGTGACCGGACATAAGAGAATGCCATGGAGGAAGGAGGAAGGGAAGGGAAACATTGGGCCTCATTACAACTCAGGCGGTAAGGGGTTTACGGCAGCGTTAACAGCGCCGACCCTTACCGCCTGATTACGAGGTCCCCTAGCGCCATGGTGCTTTTAACACCTGCTTTTAGCAGGTGTTAAAATCCATGGCGCTAAGGGACCATGGAGTTAATTACGCCACCGTAATTTACGGTGGCGTAATTAACGCCTTCCCCACTCCCATTATGCCCTATGGGGCAAAAATGGGAATGGGGAAGGGTAAATGGGGATTGGGGACTTACCGCCCCGCCTAGGTCGGAATGGGGCGGTAAGTCCGCCAACTACCATGGCGTAAACGTAGTTTACGCCATGGTGGTAAAGTCACGGCCCAGGCGGTAACTTACCGCCTGGGTCGTAATGAGGCCCATTGTGATAAAGCAGGAGAAAAGATATAAAAGACATAAACTCAAGTTAGGTTAAATTTCACTTGCTAGTTTGATTTGATATACATCCGCCTCTAGATAGGGCTTACCTATCGTCGGAGTGCAAATAGCTCACTGATGTCGACATCAGTGAGCTATTTGCACTGATGTCGACATCAGTGAGCTATTTGCACTGATGTCGACATCAGTGAGCTATTTGCACTCCGACGATCCATGGTTACAACTCAAGGAAGATTGCAAGGGAAGACAGTGACACTGAGATGGATGTCTCAAGCAACATTTCCCTATGAAGACAGTTACATAAAGACTCTTGACATGATGAACAATCATTGGTAGTTCATGGGCTGCAGAAAGGCGGCATGAAAACAATAACACTGAAGGTGCTGCCCTGCCCTAAGGGGGGGGGGGCAGAAATAGGAGGAGAACCAGGATGCTGGGAAAGGCCACAGATGCTCGTGTATGGCTAGGTATCCACAGAAGAAGGATGGAAAGATAGAGTAGTAGGAAGCCAAGCACACGCCCTAGTACAATCACCACTGGATACAGTAAAAGGAAAGAATGACAAGTGCCTGAAGGAATGGGGTGCAAGTGCCAAACTGCTCACCTGAGTAGACAATGAAGCTGGACCGGTGCCAATAATCCGTCTGAAAAAGACAGCATTGTGCTACAAGATTGAAAGAGCAGTAACAGTTGGAGATAACACAGAATGTCGGTACACAGAAAAGCATCCAGCAATGAAGATAGGTACTGCAGTACTGATGGATCATTATTGGGCGTGCGGATCCAAGGCATACGAGAAGCTGCCACCCAACTGGGGAGGAGTTTGCTCTTTGGTACACATCAATATGCCATCACTGGTAGGGCCCCAGAAGGATATAAAGCTCAATGACTTGACATCCCAAAGATGAACACTAACATGAGAAAGAAAAGGTCAGTGGGAGTAGGAGATAAAGGAAGAAAGAAATGGTCAGTGGAAGTGAGTCGAGTGAAAAGAGACAACTAGTTCTCATCATAGGTTGTTCATCAGGACAGAAATGTTCTTCACGTCAGTGGTTCCAGCAGTACAGACATATGCAAACACGAAATGGCTACAAATTACCAGGTGGGAGTTGATGCTGGCAATAAACTGTACAGTGAATGGCCGCAATGCAATAAAAGAAGAGCTCTGAGCAGTAATGTTGATGGCACTCCAGAATAGATATGATCTGGACCTTCTCACAGCAATGGAAGGAGGAGTTTACACAAAAATTGGGAGTTCCTGTTGCACGTTCATACCTGCCAATGACAGAGAGAATGTCACACTGACAGAAGCATTGACCCAGCTGTCAAAAATGCATGCCAAAATGGAGGAAGAAGCAAAGGGAACTGGAAAAGACCAAAGCTGGATAGTGTACATTTGGTCATGGATGCCTTCATGGCTGCTGGACGGAATGAAAGTATTACTAGGGGCACTAATATTGGAAGTAGTTGCACTGTCTGTGATAATGATATGCATCACTCAATGCTGCAAGATGACAGAGAAGTCGATAGGAATGAAGGTGATGATGGATGTGAACATAGGAGGTGAAAAGTACAAAATAGTGGAAGAAAGAGATAAACTGAGAGCAAGAGTAAGGGAATGTCCACTATTTCCACATGAGACGATAAAGTTTGATAATCCATTGAACAATAAGAATTATGGAGGAAGATGGGTATTGTGCAATCCAGGAGGAGAGTGCAAATACATGACCTGGAGTTTTGCCGATCATGCCAACTACTACGGGCACCTCGGAGGACTGACTGACATATGGCTACCAAGGATAAAGGTAGTAACATATAGTAGAGCGCTCGATAGATCAACCAGAGGGGGGACTGAAGAGAGGGTCCCAGGAAACACCCTCCCCCCCATGAACATGACAGGACAAAGAGCCAGGTATACTCGAAGTCGCCCATCTTATTTCAGATGCACCCCAACTGCACCACTGGCTGACACATACAAAGAAAGATATCTCCTCAGTCTGCCATTCAGACCTAATCCAGTGCATATATTTTCAGGAACAGGGGACTCAATGCAGATTGTGGATGGGAATACCCTAATGGACTGCCTCGATTAAACGCCAAGAAGTCACTATGCTGACCTCACTAGTGACACCACCACATAGCAGTCCTGCATCACATTACACAAACATACATTTGCATACCTGAAGAACATGGTCACACAGTTCTATAGATAGATGACGGACACATATACATACTGTCAACGCTTTTATTATTTTTTTCATTAGCCAAATGCAGTAATGCAGAAACGCAAGGTGACAAGAGATCCTGAGAAAGCTTGCAGATGCTTATGGCAATTAACCCTATGGGACAACATGAGTATATATGGAGCCTGGTAGGACCACATGTGACTACTCTATAGGAAACATAGTACAGCACAAGCATGTAGAAGTCATATTATAAGTCTAAGGAAAATTACAGAAGGCCTCAAGCCACAGAACACGGGACAAGAGGAGCTGGCCCAGGCTGCACCAAGTGCAGAGTAAGCTCACAGCCAAGGTCAGATATAAACGGTCGCATTCCAAGGGACCAGCTGCAGAAATAATGAATAAATCCTCATAAATGCAGACCCAAGAGCTCGAGTTTGTGGTCCACAAGCACGTGATGCAGCTGAACTAGACAATGGCCATTCACCCGTGGTGGGAAGGCAAGCCGTTCTCCTCAGCCCAGACGGAAGGTGAAACAAGCGTTGCAACATGGACATCCACTCTCATAGGCAAAGATGGTATACATACTACCAAATACGATTCAGACACATAGTCCTTTCACATCACCTTAAAGAGGTGCACAGATGGCTGAGAACCGAGTCAGGTCCCAGGCCTAGGGAGACCAGCTCCAGCCAATTATGATATGGAAAGTCTGGGGTGCATGGCAAGGGGCAAGAACGAATGGTAAGCCCACTACTCTGCAACAATGTAATATATAGTTTCTTGGTGATGGGGCAGGTCTGTCACCTGACATGCGAGGACCAGTAGAATAACTTCTATAGGGGCTATCCATACGGGTTACCACTCCCAGCTGCCATACAGCAATGGGGATAGGTTTTCGGAGAAGGGCCCAGGTGATGACGGCAAACCACATCAAAATGGGGAGCAAGCATTGTAAATTGAGATGTATTGGATAATCTTGATTGTCTTGTATTATCCCTGTTGGTGTTTGTGTAATAAACCACAGTTCTAACTAGCTGTTGGGAGAGTCCTCCATTTATTCTGGGGAACTGTGTGAGCCCTTGGGAGTTGGACGGACTTCCAGACGACCTTTGGCATACCGGACAACCATCCCAATATCGGGGCTTGCAGAGAAACCATGAGGCAGGATTAAAATGGCTATTCTCGCTATGTAACTTATTTATGAGTCCAAGATTGTTGCCTCCATAGTGGTTTGAACTGGTTTAAATAAGTGCAAGGAATGGGCAGGCCATTGTCCATGGGGTAGGATTTATGGCAGTTTTTGGGTTCATCCTGATTTGCTGGCCACCAAAACCTTTGTTTTGAATCTCCCAATGGAATTGCGGGCAGGAAGAATGCAGCCCTGTGAGTGAATGCACGAATAGGAGAATCCTTGTTCCTACACTAAATTCTGATGGATTTTGGAAGGTAAGCAGGTCTGAGCGACACAGTAGAAGCAGCTAACAGCAAATACCTGCAGCAGTTGCTCTAAGTATTGATAAACAAAGGCTTTTGATAATGTCAAATGGATGTCCTAAGGGGGGTGGGGGGTGTTATTCCTGATTTAACTGTTCAACTATTTTCTAGAAAAGAGTAGTGGCTCTCTATGAGAAAACCCAGGCTCTGGTGGAAGTAAATAGCCTTAGTCAGAGGCATTTCTAGTTGTACATGCAATAAAGTGAAGATAACTGCTCTCACCACTCGTTTTAAACCCAGACATTGAATGAGATTCAGAAATAGATAGAAATTGATAGAAAAGAGTGCATCCTTCCTATGCGTAAATGGCATGTTAAATTCTTCACAGACGTGGCCCAATCTGTTCCAGTAGTCATGAAGACATTTTAACGCAATAGCTTATTGTTGGGATCCAAGGTACACTGGACACAACATAAGGTCATCCAGATATTGTGTAGAGTCCGAAAGATGGACAAGCAAAACCTCCAACTAACATGGTTGGAACAGATCTCCAATTTTGGCATAACCATCATGAGGCAAATCTGAGGAATGTGCCCATCAAACATAGGCTTCTTTCCTAGTCATCGAAAGAAAGAAATGGAGTGTTCGGCAGTTCTTTGTATAGGTCTTTGGGCACAGCTACACCTAATTAACATGACATTTCTGACAAATACATTGTATGCACTGAAAAGCAAGTGGTCTACAATTCAAAGGCTGCATTATGCAGAAACAGTGTTTTGGCAAAGCAAAAACTCTTTTTGGGTAAGAAATGGATAGAAAAGCATCGAGGAAAGCCTGCTTCAATCTTGGCCTATCCGGTAATTTCCAATAAACAGGTTCTTTGAACAATATGGCCCTGAGACTGCTTACTCAGTTCAAATGGAGCTGTAAAGAGAGACAGCAAATCCACTCAGGTATCTCTCCTGAGCAGAAACATTTGAAGAAAGTTAAATATATTAACAGTTTGAGGATCACCTGTGTACCTTACCTGCAGTACGCAAGTCTAAGAAATCAAACGTTTTAGAAAATCAGCTTTGGGCAATCTAGGCAATCAAAAATTCAAGAATGGAAATTTCACCTTTTTCTTTGATTCATGAATCATAAAATAAGGTCTTAACGCGGCCGCAAATAACTTCTAATGGATTTTTGTTAACCTTTAAGAGGCTGGAGAAACCCTTTTGCCTGCTGTACCTAAAGAATGGATTTATATGAGGCTTGTGAACTTTTGGAGCGATGAAAACAGCTTATTGAGGTTATAGTAATGCAGCAGCACAATGGCTGATGGGAATTATAATGTTTGTCAACCTAAGAATTTCAGACATTTCACTTCTACAAAAAACCAAACAACTTAATGAAGCTGTATGATTATCGTTGAGAGGCTTTGAAGGAGGAGATGGGTGTACAAAAAAAGACAAATTGGAATGGTTCAATTCTGGACATCTCTAGCGTGTCGATAAAGCAGGCTTTAAATACAATCTGTTTAAAAACTTTCTGGGTTCTTGGGAAAATTAACAAGTTTAAATTCCTGCCTTCTGACCTGTGTTGGGTTCACTGACACATGTGATGGTGCAGTGCACGAGAGTCGCCATTTGATCAAAAGATGTATTTGAATTCATCTAGAGAATGGGTAATCCATCACAATCCTTTAAAAAGCCTCTTCATTGTATTACAGTCCAATATGCATATCTAAGGCTCAAAGGCATTGGGCCTCATCACAAGTGGTTGTTATCCCGGCGGTAAATCCCCGGGATACCGCCAGTGCAATTAGCGTAACTGCAACTTGCGCCGGATCACAAGTTGCGAAGCCGCGGTAAATCCCCATTTTGTATTTTTAGTCCATGGTACTCAATGGGGCATTTTAAGCGCAATTACCTTGGTGATAATTACGTTGTGGTAATTGTGCTGAAAATGGGCGGAAAGTCTGCGTATTCTCCACCAGCTCGGGGCTGGAGGCGAATGCTCCCAGTTTCTCCCAAATTCAGGATTGGGCGGTAATGCAGCAATAACAGCGTTACAACCACATTTATAGCGCTCCGCCCAACCCCTGATGAGGTTCATTGTGGGTTAAGATTGCCAACGTAACAGGGAGAGAATTATCAGACGAAACTGGAAAGTAAAGACGGCTTTAAATTTGAAGGCTAGTTTCAGTGTCTCCTCTTGCTGCAAACAAGAGGGTGTCTTTCAGACTAGGGATGTCATTTGGGGGCTGCCAGGGGTAGCAGCTGCTACAAGTGGCCTCCCCTCTGCTACCCCTAGACCTGTCCTTGCTACCACTGGGCCACTGGACAAAGATGCAGTGCCAAGAGCAGATATCTATGTTGCACCTGAAAAAACGGTTGTAAATGCAGCTGAATGAGCCACAGCTTTTTAAACTGGGATTTAGATCTCTTTAGCTGGAGAAATAACAGGGATGCAGGAAAGACCATGTAATCACTAACAGGTTGGCAGTCCATTAGTGAAGAATGCCTGAATGCTTGGGTTCAGATGCATGGCTGTCTGTGCAGCTCATACCCAGTACTGTTAATGTGTTAGCAAACAATCACTACATTCCTTGGCGAGTTTTCTGGTTGTAGGTTTTGGTTTTGGTGTCCTTGTCGCTTGACTAAAGATACACTGTTGTGTTTGCCCAAGAGCAACAATATGGCTTAGATTTCATGCCCTACGGATAGAGAATACCTTCCATTCTTCATTTTATTTTTTATTTTTTTCATATTTACATTTTCTGCTGTTTCTGTAATAGTCAATACATTGTGATCATCCAAAAATGTGACTGTACATTGTGCAAGAGGAACATCTGTAAGTTGATCAAGAGAACTCTTCTGTAAATTGATCAAGAGTTCTCTTGATCAACTTACAGAAGTTCCTCGTGAACAATGTACACTCAAATATGTGGATGAGCACAATGAACTGATTATTACAGAAACAGCAGAAAATGTAAATATGAAAATATAAAAAATAAACAAAATGAAGAATGGAATGTATTCTTTATCCTCAGCGCATGCAATCTAAAGACCAAAGTCATATCGAGTACTGTAGCAACAGGAAGGGTATAAGGGCTACGTCTAGCTAGCTGGGAATGGGTAAGAGTGAGCAGCCTGCAGTACTTGTTGACAGCACAGAATGAATGCAAATCTCATCAGTGTTTCTGCTTTGCACATCCAGTGAACCATTGGCCCTGTGATGAGAGGGGAGTGCCCCAGTGGCTTCTGCCACCTATGCTGCGTGGGCACTGTGTGACCCAACCCAGATCTGCCAGAACTGCATCACAGTCACACTGTGGATAGACACAAGGTTAGATCATTAAAGTTCATGACGTTATTCTCTACCTTTGAAGTAAATCATCTGTTGCTTCCTTTAGCAAGCAAAATATATTATATATAATATAATATAATATAATACAATATAATATATTAAATATATTAACTCAGGGGCAGTGCACTTGCTTTGGTAACAAGAGGTTACCGTGCAAGGTGAGTTCAGTTCCTGTTACAGTGTCTAGAAGCTGGAGGAGGCTGGCATTAAGCAAAAAATAAAAGACCAAAGAAAATAATAAAATTGGCCTTTTCTAGGGCCAATGTCATGGAGCCTCTGCTGCTGTTTACATTTTAAAATAAAAAAAAAATCCCTGCAATTACTGTGACCTGCAACACATCCGTCCCCTCTATCTCCCATCTAACAAAAAAAAACTCTGCGTTACTTACCAAATAAGCAAAACAGAAAGGTGATGGTTGGTAGGTTTCAAAACATTCATAACCACTGGCACAGCTCTGGGCAACTCTCCAGACCATCGTTTTTTAGCTTGTCAAACCACTACAGAAGGGGAAAGACCATATGCAATTCGTGCTTGTTCCCACCCCAAAAGGTGCAGTCCAGCCCGAACTGCTAAATCACATCCCTTCTGCACGAGAACGCAAGCATCTCCAGACATGTTCCATTCTCACTGGGATTCATGAGTGAGGAGTAGCCTAGGTCTGTAGGCCCAGCAGGCTTTTCAAGGGGTGATGTTGTGGAGCTGATGCTGCTGTTTTCCCATTTAAAATAAAAAACACTGCAATTACTGTGACCTGCAACACGTCCTTCCCCTCTATCTCCCATGTTATTAAAATAAACGGTGGGTTACTTACCAAATAGGCAAAACAGAAAGGCGATGGCTGGAAGGTTAAAAATCCTTCATAACCACTAGCACAGCTCAGGGCATCCCTCCAGATCATCGTTTTTCTGGTTGGACTTGTGTTGGTCAGTTATTGTTTCCAGTCTGTGCAGACACTTGAAAGGCACTCGATGTCTGGGCTTTGGGGTTTAGGCCTCTTCGAGATGTTCTGTCTGTTTACAGTTTAGCCCAAGTAATGTACAGTAGGCCAGGTTGTTGTGTTGGACGTCTGCTTACATTCACAGTAATTTGGTAAAACTGACCTATACTTTTAATGCTACATATGGTGATCCATCCTTGTATGAAATGTAAATCATATTACAGTGATATTGTAACCATATTTTTCTTTGGGTACTAAGGAACAATGCTATGTGATGTCACTTCCTGTTTTATCGAGGGGTGAACGGTTGTGTGCCTTCACTTCCTGTGATGACCTTTGGGGCAGGGCCAAATGACATTACTTCCTATGATGTCATAAGAGGTCACGGGTCATGTAATGTCAATTCTGCTACCCCAGGCAATTTGGTGAAATGACATTCCTGTGTCAGACTTAGAGAAATGGAAGGAAACATATCTAGATTTTTGACGGACAAAAATATTTCATGTTTTCATCAAGATCTACCATACTAAACTAGTGTGTTCTTGTATAATAGATAACTTAATATTAAATGATAATTCATGTATGAAAAACGTACATTAACAACTTGTGTAATGTAGCAATGCCGCCCCCGACCCATTAGTCATCACACATTGAATTACAAAAAGTATTTAATGTATTTCTACAAACTTGATTCTCAGTAGTAGAAATTCTCCTTTTCTTCTGAGAAGGCAATTTGTACCCATATGAACAATATGAACCACAAAAGGCTGTAAACCCATTTATCAAGGGGAGGGTTTGACTGTGGCAAGATGGCTGGCATGAACACGTGACAGGAATTATGGAGCACTGTCCCTGGTGGCTTATTAGAGGAGGGAAGTCAGCATGGGCGTGATCTCTGGGGAAGTGATGGGGGTGGGCTTTGGAGTTTGAAGGGGCAGTCGTAGTGGAGAGATGGAGGCTGCATGTGAAGAAGGCTAAGCATGTGGGAATATAGGGTTTATGGCCATGTTCAGTGACGGACACATCTGGTAACAGGTGCTTGGCAGTCCGAGCGCTGCAAGAGCCTCATACATGTCCATTAATGCCATGAACACACCCGCATCTCACTCGAGGGGCAAACAGAATACGAAAAAAGGAAAAAAGCGGTTGCCTTTGATGAAAGGGTGAAGACAGTCATGAACCCTTTCATCAAAATGAAGCATGGCCAAACTAAGATAACTGCTTCAGAGACACAAGAAGGGCGCTCAGGGACATGTCTCTTAGCAGACTGGAGGCATCCAGGCGGAAGAGAAGATGGGTGTTGGAGCTGTGGAGACTGAGGGGGCGAGAAAGACAGAAAGCAGCCTGAAGGAGGAGAGCAGGGACTTCCCCTTTTGGAGTGGGACCAAGCTTGATTTGCATATGGTCTTTCCCTTTGTGTAATGGTCTGGCTGGCAAAGAGCAATGGTCTGGACAGAGCACTGCCAGTGGTTGGGACTAATTCCAAACCTTCAGCCATCACCTCTTTTGGTGTGCGTGTCCATGGGTGGCAGTATGGCAACATCTGTATTGCCCTCTTCACTCACATTGGGGTAGACCCTCCACTTTACAGTGCTGACATTATCTTTACGCATGCCCATGTGCCCCCAACCCATCAAAATTCATCCTTCTTTCCATGACCTGGCTTAGGAGTTTTGAAAAAAAATGGTCTAGCTGATGAAATGTGCCAGTGCAGTGTTGCTATGAATGGAACCCATGGCACGGGAATGCAGCCCAGTGACGGCATTCAGCAGGTGATTGGTGCGGCCATGTATTACATTACCGGACTGTGGTCCAGTTTATATGTCAAACACAATGGGCCTCATTCCGAGTATGGAGGTAATCATGGCGCTATTAGCGGGACCGGTAAGTCCCCATTGAAAAAGCCATTCCCCATTTCCATTTGAGCCCACATAGGGCTCCAAGGAAAGGCGCTAATTGCGGTACCGTTATTAGCTCTGAAGTCCCTTAACGGGCCCCGTCCATAACGTCTGATAAAACCAGGCGTTAAGGAAGGGAACTCGGAATAGGACGCAAAGTGATTACCAGCACCGGAGTCCTTACCGGTGCCCGGTATTCCTTTGAGCCCAACTCATAATGAGGGCCAATGACCCCAATGTTTGCAGTGAGAAGATTTGCATGTTTTAGCATCCGTTCATCAGACAGGACACTAGGCGACGTCCTGTGCCAGAATACTCTTGATGCCCCCAGCTGCGCTGCCACCCGGATTGTGGTAGAGCCCTGATGGCACGGAAACTACATCATGTTACATCCCTGGAGAATAAATGGCCATTAATTCAAAATGGGCTGTTTTCTGCCAGTTTCAGCTGGCGTATATTGCGTGAGCTCATTTCCCATTGTTTAGGTGTTTGACCAGTTCCCAGATTGGGCACGCTGCTTTTTCTGCACGGACGCGGGTGGCTCCAAACAGGGCCGGTCTTGGGCCTGATTGCACCCCAGGCAGGAAGCATGGTTGGCGCCCCCCACACAAAATGTTGGGAGAGGTGCTAACCTCCGAGAGGATGGGGAAGGGGCAAACATACTTGTGTGGGGGGCAAACGTACTTGTCTCATTAGACTGTGTATTTCTTCTCACATTCTAATGAGACTATTCTAGTGCAGCTTCAATGTTACAATCTGTTAACTCTCGCCTTCTTATTTATTTATTGATCTCATTTGTATAGTGCACATGGAACCTGGAGGCATTGAGCCACTGTTACAGGTAAATGTTCTCACATTGGTTTCCTTGAACTAACATTCTGCGCGCAAGCAGTGTGTCCGCATCCCCGCCAAGAGTCTGTTCAAACAGCAACATGAATCCACATGCGGTGACGTCATGGGCCAGGAACATCTGCAGAGGCTGAACTTCATTCTAATTCCGATCGAGCGCCTCTTGAGCTTAGCCTTTGTGTGGAGAAAGTGAATGACACTTCTAGAGATGAATGAAAAGGAGGCGTGCCCCAGAAACATGTTCAAGGGGTTTACCCTTTATTTCCTCTCTTCCCTTATATCAGTCATATGGTCGAAATGTGATCCTTGGCAGGATTTGAAACCAGATCCCCCACTGAAACGTGCATTACCGAGTGGAAAGCTGTGGACATTCCCTCCGCTGAAGCCAATGGAAACAACGGCTGCATTGTAATTCCCAGCGCATTTGCGGCTATTCATTCATCAGGCGATTCCAGCCGACGGCACACTCCACTACTGTACTCCTGAAAGCAAACGCCCCTTTTAAACGGCCCGGGCACACGAATAAACCAGGCCGATGCGGGGAATGGACCGCTGGCGCGTTGCTTTCATTTGCTGTCCCTGCTTTGCAGGCGGGGACTGCTGTTCTGCATCTGGGCTGCGCCCCTCTGCCGAGTAGTAGTCCAACCGGAGGCTTATGAGTGAAGCAGGCGAATGACCTGCTAGATTGTGTGCACAAGCCGGCCTTTGTGCAGCAGGCAGGCAGCACGGGCTTCACGTATCCTTCCTGGTGCACGTTTGCTGATCCAAAAAACGCGACAGGGCGGTTTAAGGAAATGTGCAGAATGCGCGTCAAGATGTTGCTAAAGCAATGCTTACACCTTTTAATTCATTTTCAGGGAACATTAAAAAAAGAAAAAGAATCTGTAGCAAAATGGCCACGAAAACATACACGTGTTGAACGAGGGCTATGCAGACAGTGCTACAGGGAAAAGAAGTAGGGGGCAATTACAAAAACAGCCCCACCACATGGGGGTCCTGCATGATGCTACGATTTCAAGGAGTTCGTGGCAGTGCCGGATAATCGTATGTTTTATCCGGCGGGAGAACCCAAGACATTTGGAGAGCCGCAGGCCTAGGGGTGGCAAAGTGCTGGGCTTGTGATGTGGATGAAGGTGTTGGGGTCCTGCAATGGTCTGTAAATGGCTCCGCGGTGGTTAAAGTGGTGGCGGCTGACGCTAGCATTGAGCTGCAGTGGGAATGGGATATGTGCCTGTTGCATACAGGTGAGAGAGTTCATTGGGAGTTCAGTAGGCTAGTTGGGGGTCATTAGTTTTGCTCTTGAGGAGTTCTTTTTAGATAGAGTTCGAGACTGCTCTCAGACTGAAAGTGGAGGCTCTGTAGTGTAATCTGTTCGCATGGTGGGTTCTTACTGTTCTTGGTTCCATTTTGTGACTGATTGTTGAGGTGGTGTTGATGTCTTGTGTTTGAGAAGGACAGAGATGAAGAGACCGAATCATTTTAGTCCAATCTCGATGCTGCTTTGGATCGTCCTTCCTTCTCAGCTCTCTGGACATTGCCGGCTCTAGGGTTTATCAAACCGTTCCTCCAAAGATGGACTGGCTGCAGCGTTTCCAGGCTTCTGTACCCCAAGACTAATTTGAGGGCATAGTACTGGCAGCAGATGGTTCAGCCAGAGTAGCTTTCTGGGAGAGTGGGAACGGTATCTTCTTAGGCCCGCCCTAGCGGGGGTCCCTTCTGCTTCTTCCCCTCCTGCCTGTCTGATCTCATCATAGCATCACAGTCTGACACTTGTTGCACATGCCACCTTCTGGTGGTATCTAAGCCTGGCATGGCCCACTCCAACCGTCCTGCTCTGTCTGACTACAGAGCTACCCTCCTCCTTCTCCCCAGTCTTGCTCCACTGCCGGTGCTTAGCTCTAACTCCTGTAGAACACCACCCCTTTTGTTGTGTTCATCTCTTCCTAAGCTGTACTGCCTTCAATACTTGTTGTTACAACATCCGCCTCTATCCTGTGTCACTTCACATCTTGAAATGACCCCCTCCTCCAGCTCAGTATCACCCTCTAATAGTACCATTTCCTTTGTGCCACCTTCTGCTCCAGGTCCAACTGCATCCTCGCTCTCTGTGCCACATTCACCACCCGATGTAACCTCACCCTTCTCAACGTAGCTCCCTCAACACCTGATGTGAATACCACTGGATTACCACCTTCCCCTCCAACTACCCACCTTGATCCTCCACCTCCTCTCTCACTCTTCTAGTTCTCACCACCTCTGCCTGCTCTTCACTGTCACCACCTCCGCCTGCTCTTCACTGTCACCACCTCCGCCTGCACTTCACTGTCACCACCTCCACAGGCTCCTCCATCTCTCCAGACTCCACTTTTTCAAACTCTCCGCAACCTCCAGCCACCACTAAGTTCAAACCAACACTCACAAACTGTGTTCTTTGTTTGTTATAGTGTTCTCCCGTCTCCCTTCTTGTCTCAGGTGGATAGCTCAGGGGCAACGCGCATGCCTTGAAAGCAAGATGACACAGAGCAACACAGGTTTGATCCCTGGGTCTGCGCTTAGAAACCTCTGGGTATTAAGCACGTTATAACCAATCACAATCATAATCCCTACAGGCTAGGTTTTTGGTGAGTGTCTGCACCTGTGTCTTGCAAATGGGGTAGTGTTGGATTGGGTGCTGCTCGTAAGTGCACCTGGCCGCAATTTGGGTTTTGGTGGCTGGACTAAGCCTTGATCTAGCCTGTCTGCCATCCTGAATTGCACTTCCCTGTTCTTGCTATTCTCTATTGCTGCCTGCGCAGGAACCGGGTCCCCTGTATTCTGTACAATGTGAATTGTGTATGGTATAAACTTGAAGTGAGCTGCTTATAGAGTGTGACTACTTTGAGAAGGCTGGCTTGTGGTGAATTTGCATCATTGTGCCCTCTGCCAATGAACATTCAGCCAGGAGACAGTGGGCCTCATTACGGGTCTGGCAGTAACCCTGCCGGTGTCACCGGTGGGTTGCTGCCAGACTGGTAATAATTTTCCGGCGCCTGCTGTCCCAGGGACACCGGCTCATTGTGAGTCCGGTGGCCGGGAAGTCAGGCACCGGTATATTTGTTAATCCCCATTCCTATAGAATCCTATGGGACTGTATAGGAGTGGGCACACGGGAGCACCGGCACCGTTAGAAACCATGCCGGTACTCCCACGAAGGGGAGGGTGAAGGATACTAGGACTGTCCTGCACTGATTTACTAGGGTGTAGGAAGTCCTGCACTGCACTCCTGTGACTGTCCCTGACTCCAGAACTGGGCCCAAGGTAGGGTCGCTTGGGTATCCTTCTCATACGACCCCTGAGCCCATAATCCCCTGGTTCAGGGAGACACCAAGCCCCTTCAGTCGGCCCCTTTGTGCACAGAACCACGTAGTGTACCTCATCATGATGAAAATATTAAAAAACAAAGCCTGTGCCTTTATGTTTTTAAGGCACAGGACATCTCAGTGACTTTTAATGTCCTTAGAATGTACAGTTGGGATCCATTATTATTTAAATTCAGAGTTTTCCTTGCAATTCTTGTATGCAAAAAGTTGGTATTTCTGTGAATAGAAATCCACAAGCAAGAGGTGCCAGTTGGAGTATTCAGAAATAAAATTCTGCAGCGAAGTTGGGTGAAATTCATAAGTATGCATTCCATGAAATTGTGAATGTAAGTTTTTTTATTTGCAACATATTTTAATCCCTCTTACAAAAACTTAACTTGAAGTATTTTTTCCTGCAAATTAAGTAAAAAAAAATCAAGTTTGATGTTTTCTATAATTTTTCCACGAAATCCTCCTGCAAAATGGCATTGGCCAGATGTATTATTAGCAAAATAAGTGGAAAACTGAAGCAAACATATGTTCCTCATTTTACAAGAACCCTCTCCAAAAAGTCAGTGGGAAGGATATTGTACCCGCAAAATAAGTGGAAAAAACACTGAAGGAGTAAAATACAATTTCAAAACTTGGCATGTTGTAATGTTTATACATTTTTGTAGAAATGTTATGGACATGTAAAATAATATTTACCATGTCAACTTCACACTTATGAACGTATGTGTAATTCTGATTAATTTGCACATTTGCATAAAACAGGACCAAAAACAATCTGCAGAATTGTTTTCCTGCAAAATAAGTAGAAATGAAGTTGCGAGTTTCCTATCATTTTTCAAGGAAATCCTCTTCTAAAAATATATCAACCTACTCTGTTGCAAGCAAAATAAGTGGAAAACTAAGACAAAGTTATGCTCCTCACTTTACAAGGACAGTCTCCAAAAAGAGAGTGTGCTGTATATTTGACCAGAAATTTCAGTTCTAGCGGAATTGGGGGAAGTCCGTAATTTTTTACTCCATGAAATTGTGATCATATAATATGAATGCTTTTACTTACATGCTTAAACCCCATAAGTTAATATGCAGTGTTATTTACCTGACAAACAAGTAAAAACTTACAGGGTAATTCATAGAATTTCGCACAAAAGTGGCGCACGTGGCTTGCGCACAGTGTGCGCGTGCGAATGTGTGCGCCAGCCGCGTGCACTAAAATCGATATCCGCGCACAGCGTATTCATGGATTTCAGCCTCCAAAACCAGCCGTGGCGCAGAGTGGCGCAGCGACCCTGCAGCTGCGCCAGTTACGCCCCCAAGAACGCCCTCGCGCAAGGAAAAGCCATCAAAATTCACAATTCATCGCAAAGGGCTGCGCTAACCCTGGACCAGTATACAGGGCTGCCAAACAGCAAACGGCGAGCAAGGAACGTGTATTACTGGGGTGTGCGGGAAGTTCCACACGCGATTTCAGCAGGGTACGTGTATTTCTGGGGTGCGGGGAAGTTCAACACGTGATTACAGCAGGGTACGTGTATTACAGGGGTGCGCGGGAAGTTCCACACGCAATTCCAGCAGGGTACGTGTATTTCTGGGGTGCGGGGAAGTTTTACACGTGATTTCAGCAGGGTACAGTATTACTGGGGTGCGCGGGAAGTTCCACACGCGATTTCAGCAGGGTATGTGTATTTCTGGGGTGCGGGGAACTTTTACACGTGATTTCAGCAGAGTACCTGTATTACTGGGGTGCGCGGGAAGTTACACACGCGATTTCAGCAGGGTACGTGTATTTCTGGGGTGTGGGAAGTTTAACACGTGATTTCAGCAGGGCACGTGAATTACAGGGGTGCGCGGGAAGTTACACACGCGATTTCAGCAGGGTACGTGTATTTCTGGGGGGCGGGGAAGTTCAACACGCGATTACAGCAGGGTACGTGTATTACAGGCGTGCGCGGGAAGTCCCACACGCGATTCCAGCAGGGTACGTGTATTTCTGGGGTGCGGGGAAGTTTCACACGTGATTACAGCAGGGTACGTGTATTTCTGGGGTGCGTGGAAGTGTAACACGTGATCACAGCAGGGTACCTGTATTACTGGGGTGCACGGGAAGTCCCACACACAATTCCAGCAGGGTACGTGTATTTCTGAGGTGCGGGGAAGTTTCACATGCAATTTCAGCAGGGTACCTGTATTACTGGGGTGCGCGGGAAGTTCCACACGCGATTACAGCAGGGTACGTGTATTACTGGGGTGCGGGCAAGTTTCACACGTGATAGGCTCTGTGCGAGTGGGGTACGTGTATTTCGGGGTGCAGGGGAGTCCTACATGTGAATTGGCAGTGTGGGCCCTCCCAGATGTTCCCTCTACACCCTCCACAGCCCCTTCAGGCAGACCACACCACAGGGGACTACCCTGCACCCCTGGTCATGTCTCGCAGGCAGCCCATCCATCATGGGCATGCCCCCCAGCCAAGCCACATGTCACCTTGCACTAGTTATCACCAACACATTATCCCCTTGCACCCCCACCACACAGCAGTGCAGGGCACCTGCCAGCAGGCACACACTCATCTCCCCCAGGATCCCCACCCCCGAGCAGTGTGGGGCACCTGCCAGCAGGCCCCCACTCATGTCCCACCCATGTCCCCTTGCACCCCCCAGCATCGCAGGGCACCTGCCAGCAGGCCCCCACTCATATGCCCTTGCACACCCACCCCCCAGCAGTGCAGGGCACCTTCCAGCAGGCCCCCACTCATGTACCACTCATGTCCCCTTGCACCCCCACCCCCCAGCAGTCAGGGGCACCTGGCAGCAGGCCCCCACTCATGTCCCCTTGCAGCACCACCCCCCAGCAGTGCAGGGCACCTGCCAGCAGGCCCCCACTCATGTTAGACCCTTAGGGTCCTTTCAGGAAGTCCTCACTAACATCATCTCAAACAATCTTAAAAACTCATCCCAAAGCACCCTACTAGGTGACTTTAACCTTGGACTTAATGACCCTACTGATGCATTAGGCTTTATCCAGAAGATCACAGAGTCTACCCATATTAAAGGTAGAACTCTTGATTGGCTAGCTGTGCACAACTGTCCTATCCTGGTCTCTTCTATATTACTACAGCCTTGGACTGACCACCACCTGATTACGTTCTCACTAGAGGCACGACCAGCACAAGTTATCAGCATAACCCCAGCTACCCAGACTAGAAACAAAAGAAATGTCACCTCTGACAACCTCATTCCTTTGATCTTACTGACCTTGAATGCTATTCCTGACCACTTGGACCCCTCCATCATGGTAGATCTGTATAATAAAGTTATGCTCTCCTCCCTTGACATCATTGCACCTTTAAAGCTGAGAAAGAGCAAACCCCTCAAACATGTTAACACCTGGTTCTCCCCCCATCTTAAACTCCTCAGACAGGAGAAACGACGCTGCGAAAAAGTTTGGAGATCACACCCTACTGAAGGTAACAAGAATAACTTAAACACACTAGCCACCCAGTACAAAAAAGAAACTATTCAGGACAAACAAATGTCCTATAACTCCCGAATTTCACTTGCCAAATCTAATACCAAGGAGCTCTTTACTATTCTGAAAGAGGTAGAATCTCCTGTACAAACGCCTGACTCCTGCCTCAAAGATAAAAATTGGTGCGCAAGCATTCAAAATGCCTTAGCTAATAAAATCACGTCCTTGCAAACTAAGATAAAAAATAAAAAAGACTCACTTCTCCCAACTATCAAAATGAATATCACCAGTTCAACAAGGGAACTTCCGACCCAGCCACCCTCCACTACCCCCATTCCCCAGTTCAACTTCCATAAAGTCACTACCAAAGAGGTTGAAAAGGTTATCCTCGCACTCAAACCTTCAAACTGCAAGGGAGACTTGTGTCCTGCACAATTGATAAAGGATGCGGCACGTGAACTTGCACCTTTCATCACCAAATTAATAAATGCCTCCTTCACCACCAATACTATCCCCAATAACCTGAAACAAGCGTGGGTCCTCCCCCTCCTTAAAAAACCTAGCCTAGATCCCGCGACTCCTACGAACTTCCGACCTATTACTACAGTACCATTCTTACTTAAAATCCTTGACAAAATAGCATATCAACAAATTCAATATTACCTCGAACACTTTCACCTTCGAGGAGTCCTTCAGTCCAGCGTCAGGCCACGGCACGGCACCGAAACTGCCCCCCTGGATCTCAAGATCCAGATAGACGAGCTGAGAGACAAGGGAAAGACTGCATTACTGCTACCTCTTGATCTCTCAGCCGCCTTTGACTTAGTTGACCACGAGATTCTCTGCAATCACCTACAACCAGCAGCCCACTTCTCTCGAGAGGCAACAGACTGGATCCAATCCTTTCTCAAAAACCGCACTATGAGAGTATTCACCCCTTTAGCAGCTGCCGACCCTACACCTATTACCTGTGGCGTACCCCAAGGCTCCTGCGTCTCCCCCACCTTGTACAACATCTTTACGAAGCCCCTTTTTCGACGATCTAGATGGTCTGGGTATCACCTACACTAATTATGCGGATGATACCCAGATCCTCATCCCGCTGACGGGGGACTACGACAAGGATTTGGCCTTTGTAAATAGAGTGTACCTCATCATTCAGGCATGGATGGCCACACACGGTCTATGCCTGAATGATGACAAAACAGAACTCCTCATTCTCGGCACCTCCTCTAACCTTACCAAACTAGGCCCAAATTACTCCTCCCTTGTAATCGACAACAACAAGATTATAGTAGCCAAAGAGGTCAAAACTCTTGGCTTCTACCTAGACTCAACACTCACCTTCTCAAAACAAGTAAATGCTATGGCATCCGCCACAGCATATACATGCAAACTTATTAGAGCAGCCAAACCCTTCCTCTCATCGTCCAACTGCATTACACTAGCCAGAGCATTAATATTGTCCAAACTGGATTATTGTAATGCCTTATATGTAGGTTGCAATAAATATATCACCAATAAAATCCAAATCCTCCAAAATAATGCTCTAAGAGCCGCCTTGAGCATCCCGAAAAAAGCACATATCTCGGATACTAGAAGATCTGTCAACTGGCTATCTACCAAAGACAACATATTCCTCAAATCTGTGTCCTTGACGCATAAGTGCCTCCACCAGGCAGCCTCTCAATACCTAATAACTAGATTTACCAGACCTATCTCCTCCCAACCATCCAGAAAGGCCAATTCCAACCTCCTCCTTGTGCCCAGATTCAAACGGATGATGTCTGGGGGGAATAGTTTCCCCGTCAAAGCCGCTCAATGTTGGAACTCGCTACTTCCATCACTCAGGGATGACCTGCCGTACCTACAATTTAGGTCCATGACTATCCACTGGCTCAAGGAACATGATTTTTAATACACTACTAGGCTGTGCCTTACCACAAATCCTACAAATCGCATACACTAATGCGTACCTTGCCCTATTAGAGGCTACTTGTTTGATTACCTGTATATATTGTATAACTTGTGTGTGTGTTACTTGATTGTCCATAAATGTCAAGGTGCTTCCAGCAATGTAACCTCTGCTGGACCTACCTCTGCTGCTATGTAACTAAGTTTTTGCAATCCTCTTGTCACTTTTTGCACCTTGCTACCCTTTGGGTTAGGTGCGTGCTATAAATAAACAAACAAACAAAACAAACACCCACCCCCCAGCAGTGTGGGGCACCTGCCAGCAGGCCCCCACTCATGTCCCCTTGCACACCCACCCCCCAGCAGTGCAGGGCACCTGCCAGCAGGCCCCCACTCATGTACCCCTGCACCTCCACCCCCCAGCAGTGCAGGGCACCTGCCAGCAGGCCCCCACTCATGTCCCCTTGCACCCCCACCCCCCAGCACTGAGGGGCACCTGCCAGCAGGCCTCCACTTTTGTCCCCTTGCACACCCACCCCCCAGCAGTGCGGGGCACCTGCCAGCAGGCCCCCACTCATGTCCCACCCATGTCCCCTTGCACCCCCACACCCCAGCAGTGTGGGGCACCTGCCAACAGGCCCCCACTCATGTCCCCTTGCACCACCCAGCACTGGGGGCACCTGCCAGCAGGCCCCCACTCATGTCCCCTTGCACCCCCACCCCCAGCACTGAGGGGCACCTGCCAGCAGGCCCCCACTCATGTCCCACTCATGTCCCCTTGCACACCCGCCCCCCAGCAGTGTGAGGAACCTGCCAGCAGGCCCCCACTCATGTCCCACCCATGTCCCCTTGCACCCCCACCCCCCAGCAGTGCAGGGCACCAGCCAGCAGGCCCCCACTCATGTCCCCTTGCACTCCCAACTCCCAGCACTGAGGGTCACCTGCCAGCAGGCCCCCACTCATGTCCCCTTGTACCCCCAGCACTGAGGGGCACCTGCCAGCAGGCCCCCACTCATGTCCCCTTGCACCCCACCCCCCAGCAGTGCAGGGCACCTGCCAGCAGGCCCCCACTCATGTCCCACTCATGTCCCCCTGCATCCCCACCCCCCAGCAGTGCAGGGCACCTGCCAGCAGGCCCCCACTCATGTCCCACTCATGTCCCCCTGCACCCCAGCCTCCAGCAGTGCAGGGCACCTGCCAGTAGGCCCCCACTCATGTCCCACTCATGTCCCCCTGCAGCCCCACCCCCCAGCAGTGCGGGGCACCTGCCAGCAGGCCCCCACTCATGTCCCCTTGCACCCCCACCCCCCAGCAGTGCGGGGCACCTGCCAGCAGGCCCCCACTCATGTCCCACTCATGTCCCCCTGCACCCCCACCCCCCAGCAGTGCAGGGCACCTGCCAGCAGGCCCCCACTCATGTCCCCTTGCACCCCCAGCACAGAGGGGCACCTGCCAGCAGGCCCCCACTCATGTCCCCTTGCACCCCCACCCCCCAGCAATGCAGGGCACCTGCCAGCAGGCCCCCACTCATGTCCCCCTGCACCCCCACCCCCCAGCAGTACAGGGCACCTGCCAGCAGGCCCCCACTCATGTCCCACTCATGTCCCCCTGCACCCCCACCCTCCAGCAGTGCAGGGCACCTGCCAGTAGGCCCCCACTCATGTCCGACTCATGTCCCCCTGCACCCCCACCCCCCAGCAGTGCCGGGCACCTGCTAGCAGGCCCCCACTCATGTCCCCTTGCACCCCCACCCCCAGCATGCTGGGCACCTGCCAGCAGGCCCCCACTCATGTCCCACTCATGTCCCCCTGCACTCCCACCCCCCAGCAGGGCAGGGCACCTACCAGCAGGCCCCCACTCATGTCCCCTTGCACACCCACCCCCCAGATGACAAAACAGAACTCCTCATTCTCGGCACCTCCTCTAACCTTACCAAACTAGGCCCAAATTACTCCTCCCTTGTAATCGACAACAACAAGATTATAGTAGCCAAAGAGGTCAAAACTCTTGGCTTCTACCTAGACTCAACACTCACCTTCTCAAAACAAGTAAATGCTATGGCATCCGCCACAGCATATACATGCAAACTTATTAGAGCAGCCAAACCCTTCCTCTCATCGTCCAACTGCATTACACTAGCCAGAGCATTAATATTGTCCAAACTGGATTATTGTAATGCCTTATATGTAGGTTGCAATAAATATATCACCAATAAAATCCAAATCCTCCAAAATAATGCTCTAAGAGCCGCCTTGAGCATCCCGAAAAAAGCACATATCTCGGATACTAGAAGATCTGTCAACTGGCTATCTACCAAAGACAACATATTCCTCAAATCTGTGTCCTTGACGCATAAGTGCCTCCACCAGGCAGCCTCTCAATACCTAATAACTAGATTTACCAGACCTATCTCCTCCCAACCATCCAGAAAGGCCAATTCCAACCTCCTCCTTGTGCCCAGATTCAAACGGATGATGTCTGGGGGGAATAGTTTCCCCGTCAAAGCCGCTCAATGTTGGAACTCGCTACTTCCATCACTCAGGGATGACCTGCCGTACCTACAATTTAGGTCCATGACTATCCACTGGCTCAAGGAACATGATTTTTAATACACTACTAGGCTGTGCCTTACCACAAATCCTACAAATCGCATACACTAATGCGTACCTTGCCCTATTAGAGGCTACTTGTTTGATTACCTGTATATATTGTATAACTTGTGTGTGTGTTACTTGATTGTCCATAAATGTCAAGGTGCTTCCAGCAATGTAACCTCTGCTGGACCTACCTCTGCTGCTATGTAACTAAGTTTTTGCAATCCTCTTGTCACTTTTTGCACCTTGCTACCCTTTGGGTTAGGTGCGTGCTATAAATAAACAAACAAACAAAACAAACACCCACCCCCCAGCAGTGTGGGGCACCTGCCAGCAGGCCCCCACTCATGTCCCCTTGCACACCCACCCCCCAGCAGTGCAGGGCACCTGCCAGCAGGCCCCCACTCATGTACCCCTGCACCTCCACCCCCCAGCAGTGCAGGGCACCTGCCAGCAGGCCCCCACTCATGTCCCCTTGCACCCCCACCCCCCAGCACTGAGGGGCACCTGCCAGCAGGCCTCCACTTTTGTCCCCTTGCACACCCACCCCCCAGCAGTGCGGGGCACCTGCCAGCAGGCCCCCACTCATGTCCCACCCATGTCCCCTTGCACCCCCACACCCCAGCAGTGTGGGGCACCTGCCAACAGGCCCCCACTCATGTCCCCTTGCACCACCCAGCACTGGGGGCACCTGCCAGCAGGCCCCCACTCATGTCCCCTTGCACCCCCACCCCCAGCACTGAGGGGCACCTGCCAGCAGGCCCCCACTCATGTCCCACTCATGTCCCCTTGCACACCCGCCCCCCAGCAGTGTGAGGAACCTGCCAGCAGGCCCCCACTCATGTCCCACCCATGTCCCCTTGCACCCCCACCCCCCAGCAGTGCAGGGCACCAGCCAGCAGGCCCCCACTCATGTCCCCTTGCACTCCCAACTCCCAGCACTGAGGGTCACCTGCCAGCAGGCCCCCACTCATGTCCCCTTGTACCCCCAGCACTGAGGGGCACCTGCCAGCAGGCCCCCACTCATGTCCCCTTGCACCCCACCCCCCAGCAGTGCAGGGCACCTGCCAGCAGGCCCCCACTCATGTCCCACTCATGTCCCCCTGCATCCCCACCCCCCAGCAGTGCAGGGCACCTGCCAGCAGGCCCCCACTCATGTCCCACTCATGTCCCCCTGCACCCCAGCCTCCAGCAGTGCAGGGCACCTGCCAGTAGGCCCCCACTCATGTCCCACTCATGTCCCCCTGCAGCCCCACCCCCCAGCAGTGCGGGGCACCTGCCAGCAGGCCCCCACTCATGTCCCCTTGCACCCCCACCCCCCAGCAGTGCGGGGCACCTGCCAGCAGGCCCCCACTCATGTCCCACTCATGTCCCCCTGCACCCCCACCCCCCAGCAGTGCAGGGCACCTGCCAGCAGGCCCCCACTCATGTCCCCTTGCACCCCCAGCACAGAGGGGCACCTGCCAGCAGGCCCCCACTCATGTCCCCTTGCACCCCCACCCCCCAGCAATGCAGGGCACCTGCCAGCAGGCCCCCACTCATGTCCCCCTGCACCCCCACCCCCCAGCAGTACAGGGCACCTGCCAGCAGGCCCCCACTCATGTCCCACTCATGTCCCCCTGCACCCCCACCCTCCAGCAGTGCAGGGCACCTGCCAGTAGGCCCCCACTCATGTCCGACTCATGTCCCCCTGCACCCCCACCCCCCAGCAGTGCCGGGCACCTGCTAGCAGGCCCCCACTCATGTCCCCTTGCACCCCCACCCCCAGCATGCTGGGCACCTGCCAGCAGGCCCCCACTCATGTCCCACTCATGTCCCCCTGCACTCCCACCCCCCAGCAGGGCAGGGCACCTACCAGCAGGCCCCCACTCATGTCCCCTTGCACACCCACCCCCCAGCAGTGTGGGGCACCTGCCAGAAGGCCCCCACTAATGTACCCCAGCACCCCCACCCCCCAGCAGTGCAGGTCACCTGCCAGCAGGCCCTGACACATGTCCCCCAGCCAACACATCATCACAATCTAGATCCCTGGCCCTTAAGGCCAGCCTCCACATGCCAAAGACCCACCCAAGTATTGCACCCACCCACATAGAAATGCCAATTACATGACACAACCCCAATGGCAAGTATGTAAATGAAGACATGTCCCTCACACACACACAATGGGTGCAAGTGAATCTCAAAACCCATATCATGACATGCATGAAACCAATGAGATAATACCACACATCGAAGTTTGAAGAAAAAAATGTATTAAAAGCAACATGAATGGAATTAAAATCAAACAAATGACAATGGAAATTAAAAAGGAAAAGCTGCATGTCTGTAAAATAATGAAAAACAACAAATCATAATCCAAAGGTGTCCAAAGTCACAGTTCCAAAAATGAAATCCAAGGGAAAAAGAAAAGTGAAAACCATTGCTCCATGGGGAAATCCAAACAAAAAAGTAGAATCCAACAGTCAACTATATACAGAAGAACAATCCAGGGTCTATGATCCCAACTGAAGAAATGAAACCTATCAAAAATACTACCTAATGAAAAACTATATACAGAAAGGTGGTGCATTGTCCAAGCGCAACCAAAATAAGGAAAAAAGCAAAGGAAACCTAACACTATCTAACTATTTACAAGGGCAGCGGGCAAGTCCAACGGCTCACATGTTGATTTTCCGGGCCAGGGCATCATCAAACTCCTACTCGATCTCCCGGAGGCGGTCCTCTTCCATGGCCCCGAGGGTTCGCAGGGGCGATGACATCTGGAACTCCAGGTCCCTGCGAATGGCCTCGAGGCACTCGGCCCGCCTCAGGGCCCTACGCATGGAGTTCTCCGCCCTGACCATCGTGAGCCGTGCCTCTTCCGCCCGCTGCCGCTCCGCATCTATCGCATGGCCCAACCGCTGCCACCGGAAGACACTTCCCGTCCAGGGTCCTCCTGCCCTCTGGCCGATGCCTGCCCCTCCGATGATGAAGGCCATGAGCCATCATGGCTCCCACCTTGTTGCTGCTGCTGCTGTGCCGCTGCCTGTGCCCTGGCTCCTGCTGCCTACACATCCTCCTCCAACTGGGGTGCAGTTGTTGAGGTGCCCACCCCTGATGGACGTCCGACTCCCGACTGTGGCAGGGATGTGTCCTCCACCAGCCTGGCCGCAGGGTCAGAGGCAGCTCCACAGGGCACCCAGGTGACACATGGGTGGGAAGATGGCACGGAGGACGACTGGCGCATAGGGGGTTCAGTTGAGAAGGGGGTCGGAACAAGGTCCACAAAACGGAGGAATCCGGCCATGGTGAGCTGTCCCAGTGGGTCAACGCGGTCAATGAGCTATGCGAGAAGACGTGCAGTCTCCTCATGAAAAGACTGCAGGTCAGCTCACATGGCACGTTGACGCAACGCCACCCCACCCAAGACAGGCTCAACCCGGTGCCGGATAGCCACATCCGCAGGGAGAGGAGGGCCGGTTGGTGTAAGCCAATTCCCTCCCTGAGAACGGGTCTGTACGTAGGTATCCCTGCTGGTGCAAGATGATGCAGTCACAGGATCGGGGACAGGATTACACACAGGCACCTCCGCAGCGGCCTGTGCTGCCTCCTGTCCCTGCCCCTGCACTGCACCACTAGCACCATTGGAATCCCCACCTCCAGACTCCATCTCTGTCCCTTGCACGGCCTCCTCCTCCACCAAACCCTCCACCAACCTGGATGACTCCGTGCCATCTTCCTCCGTTGGGCCCTGTGGGGTCTCAGCTGCCCCTTCGCCTCTTGGACCTCCCCTCGGCAGCTGCGAACTGGGACGCGGCACCGGACTCCTCACTCCCCGACGAGATGACAACCTAGGAGGGGAGCCGGACTTGCGTCTCCAGCTGGCGGTGCGATCCCTGCCGCTGTGCTCCACAGCACCTTCTTTGCCCTCTTCATCAGTTGACGCTGCAGACAGAGAGAGATAGGAGACAGGCATCAGGGCACTGTACAATGGGCTCATACACACATGACAGTTGTACATGAGTGGCATTGTCAAACTTCAGACATGGCATCACAATCCCCAACACACATGTCATTGCAACTCACACACATGAGCTATTCCACAGCCATATTGCAACAGCCAGCACCATCCATACACATACAAACAGCATGAGCAGCCAAAGGTGAGCCAGACATCACATGAAACACAGGGAGTGCACTAGACATGCACATACGCCACCACAATTACATGCATGTGTACACCTCCGCCAACTGTCGCAGTGATGAGATTGGCATCCATGTCACATCTGGCAATCAGTCTTCTACATATCAGTCTCACATGCATCCATGTTGCATCACTGTTGCCCCCATGTCAAATACACACACATGCACATGTACACGGTGCAGATACATGCAGCTGGAACCAACATCCATGTGTGACACCACAACCATGGCAACTTACATACTCAGTAATCAAAACATGTGTGCTCACACATCTGCATTTGGCCTGCATGCTTACCCACACATACACCATCCATGTGTCTCACACATGAAAGGACGTGCATGTGTCAGCCTCACAGCCCTGTACATACACATCCATACATGGCCCTACAAAACCACATGTACAACCTGCATACTACTGGCACACCACCACACGCACAGCTTCCAATCTGTATGCATGTACACTTACCGCTCCACTCCAGACGGGTCTGTCTCTCAAGGACCTGGACGTGGAGCGCTGGGCGTATGCGTTCCAGGACCCTCATCTTATGTTGCGACAGGTGGCCACGGTGCCCCTTAGCATCCGCTGCCTTCAAGAGGCACCGGGCCTTGTTGAGGGTCCTGGACCTGAAGTCCTCCCAGCGCTTCTTGACATGTTGGAAGTCGTGGACTGCCACCCCCTCTGCGTTTATGGCAGTCACGATGTCCGTCCAGATCCGAGTCCATCCTTCCTTGTCGTCGGCCGACCTTGCGAAGAGGGCATCATACTGCCCCAGGACTTGCTCCACCAGGACACCAACTTCGGTGGCAGTGAAGCTGGTGGCCCTCTGCCTCTCTGGCTGGGGGTTGCCAGTGGTGCCAGATGGTGTAGCGCCCGACATGGCAACCCCAGAGGCAGGTGTGGGTGGGCAACTGGGTCCTGGGGCTGGGCTGTGGAGCGATGGAATAGCAGTCGGGAGTCTTCGGTTCCAGCAGGGGTGGTCACAGCAACAGCACCCCGGGCTGACGTGCAGGCATCAAATGGCAGGGCATGTGGGCAGCAGGCAATCAGGCAGCAGCAGATGGCAGGTGGGAGCGTGCTCGGGGCTCTGGGGGGCAGTAATTCGGTCTTCTGGGCAGGAGCGTGGTCTTCCATGTGCGAACGCGTGGCCAGCTTGATACGGAGTGATTTTGCACGTGAAAATCTAGCACGTCAGCGTGTAATTTGAGGAAAAGCCCTTAGCGCGTAAGCGCGTCAGCACGTGTACGCGATTTCATTGGACGAAAGGCCCTTAGCGCGTAAGCGCGTCTGTGACGTGCACGCGCGGGTGTTTCCCTGAACCCGGGTGCATGTTACACGTCCAAGAACTGCACGTCCGAGTGTCAGCTCGTGTAATTGGAGGTTAGGGCCTTAGCGCATACAAGCGGAAGTGACGTTGGACGTGTGGGCCGGTTCAAAAGGTGCATGTAGGACGTCATTTCCTTATACGTGCTTTTCGTGGAGAGCGAGTGGGTGAATTCTGTACTTCTTGTCGGTTCACACGCAATTTACTTCACAGCGTTTCTAGTTCGTACTCCCTTTTACCTCTGACAGCTTTTTTCTGATTTTCTGTTGGGCCTGTTTCCTCAAACAGCATTCACTTCTTCTTTTGTACTGTCTCCTCAGACAGTGTACAATTCTTCTTTTGGCGGGGGTGTTGCCAACGGGCACACGCGCATATTTTTCACGTTCATTTTCCAGGCAGACGGTGAGTCACGCACGTATTTACCAACTGTGCTTGCCCCGTGTGTCGCGTACCCCTTCAGAGGTCATTGTAGGCTGCGTGTAACACGCGTACATTCATTTTTGTGTTTCTGGGTGCCACAGCGTAGTGTGGGTTCATTTTTCCACGCACGTGGTCTACGAGGGGTTCTGTTTTTGGGGTGCCTGTGCGTTGCGTGACCCGTCATCTTTCCCCAGGGGTCACATACAGCCTTGCTAGAGCACTAGGGTACGAATTCCATCTAGTACCCTACCCCTTTGACCCCCAATTGCCCAGGACAATAGTTTATTGCAACTCCCATACGCACAACAACATCAGTGCCATGGTTGGGAGGCGACCAAGCGGTAAGGGTGGCAAAGGTGGCCGAGCCTCAAGAGGTGGCCGTGGTGGGCGCGGTAGGGGACATGGCTGGGATTTGCAGGGTACCCCTAGCCCCCCATGTGTGGAGGACCAGTCAGGGACACCCATGCCCCCTACCCCCCATAGTTGAGGGAAACGTGGCTGACACCATCTCTGCTCAGCCCTTGTAGGACCGGCCCATTGTGGCTCCTGACCTGGCAGAGGGTGACTCCCAGGCTGACTTCCAGGTCGCCAAGTCTAGGCCACGTGTGGCGGTGCAAGTTGGTGTCAACAGGCCACGTGGATCAGGGGCAGCTATGTCATCTGCTGCCCCGAGTAGGCAGGGTGGGGAAGCTGCAGAGGCAGCTGCAGCTCCATCCACCCCAGCTCTGACTCTCCCAGCCAGGGCAGTGTTGGTCCCTGTCCATCTTGCTAACGTTCCCCCTGACTACGTAACACTTCAGCCAATGCCTGCACCAAGTCCCATGCTCAGTGTGCATTCCCACACTCCAACTGCACAGTCCACCAGTGCTCCTGCCCCTAGTGGCCAGAGCAGCGTAGGCCACTCAGGATCCCCACCACCTTCCAAAAAAGGAGGAAGAATGCTCGTCCACTACAGGCTGATACCCAAGACACGGCTACGCAGTCCGGCACGCAAAGAAAGCCTAGCTTCAATGATGCCGAACGTGATGCACTTGTGCAGTATGTGTCCACACATGACAGCGATATGTTGATCACTTCAGGGTGCAAGACCACACCTGCTCAACGTCAGGCACACTGGCAGACCGTCGGAGACATAAGTGCCCTTGGATTAGTGAGGCGCACAGCTGGTGAGTGCTACAAGCGCTGGAATGACCTTAAGTGCAGGGCAAAGAAAAAGCTGGCCTCAAGTCATGCCGCTACTCTGGTGACTGGAGGTGGGTCTCCACAAGAGGACATTGAACTCACTGTACATGAGTCTGTTGCTGAGACCTACGTCACAGAGGAACAGATCCAAGGTGTGGGAGAACTGCCAGATTACGAGGCATTGTCCGGTGAGTGCACATGCATGTGTGTGTGATCCATGTGTATGTTGTGTGTGTGAGGGGTTCTGATTGAGTGCCAGGTGAGGGTGTGTGTGCCTAAGTGGTTTGGGTCACCCATGTGCTTTATCCAAAACATTCTGCGCCCCTGGATTTGGGTATTACAGTATCCCTTCTGCCCACAGTAGACATTTTGTGCAACATCACACCAGTTGCCCTTGAAGTGGTATCTTGCAACAACATTGTTCCGTATTTCTCATTGTTCATTCAGGCTGATTGTTTCGATCCCCCCACTTTCACTATGCATTTCTCAGCCCTATTGTCAAACGATATGTGACATGCCTATGGTACATGCCATCTGTGCGATGGCATGTGTCATGTATGCGGATTGGACATGCCACTCACAGGCCAATGTGTGATGGCACTGCTAGCCAGCATGCAGCTAATGTGTTGCTCTTCCATCTTGGTGTCATCAGTGTCTGACATTTTCCTCCCCTTCAAACTCAGTGACAGTGCATGCATGCGAGGGTTATAGTCATGTGGGACATGTGTCAATCAAGTACTGGTTCTGTAGCTTGTGAGGCCTAATTGTGTGCCATGGTGCTCATGCCTGCTCATGCCTGTTTTCATTTTTTGTCTTTCATGTTTCTGCAGGGGATGACGCACCTGATGCTGTTGAGGGTGAGGAGATGGTGCAGACCCAGGAGGGATCTCAGGCACGACCGGGCACCAGTGGGGGACGGGGTGTGATGGTGGGTGAAAACCCACTCTTGCTGCAGACCGTTCTCTCCGGGGGTGTCTCTGGGTGCACCTCCCCAGACCTCTTTTCAGGTGTATATTCGGATGCTGAGACCTATGTGGCTTTGCAGGTAGGTGTTTCTGGGAGGGATTCTGTTCTGTCTGACCCACCTGCACCAGGGGTACAGCCCGCTATGGGGATGTCAGTGTTGGTAGGTCCGCCTTTGGTGGTTACGGATGCAGGGCCACACTCCGCAACATCTGATCCTGTTCCTGGGCCAGCAGATCAGAGGGGGAATGCAGTCCTGCAGCCTCAGGCAGTGCCGACTCAGCAAGTCACAGTTCGCCTTGCCCCAGACAGGTGTGGTGCCCGCCAAAGCGGTGGCCGTACGCTATCAGGCAATACCGCATTGGAGAAATCCATATACGGTATGGCAAACCAACAGGCAGCAGGATCTGAGATGATGGCTCAAGCTATGGAGAGGGTGGCCACTTCCATTGTCCCCCAAGAAAGGCAGATGGAGCAACAACAGCAGGCAACAGACTCCATTTGCCGATCACTCAGAGAGGACATGTTGGCGTCCAACAGGGACAGACGGGCGGCCCTGGAGACTCTGCGGGAAGCCATTTCTTTAGAGTCCCAGGGCCAGAGGGAAGCCCTGAGGGTAGAAGTCCATCACCTCAGGCAGACTCTTGTGGACCTTGAGGCTTCCACTGTCATGAGGACAGAACAGCTGCTGGAGTGGGTCACACGTACGCTCTCAGCAGAGATGCAGGCAACTCAGGAGTAGGTCCGGGCATCACGTCAGGTGGTGCATGGGGATCTCCGCACCATATTCCTCCAGAACGAGACCTTCCACACCAGCATGCTTGCTGCCATGGAGGACCAAACTAGGGCTTTGCGTGGGCTGCCTCCCATAGCACCACCACCTCCTGTGGCGGCAGCAGCACAGGGTGATGAAAGCGACCACAGCGATTCTGAATCTCTCACGATAGCGTAGCCGTGCAGGCCATGAGCCCATGGAGGTGTTTCTTTTTCGCAACATCCACACAGGTGGCTGTTGGTATGCACCCTGTCCTCGGACCTCCTGGGTGGCCTTCCCCACTCCCCCTGGCCCCCACATGGCCATTTTTGATTTTTGATTTTTGATTTTTGATTTTTGGTTTTTGATTTTTGATTTTTGATTTTTGGTTTTTGATTTTTGAGTTTTTGTTACAGTGTGTTGCCTTGTGTGGCTCCCGTGGGCATCCACTGTATTCCTGCTGGGCACATGCAGGCTTGTCCTGAGTTTGGGTTAGATGCTTGGGTTCATGAGACACACACCCCTCCTGCTTCCCATTTCCATGGGCTTGCAAAGGGTGTGCCCAAGTGACAGTGACTTACACAGTGGCGTGGGACTCCCATGACATGTGTGGGCAGTCTGTACTCAATACTGTGTATAGATTCCTAGTGCATATTGTTGTAGTATTGCACACTGCATGGTGTATTGGTGTGTGCTTGTGCATCCATGTCTCCCTCCTAATTTGCAGGTTCATTCCTCATGTCTTCACAAGGCCGACTACTTTGGAGATGGAGTTCATGTTGTAAGCAGTGCACTTCCAAATTTGCGTGGCACCAACACTGTACAGTTGGAAGTGTCGATGTGCTAGCATCACCAGGTTGTAAGACTACGTATCCTTTAACTTAGTACTGTCATGTGAATGCTATGTTTGGGGTTGGCTAGCTGCATTGTATTGTGGTAAGTCTTTGGTCATGTGTGTTGTCAGTTCTACATTAATGGGAGCATATTGTGTGTGGCCATTTTCCATTCGGGACACTGTACTTTGTGACACTTGTGTCATGTTTTGGGGATTCCTTTGTTTGCTCTCACATAGCATAACATGCCATGGTGTGTTGGGTGGCGGTGCTGGGGAGTGTTGGGTGACATGGCACTGTTGTCATGTTGTATCTTGCAAGGGGGTAATGATTTTGGCAGCATAGAAGTGTGTCTTTTGATGACACAGCATTGGTGGTGTTTGTGTAGGTAGGGATGCACACAATGGAACACTTCCAGGTGAACAATCTCAGGCTGGTATGGTTGTGACGGTTGACTGTCACTTGACTCATCATCATTGATAGTCAGCTGGTATGTGCCAGGGCTGTGTGCACTCCACAGGGGTGTGATATTAGGTGAAGTAATTAGCCACCAGCTGCGTACTTGCTGCCTCACCCCGTGCCCTTTCCCCTCCCATGCGCAGCGGGCGTGCATGTGGTTGGGGATGTGGGGGCACCACCATGTCCACGGGCAGGCCCCGGCGTGTTGCAACATTGTGCAGGACACATGCTGCCACTATGATCCTGCACACTACTGGGGGAGCGTATAACAGCTGCCCGCCAGAACGGTCAAGGGAGCGAAAGCGTGACTTGAGCACTCCGAATATGCAATATGGGCTTTGTTGTATCTTATCTCGGGTGGCATGGTGGGGTTCCGAATTGGCGTCATCATGTGGGTGCTCAGAGGGTAGGCACTGTCCCCTGGGGAGGTGGTGATGGGTATCATTAGTGGGGTTGTGACATTACTCAGTATCTGACATGCATGCATGTGCTGTGGCATTTATACTCACCGATCAGCCATGTATCGCCATGCCGCCCAGCTTCTAGGTCCTGGTTTAGGGTTGACATTCTGTAAATGAAACTGTCGTGGGTGGACCCTGGAGAGTTGGCATATACTGAGGTGATGATTTCCTTGGCATCACATACTACCTGGACATTGATGGAATGCCAGTGCTTGCAGTTTCTATAGATGTGCTCAGATGCCGTGGGGGGACGTAGAGCCACATGGGTGCAGTCAATGGCACCTAGCACTTTGGGGAAGTGTGCCACCCCGTAAAAATCCTGGACGACAGCCTGCCTTTCTACAGGTGTTCTGGGCAGGTATATGTGCCTGCGTACTGATGGGCGTGCAGTCATGATGGCCAAGACCTGGTGTAGGCAGTGTGACTGCGTGGCCTGTGACACCCCCCCCACTATGGCACCTGTCCGCTGAAATGATCCAGTGGCCAAGAAGTGCAGTACATTAAGGACCTTCTACAGGGGGCTGAGTGCTTGGGAGCTGAGGGTGGGTGATGTGAGGTCATCCTCCCACTCACTGACCAGGTCGAGTATTATGTGAGGTGGAAATCTGTACCTCCCATACACGTGGTCATCAGGCATCCCAAAAAGGCAGGTTCTGGGTGTAAATATTCTGGCCCTGACTATCCTCCTCCTCCTCCTGCGGTATCCCACGGCCACTGCTGTTAGGAACGGTATATTCATCCTGGCTTCTGAGCTTGTTTGTTGTTTGCGCGCACTTTTATGCTGCGCGGTCAATGTACGCCTGCTTCTTGCTGGCGTACGTGTTTCCAGATTAGCGTGTCTTTTTTGCCGTGTGCGTGTGGGCGTTCCGCGCATTTGCCTCCTGTGCTTCCACGCCCACCATAGTAATACACGTACCGCGCTCGCCCAGGCCCAATCGCGTGTAAACCTTCCCGCAAGCCCCTGAAGTACACGTACCCCGCTCGCCCAGGCCCAATCGCGTGTAAAACTTCCCGCGAGACCCTGAAGTACACGTACCCCGCTCGCCCAGGCCCAATCGTGTGTAAAACTTCCCGCGAGCCCCTGAAGTACACGTACGCCGCTCGCCCAGGCCCAATCGCGTGTAAAACTTCCTGCGAGCCCCTGAAGTACACGTACCCCGCTCGCCCAGGCCCAATCACGTGTGAAACTTCCCGCAAGCCCCTGAAGTACACGTACCCCGCTCGCCCAGGTACAATCGCGTGTGAAACTTCCCGCGCACCCCCAAAATACACGCTATTTTTGACACAGTGGGTGTGCGTGTTTGTCGCGTACCCCTTTGCGCGTCATTTGTCCTAGAGGGCCACAGTATGGGACATTCATCAGAGCTGTATATACAGCTTTTTGTTAGCGCACATTTTTTTAATGCTCAGGGACGCTACCGCCTGCCTTCGTGTGGCGGACATGTGTTGATGTACATAGTTGACTTTTGGTTTGTGTCATGGGATCGCCATTTCACTGCTGTGGGGTGGGGGTGCAAGGGGACATGAGTGGGACATGAGTGGGGGCCTGCTGGCAGGTGCCCTGCACTGCTGGGGGGTGGGGGTGAAAGGGGACATGAGTGTGAGATGAGTGGGGGCCTGCTGGCAGGTGCCCAGCACTGCTGGGGGGTAGGGGTGCAAGGGGACCTGAGTGGGGGCCTGCTGGCGGGTGCCCTGCACTGCTGGGGGGTGGGGTGCAAGGGGACATGAGTGGGGGCCTGCTGGCAGGTGCCCCTCAGTGCTGGTGGGTGGGAGTGCTGGGGGACATGAGTGGGGGCCTGCTGGCAGGTGCCCTGCACTGCTGGTGGTTGGGGGTGCTGGGGGACATGAGTGGGGGCCTGCTGGCAGGTGCCCTGCACTGCTGGGGATGGGGGTGCAAGGGGACATGAGTGGGGGCCTGCTGGCAGGTGCCCTGCACTGCTGGGGGGTGGTAGTGCTGGGGGACATGAGTGGGGGCCTGCCGGCAGGTACCCTGCACTGCTGGGGGTGGGGGTGCAAGGGGACATGAGTGGGACATGAGTGTGGGCCTGCTGGCAGGTGCCCTGCACTAATGGGGGGTGGAGGTGCAAGGGGACATGAGTGGGGGCCTGCTGGCAGTTGCCCTGTACTGCTGGGGGGTGGGGTGCAAGGGGACATGAGTGGGGGCCTGCTGGCAGGTGCCCTGTACTGCTCGGGGGTGGGGGTGCTGGGGGCCATGAGTGGGGGCATGCTGGCAGGTGCCCTGCACTGCGGGTGGGTGGGGGTGCTGGGGGACATGAGTGGGGGACTGCTGGCAGGTGCCCTGCACTGCCGGGGGGTGGGGGTGCCAGGGGAAATGTGTGGGGGCCTGCTGGCAGGTACCCTGCACTGCTGGGGGGTGGGGGTGCAAGGGGACATGAGTGGGGGCCTGCTGGCAGGTGCCCTGCACTGCTGGGGGGTGGGGTGCAAGGGGACATGAGTGGGGGCCTGCTGGCAGGTGCCCCTCAGTGCTGGTGGGTGGGGGTGCTGAGGGACATGAGTGGGGGCCTGCTGGCAGGTGCCCTGCACTGCTGGTGGGTGGGGGTGGTGGGGGACATGAGTGGGGGCCTGCTGGCTGGTGCCCTGCACTGCTGGGGGGTGGTAGTGCTGGGGGACATGAGTGGGGGCCTGCCGGCAAGTGCCCTGCACTGCTGGGGGTGGGGGTGCAAGGGGACATGAGTTGGACATGAGTGTGGACCTGCTGGCAGGTGCCCTGCACTAATCGGGGGTGGAGGTGCAAGGGGACATGAGTGGGGGCCTGCTGGCAGTTGCCCTGTACTGCTGGGGGGTGGGGTGCAAGGGGACATGAGTGGGGGCCTGCTGGCAGGTGCCCTGCACTGCTGGGGGGTGGGGGTGCTGGGGGACATGAGTGGGGGCCTGCTGGCAGGTGCCCTGCACTGCTGGTGGGTGGGGGTGCTGGGGGACATGAGTGGGGGACTGCTGGCAGGTGCCCTGCACTGCTGGGGGGTGGGGGTGCCGGGGGACATGTGTGGGGGCCTGCTGGCAGGTACCCTGCACTGCTGGGGGGTGGGGGTGCAAGGGGACATGAGTGGGGGGCCTGCTGGCAGGTGCCCTGCACTGCTGGGGGGTGGGGTGCAAGGGGACATGAGTGGGGGCCTGCTGGCAGGTGCCCCTCAGTGCTGGTGGGTGGGGGTGCTGAGGGACATGAGTGGGGGCCTGCTGGCAGGTGCCCTGCACTGCTGGTGGGTGGGGATGGTGGGGGACATGAGTGGGGGCCTGCTGGCAGGTGCCCTGCACTGCTGGGGGTGGGGGTGCAAGGGGACATGAGTGTGGGCATGCTGGCAGGTGCCCTGCACTGCTGGGGGTAGGGGTGCAAGGGGACATGAGTGGGGGCCTGCTGGCAGGTGCCCTGCACTGCTGGGGGGTGGGGGGTGCAAGGGGACATGAGTGGGGGCCTGCTGGCAGGTGCCCTACACTGCTGGGGGGTGGGGGTGCAAGGGGACATGATTGGGACATGAGTGGGGGCCTGCTGGCAGGTGCCCTACACTGCTGGGGGGGTGGGGGTGCAAGGGGACATGAGAGGGGGCCTGCTGGCAGGTGCCCTGCACTGCTGGGGGGTGGGGTGCAAGGGGACATGAGTGGGGGCCTGCTGGCAGGTGGCATGCACTGCTGGGGGGTGGGGGTGCTGGGGGACATGAGTGGAGGCCTGCTGGCAGGTGCTCTGCACTGCTGGTGGGTGGGGGTGCAAGGGGACATGAGTGTGGGCCTGCTGGCAGGTGCCCTACACTGCTGGGGGGTGGAGGTGCTGGGGGACATGAGTGGGGGCCTGCTGGCAGGTGCCCTGCACTGCTGGGGGGTGGGGGTGCAAGAGGACATGAGTGGGACATGAGTGGGGGCCTGCTGGCAGGTGCCCTGCTCTGCTGGGGTGTGGGAGTCCAAGGGGACATGAGTGGGGGCCTGCTGGCAGGTGCCAAGCACTGCTGGGGGGTGGGGTGCAAGGGGACATGAGTGGGAGCCTGCTGGCAGGTGCCCCTCAGTGGTGGTGGGTGGGGGTGCTGGGGGACATGAGTGGGGGCCTGCTGGCAGGTGCCCTTCACTGCTGGTGGGTGGGGGTGCTGGGGACATGAGTGGGGGCCTGCTTGCAGGTGCCCTGCACTGCTGGGAGTGGGGGTACAAGGGGACATGAGTGGGGGCCTGCTGGCAGGTGCCCTGCACTGCTGGCGGGTGGGGGTGCAAGGGGACATGAGTGGGACAGGAGTGGGGGCCTGCTGGCACGTGCCCTGCACTGCTGGGGGGTGGAGTGCAAGGGGACATGAGTGGGACATGAGTGGGGGCCTGCAGGCAGGTGCCCTGCACTGCTGGGGGTGGGGGTGCAAGGGGACATGAGTGGGGGCCTGCTGGCAGGTGCCCCTCAGTGCTGGTGGGTGGGGGTGCTGAGGGAGATGAGTGGGGGCCTGCTGGCAGGTGCCCTGCACTGCTGGTGGGTGGGGGTGGTGGGGGACATGAGTGGGGGCCTGCTGGCAGGTGCCCTGCACTGCTGGGGGGTGGTAGTGCTGGAGGACATGATTGGGGGCCTGCCGGCAGGTGCCCTGCACTGCTGGGGGTGGGGGTGCAAGGGGACATGAGTGGGACATGAGTGTGGGCCTGCTGGCAGGTGCCCTGCACTAATGTGGGGTGGAGGTGCAAGGGGACATGAGTGGGGGCCTGCTGGCAGGTGCCCTGTACTGCTGGGGGGTGCGGTGCAAGGGGACATGAGTGGGGGCCTGCTGGCAGGTGCCCTGCACTACTGGGGGGTGGGGGTGCTGGGGGACATGAGTGGGGGCCTGCTGGCAGGTGCCCTGCACTGCTGGTGGGTGGGGGTACTGGGGGACATGAGTGGGGGACTGCTGGCAGGTGCCCTGCACTGCTGGGGGGTGGGGGTGCCGGGGGACATGTGTGGGGGCCTGCTGGCAGGTACCCTGCACTGCTGGGGGTGGGGGTGCAAGGGGACATGAGTGGGGGCCTGCTGGCAGGTGCCCTGCACTGCTGGGGGGTGGGGTGCAAGGGGACATGAGTGGGGGCCTGCTGGCAGGTGCCCCTCAGTGCTGGTGGGTAGGGGTGCTGAGGGACATGAGTGGGGGCCTGCTGGCAGGTGCCCTGCACTGCTGGTGGGTGGGGGTGGTGGGGGACATGAGTGGGGGTCTGCTGGCAGGTGCCCTGCACTGCTGGGGGTGGGGGTGTAAGGGGACATGAGTGTGGGCCTGCTGGCAGGTGCCCTGCACTGCTGGGGGTAGGGGTGCAAGGGGACATGAGTGGGGGCCTGCTGGCAGGTGCCCTGCACTGCTGGGGGGTGGGGGTGCAAGGGGACATGAGTGGGGGCCTGCTGGCAGGTGCCCTGCACTGCTGGGGTGTGGGGGTGCAAGGGGACATGATTGGGACATGAGTGGGGGCCTGCTGGCAGGTGCCCTACACTGCTGGGGGGGTGGGGGTGCAAGGGGACATGAGAGGGGGCCTGCTGGCAGGTGCTCTGCACTGCTGGGGGGTGGGGTGCAAGGGGACATGAGTGGGGGCCTGCTGGCAGGTGCCATGCACTGCTGGGGGGTGGGGGTGCTGGGGGACATGAGTGGAGGCCTGCTGGCAGGTGCTCTGCACTGCTGGTGGGTGGGGGTGCAAGGGGACATGAGTGGGGGCCTGCTGGCAGGTGCCCTACACTGCTGGGGGGTGGAGGTGCTGGGGGACATGAGTGGGGGCCTGCTGGCAGGTGCCCTGCACTGCTGGGGGGTGGGGGTGCAAGAGGACATGAGTGGGACATGAGTGGGGGCCTGCTGGCAGGTGCCCTGCTCTGCTGGGGTGTGGGAGTCCAAGGGGACATGAGTGGGGGCCTGCTGGCAGGTGCCAAGCACTGCTGGGGGGTGGGGTGCAAGGGGACATGAGTGGGGGCCTGCTGGCAGGTGCCCCTCAGTGCTGGTGGGTGGAGGTGCTGGGGGACATGAGTGGGGGCCTGCTGGCAGGTGCCCTTCACTGCTGGTGGTTGGGGGTGCTGGGGACATGAGTGGGGGCCTGCTGGCAGGTGCCCTGCACTGCTGGGAGTGGGGGTACAAGGGGACATGAGTGGGGGCCTGCTGGCAGGTGCCCTGCACTGCTGGGGGGTGGGGGTGCAAGGGGACATGAGTGGGACATGAGTGGGGGCCTGCTGGAACGTGCCCTGCACTGCTGGGGGGTGGGGTGCAAGGGGACATGAGTGGGACATGAGTGGGGGCCTGCTGGCAGGTACCCTGCACTGCTGGGGGTGGGGGTGCAAGGGGACATGAGTGGGGGCCTGCTGGCAGGTGCCCTGCACTGCTGGGGGGTGGGGTGCAAGGGGACATGAGTGGGGGCCTGCTGGCAGGTGCCCTGCACTGCTGGGGGGTGGGGGTGCTGGGGGACATGAGTGGGGGCCTGCTGGCAGGTGTCCTGTACTGCTGGTGGGTGGGGGTGCAAGGGGACATGAGTGGGGGCCTGCTGGCAGGTACCCTGCACTGCGGGGGGTGGGGGTTCAAGGGGACATGAGTGGGGGCCTGCTGGCAGGTGCCCTGCACTGCTGGGGGGTGGGGGTGCAAGGGGACATGAGTGGGACATGAGTGGGGGCCTGCTGGCAGGTGCCCTGCACTGCTGGGGGATGGGGGTGCAAGGGGACATGAGTGGGGGCCTGCTGGCAGGTGCCCTGCACTGCTGGGGGGTGGGGGTGCAAGGGGACTTGAGTGGGGGCCTGCTGGCAGGTGCCCTGCACTGCTGGGGGGTGGGGGTGCTGGGGGACATGAGTGGGGGCCTGCTGGCAGGTGCCCTGCACAGCTGGTGGGTGGGGGTGCTGGGGGACATGGGTGGGGGCCTGCTGGCAGGAGCTCTGCACTGCTGGGGGAGGGGGTGCAAAGGGACATGAGTGGGGGCCTGCTGACAGGTGCCCTGCACTGCTGAGGGGTGGGGTGCAAGGGGACATAAGTGGGACATGAGTGGGGGCCTGCTGGCAGGTGCCCTGCACTGCTGGGGGGTGGGGGTGCAAGGGGACATGAGTGGGGGCCTGCTGGCAGGTGCCCTGCACTGCTGGGGGCTGGGGGTGCTCTGCTGGGGGGTGGGGGTTCAAGGGGACATGAGTGGGGGCCTGCTGGCAGGTGCCCTGCACTGCTGGGGGCTGGGGGTGCAAGGGGACATGAGTGGGACATGAGTGGGGGCCTGCTGGCAGGTGCCCTGCACTGCTAAGGTGTGGGGGTGCAAGGGGACATGAGTGGGACATGAGTGGGGGCCTGCTGGCAGGTGCCATGCACTGCTGAGGGTGGGGGTGCTGGGGGACATGAGTGGGGGCCTGCTGGCAGGTGCCCTGCACTGCTGGGGGTGGGGTGGGGGTGCAAGGGAACATGAGTGGGACATGAGTGGGGGCCTGTTGGCAGGTGCCCTGCACTGCTGGGGGGTGGGGGTGCAAGGGGACATGAGTGGGGGCCTGCTGGCAGGTGCCCTGCACTGTTGGGGGGTGGGGGCAAGGGGACATGAGTGGGGGCCTGCTGGCAGGTGCCCCTCAGTGCTGGTGGGTGGGGGTGCTGGGGGACATGTGTGGGGGCATGCTGGCAGGTGCCCTTCACTGCTGGTGGGTGGGGGTGCTTGGGACATGAGTGGGGGCCTGCTGGCAGGTGCCCTGCACTGCTGGGAGTGGGGGTACAAGGGGACATGAGTGGGGGCCTGCTGGCCGGTGCCCTGCACTGCTGGGGGGTGGGGGTGCAAGGGGACATGAGTGGGGCATGAGTGGGGGCCTGCTGGCAGGTGCCCTGCAGTGCTGGGGGTGTGGGTGCAAGGGGACATGAGTGGGGGCCTGCTGGCAGGTGCCCTGCACTGCTGGGGGGTGGGGTGCAAGGGGACATGAGTGGGGGCCTGCTGGCAGGTGTCCTGTACTGCTGGTGGGTGGGGGTGCTGGGGGACATGAGTGGGGGCCTGCTGGCAGGTACCCTGCACTGCTGGGGGTGGGGGTGCAAGGGGACATGAGTGGCGGCCTGCTGGCAGGTGCCTGCACTGCTGGGGGGTGGGGGAGCAAGGGGACTTGAGTGGGGGCCTGCTGGCAGGTGCCCTGCACTGCTGGGGGGTGGGGGTGCTGGGGGACATGAGTGGGGGCCTGCTGGCAGGTGCCCTGCACAGCTGGTGGGTGGGGGTGCTGGGGGACATGAGTGGGGGCCTGCTGGCAGGAGCTCTGCACTGCTGGGGGAGGGGGTGCAAAGGGACATGAGTGGGGGCCTGCTGGCAGTTGCCCTGCACTGCTGAGGGGTGGGGTGCAAGGGGACATAAGTGGGACATGAGTGGGGGCCTGCTGGCAGGTGCCCTGCACTGCTGGGGGGTGGGGGTGCAAGGGGACATGAGTGGGACATGAGTGGGGGCCTGCTGGCAGGTGCCCTGCACTGCTGGGGGATGGGGGTGCAAGGGGACATGAGTGGGGGCCTGCTGGCAGGTGCCCTGCACTGCTGGGGGGTGGGGGTGCAAGGGGACTTGAGTGGGGGCCTGCTGGCAGGTGCCCTGCACTGCTGGGGGGTGGGGGTGCTGGGGGACATGAGTGGGGGCCTGCTGGCAGGTGCCCTGCACAGCTGGTGGGTGGGGGTGCTGGGGGACATGGGTGGGGGCCTGCTGGCAGGAGCTCTGCACTGCTGGGGGAGGGGGTGCAAAGGGACATGAGTGGGGGCCTGCTGGCAGGTGCCCTGCACTGCTGAGGGGTGGGGTGCAAGGGGACATAAGTGGGACATGAGTGGGGGCCTGCTGGCAGGTGCCCTGCACTGCTGGGGGGTGGGGGTGCAAGGGGACATGAGTGGGGGCCTGCTGGCAGGTGCCCTGCACTGCTGGGGGCTGGGGGTGCTCTGCTGGGGGGTGGGGGTTCAAGGGGACATGAGTGGGGGCCTGCTGGCAGGTGCCCTGCACTGCTGGGGGCTGGGGGTGCAAGGGGACATGAGTGGGACATGAGTGGGGGCCTGCTGGCAGGTGCCCTGCACTGCTAAGGTGTGGGGGTGCAAGGGGACATGAGTGGGACATGAGTGGGGGCCTGCTGGCAGGTGCCATGCACTGCTGAGGGTGGGGGTGCTGGGGGACATGAGTGGGGGCCTGCTGGCAGGTGCCCTGCACTGCTGGGGGTGGGGTGGGGGTGCAAGGGAACATGAGTGGGACATGAGTGGGGGCCTGTTGGCAGGTGCCCTGCACTGCTGGGGGGTGGGGGTGCAAGGGGACATGAGTGGGGGCCTGCTGGCAGGTGCCCTGCACTGTTGGGGGGTGGGGGCAAGGGGACATGAGTGGGGGCCTGCTGGCAGGTGCCCCTCAGTGCTGGTGGGTGGGGGTGCTGGGGGACATGTGTGGGGGCATGCTGGCAGGTGCCCTTCACTGCTGGTGGGTGGGGGTGCTTGGGACATGAGTGGGGGCCTGCTGGCAGGTGCCCTGCACTGCTGGGAGTGGGGGTACAAGGGGACATGAGTGGGGGCCTGCTGGCCGGTGCCCTGCACTGCTGGGGGGTGGGGGTGCAAGGGGACATGAGTGGGGCATGAGTGGGGGCCTGCTGGCAGGTGCCCTGCAGTGCTGGGGGTGTGGGTGCAAGGGGACATGAGTGGGGGCCTGCTGGCAGGTGCCCTGCACTGCTGGGGGGTGGGGTGCAAGGGGACATGAGTGGGGGCCTGCTGGCAGGTGTCCTGTACTGCTGGTGGGTGGGGGTGCTGGGGGACATGAGTGGGGGCCTGCTGGCAGGTACCCTGCACTGCTGGGGGTGGGGGTGCAAGGGGACATGAGTGGGGGCCTGCTGGCAGGTGCCTGCACTGCTGGGGGGTGGGGGAGCAAGGGGACTTGAGTGGGGGCCTGCTGGCAGGTGCCCTGCACTGCTGGGGGGTGGGGGTGCTGGGGGACATGAGTGGGGGCCTGCTGGCAGGTGCCCTGCACAGCTGGTGGGTGGGGGTGCTGGGGGACATGAGTGGGGGCCTGCTGGCAGGAGCTCTGCACTGCTGGGGGAGGGGGTGCAAAGGGACATGAGTGGGGGCCTGCTGGCAGTTGCCCTGCACTGCTGAGGGGTGGGGTGCAAGGGGACATAAGTGGGACATGAGTGGGGGCCTGCTGGCAGGTGCCCTGCACTGCTGGGGGGTGGGGGTGCAAGGGGACATGAGTGGGACATGAGTGGGGGCCTGTTGGCAGGTGCCCTGCACTGCTGGGGGGTGGGGGTGCAAGGGGACATGAGTGGGGGCCTGCTGGCAGGTGCCCTGCACTGCTGGGGGGTGGGGGTGCACGGGGACATTAGTGGGGGCCTGCTGGCAGGTGCCCTGCACTGTTGGGGGTGGGGGTGCAAGGGGACATGAGTGGGGGCCTGCTGGCAGGTGCCCAGCACTGCTGGGGGGTGGGGTGCAAGGGGACATGAGTGGGGGCCTGCTGGCAGGTGCCCTGCACTGCTGGGGGGTGGGGTGCAAGGGGACATGAGTGGGGGCCTGCTGGCAGGTGCCCCTCAGTGCTGGTGGGTAGGGGTGCTGAGGGACATGAGTGGGGGCCTGCTGGCAGGTGCCCTGCACTGCTGGTGGGTGGGGGTGGTGGGGGACATGAGTGGGGGTCTGCTGGCAGGTGCCCTGCACTGCTGGGGGTGGGGGTGTAAGGGGACATGAGTGTGGGCCTGCTGGCAGGTGCCCTGCACTGCTGGGGGTAGGGGTGCAAGGGGACATGAGTGGGGGCCTGCTGGCAGGTGCCCTGCACTGCTGGGGGGTGGGGGTGCAAGGGGACATGAGTGGGGGCCTGCTGGCAGGTGCCCTGCACTGCTGGGGTGTGGGGGTGCAAGGGGACATGATTGGGACATGAGTGGGGGCCTGCTGGCAGGTGCCCTACACTGCTGGGGGGGTGGGGGTGCAAGGGGACATGAGAGGGGGCCTGCTGGCAGGTGCTCTGCACTGCTGGGGGGTGGGGTGCAAGGGGACATGAGTGGGGGCCTGCTGGCAGGTGCCATGCACTGCTGGGGGGTGGGGGTGCTGGGGGACATGAGTGGAGGCCTGCTGGCAGGTGCTCTGCACTGCTGGTGGGTGGGGGTGCAAGGGGACATGAGTGGGGGCCTGCTGGCAGGTGCCCTACACTGCTGGGGGGTGGAGGTGCTGGGGGACATGAGTGGGGGCCTGCTGGCAGGTGCCCTGCACTGCTGGGGGGTGGGGGTGCAAGAGGACATGAGTGGGACATGAGTGGGGGCCTGCTGGCAGGTGCCCTGCTCTGCTGGGGTGTGGGAGTCCAAGGGGACATGAGTGGGGGCCTGCTGGCAGGTGCCAAGCACTGCTGGGGGGTGGGGTGCAAGGGGACATGAGTGGGGGCCTGCTGGCAGGTGCCCCTCAGTGCTGGTGGGTGGAGGTGCTGGGGGACATGAGTGGGGGCCTGCTGGCAGGTGCCCTTCACTGCTGGTGGGTGGGGGTGCTGGGGACATGAGTGGGGGCCTGCTGGCAGGTGCCCTGCACTGCTGGGAGTGGGGGTACAAGGGGACATGAGTGGGGGCCTGCTGGCAGGTGCCCTGCACTGCTGGGGGGTGGGGGAGCAAGGGGACATGAGTGGGACATGAGTGGGGGCCTGCTGGAACGTGCCCTGCACTGCTGGGGGGTGGGGTGCAAGGGGACATGAGTGGGACATGAGTGGGGGCCTGCTGGCAGGTACCCTGCACTGCTGGGGGTGGGGGTGCAAGGGGACATGAGTGGGGGCCTGCTGGCAGGTGCCCTGCACTGCTGGGGGGTGGGGTGCAAGGGGACATGAGTGGGGGCCTGCTGGCAGGTGCCCTGCACTGCTGGGGGGTGGGGGTGCTGGGGGACATGAGTGGGGGCCTGCTGGCAGGTGTCCTGTACTGCTGGTGGGTGGGGGTGCAAGGGGACATGAGTGGGGGCCTGCTGGCAGGTACCCTGCACTGCTGGGGGTGGGGGTTCAAGGGGACATGAGTGGGGGCCTGCTGGCAGGTGCCCTGCACTGCTGGGGGGTGGGGGTGCAAGGGGACATGAGTGGGACATGAGTGGGGGCCTGTTGGCAGGTGCCCTGCACTGCTGGGGGATGGGGGTGCAAGGAGACATGAGTGGGGGCCTGCTGGCAGGTGCCCTGCACTGCTGGGGGGTGGGGGTGCAAGGGGACATGAGTGGGGGCCTGCTGGCAGGTGCCCTGCACAGCTGGTGGGTGGGGGTGCTGGGGGACATGGGTGGGGGCCTGCTGGCAGGAGCTCTGCACTGCTGGGGGGTGGGGGTGCTGGGGGACATGAGTGGGGGCCTGCTGGCAGGTGTCCTGTACTGCTGGTGGGTGGGGGTGCAAGGGGACATAAGTGGGACATGAGTGGGGGCCTGCTGGCAGGTGCCCTGCACTGCTGGGGGGTGGGGGTGCAAGGGGACATGAGTGGGGGCCTGCTGGCAGGTGCCCTGCACTGCTGGGGGCTGGGGGTGCTCTGCTGGGGGGTAGGGGTTCAAGGGGACATGAGTGGGGGCCTGCTGGCAGGTGCCCTGCACTGCTGGGGGCTGGGGGTGCAAGGGGACATGAGTGGGACATGAGTGGGGGCCTGCTGGCAGGTGCCCTGCACTGCTAAGGTGTGGGGGTGCAAGGGGACATGAGTGGGACATGAGTGGGGGCCTGCTGGCAGGTGCCATGCACTGCTGAGGGTGGGGGTGCTGGGGGACATGAGTGGGGGCCTGCTGGCAGGTGCCCTGCACAGCTGGTGGGTGGGGGTGCTGGGGGACATGGGTGGGGGCCTGCTGGCAGGAGCTCTGCACTGCTGGGGGAGGGGGTGCAAAGGGACATGAGTGGGGGCCTGCTGGCAGGTGCCCTGCACTGCTGAGGGGTGGGGTGCAAGGGGACATAAGTGGGACATGAGTGGGGGCCTGCTGGCAGGTGCCCTGCACTGCTGGGGGGTGGGGGTGCAAGGGGACATGAGTGGGGGCCTGCTGGCAGGTGCCCTGCACTGCTGGGGGCTGGGGGTGCTCTGCTGGGGGGTAGGGGTTCAAGGGGACATGAGTGGGGGCCTGCTGGCAGGTGCCCTGCACTGCTGGGGGCTGGGGGTGCAAGGGGACATGAGTGGGACATGAGTGGGGGCCTGCTGGCAGGTGCCCTGCACTGCTAAGGTGTGGGGGTGCAAGGGGACATGAGTGGGACATGAGTGGGGGCCTGCTGGCAGGTGCCATGCACTGCTGAGGGTGGGGGTGCTGGGGGACATGAGTGGGGGCCTGCTGGCAGGTGCCCTGCACTGCTGGGGGTGGGGTGGGGGTGCAAGGGAACATGAGTGGGACATGAGTGGGGGCCTGTTGGCAGGTGCCCTGCACTGCTGGGGGGTGGGGGTGCAAGGGGACATGAGTGGGGGCCTGCTGGCAGGTGCCCTGCACTGTTGGGGGGTGGGGGCAAGGGGACATGAGTGGGGGCCTGCTGGCAGGTGCCCCTCAGTGCTGGTGGGTGGGGGTGCTGGGGGACATGTGTGGGGGCATGCTGGCAGGTGCCCTTCACTGCTGGTGGGTGGGGGTGCTTGGGACATGAGTGGGGGCCTGCTGGCAGGTGCCCTGCACTGCTGGGAGTGGGGGTACAAGGGGACATGAGTGGGGGCCTGCTGGCCGGTGCCCTGCACTGCTGGGGGGTGGGGGTGCAAGGGGACATGAGTGGGACAGGAGTGGGGGCCTGCTGGCACGTGCCCTGCACTGCTGGGGGGTGGGGTGCAAGGGGACATGAGTGGGGCATGAGTGGGGGCCTGCTGGCAGGTGCCCTGCAGTGCTGGGGGTGTGGGTGCAAGGGGACATGAGTGGGGGCCTGCTGGCAGGTGCCCTGCACTGCTGGGGGGTGGGGTGCAAGGGGACATGAGTGGGGGCCTGCTGGCAGGTGTCCTGTACTGCTGGTGGGTGGGGGTGCTGGGGGACATGAGTGGGGGCCTGCTGGCAGGTACCCTGCACTGCTGGGGGTGGGGGTGCAAGGGGACATGAGTGGGGGCCTGCTGGCAGGTGCCTGCACTGCTGGGGGGTGGGGGAGCAAGGGGACTTGAGTGGGGGCCTGCTGGCAGGTGCCCTGCACTGCTGGGGGGTGGGGGTGCTGGGGGACATGAGTGGGGGCCTGCTGGCAGGTGCCCTGCACAGCTGGTGGGTGGGGGTGCTGGGGGACATGAGTGGGGGCCTGCTGGCAGGAGCTCTGCACTGCTGGGGGAGGGGGTGCAAAGGGACATGAGTGGGGGCCTGCTGGCAGTTGCCCTGCACTGCTGAGGGGTGGGGTGCAAGGGGACATAAGTGGGACATGAGTGGGGGCCTGCTGGCAGGTGCCCTGCACTGCTGGGGGGTGGGGGTGCAAGGGGACATGAGTGGGACATGAGTGGGGGCCTGTTGGCAGGTGCCGTGCACTGCTGGGGGGTGGGGGTGCAAGGGGACATGAGTGGGGGCCTGCTGGCAGGTGCCCTGCACTGCTGGGGGGTGGGGGTGCACGGGGACATTAGTGGGGGCCTGCTGGCAGGTGCCCTGCACTGTTGGGGGTGGGGGTGCAAGGGGACATGAGTGGGGGCCTGCTGGCAGGTGCCCAGCACTGCTGGGGGGTGGGGTGCAAGGGGACATGACTGGGGGCCTGCTGGCAGGTGCCCTGCACTGCTGGGGGGTGGGGGTGCTGGGGGACATGAGTGGGGGCCTGCTGGCAGGTGTCCTGTACTGCTGGTGGGTGGGGGTGCTGGGAGACATGAGTGGGGGCCTGCTGGCAGGTACCCTGCACTGCTGGGGGTGGGGGTGCAAGGGGACATGAGTGGGGGCCTGCTGGCAGGTGCCCTGCACTGCTGGGGGGTGAGGGTGCAAGGGGACATGAGTGGGACATGAGTGGGGGCCTGCTGGCAGGTGCCCTGCACTGCTGGGGGTGGGGATGCAAGGGGACATGAGTGGGGGCCTGCTGGCAGGTGCCCTGCACTGCTGGGGGGTGAGGGTGCAAGGGGACTTGAGTGGGGGCCTGCTGGCAGGTGCCCTGCACTGCTGGGGGGTGGGGGTGCTGGGGGACATGCGTGGGGGCCCGCTGGCAGGTGCCCTGCACAGCTGGTGGGTGGGGGTGCTGGGGGACATGAGTGGGGACCTGCTGGCAGGAGCTCTGCACTGCTGGGGGAGGGGGTGCAAAGGGACATGAGTGGGGGCCTGCTGGCAGGTGCCCTGCACTGCTGAGGGGTGGGGTGCAAGGGGACATAAGTGGGACATGAGTGGGGGCCTGCTGGCAGGTGCCCTGCACTGCTGGGGTGTGGGGGTGCAAGGGGACATGAGTGGGGGCCTGCTGGTAGGTGCCCTGCACTGCTGGGGGCTGGGGGTGCAAGTGTACATGAGTGGGACATGAGTGGGGGCCTGCTGGCAGGTGCCCTGCACTGCTAGGGTGTGGGGGTGCAAGGGGACATGAGTGGGACATGAGTGGGGGCCTGCTGGCAGGTGCCATGCACTGCTGAGGGTGGGGGTGCTGGGGGACATGAGTGGGGGCCTGCTGGCAGGTGCCCTGCACTGCTGGGGGTGGGGTGGGGGTGCAAGGGAACATGAGTGGGACATGAGTGGGGGCCTGTTGGCATGTGCCCTGCACTGCTGGGGGGTGGGGGTGCAAGGGGACATGAGTGGGGGCCTGCTGGCAGGTGCCCTCACTGCTGGTGGGTGGGGGTGCAAGGGGACTTGAGTGGGGGCCTGCTGGCAGGTGCCCTGCACTGCTGGGGGGTGGGGGTGCTGGGGGACATGAGTGGGGGCCTGCTGGCAGGTGCCCTGCACAGCTGGTGGGTGGGGGTGCTGGGGGACATGAGTGGGGGCCTGCTGGCAAGAGCTCTGCACTGCTGGGGGAGGGGGTGCAAAGGGACATGAGTGGGGGCCTGCTGGCAGGTGCCCTGCACTGCTGAGGGGTGGGGTGCAAGGGGACATAAGTGGGACATGAGTGGGGGCCTGCTGGCAGGTGCCCTGCACTGCTGGGGGGTGGGGGTGCAAGGGGACATGAGTGGGGGCCTGCTGGCAGGTGCCCTGCACTGCTGGGGGCTGGGGGTGCAAGGGGACATGAGTGGGACATGAGTGGGGGCCTGCTGGCAGGTGCCCTGCACTGCTAAGTTGTGGGGGTGCAAGGGGACATGAGTGGGACATGAGTGGGGGCCTGCTGGCAGGTGCCATGCACTGCTGAGGGTGGGGGTGCTGTGGGACATGAGTGGGGGCCTGCTGGCAGGTGCCCTGCACTGCTGGGGGTGGGGTGGGGGTGCAAGGGAACATGAGTGGGACATGAGTGGGGGCCTGTTGGCAGGTGCCCTGCACTGCTGGGGGGTGGGGGTGCAAGGGGACATGAGTGGGGGCCTGCTGGCAGGTGCCCTGCACTGTTGGGGGGTGGGGCAAGGGGACATGAGTGGGGGCCTGCTGGCAGGTGCCCCTCAGTGCTGGTGGGTGGGGGTGCTGGGGGACATGTGTGGGGGCCTGCTGGCAGGTGCCCTTCACAGCTGCTGGGTGGGGGTGCTTGGGACATGAGTGGGGGCCTGCTGGCAGGTGCCCTGCACTGCTGGGAGTGGGGGTACAAGGGGACATGAGTGGGGGCCTGCTGGCAGGTGCCCTGCACTGCTGGGGGGTGGGGTGCAAGGGGACATGAGTGGGACAGGAGTGGGGGCCTGCTGGCACGTGCCCTGCACTGCTGGGGGGTGGGGTGCAAGGGGACATGAGTGGGGCATGAGTGGGGGCCTGCTGGCAGGTGCCCTGCACTGCTGGGGGGTGGGGTGCAAGGGGACATGAGTGGGGGCCTGCTGGCAGGTGCCCTGCACTGCTGGGGTGGGGGTGCTGGGGGACATGAGTGGGGGCCTGCTGGCAGGTGTCCTGTACTGCTGGTGGGTGGGGGTGCTGGGGGACATGAGTGGGGGCCTGCTGGCAGGTACCCTGCACTGCTGGGGGTGGGGGTGCAAGGGGACATGAGTGGGGGCCTGCTGGCTGGTGCCTGCACTGCTGGGGGGTGGGGGTGCAAGGGGACTTGAGTGGGGGCCTGCTGGCAGGTGCCCTGCACTGCTGGGGGGTGGGGGTGCTGGGGGACATGAGTGGGGGCCTGCTGGCAGGTGCCCTGCACAGCTGGTGGGTGGGGGTGCTGGGGGACATGAGTGGGGGCCTGCTGGCAGGAGCTCTGCACTGCTGGGGGAGGGGGTGCAAAGGGACATGAGTGGGGGCCTGCTGGCAGTTGCCCTGCACTGCTGAGGGGTGGGGTGCAAGGGGACATAAGTGGGACATGAGTGGGGGCCTGCTGGCAGGTGCCCTGCACTGCTGGGGGGTGGGGGTGCAAGGGGACATGAGTGGGACATGAGTGGGGGCCTGTTGGCAGGTGCCCTGCACTGCTGGGGGGTGGGGGTGCAAGGGGACATGAGTGGGGGCCTGCTGGCAGGTGCCCTGCACTGCTGGGGGTGGGGGTGCAAGGGGACATGAGTGGGGGCCTGCTGGCAGGTGCCCTGCACTGTTGGGGGTGGGGGTGCAAGGGGACATGAGTGGGGGCCTGCTGGCAGGTGCCCAGCACTGCTGGGGGGTGGGGTGCAAGGGGACATGACTGGGGGCCTGCTGGCAGGTGCCCTGCACTGCTGGGGGGTGGGGGTGCTGGGGGACATGAGTGGGGGCCTGCTGGCAGGTGCCCAGCACTGCTGGGGGGTGGGGTGCAAGGGGACATGACTGGGGGCCTGCTGGCAGGTGCCCTGCACTGCTGGGGGGTGGGGGTGCTGGGGGACATGAGTGGGGGCCTGCTGGCAGGTACCCTGCACTGCTGGGGGTGGGGGTGCAAAGGGACATGAGTGGGGGCCTGCTGGCAGGTGCCCTGCACTGCTGGGGGGTGGGGGTGCAAGGGGACATGAGTGGGACATGAGTGGGGGCCTGCTGGCAGGTGCCCTGCACTGCTGGGGGTGGGGGTGCAAGGGGACATGAGTGGGGGCCTGCTGGCAGGTGCCCTGCACTGCTGGGGGGTGGTGGTGCAAGGGGACTTGAGTGGGGGCCTGCTGGCAGGTGCCCTGCACTGCTGGGGGGTGGGGGTGCTGGGGGACATGCGTGGGGGCCCGCTGGCAGGTGCCCTGCACAGCTGGTGGGTGGGGGTGCTGGGGGACATGAGTGAGGGCCTGCTGGCAGGAGCTCTGCACTGCTGGGGGAGGGGGTGCAAAGGGACATGAGTGGGGGCCTGCTGGCAGGTGCCCTGCACTGCTGAGGGGTGGGGTGCAAGGGGACATAAGTGGGACATGAGTGGGGGCCTGCTGGCAGGTGCCCTGCACTGCTGGGGTGTGGGGGTGCAAGGGGACATGTGTGGGGGCCTGCTGGCAGGTGCCCTGCACTGCTGGGGGCTGGGGGTGCAAGGGGACATGAGTGGGACATGAGTGGGGGCCTGCTGGCAGGTGCCCTGCACTGCTAGGGTGTGGGGGTGCAAGGGGACATGAGTGGGACATGAGTGGGGGCCTGCTGGCAGGTGCCATGCACTGCTGAGGGTGGGGGTGCTGGGGGACATGAGTGGGGGCCTGCTGGCAGGTGCCCTGCACTGCTGGGGGTGGGGTGGGGGTGCAAGGGAACATGAGTGGGACATGAGTGGGGGCCTGTTGGCATGTGCCCTGCACTGCTGGGGGTGGGGGTGCAAGGGGACATGAGTGGGGGCCTGCTGGCAGGTGCACTGCACTGTTGGGGGGTGGGGTGCAAGGGGACATGAGTGGGGGCCTGCTGGCAGGTGCCCCTCAGTGCTGGTGGGTGGGGGTACTGGGGGACATGAGTGGGCGCCTGCTGGCAGGTGCCCCTCAGTGCTGGTGGTTGGGGGTGCTGGGGGACATGAGTGGGGGCCTGCTGGTAGGTGCCCTGCACTGCTGGGGGGTGGGGTGCAAGGGGACATGAGTGGGGGCCTGCTGGCAGGTGCCCCTCAGTGCTGGTGGGTGGGGGTGCTGAGGGACATGAGTGGGGGCCTGCTGGCAGGTGCCCTGCACTGCTGGTGGGTGGGGGTGCTGGGGGACATGAGTGGGGGCCTGCTGGCAGGTGCCCTGCACTGCTGGGGGTGGGGGTGCAAGGGGACATGAGTGTGGGCCTGCTGGCAGGTGCCCTGCACTGCTGGGGGTAGGGGTGCAAGGGGACATGAGTGGGGGCCTGCTGGCAGGTGCCCTGCACTGCTGGGGGGTGGGGGTGCAGGGGGACATGAGTGGGGGCCTGCTGGCAGGTGCCCTGCACTGCTGGGGGTGGGGGTGAAAGGGGACATGAGTGGGGGCCTGCTGGCAGGTACCCTACACTGCTGGGGGGGTGGGGGTGCAAGCGGACATGAGAGGGGGCCTGCTGGCAGGTGCCCTGCACTGCTGGGGGGTGGGGTGCAAGGGGACATGAGTGGGGGCCTGCTGGCAGGTGCCATGCACTGCTGGGGGGTGGGGGTGTTGGGGGACATGAGTGGAGGCCTGCTGGCAGGTGCCCTGCCCTGCTGGTGGGTGGGGGTGCTACGGGACATGAGTGGGGGCCTGCTGGCAGGTGCCCTGCACTGCTGGGGATGGGGGTGCAAAGGGACATGAGTGGGGGCCTGCTGGCAGGTGCCCTGCACTGCTGGGGGGTGGAGGTGCTGGGGGACATGAGTGGGGGCCTGCTGGCAGGTGCCCTGCACTGCTGGGGGGTGGGGTGCAAGGGGACATGAGTGGGACATGAGTGGGGGCCTGCTGGCAGGTGCCCTGCTCTGCTGCGGGGTGGGGGTCCAAGGGGACATGAGTGGGGGCCTGCTGGCAGGTGCCAAGCACTGCTGGGGGGTGGGGTGCAAGGGGACATGAGTGGGGGTCTGCTGGCAGGTGCCCCTCAGTGCTGGTGGGTGGGGGTGCTGGGGGACATGAGTGGGGGCCTGCTGGCAGGTGCCCTGCACTGCTGGGGGTGGGGGTACAATGGGACATGAGTGGGGGCCTGCTGGCAGGTGCCCTGCACTGCTGGGGGGTCGGGGTGCAAGGGGACATGAGTGGGACAGGAGTGGGGGCCTGCTGGCAGGTGCCCTGCACTGCTGGGGGGTGGGGTGCAAGGGGACATGAGTGGGGGCCTGCTGGCAGGTGCCCTGCACTGCTGGGGGGTGGGGTGCAAGGTGACATGAGTGGGGGCCTGCTGGCAGGTGCCCTGCATTGCTGGGGGGTGGGGGTGCTAGGGGACATGAGTGGGGGCCTGCTGTCAGGTGTCCTGTACTGCTGGTGGGTGGGGTGCTGGGGGACATGCGTGGGGGCCTGCTGGCAGGTACCCTGCACTGCTGGGGGTGGGGGTGCAAGGGGACATGAGTGGGGGCCTGCTGGCAGGTGCCCTGCACTGCTGGGGGGGGTGGTGCAAGGGGACATGAGTGGGGGCCTGCTGGCAGGTGCCCTGCACTGCTGGGGGGTGGGGGTGCAAGGGGACTTGAGTGGGGGCCTGCTGGCAGGTGCCCTGCACTGCTGGGGGGTGGGGGTGCTGGGGGACATGAGTGGGGGCCTGCTGGCAGGTGCCCTGCACAGCTGGTGGGTGGGGGTGCTGGGGGACATGAGTAGGGGCCTGCTGGCAGGTGCCCTGCACCGCTGGGGGAGGGGGTGCAAAGGGACATGAGTGGGGGCCATCTGGCAGGTGCCCTGCACTGCTGGGGGGTGGGGGTGCAAGGGGACATGAGTGGGGGCCTGCTGGCAGGTGCCCTGCACTGCTGGGCGGTGGGGGTGCAAGGGGACATGAGTGGGACATGAGTGGGGGCCTGCTGGCAGGTGCCATGCACTGCTGAGGGTGGGGGTGCTGGGGGACATGAGTGGGGGCCTGCTGGCAGGTGCCCTGCACTGCTGGGGGGTGGGGGTGCAAGGGGACATGAGTGGGGGCCTGCTGGCAGGTGCCCTGCACTGCTGGGGGGTGGGGGTGCAAGGGGACATGAGTGGGGTCCTGCTGGCAGGTGCCCTGCACTGCTGGGGTGTGGGGGTGCTGGGGGACATGTGTGGGGGCCTGCTGGCAGTTGCCATGCACTGCTGAGGGTGGGGGTGCTGGGGGACATGAGTGGGGGCCTGCTGGCAGGTGCCCTGCACTGCTGGGGGGTGGGGGTGCAAGGGGACATGAGTGGGGGCCTGCTGGCAGGTGCCATGCACTGTTGGGGGGTGGGGTGCAAGGGGACATGAGTGGGGGCCTGCTGGCAGGTGCCATGCACTGTTGGGGGGTGGGGTGCAAGGGGACATGAGTGGGGGCCTGCTGGAAGGTGCCCCTCAGTGCTGGTGGGTGGGGGTGCTGGGGCACATGAGTGGGCGCCTGTTGGCAGGTGCCCCTCAGTGCTGGTGGGTGGGGGTGCTGGGGGACATGAGTGGGGGCCTGCTGGCAGGTGCCCTGCACTGTTGGGGGTGGGGGTGCAAGGGGACATGAGTGGGGTCCTGCTGGCAGGTGCCCTGCACTGCTGCGGGGTGGGGGTGCAAGGGGACATGACTGGGACATGAGTGGAGGCCTGCTGGCAGGTGCCCTGCACTTCTGGGGGGTGGGGTGCAAGGGGACATGAGTGGGGGCCTGCTGGCAGGTGCCTCTCAGTGCTGGTGGGTGGGGATGCTGGGGGACATGAGTGGGGGCCTGCTGGCAGGTGCCCTGCACTGCTGGGGATGGGGGTGCAAGGGGACATGAGTGGGGGCCTGCTGGCAGGTGCCCTGCACTGCTGGGGGGTGCGGGTGCAAGGGGACATGAGTGGGACATGAGTGGGGGCCTGCTGGCAGGTGCCCTGCACTGCAGGGGGGTGGGGTGCAAGGGGACATGAGTGGGACATGAGTGGGGGCCTGCTGGTAGGTGCCCTGCACTGCTGGGGGTGGGGGTGCAAGGGGACATGAGTGGGGGCCTGCTGGCAGGTGCCCTGTACTGCTGGGGGGTGGGGGTGCAAGGGGACATGAGTGGGACATGAGTGGGGGCCTGCTGGCAGGTGCCCTGCACTGCTGGGGGGTGGGAGTGCAAGGGGACATGAGTGGGACATGAGTGGGGGCCTGCTGGCAGGTGCCCTGCACTGCTGGGGGGTGGGGGTGCAAGGGGACATGAGTGGGGGCCTGCTGGCAGGTGCCCTGCACTGCTGGGGGTGGGGTGCAAGGGGACATGAGTGGGGCCTGCTGGCAGGTGCCCTGCACTGCTGGGGGGTGGGGGTGCTGGGGGACATGAGTGGGGGCCTGCTGGCAGGAGCCCTGCACTGCTGGTGGGTGTGGGTGCTGGGGGACCTGAATGGGGGCCTGCTGGCAGGTGCCCTGCACTGTTGGGGGTGGGGGTGCAAGGGGACATGAGTGGGGGCCTGCTGGCAGGTGCCCTGCACTGCTGGGGGGTGGGGGTACAAGGGGACATGAGTGGGACATGAGTGGGGGCCTGCTGGCAGGTGCCCTGCACTGCTGGGGTGGGGGAGCAAGGGGACATGAGTGGGGGCCTGCTGGCAGGTGCCCTGCACTGCTGGGGGTGGTGGTGCTGGGGGACATGAGTGGGGGCCTGCTGGCAGGTGCCCTGCACTGCTGGGGGTGGGGGTGCAAGGGGACATGAGTGGGGGCCTGCTGGCAGGTGCCCTGTACTGCTGGGGGGTGGGGGTGCAAGGGGACATGAGTGGGACATGAGTGGGGGCCTGCTGGCAGGTGCCCTGCACTGCTGGGGGGTGGGAGTGCAAGGGGACATGAGTGGGACATGAGTGGGGGCCTGCTGGCAGGTGCCCTGCACTGCTGGGGGGTGGGGGTGCAAGGGGACATGAGTGGGGGCCTGCTGGCAGGTGCCCTGCACTGCTGGGGGTGGGGTGCAAGGGGACATGAGTGGGGCCTGCTGGCAGGTGCCCTGCACTGCTGGGGGGTGGGGGTGCTGGGGGACATGAGTGGGGGCCTGCTGGCAGGAGCCCTGCACTGCTGGTGGGTGTGGGTGCTGGGGGACCTGAATGGGGGCCTGCTGGCAGGTGCCCTGCACTGTTGGGGGTGGGGGTGCAAGGGGACATGAGTGGGGGCCTGCTGGCAGGTGCCCTGCACTGCTGGGGGGTGGGGGTACAAGGGGACATGAGTGGGACATGAGTGGGGGCCTGCTGGCAGGTGCCTTGCACTGCTGGGGGTGGGGGTGCAAGGGGACATGAGTGGGGGCCTGCTGGCAGGTGCCCTGCACTGCTGGGGGGTGGGGGTGCTGGGGGACATGAGTGGGGGCCTGCTGGCAGGTGCCCTGCACTGCTGGTGGGTGGGGGTGCTGGGGGACATGAGTGGGCGCCTGTTGGCAGGTGCCCCTCAGTGCTGGTGGGTGGGGGTGCTGGGGGACATGAGTGGGGGGCTGCTGGCAGGTGCCCTGCACTGTTGGGGGTGGGGGTGCAAGGGGACATGAGTGGGGTCCTGCTGGCAGGTGCCCTGCACTGCTGCGGGGTGGGGGCGCAAGGGGACATGACTGGGACATGAGTGGGGGCCTGCTGGCAGGTGCCCTGCACTGCTGGGGGGTGGGGTGCAAGGGGACATGAGTGGGGGCCTGCTGGCAGGTGCCCCTCAGTGCTGGTGGGTGGGGGTGCTGGGGGACATGAGTGGGGGCCTGCTGGCAGGTGCCCTGCACTGCTGGTGGGTGGGGGTGCTGGGGGACATGAGTGGGCGCCTGTTGGCAGGTGCCCCTCAGTGCTGGTGGGTGGGGGTGCTGGGGGACATGAGTGGGGGCCTGCTGGCAGGTGCCCTGCACTGTTGGGGGTGGGGGTGCAAGGGGACATGAGTGGGGTCCTGCTGGCAGGTGCCCTGCACTGCTGCGGGGTGGGGGCGCAAGGGGACATGACTGGGACATGAGTGGGGGCCTGCTGGCAGGTGCCCTGCACTGCTGGGGGGTGGGGTGCAAGGGAACATGAGTGGGGGCCTGCTGGCAGGTGCCCCTCAGTGCTGGTGGGTGGGGGTGCTGGGGGACATGAGTGGGGGCCTGCTGGCAGGTGCCCTGCACTGCTGGGGATGGGGGTGCAAGGGGACATGAGTGGGGGCCTGCTGGCAGGTGCCCTGCACTGCTGGGGGGTGCGGGTGCAAGGGGACATGAGTGGGACATGAGTGGGGGCCTGCTGGCAGGTGCCCTGCACTGCAGGGGGGTGGGGTGCAAGGGGACATGAGTGGGACATGAGTGGGGGCCTGCTGGTAGGTGCCCTGCACTGCTGGGGGTGGGGGTGCAAGGGGACATGAGTGGGGGCCTGCTGGCAGGTGCCCTGCACTGCTGGTGGGTGGGGGTGCTGGGGGACATGAGTGGGGGCCTGCTGGCAGGTGCCCTGCATTGCTGGGGGTGGGGGTGCAAGGGGACATGAGTGGGGGCCTGCTGGCAGGTGCCCTGTACTGCTGGGGGGTGGGGGTGCAAGGGGACATGAGTGGGACATGAGTGGGGGCCTGCTGGCAGGTGCCCTGCACTGCTGGGGGGTGGGAGTGCAAGGGGACATGAGTGGGACATGAGTGGGGGCCTGCTGGCAGGTGCCCTGCACTGCTGGGGGGTGGGGGTGCAAGGGGACATGAGTGGGGGCCTGCTGGCAGGTGCCCTGCACTGCTGGGGGTGGGGTGCAAGGGGACATGAGTGGGGGCCTGCTGGCAGGTGCCCTGCACTGCTGGGGGGTGGGGGTGCTGGGGGACATGAGTGGGGGCCTGCTGGCAGGAGCCCTGCACTGCTGGTGGGTGTGGGTGCTGGGGGACCTGAATGGGGGCCTGCTGGCAGGTGCCCTGCACTGTTGGGGGTGGGGGTGCAAGGGGACATGAGTGGGGGCCTGCTGGCAGGTGCCCTGCACTGCTGGGGGGTGGGGGTGCAAGGGGACATGAGTGGGACATGAGTGGGGGCCTGCTGGCAGGTGCCCTGCACTGCTGGGGGTGGGGGTGCAAGGGGACATGAGTGGGGGCCTGCTGGCAGGTGCCCTGCACTGCTGGGGGTGGGGGTGCAAGGGGACATGAGTGGGGGCCTGCTGGCAGGTGCCCTGCACTGCTGGGGGGTGGGGTGCTGGGGGACATGAGTGGGGCCTGCTGGCAGGTGCCCTGCACTGCTGGTGGGTGGGGGTGCTGGGGGACATGAGTGGGGGCCTGCTGGCAGATGCCCTGCACTGCTGGGGGAGGGGGTGTAAAGGGACATGAGTGGGGGCCTGCTGGCAGGTGCCCTGCACTGCTGGGGGGTGGGGTGCAAGGGGACATAAGTGGGACATTAGTGGGGGTCTGCTTGCAGGCGCCCTGCACTGCTGGGAGGTGGGGCTGCAAGGGGACATGAGTGGGGGCCTGCTGGCAGGTGCCCTGCACTGCTGGGGGTGCAAGGGGACATGAGTGGGACATGAGCGGGGGCCTGCTGGCAGGTGCCCTGCACTGCTGGGGGTGGGGGTGCTGGGGGACATGAGTGGGGGCTGGCTGGCAGGTGCCCTGCACTGCTGGTGGGTGGGGGTGCTGGGGGACATGAGTGGGGGCCTGCTGGCAGGTGCCTGTTAGACGGAAACCTGTGCAGTTCCCTCTGGGACCACTGCAAAAGATTTAGGACTACAGGTGTTTGAAAGTAAACCCACTTGGTATCAGTCTGTACCACACAGATTCACTTGGTAGCTGTGGCTGAGCAGTCAGACTTCCCTCAAGAAGAGTTAGGCAGTATGTGGAGTGTACAAAATAGGGCAATTTACGCAGTAGAACAGGCAAACACGGACAGAGCTTCGGTGTAAAGATATATAGGTATTTATTTATAACAACACATCTATAGAAAACACTCTGGCACTAATACGGCAAACAACTTCAATCACAATTACTATAAGTCAATCAATCCCCCTACAATAGTTCGACAAGTCTAGGTTCAACGGCACCACTAATTTGCAGACAGAGGTGAATGCTTTAACCTGGATGGCACTCTAGTATTCGTTAGGATGGGAGAGAAAAGAAGGCAGGTTATGAAATCAACTCAGTACCAATACTTTTACGAACAAATGCAAGGCAAGTAAGGCAGGGTCTACTGTAGATCATAAAGTTCAGAGGCCAGGCCCACTCGGAGAGAGGCAATGTGATATGTCCCAAAAAGTATCACAGTGGAAATGCACTTCAAGTCTTTGTTGCAAATTGTTATAGAAAGATTGGACCAATTCAGAACAGAAAGTTAAGAAAGCATGGAGGGGACCCAATGGAGAGGTGAGGATTAAGACACCTCACTCTATCCGACACAAGGGAAGCCCGGAGGACACGGTACCTTGTTTGTGGAGAGACAGCTCCGGCGGGGGCAGTTGTTCCTGGTGGTGGATGCACGTCGGGTCTTTGCCAAGAGAAGAGATGATCTCGTCGTCGAAGGAAAGTTGAAGATCGTGGCACCACCAGGGAAGAGACCAGCCGCGGAGTGCTCCGTCACAAGGCACCACCTTTTGGTCGCGGTACAGGGGTAGTGGCTATCCGGTTGCCGGGGTGCTCTGCACGGGCAATTCGACCACTATGTCCTGGAACGAAGAAAAAGCAAAGGGGACTGGTTGTTCCCACCAGTCAGGGGAAGAAGACTCTCCGGCCGGGAGATCTCCTCTGTCGTCGGGAAGTGGTGAGTCGGTTCAGCAGGGCTCCACCGGAGGTGTCGTCGTTGCAGGTCGGCTCAGCGTTACCCTTGTCGGATTCTTAGGTCCTGTGGCGACTTCTGAAGATCCAGTCCCAAAAGCCCTGCTTTTATGCAGAAAACCCCCATTCATTCAGCCTAGCTGTCAATCAAAACACGCTAAGTGGTGAGCGGGGTGGCTCACCCCTTGGGCCAATCACACCAGAGTGCGACTTGAGTTGGCAAGGCAACTCAGTACAGGGTGCCTAAACCCCCTCCCAAACTCCCTGTGGTTACCCAGACAGAATGGCACCACTTCGGAGGACTTCTGTGTAGAAGCCCACCAAAAGTGGAACAAAGGGCTCTACCTTTGGTTTAGGAGTCACAGAGACGAACACAGACGCCATTTTAAAAACCGAGCTCTGGCAGAAAATACCAACTGATAGATTTATTTAAGATAAATAAACCGGTGGTATGTTAGAGATTAACGAGAAAAAGTATTAACCCCCAACAATGGGAAGACTCCCATAGAGTTATATTCGGGGTCGAATATAACAAGTAGTTTCCACTGCCACCAGCCAAAACTCGACGAGGGGAGACGCGACAGTGCCCCCTCGAGTAACAGACCCAGGAGTAATCGAATTACCCCTACTAGTACATCCACAATAGGATGGTTTGTACTAGTTCTGTTAGTAAATTTAGGTCTAGTAAAGCCAATGGTGACTTTACATGCCCGGGGAGACAGTAGTCAGTCCCCGGGTATGGAGTCTATGGTGGAGATCCTCTAGGACGCCCCAGTGTTACGGCACAGAGGGTGCGGTGTAACACACATAGAAAAACATATGAGACCCTACAGGGTAAAAGACCCCATAGCGCATAGAACACATTGACATTCAAAGGAATGAACCACATTCATGTCCAAGAGTGGGAGAAAAAGAGTCTCACTCTTGGCAGGATGGAAAAAACAAACTCCAGAAATCCAGCAAAGCTGCTGGGGGACTCACTAGGTTAGGAAATTCAGCCTAAACAGAGCACTGCTGGGGGTGGGGGTGCAAGGGGACATGAGTGGGGGCCTGCTGGCAGGTGCCCTGCACTGCTGGGGGGTGGGTCTGCAAGGGGACATGAGTGGGACATGCGTGGGGGCCTGCTGGCAGGTGCCCTGCACTGCTGGGGGGTGGGGGTGCAAGGGGACATAAGTGGGACATGAGTGGGGGCCTGCTGGCAGGTGCCCTGCACTGCTGGGGGGTGGGGGTGCAAGGGGACATGAGGTGGGGCCTGCTGGCAGGTGCCCTGCACTGCTGGGGGTGGGGGTGCAAGGGGGTGCCCTGCACTGCTGGGGGGTGGGGGTGCAAGGGGACATGCGTGGGGGCCTGCTGGCAGGTGCCCTGCACTGTTGGGGGGTGGGGTGCTGGGGGACATGAGTGGGTCCTGCTGGAAGGTGCCCTGCACTGCTGGTGGGTGGGGGTGGGAGGGGACATGAGTGGGGGCCTGCTGGCAGGTGCCCTGCACTGCTGGGGGGTGGGGGTGTTAGGGGACATGAGTGGGGGCCTGCTGGCAGGTGCCCTGCACTGCTGCGGGGTGGGGGTGTTGGGGGACATGAGTGGGGGCCTGCTGGCAAGGGCCCTGCACTGCTGGTGGGTGGGGATGCTGGGGGACATGAGTGGGGGCCAGCTGGCAGGTGTCCTGCACTGCTGGGGGTGAAGGTGCAAGGGGACATGAGTGGGGGCCTGCTGGCAGGTGCCCTGCACTGCTGGGGGGTGGGGGTGTTGGGGGACATGAGTGGGGGCCTGCTGGCAAGTGCCCTGCACTGCTGGTGGGTGGGGATGCTGGGGGACATGAGTAGGGGCCTGCTGGCAGGTGCCCTGCACTGCTGTGGGTGGAGGTGGAAGGGGACATGAGTGGGGGCCTGCTGGCAGGTGCCCTGCACTGCTGGGGGGTGGGGGTGCAAGGGGACATAAGTGGGACATGAGTGGGGGCCTGCTGGCAGGTGCCCTGCACTGCTGGGGGGTGGGGGTGCAAGGGGACATAAGTGGGACATGAGTGGGGGCGTGCTGGCAGGTGCCCTGCACTGCTGGGGTGTGGGGGTGCAAGGGGACATGAGTGGGGGCCTGCTGGCAGGTGCCCTGCACTTCTGGTGGGTGGGGGTACAAGGGGACATGAGTGGGGGCCTGCTGGCAGGTGCCCTGCACTGCTGGTGGGTGGGTGTGCTGGGGGACATGAGCGGGGCCTGCTGGCAGGTACCCTGCACTGCCGGGGGAAGGGGTGCAAAGGGACATGAGTGGGGGCCTGCTGGCAGGTGCCCTGCACTGCTGGGGGGTGGGGGTGCAAGGGGACATAAGTGGGACATGAGTGGGGGCCTGCTGGCAGGTGCCCTGCACTGCTGGGGGATGGGGGTGCAAGGGGACATGAGTGGGGGCCTGCTGGCAGGTGCCCTGCACTGCTGGGGGGTGGGGTGCAAAGGGACATGAGTGGGACATGAGTGGGGACCTACTGGCAGGTGCCCTGCACTGCTGGGGGGTGGGGGTGCAAGGGGACATGAGTGGGGGCCTGCTGGCAGGTGCCCTGCACTGCTGGGGGTGCAAGGGGACATGAGTGGGGTCCTGCTGGCAGGTGCCCTGCACTACTGGGATGTGGGGGTGCTGGGGGACATGTGTGGGGGCCTGCTGGCAGGTGCCCTGCACTGCTTGGGGGGTGGGGGTGCAAGGGGACATGAGTGGGGTCCTGCTGGCAGGTGCCCTGCACTGCTGGGGTGTGGGGGTGCTGGGGGACATGTGTGGGGGCCTGCTGGCAGGTGCCCTGCACTGCTTGGGGGGTGGGGGTGCAAGGGGACATGAGTGGGTGCCTGCTGGCAGGTGCCCTGCACTGCTGGGGGGTGGGGGTGGAGGGGGTCATGTGTTGGTGATCAGTAGTGCAAGCTGACATGTGGCTTGCCTGGGGGCATGCCCATGGTGGATGGGCTGCCTGCGGGACATGAAGTCCCCTGTGGTGTGGGCTGCCTGCAGGGGCCGTGGAGGGTGTAGAGGGAACACCTGGGAAGACCCACACTGCCAATTCACGTGTAGGACTCCTCTGCACCCCAGATATACACATACCCCACTCGCACAGGGCCTGTCGCGTGTGATACTTCCCGCGCACCCCCGAAATACACGTACCCCGCTCGACCAAGATTTACCCCAGATTTACATGTACCCAGGCCAATTGCATGTGAAACTTCACGTGAACCCCAGGAATACACGCACCCCACTCGCACAGGGCCTATCGTGTGTGAGACTTCCCGTGAACCCGAGATTCACACGTACCCAGGCCAATTGCGTGTGCAACTTCACGCGAACCCCAGGAATACACGGCCCCCACTCGCACAGGGCCTACCGCGTTTGAAACTTCCCGCGAACCCCTTGCATACACGTATGCCGCTCCCCCAGGCAGGATCACGTGTAGAACTTCACGCGCACCCCTGAAATGCACGTACCCCGCTCCGCCAGGCCCGATCGCGTGTAAAACTTCCCGTGCACACACAAAATACACGCACAAGCTAATTTTTCACACAGCGGGTGTCGCTGTTTGTCGCGTACCCCTTTGCACGTCATTTGTCCTAGGGGGCCACAGTATGGGACATTCATCAGAGCTGTATATTTGTGCTTTTTGTTAGCGCACATTTTGGCACACATTGTATTCCAGCGCAGGGACGCTACCGCCTGCCTTCATGTGGCGGACGGGTTTGGGTCAGTGCGCGTCTTTGCCCGTGCGCTGGTTTGCCCTATTCGATTCCATGAATACGTGTTGTAGGCGAGCATGTGGGCGTTCCGCACACTTGCCTCCTGTACTTCCCCCGTGACGCCCACATTTTCATGAGTTGTTCCCCATTCCGAGTGTTACGCCCCATGTTCCGCCTACTTTTGTTATGTGCGCCTCGCTATGTACGCTTTCGCTGTGGCCTTAGCGCACGCCGTTAGATGACCTGTGCGCCGGCGTGCGCCGCACACTTTTTCAGCACACATCCCTGATTTTACTTGCGCATGGACTTCCATGAATAGATGTGCGCTGGTTTCCTTGCGATATTCGCACTTGCACTGTGATTTTCGCTCTTTCACTGCGAATCGCACGTTTTCGTACGCTTGCGCCAAAATTTTCGGTGCACATTAATTCCATGAGTCGGCCTGAATAGACTCAATAGAACCAGCAGAAAGGAAGCAGGAACATGCTCAGTAGTCCGTGAGCCAGTAATCACTACCAAATTCAGAGGCAATACAGAGGCTGGGGCGAGAAGTGACCAAAGGGGCAGGGAGAAAAAAGGAGAAACAACCACCTTCTCATATTTGCACAGGGACACACAGAGAATACTGCAGCGGCAGCCGGAGAACTTCAAGAGGCTAATTAACCACCGTGCAACCCTGCATCAACCTCACCTTGCCCCAGCTGTCCACAATTTCTGAATGTTGTTGGTGAGTGTTTCCAGCCGTACTATGATGGCATACTAGTTCTTACTTTATCATCCTTGGTCATTGAGGTTTGCCAGCCAGGGGAGCGTGTAGCTCAAAGTGCCAGCTCTCTGCCCCTCCTTCCAGGTTTCCACAAGCCTCAGAAATATATATGTTAATGTTATGTTCAAAGGCCACCATTAAGGACATTTGAGACATTGTCAGCTTATCAAGAATGTATTCAAATGAGCAGTGAGAATGAAGATGATGCAATATTTATATTTTGTAGTTCAAGATAGTGATGTTGGCATCATGTGTAAAGAAAATGCAGCAATGTCAAAAGACCCCTGAACTGTTTAATTAAATTTATGTGACAACGTGAGAAGCAAGACTTATTGGTTGTAAGTTAGTGAAGCAATACAATATGTAATGCTTATAGCCATTTTTATGTTACATTAACTGCTTAACTGTTCATTTGGGGTTCACATTTGTTCATAGGTTTCCCAGTTTGTGGGGTTTTCTTTCTTTTTCTTTTAGCTTTATCGAAGTACCAGCTGTACTTCTTCCAGGCCTAGCTTGGTACTTGCTCTTCTGTGTACAACAATTTGTGAAACATTTGTTTTTCGTTTGTAATTAAATGCAATAAATGTATGGAAAGTGACAGATCTGGAGATAAAGTATAATGGTTTTTGTTTAGATATATACAGAACAGCAAAAAGTGCTCGCTGATAATTAAATGCAATAAATGTATGGAAAGTGACAGATCTGGAGATAAAGTTTAATGGTTTTTGTTTAGCTATATACAGAACAGCAAAAACTGCTCCCTGAAAAACTGAGGAACTATATGTGTAAAAGAACTTTGTTGCCCGCTTGCACTTAGTTCTAAATTTAGTGATACATTTCGCTAGCTCAATATTGTCCAGTCTTCCTGTCAGGACACCCTTGTTGTATTGCAATTTCAAAAGTCTCATTTATGTTGCTGTTCACAAGAAGTGAAGTAAAGCTGTGCTTAGTCCAGGGAACCTCCCCCATCAAATTGTAACAATCAGACCCTCCTTCACTCCACAAATTGTAAATGTCTTTGAAGCCTCAGCAGAACTAGGAAAGGGACAGAGCTTGTGCCTGGGGTGAGGGCTATTGGGGATGGAATGACAGCACTGAATAAACAATGATACTACTCATGGGTTTTTAACTCTTTATAACACTCAGAATTCAATCCCATTTGTGGTGATGTCCAGGGGCTTATAACAATTGACATGTTACAGGCGAGGGTCACATGAGTCGGGGGGGAGTTATCCTTCTGCTCAAAAAGATGAGGACACAGATGGTCAATCAGCCATGGGAAAAAGAATGCTGGGTGTTTTATTGCAGACTAAGCCAACAGACACCAGAGGACCCAGCCGACATCTTAGTTTGGGGAAGAGAAATGTGCTGTTTTATTGAACTAATAATATGCATATAATTAAAGGGTCTCATATGATTGTGTGGGAAATCATATTTCGTCCATAAACTTGGGAACTGTGACACCTACAGAGATGGTACAGACATCCCCTAAAAACTCATGAAGAGCCGTATCTCTTGGTAGAAACCCTAAAAGATTTGACTATGGGCGTTATATACTAAAATGTGATTACAGCTTCCCAGGATAAAATATTTGGGGAAAATGGTAGCTTATTTAGTTGGATACCTGTCTACAAAATCTCATGATGCAAATTTCTATTCTTTTTGAAGAAATCACAAAAAATAATTTGCACCTGCAACCACATGCCGACGCCAGACACCGCACATTTCCACTGGCATGATCAGACCATTTCAGAAATATACAGATTTCAATTGAATCTAATCAGAACAAAAGTGATTATTGCAAAGTATGATAAATTACCCATTTAGATCAGGATTGTAAATTCTGTAAAAACGAGGCTTCTAAGGAGACAATTGAACATTTGATCATTGAATGTCCAATGACTGCGGAAGTGCGAAAGCGATACCTCCAGAAACATTTTACAAATAGAATCTTACGGACAAAAGAACAATTATGGGAAGAGGTATTCAATGCTACTAAAACAGCGCTAATTATAGACATGGTTCAATTAATTCAAGCACTAAATCTTGACCCTATGAATAATGTGAATTAACCAGGTTGTTGCATTTAATGCTAATTTTATCTACGTTTTATGTAAGTTGTATGTCCATGTAGTGCAAAAGTAAATTTGCTCAAATGACTGCTGATAACCTTGAATTGTAATTGTAAATTGAGTTTTATGACAATTTTAGCTTTCGGAAATCATTTTTATGTGCGGTCTTAATTGATTTTATTGACCTATTTCTATGTATTGCTAAACTAAATCTGCTCAAATGATTGTTGATAACCTTGAATTTTAACTGTAATCTTTGCAAATACTATTTCTTTCATGCACTGTGCACTTTATTAACTCCAGTATTCTGTCAGAATGGATGTTCTAGATGTAAAAAAGTGTTATTCATTTCATGCTGTAATGTTGTGTTAATGTAAATCACTGTATTTAAAAAGTTGATTTATCAACTAAAACACTATTCTAAATAATAAAAAAGGGCTATGCCTTGTGTAGGAGGAAAAACAATAGATTGATAAACAGGATAATCAACCAATGAGCCAGTACATTTAATTTTAGACAATGTTGGGGTCTGGTTAGGAGATTTTAAAAGTAGACGCACAATGGAAAAAGGAGAACCAAAATTGCAAGGGAGACAGAAGGAGGTGGATGACAGAAGGACAAAGGTGGGCTAAAATCTGGAGGGAACCAGAGAGAGGCAGAGGCTTGGCCATCTATAACCAGAGATGAGACCAGGAGAGGCAAACAGAGAAATGTATGCTAGGGCATCCATAACTGAGTCTGGAGAGGCAGTTTAACCAAGTCCCTGTGCTTCCCATTGCTTGACCAAGGAGGCCTGATGACTTTTCCTAAGCATAATCCTAGATTAATTTAAAATAAATACATAATACATACCATTGGCGGGGATCTGTTTGGATTATTACCTTCCCTTTATTGATGGGGTGGGCATACAGGAGTATATCCCTTGCATTTTCTTACTAATTCATAATTTAATTAATTCCCACATAGACAACAAGCACTGCAGTGATTTTGGGGTGCGGGGTATTCAAAATCTCCAATATCTATCCAAGTGATGATAAAGATATAGGGGTTCATTACGAGTTTACAAGTTTGCGAGTATATGATAAAAGGGCTTCATCATCTGTTGAAAAGAGTCTGTTAATTAATGTTGTTCTGCTAGGATCTTGCTGAAATGGAAAATCGCGTAGGGAGTTTAGAACATAAGAGCGCTGCACATGTCAATTTATTTTGCTCAATAGAAGAGTGCTAGATTTTTTTTAGATTAGACCCCATACAAAGTTTATTGTAAAGCACCATGGTAGGGTCAGGTTCTAGGTTCCTGCATTAACAATCCTTATATGAAAGGATCCTCATGAGTGACCCAAGTCTCTGAAGTATTCTCTAGAACTGTGTTTTATTTTACATGTTAACAGGGGGGAATAGAAAGTAAAATGAAAGCTGGGCATGTTGTTTTGGTGAATCTTTGATCTTTTCTTATCTTAAACGAACTGTGTTTTCAATTTATTTATTTATTGCGCTTTTGTAAGGTGCTTATAGGTCAAGTAAATTGTGTTTCAAAGCACTCCACAAGTAAATGTGTCTGTAAAGTGAAGTTTCTGTCAGGAAAGATTGGTTTTGTGTCACTGAGTAAGGTGAAGTGTATTTCGATTACTATAATGTGATTATGATGGTGTTTACTTATTAATACATCTATTTTCCTGGTGCACATTGGCCTTCACTTCTATACTGTGGAAGGGGATTAACGTTGGTATTATTTGAGTCAAAAGCAGAGTTGGTTAAGAATCCAAATATTCTAAATTGGTGTCTTCCTCTTGATTGGGGGGGGGGGGAAACAGATCCTAAGCATGACCACAGACAACACGTGAGAAGAGCTGCAAGGACAAATTCAAATCTGAGGAACCAATCCTATGCCCAGATTTGTTCCTTAAGTGGCTGAGTGCGATTCCGGTGAGGGGGGCCTGTGCGCAGGACTGTGCATGCTTGAGAGTCCAAGTGGCTTATACTAGTGTGGGTGAAGTCTGATGGAGGAAGGCGGTTGAGATTTGAAAGATCCAGGTCGTCATAGAACAGTGAAAACGGAAGGAGGGAGGCAATAGAAGGAGAACAAAGGAGAAAAGGAAAAGGAGAAGAAATATTTCATGTAGAGTGAAATATCTAGGAAGCTTATAACAGAACTGGAGGACAAATGTTAGAGAACAATTGAGGAGGGCAGAGTGGTGAAGGAGGATGTTGGAGGAATGGCAGTGAAAGAACAGAAGGAAGAAGAAGCGAAAAGAGTTACAGAATAGATGGAAGATGTTGAGAAAGAGCAGAGGGAGAAGGGGGAAGAGACAAGAGCACCAGTAACAGTGGAGAAAGGTGGGCAGAGTTTCCAGCACAGAGAAAGAAAAAGGGGGAGAGCTAAGAGAATAAAGCTTAATGACATCTTGAAGGATAATAAGGAGGAGGTTAGGCAAGAGGAAACAGAAAACACAGAAGAGAGGAAACATCTGGAGGGAAGGAAGGGGCTCAAGAGAGAGAGAGCAAATGAGGGAGGAAGAGTGAGAAGCAGCTGGAAGCCAAGAGTGTAGGTGACGAGGGCCCATTCATTGTACGGTATGGTAGTGGAAGAAGAAGAGGAAGAGACTCTGTAGGAGAGGGGCTGTGAGGTCAGTAGAAGAATGGAGTGCCAAAGCCAACAGGCACCCACTAGCTTTGGTACCTACAACCCCTGTGCTTATTGAGACTGGAATAGTCTTACTATACACTTCCCAAGAAGGGCCTGGCACAACTGTTTATAGGCTTTCAACCCTAGACTGCCAATCTGGGCCCATTGAGTCCCAACTGGTGGAACTGGCCACCAAAGAAAACAATGTCCTAATGGAAGCCACAAAGAAGACATCACTCAGCCAACACAAGAAAGGGCACTCAAATCTAAGGTACGTGAGTGACTTTTCTTTGAACACCAGATGGTGGAGCTAAAGGTAATGAATGTATGGACTGATGGACTATGGTTCTTAAGCAAGTTGTGCTCTATACTCGAGTCCTTGATTGGACAAAGGAATTCAACCCTTTAGCTGAAACACAATATGGTTTTAGAGAGGGGACAAGTGAACAATATCTGAATGTACTCTTATTAACTAGTGAGGTTTCTGAAGGGCAAGGATTGCCTACTTACCTGGCATTTATGAAGGCATCACCAGCATTCGACTGTGTGGACAGGACCCAATTATGGTCAGTGCTGATGAACAACAGGATCTCCACTACACTATTATACACTCTTACAAGCTTGTATTCGTACCTTACACATAAAGTAAGATGTGGGCAAATGGCGAGCTATCTGCACCTTCTCCCTCTGGGAGCGGAGTACAGTGGGTTGTGTGTTGGCCCCACTCCTCTTCAACCTATGCATCAACAATCTGCAAGCTGAACTCGCTGAGATCTGTAGTGATCCGAGGACAACGGGTCGCCCGTGCCCATTAATAGTTTCCGCGGGAGATGCACTCTTGCTAGCATGCACACTGAAGGCCCTCCAGACTCCTATCAATACATTCCCAGAATGTATGGCAGGAGAGGCCTATGAATAAACAGTTCAAAGTCCAAAGTGATGATGTTCGGGAAAAGGCATTCATTGACCCTGGGTATATGGTGTCAATATCAAAAGATGGAGTGGGTGCCCAAGTATGATTATTTGGGCATTATCTTCTCTGGATTTTTATCATGGACCAACCGTCCCGAAACAGGGCTAATCTGTATCAAGCAAGTGCATGCTTCTATTTTTCGCTTTGCAAAAACATCAGGCATTTTTCTATACCTCATATGGCCCAGATATATAGTACTAAAATGGTGGAAACCTTGGCACATGGTGCTGGCATCTGGGGCTACGCCACGGTTTCTCTGTTGAAACAATGCGAAAATGAGTTCCTTCAGAAACTATCAGGCGTCTCGCAAAGGGCCCCGCCTTTTTGATTCACCTGGAGGTGAGAGCCATGTCTTTAGTGGATAATCTGAGAGTGAAACCACTTTTGTTATGTGTCTCAATTTGTACAAACCCCGAAGCTGCTCTGTCTCTGAACATGTCGGATGCTTTACAGAAAAGTGAAGTAGCAAATCAAATCCAATGGCTTGATTATGTGAAGAAACAGCTAACACGCCTGGGGCTAGCCAAATGGTATGGAAGCCAACATTACATGAATACCAGCTCAAAACATGAACTCAGATGCCTCTGCTTCGAAAGCTGCTATGGACAGAGAGAGGTTTCTGAGCTGGCAAAGCCAAGGCTGGGAATCTATTCTTCTTTGAAGTTGGCCTGGGGCTGAGAGCCTTACCTGTTCTCGATCACCCAAAAGTATGCCCATCATTCACTGATAGCGAAACTCAGATTAAACTAGGAAATGGAACAAAGGGAAAGAGCAGAGTGGTAGACAGGGTTGGGCCCTTGTCGGTCCAGGCCCACACAAAATCTGTAAATGCCCACTCAGCAGCGCTGTGCTGCGCTGCCATCTACTGATGATGTTAAAGTTGCTCGGTGGGCCCAAATAGATTAGCACCACTTGTTAGACAATCCTGGCTATCTACAGGGACGTCATTTGAGGGTCGCCAAGGGTCACAACTGCGACCCTGAGGTCTCCCTTGCTACCCCTGTGGTGCCATTTTTTTTTTAAAAGTATTTTTATTTTACAAATGGAAGCTCCTTGGCTGTGGCCAGCGCCATGTGGCTCTTTGTTTCTGGAGTGGCTGGCTTTCTTGTTCCGGCCTCGTAAAAAAAAAAAAAAAGTGGGTTCCACAATTGTGACCCTTTCAGCAGTGACCCTAAATCAGAAAGAATAGGAATAACAAATAGCGTATCTTTCTGGCATTCTATACAGTAATTGCTCGACTCATTGAAGTTTATTTCAGGCACACTTGAGGGGGTGAATCACTCATTTAGTCTGTTCTAAAACACCTCAAATTCGCAATGCAGACAAAAACTTCCAAAAAGCATTTAGAGTACAATAAACATCCATTTTGGACTATGTATTTTGCTTGTCATAAGTTGCAGTTATAGCATGTTTTTTTCTGCCATTTTCACTGTTTTGATCATCACAAGACATTCCATCTCGATGTCATCGCTCACTTGACAAAATCCTTGGGCCTAAAAGCTTGTGCACAGTGTAGAAATGTTTGACCATAGAACATAAAGTGGCCCTGGATTTCATTGTGCTACAATTAATGCTTTGTTGTAATGTGTCTATCGTTCCTCTCTCCCTGGCATGCTGTTTAGGATGTTTGTTTGCATGTATGAGGTAACGAGTGCCCAGAGTATGGGATGCCATGTGCGTGCACTGCTTTCCCTGCGCTGCTCTAAATTCTTTAATACATAGTTATGAACCCTCTCAATGGTATGTCTTTTGCCAATCTCTGAAGCCTGGAAAGTAGATCCACAAAGGCTTGACATTTGGCCAATTTTGCAACAGACCTGCAGATTGTCTGGCCTGCTGCAAAATCTCAGTTAGTAGTTTAATGATATCCGCTACTTAGTGTAATTTGCTTTCAGACTTTGAGAACATTCAGACATGTAATTGCTCATTTTACTATAGCCGTTAAGATAGCTGTAGCCAGTAAGGTAACTCAGTAGGCTGAGCGCTCGCTGCTTGTATATGTGAGTGTGATCTGTAGGTTGCAGGTTTGAATCCCGGCAAGGCCAACTCAGCCTTTCATTTTTCTGAGGTCGATAAATGAGTACCAACACAGGTTGGGTGATATTTTATGTATATTTGTTCTATTTAAAGCACTTAAGCAGAGTCTATATAATAACACATCATTATCATTTGGTCTTGGGCGTTTGCTTGCGTTCACTGTAATTTGGTAATATGGGCCTATACACACTGATATTAATGATACATATAGTGATCCATTCTTGTATGAAATGTATATCACATTACAGCGATGTTGTAACCATATTTTTCGTAGTGTGCTCAGGAACAATGCTATGCGATGCCACTTCCTGTTTTGTGAAGGGTTGAAAGGGATGAAAGGGCGTGTTCCATCGCTTCCCGTGAGGCCACTTCGGGGTGTGGTCAAATGACATCACTTCCTGTGATGTCATCACATTTCAAGGGCCATGTCACTTCCGTTACCGCTGGCATTTTGGTGAAATGACGTCCCTGGCTATCTGGGTGCAAGTGTGATCCAAGGGTGACAGAACACGAGGTTCATTTTTATGTTTTTCGGCCCTCTGTACAAGGCTGTACGGCACAGAACCATACTCCTGATTTTAAGGGGATGGAAGCTTACAGACTATCGCCTGGCTCTTTAGTGTTTAATTATGTGTGAAGGTCAAGGTGTTTTCTGTGCACTTGCACTTTATTTATGCAATGCTGTGAAAATTAAGGGAGAGTTTTTATTGAGAATCTGGAATTTTAGCATTTCGTTTTATGACGGTATCAGATGCTGTATGCAGTTAATGGTTGAACTTTTATGGGGTGCTTTGCACTCTGAAATAAAGGAAATAAGGAAACAAATTGTGTTTGACCCTTTTTGGTTTCTTTGAATATGCTAGATTCTTAGTTTCCGTCTACCCTAAACATATGCACATTTATTGGTTGACGAGTCATCTCTTCGTCACGGCAATCCATTTAACCTTCGCCTTCCCTCCCCCCATTCTGCATAAGGCAGGTTGATATCTTCATTACATAATAATAATAATAATACATCTTTATTGTGATTAGTTCAATTAAGAACTTTACACAAACACACACAAACATTCATTTATATACTCAAGCAATTCTTACATCATATTCAATGCACAGTCATACAAAAATTATACAAAAATATCCTAAAATCATAATAACACGGACCTCATTAAATAATCATTTTAAAACACCTAGTACTCCCAAAAACCAAAGCATAGAACACATGTTAATACATCTCTAACTTCCTACTTTATACCCTTATCTATATGTCAACCGCCTGTGTGATTACTTTCAGCTTTGGTGGTTATGCTGATGGCTGTAGATGTATTTGTCTATTTTATTTGTGATAGTCTCAGGGAAACCTTCCCAGAGGTTTCTCACCACAGACCTTCATGCTCACTGAATATCCTTGTGCCCATCAAGGGATACGTGAGATGCAGCCGAGGCACATACACAACAATCATCATCATTCAAGAGGAAGTGCACATTAGAGTGTTGCAATGACAGCTGTGGCCAACCTACATACATTCATTCACTCACCATAAAGCAATAAAATGATATGTATGAACCTCCAAATTCAATCGTACTCTATAAGTACTCTTGTACTTATAATGAGGCAAATGACACACAAGCCGAAGCCTTACAACGTCCATATTTATTTATTTCCATCACATATACTTTCAAGTCCCATTATTGAACTCGACTTGAATCGCATCCACACCAGATATCGCCTAATGTGAATTTACTGAATGCACACCAGTTGATTATCACGTAGCCTAGTACAATCGAGATGCTCCCTTTTAGATCAAATAAGTTTGGGCACGTCTCTTATGGTTACTGAAGCCTGCATATATTCACCATAGCATGTCCACAAATCCCTTGCCCCTTGTGCCAAAATGAAAATTGATCAGTGCCCAAAAAATATAGAAATGCAAACATAGAAAGGATCTACGTGTGTCAGGCAGAGAACCCAACCCGAGGATCACAAATCCGTCATGTCAATTTCATGGTGCAACATTTACAGGGCATCTTGCAAAAAGAAGCAGAGACTGAGATTTATGGGTTTAATGAGTGAAGAGATACTTTGCAAAATGCAGGCCCTCTGCATAGTTCTACTGCCAGTTCAATCTTATAGATGCCCTCCCAAGAGTGGGCACATGGCTATCACACACCTGCCACCTTGTAGAATAACTGGGCCAGCTAATTTAAAATCGGCTCTTCCATGAATAAAGCAACCACTGTATTTAATCCCTAAGGAGTATGATTTGCTTTGACTCCACCTGGCTCTGGCACCTTTGCTTACACATTAATTATTCAGATCTGACATTGCCAGTCATGATAAAAAAAATGGCATAAATAAAATAAGTACATGATGCCAATTAGCTGCAAATTATCATCAGCGGATGATCCGAAGTGAACGGGAATACAAATGCAATTATATTTGGATAAAGAGACTCGGAGGGTTGTTCTGACACTGCAGTCAGGAGCTTGTCGGATGATTAAATTAGCACGGCGTTTCAAAGACAGCGGCTTAATGAGGCTCGGCACACATTGAGGACTCAGGCACCAGACTCATTTTCTACCTCAAGAGAATATTTCCCCCCGAATCTGTTTTGTAAAGAAGCAAGGCTGACATCTGACATGCGCAATAGAAAAAAGGTTCATTTTCACCAACCACAATTGCGTGCAGCATCAGAGACACGCGCCATACTGTCGCGGCCCAGCCCCCGAGAACTCCCACAGCATTCCTTTCCACGCCCCTATACATTCCTCCACCAGCACACCTGCCCACATAATGCACTACAGAAGCAATAACCCCTATGGAGGGGTGGGTGTGGGGGGGTGAGGGCATTACCAGCAAGTAATAACCTGCAGCCCAACTTACAGGCCCGGGGCAATTACCTGCTAGTAATTCCTCCCACCACGTGGCTATAGCTATTAGCACCAGGATGATTTATGTGGGGCTAAAAGCTTTCTTTTTCAACTTTAGAAATGGTGCAGTGGACGTTTCTGAGCTTAACAAAAAACGTGCAAGGCCAAATGGCCACCATGGAAGATGGGAACTACTCCTAGTCCCTTCTCCAGTTCCACTGTGGCCATTAAAGCAGCACTGGGATTGGGGAGGTGAGTTCTCCAGCGATATGTAGGGACTGGGGAGAGGTAGATGAATTCTGGTGTGGAGGTGACAAAGGGCAGGAGTGGGAGGCTGGAGGCGACAATGGTTACCACGCCCCAGGAGGAAAATGGTGGAGAATTTGACCTTTTTTGTTTTTGTTTGGGGGATGGCCCCCATATTCCCCTTATCCCTGCTCCCTCACTGCCTACTCTCTTACCCCCACACATAGACATATTTACAACAAGGCGGACTAAGTCCAGGCCAAGGAGGAGTGGCATTTCATTGTAGTTTATTTTCAATTTACTGGTTGTCATTTTTGTTGCTATGAGTCTGGCTAATCCACAATTCTATGAGTAATTTGGAGCAGTTGGCCGTCATTCCACTATGACATATAAAGTCTTTGATGGGCAAACTTGTATATATGCTTGATATTTTCAAAATCTTTATTGTTAGGGTTAATTTTGTCTATTTAAAAAATGTTTTAAAAAGGCAATGGGTAGTCTCGATCAAGTCTCAATTTCTGGCCGCCACCCCAAAGCTGGAAGCTCTGCAGCAACAAATTACAGCGGAGGAAGTAATCGACACGATCCGCTCCTTGAAAAACATGACAAGATGGGTTCTCAAAGAAATTTTATAAGAAGTTTGCTCAAATCCTGGTGCCACAATTGGCTAATTTGTTCAATTGATTCTTGGCAAAGGGTTCTACTACGGCATCCATAGAGGAGTCTACTATAGTCCTTATCCTGAAGCCAGGCAAGGACTGTGCAAAATGCTCATTGTATAGACCCATCACGTTGTTGAACAACAACTCCAAGTTATTTGCAAAAATCGTGGCTAACAGACTGGCCCCTATCCTTCCAGATATCATTCATACGAATCAGACGAGGTTCATCTCGGGCCAAAACACCCAGGACAACATCTGAAGAACCATCAACATCATTGAGTCCGCAAACAGGATGGGCTCTGCTCTGGTCGTCCTCTCTTTGGTTGGTAACAAAGGGTTTGACATGCTGGACTGGGACTACATAAGAGAAATACTTCTTCACCATGAATTCTGTCCGAACTTTGTAAAATGGGCACCAGCTAATTACCAGCACCCATCCACCCACCTGAGACTGAATGGGCCTAGATCAAAGAAAATCAACATCACCAGAGGCACCAGACAAGGATGCCCTTTCTCTCCGCTCATATTTGCACTCTCCATGAAGTCTTGCGCCAGCAGAATCCGTTGTAATCCAATGATCCAGGGTCTGGAGTTCAAGGGAGAATCCTATAAGGTGGCCCTATACATGGACGATATATTGCTCACACTCACCCAAACAGAGGGATCCATGCAGGCTTTGTGACAAGAGATGGAGGAGTTCAGAGATGCCTCTGCGTTCACGATAAACATCGCAAAGTCCACAGCTATGGGCATCAATGTGCAGAGGAGACTCAAGGAGCGTCTGCAAGCCGCATTCCTGATTCTATGGGTTAAATCACAGATAGGCTAGCTGGGGGTTGAGATCACAAGCAAGTCTGAAAAAATCTATAAAGCAAACTTCCCCCAGCTGACCAAAGAACTTAGAGATGAATTGGGATGATGGCGAAAGCAGGAAATATCCTGGTTCGGCCGCATCACAGCGCTGAAGATGAACATTCTCCTGAGGCTGCTACATCTCTGCCTGGCTCTTCCAATAACCTTTTGAAAGAAAGCTCTCCAACAACTGCAGAGAGACATCCTGAATTATGTCTGGGAAGGAAAGAAACAGTGAATCCTGAGACATATCATGCTCTGAGGACCCGCACTGGGTGGCCTAGGTGTCCCAGATGTGTCCCAGCCCATCTCTCGCATGCCTGGAAGATGACTACCAACCGGGCCAGGTGGTTGAAACTGGAAGAAGACTGGAGCACCACCTCGATCGATGTGTTACCCCATATGAAAGATCTCAGCAATATCCAGAGCTCAGACCCACTCACGGCGACCTGGAACACAGTGAAAAGTTGGAAAAGGTGGGCCCACCTCTGGAAATGCAGGAGCCCGACAGGTCCACTCACTCTTACCTGGGATAACCCGTACTCTCCCCTGGGATTGCTCGGAATAACTTCACCAGGTGGCTGGAGGGTGGACTGAGGACCATGACAGACTTTTTGAGAAATGGGAACCCGCTGAACTTCGAGGCCTGCAAAGCCAAATTCCAGATTCCCGAGATGGAGAGATTCCGATATACTCCAATATACTCAGCTCAGGAACTGGCTATCCAGTGTAAATGCCAAGAAGCTCGGCAGTAGAGCGAACACTCATGGTGAGCCCCCCTAGAGGGAAAGTATCAATGCTATACAAATTATTGGACAGAACGGACCCGACCAAAAAATACCCCTACATGCTCAAATGGGAAAAAGACATTCGCAGACCCATTGAGCCCGAGGAATGGAACCAGATCTGGTCCCGAGCCCACATGAGTTCAAAATGTACAATGAACAGAGAAGGTGCTTACAAAGTGTGCTACAGATGGTACAGCACCCCAGAGGTCATGAGCAAATTCAACCTGGCCATAATCCCGCAGTGCTGGAGAGGTTGCGCCGCCCCGGGCTCATTGTTTCATATACTCTGGTCCTGCCCGAAATCCACTCAATTCTGGAGATCGGTCCTAGAGCAAATCAAAGGGATAACAGACCTCACAATCCTAGGAGTCACTGGTGAGGGTCAATTACCACTAACTGGCCACATGGCAGATGTATGCACACAACTTCTAACGGCCACGAAGATCTCCCTCGCCAGACCCTGGAAAAATCCTGAATGTCCACCCATACAAATGTGGTGGCCCAAGTGCTGGGATACGGTGGCGGCTGAAAAAATCAAAGCCATTAGATTTGGCAACACATCAAAGTTTGACCAAACTTGGGCCCCCTTCTTGGACTACACCCGGCAATACCCGGGGATGGCGACACAACCTCCCAGCCTACGTTGGATGGGGAACCAGGACTGAAAAAGCACAAGCCGAGGCATGTGAAACACACTGGACTTGTGCAACCAGCGCAGAGCCCCAGGCTAAAGCAGGTCCTCCTCCCCTGACTCCGAAGTCTGGAAGGGCTCTGCCTTTGACAAAGCCTGCACGAGGTTGCAGCTATGGCCCGCCCCTTGGACTATCCTAGCACAGAAAGCTTTGGTTTCCCTGCTCTCCCCCTTGCCTTGGACCCCCCACCCCCAAAGACACACCTTGTTTTTGAGTTATTCTGTTTTTCTCCATTTCTTGTTCTCTCTCCTTCCTTTTGTCTACTCTTTGATTGCACGCTTGCTCCGAGCAATGCCATACCGCTGCTGTACTCTTAAGCTTGCATGTACAAATACCAATAAAAAGATATTTGAAAATAAAAAGGCAATGCCTACCAAACCCCGCGTGCTTTATGGTAGTCCCTATGCTGGCTTGCTAACATTAATTCAGATTGACTCTAGTTGGTCGGTGGCAGAAGTCAAATGCCCTAATCCATATATCCAGATTATTCTTCTGAAACAAAAGGATGATACCCCTGACTCATCGCTGATCTTAATGAACATCTATTGGCGAGTAAACATGGGGAAAGAGATGAAATTCCTGGATTCTAGAACAAGCTATATTGATGAAGCAATGGGCGAAGGAGATGTGGTGAAGATTGTGATGTGTGGAGATCTAAATATTAGGCTACGAGACAAAATGGGTCAGGTGCTAAATAAGAAAAAAATTGAAAGAAAGAGAGAGGGAGTGGATGTATAGTATGGAGATGAGAGAAATTCACATTCCAAATGTCCAAATGGAGGGGGACATTCCAGGTCATCCGACGGTGTGCAGTCATAATGTCGACATCAATAATGTCGACAGTCAAAATGTCGACAAATTAATGTCGAAAATCAATAATGTCGACATACAAAAATGTCGACATTTTACATTAATGTCGACATTTTTTCGAAATGTTGTATAAATAAATAAATATATATTTATTGTTGTGTTGTATGTGTTGAGTATGAGGGGTGGGGGGTGGCAGGGGGTATTGGGTGAGAGGGGTTGGGGGGGACATCCCCATAGTAAATGATATTCTTTTTATTTATTTGTTTATTTATTTATTGAATAATAAATAAATAAATAAATATATAATTACTATGTGTTGGGAATGAGGGTGAGAGGGTGGTTGGGGGGGGTGTGGGGGGGTGTCAGGGGGGTGTTGGGTGAGGGGGGGTTGGGGGGGGACCCCCCCATAGTAAATTAGACTCTTTTTGGTTATTTATTTATTGAAAAAATAAATAAATAAATAAATAAATAATTAGATTGTGTTGAGTATGAGGGGTGAGAGGGTGGTTAGGGGGTGTGGTGGGGTGGCAGGGGGGTGTTGGGTGAGGGGGGGTTGGGGGGGACCCCCCCATAGTAAATGATACTTTTTGTTGGTTATTTATTTATTGAAAAAATAAATAAATAAATATATAAATAATTAGAATGTGTTGCATATGAGGGGTGGGAGGGTGGTGGTGTGGGGTGTGGGGGGGTTGCAGGAGGGTGTTGGGTGAGGTGTTGATAGTGTTAAGGGTTTATAGTCATATTGTCGAAAAAAAAATGTCGACATTTTTTTTCGACATTATGACTTTTTACATTAAAAGTATAGAATGTCGACATTATTATTTTCGACATTATTTTTTCGACATTTTTGTCTGTCGACATTTTTTTGTCGACATTATGACTATAAACCTCATCCGACATGGCAGTGTGGGGTGCTGGAGTCTTGTACAGACTACTGCTTTGTTTCAGAGACCCTCAGCGAGAAGGTTGAGAGATTTGTAATTATGCCACAGGAATCTAGTGATCATGATTTGTTGGGTATATACATCTCGGGGTGGAATGTGGGTGAAACCATGAAAAAGATGGAAGAGGATGAGTTAAGCTGGGGTGGAAATCACTTAAGACTGAAACCGCAGGAGGTTATCAAAGTGAGTGGTCGCTACCTAGCTCAGCTTCGAGATGATCCCTCAGACATAGACTATCTTGGACTCCTAAGGGAGGTTCGTCGGAAAGGGGAACCTAGTATTAAAACCAAACTGTGTTTGCACAGGGTGCAGAAACATGTGTATAACCCTGAGATTGTGAGAAGGAGAAGATTGATGAGAAAGGAGATAAAGGAGATTGGGAGGGATGAGATGGGAAAAAAACTGAAAGGATAAGGAAAGTCTGACAGACTTACAGAAATTGGTCCCTAGACAATCTGGATTTTTAAAGGGGGTGGGTACAGCCCTCAATAATTTTATTATAAATCTCTTAAAAGAAAGGGCATTTGAGGAGGAAAACCCCTCTTTTTAACGCTCATGAACCTCCAACAAGCCTTTGATAGTGTTATTCGGAAGAAACTTTGGGCTAAACTGTGGGCCTGGGGATGTCCATGGGATTTGGCTGAAGCAATCGAAGCTCTATATACAGACACTTTGTTTAGAATGCGACTGTCGGCGATGGGGGTGCTCTTTCAAAAGATCTATACCTTCCGTAGGTTCAAACAGGGCTGTGCTTTGGCGCCCCTGTTATTTTACCTTCACGTAGAAGATTTGGCAGATTCACAAAGAGCAATAAGAGCTTTGCCCCTAAAATGAATAGCGAGGAGGTGCCGTGGATTCTTTTTGCAGATGATCTGGTCTTTTTAGAACAGACTCTGATAGGGTTGCAAAGGAGATTGGGGGCCTTTGATCTCTAGCTATCTAATAGAGAAGATCAATACTGCCAAATCAAAAGTTCTGACTATGAAATGGGCTGGCAAAAAGAAGAAGGAAGAATTTAAGTGGAGGATTGAGGGTATCCCTTTGGAAACAGTGGAATCTCTGGTATATCTAGTAGTGATGATAAATAGGAGCAGGAATGAGGCGGATCATCATCAATATTTGTTATCCAGATTGACAACATTAATTAATCAGGGAAGAGTTTTCCAGTGTAAATTTATGAAATTTACACTGACCCCAATAATTTCTCTCTACAAGCCAACGGTGTCTCAAATCTTAACATATGGATCTGAAGCCACTCTCCACTTGTCTTGCTTGGTGTGGGAGAAGCTAGACGCCCAGTTCTGGAGGATGATGTTGAGACTCCCTAGTTGTCTACCATTTTGTTTGATTAGGTTTGAGCTTAGATTACAATCATTAGAATCTATGGCATTATGGAAGACTGTGGCACTTTACAGGAAATGCTTCGTGGACTCTCTGATAGTACCTTTTGCAATTTTGGATTTAGGGAAAAGATCTCTGGATAAACACCTGGATCATTGGAGATTAAACGTTGAAAACATCTTGGAGAGGATGGACATAGAGGTAGAAGTGCTGATGCAGAATCTGTTAAAAGTAAAAGGAAAGTTGATGTCAGGGGATTGGATTACTACTTTAGAGCAATGTGAGAAAATCAAATCAAGAAGACCCCAAATTTTAGAGGGAAAATGTTTGAATGCCCTTCCTAGTTATCTGCAAAATGTTCCGTCCCCTAGACATAGAGACGTCCTTCTTAGATGTCGTTTGAACATTTTAGACACAAAGGAGGTGCAGTGGTTAACGAAAACTCCGACAGTGGAAAATGCTCAGTGCCGATATTGCAAGAAAAGTGATACGGTTGAAACTCCTATGCATTTGATAACTGCTTGTGAAACTCTAAAGCAAACCATAATTGTCTTTTTAGATGGATTTAAATTAACGGGGGAAACCCTTAGCCCATCTGAATTGTGGAAATGGGTGCTAATTGGGAAACAGACTAGATTGGTAATTGCAGTAATGCGAATATTGGAATTTGTAATATATGTAGACTCTAAATAGGTGAATGGCTGCAATTGATTGGGGGTGATTAATGGGAAAAAATGGGAATCTAGGAATATGTGATTGAAATCTTATTTGAGACAAACAAATGCACTGAAGATAATAAGAATTATGAAGTTGTTAGCTCTTGAGTTATAGATTGAGGCCGGGACTTGAGTGTGAAATGAAGAAATGACTATTTATGTTCCCATTGCCACTGCCTTGGATCCCTTCCCCTTTTCTTTTTTCCCTTTTTTGTTTTCCCTCTTCTTTTTAACTTGGTTGTTTACATTTTTTGCTGGACATGAGAGATTGTGGGAGGATTTTTGTAGTGTTGTAATGTTAAAGGTTTCTTTTTTTGTCAGTAATTAACAATTTTTTGTTTGTTTCACTATGAAAGCATTAAAGCATTAAAGACATTTTAATTAAAAAAATAAAAAAATGTAGTGATTCAATCATACAACTCTCACAGACATATATGGCAGATATAAAGCTCTTTGTCAATCGTTTCTTCCCAAAATGCTCTTCACTATGCAAAACAACCAAAACCTCATTGCTTTTATTGGTGCCATTTCACATTATCTTTGTAGTTGTTTCTAATCAATACACATATTCACATACACCGTGTTAAACAATCACTTTTATATTCAAATACATGACGTGCATTTCTTAAACAGTTGCATAAATTAGGGTTTTCCTTTCAGAAAAGGTTAAAAACGATGCATCATTTCACAATATTAAACGCATGCCTATGCTTAAACCAAGGACAGAATTCCGACGGGTGGCACTAAAATGATGTTCAGAAGCAAGCACTAATTTCCCTCCCTGGCCCCAGATTTCAGAGGTCTTTGGCCACCCAAAAGGTGCAAGAAGAGTAAATATGAAGGCACAAGTGCACCAAGAAACCTGTGAAAGGATACCTAAAGCCAAAGAAGGGTGAGAACAAAAACAACTGTAAAGGTGTCCCTTAAAGATATCTATTCAGCCATCTTTGCAGAAGCGGCTTAGTGTTAAGCAGGCAAATGGCATCCCTGCTGGGTTTATCATGTGTCTTTGATAACATTCTACTGCACAGTCAGTACTACCAGGAGAACCAACCGAAAAGTATGTCACACAATGCAAAACTGTGATGCTTGTAAGTAATCTTGACATTAAATATATTTTAAATACAAGGCAGGACCTTGACTGGTAAACATTACTTCAAATGACAGCAGACATCTATAGCTATACCCACACATCTAAAAATGTTCCCATTGATTGAACAGTCCAACCAACTCTACCGAGTAAACAAACATTTTAAATTACTTTAAAGGCAAGTTGGCAAGATCCATAGTCGAAATGACACCAGCAAAGGTAATATTGTGCTAGAACGCCCATTTTACTCTTGGAGTGTTGAGTATTTTGAACAATTGCACAAACAGCAATGATGTAAACAGTATGTACCACTTCATTTGTTATAAAAGGTCCCTGCATTGTGCAGCTTTGAGGAATGCTGTTTCTTCCCACACATGAATGTTCAGGGTCGCCCTTGTCTATTACTCCACCGTGAGAATGCACAGCCAAAGATTCCAAGAACCTTCTCCAACTGTCTTTACTCTACTGAGGTGTTTATTCCCAAGCAGAGTTTACAAATTTCACTTGTGATGTTGCCATATTTTAATGGTGTTCCAGCCCAAGCGATTGAAGGACCATCAGCTGCAGCAGGTAACTTGCCGTATTTCCATTTTGCCCCCCGCTAACACCAGAGCGAGTGGTAACCATGAGAAGGGGGTTGAGTTCTATTTATTCAACATTTTTATAAGATGTGCCTGTACCAATTGCATATATTTCCTATGTAAAGTGTGCCATTTGACAAGACCGGATGACGAAATGTAGTTATGTTGTATTAATACTACTGACCAGTATAGGTGCTTTTCATTGTGACAGTCGGCAATTTGTGAGAGAAACCAGATATTATCATTGAAACCAAAATTCCTCATTCCAACATTCTCTCACTTGCGTCCAGTGGCAGACACCTTGTGTTCTTATTACTTCCTCTAAAAATTGTTTTCGGACATAATCGAATGTAGACAATTAGCCATAACAATTACCTCTAGTGCACGCAACTTTAGAACACACTGCCTTCTCCAAATCTAACATAACATAGAAGATGACAAGCTTGAATTAATAGAGAGGAAGCAATAACTTTCTAATCCCTGCAACCTTACAAACATCCTTATAATGTTATGAAGCCAAAATGGGGGACAAAATTTGGATGAAGGGGCGTAGCTTGGACATTGCAGACAGTTTGTTCAAGGGATGAAATCTGGTGACGCTGTAGAGTCTAGCAGAGTTGGAGTAAAGTTGGGGGGCGCATGAATTTATTCGGGACTAGGACAGCAGAAAGCCTAAATACACCACTGCCCCCACATACACATTTACATGTGCAGACTTTTGAAAGGATGTCTATGAAAATACATGTTAGCAATGTTGAATTCAACAACCAATCACAGCAATTTTGAACTCAATGCATCTTGATTGATACATTGTACAGTTGATGGTCTTTCGGAACCACTCCCTCCTTTCAAATAAAACAGTGGCAGTTCCCCTACAGTTTTCCCAGTACATCTGAACATGTCCTTAATAGTATCAGTATTAAAAAGGTGCAAAACCTGCACTTAAACACTTACATCTCCTTATCTTTGTATCATTCAGTTCTCAATTTGCCTTTGGTACCGATTCATGAAAATGTGCTCAGAAATCCTGCAAGGTCAGTGCACAGAGAACACTGCCATGGTGTGCACGCAGAATAAAACATGCGTGCCCTGTGTATTCATGGAATTCACTGCGCAAATTAACCGTATACGCAAGTCGCACTCAGATCACTCCTACACGCAAAGCATAAACAGCAATAACAGCTACCTTTGGGGGCTGCCCTGGGTGCGAATACACGCACCCTTCATACAGTGCATGTCTATCCGCAAGCAGGCCTGCATCGAGGGCACCCTTCGCAGAGTTCCCGTAACTGTTGCCAGCACCCCAACAACAAGTGTATGAAAAATCGTAACTCGGTCTAAACTCGGAAAATCTGCATGCGATTCGCCGGAAACCATTCCTGCACCCCTCAACACTGTTTACTACACCTATGCAGTAGTGTCCTTACACCTGCCTTTGGGTGGCATAGTGATTGAGTGATTTGAGTGGCAATTTCTATGCCGCAAAGCTGCGCAGGTGTTTCCATGAATACGTGTCGCTTGATGCAAATGTGGGCTTGCAAGGGACTGCCTGCGGGCTGTCCCTCGAAATCCCCACTTTTTTGCATGTTTTTCCCCATTTTCTGTTTTCCGCCCCCTTGCCAGCCCTCTGTGCAAGACACACCCATGCTCTGTGCCTGCTAGTGTGAGGCTAGCAGCAACATTTGCACAATCAGCCTCCCCCATGCCTTGCCCCTGACCGAGACCCTTCACGCCCGGGTCTCCTCTGACATTGGAACTTGCAGAGCATGCATGAAGAACATCGGCCCTGGGTCTATGCTGCAGGACATGGGGGGTACTGCTGGTTGTGATGGTAGACAAATGAGCTTTGGTCTCCTCTGACCCACAGCAAAAGAGTAGGGGACATCAGTGAGACAGAGAACTCCCTCCTGCCAACCACACAGAGCACAAGGTGCAACTGCGGGGATGCCACTGCACAAGGGGGAGCAGTGCCCTCACGAATTGGAGATCCTCTCTCTTGGGTGTGTGCAGCACCACTTGCACCAAACCTAGAATAAGGGTGGAGCAAGATTTAATGGACAAATGGGGGGAGTCCCCTCTTCCTTTTAATGCCTTTATCGTGTGCACAGTCAGGACAATTCCCCTACCCCTTCCCGCCCTCCTTAATGACAAATCAAAGGGTGCTTTCGTGCTTGGAGAGGGACACAGGTGGGATGTTCCCACCCATTATCCAGCAATCAGCCACCCAGCAACCAAACATGCCTCCTTTCCCCAGAGTAGAAACCCTGCGGTATTGGCTTTTGAGTCCTGGTGTCAGCTCTTTGCTTGGGAGAGCATCTCAGCACCAGAAGTGATATTCTGAGTTACTCTGCAGAGTCTCTGCCCTCTAATTAAACATAATGTGGCCCTGTGTCTGCAGGTGTTCATTTTGTCATTTATCATTTTGAACATAGCACATTTTTGGTTAAGTAGTGGGACATTTGGCTTTATGACTTTTCTGCTAGTTAATGGCCCACAAGGAAACAGGAATACAGCCCTAATGAACTGCTACTATCAAGGACTGTCATGGGGGATGTTATCTGGGCTTCAGGTATTTGCTCAGTATAATCCCCACAACCAAACTATCGCCATAGAGCTCATGTTTAGACGATTCCATATGGACATCCATTTGTGAGATCTCCTTTAATGCAACTTCAAAAAGACGAATTTCCCAAGTCCAACTTTCTATTCTTAGTGTTGGCTATTAGATGGCGCTGAATGGGCTGCCTATTTGCCAAAACGATTGCCATAGGATGTGAAGATAGCAGAGTCTCGAGCTATAAGGATGGTCCTACTGCCTGTGGGTGTTATTTGGTTGTGTACCCACCCATGGACTGCCAAAACAATGCTAATTCCTATGAGTCCCATCCACTAACTGGCACTCCCCACCCAAAAACACATCCTTCTGGGCTCCCTCGGTCTTCTGAGAGTCAATGGCTTAATTGCAGCTGTAAATATGTTACTATTGTAATAAAAATGCCTTAACCAAGTGGAACCTCAGCACTTTTTTATAAACAGTATGAGTGTCCTCTCATTTGATGTCCTGTTATAAATAAACATTGGAAAAGCCAACAGTTTTGGCTTGGGCATAGGTATGTGGCAAGCACTGCTATCATGTGTTCAGGCAGAGGTGTTACGGGTTGGGGGACGTGCTGAGGGGGCTATAGACACAGGTCTTTTGGTTTTAGCCCTAGATGGAAACTCAGGGGCTACAACCAAGAAGCCAGCTACACCGAGTCCAGACAGTCGTGACATTAGCGTAACACCGCATCTTTTCCAGACCTAGCAACACCCCTGTGTCCAGGTACTTACATTATTTTCCAGTTGTTGACAGCTTATGAGTAAGTAGCACCATTATGACAGTGCCTGGAAAATGCCTATCCTGTGCCTAGACAAAAGCCAAAAGTGTTGGTTTTGCCAATGCTTATTGCTACTGGATTACTCTAACAGTCGATTTGCGGCAGTTTCTTACCACCGCACCACACCTTTTCCCTACTTCCCTTTGATCCTAAACATGTTTTAGTTTACGTGTTGTAGAGGAGCAGCCAACCACCCCTGCAGGAAGTCCCACCCCCCCACAACCTGTATGCTGGCAGCCTGAAATTGTGCCATGCTTGGCACCAGCAGCTGTGACTATTATGCGTCGATTCTTAGAGAAAAGGCATCCACTAAGAAAGCCCTATCAGTTGTATTCCCAAAGAGATGACAATCTCTTGGAGGAGATCCCCAAAGGAATATGAAAAAGAGAGAAAGAGAAGTTGGTGACATCACAAGGAACAAGTGTGACACACTGAGAAGACTGGCTGAAGAAGAGAATGTATGGACCTTATAGAAACTGATGACGAAGTAAAGAATCAAGTAAACTTTCATGTGCAAAACGAAGATTGCACATATGAAGAGCACTGTAGAAAATACAAATCGTTCAATAACTGTACAGATGCAGCAATGCAAGTAGATCAAGTAATCTTTGAAGCTGGCTATACCTAGTGAATAGACTGCAGGTGGAGCCGCCATTATATAGAAGCTGGGCATCAGCGTCACAATTTTAGTAAGCTTAAACCATGAAGAGAAGGGAGAGAAGGCTGAAAGCTATTTGGCAGCAGAGAATTAGCTGGTAGCATGGAAGAATTGAGAAGGGCTGTATGGCCTGTTGTCAAGACTGAAGGCAGCCAAGAACTGGTTATCTGTTCTTGAAGGCAGAGAAAGTGAGAACCTGAATCATTCCTTGTTAAGGTGCAAACAAAGAACACAATGAGTGTCAAGTTTTATTAATTCAACACAAATAAATGCTGCAAAATGAGCCGCATTTCGGTCTCCTGTCACGTGAGCCCAGGATGAAAACAGAGTTGGGCACACAGTTCCAGAACTATGATAAGCATGTGCCCACCTTCCCTTATATTGCCAGAGAAGAGAAAATATGGCAAGACGAAGTTCAAAGACAATCTTCATGGCAGAAGGCATGGATGATGAGAGATGTTGGGCTAATTGGTTGGGAAGGTACAGTACAGTCCACCCCCTGACACCTGGGGTATTAGCTTACGTGCTACTAAGTGAACCGAAGTGAACCGAATGTTGCAGAAGGGCACGAGCATGGCAATCAAATGTATAATTTGAGAGCCAATGATGTACTTTGTTTCTAATACCTTTTAAAGATGGCTTGCACTAGGAGTGGGCATGAGTTGTCCACCTGACTGTAGAGACCAAAACATAGCCCGACCCCTTAAAGAAAATATATTTAGATGTTCCCCTTGAATTGTTTTTCATGAAATGCTTTGAGAGAATGCTGTACGACATCCGTTGATGTCCGTTGTAACTCTCTTGATGTCCGTTGTAACTCCCTGTTTCAGACATTTCATAATAAAACAGTAAAAGGACTTTGCCATCTTCCTGAGTTGGATTGATTATTTGGTGTAAAGAGTTACTTTGCTTCCCATCCAACTGCATGACATGCCAAGGGCCCTACGTTCATGTGGTAGCAGAGGATGGGTCAGACCCATCGATCAGTTAGCTCCAGAGCTTTGGACGATTGGACATCCTCCCCCATCTAGCCGGAAGATCGCAGGGTTTCCTGTGGAGAGCGACCATATAGAAATCTTGCAAGAAAAACCAAGACGGTGGGCAGAGTGCCTCTTTGATGAAGTCCCTCCCTGGTTTCCACAGGCGCTCTGCGGATGGAAGGTGAAAGTGGTCGGTTGGAGGAGGAGACGATACTGAAGGCCATGGATCAAAGAACGACCGAATGGTGAGTGGACTGGGGGAATAGCATATTAAAGGGACTGGGTTGTGGTTATTTAAAAGTAACTAGAAATATTGTGTGGCGATAGAGATAGAAGCGCCCAGAAGCCTGACCCAAGCGGGTCTAGAAGAAGTTGTCTCACACTCCAGTAGGAGTCACTAGGCTACGTGTGAACACGTCCACATAAGGAGACAACTTAAATCCTGTGACAAGAAATTTGAATTGAGGCGAGGAGAAACAGGGTGATCACTGAGTATTTTTAGTAAATGTGTAAAGTCCACTAGTCTGTCTGTGTTATGTGTTGAGTTAAGGTGTTGAAGAAGTGACACAAGCTGTGAAGGAAATGAAATGAAGTTAAAGAGCTAAAAATACTATTTAGGAAAGTGGTTGGTACCAATCCAGAGACAGATAGATAATTGGAAAGGTAGAGGTTTGCGCTGCGATTGTTGGAGCGCGCTCATATTTGTTGTGTTAGGAATATTGAAAAGTGTGAAAGTATTTTACAAAATCTGGTAAGTATTGACAGTCAATTGAGAATTGTCACAATGGGAGACACCCCCTGATGCATTTATTATGTAAGACATTGCCAAAGCACATGCCCAAGCTCAAACAGTATAGTGTGGAATGGGTGAAAGGCATGGCAGTTAAGATGTTCATGCCATAGCCACCAGAGGGATCACTGTCAAAAGCTGTATTGCAATACATGACCACATACTTGCATGCTGCGTACACAGGGAAGAAATTGGAGAAAAAATTAGCGATTCAAGAGCTCTGGAAGATGTACCAAGAACAAAGGGAAGGTCCGCCACCTGACGAGTGGATGCTTAATCAGTGTAAGGAGGAAGGTGTTGAGCCCTCAGCTCCCCTTTCCTCGTCTGAACTAAAAGGTGCGAGTGCAGAAGAAGTAGGGTTGTACCCTATAAAGGAACTGAAAGCGGTGATGGGGTATAGTAATCCGATATACAAACCACCCTCTTATAGCAGTGACGATAGTCCAGAGGAGCGTAAGAGAAAAGAGGAGATCTTTAAGATCATACAAAATAAAGAAGAGAAGAGTGAGCGCTCAAACACATCAACATAATTAGAAAGAGAGATTAAGAGATGGAAAGGGGAAAGGACAAGGCTGATGAGGTAACGCTCAAGCAGAACGAATGGATTGGAGTACAGTTATTACTCAAGCTAGATGGGAAAATCATTGAGGAAGTAAGGCAAAGAGAAGATAAGGACGAACAGGATAGAAAAGATAGAGAGCAAGAAAAGAGGTTGAAGTAAGATGAGCATAAAAGAAGGAACAAGGAGTGACAAGAACAGATGTATCAGGAGGAGCAAGAGAAAAACAGGAGCGGGCAGAGGAGCAAAGATAGTACAACAATAGGTAGAGAGCAGTAGAAGATAGGGATAGAAAAGAAAGGAAGAGAGAGGAGGAGGAAGCACAGACATTATGGGACACAGAGACAAAGAGAAGTGGAGGAAAGGAGAGCAGAAGTGAGGAGAGAAGAGCAAAGACATAAAGAGGAGAAAATTAGAAGGGAGGTAAGAAAACAAAGAGAATAAGATGAAGAGTTGGAATGAAGAAAGAGACAGTGTAACTTTGATATTAGCCTTGTTCATAATGAACCAGTAGAGCAAAGCCCAGCAATACGATGGGACATAACAGAAGAGTTTCTTCTGTTAAAGGGAGCAACATCAGGGGGATCTACAGTAGCATAAGAAGAAGATAACTTTGATATAGGAAGTATCGGAGACAGGATCGATAAAGCCTATCAAGAATTAAAGGAAATTAGCAAATCTGGAAACCGAGGGAAGGGAGATCTGTCCCTAGTATTCCAATCGCAAAGCAAAGAAGAAGGATTCAACCAAGGGGGACTAGTCAGGAGGCCTCCCCCTATATGTTGGACTTGCGGGATGATAGGACACATTGCACGCATATGCGAGAGCCAGGGGAATTTACAGAATGGCCAGTTCTCAAGAGGGGGATAGCTTATCTTCCACCATATAACACACAAACTAGGGAAGGGTTTGCCCAAGGTCAGACAGTGTATCAGACAAAAGCACAGCAAATGCAACAGACACAGCAACAACTCTAAGTGCAAATGAATCCACCGCGAGGCCAGTCACAAACCACCCCCCATAGAGTCACGACAGTATGCAAACACCTAGACTAGGAGGTACCACTGTGATAGGAGGAAATCCTTTCACAGGTACAGGGGTATGCATGTACCCACAATAGGACAGGTCACAGGGCAACTTGATGTGTTCATTACTATCAGTGACACCAGACCCCAAAGAGGAACCAAGGGTTGACATGACCATTGGAGGCAAATCTTTTTTTTTCTAGTAGACATTGGGGCTACTCGTTCATTTATACAAGAGGGAAAATATCCAATGTCAGGAAATGCAATGAATGCTCAAGGGTTCTCTGTAGTTACAAGTCGAGATCCTTTTACTGATGAATTCCCAGTCTCTATAGGAGAATGTGACATTTCTGTTCCATTGTTGTATTCATGACAAACACCAGTTAACATTTTAGGAAGGGATTTGATGACAAAACTTATATGATGATTTCATTTACAAACGAGGGAATAGTGTGTTCTACTCCTGGAAAACACTACTTAAATGTGGGCAAATTCAAACTGGCGTTGACAGGGCAAGTGGCTCTGCGAGGTGTTCCAATAGAGCCAGAGGTTTTTCTTTATGGGGTGAGAATTCCACTAACCTGGCTACCTGGTTTAGTGGGGAAGACTGTGAGGATACCTAACAAATTCTTGTTCAGACCACAGATACCTACAGACAAAGAGGGGGACAGACTATCCCTCTAGGATTAGAAACAGCCATAGCACGAAGGGAAATGGCGATACTTGAAAGAACGGATGATGAGGCTAGACCATGGAGGACGGCAATAGCTCTTGAAGAAGAGTACAGGTTCACTGACATTACTGATGGTGATATGTTTAGCGAATACCCAACAGACAATTAAGTAGTGTTCTTTATGAGTACTACATACTGGATAAAAACAGAGAAGAGGGAAATCCCACAGCAAATAGCAATAATGCAGCAGTGTCAGGCATTTCTTGAAGAGGACTGGGAGAAGGTGCCCAGCGTCCTATGGACTACAGACCCTTATGATGTAGGATTATTAAAGGGAATAGGGGGAAGTTAAAATAAAGCTGAAACCAGGGGCGATTTTACCTCGAGCAAGACAGTACCCCATGTCTCGAGAGGCTGATGAGGGTATATTCAAGATTTCAGCACTAATGAAACAAGGTATTCTGGTGCCATCAGAATCATTGTGCAGCACTGCAGTGTATCCTATCAAAAAATCAAAGGGAGTGTCATGGCTATTCATACAAGATATTAGACCGATTAACCAGATTGTAGATGCATAGTTTCCTCTAGCTCCTAACTCGCGACGATACCATGCATTTTCCCAGTAGAAGCATGATATTTCATGGTGATTGATTTGAAAAATGCATTAGTCTCAATCTTGTTGCACAAGGACTCACAACACTTAACTTAATTTACGTTTCGCCAAACTTGGCTGAAACACACTAGACTGCCTCAAGGGTACTGTGAATCTCCAGCAATCTTTAACAGGGTCCACCAGATAGACCTAGGCAATGTTGATTTGAAAAGGGCAGTGACACAATACGTAGATGACATTTTAATTTGTAGCACTACAGAAGATGACTGCTGGCAAGACTCAATTCAGTTGATGACTATCTTATCAGACAAGGATGCAAGGTAGAAAAGGAGAAGCTACAATATTGTCAAGAAGAGTTGTTATACATTGGACAGTTGATTTCACATGAGGGAAAAAGGTGACACCTAAAAGAGCCGAGGCGATTACGAAGACTGCAAAACCACACACAGTAAAACAGATGCAACCATTTTTGGGACTATGCAATTATGTTAGAGCCTAGGTGTTTGACTACAGTTCGTAGACAAAACCCCTTTTGCAGGTTTTAAAGAAAGCACAGGTGAATGAGGGTAAAATAGAATGGACTGAGGAGATGGAGGAAGGGTTCGAGGAATTGAAGAAAGCGATTTGTACAGCCCCTGTTTAAGGAATTCCCAATTATGCTGAGAAATATTATTTGTTTTTGCATGCGAATGGGACAGTCATGACAGCAGTGCTTACACAGAGGACTACATGGGGGTACAAACCTCTATCATATTGTAGTGGGATTTTAGACCAAGTTATGAAAGGACGCTTTCCTTGCGAACAGTCATTGGCAGCCGTTACATTCGCAATTGAGAAGTCCACAAGTATTGTTATGGGCTGCTCTATGACTCTCTTCATGGAGCAGGCTCTATTTGCCATTTTAGAGAAACACAAAGGTGCATTGACATCTCAGAGAGCCCAGTCTATGAAGTAATGATTTCAAACCCAACAATAAAAATTGTCAGATGTAAAATAGTGAATCCTGCTAAATGTGTAGCTGAGCCAATAACAGGAAGCGATCATGTGCATGACTGTGCAAATTATGTTGAATTCTATGATGATATACCTTGCGTGAAAGAAAATGTTTTCCAGGAGGAGAAATTCTCGTTATTGATGGTTCTTCGAAAATTGATCAGACTAGTGGAGAAAGGCATTCTGGTGCATCTGTAGTGAGGCATAGAATGAATGGGAAATTTAAAATTGTAGGAAGTGCCAGACTACAGTCTCACTTTTCAGCACAAGCGGCAGAATTGGTAGCGCTCATTGTGGCGCTCTTGAGAAACACGAAGCGCAGGAATTGACAGTGTACAGTGACTCCACCTACGTGATGTCAACCGTACATGTAGGGCTAGCACATTGGAAAAGGAGGGGCTACCTCAGAGCAGACGGCACTCCAGTATAGCCTGCATCCATATTGAACTAGCTGATTAAGGGACTACAATTCCCAGTAGCCATAGGAATTGTTAAATGGAGCGCTTACACTAAGTGAACAGATTTTATTTCTTGCGGGAATGAAGCCACAGATGCATAAACCAAAAGGGTTGAATTTCCCCAGATATCAAACGTTTTGACACTCCAAATGTCAAAGAGATAGTAGTCACGAGTATGGTAATGCAAGAAGGGTTCAATCATTTGCATTCAAGGGAGTGCACCGCAGGAAGAGCATGAGTTATGGAAACAAAGGGGGTGTTCTTTATCTCCCACAGAAGCATTATGGCGACAGGATAGCACTGGAAAGACAGTGATGCCAGTAGCATTGTTAAAAGTAATGTTTGAACAGCTGCATTACCCTGTGCATGAACTAGGGAAATTCTTGCTGTAATGATTGGGAAAACTGGTTGATTCCAAATTTGTTAGAACATGTTGCATTCTTCATAGTGAATTGCATTGTGTGTCAAAGGTTTACGGCAGGGCATACACTGAGAACGATTAGAGGAACCTCGACCGAATGGTCCTTTTCCAGATTTACATATTGATTATGTTGACATGCTGCAAGTATGTAATGATACAGGTATCTGATAGTGGTGGTGTGTCCCTTCTCTAGGTGGATTGAGGCAGGTCCGTTTACACACCCTGATGCCACTTGCCCAGCAACGTTTTTAGTATGTGAAGTGTTTCCAAGATGGGGTGTGTGTGAAGTGCTGAGGTCCGATAATTGCCCACATTTTGTTAATGAAGTGTTCAAACAGATGGGACTATTATTGAGTATTAAGTACAAGTTTTCTTCTGCTTATCACCTGCAAGCAAATAGAATATTTGTGAGAGACTCAATGGCCTCCTCAAAGAAAGGATTGCAAAAATCAAGCTAACTTTGAAGAAGGGATGGCTATATGGCCTGCCCTCAGCCTCATATGCACTAAGGAATCAGCCTGGTTCAGACCACCAGCTCACCCCAGATGAACTAGTGACAGGAAGGCAAATGAGAGGAATAGAAGTAATGCCCAGAGTACAGCAAAACTGTTAGGTGATGAACTGCACAATTATTTGACATTTATGACCTCTATCATTTCAGATCAACTCACATGTCAGAGGGGTCGGTCTGAGAACACAGATGAAAACAATCCAACAACCAAATTTCTTGAACTCTTATCGGCACCTAAATTGTTTGTTGGTGACACCGTTCTGATTAAAAATGTCACCTGAAAGTGGCACGAGGCCCCCTTTGCATTGAAAATATAACCCCCTCAACATAAAAGGCCAAGGCAGGCGAGATTGGCTTCACATGAACAATGTGAAGTTGTACAACAGCGAGACAGCCCCTTCTTCTGTTGCCAATTCAGAAGCAAGATAAGAAGATGAATTTCAGTGTGTGCAGACTCGATCAATGACGAACAAGAAGGGGGACACATGCAAATTTTGCGTTTGGACTGTGACTCATTTGAACACTCCTTATAGATAATTATAGTGGGAGTGCAAACCTTTGCTCAGAGTCACAGGAATCTTGAAAAAATGAACTTTAGAAATCCCATGGATATGTCAAAGTTATGCCTAAATGACAGTTCCTAGTTAAGAACTGGAAACGAGAGCAATATCCAGATTCCTTTCTCACGGCTAGCCCTAACAGACAGGGATGTGCATAGAATTGTGTTTAATGTTTTTGTATTTATTCTTCAAGCTTATCCTGCTCTTGTCAGAAGAAGCGTTGATAGTCACACTTTTTTATAGAATCCTAAAAATCGCCCGTGATTAGGAGGTTGTTAATTGTAATCATTAAGCATATACTGCAACACCAGGAGTAAAAGCATTTTCTTATGATTATATTAGAATTGAGTAATGATAAGGCAGACACGATTTTAGGGAATGAACAAGCACGACCTGCACCAGGAGGGCAAGAGAGGTGGATGTCAGTGGTCTTATGCAAAGTGTATGCATGTACAATTTTTCTTTTTGTCTTTCTATTTCTCCTGTTTCACACTCTTGATCACATTAGTCCAAATAAAGCAGACATCCTGTTGGTTCTTCTTACTATGAAAACCACTTTTGATTCACTTTGTGGTCAGTACACAAACCTGGCATATGGGAGAGTTAGGGGAAATGTAGAAGAAGATAATGAAGGGACAAACACCTATCCAGATAATGCAGCACAATTGGGTAATAACATGTGGTATCAGCACTTGAAAAGGGTGGGAGAGAGACATCTAAGGAGGGTTGTTACGTGTGTTCCCTAATACCTTATGCTTTGGGAACCTCTAAAATGTTAACAGCCACAGAGGTATCAGTGATAAAAGCACATTGCCTGACACATCTCGCACTTTGCCTGACAAGAGGACAGTTGCAAGGCAGAACAGCATCCATGGTGTGGATGAATAAAGCGACATCTCAAAGAGAAGACAATTATGTGCAAGATGTAAAGACAAGAGAGAAACCAGAAACAAGGCATCAAATAATAAAATATGGACAGCCTGAAATTAATGGAGCCGGAATGAAGATTGGTGAAAACAATATTCTGCAATGCAAAGATAAGAATGGCAAGGAAATACGAGAATGTTGGGAAAGAGGTCAAATACAAATCAAAGGAACAGTGCTTAATCATGAAGGACGTGCTGATGGACTGATTATGTGCAAAGCAACAGCATTAACCAGACAGTGGGAAGAAGGTGTGGCAAATGCAGAAAAATAATGCCAAGATCAATGGCCGAAGATTGCAATATTGTTGACATGGTCGACGATAAAGAAGGACCAGTGCCATTGCTACCCATGAAGGACGCATCCTTCAGCTCCAGAAATAATGGTACAAGGAAGTTTGGAGAGAATAGCCAGTATGGCCGAATTTTTGATGTACCAGGCAGGAAGCATGGGACAGCCATCCTGATGGATCATTATTGGGTTTGTGGGTCCAGAGCCTACATGAAGCTGCCCAAGGACTGGGCAGGGGCGTGTTCCTTAGTGCTCATCCATGTTCTAGCATTAGTTATTCCTCAGAGAGACCTGAACATTAGAGAATTTACGAAAGCAGTTGCCCATTTAAGAAGAAGAAGATCGCTCGAATTTCACAATCGAACAAGGAGGGAGAATTATTTCTCAGCAAAATCAATAGAAGCTTTTGATGCTATCCCATATGAGCACAGGTTGTTAAGCAAGACTTCCTCAATATTCACGATTATCTTCATGCCTGGGATCCAGATGATGGTCAATGGCAAATGGTTACAGATTACCAGATGGGAACATCTGCAGACCATCAACACCACCATAAAGAGATTCAATGCTATCAGGGAAGAATTGAGGGCCATAAGATTAATGAACCTGCAGAACAGATATGTCCTTAACATGATCACAGCGATGGATGGAGGAGTTTGCGCCAAAAGCAGGCCATCATATTGCACATTCTCACCTTCTCACGATGACAAGAATGGGACTATGACAGAGGCCATTACGTTGCTGAAAAACCTGCACAACAAGATGGAAGAAGAGACAGAAGACATCACAAATGACGGATGGTTTGCATCTATTTTCTCATGGTTCCACAGTGGATTGAAGATATCTTCAAGTTTTGTGTAGCAGTATTAGTGATGGTAATGTTTGGATTCTGTGTGATCAAGATAATAATCACACAGTGTAAGAAGACAGAGAAGAAGGCAGTAGGAGTGAAGATCATGATCAATGTTGAATCAGGGTTGAGACCCAAGGAGTTGCCAGATGAAGATATTACAAAATACATAGAGATCAGCGTCGTACCATCTGAGGGAACCAAGCTCCTGTACCCAAAGAATCACAAGAAATATGTGGGACGATCGGACTATTGTAATCCGAATGCAGAGTGTAGCTACATGACCTGGAGTGTGAATGAACATGTAAAATCAGCAGGATCCCTAAAGGGAGTGATGAAGATTTGGACCCCAAAGAAGCATTTCTTCAACAGTAGAAATCAAAATATGGAGGTTAGTGAAGGTATGGTCAGTGAATCAACCAGAGGGGGGAGTGTAGAAGAGCAGCCAACTGCCCCTGCATGAAGTTCCATCCCCCCACTACCAGTTTGAAGCCAGCCTGAAATTGTGCCATGCTTGACACCAGTAGTTGTGACTATTCTGCATCGAAAATTCGAGAAAAGGTATCCACTAAGAAAGCCATATCAGATGTATTCCCGAAAAGAGGACAAGGAATATGAAAAAGAGAGAAAGAGAAGTTGGTGACATCACAAGAAACGAGCATGACACACTGAGAAGGCTGGCTGAAGAAGAGAATGTATTCACCTTATAGAAACTGATGATGAAGTAAAGAATCGAGTAAACTTTCATATGCAAAATGAAGATTGCACGAAGAAAGAGCACTGTAGGAAATACAAATTGCTCAATAACTCTACAGATGCAGCAACACAAGTAGATAAAGTAATCTTAGAAGCTGGCTGTACGTAGTGATCAGACTCCAGCTGGAGGTTCCATTATATAGAAGCTGGACATCGGCATCATGATTTTAGTAAGTTCAAACCATGAAGAGAAGGACTGAAAGCTGTGTCGCAGGAGCGAATTAGCTGGGACCATGGAAGAATCCAGAAAGCACTGTCTGGCTTGGTGTCAAGACTGAAGGCAGCCAAGAACTGGTTATCTATTCTTGAAGGCAGCGAACATGAGAAGCTGAATCATTCCTTGTTAAGGTGCAAAGAAAGAACACCATGAGTGCCAAGTTTTATTAATTCAAGACAATTAAATGCTGCAAAATGGGCCAAATTGCAGTGTACTGTCATGTGAGCCGAGGATGAAAATAGAGTTGGGCACACAGTTCCAAAAACGATGATAAGCATGTGCTCACACTCCCTTTTATTCCCAGAGAAGAGAATATATTGCAAGGCCAAGTTCAAAGACAATCTTCATGGCAGAAGGCATGGGTGATGAGATATTTTGGGCTAATTGGGTGGGGAGGTACAGTACAGTCCACCCCTGACACCTGGGGTATGAGCTTCTGTGCTGCTAAGTAAACCAAATGTTCCAGAAGGGCACGAGCATGCCAACCAATTGTAAAGTACCATATAACAAAGGGCCATATAGTTTGAGAGCCAGTGATGTACCGTGTTTCTAATAACTTTTCAAGATGACTTGCACTAGGGGTGGGCATGAGTTGTCCACCTGACTGTAGAGACCCAATCACAACCCGACCCCTTATAGAAAGTACATTTAGATGTTCCCCTTGAGCCAACAACAACCCCCATATAGGTTTTTCTTATTTGCCACGTAGTATGACATCACATATGACAGGTTTTTACTATAAAAGTGTTGTTTTCTATGAAATGCTTAAAGAGAACACTGTGCGACGACCGTTGATGTCCATTGTAACTCCGTGTTTTAGACAATTGATAATAATACAGTAAAAGGACATTGCCATCTTCCTGAGTTGGTTTGATTATTTGGTGTAAAGAGTTACTTTGCTTGCCATCCAACTGTATGACACGCTACCCGCCAAGGGCCCTAAGTTCATGGTGTACACTATTAATTTCTTTCCTCCGTCTGTAATACCTGTGCCTTTCTTTGTGTTGACATTTGGACCCGAAATATTTTGCCATTTTGATCATTAGATATGATATGATATGTTATTTATAACACGCTTAAAACCCAGAGGTTTCTAAGGGCAGACCCAGGGATCGAACCTGTATTGCTCCTTGCGTCTTGCTTCCAAGGCGAGCACGTTGCCCCTGAGTATCCTTCCGAGACATCGAGCTTAGGCTGTCTCCCTTTGGGTCGTGGTTCTTTGAGATGTCGCCCTTTGAACTTGCTGCCATGCCCATAGGCTATCCTCTATCCTATGAAAATCAAGGAGTAGTTGTCATTTTTCAACTGCCCGTTATCTTCATAGTTTCTTCCAATTTCTGTATGAGTAATTTGTGAGTAGTGGCCATGTTGACCCTTCGCCTCCTCGTAGGGTTTCCTCGTCTTCTGGTCACCTGGAGCTTAAAACATGCAGCGAAGGAAGCCATTGAAGCACAGAGATCGTGTTATTGGTAAAATACTTGCGAAATCACTGATGCAACACGCCTACAAAAATCCCTTATTCAACAGAGTCTATTTTCATTTATTATTAATTATAGATGAGTACTCGGAGGCCTCAGCCGATACATTAATGCCATATGGAGTGCTTTCAATTGCCATCTAAAAGCACGAACGTAAGCGCTCACGACCTGCCACCCCTCCCAGGTTCCATTTACTAAACAAACCCTTCCCAAACGAATGCACGTGGATTTCATAAACCAAAGGTGAATAGGTGCAAACGCTTTGTGCAGGGGCTATTTCAATTTCACCCATGACAAAATAGCATTCTTACCCAGCCATCTTGCAGACCCTGGTACACATTCCTTTATGCAGAAAGCAGAAGAACTCTGCTCCTGGATGAGTTAGGCGGGGTGAAAGCGCCCTTTTAGCAGAATAAATTAGCAGGGTGAATGAGTGGGCAGCACCGCAGGCAGCATTGTGTGTTTTGCGGCGCGCTAGCGATGCTTCAGAAAGTTCTATCCATTTACATTTACATTTACTGCCTCTTTATCCAGGGTCGGATTGGGGCATAACATTGCCTCTGGAATCAATGAAAAAGTCATCCACAGTTGCAAATGGCAATTCATTCCTTTTATGACATATTGGGCCTCATTACGAGTAAGGTGGAATGGGTTAACGGGTCCGCTAATGGATGCAGACCCGTTATTCCCATTCCGCCTGATTATGAGGTCCCCTCGCGGAACCCGGTAAGGACGCCCAGTAAAACCAGGCATCGTTACCGGGTCCCACGAGGTTACCAGGGAGCTAACAACGGCCGGTCGTAATCGTCCCGTTGTTAGCTCCCTCCACCCATTCCCATTGAGCCCTATGGGGCTCGTCTTAGAAGCAAGACGACCTGAGCAACACAGTCTCGGTCCGTGCTTAGAAACCTCTGGGTATTAAGCGCGTTATAAATAACCCATTACAATTTATTATGGACACTGCTAGACAAAACACCAACAAAATGATTCAGTTAACAAAAGCGTACACAGGAAGTCCCTTATTCACTCTATACCAGATTCTTAATGCAATGCTAACCTACAAGAATATTGCCGTGGTGCTCCATACCGTGCGCTGTCATTGAGTACACACACAATGCACACCTTTCTACTTTTTAAAAATAATGTCCCCTCTCAAAAAGGGCTTTAGGGGCCGATTCATGTAACAAATGTGCGCCGAAAAAAGTGGCGCAAGCGTGAGATAGCAAGCGCACTTGTGCGATTCAAGGAAGGCGCTGTGCGTGTTTTCCACTGGTTGTGTGCCAAATCCCTGCATGGCGCACACGGGCGCACCCGTCATTGCAACAACCCGAACGCCGTGCGCGACGCTCACAGGGACAGCACACAACGTCCGTGCACACACCAAAACAGGCATCAACACGTCCACCACAGGAAGTCAGACGTAAGCGTCCCCACGCACAGTATAAAAGCGCGCACAAACAACAAACAGGTACATACTGCTACGATGAATGCCCCATTTGTCGCAGCACTGATCGTGGGACACCGCAGGAGGAGGAGAATAGCCAGGGCCTGCATTTTTTCCCCCCCGGACTAGCCTTTTTGGGATGCCTGACGACCAAGTCTATGGCAGGTATAGGTTTCCACCTCGTATCATCCTAGACCTGGTCAGGGAGTGGGAAGATAAACTTACATCCCCCACCCTCTGCTCCCAAGTATTGAGCCCCTATGAGAAGGTGCTCAATGCCCTGCATTTTTTGGCCACGGGGTCATTTCAGCGGACTACTGCCATAGTGGGGGGGGTCTCACAGGCCACGCAGTCACGCTGCCTACACCAGGTGTTGGCAATCATGACTGCGCACCCCTCAGTCCGCAGGCACATATACATGCCCAGAACACCCGCAGAAAGGCAGGCCGTTGTCCAAGACATTTACAGGGTGGCACACTTCCCCAAAGTGCTCGGTGCCATAGATTGCACCCATGTGGCCCTACGTCCACCTAGGGCCACTGAGCACATCTACCAAAACCGCATCTATCAATGTGCAGGTGGTATGCGATGTCAAGGGAATCATCACCTCTGTCTATGCAAACTACCCTGGCTCCACCCATGACAGTTTCATATACAGAATGTCTGCCCTGAGCTGGGCCCTGGAAGCTTGGCGACACATGGCTCCTAGGTGAGTACAAATGCCTGTGCACATGCATGCATGTCACACACAGACAAATACACAAACCCCAATAATCACAACCATTATCACCTCTCCAAGGGACAGTGCCTACCCTCTGAGCAACCACATGATGACGCCAATCCGGAACCCCACCACACCACACCACCCCAGGTAAGATACAACGCTGCCCATATTGCAACCAGGGCCATAGTGAAGCACACATTTGGAGTGCTCAAGTCACGCTTTCGCTCCCTTGACCGCTCTGGCGGGCAGCTACTACATGCACCCCCAGTAGTGTGCAAGATCATTGTGGCAGCATGTGTCCTGCAAAATGTTGCAACATGGCAGGGCGTACCGGTGGACATGGTGGTGCCCCTACATCCCCAATCACAGGCACAGGCGCTGCCCATGGGAGGGGATAGGGCACGTGGAGAGGCAGCCCGGACCCAGCTTGTGGCCACATTTTTCACCTAAACTCCCACCCGTTCCTAGTGCACACAGGCCTGGCACATACCAGGTGACAATTGATGATGACAAAGAGACAGTCAACTGTCTCAACCTTACCACCCTGACAATGTTGCCATGGAAGTGCAACATTGTATGCATCCCTAGCTACTCAAAGCTAACCAATCATGTGTGACCAAAAGGTACACATGCAAGGTGTGTATCACACAGACCTGCAAAACAGGCCATGAAAATCACTGGTATGTCACCCAAAGCCACCAAAACCACAACATGACATGGCAAGCAATAGCAAAACACCAACACAGTAACAATAATGTACACATTGACATGTGAAACATGCAAAGTGGCGTCAGACAATGATGCCTGACATGGAATCAGATGAAATTACTGACCAACAACCTCCCACACAAAGCAAGTCATACCCAAATGCATAACAACAGTTGTAGCTTGAACATGAAAATGAATGCCTGTACACATGCACATTGTGCATGGCAAAATCAACACTGCTGTGGCCATCTCCTGCAACACACTGCTCAGCACACAGCATAGTGACCAGCCATTGTGTGTGATGCACACCCTGAGCATCACATGAAAATGACAAACTAAATTTTAAAAAAAATCACGCATGTACAGGATCCACAAATGGTCATAGATCATGTGCTGCAGGGACACAGTGGGCCCCAGAAGGCAAACTGAGTGCACATGTGGACATGGAAGGGTGGTTGTACATGGTGTGGATCATAGTGCAAGTGTGTGTGTCAGTAGGGATATGCACTCAATACATGCATGTGCAATCAAGTGACCATCAGTGTCCTCATCACATGTGAACATTGCCCATGTGTACATCCCAGCATGTCAAACCACAACTATACCCTCACACCTGAAAGGTAAACACAACACATGAACAGCCATTGATCAGCAGAATACATCGGGCCTCATTACACGGTAGGCGGTGAGCCATGGCGCTATTAGCGCCCTGGCTCATGCCGGTAAAATACCGGCACCGCCTTGGCGGAAAGGGGATTTACCGCCCCATTCCAAGGTTGGAGGGGCGGTAAATCCCCTTTCCGCCATTGCCCTTCCCCATTCCCATTTCTGCCCCATAGGGCTCTATGGGACTGGGGAAGGCGCTAATTACGGCACCGCAATTTTGCGGTGCCGTAATTAGCTCCGAGGTCCCTTAGCGGGTTGGATTTTAACGCCTGCAAGAAGCAGGCGTTAAATCCTCCAACCCGCAAAGGGACCTCGTAGTACGGCGGTAAGGGTTAACGGTCACCGTTGCCATTAACGGTGACCGTTAACCCTTACCGCCGTCCGTGTAATGAGGCCCATCATGTACATAGGATACCACAATTACAATGTCAGGGTGCCCATCACACTGTGGGGCAAGGCAACTGTCCAACAACAAATTACCCCCCCTCCCTTACATATCACCATGACCCACTGAACAACTGTGCCTGGGGTATGTAGCCTTCATCCTTGAAGTTCATCTGGCCACAGGATCACCCTTCCCCTTTGTCTCCATCTTCCACCTTGCGTGTAAAAAGTGTACAGCACCCTCAGAGGCCACCTTGACTTGCAAAAACACCACATCAAAGAGAACTCAAAGCAGGCAAACACAGAAGCCAAGCAAAAAGCCTGCAGGCAGCAAAACAAACCAGAAGAGCCTCCAGTAAATGACTTTAAGTAGCAGTATGTCACAAAGGCCAAGTACTAGCACAATGATGGAACAACCAAGGTAGCACAGTAAAACAATGTCACAACAGGATGTGTACCATGTGTGGTACATAATATAGAATGATGCACCATGAACTGATGTGTACTGTCACAGCTCCCGTGTACAGGTGCAGGAGTGGCACGAACCAACCACCCCTACCGTGGTCTGGGTGCCTGCAAGGTCAAACTCACACAGGCCTCTGAGACCCTGGTGGGGAAGGAGGGTCAGGGATATGCAGCCTGGACAGGCATTGGTATACTGGATAACCGCAATGAGGGGCAGGAGAGGGGAGTAGGATTGACAAGGGAAAGTAGGGAATGTACAAAAACATAAGAATCACATTAACACATACACAATCAGACCAAACGTGTACATCATGCACATAGTACCAAATTACTCAAATTGAAGTCAAAGAGAAACTTATCTCTGGGGTGAGTGCTGGCCTCCTGCCTTCACACTCTCAGGTCCGGTAACATGAGCAGTTCAATGCTGCAAAGAGAGCCAGAGTCACTAATCTGTGCGTGCCCATAACACACACACACACCACCATGCATGCCCCAAAGTAACAAAATACTGTACAAACAAACTATCTGGTGTGGTGCTTCATACCTATATGTAAGATACCCCCCGTGATGGTTCATACACAGTCAATGCAGTAAGTCATGCGCCGGTGGGTGCGTGGCAAATGGAAGACCAATGTGTCAAGATTCACACAACATCCAATGTTCCCTGGGTAAGCAGCCAGATGCTTTTAACTGAGTACGACTTCAGTACAAGTTGTGCTCCAGCATAACCTAAATAAAGTAGGTAGTGCATGTGGCAATTTCAACCTGAAAATGAAATGCACTGCACACAAGTCTGTCCCTTGCTGTCTGTCCCTGTGAGCTGCTTCTTTCCCTGTCTTGGAATGCTACATGGCTAATACAACTGCCTCAATGGACCATGGTGGACCGGAGGATATGTGCCACTGCCCCTGCATGTGCCCCTGACAACTTTCCCATCAACTAGCCATTAGTCCACCAACGCATCTTAGCTGTACTGTGCGCTTCAACACCAATATCTGTCCAAGCTCACCGTCAGGGGTGCTACTTAGCATGCATGTGCAACTGGCCTGGTGGACGGTTGGCTGCGGTGTGACACCCTTGTGCTGCTCACCTTGCCTGGAGTTCCTTGAAACACGTCAGCTTCTGTAGGCTGTATGAGCGCAATCCCAGTGGCTCTGCCTGCGCACACATGCGCATGTCTGCACCACCGAACGTGTCCATCTTCCAGATGTCCAATGGCCCATGTCTGCTGGGAAAGGTGGTCTGGAGCTCATCCCCCTGCAGAAAGGGCAGACAACACATGATTAATGCATGAAATTTCCCTGTGTGTGTCTCCTCAGGCATGTCATGACTGGACCATGTCAGTGACGTACATCAGAAATCACTCCATTAGTGCGTCTTTCACAGGCAAAGAGTGTTAGCCACTGTCTACAGCATGAATTGCATCAAGCACATGTACAGCAAAGATAAGAAACATACTACACAATGTATAGCAATTAATGCACACATGAATCATGAAACCACCCATCTAGCAAAGGAAGAACTGTGGTCAATATCACCCCTATAATCCCCACTAGGGGTGTCAACACAAGTAGTACAGCAGCAGACATGCCACAGATATGACAGTCAAAAGCCCTTGTGTAATAGGCTGTAACACCGAACCATCCTTGCGAGCCCATGGATAAAGGAAGCAGGAGTGGCATGTGTGAGTCAGGACCCCAAGCTGCAAACACATACACGAGACAAGCTTGAAGGGACCAGCTGGAACAGACAGTGGATGCTTTCAAAAGCCACAAAGCACCACACCGTCACATGAAAGTACAATAGACAAGCCATTTTAAACTATATTAACTAATTAGACTAACTATGAAAAACCTACATTACCTAATTAAACTAACTATCAAATTGAAAGTTAACTAACTAAAGTAAAAGAAAAATCAAAAATGGCCACATAAGACCCGGCTGGGGGATGCACCCAGGAGGGGGGAGGTACAGGGTGCTGCTCAACACCCACATGCGATGATGTTGAAAAAAAAAACCTCCATGGGCTCAACGCCTGCACAGCCTGACCTATGTGGGAGATAACTCGTCATCCGAGTCTGGCTCTTCCTGGAAAGGAGGACGTGGCACAGGAGCCTGACCATGACTAGCCGCAGCGTGCCACTTGTCGGCAGCAAGTCTGCCGGACGGGTGAACCTGGCTCTGTGTGGCGATGACACGTAGGTCTGCATGCAGAACCTCCCATGATATGCGTGATTCCTCTTGCAAGGTAACACGTGTAACACAGAGTTCTTCCTGCAAGCCCTGGCTGGACAACTGATGCACCTCCCTGCAAGCACGTAGCTCAGACAAGATGGTACGCTCAAGCTGCTCAAACCTCTCCTCTGACCGCGCCCTCTGGGACATCAAGAGGACACCCAGAGTGGATCTGAGGGACCCATACTCAGCCCTCAGGGCCTCCATGTGTGCCTCTGCGTGAGCAGCAATTGCTTCACGCAGAGACAACATTTCCGACTGGCGTGCCCTTCTGAGGCCGCCATGCTCAGTCTGAGCGAGCGGGCCGTGGACCGTGCCGTCCGCTGCTGGCGAAACATCTGCCTAGTAGGAGGGAGCACGGATCGGGCCACGCGCTTCATGCTCACAGCAATGTTCTCCATTGCTGTCCGCTGGTGTTCAGCATTGGCAATCATGTCTTGCTCCCACTCAGTATACGTGGTAGTGCGCGGCCACCACGTTGCTGGGCTTGACACCTGCGGGAACCAAGGACCGGGTGTCCACTGCCAGTCACCAGAGTCAAGTTGTAATTTGAGGCACGCTTAGCCTTAGTGCTGCGTTTGGGGTCATTCCAATGCTTTTTGCACTCTTGCGCTGTGCGCACCTCATGGCCGAATGCACTCACATGTTCCGCAACTTGCTTCCAGTAGGTATCATGGTGGGCAGCTGTAGTCTGACAATTAGGCCCCACTAGCATGTCATGGCTGTGGTCCCGCACGTAGTCCATGAGGAAGTCCAGTTCCTGGTGGCAGAAAGGCTTCTTCCTCGACATGCAGGAGGTCGTGGCTGTGTCTGGGGTCCCAGCCTGTGCTGCAGATGCAACCTTCCTCCTCTTGGATTGTGGCGCAGACCCTGGCAGGCAAATTTCACCATGATCAGTATGGCCAGTTGCACCGGTGGATTGAGTCAAGGGAGTGGCAGGTGGAGGGACGACCAAAGGCCTGACTTGTGTCAGCGGCAGCTGGGTGGCCTCTAATGGACCCTGCGCAGCAACATCCACTGTGGCAGGGTCATTGACCGCGACTGTCCTGGTTAGTAGACTCACAACCGGGGTGTTGTTGGCTGAATCTGCCCCTGCACTTGCCAACACCCGGCTGGTCGGGGCAGCAGATGACATTACTGCCCCAGGGACACGTGTCTCGGTCAGGGCAGCCCTGCGTGCACCTACGGTTTGCCTCCTGCCCTGTTGGAAATCTTCCAAGGACTCTTCAAGTGCCAACGCAGCCTGCGCTGGCAGACCCTGAGCCTGGGTGGTGGTGTCCACAGCTGCACCTGCAGCTACCATTACCCTGGGGCCCGTGGCAGTCGATGAAACGGACTGCCGGGTCACATGGGCACCAGTGCCAGATGCAGAAGCTGCATCTCCCAGAACCACAGGGGGTGGTGGCATGGCTGCACCGACACATGGCACAACATTGTGCACAAGTGGCGCACCCCTGCCTCTTCCCCCTTCTGCGGCAACTCTGGACACCCTGGAGTCCCCTACTCCCTGGTCACCCCGGCCACGTCCCTGACCATGCCTGCCACGAGGAGTACGCCCAGCTGGGGCGCCCCTCACCTTTGCGGCCTCCCAACCATGGAGTAGTGCTGGCACAGATGGAGAAGTGCCAATGGGAGGTGTACACCACAATTGTCCTGGGCAATTGGGGTGAAGGGGTGGGATGCAAGATGTTAACAGCATCCCTGCACCTGCAAGGCTGTATGTGACCCCGGTGATGAAGTGACGGGTCACGCAACGTTCAGGCACCCCAAAACTGCAGTAAAACCGTGCATGCAACCCCTTCAGCCTACGTGCGTGGAATTAACCTCCCGCAGTACCGGTGGCACCCAGGAACATGAAAAACATGTACGCGTAGGACACGCAGGCTACTATGACCTTGAAAATGGGTACGCGCTACGTCACAGACGCGTTTATGCGCTAAGGACCTTTCCTCGAATTACACGCTGACGTGCACTTTTTTCATGTGCCAAATCACTCCGTATCAAGCTGGCCACGCGAAAACATACGGAAGACCACGCTCCTGCCCAAAGGCCATTTTCCTGCCCCCAAGAACCCCGAGCACGCTCCCACCTGCCATCTGCTGCTGCCTGCCTGCTGCCCACGTGCCCTTCTATTTGGTGCCTGCACGTCAGCCATCTGCAAGGGGTGCAGTTGCTGTGTCCACCCCTGCTGGAACAGAAGACTCCCGACTGGGATACCATCACTCCACAGCCCAGCCCCAGGACTCAGTTTCCCACCCACGCCTGCCTCGGGGGTCGCCATGTCGGGGCAAACACCATCCGAGACCACTGGCGACCCCCAGCCAGAGAGGCAGAAGGCCAGCTTCAGTGAGAAGGAAGTTGGTGTCCTGGTGTAGCATGTCCTGGGGCATTATGATGCCCTCTTCACAATATCGCGCGCCGACAAGGAAGGAGGGGAGAGGATCTGGGAGGACGTCGTGGTTGCCATCAACGCGGAGGGGGTGGCAACCCGCGACCTCAAGCACGTCCGGAAGCGCTGGGAGGACTTCAGATCCAGGACCCTCAACGAGGCCCAGAGCCTTGTGAAGGGAAAGGATGCCGAGGGGTGCCGGGTCCACCTGAGCAACATCCAGATGAGGGTCCTGGAACGCATAAGCCCAGCGCTCCACGCCCAGATCCTTCGGAGGAAGACCCGTCCGGAGTCGAGCGGTAAGTGGCCATGCATTGCTGTGTGAAACAGGGCATTTTGCAGTGTGCTGGTAATCAGCTACTTGCCTGTATGTGTAACATAGGCCATGTATGGATGTGTGTGCACCGGGACATCATGGTAATGCATGTGAGACCAGTAATGCGTGAACCACATGGATGGTGCATGTGTTCCAATGAGACACGGGGAGATGCATGTGGAATGCACACATGAATGCATGCCAGTCCCTGTTCTTGGACATGGATGGGGGGTGAGGGATGGGTGCTGCTCTCATGTACATGTATGGTGTGCATGCCTGTGTGTCTGAGAAGTGTGTGTGTGACTTTGAAATGCCATGGATGCATGACACATGTCCGTGACAATGTGTAGATTCACTCATGCAGTGCGATCACTGTTGTATCCACTGTGTCTGTGGTGTAGGAGCCATGATGCATGACCCTCCGGTGATGTGTGTGTATGGGATCAGTATGAGCCATGATGCATGTGAGTTTTAAGGCAACATTTTTGTTAACAGAGGCACTTGTACATGGATGCTGATGTTGTTTGCATGCGTCGTGCCTGTTTCTGCATGTGTGTTGCGTGCATTGACCCATGTGTTGTGGAGGGACAGGATAGAAGTGACGTTTGAAAGTGCCACTCATGTGTTATTGCTTCCTGTCTAGGGGACTATTGTACCGTACCCTGATGCTTGTGTTCTATGTCTCCCTCTATGCAGCGTCGAGTGAAGAAGAGGGCGGAGACGGCGCTGTGGAGCTAAGTGGCGGGGATGCCTCCCCCGGGCGGCGACGCAAGGCCCAGCCACCCTCCCAGGAATTGCCATCATCTGGGAGAGAGGGGACTGGTGCCGTGTCTGCCACTACGGCTGTAGCGGAAGGGCCGGGTGAGCCCCCACAGGGGCTTACAATGGCGGAAGACGGTGCAGAGACATCCAGGTTGGTGGCCTCCACAGAGGAGGAGGAGCCCGCTACTGAGCCGCACATGGGGCCTGGTGGGGGTAGTACCACTGGTGCGAGTGGTGCAGTCCAGGACCAGGGTCAGGAGGCAGCACAGGTCACCGCGGAGGGGCCTGTGCATGTTGCTGTCCCTGACCATGTGACTGCACCACCATTCACCAGCAGGGATGCCCCATCCCAGGCCCGTCCGCAGGTAGGGGGGAGGCCCATGTCATCTGCCTCTCCACTACCTGCGGACAAGGAGTCCTATGACCGTATGGGCTCCGTCCTGATTGGTGTCGCTTTGCGCACACGTGTCATTCGTGATGACGTGCGTGATTCCTGGGGGGAGCACGCACGCCATCACAAAGAGCTGCGTGGCAACGTGGCAGAGTTGGGAGGGGCCATGGTTGGTGGGTTCCTACATGTGTCGTGCACTCTGGCGGACCTCTCCTCCTCTGTGGAGACTATGCGCCAGTCGTTCTCCCTGCCGTCTTCCGGCCCAGATTTCACCAGGGCCCCCTGTGGACCTGGGCTGACCAACACAGCCAGCTTGGTGGAGATCCTATCCCTGCCACAGTCGGGAGTCGGCAGTCCAGCAGGGGTGGACACCCCAACAACTGGAGACCAGCAGATGGAGGATGTGCAGACATCATCGGACAGGGCAGATGGACAGCAGCAGCAGCAGGCTCTAGGTGGGAGCAATGATGGCTCCGGGCCATCAACATCAGAGGGGCAGGCATCGGCCAGAGGGCAGAAGGACCCTGGAATGGGAGTGTCTTCCGTGTGGGTGTGGTTGGGCCAGCGGATAGATGCGGAGTGGCGGCGGGTGGAAGAGGCGCGGCTCACCATGGTCAGGGCGGAGTTCTCCATGCGTTGGGCGTTGAGGCGAGCGGAGTGCCTCGAGGCAACTCGCAGGGAGTTGGAACAGGCCATGGATGCTTCCCTGCGAGACCTCGGGGCCAGGGCAGAGGCCCGCCTCCAGGAGATAGACATGGAGTTCGATGATGCCCTGGCCCATAACATCACAGAGTGAGCCGCAGGACTTGCCCGCCGACATGGGGGGGGGGTTGCAGTTATTGCCAGAGACCATATTCACATGTTCCCAAACAGCATAGCTTGCACAGGCTGTGAAATACTACATCTTAAACACACCCCCACGGCCAACAGTTGCTTAAACTTAATAGTACTCTACAGGCCTCCCACGTCCATGCCTGACTTTAATGACGAAATAACTCACCAACTTAACTTACTTAAAGGACCAAATACAGCTACCCTAGTATTAGGAGACTTCAATCGCTGGTACGGTGATCCCAAAGATAAAGAAGCTAGAAATTTACAAAAATCCCTAAACAACATCGACTTCGAGATCAACAACCAAGAGCCCACAATGAATAACGGTCACCTTCTTGATTGGGTCATCTCCAACAATCTAGAAACACGAGAGTTTAAGACGGAAGCATGCATATGGTCTGACCACCACAGCATATCCTTTCACATCAGTCTTCCCCTCTTTAAACCTAAAACCCCCAACAACCCCATTCTCTCAACCTATCGAAACTACAAAAACATCGACAGGTACCATCTCATACACTGCTTAGCCGAGGTAGAAAAAAAGCAAGCTGAGAATGACACCTGTGAAACTATGCTACTAAACTTACTTAGTCACTTCAATAAACTCATAGATCAAGTAGCTCCCCTCCAAACCAAGTCAACCAGATCTATCCAAAAGAACAAACAATGGTTCTCCAAAGAACTAGCAGAACAAAAAAGAGATAAACGAAACAGAGAAAACGCATGGCTAAAAGATCCCTCGTCAGCCAATAAAGCCCTTTGGAAAGAAAGTGAAACAAAATACAAACACATGATAATCACGGCCAAAAAGAATTTCTATAATGAACAGATCTCTACAGCAGCCAACTCCACCAGCAAACTGTTTAAAATTCTCAAATCTATAGAAAAACCAAAAGCTATTACCCCTCCCTTTCTACCATCCCAAGAAGAATGCGACTCTACTCAGACCGCCTTCTTCAATAAAATCGCTAAAGCCAGGGATTCAATCATTAACTCACTATCCAACAAACAAATGACAGAGACTCTGCCAGTCAAGATGTCAACACCAGGTACTGATACCTTTAAATTCATAGAGATCAACAGTAGCGACATGATCAAGGTACTGACAACAATGAAACCCACGACTTGTGCAGAGAACATCATCCCACCCAAAATAATACTGGATAACATTGACATATTCGCCCCCACCTTGACAAAAATCATAAATGCCTCTTTTAGAAACCAGAAAGTGCCCGATGTCATCAAAAAGGTGACAGTAACCCCCCTGGTAAAAAAACCCAACCTGGACCAAAGAGACCCAAACAACCTTAGACCCATAACGAATTGCAATTTCATTCTCAAAATCATGGACAAAATTGCCACCATGCAACTACAGACATACGTTGAGGAGTCAAACGCCCTACACCCACAACAATCTGGTTTTCGACCCGCCCACAGCACCGAAACTGCCATGCTAGATCTCCAGACCAAAATGCTCGGCATTATAGACAAGGGTAAGACAGGCCTTCTTATTCTACTCGACCTCAGTGCCGCTTTTGACCTTCTGGACCACAACCTACTCCAGGTTGCTCTGAAAAAGTCTACCAATTGTTCTGATGAAGCCATAAGCTGGATAATGTCATTCTTAAAAAATAGAATATCCAGGGTGCACTGGGGAGACAAGTTCTCATTTGAAAAAGAAATCCTATGTGGAGTCCCCCAAGGGGCTAGCATGTCACCACTGCTGTTTAACATCTACCTGAGGTACCTATGCCTAGTCCTTGACCATATCAACACCTATTTCACCAACTACGCTGATGATACGCAGCTGGTATTTGAGCTAAGTGGCGATTATCAAAAGGACAGTGAGCATCTCAACATGATCTATAGCTACGTAGAGCAATGGATGGACTCCAATTGGATGTGCCTCAATGGGAAAAAAACGGAGCTCATGATCTTTGGCTCATCATACGCCCGAGCTAAGCTACCCATATCCTAAGCATCCTTTCAGATCAAAGACACACCCATTCCAGTATTAGGCAAAGTCAAAACTCTCGGTATGCAGCTTGAAGCATCTCTAGGGGCAGAGACCCAAGCACAATACGTTAAGAAAAACTGTGCCTACCACCTCCGCTTAATAAAAGCTATCAGACCCTTCATATCAGAAGACAATTGCGCGACCATAGCCAGAGCTACCATTCTATCACGACTCGATTATGGCAATGCCCTACTCCTGGGTGCCTCTAAACGGTGCATACAAAGCTACCAGGTTGTACAGAATAACGCAGTAAGAACCGTCAAACTTAAATCTAGGACAGAGCACATCAGCGACTCCAGAAGGGAGCTACACTGGCTCAAAATCGAAGATAGGGTGCACTTTAAGACCCTAACCATTGTTCATAAGTGCATTCACGGAAAGGCACCAACATACCTAAAAACGAAGATCAGGTCATACGTCCCAAACAGAACATTGAGATCATCTCTACTCGGCAAAATTGCTATAGCCCCACATAAACTTAAAAGCGGCCTAGGCAGAGCCTTTCCGACTCTTGCAGCCAACCTGTGGAACAACCTCCCGGACCACCTAAGAATAGAGCCTAACTACACCCGTTTCCGCAAATCTCTAAAAACTCACATCTTCAAATAAACTCTACATGTTCAAACCCCAGCCGGAATAATCTTTGTAGTTCCCTCCTCGTCTCAGATGTACGTCATTACTGTTTGTCTGTCTATCGTGTTCCTATCTCTGCGCCCCGAGGCTCGCGAGCTACCGGCGCACTACAAATATTAAATAAATAAAATAAAAAAATAAATAAATAAAATAAAAATTGTATATAGTTAGTTAGTGATAGGTTTCCTTTCTCTTTTTTTTTCTTTTGGGAAGCTTGGACAATGCCCCACGTTTTTGTATATAGTTGTAAATTAGGTAGGGTTTTATTTATATAGGTTTCATTTAATTTGTTGGGCTCATGGACCCTTGTTGAAATATTTGTACATAGTTGGACAGTGGATTTTAAAAAAAACATAATTTAGCCTCACCATTGATCAATGGATTGTTTAATTTAGAATTCCTTTGGATTTACTTTGTTGGACAAGGATTTTTGACAAACTTTATTTTGGATTCATTTGGATTGTGTCATCATTATTATTATTTATTTTTTTGGACATGCCTTTTATTCTTGTTTCTGATTCTTTACATGCTTTGAAACTTTTTTGATGTTTTTGTGCACAATACATTTTGATTTCTTACTTCCATGTGTGGTATTTGCTCTTTGGTTTACTGCATGCTACAATGTGGGTTTACACAATCACTCGCACCCTGGGTGTGTGTGACGGACATGTGTTGATGTGCATATTTGACTTTTGGTTAGTGACAAGTAATAGGGCTTTCAGTGTGGGGTGGATGGGAAATTTGGTTGTGTCTGAAGACTGGGGTGGCGTGCAGTGGGATTTTGTTGGACATGAGGGCCCATGAATGTGCATCTTTATGACATGTTGGGTGGGTACCTGAGTCGGGGCCTGACCCTCAATGCTGGGTGGGTGGGGGTGCTGGGGGACATGAGTCGGGACCTGCTGGCAGGTGCCCGGCAATGCTGGGTGGATGGGGGTGCTGGGGGACATAAGTCGGGGCCTGACCCTCAATGCTGGGTGGGTGGGGGTGCTGGGGGACATGAGTCGGGGCCTGCTGGCAGGTGCCCGGCAATGCTGGGTGGGTGGGGGTGCTGGGGGACATGAGTCGGGGCCTGACCCTCAATGCTGGGTGGGTGGGGGTGCTGGGGGACATGAGTCGGGGCCTGCTGGCAGGTGCCCGGCAATACTGGGTGGGTGGGGGTGCTGGGGGACATGAGTCGAGGCCTGCTGGCAGGTACCTGGCAATGCTGGGTGGGTGGGGGTGCTGGGATACATGAGTCGGGGCCTGCTGGCAGGTGCCCGGCAAAGCTGGGTGGGTGGAGGTGCTGGGGGACATGGGTCGGAGCCTGCTGGCAGGTGCCTGGCAATGCTGGGTGGGTGAGGGTGCTGGGGGACATGAGTCTGGGCCTGACCCTCAATGCTGGGTGGGTGGGGGTGCTGGGGGACATGAGTCAGGGCCTGCTGGCAGGTGCTCGGCAATGCTGGGTGGGTGGGGGTACTGGGGGACATGAGTCAGGGCCTGCTGGCAGGTGCCCGGGAATGCTGGGTGGGTGGGGGTGCTGGGGGACATGAGTCGGGCGTGACCCTCAATGATGGGTGGGTGGGGGTGCTGGGGGACATGAGTCGGGGCCTGCTGGCAGGCGCCCGGCAATGTTGGGGGGGTGAGGGTGCAGGGGGACATGTGTCAGTGCTCACTTGTGCATGGTGACATGTGGGTTGGCTGGGGTGCTTCGACAGGGTGGATGGGCTGCCCATGGGGCATGGCCAGGGGTGCAGTGTGTTCCCGTGTGTTGTGGTCTGCCTGCAGGCCCTGGGGACGGGGGAGAGGGCACACCTGGGAGGACACACACTGGCAATTCATTGGGGCACCCCCAAAATACACGTACCACGCTCACACAGGGCCAATCGCGTGTGAAACTTCCCGCGCACCCCCGAAATACACGTGCCCCGGGCGCACAAGGCCAAACGCGTGTGAAACTTCCCGTGCACCTCCGAAATACACGTATCCAGCTCGCACAAGGCCAATCGCGTGTAGAACTTCCCACGCACCCCCGGAATACACGTACCCCGCTCGCACAAGGCCAATTGTGTGTAGAACTTCCCGCGCATCCCCGATATACACGTACCCTGCTCGCACAGGGCCAATCGCATGTGAAACTTCCCACGCACCCCCAAAATACACGTACCCTGCTCGCACAAGGCCAATTGCGTGTAGAACTTCCCGCGCACCCCCGATATACACGTACCCCGCTCGCACAGGGCCAATCGCATGTAGAACTTCCCGCACACCCCCATAATACACATACCCCACTCGCACAGGGCCAATCGCGTGTGAAACTTCCCGCGCACCCCCGAAATACACGTGCCCCGGGCGCACAAGGCCAAACGCGTGTGAAACTTCCCGTGCACCTCCGAAATACACGTATCCAGCTCGCACAAGGCCAATCGCGTGTAGAACTTCCCACGCACCCCCGGAATACACGTACCCCGCTCGCACAAGGCCAATTGTGTGTAGAACTTCCCGCGCATCCCCGATATACACGTACCCTGCTCGCACAGGGCCAATCGCATGTGAAACTTCCCACGCACCCCCAAAATACACGTACCCTGCTCGCACAAGGCCAATTGCGTGTAGAACTTCCCGCGCACCCCCGATATACACGTACCCCGCTCGCACAGGGCCAATCGCGTGTGAAACTTCCCCGCACCCCCAAAATACACGTACCCAGCTCACACAAGGCCAATCGCATGTAGAACTTCCCGCACACCCCCATAATACACATACCCCACTCGCACAAGGCCTATCGCATGTAGAACTTCCCGCGCACCCCCGAAATACACGTACCCTGCGCGCACAGGGCCAAACGCATGTGAAACTTCCCACGCACCCCCATAATACACATACCCCACTCGCACAAGGCCTATCGCTTGTAGAACTTCCCGCGCACCCCGTAATACACGTACACCGCTTGCACAAGGCCAATCGCATGTAGAACTTCCTGCGCACCCCCGTAATACACGTACCCCATTCGCACAGGGCCAATCGCATGTACAACTTCTCGCGCACCCCCGTAATACACGTACCCCGCTCGCACAGGGCCAATCGCGTGTAGAACTTCCCGCGCACCCCTGAAATACACATACCCCGCTTGCACAAGGCCAATCACGTGTAGAACTTCCCGCGCACCCCCGAAATACACGTACCCCGCTCGCACAGGCCCTATCACATGTGATTTTCCCCGTGCACCCCTGAAATACACGTACCCTGCTCGCACAGGGCCAATTGCATGTGAAACTTCCCGCGCACCCCCGAAATACATGTACCCCACTCGAACAAGGCCAATCGCATGTAGAACTTCCCGCGCACCCCCGTAATACACGTACCCCGCTCGCACAAGGCCAATCACGTGTAGAACCTCCCACGCACCCCGCAATACATGGACCCCGCTCGCACAGGGCCAATCACGTGTGAAACTTCCCGCGCACCCCCGAAATACACGTACCACGCTCCCACAGGCCCTATCACGTGTGATTCGCCCCGCGCACCCCCGAAATACACGTACCCCGCTCGCACAGGGCCAATCGCATGTGAAACTTCCTGCGCACACCCCGAAATACACGTACCCCGCTCGCACAGGCCCTATCGCATGTGATTTTCCCCCTGCACCCCTGAAATACACGTACCCCGCTCGCACAGGGCCAATCGCATGTGAAACTTCCCGCGCACCCCTGTAATACACGTACCCCGCTGGCACAAGGCCAATCACGTGTAGAACTTCCCACGCACCCTGCAATACATGTACCCGGCTCACACAAGGCCAATCGCGTGTAGAACTTCCAGCGCACCCCGTAATACACGTACACACTCGCATAAGGCCAATCGCATGTAGAACTTCCCGCGCACCCCTGTAATACACATACCCCGCTCGCACAAGGCCAATCGCATGTAGAACTTCCCACGCAACCCTGAAATACACGTACCCCGCTCGCACAAGGCCAATCACGTGTAGAACTTCCCGCACACCCCCAAAATACACGTACCCCGCTCGCACAGGGCCAATTGCGTGTGAAACTTCCCGCGCACCCCCGAAATACACATACCCCGCTCGCACAGGCCCTATCACATGTGATTTTCCCCGTGCACCCCTGAAATACACGTACCCCGCTCGCACAGGGCCAATTGCATGTGAAACTTCCCGCGCACCCCCGAAATACATGTACCCCACTCGAACAAGGCCAATCACGTGTGAAACTTCCCGCGCACCCCCGAAATACACATACCACGCTCGCACAGGCCCTATCACGTGTGATTCTCCCCGCGCACCCCCGAAATACACGTACCCCGCTCGCACAGGGCCAATCGCATGTGAAACTTCCTGCGCACACCCCGAAATACACGTACCCCGCTCGCACAGGCCCTATCGCATGTGATTTTCCCCCTGCACCCCTGAAATACACGTACCCCGCTCGCACAGGGCCAATCGCATGTGAAACTTCCCGCGCACCCCCGTAATACACGTACCCCGCTCGGACAAGGCCAATCACGTGTAGAACTTCCCACGCACCCTGCAATACATGTACCCGGCTCACACAAGGCCAATCGCGTGTAGAACTTCCAGCGCACCCCGTAATACACGTACACCACTCGCATAAGGCCAATCGCATGTAGAACTTCCCGCGCACCCCTGTAATACACGTACCCCGCTCGCACAAGGCCATGCGCATGTACAACTTCCCGCGCACCCCCGTAATACAAATACCCCGCTCACACAGGGCCAATCGCATGTAGAACTTCCCACGCACCCCTGAAATACACGTACCCCGCTCGCACAAGGCCAATCACGTGTAGAACTTCCCGCACACCCCCAAAATACACGTACCCCGCTCGCACAGGGCCAATTGCGTGTGAAACTTCCCGCGCACCCCCAAAATACATGTACCCCGCTCGCACAGGCCCTATCGCATGTGATTCTCCCCGCGCACCCCTGAAATACATGTACCCCGCTCGCACAGGGCCAATCGCATGTGAAACTTCCTGCGCATCCCCGAAATACATGTACCCCACTCGAACAAGGCCAATCGCTTGTAGAACTTCCTGCGCACCCCCGTAATACACGTACCCCGCATGCACAAGGCCAATTGCGTGTAGAACTTCCCATGCACCCCGCAATACACGTACCCCGCTCGCACAGGGTCAATCACGTGTGAAACTTCCTGCGCACCCCTGAAATACACGTACCCCGCTCGCACAGGCCCGATCGCGTGTGATTCTCCCTGTGCACCCCCGAAATACATGTACCCCGCTCGCACAAGGCCAAACGCATGTACAACTTCCCGCACACCCCCGTAATACACATACCCCGCTCGCACAGGGCCAATCGCATTTAGAACTTCCCACGCACCCCTGAAATACACGTACCCCGCTCGCACAAGTCCAATCTTGTGTAGAACTTCCCGCACACCCCCAAAATACACGTACCCCGCTCGCACAGGGCCAATCGCGTGTGAAACTTCCCGCGCACCCCCAACATACATGTACCCCGCTCGCACAGGCCCTATTGCATGTGATTCTCCCCGCGCACCCCTGAAATACATGTTTCCCGCTCGCACAGGGCCAATCGCATGTGAAACTTCCTGCGCATCCCCGAAATACATGTACCCCACTCGAACAAGGCCAATCACGTGTAGAACTTCCCACACACCCCCGTAATACACGTACCCCGCATGCACAAGGCCAATCGCGCGTAGAATTTCCCACGCACCCCGAAATACACGTACCCCGCTCGCACAGGGCCAATCACATGTGAAACTTCCTGCGCACCCCCGAAATACACGTACCCCGCTCGCACAGGCCCTATCGCGTGTGATTCTCCCCGCGCACCCACGAAATACATGTACCCCGCTCGCACAGGGCCAATCGCATGTGAAACTTCCCGTGCACCCCCGATATACATGTACCCCGCTCGCACAAGGCCAATCGCGTGTAGAACTTCCCACGCACCCCCATAAGACACGTACCCTGCTTGTACAAGGCCAATCGGGTGTAGAACTTCCCACGCACCCCCGTAAATCACGTAGCCCGCTCGCACAAGGCCAATCGCGTGTAGAACTTCCCGCGCACCCCCGTAATACACGTACCCCGCTCCCACAGTGCCAATCGCATGTATAACTTCCTGCACACCCCCAAAATACACGTACCCTGCTCACACAAGGCCAATCACGTGTAGAACTTCCCGCGCACCCCGAAATACATGTACCCCGCTCGCACAGGCCAATCACGTGTGAAACTTCCCGCGCACCCCCGAAATACACGTACCCCACTCGCACAGGCACTATCGCGTGTGATTCTCCCCGCGCACCCCCGAAATACACGTACCCTGCTCGCACAGGGCCACTCGCATGTGAAACTTCCCGCGCCCCCCCGAAATACATGTACCCCACTCGCACAAGGCCAATAGCGTGTAGAACTGCCCGCGCCCCCCGTAATACACGTACCCTGCTCGCACAAGGCCCATCGCGTGTAGAACTTCCCATGCACGCCTGTAATACACATACCCCGCTCGCACAAGGCCAATCGCGTGTAGAACTTCCCGCGCACCCCCGATATACACGTACCCCGCTCGCACAGGGCCAATCGCGTGTGAAACTTCCCCGCACCCCCAAAATACACGTACCCAGCTCACACAAGGCCAATCGCATGTAGAACTTCCCGCACACCCCCATAATACACATACCCCACTCGCACAAGGCCTATCGCATGTAGAACTTCCCGCGCACCCCCGAAATACACGTACCCTGCGCGCACAGGGCCAATCGCGTGTGAAACTTCCCACGCAGGCCCGAAATACACGTACCCCGCTCGCACAGGCCCTATCGCATGTGATTCTCCCTGCACACCCCTGAAATACACGTACCACGCTCGCACAGGGCCAAACGCATGTGAAACTTCCCACGCACCCCCATAATACACATACCCCACTCGCACAAGGCCTATCGCTTGTAGAACTTCCCGCGCACCCCGTAATACACGTACACCGCTTGCACAAGGCCAATCGCATGTAGAACTTCCTGCGCACCCCCGTAATACACGTACCCCATTCGCACAGGGCCAATCGCATGTACAACTTCTCGCGCACCCCCGTAATACACGTACCCCGCTCGCACAGGGCCAATCGCGTGTAGAACTTCCCGCGCACCCCTGAAATACACATACCCCGCTTGCACAAGGCCAATCACGTGTAGAACTTCCCGCGCACCCCCGAAATACACGTACCCCGCTCGCACAGGCCCTATCACATGTGATTTTCCCCGTGCACCCCTGAAATACACGTACCCTGCTCGCACAGGGCCAATTGCATGTGAAACTTCCCGCGCACCCCCGAAATACATGTACCCCACTCGAACAAGGCCAATCGCATGTAGAACTTCCCGCGCACCCCCGTAATACACGTACCCCGCTCGCACAAGGCCAATCACGTGTAGAACCTCCCACGCACCCCGCAATACATGGACCCCGCTCGCACAGGGCCAATCACGTGTGAAACTTCCCGCGCACCCCCGAAATACACGTACCACGCTCCCACAGGCCCTATCACGTGTGATTCGCCCCGCGCACCCCCGAAATACACGTACCCCTCTCGCACAGGGCCAATCGCATGTGAAACTTCCTGCGCACACCCCGAAATACACGTACCCCGCTCGCACAGGCCCTATCGCATGTGATTTTCCCCCTGCACCCCTGAAATACACGTACCCCGCTCGCACAGGGCCAATCGCATGTGAAACTTCCCGCGCACCCCTGTAATACACGTACCCCGCTGGCACAAGGCCAATCACGTGTAGAACTTCCCACGCACCCTGCAATACATGTACCCGGCTCACACAAGGCCAATCGCGTGTAGAACTTCCAGCGCACCCCGTAATACACGTACACCACTCGCATAAGGCCAATCGCATGTAGAACTTCCCGCGCACCCCTGTAATACACATACCCCGCTCGCACAAGGCCAATCGCATGTAGAACTTCCCACGCAACCCTGAAATACACGTACCCCGCTCGCACAAGGCCAATCACGTGTAGAACTTCCCGCACACCCCCAAAATACACGTACCCCGCTCGCACAGGGCCAATTGCGTGTGAAACTTCCCGCGCACCCCCGAAATACACATACCCCGCTCGCACAGGCCCTATCACATGTGATTTTCCCCGTGCACCCCTGAAATACACGTACCCCGCTCGCAAAGGGCCAATTGCATGTGAAACTTCCCGCGCACCCCCGAAATACATGTACCCCACTCGAACAAGGCCAATCACGTGTGAAACTTCCCGCGCACCCCCGAAATACACATACCACGCTCGCACAGGCCCTATCACGTGTGATTCTCCCCGCGCACCCCCGAAATACACGTACCCCGCTCGCACAGGGCCAATCGCATGTGAAACTTCCTGCGCACACCCCGAAATACACGTACCCCGCTCGCACAGGCCCTATCGCATGTGATTTTCCCCCTGCACCCCTGAAATACACGTACCCCGCTCGCACAGGGCCAATCGCATGTGAAACTTCCCGCGCACCCCCGTAATACACGTACCCCGCTCGCACAAGGCCAATCACGTGTAGAACTTCCCACGCACCCTGCAATACATGTACCCGGCTCACACAAGGCCAATCGCGTGTAGAACTTCCAGCGCACCCCGTAATACACGTACACCACTCGCATAAGGCCAATCGCATGTAGAACTTCCCGCGCACCCCTGTAATACACGTACCCCGCTCGCACAAGGCCATGCGCATGTACAACTTCCCGCGCACCCCCGTAATACACATACCCCGCTCACACAGGGCCAATCGCATGTAGAACTTCCCACGCACCCCTGAAATACACGTACCCCGCTCGCACAAGGCCAATCACGTGTAGAACTTCCCGCACACCCCCAAAATACACGTACCCCGCTCGCACAGGGCCAATTGCGTGTGAAACTTCCCGCGCACCCCCAAAATACATGTACCCCGCTCGCACAGGCCCTATCGCATGTGATTCTCCCCGCGCACCCCTGAAATACATGTACCCCGCTCGCACAGGGCCAATCGCATGTGAAACTTCCTGCGCATCCCCGAAATACATGTACCCCACTCGAACAAGGCCAATCGCTTGTAGAACTTCCTGCGCACCCCCGTAATACACGTACCCCGCATGCACAAGGCCAATTGCGTGTAGAACTTCCCATGCACCCCGCAATACACGTACCCCGCTCGCACAGGGTCAATCACGTGTGAAACTTCCTGCGCACCCCTGAAATACACGTACCCCGCTCGCACAGGCCCTATCGCGTGTGATTCTCCCTGTGCACCCCCGAAATACATGTACCCCGCTCGCACAAGGCCAAACGCATGTACAACTTCCCGCACACCCCCGTAATACACATACCCCGCTCGCACAGGGCCAATCGCATTTAGAACTTCCCACGCACCCCTGAAATACACGTACCCCGCTCGCACAAGTCCAATCTTGTGTAGAACTTCCCGCACACCCCCAAAATACACGTACCCCGCTCGCACAGGGCCAATCGCGTGTGAAACTTCCCGCGCACCCCCAACATACATGTACCCCGCTCGCACAGGCCCTATTGCATGTGATTCTCCCCGCGCACCCCTGAAATACATGTTTCCCGCTCGCACAGGGCCAATCGCATGTGAAACTTCCTGCGCATCCCCGAAATACATGTACCCCACTCGAACAAGGCCAATCACGTGTAGAACTTCCCACACACCCCCGTAATACACGTACCCCGCATGCACAAGGCCAATCGCGCGTAGAATTTCCCACGCACCCCGAAATACACGTACCCCGCTCGCACAGGGCCAATCACATGTGAAACTTCCTGCGCACCCCCGAAATACACGTACCCCGCTCGCACAGGCCCTATCGCGTGTGATTCTCCCCGCGCACCCACGAAATACATGTACCCCGCTCGCACAGGGCCAATCGCATGTGAAACTTCCCGTGCACCCCCGATATACATGTACCCCGCTCGCACAAGGCCAATCGCGTGTAGAACTTCCCACGCACCCCCATAAGACACGTACCCTGCTTGTACAAGGCCAATCGGGTGTAGAACTTCCCACGCACCCCCGTAAATCACGTAGCCCGCTCGCACAAGGCCAATCGCGTGTAGAACTTCCCGCGCACCCCCGTAATACACGTACCCCGCTCCCACAGGGCCAATCGCATGTATAACTTCCTGCACACCCCCGAAATACACATACCCTGCTCACACAAGGCCAATCACGTGTAGAACTTCCCGCGCACCCCGAAATACACATACCCCGCTCGCACAGGCCCTATCGCGTGTGATTCTCCCCACGCGCCCCCGAAATACACATACCCTGCTCGCACAGGGCCTATCGCGTGTGATTCTCCGCGGGCACCCCCAAAATACATGTACCCCACTCGCACAGGGCCAATCGCGTGTAAAACTTCCCGCGCACCCCCGAAATACACGTACCCTGCTCGCACAGGCCCTATCGCTTGTGATTCTCCCCGCGCACCCCCGAAATACACGTACCCTGCTCGCACAAGGCCAATCGCATGTAGACCTTCCCGCGAACCCCCGAAATACATGTACCCCGCTCGCACAGGCCAATCACGTGTGAAACTTCCCGCGCACCCCCGAAATACACGTACCCCACTCGCACAGGCACTATCGCGTGTGATTCTCCCCGCGCACCCCCGAAATACACGTACCCTGCTCGCACAGGGCCACTCGCATGTGAAACTTCCCGCGCCCCCCCGAAATACATGTACCCCACTCGCACAAGGCCAATAGCGTGTAGAACTGCCCGCGCCCCCCGTAATACACGTACCCTGCTCGCACAAGGCCCATCGCGTGTAGAACTTCCCATGCACGCCTGTAATACACATACCCCGCTCGCACAAGGCCAATCGCGTGTAGAACTTCCCACGCACCCCCATAATACACGTACCCTGCTCGCACAGGGCCAATCGCATGTATAACTTCCTGCGCACCCCCCAAAATACACGTATCCTGCTCGCACAAGGCTAATCACGTGTAGAACTTCCCGCGCACCCCGAAATACACGTACCCCACTCGCACAGGACCAATCGCGTGTGAAACTTCCTGCACACCCCCGAAATACACATACCCCGCTCGCACAGGCCCTATCGCGTGTGATTCTCCTCGTGCACCACCGAAATACACGTACCCCGCTCGCACAGGGCCAATCGCATGTGAAACTTCCCGTGCACCCCCGAAATACACGTACCACGCACGCACAGGCCCTATCGCGTGTGATTCTCCCCGCGCACCCCCGAAATACACGTACCGCACTCGCACTAGGCCAATTGCGTGTAGAACTTCCCACGCACCCCTGTAATACACTTACCCCACTCGCACAGGGCCAATCGCGTGTATAACTTCCCACGCACCCCCGAAATACACATAGCCCGCTCGCACAGGGCCAATCGCTTGTGATTCTCCCCACGCACCCCCGTAATACACGTACCCCGCTCGCATTCGTGGTTGGGGGGCTGTATGCTGGTCCACTGGCATGTGCGCCATGTACGGGATTTGTGCGCTGTTCATGGCACACAGGGAGGGGTTGGGGCGTAACTTGCGCTGCTGTAGGGTCGCTGCGCCACTCTGCGGCACGGCTGGTTATGGATGTTAAAATCCATGAATACGGTGTGCGCAGAAATGGATTTTGGCGCACGCGGCTGGTGCAGACTGCCGCACGCGCACACTGTGCACCAGCCACGTGCGCCACTTGTGCGCTGAATTCTATGAATTACCCCCTTAATTTCTTCAGGCAGTGACACCCACTTGGGACCAACCCTAAGATCAATGGGAAGTGTAAGTCAAGCCTGAATGCTCCACGCCTGGAGACACTTGTCCTGTAGTGTCTTGCACTTTGGATATTGGCAACTAGCCTTACAGTGATCAAATGGTTATGGAATGGCAGGACATTCGAGATATTTGTGCCCCTGGAAAGTGGATACCTTACATGGTACTCTAGCTGAGCTCGTGTTTTATTTCATTTGTTTTCCGATGGTAGTCCATATCTTGCCTTCATGCTGTAGTAAGGTTTGAGCATCACGTACAGTAGACACGGTAAATGATGGTTGTTCTGGAAATGTGTATTCAGCAAACTGATTAGAATGGCACCTATGGTTGCCGCAACAATCCCTAAGGACAGAGAGAGCTGCAGCCTGTTCGAGGATGGTCCCAGGAAGAGGTCAGACTTTAGCCATGAGTCAAAGTTCTTTATGCACACTCTTTTCAGCTGTGAGGCATGCTGGTTGGAATGATAACGTGGAATTCAACAGGGTAGTTAAGTTGTGATCAATCATGAAACCTGAGGGGACAGATGACAAATCATTTGGCTAAATGAACGTGAAAGACCTATGACTGAGTCAACCACTCAGGAACAGGACCTCTGGCTTACTAGCATTGAAGCTGATCCATCACATACCCATGGCTGGTTGGTCAATAGTCACTCAGTCACTCACTATGGAATAGTAGTAGGTCCTGCTGCACTGTCAAGGTCAAGCAGTATGTGGGCGTCGTCCAAATAAATGTGAAGTCAAGGACCACAATTCTCAAGGTTCATATCCAACGGAAGCATGTACACACTGAGGAATAAAGTGGAACATATCAGCCATGTGGAACTCTGTTGCCCTCCAAGGACTCATCAGGCAGAACCTGTTGCAATCGAGATGGGAGGAAGGCAAAAACACAAGCCAAATATCTGCAATTCCAAACTGCAACATAAAGGGCCTGATGATTAAAATAGAGTGGTTGGTGATATGCAGCTGGATTGCCATCACTCATTGGCACCCAATGCAATGGTCTCTGTGCTCTGGCATAAAACTAAAAACGTATTGGAAGTCATGAGTTAGAGGTCTGGAATCAGAGACGTTTTTATGGGAGGGCAAAAGGGGCACTTGCCCAGGGCCCCCACCTTGGAGGGTGCCCCACAAGGCTGGCTGATCTGAAGTAAGATTCCATTGTTCACCTTTCTTAAATAGCACACATCAGGATATTTTATGGGGTGCTGCTGAGGCTCTAAACTCATTGGCTTTCTGTTTTTACAAGTATATTCTGCCATGATCAATTCATCATGTATTGCTGTCTGTGTTCACTGCGCTATACATCGTTTTGTGTGTTCCTTACGGCACAACTCTGTAGCATTCTTTCCTTCCTGTGGGAATTATGTTGATCATGTGCAATAGGCAATGGGGAAATGCATATTGGTAAATTCAGTGCCACAGTGGTTCAGAAGTTAGCTAAGTGTGTGATGCACCCATTGCAGAGATATGTGTTCATATGCACAATTAGAATGTCACATCCAGCAAGGCTGTCTGAAGTTTATAAACCTGCCTGCATACGTACTTGGTTTTGCAGAACAACAACTGCTATTATCAGCAATGTACCTACACCAGCTAGTGGTTGCTATAAAACTAACATATCATCCGTATGGTGATGGTCTACGAATCGGTTTGTTCAGATGGGGTGTTGTAAAACCTAGGAAATCACCTCCAATGATGGCATAAACTGTTAGTCCAAGAGGTGAATACGTATCAAAATTCAAGACTATGGAACGAAAGCGTTCATGCTTGTATCCTGGATTTGCTAGCAGACGATACAGTGATCCTGCTCAAATCATCTAATATATCTTAAACCACTGTTCCTTTGATATCTAATGGCAACCCTATTTGAAAACCATATCCCACTTCAAATTTCAGTCTGTCTGGATAAAGACACCTTGCTGGTAGCTTCTAATCTGCCTCCACTATCCATGCTACCGTTTGTGCAGTGTTCTCCTTCCTTCTAATTGGTGGTCTCTATCCATGCATGCGCACTTTTTTATTCTGTGAGGCAGCTAATGTGAGTTCTCTGTCTATTATGGGTTACATGTACCTTTTTTTTTATATACAGTCCTGCATTAATACTACAGGCTGCATACCTTCCTGGTATATAATGTACTAGAACAGTAACCTCTAATGTTGGTCTTCAAATGCTACTTGTTCCATTCTGAATGAAGAGGCTAAGGGGACTTAAAGGGAGTAAACCTGCTTATTATTCTGCGAGAGAGCATATCAACCTATAGGTTGTGAGCGCGACAGGGGGTCGGAGGGGGTAACCTGTATTCTTGATTCCTTTGGTTTGGTGGAGGGGGGCCCAAAAGATGTGCCCAGGGCCCCAAAAGTGCTTAAGATGGTCATATCCGGAATGACACAGTCCAAGTATTTGTTTCGCGACAGCCATAGCTCCAAAAAAGGTAAAACATCGATTTCATATTGAGTGAGCTCGTTCTTGTGAATGCATAAACTAGAGAGTTTATTTCAAATGATTTTTCAGGATGACTCAAGCACAACTACTCATAAGGACATATGGAAAAAAATGTCAGGAAAGAAGTATGTGGTATGTTCTACGGTACAAGGCACCAAAAAGCCACAACTACACTTTAAAGGTCCGCCAGGAAGCGCCAGCGCAAGCGGAACAGAAAGGCTGGGAAATCCTGCACCCAATAACAGAAATAGTAAAAAAAAATGGCAAAGGCCTGCTTTAGTAACAAACCACATGAAGCAAGGACAGCAATTAGCACACAAGTCTCAAGAGCTCTCCAAGGTTTCAATACAGAGCAGTGAATTATAAATGAAAAACATGTCACTACTGACAACATACTGCAATCTTAGTTACAAAAACCCACGGGATTGAGGGATTGCTTAGGGGAATTAAATGCATATGTGAACTATAGGGCTTAGTCTTTTCATTGGATATAGATATCTGATGGCCCCACCTTAGACCATCCCTAAATTGCTAAAGGTAACAAAGACATCATCTCAGCAATAGGTAATTGGCTAATGTAACATGTACTAGGCAGCATTATATTTTGAGCGTTGATTGGTTGGCATCTGTCTTACCAACCTTGAGCACTTGGCAGGTCTTCAGCATGTGAGCAAAAATATGATTAGTGGGAGAGAACTCCAGGAGTTGCTTCTACTAATTGAATAAGACACAATCCCTTATTTCGTAGGCCACGAGCCAGGGCACTTAGCTTTGAACTTGGCCAGTTGCCTCTTTTCTGGGAATTTGTGGGGAGTCGAGGCAGGTGCCTATCTGTGTTTAGAGTTAATGAAAAGGCAGTGTCTTCCTTATATAAGTCACGTATGAGAAAACCATGTTTTGAATTAGTTTACCCTGCTTTTAACGTGATTTTAGCTAGTATTGTATGGGAGCAAGGGGTGCTCAGGCCCCCTCGCGTCGTACGCTCCTCAGTACAAGGCTTGGACCGCGTGCCTCCGGTAGTGGTATTGCCCCTTGCCCTTATGTAAAGTTAACCACGGTTGACTGCTGCATAGATGGGACTACTGAGCAGGACATGGGGCATCCATCTTTTTGTGCCCCCTTTCGACTCCATCTTGGGTAAACAGGCCTCACTGCGATAGTACAGCAATGCTCAGCTCCCCTTTCCACCGCAGCAGCCAAGGACAGAGACACACACATAAGGCGCGCAGGCAGCTGGCTGGCCCCCACCCTTGCACTCCCCCTGCGAAGGAAAAGCTCTGCGCTTCCATTCTCACGCTGAGGCTGGAGAAAGTTGCAACAATCAATATGCTACAGTTTTCTTCCTCTGAGATCACTGTTTGCCTGAAAACCGGCATGTGAACCAAGATGAGCTAAGCACTTTCTGCTCGATTCGTTCTCATAAACGTGCAAGCCACCCACCCCCATTAAAACAATTTATTGGCATTCTGACCCTTCACCCCCTGTAAGGTATTTCTTTCAAGTGCCAGAACTTTGCCTGTGCTGCAAAACCCACCCAACACACCCACTACTAACCTTAAGCATTTTCATTATTATATATGCTTTAATTTGCACTAGTTTGAAACCTAGAAAGAGATGCAAAACATAGCCTGATTCTTTTACATGCACAATAAAGGTCAAGGCCTTCAATCAATTCCACGAATGACCCAATTGTACTGACAATAATCATTGTGTGTAACTTGTGTAGAAATGTGACAAGTAGCATAAAATGTTTTAAATAATTTGTCATTTAGTATGCAACAATACTAGCTTAGGTAGTGACCACAGTGACCGGACCCTGACCTGCATGGAGCGCAAGATGTTTGACGTCCGTCAGCTACTCAGCCAGCCAGGAGGAAGAGATGCTACCCACACCTACAGCACCACACCATCTGGCCAATCGGGTGCATTTAGTATTTTTTGTTGGAGTTACTTTAACTAATATAAATGTTGGTACTGATGTAATGTGGAGGGAGAGTTTTTTGGGTTATTTCCTAGCTGGAGAAATAAACCATCCTTTGAACTCTTGCAGCCGGGTCTCAGTGCCTCTTTCCCCGACAAGGGGTTTTGCCTGTTATTTTTTTCTTTTTCTATCACACGTATTAAGATGTGGAAAGGCACCTACATTTTTGGTGACCCCGCGACGTGATTTAGAGAGGTGCCTTGAGGCCTGTACCGCCCGGCAGCGAGATCCAGGGCGCCCCCCAGCTGAACCATCGCCTCTGCGGTGACCAGACTGTGCACACCAAGAAGAAAGGGGCAAGGGTTCCCGGTTGACGAATACCCGATCGAAAAAGCTGCTTGCCAAGGCAGGCTACAGCTTGGTTGGGGGACGGACCTGAGCGTGGTCTGGCCGTGAGCGGCGACCCTCGGAGTACCTGACTGAACACGTGGAGTCCCGGTTGCAAAGACTCCAAAGGAAGGTAAGGGGAAAATACGGGAAGTAGGGAATTAGCAACAAAGGGAAGGTAGCCAAGAATATGGTCTGTGTGAGTGACGGTGAGGCTTTTCTGATCTATCCTTTATATGGCCATTAGGTGTTGTAAGAAGTGAGAAGAAGAAGAGAAGTGGTATCCTAGCCCGTAGTGGGTAGAAGGCGGCGCCGCGTAGCATTTGTCCTGACCAAGTGCAGAATAGAGATAAAGAGAAAAATAGTAGGGGTCTCATGTAGGCTCGGAGTAGTTTTTAGAATATTCTTTTTCCGTGGAAGTAAGAAATCTTGAGACATAATAAAGGTGAAAGAGGTGGGGAGTGAATGCGAAATAGTAGGTAGTATAGGGAAGAAGAAAAAACAGGGTCAGTAACGGGAATAGGGAAAGAACAAACGCGCGCAGGCAGTGCATGTGTATGTTGCATGATTATATGTTTGTTGGTCTGCTTTTATGTATATGTCTTGTTGAACATACTAAAGTATTTTAACACAAGTAATTTGTGATCGATACAAGGTAAAGCAGAAGAAATAAACTGTGAGAGGTGATCAGGTAACACCTCTCAGAAAGCTAATGTGACATATGATAATTGTGAGCATTGATAAAGAACGTATTATTTCTACATATTGTAATTGAAATACAAGTAAGAGGTGGGAAGAGATTCGAAGGTACTAGAATACACCTGAAAGGAAAAGAAACATTGCCATGGGGGGAGTAACACCACTAGCACATATTTGCCAGCACCTTCCACTTTATAGCGACAGGATACAGAAGTATCACGATCAGTGGATCACTGAGATAAAGGGAGACGGGGTTACACCAATTTGGCCAGAATGAGGATAATTTGACAAAAGAGTGTTGGACCTAGTATCAACACATTTGCTAGCGCGATACAAAGGGAAACAGTTACAGAACCAGAGAGAAGTGTTAGATTTATGGCGAATATTTGAGGAAGTTTCCCCCACGGCAGAGGTAGGTACAAACCGAATGATAGAAAAGCAGAAAAACCCTGAAGAAGTAAGTGGAACACCAAAAGGGGAATGCTCAACGACTACAACCGAAAACGAAGTAACAAAAATCTATCCTTTAATGACTAGGCCAGCGGTAGGGTTTAGTGAACTCCTGTATATACCACCCACCCCCACTGCCCAGAGCGGGGCAACAGCCCCCGAACCTCCACCATATGACAAAGGAGGCCTGTATGGCCCCACGAGTGCTCCTCCCGTGGATATAGCACGTTTAACAGGTGAATTGAACCGTCAGCTAGCACAAGCACAAATGGAAATAACACGGTTAAGAGCTTTATGTGACAAAGGGCAAATGCTGCCAGGGGGAGGGGAGGTACCCCCGCTGTCATTGGCAGATCTCACACCCCCGATAGGGGCAGCAAGCAATGCAACCCCAGCAGCCTCGGTATCAGGGCAGTCTATAGTATCGCAAGGGACGTCATCGCAGCAGAGGCCAGAACAAGAGTGGCAGTCAGGACAGTTCCTGTTCCAATTGAATAACAAGCCAGTGAGAATTAAACGCCCAGATACACCAGAGAGTCAACAAAGTGGAGACCAGAGTGGAAGACCAGGAAGTGAACCCAAGGAAAACTGGGAGGATAATAACGAGTTAGAGTCAGAAATAGAAGAAATATGGGACGATTTAGATGAATACAAAGAGGCAGCTGCCGCAGAGGGATCCCCACTGCCAAACCACCGTTACCCAGACACACTATCGCCACCATTATGGCAAGGTAGATTAAGACAACGAACAAGGAGGATAGGAAACATATTGGTAAGTAAAGTAAAAAAAGGGAAGACAAGCAGAACGGGAAAGAAACAAAAACTACAAATGCCACTGATACATAAAGGAGCAGGTAGGCCAAATTACATTCCGTGGGCCCAAATGGACAAAACCAACCTGTTAAAACTCCTCCCCCCGCTGATGGCAGGGGCAGGTAAGTGGATACATGTATTTGAGAAGAACACGGCAGGCGTGCCGTTAGCTATAGGTGATGTAAAAAGTCTATTAGTTTCAGCAATCGGGGACCAAGCAGACACAATCTGGCAAAGGGCAGGGTTCCCGCGAGTAACGATGAGCTGTGACCGACACGATGGATCACCATTTAACAATGTTCGAGCACACGTGTGGGATGCATTGCGGTGTGCATTTCCAGACGTTCCAGATTTACATGCAGTGATGCAGTGTACGATGGAGGAGAACGAGGATCCTGCACAATTCATTTTGCGAGTGCAAGATTTATGGAGAAGCGAAACTGGTACGGCATGGAATCAATCAACAGCTTTATTCTATTTTATCATTAAAAAGGGGTTGCCAAAAGAGGTGCAGAAGGCCTTGGACAAAATAGCTGGGATTGAAGCCAAAGGGTGGCCTGAAATTCAGAGCATAATTGTACACCACTGGAGGAGGATCAAAGAGAAGGAAAAGGAGGTCACGCAAAAGAGGCTGGCTGACATAGCGAAATTAGTACAGACGAAATTAGTGAAGGTCGCCGCCATTACTGCCAGTGCAACAGCAGACAGAGGAAACGAAGGAGAAGAAAACGCAGGAGGAGGGCCCGTCGGGATAGCAGCACAGTGGGTTGGAGAGGACCAAGGACAGTGGAACGGAGAGGAACAACCATGCCAAGGATCGCAGTGGCAGAACAGGCCAGCCCAAGGAAGAGGTGGGTACCACGGGCAAAGGGGAGGATATGGAGGAATGGGAAACAGAGGGTATGGTGGGCAAGGACCAAGGGGAGGACAACAGGGGTCGTGTTGGAATTGTGGAAGATGGGGACATTATTCACAAGATTGTAGAATGTGACCATCAGGGTATTTTCAACAGCAGCAACAGCCCATGAACAATGAACAGGGGTGGGGCTGCCCACACCCAGGTAGCCCTTGTGGAGCTCCAATGGGGAGGGGGGACAACAGGATCAATACTGCTATGACCCCCAAATGCAACAGAGACAGCCAGCCCCACCACAGCAGCAGCAACAGCAGCAGCAGCCACAACAGCAAAACGCACTAAAGCCAATGGCGAGACAAAACCCAGTAGGGAACATGAACAATAACCCTTTTGCAGCAGCTGCAAACGGTGCTCCTGCACCATACCACGGCGTAACAGTCGTGGGTGACAACGTTTTTCAATGCCAGGTCAGCAAAGATACCAAGACTAGGAAAGCCCACAGGGAACACTTTCGTGTCCAGTCCTATCCACCACACAAAGTGCAAATGAGGAACCACTAGTGGTGGCAGAGATAGGAAACAAGCAGTTTATCTTTATGGTAGACTCTGGAGCAGAAAAATCATGCCTCATGGAAGGGCGGTTTCAGCTCTCGGGAAGGAATTTGGAGACGCAGGGGTTCTCTGGGGCTATTTTAAAAGTTCCTTATACAAAAGATCTTGATGTAACAGTGGGGGGAAAAACAGTGCGTGCACCCTTATTGTATTACGAAGACGCGCCAATCAATTTGATGGGACGAGACCTACTCAGTAAGTTAAACATGACCATAGCCTTTACTGAAAGAGGAATAGTGTGCTCAACGCCAGGGGTATGCCCCGTACGGGCACTCTTGCTAATAAGTACGATTACAAAGGAAGTTGCAGTAAAAGGGATTCCCATTGACATGGACATGTTCGTCTACGGAATACAGGTATTAGCCTGAGTAGTGCCTGAAATAACACAAAAAGAGTGGAGAATACCATCCGATTTCATATTCGGCTCAATCACACCAACAGATGTAGTGCCAGGCACAATTATGTCTATAGACATTGAGGCAGTTCAAGTTTCCAACAAACGCATTGTGGTCATAGGCCTGGACACGCAAGGACGCGAGTGGAGAAGTGTGCTATGCATAGAGCCAAACATGATGCTAAAAAATATTACTGATGAAGAATTGTTTACTGACTACGAAGGGGATGGAGAAATAATAATGGAAATAAGCATACCATGTGACATTATGATTCAATACAGAGAAATACACAGCCCACTTATGGCTAACATAAAAGCCCCACTGAGAATATTTGAAGAAGACATGGCCAGGGTAGCACCTGAAATTTGGACTACGGGACCACACGATGTAGAATTGTTGCATGAGGTAACTCCCATAAAAATAAAACTGAAACCAGGTGCCCACCCACCCAGAGTGAAACAATACCCAATATCCAAAGAAGCAGAGGAAGGTATTAGAGAAACAGTGAATGCACTCCTAAGCCAAGGGATCTTAGTGCCATCGACTTCTCCATGCAACACAGCGATTTTTCCAATCAAGAAAGCAAAAGGAGGGGCGTGGAGAATGGTCCAGGACCTCTGCCCACTCAATGACGTCATCCAAAAAGAGTTCCCTTTAGTGCCTAACCCGTCATCAATATTGTGCAGTATACCAAAAGAGGCAACTTGCTTCACTGTCATTGATCTGAAAAATGCCTTTTTCTCTGTGCCACTCGCACCAGAGTCGCAGTACCTTACAGCTTTTACATTAGGAAACAACAGATAAGAACATCGCAGACTCCCACAGGGGTATTGCGAAAGCCTGAGCATTTTTAACAGAGTACTACGAGAAGACATCGGCAACACAGATGTAGGGAGCACCATTATACAGTACGTAGACGATTTACTCGTCTGCAGCAAAACAGAAGACGAGTGTAGAGAAGACTCGATAACACTGCTTAACGTATTGGCTGCCAAGGGATACAAGGTGGACAAAGGAAAGTTACAATACTGCCTTGCTGACGTTGTGTATCTTGGCCAGCAAATATCCAAAGACGGAAAAAGAATATTCCCAGACAGAGCAGCAGCCATTCGACACATTATCATATCAAAAACAGTGAAGGACATGCAGAAATTTCTTGGCATATGTAACTATTGCCGAACGTGGATCCTTGATTACGCAGCATACACATGGCCAATGCTACAAGCACTAAAAGAAGCACAAAAGAACAGAGCCCCAATAAAATGGACACAGGAGACAATTGCTCAATTCTCTCAATTAAAAGATCTTATTTCAGACGCCCCAATCCTTGCAAATCCAGATTATGAAAGGGAATTTTTCCTGTTTTCACACAGCAATGGAACATTAATGACAGCAGTATTGAGACAAAAGACATCACTAGGCCACAAACCATTAGCGTACTACAGTGGAATATTAGACCCAGTAATGCAGAGACATTTCGCTTGCAAACAGGCTCTCGCTGCAGCGGCCTTCGCCATTGAGAAAAGTGCCACGATCGTAATGGGATGTTCAGTGACGCTATATGCGGAACATTCATTATTTGCTATCTTGAAAAGATCAAAATCTACCCTCACAACACAGAGAGCCACTGCTTATGAAATAATAATATCAAGTCCAAATGTACATGTGGTGAGATGCAAAACAGTGAACCCAGCTACCTTTATTACAGAGCCATGCACAACTGAGGATTTACAGGAACACGATTGTAGCACATACTAGGGAGAGGGCAATGACATTCCCAAAGCAAGCAAAAACGCACTTAAAGAAGGTGAAATATATTTCATAGACGGGTCAGCATCCATAAATTCAGAGACAGGAGAGAAACATGTGGGGATGGCAGTAGTGCTCATGGAAGAAGACACATATGAAGTGATAGTGCAAAAACGCCTCCCCTCACATTACTCTGCACAAGCAGCCGAACTGACTGCGCTAATCAGCGCGTTACACACAGCCAAAGGTTGTGCCGTGACCATATATTCAGATTCAGCTTATGTTACCACCACAGTTCACTCAGGGCTATCACGTTGGCGAAGGAGAGGGTTCAGAAGAGCAGATGGGTCCCCTGTACAACATGCCACGTTGCTAAATGAACTAATGGAAGCTTTAGCAGAACCATCGGTAGTAGCGGTGGTTAAATGCCAAGCCCATACCCATAACACAGATGCCGTCTCATTGGGGAATGCGGCAGCCGACGCAGCAGCGAAAGAAGCCTCGTAGTTCAATAAGACACCAACATCCGAGTACATTGTAAAAACAACCACAGCAGAACAACCAGCAGATGCATACAATAACACGCCCATAGCACAATTAATAGAACTTCAGAGAAGGGCCCCACCGGAAGAGCAGGAGTTGTGGGGCAAACAAGGGTGTAAGCAATCAGCCACAGATCTCATTTGGAGACAGGAAACGACAGGCAAAGTAGTAATGCCTGTAGAATTATTAGAAGTAGCATTCCAACAACTGCATTTTCCAGCTCACGTTGCAAAACAACACATTGCCTCAGATATTCAAGTGGATTGGTTTGTTCCTAATCTACATGAATACTTGACTAAATTTGTGATTGAATGTACTACATGCCAAACTTACAATTCAGGAATGACATTGCGAACTCTGCGTGGCACTTTGCCACGCCCTACAGGTCCATTTTGAGAACTACATATTGATTACGCCGATATGGGAGAAAGATGTAATGGAGCAAGATACTTGATTGTGGTGGTATGCCCTTTTTCACGGTGGGTGGAAGCGGGCCCCTGTCCCCATCCTGATGCAAAATGTGCTGCCAAGTTCCTTGTGCGAGAAGTATTCTCACGGTGGGGAATCTGTGATGTGATCCGTTCAGATAACGGCACGCACTTTGTAAATGACCTCTTCAAAGAAGTGACTTCCCTTCTGGGGGTGAAACGCAAATTATGTTCGATTTATCATCGAATGGCCAATGGAGATGTGGAGAGGATCAACGGGCTGCTTAAAATCAATTTATCGAAATTATGCAGCACATTGAAAATAAATTGGGTATATTGTCTGCCCTTAGCACTGTTCCAACTCAGAAACCAACCATGCAAGGACCATCATTTAAGCCTGCACGAAATCGTGACGGGAAGGAGAATGCACACACCGATCTCCCCTGTTAGGAGAGCGTCTGATGCGCACAGGGCTGCCACAGTGCTGGGAGAAGAATTTAATGAATACCTAACACAGCTAACGCGCGCAGTACGCAGCATAGCAAAACAAATTGTTTCACCATTTACTGAAGATGTAGCAACAGACACCTCCATGCCGACAGCAGGCAGCCCAGAGGGGCCTTTAATGCCAGGGGAACAAATTCTCGTTAGAAACTTTGTAAGAAGGTGGAATTCACCAAGATTTCATGGTCCATACACCGTGGTGTACAGCACCCCAACTGCAGTCAAGGTCACAGGGTTAAAGTACTGGGTGCACCTCTCAGACATAAGAAGGGCACACAGTGTTACACCTCCCCAAAATGAACCTGACTGTGTGGATGCCACCACTGGCACAGGTTGATATGATGACAATTGCAACTTAAGACGGGGAAAGGATAGGGGAAAAGCAAAGGTTTATATATTTTTGTCTTTCTCTCTCTCTCTCTCTTTTTCTTTTTTTTTCATATAAATCGTGTTGCTTGTTCTATTATTTCCTAATTTATTCCATGATGAAATGAAAAGGAATTGTCACATGCCTGAGTGAAGAAATGAAAAAGAAATGAATAATTGCAATTATTTTTCTTCCATGTGACTTAACGAATTTGTCTCGCCCACATAGGTTCAACATGAGCCAATGTGACGAAATGGCTGAGCAAGCTGAAATGTTAGATAGAAATAGGGATGCCACTAGGGCCAGTAGATTAAATAATTTGGAATGTGTTATAAAATATGCTGCCATATTATTTGCAATAATGATGTTTTATCTTATTTGGTATAATGTTGTTTTATATGTGGCAAATGAAATGAACAAAGGGGGGAGCGAAACTGACATGACAAAACCAGGGTCTAAACTAATATGGACTGAAGCAACGGCTATTTTGAAGGACACTTATAACATTGAATTGAATGATAAAAATATAACATTGCCCCTTTTACAATTGCACGTAAACGAAACTGCTATTCCATTGTTAAATAATACTGGAGCCAAGGAAATAGAGCTTGGATGGAATGTAAATGATGATTACTATTGGTTAACTGATTCCAGAAATACAAGCATGCATACACACACTGCACCAGAAACCACCACTGAATACACATATGTCACAATAAACAACATAGATGAAGCATGGTCTAGAATATTCCTGCTGCAATATTCACTAGTTGGTACCCAATTAAAAGACAGAAGGAGGAGAAAAAGGGGGGTGGGAAAAAACAGATACGATATTTATCATAACTTGGGGTTAGATGAAATAGAGGACCCCCGACACCCTGACCAATCAAACAAATGGTATTCAGACATGAGCGCCGCAGCAAAGCAAGCAAGTAACGAAAGTTGTTACGTTTGCTCACTTATTCCTCACGCAACTGGAACCCCAAAAATGTTGATCCCACAGGAAGTACCCTTGTCTGAGGCCCAATGTTTGATTGATCTGATGCTGTGTAGAATAAAAAAGACATTTCAAGCACACACAGCCACTATGGAAAAATTGGAAAATGAACAAACTTGCACCAGCAGACGACAAGGAGTAATCTGCCTCCAAGAGCCATTTTTCGTTATAAAAGGCACAAGATATACAAATGACAAGTGGCATGATGAAGCGATTGAATGCAAAGCTGAGGGGCTTCGAGGGCTGCCAGATGAAACATACGAATGGGCAAAAGAAACGTGCATCCCCATCTGGACACAGCATATCACCAAGCTGACATGGGTCATGCCCCTGGAGAGACCCATAAAGATTCAAAAGGAAATACCGCCCGAACTTTGCTTCCATGGAGAAGGGAAGGTGAACATGGGAACGGTGTGGCAGTGCAATAAGACTTTAATAATGCCAGTCATGAAAAAAGGCACTGCTGCATTAATGTACATATACTGGATCTGTGGCAAACAAGCTTACCTGCATCTGCCAGCATCCTGGAGGGGCACTTGCGCCTTAGCTACACTTCACTCAGCACTAATGGTGATACCAGAGAGCCACGTCCAGTTTATAGCAAGGCCTTCGGCTGACACATCGACAGCAGGCCAATCGACTGACACATCGGCAGCAGGGCAATCGGCTGAACCATCGACAGCGCCCGATGAGACAATCACAGAGCCCCCAGCATACGAACTATTGTCAGAAGAAACTTTGAAAACCAAGTTGTCACGCAGCAAAAGAGCCAATTATATTTCGTCCAAATGTACAGAACTCCTTGCTAAAATCCCACAACAGTATAAGCTTTTCTCATCTGCAGAAACATTCTTTGCATCGTTCCTAGCACCAGGCGTTCAAGCAAGGGCAAAGGTGAAATGGCTGCAGATAACACACTGGGAGCTCATCCAACTGGCCAACGACACTGAAGAAGGATTCAACATCATAAAAATAGAGCTCCGTGCACTGCGCCTGATGACGATGCAAAACAGATATGTCTTAGATCTTATCACAGCGATGGACGGTGGTGTTTGCAAAAAAATTGGGGGGGCGTGTTGCACGTTCGTACCAACATCCAATGCTGATAACGGGACACTGTCACATGTGATAACAGCAGTGCATAATTTAGGAGAAAGAATGAGAGCAGAAGGTGGAGTAGACAACAACACGTGGTCCGACGACCTGTTCAACTGGATACCATCATGGGTGAACATCGCAGCAAAGATACTCATTCCCATCATAGTCTTTCTTCTTTTAATATTCTGTGGCCCTCATTACAAGTCAGGCGTTAAGGGTTTAACGGCGCCGTCAGTGTCGTTAACCATTAACGCCTGATTAAGAGGTCCCGGGTTTTAATGCCTGCTTTTTGCAGGCGTTAAAACCCATGCCGCAAAGTGACCTTGGTGCTAAGTACGGTGCCGCAATTTGCGGCACCGTACTTAGCGCCTTTCCCCATTCCCATTATGCCCTATGGGGCAAAAATGGGAATGGGGAAGGGCAAATGGTGATTGGGGAATTACCGCCCCACTCACCTTGGAATGGGGCGGTAATTCCGCCATCCACCATGCCGGAGTCTGGCATGGACCATGGTGCTAACAGCACCATGGTTCACCGCCTGATTCGTAATGAGGGCCTGTGTGTGCCAACTGGGACTAAGATGCTGTGAAAATAATATGCCTAATTCAGCAATGATGATGGTAACAGTGGGCCGACAGACAAGGGTGGCTACCATGATAGATGCCCAAGTACAAACCGGAGAATACACCACACCACAGTATAGGATAAATGCCATCTATAGACAGTATGGGGACGTGGTTGATAATCTACATTACACTACCATTAGAGAACCAAAAAACGTGCTGTGGTATAATGAGGTATGGATAGATTTAGATGGGGATGGTGGGATATACTTCATGGTCACCCACGAAGAATATGCAAGAAGGGGTAAAAGCTTAAGAAGTGTGTGTAAAGCATGGATGCCAATAAAGGGTACACCTGCTTGGGATGAGGCTGTGGCTGAAGCTGAGCGCTACCGAAGGGAGAACGGAAAGAACGAGATAAAGTAGTTCGTTACTTTAGATGTAACGAAAGGGGGGAATGTATGGGAGCGAGGGGTCCTCAGGCCCCCTCTCGTCGTACGCTCCTCAGTACAAGGCTTGGACCGCGTGCCTCCGTAGTGGTATTGCCCCTTGCCCTTATGTAAAGTTAACCACAGTTGACTGCTGCATAGATGGGACTACTGAGCAGGACACGGGGCATCCATCTTTTTGTGCCCCCTTTCGACTCCATCTTGGGTAAACAGGCCTCACTGCGATAGTACAGCAATGCTCAGCTCCCCTTTCCACGGCAGCAGTGAGGTCAATTACTCTTGCCATCATTAGTTACAACAGGTTCATTTCTTCTTGTATTTGTCTGAGATAAGGCTAATATGGTTGCCTTAGTGCATAGTGTTTCTCACCTTTGCGGTATTGGGTCGGGGGAGCGGCAGTTGCCTGAATGACATTAATCTGTCTCTCAGCAACACTCTCTCTCAGTATGCACACTCATCATTAGCTATGTCTGCATAAGGTCTGCATAAGGCCTCTGCAGGCCTTCTCAGAGCCTGGCACAACTACCAAACACATATCTTCACTTCATGTCAACCACAGGCTCGTGAATACAGTCACCCACTCTTGCATGCACCGCACAAAGAAATCACATCATAAAGTGCTGTTTGCCTTGCAGCACTCAACAACTGCAAAACCCTTGAGAATTTTAGGGAACAGCCTGCTGCAATGGATGTCTCGTGGCATTTTAACGCCACCTTTTAGCCAACTTTAAAAATACAAACAGGGACGCAGCCAATGAATGTGTGGCGGGCAAGTGGTGAATCCTTCCCCTCTTATCACACAAAAAGACAAGCAATGTAATATGTAGCCAAAGATTAAATGCTATTCCACATCTGGAGCAGTATCTTCTATAGCCAAACAGCAGTTGCAGTCAATGTGCTCTTAGAATAAGTAACTGGACTGACATGTCAGTGCATGCTTTGAAAATATGGCATCATGCGGTCAGCAGGCTGCCAGCAATGTCTCTGATGTTTCTTGGATTTAGAGGGACATGCAACATAGTTTTATCCAGTGCTGGAAATTGAAAGAATGTACTGCAGGAACCCTCTCATCCTTGGAGGGGCAGGGCTGTGGGGGGCAGGGCCAAGGGGCGTGGCCCAGGCTAGGTCATGCAATACAGTATCTCTTCATTGAACCAAATCCTGGCGTTTTGCATGAAAGCAAAGAGCATTATACGAGCATAAGAATGTCCACAATTTTAAATTTGTCTTATAGATATTCAGTAAGACACCCTATACTGGACGTTGGGCTCTGCAGTTTTGATTGGTCAAGCTACTCAACCTAAGAATAAAATGTATGTTTCAGGACATATATACCGGTTTGGACAGCTGCAACAAGTATGTGAGGCTTTGGCTGTTTCTGTAGTCAGTTTCTCGTGACGAGGTCTGGGGACACAGCCGTGCTCCGTCTTGTTCCGGCCCATTTCCTGCACTGGTATGATCAGGATCCAGATAATGTGATGGGGCATAATAAAAGGACAAGCAGAAGGTAGGGCACTTGCCCTTAACAAAAATGTCAGCCAAAGCACCGAGAAAGGCAGAAGTGCATATGCTTCTGAAGGCTTCTGCTTTGACTGAATGGATTCTCCGGGGTCATGCTTTGGTGATGTAGGTTCTCACTGCCAATATTCTGAAGGCAAAATAGCACTGCATTTTATAGGCCATATTGGATTAATAATGTAATATGGGAAACTGGCAATAAAAACCATTGCAGCCCTTGTCGACTGGATTTTATTTTTTAATGGGGGTCCCCATGCCACGCCAGCCCTCCACCCCTAGCTCCTACTCCCCTACCTACACATACACATAGAAATATACATGTATATGTAATTGATCGATTCGACGAAAAGTAGAGAATCAAAGTGTAGACTTTCGAAAAAAAAATCTTTTAAACCCCAGATGATGGTTTCCTGCAGCCCCAAACATTAAAAACCAACAGGGGGAATGATTTAAATCCTATCCGGTGTTCCTCTGTGTGACATGACTCCCCTCTGCCACACCTCCACATTGACATGCGGCGAGGCTGAAATACATATCTGGGGTTGCTGTTGGTACACTTGTTCAGAGGGAAACTGCCTACCATTTTGCCACTCTGCTTTTCTCGTGGGTCGGAGCAGACTAGTGGCATGTCCAGGGATTGGCCATTTTAGGTGCCACCCCATTATACTAAACTATGATACTCTTGATGTCCTTGCCCCTGTCATGAGGATCCGCTTGTAGCCCAAAGCTAAGTGCAACTCCTGGTATGACTCAGACCTTGTCATCTTTAAACGCAAGTGCAGGGTGGCTGAGAGCAAATGGCGTACTTCCTGTACATCCTCTGACAAACTGGCCTGCCTCCTGCTCCAAAGGCAATACTGGCTCTCTGTCCACACCAAGAAGAGAGCCCTCATACAAACCCGTGTCTCTGCGGCATCCAATAACTCGGCCGAACTCTTTAAAATCTGTAAGGAGCTGGCCAATCCTGCTGCAGTCTCTACCTCTCCTGTCCCCTCCCAGGCCCTCTGCACGGCCCTGGCTTCTCATTTCATCTCTAAAACTCAGGACATCCTATTCTCTCTTTCTTCCTCTCCTCTTCCTCCCTCTACTTCCCTCTCTTCCTCTGGCCCTTCTGTGGCCACCTCTCCTCCCCCCTTTTCCACCTTTCTCGTGTTATCCCCAGACATCGTTTCTAGACAAGTTCCATCTATGAAAGTCTCGTCAAAACAGATTCTCCCCTGTTCTTCTGAAACCATAAAGGACCACATTGACACCCTTGCTCCGGCTGACTTCTGCAACCACTCCTTCACCACTGGAGTCTTTCCTTCCATCCTTAAACACTCCCTTGTGCACCCTCTTCTTAAGAAACCCTCAGCCGACTCCTCCTGCCCTGCTAACTACCTCCCTGACTCCATCACTCCTTTCCAGGGCAAGCTCCTGGAAAAGCTGGCCATCTCTCAGCTTAATCTTCACACAGAATTGGGTGGTGTCTCCATGACCATCAGTCTGGCTTCAGAGCTGCCAGAAGCATGGAAACTGCTCTCCTGAACATCTGTGAAGACCTGCTCTCCAAACATGACTCCAATAACCCCTTTGTCCTCATCTTACTTGATCTCTGTTCTGGCTTTGACACGGTCAACCATGCCATCCTGCTCAACCGTCTCTGTGAAAACCTGGGTATCTATCACTGATCAGGCCCTGGCATGGCTGACCTCTTTCCTCTCTGATCGACCCTCCCAGGTCCAACTTGGGTCCTTCCTCTCCTCTATCTCTATCTCTACCTGTAGTTTTTCCCAGGGGTCTAATCTCTCTCCCTGGCTGTTCAACCAATACTTGGCACTTCTTGGCCACTGCATTGCCACTCTCTGCCCCAACTTTCAGTGCCATGTGAACGACACTCAGCTCATCTTCAGGCTACCTTCAGCCACCTCTTCTCCTTCTCCCATCTCTGACAGTCTGTCTGCTATGCAGGAGCGGTGTGCGGCCAACAATCTCTGCCTTAATGCCAGTAAGACTGAGATTCTCCTCATCAGTAAATCTGCTCCCTTCTTTCCTGTCGCTCTCTGGCCGGCCTGTCTTGGTCCTCCTCCTTCTCCCACACGTGAGGCTAAAAACCTTCGACTCCACTTTCTCCTTCTCTCCTCACATCTCTGATGTCTCTAAGGAGTCACACTACCAGCTGCACCTCCTCAGAGGTATTCTTCCTTCCTGCTCCCTCCCCCGAAAGCTCACTGTCTCCGGAGCTCTGGTTCTCTCTAGGCTGTAACAGCCTCTTTCTAAATCTGCCTGCTTCTATTCTCCGCTCTCTGCAACTCATCCAGAACATGACTTCAAGGCTTGTCCTTGGCCTCAAGCCCAGGAATCGTATCTCTCCAGGACTGAAATCTCTGCACTGGCTCCCAGTGGCTGAGAGGAATATGTTCAAAACCCTCAGCATTGTCCACAAGGCCTTCTGGGGCCTGGGGTCTCAATACCTCCAACTCTCTCTTCCTAAATATCTTCCCTATCAAGCTCTTCACTCATCTGCCTCCAATTCCCTCAGGGTCAGTCACTTCGCCAAGGAACGAGCTGGTGGCAGATCTCTTTTTTCAGCTGAGGCCTCCCTCTGGAACAGCCTCCCTGCCTCCCTGAAACTTGAAGAGAACCATCTCTGGTTACGGAAGCACCTCAAGACCTTACTCTTTGCATCTGCTTTCTCTCCCCCTCTGCCCTGCCGAACTCCTGACTGAAACTGCACTGGTCACATGGCAACCCTCTGATCTCGGGCCCAGGTCCCCTCCTCCGCCAGCTGCACACCTGCAATGCCTCCCTGGCAACCCCTGCACTCAGGGCTGTTTCTGTATCCCTACAGTCCCCAACAGCTCTTGACACTGGATGTCTGCACTTACCACTACACTAGCTGGCTGCACTTTTACCTATTGCTTTATTATTTTATGTATTCTTTACTGTTGACCCTAAGTATTGCACTGCCCCCTACCCCCGCACACTTACCCTTACCTCCCTCCACCCCTGCACTTGCGCAATCTCAATGTCACCTGGCCTAGTAAGATCGTTTGTCTTTGTCTTCTCTTTGTTCCCCCTCCCTTGCCTCATCGTGCCTTGAAACACTTGTGTATAGGCGCATTATAAATGCCATATCATATGATCATTATGTGTGTGTGCGCTTGTACTTCATGCCACCCCTGCATAAGTCAGTGCCTCAACTCTGCCACCCTAGTCGAAAGAGCCTGGACAAGTCACTGGACCAGACTATAAAGGAGCAGCCGGGGTACTCTAAGCAGCTTCCACGATTAACAGCAAGAGGGTTCTTGGGCCCCAACAAAATCCCTGCTGCTGCAAAAATGGAAGACTCAACCATAGGGCAACGTTTACTGTCTTTATTTTAAAAAATGTGACAGGGAGCACACTAGAACAGCACAGCAGTCCATAAGTTCTTGTCCTCCAAGCGTGTGTCATACCGTTTTAACTATAAAATAGGTCACAAAAACAAGTTGCATCCCCCAAAACCTATGAGGCAAGGGAATTGTTCAGTTTAGGAAAACTATATATGTAATACATTGGGGTTAGTGTGGTTATTGCATCGTCATATCTGGTGGCTCTTCCTAGGACCTCCTGTAAATGTAACAAATACAAAGTTGCAGGTTAACAATGAAATTATTGGCCACTGCAACATAGTGTGTTCAACGTGAAAGGTAGCTCAGGATTGGACAGACCATGTCTTCCCAGCCTTGGGACCCTGGACAGCTACCAGGCTGAGTGAAACTATTCAAGGCAATGGGAATGATCATAAAGGTGCTGTGTGTTCTAAACAAGTTGCCATCTCTGATCGCCTAACCCCTGAGAACGTACATCCAGCTTTGAACCTGTGTAGTAATTGTATCTTTCCACCTCTGGTTCGATGGGAACAGCTTTCCGCAATCTGCCTCGAATGAAAATGCATTGTCCTAGCCTTCCAGGTCATGTATGTAGGGACCACGAAATGGAGCTCTGCTGCTTGTAATTATAAGGATTTTAAGCTATATTCCATGCAGGTGTCTTATCGCCTTGGTAAACTTGAAACCTTCAGTCTCTGCTCATCCTTGGCAGCGCTGTATATAGTGTCTGCTCTGGAAGATCTGTCTGTCTGCATTTAGCTCAATCAGGCTGCCAGCGTCTTCATGTATTCGAGATCTGTCTTGCCTTTCCCATACACTTCAATGCACCTATGGCTTCCATCTTTGTTCGTATGGCCATCCATATTAGTCGTGATTAAACATGTGCAAGCTGATTGTACGTATTCCTGGCATCTTGCTGTTTCTGCAGAGCTTAAGATTGACTTGTGTGAGTGTGTTGGTCCTCTAACTACTATGAGTCATAAGCATTTGTTTAGAGTCTAGCAACAATAAACTATTGTGTTCGTGTACCTTTGTGCATGGATGCCTATATGCTTCATGTCTAAATGCATCTACGTTGTGATGTCGGTAGCGAGGACATCAGCTTTTCGAGGTTATAGTCAGTCGACTTGTTCGATCAATGACAACTCTATCTCCTACATATTGTGAATGGGGTATGGTTTGAATGGCTTTCTGAGCGAATAACGTTTGTCACATCTGTGTTACATCACTGATGATGATGAAGGCCCCAGGAGCAATGTACATCACTCATTTCTTTGCCACCAGGCTGCAAGTTGAGTTGGGGTCACAGGGGACACACTTGGACCTTCATCTTCAATCACCCCTCTGGTTGACAAGTCGATCACACTGCCCGAATAATCCTCCCTATTCACGGATAGTTTCGGGACCCAAACTTTCGTAACTCCTCCTAGATGTCCATTATACTTCGTATTGTCATCCAAAGTCCAGGTCATACAGCTGCAATCCCATTAGGGATGCACCTTACCAATTTTCCCCAATGGTCACGAGAGTTGGGAGGAAACTCGAACATTGTACCTTGCGGGAACTGAGGACACTGCGTCAGTTGTGTCTTCAGCGCATTACGTATTTTCATGTCCTCATCCTCTTCTGTCTCTACGTCCAGTAATACTTTCATCCCTATAGTCTTTTCAGTAGTCTTCCTGCATTGTTATATTGCTACTCTGATGATGCAGAAGGCAAATAACACTAGAACCAATGGTGCTGTCAGTACCTTCAATTCGTTGACCATCCATGATGGTATCCAGGAAAACATGTATGATAACCAGTCATTGTCCTTCCCTACAGTATTTGGCTGTGCCTCCATATTAGCATTCAGGTCTGATAGTTGAGTGAGTATCCATCTTAGGGGATCTGTGCACTTGTATGTCCTTCCGAAGTACTACTAATGATGGTGTGTTTATCCTCAATAGAGAGCACACTCTTCCCCAGTTAGGCGGCAACTGCATTTATGCCTTTGACCCACAGGCTCAGAAGTGGTCCATTAGCACTGCAGCGCCGACCATTTATTCTCTCCAACCTTCACCAGACCATCATTCTGGGAAAACAATGAAGCACTCTTGAGTGGTAGATTTGGCATAGGACCTGCTTCATTCTCTACCTTTGTGAGCAGTTTTGCACTTGGTTCCATTTCTTTAAGGCAGTTGTTGTTTTCCTTTTGTATAACTTCTACTGGAGCTGTTAGGAGTGCATGTGCCTTGCTCCCAACCATTCCCTCTTTCCATCACTCAGCTGTGTAGAATTGTCCATATACTTGTAGCTGTGGTCTTTCCCAGCATGCTAACATTCCTATTTCCTTTTGTCCTGTCTTGAGGGCACTGAAATTCCTTTTGTGTCACTTTCTTTGCTTCTCCTTTGTGTGGCTATCAAAGATGTACTCTATCGTCTTGTCAGTGCTCCAGTAGTCATTGATCATGTCTTGAGTCTTGACATAACTGTCTCCATACAGGAACGTCTTCCACGACATCCACCTTAGTGTACCCATCTCCTTTGAAATCGGCTTCTGGTGGTGCAGAGCGACAAGTGCATGAGGCATTGTGCTCTGGCAGTTTGAATTTCACACATAACAGCTCTCCTTCGTAGGTTCTTTCCCGACCTTAGACATGCGCTTGTACCACATGTTGTTGGAGATATAGACCAAATCAGTTGGATACAAATTTACCTGGTCAAAGTGTACTTCAGCACTACAATTAAGTCTTTTTACTTCTTTGGGAGCATTTGTCATCTGCAAAGATATGGCTTACGAAAGAGCATGGATGGGGGTTGTGTTAGTAGGGGATCAAAGCATGTACATGCAAAAATAGAATCCTTCGTAGTGCAAAGAGGGTAAAGAGGTAGAGGCAACAGAAAGCATAACATCAGTACAGCAGTTCGAATCACAGTTCCCATTTTTTGTAGTACCAGATGACCCATTCTATAGGATAGTCCATAGGAGTAACCTGAAACACATTATTATTGTTCTAGTGTGTTAGCTAAGCTCTTTGTCTAAAAGATTGGGCAAGTGCTGCATAGAACAATCGCTCCCACACCAAACAAACTATAGCACTATTTAGTAACTTGATGATGGATGGATCTCCATGTGTCAGACTTGGGTAGGTTTGTGCCACGTAAAGCAGAAAAGCATGAAAAAACAAACTAGGTGGGATCATCCGTTCAGCCTTGGTTTCAATTACAAAACTAATAAAGTGTTCCTTAAAGGGTGTGTGGGGGTGCAGAATCATGTATTTTAAGCATTCCTTTTACTTTCACGATGAATACCTAGTGTGAGAAAAGAAAGTGTGCCTAGTCTAGTTCTGCATTTTGTCCTTCCCTAACTCCAGTCATGGATCGAATAAATCTTTGTTGTGATGACTCTCCTTTGTATTGTTCTTCTTCTAGCATCAAATCGTCTTCATACTGGCAGGAGGAGGTCTCACCTCACCAGGGCTTGACATCTCCAATGTAATTTCAAGCTTATGTTGCCACTCATTTTCACAGCGCGGTCAGTGGCCTGCTCTACAAAAAAGGGTCTCTCAAACCTAGGTTTGAACCAAGGCCTGATGAAAGTTTGGAAAAACACAGAGTCGCCCAGATAAAGTACTGGCTGCTTTAGTAGCTTGGCGCTCGGTTCTGGTGTGTTGTCTTCTTCAACCTTCTTCGACCTCTCCCGCCAGGATTGAAGCTGCCGAGAGATAAAAGAGGCACTAGCCATCATCGAAGTGAGGTAATTATTAATTTCATCTAATAATACAGCAGAGGAATCATGGGCGTCTGTCAGCACTCTAGTGGGAGGAGCAAGTAGAAGTTGCATGTGTCGCCGTGTCACCACCTCACAAGGGGTTAAATGGTGGTCCGTTCAAGGTTCATTGCACAATGCGAACAATGCTAGGGTTAGGCAATGGAGCCATCCCTTTTTCAATGTGGCTTTAATTTTGACCATTGAGACGCTCACATAGTCTATTCGCTTGCGTGTGATGGACACAGGGAAACGTGTGCTTAATACCCAATAGAGCTGTTTTTTGCTTTTGGTGACTAGTACCAGTCTGTGCGCTCTACCCATGGTTTAGTGCTTTGTTTGGATTACTTTTTTTATACATTTGCTTAGTAACTGACTAGTCCAAATTTAGTAGGAGGTCAGTGGCTGCATTGCTCAATAGGGACCGATATTCACCTGTCGGTCTATTGTTTAAACAGTGTAAAGGGTTTTGTTCCTGTGCTTTCTAATTTTGCTGTTCTCACAGGTTCCCAGCTTATGTAATGATTGTGAGGTACACACTTGTTGGTGTTTTTACACATAATGTTTGTGCTTTATTCAATTTGTTTTACATTCATCTAATAAACACAGGTTGCTTCACCTGGTGCTTGTTCAAATTGTTTCACATTCATCTTTTAAAACGCAAGCTACTTCACTTAGTGTATGTCCTTCAGTTATTTGTTGTGACTTTTCTTGGTGAACGATGTATTATTCTTAAAAAAGCATCTGTGCCAACATTTCTTTGCACATGCTATTGTTTCGCCCTTCCTTGGGCTTTATCAAGGCACTTTATTTATTTTGTTCAGTGTGTCATTTTGTGTAACATTTCACATTTAGTGTGTACATTTCATAGTCATGACACACACATATGTTATTCTGCTTATTTGTAAATACAAAATCCTTTCTCTTTGTTGTTGTTCACCAATGAGTAAACTTCTCTAGTTCTTGGGTCCCGAATGTTGGTATCTTAGTTTGGGGTCCTGGTTAGTAGTCCAAACAAAGATAATGGTGTGCCTACACTCCCTTGAATTTCTCTGAACAGAAAACAGGCTACATGGTCAACTACAAAGGAGATGCCTTCGCTTGGGGCCTGACTGATGAGAGATGATGGACTAGTTTGGAAAGTGGGGAGTAGTCTAATATTACTCTTGGCGCCTGAGTTTCGTTTTACTTACGTGCTGCTAATTAGCCGAAAGTCCAAGGTTGGGAAAGCATGCCAACCAATCAGTGTTATATGTATTTAGAGGTGGTTCAAGGCGTGCTCGCTAGATGAGGGACATCCAGTTATATTGGGTCTCATCACGAGTTGCGCGGTAATGCCGGCGCTCATAGCGCTGGCGTTATTAGCCCTACCACCAAACCCACCGGCACTATTAGCGCCGGATCACGGGTTTGGCGGAACGGGAAATCCCCATTCCCCATTGAGCCCATTCGGGAATTCCCCATTCCCCATTGGGCTCAATGGGGAAATTTTGCGCTTTTACCGCCGGCGGATTTTCCTCCGGTTGTAAACCCGCTGAAAATCAGCAAAATCTTGGTGGCTTTCCCCCCAGCTCAGAGCTGGGGGGAAATCAGCCAAAGCCGTGATTTGGCGGACCCTTAAATCTGGCAGTAACAGCGCTACTGCTGGATTTAAGGGCTACCGCCAAACTCGTGATGAGGCCCATTGTCTGTACTTACATAATATATATATGTATACATGTTCCCTTAACCAATCCCTTCCTTCAATATGTTTTACGGTTTGCCAGGTAGGATGACATCATAGATGACTCATATCGAGGTATACAACATTTGTCCAATCAAATTTGGTTGTGAGTGCGCGAACTACTGCTTGTTGTTCTCCAGATTGCCCTACTTTGCCATATTCTTTGAGTGTGTCCGGTTATTTGGGTTTGAGATCGTTATTGGCAATTCCATCTAAGACATGAGAGGCTTCGAGGTGCTAGAGCACATTTTGGTAGCAGTGTGGGTGGTTATTGTCTAATCGACTTAGGCCCAGATCTAGACTCGGTTTCTTGATTGCTTCCGCCATTAACCAGAAGACCGTGGAGCTTCATGTGGGAATCGGCGTGCAAATACACACGTCTGAGAAAAACCAGTCGGCAGGTGCCCCTTTGACGAAATTACTGTCCGGTCCCCGCAGTTACCCCACGGACTGAAGGCAAAGTGGTCGACTGGGGAAGAGTCGATGCCAAGGGACTCAAGCTGAGCCACAGATGTAAGTAGAACATTGTAGGTGCAAAAATAGGGAGAGGGACTGTGTTGTAAATATATGTATAGAACTAACAGGATTTCTGGTGATTACAAAGAAGAGAAATAGATACCTCATTCTCCTGGTTCCAAGAGGGGCAGAAGGGTACGCAATAAAAAACTCCAAGTAGGGATATTAAGGATTCCTGAGGCAAGGCCAAAAAGAAGAGTGCATATCAAACTTCAAAATGTGGTAATAAGTGAGATGAGATACATTTAGTAGAAATAGTGAAGGAAGGCGTTTGCAGAAAATTTAAAAGTGAACATGTGTATGGGTTTATAAATATGTTTGTATAAAACTTTCATTGTGTCTCTACTAGGAGATGTAAAACGATTGTAAAAAATGAAGGTGATCATCAGATTTTTGAATCAAGAGATTGATGTCAATGAGTAGGGTAAAAATCAAAGGAGAATAATAAATAAAGAAGAGATTTTTAAAACAATAATAAAACAATTATATAGTAAAAATTGATAGAAAGTGTAAATAAAGGAACAAAAAGAACATCATTGCATAGATTTTTAAAGTGGTTACAAAATAGTGTTTTCCGTAATAACGGCAACTGATGGTGCATGCTCAAATTAATCAGTGTTGTATACTTTATAAAATAAAAGAATATAAGATCTGGCAAGCATTGGCAGTAGAGATCGACTTGGCATCATGGGGAACACTACTCTTCTACACCTATGCAGGACACTGCCCAGATATACACCCAAGATAAGACAGTATCACGCAGAGTGGGTCAGAGGCACAACTAATAAAACACTCATGCCGTGGCCTCAAAAGGGTTTGTTGTCAAAAACAGCATTGCGACATACGGCAACATATTTACATGCTATATGTAAGGAGAAGAAGTTACAGAAAAGATTGTCTATTTTAGAGTTCTGGAAAATGTATCAGAGCAGGAAAGAAGATATGCCTGGGAAGGAATGGATGCTTAATCAGCATAAAGAGGATCATATAACGCCTTCAGTTCCTCTTTCCACTCCTGAAAAAAATCCTCTTTTTCCTTCTGAAAACAAGAGCGCAGATACTGAGGAACAGGGATTTTATTTTTTAAAGTAATTGAAAGCAGCCGTGGGGTATGTTAATCCGCTATATGAACCCACCCCTTATAATAGTGAGGTAATGCAGAAGATAGCAAAAGCAGAGAACACAAATATATTTTGGCACGCAATGAAAGTAAACAGCATGATGAGAGAAAGGACAGAAAGATAGAGATATAGGAAGACGCAAGGAGGCAAAGGAGAGTGAAAGACAAAGCTAAGGGAGTAACAATAGTACAGAATTAATGGATTGGAGGACAGATATTACTCATGTTAGATGACAAAGGCATTGATGAGGTTTGAGAAAGAGAAGAAAAAGAGGAGTGGGAAAAAAGAAAGAGAACACAAGAGAGCATATAATGAAGAGAAGGAAAAAGAGAGGAAGTGACAGGAAGAACGAAGAAGGTACGAGGTAAGGAAAGAAAAAGAGAGACTCGAAGAAAAGAAGCAAGAAGAGATAGAAATACAAAGAATGCAAGTACGCAGGTTACAAAGGAGGCAAGCGGAAGAAGAGAAAAGAGAGATGAGGAGAAGGGACGACGAGATGAACAGAAGTAAGGGGACTAAAGGATGATGAGATAGATCATCTATTTAATAGAAGAATAGTGCTGATCGAAGTGCGGAAGAGAGTGGGTAACAGCAGCCCCACAGGGAGCTGCAAGGGATACCGAGAATACAGGCATGGGCTGACAAGCATGAAGCAGAAAACATAGGGAAGATGATTGGGGATTTATATAGGCAAATGAGACATAAAGATGGGAATAAAACCCAAGAGAATGTTGAAGGATCTTTATCGACGGAAACAGGAGGAAGGTCGATTTTGTTAAAGATTTCAATCAGGTGATACACTCTGCTCTCGGCCTAGTGTACAGCGCAATGGAAAAATGTATTTGATATATAGATTCAATTATTTGAAAGATGTACCACTCGTATCACACCCCTTACTTAAAAATACCCCGGGTCACGCTGGACCAGGAATCAGGCTGGTTTGTAAAAGGTATTATTTATTTATTTATTTAAGATCAAAATCACAATATAGATATTAATAGGTAAACAACAATCACCATTGGGGTGACAGAACACTGCATAATATCTTTAATACACTGGGAATAAGTAATGAGCAAAACGAATGCAGCACAGAAAATAATACTTTTGTATTGGTTCAGATCAAATAGCACTATGGTTAGAGGTTCCCCCTGCAACACCCCTCAACCCCCAATAGCCAATGCAAAGAGATGGAAATTCGAGAATAGTACAGATCAACCAGTGTCTCACTTCCCCCTTCCACCCTTACACAGAAAGAGAAAAACGAAGTGGACTTTTCAACTGTCAGGATGACTTTTAAAGTGGCTGAGCAAGAACTTTAAATGTGTGGAAAAATGCTTAATTTATTCTAAATTCGTATGGGAGCTGGTTTTGAACAGTTGCACACAATCACCAGCAATGATTTAGTCCAAAGAAAATAATTGAAATCTTAAAGTCCAGGTCGGAAACAAATGGAAGCTATTTCACACGTGTAAAAAGTTCTCAAAATGGGAATTTGCGGCAAACTTTTCTGTGCGCGATATTTGCGATAACGGGAGAATCACACTGTTTTAGGTTCTATGGATAGCTATCGATGTTAGGTACAAGTAGGAGTTGAAATTTTGTTTCTATCACAAAAACTGAGGGAGTTAGATAGAGGTTTTAGTAAAGGTCGTTTTGCGAGATAGGCACGAGAATGGAAAGAGGCTTCAGTTTTAAAATCAATAAAATATTGACTATGGACAAGAGCATCCAAGCTAAGCCAACAGGATGGCACAGGTAAGAGTCAGGAGTGATTTGCGACTCAGTCCTGGTTCCTCGCTGTCCACCTTGGAGCGCTAGGCTGGTCACTCGAATGAAATTAATAGATCTAAGTTGACAAAGATGACTAGGAAAAAGGATGCTTTTACAGATAGACAGAATAAGATTTCACTACGGATTCAGACAATGTTACTGATTATGGAAGTAAGGATAGTTCAGAGGTTAGGAGGGGACAAGATAATGCACAGGAATGAACAGTTTGTAGCTTCCTGTTAATACTCACAAGACAAAATGGATTTAAGATTTTGGAGTTAGGATTCTGGACCGTCAGGATTCTGGACCATTGAATTGGATCTATCAGGGATGGACAGCTGGGCACATCGGACTGGACAGGGTCAGCAAGGCTCTCTGGTCACAGCATGGCACAGGACTGGACGGAATCTGCCCTTCTTGTTCTGAGGATATTTCAATTCAGCAGGCAAACATTAACAGCATGCCCGGCTGTATTATGATGCTTCCCCTAGGCTTTTGGGGTTCTATCTAGAGTTTAAGGCCTAGGTAAGAATGGTTCAGCTATGCATGGGCCTTTGCTTTGCCAAGTTTCTGGAGTCTGGAACAAGGAAGATGTAGTTTTCAGCAGCAGGACGCTCCGCCAGCATCAGGAAAGTGAGTGACTCTGTCTGTCCTTATGTGCTGTCAGCTGTCTCTATTCATGCTCTAAAATGACATCATAAAGGGGGTGTGTGGGCCGGCTTAGCTAAGCGTTCCCCTTTGAGCTGGGATAGGGTCAACACTTCATCTCTGCCTTGCATTTGGGGTGATTGGATCAAGGCCGGCTGATGTCACATTTTCTGATTTGCTTTACAGTCCTCAGAGACCTCCCTTTAGCCACTGGTCTCAAAATCGGATTTTACACTAAACACGCATTTCTATATTAGTCACTTTTATACAAATTACACACAAAGATGCCATATTTTATGTCGCATCTTTTCATCAAAATCTCGCAGCTGTAGGATCTGGTGTCAAATTTCTACAGAATTTTGTCCTTTTCGCTATGCAAGTAGTTTCCAAATTTTATGCAACTTTCCACAAATGTGTGTGTTTAACATAGGGATAGGCGTGTACATTTTTACAATTCTAACAGTAATACATTTTGCATAAAATCACATATCTTGCCATTCCTGTTCAGAACATGTCGCACAGTTCTGCCGCCTCTTCACACGTGCAGCCAGAAATTAAATTAACAACTCTGTCATTTTTATATTTTTCACCAATTTGAATAGCAAGTTATGTCTTTTAAAATGATTTCTTTGTTCATGTTTAGCAACAGCTGGTTGCTTGGCTCCGCCTCTTTTTGTCTCCCTGCAGTCCAAGGCATCCCTCTCCTGGCTTGTTCCTTCCAAGAGAGTTTACGACTGCCTTCACATCTCCAGTTTCCTGGGCTGCAACTTTGTCATTGTTCCTTTGCCTTCTGTAGACAAGATTCTGCTCTAACTTGCAATTAACACCTCCCCGTGAGTTTCTGCTGAGAGGAAGGCCCCCCTTCTGGGAGAAAAACCTGCTTTTCTAGTTTGTTTTTTGGAGCTTCAGCCAAGCTGATTAACTTTTAAACCTAGCAAAAGCCACATTTGTTGCATCACATACAAATACATTTCTTTCTTGGCCTCAAAATCTGTGGAATCAAAAACACAACTAAATCTGTGTTCCTTTTTGGCAACAATCCTTTTTCTGTTTGCAAATCCAGCAGGCTTTTGAATTCTAGCTCACTTTTAAAGTTTCATCAGTCTCCTCTGACAGCTGTCATTCAGGTGGCCCAGGGTACTGCACCCAGATTTTGGCATAGATGCTGTCAGTTTACAGACAATCCAGTTTTCTGATGAATGTTTTGCTCTTCATATTAGGACTTTCTATATTTACAATGTTTCATTAGATAAATGAATCTTAGCACCAGGCAAGATTTTAAATGCTGAAAAGTGTTGTGCTCTAGGCATTTTGGAGTTTTTAGCACCAAAGGAACTGACGTTTGTAGGCACATTTTGCGGTTATCTTTGCAAAGTGCTGCTTCTCTGTCTGCACTCTGTTTGCTGGTCATGGGACCCACTGGCACATTTCTGCAGGGTGTGCTCTATTCCACTGCACATGCACCATGGGTGGCAGGTTGTGCATCCCTCTTTTTGTGTGCTGAAGCACACGGTTTTGGTAGGTTTTTGTAGGTTTTTGGCACGCACAAGGGTTTTGCCGCCATTGTTGCCATTTCTTTCCCCATAACTGGCAGAGTGATGCCGCATAGCACATCAGAGTGGGTCAATTTATCCCACAGAGCCCCCCCTTCCGACTTGTTTTTGACTGCCCGTCAAGGGGAAGTCGGGAGATTGGGATGTTCTTTTCTTTTGTCCATGTGGAGAAATTCAGCTGCTTCTCCCGTCAGTGTTGGAGGCGACCCGCTCTCCTCGCCGGTTCGGATCAGGAGTATTGCTGGTTCTGGTTGGGGATGCAGATTCTGTAGGTTACTGGTGAGATTCTGTCCACAATTTCAAAAGGACCCCGCCGAATTGGGAGAAATTTGCGCTCTTTGGCTTGGTTCTTTTGGAAATTGTACAAGTAGACCCGGTCTCCTACTTGGTATTCCTTTTTAGTTGTCTTAAGATCATAGTGGGTCTTCATACTGTCTGCAGATCTCTCTAGATTCTGCTGAGCATAGGCAAAAGCATGTTGAAGGTGTTTTCTCAGATTTTCAACAAACCCATGAGTTGTGGAGGCATTTATCAAGGTCTGCTCTTGGGTTCTGTAGAGCAGATGCTGGGGTAGCACCATCCTTCGTCCAGTCATCAGCTCAAATGGAGACATTTTTGTTGCAGAAGAAGGGGTAGATCTGATGGCCATCAAGACAAGGGGTACTCGAATGTCCCAACTTGGCCCAAAATCTGCCACAAACCTTTTTAATATGCTCACAATAGTTTTGTTGTACCTCTCAAATCCACCACTAGAGGACAAACGGTATGCAATGTGTAATTTCCTTTTTACCCCAAATATCTCAACCATCTTTGTCATCACTTTGCTAGTGAAGTGACTACCTCGGTCTGACTCAATCCTCTGGGGTAGTCCAAAACGCGAGAAGATGTGATTGATCATCAGGGCAGCTGCTGTTTCTGCCTTGCAATTTGGGGACGGAGACATTCCACCCATTTAGTAAACAAGCATGTAACGGTTAACATGTACTTGTTCCCCCTAGAGTAGCGAATCACGGGCCCAATGAAATCGACTTGCAAATCTAACCAAGGCAGTGTCATCCCCCTCTTTTGGAGGGGAGCACAATGTGTGATTGATGTTGGCTGAAATTGTGCACACACAAGACACCCCTTAAAGTATTGGTCGAGGTCCTGCCCCATGTGTGGCCAGTATGCAACCTATTGTAAGATTTCTAATGTCATATGAAACCCCCGATAACTGGCTGTGGCTGCATCATGGCTGTGACTTTGCATCAGGCTTCAGAATGAGGTAGGGACCACCCACTGGTCATGGCCAGATATGGATCTCCTCACCAGCAAACCGTCTTCGATTCAGAACATTTTTGGGCATTTCATCAACACTCTGAGGTCCTCTTTCCCAATGTAATCAGTATCCGTCAGGGGAAAGTTCTCAGGGTCCTCAATGCGTTGATAACATTTTCCAATTATTGGATCCCCGTTTTGAGCCATAATCAAATCAGCATCTGGGGTCTCCTTACTCCATTGTGCAGTTGAGAGTTCATTGTGAGCATTTGTCTGGGACCTAGTGATAGCAGTGACCTAGATTTCCCCCAACAGGGATTCGATCTCAAGTAGATCCCCTTGGATGGCTCCGGTTTTGGCCAGCTGATCAGCTAGGTCATTTCCAGTTTTGTCTGGTCCCTCTACTTTAGAATGACCCTTGATCTTTTTCCAGTAGATGGTCATCCCATTCGAGGTGACCAGATCATCAGTATTTTGTATTCATTTTCCATGTTTTATAGGTTTATTAATCAGCACATAGCATGCCTCTGCTTTTCCAGTTAACCAGGTGCTCCACGAACCCGTTCGGTACATAATTTGAATCAGTGATTATGACCAGTTCATGGAGTTGGTGTTGGACAGCAGTGAGGATGGCTTGATGCACAGCCATCAACTCTGCCACTTGACTACTTCGGGGACCGATATTGTACCCAGTGGAGGGTTCTGGGGCATCATTCACCCATGCACTCCCTACGCTGGCCACAAGTTCCTTTTCCCCGTTGTTGTCAACATGGTAGGAACACCCATCCACATAGACCGTGGGCATTCCCTCACACTTGCCTTCTTCATAGACTTTGTGTGGAGAATTAAGGTATGCCTCCATGTTGTCCTTGATTGTCAGAATTTCGTCCTCGAGCCAGCTTTCTCTGGCACAATCATGCAAGTCAGCCAGACCTTGCGCGAGGGGACTCCTCTTGTTTTGGCCATATCTGACTTCCACAGGAAAGCCTTGCTTTGACAGAATCCAGGAAGTAATTCGGGAATTACTCACATTTCCGGCCCGGATTCTGTCACTTTGAAGATATTGCAAAGGTTGGTGCGGAGTCTCCACTATGATGTGCTCCCCCTGGATGAACGGGCGGTAATTCTTCAATGCCCACACCGTTGCTAGGAGTGCCTCCTCACAATCATTAAATTTTTACCCCACAGAGGATAAAGTCTTACTCGCATAGGAGATTACCTTATTAACCTTGTCATGCTTTTGATATAATACTGCAGTCAAGCATGTATTTGAGAATCCTGTCTCCAAGAAGAACTCTTTGTTTTTGACAGGGTAAGCTTGGTAAGGCGCTTGTGAGAGGCTTCTTTTGAGTTGTCTTACTGCCTCGGCTTGTTCGGGACCCCACTAACACTTGACCCCCCTTCAACAGATGGATCAGGGGTCTTGTGATCTCTACGTAATCCTCAATGAACTTTCTGCTGTAATTAGTTAGGCCAAGGAGGATCCTTAGTTCCCGCAGAGTTGTGGGGTCTTTTATTTTCTGGAGTGGTTCTACTTTCTTTTCCTGGGGACAGAGACCCTCGGGAGTTATCTCATGTCCCAAGAATTTGACATGGGTCCTGCACCACTGTGCCTTTTGGAAAGAGAGTTTTGCTCTGGCAGCCCTCAACTGTGTCAGAACATAACGGATCTCTGCTATGTGTTCCTCCACAGCTAAGCTTTTGATTAGAACATCATCTACATAGGCCAGGTTACCCCTTTCGCCCAAGTCAGGCATGGCCTTATGCAGAAAGATGTTACATTCATTGAAGGAGTTGATGTATCCGAAGGGAGTCCGGGTCCAAGTGTACTGCTGCCCCGCGAGGTAAAGTCCAGCTTGTATTGGTCCTCCCTACTGACAGGTACCGTCCAGTACCCATTGGTCAGGTCAATTGCAGTGAATACCTTTGACCCTTGGATCTGGGCCAGCCCTTGATCAATGTAGGGAAGAGGCCATCGAGAAGTATGGACCCCTTTGTTGAGCTCCCTTAGGTCAGCACAGAGTCTAGCTGGCCGTTTGGTTTCAAAATCCCCAGCACCGGATTATTGAAGGTGCTGTGGACTGGATGAATTATCCCACGGGATTCAAGGTTCTTCATTATTTCAGTAAGGGACTCCATTGATGCGAAAGGCAAGCGATATTGCTTCACAAACACTGGAGTCATGCCAGGGTCTGTGGGAATTGTTGTTGTGTGGATGTCGGTGCGACCACAGTCATATGAGTCCACCACAAAGAGATCTTGAAAATCTAAGAAAACTTGTTTCAATTTTTGCTTTTGCTCCAGAGTCTCACAGGCATCGGCTAGGTTGACTCTCTCCTCAACCATCTGCTTGAAGCCTGGAAAGACTTCTGGTTTTGCTGTCTCAGAGGCCTCCTCCACCTGGGTGGAGAAGTCCCTGGTCAAAGTACTGATTTGGACTGATGACTTCAGGTGGGGAAGGCAGTCCTTGTGGACTTGAAAGATCACCTCAACCCTCCTGAAGTCACAGGTCACATCTTCCTGACCATAAGGGCAGGAGGAGTACACCAGGAAATTCCCCCCATGCCGGGTGAAGACCCTGTCTGGTGTTGTTGCATTGCCGCTATCACTGTCAAAACAGTCCTTGGGGATTGGTCCTAACAGTTTGTTACCTAAATCTATGGAAAAATGTCGGTCATCAACCGCCATTCCAATAATGGTGCCTGCGCACAGCGTGATACTCTTTAGGTCGCTGTTATCAACCTCCATTGGAATGGTGTTGTGTTCTATATTGACTAGTGGTGTTGGGTTCATCCCTAACCCCTGCTGTTGGAAATGAGCATTGAGATGAACATAGGCGTCAGGATTTTTCAGTTTCTGTCCTCTTTTAATTTTTAATTCCAGTGAGAATTGTCGGGTCTGTTCTGGGATGGTGACTTCCTCTCCAATCTGAATTTCAACTGCATATGGCAGCAGTTCAGCTGACAGAAATGCTTTCTCTGGGTCGTCAAAGTCCATGGGATTACTCGCTAATCAGGATCAGGCTTTGAAGTTTATTAGGTCCAAACTAATGGCAAAGCGATTGAGAATGTCACTGCCTAAATAAAATGCAGCAGGGACATCTCGCACAACCCAACAATTATGGACTATGCTCTTGTTACCTATGGAAATTATGAGCATACACATGCTAGGCAGGAGATGTTTGGAATTGGGTGTTTCCAGTCCATTTCCCATTTGTCTATCAGTTTGAATGTGGGAATGGCTGGATCTTTTGGGAGTTTGCGGAACATGGCCTCGCTGATGAAGCTCTTACCGTTGTTCACACACACTCGGGCAAGAACAGAGTCCTTCCCTTCATTTAACTGAATAGGGATGAACAACTGCTCTCCAATTTTCTGAATGTCAACCAAACTTTGAGCTGATTTCTCATCATTTTGGACTAAAGGAGTAGGATTTTCTGATTGTGAATTTGTATAGAATTTCAGAGTGTTCCCTTCCAGTGTGGAATGCCACCTTAGACTGGAAGGAAGGTTGATTTTCAGAAATAGAGAGGACTCCCCATCACCAGTTTCTTGTACTACTGTAATTACTGTCACGTCTGGGATTTGGTTATTCTGGAAATAGAATTCGATTTGGTCAGGTTTTTGTTCAACCATATGGCATGTGCCATTTAAACTAACAAGGTTGACACTATGTTTCAATTTAATTGGTCGGTTAGTCTGGGTCCAGAGGACCTTGTTTACACAATCTATGAGGGGAGACAACCTACGCAGGATGTCATTCCCTAGTAAATATGGTGTGCCCTCTGGAGTCACAACAATGACCGGATGCTTCCCCTTGTGTTGCCCAATTTTAATATCTAAATCCGCAGTCTCCTCGACAGGAATTTCCTTCCCATCGAAGTTCTGAAGTTGTCCAGGAAGAGGGGTGAGAAGGATTTGGTATTTCTCTCCCCTTCCTGAATTCAGCTGATCAAAGACCCTTTTTTGAAAGAAGGGTGGCTTGGGATCCAGTGTCCACAGTGCCAAACCTGTACATTGCCCCTGTATTTGAACCGGGGCATAAACTCTTCCCTCCTTCTCCTCAAGGGGGCAAAGATAATGCACATTTTTGGCCAATTGGTGGGTTAATTTCTTTGCTTTGGATTCTGACAGAGGGGTGATTTGGGCAGGATTTTGTTTGGGATCTTGGGAACCTGTAAGAAAAAGGTGGCAATTGGATATGGGGAACGTTTTGGGCTCCCCTGGTTCTGATTCTGGGCTGCCCCCCCTTTTTGGAAGCTGTCACCAGAATTGGTTTGAACAAGTGGATTTTCTTGCTGGTCATTCTGGGGTTTGATGATGGGCGGTTTTAACACAGTCCCCACATCTACCCAGTTTTTATCAGGATCTCTCGGGACCCATTTTTCTATGGGAGGATTTTTCCCATCCCTGAAGGAAAAGATCCTTTTGCCAGAATCCTCTGAGAACCCCTCTCTTTCAAATTGGAAGATTTGCACCTCCTCCACAAAATGGGCCTTTTTAGGTTCTTTATTTCTCCTACCCACCTTCTGTTCCTGGGGTTGCAGACTTTCAGGGGCAGGAAATTCTGGTTCGGTTCCTGGGTTTCCAGGGGCTGTTCACAAGTGGGGAAGGAATCTTCCTCTAAGGTTTAACACCCCCCTTTCCCCTGTGCCTCCTCCCTGGGAACCAGTGGGTTGTCAGGGTTCTTCCCCCGTCATTGTTCTGGTGCACGAGACCCTTGATTTGAGGAGTTCTGAGTCGCCATTTTCATTGGAGGGTTTAGCTGCGCCCTCAACATGAGACCCAGAACCTTTGCCATGTTCTGGACCTGGCGCTCCAGTTGGACACCCGCTCTGGCTGGTACGGGGTCCTCTGATCTCCCCTGGGTTGATCACGGGAAGGGTAACTATCTCTTCTCCCATAATACCCTTGGTTAGGATAGTTTTGGTACCCCTCCACCCTTGGCCTCCCTTCTCCCAGATTGGGCTGTCTGGGCTCAGGAAAGTGGGGAAAGAAAGAGGGGTTGTTTTGGGGGTTGGTGTTTGGCAGGTACCGGGGAAAGAAATTCAACCCGGCATTTGAGGGATTACTGACCTCCTGGGGAAAGCGAGAAGGGAAGTTTCCTGGGTTGGCAGCTGTCTGGTTAGATCCGCCCCCTCCTTGGGCTGGAGGAGTCCACACATAGCCCAGGATGGGTCTATTGGCCTTGTAACTGGGGCTTATGTAATGAGGGGAGTTAGGGGTCCCATTTGTGGGGTTACCTCCTTGACTCCCTGTTTGGTATTGGCCCGAGGGCCTTCTGGGTCTGGGGTTGGTAGGATTCTGTGCAGGAATGTTTTCATGCCCCCCATCTCCAGATCTGAAATGAGGGCAACCTTCACCTCCGCCACCTTAGCAGCCGCAGGGGTGTTGGTTGGTTTTGGGCTTTTGTTAGTACTTTTACTTTCTAGTGCCTTCTGCACTTAATAGGTGCGAGTTGCTTGTTCAATGACCCAGTCTAGTGATCTTTTCTCATGAAAGTCCCTCACTAGCTGGGTCATAATGTATTTAGGGAGGGCATGAAAGAAGGTATTAATAAATTCCCTACTGTCAGTGCGCACCCTTATGGTGGGCTGCGCAAAGGCACGTTTCAGTTCTTGGACAAATTCTTGTGGGGCTTGGTCTTCCCCACATAGCAGGTTGTAGGCTGCCTTGCGGGCCTCTTGAGGGTTTCTATGAATGGAAAAATGCTTTAGGATGGCCGCCCTATAGGTGGACCATCTTGAATGGTTCTGATCCTCCAGCCCTGCAAAGAAGCTGGAGTATTCAGGTGAAAATGACCACTTGATATACTGGTTACAGCTTTGGCTGTCCTTCAGGTGAAAAGTCTCTGTCACAGGTTTCCCCGCTTCTCACCTGTCTGTGTTGTTTGTTCGAGTTCTTTCGATGAAGTCTTCTTTTGCACAGTTCGGGTCTTGTATAACCCTGTGCGTGGGTCCTCGGGTTCCAGCGTGCGGTTCACGACCCATCTTCAGGGAGCGTTCTGATGTCCGGGAAAAAAGTCCAGGAAATGGCGAGGAGTGCAGTCGAAAGGCGAGTGCGAAGGAGATCCAGGAATGCAAGGTGAGGACAAAAAGGGGAGGATGAAGGAGGAGGAAAATTAGGGGACCAGGAACCAGGAATCAGTGGAAATCTCTGTACGAACTACACAGCACACGCCTGACTACTGCAAGCGGTAGCGTTGAGACGCGCAGGGCCGCGAGGGCGTGTCTGCTTTGTAGAACACAGTGCATACAACGCAGAGACTGGCAAACAAGTCGTGTACTGCCAAGACGCGCGCATACTGCATACTCACCCGCATTGTCCATGGAGCCGTCAAGAAGTTCCATCAGTGTTCCAAACACCTGAGCACACCCGCGCTTCCACAGACGATTCCTCATTACGCGCACATGCAAACGGTGACTCGCAGCGCTGCAAGAGAAGAAGAGAAAAAGTCAAAGCATGCAACACATACTGAGAACATTCATCAAAGCAACCACAAATCAGCCCACAACTGAGCCAGCACTTACCAAGGCAACTTTTGGGAAGTGCTTGGTACAGTCAAGACAGTGACCTTGGGATAGTGACATTCTCCTTTCTCCATTTTGCAGAGGTTACTCCCACTTCAGAAGGGCGGTTTGCAGCAGCTTCCAGAAGGGCCGTTTACAGCACCTGTAGACCTGAGGTTCTCCACGCTCTTGCAGAGTCCAGGTAAGCATGAGAGAATGCAAGGCCTCACTTAACCACTCTGCCCGAGCGTCATGGAGACCTCAGAGGTAGACCACCTATCCCAATTACTGGGGGAATTACGGACAGAGGTACATGCAGCGCGGTCAGAAACAAACGCACTACGGTGAGAACTAGTGGTAAACTGGGACCGCACAGACAAGTTGGCCCGACAGTTACTGCAGACACAGGCAGGACAGGCTCCCCTTCTAGGAGGGACCCCACCAGCACAGTTACCACCATCAATGGCCCCCCCCTGTTCAGGTGATTGTATCCGGGAACATCCAGTTGGCACCCCAGGAACGATTCACTGGGGACCCTAAGTGGGTTGCAGTTTTTATAAACCAATGCCATTTGCATTTATTATGTAGACACAGGGTCTTTCCCACAGACCAATCTAAGGTGGCCTTTGTATTGTCTTACCTGGGGGGTTACGCAGCAGATTGGTCTATTCCTTTAGTCAACAGGGATGACCCTTTGTTACGTAATTTCCCTGGTTTCCAGCAGGAATTGGAAAAACTTTTCACCCGTCATACCCAGGGACAAGCACTGGACAATGAGTTTTTGTCACTGCATCAAGGTAGTCAGGATTTATTGGCCTACGTGGCCACTTTCAATCGGCTAGTGGCGGGACCTAACTGGCTGGAGGAAAAGAGGACAACATTGTTTTACTGGGGTCTGCAGAGCGACTTAAAAGAAGTTCTAGCCCAGGTGGTGAATCCCCCCACGGGGTGCACAGAGTATATTGACCTAATGATTCAGCTGGATCACAGAATGCAAGATCGCACAGTGGATCGCTCTCCCTTGGAAAGTCGAAGATATTACTTCAGTCAAAAGGAAAGTCCAGCCCGGCACACACCCGATTCACATCTGGAACCTATGCAATTGGGAGGAGTCTGGGGCCCTATCTCAAAGGCCGAGAGGGAGAAGAGGAGGCATCAGCAGTTATGCCTTTATTGTGGAACAGCAGGACATTTCATCCAGGATTGCCCAGGAAAGCCACCCAGGAAGTTAGTGGGGGCTTTGGACAAGGGAGAGGAAGAAGAAAAGTCGGAAAGTCCAACACCTGGCAAGGTATGACAGGCCTCACATTTCATTTTCCCAGTCATCCTGATTGGCCCTCAACAACCCTCCAAACTGGTTGCCCTGGAAGCATATGTAGACAGTGGTGCTGTCAGTGGTCGAAGTGTACAAAAAGAAGTAGTGGAACTATGTTCCCTGCTGGCCTGCCCCCACTCCTCACAAACCCCTACACCAAACCCCTCCCACACACAATACAAACCCCCAAACACATGCGCCTGCTGTTTAAGGGAACATTCAGTGCAGTGCACTGAAAGTGCACGTTTCAACTCATTCTTACACTTTTATTTTAAAACGAAATCATTCGGAACGGTTTCGTTTTAAAATAAAAGTATAGGAGCTGTAAATCGTAATTAAAAAAAGTATGGGAGTACCGCTCCCAAACGCTCCCGCTCACTTTGACCACTGGGTGCTGTAGGTAATTATATGGATCACAGTCTGGCAAGCAAAATTGGAGTTCCAGTCCGTTCAAAGTCAGTGGCCGAGAATGTTACCGCAGTTGATGGCACTCAGCTGATGTCAGGGCCGGTGACGCAGAGTATGGAAGAACTCACCTTGCTTTGTCAGGACGGACACAGGTAGAGGATATTGTTTGACCTTATCAGTGCTCCGCAGTTTCAGCTCATCCTCAGCATTTCCGGGTTGGAAGCACACAACCTGCAAATTGACTGGCGCAAAAAGAACTTGAACTTCGCTGACAAGTGCAAAGCTTGTGTTAGGAGAAAGAAGATGTCCCAGGAAACCAGGTACAGACTATCCAAAGAAGTGGCCCTACATTAGGAATAGTGGGTGTCCTGCCACCCGAATACCATGAATACCAGGACGTGTTTGCAAAGGAACAGGCCAACACTCTACCCCTGCATCGGCCTTACTATTTCCAGACCAACCTTGTTCCAGGATCCCAAGTTCCATGTAGCCAGATTTACGCACTGACCGAGCAGGAGAACACACATTTGAAAACGTATCTTGACCAATATCTGGCCAACAGATTAATAAGGCCTTTGAAGTCACCCGAAGCCTCTCCCCTCTTCTTTGTGCCTAAGAAGGAGGGGATCTAAGAACTTGCATTGACTACCACGCATTAAATCACATAACGATGAAGAACAGGTACCCGCTCCTGCTGATTCCGGTGCCATTGCATCAGGTCAAACAAGCACAAATTTATACCAAACTCGACCTTAGGGGTGCCTACCATTTGGTGTGGGTCAAGAAAGGTGACGAGTAGAAGACCACCTTTCACACCAGATATGGCCTTTACGAATATCAAGTAATGCCCTTCGGGCTATGTAATGCCCCTGCAGCGTTTAAGCACTTTATGAATAATGTACTAAGGGAACTGTTGGACATATGTACAATGGTGTACATCAATGACAACTTGATTTACTCAGCCACAGTTCAGGAACACACACCGCATGTACGAGCCGTCCTCACCAAATTGCGACAACTCCAAATGTACACTAAATTGGAATACAAATGCTTGCTCCATGTTACTGAAGTTGAATTTTTGGGCTTTGTGCTGTCACCCCAGGGCATAAAGATGGACAATCGAAAAGTGGATGTGATTCTCAACTGGCCTTCCCCCACGTCAGTGAAGGGAATCCAAGGTTTCCTGGGTTTTTTGAATTTTTACCGCTAATTTGTACCCGGTTTCTCCCAGTTGGTACATCCCATCACCTCACTACTCCACAAGCACAGGAAATTTGACTGGACAGAAGACGCAGAGGAGGCGTTCCAAGCATTGAAAGGCAAGTTCACCACAGCCCCAGTCCTACAACATCCACGACCTGATCTTCCGTATGTGGTAGAGACGGACACCTCTAGCGTTGCTATGGGATCTGTGTTGTCACAGAAAAACCCAGATACCGGACACTTAGACCCAGTGGCCTTTTGGTAGAGGAAGTTCTCTGCACCCGAGCTAAACTATGCAGTAACTGACAAGGAACTATGTGCTATCAAAGGTGCCCTCAAGGAGTGGAGGCATTACCTGTTAGGAGCCTGACACACCATCACAATCATCACTGACCACCAGAACTGCCAATACCTGCGTTCGGCAAAAGCTCAGTCATCTCAGCAACTTCGCTGGGCTCTGTTCTTCGCGGAGTATGATTTTGTTATCACTTACCGACCTGAGGTACGTAACAGAAAGACAGATGCATTATCACGCATCAGAAAAGGCGAGAACGCTTATGATACTCCTGATCCAGTAGATATCATTCCTGGGAAGAAAGTACTTGGGACTCGTAGAAACCTCAACCTTGCCCTTATAAGATTTGAAAGCTAAGATACAACATAGCATGTCAGCCACTGAATTGCAATCCTGGGGGTCTAAAGAACCTCAGTATAACCATTCGAGACATACCTCCACGGGCCTTAGCCCCTTCTATACTTTGTATGGGCATCACCTGCACACTTCAGTTTTTGATCCACCAGAATCCAGAGAGATGCCAGCTGTCAAGATGTTACATGACAACATCACTCTGTGAAAGCAAAAGAAGATATCGAGGCTGAGTACCTTCAAAAGGAAATACACCAAACGCAGGTTATAAAGATACATATATCTTTATTCAAAGTAACTGACCAGTTTTCAAAGAAACATAGTATCGGATAGCTATCAGGCCCTCAGTTTACCACACCGAATACCAGCCCGTTCGGTGTGGGAAGTGAATGGGACTGTACATCAGAATAGTCATACCTTTTATACACTCCAAAACATGATATTTAACCCACTTGCAGGTTAATGAGTCTAGGATCTAGGGTTCATGCCGAGTTCGTTCCCTAATTTATGCAGCTATACATTTAGGGGTTATCCTTAACATATTCGCAAACAAGTTACAATAGCAACAGTATGTCTTTGGATTTCGCGTTGAGCCTTTGCACATAACTTTGTACAATATAGTAAAACAAGTGTTCACATAAGATGCTTCAAACAGTATTGTGTATGATATATGTTCATGGATTAATCTCGTTGGTAAAAGGTAATCCTTTATACACAGGTCAACGAAGGACAAGGTCTCAGTACATGACCCTAACATTTGGCATGCAGGCAGTTTAGACATTAACTTGCACACAGAGGTCAAGACGGCCATGTTACATCCAAACCACACTGTCCACCATCTTAGAACACAGGGTGACTTTAGAGAGAGAATCTAAAATGGCGGATGAACCTAAAATGGCGGCCTACACAGTTCTATGGTCAGGACCTTGCAACACGGATTTCCTCACAGAGCGACATGGCCTAGGCCAATATATATAAATATATATATATATATATACACGATCTAGAGGGTATAATATGTTTTCCCGTTCGACAACTCAGGCAAAAGAAAAGGCAACAATGCACTTGGTAGCAGCCAAAGAGACTCAAGAAAAGTTTGCAGACCGTCACTGCAGAGACGCCCCAAAGTACCAAGTCGGTGACACAGTGTGGTTAGCTTCCAGACATATCACGCTAAAGGGTCCGAGAAAGTTTCACCCCAAGTTCTTAGGTCCTTTCACCATAAAAGTAGTAGTCAACCCTGTAGCAATGAAGTTGACTCTTCCATCCAATGTACGTATACATCCAGTGTTTCATGTCTCACTCCTTAAACCGTTCATCCAGGACCTTGTATCCAAAAAAAAACAGCCACAGTGACTGTGGAGAGTGAACCAGAGTATGAGGTGAAGGACATATTATAATCCAAACTTGTCAGAAGACGATTGTACTATTTGGAAGAAAAAGACTTCCTGGTCATGGGCTGTAGCCCTCAGACTGTGGAGGTCTAGTTTCTTGGTGTGACAGCCTACTTAAGCTACGCCCAGACCTTTACACGCGCTTCGCATTGTAACTGCAGAAAGCAGCACAACGCTTACTGGCGCTCCCAGCGCCGACCTGAAAAAACAAGAAGAAACCAGATTAGCACGAACTCCACAGTACAAGAACATCAAGGCAAATATTTACCAGCTACGTCGCAGACCTCTGCATCCGCATTCTGCACCTCTTGGAATCCCAGAATCCAGCCTATGCTGCAGTCATTGCCCGTTCAAGGAACTGCAAAGTAAAAAGGCACAGATTATCGGAACGGATACTTAGATGTCACGCACCACCAGGACGCGCGCATACTGCATTCTCACCAGCATTGTCCACAGAGCCGTCAAGAAGCCCCATCAGTGTTCCAAACTCCTGAGCACACCCGCGCTGGATGATTCCTCATTACGCACACATGCAAACGGCAAACTGCAGCGCTGCAAGAGAAGGAGAAAAGACAAAGTCAAAGCATGCAACACGTGCTCAGAACATTAATCAAAGCAACCACAAATCAGCCCACAACTGAGTCAGCACTTACCAAGGCAACAAGGCAGCACCTCAGGTCGCAGCAGGACTGAGCGTGGGGGCCAGTGAAGAAACTGGCAACAGTCTTGTCAAACATCAGCATCAAGAACATAGCACCTCTGCAAGACGGCAGGATGGATAGCTTCACATTAAAAGCATACAGGTGATCAGAAGAGGAGGAGAAGAGGCCCGGTGAAGAACAGGGAAGGGGAAAGACACCAGGGGTAATTGGGAAGTGCTTGGTACAGTCAAGACAGTGACCTTGGGATAGTGACTTTCCCCTTTCTCCATTTTCCTGAGGTTACTCGCACTTCAGAAGGGCGGTTCACAGCAACTTCCAGAAGGGCCATTTACAGCACCTGGAGACCTGAGGTTCTCCATGCTCCTGCAGAGTCCAGGTAAGCATGACAGTAGATGTTCTCCTTGAGCCAACTGCAAACCCACATAGGATTTCTTATTTTGCCATGTAGTATTACATCCCTTATGACAAATCTTTGCTATATAAGGATGTTTTTTATGACATGTTTTCGAGAACTCGTTGAGCAAGCTGTGTGGTGTCCATTGATGCCCGCTGTACTCCATGTTTTGACAAATGTTATTAAAACAGCTGAGATTTTGCCAAACTTCCTGAGTCGGTCTCATTATTGATGTATGAGTAAGGTCTGCATCCCTATCCATCTCAGATACTGTTACCTCGTCTTAAAGGGCCCACACGGGTTCATTAGTATTGTCAAGTATCATCAAGCAAGGAGCAGAGGTAGATGTCATTGGTTCGTGGTTAGGGAACATTCGATCTTGAGGAGATTGGTTGAGGCAGTTGGCCTAGATGATTGATTCAAGAGTACAGATGACAGAAGTTATGTAAATATTGGATTACCTGTGGATTGGGCTTTGTAGCTCGGGTCATGGATGATGGTATCCCTGTGCATAGGGCTTAACAACTGAAGCTAGCTTGAATTGAAGAAGGTGTTCTTCTGGTTAAGTCTTGCAGAGGCGTTTCAACTAAAAGGCAACGCTGCAGGTACAGATTGATCACATGAAATATTGGTATTCCCTGCTTGGAGGCAGGACAACCGCCGTGAATATATGTTATTTGTATATATTGGGATCTCTGTGTCAATGGGAAGTTTTTATGGGCAACATGGTGAGCATACGGGTATTGACGATTTGTGTCCTCCACTTATACAGTATACAGGTGACATCATCAGTGAGGTTTCTGTATCAAACTTGATGAGCACGAGAAGGTGAGAGAGTGATGTGGTGTTCTGAGGTGGTGCGCAGAATGCGCATTGACAAGAGTAGTGGGTGTGAATGAAAAGAGAGAGTGTTGTAAAGAGGGGGTGCATGCCGCACTCCCAGGATATTAACTGAGAGCCGGAGAGGCTTGCAGAGTTGTAAAAAGAAATGGTAATTGACAAATTTAAGGCAAAATGAAATATATATTTTTTGAATAGCAGCAGAAGTATCGAAAGCCCCAACTTGGGGTCAAGTAAGTATTAAAAGTAGTGTATTGAGGAAGTAACGTTGGGGACACAACCCTACAGCATTATGTCGGTCCCTTCCGTGATATAAGACACCGTTTGTAAATATAGCAGAGAATGGACACTGAGCACAGAAGGTAAACTGCCTAAGCCATGGCCAAAGGGTGGGAGCTTCTCCAAGTACGTGCAGCAACCATTGCGGAGAAATATACAAGAGGTCTACAAGGGAAAGAAATTGCGTTATTTGAATTGCAGAACATGTTCCAGGACGACGGAGGGGATGTGGCATGGCATTAATGGATGTTAAACCAACAGGAGGCCCTGGAAGAGAAGCCCTCAGCCCCCGCTCCCACTTCCCCTCCTGACCATGAGAACAGAGGGGCGGGGGCACCAGTATTAGTTCCAGTGAGGGAATCGAGAGCAGTAGCAGGGTACACAAACCCTTCAGCATACAGCAGTAGGGAGGGGCAGAACGAGGCTGGACAAACAGCCGCAGGAACAGAAAGCACTGGAGGCGAAAAGAAAGAGTGTAGCAAGATCCAAACGCGTGTAAAAGAGAACAACCTAGGAACTGAGGGGAGACAGCAAGGACTGGAGAATATAGTATTGAACAAGTAGGTAAGTCGACAAATATTGCTTAAACTAGATGGAAAAACAGTGGGAGAAGCGGGAGGACCAACCAATGAAGCAATGGGCTTTAAGGACACGGGTGGAGCTAGGGAATGGGCAGTGATAATGGAAGAGGTAGACAGATGAGAGGAGGAAATGGAAGAATGCAAAAGGGTGTGAAGCGAAAAACAGAAGGCAGAAGAACCAGTACGCAAACAATGAGAGATACAGAGGCAGCGAGAGGTTGAGGAAATGGCAAGGAAAAGAGAAGACAGGGAAAGGCAAGTACAGACAAATAGGGAGAAGAGAAAGTTAGAAATAGAGTGTCTCGTAAGAAAGTGACGGTGCAAAGAAGAGGAAGAGCACGCAGTGAGTGAAGTAAGGATTACGTTTAGCAAGTTTTGAGGATAACATGGAGAGGGAAGAACAAGCAGATAGAGAGCGAAACTGGATGTATAATAGGGCATCTAATAGGGCATCTGTGCTGCTGAACAAAAACTACCTGCCCGAGAGTGTTTAGGGAAGGGAGGTGCACAGACAGAGACAAGATAGGGGGATTAGACAAAGACGTGGGTGGATTAAGGGTTGACAAGGATAAGATGTCACATTGTCCTAGGGCTGTATTACCCCATATGCACAGAGACTAAGAGAACTTCAAGCGTGCAGGAAGGGAGAATTAGCGAGGGCGTTCAATGCCTCAAAAGACACTGGGAGACTGGAAGGGGAGATCAGACTGACACAGTTCCCCTTACTGGAGAAGGGAGGGGGGCACCCTCAGTACATACCATGGCAACAGATAGACAAAGACAACTTGAGGTGTAAGCTACCTTCGTTGACTACGGGAAGAGGGAAATGGATATACAAGATGGAAAGACTGACAGCAGGTCAGGCATTAGCGGTGGAGGTCATGAAAAGTTTACTGTCAGCGATTCTCTGGGAGGTTGCCGATGATGTATGGAAAAAGGCCGGCTAACCAGGAGTAATTGCCCAGAACATGGTGCACATGGGATCACCGTTTAACAAAGGCCGAGTGGCTCTATGGCAAGCCCTACAGGCACAGTACTCAGAAACCGCAGACATTGGCATGATTATGGCATGCAAAACTGGGGAAGACGAGGAACCCTTACGGTAAATTCATGCGATTCAATCAAAATTTAGACTTGAAATGCAAGAACCGTGGGACAAGAGAGTGGGCTCATTTTATCATATACTGTGTCAAGTGTTGCCAGAGCATGTGCAAAGGCAACTCAAGAAGCTAGTGGGGATGGAAGCATAACCGTGGTCAGAAATTCAACTCAGTACAGTATACTATTGCAGGCGAATGCAAGAAAACACGAGAGAAACAAGCACGAGGAAAGAAAGCAGAAGGAGGCAAAGTTAGTGCAGAAGAAATTGTCAAAATATGCAATGGAAGGGGCAGTGTTACGGGAGGACAAACTGCACCACAAATGCAGTATGCACCACTGCCCGTGGGAGGAGGTTTCATGGGGTGGGGGGATACGCATCATGGATTCGGAGGAAGAGGGGGGCCACCTAGGGGCCGCAGATTTGGGCACCTAATGCAACAAGGCCCCGAGGGTTGATGGAACCACCTCAGGGCTGGGTATGCAGATACATAGGGCGCATCTCCAGAATGTGTAGAAACAGAGGAGCAATGCACAAGAATGGGGAATGCAGTATCAGCCAACATATCAGGGGGAACAGTCTAAGTACTATGCTCAGGATGAGACACAATGACAAGGACAGACATTGAACGCATCCAGGCAGTCCTACCAACCCATGATGCAGACACCACAAATGCAGACACCAGTGTAACCATACCCACAGGCACCAGATGTACCACAGATGCAGAATAATATGCAGCCACTGTACTTGGCACAACAAGGCAATGGGACACAAACAAGCATAGATTCCATGGGAATGACTCCCATTCAGAAACTAGGAGGGACTACTGTGGTGGGGGCAACCCATTTCCAGGGAACTGAATGTCATTATACCCTCAATAAGACAGTCCACAGCCCACAGAGAGACCTGATGTGTTCCATCCTATCTATTACACCAAACCCGGTGGAGGAACCATGTATAGGGGTGACGATAGGTGACAAGACTATCTCCTTTCTTGTAGACACAGGGGCAACTAGATCTTACATCAGGGAAGGGAGGTATAGAATGTCAGGCAACGCCATGAATGAGCAGGGATTTTCAGGGGTGACAGAGTGGGTTCCTTTTACAGACAATCTTACACTTTCTATAGGGGAGCAGGACCTAGCTCTACCCTTATTGTATTCCTGACAGATGGCAGTAAAAATAATGGGGCGAGATATCATGAGTAAACTTAATATGACCATCACATTCACTGACAAAGGGTAAGGGTGTTCCACACCTGGAATTCACCTCCTAAATGAGAGGGAAATCATCAAACCTTATTGCGTGGATGCATGGTACAGAGGGGGGTGTCAACAGAATTTTTTTGGTATGGAGCCGAAGTACTAATAGCATAGTTTCCGGGAATACAGGAATACAGGCGAAAAGTGTGGTGCCTTCCAAATGAGTACCTGTTCAGGCCAGAGTTACTATTAGTTGAAAAAGAAGGGATGTAATACCACTAGAATTAGAGGCGGTAATAGTGGGAGACGGCAGAATAACAGTACATTGGACAGGAAAACACCAGACAAGCATGGAGATCCGTAATCGCGATAGCAGAAGGTTACAGGTTAACTACTGTAACAGACAAAGAACTGTTCAAAGACAACCACTCAGATCACAAAATAGTGTTTGACATTAGCATTACATACTGGGTAAAGATACATTACAGGGAGGTACCACAGAGGATGGCGATGATGCTACAAGCACCGCCACCATTTCTCGAGGAAGACCTGGCAAAGGTCCCCCAGTGTCGTATGGACCACAATTCTCTATGACGTGTGGCTTCTGAAAGAAATAGGGGCAGTAAAGATAAAACTTAAGCCAGGAGCAATTCTACCAAGAGCTAAACAATATCCCCTGTCAAGGGAGTCAGGCAAGGGTATTTACGAGACAATTGCAGCATTAGCAAAGCAAGGCATCCTAATACCATCAGAGTCACTGTGCAACACAGTGGTGTACCCTGTGAAAAGGCAACAGGAAGATTGTGGAGTTTTATACAGGACTTGTGCCCTCTGACCATATTCTTGAGGCAGACTTTCCTTTAGTTCCAAATCCAGCGACAATTGTGTGTAGCATTCTTATGGATGCTACCTATTTTGCAGTTACAGACTTGAAGAATGCCTTCTTCTCCATATCACTACATCCAGATTTGCAAGACCTAACTTCATTTGTATATGGAAATAAGAAGTGGAAACACACTAGACTTCCTCAAGGGTACTGCGAGTCTCGTCCATATTTAACGGGGTCCTTCAAATGGAGTTAGGCAATGTACACTTAGAAAGTTTTGTTATACAATACATAGAGGACCTCTTGATTTGCAAAAAAACAGAAACGCATTGTAGGGATGATTCAGTGCACATGTTGACTGTACTGGCAGGCAAGGGGTACAAGGTAGACAAGGCCAAATTACAATATTGCCAGAAGGAAGTATTGTACATCGGGCAGGTGATATCACAGGATTGATGAAAAGTGACGCCAGAAAGCAGAAAGAGCCGAGGCAATACACAAGACTCCAAAACCCACAACCATAAAAAAATGCAGACATTTCTAGGACCATGTAATTACTGCAGAGCATGGGTATTTGACTACAGCACTTACACTATGCCCTTGTTAAGTGCACTGAAAGAAGCACAAAGAGGGGAGGACACCTTACAGCGGACAGAAGAAATTACTGTGGCATTTGAAGAGCTGAAGATAGCAATATACACAGCTGCAGTGTTAGGCATCTCAGACTATCAAGACAAATGTGTCTTGTTCTAGCACTCAAATGGAATGGTAATGAGTACAGTAGTGACACAAAGAACAAACCATTGTCATACCACAGCAGGAAATTAGACCCAGTGATGAGAGAACAATACGCGTGCGAGCAGGCACTGGCTGCAGCTACATTCGCAGTGGACAAGTAAATGAGTATTACCATGAGATGCAGCACCACTCTATTTGTGGAGCGTGCTCTATTCGCAATACAGGAAAGGCCCAAAAGTACATTGACAACACAGAGAGCTTCAGGGTATGAGGTACTACTGTGAAACACAGCTCTCAAAATAGTGAGGTGCCGACTTGTCAATCCGGCAAAATTTGTGGACGGACCCATAGAGCATGATGACTACATCTGCTTTTGAATCACTCCACCTGTGTATAAGTGCTGTATAAATAAACAATAACTAAATAAATAAATGCACAACTGCGCCGCCAACATAGAAAACCACAACGACATCCCAAAAGTAAAGGACAGCGCACTTGAGGGGGGAGACGTACTGTTTATTGATGGATCATCAACAATTGACCAGACATCAGGAGAGAGACATAGGGCCTCATTACAACCCTGGCGTTAAGGGGTTAACGTCGCCATAAAAGGCTGTGGCGCCGTTAAACCCTTAACGCCAGATTCCCACTTTAACGCCTGCTTTTTGCAGGCGTTAAAGTCCAAGGCGCTAAGCGACCTTGGTGCTAATTACGGCACTGTAATTTACGGTGCCGTAATTAGAGCCTTCCCCATTCCCATTGTGCCCTATGGGTCAAAAATGGGAATGGGGAAGGGGCCATGGTGAATGGGGAATTACCGCCCCGCCAACCTTGTAATGGGGCGGTAATTCCGCCATCCACCATGGCGGAATCTGGCATGGACCATGGTGCTAATAGCACCATGGTCCAACGCCAGGGTCGTAATGAGGCCCAAAATGGGGTAGCGGTTGTGAGGTTCAAAGACGAGTGAGGTAGTAGTGAGCAGACGTTTACCATCAAATCTTTCAGCGCAGGCTGCAGAACTAGTAGCTCTAATATTGGCAATTGAATATAGCAAAAACAAAGAAGTGACAGTGTATTCAGATTCAGCATACGTGACAACCACAGTGCATTCTGGGCTGTCAGTTGACTGAGGAGGGGCTTCAGACATGATGATGGATGGGTCACCAGTGTAGCACACACTCCTATTGGGCACACTAATAGAGGCACTCCAATTCCCACTGTGCATTGCAGTAGTGAATTGCCAGGCCCACACCCCACACGAGGGGGGAGGATCCCGTCTCTAGGGGCAACAAGGCAGCGGAGACGGAAGCAAAATGTGCTACTTATTTTGGGGACATTTAAGAAATGGACGCTTCATCCCAAGCGCATAACTATGTACGAAAAATGGTATTAAAAGAAGCCTATAATACATTACCAGTGGCACACATTCTGGAATTACAGGGAGTGGCACTGATAGAGGAGAAAGAATTGTGGGTAAAAAGGGGATGTTCAGTATCTCTGTCAGACGCCCTATGGCTACAAAACAACATAAGGAAGGTAGCAATGCGATTGGCATTATTGCACACTGCACTAACACAGTTACATCATCCTACCCATATGGGGAAGGATGTACTTGCTGCTCATGTTGGAGAAGACTGGTTCTGTCCTAATTTGATGGAACATGTGGCAGAATTTATGACTAATTACATCATGTGTAAACAATTTACAGCGGGCCACACATTAAGGGTAGTGAGAGGAGCCAACCCTCACCCAATGGGCCCATTCCAACACCTTGATGTCAACTATGTGGACATGCTCCAAGTATGCCAGGCTTACCTCTACATGATAGTGGTTGTGTGCCGATTTTCCCGATGAATCGAAGCTGCTCCCTGTTCCCGTCCCGATGCCATTAGAGAAGCAAAATTCCTGGTTTGGGAAGTTTTCCCACAATGGGGTGTGTGTGAGGTCCGCGGTCTGACAATGGTCCTAACTTCGCCAATGAGATGTTTCATCATATCACAACCTTGTTAGGGATACAACACAAATGTTTGTGTGCCTATCACCTGCAAGCAAACAGTATGTATGAGTGCTTCAACGGGCTGCTCAAAGAAGGCATTGCTTAAATAAAGCAAATGTTGGACAAAAGCTGGCTACATTGTTTACCTTTGTTCTTATTTGCATTGCACAACAAACCAGGGTCCGACCACCATTTAACTCCACATGAGATGGTAACCGGGCAGCGCATGAGACTTCCCCTGTCTCTTCCCACTAGTGGAGAGTTAGATGCAGAAAAAATGTCTGATGTATTGGGACAGGAAATGTAAGAATACACTGCTTACTTGATGGCTAGTGCCTCTTTTATTTCTCGCCAAATGCAGGACAAACGGGAAAGGTCTGAAGCAAAAGAAGAAAGAGACAATCTAGGAGCAAACCAAGAAAGACTAAAACCTTCACAATTTCATCCAGGAGACAGTGGGCCTCATTAATAAGTGCATGGCTGCCTCCATATCGGGTTCCAGTACCGGGTTCTGTGAATGAGGATTTACCGGGTCATTCCGACCTTGGAGGACCCGGTAATTCCACATGCACAAAACCATTCTCCATTCCCATTTGAGCCCCCATAGGGCTCAATGAGAATGGGGAAGGAGCTAATAACGCGCCCGTTAATAATGGGCCCGTTATTAGCTCCTTGGTCCCCGTCCGGGACCCAGAAAGGATGTCTGGTTTTACCAGATGTCTGTTCCGGGTCCCGCTAGGGGACCTTGTAATTAGGCATCCTGTAATGAAAGGTGCCAGTCCCGTACCGGCACCATTCATTACAGGAGCGCCTGCCTCGTAATGAGGCCCAGTGTCCTTTTATGTAATTTTACCCATAAGTGGTTCAAACCACGCTTTACGAGACCCAAAATTGTGGTTCAAATGACAGATTGAGCTGTGAAATTGCAAGATATGAAGGCCTGGAATTATCTTGGTGACATCAAGCCCTGCCAAGCAGTGGCCTCTCCTAGCACTGACAGCAAAAGGGCCAACATTCCACAAGCAGAAGAACAAGGAGTATCACAGCCAGCAGAGGCCAGCCTGTGATTACTCGCTCCAGAGCAAGAGAGATAGGGAAAGGACTTCCTACACATCCAAAGTAAGGGCCCACTGTCCGTTTATTATTTTTCTTTCCACACACTGACAGCATTCATCATGAAAGTGTGACTGTTATTACTGCAACTGCCCATGCTTCCCTATGACCTTCATCCTGCGACCTTTCAAGGTCAATTTGTTCACTTTGTTAGGAAATCTAACAGTACAAGAAGATGCCATCCTAGTGTATTTTTCTGGATTTTCCTAGCATAACTGTCCCAAACATACCCACAACTGAATAGAGGAAACCCTTCAGTGCTTTCAGTACTTCATGATCCTAGAATATGCACTGTCTGGGAAGAATTATTTCTTCTTGCAATGACACAATATCACATTCACAGAGCTTGAATTAATAAAATACTAACAAACATAACACATTTCTGGCGCATTGCAAGTGGTCACAAAACATCTTCAAAGCTGCACAAGATTCCGAAGCGGAGTAGGTAATTGGTACCATTATTAAAATAATGCTAATTGTGTCTAGTGTCTTGTTTTCATTTGGTATTTTTGCTCTTTTTATTTGTAAATGTCCTTTGTTATAGAGAATAACGCTGTAACCCCTACTAACATAACCCCAATTTCGGCAGGTGGAACTACCATGTCAGGTGGAGAGGCATGCAGAGGTAGACACAGTGCTGATGTAGATATGGGAGGGGTTGATCTTTATCTCACTGATACTGCATGAGTATCCAATAACATGTGGTCAACCACATGACTAAAGTAGGTAGACAAACCACTGGGGAGAGCTGCTATGTTTGCTCTCTTATCCCTTATGCCATGAGTGCCTCCAGAACATTTGTGGCAACTGAAATACCAGCAGCAAGAGCATAGTGCCTTATGTGCATGGCTATGTGTACTACCTGAGGACAATTCGAAGGGAAAACTGCAACTTTGAGATGGATGTCCAAAACAACACTGCCCTATGAAGATAGCTATATAAAAACACTTGACATGATGGACAATTACTGGAAAAAAGACCAGGCTACATAATACATAACTGACGGCCCACAAAAAGAGAGATAACAATGATAACACTAAAAGAATGGCACGTCCTAAGAAGGGACCCAAGGAAAAAGGAGAAGAACCAGGATACTGGGAACGACCACAGATGCTTGTGTATGGTCAGGTATACACAGCTGAAGGATGGAAAGAAGGTGTAGTGGGAAGCAAAGAGCACACCATCTTAATGGTTCCAGTAAACGCAGTACAGGAAGAAAATGACAAATGCCTAAAGGAATGGGATGCAAGTGCGAAGTTACTGAACTGGGTGGAAAATGAAGCTGGGCCAATGCCTATAATACCATTGAAGAAAGCAGCATTATGTTTCCAGAATGGTGGAACAGTAAAGTTTGGAGAAAACAAAGACTGCAAGCGAAAACAATAAAGGCTCCAAGAATGAAAGTTGGGACAGCAGTATTGATGGATCATTATTGGGCCTGTGGATTTAAGGCATACGAGAAGCTGCCACCCAACTGGGGTGGAGTATGGTCGGTGGTGCACATCAACACGCCAGCACTAGAAGTCCATTAAAATGAATGATTTTCCTAAAATGGACGATGCCAGAAGAATGAATTGACTAGGGTGAAAAAGCAGATCTACATATCGTCAGCATCAGAAGCTTCTCCGGACGGCATACCACTTGAACACTGGTTATTCAGCAGGACAGAGATGTTCTTCACATCAGTAGTTCCAGCAGTACAGAAATACATGAATGCAAAATTGCTCCAGATTATGAGGTGGGAGCTGATGCAAACAATAAACTCAACTATTAATGGCTTAAATGCCACAAAAGAAGAGCTCAGAGCAATAAGGTTGATGGCCCTCCAGAACAGATACGTTTTGGATCTTCTCACCGCAATGGAAGGAGGAGTTTGTGCCAAGATCAGGTCTTTTGGCTGCACATTCAGACCAGCACTCGATGAAGCAAACGGGACACTTACTGAAGCAGTTACCAGACTATCGAAGAAAATGGAGGAAGAAGCAAAAAGTACAGGAAAAGATGAAATTTAGCTGTCATATATATATGCATATTCTCATGGATACCGACATGGATGGAGAATGGACTAAAAATACTACTAGCAGCACTGATATCAGTATTACTGAGACTGAGTGTGATTAGTATATGCATCACACAATGCAGAAAAATGACTGAGAAGACCGTAGGAATGAAAGTATTAGTAGATAATAATGGTGAGGAGGACAAGATAGTAGAAGCTCAAAAATCAATAAGGATGCAAATAAAAGAGTGTCCATTTTTCCAGACTTAAATGATAGTATTCAACAATCCCAATGACTGCAAGCAATATAGGTCAAAATAGGCGTGGTGCAACCCGGAGGCTGAATGCTGTTATATGACATGGATTTTGGAATACCGTGCAAACTACTATGGACATCTTGAAGTAGTAACATAGATCTGGCTCCCGATACCTAAGGTTAATAGGTTTGGAGATGTGGTTGACAGGTAGACCAGAGGGGGGGACAGATGAGAGGGTCCCTGGAATGGCGCTTGTGTCCCCTATATGCATGACAGCCCAAAGGCTGAGAAACGAGAGATGGCAGTCACTGTTTGGCCAGCCCCCAGGAGGCTCAGTACATCCTACATGCGTAAGCAGATATTCTCTTAGACAATCATTCAAAACATATCCAGTTGACGTCTTGTGCTGCTGGAAATGCATCAAAGGGACAGGGCATCCGAATCCTTGTCCATTATTGCTTTTTATCATTTGTTCTGTATTGTTTTCCGCACAGGAGTCCATGTGGGACATCTAGCGGTGCAGCTCTTCCTGCATTTGGTCTGGTGAACAGACCCTTGGGATACCCATATGGCACCCATGGGTGGGAGTATGACCCTGTACTCCTAGTGTAGGTTTTTGGGCACCTGTGTGTGGCCCACACAGAAGGGTATGGGCTTGTGGCAGCTCCATGCTGAATTGACAGGTGCCCTGCACATCCTCCATTTTGGGATACCCAGTCACTGTCATTGGAATCAGTGGATTCCTGATAGGAAACAAGATGGCCCCTGTGGCCTCTTGCTTTCTATCACCTGTTACCTTACTTTTCCTGAAGTCCCGGAAAGCCCTGCCTCTGTCCCTTCCCCCTGACTGGCTGTTGGGTGGAAGTTCCATATATGGTGTTGTGGGGAAGTCCAGGCCAGACTGGCTGGAGCCTTCCTAATGACTGTATGTTGTGGGTACGCCTGTGGGGTGGGACCTGGGTGAATGGAGTGTGTGATGAATATGCATTTCATGTTATGGGTGTCTAGTACCTGGTGTTTGACACAATGACTGAGACAGCCCTGCCCGAAACTGGTATGAATGCAGTGTGTAGTGCTGAATGGCAGAGTGCTTGTCCGAATCCACATTCTGTGTTGTGATTGTCTGGATGGAGAACAATGGCCTGAATGCACTGTGAGACGATTGGCTGCCTGAGTGCCTGAATGCCCTTCTGAATGATTGGTTGCCTGAGTGTGACCCAGTAGAGTGAATGGGAGATCAACAGAATATATGGGGGCCTATCACTGCTAGAAATCATTCAGAAGCTGAAGTTGAAACTGATGCTTAACTTTGAAGCCCACTGGATGATGAAGAACTGCTGCTGATGTCCTTCGCTAATCTGAAAGCTGCTGTGCCTTCAAGGAACTGATCCAAGAGAGGACCTGGCCAGGAGACCTCTTACCGAGCTACGATGGGCCATCATGCACCAGCTGATATTTGCCAAAGCTCCCTGGTAGACAGACCTACGAAAGGCTGCCGACTGGAAAAGGGGACCGCTGAGGCAAATGGAGAGAAGCACTGGACAGCCGTCCACCATCGGTGATCGCCGTCGCCGGCCCGAGCCGCAGTCCTCCCTTTGCCTAAGAACATTTTGATCAAAGGACCCCCTTTTTCACCACCATCGACTGCTTTCATCCTGCCGGAGAAAGTCAAGCCCACCAACGACCGAGGAGAATCCACCGGTGGGTTTTCCGCCACCCAAAGACCTGGGAGATGCCGACAGAGCTACTGAAGCAAGCCGTGGTCACGTCCTGTTTGCTGACGCCAGACGCTGATGACTCATTGTCAAGGTGCACCGCATGCCTCTTCTTCACAAGACGTTCACGAGTTTTCATCAACAAGCACTGCAGAGATCAAAGCTGATCCCTCTACGACGTTTGCCTCTTTCTTCACTGAATCTCAACTACTTGAGGCTCCTGCCTTAAAGGGAGTGAGCTCAAGAAGAGCCTGTCGACAACTCACTGAAGAACTCTACGAAACCAGGTATTTTGGAGCAGTAGAAGTTTTATAGAAGGAGATAAGACTCTAATAGACAATACATGGACTGGGCTTGTAGTGCATCTTCATTTACAGGTTACCCCGGTGCACGGATCCTCATACAGAACTGTGCCTGATGGTAGGGGCTCAGTATTCTGCCAATTGTCTAACCAACTTGTTTTCCTCCTAAGGCTATGGTTGATATCGTTTTGCTGTGTTGATTCGTATGCTATTTGAACTGAATTCAGTTGATGCATTCTAATGGAACCAGAGTAATAGTGGTACCACCTAGAACTGTATATATTTACCATTTTAGAATTGTCGGAGAATAAACTGTGTTATCGTGATTGTGTATATAACCTTGAACCTTATTTATATAAAGACTGTGTTTTAACTAATACAGTGTGTGGACCTTCCTTTGTGGGTGCTTAGGGACTACACTGTACTTAAGAACCAGCCTGCATCACCTCCTGAGAAGCTAGGCCTTGATTGCTCATTCATTGCTACCAACATTAGAAAATCTTGGCTGGGGTCCTCTGTGCCTCTCCTCTGCCACTGGACCAGGTTTACAAATGATAAATATCCAGCCGTGCTGATGTCATTAGTGACACCACGACATAGTAATGTTAGCCACGAAGCAAACTCACATCCCTGCACAAAATTACACAGACATGCATGTGCACACACGAAGAACATGCATACACAGCTCTGTCGATAGAGGACAGATACATGTGCATACTGTCAGGGGTTTTTCCTTTCACTATCCAAATGCAGAAACGCCAGAAAGCAAGAGTCACACAAAACAAGCTTTCAGCTGCTTATTGGAACTAACCATATTGAACTTCAGGGACGTATAAGGAGCCTGGAAGAGCCGAATACTACTAACCTTGAGAGAAAGCAATACAATATATGTATAGAGAGAAACTATACACCAACTGTAGTGAAATTGCACGAAGCCACAGGCCTCAGGACAAGAAAAAGAAGAGATGCAGATTCTGCAGCATGAAGCAAAGGGCCAGTGCTAGCAGCCAATGACAAGGTTGGGTGGAACATTCCTGACTCCAGGGGCAGGGAGCCACCTGCAAAATAACAGAATAAATCCTCAATAATTGCAGACCGAAAAGCTCAGGTTTGCGGTCCTCACCCACGTGACTAAGTCAAGCAGAACAATAGCCCTTTACCTGTGGTGGGAAGAGAAGCTGTTCCCAGCGAAGGAGACAGAAAATTATATATGTGGTGCCCAATAAACATTGCAATCCGCAGGCACTCTCTCAGGTTAGGTGACTATACCAGTGACAGCAATTGTGACACACAGTCTTTCTCATTACCTTGAGACGGCACACTGGGCGCTGGGAACAGAGTAGGGTCCAAGGCCTTGGGGGACCTGTTCCAGCCAATCAGGGCACCCAAATAATTTAGTGGTGTGTAATGGGCAAGGGCCAAGGGTATTCTTGCAACCCTGCAACAATGTAATAGAATGTTTTTGGGGATGTTTCAGGCGAGACTACCTGACATGCAAGGACCACTTAGGCCACGCATATAGGTGACCTCCATATGTACTACCACCCAATAGAATGGGCTCTTAGGTTTTTGGGGAGAGGTTAGCTTTTGTGACACCATTGTGTAATAAAAGCTTTCGGCACAGGCTCAGGAGCTGTGATTGCTGGAGATTTTGTTTTCCTGTATGGTCCCAGTCTGTTATGGAAAATAAAGGACAGTTCTAACTTGCCCTTGGCTGAGTCCAATTTGAGAGAAAGGGCACCTGATCAAGGCCCTGCTCTACCCAAGTAGGTAAACATTTATATAACACATTTGAGCAAGGTCATAGAACCCAAGAAAAAGAACACTAACTCCTGACAGTCAGTATGCTAACAAATTGTGACAATGACTGCAATTTTTAATTATGATTTAATACATAAGAGGCACATGTTATATATACATAAGGCAAACATAGGATACTCGATAAAATACATAGAACATACATAACATAGTACATAAATGTGTGTCCCAAAAACATTTGTTGCTCCGTAAATTATCTCATTTTCCATGAACCCTACACACTCCTGACCTGCTGTTCTGTCTATTTTTCTGACATATCACATAGGATTCCTCATGTGTACAATTCCCCCGTCCTGATGAAGGCTGACCAAATACCTGCTACACAAGAATAGCTTTGAGGCCGAAACACAGTTGTGTTGACCTATTCTTCTGTGTCACAATATTTTACCATCAAACAGTCTAGTTCAGTGACCTCCACACCTTGTACCGCAATTGCAGTGTTGTTGCTCATGTCATCCCCCACAAGGGACCATAGAGAATGTAATTGCTGTTAATTCTCACCCAAAGAATTCATTTGGGACACACATTTATGTACTATGTTATGTACGTTCTATGTATTTTATTGAGTATCCTATTTGTTTGCACACTGACTGTCAGGAGTTAGTGTTCTTTTTCTTGGGTTCTATAACCTTGGCTGAGTCCTCCATCATTGCCGGGGAAGGGCTTGTTGGGCCTGGGGCACTCTCCTTAACGGTGACTGTGTAACACGAACTTTGGTCCTCTTGCATACCTTTACAATCCTGTTGCCTTTATTCAGGATATTCAAGCGAGATGAGAGAACCGTGGGAAAAAACAGTGCCATTATTTTCCCACATTATATGTCAGGGACTACCCGAGCCAGTGCAAAAAAAGACAAAGAGACAGGTAGGGATGGAAGCAAAGCTATGGCCAGAAATACAATTGACTATCATGCACCATTGCCGATTTTTACAAGAGAAGAATAAAAAGAAAGCTAAGAGTAGAAAGCAGGAGGAAGCAAAGTTATTTCAGAAACGAATGTCAAAACTCCCCATAGAGGGAGCAGTATTGACGAGTATTGAAGGTGTGGCGACACAAGAGATGCAACGAGCACAGCAAAGTAATGTAATATATCCTATGGATCAGAGTGGCTACAATTCTTGGCCAAGTGGAAGAGGGAATGGAACCAAGGGAGGAGGACGAGGTGGATTTCAGAGCCCTCAGGGAGGAGGAGGATTTAATGGCGGACAGCCGCAACAATGCTGGAACTCTGGGAGGATGGGACATATAGCCAGAATATGTAGTAGAGGGGGCATGCATCAAAACTGAGAAGCTCCAAGAGGGGGCATGGGCTATGTTCCACAATATAGTACTGAACGACAGGATTATTTCCCAAGATCACATGCAGAATCATACATGTGCGCCACAAACACAGCAAACACAGCAAGCTCCATTACAAATGCAACTGCCACAAGGGAAACCACAGCAAGTGCCTATGCAGACACAACAGATACAGACCCAGGAAGCAGAGACACAACAGGCCATGGTTCCACAATGGAACACAAATGTAGGAATACTGCAAACACTCGCACCTAAATTAGGGAGTGTGACTGTGGTAGCAGGAAATCCTTTCAGAGGTACAGGGATGAATTTATATCCACAATAGGTCAGCCCACAGAGTGACCTGATGTGTTCAGTACTATTAGTGACACCGGATCCCCAAGAGGAATCAAGGGTCAAGGTAACAATAGGAGGTAAGACATTTGTGTTCCTTGTAGACACCGGAGCAACTTGTTCCTGTGTCCGTGAGGGAAAATACCCAATGTCCGGCATTAACATGAATGTGCAGGGATTCTCTGAGGCGATGAGCTTAGTTCCTTTTACAGGTGAATTACCAAACTCTATAGGAGAACAGGAAATGTCAATACCATTATTATATTATCAGCAGACACAGGTTAACATATTATGGCATGACATGATGACAATACTTAACATGATGATATCTTTTTACTTTTGAAGGAATAGTGTGCTCCACTCCAGGAATACATTACAATGATGTTAAATAATTCATATTAGCTTTTACAGGCCCAATAGGGTTTCTAATTACAGTACATATATATGGCCACTTTTAAAAGTACTTAAAGAAGCACAGGTAGACAAAAGAAAGATAACATGGACAGATGAAATAACTGAAGGATTTCAGGAATTGAAAAAGGCAATCGGTATAGCCTCTGGGCTAGGAATTCCAGCTTATCATGAAGAATTTTCATGATTTTCTCATTCAATTGGAGAGGTCACGACAGCAGTTCCCACACAGAAAATTACATTAGGACATGGACACAAACCATTGGCATATTACAGTGGGATTTTAGATCCAGTTATGGAAGGACATTACCCATGTGAACAATCTTTAGCCCCTGCTGTATTTGTGATTGAAAAAGCTTCAAGTATTACAACAGGGTGTTCAGTAACATCATTTGTTGAGAATGCATTATTTGCCATTTTAGAGAAACCCAAAAGTACATTGACCACAGACAGAGCATCAGGGTATGAGGTAATTATCTCTAAACCTGCGATCAAAATTGCTAGATGCAAAATAATGAATCCGGCAACATTTATAGCAGAACCAATAGGGGAGGATGATTATGTACATGACTGCACAACATGTACAGAATTTTTTGATGACATTCCCTTTGTTAGAGAAGATGCTCTTGGAGGGGGAGGGTTCTCTTTATTGATGGTTCTACAAAAATGTATCCAACGACTGTCAAAAGGCATACTGGGTCAGCAGTAGTAAAGCAGAACCGAGAGGGTGAATTTGAAGTAGTTACAAGCATGAGATTGCCTTTGCATTGTTCAGCACAGGCCGTAGAATTAGTGATGCTTATCACCGCACTCCAAAGATACAAGGATGAGGAAGTGATGGTGTATTCTGACTCGCCTATGTGACGTCAACTGTACATGCAGGTTTGTCATGTTGCAAAGGAGGGGCTTCCTCTACGCAGACTGCACACCAGTGCAACATGCAGCCCTATTGGATAAGCGTATTGAGGCACTGGGACTCCCACTGACTGTTGTAGTCGTACAATGCACAGCACATACTAAAAGAACTGACATGATTTTTTGCGGTAATGAAGCCGTAGACTTAGAAGGCAGCAGATTTCCCACATTTCTTTTTATTTCTAACTAAGAAGTGTTAAGCAAATGACAGGAGGATACATGTTGGTAAAAGAGGGCTTAAACTTGCTGTCTATTGTTCAGTTAATTGAAATACAAGGTCGAGCTTCACAGGAAGAGCAAGATTTATGGGGGAGACCAAGGTTGCTCTTTATCCCCCACTGAGGCAATCTGGCAGCAGGATAGCACTGGAAAGCCAATTATGCCTCTAGCATTATTGAGCCTAGTGGTGGAGCAGTTTCACTACCCCACGCATAGGACTCAAGAGAGTCTTGCTGCTACAATTGCAGAAGATATGTTTTCACTAAATCTGTTAGAACATGTGGCACAGTTTATTGTGAATTGCATCATGTGCCAGAAATCTACTGAAGGGCACATTTTGTGAACAGTGGGAGAGGAAATTAGTAGACCCAAAGGCCCATTTCAGCATCTACATATAGATTATGTGGATATGTTGCAGACATGCAATGAATAAAGGTACATGCTGGTCGTGGTGTGTCCCTTTTCTAGTGGATCGAGGCAGGTCCTTGTACGCACCCCAATGCCACATGTGCCACCAAGTTCCTTGTGCATGAGGTGTTCCCAAGATGGAGTGTGTGCGAGGTCCTACGATCTGACAATGGACCGCATTTTGTACATGAACTATTTGAACAGGTAACTCATTTATTAGGGATAAAACACAAGATCTCTTCTGTCTATCATCCACAGGCGAATGGAGTTTGTGAATGTTTAAATGGATTACTTAATGAGGGGATAGCTTTAAATCACTTTAAAGAGGGGTGGTTACACTGCCTACCCCTTGCGCTTTATGCATTGCTAAATCAACCTGGTGCAGATCGCCACTTAACTCCTCATGAGTTGGTGACTGGAAGCTGAATGAATACAACACCTCTTGCTCCTCCAACTATATTAGAAGCTGATGCCCACAGTGCAGCAAAGACATTATATGATGAGATGCATGATTATTTGGCAACTATGGCCGCCAGTGTCTCTTTTATTTCTCAACTGATCAAGAACCAGAGAGAGGGGTCAAAGAGTATTGAAAGAGGGGTCGAAGAGCCACCCAACTGATCCAGATAGCCTCCTAAAATAACATAGCTTATATCCAGGGGAACAGGTGCTGATACGAAAATCTGTTTCACTTGGAATAAACCCCGTTTCGAGGGACCCTATGAGATGGAAGTAGTTACTGCCACAGCTGTCAAGCTACAAGGAAGGCTACCCTGGCTGCATCTGCATGACATCAGACAGTACAAGGGAGAAATCCTGACCCTTCCTACATCTACTGGTAGTGAAATAACAAAAGACATGGGTGCACTCCTAAATGTTGTAGTTATTTAAAAGAAAGTTTTACAGTTAATTTGTAGTTGCATTTTTAGGTGCGGTGGAGGAACTGAGGTCTTGGCACAAGGCCCCTACGCAAAACAAGAAAAAAAGAGAAGATTCAACAAAGGAATCCTCCTGCCCCCTTCACACTATCTCGTGTTGGTAAAACCAAGTACTAATGTAAAGAGATGAAACATATAGAACATATTTTAGATATAGAAATCAGGAATGATTAACACAACAACACAGTTTGTATAAAACAATGTATAAATGTATTATCAAGACTACAAATTCAGACATATGAGTTCAAAAATATATACAGAGCAAAGCAAATATGGTAGTCCATTTTCTGTAGCAACGCGTTTCGAGGTATCTATCCTCTCCTTCATTGGCTTTAACGGACTGTTGGAAAAATTAAACAGAAATGGTCTGAATCAAACAATAGTTAAACTACAAACTTAGTATACTTTCTTCATGTCAATCTAAGTGAATGGTTTGTGTTCTATGAAATTAATTACAAACTATATGGCTAGAACAAGCAGTCTCTTGTAGAAACTTATTATCAACAGCAAGTTAGACTACTCCAATACTCCAAGATCAAGGTTGCGAATATGTTATACATTTCTTGTTAACAATAAGGTTGCATCTATAATACGTACACAGAGTCTAGCATCCATGGATGTTGGTACATCTAACGTCCTGTTAAAAATGTAGCAGTTCCATTGTCATTTATGTAGAACACGTAATCAACCTGGATAAACCCAACAATATGGTCTGAGAAAATAAGAATAAAGAGAGGGAGTTACCTAGTTTTGGTTTCTCAGCTTCACAGGGTAAAATGTTCCAAATTCCAAACAATTTCCTAAAGGTTGGCTGGCCCAATTCGTCTCTTGGTACATATGTAAATTCAGGGATGTTGATGAGTGCGAGCGCCTTGAAATACTATAGATTTCATCCACAGCGGCACTGTATCTAAAAATAAATTACGTAACATTTAGAGCAATGTGTGACATGAAAAGGCTGAATGAGTGGTGGGGTAAGGGCAGGTTGCGAATGTCAATATTACCCACATGCAGTACATAAATGATGAATAGAAATTGTGACAGGGAAAGATTAATTCTATGCTCAAATAGTGTCAGCACAACCACAAAATGTGGCTAAGAGACAATGAAGAAAAAGTAAATAGTGCTAGCAAGGAATAGATAATGGTGCTCACCTAACAGCATCCAAGGTATCGGGTAATCAGAAAGCACGAAAAGTTGAATGCTGTGGTTAAATCGTCTCAGCAAGTCCCGAGATTTGAATATTTGCAGGAAAAACCTGTGAAAAACACAGACTAGAAGGTAGTTCTAATTACATACGATCGCATAGTGGCAAATACTGAACAGCTAAGATATAGCCAGGTTGTAAATCAACGGTATGAAATCCAAACATACCAGAAGTTCGGCAATCCCGACAGCCAGATTTGGTCACGATATGCATAGATTGGAGACTGCTACGGGGCATCTGGGATAAAGACTGCAATGTCCTCAGGAAGTCTATCAAGGATTCACAAGGTCCGGGCTGGCGCTAAGTGAGAAGACGTATCAAGCATCAGATAGACGTATGCAGTCTTTACACTTCAATCCCCCACGGGGAACAATTGGAAGCAGTATAATGGCTATTGCTTAATACACCTAACCTTAGAGGCAATGCCAATTTGTAGTAGAATTACTCAACCTCATACTCTACAATAGCTATTTCCGTTTTCAAGGGAAATATTACCTTCAAATTGCCGGAACCTCCATGGGCTCCTCTATGTCCCCAGTGGATGCAAACACATTTATGTTTAAATTTGAAAATGACCATGTATTAGATCACCCACACTGGTCACCTAACATACTCATATGGAAGCGTTTTATTGACAACATTTTTGGAGTGTGTTGTGGCACACATGAAGAGCTTACATCATTCTTCATGTACTTGAATTCAATCCATCCAAGGATAACATTTACTAGAGAAATAGGTAACCCTTCACTGCACTTTCTTGATGTCAACTTGGAAATAGCTAATGGTAACATTCTCACCACTGTTTACCATAAACCGACAGATGCTAACAACTTGCTTCATTTCTCCAGTTTTCATCCCAAAGCTATGCTATAAAGCCTTCGCTAAAGCCAAATTATAAGGTTGAAGAGGATCAACTCTGATCCTGAAGGTCTAGATATTGAATGTTCTATACTTATTGACAAATTCAAACAAAGGGGTTACCCCGAGACTATCTTAAGTGAAGCAAAAATGAGGTCTCTCAGTGTGACAAGAACTGAATTATTGACACCGAAAACACACGAGAAAGAAACACCACTACTGTTCATCTCCAAATTTACTCGACAAAGCTTTCAAATCAGCAAGAGCATTGAAAAACATTGGAACATGCTACACAATGATCCTTCACTTCTTAGATTATTCCCCAAGGCACCAATGATGTGCTTCAAGAGAGGTCAGAATCTTAGGGATAAACTAATAAGGGCTGAAAGACCGCTAAAGGATAGACAGCAATTTTTGTGAACAAGGAAAAAAGGTGCATTTCCTTGTCACACATTGCTCTAAATGTTATGTAATTTCTTTTCAGATATAGTGCCTCGGTGGCTGAAATCTATAGTATTTCAAGTCGCTCTCGCTCATCAACAGCCCTGAATTTACATACCTTTAGGATTGTACATACCTTTAGGATTGTTTAGAATTTGGAACATTTTACCCTGTGAAGCTGATAAACCAAAACTAGGTAACTCCCTCTCTTTATTCTGATTTTCTCAGACCATATTGTTGGGTTTATCCAGGTTGATTACGTGTTCTACATAAATGACAACGGAACTGCTACATTTTTAACAGGACGTTAGATGTAACAACATCCATGGATGCTAGACTCTGTGTACGTCTTATAGATGCAACCTTGTTGTTAACAAGAAATGTATAACATATTCGCAACCTTGATCTTGGAGTATTGGAGTAGTCTGACTTTCTGTTGATAATGAGTTTCTACAAGAGACAGCTAGTTCTAGCCATATAGTTTGAAATTAATTTCATAGAACACAAACCATTCACTTAGATTGACATAAAGAAAGTATACTCAGTTTGTAGTTTAACTATTGTTTGATTCAGACCATTTCTGTTTAATTTTTCCAACAGTCCGTTAAAGCCAAGGAAGAAGATGATAGATTCCTCTAAACACATTGCTACAGAAAATGGACTACCATATTTGCTTTGCTCTATATATTTTTGAATTCATATGTCTGAATTTATAATCTTGATAATACATGTATACATTGTTTTATACAAACTGTGTTGTTGTGTTAATCATTCCTAATTTATATATCTAAGATATTTTCTATATGTTTCATCTCTTTACATTAGTAGTTGGTTTTACCAACATGAGATAGTGTGCAGGGGACGGGAGGATTCCTACGTTGAATCTTCTCTTTTTTTCTTCTGCTGACAGTGAAGCAATAGCAGAAGCTCCGCGCATGCAGACAAGATCAGCAACGAAGAGCAAAGAAAAGGAGTTTATGGGATAATAAAACAGCCTTAAAAACAAATTGACATTTCTTAAATCTAATAAGCAATGAATGGACTTTCAGCTATCCTGGAACTGTTTTAGAATGGCACAAGGCACAATGTGTTAATGCATCGGAACCAAAAGACAATGAACAAACTGCATCTTCTATGCTACCAATCATAATAACATTGCACACATTCTTGTATGCTGTTTTCACCTACATATTACAGTCTTACCCAGCTATGATAAGACGACATGTGGACATTTCTTGGCAATCCTAAAAACAATCATATTATTTTCATAATGATTGTGGCAATTATTTGACAGTTCTTGATATAAAAGTGTGAGTTACAGAAGACAACACAATTACATATTGAAATTAAATTAAATGGGAAGGTTCCAAAATATGAGAGACTCACTACCATCAAGAAAGTAGATGGGTTTTCCTGGAATGCTAATTGTGGTTTCATTTGGCTCATGATTAGTCTTTTCTTCCTTATTATTATGGCATTAATGATTAAAAATTCAGATACAACGTCGTCCAATGAAACATGCTTTATGATCCCTAAAAAAAGCACAAGCAGCATCTTCACTAATTATACTAAACAAATAGTTTGACTTAAAAGAGATGTTGGGGAAGATCGTAAAGGCATAAATACATATCTTGATAATTCAGCTCACTTAAAAAATAACCTATGGTACAAGCACATGAAGGAGGTGGGAGAGACAACATCAGATGAAAGCTGCTACGTGTGTTCTCTCATTCCCTATGCCATGAACGCAGCCAGAACATTTATTGCAAAAGAAATGTCTGCACATGATGCGAAGTTAAATGTTAAATGTTAAATGTTAAAGGTATTTGTACCGCGCACCGTCACCAACGGAATTGGTCCCCAGGCGCTCAGGCGGATCTGCAAACGATAAAGGTGGGATGGGTTAGTAGGTTGAAGAAGGGAGTAGGATAGTGAGAGAAGTGGTGTGCTGTTGGCAGCTTCAACTCAGTATACACCGGGTGCTGAGCTTTGGTGCAGGTATCGGATTGGAGTCAGTCCACGTGTGCTGTTGTTCCGGTTTATGTGTTGTTGCAGTGTTGTGAAGTGCGTGCGGTTTGTTGTGCGAGAGATGGTTGTGTGAGTTTTTGAGTGAGATAAGTATGCGGAGTTTGAGCTTATTGGTTAGTGGGTTACCTGACCTTTACCAATGCTAGTACTCGCGGTTCTGGGGAGAGTGGCACTTGTTGGCCCTTGCATTCCCATCTAGGCGCGGGGCAGGCCAATGATTGGGGCTCCATACTGGTGTGATCATGCCAACATTCACACTTTTATCTGGTCGCGGCGCAGGCTAGTGTTTAGAGATCGGTCCAGGAGTGGGCAAGCTAGCGTTCACAACTCCATCCGAACGCCACGCAGGTTGGTGTTCACGGCTTTGATTGTGGCATAAGCTAGCATTCACGTTTCCTAGGCGCAGGCGTGTTATCCTTCGAACAGTCCTATCCACATGCGACGCAGGCCAACGTCTATCTAGATGCGTCTGCCAGTCTGGCTGTGTTCGTCCAGTGCGTAAGAGCGGGAGAGTGTAGGTCTAGGTTTCGTCTGGGTCTAGTTAGGTGGTCAGTCTCTGTAGCCTTCCTTTGCGGCTGTCTTCCATGATGTCTTATGCTCTATCGAGTGGTTGGTTCTTTGGCTTGAGCGTTTGTTCAATTTGAGAGTGGCCGAAGTTGGGGTTATTTTCATCATTGTTTTAGTGTATGGCCATTCCGGTGCGTCTCCGTGTTGGTGGTTACGCTTTGAAGAGCCATGATTTGAGGAGTTTCCTGAATGCTAGGTGGTTTGTTGTATTCCGTATATTCTTAGGTAGGTCGTTCCAAGTTTTGGGTGCCTGGTGAGAGAAAGACGATCCTCTTAGTCATCTAGCAGCGTGCAAAATTAGAGGACAATTCAAAGAAAAATGGGCAACCCTATGATGGTGATCAAGGGGAAGATTTCCATATGAAGATAATTATGTGAAAACACAAAGGATGGAGAAAGAAATAGGTTGGACAAGCAAAAGAAGTATGTATCCATCCCAGATTAGAGAACGAATAAAGGTTGCCGACATGAAGATAATGGAATGCTCAGACATAGTGGAAAAATCAGGAGTACCAGGATGCTCGAAGAGATCTCAGCTAATGGTGTGTGGACGAGTTGCTACTAGTACCGGATGGGAAGAAGGAACGTTATCTTGACCTGCACACTTATTGAAGAAGGAACCAGTAAGCATAGTGCAAATAGTAAATGACATGTGTTTACATTCATTGGCCAAGTACTCTAAGCTACTAACATGGGATGACAACGAAGCAGGACTGGTATCTATAATACCACAAAAAAATGCAACAACATATTTCAAGAATGAAGGCCTGGTTCTGGTTGGAGAAAATAAAGGATGTTAGCAGGTGCTTGTAGTATAGTATCAGGAATGAATGAAGGAACTGCCATAATGATGGATCGATATTGGGCCTGTGAATCCACAGATTACATGCAGCTGCCTAGAAATTGGGGACAAGTATGTTCCCTCGTGGTCATACATGTTCCTGCATTACTGATTCCTCAAAGTGATCTCAACATTGACGAATTTCTAAAAATGGATGAACACCAGAGAGGGAAAGGTCACTCAACCTCTGCCGACTGAAAAGGGAGGACTATTACTCATCAAAGTCAAAAGGAGCCGATAATGACATACCAGATTAACATATATTATTCAGCAAGATGGCAATGATAATGACATCTATATTTATACCAGGACTTCAGACTGCAGTGAATGCTAAGTGGCTGCAAACGATCAATGCAACAATGAAAGGATTTATAATTCTGGCCACTGAACTTACCCACCACACATATGAGACCATTTACCCATCACTTTAAACTGATCACCCGTGCACCATTATGGCCGCTTTGTTGTTCACACCTTTGTGAAATATGCAAAGCGCATGCTGAATACTTCAGTTCAACATAGGCTACATTTGCGACCATTCTGATTGCGGACATGGGCTGATTCCGACATGGAATGCCAACAGGCACAGGACCACACCATGACACGGGGGAGCCAGACAGCACTGGGTGAGTTTACTACCTGATGTCATGCTAAGAGCAGACAGCTAATTAACAACCCTCCCCTTCTATTCTTTGCCATGAATCACACACAGCTTTATTTTATGTCTGGCAAAAGCCACTTTCTGTTACTCATGCATTATTATACAGTACTATACTGTTTTGACCGGCTCGTGAACATGGTTTTGTAGGTTATTTTCAGTATCAATCTTAATTTAGAGGCAAACAGAGATCTGACCCTTCAATACACCCATCCAGAGCTAACAGTCTATACTGGGTGAGTGCTTGAATACAAACCCTATTAGGTTTCAGGTATCTCACTACACATGAATGCAGCATGGCTTATCCATTTTAACCACTTACTCCATAATACCCACAGGTACTTATAATGTAAGCATGATTCACTTGGCACCATTTTAGATGCTGCAATTGACAATTGCTACGATGTGACTGATATTGACATATATTTCTGGTCTCTCTTCTTTCTCTCTTCCCTATCCCCTTTTGTGTTTTCTTTGTAGTTGATCTTCCTATCAATTGCATTTTGAGACTACTGCTTTCTTTTATATTTGATTATTTAATGCAATGATTCGCCTATTATATTGTTTGGGCCTCTTTGATATTTGCTTGATTGCAGTGTGCCAATGTGAGACAAGCAGATGATTGCTCTTGCATTAGACTGTTTGGATTGCTAATTCCGTCTATGTGAACAGTTCTTATGAGTGCCCAGTTTGAAAAAGACCAGAGTTTAGGTAGAAACATGTATTACATTAAGGGGAACATCTACAATAAAAGCACTTTTTGGATTCACTCTGTCTCAAATTATACCTTTTTGGCCTGGTGCGCCAACCAGGACAACATAACACACTTTTGCAAGTTTAAATGTTGGGTACACTCTTAATGCACCCGGAGCAGTGAAAGGCTATACTGTTACCACAAAGGGTAGTGCAGAGCCGCAGAACTATCCCACTTCTACTTCGCGCTGCCATTTTTCTGCAATTATCAGTATTATATATATTTAGAGGTGATTCAAGACGTGCCCACTAGATAAGGGCCATTCAGTAATATTGTCTGTACTTACATAATATATAACTATATACGTTCCCTTAATCAATCCCTCCCTTGAATAGTTTTACAGTTTGCCATGTAGGATGTCCTCATAGATGACGCATATCGAGGTATAAAACCTTTGTAGAAGCAAATTTGGTTGTGAGTGTCTGAACTACTGCTTGTTCTCCAGGTTGCCCTACTTTATTTTATGCTAATAATAAAGTGTACTTTGCCATATTCTTCGAGTCTGTCCGGTTATTTGGGTCCAAGATCTTTATTGGCAATTCCATCTAGCACATGAGATGATTCAAGGTGCTAGAGCACAACTGATAGCCCCTGGCTTGAGCTTTATTTTGACACCTCATGTCCCCTTTAACAGGTCCACATCATACAGACTGCTAGTCCATAGAACACTGGACCCGCACTAAGATGTCCTTGAGAACTAGTGGTGGTGCCTTTTTCAGCAACACCATTCTCTGCGGCACTTCTCTGTAATGCATCCACACCCAAAGGGTAATGCTCATGGAAAACACAATCTCGTGATCTGATTGTCTCAAAACAGTTCCTCATCTGTCAAATCAGTCAGTCTGTGCCCTTCTCCTACCGTGATTACTGTCCTCCATGCTCGTCCTGTGTCGTCAGTCCCATGCTCTCTCAATCTTTACTATAACTGCATCCAGTTCTATTTCTATCACTTATAACTCTTTCTCATCTAGGGGAATCTCTGGTCTGAACAAGAACTTGTTGGGCATATGCAGCAGTTTGTCTTGTATCCCTGAAACCATGCTAGCAGCACTTCCACTCCATATTGAAAAAGCTCAAGGTTCGCTGGCACCCCCCTCTGTACAGTCTGCTCGCAATATGCCTGAATGATGTCCCTCGCATTCATGTAGTGAATTCCTGAAGTCGAACATACTATCCCCATGACAGAGAATGAGATGGCCATGTTAAATCGGCTCATCATGTCCCTTCCCATTATGTTTACTGGTGTCTGTCGGGAATATAACAATGGCATATTCAGGTCATGTTCTCCTATGGAAATCGGAAGATCGCCAGTGAAAGGAACAAAATCCATAGCCCCAGAGAATCCCTGCACATTCATGGAAATGCCTGACATTGGGTAGCTCCGCTCTCTAATACAGGATCGAGCTTCCCCTGTATCCACAAGAAAAGAGAAAGTCTTGTCACCTATTGTCACCAGAATACGTGGTTCCTCATTTGGGTCGGGTGTAATGGATATGACTTAGCATATCTGGTCTGTCTGTGGGCTGTCCTATTGCGGATATAATGACAATCCAGTCTCGGTAAAAGGATTGCCTCCCAATGCAGTCTCTCCTCCCAACTTCTGTATGGGAGCCTGCATCGTGGACACTGTGTGTATCGTCGCTACAATGTTCTGCTGCATCTGAGCTTGCTGCGCTGGTTGAGGTGGCTGCACATGTTCTTGTGCTTATGGTGCATGTGTAATTGGCTATTATGGCTGCATTTGCATGCTCTGTGTTTTCACCAGTTGGGGCACGTCTGTTTCCGCGTGCATGTGGTCTTGAGCATAATAGTCTGTTTGTTCTGTCTGATATGTTGGCTGATGTGACATTCCCCCATTCTGTTGCATTCTGCCCCTGTTTCTGCACATTTGAGATATTTCCACGCCGCCGCGGATGGGCAGGAGCCCGTCCCTCATCTCCCCTCTAGCTACATCATCAGGAGCAGCTTGTGCTCCCCGTGATCCACTGATCAGAGCTCTGCATATGCTGGTAAGCAGCTGCAGCTCCCCCTCCCAGTAAGACGTCCAGCAACTGCAGCTACGTTGCAACCTTTACACATTACACTTCTCATGTGCATTTGTCGGCACTTTTGGCCGAGGCATACCGCGTGTATGTACTAAAATGGTCGACGCCAGCCACTGCGACATGGTTACCTAGCAACCCACACCATCGTGATTGGAGCAAGGCCGCGCTCTGCACGTACTTCCTGTGCCTGCCGCCACAGGAAGGCGCGGGCCGGCTCAACAAACGAAGGCACAATAGCAAAGGCACAGGCCTGTCTGTATGTAGAATATGCCCTATTTTTAAGATATTTGTGCTTTGTGCCCTAACTGCTATCAATGGTGTCTTATAGCCAGTCATGCTGTCACGCTCTTAGCTGTGTAGCAATTGCTTGATTCATGCCATTGTAGATGACCTTGTTTATTTTTCTGTGCATATGACGACTGCATCATGCTTAGCGATTGCATTTTGATTGGTACTACATTCACCAGCCCAAGTGACACACCACTACCACTACTGGCTTCCCACTCTATTGCTCCTTAAAATAGTACAAATACTTCCATATACCTGCAATTGTTCCATATTTAAGAAGCAACGACCAGCGCTCCATACTATCCAACACTGTTTGAAGCATTTGCACCCTTTCATTTGTTTGCAAACTAAATGGAACGTCACTAGTTATTCCTAATTTTTAGCTACTACAATGTACATGAGTGAAATACGTTGCTGGTGTGTTCTAACATGCTGTATATTGCCTAATGTCCACTTTACTATGATCAAATGCTTAACTGCTGGTTTTGCTGCCCACTTCCATTAGCCTATACTATTGCGCACTGCCTTATGGCTAATGGTTTACACAGCTAGCCGTATGATCAATTGTTCTATAAACTGTCTGATGATCAATTGCTAGCACTTGCCGCCCACTTATACTAGCATGTACTAGCCGACAGGACCCACTCTTCAGATGCTAGCTACCCTAGTATTAGTAAGCTTATCCTAAGGCTGCCCACCATCCCTACAGTATGCAGGTGCTGCTAACTTTAATTATGTTTCCCTTCTGCATTATACCCTCTGCCACCCCCTGCACTAGAGGTCATTACATTAAGATTGATGAAGGGCTAGGTAGACTGTGATGTCCTCACCACTACCCCATCCCCTGCCCTACACCATTCCTCCCCTCACTACCCCCTTTTCCCATACTAACTATACCCAAACTATATCCAGTCTCTACCATGAGCACTACACAAGATAAGTTGACCCCCGTGCCAACAGTCTCAACCGCCTCCTCTCCTGACATTTCCAAGCGCAACGAGAGACTAACCAGTAGACTACCGTCCATTAGGCACTCAGAAGCAGAATATACCCATAAATTCATATGTTCAGATCGCTCTGGATCCACCGACAATAATCGCAGGTGAAAAAACAAAAGATATTCAGTCGCACTGAATAACCCAGATGACATTAGGCCCAGGATACCATTGAAGGGCTCACAGACACTGGCCACCAAAGGAGCATTACTGAATGTCAGGTCCCTGGTAGCCCACGCAACAGAGATTGCCGACATTGTTGTGAACAATATCCTCGATTTCCTTGTAATGACAGAAACCTGGCTGCATGAGGCAGCAGGCCCCTCTATTGCCCTAGCCGTCCCAGATAATTATTCCATTATCTGTGCAGACAGACCCACAGCTAGCGGAGGAGAAATAGCCATCATCTTTAAAGCCACTCTCAATATAAGACCAGACACCCCTACCTTGCTGGCATCGTGTGAACTCCTCTCAGTTAAGTTCCAAACCTCACCAAACAACACTATCACACTACACATCATTTACAGGCCCCCAAGACCTCCTGGGTACTTTGAAGAAGACATCACAGCTCTTGCAGCTGACACCACCAAACCCATGGCGCAAAATATCATTTTAGGAGACTTCAACTTTAGTTATAAGGACACTAGTGACCCATACGCCATCTCTCTAGCCTCTGCACTATCAGACAAGGCTATACCCAAATTAGCACCAAACTCACCCATGAAAAGGGTAGGATACTTGATTTGGTAGCAGATCTCAATTGCAACATCGCCCTATTAGATTCTACTCCACTAGTATGGTCAGACCACCACCTTATCACCTTTGAAATGAATATCAACAACTTGGAAAAGAAAAAGCCCATTATTGCTCCCCCCCTACCTCACAAGGAATAAACGTAACATCACAGCAGAAGCATTAGTTCCTTTGGTATCCCCCCTACTCAATGCGCTACCGGATACCAATGATCCTAACACTCTGATTACCACCTACAACGAGACCATGACTAAAGCCATTGATGCTACTGCCCCGCTAAAATTGTGAAAAAGCAAATCCATAGCCCATCTTAACTCGTGGTTCACTCCAGAGCTAAAAATACTCTGTACTGAAAAAAGAAAATTGGAATCACGATGGAAATCCTCCCCCACACCTGAAAATAAAACAAACCTTGCCATCATCATTGCCACCTACAAAAATAAGATAATCCAGTCCAAAAAAGAAATCTACAATGACAGAATAGCCCAAGCCAGCTCCAGTACTAAAGAATTATTCAACATCCTAAGAGAACTAGAGAACCCCAACCCACCGCCAGACACATGCACTAAGGATAAAGCCTGGTACACCAGTATACAAAACGCCCTTTCCAACAAAATAAAAGGACTGCAGACAAAATAGCTGACAAAAGATCCCAATTTACAGTCAACACACCAGTACCAACCCCTATCTCACACATTAATTCAGGCTTCATGTTTTAAAAAGTCACCATTCCCGAAGTTCAAAAAATCATTGAGTCTCTTAAACCATCTAATTGTAAGGGCGATAGCTGCCCGGCTCAGCTTATAAAAGACGCAGCCAGAGACCTTGCCCCATTCATTACTAAACTCATAAACTCCTCCTTCTCTAACAATTCCATCCCAAGTAACCTCAAACAGTCCTGGGTTCTACCGCTATTAAAGAAACAGACCCTCGACCCGGCTATACCCACTAACTATAGACCAATTACGACAGTCCCCTTTTTATTGAAAATTTTGGATATAATTGCTTACTTGCAAATACAAGACTATCTTGAAGCTCATAAATTACTCGGAATGTGTCAATCTGGCTTCAGACCTCAGCATGGCACAGAAACTGTCCTTGTTGACCTCAAAAGCCAGATCGATGAATTGAAAGATAAAGGACAAATGGCCATCCTACTCCTACTGGACCTCTCTGTGGCTTTTGATCTGGTGGACCATTCTATACTTTGTGACCACCTATCATCAGTGGCTCATTTTTCCAGTTCTGCAGTTGCCTGGATCCAATCTTTCCTCGCTAACAGAACAATGCGCATGTTCTCACCTTCGGCAGCTGCTGATCCCATCCCCATCACCTGCGGAGTCCCTCAAGGATCCTGCGTCTCTCCCACTTTGCACAACATTTTTATAAACCCACTATTTGACAAACTGGACCATCTGGGTGCCACCTACACAAATTATGCGGATGACACCCAGATACTCCTACCCCTTTCAGGAACCTATGACATAGAAGTAGCTCGGATCAATGAAGTCTACATCATTATTCAGGCATGGATGGCCACACATGGCCTCTGCCTGGGCGATGATAAGACAGAGTTACTCCTAGTCGGATCATCTAACAACCTTCTCATACTAAGTCCTCACTACACAAGCGTCCTCATCGATGGGAATAGTATACCCATACCCAAACATGTAAAAACATTAGGTTTTTACCTCAATGCCCATTCTAACTTAACCAAACACATTAACATGACCTCATCTGCCACTGCCTACACCGGCAAGCTGATCAGACCCTGTAGACCTTTACTATCTCCCACCAGCTGCCTCACTCTGGCGAGAGCGCTCATACAATCCAAATTGGATTATTGTAACAGTCTCTATCTAGGTGCGAATAAAGCCATCTTAAATAAATTACAGATCATGCAAAACAAAGCGCTCAGAGCAGCGTTGCATATTCCCAAAAGAGAGCACATATCTGAAACCAGGAAGCAACACAGGTGGCTCTCTATACATGACAAAATTGATCTAAAAACTGTCTGCCTCACTCACAAAGCACTTAACTACCAAGCCCCCCATCTCACAGATAAGTTCACATGGAAAGTGTCCAACAGAATCAATAGATCATCCAACTTACCATGTCTGGTGGTGCCCAGATATAATTTAAAAAGAGCCGGAGGCACTAGCTTCCCGGTATTGGCCGCCCAGCTTTGGAACACTCTCCCTCAGAATATTCAAACTATTCAAGCATTCAACAAATTCAGAAGCCATGTTATCACATGAATACTTAACAAAACATAAATACAACAGTTTTTAGATACCACGAACCTTAGGTGGGACTGCACAATTTGTACATATGTCACCCTGTACTACTGCTATGACCTAAGGCCGGAATGTAAAACATGTATTATGTATAATATGTATATATCTACCACTGTAATCTTACCTTGACTGTTCAAACTGCATCTCCCATGCACACAACTGTCTATAATATGCCATGTAACCATTATTGTCCTTCGAGGGCCCAATTACCTCCAGGTGCGTGATATAAATGAAATAAACAAACAAATATGTGACCAATCCTTCCACATAGCCATATTGGACCCTGAATTGGTTTCAGCTGTCCCCCATTAAATTCATCTCCACCTTGTGGCATTGGGTATCGGAACCCTCTTCCCTGTGGCATCTCCGTCCCCTTGACCAGTGGTTTTCAACGCCCCTGCCTACAAAGCCTCCTCCTACTGTCTGTGGTTGATTTAACATATTCTGGGTAAATACTCCCTCTCCTCTCGTCAACATTGCCCCTTCCATTGCGTACTTTGATCATTTTTCCAGCATGAACTTTGCTTGTTCCTGCTTTCTCTCTTCACACTTCTCTACATGAACCGACAATAGTGCACAATAGTTAGTTAGATCTCTGACCATGGTTTACCCTCAATCCCCACAAATTTCTTCAGTTGTTTTTGTACTTGTTTTGACAACCCTTGACATAAAATATGGTTAAAAAAAAACACAGTTTTATCCCACAGTTTTCTGGTCTCAAGACACCAACGGTCTTGAATCTCCTGAATATATTGGAGTAGGTCTTTGTCTTCAAGCATATTGCATGCCATAATTGCACTTATGTCAGAAATATCTGGGTACTGTTCCCTTAGAGCTTGCCATACGGCTGCTCAGCAGTTATTCTATGGTGCGCCATCGTGCGCTGTGTTCTGTGCTGTCACTCTATGGTATCCTGCTCTTTTCCAAACATCGTCCGCTGCCTCCCCAAGAATGGCTGAGAGTAGACACTTCATGTCGCCCACTACCAGCATCCTACCTGCTGTCAGTATTTCTATCTCATTAGTCCATTTCCTAGCCCCTGCAGTCAATGAGGATAGCTCACACCTCAAATTATCCTTATCCATCTTTTGCCACAGTATATATGTGGTCATCTGCCACCATTTTCTAGTAATGGAAGCTGTGTCAGCCTCATTCCTCTGTTATGTCTACCCATGTCTTTAGTGGCTGTGAACGCCCTTCCCATCTCTGCCCATTTATGTCCTGACAGGCCTCTTAGCCTCTACGATATAGAGAAATTTCATCTACACTATGTGATCTCTCCCTGGGACTCAGTTGTCCATCTGGTTCTCCCTCGTTTCTTACGGTGTCTTCCCCTTCTCCCCATAATGTGTCTCTGTCCGGGCTTACTTCTCTTGAGTGGCATCAAGGCCTCTTCCTCTCATCATCTTCACTTTCTTCATCCGACCCATGGTCCCAATACTATCATCACTGCCTCCTTCTATTTCATCCTTAAAGCTGAGCCTCCTTAACATTGGTTTCTCCCATTGTTTCCCCTTTGTTTTATCTGAAAGGTTGCATTCCCCCCTCAATGAGGGCCCTGTCATACTCCTACTCACCTTTGGGCAACCAAACTGTCTCTTCTGCTTCTATATAGTTACCATATTCTTCTTCATATACCCTCTCCCTCATTGTCATTTAGACGTGTCAAGACTGTCTTAGTGTCCTCTGATTTCATAGAATGTCTCTCTTTGCCTTCATCTCTTTCCCACTCGCATCTCCAATCCTCCTCTTTGTCTCTGCGTCAGCGCTTTTTAATGAGTCGCTCAACTTCCAACATTCTCTTCTCTCTCTTTATTTGCAACTGTCTCTCCTTCTCTTCTTTGCCCCCCTCATTGCTGGCGGCTCTAGTTCTCTCTGCCTTTTCTTTTCTTTTCTCTCTCTTCTCTTTCTCTTTCGTCTGCTTGCTCTAGTTCTCTTCTCAACCTGCCGTATTTCTCCTTCTCTTCTCTGTACTTCCTCCATTATCTCTGCCCATTCATTAGCTTCTTCCTCTGCATCTTTACGCTTTGAAACTTCCTCTCCCGTATGTCCTAGCTTGCTTATGGTCTTTTTAAGCAATATCTGTCCACCTACCCACTTATTTGTCAGGAGTGTCACCTCATGATCCCCACTATATCCTGTCCGACCCTCATCATCTTTTCTCAGTATCACTTGCAAGTCGCTGTGCTCCTTATGTTCGCCACTGACAGCTTCTTTTTTATTCACCTGCTTTGCGCTGCTAAGTGTGTCTTTGCTGCGATACACTGTAGGTGCAAAAACAAGGTTGGTATATCCTGCAGCTGCTATCAATACCCTTAAGGGGTAAAATCCCTCACTTTCTGCTGTCAGACCTGCATCTGCAGTTTGAGGAGGAGGGTGAGCCGTGGTTGATCCACCGTCTGCATCGCGTTGACTCAACATACATTTGTTTTGGTATGGGTCCTCTTTCTCGTCCTGTAACATTTTCCATAGCTCTAATATAGTCAATCGATTATTTAATTTCTTTCCCTTATAGGCGGCATGTAAAAACATGGTCATATGTTGCTGCACACATTTTGAAAACCTTCTGTCTTTGGGCCATGGCTTCATCAATTTGGCCTCTGTATCGCAAGTCATTCTGTGCTATACTTGTGTATTTTGTCCTGATATCACGGGAGGGACTTGCATAAATGTTGAATGGGTGTATCCCTCATGGTGACACATGACTTTACAATCGTCAATACTTACTTGTCCTCAAATCGGGATTTTGACACATTTAAATACCTTTACATTATCACAGGTTACATAATCAACATAATTTTTTCGACTAAATTCACAAGACCGTACCATAGCAATCCAAAGAATCATTTCAACAGCCTCTCTGGCTCACCACCATCAACAAGAGCATGCCCCGTGCACCGTCCACACTGTGTTTTCCACCCTTAAGGCCCAAAATCGTGACTTCATTCATGTGCTCCTCGAGCTCCACCCAAAGGGCATAATACTTTTCATCAATTCAAACAACAGTCCAACAGAATAGAATCCGCCATCTTCTGAGCACCTCAAGTCTTATTCAACAACATCACACGTCATCACTAACTGTCTGAAGAAAAATCCCTAAAACTTCGATATATGTCTCCACTTTTGACATCATAAACACAATGACAGACATAAAATAACACACAGCCGTCTTCCTGCCTTACCCAGGCACAGTGTATCCCAACAGATCATGTGGTCCTTCTTCTATAACAACGCATATAGGAATACATCTAAATGAGATAAATTAAGAACCCACCTGCGTGATATAAGCTAGCATCTCCTGCTAATACCTATACACAGGTAACCATACATAATCATCCATGAATCAAGCTAAACTGCTTAACTCACAGGTATCCCTTTTGGTGTTTTTTTTATATTTTCATCCATGCACCAAGCTAACGCCTCGAGTAGAGGTAACCTTTTTATAGTATTTTTAAAATATTTTTCATCTGTAAACTAAGCTGACCGTCTAAGCTGACTGCCTAAACTGACCGCCTAAACAACTGATAGCCTTCATAATAAAACACAAAAACACAGCAACACAACACTAAGCAGAACTTTCCCTTCCCTTATATTTGCCGTATAGTTGAGTCTATACTTATACTCTCTGATCCGCTAAAGTGACTCTCCCAGAATCGGCCACTGTGTTGTCCGGTCTGCTTGGCATCCCATGGGGAACAGGCAGGAATTTCTCCAAGGTGGCTCCTGACAACATCTTCATTTATTCCCACATGTGGTCTTAGGGTCCAATCCTCGTGGATCACTGCGCAGCCCTTCAGGCATGTGGCGGGACGATGCAGGCTTAGTGCTGAATGGTCTTAGCAAGCATCCTCTGCTACCACTTGTAAAGAAGTGACAGGGGCACTCTAAACAACTACCCCTATTGCCAGTGAGATGGTTCTTGGGCCCCAACAAACTCTCTGCTGCAAGAATGGAAGACTCACCCATAGTTTACTGTCTTTATTATCAAACAAATTGAGAGGAATCACAAAATAACAGTACTGCAGTCCACAGGCTCTCATCCTCCAAACGTGTGTCACACTGTTTTAACCATAAATGATGTCACAAAAACTAGTTGCATCCACCAAAACCTATCAGGGAAGGAAATTGGTAATTTTAGGAAAACTATTTATATAATACATTGGGGTTAGTCTGGTTATTGGATCGCCATGTCTGGTGACTCCTCCTAGGACCACCTCTAAATGTAACAAATACAAAGTCGCAGGTTAAAAAGGAAATTATTGGCCACTACAACATAGTGTGCTTAATGTGAAAGGTAGCTAAGGATTCTACAGACTGCGTCTTCCAAGTCTTGGGACCCTGGCCAGCTATCAGGCTGAGTGAAACTATTCAAGGCAATGGCAGCGATCACAAAGTTGCTCTGTGTTCCCAACAAGTTACCATCTCTGATCACCTATGCCCTGAGAGCATACATCCAGCTTTGAACCTGTGTAGTAATTATATCTTTCCACCTCTGTGGAGCAGCTTTCCTCAATCTGCCGCAAATGAATAGGCACTGCTCTAGTCTTCCAGGTCACGTGTGTAGGGACCATGAAATGGAGCTCTCCTGCTTGTAATTATGAGGATTTTAAGCTATATTCCTTGCATGTGTCTTATCGCCTAGGGAATCTGGAAACCTTCTGTCTCTGCTCGTCCTTGGCAGGGCTCCGCACAGTGTCTGCACTGGAATCTCTGTCTGTCTGCCTTTAGCTGAATCAGGCTGTCAGCCTCTCCATGCATTCGAGGTTCATCTTGCCTTTCCTGTTCACTTCAACCTATGGCTTCGATCTTTGTTCGTATGGCCGTCCATGTTAGTCACGATTTAGCATGTGCATGCTGATTGTACTTATTCCTGGCGTCTTGCTGTTTCTGTGTAGCTTAAGATTTACTGTGTCGGTCCTCTAACTACCAGGAATCATAAGCATTTATTTGGTGTCTAGCAGCAATAAACTATCGTGTTCATGTAGCTTCATGCATGGATGCCTATATTCTTCATGTCTAAAGGCATCTAGGTTGTGATGTCAGAAGTGGCGTCATCAGGTTTTCGAGGGTATAGACAGTCAACTTGTTCGATCAATGACAACTCTATCTCCTCCATATTGTCAGTCGGGTATGTGCTTTGAATGGCTGCTGAGCGAGTCACGTTTCTCACATCTGCTATACACCACTGATGGTGATTAAGGGCCGAGGAGAGATGTACATCTCCCATTTCTTTGCCTTCAGGGTGCGAGTCAAGTGGTGGTCATGAGGGCTACACTTGGACCTCCGTCTTCAGGACCGATATGCAAGCAGGTTTTCTCCTCTGTAAAAGGTACAGTTATATGAAACATGCTGCAGGCCCTTCTTGAGAGGGCACCATGCCATAGACCAGGTTATTTTGCCAGTGTCATTCTCAGTAGAGGGCCACCCTCAGTTTCGGCAAACATAACAATCATGTTTATATCTGAAGAGGTTCTGATGCCTTTATTCACAGGAAAATTGACCTGCTGATTTCCAGAGCATCTCTGCCTGGATCTTTCTCCCTTTGCACACTGCAGCAACACTGCTGCTCGCACAAGTCATCTGCCCAGCCATTTCTTTTATTCTCAGGGAGACAGGAGGATTTGTCCTGGCACTCCACCCTACAGGTGAGTTCCATTCTTTTCGTAATGAAAGTCATATAGTCCTCGAATCTTAAGTATGGAAGGTATTATTTTTAAAGGAATATCATGTATTTTATATAACACATGTGCCCACCTGCTGAACACTATTGTCTGGAGCAAACTCCTAACTTGCTGAGCTGCATTGTCAGAATATGTTTCTATTTATTATGTGTATGTTTTTATTGAAAAAATTAAAATTGACAGCCGGACAGCTCAGGGGCAAAGTAATTGTCTTACAGGCAAGACAACACTGAACAGCATGGGGTTGATTCCCTGTTCTGTCTTAGAGCCCGAAACTAAAAATAAAAATATTTTTTTAAAAGTGCATGCAAACATAAATTCAGAAAGGGCATAGTGATGGCTGGTGCTGCTCTACTGCCGGTGACTTTGCATAGTCATGAAATGATGCTGAATGCATAAAAAGGGTTGTGGATGGCAAACAGCTAGAAACATTAAATGAGGACATGTTGTAAGGGAATGGGTACACTGCCCCTTTAAGAGCAAGGGCTTAAGACTAAGGGAGGAGCAGGAGGAAGGGGAGTTACAGGAAAGGAAGGGGGCAGAAGCTATGGTTGAAATAATAAAAGAGGTTGTGCAAATATGGGCTCCTGCATGATTTGTAATGTGCCAGCAAAGGGGCCTAACAACTGGCGATGAGACCGATGCGTCCCATGCTGTGTGGAAGGTGGGCAAGGAGAGCCCAGCGGAATGAAGAGCAAGCGTGCCCAGCAGTAAGGGGGCGAAAGGTGCCCTACAGTGTGTGGATGCTACGGCCGCACGGGGCCAGCAGCACGGCAGAGGAGGATGACCCTGCGGCGTGACTGGTGAGAGGTGCCCACATGCGGCGAGGTGGGCGTGAAGAGCCCAGCAGCACGAGCCTTGACAGAGGAACGGCCCATGACGTACGGAGAGGTGGGTGTAAAAATCTGGAGAGGAGCTCCCAAATAAAACCTGCACTCCAAACGTCCATTTTGAAGTACCAGGAACATTCACACCGAGATATGTGACGTATGACGAGCAAATAAACTAGCAGAGTGCCGCAGTAGGACTCTGCCTTGTGCCTATTAGAAGAACAGCACCTATTGAAGTACCAATACCCAGAAAATCATGGACAGTAAGGTATCCATTGAGAAAACCCTATCAACAAATGAAACGAAATGAAGATTGCCTAAGTACAGTCCCTGAAGAAACCAAAAAGGCCTTAATAGAAGACAAATGGTGAGGTCACGAGGGTCCGGACTGATTCACAGATACAAGAAATGACAACCAGAGAATGATGCAAAGAGATGAAACACCATGAAGAAGGATATCATGAACCTAAAGTAAAAGGACAATGTCAAAATGCAAGAAGTTTAAGATGTAAGCAAGATGAAGATATTCGAACAGTTTACACCTGTAAATATGTTTGGAACCGCAAGAAAGCTAAGAAAACAGTGCGGCTTACTATGCTTAGTAGAAGAATAGTGCGGCAAGCATCACTATACATAACCTACCTCAAACGAAGCACCCTATTATAAGTTTATTTATACTTTGCACAAGAAGCAGAATCAACCCAGGTTACTAAAGGCCACACAAGAAAGCTTCATATTTAACAAAAACAAGAAGAGACGGCTGAAACAAAACTCAGCAGAGGCAACTCGTGCCAGGAAAGCGAAGGTCATACAAATAGAAGAGACGAACAGTAGCTACATCTAATTGAAACTAAGAAAAGAATATCCTGCCTCTGAAAGGTCGAGATAAGAAAGCGAAGGCAGGTGGCGGGTGAAACGAAAATCAGATACACAAATTGATGGAAAAGAGGCAAATTTACAGTGTCTGAATCACATGACCAGCCGAGCAAGAAGAAGCGAGGGTTCCCACCTACGCATGGCACCAGGCCAGATGAAGATATTAGAACCTTTTCCAGACAGTTTCAAGGCCAACCGCAGAGAACTAATTGACACATGGCTACTAAAGTTATGAATGATTGTGACAAGGACTGTAGGAAGGCTGGGTAACTAAGGGGCACCTCGCACCTGGCCCACCATTCTGCCTACTAAGCAAAGTAGAAAAGTATGCATGGGGTTGGTGCCAACCCAATCACAATGGACCAAATAATCTAGGGACCTATAGTTAGTAGAACCAATGGGACGTTGTACTTTTAGGGATGTCTGCAGTAGTCATTTTGAAGGGGAGACTTAGATGCCCACCTGACAATGTTTACCCAATCTCCTCACTCTGTTACCACAAACAGATATAGTACCTATAGTAAAGTTACCTTTTTCTAACCAATAGAATTGCATGTCAACTTTTGAATGTTACACGTCAATGATGACGAGTTTTGAGTATAAATGTTACAACTTGTATGAAGTTCATTGGAGTTGAAGTGAGAAGGAAGATCGCATCACTGCTGACATCCATAACTCCCCATTTGTACTTGTCATTAAACGGACTCCCTTTGCCAAACCGTTTGAGTTGTCCTTATTGATTGGTGTTGGAGTAATAAATCTGCACCTCCATCCATCTCACAGGTGCAGCTATCTTGTCTTAAAGTGCTTCTGAGCAAAGTCTGACCCTATGGGCCGGTCGGGGGTCTCAGAGTACAAATCCCAGCAGCACAAGCCATGACAGAGGAGCAGCCTGCGTAACATGCCCAGCTGCAACAAGGTCTGGTGTGGAGGAAGAGGACCAACCCCAATGAAAGAGCAGACATAGAGGAACAGACCTGTGCACAGCCCGGAAGGCTGCGACTACACACAATCCAAGGACATCAATGGCATGGGCCCCACCTCTCCCCACCATGAAGAGTGCACGAGCGTCACCACGCTTCTCCAGCCACTGCAGTGCATGCCGTGTTGGGGAGAGAAAACCCCACACAAAAAATAATAATAAAAGTGCTGCCACAGGCAGCCATGGACCAGACACTGGCGGTCACTGCCACAAGCACACCCATACGGGCCGAAAACTACTCCAGGCGAAGGTACACGGGGAGGGGCTCCCAAGAGCAAGCAGCCCAGAAAAAATAAAACCTTTTTTTCTCTCTCCTACTGATAAATTACGACCCAAAAACAAACATGTCCACACATCCCGGCAGCAAAGGAAATCAGTTTCCCTCTCCACGCATGGCCAACTGCACCAGCCAGCACGAAGGACTCACAGGCCAACAACCACGTGGAGCATCAAAGGATGCAATGTGCCGCCTCACATAATGACCACGCACCAATTCAGAAGCACTTACCCCGCAAAGCGCCCCTCAGCCCGGACTGTGGTGTGGGCCTCCACCAAAGCATGTGAAGTCAAAGGATCGACCCTCCCAGGTCCAACTTGGGTCCTTCCTTTCATCTATCTTCCTCTCTACCTGTGGTGTTCCCCAGGGGTCTAACCTCTCACCCTGGCTTTTCAACCAATACCTGGCAACTCCTGCCCACTGCATTGCCATTTTCTGCTCAAATTTCCAGTGCTACGCTGACGACACTCAACTAATTTTCAGGCTGCCCTCTGCCACCTCCTCTCCCTCTCTCATCTCTGATTGCCTAACTGCCATTCAAGATTGGTGTGCCGCCAATGATTTTTGTCTGAATGCCAGCAAGACGGAGATCCTCCTCATCGGCACACCTTCACCATTCTTTCCCCTCACTCTCTGGCCGGCCTCCCTTGGCCCTCCTCCTAACCCCACCTGCGAGGCTAAGAACCTCGGGGTCATCTTTGAACCAACTCTTTCCTTCTCCGCCCACATCTCTGAGGTCTCTAAAAAGTCAAATTTCCGACTGCACCTCCTCAGAGGTACTCTGCCTTTCCTCTCTTTCCCCCAGAAGCTCATGGTATCTCAAGCTCTGGTTCTCTCTAGCTTGGACTATTGTAACAGCCTCTATCTAAATCTACCTGCCTCTACTCTCCGCCCTCTGCAACTAATCCAGAACAGGACTGCAAGACTTGTCCTTGGTCTCAAGCCCTGTGATCGTATCTCTCCAGCTCTGAAATCTCTCCACTGGTTCCCAGTGGATACAAGGATTAAATTCAAAACCCTCTGCATTGTCCACAAGGCTTTCTGGGGCCTGGGTCCAAAATACCTTCAATTATCCCTCCGCAAATACCTCCCCTCTCGAGCACTTCGTTCCTTTACCTCCAACTCACTGAGGGTCAGTCGTTTTTCTAAGAAATGTGCTGGGGGTAGATCTCTGTCTTCGGCTGGGCCTCCCTCTGGAACAGCCTCCCTGCCACTCTAAAACTTGAGGAGAACCATCTCCGGTTCCGGAAGCACCTCAAAACCTTCCTCTTTTCTTCTGCCTTCGCTCCCCTACTCCGCTGCTGATCTGTTCTCTCTTGGCACCGTGCACCTGGCCACCCTCTGTCTTTTGGGCCCATGTACCTGCTCATCCTGCCACCCTCCCGCACTGCCTCCGGGCCACCCCTTGCACTGGGGTCTGTATCTGTACACATACAGCTCCCCCTTTTTCTTCCTGTGCTTATCAGACCTACCCTGTCTGCTGCCTTAAACCTAGCACTTGCAAATTGCTGGCTGCATTACCACTGTCTGTTGCCTTTATTATTTATTTATTGTTATTTATCTGTTTCTCCTCTGCTTCGCACTTTCCACCTCTCCCCCTTCCATGCACTTTTCAACTCCCACTTCTCCAATGCACTTAGGCGTTCACAATGTCACTGGGCCTAGTAAGATCGCTGTTTTGTTCTACCCTGTGCCCCTCCCTTGCCTTGTCGCGCTCTGAAACGCTTGTGTACGAGCACGATAGAAATGAAATATCAATCAATCAAACCCTCCACTCCCACTACAGAGGTGGGGAGCTGCCACGCTACCACTTGACCCCAATACACCACATTCCAGGACCAGCAGCACGCCACCAACAGCTGCCTCCCACAGGAAGACCCACAGCCACATCACACCCAAATACCCAAAGGGGAAACAAGTACTAGGACCCCGACGACAGTAAAATCCACGAACGCACCGGAAAATGTCATTGCCAGGCTCCAATGTCGCTACAACCATGCTATGTCGGCAGCAGCAAAAAGAATTGAGCCCATATAACCTCATCAACATGGTTGACCAGACACAGCAAGCTGCTGACGCAAGGGTATGTGCCCTTGAAAACAGAGAGAGTCTGCCTCCCATGCCACATTTCTACCCATTCACCCGCACCACGACCAAGGACAAAGGTGGACAGAATGGGTCGAAGACTTTGAGGACTTCATGCGGGCAGTAGGAGACCCCGACCCACCAAACAAGGTGGACATATTTAGCAACCTGGCAGGCAAAGAAATCAAAGGGGTCATGAAAACGATCCTCAAGAAAAAACGACACACTTACTAACAACTTCTCGCTGCAGTGAACAACAAGCTGTTAATAAACTCCAACAAAAACTATGAACGCTACACATTCAATCAACACATGAAGCTTCCTCATGAGTCCGTTGGAGAGTTCGTCATCCGCCTCCAGAAGAACATAAGGTGCTGTGGCTTCGCCAACTTCAATGATGAGGAGGCAATACGACAAAGGATCATAGAAGGGTGCACCTCGTCAATGCTCAGGAAACACCTTCTCAAAAAGCTCCTATCCCTAAACAAAATACTCAACCTCGCAAGAACATTTGAGCGAGTAGACGCACAAACCGGCGCTATTGAAAACAGAGACAAACGTGACTCCATTGCGGCCCTCACGGTAGGACAGCCGGGATACTCTGGGCCTATGGGACCCTGAAGAAGAGGAAGACTCAGAAGCCCACGGGCACCTAACCCGGGACAAACTGCAATACCACAGGTGCAGACTCGAGGTCCCACACAGATGGCCATGCCCAGCCATCGGACAGAGATGCCACGTTGTGGCCAAGGAAACCACTTCCGGGTGATGTGCAGAGTAGGACTGCCCACCTACCCGGCGTGCCAGCCTGCACCACTGCCAAGCCCGACCAGACGACCTGAACCCTCAAGGGGGGCACAACGACTGGCCAACACACGGCAGGATCCAGACACAGCCGCCCCAAGCAAGGTACCTGATACCACTTGGGGCACGGCCAGACGTCATGCGTACCATCGAGTCCATGAACACTGACCCACCCAGACAACTCAGGTATATGCACCCACTCTACCCTGAGTTGAGGTGCTCAGGGAGACACGGAACGGGGCAGGGGTACAGCGCTCACCCCCACCCATCCCGCGAGATGATCGCGAGTCATGTGAACACCCAGGGCCCTACGAGATGCCGTACTTAAGGGGGAATGCAATGGCCACAGTTAACGTCAGGAACGAGCAACGTTATCAAACCAGGGAGGAAGCACAAACCCTGGGCAAGTCCCAAGCCCACGTATTCCAGTGGGGAACAGCACAGCCGGTACTGGCAAAAGGGCAGTCACGCGGCGACCTAACCCAGGGAGATTGCAGAGTACCCACCACCATCCACATGTTACCGAGCCCCGCCATAGGGCACAGCCGGCTCAGACAGTGGGTGGCACTACAGCGTGCCCTCATCAACATCCGGTACAGATCATTTGAAGTCACCCAGATTAAGGACTATAAACCCGAGCAAGAGACAGGAGCGACAAGGAAAGCCAAGGAAAGGATAGACCGCGCAGGTCCCCTCCTAGCAAAAGGGGAAAAAGGACTAGTGACAGCCACGACAAAGGGCCACGGCGAGATGACGCCAAAAGCCTCCCTCTTCCACGAGTTATACCTGGAAGAATCAGAGCAAAAGGGAGAGGAGGCAGCCGAGATAGAGGGAGCAGAGGGCGAAGAAGCCAGCAATACACCACGATGAGAAAATGCGGGCGAGATCCATGAATCACCCAGTAGGCCTGATCAGACCATAAGGAGATCCCAACGGCTGACTGAACAAAAGTAGCCCGGGAAGTCTCATGTTAAGATGGGGGGCTGTTGCCAGGGAATGGGAACACAGCCCCTTTAAGTCAAGGGCTCAAGACTAAGGGAGGGAGCAGGAGGAAGGGGAGGGACAGGAAAAGGAAGGGGGCAGAAGATATGGAGGAAATAATAAAGGAGGCTTTGAAAATATGGGCTCCTGTGTGATTTGTAATGTGCCGGCAAAGGGGTCCAACAGGACAGCACAGGGCAGACATTAAATACATCCTGATTAATAACAGTATTTGCAGATGTAGACTGAGATCCAATCCAGCAGTGCTGGGGGCTCTTAATGTAAAGAGATCTTGCAGCAGTTGGAATGACTGCATTTCGCAGAGAAGCCAATGCAGTAATAGGGGCCACGAGGGTGAAGCAGTGAGAGTGTGCGGGAGCAAAGAGAGGACAAGGAACCCTTCCTTTTATGAGGGGCTGACCGTGTATTGTGTGAGGAGCTGGGTGGATTCAGCAAGGTAGGAGAGGGCTAGTTGACGGATGGATTATTTGAATGTGTAGTGCGCCCGCCACACATACACCCCATGTAAAGTCGGTGTGTGGAGGTGAGCAAGGCAAGTGGGTGGTTTTGCATACACAGGTAGAAAAAGTTCAATACCTTATTTAGGGAGTAGATGGGGAGTCTCATGACGAGGCTGAAGCAGCTATCCAGTGTGCTGAAAGCCAGGGTGGGGTTGATTAATTTGGTAGAGTGGAGGGGAGAGGGGAACACATTAAATGGATGTTCAAGAGGTTAAGCCTGGCAGCCATAGCAGTGGAGGTGATGAAATGCTGAAGTTTCAGGTTATGGTCAGAGAGAATTCTCGATTGTAATTTCTTCTAGGATGGGAGAAGGAGATTGGAAGCAAAGATATAGGTGAGAAGAGTAGTTGTGTGGCATGGAGACAACGTGAGAGATCCCCTGAGTCTTAAAGGAGTTCAAAATCAGGACACTGCAGCGGCGTCCAGTGAGGGATAGCAGATATCCAGTTAGCATTTCAAGGGGACAGCACTCCGGGGGTTGTCTGAAAGGCGAAGATGATTTGGTAAATTATTGATATGAGAAGCCATTTTGGCTGGTCCTTTATTAGGGTGCATAAAAGTCAGCTGGACCTCTGGTGGTGTTGGCAGCCCAGAGGATAGGTGCGTGAGCTGAGTCTCTGATTCCTGTGTGCAGTCAACACAGGGGTCGCAGGAGTCAGTAGATCGATCTGTGTTGGGGGGGATTGTGGTTGAAAGGGGTTTGCTATGTTGTGAACAATGCAGTCCATTTTGCACACCTACTCCCTCCTTTTTATTTATTTATTTGTTTGTATCGCCCGGTCGCCCACGTGCATCAGGGTGCTACAAATAGATGCCAAACAATAGAGACAAATATTGACAGGACAACTGGCAAGCCAGAGTGAGCAGGGCAATTATATAGGGTGGAATCTGTATCCCGTTTACTTAAAAACATGGATTTTTCAGTTTATTTTTTCTCGAAAACTCATGAGGTTGGTATTTAATCTCAGATTTAATGGTAGATTGTTCCATTTTCCAGCGGCAAATGTTGGGAAAGCTCTACTTATTCCATTCACTCTCTTGTATGAGGGAACCACAATTTGGCCAGTTGTTTCCGATCTGAGGGTTCCCCCTGGAACGTTTTGTGAGATTTCGGATTTAAGATAAGCCGGGGCTTGCCCATGGAGACACTTGTGGACTAGTGTCATTGCTTTAACCTGGACCCTGTCATCCACCTTGAGCCAGTGCAATTGTTTCCTGGCATTGCTCAGTTTTAGTTTTCTGCTTAATGATTCTAACTGTATTATTCTGAATGTGTTGAAATTTGATAATACATTGTTTACTTGCACCGAGCATTAAAGCATTCCCATAGTCGAGACATGAAAGGATGATTGCTCGGGCTAGGGTGGCACAGTTCTACTCATTTAAGAGCAGTTTGATTGCTCTTAAGAGTCTTAAACAATATGACCAATTGTTGCTCACATATGATGCCTGAGCATCGATGCTCATAGAGACCTCAAGGTACACTCCCAAGGTCTTGACCTTGCTCATTACTGATATTGGGAGATCTTTAATGAGGAAGGACTCGCATTGGGGTGTCAATTTAGCTGGTCCTTGGGTGGATCCGAAAACCATCAGCTCGGTTTTATTGCTGTTAAGGCAGAGCCATTCATGGTCCATCCAAGATTCAATGTTGTTGTAGAGTATTTCCTGTCACTCTAGCTGGACTCTCTTGGCCCTCTTCCTGTTCCCACCTTTGAGTGTAAAAACATCCGGGTCATCTTCGGCTTCATACTCTCCTTCCCTCCTCACTTTTCTGATGTCTCTAAGAAGTTACACTAACAGTGCACCTCCTCAGAGGTATTCTTCCTTTCATCTCCTTCCCCCAGAAGCTCACTGTCTCCTGAGCTCTGGTTCTCTCTAAGCTGGACTACTCAATAGCCTCTTTCTCAATCTACCTGCCTCTACTCTCTGCCCTCTGCAACTCATCCAGAACAGGACTGTGAGATTTGTCCTTGGCCTTAAGCCCAGGGATCGTATCTTTCCAGTAGTGAAATCCCTGCACTGGCTCCCAGTGGCAGTAAGGATTATGTTCAAAATCCTCTGCATTGTTCACATGGCCTTCTGGGCCCTGGGGCCTCAATACCTTCAACTCTCTCTTCCTAAATATCTTCCTTCTCGAGCTCTTCCCTCAACCACCTCCAACTCCCTCAGGGTCAGTCGCTTCTCCAAGCAACGGGTTGGTGGTGGATCTCTTTCTTCTGCTGGGGCCTCCCTCTGGAACAGCCTCCCTGCCTCTCTGAAACTTGAGGAGAGCCATCTCCAGTCTGGGAAGCACCTTATGACCTTCCTCTTTGCTTCTGCTTTCTCTCCTCTGCTGATCTCCTGGCTGAAACTGCACTGGTTACCTGATTACCCTCTGTTCTCGGGTCCAGGTCCCCTCCCTGCCAGTTGAACTCCTGCACTGCCCCCCTGGCATCCCTTGCACACGGGGACTGTTTCTGTATCCCTTCAGCCCCAGACCAGAACTTGACACCGATGTCTGTACTTACCCATGCACTTGCCACCAGCTGGCCGCACTTTCATTTATTTTCTTTATTCATTCTACTGCTATCCTGTGCACCGCATTGCTCCCCTTTCTCCCTCCACACTTTTCATATCATGCCAAGTATGGGATTTATTTAGCTGGGTTTGTTGTTGTGGGAGCGGTTTATTTTTTGGGCCGTGACTGTTGCTACTGTCAGGTGTAAAGGGGGATTGGGAAGCATAGGCTGCTAAGCAGTGGGCGAGCCGTATGGGGAGGGCATTGGTTTTGTTAGTCCTTACATTGATTGAGTAGGGAACTGCAAGAAGGCATAACTGATGCTGGGCTGAGCTCCACAGCGCCGAGTATTATGCAAGGGCACGTGATCATCCTGTGAAGGCGAGGTAGGCCGCCGGTACTTGGCTAACAGGCTATGCGCAGTTGCCACAGACTCTGCTATTGCAGTGCACCATGCCTGAAATCGCATTTATAGGGTTTAATTGAACAACACCATTAAAATAGACCGGAAAAAACAATATAAAAGATTAAATGAATGTAGACAAGGTAGATCTCAACAATTAAATCATGAATTTAGTGCATATCCCATCTCTTCTATGCTCAATAAAACCCATGACAACCATGACAACCAGACACACCCCAGATGACCACCTCTTCTATCCTCCCATCCCTGCCCTGAACACCAAAATGTCATTATCTGCATGGCTGTTTTCCATGCACCCTGAAAATGCTTGAATGCCACCTGGCAGTCCTACCTGGCTGCCCAACACGGAAGAGTCAATTGTGGATAGTGAAGGCATTGAAGGTTAAGGGTGGCCTTGGCTTCCTATCCAAGCACGTCGCTCCCTGAGAAGTCCACCAAGGCAGTTAAATGTGGCAGTGAATGGATAACTGCTCTCCTGAGATGTGGCCTCAAGAGTGTGGCAGCCCTGGCTCGTATTGGAGGCAGTTAGGAGATTTACAGCACTGCAGAACGCTTGTCCGTTGCTACACACACTTTATACATTTAACCACCACAGCTGCTGGATTATCCATGGAGTTAGCCACACTCTCCATTTCTCTTGGCTGCCCCATGGCCTGGCCCACCAGCTTTTCCTGCTAGACGCCCATTGCCTGGATTCTTATGAGGATGTGCTGATGCTCGCAAGCAGAATTTGGCAAATCTGCTCCACACCCATGTCCATGGTCATCGCCCCTGGCATAATACCAGGTCTGAATGTGGCAAGGAGTCCCTAGATGTTCATTATCACAGTGTTCAGCATCATTATAGTCCTCATGTGATATCTGGGCACTAGCTGGTGGGGTAGCATGGCCTCCAATAATCAGTTCCAGCCCTGCCAGCCCTCCTCTTTGACAGAAAGCCTTCTACTGGATACATCCAGTGTGAGTTACCATTTAACATGCAAAGAGATTGTGACAAACCATCTTCCGAGGCACCAGTGGTCCAGGGATGAATATCCGTTTGTAAACCATCAATCAGCCCCACACCTCTAGTACACCGGAAGTGATCCAAACAGATTGGAAACACAAGTCAATTATAAACCACCTTGTCCAATTTTGTTTACGGGCAGGCTTATCTCTGCAAGGTTGTGGATCGTTGGTTAGTTGCAACATAGCAAAAATACAATTATTACCCAGTGATAAAAGGGACTGTCCAGTCAAGGTTGTATAAAAAAATTGACTTTATTATCATCAAAACAGACAGTTCTAGCACACTACAAAATACAACCCACCCTGTAAAGGAATGCAGAGGACAGACAGTTTCAAGAAGGAAAGGGGATGCACTCTAGATACTGACAGGAGGGTAGCTGATAAAGTAATGACTTCCAATAGTTCAAGGATACTTGGTTTAAACACAAGAGGAGCAATGGGTCATAGAATATCATTAGGCCTTCCGAGTTTGACCAGGGGGTCAGAACTACAATGTACCTTGTGCTTGCAGAAGTTCTTGGTGCTTGACAGTGTAGAGTCAGTTTCAGGGTGCTTTGCAGCTTCTTCGACAGAGTTCAAGATGGGAGACAGCTGCGGGTATCAGGCGGCAGGCAGTTCGTTGAGCGTAGGCTGGACGGACGGCTGCAGACTGGCCGCTTGGGCTCAGGAATCATCGCAGTGCTATTTGGTGGGTCTGAAGCACTGATCAAGGCATCTCAGACGGTGTGAGTGACTTAAGTGTGACAACAGTCAGGGGGGGCAGCCGGATGCTGCTCGAGGGACTTGACTGGCTCAAAAGTGTTCTTAAGGCCGACGCTGGTTGATGCTTGTCAGTGCACTCCTCCTATCTTCTTCCGTAGGCTCTTGTCATCCTTTAAGGTGGATGGCCCAAAGCTGAGGATAGTTTTGCAGGAAATGGCCTTGTCCTTGGTTTGGTTCCGAGACTCTCTGGCACTTCCCACCTCGGAAGCTTGCTTGCCGAACCTAGCAGGGCATGCTGTGTGCTGGCTTGGTGCTTGTTCTGGAGCTACAGGAGGGCCCTCTGGATTCAGGCTCTCCCTCTGTTCACTGGTAGATGTTTATGGGAGGGATATTGCTTCCCTCTTGTAGTTCCTGGCCTTCTTTCAATGGTGGAAGATGTAAGGCAGACTGTACCTTCAGCCAGGGTCCCAATGAGTTCTTCTTGCTACTCCTTGTGAAGTCTTCAGAGGATCTGTCAAAAGAGGGGCTCAACCCTCTGTTAAAGCCAAATGTGCCCCAGTGATTGGTGTAGGTTAAGCCTACCTTAATGAACCAATCCTGGGTCTCCACCAACAATCTTCTGTTATGCGTGAGGTCATAACCAGAGTGCTTTGCAGCAGGAATGGTAAAGGGGTGACAACATGCACTACTAAGTCTCACCCATCTTCCTGTCTTTTGTGGATCAAAGGGTCTCTTTGGTTAATTGAGCTCTCTTTGGTTCCTGATTAAAGGCAGGTCTCCCTTGAAGTTGTGGCGAGAACAGACTTTCTGTCTCCATCAAATCACATACTCCTGCCCTCTAAATGGGGCCCCCTGTGGGGGTTGCCTACTGTAAACACATGTACAATACATGATAGCTCACTGCCATTGATATTTAGAGGTGGGAGCTGGCCTCAGGTTGACACAGATGCATATAAAAGGTGTTGGGGTTTCCTGTCTTTTGTTAGCCCTGTGACCAGGACTCTCATCGGCCTGTTTAATTTAACTCTCATCAGTATGCATCAATGCCACCAGCGGGATAGGGCAGATCCGTGGAGCCTTTGTTATTTAATTAGGATGGCTATGGCAGGAGGAAGGTTTTTCCCAACCCCTTTTGAGATGCCTTGATGTACTCCTGGGTGTAACATTCCAACTAAATGTGACAGGGTGGACTGCGCCTGTAGGGTGTGTCCACCCAGAGTACACAAGACTATAGGTTTGTCATGCAGTGAGCATAGGAAACTGTGTGTGCATTAGCCACACACATTTTCTGAGGTTGATCTACCATCATTCAATTACATATAAAATTTCAAAAAAAGCCCAGGTGAGCGCTAACCCACAGTGTGGCTGGTCGAATTCCTCACAGAGATGCCTGGCAGTTGTAGGCCAAAGACGGAGGGTGGCCTATCCCTGTCATCACTGGCAGATGTCTTCGCAGTGCTCTGTCATCGTGGCCTCCTGTAATACACATCGCGGCTGCCGGCTGGTTCAAGGGTACTGGTGGCATTAGCATTAGTAGTGGCAGTAGTTGTGGTGGTGATGATGGCATTGGTGGTCGAGGCACAGATGGCAATGGTGTTAGCAGAGGTAGCAGTGATTGCAATTGGGACCTTGGAGTACACTGGTGTGCCACCGGTACTAGCCCCACCATGTTTGAGGCATCATGAATGATGTCCTCCTCTGCTGCCTCCCCCTCTTCCTATTACTGCCCCTCATCTTCACCTGCATGCACCCTAAGCAAATATTTCAGCACCAATGCACGGTGGAAAGAGAAGACAGTCAATGGCGTTATGGAGAAGCATAGTGTGTGTTTTCACTACCTACCACTTGGCACTGAATCCTTGCCATTGCTTTTCATGCCTTGATTAAAGACGTATGGTGATGTCCCCTGCCTGACCCTTCAGATGTATGTGGGTGAGGACTCGGGGGACAGGCCTCACCACTCACTATGTTTTGTGGCTCTTGGAGCAGTATTGGGAGGATCCTCCGATCTCCCTCACAACAAAGGACGGAGGAGCCAGGACAGGAGACTGCCATAGTAGGACATACCATGCTAGTGTCCCTTTAAAAGAAACCCAATATATTTAAATTGAGCAATCTGCAGATCTGACATTCATCGGCCCACAGTGCATATCATTATGTAGATGTTTACTGGGGAAGTTCAGAACACTCCTGTGTGGAGTGATTGAAAAGGTGTCGAAGATATGAGGTGCTATCTGCGCCCGATGTGGAGCTCTGTGTTTGCACATGCACAGGAGTATCAAATTAAAGATTGAGGACCTGTCTGTTGAATGCTCCATTCCCCACAAGAGCAGGGACAGCCAGATACACCTGAAATCACTTATTGTAGGTGTGGAACTGCGGTAGCTCCACTAATATCAAAACATGGGCTATCGTTCTGCACAGCGGGAAAACCTTCCCCGGAGAGGACATGAAAACACCCGAGGGGTAAGCAAAGTTAGGGCATTTGGAGTAGCAGAATAATCAGCATCAGAGAGATAGAAGAGCAGGATAAAGAGGAGTCCCAGAAGCAGTTGAACGAGCAGGGGAGGGGCAGAAGAAAATGTTAGAGGTACAGAACGAGGAGGTGCAGAAAGAGCTCAGATTGTAGAAGGATAAAGTGGTGCAGAAGGAGCTGAATGTGCAGGAGGATGCAGAGGGGAAGATGGAGCAGAAGGTGCAAGAGAAGGAGGTAGTGCAGATGGAGGAGGTGCTGCAAGAGGCAAAGTTGTTGTAGAAGAAGTTAAAGGTCCAGAACTGTCACAGAGAACGGAAGGGATTGGAGGGAGGACAGCAGCGAGAAGGATGGTGTAAAAGAGATTAAGTAGGGAGCTGGGAGAGAACAGAAGAGGATGGAGGAGTTGAAGGTGGGGAAAGCGACAGAGAGCGATAAACGAACACACAATGGGAATTTAGAGAATTGGCCAAGGGACACCTAGTGGGATGAGTATACAGGGAGTGCAAAATAGGAGAGGAGCAAGTTGGGAGGTCCTTTGGAAGAATATGGGCAGAAAAAGCCAGAGAGTAAGACACACCGTTCAACCTGTGTCTGGGGTATGTGAGAGGGGGGACAAGAAAGAGTCAAAATGTCAAGGAGGTTAGATGTTGGTCGTGCAAGCTCTAGTGGCAAGGCCCTGTGACAGTCCCCCAGCTACGAGTAACATTCGTCATATAAGGGGCTAGAAAGCTGGGTATGGATAGTAGGTTCAAATCCCCAAGATATGCAGAGAGGCCCAACATGGGTCAGCAAATACTGCAATACAGCTTGGAGCTACAGTACAAAGACCTCCAGCACCTGTGGGATCACCCGCTACCTTTAGCCTACCAGCAGAAGAACCATTTACCAAGATATCTACAGCAGAGCAGCCTTTCGCATATGGGGCGTGTACTCCTTTTTGCCTCCGTAATAGGGAAAGCGCATAATGGGTCCGGCTCAACACACATACCACAAGCAGCCTCTGAATTACCACCCGTGGGATATTTCTGATTCATTTGACGTAAAACGCTTAATGAACATCTAAATGTTTAATAGTGGAAATCGTTTAACTTCCTATCCTCAAAAGGTTAAGCACTCTACATATGTCTAGTGAAGCCAACAGAGGACTGTTTGTTGTGGGCTATCATTGGTAATGCAAAACATTCAGTCGGGGGGTCGGAGGGGCGCTACAGTAGTAGGTGGGGCAATGTGTGGACCAGATGGTCTGCAGCTCTCATTTGCCATCCATGCCTTTGTTTCTCTGTTTGTGAATTTCAGCTGTTTCAGTTTAGTTAACCTAATAAAATGTGTGACTAATAATATTACTCCCATCTCCATCTTCCCTTTTTAGCATCTGTCTTGCAGTTTCGTAGCCGGAGCAAAATGCAGTGTTCGAACCCACCAGGGAATTCATTCTATTGGTCGGATATATTATAAAATCCAAAGTTTTCTTATTCTACGAAGATAAATGACCTTCACATTCTATTACAACATTTATATTAGACACTACTTCCCTACAACAGGGTAATCAAATGTATTGATTAGAGTTCTCTTCAAATTGAGAGTGACCGAGAGGCTGGACTTTAAGTAGAAGTACACCGCAAATGTATTCTTACTTTATTCATAGCAAGTATTTAGCAGCCTTAGTCAAATAGCAGCAGCTCAGGAAGAAAAATCTGAGGTAGTAAAGCCTGGGTGCCAATCAATGTTAACATAAGCAAGTCATTATTGTCCTCTTTTTAGCCAATGGGAATGTTTGGAATGCAGGCAACAACTACTTTTATTGAACAAAACAACTGAAACATAATTAACCAATCCCTGGTACCCCAGTGAAATAAAACATTTTACTGAAATCCACTGAACAAGAATATGAACCCAACCAAACCAACATAACCATTGCGGAGAAGCGCACAGACCAATCGTACCACAAACCTTACTAAAAACCTCCCAGTATCCTATATACTCACCTTCAACCACCAAACAAAACATACACATACCTGAACCACAGCAGAGACACAAAACCACCAGAGACTGCACACACTCTGCAACACCCAACTCAACCCAAGACATTACAGAAAAATAAACCACAGACCTGCACACCATCCCATACACACACTTACAGCAAAATACTGTCAAACCCTTCCCAACTAAAAGCAGACGCAAATCATAGTGACAGGTTTTTTTCTGAACTGGAGATTGCAACAGCAAAACAAAGCTCTCTTGCACTCTCCTTCTCCTCCCACTAACAAACCCTCCCCCTTACTTCATTTTGAGATCCACCAGAGTTCCTCAAGACCATGAAATTAGTAGTGTTGTGCGTTATAAATCACAATAGCAAAGCATAAGACAACTTAAATACAAAGATGACAAACATATCAATCACTGATAACTACACAGTCCATCCACCAAAAACTAGCATTTTAAACATGTGTCTGGAAAGAACAAGCTTTACACGGTCCGCGATTAAAAAGTGCTGTAGGATATAAACTCTCCCATTAAAGGAATAGTGCGCTCTAAAATATTATTGCTTCAAAAGATGGGCAATAGTATAAAACATACTTTAAACATAATTTTAATGAAAGTTCCTATGTAAACGTTTTGAGCAAATGAGGCTCAAAGCATTTACATGGGAGCATCCATTTTGCCATTTCAGGCAGCCTCCTCAGCTCTGCCCTGGTGGCACTAAACAAGCAGCAAAACCCCCCTACTGGGAGCTTTTGCTTACTGCAGCCAGAGCAGAGCTGAGGAGGCAGCCTTGATTTTCATTTTACATTTCCAGTGCGCCCCAAGCACAGAAGAGCAGGGGAGCCCAGGAGACTCAAAGTGAAAGCCGCTGCAGGCAGAAACACTGCGGCATTTGGAAACACAACCGCATTGTGTTTCTGCCTGCAGCGGCTGGCAGAAACACAACGCAATTGTATTAAAGAAACACTGTGGTTTTTCTTTCTAAGTTTTTCGGGTTCCCCTTGCTCGGAGGAGCGCGAGAAACTTGGAAAGAAAACCGCAGCGTTTTTAAAAGCAACATCATTGTATTTATGTTTGCGGTAGCTTCAGCTTGGAGCCCAGCGGGCTCCAAGCTGAAGCCACCGCAAACATAAATACAACATTTTAAAAGGTGCAGTTTTCTTCCTTAGTTTTCCGGGCTTCTCCAGCCTGGAAAACTTAGAAACAAAAACGCAGCTAGTGCTTATTTAAAAAGAGAAATAAGCATTACCCAGATGCAGCTTTCCTGCCTGCAGTCTCTGGTCTCTGTCCTCCGGCACCAGTGAAGCAAAAGCCACCCAGTGATAGCTTTTGTTTGTTACAGCTGGCTGGCTTTTGCTTCATTAGTGCCGCAAGGGCAAGCACAGGAGGCATCCATTTCACAAAATGGATGCCTTCTAGTGCTGCACATTTTTCAGTTTGAGCTTTATCTGCTCAATACTTTACATAGGGACTTTAAAAAATATATTTTTAGATATATTTTCGATTATTGTCCATCTTTTTAGCCAATAATATTTTAGAGTGCACTATTCCTTCAAGAAGGATTGAAAACATGGTGCCCCATACTCGAGAACACAAGTCATTTCCAATCAATGAAAACACTCCACTCAACAAGAATGGTGGAACATTGGAGACAGGTCTACGCTCGTAATTGATACATATAGCAGGAAATATGGCCGCTCATACTCGAGTACACAAGTCAATTTTAATCTAATTAAGCACTGTAGTGTGCAAGAATTGTTGAAAATTGAAGACAGGTCGATGCTTACAATTGATATATACAACAAATTAATTGTAGCTGTGTACACTTAAGGAAAGTTGGACTGCATCTAATGTAACTTACTTTCAAGCAATAAGCAGCACTTAATGGGATGCTAAGATATATTAATGTTATCATTTGAAGCAATACTGTTGCACGAGGCACTTTACAGTATGATCTATGCTACTATTTATTAAGATTGACAAACAGTAGTGTGAGGAACAATAGAGTGCACAGTCATTGTTATCTATACATTGGACCGTGAGTTTTTAAAATATAATTGGAGATTAATTTCTACATAGATGTTTGGTTGGGTTTATAGTTCAGAAGGGACTTAACTCATAGCATCTATAGTTCACCTGCAGCCATTTTTTCCCTGCCGAAGTTCCCTACATTTGTCAATAGTAATAAGAGGAATGAAACATGGTGGGTTTGTGATGAAATTTAAAGGTGTTTAGTAGTAGTTAACAGATTATGACATACAATAGGATATGTTGGTAAGAGGGTTATCGAACACACTGTTATTTATTTTATTGTATGTTGTTTTAGGGAATTGTGCAATGTCTAATGTAATTTAGATCCACCTCCACAAAGAATAATGTGGTATCGCTAAGTTCTATATTTAGGCACGTAGTCCCTTATCCCTTTCCATGGCAGCCAGATGTGGAAATAACTCCAGACGCAGCGGAGGTCAAAGCCTTCTCGGGCAGTTAAGGCCTAGGTGAAGGCCAATGAGCTTGCATTTCATATGTTCATTGACCCTCGCTGGGTACTAAAGTACAATATTTGCTGAAATCGTTTTTGGCTTCTTTCAATATGATAAATAAAGAAACATTTATACTGTTGTAATGTTGTGCTGAAATAAGGAGTTCTTTTTGGTGGATGCAATCTGTAGTTATTAGGTTTGTGTGGTCTAGGGGTGGTCCATCCATACTCACCCTAGAGTCTCAATCAGTAGTAGCTTATAAATATCAATAACAACATCCAGAACAAGATAGAAAATAATTCAACACAACACCTTAATCTCAGAAAGTAATTAGAAGATTATTTCATATGTTCAAAAGTCAATTGATCTTGCCATACGTGGATTCAAATAAATGAAATCTTCAACATTGATATGTACTAATATGTATAAATAATCGTATCACAGTGACATTTAGTCCGTCTGTACAATGTGCATAGTTAGTCACAGCTACTTTCTCATTGGCCTCAGCCGCATTCATTCGATTTTTTTAAGCCTCCCTAACCAGCCACAGCTACTGCCTTTTTGGGTCAAAAGTCCAAATAGGGATGAACTTTATTATTTTTCAAAGCTCTTGTTTGGTAATTCTTCCCTTAAATATGGTGACCACTTAGCCTTAGGTTTAAGGCACACTTCCAGTAGTGTTTGGGTTCGTAAGCGAATTGGGTGTATTTAAAATGAATTAACAGAAAAGAAGAAATTAGCAAAGTAAATTTTCTCAATTTTTCCTTCCAACCAATTATTCCAATTCCCACCTTCCACCTCCAACTTATCAACCTCCATTTCTCCTTCCAACCACTCACCAGACACTGATTTTTATGATTGTTTTTCAATTTATGAATTAAATTGGTTTATCCAGCATTTCCTCCTTAAGAACCCTATATTTAGTTGTTAAGTGTCCCCTGTGACAAATATATAATCAAAAGTGATCCTGTCAGTTATATTAAAGTACTGGTTAGCATGTTAGTAATTGATGCTGGTTAGTATTCACTCTTCTAAAGACAGCACTGGTTGAATCGTTTATAGTGAGTTTCTATTGTCAGAGCCCCAAATGACTTAAATTGGGCAATAGAAAAGAGAAATTTCAAGAGATCCCGTCAGAAAAAGCTTCAACAAGAAGGCTAAACAAGTTGTCTAAATAATATCCAAATTCTCTGCCACCACCTCAAAACTTTTGCCCACTTCTCCGATGCAGCTACTTCGTGGATTAGATCCTTTTTGGCAGACAGAACCATCCACTTCTTCTGAATCATCGCCAGTCTTGTGTGGGGTCCTGTAAGGGTCCTGTGTCTCCCTGACACTTTAGAATGTGTTCACAAAGCCACTTTTTGATATTCTTGACTATCTGGGTGTCACCTGCACCAATTATGCGGATGACACCCAGATACTCATCCCTATCTCAATTCGAAAGCCCTCAAAGATATCTATACAGTCATTCAGGCTTAGATGGCACATCATGGGCTCTGTTTAAATGATGAAAAGGCTACGTTACTTATTCTTGGTTCAAACCTCAGACTCAATAAATTGGATTCTGCCTTCAAATCATTTGTTATTGACGGTAATACTATCAAGGTATCCAATGACACAAAAACTCTATCTATCTTGATGCCACCTTATCTCTAAAGAGAAAATCAAATGCAGTGGTCTCGTCATCAGCCAACACATGCAAACTTATCACAGCATGCAGACCTTTCCTCACCGCTGCTAACTGCATTATCCTTACCAGAACTCTCATTATGGCTAAAATTGATTATTGCAATGCCCTTTACTTAGGGACTAGTCAAAGGAGCATTAACAGGCTCCAGGTAACCCAGAATAATGCCATCAGGGCTGCTCTCAATATTACTAGGAAACTACATATCTCTGACACCAGACGCAGTCTGCACTGGCTCCCTGTTGCTCACCGAATATCCCTCAAAACCCTTACACTTCCTCATAAGTGCCAGGCCAACCTTGCCCCTGAATATTTGGCCAAACGCTTTACCTCACACACCTCTACCCGCCCTTTGAGATGCACCCAAGTCCACTCCCTGTCCCTGCCTAGATTTAAGGTGCAGAAAGCAGGTGTGTCTAGCTTCCCAGTCCTTGCAGCTAAATTATAGAATACACTCCCCAACTCACTCAGAGCTGAACCTTCTTATCATTCATTCAAGAGCAAAGCCAAAATCTGGCTCTTTGAGCAGGATCAAGCTGCCCCTTGCCCATTATAAACAATGCCAAGCTGGCACTGGGCCCAAATCTGGTCACTCAAAATTTGACCCAAACCGGTAACTTGTTTCATTTTGTAAATGTACTGCATTACCTTTCGTGTTCCTATGTAATCCTGTGAACCCTGTATACTTGCTTGTAATTTTCCTCCCTTTATTTCGTATATCACTCTGTCATTGTAGTGGGCTGCATTTGCACATTATTGTACTCTGTTTCTATTATGCTTATTGTACCATGTAATGTGTAATGTGTCTGTACATGATATACCCTTCCAGAAATGCGCCCAGATGCCTCAGGGCAAGGCGCACAATACAAATAAACTAAATACAAATACAAATAGCAATTTGCCCCCAGAGATCTAAACTGTTTAGCAAATTATAAAAGAGCAATCCGAAGATTGTTATCCCTAAATTAACAGCTGAAGACTCTTACATACCTGATACCAGTTTAGCAGTGATTTGTAAATGCATACCGAACTTCCGCAGCATAAGAGACTGAATGGCTAGCAAAGTTTGCAGTCGCGCAGCATCTTAAAGTAGTTAAACGAGTACGTTAAAGACACGCCCAGCGTGTCGAAGAAATAACATGTGTAACATGGACACTTTATTCACATATTGACAACCACGTGCAACTAAACTTATTAAAAAATAAAGGAGACCAGTGGTGGAGGAGTATTAACACTGATGGGATTTGACATTGTGGATTGGGTGTCAGGTATGTGAACACTTCCTGTGGACTGGTATGTTTTCACGTTTAGGTTCACTGGGTGGCAGGTGCCATCATTCGGTAAGTCATAACTACACCAGGTGTCATTTACTATCAATTTGATTGATGTGGGCTCAGCTGGACTCCAATTTCCCAGCATCGAGACTGCACTAAGATGGAAATGTTTCCGTCTACATATCTGATATCCAAGGCATAAAAATACATGACATCCTTGACTCTGGTTTTCCCCTCTCTTTTGTGTTGTGCCACTGCTCACCCATGTGCCTCTTCTTCATGTTTAGTAGCATAGCTATATGCTGAGGACATTTTTCTGAACTGAACAGATTTATTTAGCAGCGAAATATGCACACAGTATCCACCACCATGTATCACGTGCAAGTTTTTTCTCATACTTATTAAATTCAAGCTAAAAAACGATTGCACTGCCTTTTGTGCAGAGACAAAAAGGCAGACACCGAATGAGACCAAATATTTTGCATTAAAACCATCCTTAAAATCGAATTCATTAAAATAGAAGGGAAGCGGTAGTCAACAAGAGAGAAAGAGAAAAGATCGCCAAATATATAAAATGGTAGAAAAAGAATGGGGGGCAGTCCAAAAGTTGAAATGAATGGGTACAAGCATCAGAGTCTCAATTTTTCCATTCAACTCCTTCTGATGCAAAATCAGGATTAGCTGAAAGTTGTGCAGAGGGATTTCAGCGAATCATCTTAAATGCCTCCCACTGTGATGGTTTGATCTTTCCACTCCAGCTTCTCTCTGTCAATGTCGACAAGGAATTAAAGCCATAAGGGTCTCACGCTGGTGCACAGCACTGCACACTTTGGCTTTTTCACCACAGTTCTTCTCTGCTTCTTGTCTATAAGTGATTGGCTGCTTCTTGTGGCATTCCTTGCTTGTGGCATTTTCCATTTTCATCCACGCTTCTGTCATAAGCAGCCGATGGTAAAGCACACCCTTTTCGGTTGCTGGAAGGGTGGGGCACGTTTTCATGTCTCTGTTGCTGTGTGGTGTACGTATTTGCTGGTGTGGCGAATGAATGTTACAGTGACATAAACCAACCAAACAGTGGGAACCTCAACAATCACTGGCACCTTGAGGTAAGGCCATATAATGAAACAAGAAGTGGTGCCAGGGTGGCGAGAGCAACTGGTGAAATATTCAAATCTAAATAAAATAAAAATAATGATTTGATTTCCATTATCTTCTGCCTTTTTTTTCACCAGTTGCTCTCACCACCCTGGCACCACTTCTTGTTTCATTGTTACAGTGACATGCCTATTGACAGTCATATGATTTTACTGACCACAATTTCACAAATTGCGCCAACAGTTTTTAATTTCTGTGCGCAAGATCATATGTTAGTCCAATACTGCACACTTTGTTTTAATCTATGTAAACTGAAGTTCTCTTTTTCCCTTCTATTTCCATTCCCCCACTTTGCCTCCTTTGGCCATATCATTTCACCCCTCTCAGCTCCCCATCGCATCCACTGCCCGCAATCTGGGACTTTACTTTGACTCCACTCTATCCTTTAATCATCACATTTCAATCTCCTCTCGTGCCTGTCGCTATCATCTATTCAATATTCGCAAAGTTGGCTCTTTCCTGACTTTTGATGCAACCAAAGTATTGATACCTTCTTTTGTTTTCTCAGGCCTTTTCTATGGATCCACTATGCTTTTTCGGCCGCCCAACTTCTCGACTTGCTCCCTTGAAATCTGTTTTCAGTGCCTCTATCCATGTGCCTTACTGCTTGACTCCACGTGATTCTAGTTCCTCTTCTCTTCTCATTCTTGGCTGGCTCCCCTTCTATGCTCAATCCAAATTCAACTTTTTATCCCTTGTCTTTAAATCACTCTATCGACTTACCCCGGATTACCTCTCCTAGCTTGTTTCATTCTATACCCCCCTCCTGCTCTCTTCGCTCTTGCTCTCAATTTCGTCTTGTAGTACCAGCTCCCCCCGTGCCAAGTCACGTTTTCGCACATTCTCCCACCTTGCTCCCTTGCATTTGAACGCTCTTCCTCTTTCTCTATGCTACGCTCTATCCCTATTCTTTGTTTCGTAAATCGCTGAACTATCATCTGATCCAGCAGAGTTGATCCCAGGCTTTTCATTTCATACTTCATATCATTGTACTGTTTTTGGTTTTGTTATTATGTACAGCGCTTTGGATGAAGGCATTATATTAGTCTAAAATGAATACAAATACAAATCTAGAATTAAAATGTAACATACATCTAATTACATCTGCTTCCCCAATGTATTATAATCATTGTTATTATTGTAAAAACTACAGGATGGACCCCTGCCTGCCTATCTTTTAGCAAACATGCAATTGCATGTACACATGGTCGCTATGTCATAAGATTGCAAATGTAACTGTGAATAATAACTTCCAAAGTCGGCGTGTTTCTGATGATCACGCAGCAGTCACTCAAGCGATGCAAGCTACATCATTAAGTCCTCTTTCTTCTATTATTCATTTTTATTATCCAAAGTTTCATCATCCAAAACAAGAATCAGATATTGATGTAGGCAATCACATGACGTATATAACATCTCATCACATGAACTCTTAACCTGAACCATTCATTGACATCTCATGATAAGCAAAACCGAAGGGTAATGGCCTAAATGCTTTGAATTAATCATAACTACAGGCATCGTGCTGGGCAACTGTGCAGATGATTGTTTTTTAGCCCTTCAAGTCATTGCTGAAGGGTAAAGACCATGTGCAAATGAGGCTTGACCACACCCTGAAAGGGGCAGTCCAGCCCAAACAGGTGGGGCACATCCCGTGTGCATGAGAGCACAAGCAGCCCCCGATATATTTCGGCCTCATTGTGCATCATCAGTGGCGTGTATGTGGAGTCTCTAGGCCCAGCAGGCACAGGACCCACACCTGGGCAGACACATCCGACTCGGGAGTGACGTGGGCACAACAGAAGGGTGGCTTTGAATTCAAATATGTAAAATATCTTCACATGATCACTTAGCCTGGACAATTGATTAACATGCCCATATCTTACAGTACCAGTGCCATGCCTCCCCCTTGTGCAGTCAAAATTCTGTGTTCACTCAAGTAAACATCCACCATTTGCTAGTATCTTTTCTTCCCACATAAAAGATGTCTTTATTTCCATTGGGATAAATTAATTATTGAACTTTAATTGAGGCTTTAATTGAGGCCCAGACAGCATCACAAACATTAAAGGGATTTTATTCTGGTAATTGTGATTTTCTGGACTACATATTTCGAAATCCAAGATTTTAGATATGAGAAAAAAACATGTGCATTAGGGTGTCCAATTTTCACAAACACTGTGGAAAGCCTACCACTATATTAGATACTAGCGCCTGCTTATAACAGATCAATAATCTATGTCGGAAATTAGCCAAGACTATTGGAACTGAGTACAGCTGGGAGGGAGATAGCATGTGAGGAGGGCACTCAGCTTCTGGGCGGGGATATTTACCCATCCACTGACTGCCTATGGTCACGCTAATCCCCATGGCCATTCCCACCCACTACCTGCCCATTCCTGCCCAAAACACATCCTCCAGGGATCTCCTTGAGCTTGCTTTATCAAGCATTAACATAAGCTCTGTGCTGTAAGTACGTGTCAGTATTATTTCAATGTAGCTTTTAGAGAGTTCATTACTTATTTGCAGCAATAAGAGCTAACGGTTTAATAAAAATATCTTAACCAAGTGTGACTTCAGCCTCCTTATTATGAGCAGAATGCATGTCCTTTCACTAAAGTCCTAGTAAAAACAAGCATTGGCAAAGCCAATGTCCAGGTAATAACATCATGTTCTAGTTATTGCCATCTATGGGCAGGTTATATCGTTAAGGCAATGCCTGGCAAAAAACAGCCCATGACTATAACCAAGGCAGGGTCGGACTCAGACATATAATCATCCTGGACACCAATAAAATGTGTCTTACAATCACAAATTGCAATTCATTACTTTTCAGAATATACCATTTGAGTTCTGCCCAAAGCAGAGTTTTTGGTCAAATGTGTTGCAAACAGAGCACTTCAAAGCATATTTGCTTAGAAACAATGGTTAAAACCAGTGTCGTAACTCTTGAAACTGGCCCACTCTGGTAAAAAAAAAGGCACCCCCTCTGCCCCAAAAAAACTGCCCCACATAAAAATATGGGCTGGCAATTCAAGCATGGCCCTATTGCCCTATAGACCAGTCCGAGCCAACCTCCACAACAGCCAAACTATTGGCTTTGTAAACACTTGTTCTTAACAGCTTCTTTTGATGAGAATACCATGTCCTTCCGTCTTGAAAATGGTCATGCTCAGATTAGAAACAGTGATCTGTCCCTTGCATGGTGCAAACTGATTCAACACATCCTAATAATAAGAAAAAAGGTATACGATATCCTATGCAGTTGTAAATTCAGCAACGTGGTCCTCTGATCCCTTGCAAGGTCTGCAAGAGCCTCTCCACTCCCCCCTCACCTCCTCCATATGGCCTGCGAGTGTGATAGCGACATTCCTGCAGCAAGGTGTGTCTCCACCCCAGGGATGCCACAGCTGCCTCTGCCCGCATTGTACTGTTCCCCATAAAAACACAGTACCCCTTTCACCACACCGCACCCCCTTAGAAATATGTATGAGAATTAAAGAGAGAGGAGAGAGGGGGAGAGAGAGAGAGAGAGAGAGAGAGAGAGAAAGAGAGAGAGAGAGAGAGAGAGAGAGGGAGAGAGAGCACGAGAGAGAGGGAGTGATGAGAAAGAGGGAGAGCGAGAGGGTGTGTGAGAGAGAGGGGAGAGAGTTAAAGAGAGAGAGATGGAATGCGAGAGAGACGGAGGGGGGGCGAAGGGGGAGAGAGTGAGAGAGAGAGAGAGAGTGAGAGGGGGGAGTAGGAGAGAGGACAAGAGAGAGGGAGTGAGGGAGGGATTGAGAGGGAGTGTGAGAGAGGGAAGCAAATTAGAGAGGGCGGGAATGAGAGAGTGAAGGAGTGAGAGCGAAGGGAGAGAGTTAGAGAGAGAGCAAGAGAGATGGAGTAAGGGAGAGAGAGAGAGAGCGAGAGGGAGTGTAACAGAGAAAAGGAGTGAGAGAGGGGAGAGAATGTGTGTGTGAGAGAGAGGGTGTGACAGAGGGGGAGAGAAAGTGAGAGAGGGCGAAGAGAGAGTAAATGAGAGAGAGAGAGAGAGAGAGAGAGAGAGAGCGAGAAAGAGGGACTGAGGTGAGGGAGGGAGAGAGAGAGAGAGAGAGAGAGAGAGGGAAGAGAGAGCAAGATAGAGTGAATGAGAAAGAGGGGACAGAGTTAGAGAGAGAAAGAGAGAGAGAGGGAGAGAGCGAGTGAGAGGGAGTGTGTGAGAGAGAGAAGGGGGGATGAGAGAGAGGGGAGAGAGTTACAGAGCGAGATGGAGACAGAGGGAGTGAGAGAAAGAGAGAGGGAGTGAGTGACAGAGAGAGAGGGAGGGAGAGACAGGAGAGAGAGTTAGAGAGAGGGAGAGAGGGAATGAGAGATAGGGAGGGAGAGAGAGGGGGAAATAGTTAAAGAGAGAAAGAGGGAGTGAGAGAGAGAGAGATAGAGAGAGAGGGGGAGTAAGGGAGGGAAAAAGAGAGAGGGAGCAAGGAAGAGGTAGTTTGAGGGAGAGAGAGAGTGGGTGAAAGAGAGAGGGGGAGTTAAAGAGAGAGAGAGCTGGCATTAGAGGGAGAGGGAGAGGGAGTGAGAGAGAATGAGAGAGAGGGGAGAGGGAGAGAGTGAGAGAGAGGGACTGAGAGAGAGCACAAGTGAGGGAGGGAGAAAGAGTGAGAGGGAGTGTGAGAGAGGGACGAGTGAGAGAGGGGGAGAGTTAGAGAGAGAGCACAGGCATGAGAGCGGGAGTGAGAGAGAGATAGAGTTAGTGAAAGAGAGCAAGGGAGTGTGAGAGAGAGTGAGGGGGATTGAGAAAAAGGGGAGAGAGAAAGAGAGGGATAGAAAGAGAAAGAAAGAGAGAGAGAGAGAGAGAGAGAGAGAGAGAGAGAGAGAGAGGGGAGAGAGTTAGAAAGAGAGAGTGGAAATGAGAGAGAGAGGGGGGGTGTGAGAGGGGGGAGAGAGCTCTCTCTGCAAACCCTCTGTGCTGCCAACCCCTGAATCAAGGTCAATGAGCACTTCTATACTACTGCGACAGATGAGTTGATGTCAGTCACTGACAGCTAAATCCTCTGCATTCTCTGGAGTAGGCGGAAATGTGTACATTGTTATGCCCTGGCGCAGTTCCTATGCATTCTAGGAGCAATTGCACCGCCGAGGTTCACTGACAGACAACAACCACAAAGGCTTCCATAGAGTGTATTGGATCCGCAAACAAGGCAGCAGCTTCCCTCAATCTTAGCACTTTCTTCTTTCGCTGCACAAACCCTTTAATGCAGATCCACAAAAGGGGCTTTGCTTCAGTCACCCTGTTGCGTCAAATGTTATGTCATGGTATGTTATTGTGCATCTGTATAACACCTTGTATACCAATGGTATGCTCTCAAAGCACTGTGGGTTGAACACCCTCGCGGGCCGAAGTCCAGGTCAGTGGAGATGGTAGCGTAGTAAATAATGCTTGGGTTCACTCAGTATGTGTGCAGCATCTGCGGTTGACGTGGTGTGTAGCTTCAGTCTAATACTAGGCGTGGTGCGGTGGTTGTGTGGGATCAGTAGAATGTGTGGAGCAAGGCGGTTCAGCTCGGAGTCTGCATTCTGATTTGATTTTGATATTGATTAATTTATTACGCACACCAGGCAGAGTAAACCGTATTCGGGCGCAGATGACAACTAAGTAAAAAGTCCAGAAAAAAAGAGCAACTGGAGTTCTAGTTCTATTAACTTTCATCATTTATTTGAATAAGAACGTTTTCAGTCTCTTTCTGAAGAGGTCCAGATTTTCACACATTCTAATTTCCAGTGGAAGTTGATTCCAAACTTTAGGGCCATGGGCTCCAAAGCTTCTGTCTCCTCTCGAGACACATTTTGTTCGGGGAGTGCAAATTAGAAATATATCCTCCGAAGGTAGATTCCTTCTTGGATGGTATAACAGAATTTTGTCAGCCAGGTATGCGGGTGCAAGCCCTTTCAGGCATTTAAAAACTAAGCATGCCATCTTAAATTTAATTCTGTCTCCCGCCACCAACCAGTGGAAGGATCTCTGCATTGATGATACATGATCCCGTTTCCTCATATTTCCTATTACCCTGACGGCTGCATTCTCTGCTCGTTGGAGTCTATCCATTTGTTTTTGAGGGATTCCTGCTATAAGGCAGTATACTTCATAATGATCGCAATGCAAAATTGACTGTTTTTACCTTTGCTCCCGCCTGAGTCTCACTGCCCAGGTTCTCCTGCCACCAGCAGCCCAGGTCTTTAACTTTTTTGGCGTACTGCAATTGTTCACCTAAAATCAGTGGAGGGGGACTTTGTCTTTACAATAATATTTTATTCTATGGGCCGAACAGTATAATTTCCGTCTTTGCTGCATTTAGTTGTAAATTATTATTGGTCATCCACTCGTTAAGTTCTTTCATACATTGGTTGATTCTCTCAAAGGCATCCTCACTATTTCGGACTTCAATGTATAGCTGCGTATCATCTGCATTTGGGTGAAGTACCAAGCCATACTTCTTGAAAGTTTTGAAATTTGGACGGAAATACAGATTAAGGGCCTGATCATGAGTCTAGCGGTAACCCTTAAATGCGGTGGTAGCGCTATTACCGCCGCATTTAAGGGTCTGCCAGATCATGGCCTTGGCGGATTTGCTGATTTTCGGCACTATTACCGCTGGCAGGAACTCCGCCGGCAGTAATAGGGCAAATTTTCCCCATTGGGCCCAATGGGCAATGGGGAATTCCCGAATGGGCCCAATGGGGAATGGGCACTAACCGTTCTGCCAAACCCGTGATCTGGCATTAATAGCGCCGGGGGGTTTGGCAGCAGGGCTAATAGCGCTGGTGGTAATAGCGCCAGCATTACCGCCCAACTCGTGATGAGGCCCTAAAAATGAGAGGGGGATAGGGAGGAACCCTGTTGAACCCCACATCCAAGCTCCACCATTTGTGAGGTGAAGCTATCCAGTATAACCCTCTGAGATCTGTCTTTGAGAAATTATTCAAACCATTTCACTTCAAAGGCTGCAGACAGATCTTGCATCAATAACACTGTTGATCCCCCTCTGTCTGCAGCTTCTATTAGGTCATCATGTACGGCCAAAAGGGCTGACTCTGTGCCATGATTCGGGCGGAATCCCGACTGGAGGTTGTCCAGCAGTTTCTCTTTACAAATGCCTGGAATTGGGTACAAACCACTTTTTCACTTTTTCCAGAATTCTGGTGGTGAACTGTCTTTTGCACTGACTATCGCTGACTGGAACCTGAGATGCTGCAGGTGAGCTGTGAGAAGCAGCTTCTCGCTGTCTCATTCACTGTGTATGTGTTCTTGAGTGTGTGTGTGATTTCAGAGTGTATGTGATGTGTGTCCCCTCGGTGTTCCACCCAAGACCTGGGGCTGGGTGCACCAGTGGCTCCTACCTATATTTAGTTACTGATATTGGCTCACCTTTCCACTTGCCTGGACTTCCTAGGGCTTCATGTGTGTCACCATAAATCATGAGTTCCTACGGATGCCCATCCGTGGCTCCCTGTTCTGTGTACTGTAGCCTCAAGCCATGTCAGATATATATTTTTTGTATATATTAATAATGTGTTACAGTCAAAAATATGACTTTCAGATATATTCAGATTTTAAAATATAGTACAAATGTAATACAAGACAGTACAAAAAGAAAGAAGAAAAAGAAAAAGCAAACATTTGCATAACAATGACCAATCCTCAAGTCTGAAACATCTACACAATCAATAGAGAATAACAAGGAGAAAACCTTTTTTTACGACCCTATACACAGATATTTTGACTATTGTGCAGATTAACAAATCCAAGACAGTTCAAAAATTGCAGTACTTCCACAGTTAGAAATGTTTTGTGGCCTGAGGATTATATTGTCAACAAAGCACTTCAGATATAAAACCCTTTGGTCCTGGACCTTGGGGCATATATTGAAGGCCGTCCACATTTGTGTGTAGCGTGGCCTCTGGCACGAGCTCCATTTCTGACTCAGGTTAAATATCAATTAGAAGTTCCGCTTGAAGTGGTGTGGTCCATTGCAGTACGGACATTCATTTCCCATGGGGGCAGCTTTTCTTGTGTTCCCTTTATCTAGGCCCACCCTACTGTTCACAGGCTGCTTGGATCATAATACTCCCTTTTCCAAACAGAGAGGCCAATGCCTGGGGGGCCGGGGTATTAGAAGATGCATTCGCTGTTGCAGAGAAACTGTCAGCTTGTTAATCAGTAAAGCCCATTGGAGGATCCTGCCAAAGAGAGCTGCTCTTTGTCTGGTAATCCAGCTGTCCCGCCAGTGGTCCTATCAGTCATGGTGCGTTAGGTGGAATAGTAGCTTCTTATTCATGAAAAGACTGGGCGAGGGGTCACATGCGAAAAGCTGCTACTCTTTATAGTTTGCCAGAATCTGCCACACTGAATAGCAACACCACTAGCTTAGACTTTTTTCACATTAGTTCAAAACAGTAGCAATCAGCTTCTATACCAGTACTTGCTTTTGGGTTCTGCCATCTGCAGTATATCCCTCATGCGCACATGCTTCCCCAAGTTGCATAACAGGATATTTCTCGGATCCACCAGACAGCACTGAAGTCATCTTTTTGCTTGAACCCACCTCTTGCATCTTGCGCTTGAGGCTGTCAACGCCTGGTTGGTCAGAAGGGAGAGTGAAGAGGGTGGGGGGTGTTTGGGCTTGGGGGCAAGAGTCATCTTAAGTGGGACATTTGCCTTCTTAAGTCACCAGTGTGATCATTCTATCCAGCAGTCCAAATAGCAAGCCTCCACCAAGACAACTGCCTGAGTCTCCATCAGCCAGAACCCGGTGGCCAGCCACCAGGATTGCTGAAAGACTAATTCTGCCACTGGGGAAGGAGGTCCCTGCCTGAGGAGATTGAGGGCTTCAAGCATTCCAACCCACATTCAGTGTAGTGCATCTAACCACACATGGGTGCCCCAAGCATCACAGGCACGCTAGGTAAGAGTGGATCAGATGGCATTGTGGCAGCGCCAGACTCTGCAGCAGAGCTTCTCTGATAGGTCAGTGATAAGCAACCCCACCCACTTTTAGCAGAGACACCAGCTGATATCCAATCATTCACCTGAATACCACCCTGTGACTTAATTCAGCTACCGGTCAGTAGTGATCCTCGTGCACTCATGTTTCGAACCAATCCCAGCAGTCATAGTGTCACAGTTCAAAAAGCAGCTTAGGAGACTTTCAACCGCCATGTGAGTACTGCAGCAATGTGTTCCCTCCGTTCTCTACATCACGCAGGCATTTCATGTCACGCATGAGGATCTCATCCAATCCTGTGACCTGTCGTTCCCCATGAGAAATGGGGAATGACAAGTCCCTGAATGTCAAAGAAACAAGACTGGATGAACTGCTCACAAGAGACCGAGGATAACTCGAGAGCTCTGCAGCATTTTACAACAATCGACATTAATTGGGTTCCAATAAGTGAATGCTATTCATTTGCAGGATTGTCAATGAAAGTTTGAATTCAAAACAATGGGTTTGAAATTGCTGAACATTTGAGTTTTTCTTTTAATAAGTTAACCCAGTGTATATCAGTCAATTAACATGTACCATGCAACTTTTTAAAACCTAGAGACTCCACATGCAGAGTACCACAAGGATCATCTTTCTCCCCGCTTTAATTCAACATTTACACGTACCTATTAATCAAACTCATCAAAAAACACGGCCTCACATGCTACAACTACACCGACGATACTCAAATAATCTTCAACATACAAGACACCCGAGAAGAAAACACTACACTAGAGAATTGCCTTTGTGATATATTCAACTGGATGAACCTCAACCACCTCAAAATCAACCCAGGCAAAACAGAGATAATGATTGTTTCAAAAAATGGAGGAGACATCCGCTACATCCCCTGGCCAAGCGAGCTCAGTACCACACCAGCACCATCATCAACTATAAAAAACCTAGGGGTCCTGATGGATAACAACCTCACTCTAGAGCCACAATTAAACGCTCTACTCAAGAAATGTTTCTTCCTCCTGCGAGCAGCAAAAAGGATCCTACCGTTCCTGTCGTTCGCCAACAAAACACCATCATCGCTCTGATCATGTCCAGAGTAGATTACACCAATAGCCTATACCAGGGTATGCCCGAACGACTTCTAAAAAAACTACAACGCATACGAAATGCGGCAGCCAGACTCCTCCTCAAGCTACCTAGAAGAGAACACATTTCACCCGCGCTAAAAATACTACACTGGCTACCATTAAAATAGTGAATAAATTTCAAGTCCATGTGCATCACGCACAGAGCAATACACAAACAAGGTGCAGAATTCCTAAACGATAAACTACACCTACATCAACCACCAAGAACACTGAGATCAAGCACCAAAATCCGCATGGAACCAAAACCCTATAACAGAAGAAAACTCGGAGGATCCTCTTTCTCTCACCAGGCACCGAAAACCTGGAATAACCTACCTAAGAATATACGGAACACAACAAACCACCTAGCATTCAGGAAACTCCTCAAATCATGGCTCTTCACAGCATAACTAAAACAGTGACACACTAGAATGCCCACCCATTAAAACAACGATGAAAATAACGCCAACCTCAACCACTCTAAAAATGGAAAAACGCTGAACCCAAAGAACCGACCACCCGACAGACCATAAGATATCATGGGAAATAGCCACAAAAGGAGGTCACCGTAGACTTATCACATACTCAGACCGAGACGAAAGCCCTTAAATGATTCATCCACTGCCTCCCTGCCGTACCACATCCAAACCCACAGCAGACACATTTAGATAGAAAGTTTGTGAGAGGAGACCACAACACCAGCTCCAGCACCCAAGGAGGAGAATAGACACCCAACCCACACTAATCAATCCATCAGCATTAGAACTCCTACAGAGCTTGCTAGAATAAAACGGCGAGGAGCAATAAGAACACTTACAGAGCACATTAGAACAGCACAGGGAGCGCCTCACACAAACCTAAAACCCTGCCAGGCGTAACCCCTTTGCCCACCCTGATGAGATTGGGAGGATTGGCGAGCGCCACATTGGAACAGAGTTTTGAATGTTAGCATGTTAATCTTCATACAACCCACTAACAAAAAACGCAATATTTCTGCACGCTTATCTCACTCAAAAATCTCACACAACCATCTTTCGCACAACAACCCGCACGCACTTCACAACACCGCAACAACACATAAGCCGCACCAAAGCTCAGCACCCAGTGTATACCGAGTTGAAGTTGCCAACAGAACACCACTCCTCTCACTATCCTACTCCCGCTTCACCTATTAACCGATCCCACCTTCTCGTTTGCAGATCTCCTGAGGACCAACTCCGTTGGTGACGGTGCACGGTACAAATACCTTTAACATTTAACATTTAACATTTAACAATTGTAAATTGAAATGTGCTGTTCCTGTTGGTCAGGCATGTTGCATACCCTGTTATCCACACGTCTGCCTTCACACTCCCTGTTCTTTTTTCTGTTTTCACTCCTTCTTTTGATGCTTAATCGTATGACCTCATGTCACCAGCACACACCTCTTTCAGTCGCAGTCTTCCCTTCATGAAATCATACGAATCAAGTAGCTATGCCTTCTTGGTTCAATTAAGGTTATCGGAGACTACAGCTTCCAGAATGCCTTTGTTCCAATCGCAGGATTGGCGCCATTCACTGCATGCCCCGCCCCACCTAGCCTGTTTTAAAGCGGGTCCCTCACTTTTTAAATTCAAAAAGCTTTCCCCTCACACATCTTAATGATACTAGAAAGTGCTCACCCCTCTTTTGTACCCGGACTGTGAGCCCTAAAATAATCGGTGGCCTGCGTTTAATGGATCTGTGTGGGCCAGGCATCACGGGTTGTGGGGACAGGAGGGGCGAGCCAGCGCTAATTGGAGCCAGATGTGTTCTGCTGTCTAGACAGGGTAGTGTTCCCAGGAAGCACCTCCAGGTGTCTAAGCATTAAAGGATTAGTAACTGCTAGAAATACAATTCTGGAGGCGTGACGTGTACACGTGTTAAATTGGTAGAGGGCCTCATTAATTGCTTGAGAAATGGACGTTCACAATCAGGGCCAGGCACACAAATAGAACACGCACAACCCAAGATTAGCCTGGAAACAATTCCAAGTCAGCCAAATCGTGCATAAATAAAGCATGCCAACTGCAGGCACGTGATGTTAATGCATGCGTGACAGAGCGCACATGTCGCATTTCTGCATGCCCAGTGCTAAGTTGCATTAGCGCCAGTAAAATTCCGCAATTGTACGTTAATCAGGCGTGGCAAGGGTTAAAGTATTTGTTGACTGTCAATGTTTTTAAGGGGTTTGGTTGGGAAAATAATCAATCCCTGTTCTGTTTACCTATGCCAGCACCGTCAACAATCGCCACCATGCTCCAAGCAGTGATTTGAGTGTAATGTCAGTCAATCACAAGTTCACAACTCCCTTATAACGGGCTCGTCTAGTGAAACGAAACACAAAATAATTCAGATCTCTTTTCACAATGAACAAAAGGATGGTTCCCGAATATCCCTTTCTCTGACGATTTACATTGTTTAAATCTACTCAAGAAATAAGCATGGGCTTTAATGTGGGCCCCAGGCCATTACTTACCATTAGTACATCAGTCATACAAGCCTTTAAAGGAACTCAGCTCTCTGCGTCACAAACGTACCAAACTCTGGTAAAAAAAAAAAAAGTACTAATTAACATGCCCACCATGGCCACAGAAAGTGTGGTACTTTTCTATGCCCTGGCTGAATATACAAGACGATTCCTTAAATGTTGCTCAGAACATTGGAGGACATATATATAGTCATCCATGAATTGTGGAGCTTCACACTTTACTGCATATTATGGATTAAGAACAGATTTCTAGCTATCCTTCGGAGACACCGTCGTTATGCTATGCAAATTCGCTCATGTCATGCTCATGTGAGCTGAATTATAGTTAATAATGAGACCTTAATATTTTCCCTGCTCTGAATTCAGGATACACAAATTAAGTTCAACTCATTTAGAACATGGTTACGATCATAATGCCCAAAGCGAGGAAAATGCAATATCATCAATATCCTGTCTAGGCACACTCGTCTTTGTGGGTCTCTAGACAGCAATTTTATGGTTGATGAATTGACCATCATTTGTGATCTTTAAATGTATTCAGTGCACAACACATGAAGTAGGCAATGTCTGTTAGATGACTGTTATCAATTAGATTGAAATAATCAACGTCAAGTGCTCGATATTGTAATACCACATTTTTAGTCACTGACAGTACCGTAGTTTATTGGATGACATATCATGAGGATCTGAGTCCAAATCACTATACTGATTACCTATTTAGCGTTGAATAAATAACCAATGTGGGTTAAATAGTGGACATATAACTAGCAAGAATAAAGATTCTCTGCGTTGTGACATCTAACTGAACTTCTACTCCAGATGTCATCAGGTTATGACGCGAGTACACCCACAGACGCTGTTTACAAAAGTCGGCCATTTTGCTTTGTGCGATGTGGCGTTCTTGGCAAAACATAGTACATGGTCACAAAGAGCCATACTCTGGTGAGTTATTAAACTTAATAACACTAACATTTGGGTTTAGTACATAATCAGACACCCTTGAAGATTCTCCTTATTCGTGTATTTGTTTATAGGGAAACTATTGGGAATACCGTGATTGTATAAGCCTAGAAAGATCGAAGACATCTTCCTTTATTTTAGTCCCTACTGGTGGGTGGACGCAACCTATTTTTGATATCACAATGGACAATATCGCCTGCAAAAAGTGCCAGCATTCTTAAGTATGGCACTTCCCAAGAGTCTTATTATATAATTATAGAGAAATCTTTCTGCAAACCAAGATCGCTGAACTCTTGGAGGACTGTGATCTACGACCATTTTAGCTTTAGATGGTGAGTGTACTCATCGAGTATTTGATTCCTAAGGCACCTTTGATGATATTATAATACCACCATTGGTATTATATCGTGATAAATCCTTCTTGTTTCAGATCAACACTGGGCAAGACATAACAGCAAATTTTAATCTGAGTCTTTTGTGAAATTAAACTAAATTGACAAAGCATTGTCTTACTATACCCTCTGGGACAAGAGATAAGCTTTCAGCTACTAAGTTAACCTTTAAGACAGAATACTGACCACTATGAAAATGTATATTATAATATATAAATAAATCCACCACCTTTTCTAACCCTTATTATTAGGTGATGTTTTAACAACAGAACTCCTTACCCATCCCAAGAGAAGTTATCTTGTGATGATAATATCATGAACGTCAGCAATGTGAATGAAAATGGAGCACCATGGGAGAGCACCAAGTTAAACAATTGTTAAACTAGGAATATTGATTTTATTTCTTTACTTCAATCAATACTTTATTTTGACCAGTAATTGGTCATAAATGTTACATGAAAAAACAGCACAATTCACAAATAAAATATGCTTCATTGATAAAATACAGAAATACACAGTCGATGAAAACTAAAATGCATTTAAAAAGATAAAATAGCCCGTTGCACACGAGGTACTCATAGATCAGTCCCGCTGTAGTTAAATACTTGAGCCTATTCCTCCATGCCAGCAACATAAAATGCCCCATACTATACAGCACGTACGGTTCACCAGCCAAACAGAAGTACAACACCATTGAGGTCTTATTGACTTTGAGATGCATAACTAGAGGTAACACGTATTTCCTCATAACGTACTTGTGCACTGGACAAAGCAGAGCAAAATGCACAATGCTTTTGACTTTGCTAGGGCAAAATGGGCAAGTGGGCGAGAGAGACGCACTCCAAATATGCTTTTGAGTGGCCTGAGGCAAAATGCCAATGCCGGTCTTCATATACAGAGCCCTCATTTATTAAGACAGCATACTATCAAGATAGCATTCAAAACCAGGGGTTGATTTCCTGGATAAGTAGGAAGCTACACTAACTGAGCACACAGGTTTCACTCTAGAATCTCTCTCCCATCTGTCCCTGAGGGCCTTCTTAAATAGTACTTTGAAATTCCCTTGGGACAGAATCAGATTGCAGCCAGTAGCCTTCCATCCGAGGCCGGCTCCCTAAGTGTAACCCTGAACCAATGCAAAAGTGGCCTTCCCAGGGTGGTTAATGCTTCACAGACCACTCTTCTATAGTGGACCAGGTTGCTGCTAGACCACAGTCTAGCCCAAAGGAACACTAGACTCATCTGAGAAATGAAGCCGATGCTCTGCAAGCCCGGATCCCACAATACCGGGGCATTTGGTGGATTCATGGGGAGCTCCACAACCTGAAGACCTATTGAATTACAGATGCCCCACAACCTGGCTCCGTAGAGAGCTGTCTGCCTTGCCTGACTCTTGTATATTTGCAAAATTACACTAACTGGACCCCCCCACCTCACCCCCACGGGCCTGTATGAATCAAGATATAGCTGCACGATTCGTGATCAACTTTAGGCCTGTCCGCCTCACTTGTTCAATCCAAGCACAATTGGCCATCAAACACACTCTCAGGTAATCAAAGCTCAAAACCTGCTCAATGGGGCCAACACTCAACACCACTTTTAGACACGGGGGGTTTCTTAGCCCGTCATTTGCCAAACACCATGGACTGAGTTTTCTGCAAATTAATTTAAAGTCCATTGTCCACAGAAAAGCCCTAAAAAAACAATTGCTTCCGTAACCCAGATGGGGTCAAAGAAAGTAGCACTGCATCGTCAGCGAATAGTAGGATTGGAATTCTCCCCAATGCCAACAATGGAGCATTTGTCTGTTCAGCCAACAACAGATCAATGACTCTGTTAATCCAGAGGCAAAACAAAATTAGGGCAAGAACACAGTCCTGCCTGACTCCAGCCTCAATATTTACTCTAGAGGAGACTTTGCCCTCCGATGAATACCTGACAACTGCTCGGTTGTTATTATACAAAGACTGAATTGCACACAAAATGCCCATCTGCAAACCCAATAGTACTGACACCATGCTGGAAACCAGCCTGGAGATGAAGTACTGCCCCGTCACCTGACACCAGATCTCCAGATGGCCCAGCACCACCATGGCAATCACCTTCCTCCCTGCATCCAGGAGGGAAATGGGCCGGTAATTAGCCAAACAGCCCCTGTCACCCTTCTTAAATATGGGGACAAGGATTGCTTGGGTCCAAGAATAAGGAACCATGTTCGCAACCAACAGAGCATTGAAGAGTTTATGCAGGCAAAGGAGCCATATAGTTAACTCTTGTCTGAACCAATCAATGGGGACCAAATCTGGGCCAGGGGCTTTCCCCAACTTCTGCATCAAAATGGCCATCTCAATGTCATGCATCGACATCACCTGTGGAGCTGTGGCCATCTCACTTGGCCTGTAGGAAGCAACCTCCAATCCTTAACCACTGGAAACTATATCCCCCTATATAGAGTTCCCAAATTGGAGATCCAAACCACCTCAGGAATAATGTACTGTAACGGATAGTGCTCCCTACCTTTCCGAGCATCAACATAATGCTAAAAGCCTCTAACATCTTCAGACTTGACGGACCAGAGAAGATTATCCCAAAGCTGTGCTGAATATACCACCTATTTTTCACTAAGTATTTTACGGACTGGGCCCTTGCTTCCACAAGGGCCCTCATGCCCAATTCCTTAGGATACCTTGCACACTCAATCAGCACCTTTTTAGTTGTTCGGCAATCCTCGCCATACCAACATGTAACCCTTCGTCCGATAGTAGACCGAGTTTTACTCAAACTATTTCCCAAGAAACTCACAATACTTTGGGTATGCTTGTTACAAATAGTCCACATTAGATACCTCACTGTAACAGAACAATTCTAATAAGGGCAAAATGGTTGTATACATGCCTGGTACTTTCATTTCAAGGTCCAGCTCATGCCACTTAACAGGGCGCCTCACTTCACCTCCTGTGTCCATTGAAATCAATTAATGCCTACAACCCTCCCTTTTTACATCAAAAAGAGACCCAATGGTCAAAGCTACAATAGGATTGTGGTCGCATTCCAGCCTCTTCAGCACCCTAAAATCCTGGAGATGGCCCAAAGTTTCCACATGTACCAAAATGTAGTCTATCAAACTACAGTTGCAATACATACCACAGGTCTTACTCGCTGGCCAGCCACTTTGGAATCTTCTGTTACATGCCCTAAGGGCAAGCGCCATAAACATTCTTGCTGATTCTCATGCAAATCTATGTATTCTCAGTATACATCCGCATACTTCAGTATGATCCGCCACCAGTTCTCCCACACACCATCTAAGATCCTCATTTTCCTGAAGCCCCGCCATAACATCAAGCGGCTCAAACTGGAGGTTTAAGTCCCCACAAAGTTTATTGAGCCCATGTGATTTTCCCTCCATCTAATTATTATTTGCTAAAGCAATAACAAAAGAGAATTGTTAGGAGGAGCATCTCGGTGGTTATACACATTAATACACAAAAGCTGCAACCCATCTGGGAAATGCATTTGGATTTCTATAAAGTCATCAGAAACAATAGGGAAGATACAAATTGATAGAAATAGATTCACATTGACCCAGCAAATCAAACCACCACTAGGGCATCCTTTCTTCCCCTTTGCAGTTGGTATATTTATTTATTTATTTATCTGTTTATTTTATTTATAAAGCGCACAAACAACCCAGAGGCATTGAGGCGCTGTTACAGGTACAAGTCAGGTAAGCGTAGCTTATCATGCAGTTCACGTGCAATACTGGGCTGGGACACAAAGAGGATGCGGCCGCTTTTGAGTTACAATCTGCCTTATTCGAGCGTGGCTTTAAACATCTGGTTGATGTCCCTACCCATTGTCTGGGACATACACTTGACTGGGTTGCCTGTCATCAGGTTGGCACGAACAACTTAGTTGTTTCGGCTTGTCCTTGGTCGGATCATTCCTTTGTGGAATTCACAATACTGGCAAACCTTCCACTGAAACTGAAGGATACAAATACAGCTGGATCTCAGACATATCTCAGTGGATAAAGTGGAACAAATGCTTGCCTCTCAGGGGTCAAGGTTGGACCTGACCTCTCCTGAGGATATGGCTAATTCTATTCTTGCAAGTATTGAATCAGTGGCTGATACGCTTGCACCATTAAAGAGGAAATTATAAAAACAGAACATTAAATGAAAGTCATGGTTCTCCCCGGAGCTAAAATCCCTCAAGAGTACCACCTTGATACTCTTTTACATATGGAAAGCTAATCTAACTGGGCCTATATTAGCTGCATATAAGATGGCAACTAGATCATATAAAGCAGCCATTCTGGAAGCTAAAAAGAACTTTTTAATAACAGGATCAGGTATGCCCAGTCTGAGACTAAGGAGTTATTAAAAATTTTGAAAGAAAAGGAGACAACTAAAATGGCGGAATCCGAACCACTGGTTAAGGACAAGATATGGTGCTCAGGAATCCAGCACGCTATGCACGTGAAACTGAGCAGGATTCAGGCAGAGATTGACCTGAAACAATCTACAGTATCTGGTTCCGGCATTCCGAGCGTAGACTGAACCTTTGAGCGATGCCCTTCTATTCCCACCTTTAAATTTAATACCATTTCAATTGAGGAATTGGAATTCATCATAAATCAATTAAAGGCCACTAAATGCAAGAATATGTCTGCGACCATGATCATCAAAACTTACTCTTCCACTATACTGGCATCTATCTGCAAATGTATTAATATTTCCCTGGAAACAGGAATTGTCCTGCAAAAAAAAGGCTTGGGTTACACCAATTTTGAAAAAAAACAGGTCTGGCTGCTGATACCCCTAGCAATTTAGGCCTATTACGATCACGCTGTTCCTCTTAAACTTTTTGGATCAGGTGGCTTATCGACAGATTTGGAAGCATGTGAAGGAGCACCCCATTCTTGATGACCTCCAATCAGGCTTTAGGGCCGGATTTGGGATTTGTCACAGAGACAGCCCTCCTAGAACTTAAATCTAAATTACTTCACCGTATGGATAATGGGGAGCCCTCCCTTTTAATGCTGTTGGACCTGACAGCAGCATTCGACCTGGTGGATCATCACATCTTAGCCACCTGGTTGGGTGAGGTGGCGAACTTTTCCCCAGAGGCGACTCAGTGGTTCATGTCTTTCCTTAGTAACCGTGAGAGCTGTGTATTCGGCCCTGAGGCTGATCCCACTATTGTCAGGTTTGGGGTGCCTCAGGGCTCTTGCATCTCGCCCTGTCTATATAACCTCTTCACTGTAGCATTTCTGCGATGTTAGCACATGAGGGGGTTATATTTACAAACTATACGGATGATACTCAATGTATCATCCCTCTCTCTGTGAACCTTGATCTTGATGAAATTTTGATTACCAAAACCTACCAGCTTATTGAGTCATGGATGGTTCAGAACAAATTAGCCCTGAATAGAGGGAAGACGGAGCTTCTAGTTGTTGGCTTACCTAATATGCTACGAAAAATGGTAACTACATATGAATGCTTCAATCTGGGAGATGTAAAAATCTGTCCACTTAAGAAAGTAAAGACGTTGGGGGTGATGATTGACCAAAGTCTTACCATGAAGCCTCACGTCTCCAACATTGTCTCATCCTGTGCCTACTAAATCAGACTTTTGGCTCAATTTAGGCCATTGATCTTGCAGATCAATGCAGAGACGATTGCAAGGGCAATAATAGGAGCCAAAATCGATTACTGCTCTAGTCTTCTGATCGGTATTAATAAGAATACATGTAAGAAATTGCAGGTAATCAAAAATGGAGCAGTAAGGGTGGTTCTAGGACTCTCTCACAGCGACCATATAACCACTGCAAGACGCTCACTTCACTGGTTCTCGGTGGATTCCAGAATTCGGTTCAGAGTCCTTGTTATAACCCAAAAGTGCAGGCAGTGTAAGATGCCGGCATATCTGCAACCCCTACTCAATAATAAAAGCCATGGCAGAGTGCTAAGGTCAAATAATCAGGATGTCTTATTGAATCCTAGATGCAGAACTGAGAAGGCCCTAAAGGGAGCATTCTATGCGATCACTCCCAGGCTGTGGAATGATCTGCCCAGTGATGTGAGAAGCATTGAGTCTACAGACATGTTCAAAAAGAAGCTTAAGACTGTATTGTTTGCTTCGATCCCTCTCTTGGACTTTGATCACGGCAGTGTTCCCTTCCATTCCCCTCTTTGAATTAGCACTTTTATGTGTTTTTTGTTGTTGTGAGTCAGTCTGCACCCTAAAGCCCATGGGTCTATGTGAGCTTGCTACAAATTAATAAAAGTAAAGTAAATACATCAGTAGTGAGAGCAAAGGATAACATACCAAGAACAACAGTATTATCATGCATGTTATTGCCAGCATACAATTGGCAGATACAGGTCTAGGGGATGGGTGGGAGGTATTGCAGTGGGAGAAGATGTGAGTTATGTGTAAAGCTGTGTTTTGAGTGCTTTGCAGAATATCCAGTAATATTTCTCAGCTCTAAGGGATGGGGGGAGGTTGTTCCAAAGTTTTGCAGCAATGTATGGGAAGCTGGAACCTCCTGCTTTACATCTCTTTACTTTGGGCACGACTAGGCTGTCAGTGTAGGGGAAACTTGTAGGTCTGGTGGTAGGCACCTTGGTGATTCTGTAAGTGAGGTATGTGTTAGATAAACATTTGTGGGTGATGGAGAGGGTTTTAAATCTGATACGGTCAAATGAAAAGAGGCGTACCATGGGAGATCATGGGCCACAAGCGACCACATCTCATGCATGGCTATCAAATTACGAGGTCAAGCCACTCTTGATCTTCCATATGTTTTGAGATACCAGCGATGTTCCACAACATCACATGTTGAGGCTCATGATGTTCTATCAAAAGAATTGGAATTATTTGGGCAGGGTTAGGAACACTCACCGCCCGTAGGAAGTTGAAATACAGTCAAACTTAGTGTGATGTCAATTTCTGTGCACCAATACAGGCTGCCTCTCCCGCCCTGTAGCACCACTGGGCCTGCAATCATGAATTGAAAAACACGTGCCGTCGGGCAACAAATTTGGCCTACTGAACACATGGCCAAAAGCACAATTATGAAAAGATGAAATATATGAAGGTCCGTCCCCTGGGTAGCTACCTCATGGGCCTTTGCTGATGGCTGGTTACAGACCATTAGCCGAAAGGCCCAATTAAACAACATATCTGAACCCAAGAATAAGAAAGCGGACACAATAGGGGAGGCAGACTCAATCAAGGCCCAGTTTGTAGTACTGAAGCAGTTTGGTAGTTCAACTCAGAGGATATCAGCGCTGGAAATGGAGAGAGGCCTGGAATTGGCTTCCAAAGGTCTAGCCCACGAGATCTATTAAAAAACAGAATCGCAGTCTTTGGGTAAATTACTTTGATTTTTACAAGATTCCCAAAAACTATCTTCCTTCCATGGTCGCAAGATGAAGATTTCAAAAGTGAAGTTGGAGGAGGGAAACTTAAACAGGAAGTAAGGGATGAAGAAGGTTCCCTCCATTGCATCGGACAGACTGGCACTTCTGTAGCTTCATGACCAGTACTCCCCAGGAACTCGCTGAATTGAGCCTACATCCTGTTGTCTGTAGCCACACCATACAATCTTGGAACTAATGGATCAACTAGGATAGGAGGAGGGCAAGGGGTTTTATCAGTTGGCCCACACAGAATCACCTGCCTAAAAGTACCATCTCCCTGCTTCCTAGTGACCAAGGTACACTTGGACGGAACAATATAAGACTGAGAAGCATTTACAGTGGACAAAGCAGGGGGGGGCAGCCATCAAATAATTGTTCAGGGGCGATGCTTCAAACGATGCGTCTTGATTTTACACATCCTTTCGCTGGCTTTTCATCAGCGACTGTTCAGCCTGTAGCGCTGCTAATACATGCTCCTCTGATTCTGCCATTAATGTCAATGGATCTATATCTTGGACCATCGTACCATCACTCAGAAATTGCTCTGCATAGAACGTTGTAACAGGTTTAAACTGATAAGGATCCATTTGGATTGCCTGTGTTGCCACGGTTTTGATAGGCTGGGTCAAAGTCGCCATTAAAACGCTTCCTTATTCAACTGCTCCTGCCTTTCATGGTGTTCTGGATTAGAGGCCAAAAGCACATCGACCACTTTCGCTATAATGCCTTTAAGTTCTTGCTGGTCAAAGGCCAATTTTGCATAAGGTCAAAAGGGCATCCAGATTTTTCATTACAATTACCGAATCTGGAAGGTGTGCAAGAGTCAACCATAAACTAGTATGCTGATTTATACAAGCCTCTTCACCCTCCAGAACAGGTTCGTCAAACGAAACCTCTGCATTTGATAGAAGAGCCTCCAAGTTCAGACTTGCTGTTAAATTTGAGCCAGTTATGTTAACACGGTGTGGGTGTTGTAAGGGAGAGCCCAGTGAATTGTGTTTAAGATTATAGCAGATATTTAATAATGTAACATTGTTATCAATTAAAAAAGAATGTGATGAGTCATTTGACGCCAAATTAGTAGCCACAGCCCTTGAGTCGGCAGTCACTGGAGGTAAGTCGATCACCCAAGGGGCCACAGGGGCCACAAGGCCCACCTCCAGAAAATGTGTAATTTTGAGCTGCTTATTAAAGGATAGTTCCGGGACTTTTTTTTTATTGTTCCTATGGTTCGGCCATGTGTTTTTAAGCATAAATCGGTAGATCGTAGAAAACTTTCCTATGGACCTTACCCGACTTTTCGTCCATTAACGCACTCGAAATCAGCCGCCATTTTCTGATAATCCTATCATTTCCCCCCATCGCCCTGGCTCACCTGCTTTTGCGGCACTAAATCAAATCCCCCGCCCCTGAGCCTGACATCAGCAGACGCGTACCGCCCATTTCCCAACGCCAAAGCACGTTTCGTGTCAACAATCGCTGCGCCTCAGCTAATGAAGTGTCGCCATGGAAATGGCAGGACGCCTCTTTCCTCAATAAGTATAAACACACCGTTTCACAACACACAGCAGCAGATTTTCGATTCCATTCCTCTCTCTGTGTTACTTTGAGTATTCTGTGACTCGTTTCTGTGCTCTGGTCAGCTACCTTCGCCGCTTCTAGGCCTTGTGAACACCTGTACCATCTCTGTAAATTATTTTACTTTCTTTACCACACAATGGCTACAATAATGCCGTATATGTACAAGCCCGAGTACACCGAGGAGGAACTACTGGAAAGGCAAGCACGCGGAAACGATGGGGATTCGGACGGCAGTTGGGAGGACCAGTCAACGGATGAAGAGCCTGGACCATGTCGCATGGACGGCGTCTCCACCTGGTGCACGTGCAATCGGTGCGAGCTAATGCCAACTGAGGAGGAGAACTGCTGCTGCCGTGAAAATTCCGGGTGCTTGGCCTACATTTCGGAAGGCGAGTCAAGTCCGCAATGCATCACCGAGCTGCCAGAGTTCAGGGAAGCCTGCCTCTCACGGACCGTGTTGAGGATGATGATGGTGCTTATGCACGAACTTCGCGGCACTGTTTGTCCGCGTAATCCGAGTAACGAGTAAGTATACTCTGGTTGTGATGTCAGTGATGCCACTACTATGTCATGGTCGTCTCCCACATATAAAATTACATCTACATATCATTCGAATGCATGTAAATTGGTTCCATATTGTGCATTTTCTAGATAGAATTTTTTTCAAAGCAGAATGACATTTTTTACCTGAATCGACAGTGATACGAAAGTTTTGTCATTTTAATACAGTTTGCATCTTTCATTTTCACAGGTGGTACAGGCTGGTGGCCTATCGTTGCTTCACTTGGTGGCTTCACGGGAGGCTCGGACACCGCGTTCGGAGAGTAATACCTGCCTGTGCGGTACTTGCCATTAGACAACATTTCCCCAGCGACAGTGGACAATACCGCGGATTTTCCCTGGATGTGCTGCAACCGGAACTTTATAATGTGTAATGTTTATTATTTATGTTCAATTGAAATTAAGATCTAAAATAAAACCCAACATATATTTTAACAATGGTTGTTTTGATTTTTTAAATGAATCTAGTGTGTCTCCATTGAATAGTCTTCCTGTGCCTTGTCTTGTCACACCACATGTCTCCGGCCAGCATCCTCCCTCACGCAGGCCGCCCACCTTCAATCCACATAACCGTTGAACCCATATGCAGCAGACATACATATGTTATTTTGCGGGTTGGCATCAAGCCTCCCGGCCTTGCCTCCTCCCCCAAAAATACTTACCACACCACTTTGTTCAAGCGTTGGCAATAAAAGGAAGGCCGTTGGATTTTATTGACACAAAACATGGTTATAGGTAAATAATCAATATGGTTGATCATAATAAATCATCCTTTTGGGCACCGGGTACAGAGATGACCCCCTCTGGCCCATGCCGCCTTGCCACCACAGGCCAGCCTGCTGCTGACTAACTGCCTAGGCATCCAGGGTCTCCAGGGTGAACTGCACCCATATATTCTCCTGGGAGGGTGAGGTATTTATAAACTCACCCCCTGCCTTCCATGTACTAGATCCTGCAGCCTTCCTCTTACATGCAGTTAGATGGCCTCTCCTTGGTGAGGCCCTGCGGCAAACGAGTCTTGTCTGCACGACCACCGCCCCAATCCACACCCCCCCGCCCTATCAAAGGCAGTTCGCACCGGGGTACTTGTGCTGGCAAGTGGAGCTGTCAGGGAGCGATAAAGGCCAAGAGGTGCCAAAGACCATGTACACTTCAAAGTGATCTATAGAGCATGGGTTGTTGTTCCCATGTCTACCTCCAGACCCCGTGTCTCCTGCCAAGCATCCCCCTCACGCTGGACGCCCCCCTGCAATCCACATAAGTGTGTCTCCATTCACGAGTCTTCCTGTGTCTTGTCTACACGACCACCGCCCCAATCCACACCCCCCCCCGCCCTATCAAAGGCAGTTCGCACCGGGGTACTTGTGCTGGCAAGTGGAGCTGTCAGGGAGCGATAAAGGCCAAGAGGTGCCAAAGACCATGTACACTTCAAAGTGGTCTATAGAGCATGGGTTGTTGTTCCCATGTCTACCTCCAGACCCCGTGTCTCCTGCCAAGCATCCCCCCTCACGCTGGACGCCCCCCTGCAAACCGCATAATGCCACGACATATACACGTCATTCATTCACAAACACAACCCTGTTTCGAATCCTTTATAACCCACTTCATATTTCTAATGAGCACTTCTTTGCGCTTTGCTAGTCAACCCGTGAAGGTGCTGGTTATCTGCTCTTCGTCTCTGTGAACTTCCGTGACCACTTCGAGGAAACTCCTCAGTTTGCAACCTGTGAACTGCTCCCTGTTCTACGACAAGAAACTACTCTGATCCCTGCATCTAACTGTTTGTTCGTCAAGGTAAGGCCATGTACCATAATCATTTTGCGTCCAATTTCTTTTCGTTCAAGACAGTACATGCAAGGAACTAGTCACATGTTCTGAGTTTACATTGGTATTCATAGAGAATTGTTGATCTTTACTTTTCAGAACTTTCCACAATGCCTGCCTGTTCCATTGGCGGTTGCCCTTCGAAGACCCATAATAAATCTGAAGGTACTATAATGCATGTTTTCCCTAAAACAATAGATCAGATAAGAGAATGGGTCCGATATTGCGGATATCCACCGTCTGAGCTTGAAAGTAGAGTCCTAGAAGTCTTTGCGGACAAGAGGGGTGATCGATACCGCATCTGCAGCAGGCACTTTACCTCTGACATGTACTCCACATCATTGCTAATAAAGAAGAACACACCGCGAGCGAGGCGAAAATTGCTCTCAACCGCTATTCCCACTCTATTCGTCCACATCCCTCCACTGGTGAGTCAAGTTTACGTATTTATCTCTCGGCCTTGCAGTAGTGTGTAGCATTAGCTAACAATAATTTCCTCATTTATGTATCCACTCAATATGAAGGCGGAAGATTCTCCATCCGTGTCGTTATTGCAGTCATCAGCCACTTCAAGCGCCTATCGGGTAATCTTACTTGGCTATTCTGCCACTGACTTGTTTTAGGCATGTAAATCAATAGTTTTAATTTATCGTGTAATTATTTTACCTAATGGTACACCCTTGTGCTCGTCCTCTAGTCTTTGTTTTCAGTTATAATTATTGTTATCCAAAATAATGCAAGTACTGTCTTTCAGGGAGATGCTGAGGAGTCCAATGTATTGACGACTACCGTTGATGTCACTCAGATGCTCGAGGTACGTTTCCGGACAGTTCCATCGATGGAGATCATCAGATCTTGCATTCTTGTAGCGTGATTGTTACACACAATGTTTCTTTCATTTTTAGCCATTGATATGTCCTTCTGTCGTCGCCCTCCTATGTGTCTTCTTTTTTCAATATTGTGTTCATTACTAATGAAAGTCCTATGTTTCAGGGAGTCGATGGAGCATTAGTCCAAAAAGAAGGGGGAGCATGCAGTTACGGGTCGGCGCAACAGCTTGCAGAAGTGTGCACCGCAGTTACATCGTCCCTTGATGTTCTTATGCATTTCGAGGTATGGATACTGACAGTTCGATCAAGCGAAATCATATGACGTGATTACATCCGCTATACTTCCTTCTTTATTAACGCAAGTACTATGTTTCAGGGAGATGACGGACCTTCTTCTACAAGAACATCACCCCTAGTAGTTGATGCAGATCTCTGGGTGGTGACACTTCCAACGATCGAGCAAATCGAATCATATTTACATATCCATTATTTATTTTAGACAACTGATCATTTGTGCAGGTCTATTTAGATGAGCCGTTGACGCCTGCACAAAGTTTCTGTTCTTTTTATCAAAATAGAAAACCATACTAATGAAAGTTCTATGTTTCAGGGAGTCGATGGAGCGTCAGTGCGTGATGGATGTGCTTATCATGAAAATATAGTCGTTGCAGCGCAAGAGGAAGTGGAGACATGCACAAACGAGTCGGAGCAACAGCGTCCTGATGTTGAAGTTCGAGGCAAGAAAGTTTCAAATAAAAGAAAGCAAAAGAAGGTTAGTGTCCTGGTCACTATATTATGTTGTTTTTCACTGTTAATAGTTTAATACTGTAAGTTGTGGTTAAACTGAACATCCCTTTTCCAATCTGTCCTCTGGTTGCGAGTGGGTGTACGAACTAGATCTACACAGACAGTGAAGCGAACGAGAGATGTTGCTTGTCAAACCTTTTGGCAGGGACTTGAGACTGGAGATGCATCGTGCCAATGGGAAGAATATGAAGTGATTGACAACGGAGCTATACCACCACCAGCCATTGATAGTGAATGTCCTCCTGGTAGTTCGGATGCAGTCAGAGATCAATTCACAGAATCCACACCCGCAAAAACTAAGACCGCGAGAAAGTTGAAGAAATTGTCTTATTCACCCATCGCCGGAGAAGGAACAGATGTTGCAATGGAAGAGAATGAAGTGGACTACAATGAAACACCATCAATATCACTGAACATAGCGGAAGACGATATCAGAGATTCTACCTTTCATGTGAGTGACATGTCCTCAACGTTACAGGCCGAACCAGCTGGGATGCAGAGTGACAGTATAAGGAAAGAGGCCAAATTCATTGTATTCGATAGTTGTTTGATTGATATTATTATTCGGATGAAATGTGGGCATTCGGTTGGTGGGGAAGTATGTGGGGAGCCATTGATTAATGTGACTCGTGCAATTCGAGGCACTAACCTTAAAATACATGCCACCTGTACAAAATATCATCCTTTCTCATGGTCTGCACAACCCATGCTGGGACAACTGCCAGCAGGCAATCTACTTTGTGCAGCGGCTGCACTTTTTAGTGGTTCAAGTTTTAAAAAGTTAGAGTCTTTCTTTCAGTTTGTGGGAATCCATTTCATTGCGAAAACTCAGTTCTACAAATACCAAACCGATTATCTATTTCCAGCTATTAGCGAAGCTTGGAGAATGGAAAAAATGTCTATTGATAGTACATTCGCGGGCAAACGGTTCAGGCTAGCCGGTGATGGACAGTGCGACAGCCCAGGATTTTCAGCCAAGTACTGCACCTACCACTTTCAGGACATGGAAAGTAAGAAAATTGTGAGTTCGGTGGTCGTGCAGGTGTCACAAAGTACATCCTCAATGGCCATGGAGAAAGTTGGCTTTGTAGCATCATTGCAAGAACTACAATCGCGGGGAATAGTGATCGACCTGATAGCCACGGACAGACACGTTTCAATTGCCAAGACAATGAGAGAAGAGTACAGAAATATAAATCACCAATTTGACGTTTGGCATCTTGCAAAAACAATCAATAAAAAAATGTCGGCTGCAGGTAAAAAAAAAGAAATGCAAGGTATTTCACAGTGGTCCAAGTCAATCAGCAACCATCTTTGGTGGAGCTCAAAAACATGTGGAGGGTTGTTGGAAATTCTACTGGAAAATTGGCGGTCAGTAATGCTACACTGTACCAACGTTCACCGTTGGAACACAAACCAACATTTCCACAATTGTGAACATGGCCATTTGTCCACAGAGGAGGCACGGAAGAAGAAGTGGTTGATTCCTTCATCACCCACTCACAAAGCCATTGAAAAGATTGTATTTGATAAAACTATAACAAGAGATTTGAGGGGACTCACGGAATTCTGCCACACAGGAGATTTGGAGGTGTTCCACAATATGTGCCTAAAGTACAGGCCAAAACGATTGCATTTTGGCATGGAGGGCATGATAAATCGGACTCTTCTAGCGGTCTTGGCACATAACCATAATGTTGGCCGTCAACAAAGTAGGACGACCGGAACTTTAGGGACGCTTCGCTACAATAAGGCCTTCACTAAAAGAAGTAAACAATGGGTGATCAAACCAGTGTTTGAGGATATGCAATATGAGTTTATTGAGAGACTTATTGTTGACGTCCTAGATAGGCACATAAATGGAGTTGTGAACGAACCTGTGCAGGGGACAACTGCATTGCCACCCAACATTGCCTCTGTTCCATGTCCACCTAAAGAAGAGCTCATTGAGAAATACACATCACGGTTTAAATGATTGTAATTTGATTGTCTGTTCTCTCGAGTCTCCTCATGTCGCAGGCCCATTGAATATGTGTATCTATGTAATGTGTAAATAAAAGTGATTGCTCAGTGTACATGCAATGTGTCTATCCAACCTTGTTCATTTGCGCATTAAATTAAACCAAACAGTAATATAAATCATTTTTCAAAAAATATAGAATGTCTCCGTATTTATGGTTCTCTGGGGCTGCAAGCACGCAGACAAAATGCAAAGATGGAGTGTAAATTTCAAGTCCTGTGAGATGGCCTTACACTGAATGTAGCTAACTAGGAATGTGTGCTTGTTGAAAGTGAAGGTCAGCTGCTTTGATTTTTTGCTCGGGTGCCGGAATGGCCCACGACTCAGTATAAGGTTCTATTGTTATTTGACCTTGACAGGCCGGGACCATCCCGAAAGACTTCTTTTTGGGGGTGTGGGGCAATAACGTAAGAAACGATAATGAATATAATTTCAGAAACGAAAGCCATTTCATGTTCGTTCATTAGAAGAAATAACGTCGGCATAGAAGGAGTGGTATTTCGGGGCTGCCCTACGCACAGACACAATGGAAAATGCAAATATAATGTAAGTAACTCTTTAGATGAGTTTATACCGCAATTTAATTACTATACAGTAGCTTTAAAGATGGGTTAAGTTGTACTTGTTCATTCTATGTGGCATATTGTTTTGTACCGCGCACTATCTTGAGGAGAACCATCTCCTTTTACGGAAGCACCTCAAAACCTTCCTCTTTGCTTCTGCTTTCTCTCTCCCTCTCCCCTGCTACAACTGGTCCACTGTCTGCGACCTCGGTCCTGGGCCCTTCCACTCTCCACCTGCACTGCCTCCCTGTCAACCCCTGCACTGGGGGACTGTCTCAGTATCCTACAGCCCCCCCTTGACGTATAATACCCAGTTGCACTGTCCTAGCTATGAAATAATTTCCTGACCTAATATATAAAATGAATAATTTTAATAAAGATCTGATGGTGAGACTAATTTCATTTTTTATGTTTGTCAAACAGGTACATCATACATTATTGTCTGTGTCACGAGTATCAGACACCGGCGGATGGGTTTTTCAACCGCCAGTTGCTTCTCCGCGTGAACAACGTTACCACCCTGACCATTTTATGGGACGATCGCCAAGTACAAGTATGCCCTTACGCGGTACTAACGGCTAGATGCAACATACAGACCGTTGTGGTGGCCTAGTGCCTCGTTGTTGGAACAGCCATGCGATTATCAGTGCGACCGCTGAATATTCAAATCGCTGAATATTCTCAAAACATTTGATGTCAAATAAATGTACTTTGCCAAATGTACAATCTTGCCGTTTGCTTTTAAACCACAGTTTCATATTCCGAATTGTGGCGCTGTATTGTGAAATGATCTAAGACCCTGTGTACAGCAAAGGAACATCGTGTGCCTCAAAACGAACTTTTTGGAACGTGAGCAAATAAAAATGCAAATCGCTGAATATTCTCAAAACATTTGATGTCAAATAAATGTACTTTACCAAATTTACAATCTTGCGGTTTAATTTAAAAGTACAGTTTCATATTCCCAATTGTGGCGCGCTGTGTTGTGTGAGCTCATCTGTGTTGATTTCCTGGTTCTGTGTGGAGTCGCGTAGAAGACGCCTGGGCGCGTTTGCCTACGCAGCTCAGTCACGTCACGGATAGAGGCGGGGAATATGAATGTTTTGTTCAAGTCTGTTTCAGGGGCGGGGGATTTGATTTAGTGCCGCAAAAGCAGGTGAGCCAGGGCGATGGGGGGAAATGATAGGATTATCAGAAAATGGCGGCTGATTTCGAGTGCGTTAATGGACGAAAAGTCGGGTAAGGTCCATAGGAAAGTTTTCTACGATCTACCGATTTATGCTTAAAAACACATGGCCGAACCATAGGAACAATAAAAAAAAAGTCCCGGAACTATCCTTTAAGTGCAAATGTATTGCTGGATTTATTCTTCACCCCTTTCTATGAGAATGGGGCACCTCTTATAGAGCCATGGTTCCTGGCAGGACTGCATAATCGCTTACCATGCGTGACATGAGCACCACACAGACAATATTTGTGCTTGCCAGAGTCTTTCATCATTCAGTATAAAATTGTTACCCACTCGGGGTTCCCTCACTCAAATGAAAAGAGAAGAAAAGAAAAGAAATCTCCAATCGCCAATCGGGGAAAAAAGAGGTGTGGCTACGGTATAAACACCAGGCCGGTCCTTGATACCAAACTTGGCCCGAAGGATTCTCCCACCTCTTACCCACCCGCTTTTGAAATGAGAAAAAAAGTACACCCTTGCCGCTATTTAAACCCCAAAGCCTTGGGGCTGGGGCGTCAAGCCATGAACACATCTTGAACACATCTTGAAGGGGCACTCCTGTGTGTAAATGCGCTGGGCTTAGTCCGCTAATGCAGCATGCAGCATGTAAAGCAGAACATACCCCGGCTCACCAGCAGATCAAAGAATCCCACACACTTCAAGATCACTGCAAAGTTACTGACGGGTTGCACAAAATGCTAAAAATACTCTGGAATCAGTTCCCCCTTCCGCGCTCCTGATAACAATAACGAGCGGGGTAAAGGTGACCCAGGAGATTAGAAAAAAGGACCTAACACTAGCAGGAACGTGTCAAGCCACAGCAGCTTGTTCTATGCCACCTCTAACACAAGCCTCTTTAAGAGAGAATACTGTCCACTATCAAAATTAATTTTATTATATCTAAATAACTCCACCACCTTTTCTAACCCTTATTATTAGGTGATGTTTTAAGAACAGAACTCTTTACCCATCCCAAGAGAAGTTATCTTGTGATGATAATATGTTGAAAGGCAGCAAGGTGAATGAAAATGGAGCACCATGTGAGATTGAAACAATAAAGGCCTGATTCACAATTGTTGAACTAGGAATATTTACTTTATTTCTGTATTCTTTAGATTTATTGCACATTTTTTAAAAAAAATCTCATCTGCTGATGAAGGGTTGTACCCGAAACGCATTGAGTTACTCTTTTTAATGTTTTTTTTTTTTTTAAATGAATGTATAAAGATTATTGCGTCGCCATTTTAAAACTATGTGCATGAAGTGTTTGAAATATATTAAATGCTTTACAAATTCTTAACTGACTCTGAGCAGTACTAACGGTGTGCAAGGGACGGGAGTGGCCAACACTAAAGGACACTGTATTTGTTTTCTCATAATTCATTAGACATTTTATATTTTACTAGTCGAAATGCCTTGCCATCGGCAGTAAAACACATCATTTCTCTCCTCTTTATTCATTGCAGGAAATATTTATGTTAAAATGCCCGAAGATCCTTTCATTTATGCAAGCAAGCCCAGGATGTTCTGTTCTAATTCCACAGTTTACAATCGAACATGCTTCTCAAGTACAATGTCTCCATAGAACAGTTGTGTTGCTTTCAGCTGATGATACTTACTCTGCCAATGAACTCAAAAGGATTGTTTCCATTTTAAATTCACCCAGCTACGGAAATGAAAAGCAAAAGCACTATTTAGTTTAGATGATTCCTCGAGATGTGGATTTGCTGTAATTCTGAGGCTTTTAGTCCCACTGAAACACTTTATTTAATGTGCCTTTCAGGCAAACCAGCACATAGGTCAGGCAGAGTAGCATAGCGCTGCCAGCCTTATCCCCGACTCAAACATCTTTTACCGTTTAGTACTCTGAAGTCACTTCTAGCGCCACCAGGTGAAGAAACAGGATAATCAGTGAAATTGTCCCCCGCAGCCCCTCAACTCCCCTAGTCATATGTATTCTCTGGCTCTTTCAGCTGACACCTGTGCATATCAGGAATGGATCTACCCTCTTCACTTTGTTAGGAGTACCATGACGTTGAGAACATCTCAAAAGAGTATTTGTTCAATTTCTCAGGCTTCTCGAGTTCTTCCTCCACACTCTGGCCACCTTTTCTTTACTTTTCAGCTTTCAGTTTTACCTTGTGCTTTGATCTCAAATATATGTCAGATAGTTTGCATCCAAGTTTCAACTTTTTCACACACAAAACACACAGGTCTTTGATTCCATTTACTTTCATTTGATATTGTCAATGTGTACAACCTATATTGCCCCCCAACCATACTAGCTAAGCCCTCCTGAGGTGATTAAGCCCTAAGTTGTGGTGGTGGGCCACTTATCTAGGGTTATGGGACAGACGAACGAGGCTTGCCCTGTCTAATCCAGGCAAAGGGTGTTATCAGTAACACAGTTAAAACACACATTTAAAGTGTGATTAGACAGGGCAAGCCTCTTTCATCTAGGATACCAACTGCAATAGAAAGGATACCAACTGCAATTTTTTGTTTGGGGTAAGAATTCCAGACTCATTTATATACCAGAGGCTGTTTTAGAGCTTTACAATATTATAATGTTTCAATATAGACATATAGAACAGTAGCTTCCTTGTCTGTTCCACAGGAAGCAGGTACCACAGGAAACTGTGAGGCAGGGTGCAGAAGCACACAGTTCAAAAATTCTCCATTGATATAAATCATCATGAAGGCCATACCATCCGGGCAACCGAGAGGGATGACCTACAAATAGAGAAAGCTGACATTGACAACGGTTAATCCTACGGGAACACTGAGCAGATAACTTTGGGATTTACATAAAGATCCACCTAAAAACCCATGAATGGGTTATTAACTTGACATTTCTGGAGGATAGTAGAGTACTATAATCACTTTACTCTTTAATGTTTTTTGGTTTTTGCAGGAAGCATTTTAAGCTCTCTCAAGAAAAAGTTGCACTAAATAGGAAGGCCACAGGTAATTATGAGATTCAGAATCATGACAGAAATTAATATTTTGCCATTAATACTTGGAAAGAAGAGTAATATCATTCTAATTACTTACTCTAGATTGGATATCTGAAGTTACAAAGAGAGTAGACAACTCCTGAAGAAGGGCACAAACATACCCTGAAACACGTAGAGATACAAATCAAGGATTGGACATTCTATAAGAAATTGCTCTGCTAAGAAACTGTTCTGTAGAGTTATTAATGAATGTAATATCGAATGCAACATCATCTGACAGCTAAGATTTGTAATTGTCTATTCTAGTGTGGAAAATTGAGAGAAATGAAATGTAATGTTTAACGTTGATCACAAAATGAATGGTCGTGTACTAGAATACACATTTGATCACATTATTGACTAAAAAACCATTTTTACAATCTGTGTACTGTACGAATTAGATCATTATTGAACTTAGAACTTTGAAACTTACTAACAGAAGTAATCAACAATCGGTTGTCTATTCAATTAATATTGGGTGTGCACGGGAGAGATCCACAAGATTGTGGACATCTGGTCGTTTTGAAACATTCAAATATTGCACAACCCAAAGTGTGTGATCCTGGGCAAATCATCTATCTCATTTTATTTTACCTGAGAAAGGAGTCCTTAGACGTTATTCAGTTTACAAGGTATGCTATTAAAATGCTAAATTATGCTTTACTAAACTATAGAGTTGTTCGTTATTATTAATAATGAACATTCAAATATTGCACAACCCAAAGAAATATGTCTCTAGTCTTACTCATGGAAACGTCTTTTAATGTCTTAGTTGATGATGCCCTAGGGTTGCAAAGACTGGAGACTCTCATTGTAATGTTCTTTTCTGTGATGTCACTTCCGGCGTTGTCAATGTGTAGGCAAATTAAAAATCTGCATGTTATTTGCCACACAAGACCTAGAGAGAAATCTAACAGGTCAGCACCCTATATGCATAATAGTGGCACAGTGTTGCATTTTTGTTTGATTTGTTTGTGTTAAATGCCTTTTGCCATTAATGTAACCATAAAACTGGATTAGGGCGGGGAGAGGGGTTGCAAGAAAATGAATGGAGAGAGGGATGTGGATAGTCATTGGGAGACAGGGAAGGAAAGAAAAGATGTTTAATTGTAGGTGGGCTGTGATGACGAGCAGCCACACATTCTGCCCTTAATAAAATACATCATTCAGAAGCAAAGGTGTAGAATTGATCAGTAAAACAAATATGAAAAATCACCAGCAAAGAATTGACAATTTAGGCCAAAGGCAAGAAACATAGAAGGGAGAGAGATAATGTAGCAATGTAATAATAGAGGGACGTGAACTGAGCCGTGTGAGACCCCAGAATATAGTAGGAAGAAGAAAAAGGTCTCGCGCCTGAGAAACAGAGTACTTGAAAGGCAAGAAGAGAGGAAGGTGAATGCAGAACCCGAAACATCAAAGAAGAAAGAGTTTAACAGAGAATAGTATGGTCCACCATGTCAAAAGCCAACAGGACAAATAGGAAGAGAAGAATGCTCAGAATGATGGGAGGAAGTGAGGAAAACAGAGACATGCAGTTTGGGTAGAGGGGGTGGAATAAAAGCAGATGGTAGCGCAGGAAGGAGAGAATTAGAATCAAGATGTGGCGATAGTTTAGAGTACTAGACAGTATGAGAAAAGCAGGAAGGGAGATAGGATGGTAGGTGGAGGGGAGGAAAGGAACAAGAAGTTTTTTTTAAAGTATTGGTAGAACAGAGGCCACTTTGAGAGAGGAGTTAAAACGAGTGGCTCGATGGTTAAAAGCAAACAAAATAGTTATTTTCAAAAAGCACAAGCAAGGGATAAAGGATGCATTGACAACCTTCCGTAACAGAGATACAAAATAAAATCATGTCATATGCATTTACAAACATCCAGTGGATTGGTACATTTTATAAAAAGCAAGATGTTGATAGCACTAGAGTAAATATGGTGTATTTGGCGAAACACAGGTTTTGAGTCTGCAGTCACTGGGGTTTCGTAAATCATCAAACTGCTTTTCCCGCTATAAATACAGCATCGCAATATTTCCCTCGCGCTGCGCGCTGTACATGTTGTGCTATAATTTACTTTCCATTGCAGTGTGAGCTGTACAATTGTCACGAAGAATTGTTTATAATTTAAATTGCAAAGTAAAGTCTTATATTACCCCAAGGTAAATTGTCAATGAAAATGAATGCAGATTAGCTAGAATCATGGCAAACAGAGGTTAGTGCTGTGCATTGCTAGATACACTTCACAAAGCCCTTTTTTGTCAGGAGACGCGCTACAATCAAATAAATCCACAAAATATATTCCTGGTGTTCAAACATGAGGATTACTTTAAAGAGTGCATTAGTAATCTGTCGCATTATCCACACCTCTGTGTTCCTGGTCTCAGTACCCCATTAGTAATCTGTAACACTTTTGCCACCTCTCCCTTCCTCATACCAGTTCTCTATTATCCCTGCCTCCCACCTCCCTGTACTCCATTACTAATCCATTGAATTATTCTGCCTCCCTATTCCTTGCCAAATTAACAACTAGTAATTTGTTGCATTACCCATACTCCCTCGTCCTCGTCCCAGTACCCCATTAGTAATCTGTAACACTTTTGCCACCTCTCCCTTCCTCATACCAGTTCTCTATTATCCCTGCCTCCCACCTCCCTGTACTCCATTACTAATCCATTGAATTAATCTGCCTCCCTATTCCTTGCCAAATTAACAACTAGTAATTTGTTGTATTACCCATACTCCCTCGTCCTCATCCCAGTACCCCATTAGTAATCTGTAACACTTTTGCCACCTCTCCCTTCCTCATACCAGTTCTCTATTATCCCTGCCTCCCACCTCCCTGTACTCCATTACTAATCCATTGAATTATTCTGCCTCCCTATTCCTTGCCAAATTAACAACTAGTAATTTGTTGCATTACCCATACTCCCTCGTCCTCGTCCCAGTACCCCATTAGTAATCTGTAACACTTTTGCCACCTCTCCCTTCCTCATACCAGTTCTCTATTATCCCTGCCTCCCACCTCCCTGTACTCCATTACTAATCCATTGAATTAATCTGCCTCCCTATTCCTTGCCAAATTAACAACTAGTAATTTGTTGTATTACCCATACTCCCTCGTCCTCATCCCAGTACCCCATTAGTAATCTGTAACACTATTGCCGCCTCTCTCTTCCTCATACCAGTTCTCTATTATCCCTGCCTCCCACCTCCCTGTACTCCATTACTGATCCATTGAATTATTCTGCCTCCCTATTCCTTGCCAAATTAACAACTAGTAATTTGTTGTATTACCCATACTCCCTCGTCCTCATCCCAGTACCCCATTAGTAATCTGTAACATTATTGCCACCTCTCTCTTCCTCATACCAGTTCTCTATTATCCCTGCCTCACTCTTCCCTGTACTCCATTACTAATCCATTGAATTATCCTGCCTCCCTATTCCTTGCCACAATAACAACCAGTAATTTTTTGCATTACCCGTACTCCCTCTTCCTCGTCCCAGTACCCCATTAGTAATCTGTAACACTATTGCCGCCTCTCTCTTCCTCATACCAGTTCTCTATTATCCCTTCCTCCCACCTCCCTGTACTCCATTACTAATCCATTGAATTATCCTGCCTCCCTATTCCTTGCCACAATAACAACCAGTAATGATTTGCATTACCCATACTCCCTCTTCCTCGTCCCAGTACCCCATTAGTAATCTGTAACACTATTGCCACCTCTCTCTTCCTCATACCAGTTCTCTATTATCCCTGCTACCCACCTCCCTGTACTCCATTACTAATCCATTGAATTATCCTGCCTCCCTATTCCTTGCCACAATAACAACCAGTAATGATTTGCATTACCCATACTCCCTCTTCCTCGTCCCAGTACCCCATTAGTAATCTGTAACACTATTGCCACCTCTCTCTTCCTCATACCAGTTCTCTATTATCCCTGCCACCCACCTCCCTGTACTCCATTACTGATCCATTGAATTATCCTGCCTCCCCATTCCTTGCCAAATTAACAACTAGTAATTTGTTGCATTACCCATACTCCCTCTTACTCGTCCCAGTACCCCATTAGTAATCTGTAACATTATTGCCACCTCTCTCTTCCTCATACCAGTACTCTTTTATCCCTGCCTCACTGCTCCCTGTACTCCATTACTAATCCATTGAATTATCCTGCCTCCCTATTCCTTGCCACAATAAAAACCAGTAATTTTTTGCATTACCCGTACTCCCTCTTCCTTGTCCCAGTACCCCATTAGTAATCTGTAACACTATTGCCACCTCTCTCTTCCTCATACCAGTTCTCTATTATCCCTGCCTCCCACCTCCCTGTACTACATTACTAATCCATTGAATTATCCTACCTCCCTATTCCTTGCCACAATAACAACGAGTAATTTGTTGCATTACCCATACTCCCTCTTCCTCTTATCAGTACCACATTAGAAATCCACTGCATTACCATCACCACCATGTTTCTTGTCGCAGTACTTAGTTACGCCACTGCCTTCTTCCTCATTCCAGTACCCCATTAGAAATCCACAGCATTACCACCACCATCTTCCTCGTCCCAGTACACCATTACCCTGTCTCTCTCTTCCTCCTCTTACTACTCAGTTACCCCTCCTCATTGTTCTACTTTGCAGTACACCATTGATAATCCACTGCATTACCCCTCTTCCCTGTTCCTCATCCTAGTACCACAATGGTAATGCGTTGCATCACCCCACCTCCCTTTTTCTTATCCCAGTACCCATAACTAATCAGTGGCACTTCCCCATCTCCCTCTTCTTCATCCCAGTGCCCCATAGTAATCCATTATGATCTAGTGGACCAAAACAAGATGAACTACATGATAAACCCCATGTTGCACAGAGGAAGAACACACATTGGTAACAAAAGATATGACACCAGTCATGTTATCAGAATACAAAAAGTAGAATTACAGGTGGTGGGAGGTATAGCATAACAAACCTCTTCAAATTTAGTAAAGACGCTTTAGTCAAAAGACAGTTAAAGGAAATTAGTTCAGTGCAAAAAAGGAGACATTTATTGACATTAAGGTGCTGATTCATTGCAAATTGGGTGGTGGTCCACGCTGTGCCATGTTATCTATTACGCCCCCATTGTGCAGTCCCTAAGCGCACTGATGACATCGCGACATGGTACAAAGAAACTGAACTATATATACTTTCGGTGGTGAGAGATTCAAGTGCCATCTTTCAGAAGTAATATCATGCTATAGTTAATGCTCCAATGCTCCCATGATTTGAGTGATGTGAATGCTTTCATTTGTATGATAGAAATGCTGAACTGCCAAACTGACTGTAATGTTTACAAAAGAGGTATTCAGTGTCTTGCATGCAAAATAGCTTCACACGTTATGAATGCTAAAATGTCAGCAGAAACAAGTGTCTAATTAGTCTGATGTTTTATGGTGCCTCACTAAATCAATGTGAGTTACTGTGCTACCTCTTCAATTTGCCTAGAGGCAAAGCATAATTTAATTATTTATCTGCTGGTAATTTATAAGGCAGTGCACTCCACTGATCAGCCGCTTCAGAATGACATAAACAGAACACAGAACATTATTATTGTTATTAATAATAATAACAATCATAATATAATTTTTAAGAACCATTGCCCTTCTCTCCTGTTTGCGAAGTAACAATATATATATATATATATATATATATTACATGGCCTGCGGTAGCAGCCATGTAGTTATGGTTAAATTGCTAATCCCATAGGAAGAGCACTTTTTTGGGCGGCTTATAACTTCACTCCCCCTGGACGAATCCTCACCAAACTTTGCAAAAAAATGTATATGGCCCACTCTGAATTTTTTTTGCAAAGTTTGGTGAGGTTTGGTATGGGGGGCAAAGTTATAGGAGGGGTCCCAAATTTTTTTTTCCCATAGAGTGAATGGGGAAAACTCTTTGCTTACGCCTACAGCTCAAACCACTGGACAGATTTGCACCAAATTTGCGGCACGAGCAACAGCTTGGTCCTGAAAGTGCGCTTTTGCCAATTTGGTGGAAATCCGTCCAGTAGTTTATTTTAAAACGACCAAAAGGTAGGTCTAAAAAAATTAGTGATATCTGTGTCCGCTCCGCGGACAGGACACTGATTGGCTAATCGGCTTGCGTCATGTCCGCGGACATGTGACGTGTTCACTGATTGGCTGGGGTGAAGCGTGAGGTGCGTCAGATTTTTGGAAACGCCCACCATCTTGGATTCGCGGACATCGGCCCGTGTCTGCGGACATCGCAGTAAAAACAGATTAAAAAACACAACATTGAACTTGTCAAACTTAACAAATAATCTCTGGGGAGGTGAGGGGTGATGAGGATGGAATGGAATATAACTGCAAGAAGCAAAAAAACAGGTGGCTTTTGCCGCGAAAGTCCACGAACAGTCCTGAGAAGTTCGGGGGCACTTCATATGTTTGGGCAATTTTTTGGATGGCTTATAACTTTGCGCTACTTAATGAAAATGCATGAAATTTTGCAATTATATTCCTGACCTGATCCCAAATGAGTTTGCTAAGTTTGGTGATATTCTGTCAAGAGGGGCAAAACTAGAGGGGGATCCCAAAATTATGTAAAGGCATATAAATGAGGTGGCATTTGACGAATCTACACTTAATTTGGCGAATTGATAATACATATGGATATAAATGTTTTTGTGAAGTTTGGTGGGATTTTGTCGAGAGAGGGTAAAATTAGAGGGGGGTCCCAAAATAATGTAAAGGCTTATAAATGAGGTGCCATTTGTCGAATCTACACTTAATTTGGCAAAAAGGTTAATAGATCTAGATATAAATGTATTTGCGAAGTTTGGTAGGATTTTGTCAAGAGGGAGTAGAAATAGAGGGGGGTCCCAAAATATTGTAAAGGCTTATAAATGTGGAGCCATTTGACAAATCTATACAAAGGTTTGCAAAAAGATTATAGATCTAGATATAAATGTTTTCGTAAAGTCTGAATGGCTTTTGTCAAGTGTGGGCGAGGTTATATGACGATTGTATGTGCATACATTTGACAGTTTTGAAAAAATAAAACATGGGTGGATTTCCAACAAACTTGTGTAAGGAGCATTGGCAAGGACCTGAAAGCATGGTTTTGCAAATGTGTCGGTGTTTTATTTTTTGACAAGTGTCATAATGTAGGTACAACAAATAGTGATATATCTTTGGTGACTGAGGTGTAGCCTGTGGCCATGGGCAGTGGCCAGATTGTCCAGGTCATGGAATAAGGTCATGATCCGGGCAATCTGGCTACTGGCCATGACCACGAGGGACAACATATGGGGTTAAAGGTGCCATGTCCACCTGGGACTGGCTTTGTAGTGAAGTTATTCGAAATTGGAATAGATTTGAAAGGGAAGAAAAATGTGCTTGTGGCACTAAGGTCATAGGGTTCTCTTTTCGCCTTCTACAGGCTTCCATGGAAAGCGAAGAGGGGCCCTGTATGGAACCCTGCCTTCCCTTTCCATGGTTGCCATCTTGGAAACAGGCTTCCATGGAAAGCGAAGAGGGGTCCTTATGGAACCCCGCCTTGCCTTTTGATGGTGGCCATCTTGGAAAAGGATTTTCCTTCCTACACCGGGACGCCACAGGCATCCCGGTGTAGGAAGAAAAATCCTTTTATCAGCACCCCGGGTTACCGCTTTGGGAACCTAGGGTGCTAATGGCCTTCATCCCCCATTACAGGGGCTGGAATGGGGGGATAATGATCCAGAGACCTCATTATCCACCCTTGCTTCGCTTGGGCTGATAACTTGAGCTGCCGGGCCGGTATCCACTGTTCAAGCCCTGGAACGGAGGATGAACGCCACAATATTCCCATTAGCATAACACAAAATGCAAATGGAAATATTGGAAAATCTTATTGAGTCTTTGTATTTTACTGAGAAATATAAAGTAGATGGAGTCTATGGTAGAGTGGGAAATGGTAGAGTTTTAAGGTGACACTTTGTAAATTGGACACAAATATTGCTATTTCAGGTAAGTATGATATTAGTAAGTTGTAGGAAAATAGCACGCACTGGTAAAAACCCATGAAATTCAATGTTAAAGGGAGATTATGGTTAAGTTGCCCTCATAAAAACCTTTGAAATTCACTGAAAATACTTTGTTAAAGGGACGTTATGGTTAAGTTGCACTAATAAAAACCTATGAAATTCAATGAAAAAACTTTGTTAAAGGGATGTTATGGTTAAGTCGCGCTACTAAAAACATATGAAATTTAGTTTAAAAAACGTTGTTAAAAGGATGGTATGGTTACAAGTAAAATTGGAGAACCCCTGAAATTCACCATTTATGGTAAGCGAAGCAACCATAACTCACGCCACCACCGTGCACTGCTAAGACTAACACCCAGGACATCAAACATGATATCACAAATATATATATATATATAAAACTGAATTTCATGGGTTTTTAGTAGCGCAACTTAACCATAACGTCCCTTTAACAAAGTTTTTTCATTGAATATATATATTCAAAAATACAAGAGTTGGTGAGTAGCTTCACAATAGTACACACTACTAATCACCAAAACTAAAATCACCCCAGCACTCGGTCTCTCATGTGTAAAAGTATATTTATTAAGAAAATTTGATTATTAAAATCAAGGCATTGACCAGCATGGACTTACTGCAACAAAGTATTCCAATCAAGCCATTAGCATTTCGCCACTCGTTCCGTCCTTCTTGTAGAGACTTCATCAGGCAATCTTCTTTTTCATTTTACCAAAGTCATTCTTCATTTCTATGGCTCACATTGCGGTTCACTTCCTGTGACGGTCACTTGACCTGTTTCACAACCACAGCCTCTACTCTGCTAGTACCGTGGCCATTTTATAACAGTACAATACCACATTCTCTTCATGTTTAAAACACTTTCATAGTCTTATTTCTAATAATGTGTTCTTCATAATTACATACAATTTAAAACCACATTGATTCTGATACTGTTAAACCAGATAGAATCGACTTAAAAAAAAACATATTTTCATTTATGTCTTTATTTAATTTTTTAATTTATATAGTGCACAGACAGATCCGGAGGCATGAGGGCGCTAAACAGGATGTACACACACAACAGAAAAAGAAGTGAAAGAAACAGATGGGATCATTCTAAAGCAAAGGGGACTCAGCATAATTCATTGTTTTTCACCAATACATTATTCTGTTACAAATATAGTAGTGGCATAAGGCTGAGCGGATATAATTTGAACTCCAATCGAAATTGTGCTAGCACATTTAATCCTGTCCCAGTGAATTCATATTCAATCTCGCCCCAGTGGGCTATGACATAACAGCAACCTGTATGCAAACCAGCTCGAGATATATGTTACCTTTAATTTCAATGTACTATAATATCCATTGAGTATTGACATTTTAGAAATTCAAAAATGCACACAAATTGTGCAATCCTTACTGCCTGTAAGGAGGGGATCCAACCCACGTGGGTTTCCCCCCATGTAAATATGCTGTATATAGTTCTTGTACATTGATTTTTATTGTGAGTCACCTCAGGGGCTTAGTTGCTCTAAGAATGTTTGGTACCTAACTACGGTCTCCAGGTATACCTGCTCTGATTCATATGAGAGAATGCTGGGGGAGTTAGAGGTGGAAGCTCTGGACAAGGAGTTGGTGCCTGGCTTCCAGGCTGGGGGTTGTCTTACCCTGACGCTTGAAATAAACCCCCTTTGAATTTCTTCCTTGGCATGACGTGTTTCATTGATGGGCCATTCACAACACATTGGCGACGAGGATGGCCCAAACAGACAACCCCCAGCGGATTTGACAGGGTGAAGGAGAGCAGACGCAGCTCTGGAGACTGCTGCTGGGAGCTGCGGTTGGCTTTGCCGCTATGAGCAGTATTAGAGTGCCCATGGTATCGGAGCACCTCAGAGAAGGAAGCCAGAGCGGAGAGCATAATCTTGATTGTGGCAGCCGCTGCGACACCGTTGCAGCCGCTGCTGCAAGTGTCAGTCCCTTGAAAGGATCGACCAGCCCTGCGCGCCGCTTACCAGAGCAATGGCATAGGTCAGGGCGAGAAAGCAGCATGTGTTGCCAGCACAACGGGAGGGACGCTGATTTTGGCACATCCATCGGAGACGAGACGACCAAGGGGAAAGATGCATAACACAATTGGAGGGGGCGTGGCCTGCACGGAGACGAGACGTCCGAGGGGAAAAGTGTGTAACATGATTGGAGGGGGTGTGGCCTGAACGGAGCGCCTGAGCAGGTCACGTGCCCAGGACGAACCACGAAGCGCCTGGTTGACACGGAGACAACAGGATTTTGTATACTCCAGGAGGAGCATTGGAAGGTCTGTTGGCCGGTGGAGCATGTTTTCTTTTTCAACGGTGAGTGGTCCTAGCAGCTGTAATGAATGAATCCTGAGTACAGCCACCTTTAGTTGTTTGTGACCTATAAGCTACTAAACCATCGTGTTTGGGAAGAGACACCTGTGGCAGCCAGCCAGGTGGTTACTGAACAGAGCACAATAAGGTGCTGATTAGGTGACTGCAGGACAGAGCACTCAGTACTGTTTTCAGCTCAACAGTTGGTTATCAGCATACATTGAGGATCATGGCAAATATTCCCGCCCCAGTATTCTTTTTGACCAGTCCAGGGGAGCCTAGGGTCAGATGGGCTGACTGGAAAGAGGGTTTCACTAGCAGCCTTTGGGGCAAACTATTCTAATGAGAGAAATGAAGCTCTTCTTTTCCATTGTTTGGGTCCTGCTGGCCAAGACCTTCTAAGGAAACTGCCGGAGCCTTCTGATATGGGTGATGTTGGCCCCTATGAAAAGTCCCTCGCTAAACTGGACACGCATTTCAGAGTAGAGGAGAACATAATCCTGGAACGTTACAAATTTGCCACCAGAGAGCAGAAACAGGGTGAGAGCATTGAGGATTTTGTGACAGCGCTCAGAGGCTTGGCAGTGAAGTGTAGGTTCACTCACTGCCATGATGAACATTTGAGGGATCAACTTATGATTAAGTTTGTTAATGACAGTATCAGAAAAGAACTGTGGAAAGAAAGGAATCCTACTCTTGAAAAGGCCATTGAAATTGTAAAGATGGTAGAACACACGGAGAAATGTATCAGTACTCTTCAATCGGACAAAGGTGGTGATCAAATGAGAGACAAATCCAAACTTGAGGAGGGCTCAGTAAACAAGATTTACAAGTCATCACCAAGACCTTCTTCCAATGACTTACCCAAGAGAGTTGAGAGAAGAGGGGAAGAGAGAAGGTTTCCTGACAACAGGGGTGGGGGTTGTCAAAAGACCACAGATTACCATCAAAGGGTGGTGGTGGCATGTTTAAAGATTACAGGAACATGTGTCTACTATATATGTTGCAACCAAGGGTGGAGTGTTGTTGTCCTGGAGCGACCAGGCAGAACTCAAGATCAGGTTGGAAGCCGGTAACCCTGAGAAAGTGTTGTCCGTGGATGGTCCCAAGGAACGAAAGGATGTCAAAGTAGTTGTGAGTGAACCGAAGGGAAGCACGCTTGGCTGTTTGAGAGGATTTGTTCATAAGATCAGATTAAAGCATGGAGCTATACCCAAGATTGCAAAGCTGTGCACTGTTCCTCTGGCTCTACGTAAGGAAGTTGAGGAAGTGTTGTTGAGAATGGAGAAGGATGGAGTTATAGAGAGAGTTCAGACATCTGAATGGATTAGTCCCATCATAGTGCTTAGGAAGTCTAGTGGGCAGATAAGACTCTGCATAGATCTCAGACATCTCAATAGTATGGTGGTTGCAGAAAGATTTCCTCTCCACAGAATTGATGATTTGTTGGTGGGGGTGCTAGGGGCAACAATATGTTCCATACTAGACTTGAAGTCTGCTTTTCACCAAATAGAACTTCATGAGGATTCTAAAGATTTTACAGCATTCATAACACCTATAGGACTTTTCAGGTTTGTGCATATGCCATTTGGACTGGTATCCACTGCCAGTGTGTTCCAGAACATTATGTATAGGTTGTTAGGCAGAGAGTTGGGAGTAATGTGTTACCAATATGATGTTCTAGTTTGTGGTGCGGATGAAGAGGAACATGATGCAAGATTGAAGAGGGTCATGAGAATTCTGGAGGATGCTGGTCTCACAATAGCTATGGAGAAATGTACTTTTGGTGCCCGGAAGCTAGTTTATCTTGGTCATGAGATCTCGGGGAGTGGTGTTAGTCCCAAAGAAGATGCTCTGGAGGTGATTAAAAACATGCTGCCTCCAAAAAGTAAGGGAGATGTTTTGTCTTTTTTAGGTTTAATTGAATTCTACGGAAAGTTTATCAAAGTGTTGGCAGACAAAACAAGAAGCCTGCGGAGACTCACACGCAAGGGTGTGAATTTTCATTGGGATGAGAAGTGTCAACTTTTTTTGAGGAGGTGAAATTTTCTGTAGTTAATGCCCCTGTTTTGGAGAGTTTTTAGGAAAATCGGAGGACTTTGCTTTTTGTAGATGCCAGTGAATATGGGCTTGGAGTGGTGCTGATGCAACAAGACTGTAGAGGTTTACATACTATAGCTTTTGCTTCCAGGAGCTTGAAAAGAGCGGAGTGCAGGTACTCAGTGGTAGAGAAGGAGGCTCTAGTGTGTGTGTGGGGAGTAGAGAAATAAAAGAGATTCTTGCAGGGTAGGGAGTTTGTTCTTTGCACTGACTACAAGCCACAGATCAGCATATTTTCGAAAGGTGATTTGGAGGGTGTTTCTCGCCGCATTATGAAATGGGTGACCTCAATGCAAGGTTTGAAATTAGCCATGTTACACATCTGTGGCGAGAGTAATGTGGTGGCAGATGCTCTGTCAAAAGGGGTGGAGCAGAGTAAAGTACATGAAATTCATGAAGAGAAGTGGTGGAGATTTTTCAGGTTCAAGACAGCATACAAAGGAATGAGTGGGATGTGGCATGTGTGGCGGATGGTTTATGCAGTAGGATAATTGTCATTGGTGAAGAACAAGAGCATTAAGAAAGGTGATCCTATATTAGAAGGTTTTGGGAAAGTAAAGGATGAGTTATATGTACAAGGAAATTACCTGGACCATGGACACCAACTTGTGGTTCCAGTGGGGATGAGGAGTGCCGTAATTGATTTAGCTCATGTTCCAAGATCTGTTATGATTGTGTACGTTGCTGCAGGGACTTGGTTGTGAAGGAAGGTGATTGGGTTAAGATAAAGTGGAGAAGGGATCGGCTGTGTTTTTGGAACCCAAATTAGTGGTAAAAGACCTTGGTTTGTCTGTTTCAGTGGAAGGAGGAGTGGTGTGGAACAAAGAGAGAGTGGCAGTCATCAAAGGTGGTGTGAGGAAGGGGATGGAGTGAGTTGAATACTTGATGGTATCCACTTTTCTTCCACAGGTATTCATGCTTCTTTCACAGGTTGCAAATTCTTTTGGAAAGAAGGGAGGAGTTAGGAGGGGATCCAACCCATGTGGGTTTCCCCCATGTAAATATGCTGTATATAGTTCTTGTACTTTGATTGTTATTTTGAGTCACCTCTGGGGCTTAGTTGTTCTAAGAATGCTTGGTGCCTAACTACGGTCTCCAGGTATACTTGTTGTGATTCAGATGAGAGAATGCTGGGGGGAGTTGGAGGTGGAAGCTCTGGAAAGGAGTTGGCGCCTGGCTTCCATGCTGGGGGTTGTCTTACCCTGACGCTTGAAATAAACCCCCTTTGAAGTTCATCCTTGGCGTGACGTGTTTCATTGATGAGCCATCCACAACACTGCCCTTAGAAAAACTCTACATATACGTTATGTTAACAGAATTTGTACAGCGCACTGTTACCCAAGGGTATCATGGCACTAGGATGAGTAAAGGTAGGACGGAGGAAACTAATTAGAACAGGAGGGTTTTCAAGAGTCATCTGAATTACAGATGGTTAATAGTGCATCTCAGAGAAAAAGGCAGCGTAGTCCACAATTTCACCGCTGCCACTGAGAATGCGCAATCTCCAATCCTAACACGACGGGAGGAAGGAACAGTAAGCAGACATGCCAAGTTGTAGTGAAGAGCACGAGTGAGCCGGTAATGGAGAAATTTGTCCTGAAGATAACTAGCACCAAGACCATAAAAGGCATGATGTACCAGGAAGAGAGACTTGAATTCAATTTGTTGTTAAGACTGGTAGGCTTCGTTGGTCTCTCTGGAGGCGCTGGGGACGGATTGCTGTGACACTCCACAATCCCTCCAACATGGCACCCATGTGTGCATGCAGCTTTCCAGCCTCTGCCTTCCCATCGAGATGGACTTCGCCCACTTTACTGCAGGGTAGCAGTTATGAGGCTCTGGATCCCTGCTATCCTCGCGTCACTATTCCCTACAGAGGATGCTCAATAAGTTAGTTTCCTAGGTCTGCTTTCACTGTCCCCTTTCATCTATCCTCTATGCCTGGTCTAACTCTCTTGATTTCCTTTGTAGTACCGCAGCATTCACGTTCTCTGTGCTCGCAGCTCCTACTTCCTGGAACGCGGCTTTGTTGCTTGGCAACAGTACGACCTTGAAAAAGCAACCATATGCAGAAATTTTGTTCTATGAAGATTTATGACTATATATTCCTCTCACTAGGTCAAAGCCCGTCCAGACGCATCTCCTCTGCCTTTCCAGAAGGCCATCGGCGGAACCTTGTTGTTACGATTCTTTTTCTTAGCAATGGTACGGCATTCATTTCACTTTCTCGCTTAACCTGTTAGAAACCTTGACCGATTTGTGACTTTCTCTGTGTTGTCAGTCCTTAGGAAATACTACGCTCAAACCCACAGCCTTCAGACAGACACGTGGAAAAGATCTTATGAACCTGTGTTTAGTAGTACAAAGGTAGGACTCTCTCTCTCTGTTCACATTCACTATTCTGTTGGTTTTTTCCTGCTAACTCACTGTATCCTTTCAATACAGATTTCCCATCTCCCAACCTATTCAGTCTGATGCTGCTTTATAGGAGCTAGCAAGACTACTCATTGTACTAATTCTCTCATATCTAACGGCCATACTACCATATCTAAAACACACTCCCTAAACCTTCCCTTTTCTATTATTCAGGTAGTCTTCATTGCCAGAGCCTCCTTCTGATATTCTGGATCATGACTGCCAGTTCAACTGAACCAAAGATTACAGCATTCCAGGGTTTTCTTCCCCAGAGGGTTTCCCTGGGGCACCTTGGTTTTCCGTTGCTGTTCATCAGCGGGGAGGACTCATTGGCCTTAGGCAGTTTCCTTAATGGCATCAGTCTGCTCCATCTGATCCAGGTTAGTGAATCCAACCTTATCAAGATCTTTGAGTTCTTGGATTTAACATTTGCTTTGCCACTGGTAGCCAGTGAAGGGTGCGAAGAACCAGCATTATATGATTCCCATAAGGGATGTTCATGGCTACTCTAGCCGCTAGATTCTGCAATAGCTGGAGCTGATGGCTTACGCTCTTAGGCTGGGCAAGATATAGCACATTACAATAGTCAATGTGACTTAATGCTAGGGCTGAGACCAAACCTTCGGGGGGAGCAGGGGAAAGGCCTTCCTAAGAATCCTCAGATGTTAGTGTCCAGCTTTGCAGACAGCCGCCACCTGGGCACTCATAGAAAGTGTGGCAGAGAAAACAACATCCAGGTTCCTGACCATCGCCACCGGTGCCAGAAAGGCATCCAGTGCCAGGGGCCAGAATGCTGGGGTCCACAGTGAAGGAAAGGGGAGGCGCCAACCACAAGAACCTCCATCTTGTCGCCATTAAGCTTTAGCCAATTCTGATTCATCCAATTCACAATGGCCGCCAGGCAGAGACTAAGATGTGATGACACCTCAGCCTGGTCAAGATCTAGAAGCACCAGGATCTGGGTGTCATCAGCATAGGCATAGCATCAGAAGCCCAAGGAGCAGATAAGAATCAGAAGAGGCTGCATATATATGTTAAACAGCATTGGCGACAAGGCGGAGCCCTGGGGGACACCACAGACAATGTGAAAGAAGGACGAGAGGACGAGATGAAGAGAGAGCATCTGACTACGCTCGCCAGAAAGGAAGTGAACCAGGCAAGAACTGAACCCACCAGGCCAATCTTAATTATGCTAAAATATTGGCGTAGGGTGGTCGACAGTGTCGAAGGCCATTTATACTTTAGCTCATTCATTGTATAAGTGTACTGACAATTCTTCATCGGAATTATGGTTACATGGCTCCTGTGTTTTTTTAAATATTTTAAACTTTTATTTATTTAGCTTGGCAGCACAGAAATAGGTGAGCAACATACAAGTTAGGTGCAATACAGTAGCAGTATAGATAATACAGGCACACAGATTCAGCTTACAATTTGTACATGCAGAGTGGGTGCAGGACTGTGGAGACAGCAGTTCAGGAGGGGGAGCGGGGATGAAGGAGGGAGAACATACAAAATTCCAGAACTGGGTGAGGCGGGGACAGGACCAGATCATGTGAATGTAGTCGGCAGTATCATAGCCACATCTGGGGCATCTTGGGGAGTGGTCATTAAGCATGTGATGAAGTCTGTTTGTGGTTTAGTGATACCTATGGAGTACCTTAAACTGAATTTGTTTGAAGCGGGAGTTGAAGGATACCCTGTGTATGCGTGCGCACTTATGGGCCCAGCGTGCGTTGGTCATTTCCAACCCAAGGTCGTTTTCCCATGCGTGTTTCAGTTTGGTGAATACTAGGGTGGATCTAGTCTGAACCATGGTATAGAGTCTGGATACTTTACCACTCGTGGGCATGGGGGAGGTTAGTTCCGCAATTGCGGGATCATCTGTTGGTATCGCTGGGAACGTAGGGTATTTGCATTTAAGGGTTTTCCGGGCTCCTATGTTTTAAATTTTATAATAAGCTTTGACTCCCGTACCCTTAGATGCCTTACTCTATTTCCTTTGTGTCTATGTTCTGGTACATGTGCCAATGCAAATAATTGAATAAGTGCAGCATCAGTATTATGATTTTCTGCGAAATGCTCAGCTATTGGATAGTTTTCATCCTTGTTTATAATTCCCCTGTAATGTTGCAGGATTCTAACTTTCAGCATACATATAGGTGAACCTATATATACTTTTTTGCACAGGCAGCTGACTGCATAAACTACACATTTAGTCATGCAGTGTATCCTGCTGTTAATGTGCAATTCTTTGCTGAAACGACTGCCGTAATTCACAACAGACCTCACTTGAGCTTATTGGCACATTTTACAGCATTTGCATTTCCAGAAACCCTGTGTATTAGACAACCCTTGATTTGTAGTCTTTTCTGCTATTAAATTACTGAGTGAGATCATGTCTTTTAAAGCTTTTGCTCAAGAGAATTTTATATTCTGACCACAACTCAAGATCCCACCAAGATCTTTATCAGCTTCCAAAATTGGCCAATGCCTTCAGAAAATATTCCTAATTTGGCCCGACTGTTTGCTGTATTCGGTGGTAATTCTAATTTGTGATTTTTCTTTCTTTTCTTTGTCTCTACCAACTACAAGAAGTTCACTTCTATCTCTTTTACTCATCTTGTTAAACGCTCTGATGATACCCTTGGAATCATCACCTCTAGAGATAAAGAGGCTAATTCATAGAATCCAGCGCACAAGTAGCGCACGCGGCTGGCGCACAGCGTGCGCCTGCGATAGTCTGCGCCAGGCACGTGCGCTAAAACAGATTTCCGCGCACAGCGTATTCATGGATTTCAAGCTCCCAAACCAGCCGTGGCGCAGAGAATCGCAGCGAGCCTGCAGCAGCGCCAGTAACGCCCCCAAGAACGCCCTCGCGCAAGGAAAAGCCATCAAAATCGCTAAATCATCGCTAAGGGCTGCGCTAAGCCTGGACCACTTCACAGGGCAGGCAAACAAGGAAAGAAAAGCGGGCAATCTTCAAATCAGGAGTACGCGGGAAGTACTACACGCGACTAGGCAGGGAACGTGAATTACAGGGGTACACGGGAATCATCACACGCGAACAGCCAGGGTGCGTGTATTACAGGGGTAGCGGGAAGTTCAACACGCGATTGGCCAGGGTACGTGTATTACAGGGGTACGCGTGAAGTAGAACACGCGATAGGCCAGGGAACGTGTATTACAGGGGTACGCGGGAATTATCACACGCGAACAGCCAGGGTGCGTGTATTACAGGGGTAGCGGGAAGTTCAACACGCGATTGGCCAGGGAACGTGTATTACAGGGGACGCGTGAAGTAGAACACGCGATAGGCCAGGGAACGTGTATCACAGGGGTACGCAGGAATTATCACACGCGAACAGCCAGGGTGCGTGTATTACAGGGGTAGCGGGAAGTTCAACACGCGATTGGCCAGGGAACGTGTATTACAGGGGGACGCGTGAAGTAGAACACGCGATAGGCCAGGGAACGTGTATCACAGGGGTACGCGGGAATTATCACACGCGAACAGCCAGGGTGCGTGTATTACAGGGGTAGCGGGAAGTTCAACACGCGATTGACCAGGGAATGTGTATTACAGGGGGACGCGTGAAGTAGAACACGCGATAGGCCAGGGAACGTGTATCACAGGGGTACGCGGGAATTATCACACGCGAACAGCCAGGGTGCGTGTATTACAGGGGTAGCGGGAAGTTCAACACGCGATTGGCCAGGGTACGTGTATCACAGGGGTGCGTGGGAATTATCACATGCGAATAGGCTGGGTGGGCCCTCACAGGTGTACCCTGTACACCCTCCACGGCCCCTGCAGGCAGCCTACAAAACAGTGGACTACCCTGCACACCTGCTCATGTCCCCCTGCACCCCCATCCACCAGGGGCACCCTCCACCAGGCCCCCACCCATGTCTCCCACCACCCCCACCCCCCAGCAGTGCAGGGGCACCTGCCATCAGGCCCCCATCCATGTCTCCTACCACCCCCACCCCCATCCACCAGGGGCACCCTCCACCAGGCCCCCACCCATGTCTCCCACCACCCCCACCCACCAGCACTGTGGGGCACGTGGCCAGCAGGCAGTCAGGCAGCAGCCGATGGCAGGTGGGAGCGTGCTCAGGGCTCTGGGGGACATAAATTTGGCCTCCTGGCCAGGAGCCTGGTCTTTCGTGTTTGAACGCGTGGACAGCCTGATAGGGAGTGATTTTGCACGTGAAAACCCCACACTCAGCGAATCGCGCGAAAACCCGTCACCAGCATATGTGCGTCAATAGTTACCTGCACGTGCAGTGTCAAAGCGTGTGATTGGTGAAAATGGATCTACACGCAGGAGTGACAAAGCGTGTGATTGGTGAAAAGTGAGCTACACGCAGGAGTGTCAAAGCGTGTGATTGGTGAAAAAGGATCCACACGCAGGAGTGACAAAGCGTGTGATTGGTGAACATGGGCCAAGCACGTACACGCCGTAAGTGACGCTGTACGTGTGGGCCTGTATAAAAGGTAGTGTTGAACACCATTTCCTTGTACGTGCTTTTCGTGGAGAGCGAGTGGGTGAATTCTGTACTTCTTGTCGTTTCACACGCGATTTACTTCACGGCGTTTCCAGTTCGTACTCCCTGTTACCTCTGACAGCTTTTTCTCTTTTTCCTCTTGTACTGGTTTACCTGGGCCTGTTCCCTCAAACAGTGTCCCCTTCTACTGTTGTCCTGTCTCCTCAGACAGCGTACACATCTTCTTTTGGCGGGGGTGTTGCCAACCAAAAGCGCTCATTTTTCACGCTCTTTTACCTGGCAGACGGTGAGTCACGCACGTATCTAACATCTGTGCTTGCCCCGTGTGTAGCCTACCCCTTCAGAGGTCAATCTAGGCTGCGTGTGACACGCATACGTTCATTGTGTTACTGGATGCCACAGCGTAGGGCAGGGTTTTCCATCAGCACACGTGGTCTAGGAGGGGTATTGTGCACGTTCCTTAACTTTTTTGGGGTGCCTGTGCGTTGCGTGACCCGTCATCTTTCCCCAGGGGTGTCATATAGCCTTGCCACTGCACTAGGGTACAAATACCATCTGGTACCCAACCCCTTTGACACCCAATTGCCCAGGACAATTGTGCACACCGACTCCCCTACGCACAATACCATCAGTGCCATGGTTGGGAGGCGTGCAAGCCGTAAGGGTGGCAAAGGTGGCCGAGCCACACGTGGTGGCCGTGGAGGATCCACTAGGGGACGTGGTTGTGACTTGCAGGGTGCCCCTGTCCCCCCCAGTCTGGAGGACCAGTCAGGGACACCCATGCCCCCCCCCCCCCAGTTGAGAGTCATGTGGCTGATACCAACCCTGATCAGCCCTTGTCGGACCAGGCCATTGTGGCACCAGACCTGTCCGAGGGTGATCCCATCGCTGACATCCAGGTCAGCAGGTCCACTGCACGTGCACCGGTGCACATTGGTGTCATCAGGGCACGCGCATCTATGCCAGATAGGTCATCTGCTGGCCCCCGTAGCCAGGGTGTGGCTCCATCCACCCCACCTCTCATACACCCTGCCAAGACTGTGTCGGTCCTAGTTCATGCACCTCAGATCAGGCCTGACCCCATCCCACTACCCCCAATGCCTGCACCTACTCCCATGCTGAGTGGGCAATCCCACACACCCAGTACTGAGTCCACCACGACTCCTGCCCCTAGTGTCCACAGCGGCGTAGGACACTCTGGATCCCCACCCCCTTCCAAGCGCAAGAGGAAGAGTGCACGTCCGGCACAGGCTGATGCCCCAGGCACGGCTGCACAGTCCGGCCCATCAAGGAAGCCAAGCTTCACAGACGCCGAACTGAATGCACTTGTTCAGTATGTGTCAGATCATGATAGGGAAATGGTCATCGTTGCAGGGTCCAAGACCACACATGCCAGACGCCAGGCACACTGGCAGACCATTGCTGACAGAATAAGTGCCCTTGGAGTAGTGAGGCGCACAGCTAGTGATTGCCAGAAGCGCTGGAATGACCTTAAGCGCAGGGCAAAGGATAAGCTGGCCTCAAGTCATGCCGCAACCTTGGTGACTGGAGGTGGGTCCCCAGCACAGGATATAGAACTCACACCACACGAGTCTGTAGCTGGATCCTACGTCACCGAGGGACAACTCCAAGGTGTGGGAGACCTCCCTGATTACGAGGCATCATCCGGTGAGTGCACATGCATGTGTGTATTATCCATGTGCATGGTGTGTGTGTGAAGCATTCATGTTGGGTGCCTGTCAAGGGGGTGTGTGGCAGAGTTGATAGTGGCACCCATGTGCCTCATCCAGTATGTTCAGTGCAACACCATCTGGCCACAGCACTATCCCTACTGGCAACAGTGCACATATGGGCCGACACCATGGAAGTTGCCCTTGAATTGTCATTTTGTCACTACATTGTTGCTCATACTCCCCTGTCTATTCATCTGATGTCTCACATACCATTCCTATCCTTTCCCCCAGCCATTAAAGTTTCATCTTCACATGCCTGACATGCAATGATACCACATGCTAATGCGTCCTCTGTATATAAATGCCAACCAACATGCTGTCATACTGTGGATGTTGCCTTGACATCCACCTCCTACCTGTGGGCTTTGGTACCGTCTGGTTTCGAGCCCCATTCCCTCACACTCCATGCTGCTCTTCATGGTCTATCTTCCATGACTCCTACAGTTCAGACCATCGTGCCCTACTCACGACACCTGCTTGCCAAAAGTCAAATGAGGGCACCCTGCCCTCCAATGCGACCCACCCTATTGCTGACCAGTGCATCTGAGCCTACTCTAAGCTAACTCTCACTGACATCTGCTCATACATGCCTTTGCCTGTCCCATAGACCCTTCACATGGTCCCTGTCCTCTCTCCTTGCTCCTCTTCCACCATCATTGGTGGGACCCGTTGGGGTGTACTCCTGGCCTCCTTCCAATCCTCAGAGGCCACTATTGATGTGCATGGTAATGGGAGCGTCTCAGTCCAAGGCCCTTAGGCCAACCTCAATCTCCTTGAGAAATGCTACCCACATCTCATCAACTTCCTTACCTCTCCTGCTGTCCCCCCTCCTCTCTCCTCATCAATCCTGCACTGCCTCCCTGCACCCTCCCATGAACCTTCTCCGCCTCCCACTCCAACTCCTACACATGCTGCACCTCTGATCTCTAGCACTCCCCGTAAGTCCTACAAGGCTGTCAACCTCCTCCACAATTACACTCCTTTCACTGCGGCTGCATCAGGCATTCCTCCGTTATTTGTCACTTACATGAGGTTATGCACCTTGACATCCTTGGTCTCATGGAAACATGTCTGACGGCCAGCTCTGTCTGCATCCTTGACCCTCTCCTTGGCCCGCCACTACTGTGCAGGGGGGGTGTGCCCTTGGCTTCCCTGAGGGTATTCCTGCCACTGTCACTCCTACTTAGACCTACTCCACTCTGGAATGGCTTGTGTGAGGTCTCTCTCCACCACACCTTGACATTCTCAAACAGTGCGTACTGTGTCTGGGAAAACTGGTCAAATGTACTACTTCCTTTCTGAGTGTCCTCACCTCTCCTCCTCACTCATGTCCCCAGACACAGAAATCCTCATCCTTGGTGCTGTACGCATCCACCTGCATGCTTGTTGACGCCCCCACGTGACCTTTCTGTGACCTCAGCAACTCCCTCTCACCCTCTAGACTCCCGTCTGTCCCTACTCATTCTGCAGGGCACACTCTTGATGCTCTGATCTCATCTGACTTTCCCCTCTCCGTCCATCTCTGCACTCCTCTCTCCTGGAGTGATCACATTCTCCTCTCCTCCCAGCTCACCCTCACCACCCCACAGGCAAAGCCACCCTCACCACTGTCACACACCTTCTTGGTATTCCGACCCATGAAGTGTGTGTCAGTCGAGGCTCATGCAGCCAAAATCTCCCCCCCATCCAGCTCCCCCTTAGGCTCACTCCCATCCTGACAGGGCCCACTCCATGCTCCACTCCATGTCAGGTACACTGGATGTCTTTGCCACGGTCATGACCACCTGTCTGAAGCCCCATGCCAATGCAGAGTCCTGGCATGACTCGGATCTTGTGAACCCAAACCACAGGTGCCGGGTGGCAGAGAGGGAATGTCCTGCATCATGGCCATCCTCTGGCAAACTGGCCTGCCACATGCTCCAAAGGCAATAGCGCCTCACCCTTTTCACCAAGATGAGATCCCCAATCCAAGGGCACATATCTGCGGCATGTGACAACTCTGCAGGACACATAGAAATCTGAAAGGACCTTGCCGAGCCAGAAGCAGTGTGTACCTCCCCTGTCCCCTCCGAGCCCACAGCACTGCATGATTGTCTCTGTACCCCTATAGGCCACCCCCCCAGCACTTGTCTGCGCCTAACACCATCTGCCCTTGACGTCAAGTCCTACTTACCTTGTACAGCACTTCCAGCCGCCACTTCCCCTTGCACTTCATTGTGCCACCCACCCCTGCACTTGCGTGACATGAATGACACCAGCACCAGTAGGATTGTTGACTGGCATCCCCTTCTGCCCCACCACCCCTCAGTGCTCCGCTGTACCTTCATACATTACTTGACCGGTGCTTCACGAATGCAATATGAATCCTTTACAGGTGATGGGGAGGTGGAATCACATTGTTTACTGCATTTTGTTGATGTAGACAAGGCACTGTGCATCGTTGCCAATTTGGACTAGCAGATCCATGTACAACATGTATACTTATGGATGTGACGATGCAATGTCAGGACCAGAGTGGTTGAAATCCAAAAAAGTAGCCCTCCTCTCCCTCTTCACTTGGTGGCTATGTCACATGCCATGTGTGTGATGGCATGTGCCTTTGACATGGCAATCACCGGCCAATGTGTGATGGCAGTGCTAGGCAGCAAGGTGAGCAGGCGTTGCTCTCCAATCTGTACATTGTATGCCCTGAGCCTCCCCTACAGACCCAGTGATGGTGAATGCATAGGAGGTCTCCCAGTCATGTTGGACATGTGTCGTAGAACTACTGCCTCTGTTGTTCATCAGCCCTTGGTGCATGCCATGGTGCTAATGCCTGTTTCCATTTTTCTCTTTCATGTCTTTGCAGGGGACGAAGCACTTGTTGATGCTGGGGATGTGGTGGTGGAGCCGTCCCAGGAGGGCAACCCGGGCCGACCTACCACAAGTGAGGGACGTGGTGTGTTTGTGGGTGAAAACCCACAAGTGCTGCAGGCCGTGCTGTCGAGGGGTGTCTCTGGGGGTTCCTCCCCCGAGCAGTATTCAGGTGTAGACTCGGAGGATGACACCTATGTGCAGTCGCAGGTGAGTGTTCTTGGGAGAGAATCTCCTCTGTCCGACCCACCTGCAGCCGGGCCATTGCCCTCAATGGGGATGTCAGTGTCGGCAGATCAGCCTCCGGTGGTTACGGATGCAGGGCCACACCACCCAATCTCTGATCCTGTTCCTGGGGCTGCAGATCAGAGAGGGAATGCAGTCCTGCAGCCTGAGGCCTTGCCGGCACAGCAAGGCGCAGTCCGCCTTGCCCCAGGCAGGTGTGGTGCCCGTCAACGTGGTGGCCGTATGCCACCTGGCAATACCGTTTGGGAGCAATCCATCTACGGTATGGCCACCCAACAGGCAGCATCATCCGAGATGATTGCACAGGCCATGGATAGGGTGGCCACTTCCATTGTCCCCCCAGAAAGGCTGATGGAGCGACTGGAGCAGGCTACAGAGTCCATCTGCCAGGCACACAGGGAGGATATGTTGGCGTCCAACATGGACAGGCGGGCGGCACTGGCGACTCTGCGGGAATCACTTTCCATGGAGTCCCAGCGCCACAGGGAAGGCCTGAGGGAAGAACTCCGTCACCTCAGGTCGACCCTGTTAGAGCTTGAGGCTTCATCCCATAGAAGGACAGAGGAGCAGCTGGAGCGTCTGACACGGACGCTCTCGGCCGAGATGCAGGCAACTCGTGCGGAGGTCAGGTCATCCCGGGAGTTACTGCATGGGGACCTCCGCATGATTATAACCCAGAACCAGAACTACCAGACCCGCCTGCTTGCAGCCATGGAGGAGCAAACTCGTGCTTTGCGTGGGCTGCCTCCCATTGTCACACCATCTTCTGAGGCAGCTCCCCCACCTCCAGAGTCAGCTGCAGGGTCTGGCCAGAGCCATAGCGACTCATCTCCCACAACAGAGTAGCCGTGTGGGCCACGAGCCTATGGGGTGTTTTCCTTTCCCATGATCCACACAGGTGGATTGTGGCGTGCATCCTGTCCTCGGACCTCATAGGTGGCCCCCCCCCCCCCCCCCGCCGGCCCTTTCATGGCCATTTTTTCTCATTTTTATTTTGCAAGAGTGTTGCCTTGTGTGGGTACCTGGGCATACACTGTATTGTGGCTGGGCACATGCAGGCTTGTCCTGAGTTTGGTTTCGATGCTTGGGTAGCAGACATCCACACCCCTCCTGCTTCCGTTTCCATGGGCTTGCAAAGGGTGTGCCCAAGTGACAGCAAATTACACGGTGACATTGGACTCCCATGAGCTGTTGGCCAGTCCATAGTCAATACTGTGTAGACATTCATAGTGTTCATTGTTGTTGCACCTAACTATGCATGATGGTTTGATATGTGCCTCTACTTACATATGTTGCTCATGTTTTGCAGGTATTTCACACAGATCTTCACAAGGGCATACTCTCTGGAGTCAGACTACATGTCGGTAGATGTGCACTGACACTTTTGCATGGCGCCATCACTGTACATCTGGACGGTGAGGACATACCAGCAGAATCAGGTAATGAGACTACCATTGATTACATGCAATGTGTCTTGTTTGGGTGGGCTTCAGGGTGGGTTGGTGTGTAATTTGATTGAAAATACTCTTACACAGGTGTGTAGTAGTGGCTCCAGGGCGGTTAGCTGCTCAAGTGCGGCTATGTTCCATTTGGGGCACTGCTATTTGTGACACTGGTGTCATGTTGTGATGGCCAGTTTGTTTGCTGTCACATACCATGACATGGTGTCCTCAGTGGCGGGACTGTGAAGGGAATGGTTGACATGGCAATGTTGTCATGTAGTGAATCGCCTGTGGCAATGCATATTAGATTGATGGAGTTGTGTCTTTGCGTTGTGATGCATTGCTGGTGTATGTGTAGCTAGGGGTGCACACATATTGACACTTCCATGTTAACAATCTCAGGCTGATGTGTATCTGACTGTTTATTGTCAAGTAATTTTCAGACATTGTCAGGTAGTGTCATCATTGATTGTCAGATGGTATGTGCCAGAGCAGTGTGCACTAGCCAGCACTGTGATTCCTAGGTGAAGAAGTTGGCCACCAGTTGCGTACGGGCTGCCTCCCCCCGTGCCCTTTCCCCTCCCATGCGCAGCGGGCGTGCATGTGGTTGTGGATGTGGGGGCACCACCATGTCCACGGGCAGGCCCCGGCGTGTTGCAACGTTGTGCAGGACACATGCTGCCACTATGATCCTGCACACTATTCGGGGAGCATATAACAGCTGCCCGCCAGAACGGTCAAGGGAGCGAAAGCGTGACTTCAGCACTCCGAATGTGCGCTCCACTATGCCCCGTGTTGCAATGTGGGCTGTGTTGTACCTTACCTGGGGTGGCGTGGTGGGGTTCCGGATTGGGGTCATCATGTGGGGGCTGATAGGGTAGGCACTGTCCCCTGCGGAGGTGGTGATGGGTATCATTAGTGGTGTTGTGTCATGACCCAGTATCTGACATGCATGCATGTGCAGTGGCATTCATGCTCACCAAGCAGCCATGTATCTCCATGCTGGCCAGCCTCTAGGTCCCGGCATAGGGTAGACATTCTGTAGATGAAGCTGTCGTGGGTGCACCCTGGATAGTTGGCATATACTGATGTGATTATTCCCTTGGCATTGCATACAACTTGCACGTTGATGGAATGCCAGTGCTTGCGGTTTCTATAGATGTGCTCTGTTGCCCTGGGTGGACGTAGAGCCACATGTGTGCAGTCAATTGCACCAAGCACTTTGGGGAATTGAGCCACACCATAGAATTCCTGGATGCACGTCCGCCTTTCTGCATGAGTCCTGGGGAGATATATGTGCCTGCGGACTGATGGCCGTGCAGTGATGATGTTCAAGACCTGGTGTAGGCAGCGTGACTGCGTGGCCTGTGACACACCACCCACTATGGCACTTGTCCGCTGAAAGGATCCAGTGGCCAAGAAGTGCAGTACATTCAGGACCTTCTGCAGGGGGCTGAGTGCTTGGGAGCACAGGGTGGGTGATGTGAGGTCATCCTCCCACTCACTGACCAGGTCCAGTATGATGTGTGCTGGAAACCTGTACCTCCCATACACCTGGTCATCAGGCATCCCGAATAGGCTGGTTCTGGGTGTGAATATTCTGGCCCTGACTCTCCTCCTCCTCCTCCTTTGGTAGCCCACTGCCACTGCTGCTAGGAACGGTATGTTCATCCTGGCATCTGGCTTGTTTATTGAAAAGTGCGCAAATTAATGCCTTGCGCGTGTTGTAGGCGAGCGTGTGAGCCTCGCACCCCTGGAATCGAGTTCCCACTCCAATCGCGTGTGGAAATTCCCACGCAGCAGGCATACAGGTGCGCTGACGTACTTGCTTGTGTAAGTGGCCGCGCGCCCCTGAAATACACGTACTTAGGCCAATGGCGTGTACGCGCACTTTTGGCCAATTACACGCGATGAAATACACGTACATAGGCCAATGGCGTGTACGCGCACTTTTGGCCAATTACACGCGATGAAATACACGTACATAGGCCAATGGCGTGTACGCGCACTTTTGGCCAATTACACGCGATGACACTCTGACGTGCAGTATTTCCACGTGTGCTCCGTCTTCACGTGCTGAGTGGGGAACGCCCGTGCGGATCACGTCAGACGCGCTTACGCGATGAGGGACTCTGGTCCAATAGAATCGCGTATGCGTGCTGACGCACTTACGCGCTAAGGGCCTTTCCTCGGATTTCACGCTGACGTGCAGGAATTTCACGTGCCAATTCACTCCGTATCAAGCTGGCCACCCGAAAACACACGGAACACCACGCTCCTGCCCCGAAGGCCGAGTTACTGCCCCCCCAGTGCCCTGAGCAGCCTCCCACGTGCTATCTGCTGCTGCCTGCCTGCCTGCCTGCCTGCTGCCACCGTGCCCTGCCATTTGGTGCCTGCACATCAGCCATCTGCAGGGGTCCACTTGCTGTGTCCACCCCTGCTGGAACTGAAGACTCCCAACTGGGATTACATCGCTCCACAGCCCAGCCCCAGGACCCAGTTGCCCACCCACACCTGCCTCTGGGGTTGCCATGTCGGGCACTTCTACATCTGGCACCAGTGGCAACCCCAGGCCAGAGGGGCAGAGGGGCACCAGCTTCACTGCCACCGAAGTTGGTGTCCTGGTGGAGCATGTCCTGGGGCAGTATGATGCCCTCTTTGGATCGTCCCGCGCCAGCAAGGAAGGACGGGAGAGGATCTGGGCCGACTGTGTGGTTGCCATCAACGCGGAGGGGGTGGCAACCCGCAACGTCTTGAAGATCAAGAAGCGCTGGGAGGACTTGAGGTCCAGGACCCTTGTGAAGGCCCGGCGCCTCGTGGAGGGGGGCCGGGGCCACATGAGTTCCATCCAGAAGAGGGTCCTGGAACGCGTACGCCCAGCGCTCCACGCCCAGATCCTTGAGAGGGAGACCCGTCTGGAGTTGAGCGGTAAGTGTCCAAGCATCACTGTGTGAGACAGGGCATGTTGCGGTGTGCTGGTTCTATGATACTTGCCTGTATGTGTGCCATGGGCCATGTATGCATTTATGTGTGCTGGGACATCATGGTAATGCATGTGCGACCAGTGATGTGTGACCCACATGGTTGTTGCATGTGTTGAAATGCGGCATGGGGAGCACTATGCAGATTTGGGACATGAGAGCATGCCAGTCTCTGTACCTGGACATGGATGGGGGTGAAGGATGGGTGCTGATGCCAGGTACATATATGGTAGCCATGTCTGTGTGCCTGACCTGCATGTCTGTGACTTGTGCATGCCATGGATGCATGACTCATGTGTGTGACAATGCACAGATTCAGTGACGCACCCAACTTACCCTTGTTTTGCCTGTGTTCGGTGTGATTGGGGCCAGATGGATGTGACTGAGGTGAAGTGTGTGCATGTGATATGCATGAGCCATGATGCATGTGAGTTACATATCATTGAATGTTTCAAGAGTCAATTGGACATGCATGGAAATGTGCATGGCATGCACCATGCCTGTTACTGTGTGTGTTTTGCCTGGACTGACCCATGTGTTGTGGAGGGACATGATGGAAGTGTACTTTGACAGGGGTGCTCATCTGCTATTGCTTCCTGTCTAGGGGACCATTGTACAGTAGCCTGATGCTTGTGTCCTTTGTCTCCCTCTACGCAGCGGCTAGTGAAGAAGAGGGCGGAGACGGCGCTGTGGAGCAAGGCGGCGGGGATGCCCCCACGGCTGCAGCGGAAGGGGTGGGTGAGCCCCCACAGGGGCCTGCTACGGCGGGAGACGGTGAGGAGCCATCCATGTTGGTGGTTTGCACAGAGGAGGAGGAGGCCGACACTGGTGCACACATGGGGCCTGGTGGGAGCATCCCTGCTGGTGCAAGTGGTGCAGTCCAGGGCCAGGGGCAGGAGGCAGCACAGGTCACCGTGGAGGTGCCTGTGCATGTCGCTGTCCCTGACCCTGTGAGTGCACCACCATGCACCAGCAGGGATGCCCCGTCCCAGGCCCGTCCGCAGGTAGAGGGGATGTCCATGTCAACTGACTCCCCTCCACCTGCGGCCGTGGGAACCCCTGGCCGCGTGGAGCAGGTCCTGATTGGGGTCGCGATGCGCACGGCTGTGAATCGTGATGCCGTGCGTGCTTCCCGGGAGGAGCACGCACGTCATCACGAAGTGCACCGTGCCGACGTGGCCCAATTGGGATCGGCCATGTTCGGGGGGTTCCTGCATGTGTTGGCCAATCTGACGGCCCTCTCCTCCTCTGTGCAGGCTATCCACCGGTCGTTCTCCTTGCCATCTTCCGGCCCAGATGCCACCATGGCCCCCTGTGGACCTGCCCCGACCAATGCAGCGAGCTCGGTGGGGATCCCATCCCTGCCGCAGTTGGGAGTCGGAGGTCCAGCAGGGGTGGACGACACAGCAAGTGGACCCCAGCAGATGGAAGATGTGCCGGCATCATCGGGCAGGGCACGTGCACGACGGCGTCGGTGGTTACCATCAGCCTGGATGCCGTCGTGCTGGCAGAGGCAGTGGCGTCGGAGGCAGCAGCGGGCTCGACGTGGGAGGCATCATGGCTCAGGGCCATCAAGATCGGAGGGGCAGGCATCGGCCGGAGGGCAGGGCAACCCTGGCATGGCAGTGTGTTCCGTGTGGGAGGAGTTTGGCCAGCGGATAGGTGCGGAGCGGCAGCGGGCGGAAGAGGAGCGGCTCGCCATGGCCAGGGCGGAGATCTCCATGCATCAGGCATTGAGGCGGGCTGAGTGCCTCGAGGAGGCTCGCAGGGAATTTGGTGAGCACATGGGGTTGTCCCTGCGAGACCTCGGGGCCAGGACTGAGTCCCGCCTCCAGGACATTGACATGGAGTTCGAGGATGCCCTGGCCAGCATCACCAAGTGAGCCGCAGGACTAGCCCGCTGCCTTTGTATATAGTTTTTTAGTTAGTTAGTGCTAGGTTTCCTTTATTTCTTTTTATTATTTTGGACCGCTTGGACAATGGCCACTTCTTTGTACATATTTTTTTAATTAGTTAGTATTAGGTTTCATTAGTGGTGTTGGGCTCATGGACCCTTGAACAATCCTGTATATATTGTTATTTTTTGGGAGGTACATTTTTTTACTTTCATATTGTTTACACCATGTCGTAATGGTTTTTCTTTCATTTCATACTACATGTGTTTACTTTGGACAAATTCTATTGATTTTTCTATCCTTTGTTTTTTGGTTTCTCATTTTTGTTCCCGGACATGGACCTTTTATTTGCTTTGCCAGATAGTTGTATTAGTTTACTTGATATTTTTTGTAATACATTTTTATATTATCTTACACTTGTGTCATTTTTTCTTTGGTTTCTTACATGTCATGATATGGGTTTTGACATTCACTTGCACCCGTTGTGTATGTGTGTGTGGCGGACATGTGTTCTTTTGCATACTTGCCTTTGGGGTTGTGTCATGTGATTGCATTCACTATGTGGGTGCATGCAATCCTTGCCTGGGTGTTTGTGCTGGGTATGCTGGCCATTACTGCCATTATTGTGTATCGTCAGGACCAGGGGCCAGGGGGACATGGGTGGGGGCCTGGTGGAGGGTGTCCCTGGTGGATGAGGGGTGGGGGGTGGTGGGAGACATGGGTGGGGGCCTGGTGGAGGGTGTCCCTGGTGGATGGGGGGTGGGGGGTGGTGGGAGACATGGGTGGGGGCCTGGTGGAGGGTGTCCCTGGTGGATGGGGGTTGGGGGTGGTGGGAGACATGGGTTGGACATGGGTGGGGGCCTGCTGGCAGGTTCCCCACAGTGCTGGGGGTGGGGGTGGTGGGAGACATGGGTGGGGGCCTGGTGGAGGGTGTCCCTGGTGGATGGGGGTTGGGGGTGGTGGGAGACATGGGTTGGACATGGGTGGGGGCCTGCTGGCAGGTTCCCCACAGTGCTGGGGGTGGGGGTGGTGGGAGACATGGGTGGGGGCCTGGTGGAGGGTGTCCCTGGTGGATGGGGGTTGGGGGTGGTGGGAGACATGGGTTGGACATGGGTGGGGGCCTGCTGGCAGGTTCCCCACAGTGCTGGGGGTGGGGGTGGTGGGAGACATGGGTGGGGGCCTGGTGGAGGGTGTCCCTGGTGGATGGGGGGTGGGGGTGGTGGGAGACATGAGCAGGTGTGCAGGGTAGTTCCCTGTGGTGTGTGCTGCCTGCAGGGGCCGTGGAGGGTGTACAGGTAATGCCTGGGAGCACACAGCCATTTCGCGTGTGCAACTTCACGCGCACCCCTGCAATCCACGTACCCGGCCATATCGCGTGTGGAACTTCCCGCGCACCGCTGGAATCCACGTAGCCGGCCATATCGCGTGTGGAACTTCCCGCGCACCCCTGGAATCCACGTAGCCGGCCATATCGCGTGTGGAACTTCCCGCGCACCCCTGCAATCCACGTACCCTGCCATATCGCGTGTGGAACTTCACGCGCACCCCTGGAATCCACGTAGCCGGACATATCGCGTGTGCAACTTCCCGCGCACCCCTGAAATCCACGTAGCCGGCCATTTCGCGTGTGGAACTTCCCGCGCACCCCTGAAATCCACGTAGCCGGCCTTTTCGCGTGTGGAACTTCCCGCGCACCCCTGCAATCCACGTACCCTGCCATATCGCGTGTGGAACTTCACGCGCACCCCTGGAATCCACGTAGCCGGACATATCGCGTGTGCAACTTCCCGCGCACCCCTGAAATCCACGTAGCCGGCCATTTCGCGTGTGGAACTTCCCGCGCACCCCTGTAATCCACGTAGCCGGCCTTTTCGCGTGTGCAACTTCCCGCGCACCCCTGCAATCCACGTACCCTGCCATATCGCGTGTGGAACTTCCCGCGCACCCCTGTAATCCACGTAGCCGGCCATATCGCGTGTGCAACTTCCCGCGCACCCCTGAAATCCACGTACCCGGCCTTTTCGCGTGTGCTACTTCCCTCGCACCCCTGTAATCCACGTACCCTGCCATATCGCGTGTGGAACTTCCCGCGCACCCCTGTAATCCACGTAGCCGGCCATATCGCGTGTGCAACTTCCCGCGCACCCCTGAAATCCACGTAGCCGGCCTTTTCGCGTGTGCTACTTCCCTCGCACCCCTGTAATCCACGTACCCTGCCATATCGCGTGTGGAACTTCCCGCGCACCCCTGTAATCCACGTAGCCGGCCATATCGCGTGTGGAACTTCCCGCGCACCCCTGTAATCCACGTAGCCGGCCATATCGCGTGTGCAACTTCCCGCGCACCCCTGAAATCCACGTAGCCGGCCTTTTCGCGTGTGCTACTTCCCTCGCACCCCTGTAATCCACGTACCCTGCCATATCGCGTGTGGAACTTCCCGCGCACCCCTGTAATCCACGTAGCCGGCCATATCGCGTGTGGAACTTCCCGCGCACCCCTGAAATCCACGTACCCGGCCATATCGCGTGTGCAACTTACCGCGCACCCCGGTATGCACGCACACGTTTATTTTTTCTCTCTGCGCGTGTGTGTGTTTGTGGGTACCCCTTTGTACGTCTTTTGTCCTGGAGGGCCACAGTATTGGACATTGATCATGTCTGTATATAGGTGCTATTTGTTGGCGCACCTTTTAGCGCACATTTCTTGCAGGCGCAGAGACGCTACCGCCTGCTTTCTTGTGGCGGTCGTGTTTGTGCCTGTTTGTGCCTGTGCGCTGCTTTGAGCGTGCGCTTTTTTGCCCTATTCTATTCCATGAATACGTGTTGTATGCGAGCGTGTGGGCGTTCCGCGCACTTGCCTCCTAAACTTTCCCCGTGCCGCCCACATTCTTCCCCATTCCGAGTGTTGTGCCCCATTTTATTCCCCATTCCGAGTGTCCCGCCCTGTGTCCCGCCTACTTTAGAGCTGTGCGCTGCGCTCGGAGTGATGGCGCAGTGGCCGTGGCGCACGACGTTGGTTGACCTGTGCGCCGGCCTGCGCCGCGCGTTTTTTCCGCGCACGTCCTCTGCTTTTCTTGCGCAGGGACTTCCATGAATCGACGTGCGCTGGTTTCCCTGCGCTTTGCGCTGATTTTCGGCGCAGCGCACGTATTGGCCCCTCTGCGCCGGGATTTTCGGCGCACATTTATTCCATGAATCGGCCTGACAGTGTGTACCCATATTACGCGCCTCTTGTTCAAAATCCTGTTCAAGTGTGCAATTTTGTTTGGTTCTAATGAGCTTGGCAATATGGTATACTATCAATCAAGGATTGTGCCTGGGGACTGGAAGCATGAAGTATAGAGTTAGATGCTATTGATTTCCTATATAGTTTGCTACAGACTTTGGATTACGTATGTAGAATTTGACATCAAGGAACACCCATCCCGTTGCACTATGTGTGCACGTCAATTTAAGATTGAAATTATCTACATATTCTAGAAGTTCTCATTCAGTATCTCTCCAAATAATGAAGAGGCAATCTATAAAGCAATACCACCTTATAATGTGCCCCAAATAGCCATCAAACTGTTCTGCCCATGCATGTTGTTGTTCCCACCAACCCATATACAGGTTGGCGTGTGTTGATACTATGCATGAGTGCATGAGCGCATGGCTGTTCCACATTTCTGGCGGTATAACAGTTTTTCAAACAAGAATATGTTATTATCTAGACAGAATTGTAATAAAGTTAGAAGCCCGGCAGCAAGAAGGGTGGCTTTTGTGGGCTCATGCTCATGTATCCAGCTCCTGCTCCTAGTGCTGACACGTCTCTGCACAGCTGTATTTAATCATTGACACCAACCCTCAAAGGTGAAGTCCGGCTGCGAGAAGGGTGGCTGTTGTAAGCAGTGGACCTGTTTGGGAAAACTCTTCAGCTTTTACCCCTGCAGTAGTACTTTTTCTTTTGTTCTCCCAGCATAATGCAATTGGAATTGAGACCATATCTGAAGTGGCTTTTTGGGATTTTGGGGCCCCATGCGGTTGACTGAAAACACTGCAATATGCCGGACACTGCTGAACTTCTCCTTACTCTCCCAGCTAGCACTGGGAGGAATATCACTGGGGGTGAAGGGAGGGGGGCAGGAGGAGCAGGTTGCATGGAAATACACTGAGCCCGAGTTGAGTGGCCACACCAGCTATAGTGTACCGGGCTCCCCATAAGCTCCTGGCCCCTGCCATGGTTTTGGGCTAAGCGCTACATTTCTCACTTTACATCATTATAGGCAAGAGAAAACTGAATGGACAATCCCTCACGGGAGAGACACAAAACAAAATTCTTAGACCGTTCAAGCCGATAAATTATGTGATCAGTTTGATTTCTGAGATAAAAGGCTTAATCTCTGACATCAAGGGCCCGGTGGGCAGGGTGGGCCTCTCTATTTTTACCCTGACAGTGACAGCAACAGTTCTTGAGGAGACTGCCCAGCTGACTAAGGACCCGGTCACAGGCTTCATAAAGAATGGTGCGCTCCAGCTGAGTGAGGTCGATCTAATGACATTCTGTGAACCTGAATAATCCAAGCTCAATTATACGCCAGTAGGGAGTACAAGCATTCGCAATGAGGCTCGTTTGGCTCCATTTGAGGCAATCCATAAACCTGGGCATGAAGGGGTAGGAATTTTACAATCCCAGTCAATTTAGATAATCCTGTTACTGGTATTCACAGTACCAGCATTATCGAGGCCCATGGGCAGGAGTTAAATAAGGTTGCCTCTACTTTGATGGACCTATCCGATGCGGATGACTGTATCTGCCTGCCACTTTCTACTGAGCCCCTTCGTGACAACGACAACAAGATTTTGGAGCTGCCTGTAGGGGATTACTTTATACCACCAAGCCTGCTGTCTTGATTGATCTCACCAACTGATTTGACTGCTTAACTGAAGGCCAAACACTTAAAGTAAGGGGGGGCCTGGAGGCACACATTTGAGAAGTAGTTTCCTTCACCAAAATAGAGGAAGGTTGGGGGAAAAACATCAGAACCCATGAATAAGGGTATGCCCCATGTCTTCTTTAGGGGAAAGCTGACTAAAGAGGTGTGCATTTCGACGAAACTGAACAAACAACATGTACCTGACCCTATGGATTGTTCTTCGATTATATTGAAACTGGATTGTTTTTTGTCTGACCTCAAGTTGCTGATTACACAGAGAGTTGACTGCTGTACCAGTGAGTTGACAGAGTTTCTAGGTACTATAAAAAAGAAGGTGGCTACTGTAACTCCCCCCAAGGCTAGTCCGGAGCCATCAGAGGCCTTAAGGGTCCAAATAGCCTCGCCTCAGCACCGGCAATGTGCCCTATCTATGAGCCCTTCTAATCATCTGGGCTTGGTTCCAAGGCTCCATGTTTGAGATCTACCGCTAGGGTAGGGGGATGTCTATGGCTCCCCTTAAAGCTTGCTCTTTTATATATCTGCCCACTAATGGTGGTCCTACACAGTATTGAAAATATTCTATATACATTCTAATCCACTGTCAGGCTCAAATCTTATTGCCCTAGGGAATGTGAGGGGTATGTTTCTCCTGCTGGCCCTTTCAATTCTGTGACCAAGAACCCTAGTTTTTCCATGGCCATTCGGAATGTCCAGCGATTACAGCTGGGCACTCAGGAAAATATGGAGTACTTAAAAAAACAAGTGTATACGCAGGATTCACCACGTAAAGGGATGTCTTTCAATCATCAGAAGTGATAAAGTATGTTGCCTGCGGGTCCCGATATCCCACTCCAACTATGACTATATTACAGTTTAATTTTCATCAAGACCCATTGTGGAAGGGAATGGATCAGCCAGTATTATTTTGATACCTATTTCCTTCCTTCAGAATCTATTGGGATCAGCCACAAACTGCCACATAGGTGCTCATCAACCACCATTTCTTTGGCTTTGGTGAGAAGGACTCTATCATGGCCCAGACTGCGAATTTAACAAATCTGGAGGAAGTTGATTGACTAAACGAGGAGTCTGATGCTACTGAATCAGTCTCACAGGGCTACAAGCTTCTCTCCTGGAACATTGCGGGGTTGTTAGACTGCTGAATGATCCAGACTGGTCTAATTCCGTTTGTGGCTTTAATGTTATTGCCCTACAGGAGACCTGGGCAACTGACTCAACTATGCTCCAAGGCTATCTTTGTTTTCAGATTCCTGCAACGAAGGGCCAAATGGTAGACCCTGCAGTGGCCTTTTGGTTTGGATTGAGGTGTCACTTTGGTTGGAAGATAGAGGTCATAATTACACCTTCCCCTGACCTATAAAAAAGGCTACTTATTTGAACCGAAAAGGAGAAATCTGTCTGTATTTTTAACATCTACAACAGGCCACTGAGTTTGCGGGGACTTGCTACCTTAGAGTGTCTCCAGGATACGATGTCCATTGAACCTGCTCAACCTTCTATGCATACTTACTCTTTAGTATTCAGTGACTTCAATTTACAGATGAAACCACTGAAAGAATTAGAGGGGATGTGGGTCGACCAGGACTTGGTCTGGGATCTGGGATATTCCCCGCCTGATTGGACCCTACCACGTAGATCACAATGGTTGGCAGTCGACTCTGCATGTATTTTGTATAACTTGAGGCTAAGAGCTTGTAGTGGAAGATTTGAAAATGATCAACCAGTGAAACAGACTTTTAAGAGCCATATTGGTTACTCAAGTATTAACTATATTTTTATTTCTGCAGCTGATTGGGGAAAGTGGGAGAGTTTGGGATATTGGAATGGGCTGAGCGTGATTATTTGTCCTTATTTGTAAGCATCCCAGAGAAAAACATTGGGATGGGCAGTGCTGAAGTCTCCCCTGTCACGCAGCAGATAGCGATTAATGGCCACATACATAAAGCAGTGAAGTGAGTTAACGTTATAGCCCATGATGCAAAACCAAACATCTATCTTTCTATTGTTGACAATTTAAAATCTAGACTGTTTAGATCTGGAAATCTTGACTAAGTATGAAAAGCTTAAATGTAACATTTATCCACATGCCACCACTCTTACTCCTCAAGTCAAGAGGAAAACATTGTGCCAGTATAGCTGGTATGACGGGCCTGCTGCGCAGCTAAAAGAGAAATTGAAAATTATGTTGGCCCCCTCCCCACTGGTGGTAGATAGAACTAAACTATGTCAGGTAACAGTGAATTGTAAGTAGCTGATTGCCAGTAAAAAGATAGATTATGTTGTGGAAAAGTGGGAGGCCCTTTTCACTGCCCTCCAATCTGGGGACACAGTGGCCCTCATTCCGAGTTTGGAGGTAAGTAACGTTCCTTACCGGCAGGGCGTAAATAGCGTGTCCGGGCTGTCACCAGTCCGCTAATAGAGGACTATTACGACGTCACGGGCACGAGCTTTACGCCATGCCGGTAAGGTATTTTGCACCATGCCGTTAAAGGCACCCAAAATGCCCTCAGCAGCATCAAGCATAGCGCAGTTAACACTACCGACATAGTTCAAAGCGGCATTAGCGGTGACCGTAAACAGTGGTGACAGTTATTAGCGATCAGCGCTATTTACAGTCACCGCTAATAAGTGGAACCAGAAGTAGCGTCATCGCACAGGAAAGGGAAAGAGCACAGCAGCCATCTTTAAAAACACAATCCATTGCCACACTCACCACACAGGACCCCTGGGACCCTGTTGATTTTTGCAAAACATCCACCTCCAACACCACTTTGCCTAAGGCCCTGAAGAAGGGAGCTGCTCGACTTCAGAAAGAACGGTTCAATGAGGATGAGCTGGAGATGCTGGTAGACACACTGCAGGAGCATGCTGCCATTGTGTTCTCTAACAACATGAAGAGAGAGGCAGTGCTAAAGAAGAAAGAGATCTGGGCACTTGTTGCCCAGGAGGTCAGTGCTGTGGGGAACACACCACGCACAATTAAAGACTGCCGCAAGCGCTGGGACGACCTGAGACTAAGGGTATGAAACATCCTCTCTGTGAACCGCAGCTAGGTCATGGAAACAGGAGGAGGTCCCGGTTCCGCGATCAAACTCATACCATGGGAGGACATCTGCGCCAGCATGATAGTGATGGAAGGCATTGACGGTGTTGGCGAGATGGAGTGTGGCGCCACAACATCAGGCGATGGAGGTGAGTGTCCAAAATAAACATTGCTATGCCAATTCTGATGAAAGTCAACCAATATGTCAGTTCAAAGAGTCAAGCCATGGTCGCCCACACACACACACTTCCACCAAAGTAGGCTGGTGCAAGGCAATATGGTACATGACACATACCACACAAAGTTCGAAATGCCACTAGTCACACAGCGTGCATGGCCAAAATACTATGCATGTCAGATAGCACTACTCCTGGGCAACATGAGTGACACCGACGTATGCCTGCATTAACCACCCATGTATCAAAGAACGTGCTCATCCAAACACAAATGGCTATTACCCAAAATTGGGTGGATGAGCAATTGTCCTAATGTATGTATGAGGCCTATCAAAACATCACTCATGCCGTCCTTCTCTTCGACCCCACAGGCACTGACCATGACAGCGATGGGCAGGACGCAACCCCTGCACAGGCCACACCCCGGAAGAGGTCCTGGGATGATAGCAACCGGCATTCACCTCAAGGGGACAACTCAGGGGGCACTGTGCACCAACATGCAAGCCACCCAAGGTACCCATTGCACTGGTGCCACCAAGGCCCGTGGAGGGCGAAGCACCACCACCTCCACCCATTGATCAGCCTGATAATACATGCGAGGCACCACAATCAGAGGAGTCGAGTTTGGCTGGGGAGGTGGCAGCCACGGCACCCTTGATTGTGGAGGACAAACAGGGGGACATCTGGCTCCCCATGGAGGACGATGTTTCGCATGTGGTCCATACCCCAACTCCAGCGGCCTCCCCCCAAGTATCGTCACTCGATACAGAGCACACCACCACCAGGAGCAGTCTGGTCATGAGCAGACAGAGGGACACTTCAGTCCAATTTTCATTGCCTCCATGGTGAGATCATTCTCTCACAACACCAGCCGCCTCTGCGTGGAGGTCTCGGTCCTCCAGCAAGTGTTAGGCCGCATAGCGGATGCCCTGGGGGAAGGGCATCCCGCTACACAACCACAGCAGATGGCCATACCGTCTTCCTCCAGTTCTACGCAAACAAGCCCGCTCCGCAGGTCGGCCCGTACTCAACGCCGGCAAGACATGCTGATTAATTGTCAGGGCAGCCTCATGTAGGCTTTGGGGACTCAAGGGGACTTGTGTGTCAGGATGCCCTGCCCCCATGGCATCCGCTATGCGGCCTAACACTTGCTGGAGGGCTGAGTTCGTGAGAGAATTGTGATGTGTTGTGTTCTGTGAGATTTACTTAGAGGGTGCTTTGGCAGTAGTCTGTGCAATATTGGGCAATCAGCGCTGATCATTCGCATGGTGACATGCAGCACTCCTGTGGGTGTGCCGGCCCTGTGCCAGACAGTGGATACCTTAGTTGGTTCAGTTTGATGCACTCACAGGGATGCTTGTCTTGTGTGGTGATATGCTGGAGACAGCAACATAGTGCATATGCACTGCATGGTGCAGGATGGCGTAACAGAGGGTGAGGGCTGCAGATGAGTGGTGTATGTGTTGTGCGATGTGGGGTGGTTTCCTGTTAGTCATGTAGTGATAGGTGTCAACCTTACTTCATTCCTATGGGATTTGGGTGTCATGTACTGTTTGTGATGCTTTGGGGCACAGTGTTCGATGATGTTCACATCGTACAGTCACCACACCAATGACACCAGGGTGGTGTGTGCATCTCTCCCCCCATTTCATTGCCATGTGCTGGTCATGCAACTTACCAAGCAGCCAGGCACGTCGTCCAGCATGTCGCTCCATGAAGCATGGTAGCGTGGAGTTCCGCAGGACCATAGAGTCATGAGTTGATCCGGGAAATCGGGCACAACAATATGTGATGATCTTGCTGGTGTCGCATACCATCTGCACATTGATGGAGTGGTATTGCTTGCGGTTGCGGTACACCACCTCCATGGCATGCGAGACCACCAACTCCACTTGGGTGCAGTCGAGGGCACCTACACAATTTGGCATGCCTGCCAGTGCATGGAAGGTGACTTTTGTATAGAAAATATCTCCTGGGGAGTCCGTGGTAGGGGTATGTAGTCCCTTGTGTGCTTGAGGAGGGCACCTAGCACTTGGTTCAGAATGCGAGAACATAAGGGTTGTGATATGCCAAGCATGTGCCCCACTATGCTGGTAGGTGCCTGTGGCAAGGAAGTGGAGCACAGACACTTACCTTCAGTAGAGGGGGGATGGTGGTGCGTATTTCAATGACCTTCAGTAGAGGGGAGACACTTACCTTCAGTAGAGGGGGGATGGTGGTGCGTATTTCAATGAGTCTGATTATGTCGTCGTGTATCAGGTCCACTATGGTGGTGATGGTGTCCTGGGACAGGCGGTACAGGGTGTGAATCTGCTCAGGAGTTAGGTTGAAAGGTCTGGCTCTGATGCGAGGGATTGGGGGCTGCTGGCATGGTAACGTGGCTGCACTGGTGGGGCACGCTGGGCCTTTCTCACCCTCCTTCTCCTCCTGCGTCTCCTCTGTGGTGCCAGATGTTGTTGTTGTTGTCGATGTTGTGGCAATGCAAGCATGTCCTCCATCTCCAGTAATGCTACTACTATTAGAATCATCTTGGTGTGGGAGGGGGTGTGGTGTGTGGGTGTGCTCCTTTTGGACTGGCCCAGATCCATTGCCTCCACCTGTGCTGATTGTGTGCACCTGTGGCAGTTGGGAACACTGCTCAAGGCATTTTATGGTAGGTCGGCGATGCGGTTATTTACGGCATGCCGGTAAGCACTTTTTCCGCCTTCATGAGGCCGTTATTTGCATGTCCGCTTTGCTTGTGATCTACTCTAGTGTACAGCATGCCACTATTGCCGGCATGGTGGGTCGCGTACCCGCGCCCAGACTGCTATTAACGGCACCGTACTTTACAATGCCGCTAATAGCGGTAAGGCTGGTCAGAATGGCCCGTAGTGGTAATCGATGCCGGTATTCCTTTACCGGCATCGTTGTTCCCTTAGCACCAACCTCGGAATGACCCCCAGTGTCTTTTTGGAAAAAGGTAACTGACAGGGAGTTGAGGGGTGAACGATTTCTGAGCTGTTGCATTAGTGGTGAAGGTTGGAGGTCTAATTTCTCAGGTCTATATAGCCGCTCTTATCTATCTTTTCCCCCTCAAGCAATTCAAAAATCACCAATCCTTGAAATACCCATTGTTACAGTGAAAGAGGTAGTGTATGCCATTAGATCCTTGAAAAATGGCAAAGCAGCGGGCCCAGATTAAATCCTGTCAGACCTATATAAAGACTAGGTTCATATTTGGGCACCTGTCTTGTGAAAGTGCCTTGATGTTGAGCGGGGGGGTCAGGCAGGGCTGTGTCCTAGAGCCACTTTTTTTAACATCTACATTCAGGAAATCATAGATGCAATAACAAGTGGTGCACAGGGCTGCCCTAAAATGTCTGCAGCCAGATTCCCAGCCTTATTCTATGCAGACAATGCGGTTTTCATTGCCACCACACAGCTCGGTCTGCAGAAATCCCTAGCTATATTTATGAGTAAGTGTATCTCCAACTGGAACTGAACATCAGCAATACTAAACTGATAGTGTTCAGGCTCCAATCCTCGAAACATGGACCAATTAGGATGGAGGTGGTGGGGGGTGCTCAGCTAGAACAGTTTCAGTGGTTTGACTATCTGGGTGTAAGATTTCAGGAGTGCCCAGGATGCGTGAATGAGATAGACAGTGCTATACTAACTCTGAGAAAGTACAGTGGAACTGTTTTGTCTTTCTTTAAACAACACTGGAGCAGCGCCATATCGCTGACCCTTAATGTATACAATAGCAAGTATTGCCGGCAGTATTGTTTGGAGCGGAGTTCTGGGGATATATGAATGCTATGAAATTGATCATAGGAGAGAACACATTTCTGAAGAATTAATTGTTACTCCCCTTGAGTGCCCCACAGCGCTGGTCCATGAAGAATATGGCACCACCCCAGTTAGTGCTGAAGCTATGTGTAAGCCGGTCTTCTTTTGGGCCAGAATATGGACCCAACCAGGGCTGGGCCAGTGCAGGGGTGCAATTTTACATCTTTCATTCCTGGATGGAGGTGGCAGCCTGAAGTGGTTGGCCCACATTAAGAAGATGCTTCTTGAACTCAACCTAGCTAAGTTATGGGTGGATCCACAGTCTATTTCTTTGACAAATGTAGGTACCCTAAAGGCATTATCCAGGTCATGGGTGCAAGAACAGCTCATGATAGATGCTTCCAAATTGAAATTAAGCTCTTAGTACTTTGCCCATGAATCGCTGAAGGGGTTTAAAACATATTTGGATGTAATTCCTCCCGCCTATAAAAAATCGCTGTATGCCCGTTTCAGGCTGGGTATTCTTTCAGTAGCAGTTTTCACATACTCCGGTGGGGATATGCATAAGAGTTGTGTCCAATGTGTGGTGCCACAAATGAAACTGTGTCTCATTTTTTGCTAACTTGCCCCTCAACAATTCGGCTGATGCACTTGTACTTGAGGTCTACATTACAGGATGCTGGCCTTCTCAAGTTAAGATCTGCTATGCTCTTCTTGCTGCAGACCTCCTATCTACCTGCAGTATTTGGCATGACTTGTTATATCCACAGAGCTTGGATACAGAGACAAAGGGCACATAATTGACTATACATGTGCATGATATAATAGCCAGTGTACCAGTATTTAATGAGCTTATTTATAATGTTGACCTTTTAAACTAATTTTATCCTTTGTATTCTGTTGTTAATGTGTTCTTTTTTAATGGTTTTAGTGAATTTGGCATGACTGTTTTTGTCTTTTGTATGTACCTGAAGACTCTATGTCGAATAAAGGAATTATGACTGACTGACTGATTACTCTTTTTTTTGTAATTTATCAATTTACTGTCCAGAAAATATTTACAAGCTTTCAGTGTAGAAAGCTTGTAAATATTCCAAATCAGTGTAGAATACTTGTATATAACGAGACTACATATAATGTCACCATTAAACAGTTGGCGTCCCATTGAATGTCTTTTAATTTACTCAAACGATTTGCAGTGTATCTGCTGATGTAAGAGTTTAAATCCTTGAAGAATGGTTGAAGAAAGTAGTTCACATACTTTAAAACATTTTCCATCAGAGAGCATCTGGAAGGAACTATTGGTTTTCCAGGAGGAGCTTCTCTGTCCTTGTGTATTTCGGGAATGAAATACAATGGAGTTATCAGAAAATCGTTCTTTAAGAACCCCACTTATTCCGAATCTAACACATTTAGATACTTATATTCTTCAAGCAAAATATCTAGTTGTTTTTTAATTGGCACTGAACCTGTTACTTCAATCGTTTCATAGCAACTTTCATCAGATAATTGGTGATTTGCTTCAATCAGGTAGAGTGCCCTTTCCCAGACACCAACTCCTCCTCACTTATCTGCTTGTCTAATGTCTATAGTATCATCTTGCTGTAGATACTCTATGGGACTCATTACACGGTAGGCGGAGAACCATGGCGCTATTAGCGCCATGGTTCATGCCGGTAAAATACCAGCACCGCCTTGGTGGAGAGGGGAATTACCGCCCCATTCCAAGGTTGGCGGGGCGGTAATTCCCCCTTCCACCATTGCCCTTCCCCATTCCCATTTTTGCCCCATAGGGCATAATGGGAATGGGGAAGGCGCTAATTACGGTACCGCAAATTGCGGTCCGTAATTAGCTCCCTGGGTCCCTTTGCGGGTTGGTTTTTAACGCCTGCAAAAAGCAGGCGTTAAATACCCCAACCCGCAAAGGGACCTCGTAGTAAGGCGGTAAGGATTTACCGGTACCGGTAAAATACCGGTACCGGTAAACCCTTACCACCTACCGTGTAATGAGGCCCTATATCTTTTATCTGGGCTATGTTGGGGTTGGAGTGAAATGGCAATTTTCTTTCAGACAATGGGCCTCATTACACGGTAGGCGGTGAGCCATGGCGCTATTAGCGCCATGGCTCATGCCGGTAAAATACCGGCACCGCCTTGGCGCAAAGGGGATTTACCACCCCATTCCAAGGTTGGAGGGGCGGTAAATCCCCCTTCCACCATTGCCCTTCCCCATTCCCATTTCTGCCCCATAGGACTCTATGGGAATGGGGAAGGCGCTAATTACGGCACCGCAATTTTGCGGTGCCGTAATTAGCTCCGAGGTCCCTTAGCGGGTTGGATTTTAACGCCTGCAAAAAGCAGGCGTTAAATCCCCCAACCCGCAAAGGGACCTCGTAGTAAGGCGGTAAGGATTTACCGGTACCGGTATTTTACCGGTACCGGTAAATCCTTACCGCCATCCGTGTAATGAGGCCCTTGATCTTTAAATCCCTTATTACCAATTACTCAAATACTTCTATTTTATTTGAGGCCAAGTTCGGATTAAATGTGGATTTAAATTTCAGACCACTTTCTATCGGTATGTCTGTACGAATACCAAGTTTTTGTAGAATCTCACTATTTTCCATCTCTGGAATGATAGTGTCAAAACCTTCTTCCTAAATAAAAGTAAATCAATCATTTCCAAACAGCATAATGAAATTATTCGAACTTTATTACAATTCTGTATAGACAATAGCATATTCTTGTTTGACAAACCATCATACCACCAGAAATGTGGAACAGCCATGGGCTCATGCATACGCTAACCTGTATATGGGTTGGTGGGAACATGGGCAGAAAAGTTGATGGCTATTTGGGGCACATATAAGGCAGTATCGCTTTTAGATTACCTATTCAATTTTTGGAGAGGTAGTGAACGAGAACTTTTAGAATATGTAGATGAACTCAGCAACAATTATTTCAATCTTAAATTGACATGCACATATAGTGCAACGGAATAGGTGTTCCTTGATGTAAAATTCTACATAAATAATCACAAAATTTGTAGCAAAATATATAGGAGGTTGATAGCATCTAACTCTTTACTTAATGCTTCCAGTCATCACCCACAATCCCTGATTGATAGTGCACCATAAAGGGAGCTCATTAGAGCTAAACGAAATTGCACACTTGAACCAGATTTTGAACAAGAGGCGAGTAATGTGGGAGCACACTTTATTTCTAGAGGATATCATTCCAAGAGTATTATCAGAGTGCTTTACAAGGCGAGTAAAAGAGATAGAAGTGAACTTCTTGTAGTTGGTAGAGGCAAAGAAAAGGAAGAAGAATCACCTATTAGATTCATCACCCAATACAGCAGTCGGAGCAAATTAGGAATATTTTCTGCAGACATTGGCCTATTTTGGAAGCTGATAAAGATCTTAGTGGGATCTTGGGTCGTGGTCGGAATATAATGCTCTCTAGAGCAAAAGCTTTAAAAGGTATGATATCACATAGTAATTAAATACCATAAAGGACTACTAAACAATAGTTGTCTATTACACTGGCCAAAATGGGTTTCTGGAAATGCAAAAGCTGTACAATGTGTCAATATGCTCAAGTGAGAATTGTTGTGCATTACGGCAGTCGTTTCAGCAGAAAATGCCACATAAACATCAGGATACACTGCATGACTAAATTTATAGTTCATGCAGTGAGTTGCCCATGCAAAAAACTATATATTGGTTCAACTATATGTATGCTGAAAGTTAAAATCCTGCAGAATTACAGGGCAATTACAAACAAGGATAAATATGATGCATTAGCTGTGCATTGTGCACACAAATCATAATAGTGATGCTACGTGTATACCATTTTTTTGCATTGGCACATGTACCAGAATATAGATGCAAAGGAAATAGAGTAAGACATCTAAGAATAATGGAGTCAAAGCTTATTATAAAATTTTAATTTCTAAAATGTCAATACTCAATGGCTATTATAGTATGTTGAAATTAAAGGTGACATTTCTATCTCCAGCTAGTTTGCATACAGGTTGCTGTTATGTCATAGCCCACTGGGGCGAGATTGAATATAAATCCACTGGGACAGGATTAAGTGTGCTAGCACAATTTCGATTGGAGTTCAAATTATAACCACTCAGGCTTATGCCACTCGTATATTTGTAACAAAATAATCTATTGGTGAAAAATGATGAATTTGACAAAATATTTATTTTGCTAAAGTAAAGCCGATTCTAACCGGTTTAACAATATCAGACTCAATGCGCTTTAAATTGTATGTAATTATGAAGAAATATTTATTAGAAATAAGACTGTAAACGTTTTTTAAAGAAGAAGAGAATGTGGTATTGTACCGTTATAAAATGGCCACGATATTGCCAGAGTAGAGGTGGGTTGAGACAGGTCATGTGACCGTCACAGGAAGTGAACCGCATTGTGAGCTATAGAAATAAATAATGGCTTTAGTCAAATGAAAAAGATTGCGTGACAAAGTCTCTGCAAAAGGGACGGAACGCATGGCGAAATGCTAATGGCTTGAGTAGAATACTTTGTTGCAGCAAGTCCATGCTGGTCAATGCCTTGATTCACATGATGAAATTTGCTTAATAAATATATTTTTGCACCTGAGCGACTGAGTGCTGGGGTGATTTTAGTTTTGGCGATTGGTAGTGTATTCATTTCTGAACCTACCCGCCAACTGTTCTATTTGTGAATTCTTTAGTGGCCTTTCTCTGGCCTCATCCCTGGGCACCCCTATTTAGCAGGCTGAGCGCCTTAGAGAAGTTCCTTGTGTTCAGAATATATAGATTTGCCAATTTATCTACCAATTTCAACAAAAAAGGTACATTTGTTATGGGCCTTAAATTATTACAATTTTTGTATAGAGTTTGTATTCTTTTTTACTTTTATAACTGAAAGGGTGCCTCTTAAAAGAGACGTTTTGGGGATGGAAGGAGGGGGGCGGAACTTGGATGAGAGAACATTAGGGTTGGAACATATAACAAGGGATAACAATTGAAACATGTTTTTTGTGTGTTTTTAATGCTTTTTTTCATTTTATGTGGGAGGAAATTGGCACTTTAAAAAGAATATATATCTAGCGTTGGCAGTGACCTGGTGTTGCACAATAGCCATATCCCACACAGCTAGAGTGGCACCTACCATACAATCCATTTGTTGCATCCAGGACAGAGAACCTTGCACATGCTTAAATTGGTTGCAAAATAACAGCAGTCTGAGTCCCACTAGTTATACCCGTCAGTGCCCCCACTTGACAAAGATGCGGCAGGCTGCACAGATGCCGCTGGAAGTGAAGTCAGAGGAGCAGCTACAGATGTTGAGGGTGAGGAGGTAGTTGCGGCACTAGTGGATGGACGGTGTACTGATAGCTACCCCTGCACCTTCACCTAGGGCCACGGATGTGCCTGTAGGTAGGCATCATCAACCTCATCCCAATAGACAGGTACTAAATGTTGGATGAGTACCAATGTCCCTAGGCTTTGGGATTGAACACCAAACGGCCCCCAGCGCAGCACCTTATGGCCAAAACTGCTTTGCACATCTTCGACCTCCTTCAGGCTCTGCGTTCTTCCACAAGGAAGTACCTCCAGCTGCCTGCTTCCCTCTTCATCCCACACATCTTCTTATGAGGGGGTGACGGCATGGGGACCCAATGACATCATCACCAGGAACGGTGACACACTGAATATATTCACTGCTCTCACTACTATGGTCAAAAATGATCTTCTGATATCAGACAAGGGAGGAAAATTGAAAAACATAAAAAAAGATAACAAAAAAGACGATGTGCCTGAAAATGCAAAGGTTTTCTTAAAAACGAAAAGAAAAAGCTAAAATAAATAACAGAGACAAACTACAAATCGCAAGACAAGGGAAAGAGGTTTGAGATCAAGTGAGGGCAAACAAGAGTGTGAACAATGTGGTTTCTGCTTTGAAAAGTTCCTGAAGGATCACAGACACGGTCACCAAGCAAGACCAAAAAGCAATGAAGAAAGTTAAGGAATTTCCTGTGGGAATGGTGAATACCCCAGGCTAATCAGAGTCCAATTTTGGTTAGCTGTGCTAGACCCAGGCGTGACGACGGATTGCCGCATTTACGTCAACAACCAATCAGAAGCCGTGTTTATTAACGCAGTTGCCACACATAGCCTAGTTAATAAAACACGCCTTCTGAATGGTCCAATCTGTATTCGTGTTTACGCCCAGCGTGCGCATCCATGTCTACACTGGCAAACAATCCGCTTGCACCCTGCCTTAATGCGGCTACACCCAGGCGTGATGACAAATAGTGACATCTGCACCAGCAACTAATCAGATTGCCTGCTGCACTAACAGGAGTAAACCCACGTGCGATGTCGAATAGGCATGCCTGCAATGGCAACCAATCAGATTGTGCGCTTCGTTAGCACAGCTATTGGTCATCGCGCCTGGGAGTAGCTGCGTTAATACAACGTGCACTATGATCGGTTGCCGGCATAGACAGAAATATTTATCTTTGGGCCCGGGAGTAGCCACGATTGCAAAACGTGGCTCCTGACTGACCTGGGGGCATAGCGACAGAAAACTCCTTAACTTTTTCTCATTGCTTTTTGGTCTTGGTTGCTAACAGTGCAGCCGCCAGTAACCTTCCAAAAGCACACACCAAATTTTTTCCAACCCCTTTTCGCCCTCCTTTGATCCCAAACCTCTTTACCTTGTCTTGACTTGTTTTGTGGTTTGCCTCTATTCTTTATTTAAGCTTATTTTCTCTTTTTTTAAACTTTTTTCTTTTAAGTGGCCTGGGGGGTCATTCCGAGGTTGGTGCTAAGGGAAAAACAATACCGGTAAAGGATTACCGGCATCGCTTACCGCTATGGGCTATTCTGACCAGCTAGACCACTATTAGTGGCATCGTAATGTACGGTGCCACTAATAGCGGCATGGGCGCGGGCACGTGATCCACCATGCCGACAATAGCGGCATGCCGTAAACTGGAGGAGATCCCAAGTGAAGCGGATATGCAAATAATGGCATTATGAAGGCGTTAAAAGTGGTTACCGGCATGCCGTAAATACCGGCATCTCTGACCTACCGTAAATTGCCTTGAGCAGTGTTCCCGACTGCCATAGGTGCACACAATCAGCACAGGTGGAGGCAATGGAGTCTGGCCCAGTTCAAAAGGAATACACCCACACCCCCTCCCACACCAAGATGATTCCAATAGTAGTAGCATTACTGGAGCTGGAGGACATGCTTGCATTGCCACAACATCAACAACAACAACAGCCGGCACCACAGAGGAGATGCAGGAGGAGAAGGAGGGTGAGACAGTCCCAGTATGCCCCACCAGTGCAGCCACGTTACCACGCAGCTAGACCCCAATCCCTTGCATCAGAGCCAGTTCTTTCAACCTAACCCCTGAGCAGACCCACATCCTGTACCGCCTGGACCGGGACACCATCACCACCATTGTGGACCTGATACATGACGACATTGTCAGCCTCTTTGAAATACGCACCACCATCCCACCTACCAGCACACAGTGGGGCACATGCATGGCATTGTCAGCCTCTTTGAAATACGCACCACCATCCCACCTACCAGCACACAGTGGGGCACATGCATGGTATATCACAACCCTTATTTTCTCGGATTCTGAACCAAGTGCTGGATACCCTCCTCAAGCACACAAGGGACTACATATCCCTACCACAGACTCCCCAGGAGATATTTGATACAAAAGATGGCTTCCATGCACTGGCGGGCATGCCAAATTGTGTAGGTGCCCTCGACTGCACCCACGTGGAGTTGGTGGTCCCGCATGCCATGGAGGCGGTGTACCACAATCGCAAGCAATACCACTCCATCAATGTGCAGATGGCATGCAACGCCAGCAAGATCATCACACATTGTTGTGCCCGATATCCCGGATCAACTCATGACTATGGTCCTGCGGAACTCCACGCTACCACGCTTCATGGAGCGACATGCTGGATGATGTGCCTGGCTGCTTGATAAGTTGCAGGACTGGCACATGGCATTGAAATGGGGGGACAGATGCACACACCACCATGCTGCCAATGTTGATGTGACTGCACCATATGCACATCACCGAACACTGTGCCCTAAAGCATCACAAACGGTACATGACACCCACATCCCATAGGATTGAAATAAGGTCGACACCTATCACTACATGACCAACAGGAAACCACCCCACATCCCACAACATGTGCACCACTCATCTGCGGCCCTCACCCTTCATAACGCCATCCAGCACCATGCAGTGCACATTCACTGTGTTGCTGTCTCCAGCAAATCACCACACAGGACAAGAATCCCTGGGAGTGCATCGAACTGAACCAACTAGGGAATCCACTGTCTGTCACAGGACCGCCACACCCACGGGAGTGCTGCATTTCACCATGGGAATGAACATCACTGATTGGCCAATATTGCACAGACTAATGCCAACGCTCCCTCTAAGTAAATCTCACAGAACACAACACATCACAAATTTGACACAAACACAGCTGTATGCGTACACGATGCATGTGCAACAAGACATCAGTGCACAGCATGTATCATCTTGAAGATGCAACCCGCACCATTCTATGGCACAGGACACATTGAGGAACTGAAGATGGCCTAAATACATCCAGGGACATGTGCATGTGGCCAACGATAATCTGCAGGCATGTGTGACCAGTACAGCTGTCCATCATGAATCACCTAACATTTACCTTTCATTGCCTCTCATGCAGGTGATAGTGGCTATCCCTTAAAGCCGTGGCTCCTCACCCCTGTCCGAAACCCACAGAACCGGCACGAAGCTTATCAGCTCACTTCCCCATTCTCTCAAGGACGCTGAAGTCATGCCCTTCCACAGAAGATTGACAAAATAACCTTTGTGACTTCACCAGCCGTCTGAGTCTTTTTGGAGTGGGGTCCCCTTTCACGGACGTGGGGTGAGCGAAAGTGTACCGCCATTTACTGGCGACCGCAAAGGGGCCCAAAGGTGTGGCAGCCCTTCACTGGGTGAGGCCTTCCAGGGCGAGGCTGGAGGAGTAATGGTATCGGGGCCCCAACGAATGAAGAAGCAAAATTGACTGCACAAACGCGTTACCCTTCCTCCGCCAGCCCTGCCCGACCACAGGACAGCAGGCTGCCGTCCTTTGGGTCCAGCAGACTTTGAGGCGAAGACCCACAGGGGGTGAGTGATTTAGGGATACGGTTGGTAAGGCTGTTAAAGAAAGGAGTATCAGTTAAAAGGTACGTATTAGTCTGAGATCTGTTATGTAGATCGTTCATGAAAAGGGTAATTAATGGATGAAATGAATATGTTTAAGTAAGGACCGGTCCGTTAAAAGGAATTAGTAGCATATCTGTTGATTGTTTAAGGTTTAAGGATCATGGGAAACTTGACTTCCCACGGGAGGGAAATAGCGAAGCCACACTATGCCCCTCTCGAAGTAACTGCGGCATTTGAAATGCTGATCAAATATGGGTTGAATTTGAATGTGTTCCAAAAACAATGGGTAGAATACACAAAAGGGTTGCTTGAACACAAGTGGATGGAACATGGAACATTTGACTTGGACGATATAGCGACCGCAGAAATAGAACTGGCAAAACAAAGAGTCTCAGTTTGAAGCTATAAGATTGTGGCGGGTAGAGGCGATTAGGAGGAAGAATGCACAGAATAAAAATGCGAGAAAGCAACAGAAGCGGTCTGCAAATCAGAAGGCGAGGGAGTTAGACAATAAGGAAATACAGGAGAAGTGTGAACAAATGGATAGACATATGTTGATAAAGGAAAGTGGAGGTATGTACCCATCCATACCGACACCCTGCTATGAGGACATAGCACGGGAAGCTGAAATAATTACAAATGACTTATTCCTGGGGGCCTCTGCCCGGCTATAATAACTAGAGCAGTGGAAGATGGTGAGTACCCCATGAAGTATGGTGCGGATGTCACTGATGTAGGTTTAACAAGGACCACCCAGATAGGTGAGAAACGGCGAAAGGAGCTGAAGACCATAGCAAACGATATATATAAGGAAAGGATAGAAGATGATGTTAAGAACATGCTGGGAAGACTAAGGCCTGTGGAATTTAAACAAGTAGCTAGAACTCTAGTTGAAGATTATGATTATAACAGGAGACAATGTGGGGTAAGTGAAGATCTCCCCGGGAGTTACCGTGATGCTACAAAGGGAATAGACGTAGCCCATACTAATAAACAGTTGTGGGAGTACATGGAAGTTATCATGACAGAAATATACCCAGGGGAACAAAGGCAGGATTAACAAATGAAAGAAAACATAGAGAAATGGGCTGACAGGAAGAAGAGGTTAGAAGACCGGCCATTAGGCAGGGATTTGGCAGACAGAATAGAGAAATGCACAATTAATGAATAAGTCACCAAAGCTGGGGAAGAAATAATGACCCATAACTGGGCAGAACAATTGGCATGCCTCCAGCATCTGTTTAACGACACTCAAGACTTGATTGAACAGGAAGGGCAAGAGGAAAAATATGATTTGACAAGAACAGAAACTTTCTCAGGAGCTGAGGTAAGTTTGGATGTGGATCTGAATGCTAAGCCCCAGCAAAGAAAAAGAAAGGTGCAGTTCAACAACGTCTTGAAAGCCTTTGTAGAACTGAAATCTAGAGCTACACAGGAAGAAGGAAATAGGCACAAGAAAAGTTTCCCACTACGAGAATGTCAGCCCACTCCAGGTAATAACCCCAATAATGAGCCAGTAAAGACCTATGTATATGTTCCCTTAACCCGTATGGAACTTATGCAAATAACTAAAAGTATACCTGACCCACGAATAGACCCTGCTGGGTTTTACAAGGAGATGAGGAAACTATTTAGGCCAGGCCAGTATACAGTAGAAGATGTGGATAATATCATGATGGCGTTGGTCCCTGAAGAAATATGGGTACCCTTTAGGCAGAGAAATGATGTAGGAATAATATGGAAAACCATAGAAGACAACGACAATGGCAGGAAACCCCAAGAACCCCTATCTCTCAATGTAAAAGGGCATGGGTTACGGGTATTAAAAGCTCTTGAGGAGATATTAAAACCCCAAGATGTGAACGTGGAGAAATTAGCCGCAGTGAAGCAAGGACCCGCTGAGGATGTTGCAGCTTATTTCCTGAGATTCGAGGCAGCGGTCAAAGCTCACAGCAGATTGGATTTAGCGACTGAAACAGGCCAGAGATATTTTGCTGGGAGTTTCGTGGAAGGATTACATGCCCCGATTCAAAAAGGTTTGAGGAGCGCTGAGTCTACCTGGCAGTCGAGATCACCCAAAGATATACTAGAAATGGTGCGATATTACGAGCGTAGTGAACAAGTAAAAACCCAGACAAAGACGTGGGCAGAAAAGGAACTTAAAAATAGGGTATTAATGAAGCAGTTACAGCAGGGCTCCCAAAGGTTTAGGGGTAACTGGCAGAATGGAAATCGACAATGAAACGCTCGAGGTATGGACAGAGGGCAGGTAAGTACATATTCACAGCCGGATGGACTGGCCCAAAATGTTTGCGCCTTCTGTAAAAAACCAGGTCACTGGAAAAACCAGTGTCCGGCAAGTGTAGGACGAGGGAGGGGCGTCCTACGAGGAAGACCAGGGCAGACCATGCAACAGCAAGGGATGGCACCAGGACCAAGAGCGAACTTCTCCCCACCAGGGCCAAACATGTTTGATCAGGGGCTTAGGCAAATGGCGCAGTTTGAACAGTGTGAAGGTGAGGACTGCATGCTATTTGGGAAAAGACCAGAGATGTTTCAAGACCCGTCTAGTGGGCTGTTGTGAAGGGGCTGAGGTGGAGCTGGGGGAGCGGTGTTTGGGCCAGTCAATCAGAGGGATCCATATGTATCTGTGCAACTGGGACAGAATCCTGTAGTGAAATGTTTGGTGTATACTGGTGCTGCAAACAGCTCGCTAGATATTAAAACCGTTCCCTCAGCACCACTATCGGGAACAAGTAAAACATCCATTGGGTTTGGCGGAGGAACCCATAGTGACCCCAGTAAGTAAGGAGATAGAGGCAGAGGTGGAAGAAGTGGAATGGAGCAATGGCTGGTTACTGACAGATAAATGTCCAGAAAACTTATTGGGAATTGATGTATTAAAAGCATTGTACGCAACCATCTATTGTTCTCCAAGCGGAGTGCGTATGACCATAAATGACCCAGGTAACCACATTGTAATGGCACTCAGTCAGCCTCTACCAGTGGAATTGCAGGAACTTCCAGAGGATCTGTTCAGGAGGGGAAGAAGTTACTGACGGGCCCAAAGGTCAGCGCTCACCCTCTAGAACTTGTAAGACAAGATAGCTGCACCATGTGAGGACAGGGGGTGCAGGATTCACTTACTCTAACACGACTCAATAATAAGGACTCAGTAAGTTGGCAAAGGGAAGTCCGTTTAATGACAATTACATCAAACAGAGAAACAAATGGAAATCAGCAGCATTGCGATCACCTGTCTCATTCCAACTTCCTCGAACTTCAGTCGGACAGCACTTCCTACAGGCAAAAATCATCATCACTGACGTCTAATTTCTATAATAAATCATCATGCAATATAATTGGTTAGGAAAGGTAACTTAAGTATAGGTGATATATCTGTATATGATAATAGGGCATCCGGATTGGATAACTCTTATTGGGTGGGCGTCTACGCCCATCCCTCTACATCATGCGTGATAGACGTCACTACAACTACGACGTCCTATTGGTTAAAATATCTATAGGACTCCAGATAACTTGGTCCATTGTGATTGGGCAGGTTACACCCCTAGACATAAATTTCCACTTTTAATTAGCAGCATGCAGAATGGACACCCCTGTGCCTGGTGTCCCAAGTTTCACCTTGCCTCCCTTCCATCAATCAGTGTTTTAGGGTGACGTGTCAATTAGTTGGCTAAGGATGGCCTCAAACTGTAGTCTCTTATTGGGAAAAGTTATGGCATCCTCGGGTCCTGGATGACATCAGGCTATGGTACTTCTTCGCGCCTGGCTGGTCACGTGTTAGTTCACCATGAATCTGCTTCAGTTTCCAGCTTTTAGTGCATTTAATTCTGTGTCAGCCTAGCCACCTGCATGGGCCCCCCTTATCTTGACCTTCATGAGGCAGGCTGGTATGCTCTGAAGCTGGAGTCTTGTGAGCTGATGCTCTCCTCCCCTTCTCTGGTTGACCTCGATTTCCTAGGCATGAGCTGCTCTTTGTTGAGTTTTGATTCCGCTCCTTCTCTTGCCTTTGGCTGGGTTTCGAAACTTGGCCTGTCAGGCCTCTGGCCGCCTGGGTACATTGCTGCTTTTACAAAATGGAGTCGCACTTGTATAATGTGCCTTATTGAGGTAGATATATGGTTGGTGCTTGTCGCTCTATCTTCTACTAAGCATTTCAAGCAATATCGATTTCTTAGCATCTTGCGTTTCAAGCCTATTTACACGTGTTTAACAGGACGGTTGCTTCCATCTTGTCTCGTTGCACTGTTTCCTCACGTTGTAACATTGTCTCCTCTCTGTGCCTATTCCATTCAATTTCGTAGTTACTCGCACTGGCATGTTATCTTCGATAGCTGCTTTTGTTCATTCACAGGTCTGTTCAGGCCCTTGTGTCATTTCCACTGGCCTTCCATTAAGGCTGTTGGGGTCTCTTTGTGGACCGTGTGTAGGTACTCCTCATTTCGTATCAGTGGCTGGTATGGCTGTCTGATAGGGTACCGTGCTGCCCAGGGTTGTCTGGTTATGGGTGCTTCAACCATTATAGATCTTCTCATGTTTACTGGGCAGAGTCCCAGTGCAGCTCTTTGTAGGTTCATTTGCTCTTCATATGTCACATACCTTGGCAAGTACGCTCCTGGTATCTCGAAATGAGGGGAAGGGGTGCAGGCCATGTCTGGGACCTCCTCTACACTCCCCCCTCTACTTGGTTCATCGACCACTTCTGAAATCTCCTTTGCATTCATTTCTTTTGATTCTTCGGTGACATGCTCATCGGCCTCTGCGTTGGTACATGATGGTGTGAATGTGTAAGACTTTGGAGTCCATATTTTTTATCACTCCCTTCAAACTCCCTGCTGTTTTCACATGTTCGTCTTTGATCCATGTCATTAGCTGACATTGTCCATTTGGGCTGCAGTAGATCCATTTTCCTTCATACCTTCTTCGTTTCTTAGGGTATGTGAACTTTGTTCCCTCTGGCGCAAATTTGCTGGCTTTCACAAAGTCTCTTATTTCTTCATCAGTCAGGTCTCTGGGCTTCCATCCTGGTTCGACATCAACCATTATTTTCATCCCTATGGTTTTCTTCGCAGTTTTCTGGCACTGTGTAATGATTGTCTTGATAACACAGAATCCTAGCAATACCATTGCTAGTAGAGCTCCCAGAAACTTGAATATATCAGCCATCGATTGTGGGACCCACAAGAATAGGTCTCCAAACCAGCTGTCATCGTCTACATCATCACTTTCATCGATCATCTGGTTTTTCAGGCTTGTCAGCATGCTTATGGCCTCTGTTAGGGTTCCGTTTTCTTCATCGTGTGATGGTACAAATGTGCAACATGATTCTCTGATTTTTGCACAAACACCTCCATCCATTGCAGTGATCATGTCAAGCACATATCTGTTTTGGAGGGTCATCAGTCTGATTGCTCTCAGCTCTTCCTTGATCGCGTTGAATTCTTTTATAGTGGTATTGATGGTCTGCAATAACTCCCATCTGGTTATCTGCAACCATTTAGTATTCACTCCAACTTGGATGTGGGGCAGGAATAGTGTTGTGAATACTGTTGAGGTGAGGCTGAACAGCTGGTGTTCGTACGGGATTGCATGGAATGCCTCTTCTGATTTGGGAGAAAAGTCATTTTCCGTCTTCATCCTGGATACCAGTTCCACAGATCTCCTTCTTCTTAGATGAGCATCTGCTTTCGGGAAACTGTCCAACTTTAGGTCATGCTTAGGGATCACTAGTGCGGGAATGTGAATGTTCACTAGTGTGCATATGCCTCCCCAGTGTTTCGGCAGCCTTATGTATGCCTTGGATCCACATGCCCAGTCCATAATAACTGCGGTTCCTTGTGTCATTCCTGGAGCTTCAGAGATTCGTCCGCAGTTTTGATTCTCTCCCATCTTCCTTGTGCCATTGTTTCTGAAACATAGTTTCGGGCTCTCCAGTGGTACTATTTGCAGGGGTCCTCCTCTATCTTCGACCCATGTTAGCAGTTTTACCAACCTTGGCCACAGAGGTTTGCATAACCTCTGCAAATTTTCTATTGCTTCCTTGCAGGCTCCAAGGACCATCCATGCTCGGCAGATTACTACTCCATCCTCCCATCCATCTGGGGTGACCACTGACCCCCAGATCTGCATTTGGCCTCTGTTCTTCCATATTTGAGCCTTTTCTGCAGTCTTCCCTTGAACGTTCAGCCTTGGGTTAACTTCCCATCTTATCTCTGATCCTTTGATGCCCGGGTTCTCATACCTGATCACATGATTTCTGGTGTGCGCTCAGTTTCTTGTTTTAATGTCCTGGATGTAGCCATCTTCATCTGGGTAATCCTTTTCGTTGGCCCATATCAACGAGGCATCTCTTCACATAAATTGTCCTCTGGTGTTGCACATTGCTACATGTGACATACAGTGTGCTGTAGGGACATCAATTTCTACAGCCACAAAGATCTTGGATTTTCCCATGCTGTATGGCAGGAGTGCACAGACGAAGCATTCTCCTTCTGACTGCCTTCGTCCTACTTCCTTCATGTTCTGGTACCATATGTTGTTTCCGAGATGGGCTGTGCTGTCCAGGTAATCATTAAGTTCATTGTTATCTTCATGAGGGCTTCTCTTGATTCTCAGCATTCTTCTGTAGTTTGCTATGACTACGTCTCTGAATACATCTGTGTTGCTTTTCCACTTCGGGTATCTCGATGGAGCAGGCTGCCTCGACTGCATCACTGTGGTAGGAGGAGGATTTGTGCTTCCTTTCCTTCCCTTTTGTAGTCTGCCATAAACTTCCTGTAACCACCATTGGTTCACCAACCTCCCAACTCGTGGCTGTGTTGTAGGCCTGCGGTTTGGTCCTTGTGTAGGAGCAGGTGTGCTTGCTGTTATATTTTCTATAGTTCTGTTTTTCAGCTCCTCGTGCAGTTTCTTTGCTTGGACTATGAATGGGAACAAATAATCTATTAGCATGTGTGTCTTCTCTGTGAGTTCTTTCGTGGCCACTTCTGTTATTTTGAGGGATTTTGCTATTTCCTCCGTCTTTGATAATTGACTTGGCTCTTCTTGGTCATTTCCACTATTCTCTGGAATTGAATGTTCGGCAGGCAGTCTCTCCTTCTCTGCTGCCTTCGTTGGAGGCCTTGTAGCCATTGACACTTGCCCTTGGTTGTGTGCGTTCTGTGAGTGGTGCGTGCTGTGGTCAGTGCTACATTGTCATTCATCCTGTGCTGACCCTGTCTCCAGCTTTTCTCTTCATTTGTTACCTCAAATGTGTCTAAAACATTGCTCATTACATTTAAATTGAGTTTGTTACTTTTATCATCAGGTTTTCTTGGGAGTGGATTGACTATATAGGGTCAGGGTGCTTTCGTAGGCCCCAGATGTTCATTATCTGGAGGGTGCACTGAGATTGGGGCACTTCGCGCACCAATAAAGAAAGCAGTTCTGATTGTTAATGACAGAAAAACAATAATAATAACTATACATATACACACAATCGTTCGGAACGACAATTTGCAGCATTTTTGTCCAGGGAAGTGGGGGCACCCTTCTGTTGGGGGTAAAACCAAGTTACTGTTCTGGGCCCCCATTTCGAATGAGTTCATAGTCAATTATTTATTCCTTCTTTTGCTCTGGTCTCGTGTATCGAGAGTTTGTTACTATTAGAGGGACGAGTGCTTCTCCAAATGTCCCCCCTCAGGTGAGTGACGACGGTAGTCTCTGGGTACTCAGTACAGTTCCTGGAAAAGGGTTAGGCCAGCAACTTTGGTACATCACATTCATTATGCATATTGATAATAGGTGAGGTCCCAATGCACGCCTCGAATTTGCCTTGGTCCTGAGGACATGCTGGAACTTGCTCAATGTGAACGAATGAAAAGATGGAACTGCTAAAAATCACACAAAATAAAATGTTGTAAAAATAAAAACAAAAGTGAACATATGAAAAAATAGGAAAAAATGAGAAAAATGAAGGAAAAGGAAAATAAAATGGCAAAGTTCTTGTATCCGCTCCTTTCACTTGGTCTCTCAGCGACATGTTGAAGAACAGTGTATCTCCCCTCAATCTGCTCCACGGCGGAAGGATGACGAAAAGGATAATAAGAAAAAAAGAATAAAAATAAAAATTACTAGGATCAATTATGTCATAATCCTCGTTTCTCCTCTTCTCGATCTGTCCTCGGCGGGAAGTTTATTGGAATCTCCTTAGGAATTCTCGCTGGAAGTTGGACAGCTCCACTTGGAGCATTATACCATGGAGAAGTGTGCCCATGTGTGGGGCGTTGGCCGGATCTCTAAGGAAGGTGATGACGTCAACATCTGCAGGCCTTCCTACCATTTCTGGATAGTCTGTGATTAACTTAAACAGAACGTTCTGCGCCAGCCGGGTATCCTCGGGTGATAGGGACATTTGTCCTGTTTGGCTGTGTCCTGATCATAAGCTTTTCTTTTGATTCACACAGTCTTTTCATCTTCCCGTTGCATGGATTACCACCAAATGATTTAATTTAGTCCACAGCTGACTCAGTTGAGCTAGGTTTCTTGGATCTTGGATATAAGTGCGTGTGTCAGTTGTTCTCCCGACGAGCCCTGGGCCCTTCTCGACTATTTGGAGGAACAACTTAAACGTGAGTTCATCAATGTCTATTGGCGGTGGACGCATTTGTGTCCTTCACACTGTACTCGGGCAGTACAATGAAGGCTTCCGTGATGACAGTCAGTAGTTGCCAGATTATTTTCTTGTTGGCCGGATCTTGGATAAAGTCTGTGACACTGGCTCCTCTCCCTATGAGTGGTGGGTATGATAGCACCACGAGTTGGAAATAGGTTATAACATCCCACTTGAGACTTCTGCCGGAATGTACCATAAGTTCTGTGAACAAAGTCTCAATACTGATTGCTTCAGGATACCGTTTTTGGTTCTCAGAAATGTCTTTTTTCCGCTTGTCAAAGTCTGCTTTGCGCGGCTTTATGTTCATATGAGTAGCGTTACTGCAGCTTTGGATGTGTGATTCTCTTCTTTTACTCTGCAACTTTGACTGCACAGAATGTCCATATTATTGTTCTTTTATCATTCTTCACTTGGTTTTAGGAAATATCTTGTTTTGAAAAGCCACAATGTTACTGGATTCTTTTGCCGTTTGTTTTGCTGTTCATGCGTCCATCTTCCTCACCATGATCTTGTCTGCACGTGCTGAGGTTCTTCCCCGTTGTCTGTAGATTCTTCACAGTTAGATTTAGCTGGAGGGCTCTCTCCTGCATAGGGTTTAATGTCATTTAGAAAGATCCATGCTCTTCTGCCCTGGAGCTTGGCGGCGGACGGGGTGCAGTCCTCTACGATAAACGGGCCATTAAATCTTGGCTCATCCCACCTTTTTCTTGCATGGTTTCTCACCAATACTGCATCACCAGGGAAGACGAGGGGCACACAAAGGATTTGAGCTGCACCTGCTTCAGCACTTCCTGTTGTGTTTTGTGCTGTGCTGTCCCCTTTTTGCCGTCGCTGCAGCTGGCCTGTAATGACAGAGGTGCTGGATGTCATACAGTCAAGGTACTTTTGCATCTCTGTTCCCAGAACCTCTCTAGTCAGCTGGGCATCACAACTAGCTCTATCTCGGGGAGTAAGAGGGGTCCTCATCTTTCTCCCAGTGACTATTTCGTGTGGCGTGAGATGATGGTCGGATCCTGGTTGGTTCCGAAGTGTATACAATGTCAATGGTAGACAGTGCAGCCATCCCTTCTTTAATGTGAGCTTCAACTTGGCTATCCTTTCCTTAATCAAGCCGTTGGTCTGTTCACATATCCCATTCCCCTCAGGATGATACGCAGATGAGAACTTGTGCTTTATACCAAGCAATGAACTAATCTGTTCGAACCCTGAATTTACAAAGTGGGCCCCATTATCCGATCTCATTACCTCGCACACCCCCCATTTAGGGAACACTTCCCTCACCAGGAACTTAGCGGCACAGGCAGCATCGGGGTGTGTACAGGGACCTGCTTCTATCCATCTAGAGAAGGGACACACCACCACAATTAAATACCTGTACCCATTGCACACTTGAATCATGTTGACGTAGTCGATATGTAAGTGCTGGAATGGTCCATTTGGTCTGGGAATGATTCCCCTCACTACTTTTAATGTGTGCCCAGCGGTGAATTGCTGGCAGATAATGCAGTTCACCATGAAAAATTCAACATGCTCTGCTAAATTCGGAATCAACCACTCTTCTGCGAGCGTTGAAGCAAGATTTTCTTTTCTCATGTGGATGGGGTAGTGCAGTTGTTCTAATGCTACCTTGAGGAGGGCGACAGGCATTACTGGTTTACCAGTGCTGTCTTGCCTCCACAGCCCGTCAGAGGGGTTTAAAGAACACCCTCGACGCTTCCATACATTCTTCTCCTCCTGTGGTGCCTCCCCCTGGAGCTCCATTAGCTGAGTCTGCCCCATATTGCTATAGGCTTCTGGTGTGTCTCGCGCTACCATCATCCTCTCATTAGTACTTGCCACCTCCACGTCCATGATTGTTTCAGTTTTGGATGCCATGCGCTTGGCGTCGTTGTCCGCTTCATGATTTCCGCGTGACACGAAATCTGTCCCCTTGGTATGAGCAGCGCATTTCACGACCACTTTTCACGAGTGCTTTTATCAGCCTGTCCAATAAGGCTGCATGTTTCACTGGTGTGCCGTCTGCTCAGAGGTAGCCCCTCCTTGTCCAGTGCGCTGGGACCTGCATGTACGGTGGACATCACATAGGCAGTTACTTCCTGATATGCCTGATTCTCAATGGCGAGTATCAGTGCCAGCAGTTCTGCAGCTTGCGCAGAATAGTGAGAGGGTATTCGTGCACTGATGAGTACTCGAAACTCTCCATTCGCTAGGTGTTTTATCACGGCCACGCCTGTATACCTTTGTCCGTCTTCTTGGTCGATTCTTGAAGAACCGTCAATTAAGATGATCTCTCCACTTGCCAGGGCGTTTTCCTTTACCCTGGGGATCTCATCATAGAATTCCTCATAGTTCGCACAGTCCTGTATAGGTTCCCCCTCTGTGACTAGCTCAGCTATGAATGTAGCAGGATTCACAGTTTTACATCAAACTGTTTTGATAGATGGGTTAGAGATAATCACCTCATAGGCGGATGCTCTCTGAGATGTCAGTGTGCCCTTTGGCTTCTCTAGTATGGCAAACAGCGAATGTTCAACATATAATGTCATGGAGCATCCCATCACAATGGCTGATGCTTTTTCGATAGCGAATGCTGCAGCAGCTAGATTTTGTTCACACGGGAAGTGGCCCTTCATAACCGGGTCAGACTCCCGCTGTAATATGCTAAGGGCTTGTACCCCAGCGAGGTTCACTGCGTGAGCACTGCCATCATAAAATTACTATCAGAGTGTGAGAACAGGTAGAATTCCTCTGCATAATTAGGAATCCCGAGAGCTGGTGCCTTACAAATTGCCCCCTTGAGTTCGGCAAACCCTTTCTCCATTGCCTCAGTCCATTCAATGTCTCCTTTTGTTGCCTGGGCTTTCTTTAAAGCCTGGAGCAAGTGCTTGGTTTACGAGCTGTAGTCAAAGACCCATGCTCTGACATAATTGCACAGGCCTAAGAAGTTCTGCATTTGTTTTAAAATGCGCGGCTTGGCTGTGTTCATGATGGCTTCAGCCCTTTCTGGGGTTACCTCCTTCTCCTCATGAGAGATCAGTTGCCCTATGTACAACACCTCCTGTTGACAGTACTGCAACTTTTCCTTATCAACTTTGTATCCCTTTTCAGCCAATATAGTCAACAGCTGGACAGAGTCGCGCCTGCATTGCTCTTCAGTGGTGCTGAAGATGAGAATGTCATCTACGTACTGCAAAACAACACTGTCCACCACAATATTGCCTAGGTCCATTTGCAGGACTCTGTTGAAAATAGATGGGGACTCACAATACCTCTGTGGCAACCTCGTAGTTTTCAGGCGCATTAGTCTGAAGGCAAATGATGTCAGGTCCTGTGAGTCACGGTCCAGTGGAATTGAGAAAAATGCGTTTTTCAAATCAATCACCGTGAAATATTTTGCCTCAGTGTGTATGTTACATAGTATTGTGGATGGATTAGGGACTAGAGGGAATTCGGATTCAACCATATCGTTTAGTGCTCGTAAATCTTGGACTAAATGCCAAGACCCTCCTTTTGATTTCTTGACAGGATAAATCACTGTGTTGCAAGGTGATTCTGACGTCACTAGGATGCCCTGCTCCATCATGGCAGAAATTGTCTTCGCAATCCCTTCATCTGCCACTCTGGACATGGGGTATTGTCACGCTCGTGGCAAAATCACTCCTGGTTTCAGTTTGATTTTTACTTCACCTGCCCCCTTCAGGAGGCCTACATCATAGGGCCCTGTAGTCCATACCGTGGCAGGCACTGGGCCATGTTGTCCTGAAAGTATTCTGGACATACCAGCACCAGCATCATTCTCTGTGGCACCTCCCGTCTGATCATTTTGACCCAAAATGTGAGACTTACTTCCACTCTTGTCTCCTCTAGGTCAGGGTGCTCTTCGAACAGATTGTCATCGGTGACGTCAGTCACTCGATACCCTTCTTCGATGGTGACAATCGCACACCATTGTCTGCCTTCGTCATCGGTACAGCTCTCATGGCTATACGTCCTGAGTATGCTCTGATCATTTCGCACACGTTTGAATAATGCATTTCAGGAGTGGAGCACACTATACCATTCTCGGTAAACGAGATGGTCATGTTTAATTTAGTCATCAGGTCTCGGCCCAGAATATTTACTGGGGTCTGACGTGAATACAATAGGGGTACATTCATTTTGCGCTCTCCCACTGAGACTGGGAGTTCATCTGTAAAGGGAACTCTACTATGAACTCCAGTGAAATTCTGAGTATCTATAGCCTCGCCGGACAAGGAAAACTTGCCTTCTCGTATGCACGAGCGCAATGCCCCCGTGTCAACTGAGAAGGAATATTCTTTCCCCCCTATGTTGACATTCACCCTTGGTTACCTGTTAGGGTCTGGTGTGACCGATAGGATAGAGCACATCAGAGTCCCCTGTGAGCTGTCCTATTTCATATATAAGTTCGGCCCACTGTATACTTGTTGATTTCCCCCAGTCCCAGGGTTAACTCCCCCTCCGGAGCTAGTGCCCTGTGACATTTGCAGTGGTGCCTGCTGGGGTTGTTCCTGTGGCAAGTTCCCCATGTTCGGTGGTTGAACCACTTGCTGTGCACCTTGCTGCATGCCTGACGCCTGCGGCTGCACTGTGTAATTTTGTGCAGCGCCCTGTTGCGAGACGGCAGGCTGATTCACCATGCCTGCCCCCGTCCCTTGGTTGTTTTGCCACATGCCTTGGCTTCTGCACATGCACGCCACATGTCCTGTCATTCCACACAGCCAACCCATCTGCGTGTTCTGAAAGCCATTTTGATTATTCTGAAAGCCTCCATGGTTACCTCGCTACCCTCCTTGATTACTGTGCCATCCTCTTCCTCCAAAACCCCTTACTCTTGGGTAAAATCCTGCGTTACCCTGATTATTCTGCGATGGGTTGGTCGCTTGTTGTGCGCTTGGTTCGGCTGGGCTGGTGAGCATGGCTCCCTCAAGAGCATACTTCGAGAGCTTCTTTTGCACCAGCTTCGCCTCCTCGCCCTTACGAGTTGCCTCCTTTTTCAGATTCTTTTCTTGCAACAATCTACAGTAGTGTGCGATTGTCAACTGTATTTCAGCCCATGGTTTTGCTTCTGCTCTTACCAATTTTTTTAGCTGCTTCTGCACTGGTTCAGGCAACCCTTGGCATAATATGTGGTAGAATACAGGGATAGATTTCGTCCAAGACTCATGCGTTTCGAGCACCCACGCGTCTTGAAAATTCTGGATATAAATCAACGGGTCCCCTGACTCTTTCATTTTTTGAGTCATTTCCACACTGCTGCCCTACAGTTATTAAACAACCCTCCATCATGGGAGGTGTTAGTTAGTGTTACCCTAGGATAGCCTGCCCGTTTCCATATGTCATCTGCTCTTTCACCAAGTATGCCAATTAGGAGGCCCTTAATGTCCCCTATAGCTAAGGTGACACGCCTGTCATTTTCTCTAACTCAAGTATCCACTTTCCGGCTCCCGATGTCAGCATTGGAAGCTTATTTTTAAGATTCTCTCGGTCCATGTGTGGCCATGGAATATATTGTGGTCTTGCTCCCCCTTTTTCTAGCAACGGGAATTGGAATGCACAGTCCTCCTTTTCTTTCTCCGTAGCTCTCCGGTCTATTGCCGGGGTGGCATTCTCGCCTTGCCGTCTACATGGCAATGCCCTTAGTCTGTCTGCATAGGCAGGTGCTGCCACCCCCCTCTGACCGTGGGGTGTTCCTTCATGATGGCCAGACTGCGCGGCAGACGTTGGTGCCCTACTTGTGGACCCGCTAGCGTCTGACCATCCTATCCTTCGGTCCCCTGGGAGCCGTGTTTTGCACCATCTCCCTTCTTCATGTGCCATATCCTCCCTTTCCCCACCAGAGTCAGATTCTGAGTACTCCCAGTTTACACAACTCCTAGCATCTTCTTCATTTTGCGCAATCTCCAGCCTGTCTAGGGACAGTCCCCTGCTCCCACTACTTCGGGTGACATCCTCAGTGTCATATAGCTGAGTGCTCTCTAAGCGCTCATCTTCCCTTCCCCCATCGGATATCTGCTCTAGCCCCATCTCGTATATTTTATCGATCGTTTCCCTGATGCTTCTGGTGTCAAAGTCATCTTCAATATTTGTCCTGCTTGTACCTGGTACCGCATCGCTTGCAGGAAAGAATTCCTCTGTCTTCCCATTCTACTGTAGGATTGGGTTTAATCACTTCCCGCTCCAAATATTTAAGATCCCGTGCCCTCTGTCTGTGCTTACATTCTATTTCCTTGTCTATTTCCTTTCGCTTCTTTGCTTCTTCCCTAGCCTTATCTACTTCCCTCATCCGTTCATTTCTATGTTCTTTTGCCCTTCTACTTTCCTCATCTTCCCGCTTTTTTACTTTCCTTTTGTGCACTCTCCTTTCTTCCTCCAACTTTAACATGTTCTGTCTGTACCTTTTATAGGCTGCATACTGTCTGCGACTGAGTGGTATTCCTTGCTCTTTGTGATATAGCTGTTCTTACCTTAGCATATCAATCTTTCTAGTCCTTTCATCTCTTTCTTCCACCCCTTTCTCTTTCTCTCCCCTTTGCGCCTCATCAGACTTCTCCCTCGGCCTCAAATCATCACTTCCTTTTCAGTCTAACTTCAGTAATATTTGACCTCCCATCCATTCGTCTTTCGCGATTGCTATCTCATCACCTCTACCTTCATTTCCTTTATGTTTATTTCCCTCTTTCTCCTTATCTGGAGGTGCACAACTCCATGCCCAATCCTTCCCTTTATCTTTGCATCTCTCTTTGTCTCTTGAGACTGCGGAGGCGATATTATTTTCCTGTTCTTTTCCCTTATTATTGTCACTACTGTACGTAGGCGACTAATTTGCGGGGTTGCTATACCCCATGGCTGCTTTAAGTTCTCTTAGTGGGTAAAGACCCTCCGACTTGCTTTCTTCAATGACTGGCTCAGGCGGGGCTGGTGCCGCGGTAGGTGTCTCACGCCCCTCTGTACATACATTTTGTATCCAGTCTGTGGGTGGTTCTTCCACCTTCGTTTCTTCAAACGTTTTCCACAACTCCAGAATAGCAAGAAGTTTCTCTAACTTCTTGCCCGAATATGTGGCTTGTAGGAAGGTAGTCATGTGCTGTAAAACAGCCTTAGAGAGTGACCCGTTCTGGGGCCACGGCATAAACATCTTATTGGTGGTACCCTTAACCCACTCCTGGCTGTATTTCTTCAGCTTTAGTGCATGCTTTGGCAGTTTCGTCACTAACAGTATTTACACAGTTCTTCAACCCTCCAATGGATTGAGTGAGCACCACATACACAAGCTCCAATTCAATCTTTTCCCGTCAAATTTTGTGCCAACAATTTACTCAAAACCCATCAATTCAGTGGCGATTCCCTCTTAGTTACAGAATCTCACAAAGCCAAAATGCATTTGAACCAATCATTAATACAATAAGTTTACATTTGACATACAACAAGACACATATGACAGACACTCAACAGACTAGACAGACACCAGCTGGTCATACATATAACTGCCTTCTAATCAATACCCCATCATGGGATGTGAACGAACCCCTTTGATGCCGTCTTTAACCGTCACCGTAGCCTAAATTGTCCCCCCACTGTGGGATCTGGGTTCACGTTCCTTCTGACCACTCTTTTAAGTGCAGGAACAAGGCGAATCCTTAAGTATTTTTCTCAGGTGTCCCCTGGTAATCCTTACGTTTTCTCTCAGGTGCCCCCCTGGTAATCCTTATGTTTTGTCTCAGGTCGCCCCGATATCCACTCTTTATTTCTTATGCTGGAGTCATTACCCATATATATATATATATATATAGTCTTTTCTACTTCTAACTACTTTATTTTTCTCTGCTGCCCACTGTTACATTTCCCTTACTGGCTCTAATGCCTACGCGACATTTGCCAAAGTAACGAGTTTTATTAATTCACTCACCGATCGCATCTGTTCCTCTCTGGAACTTCGGGATCACCGCCCCTTCTCTTCTCGCTTGTAAGGTTTTCGTCCGATCAGCTGCCCGTGGGAATGAGAAGGGTTATGCTTGGAAAGGCAGGTTCCTTCACACCCACTGCAGATTTTTGAAGTTTTACTCTATCATTGTCCACAGGGAGCTTCTCAGTCTACTCAACCGGAATGGCGAAAGGATTTATGATCTTACCGAAGGCCTAGAGTTACTTTGTGCCGTTGGTCTAAAGGTGTCTTATAACTATATCAATCGATAATCAATAATCGATGGCTGAAACCATCCTCATGCTACCAAGTGTTCAGGAGGGGAAGAAGTTACTGACAGGCCCATAGGTCAGCGCTCACCCTCCAGAACTAGTAAGACAAGATTGCTGCACCATGTGAGGACAGGGGGTGCAGGATTCACTTACTCCAACACGTCTCAATAAGGAGGACTCAGTAAGTTGGCAAAGGGAAGTCCGTTTAATGACAATTACATCAAACAGAGAAACAAATGGAAATCAGCAGCATTGCGATCACCTCTCTCGTTCTGACATTTCCTCGAACTTCAGTCAGACAGCACTTCTTATAGACAAAAATCGTCATCACTGACGTCTCATTTCTATAATAAATCATCATGCAATATAATTGGTTAGGAAAGGTAACTTAAGCATAGGTGTTATATCTGTATATGATAATAGCGCATGCGGATTGGATAACTCTTATTGGGTGGGCGTCTACGCCCATCCCTCTACATCACGCGTGATAGACGTCACTACAACCACGACGTCCTATTGGTTAAAATATCTATAGGACTCAAAATAACTTGGTCTATTGTGATTGGGCAGGTTACACCCCTAGACATAAATTTCCACTTTTAATTTGCAGCAGGCAGAATGGACACCCCTGTGCCTGGTGTCCCAAGTTTCACCCTGCCTCCTTTCCATCAATCAGTGTTTTAGGGCAACGTGTCAATTAGTTGGCTAAGAATGGCCTCGAAACTATAGTTTCTTATCGGGAAAAGTTATGGCATCCTCGGTTCCTGGATAACATTAGGTGATGGTACTTCTTTGCGCCTGGCTGGTCACGTGTTAGTTCGCCATGAATCTGCTTCAGTTTCTAGCTTTTAGTGCATTTAATTCTGTGTCAGCCTATGGGCCCCCCTTATCTTGACCTTCATGGGGCAGGCTGGTATGCTCTGAAGTTGGAGTCTTGTGAGATGACGCTCTCCTACCCTTCTCTGGTTGACCTCGATTTCCTAGGCATGAGCCGCTCTTTGTTGAGTTTCGATTCCGCTCCTTCTCTTGCCTTTGGCTGGGTTTCGAAACTTGGCCTGTCAGGCCTCTGGCCGCCTGGGTACATTTATGCTTTTACAAAATGGAGTCGCACTTGTATAATGTGCCTTATTGAGGTATATATATGGTTGGCGCTTGCCGCTCTATCTTCTACTAAGCATTGCAAGCAATATCGATTTCTTAGCATCTTGCATTTCAAGCCTATTTACACACGTTTAACAGGACGGTTGCTTCCATCTTGTCTCGTAGCACTGTTTCCTCACGTTGTAACATTGTCTCCTCTCTGTGCCTATTCCATTCAATTCCGTAGTTACTCTCACTGGCGTGTTATCTTCGATAGCTGCTTTTGTTCATTCATGGGTCTGTTCAGGCCCTTGTGTCATTTACACAGGCCTTCCATTAAGGCTTTTGGGGTCTCTTCATGGACCGTGTGTAGGTACTCCTCATTCTGTATCAGCGGCTGGCATGGCTGTCTGATAGGGTACCGTGCTGCCCAGGGTTGTCTGGTTATGGGTGATTCAACCGGTATGGATCTTCTGATGTATACTGGGCAGAATCCCAGTGCAGCTCTTTGTAGGTTCATTTGCTCTTCCTACGTCACATACCTTGGCCAGAACCTCGAAATGAGGGGAAGGGGTGCAGGCCATGTCTGGGACCTCCTCTACACATCTATGGGCGGCACATGGTAATGACGTAGGAACACTATTGGTGGACCTGATTGTGATAAAACTCAAAGAGGGTGCTAGACTCCCCAGAGTAAAACAATATAAGATAAAAGTGGAGGGAGAAGAAGCCTTGGTAAAGATTGTGAGTGATATGATAACCCTGGGAGTGGTGGAAGAGTGTAATGATAGTCCTTGCAACTCTCTGGTTCTTCCTGTTCAAAAGAAAGAGGTTGAGACACTGCCTTATCGAATTGTTACTGATTTAAGAGAGATTAAAAAAATTGTGGAGCCACGACTCCCAGTGGTGCCTAGTATTGCCAGTATTTTGACCCTAATATCAGGCACGGCTGAATGGTTTAGTGTAATTGATTTGAAAAACAATTTGTTTAGTTTGCCCATTGCCCCAGAGTCAAGATATCTGTTTAGTTTTACTTTGAGACAAAGGAAATACCGCTTTACAAGAGCCCTGCAGGCTTACAACGAAAGCCCAGGTATCTTTAGCCAGGTATTAAAAGCCCAGTTAGATGAACTCATGTTGCCAACAGGTACGTCCTTAGTTCAGTATGTGGATGATATATTGGTCAGTGCAGAGTCACAGGAAGGGTTCCGAGAAGCAACTGTTTTGGTGTTGTCCCATTTGGCTAAGCATAATCATTAAGTCTCCCTGGCAAAGATGCAGTATGTACAACAAAAGGTTGACTACTTGGGCTATGTTTTGTTAAAAGAGGCAAGAGCGTTGTCAATTGATCGCATATCATTAGTGCAATCTATACCATGTCCCAAGACATATAAAGATTTGCGGAAAGTATTGGGAGTACTGTCATATTGTAGACATTGGATACCTGAGTTTTCAGTAACAGGAAAACCATTATTGACAGCACTCAAAACAGAAAAAGAGGGTTAAGCATTTTGTTGGACAGTGGAAATGGAGCAGGCCTTTTGCATATTGAAAAGCGCCCTATGTAACGCACACACTCTGGGAACACCTGATTATGGGAAATTGTTTTAATTATTTGTAGATGAGGTAGATGGGTGTTCTGTGTCAGTGTTGACCCAAGAGCATGGTGGGAGGCAGAGGCCCTGTGCTTACTTCTCGACAGGGTTAGATGCAGTTGCTCGCGGTCTACCACCATGTATGAGGGTGGTGGCAGCGGCAGCCCTGGTGCTCAAGCAAAGCACAGTAATAATTCAGTAACAGCAAAACCATTATTGACAGCACTCAAAACAGAAAAAGAGGGTGGAGCATTTTGTTGGACAGTGGACACGGAGCAGGCCTTTTGCACATTGAAAAGCGCCATATGTAACTCACGAGCTCTGGGAACACCTGATTATGGGAAATTGTTTTATTTATTTGTAGATGAGGTAGAGGGGTGTTCTGTGTCAGTGTTGACCCAAGAGCAGGGTGGGAGGCAGAGGCCTTGTGCCTACTTCTCGACAGGGTAAGATGCAGTTGCTCGCGGACTACCGCCATGTATGAGGGTGGTGGCAGTGGCAGCCCTGGAGCTCAAGCAAAGCACAGGAATAATTTTAGGGAATGATGTCCTTGTTAAAGTACCACATGCTGTGGATTTGTTTTATGTACAATGTTGGAAAGGGTGTGCCGCCCCAGCAGGACACTGTAAACTGCCCACACAACCCTTTGAAGTGCTGTTTATGGATTTTTGTCAGGATTCGTCCATGGAAGCTGTGGAGCTCATGGCGTCTCTAATAATAGTATACTTCGGTCTAGTCCTCACCCAACATGGCGTCGCTGGACTATAAGACACAACCATGCCCCCTTTCCGGCGCGTTGTATCTGTGTTTCCTTCAGACTCTTCAACGCTGCGAGCTACGGATCGTCCTTCCACAGTTCTTCTTAGAGTTTCCCGCTTAGCCTTTGGCTTTTCTTCCCTCCGTTCACTCTGCCCTTCATATCTTGTATTCTCTCCCTTCTCGCCTGTGTTCCGGTTTCTGCCTTCCTTCGTTACTTTCTTTCAGTCCTGTCCGCTCGTTCTGTATTTCGCACTTACTCGGTGTTGTTGCAGCGGTATTGTTTCTGTTTTCTTTCCCTGACCGCGGCACTGTTTCCCTTTTCATTTCACAGTGCCGCGGCACTCCCGTCTTGTTAGCGGTTGCGGAGCTGTTTATTTTAGGCTTCAGCGATCACGACTTGGGTACCTTCACTCTCTGGGTTCTGCCAGAGCTCTCGGTAAGTGGGAACTGTTTCTGTATATTTTCCCTTCTTCAGACTCCTATCGAAGTCCAAGCTTCCTTATACTGTTTTCTGCATCAACACCAGAAGTTGCTCAGAAAAGACTCCAATTTATCTACAGTCTTTGACTATCCATCTCAAGGAAGAAATACATCCTACCAGGGTTTTTTGTGCCTTTTCGGCTTTTTCCCTGCCATTGGAGGTTTGGCTCCTCGAGGTTCCCCTTGGGCAGGTGTTCCTTCCCTGTCAAGGTGGCCTCTGAGGGAGCCAGGCCTTATTTACGCGATAAGAAGAAGAAGACATCCCAAAGGCAGTTGCCTGCCGAAGACAAGAAAGCTAAGAGAAGACCCACCACAGAAACCAAGGACAACATCTCAGAAGGGTCAGGTGAGGAGGAAGTTGGGAAAGGAGGTTACTCACCTGCTGAATCTGACAGTATACAACGCCAAAAGACCCCATGGCGTCCTTGGAGGAGTATCAGGAGTTGGTGGTGGCGATGCAGAACCTTACGGTTGAAGTACAGGCATTGAAAGCAGAGAATGTAGTTTTAAGACAGCAGGTAGTCCTGCAAAGAGATGACCGGGGAGATCTACCCCCTATGGCCCTGTCGTTTGGGAAATATGATGGGCATCCTGGAGGTCTCAAGGAGTTCTTGGATGCCTGCCAGGTGTATTTCGCATTCCGGGTCAGGTGAGGAGGAGGTTGGGAAAGGAGGTTACTCACCTGGTGAATCTGACAATTTTATGCATCTGGAACCTGTAAACAAGTTTGCTTATTGCCTGGTAATGAAATGTGGTTATTCAGGATGGGTGGAAGCCTTTCCCCTCTGAGACAACAGTGCTACCTCAACTGCAAAATGCATATTGAAACATTGGGTACCCCTGTACACGGTCCCTACCTATTTATGGTCAGACAATGGGTCACGGGGGAGGTGGTGGAGAAGGTATGCAAAGCATTGGGGATTGATCCAAGGTTCCATACCACATTCCACCCCCAGTCAGCAGGAATTATTGAGGGTACCAATAAGATATTGAAGAACAAATTGGCAAAGGTATGCGCAGAAACAGGTTTGAAGTGGCCCGATGCCTTGCCATTGGCATTGCTGAGCATGAGAACTGAGCCCAAATGCAACCATGGACTTTCCCCATTCGAAATAGTAATGGGCCAGCCACCTAACATTGGTACTCCTGTAAACCCAAAAAGATTGTCTGAACAAACCAGGCCAGCGTTGCAACAATATTGTATTGCATTGACTAACAGGCTTCTTTCCATACATACGCAGGTGAAAAATGCAGCCCCAGTACCACCAATTGGGCCAGGCCATGATGTTAAACCCAGGGACTGGGTTGTAATTAAAGCCTTTGACAGAACTAGCAGCCTGCAGCCGCGCTGGAAAGGACCCTACCAGGAGTTGCTGACAACGCAGACAGCACTGAAAGTTGACGGCAAACCACACTGGTGCCATGCAAGTCATGTGACGAAAGCTGCTGCTATAGAACCATTGCAATCGACCAGGGTACAAACAAGCCTGTTGGAATCATCCCAGATCCCTCTCCCAATGGATGTCCTCAGGTACAACCTGAGATCACGGAAAGTATATGTGCCAGGCAACGAGTAAGGACTGTGAATTGAACTTTGATTGTTAGAGAGAAGCAAACTCTTTTGTCGGTCAGAGCATTGCACAGCCTTGCCGAAGAGAATGAGCAGTTGCTTGAAGGGCTTCCGGCATCCCTCCTGGACAAGGCACAACGAGGCGTGGGACAGATCAGTGAAAGGGCCGCTAATGCGCCCTGTACGTTTAGGGTACAAAGATACTGGAGCTTTAAATAGGGTTGGGAACGTAAGCTGTAAGAGTGAGAGGCTGCTCACTAGGGTAGAACGCTAGGCGCTAGGACCCAGCCAAGCCACGGAATTTAACCTGCAAGTGTCAGCATAAACTCAGGTAAGGTGGCAGAAGCAATGATAAGTGAGAACTGCAGGATTTAGCTCTGTCTGCCCGCCCAAGAAGTTGGATGAAGGTGGACAAATATAGGTGTACAACGAAGGAAAAGACTGTTTTATGTGTGGCAGGTGTTTTGGTTGTGACAGGGCTTGGTGTATTTTTATGGTATCTGGAACACCCTTCAATGTATGAATTTAAGAATATATTTCCTGTGGCGAACTCCCCAAATGATACCAATATTACTTATGTATATAGTTAAGATAGGCATGAGCATGATGGTCATGTAGATGAAGAGTATAGTAGGAATGCATATATATGCTTAATGAGTACAACACAGAAGGCATTGAATTTGTCAAATTGTTGGATATGTAGTCATGTTCCCCGCCATGCAGGAGATGGAATACCTATGTATGCTTTTGCGGTACCAGAAGCTGACAGTTGTATTTTGCTTTGGATGAGGGTTCTCTCACTAGACAAGTATATGCCAAATACTTCCAGGTGCTTTAAAATGAAATGGTCAGACATATCAGCAGGTATAGTTCATAAAATGAAACAGGGGGGAGTAACCTACTCTTCAAGAGACCTTGTAGGTCAGGCAAGGGTAGGGAAATTACCTCCACCCTCCCTTGTTGGTAACCAGAGAGTACTCAAGGAAGAATATTTATTTCAAGGGAATGAAAGGAGAAACTATTTTGGGATGTAGTATAATATGCAATCTTTCTAGGTATAGTAGGGGTATAGGTGAGATTGAAGGGTATGCTTATGTTTGTAATAGAAAGGCTCATCTATGGCTTCCCAGGAACTTTTTGGGAACATGTTATTTTGCAAGGATAATACGTGCTGCTATGACTTATACCACTAAAGAAATGTATGCTAAACACAGGTATAAGAGAGAGACGAGAAAAGGGCTTGACCAATATTCTTGAACTCCCAAGAGGTACGCAGACTAAGTAGGGCAGTGGAGACCATGATTAGTGAAACAGCTGATATACTCACTAATATTACATATGAGATGAAGGCCATACGGTTATTTGCATTACAGAATAGGTACGTGTTGGATGTGTTGACAGCAGAAAGGGGCGGAGTTTGCACTATGGTGGGTTCCCAATGTTGTATGTATATTCCCGATGCAAGTGAGGGAGTGTTGTCTGGGATATCCAGGTTACATAAGATAGCCGAGACAATCCACTATGAGGAGGGGGTCGGAGATAGTTGGTGGATGAAGTTACTGAAAGGTCTTGGCTGTAAGTTGCTAACCCCAATACTGGTAGTGATAGGATTAGTCCTGGTTTGCTGCCTATGCATACATTGTTCTCCAATGCTTATTGGAGGTTGTATGGATTGCTGTAGCAGGACAGCCCGCAAGGTACAGGATACCCCCTCTCATCGGGAAAAGGAGCATTTGCGGATAATGTGGTTGAAGGAAATGGAGGATGTGAATAAGACTGACATATAATTTTGCTCAACATGAGCAAAAGGGGCAAATTGTGGATACAAAAATTAGTAAGTTCCTGCACATGTTGTAGCAAGATGAATCCTGTAGAGCCCCAGAGTGGAAAAGGGAGATTACGTGCGACTAGCCAGTGTTGCAAAATTTGTTTTCTTGTCAACAGATGTCAAATTCTAAAAAGAAGGCAAAGGGTGGTAAAGGCCTGGCACGACAGATACAAGATAGTCATGAACAGCAGAAGTGTATTCCCTGAAGAGGGCCCTTGAGATGCCGAGAAGGGCATAATGACTGTGCAGTTTTAGGCTTATCAGCTCACCCTAAGAGTGTGTTTATGAGGAGCTCTTCTGCACGAAGGAGGGATGGGGGAGGAAGATTACGTAACTAACTGCTATGCTTATGTAAACTCCTTCTTTGTGCACATGCTAGAGATTGGAACCAATGATATTTGAAAATGTATATAAACCATGCAGACCTAATGCTTATCAGCTCACTTCCCTTTTCTCTCAAGGATGCTGAAGTCATGCCCTTCCTCGGAAGATTGACAAATAAACCTTTGTGACTTGACCAGCTGTCTGAGTCTTTTTGGAGTGGGGTCCCCTTTGACAGAAGTGGGGTGAGCGAAAGTGTACCCCCAAGTGATAGCACAATATTTCTGACACACATGGCAGCAGAGGGTGACATGATAGTTGGAAAGAGGGCACTGGGTGTGGGGGTACATGTACACTATGCACTGTATATGAATAAATGACACATGCGCAATGATGAATGTCCACTCAGGTCTTGATTTTCACACAACGGGTGTATTAAATATAACAATGATAACAAAAGTGCAAAAACCCTCCACCACCCTCACCCCACTCCCCCTCCCCCACAACTCCCCCACACACCTTCACCTCCCTCCCCATCCCCCCACAACTCCCCCACACATGTCCCATTGAGTCACCAATGCCTACAAGAGGCTGCCCTGATAATCAATTGGCACTTCCTGGTCCAGGTGGCGGCATGTCTTGCCGGCACAGGGTATGTGCCGACCTGCAGAGCGGGCTCTTTTGGGTCAAACTGGATGAAGATGGTATGGTCACCTGCTGGGATTGGGTAGCCGGATGCCCTGCCTCCATGGCATCCGCTATGCGGCCTAAGACCTGGCGAGGGGCCGAGACCTCCTCGCAGAGGTGGCTGGTGTTATCTGCAATGGATTTGGCCATGGAGGCGGTGCTCTCTGTGATGGACCTGCCTAGAGAGGCAAAGTTCTCACACCACTCCTGTCTGGACAGTCTGTTGTCCTCGACAAACTGCTGCACAAGGGCAGTTAATTGTTCTGACCGCTGCAGCCCTGCAGAGGTTGATGCTCCCTGGCTGTCCTGCTCAGCCTGCTCAGCCTTCACACTTGGCAAAATGGGACCGATGTTCCCTTCCATCTGCTCCTGACCAGACTGCTCCGGGGTGGTGGCGTGGTCACTTTCAAAGGAGGATATTTGGTGGGATGCCGGTGGACTGGGCATACGGACCACTTCCGATACATCGTCCTCAACGGGCACCCATATGTCGTCCTGTGGGTCCTCCACAGCCAGGGGTGCTATGGCTGCCACCCCCCTAGCCATACTGGACTCCTCTGAATGTGGTGCCTCCCCTGATTCCTCAGGATGGCCAATGGGTGGTGGTGATGCTTTGCCCTCTACGGGCCTTGGCGGCACCGGTGTGATGGCTACCTGGGGTGTCTTGCCTGTTGGTGCACTGCGGCCCCTGGGTTGTCCCCTCGAGGTCGAAGGGTGGTTGGTGTCATCCCGGGACCTCTTCCGGGGTGTGGTCTGTGCAGGGGTTGCGTCCTGCCCATCGCTGTCATGGTCAGAGCATGTGGGGGTCGAAGAGAGGGACTGCATGAGTGATGTTTTGATAGGCATCATATATACATTTGGGCAATTGATCATCCACACAATTGGGGGTAATAGGCATTTGTGTTTAGATGAGCACATTGTTTGATACATGGGTGGGTAAAGCTGGCATACGTTAGCGTCACTCATGTTGGCCAAGAGCAATGCTATCTGACATGCATAGTATATTGGGCCTGCACGCTGTGTGACTCATAGCATTTACATATTTGTGTGGTATGTGTCAGGTACGGCATTGCCTTGCAGCAGGCAGCTGCATGTGTCTGTGAGTGTGTGTGTGTTGGACCATGGCTTGACTCTTTGGACTGACATATTGGTTGACTTGGCATTACAATGTTTTCTTAGGACACTCAACTCCATCGCCCGATGTTGTGGCGCAACGCTCCATTTCGCCAACACCTTCTATCCCTTCTATTCCTATCATGCTGGTGCAGATGTCCTCGCATGGTGTGAGCTTGATCGGTGAACAGGGACCTCCTCCTGTTCCCATTGCCTGGCTCTGGTTCACTGAGAGAATATTTTAAACTCTCAGTCGCAGGTCGTCCCAATGCTTGCGACAGTCTTTGATGGTGCGAGGGGTGTTCCCAACAGCACTGACCTTCTGAGCAACAAGTGCCCAGATCTCCTTTTTCTTCAGTATTGCCTCCCTCTTCATGTTATTGGAGAAAACTATGGCAGCATGCTCCTGCAGTGTGTCAACCAGCATCTGCAGCTCATCCTCATTAAATCTTTCTTTCCGCTGGCGGGCAGCTCCCTTCTTCAGGGCCTTGGGCATAGTGGTGTAATAGGAGGATGTTCTCACGACAACAGCAGAGTCCAACGGGTCCTGTGTGGTGAGGATGGCAATGGATTGTGTTTTTAAAGATGGCCGCCGTGCTCCTTCCCGTTCTTGTGCGATGACGCTACTTCCGGTTCCGCTTATTAGTGGTGACCGTTATCAGCGGTCATCGCTAATAACGGTCACCGCTAATGCCGCATTGGACCTTGTCGGTAGTGCTATCTGCGCTATGCTCGATGCCGCTAAGGGCATTTAAGGTGCCTTTAACGGCATAGCGGTAATGACCTTACCGGCATGGCGTAAAGCTTGTGCCCGCAAAGTCGTAATAGTCCTCTATTAGCGGACTGATGACTGCCTGGACATGCTATTTACGCCATGCTGGTAAGGACTGTTACTTACCTCCAAACTCGGAATGAGGGCCCTACTCTTTTTCTGTTGTCTTTTTTTTAACTGCTTTTCATTTTATCTCCAGGTCCAACAACACACCATCATGTCTGGACATAGTAGTGACGAGGATGTCATTTGTGTTACCATCGCATCACCTTCCTGAAAAAATCAGTGTGGGGTGAAATACGAGGTGGATAGCTGGAGATACGTTTTAGTGAAAGAACACGGCAACCGGAAGGAAATAAAGTATCACAGTGCACTTTCTGCAAAAAAAGTGCTGCAAAGGGACCATCTACGGTAGCATCCCAAAGTCACGGAATGTCTACACTAATACAAGATTTGATCAGATTCCATTGGGACGAAGTAGAAGAATCATACAGAAAGGCACATTACAGACACAAAACAAAGGCCCAGTCAGCACCACGATACTTCTGTGCTGAATCCAAATCGTCTGCATCTACATCGACAGCTCCAGCAACATCGTCACCATCATCCAGTGCACCCTCAGCTGCACTTCCATCCACCAGCAGGGAACCATGGCCTACAAGACCTGCAACCCAACCTCGTCCACTTCTGCATGGAGTGAATCTACCAGAGTGCAAAGTAATGTGCCACGTATGCCACAACTGGACTCCAATGGGAGGGGCCAGTTTTGATGAGTGGGCAGTGGCTATTTCAGGCCATCAACCCACCTGACACCTCTAGTTTTTTTTATGGCAATTTTTTCCCCATTCTTCTTATAAAAAAAAACACACACCAAAATATTTAAATCAACAAAACTAAAACATTATGTGTTCCCTTTTTTAAAATAAAAATAAAATGTGTTACATGTTCTTTCCCTAATGCTTGTCCATTCCAACTTCCCACCCCCCTCCTTCATGCGCCCAAAGCAGTTCTTTTAACAGCCACCCTTTCAGTCATAAAAACAGACAAAAAAAGCACAGACTGTTTTAAAGGATCAATTTGAGTTAGAAAAGGGGCATTTCTAGAAGTTTTTATACAATGTATATAAAAACGGCTGTACTAAAAAGTACAAGGCTGCAGAAAAATGTGCATTTATCATAGACGCAGTTATTAGAAAAACATACAAAATGGGCCTTATTACAAGTTTGCTGGTCCGGTAACAGTGGTACCCGTAAGCTCGCCGGTACCATTGTTACCGGACCGGCAAACTACGAGTTCTGCTCCATATGGGACTCAAATGGGAATGGGGAGCATTTTATTCCGGTGCCCGTGAACGGCCTATTACCGGGTCCGGCGGGGCCGTAATGACCCGATAATTGCCCATTCATGGGTGCCGCAAGTTTGGCGGCAGCCTGCTGAATTTACCGGCAAGGCTACCACCAAACTTGTAATGAGGCCCAATGTGCTCTCCCACTGTTCATGCACATTCACCACCTTTATTTGGATCGATTTACCTTTCCCACGCCCAAAAACACCCTCACTCCCTCTTCATGATTCCCCTTGCCCTCGCTCTCTAAAAACTGTGTATTTTCTGTGCCACACTTACATTTTGCCCATTCCCGTTATAGCTTGCTAAGATAACCATGGCTATACATGCAGGTATAGCTGTATTTACTGCTAAATTCCTTTATTTCAGAAAATTGTTACTGAATCTTACACTCCATAATTTCACATACTGTATTGTTTCCCCTCCCCAACTTTAGCCTGATGCCACTTGAACTTTTGCACCCCTCTACAGTATGGTTTTCAACCTTACAATTCTCAGCTATCCGCGGCTACGATGCCATCTCTCAAATGTATGAGTAACCGTGCCTATAAACTATCACTTCGCCAGCCGCAATTATTACAAAATTCTAGGAAGCAAACTTCTTCTTTGGCGTGTCTTGGACTGCATAATTTCACATACTGTGTGTTTTTCTCCTCCCCACCTCTAGCCTAATCTCTTTCCAACTTTTCCAGCCCTGCAAATTACTCTTCTCCACTATTTAAAATATTGGTGATCACGACTGCAGGGCCACCGTTTGTCTAGCCGTGAATATTTGTAGTCATCTTTCAATTGTAGCCGCGGCTACTGAAAAAACTGTGTAAAACAAATATTCACCTAGACCCACATTCACTCACCAACCTCCCCTCATCTCATGGCAAGGTCCCCCCACTCCCACAAACTCCCATTTGCCTCTGTAGCCCTCTGTCCTGCCCCTCAAACACACTTTCATTCACAATCTCATCTTCACTGGTAGCCTCAGGTATCCTGCCGAATATTCGCGCCTATGGGAAAATGTTTGTGCTGCAAATGCAGTTCCCAACCCACCCCCAATCCCAAATTTCACATGGTGCTCTCTCCCCTCCCCACATCTAGCCTGATGCCATTTCACTGTTGTGCTGCCTCTAAATGCCATTTTTCTGCTTGTAATTGTATGGTGTTCGCAGGCATAGCCACGGCTATCTCTCACATCAGAAAAAAAAGATGCAAGCTTTTTCATTTATGAAAGCCCCTCTGCTGCAATGCACCATTGGAGATATCCCTATTTTTTGGGGGAAAGGGGAGCATCCATTCTCTATCAAATATTTTAAAAACTACTGGCAAGGATAACCACAAAAGGATTGCAGGTCAACGCTTCATGCTCAGGTTTTTTCTGAAAATACAAAAAAGGTAGCAGACGCCCCTCTCTCGAAAGAACACGGCATGATAACCTGTTCAGTGGTTATTAACCAGTTTGAGAGTTTGCAGGCATCTGCATTTTGCTCACTGTACCTTTCACAGATGGGAAATACCCATTTGCATATCAGTCTTTGTCCTGCCCACATGGGCAGTCCAGCACCGAAATGCTATTGCAATTCCTTTCTGAACAAGAGTACCAACAGCAACCCCATACACGTGTTTCAGCCTTGTTGGGCATCATCAGTGAGGTGAAGCTGAGCCTCTCCAAGCACAGTGAGCAGGGAGTCCACGTCTGGTTGCCCCCAGGTACCTTAGGGTGACCAACCCTAAGTTCCTTCCAAAAATACAAAAAAGGTAGCAGGCGCCCCTCTCTCGAAAGAACACGTCATGATAACCTGTTCAGTGGTTATTAACCACTTTGAGAGTTCACAGCCATCTGCTTTTTGCTCACTGTACCTTTCACCGATGGGAAATATCCATTTGCATATCAGTCTTTGTCCCGCCCACATGGGCAGTCCAGCACCGAATTGCTATGGAAATTCCTTTCTGAACAAGAGTACCAACAGCAACCCCATACACGTGTTTCAGCCTTGTTGGGCCTCATCACTGAGGTGAAGCTGTGCCTCTCTGACGTTTTTTCGGACCTGGTCCAAATCTGTCCAGCGGTTTTCACTGTACACTTGACCAACAATTGACCTTTTTCTTTATGGGAAAAGAATGGGGACAAGGGCGAAAGTGTTTTTTTCTCTGGAGGGCCTGTGACAAACGTTCCTTTTGCAGACTTTCAGCCAAATCCATCATCCAAGTCAAAAGATATATAGCACCTTTGAAATTTTGGAAAGTCACATCGTCAGTAAAAAGAAAACTAGCCTAATCACGTCAGTAAACAAAAACAAGTGGCCCAGATCTGTGATGTCATCAATGACATTTGTGATGTCATCTTTCATGTCCTGGGTGTTAGTTTTAACAGTGCACGGTGGTGACGCGAGTTATCATTGCTTAACTGATGAATTTCTGGGGGTTTTTGGTTTTACTTGTAACCATAATGTCCCTTTAACAACGTTTTTTCATTGAATTTCAGATGTTTTTATTAGTGCAACTTAACCATAGCTTCCCTTTAACAAAGTTTTTCAGTGAATACATATATATATATCAATTCAATGAAAAAAACGTTTCAAAATGGGCGTTATGGTTACAAGTAAAACCGAAAAACCTCAGAAGTTCGGCAGTTATGGTAAGCGAGGCAAACCATAACTCACACTACCACCGTGCACTGCTAAGACTAAGACCCAGTACATGAAAGATGACGTCACAAATGCCATTGATGACATCACTGATGCCATCACATATCTGGACCACTTGTTTTTGTTTACTGACATGATTACATAGTTTTTTGTTTTTACTGACAATGAGAATTTCCAAAATTTAAAAGGTGCGATATACATACACAATAACGTTTTTATATGTTCCAAAAGTACTTTCCTTAGAGTTTAATCAGAGCTCAACGTGCACATACATGGGGCAATAAGTACGCCTCAAACACACAATTAATTTTTTTGTACATGATGATTAACTCTAATGTTATTGTCATTTTCTGGTGTTGTTTCTTTCTTCCTTACTTTAGTTTCCGTATTTTTAGCTCTAATGTGTATGCACTGTGCGTTTTTATATGTATTCTTTCTACTAACACAAGTGTGTGGTAAGTTTTCAATTGTTACCTATTTATTCCATGTTTAACATTACTCAAACCTCTAATAAGGTAGCATTTATTATTTTACTATCAGAAATTAACAGATACAAATATTGTACTTCTATGGTGAATGCTGCAACTATTGCCATTATGTATATTTGATTTGGTTCCCCTACTAACAACAACACTAGAATATGTTTTGTTTACATGAGCACATTCCTTAATGCATTATGTAGTTCATTATTGTTCTCCCAATCACCCTTAACATCTTGTTTCCAACATTATAAACACAACTCCTTGCGAGACTGTTTATTAAAATTAATGTAATATGTAATGTCATCAGTGATGTCATCAATGACATTTGTAATGTCATCTTTCATGTCCTTGGTGTTAGTCCTTGGTGTTAGTCTTAGCAGTGCACGGTGGTGGTGCATTTCTGAGGTTTTTTGGTTTTACTTGTAATCATAACGTCCCTTTAACAACGTTTTTTCAATGAATTTCATAGGTTTTTATTAGTACAACCAAACCATAAAGTCCATTTAACAATGTTTTTTCAGTGAATTTCATAGCTTGTTACCAGTGCACCCTTAATTTCCTATAACTTACTAATGTCATACTTACCCCAATATAGCAACATTTTTGGCCAATTTACAAAGTTTCACCTTAAAACTCTGCCATTCCCCTCCTTCTAGCATCATTTTTAACACTTCTATACACTATTTGCAACTTGTTCTGTGTTTGTCGAGCATCCCCCAACATCTGACGTAATCGGTGACTTTTTGGGCAGTGTCACGTGACCACACGCTCTTGCGCGGTATGATGGTGTGTCCGCGTCCGTGCTTCGCGAATGGGTCCGTGCTTAGCAAACATTTCAGAACTGCATTTTCTGCTGATCTAGGTACTTTCAAGCTCAAAATGTACACTTGAACATATCCTACACCTATTCTTACTCATTATCCATAAAAAATCTAGCACAGAGCACATACTTGTAAGAATATTACCAAAACTGCTATTTATCTTAAAAATGGCATCAGCTATTACCATCCCTCCTCCCCAAGAGCCGCCACCACCAGCTCGAGGATATACACAACAAAGAAAGCGAGGGCGGATAACAAGGGCTCCAGGCTGTTATCCCCCATTCCAGCCCCTGTAACATGGGATGAAGGCCATTAGCACCCCAGGTTGACAAAACAGTAACCCCGGATGCTAGAATAAATAGGATTTTCCTTCCTGCAGCTGGACACGTGCGAAATCCCCCTATAGGAAGGAACATCCTTTTCCAAGATGGCCACCATGGAAAGAGAAGGTGGGGCTCTGTACGGAGCCCCTCTTCCCTTTCCATGACGGCCTGCAGGAGACAAAAGACAAAAAGAAGGAGCAAATGCAGCAGCGTCACCCGCCACCGCTGAAATAAGGAAAGCAGGGGCCTGGGGAGGTGAAAGAAAAATAAAATATGGGACGGAGGGTGGAAGGGGAGATGGTGGCTGGAAGAGCCGGCCATCAGGCAGCTTGGAGCGTGGGCTTGTACCGGCGGTTCAAGCCCGCATTCCTAGCCACCTGATTGGCTGGCTCAATCACCCAGGTTGCTAATGGACAATTCTATACTAGATAAAAATATAAATGGACAGAAACAATTTTCTGTCCCAAATGCTTTTCTGTAGCATACAATAAGGACCATAATTGATGAACCTTTATAACTATCCACAGTCTCCACGTCCCCTTCCCAAGCCATGAATCATTAAAAGACCCGGATGGCACGTGCACATGGTCACCATTCTACCCTTTTTAATTTTACATTTGTAACATGCCTGCTTTCAAACACTCACACATCAATCCACCAATCAATTCCAAAAACTGTACATATAACCCTATGACCATACTAAGCTTCCACACAGCAACTGCCACGTAACAATCTTCTACAAATCTTTTGCATCTGATTTCTCTTATACAAAATAATTGCATACAAAGCTCCTCTAAATGCACACATACATTGTGCAGTGGAGAAGTGCATAAATAGAACGAGCAGTATGAATGGGCAAGTGCTCATGAGAACCCAGGAGGGAAATTCCAAGGGATGCCAAGGTGGGACGCCAGTGGCTTACTACTGGAGCAGAGCAGTCCCAGGGTGGGATGCATCTTAATCGTAACATCCCTTTAACAAAGTATTTCCTGTCATATTAATAGGTTTTTATATGTCAAAATGTTTCATGGTATTACATCACTGTATATAATTTATTAACAATTCCACTTTTCAAATATATGAAATAACTATAAACCTCCTATAAGGAACATATTTTTTGCAACACAGATTTAAGTCTGTCGTTATCAGCAGTGCATGCTAGGGATGCAAATCATCGTTCAATTGCCTATTGCATATGGCACCACCACGACCCCAGCCAAATTAAACCACCCCTATTATTCGGTGCACCTACCCTGAATCCTAGCTAAGTGTCCACTATACGCTAATATTGTAACCAAGGGCCAGTGCTCATGACTTGCAGCCATGGCCATTCTCCAAATCCTTGGGGCATAGGCTTCGGCCATGTAGCATTCCCCAATAAGTAAATCAGAGTACACATTTGCTGAGGGCCAAGCGCACAACCACACACCAAATGTATATCACTAGTTTTCCTACTTACATTCTTACAAATAAAGCACAAGACATATTTCCAAAAACATGCTTTCAGGTCCTTGCTAATGCTCATCGCACAAGTTTGTTGTAATCTAGTCCACCACTTCAGACTGTAACCGCAAGCAGAATATTTTTTCCCATTCAGACCCGCTGCTTAGGCAATGCCGCATGCCCCAATAACCAAATGACAGTACACATTTCTCCTTGCTAACAGCCAGGCCCTTTGCCCAGATACCACTTTGCCTGTGGCGTCCCAGTATAGGAAGGAAAATCCTTTTCCAAGATGGCCACCATGGAAAAGCAAGGCGAGGGTTCCATACAGGGCCCTCTTCGCTTTCCATGGCAGCCTGCAGAAGGCAAAAAGAGAACCCTATGACCATATTACCACAAGCACATTTTTCTTCCCTTTCAGATATATCCTAATTTCAAATAACTACCACAAAGCCAGTCCCAGGTGGACATGGCCACTTTAATCCTATGTTTCCACCCTTGTGGCCATAGCCAGTAGCCAGATTGTCTGGATCATGACCTTATTCCATGAACCAGACAATCTGGCCACTGCCCATTGCCACAGGCTACCCCTCATTCACTAAAGGTATACCGCTATTTTTTTACAGCTACATTATTACACTTGGCAAATAATAAAATATTGGCACATTGGCAAAACCATGCTTGTAGGTCCTTGCCAATGCTCCTTACGCAAGTTTGCTGAAAATCCACCATGTTTTATTTTTTCAAAAGTGTCAAATGAATGCACACACAATCGTCATGTCATATAACCTAGCCTCCACTTGACAAAATCCATTCAGAATGTACGAAAACATTTATATCTAGATCTATAATCTTTTTGCAAACCTTTGTGTAGATTTGTCAAATGGCACCACATTTATGAGCCTTTACATTTTTTTGGCACCCCCCTCTAATTTTGCACCCTCTTGACAAAATCCCACCAAACTTCGCTAAAACATCTATATCTAGATCGATTATCAGTTTGCCAAAATAAGTGTAGATTCATCAAATGTCACCTCATTCATAAGCCATTACATTATTTTGGGACCCCCTCTATAATTTTCCCCCCTCATGACAGAATCCCACCAAACTTTGTAAACTCATTCACAATCAAGTCACAAATATACCATCCCTTCCTCATCACCCCTCACCTCCTTAGAGATTATTTGATAAGTCTGACAAGAGCAATGCTCAGAAAATATTATTGTTCCGAGGGTTCATGCATGTATTTTTATACATACGTTGATCGTTCGCACAAACATTTCCAATGCACCTTACATTAGTTTTCCTCTTTTGTACACATGCGAAATCTGGTAACAGGGCGCGGCCATCTTGTGCTAATCTTACCCATTGCTGCATCGGCCTAAGGCAGCGGTATTCAAACTGTGGGGCGCGGAAGATTGGAAGAAATGGGCAGAGTGGCTCACATGGTCGGGCTGACGCATGAAACTGTCTCAGGCAACAATGAAAAAGTGGGCCGCAGTTGTAAATGGATATTCATTCCTTTAGTCACAGACTGGGCCTCATTACAACTATGGTGGTACGGTAACAACGGTGCCGGTAGGCTAATGGCACCGTTGCTACCGTACCGCCATAGTAAAAGTTGTGCTCGCGGGTGCCTGACAGCCCGCTAGGTCTGACCTGGCAGGCCATGAGGCACGCGCGAGCACAGCTTGTCAGATTTACCGGCACCGTTATGAACGGTGCCGGTGCATCCAAGCTCCCCATTCCCATTGAGCCCTATGGGGCTGAAATGGGAATGGGGATCTACCGGTACCGGCACCCGTGAAAGTGCAATTATCATGTCCGCCTAACTCGGCATGACCCAGTAATTGCCCATTCGCGGGGGGTGCCGGACCCGGATGCAACTCCGGCGGCAGCTGTGTCTGTTTTACCGGCACAGCTACCGCCAGGGTTGTAATGAGGCCCACTGTTTCAATGGTACCCGAGGGGGTGCTTTGTGTTAAAATGTAAGTAAATTGTGATATATTCAGCAACAATGGTCACAATTACTAACTGCATAGTTAAGTAACTCATCAAACTGGTCCACATTGGCCAAAATGGTGGCCCATTTTGACTGGTCCGCACTAGCATTTTACATTTTTGGTACAGGCATTGCCCTATAGCCCAGTCCGAGCCTGGCGGCCCATCCGTTATGGAGGAACTAAGGAACAGGCCCAGTGAAACAGTGAGCACTCCCTCAGCTGCTTTTTCCAGCTGATGGAGTGCTCCTGGGCTGGCTGAACTGTCAAAGGGAAAACTGTTTCCCTTTGACAGTTCAGTTTAGTGCCCCAGCTGCACATGCTCACTGAGCCATACAAGAGCTGGGGCGTTTTGCTTCACCAGCATTGCATAGCTCATTGAAAATGCTGACTGGGGCACTGCATGTCTGTATGTCTGAGGAGGAGCTCCTGCGCCTCCTCGCACATACGGACAGAGCAGCGTGGAGCAGGGCGTTTCAGCAGGCCAATGCAGAAGGTACATTTATGTTCATTGTTTTTATTTAGACATGTGTATGGATGCGTGTATGCTTATGTTATGAGTGAATATATGGTGATGGATGCTCGTGTCAATGATAGAGTGATTGCTGTATAAATGTGCAGCGCCTTGCATACACACGTAATCATGTTGATTCTGTTAGGCCCAGTGGGGCCCAGGGGACAGGGATGGTATGTTTTTACTGGACATCTATTGTAGATGTCCAGTAAAAAATGTCATGCCTGCCCCCTGGACTCTCAGCACCAATTGAATACTGTTTGGCTATTTATCCATTTTTTAATTAAAAGTATGCTCTACAATGCAACATTTTAACCCATTATTTATAAAACATTCACAGGGGGATACCCCCAAACCCCTCTTTATTGGTTCTGGCTCCCTCACTATGTTCTGTCACTATGTCATTTTTGGGGGAAATAGTTATGCCCCTCCACTTAAAAAAAAAATCACCAGCCGCCACTGGCCCCCAGACTGCGTTGGAAATGGGATGGGGGGACCCACGTTCTATGGTGGGAGCACAATGGGCTGGTACCATGGGATAGTGGTGGGAGCAGAGTGGGGAGAGCCCAGGGTGTGTGATGGGGTGTGGAGAGACCAGGGACTGGATAGGAGTGGGATGAGGGAGCCCAGCGACTGTGATGGGAGCAGGTGACATAGCGCAATATACAATCTCCATATGGCATTTCTGGGGGGTCCCGACCTGCCCAAATCTTGCTCAGGGGGGCCCCAGCCTAAAACATTTGAAGACCACTGGCCTAAGGTGAACTGCCCTGACGGCACTAAATGATATGCTTCGCCCCTGAGCCTCACATCACCAAACCTAGTGATATTGTCCACCTTTCTCGGTGACGATCCTGAGTAGCGTACCGAAACGCGCCCTGTGATCACCTATGTGACGTGACGCAGAACCCGAAAATCAACACACAACTTCTCACAACACAGCACGGCACGATTCGGAATACTAAACTGTACTTTAAAAAGAAACAAGAAGACTGTACAATTTGTGAAGTACTTTTATTTCACAATAAACGCTCCGACAACATCCGACTATTGCCATATTCAATCAAATTTGAAATTTCTTTCTTCGCTCGTGATCCAAAATGTTTATCGTGAGTCACGCGTTGTTCTTTTTGTGTACACAGGTGTTCGTTTTGGATAAAAGAAGCGCTTGGGTCGCACAGTGAATTCCAGGGCTTGTGCATCAACTTGAGGCTAGACCACCGTAAAGGATTTTATGTTGCTCCTAATGGCTAGTACAGCGTAAGGGCATATCTGCCCTTGCCGATCGTCCCAAAAAACTGTCAAACAAATCCAGTTGTTCACAAGTAGCTGGAGCTACAGATTACAAGATTTGTCAGTTGGCATCTGGAATCTATGACAATCGCAAAATGGCAAAATGTACCTGTTCGGAAACATAATAGAAATATGTCTCACTAGCCGATCTTTATTACAATTTGCTTCCGAGAACATTGCTATGTAGTATGATCAAATCTAAACGGGATACGAAAGCTGATGCTACAATTCTATGTGCTCATACGTGGCATTTTAATGAAATATTAGAGTTCAACCTGGGAGAACTGAGTAGTGGTCTACATGCATATGAATGCTGGCCTGCCCACCTGGACGGTAAAAAGAACATTACACACAAAGGTTATACTTGTGTTTCATTGTAATATGCCACACAGAACAACCAGTACAATGTAACCCACAAATTATGATCAGATAATGATAAATTGATGCTCGTTCGAGTATAAAATCATCCAAAATTAAACTTACATTACATTCACCATTTCCATTCTCTTGGCGTAACTCAGACCGTAAGGCAGACTTTGTTCGCACCAACAATTTTTCATAAACTGAATCTACATGTTCCTTAGTCCACTTTTTGAATACATAACCTTATCATATCTTACATTTTAACAACCCCCCTTCATTCAATTCCTTTCGGAATGGTCCCTTTCTCTCAAGGTCAAAAAACAATTGAACCTTATACTGTATGTCCGATGCGTGGGCTTCCTGAGCTCGCAAACAAAAATTCAAAACTGGTGACCATCACGCAGAATCAAAATACATTCTTACTTTGCAACAACTTGCCACATTGCATCCATGAGAACTGTAATCCTCATGCACGTGCAGGGTGGTCTTTGCATCAGGCAGTGCAGGTGGCTGCCTGAGGTGCCGACTGTAGGGGGCGCAAGTCCGACTCCATTATTACTTTAATTACATTTTAACACAGGCATGAATAGCCCTTTCTTTGCCGTGCTCTGGGTGTAGCACAAGCACATCAATTTATAAACATCAAGCATTTTAATTAAGAGTGTAAAATAATCTGAAACTACCTCTATTTAATATTAATAAATATTGGGCAACCAATACAAACAATATAGAAGAACAGGCATTCAGAACGTAGTATTACTCTGTAATACCACAAGGTAAGGTTGGCGTTGCAGACTGCAGAAGCAACAATCCCACATGGGGCTATTGCTAGAAACACTGACTCTTTTTTTGTGTACCCTCTTCTTTAATGTTGGAGTAGGGCGCATTGCAAAGTTTCCTTACCCCTTAACAGTGGGTACTGTATCACTTCTCTGCACAGTGCTTTTAGCCTGCAACCTACACTAATTTTCAAGTTGATTGCATTATTTCTGTGACAACAAAGATGGTGAGGCAGAAAAGTAAATGGTGGACGTGTAAACATAGATTGTAAGTCAATCAACCACTTCTTCCGGTCCTGCATAGGACTGTTCATGAACATCCTAACTGTTCGCACTTTTCTGACAAAAAAACACCTGTTTTTTGCTTCTTGCAGCCATATCCCATCCCATCCTCATCACCCCTCACGTCCCCAGAGATTATTTGATAAGTATGACAAGTGCAATGTTGTGTTTTTTAATATGTTTATACCGCAATGTCCGCGAACACCAAACATGGATCCAAGATGGCGGGCTTTTCCAAAAATCTGATGCACTTCACGCTCTTCACCATCCAATCAGGGGACACGTTGCATGTCTGAGGACATGACGCGAGCCGATTAGCCAATCGGTGTCCTGCCCACGGAGCGAACAGGGAAGTGTGTCCTCGGAGCGGACATAGATATCACTAAGCTTTTGTGACCTACTTTTTGGTCATTTAAAAAAAAACTACCAGACAGATTTTCAGCAAATTTACAAAAGTATGCTTTCGGGACCAAGCCGCTGCTCCTACCGCAAATTTGGTGAAAATCCGTCCAGCGGTTCGGGCTGTAGGCGTGAGCAAAGTTTTTCCCCGTTCAGTCTATGGGAAAAAAAGAAATTTAGGGACCCACCTATAACTTTCCCCCCCTGCACCAAACCCCACCAAACTTTGCAAAGAGTGGGCCATATACTTTTTTTGCAAAGTTTATTGTGGATTCGTCCAGGGGGCGGAAAGTTATAAGCCGCCCAAAAAGTGCTCTTCCAATGGATTTAGCAACTTAACCATAACTACACAGCCACTACCATGGCCGTGTAATATATATACCATTATTGGATAATATATATTTCTATGCTTTTAGGGCAGTAGCAAAACTTTGAATAACCGAATCTCTATACTTCTGACTTGTGATCTGCCTCAGTGGTTTGCCCTGAGCTGCAACTTCAACCGCCACATGGTTTCAAATGATGCTCCGAGTCCTGCGTAGGGACAAAGCCATCCTTTGGGAACAACAATTGGAAAACCTGGAGGAGGGATTACTTCTGGAGCTGCTCACACCTTGTTTGGTACATGCGTACCTTGTTGATGGGGACCAACCTCTACTCCAGCTAGCTCCCTGTAATGAAAACTTCGTGCCTGGTGCTCTACCGCTAACATGATACTGTGGCTGGGGGGTTTCCACGGTCCCTCATCAGGACCTAATATCCAATCTACCAGAATTTTGCTTCCACCCCGCCAGTCCTCTTGGTGGCTCTCGCCTGTGCAAGAGAGGGAAGATGATCGCAGACACCTCTGCACTGCAGCAGCACTGGCTGGGACTCCTGGCACAGGTGGACCATTAAGTTTTTCCCTGCAGGGGCGACCTCCTTGCTGATAATGTGCTTTCTTTAGCTCCACCTACCCTCAATGCCAGATCTAAGGCCAAGATTCAGTGACTTCACATCCTGTCCACATGCCGGACAAGGCTGTTAACCAGCACCTAATGCACTGCTAAGAGTCTCCCCAGCCCTCCTCGAACCCGCCCTGCATATGCAGCGGCACCTTTACCTGAAAGACATTTTGTGTCTATTTCTTTAATCATTAGTGCACACATTAAAGCTATTTTCCATTTGTATTTTTCAGCCTGTCTTAGGTTTCCAGAACAGTTATTGTATGTGGTAATCTTAATGGGAGCAGTAGATATGTGAACACTATCCAATGCATTCTGGGGTTATGCCAGACACATGAAGGTCTTGTGTGTAGATACAATTGCTTCGCTCTGCACCATCTCCGGCACAACCCAATAACATCGAGAAAGCGCTAAAAGCAAAGCACGCCTGATTGGCTTGTGTAGTGTGATTTATGTCACTATCATTTTAGGTTTCACTACCGTATTTTGCCATTCCATTCTAAACTGACGTTCATAGCCTTCTTAATTTATATTCGGGGTGATTTTTGTTAACCCCATGGTGTCATCTTTCAACACCCTTGCATCCAGCCTTTCTGTCCTGCTGTGGTTGTTCAAGGACTCGGTGGGATCTAGGGAACACAGGTAAGAGGTGCAGAAAGGGTTCTTATAGGGGGGAAGGGGCAATTCTGGAATGGTGTCTGCCTCCACACACTGGTATTACCCGTCTCACATGTGCCCTCACTAGCAAAGCCCATCGCCTGCTACAGTAATGTTAACTGCTGTCCTCATGAGGCACATAGCAAGCAGAGAACCGAATAGCACTGAGTGGCTAAAGCAATGGTAGACATGTGGTTAACAGCTGAGTGGGACAGGCTGAATACATTTTATTTTGTTCATTTATTGAACATTTGTGTGGCTCCTATATAGCAGAAAGTGTTTCCAGGGCAACAAGACTAGGGGGGCTGGTACTAGGAAGGAGGTGCTGAGGCAGTCTGTACAACTCAGAACTGTACAACTCAGAAAAGATCAGGTAGCCAGCATTATCAAGGAAGGGGGAGAGGGAAGGAGGAGGAGAAGAGGAAGGTCTTGAGAAGCTTCCGGAACTTAAGGAGATTGGGCTCAAGTCTGAGAGTGGCAGGGAGGCCATTCCAGAGGGAGGCTCCTGCCGAAGAAAGAGATCTAACCCGGCACTCTGCTTGGAGAAATGTCTGACCTGCAGAGACTTTGAGATAGATGGCTGAAGGGCTCTAGCAGGGAGGTATTTAGGGAGAGAGAGTTGGATGTAGCGCAATTCCAGGTCTAAGAAACACTTTTGGATGATGCATACTGTCTTGAATTTGATCCTTTCAGCCACCGGGAGCCAGTGGAGAAATTTTAGGGCTGGAGAGATGCGGTTGCTGTCTTGAGGGGACGGATATGTCTTGCAGTCCTATTCAGGATTAGGTGAAGATGGCAGAGGGAGGAAAGAGGCAGATTGAGAAAGAAGCTGTTGCAGTAGTCGAGCCTGGAGAGAACCAGAGCTCGGGAGACATTGAGCCTCATTACGAGTAGCGCGGTAAAACTGTGGTCATTACCGGCATGGCGGAACGAGCGTGACCGTGCTCGTATGATGCCGCTAATAAAAGGGTGATTACGAGTGCGTGCGCGCGAGCCCCCATGCCGGTAATGGCCATACCGGCATGCCGCAAAAGGCCCTCCAACCCCCAGATAGCAGCATCACGGGACCCGCCGATACCGGCACCGCCTAGGAGGAACCCCTAAATACCGACCCGGTAATACCAACATGCTAATACCGGGCTCGTAAAACCGGACCCGGAAATAACGTCATTGCATCGGAACGGGAAATTGGCCAGCGGCTATCTTTAAAAACACAATCCATTACAATCATCCAAAAGCACCAGTCGATTCGTGTTGTGCTGTGTTGAAAAACCCTGAGGGAGTCCAAGGCCACCCGGAAGACGAATCCCCCGCAGCGGAAACAGCGTTTCTCCGACACAGAGCTAAATATGCTGGCGGACACTCTCGCTGCACATGCAGACATAATGAAAGCTTATGACATGAAGCGTGATGCCCAGATGAGGAAAAAGGAAATCTGGCAGGAGGTTGCCCGGAAGGTGTTGACCGTGTGGACCACCCCACGTACTGTGCGTGACTGCCGCAAGAGGTCGGACGACCTCCGCTTGAGGGTGAGAAACATCCTGTCAAGCTACAGGAGGGCGGCCATGGTGACAGGCAGGGGTCCGCACTCACCTGCAAAGCTGATGCCCTGGGAGGAGACTGCTAGCACATTCATCGATACTGAGCTGATTGAGGGATTTGGAGAGATGGAGATGGGTGCGGCATCATCCCAAGAAGGAGGTGAGTGACCCTGCACATCCCTGTAGGGGAAACCATGACGTAGCACAAGTGATGTGGAAGAGAGACTAGGCAAGGCAATGCATGTCCCTACACCCACATCAACATAGATTGCGGCCCTAACCCTGCCACACAGAAATGCAAGCTGAGTGCCAATCCCATAACCAACACACGGACAACACACCAGGACCATGCCCATGTAACCCATCACACAAACCCCATATCAACGGCATGACACCTGCCATGCAGTGATTGCCAATATGCCCCCTCAGAACACCAAGTGCCACACACCTGTAAGACATGGATGCATGAAAGTATGAATATTGAACAGCACAATTGTATGCCGCTGGCATGTGACACCATCACTGATGACCTGCATCTCTTCTAACCCCCAGGCACCGATGAGGAAGATGCCAGTCAGGAGAGGACTGCAAGGGCATCCAAATCACACCATAACACAAGGGCCACCGCCACCATCCCCCCCAGCCAGACAAACAGGCCAGACCCAGAGGCAGTGTGCCTGACCGGGTGGAAAGCCAGGCAACAACACCTGCTGGCCAGTGTGCCGGACACAAATCAGGACCAGCAGCACACACCCCTTCCTTGACTCAGACCTCAGCGATTCGGACCGGTGCCCCTTTGAGGAAGACAGCCCCCAGGATGTAGGCCCCGTGCATGCACCATCCACCACTCCAGCTCCCACCACTCCAGCTCCCACCAACATCCTTGAGTCACGCCTGTCGAGCGTGGAGGCCTGACAGGAGACCATGCTGGATCTCCTGCGGCAGTATATTGCCGATGGTGAAGACACAAGGAGGGGTATAGGAACTGCCATTGCGGGGACCACAGCGGCCATCGCAGCGAACACAGCCTCCGTGAATGCGTCGGCTGTGCTCATGAGGGACTGTCTGGGTGCAGTAACCCAAGTCCTCACCTCCATCCTTCTCCATATGCAGCGTCCACGCCTTGGAGCGGGCGTGGATCATGCCTCGGACACATCCACAGCCAGCACACCTGCATCCTCTGTCCCCGCAAGCCCTGTGCGGCCGACCCGGACGAGTGCACGGCACTCGGAGATGCCACCCCCGGAGAACAAAAAGTCCCGGAAGTAGAGTGCCTAGACAATGGGAGTGGGACACATGGTTGTGGGTGAAGGGGGACATTTCATAGAGTACATTTGGGGACTTTTGGGGTTTGTTGGGTAGGTTTGGGAGTGCACTGGGGTTTTCTGGGGTTTGCTGTGTGGGTTTGAGAGTTCACTGGGGGCTGCGGGGCTGTGGTCACATTTTTCTCTGTTAGAATAAATACACCCATTGTGTGCAAAAAAATTCCATGGCTGGACATTGTTCATTTTGTGTATATCCATATTATGTGTGACGGTGTTCAGTGGCCAACTCCCAACAATCCCAGTGTGCATGTCCACATGGACCCAGTGTGTCAGTGACACATGTCTATCATAGACCCTATGGTTCAGAAGTATTTGTGAATCAGTGCGTGGCGTACTGCATGGCCATCCCGTGCATCACGTACTGGCAGCGGGGCTACTTCACCTCGGTCTCCATTCTCACCATCCTCACCCGGTGCACGCATGTCAATGTCAGGTGGCAGTGGCACATTTCTCCGGATGCACATGTTGTGCAGCATGACACAGACCATGGTGATCTTTGCCACCCAGGTGGAGTATGCATCCCCCCTTTCCCACCCAGGTGGAGTATGCATCCCCGTGGAGTATGCACCCCCCTTTCCCATCCAGGTGGAGTATGCATCCCCCCCTTTCCCACCCAGGAAGAGTATGCATCCCTACACATCAGTGCCACCAAGCACTGTCCTGGGCCAGTTGGCCAACTCACCAAGCAGCCAGGCACGTGGTCCAGCATGTCGCTCCATGTGACGGTGTAGCGTGGAGTTGCGCAGCACCATGGCATCATGTGTTGATCTGGGAAATTGGGTGCAGCAATGTGTGATGATCTTGCTGGACTCACATACCATTTGCACATTGATGGAGTGGTATTGCTTGCGATTGCGGTACACCGCCTCTATGGCATGGGGGACTACCAATTCAACATGGGTGCAGTCCAGGGCACCAACGCAATTGGGCATGCCTGCCAGTGCATGGAGGCGTACTTTGGTGTCGGCTATCTCCTGGGCAGTCTGTGGTAGGGATATGTGGATGCTTGCGTGCTTCTGGAGGGCATCCAGCACTTGGTTTAACATGCGTGAAAAAAGTGGTTGTGAAATGCCATGCAGCTGCCCCACTGTGTGTTGATAGGTGCCTGTGGCCAGGAAGTGGAGCACGGACACCACCTTTAGTAGCGGGGGGATGGCAGTGCGTATTTCTATGAGGCTGGCAATGTCGTTGTGTATCATGTCCACTATGGTGGTGATGGTGTCCCAGTCCAACCGTTACAGAGTGTGGATCTGCTCAGGGGTTAGGTTGAATGGCCTGGGTCCGATACGAGGGATTGGTGGCTGCCTACTAGGCACTGCTGGCAGCGCTGGTGGTAATTGTTGGGCCTGTCTCAACCTCCTTCTCCTCCTGCGTCTCCTCTGTGCTGCCTGTTGTTGCTGCTGTAGTTGTTGTAATTGGTGTTGTTGCTGTAGTTATAGCAGTATTGGCATGTCCTCCAGCGCCATGATTGCAACAGCTAGTGGTAGCATTTTGGTGTTGGAAGGGGTGTGATGTGTGGGTGTGCTCATTTTATACTGGCCCATTCTCCATTGACTCCACGTGTGGGGATTGTGTGCACCTGTGGCAGTTGGCTTGATTGCTGATTGCTGTTTGCGGGTGGTCCGCGAAGCCTGTATGGCCGGCTTTGTGTAGCCTGTGATTACCAGCTTCGCGATGCCGGTATTTGCATGTCCGCGTGGGTTGGGATGTCCTCCTATTACCGGCATGCCGGTATTTGCTCCCCGAAGGGGTGCATGTACGCGCCAATGCTGCTCTTAGTGGCACCGTTATTTAGGGTGCCGCTAATAGCGGGTTGCAGGGTCATAATACACTGGAGCGGTAAGCAATGCCGTTAATCCTTTACTGGCATCGTTTTTCCCTTACCGCCAACCTCGTAATGAGGCCCATTGAGTTTCTGGGGGAAGGTGAGAAAAGGGTGAATGCCTCTGAGAAGGTGAAGCTGAAAGTGAGCTTTCTTGGTAAGGTCAGATATATGAGGTGAGAAGGAGAGAGAGGAGTCGAAGATGACCCCTGGGTTTTTTGCCTCACAAGAGGGTGAGGGGAGGGGTCCAAGGTGAGCGGCCAGAGAGTAGAGGGAAGGAGGGGGGAGTCCAATGAGAAGGATCTCAGTCTTACTAGGGTTAAGACAGAGATCGGTAGCAGCACACTGTAGAGAAGCAGCTGCATGCCTCTGCAGGAGACCCTGCACCCCAGCCTCCCATATGTTGGAGACCTGAGATTGTGCCGTGTTTGACACCTGCACTTGTGCCAATGCGCAGCATGTGTTCAAGAAAAGATACCCATTGAGACAACCCTACCAAATGCATCCACAAAGGGATGACAACTTGAGGGAGGAACTCCATTAAGGAAAATGAGAAAGAGCAGAGAAAAGAAGCCATTGATGTCACAAAAGAGTATGTACAATGTTCTGAGATATTGGCAGATGAACATGTATAGATCCTGAAGAGCCTAATGACAACGTAGGTCATCATAAAAGCTGGCAACATGTAGTGAATAGAATCCGCCATTGTATAGAAGATGGAAATCGGTATCATGAATTTAGTAAGCCAGGACCCATGAAGAAGGAATGGAAAACTGTGTTGCAGGAAGAATAAGCTGAATCGTGGAGCTGCATGGTGATGCTTTCTGGCCTGGAGTCAAGACTGACGCAGCCATGCTCAGCTATCTATTCTGGAAAGGGGTGATTGTGCGAAGAATGAATCATCCCTTGTTAAGTTGCAAAGAAGGAACACCAAGAGTGCCAGGTTGAATTCATTTAGAGCATTTAAAACCTGCAAAATGGATCAAATCATGGTGTCCTGTCACGTGAGCCAAGGATGAAAATAGAGTTTGGACTTGGAGTCCCATAACACGATAGTGAGTGCTCTCAATCCCATGTATTCTAAAGACAAGGAAACTTTTGCAAGGCCAAGTTCAAAGACAATCTTCATGGCAGAAAGCATGGGCAACGAGAGATGCTGGGCTAATTGTGTGGGGGGTAGTGTCATGCTCCATCTCCTTGCACCTGGGTCTGGGCTAATGTGTTGCTAAGTTAACCGAATGTTCCAGACTTGGCACAAGCATGCCAATCAATTGTAGTGGTCTATATAACAAAGGACCTCATAGTTTGAAAACCAATGAGAAACTGTGTATCTAATGTTTCTGAAGATGACATCTTCTGGAGGTAGGCATATCCTGCCCACTTGACATTGGGCAGCCAATCACTATCCTAGTTCCTATAGAAAATATACTCAGATGTTCCCCTTTAAGCCAATCCTGTCCCTTAGTAGGTTTTTCATTATTGCCACGTAGTATGACATCACCTCTGACGTATTTTTGATATAAAAGCTATGATTTGTGTGTAGATTGCTGAAAGAACCTCAGCGTACATCCGTTGATGTCAGTTGTAAAACCCCTGTTTTAGATAATTGTTAATAAAACAGTACTTCGCCATTTTCCTGAGTTGGTTCGGTTATTTGCATTTGGAGTTATTCTGGGTGATCCCATCCATTACATATGCACGTTCCTAAAGGGTCCTAAGGTCACGTGGTAGTGGTGAGGATGGTTCAAAGATCCAAACTAGTTCAGTTCCAGATTTTAGGACAATCGTGCATCCTCTGTCATTAGTTGGAAGAATGCAGAGTTTCCTGTGGAGAGCAGCTGAATAGAAATATACTTGCAAGAAGAACCGAGACGGTGGGCAGGTCCCCCTTTGAAGAAATCCCTTCCCGGTTTCCACGGGCGCTCTGCGGACGGAAGGCAAGGTGGTCAGATTGAAAGAGGAGTCAATACTGAAGGCCTCGAGTCGATTAGCGAATGGTGAGTAGACTAAGGGAAATACTGCTAGGAGGAGTCCTAATTCCAGGAAATTAAAATGAGACATTTCAAACCTGAATCGGGGTACAGAGAAATATAAAACTCACCGGTCAGGACTCAGTACGGTAAGTTCTCAAACCCTGTACAGGGTAAAAAGTAAAGGCAAGGGAAGAAGTGATCACAGTGTTTTATAAAGTGTAATGTGTGACTGGTCTAAATGTTGTTGAGTAAAATATCGAGGAGCGATAGAATTGTGAAGAAGTAACAGTGAGTAAAGATAAAGTGTAGTAAAACGATTGGATCCAACCAAAAGACTATGGTGTTGATTCATGGAATTAGTGTGCACCGAAAATTGCCGCGCAGATGTGCCAAAACGTGCGAATCGAGGTAAAAGTGCGAAAATCGCAGTGCAAGTGCGAAAATCGCAGGGAAACCAGCGCACATCGATTCATGGAAGTCCGTGCGCGAGAAAAACATTGGATGTGTGCTGAAAAAGTGCGCCGCGCATGCCGGCGCACAGGTCATCCAACAGCGTGCGCCACGGCCACTGCGAAATCGCACATAGCGCGGCGCACATCACAAAAGTAGGCGGAACACGGGGCGTAACTCTCGGAATGGGGAACAACACGTGAAAATATGGGCGTCACGGGGGAAGTACAGGAGGCAAGTGCGCGGAACGCCCACACGCTCGCCTACAACCCGTATTCATGGAATCGAATAGGGCAAACCAGCGCACAGTGAAAGACGCGCACAGGGCCAAACAAGTACGCCACAAGAAAGCAGGCGGTAGCGTCCCTGCGCCTGAAATAAATGTGCGCCAAAATGTGCACTAACAAAAAGCACCCATATACAGCCATGATGAATGGTCCATACAGTGGCCCTCTAAGACAAATGAGGTGCAAAGGGGTACCGACAAACACGGACACCCGCTGTGTGAAAAATAGCATGTGCGTGTATTTCTGGGTGCGTGGGAAGTTCCACACGCGATTGGCTTGGGTACGTGTACTTCGGGGTGCGCGGGAAGTTCCACACGCGATTAGCCTGGGTACGTGTTTTTCAGGATGCGCGGGAGGTTCCAGACGCGATTGGCCTGGGTACATATACTTCGGGGTGCGCGGGAAGTTCCACACGCGATTGGCCTAGGTACATGTGTTTCGGGATGCGCTGGAAGTTCCACACGCGATTGGCCTGGGTACGTGTACTTCGGGTGCACGGGAAGTTCCACACGCGATTGGCCTGGGTACGTGTGTTTCGGGATGCGCAGGAAGTTCCACACGCGATTGGCCTGGGTACGTGTACTTCGGGGTCATCGGGAAGTCCCACACGCGATTTCAGCAGGGTACGTGTATTCTGAGGTGCGCGGGAAGATTCACACGCGATTTCAGCAGGGTACGTGTATTTCGGTGGTGCCAGGGAATGCTACATGTGATTTGGCCGTGTGGGTCCTCCCAGGTGTTCCCTCTACATCCTCCACGGCCCCTGCAGGCAGCCCACACCACAGGGGACTACCCTGCACCCCTGCTCATGTCCCACAGGCAACCCATCCACCATGGCCATGCCCCCCAGCCAACCCACATGTCACCTTGCACTACTGATCACCAACACATGTCTCCCAGCACCCCCACCCCCCAGCACTGTGGGGCACCCTCCACCAGGCCCCCACTCATGTCTCCCTGCACCCCCACCTGCCAGCATCCAGGGGCACCCTCCACCAGGCCCCGACTCATGTCTCCCTGCACCCCCACCCCCCAGCATCCAGGGGCACCCTCCATCAGGCCCCCACTCATGTCCAACTCATGTATCCCACCACCCCCACCCCCCAGAATTGCAGGGCACCCTCCACCAGGCCCCCACTCATGTCCTTCTGCACCCCCACCCCCCAGCATCCAGGGGCACCCTCCATCAGGCCCCCACTCATGTCTCCCATCACCCCCACCCCCCAGCAGTGCAGGGCACCCTCCACCAGGCCCCCACTCATGTCTCCCATCACCCCCACCCCCAGCATCCAGGGGCACCCTCCACCAGGCCCCCACTCATGTCTCCCATCACCCCCACCCCCCAGCATCCAGGGGCACCCTCCACCAGGCCCCCACTCATGTCCCCCTGCACCCCCTCCCCCCAGCATCCAGGGGCACCCTCCACCAGGCCCCCACTCATGTCTCCCTGCACCCCCACCCCCCACCAGTCAGGGGCACCCTCCACCAGGCCCCCACTCATGTCTCTCAGCACCCCCAGCATCCAGGGGCACCCTCCACCAGGCCCCCACTCATGTCTCCCATCACCCCCACCCCCCAGCAGTGCAGGGCACCCTCCACCAGGCCCCCACTCGTGTCCAACTCATGTCTCCCACCACCCCCACCCCCAACAGTGCAGGGCACCCTCCCCCAGGCCCCCACTCATGTCCAACTCATGTCTCCCATCACCCCACCCCCCCAGCACTGTGGGGCACCCTCCACCAGGCCCCCACTCATGTCCCCCTGCACCCCCACCCACCAGCATCCAGGGGCACCCTCCACCAGGCCCCCACTCATGTCCCCCTGCACCCCCACCCCCCACCAGTCAGGGGCACCCTCCACCAGGCCCCCACTCATGTCTCCCAGCACCCCCACCCCCCAGCATCCAGGGGCACCCTCCACCAGGCCCCCACTCATGTCTCCCATCACCCCCACCCCCCAGCAGTGCAGGGCACCCTCCACCAGGCCCCCACTCATGTCCAACTCATGTCTCCCACTACCCCCACCCCCCAGCAGTGCAGGGCACCCTCCACCAGGCCCCCACTCATGTCCAACTCATGTCTCCCATCACCCCCACCCCCCAGCACTGTGGGACACCCTCCACCAGTCCCCCACTCATGTCTCCCAGCACCCCCACCCCCCAGCATCCAGTGGCACCCTCCACCAGGCCCCCACTCATGTCTCCCAGTACCCCCACACCCCAGCCGTGCGATTTGCCTGGGTACGTGTATTCCTGGGGTGCGCGGGTAGTCTCACATGCAATACCATCAGGGTACGTGTATTATGGGTCTGCGTGAACTTCCACACGCGATACCAGCAGGCTATGTGTATTACGGGGTTCGCGGGAAGTTCCACACGCGATTGCCCTGGGTACGTGTATTTCGGGGTGCGTGTGAAGTTTCACGCGCGATTTTGCATGGTACGTGTATTTCGGTGTGCGCGTGAAGTTCCACACGCGACTGGGCCTGTGAGAGTGGGGTACGTGTATTCCAGGGGTGGGCGGGAATATTTACTCGCGACTGTGCCTGGGAGAGCGTGTTACGTGTATTCCTGGGGTGGGCGGGAAGATTCACACGGTCACCTATAACGCGCCAAAAAATAAATGGTCCAATCCTGAAACACGTACGCCAGCATGAAGCAGGCGTACGTCGACCCGTGCAGCATAAAAGTGCGCGCAAATAACAAACAAGCTCAGACGCCAGGATGAATATACCGTTCCTAGCAGCAGTGGCCGTGGGCTACCAAAGGAGGAGGAGGAGGAGGATAGTGACGGCCCGAATTTTCACTCCCAGAACCAGCCTTTTTGGGATGCCTGATGACCAGGTGTATGGGAGGTACAGGTTTCCACCACACATAATACTGGACCTGGTCAGTGAGTGGGAGGATGACCTCACATCACCCACCCTGTGCTCCCAAGCACTCAGCCCCCTGGAGAAGGTCCTTAATGTACTGCACTTCTTGGCCACTGGATCATTTCAGCGGACCAGTGCCATAGTGGGTGGTGTGTCACAGGCCACGCAGTCACGCTGCCTACACCAGGTCTTGAACATCATCACTGCACGCCCATTAGTCCGCAGGCACATATACCTGCCCAGGACACCTGCAGAAAGGCAGGCTGCCGCCCTGGATTTCTACGGTGTGGCACAATTCCCCAAAGTGCTAGGTGCCATTGACTGCACCCATGTGGCACTATGTCCCCGCAGGGCATCTGAGCACATCTAAAGGAACCGCAAGCACTGGCATTCCATCAACGTGCAGGTAGTATGTAATGCCAAGGGAATCATCACCTCAGTATGTGCCAACTATCCAGGGTCCACCCATGACAGCTTCATTTACCGAATGTCTAGCCTAAGCCGGGAACTAGAAGCTGGGCGGCATGGCGATACATGGCTGCTTGGTGAGTATGAATGCCACTGCACATGCATGCATGTCAGATGCAGTGTTATGTCACTACCCCACTAATGATACCCATCACCTTCTCACCAGGGGACAGTGCCTACCCTCTGAGCACCCACATGATGACGCCAATTCGGAACCCCATCACGCCTCCCGAGGTAAGATACAACACAGCCCATATTGCAACCCGGGGCATAGTTGAGCGCACATTCGGAGTGCTCAAGTCACGCTTTCGCTCCCTTGACCGTTCTGGCGGGCAGCTGTTATATGCGCCCCCAGTAGTGTGCAGGATCATAGTGGCAGCATGTGTCCTGCACAATGTTGCAACACGCCGGGGCCTGCTGTGGACATGGTGGTGCCCCCACATCCCCAACCACATGCACACCCGCTGCGCATGGGAGGGGAAAGGGCACGGGGTGAGGCAGCCCGTACGCAGCTGGTGGCTGATTACTTCACATAGAAATCACACCCCTGTGGAGTGCACACAGCCCTGGCACATACCATCTGATAAGCAATGATGACTCGACCTGACAATTATGACGAACAAAGGGACAGTCAACTGTTAGAACCATAGCAGCCTGAGATTGTTCATGTGGAAGTGTCAGAATGTGTGCATCCCTACCTACACAAACACCACCAATGCAGTGTCATCAAAAGATACACTTCCATGCAGCAGAAATGAATACCCACTTGCAAAATACTACATGAGAACAGTGCCATGTCACCCAACCGCTTCCCGCACAGCCACACAACACACCATGGCATGTCATGCAATGTGAGAGCAAACAAATTAATCCCCACAACATGCCCCAAGTGTCACCAACTACAGTGTCCCTAATGGAAACTGGCCACACATGAAATGTTCACAGTAATGCAGGACCTACAACACACATTACCAAATACTTACCAAGAATACCAATCACCTACACAACCTCCAACCTACCTTAAACATGACATTATAGACTTAAAAAATTGGTAGCCTCACTACCTGATAATGCCAGCACTTCGAACACTTCCAAGTATACAGTGCTAGCGCCACGCAAGAGTGTAGGTGCACTGCTCACAACATGGACTCCAGTTCCAAGGTAGACCGCCTTGTGAAGACATGAGAAATGGACCTGCAAATTAGGAGGATGAGATGGATGCAGAGGCACATATCAATACACCATGCAGTGTACAATACAACAACAATATGCACTATGAATGTATACACAGTATTGACTACAGACTGCCCACACATCAAATGGGAGTCCAACGTCACCATGTACGTCAATGTCACTTGGGCACACCCTTTGCAAGCCCATGGAAACGGGAAGCAGGAGGGGTGTGTGTCACACAAACCCAAGCATCTGACCCAAATTCATGACAAGCCTGCATGTGCCCAGCCACAATACAGCGTATGGCCACGGGAGCCACACAAGGCAACACACTGTCCAAAAAACAATTTTTTAAAAAAATAAATAAATAAATAAAAATAGAAAATGCCCATTAATGGGCCTGGAGGGGTGGGGGAGGCCACCCAGGAGGTCCGAGGACAGGGTGCACACCAAAACCCACCTGTGTGGATCTTGCGAAAAAAACCACCTCCATGGGCTCATGGCCTGCACGGCTACCCTATTGTGAGAGAATCACTGCTGTCGCTCTCCTCACCCTCTGCAGCTGCATCAGGAGGTGGTGGCACTATGGGATGCAGTCCACGCAAAGCCGTAGTCTGGTCCTCCATGGCAGCAAGCATGCAGGTGTGGAATGTCTCGTTCTGGAGGATAATTGTGCGTAGGTCCCCATGCTACAACTCACGGGATGCCCAGACCTCCGCCCTAGTTGCCTGCATCTCAGCTGAGAGCGTACGTGTGAGACGCTCCAGCTGGTGTTCTGTCCTTCTGTTTGTTGAAACCTCAAGCTCAACAAGAGTCGTCCTGAGGTGAAGGAGTTCCACCCTCAGAACTTCCCTGTGGCCCTGGGACTCTATGGAAATAGCTGTGACTGTGAAAGCTGTATGACTCCTTTCTCTTCCCTTCCCTCCACACTCTCCTCACATGAGTCCTCAGAGTCGCCTGCGTTCTGTAGATTCCGCCGGCTCAGGTAGTCCCGTTCTTTTTTAGGTAGCACTTGCCTGTCTCGGTGAGAAGCCACAGTGACCACTGACTTGACAGCCGTCCTGGGACCCATTGACCGGGAACAGGCCGGACAAAGGGGAAAAAACCCACAAGTGGGAAAAACCCTTAGGATGTTCTGGCAATGAGGTAGGTGACGATCGAACTGGAATACAGTAGGAACTGGAAGCTGATGCGTGGTCCACCGGGTAGAAACTCAGGAGGGAAGTCCAATACTCCAAAGAGAGGTGGAGGAAACCAGGCCCAAGGATATGATAGGCGCGGTGAGAAAAAGAGAAATACAGAAGAGATAACAATGGACAGAGAAAAAAAGGGAAAAACTGGAGAGCTGCGAGAGAAAAGAGCGGCAAAGCGGGAGGACAAAAAAACGCCCGGAGCGGCGAGACTAGAAAGAGAAAGCGAAGAAGTGCCAAGTGATCGGCAAGGAAAACGCTGCAGAAAGAAAAGGCCGCCGCTGTATCCTACGGCAGACAGGTAAGAAGAAAAGAACTCCTATCCCAAAGAGGAGGGACGAGCAAGCAAGGCAGACCCGCTGCAAGGCGAGGCTAGCAGAGGGCAAACGCTGGTGAGCGCAAAAACCAGAGCCGCTGGAGCGAGAACCAGCAACGGTTGAAACGCAGCGACTGCCGGGTTTGAATGGCAGATAAACTACCGGCAGTGCTGTGATTGGTCGTGGCTTGGTACTAGACACAAAGAGGGGACTAAATCGCTCTACCTGCCGGAGAGCCTCCAACGTGGAAGGAGCCGCCACCCGCGGTAGCGGTTGCGGATGACAGTATGACCCCCTCCCCACCTAACCGCCCCAGGCTTCCCCGGATAGCGGCGGTGAAAGGTATCCAACAACCTTGGCGCATGAACCTGAGAAGCCGCTTCCCATGAGTCCTCCGACTCCGGGTATCCCTTCCAGGACAGAAGGTACTCAAGACGTCCGCGATAATACCTGGAATCACGGATCTTAGATACCTCATATTCCTCAGGCTCCGAGGACCGTGCTAGGATAGATCTGGCAATGGTTCTCTGGTGAAGGTCCGGGTGGTAAGGTTTGAGAAGAGAGGAATGAAAGACCGGGTGAATGCGGTGAAGAGAGGAGGGAAGCCGAAGGCGAAAAGCTACAGGATTTACTTTAGAGAGAATAGTGAAAGGTCCCAGAAAACGAGGAGACAGTTTAGAAGGCCTTGTCCATCTAGGCAGAAACTTGGTGGACAACCACACCTGATCCCCTGGCTTCCAGACTGGACATTCTTTCCGATGTTGATCTGCACTGGATTTCGTCCGTCTTCTGCTAATCTCTAAACTCCGCATAGCAGAAGTCTGGGCCTCCTTAATATTCCCTAATACCTCTTCCACCGTCGGGGAGTTGGTATAACTGGGAACCTCCGGAAATACGGCACGAGGGTGAACCCCGTAAGTGCAGTAGAAAGGAGAGAGTTCTGTGGCGGAATGTCTAGTATTGTTGTATGAGAATTCCGCCGTGGGAAGCAGCGAGACCCAGTTGTCTTGATGCTGAGATATATAACACCTTAGGTATTGTTCCAGTGTTGCATTAAGGCGTTCCGTCTGACCATTGGTCTCTGGGTGAAACCCTGAAGACAGAGCTCTTTCAATGCCCAAACGGTAGCAGAAGGCGGTCCAAAACTTCGAGATATACTGACTTTCCCGATCCGAGATGATCTTATCGGGAAGACCATGTAGCTTGAATATATCTCGAGAGAAAACCTCCGCCATCTTCGCAGCAGTGGGCAGACCCGGAAGGGGAGAAAAATGTGCCAACTTGGAAAAGGCGTCTACTGTGACCATAATGCAGGTACAGGATTCCGATACCGGCAGATCAACAATGAAATCGGTAGATATGAGACCCCAGGGGCGCGTTGGAAGTTCGACCTGAGTGAGCAGACCCAACGGTTTTCCCAGGCGGTACTTGGCTCTGGCACAAATTGGACAAGTGTTGACATACTCGTATGTCTCCTTTCTAGCATTTGGCCAAAGAAATGTTCTAGAGAGAAGCTCCAGGATATTCTCGGGTCCTCTATGGCCGGCCGAGCGAGAGTCGTGACTCCACTTCAGAATTCTAGAACGAATAGGACCTTTGGGAATGTACAATTTCTGTTTGTAGAAAAACCAGTCACCTCTTTGTTGAAAAGGAGAGGTATTACGTAGGGGTAGTTGAAGTTTTTCCTGAGTGAGGGCAGTTTTCACCTCTTTGAGGAAAGAACCAACAAAGGCCAGGATTTGGTTGCGTTTGAACATGGACTCCCTCTTTATTTCCAGGTGTTCCTTGGTGAAGTCTTTGCGGGATAAGGCATCCGCCAGACTATTCTGGGATCCCGGGATATACGAGACTTGGAATTCAAACTGTGCAAAGTGATGTGCCCACCTGGCCTGTCTGGAATTTGAACACTCCAATTCTTGTAGTACCTTGAGGTTCTTATGATCGGTCCTAATCAGAAAAGGATGTCTGGCTCCTAGTAGGAGATGGCGCCACTCTTCACAGGCTAGTTTCATGGCCAGAAGTTCTTTCTCCAGTACCGAATAGTTGAGTTGGCTAGGAGAAAGAGTCTTTGACATGTAGGCTACGGGGTGTTCCGCTCCTTGGATAAGCTGGAGCAATACCGCTTCTACAGCTACCGCAGAAGCGTCAGTTTCCAGAACAAATGGTTGTGATTGATCAGGATGCTGGAGAATGGGAGCAGTGCAGAACAATCTTTTGAGAAAATTGAAACTTTTCTCTGCTTCATCAGACCAGAAAAAAGGAATAGCCTCCTTCTTGAGTAGGTGCGTAATCGGGTATACTACCTCCGAAAAGTTTGAGATAAATCTGCGGTAGTAGTTAGCTAATCCTAAGAATCTCTGGACTTCTCGGACTGAAGTAGGAGCTGGCCAATCCAGAATCGCATCCACCTTGGTTTGGTCCATGGCCACCCCTTCCTCTGAAAGAATGAATCCGAGATAGTGAACTGAGGATACTGCAAATTTACACTTCCCGCCCTTGACCAGCAACTGATTTTCCTGAAGGCGAGACAGTACCTGTGTGACATGTTGAACATGTTCCTCCATGTTAGGGGAGAAAACCAGAATGTCATCGAGGTATATTATGACCGAGACCGACAGCAGATCAGAGAATAGCCTATCCATGAATCTCTGGAATGCAGCCGGTGCATTCACTAAGCCGAACGGCATCACTCTGTACTCAAACAGACCGTATGGAGTTCGAAAAGCCGTCTTCCATTCGTCCCCCTCAGTGATGCGAAGCAAATGATATGCGTTTCGGAGATCCAATTTGGTAAAAATTCGAGCCCCTTGTACCGCCTCAATAATGTCGGTTATGAGTGGCATGGGATACCGATCACGGATTGTAACCTTATTGAGGCCCCGGTAATCGATACAGGGTCGAAGATCAGTCGTGTCTTTTTTCTTGATGAAGAACAGGGAGGCGCCAGCTGGTGACTTCGAAGGTCGAATAAGACCATTCTCCAAGTTGGTATCTAGATAGACTCTTAATACCTTCTTCTCGGCCTGAGAGAGAGAGAACATGCGCCCAAATGGCACAAGTGCATTAGGTTCGAGATCGATTGAACAGTCTTCTGGCCGATGAGGAGGTAGCTGCGCGTGAAGGTTCTCTTGGAATAGCCCGAAGTATCTAGCACAGAAATTAGGAAGCGCGTGAACACCTATATGATCCTTGGAGAGAACTCTGACTGACTGTTGATCTTCCCTGGTATCGGGAGGAAGACAGTTGACCGAACAGTACGTAGAGCAAAAGCTTAGTCGATTTTCCGTCCAGTCGATATACGGGTTATGCCTGCGCAGCCAGGGAATGCCTAAGATTATGGGGAAATGTGCGGCTCTAATGATGTCGAACTGCAGGGTTTCTGTGTGTTGGTTGATGACCATGGAGAGTTGTTCAGTGGTATGAGTGATTAATCCTGACGACAAAGGTGTACCGTCCACTCCTTCCACCTTCTGACCCACCTTCCGAACTATCCGTGTGAGCCCCATCTTGTCTGCCCACAGAGTGTCCACAAAGTTCCCGGCCGCTCCACAATCCAATAAGGCTAATGTTTCCACCAGTCTTCCATTCAGATTCAAGGTAACAGATAGTACCATCAGTCTGGAACCCTCTTGGGATTCTGACGCTGATACTGAAAGTGTGACATAGGGACGCTGAAAATGATCTGAATACCCCCGGCTGCCCGTCCCTATTGGCGGCGAGGGTAATCGTTTCCCGCCTTCTTCTCCGGTACCTCAGAGCAATCCTTCAGTACATGTTGATCGGAACCACAATAGGCGCACAACCCTTTTTCTCTTCTTTGCCTTCTCTCCGCTGACGACAGAGGTGCTCTGGTAGCTCCGATTTGCATCGGTTCTTCGCTCTGAGTAGAGGTGAATCGTCCAGAAGGAGAGTGTGAAGGAGGGTTCATGGGATTTCCTGGTCCTCTTTGCTTCCTGCGTTCTGTCCTTCTCTCTTGGAGACGGTACTCAATGTGGAGAGCGGCAGCAAGTAAGTCTGGAAATGTGGGAGAGCGTGGAGATCTGGCTAGCTCATCTTTGATCTCCTCTCTCAACCCTCTCCGGAATACAGCGTATTGTGCTTGTTCGGACCATCCTGCTCCTGCCGCCAGTGTCTTAAAAGAGGAGATGTATGACAGCACGTCCAGAGCACCCTGTCGTGCATCCAGCAGGTCCTCACCTGCAGTAAAAGATAGTTCGGGTCGCTCGAAGGTCTGTTTCAGTAGGTTCTGGAACCCTGAGAAATCCTGTAGAATGGCATTACTGCTCGTAACTAGCGGAGTAGCCCAGGCTAAAGCATTCCCTGTCATATTTGAGATCATAAACCCTACTCTGGCTTGGTCCGTGGAGAAGGCGTGTGGTCTGAAAGTGAAATATACATTGCAGGCTTCAGGAATTCCTTCACCCTCTTTGGTGAGCCATCAAATCTTCCTGACGAAAGAGTCATAGGAGGCAATTCCGGGGGATGTGAGGGTTCCCGGACCGCTACCATCTGTTTTAGAAGGGCATTCTCCGATTTTACCCCCTGTAATTCCAGTGACATGGCCTGAAAAGCCTTCCATAATTCTTGGACTTGTTCTTCGGCTGACATCTTGGTCCTTATTGGCGTTTCAATCTGTGACTGTGAAAGCTGTATGACTCCTTTCTCTTCCCTTCCCTCCACACTCTCCTCACCTGAGTCCTCAGAGTCGCCTGCGTTCTGTAGATTCCGCCGGCTCAGGTAGTCCCGTTCTTTTTTAGGTAGCACTTGCCAGTCTCGGTGAGAAGCCACAGTGACCGCTGACTTGACAGCCGTCCTGGGACCCCTTGACCGGGAACAGGCCGGACAAAGGGGAAAAAACCCACAAGTGGGAAAAACCCTTAGGATGTTCTGGCAATGAGGTAGGTGACGATCGAACTGGAATACAGTAGGAACTGGAAGCTGATGCGTGGTCCACCGGGTAGAAACTCAGGAGGGAAGTCCAATACTCCAAAGAGAGGTGGAGGAAACCAGGCCCAAGGATATGATAGGCGCGGTGAGAAAAAGAGAAATACAGAAGAGATAACAATGGACAGAGAAAAAAAGGGAAAAACTGGAGAGCCGCGAGAGAAAAGAGCGGCAAAGCGGGAGGACAAAAAAACGCCCGGAGCGGCGAGACTAGAAAGAGAAAGCGAAGAAGTGCCGAGTGATCGGCAAGGAAAACGCTGCAGAAAGAAAAGGCCGCCGCTGTATCCTACGGCAGACAGGTAAGAAGAAAAGAACTCCTATCCCAAAGAGGAGGGACGAGCAAGCAAGGCAGACCCGCTGCAAGGCGAGGCTAGCAGAGGGCAAACGCTGGTGAGCGCAAAAACCAGAGCCGCTGGAGCGAGAACCAGCAACGGTTGAAACGCAGCGACTGCCGGGTTTGAATGGCAGATAAACTACCGGCAGTGCTGTGATTGGTCGTGGCTTGGTACTAGACACAAAGAGGGGACTAAATCGCTCTACCTGCCGGAGAGCCTCCAACGTGGAAGGAGCCGCCACCCGCGGTAGCGGTTGCGGATGACAATAGCTTCCCGCAGAGTCGCCAGTGCCGCCCGCCTGTCCCTGTCAGACGCTAACATGTCCTCCCTGTGTGAGTGGCAGATGGAGTCTGTTGCCTGCTGTAGTCGCTCCATCAGCCTTTCAGGGGGGACAATGGAAGTGGCCACCCTATCCATGGCCTGAGCCATCATCTCTGATGATGCTGCCTGTTGGGTTGCCATACCGTATATGGATTGCTCCGATGCGGTATTGCCAGGTGGCATACGCCCACCACGTCGGCGGGCACCACACCTGTCTGGGGCAAGGCGAACTGCGCCTTGCTGTGCCGGCACTGCCTGAGGCTGCAGGACTGCATTCCCCCTCTGATCTGCTGGCCCAGGAACAGGATCAGATGTTGCGGAGTGTGACCCTGCATCTGTAACCACCAAAGGCGTACCTGCCAACACTGACATCCCCATTGAGGGTTCTAACCCTGGTGCAGGTGGGTCGGACAGAACAGAATCCTTCCCAGGAACACTCACCTGCGACGGCACATAGGTCTCATCATCCGAATCGACACCTGAATACAGCTCGGGGGAGGTGCAGCCAGAGACACCCCTTGAGAGCACGACCTGCAGCAGTTGTGGGTTCTCACCCACTACTACACCACGTCCCTCACTGGTGGTCGGTCGGGCCTGAGACCCCTCCTGGGTCTGCACCATCTCCACAACCCCAGAAGTATCAAGTGCGTCATCCCCTGCAAAGACATAAAAGAAAACAAATGGAAACAGGCATTAGCACTATGGCACACAATTAGGGCTGAGAAGCTACAGAAACAGTACTTGATTGACACATGTCCCACATGACTAAAACCCTCCCATGCATGCACCGTCACTGCGTGTGAAGGGGAGGCAGATGGCACACATTGATGACACCAAGATGGAAGATGAACACATTTGCTGCATGCTGCCTAGCAGTGGCATCACACATTGGCCTGTGATTTGCAGGTCAAATACACATGCCATCACACAGATGGCATGTACCCTACCCATAAAGTGAAGAGGGAGAGGAGGGCACCAATTGTTCATTCAGTCTAGTTTGCTCATGAAATTGATTTTTTCATTGAAATGGTTCAAATGTTTAACCTGGAGCTGCCAGTCCAAAATGGTCCTATAGCACAGGGACATGTCTAAACAAATCATATCCAGGAAACAAAGCCAGTCCACTGTACCATAGCCATGTCAGACATGTGACAATAGGACTGAGAAATGCCTAGTAAAAGTGGTGGTATGCAAACAATCTGCCTGAATAAACAGAGGAAAATAAGCAACAATGTTGTGGCAAGATGACACTTCAAGGGCAACTGGCGTGGTGTTGGGCTAGATGTCTAATGTTGGCAGAAGGGATACTGCTATACCCAAATGCTGGTGCGCAGAATGTATTGGATGAGGCACATGGGTGACCCAAACCACTCAGGCACACACACCCTCACCTGGCACCCAAGCAGAAGCCCTCACACACACACCATGCACATGGATGACACACACATGCATGTGCACTCACCGGACAATGCCTCGTAATCTGCCAGTTCTCCCACGCCTTGGATCTGTTCCTCCGTGACGTAGGTCCTAGCAACATGTTCATGTGGAGTGAGTTCTATGTCCTCTGCTGGAGACCCACCTCCAGTCACTAGAGTAGCGGCATCACTTGAGGCCAGCTTATTCTTTGCCCTGAACTTCAGGTCATTCCAGTGCTTGTAGCATTCATTAGCTGTGCGCCTCACAATTCCAAGGGCACTTGTCCGCGATGGTCTGCCAGTGTGCCAGACGTTGTGCAGGTGTGGTCTTGGATCCTGCAACAATCACCATTTCGCGGTCATGTGCGGACACATACTCTACAAGTGCATTCAGTTCGGCCTCATTGAAGCTGGGCTTCCTTGATGTGCCGGACTGTGTAGCCGTGTCTGGGGCATCAGCCTCTACTGGACGAGTACTCTTCTGCTTGGAAGGTGGTGGGGATCCTGAGTGTCCTACGCCACTCTGGACACTAGGGGCAGGATCCCCGGTGGACTCTGTACTAGGAGTGTGGGATTGCACACTCAGCATGGAAGTTGGTGCAGGCATTAGCTCAAGTGTGATGGTGTATAGGGGAATGTCAGCAGGATGGACTTGGACCGACACTGTCCTTGCTGGGTGTGTGAGAGGTGGGGTGGATGGAGCCTGCCTACGCGGGGCAGCAGATGACCTAGCTGCCCCTGATCCACGTGGCCTGACACCAACGTGCACCGGCACACATGGCCTAGACCTGCTGACCTGGAAGTCAGCCATGGAGTCACCCTGTGCCAGGTCTGGTTCCACAGTGGGCTGGTCCAACAAGGGCTGAGCATGGATGGTGTCAGCCATGTTACCCTCAACCACGGGGGGGGGGCATGGGTGTCCCTGACTGCAGACATGGGGGGGCTAGGGGCACCCTGCAAGTCACAGCCACGTCCCCTACCGGATCCACCAGGGCCACCACTTGGGGCTCGGCCCCCTTTGCCACCCTTACGGCTTGTTCGCCTCCCAGCCATGGCACTGATGTTATTGTGCGTATGGGAGTCGCTGTGAACTATTGTCCTGGGCAATTGGGGGTCAAAGGGGTTGGGTATCAGATGGTAATCGTACCCTAGTGCTCTAGCAAGGCTTTATGTCACCCCTGGGGAAAGATGACGGGTCACGCAACGCACAGGCACCCCAAAAAAGGGAAGTAAGGTGCACAAAACCCCTCCTAGATCAAGTGTGTGGAAAAATAAACCTGCACTACGCTGTGGCACCCAGAAACACAACAATGAACGTATGCGTGTCACACGCAGCCTAGAATGACCTCTGAAGGTGTATGCGACACACGGGGCAAGCACAGATGTTAAATACGTGCGTGACTCACCATCTGCCAGGAACAAAAGCGTGAAAAATATGCGCGTGTGCGCATTGGCAACACCCCCGCCAAAAGAAGAATTGTACGCTGTCTGAGGAGACAGGACAACAGTAGAAGGGAACGTTGTTTGAGGAAACAGGCCCAGGAAAAAGAGGAAAAGAGAAAAAGCTGTCAGAGGTAACAGGGAGTACGAACTTGAAACGCCGTGAAGTAAATCGCGTGTGAACCGACAAGAAGTACAGATTTCACCCACTCGCTCTCCACGAAAAGCACGTACAAGGAAATGGCGTTCTACACATACCTTTTATACACACGTCACAGACGCGCATACGCGATGAGGCCATTTCCACCAATTACACGCTTTGACACTCGGACGTGTATCTTTTTTTTTCACACGCCCCGTTCACTACGGCCATGCGCGTGACGTCATAGATGCGCATGGGGGCCTTTGGGCCAATGAATTAACGTACGTGTGCTGACGCGCTTACTCGCTAAGGGCCTTTCTTCGAATTACACGCAGACGTGCAGGTTTTCACGTGCCAAATCACTCCGTATCAAGCTGGCCACGCGTAAGCACACGGAAGACCACGCTCCTGCCCAGAAAGCCAATTTACTGCCCCCCAGAGCCCGAGCACGCTCCCACCTGCCATCTGCTGCTGCCTGACTGCCTGCTGCCCACTTGCCCTGCCATTTGGGCAGCCAGGGGTGCTGTTGATGTGACCACCCCTGCTGGAACCGAAGACTCCCAAAAAGGTCTGCCTGGCCATAGCGGTATTGTGCCTAATAGTTAGAATACCTTAGGGCGTATTATCATTTTGATCAGTGCCACTCGCCCCACAAGTGAGATAGGGAGGTGATTCCATCGGCCCAATTTAGTGCATAATGCCTTGAGCAGTGCCTCATAATTAAGGGCACAGACTAAGCTAGCAGTGCGCGCCATCTCCACTCCCAGGTATTTAATCTGTTGTGGTGACCAACGTAGTCTGCATAGGCCACTCGATGGGGGACATGCCATCCATCAGAGGGAACATCTTAGACTTAGATACATTGAATCTCAAGCCAGAATGCCGACCAAACTCCAGAACAGCCTCCAGCACTCTGTGAAGGTATTTCTCAGGGTCTCTGGCAAACAATAGGATGTCGTATGCGTACAGTGTGATTAATTCCACATGCCCGGCTATGGGGATTCCCGCCCTGGCATGCCGACTCCTCATAAAGTCAGCTAATGGTTCTATTACAAGAGCGAAAACAGCGGGGAGAGTGGGCATCCTTGTCTAGTTCCCCCTGCAAGCCTCAACACTTCAGAGGGTGCGCCGTTTACCATTACCCTAGCATGTGGATGATTGTATAAGAGCCGTACCCACTTAATAAAGTTGGGACCAAACCCGTAATTATGGCGCACCCTCAACAGAAACAGCCAGTACACTTTGTCAAAAGCCTTCCTCATGTCCAGGGATATGGCAATTCCCTTTGAATTAGCAGGGACCCCAGCCTGTACACCAAAGAACCCTTGTATGTTGGAAGCTGTTGATCTGCCTAGTACAAATCCTGCTTGGTCCTGGTGGACCATGTATGGCATCACCAGGTTGAGTCGGGAAGCTAGAACTTTGGCGAAGATTTTCGCATTAGTGTTAATGAGAGACAAAGGTCGATAGGATCTGCAGTCCTCTACGGGCTTCCCAGGCTTCAGAAGCAGGGTTATGATGGCTTCACGCATAAATACCTGGAGAATGCTGGTGTTCAGGGCTTCAGTCCATACCTCCAGGAGGCGAGGCATCAGCGTTTCCACAAACTACTTGTAGAGTTCAGCCCCTAGCCCATCGGATTCCGGTGCTTTCCCCCGTGGGGAGGTCTTTAATCACAGCTTTATCTTCGCCAAGTGTTATGGGGATGTCAAGAATATTGTGCATTTCCTCCGACAACAGGGTCGTAGGGATCGCGGCCAAGTAACCATCGATCTCATCCTCAGTAACTTCACTCTGAGGTGAGTATAGGCTACTGTAGAATTCATATAACACCCCGCTGACCTCATCTGCCTTGGTGCCCACACGCCGTCCCGCCCGGCAATACATGGGATGGATACATTGCCCCTTTCGGTGCACCCCAATCATGCCTGGAGCTTGCCTGGTCTTTCCTGTTCGCCGTAGCTGCTAGCTGCCATAGGTCTGTCAAAGTAATGAAGCTCCCTTTCTGCAGCATCGCTGAACCGTTCTAACTGTATTTGGAGTTCAGCAGTGATCTGCGGGGATGGGGTGGCCAGGTATTCTGCCTGCGGGCGGGCTATGGTCTCCTCGCTTCTCTTGAGTTCCTGCCTAATATCCTGTAGCATTCCAAATTCAGTGGACATCGCGATGCCCCTTATATAGACTTTAAATGTTTGCCATAGGGTGCTCTGCGCTGTAACTGAGCCGTCATTAATGTCAAAGAAAATCCAAAATATGTTGCGCCATATTTAATTTGAACACAGGATCTTGTAGCGACGCTGGGTTGAAACGCCATTGTGCCCTTTTATGCACACGCTCGGGTATATCTATGGTGAGTGTCACTGGGGAGTGGTCCGATAGTGTCCTGGGGAGGATCTGGGCCCCAATCACCCATGCCATAGCAACATCAGATAGTAACCACAAGTCTATGCGGGAGTGCATATCATGAAAGGAGGAGTAGAACGTGAATGATTTACGTGTCCCATGCATTGTACACCAAGCGTCCCTCAAGGCCAGATCAGTCATGTGTATGTGCAGTGTGTGGGCCGCACCCGACAAGGGCCTGGGAGTGGATGAGGTGTGATCTGGATCAGTGTCGAGGATTGTGTTGAAATCCCCCCCCCCCGCAAAGAATCTGCGCAGTGGGATACGTAGCATATTTCTGAAATAGCTGATCAAAAAAGTGGGGATCGTCTATATTGGGGCCATAGACATTTAATAATAACACTTCTGCTGACCCCAGTCTCCCATGCACCAAGACATATTGACTGTGTGCATCAATTTCAGCGGATGTGCTTGTAGAGCGGATGTGCATGTAGAGCGGAAGAGTATGTAGAGCGGAAGAGTATGTAGAGCGGAAGAGTATGGAAGTGCGGAAAATATATAGACCGGATGAGCGGAAGAGTGCATAGAGCGGATGAGTGCATAAAGTGGATGAGTGTATAGAGCGGAAGAGCGCATGGAGCGGAAGAGCGCATAGAGCGGAAGAGCGCATAGAGTGGAAGAGTGCTTAGAGCGGAAGAGTGCATAGAGCAGAAAAGTGCATAGAGCAGAAAAGTGCATAGAGCGGATGAGGTTCTAGAGCGGAAGAGTGCATAGAGTGGATGAGGTTTTGGAGCGGATGAGATTCTAGAGGGGATGAGGTTCTAGAGCGGATGAGTGTAGAGAGCAAATGAGCAAATTAATATATAGAACAGGATTCTTGCGTATTAGCGAATGATTCTATAGGGCTGATGAGTGCATATTGCTGTTAAATGCATGGAAAGCACAAGTGCATAGAGCGGTTGAGTGCATAGAGTGGATGAATGTGGGGAGCGGATGAGTGCGGGGAGCAGATGAGTTAAATGCGTCGAAAGCACGAGTACATAGAGCGGATGAGTACATAGAGCGGATGAGTACATAGAGCGAATGAGCGAGGGGAGCGGATGAGCGAGGGGGCTGGATGAGCGCAGGGAGCGGATGAGCGTGGGGAGTGGATGAGCGCAGGGAACGGATGAGCAAGGCAAGCGAATGAGTGCGAGGAGCGGATGAGTTGAATGCGTGGAAAACACGAGTGCATTGACCGGATGAGTGCATAGAGCGGATGAGTGCATAGAGCGGATGAGTGCATAGAGCGGATGAGTAGATAGCACGGAGGAGTGAGGAGAACAGATGAGTGTGGGGAGCAGATAATTATGCAGAGCGGATGAGTGTGGGGAGCGGATGAGTGTGGGGAGTAGATGAGCGCAGGGAGCAGATGAGTGCGGGGAGCAGATGAGTGCAGGGAGCCAATGAGTGTGGGGAGCGGAGTGGTGCAGAGAGCGGAGCAGTGTGGTGAGTGGAGGAGTGTGGTGAGCGGAGGAGTGTGGCAAGTGGATGCGTGCAGGGAGCTGGTGAGTGTGAGGAGCTGGTGAATGTGGGGAACTGGTGAATGCGGGGAGCGGGTGAATGCAGGGAGCGGGTGAATGTGGGGAACTGGTGAATGCGGGGAGCTGGTGAATGCAGGGAGCTGGTGAATACAGGGAGCGGGTGAGTGCAGGGAGTGGGTGAGTGCAGGGAGTGGCTGAGTGCGGGAGCAAGTGAGTGCGGGGAGTGGGTGAGTGTGGGGAGCAGGTGAGTGCAGGGGCAGGTGACTGCGTAGGGTCGGTGAATGAGTAGAGCAAATGAGTGGAGGGAACGGATGGATGAGCAGAGCGGGATTGATGATACGAAAAGAGAGGTGCATAGAGGGGGGAGTACGTTGAGGGGTTGAGAGCGCAGAGGGGATGAGTGCACATAAGGGACGAGTGCGCAGAGGGGATGAGTGCGCAGAGGGGATGAGTGCGCAGAAGGGAAGAGTGTGCAGAGGGGAAGAGTGCGCAGAGGGGAAGAGTGCGCAGAGGGGAAGAGTGTGGGGGGACGAGTGCGCAGAGGGGATGAGTGCCTATAACGGAGTGAACGAGTGCCTAGAGTGGAACGGGCAGGTTGCGTAGAGCAGACGAGTACATAGAACGAATGAGTGCGGAATGCATGCAGTAGTGATGAGTGCGTAGAATGTATGTACAAATCCTGAATGCATACAACGGATGGAACGAGTAAAGTGTGTAGATGGATTCTATAAGGATAGAGCAAATGATATATGTGAATGGAACTGCTCACGGGTGCCGGACGTGAATGGAACGGGTGACGTACGCTGATAGAACGGCTGACATATATGGATAGAACGGGTGCCGATGGATCGCGTGCCATATGTGGACGAAACGGATGACGTAAGTGGATGAAACATGTGAAATAGGTGGGTGGAACGGATGAATTATGAAGATGTTACGGGGAAAATTTGTGGACGGAGCACATAAAACAATTTAGAATACACAAATTGGTACAGATGAAATATGTGAATGGAGTGCATAAAACAACTTGGAATACACGAAACGGATCGGAGTAAATGTGGCAGACAGGAGTGCGAGTGGGGGACAGGAATGCCAATGGCGGGCAGAAATGCTAGTAGCGGACATGAGTGCGCGTCACCGACGGGAATGCGTGTGACCGACGAGAGTGCGTGTGATGGACAGAAGTGCATGCATGGGGCAGACAGGAGTGCATGCGTGGGGCAGTCAGGAGTGCATGCGTGGGAAGACAGGAGTGCATGCGTGGAGCAGACAAGAGCACATACGTGGGGCAGACGGGAATCCCAGGAATAAATAAATGTGCATCGAATGGACTGGAGCGCATAGAATTGTGTGACGTACATAGTATGGTTTCGGAATGCAGGGAACATTTGAAAGAGCATATAACCCATCGTATCACACCCCAGGCTTACTCTCTTCTTTACACCACCACTCAACTAGAACACAGAGATACTATGACACCATTTGGTATAACTGTTCTCATACCAACATTCAGCCGCTCACTCCCCATCACTCTAAGTAAACACTGCTGGTTAACACCCCCCAGCCAGGCGTTCTCCTCAGGCCTAACAAAGCCACATTCGGTCTGGATAAATCCTGCCAGAACGAACACATACTCCTGACCCCCCAACCACCACACCTACCGCTAAGAAGCAGCTATTACACGAATACCGCACCAGCTGTACACATACCCGGTGCGCACGCGCGCCTTTGACTCTCTCTACTCCCTACTAACCTGAACTTCGGTTCCCAAGGGCGTTCAACCTACCTGCGCCTTCAGACCATACCAATGGTATATAAGGCGCTATATAAATGCAAAATAACATAATATAACATAACATAACACGTATAGTGTGTGAAAGGTAACGCTTTATGTATTAAAATCATGACTCCTCTGGCCCTGGTGGAATATGAGGTATAATAATGGTGTTCACCCCAGGTGTGAACCTATGCACCTGATATTCCACAAAGTGCGTTTCCTGCAGATAGAGAATCTGCGCAGCCTGTCGGTTCGCATACGCTGCCACCTTCCGCGCTTTCACTGGGTGTCCCAGGCCCTGAAGGTTCCAGCTCATTAGTTTAACACTGGTGTGTCCGCTCTCAGCCATCGCCCTTTGTGAGCTGTGAGATGTGTGAGTCATCAATTTGTGTCTGTGTATGCTGTGACCATTACCTATAATAGTTTGTCTGTCCATTTTTTGAACATTTTCACCCCAACCTTCACCCAAACCCTCCACCCCCACCCTCATAGTACTCCAAACTTCGACTATGTTGCCCCCAAACCCAATACATTCCCCCTCCCCATCCACTAACATAATTAAACCATGCACTCGCATTGGGGCCTACTGTTTCCTAGGCGACCGGAAGTACCAGCTATTCGTCACACGTGAGTGAGGCTTTGGCTTACCACTGCCACTTTGTTGCCTTACATTTCTAACACACATTATGAATACCGTTTAATACTGTGGGATGCAGTTCACATCCTCTGTGTTCATAATCACCAATTTCTGCATTCAGACTTCGGTACCCCTACATAGTTAACAAACTGACTACTAATCATTGGTATATCTCAAAGGCATGTATACAGTGTCTGCAGGGATAGCATTCAATAAGGATACGGCCCATTTGAATGTCAGTCCGGCTCGACCACAGGTTGCTCCCCGGGAACGTGGATGTTGGCTTCCACAAATGAAGTGGCTTCTTCCGGGAATGTGAAGAAATAATTATTATCCTTGATCTGGAATCGCAGTCTCGCGGGCTACAGCATTGCATATAGGACTTGGCGTTCTTTAAGTAATTTCTTCACTCCTAGAAATGTCCGCCGCTCCTGTTGGACCGCCAAAGTATAGTCTGGAAACATTCTATCACATCCATACCCAGCCAGATCTCCTTCTTGTCAGGGGCCACGCTTAGGGCCAAGTCTCTGTCCCTGTAGTTCATCAAGCGGGCGATAATAGGTGGGGGTGGGGCGCCATGCTTGGGCTTCGCAGCCAATGATCTGTGTGCTCGCTCGACTGCAAACATCTTGGACCATCCTGGATCACCAAGCGTTGTTTTCAAGAAGTCCTCCACCGCCTGCTCCATGGGCCCTTTCAGAGTGTTTTCGGGTACCCCATTTATGCGTATATTGTTCCTTCTAGACCTTACCTCCAAATCCTCGCACTTCAACTTAACTGTGCCCAAGTCTTTTGCCATGGCAGTGCCAGTACCTTGCAGATTTGCCACTGTAGCTTCCACTGGGCCAATCCTTGACTCAGCATCCGTACTGCGTTGTGTCGCCTTTTCCATCTGCATTCGTAATATATTAATGTTTATATTAATGCCGTCCAGTTCATCCGTCATTGCTGCGAAACCCTGTTGCATCATGGTGATTACCCCCTGCAGATCCATGGTAGGTGTTGTTTCGGCCATGTTCAGGATGCTAGCAGGTGTGGCAGGGATGCATGGTTGCTTTGGAGCTGGTGTTGTAAATCTTTCAATCGTGCCGTTTTTTTTTTTATTGGGCGCCCCCTTGGGCATTATCTTGCTTGTTGAGGTGAATGTCGCAGATCTGCTGCTGTGGGGAGATGTATCCGCTTCCTGACACTAGTGATGTAGAGGGCAGTACTGTGCCGCAATGTGCTCTTTCGTACCCTATAAGGGCAGCGTATTATAGACCAAGGTCTGCCTTCAGCACTGTGTATATGAGGATCCAGTAACCAGTTCAAGCAGGAATTGGTTCTCGACCCAAGGACAATCTAGCAGATCCTATAGGCTCTCACAGAGATGAGTTTCTGCAGTATATGTAGATCAAACCCTCTCTGTGGTCTGCCCAGCAATCGTAGCTAGCAATGCCACACTAGCTGTCTCATCCAGGTTCACATCCATGAGGCCCACACACTTATTTCTGCTATGGGGACTCTGTCTTCAGCAAGTGCGCAGGTACGCCGCGCTAAGAGAAAACACTTCAGGTATGTTCACATTGTGTAATAGTGCAGCATGGTCATGCTCATGCCAATCTAGTGGATGTCATGCTGATAAGTTTGTGCTGAGCCTTTCATATACACTTGCAGAATGGGGCACTGCACCTCAATGAGATGAGCCTGAAGTGTACAGTTCCACAGCCCCCACAGTGCCCCCACCTCACTGGGTGCTACAATGTAATGGCTTCCCTCAACGCTGTGGGGGGGGGGCAAGTGGACTGACCAGGGGGAGAGGGTGGAGGTGTCCTTACTGCGTGTGTGGTCCTCACATGAGGGGAGCAGTGTTTTCCAGCAATGTACAATCTCCAGCTGTGAGCCAGCAGGAGGATGGGGCCCTCGCACTCCGTTCACGTGTAGAATGCAGCCTTCTGAGCGGGTGGGCCATATTGGAGGGTCACGGTCCTCATAGACCCTTCTTCTGCCAGTCACGAGGGGTCTGCATTATTGCAGCAGGGTGCCTCCAGATGCCCCGCGGCTCACATCAAATGAGCCTCGCGGCCCGACATGTATCCCTCATTGGTCTTGGTGGGCCACGGTGCCACAACGGGGCGCCTCCGGGTGTTTCACTGTGCCGTACAGTGGAGCCGGCAGCCAGTGACGGCGTCTTCGTGTCCGGCCCGTGACACTCAGCACTGGGCCAAATTCGGCTCACAGGGTCAGATGCGAGCAGTCTAGCAAGGTGTGCTGCAGCTTGCTGATGCTGATGGGGCAGCCCACCCCGGTCACAATGGAGGGGACTGCACCTCCTCACTCACTGTTGTGGGATGTATAGACGGAGATGTACAGCACCCATCCAGCAGTGTTCACAGCCTTGCGGCAACAGTGTCTGTATAGGGTTTACTGGCCAGGGGCTTCCACTCAGTGCAGCCTCGGAGCGCGTCTCCCCTCCTCACATGCACCAAAGCCCCCCCACCTCCAGAATCCGCCAGTGCAGGCCAAGTGGACGACTGGGAGAAACGTTGTGTTACTCCGGCAATATGACTCAGATCATTACTATTTTCGAGCGTCCCATGGATTAAGGGTTCATGATGCCTTCCCTTCATTTTGGTGGTGAACCGGGTCAATTATGAGGAGAACTTATGCCGGAACAGCACGGTTGCCCATGGAGCTCACGCAGGGTCCTGCATACAGCTTTGCGCTCAACAGCGCCCTTGAGAGTGCCAAGTTTAATTCATTTTGAGCATTTAAAACCTGCAAAATGGACCAAATCGTGGTCTCCTGTCACGTGAGCCAAGGATGAAAATAGAGTTTGGACTTGGAGTCCCAGAACACGATAGTGAGTGCTCTCACTCCCATGTATTCTAAAGACAAGGATACTTTTACAAGGCCAAGATCAAAGACAATCTTCATGGCAGAAGGCATGGGTGATGAGAGATGCTGGGCTAATTGGGTGGGGAGGTAGTGGCATGCCCCATCTCCTTGCACCTGGGTCTGGGCTTATGTGCTGCTAAGTGAACCAAATGTTCCAGACTTGACTCAAGCGTGCCAATCAATTGTAGTGGTCCATATAACAAAGGTTCGTATAGTTTGAAAACCAATGAGAAACCATGTATCTAATGTTTGTGAGTTTTAGAAGTAGGCATATGTTGCCCACCTGACAGTGGGCAGCCAATCACAATCCTAATTCCTATAGAAAATATACTGAGATGCTCCCCTTAAAGCCAAACCCAACCATTAGTAGGTTTTTCATTATTGCCACGTAGTATGACGTCATCTCTGATATATGATATGGCATTTATAATGTGCCTATACACAAGTGTTTCAAAGTTTCTGATGTATTTTTGATATAAAAGCTAAAAAGATATGATTTGTGTGAAGATGGCTGAGAGAACCTGAGCGTACGTCCATTAATGTTCTTTGTAAACTCCCTGTTTTAGATACTTGTTAATAAAACAGTACTTTGCCATCTTCCTTAGTTGGTCCGGTTATTTGTATGTGGAGTTATTCCGTGTGATCCCATCCATTACATATGCACGTTCCTAAAGGGCCCTAAACTCAAAAGCATGCCTGAATAGCAGTCAGACAATCGGGAATGAGAGAGGAAGGAGAGGGAGAGAATGGAAGCTCAAAGGAGAGCTGAGTGTCACCTGCACAACACTGGAAATGAGGAGAGAAGGTGGGAATCAGGTGGGCACGAGGGGCAAGATAAATGTTAAAAAGCCACAGTGAGATGATAGAGGTCTGAGGGAGACCACAATTAGAGAGTGAGGTAGAGGAGAGAAAAGGGTCAATTTGAACCTGGGAGGGGTGATTCGAAAGGAAACAGGTCAACCACACCAGTGCCCGTTCCGAGATGCCCAGAGTATTACAGAGTTGATTTAAGAGGGTGGCATGATTGACTGTGTTGAAGGCAGATGACAGATCAAGGAGGATGAGAACAGAGGGAGAGTTGGAGTTGAAGTTTGAGAGCATGTCTTTCCTGGTATTCCGGAGAGCAGTTTCCGTGCCTCTGGCTGCTCAGAAGCCACACTGGTGGTCGTGGAGACGACAGCCAACAGATTCAGTGTGCTGGAATGATTGGGACATGACCAACATCTCCAAACATTTGCCCAAGAATGGCGTAGTGGAGATAGAGTGGTAGTTAGCCAGGTAGGAAGGGTCCGCAGATGGCTTTTTTTAGGAGTGGGTGCACAAGGGAGTGCTTGAGAGGTAATGGGAAGGAGCCAGTGGCAAAAGAGTTGTTGCAGAACTCAGCCAAAGAGGGAGCAAGGGTGGCAATATTGTTCTTGATAGTTCTGAAAGAGCAGGGAAGCACCTATTTGGAGGAGAATTTCATAGAGCAAAAAGACGTGGTGTCCTCCTCCGGTGCTATGGGGCAGGAGGAGGAGAGAATGAGGGATTGAGAGAGAGGGGCCAAGGGAGGCCTGAGTGCAGGTACGGGAGGGAGGGGAGTAGAGGAAAGTGAGGACAGAATGTCTTGAGTTTTGGTTGTGAAGTGGGACACCAAAGCCATGCAGAGGGCCTGGAAAGGGGGAGGAGAAGCAGAGACTGCAGTAGGATTGGCAAGTTTCATATTGATTTTGAAAGGTTCTGCTGCACTGTTGGTGGCCCCAGAGATGCAGGATTGAATATGGGCACAGTTCATGGACCAGATGGAGAGTCTGTAATGCCTTTGGAGCAGGTGACAGGACAGTTTGTCAGAGAATTTGTGAGAAGCCAACCACTTCGATTCTGCAACTCTGCACTTGCTTTTCAGCGAGGCTAGGTCGCAATCATACCAACTGTTGCACTTGGAGGCATTTGTCCAAACCTTGAATCACATGAATTTGCAGGGTGTTCATAGTCTAACAAACTAATCAAAGTTTTATCAAATTACGGGGTTCATTTTGTTGTAAGTGAACATTAGTTTCGGGATAATCAAACTTTCTAGAAAAGGTTAGAGGCTTTCAAGCCAGCAGATATTGATTAGAAATTTAGTATTGGTTTTCAGGTCTAGGAACTTAGTACTTTGCTTTCAGCTAACAAAATCAAAATCCTTAAAAAGCAAACCTTGGCTACAGGGATGCTGTTTTGTGTTTCCCGGCTACAGGGCTGCAATGTATTAATTTATTTATTCAAGCATTTATTTATTTATTTATTGAGCATTTGTTAGGCACCTATACAACAAAATTTTGTTTCCAAGCGCCACAAAACATGTGGGGAGGGAACAAGGGGAGTATGGCAAAGAGAACAGTACATATAAAAAAGTGCTGCTACTAGGCCTTGTGACATTTGGACATGCAAGTGCACTGAAGTGCAGGAGATAAGGAAGGGGGGCAAGGTATGGGCAAGTGCTGGTGAGCCCGGGAGGGAAGTGGCAAAGGCTACCAGGGGAGGATGCCAATGGCTGAGTGCTGGGGCGAGGGAACCCAAGAGTGGGATGCATACCCGCCAGGCAGGGGGGCCACAATGGCAGTGCTGAGTGGGGGGGGAAATGGTTTGTACTGGGCAGAGGGCCTGATAACCTGTGGGATTCATAAAAAGCCAGGCTGCCAGTTTCAGTGGGGTGATTATCAGGGAATTGAAAGAGGGAATGAGGTAGAGAAACGCAGAGTTTTTAGAGGTTTCCAGAACTTAAGGATGTCCGGCTCAAGTCTGAGAGAGGCAGGGAGGCTGTTCCAGAGAGGGGCACTAGCCGAGGAGAGAGACCTGCTGTCCCCCGCTCTCTGCTTGGAGAAGGGTTTGACAATCAGAGAGTTGGAGTTAGAAGAGCGGAGGGCTCTAGCAGGGAGGTATTAAGGGACAGAAAGCTGGAGATAGCATGGACCCACGCCCCAGAAAGCCTTGTGGATGATGCAGAGGGTCTTAAATTAGATCCTCACAGCTACCAGGAGCCAGTCGAGAGATTTTAGGGCTGGAGAGATACAGTCCCTGGGCTTGAGGGCAAGGATAAGTCTTGCAGCCCTATTCTGAATTAGCTGAAGGGGGCGTAGGGAGGAAAAGGGGAGATTGAGGACGAGGCTGTTACAGTTGTCCAGCCTAGAGAGGACCATAGATATGGAGATATTGAGCTTCTGGGGAAATGTGAGGAAAGGTAGAATGCCTGTAAGGAGGTGAAGCTGAAAGTGGGCCGTCTTGGCAAGGTCCAAGATGTGAGGGGTAAAGGAGAGAGAGGAGATGAAAAATGACCCCAAGGCTTTTGGCCTCACACGATGGTGAGGGTAGAGGGACCAATGAGGGCAGCCAGAGGGTAGGATGTAAAAAAGCAGCAGGTGACCCCATACGAAGTATCTCCACCTTACTGGCATTGAGGCAGAGATCATTAGATGCACAGCATGCATCAATAGCAGTCAGGCAATGTGGGATGAGAGAGGACGAAGAGGAGGTAGTAGAGGGACGTTTGAAGGAAAGCTGTGTGTCATCAGCATAACACTAGAAGTGAGGAGAGAAGGAGGAAATTCGGTGAGCAAGAGGGGAGAAATAGATATTGAAGATCCACTGCGATAGGATAAAGCCCTGGGTGATGCCGCAGGTAGGAAGTGAGGTGGTGGAGGAGAAAGGACCCAGTTGCAAACTGGAAGGTCAGTTAGTGAGGAAAGAAGTCAGACAAACTAGTACCCAGTCCATGATGCTGATGGTATCACAGTGCCAATTTAAGAGGATAGAATGTTTGACCATGTCGATGGCAGAGGAGAGATCAAGGAGAATGAGAACAGCAGGAGAGTTAGAGTCAAGATTTGCGAGCATGTCTTCACGGGTGTTCAGGAGAGCAGGTTCCATGCCTCTGTATGCCCAGAATCCTGATTCATAGTAATGGAGGCAACCAACAAGTTCAGTACGAAGGATCAGTTGGGGGAGGACCAACTTCTCCAAGAGTTTATCCGAGAAGGGGATGGTGGAGATAGGGAAATAGTTACCCGGGCAGAAGGGGTCAGCAGATGGCTTTTTTAGTAAAGGGTGCCCAAGGGAGTGCTTGAGGGAATGCTGGAAAGAATCTGAGGGGAAGGAGTGGTTACAGAAATTGGAAGAGTCTGGGCGAGAGAGGAGATGTTGTCCTTAATGGTCCTGGAACAGCAGGTAAGCACGTGTTAGGACCAGACCTTCAAAGAGCGGACAACTTTAGAGACCTCATCAGGTGCTATCAGCTGGAGGGAGCAGAGTGCTGTGGGGTGGAGGGACGGGGGCCAAGGGAAGCAGGACAGCAGAGGTGGGAGTGGAGATAGGGTGGTGGAGAGTGAGGACAGGATGTTCTGAGTTTTAGAAATGAAATGGGAGGCCAAAGCGGTGCAGAGAGCCTGTGAAGGAAGGAGAGAGGTGGAGACTGCAATTGGATTGGTGAGGACTGTGTTAGTGGCTCCAGAAATGCAGGCCTGGATGTGGGCCCTCTTCTTGGAGTGGATAAGAAATCGATATTGCCTTTGGAGTAGGCTGCAGGCCAATTTGTTGGAGGATTAACCCAAGGTATGCATCTTCCATTCAGCAACTTTGCACTTACATTTCAGAGAAGCTAGATCGGAGTCATACCAACCATTGTACTTGGAGGCAGGCTTCAGCCGGATCCTCATAACAGGGGCAAGAAGGTCAAGGGTTTTAGAGAAGGAGGGGTGAAGGTTAGCAAGGACAGATTCAGAGGAAGAGTTGGAGGCAGGGGTGGTAGGGGGGATGAAAGTGGAAGCAAAAGCAGCGACTGAAACTTGATTCATTGGTCAAATGGCAGAGAAGGAGGCTGGCAGTGCAGGAGGTGGCTCGTACACAGGGCGGAGAGGCCCCAAGTGGGATGGGAGGGGAGAGTGATCAGACCATGAGAGGGAGGTGTTGACCAGGTTAGAGATTGGGATGTTTCTAGAGATGAAGGCATCCAAAGTGTGTCCAGCTGAGTGGGTCGGAATGGAAGGAAGAATAGTAAGAGATAGGGAGTCACAGAGGTCATGGAACACTGAAGTTGCTGATTCAGTTCAGGAGCGTCAAGGTGGATATTGAAGTCACAGAGGAGGAGGAGGAGTTTGGAAGTAGAGGTCAGGAGCGAAGAGGTGAGGTCGGCCAAATCAGAGAAGAGGAGGGAGATGGGACTGGGGGCTTTAGGTGGTAGCGAGGGTGAGTGAGAGAGTAGGAGAGACTTGGAGCCTACAGACACGGTATTCAAAAGAGTAGTAAGATTGAGTAGGTATGATAGAAGTAGTGACCCACACAGGAAAAATCAGGGCCACTCCACCTCCGGGCCGGTTGGGCCTGGGTTTGGAGAGTAGTTGGTAGCCCTCAGATGGACAGTGTCAAGAGCAGTGACAGAGCTGGCATTGAATCACGTCTCGGTCAGGGCGAAGATGTAGAGGTAAAGGTCTTAAAGAAGGGGACATATTTCAGAGAAGTGTTTGACAGGAGAGCTGATTACCACCTTTGAAAGTTTTCTGAGGAGGGAGTACAGGGGCGTGATACCCCCGTTGGTCGTGGTAGGGAACTTAGAGGAGGCGAGGAGGGAGGAATAGCAAGAGAGGGGAGGAAATTAATGATAGAGGGCAGGCGCTGGTCAAGAAAGAGAAGAGTAGTTTGAGAACCATGGGCCATGATAGCGCCATTGTGATAGACATTAATGATGCACCTAGTGGATGAGAAGAATGCCAAGAGTACTTCCAATCTAGTGCCATCCTTAATGGGCGATGAAGAGAAAGGGGAGAGGGTAGAGACCAAGTGGGAAGTCCATAGGTCTGGAGAGGGGACAGAAAAGAGGATGTCAGTAATAGCTGTCAGCAATAGGTCTTTTTTGGGCATGCTTCATCCAGACTTTGTGAGGGGGTAGGATAGGTGATGGTGTAGCAGTTAGCGTAGGTAGGAGAGATAGAGAGCACCATGTTAGTGAAGGGGGAGAGAAGACAGGGGAGTTGCACTGTGTACGAATAAACTCACCAGGTGGCCTAGCAGCCAAGCAGGCACATATGGAGGAGGTGCTTTAAGCCATAGAAATATTCACAGGGGCACAGTTACAAGGCAGGACCACACAAAGAGGGGAGGCAATGGGGTGCAGCAGAATGAGTTTAAAGGCTATGCTTACAGTGCACCATACATAGGATGCAGCAGCAGATGAAGAGAAAACAGGTTGCTAGTTGCTTACAGGCCATGAGGCTAGTGGCAGAAGTTAACTCACAAAGACAAGGGCCAGCACAGCCAGATTTGAATTTAAAAGGAAACAGCCACATTGCAGCACATTGATGAGGCGAAGAACAAGGTTAAGCAACAGTCAAATAATAAAATCAGGCAGCAGTTAACCCACAAAATCAAAGTCCAGCACAGCCAGATTCAAATTTAAAAGCAAACAGCCAATTGCAGCACATTTATAAGGCAAGATGTTTTAAACAATCAGAATCGATTTTGCAGCATTGGGCATTATAGTAGTTAAAGGGAAACACGGATATTCCAGAGTTGTCTTAGCAATTTATAGGAGATAAGCAGAGCAGATATTGTGTGGGCTGCTTGTGAAGGTGGCAAGGGAGCCACTTAGGAGAGGCAGGTGGGAAGGCAGAAGGTCTTTGGCAGTCAGAGTTAGTATTAGCGCTGGGGGAAAGCCATCCAGTCAGAATCAGGAAAAATAGTGAAGGGGCACAAAGACTAGCAGGAACAGTGGAGCTCATGGCTGAGGAGCAGTGAGTGGCATGAGGAAAAAGAGCCCGCTGGAGCGGGAGGTAGCGGGCAGCCGCAAACAGAAGGTGGGATTAAATAGAACGCATCAGGTGGCATGGTGAAGAAGAAGGATCAGTGAAGGGATCTGACAAAGGTGGAGGAGCAAGGAGGAATCAGTGGAGGGAGGAATGCCTTACTGGCTAGGTGCGGCTCGCCTGCAGTACATGGAAGTCATCAGATGCAGGCTGCATCCAGGCCCAGACAAGGCCAGACAGGGAGAGACCCTTAACCTATTAGATGGCACTTTGAGGGGGCCAGCAATCACCTGTTGGCTCTGGGTTTCGCCTTCCTAATATCCCATGGCCCAGCCAATTAGGCGGGTCTGATCAGAATGTGAAGATCAGCTGAGAATGCCACGGCGGGCGGCCATGATGGAGTGGGGCTCGCCAGTCCGATGGTGGTGCAGGCTGCACCGTATGTTGAGGGCAGGGCAGAGATGCAGGCAGCTCAGGGGAAAAAGAGTAAAGAAGGCCACAGCATGGGTGTACGCACCCTTATAGAGGCGGCCCTTGAGGAGGCTGGTGATCACCTGCCAGCTCCTTCCTGATATCCCATGGCCCATGCCATCAGGCGGGCCTGATCAGAATGTGAAGATCTGCTGAGGAGAATGCCACGCGGGTTGGCCATGATGGAGAGGGGTGGTGCAGGCTGCACTGTGTGTTAATGGCAGGGCAGAGATGCAGGCAGCTCAGAGGAACAATAATAAAGAGGACTACCCAACATTGCTATATTACCCATCTTATATGGTTGTGCGTGTTCAGTTCTGCTCCATTGTGGTCAGCCTTAAGTGTTGATTGGTCAACTCTCTCTCTCTCTGCCAGGGTCTCTGTAAACCTCCCTGGCCCCTTGCTCTGTGTCAGTGAGCCCTCTGTTATTGGCTTTCCACTGAGTTCGTGCAAGGTGATTCCGTTAGCAACACTTTCACCTGCTTCTGATTCATCATCAACCAAGAAGAGTCAGAGGGGAAGCAAAAAAACACTGGTGCAGGTGCTGCCAGCGCACTCAGGAGGAGAGAGAAACAATGCAATGCAACCGTAAAATGTGAGAACTCAACATGTGAACCCTGCCACAGGTACCAAAACAGCCATTCATAACAACCAAGGAGTGTAGGGCAAAACCATTAAATATCATCTTTATCAGCAAAACCAGAATCAGAGCCCAGATACTAAGCCTCCAGTTACTGAAACTATTTAGCAGCAACCAAATTACTATTCCTACTGCATGACAAGTAAGGGAAATCCCCTGCAGTCCTCTATCCCACTGCCTGTATTAGATACAACGAAAGCACTCAAAATATTCACTGAGAACATTTCTGCATATTTATTAAGTTAGAACTGTCCTTTATTTTTCATAACGGACAGGGATCATACAGGAAACCAACATCTCCAGCAATCACAGCTCCTGAACCTGTGTCACAAGCATTTATCATGCAATGGCATCACAAAAGCAAACCAAAAACCCAAGAGCCCATTCTATTGGGTGGTTTGTGTGGTAGTACCTATGGAAGTCACCTATATGAATGGCCTAACTGGTCCTTCCATGTCAGGTGGCCTCATCTGAGACTTCCCAAAAAACTATATATTGCATTGATGCAAGGTTGCAGGACTACCATTGGCCCTTGTCCATTGCACACCACCACAGGATTTGGCCTCCCAGATCGGCTGGAGTGCACGCCCCCCCACACCCCCCCCCCCCCCCCGAGGCCTGGGACCCTGCTCTGTTCCCAGCACTTAGTGTACCTTCTCAAGGTAATGAGAACGACCATGTGTCCCAATTGTTACCACAGGTATAGCCACCTAGCCTGAGAGAGTGCCTGCGCATTGCAATGTTTGTTGGGCAACACATGTATCAGTTCTTGTCTGCTTTGCTGGGAACAGTTCCTTTTCCCACCACGGGTATATGGCTATTGTGCAGCTCGGCCACGTCACGTGGGTGAGGACCGAAAAACAGAGCTTTTCGGTCTGCAATTAGTGAGGATTTATTCTGTTATTTTGTAGGTGGCTCCTTGCCCCTGAAGTCCGGAATGTTCCACCCGCCCTCGTCCTTGGCTGCCAGCACTGGTCTGCATCTCTATGTTCATTATTCTGAGGCCTATGGCTTTGTGCAATTTCACTACAGTCTTTCTATGGTTTCTCTATGTGTATGTATATATTGTACTGCTTTCTCTTGATGTTAGCAGTATTCAGCTCTTCCAGGTTCTTGATACGTCCCTGAAGTTCCATGTGGTTAGTTGCAATAAGCGACTGCAAGCTTGCTCTGTGTGACTTGCTTTCTTGCGTATCTCTGTTTGGCTAGTGAAAGAAAAAGGCTTCTGACAGTATGCACATGTATATGTCCTCTGTCTACAGAACTGTGTATGCATGTTCTTTATGTGTGCACGTGTGTTTCTGTGTAACTCTGTGCATGGATGCGAGTTTGCTTCGTGGCTAATGTTGCCACGTTGTGGTTTCACTAATGATGTCAGAACAGCTGGATATTTATCATTAGTCAACCTCCAGTGATGTGGCACCTGTGTCTGCAAAGATGTCAGCTGTATAGGGTTTGAATGGTTGTCTAAGAGAATATCTGCTTGCATATGTAGAATGTACTGGCTGGCCCTCCTGGCTGCTGGCCAAACAGTGACTGGCATCTCTCGTCTCTCAGTTTTCGGGGTGTCATGCATATAGAGGACACCAGGGCCATTCCAGGGACCCTCTCTTCAGTCCCCCCCCTCTCCAAACCTCTTTACCATTGCTCTCGGCAGCCATAACGTTGTTCTCCTCCAAGATGTCCATAGTAGTTTGATGGTCATCTACACTCCATGACATATAACAGCACACTCCTTCTAGGTTGCACCATACCCATTTAGCCCAATATTTTGTGTAGTCATTGGGTCATTAAATACTATAATTTCAGTTGGGAGCATTAGACACTCCTTGATCTGCGTTCTTATTGTATTTCAAGCTTCTACTATATTGTCCTCCTCGCCGTTATGGTCTACTAACATTTTCATCCCTACTGTTTTTTTCTGTTGTCTTTCTGCATTGGGTTATGCATATCCTTATCACACACTGTCAATAAGACTAGTCGCTGGTAAGATAGCTCAGCGGGTTGAGCGCTTGCTGCTGTGATCTGAGCGTGATCTGCAGGTCACAGGTTTGAATCCCGGCAAAGCCAACTCAGCCTTTCATCCTTTTGAAGTCGATAAATGAGTACCAATTTCGGTTGGGTGATATTGTATATAAATATGTGCTCTGTAAAGCCCTTTGTATTAAAGCGCTATATAAATAACACATTATTATCAGTGCTGCTAATATTACTTTTAGTCCATTCTCCATCCATGAGGCCATCCATGAGAATATATATGATAGACAACTTTCATCTTTTCCTGCACCTTTTGCTTCTTCCTCCCTTTGGGCATGCATTTTCGATAGCCTGGTAACTTCTTCAGTAAGTGTCCCATTTGCTTTAATGTTTGCTGGTTTGAATGTGCCGCAAGAAGACCCGATCGTGGCGCAGACTCCTCCTTCAATTGCTGTGGGAAGATCTAGAACATATCTGTTTTGGAGGGCCATCAACCTTAGTGCTCGGAGCTCTTTTTTTATGGTGTTGAAGCCGTTGACAGTTGAGTTTATTGTCTGCATAAGCTCCCACCTCATTATCTGGAGCCATTTTGCGTTTGTGTATATCTGTACTACTGGCGCAAATAACATTTCTGTCCTACTAACCAATCAGTGTTCAGGTGGTATGTCGTCCAGAGAATCATCTGATCCTGACAATGCGTAGCTCTGCCTTTTCACCCTACTCAATTCTGCTGACCTCTTCTTTCTTCTGGCATCGTCCATTTTAGGGAAGTCTTCTGTTTTGATGTATTTTTGTGGAACCACTAGTGCTGGTGTATTGATGTGCACTCTTGAGCATACTCCTCCCTAGTTGGGTGGCAGCTTTTCATATGCCTTACATCCGCATGCCCAATAATGACCCATTAAAACTGCCCTCCCAACTTTCATGCCTGGATGCTTTACTGTCTGTTTGCAGTCTTTGTTTTCGCCAACCTTTATTGCTCCATCATTCTGGAACCATAATACTGCTTTCTTCACTGATATTATGGGCATTGTTCCAGCTTCATTCTCCACCTAGGTCAATAATTTTGCACTTGTGTCCCATTCTTTTAGGCATTTGTCATTCTCTTCCTGTACTGTGTTCACTGGAACTGTTAGGAGCGTGTATGCTTTGCTCCCCACTACACCTTTTTTCCATCAATCAGATGTGTATACCTGGCCATAAACAAGCATCTGTGGTCGTTCCCAGCATCATGGTTCTCCTATTTCCTTAGGTCCCTTTTAAGGACATTGTAATTCCTTCAGTGTTATCCTTTTTGTCCCTCCTTTTTGTGGGCCATCAGTTATGTACTTTATATCCTGGTCTATTTTCCAATAATTGTCCATCATGTCAAGCTTTTTTATGTAGCTATCTTTGCATTGGAATGTTGCCTTGGACATCCATCTCATTGTTGCCGTCCTCCCAGGGAATCTTCCTCGGGTTGTACACATCGACAGGTACATAAGGCACTGTGCTCTTGCTGCTGGTATTTCAGTTGCCACAAACGTTCTGAAGGCACTCATGGCGTAAGGGATAAGAGAGCAGACATAGCAGCTCTCCCTAGTGGTTTGTTTACCTACTTTAGTCATGTGCTTTTACCACATATTATTGGATACTCTAGCAGTATCAGTGAGATAAAGATCAACCCCTCCCTTATCTACATCAGCACTGCATCTACCTCTTCTTACTGATCCAGCTGTGCTTACCTCTCCACCTGACATGGTAGTTCTCCCTGCTGAAGTTGAGGTTTCATTAGTAGGGGTTACAGCTTTATTCTTTATAATAAAGGACATTTGCCAAAAAATAAGAGCAAAAATGCCAAACAAAAAGAAGACACAAGACATAATTAGCACGCTCTTAATAACGGAACCCATTACCTACTCCGCTTCGGAATTTTGGCCAGCTTTGAAGATGTTTGTTGACCACCTACAATGCCTCAGAAACGCATTAACCTGTTAGTATTTTACTAATTCAAGCCTGTGAATGTGATGTTGGGTCATTGCAAGGAAAATCAATTGTTCACAAACTGTGCGTATCCTATGATCACAAAGTACTGCAAGCACAGGATTTCCTCCATTCAGTTGTGGGTATGTTTGGGGCAAATAGGCCAGGAAAACATTGAAAAATACAGTACGATAGCATCTTCTAGTACTGTTGGATTCCCTAACAAAGTGTACAAATTGTCCTTGGAGGGTCGCGGTATGAGGGTCATGGAGAAGCATCAGAGAATGCAGTAATAACAGTCACAACTTTCATGATGAATGCTGTCAGTGTGCCAAAAGAAAAATAATAAACAGACAGTGTGCCCTCACTCTGGATGTGTAGGAAGTCCTTTTCCTATCTGTCTTACTCTGGAGCAAGTAATCATAGCTTGGCCTCTGCTGGGCTGAGAAGTTCTGAGGTGATAATTGTGTTCTTCTGCTTGTGGATTGGCCCTTTCATTGTTGGGGCTAGGAGAGGCTGCCGCTTGATAGGGCTTGACGTCTACAAGGTAATTCCAGGCTTTCTTATCTTGGCACTTCACTGCCCGATCTGTGACCTGCTCCACTGTGTATGGTCCCGTAAATCAGGGCGTGTACCACCAGAGGAGCTAGTCCCTCAAAATTGATTGGTCACCTGGATAAAGTTGTGGAGCTTTCAAAAGTTCTGGGTTTGCTACCAGGTTTCTGTTTTCTCCCTTTGTCCATGCAGTTTGCGAGAAATAAAAGAGGCCCTAGCCATCAAGGAAGGATGTACTCATACATTTCCTGCCCCAATACATCAGATGTTTTTTCTGCATCTAACAGTGCCCTTGTGGGAGGAGCCAGGGGTAGTCTCTTACGCCATCCGGTTACCAACTCATGTCGGGTTAAATGGTGGTCGGACCCTGGTTTATTGTGCAATGTAAATAGGGCTTACACACCCCGTTCGCTTGCAGGTGATAGGCACAAGAAAATGTGTGTTGTATCCCTAGCAAGGTTGCAATGTGGTGAAACATCTCATTGGCGAAGTGAAGACCATTGTCAGACCACAGGACCTCGACACATGCCCCATCATCGGAACATTTCATAAACCAGGAATTTTGCCACTCCAATAGCTTCAGGATGGGAACCGGAACTGGCTTCGTTCCATCAGTAAAACGGCATACAACCACTATTATGTAGCGGTAGCCCTGGCATACTTGGAGCAAGTCCACATAGTCAACATGAAGGTGTTGGAAAGGACCCATTCAGCGAGGTATGTCTCCTCTCACTACCCTTAGTGTATGACCTGCTGTATATTGCTTACAAACAAGGCAATTGGTCATGAATTCCGCCACATGGTCTTCCAAATTTGTAGTGGTAAAGAGAGGAAGGCATTCTTCAAATCTATAACTGTGAAGTGGGTAGCTGCCATAGGAATGCTACACAAAATCGTTGCTGGGTTTGGAACTAAATTAAATTCTGCCTCGATAATATGGTTCACAGGGCACACGTCCTGTAGAAAACACCATGACCCATCTGTTGCCTTTTTCACAGGGTACAATGCTGTGTTACACAGTGATTCTGATGGTATTAAGATGCCTTGCTTCACTAGTGCTGCAATTGTCTCATAAATACCCTTGTCTGTCTCCCTTGAAAGGGGATATTGCCTAGCTCTTGGTAAAATTGCTCCTGGCTTCAGTTTTATCTTTACTGCTCCTATCTCTTTCAGAATCCCTCTGTCATAGGGACTCTTGGTCCATAAGACACTGGGAACATTTGCCATGTCTTCCACGAGAAATTTCAGTGGTACTTGTAGCATCATCGTCATTCTCTGTGGTACTTCTCTGTAATGTATCTTCACCCAGTATGTAATTCTGATGTCAAACACTACCTCCTGGTCTGAGCGGTTGTCTTTGAACAGTTCTTCATCTGTCACAGTAGTTAGCCTGTAAACCCCCATGCTCGTCTGGTATTGTCCATCCTGTGTACTGTTATTCGGTCGTCTCCCACTATTACCACCTCTAATTCTAGTGGAAGTACTGTCTCCTCTTTTTCATCAAGTGGTAACTCTGGTCTGAACATGTACTCGTTTGGAAGGTGCCACAGTTTACCCTGTATTCCCAGAAGCCCTGCTATTATCACTTCAGCTCCATACCAAAATAATTCTTCATCTGCTGGTACCCCCTCTGTACCATGCACCCACAGTAAGCTGGAATAATTTCCCTCACGTTTTGAAGATGAATCCAGGTGTAGTATACACTATCCCCCTGTCAGTGAATGAGATGGTCATATTAAATGTACTCATTATATCTCTCACCACTATGTTTACTGTTGTCTGTCGGGATTACAATATAGCTAGAGCTAGGTCATGCTCCCCTATAGAAAGTAAAAGATAATCTGTAAAAGGAGCCAATTCTGTTGCCCCAGAAAATCCCTGTGCATTCATGGTGTTACCTGACATTCTACACCTCCCCTACCTAGTTTCCGAATGGGAGTCATTCCCATGGAGTGTGTGCATGCCAATGTCCCATCATTTTTTGGTGCTGTGTATGGCGGCTGCGTGCTTTTCTGCATCTGTGGTGGGATGTCTGCGAATATGATTGCGCTGGTGCCTGCAGTCGTTGTGTCTGTTTCATGGGCTGCTATGCCTGTGAGTATGCGTACAGTGTCTGTCCTGGTTGTTGCATCTGATCCTGGGAATAGTACTCAGTCTGTTCCACCTGATACGTTGGCTGGTATTGCATGCTCCCCTTCTGCTGCATCCCCCCTGCTTCTACATACACTCGAGATGTGCCATATCTGTCCATACACCCAAAACTGGGGTTGCTCCCTCATTGGCTTCAGATACTACCCTGGAAACCCCTCTTGACCTTGTTGTATTGGTTGCCCATGTCTGCGCTACCATCCTATAAACCTGTTTTGATTTTATTGCATTTGATGCTTAGACCCGCATACCCTAGGTGACCCCCCTCTTCCCCTGAAACGTGATGCATATCTCCTCAACCCATGAAACCTCCCCCCCATGGGCGGTAGTGCATACAGCATACAGCATACAGCACCTTGTCCTCCAGCGGGTGTCAACACTGCCCCTTCCATGGCATATTTTGACAATTTATTCTGCACTAACTTTTCCTCCTCCTGTTTTCTTTCCTGGTGCTTGTTTCTCACTTTTTCTTGCATTAACCTACAATAGTGTACCATAGTGAGTTGAATTTCTGACCACGGTTTTGCTCCCATCCCCACTAACCTCTCCAGATGCTTTTGCACCTGCTCTGGCAACCCTTAACATAGAATAGGGTAGAATAATCCTACTGTTCTTCCCACACTTCTCGTTTTTCAAGTCTCCATTTCTCTTGAATAGCCTGAATATACTGTAAGGGGTTTTCGTCTTTCCCCATTTTGAGTGCCATGATCGCACTAATGTCTGAGGTGTCTGGATACTGTACTCGTAGAGCATGCCATATAGTCACTCGGCAGTTGTTAAATGGCGAACCATCATGCTCCATGTTCTGGGTGGTTAGTCCTGGGTAGCTGGCCTTTTTCCATATGTCATTGACAACTTCTCTGAGAATCGCAGAAAGTAAACTTTTCATGTCTCCCACCACCAATCTCTGACCTGCTGTTAGTCTTTCCATCTCGTATATCCATTTCCCCGCTGCCGCAGTCAATGAGGGTAGCTTACACCTCAAGTTGTCTTTGTCTATATGTTGCCATTGTATGTATTGAAGTTGCCCACATCCCATCTCCAGTAAGGGGAACTCTGTGAGTCCAATTTCCCAAACTAGTCTCCCGTTGTCTTTGTCTTTAGTGGCAGTAAATGCCCTGGCCAATTCTCCCCTCCTGCATGCTGGAAGGTCTCTCAGCCTCTGTGTGTATGGGGTAATGCTGTCAATGCTGTGCGATATAGCCCTATGGCGATGTACCTTTTCATCTTTGTTGCCCCGCAATCCACTCTCATCTTTGTCTAATTGCACTATCGTATCTCGGTCTATCCCCTTCCCTAAGCTCCCTCGGGCAGGCTTTCCTAGTCCCTCCTCCTCACTTCCTCCGAAGTCATCATCCGACTGCTGTCTCTTCCATCACTGTCAATATTGTCTTGGAAGCTCAGTCGTCTTAACACTGTGCCTCCCCTCTTTAAAGTCAATCATGCTCCTGCAGTCCCCCCTCATGGAGGACCCTGTATTGTTCTTGTTTGGCAGCGTATCTGCCCTACCGTATCTCTTGCTTCGCTCTTGCCCCACTTGCTCTTTCCTCTCCATGTTATTGTAAAAACATGCTAAACCCAACTTTACTCTCACTTCTCTCACAGCAAACTCTTCCTCCTCCTTGCACGGTTGCTCTCTTATGAGCTGTTCTATTTCCAACTTCCTCTTTTCCCTCTTTATCTGTACTTGCTTCTCTCTCTCTTCATCCTTCCTTTTCTTCATCATTTCCTCAAGCTCTTGCTGCCTTCACCTGTTTCGTTGTTCCCGTTCTCATACTTCTGCTTTCTGTTTTTCTCTTCATACCCTCTTACGCTCTTCCTTTCCTCCTTGTCTTGTCTGTCTACCTCTTCCATTATCTCTGCCCATTCCCTAGCTTCACCCGTGTCCTTACAAACCATTGCTTCGTTGGTTGGTCCTCCAGCTTCTACCGCTGTCTTCCCATCTAATTTAAGCAATTATTTGTCCTCCCGCCCACTCATTCGATGCTATATTATTCAGTCCTTCCTGTTTTCCCTATGTTCCCAGGTCACTCTCCTTTATACGTGTTTGCATTTTGCGGCGCTCTCTCTTTTCTCCTCCTGCATTTTCTGTCTCTGTGGCCGTTTGTTCGGCCAGGCTTTGCCCATCCCTTCTGCTGTATGCTGGAGGTGCACAAATTGGGTGTGTGTACCCTGCTGCTGCTCTGAATTCCCTTGCTGGATATTAGCATTGTGTCCCTGCTGTTGCCCCTTCGTTCTTATGTTCAGGAGGGGGATTGGGAGCGGGGGCATAGGGCTTTTTGCCCAGAGGCTCCTGTTGGTTCAGAATCCATCAATGCTGTGCCGCATCCCCTCCGTCGTCCTCGAACATGTTCCATAATTCAAATATCACCATTCATTTACTCAATCTGTAAACCGCTTGTATAAGTGTACGTAATGATTGCTGCATACATTTGGAGAAGCTCCCACCTTTTGCCCATGTCTTCGTTAATTTACCTTCTGTGTCCATTCCGCGCTATATTTACAAGTTTTGTCCTTAAATCGTGGAAGGGACCTGAACTGTGCCGCATTGTTTCCATGATATGCAAAATAAAGGGGGGTCTGGGAGTCTCTCTACCAGCACAAACACAGCCCATTGACCTGTTCTTGGGTGGATGGCCCCTAGGAGAGTCTTTAGCTTCCTGTCCCTTTCACAGAGGATATTATATTCAAACTGATGGTGCAAGAACTCTCAGATACACAGTTAACAAGGGTTTACAACACAAGAGTGAATGCAGCCCAGGACCTCAGTTGGTCCATGGGTATTGTCATAGGGGAAAAAAACACAACAACAGGTGTTTACAAGTATGCAAGGGGTGGAGTTGTGTCATAGATCGACACTGTAGTGTTTCGGCCACAGGGTACGAAGACTGGACATAGGTGACTGGGATGGCCTTCTTCAGGATGGAGGTGAAGGAATGAAACACTATCCGTGGGGTATCTGTGGGATTCAATGACAGATAGTTTAGGAGGAGTGGGATCTCTGGAGTTAGTAGGTGATTGGTGACCAATTGGTGTCAAGACTGGTGCAAAGAGTAAGCACCAGTGAACAGAAGCTTATCGTGAACCGACAAGCGGTGCGGCAGTAAGGGCTTCTGAGGGTCTTCAACCATGCGGGAAGTCAGGTGAAGACGGTGGCCCAGTGGCCACTGTTGCTGATGGAATTAGTCCAAAGAACCGTATCTGGAACGGGGGTCTACAGATGGCGGTAGCGTCAATCAATGGTGCCAGCAACTGGAAGGAAAAGGCAAGAGCTACTAGTGGTCTTGGTCTTGTAACAGAAAAGGTTAACTGGTCAGGGTTGGTACATACCTGATCAGGGCTGAAGGAGCCAGGGGGCCGATTCAACAGAACCAGAGCGTGTGTGATGTCCGGTTCGAGTGAAGGCTATAGTAGCCTATATGCGCCCAAGTTGACTACAAGGCAGGAGCCTCCGTGAGGTGCAATGTGTAGGAGACGCATGGAGGGAGGCATACATCATGGTTTGTGGTGCCCGTGTGGTTGAGCTGTGTGGTCAAAGTGATCCAGAAAAAATGACTAACTCAGGGAGTGCCGGGTGAAGGTGCCTGTAGGTTCCAGCAATAGTCAGGGTCACTGTGCAGCAGAAATGAGAGAGCAGTGAAATGCCAAAAAATAATAGGCATGAGGTTGGAGGCTCGGCAAAATCGTGTGTGGGACATGGTCTGTCCCAGAATAGACTATGGGCCAGCGAGTAGTTGAGAAACAATTTGCAATTCTTCAAAACGTATTTGGTTACCGGAGCAAAAGCGTCTAGCTGTAGCGTCGCAGCATGTGCAAATGAAAGTGAACCTTAAAAAACTGCAAGTCACAGGTAATGCCCGCCCCCAGATCGGGCAGTCCAATCGGCTGTCAGCAAGTGGGCCAATGGGAGTGCCGTGTGTTGGAGAGGGACAAGCCCTGTCAATCAACATTGGCTCGGGCCAGAGGACTCGGGCCAGAGAGTACTGTCAGGAGCAATGTAATGAAAGTTCATAGCAAGTTCAATAGTGACGTGACTGACTATGTTAATGCCGCGAGTGGTGGCTGTGCAGAGGTGTGTGTAGCGAAGCTGAACACAAGCAAAGTTATGAAAATACAGTACAGGTGCAAGTCCATAGTGACCGACTTGGGTGGTGACTGGAGTGACAAATACAAGCACATAAAATGTGGATGACCGTGGCATACATTTTAAGAGCCATTCGATGTTCAAAAACCTTTATGTGCATATTTAGGGTGACAGTTTGCAATTCAATGTTCAAAAACAGCTTGTACATATTCCTGGTTACTAATTGGGTGACTGTATCAGTCAGTAGAAGAATAAGTGAAACAATTAGTGTGAATCTATACAATATTATACATGGTGCTTCTGCCATGGAGTATCTAGACATTGGGTGGCATGACATGGTCTAGGCATAGTGTTGGAAAAACGTCATAATCAAACAACGCACAAAGGTCAATTCCATTTGGTCATGGTCAACTCGTTGGGGATCAAAACCGTTAGCGTTACCACATGGAGGAGAGCTAACGGTGTACACTGGTTCTAAATGGTTGAATGCAGGTAATGGACCTCTATTAGAGAGTGCAGGGTGGGATTAAAGAATCACACAGGGTTGAAAGGAGACAGTGGTGGCAGTTACGTCCAGAAATGTTTCCATTCAACGGTAATGTTGAGACCGTTTTTTACTGTATTCAGTCTATGGACCCACTTTTGTTCAAGTCGGGTGAGGTCCAAATTGATGTCACCCCCTCGTTTCTGTGGGTTAAGTTGCTGAAGGACCATCCACGTGAATTGTTCATTGCTGTGTCCTTTTTTGTGAAAATGGTCGACTAGAGGTTTGTCTGCCACGCAATTTTTGATGCAAGACCTGTGTTCGCTGATGTTTGCTTAATTGGCCTGATAGTTTTGCCAATGTATAGTAAATTGCACGGGCATTCGATGACATAGATCACATGTTTGCTTTCACAATTTGTGTGGTTCTGTAGGGTCCAATGGAAGTCATTGTGGTCAAAGGTTTTACTGGTTTTAGTGAATTTACAGGCCACACAATGTCCGCAGCTGAAATGGCTGACCACGGCTAGTAGGTTCCATAGGGTGGAAGTCTCCTTTTCAGGCTCGAGAAAGTTATGGACCAAGGTGTCTCGGAAGTTTCTGTTTTTCTTAAAGGCGAAAAGCGGTTTCTTAGCTAGTGTCTCTTCATTTTTGATAAGGTGCCAGTATTTGTTGATCGCACATTTGGTTAGGTTGCTAATAGGACTGAATGTAGTAACACAGACACTTCGTTCCATGGGTTTCTTCTCTTTTGTGGTGAGGCAGATGGTACGATCTGTGTTAGCTGCTCTCTTTTTGGCCATTTTTACAGCTCTTTTGGGGTACCCCTGTCGGTGAAACATTGTTGGAGTCTCTCTACCAGCACGAGCACAGCCCATTTACCTGTTCTTCGGTGGATGTCCTCTGGGAGAGTCTCAACTATGTTTTTAGCTCACTGTCCCTTTCACAGAGGAGAAATATCCCTGCATATCAGTCTTTGTCCTGCCCAGGGCCAGTCCAACACCGAAATGCTAGGCAATTCATCTCTGAACAAGAGTACCAACAGCAGCCCCAGACACGTGTTTCAGCCTAGTCGGGCCATGTCAGAGAGGTAGAGCTGTGCCTTTCTAAGAACAGTGAACAAGGGGTCCACATCTGGATTCCCCTGGTAACTTAGGGTGAGACCCAAAGTTACTTAATATGCAAAACAAAAGGGGGGTCTTGGAGTCTCTCTACCTGCACAAACACAGCCCATTGACCTGTTCTTGGGTGGATGGCCCCTCGGAGAGTCTCAACCTAATACTTTCTGTAATACTTACTTGACCCCAAGTCAGGGCTTTCATCACTTCCGCTGTTATTTATCAAATACACTTTATTTTGCTAACTTTGACATTTTTATAGTTAACAATTCTCTTCACAACATCACAAGCCTCTCTGGCTCTCAACCAATTACTTAGGTGTGCTTAGTGCACCGCCCTGTACAATTCTCTGCCTTTCCAAGCTCACTCACTTCTCTCATGCATGCACCTTCCACGCACTACCACAAAACAATGCAACTTTGTCAATCCTTGATCGTCAAAAATGTTCTGCACCTCCTCTTGCTCTCTTAATCCTATACACAAACCTCACTGCTGATGTCACCTCTAAAATGCATAAAGTGAAGGAAACAGACCACTAACATAACTCACAATACCATTGCCCTATGACACCGCTATTTTCACAAATATAAACAACATATACCCATGGCCGTCATCCTGCCCCCTAACAGGGGATACCAATATTTCACATGCGCAATCTGTACCTACAGTGTTGCCTTGTAGATACAACATCTCTGCAAGACTTAAACAGAAGAACACCTTCCCAAGTTCAAGCTAGCTTCAGTTGCTAAACCCTATACATGGGGATACAATCATCCATGACCCGAGCTAAAACGCCCAATCCACAGGAAATCCACTATTTACATAGCTTCTGTCATCTGTACCCTAAAGTCAATAGTCTAGGCTAACCTCCTCAACCTTTTACCTCAAGATCAAATGTCCCCTAACCAGGAACAAATAACATTCTACCCCCGTTACTTGCACAATGATATTTGATAATACTCAACAATACTAAACAATACCCATCACCATCCCCCACCCAACATCTCTTCACTACCTCCCCTATTTGCCTTATGGCTGAGTCAATACTTCCACTCTGTGATCCGATGATGCTGCTCGACCACCGGCTCTCCCCAAAGCTGCCACTCTGCTCTTCTGGTCTGCTGGGCTTCTCACAGACTGCAGGCAGGATTTTCTCCAATGCAGCTTCTGATGGCCTCTGCACAGTGTGCTCCTCTGTGTGACTCTCGCACTCCGTGGGTCACCTCACAGTCCTCCAGGCGTTGCGACAGGAAAGGCGGCTTCATGCGATGATGGAGGACTCAGCCAAGGGCAAGTTAGAACTGTCCTTTATTTTCCATAACAGACAGGGATCATACAGGAAACCAAATTCTCCAGCAATCACGACTTCTGAGCCTGTGTCACAAGCTTTTATCATGCAATGGCATCACACAAGCAAACCTCTCCCCAAAAACCTAAGAGCCCATTCTATTGGGTGGTTTGGGTGGTAGTTCCTATGGAAGTCGCCTATATGAATGGCCTAACTGGTCCTTCCATTTTAGGTGGCCTTGCCTGAGACTGCCCCAAAAACTATCTATTACATTGTTGCAGGGTCACAGGACTACCATTGGCCCTTGCTCATCACACATCACCCCAGGATTTAGTCTCCCTGATTGGCTGGAGCGAGTCCCCCCAGGCCTGGGACCCTGCTTTGTTCCCAGCGCTTAGCGTACCTTCTCAAGGTAACAAGAAAGTCTGTGTGTCCCAATTGTTGCCACTGGTGTAGTCACCTAGCCTGAGAGAGTGGCTGCGGATTGCAATGTTTGTTGGGCAACATATGTATCAGTTCTTGTCTACTTTGCTGGGAACAGCTCCTCTTCCCACCATGGGTAAATGTCTATTGTTCGGCTCGACCATGTCACATAGGTAAGGACCGCAAAACTGAGCTTTTTGGTCTGCAATTAGTGAGGATTTATTCTGTTATTTTGCAGGTGGCTCCTTGCCCCTGGAGTCAGGAATGTTCCACCTTGTCCTTGGCTGCAAGCACTTCGTTCCTTATTCTGGGGCCTATGGCTTTGTGCAATTTCACTAGTCATTCTATGGTTTCTCTATGTGTATATATATATATATATATATATATATATATATATATATATATCACTAAAAAAAACTTTGTTAAGGGGAGGTTATGTTTAAGTTGCGCTACTAAAAACCTGTGAAATTCACAAAAAAAATTATAAAAACGTGACATAATACAAACGTCATATAGTTCCAAGTAAAACCGAAAAACCCCTGAAATTCGCCAGTTACGGTAGCCTAGGCAACCATAACTGCCCGCACCACTGTGCACTGCTAGCACTAACACCCAGGACATCAAAGATGACATCACAAATGTCATTGATGACATCACTGATTACATCACATGTGTGTTTACCTTACAGACAAGGGGTTGTGAATGAAAGTTTGGCAAAAAAGTATCAGGGGTTATCGGGACATGTGTAATAAACTGTATACTTCATCACGCAATGTTCTAAACAAAATTCCATTACAGTGTACTTTCTAGTACAGGAACCTACTCATACAGAAATGTAGGTATAGACTCTAGCATACACCACAAAGGCGCTATGTTTGTATTTTCCAACATTGTATAATAAAACGGTGAAGGCTTCAGTATGAGACTTTTCTGGTCTGTTTAATGTACTAAGTTGGTAATAATTCATCACATACTACATATTTCTAGTAATACCCACAAAACATAAATGGAGTACAATGCATGCAAATATGAGGCTTATATGTGGAGAGAAAAGTAAGCAAACAGGAGGCAGTGTCATTAGCAACTGTGCATAATCTACATGATTGTATGCACGCACAAAAATGATAGCTGTGTTGCAGGCCTGCTTCTTCCCCTTTATATGTACATCATAAAATGGGATTGAAATGTAAGGAAAGTATTGTAAGAACATGTGAGAATAGCAATATCTATAAATGTAATACTTTTTGAAAGTTACGTTTCTGACTGTCAGTAAATAAAACCACTTTGCCTAGATATGGCAGTGAAGAGAAACGAAGGGGTTACACATGTGATGTCATCAGTGATGTTAGCAGTGCACAGTGGTGCGGCCAGTTGTGGTTGCCTAGGCTACCATAACTGGCGAATTTCAGGGGTTTTTCGGTTTTACTTGGAACTATAATGTGACGTTTGTATTATATCACGTTTATAAAAGATTTTGAGTGAATTTCACAGGTTTTTAGTAGCGCAACTTCACCATAACGTCCCCTTAACAAAGTTTTTTTTTGTGAATTGTACGGGTTTTTAGTAGGACATTGTAAGTATAAGGTATTGTTAAGAAAGAAATTGTTTACTGCGTGTCACAGATTTTCAGGAGACCAACGTAATCATAACGTTCCCTTTACCAAGGGTCGTTTGGTAAACAGTATACACCTTGAGAAAAATGCCACATGAAGGTATGCTGGCATACTGCACCGTGACATGTCACAGAATCAGTACACACTTAATTGCACGATCTATACCTCATGGGCAATGTGGAAATACATTTTATAATCATGTAGGAATGTCCACCTCCAACATTTGCCGTACACAACGCCAACATGTATTGGTATGCAGCGATTAGCAATGCACTACACATTATATATCGGTAGCAAAAGTTGTACTTATCTGAAGAACACATCAGCTGAAGGCGTCCTTCCTCCCTAAGAAACAGCAGCAGTGGTGTGATGTGAAGCCATAAGAAACAGTGGCCCTACCTTGCACATAACAAATGGATAAAATATGTCGCCGTACATCCACCAACCCATATTACCGTTTGTTGCCTTTTTGCTCATTGCCGTTCGCAAATTCCCTTATTACCTGCCGTGCCAAAAAAGAAAGGGGACCCCTAAAGTAAGGAAACAATGCGTTAATAGCGGCCTTTCACATTGTAAGGAGAAAAAAAAAACAATTTGCATACACTCCAAGTACTGTATATCTCTCAGTGCAGTACATAGGCTAAATAATCTTTGCCAGTAATAGTCTAAATTAGCAAACCAGTAGCATGTGCTACTAAAAAGTATGCTTACTTGTTGTAATCCTGGGCGGCTTTGGCAGTTTAGATTACAAAACAAAATTCTCTTTCAATATGTCCGCCATAGAAAAGTAAGGTGGTTATTGCATACATAGTCCCTCTTCCCTTTCCATGGTAGGCTGCACAAAGCACAAGTACGTGACGCAGCACTTGTAAATAAACATACAGCGACGTACAACCTAATAACTTACATTTCGAAATAATACAGTAGAAGATAAAAGAAAACGTGAACATTATAGAATTTGCAAAGTAGGTTTATTTAACAACAAACTAGCATAGTCCATCGGAGTAAGCCCATTTTCAGTACGTTCACAGCACTGCTTGTAAGGGCGGCATAGGAAATGGTGAAGAATAGGAACACGTTGTTTTTCTGGCATACAAAATTATTTAACTCTTCGTTGAAGCAGTCACTTTGTTTCCACAGTTATTTCCCAGAAGTCATCATGACCTGGAGCTTACACCACCATAAATGAAGTGACGTTGCTCCGAATAGCGAGTTCAGCGTACGGACAAATCGGGAGTACAGACTCATTCAACATCATTATTATGGACAGGCAACCGCTCATCAGCATTTACATTTGACGTCCGAAGAAGCCCTCACTCGGCATTTGAAAACCATGGCAGACACAGTATGGCATAATATACCTATGGGTGAAAAGGTAAAGAAAGTAAGTGTCAATAACCAACCTATACCAATTTTTTTTTTTTAAAACACAGAAAATGTGCAAAGTACAACGCAAACTTAGTCTTCAAACATTATATGTTAGTAAAATGTTACTAATTTCCAGGAGAACCAATAGTAGCAGGCTACAAACGGCCACATTTTGCATGCGCCGTAAGTAGAGTCGGCAACTCTGTGATAGTCTGTCACGGGACACTTGCCCACAAGGCGGTCATGACATCACGTTATTCACTTGTCCTGCCCCTTTTTAAATGTAATTTTTGTAATGGCTCTTAATTCCTGGCTTAATTGAAATGCAAATGGTTTGTCCTTGGGAGGTTGTGATCACGTTTTTTAACGGCAAAAATGCCCATAATGACCCCAGGAACAAATCATTACCATTTCAATGAAGCCAGATGTCAGAGCATTGCAGTTCCAACTGTAGGCTCAAAAGGAGCCAAGGCTACAGAGCCGGCGGACAAAAAAAGCAGCAGGTGGCAGCGCCGTGCTATGTACATGGCCCCTTCAGTTTGCAGAGTGGCAGTGCTGGAGGCAGGTTGGTCCGACGCAAGTCGGCACAACCTGCGTCCCGCACAGCCACTCTGCAAAGCACAAGACGGAGCACCAAATTGCAGGACAATCCCCCGAAATCCAGGACAGTTGGCCACCCTAGCCGTAAGAGTAAAATAAATACCAAGTACACAGGAAGAGGATAAATGGTTTATGAAATTAAATATAAAGGACAATTAAAAAAAAATACGTTTCCTGATTTCAAAGAATACCAAAAAAACTTGCAAAGTTACACCCAAAGCTATGTGGACAAAGTTACTGTTTCAAATAAAAAAGAATAATGCTAAAAATTGATGAGTGCACTCATAAGCTACAAACGTGCAACCAGGGCACTCTGCAACGTTACAGGAAAAATATAACAGTGCATAAAGGTAATACGGCAGGTACATTAGCACAATTAGATGTGCAGTAATGGTGCAATAAAGTGCGGTTCGCTGTACAGTGTGCAAAAATAAACGTACATAATATATACTGCCTCCATTCTGTTTGCGCAAGTTACACGCCAATGTGTTCGCAGCAAAGAGTCTTCGTATACTGATATTGCAAGTCCCCTACACATTTTTTAAAACATAACCATATCAATTGCTATTTTTTGTCCCTTTCCTTCCGTGAATTGCTAGTAACTTTCCCTTTCAGTCAAGGTCAAAAAAACAATTGCCCCTTATACATTCACTCGGATGCGCGGGCGTATTGAGAGGTCAACCGAAAAAGCAACTCATCTGACCTTCACTGAGAAACCAAATACAATCTTTCTTTGAAGCAACATATTGCAATCCAATTATGAGAACTGCTACACCCATACACCTCCAGAAGCGCTGTTTCCTGCAAAGACTACGCCAGTCTGACCGCAATTTAATTTCAAAAACATTGTAACTCACACTCGTAATTGGTCGTGTTACAGTGAGCAGAAGCTTGCATTTAAACGTATCACTTTGGTGACAACAAAATTGCACTTTTTCAGTTTGTGCTTCCACATCCCAATGTGGCCTCTCAAACGTGTCCTTCTGAAATACTATTACATTAATGTGACAAGTCCAATGCTGTCTTCTTTTACATGAGTTTCTGGCGATATGCGCGTAAACTAAAACATGAATAAAAGATAGGGGGGCCACAGAAGAAAGCTAACGTATTTCATGCTGTTCTACAAGCAATCAGAGAAAGAGCCACATGTTTGCAGTCATGAACTTTTTCCCCCAATCACTTTAAGGCGAAAAAAGACATTTTGAGAAGCCCTGCCCCATATAACTTTCGTCCCCAGTGCACAAAACATCAACAAACGTTCCAAAGAAAGTCAGAGTATTAGATTTTTTTTTGGTGGAAACTTTCGTAACAAACCGTCCAAGGGTACCACAGGTATAAGGCTGCCAAAAAGTGTTCTTCCTATGGAAACAGCAACTGCACCATAACAACACAGCCACTAACGTGCTTGTCTAATATGCTGCAGTGGTTGTGGGCTGGACCTACACATTTGGATATGTGCCCACAAACATTTGAATGTATCCGTGTACATTGTCTTATAACTGCACTGCTGATAAGGTTGTTTCTGAGTGCTTGCCCTTCGGCCATGCATCCAACAATGTACACCTTCCCCAGTACCATCTAACATGCTGGCCTATACTACGGGTGTATGCATTGCTGTAATATGATGTGGTGGTTCTAGACAGGGCCTTGGGTTTTAGAAGTATTGTATATCGCCTACAGCCTGCAGCCATGCAGCCAAAACTCTACATCCTACCCACAACCACTTCAGTGATGTACAGTGGTAGGGGTGTATTGATAGGAGTGGTATGCTTCACCTCATCTTGCCACAGACTGCATGCCTAGCTGTATTTCCATAGATATTGCAATGTTTTGGTGTGCACTGGCTTATACGTCCGGCCCTTATAACTTTGTTTTTGGGAGCATGGCCTTCAGCCAAGCACCCAACACAGCACACACTCCCCACAACCATATAATCCATAATCAATACTACAGGTGTATCGATGGTTGTGACATGCTGTGGTGGTTGTGGCCAGGGCCTACAGTTTTGGAAGTATGGCCTTTGGCCTACAGCCTACGGCCATGCATTCAAGCCTCTAGGCCCTGCCCACAACCACCGCAGCACGTCACAACCATGGTGCCGTACTAATCAATAAGAGACCCATAGGAAAATGTAATGTAATAACGACATGAACGCAATGTCAATGGTCACTAACACCTATAACCGTGCGCAAAGTGTTCCCCCAGTCACCCTATGGGAAAGAAATACGTTTTGGGACCCCCCTTTATGTTTTCCCCCCCTGGACCAAACCTCACCAAACTTTGCAAAACAAATTCAGAGTGGATCATATACTTTTTTTGCAAAGTTTGTTGAGGATTCATCCAGGGGGAGTGGAAATATAAGCCGCCCAAAAGTGCTCTTCCTATGGAAACAGCAACTTAACCATAACTGCATGGCCACTACCGTGGCCGTGTGTCACAACCATGGTGCCATACTAATCAATAAGAGACCCATAGGAAAATGTAATGTAATAACGAAAGGAACGCAATGTCAATGATCACTAACACCACGTGTGTCCTTCGATCATTTTCAAGGTGCTTGCACATAGTACGTACTGAAATACTTTGCTTATTACATCCCTCATTTTCTGGACGTACAAATATCCTGAACAAGGCGGCAATGGAGAATACATCACTACCAGTTGCCGCCCAAACAAGCACAGTATTTCGTCCATCTCTTGCTCCGTAAACCTCCCCAATCACTATAGAAGATTACAATATTTTCCCAAACACCATTTTGCATGGCCAATACATCATTAACACCTACTGTCCAAACAAGTACAGTATTTAACCCATCTCTTACTCTGTAATCTTCCCCACTCACTGTAGCAGAGCAAAACACTTTCCAAAACAGCATTTCGCCTCTGGTGGCGACCGCGCTGTCTTCGGTTCCAAGATGTCAGGCGCATCCATACATTCAGACGTACATCACGGCCCGCTGTAGCCAATCGGCGAAGATGTCACGTGGCCGCGGTCATGACGCTACCCCCCCTGGCCAATTGATATCTTGTCCGCGGAGCGAACAGGGAAGTGTAACCGCGGAGCAGACATAGATATCACACATTTTTTTAGACATATTCTCTGGTCGTTTTAAAGGAAACTACTGGATGGATTGTCACCAAATTTACAAAAGCATGCTTTCGGGACCAAGCCCCTGCCGCAAATTCGGTGAAAATCCGTCCAGCGGTTTAGCCTGTAGCCATGCACAAAGTTTTTCCCCCATTCACTCTATGGGAAAAAAAGATGTTTTGGGACCCCCCCTATAAGTTTTCCCCCCTTGGACCAAACCTCACCAAACTTTGCAAATAAATTCAGAGTGGACCATATACTTATTTTGAAAAGTTTGGTGAGGATTCGTCTAGGGGGTGCGGAGTTATAAGCTGCTCAAAAAGTGCTCTTCCTATGGAAACAGCAACTTAACCACAACTACACGGCCACTACCGTGGCTGTGTGATATATATATATATATATATATATATATATATTCAGTGAAAAAACTTTGTTAAAGGGACGTTATGGTTAAGTTGCGCTACTAAAAACCTATGAAATTCAGTGAAAAAACTTTGTTAAAGGGACGTTATGGTTCAAAGTAAAACCGAAAAACCCCTGAAATTCGGCAGTTAGGTAAGATAAGCAACCATAACTCGCACCACCGTGCACTGCTAACACTAACACCCAGGACATCAAAGATGACATCACAAATGTCATTGATGACATCACTGATGACATCACATGTGCATTTACTTTTCATGAAAACTCTGTACAAGGGATTCTTATAATGCTGACCAAAAACTGTCAAGGATCATTGGGATAAATATCATGAGCTAATTAGTGCATTAAGCAATGCATTGATATAAATAGCATTCTGTTATGAAGTTCTATACAGTATACTAAGCTACTCATGCAGAAACATAGGCAGTGTGTGCAGCATACATGATGAAGGTGCAATATTCATAATCTTGTCATGTTGAATAGTGAAATGATAACTGCTTTCTTATTAGAGTTTTGCGTACTGTGAAACATGTAATAAGTAGATAATAAAACCCACTTAATACATAATTATTACAGACAAAACACAAAGAGACAACAACACATACAAATATGAGTATATACAGGGACAGTGAAGTAAACAAAAAAGCAGAAGTAGTAGCAGAAAGAGTTCATAACCTAACTGATTGTCTTTATGCAGAGAAACTATTGCTCTGTTTCAAAGCTGCTACTTACCATATGTATGTGTATCACATGATGTGACTGCGCCCAAAGGAAAGGAGAGTGAGTACAATGTATACAAATATGAGCATATACAGGGAAGGTAGAGTAATAAAAATAAAACTATGAGAAAGTGCTGATAACCCTAATGATTATCTTCATGCACAGAAAGGATTGCTCTCTTTCAAGCCTGTGTCTTCCGCTATGTATATGTTTCATATGATGTGACTTGACCCTAAGTCTACAAATATAGTACCTTTTCAATTTTTACTTCCTGACTGTTACTGAAGAAAACTATGTGGCCTAGATATGTCAGTAAAGGGAAAAAAGGGAGAGCCAGACATGTGATGTCTTCAGTGATGTCATCAATGACATTTGTGATGTCATCTTTGATGTCCTGGGTGTTAGTGTTAGCAGTGCACGGTGGCGCGAGTTATGGTTGCTTATCTTACCATAATTTCCGAATTTCAGGGGGTTTTTCGGTTTTACTTTGAACCATAACGTCCCTTTAACAACGTTTTTTTCACTGAATTTCTTAGGTTTTTAGTAGCGCAACTTAACCATAACGTCCCTTTAACAAAGTTTTTTCACTGAATTTCATACGTTTTTAGTAGCACAACTTAACCATAATATCCCTGACTTCATATACATGTAACATAGAACATACTGAACCCCCACCTAGTGATTTTGATGTCCGCGGACTACCGCCATGTCTGCAGAAAATCTTCACATAACCTTCTCCAAAGCAACCCTTACATTCCAAAATAGAAAGGCATTTCCCGTAAAAGATAAAGAGATGCCATCTTTAAAATTAACAGTATTACTGGAATCAATATTCTCATTATTACAGAAGAACATACCAGCTCTAAGCATGAAGGCACATATGCCTCGGTTGATGGCACACCTAGCAATGTTTTGCTGAGGACAAAAAACGGAACTATTGTCCCATATTGCCCTAGGTAGTAATCCAGAAAGAATTACTTTCGCATTTGTAAGGATCTTCATTACGGCTTGAACCAAGCGTTCCAAATCAGCCAACAAAGTAGGGGCACTGACGTTGCCCAAATGGAAAGCACCATAGTGCAAAACTACCACATGTGGACTGTTCATCATGGCCATATCCTCACAAACTTGTACAATTCCCTGTACATTGCAATCAGGCACAGTGCTCCACACCACCTCCACTCCTTTCACATCAAAGTTCTTTTCAACATGCCTGCATCGAGCATACTGTTGTAAACCATGCAAAAACATATCTCCAAGCACCAACACCCTTACTTTCTCTACTTCTGCCATCTTCACCACACACAGTCTCTTTCAACACAAATCCACAACCTCGACATCTGATTGGCTAATCCGTACAGTCTTCTTTCCATGTTGGATTTGCTGGAAAACCCCGGATGTAGCATGCCCTGTCCATGGACAGCCGCGGTGTCCGGGGACCGCGTAACTCTTCGACACCCCTTCTACCATTTCCACTTTACTCTCTGTACCATTCCCTCATTGCATACAGCTAAGCAGTCACACAATACGAAGAACGTCCTCAGAACACCCCCATTTTGTTTATTTTTGAAAATTTCAGGACAATTATCATTTCATTATTCAACATATTAACATTACAAATATTATACTTTCATCTTGTACGCTGCACACAATGCTATGTTTCTCCATTAGTAGCTCAGTATACTAGATAGAACCCCATAATACAATGCTATTTATATCAATGCATCGTTCAAAGCACTAATTACGGTATGATATTTATTGCAATGATCCTTGACACTTTTTTCGCAACATTATAATAAAAATCCCTAGTACACAAATTTCGTGAAAAGTAAATGCACATGTGATGTCATCAGTGATGTCATCAATGACATTTGCGATGTCATCTTTGATGTCCTGGGTGTTAGTGTTAGCAGTGCACGGTGGTGGCGCGAGTTATGGTTGCTAAGCTTACCATAACTAGCGAATTTCAGGGGTTTTTCGGCTTTACTTGGAACCGTAACGTCCCTTAAACAAGCTTTTTTTATTAGCACGCAAACAATATACAAAGATGTAGTGTAAACAGCAAGTTCTCACAGATGGCTTTACACAGAATGTTGCAAAGTAAGCATTTATGCTCGTTCACAGTGAAGGTCAGCTGCTTCCATTTTTTTCTCGCGGCCTGGAGAGGCCCACGACTCCCAGTATAAGGTTCTATTTTTTTTTTACCTTGACAGACAGAGATTGTGCTGAAAGACTTCTTTTGAAGAAGTGTAGCAAAAACGTAAGACACGATAAAGATGAAATTTCTGAAACGAAACCACTTTTGTATATTATATCACTTTGAGAAAGATCGTTGGCACACGCGGAGTCGTATTTTGGGACTGCACTACACTTGGACAATGGAAAATGCAATTATAATGTAAGTAACCCTTTAGATTATTTTATACCGGAATATAATAACAATAGCGTGGCATTAAAGCCCGGTCAAGTTGTACTTGTTCGTTCAATGTGGCATATTGTTTTCTACCGCGCACTATCACCGCCGAATTGATCCCCTATCGTTTAGAGGGCTCTGAAAAAGGCAGACGACACAGGGTGGGTTAATAGAAATAATTTAACCGGTCTGTAGCCGGTCAAGTGCTCTACTCGCTGTGCCACTTCACTGTAGCCAGTCAAGTGGCACAGCGAGTAGAGCGCTCGCTTTGACATCCGTTACACAGCTTGCTAATGCAGGTTCGAATCTCGAAAACTCAGCCTTTCATCCTTCCGTGGTCGATAAATGAGCACCACACACCGAGGGTAATAATAAGCACCGCTGAGATACCTGACGGTGCTTAGCGCTATATAAATGCGAAAATATTATTATTATACTCCGTTGCACTATCTTCGCTAGCAAATAGTTTCACGCCCTAATAAATAAAATGAATATTTTTAATAAAGATCGGCTGGTGAGACTAATTTATGTTTTTTAAAACAGGTATGTTGCCCCATTTTGCCAATGTCACGATTTTCAGACTCCAGCGGATGGATTTTTCAACTGCCAGGTGCAGCTCCATGTAAGCAACTTCATGACCCTCACCATTTTATGGGACAATCGCCAAGGACCAATATGCCCTTACGCAGTACTAGCGGCTAGCAGCAACATACCAACCATTATGGTGGCCTAATGCCTCGTTGTTGGAGCAACCTTCCGATTATCAGTGCGACCATTTACTGCTTTTATCATAAACCAACAGCCTTTCTACCGCAAAGGAACAGCGCGTGGCTCAAAATAAACTTTTGCTGATCGACAGCAGAGACAATTGCAAATCGCTGAATATTCACTAAACATTTCATGTGGAATAAATGTACTTTACCAAATGTACAATCCTGCAGTTTACTTTTAAACCACAGTTTCATATTCCGAATTGTGGCGCACTGTGTTCTAAGCTGATCTAACACCCTCTGTGCCGCAAAGGAACATCGCGTGGCTCAACATGAACTTTTGCGGATCGACAACAAAGACAAATGCAAATCGCTGAATATTCTCTAAACATTTGATGTCAAATAAGTGTACTTTACAAAATTTACAATCTTGCTGTTTGCTTTTAAATCACAGTTTCATATTCCGAATTGTGGCGCGCTGTTTTGTGACATAATGTGTGTTGTCTTCCGGGTTCTGTGTAAAGTCGCGTAGGACTGGAGACGACTGGGCGCGTTTGATGACGCACCCTGTAACGTCACGGAGAGAGGCGGGGAATATGAATGCTTTCATAATGTCAGGCTTAGGGGCGGGAGATATGTTTTAGTGTCGCAAAAGCAAGTCAGCCAGGTCAATAGCGCCAGTCATAGGATTATCACATAATGTCAGCGCACACAAGCCTGATTTATTGTTTCTTTAGTGGCCAAAAAGTCGGGTGAGGCCCATAGGAAATTGTACTATCAGCGGACAGAAGGAGGGTTCGTAGACCATTTTCAACCTGACAACGAACAATACAAACAACGTTCTCAGAACACCCCCATTTTGTGTAATTGCAACCATTTCGGGACACCGCGAGTGTTCTTAGAACACATTCATCTTGACAGATTACAATACGGACAGCGTCCTCAGGACACCCCCAGTTTGTGTATTTACAAACATTTAAATACACCGTGAGTGTTTTTAGCTCAATTTCACCTTCCTTGCGAACAAAAAGGACACATACTCCGTCCTCTGAACACCCCACCATTTAGTTTATTTACAAAATGTCAGAACAGCCGTGTTCTCCGTGGACAAATCAAACACAACAAAAGCGTATAGCACATAAAAAAACAAAACATTGAACCTATCTCATTCTCCCCCACCCTCCCCAAACACTCTTACACACCAACACACTCCACTAAATACAATTTTTAATCCAAGTTTCACCGCGCTGTACGCGGTCGACGGCGAATACATGATGGCAGGCGCCACAGAAAATCTGACGCGCTCCACGCCCCACGCCGTCCAATCAGCGAACACGTTGCATGTCCGCGGACAAGATGCAAGCCCATGGGCCAATCGGGGCGCTGTCTGCGGAGCGAACAGGGAAGTCTGTCCGCGAAGCGAACACAGATATCACAAATTTTTTTGCCTTACATTTTGGTCATTTTTTAAAAAACTACTGGACGGATTTACACCAAATTTGCAAAAGCACGCTTTCGGGACCAAGCTGCCACTCCTGCCGCAAATTTGGTGTAAATACGTCCAGCGGTTCGGGCTGTAGCCGTGCGTAAAAATTTTTCCCATTATGTCTATAGGAAAAAACAAATGTTTTGGGACCCCCCCTATAACTTTGCCCCCCCTGTACCAAACCTCTCCAAACTTTGCAAAATCATTCAGACTGGGCCATATACTTTTTTTGCAGTTTGGTGAGGATTCGTCCAGAGGGAGCGAAGCTATAAGCCACCCAAAAAGTGCTCTTCCTATGGAAACACCAATTTAACCATAACTACATGGACGCTACCACGTCCATGTAATATTTTGTACTTCTTTCTCTCGAGGTTAGTAGCATTCAGCTCTTCCAGGTTCTTGATACTTGCTCTGTGTGACTCTTGCTTTCATTTGGCTAGTGAAAGAAAAAGGCGTTTACCAGTATGTACATGTATCTGTCCTCTGTCTACAGAACTGTGCATGCATGTTCTTCGTGTGTGCACGTGTTTGTCAGTGTAACTTTGTGCGGGGATGTGGATTTGCTTTGTGGCTAATGTTACTATGTCATGGTGTCACTAATGATGTCATAACAGCTGGATATTCATCATTAGTCATCCTGGTCCAGTGATGTGGCACCTGTGTCTGGTCTGGGAAAACGTCATCTGGTTAGGAGTTGAATGGTTGTTTAAGAGAATATCTGCTTGCATAGTAGAATGTACTAGCCCTCCAGGGGGCTGGTGAAACAGTGACTCGCATCTCTCGTTTCTCAGTCTTCCAGCTGTTATGCATATAGGGGACACGAGGGCCATTCCACAGCCCCTCTCTTCAAGAACATATTCTATAACTATCTACTTGATGACCTGCGACTAACTTTGGTGCATCTGCTCCTGATAGCAGCGGAGGAGTTTAGTCTTCCCACCCTCTGAACTATTAGAAGGATCTTGCCACCATGTAGCAGAGCCACTCCTAGCCAAAATATTACACTCCTAAAAGTAAGGTGTTCCTGATGAAGGCACTGAACCACAAAGACAGATCCAGCACCAAAACATGTGTTTCTACATTATTATATTATTTGAAAAAAAACACTTTGGATTGCCTCAATGAATTAATGTATTAGATGAAGATGATTACAAACCCAAATGAACGTACACCGAAATAGCCCGAATTATTGTGGCTTTTATGTTCGAATGTTGGTGCAAAATCATGATCTTATTGAGATATGAGTGTATTTGTTTTAGGAGGCTAATGGTGGCGTGTTAGCTAAATGGTTCTAAAACTATATTTATTTCTTGTGAATATAACAATGGAAGTTTTGTAATTTGTAAATTTATTTATTTGTAACATGCCGGGGGACCGCAGGCATCCGGGCGCACATGCACACAAGAACAACAAAAAGATAAATGGGACAGAGTAAGGGGGCGATCATAAACTCTTGTATCTACTACTTGAAAAGTGTGGTCTTGAGTTTTTTCCACAGCTGGGCAGCCCGGACTGGGAAAGAATGGCCAAAGCTCTTTTCCTTTCTAAAGGGTGGGCAGGAGACCAAGGCCTGGTCAGATGAATAGAGGCATCTTCTGGGCGTGTAGGGGGTCATTACGATAGGAAGGGGCATTGCCAAAGAGGCAGCAGTGGACGATGGTACAAGTTTTTAATTTGATGTGATCCTGAATGGCGAGCCAATGCAGGTCTTTCCAATGTTTTGAGATGTGTTCCTTCCATGGGATGCTTTTTATAATTCGAACCGCATCATTTTGAATTCACTGACATCTTTTTAGATTGGTGTTATAAGCCCCAAGAAGCAGCGCATTACAGTAGTCAAGTCTAGATAAAATGGTGGCGCGACCGATGGTAGCTGCATTCTTTTCAGTCAGGAATGGTCTTCCGTTTCTGAGAAGTCGGAGGTGATAGTTGCTGTTTCTACTAATCAGAATGGTGTGTTCATCGGAGTTGAGTGAGGGTTCCAAAGTGCTGCCCAGTGTTTTTACTTTCTGTTGGACTGGAATATTGATGTTATTGATGGTGAAATTATCGTATTTCGCTCTGAGCTTACCCCTAACCTGGGAAGAACCAATGATAAGCAGCTCTGTCTTCCCTTGACTTAATGCACATAAAATTCTCATAAATCCAAGATTCAATGGCTCTCATTACAACACCGGCGGTAACCAATGGCGCTATTAGCACCATGGTTGCTGCCGGTTTTGTAACAAGTCCGCCATGGTGCAATCGGGAATTACCATCCCATTCCAAGGTTGGCGGGCCGTAATTACCCATGCACCATTGGCCCTTCCCCATTCCCATTTTTGCCCCATAGGGCTCAATGGGAATGGGGAAGGTGGTAATTAATGTACCGCTAATTGCGGTACCGTAATTACCTTCAAGGTCCCTTTGCGGGTCCCTACTTTAACAGCTGGTCCAGACCAGCCGTTAAGGTCGGGAGCCGCAAAGGGACCTTGAAATTAGGCGCAAAGGGGTTAACGGCGCCGCAGCCTTTTACGGTGCTGTTAACCCCTTAGCGCCAGCGTCGTAATGAGGCCCAATATATCTGAGCTGAGAAGTGAATTTAGTCTGGCGGAGTCCAGGGAGTGGTCCCCCCTACGTTCAATCACCAGTTGCGTGTTGTCTGCGTAGTTAGTAAAAAAGATGCCATGGCTCTCTAATAGGGAGCAGAGGGACTGGATATAGATGTGAAATAGCACCAGAGACAGACCTGTGCCTTGCGGAACTACACAGAGGATGGGCGTAGGAGGTGAGGAAGCATCTCCCCAATGGATTCTGGAGACACAGTGGAACAGGAAGGATTGAAGCCATTCGACTGCTCCATTGGAGCAATTACCAATAGATTCCAGGGCATTGGAGGTGTTGATGATCAAGCAGATCAAAGGCTGCAGACAGGTCTAAAAGGCCTGTCTTGCCGTTCTCCATGATCCCCAGCATTTGGGATTGTAATTCAATCAAAGCCGTTTCCATGCTATGTCCCGGCCTAAAGCCTGATTGGCCCCATGCAAGATGTTATTGGCTTCGACATAAGATTGAAGTTGTGTCATGGCTAATTTGTCTAACATCTTACTTTGCATCACTGTATATTCAACAAAATCGCTTGCTGCTATGTAATATATCGCTATGTCCCTATCTCACAATGCCTAGCATGCTCCGAAACACCAAGACGATGCATTCCTGCTTACTGTTCCTCATGATGCAGGTCGCTAGTTTGTAAACTTTGCACTGACAGTCTTGACACATACCGACGCCAGTTAACAAATTGTTGTGTATTAGTTTCCTAATCCTCCAACTGAATATCATTGCTTTCTTTCATGTTTGCTTTCTGAGCCTTAGCAACATCAGCTTTTTACGCATGCTCGTCACCCAGTGATTACTAGAGGTTAGCCCTGCTTCCCCAGCAACCTTATGTCTACATAATTACCATCATATCGTTTTGTTAAAGGACGATTTGCGCACTCTCAGCAGTTCTGCATATTGCGCTTGACTTGTCTGAGCCACACACAACTATCGTCCTGGGATTCTATTGCTATGCCCGCGTGAAACATGGAAATGGTATGTTATATATCTTCACACCGTAACAGTAAATTGATGTAGCTCCTCCATGTACAACTGCTCTTTATCAGCTTACTCTGCTGGTGCTTGTATATTTCACCAATACTGCAAGGCTGTACGACACTATACTAACTATGAAATGTTGTTACTGTTCTTTCCACATAATTATCTAGTATAATTATATTACACCTACCTACCTGACAGCCTAACTGTATAGACCTGTAGCCTGTACTGTATAGACCCTGCTAAACAGAACCCAGACATGTACCAATTCTGGCTAACTAACACTAGTATACTATTTAAGCTGGTTTTGCATACTCCTCAGACCATGGTAGACCCTGCCATTGGCACGACGGCCCCGGGGCCGGCTAAATATCCAAAATGGCATACCCAACTCTCACCAACAAAAGGGAGCCGCATCCTATCTATGGCCACAATATTGCCATGCTCAGACAGTATCAAACCTACTACCTTCCTACCTGGCTTCGTCCAACATGCCACTAAATCCAAGACACTGACGGCACACAGACCAACTTCAGACCAATTACTAGTGCCCGACCAATGGATAAAAACCATATCCCATCAAACCCATACCTAACTTACCTTGCCCAACTGCAACTAGAAATCGCAGACTTGGCCACAGACTCCCTAAAAGATGCTACCTAGCACCCAGTAGCCCCCACCATACTACTATCAAACCAGTAACAGTCCAGAAAAAAGAACAACACAACTAACAAGTCACCTCCTAAAATGAGCCCTCCTGGCAAAAACCTTAAAGCTACCAAACTGGCATCGAAGATATCACCGCCACCATCAAAGAAGGTCTTATTAATGCCAGATCATTAACAGCCCATGTGCTTGATATTAATGACCTCATACTGACCAACGACCTCGACTTCCTAGCCATTACGGAGACATGGCTCCAACCCACATCTGGTCCACTGCTCTCACTAGCTATCCCACTAGCTATCCCAGACCAGTACACTATTATCAGGCAAGATAGAACTTCAGCCAAAGGCAGTGGCGATGCCATTGTTGCAAAAACCACCTTAGGCAGGTTCCTATCCAAATCTTCCCCTACGGAGAACTCCTCTCAATTAAACTACCCTTATCTCCAAAACTGACTATTACAGCTCACCTGATTTATAGTTTTTTGGAAGAGTGGAGTTTGTGGCGGGACTCCCTCTCTCCTGCGCACCCTTTATTTGGTTGTTAGTTGAATTAGACCTGCAGCCAGAGTCATAGTTTGTCAAGGAACCAACTCCGAGGTTCCTACTGTCTAGAAAGATTGTGGGGGGAGTGACAAACTTTTGGACTGGAAAGGCGCTGGTTGGGTTTGATAGTCCAGTATTTGTTTGTAGGTAGTTTGCACAAGAAAATAGATGGTCCAGGTTGTTGGTGTGTTAAACATGAGATTTATAGGTTTATAGGTTTATTCCTTGTTATAATCAGCACCAATGAAAGACATCATTGGATCATTGGATGGATCATAGCCGATCCACGACTCCACACAACAGCATTGCCGAACCCGGCCAAGTACGGCTATTCAGCCCTCTGGCACCCACACTTGGGAGGACCAGCCCATTCCACCTGAAAACTCAACCACCAAACCCAATTGGCCTTGAAAAAGACTTAGGTTGAAACGCGCGTCGGCTGTGTAACATATCATCATGTTATGAATATTACATTTACATCCAATGATGTCTTTCATTGGTGCTGATTATAACAAGGAATAAACCTATAAATCTCATGTTTAACACACCAACAACCTGGACCATCTATTTTCTTGTGCAAACTACCTACAAACAAATACTGGACTATCAAACCCAACCAGCGCCTTTCCAGTCCAAAAGTTTGTCACTCCCCCCACAATAATTCACCTGATTTATAGACCTGCCAACCCTCTATCCTCCTTTGAGGAAGACATATCGCTACTTCTCACAGCCAACTCCAAGCCAGGCTCACAAATCCAGCTCCTAGGAGACTTTAATTTAGGACTTTACTTTTACTTTAGTCAATTTATAAAGCGCTGCCGTGAACCCTGAGGCGTCAGGGCGCATACCAAACAAACAAACATGGTAAACATAAAAGATCAAGGTTGTCAGCCAATAAAGAGAAGGGGCGAAAAAATGGTAAATGTGGGGAGAAGAGGTCAATAAAAGAGCCAGGTCTTAAGGGTCTTCTTAAATGAGGTGATCATGGGATGCTGTCTGAGAGTGTATGGGAGGGAGTTCCAGAGTTTGGGTGCCACGATGTAGAAGGCCCCCTTCTCGACCTTGTTAAGTTTACAGCGTGGGAGAGCTAACAGATTCTGGTTGCTAGACCTTAAAGCCCTATAGTTGACCTTGTCTAGGATGTGATTTTGCAGGTATTTGGGCATTATGCCAAGTCTACATTTGAAGACTATCATCAGTAATCTAAATTTAGAGCGTGCCTCGGAGGGCAACCAATGTAGGGTACATCGAGCAGCTGAGACATGGTCACGCCAAGCTAAACCCATTGCTACTCGGACTGCTCCATTCTGGACTACTTGAAGTCTATTAGAATCAATTTTTCCCAGACCGACAAAGAGGCTGTTGCAATAGTCGATCTTTGCACCAACTATGGCCCTGGCTATGATTTCAGCATTCGCTTGCGAAATGAAAGGTCTCAAATGGGCTAATAATTTACATAGTAAAAGGAGGCGGTGACAACGCTGCTCACGTGAGCTCTCATATTGAGGGACTGATCAAATACCATGCCTAGTACTTTTAATTTTGGTAGAGGGGAAATGTCCACAGTTCCATGTGTTAAAATCGCAGCAAAAATGGACATGGACACAAAACATTGCGGCAAAAAGGCTGTGGTTTTTTGCCGCCGCAATCCATGTAAAGGACGCCCCCGCAACCCTCACTCCCCTTAAATGGTGTAATGGGGTAAACCTTTAACGGGTCAAACCACAGCATTTTTGCTGCGATTATTTGTACAGGTGACATTTTTGCCACGATTTTATCACTGCAAACCAATTTCCACTGAATCTAACCTGAACGATTTATAAGTGGTGTCCAGATTGGAGAGGAAGTTGGGATTACCCACTATCATTAGATTCGTTTTGCTTTTGTTCAGAGCCAGGTTGTTACCCATCATCCAATTTTCAATTAGTGAGAAGATTCTATTTAGCTCTTGTTCATCCTAGGAGTGCACTCCAGAGAGTTGGAATAAGACCTGTGTGTCATCAGCGTTTTTTCGAGAAGGTAATACCTTCCTACTCGAGCATCTTAAAGAAGGGGGCTGTATAGATGTTATAAAGACAGGGAGAGGTACTAGCTCCCTGGGGTAACCCAAAGAGCACCAGAATTGGGGCAGCTTCAGATTCCCAGAGACAGACTCGACTCTGTCTATTTGCCAGGAAGGACTTAATCCACAATGCTGCAGAGGGTGAGAAATTGGCGACCTCTACCATTCTAGATACCATAATGGAGTGATCAACCAAGTCGAATGCTGCAGACAGATCCAACGAAACAAGGAGGGAGGTTGAGCCTTTATCCATGCTTTCTAGGAGGTGTGACTTCAGATCCAGAAGGGAGGTCTCAGTGCCATAACCCTGTCTGAAACCGGACTAGTAGATATTCAAGATAGATGCAGATTCAGGTGGCGAGCAATTTGTGAATACGCGAACCGGTCCAGGATTTTTAGAAGGAATTGGGTGTTAGGAATTGGTCTATAGTTAAGAGGGTTTTCGGGAGCCAGCCCGGGCTTCTTAAAAATGGGAGTGATCCAAGCTAGACAGTTAGACTGGATCGCAGATACTAACTGCAATATTACCATCTCATCTAACCAGTCCTGCGCCTGGACAGATCACCATGCCATACTCTTCACCTTACAAAAGAGCACTACCCTAACCCTGAAAAACTACTAGCACCGCCCAGACTAGCCAGAAATATGCAAATGTAACAGCTCCCACCTCTTCAACCTCTCACAAACTCCTCCACTGCTAAGGAGCCTAATGATGACCCCACTCATCTCGTGGACCTCTACAATGCAACTATACTTGATGCTATCAATATGATCGCACCTCAAAGATTGTGCAAAGCCAAACTCGCACCCAAATGAACATGTGGTTCAACCATCACCTAAGATCCCTAGAGAAAAAATAAAAGAGCTGCTGAAACTATTTGGAAAAACCTCCCCTAAACAGACAACATAGAAAACTTCACAACAGCTTCCTCCACCTACAAGACTGCGATCTTCCTAGCAAAATGTGATTCTTACAATGACCGGCTCCATTAGGCTAAATCCAACACTAAATAATTTTTTAACATACTTAGAGAGGTTGAAACTCCCACAGCACCACCTGCCTCATGCTCTAAAGACACCATCTGGTTTCACAACATTCATAAAGGTCTATCTGATAAGATTGACCTCCTTCAAAAGAAAATTGAAACTAAAAAAACTAGCATAGTCAGCAACCTACCCCAACCTACAACCCTACCTCCTCCAGCATAGCAAACTGACCTATTCAAATTCTCTTCCCTTAGCGTTAAGGAAGTTCAACAGATAATCAAAAGCCTAAAACCATCCAGATGCATGGGTGATGTCTGCCCAGCATCAATTGTAAAACAAACAGCGAAGGAGCTTGCACCTTTTATTCCCTCATTAATAAATGCCTCATTTACAATGAACACAGTACCCACCAACCTCAAGGATGCCTGGGTCATGCCTCTTCTCAAGAAACCATACCTCAACCCAAATACCCTGACTAACTACAGACTGATCACCACAGTGCCCTTCCTTCTTAAGATTATTGACAGAGTGGCCTACCTGGAGATCCAGCATCACTTGGAAAGTAAAAACGTACTGGTATTACGCCAATCGAGCTTCTGTCCTAGGCATGGAACCGAAACAGCACTGAAAGATCTAGTAACCCAAATAGAAACAATAAAAGATAAAGGCATCCTTGCCCTCCTTTTATTACCAGATCTATTAGCTGCCATCGACCTGGTGGACCACAAAACCCTCTGTAGCCATATCTCCTTTGCGGTCCACTACTCCAATGATGCTACTACCTGGATCCAATTGTTCCTCAGCAACAGAACTACTAGAGTGTTTGCCCCGACGGCAGCTGCCTTACCCACCTCTGTCACATGCAGGGTCTCTCAAGGCTCCTGTGTCTCCCCCACACTTTATAATATATTTATAAAGCCTCTATTTGATGACTTAGATAACATGGTTATCTCATATACGAATTACACCGACAACACCCAAATTCTTATCCCTAACAAAGGCAATTACATAACAGACTCCAAATGAGTCAACGACATATACCTCATCATCCAAGCATGGATGGCAACTCACGGACTCTGCCTAAATGACGACAAGACATAACTACTACTAGTAGGAACACAAGCCAGACTTAACAGACTCGACAACCAGTTTAACACCTTCAACATTGATGGCAACAACATCAAGGTCTCGAAGGATGTCAGAGCCTTAGGCATTTACATAGACTCAACCCCCTCATTAGCTAGACAAATGAACACTACTGCTTCTACCACTGCATACACCTGCAAGCTCAGCAACACCTGTAGACCTTTTCTGACCACTGACAACTGCATTACCTTAGCCAGGGCCTTAATATTAACCAAATTAGATTACTGCAATGCCTTATATTTAGGCACTAACCAACACAACTTAAAAAAAAACTGCAAATATATCAAAACAATGCGCTCAGAGCAGCAACCAACTTTCCTAGAATACTCCGCATCTCAGAGCTGAGGTATAGTGTTCGATGGCTTTCAATTAACCAAAGAATCAAATTTAAGACCCTCTCACTTACCTACAAATGCTTGAATGATCAAGCACCTATGTACCTGTGTGATAAATTCAAACACCACACAATGGACCGACTGACCAGATTGTCTCAATCCAACTGCCTTATCATACCAAGGTTTAAGATCCAAAGGGCAGGTGGCAGACGCTTCCCGGTACTACCAGCCAAAACTTGGAATGCCTTAGCCTCCAGCATTAGATTGGAATCATCCTACCACGAATTCCGAAAGAGTGTCAAATACTGGCTTATCATGAATGAATACTAACCTCCCATTCACCTTCTCAGCACCTCCCTTCTAACCTAATCGTTATCCCTGCTACGCATGCCGCCTCTCCAATGCTTGATGCTGCAACTACTGAACATCTCTTTGTATATATGTCTTTTTATGTAAATACATACCTATGTAACTGTAAAATGTTTAATGCCACATCAAATATGTAAATAATGTCCATGCAACTTTGTAATCATGTAACTATAAGAAATGTGCACAGATGCCCAAGGGCTAGGCGCGGTATATAAATAAAACACAATATAATACAATACAATCTTTAAAAGAAAGTGGCAATTTCTTATGAGCCTGAGATAAGTTGGATCTCTGGGGTCAAGGCCTGCTTTTTTCGGAGGGGTTTGACTGTAACTGCTTAGATGGAGAATGGGATTTGCTTGTCCCGAAAGGAGGCGTTGACAAACCGTGTCAGAAAGGGGGCAAAGATGGCTCTATGCTCGAGAATGATTTTTGGTGGAAGGGGGTTTTCTGCACAAAGGTGGGTTTCATTCCTGAAAGTAGCTTCTTCATATCTGATATCTCTGGTGATGCTTCTCACAGAGTCTCGTAGTTTGTTCATACAGTGCTGGGTAATAGCTCCCTCCCCGCTTACTTCCCCCTCTATCTCCTCTCCCCCACCCCATCTCCCACGCCCCCTCCCTTCTCCACTTCGGGCAATCAGCATGTCAGTACTTCAATGCACCTCCCATCCCCATGATTGCCTCACCCTGTCTCGTGCTGTTAGAAAAGCGCCTGGGTCATCGTTGACCATCGCAGTCAATTTATCAATAAGGAACATGTTCTTCAACTTATTCTGCCAATCCTCTTTGCTTTGGGCTATCAGACTCTTCCATTTCTGTGCCAGGGCTACCCTCCCCATCCGCAGCATCATTTCCCACATTTTGGGGTATCTGTACATATCCGAGTCCCTTGGGGGAGGCCAAGTAACATTGCCAGCCGGTCTTGTGGGAGTAATTCCCCCATGACCTCTTCCATCCATCCCCTCACATCCTCCCAGTATCTTTGTATCTGCGGACAGTGCCACCACATATGCACCCTTGATCCCACCTGGCCACATCCCCTCGGACATCTCGGTGAAGCCCCTGCGAACATCTTTGATAACTTTAGTTGATCTCTATGCCATCCCTGCAGGACTTTTATATTGTGCTCCATGTCTGCCGTGAAAAGGTTCCCATGTAAAGCTATTTTGAAGACCCTGTTCCATACTTCCTCTGTGAGGACCTCCCCTGCCAATTTGTTCCAATAGTGGTGGAACCCCCTCCTTTCCCTAAGGTTTTTGGTGTTCATTATTTTATACAGTTTAGACACCATGCCCTTCCTAGCGTCAGATGAGATTACTACTTTCTCAAACCCGGTAAGGGTTCTCTTGAGCTTTTGATCCCATGTCCGATAGCACAGAATGCCCTTCAGCATAAGGTATTCCAATATGGAGCTCATTCCAGGGTCCAGAGCCTCTTCTACTTCCTCGTACGACAGAAATTCACCCTCCCTGAACAGTTGGCCTACCTCCATTCCTTTATTCGACCAGGACTGCAGGTTCCTAAATCCCCTGTTTCCCAACCTGAATACGGGGCCCCACAGCGAGGCCAATGCAGACGGCCATGTCGTCAGGTGGTCGGTTTGTGTCCCCTCCCTCCAAATTGACCAAATTACCCCTAGAGTTAGGTCATTCATTATCTTGCTCGGAATGGCCTTTCGTGAAGCCCAGAGCACGTCCCGAACCTTGAGATGATGGGTGTCCCTGTTCTCCAGGTAGGTCCAATATGTGCCCTTATCATCTTTTATGTGTTCTAGTAGCACCCGGTGCTGAGCTGCACAATAGAAGAAAGTCAGGCAGACCAAAGCCCCCTTCATCTCTAGGTAGGGTGAGAGTAGTTCTCTTGGTCCTCAGGGTTATCCCCTGCCAAATAAATACTTGGACAGTTTTCTGGCGATCCCTAAAGGTCTGTTCTGGGACTCTCGTAGGAAGGGCCGAGAAAAAATAGACTCATCTCAGTAGCACATTCATCTTCACCGCTGTCATGCATCCATACCATGACAGAATCATGTTACCCCACCTCTTTGTATCCAACTTGATCTCGGCCAATATAGGGCCATAGTTGGCTGGCGCCAGCTTCGATAGATCTCTGGTAAGGTGAATGTCCAGGTAGTGGATGGAGACTTATCCCCAGGAACTTGTTTAGAGTGTCTAACATTGGATCCTGAGCTCGGATAGGGAGCGACATGGATTTTGACTTGTTCATTTTCAGCCCTGAGAATCTCCCAAAGGCTTCTATTAAAGAGATGAGGGGAGGGAGTGACTGGCGGGGTTCCACCAAATATCGCAAGATATCATCTGCAAACATCCCACCCCTCTGAATTCCCATAATACCCGGGTGTGTTCTCACAGCTATGGTGAGGGGTTCCATGTATATTAAGGGGGAAAGAGGACAGCCCTGATGTGTACCCTGCGAGAGGTTGAATGAGGCCAAAAGCTCCCCATTTACCTATACTTTTGCTGTGGGGGCACTGTACTTTTGCTGTGGGGGCCCTGTACAGAGCAGCTATCCAGTTTCTCATGTATTCCCCAAATCCCATCTTCCAGAGGAGTAGCATCATGTACCGCCATTCGACTCTATCAAAAGATTTCTCTGAGTCTATAGAAAGCAGGCTCGCACCTCATATCCCTTATTTCTTGTAATACGGCTGCAAAGCCCTTTTCCGTTGTCGTGCTTTCTTTAACTTGTTTCTCAGGTTGTTCCATTTTGACGTTTGGGTTCTGGCCCCCCTTACTCTTCCTCACCTTTTGAAATCTGAATTCCTCCAGCTCATGCAGCTATTTTGTGTCGACACCCAGGTAGACTGAGACCTGGACGTCGGGCGGATGGGACGTGGAGCTCCTTGTCACACCGTGTGGTAGCTGAATCTGTCTTCTTTGTCCCACGCACACTGATGCTGTGCCCGGCTAGGAGGCAGGATGTTTCGAGGCAGGCACACGCCCGAGTGCTTGATCCCGAGGCCCCTCACCTCATTCAGGGGTTCTTCCTGCAGTCCACGATCCCAGCGCAACAGCCGGGTTTCCAGGTAGGTTTTCCAAGGTCTTTCCCTGGGCCGGTAGTATCCCCTCCCCTCGGGCTACTGCTTGGTTCTTCGGCCCATACCCCACCAGCCAATGAGCCTGCTTGTGTCCTCCTCCACGGGGGCCTGTTGGTTGTGGCGCCTCCCTCCAGAGGCTCCCAGCTCCGGTGTACTGGCGCCTGGACTACATCTCTTGTAGTTACAGGTACCGCCGTCCTCCTGGGCGCTGTCCTGACCTCCGCTGCACCCGACGACAGGTTTGTTACTGCTTGGTGGACACATGCCCCAGGTGTAATCCTGGGGGCCACCACCGTATTGGGCTACAGGGTCAAGACACCCTGCCCTTTGCTGGTCTGGTAGCTTCGGATGGATTCTGGCCTTTACCCCAGATGGACTCCCTGGCCTTCTGGTGTTATGGCAGCACGAGGCCTGACTTGGGGGTCCTTTCTCCCCGTAACATGCAGGGGGCATGGGGCTGCTGACCCAGCTGTGCAGTGTGGAATGCCTTCTGTGTGGGGGGCCACAAGACTACTGGCCTCTTCTCACTGGCCCTGAGGTTTGTGTGGGTGCAGCCCAACCAGGCCCTGTGTTCCGCGGGAGCCCCGAGTTGGCCCCCTGGAGCTGGAGTGCGTGATTGCCTGTTAGGGAGGAGGCGTGCCACGTGTGTTGTCCTGTCGCACACGCCCTCCGTATTTAAGCCCTGGGGCCCTATTTCTCACTGAAGACCCGGGCACTTCCCCAGTTTGGGTGGGCCTGTAATAGCCTGTTGGGAGTGCCTCCTCCTCTCCCACTCCTCCTGGGGTGTTCTCTGGTTTGCGCATTGGCCCCCTTGGACCGCTCAGGCCAGGTCCGTTCCCTTGTGCCCTTCCCCCTCTCAGCCTCAATGTATCATGTATGCCACTTTCAGGGGAAGGGTGAATGTGATGCGACCGGATCAGGCCTCCTAGCCTTTGTCCTCCCGTCCGGTTGACCATTGTGGGGCACCCTCTGCCCCGTTCCCCGCTGACCGGGAGTCCCAGCACTCTGCTCCAGCAGGGCCCGGGCCAGGACTCCAATAGGCGTGGGCCTGTGTGGCCTCTGAGCACCCCTACTTTCTAGGCGGCCCGCCCCTGGCTCCGGTGCCTTTCCTCAATATAGCATCCCCTCACTGCGCCTCGTGGAGGTGGCTGGGCGGGCGGGACTCTTCTTCTGTGGGAGATGTGTCCAAAGTAGCCCCTGGGCGGCTGCGTTGCTCCGCGAGAAGCCTCTCCCAGCACTTTCAGCCGCGCTCCTCCGCTCAGGGTGATGGAGGCTCTTTCCGCGGCTTGCGGGGGGCTGGTGCATCAGATTTTTTGCTGTGACTTCCCGGGCGGATCTTCTCCTGGACCCCACACTCCTATGCTCACGGGAGGATTACAAGGGGGGGCTCAAGTCCCTTGACGGGCCCACTTCACCAGAGCTCAGCACTCAAGCTGCTATTGCCTGTGCTTGCCCTGGTGGCCTATGATCTTATTTTTAATAAACATAATTCATTTGATATCATAGGTAGGGACATATTTATGAGATCATTCCTGCGGGAATACTAGAGTTATCCCCATTGCCTTGAAAGGAGCTTTAAACTTAGCAGTGTTCTGGGGCAACAGAATGCTGGCAGGTTCTCTATCAGACACTACAAGAGAGGGTGGTGGTGTGTACAGAGTGTATACGAATAGGTAACATCTTCCTTTTAACCACTGTTGCCCTTGAAAATTCTGCCAACACATACAGTTTCTTCTCTTCAGATAGTAATGGGTTGTTCTTTTGAGTCGGTTGCTGGAACATCTTTGCATGTTGGTGTCAGAGAGGGCAGATAATGAAAGATCTGGTTGCATCTTTCTTTCATGTATTACACAATTGGATGGTCTGACACCTTTTTATCTCTAAAGGGGGTTCAAAATTCAGTTGAAGAAATTTAAGAAGCCTGCCCTCCATAAGCGCTAAAGGTTTGTTTTCTTTCATTGCTTGGGATCTCAAAAAGGTAGATGTTGTATCAGGAACTTTGGTCCTCCATGTCTCTGTTTACAGATATCAATTCTAAGAATGTGGGTTAAATATGTGCCAGGCTTTTCACTCAATCCCAGCACCAGGCCTTCTTTCCTATCGCCCCCTTCAAACATTTGAGTTCAACAAGCTTATCTGAAGTTTGTATGTATATTGGACTCAAGTAATTATGTACTACAGTATCTATGTGGGAACTGTGTCACACTCTCAATCAGACCCAACAATATTTACTACGATTTATATAAAATGTGTTCAATGTGTTATGAAAAACTATTATAGGAAACAAGTTCTCAGTAGCCACATACATTCATACAATGCCAGTGTTCATATAGTATTAGGATATGTTTAGCAAATTAGTTACCTAAATTACAGAGACACATGTAAACGGTATTTTGTATAATAAATGCTTAGCAGTTAATAAAACATTAATGTAATGTAATATCAACGTCTTCTAACTTCCTTTCAACACAAATCACCAGATTCTGTTAATGGAAGACTCCTTCTGTGGTACATTAAATGTTGTCAAGGGTATTCGTATGCATTGACTCATCACACTACACATTCTGGATTTTAACACATTCTTCATTAAGGGTAGATTACCATGACTGAATATAATGTAAAACATGTTGTCATCAATTTAAGAGAAACATGATTAAATATAGGTTCTATAAGTCTACTATGATAGTAAATATTTTTTTAAAACTCTCATTACCACTGTCCCAATAAAGATTGTTGCCCCCCAAAACCTAGCTGGAATTATTTTCCAATAATTATAAAAGAAATTACTCAACATTGAGTAAGAAAGCAACAAACTCAACACATTTAACTAATGGCACTAGTTATGTTAATTCAGTGATTTCTGTAAAATCTATATATGTAGTTACCACAAACAGGGCACTTCTAGTTACGTTACCTGGTATTGAAAAGGTCAGTAGTCAATCTGTTCCTTAGCCCCCAATAAATAATTAGGGTATCTGTAGGCAATGGCTCGCCCGTGCACGGTCCATAAATGTAAATTTGCTTCTAAGGGAGGGAGTCTGGTCAATTAGGTGGGCGGGAGAGCAGGCATAATCTGTCGGTGACTGCCTGTGTCCTTGCGGCCACCAGAGCACCTACGCTGAGTGTTACCACTTTCCTTTCCACCTGGCACCCCAGGAGCCCACCCAGCATCCTGTCTCCGGCTCAAATGAATTCACACACCTCCCCCCTCCCCACACTATCCCATCCAGTGGCCCACTTCTTCCTGGGAGCAAACGCTCCTTGCCATCACTGCCTCCACAGAAATAGAAAAGGGACTGTGCTCTAGCACCTTGAAGCATCTCATGTACTAGATGGAATTACAAATAATGATCTTGCACCCAAATAACTGGACAGACTCAAAGAACATGGCAAAGTACTACTTTATTATCAGCATTCAATAAAGTAGTGCAATCTGGCAAATAACAGGCAGTAATTCACACACTCAGACCCAAATGTGATTATACAAAGGTCTCATACCTCGATGTGCATCATTTATGACATCTTCCTATGTGGAAAACTAAAACCTATTGAAGGGAGGGATTGGTTAGGGAGCATTTGCCCGATAGTATACATACGCGTTAATAACTTATTTGGCTGCCCCTTATATGGTGGGCACGACTTAAACTACCTCTAAATATGTATAATACTGATTATAGCAGGAAAGAAATGGCAGCGGGTTGGTCTCTGCAACATTGTATAGCATGTTGCTACATAGACAATCTGATTGATTGACATGCTTTTTTAACTTTGGACTTTCGGCTCGTTAGCAGCACGTAACCACAACAAAACTCAGATGCTGCAAACAATGTCAGACTTCTCCCCACTTTCCCAATTAGTCCACCGTCTCTCATCAGTCAGGCCCCAAGACAAGACTTCTCCTTTGTAGTTGAGCTCGAAGCCTGCTCTCTGTTCTGGGACATTCAAGGGAATGTGGGCACACTATTATCTTCATTTGGGCTTAATGAATGGCCCTTGTTTCAACTTCTGAATCACGTGTGAGGAAACCCCAAATGTGTCCATCTTGACCTTCTAATTACTGCCATTTAATTCAATTGTGCTGGGTTTCATTACACGTCTCGGCCTCTGGAGACTTTCTCACTCCATTTTAAATGGGTTATTCTGAACCTTTAATTGTCTAATGCTTGGCTCTTGCAGATGTTTTCTCCTTTGCTTAATCTAAGAGAAATATGTCTTGCGTAAAAGACCTATCCTTCTGACTCCCATGGTGCCTTGCTATTGTTCCTTGAAATAGCATCCTTGATTCCAAGCCAATAGACTCCTCTTTATTCCTCACACAAAGCTGTTTTTCCAGCAGTTCCTGGCTCTGTAGCCCTGGTCTGTCTCTGAGGTAGCTTGAATGGTTTTAATATGAGTCCAACGTCCATCTTGCAATCATGGCCGCTCTAGCCATGTTATGCTTTCCACTGCAGCAAGCATCTATATGTCTCATCTACCTTACGTTTCTGCTTATATACGTTTATTATTCAGCAGGTTACTTTATCTTCTTTGCATATACAATTTCTTCATATTCAATTACATGTTTCTCTTGTTACTTCAGTTACATCTTTACTCTTTCAGTATTTGCATTTCGTTTCAGTGAATCTCAGTATCTCTCCTCCATGACGTCACTCTGCTCCTGTCAGATTTCACATATAGCTCTATGATGTCCACTGGTGTGTGCAGACATCCTTCCATCCTCTCAGTGCGAAGGTACATTTGGTACGGTTGTCTGAGTGCATATCATCTCTCATACACTCGATTCAGTATTGGGATGATATCTGGTGTTCCACATAGGGCTTTTCTCCTACTGTTCCAGTATAATGGATGTGAGGGGGCGGGATCTAGGGATAACATGTCCACCTGCTCCTCTACAGGACTTACTTCCGTTTTTATTTTCTATTTCGGCATCCATCTTGTTTATTATTTTCTTTGTGGTCAATTGGGTACACACAGTATGTGTGGAGCATATCTCCTGTGCAAAAGAAATACTTTAAAACGTTTGACATCCGGAGGGAGCCCTGGGGTATGAGTAGTATTCACACCCATTTATGAGGACGTACACAGCCAGTAAAGGTATTGAGCCCTTGTCGTACTCTTAACCTCGCTCTAGCGTGTCTAATTTCTTGGGCTGGTGAGCCATTACCAGCGCTGTAGGCCTCTGAACTAGGTGGTGATCACTATGATATAATATCCCATATTCAAGTTTGTGAGGAATCCGATGGTGTCATCACTTCTTCTCCGGCAGTGACCTTCCTCCATGTGGCCAGGGGATGACAGCCGCTACCTGATCCTGACTCTGGGGGTGGCTATATGATGGAGGATCACATGAGGGAACCTCTGGGAGGTGTCATGGCATAATAAGATGAGACATGGCATCCCCCTTTTCTTTCTGAGGATCCCATGGATATCCCACCAATACCGAATGCCTTAATGGCATATTGCTAAATCTCCCCTCTTCCACCCAAGAAGAGTGTTGAAAACTCATATGAAGTACAACCTCCACACGGGGCAAGCTTCACAATGTCTTTTATGTAAGTACACTTAGGTGCACACTTAGAGACCCCCAGCACAGCCTTCTCCCACCAGCTCTATGTCTCCAACTGCCTTAACTAGAACCTGGAGCTGCCTTTCCACCATCACATTCTAAAACTGCATTCTGTGTTCTAAGACACATCATAACACATCTCGTCTCCTTCAATCAACACATCCTCCTTCTCTCCATTGCAATCCTGTTCTTTTTCCACACCTGTCCCTCCCCTATATATCGTAGCCCTTTTCATCACCTCCTCAACCTGCACCGGTACTGAATACAGTAATTAGCCTTTCTCCTTCAGCACATTTTTCCTGACCCTCCCCCAATCTCCACATTGTACGAACAACTCCTTGTTTCCTCTCTTCTCATTCTCTTTCATCACCACAATCCCTTTCTCATTTTTTTATTTCCTTCTTAATTCATCCACCATACAGTCTGATTTTCTCATCCTTCCCAGCCATGGTGGAACAACCTCTGTATCAGCATTCTGGCCTATCATCATTTCAAATGGACTAATGCCCATGAGAGCATGCAGAGACATTCACAATGCTTACAATCTCTCATGCACGGCCACTCTCCTGTCCTTACCACAAGCACCCGCCATACGAATAGCATCAATAATACATCTATTCATCCTCCCCATCATGCCGTTACTTTCTGGCTGGTACAATGCCGGCCTTGTTGTGCATTGGAGTTTCTTTGTGAAAATGTGTAAATCACCCAAGGCAAAAGACATTTTCCCTTTCCGCATTAGAATTACTTTGTTAAAATATGAGGTTCAAGATAGAACTTTGTACACAGGTTGTTTTGTTTTGGACACTGACTACTGACACATCATTAGTTTTGGTTTCCGGTAGGGAAACTCTTCTAGTGTATTGATATTAACATTGATATTGTATTTGTATCACGCTCGCGCACAAGCGTGTAGGGACAGAGAGGCATTTTTCCAACCCCTTTTAGTTTAATGAACGTCTTTGACCAAAACTTTGAACTCCTTGTATCCGAGTTTCTTTCCTGACTCCTCACAAGTTTCAAGCAAAGATTAATGAGGAATCTAAACTCATCAATCTAGCTCACCCATATTACGTCATGTCAATTAGCACATGGATTCCATTAAAGACTTCTTTCAAAAGATTACAGTACTCGGGATACAGTCTATATAATCTCTGATATAGTCCTTGTTCCAAACATTCTAACTTGAATAGAATCGTAAAATAATTCCTTATAGAACCCTGGAAGGGGGCACTGGGCAATCAGGATCGTCAGAACTCAGGCTATATTGTATGGGACAAGCCTGGGTTCTAAGCAGCCTGGGTGATATGACATGATATAAGTTATTTATAACGCGCTTAATACCCAGAGGTTCCTAAGTGCAGACCTGGGATCGAACCTCTGTTGCTCCGTGTTGTCTTGCTTCCAAGGCGAGCACGTTGCCGCTGTGCTATCCTCCTGACTCAGCCCCTCCGCTTCCCCAGTCCCCATTCCCCCTCACTTCTTAGCACCCATGTAGTTTCACATGCAGGTGCTAAGATTGTGCATTTAAAAAAATGCTGTGCGCTGCTTTCCCGAAGTCCGTTTTCAGTGTTGATGACATCACAGTCATCAACATTGAAAAAAACTTAGGAACCACAGTGCGGCACCGGGCCGTGCAGCAAATGTAAGTGTCTTTTTTATTTTTTATTTTAGTACCCATTATGTACGTGCCCTTAACTTGGCTGGTGTGCCGTTATCCACAAGGTCGGCCGGCCGCCGAGGGTCTTATTGCTTCATTCTTTTTTCGTTGCACAATTCACTGCAGAAATAGCCTTATAGATTTTTACAGGGGAAAGGATTGCTTGAGAAAATGACCCGTCCTTAACTTGCAGCCCATGGCTTCATCTTTGACAATAACTTTGGACATGCCTTTATACCCTCCCTAGGGCTACAAGGCTTAAATAAAATACCTCACTCTATTGTAGATGTACTGATAAGAAAAATTCATGATCCATTCCTGAAGCCTTCATCGTTGAAATCACTATTTTGTGTAATAGTTAATGTGCTGCCTATTTATGTTTTTCCTCCTTTTCTTCATGCATATTGGAGTCATTCTCCCACTGGGACAGTGATCCTTTGGTGCTGCAGGGATTGGTGTTGTTATGGTGACAGAAGAGAAGGCCCTGCTCCGGTAGGGCTCATAATTGGAAAAGATGTGATTACCACGCAGCGCAAGAGTTTGCACATTGTATCGTGCCATGGGAAGGTAGGGCACTTTTACACTCTTCAAAAGAGCAGAGAACACGTCCTTGCGTAACGGGTAAATGTCCAGTGTGTCTGTTCTCGAGCAGCAAGTCATGCAAGCATATGAGAGTAGGCAATGCACCGGGAACAAATAATTACTTACGCTTACAAGGTTAAGTCAAAAACATGCAGCATTAGTTTAAGACACAGGTGTGTTATAAATCTTAAGGGTATGTCTCTTTTGTTTCCTTTTCATCACCTTTGAATCCACAGGTTCGAATTCTGTCCTTTCAATATGATTGCCTTTTTTGCCTCCTTGCATGTTTTATTGTTATAGTTAGATAATACCTGACATTTTATTTTCTTCAAAATGGATTCCGTGCATACCGAGGTAGTCCTCTTTCTTTTTATATGCCTTTTCACTGGCTTCAGTAAACAAAGTCCTCATTTCCGAGACATTAGCCACATTCACTAGGACATCTCAGTCATGTCTCCTTGGTCCGTTACTGATATCTCAACTCTTGTCACAGGCACCCAGCTTAGTATGACCATAGTACCTTGTCCTATTTCTCTGTAGTCATCATGTCACACCACGCTGCTCTATGTAAAAGAGTTTCCTAACATTGCAATGGCTGCTACACTGGGCTACATCTGATCCCTTGATTCAGCGCAGATTATGAGGCCTGGGAAAGTCTAGGCCTCCAGGAGCTCAGTAGTGAGGATGATGTAGTGATCAATGACCCCCTTACATCTCGGCCAGACTGACCAGAAAATCATCCAGCCATCACACTAGGGCTACCAACCACTTCCTGCTCGAAACTCCTAGATTCAGACGATCCAAAGCGGGCGGAGCAAGCTTCCCCGTCAGAGCTGCCCAGGCTTGGAACGCATTGCCCATTGCACTGAGAGCTAACCTACCCTACTCCAACTTCAGATGTAAGGTAAAAAATTGGCTCTGGTCCAACGACAACTAATTCTTGTGGTAACTAACGGCCACGACACCCTTGTAACCTAGTTTAAGATGATTCTGCTCTCACCTTTTACCTTGTACACTCTCTCAATACTGTAACATGTTAGTTTTTCATTCCAACTGCCTGCATTGACATGTATGTACTGTATTGACATGTTTTTTATACTCTGTATGCAACCTAAGCTTAAGTAACCTTGTACCTGCTGCGCCCGGCTACCCCTGGGTTTTGTGCGCATTATCAAATAATAAACATAAACATAAACATAATGCCAACTGAGGAGAAACATGGTCATGTTAGATCCCTACACACACCACAACCTCATGCCTCTATATTGAGGCCACACATATACCAGAATTTAAGAAGCCATCTTGCACGGTCAATAGTCTTGCCACATGATTTGCATTACTAAGCTTGTGCATCAGAGGCTAATACACATTTACATGCTAATTCTCAACATCTTGCATGCACGTTCTCCCTTTTTCCCTTTACCATCCACTTGCGCTTTCTTAAATGTCACTGGGCCTAGTAAGATCGCTGTTTTCTTTTTGTTCTCTCCTATTCCCCTCCCTATTACCTGGTTGCGCTCTGAAACACTTGTGTACGAGCGCGATATAAATAAAATATCCTATCATATCTATAAAGGATAAGGTTAGGCCCTATGTCTGCATTGAAAGCTCATATATTTGATTTAATTTTGGCTGATTTGGTGGAACAGCTCCCCACATGGCTAACTGTTTTTACATACATGGCAACTTCTGGCACATTTTGTGAGTGCCTTGGCATTTGATGGCACTCTATGACAAAGGTGCTAGTATCGGGGAATTTGATATCAATACCTGTCACTCATGTGAGCATGGGAGCTGCTCTATGTTATGTATTGCATGCTCACATAGGAGCTTGTGCAAACACAGTGTAAATGTATTTCCACTTGCGCTCATGCAATTCTGCTTGCGCAAATGCTGCTTGTACCTACCCAAAGGTAATAGAATACTACCCATGGACTTTCATTCAAATATCTGGGCTTTTGATAACAATACCTAACAGCAGTGAATAATTATTGATTTTGCCTGGCTATGGCAGAGTGCCTGCACAATTGATGTCAATGCGGGGCAAATGATGTGAGTAACTGGAAAAAAAAGGTGCAATACCTGGAAAATGTGAGCATTTGGCTAATGATGCTTGTTTTTGGAAAATGCTGTTAGTATCTGGGCATTTGATTGTGAAACTTGTATATAGTATGATTACCCTCATTGTTAGGTCAGTACCAGTACATGTCAATAGTAACTGGGCTTTTTATGACACTACTTGAAATGGTGCGATCATTGTGGTATTCTGGCAATATACGATAGTGGTTTTCATATTTGTGATTTTAATGGCAATATGTCCTACACGAATGCAATGTATGTTACATGATGGAAGTATCACAGCATGTCATGGAGAAATCTGGCAAACAATGGTAGCACATCAGTAAACCGCATAATGGCAATTGATAGCACATCATAATTTTCTATTAAACTTTAAAGCTCAAACAATTGAATTCATCAATGCTAGGATATGGGCATGGGTGTTCATGTTTTGCACAATATTCTGTTGTGATCGCATTGCTTATGCTTCCCAAAAATGTAATGGTTCTGAGGGAAAGTGACATGAATGTTCTACTGGAGATGATTAATGCTTCTGAATACTGTAGGCAGACTCAGAAGGTGGGGGGAATCCATGAAAGACTCAAGACTGAATAGGTTGAGTAAAACACACTTTTCTTTATACAAAACACAGCACCCCTCACTCTCTTCCTCCCACCCCAACCCACATCCTCAACTTCCACCTCTATCACCCACTACCCTGAGCCACTTATGTGAAGCTACCTCATCCCTCACTGGTGCCTGGAACACTCAGTGTTCCGGTGCCGCGGCAATGGCTGCCATGGAAAGGAAGAAGGGACTATGTGTACTTCCCTTCTCCCTTGTCCATGGCAGCCATCTTGTTTTCTGTGGGGGGGGGGGGTTTAAGTTGAGGAATTGAAACCACGCTGTTTCTCAAATAAAAAAAAAGTATTAGCATCCCAGAAAAACATTCTGGGGTGCTGATATCAATGAATGTCTCCGGGCGGGGCCTTAGCAGGTCTTGAAATTCCCACGGGCGAGCGTTAAGGCCCTTGCTTCACTCTGGACTGTAAGTCGAACCCCAGCCATTGTCTGACCCGTTAATGCCCCTACCCATTGGGGTTTATTGCTTAAATAAAATGATCAACAACATGACACGCAGGAAAGTTGCTCTGCTTCCAGCTTGCAAATACCGAAAATTATCCCTAAATGAACCTCCGCTTACATTGTAGTATTGTAACCATCTGTTCCAATATGTCATGATAACGTTACTGGCAATCTAATAAAAAAAATAAGGTTTAGGGTCGTCCTCCTACAACAATTCCACTATCGCTGCATATTCAACAACAGATGTGTTCATTTAGGGAAGTTTACTGGTAAGCAGCGTGCGTTGTATTTGCTGTTATCTGGCGCGCAGTTCGTCGCTTTCCGAGCCGCTTTGTTGTGTCCTTTGCTTGGTTTTATTGCCCGAATAAAAATGCCACAAATAATTCACTGTTATTGCCTCCCTGCAGTTCAGGTTCATGATTCATCCAACTAACCTGCGCCGCGCACGTCCTCGTAAAGCAATCTTACAGGGCGCAGTAAATCGCGTATTGTGTAACATTCTAATGTCAAAATGCATAATCTCTGCCTTGAGTGCCACAAAGGCGATGCCGCGAGAAATCACTCATTACGGCGGTTCATCTTTATTTGCGCTGAGTGATGCAGCCTGTTGTGGGTGACATTGCATTTCGTCATACGTTGCTGCCGCAGCACAAGATATGGTGGCTATGGCGCCCATGCACGCAACATGCTTCCAGGTGAGCGTGCATTTGCATATGCGCAAATGGAAAGTGTGCATATGTCCAATACGGACGATTCACTAACGGGCAGCTGCACGTGCATATTTCTGATGTGCACCTGACAGCATGCATTTGCGAATGTTTGCACAGGTGCACACCTGTGAATTTACCATGAAGGGACAGCGTCCCGCACCTGTGAGAATAGTCTGTCTCCTTGCACTCACTGCTGTCAGCCAAGCCACGGATTTCTGTCACTCCTTTTTTGAGACAGGTGCAGAGGGAAGTGCAATGCACAGGAACCACATTTCTTGTTTTTGCTATTGCTTGGAACATTCCCAAATGCATATCTTTGTATATATTAGGCGGTACTGGATTTAGGGTCTCCAGGCGTGCAGGCGTCAAGACTTTGGTAACGCTGTTTTATACTTAAGGCTAATTGAGCATTATGCAGCGTTTCAATTAAGATGTTATACTTTATGTGTGTAGGCGGGGATAATTATGCAAGGGGACCCGAAAGTTCTAACGAAACAGAACGTTTAGTCTGTTTATCTGTAAATGCAAAGGTCTGCAACCCACAGCTTCCTAGATGTTTTGGACTTCAATTCCCATGACCTCTCGCTATGAAATATGCTAGCTGGAGCGTCTGGAAGTTGTAGTTGTAAACATCTGGAGATCCTAAGGTTGCCGAACTCTGCATTATAGCAGTTGAACCTAGTGCCTGAAATACTTAAATGACTTCCGGGGGTCCTTGCACTATTTATCTCGATATACAGTTCATATAAAACCCGGAAGAGTTTGGCTACGTCAGTGGCGACGAGGATGGAAGAACGAGCCCGCAGCGAGGCTATGGACCAGCTGATGACACGATATAGATGGGAGAGAGATTGCTGGAGTAATGCCAGTGTGCAATGTCAACAGTGTAAGGAGTGACCTGCTCTCAGCAGTGAAGGCAAGCATGGATGGGGTACGTAAAAGGCACTAGACAGGATCGTAGCGGGCAGCGATTGCAGTGACACTATAGAGGCGCGGACCAGATACAGACCTTCACCTCTAGTCAAGAACTTAGCCTTGTGAGGGTCAAGAGGACAACGTCTAGGCTTGGCTGGCATAGGAATACCAAACTTGTTAGTATTCTCAGCTGGTTCAGAGTTAGGCTTGCATTAGATAAATCAAATAATAATATGTTATGTTACGTTATTGGGCGTTTGTATTGTGCCTTTCACCATTGGTATGATTCCGAAGCGCCCTGGGTCGCATGCCCTCGGGGGCCGTAGCCTAGGTCCTTGGAGAGAGTAGTGTAGCAAAGAGTTCTTGGGTGCACTCAGTATTTGGGCAACCACGGCGGATTAAATCCATGATCACCTCAACAGTCTTTAGAACGCAGCTATACTGCAGGGAAATCGGCCTAGCTGCACACATAATCCCATTAATTCATAAACTAAATATTACTGTTATTGTTATTAGTATTATTATTATTCATATAATAACATTATTATTAATAATAATAATAACAATAGTCTCTGTTCTAACATGATTTCTTTTGTCTCAAGAATTAAGTTTGCATTGAATTAATTACATGTGGCCACAGTATTTTATTTTTATTTATTTATGTATTCGTAAATAGGGGGAACAATGCTCCTTTAAGCCCAAAAGAACGTGCAATAGATAGGAAGTCAGATTTGACTGGAAGCCGTGAGAGTCTTATAAAGGGGTGAGTTTGAGTGACATTCTGACCAGGTTGTTGGGGTGGGGGAGTAAATGGAAAAGTCAGAAGGGACCATACGTGGGTATACATACATACACTAAACCAAAAATAGTAGGTTGCACCCAGTCTGAGCTTCTACCACACTTACATTTAATAAGATAATTTCAGATGTTAGTCTTTTTAGTTGGCTAGCAAAGCCTCATGTTGGATAAACGGCTCAACCGCTAAGCCTCTAAACAGTGTAAAGATCTACAGGCCGATTCATGTAATTCCTCACAAAAGTGTCGCACGCGGCTGGCGCACAGCGTGCCCGTGCGAATGTCTGCGCCAGCCGCGTGCGATAAAATCAATTTCCGCGCACAGCGTATTCATGGATTCTCGCCTCCAAAAGCAGACGTGGCGCAGAGTGGCGCAGCGACCCTGCAGCAGCGCCAGTTACGCCCCCAAGAACGCCCTCGCGCAAGGAAAAGCCATCAAGATCGCAAAACCATCGCAAAGGGCTGCGCCAACCCTGTACCAGTTTACCGGACTGGCAAACAGCAAACGCAAAGCGGTGAACAAGTATTACGGGTGTCGGGAACACGCATGCGCGAGAAGTTTCACACGCGATCTGGCCTGGGGGAGATTGTGCGTGTATTTCAGGGGTGCGCGAGAAGTATTACACGCGAATGGCCTCGGTGCGTGTATTTCAGGGGTGCTTCCACACGCGAATGGCCTGGGCGCGTGTATTTCAGGGGTGCGCAAGAAGTACTACACGCGATCGTGAAGTTCCACACGCGATCTGGCCTGGGGGAGCGTGTGCGTGTATTTCAGGGGTGCGCGAGAAGTCTCACACGCGATCGGGCCTGGGGGAGCGTGTGCGTGTATTTCAAGGGTGCGTGAGAAGTTCTACACGCGAATGGCCTGGGCGCGTGTATTTCAGAGGTGCGCGAGAAGTACCACACGCGATCGGGCCTGGGGGAGCGTGTGCGTGTATTTCAGGGGTGCGCGAGAAGTCTCACATGCGATCGGGCCTGGGGGAGCGTGTGCGTGTATTTCAGGGGTGCGCGAGAAGTTCTACACGCAAATGGGCTGGGCGCGTGTATTTCAGAGGTGCGCGAGAAGTACCACACGCGATCGGGCCTGGGGGAGCGTGTGCGTGTATTTCAGGGGTGCGCGAGAAGTCTCACACGCGATCGGGCCTGGGGGAGCGTGTGCGTGTATTTCAGGGGTGCGCGAGAAGTTCTACACGCGAATGGCCTGGGCGCGTGTATTTCAGAGGTGCGCGAGAAGTACCACATGCGATCAGGCCTGGGGGAGTGTGTTCGTGTATTTCAGGGGTGCGCGAGAAGTTCCACACGCGATTGGCCTGGGCGCGTGTAGTTCAGAGGTGTGCGAGAAGTTCCACACGCGATCGGGCCTGGGGGAGCGTGTGCGTGTATTTCAGGGGTGCGCGAGATGTTCCACACGCGATTGGCCTGGGCGCGTGTAGTTCAGAGGTGCGCGAGAAGTTCCACACGCGATTGGCCAGGGCGCGTGTAGTTCAGAGGTGCGCGAGAAGTTCCACACGCGATCGGGCCTGGGGGAGCGTGTGCGTGTATTTCAGAGGTGCGCGAGAAGTTCCACAGGAGATCGGGCCTGGGGGAGCGGGGTACGTGTATTTCAAGGGCTCGCGGGTTGTTTTACACGCGATCGGGCCTGGGGGAGTGGGGTACGTGTATTTCAGGGGTGCGTGAGAAGTTCTACACGCGAATGGGCTGGGTGCGGGTATTCCAGGGCTGCGCGGGAAGTTTTACACGCTCGCCTACAACACGTATTCATGGAATCGAACGTGGCCAATCCGGAAACACGTACGCCAGCAGGAAGTAGGCGTACGTCCACCCGCACAGCATAAAAGTGCACGCAAACAACAAACAAGCTCAGACGCCAGGATGAACATACCGTTCCTAGCAGCAGTGGACGTGGGATACCGCAGGAGGAGGAGGAGGATAGTCCGGGCCAGAATTTTTACACCCAGAACCAGCCTTTTTGGGATGCCTGATGACCATGTGTATGGGAGGTACAGGTTTCCACCTCACATAATACTCAACCTGGTCAGTGAGTGGGAGGATGACCTCACATCAACCACCCTGTGCTCCCAAGCACTCAGCCCCCTGGAGAAGGTCCTCAATGTACTGCACTTCCTGGCCACTGGATCATTTCAGCGGACAAGTGCCATAGTGGGGGGGGGTGTCACAGGCCACGCAGTCACGCTGCCTACACCAGGTCTTGGCCATCATCACTGCACGCCCATCAGTCCGCAGGCACATATACCTGCCCAGAACACCTGCAGAAAAGCAGGCTGTTGCCCAGGATTTCTACAGGGTGGCACAATTCCCCAAAGTGCTAGGTGCCATTGATTGCACCCATGTGGCTCTACGTCCCCCCAGGGCAACTGAGCACATCTATAGAAACCGCAAGCACTGGCATTCCATGAACGCCCAGGTAGTATGTGATGCCAAGGGAATCATCACCTCAGTATACGCAAACTATCCAGGCTCCACCCACGACAGTTTCATCTACAGAATGTCTACCCTAAACCGGGACATAGAAGCTGGGCGGCATGGCGATACATGGCTGCTCGGTGAGTATAAATGCCACTGCGCATGCATGCATGTCAGATACTGAGTAAAGTCACAACCCCACTAATGATACCCATCACCACCTCCCCAGGGGACAGTGCCTACCCTCTCAGCACCCACATGACGACGCCAATTCGGAACCCCACCACGCCACCCCAGGTAAGATACAACACAGCCCACATTGCAACCCGGGGCATCGTGGAGCGCACATTCGGAGTGCTCAAGTCACGCTTCCACTCCCTTGACCGTTCTGGCGGGCAGCTGTTATACGCTCCCCCAGTAGTATGCAGGATCATAGTGGCAGCATGTGTCCTGCACAACGTTGCAACACGCCGGGGCCTGGCCGTGGACATGGTGGTGTCCCCACATCCCCAACTACATGCATGCCCACTGCGCATGGGAGGGGAAAGGGCACAGGGTGAGGCAGCTCGTGGCTAATTACTTCACATAAAATCACACCCCTGTGGAGTGCACACAGCCCTGGCACATACCAGCTGACAATCAATGATGATTGTAACTGACAATTATGATGTGTCAATGGACAGTCAACTGTCACAACCATACCAGCCTGAGATTGTACATCTGGAAGTGTTCCATTGTGTGCTTCCCTACCTACACAAACACCACCAATGCTGTGTTCAAAAGACACACTTCTATGCTGCTAAAATCATTACCCCCTTGCAAGACACAACATGACAACAGTGCCATGTCACCCAACCCCTCCCCAGCACCGCCACCCAACACACCATGGCATGACATGCCATGTGAGAGCAAACAAAGTCATCCCTCAAACATGACACGTGTCACAAAGTACAGTGTCCCTAATGGAAACTGGCCACACACAATATGCCCACATAAATGTAGAAACAACAACACACATGACCAAATACTTACCACAATACAATCGACATAGCATAAACATGACAGTACTAAGGCAAAGAATACGTAGTCTTACAACATGAGAATGCCAGCACATCCACCACCTCCAACTGTACAGTGTTGGTGCCACGCACATCTGGAAGTCCACTGCTCACAACATGAGCTCCATCTCCAAAGTGGACGGCCTTGTGAAGACATGAGGAATGAACCTGCAAATTAGGCGGGAGACATGGATGCACAAGCACACATCAATACACCATGCAGTGCACAATACAACAACAATATGCACTAGGAATGTATACACATCATTGACTACAGACTGCCCACACATGTCGTGGGAGTCCAACGTCACTGTGTAAGTTACTGTCACTTGGGCACACCCTTTGCAAGCCCATGGAAACGGGAAGCAGGATGGGTGTGTGTCTCAAGAACCCAAGCATCTAACCCAAACTCAGGACAAGCCTGCATGTGCCCAGCCGGAATGCAGTGGATGCCCACGGGAGCCACACAAGGCAACACACTGCAACAAAAAAACAAAAATCAAAAATGGCCATGTGTGGGCCAGGGAGGGTGGGGGAGGCCACCCAGGAGGTCCGAGGACAGGGTGCCCACCAACAGCCACCTGCGTGAATGTTGCGAAAAAAAAACACCTCCATGGGCTCATGGCCTGCACGGCTACTAAATCGTGGGAGATTCACTGCTGGATTCGCTCTCCTCAACCTCTGCTGCTGCTGCCACAGGAGGTGGTGGTGCTATGGGAGGCAGCCCACGCAAAGCCCTAGTTTGGTCCTCCATGACAGCAAGCATGCGGGTGTGGAAGGCCTCGTTCTGGAGGGATATGGTGCGGAGATCCCCATGCAACACCCGACGTGTTGCCGGGACCTCCTCCGCTCTCTGCTGAGAGCGTACGGGTGACGCGCTCCAGCAGCTGTTCCATCCTGGTGACAGTGGAAGCCTCAAGGTCCACAAGAGTCTGCCTGAGGTGCCGGACCTCTCCCCTCAGGGCTTCCCTCTGTCCCTGGGCATCTATAGACATTGATTCCCTCAGATTGTCCAGGGCCGCCTGTCTGTCCCTGTTGGACGCCAACATGTCCTCCCTGACTGATTGGCAAATGGAGTCTGTTGCCTGCTGTAGTTGCTCCATCTGCCTTTCTGGGGGGACAATGGAAGTGGCCACCCTCTCCATGGCTTGAGCAATCATTTCTGATGATGCTGCCTGTTGGTTGGCCATACCGTAAATGGATTGCTCCCATGCGTTGGCGGGCACCACACCTGTCTGGGGCAAGGCGAACTGTGCCTTGCTGTGTCGGCACTGCCTGAGGCTGCAGGACTGCATTTCCCCTCTGAACTGCTGGCCCAGGAACAGAATCAGATGTTGCGGAGTGTGGCCCTGCATCCGTAACCACCACAGGCGCATTTACCAACACTGACATCCCCATAGTGGGCTCTACCCCTGGTGCAGGTGGGTCGGACAGAACAGTATCCCTTCCATGAACACATACCTGCAAATCCACATAGGCCTCATCCGAATCAACACCTGAAAAGAGTTCTGGGGAGGTGCAGCCAGGGACACCCCGGGACAGTATGGCCTGCAGCAAGAGACGGTTCTCCCCCACCACCAAACCACATCCCCCACTGGTGCCTGGTCGTGCTTCAGATCCCTCCTGGGCCTGCACCATCTCCTCTCCCTCAACAGCATCAGGTGCGTCATCCTCTGCAAAAACATGAAAGACAAAAAATGGAAACAGGCATTAGCACCATGGCACGCTAATAGACCAGACAAGCTACAGTACCAGTACTTGATTTACACATGTCCCACATGACTATAACCCTCCCATGCATGCACTGTCCGTGAGTTGGAAGGGGAGGAAAATGTCAGACACTGATGACACCAAGATGGGAGAGCAACACATCAGCTGCATGCTGGCTAGCAGTGCCATCACACATTGGCCTGTGAGTGGCATGTCCAATACACATACATGACACATGCCATCACACAGATGGCATGTACCATAGGCATGTCATATATGTGACAATAGGGCAGAGTGATGCGCAGTAGAACCAGGTGAATTTCTACAATCAGCCTGAATGAACAAAGCTAAATACGGAACAATGTTGTAGCAAGATGCCACTTCAAGGGCAACTGGCGCGATGTAGTGCAAAACGCCTACTGTGACCAGAAGGGATACTGTAATACCCAAATTCCGGGGCGCCGAATGCATTGGATGAAGCACATGGGTGGCCCAAAACACTCAGGCACACACACCCTGACCTGGCACTCAACCAGAACCCCTCCCACAAACAACATACACATGGATCACACACACATGCATGTGCACTCACCGGACAATGCCTCATAATCTGGCAGCTCTCCCACACCTTGGATCTGCTCCTCAGTGACGTAGGTCCCAGCAACATGCTCATGTAGAGTGAGTTCTATGTCCTCTTTTGGAGACCCACCTCCAGTCACCAGAGTTGCGGCATGACTTGAGGCCAGCTTTTTCTTTGCCCTACGCTTAAGGTCGTTCCAGCGCTTGTAGCACTCAACAGCTGTGCGCCTCATAAACCCAAGGGCACTTATGCTGTCCGCGATGGACTGCCAGTGTGCCTGACGTCGAGCAGGTGTAATCATACACCCTGAAGTGACCAACATTTCAGCGTCATGTTCGGACACATACTGCACAAGTGCATCCAGTTCGGCATCATTGAAGCTAGGCTTCCTTGGCGTGCCGGACCGTGTAGCCGTGTCGGGGTCATCAGCCTGTACTGGACGAGCACTCTTCCTCTTTCTTTTTGTGGGTGGAGGGGATCCGGAGTGCCCTACGCCGCTCTGGACACTAGAGGCAGGAGCACCGATGGACTGTGTAGTAGTAGTGTGCGATGGCACACTGTCCACATGACTTTCTGCAGGCATTAGCTGAAGTGTGATGATGGCAGGGGGAACCTCAGTCTGATGTACCGGGACCAACACTGTCCTTGCTGGGAGTGTCAGAGCTGGGGTGGACGGAGCTGCAGCTGCCCCTGCAGCCTCCCCACCCCGCCTACTCGGGGCAGCAGATGACATGGCTGCCCCTGTACCACGTGGCCTGGTGACACTGGCTTGCGCTGCCACCCTTGGCCTAAACTTGGTGACCTGGAAGTCAGCCTGGGAGTCACCCTGTGCTAGGTCAGGTGCCACAACGGGCCGATCCAACAAGGGCTGAGCATGGATGGTGTCAGCCACGTTTCCCTCAACCATGGGGGGGGGGATGTGTGTCCCTGACTGGTCCTCCACACGTGGTAAGCTAGTGGCAGTCTGCAAATCCTGGCTACGTCCCCTACTGCGCCCACCACACCCACCTCTTGAGGCTCGGCCACCTTTGCCACCCTTACCACTTGCTCGCCGCCCAGCCATGGCACTGATGGAGTTGTGCGTATGGGAGTTGCAGTGGACAATTGTCCTGGGCAATTGGGGGTCAAAGGGGTAGGGTACTAGATGGAATTCGTACCCAAGTGCTCTAGCAAGGCTGTATGGAATCCCTGGGGAAAGATGACGGGTCACGCAACGCACAGGCACCCCTAAAACAGAAAATGACGTGCACGTGACCCCTCGTAGACCACGTGCGTGGGAAAAGGAACCTGCACTACGCTGTGGCACCCAGAAACACAAAAATGAACGTATGCGTGTCACACGCAGCCTACAATGACCTCTGAAGGGGTACGCTACACACGGGGCTAGCACAGTTGGTAAATACGTGCGCGACTCACCGTCTGCCTGGGAAAAGAGCGTGAAAAATAAGCGTGTGTGCGCGTTGGCAACACCCCCGCCAAAAGAAGAATTGTACACTGTCTGAGGAGACAGGACAGAAGGAGAAGTCAATGCTGTTTGAGGAAACAGGTCAAAGAGAAAATCAGAAAAATACTGACAGAGGTAACAGGGAGTACGAACTAGAAACGCTGTGAAGTAAATCGCGTGTGAACCGACAAGAAGTACAGATTTCACCCACTCGCTCTCCACGGGAACCACGTACAAGGAAATGACGTACTACACGCACCTTTTAAACCGCACCACACGTCCAACGTCACTTCCACGTATACGCACTGAGGCACTATCCTCCAATTACGTGGGCTGACACTCGGACGTGCAGTTTTTGGTCTTGTAACATTCCCCCGGGTACAGGGACACGCCCGCGTGTGTCACGTCACAGACGCGCCTGCGCTGTCAGGGCCTTTGGTCCAATGGAATCGCGTACACAGGCCAATCGCGTGTGGAACTTCTCGCGCACCTCTGAAATACACGCGCCCAGGCCAATCGCGTGTGAAACTTCTCGCGCACCTCTGAAATACACGCGCCCAGGCCAATCGCGTGTGAAACTTCTCGCGCACCTCTGAAATACACGCACACAGGCCAATCGCGTGTGGAACTTCTCGCGCACCTCTGAAATACACGCGCCCAGGCCAATCGCGTGTGAAACTTCTCACGCACCTCTGAAATACACGCACACGCTCCCCCAGGCCCGATCGCGTGTGGAACTTCTCGCGCACCTCTGAAATACACGGGCCCAGGCCAATCGCGTGTGAAACTTCTCACGCACCTCTGAAATACACGCACACGCACCCCCAGGCCCGATCGCGTGTGGAACTTCTCGCGCACCTCTGAAATACACGCACCCAGGCCAATCGCGTGTGGAACTTCTCGCGCACCCCTGAAATACACGCGCCCAGGCCAATCGCGTGTGGAACTTCTCGCGCACCTCTGAAATACACGCGCCCAGGCCAATCGCGTGTGAAACTTCTCGCACACCTCTGAAATGCACGCACACGCTCCCCCAGGCCCGATCGCGTGTGGGCCTTCTCACGCGTGTAGTTCTTTGGCGCACATTTTTTTCCTGTGAAGGGACGCTACCGCCTGCTTTCGTGTGGAGGACATGTATGGGCCTGTGCGCGTCTTTGGGCGTACGCTGTTTTTCCCTATTCGATTCCATGAATACGTGTTGTAGGCGAGCGTGTGGCCGTTCTGCGCACTTGCCTCCTGTACTTCCCCGTGACGCCCACATTTTCACAAGTTGTTCCCCATTCTGCGTGTGACGCCCCGTGTTACGCCTACTTTTGTTATGTGCGCCGCGCTATGTGCGAATTCGCTGTGGCCTTATCGCACGGCGTTCGATGACCTGTGCGCCAGCGTGCGCCGCGCACTTTTTCAGCACACATCCCACATTTTGCGCGTGCACGGACTTCCATGAATTGATGTGCAATGTTTTCTGTGCGATAATCGCACTTGCACTGCGATTTTCGCTATTTCACTGCGAATCGCACGTTTTTGCACGCGTGCGCCGTTTGTTCAGCGCACATTAATTCCATGAATCGGCCTGCTAATTTGTCCAACCGACCACTTGCACCAACACCACAAACCTTTCACTTAAACATATCTTGAGAGTTCAACCGCCTGATTTTGTAACTATATGTAATTTATTCGAGAACGTTGTGCTTAGTACAGCCAACACATGTTTCAACCTGTCACAGGTTTTCCTCAGGGCAAATTGTTCGTGTTCTTCTTCTTCAAATCAGTTATTTGTACGGTAGCATTATATGTACATGCTTCATTCCAACCTAAATTTTAGAGATGTTATTTTTCACTGCTCCAGATTATTAATCCTTATGATATTTATATTTTCCTTTTTTCCAGAATTGTGCACATTTCTTAGTTTAATTCCCATCACATTGACATGTCCACATTTATATTCTGTTTTAAGGAAGAAACCTTTTCAGGTTCCCTCAGCGACATTCCGCATGGCTGCTTATGGCCTTCCTCATGTCTACTTTCTAGATAATATGCCAGAGTGTTGGGAGCTCGACCATGATGAGAAAATAGCCAAAAATAGTAGCCTCAAGTACCACACTTAAATTGAACTAGACTAAGTACAACAAACATTACACATTTTTAAGTGCTGGTAGGCAGTACTGCTATCTGCATTAGGGATGTGACCATGATGGATGACATGCTAGAGTGGAGGAAGAGAAAGTGATGGACAGGGTAGAGGCGAGTGAAAAATGTGAGCTAGAATGCAGGTGAGAGGTAGGTTAAGAGGGTAAATCGGAGGTGAAGATGTTGGCTTTTAGTTTGATTTTGAACAAATTGGTGTGTATTGTTTCTCGGATGTCCGGGGGAAGAGAATTACATGCAAGTGGAGCAGAACAGAGAAAGAGCAAAAGCAAGAGGAAGCACAGGTAGGGCAACGTGCCACCTGTGTAGTCAAGGAGGCAGAGCAGAGATTACGAGAAGGTTTGTAGAGTTGGATGAAGTAGGATAGATTCTGTGGTGCCTTTCCATGGATAGATTTGTGAACCAGTAGCAGAAATTTAAATCTGGCCCTGTTTTGCATTGTCAGTCGTCCAGTCTGTTGATGGTACGAGGAAGTAAGTTTGAAGTGAGGGAGTGCAAAAAGAGTCCTGGTACAAACGTTAATGATCCTGGACAGAAAGCATAGTTGGGGAGACCAAAGAGGATGCTGGCACAGTAGTCCAGTTTAGAGAAGACAAGAGTGGTTAAGAGATGCTTGGCAGTGTTGAAAGGAAGTAACTGATTTTTATAATATTTTGAGGCTTGAGGCGAGCCGTCGTTACAGTTTTGGAGATGGTAGCGAAGGTGTGGGAAGGGTCATAGATGACACTGAGGTTTCTCGTTGAAGAATAGCAGGGGAGAGTGTCAGGTGGGAACTGAATAGGCAGGGGAAGAGATGAGCAAGAGTATTTGCCTGGGAAGATGAGCACCTCTGTTTTGGTAACTTGAGAGAGTGCAAAGCCATCCAATATTTAATGGCAGAGAGACAGTTTAAAACTTTGATGGAGAGATCAGAGGAGAGTTCAGGAAAAGAGAAGAAGATTTTGATGTCGTCTGTGAAGAGTTGGTGCGGGAATCCAGAGGAGGAAATTAGTGACCCAAGAGCAGAAGTGTAGAGTATAATGAGGAGATGACACAAGACAGAGCCATGGGGAACAGCAACAGATAGAGGAGGGAGTTGAGAGGTGTTGCTGCTCGAGGAGACAGAGAATCGGTGAGGTACCATGTAGGATTCATTCCAGGCAAGGACTCGATCACGAATCCAAAGGAGAATGAGAGCATTAAGGAGATCAGAGTGATAGAGCAAAGGCAGTGGACATATTAGGATAGACGATAGGTTGGGGTGCTTATGAGAGGAGATGAAGTTGGAGACATTCATGAGAGCAGTTTTTGTGGAGTGACAGGAGCAGAAACCTGCTTATAGGGGTTCTCGAAGGTTGTGGATGTCTCAGAAATTGGTAGGATGGTTGAACACAGCCCTTTCATGCACTTTGGAGTAGTGTGGAAGGAGAGACACAGTGCAAAACTTGGGCAGTAGATTCAGCTCATCTCCTTGCTTTTTTAGGAGAGCGATGACCGTGGCCATTTTGAAAATAGAGGGAAAGCAAGTGGAGTTTAAGGACAGGTTGAAGAGTTCAGCAAGGTGAGAGGCCATTAAAATGGCAATAGGCTTGAATAGCTGAGGAGCAAGAGGGTCTGATGGGGCAAAAAAGGGGTTAGCCTTCATCAGTAGAGATAGTACTCCTTCAGTATTAGTGTGATTCAAGTGGGAGATAGAGGCAGAGGATGAAGGTAGAGTAGGCAGAGTGTAGAATGTAGGAGGAGGGAGGTCAGGAGAGAGTGTAACCAAGTCATTTCCTTGTAACAGTGCCTCGATGCCTCTGGGCTGTTTGCACGCTTTATAAATTAAAATAATAAAATAAATAGAGTCTCTAATTTTGGACAGTTCTGCAGTAATGCATTCTACTAGGTCATTAGCTGTGAGAGTGGAGTTTGTAGTCATAGGTTTCAGAGGAGTGAGAGGTGAATCTAGGGTGTCATGAAGGTGGTTGGAGTGGAAATCTGTTTTTACTCTATTAAGAGAGGACTTGAGAGAGTTCAGAGCAGAGAGGTAAAGTTTCAGATCCTCGTGTGAGTGGGTATGTGCATTTGTGCATCAGCCAATGCATGTCTGTGTGGATAGAGCGTATAAATAGGGTGACCCATGGTTGAGGTTGCTTAGACTTAGGGGTGAAAGTTAGCAGTGGGATGTGAGAGGAGAATGGGTCATATAGTAGTGATTGAAAGCTGGAGAAGGCAATGTTAGTGGAAGAAGCTTCAGGTGTGAAGGATGAGAGTGGAACTGTAAGTCAGAGAAATGGAGGAATGGCAGAAGGTTTACATTTTGTTTTAGCAATAGGTGAGGCAAGTGGTGAGGAAAGGGTCAGAGGGAGGCAAGGAGATGGTGGTGGAAACAATGGAGTGATCAGATAGGGATGGTGTGACAGTAGTATTAGTGGCTGAGAGAGCCATGGAGATGAAGAAGAGATCCAAAGAGTTACTCCCAGTGTGGGGAGGTAGGTTATGGATAGAGTGGAGAGCATGGTCATTAAGAAAATACTGAGGTTCACATTTCTGAAAAGTGGTTGAGGAGGGAAGGTTAAAATCACCTAAGAGAATGGGGCGATGTTTAGTGTAAATACAATCAAGGGGTTGCCCAAGATAATAAAAATATTGTCTGGTGGGACCAGGAGGGTGAAAGATGGAGATGATGTGAACAGAGTGAGGAGGGGCAATAGTAGAAATGGTGAATTTAAAAGCGGTAGGAGAGGATGTGGCATTGGAGATTTGTGAGGCACTGAGGCGAGAGGAGAGTAGGTGTCTGATGCTTCCACCTCTGCCAGTCAGACGAGAGGAGTGAATGAAGGATAGTTTGGAGTCATGTAGGGCCGCCAAGCTGGCAGTGTTAGATGAAGAAATTCAGGTTTCAGTGATAGCAAGGAGGTCTAGGGGAGAAGAGCTGGTATGAATGTAGTCAGTAATAAAGGACATTTTGGTGCATTAAGACTGAGCATTCCAGAGTGCAATGTTCAGTTGATGCGATAAGGAAGAGTAGAGAAGTTGATTCTCAGAGGAAAACAGGTGAGGGGGATAGGTGTTAGGAGAGGTTCATAGACATAATTTCGAATACAAAATATTCGAAAGTCAAAAAGTCGAAAAAAAAACGTCGAAAAAAAATGTCGATTTTTTTTTTAATGACGTTTTTTTTTCGAAATGGGGGGGTTCCCCCCAACCCCCCCTTTTTTTTTATTTTTACCTATTTTTTTCACAGAAACTAGAGCCAAAAAAAAATATCGAAAAAAAAAATTCGACATTTTTTTTTTTCCACATTTTTGATTCGACTTTTTTTACTTTCGAAATTATGTTTTCGAAATTATGACTGGATACCGTTAGGAGAGGTATGGTTAGCTCTTTGGATTTGTTGGAAATATGAGCTGCAAAAAGAGATGGAGCAGTGGAATTTTCAAGATGCGCGTTTTATGATAGGAATAGGAAAGGAGAATGTTTTAGCATGATTGGAGAAAGCATAAGGAGAGGTGAGTAGGAACAGCAGCAGGAGTAGCAGGAGCGAATGTATTGGAGGTGAGTACTGCAGTGTGGAGAGACAGCACATAAATTAGCAAGCTGGAAGTACTCACTGGTGCAGCAGGGAGAAAGACAAAAGCAAAGGCTAAGTGGCCAAGCTGTTGGGCAATGGCTGGTCTTCACCCTTCACTGGTCCACCTTTAACAGGGACGCCCCTGGCTGGATGCCCCTATGGAGTCCTGAAGTTGATGACACATGCTCTTGTCACCTGATTGCCTAGTCCATCAGTGGTTGGTCTCTGATTTTGCCCCTGGTGTTGCTGGGCGACTTCTTCTTGATTGCTGCTCCCAAAGGAGTCTCTTGTGGCCTTCACCTGGAGGGTGGACCAACTCTAAATGACTGCAGGAAGTGATGTTACTGATCCAAGATGGCTGCAGGAAGTGATGTCACCGGTCGAAGATAGCCACCGTACGTGATGTCCTTGATCCAAGTTGGCCACAGGGAGTGATGTCACTGATCCAAGATGGATGGCCACTGTGAGTGATGTTACAGGCAGAAAGTAAAACCACTAACCAGAAGTGATGAGACACACTCCCTTCAACTGATCTCCTAGTCCATCAGTGGTTGGTCTCTGATTGTGTCCCTAGTGTTGCTGGGATGAGGCTATTTCTTCTTGATTGGTGTTCCCATGGAGTCTGTTGTGGCCTTCAGCTGGTGTGTGGGCCGACTCAAGAGCTCAGGATTTTCTTCGTGTCCCAGGGTTTATCCCCCGATTTGAGCACTACACTCACACCAAACATCTGGCGCTGGCCCTGAAAACCCATCACAGCCTCATGGGCTGAAGTTGGAAGTGTCAAGGCAGTCATATTGAGGTATGGTAGCCCTATTAATGCGGTTGTCGTGACTTCCAGTCTGTTTCGCGTCCTGATTCAATCTGTCGATGCTAACTCCTCAATCCATCACGGTCACGGGAAGGGGGGAGGAGCCAGTGAAGAACATGACACCCAGCTGCTCCATCCCTTAAAGAGTGCTTGTCAATTACCAACGTTGTCCCTCAAGGAGCGCCTTCAATAATTGGACTCTGAGGCAAGATCTGCCAGGTCTGTGCGAGTCCTAAAGAAGGCCATTACAGTAACCTCAAAGCTGAAATTAGTAGATTGCGTTTGTATATAATTGAAGGATACTCCCTCCTTAAAAGCAATGACATTTAAGTGTTTCACTAAATAGTGAAGTGCTGTCTTGATTTTTACATTAAAGACTATTTAGTACTGATAGTCAGTATGCCCTGAACGTTGAACGAGGATGCCCTATTTATTCACTACAATGGAGACACAAAGTTGGGTATTGGTACATAAATGTGACAGTAAGAATAAAATATCACTATTCCTCCTTGAAGATGTTTCCACTACTAGGTTCTTGTTGTGGGCTAAGCTGTTTATTATTCTAACCCTTCCATACAATTGGTGCCAATTTATTGACATGGCTACTTCTGTCTGCGTTAGAACATTATTGATTTGGGCATCAACTACTTGGCAATGAGTATGACTGCTTAAACATTTTTCACAAACGTTTTTAAGCAACTACTGATAGTAATAGCTTCATTTCACGACTTGCCAAAGTCACACTTCACAATGGCAGGCTATAGTGGCACTGATTTCTAAGCTTAGCTGGAGGAAGAAGGAAATAGTTTAGCACAAGTGTGTACATTTTTCTGCATAAATGCTGCATTAAAATAGGAACCAGTAGCTACTCAACTAAGGGGGTCATTTTCCACTGAGCAGGGTTCCAAATCAAGGCATGTTGCTTGTATGCTTTATTTTGTGCCTCGGCTCATTTCCAAGGTGTTTTAGGGGCACATAGCGGAGTTTGCATGTCCACTTTGTTTTCATCCTCCTTCTTGGAAAAGCACCAGGGTTTACACCTTGAGATTTTCATGCAGGTGCAAAAGCAAGGCGTTCCTTTGGACTCTGCCAATTGCATTTGTACCTGTTAAGTAGCATGCAGCATCCACATGAATCTATAAATAAGCAGTGCCTGCAAAGCATCATTTACTGGCCATGTTTATTTACTTGCTTATCGAGGAAGTGAAAAGCAAAGGGAAATTTGCTTTATTTTGCTCTTCACAATTACACTCTGCATTGCAAATGATGCAAATTGAATGCAAAGGACCCAGAAACATGTAATCTCTAATGTTAATGGTCTGTTGCAGGCGAATTTGCATAGCATTGAAAATGACCACCAAAGAGAGTTGCATCGCCAGGGTGCAGAGTGGAGTTCATTTTGTAAATGAACGTAAATTGCCGGGAGGGAACCACTTACATTTGCTGTTACATGCAGACAATTGTCTTCATTTTCATTGTGGCGTGCAAAAGTGAAATGTAGATGTGTGAGGCTTTGGATTACTTGTTATGTTATGCTACGTTGATTTGTACCGTGCACCGCACTGCCCGGGGCAGTCTCCAGGCACTTGCATGGCTGTGGAAGAAAGGGGGTGGGGAGGTTAGTGAAGATAGGATGAAAGGATAGGTTCAGAACCAGGAGGAACTGGCGTCTGTGAATGTTGTTTTGCATGTGGGAGTTGGTGCGGAAGTCCCTGTGTGCTGTAACCGTATGGGTAAGACTCAGTGCCTCTGCTGCGTGCTAATGTTTGTTTGTGTTGTGTGGTGTTGGGTGGGGTGTGGTTGTGCACACTCGTTAGATAGTGTCCATAAGGGATCCAGAGAGCGGGTGGCCGTAGCTGTAAGACTATCTGGTTTCTGGGTGTGCACTTGTGTTGTTGACAATTGTATGGACTATGTGGTGTGTGTCACTCTATGTGTGTTTCCAGCATCTCAGAGATGCTGGGTGTGGACATAGAATTGATTATTGGTTTGTTTATGTGTAGTGTGGTTAGTCCAAAGTCTGGAGATGGGGAGTTGGTTATGTCGGGGGAGCAGTAAGGGGATTGTATAGCTGAATTTAAATGAGCAGCATTTGAGTATACTACAAATATTTTTACAGCACATTTGAATGCAAGACATTTTGCATTTTATTTCCAGTAAAAGCAGATATTCCAAAAAGCCTGAGCCGAACCATCGGGTCCTATGACATGTCAATTTTCACTTTGAACCTTTTTTACATTTAAACTACATGGAAAAGGAGCGCTGTTAAACCGCTGCTGGTGTTATGCATGTTTTTGTACACGCCATATTGACTTAAAGAGGGAAACTATAAATAGCAATTGCCTGCAATGAAGGGCCGAGTGCAGAGGGATAAGTAGAACTGCTGCTATTTTTCATTTGGAGTAATTAGCCTTCCGGAATGGGAAAGGGTGCAGATAATGAGAAAACAAATGCTTCCAATTCTTGCTCTATCCCTGATATTTAATCAAGGGGTTTGCTCTACCTTCTAATGTGCAAACCTGTGAAACCATGTGCCTGTTGATGCAGACTTGATTAAGCTATTAATCCTTCTGATTTAGGTACTTAAAATATTTCAACGTAGAGTACCCAGAGGCTTTAAACGATGAATCAGTCAGAATTTGAATATGTGATGACAGTATACTACCTCCCACCCAACCCACACTACAACCCTGCACTCACTATCCCTCGCTTCACAATCTAATATGTACCTCTTCTGGTCTAGTGCAACACTACCCTGCTTCTGAGCTGGGACATTGCACTATATAAATATCATGCATACACACAAACACAACACAATGTGACAATGTGTGTTTGTGAACTAGGAATGCAGCACTTACCCTACACAAGTAACTGGAATTCCAGTCACCCTTCTCAGAATGGGTTTGAAACTGCTGAGGACGTCTCTGCACCCATGTTGCATTTGAGGGGACAGGTCTCACCTTTCTATCTGCGCTAGTTTAATGGTGGGATGAATGAACACAGACCATTAGCTATGTTACATGCTTGCTGGTTCATCAGTGCAATCTGGGCCAACAGGGGGCTTTTAGTTAGTTAATAACACAAACAGCCCCACGCTGGTCTTTTGAATTGTCCCACGTCGCAATTAATCTAATATATAAAGCTGAATGTATGTATATTGTCCGGTTATACAAATCCACACCGTTGAACACACTGCTACCAAATGTTGCATGGAATCCTCATTTGTCTGGGGCAGGATTGTAGTCTATGTTTGGATTCAAATCATTCATTCCGTAGACACCCCCATTTACTGATGCTCACCCGATTCATTACAGTAGGTACTAGAAGGAGGCAAAATTTGGAAAAGTGCCTGAAGCAAAATGTTTGATGTATTGGTTATTCCTTTCAAATGTATTACTACTTTATACAGTTCGAAAGTGTTTATTAAAGCATTTATAAATTGAATTAAAAAAAATGTATATTTTTTTATCATGCCACTCCAAATATGAGAAATGGCAAGGTTACAGTTTACTTAAGTTCATTCACTAGAAGAGAACACACTCAATCAATCGTTCTTGGATATTTTCGCAAATGTGCAGAAGCCATTGAGTGACTGAAACATCATGCCGCACAAAAACCGAGCATCACTTGAAAAAGCTCCATTTGATGTAAAGCGAAAATCAATAAGGCTATAACAGACACCCACGTGCATGTCAGCTACAGACCCGTGTAACGCCGGGTGGTACCACTAGTCTGTAATATGGGTTCATTTAACATGCTCAACTATTTCACATACTCCCCTTTAAAATATTAACAAACACTTATCTATTTCATCTAAGCACAAGAGCTGCTTGCCAATTTCCTTTTTTGTCTTTTATTTTAATAAAGAAGATTTAGTTGCTAGGCAATTTCATTGTTGATAATCAAGGAGTGGTAGCTGGTCAGAATGGGGAGCTTGCGTATATATGCACCACATTTTTAAACAGGCATTTGTGCATTTGTGCAGATGCAAAAAGATTGAGCCCCTTAATGGCTACAAGATGCAGCTGTTTGATGTAGACAAGAGAGGGGGTCGTCTTGCTTTCATTGAATTTCCAATGTTCAGCACCCTAACCGTGGCATATCTAGAAATCCCCCAAGAGCAGATCCTAGTGGTCTTGAGATGTTACCAGAGCGCTCGTTTTGGTTACTCATGTTTAGGCACTAAAGGTGTGCCATTGCTTGTGTATTCAGAGAGTGTATCCAGGAGGTACTACACTGCTTATGTTCTGAGGGGCTCACCACCAACAATCTAAGGAGGCATAACTCAGTGCAATTTCAAACTGAGTGCGGCGCCTCACAAGAGTGATTCCATGAATGAGATGTGAATGAATGCATGTGTGAGCACACAGTGTTGCTGGAGTTGACCGGAGTAGCATACCAGCACTACGCCTACCAAACAGGCTTGCAGAACAAGAGCCAAGGAGCATGCCTTCCCTGTAAACCTCTGCCTAGCCACAACCTCTCCCTTACCCTCAATCCAGTCTTCCTAAAACCCCCAACCTATCCAATCCGTGGACCCTAACCCTCTTTCCCCGTGGGGGTCGCGGCGGCTTGCGTTCACTAAGTCCAGGCGCCAAGACTGCCAGGGGGAGGTAGGAGTTTGTGCTGCTTCTGCGCTGGAACGGACTTCGCCTTGACATAGTCATTTGGAAGAATGCAGGAAGGTGGAGGATGTGCACAAAGATTATGTGTGGAATAACCCGCCTAATTCATCCTCCAACAAGAACATAAACAACCGCAGCATCATCAAGACAAAGGAGGAAATTCAATGAGAGCTCACAACTGTTCAGGAAATGTGTTAATGTAATATTGACAAAGGTTTGAGGTGTCACCGTCTCAACAGGTTAAATACTCTCACGGAACTCTGCACACAAAAGTGGTGACAGCCATCTCTGCAGAGACTGATAGACCACCGTGGAATTGCATACATTGAGATATGATATGATTTGGCATTTATAACGTGCCTATACACAAGTGTTTCAAGGCGCGACGAGGCAAGGGAGGGGGAACAGAGGGACAACAGAGACAACGATCTTACTAGGCCCAGTGACATTGAGATTCTGCAAGTGCAGGGGAGGGAGGAGGGGGAAAAGTGCAGGGAGGGAAAGGGAGGGGGCAAAAATTCAGAACAACAAAAGAAGCAGTTGAGTTGCAGGGGCACACTCCTGTCTGCTTGTCCTGTTTATGAGGGTAATAGTGCCAAAAAGCAAAACATGCATTCCCCAAGCAAGCCTCTTGACTCTAAAAATGTCTGACTGCTAGTCAATTTCTTCATGTCAAGATGTTTTACTCAATGCAATTAATACAGTCTTGATGATTATGGGTGTTTCAATTGCTTACATTATGACCAGGAATATTTACTATTTTTTACCTGATTTTACCCCTGTGCCCCAACCATCTAGGATTCTGCATGAGTTGTGCCCTAAGATGGGTCCTGGGCCAGCTATGATCCCTCTCATCCTGACATTGCATTCTCTTTCTTCTCGTCCTACACTCCTGACATGACATGGCCAATGGCCGAGAAGTGGATCCTCAAAGAATTGCACCAACACAAATAGCCATCAACTTAAATGAATGGCTTCCCTCTGTCCCAAACAGAATGAACACTGAACATTCGTCATCTATAACCTGCTTTTCATGAAATTGATTCTACGCTGTTTCTATGTGAAGTCGAAACGCCTATGTACGGAAGCAGCATAATAGGGTGAATTTAAATGAATAATGCAGTATTTATCCTGTAATTTAAAATAAACATTTACAACATTTCACAAAAGCATTGTTTATCATGTACTTCAAGTCAATTTCACAATGAATACTGATGAAGACCCATTTAAAAAAATGTGATGGCTGTTTCTTATTAATAAAGAAATGTCAACAAAGGAAGGGTGGTGCTAATACTTGACAATGTCAGTAAAATAAAATCTTACTTATCCAGCATCTTTAGGGAATCAATAACACTGTATAACGGAATATGCTTTATAACTAGAATGTCTGTATTTCAGATGGCAGATTCAGCTAGGAAGCTGGGCTAAGTGCTCAGATATCAAAGCATTCTGAACCTCTGTGCTCTTTACTCGCACCGGTGGTAAACACCTTGAAACACTTGTGCATAGGCACGTTATAAATACCACACCATATCATATCATCCAGAATATTCCCTGCGGACCTAAACTTTGTTATCTAGTATTTTATCACACAGAAATGTGCTCCAGTCCTAACGGGCAAGTGTTGGTTAGCAAACTTCACAAAAAAACGACTAGAGTAGTTAAACAATTCAATGTGGATGCTATTAAAATGATACAGAATGATTTGTAAAATGATTCGCAATATTGAGATAAATCAAAATTGTATTTCCGAAAAGACATTCATATTTGATTTAACTAAAAATCTGATTATGGCACTATCGTGCGTTTTACCGGAGAACCATTAAGAATTGGTCAAATACCCAGGAAGACCTCTAATTGCCAAAACGAATAGTTGGATAAGAGACAGAATAGATAGAGACATTCTTATGAAAATGTACCCGATGTCACTAAAACATGGTGAAAATGAAAGCTGTGCCTCAATGAATGTATGCTCACCCTTGAAGGAACCTGTTTCTGCATTAACATAAGCATTCCGCACACTGAAAGCATCGAAACATTACACATAGGCTCACAAAGAACCAACTGGACAAATGTAAATTATCAATGAGTTGTACTGCTCTGGTCATTTTCCCGGATGATCTCTTTTTTCAGGAATCATTCCCCTTGCCATAAAAATGAACCAAGAATAAGTACGAGCACGATATTCGTTGAAACTATGCAAACTCTTTCATGCCATGACTAAACAAGATAACATGGCCGGGGAGGATAGCCCAGGGCAAACCAGAGCAACACAGGTTCGAATCTTAGACCGGTCTCTTAAATTAAGCGTGAACACATTTGATGAATATAAAAGTAATGAATTTTAAGTGCTAAAAAGAAGGAAGACGCGCATGCTTTTAAATGATACAATGTTGATTTTATTTTTACATTTAATGGCTCATAACATGCACTTAACACACTTACAGAACAGATCAAAATGAAACCTCGTGCAATTACATTTACTATAATTGTTAACAGTTACTAAGTGCACTATTAAACAAGATGCACGCATGATAAAGCATTCACAAACTGCTAAAAAAGAGTACGCGCTAAGGGCCCCATTCATGGAATTATCTGCGTGGAAAAGAGGGTACTTGCGCCCGCAACTGCACTCAAATCCCCTTAGTCGATTTATGGAACCGAATGCTCTGTACTTTCTCTGGACTTGCGTAGATTTTGCGCTGGCTCAGCATGTCTGTCGGAGCTGTCGAGGGCCTTGCGCCAGACTCCAAGCAGAGCATGGGTGTGGGCAGCGCAGAGGGCTGGAAGGGGGCGGGACACCAAAAATGGGGAAGAACTTGTGAAAAAGTGGGCGTTCCGAGAGACGGCCAGCAGGATGTCTCTCACACACCCACTATTGCACAGCACAAGACGTATTCATGGATTCAATCGTGCAATGTCTCTGCTTGGAAAAGGCCACGCCAGTCCATCATATGATCCGCCACCCGAAGGCAGGAGTAAGCACACTTGCATGTAGGATTTTCAGCACGCAGGTGGGGTTGCATGTTGAATTTCGGGGTGCGTGTACTCAATCAAGGTTCTGATGTAACTTAGGGGTGCACAAAAGCAGTGTAGCAGGGTGCAGAAATGTTTCACGTGGGTTTGTTTGCACAAAGATTTCCCGAGTTATTGTCGAGTTAAAACATTTTATACGCATATCGTTGGGGTGCCGGTTACAGCTACGGGGAACCCCGCGCATGGTCCCCGAGTCGCAGGCTTGCTTACGGGGGACCCACGCACTGTTTGATGGATGTGTGTATTTGCATCCGGGGGAGCGGGCAAAGGTAGCTGTTCTGACTGTTCATTCTTTGCTTGTGGGCATGTTGGGGGCAGTCCGAGCGCGACTTGTGAATACCGTTACTTTGCACTGTCAATTCCATGAATACGCGGGGAGTGAATTTTTCTTTCTGCGCACAGGCTCGCGCAGAGTCCTTCTCAATACACGGCTCTTGCAGGATTTCTGCACCCATTTCCATGAATCGGGCCCTTAATCTGAGACTTTAGCAATAATCTCCTGTTCTGCAGGCTACACCTGTCGATACCAGCCAGGGGCTCACGTTGCAAGCCAGAGCGAAAAAAGGGGCTGTAACGCCAGGCCCAAGTGCCGTTACCAGGCCGGTGTTGCCCACAGAATGTGAGATTATTGCTATTAGCACCATGAGGCAGACCCTCAAGGTGCTAATATCAATAAAAGAAAACAGCCACGCTGCTTCGTTTGCAGTAGCAGCCTTGCAGAGTCAGGCAGGGTTACTACGGAAATAGAAGGCAGAGCTCTACTTAGAGCCCCTCTTCCATTTCCATGGCACTGAAGCATGAAGCCATGCAGCCCTGGGGAGAAGGCTCACCCCCAACGTAAGGCAGAGCCACTGAACTTAGGAGTGTTGGATTGGGGGGGGTGGAGGGGCTGGATTGGAAGCAGGAGTCAGGAAAACGGCAGCACTGAGGGAGGACGGGCGCGCAGAGCACTTGGGTTGCTCTGAACCCAGGCTTGCGTCAGTAGATTCAGCCCAGGATTGGGAAACCAGATTGGCTCCATCACCGGCTGATGGTGCTAATTTACATCAATAAATGTTATATCCATGAAAATGTCAGTCTTTATTGACTATGTATCAGTATTTATAGAATAATAGCAGATATTGATGTATATGAAGAAAGAAAAATCAAGCCATGCTTAATGGATCGGAAATATCCTGAAATATGATTAAGCAAGGAATGCTGCGACCTAAGAAATTGACGAGAATATAATTACTGAACCAAGATTAACAATGTATTTCCTGACACGTAAATAGATCAAAATATTATTTTAAAATACTGACAGATTGTTGGTAGTGATAAAGGACATCTACCATATATATGTACAACAGCGCTATTCATTTCATATCATACAAATATATTTATTTGTTATTGTGTTTATACTACACAGAGTGCCTTACACAAGTAAAAAACTAGAAAAAATGACAATCAAAAACAAACAAAATAAAAATGTATTCAATTATACATTTAAATCCCACATAAAATACTACGAGAACATCAATAATTCATTGCATTTCATACTCTAAATCAATCAATAAAACCACTCTTCACTTGAGACAAACTTGTACTGCCAGATCTGCCTGGCTGAGGGTGCCTGGCCTTAAGGCATGCCGAGGCTCGGATTGGCTGACTGCCATACTTTCTTTTCTGACTGTACTCACAGACTAATGGTCAGTCTGTCTTCATTGCTGATTGGCTGAGGTAATACACTGTGCCGTTATATTGGGATTGGCCGCCGGGAGTGTGCCTCCCATGCCAAAGTCATGCCGAAGCCAAGCCCATCCGTGCCCGTCCGGGCAGTCCCACAATGCAATTTTGCAGTTAGCTCCGGCTGACACCATCTTTCCAATGGATTTTAAACCGGCCGTTGCTTAGACTGCCACTGGCCATAGACTTGAGGGATCTGCATTAAAGCTGCTTTTACTAAACACTTGCTTGCTTACGGCACATGTAGTATCTATATTCAAGCTCTTTAAAGAGCTCTCTTCAATGCATTATGTCTCACAGGGGCTTGGCTAGCAGAAACATCTGCACCGACTTCAATTGCGGCTCTACCACAGGACTACAACATCATCCATGGGGACAGTGATTCCCTCCATCACGGAGGAGGAGTAGCTATTATTTATTAATCTTCCTATACATTGGCCAAGATGGAGACCTTTCTGGGCCTCTTTACTGCCTCGGCTGTGCGGACACTTCACTTTCTTATGTTTACCGCCCCCCATACTCCTGGGCTCATATAGTGACTTTCTAGATCCTTTTGTGGACCTTGTTGCTACGCTGTAACTGAAGGTCTCTAATTCGCTGGTTTTAGGTGACTATAACATTAGGTTTAATGCTCCGCAGGCCCCCCGTTTAGCTCAGTTTGTTTGGCCCTGTTCGACAATGGACTAAACCAGCAAGTCTCTGAACCCACTCATTCAGGTGGTGGCATTCATATTGTTTTCACTATTAAGATCATCACTCCTTTTAGTGCACACCATCCTGCTGCCACTCTGCGTCATAGCTGGAGGATGGCTGATTGCAGTTTGGTGGTGTCAACCATTGCTATGAATAGCAGGAAGGCACCAATGGTTGACCTCCATTTTTTCGCTCAAACATTGCTTCAGGCTGCTGACTTAGTGGCTCCTCTAAAACTGCTTATGCCACGCAAACACCCCTCTACACCGTGGTTTTCAGCTGAGGTAAAAATTGCTTGCCTGCAACTTAGGCAAGTTGAGCGCAAATGGCGCCGGTCTTATGGTCAGACAGAGAAGATTCTTTTTCCTGGCTTGGTTCGCCTCTTTCCTGTTGGATCGGGGTCAGTCGTTGTCTCTCCCACCCTTTCTCTCGGCTCCTCACTCTCTCTCCTGTGGTGACCCGCATGGCTTCGCCCTATACCCAATGCTGTTTAACATCTATGTTCAGCCACTGATTGCTCTCATCCGCTCTCACGGCTTCTGGTGCTATGCCTACACTGACAACACCCCGATCATGGTCCGTTTAGACCTTGACCAGACAGATGATGCTGCAGCAGTGCGAGTGCCTGGAGGTGGCAAAGGACTGGATGGACAGCAGCTGATTGATGCTGAATGGGGACAAGACTGAGGTTTTGGTGGTGAGTTCCTCTTCTCACACTTCTCCCTGGGCCCCTTCCTTTCGGCCATCGGCCCTGGGAACTTATCCCATCCCAGTATCAGCGGTCAAGAAACCAACAGGCCGATTCATGTAATTCAACACAAAAGTGGCGCACGCGGCTGGCGCACAGCGTGCCCGTGCGAATGTCTGCGCCAGCTGCGTGCGATAAAATCAATTTCTGCGCACAGCGTATTCATGGATTCTCGCCTCCAAAAGCAGACGTGGCGCAGAGTGGCGCAGCGAGCCTGCAGCAGCGCCAGTTACGCACCCAAGAACGCCTTCGCGCAAGGAAAAGCCATCAAGATCAAAAAACCATCGCCAAGGGCTGCGCCAACCCTGGACCAGTTCACCGGACTGGCAAACAGCAAACGCAAAGCGGGGAACGTGTATTACGGGTTTCGTGAACACGCGTGCGCGAGAAGTCTCACACGCGATTGGGCCTGGGGGAGTGTGTGCGTGTATTTCAGGGGTGCGTGAGAAGTTCCACACGCGAATGGGCTGGGTACGTGTATTTCAGGGGTGCGCGAGAAGTCTCACACGCGATCGGGCCTGGGGGAGCGTGTGCGTGTATTCCAGGGGTGCGTGAGAAGGTTCACATGCGATTGGGCTGGGTACGTGTATTCCAGGGGTGTGCGGGAAGTTTCACACGCGATTGGGCTGGGTGCTGGTATTTCAGGGGTGCGCGAGAAGTTTCACACGCAATTGGGCTGGGTACGTGTATTTCAGGGGTGCGCGAGCAGTTTCACACGCGATTGGGCTGGGTACGTGTATTTCAGGGGTGCACGGGAAGTTTCACATGCGATTGGGCTGGGTGTGGGTATTTCAGGGGTGCGCAAGAAGTTTCACACGCGATTGGTCTGGGTACGTGTATTTCAGGGGTGCGTGGGAAGTTTAACACGCGATTGGGCTGGGTGCGGGTATTTCAGGGGTGCGCGAGAAGTTTCACACGCCATTGGGCTGGGTACGTGTATTTCAGGGGTGCGCGAGAAGTTTCACACGCGATTGGGCTGGGTATGTGTATTTCAGGGGTGCGCGGGAGGTTTCACAAGCTATTGGGCTGGGTGCGGGTATTTCAGGGGTGCGCGGGAAGATTAACACGCGATTAGGCTGGGTGCGGGTATTTCAGGGGTGCGCGAGAAGTTTCACATGCGATTGGGCTGGGTACGTGTATTCCAGGGGTGCGCGGGAAGTTTTACACGCTCGCCTACAACACGTATTCATGGAATCGAACGTGTCCAATCCGGAAACACGTACGCCAGCAGGAAGTAGGCGTACGTCGACCCACACAGCATAAAAGTGCACGCAAACAACAAACAAGCTCAGACGCCAGGATGAACATACCGTTCCTAGCAGCAGTGGCCGGGGGATACCGCAGGAGGAGGATAGTCAGGGCCAGAATTTTTACACCCAGAACCAGCCTTTTTGGGATGCCTGATGACCATGTGTATGGGAGGTACAGGTTTCCACCTCACATAATACTCGACCTGGTCAGTGAGTGGGAGGATGACCTCACATCAACCACCCTGTGCTCCCAAGCACTCAGCCCCCTGGAGAAGGTCCTCAATGTACTGCACTTCTTGGCCACTGGATCATTTCAAGTGCCATAGTGGGGGGGGTGTCACAGGCCACGCAGTCACGCTGCCTACACCAGGTCCTGGCCATCATCACTGCACGCCCATCAGTCCGCAGGCACATATACCTGCCCAGAACACCTGCAGAAAGGCAGGCTGTCACCCAGGATTTCTACAGGGTGGCACAATTCCCCAAAGTGCTAGGTGTCATTGATTGCACCCATGTGCTCTACGTCCCGCCAGGGCAACTGAGCACATCTATCGAAACCGCAAGCACTGGCATTCCATCAACGTCCAGGTAGTATGTGATGCCAAGGGAATCATCACCTCAGTATACGCCAACTATCCAGGCTCCACCCACGACAGTTTCATCTACAGAATGTCTACCCTAAACCGGGACATAGAAGCTGGGCGGCATGGCGATACATGGCTGCTCGGTGAGTAAAAATGCCACTGCGCATCCATGCATGTCAGATACTGAGTAATGTCACAACCCCACTAATGATACCCATCACCACCTCCCCAGGGGACAGTGCCTACCCTCTGAGCACCCACATGATGACGCCAATTCGGAACCCCACCACGCCACCCCAGGTAAGATACAACACAGCCCACATTGCAACCTGGGGCATCGTGGAGCGCCCATTCGGAGGTGCTCAAGTCACGCTTCCGCTCCCTTGACCGGTCTGGCGGGCAGCTGTTATACGCTCCCCCAGTAGTGTGCAGGATCATAGTGGCAGCATGTGTCCTGCACAACTTTGCAACATGCCGGGGCCTGGCCGTGGACATGGTGGTACCCCCACATCCCCAACCACATGCATGCCCGCTGCGCATGGGAGGGGAAAGGGCACGGGGTGAGGCAGCCCGTACGCAGCTCGTGGCTAATTACTTCACATAAAATCACACCCCTGTGGAGTGCACACAGCCCTGGCACATACCAGCTGACAATCAATGATGATTGTAACTGACAATTATGATGTGTCAATGGACAGTCAACTGTCACAACCATACCAGCCTGAGATTGTACATCTGGAAGTGTTCCATTGTGTGCTTCCCTACCTACACAAACACCACCAATGCTGTGTTCAAAAGACACATTATATGCTGCTAAAGTCATGACCCCCTTGCAAGATACAACATGACAACAGTGCCATGTCACCCAACCCCTCCCCAGCACCGCCACCCAACACACCATGGCATGACATGCCAGGTGAGAGCAAACAAAGTCATCCCCCAAACATGACACGTGTCACAAAGTACAGTGTCCCTAATGGAAACTGGCCACACACAATATGCCCACATAAATGTAGAAAAACCAACACACTTGACCAAATACTTACCACAATACAATCGACATAGCATAAACATGACAGTACTAAGGTAAAGGAGACGTAGTCTTACAACATGAGAATGCCAGCACATCCACCACCTCCAACTGTACAGTGTTGTTGCCACGCACATCTGGAAGTCCACTGCTCACAACATGAACTCCATCTCCAAAGTGGACGGCCTTGTGAAGACATGAGGAATGAACCTGCAAATTAGGAGGGAGACATGGATGCACAAGCACACATCAATACACCATGCAGTGCACAATACAACAACAATATGCACTATGAATGTATACACAGCATTGACTACAGACTGCCCACACATGTCGTGGGAATCCAACGTCACTGTGTAAGTCACTGTCACTTGGGCACACCCTTTGCAAGCCCATGGAAACGGGAAGCAGGAGGGGTGTGTGTCTCACGAACCCAAGCATCTAACCCAAACTCAGGACAAGCCTGCATGTGCCCAGCCGGAATACAGTGGATGCCCACGGGAGCCACACAAGGCAACACACTGCAACAAAAAATCAAAAATCAAAAATCAAAAATGGCCATGTGTGGGCCAGGGAAGGTGGGGAGGCCACCCAGGAGGTCCGAGGACAGGGTGCCCACCAACAGCCACCTGTGTGAATGTTGGGGAAAAAAAACACCTCCATGGGCTCATGGCCTGCACGGCTACTAAATCGTGGGAGATTCACTGCTGGATTCGCTCTCCCCAACCTCTGCTGCTGCTGCCACAGGAGGTGGTGGTGCTATGGGAGGCAGCCCACGCAAAGCCCTAGTTTGGTCCTCCATGGCAGCAAGCATGCGGGTGTGGAAGGCCTCGTTCTGGAGGGATATGGTGCGGAGATCCCCATGCAACACCCGACGTGTTGCCCGGACCTCCGCCCGAGTTGCCCGGGCCTCCGCCCGAGTTGCCTGCATCTCTGCTGAGAGCATACGGGTGACGCGCTCCAGCAGCTGTTCCGTCCTGGTGACAGTGGAAGCCTCAAGGTCCACAAGACTCTGCCTGAGGTGCCGGACCTCTCCCCTCAGGGCTTCCCTCTGTCCCTGGTCATCTAGAGAAAATGATTCCCTCAGATTGTCCAGGGCCACCTGTCTGTCCCTGTTGGACGCCAACATGTCCTCCCTGACTGATTGGCAAATGGAGTCTGTTGACTGCTGTGGTAGCTCCATCTGCCTTTCTGGGGGGACAATGGAAGTGGCCACCCTCTCCATGGCTTGAGCAATCATTTCTGATGATGCTGCCTGTTGGTTAGCCATACCGTATATGGATTGCTGCCATGCGGTATTGCCCGGTGGCGGACGGCCACCGCGTTGGCGGGCACCACACCCGTCTGGGGCAAGGCGAACTGCGCCTTGCTGTGTCGGCACTGCCTGAGGCTGCAGGACTGCATTTCCCCTTTGATCTACTGGCCCAGGAACAGGATCAGATGTTGCGGAGTGTGGCCCTGCATCCGTAACCACCACAGGCGCACCTACCAACACTGACATCCCCATAGTGGGCTCTACCCCTGGTGCAGATGGGTCGGACAGAACAGTATCCCTTCCATGAACACATACCTGCGAATCCACATAGGTCTCATCCGAATCAACACCTGAAAAGAGTTCTGGGGAGGTGCAGCCAGGGACACCCCTGGACAGTATGGCCTGCAGCAAGAGAGGGTTCTCCCCCACCACCAAACCACGTCCCCCACTGGTGCCTGGTCGTGCTTCAGATCCCTCCTGGGCCTGCACCATCTCCTCACCCTCAACAGCATCAAGTGCGTCATCCTCTGCAAAAACATGAAAGACAAAAAATGGAAACGGGCATTAGCACCATGGCACGCAATTAGGCCAGACAAGCTACAGTACCAGTACTTGATTTACACATGTCCCACATGACTATAACCCTCCCATGCATGCACTGTCCATGAGTTGGAAGGGGAGGAAAATGTCAGACACTGATGACACCAAGATGGAAGAGCAACACATTAGCTGCATGCTGGCTAGCAGTGCCATCACACATTGGCCTGGGAGTGGCATGTCCAATGCACATACATGACACATGCCATCACACAGATGGCATGTACCATAGGCATGTCATATATGTGACAATAGGGCAGAGTGATGCACAGTAGAACCGGGTGAATTTCAACAATCAGCCTGAATGAACACAGCTAAATACGGAACAATGTTGTTGCAAGATGCCACTTCAAGGGCAACTGGCGGGATGTAGTGCAAAATGCCTACTGTGGGCAGAAGAGACCCAAATCCCGGGGCACCGAATGCATTGGATGAAGCACATGGGTGGCCCAAAACACTCAGGCACACACACCCTGACCTGGCACTCAACCAGAACCCCTCCCACGAACAACATACACATGGATCACACACACATGCATGTGCACTCACCAGACAATGCCTCGTAATCTGGCAGTTCTCCCACACCTTGGATCTGCTCCTCTGTGACGTAGGTCCCAGCAACATGCTCATGTAGAGCGAGTTCAATGTCCTCTTGTGGAGACCCACCTCCAGTCACCAGAGTTGCGGCATGACTTGAGGCCAGCTTTTTCTTTGCCCTGCGCTTAAGGTCGTTCCAGCGCTTGTAGCACTCAACAGCTGTGCGCCTCACAGACCCAAGGGCACTTATGCTGTCCGCGATGGACTGCCAGTGTGCCTGACGTCGAGCAGGTGTGATCCTACACCCTGAAGTGACCAACATTTCGGCGTCATGTTCGGACACATACTGCACAAGTGCATCCAGTTCGGCATGATTGAAGCTAGGCTTCCTTGGCGTGCCGGACCGTGTAGCTGTGTCGGAGTCATCAGCCTGTACTGGACGAGCACTCTTCCTCTTTCTTTTTGTGGGTGGTGGGGATCTGGAGTGCCCTACGCCGCTCTGGACACTAGAGGCAGGAGCACCGGTGGACTGTGTAGTAGTAGTGTGCGATGGCACACTGACCACATGACTTTCTGCAGGCATTAGCTGAAGTGTGATGATGGCAAGGGAACCTCAGTCTGATGTACCGGGACCAACACTGTCCTGGCTGGGAGAGTCAGAGCTGGGGTGGACGGAGCTGCAGCTGCCCCTGCAGTCTCCCCACCCCGCCTACTCGGGGCAGCAGATGACATGGCTGCCCCTGTACCACGTGGCCTGGTGACACTGGCTTGCGCCTCCACCCGTGGCCTAGACTTGGCGACCTGGAAGTCAGCCTGGGAGTCACCCTGTGCTAGGTCAGGTGTCACAACGGGCCGGTCCAACAAGGGCTGAGCAGGTATTGTGTCAGCCACGTTTCCCTCAACCATGTGGGGGGGATGTGTGTCCCTGACTGGTCCTCCACACGTGGGGGGCTAGGGGTAGTCTGCAAATCCTGGCCACGTCCCCTACCGCGCCCACCACGCCCACCTCTTGAGGCTCAGCCACCTTTGCCACCCTTACCGCTTGCTCGCCTCCCAGCCATTGCACTGATGGAGTTGTGCGTATGGGAGTTGCAGTAGACAATTGTCCTGGGCAATTGGGGGTCAAAGGGGTAGGGTACTAGATGGAATTCGTACCCAAGTGCTCTAGCAAGGCTGTATGGAACCCCTGGGGAAAGATGACGAGTCACGCAACGCACAGGCACCCCTAAAACAGAAAATGATGTGCACGTGACCCCTCGTAGACCATGTGCGTGGGAAAAGGAACCCGCACTACGCTGTGGCACCCAGAAACACAAAAATGAACGTATGCGTGTCACACGCAGCCTACAATGACCTCTGAAGGGGTACGCTACACATGGGGCTAGCACAGTTGGTAAATACGTGCGCGACTCACCGTCTGCCTGGGAAAAGAGCGTGAAAAATACGCGCGTGTGCGCGTTGGCAACACCTCCGCCAAAAGAAGATTTATATACTGTCTGAGGAGACAAGACAAAAGGAGAAGTCAACGCTGTTTGAGGAAACAGGTCGAAGAGAAAATCAGAAGAATACTGACAGAGGTAACAGGGAGTACGAACTAGAAACGCTGTGAAGCAAATCGCGTGTGAGCCGACAAGAAGTACAGATTTCACCCACTCGCTCTCCACGAGAAGCATGCACAAGGAAATGACGTACTACACGTACCTTTTAAACCGCACCACACGTCCAACGTCACTTCCGCGTATACGCACTGAGGCCCTATTCTCCAATTACGCGGGCTGACACTCGGACGTGCAGTTTTTGGTCTTGTAACATTCCCCCGGGTACAGGGAAACACACCCGCGCGTGTCACGACACAGACGCGCCTGCGCTGTCAGGGCCTTTGGTCCAATGGAATCGCGTACACAGGCCAATGGCGTGTGGAACTTCTCGCACCCCTCTGAAATACACACGCCCAGGCCAATCGCGTGTGAAACTTCTCGCGCACCTCTGAAATACACGCACACGCTCCCCCAGGCCCGATCGCATGTGGAATTTCTCGCGCACCCCTGAAATACACGCGCACAGGCCAATCGCGTGTGGAACTCCTCGCGCACCCCTGAAATACACGCACACGCTCCCCCAGGCCCGATCGCGTGTGAAACTTCTCGCGCATCTCTGAGATACACGCGCCCAGGCCAATCACGTGTGGAACTTCTCGCGCACCCCTGAAATACATGCACACGCTCCCCAGGCCCGACCGCGTGTGGAACTTCTTGCGCACCCCTGAAATACACGCACCCAGGCCATTCACGTGTGAAACTTCGCGCGCACCCCTGAAATACACGCACACGCTCCCCCAGGCCCAATCGCGTGTGAAACTTCTCACGCACCTCTGAAATACACGCACACGCTCCCCCAGGCCCAATCGCGTGTGGAACTTGGCGTGCACCCCTGAAATACACGCGCACAGGCCAATCGCGTGTGGAACTTCTCGCGCACCCCTGAAATACACGCACACGCTCCCCCAGGCCCGATCGCGTGTGAAAATTCTCACGCATCTCTGAGATACACGCGCCCAGGCCAATCACGTGTGGAACTTCTCGCGCACCCCTGAAATACACGCACCCAGGCCATTCGCGTGTGAAACTTCGCGCGCACCCCTGAAATACACGCACACGCTCCCCCAGGCCCGATCGCATGTGGAACTTCTCGTGCACCCCTGAAATACACGCGCACAGGCCAATCGCGTGTGGAAATTCTCGTGCACCCCTGAAATACACGCACACGCTCTCCCAGGCCCGATCGCGTGTGAAACTTCTCGCGCATCTCTGAGATACACGCGCCCAGGCCAATCGCATGTGGAACTTGTCGCGCACCCCTGAAATACACGCACACGCTCCCCAGGCCCAATCGTTTGTGGAACTTCTTGCGCACCCCTGAAATACACGCACCCAGGCCATTCGCGTGAGAAACTTTGCGCGCACCCCTGAAATACACGCACACGCTCCCCCAGGCCCGATCGTGTGTGGAACTTCTCGCGCACCTCTGAAATACACGCACACGCTCCCCCAGGCCCGATCGTGTGTGGAACCTCTCGCGCACCCCTGAAATACACGCACACGCTCCCCCAGGCCCGATCGCATGTGGAACTTCTCGCGCACCTCTGAAATACACGCACACGCTCCCCCAGGCCCGATCGCGTGTGGAACTTCTCGCGCACCCCTGAAATACACGCACACGCTCCCCCAGGCCCGATCGCGTGTGGAACTTCTCGTGCACCCCTGAAATACACGCGCCCAGGCCAATCGCGTGTGAAACTTCTCGCGCACCTCTGAAATACACGCGCCCATGCCAATCGCGTGTGGAACTTCTCGCGCACCCCTGAAATACACGCACCCAGGCCATTCGCGTGTGAAACTTCGCGCGCACCCCTGAAATACACGCACACGCTCACCCAGGCCCGATCGCGTGTGGAACTTCTCACGCACCTCTGAAATACACGCACACGCTCCCTCAGGCCCCATCGCATGTGGAACTTCTCGCGCACCCCTGAAATACACGCACCCAGCACAATCGCGTGTAGAACTTTGGCGCACATTTTTTTCCTGCGCAGGGACGCTACCGCCTGCTTTCGTGTGGCGGACATGTATGGGCCTGTGCGCGTCTTTGGCCATGCGCTGCTTTTCCCTATTCCATTCCATGAATATGTGTTGTAGGTGAGCGTGTGGGCGTTCTGCGCACTTGCCTCCTGTACTTCCCCCGTTACGCCCACATTTTCATGAGTTGTTCCCCATTCTGCGTGTAACGCCCCGTGTTACACCTACTTTTGTTATGTGCGCCGCGCTATGTGCGAATTCGCTGTGGCCTTATCGCACGGCGTTCGATGACCTGTGCGCCAGCGTGCGCCAGCGTGCGCCAGCGTGCGCCGCGCACTTTTTCAGCGCACATCCCACATTTTGCGCGTGCACGGTCTTCCATGAATAGATGTGCGCTGTTTTCTATGCGATAATCGCACTTGCACTGCGATTTTCGCTATTTCACTGCAATTCGCACGTTTTCGCACGCGTGCGCCGTTTTCTCAGCGCACATTCATTCCATGAATCGGCCTGCAAGTGTCTGTATTTCTTCTTCACTTTCCTTGGCCTCATAGGTAGAGGTAGGTGTGCAAATTAGGTTTTTATTCCCAGAAGGTACTCTGCAAGATCCTACCATTTTTGCCTGTGGCTCTCCACCCCCAGGTGGTTTCCTCCCTGATTACCAGCCGCATTGACTACTGCAATGCCCTTTATCTGGCTCAGCCTAAGGGTCTAATTTATCAGCTGCAGCGTCTTCAGAATATGGCGGCCAGGGTGGCTACTCTCTTGCCCTATTGTGCCCATATTAGTTCTGTCCTCAGCTCTTTGCATTGACTCCTGGTGGCATAAAGGATTAGATATAAATCTATCTGTCTGGTCCAACGGGTGTACTACAGGCAAGGAGCAGAATTCCTACAGGACACAATTCTGCCCTTTACCCCGAGTCGGACTCTCCGATCAGGTGTGGTCAACTTTGTGGTCATTCCAAAGTTTTGGCGGTCTCGGGTAGGGGGGGTGGGCCTTCTCAGTGGCAGCTGGAAAGCTCTGGAATGACCTTCCGGCCATTCTTCAAAGCGTCGAGAATCATCTTTCTTTTCAGCATTTACTGAACACTGTTTTATTCTAGGCTAATTGGCAACCTGCTCGTTTCTATTACTGTCCTAGCAACAAGATGCCCCTGGGTGTACGTGCGCTCTATGAATGATGATAACATAACAAATGAGAACATATTTTACAATGCTGTTCAGTGTGCAATTAATGAAGACACATACGATTCTTAAAATGTAATTAATTAAGAGAGGCTAACAATGCATCCCCTTGATCTACCACTCACTGAAGATCTTCAAAGATCTTTAAGAGAAATTTGGCCAACCCCATTGTTAGAGATATTTGGGAGCAGGTGATCAGTCTGTTCCAAAAACTCTCAGACAACACATCTGAAGTAGAATATATATATAAGGACCCAAACATTCGAGCCTCAGCTTTGTTAAGCAGATGTATTCAATGACAACATGATGTAGGGATTCCAAGCTCTAAGTCTTGCATAGTCGTCAGTTTCTGAGTTCTCTTGCAATACCCAATTTCGGTACCATAACTTGCAATGTTGGTATAAAATGTAGTCTACATTTTAGAAACAAGCTTCTTAAGGCTTCAAACAGAAATTTCGGAAGATGCTGCTGTCATTGTTGGGTGTATGGTGAATGCTGTTCTTAATGTACAGCTTAAGCCGCTGCAGGTCCTCTAGGTCTGCAATCTTGTCCCATCTTTTGCTTTTAGTTTTTATGACCACACGAGAATCGGTGATGGGTATATCAGATGACTTCATGAACTCTTCACATCATTTTGGGAATTTACAAATAACATTATTAGAAGCAGTCTCGAGTGTATCCCTCGGATGGGATGCCGAGGAGGGTTGTTGTGCATCGAGAACCTTCTTATAAAAAAAGATATGTTTTTTTCATATACTGCACCTAACATGAACGCAGACCCATCTCCAAGTGAACAGCACTGATCGGTACCAATCTGGGAAGCCCCACAGACTCTTTGAGGATACGGCCTTCCAATTAATCAAGATACTTTCTGTTCGAAAAGGAAATAAGCTCATTGCTGTAAAGGCATATAGGAGTGACCTTCAGGCAATAGAACTCGAAAAGGGGCACAAAAGAAAAAGCACAAAGCTTGTGATTTATCTTTTTCATTAAAGGTAGACACTATCTTAATGTCACTAGTTTCATTTTTGAATGTAAAAGAGCTTTTTTTTAAAAAAAAAGACAAAACCAATACAGCAGAACGATTCAGCCTCTAACACTCTTATGTCATTAATCAACCAATGAAACTTTTTTATTGATAGCTTTTTGAGTCAAAGATAGTCTGTGACTCCATTCAAAGAGCGTTGCAGACCTGCAGGAGTTAAGTCCACGATGATTAAATCATCTGCATACCCGAAGCAATGTGTTTTAAACTCCCAAATTTGGGAGGATACCCTTCCCAAACTGTGCACTCTCTCCAGAGGTCTGCTAAAGATTAGAGAGTGTTGGGGTGATCACACACCCTTGAAGTACCCCTTAGCCCAAAGATATAGGACTGGATAGAGAATCCTCCTCTGTGTTTAGTCGAAACCCTGGCCTCATTGTTAAAGTAGCTGTAATATAAGTAGTAAGCCCAGATCAATCCCCCATTCTGCTAACTTATTCCATAGACAGGAGAGATTTACGTTATCAAACACAGAGGACAGATCTAGAACCACCACAAACAGCCCTCTGCCCATGCCCTTTCCTGCTATAGACATACAGGAGGCAAGTGCTAAGTTACTCTCTGTGGTTCCCACACCCCTTCTGTAGCCTGTCTGAAGGGGACTGAAGCAATTAAATCTTTCTGCCCAAGTGATTAGATCTTTCAATACTATACTGGCTAGAATTTTGGAGGAGGCGTTGATCAAAGAAATGGGCTGATAACTAGATGGTTCGTTTCTTGTGCCTTTTTTGAAGATCGGAACAATTGTATATTGGTACCAAGAGGCAGTAACCACACCAGTACTGACCACTTGGGTAAATAGGTTTGCTAGAGAGTCTGCCCAGAAGTCGTAGTTGTTTTTCAGTAACCCATTAATTATGCCATGTGATCCACACAAAATGGATTTTTCTTAGCTTTCCTGTCAGGTCCTTTATTTCTTTCTTCAAACTCAAATTTGTGGGACCACTTAACCTCAATAACGTGAGACATGATTCTCTCAGTGGCTTGTTTTCCCTGACTGCTGATTTTAGCAGTGCAGTAACAAACCCAGTCTACCTCAGTGCCGCAGAAGCATTGAAATTTGGCTTGAGCCCTCTCTTTGTTATTGAAAGGCCACCATATCTTTCTCACATCATTCTTAGTGATGTCTGTGAGAAGATCCTGTTGAACTTGATATGAATTTGCACTCTGTGGTGCCTTACCCAATTTTTTAACTTCTGCTTAAGGTGATGTGTTTAAGTTTATTAAAACTTCCCAGTTGCCACATTTCCATTTGATCACCTTCTTGTTATCTCAGTGTAACTGATGCTTCTCGTGGTTAATTACCTGATCGTGCACAGTATCTTTAGTCTCAACAAAGATACGTTGTGTCCAGTTCGTTTTGCTGAATGGAGTGGCTCTCAACCTCACCAAAAAATTTGGAAATTCAGTCGGGGAGCAGGAGAATTGCCTCTCTTCCTCTATTAAGATGTCTCACCACTTCGGCAGATGAGAGTTCACTTTCTCACTATTTTTGCAAATCTGACTCATTCTACTTCCTGAGGAGTTGGTCACTTGATTTATGCACCTGGACTGTTGAGATGCATAGTCTCCAAATAAAGTATCAATGGAAAGTTCCAACATGGCACAATCACTGACGTTTGTCTTGATAACACAACAATTTCTTATCCTAGTTGAATCGATGTTGGCCATGTAGAGTTAATCAATGACCAAATTAGCGGCAATTCCAGTCTATGTAGGTTCTACCTCAGATCCTCCCTTAAATAGTGAGTTGATCTGAAGCAAGCCCCACCTGGTGAGGAACGTTGCCCATATCAGCCCGTCTCGCTGCCTAGATCTGTGGGTGGTAGGATTTTCTGTCTTGAATGTTTTATTACCATTGTCTAAACTATCGAGGATCATATCTGTCTCTGGGCAGATGGAATTGAAGTCTCCACCAATAATTATTGGATTGGACTCCATCTCACTTTACCAGGAGACTGGTATAACCGCTATGTCATTGATTGCCTCTTTAGAATCACTACGTACTGGATTGTATTAAATTATGAAGACTAAAACCTGTGTCTCAGCACCCCTGTGGGTGTCCACAATTTCAGTAGCTTGGACTGCTTCCATCTTTGTGTTAATTATTTTGATCACACAGAAAGGTTTGATTTTTATGGTGGTAAGAATGCCACCAAACGGCCTACCCATCTCTCAATTTTTAACGTTCTTCGTGTTGATAACATATCCATCAACGACTGGGGGCACTCTTAGCCATGACTCTTGAATCAATATTATGTCATGCCAAGTAAAAATAGCATGCATTTCAAAATCTAGGAAACTGGTGTGTTCCTGTGTGTTTCAACACAAAATACTGTTATCTGTCTTTCCCGAAACCTGTAACACAAGGGGAGGATGAGGGATAAAATGATACTGCTACACCAATAGAGTATCCCCAAAACAATAGGTATAACCTATAAAAATTCATCAATAAGTACTGGTGTACAGGTATTGAGCTGCAGGGGGAACACACCTACTTTCCAATTCGCTGAGGACAACAGAAATAGCCCACAGTCCAACTAAGTGCTGTGTGTTGAACAAGTTACTAAAAAAAGAAATTCAACCAATTGTTAGTCCACACAGATGATAGAAAAATATACAAGTTTATTCATGAACACAGATGTATATCAATAATCAAAAACAGAAAATAACTTAATATATAATGCAATTTCTGTTGATTTAGCACATATTCACAAGCAAAAAAGAATACAACAGGGAAAGGAAACCCAAATCAAGAGGGTTTTCATGCTTAAAACCTACAATACATCAAGCTACTCGGTTAACCAAGGATCTCAATTATTAACCGAAAGTGTAAAAAAATCTCAAATATCCATTCGTTATCATACCACACCAGTCCCATTCAACCCAACATGTTTCATTCCTCACACACTTCTCATACCATAAAATAAAGGGATGCTGATTTGCCTGTGAATAGTTAATAATGCTTCAAGTTGCACACAAAAAACCCCGAAGGGTCTTCAAATGGGGACTCTTCTAAGTGAGTCAATGTGCTATTCATCCACAGCAACATGCCACTGCCTCCTACTGTGATGACCCTTGCTGTAGAGTCAAATGAGGAAAGGCGTGTTCCCACCGGTAAACAAGACCTGTGTGGAACCCGTCGAGTGGAATTATGGTCCTCAGCTGTGGACCTTGCTTTAGCCGCTCATGCAGAATCACCAATCCGGCGTCTAAGGCTGAAGCAGGTCACGCCCCAGAGACTGATCGCTCAATTGTCTTTCAACTGGATTATAGATGTACACACGCTCCTGCCACATTAGCGTTCTTTATTCCGATAGCAAATAGTATGTCTGTCTGCGAGGCTGTATTCTACCCACATCGAGAATTAATGGGGAAATGGTGTTCGCCGTTTGCCGTCAACTCAGCATTCTATCGTGCGATACACTGGCGCTTGCATTCATCCAATTCAGTAGCGGTCAGTAAACAGAACTCATTCAGTGGTCTACTGCAGCCATCTAGCACGCGTGTGTTAATCACTAGTGCCTTCTGCCTCGCGAAACCTGGCCTGCAGCCTAGAGCCATGGGGTGTGCTGAAGACAACCATCCCCAACTAATAGTGTCTTTTTCCAAAGAACATCTGTCTTTGCCCATCAGTATTAACTGAACACTTCATGTTAAGGTATCCCTGGTTGACCTTCGAAAATGTACTGGTATTTACTATCTACCTCTCATTCTGTAATATATGGTAGCTTTCAAACTCTCTCTTCAAAATGTCCTCATGGTTTTTCAGAACGACTTTCTCTATCAATTTGGAGTAAAAGTGGTCTGCACATTTGCCGACATTGTTATAGTCAAATAGATGTACAAAGCGAATGTCTGAGGATGTAATAGACATTGGGCCTCATTACGAGTTTGGAGGTAGCCATGCCCTTAACGAGGGCATGGCTACCCCCAAACCCGGGTCCAGGAAATACCTGGCCATTCCGACCTTGGAGGGCCCGGTATTTCCCCATTCAGGGAACCTGGATCCGGTCCATCCCCATTCCCATTTGAGCCCCCATAGGGCTCAATGGGAATGGGGAGCATGCTAACAACGGGCCCGTTAATGACGGGCCCGTTGTTAGCATGCTGGGCCGCTCGCAGGAACCGCTAAGGATGGCTGGTAAAAACCAGGCGTCCTGAGCGGGTCCCGCGAGCAGACCTCGTAATGGGGCGATAAAGGGTTAACAGCTCCGGCACCTTTACCGGCACCGTTAAGCCCTTACCGCCCTCCTTGTAATGAGGCCCATTGAGTCTGAAATGGTTACAAATAAAAACAATATTTTTGATCTATTGAGGGGGGCATGTTTCTCCCCCTCAAACACTGTTTCAAAAATGATGGGGGGTGGTGAATCAGTTTTGTGATTGTTTATATCTGGAATGAGCTTTCCCTTTGTCATATCTGCGGCAAGCAGCAATACCAGAGTTGTAAAACTAGTGGGATAGTTGTACAGCTCCCTTCTATTCGCTATCTTAACAGTGACTGTGTTTCCATTCGCTTCTGCTCGAGTATCAATTTCAGAAGTATTAATCAAATCTACGACACTTGTGGCCTCCTCTACAATTGAGGAACGTCCTCCACACTTCCATCAGTCACAGGTTGAAAAAATACTTGTATGCCTCCTCTTCTGTTCTTTTTTTCTTTTTCTTTGTCTTTAAGGTTGTATCATCATGACTGATTAAGGGTTCTGCTGCCTCCTCTATATCATCTGGTGGCGTAACCGCTTTATTAATACGTTTTCCATTTGCGACTCTACTGGGTGCTGCACTTGTTTGTGAGTCAGTGAGTTGTTTGTGAGTCAGTGAGTTGTTTGTGAGTCAGTGATTTTGATGGTATTAGGTTGAGAGGCGATAAATCATTATCAGGCGCACCTGTCTGTTTGCAATGGGACACCACATGTAAAATGTTCCTTAACAATGTCCTCGATCTCGTATTCTTCAATGGGGCTCGTCCTGTCATATTTTTTGTTTTGCGCTAATTTATGCTGCTGTTTGTACACCTCTCGGGCATGATGATTCTTTCAATGGGGGCTCAAGAAGTCGTGACTTCAGCTCTTTCAAGATTGATGAGTGATCACTTACCTCAAATACGACTATGCCATGGTGATGTACGAATGATTGCAGGGAGATGTTTAATGCGACCAACACACTATTTGAATTGGACAAAGAATCATATGATAATTGTGATTCTCACTGAAATGGCGTCGTGCTGATGGTCTTCCTCATGACTAGCATTACTCTTTGGGTGTTACAAAAGGTTTCCGAGAGACACTTAGTCTGGTTGAAAGGGCATCAATATTGTATATTTGGTCCTCAAGGCTTATACAAGTGTCCATTAGGGGCAGCCTTGTTCTTCTTTCTGTTTCCAACAGAACAGGGCCTGATATTTCTATCTCTTCACTGAAAGCGATGCCTGGACCGACCATTGTAGGATCTGCTCGGTCATTGGGCGAAGAAGGTTGCAATTGTTCCTTGATTCGCAAGTTTAAAATTATTTTTCTTTGCTACTTGGGAGTTCGGTACTGTTGTTTGCTTGCGTGGAATTGGGTCCGCACTATGAAGGTTATATCTTTTAGGTTTCCCTCGCATTTTTAAAGTGTGCTATTCACCACCAAACTGACAGAGTTATGTTTGGAACAATTGCCTTCACAATGGAAGATAAATCTTATGTTGGCACAGGTTAGCATCCTGTACACTAACCAAACACCCCCAACATCGTCTAATACCTTTACGTTCTTCAATCCGCTTGGGGTATGATCTGAGGGAGGACTGTCTGAGTCCTTGTCGGGTACTTGGCGGTCCACTTTGCAGACACCGCAAGGCTTTCTGTAGCAGGGGGGCAGAGCTGACAGCTTCAACGGCACAACTCCTCCAATGAAAATTATTAAGTCTCTGGCTCTCTGACACACTGAAGACTGTCTAAGCACTTGTCAGGCATTTGAGATCTGCTGCAATTCCATTTCTATTTCTCTGTGGTTGAGGCACTACCAAAATAGTTTTCACACTGCTCTTGCAGGAATGCTCAGGTCCCAGGCGCAGGAGTGATGCAGAACCAACCACCCCCTCTGCGGTCTTGGTGTCTGCAAGTCTAAGCTTACACAGACCTCCGTGACCAGAACGGGGAAGGAGGGTTTGGGTCTTGATGGTTGGATAGGTAGGCGGATTATAGGGTAACCGGATTAAGGAATAGGAAGAGGTAATGGATAGGGCTGGGAATTAAGGGGAAGGCGAGGATTGCACACTTTTGTTAGCCAGTACTTGTTTGGCGCCCTTTTGAGGGGGCGATGTTTCAACACCTCTACATGTAAAGGTATTCTCCAGTACACATGAGTAAAGAAACCAACAAGAACCTGTTAACCCCAACATCAAGATTGACCACAATGCCACAATGGAGTATCCAGCACAGGTTTAGCCCAAAATACGTTTGCACCCAAGATTAGTCAACATGCACTTGCACACTTAGCTTTCACAGTCTGTTGAGTCCTGTGCCATGTCCCTGAAGTCCGTGGGTCCTTTTCACACTAAAAGGAAACAAAAGATTGTATTAGCGTATGCCTTTGGATTCGTTGGTCATTCATTCCTCACAACACATCCGACACACTCATTCCGCACATAAAGTACACTGGAGTTCCAAATTCCACCGACGTGCGCTGCCACACTATGGTAACATCTATTGATGTTTATCTGCTCAGCACGGTCTTACGTCAGACCGATCCTTCTTGCCGTAACACGCTTTTCGTCTCATGTGCCCTTCGGGCTTAACGTTCCGTGAGGCGAAATAGCGCGTAGTTAAATGCTGACCAAAAACGTTTTGGTAACACCCAAAAATGTGCTTCCCCGGAGATCCCTGCCCACTTAGCTTTATGTCGGCGGCGCAGGGGCTCTGGAGGGGTTGATAACCCCCCCCTGCGCTTTCCCCCTCTTTCCCAATGAATGCCAATGCCAAGCGGTACTTATCTTCTGAAAGCGAGGGGCCGGATCGCTGCTCCGGAGGCTTTGGGCCCCTCGCGTGGGATTTTCTCGGAGCTCCTGGGCACACGTCCTGTCTCTCTGGAATCTCGAGCACAAGCCCCGTGCCTCAGGACTTGCGCATGCACGTAGGCCTGCCACACCCGACACGGCTTCCCATTGGCTCGCGGGCCCGCGAAGCCTGCTGGGTAATGTAGTCCTGGCGTGCCTTTTGCCGGGTCTTGTAGTTTGTTAGTGTTTTCTGCCTGCAGAAAGGGCACAGCAGCCATCTATACGGCTCCAATCTTTTAAACAGTGCTTTTTGTGATGATTCCAACCCCACAACCCCAATATTTCGTGGCCCACGCCCACACCTGCCCCTGACATCACTCCCCCCCCCCCCACGGAGGGCAGAGCCACCAGGCTTATCGGGGTAATTCTTATGAAAAGTGCGCAATAATCTGGGGGCATGCACATTTCCCTTTTTTAGAATTGAGGATGGCCCGGACTTCGTATTCTGGTTCCTCTTGTATGAGCACTGGGGGCGGTTTCTGGGCAACAGCCCCATGAGGAGCTGGTTTCAACAGTGATGTATGGAAGGTGGGGTGAATTTTCATCTGGGGTGGCAAGGTTAGGCGGACCGCTACTGGATTAATGACCCTCTCAACACTGAATGGACCTAAGTAACGGGGTTGTAATTTTTTAGGCCCGGTTAGGCGTAAATTACGGGTGGACAACCATACCAGGTCGTTTTTACGATACAATGGACTGGGACGCCGACGTTTGTCGGCATCGGTTTTGTAGGTGTTTTTGGCCGTTAAGAGATTTCCCTGTACCTCCTTCCAAACCTGCTCAATACCGATCCCCTGTCCTGCCAGCGTGGGCAACTCTGCTTTTGCTGTTGGGACGGATTGTGGTAATATCCGTGGATGTCTTCCATACAGACAGAAGAAAGGGGATCGTTTAGTGGATGAGTGAACAGCATTATTGTACGCCAATTCAGCTAGCCAAGTATGTTGGACCCAGGTTGTCTCTCTTCCAGCGGCCAAGCAACGCAACAATTGTTCGAGTCCCTGGTTCACGCGCTCGGTCTGGCCGTCCGTTTCCGGGTGATAACCCGAAGATAACCGGACTTCCATACCGATGATATTACAAAACTCGCGCCAGAACCTAGAGGTGAACTGTGGTCCTCTATCAGTTATGATACGACACGGTAGGCCATGGAGGCGAACCACGTTCTGCAAGAACAACTCCGCAATCTCTTTGGCCGTCGGGACCCCTTTGCAGGGGATAAAATGAGCCATTTTGGAGAAGGTATCTACAACCACTAATATGGAGGTGTAACCCTGTACCTCTGGGAGCTCTACTATAAGGTCCATGGTAACTGTATGCCATGGTATAGTTGGAGTTGGCAAAGGCCGAAGAAGACCTGCTGGTTTCTGATGATCGGCCTTATTCTGGGCACATATCGGACAATTTTGCACATATTGCTGGACATCGTGCCGCCACTTTGCCCACCAGAAATGTTTGGCTACTAACTCTAATGTTTTAGTCTTACCGGGATGACCCACTAACGAGGAATCATGACACCATGATATGGCTTCCTTTTGCAACTGAGTTGTGGGTAGGTACAAAGATTGCGCATGATTGGGGAGCCTATCTACAATAGTATGTTGCGGATCCTGCTTGCACCACTGGTGAAGATCTTGCATGGAGAACTCTTTTTGAATGTTTTCAAATAGGGTAGTGGTTAAGCCGACTATTCTTGTCAGAGGAACTATTGGCCGAGGTGCAGGTTCTTCGTCTTTTAACATAGTTTCTGGATAGCGTGATAAAATATCAGCTTTCTGATTGCTAGATCCGGGTCTGTAAGTAATAATAAAATCGAACTTGGCGAAATATTGGGCCCAACGCAATTGGCGCGGGCTCAAAGTCTTGGCAGTTTTGATAAACTGTAGGTTGCGATGGTCGGTAATTACCGTCACAGTGTGGCGTGCCCCCATCAGATAATGCCGCCATTCGCTAAAAGCTGCTTTTATGGCCAATAGTTCTCAGTCGGCAATAATGTAATTCGCCTCGGCGGGAAGCAACTTTCTTGAATAATAGGCCACAGGGTGTAGAAGGCCTGTCTGGGAGTCTCTTTGGGACAAAACGGCTCCTAAAGCATAACTAGAAGCATCCGTTTCTACTACGAAGGGTTGGGACAAGTCTGGGTGCTTTAGTACCGGTGCATCGGTGAAGGCTTTCTTGAGCCGTTGAAATCCCTGCTCGGCCTGGGTGTCCCAAGTGAAAGGAGAACCTTTACGCAGAAGTCTTGTGATTGGGGTAACCAATTCCGAGAAATTCTTGACAAAACGTCTGTAAAAGTTTGCAAAGCCTAAAAAGGATTGCACATCCTTTACGTTGGCCGGGGGGGGCCCAATCTAGAATAGCCTGTACCTTCTTGCGGTCCATCTGTACGCCTGTCGGGGTAAGGTAGTACCCTAAGAATTCCACAGTGGTCTGGTGGAACTCGCACTTTTCCAATTTGGCATAAAGGTGATGTTCTCTCAACTTCTGTAAGACAACGCGTACATGCTGGACATGTTCCTGGAGGCTATGTGAGTAAATAAGGATGTCGTCAATGTACACGACGGCACATACGTCCAGGTACTCACGCAACACCTCGTCAAGGAAATGTTGGAAGGCGGCGGGCGCGTTACACAGACCGAATGGCATAACTTGATATTCATACAATCCGAATTTTGTTCGGAAGGCAGTTTTCCATTCGTCACCTTCACGCACCCGCACCAGATGGTATGCGCCACGAAGGTCCAATTTAGTATAGATAACCGCGTCCCTCACTTGGTCTAGCAGGACTGGGATAAGGGGGAGCGGATAACGGTTCTTGATGGTTATCCGATTCACCCCGCGGTAGTCTATGCAAGTCCAAAGTTCCCCGGACTTCTTCGGTACGTAGAACAGAGGTGAAAACACCGGCGAGTTAGAGTGCCTTATAAAGCCGTTTTGTAAATTGGCTGCTATACTCCCGGAGGTGTTCGTTTTTGGCATCAGTCAAGGCGTATATACGACTACAGGGTAATGTTGCCCCAGGCTCTAGATCTATTCGACAGTCGAATGGCTGGTGTGGGGGTAAAGACTCTGCTGCCTTCTTATTGAAGACGTCTACGAAATCGATATATTCCGCAGGTAGATCCTCAGGGCGTACTTCTGAGTGGTTACTCGTGAGGCTTGTAATGTGAAGGGGTGATGATTCCGAAAGCTTACAATACTCTAGACAATAAGGCGAGTTCAAATTGACTAACCTAGTGGCCCACTGAATCTGGGGATCATGCTTTCTCAACCAAGGTAGTCCCAAGATAAGCCCAAATTGCAGGGCGGCAATTATATCAAAGGCTATGTCCTCCCAATGATCATTCCCACAGGTTAATCTCACCAAAGGGGTGCTGTGCGTTATGGGCCCGGAGGATAGGGGAGTACCATCCACTGCTCGTACGGGTTCGGGCTTACTCTTCCACTGTACCGGAATGCCCAGTGTAGCCGCAAACTCGGCATCTAAGAAATTGCCCGTTGCTCCTGAGTCAATTAGCATGGTAACTTCTTTCCGCAATCCTAGGAACCCTAGATACCCCTTTATAGTGACATACGGGGCATAATTGGAGCAGCCTTCAATTGGGGCCCTGCTTTCAGTCAGGCTCGACCGGGTGACCCCCACTACCGACGAGCCGAGGCGTTTCCCTGCGTTTTGGGTTTGTTGTGGGGCATTCTCGGACAAAGTGTCCCAACTTCCCACAATACATGCATACCCCATCCTTCCTCTTCCATTCCTTTTCTTCTTTTGACAGGGGACCTCGAATAGAACCGATTTGCATCGGTTCCTCTCCCTCAGACTTGTCCGCAGTCCCACGCGTCCCTTTGAACTGATCCAAACGGGCTACCGGGCGTGATTCCCCTCTTCTTTTGTCCCCCCGTCGTTCAGCCAAACGGTGGTCTAAGCGCATGGCCAGATCGATCATATCAGAACACTCCCGAGGTTGGGGGTCGATCTGGGCGATAAGGACCTTAATGTCGTCCCTTAGCCCCTGATAAAACAAGGACATACTTTTGTCGCGTGGCCACTCCGCTTCGGCCACCAACTGATTGAACTGTGTGACATAAGTCACCAATTCCTTATTCCCTTGTCTTAAGGCTAGCAATTCCCGATCCATACACAACGTGGCTGCCTTCCAGTTAAATATCTTCTCAAACTCGCTGAGAAAGTCATCCCAGTCATATAGGACCATATTGTCCTTCTGGACTAATGGGTTAGCCCAGGCTGCAGCATCCCCCGTGAGATACGAGATGACAAACGCTGTTCTTGACTGATGGGACCGGAATGCTGCAGGTTTCGTGAGAAAGTGAAGACGGCATTGGGTTATGAAGGTCGAGAATTTCTGTGGGTCCCCCGAATACCGTTCAGGTGGCGCTAGAGGGACAAAAGGGTCTGGGGTTACTTGCACCTGTACTGGTGCTTGACCCGGCAATGGAGAGGTTTGGGCTGCCAGACTGCGTACCTGTGCAGACAGGGTAGCGTAGTCCTGTCTGGACGCTGCCAACTCCCCCTGCAAGTCCTGCAAGGCCTTGGCAATCTCTTCCATGATTGCGATGGGGCTGGCTGCACCACCCAGGCGCCTAGATATTACGTAGGCTTGTGCTTCTGTCAGGAATGCTCAGGTCCCAGGCGCAGGAGTGATGCAGAACCAACCTCCCCCTCTGCGGTCTTGGTGTCTGCAAGTCTAAGCTTACACAGACCTCCGTGACCAGAGCGGGGAATGAGGGTTAGGGTCTCGATGGTTGGATAGGTAGGGGGATTATAGGGTAACCGGATTAAGGAATAGGAAGAGGTAATGGATAGGGCTGGGAATTAAGGGGAAGGCGATGATCGCACACTTTTGTTAGCCAATACTTGTTTGGCGCCCTTTTGAGGGGGCGATGTTTCAACACCTCTACAAGTAAAGGTGTTCTCCAGTACACATGAGTAAAGAACCCAACAAGAACCTGTTAACCCCAACTTGTTGGTTTCTTGGACCTGAGCATTCCTGGTTTCTTTGTCCCTCAAGATTGACCACAATGCCACAATGGAGTATCCAGCACAGGTTTAGCCCAAAATACGTTTGCACCCAAGGTTAGTCAACATGCACTTGCACACTTAGCGTTCACAGTCTGTAAGTCCAGTCCAGAAAGAGCTGTTGAGTCCTGTGCCACGTCCCCGAAGTCGGTGGGTCCTTTTCACACTAAAAGGAAACAAAAGATTGTATTAGCGTATGCCTTTGGAGTCGTTGGTCATTCATTCCTCATAACACATCCAACACACTCATTCCGCACATAACATGCACTGGAGTTCCAAATTCCACCGAGGTGCGCTGCAGCACGTGGCTGGTAACATCTATTGATGTTTATCTGCTCAGCACGGTCTTACGTCAGACCGATCTTTCTTGCCATAACACGCTTTTCGTCTCATGTGCCCTTCGGGCTTAACGTTCCGTGAGGCGAAATAGCGTGTAGTTAAATGCTGACCAAAAACGTTTTGGTAACACCCAAAATGTGCTTCCCCGGAGATCCCTGCCCACTTAGCTTTATGTCGGCGGCTCAGGGGCTCTGGAGGGGTTGGTAACGCCCCCTGCGATTTCCCCCTCTTTCCCAATGAATGCCAATGCCAAGCGGTACTTATCTTCTGAAAGCGAGGGGCCGGATCCACGCTCCGGAGGCTCTGGGCCCCTCGCGTGGGATTTTCTCGGAGCTCTTGGGCGCACGTCCTGTCTCTCTGGAATCTCGAGCACAAGCCCCGTGCCTCGGGACTTGCGCATGCGCGTAGGCCTGCCACACCCGACATGGCTTCCCATTGGCTCGCCGGCCCGCGAAGCCTGCTGGGTAATGTAGTCCTGGCATGCCTTTTGCCGGGTCTTGTAGTTTGTTAGTGTTTTCTGCCTGCAGAAAGGGCACAGCAGCCGTCTATACGGCTGCAATCTTTTAAACAGTGCTTTTTGTGATGATTCCAACCCCACAACCCCAATAGTTTGTTGCCCAACCCCAGTCCTGCCCCTGACAGCTCTATCTGTAAGAAAGCCCCTGACAGCTCTATCTGTAAGACGAAGAGAAAGCTCTACATTTCAAATAAAAGAGTTTCAGCTTTTTGTGAAATAACAGATGATTGCCTATCTTGCAAAGTTCTAGCGGGAGATAATTCCAGATCTTGGCAGTTAATACCATGCAGGATCGTCCAAGTGCTCTTTATCGTTTGATATTAGGAATGAGCATAAGATTAGAGGTAGATGCTAAGGTCCGCTATTTGAGTCTTTGCTTAATAAAGTAGGGGTCAGATCATTATAAAGTCATATGTGCTAATGTTATTCTACTCTTAACAGGCAACCAATACAGCTTAAGAAGGATGGCGGTAGTGTGAGCATGTCTCAGAGTGCTTGCAACTATTCTGTTAAAGAGTTCTGTAAGATCTGAAGTTGGTTAAACACTAATAGAGAGGACCATGCATATAATGAGTTGCAGTAGTCCAGTCGAGAACCGACAAGAGGAGAAGCCAGCTTTTTACAGTGATCCTGATAGAGGAGGGGCAAAATCTGCCTAAGTAACATCAAATAATAATTACAGTTTTTCAATGTAAGATTTATTTGAGGTGTCAAGGAGAGGATGGAGTCAATAATCATGCCTAGATATTTGACTTTGGTTTGACCACCTAATGTAAAGTCTGTATAGGTTAATAGGGACTTTGAAAGAGCAGATGACGATTCAACCAGCAAGATTTCTGTCTTGCATTGATTTAATTCGAGACAGTTTTCAGCCATCAATGATTCAATGCATTTAAAGATAGTTTGAATGTGCAAAATATCGGTATGGGGATCCTGGTCAAGACGAAAAATCTAGCTGGGTGTCATTGGCGCCATTTTGAAATACTGTGCCCAAATTAGCCGTTGGATCGTGTAAGGGCTTGATAAAAATGTTGATCAAAGTGGGAGAGATACATAAACCTTGGGGAACTCCAAATGTAACCAATTCCGAATTGGAGGTCTAGCAACCCATTTTCACTTGAGACGTGTGATTTCGTAAGAAAGATGATAGCCAATCTACATATGTGTCAGAAGCAGGAGCAACATCTCTAAAGCATTGCAAAGTAAAGCATGGACGATGGTGTCAAAGGACACCCGAAAGATTAAGAAACCTCAATAATCCTAAATGGCTGTGATCCATTATATGAAACCAGATTGGGGATCACCCTGGAGTTGGTGCGTTTCCAAGTGAGTTTGGAGTTGGAGGTTGCATAATCTAACATTTTAAGTAAAAAAGGTTATTTGTGATGGGATGGAAATTAGCACAATTCAGCAGGATCCAGTGAGTTTGTTTCAAGATGGGTGTCACCCATGCCTGTTTCAGCTTTTCAGGTACTGTTCCTTCACAGAACAAAGAGAACACAATGCAGCTAATCAATGGAGACAGTGAAGCGGCACAGTTTTTAATTATGGAAGCCAAACTAAGGTCAATGAGGCAGGTAGTGGATTTAAGGGAGGTAAGAGTGTTTATGCTACCTTGATCTGAGACAGGGAGAAAGTTAAAAGTGAGGGTGAATAAGACTACAAATTACCATCACCAAAAATCTTGTGATCCATGCAGCAGCTAGATTTAATGACATCTTTGATTTCTTGGATCTTATCTTTAAAGGAGGTCTGAATCAGGTCAGGCCTGAGAGGAGAATAATTATCATGAGTGGGAGGAGGTCCAGCATTTTATAAAGTATTAAAGACTTTGAAGAGTTCCCTAGTAGAACTAAAAGCCGATGCAATGGAATAGGTATAGAAGCTTTCCTTTGCAAGCACTATTGCTTTTTTATATGTGACTCTAGCCACCTTAAGATTATTGTTATTACACTTACTAGGATACCTTTTCTATCTTGACCAGTTGTGTCAGTTGCAGTACTGGCTTCTCTAATACTCTTATATGGCAGAGTATCTTTAGTTGGAACACCATCTCTCCCTCTTCATCTTTTTCCCCATCTGAGAAAAGCTGTTCATCGGTTACATCTGTTATTGTCAATGTTCGGTAAATGCATAGCACTGTACGCCATTCCATGTCATTGTTATCTGTCCCACATAGTATCACCATGTCTTTGCGAAGGACCACTTCTTCAAGCTGTAACACTACTAGGGTGCCCTGAGCACCCTCCTTGTGGCACTGAGATAGAAATAGAAATTCGGATGCTAGTCGGAACACCTTCCTTGTATCCCAGGAACCCACCCCAGCAGTACCTAGTCCCAATACAGGAATAGCCCGGAGTAAAATGGGTTTTCCTTGCAGTGTGCTGTGGGCATATGCTGCATGGAGGAGGGCTGCCACTCTTGCGTAATACACGCCTGGCGTTGAGCACACCATCCCCTTTTCTGTGAAAGATATTGTTGCATTCAGTTTGCTCAGTAAGTTCTTCCCCAGTATATTTATGGGGGTGTCTCTGGAGTACAATAGGGGTGCTACAACATGTTATGTCTCTATCGTTCATGGTAAATCTTTTGTTACTGAAACCGTGATAATTGCCCCAGAGAAGCCTTGTGTATTCATTACATTGTTTGACATTAGGAATCCACGCTCCCTTATACATGACTTGGTGGCTCTGGATCTATCAGAAAAGAGAACTCTCTTGGTCCTGTCTTCATTGCTACCTCAGGTTCCTCTTTGGGGTCTTCAGTTACTGCCAGGACTGGACACACACACACTCCCTGTTGGCTCTCCTATTGGGGTTCTATGTTCTGGGGAAACAGGAAGGGATTCCCTCACAAAACACTGACCCCAGTGTAGTTGGTTACCACATTCTGTCTCAGCACCATTGTATTTCCTGGCATCTGATGCTGATAGCGCACCTGGGGGTGTCCCCTCACTCCCAGCCTGCACTGCTGATGTTTATTGCTGCACCTGTGGGGTGCTGTGTGCTGTTGCATTTGTGCTTTTGGGGCCTGCTGTATGAACAAGCCCTACTGTTGCGCTATTTGATATGCCTGTGTGTGTTGCCCAAAGGGCCAGGTGCGTGCAAAATGCTCCTGGTTCCCACATATAAAACATTGTCCAAGGAACGAGTAACCTGTACCTCTATATCCTCCTCCTCTCCCTTGCTGTGAGTATCCTCTCCCTTGTGGAAAATATCCCCTGGGTGGGTACATCCCAACTTGTACATAACCCCCCTGCTGTTGTACCACCCCATTGTGGCATGTACTCCACCAGCACATATCCCCCGTGCGGGGGCATGTTCCCCACAGGGAAAGCTCCCTGTTGGATGGGAGTCACTGCAGCAGCCTCAGGTATGAACATGGCCCCATCCATTGTGTATCAAGCTTCTTCTGTACCAGCTTGTTCTCTGCCTTTGTGGAATTTTCTGCTGTCTGTATCACACTCTCCATCCTTCATCTTACAACAGTGGTGCTTAATTTCACCCCCTTGTATCCTGCTTGTTCCCAAATTGAATCCCCTCACTCTCCTACGATTGCTGCAAATAAACATTGCATGTCCCCTGTCGCAAACATCACTCCTGCTGTTTCTTTTTAAAGTCTGTGAATGATATGATATGATAGGTTATTTATAATGTGCTTAATACCCAGAGGTTTCTAATCGCGGACCCGGGGATCGAACCTATGGTGCTCCGTGTCGTCTTGCTTCCAAGGCGAGCATGTTGCCTGTAAGCTATCCTCCTGAATCCATTTGCTAGTCCCTGTCATAAGGCAGGTCAAACTACAAATGAGGTTATCTCTGTCCATTGTCTGCCATGGTACTTTGTGTGCGTCGCCTCTCCCCTTCTGCAGCATCAGCATCTACATTGCCCAGGCCCCTGTCTCCTGCCCCCCTTGTCTTCTGTGCCAGTCCTATCTTTACTTTCTCCCTCCTGTTGTGGTGGATAGTTGACCAGTTCCTACTTGTCTGCCTCTGGTCTCCGCTCTTCCTCTGCTTTTGTCCTGTTCTCCTCTTTGTCCAGTGTCCACTGTTCATCTTCCCCTTCACTCATCTCCTCTTCCTCTTCGTCTGGCACAATACTGTCCTCGTCCCACATTTCTGTCTCCTCCTCCCCCTGTCCTGTTCCTCATTGTCCAGCTTACGTATTATCTCACTGACGTCCACCCGTGTCTAGCCTCTGTGCCTCCCCCCTCTCTCTCCTTTCTCCGCACCTCCTTCTCGATGACGCTTTCTGCTTCATTGAACAATGTGTCCACCTTTTGTTGTGTGCTTTTTTCTATGTACGCTAGATACTTCTACTCTCCCCTGTCATGTGTCACTCCCCTTCATGTTTCCCTGCTTTTCTTTTTCCCTTTTCTAACCCTCCTCTCATTCTGGGGACACGCCTGCAGGTTTGTAAACCCTGCTGCAAGTCTTAATGCTGGGTATGCTCTGTACGGTGGGGGTGGTACACTGGGTTATTATGCCCCATCATCGGTTTAATGTCCTTCTTCACAGGCTCGTCCTTCTTTCCTTCATACAGTTTCCAGAGCCCTAATATATTTTGTCTACCCTTTAATTTGGAGTATTTGTACTTAGTAGATATGAGAACATTTGCTCTATTATTTTGTTAGCAAACATTCTCTCCCCTGGCCTGAGCCCATTGAAAATTATTTTTTTTATTTTACTGGCATATCGGGGCAGGTTTTCACACATGTGGTCGAGGGGGCTATCCAGAAAAGTAATTATTCAACCTCTCTTTCTCTCTTTCTCTCTCTCTCCTTCTATGCTCCCCTGTTGTGCACTAATGGTCCTTCCTCTTTCTTTATTCACCCCCTAGTCCCCCGTTTACCCCCTTTTTATTTTCACACCTCTGCAGTCATTCAATTTTCAACCATGCATACTTACCGCTCTACCTCCTTACTCCGTATTCACACTCTCTCTGGCCCTCTCCACGGGCCCACCCACACACACACCCACCATGCACGGTGGCCCTCTCCACAGGCCTGTCCACTCACTCTGTGTTAGCATGTCACTGGCCCTTTCCACAGGCTCCCTTTTATCTAACCTAGTGTGAGCGGACGCCAAGGCACGCCCTCCATCCAAGTTGGCACCTACCGCTACTATGCCAAGTGCAATATTATACATCTGGTACCTTTGGCGTTTTGACCCTTCTACCTTGGTCTAAGCCTCAAGATGACCAAACACTGCTTGTTGACAAATTAGTCGGGTGGAGGGGCTACCAGACCTTTTTGACTTTTTGACTACTTGCCGAAAATGTATTACCACAGTTCGTAGCGCTCTTCCTTCCCTACTCCAACAAACAAAAAACGTTTTAAAAAAACAAATTAAAAATAATACCCTTTCCCCCAAAATACGCACCTATACAATCGCCTGCAATACACGCAACTCCAGTCTAATGGGGTCCTCCTCTCGCTACGCATCTTTCTGCTCTAATGCAGGCATGACCCACACGCATTCACTCCCTATGAAGTAGGGTATACTAAAATCTACGACTACAACAGCCGATTGTCCTCCCACCTTGAGGATGCATCCTTAACACCATGAAAGAGAATCCCTCCCTCCCCGTAGGTATGCAACCACGACACAGCATTTTCATGCACAGGTACACTCATGTGTCCTAGAGATCCTTGAGCCCTCTCAGCACCGAGCCATCCTCGTTGGCTCGCTCCTCCTCCTGAGTGTGGGTGGTGCTCGGGACCAGGCAGTCCTTCGCAAACCCACCGTCTGCAGGGCCTGCTCGTTGATGCGCATGGAACTGGTCTGCAGGGGCTGGGCCTGCACTCCCCCAGGAGGGTGGCCTGAATACCCCCAGTTGGACGAGAGAACTGAGGAGAATACCCCCAGTTGGACAAGGGAACTGAGGATCTCGCTGGGGCTTCCAAAAATGTATCAGGGGTCCTCCACGAACACATATTCATCAACATACCAGAAGTAATCCAAAAAGGAGCGTACACCAAACAAGAAGAAATAAAAATAAAATCCTCTTCTCGTTAACGAAAATGTTGAAGAATTTTGCAAACCGGGACAAAGAAGCGGAATTACTTTTTTCTAGCCAGGCCAGCAAAACAGTAAAAAGTAATGGGAACAACACCAAGTCACTCAGACAACTGTTTATAGAACAAGAAGGATTATTGAAAAAAGAGATGTCAAGATGGTGGGACATTAAGACTTTAGAAACATATTTACAAGTAGGAAGAATTCCGAGAGGGCTTAGAATATGCATCTTCCCCTCATTTGAAGAAGATGACATAGACAGCTTAAAAGATTGGGAGGAGCTACTCACGAACACATCCAAAGAAATGATCCACAAATTCATTACAAATGCAAAGAAAACACATGATAAATTAAGTAAGGAAATTGCAATAAACAAAGAACAAATAGAAACACTCAACATTCCAGAAAAAACCTTTAAAAATTATGAGATTCTCGACAAAATCATAGACCAACATATGGATTCCACCAAATTGAAAAGGCAACGTCAATTCATACGAGATTAAATGGACTATAAATTTAAGAGGGTTTATAAATTCCAGAAACCACCAGTCAAATCATCGCCAAGACCAATTACAAATAAACCCAAAATAAACCCACCACAACAGACACCGTTAACATCAGGTACAGATTCTATTAGCGACACAGACTTAGACCAAACTCAACCAACAGTAGACAAAACAACGATTCCAGATACTCAAAAAACCCCACCGTTGACAACTTTTTTAGAAGAATACCAGCAATACAAAAAGATGAGAAGTTATCCAAGTTGGGCCAAGATACCCAACACACAATCAAACACAGGTGGAGGGGTTGAAGGGGACGCAGATCGTATGTACAGAAGCAATCGAATAGCCAACATCGAGGGAGTGCAAACAAGGTCACAAAATCAGCAACTACAGAGGAAAACTTGACTGTGCATCTGACAAATACAGATCTTTCACCTGAATTAGTCAAAGCACTCAATAAGGGACTTTCATTTTGCTCCCCCAGCAACTGGGACTATTTTGACATCAATACATATCTTTTTTGTTTTGCAGAAAATTGAAATTAAAATTACACTTTCTCAACTGCATAAATATAAATCCAAAACAGCCAACACAACCAATATCCAGACTCTCCGTGGACCATGTACTCAAAACCGTGGAGCTTCTTAACTTACCAGAATCAGAAGATATACATACAGTACAATCTTTTTCAGAAGAACAGAACATAATATTAGGACTATCAGCTAGTACCCATTTGAAACCTCAATCCACATTCATCCCACAATTTCCAAAAGGAAATGTGGTAGGTACATTCTACAAAGCAGTACAAAAAGATCTCAGACAAGCCTTTTTGAAAAATCAACAACCCAAAATACGGTACAATCTAACTTTGGCTGAGAAAGAGGCAATCAAGAATCTAAAAAGCAATCCAGATATAACGGTGAAAGGTGGAAACATTGTTTTACTTAAAACTTCAGGCTACATAACAATAGCAAATCAACATCTGGGAAATACACAATGCTACACAAAACTAACCACCAATCCCATTTTCAAACTAAAGGAAGATTGGCAAATGATAAGCGAACACTGGAACAATATCGGATTATTAACAGATGAAGAGTACCAGTACATGAATATCTCTCACCCTATTATGCCCACAATTTACTTTACGCCAAAGATACATAAAGCATTTGAAGGACTGCCACAGTGTAGACCCATAATCACCAGCATTGGGTCTCTAACAGAGGGGACCTCAGTGTACATTGATTACCAATTACAACCTTTGGCAGCAGGACTCATATCATATATAAAAGACACCAAACATATAATACAACAATTTGAAAATATAGAGTGGGAACCCAATTTCTGGCTAGAACCTTAGACGTATCAAGTCTCTACACTAGCATTCTCCATGAAAAAGACTTACTCACTACCGAATATTTCTTAAAAACAAGATCCATATCATACTTAGAACAAAACCAGATGCTCTTGAACAAACAAATCCAAGGAACAGCGATGGGGGCAAAATACACCCAACTATGCTAGCCTCTATATGGGGCATTTTGAAGCAGAACATGCATGGATTCATCAATTCTTTAGCAAAACCAACCATGTAACATACTGGGGCAGGTACATCAGCGATATTAATATGATATGGAATGGAACAGAAAATCAGCTAAAAGAGTACCACCAATACCTAAACTCCAATGATTACAATCTCAAATGAACAATTCAATGCAGCAAAAGCAACATCAATTTTCTGGATCTAAAGCTATATACAGAAGACAACAAAATTCACACCACACACGTCATTAAAGAAGCAGCAGTCAATAGCATATTAAATGCTACAAGTAATCACCATCACCATATCACCAAAAATATACCATATGGAGAAATGCTTAGGATCAAACGTAATTGCACAAAAACTCAAGATTTCGAATACCATGCCAAGGAAAGAATTAGAAAATTTCTCAACAGAGGTTACAATCACAACCTTCTATCAAAAATGTATCTCAAAACAAACCAAAGAACAAGAAATAACCTTTTAATGAACAAACCAAAGGGAACATTGACAGGGGGAAAAAATAAGATTTATCACAACATACAATAGCAACAACAAAATACTCACCAACATTCTCAAAAAGAATTGGAATATACTACAAACGGACAATGATTGGATTCCATATTACACTCACAACCAAGTATAACCTTTCGAAGAGCCAAAAATCTCAAAAACATACTCAGTCCATCTAATTTCGTCAGAAAGGGCATAACAAATACCACATCAGAATCTATGTGGCTTAAATCACCATTAGAAGGGAACTACACATGTGGATCCTGCAACCAATGCAAATTTTCGGACAATGCAAGAACTACAATTAAAATGCCCAATGGACACATTAAAAAAAATTGACAGTTCATCAATTGCAATAGCAAATATGTAATTTATGCAATCCAATGCATCTGCACAAAACTATATATTGGGAGCACCATACATACTTTGAAAACTAGAATTTGAGAACTCATAAGATCTATTTCAAATCAAGTACCACAAACACCTTTGGCCTATCATTATCAGACCAATCACTCACAAAATGATATTGGAAAGCTAAGATTTTTTGGAATTGAGAAAATACAATCCCCACCAAGAGGAGGTAATCTAGAGAAAATCCTGAGAAAAAGAGAACCCTTTTGGATTTGTTATTTGGGTACTTGACTGACCGGACTAAACAAGGATCAGGAGATGCACCATTTCCTATAAAAAGAAACTTCCAGAACAACAACATTGGGCATGTCCATCACTAGGGCAAGAAACAAAACCATGAAACATAAAGAATCATACCGGTCTGGAACTAGAAAGGAAAGAAGAAAAGGGAGAAAATATATTTTAAAAAATAAGAAAGTAAAATTTGTCCAAAAAAGGAAAGGAAAACCACAGTAAAAACAGATTTAACAACCAATTCAAAACATAATCGATTTATAAAAACACGTTAAAATGTATATTAATTTACCTGCTTGAAAAAAGAAGTTATAAGACATTAATATCAACACTAACAAGAAAGTGAAAACGTAAATGTATGAAACTACGTTAGATTTGCGAATAAAATCGTTCCCAAACCAAAATGGCGGATAGTATTCTAACGCAGCATGAAAAAACGCCATTGTACGCACAGAAATATGATCACATGACCGGATTTCCGAATCACAACAAGGAACACCTACACAGACCGGCGAACAGTGGAAGCAACAGCGAACTCGGAAAGGAAATCAAAAGGTAAAAATATTGTCTGCCTTATAGTCCCCGAAACTTTCATAATGATATCAAATGAACTCATTTAAAACTAAAGCCAATAGAGATTTGGTCAAATCGAAGGTATCAGTTAATACACTGCGTTCTTTGTATTCAGGCAACTGACACAATATCCTGGCTTAAACCAAGGCTTTTCTGAACGAACTGTGCAAGTACCGCTAGACGCAAAGATAAAGAAAAACAAGGTACCACCCAATGAAAACAAAATTAATATATGTTGCTAATAATAATGCCCTAAAGTAAAACACGTTGAATTCATTGTACTATCACGCTATTGTGCAAAATAGTATGCAGAGTTTCTCTTTTAAAAGAAATGCTCACTTATCCATATTTGAGATTTATACAATAACACTTTACCAAAAAGAAATGCTCACTTATCCATAATTGAGATTTATACAATAACACGTTCCCAATTAGAAACGTGTGAGCACTTTGCGAGCAACAACTGCTAAAACTTCAATGTGGGTTTCTTTTCCAGAAATTTTGTGAAACCTAAAGGAAAACAGACAAGGAAATCTAAGCCAACCAACTACTTAGATAGCCATCTCTGTGAATACTATCAGAATACAACTCAAAACAAAAAGGAGCAAAAAAATTATTCAAATCAAACATTTCTGTGACTATCAACAGAATAAAACTCAAAAAGGAATTTGTGCCTTCTAAATCCAATAAGGAATAATGAATTTTCAATTGCGACTTCTGTGAGTTTTTCAACAAAAGTCGGAAAAATAGGAACCCCCTAAGGAGAACTGTGACTATTAACAGAACCCAACTAAGGAAACCTTACAAAGACTTTAAGTAGACTTCTGTGACTATTAACAGAATCCAAGAAAAGAGGAACTATAAAGTAAAACTCAAAAAAGGAACCTCCTGAAGAACCGTCAGACACAAAGATGGGGAAACACGTGTCGAGGAACCTAACAAAGGAGAACGTGGAACCAGACAAGGAAACTTTAAAACAACAGAAAAACATCATTGGAAACATAACTGCAAGAAAAATATTGCAAAAAATAGATAATGTGATTGTTAAATAAAGGCGCCATTTCAAAAATACAGAATTCTTTTCTTTTTTGTCAAACAAGAAGTAACACTGTTTATTACAGCAGGGCAAGCACAAATCAAACAGCACAGTGGAACAGAACTGATTGATGAGAGATAACAAAACCACCCACTGTGGTGAAATCTTTTATACAGTTAGTACATTATTTGCATAGCGAGAAACAGTTGCCATTAGTATTTCAAGATATTGAACATCCTACTAAGCTTATTGGTGGGAATAAGTCGGTTCCCTACAGCTAGAAATACGCTAGTTGAAGGTGATTGGAGCAAACCGTCCAGCCTTCCCCCTCGTTCATCACTTTCACTGTGGTGCCACATTCCTTCCCGCTCCACCCCATGAATTAATTTTAATGTGTCCTACATAATTGTGCTGACCTCCGGAACTTTATTTACCTGCCATTGGTCAGCACACATTGAAAAAACACAAGACATCCTGAGCTGGTGGGAAAGGAGACATTCAATATACTTGTTGCCTTTTGGGGAAACCAAAACCCACCTTCTGACTGGCTATTCCCGGATCGCCCCCTCATTCCACATCCTTCTCCCCAAATCCACCTGCCAAACGGCATTTTGAAACCTCTGATCGTGCTGTTTGCTTCCCCGAACATATTCTTTTGAATTTTAGTTCCCCCAGGTCTCTGTGAACGTCCGTAAACCTGGCTCCCCGACCTTGTATGCATCAGCCGTTTCCATTCCCAGTGACTGCTGTCTCCTGGGAACAGCCGGCATGAATCACTCTTCCAGCCCCCACTGCCTCAGAGTGTTTGTGCAATTGTTCTGTGTGGCCTACCAAGCAGGGCCTGTCTGTGTCACCCCGATGTGATCTACTTACCTGTGGGTTCTTCCTGACACTGACGGTGTCATGACAGCCCACATGTTATGCCTCTTCATTTATCTTGTGACCCTATCCTACACACCGAAGCTCCTCATGTCCCCCCTTGGTCACTCCACCCCAATACTGTCCCCTGGCTTCTCAGCAGCACCTTTTTTTACAGCCATCAATCATACCCTGTCCCATGCACGGGTGCCCGCTCCTGTTCCCCTTATTCCTGCAGCTGTTAGGTACGCCCCACTGCACAGCACTGACACAGCACCTTTACTACATTGGCAAGAATAAAAAACCAAGCTACAAAACAGTATTATATAGAGCGAGGGCCTTAGAGTCCCTTGTATCAGAAGAATTGATATTTAGATCACCAAGTATGATTAAGGAGGAGTTCGTTTTTATGAAAGGCAAAGCTAATTCTAAAAAATGTTGATGAAAGTGCTGCGCACACGAGGGTGGACGATATATAACAATAATGTAAAGAATCTCAGAAGAGGAAATCTTAAGTGCAGCACTGAGTGTTTTTGCAGCCTGCTACCCGATGATAGTATTGCAACGGAGGGCACACAAGATAGAATAAAATCCTTTAAAAATTGACACATTTCTATGACCAACTTGCAGTTTTTGCAGCAATATAATCAAAGGCGAATCGGCACATTAGACATTAAAGCAAATATGGGATTAAAATGTTTTGCTACCTGCCTAACAACATTTGTAGTTTACTTGCTTAAGTGCACTTGTGTATCCAGGAGAAGTGGCTCACGCAGTGAAAGAGCATATTATTGACAATAGTTGTGTTACTAGAACTTCACACCAAAAAAACAAGTACCAAGACAGGTGACAAAGCTGCACGTAATCATCCTCAACGACAGGTCTAGGTGCTGCAAATAATCACACTCACACTATTAGAGGAGACATGAAAAACAGACTCTAAAGACGAAACCTATATTGGATATGAAAACATTCAGAAATGTACCTTTGAGGTTTAAATGAACATTTAAACCATATGTGATTCATATGAAGTATACCTCAGGAGTTATACTCAGGCCCTCATCCTCCCCAAGCCGATAAACTGAAAACCATTAAATTGGGTAAGGACCACATCTGATATTCGATTGCTTCACAGCAGGGGGAATCTGGCCTGCATTACTATATAAAATATGGTATTATTATATCAGTATTATCAAGTAACAAAACAACTCACAACTGACATTAAACAATGTTCTATAACACCATCAAAATATAGTTTCCCTTTCAGCAAAAGAATGTGGTCCCTTTTCAACAGGAAACAATTTTGTGTGAAGAAGATGGAGGAAGTGACTCATACATCTAAACGTTAGGTATTTGTTTCGAACCAGGAGGAGGATAGTGTATTTTCAAAAACATGTTAAGTACCTTTAGCTGCCTATAACTTTGTTCATTTTGAATTTTGAGTTATCTAAATTCTAGAAAATGTGGAGGAGTAAAACTTAAACATGTTTTGAATATGGTACTATGATAAATGAAGATAAACACTACAAAAAAACATGAATTAGAAATGCCACTTCTCTTTCCTTTAAAAACAATGATTTTGTATGGAAATTTGATGTCAACACATTATGCACTGAAAGGAAAAATACAGTGAAATGTTTCTAATTAAAGTATGATTGTTCAATGTGTGAATTGGTTTGCAAGTTAAAAAAAAATGGGTAACCGTGCCTCTAGTCGTCAGTTATTGAGAATCAGTGAGACTAGAACTCAGGCTATAAACCAACCAAAACTTAAGTTCAAAATTGCAATTCAATCAAGTCACCTATTAAAGCACCCTGTGAATCGCTCGGTTGGAAAAAGGATCAGTACATTAGCAAAGAAAATGTGCTGAAGTCCAAATACCAAATTGCAATGGATCATTGTGGATGAGCAGGCGACATTGGCGCTGAGGGTACAGTCTAGAGTGAAATCAGGGAGCATAAGACCACAGAACAACTGACTATTTCATAGACTAAAGAAAGAAAGAAAGACACATAGTGGACAATCAGCCACATACACTGCAGCACAGTGGGTTGTGGCTATGGTAACCTCACTGACGTTTTCAAGGTTTGAAAGTAAAACGATCTTCTACCTCAACCTCAACAGAGCCCTTGATTACCTTTATGATGTTTTTATTTTGTAGGAAAGTTCAATTGCAGAGGATCAATAATTCACGGCATGGCTGGAAACACAAAGTGATCATCTCCAATTCAATACACACAACACCAACATTTAAATCCCATTTTTGGAACCCTTACCACTTTATTGACTAAACCCACAGATAACAATGTATTTCTTCATGACGACAGTCACTATCCCATGCATTTGAAGTAAAATCCCTGACTTTGACAAAGCAGCACAAAAGTAGACCACCAATCGTAATCCAGGAATCATCCATCCAAAGTTGTGAATCAAGCACGACAACGAGCTCGTAATCGTGATCAGTCATCTCTTAAATGAGCAGTCCGCTGAGTCTTCTCCGCATACACAAAAAATGACTTGTGTGGCAACCTTCTGTCTATTAAGACATAAAATGAGGTAATTAATTAGACGTAATTGTCACTTAATTAGAGATCAGCTTTTCACAAAGCTGTATCCCTATGCGGAGACAGACACGGGGGCAGTGTTTGTCAACAATTCGTATGTTCCCATTGTAAACCAAGAGAAAGTCCTGTGCATTCAAGTCAAGCTTCAGAAGACGTTTTTCAGAACCATTTTAAATGGGAAAGACGCTTTTTCTCAAACTGGCAATCTACTAATGCCATATATGTTCCTAATATGTTAATTACGTGCAACAAACAACGCAAACGTCAAAGGCTAGAAAGTGGGAACACCATTCCCACATCAGGGCTACTTCCCAGCCGGCAGAACTCGTACAACACTTTGCCTTCCAGAAGCATAGCGACCAGGATCTGCCCTGGACGGTGGCAAAAAAAAGTAATATTTTCTAGACGAAAGTGTACATTTTTCTCAAATATTATAAAAAAGAGAGGCAATTTGGAATCAAATTTTGAGCAATCCTAAATGAGTGGGAGCAGAAAGGTACGCATCCCTTTGCTTCAAACGTAAACTTTGACTGAGGATGTTCCCTTCTTTAATTCTGGCAGAATACGAGTTTGGTGACCTATAGGATATAGTGTCCATCATTGTCTATTTTAAATACTATTAGGCCTCTCATGGAAAGCACAATATTGTCTCAATGACAAAGTGACTTTACGACAAAATGTGATGATTATCATTAAAAAAGCAGATATTCAATAGTAAGACACTATGATGTCATATGTTCTCCCCCAATTATGGGAAAGAATTGTGCTTTTGGAGGGGAGTTGGTTCCTGGTCACCTGAATTGAAATAATTGTGTTATCACTACAGCTATCAGAATTCTTTGGGACTGAAATTGAAACTAATCAGTAGCAGCTGAATAGAAAGACTGCCTCCCTGAAGATTGTTAGAGAAATGAAAGCGTTTGTAGGAGAAGATCAACTGAACTGCAGCAGGTATACATGAATGGGAACTGGAGTAAGCGCCTCACCTTCCTTTTTTCTACATATGTTCTTACATAATGACATCATTATGGTGAACTTACAGGATGATTCCATTAGGTGTGAATATGCCTTTTTTTAACAATATGGATGCCCAAATATTGTTTTGCATGTCACTGTCCAGCCAGCACCCTGACAGTACCAAATCTTTTGACTGCCGGATCCGTTTCTCCAAAGTAGAGAAACACTGAAGAGTCTTGATAAGAAAACACTGTGGGCCTCATTACAACCCAAGTGTTAAGGGGTTAACGGCGCCGTAAAAGGTGTCGGCGCTGTTAAACCCTTAACGCCTGATGACGAGGTCCCTTTGCGGGTTGCACTTTAACGCCTGCTTTCAGCAGGCGTTAAAAAACCAACCCCCAAAGGCACCTAGGAGCCAATTACGGCACCGTAATTTACGGTGCTGTAATTAGCGCCTTCCCCATTGAGCCCTATGGGCCAAAAATGGGAATGGGGAAGGGGCCATGGTGAATGGGGAATTAACGCTCCGCCAACCTTGGAATGGGGTGGTAATTCCGCCATTCACCATGGCGGAGTTGGTAATTTACCGGCGTCAACCATGGCGCTAATAGCGCCATGGTTAACGCCAGGGTCGTAATGAGGCCCTGTATGTTTGGGTACCACCTGTTCCCCCCATTGCCTCCAGCCATTTTGGTTTTAAAAGGAGGAACAGTGATTGTTTTGATGGCCTTGTACTCTCCGCCCTCTGCAACTAATCCAGAACAGGACTGCAAGACTTGTCCTTGGCCTCAAGCCCTGGGATCGTATCTCTCCAGCTCTGAAGCCTCTTCATTGGCTCCCAGTGGATGTAAGGATTCAATTCAAAACCCTCTGCGTTGTCCACAAGGTTTTCTAGGGCCTGGGTACAAAATACCTTCAACTATCCCTCCGCAAATACCTCCCATCTCGAGCTCTTTGCTCCTCTACCTCTAACTCCCTCAAGCTCAGTTGTTTTTCTAAGAAACGAGCTGGCGGTAGATCTCTTTCTTCAGCTGGGCCCACCCTCTGGAACAGCCTCCCGGCCACTCTGAACCTTGAGGAGAACCATCTCTGGTTCCGGAAGCTCCTCAAGACCTTACTCTTTGTTTCTGCCTTTGACCCCCTCTCCCCTGCTGATCTGTTCTCTCTCGGCACCATGAACCTGGCCTACCCTCTGTCTTTCGGGCCCAGGTACCTGCTCACCCTGCCACCCCCGCACTGCCTCCACGCCACCCTTTGCACTGGGGTCTGTATCTGTACCCATACAGTCCCCCCCCCCTTTTTCTTCCTGCACTTATCAGACCTACCCTGTCTGCTGTCTTAAACCCAGCACTTGCCACTGCTGGCTGCACTACCACTGTTTGTTGCCTTTATTATTTATTTATTTATTTATTGTTATTTATCTGTTTCTCCTCTGCTTTGCACTTCCCGCTTCTCCCCCCTTCCATGCACTTTTCCCTTCCCCCTCTCCCTTGCACTTGCGCGTTCTCAATGTCACTGGGCCCAGTAAGATCGTTGTTTTGTTCTCCCTTATTCCCCCCCCCCCTTGCCTTGTCACATTCTGATACACTTGTGTACAAGCGCAATAGAAATAAAATATCAATATCAATGTAGCTTGTCTTTTTCAGTGAGGTCAGGAACAGCATCTAGAAACCTCTTTAAGGGGCTCCTACTGTGGCTCTCATGCTGAATAGGAGTCTGTTTATTCCATGCAGTGGTTGCTTCCGAAGCGTGGAAGGATCACAGAGAACTGCCCGCCGCCTCTTTTGCATTTCGAGTGTGGGTTTCAAAGTGGTCCAGTGTCTGCAGAGCAGAGGAGGACTATGGAGAGCTGGTCATTGGGTTTTGCCCTTGAGATATCTTACAGCTGTGCATTATGGTTCTTGAGTAGCATCTGCTCTACATGGGAACCAGGCAAGCACATCCAGCCAGGGAATGATTCTCACTTGGCTTTGTACTGGCTGGTATTTCTTTTTCGGATAACGATGCAGCCCTTGGCATTTTGCATCATTTGTAGCATTTGCATGTTGTCGTTTTGAAGGCCCATGTAGAGACTCTTGTCATGGTCTAGCTGTGAGCTCACTAAAACACACACTATCAGTGGATGGTTGTATTCACAAATGTATCCTTCGTTCGTGCTGCTGGCGCAAAGCCCATTCCATTGTCCCCCTTCCTGCTTCCAAGGAATCTTCCTACATGCTTGACTCTGCTACTAGTATTACCCCCAGTTTATCTCCTTGCCTTGCTCTTATTACCTCAATTTTCTAAGAACTTCCGGTCCATGCTTGCCCTCTCCCTCGTACACCCTCACTAGCTTTCATGACCCATCACTGCCCCTCTCTCCCTCATCACCCACTCTCGCTTCCTTCACTCTCTTAATTTGTCCCACCTCTTCGGATGAACTCGCACCCATCCTCCAGCCAGCCTGCCCTTGCTGTACCCCTGAGGTCCCTTTACACCAGTCCATCATGGAACTTGCACCCCTTACCTTTCATCCCTTCAGCCGCTTGCTTCCCTCTGGGATCTGACCAACACACAGCTAATGTTAAAAACCCGGCTAATTACGCCGCCGTCTCTCCCCTTCTACCCTATTATCAAATCTCAGGACGAGTCGTGTTCAGCTGCACTAACCGCTACCTGGAGGTTCACGCATGTCTCTAACCTCTTCACTACTCCCACCTATCCTTCATCCTCACCCTAATTGATCACCTTGCTGCCTTCAATGCCACTGGGCACGTATCCGTCCATTCGCCTCTCTTTCTCCCCGGCTTCCTGGGCACAGAACCTACACAGTGCCTCCTTTTCTATGGGCTGAAATGTTGGCCTATGCTGTACAGCTGCTGTGCCAGGGCCTCTCCCCTACCATTCACTATCTATGCCCAATCTCTTGGCAAACTCGCCTTCTACTTTCTCAGATCATTGCTTGGCGATGAGGCCCAAATAAGGCCTCTCCTTCCCTTATTTTACACAAGAGCTTTCTTCCAGGATCACTGGCCCCTGCCAGTCATTCGTCTTTGGATTGCACTTCACTGAGTGATGTGTAACTTCTTCAAGATTGAGTAAATACCAGCTGGCTTCTAGTGCCTTACTCCGCCTTGCCTCTCCTTTTCCCTTTCTTTCTGACACTTTATCACCATTCCCTGCAACTACAGATGTACATTGCCTGCGCCTCTATTCCTGCCAGGTGTAACCTCCTCAACAACTGTAAACTGTGCCCCTTTCTCACCTTTACTGATGTAAATCTCTCGCCTCTGTCCTTACCTCAGCAAGCAAGAGAACTGCCCCCGTCGTCCCTTGGGACTCCCGCTCACCCCACTCAATGAGGTACTTAAGTCAGTGTGCCACCCACACCTTCCCAGCCTCCCGTGAGGTTCACCTGTCGCTGCACACCGCGTCAGTGTAGGGCGGCTGTATATGAGCCACTGGCAAAAGTGCTCTCTCCCTTCAGACTCCCCCACACATTCTGAGATTGCTGGCTCAACTCACCTCTGCTGGTTCCCCCACCTCCTCGAGCCACCTTTCACGTTTGCCCCTTGCCCCTACACGCCACCCGCACCACTGACCTCCCTGCCCCTGCTCCAGTAGGCTTAAACGCAGCCATAGCACCGTCACACTCGAAGGAGCAGCACAGGGTGGTGACCTATAAATCCGTACCCCATAATGCTCGTCGCCCCCCTTGTCCTGTACATAACTGTATATTCTAGGCCTGTTAACATTGCAGTGTGTTCACATGCTCCCGACTGCCAGTCACGTTCAGTGTGCACCTTTCCCATGAGTGCTCTCCATGTTCCATTGCCTCCGCTGCACACTCAGTTGGTGTGCCTCACAATGCTGTTGCGCAGGTAGACAGTTTCTTGTCAAAGCTCTTGTGTGACCCAAATCAAGGCAAATACAAATAAAAATTGAGTTCTATACACATTTCCTCCCGGAAATGTCCTTGCCAGTCAGCTTCCTATTTGTCAAACATTCCGGCAGTCTCATAACTCCCCTCAAGTCTCACGATGGGCGTGCCCAGGCCCCAAGGTGCCTCATCATTATCAATTGTATTACCTTTTCAACATAACATCACAAGAGAATCATTGCGTATTCTACCTAGGCAGCGGTATTTGAAAGGGCCATTGCAAATAAACTCTTGTCTTTCGCCCTCCTAAGTGTCATTGGGCCTCATTAAGAGTTGGGTGCAAAGTGATACCGGGGACCGGTAGGGACACCGGTGCCGGTAATCCCTTTGCGCCCTATACCGAGTTACCTTAGCGGGTCCTTTCCTTAACGCCTGGTTTTATCAGGCGTTAAGGACGGGACCCGTTAAGGGACTATAGAGCTAATAACGGTACCACAATTTGCGGTACCGTTATAAGCGCCTTCCCCCTTCCCATGGGGGCTCAAATGGGAATGGGGAATGGCTTTTTCAATGGGGACTTACCGGTCCCTCAAAGGTCGGAATAGACCGGTAAGTCCCCATTGAACAAAGGCGGACTCGGTACCGGTATTGGAGGTAGTCATGGCTACCCCCAGACTCGGAATGAGGCCCAATATGTTCTTATGATTCCACATATCTGCCGCAAGTAAGTATTAACATGTGTGTAAGGATACAGACCGGGCCGGATTTATGGCATTTTTTGCACGGTTCAAAGTGATTTGCACTGCTGAAAAGTGACTTTGCACTGCCAGGCCAAACCCTGATTCATGGAACTGTGCAACGTGTATTTGTGTCGTGCAAAGTCATTTTGTACTGCAAAAATGACTGCGCACTCACTTTGAAATGCAAAAATACACTTTGCACAGTTCCATGAATCGGTGTTTGTGTCCGCAATGCAAAGTCACTTTTCAGCAGTGCAAAGTCACTTTGAACCGTGGAAACAATTCCACGACGGGCCCTATAGCCCCCAGAACAAACATGCTTTTCCCAAGTTCAAGAAAGGGTTAAGCTTTTTAGCTGCTGCCGCGTGACAGATGGCTGCCTTCCCGGGCAGAGAGTCAGCTGGCCTAACAATGGGAACTTCTTGCTTACACTCCAGACCTGCAATAACATCATCTGTAGGAGCAGCTGCGTGTGAATGCCATTCATCAGGACAATAGGCACCATGTAGGCCCCATTAGCCACAAGTCTGCTTCCACAGAAAGGATACGCACTGCGCTCTAATCCGATGACTGCTGGCTGAAGCGCTGCGTGTTCCTGGCATGTTCCTAGAAATCCAACCCAACATAATACATGGCATGATGCTGTAGGTCCATAGAAATGCCTGTACACCATGTCCCTATTACGGGGATAGTAGTCACATCACGACTCACCTGTAGAAAGAAAATCGCACCACTGCCGGTTGCAATGACGTATTACAGGTCTCTGGTGGCAGTGCCTGCCTCTGGCGCCAGCACAGAGCAGAGTTCCAGATGCCAGTGGAACACTATATCAGCTTTTCAGATAAGTGTGTTATAAATGACCTTCCTTTGAGACTCAACAGCTATGAATTGGTATGGAACTGTCTATGAAACTGTTCATGGAACTGTTTAAGGAACTGTCAATGGAACAGTCTATGGAACTGTTCAAGGAACTGTGTATGGAACTGTTTATGGAAATGTCTATGGAATTGTCAATTGGAACTGTTTATGGAACTGTTTATGGAAATGTCTATGGAATTGTCAAATGGAACTGTTTATGGAAGCCTCTTTATTTTGGGCACTTCTGGATTTTAACACAGGAAAACAAAAATATCTTTGCCAGGCGCCACTTATGTTAAACCACAAACGTTTTTTAATGCATTGTATTAATCAGCCTCAAATATGTTTTCAACATCTTCCAAGCTATATATTATAATGTTTTCTTCCAAACAGAATCTATATCGATTATATGTATCAAACAAAATTCTGAAAAGACTTCTTGCATTCAAGTATGGGAGACGCCATCCCTTAAAGAGGGCACAAAAGCGGTTGTACATTATAAGGAATAAAATACCCTACACCATAAATAAAAAGGATGTTGTAAGATTAGATTCTTCTATTAGGTTATCAAACCCTCAGTAACTTTCAATATCCCTATAATATACTTCAGGGTGGACTTTGTCCCATATATAACACATAATTTGTTTTAAGTCTTCAATAATGCATCTAACGGACTGCGCATGCACGAGCTGCGCATGAGGGACTTAGAAAAGCTCCCGGCGGCCGCAACAAATATCCTGAATAATTACGGCCCTTTCCACTAGTACCCAGGCAGGATCGGGACGTATGTACGGCAGAATCATCAGGTCATTGCTTCTTCCAAGCCCGACGAAAAACGGAGTCCAGAAGCTGTAAATCGGACGGGCTGCTGTGTGTGGGGTGACGACCGCCATTTTTCAACCTGGGCCTGGCCGAGAGTACAGTGAAGTGAGACCTCATCTGAACTGGGCCTCTTACCGACCACCCGCATCTCTGGAGAACGGGGAATGGCACTCTCCACATAAAGAGAACGCCATCTACAGCCGCGACTACTGCCCTCAACCGAGCACAACAGTAAACACCCCCACAGCATGTGCAACGCCTAACCAGGCATAACAGGCGACCTACAAGTGAGGGACTTACCCTCAAGCACTCATACAGGACCTCATTGACACCCCGCTGCCCTGTGAAGAAGCCGGTGGCACAGAGACCGGCCACACGGGGAAACTCCTGACATTATTCAAGACGCTGAAAAGACCTACCTAGACCCCACGCCTCACTGAGATCACCGACCGACGCTATGGGCAAAGATGAAGCCAAAAGACAAACCCTACAAAGCAAAATGGATCTCTTCATGGTGGGAGCCCCTCCTCGACCAGGGACACAAACTCTGGAAGAGGGGGAACCCAGCGCAGAAACCCAAGACCCTCCTGTCTCACTAACCGACCTAATGAGAGCGATTGGGGATTTGAGATTGTCTCTGGAACTCAAAATTGGAGGGCTATCTACAGAAGTGTCCCTCCTCCATCAAGGTCTACATAACCTATCATCCAGGGTTGGTGAATTGGAACAAAGGACATCAGACACAAAAGACACAGTCCGCCAACTGGAACAGCAACTAGCTGCTGTTTCCAAGAAAGTTGATCAACTCAAATACCGCGCGGAGGACACCGGAAGAAGGGCGTGAAGCAACAATCTTAGGATTCTTGGAATCCCGGAAAAGGGCCCTAGTGTCGAACTCTTCCTGGAAGACTGGCTGGCTCACATCTTCACCCCCAAAAAATTCTCCAAATTCTTTTCCATCGAATGAGCACACAGAGTGCCCACTGGGCGACCCACCCCTGGAGCCCTGCCGAGAATGATTATTGCACGCCTTCTAAATTTTCGAGACCGAGATGCTGTCCTCCAGATGGCCAGGGCCTCGGCACCAATCACATACCTAGAATTGCTCTCGCTACACTCCAACGCTCCATATGGAAAGGAGGCATTGGCCTACCATGCATATACACGTACTATCTAGCAGCACAATTAAGGGTGGTGAATGCGTGGCTGTACGCCGAGCCCACACTACCACATATCCGCATTGAAATAGAGGCTATGCACCCTGTACCACCCCGGCAGGCCTTATACGCCACCAACAACCAAGTCTCGAAAATACCAAGAATGTCACTCAATATCCATCATGCCTAGAGGGAGCCCACAAACGCATCAGTAGGGGGGGCAAAACCAATGCTAGCCCAAACCATATGGCATAACGCACACCTCTCAGGAATACGGAGAATGGGCAGTCTCGAGAACTGGGGGAAAAGAGGGATAATTACACTTGCACATGTGATCCAAGAGGGACGCCTGCTAGGGTTTGATGCTCTGCATGATAAATTTTGTCTGACACCTATGGATCGCTTCCGACACGCACAGCTGGCTCACACCACACACACCCAGTTCCCTGACATAACCATTATACCCCCTCACTCCCCCCTAGAGACCAACATCTTCCCACAACTTATCTCCTCCAAAGTCACCTCCACGCTCTAACAGGCCCTCAACTCTTTCAGAGCTAAAGAACTCACTAAGCTGAAAGAAAGTTGGCAAAGGGACTTGGGCGGCCTGGAACCGGAAGATTGGGTCGACGCACTGTTATTCCCAGAGAGATAGGTATCGAAGCCAAACTTAGACTGATACAGCTTAGAATACTCCACCGCTTCTACTACTCCCGCACTGCCCTAGCCAGATGGGGAGGGACCGGAGATGGGACATGCCTCCAATGCAATCGGGAAACAGGCACATTCTTCCATATGATCTGGGACTGTCAAGTGCTACAAACCTTCTGGGATGAGTGCATCAACACAATTTCCACTGTAATAGGTGCGCCAATTCCTAAAGACCCCAAAATGGCACTCTTGGGAATCTGGGGGGGAGGTCGACCTTACTAAGCATGAAAAATCGTTCCTAACAGTGGCACTTGGCGCAGGGAAACGACCCATCGCCACAACCTGGAGCTCAGCAGACCCAATAACTATAGGTCGCTGGAGCAACAAACTGAGTAGGTGTGCATCTCTGGAGCGCCGTATCTACAATGCGAGGGGATGCGCCCGAAAATTTGAAAAGATATGGGGGAAATGGCTGGACGCATACTGAGAGACATCCCCAAAACCCCTCCTTACCCCCCTCTGACACCCTCTCACTCCTCTCCTTACCCACGGACATAAAAGTATCCAGAACTACCATCTATGGTCCATACTTCGGATGTATCTATTATACCCGTATGATCTAGTTGTCTTTTATTGCCAATACTATCGTGATTCTCTGACAAATGCCTATGATGTGATGTTTTGTAGTAGTTAAAACCCAATAAACAGTGTTATAAGAAAATAATAATGCATCTAACATGCCTACATTGTTTTCCTAACAGCTTGTAGCAAGCCTGTGCACTATTTCAGTGAGCGGGAAACCGTTATCAACACTGTCAGTTGTCTCAACCACTTGATTTATAAGCAACATCACCATTCTTGCCCTGAATTCTGGTTAAAATGGGCATTCTCAAAGACTGTTGGCTCTTGCACAGACATACCCTGTCTGCTGCCTTCACCTGGCACTTGCCCCCGCTGGCTGCACTACCATGATTGGTTGTCTTTTTTATTTATGTATTTCTTTATTAATTTTTTTCTGTTACTCTTCTTTGCTCCGTACTTTCCACTCCCCACCCCCTTGCACTTTCCCCTCTCCCTCGCACTTGCCCCTCTCCCTCGCACTTGCGCGTTCTCAATGTCACGGGGCCTAATAAGATGGTTGTTTTGTTCTCCCCTGTTCCCCTCCCTTGCTTAGTCGCGCTCTGAAACACTTGTGTGTGAGCGCGATATAAATAAAATATCAATCAATTAGAGGGATATTTGCCAGACACTGCAATAATATGCCCTCGCAGCAGCACCACCATTGTCCAGCAGCTGCCTTCTTACGGCCATGTAGTATTATTACGTCAGTGCCTGGAAAAAACGCATTCCATGGCTACACAAAAGCCGCACTTCTTGGCTTTGACAATGCTTGTTTTATTTTACAGACACAAGCATGTGGTCAGCGCTTTAGAAAAGCATGAGAGGTGAAAATCAGAAACACAAACATATTTATCGCCAACGGAAGCTTAACTGCTGCCCCGGAAGCTCAAAAGTTAAATCCATAATCAGATTCGAGTGAGTAAGAGCAGACTGGGTGAGACTTTTTAAATCTCGTGCCAAACTTGCGTTTCACTGAAAGAAAGTACTGTAGTATAGCACCGAGGCACCCACGTACAGTACAGCACACTCTGCACTTTCCAATAGTGTCATTTGCAAATACCACAGTTCGATGCCACCTTGTTCATTTCTGAAAGTATTTACCTATTTCAACAGAACCTATGTTTTACACTCTTGAGTATAGACATGCAATGAAAGGGTTATTAACTATAAATGGTGTCCTCTTTTCGTCTATGGTGCCATACTCTAAACAGCTGTGCGTCATAATGCTGCAAAGCGAATGGCACTGGAAATTAATGTCGGTGGCTTTACTTAATTATTTTTCCTTTTGACAGATGGGGTTCTACTGTAGCCCTACTATCCCCACTCCAGACCACATAAACCTTGCTTCTCACCTCCCCGGTATTGGAGGATGAAAGCGAATGATGTTGCCAGCATTTCCACTGTATAGGAGGAGGAAAGCGAATGATGTTGCAAGCGTTTCCTTCGGTATAGGAGGAGGAAAGCGAATGATGCTGCCAGCGTTTCCTTCGGTATAGGAGGAGGAAAGCAAATGATGCCGCCAGCGTTTCCACCCTATAGGAGGAGGAAAGCGAATGATGCTGCCAGCGTTTCCTTCGGTATAGGAGGAGGAAAGCAAATGATGCCGCCAGCGTTTCCACCCTATAGGAGGATGAAAGCAAATGATGTTGCCAGCGTTTCCATCCTATAGGAGGATGAAAGCAAATGATGTTTCCAGCGTTTCCATCCTATAGGAGGATGAAAGCAAATGATGTTGCCAGCGTTTCCACTGTATAGGAGGATGAAAGCAAATGATGTTGCCAGCGTTTCCTTCGTATAGGAGGAGGAAAGCAAATGATGCTGCCAGCGTTTCCACCCTATAGGAGGATGAAAAAAATGGTGCCACCAGCATTTCCACCGGCCGCATCCACATGGCGGCAGATCAACCTAATACGATTTCTTCCTTGCTCAGGATAGAATCCAGCGGATGGTATTTATTAAAGTGGTATGCACTGCAAATAGGGCCGAAACATCATATATTCTGAAGGCGCATGCACGCGCACACATGCATGCTCACACACACCCACAGAAACATGAACAGATACCATTGAGAATATCCGAGTTAATATAAACTATGTGAAACATTTCAAACACGTGCCATGCTTTCTCACCCTGAACTGAAGGGCCTGCAGTAGGTGTTCTCACTTTCTCCAGTTGACTTTCCTCAGGGCAACAGCCAGGTGTTGCTGTTAAGTGCATGAAAGGGGGCTGGGAACCCTGCAGCCATGCTGACTAGCTGTCTGCACGGATTTCTAGCCAGAACTTTAAAAATGCAACCACATTTATAAGAGGTTTTTGAGAAACATATTTTGACATGGAAGCATCTGACTAAAATAGTGTACTTTGCATCACTTTTGATGTTAAGCTGGATCAACACGGTCTTGTTGGGCTCAGGCTTATTGTCCAGATTTTGCGTGCCTTCCTCTGTCGCAAATCACCTCTTTTAGAGCTGCCTTGCCATCCCCATTTGAAGTCTTACTGCTCTGGTACTATGTCTGAGAAAATGGCGTATTGGACCGCTGCCTGGAATAGCCAGAGTGTGGCAGAAGAATACAAGGCTAAATATGGAGCCAGGGAGAAGCAGGAATAGGATACGGATGCACAGAACTAACACACTGGGAAGATACACGGTGTCGTGGTAGAGGAAGCATAATTTCAGTTTAAGTTTAGCAAGCCTTTATTGACATAAGAATCCCATGGGCAAATATTTTACCAAAAGGAATACAAAATAAGCCATGCCAGAGAAAAGCTAAAATGATCACTGTGGTAATACAGAGAGGAGTCTAACATCAGTCCAAGTTACCCTATTACAACATGTCATCAATCTTGGTCATTCTAAAAGCACTCATTAGCAAGTGCAAATTAACATTTGAAACTAGGTTTCAGTGCTCAGGATGCACATTTCAGGAATCGGGACCTTCTAAGCCAAGCTCCATGCAAATATTTTACATCAAAATGATCATTTAAATCCTCAAAAACTCAGAGCCTGGGCTAGGCATATCATAAAGGTTTAAAACCAGCTTCAAATGTCTGACAATCAAATCTTTTAAACCAACAAATATAAAATTAATTCTCGCCTCCTCACAAGAACTACAAATTTGACAGATGCTGGTTCCATTGGCTTTCCAACTGTTCCTAGATTTAGCACCATTCGAAGTGTGCATCCTACATTTTATATAAAGTGTAAGTGCAATGGAAGGTTTAACAACATCCCAAAAAGTTTCATACCCAAAGTCGAACTTGAGTTCTAGGTATTGCGGCCCTGCCGATATCCGATGACAGGCATTTTCCATCCTTGTGCGTGCAAGGACAACGGTTGCTTCTTTCGCAATAGTTCCTCCCCCAACACATATACCATGAAGGTTATTCCATTAAGAACTTATCCGCGGGGTGATCAAACATTCCTTAATGTGTATAAACCTCCCTCCTTGCAATGAGAAGCATCAATGCCTCCCTATACTTTGCTATGCCTGGAGACCCCAGATCCGAACCCAGAACAACACCGGTCTGACCTTAAGGATTTTCCGCAATAGGTTTTATATCCATCTCCAGGTAAAGCAGAGCATTAGGAGAACTTAGCGGGAGCAGAAGTAACTTCTTTAGGAAAATACTTTCAGCCTCAACGAGGGTCTGAATGTTACAATGTCCCCATACTTGAGCCCCATAGGTTGCTGTGGGGGGAGCTTACACCTTAAACGCTGGTAGCACGGACCGGACACCTTGCCTCTGAGAAAACCTTCTTACAGCCCTGCTGTTCTTATTGAGGATAGTACTAGCTTTTTCAAGGGTAATTCCAGCAGCAATTGTCAGCGAATCGGAAGCCTAGATGGTGATATGATGGGACTAGCTCCAATCTGCTGCCGTCCACCCTCAAGTTCAATGAACGGGCCGTACAGCATTTTGCTTTAAATATCATTGCATTCTTTTTACTAGCATTTATATCCAGGCCTAGGACTTTGCATTTCACATAAAAGCTATCAAGGGTCTTCCTAATCCGCATTGGTGACGTGGACAGTAACGCTGCATCATCCGCCAAGAAAAGGGCAGGCATCCTGTCCGCGCCTAGCCTTGGCTGTGCCATTGCATATTCCAGGAGATCCCTTACGGCCTCATTGATATACACTCAAAATAGCAATAGGGCCAGGACGCAACCCTGTCTGACTCCCTTCTCAACAGGGAAGGAGTCACTCAGAGCTCCCGCCAGTCCTCAATGCATGCTTACATGGTTGTTAGTGTATGAAAGCTGAATCACACTAAGGAAGTGACCCAGGATATGTCTATTTTATTTGTATTTATAGATTATTATAATGCGCCGATATGCAAGTGTTTCAAGGTGCAACAAGAGAGGGGGGGGATAGGGAGGACAAAACAGTAACGATCCTGCTAGGCCTTGTAACATTGAGATTGTGCAAGTGAAGTAACGAGAAGTGCAGGGGGAGGGTGGGTAAGTGTAGGTCAGGGCGGAAGGGCACGTGAGAAGGTGAGTGCCAGGGGAGCCCAGTGGAAGAGCCCGGGAAAGGCATAGAAGTACAGGGGAAGGATGGACCAAGAGCTAAGTGCGAGGTAAGTGGTTGGAAGACCTACAAGGTTACAGGCCCAGCCAAGATAGTGCGCAGGGAGGGGCCCAGAAGGGCAAGTGCAGGGAAGGGACAGGGGGGAGCAAGTGCCAGAGTAGACTGGACTCATGAGGGCCTGGTGCCCTCTACGACTCAGTAGGAACAAGGCAGTCAGTCAGGGGCGGAAGTGGAAATTAGCAGGGGAGGGGGAGAGTGAAGGAAGAAGAAAAAAGGAAGGTCTTCAGAAGTTAAGGAACTTAAGGAGATCCGGCTCAAGTCTGAGAGGGGCAGTGAGGCCATTCCAGAGGGAGGCACCTGCAGAGGAGAGAGAGATCTACCCCCACTCTCTGCTTGAAGAAACGTCTGATCTGCAGAGAGTTAGAGCTGGAAGACTGAAGGGCTCTAGCAGGGAGGTATTTAGGGAGAGAGCATTAGATGCAACGTGGTCCCAGGCTCCAGGAAACCTTGTGGATGATGCAGAGGGTCTTGAACCTGATACTCACAACAGCCGGGTGTCAGTGTAGAGATCTTAGGGCTGGAGAGATGCAATCCCTGGGAGCTATCTCTGAGCATCTGCCATAACCATGCATGCGAGACCCAATCGAATGCGGTCTTCAGATCGACGAAAACTGCATAGATGTTAGCTTGATTCAAAGAGTCATATTTCTGCAAACTCAGAAAGAGCTAGAAGGCCTGGTCTACTGTGCTCTTCCCAGACTGGAAGCCAGACTGGAGATGGCTAATTACATCTAGAGCGTTGACCCCTTCCTGCAAGTGCCCAAAGAGAAGTTTTGCAAAGATCTTTCTGGTAGATTCTAACATAGAGATCGGGTGATAATGCACAGAGGAATCTCTTCCCCCCCTTTTTATAAATCAGCACAATTTTTCACTCCTCCAGGCGTTCGGAAAACAACTTTGATTCTTATAAGTGCATTAAAATGGCAGCATGGTATAGGTGCCCAAACATGTGGTTCTTCCTTAAAGTGATCAATGGGGATCTTATCTGGGCGCGGGGCCTTCCCACTCTTTTGGGAAGCTATCACTCCCCGTACTCCCCCCCAATGTAAGGATGAGATTAGTTTCCCCTGGCACCGACCACGCACCCTGCCCAGCTGGTAGATCTTCAGAAGGCATGAGTATGTCTCTGGTTCCGCTATATAAATCACAACGTCCTCTCTATCATTACTCTCGGAAACCATTTTCCAAAAGGACTTAGAATCACTGGCCTTAACCATATGTAGCAAAACATCCCACCTTTCGTCCAATTTCTTCTTATGCTTAACAGTACTTTTATACTCTGCCCTCAGACAGCGTAAAAGGTCCTTGTTTACCAGGGGATAACACTATAGGCAGGCAACCATAGATTTGATCCCCTCCCTCCCTTCACTCACTGTCATACTATGGGGTGGTTTTCAAGGCATACCTTTCAACCACTACCCCAGAATTAGTGACTAATGGCTGGATTTTCCCAACAATGGATTGAAATTCTAAAATCATCTGCTTTTCTTGGTAACTTTCCTCACTAAATCTTTCTATCTGGCTTAAAACAGCCTCATAGATACATGGGATGATATTTTTTTCCTCTAGACATGACCATTGTATTGAAATACGGGAATGTCCGGCTAGTGTGACTGCTGTAGAATCGCCCTTACCACGGAAGCACTATAGATGGACCCAGATGTTCCTAAGAATCATGACAAGAGGTTATAGTCCTGTGTCATCTATCCATCACCTCAAAGCTCTCCACAAGTCCCCAATTCCTGGATTAAATAAATATATAATCGATCTTACTCCTTCTGTTATTACCTATAAAGGTATTTGTGGCTGGCTGGTTCAGCGCAAATTCACAGTTACAAGCCCTCAATTCAAAATCATGTAATATACGGGCTGTAGCTAGGGTCAGCTTGTGCGATCTAATCGGGTAGTCAGATTTCAGCTCTGGGATATCCCAGACAATGTCCTGGTGTACCCACAATGCCTCCAATTCCCTAATCATTTCAATTTGAAGGTTAAAGTCTCCTGACACAAGGATATGGACCTTTGCTGGATCATGTGATGATCACTGGTACAAAATACCCTGCAACATACACAAAACATTGGCATCATTCTTGCTGCCAGTTCTGCTATACACATTAAACAGCAAGATATAATGGCCCACAGGTATCTGGACAACAAGGTGCTGTAAGTAAGAGGAGCTGGTGGCTAACATAATTGTATAAGTAGGGGAGTAAGTGTCATTGGATCAGATGGAAAGCTGATCTAGAAAGAGGGAAAATAAGAAAACTTGTGATAACAGACATTGTCCATCAATGGCATTTTCTGGTATTGTGGAAGAATTAGTTGAAGCATGGGGTTCCATGTCATTTCGCCATCCCCCTTTTTTTCGACTTGGTGTTTTGCCACGGGAGTTTTATCGAAAAAGTTAATCAACCTTTTTTTTACAATCTTTTTGGGGGGTCCCAACGCCAAGTCCCCCTTCATTGAATTATGTTTTGTATTTCCCTGCCCCCAACCCTTTATTTACCATTTCCCACCCACTCCAAAAAATGGTGATGGAAATTTTCTGCAAAACTCCTGCGACAAAACACCAGTCCGGAAAATAGGTGTCACCAAAAGGACACAATATCAAGCATGGTTGCCTGATGGATCCGAGATGTGCTTGGGAAGTCTTTAATGTGTGATCGTCAGCATTGCCAGGTAACATTACTAAAACACCCTCTGTAAACCGCAGGTGTATAAACTGGAAATGGCAAGACCTTGAAAAAACATGTCTAAAAACAACCTCTAACATCAAATATCTAGGCATGCAGATATGTTCCAACATAAATGACACACCTTGGGTAGAATCAACTAAAATGAAATGTCGACAACTAGCTTGTCAAGCTGCAATCATTCACAAAAAATTTGGGAAATGTTCCTTAAAGCCAACGGTAGCCTTCTACCAACAAAAAGCAGATCCGGCTTTAATATATGGAGCTGAAAATGTGTTCAAATGTTCACATGATCTGTGGAGCACGTTGGAGAAACTTTTTTGGACCAGAGCCCTACATCTACCCAAACAATGCCAAACAGTGAGTATAAGGTATGAACTGGGCCTCATATCAATTCACGCCAGAGTGTGTTGGAATTTATTAAATCTATTCAGGAAGACTGTAACAACAAACCCTGTGCCACAGTTCAAAATCCTACAGAATCCTGACAAAGACAAGGAGTAGACGGTCTTCTCCATGTGGCGCAAACAATGCCTCGAAGTTCTCAAGGAGAACAATATCCTTGTCTCTACTTTATTAGACAATCCTGAGATAGCTAAAAAAAAAGCTATGGAGATTGGACTGGCAACAAACATCCGAACAAAGACTAAGATCTTGGCTAATGAGCGATGTTCCACCCGAGGCAAGAGCCTATGGTGAACTGCAACTCTACTTACTACAATCTCCAGACCAAAACTCGAGATTGCTATTCACATAATTTAAACTCAACCTCTTTGCCACCAAGCAACGCACTGGAACATGGGCTCAAAATCTAAATGAAACCTCGACTTGTCGCTATTGCGATCAATGTGTAGAGACACTTTAACATCTGACTTTATTTTGACCAAAACTACGGAGCCTACGAATGCGGTCACTCGGCCCTATTATTTGTGAACATCAAACATACTGTGCTGATGACTGGTGGAAACTCATGTTTGAGGGGCCGGATCCGAAACTCATGTTTGGTCTCATAACCTTTCTTAAAGAACTAAAAGATTACTTAGCAAGAATTGACCCTTCAGACCCTGAGCCTAGGTAACTTACGTTGTAAGTAGTGTTTAGAGCCCGACCAGACAATATCAGTATCCTTGATGATGATGAAAGACTTGGAATTTGACGAGAGATATGAGTGTTTTTTTCGTTTTGTTCTTCTGTTTTAAAGGTTTGGATAAACCAATAAAAATAAAAATAAAATAAAAAAGAAATGGCAAGACAGCTGTCAGAAGTGACAGAGACAAAGATGGTGGCATATAAAAGTGCATGTGGGGAATCACAGAGGGGGAAAGAGAACAGGCAAGAAGGATGAATAAAGCCCCATACATGATCCATACATGCATGACCTCTCCATGACAGTGAGTTTACTAATGCGAGCTGCGGGAGATGTGCAGCGGATGAACTGGCATAATTTAGCCTGCATGCAAACTCAACACCACCACCACCACCACTCCTAGAGGCAGAAAGCCTGATGAAAGCAAGCATGCCGGTTTATAGTCATAAAATCGAAACACAAAGTCGAAAGTAATAATCTCGAAAAAATAAAGTCGAAAAAAAAAATGTCGAATTTCTTTTTTAGGTTGCTTTTTATTCGAAATGGGGGGTTCCCTCCCAACCCCCCTTTTTTATAATTTTTTTTTTGTTTTACCCATTTTTTTTACCCCCGGACCCCAAAAAAAATATATATAAATGAAAAAATAAATAATTGGACTTTTTTTTCGACTTTTATTCGAGATTATGACTTTCGACTTTATGTTTTCGAACTATTGACTGCACACCAGCATGCCAGATATACATTCTGATCCTTGGGGTGTCTGCTAGAGTAGCAGACACCTCAGGGCAAAGACATGCAAAGTCGCGGATGGAAAGTATAAAAGAGATTATACAAAGTGGACAGCCATCACATAAATGTAAGAGCTGGTGTGAGACTAGTTGATCCCCTGAAATGTGGCACGTACCAGTCGAGTCAATGGTTTCAGGAGCTCTGGAGCTGAAAGATGAAATGGGAAATACCTGTGAGATTCTTGTGTGTGTACAAGTAAAACCTAAACAAAACCACCTCCTCCCACCGAATAAAAAAAAATCCGCAAGTCTTTCATAAATACAATACATTGGCGATGATAGTTGGAAGCACTGGGATGGTCCTTTCCCGTTTGCTTTCCGGGTGAGCCTAACCGGAAATGCTTGACCTGTGCAAAACCAAAATGATGTCACAAACCTCATGGCAGGGCGTTCGAGGGTGGGGCTTCCACACCAAAATGGACACAGTCAACGTCCTATTTTTAGGCGCCTAGTTGGCTCATTTGAACACACACTTACTGCTGCTTGAGGTTCAAGGATAAAGGGTTTAAAAGTCAGCAAAGGAAATACATGTCGCAGAGTTACACATTTCCACGGCTTGATGCCAAAGATGTTTACATTGTCCAGAACCTGTAAAAACGTATTAAATTTTAACCCTCAAAAGAAAACTGATCGGAGCCATTTTGTTTTTTTTTTATTATTAAGTTTATTGAATTTTATAGAAAACATACAAGCAACAAACTTATCAGCATTGTAATCGTAGAACTCATTGCATAGAATCCACACCCCATATCCATCCCCAACCTTCACAGAATCTAAAAAGCAAAACAGGCCAACTTATTATCACAAGTCACCCATTTTGATTTGTATTGCGAGTGAAGTGAATTTGAGCGCTCTTTTTTTAAGCACAGCAGGCCTGGACATCTTATAAAGTTTTATTGGAAAGCATTCCTTGAATACGTTCTACTCATTCAGTCCCTGCTGATTTATTAGCCATTAAAAAGAAAATCCTTTGCCAACATAAATCCCAAACGATAACTGCACGGCCAGTCTGATCCCACTGCCAGTTGTATGCTTCTGTGCTGCATCAACTCCAAAGGTTTATAGTTTTAAAGCCCATGTTGACCGCAGGAAATACCAAGGACACTGGCACGCATTACCCACCTAGGAGGGATTCCTAACTAGGCCCTTTGGAAACTGAGGCTCCTGTTTCCCAGTAATTGGAACCAGATTTTCCCTTTTCAGGCCAAGCCAAGAACTTCGAACAGTTCTAATTTAATAGCCTGCAACTCTAAAATGCGCATGCCAAGGTCATGCCAGTGTCACATCTGAGAACATATGCGCTCTTGCTCTAAACATAACAGCGAATGCAATTAGCTTTGACATTCATGTTTATTTTCCAGGCTTGATGGCCCAGAAACGAGCATGCACTCTAGAAGCTGAGGCCTCTGGTCATTGTCCAGGGTTGGCGAGGACAGTGGGATGTCTAATTTGATAAACAGAACATTCCAGACCAAGATAGACTGCATATGAATTATTAAATCCTCAAATAGCAACAAATAGAGTTGTAAAGACATTGAGAGCAAATGCTAATTGTAATTGTTTATTTGTAAAGCACTTATGCACAAGTGAAGTGCCTCAAATCGCTTCAGGGAGGAAAGGGAACACAGGAATACAGTCCTCATTCTCAGGCCTTGAAGTTTCAGAATGATCTAACAAAATAGCCAGCATTGTAAGCCAGAGGCAAGGTAGTGCATAATGGAAATAATGCTGACAAAGAGAAACTATTCCAAACGAATTTACATGCATTCAATGAATAAACACAACTCTTCAAACGATCAATTAAAAAAAGCACGGAAGTCGCATCTCTCTAAGGAAAGCACTTTAGTGCGCCTCTGCTCGACGTGCCCCTGTGCCGAAACATGTTCTCTGCCCTCCTTACTATAGTATGAACTCGAAGAAGTGGATTCTGGCTCAACGTTAGGTAGATTCTTGAATCCTTCTGTCCCCTGCACAGTGTGAGGCTGCAAAACAGCTTGCTTTGCACGCTAGCAGTAACAACACATACATCAGGCACCTACAACATTTGGCCTATCAGATGTGTTGGACTGTGACTTGCAAAAACCTTCAACATTGACTATGCTGGGGTTGTACTCCAACCCATCGGGTGTGCCACAGCTTGCAGACCTCTGACACACCTATATGTATTTATTTGAATGTTGCTGTGCTCTTAATGTTACCCGTCCCCTTAGTGCATAATGACAATCAACGGGAGAAGATAAGGCAATGGGGAGAAAAATTCAGTACGAAAGAGGCAAGTCTCGCAATCATTATTTTATTTGAGGTATTTGGGTCTGTGACGTGATGCGTTCAGAGTAGAGTTCCAAAGTTTGGCACTGAGGTGGGGAAAAGCTCTGCCTCCTTCCTAATCTTTAGAGTTCAGGGGGCCCTGGCATCTGCTCACAGTACTTCCTTCAGAAAGAGAGGGGCATGAATTGCGACCAAAGGAATTAGAGCTCGGCAGCCCAGTCCATGTTAAACTGTGTGCACAATGCAAGCTGCCTCAATCTGGAGTCTGTTGGCAACCTATACACAGTGACTAGCAGATAAGGCTCGCGAGGTGCCTTGCTTCTGCCGGTGACCTCCGCATCACCCATGATCCCTCAGTTTATTTGTGGTTCCCATTCCTAGGGATGAGGATTTAAGTCGCCAGCCTTCCTTCCCATGCAGAGCATGGGTGGTCTATGGTCTGGGGCACTCGTCTAAACCTATCCCTTGGGCAGGAGAATAGGAGTTTTGGAAGGGGCCTACCAGACCCCCTGTTGAGGGCAAAATACCAGGTAAAAGACGTATCTGAAGACAGAGGCGTTGCTAGGGGGGCTGAGGAGGCTATAGCCCTGTGTCTTTTGGTTGTAGCACGGGATAGACGCTCAGGGCTACAACCAAAAGGCTAGCGAGTCCCGACAGTCTCAACATTAGCGTAGCCCCGAGTCTTTTCCAGACCTAGCGACAACCCTGTCTTCAGATCTGCGGTCTGGGATCCAGGAGGGGCCCCAGCGCCTTGATTTTTCTCCACCAGACCAAGATAGGGGATTTTCAGTGGCGGTGTGGGGCTGAGTGCAGCGGCCAGTTATGAAGGTGTGTTCCAGAGACAGAGAGGGAGTAACACCTTCGTTATTCGTCCCTCCCAGCCCAGTTTCTGAGCATGCACCCGGATGAAGGTTCCCTGGGTGACATTTGCCAAAACATTGTTGACTTGACGAATCTGGCTGAAGTGAACAGCTGCGTGGCCTTGATTGTCACATCACTGATGTACATCACCGTTGCTGTGCTGGGGGCATTTGTGCAGCGTGCAGGTCTCCGCAGGGGGGTGGCAAACATCTCTCCTCCTGCACCCTGAAGCCATTCAAGTCCTTTTCCCTCCACTGCACCGGAAAGGCTGCGTGGCACTTGATGTTTCAGGTTTTGGTAGTAGAAGAGCCACATGCCCAGCTTCTCAGCTATGCACCAGGTCCCCTGGACACTGATATGCTCCAGCAAGTGAGTACAGATTCTGTAGATCCTGTGGCAGAACATGACTTTCAGTATATGAATGACAGCAGGGTAGTTTAGGACTGCAAAGTGTCAGCCGAAAAAAATGGCGCACCTTCTCCTCGAGGATGTCTTCCAATCAGGTGCTCAGATAGATGTCTCTGACCAATAGGTGATGCAGCGGAACGGTCTTCATCCCGATTCTCTCGGTAGTCTATCATGAAATGATTCATTTTCCTCTGTGTAATGTCAAGCATTTTATATTTCGGAATAAATAACATGCAGCTTTTGAATGACACATAAGAGTCTAGCTGCTGCGCTCTGGATACGTTTGAGTTAATGAATTTGACCAGATTGGAGACTCATGAAGAGTCAATTTCCATAGTCGTAGCAAGAGAGGTGACAGTGTTAACTGGCTTACATAAACACAACGCAGTACAAGTTCAACACGGTTTCCATGCAGCTACCTGAAATAACACCATTAGTGTTAGGGTACTCTCAGGAAGGCTTTGCTCTTTGAGCTGAGACTGGAGGCTTGGCGATTTGTCAAGGTACTATGGAATGGTAGCCCATGAGCCCTCCTGCATAGGAGTAGTGGTAGAGGGGAGCAGCAAGAAGAACAGAGAAGAGCAGAGCAGAGGCGAGGAACTAGTGAGACCAAAGCAATGAGATTGTCTCGGATTGTCAAGAGGGCAGGCAGGGTGATGGGCAGCAGAGACCGACCGGCCTTCTAAAAAAAGGAAAAAACAAAGACTCCTGACTCAGCTTCCCATCCATCTAAGGGAAGGCTTGGTGGAAACTCTTGGACCTGGCCAGGACCCCCTCACCCACCCTCTTGTTCCTGCCAAGACCTAATATCCAGGTGCACCCAGGCCCTGGAACCCAATGGAAAAGGTTTCCATGGAGCTAAAATCCTAGGACGAGAAGATCCAGAGTGCCACCAAGGAAAGCTAAAAACAAGAAAGAAGAGAGCAAACCCCCAGGCTCTGGGTGACTGGGACAAATCCAAGGAGAACCCCCGACAGAGAGAGTGGACCGTTTCACTTCTTGGAAACCATGTAAAAGCCATCTTGTGTTTACCCCGCCTTTTCTTTAAAATTAATGTCTTTGGGTGAAATTAAAGGTTCTCCTGATACTCTGGGCACCCGACTAGTGAGCGAGGATGATCCACCCATGACTGGGTGTTGGATGGACGGTCCAGTATGAGAGACCTCCCTCTCCCGATGGAAGACCGCTCTCTTGCTCAGAAGGTTGTAGGGCATGAGCAGCAAAATGTTGGAGCACACTCAGCCTCTCCAGAAGAGCCATAACGCAGTGTGCATCTGGGCAGGCTCTCATGTAAAAATTTCCAGTTTCTGGTGGGAAAGGAAAATACACCTCTATGAACGTTGCCCGGGTGAAGCAAAGGGCACCATAGTCCCCTCCGCTTTACCCCACTGGTAGACGAGTATGTCAAATGAGCCGAGGGCAATGCCAAGAGCCTCCTTTTCCTTGGGGTGGCGACCAGCTCCTGCATGCACCCCATTATGGGACATTCTAAATTACAGGCTTAGGCACACGCTGGACACTATAACAATCATTTAATGTCCCCTTACTTTGCTTTTCCCCAAATGACTGCATTCAACAGCATGCATTCTGTTTCTCCTGCAAGGAGATGCCGCAACCTCAACTTGGAACTCCTGATTTTCAGGCTAAGGTAAGACTTTTTAATGAGAAGTGTCAGCATTTGCTGGATTATTATTATTCGCTGGAAGAGGCACCACTTGTCATTGTAGGTCCTCCTAGTTGCAGGCACAGTTTTGCCATCTTTAACATTATTCCAAGAAGTGGCTAAGATAAGAGAGTCTAGTGGTCAGGTTTGCTAGTGATCACACACTGTAGGTGCTTATCCAGTCCTGTTTTTTTCTTTGCATTGTGGGACAGAGTTTTATAGTGGGGAAATCAGTACTACAAATCCCAGAATGCAAATAAAAACAACAGGGCTGGATAATCACCTACAGATTGGAATGGGTCACGTTGGCAACTATGCAGGGGTAGTGGGCGAAGTTATTAGCTGGAAGGGAGCACGGCTATCATTCCCATGTGCAATCAAGATGCGATAAAGACACCTGTTGCTCCAAAATATATCAGAAAAGGAAATCACGTTCAACCTCAGAGTCCAAAACTGTGATGGGAAGGGATTATAAAAATAATTTCTCCTGTTAGAAAACCAAGCAGGATCTACGATACAAAGACCAGTTATAAGTCTTTATTATGTATTTATTTATTATTATTTATCTGTTTCCCCTTTGCTCCGCACTTTCGTCTTCCCCCCTCCAATGCACTTTCCCCTTTTGCTCGCCCATGCATTTGCACGTTCTCAATGTCACTGGGCCTAGTAAGATCGCTGTTTTGTTCTCCCCTGTTCCCCTTCCTTTCTTGGTCACACTCTGAAACACTTGTGTACCAGCGCAATAGAAATAAAATATCAATATCAATACAAGTTCAATTCAGGATGGTATCAATAATGCTCGCAACTCCTCTCTCAGCACTGGGGTCTCTCTTCTGCCACTAGGGTGAATACTCAGGGGGATGTGGCCTCGACGTTTCAGCTAGTTTGTGGGTTCACCTTTTGGTATGATTAGAATGATACTATAACCCTGCATGACCTTTCTGTGATTTCCGAAACTCAAACAGTCTTTAGGTGAAATTAAAGGTTCTCCTGATACTCTGGGTACCTGACTGGTGAGCAAGAATAACCCTGCCCATGGCAAAAGTATGGCAAGTGGAAGCCACACCTCACTGGCCCCTCATTCTAAGATCCTTGCCTCAGAGTGAACCGCCTTCCCGAGGTTGCCAGAGGGTAATGAAGGACAGAATCTGTGTGGTACCCCCTGGGCGGATGATGAGGAAATAATCCAGAGGATACAGGGCATGACTAATAAAGTCAGCAAACCGATTTGGGGTCCAGGCAGGCTCAAGGGGCCAGAGGAGAAGGCATAGAACTCAGCAGAGTTGAGTGAAGTTTGTTTAACATGTTTGTAACTTGGATTTTAAGAAATAAGAATAAGGGTCTAAACCAGTGGTATTCAGACTTTTGTAAGCTGAGCCCCCCTTGAGTATAAATATCCCAGCTGAAACCCCCTTGAGTAAAAATATTCTTGCCCAGCACCCCATGTGCTATATTTGCTTATATTTTCTGTTTAAAGCAGTCAATGCACTTCCTTTTTGAAGAGCCTTTTGCCCCACTGGACCTCCTCCTGACTTCTTAGTGGGGCCAGTGCCACTGTTTGACGACCACCGCTCTAAACCAAGCTTTTGAGTGGAGCTTTTCATATATGATCAGATTTGTGGAAGGGGCTGTAAATGGGGCTGTGGATAGAAGTGGAGATGCAAGAGTTGGATATTCACTTTATGAAAAGTGTTTTGAATAACTTCTCCAGGTTTACAGCAAACTGGATTAAGAATCTGAAAGTATAACTAGTGGCAGTGCTGCTGATGGAGGAGAGGAATGGTTTGGACCAGGGTCCGAGGATGACTGTAAGTGGGGATCTATGGGGGTACATCCTCCCCATTGAGTGGCTCTGCAGATGGATGCAAATATAGAGGACGTAGAAGACACAATGGGCCTCATCACAAGTTGGGCAGTATCCCGACTGGGATACCGCCTAACTGTATTTCCATCACCGGCCACCGGTCCAGTGGTATTACTGCCGGATCACGGGTTGTGTGGAAAACATAATTCCCCATTCCCCAATGGGGCCCGAAAATCAGCCTTTTGTTTGTCTCCAGACCCTAAATGCGGCGGTAAAAGCGTTACTGCCGCATTTAAGGGCTACTGCCCAACTCGTCATGAGACCCAATGCCTGGAGACGTGGGTGAGGGTGTTAGTGAAGCAAAGGGGTCCAGGCTGCTTTGATGAATAAAGAAAAATGAAACTGAGATGCTTTCCCCCAGCAATACACAGATATATGTCCTGAAGGCAGTCAAAGGGTTAAATCCCTCGATATAGGCTTAAGTACAGCTTGAGTGACATGAAGTCCGTTCCCATCAACCTTGAAGTCCAAGGTGGCTGGGCTGGGGGATTAAAACACCCAACAAACTCACAGAAAATTCTCACTGCTGTTGGCCTACACACGTTAGTATCCTGACTATACGAAGATGAGGACTCTGCCAGTGTCAGAGAGTCACATGCAGGCTACGCTACATTCGCGCCATCTCAAGAAGAGCCTCATCTGTCAGAACTCAGCGGTGGACACATGCACACACATCTCCACCCAGTGCCTCGATGCTCCTCCGGGGCACTCGCGACATAGAGCATATCTCCACCACTCCCAGGCAGTCGCTGCGCGGATCACTCACATGTGTCCAATGAATTATTAGGCCAGAATGGAAATCCTCTGGAAACGCAATTTAGAGAGATGAATATATGACACAAATCCTCTGGAATTTATGGAAAAACATTCGACAATAGAACAAATGAACTCAGCATGTTAGGCCAAATGCAAAATAAGGTCGTTTGCTTCTTCCTAGGCTGGGTTATAATACCAGTAATGTTCTCCAGATGCATGTGTCCTTCTCGACTTCACTCTCCATCTAATGTTTTTCTAAGATAACTGGAGATGAGCCATATGGCTTAAATGATGTTTGATTTTTTTTTTGGGGAAGTTCTGCATAGATGTTTCAGAGTCTTAACTTAACACTTCAGTATCATTTGAGTCATTTTCTTAACGGACAACTCAAAACGATGTGTCGGACCAGCACGGGCGTTCCCGCCATCACCGCGCTGTGTCCTTTTACAGAAAAGCTGCATCACTGCCTCGGACAGATGGCACAGGGTGATTGATGACATCTTTATCATATGATTAAGTTATCACGTCATCATGAGTATTTGTATTGTAAATTACAGGCCCGATCCGTGGGAGGCAGCAGAGGGCGATATTAATAAAAACACAATAAATAAAATCCTACTGTAAAGTCAGAAGGTATAACTTGATAACAGATCTAAAAGAAACATTGGAGTCAACGTGAAAGCATTTGATATCTGTGGCTTGTAACACTGAATAGGCAGACGTGAAACCTGTTTCATATTCTCACATCACGCGGATGGGGTGGTTTTAGAGATCTTTTATCACTTATTTGATATTACTCAGTATTTCCCGCGTTTATGCATGAAGCATCGTAGGGGCCATTAATGGAGGTCATTATTGCACCATTAACCTATGCAGAGATTCTAAAAGCCTTGACATAGTTGACAGTACTTCGATGCATGGTTGTGTGTTGTTAATTACTGGCTGCACTGTATGTTATATTGCTTTAAGACGCACAACATTTACTGCGGTGCAGCTCTCACTTGCACTGCCTATGACGCCACTTGGTGAATGCCTACCAAGTGCCCTGTGACAATGGTCCACTCTCCCCTCGCCTTTTCTTTCCAACAATTCAAACATGCTATTGTAAACTGCACCTCCCCCGCCACCCTAATTTCTATGCAAGAGTGCAACATGCCATTGCAGTCCTTTCCGCTGCTCCCCAATTCTGCACTGCACTCTGCGGATCCTCGAATATGAAAAAGAAAATAAGAAAAAAATCCCGTCGGCTTGTGCATTGCCAGCACCGGAGTCTCACAAACTTCCACTCTATCAGGTGTCTCGGATCGGAGGCAGCAGGCTGAGGGAAGGCGTACCCTGACCTTAAAAACTGTTGCAAGACTAGAAGAGAGAAAAGTGTCAGAAAGAAGTTACCATTTGACCATATTGTAAGGAAAAAAGGAAGATCAAGGTTTTCTTCTATATACAATTTGGAATAGTTTTAGGAAATCTCTCCTGATGAGTCACTGTATGAAGGTGGTGAAGCACATCTAGAGAGATAAAATGAGACAAACTAATATGGGAAATTGAATCAAAATGAGAAACAATTGAATGAGGAATTTGGAATCAATCAGCAATTGGGAAATTGGATGAAATAAAGTAATTGAGAACCACTTGACTGATTTTTGAAGTATCTGTTATTTTAGCAGGATTTTGATCTATAACCAGTTGGTGCAAAAGGATAATACCCGGTGGCAACAACAACAAAAGAAATCCACTCTATCAACTTGCATCAAGAGATTTCTGGAAGCAATCACAGCAAGGTGTGTGTACAGAATGATTCTAATTAATTTCACCTTCTATTAGAATGATAATCTAACCAATTGTTGAAAAGTACTTGAAACATTGCATGCGGTAAACCAGAAATGTCTGCCAATCTATCATTACTGGCATTCCCTGAAGCACCTCATTGGCATGTAAGGCTCTGACGAAGTCGCCCCTTTACCCACTCAAAGTACATGAGAAAATGAGTGTCTCTTTGAGGTTCATAGTCACATGACCCCACAATCAGAGCCGCAAGAGTATGAAATTAAAGACCAGCGAAGCAAAGGGAGAGTGGGGGCAGTGAGAAGTCTTGTGCTGGAAAGCTGCAGCAAGGAGAACCATACACACCCAAGACCCAAGCAGTAGAGAGTCAGCACTACAAGGCAGAGAGAAAGAAGTGGACCAGCGGAACCAAGGATTGCCAACACAGCTAAAGTGCAGCGAGAGCAAAATGCTGCAAGACCTGATGGGAAATGGCGCAAAGCAACCAGCCAAATCACAAGAAAGCACAACGATGCAGACTGAAGTGGGAGGAGAAGAAAGCCACACATGATTTTACAAACAAGCCTATGGTGAGACAAGCAGACCACAAATAACTACTGGAATGGAACCCAAATGGGCACATTAGGGAGACCAACACAGGCCCATAAACAGGGCCACACTGACAGAGCCTTCTGAAAGTTAAAGGAGAGAAGCACATCCCAGAGTATCTCCAACCTGGGGGCTTAACAGATGAAGTATGAACATATGAAGCAGTAAACAAAGGCTGTATGGCTGAGAGAGAAACAAAATGAGACCAGGAGTTGGAAAAAGAGACTGGCTTAGACACCTAAGAAGGATTGTCTTTTGGGAGTTGTGGTTCTAACACTTTGAGGGCCTAGGACAGTGGTGAAGATAAAGAAAAGAGAACCAAAGATTGCATTGCAGAAGCTGTAATGCAAACACAGAAATCGCCACACCTCTGCTATTTAGGGGTAATTATCTCTCTTAAATAAGGCAAGTTGGGTGCTTCTGAAGGGTATAGTGAGAGGCAAAAGCACCTATGAGACTAAAAGGATATTCATCCATTGTTAGGAAAAGAGTTGTGTACTCGATCAGGCCCCTTCATAGTGTTTTGTTGACACAAGACAGGCCAACAAAATATGTTCACTAAGCCTTCTGCCAGGTTATCATTTTGAGTATGATGCCCAGGCGGAGGCATCTACTGCCCACTAAAATGGAGATAAGGATGCCTACCTGGACAACAAACAGACCTCCAGCTAGAATAGACATGTCTCTGTCATCTGATCCCTAGCATGCACAGCATAAGTGTGTTGGTGACTCCAAACGGTGCCTCTTCTAACAGATGTCGAGGCCAAGAATGAACAGGCCTGCTCACATGACAACATGACTAAGTTAGTGGAGCAACAGCAGCAGTCTGTCTTCCATATATCTTTGTGCTGTGGAAGTGCCAGTTATACCCTTTTCCCTAAACTGTCCTCCTCTGCATCCTACTCCCCCAAATACAGGTCTCCAGGTAGGACTATGGGATGCATGAAATGTGGCACCTGTACCTATTCATCTTCCTACCAATGCAGAAAAAGTGATGAAAACTAACTGTTGGGGTTATGGAGGCAAGTACTGTGTTTTGGACATTGTTGGGGTTAATGATGGAGCATAATGTGTAGGGGGTTTAGTCAGAGACATTTCTGGGATTAGGGATGAGGGAAGAATTTGCAGGGAAATGTGTTTTGCTTCATTATTGTAGATAGGTAGTTTATCTTATCTCATAGAACACATTTTTCCCTTTATGATTACGTCTCCTATTAGAGAAATGTGTACAGTACTGCATCCAATCATGTTGCATGGTTTCTAAATTGTTGTGCATTCTTGCTGGCATGTTAGACACAGTAATCAAGGATCAAGCCTCTCCATACTTCTCTTCAATATTTACATTGCCCTCCTCATGAAGTTCATGCAACCTCATGGACTGACATCCTACAACTGCACGAACAACACCGAGCTCACAATGACCCTGATGATGTCCTCAATAAATGCCTCTCCCATATACACAACTGGGTGGCAAATAACAATCTTAAACTAAATCCAACCGAAATGGAAATAATGATAACCCCGCAAAATGACAACATTGCACAGGCATCTCCCAGCTGGCTCCTGAGTATGGGAACCCAACCTTAATCCTCAAATGCGATCAAAAACCTAGGAATACTCATGGACAGTGGTCTCACCCTGGAAACACAGGTCAATGTGAAGAGGAGTAGATCCTCCCACTCGTTGGTGATAGACAGGTGAAAATGTCATTCAAGGGCATGTACCCTGCCTTCCTGTCTAAACATTATAAAAGTCAGAAGCAACATCCATTGAGGCAGACAGCACCCTTATTATAGACAGGTACATTAGGAAATAGGTGGCACTGTACACATTTATTCAGGACAACATAAAAACAAAGACATGCTTATATTGCACACAACATAATTAACACAGAATAAAGGTTTCTGATATAGAATATAGATCAGCAAAAGACAGTATTTTTTCCCCAGAATTGATGTCACATAATGCATTAGAGATGGCTATAGGCCTTCACTCTCATGGAAAATCAAATGTGCTGGAAGCACATAAATATAGTGCTGTGTGCAACCTCAGAAAGGAAGTGCTTGGGCAGAAGCCAATATGCAGTGATTCAGCAGTTTAAATGGCAGAATATATTCTTTTTCAACAATTTTGCTTACAAATGAAGCTGCCATAAAATCAGAGAAAAGATAAGTCAGGTGGGGTAACTAATAGAAAGCCAGACAGCTCAGCTATGTCTTGGACACAGCGTGCTAAGAAGTCTGAAGCAATGCATCATTCTCAGAATTGCTATTTTCTAGTTTAAAAGTTGCAACACATGTATTGTGATTTAGAAAATGTGGAAAACACCTAGTCACGATGATTAGAATAATTGAGGTACGTGTGACCGAAAATGATCATGTGTTTCATGATTTTTTTATGTCCAATGGAAACCAAGTAATGAATTTGACCTTTAAGTAAATTGACCTATTAAAATAGAATATTCATATTAGCATAAAAGTATTGTGTAATTGTTGCCACCTTATAAAAACATGATGGATACAGAATTACAGTGAGATATTCTTTTTGTCAACCTGTAACATGGGTGATTAAAATAACGTACGCCCAGCTAGTCATTATCTGTGTCCTTTGCACATCATGGGTTCCCTACCAAGGAGTCTGGCTACAGGAGATTATTCGAAGAAATTCACTCTAACAATTGCAATAGCAAAAAAATGCTTCTACCATCTTCAACTAATAAGAGGGATTCTGCCTTACCTTAACTTTCCACACAGAATCATTGCTATAATTTCCTTGGTATTATCAAGAATAGACTAGGCCAATAGCCTCTACTTAGGAATGCCAAACAGCTACCCAAAAAAAAACTGTAATCCATCCAAAACACAACATCAAGACTACTCCTGAGATTAAATAGAAGAGGCCACAACACCCCAGCACTGAGAAGTCTACATTGGCTACCAGATAATAAAACAAATCAATTTCAAAGCCCTCCACATTGCTCATAGATCACTAGACAGGCAAGGAGGTCCTCCAAGTAAAAATCACTTGATACATACCCAGAAGAAACTTAAGATCTTGCACTGACCTTCAAATAGAAACAAGACACTATGAGAAAACTAAACTTGGAGGAACCGCCCTTTCCATTCTCGTAGCCATACTATGGAACTCAATTCCAAAGGAAATCAGGATGACGGAAGACTACTTAACTTTAGGAAACAGCTAAAAACCTGGTTATTCAACTTGCCAGGATAAAAATAGTTCTACACAATGATCTACCTGTGCAAAAGCCACTTCTACTGCATACAATTTCCAAACCACAAAGAGAATCTAAACGCCCATGTTAAGGTGAATGCCCCACAAAAAACAATAGCATAGCTGAACAATGTCCAGAGGCCACCAAAAACCTACTAATGATCTCCTTTTTCTACCTCAGTCCTTCATTACATACCTACCACACACATGCAGATGACTACAAAACCACCCCACTAAAACACCCAAACTACACCTGGCTCTCAAACCAACTCACACACCGCAAAAGCCTCCAACACCCAATGACACAATCACTGGACAGCACCCTTCCAGAAATAAACATCCAGTGTACGAAGCAAAGCCCACCCAGAAAACACACATGCACAGACACAAATTATTCTTGGTTCTACAGATATCAACAGATGAGCAGAGAACCTGCCTTGTCCCTCTCTTCCCCCTAACAAACCCAACCCACTTTACCTTACAAAGCTACAAGAGCACCTGGACAATGGCAGCGGTTTGCAATATAAATCCACTTAACATTACATCATTCCCATCACCGTCACACTACTACAGGAGGGACATAGGCCTCTTGTGCTCTATGGCAATCTTTTGCAGCAACAGCAGTACAACATTGCACAAGGCTCCACAATTTTTTACTTAATAGAGCAGCTCCCTACCCACGTCATCTGGTGAAAGCAGCAACGCAACACTTTCTAGTAAGCCAAAATGCCGGGTTGATGGAATTGTGCATCTTGAGATGTGCAGTGCAGTTTAACTAAGTTTGTTAATAACATTGCATTGATATCAGTTGCTCTAAAAGAAACTTTTGGCCCCTGGACAATGTTATTGAAACATAGTACTTTATTTATAGAACAATGATTAGCAACCCATTGAGACTATGGAGGCCTATGACTTCTCAGTGGTGATTGTGTTATCCGAACTGGCTTACATTAGCAAGAAATTTGCAAGGATAACATTTCATAATTGTGCTAAGCAAAAGAAGACATACTTGAAGGTTCTCAGGGAGACATGTTGGATAAACAATAATGGGGAAATGAAGAAATAAAAAGCACAGAGCAGAGCTACAATAGCTGCATACTTATAAAGAGAGAATTTAGCATCACTTGCTGAAAAATCTGTATTGGAAAACAACGGAAAATACACATTGCTTGCAATGGCACTCTGTCATGAGGATTTACATTTGGAAAACGAATTAAAACTGCACCAATTCAATAAGAGACTTGAGTAAAAACATAAAAATCCTACAAGTTCAACTTCCTTACACGATCCCTTAGGTAGTGCATGTATCTCCATTAATTGGTATGCAACATGCGATAGTGCTTCATTGCTCGTGCATGAAAAGGTAGAGGGGCTACACCGGCAACTAAAGAACTCAAGAGCTTCAGGACCTGATGGAATTTCTGCAGCTGCTATGAACGTTAACCTTATTTGGTGGCACTAGTTTTAACTCCTATATTTTAAAAAAAAACGGGGGATCAGGGAAGTGGTCATCAAGATGAAAGGGAGTATACGAGTACCAATATATATATGAAGGACCAGAGGAATCCCCTTGAACAGTGTAGGTGCATGGTCCTTTTAGATCAGGGTACACTATCTGAGCTGGAAACAGATCCTGTATTCTATGGATTCAAATTGGGTTTCATATGGGCACCACTATAATGCCCTCCCTCCTGCCATTAGGGCAGATAAACCATGCTGGCCCTTCCGTAAGGTCAAAAAACCTGTCTCTTTGCACAAAACGACATTGATACATGGTTAAGTAACCTACCTAAATGACTTTACGTGCTGGGAAATTATCCTACCTGCTCTATGTTTTTGTGTACAATTGGTTTCCATAACAGTGCCCTGATGCCCTCGGGTTAGGCGCTTTACAAATGTACAAAAATAAATAAAATAAATATGGGATATTCCACCTCGATGGCCTGTTGCATAGTCTATCTATTAATTAGATGCCCTGGTGGGCGGAGCCTACAACGATTCCTTATGGGAATTCATGACGAGCATAGATGCCCTTAGCGTTTAAGGATAGTGAAATACGTGCAAGGAAAAAGTGGAATTTGTATTGTGCCTTCATTAATTTCTGAACTGCATTAGATTCGGTCAACCGGCCAGCTCTGTTGGTTCATAATACAGGATAGAGGCTGGTAGTAAATACAAAAAATGAGATTTAGTGGTATATAATTTAAAAATGTGTCTTTGAGCTTGACTTACAGTTGATGGCACACTTCCAGGGAGATTAAACGGTGCATTCAACCCATTAGGATAGAATTGGGAATATCTTCCATTCAAGTAGAAATCATGGTTTCAAGGGCACAACTTCTCGTTTACTTGGTTCAAAAGATAGAAGGATTCATTGTTTGGGATCTTTTTAAAAACGTGACCTAGGGCCTCATTACGACCCAGGCGTTAAGGGTTAACGCCGTTGTTAACCCTTAACGCCTGATTCTGATTTTAACGGCTGCTTTTAGCAGCCGTTAAAATCCATGGCGCTAACCTGCCATGATGCTAATTACGCCACCGTAATTTACGGTGGCGTAATTAGCGCCTTCCCCACTCCCATTATGCCCTATGGGGCAAAAATGGGAATGGGGAAGGGAAAATGGGAAATGGGGATTTACCGGCCCACTCACCTTGGAATGGGGCGGTAAATCCACCATCCACCATGGTGTAAACGTAGTTTACACCATGGTGGTAATGTTGGCGCAATTAGCGCCTGGGTCGTAATGACCCCCCTAGTGTCTAAACTAAGAAAAGGTTAGCTGCCTGAGATGGGCTGGAGGAGACAGTGGGCCCCCAGAAGTGGAGAATGGCTTTCCTTGTTCCTCTATGTCAAAAGTCAGCTTGAAGAAAAATATTGACAACACTAATTTAAGGAGGAGACCACCTTATGAGTGTGGTTGTGGTGACTGAATCCAGTGGTACATTATAGAGCATACCTCTCCTTTACTTTAGACTTGAATTGTTGAAAGTATGTTATCGTGCAGTGGTTTGGACGCACATTTCCAGGGATCTACATGTATGCAGGCATTATGGCTTGGGCATCAAAACAGAGACACATGCCTTACTAGTTTGATCTTTCATGAGTGGGGATCAGAGGAAACTCGATGGACTATTTTCACAAGGCAATTTCTCTTTACAGTGTAAAGAAGTCGTGTCAGTGTTTGCTTAGGGGATCACATTTGGATCTGTTGCTGGGTAAACTGTCAAAGTATTAGTGGATGAGCATAATATTTATTTTGTACCCACGGTAGGAGAGATGTCACGCTGGCATGAAATGAGTTGTCCACTAAGCTATCCAAATTTGTAGAAACATGTTCATTTTTTTGGTGTGTTTTTAGAAATTGAAGGTGGTTTATTTTTGCAATCTTGAATGTTGATCTCAATGAAATATGAAATGTTGTTGTAAGAATATGTGTATTATAAAGTGTAAGATATGAATTGGTATTGAGTTATGTGCAACTGCAATCACTTGTAATAATGTATGTAGATTTTATAGAGTCTATAGAAGGGATTTAAAGGTAACATCTCGTGGGTGATTGTAATGTACGTTGCTTTGATTGTGTGGTTTCATGTAAATCTGATCACTAATCTAATTTAATAAACTTGAAACTTGATACGTGCATTGCTGCAATGCAGGTCCCTGCACTGGATGGGACAACAAAGAGTACTGTGTGTACCCAGAATCCACAGTGCAAGGTTGGCTAAATGCCTCATTCCAGATACCTGTGCACAGTCGGCATGCACATGCCTTCAACCTGTGCTCCCATTATTACCCAAATTGATTGTTTACAAACGATCGTATGGTAAATCTGGCTGAATTCGGCCAGTACCATTTGATCGTTTGTAACGATCAATTTGGGTAATCACTACCAAACATAGGGACAGTGGGTTGCGAGGGGTGTCCTCTGCTCTCCATGTTTGGTAGTGATGGCTTTTGGGGAGAGCGGGGGTGTGTCCCCTACTTCCGAAGGTTTGGAGGCGGGGAATGGGCAGAAAAGAAAAGGAAAAGCGGACCCTGCGGCGTGGGATCCGACCCGCATAGGAGGGACGGATCCGATGCCACAGGGTTCAAAGATGAGCAGACAGCAAAAGTCTAAGTAGGGAGTTGGTAGGGGAGTGAATGAGGTGGGTGGGGGGGTTTTAGTTAAGGCAGATTTGGCCACAGCAAAATTGGCTTCGCGGGTGAATTGTCCACGGTCAATTCGACAGCGAACAATTGAGCCACATGCAAACCATATACATCCGTGCTCCCCAGTGTTATTGTATCTGTACTCACATCCAAGGCAATCAGTCTCATTTTGGATTACTGAATGATGTCAATTTCGTGCTGGAGTGCAAGGCCCCTTTTGTGCCCATGAAACCACTGGCTGCCGGGGCTAGCTCTACGGCTTGTAGTGCTTCCTTCTTCAGAGATGCTGTAGGAATTGGGAATGTTTGTGCTGGAGAGCAATGTGACTGCTTCCTTTCAGCTTTATGCTGCGGTGTGGAATGGATTTTAGGATTTAGGTTGTCAATGTACTTACTGATTGTTGATTGGTGATGTGACCCCTGAAATACGCATATTTCGTCTTGACTCCATATTCAGGTTTAGAGATCTTTTTCTGTGATTCTGCAATTTTCCTTGACGGTCAGAAATGGCAGTGGGCATTTTCTGCATTCCTGTTGTATTTCCACTCTGGGACGGGTTATCTAACAGTGTTTCAGTGTATCTATGGTACATCTGATAGCTACAGCATGGATGCAGCGTTTCTGTGTGTCCATTGTAAATGTGATGGATAGAGCATTTCTGTGCATCCAGGGTAAATCTGATGGATACATCATTTCAGTGTATCCATGGTAAATCATATGGATACAGTGTTTCCGTATTTGCAGGGTAAACCTGCTGGAAACAGTGTTTCCATGGATCCAGGGTAAATATGATATATACAGCGTTTCCGTGTCCCAAAGCTAAATCTGATGGATACAGTGTTTCCATGTATACATTGTAAATCTGATGGATGCAGTGTTTCTGTGTATCCAGGGTAAATCTGATGGCTACAGCAACTCTGTGTATCCAGGGTAAATCTGATGGATGCAGTGTTTCTGTGTATCCAGGGTAAATCTGATGGATGCAGTGTTCTGTGTATCCAGGGTAAATCTGATGGATGCAGTGTTTCTGTGTATCCAGGATAAATCTGATGGATGCAGTGTTTCCATGTATACATTGTAAATCTGATGGATGCAGTGTTTCTGTGTATCCAGGGTAAATCTGATGGATGTAGTGTTTCTGTGTATCCAGGGTAAATCTGATGGATGCAGTGTGTCTGTGTATCCAGGATAAATCTGATGGATGCAGTGTTTCCATGTATACATTGTAAATCTGATGGATGCAGTGTTTCTGTGTATCCAGGGTAAATCTGATGGATGTAGTGTTTCTGTGTATCCAGGATAAATCTGATGGATGCAGTGTTTCTGTGTATCCAGGGTAAATCTGATGGATACAAACTGTTCGTGTATTCACACTAAATAAGATAGATACAGCATTTACATGTATCCAGGGTAATTCTGATGGATACAGCGTTTCTCTGTATCCAGGATAAATGTGATGGATGCAAGAGGTTCCGTCATCTGCTTGTTTTGCTCACAGTGTTAAATCTTCAGTGTTCTCTAGAGTGTGAGTGTAACTGGGAACTCTTCCTGACAGGGATTGCACCTCTCCCTCAGAGAGTAGCCTATACCCACCTTTGCAGTTCCATGTATTAACTCTTCTCCCTCTCTGATTCATCCACACCTATTCACACTCTGGCTCCCCCTGCTGTCTAGTCCTTAGAAACGCAATGGCTAGGAGCGCTTTATAAATAAGCATTTCTCTTTCCTAACAATGTCAAAAGAGACAGGATTTTTTGTATTGCATAGATATAATCATTATAGAAAGACTTCATGCGCATTCCGAACATACATGTCAAGTTCCACACATATATAAAAATACAATTACAATAAAAAAGGAAATATTTCCCACGACACATATCCAAATGTCCATATGAAACTTAACATTCCACTTAAATCTCTTAAAACCTCAAGTATAAAATCATCAAATTTCACAATATAAAACATCAGATTAAAAGAATTCCCTAGCCTATTCTTTTCCCACAGTATCGCTCTATTAAATTGTCCCATTTTATTATTATATTGTAGCAAATGCCATCGCCTTATTCGAACAAGACAATTAGAGGCTCATTACGAGTTACCGGCAGGATACCGGCAAACTGTAGCACCGTTGCGTCACATGGTCTGCCGGAATTACCGTCCAATTCCAAGTGGCGGAAAACGCAGGTAAATCCCCATTCCATGGAGTGCCATAGGACTCCATGGGGGGGATTTACCGGTATTACTGGCACTGGTGTTAACTGGCTGGTAATACCGATGAGATTTCAGCTGGAGGTAAATTCACATCGCTACCAGCAAACTTGCAGGCCGATTCATGTAATTCCTCACAAAGGTGTCGCATGCGGCTGGCGCACAGCGTGCCCGTGCGAATGTCTGCGCCAGCCGCGTGCGATAAAATCAATTTCCGCGCACAGCGTATTCATGTATTCTCGCCTCCAAAAGCAGACGTGGCGCAGAGTGGCGCAGCGACCCTGCAGCAGCGCCAGTTACGCCCCCAAGAACACCCTCGCGCAAGGAAAAGCCATCAAGATCGCAAAACCATTGCAAAGGGCTGCGCCAACCCTGTACCAGTTTACCGGACTGGCAAACAGCAAACGCAAAGCGGGGAACGTGTATTACGGGTTTCGGGAACACACGTGCACGAGAAGTCTCACACGCGATCTGGCCAGAGGGAGCGTGTGCGTGTATTTCAGGGGTGCGTGAGAAGTTCCACACGCGATTGGCCTGGGCGCGTGTATTCCAGAGGTGCGCAAGAAGTTCCACACGCGATCGGGCCTGGGGGAGCGTGTGCTTGTATTTCAGGGGTGCGCGAGAAGTTCCACACGCGATTGGCCTGGACGCGTGTATTCCAGAGGTGTGCGAGAAGTTCCACACACGATTGGCCTGGGCGCATGTATTTCAGATGTGCGCGAGAAGTTCCACACGCGATCGGGCACGGGGGAGCGTGTGCGTGTATTTCAGGGGTGCGCGAGCAGTTCCACACGCGATTGGCCTGGGCGTGTGTATTTCAGAGGTGCGCGAGAAGTTCCACATGCGATTGGCCTGGGCGTGTGTATTTCAGAGGTGCGCGAGAAGTTCCACACACGATTGGCCTGGGCGCGTGTATTTCAGGGGTGCGTGAGAAATTTCACATGCGATTTCAGCAGGGTACGTGTATTTCAGGGGTGCGCAAGAAATTTCACACGCGATTTCAGCAGGGTACGTGTATTTCAGGGGTGCGCGAGAATCTTCACACACGATTTCAGCAGGGTACGTGTATTTCAGGGGTGCGCGAGAATCTTCACACACGATTTCAGCAGGGTACGTGTATTTCAGGGGTGCACGAGAAATTTCACACGCGATTTCCGCAGGGTACGTGTATTTCAGGGGTGCGCAAGAATCTTCACACGCAATTTCAGCAGGGTACGTGTATTTCAGGGGTGCCGGGGAGTCCTACATGTGATTTGGCAGTGTGGGTCCTCCCAGGTGTCCCCTGTACACCCTCCACGGCCCCTGCAGGCAACCCACACCACAGGGGACTACCCTGCATCCCTGGTCATGTCCCGCAGGCAGCCCACCCAACATGGGCATGCCCCCCAGCAAAGGCACATGCCTCCTTGCACTACTGATCACTGTTTGGAAAGATTTCGTAATTGTAGGTAATTTTCCTTCCATGTGGCAACCCCTAAACTTTTTGCTGTTGTTTTTCACCTTGTTCTCGACTTTGCCAGAGAAGTGCAGCCTTCTTCCGCACTCCTCTGGGCTTTCACTCCTTTCTTACGGGGAAACTGACATGCCCTTAGGACTGTCAGTACCGGGGAACGCTGTTTCTCGTAGTTTCTTTTATCATGTTGCGGCTTTCGTGCAACATGACACAAGAGGGCACTGTAAGCTAAGTTACAGCTCTCTTGGGTCTCTAGCCTTCTACAGGCCCTAGATACTCGTTTAGGATTGTATCTGATCGGTGCAAGTGATTCAGGGACGGGAATGGTGGCAGCGATCGTTTCTTGTGTTTTGAGCTCCTTTTGGCGTTCTAAGCGCGTTTCTCGCACTTAACCCAAAACGGTGGCCTGGCTCCCAAAATGGCCAGACCACGAGGCTCCTTTGTCCTGTCCGCTGACCGTCTTGCTCCCTTCACCTTCCCCAGGTCGAGCCGACCCGGGGCCTTCCTTATTTGGGCATGTACTTTCCCGCAAAACACGGATGCTTTCGCGGGCTTCTACATGTCTTGTGTGTGCCTCCAGGATGTGGGCTGGGATGTCTGGTCCCAATACACATCCTGGGTGCCAGAGAGTCTAGGGTGGTGTGAATGCCTGGGACCACCGTGGTCCGTGATTGGTCCACGAATGGTGTGAGTGTTGATGAGCGGATCTCCCATTGGGTCCCCTCCGTTTTGGCGCGAAGGGAACCGTGGATAAGAGGGGGCTGGAAACACCACTACCATGTCGATCTCCTGAGTTCTCACGAACGAAGGAATACAGGAGCCAAGTATCCTGCAACCAAGAGGCTGGACCGAGGAATCGCTGGTGACCCGCTGAAGGACTTCTCCTCTGCACTGCTGTCGCCTTGTGAAACCCTTTTCACCTTTGATCGAACCAGAAGGCCTGTACTGGTACTTCGACCCTTGGAATAGCAGGAACAGCTATTCTCGGCATCTTCACCATCTCCTGCCAGTAAGCCTTCGGAAGCGTCTCTGGGCCATCCAGCTGACTGACCAGCTTACACGGGAGTCTTGCTCTGTAACCGCCGCCAGGTTGTGTAGTATTTTGAGTCTTTGTCACTCTCACACGCTTCGTACACTTGGCGTTCCCAGGTCTGAAGTGAGTAGTGTACATTTGGCTCAGATACACACGGCCTCTCCGTTGCCCTGCTGTGGTAACAAACTGTGCGGGTTTCTTCGATTGGGACGTCTTTTTACTCAACACGACGACGAGGCGATCCCTGCTCTTCTGAACCTGCCAGCTGCTGAAACTGACGCGGAGAAGCCTGGGTCTGCTTGCATCAGGGACCGGTGAGTAGCATAGCTAGGATATGGTCGCCCTCCTGCAGGAGCCCATTGCTTTTCCCGCTATGTCAAACAGCACCCTTTTCCGTACTCGTGCTCTGCTTCTGCCCACTGTGGAGGCTGCGCTTGAGTCACGGACTTGTTCTTCTTCTTTTGTGCACTAAACTGAACTGCCTGATTTCCCTCGAAGAGCTTCTCCTTTTGCCCGTTGGCACCAGCGCGTGCAGGTACTTTTGAGCACAAGGCTCCACTCTTCGCAGGGATCGGACTTCCATCTAGTTAGGTGCCTCTGAAGGCGAACTGGGTCTTAGCATTATTGCGCACTGCCTGTTTTCCCTCCCTTTTAGGTGGACTACACATTTCGTGCATATAACGCTTGAGACTTTTTGTATTTGTATATATATTGTGTTGATATGGTATGTGTTGGTTTACTATCGTTATATTGTGATTTTCTCGCTACGGTCATTGTTTTAAAGGCCTTGAAATAAATGTGTATATATTTTTAATATAACAACTGTTTGGAGTAGTTTGTAAGTGTTCTTACTTTGTGTGCTCATTGCGGGCTTTCAGTCACCCTCACCCCTCTTGAGACCTAGTCTTGACCGCCGCGATCGCTACCTTGATTGGTCTGGCTCGTCTAGAATTTACCCTGTTCCAAGTAATTAGGTTGGCCTTCTGAACTTCTGCGCCACCAGGACAGAGTTCAGAAATCCGTCTTAACAAATTGGTGTACAGCGGTGGGATACGACTGAAGGTATCCAGTGTTGCGCACGAACTAAGGCATTTCAGGTTATTCCAACCAGGACACGTAGGGAATTGTTGTAGTATAACTTTAAAAAGGCCATAGTCCTATCTAACAGTATGGAAACAAATACCTTGTTAACTTTAAATGCTTCCAAATCAGAAACATTGAAAAAGATGTGTGTGGAGAGAGGCGTTTCCTCTCAAGGCACGAAATTGGAAATGATCCAAAGAATCGTGGCGTGGCAAGAAGCGCAGCTTGACGCTATAACTTCTGAGGACAGTGCGGAAGGAGGTGGGGCTGCTCTCACTGGTAGAACCGACGGTTCTGCTACTGCACTGATCCATCGCGACCACGAGGACAGGGAGGACGAGATGTCTAATGTTTCCTCTGCCAGTGCTGATGGGGAGGCTATGCTTGAATTCAAGAAGCAAGAGCTGCGGTTTAGGCTGCAGGAGCTTGAATTCAGCATAGCCAAACTAAAAATCGAACAGGCAGAAAAACAAAAAGACAAGGATCACCAGTTGGAACTGGCCAAGCTTCAGGTTGCAAATGGGTCCAAGGGTCCTGGACATGGGTCTGGGGCCTCCTCTCATCCACGGTTTCTGAAAGATCTGCTCAGTGTGTATGAGGAAAGGAATGACATTATGGACTGACTGAATGCGTTTGAGTATGCATGCGAAGTTCAACAAGTTGACAATGCTTATAAGATTGCCTGGTTACTCAGCAGACTGCCCCATTCTGGCTGTAGTGCCATTATGGAAATGTCGAAGGCTGAGCGAGCTGATTTCGCAATGTTAAAGCAAACTCTCATTTTAAAGTTTGGGAAGACTCCGGCCCAATATTTGAAACGTTTCAGAGAGTATAAGAAAAAGGAAGGTGGTACTTGGGTATCTTATGTCACTGAGTCCTTGAAAAACTTAACTGGCTGGGTCGAAGGTTATAAGGTTTCTACCTTCGAAGGCATGATAAATCTTGTCATGCTGGAACACATTTTTGCATCTTCTTCCCCGGAGCTTAAGCAGCATTTGGCCGATTCGAAGGAGATAGATCCTAAGAAGCTGGCCATTGCAGCCGATTTATGGGTGTCACATCGAGTGTCCCATAAGGACAAAACTCATCCTGGTAAGCAGGAGGAAGGGAAAAAGTCCAAAGATATGGAGGGTGGAGAATCTGATAAATCTTCTTCTCATAAGGGCCACAAAAAGAAAAATAAGGGTAAGACACAAGAGAACTCACAGGGTAGTGGAGGCCAGCCTCCGAAACAGAACTCTGGTTACAATAAGCCTCCCTATGTAAACAGACCCAATGGATCTTGTTTTGCTTGTGGAGCAACTGACCACGTGAAGGGGGATCCCCGGTGTAAGGTTAGACCTTTGAGGGTCCACTCCACTAATCTGGCCTTCTCCTCCTACGAGGAAGAAGAGATTACAGGAGCATCCTTCTCCTCAGACTCATTTCCCAGCGGGATAGAGGCTGAGGTAGTTTTAGTTTCCCTGGGTTCCTGGGAGCCTAAAGTCACAGAGGCTTATGCTAGGATTCCAGATAATACCAAGCACTACTTTAAAGACAGTGTGCTGATCAATGGAGTAGATACTCCAGCTCTTAGGGATAGTGGGTGTAGTCGCACTGTAGTGGATTCTACGTTGGTAGACTCAGAGGAAGTTGCCAGAGCTACTCTGATGCCCACTAAGTTGGCTGACGGCCCACTCCGTATGTTCCCAGTAATACCTGTAAATCTTACTTTAAATGGTACAGCAGTCAGGATTGCAGTGAGCATTCAAAGAAACGTCCCGGGAAAGGTCTTGTTAGGTAATGATCTCAGAGCTTTAGGGCTCGTAGGAGACACTGCCGAAAGACCCTACACACGGTCTCAAGCATGGGCAGCATTGACCAAGACCAATACGCTGCCCCAGCCGAAGGGGAAACCCAAGGCGAAAGGAGTCGACAAGTCAAGACGAGGGAAAGAGAATATTCCCCCGAGCTCGCCTACCACTGCGGTGGAGGAAGTTGGTCAATCGCCCGGGCCTGACGAGGAGGTGGCGATGCCTGAAGTATTTGACCCCAACGATCATCCTGAACTAAAAGACTTGTTAGTTGAAGGAGGTCCTGATAGGGACGAATTCAGTAAAGGCCAACGTGAGTGCCCATCTCTGGAAGGCCTAAGGAGACAGGCCTGCTCCCAGCTTGAGGGTGAACCTCCTGGGACGCATAGGATTTATTGGGAAGGTGGACTCCTGTATAGTGAGCCCACAGAGTCTACAGAAGGAGACCATAGGAGGTTGGTGGTTCCCCTTGCTGTTAGGCCCTTCCTCCTGCAGTTGGTGCATGAAGTTCCCCTTGCTGGTCACCTTGGTATGAAGAGGACCAAGCAAAGGTTATCCATGCACTTCTACTGGCCCAAGATGGGGGTGCAAGTAGAAAGTCACTGCAGGAGTTGTGCCTCCTGCCAGTTGTCTGGTAAGGTTGGCGCGACAATCCAAGCTCCGTTGGTACCGCTCCCAGTTGTGGGGGTAACATTTGAAAGGGTAGGGATCGACATTGTTGATCCCCTTGACCCGCAAACATCCTCGGGCAATAGGTTTATCCTGGTGCTGGTCGACCATGCAACCAGATATCCTGAGGCCATCCCATTGAAAACTGTAACTGCCAAGTCAGTTGCAAAAGCTTTACTTGGCATATTTACTAGGGTTGGCTTCCCTAAAGAAGTTGTGTCGGATCGTGGCAGCAACTTTATGTCGAAGTATATGCAGGATATGTGGAAAGAATGTGGGGTCACCTACAAGTTCTCTTCTGCATACCACCCCCAGACCAATGGTCTGGTGGAACCTTTCAACAGAACGTTAAAGAGCATGATTGGGGCTCTGGAGGAACCTCAGAGAAGAAAATGGGATCTTCTTTTACCATGCTTACTGTTTGCCTACCGAGAGGTACCACAGGAGGGTGTTGGCTTCAGCCCCTTCGAACTTCTGTTCGGTCATCCCGTACGGGGACCCTTAGCCATCGTCAAAGAGGGATGGGAGATGCCCACTCCCCCTGTTACTACCAACGTAGTTGATTATGTGCTAGGGCTCAGAAAATGGATGGTACTTCTGATGGGCTTGGCTAGTGATAAATTGAAGGCAGGAGAAGCGCTGGTGAAACTTTGGTACGACCAGAAAGCTTCCCTCATCAACTTTACACCTGGTCAGCAAGTCCTGATCATGAATCCCATAAGGCCTCGAGCTTTACAGGACAAATGGTCAGGCCCTTACACAGTGGTGGAGCCCCTGGGTGAGGTTAACTATTTAGTGGACCTTGGAAGGCCTGGACAGGCTCCAAAAGTGTTTCACGTGAATAGGCTGAAGGCTTTCGTCCCAAGAGTCGAAATCGCAGCACTGCTACTGGCTTCAGATGTTGAGGAAGAGGAGTCTGAACCTCTACCCGACCTGTTCCAAAGCGGTCCTTCAGATAGCTCCTTTGAGGGTGTCCGAGTGGCCCCTCACCTGACTTCTGATCAGCAGGCTGAGGTGAAAAGTTTGCTTAGGCAGTTTTCCCCCCTGTTTTCACAGTCGCCTGGTTTGACACCTTGGTGCAAACATAACATTGACACAGGAGACAGTGTACCTACCAAAAGTAGGGGATACAGGATGTCAGACAAAGTACGGTCTTATATTAAGACCGAGGTCAACAAGATGTTAGACCTTGGGGTGATTGAACCCTCTAGTACTCCTTGGTCCAGCCCTGTGGTTTTGGTTCCAAAGGCAGGCACTTCTGAATTGAGGTTCTGCGTGGATTACAGGGCTCTGAATGCTGTCACCAAGACAGATGCACACCCCTTGCCTCGAACAGATGAGCTGGCGGATACTTTGGGTGCCTCCAAGTACCTCAGCACGTTTGACCTCACTGCTGGCTATTGGCAAATAGCTTTAGCAGAACATGCCAAGGAGAAGACAGCATTTTCTACTCCAGACAGCCTTTACCAATTCCGGGTAATGCCGTTCGGGTTGAAGAATGCACCTGCCACTTTCCAGAGGCTTGTGAATCATGTGTTGAATGGGTTGGACGAATTCTGTCTTGCATATCTGGACGATATAGCAGTTTTCAGTGCCACCTGGGAAGACCATGTGAAACACCTCAGGATTGTGCTTCAGGCTCTTCAGAAAGCACACCTGACCATAAAGGCTAGTAAATGCCAGATTGGACAAGGCTCAGTGGTTTACCTTGGACATGAAGTAGGTGGAGGGAGGATACAGCCTCTTCCCAGTAAAGTACAAGCAGTACAAGACTGGCCTACCCCCACTACGCAAACCCAAGTGAGAGCCTTCTTAGGACTCACGGGGTATTACCGCAACTTTGTGGCAGACTATGGCACCATAGCTGCCCCTCTGACTGCCCTCACAACTCCGAAGAAACCCAAGAAGGTAACTTAGACCGACGAGTGTGAGAAGGCCTTCAATGGCTTAAAAGACTCCTTGTGACAGGCCCCTGTCCTCAGGGCCCCTGATTATCAAAGACCTTTTATCGTGCAGACGGATGCCTCTGACACTGGGATAGGAGCTGTACTATCACAAGTAGATGAGAAGGGTAAGGAACACCCTATTGGTTTTATTAGCCGCCAGTTTAAGGACAGAGAGCTTAGATGGTCCACGGTAGAGAAAGGATGTTTCTCTGTTGTGTGGGCCCTAAGGAAGCTGAGGCCCTACCTCTATGGGACCCACTTCACTGTGCAAACTGACCATAAGCCCTTAAAGTGGCTAATGAACATGAAGGGGGTGAATCCAAAGTTGCTTAGGTGGTCCATAAGTCTACAAGGCTTCGACTTCACTATTGAGCATAGGCCAGGTGTCCAACATAGCAATGCTGATGGGTTGTCCAAAATGTTTAACCGACCTGAACAAGAGACTCATCCAGGGGTGGATTAGTTCCCCCTGTCCATAGTCTGGGAGGGGCGAGTGTTAGGAAAGATTTCGTAATTGTAGGTAATTTTCCTTCCATGTGGCAACCCCTAAACTTTTTGCTGTTGTTTTTCACCTTGTTCTCGACTTTGCCAGAGAAGTGCAGCCTTCTGCCGCACTCCTCTGGGTTTTCGCTCCTTTCTTACGGGGAAACTGACATGCCCTTAAGACTGTCAGTACCGGGGAACGCCGTTTCCCGTAGTTTCTTTTATCATGTTCCGGCTTTCGTGCAACATGACACAAGAGGGCACTGTAAGCTAAGTTACAGCTCTCTTGGGTCTCTAGCCTTGTACAGGCCTTACATACTCGTTTAGGATTGTATCTGATCGGTGCAAGTGATTCAGGGACGGGAATGGTGGCAGCGATCGTTTCTTGTGTTTTGAGCTCCTTTTGGCGTTCTAAGCGCGTTTCTCGCACTTAACCCAAAATGGTGGCCTGGCTCCCAAAATGGCCAGACCACGAGGCTCCTTTGTCCTGTCTGCTGCCCGTCTTGCTCCCTTCACCTTCCCCAGGTCGAGCCGACCCAGGGCCTTCCTTATTTGGGCATGTACTTTCCCGCGAAACACGGATGCTTTCGCGGGCTTCTACATGTCTTGTGTGTGCCTCCAGGATGTGGGCTGGGATGTCTGGTGCCAATACACATCCTGGGTGCCAGATAGTCTAGGGTGGTGTGAATGCCTGGGACCACCGTGGTCCGTGATTGGTCCACGAATGGTGTGAGTGTTGATGAGCGGATCTCCCATTGGGTCCCCTCCGTTTTGGCGTGAAGGGAACCGTGGATAAGAGGGGGCTGGAAACACCACTACCATGTCGATCTCCTGAGTTCTCACGAACGAAGGAATACAGGAGCCAAGTATCCTGCAACCAAGAGGCTGGACCGAGGAATCGCTGGTTACCCGCTGAAGGACTTCTCCTCTGCACTGCTGTCGCCTTGTGAAACCCTTTTCACCTTTGATCGAACCAGAAGGCCTGTACTGGTACTTCGACCCTTGGAATAGCGGGAACAGCTATTCTCGGCATCTTCACCATCTCCTGCCAGTAAGCCTTCGGAAGCGTCTCTGGGCCATCCAGCTGACTGACCAGCTTACACGGGAGTCTTGCTCTGTAACCGCCGCCAGGTTATGTAGTATTTCGAGTCCTTGTCACTCTCACATGCTTCGTACACTTGGCGTTCCCAGGTCTGAAGTGAGTAGTGTACATTTGGCTCAGATACACACGGCCGCTCCGTTGCCCTGCTGTGGTAACAAACTGTGCGGGTTTCTTCGATTGGGACGTCTTTTTACTCAACACGACGACGAGGCGTTCCCTGCTCTTCTGAACCTGCCAGCTGCTGAAACTGACGCGGAGAAGCCTGGGTCTGCTTGCATCAGGGACCGGTGAGTAGCATAGCTAGGATCTGGTCGCCCTCCTGCAGGAGCCCATTGCTTTTCCCCGCTGTGTCAAACAGCACCCTTTTCCGTACTCGCACTCTGCTTCTGCCCACTGTGGAGGCTGCGCTTGAGTCGCGGAACTTCTTCTTCTTCTTTTGTGCACTAAACTGAACTGCCTGATTTCCCTCGAAGAGCTTCTCCTTTTGCCTGTTGGCACCAGCGCGTGCAGGTACTTTTGAGCACAAGGCTCCACTCTTCGCAGGGCTCGGACTTCCATCTAGTTAGGTGCCTCTGAAGGCGAACTGGGTCTAAGCATTATTGCGCACTGCCCGTTTTCCCTCCCTTTTAGGTGGACTACACATTTCGTGCATATAACGCTTGAGACTTGTTGTATTTGTATATATATTGTGTTGATATGGTATGTGTTGGTTTACTATCGTTATATTGTGATTTTCTCGCTACGTCATTGTTTTAAAGGCCTTGAAATAAATGTGTATATATTTTTAATATAACAACTGTTTGGAGTAGTTTGTAAGTGTTCTTGCTTTGTGTGCTCATTGCGGGCTTTCAGTCACCCTCACCCCTCTTGAGACCTAGTCTTGACCGCCGCGATCGCTACCTTGATTGGTCTGGCTCGTCCAGAGGTTACCCTGTTCCAAGTAATTAGGTTGGCCTTCCGAACTTCTGCGCCACCAGGACAGAGTTCAGAAATCCGTCTTAACAATCACCAACTCATGTCCCCTTGCACCCCCACCCCCAGCATTGCGGGGCACCTGCCAGCAGGCCCCCACTCATGTCCCACTCATGTCCCCCTGCACCCCCACCCCCAGCATTGCGGGGCACCTGCCAGCAGGCCCCCACTCATGTCCTACTCATGTGCCCCTGCACCCCCACCCCCCAGCATTGCGGGGCACCTGCTAGCAGGCCCCCACTCATGTCCCACTCATGTCTCCCTGCACCCCCACCCCCCATCATTGCGGGGCACCTGCCAGCAGGCCCCCACACATGTCCCCCAGCCAACATGTCATCACAATCTAGATCCCTGGCCCTTATGGTCAGCCTCCAAATGCAAAACACCCACTCAAGTATTGCATCCACCCACTTAGAAATGGCAATGACATGATAGAACCCCAATAGCAAGTTTGGAAATGAACACATGGCCCTCACATACACCCAATGGGTGTCAGTGAATCTCAAAACCCATATCATGATATGCATGATACCAATGAGATGATACTACACATTGACGTTTGATGAAAAAAAATGTATTAAAAACAGCATAAATGGAATTAAAAATAAACAAATGACAATGGGAATCAAAAACCAAAAGCAGCATGTCCGTATAAACGACAAATCATAATCTAAAGGAAAGGTGTCCAAAGTCACAGTTCAAGAAAGTAAATCCAAGGTAAAAACAAAACCGAAAACCATTGCTCCATGGGTAAGTAAAAAAAAAATAATAAAACCCAACAGTCAACTATATACAGATAAACAAACCAGGGTCCAGGATCCCAAATGAAGAAATGAAACCTACATGAAAATACTACCTAATAAAATAAAACTATATACAAAAATGTGGCCCATTGTCCAAAAGGTCCAAAATAAATAAAAAAGCAAAGGAAACCTAACACTAACTACATAACTATTTACAGAGGCAGCGGGCTAGTCCGACGGCTCACTGGTTGTTGTCATGGGCCAGGGCATCATCGAACTCCTGTTCAATGGCTTGGAGGCGGGCATGTTCCCTGGCCCCGAGGTCCCGCAGGGATAATGCAGTGTCCAGCTCCAACTCCCTGCGAAGACCCTCGAGGCACTCAGCCCGCCTCAGCGCCCTCCGCATGGAGTTCTCCGCCCTGACCATTGCGAGCCGTTCCTCCTCTGCCCGCTGCCGCTCCGCACCTATCTGCTGGCCCAACCGCTCCCACACTGAATCCACTCCCATTCCAGGGTTCTCCTGCCCTCCGGCCGATGCCTGCACCCCTTATGTTGATGGCCCCGAGCCATGATGCCTCCCACGTTGAGCCTGCCGCTGCCTCCGACGCAGCTGCCTGTGCCAGCACGACGGCATCCAGGCTGACGGAAACCACCGACGCTGTCGTGCACGTGCCCTGCCCGATGATGCCGTCACATCCTCCATCTGCTGGGGTCCAGTTCCTGGTGTGTCCACCCCTGCTGGACTTCCGACTCCCGACTGTGGCAGGGATGGGATCCCCACGAGGTGGCTGCATTGGTCGGGGCAGGTCCACAGGGGGCCCTGGTGGCATCTGGGCCGGAAAACAGCATGGAGTATGACTGGCGCATAGCCTCCACAGAGGAGGAGAGGGTCGCCAGAGTGCCCGACACATGTACGAGACCCCCGACCATGACCGCTCCCAACTGGGCCACGTTGGCACGGTGCTCTTCGTGATGACGTGCGTGCTCTCCCCGGGAAGCACGCACCTCATCACAAATGACAGCCGTGTGCAACGCGACACCAATCAGGACCTTCTCCATACGGCCAGGGGTCCCCTCGTCCGCAGGTGGAGGGGAGTTAGATGACATGGACATCCCCCCTACCTGCGGACGGGCCTGGGATGGGGCATCCCTGCTGGTGCATGCTGGTGCAGTCACAGTGTCAGGGACAGTGACATGCACAGGCACCTCCACGGCGACCTGTGCTGCCTCCTGCCCCTGCCCCTGGACTGCACCACTTGCACCAGCAGTGATGCCCCCACCAGGCCCCATGTGCGGCTCAGTAGCGGCCTCCTCCTCCTCTGTGGAAACCACCAACCTGGATGGCTCCACACCGTCTTCCGCCGTTGCAAGCCCCTGTGGGGGCTCACCCACCCCTTCCACTGCATCCCTGCGGGCATCCCCGCCGCTTAGCTCCAGAGCGCCGTCTCTGCCCTCTTCTTCACTTTGCGCTGTGTAGAGGGAGACATAGAACACAAGCATCAGGGTTCTGTACAATGGTCCCCTAGACAGGAAGCAATAGCAGATGAGTGGCACTGTCAAAGATCACTTCCATCATGTCCCTCCACAACACATGGGTCAGTGCAGGCAAAACACATGCAGTAACAGGCATGGCGCATGGTATGGACATAAGCAAACATGTCCAAGGGACTCTTGAAGCATACAATGTTGTTTTTGGACTCATGTTCATCATGGGTCATGCCTATCACATGCACACACTTCAACGTACTTTCATCCATCTGGACTCGTACACCCCAGACACAGTGGATGCAAGGATAATTAGGCTGCATCAGTGAATCTGAACATTGTCACAGACATGTGTCATGCATCCATGGCATCCACAAGTCACAGACACGCAGGTCAGAAACACAGACATGGACACCATACATGTACATGGCATCAGCACCCATCCCTCACCCACACCCATGTCCAGGAACAGAGACTGGCATGCTCTCATGTGTCCATTCCGCATAGGGCTCCCCATGTTACATTTAAACACATACACCAACCGTGTGCTTCACACATTACTGGTATCACATGCATGACCATGATGTCCCTGCACACACACACGCGTACATGGCCTATGTCACACATACAGGCAAATATCAGACAACCAGCACGCTGCAACATGCCCTGTCTCACACAGCAATGCTTGGCCACTTACCGCTCGACTCCAGACGGGTCTGCCTCTCAGGGATCTGGGCATGGAGCGCTGGGCGTACGCGTTCCAGGACCCTCAGCTGGATGGTACTCATGCTGCCCCGGCCCCCCTCTACGAGGCGCCGGGCCTTTATGAGGGTCCTGGACCTGAAGTCCTCCCAGCGCTTCTTGACTTGCTTGATGTTGCGGGTTGCCACCCCCTCCGCGTTGATGGCAACCACAAAGTCGTCCCAGAACCTGTCCCGTCCTTCCTTGTCGGCGCGTGGTGATCCGAAGAGGGCATCATAATGCCCCAGGACAAGCTCCACCAGGTCACCAACTTCCTTCTGACTGAAGCTGGTGCCCCTTTGCCCCTCTGGCTGGGGGTCGCCAGTGGTCTCGGATGGTGTTTGCCCCGACATGGCAACCCCCGAGGCAGGCGTGGGTGGGCAACTGGGTCCTGGGGCTGGGCTGTGGAGCGATGGTATCCCAGTCGGGAGTGTTCTGTTCCAGCAGGGGTGGACACAGCAACTGGACCCCTGCAGATGGCTGATGTGCAGGCACCAAATGGCAGGGCACGGTGGCGGCAGGCAGGCAGGCAGCAGCAGATGGCTCGTGGGAGGCTGCTCAGGGCTCTGGGGGGCAGTAATTCGGCCTTTTGGGCAGGAGCGTGGTCTTCCGTGTGCTTACGCGTGGCCAGCTTGATACGGAGTGATTTGGCACGTGAAAATTCTGCATGTCAGCGTGTGAATCGAGGAAAGGCCCTTAGCGCGTAAGCACGCATATGTGATTCCATTGGACCAAAGGCCCTTAGCACGTATGCGTGTCTGTGACATATCGCGCACGGGCGTTGCTTTTCGTGGGGTGCGGTGCGTGTGTTTTGCAGGCGTTGGGGTTCACACGCTATTACTTCACAGCGGGTGGGTGTTGGCTACGCGTTCTTCTACACGCAAGGCAGACGGTGAGTGGTACACTGCTCCCCCAGGCCCGATCGCGTGTAAAAACACCTGCGAGCCCCTGAAATACAAGTACCCCGCTCCCCCAGGCCCGATCGCGTGTAAAAACACCCGCGAGCCCCTGAAATACACGTACCCCGCTCCCCCAGGCCCGATCGCGTGTGAAAACACCCGTGAGCCCCTGAAATACACGCGCCCAGGCCAATCACGTGTGGAACTTCTTGCGCACCCCTGAATTACACGCACACGCTCCAACAGGCCCGATCGTGTGTGGAACTTCTCGCGCGCCCTTGAAATACACGCACACGCTCCCCCAGGCCCGATCGCGTGTGGAACTTCTCGCGCACCCCTGAAATACACGCACACGCTCCCCCAGGCACGATCGCATGTGGAACTTCTCGCGCACCCCTGAATTACACGCACACGCTCCCCGAGGCCCGATCGCGTGTGGAACTTCTCGCACACCTCTGAAATACACGCACCCAGGCCAATCGCGTGTGGAACTTCTCACGCACCCCTGAAATACACGCACACGCTCCCCCAGGCCCGATCGCGTGTGAAACTTCCCGCGCACCTCTGAAATACACGCACACGCTCCCCCAGGCCCGATCGCGTGTGAAACTTCTCGCGCACCTCTGAGATACACGCACACGCTCCCCCAGGCCCAATCGCGTGTGGGCCTTCTCTGGCGCACATTTTTTTCCTGCGCAGGGACGCTACCGCCTGCTTTCGTGTGGCGGACATGTATGGGCCTGTGCCCGTCTTTGGCCGTGCGCTGTTTTTCCCTATTCAATTCCATGAATACGTGTTGTAGGCGAGCGTGTGGGCGTTCTGCGCACTTGCCTCCTGTACTTCCTTTGTGACGCCCACATTTTCACGAGTTGTCCCCCATTCTGCGTGTAACGCCCCGTGTTACGCCTACTTTTGTTATGTGCGCCGTGCTATGTGCGAATTCGCTGTGGCCTTATCGCACGGCGTTCGGTGACCTGTGCGCCAGCGTGCGCCGCGCACTTTTTCAGCGCACATCCCACATTTTGCGCATGCACGGACTTCCATGAATAGATGTGCGATGTTTTCTGTGCGATAATCGCACTTGCACTGCGATTTTCACTATTTCACTGCGAATCGCACGTTTTCGTACGCGTGCGCCGTTTTTTCGGCGCACGTTGATTCCATGAATCGGCCTGTTGGAGTTTGCCAGTCTGGAAAAAAGATGGTACACGTTATTACCGATACTTCCAGACCGGCCAACTTATAATGAGGCCCATATCACACTCAACCACCGAGTGCTTTAGGGTTTCAACTGCCATGTCACCATAAATGTATCATTATCTATGTTGTCGTGGATTTTTCAGTGTTTCTAAAGTGGGAAGTTTATAACATTTTATAGACCCTGGTTTTAGAGTAATCTCCTGTAAATATTAGAATATTATCTATTCTTTCATCGCCTTTGACCACCCTGGCAAAAATCCAGAACAGAGGGAATTGTAAACACTCCCATACAAATATGTCTTCTGGTTTCTGCACCCAGATCAGAAGCATCAACATGTTTTACGAAAGGCACGGCATTAACAGAACTATTTTTAGCATATGAATGTGTGCCCAGAGTACACATTCTGGAACAATATATAACTGTTTGAGATAATGACATGACGTCTGGTCGTATGCTTATTTAACTGGCGATTTGATACCGGGGTAACTAAGCCAAAATCTTGCATTTGATCCTTACAAGCAGCGACTCGTTCTCGCATTTATAAACAGCGCGCGGACTGCGCAGAGCGAGGCCCTAATCTGTTCCAGGTACAGGAAAGCTCTGAAGTTCCCCATTACGCACAGCTGCCTCCAGTCACGAAATAAGCCAGCAGCAATGGGAAGAAAAAAAAAAAAGCACTTTATCCAGATGCACCCGTAATATTTATCGATCTAAATGTAGGTTATAGAGCTGTCGTACTTGTGCTTCCGTGTATGTATAGTTGAATATGAAAAGTTGTTCTTACAAAGCATCTACCCCTTAAGTGCCAAGGACGAGAATGCTCGTCCTTTTTGCATAGACTTGCATAAAAGCCTAGCAGTTAATGGACCTCATTATAATTGTGGCGGATACGGTATGAATGGTGCCGTGCCGGTAAGACAACAGCACCGTTCATACCGTACCACCGCATTACGAGTTTTGTTCGCGGGTTCCTGACATACCTGGCGGGCTATGCGGCACCTGCGAGCAGAACTCGTGATTGCACCTGCACCGTTATCAACGTTGCCGGTGCAACCATGCTCCCCACCCCCATTCGAGGCAGAATGGGGATCGGGAGCCCGGCAATACCGCCACCCGACACCCGCGAATGGGCAATTACCGGCCCATTCAACTTGTAATGGGCCACTTACTGCCCAATCGCGGGTGGCGGTGTCGGTAGCGAGCATGGCAGTAGCCGTGCCTGCCACACAGGCACGGCTACCGCCATGCTCGTAATGAGGCCCAATGTCGCCACTCAATATGATTTGTGTGCCCTACATTAACTGTTGCAGCTCTATATTTTGATTCTTAGCACTGTATGGAATGTTTGCTTTAGTTAGAATTGTTTGAACTAGTTCAATTGTTCCCCCGCTGCACCTTCTCCTTAGCCCTGAGATTGTTTGCCCACATATGAATGTATTTACCCCAACACTAACACTCATGTCTTCATGCCCGCACACATTATACACACACAAACTATGCCACTCACACACAAGTCAAACTTCCTACCTAGACACCAAACCACAGAATTCTGCACCTCTCCAACCAACTTTACATGCCACTGCCCCGTCCAATCCACCCTATGGCACCACATGCACTATAACGTCGTTAGACACTAATGCCCGCCACTCAGACTACACAGCAAATGCTTCTATGCCCCCGGCAAGATACCAAGAAGCAGACCACAGGCCTGCGCACTGTACTTCCAAACTGCAAGCATCAACACAGCAACAGACCTATGTTGTATGCTCCCACTCTAGCCACTATCCTAACACCTTTCACTCTCTTTAGAATTAGACAGAGTTGAAATCCCGCCAATGCAGCAGTATGAATCCCAGTAACATAACATTCGTACTTCTTTGAGGTATTCATAAATTTCACCAGCTTGCTGTGCACAACAGTGATGAGATACATTGGGGGTCATTACAAGTTTGGAGGTAGCCATGGTGCTATTAGCTGCATGGCTGCCTCTAAAGTCGTGTCCGGGTCCGGGTTCCCTGAATGGGGACTTACCGGGTCATTCCAACCTTGGAAGACCCGGTAAGTGCCCATTCAGAAAACCCATCCCCATTCCCATTCGAGCCCCCGTAGGGCTCAATGGGAATGGGGAGGGAGCTAAAAACGGGCCGTTAATTACAGCCCCATTATTAGCTCCCTCGTCCCTTAGTGGCTCCAGCTAAGGACAACTGGTTTTACCAGCCGGCCTTAGTGGGACCCAGTAAGGAACCTCGGAATGCGGCGGTAAGGGGTTAACGGCACCGGCATTCTTACCTGCACCGTTAACCCCTTACCAATTCCAATTCCATTCACTTGGTGTTGTGAAGGCTCGTTCCTTCACTCTGGAAAAGTGTGGCTCGAGCACTTCTCTCACTGAGATGCAAGGTCGGATTGGCCCACCTGCCTTTCGGACCGTGGCCGGGCCGAGATCGTCCCTGGGGAGTGGGGGCCAGTTTCTGGCCATGGCTGGGCTGGTTTGGAAGAAAAAAAAATTATTATTTTTTTATTTTTATTTTTTCAAAAAGCCTCACATCCTTCTTAGGTCGATAAATGAGTACCAACACAGCTGGGTGATATTGTATGCATATTTGTTCTATAAAAAAAGAGCTTAAGCGTAAGTGCTATACACTAACATATTATCATTTGGGCTTGGATGTCTGCTTGGATTCACAGTAATTTAGTGTACTTTCGGAACAATGCTATTTGATGCCACTTACTGTTTTTCCAAGGTGTGGAAGGTCGTGTTTCATCGCTTCCCGGGATGTCACTTTGGGGTGGGGTCAAATGACATCACTTCCTGTCAGTCGTCAGGGGTCGTGAGGTGATGGTTGGGCCACTTTTTTGAGGCAAGGGGTGGGCCACTTTTTTTGGGTGACCTCTACTATTTCTTGTCACAGTCCGACCCTGCTGAGATGTCTTGCCACAACAGAGGAGTGGTAAGCAGGCTCTCTTCTGCGCCATCTCCATATTCAAGTACCCAGTATCCACCGTGGGGTATGCCTGAGGGCCAAAACAAAAGCGATAAAAGGACGACACTGATGATCATGAAAACAAAAACATGTACAGATTAAGGCTGATGATGGTGAGGGCTTGATTGAAACAGTAGCACTGCAGAAGTCACTCTCTGTCAAGTGTATGGAATATAACAAAGCCTTAAGGGCAATCAAGCCTGCAATAACAGTAGCAGTAAAGAGCTTTCAACTGCGTGCAATTCATATAGTCGGTGCCTCTTGCGGCAGCACCACCACCACCGCCGCCACAAGAGCGGATGCAGCTTATCAGCGGGTGCTGTTAGGTAGGTCATATTTCTGGCTTAGTGTGTTTGTAGATAATTTATTTATGTACTTTTATTTATAAAGCACTTACGCCGAAGGACACCAAGGGGGAGCCATTTGAGAGATTAGGAGCCATTCCAGTAGCCAAGATCCAAAGAGAAGAGAGAGAAAGAAAGAATAGAGTGATTCATGAACTCTTCACCCAACTCTGTAGAAAACATCTGGCACGAGAAAGCGTGGTCTCATTTGGGTTTAAAGGGTGATTGAGTCACATGCTTAAGTATTATACAGAGAGATTGAGTACACATGGTTAAGTATTATGCAGACTGATGGAGCTCACATGAAGCACTGGAAAGGGATAACTTCTACTTCTTCTCTGCCCACTTTTGTTCTTGTAGATGAATAGGATGGTGTAGACGTCACTAGATTATGTACTCTTTCGCGAGCCAACCTACTGACACCGGACATCACAGCAACCTTAAAAATGCACAAAAACAAAACCAGCTAAAATCCTGGAACTTTTCAAAACTAATCCAAAATACTCACAGAACTCTCCTAGTGCCCATTAAGTGCATGTTATGTTATGTTAATTTATACACTGCATCACTACCATTTGCATGGTCTCCAGGCGCTCACGTGGCTCTGTAAGAAAGTGGGTTGGGTAGGTTAGTGAGGGAAGATGGATAGGACAGAGGTTGTGCTCTTCTGTTAGTGCTGACGGAACTATGAGAAACTGGCATCTGCATGTGTCAGCTTTTGGAGTTTGCACTGGGGTTATTGTGTCTAGAGGGGCAAGGTCCAGTGTTGTTTGTGGCAATTTGTTCTTGTGGCAGATGGGCAGCTTGTGTGTATTGTGTGTAGTAATGTTAGTCCATTAGGGGGCGTGTGGTATGTGGGTGGTATGCTGGAGAGGAGTGAGGAGCAGTAGTGGTTAGTAGTTAGTAGAGTGTGGTTGTTTTATTGTTGGTTCCAGGATCCTTACTGTCCACTGATTTCCTTGGGTCTGAGATAAGAGTCGTGGGAGGTGTCCGTTTTTATGCTTGTCTCAGTGAGTTGAATAGCCAGGTTTTCAGTAGTTTTCTGAAAATTAGGTGATCTTCTGTTCTTCAGTATTGAGTTCCATAGTTTGGCTATCAAACAGGAGAATGCATTTCCTCTGAATTTCCTTTTCTCGTAGTGTTTAGTTTAGATTTGGAGGTCTTTGCTCGATCTTGGGTTTCTTCCTGGTTGGTAGCTGTTGATTTTGGCTTGGAGGAATTCGGCTCCTTGTTCGTGTTGTGCTTTGTGAGTGATGCAGAGGGTTTTGAAGTTAATTCGTTTTTTACTGGAAGCCACTGTAGGCTTCTCGGGGCTGGTGTGATGTGGTCTCTTCTGTTTAGTCTCAGGAGTATCCTTGCTGCAGTATTTTGGATGCAGTGGGGTTTTTTTGTGAGACGTTCTGGCATTTCAGGCTAGAGACTGTTAGTGAAGTGTATGTGAATTTGGCCAACATGTTGGCCCTTTACAACTGTCCACATTATTTTGTGTCAAAAAAAGAGATTGTAAGGCATTTTTTCCAAAGGGCTGGTTACAAGCATTTCAATATTATAAATGGTTGAAAAGACACTGTGAGGGTCAACCATGCTCACAATTCATACAGGAGACACACAGCGCAGTAGATAGTCTCGATGTACACCATTTAATTATCTTTTTAGTTATCAATGTTATTAACATTTAAATGTACACTAAAAAACTCATTAACAGGACAGCGAGAACAATCTTACATTCAGTACATTTACAGACTATTACTATCATTAATGAGTAAAGCATATTAATAGCCATCATAACACACCAGTATTGACGATATATTATGTTGTATACTCTTATTGGGGCTACTCCACACAAACCCACAAGACATGGCTGACGCCGGGAGAACAGTCAGAGGGGTGCGATGACGGATGGGGGAAGGAACGGGAAAGCAGGGGGCATGGATGAAGGAAGTTTGAAATACCACAAGAAAGGGATCTACATGGGTCCCTGATTGCCAAGGATTTGCCAGTCTTTTACATTCACGCAAACAGCAATCAGGTAAACAGGGTTGTGTAGCAGTTCCATAATGTTCTAAACTTCATGTGTGCCTTTCTCTGAGTAAATTGTTCTTAACCATAAGAAGCTAAGTCATATCAGAAAGGCATTCACCCAGAGGGGGGTTTCCTGGGCAGTTCAGCTCTTCCAGAGTCTCAGCAGCACCATTTCCCACAGTCCGATTCCTTCATGTAAACTAACTGGCTCCCTACACATGAGTCTCGTTATCATGATCCAAGTGTAAAACTATCAAGTTCTTCTAGCAGCTGGTTTCCCGTCCCAGTATGAACTTCACCCAGTTAACGACTAAAAATCCCTCACTCTACTCAACCACAAAACATGAGTCAGGACAGCCAGCCTTGTCCCCATAGCCCAGCATGAATCATTTTCTTCGAAGCCCTGAAGATCCAGAGCTTGCGGCCCGTATGCTATAAGTCACCCAATGTCTGGTAGGGAAAGACAGAGATCAAGCCTCGAAACCCACCTAGGCCTATAGAGAGCTCTCAATGCATCCCCTATGATACTGCACCAATAAACGTGAGCCAATGGCAAGTGGGAGGCATAAGCACCCACGCCTCCTACAGGGAGCAATGGGCCCAACAAGAGAAAGTAACAAAAAAGATCCCGTGGTGTCAGCACCTTTCTGACTGCAATCTTTAAGGATCCCGGTAGGCTCACATGCTGGGACACCATCATGCAGGCAGTGGGTGGAAGCTGAAAGACCCCCTCAGAGTCCAGAGGTTACATGTGCTGATTACCTATAGCAGGAAGTAACCCACCCTCCCCTCCCACGAACAATGCATAGTCTCCCAACGGCTTCTCTAGTCACCAACATCACAGAGCGGAATCAGCCACAAACCTTTCCTGAGTGAGTCTCGGCTTCCTCCAGGCCCCGGCAGAACTACAGAACTCTCATTACACTCCCTGGTATGACTCTGATCTCGTCACCCTTAAACGCAAGTGCAGGGTGGCAGAGAGGAAATGGCGTGCTTCATGTTCATCCTCTGACAAACTGGCCTGTCGCCTGCTCCAAAGGCAATACCGGCTCTCCGTTCTCACCAAGAAGAGAGCCCTTATCCAAGCCTGCATCACTGCGGCATCTAACAATTCGGCCGAACTCTTTTAAATCTGCAAGGAGCTGGCCAATCCTGCTGCAGTATCTACCTCTCCTATCCCCTCCCAGGCCCTCTGCACGGCACTGGCCTCCCACTTCATCTCAAAAACTCAGGACATCCTGTCCTCACTCTCCTCCTATCACCTCCCCCCCTCTACTCCCTGCCTGTCCTCTGGCCCCTCTGCAAATACCCCTCCTCTCTCCTTCTCTGCCTTTCCCCTTTTTTCTGCTGACGAGGTTTCGAGACAAGTCCGACCTATGAAAGTCTCGTCAAAACAGGTCCATCCCTGTTCCTCCAAAACTATCAAGGACCACATCGACTCCTTGGCTCCTGCCCTTGCTGACTTCTGCAACCACTCCTGCGCCTCTGGAGTCTTCCCATCCCCTCTCAAGCACTCCCTTGTGCACCCCCTTCTTAAGAAACCCTCTTCCGACCCTTCCTACCCAGCTAACTATCGCCCAATCTCTATCACTCCCTTCCTGGGCAAGCTCCTGGAGAAACTGGCCATCTCCCAGCTTAATCTCCATGCTGAATCTTTTGGTAGCCTTCATGACCATCAGTCTGGCTTCAGAGCCGCCAGAAACACGGAAACTGCTCTCCTGAACATCCGTGAGGATCTACTCTCGAACCTTGACTCTAACATTCCATGTGTTCTCATCTTGCTTGATCTCTCTTCTGCCTTTGATACTGTCAACCATACCATCCTGCTCAACTGTCTCCGTGATAACCTGGGTATCTCTGGACAGGCTCTGGCTTGGCTGACCTCTTTCCTCTCAAATCGACCCTCCCAGGTCCAACTGGGTTCTTTCCTCTCTGACATCTTTTTCTCTACCTGTGGTGGCCCCCAGGGTTCTAACCTCTCTCCCTGGCTGTTCAACCAGTATCTGGCACTACTTGCCCACCGCATCGCTGCTCTCTGCCCCAACTTTCAGTGCTATGCGGATGATACCCAGCTCATTTTCAGGCTACCCTCGGCCTCCTCTTCTCCTTCCCTCATCTCTGATTGTCTTTCTGCTATCCAGGAATGGTGTGCCACCAACGACCTCAGCCTTAATGCCAGTAAGACTGACATTCTACTCATCGGCACACCCACTCCCTCCTTCCCTGCAGCACTCTGGCCGGCCTCTCTTGGCCCTCTTCCTGCTCCTACCTGCAAGGCAAAAAACCTCGGGGTCATCTTCGACTCCACACTCTCCTTCTCTCCTCACATTTCTGACGTTTCTAAGAAGTCACACTACCAGCTGCACCTCCTCAGAGGTATCCTTCCTTTCCTCTCCTTCCCCCAGAAGCTCACTGTCTCCAGAGCCCTGGTTCTCTCGAAGCTGGACTACTGTAACAGCCTCTATCTAAATCTGCCTGCCTCTACTCTCCGCCCGCTGCAACTCATCCAGAACAAGACTGTGAGACTTGTCCTTGGCCTCAAGCCCAGGGACCGTATCTCTCCAGGACTGAAATCGCTACACTGGCTCCCTGTGGCTGCAAGGATTAAGTTGAAAACCCTCTGCACTGTCCACAAGGCCTTCTGGGGCCTTGGGCCAAAATACCTTCAACTCTCCCTTCCTAAATATCTTCCTTCTCGAGCTCTTCGCTCATCCGCCTCCAACTCCCACAGGGTCAGCCGCTTCTCCAAGCAACGAGTTGGGGGGAGATCTCTCTCCGCAGCAGGGGCCTCCCTCTGGAACAGCCTTCCTGCCTCCCTGAAACTTGAGGAGAACCATCTCCGGTTCCGGAAGCACCTCAAAACCTTCCTCTTTGTTTCTGCTTTCTCTCCCCCTCTCCCCTGCTAAATCACTGAAACTGTACTGAATCAGCAACTGGGCCACTCGCCAATCTCGGCCCTTGGCCCAGCCACTCTCCCCTTCACTGCCTCCCTGGCAACCCCTGCACTGCGGGACTGTCTCTGTATCCTTACAGCCCCCATTCCCAGCACTTGTCTGCACTTATCCTGCACTTGCCACCAGCTGGCCCTTATTATTTATCTTGTATTTTACTAATCACTTTGTACTGCACTTTCCCCTCTCCCTTTCCCCCTTGCACTTTTCCCATCCCCCCTACCCATGCACTTGCGCAATCTGAATGACACCTGGCCTAGTAGGATCGTTTGTCTGTCTCCCCTTGTTCCCTCCTCCCTGCCTCGTCGCGCCTTGAAACACTTGTGTATAGGCGCGTTACAAATGCCATATCATATCACATAAGAAGCAGCCTATCTGGCAGGGCTGCCTGTGGGCCGTGAACCCTCAGAAGGACTGAGTCTTTTCTCAGATTCTTCCAGCTGAGGAGTGGTCCTTAGGCTCTGTCATAGTTGTGTACTTGCATAGTGGCATAACGTGCTGCACTCCGAAAGATCATCAGGCTTCAAGTTCAAGCATGCATTAACAAAAACACAAATTGGTCTTCATTATAAGTTTGCCGGTCCGGTAACAACGGTACCGGTTAGCTTGCCAGTACCGTTGTTACCGGACCAGCCAACTAAGAGTTCTGCTCGCAGGTGCCTTCCCGCCGGCAGGTCTGTCATGGCGGGCGTACCAGCACCCGCGAGCAGAGCATGTCGAATGCAAGGTGCATCCGACTTCCCCATACCCATTGAGCCCTTTGGCGTTCAAATGTGAATGGGGAGCATTTTTTTGCGGTGCCCGCGAATGGGCAATTACCAGGTCTGGCGGGGCCGTACTGACCCGGTAATTGCCCATTTGCGGGTGCCAGAAAAAAAACGCAAATTTGGTGGAAGCCTGACGGTTTTACCAGCAAGGCTACCACCGAACTTGTAATGAGGTCCCTGAGAGATGTGCCATAGGTCCCCAATATACACCACGCATTGCCCTCCACAAGATACAGCAAGGTGACCACCTCTTCCATAGGGCAAGCGCAGCAGCACGCTACTATTGACCATACGAATGATCAGATCTTGAGTCGTTGCCAAAAACTTAGCTGAATTTAATGCTAAACTTAATGAATGGGGTGATTAAGAGGCTCAAGTTGTCCTTTTTTGCTTCACGCAATATCACAAACCTTATGCCTGAAGAGCAATTTGTGAAATCTTCAAAGTGGCATTTTTTTGCATCAGCTATATTTACGCATGCCCAAGAATTCCAGTGACCCACAATTTTAAAAATAATGGCGGCATTCTATAACGTTTTTAAGCATAAAGAAATTGAATTATACGTTATTTCTCCACGGAGTAAATCATTGTGAATTTTAATCACCCACACTGTATGAGTATGGAGGTTTATTAATTTAGTCCTACCCAATTTTTCTCGTATGACAAGGCCTATATATGTTATAAATGTGTGGGGATGATGAAAATTGCAAATATGCATATTGTTAGCAATGCAAAAGTGATTGCTTGCCACGCAAAAAAAGGGGCATGTGATAAGGGCAATGCCATCTGAAAATGACAAACGCGTGCCTTTTTCCCACCTGCAACAATTTTTACATTTTCCTTGAGTTGAAAATGTTTGCATACATTTCTTATTTGTGAGACATGTTGCTGCATTGCTCGATGCTTTCACAAAATATAAACACAATGACATTTTTTCAAGATTTCGCAACTAACACCTTTTAAAGGTAACTATCACTTTTGTTACACCTGATAAAAAAATATCAAAAATGTGCAATTTTGTCACATGCTAAATTCTAGGTAATGTCCATTTTCAAGGACAGTTATAATTCAGCACTGGGAAAGGGAGTAAAGCACTAGAATATATCGATTACTGCACTGATCATGATGATTAAGGAGGGTTCTGCTTCGGCTGAGAGGCTCCTGCGCTTCCGTCTCCGTGAGTTTAGAAGTGGGTTTCTGGTAAGAGCCCCTGTTCACCTGGTTGCTGGAATACTGATAATGAGGGTTGTAATGTGGCATGAATTGTCAGGTAATAACTGAGGAGTCTTGCCACTTGTTTAATAGATATGACAGTGATCTATTACACACTCAAAGCCGACATGTGTTTCGACCCGAAATGGGTCTTTTTCAATGCTGTGTTCAGTTTACAAAACGTGCAATAGTGTTAATAAGTACTTGTGAACATTAAAGTGGTGAAGGATCCGAGTGAAGTTTCCCATTTTAGACAGTGTTGCATTGGGTTGTGTCATGACATATTGGGAAACGGAAGAGATGAGATGATAGTGGCAAGCAAACGCATGGCAGATGGATTGAGCATATTGTATAAGTGTCACTGTGATGTTTGTGAATAACAAGAACATTGAAAAGTATGGTAATATTCATTTGAAAGTTTAGGATAGCATTGTCAAGAACATGTAATAGCCATTTCAATATGGTAGACGGCACCAAGGAGCAGAGAGAAAAGGAAATATGCTCAATCCATATGTCATGTGTTTGCTTGTCACTATCACCTCATCTCTTCTATTCTCCAACTTGTTGCACCACAACTTAATGCAACACTGTACAAATTGGGACACTTCAATCGGATCCTTCACAACTTAAATGTTCATAAACACTTATTAACACTATTGCACATTATGTAAAATGCCCACAGCCTTGAAAAAGACCCATGTCGGGTCGAAACACATGTCAGCGTTAAGTGTGTTATAAATCACTGTCATATCTGTGAAACAAGTGGCAAGACTCCTCAGTTATTACCTGACAATTCATCTCACATCACAACCCTCATCAGTATTCCAGCACCCGGCTGAATGGGGGTTTTACCAAAAACCCACAGTTAAAATTCTGCCCCTCCATAGTTTGCACAGTTAATAAGAATCTATTTCTACTTAGTGATTTGCACATGGAGTAAGAGAAAGGCATGCTCTCCTTTACATCCTCCTGAACGCTTACTAGCATCCTCGTTTGCACCTTTCCAACAACAGGCAGGATCAGACTACTGAGCAAATTAACCTAAAAGAATCCAATCAATTGAAACGCACAGATATCTCTGTTGCATTGCAGTGGAACATAAGAACCTACCCAGTAGGGCATAGAATGTTTTTAAAGGGTTGCCGAAGAGCTTTAAAACCAAAGCACACCTCCTTATTTTTTAAATAGCCTCTTTAAATTTCAATTAGCAAAATTGCATTTTTAAATTGAATATACATCTCAGAAATCAATTTAAAATGTACCTAATTGACCCACATTTTGCAGTAAGATAGTTGACTTTCTTGAGGTCAGTGTACGGTGGTCATTGTGAAAACAATAGCTATTGCCTGTTAATCTAAGGATCATGCTATATATCTATATTGTAATTGGTTATTTATAACACGCTTAATAACCAGAGGTTTCTAAGTATGGACCCAGGGAGCGAACCTGTGTTGCTCCATGTCATCTTGCTTCCAAAGCAAGTGCATTGCCCCTGAGCTATCCTCCCGAGACCTGTGCTATAATTAATTAGAAAACCAGTCTCTAAGCGGGACCAGGATTCGATCAGGTGTTACTCTGAGGTGTCTTCCAAGACAAACGTGTTCCTCCAGAGCTATCCTCCCGGTACATAAACCTGTACATCGCTGGCCGTTTTCTATACTGCTCTCGTATCATTTTATCAATGTTCACAATTTTCGATTATTTAATGGTAAAGGGAGTAGAACATGAATCAGGCTTATATCCCAAACATCTGTGCATTGAAAAATATCTCTGATTACCATATATTTAACTATTTATGCATTGATATAGCTTTTAAATCCATACCCCTGAAGAAGTTCTGAGTTGAAATCTTTGGATCAGTGACAGAAGTTCACCAAAGTTAATAGTTAACAGTATCATCATCAGAATAAATGGAAATAAGCATATATCTGATATTGAAGGAGGCCAGCATTTGATCCAAATTAATCGTCTTCTGAGCTTGCTTTCATGTTGTGCCGCTCTGGGAATATGCCTAACCTTTCTCATGGTCTGCACTGCAAGATAACATTTCATTTTGCCCGCCACTCACAACCAGCATAATGTCTTTACCATACAGAGTGTAAGCGATATTATGACTCATACGCTAACAGGTTATTTTGCCACTGGTGCACTGTTACCTTACCGCATGGCTCTGTTCGAAAGTTACGAAATAATCAGACAGCAACCATCTGCCACTTCCCCAATCTGCATCTGGGTGATGTTCCGTGAACATTTCACAACATCAATTTTTGAGCACATTTGTCCAAATTCACTTCTTTATTCTCCACAGATCAGACAGATTTCATTGCACCACATGACTCCCGTCTAGATAGAGCTAGATTAAGCTAAAGCAAATCGTTTTCCCCTCTCCTTTGCAATTGAGCCGGTGTGGATGATTTCAGAGAAAAATTACAGCCTCTTGTGGCCCTCTTCTATCTAAGCAACCACCTAGAATCAGGGGTCAAGTCCTAAAAATGTAAATGGGGGAACACGTCAACAAATGCAATGGGATGTGACGTCACCAGAAATGAGCATATCAAGGTGAAATATGCACATTTCATTACATTGGCTTTGTACCACCACCCAAATTGCACAGGACGAATGTCATTTGTCGTTCATAAAAACAACACACACACAAAGCCCAGGGAGGACTTTTTCTTCTAATAGTGTTTTTGATAATGTTAAAAGATGTGCATGTTTTAAACTCCAAGAACCAATACAAGTTTTTTCCCTGGGAATTGCAGTACCGAAATGGGACATTTTACCTTTAGTTGTTTGTTATTTTTCATCAGGTTATTTAATGCAGTGGTGAAGTGTACGGCCTACAAACCTGACCACTGTGTTTTTCGATCCCCGTGGTCGTCTTTAATGCATAAATTCAAAGAGGACATTTACTGTTTATCATTTTAGCTGGGGGGGACTGAGTCCACCCTCTGAAAATAGTGGGTGGACTCCATCCCCCCGTGTGTACCCTCGACTTGAGCCCTGCCTAGAATTGCCTTGTTGTGACACCAGCCCTGCTCTGAAAGGTCAGCAGTTAAATAGACACTAGGATGAAGAGTCTTCTCCTTGGCTATTATTAAAATATTTGCCCATCTTGGACTTATAATAACATTACTCAGACAGGGGGTCAAGTCCTGAAAATAAAAGTGGCGGGGCTCATCAATGAACGCAATGGGCTGGTACGTTGCCAGAAATTAGCGTATCAAGGTGAAATATGAACATTTCATTAAATTGGCTTTGCATAACCACCCAAATTTCACATGACTTTTGGCATTTGCTTTCATAAAATCAACACACACATCCAAGAAAGGATAGTTTCTTCTAATAGTGTTTTTGAAAACATTAAAAAGGTGTGCATGTCTTAAACTTCAAAAACCAATACAAATGTTTTCCCTGGAACATGCAGTACCGAAATGGGACATTTCACCTTTAGTTGTTTGTCAATTTTCATCAGGTTATATGGTGCAGTGGTGAAGTGTTTGGTCTGACAATTGCAGTTCGATCTCCGAGTTCGGCTTTAATTCATAAATTCAAAGAAGGCATTCAATGTTTCTCATTTTAGCTGGGGGGACGGAGTTCACCCTCTGAAAAAAGCGGGGGGACTCCATCCCCCACGTGTACCCTCAACTTGAGCCATGACTCAGACAGAATTTAGCTTGTCTATGTATTTGGAGTGGTAACAGTCTTAAAACTCCAATGTGCATGGAATGTACACAACGTGTGTTGATAAGTAGGAATTTGGCTCGCAGCAGCGACCTTAAAATTAGGCTGATATTTAAAACAACTGAGGTGCTTATTAAGCATGATATCTTTGTTTACAACAGCATTAGCAGCATATCAGTAAAAACCACATAATTTTGAATATTCAAGAGAAGCAATCCACATTAGCAGTGGTTTTGTTGGGGGGAGCCAATCACCTTACTTGTATGGCAGGGTTGAATCTAGTGATAATGACCTGTTCTATGAGTGCACTCACCTCAGCTCCACCCCGCCCCCGCCCCTCCTCCACTGGATACCCATCATCCTTTCGTTTTCAAGTCATAAAAAGCAACCCACTTATCTGCCGCCTCCTTTCTATTACAAGCCTCATGGCCACCATGTCGCGCAGGCTGCCAGGAAAATTGGAAAGGAACTCGCACGTGAGTTTCCTATCCAATATGCGTTGTGGCTATCTTGATTGTACTTTTTGTTATTTTTCTGGCCTACGAGTCCCAGGCCAAGACTCTTCCCGAAACAATAAAGCCTATATTCGCAATTTGGCCGGGATGTTAAGGTACTAATCGAGCTATGGGACATCATGGCGGGCTAACCAGTCCAGTTACAGCCCTAAGCCAATGTTGAAGTTGCTTGCTTTGCACAGTCCTGTCAGTTTATGCCAGTGGACAATTACCAGCTCGGTCAGACAACAGAAGTGGCCATTAAGTCCTCATTACAATAGTCTGAAGAGGCATTAAACAATCAGGAAGTTATAAATGCGGGCTGTGTTCAGCAGTATTATCTTTCCTTCCATGCTGACTCTTGACATCTCTTCCTGCTCCAAGGTTTTCCTTGCACCACATTTTCTTATCCCTCTGCTTACCGGGATTCCTCTAATCCAGTCATTATATTTCTGTAATGAAGGCTGAAAAGGACTAGTACTACACCTGGGTGTGGCGAGTCTGATGACACACAAAGTAATTTATGATGCGTCTTTATTTCTACCATCCAGCACTACCCATCACTGGCAATTGAGTGCCAATGCTGATAAAGACTCACTGAGGTAGTTGTCCTCGATTGAAAAAGCGATGTCAAGCTGGCAGTAAACACCTTTGCTTTGCTAATGGCAGAAGAATTGGACGACGGGCATTTACTCGCCGGGGCGAACCCACCGGGCGAGTCAAGCATTAGGAGATCCAATCCTCTTCTGCTTGCAAAACAGTGAAAGGGCAACTTCTGGCTACAAAATCAGCTCAGCATCTAAAACATGACATGAGAACATCTGATGGGCCAGACAGCCAAACAGGATACATTCCAAAACTACCGGGAAAACCTGCAGGTCCACTGTATGAATCAGTGGCTTCCGCCGCATGGACCGGCCCCAGGCATATTTAAGCAGAGAATTGTTTTTTGACGAGTCGGCCCCAATATGCGTTCAGGATCATACAATCAGCAATAACAACATTTAGCATTAGTTCCTTTAAGCACACAATGTAGTTAGTCATTAAAATTGTTATTGTTTTCCAATATTTAGTCAAAATATTTGCGGTAAATTCTCCCTTTTCTTGTCAAATGTGTGTAATTGGATGTGTTCAAAATATATTTGCAAATCTAATCAAAGCCTTTCATGCCTCCTGTGCGATTAATCAATAACGTAATGTTATATTCCATCTTTGTGGGAATGTCACTAATTGTTCTTGCAATTGTTCAAATTTTTTTAAAAGATGAAAAAGTTATGTATGGTCTTATCACATTCCAAAATAAGATGCCATAAATTAGCCCTCAACCTATTTAGAGACAGTGATAAACAATCACACGTATTTACTGTTTAATAAATCCTATCTGGCTCAACTTCGAGATCCAATTATTTCAATACTACCATATACTCCTATGAACCCCACTTGTATGACAAACATCTCCTTTTCAACGTCTAGATCCAGTACAGGTTGATCACCCTCGATTAAAAAATTCAAGGTTGAATTCATAACAATTCGACTGCCAATCACCCCTTTAAAAGTCACAATCCAAGGTTTGATATTGTATTCAATTGGCAAAAGGCATGGCATTTCTATCAGAAACCCTTTACAATCGGTAACAACAGAGGCCAGACCAGGGTCCTTATCGGGTGCTTAGCATTCATGTGTTCGTAATAGAATGTGGTCTAGCTGGTGGTGGGATCAGAATAGAACATGTAATGGGGACAATACAACAAATGGGTCTCCTTTACTATATGTACCTCTCAAGACTACCTTCAAGCAGCAATTAGAATTAGTACAGAGAAAGGGCGATAGCACTTGCCAAAATGGGCCCCACAGCAAAGTCGAACTTTCCAGGACAAGTTAGACTCGCACTGTGGGATTTCTGTGGGATTTCCCAAGGGTGGAACCCTGCCATGAATTCCAAAATGAGATCCCAGGCTTGCCATCCAATTGCCAGGCCTGGCACTTGAGAGGGGAGTTGGACCAGAAAATTAGAAGACATGGACTATTCTACTACAGTTCTGGGGCTTTTAAAAGCCCCTGCTGGCTTCCTGCTTACTTTGTGGGTTTTGTTTGACTGTCAAGTTAAGCGTGAACAGGAAAGTCTGACAAAGTGCTGCTTTTGGAGACATTCTGGAGTTCTTCTAGTGAGTTTAGGAGAAGTGTTTTATTTGTCTGGTGCTTTTGGTGTTTATTGATCCCTCTGTATCTTCTCTTGACTGTGTATCTTCTTTAGCCTCCTTCTCTAATTTTCTTTTTTACGCGTTCTCCTTTTCAAAAAGAAATTGAAAAAGCTCCCCTTGTGCTTTCCCCTGTTCCTTTTGTGTCACCCCGAAATTAAAAAAGAAAAACACAAAAGGTTTCCTACCACCGTTCCCTTCCTGTGTTAGTAAAGCAACCATTCTGTGATAACTTGAGACATCTTCCCATGTTGTACTCGGTCATCTTCTTTGCTTTGTCTGTTTCAAGAACACGTTTCCTTCATGTAAATCTTGTAAGAATCTCTTTGTTCGTCTTTGTCATTTGTTTTTTGTTTTGCTCATTTATTTATTTTTATTTATTTAGTTCCATTGGTAAAGCGCACCGAACCCGGAGGTATCTGGGTGCTGTTGTAATAAATAGAAGGGGTACATATATATGGGAAGCAGTTACTTTTCGGAGCATAGACTATTTGTACTGTAGAAGCATAAGTTATTGGGTACACACAGAGAGGTCGTCATTGCAGTGACTAGTATGGTAGATGAGGGCCTATTCCAATATAATGGTGATATAGGTGGGGTAGATAGGTAAGGTGGGCAAGGGGTCTTCTTTAAAGAGCCAGGTTTTCAGTTTTTGGTGGAAGGAAAATAGAGCAAAGGGTCAGATCTAAGTGAGAGAAGTAGGCCGTTCCCTTGTTTGGCCGCCATAACTGGAAAGCTACAGTCTCCTGCTTTAGCTAGTTTAAATATGGCCGTTGTGAGGAGGTAGGCGGAGATAGCTTGGGTAGGTCTGAGTGATGTTGGGTGATTTTGCTGGAGAGATACTTGGGAGCTGTGTTAGTGATGCACTTGTGTGTGATGGAGAGGGTCTTGAATTTGATACAGTCTAGGATGGGTAGTCAGTGGGCATTGCGTCTGGCGGCAGAGATATGTTCTTTTTTAGGGATGTTTAGTGCTGCTCTAAGGGCGTTGTTCTGTATGATTAGTAGTTCTTTTTGTGTTTTTGTAGAGGATCCTGCGAATAAGGCATTGCAATCATCTAGTTTGGATAGTATTAGGGCTCTGCCTAGTGTGATGCAGGTGTCATGTGTTAGAAAAGGTCAGAAGGCGTTAATGAGCTTAGCTGCATAGGCTGCTGCCGAAGTCGTTACATTGACTTGTCTGGTTAGGGAGGGGTTTCACTTCTTTTAGGATGGTAATGGTTTTCCCATCTTTGGTAAAGGATTTGTAATTGCTGTGCAGTTTGTTTAGTGGGGGTCGGGTGCCTACCAGCAAGAGCTCTGTTTTATCATCATTGAGGCAGAGTCCATGTTGCGCCATCCAGTCTTGGATGATTTGGTAGATATTATTGATGGCATTGGTGTCTTCAGTGTGGTAGCCGGTGATGGGCATGAGGATCTGTGCATCATCAGCGTAATTGGTATATGAGATGTCTAATTCATCCAGGAGGTTGAATAGGAGCTTAGTGAAGATGTTGTATAGTGTTGGTGAAGCAAATGAGCCTTGTGGTACGCCGCAGAGGGCTGGGATGGCTGCCACTAGATTGGAGAAAATGGGGAGAATTGGGCTGCGGAGGATATGTGTTGGCAGAGGATTTGGTGATTGACTAGGTCAAACGCTGCAGATGGGTCCAGCACAAGCAGTATGGCTAGATTCCCATTGTCTAAAATCTCATCCATTTGGATTTTGAGATCTAGGAGTGCTGTCTCTGTGCCATGTCCTGGGTCGAAGCCTGACTGGCATAGACCGAGGATATTGTTTGATTCCAGATGTGCCTGTATTTGTAGGTAGGCTGTTCTGTCTAGGATCTTTCAGAGGAATGGGGCGGTAGTGATAGGATACTAGTTGGTAGGGGTTTAGAGGTCTAGGGCAGGATTTTTCAAAAGTGGGAGAACCCATGCATCTTTCAGGTTGTTTCGGACGATCCCTTGTGCAAAAGAATTGTTGATGAGTGAGGTGATGAATGGTGCTAGCTCTGTAGCACATTCTTTGGTGAAGGTGGCTGGGCAGATGTCGCCTTGACATCTTGAAGATTTGAGGCTATTGATCATTTCTGGGACTTCTTGTATTGTAACAGGTTTGAATTCAAATAGTTTGTTAGGGATGGGTGATGGGTTGATGTTGGTTGGTATAGTTAATAGAGATAAATTGTCTTTTTTGTCTGCAATTTTGCTTTGTAATAAGGCGATTTTGTCGAGCAGTGCTTTCTAGGTATTAGAACACCAGGAGTAGTCCTTGAGGCAACTTTCTGACAGAAGCATATGGGATTTGAGTTAACGCAGGATGGAGAAGAGTTCTTTTGTGTCTGTTTTGGCTTTGGCTATGCGTTCATTGTAGGTAAGGCTCTTTGCTTGGATTATGGCCTGTTTGTACATTTCTGCTGCGTTTAGGAACTTTATTTTGTTGGTTATTGACGGTGAGGTCTTCCATATGGCCTCAGCATTTAATTTGGTGGCATGTAGAATTTTCAGGTCTGGTGTATACCAGCAGTTTAAGTGCGCTTTAGGTTTTAGTTTGCGGATACTTAATGGGGCAACTTTGTCTATCACTTGAAGGAGAGTTTGGTTATATAACTCAACCATTGACACCTTATTCATTTTAGTCAAATGTGTGGATTGCTGGTTCTCCCAGACTAGTGTGTTTTTATTCCGCAGAGGGCCATACAATTTAATCTGCATCGACTGTTCCTTATACTTTCTCAGGTGAACCCAGGCTCCCAGGCAGCTGTCATGCAGTTAGATGGAGAGAAAACATTTGATACTTTGAGTTGGGAGTTCCTGTTTAGCACATTACAACATATGGGTCTTATATGTTCTCTCTGATTAAACTGCTGTATACCAGACCGGTTGTCAGACTGTTGGTGAATGGCATGACCTCAGCCCCCTTTAAGTTGCACAGAGGGACGCAGCAGGGTTGACCCCGGTGGTCCCTGCTATTTACGCTGGCTATTGAGCCATTGATCTGTATAGTACACGCTGACCATGTACATAGAGAACTAAGCTTCTACACTCAGTGGGTGCTGGTGTCATTATATGCAGATGATCTTTTAATGTATGGCTCAGATCCAGGAATTAATATTGATCCCATTGTCCAAACAGTGATATCATTTGGTGAGCTTTCAGGGTTTACGATCAATTGGGCAAAATCAGAACTGCTGCCGTTTACAGCTAGCATCTCCCAGGTGTATACGAAGAGGGGGTTCAGGTGGTGTCCTAATGGTGTCAGATAGTTGGGTATCTCCAGATGCACATCATTTGTACACTGACAATTATCTGGTGGTGCTCTCTGCTGTGGAGGCCAAATTGGGGCGCTGGAGTAACTTTGCAATCTCGCTTATGGCACGCATCTCTGTTATCAAAATGGTGGTTCTTCCCTGGTTCCTGTATGTATTTTTGAATGTCCCCATCAGGCCTCCTAGGACCGACTGTGAGAAACTACATTCCATGTTAATTAAGTATATATGGGCGGACAAACAAACCCAGGTAGCCTTCGGGGTTCTTACCCGGCCATTTGAGGAAAGGGGTCTTGCGAGTCCCAACCTAAAAACATACTATGTGGTGCAGGCGAGTCATGTCAAATACTTGTATGGGACAGCGCTCTATGTGCAGCGCTACAAATGATATATCAGAGTTAAGGGGGAGCTGCACTGGACACATTTCCGTGACTACCACAGTCTACTGATATGCTGCAATTTCTCACAAGTAACACACAACTGCAAAACACTATATCCAAGTTATACCTCATGGCTCTGGGGTGGCATAAGGGTAGTAGCAGCAAAGCGAGACGGCAATAGGAAAACACACTGACCCCTGTCTTTGCGGCCTAACACTAGCATTACCTTTGCGAGCAGCGGTTGAGGGTGTCCTTGAATTATAAGCACAAGTTACTCCATCCGTACAGGCACCAAGCATACGTTACGCCTCAGAAAACCAAAGCATGGGATCCAGCCTTGTTGGGGGCTTGGCATAGATATAAAGCGCGTGATGCAGATTTCTTGCATAGGGCCTGGGCCTGTGGGGATGTGTACTCATTCTGGGAGAAGGTTCAGAACACTCTTGCGGAGGTCCTGAGTTGGGAGTGTTGTACTAAATCCAGAGATATCATTTTTAGCCCTCACGCGGGCCGTACAGCAAAGGGATCATACATTCCTGGGTACATCACTCATCATAGCTAGGAGATGTGTGGCGAAGAGATGGTGGTTGCGTCAGGCCCCTGTAGTGGAAGATTGGATAAGGGAGTTCACTTGGTATAACACACAGGAAGACACATTGTGATCCCGGCTGCCGGCCCCTATGATTGTTTGTGCACATTTAGGTCTTACCTTAACTGAATATATCATCCAGGTACTTAGATGTGGTGTATTTGTGTTAGTGTGTAGGGGGTTGGGCGGGGGAGGGTAAAGTGTACCGTGTTCGGAGTCAGGTGCTGTAGCGTGTTAGGAATGTGGCATGAGCGCTGCTGCACTGTACCGCGTGTGCCACAACCGGGGGTTATGGCAGCCTTGGCACTTCCACTTGGTTAGTGGGGAAAGACATGTATGGACAATAATGATGCACAAGTGTTTTGGATTGTTGTGCTTGGCATGACTAGCAACACCATAGGTCAGTGAAAAGGACAGATACATGTATTTTTCAATTTGGCCATCATTGGAGGTGGTTGGAGTTAGGGCATGGGGCATGACTTTATGATCTATTGAGTTGTATATGTTCACTGTGTGGGGATTTGTACTATGGAAATGTCTATGACTGCTCTGTGGATAATTGAAAAAGCAATAAAGAAACGTTTTTTTAAAAAAAATTGTGTTTTTGACACTGAGGCCTTATGCAATATCTTCTTCGCAGAGTGGCTGGGGAGAAAACAAGGAGCTAAGCTGCTTCTCTACCTCTGTGTCAGAGGTTGAGGTAGAGGGGAAAATGCAGTTTGAGGTGGAGCGTGTGAAGGGGAAGATGGCAATTTACGAGGAGGAGGAGATGTCTTCGAGGGGAAATGGTGGTTGAGGAGGGAGATGTAGTGGTTGAGGCGGGCAACACAGTAGTTGAGGAGGTGAGACCGTGATTGAGGAGGAGGATGTGTCTAGTAATCTGGAGCAGGATGTATTGTCTGCAGAGGCACTAGCGGAGTACTTGCAGAAGACGGGTACCTTGGCATCAGAATAGGTGGGGAAGAGGAGGTACTCCAGGAGCGCGAAGGCGAGATAACCACAGAGGTGCAGGGGATGCAGAGAAGAGGGGAGAGTAAGCGTAGGAGCTGGTGTGGCTGAAGTAGACTGAAGAGCATAGTATGGAGGAACTAGAGATGATCTCACAGCAGATGGACCAGGAAGAGGAAATTGGGCCGCTGTACCATTGCCTTCTCTTTAGCCGGAGAAAGATGAGCTCAGGCTCTCCTTAAAAGGGGCAGGTCATAAGAAATCCCATCTATGAAATTACGACCCTTCTGGTAATGGGTGTGGGACTACTTGAGCTTTCTAGAGGGCGTGACTGACAGGGAGAGGCATGCGGTATACTATACAGCCTCTGCCAGAATGCAGTTCATCAGGCACACCTAGGCATTATACAGATACTGTACACGAACTCTGGGGAAAATAGAGTCCTGCGGCCTCCTCACACAGCCCATGAAAGCTGACCAAACAGAAAAGTGAAAACCAAAAGGACAGCAGGACCTAATAGAGGCTTGGTGCTGCCCCATCGTACCCAATTAAACATATGTGAACGTAAAGGACATAACCAGTTACAGGTCCCAATTAAGTTACAAAGGTGTTTCTTTTATGACTTGGCTCAGCCACAAAGCCCTGTGTTGATGAATCCTGCATTCTGCCAATGAGTCCATCATCCTCTATTCTGGGGAGGTACACATCTCCCTTGAATACCCCTCTTGAGACCCTTAGCGTCAGACAGGAAACTGTATAAGACAAGATAGGAGCTCTTCATCTGACATCCCTGTTTTAAGACTGAGTTCCTCTGGGACCCTTGACTCACAGTCCTGTCTTTACAATTGTGCTAAACCAGAGAAAACAGCAATCTATGAGGAACACTGAATAGTGAAAGCCTAGTGGAAGAGAGAACCAGTGGAGCATAGCTCACGACGTATGCTATGGGGGCAGCCAGGATCATTTTCAAGACACACAATGCTCTAAGCCCAAAACTAAAAAAACCTTGCTTCAGCTACCTCAACCTCCCACATCACTGTCACAGCACCTTTTTCATAGCTGAATATTCCCTTCTTTTGCATTGTCTATGCCTGCATCTGTCTCTACATACTTCTCTCGTCCTATGACTCCTTTCACTGGCGCATACTCGGAGAGCGATTACTAGAGATCCGGTTGCAGAAACCCAGTACTCGCTTTCTATTCCAAAACAAGCGACAAGGGTTGAACAGCAGCCACTGATCGTGTGGTTTTCTAGAATTTTGTTTACATTCTAAGTAGACAGAAATGAGTGATCTAAAATGTGTTGATCCACATTTGAAGGCTGTGGCACTACAATACTTGAACCCACATACAGTATTTTGGCAAAACAACAACATCTACAGCATTGGGGCTCTGCTAAAAAAAAATGAACATCATAAAAAATCTACTGATGTGACAGAGCTCCTTGTAGCATTTAAAAATAGTGAGATTGCAACATCTGCACAGATGAAGAGTCAATTTCCTAGTCCTACTACCTTCAGGAGCCCACTCATATGTATTAGCCAATAGACAAACAATGCTCTTTTTATTTCATTTTGAGCAGCTCAGGGAAACTATTCAAATTAAACCATCACACAATTCACTCAAACTTTAAATTACACTTTGGTGGGAGAAGAAAGTAGAGCGGTGGCAGAGAGGCATGAGCCCAGTTTGCACTGCTTTCCAGGTCAAGTATCCAACCTTTCACACTGCCAAGTATCTACTTAGGATGCATGCGCCAGTGTATATGAACTTCAAATTAGAGAACAGGCATCAGTATGCATCAGGGGGCAACATGTGAGGACATTCAGTGTCTGCACTGGAGGACAGGAGAGAATGCAACATGTTGGAGATGACTAAACCTTTGCACGCAGGCAGTGCAGTTAGTGTCAAATGTCGCATCGCAGATCGAGTGCAGAGTTGGCTTTCTTTTAGGCAAATCCCGAATGGAAGAAAGAACTACATTGTGTAACACATATCTCACAGAGGTGCCGTGTATTTTATGCGCCAAAGGGCACATTGTGCGTTTTCCGAGATCACAAATTTGAATGATTATTACTACTAAGTAACGTTTTTGGAACGATTATGCAAGAACATTGTGTGCGCCAAGTGATCGCCCCAAGAGCTCAAGAGAAAGGTGCTAGTCAAACACTTTCACTAGTGCGATAACATTATGAGCCCTTTTGTGAAGGAAAGTTAGTTAAAGAAGTTGGACCCATTAACATACCGTTAATGTTTGCCATAGTGAGCTATATTAGCGGCTGAAAGGAGGAGGCATTGGACAATCAGGAGGCATAGAATGCAGGCATAATTACCAGCGATGGGGGTGTGGCGGCCTTCCAGCCAATGAGGAGGCTCAGAACAGGGTCCTTAACACACAAGTAAAGACTGTGCTCTGAGCCTCCTCTGAGTGGGAGGCTGCCATATTCCCTCACTGGGAATGAATGAAAAGTGCACTCCCTGAATCTCCTGCCCCTCCCAATACCCCTCAGCCCCATCTTCTACATATCTACTCCCCTCCCTACCACAACCCCACTTACCTGCGCTGCTCTGTCCCTCACTGGCATCACTGCAGCGTAATTAGCCACCATGGAAAGGGAAAAGGGACTACATGTAGTCCCTTCTCCCCAATCCACATCAGCCTTTTCTTTTGCTTTTTTAAAAAAATTTTGAGAAACGTTTTACACACCATTTCTCGGCTTGAGAAAAAATGCTATTAGTACCCGGTACAGTGTGCTGCACTACTGATAGCAATAGTACCCTTTGGAGGGGGGGGGGGGCATTAATGGTCAGCTAATGCCCCCAGGCCTAAGTTAAATCCCTCACTTAGCTCAGACTTGTAACTATCGTCCAAGGGGCATTACCTGACCAGTAATGCCCACCTCCTCGGGTTCTATTGCATCAGTAAAGGTCCAGTACATGCCAGATTTATGAGCCTCGTCCAGGTCGTTCTTTCTTCCTGGTGAGCCAGTATCCCGGGCCACGTCTCTTCCTTCCCAACACTCAGGGTCCCTCGTCCTGTTCCTTGTATCTCCTGCAAGTCCCTTTACTATTTCCAGGCATGGCATATTTGTTTTTAGTTTGTAAACGATCAAGCCTATCCACAAACACAGGTATTAATAATACAGAAATAGGGTTATTAGGATACTGTAAATGTGTTGCATAGATCTATGCCACACACCTGATACATTGTTTTCCCATAGCCTATTCCCATCAATGCTGTTCCTGATTAGGTGGCTTAGGTGTTTTCCCACATCTGCACTGTTTACAGCTTTCACACAGTTCTCCGGCAATATTTCATCCCCACCCCAGTCATCAGGGATGGTGTCCCCTCTTCTAGCTTCTTTTGCCTCTGTTTGCTCCGCGTCATTTTTTCTTTTTATTGGGGAAACCCATGCATGCCTCCTGTATGCCCCATGGCTTTCTGCCTATTCTCTGCAGCTCTTGCCCCTCTGCCCTCCATGCACACACCACTCCATTCTTATCCACACCTGGATTGCATTCCAACCCCCATTGTCTGTACTCCCCACTCCGCCCACCTTCCTTTGGCCCCCCTCCACCTCAACTCTGTGCAAGCAGCCTGCTCTCCTTAACGGTCATGTTGTGATGACCCCTCATCCTAGTGGGCAGTGCAAAGTCCTTTCCTTTGCTGTCACATAAAACCCAACACTCATAAAGCAACATTCACTAAGTGGCTTCTGTTGCATTGCTGATGCACCGTACAAAGTGGTTCAGTCATGCACTGTGCCCCAAACCAAATGTATTGGGGATATTGACCGCATTCAATATTAAGGTAAGTGTGAAGAATTCGACGATCCGCACAGTGGGTGTGCGCTTGCCTGGGATTTTTTAAAATTTTAAATGAAATTGAATGATGGTAGATCAACCTCCGGAAAATGCGTGGGGCTAACCCACACACATGTTCCTATGCTCACTGCACAACATACGCATAGACCAGTGTACTCTGGGTGGACACAGCCAACAGGTGCAGTTCCCCCTGTCATATTTAGTTGGTATATGATAGGAGGAGTACACAATGCATCTCCAGAAGTGGGAGGGCCAAGCTTTCCCCCTGCCAAAGCCAGTCTAATCAACTAACAAAGGCTCCATGGATTTGCCCTGTCCTTTTTTTGGTCCATGCAGCTGGTGGCAGCTTCACATACCATTCACAGTGTAATTGACAGACCCACATGGGCCCTGTGTGCAGAGGCTAACAAAGGAGAAGGAAAGCCCAACACCCTTTCATTTGCATTGTGTCAACCTGAAGCCAGATCCTGCCCTCATTATCGACTGACAATGAAAGGTTGTGTCTGGGACTGTGCGTTTACAGTAGTCATCCCCGCAGAGGGACCCCATTCAGAAGGTACGAGTATGTAGTTTGACGGAGCCAGAAATTCTGGTCTCACCCCAGATTCAAGGGAGACCTGCCACTTCAATCAGGAACCAGAGAGAGTGCAATTAACCAGAGGAACCCTTTAATCAACAACAGACAGGAAGATGGTGGGACTTAGTATTACATGTTTTCACCCGGTTTACCTTTTCGGTTGCAAAGCACACAGGATATGACCTCACACATACAGGAGATTGTTGATGGGGACCCAGGATTGGTTCATTAAGGTAGGCTTAGCCTACGCCAATCCCTGTGGACTATTAGGCTTTAAAAGAGGATGGGCCCCACTTTTGGGAGATCATCTGAAGGCTTCACGAGAAGCAGAAAGAAGAACTCATAGAGCTACAGTTCTGCAGCAGAGACTGTGCAGGAGAAAGCTATTGAAAGCCAGTCTGCCTTTTCTTTCTACTTTGGATCACTCAAGCTCCACCTTAAATATTTAATGACAGTGCAGAACGTGCGTGGTGTGAGGCAGTGTGAGAGCTACAGTTCTGCTGGAGAGACTGTGTGTGGAAAGCCAGTCCGTCTTTTCTTTCTACTTTGGATCACACAAGCTCCACCTTAAATATATAATAACAGCACGGAGCATGCGCGGTGTGAGGCAGTGTGAGAGCTACAGTTCTGCAGTTCATTGAGTGAGGCGTGCCGGCTGGCCAGGCAGCTCTCGCATTCCAACGGCCGGTTCATCTGCCGGTCTGTTGGTTTCCGATTAAGTCTCCTGCTTGAACTTGTGTAGGGGGCGGGCATTGAATGAGGCGTTGGATGTGACAGAGCTTCTTCACCTTGTTGGATACTGTCATCCTTGTATGATTTGAGAAGTGGGAGTAACACTCAAGGTAAGCCCATTCTTATGCCCCCTGATAAGGAAGTGGCGAGTGGGAGTGCTGCAATGGCCTCTCTCATGTGGCTACCGGCAGCTGCAGGCACAAACTCAGAGGTGCCTCTCCCGGAGTCTAAATTGAAATATAAAAAGTGAGCCTAACTCCCTTCTCCTTTACCCTCCTTCTGCAACTAACTTTATGACTAAGAACATTGATACTTTCCTTCTCCGCCCACATCTCTGAGGTCTCTAAAAAGTCAAATTTCTGACTGCACCTCCTCAGAGGTACTCTGCCTTTCCTCTCCTTGCCCCACAAGCTCATGGTATCTCAAGCTCTGGTTCTCTCTAGCTTGGACTATTGTAACAGCCTCTTTCTAAATCTACCTGCCTCTACTCTCCGCTCTCTGCAACTAATCCAGAACAGGACTGCAAGACTTGTCCTTGGCCTCAAGCCCTGGGATCGTATCTCTCCAGCTCTGAAATCTCTTCACTGGCTCCCAGTGGATGCAAGGATTAAATTCAAAACCCTCTGCATTGTCCACAAGGCTTTCTGGGGCCTGGGTCCAAAATACCTTCAGCTATCCCTCCGCAAATACCTCCCCTCTCGAGCTCTTCGCTCCTCTACCTAAAACTCACTCAAGGTCAGTCGTTTTTCTAAGAAACGAGCTGGGGGTAGATCTCTGTCTTTGGCTGGGGCCTCCCTCTGAAACAGCCTTCCTGCCACTCTAAAACTTGAGTAGAACCATCTCCAGTTCCGGAAGCACCTCAAGACCTTCCTCTTTTCTTCTGCCTTCGCTCACCCTCTCCCTGCTGATCTGTTCTCTCTTGGCACCGTGCACCTGGCCACCCTGTGTCTTTTGGGCCCAGGTACCTGCTCATCCTGTCACCCTCCCGCACTGCCTCCGGGCCACCCCTTGCACTGGGGTCTGTATCTGTACCCATACAGCTCCCCCTTTTTCTTCCTGCACTTATCGGACCTACCCTGTCTGCTGCCATAAACCTAGCACTTGCAAATTGCTGGCTGCATTTCCACTGTTTGTTGCCTTTCTTATTTATTTATTGTTATTTATGTGTTTCTCTTCTGCTTCGCACTTTCCACCTCGCCCCCCCCTTCCATGCACTTGTCCACTACCCCCTCTCCCATGCACTTGCGCGTTCTCAATGTCACTGGGCCTAGTAAGATCGCTGTTTTGTTCTCCCCTGTTCCCCTCCCTTGCCTTGTCGCGCTCTGATACACTTGTGTACGAGCGCGATCGAAATAAAATATCAATCAATCAATACTAGCGGTGGAAGCGACAGTGAGAATGGGGTTCTCACTGTGTCTGCACCCCCCTGTATTGGTTTCACCCAAAGTGGTATGTTTCCTTGCTTCTACTCTGTTTCTGTTGTCTTCGACCTCCTTGGATGCAACATGCACTGGAACCTCTATGAATTACTTGATTGGTACTGTTTGACCAGCTGAGTATAAGATTAGTGTAACAACGGTGAGACCAGCTGTCTTTATTTTTGGAAAATCAGGCTCTGGAAGTATAACTAAGGGTGCTTCTTTGGGGGACAATGATGTATCTTCCTCCCATTTGCACTTAAAAGCTGCCATGCCTGTTCCATTTGTTTTGCCGACTCCAGTTCTTTTAAGAGAGTCTGCTCCCGAAGAATCTTTTCAGGCCCTGCTGTCAGCCAGCAAGGTTCTTCTACAGGAATTAACGGATCTGGAAATGTTGTCCATACATGACCTTGCTGTGCAAACTAAAAGGGGGGGGGGGAGAAAGCGTGGATAAAGCTTTCAAATGTAAATGTTGGTCTTTTGGCCATCTCTGATGAGGCCACCCTTTTGAATTTTCTTCCGATGGATGGTGTACTGCCCGGCTCTGGCCGGGGTGGTCTTGTGGTGTAAATTACAGAGTGGGTGTTATGCTTAGGGCTGTTATCAACTGCCATTGCACCTCGAATAATGAGCTTGGTGAGATCCATAGGTGTAGTATCCACCCCGATTATATATCCTCCTATTGATGCGTCAATTCTTACAACAATGGTAAAATGTGTGCTGCATGGTTCGGTACCTTTTACTAGTCCTGGGTTGAATACAACAGACGATTTGAGCTTTTTTGTCCCATCTGCCCTGCAGTATGGGCATGTTTCATCAATTTCAGTCAGGGCAGGTCTGCATCCAACAAAAGAGCAAGTTTCTGATGCTAGGGTTGATTCTATGTGAACCTTGATTTCTACCTTACAGACAAGTTTAAATCCGGCCCTTAAGGCCCTGACCGACACTCATGAAAGATAGGCGGGGTCCTTGGGGACCAGGTTCTCGCCATTAACAGATTAAATTATCGATTCATGTTTATTGACGGCTACATCAAGAGCAAGGAAAATGCCCTCCTCCATCAAGGGTGTGGTGTGGGATGTGTTGTAAAGGAAGTGCATCTGGTAGATTGACCTGATACCATAGATTTCACCTTCTCTAATTTCACCTACTCAGAAATCACCAAACCTTTTTTTCTTCGAATTCGTTAGGTAAGTTGGAGAATTTATAAATATAAACAGGGTGCGGTAAGGGGATAGGATAAGGTAGGGGGAATTAGGGGATCTACACCACATAATAAAACATAAATTCAAAGACATTTTCTTTGATGATTTCTCCTTTAGGTGAATTGGATTCGGTGAAATCACGGATATCCAGAAAGACCAAAACCATTACCAACTCTGCCTGTGACCTCTATTGGTAGTTGTAATGGCAGTAATGTTTGTCCAGAGGCAGGTGAGGTTATAGGTGTGTTAGGATACATCTATTCCCTGATCCTTGCCACTGGTTGATCATAGATTTTTTGAGGTGGAAGTGGTCATGAACGCAATTGTAGAGGGGAGAGGACAAGTTCCCTATCTTCCAACAGATACAAAAATAAGAAAGGCAAGAAAATGGGAGAGGTGGTAATTGACCTCAAAAAACCTAAAAAAAAAAAATTGTAAGAAATAAGAACTCCCATGGTTCGCGTGCATTTTGGCAAAGGCTATTCCTTCATCGGGCTCCCCCACTAAGTGTGAGGCCCTACTATCACCTCAGCGGGATGGTAGCTCCATTAACGAAATGTGGATGGAAGGAGGACAGGATTATCCCAATGATTGTCCCTTTCAGAAGCTGGAGTGTCTGAGTTGGCAACATCAGGGGCTCCTAGAGAAGTCACTGAGGCTTTGGGTCCTAGTCAGGAGGCGGTAGAAGGAGTGGGCCACTCACTTTATTTTGTGATCCCCATATTCTGCCCGCCGGTGTATTAATTGCCATTAATCCTCTGGCTGCTGAATTTTGACTATTTTTCTCTTCTCATATGGGGGTTGGGTTAAGGACCACCCCGCTGGGGGTTATTCAAGAAGAGTTGGGAGAAGTGACAATGCCAAACAGCCAGCCCCTGTCCCGTGAGTTGGTGCGCTCAAGGCCTGACCTCTCGGTGTCCATCTTTCATACTTTGGGGGAGAGGAGATACCCGAGTGTCACAGCCAATGTGCCGGCGGATTCAGTGGAGGGGAGGGCTGCCTTAGGCTGGGTCAGTTCGTAATAAACTATTACTAGAAAAGATCATTCTGGCCAGGGAGAACATGGTCCTTAATAGAGTGAATGGTTGCAGCCCACTGAGGAGTGCTCCCCTGCTGTCATATATAAGTACAGGTGATATCACTCAGGTTGAGTTTTGGAATGATGAACGATTGGACAAGGTTATCCTCCAATTGCTTTCACATTTGGTACTGAATCAGATTGCTGATGCTTCTGATTACATCAGAACATGGGGTTAGGATGTAATTCAGTTTGACTCAAAGCCGCCTCCTCTTGCTGAAAATTCTGTTACTTTAGGGAGAAAGTGGGGTTTAAATTTACCAACGCAACCTGTGTTTCAAATAAAATGTTTTCTGGGAGGATTTTGCTCCTGACGGTTTGAATAACGTAAATGATAACTCTCTGGCCCCCCAAATCAATCTTCCGAGGGTAGCAATCTTTAGCTGCCCCTGGTAAAGATTTTAAGGTTATCTCATGGAGTACCAGGGGGTCAGCTCATTTATTTCAGGATTGCAGTGTCAACTTGGCAGAGGTGGAGTTTTTCTGCCTCCAGGAAACATGGCTCTTGGAAACTCCCGCATATAAAGGGGAAATGGGGCGCCCCGCATACGGTCTGTTGTGCGATATTCAAACAGATCTCTCGTTGATCCTACACTTTTCGCTCAACCAAATGCGTTTATACAGGCTATTGACATTGAGTGGGATCACTCAATCTATTTGGACCTTACAGATACCCTCTTACTGAATCTCTACTGGAACCCCGTAAAAATCACCCAAGAAGAATTTTTTGATGGCATAGAAGAGTTTCTCTTCTGTTGGCAAACACATAGGAATTTGAATTTCATAATTATATGTGGTTATTTGAACGTCTTGTGCGTTGATTGGCAGACGAGTAATAAGGATACCAGGGTTCATTCTGCTAGCGGTAAAAGGGGTCTGGCTTTTGTGTCCTTGATGGAAGATTGGAACTTGAATATAATATTATTAACAGAAATGTCTTAGGGGATGACCTACTGAACCATATTTGCGAAAGAGGTTCCCAGAGTAACGTACTAGATTATTTCTTTGTTTCGCCAGAGATATTTATATCCGTTACGTCTCTTAATGTAAATCCCACCATTCTCTCCATTTGAACTGGAGAGTGTACGCAAACGATCCTGAACCAGTTGGTTATCCACTGGTACTTCAGGTTAATCCAGAGGGCAATCACCTGGTTTGGAATTATCACAACATTAGGTCTTTCAATGACATTTTGGAACCATTATTGGAGGGCAAAGGTTTGTATGTCCTCCTACGGAAGGTTCCATGCAGGTAACGTTAAATGCTGTTTTCAATCAAATACAACCCTGTAGGAATGGATTGGTATTTCATAATCACGTTTACGACTCTGTAATACAAGTTAATAAAAAGGTACTATGAAGAGCTGTACTAGGAACGCCTTTAACAGACCCAAGGGAGCGCAGCAGCCTTAACTCAGCCGACAGACATTGGCTGCGCAATTATAGTCATCCCCAATCACTAAAAGACTTGCAAAGAATGCTAAAGATAATGACCAAAGATATGCAATCTTTTTGGAAAATCATTAACTCTGACCTGCAAACAAGGTTGCAGGTAAATCCCATGTTTTAGTCCAAATGGATAGCACATTAAAGCAGGATATATGGGGGCCCACGTCAAGATGTGTTCTTGGGAGGTCTGTCCTACAAGCCAGGGCCTTAGAACAAGAACCAGGAAGATCTGACATGCCTCATCATCCATTGCACTAATTCTAGAGCCCTGACAGGTTTTTGGTCATGTTGATGGAACTGAATCCTCCCTTTTGGGCAGATTTTTTAATGTAAATGTTTATGAAGTTTTTAAGGGTAATAAACTACCAGATTCATGTCTGGCTTCGCTATTGGTCCCTATTCATTAAAAGGGCTTGCCAGCCAACCCTCTAAATTACCACCCATTTGCCCTATTGGACATTTCTTCAAAGATCATTGCTTCCATTCTATTGCGTAATTTACTTGAAGGAGCAACAGACACTGGGAGATTGTACCCTCATCAAATAGGGTTTGCGAATTGAACTGGGACCAGTGCAAATGATTTTGTTTTGAGCATTCTGAAATACGAGGCAAGGGTAAAGTCAAAGACTGTTTTCATTTCATTTATCGATTTTTCGATGGCTTTCAACAGCGTGAATCGTGACTTACTTTGGTGGAAACCTGCGCAATGGGGTTGTCTGAAGGCTCTCTTAGGTATGATTATTGCACTCCACGCCAACACGTCTGTGCGGGTTGGACTGAACACCACAGGCACATTGTCAAATAGGATTGAAAGTTCACATGGCCTTAAACAAGGCTGCGTTCTGGCCCATCTACTTTTTAACCTTTTTATTTCAAACATAGCAGATAATTTTAATGATACTTGCTGTTTTCCACCTGTTTTAGCTGCCAGCAAAACCAATTATCTGTTATATGCAGATGACCATGTCTTGTTAGATATTTCTCTGATCGGTCTACAAAGACAACTTGCCGACCTGTCAAAATACACGACCTGGAATAAATTGAAGATAAATATTGCTAAGACAAAGGTTTTTCAATTTAGAGCAGGAAACAAAAAACACTGCACCATGTGCAGGTGGCACCTGGAAACCTCCATCATCGAAAAAGTCGTTCTATGTGAAAAGATCTTTTTGTTAAAGGTCTCAAGAGAAAAAGACCGATTTACATTGACCGATTTTCTTTTGATCAGAAAACAGGCATTGTAAAGGTCTTTTTCTCTTGAGACCTTTAGAATACAGTTTCCTTTTTTTTAAAACATATTTGGGGTTTTCACCCCCTGAGACCCCCATTGTTCCTGTCTGCCCCCTACTCCCACCCCCCTCTCCCCCCAAACCAAAACACATACATAAACACACCCACACCCTTACCTGTTCTCCTGGTCCTGTACTTCCGGGTCCCGACCTGCCTGTCAGCCCCTGCACGCACTGATGTGCGGCAGGGTCATGAAAGTTGCATTTAGAAAGACTGCACCATGCAGTCACGGAGCGTTCTTTCTAAATCAGTCTTTGAGTGAATAGATCTTTTTAAAAATATCTTTCCACTTAGGACTGAAAAAGTGCCTAAGTTTGAGGGTCACAATCATAGGCTAAGACTGCTTCCGTATCAGTAAAGGCCTTTCAAGTTAATACAACATGTGGTAATTGTTCACTGGCCCCCGTGGTCGAATTTTATAATAAAAAAGCTCTCCCAGTAGTAGCATATGGGGCAAAGACGCTGCTTTTTTATAAGGTATATTGAGGCATAAATGAAGGCTGTTTCTGGAGAAGGGCTTCATCTCTTCCTCCTAGGGTTTCTGACGCTGTTCTGCTCTACGAGTTCGAGTTGGGGCTTCGGTCCATTGAGGCACATGTAGCGTGGAAGCAACTTTGTCTTGTTCTCAAAATAATATCAGGAGACAAAACCAACATAGTGGTGGGAATTGAAACAGGTTGTGGAGGGGAAATGTTGTGTTTCACTTAACAGATGGATTGCTGAATGTGAGAATGTAATGGCAAACTATGAGGTGGATTTACTAATGTTGCAGACAACTCCCCCACCTTGCCAAAAAGAAAATGTTGGAGTGGGATTGGATTTTAACTATACAAGAGTATGTAGGACCAAATTGTTCTCCGATGTCCTTGTTGATGTCAGGTCTCTGTATGTCTTACCAACTTACTTGTTCAAGTTCCCGAGTTCCACCTGAAGGTCCCAATGTTTACATTTGTGATTTAACCTACTCCCGTCAAAAGATATTTTAGGGATTCGGGAGGGGTGGAGTGGAGTCTTAGATCTTGCAGATATTGTAAGTCTGCTTCAACTGTTGAAACAATTGCACGTGTTCTTTTGGAGTGTGAGTTTTTGAATGAAGGTCGAATTTTACATTTTGATCATCTTATACGAACTTTTAGTATTTCATCTGCTGGTTTTGTTTGGCAAAAAATCATGACATCTGGGAAAAGTGTTGGGGTTTTATGGCGCTTCGATTTTTGAAGGATCTGTTTGTTTAATTCAATAGGGATTGGCAGAATTTTTGAGCATTTGAATCCTTTGTATACATTTTATGAATTGTTTTTCTTGTTAACTTATGTGTTGAACTGCGTAAAATGTGTATGTGTAGTTTTTACCGTTTTATGTTAATTTATGTATTGTTGTATATACATGTTTTAACTATGTCAAGACACTCTTTATGAATATATTTCAGAATAAACAATACCAAAAAGAACTCATCATTGGAGCCTGGCTGAGGGTACAGTCTGCCCTATATATTCTGCCAGTGAAGGAAGTCCAGGACCTGCTAGAGGGAAGCAAGATCCCTCCCCTAAACATCTTCCAGGGAACAGGGGGAGATACTGAATCCATAGAGCCCTCCAGCAGCTGCAGAACCGGTATCCAGCCAGCACACAGCATGCCCTGCTAGGCTCTGCAAGCAAGCTTCCTATGTGGGAAGTGCCAGAGAGTCTCTGAACCAAACCAAGGACATGGCAGCTGCCTGCAACACACTGCTCAGCTTTAGGCCATCCACCTTAAAGGACACAAACCCAGTGAGGAAGCTCGGAGAAGTGCATCAACAAGCATATACCAACATCCACATTAAAGAACATTTTCGAGCCAGACAAGTTCCTTGAGCTGCAACCGACTGCAACTCTGACTGTTGTTATGCCGCAGTCGCTAAAAGCCACTCGAGACATCTCGACCAGTGCTTCAGAACTGCCGACCAGCACTGAGAAAATGATTCCTGACCCCAGGCTGCCATGTAGGCCAGCCTGCAACCGTCCGTCCATTCTCGCTCGCCGAACTGGTTGCTGCATGATACCCGCAGCTGTCTCCCATCTGGAACTCTGTCGCAGAAACTGCAAAGCGCCCTGAAACCAACTGGACCCTGTCAAACACCAAGAACTCCTACAGCACAAGGCACATTGTGGTTCTGTCCCCAGGTCCTTCTCTGAGGGCCTCTAGTGGCTCCTTTTGTGCTGAAGCCAAGTATCCTTGAACTATTGGAATTCATTACTATACCAACTAGCCTCGTGTCAGTATCCAGAGTGCATCCCTTTTCCTTCTTTGAAACTGTCGGTCCTCTGCATTCCTTCACAGGGTGGGTTGTACGACCTTTTCGGGGATAAGCCTGCCGTTCCGTCCACATTACCCAAATTGGACAAGGGGGTTTATAATTTGCTTGTGTTTCCAATCTGTTCAGATCCCTTTTGGTGTACTAGAGGTGTGGGGTTGATTGATGGTTTAGAAGCCGATATCCATCCCTGGACCACTAGTGTCCCGGAAGTTGATTCGTCACAGTAAGGTCATGCATACCGGAGATGACGTGCAATACTTCATTAAAATGAAGAGAGGGGAGCATTTTGTTCCTGAAAATCCAATCTCTAGTGCCATAGTCCTGCCCCCTGTATTCCTCTAATTTTCCAACTAGCCTACTTTCCATATATTCCTGCTTCTATTTTACTAGTGCTGTAGCCTGCTTGGAATGTTTCATTTTCATGATTGCATAGCACATGTGTTTTTCTTACCCCTCAGTTCTTTATTTTCTGTAGTTTTGCTTCTTGCTCCCTTTCCATTCCAGCTTTCACTCCCTCGAGTGTTCTCTCCTTTTGCTTCCCTTGTGGCTATCTTATTCTTACAGCCACATGTTTCTCCCGATGGCTAATCCATCCCCGCTCCTTCAGTCTCTGGTCCTTTGAGGAATGTTCATCATTTGCTGCCTGGTGGAAGAGGGAGGGAGGGAGGGAGGGAGTAATGGCATGGGAATCCATGAGGTCCCTGAATTCCGGTGCCACTACTCGCTGAACTGGTGAGCGATCAGTAATGGTGGCCACGATTTACAAACATGCCGACCATCATTCGAAGTGATCCCCATGAATTTCACCTGCTCTTTTTTTTACGTAAAAAATCAGACACAGCCATGGGGATTCTGGCCTCTCCGCCCACATCAACATGTGATGCAGGCGTGGATGCGGGCGAGCTCCCTGCACAGAGTGAGAAACCCATGTAGCAACATGGTCTGCTTTATGCCCCGCTCTGTCGGAGATGTCAATTTTTCAGCCCACACAAAATAGGATGTTAATTTATGAAAAAGATAAAAAATATTTTTAAAGGCATTTGAAGCATGTGGTACCTTAATTATTCATGAGCAAAGCTATTTTCTATGTTCAGCAGCGACTTATGCATTAACGGTAGGTGGCTCCGATTGCGCATTTATTTTTATACAGGTTATGTTTTCATCCAGTAAATGCTAACCTATTTTTGTTTAACATTTTTAAAAATTGCAGCTAATGATTTTTTTTTTATCTATTAATATTTGATGTTACCGCCTTCAGATACAGTAGCAGCGCATTAGAGTTCAACGTATCGTCTCGGATAAGCGTACATTATTTGCTGTGCAAAGATGCATACGCAAGCCTGTTCTATTGAAGAGTTAATAAAATATTACCCCGGCAAGCAGGACCATATTGATTTCTCAGGCAATGCTACAGTGTTCTTTAGACAGATATGCAGTTGATCATTCAGCATTTGGGCCGTGAAGGGTTAAAAGGGCCATTAGCTCATTGATCTCGAGCTATTATAACACTTTCTAGATGCATATTGTGAGATTATTGATTGGCTAAATAAGACTACGTCCACAAATGAATGGCACTTCTCTGCTTTAATAGGGTCTCTGACAAACATCAGGTTACGTGGGTGGGCTAATACGTCCTGTGACAGAAACCCAAAATATTTTACCAACTAATTCCAATATGCTGTACAAAAGAACTTTGCCAAATGTACTCCTATCTCATCAGACCTTTGTGCATCTTCCAACAAGTGCCCCTACATCGGGGCAGTGAAACCATCTTCAGTACTTCTATCCAAAAATCAAGCATCAAATCCAGGATCTCCAGTGCACAACTCTGCCCACTCCTATCTATTCCCCTATCACCACAACTTACTTCTGCTACTCCCACACACTGAGGACAGGCTCCTTCCTCTCACATCCCAAAGGCCCCTAATAGCAGAGGCCATTATGGGTCTCATAAGAACCCTTGTTCCACACAGTTCAACATCAAACTAATTGATGGTCTCTTCCAGGACTATGCCAGAATCCTTAACTGCTTGTTTTAATAATAGCGCTCGACTTCGCTCCTTAAGCATGGCGCCATAACCCCGCCAATAGAGAAACAATCTGCCTGAGAACTACCAACCTTTCATTAATGTCTCTTGACGGAGCAAAGTCAATATAAAAATGACAATCAAAAAAATCCAACATGAACTTAAGGAAGATACCCTCCTGGAGAAACATAAATGGGGATTTGGGGATGTCCACACAATAGTATATGCACTGCTAGTCACTAGATAACTCATCTGTGACCACCATGGCCCTTCACAGACTGATTCTGCTAGATCTGGCATCAGTTTTTGACATGATTGACCATCGATCCTTGTTGACCACCTTACATTTTGGACCAGCCTTTCTGATCTTTCAATTGACTGGATCAGATCCTTCTTAGACCTCAGACCTCAACGGCTGCCGATGGGTCCTTTCCTTTCACCAACCAAGGTTACAGACTGAGGCCTTTCTCAAGGGTTTTCCTTTTCAATTTACTTTATCGAACTTCCAAATGAATAGAGACAAAACTCAATTTGTTCTCCATTGACTTACACTGGTGCACGATATGTTAATTTATTCATTCAGTATGATGCAAGTTATAGGATCCAGATGCACAATGGTTTTTTAATATTATGGGTGTTCGTAAATGTGTTCAACTGGTTGTATACGAATTGTTCGTTTTACAACTGTTCAAATGAAAATTGACCTTTTCACAATTGACCGAATTGTGATGGTCAATTGTAACATATATGTGGAGGGAAACCCCCCACCCAACACCAAACCCCCCCAAAACCCATGTATATATATATATGGTCAATTGTGAAAAGGTCAATTGTGACCCTTTAAATTCGGTCAATTGTTCATTCGAACAATTGTAAACAAACAATTTGGGTAATACCGTTCAACTAGTATACGTTTCTCATGTATGTAGTCAATTGTTCATTCGAACAATTGTAAACAAACAATTTGGGTAATACCATTCAACTAGTATACGTTTCTCATGTACGTAATATAAAATGGCACAGCCACAAGGCTAATGTAAATAGATTCATTTTCGCAGCATGATGATTAAGGTAAACATAACCCATATTGTAATCAGAGTTAACTCATTATTCCGATGTACCTGTAGTCACAATGACCTAGTTTTACCTCATCCTAATAATTTACATATAACCCTACAAAGTAAAGGGGACCCATTTCAAAAGGCCCCAGAGCTCTCTCTCTCCCTTGCCTTTCAGCGCCGCACACTTAGCCCCCACCAGCCTCCCCTCTCATGCTGGGCTGATGGCTGAAGGTCCTTTTTCTCACTGATGCTCTGATGCTACAAATGTAACCTCTCACCCTTCGCTGGGCCTGCACCACGTATCCACCCTCCCCTCAGCCCCCTGACTCATTATGTCACTATGAACTTGCCTCGCACCCCAAACTAAAGAAATATGGCCAAGAAGCACCTCACCGCAGTGGCTTTTGAAGTAAGATTGCATGCCCCTCACCAGCATACCGCCATAGCTCACCCAAGGCCCCTGGTCCCATGTGTGGCAATATATTCTCTTCACAATAACAAACAATACATAATTGTCTTATGAAATCTAAAGGAATGGCTGATGAATGTGACAACATAATCTCATGAATAACTTTGCCACCTGGACTCATGTATTCTCACTTTTATTGTTGAGGTCATATGTTTAGTAATATATCTCCCATGTGTTAAATTTAGAAGATCGTCAAGGTATGTGTGGCCACAAGGGCAACTGTTATGTAGAATAAATTGTAACAGCTCGGACATCATCTGACCCTGCACTCCACCCCGAAGAGCCCACCTGACCCGTGCACCCCGCACTGGCACCACATGGACCTCCGCCAATCCTGAAGCACTGGACTTAAAGGTTACATAGTGTCTAGTCTTCGCCATCCAATCCCCACGACATATGTGCCCCATATAGCTTACATCGTCGATGACGTGATTTTGTAATAAATATGAATGCTTTTCTATTGTCTGGCAGAGCGCTCTCGGAGTTTGCCGAGATCTCTGCTTGCCCTTTTTTACTTTGGATAAACTTTACTTTTTATCTTCACCCGCACTTGGTCCTGGCCTCATTCACTTCTGGGGTGTGTCCATTACTGACTCTCATTGGGGAGTTATCATTGCATTTTTGGGGGATGCTCACTTTCACATTGCAACCGAGCAGGAGATGACTGCCAGCAAGAACAAGAGTAGAGAAATACAATCTCTCCTACCGTGTCCCCTACAACCTGCAATACGCAGGAGACATGTGAGAAGCTCTGAGCAGCAGGATGGATACTGCAGAAAGGGATACCAGCAGAGTACAAACAAGGAGAGTCCCAGGCGGGGGAATGCAGAGAGAGAGAGAGAGACATAAAAATGTGCCTGCTCGTAGGAGAGATTACGAGCGGTACAGGAGAGGGAATACAATGAGACAAGGAGGGTCAAACAAGAAAGGGGAAGTAAAATAGGACAAAGGCGCTTAGCGTCTAACCAGAGCAAAGAACATGGAGGTTGCAACGCGCCACTCCGAGCGTCTTATGGAGAGATATACGGTGGCGGTGGCCATTTTGGAAGCAACAACTAGACCGTGTCTAGTACAACGTGAAAAGCATAACGGCCATTAAAGGAACCGCCATTGCTGAAACTTCTTCCAAGGTCGAAGAGTGAGAATTTGGTACAATGCTTACTATTTCAGAGAAGATTTTGCTCCTGTTAGGGGCTGATGCGATGGTGGTGAAGTAGTAAGCAGCTTTGGCCTCAGTAATCAGTTTACTACAATTGGTACGGAGAGATTTGAGGTTGGTGAGGTCTTATGATTTTCGAACTAGCATTTCTGTAGGTGTCAAGGATGGCACTCTGTCAAGAGTGGCACAGGGCCCCCAGGTAGGGGTTTGGGTGGCTGTGTTGATGTAAGGTGACAGATAAGTACACACACAGCAGGAAACTCATCAAAAAAGAAAAGTAGGCAACTGTAGTTGTGAACAGAAAGGGGTAGGAAATATAAAGATACAAACAAACTGGATTCCCTCTTGGGGTGTATGCAGATATGGAAAAAGTGTGTTCCACGGACCTTTGGAAACTCCAGCCTTCTGAACGGATTACTATTACAGAGGCCCACTCTGTCTGCTCATGGCTGGGAACAACAGCTGGGGGTGTCTGTTAAACAGAAAACGCGACAAGGGAAGGGGCAGAGGTTGCCTGCCGGAAACCAACAGTCAAGCTCTGTACAAAGGATCAACATAAGACACAAGAGAGACAAGAACAGAAATAACCAGGGACAAGGAAGTCTAAGAGAAATCTAGCAGAAGGGAATGAAGGAAGAAACAGTACAATAGCAATGGGTAAACTAAAGGAGAGGACAGAGGAGTCAAGGAAGAGAAGGACAGGGATCAAGAACAAGGGGTTGCAACAAGGAAGAGAGCAAGGGAGCAGCAGCCAGGAAAGAGGGGGGCTGCAAACAAGGCAGCAGGGCTGCAGTACCAAATGGTACAAGGTACAGAAAAACTGTAGTGGATTGCATAGGACTGTAGTAGGCTGCTAGGCAGAGAGTCCAGAGGAGCAGGACTGAGAGCTGTAGTAGGCGACAGACAGAGAGCCCAGAGGAGTAGGGCAGCAAGGAGCGAACCCAAAGGAACAGGGCGTAGAGGCAGAGAGCCCCGAGGGTCAGGGCTGAAAGCAGAAGAGAGTAGCAGGCTGCAAGGCAGGGAGCCCAGCGGAGCAGAACAGCAAGGAGCGAGCTCAGAGGAGCAGAGCAGCGAGGCAGGGAGCCCGGAAGGCTATGGCTGTAGGCAGCAGAGTGTAACAGGCTCCAAGGCAGGAAGCCCAGAGGAGCAGGGCTGTGAGGCAGGGAGCCCAAAAGGCTAGGTCTGTAGGCAGCAGGGTGTAGCAGGCTGCAAGGCAGGAAGCCCAGCAGAGCAGGGCTGTGAGGCAGGGAGCCCAAAAGGCTAGGGCTGTAGGCAGCAGGGTGTAGCAGGCTGCAAGGCAGGAAGCCCAGAAAGAGCACTGGAACAAAAGCAGGAAAATGCAGCAGCAGGAACAGCATACAAATTCGAGACAAAGGGCAAAAAGGGGCTGGGAGGACTCTTGATGCAAGAGACTGAGCTCCTGCAGGCAGCTGCTTAAATACCGCCCTGCCCTGTACTGACACAGGCTAACTGGCAGCACCTGGAGCAGCACACCTGAAAACAATCTGCCTCCTCCCTCTCTGGTCCTGAGATGGTGGAAGCAGCACTGATCCCTAGGGCTTCTGGGGATTGTGGTTCCAATGCTGTCGAATGGGAATGGCCAGGAATTGATAGCTGTAGCAAGTTGCATTGTGGTACATGTAGTTAGTTGAGTTATATAAGAAGGCACCAAAGTCACGCAAATGGGAATTAAGTACCAAAGTGTGAATAGGGGTTGTTCCAAGAGTATTCTGAAGATAAATGAATTACAAATAGTCCATGATGGTTGCCAATGTGTGCGCCCATGGCGCAGGCATGACAGTAGGGCTCAGATTCGGAGTTTGCTGGAGGATAGCTTAGGGTGTATCAAGGGGCACATGGTTTGGTCTTATCACAGTGGGTTTTGTTTAGGAGGCATGATTGTCCACCAGTTTCATGGCAAAGTTGATGAATAATTCTGGGAGGACTGCAGCATTTCCTGTGGTTGGAAAGTCTGGGAAGTTTGCTTCTAGCTCACTGACCAGGAAGGTTTTGAATGAGTGGTGCTGAGTGAAGGAGCTTTTAGCCTGACCTATGTGGGCCATAGTCAAGTGGATGTCTGATAGTAAGATGGTGGTAAGGTCAGACCAGTCGAATGGGGCAGTGTCTTCCCAGTTGAAGAGCGGGATGATGTAAAGAGTAAGTCTGTTGTGTTGTATTTATTATTCTTGGGGGAGAGTACAATTTGCTTACCGTCCATGAATCCAATCTATACGGAAAGCATTCTTCAAGTGTCATTGACGACTTGAGACTCGGGAATGTTGTTGTACAAGATAAGCATTCTCTGCAGCATGATTGACTGTTGATTGAGCATTAATCGGCATGAGATGGTGTGTACATGTGATCCATGGGTGTTGGATGGAGGCAAGGGTGATATTGATTAGCTTCACTAGGGTAACTTGCCAGTGTGCCCAGGGCACTTGAACATTCAAACACTATCGAGGGTAGGGATGGGCTGTGGAAGGAAGAGACGCATGGTGATGTCTTTTATTGATTAGCAGTAGTAGCAACTACTTTGGAGGCAAAATAATGGATAGTGGGTGTGGCCCCTGGCCCTATCAGACCCAAAAAGGCACAAACAGGTGAGGTCCTTGTCTTCATCCATCCTTTGCTGAGGACACCAGCGATGAGGACACTCAAGAAGGGCTGGGGAAATAAGTGGAAAGCTGGTGGTTGGCACAGCAGCTGGGTGGCAGGGCTTGGACATGTGACCCGCAGCATACTCAATGCTCTCTGCCTGGAGCTTGCATACAGTCCTTAAGTAGATGCCTGGAAGGCACGAAAACTAGTGTTGGGCGGAGCAGCTGAGTGGCAGGGCCTCGTCAGAGAACTAGCAGCTGACTCAATGCTGTCTGCGAGGAGGTGGCCTATGTCCCCAAGTTGATGCCCGGAAGGTGCAAAAACTGGTGGTGGGCGGAGCAGCTCAGTGGCAGGGTTTGCTCACATGACCAGCCTATTCAATGCGGTCTGCCTCAAGCTAGCCTACAGTCCTCAAGTGGATGTCTGGAAGGCATGAAAACTGGTGCTCTGCAGATCATCTGAGTGGCAGGGCCTGGACACGGGACCAGCAGCCTACGTAATGCTGTCTGCTTGGTGCTGGCCTACAGTCGTTTAAGTAGATGCCTGGAAGGTGTGGAAACTAGTAGTGGGCAGAGCAGCTGAGTGGCAGGGCCTGGTCACATGGCCAGTAACCTACTTAATGCTGTCTGCCTAAAACTGGCCTACAGTCCATTAAGTAGATGCCTGGAAGTTGCAGAAACTAGTAGTGGGTGGAGCAGCTGAGTGGCAGGTCCTGGTCATGTGGTTAGTGGCTTCTCAATATGGTCTGCTTGGAGCTGGCTTATAGTCCTTAAGGCCAAGGCCAGGAACAACTACGTCCTGGTCCTATTGGACTATGCCACCCAATATCTTGATATTTTCCCAATGAGAGCAGACACAGTACAGACACACTACTTTTGTCTCTAAAACCCTGAATGACCATGATGTAAATTCAACATTTGCCTCCCCATGTCTATCATCCCCTGACAGACAACTTAATAGAATGCTTTAAGGTGACCCTAAAGAACATCCTTAGAGAATTAGTCTTGGAGGATTCAAAGAATCAGGACTTTCTTTGCTGCACAAAGGGCCATAAATATATAAAATGTAGGTAATCCGGTCCTATTGTTAAAGGCAACACATTACTGTTAGAATAATTTAGATTCCATCAGGCTGTTGTCAAAAATATACAGATGGTTCTGTTGCTCTTGACTTGTATATCTACATGGTGGTCGGGCTTTTTCTGTGGCCGCGGCTCAACTGTGGAACAACCTGGCACCAAAGATTAGGGCTAAACCTAACCATTTAGCCTTTAGAAAATTTGTTAAGACCTTGCTCTTCTAACTCATGATTTGGCCTTACTGGTATTCCTCCCTCTCTCCTTCTTAGCGCCAAGATACCGCTGGTGACAGTGCGCTTAAAAAGTTCACATAACATGACATAACATAGCAGCTGCTGGTGGTGTGCTAGTACACAGGGCCCAGCCAAGAGAGCACTTGATTACTATTATTTGTTTTCCTCTTGGAGCTTCATAAAGTGAGGTTTGATTTGTAGGACTCAAGTTCTGGGACTGAATTACCAGCATCATCTTACAGTGTAAAAATAAAAAGGGCTTTGACTTGCATACTGAGCAGATGGCATTTGTGCCAGTCTGCCATCATAGTATTTTGTTATGTTATGCTGTTGTAAAGAGGTTCTCCCAGTGGTTCCATGTAGAGACTAAAGATGACAGGGGGGTCTATACAAATGTATTAGTCTCCCTTTTGGAAACACACAGAACTCCTGCTACCATCCAATGCATGATAGACACAGTCCCCCAGGCAGCCACATCAGGTTGTTGTAGGAGCCTACCTGCACAACATTGTCATCTACAGTCGCAGCTGGGTATACCACATCAGACCCTTACATTTTATTGCCTAGTGTTTCAGGAAGGTGGGACTGAAGACCAACCAGACGAAATTTCATCTTGAGATTCCTAAATTAAGTACTTGGTAGTCGAAGATGGCAAGGGCAGAGTTTAGCCACAAGAAGAAAAAGTGAAGATCCTGCCGAGTAGCCTGAATCCCACAACGAAAAGAGAACTGAGACATTTCATGGTCCTGGTCAGCTATTACCACTGGTTCACCCCTAACCTTTCAATCATTGCGTGACTTGTAAATGATCGAGAAGGCCTTTGAAGAACTTGCTTATTTATCTTTTTAATCATGCCTCAATTTAACCACCTGTTTATTCTGCAAACTGATGTATCTTTGGTTCGGTGTGGGACTTTACTCTCTCAGGTCAGGAAACAAGTAGAACAACCTCTTATATTTATAAGTTGAAGGCTCCAACCCAAGGAAATAAACTATGACATCATTGACCATGAGAGCCTAGCCATTAAATGGGTGATGCCAACGGTGCCCGTGCTTCCATGACGACTCTGCCTACCGCGGCCGATGCACACGGCAGGGTCAGCCCTGTCGGGTGCAGCGGCCCCAGCAGGCAGACATGTAGTGTGGCGGTCCAGAAACAAGGGTGTTGCTAAGCTTACTTGCAACCTTGTTTCCAGACCGCCACACTTGTAATGAGGCCCATAGAATTGTATAATTAACAAAGATTATTGTGAAACAGTCATCCATTTGCGTATGGTTGCATTCAATTGCAAGTGGGAATAATGACGTAAGTCCCAACAAGGATGGTAACACATGTTTGAGTACCTACATTGATGGTACCATACACATGATTAAAAATAATAATGGTGCCATGCGCTTGAGTAAAAACAATATTTTAGAAAATTTGAAGCAGGATCCTTAAATATGATTTTTTCTGAACATGTTTCTGTTGTTATTATAGTATTAAAACATTGGGAAAGGGCCATCCCCACAAAGCAGGTTCCAACACAGTCCCACAAGGTAGGTAAAGAAAGTGTGTGTGGGTGTTTGTGAGTGTTTGTGTGGTTGAGGGCGTGGAGGTGGTGTGTGTTTGTGGTTTCCTCTGTCAAATAGGCACACCCTGCTTTGCATTCAGTGGTCTGCAGTAGGTACAGAAATACTTTATAGACAAACATTTGTTGCAACAAATAAATATTGCTATTTGGTACTGATTGAAAAGCTGCGTTATTGGAATATTTAGTCCCTCTTTACAAACGCCCTTACGTTTTCTGCGTTTTTAGGCATCACGGTTAAAGCGTCGGTTGTGAAATGCAATGTTCTCCACTATAATTGCATTGGTCACAGAACCCTACAAGAAGGTTGGGCTTACTCCCTACTCTTGTTCTCTCGGGACAGTGTGAGGGATGGAATACTAAGATTTTCAGTGCTATATTTGGTCTCCAGAAGGATTGTCTCTGATGTGCAAGATGATGGCCCACATTCCCAGCAATTTGACACAAAGGAGGCCCCACTTGGTCGTCAGGTGTCTGCTACAGGCAGTGGCCCAGCCCATGAGCTCATTCCCATGGTCACAACTTCCGGGCCCTGTTTTTGCCTCTTGCACTTTCCATCTGATAAAACACAGCCCCTCAATGACATCCTCTTTGTTGTCCCTTCGCCAGATCTATGGACCCCGCATATGATCTCTGTGCTTTGCCCCGTCTCCACCTCTCCCATTAATGGTGGCACTCGATGGGATTTCCTTATGGCCACTTGCGACTCCTCCAGAGTCATCCTTAATGTTTACCTAAATGGCACTATCATGTTCCAAGGTCCTCAGGCCAATCGCCTCCTCTTCGAGAGGCACTTCCCATGCCTCATCAACTTCCTCTCATCTCCACCTGTCCCCTCCTCTCACTCCTTGGCTACCTTGCCCACTTTTTTCTTCTCCTCTGCCACTCTATAGGCTACCTCCCCCACTCTGCAGGGTGTACCTCTGATTTGTACCCCTCCCCAGAAGGTCTTAAGGCTGGCAACCTTCTTCATCTTGCCACTCTCAACTCTCACTCTGCTGTCAAACACTCCTCTGACATCTGCCACCTCCTTGAAGAACTGGACCTTGATGTCCTCGGTCTTACTGAGACATGATTCACGGCCAGCTCTGTCACAAGCTTTGACATTCTACTGCCTGAGGGCTACAAGATCCTCTCCGCACCCAGATCCACTCGACCTGGAGGGAGCGTAGCCCTGATCATTCCTGAGTGGATTCCCACCACTGTCATCCTGATTCAGATTTACTCCTCTTTTGAAAGCCTTGTCTGCAGGCTCTCAATCTCTCCCAGCCACTCCCTTACTGTTTCTACTCTCTACCAGCCCCCCGGGCAAATCACCTCTTTTCTCTCTGAGTGGGCTGACCTCTCCTCCTCCCTCCTGGCCTCAACCACTGAACTCCTCCTCCTTGGTGACCTCAACATCCACCTCGATTCTCCCTGTTCCTCATCTATGCTCTTTCACAACCTCTGTAATTCCCTCTCCCTATCCATCCTCCCCTCTGGCCCGACGCACTCTGCAAGACACACTTGATGTTTTGATCTCCCCTGGCTTCCCCCTCTCTCTCCCTCTGACCACTCCTCTCTACTGGAGTGACCACTGCCTTCTCTCCTCCCATCTCGCACTCTCTTCCCCCCCAAGCCAACCCCACCCCAACACTGCCACTTACTTTCTCGGACATCCGATCTATAAAGCGTGTGTCAGCTGAGGCTTTTGCTGCCATCTTCTCTCCCCCTCCTCCTCCTCTGGCTGACTCACACCCCGACACAACCCTGTCCCTTCTCTACTCTTCAATCTCTGATACTCTTGATGCTCTTGCCCCTGTCATGAGGATCCTCTTGAAGCCTAAAGCCAGGTGCAATTCTTGGTATGACTCTGACCTAGCTACGCTTAAACAGAGGTGTAGGGCGGCTGAGAGGAAATGGCGGGCTTCATGTTCATCCTCTGACAAACTGGCCTGTCACCTGCTCCAAAGGCAACACCGACTCTCTGTCCGCACAAAGAAGAGAGCCCAAATTCAAACCTGTGTCTCTGCGGCATCTAACAACTCGGCAGAACTCTTTAAAATCTGCAAGAAGCTTGCCAACCCTGCAGCAGTCTCCACCCCTCCTCTTGCCTCCTAGGCTCTCTGCAATGCCCTTGCCACACACTTTATTTCAAAAACCCAGGACATTCTGTCCACCTTTTCCTCCCCTGCCCCCATCCCCTCTCAGTCTGTGCTTGCAGACCCCCCTTGCTCCCCACCGTCCTTCTCTTCCTTTCCTATATTCTCCCCTGACGAGGTCGCTAGACAAGTCCTATCTAGGAAAGCTTCGTCAAAACAGGTTCATCCCTGTTCCTCCAAAACCATCAAGAACCACATTGACACCCTCGCTCCAGCCCTTGCCAATTTTTGCAACCACTCCTTTGCCTCAGGATCTATCCCCTCCTCTCTGAAGCACTCTCTTGTGCATCCTCTTCTCAAGAAACCCACATCTGATTCTTCCTGTCCGGCTAACTATGGCCCAATTTCCATTACCCCCTTTCTGGGCAAAATTCTGGAAAAGCTAGCCATCTCTCAGCTTAACCTTCATTCAGACTCTGCTGGCTGTCTCCATGACCACCAGTCTGGCTTCAGAGTGGCCAGAAGCAAGGAAACTGCTCTCCTGAATATCTGTTCAGATCTGATCTCCATATTGGACTCCAAAATTCCCTCTGTCCTCATCCTTCTTGATCTCTCTTCTGCCTTCGACATGGTCAACCACACCATCCTGCTCAACCGTCTCCATGATAACCTGGGCATCACTGATCAGGCTCTGGCCTGGCTGACCTCTTTCCTCTCTGACGGACCCTTCCATGTCCAACTGGGGTCCTTCCTATCATCTATCTTCCTCTCTGCCTGTGGCGTTCCCCAGCGGTCTAACCTCTCACCCTGGCTCTTCAATCAATACCTGGCAACTCTCGCCCACTGCATTGCCATTTTCTGCTCAAATTTCCAGTGCTACGCTGATGAAACAACTCATTTTCCGGCTGCCCTCGGCCACCTCATCTCCCTCTCTCATCTCTGACTGCCTTACTGCCATTTAAGATTGGTGTGCCGCCAATGATCTTTCTCTGAATGCCAGGAGATCCTCCTCATCAGCACACCATCTCCATCATTCTCCCTCACCCTCTCGCCATCCTCCCTTTGCCCTCCTCCTACCCCTAACTGCGAGGCTAAGAACCTCAGGGTCATCTTTGACTCCACACTTTCCTTCTCTATCCATATCTCTGAAGTTTCTAAAAAGTCAAAGCAAAAACAAAGAGGTGATGGCTGGAAGGTTTAGACTGAATCTTAACCACTGGCATTGCTCGGGGCAACCCTCCAGACCATCGTTCTTCGCCTGCCAAGCCATCACAGAAGGGGAAAGAGCATATGCAAATCAGGCTTGGCCCCACCCCAAAAGTCTCTAAAAAGTCAAACTTCCTACTGCACCTCCTCAGAGGTACTCTGCCTTTCCTCTCCTTCCCTCAGAATCTCACTGTCTCCCAAGCTCTGGTTCTCTCTAGGTTGGACTATTGTAACAGCCTCTTTCTAAATCTACCTGCCTCTACTCTCCGCCCTCTGCAACTAATCCAGAACAGGACTGCAAGGTTTGTCCTTGGCCTCAAGCCCTGGGATCATATCTCTCCAGCCCTGAAATCGCTCTGTTGGCTTCCAGTGGATGCAAGGATTCAATTCAAAATCCTCTGCATTGTCCACAAGATTTTCTGGGGTCTGGGTCCACAATACCTTCAGCTATCCCTGCGCAAATACCTCCCCTCTCGAGCTCTTCGCTCCTCTACCTCCAACTCCCTCCCGGTCAATCGTTTTTCAGAGAAACAAGCTGGGGGTAGATCTCTATGTTTGGCTGGGGCCTCCCTCTGGAACAGCCTCCCTGTCAATCTAAAACTTGAGGAAAACCATCTCCGGTTCCGGAAGAACCTCAAGACCTTCCTCTTTGCTTCCACCTTCGCTCCCCCTCTCCCCTGCTGATCTGCTCTCTCTTGGCACTGTGCACTTGGCCACCCTCTGTCCCCTGGTCCCAGATACCTGCACACTCTGCCACCCTCCTGTACTGCCTCCCAGCCACTCCTTGCACTGGGGACTGTATATGTACCCTTACAGCCCCCCCCCCATTTTTCTTCTTTTTCTGCACTTATCAGACTTACCCAGTCTGCTGCCTTAAACACAGCACTCACTTGCCACTTGCTGGCTGCACTACCACTGATTATTGCCCCCATTTTCTGTTTCTTTTTTATTTATTATTATTTATCTGCTCTCCTCTGCTCTGCACTTTCCACCATCTCCCTTCCATGCACTTTTTCCCTTTTCCCATTCCAATGCACTTGCGTGTTCTCAATGTCACTGGGCCTAGTAAGATCGTTGCTGCTGTTGTGTTGTGTTCTCCCCTGTTCCCCTCCCTTGCCTAGTCGGGCTCTGAAACACTTGTGTACGAGCGCGATACAAATAAATTATCATATCATATCATACTTGTTGCACATAATCCCTTCCATTCTGTTCTCCCACCCTGACACAAGACACAGTAGATGATGGACTCTAATGGTAAATGCATTGTTTAAATAAAAGGTGTTTGTATGCATGTTCGATGAAATTGAGTGCATGCATGTTTAAAAGCAATTGTGTGTATGTGTGTTTGAATGGGATGATATGTGCACGTGTGGTATCCTTTGCATATTCAACCCTTAGGAACACAGCACACCTCCCTTCACCAACTTGTCAGTTTGCTCATAAGAATGTCTCCACCCACACCATCTGCTGCGTCTATGCCCAATGCCCATGCTTCTGTCTAAGTCACTGCATCTAAAGACCACATTTGGACATTTGCGCTACAGCCGTCCAATTAGGACGCAGATTCAAATATTGATATCGTTTTCAATAATGTCATCTGTCATATTCCATTAATTGGTAAAATCATTATAAAATCCTTGTTTCCGCGATTCAATTTTTGAAAATTGTAGATGCATGATTTTCATATAAATCAATTGGCGTCGTTATAAGTTTGCCAGTCCAGAAACAAGGGTGCCGGGAAGCTCAGAGGCACCCTTGTTTCCGGACCGGCAAACTACAAGTCTGCCTGCTGGAGCCGCTGTGTCCGCCCGGTCCGACCCTGCCGGGCACAGCGAGCATGGTAGACAGACTCTTCACATGAGCACCGGCACTGTTGCGAACATTGCCGGTGCTCCCGTGTCCCCACTCCCATAGAGCCTGATGCGACTCTATGGGAATGGGGATTTACAAATATACCAGCGCCTAACTTCCCAGCTGCCAGACTCGTACTGAGCCGGTTGCACCGGGAAGTCAGGCGCCGGTAAATAAGTGCGGGTCCGGCAGCAACCCGCCAGTAGCACCGGCAGGGTCACCTCCGGACCCGGAATGAGGCCCAATATCTTGGTATTCAATTTGAGTGCGAGTGCGTGTGCGTGTGTGTGTGTGTGTGTGAGAGAGAGAGAGAGAGAGAGAGAGAGAGAGAGAGAGAGAGAGAGAGAGAGACTGTTTGAGAGGGAGAATCAAGGTGAAAATGATTGTAACTAAGAGTGAGAGTATGCAGGAGTAACATTCAGTATGAGTGTGAAGGGACGAGAGTGAGTGTGCATTTGATTGTCAATGAGTGTGAGACCTTGAGTGTGATATTCAATCTCTGGAAGAGTTTAAGAGGAAACTGAAAACTTTCCTCTTGGCATGATCTTGTTTTTTAGCATGACTTTGTATAGGCCTTTTCCCTGATGTTTCCTAATGTCTTTCCTCTGTATGCGCCCTTATACCTCCAGGCCAAATTGGTGTGCTTTATAAAATGTATAAATAATGTGAGTATAAGAGAATGTAAGAGTCAATATGAGAGCGGTAAACCGTGTCAGAATCTGTGTGTGTCAGCGGAATCTATCCTGATAGTTTGGGCATTGTTATCATTCTTGGAAAGAGCGATGTACCTAAGAAAGGGGCTACTTTCTTAATTACATCAAAAGGTTTGGACATTCTAGTGAATAGTCCGTGGGAGTTTTGGCTCCAATGAATTGGAGTTTTCTGTGGCTCTCTTGGCCCCCCTGACATTTTATTAAAAACCCCTCCATTTTTTATACCTACGCATTAATATGGTGGCACCTTACTGGTCAAAATGTCTATTGGTATTTATGAACCCGTTCTTTGTATGATATGCAATTTTATCCATTTTTATAGCAAGTTGTATGGTGATTGGTATTCATTTTTGAAAAATTGCATTTCATGTATAGTGTGAGCAGTAATTATGTTCTATTATGTATTGTGTCATTGTATTTTGTTTGTGTTTGATGGATCATTTGATCCAAATAAACATTTTGATTGACTGATTGAATTTCGCGAAATGTACTGACAGTGGCAATGCTGGCATATGCTAGCGCAGCATCATGAAAGTAATTTAAAGTGGCGCTGGCTTATATTGTGGGTGCAGGTTCATGAGAGTGACCTACAGTTGCAAAGCTGGCAAACATTGTCAGATCAGCTTCAAGAACATGGTTTACAGTGGTGGCCGTAGGTTCATGAACTTGATATGCAGTAATATTGGCATCCAACGTTGGCACAGAAATCAATTACATTTTACAAAATGCTTGTATGTACTGTTTGCGACCAGGAATCTATTGGAGTATTGACTTTGTTATCCTAGATGACGTATTGTAAATTGCATGTCGTTGGACTTCTTTGCTCTAAAAAATTGTTGTTAAAAAAAATGTCGCCATTTTGACCCATTACTTTGAATATTTCCTCATCGGGGATAGAAGAGGGAGGAGGGTTGAGCAACCGGACCACCTCGCTTTACTTAGGACTCCTTTGATACCCTTGGTCACCCACGGTAATTCTAGGGAGATGTTAGAACCTCTTCACTGACATTATTCAAGAGCCACCACAGTCCTTAGGCCTTGAATTGTTTACGATGCTGGTGCCCCCTGAAGCGACACCCGCCCCACTGGCAATAAAAACTGCCTCCACCACAGATACGGGGTCTTGGTCCAATATGAGAGTTAGGTGAAGCAAATCTTCAGAACTGTCGCAGCATAAATTAATATTTTTCGCATGACAGATCCACTTGCCTTTGACCCAGGAAAAATCGAAAATCCCCGTTTTACTGGAGCTTGCCTGTAAGGTTCATACAACACGCATTACGAATTTCGGAGACAAATGGCTCGCTCCCCGACGTGACGTCCCTCTTTTTACCAAAATGGTGCTTTTTTCCAATGATTTATTTGCTCGAGGGTCCCCTCCTGTTTATCATGCATACATATGCATTAGTTCAGGGTGTTCCCGGGCCAAGCTTCCTTTAAAATTCCCGAAAAACGTAGGATGCTTTTCGTCCTCTTCTGCACTAAATACCCCAGCTGCGACGTGCACAGGGATCCCCCCACGTGCCTCCCCAGCAGGGGGCGGAGGAGAAGAACAGGTGCACAGACTCATTTTTCATGGTGGTGGTAACATGACAGGTCCGCCATTAACGAAGCCGGTACATCCAACCTGGGCATAATCGGCCGATCGTCTCAGCGGGCGAGTAAGCGTTAAGAAGTAACATGTGGCGCGGGGCATTTGCTAACTAGCAGAAGCGAGAGAAATGAGGTCTACTGCCCCCTTCCTTTGCATCCATGTGACCTGCAAGTTCACCGCGAGCATGATCGTCATCATCATCATTCAACATCATTCGGAAGAACGATCCATTAAAGTGCAAATACACATATAGCCAGTATCAGATCTCTCTGAGTAGGAGGACATGTTGGCGATTAGCAGATGAGGACAGACTCCGATGCCACAGAAGATGGAGGGTGTATTTTGCGGAACATCCCTGTGCGTTTCACCAACTCAGAAAGAAGAAATTGACTACATGCACACATTATTTAAACGATAGCCTTGAAATATGGCCAGGACTTTGCTGTGTAATGAATCACGAGTGTTTCTCGTCTCCCAATGGTCGTGTTTGATGCTACATTAAATATCTGCCCTATTTCAATTACGCACATTCCTAACCAACGCGAACGCCTGATAATATTATCTTTAATCGCAAATGTGATAGCATTGCTCATAGAAACATCATTCTTATACACACAAAAACATTCTCTTGGCACAGAAACCTCAATGTCCATTAAAGATGACGTCAGCCGTGTTTGCTATGAGACACGGGCATTGGATGGGTGCAATGTCAATCTCTGCTCCAGGGTTTGCCCAGTCTATTGAATTTTATCTTGACTTTTCCCATTAAATCTTACTTACGAAATCAGACAGTCCTATGATAATCTGGTCTGAGGCATGCTTTACAAAATGTTGCATGAGAGCACAGAGCTTCGAATGAGAGTAATGCTACTCTGCTTGTACCCTTTGGCAGAAATATTCAATGACATCTTGACTTTTTTTCATCAAACCTTAATGATGCATTCAAGCATTATTCTAAAGCTGTGGTTTAAGGAATTCTATTAATTTCTGAGATATCTAAACCCATAAAGGATTTTAGGGAAAATAGACAAACTGGTCAGGGTCGAGAATACTATGCTACAGAACCTAAAACTCAACACCTGTATTCTAACACCTGATGTCGCTGTTTAGAACCCTGCAATACTGTGCTGACATTGTGAGGGTCTCCATTTCGGTAACATCACTGATAACAAAGAATTAATTATTACCGAAAAAAATAACAAAAGGTAAATTTAAATCGATATATTTTTTTTTTGTTGATAATAATTCGTTAGAAATAATTTCGGTAAAATCACAAGCATTGTGAGTGGTGCATCAGAGGCACTAACACCTCTCCCTGTCTTCCCTTATTCAGTGTTTCTTCTATTTTTAAACATCTCTCCGATGAACATTTGTGGATGTGCCAGCTAATGTATAAACATGTTTGGAATGATTGTTGTTTCAATAACTCTGTAGTCGGGCGTTTATCTGATGACAGAAGACTTCCAGCTGTTTTATAGTGAAATATTGAAGTGATACAGTGAGGTGTACAGTCGCTAATACTTTAGACATATTAGTGCAACAAATAAACGTTGCCTTTTTTTATGATAACAAATATCTGATTGGATAAAAGTGACCACGCAAAGTGTGTTTAATGTTGTTAGACAGAAAGTTAATATTGGATTCTCGTTATTCGGTCAGTGGACGGTAATCCCACAAAGGGATTGAAGCTCAGTGGAGCATCCTGCAAATCTGCTGGCAATACGGTAACCCCAGGAAGGGTTTGAAGCTCAGAGGAGCATCCTCCAAATCTGATGGCAATACGGTAATCCCAGGAAGGGTTCAAAGATCAGAGGATCATCCTGCAAATCGGCAGGCAATACGGTAATCCCAGGAAGGGTTTGAAGCTCAGCAGAGCATCCTCCAAATCTGCAGGCAATACGGTAATCCCACGAAGGGTTTGAAGCTCAGTGGAGCATCCTGCAAATCTGCAGGCAATACGGTAATCCCACGAAGGGTTTGAAGCTCAGTGGAGCATCCTGCAAATCTTCTGGCATTACGGTAATCCCAGGAAGGGTTTGAAGCTCAGTGGAGCATCCTGCAAATCTGCAGGCAATACAGTAATCCCAGGAAGGGTTCGAAGATCAGAGGATCATCCTGCAAATCTTCTGGCAATACGGTAATCCCAGGAAGGGTTTGAAGCTCAGTGGAGCATCCTGCAAATCTTCTGGCAATACGGTAATCCCAGGAAGGGTTCAAAGATCAGAGGATCATCCTGCAAATCTGCAGGCAATACGGTAAACCCAGGAAGGGTTTGAAGCTCAGTGGAGCACCCTGCAAATCTTCTGGCATTACGGTAATCCCAGGAAGGGTTTGAAGCTCAGCAGAGCATCCTCCAAATCTGCAGGCAATACGGTAATCCCAGGAAGGGTTTGAAGTGGGTTTAATTGCATCATAATATGATCTTGGAAGACTGGACTAGATGAATGCCTTTGGCACAGAATTCCTCAGTTTCTTACAATGCAAAATCACTGTCTTTGGCCAATGGCGCAGGCACACATTGTTTCAGTATTCATCTGCAAACACAAGATCAGGAGTACTCTGGGGAAATGGCAGACTAAACCAGTTTGGAGGGTGTGCCAGAGCAGCCATAGGCCTTTCAAACAGTGGTACACTATAATAACTCTCATGCCTACTTCACCCCCCCCACTCAATGGGTGAAGGTGCTTCTTGCTGCACAGCAAGTACAGTGTGACGTCGGGACAAAGGGAAGCCTTTGCCTGACCTTTAGGGAATTCATTGCTTGAAGGTCCATAAAACCTCCTTAAATACTATGAAAACAACAATATAGACCACCCCCCGATGGGCAGTTGTCTCTGGCTCCCCCCAAAAGCACCTAGCCCTGCATATTTCCCGTCATGTGCAGCCTTTGGGGTAATCTGAGGGGACTACAAGGGGGCGCAGTTTGCTCCCTATCTCACATTCAGGGAATGCAGGGGAGGGAATCACTGATGCACACCCATGGACTCAACACTGCAGCTCAGAAGGTCAGAACATGTCACTGTGGGAATGCAGGTTTTAGCGGATGCACAGCTGCTGGTCCAACAACAAATGATTGAAGAACCAGGACGCCTTTCCTTTCCTTTCCTGAATCCCATGCCTGTATCCCTCAGTAGCCCCTCTTTCCATGCCCTACCAAGGGCACCTTTAGTATTCTATCCCACTAAATGTATGTATGGTATTGACCCCCATAACTCGAACATCAGAGCTCTGTTTGGTCACAACTAGGTTTGCACTATGTACATCTCAAAACATACAGCACCTCGGCACAGAAGCTACGGCACTGGGAATCGTTTGTTTGAAAAGGGACTGCTCCATACAAATGTGCTTCATTGAATGCCCTGCTGAGGTTCCTCCTTGCACATTCCATTTTATGTAAGAGGCCTTGGGACCACTAATGTAGGTCATCGTTGCAATGGAAGAGCAAATAATGGCAGCGATGTCCATGGCTTACATGTTATTTCATTCTTTTACACATTTGTCCACAGATCATAAATACCTACATTTTACGTAACATTCTAAAACCTTTGGTTCACATAACTAATTTGGAGAAATTGATAATTCAGGGGAAGGCTGAATGGCTATCAAACATTGTGTTGAAATTGGGGTAGGCCCGGGCGAATGAATTTGAGCAAACTCCCAAATGGCCACACATCCATGTGAGTGTTTCCCCCTATTTTCAAAACAGCCACCTTCATCCCTCTCCTATGACCTGAACCTACCAACAAACCTTTGTCCCGGGTCTCTCCTTTTGCACTTCTTTAAAGTAATCAAAAGGGTTGTGTTAAATCATTTTACGAATTTATTTTTTTCATCCGCAACCTTCGAGACTGCCTACCTGCACTCCACAGAAACTGCTCACATGAATATCCCTAACTTCATTGCCTCTGCTAAGCACCCCAACCTATCCCAATTCTCCTTGACCTGTGCGCTGCCTTTGACACTGTCGACCTCCACAATTCTCTCTCTTTTCTTGGGATTCGATAGCTCTCAACTCACTGCACTAACAACTGGTGTTCCATAAGGTTTTTCTTACACTTTACACCTCTGCTCGTGGGGTACTAATCTCCTCGTATGTGTTCTTGTACCAACTCTTTGCGTAAGACACCCAAATGTTCTTCTCTTTTCCTGACCTCTCCTCCGATCTCTCTATCAAAATTGTCAACTATCTCTCTGCTATTAAATATTGGATGGATGTGCACTCTCTAATCTTAAATTCTGCTAAAGAAATAGGTGTTCATCCCTGCAAAATGCTATTTCTCATCTCTTCCCCTGCCTGTCAAGTTCCCACCTGAACCTCTCCTCTACTCTGCTTCGGCTAGAAACCTCAGTGTCATCTATGACTCTCCTCACACCTTATCTGCTTTCATCTCAAAAACTCCAACAGCGGCTCACCTCAACCACTTAAATATTAGGAAAATCAGGCCCCTCCTTCCTTTCAACCCAGCTAAGAATCTCGTAACCACTCTTGTCTTCTCAAAACTGGACTATTGTGCCAGCATACTCTTAGGTTGCCCCAACTATGACTTCTTTCCTCTCGATTAGATAATTAACTTTGCTGCCATGACTCTCTTTAAACACCCTCACTTCACACCTACTGTCCTGTAGCGTCACCAGGCTGGATGGCTGACAATGCAAAATAGAGACAGATTTAAATGTCTTCTCCTGGTTCACAAATCTTTGCAGGGTAAAGCTCCATTGTATCTTTCTTCTATCCAAATCTACAAGCCTTCTTGTAATCTCTGTTCTGCCTCGACAACCCTTGTGACACCTTGCCCTCTCTGTGCATCTCATCGCTTCTGCTCTCTCTCTTCTTGCTCCACTTGCATGGAATTCTCTTCCCCTGGATATCCGAAAAACAGTTCACACCGATCTCTTGAAAACCAAATTAAAAGTCTACCTCCTCGCCCCTGAATTACCCTCTTAACCTAACTCTCATCTGCTATCATTTTCCGCTTGCCCCTAACCTGCCTCTGACCCACTTTCTCTGCGTCCACTCTAGCACTTCATCCATCATGGCCACATCCCTAACGCAGCTGGCCGCATCACCTACCTGCACTTAAAAATGCCTAATGTTGATTGTCCTTAATCTATGTAAGACTACCCATGTATTTTCCCCTGGTCATAATATCACTCAAATTCATACCATTGTAAGAGACTTGCTGCTTTCCCTCAAATCTGATTTCTTATTAATTTATTTCATTTGTTATCCGCGCCCAGGACCCGGAGGTATCACAGCGCTCGATTACATACAAGAAAAGCATAGGTAGTTACAGTACAGTCCAGGGTTTCAGTTCAACAGTAGTTACAGAGGTAATCATGCATATTTGTTAAAAAGTGCAGTTTTGATTTGTTTGCAAAATGCAAGGTAGGATGATTCATTACTGATTGTGGCAGGGAGAGTGTTCCATAATGTGGGTGGGATGACAGTAAAACAGTAGCCCCCTGATTGTTTTCTGGTGAATCTAGGTGTAGTAAGTGAAATGGAGGAAGTCGAACGTAAGGTTCGCAGATTGGGTTTCTTTGAGATGCGGTGCATGAGATAGGAGGGACTGTGTTGTAGAGGCAGTGGTGAGTGGTGGAGAGAATTTGAAAATCAATGCATGCTTTGATGGGAAGCCAGTGGGCTTCGCGTCTGATTTGGGAGATGTGTTCTGAGCATTTGAGGCCTCAAACTGCTCTGAGGGCATTATTCTGTGTGAGTTGTAGTTTGTTGAGATTCTTGTTGGAAGTCCCTGCTGAGATGGCATTGCAGTAGTCAAGTTTGCTGCTGACGGTTGCTCTAGCAAGAGTGAGGCAGTTGCTAGAGGTGAGGAATTTTCTAGAGAGGTTGAGGAGTTTGGTGGAGGCCATTGCTTTCACGTGTTTGTTCAGGTGGAGTTCTGCATCTTGGTTGACTCCTAGTGTTTTCACATGGGGTGGGATAGGGATGCTGTTTCTGTTGATGATGAAGGAGGAGTAGGCAGAATCAAGATATTTGAGGTGGTGGGGGGAGCCGACAATGAGTAGCTTGTTTTTATCATCATTGAGGCAGAGGTGGTGGTTTGCCATCCAGGCCTGTATGATGTTGTAGATGTGATTGATGTTTGCGTAGACAAGGTCATAGGTGCAAGATGGTTTGAGGAGGATCTGGGTGTCATCAGCAACATTTGTGTAAGGGATATTGAGGTTGTCAAGGCGATCAAACAGGTCCTTGGTGTAGGTGTTGTAGAACGTGGGTGAGACGCAGGATCCTTGCAGGGCACCATAGGGCACTGGGATGGGGTCTGCTGCTTCCATGCCAGCAAAGACCGCAGAGGTTCAGTCGCTCAGAAAGGATTTGACCCATTTGGCTGCTTCTTGGGAGAAGTTGAAGGAGGTGGTGAGGTGGTAGCAGAGGATATCGTGGTCTACGAGATCGAAAGCCTCAGAGAGGTCGAGCAACATGAGAATGGCAAGGTCTCCCTTGTCGCGAATGTGGTCAAGTTGTATCTTGATATTGAGGAGGGCGGATTCCGTGCTATATCTAGGTCTAAAGCCAGATTGGTGTAGACCGCGTAGGGAGTGGGTTTCGAGGTAGTTTGGGAGTTGTTGGTAGGCAGTGCGGTCGAGGATTTTCAAGAGGAATGGCACTGTAGTGATAGGGCGGTAGTTGAAGGGCAGAGTGGGATCAAGGGAGGGTTTTTTCAGCAGTGGTTTGACCTAGTCTTCTTTGATGGAGCTAGCTATGGTGCAAGTGCTGAAGGAGGCACTGATAAATTTAGTAATGGTGGGGAGGACCAGTGGCTCGGCACAGAGTTTGATGATGTGTGCGGGGCAGAGGTCAACAGTGCAGTTGGAGGCTTTGAGGTGTTGGATGACGGTAATAGTTTCTGCTGTGGTAATGGGGGTGAATTGGAAGGGGGAATGTCGGACATAGGTGGGGAGGATGTAAGGTGGGAGGGTTTGGCTTGATGGATCTGTGCTTTCTTGAGAATGGTTTGATCTCCAAGGTTTTGGATTTTATTGGCTAGGGTAGATTTCCCCAGTGTACACCAGGCTTCGTCTTTGGGAAAGGTTGAGATGGGTGGGACTGGGGTTTCCAGTTCTTTTAGGATTTTGAATAGCTCTTTGGTGTTGGAGTGGGCTTCTGAGATGCGGGTATTGTAGATGCTGGCTTTGGTGTCGATGATGGCAAATTTGTAGGCGGTAGCGCAGATGCTAACAGCATCTTTGTTGCTCTGGAGGGGTTTTTCCACCAGATGAGTTCTTTAGCACGCTTGGTTTTGAGGAGATTAGATAGGTCTTAGGTGAACCAATTGTGGTGGTGGTCTTTTTTCCGAGTGGTTGTTTTGAGAGGGGTGTGAAGATCCAAGGTGTGGCTCAAGGCAGTGTTATAAGCTGAGAGACTGCATCTGGGTTGTTGTTATCAGGGCATGTTTTGAGGGAGGTCAGGATGGTAGGTTCTAGGAGTTTCTTAGTAAGTGGAGTTGGGGGGTTGGCTGGTTGTGGGGTAGGTGGTGAGGATGAGGTGCTGTGTGGAGGTGGTGGGGTTGTGTAGTGCGTGATCTGTGGTGAAGGAGTCTGGTGGTGCCTAGGCTTGCAAATAGGGGGGGCATGGTGTGTGAGCTGAGTCATTGAGGTCTGCTGGTTCCAAAGGTGTAAACTGTGGTGGTATTAGATGGTTGTGAGAGGGTGGGTAAGTGTGTACCATGGTGGGGTTGGTGTGTGCTAGGGTGGACGGTGAGTGGGTGTTTGGGTATGGACATTGGCTGGGTGAGTGAGTTCAGGGCTGTGTGTGTGGGTGTATTGGATTTTATGTTTGACTGTGGGGGGGATAGGTTGGCAAGTGAGCGTGAAGTGCCAATCCAGAGCAGGGGAGGTAGGTGTAGTGATGGAGGTGGGACGGAAGGGGGTGTCTTAGGGCTGTAGCTGCGGCATGTGAATTGTGAGGTGAGAGTGTTGATGAAGCTTGTGTGGGCAGTGCTATGGGAATGTGAAAAGGTGTTGTATTGTGTGCAGGCAGCTCTGATGAGCAAGTCGGGTGTTTGTGTGTGGTTACTGCGTGTCCTGTAGTGGCTAGCTGCAGGTGTTGGGTTGGGCGGTGCAGGCCTTTTGTAGTTATGGGGTTGTATTGCAGGTAAGGAGGGGTCTGTGGTAGGTATGCCCATTGAGGGAGCACTACACTGTGTAGTCAATGTAGGTCAAGTAATTACAATGTGCACATGGGCGCTAGCAGGGCAGTGTGGGGATGTGGTTTCATGGTGTTAATGGGAATCGAGCTTAGATGTGGGCTGATTGCAATGGAGGATTTACTGACTGGTGAATGTGGTGGGATGGCATTGTTGACTGTAGTGTGGGTATGGTACAAGTTTGGTGGTGAGCACCTGAAAGAGCTGTTGTTGTGAGTGAGGGCAATTTCAAGCTTCAGCTTGTCGAGGGTGCTCAGTTTCTGGTATTATGGGTGGTAGGCTGGTTGCGTTTGTAGTTGGGAGTTGCAGGAGATGTCACCGACAGCACATGCGCTAGCAGTGGGATTCTTAGGGGGTTGGTTCCTGTGGGCAGGCTTGGCCAAGCAAGGTATCTTGATGGCACCTGGCCGACTCATTGTAAGAGGTTGTGGGACCAATTGTCGTTGGGACGATTGTTCGGGAAAGGTGGGGTGTGAGAAAGTTTGTGTTTGGTGTGGGAGGGTGTGCCATGGGCTGCGGTGTAGCCGATCATATGGCATTCCTTAGTGTTGGGTAGTGGCAGTTTAGTGGGAGGGTGGGAGGACATTGGTAGGAGTGGTTTATTATGGTAGGAGTGGTTTATTATTATCTATTGTACATTCCTTTGTTCCTTACTCTATATAATTATTTAATCCAAAATAAAAAAAACTACCACTACTACTACTGTATATAATTAAATAAATTAATAAATGAATACATAAACAGTGTATGAATGTACTGATTTTTCAGAAGTTTGAAGACAACATATGTTAACTTCAGACGGAATCTCACTAACTGGTTTGAAGATAATGACCAGTAATGCAGCTGCCTCCCACCTCATTTGTATTGTAATTAGAATTCAGAGCGCTCTATTAATTTATGTCCTATCTGTATGGGGTTTACTCCTGTATTGTATATACCCATGTATCTACTATATTTTGTGGATTATGTTTCCGTATTTCCTGACTTGTATTTCTATGCCATTATGAAACCTAAGCTGAAAGTCTTCTTGTATCCTCTGCGCCCCAATACCCTGGCGCGCATTATAAATAAACAAACAAACACACATTAAGTGAGAGATCCAAATACCACATCGATTCTGAAAGGCCACTCGACTTTCTACATGGCACTACTCCACACAGTAGATTGACGATTGCAGCGTTTGCAGAAAAAGATTCATTTCAAGCATGTGGTCAGAGAAAATAAAAATTATTTGTAAAGGTAAAAAAGGCATTAAATAGCCCAGGTGCCCCCGCGGCATGACCGTCTGGAATCTGCATATGACAGGTAGGAATCTTCTTTGAATATGTAGATTATTTCTTAGTGATTTCAAAAATAGTTCCTCATAGTGGCTCTTCCGTGTGCACATATTGCATTGACTTCAGAAGGGCGAAAAGCTGACCCACCTGAACCAGTGGCCTGCAGGGTCTATACAACCCTTAGTAGCTGGCTTGTTGATAAAAAACCACATCACATACATGTATTTAAATTTAAATACATGTATGTGATGTGGTGGTTTTTTAATCAAATTGTTATATATAGAATACACTTTTGTAATAATTTAGATGGTAATCTGTTTAAATATTGTGGGTCTCATCACGAGTTGGGCGGTAATGCCGGCGGTATTACTGCCTGCGCTAATGGCCCTACCGCCAAACCCCCAGGCGCTATTAACGCTGGATCACGGGTTTGGCGGAACGGTTAGTGCTCATTCCCCATTGGGCCCATTCGGGAATTCCTCATTCCCCATTGGGCCCAATGGGAAAATTTGCACTATTACCGCCGGCGGTAATAGCGCCAAAAATCAGCTATTTCGCTGCAGATTTCCCCCCAGCTCAGAGCTGGGGGGAAATATGCGAAGGCCATGATCTGGCGGACCCCTAAATGTGGCGGTAATAGCGTTACTGCCGCATTTAAGGGTTACCACCAAACTTGTGATGAGGCCCTGTGTCTAATTTAATAGGTTTTGCATATGTATTTTACATGTTTTGCTATTTTTTTATGCAAACACATGTTCTATATAAATAACAGGGATGAGTATTAATTGATAGCTTTATATGTGAAGGGGATTTGTTGTGTTTTCATGACTTTTACATCTGCCATCTGGTGGGCAGGGAGATATTTGGGGATACATGCTTCTTGAGCTCATCTATCACCTTTCCAAGTGCCATGGAAAGAGTGGGCTGTGACATGGCAAGAAGCATGCCCACAGTGTGCTGGCAAGTGCCTGTGAAAATAAGGTCGAGCACCAGCACCAGCTACAGCAGTGGTGGGTTAGATGTTCTTCCGTTGATCCTGCTCCTATGTCTGCCTGTATCAGGGGGAGTACCTCAGGTGTAGTCAACCTGTTCAGGCAGTACTGTTTAATTAGCTGCCTATCGGTGAGTTCTCCGGGTGACGGCATGCACTGAGGAGTGAACGCTCTCCTTACGGGATGTCTCCTCAGCCTTTTCCAAGGTTGCATCATGATGCTAGATCTGCCTCTGCAGCTCAATGAATTGCAGGAGATTCTGGAGCTCAAAGTTAGCTAGTCCTAGTGGCGGCATGCTGTTAGGAAGTTTGTTTGGAAAAGGTGTGGCCCTTACATACCGGTTTAGGGTCTATTATTTGCACACCCGACAACATCTCCTCTCAATCCTATTCCCTCCCCTCTGATTCCTTCTGTTTATCCTTCTATCCTCCCGGTTTATTAAGACACCTTCTTTGGATGCTGCGCTTCCATCAATCCAATTTCCATCCTATTTCTTTGCTTCCTTTTCTCTCTAAACTACTGGAGCGGGTTATATACACTCAACTCTTCTTTAATTTCCTTATATCTCCTTTGCAATCGGGCTTCCGTCCCTCTCATCCCACTGAATCTGCTTTACTGCATGTTTCTCATTCCTTACTCTTCGCAAGGCACAATAAGCTATCTTCTATTCTAGTTCTTCTTGATCTTTCTGCTGCATTTGACACTGTCGACCACACTATCCTACTTTCCTCTCTTTCATGTCTTGGATTATCTGGGTTTTTGCTCATGTGGTTTAGTTCCTATCTCTCTAATCTCAGTTGCTATGTTTCTTGGGCCGGTCATTCTTCTTCGTCTTACCTATTTCTCTATGGGATTCGGTGGTCGGTCAAAATACCGAAAATAAAATCTCGAATTACAAAAAGCACGAATTAAAAATCTCGAAAAAAAAAATATCGAATTTTTAATTTATTTATTTATATGTGTTTTTGGGGCCAGGTAAGTAACAAAAAGGGGTAAAATAAAAAAAATGAAAAAAGGGGGCTTAGGGGGTAACCCCCCATTTTGAAAAAAAAACGCATTGAAAAAAAAATTTGATATTTTTTTTTTGGAGATTTTTAATTCGTGCTTTTTTTCAAGATTTTAATTTTCGAGATTTTGACTATAAACCATGGGATTCCTCAACGCTCGGTTCTTGGTCCTCTTCCTTTTTCTCTAGATACCATTCCTCTGTCTGATCTGATTTCTTCATGTAACCTCTCTTGTCACTTCAATGTTGATGATTCACAAATCTTCATTTTTCCAATTTTCCCCTTCACGTCATAATATGGTTTCTTTTTGCTTACTGGCTGTTAAGTCTTTGATTTCGTCACGGTTTCTTCATCTTAACCCCTTCAAAACAGAGGTTTGTTTCTTTCCTTCTTCTTCTCCTGCTGCCCCTCTCTCTGGTCTCCTTTTTCCTCCATCTCTCCTACTTTTTTCTCCCTCTGCTCGTAATCTTGGTGTCATGTTTTATCCTTCTTCTTTCTCTCTACATATTTCTAACACTGCTCACTCTGCACGTTTCCCTGTTTAGAATCTTCGGCGTGCTTGTCCTTTCTATAATTTCAGGCTACCAAACTCATCATTTACTCCCTTGTTTTGTTTGCCTAAACTTTTGCTCAGTTCTCTTATTAGGTCTTCCCAAGTCTCACCTTGCTCTTTACACCCTGTTTTTTTCTGCCATTCGTCTTCTTTTTCAGCTACCTTTTCGATCCTCTGATACTCCTTCTCTTCATTCTGCCTATTTACTTTCATTTGATCTCAGTCTCATTTTCCACTTTCTTTGCTTTGTCTACAAAGCTCTTTATAGTCTTGTTCCCTCCTATCTTTGTTCCATTGTGTTTTTCTAGTCTCCTTCTCACTCTCTTCATTCTCAATCCCTATTTCCTCTTGTTGTTCCCAAACCTCCCTATGTTCCTTCTCGATTCCGTTCCTTCTCACTTCTTGCACCAAGCACTGGATAGGCTCGTCCTCTTTCTATCTGTGCATCTTCTTATCGTATTTTTCATTCCCAATTAAAAGCTCATCTTTCGCTTTCTTATAATCCGTTTTGATGATTATTGATCATTCTGTTCCATTTTATTGTACCGTTGCATCTAAAATGTTTTAAAGTACTTTGGCGAAAGCGCTAAATAAGTACAATAAATATAATAAAATTCAAATCTGGATGCATTTCCATCCACCTCCACGTTGGCAGCATTTCAGCATTAATTCAGCTTGTATTAATGTTGATTTAACATTTTATTATTGTTTTAATTTCAAAAGAATAAATTAAGTGCAGCGCAAATCCCACTTCACAGCATTGACTACAAATACATGAGGGTTTTGCCATGTAACACCATATGCCATTTGTGAGAAACCTGAGGGCATCTTCACATCTACTCCCCACGGGTCCTCTTCTCAGATGGCCAGGGAAAGGCCATCGCTTTTGGATCCCAACTCTGGGGGTGGAGAAGCAAGGGAGGATCACCTGGGTGGAGGGTCCTTGGGGATTGGGGAGAGGACACCCTTGGGAGGGACACGATATATTTCCCCCCTTCCATTCCATAATGAACCCGAAATTCCAGGTGTGCTTTTGGGGTTCTGTTACCCCTTTTTCTCTGACCAGGGTAACATCAGGAAATATTATAAATCCAGAAGCCATAGTAGGAGGGTAAAAGAGAGGAGGGTTAAAAAGGAGACATGGTATCCCCCTTTCCCTTATGAAGATCAGCCCAACCCTCCCCTGGACTTTATGGGCTATTGTGACACATTTCTCCACATTTAACACACTGTGGTACTAGGATGAGGAAGAGGCAACTAAGAGTGATGAACACTGGTAGGTCATTTCACCACTCTCGTATCGAGACGAGGAAGAGGCCTGCAAAGTATTGTAAATAGCATGCATTGTGAATAATAACATGGGAGAGTCCATCTCTACCCCCTACCTTAACTATTACCCTTAACCCACCCCACACTGATATTTCAGTAAAATGTACCCACATTTTGAAACAAATCAGTAAAACAATGTAGCCATTTCTATATTCATTATTTTGAATTCAATCATTTCTACAGATCCCTTTAAATATGGTCAGGCAATTGGACCAAATGACCCACACATGAGGTCATTTAACACTTCTCATCAGAATAAGAGTGCAGGCAGTTCTAGAAGAAAGGAGGGAGAAACCTGCTGGTAGGAAGCAGGAGCTGAGGCGAGCTGCGTGAAGGAAAACGGCGTGCAACCTAGCGGCTGTGACACTTGGCAAGCGAGAGGACTGGAAGAGAAACAACCGATTCAGAGGGTTGGACCGCTCACCTGCCCAGAGAACGCTGCTCTGCCCACGGAGAGAAGGCTGGCAAGTGTACGCAGAGCCATGTAACAGTTGGAGAGGTAGCCAGATCTGTGAACAAGAAGCAGAAGCTGCATAAAGAGGAGGGTTGCATGCCGGAAAAGTAATGCTGAAAAGACCAGTGAGCCTGCCAGACAAGAGTGGGAAAAACAGGCGGTCTAGAAGGGGCAGAGCTCTATTCTAAGAGTCTAATACATAAATGGAACATACAGAAAGACTGCTGATATGTCCTGAGAGAACTGAAATTGAATGAAGCATAAGTGTAAGAGAGAACCTTGAGTTAAATAAGGAAGAATACTTGAAATCCTGAAAAAGCAAAGTAAGTGAGTAACATGTGCGAGTTCCAAATGCACTCTTTAGAATACTGAACAAACTGAAAGCATTATTGAATACCGTACAGAATTGAAGTAATATGAAAGTATGATTGAATAAGCATTTCTGAATGTCGCACAGAGATAAAGCAACCAAAGATAATGTTTTGACTGGAACAAAAGCAGCATGGTGCAGGTGGCAAATACCACAAAGCAAGTTGAATTAAATACAAGTGTTGGTAAAGCAAGTAAAATCACTAGAAGGGTGAAGGAAGAGAAGCAAGTATCAACAGCATAACGAAATGAATGGTGAGCAAGCTAACCACGATAAAGGGTTGAAAGAGGATATAAGAGTGTAAACCTTGCACTGGTGAACCAGAGAAAATACCCTTGGCAAGGGGTTTGGGGAGGATCCCAATCCTTTGAGAATTGTTTTGTTTGAACTTTTAACTTTCTGTCTTGAACTTGGGAAACGGAACCCCAAGACTTTGTGGAACTGTCTTGAACTTGTAAAGGGGAGCTGAAAAGTAAGCCAGGAACTAATAGAAGCTCAGAACGTTGTTTGGAACACTATTTATTTTATTGCTGACATCCCTAGACACTGTTTAGCTTTAACTGTAAGAGCAGATATAGGTTTTGGACACAAGCAGACTTTTAAGTTGAACTCTTTGCCTCAGACTGTCCTTAGTTTCCATAGGTAGGGAAATCCAGCCTTAGTTTAGGGCAAGCTAGGCCTTAATCCATCCCGACATTTAAGTTACATAAAGTGAGTTTGTTTGAACTTTGAATCTGTTGTCTATGGCATGCTTCATGATGCCTTCACACATCATAATACAATATGCATATTTTTGGTCTTGCTAATCACATTAACATGGGATACAGAAATAGCATCAGCAGTGAATTGATATTCACAAAATAAGACAAATCACAATCAATGTATTTTAATTAAACATGGGAATTATAAAAATGAAGAGCATCAGAATATGAAACATAATCCCATGCATGCAGTTGGTCGCAAGTATACCTTGCTATTTTACTGCACATTTGTTTTTTATTGTGAATCAGGATTAGAATATTTTAGATTTTGGGCTGAAGTTGACATCTAGCTCAGCAGAAATCTTTAAAAACCGACAAGTGAGAAAATCACTTTCCTACCTAAGCTATGAAAGGTTTTACTACAAATAATGTTGAATACACAAAATAGCTTTGGTTTTGGAGACAATGGAATGTGAGAAGGGAGCTAAATTCGAACCACTGGTTCTTTTGGATTGTTCAATTTTTCTTTACAAGGCCTGCTGTCCAATGTTCTGAATGCAGGCAAAAGCAAATGTAATTTTGGCTATAATTCACTATGGCTGTTACAGTACATAAAACTCTTATAATTAATTTGCCAAGTCTGTGACTCCTTATTCATCCAAGGTCACCTATCCCAGGAAACTCTTGCTTTCTATAACAACCCAAGGAAGTTTAATTATTTATTTGAACTCTTTTTTTTCCTCTTTACCTACAATTCTTTTTGAAAGAAGTGTAAACATCCAAATGCATAAAAGTGGCATTCATTTACACGTTTATTTGTTGAATGGAAATATTTTTGACAGAAATCATCACCAGGACAAAATCTCTCTGGACGCTCTGGTCGGTGCTGTCCCACTTTTGTCCTAATGTAGCGGAATGTCATTAGACCACAATTCATCTCATAATCCCCCTCATCCCTTGGATTCCGGTAATAGAGTGTCCCAAGATCTGTACCCTTTCTGGATCTGTTGGCATATCCTCCTGTGTTCTGTAATACAGTGCCTCAGCACACTGTCTACAAATTTGACATGTATTTCCTCTGCCAATTCATCTGTGCTGTCACCTTGTCAGAGTAAAGTGTTCTGTCCCTACCTATAGGGTTTGGACTTTTTATTCCATTTGCACCTCCCACATATCTGATGCAACACTATTGGTTTGTAGAGACTCTGATAGGATTGACATCCCTAAGGCATCCTCAGAAAGCCCACCCCGATGGCTCCCATTCGTCTCAAGATATAGGGCCTCATTACAAGGTAGGCGGTAGGGATTTAACGTTACCGGTAATGAAATACCGGTAACGTTAAATCCCCATGCGTATCACGACCCGACACACCGCTATTAGCGGCACCGCTAAGTACGGTGCCACTAATAGCGGGCAGTCCGCGTGCGCGCGACCCACCATCCCGTAAATTATGCCATGCCGCTATTAGCACAGCATCACAAGTTGAGCGGACACACCAATAGCGGCATGGTAAAGCCGCCCAAACCCCTTACCGCCATGGCGCAAATACCGGCATCGCAAACCACACATTAAGGGAACTGAGCAGTGTTCCCACCTGCCACAGGCGGACACAATCAGCACAGGTGGAGGCAATGGAGATTGTGGCAGCTCAAAAGGAGCACACCCCTTCACACACCCCTTCCAACACCAAGATGGTTCCAATACTAGCAGCATTACATGGGCTGGAGGACATGATTGCAGCGCAGCTGCAACAACAACAGGCAGCACAAAGAAGACACAGGGGGAGGAGGAGGAGGGCAAGACAGGCACAGCAAGCACCACCACGGCACCTAATCATACCATATAGGCACCCACCAATCCCCAGGATCAGAGCCAGTCCATTTAACCTAACCCCTGAGCAGATACACACCCTGTACCGTCTGGACCGGGATACCATCACCAGCATTGTGGACATGATACACAATAACATTGTGAGCCTCATAGACATCAGAACTGCCATCCCCCCTCTACTCAAGGTGGTGACTATGCTCCACTTCCTGGCCACAGGCACCTACCAGCATACAGTGGCCCAGATGCATGGCATCTCCCAACCAGTATTCTCATGCACGCTGAATCAGGTACTTGATGCCCTCCTGAAGCATGCACCTGAACACATATCCATGCCACGGACTGCCCAGGAGATTGCAAACACCAAAGTTGGATCCTATTCACTGGCAGGCATCCCAAGTTGCATCGGGGTCATCGACTGTACACATGTGGAATTGGTGGTCCCACATCGCAATGAAGTGGTCTACCGAAACAGGAAGCAATTCCACTCCATCAATGTCCAAATGGTATGTGACGCCAACAAGATAATCACACATTGCTGTGCCCGATTTCCGGATCAACCCATGACTCCATGGTCCTGTGGAACTCAACTATCCCACGCTACATGGAGCGACAAACCGCACAACGTTCGTGGCTACTTGGTGAGTAGCAGGGCAAGCACATGGCAGTGTGATTGGGGGGGGGGGGAAACATACTCCAACTGGGTGTGATTGGGGGGGGGGGGGGAAACATACCCCAACTGGGTGTAGCTTGTCATCTGTCTGGGAAATGCACATAAAGATGTACGCCAATGTCCATCTGTTAAGGCCGCAACGTACTAGAGATGAACCGACATGCAAGTATGAGCTACACTACACACCAGAAATTCCAGGTCTAGTAGCATCAAACATCCATTCACATACACATTGCACAACATTGTATACCACAAAATGGCCAGATTCCATACGTGCCATGAAGATAGTCATCTGGAATCAGTCCAGCACAACATCAATAATGCAATGTGCCGTATGATGCATGCAAAAGGATCAGCCCTAGCCATACACATTGCATTTCACCACGCACCTTTGCCACCACTGAAGTGATGCCTCACTGCATGGCAACATCTATGTTGGAATGGCAGTAGAACAACAGTGAGGAACAAAATCTGCCTGGGCCCAGGGACACCTAAGACCTCGCCTCACCCAGGACATGTCAATTACTGTTGTAGACAGTAATGGGGCATGTCTACTTGCAGGGTCGAGCTCACCCTTGCACATTGCTGTCACACGGACCATCTGCATGTATGCCATTGACTGTGTACTGGAATCACTATGCGATGTCAATTTGTGTGATATGAACAGGCTGCTCTGCAGGTGAACAGTAATAGGACCCCATTCGTTCCCCCATACAGGTGATGCGGGCTATCCCCTGAAGAGCTGGCTCCTCACACCTGTACGGAACCCACAGAACAGGCACAAAGAGGAATACAATCGTGCACATACCTGTACCCGCTTCGTGATCAAACAGACTTTTGGCCTTTTGAAATCAAGGTTTAGGTGCATTAGCAGGTCTGGTGGCGCTCTCCTGTATGGCCATGAGAAAGTGGCCAAGATCACCATGGCATGTGTCATGCTGCACAATATGTGTATCAGACGGAATGTGCCACTGCCCCCTGACGTTGAAATAGAAGCACCTGATGAGGATGATGAAGCTGATGAGGACGGAGGCGAAGGGGATGCAGGACATGCAAGAGGGGATGGCCAGGAGGGACGTGCTGTGAGACAGCATCTGATCAACCAAATATTCTGAGGGACATGTTTTGGTACTGTCACATGGACATGGGTAGTGATGCACTGGTGTATGTTTAGAAGTACGCAATGAACACTGTCTCCAATAAAGTACACAAACACAATGAAGATGTCCAAGCCTGTGTTTTGATTAGACACCAGTGTATTAAGTAACGGAAAGATAAAAAAGTGCATGTCCCCAAACATCCCACCACCCTTCCCCCCCAACCCCCACAACAGACCCATAACACCCTTCCCCCCACCCCCACAACAGACCCATAACACCTTTCCCCCCACCCCCCACAACACCCTTCCCCCCACCCCCCACAACAGTTCCTCATGTGTCTGCCATGTTTGCGTTGGCCCATGCCCGCATAGGAATTGCCATTAACCCCCTATTGGCCATTGTCTGTAGCAGCATTTGGAGGATGGCCAGACGTGCGCCTGGTGGTGCGTGTTGAGCGGCGGAGGGGGCTTGTCTGTGTTGAGCTGGCAGATGACGATGGGGCAGACTGTCCTGGTTGTGAGAAGTGGCAGTCCATTGTGTCGGCTATGCGAGTAAGGACCTCCCTGAGCCTGGATATCCCGTCACACAGCCTGTCAGTACAGGTGTCCATCCTCCCAGTGGAGTGCCTTGCCGTCTCCACAATATCCTCCCTGAGATGGGTAGCCTCCTCAACATGCTGTTGACGCTCCAGGATGGTGGGCAGATGGAGGGCAGTTCTGGGTGATGGTGTACTGGATGCTGTGCCCTCAGATGCATCCATTGCAGCAAGTGAAGCCACCATGGGGGACATTATGGCTGGAATGTTGTCCTCAACAGTAACATCAGACCCAGGTGTCTGGAATGGTGCTGGCTCCAGGGTTCTAGGGGGGCTTAGGGTGTGCATCTCCATTGGGCCAACTACAGTGTCCTCAGGATCAGATAGGGGGGCAGTGGCGGCTGCCTCTCCAGCATAGCTTGCCGCAGCTGATGGTGGGCCTTCGGTGGCTGGTATTGGTGCTGTGGGTTCACCTCCGGTGGTGGGGCTGCAGTTTTTGGTGCAGCTACTTCTGCCCTGGCAGTGGCACTCCTACGATGTTTCACACTCATCAGGTGTGACCTTTCCCCCTTGCCCTTTGATGTTGTGGGGGTGTCCGCCGAGTCCTGTGCCCTTGGCCCCTTACTCGTAGCTGGTGCCTGGGATGCATTAGCGGCATCCTCACCCAGGGTCGGACTGGGACAGGAAATAGGCCCGGACACCCAAAAAAAAGTGGCCCACCACTTGCCTCAAAAAAGTGGCCCACCCCTCGCCTCAAAAAAAGTGGCCCTCTAACCATCATCCCTGAATCACATCCATTCACGACTTTACAGAAAATGCTACTTGCACTCATACAAACATATGTCCCTGCTTCTGATGCTACACACACATACAATATCACTATTGCAGTATTCAAAGGCACAGCAGCATAATAAGCACACATGAGGTAGTGCAGCACTTAGCTAAGGTTAGTTGTTGTCGCCCAGAGTGTCCCTTGTTGTCTCCTGCGATTTCGTTGTGCCACTGCCAGGATGTGTCATAGTAGCTGTTCAAATGCTGCAAGAGAGAGAGTGCTACAACTAGTGCACATATCAAACACTGCCACATGAATGGCTCTGCTTTCAAAGTGTTAATACCCCGGTGTCTTCAGGCCAGTATTAAAGACCCAATAGCCTCCCCTGCCCAAATCCATCTACCCCCCATTTATCAGTCAATGACTTAATACATTGCTCACTGTTTTTTGTTTGTTTTGGCTATTAGGTCAGGTGTCGCTTTAAGCCCAAACTATTGCATTAGAGTACAGATAGGGAGACTGGTAAATTAGGAGGGACACAAAGCTTGTAGGTGTTGTTTGGTTGTTAGAAGCTGGGGGAGGTGGACGAAGGGGCTGGTGTGTGATGGGCAGGAGGAAAGAAGGAGCCTGTGTGTGATGAGAAGAAGGAGCTGGTGTAGGTGTGTGATGGGGAGGAGGAAAGAAGGCGACAGTGTGAGTGATGGGGAGGGGGAAACGAGAGTGTGGGTGGAGGAAAGGAGTGCATGATGGGGAGGAGGAAAAAAGCTGGTCTGTGATGGGGAGGAGAAAAGAATGGGCTGGTGTGCTCACAACAGTGCGGGTGGACTTGTTTACTGAGGGGGCGGGGTGGAAGCAGAGGAGCGAGGTGGCAGCTTCACAATTAGTACAAAGTTTATTTGTTAGAAAACATAAACTGCTATTTGTGTCCACTAGCATCCCTTTAATTTGCAGAGCATGCACAAGCAATGAATGCTTGTGCAGTGCACAGAAACCAAGATCACCGACCCCGTCCACATTACACAGGCCCCCCTTCAATCCACATCGTGTATCTACAGCCAGCTAGCTGTCCGCAACAAGATGTGCCCACCCCCCTTGAGAGCAGGGCACACACTTGTCTGTCCGTATTGCTCTGCAGTCTGGCAGCCCCTGCCTCTCCTCTCTACAGCACCAGCCCTTCTTCCCTCCACAGCCCACACCTGCCCAAACTACATATCTCCTCTCCACAGCCACCACCTGTCTCCAGCCACGCCCCCCCACAGCACACAATGTCACTCCACCGTATACATCTACCCCATAAGCCTTCAACTCTCCTCTGCACCCCCCCAGCTCCCCACAGCCAATGCCTGCACACAGCTTCACCCTACTACCATAGCTGCTAAGGTCAAGGCAAGGCTACCCCAGAGTGGCCACGTGACTGTGTAGCACAGTCCTCACTTTTCAGGGAACAACCCTTTGAGCTGTGGGGCTTGTATTTAGGTCGTGGCTCACAAATCCAAACTTTCCGATTGTATTTTGGCTAAAAGGCTGGCACTTGGGAGTAGTCTAAACGTCAAACTTTAAGAGGCCTAGACCTATCCAGGTCCATTTGCTTAAGAAGGTACTAAAATACTAAGATAATGCACATAGACTGTCTCCACTGTGGCACCATGTTTGAGGGAAGCCATGGTTATTATGGGGTGCTCCCTACATCCCAGAGATTTGGCTACTCAATTTTAAACAAAATTGACGTTTAAAAGCAGAGAACATAATCTGTGCAGATGGGCTGCTAAAATGTGTATTAGTTCCCGCTGCACAGTGATGCGCACACTGGCCCCAGGGCCAAGAGGAATAGAAACATCTGCCCACCTCACCGGGGAGGCTAGCACAATGGAGGCGGCTGCTGGCAGGGGGCTGACGGGGGGCATCGGACCTGGATCATCAGTTCCATGATGGACTCCAGCCGCGCTACACACTCCACAGAGCCCATCACAGGCCTGCTGCACCGACGATCCTGCTCAGGGGGCCGGCCAGCAATGACAACATAAGAGGGGGAATGCCTGCTGCTGCCCCCCATCAGGAGTGTGTGTGTGTGTGTGTGTGGGGCGGGGGTACGGGGTGCAGGGTGCTGCACTAGGAAGTGCTGCGGGCGCATCACCGAAGAGGAAGGTGCTTGAACTACTGCCCCCGTCAGGAGGGGGATGCCTGCTGCTGCCCCCCAATCTGGAGTGTGTGTCGCAAAATACTGGTAATGGGTAAATCGCTCACCTCCTCCTCAACGATGTTGCAGTGTTCCCCGCCCTGTTTTTGGCTGCCTGCCTGCTCATGGTGAACAGGTCAGCAGCGCAGCTCCTTCCACAGTGTCCACGGTGCTCAAGTTCCGAATCTCGGGTGTCTTTCGGTGCAGTTTTCTCCCCACCACGTGGAGGATGCAGGCTTGGTAACCGCCAGCCTGAATGATGTGCGGAGTAGGCTGTGCTTTCCTCGCACAGGGCGCGGGCATCTGCTTGTCGCCAAACACCTTTACCATTTGTCTTGGCCCAGGGCTGTGTTCGGAGAAACCATGCTCCCACTCCCGAGTCATGTTACAATTCACTGGGAGCGAGCTGGGCTGAGGTGGCCCCGCCCCAGCCCGGCGCTGCTCCCAGTGTTTTGTAAAAAAGTTACACTTCTGTGGCGGCTGGCGCCATGGTGTCTTGCACGGCTCGCGCCTTCTGAGGGCTGCCTGCAGGCCGTACTCTGATCATGCAGAGCTGCAGCCTGCAGATCAATGCAACAAACAAAATGGCCCATAAGTGGGCTTCAGAGACCGGCCCTCCACCTCCATGTGATTTCGGCCCGGCCACGGGCCGATTGGCGACGAGCAGTTGCAGGAATCTGTTACTTTTTTACAAAACACTGGTAGCGGGCCGGGCTGAGGCCAGCCCGACCCGCTACCAGTGTTTTGTAAAAAAGTAACACTTCCTTCACAATCACCTAGCAGCAGCGCCATGGTGTCAGTCTCACGCCGACTTGCTGCCCGCAGGCCCTGATCATGCAGAGCAGATCAGCACCGCAGGCAGCCCTGAGCCAGTGCGAGACCGGCCCAGGCATGGGCTTGAAACCGGCCCCTCGCCAGCCTCTAAGGATTTCGTATCGGCCACGGGCCGATCGGCCGACGGGCCAATCCGATGTGAGCCTGTCAGGGACAAGAAGGGGGATGGCATTGGTTGCGTTTCAATATACGTAATGCAGAATAAATCAATGATGCAGTTGTGGCCATTGGGACTTAGTAGTTGTGGATGCAGGTAATGTGCCAGTTCAGTGCCTCATACATGCACGGTTGTGTTTGGCACTTGTCTCTGGTGATGTGTGCATGTGTTTGTGTTTGGGTCTGACACTGGCATGGTGAGGGATGGATGCATGTGTGGATGTGTGTCCATGCATGAGAGGATTCTGTGCTCACATATGGGGGGAACAGTACATTCACATAGCATCCTGTCATGTGCACACTCACCTCCATCCGAAGTGGTACCCACGCCTAGCTCCATGGTGCCTACTCCCTCAATGGATTCCACAGCGATTAGGTTTCCACAGGTCTCCTACCATTCTTTTAGTCTGATGGGTGAACAAGCTCCACCTGCACTGGCTATTCGGTTGTTTTCGGCAAGGATGCCCCTCACCCGCAGTCTGAGGTCATCCCACCTTTTCCTGCACTCACGCACAGTGCGGGTGCTGGTGCCCACTGCACTGACTTTCACCGAAACTTCTTCCCAGATGGCTTTTTTTTTAAGTAGTGTCGGCCGCTCCATGTCATTGGCAAAAACAACCTCAGCATTGTCAGCCAGGGTCTGGGTCAGCATGTTCAACTCCTCTGCTGTAAATTTTTCTTTGCGCTGCCTGTCAGAGCTTTTTTTGAATGCCTTGGGCATGTTGAGGGTGTCCCGGATGATTTTCAACTGCTAACGACTCCAAACAGGTCCAGGGGGCAGAGGATGGCAATGGATTGTGTTTTTGAAGATGGCCGCCGTGCTCTTTCCCGTTCCTGTACGATGACGCTATTTCCGGTTCTGCAATTTAACGGTCACATTTGCATGCAGCAGGAGGGCGGAGGTGCAATCTGCACATTCGTCGAGGGCGGTAAGTGACTTTTTTGGGTCTTTACCGCCATGGCGGTAGGGGGTTTACCGGCATGGTGCTATGCTCATGTCCGTATACTCGTAATGGTAAGCTATTAGCGCCCTCTTGCGAGGGCGGACACGTTGATAGCGCCATGCTGGTATTTTGAGGTTTTTACTGCACAACGTGTAATGAGGCCCATAGAATGTCAAGTGAAGGAGTTTCTAACTTCTATTTCACCACCAACCAAATAATGTGAAGATGATTTTGAAATGTTAGGTTAGAGAGACAAACTCTGTAGATCATAGGTTGTGAGCCTTCTAGTGCAGAAAAGCAATTACTCGTGCATCTAGGTTACAGTGTTTCATGCGGCTTTACTGTGGGAGAAAAGCGTAATTGATACCAATGTATCAAATGTTAAGTGTTTTTGAACTCATATGAAATATCCTTTATTTTGACTAATGATTTATGAAACAAAGGTTAAAGTGAACACTCAAGCCATTTGTTTCTTAAGGTTCATTGCTTTGACAGCAAAACCTCATCCATCAAATTAAGATTGAACTTAAGGGATCGCAATTGCTTCTGAGATCATGCTTTAAAAAAGGGGGGGGGACACATCCGTTTTGCTTCCCTGCATAGCAATTCAAATGCTGATTCTACAGTATACAGTAAGGTTCTTCAAGTGTCTAAATCGGCTAATGAGATAATTATCTCAGACCATCCCCAAAGTGAACTGGAATTAGCTCCTTTCTTTATGAAGAATATACCTTTAAGGGATGCCAATATCGAAGTTAGTGAAGAAAGGAATAATATGGAACAGCCCAATGCCAAGGGGTTAGTAGACATCATTGTTCACAACGTGGAGCAGGAAGTGGGGTACAACTCCCTTATGGCCGCCTGCACTAACATGTGCGATAAATTGGGGATTGAAGTTCCACTAATTAACTTGGGTGCCTCTCCAGGTTTATTTGCTCCATCAAACGAACTTGGAGGGTGATGATACCTTATCCCTTGGAGATCTGTCTGTAGGCTATTCGACAACAGAAAACAAAACTTCAACAGGAGTGAATCTGATTTGAAGATGAAAGATACCTCGGGCATAACTTTGAGTACAATCTCTGCTTTCAATCTAGTTCTTCAAACACTGGTTAGACTTTACGACAATGCTGAAGTCAAACTACATTCCAAAGGGCATGTGATAAAGATGGGGAAACAGGGTTTATCTAAAGGGGGCCTTGTTCTCCATACTTTAGCCAATAATGGAGTTGAAAATATTAATGTTCTGAGCTTCCAGATTCAAACAGGGGACCAGGATTCTCCAATGAAGGCTACGGTAAACCCGTAGCGAAAGCCTCTTTGAAAAATTCAGAAAATCGACCAAGAGAGTGCATGAATAAGCAACGGGGTTCACGTAAATTCCTGAACGCAGCTATGCTCAGGGAGCAAATGGATCAGTTTAAAATTGTAAGATCTGAGGAATGAGACATTAATGAATTGGTACCTGTTAGGGCGGGCAAAAGCCAAATGATTGACCTTGTGGAATCTATGAATGGTCAAGATATGGAGGGACTTGGCCCTACACAAATGATCCCAGTTATGAGCAGAGGTAAAAAGAAGGAACATGGCTCGCGGAACACAAAGAACAAAAATAGGAAGAAGAAAGCTACTGAACCTGTGGACATTAGACACTTATTGTATCGAATAGATTCTGAAGAAAATTCTGATCCATCAGTCCTACAGCGGCATCAGGATAGGGAAAAATTGTGCTAAGAGTGCATTTTTAGGGACATTGGGCCTCATTACGAGTTTGGAGGTAGCCATGACATTTTTACCAGCATGGTTACCCCAAACCTGGGTCCAGGTCCCGCAAAATGGGAATAACCGGGCCATTCCCACCTTTGCGGGCCCAGTAATTCCCATTTGTGGGACTTGGTACGTCCCCATTCCCATTTGAGCCCCCATAGGGCTCAATGGGAATGGGGAGGATGATAACAACGGACCCGTTCATAACGGGACCGTTGCTACCATCCTGTTCTGCTAACAGGTGCCACTCTGCACATCTGGTCTGACCAAGCGTGCATAGCGCCCCCGCGAGCAGAACTCGTAATGTGGCGGTAGAGTGGTAACGGCACTGGCAGCGCTACCGGCGCCGTTATCACTCTACCGCCAGGGTCGTAATGAGGCCCATTGGCTTGGACCTAATATTGGTAATAGACTGTGGTGGTGATTCAAATCAGTCTGATAGAGTTAATTCCAGAAAAAGAAAAAGGGATTTGGTCTGAGCGGGATCAGGGCCCAGGTTGTTGAAATCTCCATGGGGTTCCAGCTGTGTCATTAAACTCTTGCATTTATCCTATAATGGTCCATTATGTTTGAGGATCTCTGCGATTTTCAATGATGAAATAGGGTATCCTCTGAACAGAGGTCCAATTGCATCTATTTTTAAGCGTATGCCTGTTTTCTCAAGATTATCAACCAGGGATATTAAGCAAGTTTTACTTCTGAATGTGAATTTATTTCAACATGTCTAGTTTAGCTGTATACAGAATTTGTATGGGATCTAGATTTGGATGCACAAGAGGATTTCCTTTTAAAGGGGCATGATGTTTTTCCAAAAGGTTTTCAAACTGATGTTGGGGTGTAAATTGGGGTGAGGACATACCTAGAGTACTGGCTTGTACAATAGACGGCTCAGGATATAGGCTTGTATGTGAGCAACCTAAGTCCGCAAAAGAGGTCAGGGCATTGAGCTGGTTGGGTGGTACATTGGGAGGAAGGAGTGGCCCTCGCCCTGGGTTGTTCCACTAATGCTAAGATTTTAAGATGGAACAATCATGAATTTAACAATTATTTGGGTCGGGAAGGCTGGGCTGTCCTAAGTACTTACGACAATTTTATTTACAATAGACTTCTCTGCTTGAAACCCCAATCATGGATGACTTTTCTGTTGCAGTGAAGAAAGTCAAGAAGGGTCCGTTGGGTCGTCCGTTTGGAGGTCTCATGATTGCAGTACAAAATACATCTGATTGGGTTTTGAAATCGCTGAAGACTCCTCTAGATTCTATATTGGTTGGGGTGTTAACATTCTCTAATACAGAGATGGGATTTAAATTTTTGGTGATCAATGTATATGTCAATCTAGCTAGGATGTGTGAAAAAATTATGAGATCTGAGTATGATTCAATTTTATCTGGTTGGCATAGGACCACCGTCCACCCTGCTGTTTTGGGAGATTTTAATGGTTTCTGTTTGGATTGGGAGAATGATCAGTACTGGGATATGGTTCAAGGAAAGACCAGTGCTGAAAAGGAAATAAGAAGTGCTAGATGTTCCAGTTTCATGAAAATGTGGACTTTGAAACAGTCAACAGGTACATTGAGGGTGACTGGGATTGTCAACCTACAAGGTTTCGCTCTTTTTCTATATCAACTAAAGATTTCATGTTTATGTCGGATACTTATTTTCATCTAGGAGAATCTTTAATTATTTCCAAAGCCTCAAATAGTGACCAGGCCAAATTGGCAATGACTCTTTCTATACCATCTGATGATTTGAATTTGATGAGTTCACATACCAAGAACCGATGGGTAAACAATTGAGCTAACAGACTTTCTCAAGTTATATCTTCTGCTAAATGTAACTATTTTATTAAGTTGGAATGGGAGAAATGTGCTAAAAGGGTAGACAGTTTTTAAACATCCCGTGGTATTCTCAGAATTTTTGAAACATGGGATCGATTTGATAAAAATAATAAATGTTTGGAAGCCGGGCCCTCTATCACCGTCAGTTCAGCCAAAAGGGTGCCAGGATGATGCCAATCGATGGTAATTGCATTGGAGTAAATTAATAATTCTAAACTGGCTAAAGACCTTTAAGATTAATAAATATATCAAAATTAATAAAAAACGACTATCAGTGTGCAAAATATGATCACAGGAAAATTTGGAGAACCCTTAATGGGTATGATACTAGACCGAGTAAGCTACATTCGTATACAGGATGGAATTTGTCTCCCTAAGCCTTCAGGTTGATAAAGTGGGTCCCAAGTTGGAACTCGAGGGATATCAGTAAGTTACTTATGAATTTAAAAAAACTCCAGAGAGGAAGGCCTAGATGGCATCTCAAACGTTGCTTTGAAGAAGAAAAACAGGTATGTGGGCAGATATTCTCTCACAAATTGTTCACCAGCAGATTCTTCCCCTCTCGTGGCAGTCAGCGGTTTAAGTTCTGATTTATAAAAAAAGGCCCAAGATCAGAGCTGGGAAGTCACAGACAGATATCTCTGATCGACTATCAGGAAATAGTTGCCTTCCATACGGGTTAAAGATTTAGTAAAATGAGCGGAACAAATGCAGATAAACAGCTCCTTGCAAACAGACTTTCGAAAAGGCCAAGTCACCTAATTGAATGGTATTGTTTTTCCATTCTTACAGTTTAACGCAGCAAGTTTGAAGAATAAATCTCTACACGCCACTAGCCTCGATATGTAGGGAGCCTTCGACAGCATAGATAGGTCTCTGTTGTAGCACAAGTTAACTATTTGATGGCTTCCACCCGGGCTGTTAAATATGATAAAATTACTTTATGGTAACAACAGGATTTCAGTACTGTAGGGGTGCAGAAGAAGGAGGTTGACACAAAGGTGACATGTTCGAGGCTAAATACTTTAATTAAATAATAAATAAAGAGAAAGCCTATCTGTCCCTATTCCTAAGAGGGATTTCCCTGCTCAACTAAAGAGATAAGGTGACTGTCAGATGTCTGCCAACTCAATGTCCTCCGTCCAGGGTCCCTTACAATAGAAACTAAAGAATTAGGCATTATTGTTCTGATCCTGGGATAATGACTCACTTCTTTTGGGTTATGGTTGCGGGTTGATTGAAACAGTTCCCAAATCTTAGATTATCAGGGGGACTGGCTCCCTTCCCCTGATGGTAAAGTTCCAAACAATATTTCCCTGGTGGGCCAGGAGAAAGTCTCCCTTCTCCTGACATCCAGTCTCAAATAGCCTGGGAGAATGACTCCCTTCCCCAGGCCTTTTGGACCGTACTGCTGGTCCGTGTTACAAGGAGAATGACTCCCTTCTCCTGGTATCTTGTTATTTTATTTATTTATTTTGTCATTTATGGAGCGCACCGAACTGAAGGCATTGGGGCACTAGTTAAAGTAATCAAAGTTAGATTTATCTTAGGACAGTTACAAAGTTAGTACAGTAATACTTGCAGTTACAGGATATCCATTCCTAAACATGAAGGCACAGGTGGAGGTTATACATCTTGTGAGAAACAACAGGTTTTAAGGCCTTTATGGCAGGCCCAGAAGGAGAATTCAGATCTTCGATGAAGCGGTAGGGCGTTCCAGTATTTAGCTGCTAACACTGGGAAGCTGTGGCCTCCTGCTTTTTGGAGTTTAAATCTGGGCATGGTAAGAAGGTGGGACGGAGATGCCCTCAGTCTGTTAGTTTGGGATTTGTTGATTGTATTCGCCAAGTATTTGGGGTCACTATGGGAGAGTTTTAAAATGAATTTGGTCATGAATAGGGATCCAGTGGACATTTCTTCTAGCCGAGGGGATGGGATTTGTTTGGAATATTCAGTGCTGCTCTGAGGGCATTGTTTTAAATGACTTGTGATTTGTTTATATTACCAATAGTGGTTCCTGCAAAGAGCGAATAACAGTAGTCAAGTCTGGAGACAATGAGGGCACTGGCTAGTGTGATGCAGCAGTCTGTAGAGAGGAAGTGTCTACTGGCATTGATAAGCCTGGATGTGCAGGCTGAGGAAGAGGCTATGGCATTAACCTGCCTGGTTAACATGAGGAAAGAGTCCAGATAAACCCTGCAGGTTTTAACTTCATTAGAGACTGGGATAGAGTTGCCATCAATGGTGAAGGTTTTGTAGACACTGTCGAGTTTATTTAGGAGGTTTTGGGAGCCGATGAGCAACAGCTCCGTTTTCTCATCATTCAGGCACAGGGAGTGCAAAGCCATCCAGGCCTGGATATTTTGGTAGATTGACTTAAGTGAGTTAGAGCCAGAGGCAACGTTGCCTGTTATGGGTAGGAGTATTTGGGCATCATCCACATAATTAGTGTAGAAGATACCCACTGAGCTGTGGAGGTCAAAGAGGGGCTTTGTGAAGATGTTATAGAGTGTAGGGAACACCGCAGGGGACTAAGGCTGGTGGGGCAGATCAGTTTGGTGAGATGACCCTCATGGTTCTATTAGACAGGCTTAGTTATGGCTTTAGGGGAGAAGTGGGCAGATGAGGCGAGGTGATGACACAGGATTTTGTGACCCACCAGGTCGAAGGCCGCTGACAAGTCTAGCAGAAGGAGGAGGGCTAATTTACCCTTGTCATTTTGATTCATCCATCTACATTTTAAGGTCAAGGAGAGCAGATTCCGTCCCATGGCCGGAGGGGAAGCCAGTTTGGCGCAATCCAAGAAGCTTGTATTTTTCAATGTACTGTTATCAGTTCCTTACAACCAGGGGAAATGACTCCCTTCGCCTGGTCTTTTTTTCAATATGTTTCACACCTTACAACACCCAATTCTAAGTGTTAGGAGGGTCCACAACCCTGACATCTCTGCTTCTTTGGTCTGACCCACTTGGTTCACTTCTGTACCAAGTATTGCCATGAGGAAGATGGCTTGTGTCTCTTTCTTGCTTTGGGTCCCAGACCCTGGCTTATCCTCTTCTTTGAACTGGCCCACTTGGTTCACTTCCCTGCCTAGTACTGCCACGAGGAAGATGAATCATAGTTTGTTTAGGGTCCATGGCCCTCCTTTGGCTGCCAGTGGGTTATCCCCACCACTGTTGTGAGGGAATCTTCCACTCAAGTTCTCTTTATGGTGCTCGGCATCCTAGACCCTTTCCTAGTGATCAACAGGCTTCGTTCCACCACTGTGATGAGGAAGAAAATGTTAGTGGGCTTTCTGTCCCTGCTGTGCCCCTCAAGCATTATGGTTGCAAAGGGGCCTAGGGACAACTGCATGCACCCTTTTGGTGAGCTGCCCCCTGCATCTCCTATGGGTCTCAACACGTCACCAGGGCTTCCAGGGATTTCTGGCATTTGATTCAGCTTCTCCAGCATCTTGCTTTCCCTGCAGCTGTGCAACAGCATTCCCAGAGGCCTTCTGTGTTTGTTCCTCTTCTCGACACAACTGTGCACTGGTCTGATCCTGCAAACCCTTCGATAATCCGACGTGGCGGACTGGCAATGTCCTTGGAGCTCTCTCCCTCCGGATCAGCAACGCAGGTTTGGATCTATTGATGTTTAGTCTTTCGCAGCTGCTTGAGACCAAGTATTTAGCCCATTATCGATTTTTATACAATGTTGCCAGCAGTGTTGGGGCCCATTCTATAAGTCCTTTGCCTCTTTCACAGGTTTCATCTTCATAGCTCTGCGGGGCCAACTCGTCTCAGTGCTTGGATTACCAAGGTTTCTGTCAGTCTTCTTCATCTCAGTGCTTTCAAGAACCTTGAGGTACTCTGCCTTATAACAGTACATAGGTCTACTGTCTACAAGGACCTTAGCAGAGGGAGGAGTGGCTAGAGCATGAGGGGGTGTGATGTCTTTATAAGGGCTGTACCCTAGATGGTCATCTTTATTCCCAGAGGGGGAGTCCATCCCCCCCATGAGATCTTCCTGCATTATACCACCCACAGGAGGATTACCGGGTAGCAGCCTCACCTCCCTTGTCTCATTGGAAAGGGCTCCCGCTCAGGGAGAAGTGAAGACATCTAGTGAATCGTCACAGTATGTTTAACCAAAGAGGGGTTTTTAACAAGAGAAATTGAAGTGGGTAAGGCAAGGCTGTGTCCTTGGCCCACCCTTTTTAATTTATATATGTCAGACCGTGCATCCGTTTTAAACATGATGACTACTTTTCCTCCAAGATTGTGCCCCTTGGAGCTGGGTTGGCTAATATATGCCGATATCCTTTTGTTCGATTTGACCCCAGTAGGGCTTTGGATGCTGTAGCAAGTTTTACAATGATAATAGCCTAGTGATAAACTCAAAAATTCCCTGAATTTGAATCCTTAATAAAAAAAGAGTAAACTTAAAAATCCCTCCTGGTATTTCAACAAGATTGTGATCCCAGAGGTTAGTACTTTGGCGAATCTGGGATAGACCTTTGCATCGCAAAAGCATTTAACAAATATGAAAGCAAAGGTCATTACGAAACTGGATGCCATCGTAACTCAAATGAGAAAAATTAATAGCAAATTTTGCCAGTTTTCTCTAAACCCCCTGCTTCAATTTTATAAGCTGAAGGTGATTCCGAAAATGATGTATGGATTAGCTGGTGAGTGGCAGTCTTGCAGTCTGCTACCACCATTCCAGTATCTTTTCCTTGTCTACTGCAACCTTGGAGGCGTGTTTGGAGGCTTGTTTTGAGTCACCTCTACCTCTACAAAACCTCACTTGCTCTGCGGAGCGGACGCAGAGTGGCGGTGAGTGGCAGTCATGCCAGGCAAGACGGCAAAAGCTGCCCAGACGTCTCCCCGCCCCTGGACGCCTCCTATCGACCTAGAGGATGCCATAGGGCGCTGCCTTAGGAGTTCTCGCAAGACGTCACCAAACAAAACCACAAACTCCATACAAGAACATAAACAACCTTCCTCTACCTCAAATGCTGAGAGCATGGGAAACCATCTTATTAATGGAGGCCCTATGCACACACCATTAAAAACCTGCAGTGGAAAACACAGTACTTTTACAACCTGCAGCTCTCTGCTTCATAAGGACGCAGCCGCTTCTTTTCATGAAACTCATTTTACCTCAAACGACTTCTGCAGCATAACTCAAGTCTTCCCCGCGACCTCCGCCCCTCCATGCGCTGGTAAGGCTCCCGCCGGAGCTCTGCAGTCCCTCGGAAGGGGGGCCGTGTTGAGTCCTTCGGTTCTGCTGGCTGACGTGTTGTTGGGACGGACGGCAATTGTCTCCACCTCGGTTGGAGCTCCGCAGTTCCCCGGAGGGGGGGCCGTGTTGAGTCCTCCGGCAACGCGGGATGCAAAGCGGGATGAAGCATCGCCGAGACGGAGGAAGATGGATTCCACTTTGGCCGTTTCGGCCACCCCTCAAGGGCCTGATCATGCCAGAGAGAGTCTGCCTGCTGAAACGGCTTTCTTGCATTCGCCGACGTCAGGAGCCGCGCATCCAGCACTCAACGGAGAAAGTGGAACCAACACGGACATAGCTCCACCCATTACCGTATTAACGGTAAAAGCAATGATCCACATAAAGCAAAACTTAACGCTGCCCCTTGAAGCGCAGGGACTCGATGAAACTAACGTCGACTCCACACCTCAAACAACGCCGTATGAAAAGGGGGAAAAAACATTTTTAAATCAGAAAAAAAGAACACGGACAACGGGAGATGCTATTGAAGAAAACCTCGACAAAGACAAACCAAATAAACAAACAAAACCCTTAGCAAAGCAAAGGGCTTCTGAAAAACAGGGAAAGTCAAACAAAACAGGGCGGGCAGTCCTCAAAGGTGCAAGAAAGGGTACAAAGAAACCCCAACGCCCTCTAAAACTGCTATCAGATTTCTTTTGTAGACATTCTAAAGCCATTCAAGATAAGTGCAAAGAATTAACAGACGCTGAAATACTTCAGGCGGTAGATGAAAGTACACCACCGCGCAAGCAGCGTAGGTTGGTAGTAGCACAACGAAAATCTTCTCTACCCTCCTTGAAAGGAGATGACTACCTTGCTCAAAAAATAAACAGGGCCAACTGGCAATTTACAGAAAAACGTACACCCGCAAGAGTACAAGCAAAGCCTGGCCTGCCGTCCGTTGCGTATGACTTAGACTCAAACTTCCCCTCAACGTCTTCTCCAACAAATCCATTATCAAACGCAATAATTGACAGGACTAAAGTGCCTGAGCCTACCCAAGAAGAAGTACTAACTCCCAGCATCAATGAGCCCGATCAGAACAGCAAACCCAGAACCAATCCCAAGAGGGAATCCTGGTGGTGAGGCCCCTAATTCCAATAATAATTCTGATTCCACCGATGCTCAGGATAAAGCCACAACTAGGCCAAACCAGCCTTTGCAACAAGACTCGACACTTAATCGTTGCCCAAAGCCTTGCACAGGGGAAAGTGACAACAATAAAGATCAGGTGGTAAACCTTCCACCCTCGGTCCTAGAAGAGACTCATAGACACAGCATACAAACCCGGAAATTGTGCACAAAAACAAGTATCCTCCGAAATCCAAAAACAGACTTCAATTTGAGAAAACTTTAGACTCTTTCTACTCAAACTTAGACAACTATAACAACCAAAGAAGATATTCTTTGGATCGACCAATCAGAATGCCGTCCTCTATAAGCATACCAATAACACGACCACTATCTCCAATTAGGAGTAGACCATCTTTTCAAAGCTTTACCACACCAAAAGAACCACTGTCAAAAAAAACCTGATATGTGTACCCTGATGTCAGCTTTAATGATAGCTCTTGCTCCATTCACCAAACTATATGAAACAATTGGAGATACCTTGAAAGACCATACATCGATCCAAGCCTCAATGCTAACCAAACTGACTTACCTCGAAGGATACATTACGGCTTTAGAAGCAAAAAAGAAACTCCACCGACATCATACTGAACCAAGACCCATCTCGATCTCTCCTTGCTCAAGAAACTTCATCGAGCAGGAGACCGACGGTTCAACTAAAGCCAACCTCGAAATTGGAAGGTACACAAACTTCACCATTTATCGACCTAACAGTCAACGTCTTCTCGACTGTAAAGTCCAAGACCTCAAAAGAAATGATAGAAGTCCACCCCAAATGCAGAGGAAATGTGTTACTTGAACCTATCTTCCAACAACAAGAGCTAGTAAAAGGTAAAGTGATACCACCTCAAAAACATCCAGCGGCCCATTTAAAATCGAAGTCCACAGTAAAAGAAGCACGAGCGCTCCACAACGAAGAAATTGAGACAATCAACCAATCCCCAAGAGGGGTTGAAGCTTTTCTAAATAATGAGGACATGATGAACATTACTCAACACCTAATGGATCCAATAACAAGCCCATATCCGGAGACTCAAGGTAAACCCGACCCTGTTAAAACGCTGCTTCGGCCACAACTAAACATCAATGAAGAACTAGAGAACCCTGAATCTCCATTTCTCACTCTTGAAAACCAAAGACATCGAGTGATTAGGAACCACAATGACTCACAAAAGTTCTTACCTTCTCAGCCTACCCCATCTCTCAACCCAGATCAAACCTCCGAAGGCATGAGGAAAGCAAGTGAGACAATCACACACATCGGTCGAGGACGCAACATGAAGCTAAACCACGTAGAAGATCTCGGGAGTATCGACCAAACGTCCAGCGAGAGAAAACCTCAACTAGAGAGCACACAAAGTCATCCCCAAAGATAGTCTACAAATCCAGAACTGACAAGTACCAAACCAAACCTCAAACCCGATGGATACTAAAACTTGAGCAGATCCTGGGGACCTTTTCAGCCATATCCCGAAACTACGTTCGGTGAAATCTGCCAACCTCCAGATAGTCGACCCAAGTCATAACCGCTCTAAGGCGATCTCACATTTGTACATAGCATCATCGTCCACAAACAATCTCCTAAGAACAGCAGTAGAAGAACTGTTAATCATGGGCTACGGCCTAACGGAATCTTCGAGGAAAATAAAAACACGCAGATATTTGGAATCTAAAGAGACCCCTGAATTCACATAAGAAAACGTTAGACCTAGATCACTATATCAAAAACACTGCAGTTCCCCAAAGAGATCTAGGATCAAGGGAAAGCCCCAACAAGGGCCACCGGAAAAAAAACAACAGCAACGCCTTCAAAACGAACAGTACAATCTCATAAACTGGTCCACCCAAACCCAAGTTATCAGGACCCTTCAGAAGCCTCAGGTCTTCACCTTAGGAACCATCAACTAAAAGACCCTCAGAAAATCCAAATGAAGGTCCAGAACAAGATTTGTACCACTGTAGTAAAACCTCTCCCAAGTTCCACACTACAGACTATGTGGTCATGGCTCCCAGAAGCCTTGAAGATCCATCGCCAAAAATAGCCACTCAAGAACAAGATCTAGAGCAACACAAGCAATTATGGGAATACTAGCGATCAAGATCAAATAAAGATGTGCTCATGGAACACACAAGGCTTTCTCCACCTATAGGTTCAGCCATATGCGTGACCTCTGATCTATTGGTGGTCTTTTTAGTTTGCTCATGGTAGCGTTGGTGGAGGTTTGGCAATTGATGTCAAGATCCCCACATATAACTATGTGGTCTGCTTGATGGTTTGCTTGGAGCCAGTCGATTTCCATTTCAATCATGCTGATAAATTTTGAGCAGTGTATGGTAGCTGGGTTCCAAAAAATGGTAATGACGATCATCCTCCTTGACCGGGTTATGTTCGTTTTCACATCGATTGTTAGCCAGTTTAACTTCACCATCAGAATGTAGTGATTCTCTTTCAGTTTTTGCATTTCTGTTAAGCCACGTCCGCTTTGAATTGCGATTAAAAGGCCCGCTGTTGGACGTCCTGTGGAGCCTTTTTTGGCCAAGACTATGTTGGTCTCGTAGCCGTCGAGAATAGGAGGATGGAGTAACCACGTCTCTTGGAGACATATGATGTCGTAATCACTCAGGAAAACTGAAGTACTGGGATAGGATAGAAACGTGGGATTAAATCAGTAAATATACACTTTATAAGGAATTTTGTCTCACTTCTGCGGGTTTGAAGAAGTCTTTAACATATTTGTTAAAATCCCTGTCGACCAAATTTAGACCGTTTTTTTAAGACTCCGTCTTAATGGTCTGCCCACTTTGGAAGTTCTGGGACCTATGATAGGCCTTGAACCAGAAAAGAGGATGTGCAGGCTCTGTAAGCAACAGGAATGTGAAACTCTAAGGCACCTGGCTGTTAAGTGAAATTTGTATAAAAACATTTGGGATGTTTATACCTCTACTTGTCAAGTCCTCATAGAATTACTAGTGTCACGATTGATGTTGGGTTACCGATTAACGCTTATAATTGCTCTTATGAGTTTTATTAATGCTATTTTTCTGCAACTGGGACACATTCAACATATGACAGGTGTGCTTTTGAGCATTAGTGATTAACGCCACTGTTATTTCCGTTAGTACTTGTGATCCCTGGTTTTGATCTTAATCTTTTTTTCCTTTGTTTTAATGTTAAAAGGGGGATTTCTATTATTAATAGATTCAGAAAAATGCTTTATTTAAATTGATTGTGTGAAATTTTAGATTTTTAAAAATGTATCTGGTTGCTTTGTGATTTATATTGTAAAAGGTTTATGTGTAACCAAAGCACAATGTACCATTAAAATCCCATTTTATTCTGTGTTTTCTCATCCGAAATTTAGGCAAACGGTATTGTGTAGATTAATCGCTGGTCATCTACCTTTTGCACAGAAAAAAAGGTTATGCCACATTTACAACTACATTACCTTTTTACAACGGTCAACTGAGTTACAGTGCTTTCAAACTTAAATAAATATACCAAACATTTCTTGGTACCATGTAATGACAGAAGAATAGTCTGTTTTTATTTTGGTTTCCAATAAACATACTAAACATTTTTTTGAAGATTTGAATAGCATATGAACAATAATCACATAACGGTGCTTCACTTATTTTGCATTTTCTCATCATATCGACTATTTGTGTTCTTTGCTGTTTCCTTATTGGCTGTGTGCTTGATTTGTGTTCTCACATACATAAAGACAAAACATGTGCATTTGATAGTGAAACTCTGGTGTAAGCCAAAGATCACCAGAACTGAGAAGAACGTTGTATTCCTGTTGAGGGGGCTACATACTGTATACACATTCTGGCATGAACCCTCATCCAGAGCCAGTGAAGCCAAGAACCTGTGTTGAGCTCATGTCTACAAAGGACAAAGGAAGATTAGTTGTTGTGCTGCATCTATAGAGGAGAAAGTACGAGCACGTACCCCACTCCAGGCCAAGATGCCATGGATGACTGGACACTGAAACATTCCTACAGCAAACCCCTTTGGGTCCCCTAAAACCAGGGAGATTCATAGGTTATTGCTGGTAGCTGGTGTGCTGTATCTACAAACTCAAAAGCCTAGCAGGGTGACCAATGAGCAATGGGAAAGCCATCAATTCCAAACCAATAGCAGGCTGGTGTGCTTTTTCTAGGAAAAACTATGGTGGGTCATAAAGAAGCCTGTGCTGTAGAGCCATATGGTGAACTTTCAAATGAAGACATATTGTTAATTACAAGTATGGATGTTAAACTAAGTGAAGTTAGAAGTAAAGTCATGGTGTAATCACTGGAGCTGGTAGCCAGTCATTATTAACCTGTGCACACATTAACTGCCTGCAAAGTCGCTGTGCCGGAAGGAAATACAAATATGGTTCAAAACACACACACACACACTTTTCAGATGCCGCCAGTAAGAGGTAAATATATAGATGATATTGGTTACCCATGGATGAACTCTTGCAGTGCTTGACAGGTTTAGTGGTTACTCCCACAGAGATGTTTTCCTGTGGTGTCATTTTCAAAGTTCTCCCAATTGGAAAGCAGGGAGTTAAAGACAGACCCCGATGCATTAACCCCTTTATGAATGGTGCACTTCCTGAATTGTGTATTCAAAGTATCATCGTAGCCAATTTGAAACATTGATTGCACGATCCAGAAGAATCAGAAGGTGGTTAGGGAGGTGGGGGGCAAAGAACTGGGGATCAGAGAAGGATGGGGCGCGTTGGGAGAAGGGGAAGGAGCTGGGTGATGGTGGTTTCAAGGATGTCCCCCTAGATGACAAGTGAGAGGGTGAGTGGAGGAGTGTTGAACGTATGGGGGTTCTGAGAGCATATACCAGATATGGTAGATGAGGAATTAGGGGAGAGAAAGGGGGCAAGTAGAGAGAGAGAGGGATCCAGTGCTGAACTCCTGTTGCGCAAACAAGAGTATGCAATGGGAGGTTCAAAATGGATAATTAGAAAAATCTCACATACAATTGTGTAAACTCTTCTTTCTGCAATCTAAGGGATTTTGCTTTATATTGCTCAGGATTGGCTGGGGTATCATCCAAAATGTGATGTCATACACGAGGTCATCAGTGAGGTTGTCTGTGTGCTCATGGGCTGCACAGCCGGAGGGCTCAGAGTTAAGGTAGCGTACATTCCAAATATATTGCGAATTTCAAGTGGTGTGTTGCATTAAAGCAAAACCATCACCTTAAATTCACTTCAACTAAAGTTGTTCCACCATATATGTGTATGTGTGTGTTTTTAACTACATCTGGTCAATCTGTGGCCTAATTGATAATGAATTCAGATTAAGTATGTGTACCTTTTTTAAACTAAAAATATAATTCTTGAAAATGTTTCAAGGGCAAATCGTATTGTCAAGGGTGATGTTTGAGCAAGTGCTAGCGGCTGACAATATTTTGTGAATGCGGTTCTGTGTAAGTGGTCATTGGGGCATCACGCTGATCGACAATGAGGTTTCAGCGGCATTGTGTTGCTGTAATTGGCCCTGGTTTTCAGAGCACAACTGAACAAGCTTGCAATTAAGAGGAGTGTGCTTAACTGGCTGCAGGAGAAGCAACGTGACACACTGCTTTCATTTAAGTCGCTCAATTTTGCACCAGGGCCTGGTGCTGAACAGCACCTGTGTTCATTACAGACGCCCAACTCCCATATTTAAAAGCATTTCCTGAGCAACGACTAGAATTTATGGTCCGACCTGTTAATGCAGTTCCTGGGCTGTGCAGTTGTAATATACTGACAGCTATTTTCCGGAGAAATTCAAGCTTTATGTGATTTTGAAGTAATGGTATCCCACACATTACCAGATTTGCCCACCCCATCAGTGTAATTGCTTTCCTTGGCCATTTATTTGTTCCAGTGAATAAACCCAAATAATTATCTCGCCAGCGTGCACTAAAAATAGTTCGTCTAGACGCCTCGATTCCTCCAGGTCAGGTCGACAGGAAACTAATAAACACATGTTGGAATTCTTTTCGCCTTATCACTCAGTGCAATGAAATCAAGAGCAGTACAACTCTGGCTATGTCTACGTGAGTCACGACATGCGTGACTCACGCAGGGGGGCGGCGGGGAGGGGGGTCTCACACATTGATTAACACGCACACTCACTTAAGCATTATTTATCAATTGGTGCACACCCAGTTCATTTCTACACCCTCATTGGTTGCCAAAAAGATGCAAATGTGCTATTGTGATTATAACCAATTCTCTGAATCTAGGGTCTGTTCAAACTGGGAAGACAAGGGCCCCATTTAGCAGAAATGGTTGAGCCTGCACAGGTTGCCAGTTGCACTGCTACAGGGCAGGCATGTTGGGACATTGACAATGGCTTATTTACACCAGCACTTCAATATAATGCACATGTCTGTAGTCTGGGTGCTGGGCTTTCCGTGTGCTTTGTGTCACAATGCTGAATGGATTGTACCAAAAACGCACACATCCTGCGCTGGTGTTAATTCTGAAGCTGTACATTAGAATACATCATATTGGATTAAACATGCACAGTTGCAATCAAACAAGGTTGTGGGTAGTCATTGAGCCTAGGCAAAAGTATTCGGACGCACTCTCAACCACCAGAATACTGTGCTTTTTTGCCGCATCAAGCAGTTCTAAGCGCACCGTTCTGCACCGATGGCACAGTAATGTACACAATATCGAATCACTTTCGATGTGATTCCGTGTTATTTTTGTTAATATCACTGGATAACATTATCAGTGGTTTGAACTAATTGGTTCCACTTGTTTGGGCAAAAAAGTATAACTATGCCATGCGCGGTTCGATGTTGCAATCTGTACTGTTAGAAAGTTACAAAGGAGTGTGGGGGCCCCTCTACTGAGAACGAACATGGGTCTAATACCCTTTTCTACGGAATGGCTTACACTCAGGAGGGTCTACAACCGCGTTTTAGCTCCCTGCACCCTTCAGAGAGGAGAAATATGCATTTGCATATCAGTCTTTGTCCCACCCATAAGGGCAGTCCAGCACTGAACTGCTAGGCACAGCTCCTCTGAACAGTCCAGAACGTATTGTTAGGCAGTAACAGAGGCAAGAGGTTCCTATAGCAGTTGAGGAAATAGTCTTTAGGTGAGAGAGGGGCTAAACATTAATTGAATTGAGTTTGGGAGGACATGTAGAACATTGAAATAAGCTTTAACTGAGGGAATGGTGGAATATTTATTTTCTTTATTGAGCATCTGGCTTTTGATACAAACCTTAAGATATAGCTGAGATAGAGGCATGGTCATGAAATAACATAGGCCATCATCACGCTGTCGCTACTCCAGTTCTGACTCCACAACATCCCAGTGCCCGCCTTGCATGGTATAGATTCATTTGGCATTTCTTGTGAGTGTGAGAAGAACAACACAGCAGAACTGCTTGGACGCTCCGAGGAGTGTCGATTAGATTTACTGGCTAGAAAACAGTGGGCAGATGCAAATCTCGTTCCTTGCAAAATTGCAAGTAACACATCAACAATTATTTTCAGGCAATAGAGTGCCTTCCGTGTCTGTAACTCAGTGCCACAACTTTTGGTGGTGGCGAGACTAAATACTAGTGGAGAAAACCGTCTTATGTTCCTTGGTAGGCATGGGGAGGTGGTGTTCATTGGCTGTACATTGCTCTGCCACCTTTTAGTGGCCAGTCAGTTTAATAGTTGCAGAGAAAACTTTGTGTAACTATCACTAGACAAAAGGAGATTATATTCAGTGGCTAAAAGTGACTAAACCATCTTTAAGGGCCCAGATTAAAATACCTGTCAAAAGTTGCAAAGAAGGATTGGCAAAGCCAATATTTTTGGTGTTTGAAGTTTTTCATATTTTACTTTTTTAGGTGAAAATGCAGTAAATACCTGGGCTCTAATTACATGTCAGAAAATAAGGGTGTCTGTAAAAAAAATATGAGTAATAGACATAGTAGAAGTACTTTCCTTGCAGTGTATAGAATAATATTAATGTTACAAGTCAGCAAACACAATTCTTGGAATTTTCATGGTACACTTGTGATTTTAAGGGTGACCTAAGGGGGTGGGGTACGGGTGAGCTAAGGAGGAAGGTGGCAATGAGTAGTGAGGGATGAGGATGGAAGGCATGGATGAGCTAAGATGAGGGGCTAGGCACAGAGGTGAGGTTTGGAGTGTGGGTTGGGGGAGATATGGAGTGGTGAGGTTGGATGTCTGGATGAAGGGTGGGCAGACAGGAGTAAGGTTGCGACTGTGGGGTAGAGCGGGTGGGGTATGGGAAGGGCCTAGGATGATTGGAGGTGGCCAGAGGTGAGTTAGAGTGGGTGGTTTGTTGGACATAGGCTGGGCTGAGGTGATTCAGGGTGGGTTTGGAAGGCACGGGGAGGCAGGGGGTACAGTGGGGGCAGAGTAAGCTGGGAGTGCTTCGGGATAGAGCAGGGTATGCTATAAATGAGTGCGTTAGGGTTGTAGTAGAACGGGGTGAAGAAGGGTGAGTTGTGTTAGGGGTTGGGAAGGGTGAGTGGAGTATAGTGGTGTGGGACAGGGTGGTCATGTGCAGAGATTGAGTTGGGGCAGGGTGGGGGAAGGGGGCAGAGTCTAGCAGGGATAGAGTGGGATCATGGTGTTAGAGTGGAGTAGATTAGAGTCCGGGATTAGTTGATTTGTGGGGACTATGGCGCATAGCAAATGCATGTATCTCCTATAAATGCATGTAGAATGATTGTATGCCATAGAAGTGTATCAGGGTATGAGTATATGGGCTATACGATTTGCATTTAGTACATGTATACAATTTACATCTGTTATACATGTTATATACTTATCAAAATTGACAACAAAGTCAGTCGAGATTGTGATGGAAGTTTTTATACGTATAGTAGTGAATATGAACAATAATATACAATTGAATCATTAAGATGTCCAGTTTGTGAAGAAGATGCCCATTTATTTCATACATCTTCTAGCCCTTCTATACATAGGTGACTGGATGGCATAAGTGTGTCGCATAAGGGTGTGTGTTTGGTGTGTACGTTTTTTGCAGGTGTGTATGACGTTTACGTAGTGTCTAGTGTCTGGTGTGAAGTCATATGAAATACACATGTCCTATATGCTGCCTAAACATTTGAAAACTAAGATTAAGGTGAGCTTTCACTTTGATGTGAGTTTATATATGTTTAGGAGGTGTATGAAAGTTTTCCATTTCGTATATGTATGCATTTTACATCTCCTATATGTTCTTATACATAAGAAAAAATGACTTTGTCAGTCCTGACTTTCATGTGATTTTTCATAGTATATTAGAGTACATGTGCAAAATTTACATCTCTGAGACTTACAGCAATAGTTTGTATAGCAGATGTACATTGATTCTGAGCATGTGTCGTCATAGATAGTGTTGTAAGAGCATATGGAATAAGAGTTGTAAGTGCATGTGTTTAAGAGCATGTGTCATAAAAGTGTGTATTCTAGTAGCATTTGTCGTTAAGAGTGTGTCGTAAGGGTGTTTGTCATAAGTGTATGTAAACCTAAGAGTGCATGTTGTAAGAGTGTGTGTCGTAAGATCGTTGTACCAGGATTTATCTTTGCGCAGCTCCTGGGGTTGAGAGCAGCTCGCCGGGCAGACCAGCTGCAGGATTGAAATCCTGCCGGTCCATCTGGGCCACAAGTGAGACATTGTTTGTTTAATTTGTTTTTACCTTTGTTCGTGCTCCGAGCGGGTGGTTGTGTTTCACCCTCCCCTTGCAGCCTCTTCCTGGTGCCCTCCTCCAGCCCACCTCCCTGCCCGCCCCCCACCCCCCTGATTGGCTCCATGCGTGTCCCTCTGGACTACCCGACGGCTGCTCTCCCCGCTCGCCTCTTTGCGCAGCTCCTGGGGTTGAGAGCAGCTCGCCGAGCAGACCAGCTGCAGGATTGAAATCCTGCCTGTCCATCTGGGCCACAAGTGAGACATTGTTTGTTTAATTTATTTTTACCTTTGTTCGCGCTCTGAGCGCGTGGTTGTGTTTCTCCCTCCCCCACTTGCAGCCTCTTCCTGGTGCCCTCCTCCAGCCCGCCTCCCTGCCCGCCCACCCCCCCCTTATCTACCGACCCTCCTGGGCAGCCCCACTGCCCGGCAGCACCCACGGCTAAGGGCCCCTCAGGCAAAGGGCGGCTCCTACAGCTGCGGCTCCCACTGTGCCTGCAGGTGTCCGCAGGGGACGCTTGGCGCTGGTCCACCTTGTTAGCTCCACCTGTTCCCTCTGCCCGCCGCACCTACACCTGTTCACTTCAGTCGCATGGTGCCCTGAATTCACTTTGCCCTGCAAATAGTGGTAAACTAGGGACTTTCTCTCCCCTCGCAGGATTTTCAAACTTAGGTGGCCTCTCCACTGGGTACCTGTTATGCATTACTGTGTTCACTGTGTCCTGATTGTGTGGTAAACTAGGGACTACTCTCCCCTCGCAGGATTTTCAAACTTAGGTGGCCTCTCCACTGGGTACCTGTTATGCATTACTGTGTTCACTGTGTCCTGATTGTGTGGTAAACTAGGGACTACTCTCCCCTCGCAGGATTTTCAAACTTAGGTGGCCTCTCCACTGGGTACCTGTTATGCATTACTGTGTTCACTGTGTCCTGATTGTGTGGTAAACTAGGGACTACTCTACCCTCACAGGATTTTCAAACTTAGGTGGCCTCTCCACTGGGTACCTGTCATGCATTACTGTGCTCACTGTGTTCTGCATTGGTGGTAAACTAGGGCTTGTCGCTCTCTTCCTGTATGCTTGCGCCTGTCCTGTCCTCCCCCCCCCTCCTATCCCATGGTGCTCTCTATCTCTCCTATCTTTTCTAACTGCTTCTCCATTGACTATCCTGCTCTCCTCACTAAATCTGGTAGGAAAAAGTTTAAAATGGACATCCTGGTCCCCAACCCAGGCCTCCCTATCACTGACACCTACACCAATGCCTCATCTAAGGACACTCTCATTGACATCCTCTTTTTCGTGCCTTCGCCAGACCTATGGACCCTTCATATGGTCTCTGTGCTCTCTCCTTTCTCCTCTTCTCCCATTAATGGCGGCACCCGTTGGGATGTCCTCTTGACCTCCTTCCACTCCTCTAAGGCCATCATTAATGTCTACGCTAATGGGACCGTCTTGGTCCAAGGCCCTCAGGCCAACCTTCACCTCTTTGAAAGACGCTTCCCGCGCCTCATCAGCTTCCTTTCCTCTCCTCCTCTCCTGCTGTCCCCCCTCCTCTGTCCTCGGCTACCTTGCCTCTACCCCCCCTCCCTGCCCCCTCCCTTGCTCCTTCACCTCCGCAGGGCGTACCTCTGATCTGTACCCCTCCCCGGAAGTCCTTTAAAGATGGCAACCTTCTCCACATTGCCACTTGTAACGCCCACCTGGTTCCCACGGGGGCGCTGATCTAGTTTGGATTACTGCGGCCTCTTCTAGCGTGATGCGCAGGACCCGGAACACCGATTGGACAGGACCTCCAAATCGTGCTTCCTTGGCCCATAGGAATATCCTTCTGCAGATGAGAAAGGGGATTAACAGTCTGCAGAATGGTGTGCTAGCTCCCCTCTTCCCCCCGCCATTCCTCTCTATTCCTCCAAACCCGGTTTAAGCTCACCTTATGGTTTGGAAGGTTGAACTCTCCATCCTGCTTCTTGTGCAGGGGCGCGCGTTCGTCCAGTTCACTGGTTTTCAGAATGGCGCTGGCAAAATCCACTTGACTTTCCTGAGCGATGCGCCGTAAGTATGAAAGTTCAAAGTTCAAGTGAGGCCCCCTTTATGCTGTCTTTCTCACCTGTGATCTGTCCTTTATTTCAGGTGCAGAATGAAGGCGATGCGTCGAGGGGTTAACCTGCCGAGGTGAGTAGTAATGAGGGCGATCCCTCTAGATGTCCTTATCATTCCTCTGAAATGTCTCTAGTCCTTTCCCCATAGGGGCCGGGGTACGGTACCTGCCAACGGGGCGGCGCCGACCCGAAATGTGGAAGAAAAGCCGGTAAGTATTATGGCTGTTAATCAGGCTTTCCTTCTGTGTGTCCTTCTGCTCACCTTTTGTTTCTTCCTCTCTCCCCTAGGTGCAGAGATGTGGCGTCGGATGCTGACAGCCGCGATGGAGCCGGGAGATGTCTCGAGGACAGGACAGGTGAGTGAAGCGTGGCGCTGCAGCGAGCAACGCGATGCTTTTAAATTGAAGTCTTCCTTCAGGGATGCTGGCGAGAAGATTCCGGATGCAGGTAAGAAGCTTGAAATATTCCTTGGCTTTCACTTTTCTCTTCTCTTCCTTCCTTGCAGGTCTTCCAGGTTCAAGACGGGCGTGGCTGTAGTCCAGGAGCAGGAGCAGACACGGTGAGCGTTAAGCTGCAGGAAGCAGAACAACGCGAAGCATGAGCTGCTGTCTGGGCGTGGCTTAAATAGTCTCCAAAGAAGTCCCAGGTATGTATCCTTCCCCAACTAGGTATGTATCCTTCCCTGGCCACGCCCGAGTGAAAAAATAGTCCCTATGAAAAAATAGTCCCTTCAGGTCTCAGGGAGGCCTGAAGCGTGCAGCATGGTCTGCATCAGGTAAGTGCACAAAACACCTCCCTTTATGAGCCTGGCGCCTATGGCGCCAGGACTGATGTCCAACATGAGCCTGGCGCCAAAGGCGCCAGGACTGAGTCCAAAGAGTCCCTATAAGGGGCCGCTGGGCTTTTACCCGAGGGCATGATGCCTGCTTCCGGGGGTGCTGGGCCTGGCCTGATGCTCCGGGGGTAGGCATCATGACACCACTCTTAACTCTCGCTCTGCCGTCAAACATTCCTCTGATATCTGCCGCCTTCTTGAGGAACTGGACCTTGACGTACTCGAGACATGGTTCACGGCCAGCTCTGTCACCAGCTTTAACACACTCCTACCTGACGGCTACAAGATCCTCTCCGTGCCCAGGCCCTGCCGTGCTGGGGGGGTGTGGCCCTTATCTTCCCTGAGTGGATTCCTGCCACTGTTATTCCCATGCAGACCTACTCCTCTTTTGAATGTCTTGTCTGCCAACTCTCTCTCTCTCTCCTAGCCAGTCCTCAACCACTCAACTCCTCATTCTTGGAGACTTCAACATCCACCTGGATGCCTCCTGTCCCCCCTCTGGACTCTTTCGCGACCTCTGCGACTCTCTCTCACTCTCTATTCTCCCGTCTGGGCCGACCCATTCTGCAGGGCACACTCTAGATGCCCTGATCTCTTCTGACCTTCCCCTCTCTGTCCCTCTCTCCCCTCCTCTCTCCTGGAGTGATCACTTTCTCCTTTCTTCCCACCTCACCCTCCCTACCCCACAGGCAAAGCCACCCTCATCACTGCCACCTTCCTTCTCGGTCATCCGACCCATGAAGCGTGTGTCAGTCGAGGCTTTCGCTGTCACCTTCTCACCCCCTCTTCCCCCCTCAGCTGACTCCCATCCTGACACAGCCCTCTCCTCTCTCCACTCTGCTATATCTGATACTCTTGATATCCTTGCCCCTGTCATGAGAATCCGCCTGAAGCCCAAAGCCAAATGCAACTCCTGGTATGACTCGGATCTCGTCACCCTTAAACGCAAGTGCAGGGTGGCAGAGAGGAAATGGCGTGCTTCATGTTCATCCTCTGACAAACTGGCCTGTCGCCTGCTCCAAAGGCAATACTGGCTCTCCGTTGTCACCAAGAAGAGAGCCCTTATCCAAGCCCGCATCACTGCGGCATCTAACAATTCGGCCGAACTCTTTAAAATCTGCAAGGAGCTGGCCAACCCTGCTGCAGTATCTACCTCTCCTGTCCCCTCCCAGGCCCTCTGTACGGCACTGGCCTCCCACTTCATTTCAAAAACTCAGGACATCCTGTCCTCACTCTCCTCCTATCACCTCCCCCCCTCTATTCCCTGCCCGTCATCTGGCCCTTCTGCAGCCACTCCTCCTCTCCCCTTCTTTGCCTTTCCCCTTTTTTCTGCTGATGAGGTTTTGAGACAAGTCCGATCTATGAAAGTCTCGTCAAAACAGGTCCTCCCCTGTTCCTCCAAAACTATCAAGGACCACATCGACTCCTTGGCTCCTGCCCTTGCTGACTTCTGCAACCACTCCTTCGCCTCTGGAGTCTTCCCATCCCCTCTCAAGCACTCCCTTGTGCACCCCCTTCTTAAGAAATCCTCTTCCGTCCCTTCCTGCCCAGCTAACTATCGCCCAATCTCTATCACTCCCTTCCTGGGCAAGCTCCTGGAGAAACTGGCCATCTCCCAGCTTAATCTCCATGCTGAATCTGTTGGTAGCCTTCATGGCCATCAGTCTGGCTTCAGAGCCGCCAGAAGCACGGAAACTGCTCTCCTGAACATCCGTGAGGATCTACTCTCGAACCTTGACTCTAACATTCCATGTGTTCTCATTTTGCTTGATCTCTCTTCTGCCTTTGATACTGTCAACCATACCATCCTGCTCAACCGTCTCCGTGATAATATGGGTATCACTGGTCAGGCTCTGGCTTGGCTGACCTCTTTCCTCTCAAATCGACCCTCCCAGGTACAACTGGGGTCTTTCCTCTCTGACATCTTTTTCTCTACCTGTGGTGTCCCCCAGGGTACTAACCTCTCTCCCTGGCTGTTCAACCAGTATCTGGCACTTCTTGCAATCCGCATCTCTGCTCTCTGCCCCAACTTTCAGTGCTATGCGGATGATACCCAGCTCATTTTCAGGCTACCCTCGGCCTCCTCTTCTCCTTCCCTCATCTCTGACTGTCTTTCTGCTATCCAGGAATGATGTGCCGCCAACAACCTCTGCCTTAATGCCAGTAAGACTGAGATTCTACTCATCGGCACACCCACTCCCTCCTTCCCTGCAGCTCTCTGGCCGGCCTCTCTTGGCCCTCTTCCTGCTCCTACCTGCAAGGCAAAAAACCTCGGTGTCATCTTCGACTCCACACTCTCCTTCTCTCCTCACATTTCTGACATTTCTAAGAAGTCACACTACCAGCTGCACCTCCTCAGAGGTATTCTTCCCTTCCTCTCCTTCCCCCAGAAGCTCACTGTCTCCAGAGCCCTGGTTCTCTCGAAGCTGGACTACTGTAACAGCCTCTATCTAAATCTGCCTGCCTCTACTCTCCGCCCGCTGCAACTCATCCAGAACAGGACTGCGAGACTTGTCCTTTGCCTCAAGCCCAGGGACCGTATCTCTCCAGGACTGAAATCTCTACACTGGCTCCCTGTGGCTGCGAGGATTAAGTTCAAAACCCTCTGCATTGTCCAGAAGGTCTTCTGGGGCCTTGGGCCAAAATACCTTGAACTCTCTCTTCCTAAATATCTTCCTTCTCGAGCTCTTCGCTCATCCGCCTCCAACTCCCTCAGGGTCAGCCGCTTCTCCAAGCAACGAGTTGGGGGGAGATCTCTCTCCGCAGCAGGGGCCTCCCTCTGGAACAGCCTTCCTGCCTCCCTGAAACTTGAGGAGAACCATCTCCGTTCCGGAAGCACCTCAAAACATTCCTCTTTCCTTCTGCTTTCTCTCACCCTCTCCCCTGCTAAATCACTGAAAATGTACTGAATCAGCAACTGGGCCACTCACCAATCTCGGTCCTTGGCCCAGCCACTCTCCCATGCCCTGCCTCCCTGGCATCCCCTGCACTGCGGGACTGTCTCTGTATCCCTACAGCCCCCCTTCCCAGCACTTGTCTGCACTTATACTGCACTTGCCACCTGCTGGCCCTTATTATTTATCTTGTATTTTACTAATCACTTTGTACTGCACTTTCCCCTCTCCCTTTCCCCCTTGCACTTTTCCCGTCCCCTCTACCCATGCACTTGCACAATCTGAATGACACCTGGCCTAGTAGGATCGTTTGTCTGTCTCCCCTTGTTCCCCCCTCCCTGCCTCGTCGCGCCTTGAAACACTTGTGTATAGGCGCGTTACAAATGCCATATCATATCATCATATCATATCATACCATATCATATCATATCATAACAGTGTGTGTTGTATCAGCTTGTGTCATAAAGTGTGTGTTATAATAGCATGTGTCATAAGAATGTGTGGTGTAAGACGTACCAGTGTTTGGTGTCTAATTATCTGGCAAGTGAATGTATAATATATACGTAGTGCATGAGTGTTTGGTGTAAAATCATGCAAGGCACATATTGTATACTAATCCTATACAAGGACAAGTCACATTAAAATGAGGTTTGACTTTGATGTGAGTTTTTATGCATTTAGGAAAGGTATTGTAGGGGAGGCATGGTATCACAAGTATGATACAGACACAGTGGGTATGTACACAATTTGTAAACACCTTTATTGAAGTTTCTGGGGTTGGAAAACTCCTATTCTACCCTATAACTAAGATGGGAGTAGTCTTGACCATCAAACGATAAACAAAGCAGCCCTAGTAGAGTCTGTCAAATCAAAATGGCCTATCCTAACAAAACCTAATGCCTACCCTATCTCTTGTACAAACAGTGTATAAAGGGGAAATGTATGCAAAGGAAAAATCAGTGTTCAAAATAATAAAGGCAGCTGAATCAGCTCTGCTCCCCACGATAGACCACACGGAGTAAGGCGTTCCTTGTAGAAAGGATGACACACCCTGGCTCAGGTTCACAGTATCAGAAACAGTTCCAAAGCGTGGTTTGAGGCTCGCCTGGCCTTTGACGGTAAGTCTCTATTTCCACATACAAATAATGTTTCAACAAAAAGTTCCTGTAGGTCCCCCTCTGTTGGGCTCAGACCTTTCACAAACAGTTCATGTAGGTCCCCCTCTGTCAGACTCAGACTTTTCACAAAGTTCAACAATACTGGCAACTTGTATGGGGTTGCTGGTGGTACTCTTGTTCAGAGAGGAATTGCCATAGCATTTTGGTGCTGGACTGCCCATGTGGGCGGGACAAAGACTGATATGCAAATAGATATTTCCCATCTGTGAAAGCTACAGTGAGCAAAAAGCGTGTGCTGCAAACTCTCATCTCAGAACAGGCTATCATGCCATGTTCCTTCTGGAGAGGAGTACCTGCTACCTTTTTTGAAATATTTGCAAGGAACTTGGGGAAATCACCCTGAGTTACCTGCTGGCAACCAGATGTGGACTCCCTGCTCACTGTGCTCAGAGAGGCCCAGCTTCACCTCACTGATGAGGCCCAACAAGGCTGAAACACTTGTATGGGGTTGATGTTGGTACTCTTGTTCAGCGAGGAATTGCCATAGCATTTCGGTGCTGGACTTCCCATGTGGGCGGGACAAAGACTGATATGCAAATAGATATTTCCCATCTGTGAAAGGTACAATGAGCAAAAAGCGTGTGCTGCAAACTCTCATCTCAGAACAGGTTATCATGCCATGTTCTTTCTGGAGCGGAACGCCTGCTACCTTTTTTGGAATTAACTATGTAATCTGTTAACGCAATTACATATATTACAGGGCCTGCAGTAGCAGTCCTGTAGTTATGGTTAAATTGCTCAACTCATAGAAATAGCACTTTTTGGGCGCTTATAACTTGGCCTTCCCTGGACGATTCCTCACAAAACTTTGCAAAAAAAGTATACGGCCTCCTCAGAATGATGCTCTGAAATTTGGTGCAATATCGTCCAGTGGGCGGGGAGGCAAAACTATAAGGGAGGTCCCAAAATGTGTGGAAATCCTCATAAAATGGTAACGGAAATGTGCTCATGCCCACAGCTCAAACAAAGCACTGGATGGATTTTCACAAAATGTGTGCCAGGAGCAGCAGCTTGGTCGCGAAAGCGTGCTATTATAAAATGGGTGTAAATCCGGCCAGTAGTTTGTTTTTTAAATGGCCAAAAAGTAGGTCCAGAATAATTAGTGATATCTAGGTTCGGTCCATGGAGTTGCTTCCCTATCCGGTCCACGGACATCCTGAAGAAGATGGGAATCAACTGTGATACAGCTAGATGCTCTACACCATCAAAACTACTATTGACAATTAGTGTCAGACTTACTTTTGTGTATTGCATTGTCTTGACACTCTAGTAGTCGATGTACGGGACCCCATTGTCAGTTTTTATGTGTATTACCATTGTTTGACTGCATTTTTGTGACTTTTTAGTCAGCATTCCGCAGACACTTCTGTGATTGCCGGCCCCCCTTTGAGTGATCCCCTTCACTCATTTGGGGTTTCAGGCAGCCCTGCTGCGTTCCCGTGGCACGGACCGGTCAAATGGTCTATCTTTTAGAAAAGCACTTTATTATGATGCACTTTATCTTTATAAAAAATAAGCTTATATTTAATACGAGCTCATGTGGATTTAATATGTATTTATTAATGTTGAAATGATAATAAAATGATTATAATTTTTTAAGCAAACTCACATCTGTTCTGGGCTGATCTGTGGTGCAGGTACTGGGTTCCCTTCTTTCATTTTTTGTCGGTCTTCCTTGCTTATCAAGCATTGTTCTGTTCTGCTGACATCACACCTGTTTGGATTTTGCCTGCTACTTCCCCTCTGTCAGCGACGAAGGGGTTACCCATCTTTTGTGTTATTCAAAATGTAATAAGTGTCTCTTTAGGGCATCACATCCTCCCCTATTCCCAATGATCACTTAACTGAGGCCTAGGGCAGCCGGACGGCACCTCCCCAGGCAATGCTGAAACCTGCATTGAGCGGTTACGCCGACATCCGCCTGCTTCTCTTCCCATGAGGGATGAAGCTCCTCACATCCAGCATCAGCTCTGCTGCCTCTGTCCTGACACATTCCTACTATCGTGGCCCTGGAACACACACTTCCGTTACCTGCTGCCCTCTGACCCATGCCTGCATGCCAACAATCACCAACAAGCGGCACGGGGCGGGGAGGGTTTAAATAGTCTGAATGTGTGCTCCTGCGCTGGCCACAATATCCCATGGCTTCATGGGAAATTAACTCCTCTGGCTGTTTTAGCCTGCAAATGAAGTCCTCGGCCCCCTTGAGCCTGCAAACATCCCCTATGCCTGAAAATACCCCTTCCTTTAGGGCCCTTCCCAGGACCTGGCATACCCAGATATGACCAGTGAAAAAGTCTTACCAGACGAACTGCATGAACTGCTTCCGAATGTTCCCAAGAATCCTCCTCCGGACCACAACCTACCCTCAAAATTGAATACCAAAGCTTCTTGACACGCCATTTGGAGTCCAAAATGCATTGTACTTCAAATTCTTCTTGACCATCCCGCATCACGCTCAGAGCCATCTGTGTCACCACACCAGGTCCTGCGGGTTTAACCAGAGAAAAGTGAAACACAGGATGAATCCTCACATGCGAAGGCAGATGCAAACGCGCCGCAGTGTCTGACACACATTTCACAACCATATAGGGCCAATAAATCGGGACAACATTTTTTGAGACCCAAACAGCTTGATATTCTGAGTGGATAACCACACCCGATCCCCCACCACATAGCTTGGACTGGATTGTCTCTTTCTGTCAGCTTGCCTCTTATAGGTCACCTTAGCTCTGTCCAAATTTTGTCATGCCTTCTCCCTTATTGCAGGAAGCTCCTGCATGCGTTCGGTCACTGCCGGAATCTTATTGAACTCAGGAACCTCCGCGGGGAACATTTTACAATTTTGTCCATACAAGCAGAAATAGGGAGACATTCCCAGGGAATCATGTTTGGCGTTTTTATAACAAAATTCTGCCAGCCATAAAAACTGGACTCATGAGGTTTTACCCTCCGCCAGGAAACACCTCAGATATTTCTCTATAGTCTGATTAACCCTCTCCATATGGACATCCATCTGGGGATGGTAACTGGTGGAGATAGAGCAGGAGATTCCGAGCAACTTGCAGAAAGCACGACAAAACTAGGAGGTAAACTGAGAACCCCGATCTGATACTATGTGTCTCGGCAAACCATGCAACCTCACTACATGTAGCAAGAACAATCCGCTAATGTGCCTGCACTTCGAACACCTTCACAAGAAACAAAATGAGCCTGTTTAGTTAGATAATCCACCACCACCAAAATTGCATCAAAGTCTCCATCTCGGGGTAACTCAGTAATGAAGTCCATATACAAACACTCCCATGGCTCCTTGGGGGTGGGTAACGGTTGTAACAAACCTGCTTTCCTCAAATGGTCTGCCTTAGATAGCACATAGGTCTCACACCTAGCCACACACTCCTGTACATCTGTGGTCCAGTCCTCCCACCAGAAATACTGCTTCACCATATCCTGAGTTTTCCTGACACCGGCATGACCTGCCATGGAGGAATTATGGCACAAAAATAAGGCCTTCTTCCTCAAAGTCTCAGTGGGCAGAAACAACTTCCCTTCTTGATAAGGTAACCTCCCCCAAATGAGTCTGGCCTTGCACTCCTTCACCGATTCCAGCCATTTCTACTTAGGGAAATTCTTACAGACCTCCCCAAGCACCTCCTGAGTCACTGCACCCACAATCTTCTCCACCGGAATTATGCATTGTTCCACTTGACGCTGCCCTCCCATGTTCTCCTGCCTGGACAGTGCATACGCTTTTCCTTTACTCTTACCCATCCAATACATGACTACAAAGTCAAATTCTTCAAATAATTGTGCCCATTGTAAGTGCCAGAAGCTCAAAGTTCTTGCTGATATTAAGTATTGCAGATTCTTGTGATCTGTAATAACTAGTACAGGATCCCAAGCTCCCATTAAGTAATGATGTCACTCAAGGAAAGCCTCCCTCATTACCAGGAGTTCTTTATCCATGATAGCGTAGTTTTGTTCAGAACCTTTCAATTTATCAATTTACGGGAAAAGTAAGCCACCGGATGTAAATTGCCCTCCCCATTAGCTTGTGGAAAAATAGCCCCTATTGCTAGATTGGAGGCATCTGTCTCCACCTGAAACTGTTTTTCTAAATCAGGATGACAAACTCAGCGCTTTGGTAAAAGCAGCCTTTAACCTCCCAAATGCTTCCTCAGCCTCCTGATCTCAATGAAACTTGGTTGCCGTCCTCAACAGTCTGGTAATGGGTGTAATAATGGCAGAGAAATTGATTATGAATCTCTGATAGAAATTAGCAAACCCCAGAAATGACTGGATGTCCTTCACACACTGAGGAGATGGCCATTTGTTGACTGCCTGCACTTTCCTGTCATCCATCACTACTCCAGAGGGTGTCAAAATAAATCCCAGGAATTCTACTATGGTGGCAGGAAGCTCACATTTCTCCAGCTTTGCAAACTAATGATAATCCCGTAACCTGGTCAAAACTGCCTTGACATGGTGCACATGCTGTACAATAGATTCTGAGAAAATCAAAATATCATTAATTTATGCACTTACAAACAAATCCAAATACTCTCGTAACACCTCCTGGATAAAGTGCATAAAAGCCACAGCAAAATTGCATAAACCAAAAGGCATCACCATATATTCAAATAAACCAAACTTAATATGGAAGGCCATCCTCCACTCACCTTCCTTTTCTCTGATGGGTTGGTATGCCCCTCTTAGATCCAGCTTAGTGTACATTTTGGCCATCTTTACTTGATCTAAAAACACCGGAATCACGGGTATGGGAAAACAGTTTTTGATTGTTACCTTATTTAAGGCCCTATAGCCAATACAAGTCCTTAAGGTGCCCTCCTTCTTAGCCACAAAAAAAAAAATGTAGGTGAAATAGGTGACTTGGAATGTCAAATCAACCCACATGCCAGCATCTCATCTAAGTATTCCCGTAAATGCTAATTATCCTTCTCCGATAATGCAAACACCTGGCTACAAGGTAACCTAGCAATGGTTTCCAGCCCAATAAAGCAATCAAACAGGTCTATGAGGCGGTAACTGTGATGCACCTCCCTGCACCTCCCCTGCAAAACTCTTGATATTCCTCCGACAAGGTGGTGACCACTGCTCCAATATTAGCCCGAGGATCCCCCCCTTCCACCAAGAATATTGTGGGACACCCGATGCCAGTTAAATGGGATACATACTGCTCATTCCCAAAAGTCAATTTTCTCTCCTTCCAGTCAATACTCGGGTTATGTGTCACTAGCCATGGCATTCCCAAAATCACCCCGAATTAGGAGACACAATCAAATCAAAGGTAATTGTCTCCTCATGACCCTGCCCACACCACATGGTTATCTCCTGGGTCTAAGTGGTAATGAGACCAGATGTTAAACATGACCCATCAACTGCCTGTACCAACTCACTCTCCTTCTTGATTCGAGTAGGAAGTCCTAACTTTGTCGCCAATGCAATATCAATGAAATTCCCAGTAGCCCCAGAATCCACCATTGCTGATACCATCTCCTTAGTATTGGCAAAAATCAACGTCACCAGAAGATAGATATGAGGGGCCTTGACCTGCATTGTATTTGCCACTGGGAAGTCTGCCCCCTTAAGGCTCAGAGTAATCATTGCCCCCACTTACCAATCCCGCTCTTTTCCCACCTCTACCTTTTTATTCTCGCCGATTTGTGCTGGGGTATTAGGACAATTCCAAATGTAGTGCCCTGACTTTCCACAATAAAGGCATAAGTTATTAGTTCTCTGCTTTTCCTTTTCTTCTGCTGACAAGGGTCCTCATACACTCCCAATCAGCATAGGCTCCCTTTGCTCACACCCTGAACATTCCCCTGCCTCCCTACTCCTGTTGAGATGTACAAATGGCATTCCCTCAGTCCTCCTCTTTTCCCCTTTACGCTCACATAATCGCTGATCTAACCATAGAGCCAGATCAATCAAAGCACTATAAGACTCAGGCTGTGGTTCCACATGAGCTATTGCATCCTTCAACTTATCCTTTAATCCTTGATAAAACAAAACCGCTTGTTTCGGTTCTGGCCAAGCGGTCTCTACCACCAAGCGTTTAAATTGTGTCACATAAGTCACTAAATCCTTAGTACCTTGTCTAAGGGCCAAAGACACCTTGCGGCGGTCAAATAGGTGAGCAAATTGAACCTAGTGACCCAGAGCCCTTTAAGAAGAGGTAGCAATACTTTGAGATGGATGGGGATGCTGAAGTTACTCAAACATCAATAATCAAACCGACTCAGGAAGTTGGCAAAACTTGGTGCTGTTTTATTTGCAATTGTCTAAAACAGAGCTACAACCGACATCACAGATGTTCGCTCGATTTCTCTCAGCGCATCTCATGAAAAACAAAACTTTTATAAACTACATGGCAAACTACAATAACCTACTTGGGGATGTGATAGGATTACAGGGAACATCTAAGTATACATTCCATACTGACAGGGGACGTGATTGGGTTTCTACTGTCAAGTGAGCAACTAAGCCCATCCCAAGTGCAGATCATCTTTCGTGTCGCTCTAATACTCGACACTTCATTGATTATACAAAGTATAGGGCTCTTTGATACATGGCCTTCTACCATTGGTTTGGTACCTTTGTACCCTTCTGGAATATTCAACATGATAGCAGCACGCCGGCAACCATACCAGGTGCAGGGAAGGTCAGCGTGATCATGCCTCCCTTTTCAATTAGCCCCACATCTGTCATCACTCTTGCAGTCTGCCAGTCAATTAGGCTTTGAATTTGGCCCTGTAGAGGCTCTCTGTGCCTGAGAAATAAAGGGAGTATCTTCTTGGTTTTGGTGTAGCTCAACCAGTGTCTATTTTGATCTGACCACGTGACTGGGAGTCCACATTTTCAAGTCTTTTGCAGCATTCCATTCTATTAAATGGTGAACTTGTGATGTCTTCAGTGTTTTTCCATTCCATTTCGAACAGAAGTTTGTTTTTTTCTCACGCACATGTAACTACTGGATGGACACCCAGGCTCGTGACCTCGTCTTCTTGGTGCTGTGCCAGTCAAGCCTTTCTTGAATTTCTCTCTCGCCATCAGTAATTTTCCAACTGCGCCACACTGAAAACTCTTTCCAATCACAGGGTTTCAGCCTTGCTTAAAGTGCACTGTGGAATATCCAGGTTCTATACATTGATACGTATTATACATTGGAGCATCACTACAAAACAATTCACTACGGAGCCAGCCTTAATATTACTTTGTCTACTTGCGTTACTGCGTCTGTACAAGTGTAAACTGATTTACGTATTCTTCAGTGTTTCTGTAGCATGAGCCTCTTCACCTGGAGCCCGAAATGTTGCTCATCTTTACCACCTCCTCTTCAGAGCCTATAGAACGTCTATGTTCTTCTGTCTCGTGCATCTTTTCCATGTGCGTCATTTTCTGCTCCGCATGACGTCACCAGTCTTCTCTTTCACTCATTTTCACACTTCTTCTCGGACTTTGTCCAAAAGGCCATTATTTCTTTGTGAATGCATATAAGGTTTTCTTAATGGATACCTTGTTTCCATGATTTTCGGTGCTACAGGCATCCTTACTGGCACTGCACGTTTTGCAATTTCCGGCTCCCAACATATAGGCAGCATGGGGCAGAGCTTTTGTTGGGGGCACTTTACTCCACCTCTACATCCCCCCCCTCTGGTCGATTCATCGACCACTCTCACATCACTATTCACATCATCTGAAGAAATGATTCTTTGGTACCCATATCCTTATGTCTCCTTTCAGGCCTCCTGCTGATTTCACATGCTCATCAACACTACAGGTCATAAGCATGCATTGTCCATTTTGACTGCAATAGATCCATCTTCCCACATACTTCTTGAGGTTCCTAGGGTACAGGAACTTCGTTCCCTCAGGTGCATGGATGCTGGCCTTTACGTGGTCTTGGATTTCTCCATTTGTGAGCTCCTTAGGTTCTACTCCTGATTCAACATCAATCATAATCTTCATTCCTACTGCCTTCTTTGCAGTCTTTTTTCATTGTGCGATTTTTATCCTGATCACACAAAATCCAAACATGATCATCAGCAGCACGACTCCAAGTAACTTGAAAATATTCACCATCCATTGTGGAACCCACGAGAATATTGACCCAAACCAGCTATCATCACCAATGTCTTCTACTTCATCTTCCATCTTGACATGTAGGTTTGTCAGCAAAGTTATGGCCTCTGTCAAGGTGCCATTCTCGTTGTTGTGAGAAGGTATGAATGTGCAACAGGATTCTCCGATTTTGGCACAAATACCTCCATCCATAGCGGTCATCATGTCCAGGACATATCTGTTCTGAAGAGTCATCCATTTTATGGCTCTCAGCTCCTCTTTGATAGCATTGAATCAATTTATGGTGGTGTTGATTGTCTGCAAAAGCTCCCATCTGGTTATTTGTAACAATTTAGTATTAGCTTTCGTCTGGATCCTGGGCATGAAGATTATCGTGAATATTGATGAAGTTCTGTTAAACAATCTTTGTTTATATGGGATGGAATCAAAGGCTTCTATTGACTTGGCTAAGAAATAATTCTCTCTCTTCATCGATTCAGGAGCTCAACAGATCTCTTCTTTCTCAGGTGAGCATATGCTTTAGGAAATTCACAAATGTTCAAGTCACTCTTCGGGATCACTAAGGCAGGAACATGAACAATCACTATAGAACATTGTCCTCCCCAATCTCTGGGCAGCTTCATATAAGCTCTGGATCCACAAGCCCAGTAGTGATCCATTATCACTGCTGTCCCGTAACTGGCTGATTGCTGGACGATCTATAGGATCTCACATGAATACAAAAGTGTTGGTCTATCACCAAACAAGGTAAGGATGAACTTGAAGCAAACAGTAAAATATCATAGCAAGTAGTTTTTGGGCATCATCGTTAGACAGGACCATCTGTACCTATGGTAAGATGCTCAGGTTATAGTCTTATCTGCTCCATTATTGCTGCCAATAAGCGTCTAATAACCGGGCCATTCTTAGGATCCCAGAGGAAAGCATGTATGTTAGTGGTTCTCCCAACAAGAGTAGGGTAAATTCTGAGTATAAATATGAAGACAGCGAGAAGTATTCTGTGTAAATCATTATCAGACAGAACCATAGGCGCCTCCAAATAGAAATTCAGTGAGAAACGAATTTGGGAACTGCTCCCGCTTCCAATCGACAAACAAAGTCCAGATCTGGCATGTTCTATTTTACTTTTTCACTCCACAGTCCAATGCCAGCAAAGCTTCTGTGGCTCAAGAACAAAAATAGCTTTTTAACTCCTTGCTTAGCAGCTACAAAGCAGCTACAAAGAGTGTCTCGGGAAAGCCACAGTCCAAATGTGAAAGTTTATCGGTCTACTGAGTCCTTCTTCCTCGTCATCGACCGAGTTTGCACGTGCTGAACTTCTTAACCTTGACTTGCTTCCGAATGGGTTGGGAGTGATGCAGCCTCTCCAGCGTAGACTTTCATGTCACCTTGGTGTATCCAAGCTCTTCGCCCTTGGACCTTTACTGCTGATGGAGTAATGTCCTCTACTATGAAAGGGCCGTTGAAACAGGGCTTGTGCCACTTTTGTGTAAAGTTTCTGATCACTACTTGATCTCCAGGAAAAAGTCTAGGTACAGGTAATTCTTGAATTGTGGTTGCTGTGTGGTCTTCTTCTGTGTTCTGAGACCGACACCCTGTCCGCTTGACTTGATCTGCAATGACAGATACTAGCCGTCATACATGTTAAGTACGCACATAGCTAATCACCTAACAATTCTGCAGTTGTCTGGGCATCACTCCTATTCCTTGATGGAGGAGTTAGAGGCATTCTCATTTGCCTCCCTGTAACGAGTTAATGGGGTGTGAGGTGGCGGTCTGAGCCAGGTTGATTTCTTAATGCATAGAATGCAAGGGGCAGGCAATGTAGCCACCCCTTTTTCAGAGTCAGTTTTAATTTGGCTATTCTCTCTTTGAGCAAACCGTTGAGTCTCTCACATATCCTGCCTGTTCACTTGCGGGTGATGAGCAAAAGAAAACTTGTGCTTTATACCAAGCAATAAGCTGATTTGTTCAAACACCCCATTCACAAAATGGGGTTCAATATCTGATCTCAGCACCTCACATATTCCCCATCTAGGAAATACGTCTTGGACTAAAAACTTTGCAGCGCAAGTGGGATCAGGGTGTGTGTATGGACCGGCCTTGATCCACCTAGAGAAGATGCACACCACCACTTTCATATACCTATATCCATTACAGACTTGCAGCATGTCAACATAGTCAATATGTAAATGTTGAAAGGACCATTTGGTCTAGGAATTACTCCTCTGACTGTTTGCAGCATGTGCCCAGCAGTAAACATTTGACATACAATGCAATTTAATACATAAAAAGCAATGTGTTCGAACAGGTTCGGTATGAACCAGTCCTCGGCAATGGGTGATGCAAGGCTCTCCCTAGTGACATGTGCAGGGCAGTGTAGCTGTTCTAACGCCACCCTTAATAAGGCTACAGACATCACTGATTTACAAGTGCTGTCTTGTCATCACAGTGCCTGAGGAGGAGATAAAGAACACCCCCTCCGTGTCCACAGGTCTTTCTCTTCCTGTGGGGCTTCACCCTGAACTTCCATAAATTGCGTCCTAGATAAGTGATTAAAACTTTCATTCACAAACATCATCACAACAATTTTCTCTTTCACATCAGGCGTGTCAAAACTCATTTTGTCAGATGAATATGCAACCCTTTTTGCCTCTTTGTCCGCGGCTTGGTTCCCACGTGAGATAAAGTCTGTTCTTTTAGTGTGCGCTGCACACTTAACTATTCGCAATGGCTACTGGGAGTTGTAGCGCCTTAATAAGCCTGTCCAATAAAGCTGCGTGTTACACTGGAGTGCCGTCTGCTCAGAGGTAGCCCCTACTTTTCCAACATTTTAGCCCTGCATGCACGGTTGACGTCACGTAGGCGGAGTCACTGTACACTGTTACTTCCTGGTCTACATGTTACTTGGGCGTGACAATCCGTGTCACTAATTCTGCAGCCTGTGCTGAAAAGTGAGATGCAGTCTTGCACTCGCCATTACTTCAAATTCCCCATTAGCCTTGTGCTTTACTACAGCAGCACCCGAATGCCTTTCTCCATCAGTTTGATCAATCTTTGAAGAACCGTCAATAAAGAGAATCTCCCCTACTGCAAGAGCATTTTCTTTCACTCTTCGGAGGTTGTCATAGAATTCCTCACAATTTGAGCAATCGTGTACTTGTTCATCCTCTGCCAGTGGTTCAGCTACAAACGTGGCAAGGTTCACCATTTTACGCCTGACTATTTTGATCGCTGGATTTGATATGACTACCCCATAAGCAGAAGCTCTTTGAGGCATCAGTGTGCCTTTAGGGTTCTCCAAAACATCAAACAAAGCATGCTCGACAAAGAACGTCATGAAACACCCCATTACTAATGTTGAAGACTTCTCAATAGTGACCGCGGCAGCTGCCAATGACTGTTTACAAGGGAAGTGACCCCTCATTACTGGTTCCAAAATCCCACTGTAATATGCCAAAGGCTTGTACCCCAATTTGGTTATCTGTGTGATTACTGCTGTCATAACTGTTCCATTTGTGTGCGAGAATAAAAAGAACTCCTCAGAATAATTGGGCATTTCCAAAACTGGCACTGTGCATATCGCCTTTTTTAGATCATCAAACCCCTCCTCAATTTTTTCAGTCCATTCAATTTCTTATCGATTCCTTTGTGCCTTTTTCGGGGCTTGCAATAATGGTCTCGTGTTAGAACTATAATTGAATACCCATGCTGTAACATAATTGCCAGTCCTAAAAAGTGTTGCATTTGCTTTATTGTGTGTTTTCAAAATTGCCTCAGCTCTTTCAGGAGTAACCTTCTTCCCTTCATGTGAGATTAACCGTCCTATGTACAACACCTTTTCCTGACAATACTTCAATTTCTCTTTGGCCACTTTGTATCCTTTCTGTGCTAGAATAATCATTAGCTGAATTGAATCTTGTCTGCACTCCTCTTCTGATGTGCTGAAGACTAAAATGTCATCTAGGTATTGGAGCACGACACCTGGCAAATCAATATTGCTTAGAATCGGGATTGAGAAAAACAGATTTTTCAAGTCAATCACCATGAAATATCGCGCCTCAAACGGGATACTACATAGAATCATCAGCGGATTTGGAACTATAGGAAACTCTGCCTCTACAATCTGGTTAATCAGCCTCATATCCTGAATTAAATGCCACGTCCCCCCTTTGATTTTTTGATAGGGTACACTGTGGTATTGCATGGTGACTCTGATGTCACTAAGATGCCTTGATCCATCATAGCAGGTACAGTTTTAAAAATTCCCTCATCTGCCTCTTGAGATATAGGGTACTGTCTTCATCGAGGTAAAATTGCTCCTGGCTTCAGCTTAATCTGGACTTCTCCCCCCCTTTTAATAGGCCTACGTCATAAGGGCCCGTAGTCCATAAAGAAGTTGCCACTATTTTCATATCTTCATCAAAAAATGCAGGACGCTGCCGCACTATCTTCATTTTCTGTGGGATCTCTCGTCTTTCTGTCCTGATCCAATATGTAATTCTCATTTCAAACACTACGTCGTCATCTGACGGGTCGTCTCTAAACATATCCTCATCAGTGACATCATTCAATCTTTACCCTTCCCCAATAGCAATCAGTGTTCTCCATGGTCTACCGTCATCATCAAACCCTTCAAGCATGGCCAACTCCCCTCGCACTATAGCTGCCTGTAACCCTAAGGGAAACACCTGTCCCCCCCCCTCTTCGTCCATGGGAATCTGTGGCCTGAACAAGAATACATCAGGTATTCTCATTACTTTGCCCACTAAACACAGAATCCATGTTAACAAAATGCATACCCCATAGTGAAAGACTTCTGGCTCTAGTGCACTCCTCGCATGGCTATTTGTCCTGTAAATGCCATGATAAATTTGCCCATGTTTAAATCATGTATTCCTGGTGTTGAACACAGTATGCCTTCATCAGTGAAGGAAATTGTCATATTTAGCTTTGTCATCAAATCTCTGCCCAGAATATTAACCGGTGTCTGTTTAGAATACGACAATGGAACAGACATGTCACATTCTCCTAAAGAGACTGGCAATTTCTCAGTAAAAGGAACTCTACTTGTAGCTCCTGAGAACCCTTGAGCATTCATGGCATTACCCAATAATGAAAATGTTCCCTCTCGTATACATGAGCGAGTTGCCCCAGTGTCTACTAAAAAAGAAAAGGATTGGCCTCCTATTGTGACGTCAACCCTTGGTAGTACTGAACACATCAAGTCACCCAGTGACTTATTCTCGTACCTGTAAAAGGATTTCCACCCATGACAGTGACACTCCCTATCCTAGGAGTCAACACATGTCCTGTGTTTGCACTCTGCTGTATCTGCATGGGTGCGTGCTGCGACTGCCCTTGCAGCATATTCAATGGTGCTTGCTGTGGTTTCAAAGCCTGCTGTGCTGGTGGTGCCTGTGTTTGATACACTATTTGATCTTGGGCGCACCCGTCCCTGCTTTGTGGGCTATATGCTGGAGGATAAGATGTCCCCTCCTCTTGAGAAATGCCCATTCTGTACATACCCCAGATTCCCACATGTTTGTGTGATGTGCCCTGTCATTCCACATGTCCAACACACAGGAGGGTATCTTTTAACCTGCCCATCCTGCATGCCTCTGAAAACTTCCTTGATTACTTTGAAAGTTTCCCTGATTATTTTGAAAGCCTCCTCCTCCGCGGAAGCCTCCCCTGCCTCTCGGTATAAATCTGTTCCCTCCTTGATCAAACTGCCGTTGGTTATTTACCTGCTGCATACTTGATATTTGCTGTGATCCTGTCCCTTCTCCACTAGTAAGCATCTCCCCTTCTATAGCATACTTCGACAGTTTCCTCTGCACTAACTTAGCTTCCTTGAGCTTCTGAGCATCCTCTTTCTTTCGATTTTTCTCTTGCAACAATAGGCAATGATGTGTAACGGCCAGCTGTATTTTTGGTCTTGGTTTTACCTCCATACCCACCAGCTTCTTGAGCTGTCTCTGTCCTTGGTCTGGCAACCCCTAACATAAATTATGATAGAATACAGATCTAGATTTTACCCATGGCTCTCGAGTTTCCAAAGAACACTGCTCTTGAAAATTTTGAATGTAAACAATTGGATCTTCATTTCACGTGCCATTATTGTGCCAATATCCGACTATCAGTATATTGTACTCTGAGAGCTTTCCACACTGCTGTTCTATAATTATTGAATGGTGCGCCATCATGCACTGTTTTCTGCAATGTGACACTTGTGTACCCTGCTCTCGTCCAAATGTCCTCAGCCCTCTCTCCAAGGATAGCTGCTAGAAGACCCTTAATGACCCTTATAGCCAAAGTGTTTCCTCCTGTCATTTTTTCTAGTTCATAGACCCATTTTCCAGCACCCGAAGTCAAACTCTAAGTTTGCACCTTATATTCTCCTTGTCCATTTGGGGCCACAGAATATACTACAGTCTGGCCCCACCTTTTTCTAACAAGGGAAACAGTGAAATCCCAAAATCACAATCGGCATCCATTGTCTGCCTATCCATAGTAGGGACAATCGTTCCTGATCGCCTTCTACCTTGCAATGACCTTAGTAAGCTCATGTATGCTGGCTAATCCCCCTTGCACTATGGGATTGCCCTTTAGGGCGATCTGGCCGTGCCATAAATTCTGGCATCCTCGGCTTAGGTAGGTCCAGATCCGACCATCTAACCTCTTTATCTGTCAGAAAACATCCCTTAGAACCGCATACACCAGCTCCCTCCTCCCCACGGAAGGTTCTCCTGTCTTTGTCTGACATGTCTTGTCCCCAACTTGTGTGACTGTCCTCTTTCTCATCTCTGTTTAGAGTCAGCCTGTCCAAAGACAAAGCTCTGTGTTCGAAACTAAACCAGCTTCCCTCCTTACCTCGTGACTGGGAAATCTCAAATGGATCATCTTTCCCTTTATTTTTTAATTCACCTTTTGTCCTCATCCCTCGATAAACCTTGTCAATTTTATCTCCTATCACAATTTCTTCCTCTAGATTTACCCTGGAGGGCCATGGCATTGGTTCTTGCGATGGGATGAACTCCTTTATGTGCTCCCATGGTACTACTGGATTTGGGTACATTAGCTCTTTTTCAATGTCGTCAATGTTGCATGCTCTCTGGCTTCTCTTTCATTCCATCTCCTCATCAAATGCCTTTCAGTTTTTTGCTTCATCTCTAACCCTCTCTTCCTCCTGTCTGTTAGCACCTCTCCTCTCATTTGCCCTATGCACGTCTTTGTCTCTTCGGCTTTGCATTATTTTCTCTCTTAATTTCCGTTCTTCCTCTTCTTCTCTCTTCTTTTCTAGCCTGTCTCATTCTTTGATTGCTCTCTGCCTGTTATATTTTCTTTACTCCTCTGCCCTTTCTTCCTTTCTTAACTGCTCTTCCTGATACAGTTGCTCTCGCCTCAGTCTACTCTTATTTTTAGCTTTGTCTTCTCTTAATCGTTTATCTTGTTTGCTGTCTTTTTTCTCTCGCTCGTCTTGATCGTCCCCTTGCCGTACTTCCTCACTGTTCTTCCCATCAAGTTTGAGCAATATCGGACTGCCCATCCATTCGTTCTGTATCAGCGCTATCTCGTCAGCTTTGTCTTTTTCACCTTTCCATCTCTTTATTTCCCATTCTATATCTAGTCATAGCCGATCGTTCACGTCTCCCTTTGTCCCATGGGACTTTAGAGATCACATCCCTTTCTCGTCACTACTATACGCAGGCGGCTCATGCGTCAGATTACTATATCCTTCCGCTGCCTTAAGCTCTCTTAATGGATATACTCCATCTTTCGTACTGTCACCAATTTCTTCAGGCGCAAAAGGGGAGCAGAAGGCTCGTCACCCCCCTCTTTAGACGGGTTAAGCATCCAGTCTTCAGGAGGCGGGTCTTCCCTTTCCTCCTGGTACATCTTCTAAAGCTCTAAACTAGCTAATCTTTTATCTAACTTCTTTCCTGTGTACAGGTATGTAGTCATGTGTTGCAAAACTGCTTTTGCCAGTGATCCCCCTTGTGGCCATGGCATGAACATCTTATCAGCCGTGCCCTTAACCCATTCTGCACTATGCTTGAGTGTGTGTTTTGGCAGCTGTTTGCACAGGTGTGTGAGTGAAGTGACATCTTCCATCATAAATCACAATTGACTGTCAATACTTACCGTCATTTTACACAGAAAATACTTTTTCAGACAAATAACACAATATGAGCGTGCACCAATCGTCGCAGCTCCAATTCCCTATGTCTCACTTTACTTCAGTCTACCTGTTTATTCAATACCTTTATCAACTAAATAAATAAGTATTCTACTCTCAGTCTTTTAACACAATCACTCTAACATTTCATCATTTCTTTATCACATATAATACAGACAATTACAGAGACAGACAGACTGGCCAGCCCACATATACCTCTGACAATGCTCCCTGTGGCTACTCTCGCCCCTCATAACGACTCCAGTCGCAGCATGAATTGTCTTCTCACACAAATCTATTTGTGCACAGCCTAGTTTCACCCGCTCGGGTTTTAAGACAAATTCCTTCTAGTCGTCCCTGGATGTAGGATGCTGGGCTTATCTTTATAGATTGCTCCTCATCCACAACTAAATACTTCTACTTGTCGCTCTTCGTCCTTACCTCAAATACCCCTCCAACCCTCTGTTATTTACTCCCCATTATCACTTTCCCCATTTCATACACAGCTATGCTTTGCCAGCTCTCTCAATCTACTCACCATTCGCTTTTCAGCTCCTGGCCATCAGGATTGTCTGCTCCTCAACCGGCCACCATAGCCTTCGGTCCGCTCAGCTGCCTGTAGAAACCGGGAGGGGAATTTCATGAAAGAGGGACCTGTCCCACCTGCTTCGTTTTCTTGAAAGATTTTGTTGCGGCATCTATCCACAGGAAGCCTTGTGGTCCTCCAGCTAAATGTCAGATGACATTCGATATTTCCGAGACCCTTAAAAGCCTACTGGGTAAACGCACCTCAAACCATCATCTCTCTGCTACCACGTGAACCCAGTGACCTAGGGCCCTTTAAGACGAGGTAGCAATACATTGAGATGAATGGGGATGCAGAAGTTACTCAAACATGAATAAACGAACTGTCGCAGGAAGTTGGCAAAACTTGGTGCTGTTTTATTTGTAATTGTCTAAAACAGGGAGTTACAACGGACATCAACAGACGGTCGCTCGATTTCTCTCAGCGCATCTCATAAAAAACACAACTTTCATAATCAAAACTAGTCATAAGTTATGTTGCACTATGTGACAAACTACAAAAATCTACTTGGGGATTTGATAAGATTACAGGGAACATCTAAGTACACGCTCGATACTGATGGGGGAAGTGATTGGGTTTCTACTGTCAGGTGGGCAACTAAGCCCATCCCAAGTGCAGATCATCTTTTGTGCCAATCTAATACTCAACACTTAATTGGTTATACAAAGTATAGGGCTCTTTGATACAGGGCCCTCTACCATTGGTTTGGCACCTTTGTACCCTTCTGGAATATTCCACGTGCTAACAACAGGCAGGCTACCATACGAGGTGCAGGGGAGGTCAGCATGATCATGCCTCCCCTTCCAATTAGCCCCACATATATCTTCACTCTTGCAGTCTGCCAGTCAATTAGGCTTTAAACTTGGCCTTGTAGCGGCTCTCTATGCCAGAGAAATAAAGTGAGTATCTTCTTGGTTTCGGTGTAGCTCGACCCAATGTCTATTTTGATCTGACCATGTGACTGCGAGACCACATTTTCAAGCCTTTTGCAGCATTTAATTCTATTAAATAGTGAATCTCGACACCTTCAGTGTTTTTCCATTCCATTTCAAACAGAAGTTTGTTTCTTTCTCACATTCATCTAACTGCTGGATGGACACCCACGCTCACGGTTGCCCCTTCTTCTTGGTGCTGCGGCAGCCAAGCCTTTCTTGAATTTCTCTCTCGCCATCAGTAATTTTCCAACTGCACCACACTGAAAACTCTTTACAATCACCGGGTTTCAGACTTGCTTAAAGTGCACTGTGGAATATCCAGGTTCTATTCATTCCTATTTATTATACTTTGGCGCATCGCTGCAAAACTATTCACTACGTAGCCAGCCTTAAGATTACTTTGTCTACTTGTGTTACTGCGTCTGTACAAGTGTAAACTGATTTACATATTCTTCAGAGTTTCTGTAGCATGAGCATCTTCATCTGGAGCCCGAAATGTTGATCATCTTTACCACCTCCTCTTCAGAACATATAAAATGTCTATGTTCTTCTGCCTCGTGCATCTTTTCGAGGTGCGTCATTTTCTGCTCTGCATGACGTCACCAGTCTTCTCTTTCACTCATTTTCACACTTTTTCAGGGACTTTGTCCAAAAGGCCATTATTTCTTCGTGAATGCATATACGGTTTTCTTAATGGATACCTTGTTTCCATGATTTTCTGCGGTACAGGCATCCTTACTGGTACGGTGTGTTGCAATTTCCGGCTCCCAACATATAGGCAGCATGGGGGTGGAGCTTTTGGTCGGGGCACTTAAATCCACTTCTACAAAATTTCACCGAAAACCCTGCCCAATCATATAACAGAGCGTCATCCTTCTGCACTAGTGGAATTGCCTAGGTTGCATGATCCCCTGATAAGTAAGAAATGACAAATGCTGTCCGAGCTTGAGCAGATTCAAAAGCCGTAGGTTTGCACAAGAAGTGTAGCTTGCATTGTGTCAAAAAGGTGGAAAACTTCCTAGGCTCCCCAACAAATCTCTCTGGTGCTGCCAGTGGTACCTCTAAGTGTTGTACTACTGCAGTAGTTTCTCGACTAGATGTTTCTGAAGTAGATGCTGCCGCCGCATCCCCCTGAACAAGTGTACTTTGTACTATTAAACCACTAACTTGCATTTTCAATGTGGTGGTCTCTTGCCATGACTGGATCAATTCTGCCTTAATATCCTGCAGGGCGTTAAGCACCTCTGTTAAGCGTGGAGGGGACTCCATAAGGCTTGAGTGGGGTTAATATCCCACAATGGGGATTGGTCATTATGTCACACCCCTGGAGTATCTTGCAACTTCTTCTTAGCCATGGAAGCCAAATGTAGTTGACCCCTCCCACATTGGTTGGCACAGGCTCCCGAATGTTCAGTATCACAGGTAACCTCGAGGCAGCCAATGGGGGGAAGAGGGTTAGGGAGAAGTTGTGGATAGGTAGGGGGTGTTTAGGGTAACTCGAAAGAGGTTTAGGGTTCTTGCATTGTATAGCTATGGGGAAGAATAGAGAAAATCATACCTAGCATAAGCACACAATCGTGTACCTTGATGACACCACCTGCACCTACTGCTGGCATAGGTCAACGCCCTTCTTAATTAGGATATTGCCCCTGGAAAACTTGTATCACACACCTCATAATTTCTAACCAGCGACTAACAGAAGCACAGGATGTGTTAACAGAATACCTCCTGATAACAGCTTTGGCACACAACATGAAAATAAACATTTGCATGTGGTAATGGCACCCCCAATTTTTCCGATACCTCTCGCCTACCACTTGGCAGAGGTTGTTTCCAGTGGATGAATCTTGAACCAGCGACAAGTATTACACATATTCTTACACATATACTTAGCAGGAGACTTTGACCAGAGCAAGCAGCCACAAACAAACATGTAGCATCCCTCACTCCCAGCTCACACACAGGGAACTCACAGTAAGACTTCAAAGGTCCACTTAATGCAGTGTGCACATGTGCATAGACAAGTTTGTGTGAAACACTGCAGCAAAAACACGTGGCAGCAAAAAACACACTGTGTCCCAGCGTGCCAGGAATTAGCATGTGTGCCTGACCAACATATGCTTTGTATGCCCAAAAGGTAATAAGTATCCCTTCAGGGCAACACACCCTCCCCAATTCCCAATGAGCACTTAACTGAGGCCTGGTGGGGCCCAACGGCACCACCCCAGGCAATGCTGAAACCCGCATTGAGCGGCCACGCTGCCATCCACCTGCTTCTCTTTCCGTGAGGGATGAAGCTCCTCAGACCCAGCATCAGCTCTGCCGCCTCAGTCCTGAAACGTTCTCACCACTGCAGCCCGGGTACACACACCTTTGTTACCTGTTCCACTCCGGCCCGTGCCTGCACGCCAAAAATCACCAACAAGCGGCACGGGACGGTTTGAATAGTCTGTGGACGCGTGCGCATGCGCTGGCCACAATATCCCATGACTTCTTGGGCAATTAAGTCCTCGGGCCGTTCTAGCCCACAAATGCAGTCCTCGCCCCCCTTGAGCCTGCAAACAGCCCCTATTCCTGACAACGTCAGACATATGCAGATGTTGGCGAACAGGAAACAGTGCTAAAAAGTTTCAGAAAGTTCAAAGAAGTGTTACAAATGTGGAAAACGGCACCGTTTTTACTTTAAACTTTCTTGATTGGCTGAAAATGCTGATATATTGGGGGTAAGCATGATATTAGGAAGTAGTAGCTCATTAGGGTGCACTGGTAAATACCTATGAAATTAACAGAAAAAACGTTGTTAAAGGGACGTTACGGATACAAGTAAAACCAGAAACCTCCAGAAATTCAGCAGTTATGATAAGCTAAGCAACCATAAATCGCACCACCACCGGGCACTGCTAAGACTAACACCCAAATGTCATTGATGATATCACATATGAAATTCATTTTGAAGACATTCCCTACAGTGGGTTGTGTTCCCAACCCCATGACAATACTATGTAATATACCTGCAACAGCGACGGACTTTATGGTCGTTGACTTGAAAAATGCATGAAAAATGCATTCTTCTCAGTACCATTGCACCCCAACTACCAATATATCACAACGTTTACGCACAGTGGGAGGTGGTTCCAACACACAACATTGCCCCAGGGGTACTGTGAGAGCCCCAGCATTTTAGCAGTGTACTACACGCAGAATTGGGGAACATGCATGTGCTGAATACCATGATTCAGTATGTGGATGATTTGTTATTTTGCAGCATCAAGAAGCAACAATGTACAGCTGATTCTATCACCTTACTGCAACTGCTAGCTGGCAAAGGGTACAAAGTGGACAAGGCAAAGCTTCAGTACTGCCAACAGGAGTGGTCTACCTCTGTCAACTTATTTATGTTAATGGGAAAAAGAGAACACCGAATCATGTCGCAGTAGTGCACAGGGCACCCCCAGCCAGTAACAGTAAAAGACATGCAGAAATTCTTGGGATTGTGTCATTATTGCAGGGCATTTATCTTTGACTACTTAGACTGAATTGCTACTCATTGGCTCCCAAGCCAACCTAAGTAAACTAGACATCACCTTTAACTCATTCAACATAGACGTCATTAACATCCCGGTCTCCAAAGACGTCTATCTAGACTCTTAACCCTGATGAAACAAGTCAACGCCACAGCCTCTGCTACAGTTTATACTTGCAAATTAATAAACGCCTGCAGACCTTTCCTCTCAACAACAAGCTGTTCCACCCTAGCTAGGGCGCTCACCTTATCTGAATTGGATTACTGCAATGCGCTCTACCTAGGAACTAGCAAGAAAAACTTAAATAAGTTACAGGTGCTGCCAAACAATGTCCTCAGAGCAGCCTTCAACATACCGAGATCTCACCACATATCTGAAACCAGACTTAAACGCCTGCTGGCTGTCACTCAAAAACAGAATTTCGCTCAAAACCCTGACCCGCACTCATAAGTGTTTGTCTAACTCAGCACCCAAATACTTGATCTGCAAATTCACCAAAAACCAATCCGACCGACCTACCAGATCAGCTCAACTACACTGTTTTAGAGTGTTTTAGAGTGCCTACGTACAACTTTCAGAAATGTGGCGGCAGTAGCTTCCCTGTACTAGCCTCCAAACTTTGGAACTCCGTACCTATAGCCGTAAGAGCAGAACCATCATTCATCCAATTTAGGGCAAATGCTAATAATTGGCTCTCTTCTCAGGAGACCAATTAACCTATAATGTATATATGTATCTATTCCTTGACTGTATATAATACTACTGTATCATTTCTGTGTTTGCTGTAACCTGCCAATGTAACCTGTACAAACGTAACTGAAGCAATGCGCCCAGATACTTGAGGGTTAGGTGCGCTATACAAATAAACAATACAATACAATACTCGCCTTGCACATGACCACTGTTACAGGCGCTCAAAGATGCAAAGACATCCAGAAAGCAAAGAACGCAATCACATGGACGGAGGACATGCTTACTATTTTCAAGGAGTTGAAAAATGTGATTTCCACAGCCCCTGTCCTAGCTACACCTGACTACACACAAGTCTGTCTCTTACATTCTGATGGACAAATGAACATGGTTTTACTGACAAAGAAGAGCACAATCGGCTATAAGCCCTTGCCCTATTATAGTGGCATGTTAGACTCAGTTATGCCGGAACAATTTCCATTTGAGCAAGCACTTGCTGCCACAGTGTTTGCTATAGATAAGGCAGCCACTATTACGATGGTGTGTTCAGTAACGCCATATGTAGAGCATGCAGCATTTGCCATTTTCGAGAGCTCTAAATCCACCCCGATTACACAGAGAGCATTTGCCTAGGATGTTATATTGTGCAGCATGAACATTCATATGGTACAGTTTAAGACTGTGAAGCCACAAAACAAAGCACCTATAAGAGACACTCGTTTCTCCATACAATTGCCCTCTCATTCACTCATCACCGTACCTATACCTCACATTTCAGTTGTAGGTTAGGAGCACAATTCAGTCATATTCCAAAAATATACATCAATTATTACTCCGGTATCAAAAATATATGTAAACTTATCTATCCCTCATACAAGTCCAGATTTTAAAACAGAAGATGGTGTGTAAACACCCAACGTAGTTAACACTGAAAGAATGCTAAAATGGTGGGGTTAGTAAAAAGTGCCATAATTTCACAAATACATTATACCAATTTCTTGGCACAATATTTAAATTTAGAACCACAACACGCTGGTCTCGATTTTCTCATGCCTTGATTAACATGTTAGACCGTTCTCTTTCTTGCAAGAGGTGCACTGAGCCTTTTTCCTCAGAGGATTGTCTTGTCTTGCTCTGGTTGTCAGTGGCCTGCCCTACATGTTCATGACCTATGCAAAAGCAAAACCTGTTATTTTTGCCGACGAGTGAACGAGTTTCATCGTTAAAGCTGCATTTACTGCAGGCCACGTGTTCCCGTGTCCTAAGGCTTCTCGTTACAGGGCTGAGAGTGGATTCTTACACCATGGAAGGTCTTCCCTCCTTAGAAGGTGTTTGTCCCCGTCAGGATCCCTATTTTCATTGAGTGCACCCATACCTTGCCCCCCCCGCCCCCTTTCTCCCTAGCTAGACGCGGTGTGCCTATGGCCAGCAGTTTTGTTTTTCCTGGCACTGCACCCAGCGCTCCTGTGATGTCCTGCAGTTAGTGGAAAGCCCGAGAGCAAGGAGATTAATTTGCTTCACTGGAATGGAATACCGCGAGATGACAGTCTTCTCTGGCGCACTGCAAATTCACCACAGTCCACCCACCCCTAATCAAAGACACATGCGGCATCGAGTTATAAATAATCGCCGTTTCATGCGCAGGCCAGGAAAATCCTTGTTTAGACTGGTGGGCCTCACTTTTTTTGCCGCTCTCTGTTTCCTTTGGCCTACCCCCGTTTTCATCTTTCCTCTGTTTCTACTGCCTTCTATTTGCCTAAGGAAACACAGGGGCTAGGAAAAGTATTTCTTGGCAGGTCCGGATTCCCATCGGATTACCCTATACGGAGAAATTAAATGCATATGACATATAAAAGGGCATGGCACTTTAATGTATAGCAAGAAAGGGGTTTTAAATAAATGTGCTCTTTCCTGTGCAAGCATGCGTCTCACTGAAAACGTTTCAGATGTAGTTCTCAGATATCCGCATAATACGCTCTTTCTTCGCATAACTGTTTACATTTATTCGAGCAAAACCATTTGCAGCAATTTTATCATCTATAATCGGCAAACTGGGGCTAATAAACTGTGCCAGGAGGTTGTCTTGTTAAGTATTCTGCATTTCACAAGAATTTAGGGTTATGTATCGCATATCGCCATCATTTTATTTTTAAAGCTATATTGTTTCCTTTATGACATAATGGTCAACCTGATAATGTAGCCGAAAGGAGCTGCTACATGGCTCGGTGCACCAATGCACTGTCTGAAGAGGTTTACAAACTGTGAAGTTGGCCGTTTTTGTATCCTGTCAATTCCACTTAAGCTCACAAAGTTTCTAAATGGGTATCTTCACGTTGGGTATCCCTACAGTGCATTAACGATGATGTGTCACGTACGCGTCCACCTAGAACAATGCAAGTCCTTCGTCTCTTACCATGCCACATGCACAGATGTCACCCTGAATTCAAAACATGAGGCATTCTTAAAGAAGAAGATAGAGGCACTAAATCAAATGTCTTGACTGCCCCCTAAACTTGATATAGTCGAGTTGGTGGATGATGATTGAAGAGTCAGAAGCGAAATCTGGTCAATAGTGTCCTCTGCTGCAATTCGTTTCTGCTTATCCCTCTCCCCCCCTCTCCGGCCTGTACCATGGTTGGCCAATGTCATGGATGCACTCATGGACCAATCCCTTGATTAACTGTCCTACTAGTAGAAGTTGCTTGTGTTGCAGGATATACTCTTTCCTTATAAGCCTTACACATTTATAAGCCAATCAAGAGGGTAAGATGTGTATGGCCGTCTGACGAGGCAAGGGAGACCGGGATATTGGTTTGAAAGGTGAAGGAAGTTGGCTGGTAGAGGATTGATTGGAGCGGACATAAGCCGTATGAGATCGAAGAAGATGAGGAGTTCCTCTGCAAATAGTGCACTGTGTCTGACGGTGCATTCTCAGAAGCCCAAAGAAGAAGTTCAAGGCTGGCTACATACTGTGAAGAGGAAATGAGCCTAGTCGAAATGCATGGAATGTGGTAGCTACCCCTATCAAAGGGCAAATACTTGGAGAGAGTAGGGGACTTACAGCGAGGGGGCTACTGCTCGCTCGACAAGGATAGATTTGTTTGTCGGTGTAAACCAAATTGGTTCTCTACAAAGTAGCTTCCCACATGCCTGTTTAACACTGGATGTCTAAGAGTAGTGGGAATTTTAGGTGTCCCTTACTACATTTTTCCGTGGGGTCCAATTATTTTGTGTTCTGCACTTGTGCACAGATAGGACATAACTTGACCATGCAAGCTACACCAATGCGTCAGACCCTGCTTTTATCGAATGGTCAATGAGAGAAATAGCATGCTGCCATTTAGCATTTTTGTTAAAAAATGTAAATACAATCTCGAAAGAGAGTGGACTATAAAGCAACTCAGGTGGCTATTTGTTCAATGGATTACATATTTATATCCCTCCCTTGCTGAATGCAGGAGAACATCGTAGCTTTTTAACCTCACCCAAGATCCAGCACTTTCCCCTCTAGGATTGGAAAGTGTTTATCTATATATTCACAAAAAAAAAACTTTGTCAAGGGGAAGTTATGGTTAAGTTGCACTACTAAAAACCTGTGACATTCACTAAAAAAAAAACTTTATAAACGTGACATTATGGTTCAAAGTAAAACCGAAAAACCCCTGAAATGTGCCAGTTATGGTAGGGTAAGCAACCATAACTGCCCGCACCACTGTGCACTGCTAACACTACCACCCAGGACATGAAAGATGGCATCACAAATGTCATTGATGACATCACAGATGACATCACATGTGTAGCCCCTTTGTTTTTGTTCACTGCCATATCTAGGACAAGCTGGTTTATTTACTGACAGTCAGAAACTTAACTTTCAAAAGGTATAACATTTATAAATATTGCTATTCTCACATGTTCTTACACTACTTTCATTAGAATTCCATTGCATCTTATGATGTACATATATAAGGGAAGAAGCAGGCCTGAAACACAACAACCATTTTTGTGCGTGAATATAATCATGTAGCGTATACACAGTTGGTAATGATACTGCGTCTTGTATGCTTACTTTACTCTCCACACATAAGCCCCATCTTTGTATGCATTGTAGTCTATTTCTGTTTTGTGTGTATTACTAGACATATGTAGTAAGTGATGCATTATTAGCAACTTAGTACATGTTCCACAGACTAGAAAAGTGTGATACAGAAACATCCACCTTTTTATTATAGAACTTTGGAAAGTACAAACTTAGCACCTCTGTGGTGTCTGCTGCAGCCGATACCTACAATTCTGTATGAGTAGGTTCCTGTACTGGAAAGAACACTGCAATAGAATTTTCTTTAAAACACTACATTGCGTGATGAAGTATGTACTGTATTACATATGTCCTGATAATGCTTGATATTTTTTTGCTAAAATTACACTCACAACCCCTCGTCTGAAAAGTAAATGGACATGTGATGTCATCAATGACATTTGTGATGCCATCTTTCATGTCCTGGGTGGTAGTGTTAGCAGTGCACAGTGGTGCGGGCATTTATGGTTGCTAAGCCTACCATAACTGGCGAATTTCAGGGGGTTTTCGGTTTTTACTTTGAACCATAATGTCACGTTTATAAAGTTTTTTTAGTGAATTTCACAGGTTGTTAGTAGCGCAACTTAACCATAATGTCCCCTTAAAGTTTTTTTTAGTGAATTTCACAGGTTTTTAGAAGGGGAACCTATTCATAACATGCCTTTAACAAAGTTTGTTACTGAATATACACTCATCAGGTGATTTTGGAAGATATGTACTATAATTTCCTTATTTTTTATAGATGTAACATTGAACATACTGAACCCCCTCGCTAATTACTTTTGAAAGGCACGGACTGAGCGCCTGTCTGCGGACGGGCGCTGACGAGGTCAACAGTACCGAAACAGTGAGGGGATATCTGGAATTGTACTATTGTGTTATATGGAGACGGCAGAACTTTGAAAAAGGACACATAAAGACATTATAAGTACTAATAAAAAAAATAAGTGAACCTAAACGTCTGAAACAATAACCATGCATTTAATGACCATTTAGAATGAAATGGATTATACCATAACAAAAAAAGGTATGCCTCCAACGTAATTACCTCACATAACTGTGCAACCAGGAGCGACAGTAGACACACACAGTACAACGAAGAGAAATTACAGCAAAATAGTAAGTGAACTTCATTTTTCTTATATGTGTTAGTATACTTTTTGTACGAGACGCAGAAAAAGTAATGTATTTCTGTTGTTTTGACACAGAAATGTGCAGTACTTTGGAGTGGCTGGAGGAGAATTTTCCGCATGGGGAAATGTCGGAAGATAGCGATAATAATGGTGCATGAGCAAATTAATGATCAGTATTTTATGGTCATTTAACATATAAATATTTATTTTTAACAGACCAGGTAAAAAAAGAAGAAAGCCCAACAAACGACACAGAGGAAGATAGGCTGAAAAGGATGCAATTGAAAATGGACATACTAAATGACAATTTTAACAATTTAAGGCAATTTGTGGAGGAATTTGTTAGAGGGAAAAATACGATATCACTGCCCCACCTGTACCTGCCCCCCTTCTCCATTTCCTAGTGAACCATCCCCAAACCTTGAAGAAGAAAAGAAACATTTTGATGAAACATCCATCCCTTCATCCCCTCACAAATCATCCCCTCAGAACCAGCCTGTATTAAACCCTAATTCCCCTATATTTGTTTCAGTATCTGCTTCCCACAGTATTTCTTTTGATTGATTTGTGTGTGTGTATTGGAAATGTTCTTATGTTAGTTGTAGTGGAAGGGGGTGAGGCACATTTTTTTTTTTTAAAAAAAGAGTTAAAAAGTTTGCGGACAGCACGCCTGTTCGAGCTGGCCGTAAACAATAGAATATGGATGTTCTAACTGTAATACAACTACCCCTACCAAAAGCATCCAAGATGGAACGGATCTTAGAACGCACCATCTGGTCAAGTTGTGCGTACACGAAGCATCCTAAGGAGATTATACCTCTCCGTACTGCTCACAAACAAGATAAAAAATGTTCTTAGAACACACCAGGTATCCGGGATGTCTGTAAATGAACAAAACGGGAGTGTCCTGAGGACACTACACCTGTCCATACCATCCGCAGCCAAGATGGAACTGTCCGTAGAACAGGCGCGATGGCCGGCATGTCCGTAGGCAAACAAAATGGAGGTGTCCTAAGGACACTCTATCTGTCCGTACAGTCAGCAGATCATGTACGCAGAAGCGCACTACACCCATAAGTACTGCGAACAGCGCGCCTGTCCGTAACTGTCCATGTCACTTGTGTCGCACTTTTAATTACTTTCAGGACCCGAACACTGTCCGTAGAACACCTGCGCGCATGCACACATCCGTTACTCTGCATTTGCTGTCCAGCAGGCATGCATTTCCTTCGCGGATGTGTTTAGTACGTCATCATGTGACCGCACCCACGCTGACCGTGTGGACTAATTTGCGCAGTTTATGTACTTCCGCAACATTTCAAAAGAACTTATATAAACATGGTAAATTATTTTACAGTATAAAATCACCATTTCACATGTCCTATGCAATGGCCCTACCTTTCAATGTAGTGTTTGGAATTTTTGCAATGCTTTTGAGTGATCAATAAGGTCACGAGCCGCACCCCTCCACCCCTATAAATGGCCACACCCCCGAGCTCATCTTCATTGAGCTTCTGGCTATGGCAGATTCACTTGTGCTGCCTTTAAAGCTGAAGCAAACTGTAGCCAACTAACCCTTATGGCTACTGTTGCTTCATTAGCCTCAGCACCACCCCCAAACCCCCCACTGCCACCACCTCCCCAAGGGCCTGCAGAGGAAAATATGGGTGAGGATGTAGAGAGCGAGGAAGATGAGTAAGAAGAGAATGAGGTGGAGGAACTCCGCACTACAAGCACTCACCGAGAGTCGTGGGTGTGGCGGTTGTTTTCCGTTTTTGGGAACGTACCAAAAGCACGTGCAAACCTGCTCAGTGGAACCAGTGCCAGTTGGTGCTGAGTCACGGGAGACCTGGTGAATACAGCTTTGGTACGACAACCATGAAGCAACACCTAATTTCGTTCCACAGTGCGGACATTCGCAAGGTGGTACCATGTGAAGAATGTAGTAGATAGAGTTCCTCCACAGCATCCGCCGTGTCCGATCCTCTCACCACAAGAGACACTTCTTTGGGCTAGCGCATCCCTCCAACTGCTGTTGACCCTTACCTTTCGAAGGTCACAATATTGTGTATGTACTGCGATGCAGTAATCTGCAGGGGGAGAGTTTTCGAAGTGCTTTTGAGGCTACGGTCACGGAGCACCAGAAGAACTGTGCCCTACCTAAGTAAAGGCCACCCTACATCTTTCTCTCTCCACCTGCCCTTTCTTATCCCCGTGGTTGGTGTCCCTTCCTTACCCTCCTTTGCCCTCCTCTCCTAGTGTGTCGTGTGCTGAAAAGTAATAAACTGGAAAACAACAAAAATTACAAAAAAGGCTCTTTTCAGAGCCGCCTTTCTCAGTTTAACAGAAGAACTATCAAGTGACGGTTGTAGGCTCCTGCACATTTCTCAAAAAGTCCACGGACATTCGTAGGTGGCACAAAAATGGAGGGTGCAAGCAGAGCAAAACCAAAGCACTTTTCGCTGGGAGTAAGTGGTGGCTCTGAAAAGAGCCTTTCGGTGGTGTTTTGTGTGTTTCAAAAACTATGGATTGGAAAAAATGGATTGCCAAATAGGTGGCTATGAATCCAAAAAAGGTTGCAATGTATTTTGTACATTTCGAAGAAAAATCTGATTGCCAGCATATATGAGATGGACTCCATCTCTGCGAAAAATGAAAGTGCTGTGAAACAAAATGTTTTCATTGTGGAACAAGGACATGCCAAAATCTCTTAGAAAGGCACAAACATCCTTATTAACATTGCGCGTCGCTTTCTCCATTTGTGGACCAAATGCAGAAGAACGCAGCCATCTTTGTCGTTGTGCAATACGGGAAAAAAGTATTTGGCAATTTGGAAACATGTCCATGACCTTTGCAGTCCTTCCTTCATTGCAAATTGCAAAGAAATTCCAGAGACATGGCCTAAGCCGTTTCCTCTGCAATGAATGATAATTATATCAGGATGAAGCTCTGTCTGTAAAGTAGCACAGAGAGGTACCAAGTCCAGCTACCTCATTCCACGCACGCCATATGCCAGTGCACTTCCACATGGGGAAATCCAAGATCTGCAGATAGACCGCAACTTTCTGCATGCACCATCAACCAATGTATACATGAGTCTCCCAAAATTCAGATAATCTGTTTTTGAGCACACAGAGCCATGGCTGTCTGGTGTTCTGTCAGGGAGAAGACGTTTGCAGTAAATTTCTCTGTTCAGAACACACCCACTGAACTTTACAGACCAATCCCTACCTTTGCACATTCTCATTTGCATGCGTCTCCACCCCAGAATCCCCGTTGGTAATACACGCTGTCTGCAGACTACCGCCATGTCCGCGGACAAGTAGAGGATCAGAGTGTGACGACTGTACATTTAAATATTATTCCCCTTTTCCCCTTTAAGGTGGGCTGTGAAAAGAACAGGTTTTTTTGTTTTTTGAGCAGATGCCTTACAGACACCTGTTATTTTGTATTTCTTTTCATATTGTTTCTTCTTACTTTACTCCTACCATCCTTACAGAACCTTCTCCAAAGCAAGCCTTACATTCCAAAGAACATGGCATTTCCCAAAGAAGATAACGCAACACCATCTGCTTCAAAATAAGCCGCATTACTGGGAAGAATGTTCTTGTGGCTGCAGAAAAACATACCAGCTCGTAACATGAAAGCATGCATGCCGCGATTGATGTTACTCCTACCAATAGTTTGATCAGGTCGAAAAACAGAACTGTTGTCCCATTTTCCTCTATGAAGTAACCCAGAAAAAATTACTTTTGCAGTTAGAAAGATGTTAATGACTGATTGTACCAACTGTTCCAAATCTTCCAACAAAGTATGTGAACTCACGTAGCCCAAATGGCAAGCACCGTATTGCAAAAGTACCACATGGGGAGTGGTCATCCTACGCATGTCTCTGCTTAGGATTACTACTTAGAGAATTGCCGTAACATTGCGATCATTCTCAGCGCGCCACACCACCTCCACGCCTCTCACATCAAAATTCTGTGCCACATGCCCACTTTCAGACTAGTGCTGTTAACCATGCACAAAAAAATCTCCAAGGCCCAAAACCCTGACTCTCTCCACCTCTGCCATCTTCAGTATACGCACCGTCTTTCGACACAAAAGAACAATGGAACATCTGATTGGCTGATGTCTACAGTCCCCTTTCCATGATGGATTTGCTGTAGAACCCCGTATGTCACACACCCTACCCGCGGACAAGCGATGTCTACGTGCGGCACGTAACTCTTAGCCAGTCCTTCTACCCTTTCGACATCACTCGCAAATCCATTCCCTCATTGGGCACAGCTAAGCAGTCACACAACCATCCGCCAATCACATGCAACATCTCTACATCTAACTCCGTCATCAAAATTTCGCACTTCAAACGTACTATTGATCACTCTGAATGCAAGTCGCATATCATTACAAAGCACCTACTTCAAAAACTACTGTGCAAGTGTTACAGATTTCTACGTACAACTCCATGCATGCGCACATGCATGAGTATAAAGTACAGGTATGTATATTTTAATCAGAGAACATGTGCAACCCTTATGATTTAATGTAAACAAATTAATGCCACTAAATCTGCATAGCCAATACATACCCACACGCCCCCTTTAAGTGCAAGACTTCCGATTTGTCATTCACAAACCGCACTACTTCTTACAGTCTCCCGCATAACCTATACATACGTAACAACACTCCCTATTTAGCGCGAAACTCGATTTTCCATTAGAAAATGTCACAATTGTTTACTGTGTACCGCCTACATTAATGCTACTTCCAATCCGATCGTATGAGAAAAATAAACGCTCCCGATTGCTGTGGTGACATCTCCCTCTGAGGGTCTCCCGATTTTTCAGATTCGTACTTATAATATGAAAGTAGTGAATTTTTTCCCCATCTACTACAATGACCTATCACTTACAAACCTCTCTGCTATGGACCACACAGCTTAAAAAAAAACGAGGCATTTCATAAACAAAAAATTGTACTCATTTGCGAATCACGTTCAACTAACATACTGCAAACAACATACAAAGGCAATACATAGTGTAGTGAAATGCACACATACACTCTGTTGCGATGTCAAAAGTGAATATTCCGAAAGATGCAAAATTAACGTGCACAGTAACATCACTGCTTTAAACACACAAAGTTACTTCTTCTTTTTACAATCGCAGTGAAGACTACTCTCCTTATAATCAACAGCATCTACACTGCAAACAACATATCCGAAGAAACCTTGTCAAGCTGCAAACAAAAGCAAGTACAGTACTACCTTTATATTCTTACTGCTCCTCAAAGAGACTGTGTGGGTTATTTATTTAATTTGCGCACCAAAACAACACTAATTTCTGAACCATTCTACCCACAAATCCCCATTTATTGGACAAAGAGTAACAGACAGAGTGGATCACAAATCCCTTTGTTTTTGGAACTCAAATAACAGAGAAGCCTTAGAATCTTAGTACTAGAAAAGAAATAGCTGTTTCAATTTTATACCATTATGTTTACTATTAATGCTTCTCCACACCACTAGCTCACTTTGTACTCTCATCGGAAGCACAGTGTAGTAGTATACAAACAGAAAATTAGGCTCCCCAACTCATTATAACAGGCCAATGCACATTCACATACCACCACAAACAGCTTCCCCATCAAACTCATGCACTATCAACACAGCACACAAACATTGTACAACAGACAACAGACCAAACCATGCCTTCTTTTTTTCACAGACCCCAAAGAATGCCGACCAAAAAGCAAGTCCATAGAAAGGGACACAGAAATAGAGCAAATGAAAAAAAAGTGTCCAAAGTAAGCATCCATCTGTAGCAGAGTTTGTATAGAACGTTGTAACAAAACACCTAATACAGTAGTTTTGCGAAACAAAGGAAGCTTCGACTACTGAAAATGTACCTCCTCTATCAAAATGTGGCACGAAACACAAAAAGCTTCACAAAAAAAATCAGCTACCAGTAGTGCTAACAATGCTCCTATTAATCCTGATATAATAACAAGAACCCATAGTAAAAAAACGTATTTTAGCAAAAATGTTTAACCACCGAGTCCTTCAGAATCTAATAAGAAGAGGACCGAAATCATCCCAACCCTTAAAAGCTACCATAGAAAATGAATCCTACAAGCTCTCGCAGACAGTGCAATCCTTCTCAAAAGGAAGTTGTTTAGTTTAGTGTTAAATAGGATAAAACCACTAACAAAACTAAGTACTAAACTACAAAAGAAACGTGTCAATAAATGGAATGTGAACAAAAATAACTTCTTAAATATTTGTGGAGGTGAATGGAGTCACACAACAACCACAGAACCATATTTTAATGAAGAAGCATACAAACTCAGAATTGCCGCTAGATTCGACTGAACCAGACTGTCCATTATACAAATGGCCATGCACGTCAATGTGTGACATTCCTAACAAATCTTTCAAATCTTTACATCAATTCCTCAATCAGTATGTGAAAGGTAAAAACAAAATTAAAATGAAAGTGCTGCAAATATGGATATCTGTCCAGTGAGCAAATACACAGGACTCCAAGGACATTCGTTAGCCTGCATTTCAGGACCTATTTGCAAAAGCACCTTCTATGAAATCAAAAGGATAGCAATACATCACTCAAATGTAAGAAATCTAGTGTATAAAATGTACTATGCTAAAAGTCCAGCTTTAGAATTAGCCAATTTAAATAACACTCTTCTGAATGGTACACCCAAATTACCTACAACAAGAAATCAACCATATACAGAGAAAATATTTTGTAAGTGAAAGCCACTTACAAAATGCAATAGTTTTAGGACAGACTAGCAACAATTCTGCACATAGCAAACTTCTATTACACACATACAAAAAAGAAATGCAAAAATGTAAAAGTGCATCAGCTGAAGTACCAAACCATGTGTGTGTGTGTGTGTTGCCGCAGAACGTTTTACAAACGAAACACAAAAAATATAGACATATCATACAAAATAGAAGATAATGAAGATTCCAAATGGTTTGAATTAGCCCTCTACCTTGCAGCAGAAAACAAACACCGAATAAGTGAACCCCTAATATGTTGCAGTTACTGCACTACAAAACTGGACAACAACCAAACTCCTTCATGTGCTATCACAAATCATTTGGAATTGTTCCCACTACCAAAACCCCTGCAACAACTCAATTGATATGAGAGCATCATAATTCAAACAGTTCACCCATTTCAAGCAATTGTACGCCTTAAACCAAAAACAGCAAAATTACCTCCCCTTGAATTGGTGAAAGGCATTTGTGGCAAAGTAGTTTACTTGCCATTAGATCTAACAGAAAATGTACACACTCTAGGAGTGCAACATCCAATACAGCATTATTTAATTGTCTTGGTAAATGGTGTACCAACAAAAGACAATACAAATTGGAAACAACTGGTGGACTTGCATAAAGTTAGACAACCTAGGAATATCTGAAAGACTATAACAAATACTACAAAGAAATAAATATTGAAGAAAGCTTAAGTGAAACAACTGAAATAATTCAAGAGTCATCAGAAACTGGTCAATTTGAACTTCTGGATCCTGCTGTAATATCCACTCTTTTGGACCATTACACAATTCATCCATTGCATTCCAATGAAAGCATAGATGATGCACTAGAAACTTACCAAATGCGACAAACCAAAGGGTCACCAATGAGCATATGGGAAAAAAGTATAGAAGCATGTGCTTTTCCACTGCTATTTCCTACTGGCAAAGGCGGAAGATATGATGATAGACCCACTCAGATTACGGCATCAGAATACCACTCATTACGAATGTATTCGCAAGATCCACATTTTGTCTAAATATGGGAATACATATTCCACCTACTCTTTGAAAGTGAACTAGCAACCCTATGTTACGGAGTTGTACACATTTTGAAATCTGGAACCCACTTTCAAAATATGTCAGCTACGCAATTAATACAAAAAGTACAAGAAAACGATGAGGTTTTACAATCAAGTATAACAAATCAGTTTGCAAACATGCGTGGTACAAAAGAATAATGGTTCCGACGGCACGGAGACGTACGGTGTATGATCAAAAACCTTGGACCGCCGACTTGGTTTGTTACACTAAGTTGTGCAGAATATGCATGGGAGATTTACATGAGTTCCTACGCATATCAAACAACAACAAAACCAACATAGATATATTTAAACACCTGGAGAACTTTGCTCTCTAGATCCAGTTAATGTGTCAAGATATTTCCATCATTGATTCACAGCAATGCTAGACTTTATTTGTAATAAAACTGTTACTCCCCTTGGAGAAGTGCAACACTTCTTTTGGAGAAAAGAATACCAAGCGAGAGGAGCACCACATATTCACATGCTTTTATGGATCAAAGGTGCACCTAAATTTGGTCGTCATGACAGTGATGCCACTGTTTTGCAGTTCATCCAAAAATATGTTACTTGTGAAATCCCTTCACAACGGACACATAGTGACCTGCATGGACAGATTTTACAATTTCAAAGACACAAATGTAGCAAATATTGTCGTCGCAAATAAAAACAGCAAAGGGAAATACTACACCAAATGCTGCTTTGGTTTCCCTAGACCAGTTACAGAAACAGGTAAAGTGAACAACTTCATATCTTCAGTTCGACATAGTATTAAAGGTAAATCACCTAAGAACACGTATTACATAAAAAGAACAGAAGAATCAAAATATATCAATGATTACAATACAATCATTGCCCTCTTATGGAATGCAAACATAGATGTTCAATACATTGCAGACAATTCCACTGCAGTTGCACGTTATGTTACAGCCTACTTAACAAAAGCAGAAAAAACAGAGCTTCAAGTCCTCTGGAATGACCCATCATCAGACAAAACACTATCTCAGAAATTGTACAGCCTAGGCATAAAAATGCTCTCTCATAGAGAATGTGGCACCTATGAAGTGGCAGATAGTTTAACCAGTACTGCTTTGTATGGAAAATCAGACAACATAGTATGGCTAAGTCTTGGTCCTGCTAAATCTAGAAAAATAGTTCTAAAATCATATCAGGACATAGAAACAATTGCCAGAAATGATCCCAACAGCCAAGATATTTTTTAAAAAAATTTACTGGACACATACTATCTGAACAGGAGTAGCACTTTGGAAAACATGTGTCTATACCACATAGGTCAAAACTTTGCATACAAAAATAATATAAAACCCGATGAAAGCAAAGGTAGATATAGAGTGACAGATTGTGAAGGCAGCTTAGAGAAACTTACCAAACGAAGCTTAATTAATCATGTCAAATTGTCATTAAAAACTCCTCAACAGAAAGAACTATATTACATGTCTCTGCAACAACTTTTTAGACCATGGAGAAAAGAGGAAGAAATAATAGATAACTATGACTACTATGAAGATGCTTTCAAAGCAAATGAAAGCGCTATCACCGATGTGAACTTTACGCAGTACAAAACAATGTTGCACAATGAACAGCAACACAAAGAAGAACTTCAGGCCCAACTAGATAAGGACACGTCCGACAGTAGTCAACCTTCCATAACAGGAAGGCAAGAACCACTAGGACAGCCACTAATAGAAAATGAGGCAGAATTAGCTATGACAGAAGCAGAAAACACCATGTGTCACTATGAACAAAATATAGAAGACTTAACTGTACTACAAGCAAAACTTAAAGATCAGCGCACCATTTTTGAAGAAGTAACAAAACAAACTGCACATGGTGTACAACACAAAAATAAAGAATGTACCTGCCAAAATTACAAACCTATACTGCTGTACAACAGGGGTGAAGCTGGGTCAGGAAAAACATTCTTAATCAAAATCATCAGCAAGTTACTTCAACAATTGACAAACAACAAACTGTCAGCTGTTGTAACTGCCCCCACAGATGTAGCTGCCTACAACATAGGCGCTGTCACTTTACACCGATTACTACTCCTTGCAGTAGAACACCAAAACAAATTAGACTATTACAAACTTTCTGCAGAAGCTGCAATGGAACTACACAGAATATTCAAACAAATGAAAATGCTACTAATAGATGAAGTGAGCATGGTCTCCAACCTAATGTTGGATTTGATTCACCTCAGATTGCAAGAGGTACTGAAAACAAAGTACGAAGAACTCTTTGCAGGGAAACACATTATCGTTTTTGGAGATCTTCTAAAATTGACACCAGTAAAAGGTGACCCTATTTTTAAAACCTTAGGACACAAACTCTGCCGTAAAACTGTTGGCAGCATAGTAAATGTCAACCTTTGGCAACATTTCCAATACAGAGAATTAACAGAAAACATGCGGCAATCTGCAGATCTCACTTATGCCAACATTTTAAAAAGTATTACAGTTGGTGTACTATCTCAAGAAGCACAAGCAATATTGAGAAACTGGCACATTCGTGCCCTTTATGGGGATAATGCATGTGCTACTGATGTTATGGAACAATTAGCACACTAAAATGTCAACTGTATGGCCTTAATGCCAACTCTTGCAAGCTGTTTCAAATTCAATTAAACAAGGTTAAAAAAAGAAATGCAACCAATAATGGAAATTTGCGCCACAGACAAACTAGACGTAAATGGTATGACACTACCCATGTGTGAGCAAGCCACAACAAGACTAAATACCTTAGAAAATTCAATCTCCAACACAGCTGGGTTGGAAAAAAATATTAAAATTATGTTTAAACTATAGAGTAATGCTTAAACGTAACCTTGACGTGGAGCAAGGGCTAGTTCATGGGGCACTGGGTACAGTTGTTGGCTTTCAAACATACCCACGTGACAACAACATTCAGTTTGTCAATATTCGCTTTGACAAACTTTCAGAAGTGAAAAGGATAGGGCGCTGAACTGCTCAATTCCTTCTCTTCAAAGTCATGTATGTACGTAGAGAACAATTTTCTCTAACGCTTGCATATGCAGTCACCATTCATAAATACCAAGGTCTTACCTTAGACATAGCATTGATGGATATAGGAAACACAGTCTTTAAAGAAAGCATGAGCTACGTAGCACCATCACGCTTACGTACACTTGACGGTCTATTTCTAATCAACTTTGATGCAAGTAAACTGAACGCTGATATTCATTGCATTTTAGAATACAATAGACTGCGTTCACTGTTCACCTCACATCTGAAACAATATCCTGTTCAAGAAAAAGTAAAACGTGGTAAAAGAAAACTAATTCCAACAGAATGCAACAAAATCTGACGGCAAATCCTTCAAAGAAATCAAAATAAGCTAATACTTCACCAATTACCACAAGCAAACAAGAGCCTATTAGTGAAAGTAAATCAGACACTTCTTCAAAGAAGGAACAAAAACTCTGAAAAAAATCACTCGGACACAGAACTATCTGGTCCATTCAAATTTTCAAATGTAACTGGTGTAAGTTGCTACGCAAATGTAGCAATGAATATTCTATTTCAATTGCCACCAATTGTTAACAACATTTACTTACACGGTACAGACCAACTGTGTTTGAAAATGTTAGTCCTTCATAGAAACGCAACAAACAATCCTGACAACGTGTATAGTGTTCATGGAATAAGACAAGAATTGGACGACTGTGCTGGAATGGTGAGGTTCACTATAAACTCACAAGAAGACCCACAAGAATGTCTAATGTACTTACTACAAGTACTTGAAAACAAAAACATACCTATAAATAAAATCTTCCAGATTTCATACATATGGAAACATACATGCACTCTGTAACAATGTGATACAGGAACAAATCCCAAATGAGCACTTTGTGTATGTATGCATACCTAATTGTGAATCCATTCCATTCCAGCAACTTGTACAGAATGCAAACCATGGCAGATTATGTGCAATCCAGACAATCGCTCCACCTTTCTGATACAAAAACATAGTAACTACATAATGCTTATGCTTCTACATTACAATTCAGAGGGTACCAAAAACAACTGCAAGCTGACTGGATTCACACACGGTCAAGTGTCACTTGGAAAGAAAACCTTTACAACAATAGGTATCATCTACCACGCAAGAGCTACAACCAATGCAGGTCACTACACATACATTAAAAAGAAAAGTGGATGGTTTGAATGTAATGATAGCACCATTACTCTAAAGCAGAGATTGCCAGCTAATCTTGCAAATGCATATTTAATCTTCTTAAAGCCAAAATGTAATAACTAATGTGTACTACAACAGTAACAAAAATTCAAGTAAACGACTATAAACAGTTAGAATACACCAACAGGTATCTAACTGCCCAAGAGTGTATAACAACCACACAGATAAATGAATACCACAGATCGGTAAGAAAAAATGCACAGTTAGAATACGCCAACAGGTATGTAACTGTTTTTAAAAATCTGTAACAAGCCAACAGACATAACATTAATCAGAAACAACAAGGAAACACACAAAGAAACAAAGAAATAATTTGTACCATAGCAAAGAAAGGTTTTTTTTTAATCCAACAAGGATTTTGTTTTCCCCCAGTCCCAAGGATTAGAAAAACAAACACAGAAACTGAGCAAAATGCACAGTACACTGGTTTGTAAACTAAATATGAGGGTCCAAAAAAAGGTAAAGTGTCTATTGTACAATGTAATAAGTCTTCATGAAATACAAACACTAACATCCTCTTTTCTTTTATCACAGAAATGTAAAAAGGATATGTCCGCCAAGTACTAAAGTCATGTAAGAAATATATTGATTCTCAGCAAAGTAAACAGTAAATATAATTGCACACATACCATACATATTCCAATCTGCATGTCTAATCTATAGCAGTAATATGGTGCAGTGGCTGTAGGCAGGGCCTATCATCTCGGATGTATAACCTACAACCTACACCCTGCGGCCAAGCAACCAAGACTATAGGTCATACGCACAACCAGCGCAGCATATCAAAACCAGGGTGCTTATAATTTCACTACTTATAAGTTTACTCTTGGGTGCATGGTCTGCAGCCATGCACCTAAGACTGTAGGTCACGCACACAACCACAGCACCACAGCACACCCATGCTGACTTATAACCTCACTGCTTATGACTTCAGTCTTGGGTGCATGGCCTTCGGCCATGCACCCAAGACACTCGGTCCTGGCCAGAACAACCACAGCATATCGCACCCATTCTGGCTTTTAACTTCACTATGTATAAATTTGGGTTTGAGAGCATGGCCTTCAGCCACGCACCCAAGACTGCAGGCCCTCCCCACAACCACCTAAGTGATGTGCGATACTACGGGTGAATCTATAGCTTTGACATGCTGCAGTGGTTGTGGCCAGGGCCTAGAGTCTTGGAAGAATGGCCTACGGCCTACGGCCATGCACCCAAGACTCTTGGCCCTGACCACAACCACTGCAGCATATTACACCCATGGTTGCTTATAAATCATTAGCACACCCATAGAATGAAACATTATAACTGTAGCAAGTGCTTATAACTTTGTTCTGGGGTGCATGGCCGACTGTACACATTCCCCACAACCATTGGATCAATAAGCAGCACTACAGGTGTATCCATAGCTGTGACATGCTGCAGTGGTTGTGGCCAGGGCCTAGAGTCTTGGATGTATGGCCTACCGCCATGCACCCAAGACTCTAGGCCCTGGTCACAACCACTGCGGCATATTACACCCATGGACGCTTATAAATCATTAGCACACCCATAGAATGAAACATTATAACTGTATCAAATGCTATCCATAGAAAAAAAACATTTAACTACTCCATGTACGCAATTTCAATGTTCGCCAACACCACGCGTGTCCTTAGAACAGTTTCATGTTCCCTGCGCACAGCACTGACTGAAGTACTATCCTTATGAGACCCCTCATTTACTGTACTTACAAACATCCCAAACAAGGCGGCCATAGGGAATACATCATTAACACCTACCACCTGAACAAATACAGTATTTCACCCATCTCTTCCTGTCTGCACCTCCCCAAGCACTCTGACACAGCAAAAAAGTTTCCAAAATAGCACTTTGACGCTGGTCGCTGCTGCGCTGCCTGCAGATCCAAGATGTCGGGCGCATCCAAACAATCTGATGCAGAACACGCGTCACTGCAGCCAATCGGCAGAGACGTCGCGTGTGCGTGGTCATGACGCCAGCCCCTTAGCCAATCGGTATCTTGTCCGCGGAGCGAACAGGGAAGTGTGACCGAGGAGCGGACATAGATATCACTAATTTTTTTTACCTACTTTTTGGTCGTTTTAAAGAAAACTACTGCACGGATTGTCACCAAATTTACAAAAGCACGCTTTCGGGACCAAGCTCCTGCCGCAAATTTGGTGAAAATCCGTCCAGCAGTTTGGCCTGAAGGCGTGCGCAAAGTTTCCCCGCCATTCAGTACATGGGAAAAAAATGTTTTGGGACCCCCCTATAACTTCCCCCCCCTAGATTAAACATCACCAAACTTTGCAGAAAGAGTAGCCCATATACTTTTTTTGCAAAGTTTGGTGAGGATTCGTCCAGGGGGAGCGGAGCTATAGGCTGCCCAAAAAGTGCTCTTCCTATGGAAACAGCAACTTAACCATAACTACACAGCCACTACCATGGCTATGTAATATATATCAGTCATAGAATATATCTGGAAGACTGTATAGAAAGATATAAAAACATTCGTTTTTTTCCTTTGACATTAGGCGATGTTAAGTAGGTGAAGTGTGTTCACATAGAATCAATTAAATGTTAGCCTGGACACAGAAATCCAATATATTATAGTGCAGTTAAGTCGAGTATTGAGTTCCATAGAAAACCCGAAAAATGAATTGCTAATAACGTTTTACTTGTGCGATGGATGCAGTTTCGGCCTAGTCCACATTCATTTTTCCATAGACGAAAAAGGTTTTTCCCCCGAGCACAAACTGAAAACCGTTGGATGAAACTGTACCAGGTACGAAATAACTTGGACATGAACCATTCACTCAATTTGCAGTGGGGTTCTGGGGTTATTGCGTCCAGTCGTTTTTAAAATATTTGTCGGAGAAAGGGGAATTATAGTGATATCACACATGGTGCTTTGCAGCATAGAGGCTTTTCAGAAATAAAATCTGCCATTTTGTATGCGGCTTTGTCTGCGGCTACCCGAAAATGAAAATGCAGTAAAATGCCATTTGGAGGAGGAAAGCCGATACAATGACATCTGGCTAGGGGAGGGGCGAAGCCACCATGTGAAGATGGGGAGTTGGAAGGAGGCTAGGGATCAAGTTAAGAGCACTAATGTTTTCTTGTAGCCATGGGTTATTCAGCGGGATAAGCGCGGCTACAAAAGAAAACGAGATTGAGAATGAAAGTGCTTCACACGGAACAAAGAGGGTTGGAGCATGGGAGAGGGCTAGGGAGGGAAACTTGAGTTACATTGTTTTCCATAGTTTTTCCTGATAACCGTGGCTTTCTGTAGTACATTGCTATTATAGCTGCGGTTATGGGGAAACTTTAAAAAAAAGAAAAAAGTATTTGGACAGCTACGGTGAGGTTGGGAGTGGGAAGTGGACATGGTGAGTGGGCTATAATTGCTTGAAAATATGCAGTGGGCACGGCCAGGTCCAAAGGCCCTGGCTAGTGGGCCCAAAAGAGAGGGGAATGTGCAGTGGCCATGGCCGAAGGCCATGCCTAGTGGCCCGTGGTGTTTTAAAATAGAGTGGGGATGGCCGAAGGCCATGGCAAGTGGGCTGGAACTGTTTAAAAATATAGTGTGAGCCCAAAAGAGATGGGGAACGTGCACAGATTTAACGCAACAAAACCCTTGAAATTCTGCGGATGTGGGAAGTCATGACCAGCTTACCTCAGTGTGTTCCCATTGATGTCCCCCATAATGCTACACGGAACAATGATGATTGGGGAGGCTTGGGAGAGGGCTAGGGAGTGAACATGAGTTTAGGAGATAGGTACCTGGAGAGTGTCTGAGAGGTCCGGGAAAAGAATTGTAGTTTTTTCTGATAACATGGCTTTCTGTAGTACATTGATATTATAGCCACGGTTATGGGGGAAACATTTTAAAAGAAGAGAATAAAGTAAAAAAAAGTATTTGGACAGCTACAGTGAGGTTGGGGGTGGAACGTGGACATGGTGAGTGGGCTGGAAATGTATACAAATATGCAGTGGGCAGTGCCAGAGATCCTGGCTAGAGGGCCCAAAAGAGAGGGCCCCAGCCATATGTGCAGTGGCCACAGCCAAAGGCCGTGGCTAGTGGCCCAGTGGTGTTTTAAAACAGAGTGGCCGTGCTCACTAGACAGGGCTGAAGGCACAGAAAATGGCAACGACTGAAGGTTGTAGTCACTGGCCATGACCGAAGGCCAAGGCGAGTGGGCTGGAAGTGTTTAAAAATATTCAGTGTGGTCAGGGCCTTCTACCGTGCCCAAAAGAGATGGGGAACCTGCACAGATTTAACGCAGCAAAACCCTTGAAATTCAGCGGATGTGGGAAGTCGTGACCAGCTTGACTCAGTGTGTTCCCGTTGATGTCCCCCATAATGCTATATGTATGGCATTGTGACTCCCTTTTCTTATATGTATGTGCTCATGGGCTTTGCAAAGGGAGCACAGTGAGTTAAGCTGGTCATGACCTCCCACATACACAGAATTGCAAGTGTTTTGTTACATTAAATCTGCGCAAATGAACTGCACCTTAACTAAAGTTTTTTTTCACAGAATTTCAAGGATTTTGCTATACAATCTTTTTTTTTACAGGCCAATAGCCATGGCCTTCGGCCGTGTCCACGGTACATGATCCCCCAATATGTTTCTTTTGGACCCACTAGGTGACCACAGCCTTTTGCCGTCGCCACTATAAATCTTTTGGGGCCTTTTTTCCCCATTATTAGCAATGGAATTCAAATAACCTTGAATATGCCAAAATAACCCTGAATATCCGCAATATCTCTTTCATTTCTGAAAATCCACTCTCCTGCAAAGCATTATGGGAGATATAGCTATAATTTTGGGAGAAGAGAGGAACCGCCTCATCCGTCACATTTTTAAAAACTACTGGTTACAATAACCCCAGAGCCCTCCCAGAAAATGAGTCAATGCTTCATGCCCAAGATGTTTCATACCTGGTCCAATTCCGTCCAGTGGTTTTGGCTGTGCACTGAAGCAAAATTTTGACTATTTCTCTATAGGAAAATGAATGGGGACTAGGGCGAAATAGCACTTCTAACTTTCTTAATAACTTTTTTTTTAACAGATCTTTCTCAAAATGTCTAGTCAAGAAGGTGAGGGGGCCGGGAGCTGGGGTGTCGGTGGGGGGTGGGGGTGTTGGAGTCTGTGACAAACATTTTGCTAGATGTCTGTGCATTGGAAAGTGAGCATGTGTACAGGGACACTTAACCTACGACCACCATTTTGTGTAAGGAAACATCCCCTGACTGGTTCTTGGACCGCATTGTATTGACCTAGGTCAAAGCCATTCTATCATTCAAATAATGAGACTGCCCACGTCAATATATACATAGCTCAATGTTACCAACATTTGACTGTTAGGGGAGTGTTGTGAAAAATTAAATGAACACCTCGCCCGGTGTGTACTATACAAATCTTTTTCCACAGACATATTTGTAAAAAATAAAGCTATGTGGTCATTCGTATATAACCAAATTGCACTTTGACTTTATGCAAAGCAGGCTGGAACCCTCATTGGTGTTATTTGTCTCCTTCCTCTTACTCATATGTGCATTTGAAAAGACTGCAATAGGAGTGTACCACCGTGACCATCTTGAATGATAATCTTTTATTAGAAAATTATTTCTATGTTTAGCCTAGGTACTGGTAGTGTAGTTTTATTAAAGCTAATTTTGCAAAAATAAACACGTACTCCCACTCAAGATATCTGGCTTTGGGTTTTTTTCACTCTGGTCATGCAACTGTCAGTAACTGCTGGTGTGGAGTTAGCGAACATGCATCTGCAGTACGACTCTCAAACATGAGATAGAAAGAAAGAGAAAAAAAGAGAGGGAGGGAGAGAGAGAGAGGGGAAGAGAGAGAGAGAAAGAGAAACAGCAGAGAGCTTCTGGGAGCGAGACAGAGAGAGAGAGGCCTAGGTCCTTGTATGATATGCCGCAAACATCTAGTACTATTTAATGTCCATTTGTGGGATATACGCCTGTTCTCTTTGCCTTAATATACCCAGCCAGATGTGAACCTTTATCCCAAGGGTGACGTGTGACGGAGCCCCACAGGCCCCCGCCTCTCGTGTTTCAGTAAGCATTCACTGCTAAGAAAAGATAGATTTTGTTACAGTGGTATTGCTTTCCGACAGTTGAGACCAGAGTAAGCACATGTGCTTCTATGCTTTATTCAAAATCTCAGCCACGATCTTTGATGCTATCATTAGGTTTTCATTTCCAGAAGTATCCGATCTGCTGTAAAAGGGGAACATTCAAGCTCAATGTACATTAGGACATTTCATATGTTGCTGTATTATTATGAGTTCGGCCAGTTCATAAAAAATTGTATTTTCCAAAGCACCCTCTCCATTGCAACTATTCAGCAGCAACTTATAATAAATTTTTTTTTGCTCTAATGTTTTTCTGGTTGTATGTCATTTTTTCGATTTTTGTATGTCGCCTAACAAAAAGACAGATTTTTTTTAGCTGATTTTAGGGGGCCTACAAAATACGAAAAAGGGATATTTCTTCGACCTGCCCACAACCTCTCTTGTGGAATTTTGTCGAATCGGTAGGTTTTACCTCCCGGACCACCCTCCCTCAGCCGCGCCGCCTCCCTCTACTCCCAAGACTACCCCCCCCCCCCCACCATAACGCACACAAACACAAACACCCAACACACACAAAAACACAGAGGCACGTATGAATGTACCCGTCCTCCGTGGCGGCTGATTCTGGGTCCTGGCGTGCCTGTCAGCCCCTGCGTGCACTTGTGTGCGTTGCAGGGGCTCCCGTTCGATTTAGAAAGACCGCTCTGTGCGGTAACAGAGCAGTCTTTCTAAATCGGCCTTTTTTCCTTTTGGAAAAAAGAAAAAGGTCTTCTGACCTATTACGGTTTTTCTTCAGTCTGAAACCTTTAAAGGCGTTTAGGTCGTACCATTAGCTGTTTTGCAACTAGTCAAAAAAGGCAAAACGTATCCAGCAAATTTTCAAAAATTAATCTTTGCCATTTCAAATCTGTAAACATGTTAAAGGGGTTAAAAAGACAAGCAATGGCAAAATGAAAAATATATCTTAAACTGATTTTAACTTTACACATACATTATTAAATAATACGTTTGTGCCATATTGGTCCCTTTTAAAATAAATTGTGCGCTCTATGTGGTACTATTTTATGGAAAATAGCCTCGGAAAATAAATCAAATGTATTTACTTACTAATCTTTACCATAAACTTACCAACAAGGTCCATTTTATAATATTAGAAAATTAAAATTACATTAATGGGCCACTAATTGGGGGAAAAAATCAGTTCATGATTTTTGATTTAAATGATGCTAGATTCTAAAAGACAATTTAAAAAAGTGAATAGTTATTTTGGTTCTTCGAGAGATTCCATGTTCTCTGTTTTGGCTGGCAGAGAGTGCGTGTTCTTCATGTGGCCTCTCCCATTTTTACATCTTACCTTAAAACGTTGATGGCAGACATGCAAAGAGAGGCTAGATTTAATAGTAGACTGTTTAGGCTCATGCCCCTGGGACATAGACTTACTTCATTTCATTTTTAGACTGCATTGAAAAACTACACATACACTCAGATGACACTGGGCTTGACCTGGACCTAGCAACCTCCCAAAATGTCTCCATAAAACCCATAACGATTGAGCCGGGAAATTGGCCACGGCGGTTTTAACCCATGACCATCCAGAGTCTGGGAAACAAGCTTTGTTTTCAATAATCACAAATGTTCGAAATAAACAATGATCAAGCTCTCAGCAACAATATATGCTTCCTCTAAAAAATGATCAAAAAATATATTTTTCTGGAGTCATTGTATTCAATTGCTGGCTGTCCTTCAATGCTATGTTGGTTCACTAGTCCATTAGGAACCAGTGAGGTGGAGGCTTGGGGTATACCAGCCAATCAGGAGGCTCAGAATAGGGTATTTTCCTCATGGTAAAGCCCCCACTCCAAGACTCCTCAGAAGTGGGAGACTGCCATCTTCCCCACCTGGAAAAGCAGGTAAGTCTGCGCCACGCTCCCCTTCCCCTACTTCCCCAACCCCAGTGTCCACATCTTTCACCCACCCCCACCCCCGCCCTACTTAGATTGTGCTTACCTGTCCCTCGCCGAGAACCAGGAACGCTTGGTGTAACAAGCACATCCCTGTTGCAGCAATGGGCGCTATGGAAATGGAGAAAGTACTTGCTGTTGTTGCCTTCTCCCTAATCCATGGCAGCCATCTTGGTTTGTAGTTTTTTAACGTTGAGAAAAGGCAACCGTGCCATTTTTCAACTTAAAAAATAACTATTAGCATCCCGGGATAGCAATAAACCCGTGGACGGGTGGCTTTCTTGGGACAGGTAATGCCTTATCTTACTTTAAAGCCCTTTCTTCGCTCAGACTTGTAATTGATGCCCCATGGCATTACCAGACCGTTAATGCCCCCATCCTCTGGTTCTATTGCTTAATTATTACATTGAAATGTTGGCGGTCCACTGTAAACAATGGGTCAGCAGAGGGCCTTAACTACAGCTCCAAAGCTTGATGCTCCTCTCCAAACATTCCACCTAAATTGCTCAGGGTCTCCTCCCTTAGACAACATTTACCAGAACAAAGTCCACTGCGATATTCTGAGCACCTGCTCCAACCCTTCCACTTGATTTATTTTGTTTATATCCTGCTTTAAACTTGTTTTTTGTGATTTAGTCGTATTATAGTGAAATTACATCCATGGAGGGGGCACGGTAATAGGTGTTACCGTCGCCTCCCCTCAGGCTCATAATTCGGGTGTGGATCAATAGCGCCTGGTGCAGCACTTCTGCACTGAGCTGTAACGTCTCAGTGACCTCAACCTTTTCACGCAGTGACGAAACAACAAAGAGTTTTGGCAGTTCTCCTGCTGAAATCTTTTTTCCCTTTTTTGATGTTTTTCGGTTGTGAGTTTTGTGAGCACTCTGAGGCCTTTGGGTGTCTGGCGCTATAGAAATAACACATAGAAATAGAAATGCTATATTAGAACTGTGAAAGCCATTGGTTGGGATTCAACACCAATAATGAGTTCTTGTTTGGAGACCCAGTCAGCAGGAACGTAGCGATATATCTGGGTGAAAGCTACCAGGCTGTGCAGCACAAAAGAAGGCCGAGATGCCAGGAGCAGGGGTGGCAAAGGGTGGACACATCAAAGAAAAAGTACAACAGAAGTGAGCATATGGCAGTGCCGCTATGGATCTAGAATCCCGAACAAGGTCACCTCACAAAAAGGTCCACGTCCAATCATGAGGTTTGGAGGGGGGGGGGGGGGGGTTCATACATTCCCATACGTTGCGCCAGGTGAGCCAGTCAGAGTTGTGTCTATTGAACCCTGTTACTCCAAAGCAAGACGTTTATTTTCTTTTAATTCATTGCCCACTCACGATTGCAACACAAATCACACCCTTCACAACATGGATCGCTTCTTAACGAGACAAAATAATACAGCAGTTTTGAAGTACTTCCATTGTATGGGTCCATCTTACGTGCTTTTAAGAGAGAACCGATCCCCTGCTGTCGCCATCACGTCCCCTGGAGCCCACTCTCTGACTCTCTACCGTAGAACCGACTCCTAGCTTTATTTTTTTTTAATTTAAAAACAAAAAAGAATTTGGCAGTCATGTAGGCTGCAGCCTAACATTGACTTTACAAATAAACGAAGTCGTTTACTCTTGCATTGTTATAAGTGTCTATCATGCATGCCTTTATATCGGTCGGGGTAGCCCGCTGTCACTGTGTCAGACCTCAGAGTGCTGCATGCAGACTTCAGCTCAGAGGCCAGGCTGCAACAGCTCTACGACCTCTGGTCAACCCATGCAATTCTAGCCAATCCGGGTGACCCACACGGCCTCCCCCCCTGAGAAACAGCTCAGTTTCCTGGCCGGAGAATCCAGCCCCCACTCCACCCCCACCCCCAACTCCGCCCTCTGGGATCCATTAAATACATTCTGTTTCTCATTTCTCCACAGTGGCGTCTAAAATGGGGAGCCCTGGCTTTCCTTATGCAAGCAACCTCGCTGTACAATGGCCTCTCTTTCAGGCCGAAGTGTATCGGGGACTACACTACTTGGCTTGTCGTAAACCATATGCTGTGGTTTAACTCACTCTAGGGCTAGGCTCTGGTGCCATTATCTGGTAGCGCATTTAAGTGCATCTCCTCGCGGAGAGATGCAATTTGCTCATGCACAATTGCATTAGCACTCGTGCATATGCAATGCAGAGTCATTTGCACTGATGGAAAAGCAATATGTCTGCACAAACACCATTTGCAGACGTGCAAAATGCATTGGTGCTTGAATAAACTGCATTAGCTCTGGCGCAACCACATGTTGATCTGGCCCCTGCTGCTTAAACTCTGCTCTGTCTAAATTATTTGGCATAACTTACCCCCTCTTTATATGAAAGGACATTCTTTGATGAGCGGCCCCTTCACCTTTGTTGGCGTAGTATTCTAATTCAGGGTGATTCGTCTTTTCCATTTGAGTTTGGTTATATGGCAAGAAGCCTGAGTTTATGCAGTTCACACGCACACACAGATGCTGAGCATCAGCAAAGAAATACCGCCTCGAAACCTTCAAATCAGAACTGCAAAGTAATCACAGGAACATGAAACATCCACCAGACTCCCAAGCCGACAGGCAAAGAAAACCTGCAAAATTCGAGTGTCCTTCTGAACCGAAGCATTTTAACTTGCCCATAAAGATAGATTATAGCCAGGGATGTCATTTCACCAAAATGCCAGGGGTAGCGGAAAGTGACACCACATGACCCTTGACCTCTGATGACATCACAGGAAGTGATGTCATTTGACCCCACTCTGAAGTGACATGACAGGAAGCGATGGAACACTACCTTTCACCCTATGACAAACTAGGAACTGACATCACATAGCATTGTTCCTAAGTACATTGCGAAAAATATGATTATATCACTAATGTGCTACACATTTCATACAAGAATGGATCACCATATGTATCGGTAATATCAGTGTGTTTAGGCCCATATTACCTAATTACTGTAAATGCAAGCAGACGTCCAAGGCCAAATGATAAGTTATTATCTAGCACTTACGCTTAAGCGCTTTATATAGAACAAATATACACGCAATATCACCCAACCTGTGTTGGTACTCATTTATCAACCTCAGAAGGATGAAAGGCTGAGTTGGCCTTGCCAGGGTTCAAACCTGCAACCTGCAGATCACACACACGTTACAAAAGCAAATGTTCAACCCACGGAGCTATTTTACCGGCTATAGCTATCTTACTTGCTATAGTAAAATGAGCAATTACATGACTGAATATTCTCAAAGTCACAAAGAAAATTACACTCCGTTTACGGATGCCATTAAACTGGTAACTGAGATTAAACAGAAGGTCAGTTCATCTACAGGTCTGGTGCAAAGTTAGCCACATGTCAAATCTACGTGGATCTACTTTTCAGGCTTCAGATGTTGGCAAATTACATACCATTGGGAGGGCTCATAGCTGTGTATTAAATTAGCGTAGCGCAGGGAAAGCAGCGCACTCACACGACATCCCGTACTCTGGCACTCGTTGCCTAATACATGCAAACAAACATCCTGAACAGCATGCCAGGGAGAGAGGAAAGAGACACATTACTACAAAGCATTCATTGTGGCACAATGAAATCAAGGGCCACTTTATGTATTATGGTCAAACATTTCTACACGGTACACAAGCTTTTAGGAACAAGGATTTTGTCAAGTGACCGAGGACACGGATAGGGAATGTCTTGTGATGGTCGTAACAGAGACAACAGCAGAAAGAAAATGCTGTGACTGCAACTTGCGAAAAGCAAAATACATAGTCCGAATGGATGCTTATTCTACTGTAAATGCTTTTTGGAGTTGTTGTCTGCATTGTGAGTTTGAGGTGTTTAAGAACAGACTAAATCAGTGACTCAAGCCATGAAGTGTTCCTGAAATAAACCTTTAATGAGTCTAGCAAATATTGTATAGAATTCCAGAAAGATACATTATTTGTTATTCCTATTCTTTCCTGTCACTGCTCAATGTGTTACACTTGTTTTAAGGGGCCTGAACAAGAAAGCCAGCCACTTTAGAAACAAAGTCACATGGCACGGGCCACAGCCCAGGAGCTTCAATCAAAAATAAAATGTATTTTCATTTTTCATGGGGTAGCAAGGGAGACCACAGTGATAGCAAGGGAGACCTCGGGGGTTTCAGGTATGCCCCCTGGCAATCCCAAATGACGTCCATAATTATAGCTGTTCTGTTTTTAATTAAGGATACTCAAGTCTTACGTTGCAGACCCGCAATGCCGGCATCCCTCTTTTCTTCATGTGCCATAATCAACCTGCATGGAACTGAAGTGGCATTTCCTCTTTTTGCATGTTAGTTATAGGACTGGAACACGTTTAGAGCAATGCAAATTAAGATCAACCCTGATTAATTTCAATAATTGTGTGGCTTACTAGAAAAACTGGAATCCGGTGTCACAGCCTGGGTGTGTACACATACACAAACACGTCATTGTGCTTCTTTTTTCTATTTGCAACTGGGAAAGGGTGCTTAGCCAATCAGGTGGCTGGAACAGCGGGGGAAAATACACATTCTCCATCCGCTGCTTCCAATAATCTGAGGCCATTCCCCGGGTGCTGCCATTTTTTAAATTTATTTTGTATCTGGGGAGGCTACAGGGAGTCTCCCTGTTGCCTCCCCCAACCCCCAAAAATATGTTTTAACCCCTTACGCACCTCACTCCTTCCTTCCCACTTATCTGCTAGATCAGAGCTTTGTGCTAAGGTCCCAGCGCTCCTCCAGTCTACCGGCCGCCGACTTTGAAATGAAAAAGAGACTTAGTCCAAATAGTGCTTTTTACGAATCTAACACCTGCAGTATATAAAGATGCACAATAAAACAATACAAAGATGTTCATTTGAAGAAGCTCTTTTTCCAGTTCTACTCCACAAAAGTAGTGGGCAAATAAACCTTGCTGCTCCATGTTGATTTGTAATTAGGCATGCTAAATTGTTCACTATTTTATTTTTTTGGGGGAATCGGCAAAATATCCCAAATTTTCCCCCTTAGCATTGAACTTTCGGAACCAGAGTGATTTCACCTAAAAAAGTGACTTCAGCACGTTCCTGATGTTTTGAAAGAAAGAGGCGAGACACGAGACTGAAGGAAGAGTAGATACGTGAGACTGAAGGAAGAATAAAGCATGAGTCTGAAGGAAGAGTAAAGACATGAGAATGAAGGAAGATTAGAGACTGAAGGAAGACTAAAGACATGAGGCTGAAGGAAGAGTAAAGACATGAGACAGAAGGAAGAGTAGAGGCATGAGACTAAAGGAACAGTAGCAACATGAGACTGAAGAAAAGAGTAATGACATGAGACTAAAGAAAGAGTAGAGCCATGAGACTGGAGGAAGAGTAGTGGCCTGAGACTAAAGGAACAGTAGCGACATGAGACTGAAGGAACAATACTGCATGAGTCTAAAGGAGGAGTAAAGTCATGAGACTGAAGGAAGGTTAGAGACATGATACTAAAGTAAGAGTAGAGACATGAGGCCGAAGGAAGACTAAAGACATGATAATGAAGGAAGAGTAGAGGCCTCATGAGATAGAAGGAAGACGAAAGACTTGAGACAGAAGAAAGAGTAAAGACTTGAGACACAAGAAAGACTAAAGACATGAGACTGAGGGAAGAGTAATGACATGAGACTGAAGGAAGAGTAAAGACATGCGACTGAAGGAAGAGTAAAGGCATGAGATTGAAGGAAGAGTAGAGACGTGAACAGAGACAAGAGTCTGAAGGAAGATGCACGAGATTGCAGGCTGCTGCTAAGTGTTATGCATGTGGTACGCAGAGTATGCATTTGATCAGAGTTTGAGGTTCACACAATCCATCTGGTCAGTTTACTTGAGTCCTCCATCTTCACTTGCATAGCAGAGGCCCCCGCAACTACTCAGTATTGAGGCCCCAGGGCCAGGGAGGCCCACTGATACTGGACAGTCACAGTAGGGCGGTGGGGATCCTGCTACAACAATAGTATTCCCACTATCCCATCCCGACACTCACACTGTTCTCGTGGTTTTGGGCACATTTTGAAGGTAGTTTGGGCATGTTTTCTTTAAAACAAGGAAGCAAGCTCTAATTCCCTTAAGAATAAGAACGGAAACATGTGTAAACCCACAACGATATGGAGAGGGTCATCATGCAGACTTCCAGACCGGATCTCTGATCCAGCCTGCACATGAACTTGAAAATAGGTAGGCATGCATAGTTGAATTTATTGCAGTGTGTATGTGTGTGTGTATCTGTGTTATATCATCTAGCCTACCTTATTCCTACAAACACTACGACGGCAATTAATAATACAATATAAAATCATAATTATCTACATACATCCTCTTCAGTTATGGCAACCAACGTTAATCTACTTTTTAAGTTCATAACTCAAAAACAGTTCTCAGTAAATACCTTTGTGGCCAGATTACAGAAGGGGTGGTCTGTGCTATATTCAGCACAGAGGTGCTTTACTGCTACAGCGACTGTACACTAAGCTGCGACGACTGCTTTGGCAGGTTGTGTGGCCATACCGCCACTAGATAATGCAGCCACAGAACGGTGAGCTATGCAGTTGGTAGCACACACCTTCTGTAATTTTTTACCATTGCCCATAAACGGGGGCTTCAAACCCAGAGAAGTGGTAAGACTATTTAACAATTGACCCCAGTCCAATACAATGCCCTCTTTATATACAGTTCAGCACTATTACGTAACATCTCCATCTCCACCAATCTCCAGCTCTTGATATCTGCCACCCAACTTTCAATAAGCGGTCCCCTTAAAATTCTCTAACCTCCGTATTCTAATAACAAACACTGCGTTATCTCTTCCTACTTGTCCCCTGACACCCTCCCAAAAACACACACATGGGCGTGCACTCCACTGAACTACGAAGTAGAATATTGATCCTGTCCACCACTGCCCTCCAAATGGACTGGACTATGACGCACCCCCAGACCATGTGCCAAAAATCTGCCACATTCTGACCGCATCTTGGACAGCTGTGAGACCTCTGCTCACGCAAAGTTTATAACTTTGACAGCGTCCTGTAAGCTTTATACAAAAAGTTGTATTGAATCAATTTGAAACTAGCGTTCCTAGACACCTCCTTCTCCATTATTGAATTTAGATGCATTCTGAGAGTAGCCAGTGTATCGAACTTAAGCACTACTAACATCCCTGCTCTTCCTCCTCTCCCACACACCTCCCACATACCGGACACGCCCACATAGGCTAGCCTTACTACACACAAGCTCTCACAAGTCGCACATGCGTCACAAGGACAATCTGCCACAAACAACCCAAACACTGGATGTTGCCCTCCCCCCCACACAATAACCCCAGTGCACATAATCAAAGCACACTCAGAACGCTGACACGCGCAGACACCAGTTTTTCCTGGTTCTGTAAGCACCAACAGAAAAGTATAACCTCTATCCTATCCCTCTTCCCTCACTAACCTATCCCACCCACTTTCTGCGAGCCGCGTGAGCACCTGAAGACCATGTAAACATTATTAGTGCATGGTATAAGTCAACATAACAAACACATATGTTTTACTCCGCAAAAGAAACTTAGTTCGTTTTAGGGATAAAACAATCAAAGGTTTTCTTTGTCAATAGAGCCAAGGAAAGACAAAAGTTAAATCTTCATGTACATTTTTTTAAATTCTTATATTTTAATTGCACGCCATCAGGGTTTCAAAAACCTGGCATGAAGAGTCAAAGTTTGCCCTTCACTGGTTACCAAACAGATCCAGGCTCGGACTGGCTTGTAAGGCAATAGGCCCATGGCTGAACCATAAATGCAAAATGCTGGTGTGGGCCTGTTTCTTTGGGTCAAAGTGATACACTTTTTTGGCCAATGTGAGCTAGTTTGATGAATTACTTCACTGTGTGGCTAACAGTTTTGACCAAATTTGCTGAACAAATATTCTTTAAAATGAACAATTTGCATCACATTTTTTTTTTAAACTCCCCCTTTGGTACTATTCAAACAGTATCTGAAAAGTAATGAAAAGCAACGGTGGGCCACTCTTTCATTGGTGCCCGAGACAATGGTATGCCCCAGTCCGACCCTGAACAGACTGACCTGGTATTGAACTGAACGTTTCTTCTGGATTTAGCCCCCACGTTTTCAGCTTTTCCACTCTCAAATCAGCTGGGGGAAAAAGGTCTACCTACCTTTGAAGTTCGAGAAGTTCGTCCAGGTCAAATTTAACGAAATGTGAGATATTTGAGTTCAGCACACATCAATTTGCCCATGCCTAATTTTGAATCAATCATGTTCACATAACATGGATATTATTCAAAAAGAGGGTGTGCATTGGCTGCATCTTCCTGGCATCAGGGATTTGGGGGTATAGGATAAAGCATGTGGCACAGTGAGCAGAAGATGAGCCAGGCAGCCAAGCAAGACTTGACCCAGCCATCACATCCCTTCTCATCTATCTGGGCACTGCTCAGTGAGCCTTGGGATGCATCTGTTCACACATGTTCCTCATTAGGAATTCAAGCAGGGTCCAACAACACACCATTTGCATCTCTTTGAATGCATTTTTGCATAAAGGCCTCAAATGAAAGGGAAAGTAATTGGCACCGAAATTAGATTTCACATAAAAATCGGAGCAATTAAGTTTTGTGCAAAATGTAATGCAGCTCTTGGTGCAAAACAGGTGACAGTGGCGCACATTATGCCGCTCAACTACACATTAATGCTTCAGGCAGAGCCATTATATGCCACGTTTCATTCTTTTTTTGAATTTCACTTCAATTAAATACCCGCCTCCCTGCATGCATTATAATCGTAACCCTTTTTGTGCTTTCGAATCCATTCTCATTCCTTTTCTATTTTCCCAGACTTTATATCTGTGACCCCAGGCTTTTCTACTAGAAACACAACATACTGTTGCAGACAGAGGATCCCTGACTGTCTGCTGAGTCATTAAAATGGCCTTTTGGTGAACCACTCAAACATCTCTCTGTGGACACCAGACAGACCATTGAGGCCAGGCATTGTACAACTCTTGAAAAAGACGTTTATAATTCTCAGTGTGGTTTTCAGTAGCCCACTGACCAGCGACAAGGGCCCCCCCACCCCCTTCGCATGTCAGCAAAGGAAACAGGGACATATTGGGGCAGGTAGCACATCGGCGAGAGTTATTACGAGGGCTGTGCTGGTTGAATGCAGTGTGCTGGTATGCTCACAGTAGCCAGCAGGCACACGTGCTGGTCTGATTTTTGTTCACACCGTCATTGAATGTAACCTAATGCAATGCATTGCTAGCAGGCAGCTGGTTTATTCGTGGCCGCGGCTGCCACCCCAAAGAGTATCAGTGTCCCCCCACCCTCCTTGTTGTCCCTCAAGTCACACCCCTGTTGCATACCAATGCTTGAGTCACTACCAGATGGACGGGTCTTCTGTTTGGAAAATCCTCTAGTAGGCTTGTCAGTCAGGGCCTACTCCTAAGTAACCTGACGTGAACCACTTTTTGCAACTTCATCAAAATGAATGGCCCTGTATGTTTTTTTGATGTGCAAAAACATGTGTAAACTGTTGCTGTGGAATTGCAAATGTAATGCATCATACAGCATTCTGGTACTTGTATTCCTTAATGTGTTCAGAAATGCAAAATAACATGGCCTGCAGAACATGATTCAAGAGCTCTATTTTACAATAGTCTAGAGGGCCACCAGTATGAAGGAAGCAGTGATGTTAGGTAAAACATGGTGGCAACCAGGACTAACTTCAGTGTGCCTTGGAATTATCATGGTGGTTACTGCTGTTTTTCGCAAGAGAGGCCTACTGCCAATTAAGTGGGCTCACCCGAACGAGTTAGGTGTACACGGGGGTCCCAATTCACAAAGCTGTGTTTGGTGCAAGAGATGAGTTGTGCTAAAAACAAAGAAACTGACAAACAATTCACAAAGGACATTTGAACGGTTGCATGTCTTTATAACCGCATATTTTATGAAGAATGCACATACACCAAAAATGTTGCAATGAGAAACAACACAAACCTGTTTCCCACCCCTAAAAAACCCACCCCAACCTTTTCCCTTCAATAGTTAACCCTTTACCCCACCCCACATACATTTTCGTTATGGGTTGTCATTGTAAAATGTTCGGTATATGTGTATGTCCACATAACATTTTTCGTTATAAAGACTGGATACCCATTTGGAAGCTTGTAATATATTTGCAAACCTTCCAATGCCAACCTTTACAAAAAATTAGCAAAGAAGAGGATTGAAGGTGGCATTTCTGCTCATTTCAAAGTGCATTTCGAATGTGTAAATAGGATGCCTTTGGAAGCGGTACATTGGAATGTACAATGAATGAGAGGGTCAATTCTGACAAGTTCATGTATTTTTTTTTTTTAAGTGGAACTTTAGCGATATGTACCACTGCAGTCTCACTTGTATTTAGATCCCTGAACAGGGATAGAAATGTTATTGTTTGTTCTTTTCTTCTTTGACATTTCACAATGACAGTCCCTTTGGTGGCGCATCACTGCAGTGTGTTCACAGCACCTGGGATGGCATTGGGAGTCAATCGCCTAACATGAATGTATGCCAGTGGGCACGCCAGCACAAACATGGACTCGCACGTGGCTCCCAGATAATGTGTAGGGCACCTTTTCAAAAAAGATCGCTGGCATATTTCCAACCATCGACCATCTTAAAAAGCGTATCTTCTGTGCCATTTTCAGAACCACTCCTCCTGATTGCCTCACTTCAAAACAATCACTGGTGATATGTTTAAAAGCCGTCAATAGCTTTTGTTTAACTTGACCAAATCCTGGTGAAATTATGAGATTGATTTAGGTCACCAATTTTTCTCTGGAGCCCATTTAGGAAAACAAAATTAAAGACATCAGTCCATTTGTGTATGTACCACAATTCTATGATGCTGATATAACTTGTGCGAGTTTCCGTTCTGCTTATTACGTAGCCCAATCCTTGTTTTGGGGCTTTCTAATTGAACCTAAGGCCCTTTGGGTAGCGTGTCATGTAGTGGATGTGAAGCAGAGTAACTCTTACACCACATAACGGAACCAACTGAGGGAGATGGCAAAGTTGTCTGTTTTAATATCAGTTGTCTAAAACAGGGAGTTACAACAAACATGAACAGACGTCGCACAAGCTCTCTCGGTGCATCATACACAAAAATCACATTTATATAGTAAAAATGTGTCATACGTGATGTCATACTATGTGGCAAATAAGAGAAACCTGTGGGGGATACGCTCAAGAGGAACATCTATGTATATTTTCGATAAGGAGTTGGGTTGTGATTGGGTCTCTACTGTCAGATGGACAATTTATGCCCACCCTTGGTGCAAGTCATCTTCATTACTATTAGGTACACAGTATATCATTGGCTCTCAAACTATAAGGCCCTTCATTAGATGGACCTCTACAATTGGTTGGCACGCTCATGCCATTCTGGAATATTCGGCTCACTAGTAGCAAGTAAGCTCATAACCTAGGTGCCCTGAGGTGGACTTGACTGTACCTTCCCACCCAATTAGCTCATCATCTCTCATCACCCATGCCTTCTGCCATGAAGATTGTCTTTGAACTTGGCCTTGCAAGTATCCTTGCCTCTGGGAATATAAGGGAGTGTGGGCACACACTATCGTTAGTCTGGAACTCTTCGTCCGTTTCCATTTCCAACCTTGGTTGACGTGACAGGAGACCATGAGCTGGTCTATTTTTCAACATTTAATTGTCTTGAATTAATTAAACTTGGCACCTATGGTGCTCTTTCTTTGCACCTTAACAAGGGATGATTCACCATCTCACGTTCACTGCCTTCAAGAATAGATAACCAGTCTTGGCTGCTTCAGCCTTGACACTAGGCGAGGCAGCCCTTCTAGACTCATACATGATCTCGTCTATTCTTTGCTGCGATACAGCTCTCGGCCCTTCTCTCCATGGGTTTGAACTTACTAAAGTTGTGACACTGATGTCCAGTTTCTATACAGTTGCGGCTTCGCCTGCAGTCTATTCGCTACTCATCGCCAGCTTCTAATATTACTTGATCTTCTTGCATTACAGCATCTGTACAGTTATTGAACGACTTGCATTTTCTGCAGTGCTCTTCACACATGCAATCTTTTTTCGCATATGAACGTTCATTCAGTTCTTTACTTCGTCATCAGTTCCTATATGGTCCATACATTCTCATCTTCTCCGAGCGTGTCACTCGCTTCTTGTGACGTCACAGCTCCTTTTCTGGCTCTTTTTCATATTCCTTCGGGGACTTCCTCCATGAGATTGTATCTCTTCGGGAATACATCCAATAGGGTTTTCTTAGTGCATACCTTCACTAGAAGATTCGCTGCGCAATGGTCAAAACTGCCGGTGTCAAGCATGGCACAATTTAAGGCTTCCAGCATACAGGTGGGAGGGGGCGGGACTTCCTGCAGAGGCATTTGGCTGCTCCTCTCCATGATGATCACAGACCAATGGCCCACTCAATGCCACAAATCTACCAGTTGCAGATCAGCATCAGAAAGCCTTCTGCACAGAAACTGTGATCACAAAGAAAGTTGCTTCCTGTATGAATGCCAGGCTCTATTTAATAAGTTGGAGCTCAAGGTTCTCCTCTTCAAGGTATGGCTCCTGGATCACTGCGATTTTAACCAAAAATGAAATAACAAATAAATGTTAATGATCCCTAAATACCGAAAAAATACTGAATATGTTTTAGTTTTGGGAGTTCCCCCAAACTCCCCCCGTTTCCCTTGGTTTATAACCCCAACTCGACCCCCTCCCGACCAGTTTTAATCCTTTACCCAACCCCATACGTATTCTTTACTAAATATCCAGTATTTTTCGCTGTTAAGGGTTTGTTTAAAACGTATTTTGTTATTTTCAATTCGTTAACTGGATACCATGGCACCCCCTAGCACCTAGGTCCACACACCATCCACTCTCCCTCTAAACAGACCGTAGGTGATCTGCCCCCTCGTTTTCTGCAATGCAAGTAGACTAAGTGATCTTAGAAGCTGGCTATATGTAATGAATAGACTGCAAGCAAAGCCGCCGTTGTATAGAAACTGGACATCAGTGTCAGGAAATTAGTAAGCCCGGACCCATGGAGTGGAAAGGCTGAGAACTGTGTCACAGCAAGAATTAGCTGAGATCGTGGATACGAAAGTCTAGGCTGTCTTGCCTGGTGTCAAGGATGAAAGAAGCCAAGACCAGTTATCTATTCTTGAAGGTGGTGAATGTGAGAAGCTGAATCATCCCTTGTTAAGGTGCAAAGAAAAAACAATGCATGCCAAGTTTTATTCATTTAAGACATTTAAATGCTGAAGAATGTTCCAAATCGTGGTTGCATGTCACGTGAGCCAAAGATGGAAATAGAGTTGAGCTTGGAGTTCTAGAACAGCAATAGTGCGTGCTCGCACTCTCTTATCTTCTCACAGACAAGAATACTTTGCAAGGCCAAGTTCAAAGACAATCTTCATGGCAGAATGCATGGGTGATGAGACGCTGGGCTAATTGGGTGGGGAGGTAAAATCAAGTCCACCTCCTGGCACCTGGGTCTGAGCTCACGTGTTGCTTATTGAACCGAATGCTTCAGACATGGCACAAGCATGCTAACCACTTATAGAGGGCCATATAACAAAAGGCTTATCATTTGAGAACCTATGATATAGTGTGTAATTAATAGTGTTGAAGATGACATGTTTTAGAGATAGGCATAAATTGTCCACCCGAGAAGTAGAAAGCCAATCACAATCCCAGCCCTTATAGAAAGTATACTTCGATGTTCTCCTTAAGCCTATCACAACTCTTCGTAGGTTTTTCTCATTTGCCACATAGTATGACATCATGTATGACACATTTGTAGCATAGAAATATGTTTTTATGTGAAATGAACCAAGAGCTCAAGTGAACGTCCGTTGATGTCTGTTGTAACTCCCTGTTTTAGCCAATTGATAATAAAACAGCAAACTGTGCCATCTCCCTGAGTTGGTTCGATTATTTGGTGTCAGAGTTATTCTGCATCCCCATCCATTGCATGCACATTACCCAAAAGGCTCTAAGCTCAGGGTTTAGCATGGTCGCGGGTGTGTAAAGAGCCAAACACTCACAAGCTGTGTGCCCCTACTCCCATCCCACCTCCCTCCTATCGGTACACTAATGGAATAGTTTTGGCTTGTATGTGGCACTCGTGCTACCTAATAGTCAACACTAAATACTAAATAGAACAATTTCATTGTCATTTTGCAGGTCGAGACTGTGCAGGTCAATGAACCTGCATGGATCCTAACTATCAGCGAGTATATTTCTTTTTTTTTTACGAAGGAAATCGTCTGGAAGACCCACAGGTTAATGACAACACTAACCTAACAAAAAAGAGCCACAGTTCGCCCTGTTGGGTTAAAGTGCAAAAAGTGCAATTTCATTAAAAGTGCACATTTTAGGTATTTCAATCGTATTCACCAAATGAATGTCAAGGCTCAGTGTAGCAAGCAAAAAGATCATATATGGGGAGCACACTACTGCGTTTTAATTTTAAGATTGTTCCTATAATATTTTTCGATGGTATCGGTGCCAACGTGACAGGGATTCCTAGTCTGTAAACCCTTTTAAGGTACCACTCATAAACAAGAAAATCCTGCAGATACCACTGCAAGACAAAACATAGCACTCATACAGGGAATGCTCGCTTTGACAATATTTAATGATTCAGGTATCCTACTTCGCCGTACTCGTACAAGGAAGTGCAAAGTCATCTGCAAACACTATTATGCATTCATTTACATTCACGAACACATTTCATAAAACAAATTAATTATTAAATACCTTCATGCCAGGCAATAATAATTAGATGGAGAATGAACGGCATCCAATAAAGTTCAAGTGAATGATACAAATATGAAAACATAAATGTTTAGCCTTTAGATAGGTTAGCATCTACTCCTACCTAATAATGCAACCTCCCACTGCATCAAATAAAATACACATGTGGCTGGTGTGCTGCTTAAGAAGATGTGTTATGGCAAAGGTTAGCTGCCTGTGGGAGGTGGCTTTAGCCATTTCCTGGCAGTATTGTTTCAGCAGCCATTGCTTTAACCAATCTTGCCTGGGAGACAAAGATAGTGGTCAAATGAACAGACAATGCTGCATATTTTATCTAAGCATCGTACAATGGGTACATTTATTTGATCTTCTAGAGCCCCATCCTGTTGTAAAGCCATCAAAGTGAAGAATACCCAATCAAAACTTAATATATAGTGATTTCAAATGGTCCTTCAATTTCCAGATCTGTGTGTGTACAAACCCAGGGGACAAAACGTGGATGATGGTATTTTCATGTAACATCACCCTAGTCTATAACTAAAGCAATTGTGTAGATCTGTGATGATTACCAGAGAATAGCCACTTGCCTCCAGCCTGATACTGAAAAATGTGAACTCCACGCCACATTTACCCACTATCAATGTGCCAGGTCAGCAAGGGAGGGAAGTTGTGGACATGTGGTTCTGTGACCCTACTAATTTTCCTCAACATCCTCATGTTTCTTCAGACTGATGGAAGCAACGAATAGCAAATACTTCACCATTCACTACAGCGTATCTACCCAACCCCCTGCATGGTGTGAAACTTCCTGCATCCCTATGTTCTGTGGCGTGCAATAAAGGCGGGCAACGCGCAGCCCTCATCAGCTGCGCATTCAGTCCGGTCGAGTGAATGTTGAGGACTGTACACGGTGCCTGCGCTTCACAGGAGAGCTGTGAGTGATACTCTCAACTATGGGGTATGGTGATTGAGTACCGGGTACTTTAACAATATGGATTAAGGGAATGGGAAAGAGAAGTGCTAGGGAGGTGGAAGACGGCGTCAGGGTGTTAGGGCAACATTATGTTGCTAGCGGTCACTGTAAAATTAGGAACTATTAGTAAATACCACTTGTGTTCCGCCAGCCAAATCATGGGTTATTGCTTATAATATGCCTTATTAATAGAAAAACCAGATGTGGTAAAGTCTGGCTGATTATGCCGTCAAATGCCTCTTACTGCAAAAAAATATTATGAATTGTAGGGCTACGTGACTACATTGATTGACCTTATTGTAAATAAATCTTTAGGAGGGGGGGCCCATCTGAAACATAATGCAGGTGTGGCTCATTGCAGCCCCTTCTGTGCATCATTAAAATTGTAGTGACAAGATCTCCTACTGTACAGATTCCATTTCCATCCTTAAAACGAGGGTGGAAATGCACTAGAGTGAATCAGATAGTGCATGTGGATTTTCAGGAACATTGCCTACAGAACACCATTCGTGAGAATCCGGGTCAGTAAGCAGCAAATGGTGGATTTCCCATAGGGAGGCAAAGACATGCATTGAGGATAGCTCAGGGGCAAGTCAACGTGGAACAACACAGGTAGGATCCTGGGTCCGTGCGTAGAAACCTCTGAGTATTACGTGCATTATAAATAACCAATTACAATCTGAATTTACCACACGCAGTAGTGGTAAAGGCTGCATGCAGCAATGGGTGGTCAAATTGGCCAAACGTTTAATGACGGCCTTGGTGGTTTGATGCATGCAAGGGAAGGGGGCCGTGTGGAAGATTGGGGAGGGTAGTGGGAAGACAGGATGTTTTACTTAACCATGACCATTGACATCCCTCCGATCGTGTTTGTTATAGGTCCAACATGGCTCTCTTCCTGACCAACCTCACTGTCGACAGCTCAAGAGCAGCATGAGACATTGGGTAGGAGGACCATACACAACATGGAACTGTAGATGGTTACCGCAGTGAGGGAATGCTTTTGATTGCAGTATCTAGAATTTCAATGGGGCTGGTTCATGTACGATTACGGCACTACTACCACAATGAGTTGTTTTTTAAAGATAATGGCGGACGATGAGCAGGTATTATCCTTGCTCACCTCAGGATCAAGGTTGAGGTGTTGATTAGCTTTTGTTGGGGGGCAGATATATTGAATCCGGGCTTTTGTGCATCATAGCTGTTGTGAAACATTGCAGCAAGATCGTCTTGTGTAGGTTGGCACTAAGGAGAGGCACTCCCCCTGAACAATCACCTTTTCCCTGGCATTGCCCATGTGTTGGTGCCACTGGCTGTTGCTGTCAATCCACCATGATGTCGGTTACTATAAGAGCGCAGCTGCACTACTGTCATGCAATCTGACTGGAGCACTGTGAGGACATAGCCAAGCATGAGCACCCAGCATGGTCACTTTTCAAATTTGTTATTAAGTAAAATGGCTAACTAGAGCTGCTGCACCAACAGGGTCATCAGGTTCATAATTTACAACGAGCCCTCCCAGGATGCAGACATATGTGGACAGTGCACACTGTGCTTGCTTGTTATGGGACTACTCCTGACTGACATTTTAAAAAAAATAAAGTTGCTAAAACAAACACCATATCATAATCAAACTGAGTCTGAGAAGATAAGTGCAGGTGCTTAACAATAAGTACCAGGGCTGTAAGTGACTCCAATCAAGCAATCCCACTAAGTCAGTGCCTTGTCTGGGATGCCCAAGGGAAGCCCTTATTTATGTATTTTTATGGCAAGTTATAATCTGGATGATGAACCCTTGTATAACACCCCTCTCTTAGAATCCCCCTTGACCCCACTGAGCCAAGAAGTAGGCTTGTTTTGCAAATTTAAAAGGTTTATTTGAAAAATTAAACAATATATATATATATATATATATATCACACTTCTATAAATAAATTGATAATGGATAGTACACTTGTGAATATGAGCAGTAATCAGCAAGAGGTAATCCTACAGTAGCACAGTTCTTGGTTACTTATGAATAGGAACAGAAGAATGAGGTGGGAAGGAATGCTTTATATGATTCAAGGAAACGCAATGATGAATGAAATGCAGTACAGAAAATAACTTGATATGGCTTCAACAAAAGACAATGTAATCACTTTTCCTTGACAATTCACTCCTCCCCTTTATGCAATATAAGGAGATGGAAAGAAGACACACAGTTTTCAGGAATGCAATCAAATATAATTCAGTTCCCCCCTAGCAAGCTTAGAGGAAAACAGGTATGAGTTTTAACACAGGTAAGATACTTTGATGTGGTTGAAATGAAGTGAACAATATGCTAAAAGGCTTTTAATTCCCTCTAGAGGTTCAGGGTGGGTGATACCTAGTTTATATTAGTTCAGGCTCACTTTAGCAATGCTCTATGAGTAACTAGCAGGTTAAAACAAATTTTAGCAAAGGAAAGCAAGGAGCTGCTGATTTTTACACATGGCTGAAATTGTGCAAAATGTCAAATCGCGGCAAATTTAATCGCATGCGTCGAGCGTAATTACGGAGGCCCTATAAGGAGTAGCAAGTTGGTTCCGGAGATGCGGACGATTTTGTGAAGGTAGTTTTTCGGATTTGAAATTTAAAAGTTCAAAATGACAGGTGACAGTTTTAAGCTTTAAAAAGGACAGAATGACACACACGATTCCTATGAGGTAGTTCTAAATAGGTTAAAATAGTTTTAATTAGATTATTTTAAACTAAGAGATTAGTCTGGCACAGTCCTAGAGTACTCACACTATCTTTTGGACAGGAATGGCTTCGTCACCGAACGGGTCAGGATTGGCTGGACTTCTGCTAGCGGTTCTTCACAGCGGTCTGGTCTCTGGTTCTGCTCTCAGCACTGCACAGTTCTGGTCTCTCCGGATCTCTGGTCTCTCTGGATCTCTGGTCTCTCTGGATCTCTGGTCTCTGGAGGTTGATGGATTTGAAGTCTGGAGTCTCCCGGCAAAGCGTCCCGCAAGAAAGTGGAAAGTGAATGTCCCTACCTGGGTTTCAATGTTCCTTTTATGTGTTTTGGAAATGGGTGTGTGCCTGGGCCTAGCTAAGCCTGCCCTCTCACTTATCATTGGCCAAGCTTTCCTCTCTCCCTTGATTGGGGGAAAGACATGGAGTGTCAGAGTGATGCTGTAGGTTTTATGGTCAGAGGAACCTCCCCTTGTCAAATTGCACACAAATCTATTTCTGACCCAAATACATATTTATCAGATACACAAGTGGTTGACATTACATGTACATATTACAGATGAATTAAGACAGGTCTCTGTTCAAGCCCCATGTTCCTGCGAGCTGGGATTCAGAAATGACAACATTTTGCACTTTTTGGTCGGTTTACCAATATCGGACATTTACTAAAAATTACGCAAATGTGCGCAAGGAGTATGGACATTAATTGATGAAGTGTCAGATTTTTAACATGCAGACATTTGGAGTAAGACCCTATTTTCTGCTAGAAACCCCCCAGAATACACCACAGGGTCCTAACACCTCTTAAAACGTGCACAGAAAAATCACAAGAATAATGATATTACTTATATAATTCTGACAAGTCCGTACTATGAATTATCCATCTTTTTTAAAAATTATGCTGTGGCCCAAAGGGGTGTGGTTCCCCCAAGCACATGGTGGAGTTTCTGGTTTGTCCACTTCCCCCAAGCTCAGCTTGCTAGCAGAGGCACTGCCCCTCCCAGTTTCTCCCAAGAGGAAGCCATTTTATGACCCCCCCCAATATAACATTTGCCTGAATCCAGGACAGGGCTTTGTTCAACTTCCTGCAGTCCCCAGGTGCTCCTCCCCTAACCCAATCAGAGAGGTGTCATCTCCTTTTGGCAGGCGCAGCAGGATGCAGCTAGGCCTGGAAAGAGTGTCTGAGCCGGTTTCTCCTGTCGGGGGTAGTTGTCAGGCAGAATTCAGCTAAATGTCACTTTAGTTCCCAGTTTTCTACATTCAAATCCAACTTACATGCAGCTATGTTTTATATATACATTAAATAATTACTTCCTTCAAGTCATTTCAGAATATAGTTTTACATTGTATCCACCTCTTAGCAAGTCTTTCCTTGGCCTGGTTTGGGTTAATTTGTTCAGTTTTACACCAAAGTCTGGTGGTTTTAAAACGCCGGCTTTCTGATAGTGGTAAGCACCGGTATTGCATCCATTTTTGACATTAAGAAAAAGAATTCCCCACAGTTCTGGGTTGCTTTTGGCAATTAGCATTGCCATTCCCAATGGTTTCAGGCTACTGTGTGTGTAGCCCAATGGTGGTTTTAGGCAGTGCCCTCCTGCGCTCACAACATAGGCAAAAATGGGTGGCAGCCTATTCTTCATGTTTTCCCTGTGCACTCTCTGGGGAGTTCTGGCCATGATGATGTTTTCAATGTCAGTAACGCACAGTTTTATGCTAGGGCTTGGATGCATGGGTAAAAACATCCCACAGGGCTGAGCCCTGCCAAACACCCCATAGAGGCATAGCCAGGATTGTCTAACAAGTGTGGCCTGAAGCTAATGTAGTTGGGCCCACCGAGTGGCATGGACATCTATAAATGCCCTCAAAGCACTGCTGAGTGGGCATTTACAGATTTTGGGTGGCCCTTGCCTGCTCAGGCCTACCCCGTATAGGCCTCTGACCACAAAGGAACTGCTCTAATTGCAATAGTATAGTGACCATGGCTATCGTTGCTCTGCCATTCTCTTCAAAGAATGGTAATATCGTTTTAGTAGTGTCCGCGAAACGTGGCTATGTTTAACCACTTGATTGACTTAGAGATTGCCTACTAAATTAATATGTGTACCATAAAACACAACATTGCAGTGACGTTTAAGTCTTATGTGCCCGAAGGACAGAGGGTTATGGTAAGTTATGTTACAAAGCGTTTACACTGCACCAATCACTACAGTAGTGGGCTTATGGCACCAGTACCTTGCTTCACAAATTGGCGTATCCCGTCCTCATACAGCGTAACTGCACCCTAGTCTGTGGAGAAAGAAGAAGGGAAAAAAGGCAAAAGTGATGAATAGTGGGAATAGGAAAGGGACGGACTGAACTAGCACCCTTTGAAGATGCAATTGTGTTGTGGGATTAGAATTGTTCTTTTATAATACCGGAGAACAGTTTTTAAGCGCAAGACCGGGATTTGAACCTGTGTTGCGATGCATTATCTGTCTTCCAAGACAAACTCGTTCCCGGCCTCCAAAAACAAGAGGTTGTGTAGGTAAGGGTGTGTGAATAATGGTAGACAGAGGGAAATGTATTTATTTATTTTGCATTTTTAAAGTGCTCACAAAGCCTGTGGGCAGAGGCGCTGTTACAGGAATTGTTTTCATTTTAGTTCGGAAGTGTGCGGTTTTTTTGTCTTAGTTGCGTATTTATAACGTGCTTAAACACCCAGAGGTTGCTAAGAGCAGACCCGGGGATCGAACCTGTATTGCTCTGTGTCGTCTTGTTTCCAAGGCACGCACGTAGCCGCTGAGCTATCCTCCCAGGACGAAATGTCATGGCAATTAGCAATTTTCCAGTGATGGTTTAGCACCTTGGAGCGAACTGCTAGATTTAGTGGCATCACGCTTGTGTGGTGGCTCTAGGGTGTGCTCAGGAAGCTCTTGCTAGAATTAGTGTGTGTGTGGTGTCTCTGGGGTCTGCTCAGGAGGCTCTTGCTAGAATTAGTGGCAGCACGCTTGTGTGGTGGCTCTGGGGTGTGCTCGGGAAGCTCTTGCTAGAATTAGTGGCAGCACGCTTGTGTGGTGGCTCTGGGGTGTGCTCGGGAGGCTCTTGCTAGAATTAGTGGCAGCACGCTTGTGTGGTGGCTCTGGGGTGTGCTCAGGAGGCTCTTGCTAGAATTAGTGGCAGCACGCTTGTGTGGTGGCTCTGGGGTGTGCTCAGGAGGCTCTTGCTAGAATGAGTGGCAGCACGCTTGTGTGGTGGCTCTGGGGTGTGCTCAGGAGGCTCTTGCTAGAATGAGTGGCAGCACGCTTGTGTGGTGGCTCTGGGGTGTGCTCAGGAGGCTCTTGGAGTGTGAAGTCCAGAATCATCAGGTTGCATTGATGTCGACGTTTTTTGACAAAAGAATTAAAACTAATAAACAAAAACGGCATGGGGTATTGGTGTTGCCACTATTAAAAAAAACGGCTAATGCATAGGCCCTATGCACTGATGCAAATGCATAAAGTGAGTGCGCGCTGCAATGGTTCTTTCTATGTTCACTATTTGAAATCACAGTCATCCGTTGCATTTGATGTACTGGTAAAGTCAATTTCTCTGAGGAACGCAGGTAAATAAGAGTCTGCGGCTCAGTGAACTCATGTATCCACTGCAGGGAGTTGTGTTTGACCTCGGGGTCATAGTTTTGAACCAGGTAGTTCAACGCAGCTCTTCATCATTCTGAGGTCGATAAAATGAACATCATCGTGTTGGATAACAGTGAGCATCTGCTATCCGTCAACACTGCTGAGTTAGACCCCCCCTGGGGGGTGAAGGCTCGCTTTAGAAATGCACGCGTTATGATTTTAAGAATGAGATCATTTGTAGGCTTCACATAGGCATTACTGTGAACTGAGGACATGGGATCCCACCCCTCAACATTACACATGGCGCCTTGTAATATATTCAAGTTAGGCCGGAATGACCTACTATCAGATGGAAAGTAAATTAACGATTTGGTCACCATTCCAGAGACCCCCGTCTCCATACTTTAGTCAACTAAATCTGTTTACAGCCGGTAAGATAGCGCAGCAGGTTGAGCGCTCGCTGATGCGATCTGAGCATGATCTGCAGGTCGCAGGTTCAAATCCGGGCAAGGGCAACTCAGCCTTTCATCCTTCTGAGGTCAATAAATGAGTACCAATTTCGGTTGGGTGATATTGTATGTAAATATGTGCTCTGTAAAGCACTTTGGATTAAGGCGCTATATAAATAACACATCATTATCATCTTTAACTAAATGACACTGTGCGTCAGATGTTGAAGCTAGCAACCAAGCCGAGCCTTACAAATAGTGCAGTTTCGCAGACTCGGGTAATGTGGTGTTCTCAGTAGATTATCAGAATAAGTCATGCCAATAAATTCATATTCTATTAAATAAACAACTCGAGTAAGTCAAGTATGGGAAGACACTTTGGCAAGAGCCAAGCCGGCTCCAACGAGGGAGGTGTGGCTTTTACACGTGTCAGAGAGTATCAGAATGGTGGCTCCTAACAGTGATGCCTGTTGTGCAGATGGCAATGGTGGGAGAAAGCAATCTGGGCGTGACCCTGAACCTACATTTAATGAGCATGTTTTGCACAATTTGTACTGTGGCTTGGTTTACGGTGCCTCTAAGGCTGAGATTATCTTTGATGCCCAGTCTTTTATTCATTTACTTATCTTTGTTTGCTTTGTTGAAGAACTACGTGCGGATTTACAGCTCCATCTGATTGCTATTATGAAGCGGGGTCCAGTAAGATGACTCACCTAACTATGTGTGTTGCTTAGCCCACAGAAGGACAGATGGTTTAAAGATCTTACGAAAAGCAGGTGGGAAGGCACCACATCCTTGAGTATGAACTTGAGTATTACCTAATTTGATAGTTTATAATCAATCAAATGATACAGTATCATTCGATCGATTATAAAAAAAAAATAACGGTCATGTGGAGCTGGGGTTGTGGGGGCTTCCATCACTTCCCATGTTTGGTATTTTTGTCCTCGGGGAGGTTGTGGGGGTGTCCACCACTTCCTCAAAATTGGAGGCGGTGGACTGCAAAAAAAAAAAAGGAAAAGGACCCTGCAGCATCGGATCCGACCCGCATTAGAGGGACCGATCTGTCGCCACAAGGGTGCTGGGGAAACGGAGGTGAGCAAGCGGGTGGATAGGGGGGGTGGGGTGGTGTAAGGGACATTTGGGTTTGTTTGGCAGAAGTGCAAAGCGATTTGCTCTGAAACTGACTACTGTCAATTCCAGCGCGAATAACTGCCCTTAGGTCAAACAACCCAAATCCTGAACTTGATAGAGAGGGAAGTCATTTGGAAAGTCCTGCTTACAAACACACCCTGGCAGATGTCATGGAGGCTGGGAAAGATGGACTGACCTCGAGCGTCTGAGGAGTTGATATGTAAAATGACCCAGCGTGATGAAGTTGTGGGGCGGATCATCCCAGCCCTAGACGGTGCAGAGGTGATGTTTCTTTAGGGTGTCTTTGACTGAAGATGTGATAAGAGAGGATGCAGCTTAGAAGATGTAGATGCTGGACCATGTTTTTGGCAACAGAATTTACTTGGGGTGTGAATGCGAATTCAGTATCGAACAGAATCATCATGTCTTAGACCATTGAGTCTCTCCAGATGAAAAGGGGAGGGGCCAGAGAGGCTATAAGGAGGACATTCTCTTGCATCCACTCTGTCTCCCTACTCGACCCACTGCATTGGAATCCACTGCCCATAGCAAGCAAAGCCACCCCAAGTGTGAATCTCTTCAAAGCTCGGCTTAAACTTCACTTACTTTTTAAAGAGGGAGCTCCCCTCTCCACTCTCCCCCTCCTCCCTACCACACCAACTTTTGTTTACATGTAAACTGTCTCACCACTTGTTCTCATCTTTTTGCTATTGTACAGGCACCGTTCATGGGATTGCCACCACTATCTGTAAATACATTATTGTAAGCCATTTCTGACCAGCATTCATATCCCTGTTCTTCAAATAAAAAAGTGGTAAAACAGAAGTTCTGGCCCTCCAGTGGCATGGCATAATGCAAGACCCAATTTGCCAGAACTCTTACCTCTGGGATCCAAACCATGCGCCTTGATCGTTCCCGTTCACTTTCCATGCCAGCATAGCGAAACTGGCTGCACGATTTAAGTTTCAGCAGTTACTGTAACATTATCAATGACTCACAACGTCCCAAGTGCAGGCCTTGTCCGACTCTGACGTTCCCACGTAAGGGGCTCACGTCTGGGAGCGCCATTTTGCTGGACTGCCCCACGTTGGCGTCTGGCACATGAAAGGAAACGTGAGGACGTTCCCAGCGGAGAACATTCGGAAAGTTTAAAGCTCACACAGGGGTCAAATTCACAAAATGCTTTCTAGTATTTCACTGCAGACATAAAAGAAATGCCATGCAGAAAATAGGAGATTTATAATAGCAAAGCCGTGACTGTAAAAAAGATTTACATTGCAAGACATTTCTAATCTGCAAAATACCGTTTTCAACAGAGCAAACTGAAAACGCATCAAACGTGATATCAAATTAGAAAGCTGCACAACAGCTGCATTCCTAGACATGTTCAATAGTTCCCCCGGTGGGAGTCAGGGGTATCCGAGTTTACTAATATTGACATTTTAATTCGTTGATTACTTTTGGTATCACTCTATACACTTTATTTGGCAAGCATACACATGCTGAGAGTTAACTAGGTGTGTAGAGGTGCCCGGTGCTGTGTGTATGAGCCGGTTGATGCACAGCTGTGGGTGATGATGTGTAGATGCGTCTGAAGCTTAATAAAGTACTGGGTGCTATGTAGTGGAAGCAGCACTACGAGTTTCATCTTTGTGCTGCAAAGATACCATGCAATTTGTATTGTTTTTGCAGGGTCCGGGTGCCGTTCAGTGTGTTGCAACATCATTGCTTGAAATGTGCATTAGACAGAAATTTGCCTGCTATTTTTTACTGTTTCTTTTAAGAGGTCATGCATGGGTACATGACACATTCATTGCTTAACTTTGAACATAGTTGCTGTACTGAAGCAACATCATCTAACATCCATGGCTACTCACTATGAGTTTGGTGTTAATTTCCTAGTATTTCTTTGGAACTACTGCCAAACTCATTTACTGTTACCGCTGTCTGATCTGGTGGAATTCTGCCAGCCTATGAGTGGTCTTAATCCTCATTTTTGGAGTCCATAGAACTCTGTGTAGTTTTTCTGGGATTTACCGTAAAATTATAATTTGGCAGTGTGGTAAAAGAAACAGTATCCCATAAGCACCAAAATAGTGGTGGTAACGGAATTACTGCCACTTTTTTTTTTAACCACACTGGAAAACTTGAAATGATGTCCAAAGGTCTCAAGAAAATGCAGATTTCATTATTGTCTATGAGCAGGTGAACCCACAAGCAGAGCTGCAGGGTCAAATAATAGAAATCAGTCAGAGAAGAGGTCTGGTCATTGTGAGAAGGGTAATTGAGAAGGACGATGTACAGCAGAGGGGAGGTGTAAAAGAAAGCTGGACGTGTATAACGTGTTAAAGAAATTGCTGGTGAGGTGCTCAATGTCCCATCAACCTGAAAATCACTGGTAATCATATCTCACTCCATTTTTCTGTCCTGCCCCTTTACCATTAAGACCAGCATCCTTCCCCCAACTTGGTTATCAGCGGATAAGGATCTTGCATACCGTAGACATCTGCCGCAACACACGCTGGCTATTGTTCATGGTCTTACACTTTCCGCAGAGGTTTCACAGGCCTTGGTTGGAAAGGGCAAGGTTGCTTCCCTCCTGGTTACTCTCTCCGTCTGTTCCGTCCTTCTCCTCCTTTTGAACTGCCATGTTGAGTTAGCTCTCACGTCCTGCAGTCTGCCGTGCTCATCTTTTGCTTTCGTGCTCCACCTTTTATCCCTGTGGGAAAAGGGAAGTGTTGTCAGGCGTGTGCGATTTTGGTCAATTGCCTAACCCTGGTATTGGGACATGTCAGGTAAACAATTTGGGGTTAGTCTTTCGTTTTCTACATTGGGAGAAAATGTTGGTGTCAGAATACCCTACGTGGTAGGAGGGGGAAGAGGGGTTATAGGGAAGTGTAACCCTTGTACTGGGAGGGTTGGTAGTGATCTCCGAAGGGTGGTTTTATAGAGTTTGTGGAGTGAACAGGAATAGCTGCGAACGTGAAATAAACAAGTGGGCTTATGGGAACGGTAGTTGTCCGTCATAATAGATTGGAGGTTCGCAAAAGAATAACTAGAGGGGCGTGGAGACAAAGAATGAGGAGTATTCAGGTGAAAACTGGGAAAACAAAGATTCTGGGAGTTGTGGTTGTTGAGGGTGTCGAAGTTCCTAATTGGGTTATCAGAGTTGTACGGGTGGTTGGATTTTGTTAAGGGAGCTTCTTTGGGTGGAAGGGAGGTCGATGTAGCGGTGTCCGGTCAATTGGTCGACAACAAACTGGTCGACTGCAATTTGGTCGAATGCCAAATGGTCGAATTTTTTTTTTTTTTTTTTATATATGTGTTTTGTGGGTTTTCGTGTGGGGAAAAAAAAAAAAAAAAGAAAAAAGGGGGTTGGGGGGGGACCCCCCCAAAAAAAAACAAAAAAGGGGTAAAAAAAAAACAAAAAAAAAATTCGACCATTTGGCATTCGACTAAATGGTGTCGACCAATTGTCCTGTCGACCAAATGTTTTCGACCAATTGACTGGTAACCCGATGTAGCATATCCAAGGAAAACCTCAGGGACTTTGTCCCCTTCACTTTCCTCCTCGGTATAATACTGTGTCTCCCTTTGGGCATTCCCCCGAGCATAACCCGGGCTCCCCTTCCCAGGTGATCTTCCCTCGCTCGTCCACCCCCAGGTTAGGGATTTGAGAATGCCAGCCCTCCCCAGGCTACCTAAACAAGGGTTTCCCAAGGTCTACTTGGGAGAATACCCTCAGGTTTCTCACATTACCATGCCATCATCCAGTCCTGGGTGTCGACTGCATACCTCAAACTAAACCCATCAAAGACTGAATTCGTCCTCATTGGTCCGCCCGCTAAAAACAACTAGTCCAACAATGGCTCAATGATATGTGCCTAGAAGGATTTGATCCAGAAATCTCAGACTCAGCAAAATCCTAAGGCTTCACCATTGACAGCAATCTGTCCTTCTAGAAACACATAGCCAAGAAGGCCCACATAGCCTGGCTCAGAATCTCTACCCTTTAAGAAAACAAAGCCTTCTTCCTGCTGCAGGACTTCTGTACTATAGTGCAGACCCTTGTGGTCTCACACATCGAGGGAAATGCTCTCTTAACAGGACTCCCAGCGGCTCACTTGGCTCCCCTAAAAGCAGTCTTGCACGCTGCAGCATGTCTTATTACAGGAGCATGGAAGTCTGACCGAATTACCCCCATCCTACGTGAACTAAATTAGCTTCCACTCAAATCCAGGATACTGTTCATGACTGCATGCTTCATCGACAAAGCAGCCATAGGTAGCACACCAGCATATCTGGCAGCACACACTCCTTGCACAGCAAATCGATCAACCGGCTTGGATCACAACTCGTCCGCAAAGAGCAGACCTGCAAAAAAAATCCTTCTCTTGTCATGCATCCACCCTTTGAAACTCGATCCTGGTGTCGGCTCGAATGACTCCAATTTCGAAAATCTCTCAAAACATGCTCTTTCAACAACACCTGACCAAGTACTAATTCCAATGGATGCACATACTGATGCGCAGACCTCACAGTACTGTGCTACTACTAAAAGATGCCAGCTCAAATGCTGGCTACCCACACTCAAGCTAAGTCTGCGCTTTAAACAATAAAATAAAAATAAAATAAATATATGAGAGAAGTCAGTTTGAAGTTCATTGAGGATGTGATGGCCCTGGAACCAATTCCCCCCCATTGAAGGTAGTGAGGTGTAGATTGGTTAACCCCATGATTTTCCTAGCAGACGTCCTACAAAAAGGTGACTATGCATACGACTGCACAGCAAACAAAGGAATTCAGTGACACTTGCAAAGTACATGAGGACGCACTTGAAGGGGGAGATGTACTGTACATTGATGGGTCGTCAACAATTGACCGGACAGATGGGGTCAGGCATACAGGGACTGCAGTGGTGAGGCTGAGAGCAGATGGAACGAGTGAGGTAGTAGCCAGTGTGCGGTTGCCATCTCATTATTCAGCACAAGCAGCAGAGTTAGTAGCCTTGATACTAGCATTGTAACACAGCAAAGGAAAGCAAGTGGCAGTGTACTCTGACTCCGCCTATGTTACATCAACAGTACACTCAGGGTTGGCACAACAGGCAAGGAGAGGGTAGATGGTACAACACACACTTCTATTGGGCAGATTGATTGAGGTTATCCAGTACCCTACACAGATAGCAATAGTGAAGTGCCAGGCACACAGCGAGGGGAGGATCCCATCTCAAGGGGAAATGAAGCAGCAGACTCAGAAGCAAAATGCGCAGCATACCTTGGGAAGCTATTGGAAATGAAGACTGCATCCAATGGCCGAGATGCCAGGAACATGGTGCTGAAGGAAGGTTACAAAGCATTGCCAGAAACACAGATTATGGAGTAGCAGGGAGCTGCACCCAGGGAAGAGAAGGAATTGTGGACTAAAAGGGGATGTACAGTATCTCCAACAGATGTCCTATGGCGGCAGAATAACAAATGGAAAGTGGTCATGCCACTAGCATTAATGAACACTGCATTGACAGTTACACTACCCAAAACACACGGGAAAAGAGGTAATTGCTGCCCACACTGGAGAAATATGGTTCTATCCTAATTTGGCGGAACCCGTGGCTGAATTTGTAAGTATTTGCTCGACACTCAAGCAATATACAGCAGGACATACATTGAGAGTAGTGAGAGGAGCCATACCTCGGCCAGTAGGCCAATTCCAGGATTTACATGTCGACTACGTTGACATGATCCAAGTGTGCCAAGGATAGCGCTACATGATAGTGGTTGTGTGCCCATTTTACAGGTGGATTGCGGCAGGTCCCTGTTCACATCCTGATGCTCTCAGAGCGGCTATATTGTTGGCCAGATGGGTGTTTCCAAGATGGGGTGTGTGTGAGGTCCTGCGGTCTGACAATGGCCCTCACTTCGCCAATGAGATGTTCAAGCACATCACCACGTTGCTGGGCATACAACATAAGTTCTCCTGTGCATACCACCTGCAAGCAAATGGGGTGCCTGAAAAGTCTCCTGAAAGAAGCCATAGCCAAAACACAACAGAGCACAAAGGAAAGTTGGCTGCACTGCTTACCTCTTGCCTTGTTTGCATTGCGCAATATGCCTGGGTCCGACCACCATTTAACACCCCATGAAGTGGTGTCGGGATGACACGAGCAACTCCCACTGGCTTCTCCCACTACAGCACTGAAATTAGTAGTGCAGATGTGTCAGGTCAGGAAATGTATGAAGACATTACTTCCTTAATTGCTAGTGCCTCTTATCTCTCGCCAGATACGACACTGGGGAGGCCCAGAAGACGGTGGAATGAGCAACTGTGACAACGCACCAAAAGACTCCGAAATTAAGAGACAAGTGAACATTGGGGACCTGGTCCTCCTACGCAACTTCATCTGGAGGTGAAAGGCACCAAGGTTTACTGGTCCTCACACTGTGGAGAAGGTGGCAGAACGTGCTGGAAGGTTGGAAGGCCCTACAAAGCAGTGGCCTCACCTGGCAATGAGTTCAACAGGGCCAATGATCAACAGCAAGAAGAGTAAATAAACGATTTCAAACATACACTGCTGAGTGGAGTGGTTACTCGCTCACAGGCAGCAGAGTTAGGGAATTAACTCTTGATCAACTAAGAGTGAGGATACACTGTCCATTTATTATTTTATTCTCTACATACAGCCGACGAGAAAGCCAATGCAATAATTGACGATTGTTCATGTTACCCACTGACTACCACCCTGATACTTTCTCATTCCAATTTGTCCACACTGTGAGAAGACCCAGTAGTTTCCGAGCACAATCTCCTAGAGTGTATTACCTTGCCTTTGTAGAATATTTAGCCCAAGCCAACCAACAATACAAACACGACGATCGTTCCATACTCGCCACACTGAGTCCCAGCATTAAGGGCAGTGTGAGAAGATGTGTTTGTTTTTGCTTAAATGATTATCTAGTATGCTGGGCTTGAGGAGTTACTTAAAATACTAATCCAATAACGTATTTCTTCATGCATTTTAGGTGGGCAACTATATCTTCAAGGTAAAGATGAGTGAAATAATAAAGAATGTGATTATCCCGTTGTGTATCCTTATTCCAAGTGGAGTTGTAGCATTTATATTTTGGAGAATTTCATTTGTTGGTAGTGCTACTGCTGGATCCTCTACCAACTTTCTCCCAACCCAAGCAGGTGGAACTACCATGTCAGGTGGACAGGAGAGCACCGCAGACAGGGTAAGGAAAGGTAAGCGCAGTGTTGACACACATCAAAGGGGTAAACCTGTATCTCACTGACACTGCTCGAGTGTCTATGTGGTACAAACACATGAGAAAAGTAGGTGATGAAACGACCGGGGAGAGCTGCTATGTCTGCTCATTAATCCCCTATGCAATAAGTGCCTCCAGAACATTCATAGCAATGGAAATACCAGCAGCAACAGCGCAATGTCTGATGTACCTGGCGATCGTGACAACTCGAGGGAGAGTCCAAGGGAAGACGGTAACATTAAGGTGTATGTCCCCAAGCAACGTTGATATACGAAGACAGTTACACAAAGACACTAGATATGAGGAACAATTACTGGCAGTTAGATGAAGCTATACACTACATACCTGATGAACCTGAGAAAGGGGAAACAGAGACAATAACACTGAAAGAATTACCATGCCCATGGACAAGAGTGAAGGAAACAGGAGGAGAGCCTGGATGCTGGTCAAGGCCGCATATACTTGTGTATGCCCAAGTAAACACAGACGATGGGAGGAAGGATGGAGTGGTGGGAAGCAAAGTGCTCACCTTAGCACAGTCCCCAGCGAACAAGGTACAGGAAGAAAACAGTAAGTGCCTGAAGGAGTGAGATGCAAGCACACAATTACTAACATGGGTGGAGAATGAAGCTGGGCCAATTCCTATAATACCTCTGAAGATGCCAACACTCTGTTACCAGAATAACGGCAAAGTGGAGGTGGGTGAAAATGTCAGATGCAGAAGCACAGAGAAGCATGCAGCAGTGAAGTCAGGCACAGCAGTACAAATGTACAAATGAATCACTACTGGGTGTGTGGATCAAAGGCATACGAGAAGCTGCCACCCAACTGGGTAGGAGTTTGCTTGTTGGTACACATCAACATGCCGTCCTTGGTCGTGCCACGGAAAGATGTGAAGCTCAATGAGTTTCCGAAGATGGACAAAAACAAAAGGAAAAAGAGATCTGTAAAGTAGGAACAGACGGGCAAGGATGAAAAGCCAGCTGAATTGAGCAGAGTAAAGAGAGGAGGCGACTACTTCTTAGAAGCATAGGAAACAGCACCAGATGAGGTGTCAGCAGAACACAGGTTGTTCAGCAGGATGCAAATGTTCTTTGCATCAATAATACCATCTGTACAGACAAACATGAATGCAAAATAGCTGCAGATATCCTGTTGGGAGCTGATGGTGACAATCAACTCCACAGTGAATTGGTTCAATGCATTAAAAGAAGAGCTCCGAGCAGTAAGGTTGGTGGTGCTCCAGAATAGGTACGTTCTGGATCTGCTCACAGCAGTGGAAGGAGAGGTTTGCGTAAAAATAGGGAGTTCCTGCTGCACATCCACACCTGCCAATGACAGACAATTGTACACTGGCAGAAGTGGTAACTCAGTTATCCCAAATGCATGCCAAAATGGAAGAAGAGTCAAAAGGGATGGGAAAGGACCAGAGCTGGATAGCGTACATATGGTCATGGATGCCATCATGGATGTCAGATGGACTAAAGGTAATATGAGAGCACTGGTGCTGGCATGGGTATCAGTGTGTGGGGTGAAGAGTTGCCTCACTCAGTCCTGGAAGACAGCAGAAGAAACTATTGGAATGAAGGCCCTAATGGATGTGAACATTGGAGGAGCAAGAGACCAAATAGTGGCAGAAAGAGATAAGCTGAAAGAAAGAATAGCAACCTGTGAATTATTCCCGCTTGAAGCGATGAAGTTGGACAACCCATTCAATTCGAAGTACTATGAAGGGAAGTGGGTGTGGTGCAACCCTGAAGGAGTGTGCAGTTATATGGAATGGACTTTTGATGATCATGTGAATTATTATGGACACCGCAGAGGAATTACGAAAATATGGCAGCCAAGAGCTAAAGGCTTAACATATAAGGATGTGGTTGACAGGTCAACCAGAGGAGGGACTGAAAAGGGAGTCGGGTCCCAAAACCAACCCCCACACCATTTAGTTCATGACGAGACGAAAGGCCAGAAATGCTTGCAGCCACCCAGCCTTTTTCAGACGAATCCCAAACGCACCAATGATTGATAAGTACATGGAGAGGTACCCTCTCAGCCAGCCATACAGACCAAATACAATGCAAAACGTTCCACGTGGGGGAGAAGAGCCCACGGTCATGAATAGAGACACCTATATGGACAGCCTGGACTAAGCACCAAGAAGCCATGTTACTGACGTCATTAGTGACAACACGACATAGCAGCATTACACATGAAGCAAATGTGCAGTCTGCACTGCACCACACAAACACACTCGAACACATGAAGAACAGGAGTGCACAGTTCTATAGTTAGAGGACAGATACATACTGTCAATGCTTTTATTATTTTGTCATTAGCTAAATGCAGTAACACAGAAGCGCAAGACGCAAGGGTTCCTGAGCAAGCTTCCTGATGCTTAAAGCCAATATTCATGTAGACATACAGGCGTGTATATGGAACCTGACCGAACCACACATAGCTAAGCCATAGGGAATATAGTATTTGATCAAGGATAGGCGTCCCCTACCACGTATACCCAGGAGAGTAACTAACCAAGTAAACAAAGAAGAAGGGGTAACGCAAGGCAAAGCGCTAGAAAAATTCAAGCACGATAAGTAACCATCAATATGAGAGCACAATGAGGGGATAGGCCAGGTCAGGGATAGTATAAAATTGAAAAATCTTTATTATTCATATATTAAATCACATAACAAATAGTGCTGAATCCATAATAAAACATCATAAAAACAGACAATAAATATGGAATATATACAGGTAAAGTGCATGACAGTCAACTGAGCTCCCTGCATTGCAGGATGAGTATAAAGTGTAGTCGTCCCCCTAAGAATTAGAAGGAAAAAACAATCTAGCGGGAAAATCAAAACAAGTTGGGAGGGGAAAGAGACAAGGAAAGGGAAAGCACAGGAACTAAAAGAAAAGGGGAGGGGGGGATACCCTATTAGGGTCCTGATATTAACCCCGGTCTGAAAACTGCATGCACAGTCCAAAAGTCAATTCTCAGTCTGACTGTAACTATTCCATTAATTAAGAATAAAAGACAGGGCACAATTCCAAAATCACAGCAACTTCTGGTCTCTTGTTCTGGAAAGGTAAAAATTATTTGTACACATTAATGTACAGGCTTGAAGTGCAGAATTAATGAGAGGTGCAACCTGCAGCGCTTGTCACCATTTTGACCTAAACAGTCAACCACCGGTACCTGGTGCGACTTCCACCAATCTCATGTGCCACACTGGTATCACAAAGTAGGTAGTTTCGACGAACTAAAAAAATTGTCTAAGGCGTCTGTCTCTTTTGGGGAAAAAGGGCGAGATGGCTTGACAGTCGTCTTCCTCAGGACAGGAAAGAAATGGTTATGCAATATCGGAAAAGCAATGGATTTAAATGGTCAATGGCTGGACAACTAAAGAATGATCCATGTGTCCTTCCATGGCCTAATTCTTCTTCTGTGTTTATGTATGGTCCTTGTGTTCCTTCTTTATCCAGTTCATCACTTCAGAGTAGGGAAGAGTCAGCTCCTCCTGGGCAAGACCACCGGAAAGAAAGGGAAAGGGAATGTAGTATAACATGGATAATGTAGAAACTGCATTTTAAGGTTTAGGAAAATTACAGCAGGCCAAAAATCACTGAGGAGGAAACGAACAGAGCCGACTAAGGGTGGACAGAGAGCAAGATGCGTGAGACAGGGCCCACAGCGAAGGTCAGAGATATGAAGAGACATTCCAATCCCCAGACGACAAAGGGACCAGCTGCAGAGAAACAGATAAATCCTTTTAAAAGGAGCTGCAGAGCTCGATTCTGCGGTCCCTAAACACGTGGTACACCCGAATGAAACAATTGAAATTCTTCCATGGTGGGAAAGAGAAGCCAATCCCAGCAACCAGATGCAGATTTCAACTAGTGTTGCTACTGTTAGGAGAATATTCTCATAAGGCAAGGTGGTGTACACCAAGTTACAATACAGTCATATAATCGTTCACATCACCTTGAAAAGGTGCACAGCGAGCTGAGAACTTGTTTGAGTCCCCGGCCTGGGGGGGATGAGCTCTAACAATCACAGTTTAGTATTCCAAGGTCTGACAAGAACCAATGGTAAGTCCACTGCTCTTCAACAATGTAATAGATGGTGAATTGGGGACGGAACCGGCCAGCCACCAGACATGCAAGGGCCAGTAGAATAACTTCTATAGGAAGCCATATATGTAATAGTGGTCTCAATAGCCAATCACTCACAAAAATAGATTTTTTGGAGAAGGGCCCAAGTAATGACAATTCTGCAGTAAAAGTGATCTGCGAGTCAGAAGACGTTGAGAAGTACTGGAATCCACCTGTGTTTTGGCATTGATCCCCATTGGTTTTAGTTGCAATAAACCGCAGTTTGAACTTGCTTTTGGCTGAGTCCCCCGTGTATACTGGGGGAGGGAGTTGGGCTCTCCAAGTCCGCAGACTTCCACCATCACTCTGGCATAAATGGGATTCCACCCAACACAATGGGTGATATTTAACAGAGGACAGTCACTGTTACTTTTATTAGGATCAGAAGACAGTGAGTATTTGGTTAAGCCTATAATTATCGAGGCTAGTGGTTAAAAGGGGATGTATATCCGAATATATTCATCTTTTATCCCGTGAGTGGGTGCTCCACCTGTTTCACCTTGCTTCTGCAACCAGGATGGTATTTCCAGCAGCAGCAGGCCGTGTGAGCGGGTCCTGTGCATTCTGTCCTACCCTTTGGCAAGGTGAATGTCCCTCTGTCTCTTCATCCATTTCTGCCCCTCCTCCAGCTTGTCTCCATCTCTGTCTTCATGTAGAGGAGGAGCCAAGTACCCCTACCTCAATCGACCCGCCCCTTTTACCTGTATGCTGGAAACCAGAGTATGTGATGTATACAGAACAGCTGAATCGACAAAGAGCACAGTATGGACTAAGTCCAATACCAGTGAAAGGACTAGTACCTAAGAGAATCTGGGAGCCAAGGTACCCATTGAGAAAACCATATCTGCATACAAAGAAATATGATGGCCATTTGAATGAAATACCTGATGAAGTAGAGCCAATAAGCGGCAAGGATGAATGGTAGTGTCACTAACCATTGCTAGTATGTGTTACATGGAGCTGAAGAGGACGTACATAAAAGAGATGCAGTGACCAGAGAATGCAGATATTCCATAAGGCATCAAGAAAGTAATAGGGATAAGTGACATCTTAGGATCAATGTGAAAAAGCTTACGCCACAGAAACAGATGAAGATATCAAGTTATTTTACACATGTACAGATGCAGAAGAAACGCAAGCAGCAAAGTAATTGTGAAGCTAGCTCTAAGCTTATAGTAAATAGTCTGCGGCAAGCGCCAACGTATACATACATAAGAATGAGAGAACTAGGGATGTTTCCACTAAATGTATTATAGCAGGTTGGACAGTAGCAAAATACCTCATTTCAGAGTCACAGTAAAAAGCAAGTTGACTAACAAGCAGAGTTTCAGTGAAAGGCGAGGCTGGGTGAGCCAAGAAGCTAAGGTCTTATCCAAACTGGAGTGAACCGACTTTGGATACAAAATCGTGTGAAAGAACAAAACTCCTGCTTAGAAGGCATTAATATAACCAGGAAGATGTCAGAGGTCTATTATAAAATAATACTGAATGCACGAAAAGGCTCGATTCCATGGCCTCTAGTCACATGGAAGCATGAAGTTGGATGAACGAGATGGTCACACCTACCCACAAAGGCAGGCACTGCTTTTCACTCCCTAATTTTCTCAGAGCTAAAAACACTCTCAAGGAAGAATTTCAAAGGCCTAATTCACAGTAGACCACTAAGGTGATGATAGATTGATATGCTAATTGTTGGGAAGCTAAAGTTAAAATAACCTAACCAGCATCGGGATGGCCAGCCTGCAGGCTGCTAACGTAGGTGGAAAAGTACTGGAGGAGGATAGAGTGCCCACCAATTGTAGAGGACCTGCGTATTTAGGGGTCCTGTAAACCAATGGGATGTTGTGTTTTTAGTGACATTAATAGTGATAATTTTTAAGGGAGGGCTTAGTTGCCCCACCTGATGTTGAGTAACCAATCACAGTTACACTTTGTTAGACTAGTATGAACCATATACTTAGATGTTCACTCAGAACCAATAGCCCATGCTTATAAGTTTTTGTAGTTTGCCACGTAGGATGACTTTAGTACACATGTGGTTTAGACGTCATTGATGACGCATATTGCTTATAAAAGTTCTGTTTTTTCTTACTAACTACTTTGAGTTTGAAGATCGAGCGATTGCGTTGATGTATGTTATGCTCCCTGTTTTAGATAATTGATATTAAAACAGTCTTCCTTTTGTCACCTTCCTGAGTCGGCTCCATTATTGATGTATGAGTAAGGTCTGCATCCCCATCCATCAAAAGTGTAATTGCTACTCAAAGGGGCTGGACTATCGAGTTCACTTGGTAGCAGAGAGGATGGTTTAAGGGCCATCCATCTGAGTAAACTTTAGAGTTTCAAAAATATCGAACAACCTGTACCATTCGGATGAAAGGACCTGAAGCTCTCCGTAGATAGTGGTTAGTGTAATTTTTAAGAAAGTCTGGCAAGAGCCGGTGTGACAGGTCCCCTAGTTTCCATACAATCCCCTCCCACTTCCATGCGAAGCGGATCGATCGGAAAGTTGAAGAGGTGGCAAAAAAGGCAGATGATCCCGAGAGTCAGGAGATAAAAAATGATATTGTTGAGTAAAAACTTGAGTGACTTGACAAAAGCATGGGTGATGAGTGAAGAAAAAAGAAAGTAACAGAGGGTGGTGGGATAAAATATAACGTAAGAGTAAGAGTACAATATATGTGGAGAATGAGATATTGACTCGAGTGTGGCTGAGCAATATATAATCGTGAGAGAGGCCACGATAAGAGAATACGCCCTGGCCTGCATTTTCGCAATTTAACAGAAGAAGTTTGAACCCAGAGTCCCATAGCGAAACACTAGGAGACGGATCAGATTAAAGACGGTTCCAAAGGGGCTAATTTACACTTCACTTGAAGTATTTTTAGAGGGCAAGACAAGTCTTAGAGAAAAGATCATAAGAGATTTATGTAACCGGTTGAGTATGTCTGTTTGTTTTATGTGATTTTTGTACATGATGTCATAAGTAGAAAAAATTAATTGATTGCTTAGATTTGAACAACCTGATGGTTGTTTTTAGCAAGATTAAAGTACAAATTGTGGTTAGTGGGATTGGAGCTTGCGGCAAATGGTCCTCGCTCATATTATATTATTTTTATGAAACATACCTTTTAAATCTGTGATTGAAAATAAATGAGTGTTAAATAAAGTTTAGAGTAGACTAGTTGAGAATGGAGGATATTACTCCACTTACACCTCTCTGTAAGCAGTTGTCGAAGCATGCACCTAAGCTCAGACAGTACAGTGCGGAATGGGTTAAAGGAACTGTGTATAAAATGTTTATGCTGTGGCCTCAAGGAGGGTCACTATCGAAGGCAGTCCTGCAGCATATGACGACATATCTGCATGCAGCATACATGGGGTAGAAGCTACAGAAGCGATTAGCTAGCTTTGGAAAATGTACCAAGAGGAGCGAGATGAACCGCCTCCTATAGATTGAATACTTAATATATGCAAAGAGGGGGTGAGGAGCCCTCTGCCCCCCTCCGCCCCAACTGAAATAGAAGAAGGGAGCACGAAAGATGATGCATTATACCCATTGAGGGAGCTTAAAGCAGCAAAAGGATATAATAACCTGGCATATGATCCACCTGTGCAAAGCAGTGATGAGAGCATGGAGAAAAATACTGAGATGGATGTAATCCCTAATATCCTGAGGGACAAGGAGAGACACGATAAGGAGAGAAGTGATCGAGCAAGCACATCTCTGGACATCGGAAGAGAGATAAAACGATGGAAAGGATAAAGACAAGGCTGGTGAGATAGCGCTTTTACAGAACAAATGGATAGGTGGTCAGATTTTATTAAAACTCAATGGTAAAAGCATTGAGGATGTAAGACAACGGGAAGATCAAGACAAGCAAGATAAAAAAGATAAGGACAGAGAGGAATGATTGAAAGATGAAGGAGAGAAAAGGAAGGATAGGCAAAGACGAGAGCAGTTATACCAAGAAGAGCAGTTAAGTAAACAAGAGAGAGCAGAAGAGCAAAGAAAATGTGATAACAGACGAGTGATCGATGAGCAGGAGAGGCTAGAACGAAAAAGAATAGAAGAGGAGGAGGAACAGAAGTTAAGGGACAAAAGAATACAAAGACTAGAGGATGAGGAGATACGTAGGGCAAACGAAAGAAGGGATATGAAGAAAAAAGAGGAAGACATGTTAGAGAGGAAGCAAAGAAACGCAGAGACGATATGGTACGTAAAAGAAGGCAGAGAGAACGCGATCTTGATCGCCTGGAAAAAGAGATGAGATCCTGAGCCAGAAGTAGCATGGGAGGATATAGAGGAATTTTTCCCAGAGTATGGGTCATTACCAGGTCCATCTAGAGTAAATCTAGAGGACGAGTTTCACTCTAGGAGCATTGGGGAAGTGATCAACAAAGTAGATTATGACATGAAAATGCGGAAAGAGTTAAAGGAAAGGGGAAAAACGATTGCCTTGAGAGCACTCAGTTGTATGATACGGAAGGAGCCTCATGTAGTAGTATGAAACAAAAAGAGCTGTCTCTAGATAGACTGACTCTGAGCATAGATGACAAGTAGAGAAGTTGTACGAGTTGGGCACAGGAAATGTCAGATGAGGACACAGACACCTTCCATGGGAAAGAAAGAGGGAACGTATGCGGTCCTAAGGGATGTTTTTCAATGGAGAAAGAAGTCAGATGGTCAGATTTAAACGCACCTGTAACTAGGGTGCAAGAACCACTGACAGTCAGATCAATCTAAGGGGCAACTCCACGATGGGAGGGGAGAATTGCCACCTTATGTGAGCAGACTAAGATCGCTACCAGGTAGAAGGCGATGTGGTAATATCGTCCATGTGGTGGATAGATAAATGATGAGAGATGAGAGTGCATTTGGGGCGTCACGGTTTCCCTTGTTAGAGGAAGGAGGGGCCAGACCACAGTATATACCATGGCCCCAGATGGACAAGAATAACTTAAGATGTAAACTCCCCAGCTTAACTTCGGGCGCTGGGAAATGGATACATGAGTTAGAGAAAATTACGTCAGGAAACAAGGTCTATAGGGGACATTAAGGGTTTCCTCATCGCCATACTTGGTGAGAGAGCCGATGATGTGTGGACAAGGGCAGGGTACCCTGGTGTGACTACAGTCAACACTACTCATGATGGAGCACCACTCAATAACTGTAGGGCGGCAGTCTGGAAAGCGCTTAAGGTATTGTATCCAGACAAGTCCGATATGGGAGCTATAATGACGAAAAAGATGAAGGACGGAGATGATCCGCTTGTTTATATTCAGAATTGTCAAGAGGCTTGGAGCCTAAAGACACGCGAAGCATGGGGAAAATGTATACCTGTGTTTTATCATATATTGTGCCAGGGCTACCAGAACCTGTACAGAAGCAGCTCAAGATGTTAGTAGGTATAGAAGCAAACCGTGGTCGGAGATTCAGCTGACCATTGTGTATTATTGTAGGCTCTTGCAGGAAAAGAATCGCAAAAAAGGGTGATGCCCAGAAAGGCGAAGAGGCAAAATTGGTGCAGAAAAAACGGTCCAAGTATGCCATTGAAGGGGCGATGTTGACGAGTGTAGATGGATCAAATTCATAGCAGATTGCATATACGCCACAGGTGAATAACCAAAGGCAGTTTGACCAGAGTAATAATGGGTTTACCCCACACGGAAGGGGTGGATTTTGAGGAAGAGCTTTTCAGAATAATCAAAGAAACTGGCAGAACAATCGGGGAAGCTTTCAGAACAATCAAAGTGGGTTTCAAAATATGCAGAATGACTGTCAGAACATGCAGGATGGGCAGATTAGGAGGCCACCCATATGTTGGACATGCAGGATGACGGGGCATTTTGCTTGCATGTGTAGGAGTCAAGGGTTCGTGCAAAATTACCAGTTTTCAAGAGGGGGGATTCCAAACCCGCCTTCATATTTGCAGCAGTACAGTGATGGATTTGCTCAGAATCAAACAATTCAGCAGCAGCAAGCGCCGAGAGTGCACCAGGGTTTGCAGACACAGCAGGTAGCAGTGGCTACACCACAAGGGCAGTCACAGCATGCACCTATGCAGATTCAACAGAGCACAAGTACAGGACAGTTAACGACACCTAGGATAGGGAGTGTCACTGTCATTGGAGGGAATCCATTTGCAGGTAACGAAATGAGTCTGTACCCGCAATAGGACAGCTCACTGGGAGACTTGATGTGTTCAGTCTTATCTGTAACACCGAATCCTCACGAGGAACCGAGGGTAGACCTCAACATAGGGGGCAAACGTTTTCGTTTTTAGTAGACATGAGTGCAACCCACTCATGTATACGTGAGGGAAAGTTTTTAATGTCTGGCACCGCCATGAATACTCAAAGTTTTTCAGGAGCTACAAGCAGAGTTTCTTTCACTGAAGAGTTACCAGTCTCTAAAGGAGAATGCAAAATGAAGGTGCCTTTGCTATATTTGAGGCAGGCACCTGTCAATATATTGGGTCGAAGTTTTATGACGAAGACCAATATGACGATCTCATTTACTGATGAAGGCATAGTATGCTTGACACCAGGTATGGATTATGTACATGCGTGCAAAATTATTAGAGCATTTGCAGGACAAATAGCCATGAGAACAATACCTTTAGAGCCAGAAGTTTTTCATTATGGAGCAAGTGTTCTGTTGGCATATCTGCCAGGCATAGCGGGCAGAGCAATGAGAATACCTGATGAATTTCTGTTTAGACCAAAGATACCCATGTGTGAAGAAGGGCAAGTGTTTCCCTTAGAGTTACAAGCAGCCATAGTGTGAGGCGAATGGCTTTGCATGATAGAAATGATGATAAAGGCAGACAATGATGTGCAGTGATTGCCATCGGAGAAGGTTACAGATTAACTGACGTCACTGATGAGGACATATCTGGCGATCATCCATCAGATGACGAAGTAATATTTCAGATGAGTATTACTTATTGGGTAAAAGCAATCGAACGAGAGGTGCCTCAAAAAATGATGATACCACAACAACGTCCTGAGTATTTTGATGAAGACATGGCGAAAGTGCAAGCTTCAGTATGGACCACAGGTCCCTTTGATGTACGCCTTTGAAGGGGATCGGAGAAGTGAAGATTAAACTGAATCCAGGAGCAATTTTACCTCAAGCACGACAGTATCCCATGTCTCGAGAGGCAGACAAAGGTATTTTTAAGACAATTTCCGCCATGATGGAACAGGGCATTTTAGTGACGTCAGAGTCACCCTGTAATACTGCTGTGTACCCTATCAAAAAATGTAAAGGGGGATCTTGGAGGCTAATACAAGATATTAGGCCAATAAACCAAATTGTAGAAGCAGAGTTCCCTCTAGTTCCTAACCCATCTACAATTTTAAATAATATTCATGTTGAAGCACAATATGTCACTGTGATTCATTTGAAAAATGCATTTTTCTCAACCCAATTGCACAAAGACTCGCAGGATCTGATGTCATTTACGTTCAGACAAACACGACTGAAAAGTACTCGTTTGCCTCAGGGGTATTGTGAGTTTCCATCGATTTTCAATAGAGTCCTGCAGAATGATTGGAGCAATATTGATTTGGAATGCATTGTTCTGCAATATGTGGATGCCATTTTAGTTTGCAGTACTTCAGAGGAAGAGTGCAAATGTGATTCTGCTCAGCTAATGATAAAACTTGCTGACAAAGGATATAAAGTTGACAAAGAGAGGTTACAGTATTGTGAACAAGAAGTGTTGTACATTGGCCAATTGATTTGACATGAAGGAAAAAAGGTCACTCCTGAGAGAGCTGAGGCTATTTTGAAAACTGCAAAACCACACACGATAAAACACATGCATAGGTTTTTAAGATTATTTAATTATGTTAGAGCATGGGTCTTTGTTTACAGCTCATATATAAAGGCCTTTACCTCAGGCTTTAAAGAAAGCACAAGCAACACAGGAAAAAAATTGTGTGGACTGAGGGAATGAGTCCCTCAGTCCACACAATTTTTTCCTGTGTTGCCTGTGCTTTCTTTAAAGCCTGCAGTAAAGGCCTGGAAGCATTTGAAGAGCTGAAAAAAGCAATTTGCACAGCTCCAGTTTTAGGGATTCCTAATTATGCTGAGGAATTATTTTTATTCTCGCACACAGATGGCACTGTCCTTATGCAAAAACCACATTGGGGTATAAGCCCCTTGCATATTACAGTGGAACTTTAGACCCAGTAATGAGGGGTCACTTTCCGCGTGAACAGTCTTTGGCTGCTGCCATGTTTGCCATACAGAAAGCAGCAAGCATAGTGATGGGATGCTCCATGATGTTATTTGTAGAGCATGCACTATTTGCTATTCTAGAGAAACCAAAAGGCACGTTGACTTCTCAAAGGGCTTTTGCCTACGAGGTGGTCATATCGAATCCAGCAATCACAATAGTTCGATGCAGAGTAGTGAATCCTGCCGTGTTTGTAGCTGAACCACTGGCAGAGGATGAGCATGCGCATGATTGTTCAAATTATGAAGAGTTCTATGATGAAATCCATAGGATAAAAGCGAATGCTTTGACAGGTGGAGAAATTGTTTTTGACAGTTCTTTGGGAATCGATCAAAATGATGGACAGATATACGGGTGCCACTGTGCTAAAACACACAACCAATGGGGAGTTTCAGACATTGGTAAGTGCACGGCTACGTCTCACTATTCAGCACAGGCTGCAGAGTTAGTGGCGCTGATTGTCACGCTCTAGAATCATGCAGACCAAAGGTAACACTGTACAGCTACTCCGCCTATGTGACGTCAATGGTGCATGCAGGATTAGCACGTTGGAAAAGTAAGGGCTACCTCAGAGTGGATGGCATGCCAGTGCAGCAAGACGCCTTATTGGGAGGTTTATTAAGGCACTGCAACTCCCAGTGGCCATCGCGGTTGTTAAATGTGCAGCTCATACTAAAAGGGCAGATTTTATCTCACGCTGAAACCAAGCAGCAGACGAAGTGAAAATTGCTGCATGTTCAGAAAACAATGTCTTTTGAAACACTCAATGTAAAAGAGAAAATGGGTGTGTTGATGAATGTGGTTGAAAAATATAGTGATATGTAAAAAACGCAGTTTATGGAGGTTTAGGGGGAAGCACCTCAAGATGAGAAAGATTTGTGGACACGAAGAGGGTGTTCTTTAAACCCCTCTGAACCATTGTGGTGACAGAACAGCACTGGTAAACCGGTGATGCCCGTAGCCTTATTGAGGGTAGCACTGGAGCAGCTACACTACCCCGTGCACACAACTGGGGAGAAACTTGATGCAACAATTGCTGAAGATTGGTTTGTACCACATCTGTTAGAGCATGTTGCATTTTTTATGACAAATTGTATAGTCTGTCAAAAATTCACGGCTGGGCATACACTGCGCACAGTTAGGGGCGTTATTCCGAGACCCACTGGCCCCTTTCAGCATTTACATATCGACTATGTCGATATGATCCAAGTATGTAATGGATGTAAACACATGATTGTTGCAGTATGTCTCTTTTCAAGGTGGATTGAAGCAGGTCCCTGCACACACCCATATTCCACCTGTGCAGCTAACTACTTAGTGCGGGAAGTGTTTCCTAGATGGGGAGTATGTGAGGTAATGAGGTCAAACAATGGCCCACATTTTGTATATCAGACATTTGAGCAGATCAGCTTGTTGCTTTGTATAAAGCACAAGTTTTCCTCGGCTTATCATCTGCAAAGAAAATGGGATCTGTGAGAGGCTCAACAGCCTGCTCAAGGAAAGGATAGCCAAGTTAAAGCTTACCTTGAAGAAAGGGTGGTTGCATTGCATACCACTGGCATTATATGCTTTAAGGAACCAACCAGGTTCTGACCACCATCTCACGCCTCAGGAAATTGTGACTGGGAGGCTAATGACCCCCCTAATGCGGCCATCCAGAGTTAGAAGTGATGCTCAGTCAACTGCAGATTTGTTCGGAATTAGAAATGCTGGTTGATTTGAACTGTATGACTTCCAGTATTTCTGTCATTTCAGGACAGTTGCAGCAACAAGAGTGCAGGGCAACAGAACACAGAGTGATATGCTTCAACAAATAAATCTCAAGAATTTCGTTTTCCCCAACTATTCACCAGAGATGAGGTCCTAACACGTGACCACACAAGGAAAAGGTGGGACGAACCCCAATTTAACGCTCCATTCATTGTGAAAGACGTCACACCATCTACTGTCAAAGTGCAGGGCAGGCGCGCTTGGATATTCCTCAGCAACGTTAAGATCTTTGCTGCAGAAACCTCTCTGCCTGCACCTCAACTATAAGCAGGTACAAGCATCAGGGAAGAAACACAGCAAGTGCAGACAAGATCTACGATGAGGAAGAAGGACGCAGAAGCTGACAAGTAGAAAGAATTTATTGGAATGTGGCTTTGTTCGGTATACTCTTTCAAGCCATCTTTGAAAGGGTTAAGGAAAGCGGATCCAAATACACTGTGCTGATATTTCAGGATGAAAGAAAAGTATTTATTTTTGAGCCACAGAGGAGCTTGTTAAAAACTTTGGACTGAGGCATGCTTAAGCCATATAAAAAAATATGCCAGACTCTGATTGTGGCTTTGACAATTGGAAAAGAGTGCAGTATCCTGACTCGTTCCACACTGAGTTCTTGCTCAGATTTGCCCATAGTGTTATCCAATGGCATTTCAAGGATTATATTTGAGGTTTTTCTCTATGTGCTGCACTCATATCCAGTTCTTGTGGGGAGAACTAACATTCGTACTTTTTTGCAAGATCCTAAAAATGGCCCAATTGTGAGGAGACTACTTACAGCAATCAACGAGCAAGTGTTGCAGTTACCGGAGTACAGCGAGAATGGCTCAAATGCCCCATATCACCTGATGCTTCACACAGACTTGTCAGAAGGGTTTTCTTTCGGCCGATTGAAGAGTACGCACATCTTGGTGGCAGACACACAGATGTGCTCACATTTCTAAGGGATCCTAGAAACACTGCAAATCTGAATGTGATCTTGGAGGGAATTATAATCGAAATGAGCCTATACTCGAGAGAACCCACAGGATGGTGGTGTGAAACTTTCCTTCGAGGGACAGATCAAGAAGGTTGCTGTTAGAGAGACTATTGTTTCTTTTATTGTAAGAAGTTAATCATGTTGTCTGGACTGAGGCTGATTCGAGGAGCTGACTGGGAGCTGGTGCATGCCATTGAACTGATCTGGACATACTGAGAGTAGTTTTCTTCTTGCTGGAGACATTCATATTTTGTATGGTTAAAAACTAGTTTCAGAGAGAGAGATCATCGAGAGTTTGTTCTTATTATTCAGTAAGCAGGAAGTGGATTGAGGACGAAAGTGTCGAGGCAAGACAGCAACTTCCAGAAAGAGTGCATAGTGCTGATGTATTAAAGATTACTTTTTTCTTCCTTAGGCAATAAAGATGGGCAGCACTAATAGTAATTTTGTGATACCTTATGTAGAAGGAGATCCACGTTGTCCACGGAATAAATGTTGTACATCAACATACCTTTGCCTCATTTATGGTTGCATTTTGTTTATAATCATACTGCTTTCACTCACAGTTCGCACATCTTACTATTTTGATGTACATGGAGCCAAGACTCAAGTGAATCTTCCCGAGCATGAGGAAGGAGCAATTGTGGCAACTACTAGGCACCCAAGACCCTATGTAGTTATTCCTGTTCCAAAGAAATATGACACGAGTCTGAGATAAGTGACATTAGCAGCCATTCGCATGCAAGAAAGGTTGCAGAAATTCTGTTTGGACACAAAAAGCAGGCTTGGCCAGATGGGCAAGACAAGAGGTTGCCAGACAATGTGCCTATACAGGTAATGCATGCAAAAACACCTGGCCCTGTGATAAATGACCCAAAGGTAATCCCTAGAAGACAGACAAATATGGAGATTTTGCAAGACATGTTCATGCCCAAATGGTATGGTGAGAGGATGAAACCTTCGGAACTTTCTGCAACCCAGGGAACACATGTAGGTGTACCCTGTCCACTGATAGATGTGCCTATGATTTATCCAGAAAGAATAAGCTATGCTGGTACACTTCATGATAGGATTATGGAAGGTCACATGAGGAGAATGAGAACTAAAAGAAACACTCAAGAAGATGATTTCGAGCTAAATGATTACCTGGACAGTACAGCTAATTTGGGAAACAACATTTGGTAGCAGCATATGAAAGAAGTAGGGAGAAGGACCTCGAATGAGGAATGCTTTGTGCGTGCAATCCTGCCATACAGTATGGGAAAGTCTAAAATCTTCATAGCTATCGAAATAGACGTCCAGGCAGCTCATTGTCTTTCGTATATTTCGCTTTGCAAAACTAGAGGCCAGTTCATGGGTCGAGATGCCTACCTCAAATGGGCAACTGAATGGACAGACCCAGATGAAGATGACTATGTACAGCATACCAAGACAAGAAACAGAGTCCATACCAAGAATCATGTGATCAGATATGAGAAGCCTGGAGTAAAAGGAGCTGGAATCAGATTGAAGTGAAGAAATTGGAGGTTGCAGGAAAATCTGCAGAGGACACTCGAAAATGGAAGAATAGAGGCCAAATGCAGATCTGGGGATCTGTGTTATCAGCAGATGGAGTGGTAATCTGCAGACCCTGGGTGATCATTGGATGTTATAAACCGGTCGTTGACATCATGCAGAATGGCTGCAAGCCATTATGGCCAAGACTTGCTAAATTACTGACTTGGATTGAAGACAGAGGAGGACCCCTGCAGATAGTGCCATTGGGAAGTTCAAAGCTGTGCTTCAGAAATAATGGCAGAAGAAAAGTTGGAGAAAATAAGAATTGTGGTTGAATCTTTGATGTTCCAGGAATGGTACATGGAACAGCAGTGATTATGGATCATTGCTGGGCTTTTGGAGCCAGAGTTTATATCAGATTGCCGGCAGAAAGGGGAGGAATATGCTCACTAGTGAATGTCCATGTTCCAGCTTTGGTGATTTCAAAAAGTGATTAGAACATTGACAATTTCCCGAAAGCAGATGCTCGCCTGAGGAAGAAGAGATCTGTGGAGCTGATAAAGAGGATGAAGAGAGAGAACTATTTCTCAGCTAAGTCAATAGAAGCTTTCAATGCCATACCATACAAGCACACGTTGTTCAGCCAGACCTCATCTGTGTTCAGGTTGATCTTCATGACAGCTATCCAGGGTGGAGCAAACACGGAGTGGCTAAAAATCAGCAGGTGGGAATTGCTGCAGACAATTAACACTACAATAAAGGGATTCAATGAGAACAGAGAAGAGATGAGAGCTATAAGATTGATGACTCTTCAGAACAGATACGTCTTGGATATGATTACATCAATGGATGGAGGTGTTTGTGCAAAAATCGGAGAATCATGCTGCACATGTATACCTTCTCATGATGAGAATGGAACCTTGACAGAGGCCATACACATGCTGACGAAACTCCATGGCCAGTTGATAGATGAAGTAGTAGACATGGCTGATGACAGTTGGTTTGGATCTCATGGGTTCCATAATGGATGGCAGACATGTTCAAGTTTCCTGGAGCCCTGATCGTGTTGGTGTTGCTTGGATTTTGTGTGATTGAAATAATAATCTCACAATGTAAGAAGACAGCAAAGAAAGCCATAGGAATGAAGATTATGATCGATGTTGAATCAGGATGGAAGCCCAAAGACCTGACAGATGAAGAGATCAGAGACTTTGTGAAGGCTAGTATCCATTCACCTGAGGGGACAAAGTTCTTGTATCTGAAAAATCATAAGAAATATGTGGGAAGATGGATCTACTGTAGTCCAAGTGGACAATGCCAGCTCATGACATGGAATAAAGAGGAGTATGTGAAAACAACAGGATGCCTGAAGGGAGTCAAAGATATGGGTCCCAAACAAGCTGTTCTTCAGGCCAAGCTGCCTGGATGTGAAGGATGATGTGGGAGTGGTTGATGAATCGCCCGGGGGAGTATAGAGGGGGGCAGTATAGAGGAGGAGCCAAGTACCCCCACCTCAATCGACCCGTCCCTTTTACCTGTATGCTGGAAACCAGAGTATGTGACGTATACAGAACAGCTAAATCGACAAAGAGCAGAGTATGGACTCAGTCCAGTACCAGTGAAAGGACCAGTACCTAAGAGAATCTGGGAGCCAAGGTACCCATTGAGAAAACCATATCTGCATACAAAGAAATATGATGGCCATTTGAATGAAATCCCTGAAAAAGTAGAGCCAATAAGCGTCAAGGATGAATGGTAATGTCACTAACCATTGCTAGTATGTGTTACATGGAGCTCAAAATGACGTACATAAAAGAGATGCAGTGACCAAAGAATGCAGATATTCCATAAGGCATCAAGAAAGTAATAAGGATAAGTGACATCTCGGGATCAGGGTGAAGAAGCTTATGCCACAGAAACAGATCAAGATATCAAGTTATTTTACACATGTACAGATGCAGAAGAAACACAAGCAGCAAAGTAATCGTGAAGCTAGCTCTAAACTTATAGTAAATAGACTGTGGCAAGCGCCAACGTAGACATATTCCTATCTCATAGGAATGAGAGAACTATGGGTGTTTCCACTAAACGTATTATAGCAGGTTGGACAGAAGCAAAAGGTCTCATTTCAGTGTGTCGCAGTAAAAAGCAAATTGAATTACAAGCAGAGTTTCAGTGAAAGGCGAGGCTGAGTGAGCCAAGAAGCCAAGGTCTTATCAAAACTGGAGTGAACTGACTTTAGATACAAAATCGTGTGAAAGAACAAAACTCCTGTTCAGAAGGCATGAATATAACAAGGAAGACGTCAGAGGTCTATTAGAAAATAATATTAAATGCACCAAAAGGCTTGATTCCATAGTCTCTTATCATAATGGAAGCATGAAGTTGGATGAACGAGATGGTCACACCCACAAACAAAGGCAGACTCAATCCCTAATTTTCTCACAGCTAAGAACACTCTCAAGGACGAATTTCAAAGGCCTAATTGACAGTAGACCACTGAGATGATGATAGATTGATATGCTAATCGGTGGGGAGCTAAAGTTAAGGCAACCTCACCTGCATCTGGATGGCCAGCCTGCAGGCTGCTAACATAGGTGGAAAAGTACTGGAGGAGGATAGAGTGCCAACCAATTGTAGAGCACCTGTGTATTTAGGGGTCCTATAGTTGTGTAAACCAATGGGACATTGTGTATTTAGTGACATTCAAAGTGGTCATTTATAAGGGAGGGCTTAGTTGCCCCACCTGATGTTGAGTAACCAATCACAAAGTTACCATTTTTTAAGACTAGAATGGATCATATACCTAGATGTTCACTCTGAACCAATAGCCTACGCTTATAAGTTTTTGTAGTTTGCCACTTGACGTTAGTACACATGTGGTTTAGACATCATTGATGACACATATTGCTTATAAAAGTTATGTTTTTTCTTAAAGTACTTTGAGTTTGAAGATCGAGCAATTGTGTTGATGTTCGTTATGCTCCCTCTTTTAGATAATTGATATTAAAACAGTCTTCCTTTTGTCAACTTCCTGAGTTGGATCCATTATTGATGTATGTGTAAGGTGGTCTTCCTCATCCATCTTGAGGGTAATTGCTACTCGTCAAAGGGGCTGGGCTATGCAGTTCACTCGTTTCCTCATTTTTTACTCTGTACACTATTTTCCACTGCTTTCTCGCTCTGATCCTCTGCTCACTGACCCCCCCTCCTCCATCTTGTCTTCATCTCTGTCTTGGTTTCCTCTCTTTTCGGTCTCTTCTCTATTTTCCCCTGCTTTCTTGCTCTGTATCTTCTTACCCTCGCCTCATGCTCCTCCCTGGTCCCACCTTGGCCAGTTTTGAGGGCAGCGACACATAGTGCGACCCCTACCATTCGGATTGGTTAAATTTCAACTCTGCCCTCCCCCACTTGCAAAGCAGCCAGCTTGCTGATTCTCCCTTTCTCCACCTCCCTTCCCCTGAAACCGCTCCCCAATTCGCCAGGGAAAGCGATTTCTGACCTCCATTCAGTGCAGCCTTGCCGGGTAGCCCTTGTCTAGGGCCAGAGGGCAAAGGACAGCTCCTACAGAAGCAGCTCCAGATGATGTCAACCAGCAGCGACAAACAAAGTAGGTGTGGTGGAGACAAGGGGAACAGCAATCGCCACACAACACTAAACTGGCCCACCTCTCTCCTACCTTATCTTCCCCACCATCCATTTGCTTGAAGCCTGCATGATGTACCACTCTTTTTAGCAACTCTTAACCCCATATATATCCACTAAGCTGCTAACTGTACTTCCTACCCATCTCTCACATCTAGCTGAACTGTACGCCAACTGCGCTAGCCACTCCAGAAAGAACTGTGCGCATTAGCTTGCGCCACATTTAGATACAATTGTGAACATTAGCTTGTGTCACATTTAGATAGAATCGTTAATATTAGCCTGCATAACAATTTAGATAGACTTGTGAATATTGGCTTGTGTCACATTTAGATAGAATAGTGAATATCAGCTTGCATCCCATTAAGATAGAATAGTGATTATTAGCTTCTGTCACATTTGATAGAATTGTGAATATTAGCTTGCGTCACATCTAGACAGGATTTGTGAATATTAACCTGTGTCACATCTAGACAGGATTTGTGAATATTAACCTGTGTCACATCTAGACAGGATTTGTGAATATTAGCCTGTGCCACATTTAGATAGAAATGTGGAGATAATCACGCACCACAACTAAAAAGAATTTGGAAATTAGCATGCATCACATCTAGAAAGTGATGCCACTAACCAACCCACCAAAAATCTCTCACCCTTCGGCATAGACCTCTCAAACTCTAACCAAACACAACCACACATCTAAAGCACACTCAACTGCACAAACTTCACTACACTGCAACAACAAAACAAATCACACACAGCCTTGCACAACAGAACACGACGGCTACCAACTGAAAACCACACCTAAGCTCAGCAAACAGTGTTAACTGAGCTGAAGCTGCCAACAGCAAATCACTGATCTCCTGCACTTTTCCCACTCAGTCCCAGTGGTCGAAGTGTACGAAAAGAAGTAGTGGAACTATGTTCCCTGCTGGCCTGCACCCACTCCCCACAAACCCCTTTGCCACAACCCCTCCCACACACAATACACCCCAAAACACTTGCACCTGCTGTTTAAGAGAACGTTTTAAGTGAAGGTTTCAACTTCTTCCAACACTTTTATTTTAAAACAAAACCATTCCGGAAAGGTTTCTTTTAAAAATAAAGTATAGGAGCTGTAAAAGGTAATTAAAAAAAGTAGAGGAGCAGCGCTCCCAACCGCTCCCACTCACTTCGACCCTGCTCAGTCCTACTAACTCACCCCACCCCCTTTCCTTTTCAGATCCGTCATAGGACCACGCCGGTGGCGATAGTGCACAGTAGACATGTCCTTTAACATTAACATCTAATATGCTGTAAACAGATTAGATCTTTGTTTATCAGGAATCATTTCATACCACTGTTCTAATTTTGTGCAACAGTGTTAAGTTTAAATTAAAGAACATTATGAACAAGGATTAAGGAGCACATACTACAAAGATTGCGTGAATACCACGTTTATTTTAATTCTTATAACGCGCTGCATGCCTATAGGCCTCAGGGCGCACAACAAACAGACAGACAGGACAACAAGAGAGCAAGCAGGATCAGAAAGGGGTCATAAGGATTACGTTGACATAATGGGCCCAAATCATGGAATTATTTGCGAGGTGCAAAATGACTTTTCACTGGTGCAAAGTGACTGACTGCAAAAATACACTTTCCATTGTTCCATGAATCAGGGTTTTTGTTGGCAGTGCAAAGCCGCTTTGCGCTGCAAAATTACACTTTGCACTGTTCCATGAATTAGGATGGGCCAGTGCAAAGTGTATTTTTACAGTGCAAAGTGACTTGCATTGCAAGCATGCATTTTTCACTGTTCCATGAATCAGGGTGTTTGTTGGCAGTGAAAAGTCACTTTCCAAATTCCATGAATCTTGCCCAATGTGTTTATCATACTTGTCAGATGCTTGATTTGAACTAATCCTTTGAACAATACTGCCATCTGCTGACAAAAAGTAATTCCACACTTTGTCAAGGAAAATTACGCACAGCATAGACCCGGCTATTTTTTTATACTCAGGAACTGCATTTATTACTATATTTTTATTAAGAAAGAAGAACAACGGTACACAGAGGTAACACGTAAGTTTCCCTAAATCAAGGAACGTGATGGTGCCATGCAGCGTGTGATGTTACACTCCTCTGCCACCATTTTGTAAGCAGTGGCAGCATTTTTTAGCGTTTCGTTATTTAGCGTGGAATAGAAGGTAAATGTCTCTAGCAAGCTGCCGATTGTCACTACACTTCTCGCTCTCCTTGAAACGGCAAGAGCACATTGAATTTAGTAGAACTAAATTATTGAGTAAGGAAGTTACTGGAAACATACTTCCTGGGTATTTCTGATAGGTCTAGCAGTGTATCCAGACTCTTTTGACTCGGGTGGCCCAAGTGGGGCACTGACTTATGCAGGGGTGGCATAAAGTAAGTGAGGGGAGACACACACACACACACACACATAATGATCATAGTTTAGGGTAATGGGGGTGGCACCTGGGGTGGCCAATCAGATTCCAGGGAGTAGCACGTGCCACGCCAGGCCACTCCCTGGACACGCCTCTGGTTTAGAACGGCTTCAGAGGAAGCAGTCTCATGATAAGATTCCTGGCAATTGTGGGCTTCCATATCATAATACCAGGTACCATTTTTTACCAATAGCTTTTATGAGTGGCGGTTTTGATGAGAATATAAAGTGTATAGGTTAGCTCAATCTTTCTGAAAAAAAATGTTCCGGTATCAGTTTTTATAATGGACTACAAAGAAATTCCTGTGAAAATCAGGTTTGGGGAGAAGAATCTTTTTTAAATGAGAGACTATCTCCACAGAGATCAGGTATGAATTACATCTTGATTTTCGCATCTACATCTTTGAATTAAAAGAATAATTCTGAAGGAGTAATTGTTATACTACTAACAAGGTTACAGGTTGTGTTTTATGTTCCATATATGCGAGTATCCACCAGTGTGTTGATAAGCATAGAAGGGCAGGTAGGGGTATATGATAATTACCTACTTAAGTTGAACTGTGATGTTTTGGCAGTCAGCATGACAATTGTTACTGATATAAACATTATATGTTTTTGTAAAGTCAGCCCTCAGGATGGGCCATTTGGGCCAGAAATGCATTGGCTGCGGTTTCTTCGGCCTCTGTTGCAAGAACACAGTGAACCACCATTAAAGGAAACGAATTATGAAGATGTGTATACCTTCTTGATTTGGCGGATTACATTAAGAGTCATATGTACCATTCAGTAGTTTTCACTACGTATAAGGCGTCTCCGGATCTGGTGTGTTTACACCAAATTTGTGTTCGATATATTGTTCCCAATTATAATTAATTGTAATTGTTATTTTATAGAGCTACTGGCCAGTGGTTTCTAAGCACGGATCTGGATTCGAACCTGTGTTGCCCTGCATTGACTTGCTTCCAAGGAGACAAAGGCGTTGCCCCTGAGCTATCCTCAGAGTGGGTTGATTGGGTTTCTGGAGGACACCTGAAATCTTCTCTACTTTTTTTTTTTGCTACAGAAGTGGCGATCACCCTTACCCCGATTGTTGTTTTTCAATGGATGGCTGTCATTGAAACACTTGACCTTCAGCAAGGGCGGCATGTATTCAGCATAGTGACATGTCTTGATGTTGTGACTGGACAGGAGTCCTAACAGTGGCTCCTGGTAGTAGTCGAAGATGACTGGTGATAGGATGCAACCCTGCTAAGCATGGGCAGCCTGGTATGAGCAAAACTCAAACCCTTCAGATTTCTGGGGGATTCTTTCAAGTCAAACCTTACAGGTCCGGATAAGTATGACCATGTGTCTATACAAAAACTGGCGAATAGAAACGCAGGACTGTAGATGCATGGCATTTAAAGATGCAGGAGTGGCTCAGGCTTGGTAGAGAAGGGTATTAGTTATAGGGTAATTAGGTTAGAGTAGACTTAAATGGATAAGCGGGCCTAGGTAGATTTAAGGAATTAGGTTGACATTTCTGCAGGGTTCTAGGAACCCGATTTGTGGGTGGATGGTGCTGTGAATTGTGGGTGGAAAGGCAAGTTAACCCACATATATTGTGCAGGACCAAAGCACAGAAACCCCATGTGCATTTAGTGGGCCGATGAGAAGGCCAAAGCCCTTAGATATCCATGGCAATTTAATAGGCAGAGGAAAAGACCTATTCTCTGGCTAAGGTGAAGCCTTCCAAGAGAGATCAAAAGAGAGATTTCCGGGACTGAGGCCAAATGGTTGTTATGGCAGAAACCTAGTCCAAGACACATATACAATTAAGGCCAGTGAGAAGAGTCACTAGCAACCAAAACTGATAATGACACCAACAGGTTTTGACCAGTTCATTGTAGATTCCCAGACATCAGCGTGCAAAAAGCAGACATGGATTATATTTAGGGATTCATCTTCCACCAGGCTCTTGGAGGACCCAACTATATAATTTGTAGCCAGTGCAGCCCTTGGTTAGGTCAGACCCTGGTTGCTGGAACTTGGAGTTCCATCAGGCTATTGGCATGAATGCACACGTCACTGTGTAACTGCCAAGGTTTCCAAACTACAAGACATCTGCTGAAAGGTGCTTTTAGACCAAACCAGCAGAGTTTGCACACTTTCGTTTTCAGCATGGAGCATTATGAAAGTGGGGTCTGATTAGCAGACCTCACTTTCAGAGACAGATTTACCTGCACCACTTTATAATAGAAATCAAACGTGCTCATGATATTCCTCCCTCATAAATGGCAGTCACACGTGTCATGCTGGATTCCAGATCTCTGAATAGTGGTAAATTCAGCCAGTAGTTGGGTGAATGTCTTCTAATTTAGAGTGTAGTGTGATTATACATTACCATAACGTATATATTAAAATGGGTCTATGTCAAAATGTTCCCAGGAAAAGGTAGTCATTTTTTATAAATGTAGTCATTCAATTCAAGCAATGTAAAGTGTGAAAATGGTGCCAGTGATGAGGGCGCCAAAAAAACTATTCAGAAATACAGAAAAGTACAAATCTCTAACCCTAACAATGACCCAAACCACTAATAAAACCGTCACAATCACCCTAACTTCCTTCCAAAGCCTTACGCGAACGCTACTTAAACCCATATTCTACCTTGAACCCTTAGCTAACAGCAGCCCTTCCGTGCGCTAAAGTATTTTATTTGCTTATCACGCAATACAGATCACCAAATAAATAGAAAATGAACAGTGAACTTAACTCCAACCCCATCACAAGCTTGCCAATATTTCCAAAGCCCTGGCCCTAACCCAAACTCTAATCCTAGCCTTATCCCAACCACAATTCTAAAATAAACACTTAGCTGGTAGGAAAGCTCAGTAGGTTAAGCACTCGCCGCTGTGTTCTCTGTGCACTGTGTGTCGCACGTTCGAATCCCGGCAAGGTCCGACAGTCTTTCATCCAGCTGAAGTCAATATAATGAGTACCAATTTGGATTGGATAATAATAATTTTATAACAAATGTATGTAAAGTGCTTTGGCAAAAAGGCACTACATAAATTACAAGGTATTATTATTATTATTACCACCCTAATGCTTACTCTACACTGCACTAACAACTTGGTTTATCCTAAACCCTGTTCTACACCGAAATCACCAGCCCTCTCCAACCACCCTACAACTTTCTTTAACATTTACCCAAAACCATTACTCTATGAGCCCTAGAATTAACATAACCCCTACCTTAACCCACAACCAGGCAATCACAAGTCCACTGAACCCCAGCAGTACTACATTTTTGGCTACTTTTAAGCTACATTGTATGACTGCTTTTTGCTTGACGACGTTTTTACTGCAGAGGTGTTTTCACCACGATTTTTTAACAGGCTACATTTTCGCTGGTAATATTTTCACTGGATACCATTGAATTAAAACAGTCAATATACATGGTACTGCCAATGACCTACATGTACAGATAATTGATAAGAATGAGGGTCCAGTTGTTTGGAATCTCAAGGATCTGTATCAGGCTCGGTGCATTGCGGTGCAATCTTCTAATTTACTCTCATTTCCCCCCTCTAGAGTGAACTGTCCTGTCATGGCTCTTCCTTCATGGACCAATCTGTCCTCTGTGTCCAGGGGTGGACTGGCCTATACGGAACTCTGGAGATTTCCCGGTGGGCCTCTGCACCCTGGGCCTCTTTTCTGTGGTGTTTCCAAATTTTCTCATAGGAAACGCATTGGGCTTGCAGAAAATGTGTCATTTGGGGCCACTTTGAACTTTATTTCCAGGGCCTCTTTTGGTCCCCAGTAATTATTTCCAGGGCCTCTTTTAGTTCCCAGTCCAGCCCTGTCTGTGTCCTGCTTCTCTATGGTTTAAGTATCCAGCTTCATTGAGTATTTTGAATGTGTGTCTGCATTATGTTTTTGAAGGGATAACAATCTACAGGACAAACTAGTTCATGCATGGCCACAGAAGGAGACCCGTTAAGGAATGATTATGACTGCGTTTAACCTTCCATCAATCATGGGACTCTATCATGTGGGTATCCTGTTGTTCCTACGAAGTAAATTACTTCGTTTAATTCACTTCATGGGTATTACTTCAAAATACTTCGAATGTGTATATCTATTTGTGAGGTGAGAGGTAAAAGGGGGAGGGGTTTAGGAGAAGGGTAGAGAAGGGGCACATGGAAGTGAACCCCACCGAAAAAAAACAATTGAAGTAAAATGATGAAGTAATTAATACCCACGGAGTAAATTACAACAAAGTAATTTAATTTGTAGAAATGACATGGAACTCTCTCGTGCATTTAAAAAAGCACACAATCGTTCATCATGGCAATATCCCTTGGGAGCTTAAATCTCACACCAATTATTAGATACTGCACCACATACCTTTATGAGGAAGTATATATTGACTTAACTAAATGTGTATTAATCACATTTATAGGTGAACACAGGTCCACGATTCAAATCTGCAAGAGACAAGCTCCTTTGGTACAACATTGCATGGATGATAGTGATTCTGACTCTCACTAGTCCTGGCTTGCAACTGTCCAGCTAAGACCAGATCAATTACTTTATTCTATTCCAGTGCATCTTTTGTTGCTGGAGCAACACTGGATTTTGGGGCTGAATTGCCAACATGAGGGACTAAACGAAATGGTGGAATGACCTACCCTGAACAACAGGATTTCATTTAGATTACCTTGTCTACAGAATAGCACTTTGCCAGGCATTTATTAAATCCCACAAGGCTGCTATTCTGAGGGAGAATGTTGTCCCCATTAACATGGGCAGCAGACTAGCTTGGACTACCCTCCACTAAACATAAAAACAGACGTCCCACGCACGCACACACCCTCTTTGGAACACTCCGCCTTCTGGATGTTTGGAGATGCACGGTCCCTTTCAGAACCATCTTTGAGATTGTGTCTAGTTAACTAGACAACATTCTGCTTCATTTCGAAAGAGTGTTTTGTGGTCTTCAGACCTGTCAGCATATTCTTCAGTGCCATCCTTCACTTTCCTATGAAAATGCATCTGGAGATCTTGTCCACTGGCACAAACAAGGCTTTTCTTCTTCAATCTGTCTGAAGATATATTTTGAGGATTGTACTTCCTGGCAATGTATGTTTTGTATTTAACATTCACAATGAAAGATCTCACATTGGTGTTCAAAACATGGAGTTTTTGTTTTATATGTGCCCTTTCATGAAAAATAAACTGCATCAAAACAGCAGAATTAAGTAGTTACTTTCTCATATCTATTTTTTTACATTGGGAGATAATCCTCTGATCCTTAATAATTATTTACAAACCCAATGCCAACAACCATCCTGTGTAACAGGAGACAAACCTTTTATTCTTTTTGTCCTCAAGATGGCTTGCTTAGGCAATTTTATGGACATATGTAGCCAAAAACTAAGTTGGCCAGGTTTCTTTCATTATTTCATGTTACACAAATGTTGTCATGAGACTAACTGGGGGTGATTTACACACTCTTCAGTTTATCACACGTTATATACTGATTGGGGAAGACGTGTTCCCCTGTACTTTCACAGAATCTTTTCCAGTCTGAACCATGTACCTTTTGAGTGGAATTGTACTTCTAGGATTTGTAGAAATGTTTTTTGTTTGTTGTGTCTTGTTCTTTATCATGGTTGTCTCTTGCTTGGTTGTCTGTTAACACAAATTATTGCAGGGTTCCTGCATTTCAAAAAGCTAAAACATTATATATTTTTGTACGCTGCTAAAGTTGTAGTTCGCATTTGTTATGTCAGTTGCGCTCGAATATTTTTTGATCAGTCATTGGGCCTTGTCTCAGGTTGGGCAGTAGCCCTTAAATGAGGTGCTAACGGTGTTAACGCTGCATTTAAGGGTCCACCCAACCTCGAGTCTGGCAGCTTTTACCCCCAGTCCTAAACTGGGGGTAAATGTGCCAGAAAAATGCCAATTTTCGGCGCAATTACTGTGCGGTAATACCGGCGGAGGTAATTGCACTGAAAATTCTCCAATGGACCCAATGTGGGAATTAAGTTTACCGGCCAACCCATGATCCGGCAGTAATACCGCCGGATGAGTGGCCGGTAACACAAATACAGTTGGGTGGTATCCCAGTTGGGATACCGGCCAACTCGTGATGAGGTCCATTTTATGTAATATTTAAGAGGTTGCGTTTTTTTGGTATTGCAGGATTCCTGGTGGGAATATCCATGGTGTGACCATCACCAATTCTGACCTGATAATTTCCATAGAGTTCTTCCATTCTTGAGCCAGGACACTAGCTCACTTTTTATGTACCCACCTCGCTGTGACACTTTTCATCAACAGAGCAGATGGCAAATGAGTATCATGTTGACAGTGGACAAACTGGATACCATTACAAGTCTGCAACATTATGATCTTAGATATATTTGTAAAAACATGTGCTAGCAACACAGTTGGTTCAGCAGAAGTTCCTCCCAAACCAAAGTCTTAATTTCAACCCTTCTATTAATAGGTTGGAATTGTTTACTTAAGACAATGCATATCGCCAAACGATTTACTCTTGTCTAGAAAAGATAATGCCTAACCTTCCCCCTCACATTTCTAAGTTGTTTTGAGAAACCAGCATCTTGTGGCGACCATTAGACGCCCCATTCTGCTAAACTACACCCATTATTGTTTACATTTATATTTTGAAACGTTGTCAACACAAGATTTAGCTTTCCTAAACCCTTTATCAAGGTAAATAATAATCTTTATGATATAGATCATGTGAGTTGTTTTAATAACTGAATTGTGATCAAGTGAGAAAGTGCCCAGGTGGCTGTCTCTGTTCTCTGGATTTGTAATGGCAGTCATCATAACCTCATCAGAAATAACTTGTCATATGAACACTTGATCACTTTGCTGGGCAGCGCCCAGCAACCTAACAGGATCTACAGTTCAAATATTATTTGCTTTGACAAACTGCATAGGATGGTTTGAAACAGATGTGGCAAATTTTAACTTAGTTTGTTTTTTCAGCAACAGTTAGTTATTGCTGAGGCTTACTTGAGTCAACGTTACGCTTATGAAAAGCGAAAATATAATGTATACCACCACTGGTACTCCGACTGTTTAACACCACTGGTACTTCTACTGTATACCACCACTGGTACTCCCTACGGTATACCACCACTGGTATTCCTACTGTATACCACCACTGGTACTCCTACAATTGAAGCGTTTAGGCTGTAGATTCCTGGCAACCATTTTAATAGAATTGGCTTCTGTTCTTGCAATGTCCAGAATGAATTTTCATGATAAAATTGCACATTACAGTTAACAAAAGTGTAAATACGTCGTCATGTGTTTAACTTGTACATACTTTTTTTTTTAATGATGCAAGATTTGGTTTTAAACAATGATCAGTTCAATTGGCCTTCACACACCCTTGTTCGTGCTTCACACTAAGCCTATCTACTCAAAGAGAGTGCATGAAGGCAAGCATTTACATAATGACTGCATGTTAATAAGGAACATCTATACAGGGTTTTACTTGAACAATAATAGTGTGTGCTGGAATAGCATTTGAATAGTAGAAATGGTCCAATAACCTCTCCAATGTCATTCAAAACCTACAAAGAAAAATGAGGCAGCAATGATGTCAATTTGAATCACAGCTGGATTTTACCCATGCCTTACCCCCCCCCCCTTCAGCCCTCCCCTCTGCTGAAGCTTGTTCCACTCAGGACAATGTCTTGATCTCAAAGTTTCTTCACCTTAAGGATTAAATAAGTATGATGCCATGGAATACCTTCTGGGGCCCCTCCTGTGCAAAAGGACTAAGCTTCCGGAAAATGCCGAAGGATAGGTTGGTATACCAGACGTAGTCTGTATTGTGCACCATTCAGGACCTCTGAAACCCTGCTCTGGGCCCATGTCTTGTCCCACAGAAAACTCGGACCTCATTTTGCAAACCTCTTTCTCTCCACAATATAACGTATGCAACCCTCTCAATACACATTTAGGACCCCACTTATTAGTCCTATTTCACGTTCACACATATTCTTTCCCTGTTGGAGATGTATTGTCTATTTTGACCTCAATAGTACAAGTTATTTCATTATTATTTGTTTTTTGCAATGTGTTTTATCGAAACCTAATGATTCGTGTCCCTTGAAACTGAAGTTTGTTTCCTGTATTTCTCATTTCATCTCACATGGCAGAATGTGAGCAAACGTTACCTTACTTAGAATGTGTTCCAGGTCTGTTTCCTAATAGTTGACCTGAGGCTCGGCGGGTGCTTGAGTGTAGGGTAGCTACTCTCACTTCTCCATTTACTAGGTCAATGCCACCCTCAAGTGTGCACTCTTTCTTAAAGCTATAGAATATAGTTTAGCGTTGTGTTAAAACAAAATAAAGCATCAAAAGAGTAACAATGAAGTAAAATAAACAGACCATTTGGTTTAAAACATTTGCTTGATTTTTGACTTCATTAACTCAGCCTCTTAAGGCAAGAGCATTCTAACGTTTCAGACTACGGTTTCACATGACAATGTGCTTGTTTTAATATTGAATGCATAGACAGTGCTCTGAACCAGATCCAGTGCTCAGCTGCACAATGAGTCGAGTAAATTAAGTCATATGTAAATATATTCAGTCTTCCGAGGTCCAGAAAATCAGATTTGCTGCTGACAAGTTAACAGATGAGAGAATTATAATTGAATTGAAAAACAGATTTACAAAGTAAATGTGTTTCATAAAACAATGAAGTGCAGCAGTTTAGCTCTGCATGTAATTGGCCTTCCTGGGTATATTATTACAGTAAAATGTGTGTAGAGGTTTGATGCACAAAATGATACCCATTAACGTTTCTTCCTTTATCATACCGCCAGCATTTACATTTTAATTTGTTGAGAATAAAAACATCTTTGACAGTCTGTTCCATTGAAGAAAGACGACCTTCTGCACAACAGTGACTTCTAGACAGTAGGACAGGCTGTGTTCTATGCCCTTGCCTGAAATATCTCGATATAGCCTTCAGGCACAGGTTCGAATGCTGACACGGCAACGTCCCATCGTCATTCTGAGGCCAATATATTGTCGATAAGTTAAATGGTCCAAATGTAAGGTGAGCCAGAATTGGTGGCCTCATGTGCGAATGTTATAAAGGGAAATGGGTTTTCAGTATTCTACGAGTGTGATGCAACCTGAACTATGGTGTCGCTGCCCTGCCTCACCCCCTAACCTAGCACCATATATATTTCTTTTTTTAAACAAATAGGCCGAAATCCCTTAACCCATTTAAAAATTCAGAAACTCATAAGTATACACAGTACATTGGTAAACATGGAAAACCTCAACTGCATAATAAAATTCATTTTGAAAAGGACAACAGTGTGTGTATGTGTATATATATATATATATATATATATATATATATATATATATACATACATACACACACTGTTGTCCTTTTCAAAATATATATATATATATATATATATATATATATACATACATTCATGTACATATTTCTTCAAAACGAATTCCGAAGCCATATAAACATAACAGCTGTTAAACTATGAGGTTTTTAGAGCAGTCTTCCCTCTCACCGACATCCTCTTTGCCGTCCCCTCTACAGACCCATGGAACCTTCATATGGTCTCTGTTCTCTCTCTTTGTCCTCCTCTCCCATAAACTGTGTCACTAGGTGGGAGGTCCTCCTGGCCCACTTCCACTCCTCCAAGACCATCATTAATGTCTATCTGAATGGCACCATCTTGGTTCAGGGCCCTCAGCCCAATCTCCTCCTCTTTGATAAGCATTTCCTGCGTCTTATCAACTTCCTCCCTTCTCCTGCTACATCTTCCGCCACCTCTCTAACACCCCCATCTTCCTCCTCTGCCCACCCTCGGGCCCCTCTCCCACCTCCGCAGGGTGTACCTAAAGCCGGTACCCCTCCACAGAAGTCTTTCTAATGTGGCAACCTGCTCCACGTCTCTACTCTCAACTCTCGTTCTGCTGCCAAACACTCCTCTGACATTTGTCACCTCCTCAAAGAACTCAACCTAGATGTCCGTGCTCTCACCGAGACATGGTTTACAGCCAGGTCTGTCACAGGTTTTGACACTCTCCTTCCTTTGGGCTACAAGATCCTCTCTGAACCAAGAACACACCGACCTGGAGATGAAGTAGTCCTGATCTTTCCGGAGTGTATTCCCGGCCTGCGTCAACCCTACTCCTCCTTTGTATGCCTGGTCTGAATGCTCCATCTCTCCTGGCCTCTCTCTAACTGTGGCCACAATCTACTGGCCACCTGGCAAGGTCACCCTCTTCCTCTCTGAATGGGCCAACCTCTCCTCTTCTCTCCTTGCCTCTACTTCTCCTCCTTGGAGAGCTCAACATCCACCTGGAAGTTTCTAATCCCTCCTCTGGGCTTTTCCGTGACCCCTGCAACACTCTCTCTCTTTCCATTCTGCCCTCTGGCCTGACACACTCTGCCGGACATACTTTGGATGTTCTCATCACCCCAGACTCTCTAACCCTCTCACCACTCCTCTCTCTTGTACTGACCACTTTCTACTCTCCTCATCTGAAACGCTCTAGCCTTCAACCCAAGCCCCCACCCGAGCACTGCTACCACCTACCTTCTCGGTCATCCAGCCCATGAAGCATGTGTCAGTGGATGCCTTTGCCAATGCTTTCTCTACACCTCGTGCGGCTGACTCGCACCCTGACACAGCCCTTTCTAATCTGCATCTTTCTATTTCCAACACTGTGGACATCCTTGCCCCTGTCATGAGAATCCGGCTAAAGCCTACATCAAGTGCAACTCCCTGTGTGATTCAGACCTCGCCGTCCTGCAACGCAAGTGCAGCGTGGCTGAGAGGAAGTGGAGGTCTTCGGGCTCATCATCTGACACACTGGCCTGCCACCTGCTCCAAAGGCAATACAGACCTTGTCCTGTCCAAGAAGAGAGCACACATTCAAGCCCGTGTCTCTGCAGCATCTAACAACACGGCCAAACTCTAACATCTGCAAGGAAGTGGCCAATCCTGTTGCAGACACTACCTCTCCTGGACTACTACAACAGCCTCCTTCTCAATCTGCCTTCCTCTACTCGCCGCCCTCTGCAACTAATCCAGAACATGACTGCAAGACTAATCCTTGGCCTAAAGCCCAGGGACTGTATCTCTCCAGCCCTGGAATCTCTACACTGGCTCTCTTTGGCTGCAAGGATCAAGTTCAAGACTCTTTGCATTGTCCACAAGGCCTTCTGGGGCCTGGGGACCTGGGCCTCAATACCTTCAACTCTCTCTTCCTAAATATCTTCCTTCTCAAGCTCTTCGCTCATCCGCCTCTCCAACTCCCTCAGAGTCAGTCGCTTCTCCAAGCAACGAGTTGGTGGAAGATCTCTTTCTTCGGCTGGGGCCTCCCTCTGGAACAGACTCCCTGTGTCTCAGAAAATTGAGGAGAACCATCTCTGGTTCTGGAAGCTCCTCAAGACCTTCCTATTTGCCTCTGCTTTCTCTCCTCCTCTCCCCTGCTGAACCCCTGGCTGAAACTGAAACTGCACTGGTTACCTGGCTACCCTCTGATCTCTGGCCCAGGTCCCTTCCCCAAGAGTTGCACACCTGCACTGCCCCCCCCTTGCACTCTGGGGCTGGTTCTGTATCCCTACAGCCCCCTAACAGCACTTGACACCGGATGTCTGCACTTACCCTTGCACCTGCCAGCAGTTAGCCGCACTTATTTATTGTTTCTATTTATTTACTGTTTATCCTATGTACTGCAATTCCCCTCCCCCTTGCCCCTCGCACTTTTCCCTTTCCCCACCACCCCTGCACTTGTGTGATCTCAAGGTCACCTGGCCTAGTAAGATCGTTGTCTCGGTCTTCCCTCTGTTCCCCCTCCCTTGCATCGTCGCGCCTTGAAACACTTGTGTATAGGCGCGTTATAAATACCATATCCCATCAACCCTTGCAAATGCCCATCCATTTTGCAAGTGTTCTGATATAGCGCACTCTGCAGTTAGGCATGGTCTATGGAGGGCCGGGAAAATGAGGTCATATCCCTCTTGATATCAGCGGTATAAATAATTTGGTTGTTTTCATAGAATTTCAACAGATGTTATAATTCTGCGTCTTTGGACTTGTTGCATAACAAACTGTATTATTAGTATGTTCTTTCCCTGTGTATATGGACTTAAGTATGTGTTTTAGACTAAATGATTTGCGATTGCTGTATTTTGCCAATAGTAACCAATACATTAAATTGAGTTATCTTAATATTCTTTTGAAATCAAGTTCCAAAAGCAGTATGCCCAAATTGCACAAACTGGGTTTGTTCCAAAATAAAAACAAATACAGTATGTACAGGTTGTTCCCATAACTTTTTTAAAAAAAGTCAGAAGCTTCTTTCCAAAGCAGTAAGTCTCAGGGCAACAGCATTTGCCTAGATTCAAAGCGCCATGCCCAGTGCCCCTCAAGGATATAGTTTACATAACTCTTACTGTTGTGAATGGCCCACAATTCCAGCAATGTCCGTCAACAGTGGATCACTGTTACCTTCAAGGAATGTTTGCTTTGTTGCCTTCTTTTCCTCCTGAAATCACTGTTCCCCTCAACTGTGCATTGTTGTTGTAGACTTACATCCTCTGCAATTCCTGGGGGGGGGGACGGGTAGTGATTGCAGATGCTTTTCCAGAATGTGTGTTGCACCACTAGGCAGTGTGCATAGCTGACACGCTTCTGGCTTCCATGGTCTCAAAGCACACGTGTTCCATTGCAGATTAGGATAGCATTACACCTCAAATCGCCGCATTTAGGGGTCGATTTATCTAGGCGTGCAGTATGGAACCTTCATGCGAATTGAGGTTGGGGGACAACTGGCTCGCCAATTCCCATAATCTTGGGGACTGTTCCCCTTGCAGTGAACAGAGCAAGACAGTACCCCCATATTTCTTTGGCGACAAAATAGTCCTTTCCAGTCAAGAACAAGCAGGTGAACTTTTTGCAGCTTCTGAACCGAATCCTGGTCTGTTCCCTTTCTTTTATAATGATAAGTTATTTTAAATAGCGCCTTAAACCAAAGCACTTTACAGAGCACATATTTACATACAATATAACCCAACAGAAATTGGTAATCATTTATCGACCTTGGAAGGATGAAAGGCTGAGTTGGCCTTGCCGGGATTCAAACCTGTGACCTGCAGATCACGCTCAGATTGCAGCAGCAAGTGCTCAACCCGCTGAGCTATCTTACTGGCTAAAGTCTTCCTCCTCAAAACCTTGCAATCTTTTGGCCCTCTTCATCCGATCACCTAGCTTCTTTTCTAGGCAAAGTGATTCTGATTTTTCACCCGTCTGGATTCTCACCTCTTCCTTGCTTAACTCTTTACTTATTCTCAGGTTGGGCTCATGGTTTTTCGGTCTCCTGTTCACATCACTTTGTGTATCCTACTCTGGGTCCACTTCGTGCCCCCTCCACAAGTGTTTGCCACCTTCGTTCCTTCTTCCTTCCTCCGGGACTTTTTTCTGCCTGGGTTACTCCCTTCTTTCCAATTCAGAGCATCGTCACGTTTCCTCCCTCTCTTCACCGTGTAGGGCCTGGGTGCACAACATACAGCCCGCGGGCCAGTTGCGGCCCGCCATGGCATTTTGTCCGGCCCGCGAGGCACAAAGACCTTCCTAATGGAGTGCGGCCCGCAAGCAGCATCGGCCGCCCTCCATTAGGAAAGTCTTTGAAACTCTTCTCTTCCGGGCTGGACAAAACACTGGGCCTCATTGGCTTAGAGCACACGCACCACGTGGCTCGTAAGAGCCACGTAGTGCTTGTGTGCTGCACCAATGGAGGGCCAGCACTACGGCTGGTGTGGCCAGTAAGGCTTGATGCCGGGAGGCATTTCAGCCTTGCCACAGCCACGCCAGCCGTAGTGCCAGAGACCTCGGCAGCGTTCCAGCTAGCCTGCCTTCCAGCACATCCGGTAAGTGGTCTGTTTGTTTGTGTTTGTGTGTCGGGTCTGTTCTGGTGTATGTTTGTGTTGTGTTGAGATGTGGGGGTGGGTGTCGGGTGTGCACAAATGGTTGTTTTTGTAGGTCTGTGTTGTGTATGTTGAGATGCGGGGGTGGAGGGGTGTCGGGTATGCATGAATGTTTGTTTTGGAGTGTAAGCGCGGTGTATGTTGAGATGCAGGGTCTGTATGGGTGCATGCTTGAGAGTGTGTGTGCTGAGTTGGGGGGGTGGGGGTTTCAGGTCTGTATGGGTGCATGCTTGAGAGTTTGTATGCTGTGTTGGGGGGTGAGGGTTTGGGTCTGTATGGGTGCATGTTTAAGAGTGTGTGTGCTGAGTTGGGGGTGGGGGGTTCAGGTCTGTATGGGTGCATGCTTGAGTGTGTGTGCTGAGTTGGGCTGGGGGTTCGGGTTTGTATTGGTGCATGTTAGAGTGTGTGTGCTTAGTTGGGGGTTGGGGGGTTTCAGGACTGTATGGGTGTATGGGGCATAGTGTTTGGTTGGGGGTGGGGGCCATGGGGCATAGTGTCTGGTTGGGGGTGGGGGTCATGGGACAGTGTTTGCTTGAGGGTGGGGGCCATGGGGCATAGTGTTTGCTTGAGGGGTGGGGGCCATGGGGCACAGTGTTTGGTTGGGGGTGGGAGCCATGGGGTATAGTGTTTGGTTGGGGGTGGGGGCCATGGGGCATAGTGTTTGCTTGAGGGGTGAGGGGGCCATGGGGCATAGTGCTTGGTTGGGGTGGAGCCATGGGGCATAGTGTTGCACTCCATGAGTGAACCCAATAATAAAGCTAAAACAGGCACAGTTAGGAGATGTACATCCTTTGCTTTTTGTGGAAACCTGACTCAACGAAGGCCATACTCCTCTTGGGCAACCCAAACAGCAAACTATAGCAGTCCAAAATAACAGAATGTCCAATCATAGGTCAATAAAATATATATAATTCAATTAAACAGACGATATAAAATAACTGAATAGAAATAAATTATAACAATGGAAAATGTGTAGTACAAAATGTAAGTTTGAAATACAAATAAAAATCATTACCCCTCAAAAACACATTCTTTTTCCATGTGTTTAATACAAATTGGGAGTTGAAAATGCCTCCTGCCACGCCCCACCCACATTTACTTTTTGGCCCACTATAGCCATCATGTAAGATACTTTTGGCCCTCTGTCAAAATCAGTTTTGCACCCCTGGTGTAGAGCTATGTGCGCTGTTCTGCTCCCACAATGTCCGACCACCTTGTTGTCACAGCTCCTCCCAATATCCCCCGCTTACTCCTTTTCCCTTCCGACACACTTTTCTCATCTGTCCAGGCTACCTGACTAACTTCCCTCAAACGATCACCACACCAAGCAAACTGTAAACTTTAAACAGCTGGGTTGAAGCACCTGCTAGCACAGGGATTGGCTATTTTAATTCAAATCTGGTTTGCCAGCTGTCTTACATTGTACCACAATATGAAATCAGCTGCACACAGTGGGACCCGCTGATGCAGTCTGTCTCTTGGGTCCTGTTACCTCAAGTCCATTCGCTGGTGTAGATGACCAGTGGTCTTCATAGTTGAAGACAACATAGCCCCACAGTCCTTGGTGCTTCAGTTATTCGAGCTAACAAAAGACAGTGATTCTTGTTGAATTTTCCAATTTTCATATAAAAGGGGTTTTTATCAGACAGGGAATGTAACGTTCCTGGTCGGTGATAAGATTTTAGGGGAGTGGCAGACTGATGGTATGAGTAACACAAGTTAGAGATGGGCTGGGGAGCATGGCAGACCCACCTTCTTCCTCCTTCGGGCCCTACATCATGTAGCAGAGAGTGATACCCTGACCGAAATCATCCCCCCAGCCTCATCTCCTAGCCTAGGACATGGGACATTGCTGCAGTCTGCAGTTTGCTGATCTGTGGTTTGATGGGAGATAGTTTTCGATTGAATTGACAAAATACTTGGGGCTTTTTCCCCCATAAGAGGGCAAGGTGGGCGAGGCACAGCACTTGGAATGTTATGGGATATTTATACCATGCACTATCACCACCGGAGTGGTCCGCTGGCGCTCTGGCAGATCCGAAAGCTAAGAGGGTAGGATCGATTAGTAGGGTGGAGAGGGATTTGTGATTTACTAAAGGCAGCTTCAGTTCGCTTAGTACCGTTCGCTGAGCATGAGTGCGGTTTACAAATTTGTGGGCTCCCATGTGCTGTTGTGCCAGACTATGTGTGGTTTGTTTTGTTGTTGCAGTGTAGTGAAGTGCTTGCGGTTTGCAGTGCAAGAGAGTGGTTTTGTTTGTTTAGAGTTTGAGAGGAGTGTACAGAGAGTAGAGGTTTTAGCAGATGGGTTAGTGGGGTTATCTTGTTCGTTCGGGCATCATTGTAGGGTGTCTTTGGCCTTGCTGTCTGCTGGAGCATTCCTCTGAGGTTCATTTGCATGGGTCTACATGAGGTGGTGGCCTATCCCTATGGAGGTCTAGTGATCTGTGGGTGGGAAAGGAGGTGAGGCTCTCCCCCATCCAGGGTTGAGATTGCTATGGTTATGGGTTGCTCTTTGGTTGTAAGTAAGCTCTTCCTTGCATCAGCTCCTAGGGCATGGTTCCCTCCCTATGAATTCTAAGCGATTCCTGTCCTGTTGGGTGTTAGCGACTAATGCTCCTTCGTCTCCAGCAAAGGTTCCGGTCCCTTGGGCTCTGCCTAACAACTGGGTTTGGCCTGGGAGGGTGAGTCCTGTTTTTTCTTTTATTTCTTTTTCATTTCAGTTGATTCCATCTGGTTCGGTGGTGAAGAGTCAGGTTTCGAGTAGTTTCCTGAATTTTAGGTGGATCTTTGTATTTCGTATGTCTTTCAGGAGGGTGTTCCAAGTTTGTGCTGCCATGTGTGAGAAGGTGGATTCCCCCTAGCTTTTTCCTTGTGTATGGTTTTGGTTCTAAGCGGAAGTCGTTGCTTGATCTGACTGTTCTCGTCGGTTGGTAAATCGTTAATTTCTTTTGTAGGAAATTCTGCTCCTTGGCTGTGGATTGCTCTGTGCATTATGCACATTGTTTTGAATGTGATTCGTTGTTTGATTGGAAGCCAGTGTAACATTTTTAGCGCCAGGGTGATCTGGTCTCTTTACGATAGTTTGAGGAGGAGTCTGGTTGATGCATTTTGGATACGTTGTAGTTTCTTCAGCAGGTGTTCTGACATTCCGAGGTAGAGGCTGTTGGCGTAGTCAATTCTTGACATGATGAGGGCGATGCCCGTCAGTGTTTTATGTGTGAAGGACAGGAACGGCAGGATTCTTTTTATCGATTGTAGGAGGAAAAAGCATTTCTTGATTATTGCGTTTACTTGCGGTTCTAATGTTAGCGCGTTGTTCATTAGGTGTCCAAGTTTTTTAAAACTTTTTTCGAGATATGGTCTGTGCTTTTAAGACCTAGAATGAGCCACAAAGCTGTTTTCCACAGATGTTTCAGATGTCTATACATACAAAGCTTGAATCCTACAAATTAGACCCCGAACAATGAATGCACACTTTTCCAATGCAGCACATGGAAAGGTAAAAAGTCCACCCTCAAAGGTGGGGCTACGGCAAAGGAACTTTAAAATGATGGAAGCAGCAGTTGTAGCCATTTTGTCCAACAGCAAGACTTTCCCTTTCTGGTGTCCCTAAAATAGTCTAGTTTCTTTAGAAAGCAGGCAACTGCTCTTGGTTGATCTTCATTGATTGGCTGAAGACCAGGAATGACCATGTAGGGTAATTTCTGATGTGAACTCTGGTGTGAGGAGTTGGTGTGCGTGGTGGGTGGGATTATCTGGGATTCTATTTGGAATCTAAATACATACTTTGTCAGGAAAATACAGGGTATGTGTCAACCAACACCAATTGGCCGGCTGCCAAAACGTTCAATAATGAAGGTGTGTGCGATTGGAGATTAGGGGCAAACAATACCCTGGAAGTACCTTATCAACTGTTGTGATTTGATCCTAAAGCACCGGAAGCCCTGCACAGGCATCTCTTGGACTTGCAAATACCTGCTGCCGAAGACCTGGCTCTCCTGCAGTCAGATGCAACCCTGTACAGACCCTTCCACTTCTCTAAAGGGGGTTTATGCTACCCTGACCTACCTCAGCTGCTTGGCAAGTAGTCAAGAGTATTGGATCCTTTTACAGACCTGGTGTGGCTGTTGCTGGACCCTTTCCCCGAAACATGGACTATCATGCATGACACTCGAACCGTCCTTTCCGGATGTGAGGCCCACCAATGACTTCTCCTGTGGCTCTTTTTCCAACCTGTGAAGTATGACTATTGATGTAGCCTCTATTGTGCATTCTTCATCTCGAAGCTGCTGTAATGCGTATTCTTAGTGACAGCTGCAACTGTGGTGTTCCCGATTACACCCAATACCTTTGTTTGGGTTCTTGGAAGCTGGGGTCTTCTTTTTCAAGCATTTACAATCCAGGGCACAAGAGTTATCTTGTGTTGGGACATCACTCTGCATGATCTTTAACAGACACCAACACACGTTTACAGCTTATTGCCTCTTTTGGGTCCAAGACACCTTCCTGGATGGTTTGAGCTGCTCATTTGGCTTCATAGGCTCGTCATTGCTGACCAGTCCATTTCAGGATAGAACCACAACCCCTCTGCCTACTCCTCCACGTATTCTGCAGAGCAATCCCCAAGTGTTACTCTAGGATGCTTGCAGACTAGAACCACAACCTCCCCAGCTGCTAATACGTGAGCTCCTCTCCTAAATCTAAATTGGTACAGTGGGGTATCAAGGTCACAATCTCTCGGGTGTCCCACCCCAGGTCTCTCCCCCACCCCACCCCCCATTCTCCTCTGAGCTCCTCCATTTCGTGAGCCTTGTGTGCAGTCAGTGTACTTACCCCAAATGAGCCATTGACTTCTACCACTGGCCATAGACTAATCTTGCGGCTGGGGGTTATTTTGACTGTTGGGATTGTTTAGGCTCACCAAATGTGCAGCTGAACTTTGTGGAGCCATTTTAACATTTCTATGAGCCGGTGTGGTCACATTTTCCATTTTCCCCATATTTTGAAAAGTTACTTTACTTACCTGTAATTATTTTTGCACAAAGAATATATTTTTAAAGATACACTGTGTGGAACTTTCCTCACGGCAGGGTGTGCAACCATTTGGCTTGCCAAATGTTTTGCATTACCACTCCCAGGAACACAGCCCCTCAAAGTCAATGCTGAGGGATCATGGGAGCCGTGGAGCAAACATCTGGAGATCTCAATCACCTCGGAGCAGGAGCTCCAACTGGGCACTGCAGGAGCAGTGTTCAGGCCAGGAAGAAAGCGCCTCCCTCCAGAATAATTCTGGTAAGCAGACTGCGACTCTGCACCCATTTAATATAGCTGCTCCAAAATCATACGAGCATCCCCCATTTCTGAGGCACGTGCACCCTGCACACCCGAATATATTTTTTACTTGCTAAAATGCTGCCGAAATCTCTTTCTGCCGCCCACACGCCGAATCCACCATCAAGCACCACGAGGAGTGCTTTCTCCAAGATGGCGGACCGTAGCCTGCTCGACTAACAGTCCACCCATCCAAGCCTTTGCCCAGCTGCCTGGACTCGGATTGGCTACTGGAGGCTTCATCTCAGCATATCGGGCACCGGCAGGCGTAAGTCGGCCCACCCCACCAAGGCACACGAAAACAAATCTGCTCCCTATCCTCAGCCTGTCACCAGCCGTCGCCCCTCGCCGGAATCCATGCCCAACGGCTGCCGGAGAAGGTAACCCCACTCTGCTGTACCTTGCCATACCAACACCCAATATCACCTCGGCAGCGCACCCCCCCACTCAGCCTTCGCTCCTCTCATAGCCCGCCCCCACTATCGTTACATCCACTAACATTTGTGACATCTACACCACCACCCCCTGCACAAACGCAAGTAATGTGCCTACAACACGCTCCTCGGCTGCTCTTCACGTAGCGCATTATCACATCGTCAGCGCTACGCCTCATCATCATCTCTGGTGCTTCACTACAACCGTCTGACCTTGCGGGCAGATAACCCAATGTACTATTCTGTCCCAGCTCCAGGCAGAGCTATATGCACACGCCTGTCTCCACACTAGCCTACTACTGTATTACGCCGATCGTCCCATACGCACTGCAAACGTGCCTGTCTATACTGGACAAATGCATATACTTGCTAACTGACTAAGCATGTTAGAACCACTTGTTCCTGCACCCACTCGAACCAAATACATGGTGGCTGGTCACTACTAATAGTACGGTTTGTTGTACCTGGCACCTATATATGATGTATGCATGTGATTTCATGTTCATATTGAAAGCTTGCTTATCACCTTTTATGAGTTTGCCATTATTATCTGCTCCATGTGCCTCACTACGATCTAATACATGATTCTTAGCAGTCATTAATATGCCACGGCCTGCGGTACTTGGCACCTTACTGTGAAACTTAAGCCAATACCACCTGCTCTACCCAACTCCTGCTCTCTACTACCTCCCTGAGAACTGATTGTGGGTAGTCACGGCACCTCTGTACCTTTTCCATAAATGACCACCTAGGACTAGCACTCCGGCTCCACCTGTTTTATGTACCTTATTGTGAGCTTGATACTTGACCACTACTAGCTGTCCTATTGATTTTCCAACCTAGGTGAATCCCCTATTGCTCCATTGCGTTTGCTTGCACATGCCACTTTTGCTTCTACTGTGAATTTGAATCCTTTTGAATTTGAAGCTAAAAGCTTCTTAGCCTCTACAGCGAACTTTGAATCTAGGTGAACCCCTTTTTGCACTTGTAACTACTCCCTGCACACTGCATTTCTAGTCCTTATTGCAACTCTGGAATTTAGGTGAACCCCTATTGCTCAACTATCTGTTGCACAAGCCTTCTTCAGCCCTCACGATGTATCTTGAATCTAGGTGAACCCTTCCCTGCTTTCCACCTACCCACCTGCACATTGCACTCTAGTATCACTGCTAACTTTGAACTTAGCTTCCCTTTAATCATAGCTTGGCCTGCTCTTCCAACTAGCGCTACTACTCTAGCCTCCAACATTACACACCTTTGTTGCCAAACCATGATCTCCTGGCTCGCCCTTATTTTTCCCTTCTGCATCACGTTGGATAACGTACCCTGCAGCGGCAACAGTTACATAACCTACCAGGACGGCCTAGCCAAACTCGGATGCCCAAGACACCACCCCATCCCCTGCCCCACACCCTTTCTACCATCCCCTTCCTACCCTCTCACCACCAGCCACATACCTCTCCCGTTAACCTCCCAGCCAACATAACACAGCCACCCTAGACCAAACACTAAGCCTCTCTATACCAAACTGAACACCAAACATCCTGCCCCATCCAAGCCTCCTGGCCCATCCCGCTCCTCCTTCACTCCCAACCTCAGAGCCCACAACGACAGACTAGGCACCAGGCTCCCCACCACAACTACTAGGCCCAACAACAAACCTAATACCAAAACCAATGCGAACCAAAATGCGCCCAATAAGCCCATACCACCCCCACTAAAAGGAGCCCTACTCAATGTGAGATCCTTGGATGCCCACCCTACAGAAATCACAGACATCATTCTCACCAATGATCTCAATTTCCTAGCCCTAACAGAAACTTGGCTTCATGAGGCGTCCGGACCAGACTTATTGCTAGCCATCCCAGGACAAATACTCAATCCTCAGAGCTGATAGACCTAACACTAGAGGAGGAGGAGTAGCAAACATCTACAAATCCTCCTTATTCTTCAGATCAGCCTCCTCAGTGTCACTCACATCCTGTGAGATACTCACTGCCAAATTACAAACTTCCCCACAAGCACGATCTCCTTCCACCTCATATACAGACCCCCAGGTCCCCCTGGGGTCTTTGAAGAAGACCTCACATCTCTCATTGCTGAAAACCTCAAACCCTCAGCACAAATCATGATCCTCTGGGACTTCAACCTTGGTTACCAGGACCCGAACGATGCACATGCTGCATCCCTAGCCAATGTCCTAACAGAACATGACTTCACACAACTCAATGTACTCCCCACCCACCAAAAGGGCAGAATCCTTGACTGGGTAGTAAATTACAATTGCAACACAACTTGCAAGGACCCCCAACCTCTGGCATGGACAGATCATCACCTGATCCCCATTGAGGTCAACATTAATCATATACCACCCAATAAATACCCCCTGGCACCAGCCTGCCTCTCCAGGAACACTCTGGTCCTACCCACCCTCAACGCTCTCCCAGCCAACGCTGACTTAAACCTATTGATTGACACCTTCAATGACTCCATGGCTAAGGCAATGGACACCATCGCCCCCCTGAAACTATGTAAAGACAAGCCAAAAGCTCACCTGAACTCATGGCACACCCCTGAACTCAAATTACTCAGAAAAAAGAAAGCTAAGGCACAACTCACATAGAAGACCAACCCCTCCGTAGAAAACAAATCTAACCTCACAAACATCTCCTCTCTATACAAAAGCGAGATCATTCGTACCAAAAAAGATGTATACAACACCAGGATCGCTCAGGCAAGGTCCTCCACTAAAGAATTATTCAAAATTTTGAAAGAACTTGAAAACCCTATTTCACCCCCAGACACCTGTTTGAAAGACAAATCCTGGTGCACCAGCATCCAAAACACCCTCAACAACAAAATTACAGGACCCCAAACCAAAATAGAGGACAAACGCCAACAACAAGGTCACCAACCCTAGGCTACCCCACGCCCAATAACACCAGATCGGGCTTCACATTTAAGAAAGTTACCACGGCTGAAGTCCAAAAAATCATCACTTCCTTAAAACCATCGAACTGCAAAGGGGACAGCTGTCCCGCTCAGATCATAAAAGACGCAGCTAGAGAGCTTTCCCCCTTCATCACCAAACTTATTAACCTATCCTTCATCAATAATTCCGTCCCCAGCAACCTAAACCAATCATGGGTTCTCCCACTCTTGAAAAAACAATCCCTAGACCCAACCATACCCACCAACTACAGGCCTATCACCACAGTCCCAATCTTACTAAAAATCCTGGACAGAGTTGACTACATCCAAATTCAGGAATGCCTGGAATCCGACCAACTGCTAGGAATACGTCAATCTGGCTTCAGATCTCAACACGGAACAGAAACTGCCCGTGTTGATCTCAAAAGCCAGATTGATGAAATTAAAGACAATGGCAATGCCGCAATTGTACTCCTCCTAGACCTCTCAGCAGCTTTTGATTTGGTCAGCCATGAAATTCGTTGCAATCACCTAGCCACTGCAGCTCACTTCTCCTCCTCTGCCACCACCTGGATACAATCTTTCCTGGCAAATAGAACCACGCGGGTCTTCTCAACAACAGCTGCAGCAGACCCCATCCTTATCTCATGCGGGGTCCCACAGGGCTCCTGTGTATCCACCACTTTGTACAACATATTTACAAAGCCTCTATTTGACCAACTGGACCGTCTGGGTGTCATCTACACAAATTACGCAGATGACACCCTGATACTCCTCACCATCACAGGCAATTACCAAGCAGACGTCACCCTGATCAACATTTTCTCCATCATTCAGGCATGGATGGCCGCTTTTGGCCTCTGCCTGAATGATGAGAAGACAGAGCTCCTTATCGTCGGCTCCCCTAACAACCTAACTAAACTTAGTCCCACCTACAATAACATCACGATCGATGGTCACACCATCCCTACTGCCAAAAACGTGAAAACCCTCTGCTTCTACCGGGATGACAACACTAACCTCTCCAAAGAAACCAACATGATCGCCTCAGCCTCTGCCTATACCGGCAAGCTCATCAGGGCCAGCAGACCTTTCCTATCATCCAATAGCTGCCTCACTCTCGCCAGAGCCCTCATACAATCCAAGCTGGACTACTGCAACAGCCTGTACCTAGGCGCTAATCAATCTGTAATTAACAAACTACAGGTACTACAAAATAACGCTCTGCGCGCAGCCCTAAACATTTCCAGACGAGAGCATATCTCCACCACTAGGAAAGCCTGCAAATGGCTCTCCACACACCAGAAAATTTACTTGAAAACCGTCTGCCTCACGTACAAGTCCCTTAATCACCTAGCACCACCATATCTAGCTAACAAATTCACCATGATACCTGCCACCAGAACCACCAGATCCTCCAACACGCTATGCTTGAAGTGCCCAGATTCCACCTAAAAAGATCCGGAGGAACCAGCTCTACAGTACTTGCCTCCCAATCCTGGAACACCCTACCGCTCAACATCAAAATTATCGAGTCCTTCCAGATGTTCAGGAAACAGGTTATAAGATGGCTCCTGACCAAAGAGTAGCACTACTGACCCCTGACCTCACATCGCCCGCTCAGTAAACTGCTGCATGTATTGTAAATGACTGTATATTGAAATTGTATATTGCTAACTGCAAATTATACTCCTTTATACTATATATGTATATAGTATAAGTATGTATGTATTAATTATGTAACACAAAGATATTTATCTATTATGTAACCGTCTTCTTAAAGCGCCCTTCTACCTCTGGGTTTGGAGCACTATACAAATAAATAAACAAACAAACACAGGTTGCATACCTCTGCCTTAGGGTGCATTTATCAAAAGTGTTTACTGTATCTTTAAACCTTTGTTCACCTTTTGATAAGTTGCATTGACTGCTCAGTCACCATCACTTAGATACTCAGGATAACTGAGGAAACACCTTGTAAGTCAGAGGTGTGTGTGTGTCTGAGAACAAGAAAGAAGGCAAAAGAAAAAAATGGCACATACGAAGTTGAGTCAAAATGGTTGATGTGTTGTATGTGCTCTTATAAAGCCTTGAGGAAAATAAGAATGTCTTCTTTACAGACAACACAATTATCCAATAATTTCTGCAATGCTTCATTAATGGAGAATTGGAAAGTGGCCAGACACCGCAGAAACCAAAAGCCATGATCTAGTGCCAGGAAAGCCTGAATCTGGTTTGAGGGGTGATCTTCCATTCTACTCCTTTTAGACTTGAGTGATAAGCCCAACAAAGGCCTAATTTCATGCAAGATTTGGCTCCCTTAATTTGATCCAGCAAGCCCAGAATCAATGGCAAGATGTATAGATGTCCAATGGTCAACCAGTTCAGAACCCTCTAATCTATACATATAAGTTGTGGATTTTCATAGGAACAAAGAACAAGGCTGAAGACACGTGACTTTGAATGGCTGAATCAACAGTCTAGGTTTTGTATGTCCCTTAAGACGTTCTTTCCCTTTTTTATGTTTCGGAAATATCTACAACACATTAGCCCAGCTCCAGGTTGCAAAACTAAAAATCTATTTCCAATTTGGGCAGAAATATATCTGGATCTTTTTCATTAAAAGCATCTATAAATTGTTGATATTTTGAGGGAAGATCGATAAGGAGTATGACAATTTGGGGGCGGGACCCCAACACTTTATAAATACAGTGGGCTAGCATTCCCGAGGGTTGCACAGGTGTGACATGACTTGAGCATAATGCAGTTGTGACACTAGAGATAAAGACCTTTCTCGCAATTGAATATGTTTCATCAAGCAAAAAAGCCCCAGAAGCATTCAGAACTGAGGAGCTTCTATAATGCCATACTGGAATTACTCTCTCTGGTTATTCGAGCATGTCATTAATAGGACTAAAGTACCTTCCTTACTTCCTTGGGGGTGACATTTGTCAGATCCATCACATAATTTAGTGTTTGCCTATCTTCCACAGTATTAACAAACACAATATGATATACATTAATCACCATAATCTTATTTCTGATGATTGTCTCTGCTTAGATTCACAGGCTGTGCATATAGCCCAGCATCTAGTGGTAACCATGGAGTATTGCATCTTTCTTTCGAAGATCGAAAAAAATAACATCAACCTGGGCGTGACTGTAACACTATCCCTAACGTGACATGTAGTGTGCCCAAAATGATTCACGCGCCGAGGTCCCGCCGGCTGTTTTTGTTCTGCCATGAGGGAGCCTTACAATGTGTGCGAGTGAGTACAGAAGAAAGAAGGTGTAAGATATCTATGTTCCTTCTACTCGAAGAGGGCAGGAAGGTTGGGCGCATGTGAATCTAAGCAGATACAATCATCAGAAATATGATTACGGTGAGTAATATATGTCTTCTGATGCTTGTGAATCTGCTTAGAATCACATGCTGTGCATAGACTAGCAAGCAGTACCAGGAGATGGTGGTGGGATGTGCGAAGGAACAGTAGCAAAGAGGACTTGGCACTACTTGTCCCACCTGAGAATCAGAGAGGCGCAAAAGCGTGGGTGTGTGCGCAGTACCACCTTGTCTTTCTGAAAAGTCACAAATGGTTCTTGCACTGAGAGGGCCTGCAGTTCCCTACCCCTTCTTATACATGCAATGACCACTAAAAAGGCAGTCTTCTAGGTGGGGGCTTTAAGACTAGCCTTATGCATTGGCTCAAAAGGAGGTCCCATTAATCTCGTGAGAACATCATTCAAGTACTATGCGGGAGTTGGGTTAGAAATAGGAGGATGAAGCCTTTTTACCCCTTCGATGAATGCTTTAATTACAGGAATTTTCCACCATGAAACCTTGCCCTGAGAAGTAGTATACGCAGAGAGGGCAGCGAGGTGGCCCTTGAGCGTGCTGAAAACAAGTCCTGAGTCTAATAGGTGTGTTAGATGTCTAAACGTATCCTAAGAAGATGACATGTAACCTAATGTACTCTGATATATATGCCAATAAATAAAAAGGTTTAATAGGTGTGTTAGATAAAGCATTACATCATTAAGGGGATCAGTATATAGGATTGATGTTTTTAGAGCTACACCAAATGACAAAACATTTCCACTTATTGAAGTGACAATGTCTGGTGTTTCTGTGCCTCTAAGTATGTCCATGCATCTTTGAGGTAATGAAGTAATTGGAGATGCCCACATTCTATGACTTCAGGAGCCAAGCTGCTAAGTTCAGTGTTTGGGTGCATGGGTGCAGTGTTTTCCCCAGGCCCTGGACAACATGTTGTATGGGCAGGGCAGTTTCATGGGAGGGGAGACCGACATTCTCATTATATGGGAGAACCATGGCTGTCGAGCCCACGTTGGTGCCACCAGGATTAGTGTGACTTGATCCTGGTGCATCTTGTGCACTTTTCTGTTGAGAAGGGGAATTGTGGGGGGGGGGGGGGGGGGGAGTTTGACGGCAAAGAAAGTGTAGGCAAATCTCCCAGACCATGTTATCCAGAGACTGTTCCCTTTGGATCGTTTCGGGGGCTACCTGGAGGCGTAAGTGGCATTGGGGGTTCTCCAGAGTTGCGAATAAATCAATTTTTGGATGACCCCATTCTGCAAAGACATTGAGTAGAACATGTTCTCATGTTCTTGAAAGCGCCACTCGTGTTCTACGGTTAGGTGCAAGTCTCTGCTGAGCATGTCTCCCAGAAGATTGTGTTCCCTTGAACACGTTGATAGTAGGAACATGTTGTGTTTGAGTGCCCACTTCCAAATGTTGTGTGACAGTTTGAATAGCCCTGAAGAGTGAGAGCCACCCTGCTTGTTCAGATAGTACATGGCTGTAGTGCTGTCTGAGAATAAGTACCGTCTTCCCCGGTATATGTGATTGGAATGCTTTGAACACCGCCAGTAGTTCCAACAGATTGATATGTTTGGAAGCTACTGATGGAGACAGCATGCCGTGTCTGTCCTAGGAAGTGCGCCCCCCATCCTCACAGGTATGCGCCTGTGGTGAGAGTGGCTTTGGCTTCTACTGCAGGGTTGGGGAAGGATTTACCTTTCAGAAGGTTTTCCTTTGACCACCACTGCAGAGATTGAACGAGGGCTGTCCAGACAACCACTAGATCGTCCCACTGACTGCTTGCCTGACACCACTGGCTCGAGAGCCACTACTGCATGGGGTGCATGTGCAGATGGGTGTTTGGAACTAGTAAGCTGCAGGATGCCATCTTCCCCAGTAACCGCATGACTTTGCGTATGGTTATCCGGCAACTGGCTACATAGTGAGGGATCTGGAACACCATGTTTTGAACCCTCTTTTTGGAGAGGAAGACAAGGCCATCTTCTGTCCGAATTGGTGCCCCCCCCCCCCCCAGAAACTGTTTGACTTGACTGGGGATCAGACTTGACTTTCTCGTTGATTAAGAATCCCAGATTAAAAAGGAGATCTACTGTCTTTTGGGTGTTCTACAGACACATTCCATACGAGTCTCCGGTTATAAGCCAGTCGTCAAGATAAGGCTACACTGGGATGGACTGCCTGCGCAGGTGAGCAGCTGCTACCACAAGCACCTTTGTATACACCTTTGGGGCTGATACAATACCTAAGGGGAGCAGCTTGAACTTATAGCGAGTGTTTCTCTATCCTGAACCCGAGGTACTTTCTGTGCGCTGGCAACATTAAAATATGCAAATATGCATCTTTCATATCCAATGTGGCCACGTAATCCCGCTGTTGCAACAGTGGGATTACTTCCTGAAGAGTTATCATTCTAAACTTTTGAGGCTTGGCATATTTGTTTGCAGAAGTAAAACAGGGCGCATGATTGACTCCTTTTTGGGTGCACTGAAGTAGATTGAATACATACCCTTGTTTACCTGAAGATGAGGGACAACCTCAATTGCTCCCTTTTCTAGAAGGACCTGGAACTCTTCCAGCAGGATTTGCAGATGCTCTGCCGACAGTAATCTGCTCTTGGGTGGATGATAGCGGGCTGGTTGTCGGAATTCAATTTAGTACCCATGGGCAATGATCTTGAGTAACCACTGATCTGAAGTGATCCCCTCCCATGCATGGGTAAAAGATGTTAGATGCCCCCAACTGGGGAGAGGACCTGTACTGCCGAGTTGTTTGCTGGTTGGGGAGCCTCTGATTGCATAGTTTCTCCCTCTACCCTTCCTGCTTTGGAATCCCAGCTGTTGTGGGTACTGGAAGCCACTGGAGGTACCTTGACCGGAAAACCAAGGGGCTCCTCCTGACACGTAATGGCCATGGGAGGAACGGGAGAAACACTGTCCACAAAAGGGCTGGCGTGTATTAAATGCCCCTTGCTGGACAAAGGGTTTGACCAAGACTTGGTTAAGTGATTTTAGAGTCTTGTGCTCTTTTTTAGCAGTTTCCAGGGCCTCATCGACCGCCTTTGCAAAAAGAGCAGAATCTTGCACTGACTTATTGATGAAGGAAGCATAGTTTCTGGCTTAAATCCTGAATATGTCAGCCAGGCATAGCGCTTGATAAGAGTCCCTCGTTCGAGGACACAACCTGTTTTCTCAGCTGAATCCAGAGCGTTCTTCAGGATATTTTGCGTTACCTGGTGTCCTTCAGCAATCTCAGTTAAGAATTGGGTGCAAGCAGGTTCTGGAATATTCTGAAGGGCCCCCCTGGACGAGACTCCATTGTACATCACTATAGCGTGCAAGGAGTGTGATGTTATTGGCGATTCGAGTACAGAGCAGCAGAGGTGGTTACAAGTTTGCAGAGAGCATACAGCTTCTTCCAATCCTTGTCTGGAGGAGACGGACATAGCAGCACTCCTGCATGTTTCCTGGTGGTTGTAATGACCAGGGAGTCCGGGACGTCAGGTCTCCGATACACAGAGGGTCAGAGGGGGCCAAGCAGAACATCTTCTGCACTTGAGGTTGACTGCCTGAGTAAGTGAGGGTTTCAGCAAAGATGCAGCCAGGCATTTCTTTGCTGAGTTCAGGAGGGGGGAATAGTCTGGCTGACCGGGACCTTCTCCTTAAGGATATCCTCCACAAAGTCTGAATCGGGTACGGGTTCTTGGGCGATGATTTTAAAATGCTCAGCCGCCTTCTTCTGAAGGTTGTTAAAGATTTGGTCATCAATGGGCGATGAATCCCCAGGTTGAACAACAGGAGGAGTGTCCAAGAAGATGTTGTCTGGGTCAGGGTCATGGGAAGGGGGGGTAGTGTACCAAGTGCCCCGATCATCAGTGGGTACCCAGTCTGGGTCTTCAGAGACTGGGTCCTGAGATGCCTGACCTGGGTCAGGGACATAGTAGATGTCCTGGTCAGTCTCGTCCTGGTCGTCAAGGAACACATCTATGGGAGGTTCCTGTGGACGTTGTTCATCCAGAGATGTGAATTGTGCACATGGGGAAAGGAGACTTGGGGACTTCAGAGGAATAGGACAAGTATCCACAGGCCTATGTCCCTTGAGAATATCAAAGTGGGACATTTCCTTAATACCCGTCTCAAACTTCTCTCTAGTCCAGCCAGAGGAGTTGGACTCATCAGTGGGAGGGATGGATTGGTCAGCGGGAACAGGATCCTGCTGCAGGGCCTTAGATAGAGGGGCAGAGGCTGGAGAATACCCCTCAGTTAGAGGGGAAGCCTCTTTAGGGTCAGAACCATAAACGCAGGCTTTAGAAAGCTTCTCCAGAAGCTTTTGGAGTGTTTTGGATGGATGGGCCCATTTCAGCACGTCTTTCGACTCTACTGCACCAAGGACCGAAGATTTAATGGGAGCGCCTGCCAAAGATGAAATCTTAATGCAGTGTGCAGACCTCGATGGTGGGTGCGCAGAAGGCGCTGAACCACGAGGTTCAGTAGGCCCTGCCTAACTTTGACTGTCCCGTGAGTGACAATGACTTTCTTGGTGGATCTGTTGAGGAAAGCGCAGGGGTTGTGTGCTTTTATGTTTAGGAGTAGCATGTGTGCGCTTGTCGCCGGGGTGTGATCTCCCCATCGCACTACCAGTGGCATGCTTCTTGGAAGTGGGGACTAACACACAAGAACCGATAGGTTCCACCATTAAGTATACGGCTTCTGAATCAGAGCCGTGGCTGTCGGCAGACTCCTTGTCCGAGGCAACGGAGCCAGTGGGAGCGTGACCAAGCATGCATAGCAGAGGCAGCCCACCACTTTGTACGCCTGCCTTTAAAGATTTTGGGCCAAAAACGTTTACAGGGCTTGCAACGTCGCTCATCGTGGTCATGAGGGAGGTCTCATGGCCCTTAACCCTGGCCCTCTCTGGCAAGTCAGCCTTCCAGTTAGGGGCAGGTCAAAGACCTTAAAACCTCATTCAAGACTCTCTTGGAGTCAGTCCTGGCTCCTTTGGCACCAGGCTCATAACTATCATGAAGACCAACATTAGAATGGGACTATTTACTTGGGACTATTTAACTTGGGGGGGTTGAGCCAACATGGAGGCACACACATAGCTCAGTTACAAGGAACTGAGCTATGCGGTCTGGTCTTTTGGGTGTGGCAGGCCTGGGACTATTTTACCTGGACTACTTTGGGTGTGGCAGGCCTAGGACTATTTTACCTGGACTACTTTACCTGCGACTATTTAAACCACACCCAAACAGCAGAACATGCTTCGCGTTATTCTGCTGTGGGCAGCGTAACGCTCACCGTGTCCAGTTCTTTGATGCTAGCTTACCTGAAACCAAGGACCTGCAGAGAGAGAAAGAACACTACAAAGCTTACCTGGAACAGTATCCTGTCTTCAATTCATCGCCGACTTCAGTTCCACTCACATGAAGGTACGAACTCCATCATCCGGCACCGCATGCATTCTGGAATACCATAACCTGGAAAGAGTAGAAAGAAAGACAGCATTAGTAAGCGTTTACTCACGTTTCCTCCCAATCTAAGAAAGCCACACAATTCTTACCTGGGTAGTCCTCTCCTGGTCAGTATCATTGCTGGAACATTACAGCGCTCGGCGAGGAACATCGCGACCTGCATGGAGAGAAAAGACACAGGTTAGCAATATAAAAGGCGAAACAGCGCTGCGCATCGCGCATTACTCACCGGACAGCATCGCGCACACCGTGCTTTTGCCTACCAGCCCATGCTCATCTTCAAACTGCATGATAACACCAAAATACCTTTCCATACCTAAAAGGAAAGAAACAAGACATTATTATTCGAACTAAGAGGAACATAAGAACTGCATATAGAGACTTTAAAGCAGCAAACCTACAGAGTTGAAGCAGGCGTTGATTCCCACAAGGGGGCTTGCACCAGTGAAGTAACTTGGTCGCTGCTCGCCCCCCACATCTACGCACCCCTGCCGCAAGGAGCAGGACGGAGAATCACCTTTTACAATATTAAGGTGAGGAGAAGGCCCAAGGGGAGGAAGGAGTTGAGGCCAAGGGAGGTGGGAAAAACAGACAATCTGGTATTGAATCCAGCTCTCCTATATTACAGACCCATCTTTAACCAGAGGCGTTACCAAGGGACCGGGAGAGGGTTCAAGAGTGCAAATCATCCAACCAGAGCTGGGTGGCGTCCCCGTGGATACCAGGTGAGTAACAGGAGGCACCGATTGCACTGGTGATGGGCATCTTTCCAGGGAAATTTGCTGCTGCAAGACAGGCAGAACTTAAAGGGTGTTCGCTCAAAAACAGAGTAAAATGGCAGCCAGACTGAAGGAAAAAGAAGAAGAGGGACAAAGAAGAGAAAGTCAGAAATAAACAGGGCCCCACTCTCCCTGTGACCCTGGGCCAAGGCTGCAAGGAAATCGGTCACTGAGTCGACGGCAGAAGGACCGTCAGTGAGGCAGGATCAGTCGTCGAGAAGCCATCAAGGAAATTAAGCAAGAACTGCTTCAAGTAACACAAAGCAATATAATCTCTATATGAGATCCACTTGTGCAACCAACTATATAGGTGAAAAATTCATGCTACTCACATGAATACACTTGGGCTTTGCAATTGCAATCTTGTTAGTGTGATATCACAGACGTCGCAGGTTTCACCTGGAAATTCCATGTATGTAGTGGTCTTTTGTCCAGACTGCGTTGTGTGTTTGCACACTGAGGAAACAAAATTATAAGAAATCAGTGGTACTTTGACGAGAAGAATTATGATTAAGAAGAATGATAATAACCAGAAGATTATTAAAATGAATCGAGACCAATCCTTTTCCTACTAAACTGATAATAGTTGCACTAAAGATATTTACAGTGAATCAAGACAGACATGAACTCCTCACATAACGGACATACAGGGAACTACAGTGCTAAATTACACATGTTAATGCGAGTCATTCAAGAGCCCTGAAGAGCATTGCTCGAAACACATGTAGACTCATGTGCTAAGATGCTTTAGTGTTGCAAGCTTCACATTAGGTTCCAACAATAAAACGTTAAATTTATATTTAAAAAACGATTACGAGTTCTCTTTTAAAAATAAGGTATTCACTGCAACAACAAAAAAAACCTGAGAGTGGCCCTATTATGAACCAATAAATGTTTGTACTCAATTGGAGATTCATTCTGTTTTCGGGCTTTAGGCAGGGGAAAGATTTGATTGTTTTTGCCCGTTTTCTCCCCTTGAAGTGGAGCCAACAATGCATTTTGCTATCTGCTGCCCCAAAGATTTGAGGAAAATATGAATTCCTACCTTAAGAAAAGCTATTTTTGATCAATGTGGGCATTGCAAGGAAGGCATGGTATCAAACAGTAAGACAGACACAAGTGATCACAGTTCAAGGGTGTTTATTGAACTTTAATTGGGTTTGAAAAATGCCCATCTAAACCTAAATCTAAAGATGGGAGCAAGCTACAACAATCAAATAATAATAAAGCAGTCCTAGTCGAGTGTCAAATATAAACCTATTGCCAATCCTTACTTCTAAATACAAATAGTGTGGGAAACAATGTTATGTAAAAGGAAAATGTTCAAGAAATTACATGTCAGGATGTTCAAGCCGTTGGATTCCCTGCCCCACGTATTCAGCAGGGGACAAGGTGGCACACTCGAGGTTAGCACACTCTGGTTTCTCTGGCACAAGGATGCAGTTCAAAACTTCAACATCAGTGCCTTCTGTGCCAAAGTTTCTTTGCCATTCAAAGTCTCTTATTTCAGAGGGTCTGATGCAACACAACAAACATTAAAGTTTATTTCTCCTTAGGATTCCACATATAAAACTTCACAGGTGATTTACTATTCACCCCAGGTCCCCCTCTGCCCGGCTCAGACTCTCTGACACAAAACTTTCCATTGGTCTCCCTCTGCCGGGCTCGGACCAAATATACAAATTCTTCAGTGATTTACTGTTCACCCCGGGTCCCCATCTGCCGGGCTCGGACCAAATTTCACTATTTCGTCACAATTGAAAACTTTTGACTGTGCACAGGATTTAGCTGTACCCGTTGCAGGACCACTTCGATTCACAATTACTCTTTCTCTTCTTGATGTAACCTTTTTCCACTTTCACTTTTGCCACTCCTCAGCTAGATACCTTACAGAGACCTTCGATTGAGCACCCACGTGGTGCTAGACCATTCTGTGAAAGGTATTGTATCTTGGATTTAAAGTTCAGCCACTCATCAGCAATTCAAGTGTATTCTTCTTATCATACGGGTTTTAACAATATTCGTTCCAGCACTCGCCATACAGTGTTGCTGCTTGCAACCTTGGCTTCAACGCAGACCGGTCTTGTATCAGTCTCCCCAACTCACCTGCTGTGTTGATTTCAGATGCTGCTTTGTTCTTGGAGCCAAAGATGGTACCACGGCGGCTGGTGATTCACCCTGCCTTGTTTATTGATGCAGGAGGGCCCCGGGTATCTCCGAGATGCAATGCAGGATTCTTCAGCCTGGTTTCAGGTCTTATGCTTTCTATTCGAGGGTTCAGGAAAGTAACGGTTCCTTGTCGAAAAGGTCAAGGGAACTTCCCTCCTTGCGATCCCCTTCTGTTTTGCTATCTTTCCTCTCTCGTTCAGCTGCGATCTCAAAACTGCTGTTTCCTCGTGTGCTTTAGTTCACTCAGAATGTGCTCTCATGCTCCACCTTTTATCCATGTGCGGAAGCGTAATGGAAGTAAGGTGCGAGTGATTGTAGATAATTTACTGGCCATACTATTGGGGCATGTCAGGTACATGGCTTGGGTGTTAGTGTGTTTTCCCTTATAGCGGGCTGTCCGTGAGAAAGTTTTATAAAAAGGGCAGTGAGGGGGTAGAGTTCCTAAATATCCTTCTGGGTAGGATGGGGTAAAGGTGTTACGGGGAAGGGGATACCGTGTCTCACCATGAAGTGTCCCACTCCCCGAAGACCTCTCACCCAGGTGATCCTTCCACACTGGTCCACCCCCAGGAACTAGATCCAAAAGTGACGGCCTTGTTCTGGCCACCTGGATGACAGAACCCCAGGGACTAGTGGGTGCGACACCTTCTGGTTTCTCACAACATGCACTGAAACGTGCTGGCAAGCACCATTAAAGTCTCAACAGCACTTGCACACATTTTGCACGCTGCACGTTATGTGAAGACAAAAGCATTAAGATTCTACCTGCTATATATTGTCACACTGTAGGTTTTATAGTGTATGCATCATATTGTGCTTTTATGGGATTTACAATACGTTTTATAATAAGTACCCACTGTTTTGCATGTACTCTTTTATGGAAATCGCCAAAATAAAGTATTTGATGAATTTTCACTGACAGGTGGTCACTACCTTAGCCACGACCGCTGTTCTGTTTTTTAGCAGTGTGGTAGGGAGATGTAGTGTTATCCTAACCTTATATTAGTATTTTCTGTGACAGAATCACAAATCTAGGGATAGAAGAGTTGAGGTAGGGTGCAGTGGGTGAAGTGGGGGGAGTTTGTAATTCGTTTTTTTAGTATCCCTTATTCCTTTTGAAATCACTAGTCTCCACTAGGCTGCCATCTCTGGTCTTATTATTACGATTGGTTATTTAGAACGCGCTTAATACCCGGAGGTTTCTAAGCGTGGACCCAGCAATCGAATCTGTGTTGCTTTGCGTCGTCTTGCTTCCAAGGCGAGCGCGTTGCCCCTGAACTATCCTCCTGAGACAACCTCTTGATCTACATCCTCTGCATCAAAGAGTACACTTCCACTGTCTGAAGCTCTAGATTAACTTTCTGAAAGCGACAAGGTGACAATTCATGGTTGCCAAGGTCTACGGCACTGTTGTTCCACTGCAGCTTAGGACAGTTCTGGCCTACAAACTTATCCCATCCTGTCACCTGCCACGTAACCATCAAGGACTGGAGAGGTTGTGTGTGACGAACTACCACAAACAATCAATAAAATCAGTAACAGCAAATACGCATAATGGTTGAAGAAAGGGATTTCTGAGTTTTGGCCAGCAGAAATAGAGGTATGCCATCACATTACGAGCTACAAACTGGTCATAGGGCAAATTAAAATTGCCTTTTAATGAGACTAAACTGTACCAGTCTCATTTCGTGTTTCTTTTTTTGTGAATTTGTTTTGCCCATTTTGTTTAAATGGAGAGTCTGGGGAGTTCAATCCCATACACCCAGTAGGGAGAAGAAATGGAAGGAGGACGATTTACCATGTGGGTGATGTTGGGTTATTTACCCACCAACCGCATATGGCCCTGCTAATCCTTATGTCCATTTCCACCAACTAACTGCCCCTGCCTGCCCAACACACATCCTCTTGGGATCTTTGAGCTAGCTCCATAAATCAATTGTGTTGCATCAATATTTGCTCATTAAATGGTACTTCTACGCGGTATGCGAGCTAACAGATCAATTGCAGTGGTAAATGGGCTACTCGTATAATAAAAATGTCTTAAACAAGAATGCATTCAGCCAATCAATGAAGATGTTTTCCTTGCACAGAGGTCCTGTTAAAAATTCTATGGACACCTACCTTCTAGAAAAAGAATGTTGGTAAAGGGAACATGTGGGCAAGTCGAGATGGGGCATGAAGTGAAACACGCATTGGCAAAGCCAACCGTTTTTTTGTGTGTAGGCTTAGGAATTTGCCAGGCACTGCCATAACGCCACTACCTGGCCATAAGATGGCAATAGATGAAACATACAGGCATAACTTGGGTATATAGTAGCAGTGCAGGGCAAATGCCTATGTACCTCCTATGCGCAAGCCAAAACTGTTGGCGTTGCCAATGTGTGTTTCACTTCATGCCCCATTTCGACTTGCCCTCATGTTCCCTTTACCATCATTCTTTTTCTAGAAGGTAGGTGTCCATATAATTTTCCAATTGGTGCCTCTACACGTAAAAACCTGGGTCTCATCCAGGACTTCCAACTTTTTGGCATAAACCAATTAAAGGAAATGAGACTGACAGATTAATATTAATTCTCAATTGTTGATAGCCAATAAACGTAATGACAAGTGCTTAACTCGAGAAATAGTTTTCAGAAGATGTGGCCGCTTTCTCCTGCTTAAGCTTTGCCCAATAAAGCTCCAAGACTGGAAAATGGGAACAACGATAATCTTGGTGCAAGAAACATCCAATATGTAGGCTACATTGAGTGCAGAATGCAGCAGAACGGTCTGAGACCTGTGATATTTCTTGTGTACACATCACCCCTATCAAGAAGTTAAAGCTACTGGTTACCAATAGACAGGCACGCCATTCAAGCACTATGTACAGTGTACAAATAATTGGACGGTGTCTGGCCATCGTTTAGGTTTTCAAAATGTTGTCCCTATTTTCTCTACCACAACCTGGAATCTAGGAACTGCAAAGACGTGATCAGAACAATATTATTGAGTATGAGAACAGGTTGGAAAGACTTATGAGAACAGGTTGGAAATACTTTTTGTAACGCTGGAAATGTTATGAAATATCTTAGCATATTCTGTCCCATTCTTGGCAAAAGTGATGCACCGTGCGGCAAAAGGGAGCAGTGTAAAGACCTTGCATCCGCGCGACAAGTGAAAGAAGTCACTGGGCAGCAGAGAGAACGCGGAAATGCCCTGAAGGCAAGATGGCTGACGGCGTTCAGTAACCCTGGGTGTGAGAGGCGGCCGGCACTCTGGGAGATCCAGTCCACTGGGAACCCTCCGAGGGTTGAGTGTGATTGGCCCTAAGCAGGAGGGACAAGCAGCGTGTTAGATCTCCCAGCGGGGAGCTCTAGAAATTGAGGCAGCATGATGTCAGGAGGAGCTGAGGAGGAAGGCACACAGTGGGAGGCACGTCCGGCTCTGCAGTCCGGGGGCTGGTGACCGGCAGGCAAAGGAGGAGGAGCAACCAGTGCGCCGGCAGAGGCAAGGAGCAAACCAGAAGACTCATCCGGTTCCGGGAACGGTAGTGGAGACGACCAGGGGTACCCATAGGAACTGGAAGGAAGCACAGCACGCCACCTGGAAGAGGAGCGGAGTTGGGCACGAACAGGGGAAACATCCAACCTCTGAAGAGGCGTCAGCTACAACAGCTGAAGCTAAAACAGCACAGAGGTGAGAAGTAGCTCTGGGGATCAGAGGAGTGAAGGAAAGAGAGCGGAGGAGGCAAAGAGGCAACACTGCCATAACTAGAGAGGAGTCCAGAGCTCCATAAAAGCAGATGGAGTGAAGGGCCGAAAAGAAGACAGGGATTGTGCGCCTAAAGTCTTGGCACAACGGGCTCTAAGCAATAGGAGGCCTGCTGATTTACAGGGGGACACGGCCTCCTAGAAAGGTAGAGACAGGCCCCCATAGTGACTGGGGGGCCGGGGCCGGGCTAAAAACTCTTAAGAGGGCACACCAGCCAGGGCACCCCGCAGACACAAAGGTATTAGAGGGCAGAAGGAACGGAAAGGGGGTGAGAAGATGCCTTAAGCCTCCAGGGAAGTGCAGGGCCCCCCTCTCCCCCGCCCTCAGAGTCTCAGACCGAGAACTAAGAACTGGGGGAATAACGGAAGGGGACCGTCTAGCTGGCAAGGAGGCACAGTGGGAGCCACCGGGGGCAGAATGACAAGCAGCAAGAAAACAGAGCAGACAAGATCAAGAAGGGAAGGAGGGCAAGTTAAAGGAGAAGAAGGGCCCAGCAGGACAATCTGAGGAACCTGGGAATGGCGGCAGAGATTTCAACAAGAATGGAATAGTGGAAGGGCGAAGGGACTGAAAAGGAAAAACACAACCAAAGAGAGGAGGAACAAGAAAGGAGCCACGAAGGTCATATACAAACGAAGCTCCCCTTCGGAAACCAGGTGGGACCGAACAATGGGGACATGGCACTCACGAAGGAAGCATTCGCTACATTTAAAGGGGAGCTCACAGACTGTAAAGGCAGAAGGAGCAAGTATTAAAGAGGAGCTCTCACAAGCAACCAAAAAGACATTGACGCCCTAGGCGAAAGGGTAATGGAGATAGAGAAGCGTGGGATAGAGCTTGATACAAGGGGGCCCGAGTGGGCACGGCAGTCAAAGGAGGCGGAGGAGAGAATAAGGGCCCTGGCGGAAAAGTGCAAAGACCTGAAAAATAGGTCACAAAGAGACTGTCCGGATTAAAGGCCTGGGAGAGGGAGTGGAGGGCTCCAACCTGGAAGCTTGCATTCAGGAACTATTCGAGAGCCTAGTGGAGGGGGAAGAAACCTGGAATGTGGAGATAGAAGGAGTACACAGTGGGCAGTCGAAGGGCAGACCCAGGTGCAAGGCCCCGGGACATACTGGTGAAACTATATAGCTACAAGGACAAAGCGCAGCTCGTGGGGGCGGCAAGGGGGAAAGGGAAGATCCAGGAGAGGGGATGTGATATCCAGATCTGTGAAGATCTGTCCAACACCACACTGGTGTTGAGAAACTCATTTGAACCACTCACTGAGGAACTGAATAAGAGGAAAATGAGATATAGATGGCTCTTCCCAACAAGGCTGCAGTTTCGCATGGACAATGAGGAAAACACTTTTCACAGTGGAGGAAGGTTTGAGGGCCCTGGGATTGACTCAAAGGGAAACAGGTAAAACCAGTGGGATAAACTACCAAGAGGAAGAGGTGGACGAGGAAAGATCTGGGCCCCAAAGGTGGAACATAAAAAAGGCGAAGGAGAAATGAAGGGTGACACCGTGGTCTGAGGAGAAGCTCACTAAAATGGGCTAAAGGACAAGAATATAGCCATATAGCCTGATGCGGGATAAGAAACTGGGAAAATAGCGGGTGGGGAGGGGGACGAATACCACACACTGTCCGCAGGGGAGGACCACGCCGAGAACCTGGCCCAAGGATCCAGGGCTAGTTACAAGTTGGGGATGTATAACCAGTTCTGGGGACGGCCAGGTACAACGAGATAAAGGTTCAGTTGACCAGGTGAAACAGGAGGTGCCAGGGCCATTGGGTGCAAACGTTGGCGGGGAGCAATGTATAGGTTAAACTCGTGGAATGTAAGGGGACTGAACAACCCGAATAAGAGGGTCACATTCTTGAGGGAAATTGACAAAGAGGGGGCGGGAATAGTGTGCCTACAAGAGACTCAGTTGATGAAAGGGGATGAGGGACGCCTACGAAGCAGGAATTACCCACTATAATACCATGCAACCACGGAAGCTAAACGGGCAGGGGTGGCAATACTATTCCATAAAACCCTATGAATAGAAGGGACTAAAATCAAATGGGACCCGGAAGGGAGGTATGTGATGGTGAAAGGGAAAATGGGAAGCCTAGTATATACATGGGCGTCAGTATATGCCCCTAATCAGGGGCAAGAAGGGTTCTTTGAAGGATTTCTGGAGGAACTGGGCAAGTTTGGGGAGGGGGAAATGATCTTGTCTGGGGATTTCAACCTGGCAGCGGACCCCGTCTGGGATAGGTCAGATGGTGCGAGGGGGCATGCAATGGGGACAATGCCTAAACGCCTGCTGAGGTTTAAAGAGGAAGGGGTCAACCATGTGTGGAGGAGAAATTACTCGTTCTACTTGCATGTCCATAAAACCTATTTGAAAATAGACTATCATGGCAACACACAAGGTGGTCCAAGCAACCAGCAGAGTTTGTGATTGGTTATTTAGAACGCACTTAATACCCAGAGGTTTCTAAGCGCGGACCCGGGGATCGAACCTGCGTTGCTCTGCATCGTCTTGCTTCCAAGGCAAGTGCGTTGCCCCTGAGCTATCCTCCCGAGTTCACATTGGGAGCATGACAATATCAGATCACGCTCCGGTAGCGTTACGGGAGGGAGGACTGGATGAATACCTTCTTTTAGATCGGGGGGTGAGGCTAGACATGGAAAATGAGATACGCCACTTTGTCGAAGGAGGGGTGGGCCAGGGAAACAATCTGGGGGAGAGGGGATGCACTTAAGCAACACATCAAGGAATACTTTATAAAAGCTTCAAAGGAGAGCCGCAAGGTAAGGAGAGAAGCGGAGGGGAGGTTAGAGAAAGATATACGCGAACTGGAAAGTATACACAAGGAAAAAGAAACAAACAAGATAGCCAGGAGATTAGAACATGCCGGAGGTCAACTTAGTTGACTAACAAGTCAGTGGAGAGTACCCTCTTAAGGAGCTGGCAGAAATTCTATGAGTAGGGGAATAAAGTGGGGACAGCCTAGGCGTGGCAAATAAGGGCCAGAGAACAAGAGGCGTTTGTAGCCACCTTGCAGGCGGGGCAGGGGGCGAACAGGTTGGGTCGGAGGGAGCTAAATGTAGGATGGTGAGAGAGCTCTATGCAGGCCTGTACAGGGAGGAGCCAACAGATTAAGAAGGGCAGGAGGTATACCTGGCAGGGTGGGAAGAGCTAAGATTAACCCCTGCGCAGAAAGGCCAACTACATGCGAAGATGTACAGACAGTAATAGCCTGACTAAAAGCAATCAAGAGCCCGGGGAAAGATGGGCTAACAGCTGCATTTTACACAACATTCCAGGACCTGCTTGTCAAAGCTCTTACAGAGATATTTAATTACTTTCGAGAGAAGGGGGGGGAAGATACCCAAACCAATGAACATGGCACACATTACTCATCCCAAAGCCAGGGAAGAACCTGCAGCTATGCTTCCTCATAGCGCCCTATAGCGCTCATCAATGTGGACGCCAAACTCCATACAAGGGTACTGGCAGCAAGGCTAGAGGGGAATTTTAAGTGTCATTCCACACTGGAAGAAATTATCTGAAATGTTATTCCAATCCACAATCAGAAGAAAATCCAAATCCCATGATAAAAGATGAAAAACCAACTCAAAGTTTGACCGACATCCAGCTAAAAGGGTGAACAGCTGTTTTTCTCCATTCAGGTAAATGAGGGAGAGGAGCCTGTTCTCGCCCAAGTATGCTTGAATAACGGAAGAAGCTTCATCAGCGAAGCATTATTCAGGAAACTCCCAAAAGATCAGACCATTCCCATGTTTAAACAGATTGAGAAGTGGGAAATGGCCCTAAAAACACCAAATTCCAGACATCCCCTGCCTAGCAGGTATATGCTAAAAATGTCCATTGGCAGCAAAAGCATAGAACATAACTGTTAGGTTGTGAGATGTCCACGCTGCCTTTTACTGAGGCAGACACATCTTCAATCAATTCACAATTAATTTGGACCTAATTAATTACAAAGCCTAGTCCCGACTGGGGAGTAACCCTATGGGCTTTGACAAAACTGAGAAAGCATTGGTAAGCTCAATTGCTGCTGTATCACTTGAAGTTCAAGTGGGAGAAGAGGTTCCCATCCCAGGACAGGTGCAACAATTTATAATTCCCCTAAAAATTAAGTGAGGACAGATCCTCAAAAACAAGGACGCTTAAATACATTTTAAGTATCACCTCCAACAGCAAGGTTTGTATTTACATTCGACACCCCCATTTGACTTAGAACATGACACCATTCGAATATTGGTGGATAACAGCGACCCTCGAAGTATCACTTTGGGCACAGACACCTTTATTGGAATGGCAGTTGATGCCCAACATTATTCTATTGATTTAGGTAATGAGATAAATTGGACCAATTCTAAATGACTGCTACAATTTTAACGACGATATCCCTCCATAAAAGATTTTCACCCGGCAAGGGGGGAATTTGTTGGTGTACTCTTCCTGCCATTATGGTGGTGAAGAGGTGACCTGTGACATCAGCAAGGATGCAGTGGGATTTCGAGTCAAAAGTGACTAGCTCCCATCCTGGAAACCTCACGCCCAGGCCAACACCATAACAAGAGATCTCTCCACCCAGCTGAAGGATATCCTGCCGAAATTGCCAAACCTGAGGTCTTTCCAGGCATTAAGCAGATGGTCGAAGAACGAATCAATCTCATCGACGCCTGTGAGACTGAGGAGCAAAAGCAGAAGCTGAAACAGGTGTTTTGGGATTTCAGGATATCTTTGCAGTGGATTCTTATGATTGTGGACGCACAGAGACACATTCAACCTCCATAACTACAGACCCTGAGATGTCTCCAGTATTTGTGAAGCAATACCGGTTATCTCTCGCGTCTATGTAGTCACTCACAGAGATCATTTAAAACTTAGACTCCCATGGGATAATTCCTCCAGTCCACAGTACCTTTAACAACCCGGTACTGGGATACCCAAACCCAATGGTGACTTTGCGCAGACCTTAGGAAGTTAAATAAATGGGTCCACATGTCAAGATGGCCCCTTCCCTACATCGACCAGGGACTGGCCCAGATCCAAGGGTCAAAGGCATATACCATAATTGACCTGTCCAATGGTTACTGGACAGTACCCGTGAGTAGGGAAGACCAGAACAAGCTTGCCTTTACCTTCGGGGGGGAACACACATTGACCCGAACCCCGTTTGGATACATAAACTCTGTCAATTAATGTTATATCTTCTTACATAAGGGCATGCCCGACTTGGGCGAAAGGGGCAACCCGGCCTATGTAGATGATATCGTAATCAAGAGCTCAACTGTCGAGGAACACACAGATGAAATACACTATGTTCTGACCCAGTTGCACAAAGCTGGAGCAAAACTGTCCTATCAGAAGGCACAGTGGTGTAAGACCTGCGTGAATTTCCTAGGGCATGAAATCACCAGAGGGTCTCAGTCCCCAGGCAAAAAAGATGGAAGCATTATTACAATTAAGACCCTACCAGTCTGCGAGAACTAAGAAACCTTCTTAGACTCACTAATTATAGTAGAAAGTTCATTGAAGACTACACAGAGGTCACCTGAACCTTGGTCCATTTATTAAAGATCGGGGTCAAGTGGGAGTGGGTTCAGAACAACCCGAGGCAATAAAACAACTAAAGAGAAGCCGTTCCCAAGCGCCTTGTTTGGCTTACCCCAAAAAGAACAAGGAATTCTTCTTAGAGACAGGGCTCTCAGCTTAAAGGCAGTATAATACCAAAAGCACGACAAGGTCAACAAAGTAATCTCGTACGCGATGAAGACTTTCCTCTGTGAAGGAAAAATGTAATGATTGCAAAAAGGCGCTCCTGGCAATGGTGTGGGCATTGAAGAATTACTGCTGTTCATCCGGGGGGAGCACAACATTGTGTACACGCCTCACCAACCCTTGCAATATCTCCAAAGTGACCAAATCCGAACAGGGAAAGTGAGTAATTCCAGAATTACTTCCTGGATTCTGTCTATGCAAGGCTTTCCTGTGGAGGTCAGATATAGACAAAACAAGAAGAGTACTTTAGCGCAAGAATTGGCTGACTTGCATGACTGTGCTCAAGATAACAGTCTTGAGGACGAATGTCTAAGGACCAGGGACAATATGGAGGCATACCGTATTTCCCTGCACAAAGTCTATGAGGAAGACACGTGTCAGGGGATACCAACAGTTTATGTGGCTGCTCCTACCATGGTGACATTCACGGGGAAAAAGAACTAGTGCCTGACGTTGGGAACGCCTGGGTGAATGATGCTCCAGAACCCCAAGCTGGGTACAAAATAGGTCCCCGAAGTAGCCAGGTGGCAGAGTTGATGGCGGTACATCAAGCCATCCTCACTGCCGTGATGTCAGGAGTGGGTTAGTGAAACACCTGATTAATTAGAAGAATCGAGGCATGCTGTGTGCAAATAACAAACCGCACTAGCACAGGAAATTAATCCAATCAACTGATGATCTGTTAACCTCTAATGAAATGACCATCTATTGGAAAAAGATCAGAGGTCACTCCAAAATAGAGGGGCCGGACAAAACTGGAAACGACTTGGCTAACCAGTTGGGCAAAACCAGAGCCCTTCACAGGGATCTCCTAGAAACCGAATCCCTGTTGGGGGGAATCTAGGTCGCTGCTGTCACCAAGTCTCAAACAGATGCCAAAACTCTCAACTGCCCAGTGGAGTAAAGAAACCCCAGATGCAGATTTGAGTACTTTACATAAAGAGGACCCAATTATTGGGAACTTTTATCAATATATTGAAGACCCAGTGAACTTTCCTCTGACACTCTGACAGAATCCGATTTGATCGGGAAGGAGGATCTCAGGGTGTTGAAGTTTTCCAAAATGTTCCGAATCCAAGACAGTTCGTTGGTACAGAGATCCATATCTGGATGTGACCAGTGGGTGGTACCTACCTCATTGCGAAGCCTGATGTTACGTCACGCTCATGACGCGGCCACTGACGGTCATAGGGGGGTTTCATACTACATTAAATATCTTGCGAGAGGTCGCATACTGGCCACAAATGGGTCAGGACCTCAACCTACACTTAAAGGGGTGTCTTGTGTGTGCTCAGTTCTAGCCAAGTCCCCTCACACACGGAGCTCCCCCTACAGAAAAGGGGAATGACACTGCCTTGGCCAGATTTAAAAGTCGCTTTCATCGGGCCACTGATTCGCTCCTCTAGAGGAAACAAGTAAATGTTGGCCGTGACGAGCTTGTTTAACAAGTGGGTGAAATGTCTTCCGGCCCCAAATTGTAAGGTGGAGACAGCTGCTTTACTAATGATCAATCACATTTTCTCTCGTTTCGTCCTTCCCCAAAGGATTGAGTCAGACCAAGGAAGTCATTTTACCAGTTTGGTGATGACAAAGATGTGGGAAATACTAGGGGTAAAGAGAAAACTCCACATTTCCTACCACCCAGCCTCGGGTAGGGGTGTTCAGAGGTACAATAAAACAATTGTGGGCATCTTGAAGCTTGTGGCAGACACTGGACCTAGTTGGGACATCGATTACCACTGGTCCCGATGGCCATTAGGTCTACACCATCTTCTGCAACAAAAATGTCCCCATTTGAGGTCATGACGGGATGAAAAATGGTGCTACCTCAGCATATGCTCTACAGAATTCAAGAGTAGACCCCGATCAAGACGTCCACGATCCATGAGTACATTGAAAATGTACGAAAACACCTACAGCACACTTTAGTTTACGCTCAGCGATATCTAAAAAAGTGGGCAAAAGGGAATGAACACCCACTAGGACTTAAAGACTACCAAGAAGGAGTACGAAGGAGACAGGGTCTACCAGTACCAGGGTCTACCAGTACAATTTCCAAAGGAACTAGACCAATGAGCGGAAGTTCCTCCCCTCTTGGCGCAGTGCTTTTGAAATTGTCAATAAAATCTCACCTGTCGCCTATAAAATCCGCATCCCCAAAGGAGAACAGACGGAAGATAAATTAGTCCATATCAATCAGTTCGAAGAGCTGTCACCTAAGACAGACTTTGCAACTGATTGAAGAACCCAGTGAGGGTAGAGCCCAGGAACCATCTGAAGAATAAAGTAAAGAATGGAAACCCGGATGGAGAAAATCACACATTTACAAGGAGAAAAACAACTTATACCTCCGAGGAATTAGGCCTTTGAGTCCAGCTGTAAATCCACTGAGGGTCATCCCCCAGTGCAAGCTCACTCGCCGGCATAGTTATCCAGTCACGAAGTAAGAGCTTGCCCGAACACCCCTGCGCAGCTGAGTGCACATAGTGTGTTTATTACATTTTTATTTCATTCATTCATTTGTCGGCAGTTTTCGGCCTTTCCCTGCCTCCCCTTCCACACTTCCTGGCCTGTTTAACCTGCTCCCACCGCCATCCAGCCCAGCTACTCTGATTGGGCTTTTGAGCCTATCTGTAAATCCACTGAGGGTCATCCCCCAGTGTAAGCTCACTTGCTGGCATATTTATCCAACAGCGAGGTAAGAGCTTGCCTGCACACCCGTGTCCACCTAGTATATTTTTGTTGCAATTTTTTTCTCTCATTTGTCAGCTGTTTTCAGCCTTTCCCTGCCTCCCATAGTGCCAGTGTCACCATTTTCATTCCACTCTCGATAAATTCGTTTTATACAGCGGTTACACACTGCACCTTACGCTCTACCATACTCGCCGCCCGGAGCAGTTTCCTGGTCCCCACCTGCCTCCCCCTCACATCCCGACCTCTGATTGGGCCGTGCTGCCCTCTTATGGAAACCATCTAGGGCAGCCCCTGCAGCCCCTCTGGCGAAGGACCGCAGAGGCAAAGGCCCCCCCAACGGAAGCAAACCTGGAAGGTGTCTGCAGGTGTCCACAGGGGACGCAGCCGTCAACCAGCAGCCACTAAAAAGATAAGTGTGGGGAGTATTGATAAAAATAACACACTGCACCACACTATACAACTGTGCCCCCATAAAGTGTCTCAAATCTGGGTGTTTACTTTTACTACTGTGCCCTCACGTTAGGCCTCTCAAACCTAGGTGGTTACATTTACTACAGTACCCCCATTTTAAGAGTCTCAAATCTAGTTATTACATTTATCACAGTGCCCCCATTTTATGTCTCAAATCTAGGTGTTACACTCACTACTGTGCCCAATTTTAAGTGTCTCAGATTTAAGTCTTGTTGCATCCACTACTGTGCCCCACTGTTGCACGCACTATTTTGCCCAACTGTACGTGTCTCAGATTTAGGTCTTGTTGCTGCCACTACTGTGCCCCAATCTAGGTGTTGCTGCCTTCACTGCAGTGCTGTTACGTTCACCTGGTATCCACGGGGGCACCACATGATACTGGGTGGAGGTCTAAGCGCTATCCTGGACCCCTCTCTGCTTGGTTATGTGGCAGACGTTGGGTAGCACCTATAACAGGAGAATGGAGGGTTAGGATACTAGTTTTGTGATGGGTGGACTCCCACCTCCCCCTGGTCCAAAACCCTCCCTTGGGGTTATTGCTCACCTTAGCTTTTTGCGCGTTGAACTCTCCGTCCTGCGGCTCTGTGCAGGGGCGCGTGGTTGGTGCGGGCATTCCATGGACCTAGTTGCTTCACTGGTCCATGTGCCCTGATGTCGGGTCCAGACCGGCCTTGACTCTGACGCTGCTTGCTGTCTTCCAGGTGAGTTGTAATGTCTTTTCCGTCTTTATTCTGTCTTTCTTTCTCTGTCTTCTCAGCATCTTGCTCCACTATGCTGTTCCCCAACAATGTCTCTTGTTTTCACAGGGATGGTTGCGATCTCGGAGTTGCCGCGCCAACGTCGAAGACCACAGGGGGTTATTGATGTGCGGAGCGCTGCGCTGTTTATGGGTGTTAATTGTTAACCTGTGTTCTCTTCTCTTCTTTGTACAGTTTGCGGTGATGTTCCGGAGTGACGAGCAATCGAGGCACTGCTTGCCCAAGTAAGTGCTTTGTTAATGCTGACCTTGTTCCTTCTCCCTTGCAGGTTGCGGTGAAACCCAGAGATGGGCAAGGTAAGAGAAGTACAGGGTGCTGCTAGGACTCGCTGCTTGCCCAGGTAAGAATTGTTATTAATGCTGTCCTTGTTTCTTTACCTTTGCAGGTTGCGGCGAACTCCGGAGATGGGCGAGGTAAGCGAAGCGCAGCATGGATTCAAGGCTGGTTACTTCACAGGTAAGTGTTTATGCTTGCTAATGCTATTCTTGTTCTTCCAGGTTATTAATGGAATCCGGATCTAGGGCTTCAGGATCGGGCCGCCAGAGAAGCAGATGAACAGGAGCTGGACACGGTGAGCGTTACGCTGCAGGAGTGCAGAATAACGCAAAGCGTGTTCTGCTGTTTGGGAGTGGTTTAAATAGCCCAGGTAAAGTAGTTCCAGGCCAAGTAGTTCCAGGCCCAGCCACACCCAAAACACTAGACCGCATGGCTTGGTTCTGAAGAACTGAGCTGTATAATAGGCCTCCATGTTGGATTAAGGTCCAGAACTAGTATTACTTTATTCCTGATAATGGGCCTGGCTCCAAATGTGCCAGGACTGACTCCAAGTATGTTTCTGATGGAGTTTTAAGGCCCTTGGGGCCACTGTGAAGGGATTTAGCTCCACTGCTGCCAGGGGGGCTGTTATACCCGAGGGGGTCAGGGGCATGGATTGTGACAGCACTCCCCCTAAGGCCCCTCTCAAGGTATTTCCTCCGTCTGGTCCTGGTTTGGTTGGATGGTTCCGATGAAATCGTCTTACCAGGCGTGGCGCATTGACGTGCTCGCTAGGCTCCCATATCCTGTCCTGCCCTGAGGGCCGTATTCCTTCCAGTCCACTAAGTAATATAACTTGGACCTGGTGAGTTTAGAATCTAGGATGTCCTTGACTTCAAAATTCGGGTTCTCCATTAACCAGTACCGGATATGGTGGTGTTTTGACCCGAGTTCCAAGCTGAACAAGTTTTAAGAGTGACACATGGAATACGGGATGGATCTGCATATTTGGTGGTAAAGCTAGTTTTACTGCCACAAGATTTATAATAGCCGTGATGGTATATGGCCCTAGATATCTGGGATGAAATGTTAGAGTTCCTCTTATGGGCACGTGCCGAGACTCCAATCAGACTTCATCTCCGACTTGGTAGTCTGGGTCTTTTCTTCGGTGTTGGTCAGAGAATCTTTTCTGTCCTACTTTGGCTTGTATCAAGTGTTCTGGTGCCTTTTTAAAGGGATAGGGAGTCGGCTTTTCCGTTCTGGACTCCAGGTCGGTACGTGATTATGTAATCATATTCTATGAAGAATAATGCCCATCAGAATTGACGGGCTGATTGAGCCTTTGCCGTCTTGAGGTGTTGTAGGTTGTGATGGTCGGTGATTACTGTGATGGTATGTCTGGCGCCTAGTAGGTAATGCCGCCAAGCCTTAAAGGCTGCCTTGATCGCTAGGAGTTCCCTTGTCTGTTATTGCATAGTTAAGTGCAGGTGTAGTGCATTTTTGCGACCAAAAGGCCACGGGATGTAACTGGCCTGTTTCGGGATCCCTTTGGGAAAGAACAGCCCCCAATGCCATGCTGGAGGCATCTGTTTCCACTACATATGGGAGATCTGGGCAGGGGTGTCGTAGCACCGGGGCTGAGGTAAATCTTTTCTTGAGTTCCAGGAAGGCCTTCTCCACCTCTTCTGTCCATTGGAACAGTTTGTCGTTTTTTCATAATAAAGAAGTGATCAGGTGCACAATCTGGGAGAAACCCGGGATGAATCGGAGATAAAAGTTGCAAAGCCGAGCATACTTTGGACACCTTTGACTGAAGACGGCGATGGCCAGCTAAGGATGGCATCTACTTTGTGCATATCCATCCGAAAGCCTCTAGGAGTGAGGACAAAACCAACAAACTCGACTTTGGTGAAATGGAAGGAGCATTTTTCAAGTTTGGCGTATAGCTGGTGCTGTCGGAGTTTTGCAAGGATGGAGCGAATGTGCCTGACATGGTCCCGTTTAGAAGAGGAGTACACCAAGATGTTGTCGATGTAAACTAGGGCACATACGTCGATCAATTCCGATAGTTCATTATTCATGAAGTACTGGAATGCAGCGGGAGTGTTGCAAAGCCCAACATCACCTGATAGTCGTACAGCCCATACTTAGTACGAAAGGCGGTCTTCCATTCGTCTCCTTTCTTTATACGCACAAGATGGTATGCCCCCCCCCCCCGAGGTCCAATTTGGTGTAAATTTGGGCATCCTTGACTTGGTCCAGCAGTTCTGGGATAAGGGGTAGAGGATAACGGTTTTTAACTGTTACCTGGTTTAGTGCGCAGTTGTCGATGCACGTTCTCAAGTCCCCCTCGTTCTTGGGTACGAAGAATAGGGGCGAGGCTGCCGGGGATTTGGATGGGCGGATAGAACCGTTTGCGAGGTATTGGTCCAGATATGATTTCAAGTGGAGATTTTCAGGTTCGGTAAGTGCATAAATTCGACTAAATGGGATTTGTGCACCAGTTACAAGGTCGATCTGACAGTCATATGGCCTGTGAGGGGGTAAAGTATCAGCCTGTTCTTTTTGGAAAATGTCTTGGAAATTGTGGTATTCGCTTGGTAATGTACTTGTTACACCTAGTACCAACACCTCTTTATCTTGGACAGGTGACTCTGGGTCAGATGATGGCATTTCCACGTAGAAGGCTAATTTCTGGGCTCGCCAGTCGATGTTAGTATTGTGAGCTACCAACCACGACATCCCTAGAATCACCCGGAATTGAGGGGCCTTGATAAGGTCGAAGGCAATGGCTTCCCGATGTCCGTCTTGGCAAAGAACGGTCAATTCTGCTGTGCGTTGAGTTACAGGACCAGAAGCTATCTCTGTGGCATCGACAGTGGTGACCTTCTCAGTTGTCGTTTTCCGACAGAGGGTAAGCCCCATCCAACGGCTCTGCTGTCTACGTATGCCTCCACGGCATGCATCCGACACGGTTGTTGGTGACTGATCAAAATCACAGGCAGGGCAAGGTGTGAGGTCTGTGGCTCTTTTCCTTCGCTCGACAAACGGACCTCTACGCTTGCCGGGGCTGGAAGATTTCTGACTCTTGTTCTCCTCCTCCTTTCTCTGTAGCTCCAACTGTTCGCCTAGGGGGTTTTATGGGACATTCTCTGAGGAAGTGACCCGATTTCCCGCAGTACAGTCATAATTGCTGTTGTCTCCTTTTGTCTCTTTCGGCGTTGGTTAATGGGCTCCATACCCCCCCAATTTGCATGGGTCCCAAAGTGTTTTCTGATGAACATGGACTGTTCTCCTTTGAGCATTCATACACAGTCCGATTCTCTGTTCTGGCTCGATCTGTCCTTTGATCTTGCAGCCTGTGGTCTAACTGCACCACTAGGTTGATGAACTCTGCACAGTCTTTTGGCGGGTTTACCACTTGAGCTAGGACGTCTTTCAATTGCCCCCCCGTATTCTTCGATGGAATAACGTTTAGTTTCTCCTCAGGCCACCCAGTTTCAGCGACAAGTCTGTTAAAAGTGGCGATATATGTTAACAAATCTTGGCTGCCTTGGCGGAGGGACAGAAGTTTGTTATCCAAAGCTTGGCACTGGGTATGTCGGGCGAACAGCTTCTCCATCTCCTTTTGAAACCCCCTGAAATCCCGCAGGAGTGGGTCATCCTGGCTTAGTAACGGTATGGACCAATCCGCGCTACTGCCACTCAAATATGACAGAATGAAGGCAACCCGCGACTGATCGTTAGGAAAGGCTCCGGGTCTACAAAGAAAATGGAGGCGGCACTGGTTCATGAATACTGCATATTTTCTTGGGTCCCCCGTAAAACGTTCCGGTGGGGCCAAAAGGAACTTCCCCAGGGAGGACCACCTGCACTGGATTGACAGATGTGGCTGGAACCGACAGAATACTTCCTGGCAACGGAGCCTGCCAAGCCTGTGTTTGGAGCAATTGTCTGGCTAATTCATCAGTGCGGTCCTTGGTGACAATCAACTCCCTCCTAAGGGCACTGGTTTCTTGCCAGGCGGAGTGCACCTCTGCCCGTAATTCTCAGAGTAACTGGGCTAGTTGGTCAGTCTCTGATGTTTCCATGACGCCCAGGTGGATGTTTCAATTGAGGCTTTGCGTGTTGTAACGCTCACCTGGTATCCATGGGGGCGCCACACGATACTGGATGGAGGTCTAAGCGCTATCCCGGACTCCTCTCTGCTTGGTTATGTGAAAGACGTTGGGTAGCGCCTATAACAGGAGAATGGAGGGTTAAGATACTGGTTCTGTAATGGGTGGATTCCCACCTCCCTCTGGTCCAAATCCCCTCCCTTGGCATTATTGCTCACCTTAGGTTTTTGTGCGCTGAACTCTCCGTCCTGCGTCTCTGTGCAGGGGTGCGTGGTTGGTGCGGGCGTTCCATGGACCTAGTTGCTTCACTGGTCCGTGTGCCCTTATGTCGGGTCGAGACCGGCTGCGACTGACTCTGCTTGCTGTCTTCCAGGTGAGTCATTACTTTTCTGTCTTTATTCTGTCTCTTTCTTTCTCTCCGTTTTCTTTGTCTTCTCTGCGTCTTGCTCCACTACGCTGTTCCCTAACAATGTCTCTTGTTTTCACAGGGATGGTTGCGATCTCAGAGTTGCAGTGCCAACGGCGAAGACCACGGTGAGTTATTGATGCGGACCGCTGCGCTGTTTATTGGTGTTAATTGCTAACCTGTGTTCTCTTCTCTACTTTGTACAGGTTGCGATGATGTTCCGGAGTGACAAGTGATCGAAGCACTGCTTGCCCAGGTAAGTGCTTTGCTAATGCTGACCTTGTTCCTTCTCCTTGCAGGTTGCGGTGAAACCTGGAGATGGACGAGGTAAAAGAAGCGCAGGGTGCTGCCAGGAATCACTGCTTGCCCAGGTAAGAATTGTTATTAATGCTGTCCTTGTTTCTTTACCTTTGCAGGTTGCGGCGAACTCCGGAAATGGGCGAGATAAGCAAAGCGCAGGATGGATTCAAGGCTGGTTACTTCACAGTTAAGTGTTCTTGCTTGTTAATGCTGCTCTTGTTCTTCCAGGCTATTAATGGAATCCAGATCTAGGGCTTCAGGATCGGGCCGCCGGGGAAGCAGATGAGCAGGAGCTGGACACGGTGAGCGGTACGCTGCAGGAGTGCAGAATAACACCAAGAGTGTTCTGCTGTTTGGGAGTGGTTTAAATAGCCCAGGTAAAGTAGTTCCAGGCCAAGTAGTTCCAGTCCCAGCCCTAAAACACAAGACCACATGGCTTGGTTCTAAAGAACCTTGTGGCCAGTGTGAAGGGCTTTAGCTTCACTACTGCCAGGGGGCTGTTATACCTGAGGGGGTAAGGGGCATGGATCGTGACAAGGGCTCGCATTTTAAGTATCTCAAATCTTGGTGTTTTTGCTGTGACTACTGTGCCTCCATGTTAGGCCTCACAAATCTAGGTGTTACATTTACTACTGTGCCCCCATTTTTAAGTATCTCAAATCTAGGTGTTGCTCCATTCACAACTGCACCCTCACTTTAGGTGGTTCCTCCCTCTATTCAGGTGTCTCAAATCTAAGCACCATTCCATGTGCCACTGCCTCAAATCTAGATATCTAGCTGTTACTGCATTTACTGGACTTAAGTGACTCGCTCCACCAAAACACCCATGATCACAGTGCTCCCTACTTGCGGTGACCCAGCCAGCCCAGACCACCCCCATATGCCACAATGCTCCCCCACACGACCACGACGCACAATTCCAACCAAACAAAAACAGAGTGAGACCCAATACAACCTCTCTGTCCCCTCAACTCTGAACCTGCAACTACACAGTCACTCAGAACAGCAATCCCGCACACAGCCTTTCCATTCACACTTTCCAACCAGCAAACCAAAGAAACACACTAGCAAACAAACTAACACTGCCCAATCCACCACTGCCATTCAAGCACCTTTTTGCTCAAACTCTAACCACACACCACCATTCCTCTCTAAAGCTAGCCCCAGAAGCATCCCACACCCTGACGTCCAACTTCTTTGGTGCTTTCACCATACTGCCTCTGCTTCTCAAGCCAGAGGAGCCATCTGGCACACCCCGCTCAGTTGCGCTCACACTCAAACCTCACAAAACACCTTCCCAATTGTCATATGCTGAGAATGACCGTCACCACCTCTCTATCAAGCACCACGCCACCTGCAACTCCCAAGCTAGAGGAGCACTCTGATGCTCCAAACACAACCTCCAGGCCATCACAACACCACCTTCACTTCCTCCCCAAAAACTCCACACCCAACTCCTCAGTCCTACCAGTTCTGCTACCTCCATCCGTGCCCACATCAACAAGAACCCCACTGCGTGCTACATCCAATTCCCAAGCCAAAAGGAGCATGCTGGCGCTCCCTAGACAACCCCCTTGCCACCACTGCCTCGTCTGCTCCTCCCTACAGAACTCCACCCCATAGATCATCACCACCACCCACATCCGTCCATGCCTCAACCAGACCCCGCCTTCCCCTCAAAAGACTCCAATTACCCATTCATGGAGATGTCTTTGTCCCTCCGCTAACCCCATCACCACGAAGTCTCACCCACCATCACAACCCTCCAATCTGCCTTGCTTTACCATTTCCCCACCTCCCTCCATTACCCGGCCTCCCCACAGAAGGCCCAACCCGCTCAAACCACCACTCTTCCCCAAGTCAAACCCTTTTTTCTCTCCACTGACTTTGCCACACACACACACACACTCCCTCCCCCCAGCACCCACTCACCGTCCATCTCAAGACACCCTTCCAACCCTCCCCTTCTCTCAGCATAGCAAGACTTGCTCTCTCCGGAACCATCGCCTCACATCCCTACAGTGCCAAAACACACTAACCTCAAGGAAAATGTAGACCCCCCATCCTCGACTCTGTATGCCTCACAGCGCCTACATCAGTTCTCCGTCCCATCCACCCATAGCCTGGCTGTCAGAAACTTCCTGCCAGCAACTCCCAGATTGTCCCTCTTAACACACAACCTCTCGCCTACCACCTCTACACTTTCACCTACCTCCAGACTTGCAGCCCCTCCATTACCCAGCCGGTACGCATACACCACACCGACAACTCACCACCCACCCCATCCACCCATTTCGCCTACTCCCATCGCTTGCAAACCGACTACCGCACTCTCTTCCCGCTCCAGCCCAACCTCAATCACCCCCCCCCACAACATCATCCCTGACTAATCCCTCTTTTCTGGCATCTCCCACAACTCAGACCCCGCTGTTCCTGACCCCTTACCAGCCACCCAGTACCACCAGGCCGCTCTGACCACCAGCACTACTGGAACCACTTCCGCCCACCAAGTCACCTGCCTCTTATTCAATGCCCGCTCTGTGGCCAGAAACAGACACAGCATCTTTGACTTGCTTTCCTACAACAACCCCGATATCATCATCATCTCTGAAACATGGTTCAGTGACTACTTTAAACAGTCGCAATCAAAGCCTTCCTTCCTGACTACACTCATCCCCCCACAACAGAGCCACCAGGTGGCGGAATAGTCATCCTCCACAAACCCTACTTATCCATCTCTCTCACTGAAACCCAGCCATGCACAGCTAACTGTGAATCACTGCTGTTCAGACTCTCCCTGTTGACCAATTTCTCACAGTTTCCTACTCATCTACAGACCACCAGGTGTATTGCTTGCCAAGAGCGCACAGACAGTTATTCATCACCAGTACATTTGCAGAGCAGAGCAAATACTTTGAACGCAGGTAGACGGAACAATAACTCACAACCAGACACGCAGTTAGAGGATAATGAGCACTTATATGGCTATTTATCCATAGTTAAGCATACATAAGCAACAAGTGATAACACAGAAATAAATCACATAAAAGATAGCGAATTAAAAAGAATACATCACCATTGGCGTAACTGAATCCCTCATCTCGCCAGAAGCTGCTGGAAGACCCAGTAACAGCCAGGCCGAGAGCACAACAGCCCACAGGAAGGTCGGAACAAGGCGTCCCCCCTCCGACTGAGGTCTTTGTGTTTTTCCCGCCTGACCTTTCCAGAGCGCCGCATATATGCCCTCCCTCAAAAGGGGTGGCAATTTCTCGAACCTTCTGGCATTAGCGCTTGCGCATTGATGATTGACCGTTGGTTGCCGGCCGGGCCAACCGACAGTAACCCCAAAGGGGCAAAGCGCTTCCCTCTCCTAAAGCACCATGGAAAACAATTCCAGAACTCATCTTCAACCTTGACTCGGGAATTACCTTCTTATCGGGTACAAGCAGGCATCTGTAAATCCCAGCTTTTCCAGCTCAGTGTACTTAGCTGAAGCCTGCATACCAGGGTCAGCAGCGAATAACGTTGAAAACATGTTTTTCAGCAAAGTGCAGCTTTTCACTGAGGCATGGAATAAATATCCAGTATGGCTCTGAGTGCCCCCAGAATGCACTGCGCACCAGCCCCATGTTTTAGGTCAAGCATCACACCAGGCTACAACAGGCATTTCGCCAACAATCTCTGGGACTCACTAGCTACCATTATGGTCAATCATCCTTCACTAACCCTACTGGTGGACTTCAATATCTCATTTGATATACCCAACAACCCCATGACCCAACCCATGGTTGACAGCCTAGAGGTTCTCAACCTCTCTGGACATACCACAGGTCCCACCCACACCAGAGGCCACACCCTTGATGCAATCTTTAGATCCTTGTCTTGGTGTACAGCCCCATACCCCTAATCTGGACCGACCACTCAGCCAAAACCTTCTCTATCTGCATACCAACCCCAACACCCGGCTGATCGCAACACACAACCACAAATGCTGGAACATGGTCAAGGTACTGCCTGACCTGGCTGACATCTTGCTACGTTCACTCCCAACCACAGACAGACCTATCGAATCCTTTGACTCTTGGCTTAACGACTCATTCCTCCCTCTCGCCAGTTCACGACCGGCCCAAAACGTGCAAAGGACCAATCCCCAAATGGTTCACACCCATCTAAACACTGTCAAAATGCATAACCGCTCCCTCAAGCACAAAAGGCAAGCACAAAAACCTGTTCGCCCACCATCACCAGAACTACAAATACATACCCGAAAGTCCAAAAAAACGACTATAATAAAAGAATCCTGTACTGCCGCAACACAAGTAAAGAGCTCCACAGGATCATCTCTGAATTCTTGAGGCCTTCTTGCACCACTACCCCTACGACGCAAGTGCAAGCGCTCTGCAGCACCTTCTCCCATCACTTCTATAGAACAGCACTGGCTAGGACAGCCACCCTCAATGACAAACTCTCCAAATTCAACCCTGCCGCTCAAGATCCGCCCCGCAGCGCTAACTTTCAACTCCTTCAATCCAATCTCGAGCGAGGAATTCCTCAAACTACTGTCCAGCAGCAGACCCTCGCCCCCCCCCCCCTTGACACTTGCCCTGCCTCTCTCCTCAAAGAAATCTTCTCCACCTGTGCAGGAGAACAGGCTAGGTCCATACTCGATGACTCCTTCACTTCGGGCTCTTTCCCAGACCCCGTCAAAGTAGCACACGTCAAACATTCTGAAAAAAGCAGGCATCAACCCCCTCGAGCCTTCCAACTACAGGCCCATCTCCAACACCAGATTCCTAGCAAAACTCATCGACCGCTCAGCCTCTCAACCCAACCTTTTGGCTGAGTCCAAAACCTACTTGACCCTGCTCAGTCTGGCTTCCGACCTCGCCATGGAACTGAAACCACACTGATCTCGATTTGTGATGACCTCAAATTCAGGGCAGATGCTGACGGATGTGCTTCTCTGGTTTCTCGTTGACCGCTCTGCCGCCTTTGACAATCAACCACTCAATCCTCCTTGACCAGCTCTGGAATCCCAGACTAGGCACTCAACTTGTTTATCTCATTCCTTATCAAAAAATAAATCACTATGACCCCCTTTTTACCTCCTCAGCTCGCCCGGTGAACACTGGGGTACCCTAAGGCGCTTGTCTCTCTTCGATCTTCAACCTCTATATGACCCCACTGCTAGGGATCATCCATTCGCACAACCTCACCTGCTACAATTATGGGGAGGACACCGAAATTATCATGAGAATCCCCAAGACTAGCTCTGATCACCCCCCCCTCCCCGCCCCTCCGACCTAGCCGCTTGCCTCAGTGATATAGACCAGTGGATGACTAGAAATCACCTCCTTCTCAACCCAGGGAAAACGGAGCTCATGGTGTGTGGAAACACAGCTCTACTCCCGCAACCAGTACCATGGCCTCCACTCCCCCCCCACATCCAATACAGTCAAAAACCTTGGATGAACATTGGACTCAGGCCTAACCCTGTCCCACCAAATCAATAACGTACCCAAATCCGGTCACTACCACCTCAGGTTGCTGAGATGCATCTTTCCTTATCACACCTTCCCCAACAGATTGACTTCTATTATGTCAATTGTCTTGTCATGGCTCGACTATGCAAACCTTGTACCTGGGTGCTCCGGCATACCAACTTAAACTCCAAAGAGTCCAAAACGCAGCTGCTAAACTCCTGCTTGCACTGGGATGAAGGGACCACATCTCGCCTGCTCTCCGCACCCTCCACTGGCTACCTATTGGACCAAGGGCCACTTTCAAAATCCTGTGCATCACCCACCGAGCAGTGCACAAGATCAGCCCTACATACTTCCAAGAGAAGACTATGCTACCGCCCAACACGCACCCTAAGGCCAAGCACAGCCCACCTACTAACGATCCCAGACTCCAATTCAGCCAGTCTTGGAGGATCAGCCTACTCTTCCTTGGCACAAACTCTATGGAACTCAATAACTCCCCATATTCGACACAACCCGGACTACACAGCATTCCGTAAAGCAGCAAAAACATGGCATTTCCCAAATCCATGAAAGGGTCCGCCTATGGCCACAAACCCTTCCACAAAGGCAAAGGTTCTGTGCGAATTAGCTCTAACAGGAAACAGGACACAAGAACCACAGAAGACAGCTGACCAATTACCTCACCCAGAAAGAAAGGAACAATCAGGACACGGAAGTTGGCCTATGCAACTGCAAGCCGCATGCTCCAAGCTCAACCGCCAAAGCATAGCTAGTGTTATATGATCAATAAAGGCAACCCCTACCTACCTAGAGCTCAGATCCTAGGCTCCGAAATAACAATGCTTGGCTAAACCCTCTGGGGAATCTCGCAAGTCCAAGAAACACCCAATAACCCAGCATAAAATTAACACAGGGACCCGGAAAATGGGCCCTCCGAGTGCCACTACAGAGTGTCAGGAAAAGGACTACCCAACCGAGATTACACAACATACCCTCACTGGCCAATTTACCTCTCTATCCAACCCACTACCACAAACTAGCTAGACCAACTTCAATCAATCAGACTTCCTAGCCGTCAAGAGACCTGGCTTCATTCAGCAGCTGGCCGTGCCATGTCATTAGCTGTCCCTGAGAACTACACTATTCTCAGGGAAGATAGAGAAACCTCTCATGGTGGCAGCATCCTCTTCATCACCAAATCTAACTTGGGATTGAGGGCCATACAACACCTGCCTCTATTCTCTGCTGAACTACTTTCAGTTAAATTACCATTGTCAGCTTTGCGTACTATCACCATGCAGCTCGTTTATAGGCCTCAAGGGTCCATTGCGTCCTTTGAAGAAGACATAACAGCCCCCCTTAATCCTAATACTAAACCTGCATCACAAGTTATCATACTTGGGGACCTCAACTTAGGCTTAAATGACCCAAGCGTTGCCAAAGCGTCCACCCTAGCCAACACAATCACTGAAGTTGTCCTTACTTAGATGTGATGCCCCCACACATGTAAAAGGCTGTACTCTGGATTGCAGATAACAATTGCAAAACCTCCATAACCGCAATTGAACCATGTACATGGACAGATCACCACTTGATCTTGTTCTCTATATAAGACAACCCATTAATCAACTCAGGCAAAGACATGCCCCACCAGCCTTTACAAGAAATAAACGGAATATAACAGTCCGTAACACCCTGCCCCTTATCCAACCCATCACTAACACAGTCAATCTCCCTACAAACTCTACCTCGCTTTGGACCTGTATAACTCTACTATCAACCAAACTATCGATTCAATTGTGCCGCTCAAACTCAGCCAAGAGAAACCTCGGGCCCACCTGAACACTTAGTCTACTCCTAGCCTGAAAGCCCTACGCAATGAAAAAAGATACACGGAAGCACAATGGAGAAAGAATCTGTCTGAATTGAACAAAAATCACCTAACTACTCTTGCAGATAGATATAAAAATGACATCCTCCAAACAAACAAAAATGTCACCTTTAACGCAAGGATTGAAAAAAGCAAATTCCAAAACAAGAGAACTATTCTCCATCCTAAGGGAACTAGAAACCCCCATCATCCCTCCCGATACGTGCATCAAAAACCAAACATGGTGTACTAACATACAAAATGCTGTTTGTAACAAAATTACTATGCTTCAAGAGAAAATCATAGCCAAAAAAAATCCTGCTCCACAAAAATGTACTCTCTCTATAGCAGAAACTGAAAAGATAACCACATCTCTTAAACCTTCCAAATGCCTTGGGGACTCATGGCCAGCACCTATAGTTAAATAAGCCGCTAGGGACCTAGCTCCTTTCATCAATACTATCAACTACTAATAATCAACTCATCTTTCGAATCTTGCTCTGTTCCGACAAATCTTAAAGACGCCTGGGTTCTACCTTTCTAAAAAAGGCTAACCTAGACCCAAGTGTACCCACAATCTACAGGCCCATGTCAACTGTACATTTTCTCCTAAAAATCGTATATAAGGCTGCCTACCTTCAGATTCAATCATACCTGGAGAATAACCTACTAGGTACCCATCAATCTGGCTTTAGGCCGAGACATGGGACAGAGACTGCTCTCATCGACCTAATGAACCAAATGGACGAACAAAAGGACAAAGAAGTCTCCATTCTCCTCCTATTGGACTGGGCTTATCTGCAGCGTTTGACTTGGTTGACCAAAAAGTCTTGTGCAACCACCTCAAATCTGCTGCCCACTTCTCGAATGTATGAAATCTTTCCTAGATAATCGTTCCATGAGAGTCTTCTCTCCCACCTCGGCAGTGGATCCAGTACCTATTACATGTGGAGTGCCGCAGGGATCCTGCGTCTCTCCAATTATGTATAACATATTTACTAAGGCTTTATTCAACATATTTGATATGCTGGGTGTCTCATATCAACTATGCTGATGATGCCCGGATTCTGATCCCTATCCAAAGAGAATAGGACACAGACGTAGCCTTGATCAACAAAATCTACTTGATCATACAAACTTGGATGGCCACACACTGCCTTTTTCTCAATGATAAGATCAAGCTCTTACTCATTGGGTCAACCAACAGACTGAGCAAACTCTCCTACCAGTACAACTCCATCATCTATGGACTAAACATGAAAGTCTCAAAGGAGGTACAAACCTTAGGATTCTATCTGGACTCAACGTTGAACCTTAATAAGCTAGTTAACGCCACAGCATCTACTACCAGCTACACATGCAAACTGATCTACGCTTGAAAATCGTTCCTCTCAACCGAATGTTGTAGAACGATAGCTCGCGCCCTGATCTTATCCAAGCTGGATTATTGTAATGCTCTCTATCTCAGTACCAGCAAACACAACATTAACAAATTGCAAACACTCCAGAATAATGCCTTGAGAACTGCCCTAGGTATCCTGAAAACTCACCACATTTCTCACGCTAGGTGCTTCACCAACTGCCTCTTTATAAAAAATAGAATAAATCTTAAATCCTTAAACCTCACACATAAATGCCTCTCCAACATGGCACCTCTTTACCTAGTAGAGAGATTTACAAGACACCTCGGAACCATAAGAATGGCGCAAACCAACAGCATTAGGATCCCTAATTTTAAACTCAAAAAAGCTGGAGTAGCCAGCTTCCCAGTCATGGCAGCTCAACTGTGGAACTCAATGCCCGATTCCCTTAGAGCTACGCCGTCTTTTCCAACCTTTACGATGGATGCAAAAGCCTGGCTGCGCTTCTTTGACCATTAGGCATGACCTTACTCATGTAAGTGAGGTATCCGGTCTCTGTATATATTACCACTGATGTTAGGAATTTGTAATTATTGGAAAACGTAAATTTGCTTTATTGTACCTGACTAACTGTTAAACTGTACTGCTCCCAGATACCCCTGGGTTGGGAGTGCAATATAAATGAATAAACAATACAATACAACAATATGCTACACTACTCTCTAAACTGATACGGACCACGTGCCCCAAGGACGTTCATCCAACAGCGCTTTCAGATCATACCAATGGTACATAAGGCGCTATACAAATGCACTATAACGTAACATAACAGGAATGAACCAAAAGTAGATCATGTTTTGAGTTGTATATGCCAAGTGAAAAGTAGTGTGTAACTTGTTTTGTTGTCAATTTCGTAGGTCAATAATACTGGGGAAATTAGTACTGTATAAAATACTTAACCTCTCTTTTACTCTCAGCAGATTAAATAACTCCTTGCCTCTACAGGCCGGAGGTGGAGCTACCAGAAAGGGAGGGGTCCAGGATCAAAACCCCCAAATCCGATAAGAGTGGAGTGCAGAGTGTCACTCCCTCAGGACGGGGAAAAGAGCAGACGTGCTCCGATGAGGAAATTCATGGAATGAATCAAAGACAAAAGGAAACAAAAACCTCTCTCTCCTAGCTCTTTTCTCTGAATCACCTGAATCAAAGAGTCAAGGGGGGGCAAAGGGGTCTGTGGGGTAAAATATATCCCCTGAATGTCAGAAATAAAGAGGCTAGGGCAGTATTTAAGAGTGAAGCTAACTGGTGCTATCCATTGGAAAATGCAGGCCAGTCCCAAAACATTTCTTTTTCGGACTTAAGGCCAAGTGACATCTAAAGAAATGGGCCTAGTTACACTCTATTAAAATTGACAAGTGCGCAAGTGGAGAAAGGCCTACTTGGAGCATTGTGACACTCCTGCTATTTCAACCGTTATATTAAAGAAAGACATTACACATGGACAGATTAAAAACTGCAGCAGAATACGTGGGAGGGAAAAAATAGTTGTGCAATTAGAAGATAAAAAGGAGGAATGATACCAGACATTTAAGAAATAAAATGAAGGACAGAGTGCATTCATGAGGAAGAAAGGGACATCAAGTCCATCATATAAAATGACAGCATGAACAAAGAAGGGCACATTTCGATTGGTGTAGATTTGAATACTGCTTCGTTATGCAACTATCGACTATCTGTGTGTAGAGAGTGAACTGGTTTCTGTTTATACAGTATGTAAAGAAAAATTACATTTATGAACATCAGGCCTAAATGTAATCTGAAATGCAACGTGTTAAACATACAGTGCCAATGGGAAATGTTATTCTTTAGGACCAGGCAGGTATTTGGCTGCTGTTTTCCTCCACTGAGCTGCTGGGTATCTGGAATTGTAACACCACCCTTTGTTATGTTATTATATTTATAACGCGCCAAAGCCCGTGGGCATCCAGGCGCCAGAACAAAAACAGGACGTGAGAACAAGAGTAGATCGCAGCCATTTTATTCATTGTTCAAAAATAAACCGTTTTCAGCTGTTTTCTAAAGGCCAGGTGATTTTCCATTTTGTAAAAGTGTTCCGGCAGGGTGTCCAGGCCCGTACTGCCTGCACATGAAAAGCACAACCATATCCACGGGCTCGCTTTACACAATCTACTTCCAGCAGGCAAGCCTTGGATGAGCGAAGATTTCTTTTAGGTTGGTAGACATTTAATCGGTCTTTGAGGTAGACTGGGGCGCTACCAAAGACACACTTGTGGCAAATGGGCAACAGCTTAAACTGGATCCGCGCCGATACTGGCAACCAGTGAAGCTTCTTTCACGCTGCCGATGTTGATTCAGTACTTTTCATCTGGTATATGATGCAGACTGCCGCGTTTTGAATTGTCTGCAGTTTTTGAATATCTGTCTAATTGGCGCCTTCCAGCAAAGCATTGCAGTAGTCTACACGTTGGTGTATCACCGCTCTATGGAAATAGTGGGACGACTTGCCTTAGTACCTTAAGGTGGCAATTGGTGCTTTTTGTGATAGCCACCACATGGGCATCGCTGTCCAGACTGTCTTCCAGGCAAGTGCCTGAGGTCTTTACCTTGTGCACTACCGAGATCTGGTTGCCATAGATTTCAAAACTGGCGTACAGATGACCCAGCCTATCCCTTGCTTGCAGAGGAACGAACCACATGAGTTCGGTTTTTGTTGCATTCAGGCAGAGCACATTTGTTGACATCCAGCTCTTGATGGTCTGGTGCACTAAACCCAGCATCTATTGGTCGTTTTTGTAATCCCCACTGATATCCATTGTTAGCTGAAAGTCATCAGCGTAATTGCAGAAGAATAGGTCCAAAGACTCCAAATCCATGCACAATGGAAGGATATAAATATTGAACAAAGGAGAAAGGCAGGCCGCCTGGGCATACCGCAGGTGATGATTTCTGCTTCAGATGCACAGTCACCCCAGTGGATTCGCAAGCAGCGACCCTCAAGAAATGACTTAAGCCAATTTAAAGCCTCCATAGAGAGGCCCCCCCTCTGTGGCCATCCTGTCCAGGAGGATTCCATGGTCTAGCAATTCAAAGGCTGCTGAGAAGTCCAACAACATCAGCAGCCCTGACTTGCTTTGTTCCAACTTGGAGAGCATATGAGTCTGTAAGTTCGAGCAGTGCAATTTCAGTACCATGGAAGCTCCGAAAGCCAGATTGTTTCTTATGTAGGATACTGGCTCCCAAAACATAGGACTGAAGCTGTAAGGTAGCAACCTCATCAATTAGCTTAAAAAAGAAAAGGGTGTTTGTGATGGGCCTAAGGTTGGCCGTATCATTGGGTTCTAAGCCCGCCTTTTTTAATAGTGGGGTGACCGCTACATTTTTTTATGGACTGTGGGATAAGACTGGTTCTAAACGAAGAGTTTATGAACCTGCGGAGGAGGGGGCAAAAATATCCTTATGCTCTAATATATTTTTGGATGGGAATAGTTCTCCTGGGCAGTTAGTGGGATGCATGGTTTTAAGGACGTTGAATATCTCTACCAAAGTTAACTCCTTAAACCTAAAATCAGTATGGGGTTTCGGCTGAGATTGGGTTTCTTGGTCCAGGTTTGGAGGGCCTGTTTTGATATTGGCAGCTGCCCCTTCCCTCACAGTCTTATTACAATTCACTGTAGTAGCTAAGAGGGGGGAAAAGCCTTCCTAGTAGATTCCCCCATGATCTTTTTTGGGCCTTTTTCAGTTGATCAGAAAAGGCTTTCAGAACTCTGTTGCAATCATTTGCTGATTTAATAGAAGGAGTGGTAGCTACAGGTTTTTCCCCGCACCTGAATAATCGGACCAGCTCCCTCCTTTGGGAGCTCGGTTCACCAAGTGTAACGCTCACTTGGTATCCACGGGGACGTCACTCAGCCTGTTCTGACCTCTTATGACCTCAAACCCTTCCCTGGAGTCTACTCGACTGGGGACTGGGCCTTGTTTTCTTGGAAAGTGTGCTCTCCGTTCTGCTTTCAGCGCCGGGGCGTGTTGATTGATGCGGGCTCGTTGCAACCTAGTTACTTTACTGGCAACAGTCTCACAGGTAAGTATAATGAGTCTTTTGAACAGTTCTCTAACTTCGTTCCTTTCCTTCCTTAGATGATGGCCGGCATCCGGGGATGGTGACGTGCTGCTGAGATGAGTAGCACTGAAGGTGAGCGAGAGCGCGGTGCACGATGCGACCCTTTCGTATTTGTCTTGAACTGAGTTCTTTTTCTGTGTCTTTTAGGTGCTGCGACATTTTCAGCGTGGATGCCGGTTATGAAGAAAAAATGCGGTAAGCAAGCGCGGTATGCGGCGCCTCTAGATGTTTCCACGCTAACCTGGAGTGTCTTTTCCCTCTTGCAGATGGATGAAAAGTTCCAGAGAGAGAGTTCCCCTAGAGCAGCTGGGATTCAGGTAAGCGTTTGAAGCTTGTACAGTCTTTAAAAATAAGCGAAGATTTGCAGAATGTTTACTAATGCCTTTTTTCTGTTCTTTTCCCTTTTCCTTAGGAAGCGGCGTGCCGGGATGGAAATGACACCGCCGAAGATGCCCGCAGAACAGAAGAAGTGATGCATGATGGGCAGAAGCGGCGCAAAGTAAGGCTGTTCCTAACGGTGTTCTTATTCTTGCAGGAGCTGAGCGCAGAAGAAAGATGCAGGCCTACTGGAGACCGATCCGAACACAGTGTCACGCTGCAGGTGCAGAAAACACAAAGCATATTTCTCAGCCTGGGCGTGGCTTAAATAGTCTCTGGGCTGAACCACACCCAAAAGACTAGACTACACATGCAGTTCTGGGAATCAAAATATGTGGGGGGATCCATCTTGTCCCCATCAATGCACTAAAAGTCCAATCCCCAATGTTATCCTATGGGAGTGAGTGCGTCTGGTGCCACAAGCGCCAACTCTGACTCCAAGTGGGTCTTTGGAGGGATGGAGAGGCCCTTGAGGGCCATGTAGGTGATCGTGGCCTGGCTCCAGCCTGACATCTTGGAGGGCTGGGGACATGAGGGGCAGGAATCATGACACCAAGGCAAACAGTCTGTAAGTTCAGTAAAAATATAAAGAAATACAAAGCTAGAGATCGAATTTGTGGTGACTTGTTGCTAACACAACCAACAGACACAACCTTTAAGGTCACGTTCCCCATAAAAAGTGCATTTAGTTCTGAACAAAGACCCTTTGAAATCTCAACTCCAGACCTGTTGGGGCTGGCCCCACCAAGAAGAATGTCTGGTTGTCAATTAGTTGCTGATAACAGGTCCTGCAGAAGCAACCTTGAGGTCAAGCTTCCGATAAACTGTACATGAAGTACTGACCAAGGCTTTGAAGCACAGTAGAAGAACATGTTAAGATAAACCAGATGGCTGGTCACATGTCTTGAGAGAAATGAAACTTACTGGAGCAATGATCTGCCCTCCCATTGATTAAACATTGAATACAGTTTTTCCATAATCAAAAGGAGCATCGTGTGGCTTATAGAGCCCACCCCGGGTTCGAATTAAACACAAGAAAAAGCCCATTGGGACCCTGTAAAATCAGAATTTTTGCGATGTTCATAATTTAAGTTATGTGGAAAATTAAGATTCTGACATCTTCAATCACCTAAGCAATGGGGGAGTTTGCACAAGGGTAGATCATGAACGTTAGGTTTAAACTGTCTCAAATTTAGCTATTTCAGCGCAGTGGCAAACCGTGAAAAACAGTAGCTCTACCCAGGGAGGGCGTGCCAAAATAAAATTAGTACAGCCCGACTCGCCATAAAATATACAACTCAAAAACATATATCATGAGGTTATTTGAAAGACCTAGGGAGTCATTATCGCATGAGATTTTTCAGAACAAAAGTTTTAGAAACTCCCGGTCACTTGAAATGATGCATCTATTCTCCTCCCTCAGCCTACATCATACATATCTCTGAACTCCTGGTCCTGTCATCAAGCAGGGTGTGTGGTGGGGGAGGTGAAGGGAGCAAGCTAGCCAATCCTGACTGCGGGAATTATGACCAGGTTGCAGTGTCAATCCTTGCATTGGAGACAGTGACTGGGAAATAGAGAAGCTAGCTAGGACCCAAACTAGACGAGCAGAAGTAGTCTGGGTGCAGGAGAAAATCCTTGACTTAAAGCCCTTGGCCAGACCTGTGCTGTCCTCTGAGGAACCCTGCTGTTTTCCCAGACTGAAGCCTCCTATGTAAGTAGATATTCCAAAGCCTATCAATTGTGCGGGGGTGCCACATGCCTTTATCCCTTTTCATTAGCGGATCATAGGGGTGGGCGGAAGGTGAAGCTGGATAGGCCCTTCGCTCAATTTATTAAATCTCACTCAAACCTTTTTCCCCAATAAAGGCTCTCTGTTGAAACTGCATTGTGTTGGGAGCAGCCAGCCTTAATCCTTTCCATTAAAATGTGGGCAGGGGGGAAGCTGTGTAAATCATTAGCACATTTGATTAAAGTAAATCAATTAATTCCCATATAGAAAATCGCGGGATGAGTGTTGTTAGAATTCAAAACTAACAAAAGCTCATGCCCAGTGTGTTAGAGCCGCTATAGCCCATAAAGACTTGATGGACTGTTTCTGAAATCCTTGACTTCCACAAATAAAGAGGGGGTGTCCATAATCCCAAAAAGAAGTAAGCTACAAAACACCACCTTTCCAATCAGTGTTGAAGGTGCAAAAACAAAATTTTCCATTCATTTTAAATCAAAATCACAAAGTATTGCATTTCACCTGTGTGTGTGTTGCAAAATGAAATTCCCCATTCATTTTAAAACAGAATTACAAAGTATTGCATCTCACCTCCATTTTTCTTTTGTTTTCATTTTTCTCTGACCTCAAATTATTAAGTCCATGCTTTTATTTTCATGTGTGTTGAAAAACGATTTTCATTTGAGTTCCTGTTTTCCAACCTTGCCTTTTTAAATAAAAGCTGAAAAACAATTTTCCCATTGTATTCCTTTCCCTAATATTGCATTTCTAGTAACAAGCCCAAAACAATTTTCCCCATTGAATTCCTTTCCCCAAACATCGCCTTTTTAAAATCAGCAGCAGAACCATTTTTCCATTGTGCTCCGACTCCCTGCACCTTGCTTTTCAATCAAAGGGGTCATACATCATTGAGGCCTGGAGGGAGGGAGGTGCTGAGAGAAAAGTATTGTTTCAAATTAAGCCTTTTGTGTGGACCCCGTATTGTATTGTGAATGTTTTCCATTGGTTAAATCGAAATTAAATCTGTTTTAAGTTCTTATCACACGTTTCAAAATGTCATCTCTGTTTGAATAGAGTTCTTGTTGTGATCTTGGGTGTTGCACACCATTGGTGCCGGACATTAGCATTGTGTCAAATATTAAATTCATATATATTCTTACTATTTATCGGCCTGGTTCCTAGTTCATTGGTGACAATGCATTTGTTGGGGTTGGCTGAAAGACGGGTTGGAGGCCTCACCAAATTGAACCTGAAATAAAAAGTGCTTTATTGTGCACCACCTTGCTTGGGGGATGTGGGGGGAGTAACTCCCCGAGTTGAGTGTGACCACATAATAAACCGAGACAACAGCAATTGTCCCACTCGGAGCACCATAGAACAATGGGGTGGTAAACAATTGCTGCAATTATTGTTAATAGTGCAGGCATTCAGTAACAGATAAATTAGCACAAAGACTGGAAGTGGCATCCAGTGATCACATAAGATAGTAGCCGTGCCTACGAAAATCTCAGAATGCGATCCCTTCAGGTCCTATAATCCTGCCATCAACTCATCTGGCCCTTTTTATTACACTCGTTCATACAACTGAATAGTCCATTTAAGTACACTTGTGTCATGTGCATAAAGAAAGGGGGCAGGGTCACAAGTACAATTGCACCATATAAAAAGAAACTTTTAGCTCAAGATCATGCTATATAGGTGTGGGTTTCACACTGAAGTAACATTAATAGGAAAACAGAGAAACCCAGTTTATGGTGCAGATGCACAGGAACTACATACACAAGTTATCTTTTTCTTTTTTTTTTTAAACACAAATTAGAGAGCCACCTAAAAGAGGAATGTTCAAAAAAAGCTTGAAAGTCGAGGATGATCCCATGCTCCAGTGGTATAATGTAACATTCCATGTGTCACTCTAGCCCACATAGATCTCCCAATAGGTACACTGTAAACCAATGGCAGGCTCATAAATGCTTCCCAGATAGGTGCCAATCAGTTGGCTAATGAACTAGGAGGGATCCAGTCACCAAAAAGGGAATGTCATTCCACTCCTATACCCCGGGTTTCACTTACCTCCAAATGATGGGGATGGTCACCAGCAAGACAACAGAGAATAACAAAAAAAACAAAAAAAAGGTGGATTAGGCAACTAAAGACCTTTAGTTAAAATACATTCGTGAAAATACTGTGCAGTTAGGTAGGGAAACAATTTAATTCACTGCGGCCACTGGGCAAGAGCTCGGAGCAATTTTCCATTCCATGGTGGCTCATCCCGTTGCAGTAGATTTCACCGAATACAATTTCACCTAAGGAGAAGTGACCGAATTTATTTGACCAAAAAATGGTAGGTAATGTGGTATATGTATAGTGTATAATAGGTGGGCTTTGGGGTAAGGGTAGAAGTTAGGGTAGGGGGCTGCCGCGGGCTTCCCCCCTCATTATAAAAAACAAGTATAAAAAGTGATATTTGTTTTTAGGTTAAATAGATTTGGTGAATTCTCCATTTGGTAAAATATTTCCGCAAAACATTGCGTATATCCAGTTCATCCTACTGGCCCAGTAGAGAAGGGTTAGAAAGCTTCAGTAAATCAGGCCTGGTCGTAACCCAAAAGACAGTCTACCCTGAACTTCTAAGCTCACATTGCTTCTACACAAGAAACCCTAGATCTGTTTCAGCAACAGGTGAGTTGCACGTTCTGACGCAGACTCCTAGAGATGTTTCCTGCAACTAATCTCACTAAGATAGTTCGCACATTCAATCTGAGCTACAGAGTAACCTAGGAATTGTGAAAAAGACTAGTCCAGCGAGAGGGTTGATACTCTTGGTTAATGTCCTCTTTCAAAATCTCAGCCACTTTTGGGCTTTAACCATTTGAACTCCTGTTTTGCAACAAGGCATGTACATATATAGGACCTAATTTTGGTGTGAGTGGTGTCATTTATAAGTCTCCACACCCCAAGTAGGTTGCAGCCTTCTGGCCCCATAGGAGGGTGGGGAAATGGAAACCAATGCTCAAAAGGGTGATCTCCTAGAGGGACTGCTGGTATTCACCAGTACATCCAAAGTGCTTTGGTCTTCTTGAGAAAGCACCAGTTTTACAGAAGAGTATTAAACTGGTGCCAGAAGTTGCAAGGACACCAGAATCTTGAGGTTCATTGTAGTAGTTGATTGTCAAACCATCAATCCAATGGTGAGCAGTCACATATTATACATGGTAGTGGAGTTAAAGCCTGCCACCCCACACACTAATCCTCTGATGTGGTCTTCATAAAGTGACGAACAAGTTACTCTCTTACCTGGTGACGTTCTTTCGATGGGATGGTCCGACGACATATTCCATATCTATGACAGTAATCGTCACAGCTGTGCCGCTTCGGAAAAACTTTCGGCGTCTGCGTCGATACGCTGTCCTCGAGGGCCTCCGTCGAGCTGACATCACCGGATGTTATAAGTAGGACGCACGACGCCCGTAGCCTCAGTTGTAGTTTTTTCCCCAGCACATGTGGCACCACACCACTACCAGTATGACCACAGAAAGCCTTGCGGAAACGTAAGCTGCAATCGCATAAGAATTTCTGTAGTGGGGCAGGTAGGGAGGGAGCGATATGGATTACGTCGTCCGACCATCCCATCGAAAAAACGTTACCACGTAAGAGAGTAACTTGTTCTTCGAGGGAATTGGGTCCTCCAACATATTACATATCTATGACAGACTCCCAAAGCAGTACCAACGTATTGAGGAGGGAAAATAATTTAGAATATAGAAATTTAGAATTCCTAATCAAATTGCAAAGTAAAGAACCGCCTTGCCAAAGGCCATATCCTGCCCCTGGATAAAATCGAGGGAGTAGTGACGTACAAAAGTATGGACCGAAGCCCAAGTGGCTGCATCACAGATGTTACGAATAGGAACACCCCTCTGCAGGGCAGTAGAGGCAGCCATACCCCTAGTAGAATGGGCCCGTAAACCTACCGGAGGGTCCTTTTTCGCCAAGCGATAACATTCAGAAATTGCCAAGATAATCCATCTAGACAAAGTCTGCTTAGTAACAGCTTGTCCCAAATGCCTTCCAGCGTAACCAATAAAGAGCTGATCGTCCACTCTGACCCAGGACATGCGAGAAATGTAGAAACAAAGCTCTCCTAGGATCCAACTTATGGAGCCTCTCCTCTTCCCTACCAGGATGTGGAGGAGGATAAAATGCCAGAAGAATAACCTTCTGGCTCAAATGAAATTCCGACACCACCTTCGGAAGAAAGGAAGGACAAACTCTAAGGACAACCTTGTCCTTACAAAACACAGTGAAGGGTGGCTTAACTGAAAGTCCCTGCAACTCACTCTGTGAGCGGAAGTGACCGCAACTAAAAACACAGTTTTAAGGGTTAACAGCCTCAAAGGACAAGAATGTAAAGGCTCAAACGGAGCACCGATAAGGAATTTCAGAACAAGGTTCAAATCCCAACCAGGCACCTGGAAAGGTGCCGGCGGAAACACATTACTGAGTCCTTTGAGAAACTGAGAAATTAAAGGAATTTTAAAATAAGAACACTCCTCAGACGAGCGCTTAAATATAGACAGCGCCGCCAGGTAACCTTTAACAGTACCCACTTGCAGGCCCCAGTGGGCCAACGAAAGCAAAAAAGAGAACTACAGGAATGTCACAACATGAAAAAGGATCCACATTCTTAACCCTGCACCAGTCGCAGAACTTTCTCCAACGGCAATGGTACAGGGACTTTATTGCTAGCCGTCTGGCCGAAAGCAACACCTCCATCATGTCTTCAGGGAGGTCCCAATCCTTATACCTCAACCTTTCAGAAGCCAAGAGTGAAGGATCTGACCTCTGGATGGAGAACCTGACCCCCACCTCCCGTGAGAGCAGGTTGTCTCGGTAGGGAAGACGACGTGGAGGGCAGATGGACAAGTCAAGAAGGTCTGGGTACCACGTTCTCCGAGCCCAAGGTGGAGCAATGAGGATCATCTGGGAACCGAACCTCCATAACCTCTGCAGCACTTGTGGTATGACAGGGACTGGAGGAAACGCGTACAGCAGTGGGAAGGACCACTCCACCACGAATGCGTCTAAGGCTCCTTTTGGAGGAAATTCCCACGAGCAGAACCTTTCGCACTTCCGGTTGACACTGGAGGCAAAGAGATCCATCTGAGGGGTCCCCCAAAGGGCGAAGATCTCCAGGAGAATCTCCTGAGCCAACTCTCACTCGTGAGAGATCGCGCTCTGCCTGCTCAGAGCGTCCGCCGTCTCGTTTTCGTCTTCGGCCAGATGAACTGCCGAGATCGAAACTTCCTACTGGATGGCCCAGAACCAGAGCTGCATCCCCTCCCTGCACAGAGGAAGTGACCCTGCCCCACTCTTTTTGTTGAGATAGTGCATGGCCACTGTTTTCCGTCAGAATCAGGACACTCCTTCCTCGCAGTGCAGAAAAGCCTTCAGAGCAAGCCTGACAGCCCACAGCTCCAACAGATTGATATGGAGTCTGGACTCTGACGGAGACCAACGACCGCTGACTGTCAACTCGTTGGCATGAGCTCCCCATCCCGTGAGGGATGCGTCCGTCACGATCGTCACCTCTGGCCAGGATAGCCAAAACAGAGCCCCCTTCATCAGATTGCGTTCGATGGCCCACCACAGAAGGTCCTGGGCGACCGACGGTGGCACCTGAATGGGGTCTGACATTCTGCCGGCGAACTGTGACCACTGCATCTTGAGGGCCCATGGCAGAGATCTCATCCGCAACCTGGCCTCTGGCACCAGAAGAATGCAGGATGCCATGAGGCCGAGCAACCTCAAGAACTCGAACGCCGGGAGACTCCGGCCGTGTTGAAACTTGTGCATCATCTGCTGAATGTGATAAACCCTCACATGGGGAGGAAAACACTGCCCCAGGGAAGTGTCGAGCACTGGTCCGATGTACTGGAGCCGCTGGGTTGGCGTCAAATGGGACTTCTTTAAGTTGAGGGAGAAGCCCATCCTGTGAAGGGAGTGGCAGGTGACGGACAGATGATCCAGGACTTGCTTGGGAGGCCGCGCCCTGATCAACCAATCGTCCAGGTAGGGGTACACGTGAATCCCCCCTTTCCTAGATACGCTGCCACCACCAGCATGAACTTGGTGAATCCCCTTTGGGAGGGAGTCAATCTGAACAGCAGGAACCGAAACAAATTGCGACTCGCCAACCGCAAACCTCAGGTACTTCTTGTGCTTTGGATGGATCGGCACATGAAAATAAGCGTCCTTGAGGTCGAGACACACCAACCAGTACTGATGTTGAGGGGCCTGGAGGACTTGAGAATGAGTAACCATCTTGAACTTGCCCTTCCTGAGGAGCTTGTTCAAACCGCGCAAGTCCATAATGGGTCTCAATCCCCCGTCTTTCTTCACAATCAAAAAATAAGGGGAATACCATCCCTTGTTCCTCTCCGCTACAGGCACCAGTTCTATGGTGCCTTTCTCCAGCAGGGGTTGAATTTCCTGCGCAAGGAGCGGATCCGGACTCTTCAAAGAGAGATTCCACGGTGGATTGTCCTGAGGCCTCTGCCGGAAAGGAAGACAGTAGCCGTGGGTTATGATCTCCAGATCCCACACATCTGAAGTAATGGCGCGCCACTCTGCAAGATGCTGCGCCAGCCTTCCCCCAACCGGCGAACCATGGGACATGGCCTCATGACTGAGCTGAAGCGGCTGCAGCGTTGCCTGAGGGCAAAGAGGCAACAGCCCGAGCGGCCTTGGCACCTCGAGTACCATGCTTTCCACCTCTGGCACTCCTAAGGTGGCCCCTTTTGACTTGCAGCTCCTCTCGATTTACTAAAGGATGAGTAATTTAGACAGGAACCTCCCCTCCATTGCTGTCCCCTAGGACGAAAAGGCAGAGGTTGGTGAACTGCAGCGCTCAATGACTTTGCTGCAGCTTTTGACGTCTGCAACCTCTCAAGGCTCTCGTCAGCCTTGCTGCCAAAAAGATGTTCACCATCAAAGGGCATGTTGAGGAGCCGGGCTTGCACATCAGGAGCAAACCCCGACTTCCACAACAGTGCTCGTCGCCATGGACCGGCTGACATAATCCATAACCTCTGAAGAAAACATTTTCTTCGCCCAGCCATCAAAACTCTTGTCGTCCCCATCAGGAGGGATGGTAGGGTACGACGCCTGCTTTGCTGGGGCCGTGGTCGCCTGCACCAACAAACTCTCCGGAGTGGGGTGCATGGTCAAGTAGCAGGTGTCACTACTGGCTGGACGGTATTTTCGCGGCAAAGACTTGCTCACTGCCGGGAGACTATCCAGAGCAGTCCAAGCTGCAGCCACTCTTCTTTGCAAAGCCATATGGAATGGCAGTACCGGGTCAGTTGGAGGACCTTGGTCGAGGATGTCCGTCAGGTCATCCTGCAGAAAATCCACAGGTGGCACAGACCACCCCAAGTAATCCTTGACCCTCGACATAAGGCGCTGGTACGAGGACTCGGCATGGTTGCCAGGCTCAGGCCGACAGAACTCCACCTCCGGAGAGGTGTCCAGACCACTGGCGTCGTGCAGTGACTGACACAGGTCTTCAATCTGGCTGTGACCAGACAAAATCTCGTCTGGCACCTCCTCAGGCACCAAACCTTCCTCAGAACCCTCATCCCCCTCAGAAATAAAATCCAGAGGTCGGAAAGAGGGCACAGAAAAAGGGACAAAGACATTCTTAACCTTGGCGAGAGCCTTTCTGGGGGGGTTCCAACGTGCCACGGGGTACCTCCAACAAAGCAGCCTCGAAAGGCGTTGAGGGCGTCTACGGAATCGGCGTCAACGTCGAGCGAGGCGCCGACAACTTCAACGGCATCGACACAGGCCTCGAGGGCAGAGCCCAGAGCATGTCCTTCGACAGCCTGGGCGCTGATGGCGTCGACGACTTCCTCAGAGGCAGAGCCTCAAGAGAGTCCCTCGACGACCTCAGTGCCGCAGGCATCAATGTCTTCTTCGAAGACTTCACAGGCTCACGCAGTCTCGAGGGCGTTGAGGACCGGGACCTGGAACGGGCATGTCTAGAGCGACCATTTTTGTCCAACCGGGACCTCGAAGGCGCCCGGTGGTCGCGACAACCGCTCGAGCCCAAAGGCGTACGAGCAGTGTCTCTAGCACGGTCACCGTCCTTCAACGGCGCAGACGGACCGGAGTCCTGCGATTGAAAAATCGCCATCATCTCCTTTTGGAAGGAATCCCATTCCTCAGGAGTGGAATGCTTGTTGGGACAGGCAACCTGCCAACGGGCGGAGTCCTCAGATGAGGAAGGGGAAGGCGACCTGTGACGGCGAGACTGACTGTACAGAGACCCCCCCCCCCCCCGACGACGATGCGGAGTTGCCCCTCGAATCGTCCGTCAAATGCCCAGTGGATCGCGGCTTCCGGGCTTGGCCACCTTACCCATCGACAGCTTCCTCTTACGATCACTAACAAATCTACAGATCAAAACCTTACCGTTTTTAATGAGTCTCCTTTAAACATTATTTACCCATTGCTTGCACCAATGCTCAAGCACAGTGGCAAGCATCACAATCTCATTGCCACAGGATTCGCTTTTCAATGGAATGCATTCTCTTGCAGAGACCTCATCAGATAGTTATCCTTCCAGGGTCAATTTATCGGAAACCTTCGACCGGGGGGGCGGGGGGGGTGGTGGGGGTGTGTGGGTGTGTGTGTGTGTGGGTGTGTGGGTGTGTGTGTGTGTGTGTGTGGGTGTGGGTGTGTGTGTGTTCCTCGTTACTTTTTCTGCGCGCTCAGCACGCTGATTTTTGGAACATTCTCACAAGAGAAATGTTCAATTCGAAGTTAGTCGATCTATTGGCCCTAATGTTTCAAACGTAAGGATAGCAACTCAAAAATGTCAATCAACGACCTGCGTGTAGTGTTTGGAAAAGACCATAAAATCACAGAGTGCAGTTTCTGCCATTAAATGAAACCAAAGTCCCATAGGGAGCAATCAGTAAAATTGCCACTCAGGCAGCCTCCATCAAAGATCCCGGCGCGTTCAATCGTCATGTCACCAGACCAAGAAATCGAAGGGCTCACACCTGAAAAAGTGGACAGGCACCGCAAGGAGGCAAAGAAACATGTGAATGCCTAAAGCCATTCGTCCTTGCCCTCCCACAATAAAAAGGCACTCACAACAAATCCCAGACATGAATCGTTCAGCAGAGGAATGTGGTAAGATCTGCCTGACCCATGCGTGTTGAGGGACGAGTGGAAGGCGTTTAAGGAGCAAATGCTCCAGCTTTTTGGAGGTTCTAGCTCTAAGGAGACCATGTCTGGTCCTACACCCTCATGCTCCACCATGATGACCGGGAGATCTGCTCTAGCATCTCATACACCGACAGTCGATGTGCCTTTCTCCCCGAATCTCGATCAGCATATTTTTTACTCTATAGAGTCTATGGGGTCGCTCTACGATAAAGGAGACCAAGTGCCTTTTGGCTTTGAGCTGGAGGAGAGTATTTCTTCACGGACCAAGCAGATTTGCTTGCCCTGGCCCGAAGGCTTTCATTACTCAAGCAGATTAGACCCATCTACTGACTTGGATCTGCAACAGGCCGCTCCTATAGTCTCCCTAATGTGCAGTACATAAGTACTGCTGAAAAGGTGGTTAAGGCCTTGGGTCGAGGCACCCCAGCTAAACATGTCTGCTTATTTATTGACAGACATCCTAGATGAGGGACCGCAAATGGAAAGGGCATTGCCATTTAATGCAGCTATTTCAGACCCCATTTCTACACTCTGGCAAAGGCCATGTCACACCAGCTGTTGAAGAACTCACCAACAAATATTAAGCAGCTGGGGGGGGGGAATTTACTCTTTCTGTCATCTCACTCCCACGCCAGAAGATCTAGTGGTATAAGGTGCTGCAGTGAGCTCTAGACCAGCAACGTCCAACTCCTATCTCACTACAGACAAGGAATCCAAGAAAATGGAAGCCCTGGCCAAAAAGAGCTTTGCTTCTGGGAGCATGGCCCTGAAGGTGGTCAATGCATCCTGCGCATTCGCTAACTATTCCCACAGACCGTGGGGAATTATGGTGGAAGCAGCAGAACACATCCCGGCTGATGAAATGAGGGATGGGTTTCCACGCATCATTGTCTATGGCAAGGTGGTGGCATGCACCAAGCACTGCGATCTGGCCTGGACGCTGCCGATTACATAGGCCATGCAATTTGGACATCCACAGTACTAAGGAGGTCAGCCTAACTCCACAGTTCAGGATTTTCAATGAATGTCAAAGCTAAAACGTTGACAATGCGTTTGACGGTGAGTACCTGTTCGGCCCGAAGAAATTCAAGGACTCAAGTTGGCTGCCAAGTCACTGGGTCTAGCTGTGCGGCAACCTGCAAATCAATTGTTCAGCTTTTCCTCTAGGGGTAGAGGCTACAGGCGGTATATTCCATTTTGAAAGAAGGCACAGCTCCCACAAGCCAGGCAAGGGCAGAGATGTTTCTCGCATCCCAGATGGGGCAGAGGGGCCTCCCAGGACCAGCAGACTGCAGCTGCAGTGGCAGCAGCACCCGCTAAGCCGCTTTGAGTTCTCCCAACATGTTTGTCTGGTTGGAGGGAGAATGCCCAAGCAGTGAGTTAGATGGATGGAGATCACCTTTGATGCCTGGGCCTTGCAGCTCATTGAGTGGGAGTACTGTCTTCCATTCTAAAGAAAATCACCAGACAGACCCTCCAGCCCCCTTCTGCAACAACCGGGACAGGAGCTCCAGGACGAATTGAGAGCCCTGTTATTAAAGGGTGCAGTAGAAGAGGTGCCACTGGTACGAACGCTATTTTCTGGTACCCAAGAAAGGAGACAACTCTGTCCCATCCTGGACCTCAGGGCCTTGAACATGTTCCTGAGGAAAGACAAGTTCAGGATGGTGACGTTGAGAGAAATTCTTCTGTCTCTACAACTTCAGGATTCGCTGGTGTTGCTGGACCTTCAGGATGCCAATGTTCATGTGCCAGTTGTGAGAAACCTGAAAGTGTCTCACTTGCTAGTCCCCTGGGATCTGTCATCCAGGTGGCCAGGACACGACCATCGCCACTTGATCCAGTTCCTGGGGGTGGATCAGTGCAGGAGGATCACCTGGATGAGGGGTCCTCGGGGAGTGGAAAGGGGACACAGACAGGTGAGACGCGGTGCACCCCTTCTTATAACACCTTTTCCCCACCACGTAGGATACTCAGAAACTCTACCCTCCCCCTTTTCTGGCACAAACACTTTCACACAATACGAAAGACAACGGATTAACACCAGACCCGTTTACCTGACACGTCCAAACTCAAGGGCCAGGCAAAGTCTGGCAATTGACCAGAACCACACACACACACACACACACACCCGACAGCCCTTTCCCTTCCCCACAACGATAAAAGGTGGAGCATGAGAGCACACTACGACCAAGGCAAACCACAAGTCGCTGTGGTGACAGCTATCCCAGGGAGGCAGTTTAAGAGGAGGAGAAAGGTGTCGAGAATCAAAGTGGTGAGACAAGGAGAGAAACAACCTTGCCCTTTTTGACCCAGACCCACGAAACCTCAGTGAAAGGAATCATAAGACCACGAACAATAGCCAGCATGTGTGTACCACTGACATCTGCTGCAACAGAGTCCTCCTACACTGATAAGGACAGAGAGAGACGCTTGCTACTGTGGTACCATCCTTGACTCCAGAGACAAAAGCCAACCGGTTACCGATAAGAAACCGAACTGTGTTGAACAAAAGTTGCGAATGGTAAATGAAGGGGAAAACCAGCTGCAGGCAGCACGTGGGTGCTCACTCGATGGACTCTGGTTGATTCTCCTGTTATTGAAACTACTAATACCAGAAGGCCTTAGGTGAGCCACAGGGAAAAGGTCAAAGTGGTCAAACATGGGTCTAGCAAAACCCCCTGTATAGTTGAAAGTCTTTGACCGGCAAGTAATTGTAATGCTAAGGTAAAGCAATCCTGCATAGTGAGAAAGCAGAAGGGAATGTGTGGCTGGCAAACATAAACCCGGCTGGGGGAAGATGCTGTTGGGGCGAAGCATGATGCCCCAATGAACTTTGTGTTGACCAGCGTGAACCCGACGGAGGGATGCCCACAGTGGATTGTTTTTAAAGACATTAAGACTTGTGAAAGCACAAGAAGAAATATTTTGGAATAAAAGCTGTAGTGAACCCGACAGAGGTAGGCTAACATTTGAGAAGGGTCTTTGCCCAGAGAGGGGGGATCCAAGGGTGAAAAACCATCAATACAGCAGGTAAAATCTTGTGAATAAAAGCCATAGTGAACCTGATGGAGGGAGGTTGACATTCGAGAGGGGTCCGAGCCTGGAAGAGGGGGAACCCATAGGTGAAAGCCATCACCCAACGTAACGACATAGATAAAATCTTGAGAATAAAAGCTGTAGTGAACCCGACAGAGGGAGGCTGCTACTCGAGAGGGATCTGAGCACAGAAGAGGGGATCCAGGGGTGGAAAGTTATCAACCAATGTACATACAGAAAGGAACTGTTTGTGTTATTTTGAACACATCAGTTCCTCAGAGATAACAGACTTTTCTGTCAAAAAGAAATGTAACAACCGAAGATCCGGATACCTGAGAATGGAAGTGTTGTCTCGTGCTGGGAAAGGTCGAGAGTGTGCTGTGCACAGGAGTCCCGCCTTGTCCCGTGCTTAAAACATCCTGACTTATCATTTGTGAACACTTTTCTTTCTTGTGAACATTATCCCACACTCTTTCGTATTTAGTTGTAAGGATTTGCAATAGGTTTTTCTTTTTAAGTATAGGCCCTTTTATTTGACAAGACACCACTAGGACTGCCTTATTATGATTTGATGATCATAGCTTGCATCCATCTTAGATTTAGGTTAGCCATTTTTCCAACCTACCTATACAGTTTAATAAACACCCTTGAACTGTGATCACGTGTGTGTCTTTACTGTTGCTACAATGAGTTCCTTACACAGTCCATTGGAGGCACAGGTGGTTCCTGAGATTCGTCATCGGGGACAATCGCTAACAATTCAAGGTACTCCCATTTGGTTAAACATCCGCGCCCAGGGTTTTCCCCAAGCTAATGGCAGTGTTGGTGGTGCACCTTAGGAGAACTGGTGCTCATGTATTCCCATAACTGGACCACTGGCTGATCCAAGGAAGGTGACCGGATCAGGCATCAGCTCTACTAGAGGAAAACTGCTTTCTGGTTCAGTTGGAGCTTCTCACTGAATTTCCAGAAGTCCCACGTAACAGCAACACAGAAGCTCCAATTTAGCGGAGTCACCATTGTCATGCAAATGGTCGAGCTTTTCTAGAGCCACAACCGCCTAGCCACGGCTTCCTTCCTCCACCTCTTAGGTCTCATGGCTTACTGCATCTTTCTGGTGCCAGAAGCCAGACTGCGGACGAAATCCCTGCAGTGGCTGCCGAGAAGTCAGTGGTCCAAGTACTTTGATGCTATGAAGGACATTCTTAAGGTGACTAGTTCGGTGGCCAACAACCTTTCTTGGTTGGCCAATAGAGAACATGAGGGTGAGGGAACCCTTTTGGTCACAGTGGCCTCAAGCCCAGGTGATCACGGATGCGTCCCTGAAGGGTTGGGATGCTCACTGTGGGGATCTGCAGGTGAGTGATCATTGGTTGCCAATGAAATGGCAGTGGTATATCAACAAGTTGGAGTTGTGGGTGATCAGGTTGTACCTGATGGCCTTTGCACCGTCCCTCAAGGGGAAACACATCCTCGTGCTAACGTTCAACATTGTGGCCATACACTACCTCAACAAGCATAAGGCTGTGTGGTCCTTGCCCCTATGCAGGGTGGCACTGCAGCTATGGTTCTGGTGGATGGAGAACCGGATTTCCGCTGTGGCTGGTCATCTAGCAGGAGAGCAGAACGGGCTGGCAGACGCTCTGAGCAGGCAGAGTATGGTCCAACTCGTGTTAATTCCCTCTAGCAAAACTGTCTGCACTTTTCATTGGCCTTATGTCACAAACACTTGTGTGGGAAGTGTGCCAGGAAGTTCTCTGATCTAAGATATTCGCCCGATGGGGCCTTGACAGTGGACACGTTGGTCACATAAGGCCAACGCAAAGTGCCAACAGTTTTGCTCAGGGGAATTCCCAGCAACAAAGGGTGCACTAGGGGACACGTTCCTGGTAAGCGCTTCTTTGACCTTCACTTTGCGTTACCTCAGATACCCATCATCCCATGGGTTCTCAGGAGGTTTCGAGCCACCATGATCTTGATCGCCCCAGATAGGGCAATTAGAACATGGTATGCTGAACTCCTGGACTTGACCATCTGCCCACCTCTTCAGTTGCCGCTGTGACCGGAGCTCTTATGCCAGTCAAAAGGTTGTGTGCTCCACCCAAACCCAGAATCCCTTAATCTATATGAATGACTCCTGAGAGAATGAGTCATGATGATATCGGGGTCCATAGGAGGGTGGCTGGAACATGTAGACTGGGGAGGTGTTCAAACAGGTTGGAAAGGAGGTTTTCAGTGGTTGGGTTGAGTGGCAAGAAAAGAATATCAGTTTAATTATTCCTTGATTGGTATCTTCAGACATGTGACTATCTCTTCTCTCAAGATGGAGGATGGAAATCTGACCCGGGCCAAAATGGAGGAATGGAACAACAGGAATCTAAGTGAGAATGTTGAGGGTTCGTATGGAGTGCATTCTATTTCAAACTGCCTTTCATCAAGAACCTTTGTGAAGACAGAAGTTTTGTAGAGGCCTCTGTTGAGCGAGACCCACTCGAGACGGGACATTTGAAGAAATGTGTTTGAAAAGACATCAGCAGCGCTAAAGAATTTCAGCCATTATCTGGTGGGAAAGCAGCAATAGAAAAACACGAGCATACTTGAAAGAAAACATTGTAGTTTGGAATATAGTTTTCTCTGCAGTACCTTATAGAAAATCTAAAAGCTTAAAATAACGCTCTCAGCGTAAGTTAAGAGACAGCAAGTTATTTATTTATTTGGCGGCGAGCTAAATCAACCAAAATTCCTGTGAAGTAAGCCAAAGCGCGAGCATAGAGGATTGCGCTTTTGAAGGCAAGCGTTTTCCCAAAGAACTTTGCTTGGTGTGTAAATAACTTGGGAGGTGCTGCGAGGATCACAAAGAGCTTTCAAGGGTCATGCGTGCTCTCAGCAGCACCCTCTGGTGTTCCGTCGACAATCTGAGTGACGCTTCTTTCAGCAGAGTATTTGCCACGCTCGTAGGGCAGCTCCGTCCGGCATTTTGATTCTTTGTTTCTAGTTGCGCATATGTAGATGTGCCTCTATAATGTTATGGTCTGAGCAAGGAGGTTACCGAAAGGAGATAATCTAACACAACTGATGCTCGTAAATAGAATGGTGTGAGTGTATGGATTGCTCTCTGGTGAAAATATTTTGGAGACAGTTCAACATGCATGCAAAAAAATAATAATATGCAAACAAGAAAAGAACGTTTGTAAATAATTAGAGGATATTGGAACCATAAAAGCAAAGTGGGACAGTAGACTCTCTGAGGCGTCTTCAATCTGAATTTGTGTAGAAACAAAGATCATTTTTTGAGGAAATGCAACAGGCAACCCTGAAGAGTGTTTCCTATCCTCTGGGCAAGTAGCAGAGGAGGCACAAGTAACTGAAGTCAGGATATCTTGAATTACATATTATATGTGAATTCTGTCAATGCAATTGATTCCTGTAGAAGCATCAGTTTTGAGCAGATTCAAGAGCTCCTGTGCTTATTTACTCCAATTTGCATTTGCCTTTGAATTGGTCTGCTACCCGCTGTATATTATCCATTGTGGCACAGTGCAGTTTGAAGGTGACTGTGGGGGTCAGCAGCTCTTCTGGATGGCGTCCCAATGCAGTTGGGACATAAGAGTGACTGGGACCTCTCAGAAGAGGTACTTTAGGTGCTACTAGACCTTCGACAAGATCCTTGTACGTGTGCAGGTGGAGAAAATTTGACGGATGGTGTAGGGAATGCAGGATAGACTATCCCCGGTCCCACCATTACAGTGGAGTTTCTTCCGTCACTGGCCCCTCCAGGCCTTCAGATAGGCAGTCAAAGTCTACTTGGCGGCTTTGTCTGTGTTCAAGAGGTCGCTGAATCATGGATCCTTCTTCACGTTAATGATCCAATTCCTGAAAGGCCTTGTAAATACATTCCTGCCTGCACCGTTTTTGGTTCCAGACTGGGCCCATGCATTCATGTCCTATAAGGCTACTTACCCTGAAAACTGCTTTCCTGATGGCCATCACATCAGTGAGATGCATTTATGAGCTTCAGGTTCGATCTTGCAAGCATTCATACGATATTTCAAAGAAAAGGCTCTACATTTCTGCCAAAAGTAGTTTCTGAATGCCACATGTCCCAGAGTATTGATTTGTCAATTTTCTATCCTTGTCCACATCCCGCTAAGGATGAGGAAAGGCTACACAGGCTGGACCCTAAGGGGGTGTTCAGCTTCTATGAAGCTAGGATGGCAGAATTTAGGAATGACAACCAACTATTTGTGGCTTTCTCGCTGTCCAGGAAGGGTCTTGGCTGTGTCCAAATAGACAAACTCTCACTGCATAATGTTCTGCATCGCAAAGGGTTATCAGAAAACAGGAAAGGATCTGCCACCAGGCAACTGGGCACATTCCACCAGGGGTGTTGCAGCATCATGTGCCTTGCGAAAAGGCATGCTGGTCAAGGAAATATGTAGAGCAGTGACGTGGTCGTCGCTCCACACGTTCAAGGCTGAGGGCTTTCATCCTGCCTCCGCAATCTGTACTGCTTTGGGAGGCTATCTTATGAGGAATCTGCGAGAGACTGCAATCCATTGAAGGGGAAATTACTTTCCAGAAATGTTCTATGGATTCTTCTGCAGATTGCTCATCACCCTCGCATCCTGCCCTCCTATGAAAGTGGTCTGCTGCCATTATCTGATTCTCTTCTAATGGGATGAGGTTATGATGTTTAGGCGTTAGGCACAATTTGGTGCCACATTGTAGGAGTACTGTCAGCTAGTTGCTTCCAGGACGATTCTGTTCCTTGCAAAAAGAAGAAAAAAAGATTTGTTTTTTGGCTGTCTAAGCCGAATTCTATGGATTCTTCCTGCGCAGCTGCTGACTTTGGGGCAGGACGGGGTAATACAGCAGAGAAAAATCTCCTTACACTAGACATTAAGAGAGCTCTGATGTACTACCTAAACAAGACCAAACCAATAAAGAAAACCGATCAGTTCTTTGATCCATAGATGCAGGAAGAGAAGGGGATCCAGTCTCTATCTCAGCTATTTCAAAATGGATTGTCAAATGCATCCAAACAGGTTACAGAAACTTGCCTTTCCTAGCAATAGCATACAACTCGAGGCACAGGGGCTACTCTAGCGTTCATTGCAAATGTATCTTTAGATGCTATTCGTAAAGCAGCTACTTGAAGTTCCATTCACACCTTCACACAGCACTACTGTTTGGATACACATTCAAGAGAAGAATTCCAGGTGGGACAAGCGGTGTTAAGACATCTTTTTCCCACTGTACCTTCAAACAACTCACAACCTTCTCCGGGTACTGCTCACTAGTCTATGCAACGCATGCGATTCTAAGCAGATCCACAAGCCTCAAGAAATACATTATGTAGCGTAATCATGTTTCTGATGCATGTATCTGCTTAGGTTGACATGTGCCCACCCTTCCTCCCCTCTTGGATTGTAAGGTACATGGACAACCTACACCTTCCTTTACTTCCTTCACTCAGGCATACATTTCCAGCTCCCTCATGTCAGAACCAAAACAGTCTGAGGGACCTCGGTGCATGAAGGGCCATGGGTACAATACACATCACACTAGGGATAGTATTACAAACATGCCCAGTTAACGTCCCTTTTCAAATTTTGAAAAACAAGTTATGCAATAAGCAGCACCTACCACTAGATGTCGGCCCATGCAAAGCATGCGATTCTTAGCAGAGCCGCAAGCCCCAGAAATGTAGACACAGTTGCCTTTCGCTTAGCAGCACGTCAACCCAATTTCTCACACTTCAAAAGGTCCAAAGATCAGCTGCACCTATGGTTAGGAGTAATCACAATTATTGGCTTGGCAAGTGGAAAGGTAATAAGGAATCTGGGAGGAAGTTTGCATCCATCAGAATGAACATTACTGAAGGTAAGTAATCAGTCATTTGATGTGCTTACGGATACCATCCTCCTACAGAAGACTATTAAACATTTAACACAAAAGCGGATGACAGGCAGAATTTATGAACAGATACACTAAACAAATTACTGAAAGATCGCCATAGTGCCAAGAAATCATGGAAATAGTGAATGTTGCACTTTACAAAATATTACTTAAAATTAACGAGGATTCCAGACCAAAATGTTTGTCGAAAAAAAGCCCAAGTGGCATCCTGGCAGAAGCCCAATAATAAATTGCTGTTCCGTAAGTCGAAGGCAGATGAGCTTTTCAACTGAACAGGAAGGTTTCCGTCGGCATGAACTATTGCAAAGTCTGGCAAAAAGGGATCATTCCGGTGATGACTGGACTGAAACACTCACCAGAGCATGCCCAGTTTACTACAGAAAGACCGACCAGAAATCACAAACTCTTCCCACCATGGACCATTGCAGGGGGTTTCATTCATAGACTTCCTTCTGGCAGCCCAAAGCAGCACAATGCCATAAGACTTGAAAGATGGAGAAGGTTTTAGCTTTGCAGATGCGAGTCCATCTGACACAAACCCTTTCTGGCCAATGTCTCAACCTGTATTGGGGAGTGAGAAAGCCTTTCCAAACACAGTTTGAGACCATACCAATGTACAAGATTCCGGTTATAAGTGACACATTGATTTTCCTAAAATTAATTGAAAATCCCATTTAATTAAAATCTGACATCTGCCTGAGATGAAACAAGACCAGCTCTGATGACCCGCCATGTATTAAATTGTCATGGGAAAGAAAGATGCTTTCCCTTTACAGGCAAGCTGGTAATATCACAAGGAACTTTGTAAAGATGCTCTGTGGTGCTGAGAACACACCAAAAGGCAGAAAAGTTGACCAGTAGTAGTCCTACCCGATGAGTAGGTCTATAGACATTGTGTAGGCCCAAGGATACAAAAACCATCCTCCTCTGAAATAACCATGAGAACCTGTACTAAAGTCACCATCTTGAACCAGATAAGGAAGTGGTTTAGAAAGCCAAAATCAAGAAAAGATCTCAGACCGCCATCTTTAATCATGAGGAAGGGCCTACACCATCAGCCCTTAACAAGCTATTGAAAGGGGCAACCTCTTTATAGATCCGTGGTGAAGTTTGCAACACCTTGAACTACGATTTGATCCTAGTGAGGAAGAGTATTACACACAGTCTTGAAACAGGACAGAGTACATAGCGTAAACAATCTTCAGGAAATTTAGATTCTAGATAATCTATGCCCATTGAGGCAAAAACAGTTGATATTTTGACACAAATCAACCATAGGGACAAAATTGCCAGACTAGGCCCCGGCCAGCACGAGAGTGCTGTGCATCAGCTCAAACGCTAACACATAGCTCAAATTGGTGGATTGCTGTGAAAACATCTTTAGTCCAGACAAATTCAGACCCAGATTCAGTGTCAGAGGGGATGTTTAATAAAAGCATTGGTCTTGAAGCGGATGCTAGAGGCCTGGTCGATCAAGCTCTCAAGAGTAAAGTTTGTAGTCAGGAACATGATCAGGAGCAGACCGGTTTTCTGAAACCTTTCTGCGTGCACACAGGAGGAGGGCTTCTTAGCCAGCAAAGAGACATGACCCTGCAAAGTCACACTAAAAGTGAGGAGCCTCCAAAGCCAGGATTCTAGACCATTTATGAACCTTCCTGGCATTTAAAGGAGCCAAGAGACCATGGCAGTTAGCAGCGTCTGCACAACCTGATTAAAGCACACCCCCACAACCACAGTAAAGTTGAATAAACCTTCTGAGGATTGGTCCAGCTCACTTACACATGCAGGACTGTCAGGTCAAAGTCCTTATCCTCGGAATGTCTCCAAAACCCTAGGTAAGAATAAGCAGAATCAAATTTCTTATCAAAGATGTACTGCAAACAAGCCAGCAGTGTTGCCTAGAAACTCATCACGTGAATTGCTTTCTGCACCAAGCACTTGCCAGTACTCTATGGGGAACTCAAGTTAATATACATCTAAATCAACCCCCAGCAAAGGAGTAAAGCATAGAAGGAACAGTAGCTCCATGTTTGTTAACAGATGACAGTTTTATTTGGCCTTACGTCCAATGCCCTATCCAGCAAAGGAGCAGCGCAAGCCAAAGCAGAGGATGCTCTAGTGTTAAACTGAAAGATTGACCAGCATAAGATTCTGAAAGCTTCCATGCAAGCAGGAAAGGAATTCTTGGAAGGGATCAGTACCCTTCTGGGACTTTCCTATAATAGGAATATGTTCCCCCGAGACATGCCTGGACTTCGGTGAATGGGTCAGATGACACAATTTCCTCAACCCTGAAGAGACTTGGCACCATGAAATGGACTGAATTCTGGACAGCAATATCTTACACTTCATCACCCTTAAAAAATTACCAGCCCCATCTCAGCGGAAAGTCTCTCATCCACGTGCCATTGTGACAGCGCATCTCATGTTTTGGGCAAAGTTGCATTAGTAGCTCACCCATCCGCTCACCCCCCTCGATTGAGTATAGTAAAGCAAATCGATCCAAAAATACCTCCGGGCACAGTTTGGCACAAAACACAGGCAACAGTAATACAACATGAACCCAGAAACAAAACCACCTGGAGTACATCCGAAAAAGGCAGGTATGAAACCACAGGAAAATATGATAAATTTATCAGTGTTGCACAGGAAAAGAGTTATAGTGCATTACATGTACATAACAATCAAAACTTTGGGAAAAAACACAAAAAGTGAATGTGAAACAACCCCTATTACTCTAGTGGGGCCGTATAAATATAACTGCCACTTAAGTCGGCCAATTGTACATTGTTTTGGTTAAACCTGACCATTTCATCAAGTTGTCGACACAACTGTGGTATCCTGTGCTCACAAATCGTGCACTACAGGATACCTCATTGAAAGATGCACGAACATCATATGTCCTGATGAAGGCCGATGAAATGAGAGCATTGGTTAACTGCTCAACAGATCGAAACAGTTTCGCAATAGTATCTGCTGCATAGTTAGTCCTTGCATAAACCTTCTACCGCAAATATTTCTAATCCAGTATATCGAAGTGTTTGAAGGACAGCACCTACAATAAACTGCATGGAATAAAGGCATGTCTTAAATATTTCACTGTATCCCCCCAGCTATGAATAAATACAATCCAAGACTACTACTGCTCGATCTCAAAGGCTGGGGTGATGAAAAACAACCCACAGATGTATGTCCCCGTCAGTCAGCCCTCCTAGAAACAGTATTAACGCACTAAGCAATTCCATAATTTCTCTCTCACAGTAGGAAAACATGGACTGGAATATATTGATGGGCATTTATATTGAGTTTGACTTGAACAGAAACAGGTTCAGGGGCATGTTAATCTTTACTTCTAGAATACAATGGGAACTCTGGTCTTCCTACCTCACTACATCATTCGATAAAGTAAAGACGATGGACAAGCAATGATAAACCATGGGATGCACTACATGCCAATGTATAAAAAAAAACCATACCCAGATAGAACAAGTTAAAAAGGTGATTGTATCCTGTGCCATGATGCAAGAGAAGAGTTCATTGGAAAGAATTGCTACGATAAAAGTAGGAGGGTCTGTACCAAAACAAAGTGAGAGAAAAAACGGGCTTAGCAATTGCTTTTATTTTTAGCACCCATATATAGTATCAAGCGTTATACTCCAGAAAAATATAAAAAGGTATCCATAAAGCAGAGACTTTATGCAGTTGGTCCAGGCAGAGCTTCAAGTGCATAGAGTCTGATGTAAGAAAGGTTGCAAAGAACTGGCTTATTTGGAAATCTTAATCAACTCCAACTATCCAGTAATTCCGAGAGGGCAGTAGGACTGCCAAAGGGTTCAATCTTATATGGAAGTCGCATGCTTTTTTCTGTATCCCAGTGTTTGAAAGAACTACATTTTAATTAAGAAGGGATCAGAGGCCTCTCTAAATGTGTCTTGTAAGTGAGGTACATGTGAAGAGCCGCAGAGAACACTGTTGATGTGATCTTTTTCTTTTCCAACTTCAGATCCCCTCACTAGCCACATGGAAATGGTGACAGATTGCCGTGCCCCTGGTCTGCACCCTCTGCATCCTCTTCAGTGCTGTGCTCCTGATGTTCCTGTTGCGTAAGCAGAGCTGAATGCAGGAATGAGCTGCCATCTTTTCATGGACAGCGAGAGACTACACCCATTCCAGTTGGGCTCCCTCCACATACTTGCAGCATCCACACTGTGCATCTGGGAAGAGGGAAGAAAGGTGGCCCTTTTAGAATACAATTAACGCTTTGATTCTTAATATCTCTATGTAGTATGTGCAAAAGGAAGTACAATGCCAGCATACCTGGCCCAGAAGTGTTCAAGAAGCAGACCTCGAGCACCACTTCATTGCTCGCAATAAAACATAAGAATGTGTTTTCACTTCAAATTGTGTCAACTTGTGTTGTTTACATGAAATTTACTTTATTATGTTTAATTTATTAACAGCAAAGCAAACTGAATACATTCAATAAAGAAAGGAATTCCAACACGTTGGAAGTTTAGACTTAAAATATCATTCAAGGTTTGCAAATTCATTTGATCCCTAAAGCATTGTTTCAGTTTGAAGGAAGGGGCACAGTGATCCCCTTTCTGTTGCAACTGTTCATAATTATGGAGAAAAACAAATGTTACCCTAAGTGCACATTGCTTACTTTGTCATTAAGATTTTTAATCAAGTTGTTTGCAGATTATGTTTACTCGAGACAATAAGAGATAACAAGTTGCCAGTTGATGACTGTAGTAATTTTTCTCATCTTAATCAGAATCAATAGAATATGAGTTTGAAAAGCATGGCACACATACAAGTAATCAAGCATCAGTGATGCAGGAGATCAATCAGAGAGGTGCCATCACAGAAAATATATTTCAGGTTCTACTGTTGAAACCTTGACACATTTGGCAGTTTTCTACAATATGATGCAGTTGATGGATAATCTTACCACACAGTTTCTCGAAATTACACGTTACACCATCATGTGGGTAGTGCTGTTAATCCATCTGTTATTTAATGGAGGAGTTTAGTTTATCCAATTTTGTGCAACCGGCAATGTCACAAACTTGATACATAAATAAGGCAATGTTCAGTTGTGGTACAATAATTGACAAAATGATCTATTCGTATTTATTGGTTAATTAAATTTAAGTTAATTTCTTAATTATTTCCTTCCATATAATACAGATCTATTGGTCCAACTGTTTTTTTATTAATAGAACACTGGACAGAGTTACATTCAGTCTGTTCTATCACCTTCATCAGAACCAGCAAAACTATCTAACAGTTTTCACTTGGACAAATTAATCTAGAAATGTTTATGCAACGCCTTTTATCTGCTATATTGCAAAAACGAAGTGCTAAGTTTTGGACTTCCCATTCTGTAGCTCTCCCTCATGCTCAGGGTTCTCTATATTGCTGTTTGGGGACAATGTAACTATAATGTGGTTATCTATTGTATGACAAGATAGTTAGTGGCTAAATGTAAGATTGCTTAAAATACGAATTTTGGGATTGCAGATCCAGAGAGCCTTTTTGCACAGTACAGAAACAGTTGAAGTGTGGGCAACGCCACAACTTGCACACCTTTAGCTCAGAAAAAGAACAAGGCACCAGTTTTCTGAATTTTTCTGGGACCAGAAGAGATTTCAGACATTAAAATGTGTCCCTGTTCAATTTCTTCCCTGAGGCTACTTCCACTGTCAGTGCACTTGAAATTTAGCTTTTATTATAGGACAACACAGCCCCCAGCAGAGAAGCAAATGGAAAGAAATTGAGAGACAGAGTTGGAATTCGGTCACTCTTTTGGGTCTACATCCTTCAGTCTCTCTTCATTCATACCAAATCATAAACAGAGCCGTGATAGTGGGTGGGCCTTTTAGAGGAAGGGTGATTAGGCACCAAGCGTTCAAATCTTCCTTTCTCCAGTTTCAAAATTCTGATATGGAAATACAGAGGTTTAGGAACCCCCCCACCCCCCCAAGGCATAGCGAAAAATATTCTTCAACATTATTTCAGGAAACTAGCTTCTGAGCTGAGCCTCAGATTTAACATGCAACGTTTGCAAAAGGCATGCAAAATAGCCCAGGAGCTGCTTTACAAATACAGAGTGCAACAAGGGGATGGAAAGCCATACGCTCTACCTTGGGCTTCAAGTCTTGATCATGAGGAAGCAGCAACTCTGCATAGCACTCGTGAATAAGAAAATACCCGTTTAGTAACACAGACCTCAGAAGTCTGTTTACATGCTGTTGGTCTAATCTAATTGAAAAGCAGCATATCAAATACCTGAAGCCTTTTATTTAGATGAGCAACTCTGAACCCCTAAAAACGAACAGGCTAGGGGGACTTCCTTTATCTTAGGGAGTGTTTAGAAAGACAAGATAGATAACAAAGCTCCTCAAAGAACACCGATAAAAGGTCTTGTATTAATCCTGAAGGGGGGTGGGGGGGTATGTGCCATCTTCATTGATCACATTGTAGGTTTCATGAGTGGATAATGATGGCATCTTACTTGCCTGACGGATAATGGACCAAAGAGTTAAAGCATACAACTAATGTTTCTTCTGTACGGTTTTCTCCTACAGTTTCCTAAGCTTTATAATAACTATGCAACGGCAGGCTGTTTCTTCTTTATTTTAGCCAAAATGTTTTTCGTCAGTTTAAATTAAATTGTAAATGACAAATTGTTATATGGTGCTTCCTGGATGCATGGAATGTATGAGGTTACTGGGAAAATGCTGTGCGAGTGACTGGAATGTTTGTCTATGAAGAAGATTCCAGCCCAAGTGGTTGGAGAGATGTAAGCCTGGGTGGTGGGAGCCAGTGTGTCCCTGTAGGTCTCCGTCATGTTCATAAACTTATAACCGATGCTGCCACTGCCTCAACCTTGAAAACCCACCACCCAGGGCGGATAACGGAAAGAGAAGGGTGCCAGAGACTCTGCTCAGCAAGAGAGGCTGAATGAAGCGTGGCAGTGCTGAAATGGAAATTTATTGGGGGAACCGTCACTTCTTAGGAGGAGTGGGGCATGGCGCCCGGCCAGGTTGCCTAACAGTATTGCCATATAGAACCCAATCCTGGTGACTTGTATAAAAGCAGAGAACATTACGCAAACAACAAACATGTCTTCATCACAATATTCACCCTAATAAAGAAATGTCTGTAAAATGCAGGACATATATACCAGTTTGAACATCTGCAAAACTGTACATGAGGCTTCAGCAGTTTCTGTATGCAGCCTCTAGTACTGCATGGTCAGAGGCGGGCCTGCCCCAGAGGGGGCGCTAGAGGGACAGCCTGCATAGGCAGCACTTCTGGCCACCCCTCCCGGGGTCAGCCATCACCTCAAACCTCCTCCCATCTGTAGGAGGAAGTGGGCATCCCTGGATCCGACACATCCGGTCTCGGACCCGGGGGCACACTCATAAGGCAGGGGGTTTGCAAGGACAGCCTGGCAGAGTGGTGTGAATTGCTTTAGGATTGCCTTTGTTCCCTGGAGGCAGCTGTGAGACAGAGGATTTTGGCTGTTGTTTACAATGGTCGCTTGTTTGCACATCAATGCGTTTATTTATAATTTCCCGAATGCACTGTTTTGAGTCGGCCGCTGCACCACAATCATATCCGATTGTATTTTAAACGGCTGACAAGCAAAAATGATACAGCGGCTGCCGCTGTGTAATCCCGCCGCTCCGTAATCCCGCCGCTCCACACATGTATTGCATCGTGGGTTTTAGTCCCACAATCCTGCACCACCCCCACCATTTCAAATGTTTAGGAGTACGAGAAGGCTGGATCGGCGAGTCATCGCGCCGCGATTGCACCCAGCTGTTTTGGTTTTGCAACTACCACCGAACAGCATTTTGGTGTGCTAGTGTAGGTTTTGGTCCCCCATTCAGCCTACCCCACCAGCCCCACTGCAATGAATTCTTCTGCTACGCCCATATAAAATTTGTAACATCGGGGGCTGCATCCGGCTGCGGTCGTCAAAACGAGTGGCGCTATGGGGGAGGGGGACGTGTGTTGCATGGGGATGCAGCACCCGTGACCATTTTTCAGTTTAGGAAAGTACTGTCAGCCTCCTTGGCAGCAGTGGGTATTTGCGGCAGGGGTTGGTCCCCACACAGTTTTAGAATTGGAGTGGCTATCACGGTCTTCATTCAGGGGATGACTGTGCCAGCTATTTTGATGGTTGGCAGATGGGAGTCCCGCTGCTACTTGCTTTATGTCAGGCCCCATGGGGCAGTATGGATAATTGAACATTCACTTGTAGTGCGGGCCAAGAAGAATGTGCAGCAGTGGAGAGTAGGATCCAATTTAGGATTTCGTGAGACAAAGTTGGTCTGGTTGGGCACATCTGGGATGAGGTAGCACTCTTTGGTGCCTGCGAGGCACTGGCAGCTTCAATGGAGTGGTATGCTGTGTTAATAACGAAAACAAAAATAACGACACATTTTAAACGACACCTGAATAATGACAAAAAGTCGAATTTATTTGTAAAAGTATATATGTGGAGGTGGGGTAAGCGGTTAAAGGGGGTGGGGGTAGTTGGGGGAGGAAAGCGGCTCAGGGGCGAAATCCTCAAAATTCATGCTATTATGGCCGCACAAAATTGACTGAAATAAATCAGTCTTTTTTTATGTGCGGCTTTCAAAAAGTGGGAATTTCACAAGGAACAAAAACCACCAACCTGTAATTATGTACCACAAGAAAGGGCTTCCTTTCCAGAGCCTGCAATTCACTAAAGCTGCTAGAAGAATTGACCATCAGAAAGTTGATTTTTGAGGGAACAGCAATCACAACAAATACCTGAGCTTAAAAGGCATGTGAGCAAACACTTCTACGATAACAGCAAAATCCAAATTAGAACAAGGGGCTGAAGACAAAAGGTGAACACCACCACCAAAATGTCCCTTCATCATGAAATTGCAGTTAACAATTTGTACTGCTCCAGCTACACACGTGGTTGTCTCCTTGAAAGGATGCTAATCTGTGGTGCGTTTTGGGACCACGGCTGAGTAGCGCTGAGTCAGTGGTAGAAAGAGGAAAAAGGCATAGGGCTGGAGCAGACTTAGATGAAGAGACAGCAAGATGGAAGTTATTTAACTATAGTAAAAAGATAGGGCAAGGCAGGGTTGAGATTGAATGTGTGGGATCTCACAGGTGCTTTGCAGTTCAGGTGAGGCTAGTGAGGAATATTTGTTTTTGTCGTCCTTTTTGTATTTACGTCTTAAATAGTAAATTTGGGGTGTGTGGTTGAGGAATCGGCTTAAGATGGGCTCAAGCAAATCAACTGTGGGAGCAAGTTAATGCTCGTAATGCTTCATATTTCTAAACAAAAACCCAACATTTAGTTGCTGCAAGTGCAACTGCCTAGGGTGGATCATAAGGTGTAGGGTTTACTTAGTAAGAAGGTGAATGGGATAGGTCTTAGTGAGGGGAAGAAGAGAAGCTGGTGATGAGGGGTCAAACCCAATGGAGTGTCAAACCTGCTTTGCAACAGCCCATGCAAAATGACCAGACAACTGATTGTATGGGCAAGAAGACGGTACTGGCCAATGTTACTGCACCTTGCATGCAAGGTGCATTGCATGTTAATGTCAGAGTGAGAAACTAAACATCCATACGATAAGTGGAAGTAGGGAATAGTAATTATGGAAGTTTTTTTTGACCAATGCAGGATGCCCCAATGCAACCCTGTGGAATGGAGATGACTGCAAACAGTAGGACGGTGCGCATATATTTGTATGAATTGGATGGTGGAGGGAGATGGGTGGTTTCACACCCAGAAGCACTTAGAAAAAGGAAATCAGCTGTCAACAGGGCAATCCTGAAACAGGTGCCATACGTTAGCAGCAAAAGTAGTGAGCAGTCGAGTGATGGATGGTGGGGCATACATGGTGCAGTAATCTAGAACAGGTCAAATGACACAAAGTGGTCTGAGGAGACTGACTATTTACAGGGTAGTACATACAACAAGGTAAGATTCAGGAGAGAGGGAGAGAAATGTGGGAGTAAATAAATGGTCCTGCATCTAGTTTTCAAGGGAGTGTAGCTTTAGTGCACATATAGAAAAGTGGACACTAGTAGCTTCAACATGCAGAGGAAGAGAATTCCAGTTATTTGGGGGGATGTGAAAGGTGAAGCAGATGTGGGAGGATGGTAGGGGAACTGATGCATTAGGGAGTGCGCTAGAGGAGAGTCTGTGCATAGAAGAGTAACCGGTCACTGCGAGCAAGATATGGAGGCGCAAGCTTATACAGGCATTTGAAAACAAGCAGAAGGAATTTAAAGAGGAACTGTTTTTTCAAGGGAAGCTCACTGGCACTGATGCAGTGTTTGACAGTGGGAGAAGAGAAGGAAGAATTATACTGGCTACGGGTGAGCAAGTTGAGTACCTTACCCATCAGTGAGCAGCAATAAGGGAGTCCAAGGAGGTGGCTGATGGGCATCAATGCAACAAAATACTAGGGTCAGTACGAGGAGTTTAGTAGTGTAGGTAAGGAGGGGGTGCATTGTCCTGATATTGATCAGGTTTATTCTAGACAAAGCCAAGATAGATGCAATAAAGTGGTGAAGGTGAATGTCACTATAGAAAAGGACCCAAGACTGCATACCTTAGTGGTTACGGGTGAGTAAGCCAGGAGGAAATGTGATGGATGAAGGAAAAGCGACTAGAGGCCAGAAGAAAAATGATTTCTTTCTTGGAGGAGTTAAGTTTTAGAAAGCGAACCGCCTCCAAGTGCCGAATCACAGAGGGATGAGCAAATCCTCAAGCAGAGAGGTTGGGAGCAAAAGTAGGGAAAGATGATTTGTAGGCCTTCCGCAAAGATGCGTAGGGGATTGCAAAGGATGAGACTAGTTGACAGAGAGGCGGTGTAGAGAATGAATAGTAAGAGATTGAGGAATGAACCGAGGGGACAACAAGAGGGAGGCAGGTTGGATTATAGGTAACGGTGCTAAGAATTGAGGAATGGACAACTTTATCAAAGGCAGAGAAAAGGTCAATGAGGAGAGAGTACAGTGTTGAGCAGATTTCAAAACAGAGACGTGGGTGAGGGCAGAATCATTGTAATGATGGCTGTGGAATCTAGATTGGAGTAGGTCGGAGGTCAACAGTACCCAGGTAGAGACAAGGTGTTCAAGGATTTCAGAATTATTTGGGGGGGGATACATGCTGGTCAGTAGTTGGCAGCATCACTGGCACCTTTAGGAAAGTCGTTGAGGGAGGAGAGGTAGGAGCAGATTAGAGGTTCTAATTCCTTGACTGTCTAAATGGCTAAAAGCTAGGCGAGCCCAAGAAGAACTTTGCAGTCCTCACCATGGGTGTCAGTTCACAGGCATAAGTAGGAAGGAAGGAATGCATACAGGTAGTGGCAGAATTTGGTGATTGGGGAAGAAGCGTGGGGAGGGAGGGAAACAAGAGAGATGAGGAACATCACACATGTTTTTGACTTGAGATGAGAAATAGTGCGAAAAATTGTTAGCAGATAACGAAGAAGAGATAGTCTGAACAAGGGGTGGGTCCTCAGCATGACTTCAAGTGTGAAGGACAGTGCATAAAGTGAGAGCAAAGAGCAGTAATTAGGTTGGTGAATAGAATAATTTGGTAGAAGCAGGGTTGTCCAACTCCAGGCCTCCACATCCAGAATTCTGACTAGTTTTTAATACGCAAAGGGATTGGAGCACTCTGCAACACTCACCGGCTTCTCCCTTTGCCTTTGATCCCTTTGCGTGCCGCAGGACTTCCACTGCTCTGGCTTTTCTTGAACTGACACATTTCCTCTCTGAAGTTGCCTTTGTTGCCGTCACTTTAACACAGAGCTTTGCTTGCTCCCGCGACCCCCTGGTGCATGCCAGGCCCCAGCCAATGTCTCCCGCACACCTCCTACTGTGCAGTCTGTGCAACTCGGTTCACCTGGGGAAAAGCCTCCCTTCACGCTTTCCACTGCGCACCCTCTGTACTTCAGATTTAGAGGATAAAAGAACCCTCTCAGGACTGGCAACTGAAATCTGCCCTGCAGTGGTCCCGGCACCCTTTCTTTCCTCCAACTCCTGCGTGGACTGCCAACAACGTGCCTGCTGTTGCTTTCTCCTTCTGCAACTGCTTCTCCTGCTACTACTAATGAGCTGCACCTGAAGGGGCTTTTTATGTGTCTCTGCCTCTGTCAGGTGTGGGTCATTTGCATTAACAAGTTCACCAATCCAACAATATTACTCTTAAAACCTCTTCCTCCTCGTCCTAGTACTGAGGGAATTATGGCACTTGAACTCCCCAAAAATAAAATCAGGTTTTCTCATTTCTTCTACTCTACAACAACTCATTAAAAGTGTGGGATTTCGGGGTACTTTAATCAAGGGGATTTCCCACTCTTCCTGACCTGTTCCCTCCCCAACACCCCCCCTCATGTGATCCTCCCGCAGAACACCACCCCCAGGGTCAGGATCAGAAAGCATCTTCCTTTCCCTGGCCACATGAGATGGATCCTAGGGCAGGTTTTCTGGCAGACTCATTGCCGATTCATCACACCAGATACTGGAATATTAAGGATATTCACATATTCACTTTCATTTAAAAACAGTATTTCTCCCTTAAACCAATCGCTGTCCTCTAGGTCATACTGCCCCATCCAATGAAGCTGGCCCCTCCTCCGGCAGCCAGCTTCAGATTTGGTAAGCACGTAAGCGGCAGTATGACCAAGAAGAACCACAGAGGGGTCAGTGGGAGGGTTTGCATGTGAATCCATGCCAGACCCATGCTGGAGTTATATATACAACAAAAGGGGTACTGGTAACGCAGGGGACGGCCCCTAAAACCTCATAGGGAGTTGAGTCCTGTATGGGTCCTATTCCCGAAATAACCTCATTGGTTATGTAGAACACTACACCCATTTGTATATTTCAAAGTCATAACCTCACATAACAATTGAGTTTTGTGTAAGATAAAAAACATTTTTAATACAAGATATTTATACATACAATTAAGTCAAACATGTAATACACATACATAACAATAAGTGAAATCATTGAAATCATATACTAACTGGTTGAGCCATATACTACACATGTATATAACAATAGGTGAAATCATTGAAGCCCTGTATTAACTGGCAAATCAACACTTTTAACCAAACAAGGCCAAAGGGCAAAATACAGGAGAAAAAAGAAAAAAAGAAGAAAAGGGAAGATGCCGGACCAAAGTCGGACATAAGTAGGAGTTCTTAAATTGTTTTCAAGCTTACATTATTACTTAACAACAATAAGAGTTCCTAGAATACATATTCCTTTGAAAATGAAATCCCAGGTTGAAAATATTAGGAAGCTGGGATTGGGTCTGCCAACGCACCAGAGGGGAGTTTTCAGAACCCAAAGTAATAAATGCCACTGCTGTGTGTCCTAAGCAAATAAAGCACAAGGGGCAGGGTTCGAGACCCAAAATGGGTGAGGCGTGTTAGTTAAGAGCCTCCAATGTCCTCTGATCAAGAAAGTGCGTTTCGGCGGTGGTAACAGTGCGAAGAAAGTGGAATCTTCACAGTTGAGAGACTGTTCCGCCTTCGTCAGGGCAATAAGTAGCAAGACCCTGTTGTAGAGTGGTACCAGGAGAACTCGCTGTAGATAAATCGGTTCTCATGTGCTCAAACGAGAAGATGGGATGTGAGTCGAAACCAGCTGGTGAGCTGAAGGTAGCCGTTTGGGAAGAGCGCAAACCCTAATTGTGGGAAAACAGGAGAAGCTGGACCTTGAAATGGATCCTCTGCAGAAAGTGTTAGTGCGGGAGCTTACTCCGCGCAAAGGGAGCGTCCGTGTCTTTCATAACATGGAGGCTGCGTCTCAATTCATGTAAGGGCACGTTCAGATGTGCTGGCTCTTTGCCACTTGACCTGAGAGGAAACTTCCCCAATACACATTGGGGCCTGTTGCAGGAGGATGTGCTGTCGATTCACAAGGTGGCGTCTCATGCTAAACGTAGCTCGTTTCGTGCCACCGTAAGAGCTGCTGGAGAACAATAGTTACAGGTAAGTAACTTGTTCCTTCTCCAGCATGGGGATAAGAAATGCATACTAGTACAACATTACACAACCACTGGAGGTGGCCAGGCTCAACAGAAGAAAATAACTCTTAGCTTTGGAACAGACACACCTCAAGGAAACAGGTTGCGTAGCACTGCTTGGCCGACTCTGGACTCCTCCCTGGAATCCCTGTCGACACAGGAGAACTTCGTGCATGGTGTGTGTGGACCTCCACGTAGCAGCCCTGCAGAGGTCCAGCAGGGGCACACCAGACAGGAACACCGTCATCAAAGTGATTGTTCTGGTGGAGTGGGCTCTCGGATGGCCAGGCAGTGATCGGTTTGCCAACCAATGATAGTGCATGATTCAGCCAGAGAGCCACCTTGAAAAGGCCATCCCATGGTTCACAGGACCAAAGTTCACCAACAGTTGTGAAGTCTTCCGAACACTCTTCGTGGGTGACAGTAGAACTTGAGCGTACGAACAACATCCAGCGAGTGCAAAGCCCTTTCAGTCGGTGACTAAGGCTTTGGGGAAAAAAACAAGTAACACCAAAAGCTAGTTGAGGTGGATTTCCGACTGAACTTTTGGCATAAAAGAGGGGTGCATCCGCAGCACCACCCTCGATTCGTGGGAAGTCAGGTATGGTTGCTTGCAGGATAGGGCCTGGATCTCACCTACCCTCCTGGCAGAGGTGATGGCCATAAGGAAAGCAGTTTTCCACAAGAGGAACTTGAGAGGGGCCTGATGCATAAGCTCGAAGAAGACCCCCATGAGCCTCGTCAGAACCACACTGAGTTCCCACGCTGGCGGGAAAGATCGAAAAAGTCCTTTGAGGAATTCCTTGACTAGTCGATGAGACCAAAGTGAAGACCTTCCTGGAGACCTGGTGTAGTGAGAGACAGCCAGCAGATGCACCTTGATAGAGGCATACGCTGGTCTGGCCTTGGCCAAGTATAGCAAGTATGGAAGAATCTGTGTGGCCGTGACCCTCGGAGGGGTAATCTTCTGAGACTTGCACCACATAGCGAAACGCTTCCACTTGTGACCGTAGCACTTCAAAGTCAAGCAGGCCCTGGCCTTGGTGAGGACCGCCCTGCTGTCCGCAGGCCACTCGTATCCTCAAACCTCTAGGGCTGCAGGAGCCAAGCCCTAAGGTTCTGCGTTCCTGGGTCATGAAAGGTTTGCGCCTGCAGGCAGCTTAACCGGAGGCGACGGCGACAGGCTGAGAAGGTCTGGATACCAATGCCAGGGCGATGAGTATCATCCTGCATTGGCACTGTCTGAGTGTGTTGATGACTCGCAACAGGAGAGGCAATGGAGGAAACGCGTACAGAATCATCCCTTCCCACAGGAAGGAGAACACATCCCCCAGGCTCCTCGGTTGGTGGCATCTGCTGGTAAACTACTGGCATTTTGAGTTTTCCACTGTCGCAAACCGATCGGGGGCCTGCTCCACTTGAAGATGTGGTCCACATGTGTAACGCTCACCTGATTCCCACGGAGGCGCGGGTCTTGGCAGGAAGGTGTCTGTAACACGAAACGTGATGTGCAGGATTCGGTTGGCTTCTGGGGTCGAACCTCTCCGCACTGTGTGTCGGACTCGAAGGGTGAGGTTTCTGCAGGTGAAATAATATGGGGGTTAAAGGTCTGGGTTGTGAATGTCCCCATCTCTCTCCTCCCAGCCTGACTGTTGAGCCCCCCTCCCAGGTCAACGTGCTCACCTTAGATAGGTGAATGCTGGGCTCTCCATCTGCGTCTAGTGCAGGGTGCCGTTGCCAGTTCCTTCACTGGTGAAACGTTGGCCTCTTGACTTCAGAGGATGGGTACCGTCGTTGTCTGCACGACCGGTAAGTTTCTGGACACCTTTAGTCTTTATAGTCTTTTATGCGTGGCGGTGAAGCGCCTGAACTTGCGTAAGTGTGGCAAGCGCTCTTACTGTCTCTTTCTTTGTCTTTGCAGACGACGATGCAGAATGAAGAAATCCGGAATTCGCCGCGTGCCGGTAAGTGTAACACTGCTGTTGTCTATGAAGATGCAGCGTGAAGAATCCGGAATGCACAGCGTGCCGGTAAGTAGAATAATGCTGTTTATCTTTGCAGGTGAAGATGCAGCGTGAAGAAGCCGGAATGCACAGCGTGCCAGTAAGTATGATAATGCTGTTTATCTTTGCAGGTGAAGATGCAGCATGAAGAAGCCGGAATGCACAGCGTGCCAGTAAGTATGATAATGCTGTTTATCTTTGCCGGCGAAGGTGCAGCATGAGACACGGCCGCTGCCGATGGATCAGGTAAGTAAGCACTGCGTGTTAAAGTTCGTTCTGCTAACCTGTTGTTTCTGGTCTTTTGCAGGTGCTGATGTTGATCGGGTACAGGAATGGTAAGTATAATTCTTGCAGGTTCAGGATCCAAAGAAGAAAGGCTGGAACAGACTCGGTGAGCGTTCTGCTGCAGATGCAGAATAACGCGAAGCACGTTTCATCAATCGGGTGTGGTTTAAATAGCCTAGGAGTGATGAGGCGTCTCCTTCCACGGCCCCGCCTAGGTAAGAAAAGAGTTCCTGCTTCCAGAAGAGTTCCAGTGCTGTATCCAGGAGTGGAGCTGCCCCACCCAGGTAAGAAAGTAGTCCCAGTTCACCGAGGACTTCTAAGAGTCTGGTAAGTAAGCAGCATGGTCTGCCGCAGGTAAGTCCACCCAAGCACCTTCACATCAATGATGAGCCCGGCGCTTCCAGTGCCGGGACCTATGCTTCTGATGAGCCTGGTGCCACCGGTGCCAGGACAAGGTCCAAAATCCCTGTGGGGACCGGCTGGTGCCTAGGATCAGGGTTAGGGGCCTGCTTCCAAGGACGTTGGGCTGGTCCTGACTCCTTGGAAGCAGTGATCATGACAGTATCCCCCCTCAAGGCCCCTCCTAAGTGTGTCTTTCCTGGGGGCTTTGGCTTGTCGGGGTGATTCAGATGGAATCTCTTGACCAGACGAGGTGCGTGGACATGTTCTGAGGGTTCCCAAGACCTTTCCTGGGGACCGTATCCTTTCCAATCAACCACATAGTATAATTTAGACCTGGAAATTTTGGAGTCTAGGATGTTCTTCACTTCGAATTCGAGTTCTCCGTCTACCAAAACGGGTTCTGGGAGTTCAGTCAATCGGGTCTCTGGTTGTACTGGTTTTAATAAGGAGACATGGAATACTGGATGTATTTTCATATGCGTAGGTAATTCCAATTTGGCAGCCACCGGATTAATTATGGCAGATATGGGGTAGGGCCCAAGGTATCTCGGGATGAAAGTGCGGGGTCCTTTTAAAGGCAGGTGCTTAGTGGATAACCAGACTTGATCTCCTACAGCGTAGTGAGGGGCCTCTTTACGGTGCCGATCGGCTGCCTTTTTGAATTGAGCTTTAGCTCTTTGCAGATGGGCAGTGGCTTCCTTAAAGGCACAGGTGATCTCCGAATGCAAGTGATGCACAGCAGGTGCTTCAATTTCTTGGGGAGGATCCAGGTTGGAGGTTCTAGGATGGTGTCCATATAATAGGAAAAAAGGAGTCTTCCCGGTTCCAGAATGAGTCGAATTGTTGTAAGCGTATTCAGCGATCCAAAAAATGTCCTTCCAGGGTTTTTCTGTTTGTTGGAGCATGCAGCGTAGATATTGGTCTAATGTCTGGTTTGACCTTTCTGTTTGTCCGTCAGTTTGGGGATGGTGACTGGTCGAAAGTCTTACATCAACTTGGGCTAGATGACAGCAACTGCGCCAGAAGTGGGAGATGAATTGACTTCCCCTATCGGAGACTAAAACCGAAGGAAAACCGTGTAAGTGAACGATGTTTGCCAAGAATTCCCGGGCCAATACTGAGGCTGAAGGCAGACCCTTCAAGGGTATGAAGTGAGCCATTTTCGAGAATAGATCCACGACTACTAAAATGGTAGTATATCCCAAGCATGGAGGTAAGTCCGTGATAAAATCCATGGACAGGGTAGGCCATGGACAGGGAGGAATGTCAAGTGGCTGTAATAGGCCGGCTGGTTTTTGCTTTTGACTTTTATTCTGGGCACACACACCGCAGGAGATTACAAAGTCTCTAATATCCCTATTCCACGATAGCCACCAGAAATGTCTTTTAATCTTTTCCATGGTTTTGGTAATGCCAGGGTGCCCCTCCATTAGAGAATCATGATAACCGGAGATTACTTGTTTTTGTAGTTTCTCACAGGGCAAGTGCAATCGTCCTCGGAAATATGGTAGGTCTTGATCTACTGAGAATTCTTTTCCCTTTAATTGCCAGTCCTGCAAATCGGTCGGAGTTAGGAGCGATTTCACCGTGGTCTTGATGTCTTCAAAAGATTGAGTGCTGACCAAACCCAAAATCCTTTGTTCTGGGATTATGGGTATTGGATCTGGATTGATCAAATGTTCATCTACTCCCATCCGGGAGACGGCATCCGTCTTTCCGTTCTTACTACCTGGTCGATAAGTAATTATAAGGTCAAATTCTGCTAGGAACAGAGCCCAGCGAAGCTGTCTGGAAGACTGATCTTTGGCTGTCTTTAGATATTGTAAATTGCGGTGGTCAGTCATTACGGTGACTGTGTGTTTGGCTCCAAGAAGATGATGCCGCCAGGCTTTAAAGGCCGATCTGATGGCCAAAAGTTCCTTGTCTGTAATTGAATAGTTGATCTCAGGAGGCGAAAACTTGCGGTACCAAAAGGCAACCGGATGTAGTTGGTTTGTGACCGAATCTCTTTGTGATAACACTGCTCCCATAGCAAGACTAGAAGCATCCGTTTCCATGATGTAAGGAAGTTCTGTGCGAGGATGTTTTAAAACAGGTGTAGAAATGAATTTAGCTTTTAAGTCTTGAAAAGCTTGTTCCGCTTCAGAAGAACACTCAAAACGTTTGTTCTTTTTCAACAGAGCGGTGATGGGCTGGACTATCCGGGAAAATTCAGGAATGAATCTGCGGTAAAAGTTCTAATCCTAACATGCTTTGAACTCCTTTTACAGAGGTTGGTGATTGCCACTTGATAATTGCATCAACTTTCTTTGAATCCATATGGACTCTGTTAGGTGACAATATGGATCCCAGGAACTCTACTTCCGTTGCGTTGAAAACGCATTTCTCAAGCTTAGCAAAAAGACTATGTTGACGCAATCTCTCGAGAACCTTTTTAACGTGTCTCTGATGTTCTTCTTCAGATGATGAATATACAAGGATGTCGTCAATGTAGACAACTACACACACGTCAATGAGCTCTCTAAGGACATCGTTCATAAAATATTGGAAAGCAGCAGGAGCATTACACAGTCAAAAGGGCATCACTTGATATTCGAATAGCCCGTACTTGGTGCGGAAGGCCGTTTTCCACTCATCGCCCTCTTTGATCCGAGTACCAAGTGGTAGGCTCCTCTGAGATCCAGCTTTGTGTATATACATGCATCTTTGACTTGGTCCAGGAGTTCAGGGATCAAAGGTAACGGGTATCTGTTTTTAACAGTGATCTGATTCAGGGTGCGGTAATCTATGCAAGTCCTAAGGTCTCCTTCCTTTTTCGGAACGAAGAACAAAGCCGATGAAGCTGGGGATTTTGAAGGACGGATAAACCCGTTAGCTAGGTATTGGTCCAGGTACTGTCTGAGGTGAAGATTCTCTGGCTCGGTGAGGGCATAGATCCTGCTGCAAGGAGGAGTTGTTCCAGGTATCAGATCTATTTGACAGTCGTAAGACCTATTAGGAGGTAGGGTGTTAGCTTGATCCTTTTGGAAGACGTCTTGGAACTCCTGGTATTCGGGAGGTAATTTGAGAATCTCCTCAGAAGAGATCGCCGCTAGTGAAACATCAGGTCGAGGAAAACAAGTGGTAGAACACTCTGGAAACTGAACCGTCTTTGCTCGCCAATCAATCTGAGGATTGTGCTTCTCCAACCAAGGGATTCCCAGAATGATCTGGAACTGAGGGGCCTTGATTACATCGAACACTATTCTCTCCCGGTGTCCATTGTGACTCAACAACGTCACTTCTTGGGTGGCATGCGTTACTGGTCCGGAGGCTATCTCCGTACCATCCACAGTAGTGATGACGTCTTTTACTGCCTTAGGGACAAGGGGTAGATTCATCCTTGATACCATTTCACGGTCCACATAGTTACCGATTGCTCCGCTGTCAATGTAAGCTTCAATTGCATGCAAACGATCCGGACGTTCAGGACTAATGAGGACCATGGGTATCACGAAATGCAAGGTCACGGGACAGATCTTAACGCTCGGCAAGAGGACCTCTACTCTTGTCAGGCGAGGTTGTTTCCCTGCTCAGAATTTGTGGTACAGGTATCCGCGGCTCCTACAGTCTTCTTAGCTGGTTTCACGGGACAGTCCCGAAGAAAGTATCCTGAATTACCGCAATAGAGGCATAATTGCAGCTGCCTTCTTCTTTCCCGCTCTTTCTGGGTCAAAGGTCCTCTCATACCCCCTATTTGCATGGTTTCCACAGTGTCAGCTCCCTTATTCGAGGTCTGTGGTTTAGAAAACACTCGGGTATCAAATCTGGAACGATCTGCCTTCCTGTTCTGTCGTCTATGGTCCAGTTGGACAACTAAGTCAATATAGTCCGAACATTCTTGTGGAGGATTCACAACTTGCGCTAGCACATCCTTGAGGTCTCCACGCAGGCCTCTGTAGAAAAGCGTTATTCTCTTGTCCTCGGGTCATTGTGTTTCCACTATGAGTCTATTGAAAGAGGCTATATAAGTCAAGAGGTCTTGGTTACCCTGTCGTAATGAGAGAAGTTCATTGTCCAAGGCCTGCCCTTGTGCATGTCTTGCAAACAGTTTCTCCATGCTGGACTGGAAGGCTTGAAAATCGTATAAAACCGGATCATCCTGGGTGACTAAAGGGATCGACCAATCTGCAGCGCTGCCACTGAGATAAGAAAGCACGAAAGCCACCTTGGCCTGGTCTGTTGGGAATGCAGCTGGTCGACATAAGAAGTGCAGGCGGCACTGGTTGATGAACACTGCGAATTTCTTTGGATCACCAGCAAAGCGTTCGGGCGGAGCCAAAGGCACATTACCGGGCAGATTGATTTGCACTGGATTTGAAGCTGATGCAGAAGGATAACTCCCTCCTGGAACGGGCAAAGGTGTCTGTCCTGCCTGCGTTTGTAACAACTGCCTAGCAAGGTCCTCTGTTCGCTCCTTAGAAATTATCAGTTCTCTTCTTAGAGAGCTTGTTTCCTGGCGAGCTGCATGTACTTCTGCTCTTAATTCCCCAAGCAACTGGGCTAGTTGATCAGTATCTGAGGTTTCCATTGCGCCTGGGTAGGAGTTTTGTGGTCGGCTTCGCGTTCTGTAACGCTCACCTGATTCCCACGGAGGCACGGGTCTTGGCAGGAAGGTGTCTGTAAAACGAAACGTGATGTGCAGGATTCGGTTGGCTTCTGGGGTCGAGCCTCTCCGCACTGTGTGTCGGACTCGAAGGGTGAGGTTTCTGCAGGTGAAATAATATGGGGGTTAAAGGTCTGGGTTGTGAATGTCCCTATCTCTCTCCTCCCAGCCTGACTGTTGAGCCCCCCTCCCAGGTCAACGTGCTCACCTTAGATAGGTGAATGCTGGGCTCTCCATCTGCGTCTAGTGCAGGGTACCGTTGCCAGTTCCTTCACTGGTGAAACGTTGGCCTCTTGACTTCAGAGGATGGGTACCGTCGTTGTCTGCACGACCGGTAAGTTTCTGGACACCTTTAGTCTTTATAGTCTTTTATGCATGGCGGTGAAGCGCCTGGACTTGCGTAAGTGTGGCAAGCGCTCTTACCGTCTCTTTCTTTGTCTTTGCAGACGACGATGCAGAATGAAGAAATCCGGAATTCGCCGCGTGCCGGTAAGTGTAACACTGCTGTTGTCTATGAAGATGCAGCGTGAAGAATCCGGAATGCACAGCGTGCCGGTAAGTAGAATAATGCTGTTTATCTTTGCAGGTGAAGATGCAGCGTGAAGAAGCCGGAATGCACAGTGTGCCAGTAAGTATGATAATGCTGTTTATCTTTGCAGGTGAAGATGCAGCGTGAAGAAGCCGGAATGCACAGCGTGCCAGTAAGTATGATAATGCTGTTTATCTTTGCCGGCGAAGGTGCAGCATGAGACACGGCCGCTGCCGATGGATCAGGTAAGTAAGCACTGTGTGTTAAAGTTCGTTCTGCTAACCTGTTGTTTCTGGTCTTTTGCAGGTGCTGATGTTGATCGGGTACAGGAATGGTAAGTATAATTCTTGCAGGTTCAGGATCCAAAGAAGAAAGGCTGGAACAGACTCGGTGAGCGTTCTGCTGCAGATGCAGAATAACGCGAAGCACGTTTCATCAATCGGGTGTGGTTTAAATAGCCTAGGAGTGATGAGACGTCTCCTTCCACGGCCCCGCCTAGGTAAGAAAAGAGTTCCTGCTTCCAGAAGAGTTCCAGTGCTGTATCCAGGAGTGGAGCTGCCCCACCCAGGTAAGAAAGTAGTCCCAGTTCACCGAGGACTTCTAAGAGTCTGGTAAGTAAGCAGCATGGTCTGCCGCAGGTAAGTCCACCCAAGCACCTTCACACCAATGATGAGCCCGGCGCTTCCAGTGCCGGGACCTATGCTTCTGATGAGCCTGGTGCCACCGGCGCCAGGACAAGGTCCAAAAGGTCCCTGTGGGGACCGGCTGGTGCCTAGGATCAGGGTTAGGGGCCTGCTTCCAAGGACGTTGGGCTGGTCCTGACTCCTTGGAAGCAGTGATCATGACAACATGGTCCTGCCGAAGTTCCCACTTGGAGCAGGAGCGCAATTCCCTGCTGAGATAGTCTGCGATGGTGTTCTCGACTCCCGCAAGGTGAAGAGGGATGAGGAACATCTCTTGTCCGACGGTCCAGCGCCACAGGTCCTGCGCTTCCTTGGAGAGTGCAGGAGATCGAGTGCCCCCCGTTTCCAGATGTAGAACATGGCGGAAGTGGAGTTGTCTGTGAATATCCTCACCACCTTGCCCTTCAGAGATGGAAGACTTGAGGGCCCCGAACACTGCATATAGCTCCAGGATGTTGGTATGGAGATCCTTCTCCTTTGGCAACCACAGCCCTCTCGCATGCAGACTTCTGGTGTGGGCTCCCCATCCTTCAGGGAAGCATCCGTGGTGACCGTCTCCTGGTAGGGCGAGTTTTGAAATCCTGTGCTCTGGGGGATGTTGGAGTGGCTGCTCCACCACCCTATCACCCGACAGAACTCCTTGTTGAGCAGGATCGTGTCCACGAAGCTTCCAGACACCTGTATTCAGCTAGCGTCCAGGTACTCCTGAAGGTCACATTTGCAACCTGCAGAGCCGGATGAGGCAGATGCAGGACGACATCATGCCGAGCAATGACTTGATAGTCCACACCGTGGCTATCTTCATCGACAACAGCCGCTGCACCTTCCCTTGAGTGGCCGCTAACCTCTCCTCCGGGTCCTGAGAATAGTGCATGATGCCTGGAGCCGTTGGGAAACTAGCTCCATCGCCCCATTTCACAGTATGACCCATACCTCTTCCAGGAGTTAGGGATGTGCTGTTCCTGACGGGTAATGTGAGGAATCCGCAGACACCCGTGTTGAAACTCCAGTGTGTGCCCCTGGGCGAGAGCGTTCAGCACCCATCTGTCGTTGGTTATATTCTTCCACTCGCCGACAAATGTCAGCCGGACTCCCACTGGGGTGCATGCATGGGGGCCCGACATTCTGGCCGGTTCAGGCCTGTTTCTAAGCCGGCACCATGCGGGCAACAACGATGTCCTCCGCTACCAAAGCCTGGGAAAGGCCTCTGTAGGCCTCCCGAGTCGTGTATCTGGAGGGCTGACGGTACGAAGAGGAGAAACCTTTGGCAGACTTGCTTGACTTTCCGCTGGAGAAGCGAAAACAAGAGCAATGCTGCTGGATGGTGCCTAGGGAACGCGCCGTTTCCGTCTTGATGGCCTGGAGGGACTCATCGACGACCTTCCCAGATAAATTCTCTCCGTTGAAGGGCATGTCCAACACCTTCACCTAGACCTCCTGCCAGAAATTTGTGGCCTTCATCCAGCCTTGTCAACAAAGGCAGACACCATTCCCCATCTGCCGTAACCCTGTGTCAGTGACATCCAACGCCACTGTAATGGCATGATCAGACGCTAGTTCCCCTCCTGGAAAAGAGCCATTGACTCCATCCTCTTATCGTCGGGGAGGGACTCTAGCATAGGCCCCAGTCTGTACCACAGCTCCCTGCCGTACCTGGCTAGGATCGCCAGTGCATTGGCCGTCTTGAAATCACCTTCCTTCCCATGGCGTCCATCTTCATCCCCTCGCTGTCCGGTGGGACTAAAGACGAGGACAGGTTCGCCAACTGTTTCCTCGTGGCCGCCGAAATCACTGAATCCGGCATGGTTGCGACTTCAAAAACACGAAAAAAGTAGCTTGCAGCGCAAACTCGAGGACTCCCAACACTGAAGAGTGTGTTATAAAATCTGAAAATGGCTGCCAGAGGAGGGGTTTACGGAGAGAACTATCATTGGATGGGGACGTATGACCCATAGGACAATGATTGGTTTAAATGAGAAATAGTTTTTAAGTGAAAGTGAAACTGTTCTTTTACCGAGGATCCCCAGCCTGATGACGGGGAATATTCATGAGCATGTGAATCCATACCAGACCCCATGCCGGAGAAGGGACATGAACTATGATTACAGTAGTCGTTACAAGGAGTAGCTTGGATTTACCCCTACATCTACCATACGTTCAGGAGCCAAACGCACAATAAAGTTAAAGGGAAGATGTCCACTAATCTGTGAAATGCATAGTTAGCCAAAAATTGTATGCAGAAAAGCTTGACTAAATCCTGTCATTGTTCTCTACTGGAGTTGAGCAAGAAGTGGCTAAAGAAGGCCCATGGAGCAGACCGTGCAGCAGCCTTTGGCATTTCCTTCAGTGGAACATGCCGCTGGAAGGCCACATCAGCATTTTAATTGAATAATTATTCATTCTGGCACCTAGGTATCATTTTAAAGGCACATAATTTTATGTGCCAGTGTTACCATCATGAGTAAGCACATCGTCAAACGCCCCACTAATGCCATTCAATGCTAGTTCATATTTCACGTTCATGTTTAAGTTACCAACTGTAATATGCAGCCTATGTCTAGTTACTGCCATCATTTATCATGCACATTCTCAAATGCCAAAGTAATATCAGTGAATGTCTTAGGCATGGTATAGCCACCTAATGTAAGTGGCAGCCATCAAATGCCAAAAGCAGCCTCAAATGCCTCAAAACCACCAAAATCCAGTTAGCGCCTCAAATTCATAGTATAATAATTTGTATCCTCATGTCCTCACTCTCCTCTGCTCCTCTGGTGTCCCACATGGGGGGTCTAACCTCTCTCCCTGGCTGTTCAACCAATACCTGGCACTCCTTGCCCACCGCATTGCCACCCTCTGTCCCAACTTTCAGTGCTATGCGGATGACAGCACATTTTCAGGCTACCTTCGGCCACCTCTTCTCCTTCCCTCATCTTTGACTGTCTGCTATCCAGGAGTGGTGTGCCGCCAATGACCTCTGCCTTAATGCCAGTAAGACTGAAATTCTCATCGGCACACCCGTCCCCTCCTTTCCTGTCACTCTCTGGCCGGCCTCCCTTGGCCCTTTTCCTGCTCCCACCTGCAGGGCTAAAAACCTTGGGGTCATCTTCGACTCCACACTCTCCTTCTCTCCTCACATCTACGATGTCTCTAAGAGTCACACTACCAGCTGCACCTCCTCAAAGGTATTCTTCCTTTCCTCTCCTTCCCCCCCAAAGCTCACTGTTTCCAGGGCGCTGGTTCTCTCTAGGCTGGACTACTGTAACAGCCTCTTTCTAAATCTGCTTGCCTCTACTCTCCGCCCTCTGCAACTCATCCAGAACAGGACTGCAAGACTTGTCCTTGGCCTCAAGCCAAAGGATCGTATCTCTCCAGGACTGAAATATCTGCAGTGGCTCCCAGTGGCTATGAGGATTACGTTCAAAACCCTCTGCATTATCCAGAAGGCCTTCTGGGGCACAGGGACTCAATACCTTCAACTCTCTCTTCCTAAATATCTTCCTTCTCGAGCTCTTCCCTCATTCGCCTCCAACTGCCTCAGGGTCAGGCGCTTCTCCAAGCAACGAGTTGGTGGTAGATCCCCTTCTTCAGCTGGGGCGTCCCTCTGGAACAGCCTCCCTGCCTCCCTTAAACTTGAGGAGAACCATCTCCGGTTCCGGAAGCACCTCAAAACCTTTCTCTTTGCTTCTGCTTTCTCTCCTCCTCTCCCCTGCCGACCTCCTGGCTGTAACCTGAACTGCACTGGTTGCTTGACACCCTCTGATCTCGAGCCCAGGTCCTCCCCTGCCAGTCTCACACTCCTGCACTGCCCGCCTGGGAACCCCCGCACTTGGGGACTGTTTCTGTATCCCTGCAGTCCCCCTACCAGCACTTGACACCTGATATCTGCACTTACCCTTGCACTTACCACTTGCTGGCCTTTACCTTACTTATTGCTATTTATCTTTTCCCATGTACTGCACTATCCCTCCCCCACCATCCCATGCACTTGCGCGATCTGAATGACACCTGGCAGTAGGATCGCTGTCTGTCCTCCCTTTGTCCCCCCTCCCTTGCCCCGTCGCGCCTTGAAACACTTGTGTATAAGCACGTTATAAATGCCCTATCATATCAAGTAGTGTTTCAGATTCCTCCCACTTCTGAACGCTGTAAAAAAGGTGTTATTGCCACAACATTTTAAGGTACTATCACCCTCAAAAAGCTGAAAGGCTCAGTCTGCGCTGCAACAGGATTCAAACTTGCAAAAGAATACAGGGTGGCCCATCTACCCAGACAGCTCAGATAGTTAGCATGTATGTGGCACTGCAGAAACTCACACATGCATGTGCTACCATCTGATGCCAAGCAGAGCCTCAAATACCAGCTAGTGGAAGTTAATTCCTCATATGTATGGCACAGGCTCAATTTTCCATAAACATTAAAGTTACTCACCGTAGTGACTAGAGTACTCATAGTCCAAAGTTCCCTTTCCTCCATCTTTGTGGGTTTTCCCCAACATGGGGACGGTACCAGATCCATTGGTAGTGAAAAACTGAGCTTCCTCTTTAAATTTAGTATAGCGCGCAGGGGCATGGCCTCGAGGGTTAAGAACTCCCCATCGAGGCCCGGCCCTCCGGCACCTCACCTCAGTCCCGTTTGAACACATCAGATGCTTAGATATCTGGCTACTCTTACACATATTAGCCCTAGCGGGGGAAGGTGGGTGGGTGGGACGTATAGAGGAAAGGGGCCTATGAGTTATCTAGTCACTATGGTGAGTAACTTCAGCTGCATTTTCTTAATGATTCTTTTCGGTTCCACTGGTCGACTACTTCTTCAGCTTCCAGGATCAGACTTTTATGCAGGAACCCAGCCAATCAAGCAGCCATGCAACATTCAAACTTTAGGGGTCGGCAGTCCTTACAGGACAGCCAGCCTCGCAGTTTGAACTGGATTCTCGCAGTCAGGCTGGAAGACGAAGGGCTGCAGAGTTTTGGACTCTTTCCTCGCTTCCTGCCTTCACAGACACTCTGAAGCCTGGGCGGGGAATCCACAGGATTCCACTGAAGATACAGTTAACACGATGGATTTTACCACCCTGGATGTCAGGGGAAGGAACAAGAACGGACAAGGAACACTGAAATGGGGAAAAAAGAAGACAAAGGCCATTTTGGTAATATGAGCACCCATGGGTACCTTTACCGGAGCTGTGGAAAGAGCATGTGGTAAAGGTGCACCAAATTAGTTAAAAGGTTCTCTGCCACCAGCCATTAAAGGTAAACGTGTCCCTGTAACACAAATGTTACAGGTAAAAGGAGAAAGGGGATACATTGCATCTCCCCAGCACTCCACATAAGGTGCTGGTTTCACCTAATAAATGTAAAAGGGATCCAAAGATCCTTTCTACCCTTGGGAACTGTAGTTGTCACAAGGTTAGCCAGAGAAAGTAAAAAAGGGGAGCCCCAAGGGCAACCCAGCAACAATAGGCAATATGTGCTAAAAGTTGTCGAAGAGGATAAAACTAAAGACACACTATGGAGAGTCTTAAAAATGACATCCATAAAAAAGAGTAAAAGACTCAAAAAGATTCCCACTCAACGAGGTTTAAGGAAGAGTAATCCACCAGTAAAGCAAAAGGTTCTGGGGTTGACACAGGTCAGGAAGAGTTATTACTATGAAAATCTTACCCAACAGACTTTTCCACAGAAGCTCCAAGTGTTCGTAACTTACTACCTTTAACCTTGGTTTTGGCTCCATCACTTCTACTTTTTCTTCAAAAACGTAACACTTTTTTGTTCCCTAAATGAGAGTAGGTTTCTTGCGATTTTACTGCTAGATTTTTCAGATTTTATACCCATTTTATCTTGTTTTCTGGTTGTTATTTACCTATTTTAGAAATCAGATGAATGTTCTTACCATTTATCCTATGTTACAAGGTGGGAACAGAGCTCACAAATGCAGACTGGGGCTCTCTATGGGGCAACGGACACCACCATCTGCCTGAGTACATCCCTGGAGGTGATAACCTAAGGGTGTTGCCCCCAGAGCTCCCCATATACCCCTCGCTGGGCCCTCCAAACATGTTCTGCACTCTCCCTGTAGGGAGAACGTTTTTGTGTCCCTCAAATGGAGATCCCTCATGAGGAACGAAAGAAGACACCCGGGATGGACATTATGTGAGAAAGAAACCAAGGGAAAATGTGTCTTCAAAAAAGGTATTATTAAACCAGACTCTGGGAATACGAGGGGCTCGCTGGGCATCACAACCATTCCACATGCAGAGCATGGTTTGAAAAGCACGGTTTGAGAAGCACGCTCCAGCATTATCTGTGACCAGATCCCAAAGTGAATGACCCACCAATGGAGAAAAGCACACAGTGTACATGCACGGAACACGTATGCTAACTGTGATTGCCTTCTGCATTTCCAGCAAGATCGCTGGAGCGTTTTGCTGCCATGACAATTTTACTTGATCCTAAGATGGCAGCCAGGTCTTTTGAGACTTCAGGCCACGGGGACTGTGGCAAAGGGCAAATTAAATTAATAAAATCAGCACCTGTAAATAAGTGAACACGAGGGACAGGAAATTACGAGGGAGGTGAAAGCATTGGAAATAAAATAATCATGAAGCATAGGGCTAATGGGGAACAGAACCACCAATCAGCACCATCATTAGAACAAAACCTGCACAATACTATAAAAAGGCGACCGTAACCTTAAGTTAGGACAGTGTTTTAGAGAGTTGTGTGATTTCAGGAGATAAGTACGAAAAGTATGAAAAGGGTAGATCGAGTTGCCAAGCCAAACATATTACATTTTAGATCTAAGGAACAAGGGAGTGGCTAGTTTGAATAAGGCCACCCTGTATAAAGTCTCAGGTTGGCAGAAAGAAAAGAGCTAAAGGCCTGCATGTCATAAGAAGGCAGAAGATGACCAGGCGATCAAAGAGAGCTCCCATAGCCAAAGCATGTGTCCTTTTGCAACTTTTAGAATTAGCTTCTAAAAAACGCTGGGCAAGAACTCTCAGGAAAAAGTCAGGTAAGGTAAACCAGAGTGGCAAAGTCAAAAATACAATGGGACTGCACCAGAGTGGTAGGATGGAACTTTGTCTTGCAATGAAAGAATTTTCAGCTGAACTCAAGAAAAGACGTCAACAAAATTCCAGAGCACTCCAGATAGTAGCCCCTAGAGTTGGATAATATTTTGGTTGCAGCCTGGATAACATGACCATATTCCTGATGTGGCCTCCACCAACTAACAGTACTCTAGATGTGGCTGCACTATTGAATTATGCAAAAGTTACAAAACATGCTGCTGGTTAGACCCCTGCCTAGATCTCATCCTCTGCGAAGTCCAGTCTCATTCCAGAGAACTATCACAAAGTAAACTCCAGTCCTTAAATGTGTGAGGCACTTGTATTAGGTTCGATGGATCAACCTCTTTTGCTCGAAAACGTGAGTAAAGAATAATTTGTTTGAACTCCACATTCCGAACCTCTTGTGCATGCAAAGTAACATTTTCCCATTTAGTGCAGGAGTGCAAAACCTAAAAGCTCTTAAAAAGAAATGACCCATCTTTGCAAGATGCCATTAGTTCCTTAGAAAGGAAACTAAAACAAAAACATTTCTGGGCTCCATCGGGGGGAAAAAACAATTTAGGGAGTCATAAATCAGGCTTTAAAAGTAGAGTCCAAAGACGGCTGCCGTACAACACTGCAGGGCCTCAATATGTGATAAAAAAAAAACTAAAAACACGATTGACAAATAGTGAAATGTATTTAAATAAATATAAAACACTATATTGCATAGGGCACTAGAACACCAAAAACGTATACCATTCAAACAGCACAAACATCTTTCCATCCACCCAAAAAATCTCATGTCTACACGATGCACCTCAAAATAAAACATCACTTTTCATAAGAAAACACTAGTTTATACACAAAAGAAAGCCCAAAACATCCATCTGACAAAACCTGTCTCCACTTAGTATGCCCATTACATTCACCACCACCACTTCGCAAATAACCCCCAATTCATCTTCCCATATCTGAACGAAAATAATTGAGGACACCCCTACAAATCCCCCCACTATCACTCACTGTCAGTTAAAATAAGGGGGGAAGCTGCCTATAACTACACTGGGGACTGCCTTCAAAGCACACTCTGCTCCAACATTCAACAATGCCACTAAAACACCTTCAAATGTCCAGAATGTAAAACACAGGCATGTGTAACTGTTTGAGAAAATGTTTCCTTCAATTAACAGAAAGAGGGTTTCATTTACGTCCAAAAACATTAAGATGTAACAATCGTTAGTTGCTTTTGACATCTGTTTTTATGTATTGTGAGATTGATGAGGAAATCCTCAAACAAATTAATTTTGAACCCTTTAATTTCAATCCGATAACTTTTCAACTAAACAATAATCGATCAGTTGAAGCAATAGCGGCTCATTTGTGTAGATATGAGGGAAAACAAACCACTAAGCAATAGCCTTACCTAGTTCGACATGTTCAAGTGAAATGCACCTGGCTCGAGGTAACCAGAGCTGTGAAATAGGTTTCGTCGCTTCCATCAGCAATAACTGTGCTCTCCAAGAGCAGATCTGCAGGAAGAAAACGATAAAGGCAGTGTTAAAATGCAAGCTCGTATTTATCCTTAATGAAAAATCAGGGCCAAGCATTTTTTGGATAGATTCTAGAAACAAATTCTATACAACAGAGAAGACCAACCAGCAACTAATTCGTTTTAATCTCTGAACATGAAGCGTTGTGAGATTTGTATTTCAAAACATCTGGAGAGCCGGAGGCTGCAGAGCCCTGGGATAGGAGGGTCTCGCGGGCACTAGAGAGGGCCCCCTCTTCATGGTGCACAGTTACATGGGAACACATCATTAGCAGTTCCTCATTGTGCTTTAGGTATGCGGGAGCCGCTGGAGGGTTGTGTAGCTTAGGGTGTGCGGTTGCAACGAGCAAGTGAGAGGGACGGTCTAGGGTCAGAAAGCACAAAGGAAAATCTCCTGCCAAATCAGGCCCAGTTCCGTGAAATGAACAGTGATAGGAAGGAAGTGGGCTGAGCTATAGGGAATTGTGAGCTGCCAGAAAGCCAGTGCTGTTGAAAGGAAGGCAAATGGGGTACATCAACTTTGGAGGCATCTGCCAGACATAAAACCTCATTTCACTTCCGGCTGCTGTCCCTACGATGCAAATTAAATAAAGGGTTGTCTAGACAATGTGCACACATACTTACAAAATACGACAAAGGCACAAGTACCTGGCATGTAAAAAATGACATGATCCACAGGGGGCCTGGAACTTAGCTGCCATAAGGTCTTCACTTCTGTTGGTCCATGTCCGCTGACTATCTCCACTCTCCAGGTGTTTGGATGTGCACTAAGGTAGGACAGACAAGAACCGTGAAACTAATGATGCAGTCGGAATTGCATAATTTCACTTGCACCCAGTGCAACACAGGATCAAATACACCGGCGCATGCACAAGAGCCTTCCAAGGCACGAGCCCAGGCTCCCTTCAAGGGAGGTTCACCAAATCCCAGCTAAGAGCGAGATATCAGCCCATATCGAAACAAACCGCCAAGTACAAATACAGGAACTTTGGGTTGTTTGTCATTAGGGTCCCCCTAACCTAGCAAGAGACATCCCAATATCAGAGCCATTTGAGTAAACCGGTGAAAATCCGCCTCTTCGAACATGCATTCAGCATATCAATAAACACGCACGACCACCTGGCAAGAGCGAGAGTTCACCTTCCCTCAACAGAGCGGAATGACGAGGCACAAAGCATCACACCCAAAGACCCCGGAAATTGATCAATTTCTAAGTGAAGGTAATTAACCTCCACTATACGGCTTATTTAGCCACTAAGTGAATATGCTGTAAAGTAAGCATCCTCTTTATAAACTCAAAAAAGTATGATCCTGTCCACAATCCATGGCCGCATCCACTATTCTGCCCTTTTACACTTCAGCTGCACTAACCTTTTCCCAGCATTCAAATGTAAAAGGCTGAGCACTGATTCCCCGCATAGTTTTAAAGTATTCATTTGGTAATAAACGGTTAAAGCTCGACAAGAACCAGGTTTATATAATGATGCCAAAAGGGACCGGCAGGTTCTTTCTAAAATCACATAAAAGGGGAGGACGGTAGACCTGGCCAAGGAAGCGTATCCAGCAATAACGTGAGCAGAACAGGTTTTAAATGCACAGCCTGGATAGTGATGGCTAGCGCTACCAGGCATTACTAAGTGGCTAAATGGGGCAAGTCAAGCCAACTAAAGGCAAGGGAACTCCGGATTAGTGTTAATAATGAAGTCTTCCTCACTTTTGGTAGAATGAGCCGACGACACTTGGACGAATCGGCAACTGGAAGACATGCTTTTCATTCCAAGTGTTCTCTTTATAGTACTTGAGGCACGACCTAGAAATTTCAAAAAGTGTCCATTAATACAAACATTATTATGAAGGGCTCATTAAGAGTTTCTGGAAGGTAAAGAACCCAACCTGTTCAAAGAAAACCTATTCAAATGTTACATAGACACATGGGAGCGCATATGGCATTAGTCGACAAACCTCCCTGCCCCCTCCCTCCCCCCCCCCGCCCCAGTGTCGGAACTAGCACTTTAAAAAAATGGATTGGTGAGTTTTGCACTTGAGGAAGAGGGAAAAGAGAACGAAGGTGAAAAAGAAAGCAGAAAAATGAGAATTCTTTGGGGACAAAGGATGACACATACTTCTAAGGAACGGAAGAACAGTAGGCAGAGCAAATCTCCCATGGTAGATATTGGGCTCTATTCTCAACATTTATGAGGTGCAAGTGACGAGATGCACTAGAACATCTGCACACTGTCACCCGTTCCCAAAGGACATGTCACTGCGCTCATCGTTGCAACTGCACAAATGAGGGGCACTTTGAGCATTTTTAAGTGCATCCGAATTCACAAAAGGGATACACTTTAAAATGTGAAGAAAGCAAACATTTCCCCTGCACCCGCTTCAACAGACAGAGCGGGGCGCCACACACGCGGGCCAGTTCCGACCTTTTGCATTGGTTGGAACCACTGCTGCCCCACCTGTTTTTCTAGTCAACCCCAAAAGGGATATACATGTTCATGTTTGTGTACATTTCACAAAGGCACGACCTTAAAGGTCAGTCAAAGTGAAATGAGCTCCTAGCACCATGGTGGGTGATGGGAGCATGTTATATACATTGATGTCAGCAAGCCCCCCCCACCAACCCCAAACTAAGCATCCCCCCCCCCACCCACCCCAAACTAATGTATACATGGGTGCTGTGATTAAGATTAACTGTGCATTCCCTAAAGTCGCACAGGGTAAAACAAAACGTGCATCCTATGAGATGTTTTCAACTTGAGTCACTTTTTGAGAACTGTCTCGATGTGTTTACTGTTGGCGCAGGTTGCATTCCGTGGTAGGGGTAGGGCGAAGGAGCAAAAGCAGGAATAAAGGCGTGGCAGGATCAGGACTCAAGTCGAGGCTTTCAAAGGGCGGACGTCATCGTCCCTGGTATTTTAGAGGCCGTGTGTAAAACCGTACACTGCCTTTTTCACATTTAAAGTGCGACTTGGGGATTCGAACAGCGGTCGCCAAGATAGGCGCTCGGGCACTTCACCACTGCTCCATACAGCTGGTGAAAAATGACTGACGACTAAAGGTCAAATGTCACATTTCGGGAGTGCACTCGCCAGGGAAAACATTGGCACTGATTTATGGGGTTCAAAACGTGCAAACTTTTACATTTTCAAACACTTTTATAAGAAAATATACTCCCTTGGTGTTTTGATTTTATGAAAGTCAAATGCCCATTCGTCTTGTGCACTTTGTACGATTATGCAAAGCCAATTGAATGAAATGTGCATATTTCACCTAGATATGCTAATTTCTGTTGACATCGCACTGCGTACATTGATGAGTCCCCCTTTATTTGAGGACCCCCGAGCAGGATTTTAAAGTCCGAGATCTATGGGGAACTTGAAGAGCGATCGTGCTGCATGGAGAACCGGTCTGCTGAGGCAATGGGTGCTGGTTGGGGGGGGGGGACGAAAGAGGCTATGAAATGATGACATGTCCCAAATTGCAAGGCTCCACCATTATTTACCGTTAGTGGGCGAGTGGGATGTAATCAGAGCCTACCTTTACAGCCATCCATCCACTTTAATAGAAGCATTAACAAGATCATTGGGGAGCCAGTCTATGGATGCCCAGATCAGCTGATCAGTTTTGGCTCCAGGCTGGTACTTTCATACAGTAAGATGGAGTGAAGGGTAATGCTCTGGCATTGGAGGCGGCATTGTTATTTTGTGTGCCTTTTCAATGATTTCACATCCCATACACAATGCTTTCCACGGTATCCCACGAATAAGCACCTCAGCAGTTGGAGAAGGAAAGGACCTCACAGAGTGGGTGCCTACAGGATTTAAGAGGTGAGCTGGGCTGGGGGAGCGATGCATGACATCGACTTCACTGTTGGCTTCTTGTCCATGCCAGTGTGTGGAAAATAAGAGCTGCATCACTGTTCTCTCCTCTAGCCTCTGTTAGGGTGAATGTTTAGCTCTTGTGCCAATTCCCCTCAAACTGAGAGGAGCTCCCTCCAGACCCCAACACTTTTGCCGGACTTCTGGGATTGTGCGCTTTACTCTCCTGACTGGACCTTTTTCCCCACTCCCTCATTCTTTTGCTCTGAGATGGGAACCCTACTTTTCCTGCTACTAGATTCTTTTGACTTTTAATGGAGTCATGCTTTCCTCCATGTATTTCACTACAGGCATCTGGAATACATTGGTGTAGCACCAAGCACCCTATGTGCAGTGTTGCTGGGGAGTCCCTTGAGCTTCACCTCCTATTCTTTATTACTTTGTCTTAGAACTACTGTTCAAGGATAGTAGGATCCTTTTAACTTAATTAGCTTTCTTTTTGTGAGATCACAACACCACCTTATGTGGAGTGCCGAGGGGCTACAATGAAACACCGCCCCCACTGCTCCTGTAACCTTTATAGTTACAGTAACAGACACACATAAATGGCTTGTATAGGGGGTAGACCCCACCCCCCTCAACCTGAATGTATAGGAGGTATATCCCACCCCCCTCAACCTGAATGTATAGGAGGTAGACTCCACTCCTCTCAAACTGAACGCAGATAGCGTGTCGGATTGATTAATGACTCCGGCATTGCAAAAATCGGAATTATAGTGCTTAAAAGGCCAACCAGGCACACAAGGCGAAATACATTTTTTAGGGTCAGAATGCCTTATGCAGTGAAGGGCATGTTGGACATCATACATTTGTCACAGTTACTAAAATGTAGATTCAAATGTGAGCAGGGGCTAAGTTATAGATAGAATCAGAAGGTCAGTCTTATGATTTGGTCGGTCATTTTGGTTAAGACAAGTCAGGCAACCTCTAAGATACATGCCCCACATACAAAATGGTTGATTTTTACAAAGTCATGATGATCTCACTGAATAATTTTTTCATAGCAGTTCATGGAGAGTCCACAGGTCTAGAATAAGTTAGGTGAAACCTGTTTAGACTTGTTCTGAGTGGCAGTTAAGGCAACCAACGCAGGATTGAAGAAGGGGTTGTCCTCAAGTACCAAGGCCAATCAGGATGTTTTATGTTAATTACTAAATTACCTCACTTTTTAAGACAATATATAAGGGACTGAAGTCAGAGAGTTGGGAGTTGTTGACTTTTCTGCTGTATCCTGCCTTGCTGTACCCTGGGAGAATAAAGATGTCTTTGAAATTCAGCCTGAGTCTTTCTCTGCCTCCCTGTTTGGCCTTCAGCATGCCTTCCCCGATTCAGAGATGTCAAGGCTGTAGGGAGGGCATTGGGCCCTCCCAGACAGGCTGGTGGCAGAGGATACTTTTTAACAGTACAGCACCCATGGGTGACCATTTTCTCAAAATGGCCACCGTTTTCTTTTATTGCCATTTTTCATTTGTGTGTTCCTTCTTGGCCCTTCTACCATTGAAGGTGAGGGGTGGGTCTTCTGAGTTACGCCTTTGGCGGGAACCCTTTGTGAAGCCTGCCAAGGCTCCAGTGTCTACTGAGGCAGGATGTGAGGGAGGAGCACAAACCTCTTCTGGCCTTTGCTTTACGGTATGCCTGGTTGGAACAAGTTTGAACTGAGTGACTGGCTGTCCTGCAAGGACAGCCTCCCCCAGGTGATTGACAGGTCCATAGGACTGAACGAATGGGTTACTGCATAAAAGGTCAGGCTTTTGGGACAGAAGGCAGAGTCGGCCACAGGAACTGAAGCGCCGAAGAAGACGACCAGAGACGACTGCAGCACAGCTGAAGCATCGCTGCTCTCCTGACCCTTTTTACAAACAAACAGGGAAGCTCTGCCAAGGACGATTTCCTCCTCTGGGCTGGTGGGCCTTGTGGATTGTGGAAAAAAATTGAGGATTGTGTCAGGTAGTGCCTCACTGACATTGTTTCCATTATGAGGTGCTTACTCGGGTCTCATTTGTTTTAGAACTAGAGGAATCCCTGTCAGATAGAGGAAAGAGGCCAGTTTCTTCGGGACGCTACATTGACTTGCAGTTTGGAGGACTCTTGGATTAGCCCAAGGGAGGTGAGAACTTCCAGTATTAGGCAGACCCATTGGGCTGCATAAATACACTGCCGAGTAATTTAGTTATAAAATCTTTAATTCTAATATGACTCCCACGTTATTGGATATGTTGAGCGCCACGTCATATTGGTTTGAGAAATTGAGGATTGTGTCAGGGAGTGCTTCACTGACATTGTTTCCATTATGTGATGCTTACTTGGGTCTCATTTGTTTTAGAACCAGTGGGATCCCTGCCAGATAGAGGAAAGAGGCCAGTTTCTTCAGGACGCTACTTTGACTGCGGATGGGAGGACTCTTGGAATAGCCCGAGGGAGGTGAGAATTTCCAGGATTAGGCAGACCCATTGGGCTGCATAAACACACTGCCGAGTAATTTTGCTATAAAATCTTTAATTCTAATATGACTCCCACATTATTGGACATGTTGCAATTACCTACGATTGGGGTATTGGCCCTGTCAGTATTAATTACGGTACTCTATAGTGTTTTCTGCCTATACTAGTAGTGAAGAGTCAGAATGTGTCTGACTTGTTAGGTACAAGACATGTATTTCTTGATACCTTAGTTCAGGTATATGATTTACGGTATATCTGATACCCTTGTGGTGATGAGGGATTGGCTATGGTGTATAAATTTAACCTATTATGCCCGTATTAGTGATATGTTTGTTTGTTTTTCATCCTTAGAGATAGCAATTGGTGTATGAATAGGAAGATTCTACCTAAAGCACAGGACTACTTCTGCCCCTGATGAATGTCCGGTTACATCGAACATAGAGGACTGAAACTTATATAAGTTGGGCTTTGTCACACAATGGAAAATGAGATTTATTGAGTTGCCAATAGTGTGGTATGCTGGTTGAATATTTCAGCATACTAGTTGCGATACTGTGAGGTGGTAGTGTTTTTACTTTGTATATGACTATGTGTTGTGTATATGTGTTTTAATAATGTTTGTATTACCTGTGCTTAACAAAAGATTAATATATTAAAAATGATATTTTGTGAAGAAAATGTTTTCTGATGATGATTTGAAACACAGAATGCAGCCTATATTTGTTTAAGGGCTGTGTCTTGAAATTGCTATCGGAGGGGAATGTGTTGACTGTTCCTTCCTTTTGTAGAAATATACATCTCATATCCTCACTTAGTAGGAGGGAATATCACCAAAGTGTGGGGTTTCCCCTGCAGAATAATTCCGGGCCTTACCAGCCTCAAGACAATCTTCAATTTGAGCTGTCCTCTGACATCCTGCGACCTACGTGGGCTGCAGAATCCCAATACCTGGGGCACCTTGACCACCTTGAAGTGCATACCCCAATTACCGAGTTTTTATATCGATCTTCCCTACAACATTTCTCATATAATAGTAGAGAACTCCACTCTGCAAACGCCGCCAAATAAGTGATCCCCAATTCGTGACGTATTATTGTCATTGGGAAGCATTTTGGGATATTTAAGATTTCTTTCCACTATAGACCTTCCAAATATAACCAGTTTGCTTGATCGGGGGTCATCTTACTGCAAGCTCTGTATGTTATAGTTGGAATTATTTTTTGCTTATAATAAATAATTATTGCCTTACTCGAAAACGTTCCATAATTTTGCTGGAGTAGTTTAGTTTGTGATCAGTGCATAATTATTTTAGACTTGAGTTCTTCTTTATACAGTATTTCAGTCAAGTGTTATCATTAAACTTTACTCCCAAATATTTGCACTGTGTGACAATTTTAATTGGTTCACCTGTGATGTACCAATGCATGCCCTTTTGGTTTTTGTTTACTCGTTTATTCCCAATTAGGAGTATGTTTTATTGGAGTTAATGGAGAGATTATTAGCTATTGCATGTTTTTCCAAGGCCTGTAGCATTCTAGTTATCCCGATTGGAGTTTGATCAAAATTAGTAGATCTGTATATAGCAAATAGTTCACCACATGCTTATTAAGTTTCGGGGGAAAAGATCTAACTTTATTGAAATATTCGTGTATATCCTGAATATAAAAGTTAGACAGTGGATGCTAATAGGCATCCCTACTTCAAACCAACATCGGTATTAATTGCTTCTGTCAACAATCCTTCTCGGTTTAATCTTACTTTAATAGATGTTCCCTACATAATTGTTGTATAGCACTGAGAAGATAAGTTGGACACCCTGCAAGTGCGAGTTTCGGCCACAGTTTTGGTCTAGAAACTGTATCGAATGCTTGTTTATAGACGACAAACACCATATACAGGTTTGTTTTATTCTCTACAGCTTGGCGTTTCAATGCTTGCACAATATGTATATTAGGAGCAGTTCCCACACCTGAAAGAAAGCCGGCTTGTTAAGGATCTAGCACATTGTTTTCTTTCAGCCATAGGTTGAGTTCCTTTAATATAAACTTGGCATAAACTTTGTCGGCTGAATCCATCAGTGCTAGTGGTCTATCGTTTTCAGGGTTCTTGCAATCCCCCTTTTTAAATACTGGGAAGATGATGGATTGTCGCCAAGAATCGGGTATTATACCTGGGTGACATATGTCTTGATAGATCTTGTGAAGTATAACTGCTAGTTTTTCTGGGTGTGTCTTGAGAGCGACATTTGAAATGCCATCAGGCCCCGGTGCCTTGGAATGACTCCTTTTTTATGGTCTCTGCTATATCTTGTATCCCGACAGTTCATGGATGTTCTTCTAGTTTATATTCAACTGGATGTTCTTCTATAATGGATTTTACATCAAACAGTTTGGTGAAATGTTGAACCCATCTATTATCGCCAATGGCATTTATGACGGGTTATGTGGTGTCAGTCTTGGCTTCGTCTTTTAGTAATGTCCAAATCTGAGCACTTGATTTGTTTGCAAGGGAATGCAGCATGCATTCGCTCTCAAGTTGGATTTTCCTACTCTGATGTTGTCTAATAAAGTTCCTGTAATTTGTATTAATTGTGGTAACTTGTTTATGATAGTCATAGGAATGCTTAGCTTTAATTTTCCTTATGGCTTTCCTTTTTTCTCTTTTTTTCCCCTTTATCACTGGGTCATATGGTTTTATTGGCTGGTCTTTAGGACGAGAATGCCTAGTGATTGCATTCCTAAACTGATGCAATACATTTACATATTGCCTATGCCGATGGGGGTGATGTTCCAAATTATTTAACAATAAATCCAATTTGTCTTCTGTACATTATATGGTTGAGACCCTGATTTACATTTATTTCAAGTTTATAGTAGTTCTGCGACATTGTTTTTGGCAAATTATATGCCATAACTATTATGTTATGATAGCTCAGCTCTGTGGGAACGATAGTAAATTCCAATACTGTTTCCAGAGCATGTCTGGAGACAAAAGCATATTCAATGACAGCCCTCGAGTTGTTTCTTTTCCATGTGGGTTGAGGTGGAACATCACCTTGGATACAACCATTTAGCATTACCATGTTGTGCTCTTCCATGAATACTAGCCATTTTCTGCTGGTTTTGTCAACAGTCGTTTTCCATTATTTGTGCAATGTGTATTCAGGTCCCCTGCTATAATTGTCATATTAATGATCGATCTGTATCAATGTCATCCAGCAAACTACTAACTAATTTCATAAATGTATCGTCTGTGATCTTTACCGGGTTACAGTATGCATTTATAATAGCAATTGAGAACGTCTGGTTCTTAGTATCAAGTCTAAGAAATTGTAGGCCAGGATAAGAGGTTTTCCTTTGCGATATGGTACCTGTCAATTTAATTTTTAATCCTCCTAAGAGCCCCATCATAGGTCTACAGTTAGGTAGTTTGATAGCCAGAACCCAACAGATTTGTCGGTTAGGCCACACTGGTTCTTTAGTGATTCATGTCTCCTGGAGCAATATTAGGTTGTAGGTACTCAATACATTTAAATTATCAGGTTGCATTAAATGGGAGTGACCCCTGGTATTCCATATAGCAATCTTAAATCCTGAAGTTGGTCTATTTTCTGCGTGCTAATGCTGCTGTTTATTTTTGGTTTCGGCTCTGCATTTGGACAACCATGCCCACCTAGGTGGTTGCTCAGCTACCAAAAGGGTAATATCTTCTTTATAATAAACCTCTCTTTGTAATCTACCTCTATCTTCTTGGCATGTTATCAACAGTGCTTCTGTTTTATCTTCACAAGATGGGGTAGAATCCTGTTCGTCAGTTCCCATATATCTAGTTGAAGTGTGTCTGATTTTCTTCAGTTTGTTTTTTAATTTGGATCTCAAAACCTTTTTTAATTATGTTGTCTTTTTCAGCCCATATGAGCTGTCTGACCAACAAGGATGGTACATGTATAGTGGCTGTGTCTAATCGTATGTGTCTATGTAAGGTAACCAACTCTATATTGTGTGATCTTATCACACAGAGGTTTAAAAGTATGAAAGACATCTAACAAAAATGCTCTATTAGGAAAAGGATCTCTGTGGCTTCTATCTATCATTTTTATTATCAATCTTTCACTACTTTGAATGTAACTGACACCATATCCTTCGACTTCATTGTTTGTGTGCTTCTCACAATTCTCAATAATAAACCCCTCTTTCTTAACAGCTTTGCCATATCTTTCTCTATTAGAGACTCTCTCCCCATCAATATTTTCAAAGTTACCTTTCTGGGCCAGAGTGTAGAACTGGGCCTCCCCGGACTCAGAATTTGGGTTAACCATTTCAATGCTCTGATGAGGAGTTAGTTCAGAGTGAATATATTCTACATCTTGACTTTCAGTAGTTACTGAGTGTGTTGTTAAATTTAGCAATACACTCATATTAGCACCCGATTATGTCTCCAAAGGCCTGTCCAAATGTTGTGCTCTCTCATACTCATTATCTTCTACCGAGACTAGAGGTTCTTGCCTCTTCGGTTGGTTATCACTTTGTTCTTTAGATCTCTTATCCTTTTGAGGTGTAGTTTAAGCTTTTATGAATTTTTGTTTCCCAGCAGTTAAATTAGACTGTTTGGACACAGAGGGTCTGCAGGGTTGCCCAGAGCAATGCCAGTGGTTAAGATTCATTCTAAACCTTCCAGCCATCACCTCTTTGTTTTAGACTAAATATACCTGTATTCTTTGCTGCAAGAGTTATCTCGTACGCAGGAACATTACCATTTTTAAACCCAAAAGAGGATCTGGGCGTGGGCCTGACATACGATTTGTCCGAGGAAACAGTTGAATTCATGACTTGTGCAGCTGGTCTTGGGGTGAATATAGGTGAAACCGACAAATTTGTATGATTAACCATTGGGGCTACAACAGCATTTGTATTCTCATTATTCATTTGAGTTTCTGGTACGAGTACATCGCTTACTTTTACTTCATCGTCTACTATGAGCATGGAGAAGGCCCCCCCCACAGAGCGATACAGCCCCAATTGACGGGGACGCACCGTTTGCGAGCAAGTCTCCAGCATGGGTCTCAAACAAATCTCTAACATCACTTTCAATATGGACATCAGTGCAGCCTTGGCCAAAATTGGCACGTCTGATAAGGATGTCGATTTGTTTTGAACTGATGCAGTTCCCACATTCTGATCACAATCTGGAGTGTTCCCCACAACAGGTGTGTCATTTACATCAACATTTGAATCAATATTCGCCCAGGGCGAGATACGTACTTTCTCGGGTGTGTGAGACATTGAGCAAGCAGTGGAACGAACACCAGAAACTGCCTGTAAATAAAGTCTAGGAACATCCAGGCTTTCATTTGCATGCAAATCAGGTTGTGTAATTAAGAGGTGCCCTGACGGCACATTCATCCTATGAGAAGTTGCCAGATGTTCAAATGCAGGTTTTTTTTTGTGCTTTCGACCATCTGGCATATTTGTGCATTAAAAGCCAGGATTTCTTCGTCTGTCACATGCGAATGCAGTTTTAGAAGTCTCACGTTCCCATCTATAGTGCATCCATTAAAGCTGTAATGGTGCAATTCCGCAGCATCTTCAATCTGAGTCCACAGTTGTCTCAAGTCTGCACCAACCAACTTGGATCATACTGGACCCATCGTTTGCCTGGATTTTGGTAAACGAGAGGATGCCCATATAGACTTTGGGGAGGAAGGTAGCAAGGACATTTCTGTGCGCGAGTTGTTTTGCGTCTTTATCTAACACAGGCATATTTGATCTTAATGTATACATGGCCCAGTGGGGCAACCTGCGCACGCCCCTTACCTCTCAAATTACAAGCACCAACTAGTCTAGGCACTTTGAACGGGAGGAAGCCAAATACAGTTTCCCAAGCAAGGCGTGGTAGCGAGGGGCTGCTCGGCTGCTGCGCTGAACCGCCGGACAGTCACCACTCGCAGGAAACACTCATTGGAAGCGCGTGACCTCTGTATAAAAGGATTTCTGGGTAAAGGGGCGGAGTCTTGCTCTGTAGGTATAAAAGTGATATCTTAAAGGTCTGTTTTAGCTAAATTATCACAGTAACCTTTATAATTGCTCAAGTTCTTGTCAGCAGCATACCCAAGTTCTTCCAATTAAATTTTAGTAAAGGTTTCCACAGCGCAGCAGCGTGTCTCCTCCTGCCAAACAGTCACCACTCGCAGGAACCACTCACTTGGAAGCGCACGCGTGCGTGCAGGAAGCGCGTGGCCTCTGTATAAATGATTCCTGGGTAAAGGGGTGGAGTCTTGCTGCAAGTTCTTCCAATTAAAGTTTAGTAAAGGTAGGGGGGCGCTGTTGAGCAGCCATCAAGATGGCCGCTTAGTTTAAGAGCTCCGTACCCGGCTGCAACATATCCGCTTTGATCAGCGGTGCCTCGCATCTGCGGGAGACGAGACAACTGGTATCCTGCTGCCCACCGCCTTGGCTGCACTCTGCCCGGTTTTCAGGCGAATTCGGACCTCGGGGGCCGCCCGGCGCCGTTGGAGGCCTGCGGGGCGTTCTGCTACGCTTGAAGCCCATCCCCCTTATCCGCCGCGGGAGCGGCTCGCCCGCGGCTTGGGCGCCTCGGCCTGGGGCTTCACCATCGCCCCCCCCCTCCCTCCCCGGACCACACTACCGACGACGCCTGTGCGGCGCTCCCGGATCCCAGCCGCGGCTCGCCCTCCCCCTCGAGGGGCGTCGGATCGTGGACCCGCGGGGCCGCCGGAGCGTCTCCTCCTCTTGCCGGCTGCTCCTGCCTGGGAGGGACACGCTGGTTCTCCCCCCTGTGGACTCCTTCCTGCTGCCTCCTCTGCCGCTTCTCCTGGTCCTCCTGCGCGGCTGCACTGGACCCCCTCCCGAGTCGGCAGCATATATGTGACCACAGGCTGCCCACCACCCTGTTCCCACTGGAGAACCGTGGGCCGCGTTATCTCTTTGGGGCCCATCCCCCCCATCGCCCGCGGGGACTGCCCGCCACGGGCCTGGACGCACCGCCATTGGGCTTTGGCATCGCCCTCCTTCTCCTCCGCGGGGCCTCGGCCCGCCGCCTCCCCGGCCTATCGTGGCTGCAACGCACAGTGGACGACGTGACACTGCGGGGGCCTGGATCTCCGGCTTGGGGAGGTGGCTGTGCCTGCTGGCCCCGGCCGACCCCCGGCGGCGGCCCCGGATACCACTCCTGCAGATCGACAGCCCCCAATCAGGTCTGCTGGGCCCCGAGGTGAGAGGGGGGTATTAACTGGATACAGGCCGCTGTGCCCATTTGCTCTGCCTTGTCCCTGCTGCCTCGTTAATTGTAATCGCCCCCCAGGCTGGCGACTGCGCTCCTTTGCGGGGCTGCCCTGCACTACTTTCATCTCCTCTACTCACATCCTCATTACGCACACCCCAAGCTGTTCCTCAATACTCGCCCCCCCTCTGCCTGACCCCCCTGCTCGAGGTCGGGAGCCACTGAGTGCTATCCCCCTCGGACCATACTCCCACCCTGACTCCTGGCTCAACTATTGGAAAGGGGCTCATACCCCCTCAGCACATCGCTCTGGAGTGGGCCGTTGCCTCTTCCTCCCAGGCGGATACCGACCCGGCTCTGACCACGGGCCCTGATCCTTTCTAGAACCCCTGCCCCCCATCGCCGCCTTTCAACGAAGCGCACGCTGTTCATACCAGGGCGCCCTCTAAGATGTCCGGCAAAGCACGAGGGGCAAACAAGGCGGGAGCAATGGACAAGTTTGCCAAGGCCCTGGCCAAGCAGGACCAGCCCGGGGCCGCCCCTATGCAAGACGAATTGGAGGCATCCGCATCTCCCCCTCAGCCCGACCTTACATCAATCATGGAGTCTATGGCCAAGAACTTTGCGTCATTCCACGAAAAATTAGATGATATAAATGCCAATGTAGCATCCCTGCGCACCAAACTAGACCAGCATGGCACTAGGCTGGTTGAGGCCGAGACCAGGATTGGCGCCGCCGAGGATGAGGTGCATGTGCTCCAGGAAACGGTCTCTGACTTGGTGCGAGACATGAAGCAGGTCAAGGCGAAGTGCGATGATCTGGAATCCAGATCCCGCAGGAATAACATTCGCATCGTGGGGGTTCCCGAGACTGCCCTTAAGGGCAGGATGGAGTCTGCAGTCGAGACCCTTTTGAGAGACCTTCTGGGGGATCCACAACTCTCCCAGTTCTTTACCATCGAGCGCGCCCATCGTTCATTGGCCCCTCGCCCCAGGCCGGGCGACTTCCCTAGACCGATAATAGCCAAGGTTCTCAGCTTCAGGGATCGAGACCACATCCTACGACTGGCCCGTGAAAAGGGAGAACTGAGACTTGAGTCCCAGGTTATCCGCATTTTCCCTGACTTCTCTGTTAATGTTCAATTGGAGCGCAGGCAATTCAATGGTGTGAAAAAGATGCTAAGGGAGAGGGGGGTGGAATATGCCATGTTGTTTCCTGCTAGGCTGAAGCTCACCCACCGTAACAAACTGTACTTTTTCACTGTCCCTGAAGAGGCGGTGAAATTTATTGAGGCACATATTCCTGTTCCGGGCCCGGTGGGGGAGCCGGTTGACGAGGGCTGAATACATTGGTCATGCACCTGTCATATGTGGCACTGCGGCACTAATACCGCACCTGGTATTGCAATTTCCTTGTACTCTCATCTAGCCTTTTACTGTATACTCTCCTACAGTCGTAACTCTTGGTGTAACTTCTTGAAATGCTTCTGGGGGCACCGCTGTATGGTTTATTGAACATGTTACCTGTAATTAGATCATTGCCCCGCACCCTCTGCTCACTGTAATCTACTGTGTAGTCTCCTCCTAGAACTCAATTTAGGCACCGCTGCACGCTGCTTGGTGCACTCCACCGTTCAATTGTCTTAGCCGGGCTCACGGCAGCAGCTACCCCCGCTGCAGTTGCAATGCCTTGTTTGGCTTCTTTAGTTGAGTGGCTGTTCCCCTGTTTGGTTTGGGGACTGGTCCAGCCCCGTTGGGTTGGGCGCAAATGCCATGTGATTCAGGGTGGGTCCTTAGGCACTGCCTTGTTGGGGTTGGCAGTGAGGGAGGGGGGAGGTGTTGTTGTGGGATGTTGCAAAAACAAAAATGGCGGGCTGGCGGCAGCCTTTAGCACCACACATTTGGTTGCTGTACAAGTGACCTACGCTTACTGGACAAGGTATGACACGCATTACTCGGATCCCCCCTAAACGATTAGTGAATGGCTATTAGACTAATGTCCTGGAACGTCAGAGGGCTCAGCAACTACACGAAGGCACGTAAGGTCATGGCTTATGTCCAGAGGCATGGGGTCAAAATACTTTTACTACAAGAAACCCACGCCCTTGCTCCACTATCGTCCTCTCTCGCCCCGTCATGGGGCCCTAACAGATTTTACACATCGTTCTCCTCACAATCCAGAGGTGTCCTCACCTTGATTCACAAGTCCTTGGAGTTCTCCCTCCGCACAAGCCACATAGATACCCAGGGTAGATATGTGATCCTACACTGTTTCCTCGCCAGTGTGGAGTGCCTTCTGGTCAATACATACGCCCCATGCGTCGATACACCCGATTTCTTCGATCACATCCTCGACATTCTCCTCGCCTATGTTGGGGTGCCCATCATCTGGGGTGGGGACATGAATCTCATCCTTGATACCGCTCTTGACAGGTCAGGTGTGGCGCCCAGAACATTGTCCAGGGCTGCTCGATGCCTCCATGCACACATGCTCTCTACTGCTCTCGTGGATGCCTGGAGGGCACTTCATCCAACGTCTAAGGAGTTCACGTTCTACTCCTCTGTCCACGATAGTCACTCCAGGATCGATCTCTTCCTTCTCTCTGCCGGGCTCATGGGCAAAACCCTCTCCACTCAGATCCTCCCTCGCACGTTCTCTGATCATTCCCCGATCACCCTAGACATCGACTTGCACCCAGCCCTCCCTCAGCACTCTAACTGGAGGTTTAAGGCTGACGCACTACATGATATAGTTTTTAAGGCTGACATCCTTGCAGATATCACCTTGTTTTTTGAACGCAACAAACGCCATGATACAACTGACGGGGTGAGATGGGAGGCCTTTAAGGTATTCATTAGAGGCATGTGTATCTCCAGGGAGGCCGGGGTCCTGAAAGATATCAGAAACTCTCTGCGCCGTTCGGAGTCCAGATTGGGGGAGTTGGAGCGCGGGTATGCGTCCGCCCCCTCCCCACCCACACTAGCGCAGATTAGGGCTGAATTAGACAACTTCGAGTCCCTTGCCCAAAGCGAGATAAGATACCTCGCTCGCCCGATTGCTGCCCGTAAGTATGGTGAGGGGGAAAGACCAGGACGCACCCTCGCCCGACTTGTTCGGACTGAGGGAGGTAGAGCCCGAATTGACAGTATTGTTGGCATTGACGGAGTGCGACATTGGGCTGACCGGCCCATCCTGGAGACCTTCGCGGATTTCTACGCAACCCTTTATGCCCAGAAACCGGAGCACAGCCCGCAGGAATTGAATGACCTCCTTGACCGCATTCCAATGTCCCTTGTGTCCCCGGCCACCAAAGAGCAACTAGACGCTCCCTTTACCCTTCATGAGATCACCACTGTTATTTCGGCCCTCCCTAAAGGGAAGGCCCCTGGTCCGGACGGCCTCACTGCCGAGTTTTATCAGGAACACATTGCTCTACTGGCTCCGCGCCTCCAGGAGGTTTGGGAGGAGTCAATGCGCCTTACCACCCTTCCTCGATCCCTGCGTGAGGCTGTCATCACCGTGCTTCCTAAACCGGGTAAGCCTCCAGATCAATGCGGTTCATATAGACCTCTGTCCCTTATCAATACCGACACTAAAATATACGCAAATAGATTCCTCCCCATCATGAAATTCCTGATCCACCCGGACCAGAGTGGATTTGTCCCGGCTCGATCCACCGCCTTAAATATTCGGCGGCTATTTAATGTCATGTCTAGAATTGACCCTCAGGCCAATGCAGTGGCTGTGGCATTAGACGCCCAAAAAGCGTTCGACATGGTATCCTGGCAATACCTGTGGGCGGTTCTGGAGAAGATGGGGATTGGCCCTTACATGATCTCCTGTATCAAATTACTATATACTGACCCGGTGGCCAGAGTCCTGGTTAACTCTCACCTCTCCGCTCCTTTCTCCCTCTACAGAGGGACACGACAGGGGTGCCCTTTCTCTCCCCTTCTATTCGCGATGGCCATCGAGCCTATGGCTGATAGCGTACGGCACAACCACGCGCGCAAAGGGATTCGCTTGCGGGATTCTCCCGAAATTATCTCCCTTTATGCTGACGATGTGCTTTTATATATCAGGGACCCCTCTGTCCATCTCAACCCAATCATGCGCGAGATAATTAAAATTGGCACATTCTCGGGCTTCACTATAAATTACTCTAAATCGGAAATCTTTCCCCTTACTCCAGATACCTCCAAACCGGCGTGCGAGTTCCCTCTCAGGTGGGCTCCCGAGGGCATCAAATACTTAGGGGTCCAGGTGTCCCCCTCAAAATCCTCCCTATTGACTGATAACTATGGGGCCGCCGCAAAATACGTTCATGCCAGGTTTGAAAAATGGCGTAATCTTCCCCTCTCGCTCTCTGGGAGGATGTCGCTGATTAAAATGATTATCATCCCTAAACTACTGTACGTGTTTGCTAATGTCCCACTCTGGCCCGGGAAACAATACTTTGCTGATCTGCACGCTGAGTGCGCTCGCTTTCTTTGGCATTCTGGTGCAGTGCGCAGAAAGTGGCAACATATGACCCTTCCTTACGAGAGGGGTGGCTTCAATGCACCTGACATTGCTCAGTATTGGATAGCCGCCCAGGCCCAACATGCCACATACTGGTACCATCACCAAGAACCCCCCCCACATGTCAAACTTGAAATCCTTGCGACTCAGGGGGTGAATGTCATGTCCCTAATCCTGTTTCACACATACCGCTCGCAGGCCCCTGCTGATCCAGTGGCCTCCACCATTAGAGCATGGCGGCTGATACTGGCGCCTGGTTCCCACCCCCTCCCATACTACAAGTGGCTTCCCCTCTGGTCTTTCCCTGGTCTCACCCCCACTCAGGATCAGCTGCTCATACGCCACTGGTCGGACTTGGGATACCATTCATTCTCAGACCTCTTCCCTGACGGGAAATTCATTACCCCAGATACGTGGAAGCCAGGGCACTCCGGGTCCCCCCTTGAGATGCTGCAATATTTCCGCATAAGGGCAGCAATCCAAGACATGTGGCCTGTGTACCCTGACGAACCCCCCGAGTCCCCTGAGGTCCGATATATATCCAACTCCGCTGGAGGTAGGGGCATTGTATCCTCCTTGTACAAAATGCTGATGGACCGGGCCGCTGAACCCCCCCGCACTGCTCGTGATGCCTGGAGCCGGGAGTTGGGAGTAGACATCATAGATGACATCTGGTCCACTATGTGTACGCACACTCGCAAAGTCTCTACTAATTCTAGGATTAGATGTATCCAATACAAGCTGCTTAATCGACTGTACTACACCCCTTATAGGATTGGGAAATTTGCCCGGGATCTCCCCCACCCCTGCCAGAGATGCAGATCTGAAGAAGCGGACCACACACACATGTTCTGGTCCTGTGCAGCATTGGCCCCGTTCTGGGAAGCGGTGCTTGAGACCCTCTCTGAAATCGTAGGGTTCCGCGTAGACCCTGAACCCCTGTCTCTCTTGTTTGGGCTCTGGGAGGGGGATGAGACGAAACGGGTGTCTAAATTTTTGAATGTGGCGGCGAGCATGGCCAAGAAATGCATTCTACACTGCTGGAAGCGCAGATCCCCCCCTTCCCTGGAAATGTGGCTGAAGGCCCTCACCTGGACGCAATCCTGCGAAGAAGACTATATTAACTTGCTCCCCGCCAATGCTCGCCCTAAATATATATGGACAGAGTTCTGTAGCTACCTGAACAGGAATGTGGACTTAGAGCTCTTATCATCCCCTCCTTCCCCCTCCCCGGGAGCAGATAACTCTACATGATGCATGCTTTCACTGTAACCTATCTCTGGTTTGTCTCCACCGCACCTTCTGTAGAATATATGGCTCAACGTTCACTGTTGTTAGGAAATGCGTAACTATGCTGTAATGTATGTGGTGCTGGCTGTTACCCCCTGCCAATAAAGAAAGTTTAAAAAAAAAAAAGTTTAGTAAAGGTTTCCACAGCCCAGCAGCATGTCTGCTCCTGCCGAACAGTCACACTTGCAGAAACCACTCACTTACTTTACCCACTCAACGACTTAATTCCTCCTTACCGTCCTAAATGCATGTTTCATGTTGCTAGTTGATCCTATATTCCTCAGTCTCTAACTGTCTTGTGTTTGTATATAAAACAACAAACTATCTTTGATATAACTGCAAGTGTTTAAGTGTTTCTTTGCATATTGTATATATGTATATTCTGGTTTCTTTGTATTGAATTACAGCTTACATTCCCCCTCCTAAAATAGGCCTGGCTACTCCGACACGCTACCAACCGTGGGTAGTACAGATCTATATTTAAGCAATAAGCCCCGAGTCGCGGGGGCATTACTGAGTCAGGTAATGCCTCAGGGCCCATAGTTACAGGCTCGAGCGAAGCAAGGGCCTTAACGAAGGCCCCAGGGCATGCCCCCGCGGCGAGAGTCTTATTGCAACTAGTACCCCGGCCCGCAAGACCAGAGTACTAGGAGCATTGTTTTTCTGTTCCGAAACGCCAGAGCATTTCGGAACAGAAAAAACAAATATTTCACAAAAAATGGCTGCTGGGGAGTCCGTTTTCCCTTTCCATGTCGGCCATTCAAAAAAATAAGAAAAATGTAAACAAAGAAAATGGGCGCCATGGAAAGAAGAGAAGGTAGTCCCTTTTTCCTTTCCATGACAGCCATTTGGGGAGTGGATACGCTGGGCACAGAAGTGTTCCCAGCACGTTCGCTCCTGAAATGGACCAAAAAGAAGGTAAGTGGTGTTGGGAGGGCGGGGAGGGGATTGTTTGGATTAGGAGGGGGAGGGGGCAGGGGGAGGTAAACACTTACCTGAATCCCCAGCGGGGTAAGATGGCAGCCTCCATCCGTGTGGTGGCTCAGAGCGGGGATTACCCCATTCCGAGCCTCCTCATTGTCTGAGGGGCTGCCAGACAAAGGAAAAGAATGTCGGGAGAGGGTAATGCCCCGGCGAGGGCCAATCAGATTGCATGTTACAATCGGATTGTCCCTCGCCAAGTACTAATAGAAGTTGGGGCCCTAAAACCAAGGGATAAGTCTTGTAGAGTCCAATACCAATTGGACTGTAGAAATACGCACCCAACAGCCTCACAGCTCCATAAACATGAAACCAGAGAGGGGGCTGAGAGGATGATAGGTGGCAAAAGCATGAGCTGTTTTGCCAATTGATACTTTTTTTTATGAAGAGGGCATTGTTCACTGCAGAAATAGGTGGTGCTTGGACTCGAGAATATACTAGAATTCCTGCACCATACAAGTGCTTTAATGGGCCCAAATATAGAAGTCAACCCAAGTGTTATTCCATCCTGCGTGATGACGTCAATGGACCAGGCCACATTTGCAATTGAAATGTTTGTGGTAGAGCTGCATAGCAGAAAGTGTTGTTTGTGATCCGTATGTCAGCTTAAAACTACTTCAATAATTTCATGAGTATTACAGGAGACGATGCATCAGAAACAAATGCTGCACGTTGATCACAAGAGGACCTTTCAATTGCCTCCCTCCGAGAGCTATCAGGCTGTTTGGGAACGGGACCATGCCAACCAATTGTTTCTATTACGTAATGCCCCTTTGAAGGATCTGGACTACTACTTGTTTTGCCTGACATATTCCGAGCCAAGAGCTAGGACTCAGACGGATACTGCGTGAACTTCGGTTCACTCAGTTCAGGTTGGCATCGTGTTTTTTTGTTGTGGGCCGACTGCCCCTGCATGGGTTGGGCCCTTTTAACATTCATCAGGGGCGCTTTATGTAAAACAAAAATATATAATGAATTGAAAGTTTATTTTATTGGTGCATTATAGTTAATTACTGGTCAATTGTTTTCTTGCTGTTATATTTGATTTATGAAGTTCTTGTATAATTCATAAATGTATTTATATTTTATGGGGGAAACATGTATTTCCAAAATAAACACCAACTTGCACTTGATTAGCAGTGGATTCTGCTCATAACAGTAAATGGCTTCAACAGAAGCACAGATATATAGGACTCAAATTAACAAAAGAAATTAATAGATTTAGCTTGTGAGCATATTTTGTTCTGATGTAGTAGTTCACTCCTTTGTGCACACTTGTATGCATTTACTGCCCACTGAATGACTGAAACAAGCTTCGATAAAAATCCAATACATTTTTTCTACGTTTGAAAAATCTAAAGGGAAAAAAATCATAACATTTCAAAGCCTCCTCTGCAGCCTTTCATCTACGGTTTATTAAGGCAAGTCAAGGAATAAACCAAAGATGTGGCTATGAACATTGTCACAGTTAAAAACAAGCTTTTCATCTCTAACATCACTTTAAAATTAGCTTCATCAACCAAAATCGACATCTCGCAAAAGCGTTTAACTGAAGCTGAATGGCTAGCACAAATCTTAACTAAAAGCCTAGCGAGCCAGGCATTTATGCAAAATGGTGGATTCCAGCCCTGACCAATTACCCTTCACCCACTCCCGGCACCCTGGGGGTCAGTCGGCTATATATACTACAGTTCCATTTCTGTTCAGTCTGTCCATCTATCTATATAAAAGTGAAAATGTCTGGGTTTGTGGATTCATGTATGTTCCCTATACAATTCCACACCGTTTCACCAATCTGCACCAAATTTTGCACAGTTACCTGTACCTATGAGGGAATGAAAGCCTGGGAAATGCCGAGTATACCAGCTAGTAAATTATGAATAGAAAACGGGCAATGGTCGGTAGGATGGTTTGTCAAAAGGTGGCGCAAAGGACTACCAATATGCCCAAATGACCGCTCCTCCATGCAGGCTCTTGGGAACATTTTACTGCATGAGAATTGGTGAGGAGCCTATTTTTTTTTTTACCATTTTACCACTTCAGCCTAGGATGTCACCAGTTTAAGTCCAAACCGAGCTTGTGACCTACAGTCAACAACTACAGACTAGTGCCTGTAAGGGGATAGTACAAGGGGCTCCTGTGCAAATAATGTCTAGAGGGACATAAAGCTGGGATGCAACTAAAGCCACCTGCAACTTCCTACCCGTTTACCAGCTTCCGGGGACGTCGGGATACGGATGTCTGAAGTCTCACCTGGTCACCTCCATGTAATCCACCCAGCTAGGCTGAATTGCTGTGGCACAGCTGGCAGGGAGCGTTCCATGGAGGGAGGATAGCTTGGGTTCTTCCCAGCATCCTCTGAAACAGCTTGCATATGCACTAGTTCCCTGCTGTCTTCTGGGGATCTAACGAACAGAGAAGGAACACTGTTGCAGGCTCCCTGTGTTTGGACTCCACAGAACAGACCAAACAGCCGCTGCACCTACTGTGCCCTGTACCTGCGCTTGTAGTAAAGCTCTTTGCCTGCGGATTAGGAATCTTCTTGCACTACTCCAGAGCTTGCCCAGGCAGTTCAAGTGGGCACAGAAGCATAGCAGAGATGACAATCACTCCACTGGGAGGCGTGCACAACACAGTGGTTAACCGAACCCTGGTCTGTTTTTGTGCAACAAACGTTTTCGATTTAATTAAATGTTAGAGTCTTTAGTGTCTCTTGAGATTACTCACTCCACTCTTTCGTTTAGTTTTCTATCTTGTGTCTGCGGGAGCAGCTCTGCGACATGTGATGGCAGAGGGGCAGCAATGGCAGACAGCGCCCTGCAGGACGTGTGCTCAGGTATGTGTTTGTAAGGAAGGCTGGGCCCAGAGAATGTGATTATGTCCGAACTAACCTAGTGCGTTCTTTAGTTACAGGAGCGGGTTCCCGGTGCCCCGCGCCAATGGAGGAAGAGCTCAGAGGTGCAAACTGGATCTCTAACCGTTTTTCTGTTCTGCCTTCTTCCATCAAGATATCTCCCTGGTCTTCCTCTTCTTCTGGGCGGGTCTGGATGCAGAACAAGCAGTGCAGGGCTTCAAACAATTTCTGGCACATGTTGCTGAGCGTGGAAGCCTGAAATATGCTGTCCCGCCAAGTCTCACAAAAGTTGCATAAAGTCATGGAATCTGTTCCCGAAATCCAGGATGTCCCCATTGATGGACACTTGGTTGCCTGACCCATGCCTTTCTCCTTTGCCTTACTAAGGATACCCAGGTACCCCGGCCTGGCCCGAAGCGTGCCGAATTTCCCCACTTGTTCTATGATAGGCATGACACCACCCCAGCCCTCACAAAATTACCATGGATCTGAGAATTAGGAGGGGTTGCTTAACCGGGTGCATTCCTCCATATGTGCTAAACAGTTTAAGGGCAGAATATCCATGGGTTCTGTAAAGCGAGCTCTCGAGAGTGCTTCGATCATTAGAATGATTGATTGCCCCTCCGGTCTCAGAAATTAGGAAGCAAGATGGAAGAGAGGGCAAAGAGATGTATTGGTTAATATGTAAACTGGACAAAAGGCAAAAAGGAGTGGTCAAGTACAATGAACCACATTGTCTTTATGACAGACCACATTCGGTTCAGTGGTTGAAAGTGGATAAAGATTGTTTATTCTTCAGAGTGGATGAATTCACCAACACTAGGAAAAGAGTTTTGCATGCCACTAGCTTAAGGTCACTAGAGACCGTGGGGTTGAAAGACCATGTAAGTCCGAGCAAAACCAAAAAAAGTTTAAAGCCCATACCAGTTGTAGTTAACAGTGGAGGAAAACTAACTGGACCCTCAACCATACCACACTCCAACGAAACACTCCTCATCAGTTTCTAGAAGCAAAAAATGAGTATTAAGATCTAAATGCATATACACATAACCAGGGTGGAAGGAGGAAAGGCCAATGTGTGTACTACAGATCATAGTACAAGACTGCATACATTTGAAGTGACATGGCCAGAGCCATTTGCTCTTAAAACTCTTGTAGAACCTTTCCTGGACACTGGGATTATGTTCAGATTCTCTGTGCAGAGGCCTAAATGAAGAGGCCGACATGCCCATACACTAACTCTGCACACTCCAAGCAGCAACGTTCTGAAAGTGGGGTCAGGGGTTTGGCACCAACCCCACACCCTGTGACAACATATTCTCCACATGTTTGGGAGAGGGGTTTACAGGGAGGAATAGTACCAAATGAGTCACCATTTGTGCCAGAGAACAACAACCTGTGTGGCCTATAAGGAGCCAACAAGCAAGCAATAGCAGCAGATTCAGGTTCATCAGTATCTTGGAAAGGAGAACAATGGGAACTTTCAGAACAATGCAGTAAGGATAATCCTCAGGACTCACGAACGAGACCCAATCTCAAAGCCTATTTTGAACACTTATGATTCTGGAGGCAAAAACATTATTGCCATTTTATTGGAAAGTCCAATTCGGGAACATTCTCATTCATCAAGGTACTGTTGCGCTACCACTCCTGAAGCAAGCAGGTCAGTCAGCTAAATTGATCTGTACACATGCTGTGAATGCCTGTTAGAAGATGAAAATTATATCTGATGTACTACAGCCCAGGAACTCAAATCCACAAATCCAAGACCTGTTGTACTCATATTGACAGTGAATTTTAGGTGGCAATTCTGGGTGTCTAACCATTTAAAGAATTTTCCAGCCATATCAGAAGGGTCACAGGAAGGAAAGAACAATTATGGCAAGCAGTAATTGAACACCTATATGTGTTTTCCACAGAACACGCACAGACAGTCCTAATTATAAGGCAACCTCTGAGATCTGGCTACCCCCAATAACCTCCTCAGGTAATTATACACCCTTAGATGGTCTAAGGATTTATTTTTTCATCCTTTATCCACTAGCACTAACAGCTATTTTGTTGTTTTTAGTGACAGTCTATAATGTGGAAGCAATAAAGTGCATGGAAAAAACACTAATTCAGAAGCTGACTCGAACAGGATAAGAAGGGTTCTAATCCAGAAAGCCACAACACTATTAGTGACTTTAACTAAATACCTCCTGATGAATGTTCGACAGTACTTATATCCAGAACAGAAACATGTTAAGAAAAGCCTAAGCTGAATGGCGTAGGCAACTGTGTATTAGATGTTATTGACACTGAGTTATGATATGATAAATGGCATTTATAACGTGCATATACACAAGTGTTTACTAGATACTGCTAAAGTTTTTAAATAATATACTCCCTACTATCTGAATGGGCTTTACATAGATGCGCCAACAAAGCCTAGATATGTAATTAGTCACTATATTGCAGCTAACACTAGATAAAAGTACTGTAAATTTGTAGTGCATTGTTTCCTTCTCAAGGAGAGGTTTTAACATTGAAATTGTCATTTGAGTTTTGGAATATGTTTATGTATTTTAATTAGTTTATAATAGATCATTTTTATTAATTATGATTTATTGCACAACATTGTGGACGGTCTCAAAATTCTCTACTTCCTTGTTCAATGTTCGGAACCAGAGAGTCATTTTACATACATTGCTACATTTTTCAGAGTAGCCACAGAATCGGTCATTTATCACACAGAACTTGCTCAACGTGTTAAAGCATTTCTTGGAAAGGTATGTTCGCTTTCAGGTAATGTAGAATGACTAAGGATACTATCCATTTCTCTACAGACTGTTTGAAAGCCAGAAACGAGGTCTACATTGTCCCAAAATGTGTAAAGAACGATTACGGTTTTCTAATCTTGTCTTGCCAAATTCGCAACAGATTCCTGTTCACAGGTTTGAAGGGATCTTTCTGCAGGTGAAACGGGATCGTACAAGAACCATGCCAAAGACAGTTTGATTCATATGAAAATTTGAAACTTAACTTGAAGGAGTGAGTTCCAATAGCAACCCTGTTATAACAGATAACAGTAACGCTCATGTGCATTTAGAGTCTGCACCCTCCTGGCCGATGTAATGAAAACAGGAAGGGTATAACAAAATACTGAAGATGTGTTTCTGCATAGGCGAAAACGAGGGATCTATTAACTTGGCTAGAACTATAGTTCCCATGGACTCAAAGGACACCTCATAGGAGGGTGGACCTTTAGGCATTCTACAAAGGGTTGTATCCCTGTAGTAGTCAAAGTGGCTTGCTGGCAAGGATTTTCTCTATTCACTCTGAAGGTGGCCTCATGGACTTTTATAGAAGACATTTGTAAAACACTATTCCCAAAACGAAGGAGGCAAGTATCTCTTACCACAGGGTGGCAACCTTTAACCAGACAGATTTCAACTGAATCTATTTAGAGAAGATGGTGCAGTCTGGGAGCCCATCCAATCGTCTATATTGCATGCACTCAGGAGTCATGCAGCTTGGTTTAGTAATGGTAGACTGATGATGATGATCTAAAAGACTGAAGTATTAACAAAGGATAAGACACTCTCACAGAGGTTCAACAAGGACATCCATTGTAAAAAGACAGGGTGGGCTCAGAGTAAAGAAAACAAAAAGATGGATAAGTCTCCGTAAAAGAGCACATGAGCCAAGGACTGTTAGGTAGAATTAATATTCATATTGTTTGTTATTCTCCCCACTTAGTGAGTCCCCCGGCACTCTTTGCGGGACTATTGGATTTTTGTCCGACTCTCCCGAGTGAGTGGGAACCCTTTTTCCTCACTCACTCATTCATTCATTATTTTCTGTCACTGAGAACATTTTTTGGTTTCTCTTGATGGAGTCTGCTTTCCTCCATCTTTTTATGGCATCTGTTTTTTCCTATTGCAGCACGCAGCACCTTCTGTGCAGTGTTGCTGGAAGCTCCTTGAGCTTCCCTCTTTGGTTTTCTTTATTTTCCTGTGCTAACTTAAGGTTAGCAGGATAGGGGGATAGGTTTTATCCTACCTATGCTTTTCTTTTGAGATCAGCACACACCACCTCATGTGGAGTGCTGAGGGGATACATTGTATCCCTTTTCTCACTTCTGTAACTTTCTAGTTAAAGTGACAAGTTAACAGAGTGGCTGGTAGCAGTGGATGATTTTCGATCTGCTTTGTGAAACTTACATCGCAGGTTCTATTCACAGTTGCGTTAAGGGGCACATGGAGCACCCTTGTTTGAAAATGGTACCCGTATTCTTTTTTTTCGCTAACTCACAATGACTTGTCATTTCTTGAGCCTTCCTCTGCCGACCTGGGTGGGGGACATTCCGCTCCTTCCTTTGTCTTCGTCAGGCTCCCATTGGGAAGCCTGCCCAAAGGCCATTGTCCTCCAGTGTGTCTGTTTGGACCCAGTTCCGACTGGGTGCCACCCAAGGTTTGAAGGTAGCATGCAGTCTCATCGGCTGGGTTCCTGCTTAAAAGTGAGGGTCTTGATGCTGAAGCCAGAGTCAAACACAGCAAGATCCATTTAGAAGAAGAAGAGGAATAATGCCTGCAGTCACCTCCAGTGACCGCCAAAGCTGACCGAGTGACTGCTCCATCCCTTTCTTCTGTGTGACAGGGAAGATCCAAACCGGACAACTTCCTCACTTCGACTGGTGGGGCCCCAAGCTACAGTTTGAACCATTCCGCAACAAGCTGCAACCTTCTAAGCCTGCAGTATCCGAATACCCTGGGACCTCTGGCACTGCTGCAGTGCATTATCTCGGCAAGCGTGGTTCTGGCTGCAAACTTATGGGCATCTGTCTGGGCCTACAGAGACTATCCCAGTCATAGACTATCCCAGTCATAGAAGTCCCCTTAGCTGAGTCGTGGACCGAGAGAAGGAAGAAATTCTGCCTAGTGACAACTGTATCTGCTACAAAGCCTGTGTCAAGCCTCCACAACAGAAATGCTGAGCATCCCAGTGACCGAATCTGACCATCTGCTCCTGCCAAAAGTTCTACCTCCAACCGCTAAGGCCAGAGACCCGAACCAGAGCCACTGTTGGTGACCCGCCGGTGACATCGCTGTTCAAAGGTACTGTCTTACTCCTGGATACTTACCTAGGAAGTTTTTGTGTTGCCCTTAGCTCCTCCTGAGCTTCTTGAGTCACGTTGGTGTGGACGACCCAATCGTGTTCTCTCGTGCCCAAGGACATCCGTCCCAGAGGCAGAAATCCTTCAGGTGGCCTACCTAGCACCCCTGAACCCTTTGATTACAATGTCCTTACTTATTAGGAAAAGCAGTATCTGTGAATTTGACAACTCTGACAGCATCTGCCTTGCTTTGTTCTGCCACCCACGAGTCACTGGTCCCCCAGTACCTCCATCTGCCGTTTTTTTAAACTATTTTCCCAGATAGGGTTGTACTTCTAAAGTTTAGGCCTACACAGAATTATCCAACTTGCCAGTATTGCTATTTAGTAAATGTTGGTTGACAAATGATTAGCTAACCTAAAGCTACTCTTTTACTTTAATCTTGATAGATACCCGTGTCTCATCTAAAAGGTCTAATATTGAACCCAAGTATTGCTCCAGCAAATGTCCTAATGTATGTGTGTGGTAGGGGTGTCACAGTATTAGTTTTATGGCGGTATGATAACCTTCTTGCCGAATTACGGAATATCATGGTTATCGCGGTATAGCAGGTGGAGTTCACTAATCTTAAATATTTTCGTAAAATGTCATAAATTGCCAGATTTATCATCACAAACAAAACCAGGCACCCAGGGCCAGAATTGGGCTTTTCAACATACTTTCCACTGAAATACCACCCCTTGCTTCCACCAAACACAAACACGTGTGGAGAGGAGGAGGGGGGCGGGGCCTGCTGCAACTGGCAAAGCAAACTTAATAGCTTTTCTTAAGTGGTCACTTAGGCTTTTAGCTCCCCCACTGGCTACTGGTGAAGATGAACATGTTGCCATCTTGATAATCTGCATGCCACAGATCAATGGGGGCCGATTGTAGTATGCGCTTGTGCGCATACACACACATGCACTCTCTCTTTACGTTACAGCCTTTAGTTTACTTGCGGGCCAAAAGGTGTTCAGTAATCACGGCCATGTTACCCTTTGGTTTGGTAGCAGGGAATACCCGCAGAGATCAGGGAATTTTTATTATATGTAAATTCAATGATAGAACCAGGGAAATCCCCATTGTCATATGTTTAGAAAACATTATCCATTATAAATATATAAACCCCAAAGCCGTCAACCCAAAGTAAATCCTTTTCCTTCTTGGTACTGTATTTATTCTTCCTATTGCTAACATATTGATTTTGTGTCAGGCACGTGTGGTTTACGGAATGGCATTAAAAACTGCTCCAACTGAAACTACTTTTTTTACATTGCCTATTTGCATTTGAAGTTCTTTGACGTACTATTAAGTCAATGCTTTTTAGTTAACTTACGAATACGCAGGCAGGATTTTCCATCTGTAGCAAGGTAGCATTTTGAAAATTGTCTCTGCACATATTTAGCTGATCCTCTAGGAATCTAAGGCGGCTGCAGAAATGGTCTTTCATGGCGCTCACTCGTTGATCGCCTTGAATGAAAGAGTGACTAGTGGAAGTGTTATAATGCACATTTTGAGCATTGAGCTTGCTGCTCAGTCACAGGTCATCGCTTTGAAAATTGGCCTCGGCTTGCATTTTTTTGGAACCAAATGCATGGACATCATGACCCCTCGCTGCGACAAAGTTGGTTTTGACAACTCTTTATCCCATTAAAAGGGAGAAAAGTCACTCATGTGTGGTCTGAAACACCATGTCATTGTGTTTCTTTTGTTAAAATGTCATAGCCAACACAGACACACCGAAAGGTTGCATAGTGATCTAATCACTATAGCTTGTTTACCATCTGCCTGGTGTATTATGAAGGTCTGATGTCGGAGTCACCACTGACCATGTAATCCTAAAGGGACAGCGTTCAGTGGGCGCTGTTGATTTCTTTCTTGATTATTACAATACATGTTAATTTACCTTTTTAAAAGATAGTAGCAAAAAAAAAACCTTTGAAAGTGACAAAGTTAAAATAAATATCGGCACAAATATGGCCTAGACCACCACCTCACCAGAGCCCCATCATTACCATTTTCCCCAGGTCTGAGTGCATTAGGACCCTTGTGATGCGTGTTCAGAGTGAGGAATGCTTTCCTGGTTGGTGTCACAAATTAAGAATAGACCTAAGAAATATTTCACCCTATTGCTCTGGATACTTCAAATTAAATGTATAATCTGTCCTGCCTGCTTGAGTCCAGTGCCATATGCAGAAGGCTCTAGTGCCAATGTGCAAATCTACACAGAGGACAGGGGGGGTGGGGCAGTTTATTTACTAGCAGAAAGCACAGATAGGCCCAGTGTTCACACAGTCTACAGCAGGGTCGGACTGGGGCATAAAATTGTCTCGGGCACCAACATAAAAGTGGCCCACAGTTGCAAATGGGAATTCATTCCTTTTGAACATTGTTTGAATAGTACCCAAGGGGGAGATTTTTCATAAAATGTGATGCAAAATGTACATTTAAAAGAATATTCAGCAACAGTGGTCAAAACTATTAGCTGCATAGTGAAGTCACTCATCAAACTGGCCCACTTTGACCCAAACAACTAGCCCACACAAGCATTTCGCGATTTTGGTTCGGCCATGGGTCTATTGCCCTAAAGGCCAGTCCATGGCTGGTCTACAGAGCTAAAGTTGTTTGTGGACATGCATCAGAAGGGCATGCAGTTCATTCCCCATTTGAATTCTGGTATGTGAAGTTCCCCATCTTTCAAATTGGTGGGAAAACTACAAATCCCAGAATTCTAAGCTAAAACAGAACTGGATGGCTATCCTATCCATGACCATGAGAAACTTAAGTTCCTTGAATCTAAACCTTGGGGAGAGTAATTCGATATGCATGACTTCACTGGCCGTCTTTTTTAAAAAATGTGCATAGCCAGAGCAAGAGCAAGAGCTGTTAAAATGGGTTTGCTCAGTGCAGTAGGACCTTAACTTACTGAACTAATGGCACCACTGTTTTGCAAGTTTTGCAAGTCACTGAACATTTGTTTACATACGAACAAAAGGAAATATAAAATGATCACTTTCAGTTCAGGCCCTCAGCTCACCCGTGATGTCCCTGTGGTCTTGCCAATTGCAAATTGAAAATCGGGACAATCACCATAGAAGATCTGACCTGTAGCGCGTAGCAGCATGACTGTGTGAAAACGTTTAAAATCTGTATGCTGCTTTTAAGATAAATAATGCCTGAAACAAAATAACTTTGTTCTAGTTTGCCCATGAAATCCAGGTCTGGCAGAGTCTGTGAACTGGAGTCTCAGGTATGCGTATAGAGCCAGTCAGTCAGCTCATTGTTACCAGCTTTGCATGGGGAACACAAAGGTTCAGGCACTGTGGAGCTTTCGACACAATTTGTGCAAAGTCGGCTGATCTTTGACCCGACTCTATTGTTCACAGAGAAAGAATGGTCACAGCAGCAAAGCTGCATTTACTAATGTGGCCACACTTTCCCTATGCTCTTGTCTGCCAAACAAGGCCCCCGTTGGCAGACGGCACATCCAACAGTGCAAGACCAAGACTGCGCAGCACTTGCTTACTGCAGCATTTCCAAATCAGATTGAAAAGCACACTTAATGGTATAAACGGTACACTGATATAAACAATGTGACGGTTATTATTGTTCAATTAAGCTGTTCACGGTATATTTTAAGGTATACCGTCATACCGTTACGTCCCTAGTGTGTGAAACTTTCTTTACTTACCTGAATTGCATTTTGAGTTACACATTGCCCTAGCGCATATAATACATCTTATTTTTTATAGAACTACAGTGTTTCCTTGACTATACGTGTACTCAAAAGGTCTTTGTAATCAACTACAGACCTCCTAGACTAATCATGGCTGCTCGACCATAGCTACCAAACCTTTTGGGTAGTTCAGGCCAAACCTAAGAGTTGGAGCCCTGTACATCCAAGAGTGTGTCTTCTACAGTCCCTACCACAGGTGGACTTTAGTAAGACTCCCTAATGAGGACCAACAAAATGAGTGCAAAGACTGTATGTAGGGGTTTATGTTGTCAGACATGGCTTACGCGCTTTCCAACACACCATCACTGATCTTTCTGGATATCGCTGATGTGGCAGGCCCCATCCTTCCCTCAATATGGGGGGAAAACTCTGCAAAACGCCAGACCTTCCCCATAAATATCCCTCGTGCGCAATATCCAAATGCCACCTTGCACCTGCCTCCCAAATCTGTCCACCCCGAGATATTGCAATGTTGTCTATCCTTGCCCGCATTACCCCCTGTGTTCCACTTACCACCTCCATTTCCTCACCTAACTTGCGCTCAACCTACCACTCTGACAAACCGCCTAATTTCTGCCTTGCTCTAGCAGACATTGGCTAACACTATAGACTTCCTAGGTAGGTAAGGTGTCGGGGTACTGCACATGAGCAAAGTGGGACACCTCAGTCTGGCGCTAAGCACCTGACAGGACCGCCGTCCTAAATACTGTAGTTCTCCGGCAATAATTTGTGGTCTTGACAAAGTTTGAGTCACACACAGTTTGTCAAGGTCATGGAGTATCCCGGCACCTTCCCAGGCCACTGCTGAAAATACTTTGGCCATACTGGAAAGCGGTTGCCTGGCTGGCAAAAGTAAATAGTTTAGGCCTCGTTACATCTTTCAAAGCCAGAGGCAGAGGGGGAGAGCAGAGATTCTTCTTTCAAGCACCACTAGTTTTGCACACACAAATGAACCCCGTCACTAAGGACAAACACTGGGTCAGATACTTTAGTCAGTGTGTCACAGATCATGCACCATATTATTGGTCTCCAAGAAAGACCTGTCTGTACTCCAAGAACACAAAAATCATAAGCAGAGCTGTTCCGATGATAATTGTCTGACTGCTGCAACCTTTTGTCTAGTTTAATTTCCAAATAAAAGGCTGTTATAAGCCGGGATGTCTGCACTAGCTGGCAGAAGCTTCCAAAATCGATCAAACACACTGATTTGTTGCTCTCTGTGTGACCATGGCATAATAAATAACGTACTGCTGTCCTGAAAAGCTTAAATGATTCAATGAATATCATCCAAGGAGTTAATGGTGCCACTCGACACCATTCTACACATTTGTGTACTGTGTAGATGTCTATGCAGGATTACTGTCCAACTCCTCAGTGTGCACCCTGAAAGGTAAAAGACCTTTTAAATGCCTTAAAAAGGTACTTGAAGGGTATGCAATGTCATGTGTGTGCTGCAATCAACCTTTTGCAGCCTTGCCACTATATTATTAGTGCCTTTTTCTCAATGTCGTAATTCGTTGTCACACAATGCAACTATGTGTTTGGTCACATCACTCCCTTCATTTACATAACTTTTTCTGCCACATTAACCTTTCCCTCAGTACATTAAGATTGGGGCCTCGCTCAATGCTTTTGGTGTCCAGCATCTGTCCTCCCCATCCTTTCAACCTTTCGAATCCAGTAGCTATGCGATACATCTTACTCCCTCAACAGTAGTGTTCTGCTGGTACTAGTGTTATTCTGATACCACCTATTTTTACCTTTTCCACTTTTAACCGTGTTCCATCATTGTTAATTTTGCTATTCTTTAATTGCATATTTTCTAATCCCCACGAAGATGTATTGCCAGTTTCCTTTCCTTGTGTTCTTTCTGTGGCAAGCCAGAAGGAGGAGCCGACGCAAGTTGGACGTTTGCACATTCTTAATTTGATAAAATAAAAAGGCCCATCTTGCCATATTGCCATGGATTCCCCCCCCCCCCCCTAACCAAACTAACTAAAAAGTGCTTGTCACTTGTCAGAAGTCCAAAACAAAGCGTTCCCCGTCCAACAATCGAATCCTATCTGGCCCTACCACTTCAAACTAACAACTAAATAAGGTAGCTTCCCTTTAGCCAAGGCCACTGGACATTCTCCAAGGTACAACAGTTCCAAAATGTGGTATAAAGTCTGTATTACTTATTCAAAAGGGCGCAGTAACCTTCAGTGAGGAGCTTCTTCAACTCTTGATATGTGCTTAAACGTTTGGTCTCCTGAAACATGCGAGAACCTCTAGTCACCCATGAACTCCTTATGCCGATACTCTTTTCCGTCTTCTTAGCAACAAACCTTACTTCTGCGGTTTTCTCCCCCTCTCCGTTGGGGTATCTTATAACCTTTTGCTTTACTTGATATCCCCCCCTTCATGGGGCCTTTCATCTGGGGTTTGCTTCAAATGTCTGAGTTTTATAACTGGTGCTTGGGCTACATTCACGATTTGATCATCAAAGAATGCCAGTAGTCATTACAAGTTACATTATCCAACTCTCTTGGACTCTCCCCACCTGATACAGGGCTTCCTACTTTCTTCGGGTTTCAGTCTCAATATTGCAGTTCCTTTGGTAAAGTTCACAGTCTCCTTTGCCTCCCCACCCGGGATACCTTCATTTAGAATGTGTTGATTCACCGGGTTCAGTGTTGGGACGCATTGGCTTTCATCATTCTCTACCTCTAGTTTCTCACTTCTCTTCCAGGCTCGCCCTCCTCACTCCATTAGCTCATGATGCTCGGCACAGCCTTACCGACGGGAGGGTTCCTTCTCCAACTTGTTCGGGTCCCGGCATCTTTAGTCGGGTCTCCGACCCATCATGATCTTCCCGTGGTCCAGCCACCTGTAGGGATGGTCCCGTGGATCCCGCCCATACAGTGCTAGCGACACTGTGTGCGACACCTGACCTCCGGCGTTCTCTTCTTCACCATTGGCTTCACACTGCTCCGCCCCCTCTAATGCGTGAGTACGTCAGAGGGCTTCCCCTGTTCCCCTGCATATGCTTCTCTCCCCCTTCCCATGATTTGCCCGTTCCTTTTACAGTCTGTTCTGCAATCAACACAGCGTTATGTCTCTCCACAGGTGGCATACTCTGTCCAGCAATACCTGAAGTCAATAGAAGGGAAATTGAGTTACTGGTGTTTATAGGTAGTCCCAAGTATGCAGATAGTTTTGCGGTCAATGGGAGTTCCTCATGGGAACGTGAGTCCTCGTCCCCTAGAGGGGAGTCGCTCCCATTGAGTTCCCACTTGCCCAGACATCTGGGGAGGGTCTTGCAGAGCGGGCTCACCTTCCTAGCCTCAGGGGGGGGGGGGTGGCTCCCCCCTGAGAGAATATCCTCGATTTGTTGCGTGTGAGCGTGTGTGTCCTTCCATGCATTGTCCTCGTCCAACATTAAGTGTTCCATGGAAAGGAACCATTAGTGCAACCTACCACACCAGTTAAGTCCCAGTAAATCATAATAAGCACTGCTTGTACACAGGTACACAAACATCCTTTTCACAAATCATGGTGCACTCGTTTTTATACATTTTTCCACCATAGGTACTATGTAGTTAAATGAACCCCTACCTAACTGGGGCCTCTTTGGGCCAGGGGTTGCATTAAAACTGTTAACAGGGTGGACTGCCAAACCAATGGAAGAGGTTTTACAAGCAGCACAACATTTGTGTGGAAAACATGAGTGAAAAAAGGGAACGTTAAAGAAAAAACGTATGGCCTTACATATTCAACATTACGCACCCCAAGATAAAAACATTGGCAACAGGGAACAAACGCCCTGTGTACAACTAATCACTAAATCACACTCCTCGGAATAGGATTAAAGGCTCTCCAGCGCCAATAGCCCCCAAGGTAAACGCTGTAAACAGTTTCGACACTGGATCGATGAAAGTCCATTTGCCCACCTCATCCGATATTAATCGCAGTTTCGCCGGGCGCCCGCTATCCCACAACACCAGTTTCAACTAATTCACAACCAGCTCCTCCTCCACAGTTCCCGTAGGCATAGAATATCCAGTGATAATAGGGCCATAGCTTCTTGGATTCCTTTACACACACCTGGTCCTTATGTTAACTGATCAATTGCCGGGATAAATGTTTTGGCTCTAGGGGATACTAGTGCCTCATGTGCTACTCAGTCAGCCTCAGACTTTGTGATCGAAACACCTTGAGGGTGTGATTGCCGTGTTTGTAAACCTTGCAGCATTTCCCCAGACACAATCCGACCTGGTGAGTGCCTTTTGAGCATTTTGAACTGCTTCGAGCCCTTTTTTCAATTATTCGTTGTGTGCCTTGTAATTTCATTTTTGTTGCTCCGCGGACTCTTCCTGTGCCCACCCACACCTCACACAGTCCTCTTCCTGCTTACCTTATCCCTATAGCTACCCACCAAACCTCTGATATGGCCTGGTTTTTTATTTTTTTGACAAGGCACCCAGCGGCTTCTGACAGGGCAGCCCCACCGGCTAAGGGCCCCAAGGCAAAGGGCGGCTCCAACAGAGGCAGCTCCACATTGTGTCTGACGGTATCCGCCGGGGAGGCTGGAAGCCCAGTGCTGTCAACCAGCAGCAACTGCGAAGGTAAGTATGGTGCAGAACCACAGTTATTGGTACCAATGGCCACATTAACATTCACCCATCTTACGCAACCAACACTTGCATTAATTAAACCAACCACACACATACGGGATACATTAATCACCGTAATCGTATTTCTGATGCTTGTATCTGCTTAGATTCACATGCTGTGCATAGGCCGACATCTAGTGGAAGCTGCGGAGTATTAGTTTGTTTTTCGAAACTCGAAAATGGGCGTCGACACAGGGCGTTCCAGTAATGCTATCCCTAATGTTACGTCCACTGTACCCAGGATCCCTCACGCGTGTAGGACCCTCAGATTGTATTTTTTCTGACATGAGGTAGCATGAGGAGTAGCGGGAGTACAGATAATCCAAGCAGATAGAAAGAAAGGTAAGACTACAAGCATCCATGCGCCTTCTCTCAGAGGGGAGGAAGGGTGGGTCGCAAGTGAATCTAAGCAGATACAAGCATCTGAAATACGATTACGGTGAGTAATGTATCCCTTCTGAGGCTTGTGGAATCTGCTTAGATCACATGCTGTGCATAGATTAGCGAGCAGTACCTGAAGAAGGAGGTGGGATGTGAGAAGGGTCATGAGCAAATAAATGTCTTAGAACCGCTTGTCCCACTTGGGTATCTGTCTTGGAATGGGTGACAATGCAGTAGTGCGGAGCAAAAGTGTGAATAGAGCTCCAAGTAGCTGCTTTACAAATGGTGTCAAGGGGTACATTTGCAATGAAAGCCAGAGTGGCCCCAATGCCTCTTGTAGAGTGGGCTCTTGGCGTGAAAGGCAGAGTTTTTTTCAGAAAGGGAGTAACACAGCGGGATACAGTTAATAATCCACTTCGAGATGGCACCTTTAGAGACGGGATGCCCCTCACTGCCTGTAGCTACGGAGACAAACAGTTGGTCTGTTTTCCTTAGCGGTCTGGTCTTGTTTACATAGTATAGGACCGCCCTACGCAAATCTAGGGTGTGTAGTTTCACCTCAGGCAAGCTCTGTGGGTCTTGGAAGAAAGCCGGAAGCTCGATGGACTGGTTCACGTGGAATTTAGAAATAAACATAGGTGAGAACCTAGGGTGTGTGCGTAAAACCAGTTTATCTTTATGAACTGTAAAGAAAGGATCTTGCACTGACAGAGCCTGAATTTCACTGACCCTTCTTATAGATGTAATTGCTACTAAGAAGGCCGTTTTATAAGTCAGGTGTTTGAGACTGCTTTTATGCATGGGCTCGAAAGGGGGCCCCATGAGCTTAGATAGCACCACATTAAGGTCCCATCCTGGTGGTGGTTTGAAATAGGAGGGTGAAGTCTCTTTACTCCTTCCATGAAGGCTTTAACTACTGGTACTTTCCACCACGACACCTTGTTATGGGAGGTGGTGTATGCTGACAGAGCTGCCAGGTGTACCTTTAGTGAGTTAAAAACCAGTCCTGCATCCAGTAGGTGGAGCATGTATGTGACAATTGTTGAAGGAGTGCAATCAACCGGGTTGATTTGCTTATTTTGGCACCAGATAACAAATCTTTTCCATTTGTCAAAGTAGCAGTGCCTCGTGTTTGGCTTCCTAGATTCTTTTAGGATGTCCATACATCTCTGTGGTAAATTGAGATGTCCAAACTCTATGACCTCAGGAGCCATACTGCCAGGTTCAATGAGTTGGGTTGAGGATACACCTTGTGCCCTTGGTGCTGGGACAGTAGGTTGTACCAGCCTGGGAGTCTTGATGGGTTCACTGCTAGTCTGCGTAGGTGTGGGAACCACGGTTGTCTGGCCCACATGGGAGCAACTAGGACGAGCGTCATCGATTCTCTGTTCATCTTGTTGACCACCTTCCTGATGAGGGGAGTTGGTGGAAAAGCGTACGCAAACATCCCTGACCAGTTCATCCACAGGGCGTTCCCCTGGGAGTCTGGTTGGGGGAACCTGGATGCAAATCCTGGGCATTGTCTGTTTTCGCTTGTGGCGAATAGGTCTATAGTGGGGGAACCCCACTGAGAGAAGATATCTTCTACGATTTCTCTGTGTAGATACCATTCGTGTTCCTCTAAATGGGAGTTTCTGCTCAAAGCATCCGCCAGAGAATTGAGATCCCCTGGAACATGTTGAGATGACAGGAAGATGTTCCGTCTGAGTGCACATATACAAATTTTCTGGGCAAGCTTGCACAGATTTGGCGAACGAGTCCCCCTTGCTAGTAAAGGTAAAACATGGCTGTAGTGCCGTCCGTCCGGATCTGCACTGACAGATTCTGCAGGTCGGGCTCGAACGCTTGAAGCGCTCTGAATACCGCCAGAAGCTCTAGTTGGTTGATATGATTCCTGGCCACTGAGTGAGACCAGAGACCCTGAGCTGTGTAGTGGAGATGGTGAGCTCCCCACCCTGTCAGGCATACATCGGTTGTGACTACCGCCTGTATCTCGGGATCGTTAAAGGGTTTCCCCTTGGACAGATTTTCTCTTGTCCACCAGTGAAGGCTTTGTACAAATGATGGCGAAACGACCACTAGATCGTCCCACTGACCACTTGCCTGAGACCACTGTTTCGCCAACCATTCCTGCATGGGACGCATGCGCAGGCGCGCGTGGGGGACCAGGTAAATACATGACGCCATCATACCCAGCAAACGTATTGCTTTGCGTACCGTTATCTGGCGACCGGCCTGATAATGCAGAATTTGCAGTAGTATATTCCGAATTCTTTCCTCGGATGGAAAGGTCAACCCCTCTTGAGTGTCTAGGTTAGCTCCTAGGAACTGTTTGGAGGTGCTTGGCACCAGACTGGACTTCTTCTCGTTTATTGAGAAGCCCAATTCGAAGAGGAGGTCGATCGTCCTTTGAATGTTTGTTCTGCAAATTACTGGGGTCTCCCCCGTGATGAGCCAGTCGTCCAGGTAAGGGTACACCGGGATTGCCTCCCTGCGTAGGTGTGCTGCCGCCACCGCCAGTATCTTGGTGAATACCCTTGGAGCCGAAGCTATCCCGAAGGGCAGTACCTTGAACTGGTAGTGCCGACTGTCCACCTTGAAGCGCAAGTACTTTCTGTGCGCTGGGAACATGGAAATATGAAAATAGGCATCTTTCATGTCCAATGTTGCCATGTTATCCCCCTTTTTTAGGAGGGGGATTACCTCTTGGAGAGTAGTCATGCAAAATTTTTGGGGCTTGACATACTTGTTTGCAGGCCGTAAGTCCAATACTGGGCGCATTGTCAAATCTTTTTTTGGCACCAGGAAGTAAGTTGAATAAATACTCTTGTTTACCTGGTGTCCCGGGACGAGTTCTATCGCGTCCTTTGCTAGCAGATTGACGATCTCCTCGAGGAGGATCTTCTGGTGGTCCAAAGAATGTATTTTGTGTCGTGGCGGATGGTTTCGGGGACGCTCTAACAGTTCTATGCAGTACCCTGCAGATACTGTGGACAGCACCCATCTGTCTTATGTGATCCCTTCCCAAGCTTGGGTGAAGTTGGAACTGCGTCCCCCTACTGGGGTTGCGTGAGAAGGGACCCTGAACGGAGCGTCACTGTTTTGGTGGAGGCGTGCCGCCGCCTCTACTGGGGCTGCCTCTACCTTTACCACGTCCTCTTATTACCCCTGCCATAACCGTGGGTAGACTGCTGGTTGTTCTTGTTCCATGGTGTACCCTGCCCCTGGAAATAGTTAGATCCTTTCTGGGAATTTTGTCCGCGTGGGCGACGAAAATTGCCATTCCCTCTCTGATTAGGGGGTTTATTGGTTAGTTGGCCTAGGGATTTGAGTGTCTCATACTCGTCCTTGGCATTTTTCAGCACGTCCTTGACCGCCTTACCAAACAACCGATCCGGCTCCACAGGTTTATCTAACAATGATGCTTAGGTTTCAGCTTTGAATCCAGACTGCCGTAACCAAGCGTGTCTCTTGATGAGAGTCCCTTCTGCTATCAATCTGCCGGCGTTATCCGCGGCATCAAAGGTTGCTTTTAAAATGCAACCGGACACGGCTCTTCCCTCCGCGGAAACTCGTGCCAATTGGCTCTTTAAGGGTTCTGGGGCAGAGTCTATGAGTGCCGCGACTTCTTCCCACTGGTGGCAGTTGTAACTGGCCAACAGGGTGGTGGAGTTGGCAATCCTTGCATGGTAGGCTGAAGTGGAGGCTACCTTCCTGCCCAAACCATATAGTTTCTTGCTTTCCTTGTCGGGAGGAGCTTCGGACGATGACAAGGGTGTTCCCGCCCTCTTACGGGTGTTGGTAACTACCAGGGAGTCCGGCTTCAGATGCCCCCTTATGTATAGTGGGTCTGATTGGGCTGCCCTGAAAAGTTTCTCAATCCTTCACTGCCCTGGTGAGGTTGGGATTTACAAGTGAAGGGTCTATTCTTCTCTGAATAGACTTAAGGATAGGGATGGCCTGCGCAACAGGTCTCCTTTCTCCTATTAACTCCTCAGCGAAGTCCCTTTCTTCTTGAGCACCCTGGGTGTCAATGTGGAAGTGTTCTGCCGCTCGGGACAGGAGAGGTTAATTGTCGACAGGGGAGTCGGTAACCGGGGGTTCTTTCTCTACCGGGGAATCTACTCTGTAGGTTTCAGGGTCTTCCTCTTCCTCTTCTTGGTCCTCATCATCCCCATAGTAGCCCGTACCAGTTTGCTCTTCCAACATGCCCAAATCTGGATCCTCACAAAAGGATGTATCCCCTTGATATTGAGAGTAGGGCTGTATATAGAAGGGGTCCGAAGACTGTGTTGGGGCTTCAAACCGGGACTTCTTACTTGGGGGTATTGGATCCTTAGAGCCTGAGGGTGCTGACCCGTCGGGAGTATAAGAGAGAAAGTGTTCAGGGTTTTTTGCGTAAAAATCTGCCAATGATGACATCCTTGACATAACCCTGTCTATGTCATCACTAGACCATTCTATAGAACTGGGAATGACCCTTTCTGGAACTTTCTCCGCCTTATCCTGACTAGACTTACTGGTTTTAGCAGGGGTCTTTGGGATAACAGAAGACTGGGACTTGTCTGTCTGTTTATGTGGAGTGGAAAGTTTAGGAGGTGTGGAAGGAGGCTGAGACTGCTTCCTTTGTTGTTTTTACCCCTCCCCGTGATTGGAAGAGTGTTTTCCCTGCTTTTTCGCCCCTTCGGAGTCTTCCGACGCCTGGCGTATAGTTTCGGGGGTAGTGTCCTTATCTTTCGAACGTGGAGGTAGGGACTTCGGGAGCCGCCGTTACGCGGTCTGCGGGCGCCGACTCCTGGAGTGCGGTCTGGGGATGGAAGTCGGCTTCGTCTTCCGACGATCGAACTTCTGTTTCCTTGGGGAGCGAGGCACTCTTGGCAACAGTGGATGATTGCCTGGAGTCATGCAGCGATCTAGATCGAGAACGCCCAGAGGACACCGATTCGGACCGTTCTCTATGTGCCTCTTTCCGAGAACTCGACATGTGCGTCGAGTCTCGGTTGGACTTCTTGTGCTTTGAAGAAGTGCTGTGGGTAGCACTTGTGTCGCCGGGGGTCTTCCCCATAGCCGCCTTGCCGGACGACCTTCCGAGGTCGGGGACTTGCGCTCGGCTGTCTCTTGACGCACGTTGCCCTCGCCGTCCGAAAGCCTGGCGTCGCTGCCATTGCTAAAGGCGCCCTCCGCTGCCATGGCCTCCTGACGCCTGGCGTGGTGGGCCCAACGCTTGATCGAACGGTCCTTAAGTGTTTTCGGTTTAAACCTACTACACGCTCTGCAGTTTGCCTCAAGCAGAGATTGCACGTGGCGTGTCTGTCAACCCAAGGGTACTTGCGGTTGCACTTGGGGCAGAATTGGAAAGGGGTACCCTCCATACGCACCTTGTGGCAGCAGGCTGATAAGTGTAGGAATATAGAAGAATGTACCTATATACCAAAAGAGTGTAGAGTATGTCCACCCCCCACTCTCCCTACTTGCAGGGCCGAGGCCAGAGGCCTTCAGAGGCCCAAATCCGTCATGCAGCTCTCGACGGGCGATTTCTTCTCCGGGCCGGCGTCGAGTGTGGAAGTTCGGTGACTCGACGTTGGGGTGGAGAATGGGGAAAATAACAATATTTTGCAAAAGTATGGCTAAGGCCAGGGAACTCCACGAAATGCTTCTAACCAGTATGGTGGGAAAAAACAATCTGAGGGTCCTACATGCGCGAGGGATCATGGGTGCAGTGGCGGTCACACTAGGGATAGTATTACTGACACGCCCCGTGTCGACGCCCATTTTCGAGTTTCGAAAAACAAACTAATACTCCGCAGCTTCCACTAGATGTCGGCCTATGCACAGCATGTGATCTAAGCAGATTCCAGAAGCCTCAGAAATACGCAACACTCTCTAGGGAATCCAGTGTAAATACAAACTGATTTAAATGCCTATTATATTGTGAAAACTAGGTCTTTATCCCACTATATGGGAATCTCAAATATAGATGTGTCTTGTGCATATGTCAGCCATTTTGTGAAACCTAGGCATTTCTCCCACTGTACAAGAGTCTCAAATCTAGGCGTGTTTTTCGCAGCTATTCTCGGGTGTGCCATTTTGTGAAACATAGGCTTTTCTCCCACAGTACAGAAATCTCAATTCTAGGTGTGTTGAACTCACGTCTACCATTTTTGTGAAACCTAGGCCTTCCCCCACTACCCAGGAACACCCAGCTACCCGCTGAAAGCAATTAACTATAGATAGGTCACTGCCCATAGTTCGATACGGACCTGCCATCTGACTACCAAACCTACAGTCACACCAACAGAAATACCCCCTCTCCAATGCTTAGTATCCCGGCACCACCCCACTACCTCCACCCAAGGAAAAAGAAACACCAAAACCCTAACCCACTACTTGGGCAGACATCCCTGAAAACCTGAGCCAACTACCAGCACCCTAAAATAACCCCAAGCACAGACCCCCCCCCCCAACATCTCCAACTCCTTGCGCAGACAGCAGAGCCAATCTAAAACAGCAGCCCACAATATCACCACCACCTCCGGATCTTAACCAACATACACATACGCAAGACCACAGAGTATACTCTGCTATCACAGCACAAGAGGACAAGACTCAACACCATCCAAGCCACACAGGCTCCTACAGGCGAGCTACATCCCCTGTAACCCAAAAACTAACTCTGAACCATCCTACCACCAAGGACCACAAGATGCCCAGACACAGAGCTGGACGCCACCAAAGAGAAATGAAACAAGGAACAACCGGACGGACAAACACAATCTCTTCCGGTAGAAACAGCCACCAATACAGAACACACCCCCATAAACACTACAGCAAAAAGAACAAAGATTGCGAGAATAGAAAACTCCCAATATTCAACACCATACCTCGCAACTGCCTCCGTACCGCAACACCTCAACGCCACCGACATGTCCAGGCACGCCGAAAACTTACTGGAATGCTGCCGAAAAATAAAAGATCCAAGAAGAGAAAGGAACGAAAACACCCTCACTTCATATATCACAAAAACACAAGGGCACCGTCAGCAACCACTGCAAAACATAGAAGATGAAGAAACAGAAGAATTAATCAACCCAACAATCAATCTAACCAATTAAGTAGGCTCCACGGGCCACCAACCAATTTGTGACAACACAGAAGTATTCCAACAGAACAACCGCAAGACAAAACGAGGATTAAAAAACAAACCTACCAACATCGAAAAGATCCATTGCAACCAATTCAACGCTAGATCAATGTCCAAACATGCCACAGATTTAAGACCTCCTGTGCGACTGGGGGTATCAACATCTTATTCATAACAGAAACATGGCTGGACAACAATTACAAAATTACACTACATGACTGCCTCCCTGACAACTTCAAGTGATCACAAGCTAACCGGAAAAACAAAAGCGGACTGGCGTTAGCATACATGGAACACCTGAAAACCAAAATGGATGAACCTTTAAACATCAAAAACTGGGAATCCCTAATCCTTTACCTAGCAGACGCCAAAACAAATATTAAATGTGTTCTTGTATACAGACCATCGACATAGGATGCCACCTTCGTGGACACCTTCACTGAAGTCATCACCACCCTAGCCAGAGCAGTAACACCTGATAATCCTGGGAGACTAATATCTGGTTTGATGAAGAAACCGCTAACTCATAAAAATCACTAGCCAAACAACTGAAGAAAAAGAAACTACATGAGTTAGTCAAAGGAGCACGTCACATGGCAGGACATACCCTAGAGGCAATCTTCGCCAACAAAAACCTCATCACCACGACACCACCAATACAAATTCTCTGAAGCGACCACCTCATCATACCTTTTGTGATCACGCTACCCATGACAACAGCCAAAGAACCCGACAAACGTCTGACTATCATGAAAAGAAACTGGAGGACGATCGTAACTAGCAACTTAGTAGAACAAATGGAAATCAACAAACCACCAACAACCACCCTCGACAAATCTGACCTTGACAGTAAAACAGAACTACTTCACAAATGAATCGCTGGAACTATCAACGAGATTTCCAAGGAAAAACCTTTCACCCCATCGTGCAAAAAAGACACCAAAATGATTTAACCTGCTACTCAGCACCATTAAAAAGAAAAAAGGGAAGATAGAACTAGAATGGAGGGGAAAAAAACAACCAGGCAAAGAAATTACAATGCCAACGACAAATCCCTAAGGCCAAAAAGAAACACTACGACAACCGAATCACCAAAGTCACTAAAACTCAAAGATTTAACATCCTAAACAAAATGAGAAACCCCCTTGGCTGCTACAACACACGGAATCCCTCAATGAAACTATGCAACAGCCCTGCAGACCACGTCAAAAACAAAAATCACCACCATCCACCAAATCACACAGAGCAGACCAATCAATGAAAAGGAACAAGTCACTTACCTGTAACTGTTGTTCTCCAGCACGGGTCTTGCATGGATTCACAAGCTCATGAATATTCCCTATCGTCAGGCTGAGAATCCTCCGTAAAGAAAAAAATCAGTTTCAGTTTCACTTCTGAACTGTCTTTCTCCTAGCAACCAATCATTGGTCACTGAGTCATACTGCCCCCAGCCAATGACTGCCCTCTACCTAAGCCCCTCCTCTGGCAGCCATTTTCAGATTTGGTAGCACGTAAAGTGGCAGTAGGACCAACGAAGAGCCGCAGGAGTAGGCAGGAGGGTTTGCATGTGAATCCATGCCAGACCCATGCTGGGGAACAACTATTACATGTAAGTAACTTGTTCCTTCTCCAGCATGGGGTCTGGCATGGATTTACATGCTCATGAATAAAGAATACATAGCAGTACACACATGCACAACCACGGGAGGTGGCAAGGCTCAACATTAAGCATCTCTTACCTCCTCACCAGGCTCACCTTCAAGCAAACAGGTAGTGCAGCACTGCCTGGCCAGCTCTGGACTCCTCCCTGGAATCCCTGTCAACGCAGTAGAACTTCGTGAAGGTGAGAGTCGACCTCCACGTAGCAGCCCTGCAGATATCAAGCAGGGGAACGCCGTAGTTGCAGCGGTCGCTCTGGTCGAATGGGCTCTTGAAAGGCCAGGCAACGGTCAGTTTGCCAACCAGTGACAATGGGTGATGCAGCCGGAGAGCCACCTGGAAATGGAAGCATTGGAGAGGGCTTTCCCATGGATCACAGGGCCAAAGTTCATAAAAAGTTACGACGTCTTCTGGAAACTCTTCGTACGGTCCACATAGAACTTAAGCGCTCTAGCCACATCCAGCGAGTGCAAAGTCCTCTCAGCCAGCGACGAAGGAGTCAGAAAGAATACAGGTAACACCAAGTGCTCGTTTAGATGAAAGTCCGACCGCACCTTGGGCATGAAGGAAGGGTGCATCCGTAGCACTAGCCTTGTCTCGTGGAATGTCAAATAAGGTGGTTTACAAGAGAGGGCCTGGATCTCTCCCACTAGTCGTGCGGAGGTGATGGCCACAAGAAAAGCTGTTTTCCACGACAAAGATTCTGTGGTGCCGAATGCATAGGCTCAAACGGAGGACCCATGAGCCTAGTAAGCACCACATAGAGCTCCCACACCGGGGCCGGAGCCTTCACCAGTGGGAACAAACAAAATAGTCCTTTGACGAACTCCTTGACCAATCAATGCGACCATAAGGATGATCGTCCTGGAGATCTGGTATAGCGGGAGATAGCCACCAGATGCACTTTGATGGAAGCATGGGCCAGTTCTGCCTTGACCACGACAACAAATACAGAAGCACCGGCAGAGCAGTGACTCGTAGAAGGTGGATCTTCTGAATACGGCACCAAACGGCGGACCTCTTCCACTTGTGCCCATAGCATTTGAGAGTAGATGAAGCTCTGGCCTTGGCAAGCACCTCCTTACAATCCGCCAGGAAATCGTAGCCCCAAAACTCTAGTGCTGCAGGAGCCAGGCCTTCTGTCATGATCCACGCCCCTGACCCCCTGAGGTATAACAGCCCCCTGGCAGCAGTGGGGCTAAAGCCCTTTACACTGTCCCCAAGGGCCTTAAAACTCCATCAGAAACATACTTGGAGTCAGTCCTGGCCACTTTGGCGCAAGGCTCATTATCAGGAATAAAGCAATACCAGTTTTGGACCTTAATCCAACATGGAGGCCTATTACACAGCTCAGTTCTTTAGACCCAAGCCATGCGGTCTAGTGTTTTGGGTGTGGCTGTGCCTGGAACTACTTTACCTGAGCTATTTAAACCACACCCAAACAGCAGAACACGCTTTCAGTTATTCTGCACTCCTGCAGCTTAACGCTCACCGTGTCCAGCTCCTGCTCATCTGCTTCTCCGGCTGCCCGATCCGGATTCCATTAATAACCTGGAAGAACAAGAACAGCATTAGTAAGCAAGAACACTTACCTGTGAAGTAACCTGCCTTGAATACATCCTGCGCTTCGCTTACCTCGCTCATCTCCGGAGTTCGCCGCAACCTGCAAAGGTAAAGAAACAAGCACAGCATTACTAACAATTCTTACATGGGCAAGCAGCGAGTCCTGGCAGCACCCTGCGCTTCTCTTACCTCGCCCATCTCCGGGCTTCACCGCAACCTGCAAGGGAGAAGGAACAAGGTCAGCCTTAACAACCGTGCTTCAATCGCTCAACACTTCGGAACATCACTGCAACCTGTACAAAGAAGAGAAGAGAACATATGTTAGCAATTAACACCAATAAACAGTGCAGCGCTCCACGCATCAATAACTCACCGCGGTCTTAGCCATCGGCGCGGCAACTCCGAGTTCGCAACCATCCCTGTTTAAACAAAAAGAGACATTGTTAGGGACAGCGTAGTGTAGCAAGATGCCAAGAAGACAGAGAAAACAGAGGGAAAGAAAGACAGAATAAAGACAGAAAAGACATTATAATGCACCTGGACGACAGCAAGCAGAGTCAGATTCACAGCCGGTCTGGACCCGACATAAGGGCACACGGACCAGTGATGTAATGGTTCACGGAACACCCACACCAACCATGCGCCCCTGCACAGAGATGCAGGACGGAGAGTTCAACGCACAAAAACCTAAAGCGCTACCCAACTCCTGGCACATAACCAAGCAGAGAGGGGTCCAGGATAGCTCTTAGACCTCCATCCAGTATCGTGTCACGCCCCCGTGGATATCAGGTGAGCGTAACACCTTCAGGATCAGCGATCCTCGGTTGTGGTGCAGAACCTTGCCCTTGAGGGATGGCAAGAAAGACTTGAGGGCACAAAACACTTCTTGCAGCTCCAGCAGGTTGATGTGCAACACCTCCTCCTCCGGCAGCCACAGGCCTCTTGTGTGAAGACTTCTGGTGTGAGCACCCCAACCTTCCAGTGAGGCGTCCGTCGTGACCGCCTCCTGGTACATCGGGGTCTGGAAATATGCGCCTCCGGACAGATGTGAGCGGACTCCCCACCATTGTATCACTCGACGAAAGCTCTTGTCGAGCTTGATCTTGTCCTGGAAGCTTCCCGACACTTGTATCCAACGTCCGTCGAGGAATTCCTATAGTGAATGCATCCGCAGCATGCATAGTCTGATGAGGTAAATGCATGGCGACATCAGGCCGAGCAGAGACCTGATGGATCTCACCGTGGCGACCTTTAAGGCCAACAGCCGTTAAACCTTGCCTAAAACGGCCGCTATCCTTTCCTCCGACGGAGACACCAGGCATGACACTGTTGAGTCGGGATCCCAGAAACAGAGCGTCCTGCAACGGAGTCAAGCAGGACTTTGCATAGTTCACAGAGAACCCCAGATCTGTCAGGAGTTGGATGGTCCTCGCAGTGTGCTCGACAGCGATGTCCTTTGAGCTTGCCCGGATGAGCCAGTCGTCCAGGTAAGGGTACATGTGGATCCCTCGTAGACGCAGCTGCACAGCCACCGGCGCCAGGTACTTGGTGAAAACTCTTGGCACCGACTTCAATCCGAAGGGAAGGGCCTTGAACTGGTAATGTTGCCCTTGAACTACGAAGCGCAGGAACTTGCAATGGCCCTTGTGGTTGGGGATGTGAAAATAGGCATCTTCCAAGTCGAGCGACAATAGAAAATCCCCCTCTTCTAGCTGTCCTAGCACGTGCTGAAAGAGTCACCATCCAGAACCTTTGAGACTTGTTGTAGTTGTTCAGACGGCGGAGGTCTGGGCCTCCAACCACCGGTCTTTTTGATGAAGTAGCAAGAGTACACTCCAGAGCCTCTTTGGGACGAGCTCTATCGCACCCTTTTTTTATCATGGCCCGCACCTCCAGCAGAAGCTGAGGGACGCGATTTTCCTGCCGGGCCACTGGTGGTATATGGGGACACTTCCGTTGGAACTCCAGGGTGTGTCCGTGGGCGAGAGCGTCCATCGCCCAACGGTCGGTGGAGATGGTCTTCCACATGCTGACAAAGTTCTCCAGCCGGCCTCCTACTGGGGTGCAAGGGTGGGGGCCCTGACGCCACAGCCGGTTCAATCCTGTTTTGACGTCAAAGCACTGCCTTGAGGGCCTTGGCGACGACAAAGTCGTCCTGCAGATTTGGCACGGCCCCTGAGCCATCTCCTGAGCAGACAAGCGGGAGGGTCGACGGTAGGATGAAGTACCTCCACCAAATCCTTTGGAAGAAACTTGGGATTTTCTGCCAGAAGTCCGAAAGGATGGGAGTCGCTGTTGAAGCGTGCCTAAGGCACGAGCCGTCTCAGTTTCAACCTTGATGGCCTGAAGAGACTTGTCCACGGTCTTTCCGAACAAATTGTCCCAGTCGAAGGGCATGTCCAACACCTTCGACTGAACATCCTGGTGAGAATTTGTGGCCCTCAGCCAGCCCCGTCGACGAAGGCAAATGCTGTTGCCCATTTGTCAGAACCCTGTATCAGCGATGCCTGTGGCCACTGTAATGGCGTGGTCTGGTGCCACCTCGCCTTTCTGTAGGATCTCCAAAGCTTTCGCCCTCTTGTTGTCGGGAACGAGTCCAGGATGGGAGCGATCTTGAACCAAAGCTTCATGTTGTAATATGCCACAGTGGTGAGGGCGTTGGCACCCTTCATGGTAGTCGCTGCTGACGTGATAACTCTTCGCCCCATGGCATCCAATTTACCCTCACTGTCCGGGAGGGAGGAGGCTGCCAAAGAGGAGGAGCCCGAAGATTTCTTCTTGGCTGCCGCCAAAACCACAGAGTCCGGAGACGGTTGAGACCGCAAGCACTAGGGCGCAGAGTCTGGTAACCTGTATTTTTTCTCATAACGGTCCCTCTTCGCCGGGGCCAATGAAGGGTTCTTCATGAGGGACAACCCCTCGTCCCAAATGTCATCCAAGAGCGGGATCGAAAGTACGGTCTTCCTCTTCGCCTCGCGGCGCTTGTATAGAAAACCCTCTTTCTTCTTCTCCTCAGGGACAAGCTGGAATAGCTCCGAGGTCCTGGAGATCATGGCGTGGAACGAGCCTATCTCGTCAGGCGGTGAAGATCTGGGGGGCGGAGACAGGTGATCCCCCAATCCGCAGTTGTCGTCCTTGCCAGTGCCCGTCGTCGCCATGTCAGGATTCATCTCATGCCTCGGGGGGGAGGGGAAAGAGGGAGGCGAAGGGTGGCAAGGAGGCGGAGGGTGAACTCGCCTCTTCTTGGATGGTGGTTCCCCTGATGGCTGGTCCTCCAAGCCCTCAACGCCCTGCTGCTCCTCGTCGGTCTCCTTGTTGTCACCTTCATCATCGCCCTCGTCAGAATCCTTCCCATATGGCCTGCTCTTGACGCATCCATCCTCCTGCAAGGTCTGAAGGTTGGTAAGCTCCTCCTCTGAGGAGATATCCGTGCCCTGGAGGGCTACCATGCCCCCCCCTTCTCTGCAACCAAGGGAGACTGTTTTGGTGAAATAATAGGCATCATATTCTCCGGTGTCTTTCAGATGGGCTGAAAAGAGGACTCCCTCTTGGCAGGGATACTCTTGCCTTTGGGACCGTGCCCTGTAAATCCACCACAGCATTCTTCGCGAGGGATGCCACCACTCCTTCAATGGAAGGTTGGGCCTTCGTCAGATGTACCTGGGCATTTACAGCCTTGGTTGAGCCCGCGGCCATCACCTTAGGGGGAGTGTCTGAGCCCCGCTCCTCCATGGCCTTCTCTGGAGGACCTGTCTGGGTCTCTCCAAGAGCTTGCCCAGATGGTCCGACTTCCTCTTCTTTGAAGATCCTGTGCGTTGGCTCGTGGTCGAAGCCGCTGGAGACGCTGTACTCACCCTGGCCGCTGAGGAGGCCATTGCAACGGCGCTCCCAGTGACAGTGGACTCGCGTTGCTTACCCTTATGTTGGGCCCCCACGGGAAGGGCGCCCTCAAAGGTCATAGAAGACTGCTCAACCTTCTTCTGGGCAGGGGATGCATGCTGCCGGGACTCACCCAGAGCAGGGGCCTTGGCCTGCAGCCACTCGTTGAGACGCCTACGCCGATCGCTCAGCGTGCAGGGCACCATGTCCTGACAAGAAGCACAGTCATCCTCCACGTGTGTCGGGTCCGAGTGCAGGCAGTAGAGGCACAGGGAATGCCCATCGTCCAAAAAAACGTTCCGCAGGCCGCAACCTGGGCAAATCTTCAACAGCGGCGCCAGTCCTCCTCCTCATCCGCCGTGTCCACGCGGCATAGTACTTGAAGAAGCTTCTGGAATCCTCCAGGAAGTAAACTCTTCAAAATTCACCCTTAATCAGAAGGTAGATCGATGGAGCTTGAGGCTCGATTGACCGAAAAAATAGAGTAAATCTCTTAGAAAAAGCCCAAAACGCAGTAAAAGCCAGAGAGCTAAGCATGAGGACTCCCAACACTTGAACGTGCGGTAAAAATCTGAAGATGGCTGCCAGAGGAGGGGCTTAGGTAGAGGGCATTCATTGGTTGGGGGCAGTATGACCCAGAGACCAGTGAGTGGTTGTTAGGAGAAAGACAGTTCAGCAGTGAAACTGAAACTGATTTTTTCTTTACCGAGGATTCCCAGGCTGACAACGGGGAATTCATGAGCATGTGAATCCATGCCAGGCCCCATGCTGGAGAGAACAACCCAATCTGCCAGCCGAGGATCGTCAGAACAAACTCTGAAGCTTCCCCCAAATATCAGCAGAGACATTCGTCAAGCTGGTAAGAAACAGCAAAAAAGCAGGCTCGCCGATGGACCTCGGCCCCCAGACATACACAAATCAATCCTCACATCAATCCTCACACAAGGAACACCCATGGAATACTACAGATCCCTTTTCTACCAGGATCATTCAAATCGGCATACATCAAGCTGCTTCTCACGGACACATCAGGAAACATGTAAGACCTCTCCAACATCCCCCATCTAGCGAAACTATTCGAAACCTGTGTCTATAAAATAATAAGAATACATAGAACAACACATACTGCTGGACCATGCACAAGCAGGCTTCAGACCAAAGAGAGGAACAGAAACAGCACTGCTCTCAATCTGGGATGACCTAAAGGCCAATGCAGACTCGAACACAAATGCAGCTCTTATACTCCTGGATCTTTCCGCAGCTTGACACAGTAAATCATGACATCCTCATCAGGAGATTGAAAGAATTGACAATCACCGACCTAGCCTAACTCTGGATTAAATCCTTCCTAACAAATAGAACAGAAACCACACGGATCAAACCTTTCAAATCCACCCCAAGGCAATCCACCTTTGGAGTACCACATGGATCCTCCCAATCCCCACTGTTTTTCAACATACACCTAACTCCAGTAATCAAGCCCATTAAGCTCATTAAAAGACACAGCCTTACATGCTACAACTATGCTAAGGACACAAAGATCTACAAAATACAAGACACACATGAAAACGCTGGAAGGCTGCCTACAAGAACTCTGGATGAACACAAACAGCCTCAAACCAGGCAAAAAAAAATAGTGTTGATATACAATAACAGGGAAAACAACTGCTACATCCCATGGCAGACAGAACTAGGAAAAGCACCGACATCATAAACAATAGTAAAGAACCTTGGAGTCTTAATGGACAACGAACTAACACTTGAACCTCAAGTAAACGCTATAATCAAGACATTTTTCTTCCTCCTGCACACTGTAAAAAGGATCCTACCATTCCTCTCCTGCACCCACAGAAAACTCACCATCATCACACTCATGCCCAGAGTAGACTACGCCAACAGCCTTTACCTAGGAATGCCGGAACGCCTATTAAAGAAACTTCAGCCTATCCAGACCGCTGCTCAAACTGCCACGAAGGGAACACATTACCCCCGCGTTGAAAATGCTCCACTGGCTACCGATAAAACAACAAATAAGGTTCAAAAACGATGTGCATAACATACAGAGCAATTCACAGCCAAGGAGCAGAGTTCCTAAATGAGAAAATAACCATTTACCGTCCGGCAAGACCACTCAGATCAAGCAACGACACTCGCCTAGAATCAAAACACTACAAAAAGAAAATTCAGAGGAACATCTTTCTGCCACCAGGCACCAAAAACCTGGAATAGCCAACCAAAGAACAAGTTACTCTCTTACCTGGTAACGTTCTCTCGATGGGATGGTCCGACGACGTATTCCATATCTATGACAGGTAATCAGCACAGCTGTGGATATTACCTGTCATAGATATGGAATACGTAGGAGGACCCAATCCCCTCGAAACATACGCAATACAAGGGATCACCTGGAATTCAGAAAACATCTCAAGACGTGTCTCTTCAACCCTGGACCACAAGGAAACTACTTGGAAACAGACACAGCTGGAAACAAAGCCCAAAGAGGGACCCATAAATCCCTAATCGGAGAGAGGGGGAGGAGACCCAGACCACTCTGGTCCACACACTGTCAGTTTATAGAGAAAAACATGCAAGGCAAAGAACCCCCACTAGATGGCAGAGAGAGACCATAATAATAATCTTCCACCCATAGCATCCAACCCCAGTCCGAGAGCAACACACCTCCATCACCCTTGCCCACATACCACTAGAATTCTACAAAGGAAAACTACCACTCTGCAACGCACCTGCCAACTAGTCTGCCAAACAGATGCTGAGCACAGAAACCAAAAATAAATAAGTTAAGAAACACCCGGGTGTGGCTAAGCAAGCATGCAGTGAGACTTCTCCTATGCTCCTAAATCCGTAATGATCCTGGCCTTATGTTGATGATCCTGAGCGGAAGAACGCCTGACATTGTGCCCATCGCAAGATAAGAGGCGTGGGCATATGCGTGAGAAGTTTGAGGCACAAACGCAGCAACTCAGCAGAGAGCACACCAGCAGAAGAAACACTGCGTTGTGAGGGGGATAGCCCAAGATGGCGGCAAGCGCGGACAGAACAACCTGGTGCAACTAACAGGTGGTCTGAGGCATCAACTCTGAAGCAGACCACAGCGGACAGGCAGCGGGGAAAGGAATGAATGCCTGAGGCAGCCGCGAGAAACAAAGGAGAGTGGACGCCTGAGCAGACCCCTGCGGATAGACTGAGCATCCGCAATACACATCGGAGGGACGGAACGGTGCTGGCGAGCCCCCGGTAAGGAGAAGGCATGGGCCAACTCGCGTGCCCAGCAGGATACACCGAGGAGAAGCGCATAATGCACAGAGCAGTGGCACATTGCGCCAAATTGACACACAAAAAGTTCAAGCCCCACACATAAGCAAAATTTGCTAAAAACAAGAAGCATTTCATTATAACCCCTGGAGGGGAGTCAGCACAAACAATGCTAGCGAATGAGACCAAATGAGCTGGATAAAAGAAGGTCTAAAACAGGGGAAGTAACTGGTGAACGCCATGCACAGAACCACGGATAGCCCATGCTGAAAAGCCACGCGTATATAAAAGCCCTACGCAACAAGGGACAGAGAGAGACATAAGGTCCCTGGACTAGACGGCCACACTGCACCACCTAAACCAACGCTGCGGAGTAGAGAGCAAACCACAGCACTTAAGTCCAGTAGTAATAAACCCAGTAAGGCCGAGCTACAAACGCCGCCAGTGAATAACACGCAAAGCAGAGGTCACAAGGATTATACATCGTGACAAAGGCACCAAAAAACAGATTCAAGCAGCCAAAACTAAGCGTTTGCGAAGACAGCAAACATGGCGGAAGCTACAGTGCAGGTGGCACCGGCACACAGAGGCTCAAGAACACACGAAGGAAGACCAGCAGGTTCTGAGGGAGATAGCAGCACTAAAAATAGCACTAGAAGTTAAGATGGATGCGAACAGCATATATCAGCATATATGTGAATCTGTCGAGACAAGATGTCAGAGCACTGGCTGAACGGACAGGGACTCTGTTATAGCAGGTCGCAGAAAATACGATAGGCTGGAAAGGCACCACGAAAGACATATCAATACTACCACATCAAGTAAGAAACCTGGAATAAAGTGTGGAAGATGAGGAGGGGAGAGCACAGAGAAATAACGTCAGGACTATTGGACTCCCTGAAGGTGAAGAAGGAACAAACCCCATAAACTTTGTTGAAAACATGCTGTTGCAAGAACTAGGTCAGGACGCCCTCACACAAGGCTTCACAGTCGAGAGAGCGCACAAGTCCCTGACAAGGAAACCACCAACAGTGGCCCGCCACGTCCATTAATAGCCCAGATATTGAATTACAAAGATAAAGAAAAGATCCTAGAACACTTCAGGAAAGGCGGCACGATACAAAGAACGTCGGCCCAAATCACAGCGTATCCAGACTACAACCTGCAGGTACAAAAACAAAGGATGCACTTCACAGCAGTGAAGAGAAGACTCTGCGAATCAAATCTGAAATACATGCTATTGTACGAGGCGAGATTGAAGATTATATGCAAAGGCCAAGCAGTCTTCAACACGCCAGAAGAAGAGCATGAGTAGATGGACTCAGAATCTGCCATCTGAGAGAGACAGACAAAGGATAAATGGAACGGACATCTGAGGAGACCAGAACATAAAAACTGTAAGAAACCTGATGGTTCCAACAGCGACTAAGTGACAAATCAACTTAGGTGGAAATCATTTGGCGACAGCTCCTTTCAATGACGGCAAGAGCAACAACGTAGACTCCGGGATGACTGGAGCTTGTTGTAAGAAAACATCCTCTACCCAAGATAGGTCTGAAGTTACCAGATACTAGGTTATGTATCTGCCTGCTGCGCCCCAGACACCAGTGGACAGAACATCTGGGACGGGAGTGGGAAGCTGGAATGCCCGAGCACGGGTTACAGAGCTGGGCAATTGTTGGGGAGAAAGAGAGGGGGGAGGCGTTTGGGACTGAGGGGATAGTTGTAAGCAAACCTATGAAGCCACACAGATAACGCAAGATAAGCACAATAAACCAAGAGGACACATAGCAACCCAAGACCATGATAGAGGACCTTAGGAGAGTAACATGCAATGTCCAGGGACTCAACTGTTTCATCAAAAGAAACAGAGTAATGACCTACCTGGGCCGCCAGAAGATATAGCATTGCTGCAGGAGACACATCTCAATGAAGAGAAATTAATGTCCCTCTCGAAGAGATGGACTGGTACCACCTTGAGATCGCCCTACTCTGTGTATGCGAGAGGGGTGTTGGTATAGATAGCTCCAACCGTACCACTCAGAATACTCAAAACAGTCAAAGATTGAGAAGGTGGGATGGTGGTAGTATAGGGCTTCCTGGAAAGAAGAGAATTATGCATTATAAACACCTATGCACCTAATCACGATGCTGCTGCCCATTTCCGCTCAATATATCCCTGAATTGGCCCATGCAGGAATAGTACAACGATATGGGGTAGCGACTTTAATTGCACGCTTAATCCCAAAGTAGAAGGATCCAACAATAAACAAGGAGCACCCAGCCCCCACAGCTAAAGCCCTGAAATCCCTGCTGCAGGCATTCAGTTTAGCCGACACATGGAGGACCTTCCACCCACAGGGCCGCGGATACTCACACTACACGGCCCAGAATAACCTATACACTAGGATAGACTGTATTTACAGGAGAAGAAACACTACACAAATTCATGATAGCGGAATATAAAGCAAGGGTACTGTCGGGTCATGCGCCCCCCGATAGTCACATGGCAGGTGTTCCCACCCAGAACACATATCCCGACTGGAAGCTCAAAAGTGAATCTCTGAAAGAGGAGGTGTTCCGAGAACAACTTAGAGAAGGTATCAAAGAATACTTCAAACTTAATACAGGCAGTGTTTCGTCAGCAGGGACGCTATGGGAGGCCTATAAGGTAGTAATTAGAGTCATATAACGGCTATGATAGAGAGGGACTTAAAGACTGAAACCATGCTTGAGGATATAGAACACAGTGAAGACATGACGAGCGAGAGAGCCCAAGAAGCCATCCGCCTAAAACGCAAATGTTTGAGGCATCGGGATAGATTAGATATCCTGGATTACAAGAAACATGTAGAGAAGCAACATGCTGAAGGGCATAAACCAGGACGTATGTTAGCCTGGCTATGTATAAACGAAACTAAGTGAGATATGATACATTCAATCAAGGGAAGCGACGGCACAAAGGGTGACCCGCATGGAGATAAATCAATGTTTCCCAGACTATTATAGACAACTTTACACAGAGTCAACTAAGATACACCCCTCTGAAATAGAGGAAGCCCTGGCACAGATAGACCTCCCGATATTAGACCACGACACAGCGGTGCGACTCGACGACCCCATAACATTAAAAGAACTAGAGAACACCATTAGAGAGCTACCAACCGGTAAGACAATGGGGACGGATGGGTTATCTGGTGAATTTTATAAAGAATACATCACAGATGTCGTGCCCCCATTGTTGGCAATGCTGAATGAATCTTTAGACAAGAGGATCCTACCATTGTAACTTAGGGAATCCATTATACCACTGCTAAAACCGAAACAACAAACACCGACTGTAGGTCCTATATACTCCTGTCGCTGCTCAACCGAGACGGTAAGGTAGTCACAGCCCCAATGGCCAACAGGCTCAGGAGTGTAATATCCGAAGTCATACACCCAGACCAGGCGGGATATGTGCCAGACAGGAACATCACATGGACCGTAAAACGGTTGTACCACATCATAGATCACATCAGAGAAAGTATGCATTGTTATGCAATAGTTTCATTAGACGCGGTCAATGTATTTGACTCTGTCAGATGGCCATGGCTGCTAGCTACATTGGAGAAATTCGGCATTGGGGCCTGCACACATTAAATGGGCACGACTGCTGTATAGACAGCCAGTTGCGCAAGTCAAGACAGATAACCAGATCTCAGAACAATTTCAGTTGAAGAAAGGGACGAGGCAAGGATGCCCATGGTTCCAAATGCTGTTCATACTGGCTCTAGAACCATTAGTAGTGTACCTGCGTAGGAAGTACCTGGAGGCAGGCATAGACACGCATGGCAAACAGAACCTGATCTCACTATATGCAGACGACATGCTGCTATACTTACAACAACCAGAAACCAACTTTCAATACATACTAGATGTGCTTGAGCGCTATGCAGCCCTGTTGGGCATCACGGTCAGAAAACAGAAATCATGCAGGTTTCCTTTGGCAGGTTATGTTGGGAAAACACGCGAAGCATTACCTGCGCTGCCAGTAAGATGGGAGGTATAATCATTTAGATATCTAGGAGTCAACATGTATCATGACCCTAGGACAGATCATGCACAAAACACACAGACGGCGGTAGATAGGGCAGTAAAATGAATGGCCTTCTGGGCGAGGTTGCCTCTGTCATTGATGCGGAGGGCCGCACTGTTAAAGCTGGTGGTCCTCCCTAGGCTGTTGTACTACTACAGTAATGTCTCATATAACATTCATAGGAACTATGAGGCATATTTTGTGGCAAACCAATTACAGTTTGTAAGGAAGTGGCTAGCAGATGAACAGACTCCAATCACCACGCTGTTACTGCCTGCGTGCGCGCCATTCTTTTTGAAAGAAGTAATATGGACACACATGCCGAACCAGCACAAGCCTCCACTCTTACTGTCACTAGGGTAGTCAATATGGCACAAAGCGTGTCATTTAATAGGGGGAAGGTCATCATACTCCCCTCAGATCCCACTAGTGGCTCTGAGAGCAGAGGATCCACAGACGAGACTGAAGGCGGGGAAATATTGGGAACCCCATGGAGTGGCGACAATAGGAGACCTGCTACAAGAAGGGAGACCAAAGGATTTTAGCACACTTATAGCAGAAACAGGATTATACAAGGGGCATCATATACTATATGCCTCCCTCCTTACAAGTCTAAAACCAGACCAAACAATAGAAACACTCTTCGACACTTCATAGGGAGGACACGCAATATCAAGAATTTACGAACTCATCATGTACCAGCCAGGGAACGAAGTAGAGCGCTCCAGACAGAGCTGGAAAGAGGACCTACGCGAACCAATCACAGAAAACGAACTGGAGGGAGCGTTGGCATACCACAAAAAAGTGTCAAGAAATGTGAAACTGGAACTAATACAGTTATATGTTCTCCACAGAGGGTACTTGATCCCAGAAAAATTGCGAAGTTCAGCAAAGTGAAGCAACAACGATGCCCGAAATGCAGTCTAGTCAACGCAGACCTGGTGCACATGTTCTAGGCTTGCAGAAAGATCCAGAAATACTCGTTGGATATAGCCCAAATGCTAAACAGGGCAGGCATAATACTGGAAACACGGTCACCCAAGGCCTGCCTGCTGGGTACCTTCATGCGTCAAAAAAAGACAAAACATGTAAGCAAACTGAAAGATTTCGATTACATCCCGGTGAAGGGCAGGATAGCAATGGGCTGGAAAGACTCTAGAGGCTCGGCTGTGGTGGTGCGACCTCCAGAAGTGGACACTGGCGGAGACCTCAGTGTGGCAAGAGGCCACACGTCAGGGCGGAGGGGACAAAAATACAGGCTTGCCTCTTGGGAGACATTTACTCCCAAGAATGGATGGTCTCAGCACACAGCACACCCCTAAAGAGGTGGAGGCCCCGTGACCCCAGACGGCTGTAAGACATGGATAAAAACGCTATGCATAAAAAAAAAAAAAATCACAAGACAAAGTGTTCCAGAAGCAAATAAAGTGCCACTGGGTGGGGGTGGGAAGGGGGCGGGAAGGGGAAAGAGAGGGCGGGGAAGCAGGCTCAATATTTGTGTATTGTTAACACACTCATGAGAATGTCTAAGTTATTGAAAAGTTAATAAAATACATTTAAAAAAAGGAAAACCCTGCTACCCCAACTGTAAAACATCAATATTCCGGGGCGTACACTTTTGAAACAGAAACCTAAACACATCTCTGAACAGCAATCCGCACGTACTCACCACATAACCTGGCACAACAGCACATGGGAATCGCACCGACCCAAAAATCGCTCCTAAACTCAGCCAACGGTGAAAACCGAACTGAAGCTGCCAACAGCACACCAATAACTCTCACTTTCCTATTCCCACTATACCGTAGTAACCCCTCCCACACCCCCTAACCCCCCCCACCCCCTTTCTACACCCTCCTTTTCAGATCCGCCAGAGTGCCTGGGGACCACTCTGGTGGTGATAGTGTGCAGTACAAGCACTCTAACATTTACCGTTTCTAAATCCTTTAATAAAGTCAAAACTGCATGCACCTCTGGTACTTCATTCTACCACCCTATTTCTCCCCCTTTTTATATGTCTAGGCCCTCTCTAGACAACATTATTTTCTGGTAAGCCCTATTGATCCAAATCTACTTGGCACTGACCTGCTCTCCAAACGGAATTGGACAATACACTGTTCTCAGGATGGTGTCTCGAGGTGCCAGCTGACCACTCCACTGACTAGCTCTTCCTCCTTCCTCGATGACAAACGCTTACATCACCTGCCCCTGATTACTTTGCTTTTCCTGACAGTGCCGCCATAACTGATACACATATGCTAATGAGGTGGGTCAGGTCCTTTTTGCTGTCCTGTACGCATTACCTTGAGCACTGAAGTCCTGCATCCCAGTGTTTCCATATAGCCACTTTCCAGGAAAGCTGAAGAAGGCATCAAACATCATAAGTGCCCTTTCTCCAACACTACTAGCAAATAGAACGCTGGTAACGCTCTGTCAGAATGCAGTGAAGGGCTCATTGAACCTCTCACCATTTTGGGACCCATGGGGAACCAATAACCAAGACAGGTTCCAGTAAAAGTGTTTTTAATCACCTTTTTATTTGTGACAACAGTCTATGTCTGAAAGAGAAGGGTGTTAAAAAGTACCTTCCCACCATCGAAGATGTTTAGTTTATTTATTTGTATTGCGCGCCTGGCCCGGAGGCATCTGGGCGCATTTCTTACAAGTGATAGGTTACATATACAGGGCAATTCTTACACAATGCAAATGTTACAGATAATAAAAGGCACAAAGAATAACTTACATAATACAAAATACAGAGAGTAGATGGTACAATTGTTACAGCAAAGTGCAGGTTCCCAAAGTACAGTGGGCAAAGGTGCAGAAAATAGAAGGACTGGCATTATGAGCGTGGTGCTGCTATGTCCTGCTCTGAGAGCCATGTGACAGTTAGGCATGAAAGAAAAGCAAAAAGTGCACAGGGGCAATGAGTGATCTGGCCCCAAAACATTCTAAACCATGTTTGAGGCAGAGCTTCAACAGGCTTTGCCACTCGTGCAGGGTCTTAAAAATAAGTTATGAAAGAAAGTAGGTCCAAATAGAATATTTCCAAGCCACCCACTGCTCCTTCTCGGTATACTTGGAAACCGGTGGAGGGGAGCATGCGCCTACCACTTGGAAAGTCAAACTGCTGTACAGTATGTCTCAGCCCTGATCCCTTCCAGTGGATGACATCCCATGAGTATGGAGGAAAGGATGGGAAACAAGGGCACATCAATCGATAAAAGGGCAATCCTCAAATGTGGCAGGGGCACAATCTGCACCTATGAGGCCATGAGCACCAAGGCTCTCTAGAAACCGAGCTTCTACAGCAGCATGGTGTTTCTAAAGTGTAGCTATCTAATTCCTACCAGCCCGAGTAACTTCACTTTAACGCCAGTTTCGAAGCTGGAAGGACCTTAACTGGACCCGATAATGGGCCTCATTACGACCCTGGCGGTAAGGGGTTAACGCCAGCGTTAGCTGCGCCGACCCCTTACCGCCAACTACGAGTTCCCAGAGCGTCATGGTCACTTTTCCGCCCGCTTTTTGCGGGCGTAGAAATCCATGGCGCTATGGGACCTCGGCGTTAATTACGCCACCGTAGTGTACGGTGGCGTAATTAACACCTTCCCCACTCCCATTGAGCCCTATGGGGCCGAAATGGGAATGGGGAAGGGTAAATGGGTCAATGGGGACTTACCGCCCCGCCGACCTCGGAATGGGGCGGTAAGTCCGCCATCCGCCATGGCGTAAAGGGACTTTGCGCCATGGCGGACTAGTCCGCCGATGGCGGAAAAAATCCGCCAGGGTCGTAATGAGGGCCAATGTGTCGATTGGAGCAGAAAAGGCTTTCATGAGACTTGCACATATTAAGTTTTCAATGACGGACGAAGGAGCATCTCATCCTCAACACCGCCTCCAACAGTGGTGAATGCTGGTGTCTCTTCAGATGTAAGTGCAGTCAACGTCAGTTGTTACTCACCAATGTTAAAGCCGCCAGTCTACAAAAGTGGTTGCAGCGATGGTCGCTTTCTCACCACCTTTTATTGAGCTCTGAAGGTCCCAAATCTGCTCTGGCGGCACCAGAGTTCAGCCTAAAGGCCTGGGTTTCTCCTTCGTAGCGAGCCTCTTCTACTCTCCAGCTACATTTCTGTGCTTTTTTTCCCTTTCAGTGTATTCCCCTTTGGGCTATTGCAGCCAGGGTAGGAGTCACTTGTCTCCATCATCGATGGTCCTGCAGGAGACTCCCACAGATCACAGGGAGCTTCATAATGGAGACATGGGCTGTAGATGCAGTGGTCATGGGTAGCCAACTGATGAATGTTCTTACTGAGCCACTTGGCCACAATTTAAACCGGGACTTTATATCTTTTGGGCTGGCCAGAAAGGCTCACAGCTACAGCACTGCCCCTACAGTATATCCCACAGAGCCATGGCACAGTCTAGAAGTAAGATATAGTAGATTTTTAATATATAAAACTTAAAACCTCAAGTCGTCTATAGAAGATGGGGTTTTGATTCAACATTCTTCACATTTAATAACCACTCAGCCGTTCCAGCAATCTGTGGTTTTGCACCTGAATTAGTGAAAAGTTGAGCTTGGATGTGCACACATTCACCGAGTAGCGCTCACTTTTAATCTTCCAAAGTCAGAAAACCTTGCCACTTTAAACCTAACAGACAATTCTCAAACATGTGATATGCTGCAGTGGACATGCTTCAAGACTGAGAAATGAAAACGTAGTGAAATAAAGGACTGTGTGGTGAACTGGATTAAGACATGAAGGGCCTGATTCACAGAACCTTTTCCTATGGGATTGCGCCATTAAAAAACGCTTCTGTGAACCTGACCTGAATAACCAATACCAGAACACACTGGAGAAATGTGCGACAACAACCATGCGACAAGGACAACTGAAATCAGTGCAGAATGCGAAGCAACTGTTCCTTACTGTGTCAAGGGGAACAGGTTGTCATGGCCCATGGAGAGGAAGATACTGCAGCACACAACAATTTCAAGCATATGGTGGAGTTTGCGCACACGGTGCACCTGCTCTTGAAGGTCCACAGAAGTTGAGATGAAGTAGTCCTGTAAAGACACAGTGAGAGGGTGCATTAACCAGTTGGAGGCACCACTCTGTTTAAACGAAAAAGGTGACCAGTTTCACACAGAATGAGACCTTACTAGCACATGGCCCTACCGTCCCTAAAACTGGAACACGGTGTACAGTTGAAATACATACCAAAAAGCCATACCAAAGCTCCCAAGCAGGCTCAAGGAAACCCTCTAAATGTGTCTTAACCACTGTGGAAGGTATAACAATATAGTGTGTAAAAGCACATTTAACAGAATGGCTGTGTTTAAATTCAAGTATTAAAAAGCATTGACCACATCCAGAAACCTCAGCCCTCTACAACAGGATCATGTTGAAGAGCAGATGACAATGTCAAGGCAAACACATTTCAATAAATATATTGCAGCATGCTGCAACCACGCACAAAACATGGGTAGACACGATTAATGCATAATCACATGCAGTGATCACCTGTAAATCATGGCCAGAAGTTGAACATGTAAGGCTGGAGCTCACATCACCGGTTCATCAATCAGTGACCACATGCAGTGATACCATACATCACAAGATCCAGTTAAATACCAGGATCACAAGGTTATAGCTTTCAACATCATGCAGCAAACGCTTTACAATAAGCAAAGCATATGACATGCTCAAATTGAGATACTGTACAACTGTCAGCGCTAGTAGGATTCGACCCTCCTTCCTGATCCAGCCCTTCCACCACTCCTAACCTGGTATCACAGTGTCCTTGGGTTTTTGGAGTCTTCTCTTCCACAGGGCCTTTTTCTTCTGAGGCGGATAGGGTCTGCCTCGGTAGGAAGCCACGCTGACCTAAATTAAAGAGGTCAAGGGGGGCCCCTCTACCGGAACAAACGATCGGGGGAAAAAGCCTTACGGCATAAAAAACCCCCTCAGAGTGAAGTGCGTGGGAGCCTTGGTAATGCAGCCTGGAGGTGAGCATGGAGATGCAGCCTGGAGGTGAGCCTGGAGATGCCGTCTGGAGGAGAGCCTTGAGAAGCCGTCTGGAGGAGAGCCTTGAGAAGCCGTCTGGAGGAGAGCCTTGAGAAGCCGTCTGGAGGAGAGCCTAGCGACGTAGTAGCACAGAGGGGAAGCCACGAACACAGGTAAGAAGCCCAGGGAAAGAGCCGGAAAGCAGACAAGCCGAGTGGGAGAAGGGCGTACGAGACAGGTAAGCAGAATAATGGCCGGCAGGGCCAGGGGAGAAAGAAGAAGAGAGCACGAGGGAAAAAACAGAACGGAGGAAAACTGAGGAGCGTCTCACCCGAAAGCCTAGCGCGAAGGGTTGCAACGCGCAGGCTTTCGGGTGGAAGCGAAGGAAATAGGCGATTGGTGGCGGGGCCGCCAAGACTAGAGCGCTGCATAGCAGTGAGAGGAGAAACGTGGCGGGGAGATTCAATGGCCGCTTAAGCGCCATTGAACCCACTTACGCCACGGACTTCGGAGTGTGAGAACAACACATCATGCAAAAAAATCTCTTGCTCACCAATCTAGCATCGTGCAGAGATAGACTGTTAGTAGTTCCCCATTGGCACACAATATGTTCACAAGTCAGTAGCATGCAGCAATGAGCTAGCTGTTCAATGCACAAGACTTCCATCATACATTCGTTTCTCTGTAACAGCACGCATCAATATACAAAGCATGAAAACAAACTGAATCATACAGATTATAGAAACACAGTGCACGTTCTAGGCAAACTATGCATGTGTACTAAAGTAACATCATTCAGCACCAGGCGGTCAGGCACAAACCAGGTTTCTCAATCTAGAGATAGCGTGGCGACTCAATAGGCTAGCAGGTGTTACGTTTATCCATAATAGCATATACATAGAGTGACGCAGTAAAATGTAGAGTACATATCACAGGTCAGCATTAAATACATCGGTAAAAGCAATGCACTTTTCTGAATTAAAGAAAATCTCACCAAGTAATTCAACGTTGCTAGTTCCTGACCTGCAAAAATAAGAAGGCATTTTTAGAAAGACCAGAGCGAGCCAATATAAATCATAGCGTTAAAATTGTTTTTCTGTAGGTTGCCTACACTGAATCCCCTCGTTTCTCAAGTACCTTTAGGAGATGTGTTAATGCATGCATGCAAGCTATATGGAATCCATGATATGGAGCCCCCCCACCCCTTATCCAACTCGGGTTAGCACTCATGTGGGGCATTTATTTATGGAGTGACTGACCATTTGTAGCAAGTTAGGTTTTTCCACACTGTATAGACTGGAAATTTCAAATAGCCTTTTGCCCTGCTTTATCCAGAGAAGAGCATCGTCATTCAGGACTACAGACCCCACATCGGACCCCAAGACTGTTCTACAGCGGAACATGATTCTGAAACATAGCCAGGGGCATCCGAAAAATCTAGATACACTTTAGCAACAGTTGCCAATGCAGACCACTTCATGGAAAAATAGATAGTGGTATTAAAATAGACGATGCAAACATGTATTCGCATTTCAAGAAGTGGAGAGTCTAACTTTAAAAATACATTCGAAATCATGGGTAAAATATTAAATTCTAGTTCTTTGTCTAGAACTCCCTGAACCCTAAGTTTGTAGAGGAAAAATGTCCAGGGGCAAGTAAGTACCCTACAGGCCATGTTAGAAGACTTCCAATGCTAGTAGAAAGTTCCGGAGAAATCTCAATAAGAAAGTCAGTAGACCAGGAAAAATGAAGTCTCGGTTCTAATCCACAGGTGCAGATTTGGCGGGCAAAGAAACCCAGGGAGGACAAGATGAGGCCCCAGTGAAGAGATCCAAAGGTCGGTTGACAACCAGAAGCCCCAGGAGAAGCACAGCGGGAAGACACCAAACATCAACGAATGGGGAAATGTGGTAAAGACTTGCTTCCCAAAAGTAAAGGCCCTGGACCGGAGGGACCGCGGACGGTAAGTATGGAGGCTAAGCCACCACCCCAGGACCTGCGGGTTGGTGCACTCAGTGTTTACTTCCAGAATGTCAGTTCCCAAAAGACTAAAACACCGCGAGTAAAATGCCTTGCCGAAGTGTGGTTTATAAAATCTGTTTCACAGGGACTTGAACCCTGGGCCAAAGAGGAGCACCACTACAGAAAAGAACCGACAGATTTCCCCGCTGGAGCCCATCAAGCCAGCATTTGGTGAACAGGTGCAGTCGCCTAAGCCCCGCCCACCTGTCAATCACCTTAAACTGTTGGCGCCTCCCTGTTTGCCCACCCTTTTTCCCTACCTATGCAGCTCTCCAGCCTCTTTTCCTTTACAGTTGAACAGATGCAAGTGGATCTAGGTGCCCTGGCCTAAGCTCCACCCACCTTCTTAGCCCTGCCTCTTTCTTTCTGCTCTTAACTCTTAGATCAAGGGTGTCTCTCGCCTGGGTGTCCGAAGTGAAGGGCAGACAAGAAAAGGGCAAGTCCTGTTTGGACCTGTACAGACTGGTAGGTCCAGGGCCCAAACCCCTGCTCATAAAATAGGTAAGCACGCGCCAACATGCATTTTCTTCATCCGTCCCCAGAGGCCATCACCAGGCAACGCCATGACTGTTCCACTAAGGCATGGACTTCACAATGCAGCAACCTCACTCACATCAGCCTAAAGCCCATCAAGACCCCCCCTCACCATCACAACATGGATGTTGATGCTCGCCAACGTCCGCTCAGCTATCACCCATGCAAAAGACATCGCCACCCTCATCACTACACACAACCTTGACACCATCTTCATCACAGAGACTTGGCTGGCACCCACCTCTACCAACATCCTAGGCATCCTTGTCCCCGATAACTACAGCATCCAACACAGAGACCAGCCAAACAACACATGCAAGTCATACCCAAGCCCTCCTGGTCCTACACCAGACTTGACGTCGACAACATTGGCTCCTTTGAACTCCTCTGCTGCCACTTCCCACTCTCCCTGATGGACACAGTCACCTTCCATCTCATCCACAGACCACCCAAACCCAACGCCGCCTTCATCAGAGACTTCACCGACCTGGTCACTACCATTTCCTTCACGCACACAAACATCTTCCTAGGAGACTTCAACCTCCCCGACAAAAAGGCTACCAACCTTATGAAGGAAGCTCTCCCCAGCCTTCGACACACTCGGCCTCCCACAGCACACAAAAGACCAAACACATGAGAAAGTCAACATCCTCGACCTTATCACCGCACTGTCTTGCCTCCAATACAGCTCTCCCCTCCAGCTTCACTAGTCCGACCACCTAGCCGTGCCTTTAAACATCCTGCACACAACCCCAGTCAGGCACTCCCAGCAGAAAGCCAGCAGACAAACCTTCAAGTCCTTCAAGAACCTCCTAGTGGAAGCCATCATGGAAGAACTCGCCAAATTACACCTTACATGGACTGAACATCCCCAACCGAACTGCGACTCTTCCGGAAGCACTCAATGCCACCCTCAGTATCCATCAAAAAACACGAGTCTCTGAAAAACACCTGCAAACCGAAACCATCAGCACCCTGCAACACCCAAGAACCCAACCTCAGCAAAAGAGTCATCAGGAAACAAGAGAAAACCAGAACTCCGAGCAACCCGCTGATAACTAATCAACACACCCAAGGCCTCCTATCAGAATACCATAGCAGAAGCCGACAACAAAAGCAGAGCCCTCTTCAAAGCAGTGCGTCAACCAGCTACCCAACCCTACATACCATAAAAAAATTCACCACCATCAGCACCTTTCGTCAGACAAAATCAGCAAGAGTTGCCAGCACATAGATGCCAGCTCTGCATCCACAGACCCACCTCACATCCCTCCTCGTGAAATCTCCACACCCTGGACAACATTCAAGACACTGTCGACAGATGACCTGGTAGAAACCCTTGCCGCCCTCAAAGCCACATTCTATACAGATGACATCCTCCCAGCATCCATCCTTAAAACCCTCCCTGCAGCTCTCCTTCCCTACTTGGAGATCATCAACACCTGCTTAACGTTCCCATTGACCCTAAAAACAGGACAATCCTTGCTCTACTAAAGAAACCCACTCTGGATCCTGACAACCTAGGTAACTATCGTCCCATCACCCAGCTTCCTTTCCTAGGTAAAATCATCAAGAAAGCGGTAACCACACAACTACAGCAACACAGACACCAACAATCTCCTCCAAACCTACCAATCTGGATTCAGACCCAGATGCAGCACAGACACAGCAAATATACAGGTGGTTGTTCCCCTCAACAACGGCCTCTCTTGCCTCCTGGTTCTACTCAACCTCTCGGATGCTTTCGGCACAGTAGGCTACCAGGCGCTTAAGGACACCCTATATTGGTGCATGAGGATGAGCAACTTTGTCCTACGCTGGTTCAAGTCCTACCTCACCAACCACAAGTAGCTTGTTCAGATTGAATTCTCTAGATCGTCAATGCTACCCATCACCTGTGCTATCCCGCAGGGTTCCATCCTCTCCCCAGTGATCTTCAATCTATACAGGGAGTCCTAGCCACACACAACATCCACCAATACGACAACACACAGCTATTCTGCAAGATTGACTCCATCAAGGACATCCATAGGCTCAAAACCTGCCTCTCGCAGATTCAGTTTTGAATGTCCAGTGCATACTTGAAGCTCAGCCCCTCCAAGACCGAATTCATACTCCTCACCAACACCACCAAACACCCAGAGATACAAACCTGGCTATCAACCATGAAGTCTGAGGGCTTCACACCCGAGCTGACCTCCTGTACCAGGTCCTCGGGTTCCACATCGACAAACGCCTCGCTTTCAAGACCCACATAGCAAACTCAGACAGCCTGGTATCAGCTCTCCCTTCTGCGAAAAGTCAAGCCCTTCCTTGTTCTGGACACCTTTAGATCCACCGTTGAAGCACTGCTCCTATCCGACCTGAATGGGGGCAATACACTGCTCGAAGGCCTCCGGCCATCCTCCCATGTGCCCTGAGAAGTGTCCCAGATGCTGCTGCATGTCTCATCAAGGGTCTACGCAGATACAAGCTCATCCCCCAGGCCCTCATCGACCTTCACTGGCTACCATTGCACGCACAAATCACCTTCAAGTCTTGCTGCATCATCTAGAAGGCAGTCGCCCTCAAGTCACCGAGCTACCTCGTGGAGAAACTCAGCATCTCCGGTGGACAGTGTACCACCAGTAGCCAGGATCAGTGCAGACTTGAAATCTGCTGCTGCAAAAAGGAAAGGACCAGAAAACAAGTCTTCTCTGCCTACTCCCCAAGACTATGAAACTTCCTCCCCATGTGCATCAGACTCGCCCCCATGCTCCTACAATTCAGAAAAGAACTAAAGACCATCTTCTTCAAGCAGTGTCTCCTCCACACCTAGGGCCATCACGTCGCCCCAACTGTCACTTGGCTAGCTAGACGCCGCCCACCGCTCTACTCCCCACCCGGCGGGTCCCGTGATGCCGATATCGGGGTGTTGGAGGGCCTTTAGCGGCATGGTGGTATGGACATTAGGGCATTGGGGTTTCGCGCGTGCTCGCGCACTCATAATCAGCCGCTATTAGCGGCGTCAAAGGAGCACAGACCCGCTACTTCCACGATGCCGGTAATGACTCCGCTTTTAGTGGGATTCTCGTATTGAGGCCCATAGTGTCAAAGGTAAATCGCCTAAGAACACATTACATAAAAAGGACAGAAGAAGCAAAATAGATCAATGATTACAATGCAATCACTGCCCTCTTATGGAATGCAAACATAGATGTGCAGTACATTGCAGACAATTCCACTGCAGTTGCACGATATGTCACGGCCTACTTAACCAAAGCAGAAAAAACAGAGCTTCAAGACCTATGGGATGACTTATCTAACAAAACACTGTCACAGAAATTGTACAGCTTAGGCATAAAAATGCTCTCTCATAGAGAATGTGTCTGCTATGAAGCTGCAGACCGTTTAACCGGTACTGCCTTGTATGTACAATCTGAAAATATAGTATGGCTAAGTCTTGGTCCTGCTAAATCTAGAAAAAGAGTTCACAAATCATATGAGGACATAGCAACAATAGCCAAAAATGATCCCAACAGCCAAGACATTTTGAAAAACAGTTTACTAGACACATACTACCCAAACAGGAGTACCACTTGAAACCACGTGTCTATACCACATAGCCCAAAACTTCACATACAAAAATAATATAAAACCAGATGAAAAGAAAGGTAGATACAGAGTGACGAATTGTGAAGGCAGCTCAGTGAAACTTACCAAACAAAGCTTAATTAATCATTTCAAATTGTCATTAAAAACACCTCAACATAAAGAACTATATTACATGTCCCTGCTACAACCTTTTAAACCATGGAGAAAAGAAGAAGACTTACTAGATACCTATGACTCCTATGAAGACACTTTCAAAGCAAATGAAAGTACCATAACAGATGTAAACTTTACACAGTACAAAACAATGTTGCACAACGAACAGCAACACGAAGAACGCCAGGCCCAACTAGATGAGGACACTCCCGACAGTAGTCAACCTTCTGCAACAGGAAGCCAAGAACCACTGGCACAGCCACTAATAGCAAATGAGGCAGAATTAGCTATGACAGAAGTAGAGAACACCATGTTCCAGTATGAACAAGCTACAGAAGACTTCACTGTACTGAAATCAAAACTGAACAATGAGCAACGTAGCATTTTCCAAGAAGTAACAAAACAAATTGAACATGGTGTATAACATGAAAATAAAAACTGTACCTGACAAAACTACAAACCTATACTGCTATACGTCAGTGCTCAAGCTGGTTCAGGCAAAACATTCTTAACCAAAATCATCAGCAAGTTCCTTTAACAATTAACAAACTGTTAGCTGCTGTAACTGCCCCCACAGGTTTAGCTGCCTACAACATAGGCGGTGTCACTTTACACAGATTACTAGTCCTTCCATTAGAACACCAAAACAAATTAGATTACAAACTTTCTACAGAAGCTGCAATGGAACTACGCAGAGTTTTGAAACAAATGAAAATGCTACTAATAGATGAGGTGAGCATGGTCTCCAACCTAATGTTGGCTTTGATTTACCTCAGATTACAAGAGGTACTCAAAACAGACTACGAAGAGCTCTTTGGAGGAAAACACATTATTGTTTTCGGATATCTTCAATTAACACCAGTGAAAGGTAAACCTATTTTTAAAACCTTAGGGCACAAACTATGCCGTAAAACTCTTGGCAGCATAGGAAATGTCAACCTTTGGCAACATTTCCAATACAGAGAATTAACAAAAAACATGCGCCACTCTGCAGACCTCACATACGCCAACATTTTAAAAAGTATTGGAGTTGATGTACTATCTCAAGAAGCACGAGCACCATTAAAAACCAGGCACATCTATGCACTCTACGGCTATAACTCATGTGCTACTGATGTCATGGAACAATTAGCACACAAAAAATGTCACAATATTGAAAAAAGAAATGCAACCAATAATTGCAATTTGATCCACAGACAAACTGGACGTACATGGTATGACACTACCCATGTGTCAACAAGCCACAACAAGACTAAATACCTTAGGAAACTCGATCTGAACACATCTGGTTTGTAAAAAATATTAAAATTATCTTTAAACTGTAGAGTAATGCTTGAACGTAACCTTGACGTGGAGCAAGGACTAGTTAATGGAGCACTTGGTACAGTTGTTGGCTTTCAAGCATACCCATGTGACAACAACATTCAGTTTGCCAATATTCTCTTTGACAAACTATCAGAAGTTAAAAGGATAGGACGCTCAACATCCTGCTTCCTTCTTTTCAAAGACATGCATGTACGCAGAGAACAATTTTCTCTAACTCTAGCATACGCAGTCATCATTAACAAATCACAAGGTCTTACCTAGATAAAGCATTGATAGATATTGGGAGCACAATCTTTAAAGAAGGTATGAGCTATGTAGCACTATCACTGTTACGTACACTTGACTGACTATTTCTAATCAACTTTGATGCAAGTAAAGTAAATGCTGATATTCCTTGCATTCTAGAATACAATCGACTACGTTCACTGTACACTCCCATCTAAAAACCTATCCTGATCCAAAAAAGGAAAACGCTGTAAAAGAAAACTACTTCAAACAGAAACGATACAGGATCTCACTGCAATTCCTCCAAAGAAAGTAAAAGAAGCTAATACTTCATCAAGTACCACAACCAAAGAAGAATCTACTGCTCAAAGTAACTTAAGTACTTATCGCAGCAGCAACACACACACTGAACAAATGACTTGGACACAGAACTGTAAGGTCCATTCAAATTTTCAAATACAACTGGCGTAAATTGCTACGCAAATGTAGCAATAAATATTCTATTCCAATTGCCACCAATTATTGACAACATTTACTTACACAATACAGACGACCAATGTGTTTGCAAATGTTAGTCCTTCATAGAAATGCAACCAACAATCCTGACAACACCACAGTGTTTCTGGACTAAGACAAGAATTAGACTACTGTGCTGGAATGGTCAAATACACTATAAACTCACAAGAAGATCCCCAAGAATTTCTACGGTACTTCCTACAAATACTGGAAAACAAAAACATACCTATAAATGAAATCTTCCAGATTTCATACATGTGGAAACATACATGCACTTTCTGCAGCCATGTGGCACAGAACAAATCCCTAATGAACGCTTCGTGCATGTATCCATACCGACTGTGAATCCATTCCATTTCAGCAACTTGTACAAAATGCAAACCATGGCAGATTATGTACTACCTGTAATTCAGTTAATCGCTCCACTTTACAAATACAGACATGCAGTAAATATGCAATAGAAATGCTTTTACGTTACAATGAAGATGGTACCAAAAACAACTGCAAGCTGACTGGATTTACACATGGTCAAGTATCACTTGGTAAGAAAACCTTCACAACAATAGGTATAATCTAACACGCAGGAACCACAACCAATGCAGGTCACTACACTGCATATATAAAAAAGAAATGCGGATGGTTTGAATGTAATGATACTACCATTACTCTAAAACAAAGATTACCAGCAAATCTTGTAAACACTTATTTAATATTCTTAAAACCAAAACGTAATAACTAATTTGTGCATACTGCTGCATAACACAACCATTCAAGCAAACATCTAACCATACACCACAATCCAAAATGTTTACTTCCATGGGTATGTTATACTGCAGTGCGTGTTACCAAACTCTACAATCTTAATTGCATGACTTAACCAAAATTTCACATACAAACTCTACAAATTAAACAGTACACACACTTTTGGGTTGTGGATATTTGATGGATGTTTGATTCTATGGGTGTGTTATGCTGCAGTGGTTGTGGCCAGGGCCTAGAGTCTTGGGTGGCCCTGGAAACAACCAACGCAGCATAACACACCCATAGAATCAAACATTTTGACTGTGGTATGTGGGCTGCTTATAGGGGATAATAATTACAATCAATGCTCTAGTAACAACCCAAAACCAACATCATATTAAAGTAAAATAACCAGTACTATGCCCAGCATTTAGTATGTCCGCGGACAGCCATGGTGAACGTGGCACCTGCCACCTAACAAATACAGCATTTGACCCATCTCTTACTACCCCATCCTACCCAAGCACTCTCACACACCAACACGCTCCCCAAAATTGTATTTTTCCCCAATTCGACGATGCGCTGTCCGCAGATGTCCACGGATCCAAGATGGCGGGCACATCAAAACAATGTGACGCACCTCACGCTTCATCCCAGCCAATCAGCGAACACGTCGCTTGTCCACGGACATGACGCAAGTCGATTAGCCAATTGGTGTCCTGTCCGCGGAGCGAACAGGGAAATGTGTCTGCGGAGCGGACATAGCTATCACTAATTCTTTTAGACCTACTTTTTGGTAGTTTAAAAAAAAAAAAAAAAAAGACTACTGGATGGATTTACAGCAAATTTACAAAAGCACGCTTTCGGGACCAAGCCGCTGCCCCTGTGCAACTTTAGTGAAAATCCGTCCAGCGGTTTGAGCTGTAGGCGTGAGCAAAGTTTTTTCCCCATTCACTCTATGGGAAAAAAAGAAATTATGGGACCCCCCTCTATAACTTTGCCCCCCCCCCGGACCAAACCTCACTAAACTTCGCAATTCAGAGTGGGCCATATACTTTTTTTGCAAAGTTTGGTGAGGATTCGTCCAGGGAGAGCGAAGTTATAAGCCACCCAAAAAGTGCTCTTCCTATGGGATTAGCAACTTAACCATAACTACATGGCCGCTACCGCAGGCCATTTAATATATATATATATTTCCATTTTGGATACAGGACACCAATCCGCAGAGCAGCACTCCCCACTTGTGGGTTCCAAAGCAATTTGTCGCGGACGAAAGAACCAACACAAAACTGTGTGGGTTGTACAAAATAAACAACCTTTATTTCGTTATCCGCAGTTCTTTAAAAAAGAAATTAAATGCTCCCAGTAACGTTGTTTGCCAGGCCGCAGCCTGGTTTAGACCACACACTCTGTATCCGGTGGCCATGTTGGTTTGTGCTTGCAGATGTAACTCAAAGTCCCCACAGTAATGTGTTCTGAGCCCAATTCATTGCAATATTGTCCGATACTAATTGTATGTGTTTGTTTACAAACAATTCCATGCATTTGTATATGCCCGTATCATTTATAAAAGAGGGGATTTTAAAAGAAGCCCATTGCAGTATTTTTCTTCTTTTTTTTGCCTTTTACATAAACATGCGCATTAGTGTAGGCTAGGTATAATTGAGGCCATGGTGATTAGCCATTGCCTACTTATACAGTTATTTAACACATTGTTCAGTTGAATACCAATGGTCGACATTCCTCCAATCATACAATCATACAGACACTTAAAAGTTATAGTGCACACTGAGTTCCATAGAGTTATGGCTTATATGCGGCAACCAAAGTGCATAGTGCTGGATCAATTAAAACTATGCTCATTGTTCAATGTTGTATTTGAATGTTGTCATAAATCTAGATTTGCGAATATTGCATCAGGCATATCTATTTGAGTTAAAAGAATGAAGGGCACAGTGCTCCAATTCTGTTTCTTAATATTTCGAAAACAAAAACGGTTTTTAGAGCCGGGTTCAAGATATATATAGATTTCACATTCCTAGGACAATGATTGCATATATATATATATATATATATATATATATCAGTATTTCTCCTGTCTTTTCTTTTGTTTTCCATGCAGGATGGCTGATTGACCACTGTAAGGATATTTGGCGTGTTACAGCACAGAGTACAGCACTACTGCACAGGTAGCAAACAGCACAGAGTACAGCACTACTGCACAGGTAGCAAACAGCACAGAGTACAGCACTACTGCACAGGTAGCAATTTTTTTTTGCAGCACCACCACAAGGGTGCGGTGCATTGCTATATGTGTTACCAGATTAACAAGGAAAGACAGGCTATTCAGTCAAAAACGATTTTAACATATAAGATGCAAATCTATTTTTACAGTTAAAAGCACACGTGCACATTCAAAAATGCACACTATTTTTCACCTGAAATGCCTATGGTGCGAGAGACACATTTGAAAATAATAACTAACATTACTTCTACAGTGCTGATGATGAGGGGAGATTTTAAACAATGCAATTGTCATTTTAAGACAGATGTGTGCATGATCATATTCAGTATGGAGAGTTGAGAGTGACTGTTTGTAGCATAGCTCGTTGGAGGTACATGAGCCAACGGGAAGAGGGACTCTCTGAACATAGTTCCCTACCGTATATAAGGTAGTGGAAATTACCACAAAATTACCACATATAGCTCTCTGTCGTAAATAAGTCAGTGAGATCGCCCATGGTGGCACACTAACACTAACACTGAAAATGTGGTATTCCTAAAATGTAGGTCTGAGGTCGCTCTAGTGATTACACGAAAAATCTAAGCAAAGATAAGGGATTCTGGACATTGGGGCCACAAATAAAACAAGGGAATTATGCTCACCAAAATACCACCAACCACGCATACCAACCACGCATACCAAATATGCATGTCTAGGTGCTGAAATAATGCATGTCCACTGTATTATTGTTGCACATGGCCAAATCTGAATACAAGGAGTGATTATTGCTAAGTTATTTTTCGGCGGTAATAAAATACCGTCAGGCCCCAAAACTCCACAAAATACCCTACATATTTATGGTGCGTTGCAGGCCGGGAAAGTGATCATAGAGTACCTACTGGGCGTGGCAAGTGTGTCTCACACTGCCATTTGCACATTAAAGGGAACCCATTTTATAATAGCAGTGTGCCACTAAAAACGAATTTCAGAATGTCACAAAGGGAAACCACATTCTCAGATCTAGTGCAATATTTAGAGGCAAAGTTGTTTGCACATGGGAATTGGTCGTCAAATAGCACGTTAGAATGGACTAACCGCATTCAGGGTGAGGTTCAGAAAGAAAAACTAGACAATATTTTTGCAGAAGGCAGCATAATTCAGGTCTGCCTTACAAGATTATTGAATGCAGCCGATAAAAGTGCAGAGAAAGACTGTTTAATACGGCTATGCGGCAAAATATGGTTTATTTTAAACAAGTCCCTGCGAATGCAAGAGAATGATACTCAGCTAATTAACAGGTTAAAGACTGAATTAGAGGGGGCAAGTAAAAATCAGGAAATGTTGAGAGCAGAATTGGATGTATGCCAAAAAGACATGCAATTAAAATGCAGAGACTTTGATACTCAGTTATCCAAAAGCAAGAAACAATTTGAAGATAGTGAGCAAGAATTGGCACACTTAAAAGCCTTAGTGGATCACATTAGGCAGGATAAAGATGAGGTTGTTTCAGAAATGCAGATTTTACAAAAAGAACATTGTGAAAAAGAAGGTGATCTCCAGAGTGCAGAACAAGAAATGATTAAAATGATTCAAGAAAGAGACAAGAGAAATAAAGAGTTCAATGAATGCCAAATGCAAATGTGCGACATGCAGGAGGTGATTAATAAAATGAATGGTGAAAACAACTATTTGCAAGATGAAGCCAACAGACTCCTTAAAAAGTGTAAGGACTTAGAACAGCAAATGTGCATTCCCAGGTCCCAGGAGAGGCGGCAGGGTACCACATTCAATGGAGTGGAGGTGAATTCTAGCTCTGCCCAAAGAGCTAGTGCTCCAGTGACTGGGCCGGTGACTGAACTTGGTTGCAGCGCCCTTGGGGGATTTGATACTCCCATTGGGGGCAGCCACCAATCTCATACACCTGAAAACAGGATTGAATCACAAAATAATGCAATTCCATGCATTGCAACAAGTAGCCCCATAAAAATAATGAAATCCATTAAAGCCCTGATCAAACCATTTAAAAAGGGAGGTGAATGCTGCATTGAGGATCACTTAGAAGCGGTGCATGACATTTTTAAAGCACTCCAGATACCTAAGGAACAGTACAGACAATATTTTCATTTAACTTTAGATGCCCCGACGGCCAGCATCATAAGGGGATTAAATGAACAGCAGAATATGACATGGCTGGAGTTTGAAAAAGAAATTAGGCGTCATTTTTCTCCTTTTCAGTCATTGCAGGAGGCAAAGAAAGTCGCGTACACAATTACTGCTGGACCTAATATATCCCCTCGCCAATTTTTACAAGACTTAAAAAGAGCATTTTCTCGCTTTGATGTATCTTTTGACTCAAATTCCAATGAGTTTAAAACTGCATACTTCTATGGGCTACAGAAAGACATCATATCCCAATTGGTCCGTGAATTTGACCGTGACAAGTCCCTTGAATGGATTGTACATCAAAGCACAAAACTATATGAGGTACTCTATTGTCAGGGTAGAGAAAGTGATAAAATGAAAGATACTAGACCTAAATCTAAAGAACCCTCAGCCACAGTAATGGAAATCAGGTCAGCCAAAATGTCCCTTGAGTCTGCTCAAAGCCAAGGTAAAAATAATGTGACACCTGAACAAAGGGGTAATCAACAAAGATCGCCATTTCCTGTACCAATGTTCCAATCACATGATCCTAGTAATAGAGAGAGCTACATCAGCCCTAGGTATTTAGGGGACAGACCCCGGGTAGGATACCGGCCTGATATGGCAGGTATGAACAATAACCAGAGACAAAATCAGGATCAAAGAAATGATGGTCCCTACTAGTCATTGGGGACACAGAGCAGATTTGATCCCAGCACCATGATATATGGTAATCAGGATAGGCCCCGATATGTGGATCGATTTACTGATAATGGAAATCAACATAGGGGCCAGTACCCACAATCTGAGAGACAGGACATGAGGCAAAACGTGAACTACAGTCCACGCCAGTACAATGATTCCCCACCAGGGGACTATAATCAAAGGATGGGTGCAACCCGCTCCCCTCCACAAATGAATCAAGAGTTCAGAAACCATCCCAACCGACATCAATCACCTGAGAGGTATCAGAGTAGATCCAATCAGGGGGAAAACAACCAATATCGACCTAGGCCACAGAAAGAGGATCCTAGAGAGACGGAAAGGTTCCAGTGCCTTGAGGCCCAAGTGAAAATGTTAGCTGAGCAAATAGGAAAGCTCTATACAGCGCAAAAACAACCTTCCAAAGAGGGGGCTGATGGCCATAGCAATGACCGGGGGGCTTCCGAAAAGTGACTAAGTACTCATGATAACTGCAGTGCCAAAATGACAGATTGCTCCGATATAATTTTGCATAACGACTCTGAGATGCCTAATGGATTAAAAATGAAAGTACCAGTAAATGAAATTGTGACAGAAAGTGCAAATACTTCTAAAAAAGAGGTACGGTTTAACTTAGAGCTAAATAAAACAGTAAAAATTTGCACAAATGAAAAAGAAACATTAGGAATTCCAAAAGAACAAAGGAACAGATTTAAGAAAAATGACTCATGCATGGGGAATACCAGTGAACAGGGAGTAAGTGGGGATGCTATAGCTCCTTCCCTGGGCAAGCAAAACAATGACCAAACACAGACAGAAAAAGGAAATACTCACAAGGAGGGTACAAGTCAATCACCTGAAGAATTCTTTGAGCCACATATTTTGAAGAGGCTGAAAGGGCTGGTATTACACTAAATGATCACAAATGCACAGAATTAAAAAATGACAAATTGCTGAATGATGTTGTTACACATGTTCAGTTGGAGGATTGTAATGTGGTCTCTGATGTTACCCAGATGGATGGGCGAACAGTGGCCACACTCCAAAAAACCTCTGATCATGGAGAAATGAATAAAAAATCTCGCGCAGAAATGGGTAAAAAGGAGGGAAAAATGTCTTTCCATTTACCAATGTGCTTAGCCAAAAGTGAAAAAGACCTGAGAAAGGTGAGCCCTGAAATCAGTAAGAATTCACATTTCTTATGTGTATTAGAGGAAGTTGAGGACAGATATTATGCACCCATCACTGTAGAAGAAAAATGCCACACCTTTGCTATGATTGACACTGGCGCACAGGCCACAATTATGTCCAAGGAGCTGGTAAAGAGTATCAATGAAGGGAGACCTCCACAGAGTCAGATCACAGTGAAGGAAAATCAAGGCCCAGTGCATAACTTTAATGGGGAGGAGGTGCCCATCATAGGTGTAACTGAGGTTGACATAAAAATAGGAAAGCACAGAATGAAACAAGAGGTATTGATCACATCTATTTGTGAAATTCCATTTCTGATGGGGACAGATTGCCTGAAAAGATTGTCTCCTCTCATAGATGGGGTGAATGGAGTGCTGTGGTCCTTAACCAAAAAACCATTGAGGCCTAAGAAACTAAAATCACAAAACAGCAATATAAATGAATATCACACCGTTGCCAAAACAAATGATGCTGTGGAGGTATATCTCCAGAATAGCTGCATACCTAGTGTCACTGTCATATTAATGTGTCAAGATGAAATGCAGAGCGACAATGAAAAACTACATGTACAAATATACTTGGACCCAAGGAAAGATTGGCAGACTGCCATAGATGAGCACACATTATGTTTTTATCTAAAAGAGAAAACGTGCAAACAGAATATTGCTCCTAAAACAGATTCAGAAAAACACATTACCACTCTGGCAGAAATACACATGGAAGATGAGCAACCATGGGTTCATGTTGGTATAAATGATTATTTTAAAACAATAAAAGCCACTTTAGCGCTTGAACATGAAAGGAGTTTCATTAATGAGAAATTGTTGCAAAAAATAATGGAAAGGGAAGAAATCCCGAGATTTAGGATTAAAAACCAATATGTTTCTGGCTTGGACAGTCCAGACTTTGAAAACCGAATTGCAGGCAGATGCATGCTTAAAATTAGCATTGGGCAGAAAACAATTTACCATAATGTATGGATAGTGAGTGGAGCACAAAATGAATTTTACATGGGAAATGACATCATGCACAGAATGTGTATGGTGTTAGATTTCCTTAATCAAAAAATATGGTCACGCCTAGGTGGTCCGGCACCTGAGTTTGAAGACAAAAGAAGGGCTTATCATTGTGCACAACTGGTTCCTTATGCAATCGAATTACAAATGAGGAAAAATACTATTATTCCTGCATTTACAAAACAGTTTGCAATAACACTGAAATGCAAAAATGGACAGCAGATGAAAGGCTCTGATGCATTTGTATGCCTGAATGAATCCATAAAACAGCAAGGCCTGGATTATGAATACATTCCATTGGTAGACATTGGTGAGGGATCTGTAAAAATCATGGTAAATAATAAAGGTTGTCAGGATATTCATTTAGAGGAAAACTCCCCATTAGGAATGGCCATACAAAGATCACATTATACGGCAGATTTAAATAACATGGTGATTGGGAATATTCCTGGAAAATATGTAGATGCCAAGGGCGAGTTGCCAGAACACCTGGACTCTCAGCCCAAAGGAATATTTAAAATTCATTCTGTGTATCCTTATGATTCAAATGAGACAGTGTGCTGCCATCAAGAGGATTGCATAATATTTAATTTAAATGAAAATGAAACAGAAAATCAGCCCATTGAAGTGGAAGCTGATATGCCAAAATATTTAAAAGTGGCAGCTTTACAAAAAGACACAGCCACACAGTTAGAAGAAAGCGCCGAGATTCCCTTACCAGAAGATTTTCCAGAATTTTCCAAAATGGTAGAAGAGCAGATCTCCTTAGCGGATGCATGTGAAAGCAATGAAGAGAGGGACAATCTGAGGGAGATATTTATGGAGTTTAAGGATGTATTTGCAAAAGATGCTTATGATTGTGGTTTAACTGATTTACATGTGGCCACACTACCAGAAGGGTGTAGCAGAAATCCAGTGTTTGTGCGCCAGTATAGACTACCGCTGGCATGTTTAGAATCATTGGCAGAGATTATTAAAAATTTGGAATCACGGGGAATCATCAGGCCCATTCATAGCACATCCAATACACCTATTTTAGGTGTATTGAAGCCAAATGGTCAATGGCGGCTGTGTGCAGACTTGAGAGAGTTAAATAAAAGAGTACCAATATCTAGATGGCCACTGCCATTCATTGATCAGGGCCTAGCTCAGGTACATGGTTCAAATGTATTTACCACATTAGATCTCACCTCTGGATATTGGTGCGTGCCATTGGCAGAGGAGATACAACATTTATTTTCCTTTACATTTGACAGGACTCAATATGCCTGGCTTAGAACTCCGTTCGGGTACATCAATAGTGGGAGTGAATTTGGCATATTTCTGAGAAAGGCCATGCCGGATGCAGCGGAAAGAGGAACAATAGTTTATGTGGACGATGTCCTGATAAAAAATGAAAGCCTAAAAAGCCATTTTGATGAAATAAGACATGTACTTGGCCAATTGCAGAAAGCAGGCGCCAAAGTATCTTTGCAGAAAGCACAATGGTGCAAGAAAAAAGTGAACTTTCTAGGGCATGAAGTGACTGAACATGGGCTAAATCCACAAAAGAAGAAAATAGAGGCCATACAAAGATTAAAAGATCCTAAAAATGTGAAAGGAGTAAAAAGTTTATTAGGGATGACAGGCTATAACAGAAAGTTCATTGAAAATTATGCAGAAATCACTCAACCATTGACTAAACTGCTTAAACTGAATACTCCCTGGAAATGGGAAAAAGGGCAGTCTGATGCAGTGGCTAAATTAAAGGAATGTCTTGTAAAGTCACCAGGTTTAGCATACCCCATAAAGGACAGGGATTTCTTTATAGAAATAGGTTTTTCTGAACATTGTATGTCAGCAGTGTTATCACAAAAACACGATTTGAATCACAAAACCATTGCATATGCAAGTAAGGCATTTTCCCAAGTTGAAATGAAATTTAATGAATGTGAAAAGGCCCTATTAACCACTGTGTGGGCGCTACAACATGTCCGCCCCATTGTTCAGGGAGAAAAGGTAATTATTGAAACAAATCATCAACCTTTGCAATTTTTAGAGAGTAAAAGAATTAGATCAGGTAATCTAGCGCAATCCAGAATCACTTCATGGACGCTGGCATTACAAGGTTTTCCCGTAGAAGTGAGATATGGACAAAATAAAAAGAACCCAATTGCTCAAGGGTTAGCTGACTTACATGACTGTGCAGCTGAACAAATACCAAATGAAATGGAAGTAGAAACTAGTTTACAGGAATTTGAACAATCGCCACACAAAGCTTTTGATGAAAAAACATGCAAGGATTTGCCAACTGTATATGTGAATGGTTGTGCTTTTCACATTGAAAATGACAGTAATAAACAGTTAGTGGCAGGAATAGGAAATGTCTGGTTGAAATGTGAAGGTGTCCCCAGTATAGGGATGAGGATTGGAGATAGGAGCAGTCAGGTGGCGGAATTGGCAGCCATTTATAAAGCAATTGCTACTGCAGTTGATAAAAAGTTCAGTGAAATTGTCCTGGTGACTGATTCTGACTATGCACGGAATAGCTTTGTGGAGTATTTGCCTGGTTGGAAAGCAAGAGGCATGGTTACATATAACAAAAAGCCACTTAAGCATGGAAAAATGATACAAGCCATAGACAAATTGGTGTCAGAGAATGAGTTAACAATATACTGGAGAAAAATTCGTGGGCATTTAAAAACACCAGGAGAGGATAAGGAGGGAAATGATAAGGCAGACCACCTGGCTAAGATTGGGGCTGTGATGGGAGAATTGCTACCTATTGATTATTTAATGGGTGAAATACAAATTGATGCAGTCACACGTTCTAAAGCACCAAAGGAGGTAGATCAACCGGTGGTGCAGTGGAGTCATGACACGCCAGACCAAGATTTGATTGAGGCACAAAAGAATGATCAAATTTTGGGAATCTATTATAATCATTTTATAGATCCCGAACAAAATCCTTTAACAGAAAATGATTGTATGGGAAAAGAAGAGTTGAGGGTGCTATTAAAGAACAAAACACGAATTAGATTACAGGATGGACTCATGATTAGAGAGTCCATAACAGGACAAATACAGTGGGTAGTACCCCTTTCATTCAGAGGACTAATGCTACACCATGCACATGATGCCATAACCGCAGGCCATAGAGGTTCACAAAAAACATTAGAAATACTAAAAGATTATGCTTACTGGCCACATATGTCCCAAGATGTGGAATTATATACTAGAGGATGTCTAGTATGCGCCCAATTTAAACCTGCTTCACCAATGCATAGAGCACCATTGATGAAAAGAGGCCTAACTCTCCCATGGTCAGATTTGCAAATAGACTATGTAGGTCCTTTAAAAAGGTCGAGCAGGGGACACCGTTATATTTTGAGTGTGGTATGTTTGATGTCGAAGTGGATCGAATGCATTCCTGCACCGGATTGTAGTGCGCAAACAGCAGCCACATTGCTGGTGAACCATGTGTTCTCAAGGTTTGGGTTGCCACAAAGAATTGAGTCAGACAGAGGAAGTCATTTCACAAGTACTCTAATGAGTAAGGTATGGCAAATACTAGGTGTGAAAAGGAAACTACATATCGCATATCGGGCGGCGTCTTCAGGTACAGTTGAAAGAAGCAATAGGTCTGTTGTGGATATTTTAAAGAAATTTGTGGCAGAAGCAGGTTCCAGCTGGGATTTACGTTTACCATTGGTTTTGATGGCAATCAGGTCGACTCCTGCCAAAGCAACAGGTGTTAGCCCCCATGAGGTCTTAACAGGTAGGAAAATGGTGTTACCACAACACCTACTATACAGAACACATGAGCAAACCCTTGTGAGCGCATCCACAGTTCATGAATATATTGATGAACTGAGGAGGCATTTGCAACATGCATTTGCTTTTGTGCAGAGAAATCTGGAAAGAGCTGCTGACAGTGCAAAATCGTATTATGATAAAAAGACATCAGTAAAGGAATACAGTGTAGGGGATCAGGTATACAAGTTTCATTTTGGAAAAAGTAAACAGAAAAATTCTAAATTTCTAGCAGCCTGGCAAGGGCCATTTCGAATTATAGATAAGGTCTCTCCTGTAGTGTATAAAATTTTGAAAAATGAAGGTGAAACAGCAATAGAGCAGTTTGTCCATGTAAATCAAATCAAACCATGCCATCCCAGACATGAGATCAGGCAGCTTGAGCATGTAGAAACAGATAAAGTCCCTTGAACACGAAAAGAGAAAATAAATGGGTGTAATCAGGAGGCAGTGACAAAGAAGTTAAAAAGTTGATTGTTATGATGGCACATAAACACTGTAGTATATGTAAAAATATATAATATAAAATAAATAAATAAATGCACATATAACGGAAGCTCATGGTTGGTGTGCAGAGAGAGAAAATGTATTAAATATTGAATGCTGTTTATGTGTGCTTGTTTTATTTTAACTTGTGTTTAATTTCAGAAAAAAAAAAAAAACGAAATATTTTTACCAAGCATGTTTTATTTTTAGCAAAAGGGTGAAGTTAGTATTGTGCTATGTACTTAATTTGTTTATTTTCTATTTGATTTAGAAAATTAACATTATTTGGTCGGAGGTTCCGGGATCAGAGGCCACGGGAGACGATGGAGTCCTGGAGTCCCCTGGATGAAGACCAAAAGATCCCTGCCTCCAGGTGGAGGTGAAGACAAGATAACCAGAATGCTGAAAAAGATGACTCCTATGGATCTAAGATTGCCAAGATGAAAGTGTACTCGAATGAACCAAATAACATCGCTGGTCGGGACATATCAGAGGCAGACAAGAGTGCTGACATATGGAGTTCCACGTATTTATTATTTTAATTATTTATTTTAATTTGTTATATTAATTATTTGTTTTGGTTAGTTGTTTTATTTCATTGTTTTAATTGACTTGAAAAATCTAAACTTAGAGTAATGCCACTTCCACTGAGAAGGCAAATGTAGAACATTTTGTAAACTAATGAACTCAGATGAATACTGTATTGATTGCAACTTTTTCAAAAATGCACATGAATATTCATTTTATTGGATTGCTATATTGTGAAAAGAAGAAAAAGAACGAATTGTTTTTAGGAATTGGCTTGGATCGTAGCCAGATTCTAAAAACAAAAGGAGGGTATGTAAGGATATTTGGCGTGTTACAGCACAGAGTACAGCACTACTGCACAGGTAGCAAACAGCACAGAGTACAGCACTACTGCACAGGTAGCAAACAGCACAGAGTACAGCACTACTGCACAGGTAGCAAACAGCACAGAGTACAGCACTACTGCACAGGTAGCAAACAGCACAGAGTACAGCACTACTGCACAGGTAGCAATTTTTTTTTCCAGCACCACCACAAGGGTGCGGTGCATTGCTATATGTGTTACCAGATTAACAAGGAAAGACAGGCTATTCAGTCAAAAACGATTTTAACATATAAGATGCAAATCTATTTTTACAGTTAAAAGCACACGTGCACATTCAAAAATGCACACTATTTTTCACCTGAAATGCCTATGGTGCGAGAGACACATTTGAAAATAATAACTAACATTACTTATAACTAACCTGACTAATGAAACATAATCCACTAATAAAAATGTGTCTCCACTGCAGAATTAGGCCTATTCTGAAAGTGAGCTTTTAAACGCACATCCATTTTTTTTTCTCTGCTGCCCTGTCCACATAATTACAGGAAGCAAAAGAGCTCGAAAGAACAGGAAATCAGTTGGTTACAAAGTATTACTATAAAAATGAGCCATTGTGTAGAGAAGGAGGAGATGGCATGATTCATTCTGATTGGAGCAGCGTCATAGCAAGTATCATGCTAGAGGGAGTGATCAGAGTTTTGCTGGGGGGAGTTTGAGGAGAGAGAAGGACAGTCAAGATTTGGCAGAGCTGGGAGAAGGACCTATTTTTTCCTGGTTGGAGCATTCCTATCTGCAAAAGCTGAGAATTCCAGGCAATGACCCCGGTTTGAGAAGGCAGGCGTTCCTTTTCACTGGGGTTAATCTTCAAGGGAGCCACATTCAGAAAGAACAGCTGAAGAAAACTCTGAACAGATAAGGTAATTACATAAGTGTGGGAGCTGAGTGTGTACGAGACGAGAATGTTCAGTCAGAGTAGGAAAGGAGATTCCGGTGCCTTAATCACACGTTAATGTTGCAAATTGTGTTCTGTTCTCCGCCAGTTTTTTTTTTCAGTGTATTACAGACAATGCTGTTAATGTGCTGTTTTATTTATTTCTGTAAAGAGTGAGATCGTGTTTAAATGCAACTTTTATAATACAGAAAAATATTTGAAAGCAGACGGGTGGTGTGTCTTCTATTTACCAATACAGTGCTGATGATGAGGGGAGATTTTAAACAATGCAATGCAATTGTCATTTTAAGACAGATGTGTGCATGATCATATTCAGTATGGAGAGTTGAGAGTGATTGTTTGTAGCATAGCTCGTTGGAGGTACATGAGCCAACGGGAAGAGGGACTCTCTGAACATAGTTCCCTACCGTATATAAGGTAGTGGAAATTACCACAAAATTACCACATATAGCTCTCTGTCGTAAATAAGTCAGTGAGATCGCCCATGGTGGCACACTAACACTAACACTGAAAATGTGGTATTCCTAAAATGTAGGTCTGAGGTCTCTCTAGTGATTACACGAAAAATCTAAGCAAAGATAAGGGATTCTGGACATTGGGGCCACAAATAAAACAAGGGAATTATGCTCACCAAAATACCACCAACCACTCATACCAACCACGCATACCAAATATGCATGTCTAGGTGCTGAAATAATGCATGTCCACTGTATTATTGTTGCACATGGCCAAATCTGAATACAAGGAGTGATTATTGCCAAGTTATTTTTCGGCGGTAATAAAATACCGTCAGGCCCCAAAACTCCACAAAATACCCTACACCACTGTTGCTAGTATGCTTACAGCACTCTGGTGTAGTGGTTTTCTTCTACTTGATACTGTGTTTCGAATATAGCTGATGAAGCTGGACCTGATCTAGTTAGGATGGGGTCCAACGGGATTGTTCTTGCATCTAGACAATCAGGCTCACCAATTCTTCAGTTTTTTATTAGTTTTCATAAATAGTTGTTTTTCTTTGTTTGTTTTCAGAGTCAAGGCGAGGAGTGGGGCTGTCATGAAGCTTAGACAACTTCAATGTTGGGTTATTGGGTATGTACAATAGCGTGCCCCGATTTGAATAGATCTGTAATGTCTTGGCCTCTTCTAATAATCTCTCCCAGTATCTACAAACAGACGTAGCAGTAGGGTTTGCCATTAGGGGCGCATGTCTTTTGTCATCTTATCTTTGGAGTTAGAATCTTGGTAGATATATATTTTTATCTAGCCATATAGAATTAGGTTTGTTGCTATTAATTATAATAGCACATAATGCTAGTCATTAGGTACCATTGCTGATCCCAGAGGCACACTCCATATCCATTTATCATTTTGGTTATTACATTCTACGTCCATTGTGCTATTAATTACATGCACATTTGATGATACCGAGCTAATTAGTTGGTTGAACAGCAGTAGGCACGTTGCACTTTATGGACTTTCACTATTGTGCCATCCACACGGAATGTGTAACGTATTAATAGCCCATTTTGTATACAATAAACACTCGGCACCTTATTGTCAAACACGGTTGTGCATTATTAATCCTACACCTGAACTGCGTGATTTTTATATATTTATAGATTGTTATTTCTGTGCCTTTGGTCGATGGTCTACATACGTGTGGGAGTGTCGGTTGTAGTTCATGCCATATATACTATGTTCATAATTCACATCTTGATGCATTTAGCACTTTAGCTATTAGTGTTGTATTTTGAAATGTGATGCGTTCTAACTGCTATTTCTGCACATAATATGCACAATGCACTTTACTGCAGAACATTTGCCATGTAAGGAGTTGGGTTTGTATGCAAGCACTATGCATTTTATGTTCAGTGTAGATCATGCTGTATATAATATGCACAGAAATTGATATTTTCATGCATTCGGCACTTTAACATTGCAATTCTGCATTCTTTTTATATTATGTGATGTGTTTGAATAGCCTACTGTGCACATATCATGCACGTTGCACTTTACTGGAGAAGATCTGTTATGCGAACAATAGAGTCTGCATGTAAGCACTATGCACTTTATGGTCCAACATATGATGTGCCCTAATGGTACTGTATTTCCATGATTTATTAATAATACTCTTATCCTTGTTTAATGTATGCGGGATATTGTGAGGGCATGTTTTACTTATTTGACGCAATGCCTCTCCCTTAGCCATGGGTTAATTATGTGATACTATCGGCAATTGGAGGCCTTTAAATGTTTACCTATTACCTTGGAAGTACTGTGTATTTAGAAGCATATTTCAAACAATGGCATTTGTTTGCATACATCTGCATATATGTCGGCATGCATGCATGCACTAGAGCTTTCACATGGCCAAAATATAATATATTGCAGGCACTGAGCAGTCTTAAGTGTTTTAGGACTGTGGTTCAGTTTGGACGATAGTTGCTGTGCAGCATGTATAGCCGGCACTCTCATTGACTCGTCGTACGTGAACAAGCAGTAAGACCACTACGTAACGCGTTGTACCGTGTTTTCTTCCCTGTCATTATGGAATAAACTTAACTTTGGACATCTTCGCAGACAATTTTATAGGATACAAAGATACACTTGACATGACTAGTCAGCCACAGGACTCTGAATTACGAATATGAAGTTATGGAGCCTTTGTTACAAAGCAAAATAGTGCAATTATTCTATTCAGTTCAAAAAGTACATCTTACATGTCAAAGTGCATTAACATGGCAGGATACAGAAAGTGCCACGCAAAAAGCAAATGTACACAAAACATTAATGTAAGGTGACCACAAGGTGGTAAAATGTGTGTCAGGGTAATCGTTTAACATCTTTTGCAATTAGAAACAGGGTCCAGGTGTCAACTGCCACTGCTGCCTTCAGTGTGCACAGGGGTGCTGGAGCATCAGGAGTGCCTGCTTCCTTTAGCACTGCATCAATCACCAGGTGTGCCTCCCATGTTCCCGACCTACCCCTTGCGGCCTTCACAAAGTGTATTGCGAGGGGTCAGAAATGCGAGATGGACACAAAGGTATAGTTTTCTCAATGTTTGCCATTTTATTAAAATTAAAAGGCGGTGATATCTGTCACTATCCTAACGAGAATGTTCCTACCTAGAAAACAGACTAAAGAAAGATGACTTAGTGTCCGAATATATGTGGCCCTCACCCTAATACATATATTTACCTTTTACACTCTGGTTATATCTGATTTCAGTTCAACAACAGTGCAAAAGTTCAAAGTTCTAATTCTTCCAAAGTACTCCGTTTGACCAGGGTTTGGTTCCCTTCCCCTGGCTCAATTCAGTAGTCCTTTGCAAATATTTTGATTTAACAAAGTTCTATTCAGTTCAGTACAAAATGTCTTTTCCATTCAAATTGTCCTTCCACTTGGCAACGTAACTTGTCTCTTTCACAAAATACTTGTTCAAAAATCAAAACCAGTAATTCCTCCACAAAAAGTATTCTTCTCAGGATATAAAGCAGATATAAGGCTACCACAATATTCTTAGAATGGAATACCCTTGTCAGGACAGCACAGCAAATGTATTTTGTTATGCAACAGTGTATTAAAGTAAATGTTTCTTTCCACAACACCTTTTTTGCCATAACCACACTTTTTCAAAACAACTGTTTCTTTCCTGGTATACTCCCCTGCCAGGACTAACTACAACTGATCCTTTCCTGGTTTGCTTGCATGCCAAGAAGAAAAACTCCTACAACTACAAATGGTCTTTTCTGTTAGTGGCAATGTTTGTTCCCGGGTTCTCCACACCAAGGTTCCTGGTGAGGAGAGTTGAACTATGGCTGCCTGTCTTTATAGTCTCTTGACTGCTGGCAATGAGGGTTACAGGATTCCCCAAGTTAATAGAATCTTCAACGCAAGCTCCAATATCAAGGAACCCGTTAGCATTCTGCGAGAACTTGAAAATTCAGGAGCACCTACCACCCAAGCTACACCAGACAAAGTTTGGTGTACTACCATTCAAACTGCCTTCTCTGATGAGATCAACTTGTTATGCAGTAAAATCACAACTAAGAAAACCTTACTAACCACCAAAATCAGCCCTAAGAATGTCTCAAAGCTGCCTGACCCGATGATGCAACTTCACAACTTCCAAGCCTTTAAGAACTGAGGAACTGACACTGCGTGGCACAGCACTCGCAGGACAAGGCTGCAGTGTTGAACGACGCAGGTGCACAGGATACGCTGCCTGATACATTGCACGCAATGTAAATTCCACTCTTCCAAGCCTTTAAGAACCGATGATCAGACCCTCTGCTGCAAAGTCCTCGGAGGACAAGGCTGCAGTGTTGAGCACTGCAGGTGTTTGACAATGAAGGGGTCGGAACGGGTAGCGGAATCGAAGAGTGCGAGCATGCAGCGCAGCCGTCGACCAGTAGAAACCGCAAGGTAGGAAAGGTGCGGGTGGGGAGCGCAGCCATTACTGCGTCCTAAATTGCGCTACCTCACGTGTACTTTCCTTTCCAATGCAGTTTCTTACCTTGCACTCACGCATCCACTAGACTGCCCTTTCTCCAGGGTAGAGGGGTACTCTGTTACTTCACTCCCACTCCTGTTTTTCCTTGCATCATTCTCATATCTCCTGCTTTTTCCTTCTAGGTCAATGCCCGGGGGACCCCTGCAACTACTTTCTCCTACAGTTTGTATTGGGCCACGGCACGGTTTTGATTTGTTTTTCCCAATAGGCCTTACTCCTCTACTCTAGGTTCCCCCACTCTGGCTCCCAGCACGCTCCCTAGGGTGCGCTGAGCCTGCTCCCATTGTTGGTACTCAGTGCCTGTGCTGTTCTGTTGTGCACTGTACTCTGTTGTAGAAGTGGTTTCCCTACCGTAACCTACTGTTCTTCCACTGTTGGTACTCTTTGCCTGTGCCGTTCTAGAATTGTTACCCACTGTTAACTACTATTCTTAGCCTGTGCCGTGTACGTGTGTATTCATGTGTCCTCTCTTCTCCCTCTCTTTCGTACCCATCCCTTGCACCTCGTTGCTCTGCCTTGTGAAGTGCTTTTTCTACTCCCTCCCACACCCACTATGGTGCTCTCCATTTATCCCATCTTCTCGGATTGCTGCTCTATCTCCTATCCTTCTCCTCTCACTAAGTCTGGCAGGAAGAAGCTTAAGGACACACTGGTCTCCAACCCAGGCCTTCCCATCGCTGACACCTATATCAGTGCTTCCGCCAGAGCGACTCAACAACATACTCTTTGTTGTTCCTTCACCCGGCCTATGGACCGTTCAAATGGTCACTCTGCCCTCTCCTTACTCTTCCTCACCCATTAAAGGAGGCGCACGTTGGGATGTCCTCTTAGCCTCCTTCCATTCCTCCAGATTCCTCATTAATATCCATCTCGATGGTACCATCCTGGTACAGGGGCCTCAGCCCAACCTTTTACTTTTTGATAGGCACCTCCCTCGCCTCATTAACTTCCTTCCTTCTGCCAACCCTTGCTACCTTTGTGCTGGCCCCTATGCCTTCTTCCACCACCCTGCTCCCGTTCCATCTTTCGCCCCGACTACCCTGCAGCCCCATCCGCTACTGTGGCTCCCTTGCCACCACCTGCATGGTTCCCTTGACACCCCCTCCCATCGCTACTCTGGCTCCCTTGCGGCCCTCCCAGCCCCCACTACTCTGGCTCCCTAAACACCCACCTCCATGGCTCCTGTGCCACTACCTCTTTCCGATACTCTGGCTTCCTTTCCAGCTTTGGTTCTCCTGGCTCCCTTGCTTCCCTCATCCCTCTGCCCCTCTGGCTCCCTTGCCTCTCTCCTGGCTACCTCAGCTCCCTTGGTCGCCACCCTTCTAGCCTCACTTCCATCCACGTCTTCCTTGGCTCCTCTGCCGCATCCTCCCTTTACCTCCCAGGCTCCTCTGCCACTTCTGGTGGTAACCCCTGTATCCCTCCCCGGAAGTCTTTCAAAAGTGGCAACCTGTTCCACACTGTTACTCTAAGCTGTTGCTCTGCTGTCTGTCAAACACTCCTCTGACATCTGCCACCTCCTTGAACTGCTGGATCTAGATATTCTCGCCCTTACTGATACATGGTTTAAGGCCAGCTCTGTCACAAATTTCGACACTTCTCCCTGAGGGCTAAAAGATCCTCTTAGAGCCCAGGCCCAACAGGCCCAGAGGTGGAGTGGCCCTGATCTATCCCAAGTGGATTCCTGTCTCCATCATTCCCACTGAAGGCGGCTACTCCTTTGAATGCCTGGCCTACAGGCTTTCTCTGTTTTCTCCTGGCGCCTCTCCGACCCTGGTCACTTTCTACTGGCAACCGGGGCAAGCCACCCTCTACGTTTCTGAATGGGCAGACCTCACGTCTCTCCTCTCCTCTACCTCCCAGCTTCTCCCGCCTTAGGGATCTCAACATCCACCTGGACTCCGACTCCTCAGGGCTTTTCCAGAACCTTTGCGACTCTCTCGCTTTCCATTCTACCCTCTGGTCCAACCCACTCTGCCGGACACACCTCAGATGCGCACATCACCTCTGATGGAATTATCACTTTCTTTCTTCGCACGTGAAGCTTCCTGTTCCCTGGCAATGGCCCACCCAGCACTGACCCACTCCTTCATGGTCATCCGACCCATGAATAGAACGTCAGTGACAGCCTTTGCCTCCACCTACCCCTGCGTCTGACTCCCCTCCTGACACTGCCCTTTCCACTTTCACCTTTCCATCTCTAACACTCTTGACATCCTTGCCCCGGTCATGAGGAGTCACCTGAAGCCCGCCAAAAAGTGCAATTCTTGGTACGACTCCGACCTGGCTGCCCTGAAACGCAGAGCAGCTGAACGGGAATGGGGAGCTTTAGGTGCACCCTCTAACAAACTGGCCTGCCACCTAGCTCAAAGGCAATATAAACTCTCTATCGTCTCTAAAAAAAAAAAAAGAAAAATCTACATTCAAGCCCGCATCTCTTCGGCATCTAACACCACGGAGCTGGCCAATCTTACTACAGTATCTTATACCACACCCACCCAGGCCCTCTGCTGAGCCCTGGCCTTATTTCACCACTAAAATCCAGGATATCCTGTCCTCTCTCAGCTGCTCCCCTCCCCCTCTCTCTCTCTCTCTCTCAGGCTCTCCTTGGCCCCCCTTTCACCCATCCTCCTCTCCTGTCACACCTGATGAGGTTTACAGACAAGTCCAGTCTATAAAAGTCTCATCCACACATGTGTCTCTGCCCCTCCAGTACCATTAAGGACAACATTGACTCTCTCGTTCCAGCCTTGGACAGATCTCTGCAACCACTCCTTTGCCACTGGAGTTTTCCCCTTTCCTCTCAAGCACTCCCTTGTCCACCCCCTGCTCAAAAACCTTTCTGCCGATCCCTTCATCCAGGCAAACTATCACCCAATTTCTATTTCTCCTTTCCTGGGCAAACTCCTGGAGAAATTAAATATCTCCCAGCTAACCCTCCACACTGAATCTGTTGGTTGTCTCCATGACCATCGGTCCGGCTTCAGAGCAGGCAGAGGCACGGAAACTGCTTCCCTGAACACCCCTGAAGATTTGCTCTCTAACCTTGACTATAAAACTCTCCCTCTGTCCTCATCCTCTGTGACCTTTCTTCTGCCTTTGATAAAGTGAACCACAACATCCTGATCACCAGTCTCCGAGATACCCTGGGCATCAAGGATCAGGCTTTGGCGTGGCTATCCTACTTCCTATTGGATCGACCTTCCCAGGTTGAGTCCTTCCTCTCCTCCATCACACTCTCTACATGTGGTGTTCCCCAGGTATCTATCCTCTCACCCTGGTTTTTCAATGTCTATCTGGGCCCCTTGGCCCGACTGATCTCTACCTTTTCTTCCAACTTTGTGTTATGCGGATGGCACACGGCTCTCTTTCAGGCTACCCTCGGCCTCTTCCTCCCTCATCCCCGACTGTCTTTCCGCTATTCAGGCATGGTGCGCGCCTCTAATGATCTCTGCCTGAATGCCAGTAAGAGAGATCCTTCTCATTGTGACCCTGCTCCTGCTTTTCCGCTTTCACTCTGGCCGGCCTCCCTTGGCCCTGCAACCTTAGAGTTATCTTAGACTCCACTCTCCTTCTCACCACACATCATGGATGTCTCCAAAAAGTCTCATTTCCAGCTGCACCTCCTGAGAGGTATTCTACCTTTTCGCACCTTCCCCCAGAAGCTCACTGTCGCCAAAGCCCTGGTTCTCTCTATGCTTGACTATTGCAACAGCCTTTCTCAGTCTTCCTAACTCTACCCTCCGCAACTATTTTTTAATTTTTTTTTTTATTTTTTATTGATATATGGTTATACAATTGACAACCTTTTATCAAGTTAAAGCAGATTAGAAACTTTTCCTTAGATTTTAAGTAACTGTCAAATTTCCTATCACGGTTTTTTCACACATGGATAGCTGCTTCTGTATAGTGATGGAGAATTTGACTACTTCAAGAGATACTGTTGTTTTTTTCGCCCGATTGAAGCATTTTCCACCATAGTTCTCTTGATTTGTATCCGTATTTGTTAATGATGGGAATCATGTGAACGGTTCTTTGTGGTGATAGAGCCGGGCAAATCATGAATAGATGATACAGATTCTCTGATGACTCAGGGTCTTGACAAAGTCTGCAATTCAGAGGGGTATCATGGATTCGTGGCCAGGCAGTTTCTCGTGTTTTAATTAGATTGAGCCGGAATCTAAAAAATTGATCTCTGAAATACCAGTGCGGAAACAGTCTTAGATATCTTGGTAAGGAATTTGGTCTTTTGCTGTCCTCCCACGGTTTCCCATAGGTCTTGCATGTTGACCATTCATTTTCGGTTCAGAACCAGTCATAGGAGTACAGTTTTTCTTTTACTTTGTCCGGGTTGTTGATTAGAGTATCCATTTGTTCTCCTGTAGCATCAAGTAGAAGTCGACATTCTGTTTGCCACTCGCTCAGAGTTGGATCAAATTCTTCCATGAGAGCTTTTTTTTTAGGCACTTAAATCCGCCTTTAGGATTAAGCTCCATGCATTTTCTGTAGAATGATAACATCTTCCATTTGGCAATCGCTAGCATGGAGGTTAGGCCTAGCTCTCTGCACATCGCCTGTATTGGAGTGCCTTTGGGAAGGCGAAGTATGTTTTTCCAAAAGTGGCCTTCTAGAACTGCCCAATTTTTGGCTTTAAAATTGAATGATGTTTCGGCGCCATAGGTAAGGATCGGAATTACCTTCGCTTTGTAGAATTTAATAATTGGAATCAGACTAAAGCCACAGTATCGTTTCAGGATAATTTTGCCTAGACCGGTCAGGTTCAGAACTTTTTTTCTTAGTGTTTGGAGCCGTGCAGCATCGATTCTGCTTGTGTTAACACAAACTCCTAGATATTTAAAGGATTGAACTACGGGGACTTTTATTCCGAGAAGAGACCAGTGCATTGTTTTAGTTCGTAACTGGCTCCTCTGAACACCAAAAGGTAGTATGGCCGATTTTTGTGGATTAATTGTAAGTCCATTGGTTTCCACATACTGTTGTAGGGTGTTTAATTGTCTTTGAAGACCGATTGGAGTTTGGTCTATGAGGACCACATCATCAGCATATACTAGGCGACTGACTTGGGTGTTTGCTATTGAAGGGGGAAAACATCTGATGTTTTTAGCTGCAGCATCCATGTCAGAAATGAAAAGGTTGAATATTTCAGAGGCCATCGGGCAGCCTTGTTTGACGCCTTTATTGGTTGGAATTGTCTCGGTTAATAGACCAGTTTTATTCAACCGAACACGGAGAGTAGTATGATGGTGAAATTCTTTAATGGGGTCTATGATTGAAACAGGACAGCCCCATTTTTCTAGTTTGGTCCATAGCTTTTGGCGTGAAATGCTATCAAACGCTTGAGTTAAGTCAACAAAAGCTATGTACTTCAGATCTTTTCTTCTCTCTGTGCGGCTTTTCAACAGATTTAGAATGAATATGTTAAGGGATGTCCCAATACCTTGAACAAAACCTAATTGCCATGGGTCGACATGGCCTGATGTAGTTGCCCAATTTCGCAAAGCTCGAAGTACAAGTGTGCCGAATACTTTGCCCATGGAATATAGCAGCGCTATGGGGCGATAATTGGATGGAATCTGTCGGTTGCCCTTTTTGTGAATGGGTACGATTATCGCTTCCTTCCAAGAGGTAGGAATTATTTGAGTTGATGTAATATAGTCGAACAGAATTGATAAAAGTTTCGCCCATTCTTCTGGATTTTCTTTAAGGGCAGCATTGCTGATTCCATCAGGGCCATGTGCATTGGATTTTGACAACTTCAAAATGACATTCTCGATGGTACTCACTGAGGTGTCTATTAAATGCCATTTCTCATTGACTTGTGCGGATGGCATATCTTCTTGTTCGTGATTGAACAGAGCCTTGAAATGAGAGATCCAAGCTGCAGGGTGTATAGGCGTTGTTATCAGGGAATTTTTATCTGTTTGTAATTGATTTAACTGTTTCCACATTTCTGCAGTGTTTGATGACTGTATGGTGCGCAGCATTTTCTCTGCATCATTGCGATCCAGTATCTTTTTATGTCGTTTTAGCCAATTCCGATATTGCTGACGCAGGAATTTTCTTCTAGTTACGGCTAGTGCAGAGTTGTCGCCCTTTAGGGTGTTTAGGCTTTTCCTCAGTGTTTTTTTTTTAAGGATGATTTGATGGTCAAAGGAGTGCCAATGTGTACTGGGGTTCAAATAGGAACATTTGCATTTTCTCTCGTAAGTTTTGAATAAGCTGAGATAGTTCAAAGGTTCTGTCTCTCTTGAAGAATACAGAAAATTTACAAGAGTGGTTGTGTTTTCAGTCAAAGATGGAAGTTTGTTAGATGGAATTTTGATGCGGTTTTTTTCCCACATTGATTTCAATCAACTTCATATTTGTGAATTTTGCATTATTTTGAATTGGTAGTAATTTGGCTGAAAGCAAATTATGATTACTGTTGTTCATGTGTATTACCACCATTTTATTTTCTGCCATAATCAGTTCCGATGAAATGTAAATGTAATCTAGTATGTGGCCACCATTGCCATGTTTCCTGGTGATATTAGCTGGGATGTCTCCAGTGGTATTGCCGTTTAATAGATTCAGTTTATGCGTATTCATAACGGTGTTCCACTGGTAACCTCTCTTTTCCGCTGATGTTAGAGTGAAGCTATCAATTGTTAAGAGGCCTGTGGATTCATCCCAACATTTCGAATTCAAATCACCACACATAATAAACCATGGGTCCACCCATTTTTCTATACAGTGCACTAACCATTTTTCTATTTGGTCCGGAAAATTCATGCTTGCGGCGGATGCGGGATTCCAATAAAGGTTAACAATTATGAGTGTTTTCCTTATTTGTTGGTCAGCAATTTTGATAGATCCTACTACAATGTGAATTAAAGGGGTTGGCATGATTTCTTTTACTATTGCAAAGTCAAATTGGTTATTAATAAGAACCAGTAGGCCTGACATTGGCCTACCAGTATTTCCTTTGATTTCTGGGTTGAGATGGCTTGAATAGCCTTCAACTATAGGCGGAGTATGCAACCAGGTCTCTTGAAAGCAAAAGATATCATGCATTTTAATTTGATTGGTTCCTTCTTGGAACAGATGACTGAAACCCCTTGTGTTCAATGAGGCTATTGTGAGGGGCGTGGGTGCTGACAAAGCCCCGTCCTATGGCATCTTGATTTTGTCTGCCACTAGTGCCATCAGCCATTTCCAATTTTCTTCAGTTCCAGCTGCTAAGGGTCTTGATTCCTGTTTGTTAGAAGACCTTTCGTGGCTACAGTCGTTTCTTGATTTTGGTGAAGGAGATTTCTTGCGCCTATAAGAGTTTCTTCGCTGATGTACATCATCTCTTTCTGACCTATGGCGGTCTGAGTAATGGAACAAATTTTTTTGCCAACCATTTTTGCAACTATTCCAAAACAGGACACAGACTTCTGATTGGCCTCAAGCCCAGGGACTGCATCTCTCCGGCTCGGAATTCCCAGCCCCCATTGGCTCCCAGTGGCCGCAGGGATCAAGTTCAAGACCCTCTGTATTGTCCACAAGGCCTTCTGAGGCTGTGGTCTGTACTATCTCCAACGCTCTCTTCCCAAGTACCTTCCTTCCAGAGCCCTCTGCTCGTCTACCTCCAATTCTCTTTGTGTGTCGCTTCTCCAAGAAGCGACTGGGTGGTAGATCTACTTCCTCTGCAGGAGCCTACCTCTGGAATGGCTTCCCTGCCACTCTCTGCCTTGAGCCGGACCTCCTCAATTTCCACAAGCTCCTCAAGACCTTCCTTTTATACTCTTCCTTTTCTCTGCCTCTCCCCTGCTAACCTTTCCCCACCTCCTTTTCTCACTGCTTCCCTCCGCTACCCTTCCTCCTGCTATTATGTTGACTGGCTGCCGGGTGCCCCTATGAGTCATATAGGGCATCTGCACCCCCCCCGACCCCACAACCCAGTTCCTAGCATTTGCCTTTGGGCCCTCCTGCAGTACCACCTGGCCCTCTTTGCACTTTCTGGGCATGTTCTCCTTGGAGGCCCTGCCTTCTTCACTTAACCCAGGGCACTGTTCCAGTAGGTGCACTTCTCCCCCATCCTTCCTCCTGCACTTCTTGTCTGCGCACTTCCACGAGCAAAATGATACTAGGCCTAGTAAGATAGTATGTTGTGTTCTCCCCTCTTTTCCCCCTGCCTGCCTGGTTGCGCCTTGAAACACTTGTGAATAGGCACATTATAAATAAACTATCAATCACTGATAACGCACCAGTGGAGCTGCACCCCCACTTCTCCTTCCTTCCTGAAAAACCAATCGACTGTCCTGGAAACCATCCAGTCTCTTAAACCCTCAAATTGTAAGGGAGATACCTGACCCCACTTGCATCAAAGCTCTGCGCCCCCAGCCTGACCCCAATCACAGACTGTTAACTCCACTGTTAACTCCTCCTGCGAAGTACCCATCAGCATCAAAGAAGCCTGGGACACCCCACTGCTAATAAACCCATCCCTTGACCCAAGCAGTTCCCACCAACAAGCCCATTACAACAGTGCCATTCCTGCTAAGAATTATAGGTCATTTTGCTTATCTCCAATCCCAATAATTTCTTGAACAGCATTCCCTCCTTGGTTCTAGACAGCTGGGCTTCTGTCCAAAACAGAGTGCCAAAACAGCATTCCTACACCTGAAAATGCAACTGGATAGTATCCGACACACCAGCAATCTTGCCATCCTCCTCCTCTTAGACTGGTCTGCCGCCTTTATCCTGGATATTACTTTTTCTGGACTTATTACCTTGGTTGGTCTGTTAAACCTTCACTTTGTTTCCCTCTGTACAAACACTGCAATACCCGTGGGTCTAGGCGTTATACAAATGTAAAAATATAGAAATTCTCAGAAAAGGAGGATTGCATCCAAGTTGCCTCTTTACTCTACTGGTTTGGTATTCAAAGTTAGCTGCTACTGCAAAATGTTCTCGAAGTGCCCCGGGGTTACCTTTACCTTCAGGCCAACTCACCGTTCTCCTTCGGCGTCTCTGTTTTTCTTCCATCGCCTGAAGCAAGCCTTCCGCGGTCTGACCATACATACCCTTGACAGCTCCCGAGTAGCTTCAGCTGTCTGCACAGCTATTCTCTGGATCTCCACGGGCTCAGAGGAGTCTCTGTATCCTCACGCACACCTAAGCAGCTCAGGTCGGGTTGGGAGCATGTCTTCCCCACAGCTGGACCTTTCCCCGCTGCCTTCCATCACTCTGCTTCCTGCTGCACGTACTCCATAAAACTGCACACCTTCTCTTCCTGAATCGGCTTCTGATGGTGCACTTTCTTCTGCTGCCTCTCTCTCCTGACTGCTTCTGCCTCTGATACTCCTTCCTCCAGCTGTGTCTCATTCACACATTTAAATGTCCTCCTGAAGTGCCTTGCTTCACAACAAATAGACCGTGCATTGGTTCCAATAGCACCTCTGATCTTTACTAACTCTTGGCCCCTCTTCCTCGTCTCCGTACCACAGGCATTCTGGAACCTGAAGTCCATAGTGTTTTTGGTTCCTTCAAATCCATTAAGCTCTGACTGCTTTGTGAACTGAATGTAATCAGAGACTGTATATAAATGGTTCGCGATTAAACCTTGAGGTTAGGACTTTTACCCAAGACAAAATCATGATAATTAGATGACGTCACATTGAATTCATGAACTCCCAAAGTAAAAACCTTATTCTGTCTGGATGACTTGTCATAAAAGGTTTTTTGGGTTGTTTTATAGGAGGGATTTGTGCAGCCATAACACATCATTAGGTATTTGGGAATTATAGGGTCCTCAGTCTCCTAAGACGACGAATACCGTGTCCCTCCCAAAGGAGTCAACACTTCCCCTTGACAGCCATCTCCTTCCATGTGGTCCTCCCTCATAATACAACCTCCAAGGTTAGGATCAGTTAGCGGCTGCCTGCCCCTGGCTACATGGGAGGAAATATTAGGTTGAGGTTTATTGATGACTCTGCAGGATTCATCACAGAATCTCCAGGCTTTTATTTCCACAGGTATATTCCAGACACTCCCAGGATATATGTCCTCACACCAGTTTCTTCTGCCCCAAATTCACTGAGTGGGCACCCACCTTTTTATTGCTGTATCAGAGAACGGGATGTGTGGTATCTCGAATGTTTAAGGCTTGAGAGTGAGGGGAGCATGAGATGGAATAAAGTGATGCACTGAACCTGGAGTATGTTCCTTTAGCGCCAGTTAGACGGGAATGAGGTATGGATTGCTGATGGGTGCAGCTAACATACTACTATTACTATTACTATTACAAATTAAATCCTATTCCGAGGCCCAGCTCATGTGTTCGGCGTGCGTGCTACATTGTAAATCACACTTTTCAAATATGGGCAAGTTGGGATTGATGCTCTGAGATGCAGATTTACTCATCTGCATTATTGATTACCCAGGCACTCGTTGCTGCATCTGGCCCCTCAAAACATATTAAAGAAAAACAAAGAAACAGCATAACAAATAGTATCCATCACAATGTAAGGCACTGCGCGTGTGGCACAATCTCCTCCGTGCCCCCAATAAGGATCAGAGTCTCCCAAGCTACACCCCACAAAAAGGGAAGGAATGCAACAACATAAAAGGCATTATAACAAAGGAGGCAGACCTGGTTTTGTAAATTTCTACGCCAACTTTTCTTGGATTTGAGGGATGAAAATGCATGTCATCATTTACCAATTGCTGCCATTATCAAATAGGTAATTGAAGGCATGAGCTTAACCAAGTGCTGAGAGTGTGGACGCTCTCGCACCTTCTGCAAATTAGCAAGCACCACATACAGTAATTCTTGACAGAGTAAAGCGTCCAAACATCAGAGACACGCACACAAATGCTGGCTGGGAATATGGAGCAGTGCCGGGAATCAAGAAAAGCAGAATGCAGGTTTTTTTTTTTTTATAAGTCCAAACAGTGAGCAGGGAAAGGGGAGCAGGCAATTTGCAAAACCAGTAGCACCATCAAGATTCCAAGCATGGACGGTAGGACATGAACCTGGGCATGTAGTACCAGACAGCATAAGAGGGATTGGCCTCAGACCTAGATGAGAGGGCAAGGCATGGAGGTCAGGGATTGGGAGCCAAAAGGAATTAAAGGTGGGAGTGAAACATTCTACTAAAAAAAAGTTGGGAGAAGTGCCTTAGGTATAGTCCATCTTTGAGGTCGCTTGATTCTGCAGTACGAGGTTACAACTTGTGTTTGGGTGATTTGGGGGGCGTTTCATTACAACAAAGCACACCTACCTATGAAACAATTGATGTAATCTTTCTTCATCTTATCCAGACCAATCTCCAGTAACATGCGGATGGGTGCCAGGCCAACGAGACTGACAGCCTCCATGTTGCCATGATAGGATTGCTGTATTAAGCGGCTAAGAGAACTGCTACTCCCTCTGTGAATCTGGAAAGAGAAAAATATCAAATAATTAAGTGGACGCAACTTCCAACACTTCCTTGGGTGAATGTGGCTAAATTGCATTAAATGCATGCGCGCACAAACACATACACAAACCAATGTTTATGGTCTGCAACATCATCTATTGTGGTGTCATCCACACTCTGGCATAGAAAACCAGAGAACCCTGAATGCTGCGCTAGGGGACAAGGCCAACTACCGAGGATGTTAAGTAGTGCAAATAGGAATATTTCTTTTTTAAAAGTCATGTGAATGAATTGAAACATTACTGCTCATCTCCGTTAGCGCATGCATCCTTTTCCTTTGCTTAAAAGTTCTACTTACTAACAATTTTTAGCAATAGACCTTGAGTTGCAAAATGCTTGCTGACACTCGCAAAACAGTGGCAGAATTGGTATACAATAGCAAACATACCGCTGATAACAGTTTGCACCAAATCAGAGGCCCTGCTGCCTTGCAGGGGTGTTTGAGTGACAAAGCTTGGGTCATTGATCACAGACCCAAAGCTTGAGTCATAGACCACAGAGACAATCTATGAAAAAGAAAGCGTGTTGCTACTCATGCTTATTTAGCTCAATTATAAGACATAATTCAAGTCCTTGTGTTCTTTTCAGGCAGGCACTCTTCATCATAGAAGTTTAACAGACAAGATTATTAGAGGTGGAGGGGGCGTGGCCAGGAAGAGCATGGCATCAGACTTGCCCCATGTGAGCTCCTTGGGCAATTTGGAGCACGCGACTGTGCCACACGCGCTTGATTTGGTGAACAACGGCGGAGGCTCACCTCAGGTGTCCCAGGAGGTGGTGGGCATTTACAATGGTTGCGGATGAGCCGGGCTGTGCTGATCCAGTCAGAGGATCACCGCTAGGCACCCAGGCTGATCCAAGATGGTGCTCCGCCCCACATAAGCACTAGGGCCCCCCTTTTCCAAGGGGCTTTGTAAGGAATATGGTACGGCTACCTCTCCTTCCTCCTCCTGTTGGATCTACGGTTGGAGCATTGGCGTGGCTGGGCACTGGTGATCGTGGTGGAGGCACTAGCGGAGCAGGCCTGCGGTCTACATTTGTGGTATGGTTTGTCCCTTGAGACTATCGTAATCTAACGACCATCGTAATGTCTGCGAAAATGCTTGAGAGGCAGGGGGGGGACAAGGGCGGAGATGTAGCCCTGATGCAGAACCATTATAAGTCACAGAGAACGGAACTGCTGGTGGAAGCCCAAGTCTATCCAGGCAGAGGATCCCTCAGTGCTTGCCACAATATCCAACCTCCTAGAAATCTTCAAGAAGGAAGTACATGGGATGGTGGGAGAGCTCGAATGAAAAGTGGATTCAGTAGATAAGCGAGTGAGCTTGACGGAGGACTGTATCAATGACTCGGAAAGCACCACGTACAAGGCTTCATATGAGGCATCGCAACTAACATCCCGGGTGGAGGAGCTGGAGGCCCAGCAGGCTACATTGCTTTTGAAACAGGGGGACTTGGTGAACAGGTCATGGAAGAATAACATTTGCCTCAGAGGTGTTTCTTTGCAGATCCTGGACACTGACCTCAGTCTATGTTGAGGACTTCAAATCCCAGTTAGTGGCCAACAGAAAAGGGTATTGAAATGGATAGACCCATAGAGTGTACTCCACTGCCCGGTTGCGTAACAAGTGGCTTCCTGATGTGCTCACCAGAGTTCAATGCTACAGTGTAAAGTAGGGAATCATTTTCACAGACAAGGCAACCATGGAAATTATTGTCAGGGGGTTGAAACTACTCTTGCTGCAGGACCTTGCACCATTGATACTGGCGAAGAGGATGGCCCTCCGTGAATTTACATTTTGGCTGAGAGAGTATGACATTCTTTATAGATGTGGCTTTCCCTGTGCAGTGATTTACAAACGTAATGGCGAACAGAAGACTGTTGCGTCCATGCAGAAGGCCAGGTTACTAATGAACCCTGCTTCCAGGCCTAATGGATCAGCCTGGTACCGATCTGAAGATCGCCTGTCCTGACAGGGGACTTGGACTAAGGCCAAGAGATCTCAAATGCACAGGAAGCTGGATGGGACAGGTGCAGGTCCTGCCCTGCCTGCTTAAAGGGTCCTTGAGGCCGGTTTTCTGTTTTAGTTGCGTGGAGAGTGAGTAACTGGGTGGGTGGAGGGGGCGGGCGGAGATGTGGATGTCAACAGGGTAAAACTGAACTACTGTTTTTCCTCTACCATTGGGGGAGCAGTGACTTGATGGGATCTTGCTTACTTAAAATTGGTGGTGGAGCAGGCAGTATGATTATGTTTATGAGTAAGAGTGGGGGGGGGGGGGGGTTTGCGGGCTGAGCCCATCCGGAATTGGCCGGAGGAAACGGCTGGATTGGTTGATTGTGACTGGGGATTAGGAGGGATTTGGGTGGTTGGGGATAGTGGTTTGATTTGTTTTCAGGGTTTTTTCAAGTATTCAGTGTATCTGTCTTTTTGCAACAATGCTGTTCTCTGGATGGTGGTGGGGGACTTGATCTACGGGTGTCATCTTGTTGTGAATTTCGTTCTCTGCCCACTGTGCCAGAATGATGGCTGTGAAAAATTATAAGCTAGTGACCCTGAATGCTCATAGGTTGAACTCCTCGGTCAAGAGGAGGTTGTTACTGAGAAGGCTTGAGGGGACCGAAGTGGGCACAGCTATGATTCAAGAAACTCATTGTCACAGAAGAACACTGGTTGCGGTGTAGGGCCTACCATGCACAATTGTATGCCTAGGCTGGCTCTAAAAAGGGGACACTGATTTTAATAGCGAGAGGCATTGCTTTTGTTAAAAGGGGCGTTTTGAGAGATCCTGGTTGACATACCTCCTGTGAAGGGCACATTGTTGGGTCATTGTGTTATGCTGGCCTCGCTGTATTTTCCGAATGATAATCAGCATGATTTCTTAGCGGCGGTCCTCCTGATTCTTGCAGCATTTGCAGAAGGTTGCCTAGTACTTGGGGGAGATTTTAATTTGGTGCCGGACTCCGGGATGGATAAGACACTCCCATCCTCCGACGCGGACTAGAAGAACTCCCTTGTTTTTTTGAGAGCCCGGCAGGAACTGGGTGTGTTCGATGTTTGGTGGTTTCTTGATGAAACAGATAGGAAATATAACCACTATTTGTATGTACACAGGAGGCACCTGAAGGACTGATCTTCTGTTCTCCGCTTACTTGGTTCCTTTTGTGTCGGGATCGGACATTGGTCGCAGGCTGTTCTCGGATCACTCCATAGTATTAGCCGAGCTGTGAATTAGTAGGGATAGCTCAGTGCTGAGGCATGAATGCAAACTTCATGATCCGCTTGAAGATCCGGTTCTTCATACAGAAATTGCAACGTCCATTGGTAATTATTTTGTTGTGGTGACCCCGGCCGGGATACTTTGGGGTGCTTGGAAGGTCGTTATAAGGGGCAAAGGTCATAAGGGGCGAATTTATCAGCCGGTCTGTGGCCAAATTTAAATCTAATAAGCAGGACAGAGAGCGCCTGGAGAGTGGGAAAAGTCCCATGCCCAATTGAAAACTGAAAGGGACTATAGACAATTGAGGTTGGCTAGCTTCAGTTTGGAGGCACTGATGGAGACTGACACCGCCACGTCCCTTATAAGCACAAAACTGTATTATTTACAGGGTAAAAAGGTCAATAAACTGTTAGCATATAAATTGAACTCCAGGAACCATGTTGCAGGTATTATGGACTCCTCTGGAGCCTTACAGTTCAAAGGGCGGGAAACTAGGTGTTTGTGGTATACCATGGGAGTATGATGGTCTTTGAGAATTTGACCTTGGGTGAGCAGGATTCTTATTTCACATCTGCAGGCCTTTCCAGGCGCTCCGTGATCAGTTGGAGCTCCCCATTACAGTCTGGGAGATTGATATGGCTAACAGTTTGCTCCTTAAACAGAAGGCCCCGGGCCCTAATGGATTTACTCCATTGCTCTATGAAACCGTTAAGGCCCAGTTGTTAACTTCCTTGACAGTGCTCTTTAATTCCTTCTTGCAATCGGGGGCACACGATAGGCGATTCTTTGATGTCCTTGATTTTAAAACTAGGCAAAGATGCTACGAGGTCTGATTCCCATCGCCTAATTTCCCTCCTCAACACGGATGCCAAGATCTATTTCAAGGTATTGGCCTCTCGGCTGATGGGGGCTTTATCTTCTTTAATTCATCGGGATCGTGGGGATATCCTGGGAAGGAGGAAATACAAAGGACGCTGCCGGTGCTTTTTGCTAATAAAGCGTTAGACAGTGTGGACTGGCGCTTCATTCAGTCGACGTTCCAGAAGATTGGGTTTGGCCCCACATTTATTGCTAGAGTCTTGGCTTGCTACAAATTTCCCAAAATGTGGGTTTATGTCTTACTGGGCTGGTAATATAATGATCTCTAGAGGCACTCGGTAGGGATGCCGTCCATCACCCTCATGTATGGTCTTATTATGGAACACCTAGCCACCTGAATTAGAAACAACCCGGGAATTAGCGGTATTCCGATTGACTGGACGGGCCACAAGGCGGCATTGTGTGCGGAGAGGTTTTGATGATGATGATGATGCATACTCACTCATCACTGTCATCGTTGATGCTGGAGCTAGACCAGTTTGAAAAAACCTTGGGCTTTCTTGTGAATATGAGCAAATCCAAGGCATAAAATTGTCTCAGGGTCCCTGGATAAAACGACCAAGATACGAAGCAAGTTTCCCTTTGCTTGGAGTGATGTTGAGTTAAGACTATATGGAGGTTTGGTTAACCCCTACCTACTGAAGGCTCACTCCCTGTCTTACACATGCAAATACAAATGAATATGAAACACCCCAATGGGGAATGAGACTAAGACCAGGTTGCAAGAGTTAAGCTTTCTTTGTAAATAATTGGCATCCAGAGAACTCTGCTGCCCCCAGAGCGCTCTGGCAAACAATACAAAGATATTGGCTTATGAAGGGAAAAAGCATCATCACTGAAATCACACTATATGGGATTACAAATGCTTGGGATTGGGTAAATAACATTGACACTTATGTGGCTATGGGTGCTGTTTCATCCGGATTGGTTGCTCCGTTGGCGGGAGGGTGAGCGTCACGTGGTCTGGCTGCCATTGTCCAGGAGGGGTGAGGGTCAGGTCTCGGTGAGGCAGGGCAGACACTAAGCTAGCATACAAAAACTATCACTAGACATATAATAAACAATGACCATCAGTATAAGCTTAAGTAAATCTTCTTTGAACCTATAAATTGCATGCATAAAATCAGAGCATCTTTCATTATGACTTATATGGAGTTACCAGGTTTAGGGGTCTTGGTCAGTGTGATAACATCGATCTTGGGGTAAATCTGAGCCCATCAAAGCAATCATGGGGCACACTGACATTTGTTAGTTCTAACGTGCAATATACTGTGACAGAGGTCTAGTTTTAGTAGTGGGCATACTGGAGTGGGCTTCACAGCAGGGTCAGACCTCTGGTACATCAAGGGAATACCTTAAGGGGCACAGGGTTATAACGGCAGTTATTTTCCAACAGTGAGGGTAAGAGGGCACAGGCAGGTTTGTGGAGATGGATGAGCTACAAGTCATGGTCCGGGCCGGTTCACACACAGGACAGTGATCTCAGAGGAAGAGTGAGATGTTACATTAGTATATTTGTTTCAATTGTCCCAGCCGCATCCGTGAGAAATGGAGCTGGGAAAGCTTTCTGACAGAATGAGAAAAGGTGGGGGCCATGAGCACGGAGTGCGCGGCGCTGCAAAAGGGGAGAGAAGCCTTTTCGTATTATCGCAGTGAGGCCTAGTCCCAAGATGGAGCTGAGGGCACACAAAATGGACACCGTGTCCCCCACAATAGCCCTGCTTAAGACGCAGGCAATGGAAGCGCCCCCCGCTATTGTGCGAGCAAGTGGTCCACATTGTGCTGAATGTGTGAGGGGGGCCTAAACGACCCCTCATTCCCACACACTATGTAGGCTTGTATCAGGCTAATATCCCCTCTGTGCTCAAAGATCCGGCTGAAGACTTGTTTAGATGCGGGAACCAGGAGATCTCCTGATTGGGTAGGATCACGGCCATCAAAATGAATGTCGTTCCTACACTTTTGTATTCTGATATGGCTCTGCCGATTCTCATCCTGAGCACTGCCATCAAATCCCTGTCACCAGAAAATGTCATTTGTGTGGTTGGATTGTTAAGTCGCAGGTGGCCAGACAGGCACTCCATACTGACAAATAGGGTGGAGGCTTGGGCCATCCAGTTCTTTATTGCTCCGTTATGGCAGCTAATCTATTGCACCTGTTGTGTGGCGGGGAAGTGGATATTGAGCAATCACTGTCTGCACAACCCCTATGGGATTTACCACACTCAGGGGTGCTATTAGGGCTGGTACAGGGACTCTCCTTCCCTCCTAGTTGGCTATGCTTTCTTACTGGGATAAGGATATTGGGATATGGAGGGTTCCTGTTGGCATGGGCCCACTGTCGCCGGTCTTTGGTAGCCCGGACTTCATGCCACGCTTGGCGAATAGGCCTTTGGAGCATGGCATGGGGAAGGGGTTAATCGGGTGAGGCAACTGTATCACAGTGATGCTCCAGTGACATTTGAGGCATGTAAGGTTGAATTGAATTGAATTTGGGGTCTCAATCGGAGCGGTTTCGGTATTACCAACTAAGGCACTGGCCGACTAGTGCCACAGCACACAGGGCTGGAACTCTGGCACCCACTGCACTGGAGCTCACCGTATGAGAGGGAAATAAATATATAACTGGATTAGATACATTATTGGACATATTGGACCCAGCGTCGCAGCTTTCCTATGTGTCACAGCGGGAAGGGGATTTGGGTCGGGCGATTTCTGACGAGTCCTGGTGCACCATCTGGCTGAGGGCCGCGGCTGCATCCCCATGTTTGACGAATGAAGAGAATACATATAAAGTCATGTTTCTGTGGTACATGTACCCATCCCATCTGAATAGGATGGATGGTTCAATTTTTCATGTGTGTTGGAGAGACTTGCGGTTGAAGAGCGACTTTTTACACCTGTGGTGGACTTGCGGAAAGGCCCAAGTATTCTGGAAGGAAGTTGTGGCATTGGTAAAGGATATCGCTGGGTTACAGTTGCCAATGGACCGATTAGTGGTTTTGTTGGGCGAGATGGAGTCGGTCTACCCCATGCATGGGCGCATGGTGTCCTTGATCAGCCACCTATAATTGGTGGCCTGGATTAAATTGGCCAGGTGCTGGAAATCGAATGAAGGCCTGCAAGTAAATATCTAGTGGTACGAAATCTGAGAAATGGCCTGTCAGAAGATCTGGGCCACCACCCAGGGTCGTCTGGCTAGCGGCAATGGGGTTTGACATCCTCTCCATGAGTTTTGTGATGGTTATCCTCTTCATTCAGTTAAACCGCTGCTGCCACTTCCCTCTGATTTACCCTGAATGTTTTCAATGCAGAAAGTGGGGTTGTGCCAGGAGTCGTGCTGGTGAGTTTGAGCAGATGTTTCTTAATGACCGTGCTAAGATTAGAATCTTATTTGGACCTCTTCCAACCAGATCCGCATTGTCTTTGATATGCCCTATAATTGTGTTTACTTTTGTTTAATCTTTTAATCTTTTTTTTAAAAAGATTATAGGGGCAAACAGAGGTCACGGTTTTACATAAAGTATTTGATTTTCCCTGCCCTGTTTTTTTTCTTTACAGTTCTCTGATGAGTCCTCATCAGAGACCTTGCGGGGATACCAATACCCCATCCCTTCTGGCACCCAGTTTCCCTCTGCAACTCTCTCCATGTTGCTGTAGGATCCAGTGGTGGGTGGCAACCTTTGAGTGTAAATGAAAACAGCCTACTGAACGCTGGGAGGCTGTTCAGATGCAATTCACAGATAGGAACACAATGCACGCAGGTATGTGACTTCACCTTTATTTGACAAGCCTGCTACATGCAGCGACCTGCCGGCTCACCATCACCACCAACCAACCAACTGCCCCAAGCGGTACCTGGAACCTCACCACACGCTCACCCAGAGGTTGCAGGTTCCATGGAAACTCATTCTGAACAGAGGTCCCTACAGAAACTTAGTTTAAAAAATAAAATACCTACTGTAGCCCTTTAGTGTACAACCATTCAAGCTTGGTGCCTGAAGGTTCTAGTTGACTTTTTACTTTGCAGTACACTTTACACTGGCTCCCCATCCCAGCCAAGATTGTGTTCAAAACCGATTGCCTCACCTACAAGCCCACCACCACTAATATGCCAGACACCTGAGAGCAAAACCAAAAACATGGGACAACCCACGGCCATCTTGCAGCAAGACCATCAGACTGGAAGGGACACTGTTGTGCAAAGAGAAAACTAGGAAACAGTTAATCTCCTGCTACGCTCCGGTCCTTGGACTCCATCCTGGTGGCAACCTGGAGGAACTGCTCTAAGTTTCCTGCAGTTTTGAAAAGAACTAAAGACCTGGCTCTTCCAATGACACCTTGGTGTACCCAAGATTCTGGATATCTTGTGTACACCCCCATTCATATGTGGAGCTGGTATCATTATTTGTATGGGGTTGCTGTTGGTACTCTTGTTCAGAGGAGAATTGCCTAGTATTTCGGTGCTGGACTGCCCCTGGGCAGGACAAAGACTGATATGCAGGGACATTTCTTCTCTGTGAAAGGGACAGTGAGCTAAAGACTTGGTAGAGGAGTCTCTCCCAGGGGTTACTCACCCAAGAACAGGTCATTGGGTTATGTTTGTGCTGGTAGAGAGATTCCCAGACCCCCCACCCTTGTTTTGCATCATTATTATTTATGTTTTCTGTCAGTTAAATTCTCTCTACCGATTTGTTAATGACTTGTAAAGCACTGATTACCAGCTAGCCTTATGATCTAAAAAAAAATAAGTATCGGCACCAATGTGTTGTCAATGACCTGTTCAGCATTATGTTGCTCCTGAGCTAGCCTTACGCGATAAAAAAACATAATAATCAACATTACCAAGCAGGGCCAAGTCCACCGAACACTTCTAGAGCTTTTTAAATCCAAACTACTTACCTACAACCTGCACCAACACTACTCACTTTTTAGGAGATGAACAAAGTACTTATCCCTGATAATGTTTTTTCGATTGGATGATCCTCCCACGTATTCCTCATTTTATAATAAATATCTCCAGCTTTGCTGCTTCAGAATTTGTTTTACACAGAGGGTGCTTTATGCGTTGTCGCTGAGTCGATGAGTCGATGTCCCTCGAGGGCCTCCGTTCCACTGTCAACGTCATCATCAGTATAAATAGAGCATGCAGCGCCGGTTGGCGTCAGTTCTGTTTTTCACCATAGGCTCACAGAAAGCGTAAAGTGTAACGCGTAAATTGTACGGCTGGGAGGGGCGATGAGGAATACGTGGGAGGAGCATCCAAATGAAAGAATGTTACCAAGGGTAATTAACTTGTTCTTCGAATGGATTGTGTCCTTCAACGTATTCCTCATCATATGATAGACTCCCAAAGGAGTAATAATTTGTAGGTGGGAGTACCAATTACATTTAGATCTAATCATAGAAACGTATCCACATTCTTATCCCTGCACCAGTTGCTGAACTTATTCCAATGGCAACGGTACAAAGATTTAGTTGCTGGCCTTCTGGCCGAAAGCAAAATCTCCATTACGTCATCCGGGAACTCCCAAGCCTTGCATCTCAGCCTTTCAGAAACCATGTATGAATGCCAAGTGTCTTGACCTCTGGATGGAGAACCCGACCTTTCTCTTGCAAGAGAAGATCCTCTCTCTGTGGAAGACGTATTGGAGGGCAGATGGACATGTCCAGAAGGTCAGGGTTACACGTCCTCCTAGCCCAATCCAGGGCAATTTGGATAATGGATTTCCCGAACTTTCTCAACCCCCTCGTCACATGAGGAATGACGGGGACTGGAGGAAACGCATACAGGAGTGGAAGTTCCCAATCCACCACAAACACGTCTCCTAGAGCTCCTCTAGGGGAAAGTTCCCAGGAGCAGTACTGTTCGCACTTCCGGTTGACACCGGTCGCAAACAGATCCACCTGAGGGGTTACCCAAAGGGTGAAGATCTCTTGAAGGACTTCCTAAGCTAGTGGGAGACTGCTTTGCCTACTCAGAGCCTCTGCTACTCTGTTCTGCTCTCCAGCTAGGTGAGCTGCCGACAGAGAGATTCCTTCTTGTATTGCCCAGAACCAGAGCTGCATTGCCTCTCTGCACAGTGGTAGTGACCCTACACCACCTCTCTTGTTGAGGTAGTACATGGCCGCCGTGTTGTCCATCCTTATCAGGACATTCCCTTCCCCGTACAGAGGGCAGGAAGGCCTTCGGTGCTAGTCTGATCACCCTCCGCTCCAAAAGGTTGATATGCAGTTTGGACCCCGATGGAGACCAATGACTGCTGATTGTCCAATCGTTGGTGTGGGCTCCCCACCCCGTGAGTGAGGCATCCATCACTATCGTTATCTCGAGCAATGGTTGCCAAACGATTCTCGCTTGAGAATGTTGTCTTTGCAAGCCCACCACAGAAGGTCCTGAGCAACTCTGCTCAGAACTTGCAGGTGACCCGACATCTTGCCTGAGAACTAGAACCAATGAGTCACATTCTCAAGCACGCCTCTGGCACCAGGAAAATGCAGGATGCCATGAGACTGAGCAACTTCAGAAAATCGAAGGCCGGCAGATGCTGGGCACTCTGGAATTTGGTAACCATCTCCAGAATGTGTTGAGCTCTCACCTCGGGTGGCGAGGCTTTCCCCGAGGAAGTATCCAGGACTGCTACAATAAATTGGAGTCTTTGGGATGGTATCATGTGGGACTTCTGTAATTGAGGGAGAAACCCAGTCTGTGGAGGGAGGAAGTGGCAGGTTACGTTGAGATGTTCCCGGGCTTGCTCCAGTGAACGAGCCCTGATCAGCCAATCATCCAGGTAGGTGTAGACATGAATCCCCCCCCTCTCCTGAGACTCGCTGCCACCACCGCCATCAACTTGGTGAAAACCCTCGGGGAGAGGTCATACCAAAAGGCAGAACTCGAAACTGATAATGAGAAGTGCCAACCACGAACCTCAGGTACTTTCTGTGCTTGAGGTGGATTGGCTCATGAAAGTAAGCATCCTGAAGGTCCAATGATACCAACCAGTCTTGGAGTTGGAGAGCCTGAAGGATCTGAGAAAGGGTAACCATCTTGAACTTGTCCTTCCTGAGGAACTTGTTCAAGTTTCTTAAGTCCAAGATGGGTCTCAATCCTCCGTCCTTCTTGGGGATTCGAAAATACGGGCAGTACCAACCCTTGTTCCTCTCGCTACAGGTACATGTTCTATTGCACCTTTCTCTAGCAGGGTCAAGATTTTCTGCACAAGGAGCGGATCCGGGATTTTGACAGAGTTGTATCCCGGTGGATGATCTAGAGGCCTTTTTTGAAAAGGAAGGCAGTAACCTTGGACCACCATTACCAATGCCCAAGCATGTAATGCCACGCCATTCGTTCAGATACTGAGAAAGTCTGCCTCCCACCGGGGTCTTGTTGGTCAAGTGGGGACTATGGTCAGTAAATTGTTTAGCTCAGACGGGCGGGGGGGGGGTGTCTTTACATATAGGGGCCATTAGGGATCCACAACAATTGATCTATTTTGTATTTCATTAAATAGATGGGCTCTTATTGTTGATTTTAGGGTCCTAAAAATGTTTTTTTTTTTTAAACGCTGTAGTACCATCAGGCAGTCTTACTTAATGTTAAGTGGCCCTTGTCTTATGTCAATGAAGTTAAACTACCACACATAGCAGCTAATTCGATTACCAGTGCACGCAGGATTATCAGATGGGATGTAACAAAAGAACATGAGTTTAATTATCGTATATCAAACGATCTGCCATCGATGAAACATATTTTTGAGACAGATGCCCGATAGACGAGTACATGAAATTAGTTGAATATGCCTTTTTTTAAACTAGTAGGCAAGGGAATTTTGAAAAGGAGAAAAATTTGTTTGACAAATCCTAAAGTAGTAAGTCTAGCAGTCTTGATGTACTGAAGGATCCCTGTCTAAAAGACAGTATAAAAAAGTAATTGTAATACGGAAGAAGGAATTGGATATTCAGGCCTGGGATGAGCTTCACAAGACAGCTGAGATCCAAAATTCTAGGAATTTCTGGCAAATGGTTAACAACGGCCATAGCTACTGTAGTAGAGATCATTTGCTTGAAACTGCAGTTCAGGACTCAAAATGGGTTAATCATATTTCAAGCCTATACCCCTAAAACATCTTTGATCCACTTATTACAAATAATGCAGCATATTACTCTGCTTACTATCAATTTTACTATTGAACTATTGGCGGCCTTACGGAAGCAGACTTCACAAAAGCCCAGGCCCAGATGGCATTGTGAGGGGTCAGTCATGTGAGGCGCACCACGTCGTGAAGTTCTCAACAAATGCCATTTTTATTATATTTTAAGGTTGGATGAACGCCTCACTATCCCTACCCTGACAAGGGTTTCCCAGCCTAAAATAAATTAAAGGAAACACTAATAATTGATATCTGTCCCTCAAACTAAAGTCAGTTCAAAACAATGATTGAATTCACAAAGCAATCACAGTCTTTCTTCATAAGCGGTCATACTCCCCTTCCCCAGGTTTAAACGTGATTCGGCTTCATGGTTCAAGAAAAAAACACAAGGGTATCCCGATTCTGAACGGGTTCCAATATGGTTTGATGCAATTTCAATTGGTCTACAGAAAGTTCCATCACAGAAGATAGAAGTTTCTTCTTTCTCCTTAAATAGGATCTTAGTGCCTCAATAACAAAGATTGTCTTGGTCAGGATGAATGGCCACTGACAACTCAAAGAAATACAACTTCTTTGTAACAACCTTGCACGGCTCCTCTTCCAGCACTACAAACAACATAAAGTGCCTCTGTCAGGACCACCTTGTAGCTCTCCTTCAACTTCCACATGGCCTGCTTCCATGCCAGGCCTACAGTCTCCCAACGCCTACCATTCAGGTATACTCCCCTGCCCGAACGTTTTACAACGACAAATGCTTTTGTGGTCAAGTCAACTGAGAGGAGGTTTACAACGGCTTCACAGCATTCAACAAATTGTCGCTTCCAAAACTTTCAACATTTTTTCAGGGAAAACAAGATTCACAGTGGTGATCTTTAATACTCTTCTGCAAATGATGTTCCTTTCCTTCTAGATATCTTTTCCTGAGAAGGGCAGCATTTGTGCCACTCGTTTCCCCAATACACATACAACCAATGACTGATAGGGATAGGATCTCTTCCTGCCTCTACTATGTTTTTGGCAATGTGTGGGTATCCCGCCTTGTACCAGATGTTGTATACAATATGGGCAAACCGTTTGAGTTTATATGACTGCATTAGCCCCCTTTGGCTGTTGGCAATATTGGCTAGATGGCGTTTGCCTGGGTTTCAGTTTCTCTTGACTTGGGCAATGCTTATTGATATTAACTGTTAAAGTCGCCCCGACGGTTGGTTGGGTTTTCCACAAAATCACACTTTCAAGGTTACAGTCATTTGGCTTTGATATACTATTTTATTGCTGCTTTTCCCCTAGTTCGGTATTCAAAAGTGTGAATAAGGAACAAGTTACTTACCTGTAACTGTTATTCTCCAGCATGGGTCTGGCATTGATTCACACTCATGAATATTCCCAGTCGTCTGGCTGGGAATCCTCAGTAAAGAAAAAATCAGTTTTGTCTTTCCACTAATAACCAATCACTGGTCTCTGGGTCATACTGCCCCCAGCCAATGACTGCCCTCTACCTAAGCCCCTCCTCTGGCAGCCATCTTCAGATTTGGTAGCACGTAAGGTGGCAGTAGGACAAAGAAGAGCCGCAGAGGGGTTGGAGGGAGAGTTCGCATGTGAATCCATGCCAGACCCATGCTTGAGAACAGTTACAGGTAAGTAACTTGTTCCTTCTCCAGCTTGGGGTCTGGCATGAATTCACATGCTCATGAATACACGAATACATAGCAGTATACACATGCACAACCATGGGAGGTGGCAATGCTCAACACTAAGCATTTCAACAACTCAACATTAAGCATCTCTTACCTCCTCACCAGACTCGCCTTCAAGCGAATAGGTTACGCAGCACTGCTTGGCCGACTCTGGACTCCTCCCTGGAATCCCGGTCGAAGCAGTAGAATCTCGTGAAGGTGTGAGTCGACCTCCACGTAGCAGCCCTGCAGATGTCCAGCAGGGGCACACCAGACAGGAATGCCGTAGTTGCAGCGATCCCTCTGGTCGAATGGGCTCTCGGACGCACAGGCAGCGGTCGGTTTGCCAACCGGTGACAGTGCATGATGCAGCCGGAGAGCCATCTGGAAATGGAAGCCCTGGAGAGGGCCTTCCCTTGGTTCACAGGGCCAAAGTTCACAAACAGCTGTGATGTCTTCCTAAAACTCTTTGTGCTTTCCACGTAGAACTTCAGCGCTCTAGCCACATCCAGCGAGTGCAAAGTCCTCTCAGCCGGCGATAAAGGCGATGGGAAGAAAACGGGCAACACCAAGGGCTCGTTGAGATGGAAGTCCGACGGCACCTTGGGCGTGAAGGAGGGGTGCGCCCTCAGCACTACCCTCGTCTGGTGGAATGTCAGGTACGGCGGCTTACAGGAGAGGGCCTGGATCTCTCCCACTCGTCATGCGCAGGTGATGGCCATAAGAAACGCCGTTTTCCACGATAGGAATTTCAGCTGCGCCAAATGCAAAGGCTCGAATGGCGGTACCATGAGCCTGGTCACCACCACGTTGAGCTCCCATGCCGGGGCCGGAGCCGGCGGGAACGAGCGGCACAGTCCTCTCATGAACTCCTCCACCAGGCGGTGGGGCCACAGCGATGACTGCCCCCGGAGTCCTGGTGTAGCAGGAGATAGCCGCCAGATGAATTTTGATTGAGGCGTGGACCAGCCCCGCCTTGGACAGCGATAGCAAGTACAGCAGCACTTGTGGGGCCGTAATCCGTAGAGGGTTGATCTTCTGTGCACAGCACTAAACAGAGAACCTCTTCCACTTATATCCATAGCACTTAAGAGTCGATGACGCCCTGGCGTTGTCAAGTACCTCCTTGCAGTCCGCCGGGATATCGTAGCCTCCAAACTCTAGTGTTGCAGGAGCCAGGCCTGCAGGTTCAGCGATCCTGGATCGTGATGAAGGATCGCGCCTCCTTCCCTGGCGAGAAGATCAGAGTCTGTCGGAAGCTTGACTGGGAGGGGACGCTAATATGTCCAGAAGGTCCGGGAACCATATCTTCCTCTGCCACGCCGGTGCGACGAGGATCATTCTGCACCGGGACCGTCCGAGTTGACTGATGAGTCGCAGTGGCAACAGTGGGAATGCATAGAGGAACAGGCCACCCCAGGGGAAGGAGAATGCATCCCCCGTGCTCCCCGGCTAGGGAAACCTGCTGGTGACCCTAAGGCACTTCGTGTTCGTCGCCGTCATGAACGGATCGATCTGGAGACTGCCCCACCGTCGGAATAGGAGATCTACTTGATCCTGCCGAAGCTCCCACTCATGGCAAGAGCGCAGCTCCCTGCTGAGTGAGTCTGCGACGGTGTTCTTCACTCCTGCCAGATGAAAGGGTACCAGGAACATCCCCTGGGCTACAGCCCAGTGCCACAGATCCTGCGCTTCCTTGGATAGGGCTGGAGATCTGGTGCCCCCCTGCGTCCGGATGTAGAACATCATGGTGGTGTTGTCGGTGAAGACCCATATCACCTTGCATTGATGGACGGAAGGAAGGACTTTAGGGCCCAGAACACGGCCCGTAGTTCCAGGATGTTGATGTGCAGGGGCCTCTCCTCCGGGAGACAAAGGCCTCTTGCGTGGAGATCTCCGGTGTGCGCGCCCCATCCCTCCAGAGCGGTGTCCATCATCACCGTCTCCTGATGTGATGGGGTTTGGAAGTCCCAGCCTGCAGCGAGATGCGCGCGGGTGGCCCACCACCGGATCGCTTGACGGAAAGTCTCATTGAGGGAAATCTGGTCTTCGAAGCTTCCCGCCACTTGCTGCATCCGCAACCGGCACAGACGCACAAGGTAGATGCATGATGACATCATGCCGAGCAGGGACTTTATGGACCTTACACTGGCTACTTCCATGGTTAACAGCCTTTGTACTTTGCCCAGGATGGCCTTTATCCTCTCCTCCGACGGTGAAGCTAGCCGCGCCAAGTGTTGAGTTTGGCCCCTAGGAATAGGGTGTCCTGCAATGGCACCAATCAGGACTTCGCAAAGTTGATCGAGAACCCCAGTTCCGTGAGCAGGCTGGCGGTCCTTGCTGTGTGGTCAACAGAGAGTTCCCTGGACTTCGCTCGGATGAGCCAATCGTCCAGATAGGGGTAGACGTGGATCCCTTGCAGGCATAGCCGCGCCAGCGCCAGGCACTTGGTGAAGACCCTTGGCGCCGACTTCAAACCAAAGGGCAGTGGCTTGAACTGATAGTGCCTCCCCTGGACCACGAAGCGCAGAAACTTTCGATGTCCTTTGTGTATGGGGATGTGTAAGTATGCATCCTCCAGGTCCGACGACGACAGGAAGTCCCCTTCTTCCGCTGTCCCAGCACGTGTTGAAGGGTGACCTTCCGGAAATTTGGGGATTTTATGTACCTGTTGAGGAGGCGGAGGTCAAGGATAAGCCGCCAGTCGCCGGTCTTCTTTCGGACAAGGAAGTACCATGATTATACTCTGGAGCCCCGGAGCCTCTTCGGGACGAGTTCTATCGCGCCCTTTGCCAGCATCGCTCGTACCTCCAGAATTAGTTGTGGGATGTGGTTTTCTTTCCTGGCCACCGGTGGAAAGTCCGGGCCCTTCCTTTGTAACTCCAGGGTGTGCCCGTGGGCCAGGGCATCCAGCACCCAACGGTCGGTGGAGATGGATTTCAACGCGCTGACGAATTTCGCCAGCCGACCTCCCACCGGGGTGCTCCGGTGTTGGGCCGAAGTCACGGCTGGTTCAGTCTTGCTTCGCCGAGGCCTTGCCCCCTTGGGCCCCTTGGCAACGGCGACAATGTCCACCGGCCTTATTGCGGCCTCTGTAGGCTTCTTGCAATGACGAAGAGCTGCGCTGAATCCTTTGGAGGCACCTTGGGACCTGCCTTCTGAGGTCCGAAAGGATAGCCTTTGCTGATGAAGCGTGCCCAAGGCACAAGCCATCTTTGTGTCCGCCTTGATGGCCTGTAGTGACTCATCCACTGCCTTGCCGAACAGGTTGTTCCCGTCAAAGGGCACGTCCAGTACCCTGGTCTGTACGTCCTGAATGAAATCGGTGGGCCTGAGCCACCCGTGCCGGCGAAGGCAAACACTGTTGCACATCTGGCAAAAACCGGTGTCAGCGATGTCCGTGGCTACCGTGACGGCATGGTCAGAAGCCACCTCGCCGTCCTGCAGGATTTCAAGGGCCTCTGCTCTCTTGTCGTCTGGGAGGATGTCCAGGGGGAGGGGGGACGATTTTAGACGACAGCTCCCTATTGTAGCGGGCCACGATAGCGAGAGCGTTGGCCGCCTTAATGGTCGTTGCTGCCCACGAGATGACCCGTCGTCCCATGGCGTCCAGCTTCTTCCCCTCACCGTCCAGTGGGGAAGTGGAAGTAGATGCCGTCGCCCCTGCAGATGTCTTCTTGGCCCGCCGCGGAGACCACGGAGTCCGGGGATGGCTGCGCCCTGAGGCACATAGGGGTGGAATCTGGGATCCGGTACTTCTCATACCGGTCTCTCTTCGCAGGGCCTGTGGACGGGTTCTTCAGAGGGGACAGTCCCTCGTCCCAAATGTCATCTAACAGTTGGACAGAGAGTACGGTCTTCCTCTTGGCCTCTCGTCGCTGATAAAGGAATCCTTACTTCTGCTCTTTGGGGCATAGCTGGAAGAGCTCCGAGGCCCTGGCGATCATGTTGTGGAACGAGCCAATTTCGTTGGGAGGGGAAGGCCGGGGAGGGGGCGATGGGAGATCTGTTCCGTCGTCTCTGCTGTAGTCCGTCCCAGTCTTAGCCGTCTCAGTCTCCTTCTCGTCCCGCGGTGGAGGGGATGGAGGTGAAGGATGGAAAGGTGGGGGGTGGACTCGCCTCCACTTGGCTGAAGGGCTCCCCGAAGGTCCAGGCGCCGCTGGATTGACCAATGGCGGTAAGGGAAACCTTGTCCTTATCTCTGTGGACAGGGTCTGCAGCACCAGCAAGAGGTCATCTGACCTGTCCAGCGGCGCTGGTATCGGTAGAGATGGGGTTGTCGACAGAGGCTCCTCCGGTTCCTCGTCAACCTGCCATTCTTTGTCGGCTCCACCCTCGCTCTCCACGTCCGCCTCGTCGGGATCCTACACGCAGGCCCTGACCTCATCGAACCTCTTGTCCAGGACCGCCTTGACGACCGACAGCTCATCCTCGGAGGAGGTATCTGAGTCTGTTAGGGCTATCGCGCCCCCCCTCCTTCTCGGTCCGGGGCTTCACAGGGGTCTTTTCAATTGGCTGGAAAGAAGACGATTCCTTCTGGGATGGCAGGGAAACTCTAGGCCTGGAGGCTGTCTCCACTGGGGTCACCTCCACGGGCTTCGCCAGGGATGCCACGACTCTTTCAATTGAGGCCTTAGCCAGGCGAATCTGGGCCTTCACAACCTTAGGCTCGTCAGAGGCCTTCACCGTGGGGGGAAGCTCACCGCCTCGCTCCCCCCTTGGCTTTTTTCACCGGGATCCGGGGCTTCTCCCGAAGCTTACCCGGGTTGTCCGACTTCCTTTTCACCGAGCTGGAGCGTTGGCTCGTGGTTGACGGCATCGGTGACATTGCGCACGCCCTGGCAGCTGAGGAGCCCGAACCAATGGCACTCCCGGTGCCCGCTGACTCGCAGTGCTTTGCCTTCTGTTGGGCCCCCGTCGCCAGAGCGCCCTCAAAGTTCTTAGAAGACCCCTCAGACTTCTTCTCACCTGCTGCTGGGCTCTTTGCCTCCAGCCAATTAGCGAGTCGTTTACAACTGTCTTTTATGGTCCGGGCGAACTTGCAGAACGCACAGTCCTCCTCCACGTGCGACTTGTCGGAGTGCAGACAGTAGAGGCACTGGGAGTGCTCATCTTCCTTGAAGATGTTCTGCAGTCCACATACTGGGCAATCCTAAACAGCTTGGAGTCAAGTCTCGTTTGTCCTGGGCCATGTCCACGCGGGTAGGCCTCAAAGATCTTCTGGAATCCTCCGAGAAGTGAAATTCGAAGAAAAATCGCCCTTGAGGGGCGTAGAAATTTCCAAAACGGGTCATGGTTAATCGGAAGAGGAATCGGTGGAGCTTGAGGCTCGATTTGACTGAAAAATGAGAGTAAAACTCTTTGAAAAAACGCAACACGCAGTAAAAGCTCGAGAGCTATAGCACGAGGACTCAACACTTGAATGTGCATAAACAATCTGAAGATGGCTGCCATAGGAGGGCTTAGGTAGAGGGCAGTCATTGGGTGGGGGCAGTATGACCCAGAGACCAGTGATTGGTTATTGGTAGAAAGACAGTTCAGAAACAAAACTGAAACTGATTTTTTCTTTTACCGAGGATTCCCAGCCTTACGGGGAATATTCATGAGCATGTGAATCCATGCCAGACCCCATGCTTGAGAATTTTCATTCACACGCGAGTGCTGCTTTCCACTCATTCCGTTTCTATGCAAGCACTTCTCACTCGCCGAACGCCTTCTTCCAACCCGCAAGCAGAGTGCTGCAGGGTCACTGACAACCTATGGACTCACTGGATCAGACGTGCACCTCTGTTCCCCTCGCCACTCACAGGACTTCTGCTGCTCGTGACCCGGCAACCTGCTTCGGTAAGTCTGCCTTTGCCAACACCACTTGCAATTGGAGCTCCACTTGCTCCTGAGGCCCTCTGGTGCACGACAGCCACCGGAGATAGCCTCCTGCACGCTTACCGCTGTGTGACCTCTGCATTTCAGATTTCTGGGGACACAGACATTCACTGGACCAACAGCTGATATCTGCCAAGCAGTGGAACCGGCATCGTCTCTCTCCTCCAGCTTCTGCCTGTACTGCCAGCATGAGCCACGCTGCTTCTGCCCTCCTCTACAATTCACCAACAACTCTATGGCCTGCACCTGAGCGGTCTTTTAAGCCTCTATATCTCCCTCAGGTGTGGGTTATCTGCATTAATGAGCTAACCACTCCTACAACATTTGACCTCTTCAGCCCTCTTCTTCGTCCCAGTACCTAGGGAATTCTGGGGCTTCAAGTCCCTAATGGAAAAATTAGGTTTTCTTAGGTCAGTTCTATTTTTAAAACCCAGTTTGATCCTATAACATTATTTAAAGAAATATCATGAGAATTAGTCATTAGCCTTGATTGTAAAGGGAAAGGCAATTCTTTTAAGCCATTGTTCTTTCACAAATTTCTATTCACTGCACCTTTGGGTGTTAATGAGGTATTTAGCTTTACAGGTCTCCGGAATTTTAGAAGGGTTTTGATTTCTTCCAAGCCCTAGGAGTTTGCGATTGTTTTGACCCCTATTTATAGGTGCATCTTGTGAACAGCAAGATGATTATTACAAAAGTCATTACATACTTTGGCACTGCAGAGCCATCCTCCCTAGAGGAAGGCAAACACTGTGTCTCATCCCACGGGGTCTTCTCATTCCTGTGGGCCTTTTCTTCTCCCAGGTGATCCTCCCACAGAGCACCAATTCCAAGGTCAGGATCAGAATGCATCTGCCTTTCTCTAGCCACTTGGGAGGAGACTTTAGGCAGGGAAATAGTGAGGAGTCCGTAGGTTTCATAACAGCATTCACGCTGACCTATTCCGGGGCCTAGCAGATTCTTAGGCTCCATTATTAAGTGTCGGTTTTAATTCTGTTGGCTATTGCCATTTTTTCAGACCCATGGAATCGGACAATTCTAAAAAAGTAAACTGGCCATGTTTTTGGTATTCTCAACTAGTACCCCCCACTTGCTTGGGCTTTGCTCACCTATTTGCACGGTTCACTGAATTTAAGATATTAATTAACTAAATTCTTGGATTGTGATTTTATGTCTGTTTTTATGAGATTTTGTATTGTTGGATTGTATTTAAACAACGTTATCTTTGCATTTTTATACTGTTGATGTTTGTACTTTATTCTGATAGTAAAATATCCATCAAAGTTGATTGATTACTTTGAATGTAGAGTCACATTTCACTTTATCATGCCCTCCTTATGTATGGCTCCACTGTGAGACCCGAAGTTTGAAATTCTCAGGTGTCTAATGTTGCTCAGCTTAAAAGCTGAGCTCACATTTCTTCCTGCTATCCAGCATGATGGTCCTTGGGTGTAATTGAGCCAAAGCATTCTGTTCCTGCATCACCAATGATGACTTCCTATTCTCTGCCAACTCCTCCCCAACACTTATGCTGCCATGTTCGAGGATCCCTTCAAAAACATTCCTATGCCAATATTCCCAGGGCAGGAAGAATGGAGATATTTCTTCACGTTTGCCCCTGGCCCAAGGCTCAGCATACATGAGAGGTGGAGCCGACTGATTAAAACCATGTTATGATTAACTAAGAAAGGGTATGGTAGGCCAGACTACCCTGCAGTGTACTGACAGTTTTAAGTTTCCCTCACGAGGATGAACCTTTATTATGCTCTCCCTGATCAAAGCTAACAGATGCGGAAAGTGCAAATGGTTCTTTTCCTTCGCTATAGGGTTATTTATGATGGAACTTGATGCTTCTAGACAACCTCTGCTACCACAAGGTCAATTCATCAAAGCACTGGGTTAATAGGCATTCTGAACTTCCATCACTCCTTTTAATGGCTCCATATAAGATGACAACCTAGCAGCAGAATGAAAACAAAGGAAGTAGAAAAATGTTCAGTGTGGAAAAAAGGTAGGGAAAAGGGTTGCAGATTGTGGATAAGCAAGGGCCAACATGTCCACATTGAGGCCTGAAATTCTCCTAACCACTCGGGAGATGCCACCACCTACTTACCCATGGTTGCACGTCGCCATATTTCAAGGACTGGATAACCAAGGCAAAGCAATCTACCACATCCTGATAGGAGTTGACGCCTGCAAAAGATCAATTACATTATTGCACCTAGCCATCCCAACAACAATAAAATCAAAAAGATATTTATGCAGATAATAAATAGCTTGTGTCAGCTCCACAATCTTTTGAACCAAATTACAATTTGAAGCAAAAACAAAACAGACTTTTTGCTATCCCCTGAAGTCAAATGGCACAATCAGTGAAACTCAAACAAGGCCCTTTGAGTCTGGAGACCCATGACGAGTCTCCTGATCATCTGGGTACTAAGAGCTTTGCAAAGAGCTAGAGCGGCTCTCGATAGCTTGGGAGGCTGAAGGAAGGACTTTCACTGCACATCTGCCAACTCATGAGGCTCCTCTGGGGTGCAAGAAACGGGCCTCTTAGTACAGGCCTTAGCATTGTCCTAGAAAATTAAGACCGCAAAATAAATGGCTGCTGAACATGCACCAGCCTCAAACTCCAACCCTCAACACCTCCACACCTTCACAACTTCCTCTGGACTTGCAGCCTTGCCTCATTTAGTATTGTATGAGGTTACTACTGGTGGGAAATGTGAGAAGCTAACATTGTCGGGCAATGATAGCCAGTGTGATAAGCCATCACTGGCGGATAATAGCTTTAGTGGGAAGTCAGAGAACCTCTTGTTGTTCAATGTCAGGAGCTGGCAGCAGCAAGCAATGCAAGTAGCTGTCATTGTGAGATGCTGGCCCTTGGGGGGCAGGGTTCGAAGTAGACACTTGTAATGTATGACGCAGACAATGGTGGTAATTACAGATTATTAGTAGGGAGGATGAGGAGCTGGTGAGTTGTGAGAGATCCCCTCACTGTTCTAAGAGGACTTCAGTCCTCAAATTTCTCACTAGTGTCCCAGCACCAAATCTGTAAGCCAACATTATACCTAGCACCTAAACCTCTGTGTGCAAGATAAAGAAGAAACTTACTCAACCTGAAGTCATTTTTAAACACGAGAGTTCGAGATCAGTAGATTAAATATTGAGGGAAAATGGGCTCATACAAAAAACAGGCCTTCTAGAGGTGTGAGGCATAGATCGCCTGTGGAAGAGCAGTACCCTCCAAGAGTGTCCAGTTAAATAGAACACAAAGATCATTCCTTGGCGACGAGGCAACTGTATAACAATCCAACAATGTAGACTAGTATCTTGACTGAAAAATAATGAGCAAAAAGAACAGTTCTATAACACCAATATTTTGCGTCTTTTTATAATCCACAAAGTGGTCAACATGCTTTTTTTGCTCGACACCAACATCTTGGTTTCTTCAAATGCTCAATGTCTATTATGTCCTATGAGCAGTTGCATATTGCTCGATCCCAGTTGGTCAACATATGGAACTATTCAACCTCCCTCCCTAAAACAAATCCCTTCGCCGCCCCTTCTACCGTTTTCCTCTCCCCGAATACCCTCCCTCTTTTGATTTACAATTTTTGTATGGTTGTACAAATAGCATATTATGGTGGAAGAAATGTATAATCCTGTTTCTCATGCAGCACAGCACAATTAGATATATAGCATATGGGGTTGGATGGGCGTATCAAATGCAATCTAAGATTGGGACAAAGGACGAGGAGGTTTAAGAAAAACATGGGGGAGGGCATAAAGGCATGCCCAAGTCAGACTTGCATTTGAACCTCCATTAATTCTTGAGGGACATTCACATCCTTCCGTTTTTTTGTGTGTCTTTATTAAGAGTTTGAGATCAGTGTGGTCTCAGTTCACGACACAGGTAGCAGTGGCCAGGGTAGGTTTGCAGATTGGTTTAGTTTGCAGAGTCCTGGTGTTTTAAGTTTGTGTTATTATTGCTTGCAGTAGTAGGACAGGCCTTTGTTGCTGACATATTTGTCAACCAGTGTCTTTAACGTGTGTTCTGCCCACTACTGGAACTTCTCCATGGCATCATCCTGTACCCGTCAATACAAGACTAACTACTGTATTCAACAGAAGCTGAATCCAGAAGCACACTCCCGGGATATCAAAGTACAGCATGTTACAATATCACAATTCTGCCCTGACCCTTTGCTTAAAAGGCAAGTTATCCCTGTCATGCAGATATGCAAATAACATACACAGCCAAATAAATAAACAAATTCCCTACCTTAGCAACCTTCCTGGTGCCAGACAAGCCACTAAGGCTGAAATGACCCTTGCAAGCATTTTGATGCAGATGTTGGATCTGCACAAATCCGGTAAATAACACTGACTCAAGCTGTAATAAGCAAGTCTCCTCAGACACTGGGGTGTGGGAGTGTTGCAGATTTGAGCCAACCAGCTACAGTGCTGCAATTTTGTGGATTGGGGCAGCTGCAGCACCCTCGAAGCAATTTAAAAGTGAGACACGAGAAAAATTGAACAATTTAGCTGTTCCCGGCATAACCTATGCTGTTCTAGCATATCTTAATCAGTCGGTAATTCATAGGGTCACTTCAGTCCCCCTTCTTAAATATCAGAATTACCACTGATTGCTTGCAGGAAGGGGGCATAGGTCCCTGTGATTTATTAATAGTCATTGAAAAGGCTAAACATATCAGATGGAATGAGAGGTAGCCGTTGTATAAGAACAGTATCTAAGTTCCATCGATCACACGGGCCTTTAAGATGTGTCTTTGTAGACACGTAATTGTCAACCTTGTTCCATTGCAGAGTCCCGGTGATGGCATAAGATTGCATAGTAGCATAATTTCAGCACCTACTTTCAGTTTTAGCTCCTGAGGAGGCATTCGTCTGACAGCGTTTCACTCTGTAGAGACTGAAACGCTGAGCCAGTAATTAACTATTCATTGGCACTGGAACCACGTGCCCTGTGTGAAGAGAAGTGGTGGTGAAAGTGGTAATATCTGAATGTTTGAGATAGTGGAAGGTGTAGGTGACAGAGTAGAACCATGCTCATTCTGTTTGTTGAAATGGTAGCTGCTCTTGAAGTGGTTGCACTTTGCCATTTGGACAGCAGAGGGCAACCTAACAATGATAAATTGCATCTGTATGTTGAAATGATAGCTGTTGAAGTGGGTGCACTTTGGCATTTGGAAAGCAGAGGGCAACCGAACACTGAGAAATTGCATCAGCTGACTACAGAAACATACCTAAGATAGAGAGATAGATAGATAGATAGATAGATAGATAGATAGATAGATAGATAGATAGATAGATAGATAGATAGATAGATAGATAGATAGCCGTAAAAACACCAGTCTGCAACAATAAGCCAAGATGACAAGGCTTGCAGCAGTCATGCGTCTTCAGTCTTTCCTCAATCTTTCCATTCCAATCTCAGACAATACTTACTCTGCCTCATTCGGCACCACAATTGTTCTGTGAAGTCCAGGTCTCCTCGCTCTGTGCTGAAGGACTGAACAGCCTGCTCCACAGCCGCAATGTCACTTTTCACATCCTGAAAAGAGTCAGACAACATCAACATACTTAATGTCAAAATGCTCTAAAGCACCGTACAAGCTATGATGGAATCACAAAACAGTTGGTTCATGGAAAAAACGGAAAGTGCATTCAATAATAGAAGGTTAGGAGATTTTTTCAAACCACTGGAATGGTAAAAGGTGCATCTCATTTGATCAACAAAAGTTGAAGAAATTACAAGTTTTCATTTTTAAAGCGCACTAGACTAATGTAGAAAAAAAAAAGACACTGCCTTAAAAAAAGCAAACTGAAGTCGCTTGTTAGGACCCAACTCACCAAATGTCTATGTTGAATTAATGCTATAAGAGCTAACAAGACTGACATTTGTTCCATTTGATTCCTCATAGGCCGTTACCTTGTAAACACATATTGAACTAAAAAGAACTATATAAATATTGTTGGCTGTCAAATCAACATTTTTTGCACATTTTCTGGCCAATGAAGAGGTAGGTCTATGTTTCTTTACCCAAAGGAATCATTGCTCCAATTTTTAAAGCCATTTACTAGCAACCATTGTGACGATTCACAGGATCTCGTCACTTCTCCCCAGAGAGGAGACCTTCCATGTGAAGCTAGGGAAGTGAGCATGATACACAACATTCCCCCTGGGGTGGCAGTAAACGGGACCTCACAGGGAGAGAATACCCTCTTAGGGACAAGGACTCCCGTTCCATCAAGGAACTCCCTAAGCCCCGTTCTGAGGAGCCACTAATACCATCAGAGCTTCATAAGAGCCGTCCCAAACAAGTCACTGTTTGCCATTGTAATATCACACAAAATAATCAACAGAATGAAAAACATACTGAGAAGAGTAGTGTGCAGGAAATAAAGATTACTCAGTGATTGGAAGCCAACCATACTGGGATGTAGAACATTGAGCGAGTAACACGGATCACTCAGGGAAGAGAGAGAGAGGACTTCAGATCTACGCTGGGGTGCACCCAGCACTTGCCAATAAAAATGGAAGAAAGACAAACGTACAATGTTTGTGAAGCCTGGGAGTTACAAACCTGGAGAGAACGAAAAACAAGGAGCGTCTGGAAGGTCCACGGTCGAGAGAACACTAGCAATCAAGAAGGGAAGGGAAGGGAAGGGAAGTGAAGGCGACACCGAGAGGGCAGGCAGCCAATCCATGTATGCCCAAGGAAAGTCGAGGCAGTGGCGTGACCCAGAGGAGGTGGACTGCTGGTCCACAAACAACGCAGACATTAAAAGTTAGTCCATAGTTCCCTTTCCTCTATAGTGTATGGCCGTCCCTCGCTAGAAACGAGAGAACCATTTTTCACACAAAAAAGCGCAAGTCGCAGGGGCGTGGCTTTGCGGCCATGTGGTGAGCAGCTGCACCTCCTAATCTGCAGGATCTCCTGGGAGATCTTGCAGACAAGTCGGTCAGACTGGCCCAATTTGTCATAAAACGTAAAATAAATACAAATGAAAGGTGTCGGCAGATCCAGAGAATGTCTGGGGAGAAGCCTGCCAGGCATGAGGGAGAGGAACAGCCACATGAGGATTGAAAAGAATCTGTAGTAGCAGGCAAGATGGCAGATGGGAGCCAGGAAGCGGATGCCTGAGCTAGCGTCAGCGAACAGATGAGCAGACAGCGAAGCAGTGGTGAGAGCCGGAGTGGGAACCACGCGAGAAACCCAGCTTCAGCCCCAATGCGAAGCAAGTGGTGGCCCGATTCGGAAGTTGCTCCGGAGTGGCTAGATCACCGATCGAGGGCAGTGGACGGTGGAGCGACAATGCTGAGAAGACCCAGAGCATGGTACATGAGGTGAGCGCAGGAAGACAGTAAAAGGCTGTATCACGGGCAAGGAAGCAGGGGGGGAGCAAACAACGAGAAGCAAGCCCCCCCGGAAGTCTACGCCATAACACATGCAGGGAGAGCCAAGATACACCCGCATGGGCCCCAGTGCCCCATCAGCACGAGATTCGTTGGGGGATCAGCCACGCTGCACGCCAGTAAATGCGTGGAGGTTCCGAGCATACGGTGGAGGCCATAATCCTATCCTAGAGGCAAGGCGGACCCAAAAGGGAGCAGCGCAACAAAGCGGCCAACACAGGGCACTTGGGGGTAAGAAACGGAGGACAGACTAGCGCCCAGGCCTGGAACCCCTCTGGTCGGCCTGGGACAGAGCAAATAAACCACACACAGTGGAAAGAATCAAAAAAAGCCCCGCCACGAAACAGCGCCCTGAGAAAAAGGAAAAAAGGGCCCAGGCGCAACTGAACTAAGACCGCCATTGGGAGTGCCCAGAATTCATACCCATGCATAAGGAGAATACACACAGAAAAGGGGGATCATCGGAGCATAGTGTGATGCCAATGCCTGCAGCTCCCCGAGGCATAGCGGGAGGTCTGCACACAAGGCGGGAAGAGAAGAGAGGTTCCCCACTGTGTTCGCAAAGCCCCGAGAAGGTGAGCAGGGCCTGCCTGCACCACCGGACAGGCCATCAACGGGAAAGAACACAACTCATCAATCAAGGGACTACAGTAGCAGTGTGCATGGGGAGAAGCGGCCTCCACAAGACCCCGGAAAGCAGCACGGCGAATGACAGACCACCTCTAGACATCCACAACCTCCAGCTAACCCGCAACGGCAGGAGCGAGCTCCACACACGGTGAGAGCGCAAGCAAAGAGCAATACCGTGCAGCAGACATTCTAAAAGAGTAGAATAAGATGAATAGCATCCATAGATAGTACAACAACGTGGGAGGGCACCACCCATTGACTTGGCATAATAGCGCAGAAGAGTGTGGGGTAAGAAGAGGTTGGTCTGTGACCCTCAAAAAAACCAAGTAAAATAAGACTACTCTCAGGAACTCTTTACCTCAGGCTGAAGGCCACCAGAGAGAACGGACCGAATACATGGCGAGTGGGCAAGTTCACAGTCCTCACAGAGCGGCCTATATGCAGCACAAGTACGACGAGAATATACACGGGAAGCACTGAACAAATTCCTGGAGGCACCCGGGGGGGAGAAAAAGAGCACAGACACATGCAGCTGTGGTGACAACCATAGACACTACACAGCAGTCGTGGGTACAGGAATTGGAGAGGATAAAATCAGCAGTGCACCTAACCGGTGTCCCACTCAAACCCCTAAATAACGTGATAAGGGAAAGAAGCAAAGGGTTGATGGAGAATGACCACACAGGCACAGAAGCTGAACAAACACAGTCCAACGGGAGAGGAAATCAAAGACCTGGGTCTACGAAACCGAGCAAGCAGCAGGGAGCAGTGATGCCTCTGTAAAGACTGGTAGGGGGTGGTCTGTACTTCTGCTCTCTATATGGTAGAGGGGAGGCACAGAGGACCCCAGCCTAGATTCTCTATTCGGTAGCTATGGTCGAGCAATCAAGGCCTAGCTTCTCAGGAGGTGACGCAGGCTGGTTCTTAAGTACAGTGTAGTCCCCAAGCCCCCACAAAGGAATGTCCACACACTGTATTGGTTAGAACACAGTCTTTATATAACCAATATTCATGGTTATGTACACTTATCATAATAACTCACTTTGTACTTAGGAAAATCAACAATGGCAAATATATACAATTCTAAAGTGGTACCACCCTTTGTATTAGATCTCATTAAAGTGCATCAACAATACTGTAACAATGTCACACAGATCAATAGAGTGAAACCAGCAATAGAGAGAGGAGAGAAAATAAGATGGTTGAGCAATAGGCAGAATACTGGCCCCTACCACTAGACACAGTTCTGTGTGGAGATCCCCCCCCCACCTGGGCAACCTGTAAAATAAAGATATAGCACAAGCCCAGTCCATATATTGTTCTGCAAGTCTTATTCCCTCCTATAATGTTTTTACCCCCCCAATGTACCTGGTGGAGTCGAGTTCTTCGAAGAGGCGTCGACAGATCCTTCTTGAGCGACCCCCTTTTCAAGCGGGAGTCACGGATCGTCGAGAGGCGTCGAGAAGCGTCGAGGAACTCGGCGTTCGGCGGTGGGGAATCGACGGCCCTTCTTGAATGCCTTCCCTTTCAAGCGGGAGACACGGGCGTCGAACGTCCGACAACAAACAGGGTAGAAGGGCGTCGATGAGGCGGCAGCTTCGATCCAAGCGGTGCTCGTCGACGACGGAGCGTTGGCATCCTGCAAGGCAGCGGCGTGCGGGGCACCTCGATGACAATTGTTCTGGACTGCAAAGATTGTGAAGACGGGGGCCCAGCAAGGGCGTCGAGTCGTTTAAGTCTTTGTGGTCTTCGGGTGGCGGGAAACCCACCGGCAGGTTTCTCGTCGGCGCGTTGGTCGTCCTCGACTTTCTCCGGCAGGATAAAGCGGTCGACGGTGCGGACGAGGGAGTCCTTCGATTCAAATGTTCTTAGGCCAGGAGCGGACGGCTACGGTCGTCGGCGGCACGGCGTCAAGTGGTTCCCACGGCTGGGCAACACAACTTCGACGGGCCTCCAGCGGTTACACAGACCTGCGAACCCTGGTCGACGGCAATGGACTTCGACGGCGGCGATGTCCGGGTGCTTCACTTCGATCTCCTCGGCGGTCCCGTCTCGGGTCGGCAGCCTTTCGAGGGTCTGACTTCCAGGGTGCTTCGGCGAAGATGTAGCGGTGCTCGATGATCCCTCGGAGCACGGGAAGAGGGCGCCTTACCAGGTCCTCTCTCGGGTCTTCCTCGACGAATTCGGCAGCTTTCAGATCGGTCGAAGCAAGTGCAACAGCAAGTCTTCTTCTTCCAGCTGGGCGTCGAGGATCAGCAGTTCCAGTTGGAGACTCAGCTTCTGAACGCTTCTGAACAATTACCAGTGGTGAGAGGTCCCCAGATATACTATTCTGTCTCTCATCCACACTGCTGGCACACACTCAGCAGCCAATCATACAGAAGGGCATTTCATGCAGTCAGTCAGCCAATCAGGCACACAGTGCATTCAGGCCACACTCCTCCCTTTCAGACACTCACAACAAGGAATGTGGATTGGGACAAGTACCCAGCCATTCAACACTACACACTGCATTCAGGCCAGTTTCGGGCAGGGCTGTCTCAGTCTTTGTCTCTCATGCCAGAAACCAGACAACCACAACAAGGAGTGTATATTGGTCACACACTCCATTCACCCAGGTCCCACCCACTGGAGGTACCCACAACATACAGTCACTGGGAAGGCTCCAGTCAGTCTAGCTGGGCCTTCACAACAACACCATATATGGAACTTCAACCCAACAGCCAGTCAGGGGGAAGGGACAGAGTCAGGGCTTCCCAGGACTTTGGGAAAACAAGGTAACAGGCAATAGAAAGCAAGAGGCCACAGGGGCCATCTTGTTTCCTATCAGGAATCAACTGATCCCAATGGCAGGGCCTGGGTATCCCAAAATGGAGGACACCCAGAGCACCTGTCAAATTCAGCATGGAGCTGCCACCAGCCCATACCCTGCTCTGTGGGCCACCCACAGGTGCCCAAAAACATACACTAGGGGCACAGGGTTGTACCCCTACCCATGGGTGCCATAAGGGTATCCCATGGGTCTGTTCACCAAACCAAAAGAGAGAGCTGCACTGCCAGGAGTCCCACATGGACTCCTGGGCAGAAAACACGACAGCACACACGATAAAAAGCAGTAAAGGACAAGGATTCAGAGGCCCTGTCCCTCTGATGCATTTCCAGCATCACACCCCCAAGCAAAAAAGGAGGAGAGTGAAGACCCTGGAACATGAGGGGCACCCTACAGCACCCAAGTACCAAGAGCACCACCAGGCAAACTCGGCAAGGAGCAGAAGAAAAGAACAAGTTACTTTCTTACCTGGTAACGTTCTTTCGATGGGATGGTCCGACGACGTATTCCATATCTATGACATGTAATCACCACAGCTGTGCTGCTTCGGAAACTTTTTTCGGCGTCTGCGTCCTGCGTCGATGACGTCGATGCTTCGTCGTCGAGGGCCTCCTCCGACGTCATCCGATGTGATAAGTAGGACGCACGACGCCCGTAGCCTCAGTTGTAGTTTTTTCCCCCAGAACGTGTGACACTAGTCAACTGCCAGTCAGACACAAAGCCTTGCGGAACGTAAGCTGCAATCGCAAAAGAAATTCTGCAGCGGGGAAGGCAGGGCGGGAGCGATATGGAATACGTCGTCGGACCATCCCATCGAAAGAACGTTACCAGGTAAGAAAGTAACTTGTTCTTCGAGGGGATTGGGTCCTCCGACGTATTCCATATCTATGACAGACTCCCAAAGCAGTACCAGAGCAAGGAGGAGGGAAAGAATTTAGAATCAAAATTTAGAATAGCCAATCAAATAGCAGAGCAAAGGACCGCCTTGCCAAAGGCCAGATCCTGTGCTCGGATGGAATCGAGGGAATAGTGACGTACAAATGTATGTACTGAAGCCCAGGTGGCTGCATCACAGATGTTGCGAATAGGAACATCCCTCTGCAGGGCAGTAGACGCAGCCATACCCCTGGTAGAATGGGCCCGCAAGCCAGCCGGTGGGTCCTTACCCGCCAAGCGGTAGCACTCCGAGATGGACAAAATAATCCAGCGAGACAAAGTCTGTTTCGTCACAGCTTGCCCCAAACGCTTTCCAGCGTAACCAATAAAGAGTTGATCGTCCACTCTGACCCGGGACATGCGTGAAACATAAAAGCTTAAAGCTCTCCTAGGATCAAGCCTATGGAGCCTCTCCTCTTCCTTACCAGGATGCGGAGGAGGATAGAATGCCGGAAGAACAACCTTCTGGGCCAAATGAAATTCCGTCACTACCTTCGGAAGAAAAGAAGGACGAACTCTAAGGACAACCCTGTCCTTGTGAAATACAGTGAAGGGTGGCTTAACTGAAAGTGCCTGTAACTCACTCACTCTGCGAGCGGAAGTAACCGCAACTAAAAACACAGTTTTCAGAGTTAACAGCCTCAAAGGGCAAGAATGTAAAGGCTCAAACGGAGCACCCATAAGAAACTTAAGAACAAGGTTTAAATCCCAACCGGGCACCAGGAAAGGTGACGGAGGGAACACATTAGTAAACCCTTTCAGAAACTGTGAAATTAAAGGGATTTTAAAGTAAGAACACTCTTCAGACGAGCGCTTAAAGATGGACAGCGCCGCCAGGTAACCTTTAATGGTACCCACTTGCAAGCCCCTGTGGGCCAAAGAAAGTAAAAAGGACAGAACCATGGGGATGTCACATGCAAAAGGATCCACATTCTGAACTCTGCACCAGTCGCAGAACTTACGCCAACGGCAACGGTACAGAGACTTTGTTGCTGGCCTACGGGCCGAAAGCAACACCTCCATCACGTCTTCAGGGAGGTCCCAATCCCTATACCTCAACCTTTCAGAAGCCAAGCGTGAAGGTTGAGGGATCTGACCTCTGGATGGAGAACCTGACCCCCCCCTCCCGTGAGAGCAGATCGTCTCGGTAGGGAAGACGACGCTGAGGGCAGATGGACAAGTCGAGAAGGTCCGGGTACCACGTCCTCCGAGCCCATGCCGGAGCAATGAGGATCATCCGGGGACCGAACTTCCCTAACCTCTGCAGCACTTGCGGGATGACGGGGACTGGAGGAAACGCGTACAGCAGCGGGAATGACCACTCCACCACGAACGCGTCTCCTAAGGCTCCTTTTGGAGGAAATTCCCGCGAGCAAAACCTTTCGCACTTCCGGTTGACACTGGAGGCGAAGAGATCCACTTGAGGGGTCCCCCAAAGGGCGAAGATCTCCAGGAGAATCTCCTGAGCCAACTCCCACTCGTGAGAGATCGTGCTCTGCCTGCTCAGAGCGTCCGCCGTCACGTTTTCGTCTCCGGCCAGATGAACTGCCGAGATCGAAACTTCCTGCTGGATGGCCCAGAACTCGAGCTGTATCGCCTCCCTGCACAGAGGAAGTGACCCTGCCCCCCCCCCTTTTTGTTGAGGTAGTGCATGGCCACTGTGTTGTCCGTCAGGATCAGGACACTCTTTCCTCGCACAGTCGGCAGAAAAGCCTTCAGGGCTAGCCTGACGGCCCTCAGCTCCAACAGATTGATATGGAGTCTGGACTCCGACGGAGACCAACGATCGCTGACTGTCAGCCCGTTGGCATGAGCTCCCCAACCCGTGAGGGATGCATCCGTCACGATCGTCACCTCCGGCCAGGGAAGCCAAAATGGAGCCCCCTTCATCAAGTTGCCTTCGACGGCCCACCACAGAAGGTCCCGGGCGACCGAGGGCGGCACCTGAACCGGGTCCGACATCCTGCCGGAGGACTGCGACCATTGCGTCTTGAGCGCCCACTGCAAAGATCTCATCCGCATGCGAGCCACTGGCACCAGAAGAATGCAGGATGCCATGAGGCCGAGCAACCTCAAGAACTCGAACGCTGGGAGTGTCTGGGCATGCTGAAACTTGTGCACCATCTGCTGAATGTGAAGAGCCCTCACCTAGGGAGGAAAACACTGCCCCAGGGAAGTGTCGAGCACTGCTCCGATGTACTGGAGCCGCTGTGTTGGCGTCAAATGGGACTTCTTTAAATTGAGGGAGAAGCCCAGCCTGTGAAGGGAGTGGCAGGTGACGGACAGATGATCCAGGACTTGCTCGGGAGAGCTCCCCCTGATCAACCAATCATCCAGGTAGGGGTAGACGTGAATCCCCCCTTGCCTGAGATGCGCTGCCACCACCACCATGAGCTTGGTGAAAACCCTCGGGCGGAGGTCAATCCGAACGGCAGGACCCAAAACTGAAAGTGCGAGTCGCCAACCGCGAACCTCAGGTACTTCTTGTGCTTGGGATGGATCGGCACATGGAAGTAAGCATCCTTGAGGTCGAGTGACACCAACCAGTCCTGTAGCTGAAGGGCCTGGAGGACTTGAGGGAGAGTAACCATCTTGAACATGTCCTTCCTGAGGAGTTTGTTCAAACCGCGCAAGTCCATGATGGGTCTCAATCCCCCGTCTTTCTTCGAAATCAAAAAATAAGGGGAATACCATCCCTTGTTCCTCTCCGCTACAGGCACCAGTTCTATGGCGCCTTTCTCCAGCAGGGCTTGAATTTCCTGCGCAAGGAGCGGATCCGGACTCTGCAAAGAGAGGTTCCCCGGTGAATTGTCGCGAGGCCAGTGCCGAAAGGGAAGACAGTAGCCGTGGGTTATGATCTCCAGAACCCACACATCTGAAGTAATGGCTTGCCACTCTACAAGATGCTGCGCCAGCCTTCCCCCAACCGGCGAACCATGGGACATGGCCTCATGACTGAATGGGAGCGGCTGCAGCGTTACCTGAGGGCAAAGCGGCAACTGCCCGAGCGGCCTTGGCACCACGGGTACCCTATCGTCCACCTCTGGTACCCCTGCGTTGGCCTCTTTGACTGCCAGCTCCTCTCGCTTTACTGAAGGAGTAATAGCGAAAGGAACCACCCCTCCACTGCTGTCCCCTAGGACGAAAAGGCGGAGGTTGGCGAACTGCAGCGCTGTCATGATCACTGCTTCCAAGGAGTCAGGAACAGCCCAACGTCCTTGGAAGCAGGCCCCTAACCGTTATTTTAGGCACCAGCCGGTCCCCACTGGGACCTTTTGGACCTTGTCCTGGCGCCGGTGGCACCAGGCTCATCAAAGCCATCGGTCCCGGCACTGGAAGCGCCGGGCTCATAATATGTATGAAGATGCTTGGGTGGACTTACCTGCAGCAGACCATGCTGCTTACTTACCAGCCACATAGGAATCCTCTGTGAACAGGAACTACTTTCTTACCTGGGTGGGGCAAGCTCCACTCCCTGGATACAACACGGGAACTCTTCTGGAACTCTTTTCTTACCTAGGCGGGGCCGTGGAGGAAGACGCCTCATCACTCCAAGGCTATTTAAACCACACCCGATTGAACAAACATGCTTCGCGTTATTCTGCATCTGCAGCAGAACGCTCACCGAGTCTGTTCCAGCCTTTCTTCCTTCCGATCCTGAACCTGCAAGAACAATACTTACCACTCCTGTATCCCGTATTCAGCAGCACCTGCAAAGACAAGAAACAACAGGTTAGCACTGCAACCTTTACACGCAGCGCTTTCCTCACCTGATTCATCGGCGGCGAACATTTCTTCACGCTGCACCTCCGCCTGTGAAGACAAAAGCATTGTTATTACTTACCGGCACTCCGCGAATTCCGGATTTCTTCAACGCTGCAACCCAGCATCTGAAAGACAAACGAAGAGACATTAGACAGGTATTTACTCACGTCCATCGCGCTCGCCACAGTAGAACGCCTGCAAATACTCCGGCGTTTTCCAGCATCTCTTCAGCACGAACTCACAGCTGCAAGAGAAAAGAGACAGTTAGAGCGCTTGCATTTACTTACGCATTTCCAAGCGCTTCATTCCAAGGCTCTGGCTCCAACCTCGGCTCTCTTCACACCATCTCCTATCTCAAGAGCCCTGCAAGACAAATAGGAGAAAGCATTATACAGAGTCCTGTTCTATATTAACGTGCCCGCGCACCTAAAGACTAAAAGGACTAAAAAGGTGTCCAGAAACTCACCGCTCGTGCAGTTAACGACGGTAGCGATCCTCTGACGTCAAGAGGCCTATGTTTTCACCAGTGAAGGAACTGGCAACGGCACCCTGCACCAGACGCAGATGGAGAGTCCAGCATTCACCTATCTAAGGTGAGCACGTTGACCTGGGGGGGCTCTACGGAGAAGCTAAGAAGAGAGAGAGAGAGAGAGAGAGGGACATTCAACAATCCAGATCATTAACCCCCATATTCTTTCACCTGCAGAAATCTCACTCTTCGAGTTCGACACACAGTGCGAAGAGGTTCGGCCCCAGAAGCAAATCGAGTCCTGCACATCACTTTTCGGGTCACAGACACCTTCCTGCCAAGACCAGCGCCTCCGTGGGAATCAGGTGAGCGTTACAGAACGCGAAGCCCACCGCAAAACACCTACCCAGGCGCAATGGAAACCTCAGACACTGATCAATTAGCCCAGTTGCTTGGGGAACTAAGAGCAGAAGTGCATGCAGCTCGTCAGGAAACAAACTCTCTAAGAAGAGAGCTGATAATTTCCAAGGAGCGAACAGAGGACCTCGCTAGGCAATTGCTACAAAACGCAGGCAGGACAGACACCTTTGCCCGTTCCAGGTGGAAGTTATCCTTCTGCATCATCCTTAAATCCTGTGCAAATCAATCTACCCGGCAATGTGCCCTTGGCTCCGCCCGAACGCTTTTCTGGTGACCCAAAGAAATTTGCAGTGTTCATTAACCAGTGCCGCCTACACTTCTTATGTCGACCAGCTGCCTTCCCAACAGATCAGACCAAGGTGGCTTTTGTGCTTTCTTATCTCAGTGGCAGCGCCGCAGATTGGTCGATCCCTTTAGTCACTCAGGATGATCCGGTTCTGCATGATTTCCAGGCCTTCCAGTCCAGCATGGAGAAACTGTTCGCAAGACATGCACAAGGGCAGGCCTTGGACAATTAACTTCTTTCGTTACGACAGGGTAATCAAGAACTCTTGACTTATATAGCCTCATTCAACAGACTTATAGTGGAAACTCAATGGCCTGAGGATAAGAGAATAACGCTCTTCTGCAGAGGCCTGCGTGGAGAGCTCAAGGATGTGTTAGCTCAAGTCGTGAATCCTCCACAAGAATGCTCAGACTATATTGACTTAGTTGTCCAATTGGACCACAGATTACAGAACAGGAAGGCGGATCGTTCCAAATTTGATACCCGAATGTTTTCTAAACCACAGACCTCTACTAGGGGAGCTGACACTGTGGAACCCATGCAAATAGGGGGCATGAAAGGACCTTTAACCCAAAAGGAGCGGGAAGGAAGAAGACAGCTGCAATTATGCTTCTATTGCGGAAACTCGGGGTACTTTCTTCGAGACTGTCCAGTGAAACCAGCTAAGAAGGCTGTAGGAGCCGCGGATACCTGTACCACAAATTCTGAGCAGGGAAACGACCTAGCCCGACAAGTGTAGAGGTCCTCTTGCCGAGCGTTAAAATCTGTCCCGTGACCTCGCATTTCGTGGTGCCTATGGTCCTCATTAGTCCTGAACGTCCGGATCGTTTGCATGCAATTGAAGCTTACATCGACAGCGGAGCAATCGGTAATTATGTGGACCGTGAACTGGTATCAAGGATGAATCTACCCCTTGTCCCTAAGGCAGTAAAAGACGTCATTAATACAGTGGATGGCACAGAGATAGCCTCTGGACCAGTAACGCACGCCACCCAAGAAGTGACGTTAGTGAGCCGAGATGGACACCGGGAGAAAATAGTGTTCGATGTGATCCAGGCCCCTCAGTTCCAGATCATTCTGGGAATCCCTTGGTTAGAGAAGCACAATCCTCAGATCGATTGGCGAGCAAAGACGGTTCAGTTTCCAGAATGTTTTACCACTTGTTATCCTTGGCCTGATGTTTCACTGGCGGCAATCTCTTCTGAGGTTCCCAAATTACCTCCCGAATACCAGGAATTCCAAGACGTTGAAGTGGGAGAATGGAAGACCAGGCTCCCGCCCTTCCCCTCTCGTGCTTGGCCTAAAGGATCACGGCCCAGGCACCCGCCACGAGAAGAGTTTGCCCATCTACCAGACGACCAAATACCCTGGTACAGGAACATACGGATGTGTCCATCTGCCTGCCCAGCAGCCCGCCCGGTCCATGCCGACACCTGCGGCACGGATCAACTAGACTAAAATCTACACGTCGTTAGAGATGTCATGACGACCTAGCCAACGGTCAGCACACCTGTGCAAATATACACACCGGACACTCCTGCACCAATCTACACGAAGAATATACTCAGTGCTATGACGTAGGCGACAGACATACTCACGGACGTGCATCTTTATTATTTTCCACATAGGCTCTCAAAATGCAGAAACGCAAGACGCATCATGAACCCATCTAAAGAGCTTGCTTACGCTTCTCCTAAAACCAGGTGCCATAATGAGAAATATAACGAAGACACGATACTGGGGATAAGACAATATGATACTATAACCTAAAGCGCCTGTGCACCAAACGGTTCCACCTATACACCAGGCCTAAGTAGGCCGCAAGAAAGAGCTTCCATGGACGTTAAAAGAACAAGAGTCAGGTTGCTGATCCTGCAGCATGAGCCCGGCGAAAGCAGACAGCCAAGGTCGCAATGTTGCAAACCCACATTCCGAAAGCAGACAATCAAGGGCTCGATGTTGCAATCTTGCACGCCAACGTCAAAGTCACACCTGCAAATTAAACCAGGCACACAGTGGAAAAACAATATTAATTGTGCAGAATTCTGCCTCAAACACGGTCCCACCTCACGTGACCAAGCCGAACCTGACAGGATGCCAAGGCCAGAAAAGGCGTCTGGATCCCTCGTTACAAGACACAGGCAGATACAATTAAAAGGCTCAATGGACATCTGCGACAGTGGGAGTAGTCGGCCTTCCAGCTTATGAATAAGTCCTCACATTGCCTGCACGTACTCATAGTGAAACATTGTTGCAATACAGGTGCACCGAGAGCTGGGAACAGCGATGGTCCCAGACTGGGAGGCTCGCGAGCGCACCAATCAGAGCATGGGGCTCTTATCACTGACGCCATTAACATTAACCAATCATCAGGGGTCTTCATGTAACAATTCTCATGTATCTAATTGTAGGGACAACCCAGATATATCACCTGACTAACCCTTGACCACTAACACTGTTCTCTATACGTATGCTATACTAACCCTACCACTCGAGCAACCAATTAAGAGTGGCGATAGGTTTTTTGCTAACTTTCCAAGGTGACGCAAGTAGCGCGTCATACTAAGGTAAAAAGGGCCTGCGAGCCCCACGATTGTGTGTGTGTCAGGACGGACGCGTACGATCCTTGACCCATCCCTGCCGTTTTTGTTTAATAAACAGCAGAGTCACCTTGCTTCTTGCGTGTGTCTCATACTCTATCTCTTTTGGGATATACGGGAGGAGTTGGGGCCTCCCTGCCCGGAGGTCTGCGGACGGCCCGGCCGACCCCGGCAGAATTTCCCCCCCGACAAGTTGGAGGCACTGCTGAGATCTGTTTAAGATCCGCTTTTTTATTTTTACTTTTTCCAGGTACTCCCGTTGCGAGGAGGCCCGGCGGCGCGGCCCCCTCTGCCGTTGCCCCCTTCTGAGGACTACAGGACCATCGCGGAGCTGCGAGAAGACCGGACAGCGCAATCCGGATATTAGCCCTCGGGAGATGGTTGAGAAGTATCCCGCCCGCGGTTGGCGAGTGTCCAGACGTGGTCCAGACGAGGGGAGGTGGCGAGCCGCTTGGAGGGGTGCACGCAGTCGAGCGGCCCCGCATCAAGAGAACTTGGTGAGCATGCCACGCACAACAAGCAATGTGAGATTGTGAGGGAGGCGGGAGGAATTAAATACGGGAGGTGGGAGGTGTTGCACAGGTGCGCGGCGAAGGTTCGGCAATTTAGTATTGGCAATGGAATGAATGGTAGCCGAACAAGTGCGAGAGCAGTTGGCTACGTTACGCAAGGGGGGGGGCGGAGCACGAAAGCATCACGTGCGGCCGCTCGTAGAAACTGATTGGCCTAGGTCGCGACTACGTGTAAGGGTGGGTGTGTGTGGTTTCCTACGATTTGGCATTTATTGATCAATGAGTAGATGAGGATCCCTATTGTTCGAGCAAGAAACTCGATAGGTAGATGACGTTTCCCTGTAGGCGGTAGCTAGTTAGTTGCCAAATACGGAAGATAATTGGCTGGTTAAGCCCTCCTGTCGAGGGGCGTATCACACGCGAGGCGACGCAGCGTGCGCAGTCCGATTATATTATTGATTACCTTGTTCCAGGAGTGACAGGAAGACAGCTGTGAGGATTAACGGGGGTAGATTGCAAGTGTATTTTGAACTTAAAGAATATATGAAGAACTTACCAGTAGCTCGAAGAGATCGGTGACGTCACCAGTAGGGCTTTCATAGGATATCCCGAGCACAAGGCATTTTCGTTTCTGAGAATGGCGGGGTAGAGGACTGTGGTAAGGGAGTGGAAACGGAAATAAACGGTAAATGAGTTGATCGGGGAAAGGTGAAAAGGGGGACGTGGCTCCGCACGGAGGACGCCGGCCACGGCAAGTGTAGAAGAAGGAGGAGGAGCAAGTGAAAATAGGATGACTGTATAAGAACGTCACAAGGGGTACGCAGCCGCAGGGGGCTACGTGCGCCTCGGCCACAGGGGGCCGTAAGGGTGTCGTGTAAAGGAAGAAAGACAGAAGAAAATATACAAATGTAAATACTATATTTTAATAATTTTCCTGAGCGGACTATCGCAAGTCCCCAAACTTACGGGGCCAGGTAAAGACATAAGGCTGTATATTGTAAACTGTTAGTGAGATAACCGCCACCAAATAGGGGAAGGGTAACAAGTGGAGCACTACTATGTCACACGGGACAGGATCGGGAGGGTGGGGGAACACCCTCACTACCCCACTACAACACATATGTACAACACTGTCACCCCATAGGGAGAAACTGATCAAGTATAGCATAGAATGGACACAGGGGACGGACAACAAAATGATAACACCATGGCCGCCTAATGGTAGCTTTGATCCATATGCCCAACATTCACTATTAAACCATCTGCATAATACATACAAAGGGAAGAAGTTGGCAAACCACGTGGAGGTGTTTAATTTATGGAGGATGTTCCAAGGGTCCCGACCAGGACCAAATGGAATGTTCACTGTGGGGGAAATACCGGATGGAAAAGAGATTAAGGAGGAAGGAGAGGATGGGAAAAAGGGGAGTGAAGACCCTAAGAACACGGGGAAGGGACGAGAGGGAGGAGAAAAGAATAATATATCAGATGAAATAAAAAAGGAACCGAGCAACGATATACCCCTAGCAAAGGGAGTGAAAACAGAGGGAGGGGGGTTGTACCCTTTAAGAGAATTAGGAGAAATAGAAAGAGGACAGTTAAGGGCGGCTGAGGGGTACTCGAACCCGGCATACAGCCCCCCACCATATGTGGCTCATAGGAAGATGCCAGCAGGGGAGGGGAGGACTGGAGAAGAACAAACTGTGGAAATAGGAGATGATGAGTGGGTAGCTGCACAGATACTACTAAAATTACGAGGTTCATTAACAGGAGAAGAGAAGGAGGTAGTAAGGAAAACAGGCGAGGATAATACCAGAGAGAGTGAAGTGAGGGGGAAGAGCTGTTAAGACAAAAGGAAGAGATTTTGGAGGAACGACTAGCAAAGTTAAGGGATGAGCAGAATGAATTGATCAAACAGCTCGAGAGGGAAGAGAGAGAGAGAGAGCGAGGAAAAGGAAAGAAGGTAAGGACGAATTGGAAAAAATAAGGGAACAAACTGAGGAGCAAAGGAGAGAAGCTGAAAGGGTAAAAGCAGCAGCAGAAAGGGTATCAAGAGTAGTGCTGCGAGAAAAGAAAAGGGAAGAAGAAGAAAAAGAAAGAGAAATGGCAATGTGGAAGAGGAGATTACTATCAGAAACGACTAAGAAATACGAAGAAGGGAGGGTGATAGAGAGTATAGTAGAAAGGGAAAGGGTGAAATGGGAAAGGAAGAAAGAGGATGAAAGAATATTGGAAGAGATGAGTAGTGAAGTGATGGAGGAATTAAAAAGAAAAAGGGAGGAAAATAGTAGGGAGATGGAGGAGAGAAATGAAGGAGAAAGAGAAGATAGGAGAAGGGAGAGTGAAGTATGGGGGGGATGTATATAGAGACAGAGAAGTAGCAACAACATCAGCACAAAGGGGAGCGGTTGATAAAGGAGAAAAAGGAGAACTGGACCTAATAGACTTACAAACAGTAACAATCAAGGGGAAAAAGACCGAGTGGGGGGTGCCGTTTATGACTGACTTTTGTAGTGAGGAAGAAGGAGTAGAGAAGGAAGGAAGAAAAAGTGAAAGGGAAAGCCTAGATAAACTATACATCACCCGGACCAACACAGACTCACCATGGATCCGTAGGAGAAAGGATGAGCTGGAGAGAAGTGAGGAGGGAGAGCAAGGAATAGCGGAAAGACAGACACATGAGGCCGCACCGTCCCCATCACGCCCTCCCCCATCGCACCCTACATGCTCAACCACTACGCACCATAAAACTCGCGCCCTTCACAGACGAACTGACACCCTATGCATGTCGGCTTAGGGACCTCCCTAGACGCAGGCAGGAAAGACGAATAGAAATGCCCACATTAAATAAAGAAAATGATGGAAGAAGGGGAAAAGATGGAGAAGAAAGGGTTACGAGCAGGGGAAATACGGACGAAATTGACGATGTAGAAGAAAGGGAAGAGGAGGAAGGGTGTGAGGACTCGATATTATGGAACACAAAGGGTAAAACGAGACATAACTTAATGCCACTTCTAGAGAGAGGAGGGGTTAGACCACAGTATGTCCCTTGGAAGCATACAGACAAAGAAAATATAAAATGCAGGCTCCCATCATTAAGTGGAGGTGCGGGTAAGTGGATATATGAAATGGAAAAACACACCGCAGGACAGAAACTGGCAGTAGGAGATGTAAAGGGCCTTTTAATATCGATATTAGGAGATACAGCGGATGACATTTGGAAGAGAGCAGGATTCCCTGGGGTAACAATAACAAACACATCGCATGATGGGGCACCATTCGCAAACTGCAGACATGCACTATGGCAGGCACTGAGGGTACAGTACCCAGACACATCAGACATAGGAGCAATTACCTCCCGCAAGATGCGTGAGAACGAAGATCCTGTTGATTATATCCAGGAAATTCAAGAGAAGTGGCGCATGGAAACTAGAGAGCAATGGGATAAAACACCAGCCATATTTTATCATATACTAGTACAAGGGCTCCCAGAAGGAGTTCAAAAACAACTAAAGAAAGTAGTAGGAATGGAAGCAAAACCATGGCCAGAAATACAACTGACTATAGTGCATCATTGCAGGACATGGCAAGGAAAAATGAAACAAAAGGAAGAGGACAGAAAAACGGAAGAGGCTAAACTAGTACAAAAAAAGCTTACTAAATACACAATGGAAGGGGCACTAATAACTACGCCTACAACAATGACCCAAAGCCCCACACAAGTAGTGGCTGCACAAGATTCCTCCCAAATACCACCTTCACAGACTATAACACAACAGGTGCCGCCACCCCAACCATACACGACCAACATGGGAGGAGGATACCGAATGCCAGGTGCTGGGTATTATAATTATAACAGGGGGAGAGGAGGAATTATGAGAGGGAGAGGATACGGATATAACACCCAACAGCAGGTGGGAGGATTTAGAGATTGCTACCCCACAGGGCAACCAGTATACCAGGACAACACAGGGAGTTTTCCATGGCAGAGTAGGGAACCACCGGTGTGTTGGAGTTGTGGATTATTAGGGCACATGTCACGCACGTGTAGAGTTAGACCAGGAACACCATCATGGAGTGAACAGGGACAACTAAGGCCCTCACAGGAGCAGCAGGGCATACAGCAACAGCGGACGTTGCAACAGGGAAATGAACAACAACAACTAATAACACAACAACAGCCACAGACATATTCACTGCCACAACAACAGGTAGCGATAACACAACAACCCCAAGCACAACAAACACAACTGGGTAGGGTGACGGTCGTGGGACACAACCCTTACACAGGAAATGGCCAATCGTTGTACCCTCAATAGGACAGCCCACAGACAGCCTTGGTGTGTCCCATCCTGTCAGTAACACCTAATAGTGCGGAGGAACCACGCATAGAGGTAACGATAGGTGACAAAAAATTATCATTTCTTGTTGACACCGGGGCGACCCCGTCTTGCATAAGGGAAGGTAAATTTAAGATGTCAGGCGAAGCCATGAACACCCAAGGATTCTCTGGGGCTAGAGGGTTGGTTCCCTTTACTGATAACATTCCCTTATCTATTGGAGATTATGACCTGTCAGTTCCACTTCTATATTATAGTGCCTCACCAGTAAATATACTGGGGAGAGACATAATGAACAGGTTGAATATGACGATCTCCTTTACTGAGGACGGCATAATTTGCTCTACTCCAGGGATTACCATGCTCACAGCACGACAGATTATGCAAGCATACTACGGACAGACAGCGATTAGGGCGGAGCCAGTAGATGGCGAACTATTCCAGTACGGAACAGATATGGCATTTGCATAGATGCCAGGGATAGAAGGGAAAATATGGAGGAGGCCAGCAGCCTATCTGTTCAGACCAGAAACACCTGTTAATGAACCAGAAGGAAAGGTGGTTCCAGTGGACATTGAGAGCATTATTGCAACAGCCGATTACATTGCTGTACATGCCCAAGACAGAGAAGGAAGAGCATGGAGGGCAGTGATAGCACTAGCAGAAGGATGTAGGCTCACCCAGGTGTCAGATGAGGAGCTGTTCTCAGAAGAAAAGGAGGAAGGTGAAATGGTGTTTATGATGAGTGTGGAAATATGGCTAAGAGTGGCTTACAAACAAGTAGCACAGAAAATTGCAATGGCACTTGAGGCACCCGCATGCACCCCAGTCCCCTTCTTTAAGGAGGATATGTCAAAGGTACCCACATCATTGTGGACTACTAGCCCCTATGACGTAGGGTACATAAAAAGTATAGGGGGAGTGGGGATAAAATTGAAAAAAGGTGCAATACTCCCCAGAGTGAAACAGTACCCACTATCAAAAGAGGCAGATGAGGGCATATATGAAACCATAACGGCCCTTATAAATAATGGCATATTGGTCCCCTCAGAATCACCATGTAACACGGCTGTATACCCAGTGCGCAAGGCTAAGGGGGGATCTTGGCGCTTCATACAGGATCTTAGGCCCTTGAACAACATAGTAGAAGCAGAATATCCCATAGCAGCAAACCCGGCCACAATATTGTGTGGCATTCCAGCAGAAGCATCACGATTTACAGTGATCGACCTTAAAAATGCTTTTTTCTCAATACCATTGCACCCAGACTCACAAGATCTGACAAGCTTCACTTACAGAAACACAAAGTGGAAGCACACCAGATTGCCACAAGGGTATTGCGAATCACCCTCAATTTTCAACAGAGTAATACAGATGGATTTGGGTAACATTGAAGTGGAAAGCAAAGTGTTGCAGTATGTGGATGACATAATAATTTGCAGTACAAACGAAAAAACATGCAGAGAGGACTCCTTAACGATGTTGACAATATTGGCTGAGAAAGGTTACAAGGTAGACATGGAAAAGCTACAGTACTGTCAAGAACAGGTACTTTACATTGGTCAGCTTATATCCCAACATGGAAGAAAGATTGCACCACAAAGAGCACAGGCCATTTCAAACACTCCAATGCCAAAAACAGTGAGGGAACTGCAGCAGTTCCTGGGGCTGTGCAACTACTGTAGAGCATGGGTATTTGATTACAGTTCATACATAGGACCCCTGCTTGAGGCGTTAAGGGAAGCTAATAAAGGGGAGAAAAAGCTGGGGTGGACGATGGAAATGAAAGAGGCTTTTGATGAATTGAAAGATGCGATATCAACTGCTCCGGTACTGGCATCCCCAGACTATGAGCGACAATTTTTTATATTTTCACATTGCGATTCAGCAGTAATGAAAGCGGTGTTGGCTCAAAAAACAAGCATGGGCTACAAACCAGTAGCATTTTACAGTGGCCACTTGGATCCTGTGATGTTAGGTCATTTCCCTTGCGAACAAGGTCTCGCCGCAGCTGCTTTTGCGGTAGAAAAAGCATCAGCAATAACCATGGTGTGCCCAACTACACTGTTTGTGGAGCATGCACTATTTGCAATATTGAATAAACCTAAGTCCACCCTAACCACGCAGAGGGCATCAGGTTATGAGATCATCCTATCCAGAGCTGAACTATCAATTGTTAGATGTAGCACGGTCAACCCTGCAAGGTTCCTGGCAGAAGTACTTGAGGAAGGAGATTATGCCCACGATTGTACGCAAATAACTGAAATGTACTCATGTACTAGAAAGGTTGAAGAAAACGCACTAGAGGGAGGTGAGCTCCTGTTTATTGATGGGTCATCAACTATCGACCAACGGGATGGTATAAGGAGGACTGGGGCAGCAGTGGTAAAAATGATGGAAGTAACGATGTGTGTGGCTATGAAATGTGTACAATTACCACAGCATTACTCCGCTCAAGCAGCGGAATTAGTTGCACTGATCTTGGCGTTGAAGGAAAGCTTTGACAAACGAGTGACCATATACTCCGACAGCGCGTATGTTACATCCACTGTTCACTCAGGGCTGTCGAAATGGAGAAGAAGAGGGTTTAGGAGAGCTGATGGCACTCCAGTGCAACATGCCCTCTTATTGGCTGAACTAATTGAAGTAATAAATGACCCCCAAGAATTAGCTTTAGTAAAATGCACCGCACACACCAATGGTGAAGACCACATCTCAAAGGGGAATGCAGCAGCAGACGCACATGCGAAGTATGCTGCATACTTTGGTGAGATATGGAACCCCCCAGAGTCACAGAGAGGGAGAGGGAGGGGAATGGCTAAGGAGATGTTGATAAGAAAAGGGTACACCCATCTCCCAGCCACACAGATTATGGAGCTACAAGCGGCTGCACCAATGGCCGAAAAAGAAATATGGGTAAAAAGAGGATGCACAATGTCACCAACCGACGCACTATGGCGCCAGGGTGACACTGGAAAGGTTGTAATACCATTGGCACTTTTGAACACCGCCCTGAGCCAACTACATTATCCAGCCCACACAGGCAAGGAAGTAATTGCAGCACGAATTAGGGAAGACTGGTTCTGCCCCGAGTTAAATTCTCATGTGTCAAATTTTATCAGCAATTGTCTCACATGTCAACAGTTTACGGCCGGCCATACTCTAAAGGTGATAAGAGGTACTATACCCCGGCCAGAGGGACCTTTCCGGCATCTCCATATTGACTATGTTGATATGATCAACATATGTCAAGGAAATAGGTATATGATTGTAGTAGTATGCCCATTCTCGAGGTGGATTGAAGCAGGGCCCTGTTCACACCCAGATGCATTTAGAGCAGCTAAATTCCTAGTGAGGGAGGTCTTCCCAAGGTGGGGAGTGTGTGAGGTGTCAGACAATGGCCCACATTTCGCAAACGAAATGTTCCAGCACATCACATCCTTGCTGAACATCAAGCATAAATTTGCATGTGCATACCACCCACAGGCCAACGATGTATGTGAACGCCTGAATGGCCTATTAAAGGAGGCAATTGCAAAGATACAGCAAACAACAAAGAAGAGTTGGTTATATTGCCTTCCATTAGCCCTATTTGAGCTAAGGAATAGACCAGGGTCCGACCACCACCTCACCCCTCACGAGGTGGTTACCGGACGTCAAATGCGCCTTCCCCTAACGCCAACATCAAGAGCATTTACCGACCACGAGAGTACTGCGAGTGTTCTTGGTGATGAAATGTACCAATATGTGTCTTCTCTGATTACTAGTGTAGTGTTTGTGTCTCAACAGCTCGAGCGCACGCGGGGCGGGTCTAACAGCAATCAACAAGAAGACGTGGATAAAGAATTGGAAAAGGAAAGACTGTGTAAAGTTGCTAAAGGTGACCACGTACTACTTTGCAATTTCAACAGGAAGTGGAACAGTCCACGATTCACTGGCCCCCATCTGGTAGAGGAGGTATCAACGAGAGCAGTAAAGCTACAGGACAAGCGTGCCTGGAACCACCTACACGATGTAAAGATCTACAAACTCCAGACCCGCCCCAGCGCCACCGACAGGTCCATTGGGAGGACAACAATAACATCACCAACGGAGGAAGAGAGTTCTACCACAGCTAACGGCCTAAGTGTACCCATACCCTGTCACTCCCCAGAGACAATAACTGAAGAAGAAAAGGGTGATCCCCATACTGCCCACCCCATGGTCACACGCTCAAAGAGTAAAGATACTTCCGCCAGTTGAGCCCCAAACCCCCTGCCCATTGACCCCTAACCCCACTGCAGTAATAACTGAACTGAAGGACATTGTCTTGCACACGTACACATGTAAACACGTGAATGCTCTCTTTTCTTTTCTCTCGCACATGCAGGAACTGCGTATTATTGTACTGCTAAGAAAATAGATAACTAACAAATTTACTGCCCAGGAGTAGATGGTACCCTCAGACAATAACTACCCAGAAGAATTGTCACACCAATTTGTATATGAAATAAAAAGGCCAACGTACCTGAAAAGAAGAAGGGTACGTGTCTACTACACAGCATTCCTCTTGGCCATAGAATATTCAATGCCCCACCTCCACCCATACTTGCCTGTCCTAAGAGATAGATCGCTTAGATTAGCGTGGGAACAGCTCTTCGCCTGGGCACTGAATGACTATTTGATAGGGAGAGCTTAAAAAACAACATTTAATAACCAGCATATTGAGAATTTTCAGGCGGGCAACTTTAACGTCGCAAGAATACGCTGCCGGACTGCAGCAAGGTAAGAGCAAAATGCCGGTGAAATTAGCATTTGTAATAAAAATAATAGGGATTTTGATGATCACCGGGTTCTTAGCTGCCTCTGTATGGCAGTACAGCTATGCTATCAATATTATTGCTGTACCCAAACCTAATACACCCCCATCCCCAGCTGCAACAGGTGTTACGTCAGGTGATACTAGTAAAATTGCACACAAGCAAAATAGAGTTCAACGCAGCACATACTCAGATAATAAAGGTATTGACAAATATATACAAGATTCAGCACACATCTCAAACAACATATGGTACCAACACATGACCCGCATCGGTAAGCAGACAACAGAAGACAGCTGCTACGTTTGCTCATTAATACCATACGCCATGAGCGCTTCTCGAACATTCGTTGCCACAGAAATAGATGAAAAGACAGCACGATGCATAATATACTTGGCACTGTTCCAAACGAAAGGAAGATTTCAAGGGACAGTGGTGCAACTGGTGTGGAAAACACGAGACTCATACCCATATGAAAACAACTTCCTCAAGACTTATTTGAGTTACCACAAGAGCAGTTTACATGCTGAAGCATTCAGATACATAACAAGTGGTCCTGAAAAAGGGGAAACAAAGAAAGTAACACTGCAGTATCTACCATGTGATTGGTACGCCACTGAAGTTCCTGGTAAACCAGGATGTTGGGAGAGGCCACTGGTGACGATAACAGGGAAGGTGTACATGGACAACAAATGGAAGATAGGAGTGATTGGCAGCAACATGGTAACAAAAGAAACTATTTCAACTATCGATGCACACAACCACAGATGTTGGACGACTTGGATCAAGTACGTACCCATGCTCACGTGGATAGAGACGGATGAAGACCCAATAACAATACTGCCGCTGACTGCGCCTAAAGTATGCTACCAACATAAAGGAGAGGTGGACGTAGGATACAACACCAACTGTGCAAGCGTGATGGAGTTACCTGAGGGGGGAGCAGGAACAGCAGTGATAATGGACCATTACTGGGCCTGTGGAGAAAAGGCATACCACACACTGCCCCCTCTGTGGAATGGTGTATGTACGATGGTGCACGTCAATGTACCATCACTAGTGGTACCCCAGAAACATGTGAATGTGGCGAACTTCCCCAAAATGGATGAAGGGGACAAGAGGAAGAAGAGATCTGCACAACCTCAGAAGGGGCCAGGGAACAGGAACAACGGCAATAATACTGTCCTAAATAGAAGGAAAAGACAAGGAGAACCTCTGACAGGAAATTACCTATGGGGAAGGTCGGAAACGGCACTCACTTCAATTCCGCCAGAACACAGACTATTCAGCAGAGCAGCAATGTTCTTCTCCTCAATAATCCATCCGGGACTGCAGGCTTACGCAAACGCAAAATGGCTTCAGATAACTAGATGGGAACTAATGATGACCATCAATTCTACAGTAAATGGATTTAACGCAATAAAAGAGGAGCTGCGAGCTATAAGGATGGTAGCACTTCAGAACAGATATGTATTGGACCTCCTCACAGCCATGGAAGGAGGAGTATGCGCAAAGATAGGACAATCATGCTGCACGTTCATTCCTGCCAACGATGCTGACAATGGTACACTGACAGAAGCAGTTTCACAATTGGCCCAGATGCACTCCAAAATGATGGATGAAAGTAAAGGTGTGAAAAAGGATGAGAGTTGGTTTTCAATATTATGGTCATGGATGCCATCTTGGCTGTCAGATGGACTGAAAATTATAGTTGGTTGTAGTATTTTGGCTGGAGCTACACTGATCATAATAAGATTTTGGAAGGCCCGGAAGGCACGCACCACAGACGAGTTGCTTGAAATGGCCGGTATGCACCCCTTGATGCCAGCAGATGACGGCCAACACACAGGCATAATCATACAAGAGAGAGAGAAGTTGCGCAACCAGATCATCACCAACCACCTGGACCCACCATCTGTGAAGATCGAGAACCCAAGAAACCCCAGGAGCTACATAGGGAAATGGGTATACTGTCCTCCTGGAGGAACGTGTGAATATATGTATTGGTCATTTGAAGATCACGTTAACCACTATGGACATTTAGGAGGAATAACTAAGATATGGAGAGTAAGAGGAGATAACGAAAAGGATATGTTTGTGGTCGACAAGTCGACCAGAGGGGGGACTGAAGTGGGAGAATGGAAGACCAGGCTCCCGCCCTTCCCCTCTCGTGCTTGGCCTAAAGGATCACGGCCCAGGCACCCGCCACGAGAAGAGTTTGCCCATCTACCAGACGACCAAATACCCTGGTACAGGAACATACGGATGTGTCCATCTGCCTGCCCAGCAGCCCGCCCGGTCCATGCCGACACCTGCGGCACGGATCAACTAGACTAAAATCTACACGTCGTTAGAGATGTCATGACGACCTAGCCAACGGTCAGCACACCTGTGCAAATATACACACCGGACACTCCTGCACCAATCTACACGAAGAATATACTCAGTGCTATGACGTAGGCGACAGACATACTCACGGACGTGCATCTTTATTATTTTCCACATAGGCTCTCAAAATGCAGAAACGCAAGACGCATCATGAACCCATCTAAAGAGCTTGCTTACGCTTCTCCTAAAACCAGGTGCCATAATGAGAAATATAACGAAGACACGATACTGGGGATAAGACAATATGATACTATAACCTAAAGCGCCTGTGCACCAAACGGTTCCACCTATACACCAGGCCTAAGTAGGCCGCAAGAAAGAGCTTCCATGGACGTTAAAAGAACACGAGTCAGGTTGCTGATCCTGAAGCATTAGCCCGGCGAAAGCAGACAGCCAAGGTCGCAATGTTGCAAACCCACATTCCGAAAGCAGACAATCAAGGGCTCGATGTTGCAATCTTGCACGCCGCACACCAACGTCAAAGTCACACCTGCAAATTAAACCAGGCACACAGTGGAAAAACAATATTAATTGTGCAGAATTCTGCCTCAAACACGGTCCCACCTCACGTGACCAAGCCGAACCTGACAGGATGCCAAGGCCAGAAAAGGCATCTGGATCCCTCGTTACAAGACACAGGCAGATACAATTAAAAGGCTCAATGGACATCTGCGACAGTGGGAGTAGTCGGCCTTCCAGCTTATGAATAAGTCCTCACATTGTCTGCACGTACTCATAGTGAAACATTGTTGCAATACAGGTGCACCGAGAGCTGGGAACAGCGATGGTCCCAGACTGGGAGGCTCGCGAGCGCACCAATCAGAGCATGGGGCTCTTATCACTGATGCCATTAACATTAACCAATCATCAGGGGTCTTCATGTAACAATTCTCATGTATCTAATTGTAGGGACAACCCAGATATATCACCTGACTAACCCTTGACCACTAACACTGTTCTCTATACGTATGCTATACTAACCCTACCACTCGAGCAACCAATTAAGAGTGGCGATAGGTTTTTTGCTAACTTTCCAAGGTGACGCAAGTAGCGCGTCATACTAAGGTAAAAAGGGCCTGCGAGCCCCACGATTGTGTGTGTGTCAGGACGGACGCGTACGATCCTTGACCCATCCCTGCCGTTTTTGTTTAATAAACAGCAGAGTCACCTTGCTTCTTGCGTGTGTCTCATACTCTATCTCTTTTGGGATATACGGGAGGAGTTGGGGCCTCCCTGCCCGCAGGTCTGCGGACGGCCCGGCCGACCCCGGCAGAATTTCCCCCCGACAACGTCTTTCGGAAGGACCAAGCTAACACCCTGCCTCCTCATAGGTCTTACGACTGTCAAATAGATCTGATACCCGGAACAACTCCTCCTTGCAGTAGGATTTATGCCCTCACCGAGCCAGAGAATCTTCACCTCAGACAATATCTGGACCAGTACCTAGCTAACGGGTTTATTCGTCCTTCAAAATCTCCAGCTTCCTCGGCTTTGTTCTTCGTTCCGAAAAAGGAAGGAGACCTTAGGACTTGTATAGATTACCGCGCCCTGAATCAAATCACCGTTAAAAACAGATACCCGTTACCTTTGATCCCTGAACTCCTGGACCAAGTCAAAGACGCATGTATATACACAAAGTTGGATCTCAGAGGAGCCTACCATTTGGTACGAATAAAAGAGGGCGATGAATGGAAGACGGCCTTCCGCACCAAGTATGGGCTGTTTGAATATCAAGTTATGCCCTTTGGACTTTGCAACGCTCCTGCCGCCTTCCAGTATTTAATGAATGATGTCCTTAGAGAACTCATTGATGTGTGTGTTGTCTACATTGATGACATCCTCGTCTATTCATCATCTGAAGAAGAACATCGGAAACACGTTAGAAAGGTCCTCGAGAGATTACGTCAACATAACCTTTTTGCTAAGCTCGAAAAATGCATTTTCAACGTAACTGAAGTTGAGTTCCTGGGATTCATATTGTCACCTAACGGAGTCCATATGGATTCAAAGAAAGTTGATGCAATCATCAAGTGGCCTTCACCAACCTCTGTAAAAGGAGTCCAAAGCATGTTAGGCTTCGCTAACTTTTACCACAGATTCATCCCTGAATTCTCTCGAATAGTCCAGCCCGTCACCGCTCTGTTAAAGAAAAACAAACGTTTTGAGTGGCCTACCGAGGCAGAACAAGCTTTTCAGGATTTAAAGACTAAACTCATTTCTGCACCTGTTCTAAAACATCCTCGCCCAGAACTCCCCTACATCGTAGAAACAGATGCTTCTAGTCTTGCTATGGGGGCATTTTTATCACAAAGGGATCCGGTCACACACCAATTACATCCTATAGCCTTTTGGTCCCGCAAATTCTCGGCTCCCGAGATCAACTATTCAATTACAGACAAGGAACTTTTAGCTATCAGATCGGCCTTTAAAGCCTGGCGGCATTATCTTTTGGGAGCCAGACACACAGTCACCGTAATGACTGATCACCGCAACTTACAGTATCTGAAGACAGCCAAAGCTCAGTCTTCCAGGCAGCTTCGCTGGGCTCTGTTTTTGGCTGAGTTTGACTTTATAATTACTTATCGACCAGGCAGTAAAAATGGAAAAGCAGATGCCCTCTCCCGGATGGGAATAGATGAACATTTGACCAATCCAGAACCAATACCCATAATCCCAGAATAAAGGATTTTGGGCTTGGTCAGCGCTCAATCCTTTGAAGACATTAAGACTACAGTCAAATCACTTCTAACTCCGGTCGACTTACAGGACTGGCAATTAAAAGGAAAGGAATTCTCAGTGGATCGAGACCTACCATATTTCCGAGGACGATTGTACTTGCCCAGTGAGAAAATACAAAAACAGGTAATCTCCTGTTATCACGATTCACTAATGGAGGGCCACCCTGGCATAACTAAAACCATGGAAAAGGTCAAAAGACATTTCTGGTGGCCATCATGGAAGAAGGACATTAGAGACTTTGTAATCTCCTGCGGTGTGTGTGCCCAGAATAAGAGTCAGAAGGAGAAACCAGCCGGTCTCTTACGCCCACTAGACATCCCTCCCTGTCCATGGCATACCCTGTCCATGGATTTCATCACGGACTTACCTCCATGCTCAGGGTATAATACCATTTTAGTAGTTGTGGATCTATTCTCCAAGATGGCTCACTTCATTCCCCTGAAGGGCCTACCTTCAGCTTCAGTATTAGCCCGTGAATTCTTAGAAAACATCGTTCGGTTACACGGTTTCCCCTCGGTTTTGGTCTCCGATAGGGGAAGTCAATTCATCTCCCACTTTTGGCGAAGTTGCTGTCGTTTAGCCCAAATTGATGTGAGACTTTCTACCAGTCACCATCCCCAAACTGACGGACAAACCGAGAGGACAAATCAAACTCTAGAGCAATATCTACGTTGCATGCTCCAACAAACTGAAAACCCTTGGAAGGACATTCTTTGGATCGCTGAATACGCCTATAACAATTTGACTCATTCTGGAACCGGGAAGACTCCCTTCTTCCTATTATACGAACACCATCCTAGAACCTCTAACCTGGATCCTCCCCAAGAATTCGAAACACCTGCTGTGGATCACTTGCACTCGGAGATCACTCGTGCTTTTAAGGAAGCCACTGCCCATCTGCAAAGAGCTAAAGCTTAATTTAAGAAAGGAGCAGATCGGCACCGTAAAGAGGCCCCTCACTACGCAGTGGGAGATCAGGTCTGGTTATCCACTAAGCACCTACCTCTAAAAGGACCCCGCACTTTCATCCCGAGATACCTTGGACCCTATCTTATCTCTACCATAATTAATCCAGTGGCTGTTAAATTGGAATTGCCTTCGCATATGAAAATACATCCAGTATTCCATGTCTCCTTACTAAAACCAGTGCAACCAGGAACCCGATTGACCGAACTCCCGGAACCTGTTTTAGTAGATGGAGAACTTGAGTTCGAAGTAAAGAACATCCTAGACTCCAAAATCTCCAAATCTAAATTATATTACCTGGTTGATTGGAAAGGATACGGCCCCCAGGAAAGGTCTTGGGAACCCTCAGAGCATGTCCACGCACCTCGTCTGTTCAAGAAATTCCATTTGAATCACCCGACAAGCCAAAACCCCCGGAGAAGACACGCTTGGGAGGGGCCTTGAGGGGGGGTGCTGTCATGATCACTGCTTCCAAGGAGTCAGGAACAGCCCAACGTCCTTGGAAGCAGGCCCCTAACCGTTATCTTAGGCACCAGCCGGTCCCCACTGGGACCCTTTGGACCTTGTCCTGGCGCCGGTGGCACAAGGCTCATCAAAGCCATCGGTCCCGGCACTGGAAGCGCCTGGCTCATAATATGTATGAAGATGCTTGGGTGGACTTACCTGCAGCAGACCATGCTGCTTACTTACCAGCCACATAGGAATCCTCTGTGAACAGGAACTACTTTCTTACCTGGGTGGGGCAAGCTCCACTCCCTGGATACAACACGGGAACTCTTCTGGAACTGGAACTCTTTTCTTACCTAGGCGGGGCCGTGGAGGAAGACGCCTCATCACTCCAAGGTTATTTAAACCACACCCGATTGAACAAACGTGCTTCGCGTTATTCTGCATCTGCAGCAGAACGCTCACCGAGTCTGTTCCAGCCTTTCTTCCTTCCGATCCTGAACCTGCAAGAACAATACTTACCACTCCTGTATCCCGTATTCAGCAGCACCTGCAAAGACAAGAAACAACAGGTTAGCACTGCAACCTTTACACGCAGCGCTTTCCTCACCTGATCCATCGGCGGCGAACATTTCTTCACGCTGCACCTCCGCCTGTGAAGACAAAAGCATTGTTATTACTTACCGGCACTCCGCGAATTCCGGATTTCTTCAACGCTGCAACCCAGCATCTGAAAGACAAACGAAGAGACATTAGACAGGTATTTACTCACGTCCATCGCGCTCGCCACAGTAGAACGCCTGCAAATACTCCGGCGTTTTCCAGCATCTCTTCAGCACGAACTCACAGCTGCAAGGGAAAAGAGACAGAGCGCTTGCATTTACTTACGCATTTCCAAGCGCTTCATTCCAAGGCTCTGGCTCCAACCTCGGCTCTCTTCACACCATCTCCTATCTCAAGAGCCCTGCAAGACAAATAGGAGAAAGCATTATACAGAGTCCTGTTCTATATTAACGTGCCCGCGCACCTAAAGACTAAAAGGACTAAAAAGGTGTCCAGAAACTCACCGCTCGTGCAGTTAACGACGGTAGCGATCCTCTGACGTCAAGAGGCCTATGTTTTCACCAGTGAAGGAACTGGCAACGGCACCCTGCACCAGACGCAGATGGAGAGTCCAGCATTCACCTATCTAAGGTGAGCACGTTGACCTGGGGGGGCTCTACGGAGAAGCTAAGAAGAGAGAGAGAGAGAGGGACATTCAACAATCCAGATCATTAACCCCCATATTCTTTCACCTGCAGAAATCTCACTCTTCGAGTTCGACACACAGTGCGAAGAGGTTCGGCCCCAGAAGCAAATCGAGTCCTGCACATCACTTTTCGGGTCACAGACACCTTCCTGCCAAGACCAGTGCCTCCGTGGGAATCAGATGAGCGTTACAAGCGCCCAACGACTTCGCTGCAGCTTTTGAGGTCTGCAACCTCTCAAGGCTCTCGTCAGCCTTGCTGCCAAAAAGGTGTTCACCGTCAAAGGGCATGTTGAGGAGCCGGGACTGCACATCAGGAGCAAACCCCGACTTCCGCAACCAGGCAAACCTGCGTATTACGGTGCTCGCCGCCATGGACCTACTGACGCATTCAGCTAAGTCCAAACCCGACTGAACGGACTCACACATGGCATCCTTACCATCCTGGACCATAGCAAGGAAACCAGCCCGTTCGTCCCCTTCGGGAATATGTTCAGCCGCTAATGCAACACAGTTCCACAGAGTGTGTGTGAAACAAGACAAGGCACAAATGGAGCTGGCCGCCTGAAGCGCCATACCACCAGAAGAAAACACTTTCTTCGCCCAGCCATCAAAACGTTTGTCGTCCCTATCAGGAGGGATGGTAGGGTACGACTCCTGCTTTGCCGGGGCCGTGGCCGCCTGCACCACCAAACTCTCCGGAGTGGGGTGCCTGGTCAAGTAGCAGGGGTCGCTACTGGCTGTTTACGGTATTTTCGCGACAAGGATCTGCCCACCGCCGGGAGACTCTCCGGAGCAGTCCAAGCCGCCGCCACCCTTCTCTGTAAAGCCATATGGAACGGCAGTACCGGATCAGTTGGGGGACCAACATCAAGGATGTCCGTCAGATCATCCTGCACAAACTCCCCTGGGGGAGCAGACCATCCCAAGTACTCAGAAACCCTAGCCATAAGGCGCTGGTACGAGGAATCGGCATGAGAGCCAGGCTCAGGCCTACAAAACTCCACCTCCGGAGAGGTGTCCAGTCCACTGGCATCATGCAGTGACTGTCTCAATTCGTCAAACTGACTATGGCCCGAGACAATTTCATCTGGAACCTGACTAGGAACCAGGCCATCAGAATCCTCATCCGCCTCTGAAATATAGTCCAGGTGGCGAAAAGAAGGCACCCGAGAGTGCTTGCTCTTAACCAGAGCCTTCCTAGGGGGTTCTCCCGTGCCACGGGGTACCTCTGACACGAAAGGCGACGATGGCGTCGAGCGAATCGGCGCCGGCGTCGAGAGAACCGGCATCGGCGCCGAGAGGATCGGCGTCGAAGGAAATCGGCGTCGCCGTCAGATGCAGCGCCTCCAGCATCGCCAGCGTCGGCACAGCCCTCGAAGCCAGAGCCCCGAGCGTGTCCCTCGATGACCTGAGCGTCGACGGCTTCGACGACTTCCTCGGAGCCGGAGCCTCGAGAAAGCCCGTCGATGCCCTCGACGCCTCAGACGTCGATGTCTTCCTCGAAGACCTCACAGGTGCATGCGGTCTCGAATGCGTCGAGGACCGGGACCTGGAACGAGTACGTCGAGAACGAGTCTCCTTGTCCGAACGGGACCTCTCCCGTGACTCGTGCCGACCACTCTTGCGAGCGGTGTCTCTCGACCTCTCACGACCGACCCCACTCGGGGGCGCGGACGGCTTAGTACCCTGCGACTCAAGAATCGCCAGCATTTTCTTCCCGAAGGAAGCCCATTCCCTCTGGCGTCGCACGGCTGGTGGGGTAAGCGACGTGCCGGGCAGAGTCCTCCGAAGAGGCCCTGGAAGACGACCGGTGTCGGCGCTTCCGAGAATGCCTCGAAGAGGCTGAGGAGTGGCGAGACTGACTCCTAGAAGGAGACCCACGAGACTTCCGACGATGACGCGGAGAGTCACCCCTCGAATCATCCGTCGAAAGCCCCGCAGACTTCGACTTCCTGGGCTTGGACACCCGACCTACCGACAACTTCTTCTTACGTTCGCGTAAGGCTTTGGACGTGAGCAACTGGCAGTCGATACAGACATCCGTGTCGTGGGCCTCCCCGAGGCACCAGAGGCAGGCGTCGTGCGAGTCCGTCACCGACATCTTGGACCCACACTCCCCGCACTTCTTGAAACCCGGACGCGGGGTCGAAGACGAAGTAGAAGACATCTTCACACAAATGATTTTCACAAAACGAACAGGTTCGAAGAACCGAGAAGAACAGAACTCCAAAGAGTCAAGGCGTTAACCGAGATTCACCAAGCAACACGTTCGCGGAAAAAACGGATCTGAGGCTACGGGCGTCGTGCGTCCTACTTATCACATCGGATGACGTCGGACGTCGGAGGAGGCCCTCGACGACGGCGCATCGACGTCATCGACGCAGGACGCAGAAAAAAGTTTCCGAAGCAGCACAGCTGTGGTGATTACATGTCATAGATATGGAATACGTCGGAGGACCCAATCCCCTCGAAAAGTGCAATACTACGAGCACAAAGCAGGGACATGCCGGACAAACACTGAGGGGGAAAGGGCAAGCAGACCAGCATGGAAACATTCGCCCGCAAAAGCGATACGAGCCAGCCCACCCCGACAGATGCCAGTACGACCAGAGCAAGGTCAGAACAAGAAGTGAGGCAAGAGATGTCCCCATACCCGAGGCCATAGCTGTGTTGAAAACTTGGAGCATAAATTAGATGCAGTGATCGTAGATGTGGGCCTCCTAAAACAGGAGGTAAGGGCCCTGGCAGACCGAGTGAGTATAGCAGAACAGCAGGTGCAGACTAACGCCAGTAACATCACTACTGCGCAATCCCAATTGACAGACATGATGGATCGTGTACGCACTATCGAGCATGGAGTTGAAGATGCTGAAGGGAGGGCCTGCAGAACCAACATAAGGATTGTCAGACTGCCAGAGGGAAAAGAAGGCAAAGATTCCACGAATTATTTAGAAAACCTGCTGTTACAAGAAGTGGGAGCCAGGATACTAGCCCAATGCTTCACAGTGAAAAGAGCCCACAGAGCCCTGACCAGGAAACCCCTGCCGGGAGCACCCCCGAGGCCATGATAGCCAAAATCATGAACTTTAAAGACCAGGAGAAGATAGACATTCAAGAGAGGGAGGAGCGATCACCAGAAACTCCTCCAAGATAGCGATCTACCCAGACTATACATCTTTAGTGCAATGACAAAGCACGATTTGGACTGACAAAGGAGCGCCTCAGGAATGCAAACTTGAGATATGACAATGCATTACTTACCGTAAAAGCATTTCTGATGGTTGTATCTGCTTAGATTCACATGCTGTGCATAGGTCCGACATCCAGTGGTCACTGCGGAGTATTGCATTTTGTTTTTCGTAGTCAAAAAGGGGACGTCGACAAGGCGTGTCTGTAACACTATCCCTATAGTGACGTGCGTTGTACCCACAATCCCTCACGCGTCGAGGTCCCTCTGTTGGTATTTTTTCTGCCCTGAGGGAGCCTTCTATACGTGAGTGAGTACAGAAAAGAGAGATGTAGAAAGATGTCTATGTTCCTTCCATCCGAGCGGGGAGGAAGGGTGGGCGCATGTGAATCTAAGCAGATACAACCATCAGAAATGCGTTTACGGTAAGTAATGCATTGTCTTCTGATGTTTGTTAATCTGTTTAGAATCACATGCTGTGCATAGACTAGCGAGCAGTACCCGGAGTTGGCGGTGGTTTATGAGAAGAAACAGTAGAGAAAAGATGTCTTAATACTGCCTGTCCCACCTGGGAGTCAGATCTAGAGTGTGCGTCTAAAAAGTAGTGTTTTGTAAAGGTGTGCACCGAACTCCAGGTTGCCGCCTTGCAGATGGACTCAAGGGGAACATTTGCAATGAAAGCTATGGATGCCCCCGTGCCTCGAGTAGAATGTGCTCTTGGCTTGAAGGGTAGTTCTCTCTTAGCAAGAGTGTAACAGAGAGTGATGCATTGAACAATCCATCTAGATATAGTGGACTTTGAAACCGCATCTCCTTCTCTTCCTGCTGCCACCGAGACGAAGAACTGATTAGTCTTTCTCAGTGGTCTGGTTCTTTCCATGTAAAACATGACAGCTCTGCGCACATCGAGTGTATGCAGACTTTTTCTCCCAGATTTGAAGGGTTTTGAAAGAACGTTGGTAGTTCTATTGACTGGTTCACATGGAATTTCGAGATGAATTTCGGTGCAAACCTTGGGTGTGTGCGTAGAACCACCTTGTCTTTGTGAACTGTTACGAAAGGGTCTAGAACTGAAAGAGCCTGTAGTTCATTTACTCTCCTAATGGAGGTGATAGCCATTAGGAAAGCAGTCTTAAGAGTGAGGTGCTTAAGAGTTGCCTTGTGCATGGGTTCAAAGGGCGAGCCCATGAGTCTGGTAAGTACCACATTTAGGTCCCATCCGGGAGCTGGGTTAGCTATCGGAGGGTGTATTCTCTTTACCCCCTCCATGAAGGCTTTGATAACTGGGATTTTCCACCACGAAACTTTAAGTTGGGAAGTGGTGTATGCAGAAAGTGCCGCTAGGTGGACTTTAATAGAATTGAACACCAGACCTGAGTCCAATAGGTGGGTCAGGTACAGAACAATTTGTGTGGGTGAGCAGTCAACCGGGTTGATGCTTTTCCCTCTACACCAGATGACAAATCTTTTCCACTTACTAGAATAGCAGTGACGAGTGTTAGGCTTTCTAGCTTCCCTGAGGATGTCCATGCATCTCTGCGGGAGTTCTAGATGCCCAAACTCTATGATCTCAGGAGCCAGGCTGCTAAATTCATGTTCTGAGGGCATGGTTGCAATGTCTTGCCCTTGTTCTGTGACAGCATGTTTTACGGGCAGGGAAGTTTCACTGGGGGAGATGGGGACATCTCCATCAAGTGAGCGAACCTTGGCTGCCGGGCCCACATAGGGGCCACTAGTATCATGTTAACTTATTCCTGGTGCATCTTGTGTACGATCTTGTTGAGAAGGGGAGTCGGGGGGGGAAAAGCGTAAACAAATCTCCCTGACCATGGAATCGACAGACCGTTCCCCTTGGACTGGTTCTGGGGGTATTTGGAGGCGTAACTTTGGCATTGTGAGTTCTCCAGAGTTGCGAACAGGTCTATTTCTGGGAATCCCATTTTGTGAAGACGTCGAAAACGATGTCTTCTTGCAACTGCCATTCGTACTCTGAGGGCAGAGGGAAGTCTCTGCTGAGCTCGTCTGCTAGCAGATTGAGTTCCCCTGGTACATGTCGTGACAGTAGGAACATGTGTCTGAGAGCCCACTTCCATATATTCTGGGACAGCTTGGACAGTCCTGGAGAGTGGGTGCCCCCTGCTTGCGCTTGCGTTTCTGCCTTAAACCCGGAATTGCGAAGCCAGACGTGACGCTTCAGCAAAATTCCCTGTACCAAAGTATGGCCAGCCGTCTCTGCTGCATCGAGTGTATTCTTAACGATGCTTTGGTTGACCAGAGAGCCTTCATTAATTGTAGCCAATAATCGAGTTTTAAGGGGTTCAGGGGCCTCTTCGATGTCCTGCTTAAGCTTTCCCCTTTGAGCATCTGCGTAGCTTGCCAATAATGTATTATTATTGGCAATTCTGGTTGAGAATGCTGCAGAGGTGGTGATTCTCTTGGCCAGGGCATAAAGCTTCTTCCCCTCTTTATCTGGGGGTGCCTCGCTGGTAGACAGTGGGACCCCAGCCCTCTTCCTAGTGTTGGTCACCACTAAGGAGTCCGGGATTGAATGACCCCTAATATATAGTGGGTCTGACTGAGAGGGTGAGAACAATTTCTCAATTCTCGGATTGACCCCTCTCACCAGTGCCGGGGTGGACAGTGAGGGGGTAATACGTCTTTTAACTGAGGCGAGGATGGGAATTGTTTGGCTAGTGGGAGGTTTTTCCTTGATAATCCTTTCCACGAAGTCAGTATCTGGGGTGACCTCTCCAGTTTCGAGTTCGAAATGTGCTGCTGCCTTCTTCAGTAGCGCATTGAAGGTGGGCTGATCATCAACAGGCGAAGGGTTCCTGACTGGTGTAGTTTCAGTAGACCTGATGACTATACTGTCTGTGTCTGTAGACCTAGCTGGTGACTGCCAGGGATTTGGGTCACCCTCGCCTGTGTCATCCTCGTACCCTTCCTCACCTAGTGTCCTCATGAAACCCTTCTTCTTCTTGTTGGTCTTCATCATTAATGAACTCATCTTCCTGCTGGAAGTCAGTGTCCTCCTCAGTGAGGTCGTAAGAGTCCATGTCTTCGTGTATGGGGTTATAGAACCTTGGGTATTTAACCATTGGACTCTCCAGGGGTGCCTCCCTTGGTCTCTTGGGTTCCCTATTTTCTGGGATGGCCATGAACCTGTCTATTTTATCCATACAGGACTGGCACTTCTCTAAGGTCCACTGAGGTAGGCCAGAGCGGTCTGGGAATGAAAAAGGATTTTCTTCTCCCTGTAGTTGCCTGGTTCTGTCCCATAACGTCGAAGAAAGCGAACCTTCGCCTTCTGAGAAGCCTTCTGGTAGGCTTGGGCTTTCCGTTGACGGCGGGAGCTGTCCTGACCTGTTTTCCTGCGCCTTCGGCGTTTCTTTGGCCTTGTGCGCCGTTTTCGGCGTATCGCTCGCCGTCCGTATCTGGGCGTCTTTACTGGATATACGAGCGAGGCTTTCGCCGATCATTCTCTCTGCCGAGGGATCGGTCGCCGTCGCGCTAGGTAACGTCGAGTCCTTACTGGTAACGTGAGCACTCTTATGAGGCGCGTCGCCAGAGGATTTGGTGTTGGCGCCCTTATCTTTAGAATGCCCACACGCCTGTTGCGAAAGCGGTGGCAGGGAGGGCTGACGACCCTTACGGTCGGCAGAAGACGCCGGTGGACCCGACGTCCCCGTTGGCGCTATGGCTGCCTTCGTCTTCGACAAATGCGTGCCGGGGGGTATGAGTTTTTGGGCTTTTTTGTGTGCGTCCTTGTCGCCGGGGTGATCATCCCCATAAGATGGGCGTGAGCCGGGCTTGTCGGGGCCGGGTACGGACGAGGAGGAGCGTGAACGCTCCTTTGAGAGGTCTACAACCTCCGTTACGGGGGCCGTGTAATCACTGTCCTCATCACATTCGGCGGCGGCGGCAGCGGGCGAGGAGTCAGGCCTAGACATGGCGTAGGACGCCCACCTTTTGACCTTGCGGTCCTTTAACGTTTTGGGCTTCAGTAACTTACAGGCCGCACAGCCGTCCTCCTTGTGATCGAGGGGCAAGCAACGGTTGCACCGTTTGTGCTCGTCTTTCCAGGTATATTTACCCTTGCAAAGCGGGCAAAACCTAAAGGGCGTCCTCTCCATAGCTGAGGGCCAGAAGTGTGATTACGACCTCGGAAGAGAGGGAGGGGAAAGAGAAAGGCATTCTTAAAAGAGAAAAGATAGACCACACAACCCCACTCTCCCTACTGTGTAAGGCCGGCGAGGCCAGGCCACGTGTTCGGCAGCGCCGAAGGATCTCCTCCGCTCGTCCTTCCGTCGAAGATCTTGCTCGGCAGAGAAACAGCTCTGCGTCGAGGGAGGGATCTATGTTATTAATATTAATAATAAACGACCAAAGGTCGAAGGAATGGTTTGGCAATGTCTCTCGAGGAGCTCCGCATAAAGGCGACCAGTAACTGGGCGGAAAAAAACAATCTGAGGGACCTCGACGCGTGAGGGATTGTGGGTACAACGCACGTCACTATAGGGATAGTGTTACAGACACGCCTTGTCGACGTCCCCTTTTCAACTACGAAAAACAAAATGCAATACTCCGCAGTGACCACTGGATGTCGGACCTATGCACAGCATGTGATTCTAAGGAGATTAACAAACATCAGAAATGTTATTATACCATGCTAAACTAAAGGTGCTCTGCAATGGCAGAACACACCTCTTTGAAACCACGGAAGAAGCCCACGAATGGATGGATCAACAAGTGATACCCCATCTAAATGCCAGAAATGTGGCGAATGACAGGAATGCACCCCAGTAAGACACAGACAAAGAAGACTGAAAGGTCTAGAAGTGCAGTAGACACCAAAGATTAAATGAATGGGGACCAGATGGAATACATAGGAGGAGACAGAGGTGGCAACCCCAAAGCTGCCCCGATGGATGCCACGACGGGGAACCCCAAGGACTTGTACAAGTTAGAGATGCCAGTTTCAAGGTATCCCTCTGCGGCGAGCGGGCCTGGCGTGCTGGGGCCACGCAAGGAAAGCGGCAGAGCCCGAGCAGGGGTAGGGTGGCTGGGCGTTTGTTCACAGTTAGTTTGTTGAAAGATGGCACGAGAATGGGAGTACTTTACGGACACAAAGAACATCAGGAGAGCGCACGAAGCAAAAAGATAAAAGCACGAAAAGAGAGGATGTATCACCAGGTGCCTGAAGAGCAAAGGAACCTTGCAAAGCCTACTCTGAGTAAGGCTGTACGGGAGGAAGACGAGAGTACACCAGCAGAAGAAGCAGAAAGCAAAACATTGGGGAAATTGGATGAGAGGCACGTTCGAAGGAACAATATAGGCTCATGGGAAAAGACGGGCCACAGCACGAGTGACCAAAATGAGCCCTGATGAAATCAAAATAGCCACTTGGAATGTACAAGAGTGGACAATTATGTCAAGAGACAGTGTACGCCTGGTTGAACAGATCAAAAGTGAAGGTGGCAATGCTGCAGGAAACCCACTTGACAAAAGATAAGCAGTCCAAAATAGCAAAAAAGTGGAAGGACAAATATACGGCTCCACCTATTCCAACTATGCCAGAGGAGTATTAACGTGGGTAGCCCCCAACATCCCGTTCCAGCTCATAACGCAAGAACAAGACAAAGAGGACAGGTTGATCATTGTGCACAGCATGTTAGAAAACAAAGAAATGTGTTTGGTCAATACATACGCCCCAAATCAGGATGCGACGCAGTTCTTCGGGACACTTCTACCTCGGCTAGCCCCATTTAGAAAGGCGACCTACATTTGGGCAGGTGATTTCAACTGCACACTCAATCTGACGTTGGACAGGTCAGACAAATACATGAAGCCAGCACCACCGGCAAAAGCCCTACAGGCGATTCTAGATCAGCTGAAACTGGAAGATATTTAGAGGAAAATGCATGGGGAAACCAGAGGGTACTCCCACTACAGTGCCCCACACGGGACACATACACGTATAGATTACATTTTCACTGGTACCGAAACCTTGGGGGAATTCACTAGCATACACTATAGAGCAAGAACACTCACAGACTATGCCCTGCTACTGGTGGTATGTGAATACACTCATAGGAAAGCCCCTATACCAAGATGGAGGCTGAGAGCAGAAGCACTATTGGAGGGTAAGTTCCAAGAACACATGCAAGACACAATAGAGGACTACTACCACCAGAACTCCTGCAGTGTAGACAAGTATGGGACCCTGTGGGACGCCTTTAAGGTGGTGGTTAGGGGGGCGGCGATACGCAAAACGGGGGGACTTGAAGGCATCATCCTGGCAGAACTGGTTAAAATAGAGGAAGAAACAGAACGGGCAGAAAGACAGGTGGGCATAACTGGGGAAGAACTGGTCGAATTAATATCACTACGGTTGCAGTGCAAAACCATTTGGGAGAGGTCAGGAAGCTAGACTATGGGAAGTATGTGCAGAAATTACATGCAGAGGGCGATAAGCCAGGCAGACTCCTTGCCTGGTTAACCAAGCAGGAGACAAAAAAGGAACCAATTAACGCAATAGAAAATGGGATTGGGGAAGAGGTAAGGGCCCAAGATGCTATCAACCAGGTATTCTCACAATTTCACGAGAAACTGTACCCTCGTAATCAAGAGGCAGATATCTCAGACATAAGTGACGCCCTGACCCAGAACTACCAAAATTAACTGACGAACAGATGCAGCTAATGGAGGCCCCCCTAACGGTAGAAGAGCTATAAGCTGTAAAAGATAATCTCCCGACGTTGAAGACCCCGGAACCCGACGGGTTGCCCGGTGAGTTTTACAAGAAATGCAAGCAGATGATAGCACCTAAACTGCTGGAAGTATATGAAGAGGCGTACACACAGGGTTAATTACCAGACAGTACGATATAATCACTAATACCAATCCTGAAACCGAGGAAGTCACTACTAGACTGCGGCTCATACAGGCCAATTTCCATGATCAATCAGGATTGCAAAATCCTGACAGCGACCCTGGATAATAGGCTCAAACGGGTCATACATATGTTGGTGCACTCGGACCAGACAGGTTATATCCCATGACGAAACACCACATGGAATCTTTTCGAAGGCTGCACCACGCTATAGACCAGACTAACTCGAGACATGAGGAGTCTGTGGTAGCGTCTTTAGATGCAGTCAAAGCCTTCAACTCTGAACTGGAACTGGTTATTGCATGTGCTTAAGCACTTTGGAATGGGGGAGAGGTTCCTGAAGTGGATAAAGTTGTTATTTAAGGACCCCAGGGCGACAATGCAAAGGCTCAAACGGAGCACCCATCAAAAACTTGAGAACAAGGTTCAAATCCCAACCGGGCCCCAGGAAAGGTGACGGAGGGAACACATTAGTGAGCCCTTTCAGAAACTGAGAAATTAAAGGAATTTTAAAATAGGAACACTCTTCAGACGAGCACTTAAATATGGACAGCGCCGCCAGGTAACCTTTAACGGTACCCACTTGCAGGCCCCTGTGGGCCAAAGAAAGCAAAAAAGACAGAACCATGGGAATGTCACATGCAAAAGGATCCACATTCTTAACCCTGCACCAGTCGCAGAACTTACGCCTACGGCAACGGTACAGGGTCTTTGTTGCTGGCCGTCTGGCCGAGAGCAACATCTCCATCACGTCTTCAGGGAGGTCCCAATCCATATACCTCAACCTTTCAGAAACCAAGCGAGAAGGTTGAGGGATCTGACCTCTGGATGGAGAACCTGACCCCTCTCCCACCCCTCCCGTGAGAGCAGATTGTCTCAGTAAGGAAGACGACGTGGAGGGCAGATGGACAAGTCGAGAAGGTCCGGGTACCACGTCCTCCAGGCCCACGCCGGAGCAATGAGGATCATCCGGGAACCAAACCTCCGTAACCTCTGCAATACTTGCGGGATGACGGGGACTGGAGGAAACGCGTACAGCAGTGGGAATGACCACTCCACCACGAACGCGTCTCCTAAGGCTCCTTTTGGATGAAATTCCCGCGAGCAGAACCTCTTGCACTTCCGGTTGACACTGGGGGCGAAGAGATCCACTTGAGGGGTCCCCCACATGGCGAAGATCTCCAGGAGAATCTCCTGAGCCAACTCCCACTCGTGAGAGATCGCGCTCTGCCTGCTCAGAACGTCCGCCGTCTCGTTTTCGTCTCCGGACAGATGAACTGCCGAGATCGAAACCTCCTGCTGGATTGCCCAGAACCAGAGCTGCATCGCCTCCCTGCACAGAGGAAGTGACCCCGCCCCCCCCTTTTTGTTGAGGTAGTGCATGGCCACCGTGTTGTCCATCAGGATCAGGACATTCCTCCCTCGCACAGTCGGCAGAAAAGCCTTCAGGGCCAGCCTGACGGCCCTCAGTTCCAACAGATTGATATGGAGTCTGGACTCCGATGGAGACCAACGACCGCTGACTGTCAACTCGTTGGCATGAGCTCCCCATCCCGTGAGGGATGCGTCCGTCACGATCGTCACCTCCGGCCTGGGTAGCCAAAATGGAGCACCCTTCATCAGATTGCCTTCGACGGCCCACCACAGAAGGTCCTGGGCGGCCGAGGATGGTACCTGAACAGGGTCCGACATCCTGCCGGAGGACTGAGACCACTGGAGCTTGAGTGCCCATTGCAAAGATCTCATCCGCAACCTGGCCTCTGGCACCAGAAGAATGCAGGATGCCATGAGGCCGAGCAATCTCAAGAACTCGAACGCTGGGAGACTTTGGGCAAGCTGAAACTTGTGCACCATCTGCTGAATGTGATGAGCCCTCACTTGGGGAGGAAAACACTGCCCCAGGGACATGTCGAGCACTGCTCCGATGTACTGGAGCCTCTGAGTTGGTGTCAGATGGGACTTCAAGTTGAAGGAGAAGCCCAGCTTGTGGAGGGAGTGGCAGGTGACCGACAATTGATCCAGGACTTGCTCAGGAGAGCGCACCCTGATCAACCAATCGTCTAGGTAGGTGTAGACGTGAATCCCCCCTTTCCTGAGGTGCGCTGCCACCACTACCATAAGCTTGGTGAAGACCCTCGGGGCGGAAGTCAATCCGAACGGCAGGACCCGAAACTGAAAGTACGAGTCACCAACTGCGAACCTCAGATACTTCTTGTGCTTTGTATGTATCGGCACATGAAAATAAGCGTCCTTGAGGTCGAGGACACCAACCAGTCATGAAGTTGAAGGGCCTGGAGGACTTGAGAGAGAGTAACCATCTTGAACTTGTCCTTCCTGAGGAGTTTGTTCAAACAGCGCAAGTCCATGATGGGTCTCAATCCCCAGTCTTTCTTGGAAATAAAAAAATAAGGGGAATACCATCCCTTGTTCCTCTCCGCTACAGGCACCAGTTCTATGGCGCCTTTCTCCAGCAGGGATTGAATTTCCTGCGCAAGGAGCGGATCCGGACTCTTCAAAGAGAGATTTCCCAGTGGATTGTTCTGAGGCCTCTGCCGGAAAGGAAGACAGTAGCCGTGGGTTATATCTCCAGAACCCACACATCTGAAGTAATGACGTGCCATTCTGCAAGATGCTGCACCAGCCTTCCCCCAAACGGCGAACCATGGGACATGGCCTCATGACTGAGCTGAAGCGGCTGCGGCATTGCCTGAGGGCAAAGAGGCTACAGCTCGAGTGGCCTTGGCACCTCGAGTACCTTGCTTTCCACCTCTGGCACTCCTACGGTGGCCCCTTTGACTGGCAGCTCCTCGTGCTTTACCAAAGGACGAGTAATAACGAAAGGAACCTCCCCTCCATTGCTGTCCCCTAGGACGAAAAGGCAGAAGTTGGCGAACTGCAGCGCCCAACGACTTCGCTGAAGCTTTGGAGGGCTGCAACCTCTCAAGGCTCTCGTCAGCCTTGCTGCCAAAAAGATGTTCCCCATCAAAGGGCATGTTGAGGAGCCGGGCCTGCACATCAGGAGCAAACCCTGACTTCCGCAACCACGCAAACCTGCGTATTACGGTGCTCGCCGCCATGGACCGGCTGACGCAATCTGCCATGTCCAAACCCGACTGAACGGCCTCACACATGGCATCCTTACCATCCTGAACCATGGCAAGGAAACCATCCCTTTCATCCTCTTCGGGAATATGTTCAGCCGCTAAGGAAACAGTTCCACAGAGTGTGCGTGAAACGTGACAAGGCACATACGGAGTTGGCCGCCTGAAGCACCATACCCCCTGCAGAAAACACTTTCTTCGCCCAGCCGTCAAAACGCTTGATGTCCCTATCAGGAGGGATGGTAGGATACAACGCCTGCTTTGCCGGGGCCGTAGCCGCCTGCACCACCAAACTCTCCGGAGTGGGGTGCTTGGTCAAGTAACAGGGGTCGCTACTGGCTGGGTGGTATTTTCACGGCAAAGACTTGCCCACTGCCGGGAGACTCTCCGGAGCAGTCCAAGCCGCTGCCACCCTCCTCTGTAGAGCCATATGGAACGGCAGTTACGGGTCAGTTGGACGACCTTGGTCGAGGATATCCACAAGGTCATCCTGAAGAAAATCCCCTGGCGGAGCAGACCAACCCAAGTACTCGGTGACCCTGGACAAAAGGCGCCGGTACGAGGAGTCGGCATGAGTGCCAGGCTCAGACCTACAAAACTCCACCTCCGCAGAGGTGTCCAGCCCACTGGCATCGTGCAGGGATTGCCGCAAGTCTGCAATCTGGCTATGACCCGAGAAAATCTCGTCCGGTACCGTTTGCAGAACCATGCCATCATCAGAGCCCTCATCCACCTCCTAAATAAACTCAAGCTGGCAGAAAGAAGGCACAGAATGCGGAACAAAGCCATGCTTGGCCTTTGCCAGAGCGTTTCTAGGCGGTTCCACCGAGCCCCTGGGAACCCCCGTCGACACAGCCTCGAAAGGCATCGAGTGACAGCATCGATGGCGCCGACACAGTCCTTGAGGCCGGGGCCCCGAGCGTGTCCCTCGACAGCCGGGGTGCCGATGGCGTCGACAACTTCTTCGAAGGCGGGGCCTCGAAAGAGTCCGTCGACAACCTCGGCACCACCGGCGTCGACGTCTTCCTTGAAGACACCACAGGTTCACACGGTCTTGAGCGCGTCGAGGACCGGGACCTGGAATGGGCATGCCGAGAACGATTCCTCTTGTCCGAGCAGGACCTTTCCCGCGAATCGTGACGACCACCCGAGCCCGAAGGCATACGAGCAGTGTCCCTCGACCGATCATGACCGACACCACTCGGAGGCGCGGACGGACCAGTGCCCTGCGATTCGAGAATCACAAACATTTTCTTCCCGAAGGAAGCACATTCCTCCGGCGTCGCATGCTTGGTGGGGTAAGCGACCCACCGACGGGCGGAGTCCTCGGAAGAGGACGGGGAAGGCGACCGATGACGGCCTTCTGGGAGTGCCTCAAAGAGGCAGAGGAGTGGCAGGACCGACTCCGGAACCGAGACCCACTGGACTTCCGACGATGACGCAGAGAGTCGCCTCTCAAATAGTCCGTCAAAAGCCCCACAGACCTCGACTTCCATGGCTTAGACACCTTACCTACCGATAACTTCTTCTTGCGCTCCAGCAAGGCTTTTGACGTGAGCGACTGGCAGTCGACACAGTCATCCATGTCATGGGCCTCCCCGAGGTACCAGAGGCAGGCCTTGTGCGACTCTGTAACCGACATCTTGGACCCACAGTCCCTGCACTTCTTAAAGCCCGGATGAGGTGTGGAAGACAAGGTAGACATCTTCACGAAGAAAGTACTTCACAATACGAAACAGGTTCGAAGAACCAAGAAAGAACAGGAACGCCAAAGAGTCAAGGCGCGCCGAGATCTCCGAAGCGAACACGTTCGAGGAAAAAACGGAACTGAGGCTACGGGCGTCGTGCGTCCTACTTATAACATCCAGTGACGTCGGCAGTCGGAGGAGGTCCTCGAGGGTGGTGTATCGACGCAGGACGCTGACGCCAAAGATTTTCCGAAGCAGCACACCTTTGGTGATTACTGTGATAGATATGGAATACGTCGGAGGACCCAATCCCCTCGAATGAATGTTATGTTAGTTGTGTTATCTAAATGTTGTGTAAAAAACAGTTTAAAAAAAAAAACACATGTCCCCATTAAATGTAAATGTGCATAGGGGCGCAGGCAGTTCGATGAAACTTTCTCTGCCATACCCACAGGCATTAACATCTTCAGGAGAGACCCGCCTAGGAAATCATAGAACATTTTTCCAGCTTGGATTCTTATCACCAAAACTTATTAAGGGTATGAACGTAACCATTGGAAATTATGTCAACTCAATAGCTTATGAAAGAATACTTATGTCAACAGCCGCTGGCCCAATAGGGAGGTTGCCCTCGGGAAGAGCTGAAGATAACAAAGGGAGTTGGTGAAATAAAGTACTCTGCTGAATTGCGAAGTGAAGAAATCTCTGAGAGGTTGTACAGGTAACACAACGCATTCACCACATTAAAATTAAATGCAGAAGAAAGACATGCATCTATGGGGTAAAATCTATTATCCCAGTTATGAGGTATAGATGTTATAACATCTATTTTGGATCTTTTTTGGGAGAATCGGCTATCCCTTTGGATACAGATATAAGAAGACTAAAAACAGTGGAACTGACAAGTGGATGAGATAAATGCAGGTGATCATAAAGTACATAATCATTGACAGAATGTTGGAAGAATTGTTCATTTGAAGTGTTACTAAAGTTTGGTTATTGATTATTCATTATAGATATCAGGAAATTGGGTAGACAACTCCTGAAGAGGGGAGGCACGGACACAGCAACGCGTAGAGGAAATGCACAAGGATTGAGTTTTCCATCTCTACAATTAGTTTTCTATGGAATCAAACGTTTAGGGAGACTGGTAGAAATCCTTGGAGTAAAAATGGTCTACCAATGTTAAAAAATAAAAACATTGAAGCTTGTGTTTTTTTTGAAAAGTTGGATATATTAATTTGTGTTACAAACTCAATGCTGGTATGAACTGAGAAAATTGCAATATGAACAAATAGTAAGGTGTTTTTCCATCATTTTTTATTGATATGTTTTATATAAACAATTTTTTATGAAATAATTTGGTGTGAAAATTGTCACTGAGTATACAAATAGAATTCTTGGTTGTATTTACAACATAATTTGGGTGTGCAGGGGACGGGAGAGTCCCACAAAAGTGTGGACTCCTGTTGTCTTCGTATGCATGCTAAGCAGGCTAGCCCTCTGGTGCCTCACCCCAGTTCCCCTTTTTTGCACCAGCCAGCTGAATTACTTTCCTACTTATTAAAGGGCCATGGGGGAGTCATATGGAGGAAAGGGGACCATGACTAGGAGTACATTAGTAACTATGGTGAGTAACTTAATTACTACTACGTCACGCCCCCTTTCCTCTACACTGTATGGGCGATTACAACAGATTCTAGCCCTTGAGGAGGAGAGTGGCTCTGCCATATTATGCAAATAGATTCCTCAGAACGGCTTGGCCAAATGCTGCATCTGATCTGGTGCTAATGTCCCAGTAGTAGTGCTCGCAAAAAGCTGACTGAGAATTACCTGCCATAGTACATGCCTTTGGAAGGCCACTGCTGCTGCCTTTGCTCTTACGGCATGAGCATGAATATTCGCCAGACGTAGTTTATCCTGCAGCCTGTGGCTTTCTGCGATGGCTACCACCATCCAGCTAGCTATTGATGCCTTGAATGCTTGCGATCTGGGAGCAGTACCCCAGAAAGTCACAAATAAAGCTTCTGACTTATGGATGGCCTTAGTCCTGCTGACGTATAATTTGAGCATTCTCCGGGCATCTAAACAATAAAGAGCCTTCCCTGTCTCAGATCGAGGATTCAGAAATAAAGTTGGTAGGATAATTTCTTCATTTAAATGAAAGGCTGAAACTACATTTGGTAGAAACTTAGGATGGGTGCGTAACATTTATTTTATTGGCTTTTAATACCACCATGTCCTTGTGAAAATGTGTGTACAGTTCTGATGTCACCAGGGCCTGAATTTCGCTGACCCTGCATGCCGAGGTTAGCCCCTCTTGCAATGCTGTCTTCAGCGTTAACAATCCTATATCCATCATGGGCATGGGCTCGAAAGGTTTATGCACCAGAGCAGCTAACACAACATTAAGGTCGCAACTGGGGTGTGGTTGATTGATGGGCGCATACAACCTGGATAAGCCCTGTAGATAGCTCTTTACCACAAGGTTAGATTTCGAGAATGGCAGACTCTGAATTTCTGTAGACCCCGATAGCTGCCAAATATGTGCAGCACGTGTCCCACTTGCACCGCTGTCTCTTCCAAGTCTGCCGACAATGACAACACCTGATCCAGAGTGCAGGAAATCGGATCCACATTGTTGTCCTTTGCCTAGAAGTAAAAACACAATCATTTACTCTTGCATTGGTTTCTGGTTGAATCCTCGCAGCCTTCTGGATTATCTCCAAGTTCTCATCTGATAATCCCAGGTGCCTTAGCGTTAATAGCTCAGGCACCAACCTGCTAGGGACCCCACCGCTGGGTGAACCACCACTCCCCCCTGCCGCGTGAGAAGCTGATGTTGCATCATGGGGAGCGGCACTGCACCTTAACTGGCCATGTGCACCAAGTTGGAGTACCATATACTGGATGGCCACTGGGGAATCAGCAGGATCATGCGGCGCCCCCTCCGATTTCCTGAACTTGCGCAAGACCTTAATGAAGATCGTCAGTGGAAACGCATAGCACCAAAGGCTTCTCCCTGATATGTGGAAAGCATCCCCTACTGAATGCCTGCCCTTGCCCATCCCTGAAGCAGAGTATAGTTTCCTGCTGTGACAGAAAAATGTCAACCTTCAAATGGCCCCAGGCTCCAAACAGATGGGACAGGACTTATGAGCATAGCTCCCATTTGTAGTTCTCTACTCCGAGCCTGCTGAGACTGTCTACTTCCACGCTGCTGTCGCCCGTGAGGTGAATGGCGGATAGGTGAAATTGTGGGCAATGGCCCAGTCCCAAATCTGTATAGATATTCTACACAGGGACGAGATCTTCTACTCCCCCCACACCCCGTATGTGCTGTTCCTTGTCCTGGACCGACCACAGCCCGTGAACTGTGATGCCATCTAGGGTGACCCCACCCCAGCCTTCTAACAATTAATCTGTTGTGATGATCACTGTGACAAAGGGAGCTCCCTTCATCAAATGGTTTTCTACCCTCCACCTTTGCAGGCCTGACACCAGCGCCTATGGTAGGAATGTTCTGTCCAATTGCAAACCAAAATCCTGATTACATGACCTTTGCAGATGCATTTGAATCGTCCTCATCCTGAGTCTGGCGTAGTGCACCGACAATATACATACAGCCATGAAGCCCAACAAGTGTTGAAATCTCCAGGCCGATGTTATCTGCATGCATAGAAAATGGCCAGTTGCTATCAACGGCATGGACTTTTTTGCGTCTGTAAAATCATGTGTCCTTCGGTGTCCCATCTGATATCCAGGAACACCAGTGACTGGGCAGGAGTGAGCTCTGACTTTTTGCGGTTGATAAAAAACCAAGCTTGAAAAGCGTGTCCATGAGACACTGAATTGTTCAGTGTGCCGCCAGAAGTGAACTGGCCCGACGAGCCAGTCGTCCAAATAGGGGTAGACGTGGTGTCCATTAGCCCCGAGGACTGCTGCCACTGCTTTCATTATCCTCATGAACACATGCAGAGCTGAATTCAAGCCAAACGGCTTGACCTTGTACTGAAGGAACAAGTTACTTACCTGTAACTGTTGTTCTCCAGCATGGGTCTGGCATGGATTCACATGCTCATGAATATATTCCCCGTCAGGACGGGAATCCTCGGTATAGAAAAAATCAGTATCGGTTTCGTTTCTGATCTGTCTTTCTCAGTAGTAACCAATCACTGGTCTCTGGGTCATACTGCCCCCAGCCAATGACTGCCTTCTCCCCAAGCCCTGCCCCTGGCAGCCATCCTCAGATTTGGTAGCACGTGAAGTGGCAGTATGACCAAGTGAAAAGCCGCAGAGGGGTAGGCGGGGGGGTTCGCATGTGAATCCATGCCAGACCCATGCTGGAGAACAACAGTTACAGGTAAGTAACTTGTTCCTTCTCCAGCATGGGGTCTGGCATGGATTCACATGCTCATGAATATAAGAATACATAGCAGTATACACATGCACAACCACGGGAGGTGGCAAAAGGCTCAATATCAAGCAATACAACAACTCAATATTAAGCAACTCTTACCTCATCAGGCTCACCTTAGGCGAACAGGTTGCGCAGCACTGCCTGGCTGACTCTGGACTCCTCCCTGGAATCCCGGTCGACGCAGTAGAATCTCGTGAAGGTGTGCGTCGACCTCCACGTAGCAGCCCTGCAGATGTCGAGCAGGGGCACACCAGACAGGAACGCCGTAGTAGCAGCGATCGCTCTGGTCGAATGGGCCCTCGCCCTGCCTGGCAACGGTCGGTTTGCCAACCGGTGACAGTGCATGATGCAGCCGGAGAGCCATCTGGAAATGGAAGTCTTCGAGAGAGCCTTCCCTTGATTCACAGGTCCAAAGTTCACAAACAGCTGTGATGTCTTCCGAAAACTCTTTGTGCGGTCCACGTAGAACTTCAGCGCTCTAGCTACATCCAGCGAGTGCAGAGTCCTCTCAGCCGGCGACGAAGGCGACGGGAAGAAAACTGGCAACACCAAGGGCTCGTTGAGGTGGAAGTCTGACGGCATCTTGGGCATGAAGGAGGGGTGCGTCCTCAGCACCACCCTCGTGTCATGAAAAGTCAAGTATGGCAGCTAACAAGACGGGGCCTGAAGCTCTCCCGCTCGTCATGCAGAGGTGATGGCCACGAGGAATGCTGTCTTCTACGACAGAAACTTCAACGGCACTGAATGCATAGGCTCGAATGGGGCCCCCATGAGCCTAGTCAGCACCACGTTGAGCTCCCACGCCCGGGCAGGGGCCTTCACCGGCGGGAATGATCGGAACAGTCCTTTCATAAATTCCTTCACCAGTCGATGAGACCACAAGGACGCCCGTCCTGTAGTTCTGGTGTAACGTGAGACGGCAGCCAGAGGTACCTTGATGGAAGTGTGAGATAGTCCAGCCTTGGCCAAGGACAATAGGTACGGCAATACTTGAGGGGCCGTAATCCGCAGAGGGTTAATCTTCTGTGCACGGCACCAGACAGAAAACCTCTTCCATTTGTGTCCGTAGCACGAGAGTTGAGGATGCCCTGGCCTTCGCGAGAACCTCTCTGCAGTCGGCCAGGATGTCGTATCCTCCATACTCTAGTGCTGCAGGAGCCAGGCCTGCAAGTTCAGCGACTCTGGTTCGTGATGAAGAATGGCGCCTCCTTCTCTGGAGAGAAGATCCGCGTCCGTCGGCAGCTTGACTGGTGTGGACGCTGACAAGTCCAGAAGGTCCGGGAACCAGATCTGCCTCGGCCACGCCGGTGCAATGAGGATCATCCTGCACCGGGACCTCTTGAGCTGGTTGACGAGCCGGAGTAGCAACGGCGGGAATGCATAAAGAACAGGCCGTCCCAGGGGAACGAGAAAGCATCGCCCATGCTCCTCGGTTGGGGAAACCTGCTGGCGAACCTCCGGCACTTGGAGTTCGCTGCCGTCGCGAAGAGATCGATCTGGGGTTCGCCCCATCGTCGGAAGAGTCGGTCCACTTGATCCTGGCGCAGTTCCCACTCGTGGCACGAGCGCAGCTCTCTGCTGAGTGAGTCGGCGATGGTGTTTTTTATCCCTGCCAGATGAAAAGGTACCAGAAACATCCCTTGGGCGAAGGCCCAATGCCACAGATCCTGGGCTTCCTTGGATAGGGCAGGGGATCTGGTTCCACCCTGCTTCCGAATGTAAAACATTGTGGTGGTGTTGTCGGTGAAGATCTTCACCACCTTGCCCTTGAGGGACGGAAGGAAGGACCTGAGGGCCCAGAACACTGCACGGAGCTCCAAGATGTTGATGTGGAGAGTTTTCTCCTCCTGGAGCCAAAGGCCTCTCGCGTGGAGACCCCCGGTGTGCGCTCCCCAACCTTCCAGGGAGGCATCCGTCGTCACAGTCACCTGGTGGGCCGGGGCTAGGAAACCTGTTCCCGCCGTCAGATGAGAGCGGACACCCCACCATCGTATCGCCCGACGGAACGCTTCGTCGAGCGGGATCCTGTCCTCGAAGCTGCCAGTCGTCTGGATCCAGTGGGCGTCGAGGAATTCTTGCAAGGGCCGCATCCGAAGTCTGCAGTGGTGCACCAGATAAATGCAGGAGGACATCATCCCGAGGAGGGACTTGATAGACCTCACTCTGGCCACGTCCGTGGCCAGCAGACGTTGCACCTTTCCTAGGATGGTCCTTATCCTTTCCTCCGACGGTGAGGCCCGCCGCGCCACTGTGTCAAGCTGTGCTCCCAGAAACAGGGCGACTTGCGAAGGGACCAGGTGGGATTTTGGAAAGTTGATGGAGAACCCCAGGTCCGTTAGCAGCTGGACGGTCTTCGCAGTGTGTTCCACGGCGAGCTCCCTTGTCCTTGCCCGTATGAGCCAGTCGTCCAGGTAGGGGTAGACGTGGATCCCCTGCAGGCGCAGCCGCGCCACCACCGGTGCTAGGCACTTGGTGAACACCCTGGGCGCCGATTTTAATCCGAACGGGAGGGCCTGGTAGTGCCGCCCTTTGACCACGAACCTGAGGAACTTTCGGTGTCTCTTTAGAATAGGGATGTGGAAGTATGCATCCTCCAAGTCCAACGACGACAGGAAATCGCCCTCCTCCAGCTGTCCCAGCACGTGCTGGAGGGTGACCATCCGGAACTTCTGCGCCTTGATGTATTTGTTCAGTCGTCGCAGGTGCAGGATGGGACGCCATCCTCGTCTTCTTCTTTACGAGGAAGTATCTTGAGTAAACTCCGGAGCCCCGAAGCCTCTTTGGGACGAGCTCGATGGCACCTTTCCTGAGCATCGCCCTTACTTCCAACAGCAGTTGAGGGACGTGATTTTCCTTCCTGGCCACGGGAGGAATGCGGGGGCACCTCTTCTGGAACTCGAGGGCGTGCCCCACGGCCAGGGCGTCCAGCACCCAACGGTCGGTGGAGATGGACTCCCACACGCCGACGAACTTCGTCAGCCGGCCTCCCATCGGGGTGCTTCGGCGGGGGCCCGACCCGACGGTCGGTTCAATCTTGCTTGGAGGCCGATTTGCCTCCTTGACCACCTTGGCGACGACGGCGGCGGGATCCACCTGACTTGCTGCGTTCCCTGTAGGCCTCCTGCGACGAAGATCTTGCCGCTTGACGGTACGTAGAGGAGCTGCTGCTGGCTCCCTTGGAGGCACCCTGTCTGCCTCCGGAGCTCCGAAAGGACGGCCGTCGCTGTTGGAGCACACCCAGTGCACGGGCCGTCTCCGTGTCCGTCTTGATCGCCTGAAGGGACTCATCAACCGCCTTGCCAAAAAGGTTGTTCCCATCGAAGGGCATGTCCAAAACCTTGGTCTGTACGTCCTGGCAGAAATCCGTCGCCTTGAGCCATCCTCGTCGTCTCAGGCAAACGCTGTTGCCCAACTGACGGAAATCGGTGTCGGCGATGTCCGTAGCCACCGTAATGGCGTGATCCGAGGCAATCTCACCTTCCTGTAAGATTTCCAGTGCCTCAGCCCTTTTGGCGTCCGAAAGGAAGTCCAACAGAGGGGCGATCTTGAACCACAACTCCCTGTCGTAGCGGGCTACGATGGCCAGGGCGTTGGCCGCCTTGATGGTCGTCGCTGCAGATGAGATGACCCGTCGTCCCATCGCATCCAGCTTCCTACCCTCGCCGTCCGGCGGGGAGGTTGAAGTCGAGGCCAATGCCCCCCCCCCCCCGCTTTCTTCTTGGCCGCCGCCGAAACAACCGAATCCGGGGTAGGTTGCGCCCTAATCCACAAGGGGGCAGCGTCGGGGACCCGGTACTTCTTCTCGTACCGGTCCCTCTTCGCAGGAGCCGTGGCAGGGTTCTTGAGGAGAGCGAGCCCCTCTTCCCAGATGTCATCAAGAAGCGGTACGGCGAGGACCATCTTCCTTTTAGCCTCGCGCCGTTGATAAAGGAACCCTTCCTTCTTCTTTTCTTCGGAGCTGGAAGAGCTCGGATGCCCTGGAAATCATTGCATGGAAGGATCTAAACTCGTCGGGCGGGGACGCCCGGGCAGGGGGCGACGGGGGACACGTTCCGTCGTCGCCATCCATACCCGTCATAGTCGTGTCCATGCCTGTATCATCCCCGTGGGTAGTGGACCGGGGGGAAGGCAGAGAAGGCCGCAGAGGCGGGAGAGGAGGCCTAGGATGCGTCCTCCTCCTCTTAAGTGGTGGGCTCTCCGAAGGTCCTGGCTCCGGTTCCCCCGTCGGGTCTGGCTCAGGTACCTCCGCTGGGGGGAGGGGAAACCTAGTCCTCATCTCCGAGCATAAGGACTGGATGGCTGACAAAATGGCCGCCGAGGTGTCCTGCGGCACCAGAAACGACGGGAGCGAGGGCTCTTGAGGAGCCTCGTCTGCGACACAGTCGCCCTCGTCGGGGTCCCTCGCCATGGGCTGAGCCTCCTCCACAACTTGGATGAGCTCCTCTTCAGAGGTCGTGTCCGTATCCACGAGGGCCACCAGCCCCTCCCTTATCCTTTCCAACGAGGACTTCGTGGGGGTCTTCTCGATGGGCCTGAAAGACGACTCCCTCCGCGGTGGCAGGGAGACTCTGGTACCCGAGGGTGCCTCCACTGGTGTAGCCTCCACAGGCTGAGCCAGGGCCGTGGCGACATCCTCAATCGAGGTCTTAGCAGGGTGAATTAAGGCCAACGTCACCTTCTGTATGCCTGGGGCCTTCACCTTGGGGGGAGGGTCCGAGCCTCGCTCCCCTTCTGCCGGAACCTTCGAGATCGACCGGGGCCTCTCCAGAAGCTTCGCCGGGTTCTCGGACTTCCTCTTACCCGAGCCAGAGCGTTGGCTCGTGGTTGATGGCGTCGGGGAGGATGCGCCCTGCCTGGCAGCCGAGGAGCCCGACCGTTCGGCGCTCACGGTGCCCGCGGACTCGCGGTGCTTAGCCTTTTGTTGGGCCCCCATCGCCGGGGCACCCTCACAGGACTTAGAAGACCGCTCGGACTTCTTTTTCTTCTTCTCGCCTGGCGGACTCTTACCTTCCAGCCAGTTGGCGAGACGGAGGTGGCGATCCTTCATGGTCCGCTCCGACATGTTCCCACAAAACGCGCAGTCCTTTTCCTTGTGCGTCTTGTCCTCATGGAGACAGTAGAGGCATAACGAATGCTCGTCCTCCTTGAAAATGTTCTGAAGCTGGCATCCAGGGCAGGTCCTGAACAGCTTCCCGGGCGTCGAGCTCCCTTTCTCCTGGGCCATGTCCGGGTAGGCCTTGGAACTTCTGGAATCCTCCAAAAGCATAACTCGATGAAATCTTCACCCTTGAGGGGCGTAGAAACTCTGAAACGGATCCCCGTTGATCGGATGTAGAAACGATGGAGCTTGAGGCTCTATTTAACCGAAAAAATGAGAAAATCTCCTGAAAAAAGCGCGAAAACGCAGCAAAAGCTCGAGAGCTACAGCACGAGGACTCCCAACACTTGAACGTGCGGTTAAAATCTGAGGATGGCTGCCAGGGGTGGGGCTTGGGGAGAGGGCAGTCATTGGCTGGGGGCAGTATGACCCAGAGACCAGTGATTGGTTACTACTGAGAAAGACAAATCAGAAACGAAACTGATACTAATTTTTTCTATACCGTGGATTCCCGGCCTGACGAAAGGGAATATATTCATGAGCATGTGAATCCATACCAGACCCCATGCTGGAGAAAGTGCATTCCCATCACTGTTAATCGCCAGAATTGTCTGCGAGGTTGCCATATGGGCACATGCAAATATGCATCCTTCAGGTCCAAGAAGCACATCCATTCTCCCTTGCAGAGAGCCTCTGCAATATGCGGTGGCGGTACCATCTTGAGTTTTTGGAGTGTTAGGGAAAGGTTGAGGTACAACAAGTCTAGCACTACCCGCAGGCCAGCCTGGTGGTTCTTCTGGATGGTGAAGATCCTGGAGTAAATGTCTGAGCCTCTCTGTGTCAGGTGGTACTCCATTGCTTTGTTTTTTTATAGAAACAAAGCGATCTCTCAACAGTGCTTGAGAGCCGGGGGGGAAGGGGGCGCTGTTGCGCAGCTGAGACATGGCCGCCACCTGAGAATGCTCCGACAGAGGCTGAAACATCCTGCTAATAAGATCTTGCCTTTTTCGTACTAAAGTGTGAGGAAGCGGTGCCCCACAATCCTGATTACCCCTTGACCACCACCTGCTAATTTGGAATCAGAAGGACCTTCCGGAAGGGGTGGGGGGCAGCCTGGATTCACCGAGGCCACCTTTGGCGCAGTCGTGAAGGTCTAGCATGGTACTCTGCAACACAACGTGTTATGTGGCTCACAATTTAGCTGTACATCACCCTCCCCACGCCCCCACCTGCAGGAGCACAGTTACGGTTCCGCGCTCATCTTCCCGCAAGCACAGAGCGGACCGCGGCCAACACAATCCTCTGTGGGGGCTAGGCACGCACCACCTATGGCCCGGGACTGTGCAGGCGGAAGCTTACGAAGATCACCCCAGCAGTGCTGCGTGGCTGCCTGACAAACAGATGCCCCGGATTGGGGAGCCCCCACCCCAGCTGAAGTGCAGCCTACATTTAATGCAGTCCTCTTGCCCCCGTGATGGTGTGTACATGAGGTAATGGGGTGCAGAGCCATCACCTGAAAAGGAAGCAGTGAGACCGAGAGGGCTGTCGGCGAGGGACACACTTTCCTGGGCCCACTGGTGCCGACCGTCACAAGCGGCCCGGATTGACTCAAAGCCCCTTTAACACCAGCACCGCCAATCAACCTGAACTCGGCATGGGGGAAGTACCATCATCCAGGTCCCGGCCCTGCCCTGTGCACCCAGAACGGGAGAAGCACCACTCCTGGGCCCAGCTCCCCCTGCACAAGTGCACAGACACCCACCATCCACGCGATCAGTCTTGCGGGGCACATCACACATGTGCAGTGTGTTTTAGGAGCAGCCTTGGAGGGACTGGGGGGGGGGGTTTAACTGCCATCCTCGCCCCCAGGAAGCATAGGGCTTGAAGAGACTATCACACCCTCGACGGCTCCATCGCTGTCAGCCCCCACCTCACGCTTCACCTGTCTGGCAGAAACAAGCTAGTGGGTAATAACATCTCCGGCACCGACTTGAACTGCACAGTAATTCCCCCATGCCTAGCAGGCAGACCAGCTCTCTGGTGTTTAAACTCCTGCAGTTAGCAGCCCCTGGAAACCGGAACAAACACTTAAGGCGTATGGGGAACCAGTTTTTGCATCTCTGACCCACGCACTGCAGCAGTGACAAGAGCCTCCCTGGCCCCCCATACTCAATCGTTATACTCCTCACACCAGTCTCCGGTCAAGCTATCCACAGAAGGGAGGACTGGCACTGCAGAGATCTTTGGGAGTTGCAGTCTCTGCACACTGGGGACCTACCCCCTAGTCACGCCACCACCTCGAGTGCCCCAGGGCTCAATGGACACAGTCAAATTACAGTGCGCTGCCTAACACGGGACAGTGGTCTGCCAACTCCCCCATACATCACTAGGGAGCCACAGGGGAGCATCACCTGGGGTAGGGCACTGAAAGACACGGAAATACATGAAAAAAGAGGGCCTTTGGGGCGTCTCGCCTCCACACTATGGGGAACCCCAAGAAGCAGTGAAGATGGATCAGTTTGCCAGTGCCGACCAGAACCCTCCCACTCCAGCAGAAATCCCAGGCCCATCCCTCCTTGAGGTCTCCGCTTTGAACCACACTTTGTTAGTGCTGAAGAACAGCATGGATAATCTGGGTGCTAAAATAGATGCGCTAACCTGCAAGGTGGTTGTATCAGCGATCCAGATTGACGAGCTCTGTGGCTGGATGACAGAAGCCGAACAGAGGATCGGAGAAGGGGAGGATAAGGTTGCAATACTGCAACACGAGGTAGCCACCCTGCAACAAACAATTAAGAAGGGGGTGGCGAAGAATGATGACCTCGAGGAGAGATCTAGAAGAAACAATATACGGATTACGGGGGTGGCTGAGTCCACACCACAGACAACATGGAGCAATTTGTGGAAAAATTACTAATGGAGATCCTCGAGAACCCGCCAGTAACAAACATGTTTATGGTAGAACAAGGCCACCGCTCTTTAGCCTCCAAGCCCCCCGATCCCCAAGGGGCTCCAGAGAGGGCTATTATAGCTCGTGTTTTCAACTACAGGGACATACTTCTCCAAGCAGCTAGAGAGAAGAATGATCTGCAGTGGGGTTCAGCGACCAGTCGTCTTTTCTCAGACTTCAGTCAGCATGTCCAGGACCAGAGAAAGACCTTTCAGTCCTCTCAGGCCAAGGATCAATTGGACAATATCAGAGGTCCTTCCCATGCCCTCCCTCTGTAACCCAGAAAGACATCAGTGAAGCCTTCGGCAGACGCCCGCAAGGTATTCGGTACTTGGGTATAAAAATGTCCACATCTCCGGGCTCGCTGTACAAAGATAATTATATGGACGTCTTGGAGCACCTGGAGCACAATGTAGATGCCTGGATCCGCCTCCCTATCTGCCAGACCGCCAGGATCTCGCTGGCTAAGATGCTGATCTTACCAAAATGTTTGTATATATTTAACACCGTCCCGATTTGGCCCCCTCAAGCGTTCTGGGTACGACTTAAGGGTTTGATGAATATGCTTATTTGCGCTGGCGGACATATCACTGGACACAATGTGTCCCCCTTATTCACAGGGGGGGTCTTTACTTCCCAGACTTATTTCTGTATTTCCTGGTAGCCCAACTTCAATACTTGGTTTGGTGGTGGTCCCCTGCAACTGATCTTCTGCATACTCTTATTGAGAAGGAGATGCTACTTCCCAATGACATCAGAGGGTTGCTGTGGGGGCCCCCTGAGGGACAGCCGAGAACAGAGGTACAACCTCTGGCACTAACACTTAAATCCTGGGATCACCTGGCCCACCTGGTGGAACTGAATCAATGGTACTCCCCCTGCATGGCCATATACTGCATCAGAGGTATCCCACTTACCCACGAGAAGATTTCCCGACAACTTTGTCAAAGTAAATGTTCATTTCCTGGTGGATGTGGCACCTGATGGCAAGTTTGTCTTGTTGTCTGAGTTGAAGGATCGGGGCGAGTGGACTCCCATCACTGTGCTTTTAAACTACCGGCTCCGCCAGAGATCAGATCCAGGTGGCTGGATTTTCCATGCGCCCCGCCTATCTCCCCCATAATGCAGTAACATCACCTCTCTATACAAAATTGTCAGAGTAAACAGGCCCACCCCTACAGGCTCCTATAGTGACAAGTGGGAGGAAGCTCGGAGGAAGGAACTAACAACGAACAATGGAGTATAGTGTGTTCATAAACTAGGACTATATCGATTAATAACCGGTTCCGCCTGATCCATTTAAAATATTTACATCAGATGTATTACTCACCGGACCGCCTGAATAGGTATTACCCTGATTGGTCACCAAATTGCAAGAAATGCGGCCAGAAGCCAGCAGATTTTTATCACATGGTACGGTCCTGTCCCCTGGTACAAGCCCTGTGGAACAAAGTCGATGTAGCTGTCTCTAAGATGCAGGGCACCTCGCCAAGGTACTCCCCGAGATCTGGCTCCTGGCACTGGTGGAAGAGGGCCCCCATCCGGTGAAACGCTTTGTGGGTATGGCGTCCACAGTAGCGAGGTCTCTCATAGTTAAGTATTGGGGAGCGAGCAGAGCTCCCATTTTTACTGTAAGTGATTTCAATCAGCACACACCCAAGTCTCGCCCAGCATGTAGTGTGCAAATGAAACCCGTATTTATTTTTATCTATAAGTTCAATATTCTGAATGATATACCACTCATATCACAAAACACCCCCCAGGTTACACTGAACCAGTAATCAGGCTAGTTGTAAAGGTAAATATGTGTTTATTTATTTAGAATTTAAAATCACATTATATTTTTAATAGGTAACAACAATCACCAATGGGGTGACAGGAACAATGAATAATATCTTTAATGCACTAGGAATCAAGTAATGAACACAAAAAGAATGCAGCAACGAAAAGAATACTTTTGGGTTGGTTTGGAACAGATAGCACTGTGGTTAGAGGTTACCCCTGCAACACCCCTCAACCCACCAATAGGCAATTTAAATAGATGTGAGGAGAGAGCAGCTACTCAGGATTAACACAGACCAAACCAAATATCACTCCCACCTTCCCCCTTTAAACACAAGAGAAATACGGATTTGACTTTAACTGTCAGAATGGCTTTGAAATTGGCTGAGCAAAAACACAAAATATGTTAAAAATGCTTAAATTATTATAAATTCCTACGGGAGCCACTTTGAACAGATGCAAGCAAACACAAGCAATGTTTTAATCAAAAGGAAACAGTTGGGATCTCAAAGGCCAAGTGGGAAATAATTTAAATGTAATTCACACGTGTAAAACTTTTCCAAATGTCAATTCGCTGCAAACTTTTACTTGTGCGATTTTTAATAGAAACGGGTCAACCGCACTGTCTCGCAATGCGATGCTGAGTTGTGAATGTAGCTGCGGATGTTAGGTACAAATGGGAGTAGAAATTTTGTTTCTATCTTAAAAAAAGAGGTAGTTATGTAGGTTTTAGTGAGAGGTGTTTTTCGAAAATAAAGACACGACTTTGGACAAGGACTTCAGTTTAGAATCAGAAAATATGGCTTATGCTTTCATTCAAGGCTAGAGCGTTCAGGCAAAGCAACCAAGTCCGGACAAATTAAGCTCTGAGACTGATTCAGGACTTCAATAACAGATCCCCATCACCTTCCCCGGCGGCACCAGTCCAAACACTCGAAGTGGGATTTATGGATCAGAGTTAGACAAATAAAGATGACTATGAAAATAGCACTTTAGCAACTAGACAGAATAAGATAGCACTAAAGATTTTGACACTGTTACTGGTTATGAAAGTAGGGATAGTTCAGAGATTAAAGTGGAACAAGATAAGCAAGGTATACAATAGTTCTCTAGTGTCCTGTTAATACTCACAATCTACTGGGATTTAAGATATTTGGACAGTCACGGTTCTGGTCAATGGATTGGGTCTATCAAGGAAAAGACAGCACATCAGGCGCGGGACTGGATCAGCTAGGCCGGTCACTGGAACTGCACAGGATCTGCCCTTCTTGTTTCTGGGTATTTCAAATCAGCGGGATGGCGAGTTCATCAGGCAAGCATTATGGTAGCAAGCCAGATAGTTTCAGGATGCTAGTTTCAGGATGCTTTCTCACACCACAGCGCTTCACTGGGTTGTAATGATTAGTTGGAGGATTGAGGCCTTGCTGAAAATGGTTCAGCTACTGTTTGGCATTTGGAAGGATGTTGAATGCTGGATCAGAGTGCTTCGCTGGAATCAGAAGAGTGAGTGTGTATGTGTTGTCAGCTGTCTCCATTTATCCTTTCAAATGACATCACAAAAATGGGTGTATGGGCCGGCTTAACTTAACTCGCCCCTGTGGACTGGGATTGGATCAGAGCCTCATCTCCGCCTTGCATCTGAGTGATTGCCTCAAACACAGGTGATGTCAAGTTTATGGTTTGGTTTTTACAATCCTTAGAAATCTCCCCTAGCCACTAGTATCAAAATCGAATTTTGTCCTAAATATATATTTACACATGTGTAACCTCTATGAAACTCACATACAAGGATTACATATATTATGGAGCATCTATTCCTCAAAATCACACAGCTGTGAGACCTTGTTTCACCTTTTTGCAGCATTTTGACAATTTCGCCATGAACACATTTTCCAATGTTTCTCCAAATTTCCACAAATATGCATGTTTACCCTAGGAATGTGTGTGCAATGTTTAACAATTCTAGCAAACACAGTTCATATAAAACCACATATAGTGCCATTTCTGTTCCGAATAGGTTACACAATTCCACTACATCTTTAAATGTAAAGCCAAAATTTAGACTAAAAAATCTGTCCTTTTTATATTTTTCACCATTTCCAATAACAAGTTATAAGTCTCAAAAGAAATGTTAATTATATATTCTTAGCAGCAAAAGGTCATCCTTTTGGCTGTCTTTGGAGCAAGGAGTAGCTGTTACGCTCACCTGGTCTCTGCGGGGGCCTTGGGGCACGGTTGGAACCCTCCCCGGAGTTGACTCCCTCAGGTCGATTCTCTCCCCCACCTGCGGTCTTTCCGTGGGTCTGGAAGGCTGGACCTGTTCCTGTGATAAGATGAGAGGCAGTGAGGAAAGTGTGGTGGAATCGGAGTTCCCCTCTGCCCTTTCGTGCCAAAATGTAGTGCGTAGAAGTTTACCCATACAAGCTCTCCTGTTTGTATGCAAGGATGAGCTCTCCATCCTGCTTTTCTTCAGCAGGGGCGCTACGGATGGACCTAGTTGCGTCACTAGTCAAAATTGCAGAGGTCCAGACCGGCTGCGACCATTCCGTCTTGACGGTAAGTCTTATGATTATGATTGTTGTTCTTATTCTTGTAACAATACTGTGCCAAGGAATATTGTTCGTAACAGTATATTGTTCTCTCTCCCCTGTAGAGATGAAGACCCAGGAGCGCGTGGTGGAGAAAAGAGTCTGCTCCGGATGTCCCCACCACTGGTAAGTAGGCAGTTGAAGAAGCTGCACCAAGTTCGCAGGTAGTGCTGCTTTAATGAGTTAAAAGTCTATGTGACCACTCACCTTGCGTCTCTTGCAGGCGCGGCAGGTCGGCGATGGCCAGAGAGCGCTGTCCGACTCCTACTGGCTGCCGGGGATGAAGATCGACGTGGAGGCTGCATCCGATGAAGGCCCTGTGTTGGTGGAATTTGGAACAGGTAAGCATGCTGGCCGGTACCTGCAGAGGATTCCGGAAGAAAGGTAAGATGAAGGCAGCTCTGAAGAAGTCGGGAGCAGATGACAGCGCTTCCAGCGATATTGTGGCCTCAGGTAAGGCATGCGCAGCGACTGCAGAGTGGAAGCTGATGGTGGTGCTCCCGGCGATGGTGTGGCTAATTCCTGGTAAGATGGTCGAGGTATCCGGAGACTGGAGATGCATGTGTTGAGCCAGGTAGGTGTTGGTGGGTTCCGGAGACTGAAGGCGCACGTGCTGAATCAGGTAAGAGTCTTCTGAACGGAGGTAAGCGTTACGCTTCACTCAGCAAACTAACGCAAAGGTTAAAAGAATGTTAGCACCAAACAAGATTTTGAGTGTTGAGAATTGTTGTGTACAGGCATTTTGGAGTTTTAGCAGCAAAGTAAATGTCATTTACAGCGAATTTTGGAGTTTCACTTGCAAAGTGCTGCTTTTCCCTCTGCACTCTAAGTTTCTTGTAATGGAGCCCACTGGCACCTTTTCTGCAGCGTGTGCTCTGTTCCACCACACATGCACCATGGGTAGCCATCTTTTTGTTTGTTGAAAAACGCGGTTTTGGAGGTTTTGGCACGCACAAAGCTTTTTGCCATCATTTTAATGTTTCTTGCACCATAGATAGCAGAGTGAGGCCGCATAGTATAGCAAAGTGGGTCAATACATCCCACATTACGAATGGCTTAACAATATGTCAATGTGCAAGAGGAGGGAATCACAATATGCCCAAACGCTCCCTCTTAATAGTAGACCGCTAGACATTTGGGCCCCACTTAGGTCATATATGCTGTCAAGGGTGGAGGATCCCTCAACCTCTCCCAATATACCAGATGTAACCCTGGGGTGATCGGATGCAATGCAAGGAGGTACGATCCAGGCTCGTTTGGCCAACCTGACTCTGACCAGTCAAGACAATGGGACCTGATGCCTTCCATGGGACCACGGTATCACTTACTGTACGTCATGCTGTGTATCTAACTACTTTAACACTGGAAATGTACCCACAGGACTGCTCTCTAGTCATCCTCAGAAATGTAAACTGATTCTGGGAACAATGTATGTTTGTATGCATACACCTTTGTACCTGGCTCCAAACAGTACTCAGGGGGGATATGGGGGGGGCATGGGGGGTGGTTTCCGGGCTAAGGGCCCTTGTTATTGTTGGAGTGTTTTGCATTCCCTTAAAATGAATAAAGAGTTTGTTTTTTTTAAAACAGTGCTTGAGAGCCTATATGAAGGAGAGGAAAAGACGTTGGAGGGATGACTAATAGGAATTCGAAAACCCATGGAAACAACATACTGTAATTTGCGGTCTGCAAATAGATGACGTCAGTGCAGAATGTGTAAGGACAGTTTGCCCCCACAGGGGAGCTGTGGACCTGGACGCCACCCTCATTGTTTCTTAGTGTCCGAGGTTGGTGCTGAGGGGGACGGAAAGTAACCCTTTGGCCCCGACCGCTGCTGCTTGTGCCTGTGGAGGCTGGAAAATCTTTCTGGTTGTCTAGCCTGCCTGTCCTGGAAATCTCTGGAACATCTAAAGGACATAGGGTGTGGATCAGTTCTGCTCCGAGACTGGGCAATGGATTTGGTTGCCAGTTTAGCCAAAATGGCTAGTGACCTGGCAGTCAACTTTCCTTCTTTTTGGTAAGTTCATAGTCAGTAGAGAAATTTAACAGCTCTAACCCCTCGAAAGACCGGTCCAGAATGCGTTCCTGCACGTCAGCATTGAATTTAATCGTGTGCATCCATGCCATGTGGCACATGTCAGTGCTACACATAAACCTTTCCCACTGTGTCGAGATGGGCCATTTTCAACTCCATCAAGTCTTGGGCTCTGACCTTCACCAGGCCTGCTTTCAAGGCTGTCTGTGCACAGGGAGATCTGGCAAAATATCTGCGATCTACCTCATAATTTCTGGTTTGACGCCGCCAACATAGCAGCTGCATTAATCTGTTACGCTCACCTGGCTCCCACAGGGGCGTCGGTCGGACCCGGCCAGCTGAGGTCTCCACCCACGTGATGCGTAGTGCAGCGATGACTGACTGGATCTGCCCTCCTAATCTTGTCTGCTTAACCCATAGAAATATTCTCCTGCAAGTGGAGAGATGGATTTAGCCACTTGTGGATTCAAGTGATGGCACCCCCACAGTCCTCCCCAACTAATCACCTCTGAAATGCCCTCACATCAATCTCACCTTATATTCTTGAAAGAAGAGCTCTCCATCCTGCGTGGATTTGCAGGGGCGCGTCGATTCCAGTTACTTCACTGGTTTGTAGGCTCAGGAGAGTTCCGGAGAGTATTGACTCTGAGGTTCCTGGTGAGGACCAGTAAGTATTAAGTTCATAGAGTTCAATATGGCCGATGTTCACTCTTGTTCCCCCCTTCCTTTCTTGTCTTGCAGCTGGCTCGTGAAAAGATGCTCTTGTGGCAGCTGGTGGCGCTCAGGTAAGAGTCTGTATTACCCGGCGCTGTCCGGTAAATGTTGCACGTGGAAAACGTGTTGTTTTGTTTCTCTTTACAGATGCGGCACGTGAAAATATGGAGAGTCACAAAAGGATGCCTCCGGTGGTAAATCAGGTAAGTCTATGGTGGTAAGAATTATATTTGTTGGTTCCCTCGGCTCACCTTGTGGTTTTCTTTTGTCTCCTAGGTGCCGAAGTTCGGCGAAGAAATGATGGAGGCAGCGCCGACCCGAAGGATGATGTGAAGACTGGTGAGTATGGCGCGGAGCGCGTGCAGAAATGATGTTCTTTACAGGTCCGGAGACGAGATGGATCCAGAATCAGGTGTGGAACAGAAATAAGTTTGTTTTCTAACCTTGTCCCTTTCTTTCCTCTCTGTTTTAGGAGCTCTGGATTCGAGGCGGGCGTGGCAGAAGACTGGATGCAGGCTGCAGGCACGGTGAGCGTTACGCTGCTGGATGCAGAATAACGGGAAGCATGTGTTGCTGATCGGGCGTGGTTTAAATAGCCTCAAAAGTAGTCCCTAGAACCACACCCGAGTAAAAAATAGTCCCTGTAGAAAAATAGTCCCTTTCAGGCTTCATGTTGGATTGGAGTCATTTGCAGCATGGTCTGCCTGAGGTAAGTAATGACTATGAGCCTGGCGCCTTAGGCGCCAGGACTGAACCCAGATAGCCCCTAGCCGGGGCTGCTGAGGTTTTGCTACATGTCTAGATGCCTGCACCCGGGGCTGATGGGCTTGGTCCGGATGCCTGGGGGTAGGCATCATGAGAGCACCCCCCCCCTCCCAAGGCCCCTCCTAAAGTTGTTCTTCCCCTGGGCCCTGGTTTGTCTGGGAAGTTCCGATGGAATCTTTTCACCAACTGAGGTGCATGGACGTGGTCACTAGGTTCCCATGACCTTTCTTGTGGTCCGTAGCCCTTCCAATCGATTAAATAAAGTTTTGATTTAACCATCTTGGAGTCCAGGATATTTTTTACCTCGAATTCAGGTTCTCCATCTATCAAGATGGGGTCGGGTGGTTTGGTTAATCATCTTCGTGGTTGAACTGGTTTTAAAAGTGAAACATGAAAGACAGGATGAATGCGCATATTAGAGGGTAATTCCAATTTGACAGCTACCGGGTTGATAATGGCCTTAATAGTGTAAGGTCCCAAATATCTAGGGTTAAAAGTCTGAGTTCCTTGTGTTTTGTAGCCAGCCAAACTTGATCCCCAATCTGGTATTGTGGAGTTTCACTTCTATGTTGATCAGCATGTTTCTTATATTTCTCTTTTGCTTGTTTCAAATGTTCTGTTGCCTCTTTAAAGGCTTGTGTAATAGTAGAATGCAAATGACTAACTGAAGGCATTTCTAAATGCTGAGGCGAATCTAGTTCTGAGTTTCGAGGGTGATGTCCATATATGGTATAAAAGGGGCTTTGTTCGGTTCCTGAATGTACAAAGTTATTGTATGCATACTCGGAAATCCATAAAATACCTTTCCAATTACTTTCGGTCCGGTGTAGCATGCAACGTAGGTACTGTTCAAGGGTCTGGTTGGCCCTCTACGTCTGACCATCGGTCTGGGGATGGTGACTGGTTGATAACCTCACGTCGATTTGCGCCAGTTGACAACATTTCTTCCAAAAATGTGAAATGAATTGACTAACTCGGTCAGAGACCAATACGGAAGGAAATCCGTGTATTCGAACAATGTTTTTGAGGAACTCCTTGGCCAGAATTGAAGCAGAAGGTAATCCCTTCAGAGGAATAAAGTGGGTCATCTTGGAAAAAAGATACACAATAACTAGAATGGTGTTAAATGCATTACATGGAGGTAGATCTGTAATAAAGTCTAATGATAAGGTGTGCCATGGTGTAGGTGGAATATTCAAAGGTTGTAAGAGGCCAACTGGTTTTTTCTTCTGACTTTTGTTTTGGGCGCAAATGCCACAAGACATTACAAATGACTTTACGTCTTTTCGCCAGGTGGGCCACCAGAATTGTCTCTTAATTTTAGCTTCAGTTTTTGCGATACATGGGTGTCCTTCCATCAGGGTGTCATGATAATTGGAGATGACTATTCTTGTAGTTCCTTGTGTGGTAGAAATAGTCGCCCTTGATAATAAGGTAGGTCATTGATGACTGAATAGTCCGAGCCTTTCTTCACCCAGTCCTGCAGGGCTGTTGGATCGAAGAGTTGTCGGATCTTTACTTGAATATCCTCTAGTGTCTGTAGAGTGGTTATGCCAAGAATTCTTTGTTCTGAAATTATAGGCACCGGTTCCGGGTTCGCATATGCTTCTCCCATCCCTACTCCGGATAAGGCATCTGCCTTGCCATTTTTACAACCTGGTCGATAAGTGATCACGAAATCGAATTCGGCAAAGAACAATGCCCATCGAAGTCGACGTGACGATTGGGCCTTGGCTGTTTTTAAATACTGCAAGTTCCGGTGATCGGTGATTACCGTAATGGTATGCCTGGCACCGAGAAGATAATGCCGCCAAGTCTTGAAAGCGGATTTGATGGCTAATAATTCTTTATCGGTAACCGCATAGTTTAACTCGGGTGCCGAGAACTTTCTGGACCAAAATGCTACTGGGTGAAGTTGACCGGTTTCAGGATCCTTCTGGGACAGGACAGCTCGCATGGCTAAATTGGATGCATCAGTTTCAACTATGTATGGAAGTTCGGGGCGTGGATGCTTCAAGACAGGTGCAGACGTGAATTTCGCTTTCAGCTCTTGGAAGGCCTTTTCAGCTTCTTCGGTCCACAAGAAGCGTTTGTTTTTTCGCAAAAGTGCTGTGATAGGGTGTACCACATGTGAGAAATCCGGAATGAATCTGCGGTAGAAATTAGCAAATCCGAGCATGCTTTGTACCCCTTTAACTGAACAGGGTGATGGCCACTTGAGGATTGAATCCACCTTTCGAGAGTCCATTCGGACTCCATTTGGAGTCACGATAAATCCAAGGAATTCAACTTCCGTAGCATGAAAAACGCATTTTTCCAATTTTGCATATAACTTGTGCTGGCGTAGTTTCTCAAGGACTGCACGAACGTGCTTCACATGGTCTGATTCTGAAGAGGAGTACACTAGAATATCGTCTATGTATACAACAACACAGACGTCAATGAGTTCACGAAGGACATCGTTCATAAAATACTGGAAGGCTGCTGGTGCATTGCACAACCCGAAGTGCATCACCTGGTATTCGAATAACCCGTACTTAGTGCGAAAAGCAGTCTTCCATTTGTCGCCTTTCTTTACACGTACCAGATGATATGCCCCTCGGAGATCTAATTTAGTGTAGATGCAAGCGTCCTTTACTTGGTCTAGTAATTCGGGGATCAGAGACAATGGGTATCGGTTCTTAACCGTGATCTGATTTAATGCGCGGTAGTCTATGCACGTTCTGAGGTCACCTTCCTTTTTATGCACGAAGAACAAAGCTGAAGATGCAGGGGACTTGGATGGACGAATGAAGCCATTAGCAAGGTATTGGTCCAAGTATTGTCGTAGGTGAAGGTTTTCGGGTTCCGTAAGGGAGTAGATCCTACTACATGGAGGTTGTGCACCAGGTATGAGATCGATGTGACAATCGTATGATCTGTGAGGTGGTAGGGTGTTTGCCTGCTCCTTTTGGAAAACATCCTGGAATTCTTGATATTTCTGAGGTAACTGCACGACTGGAATAGCGACTGTGGCCAGGCCTTGGTTCAAGGGTTTTTTCGGGTAACAAGTATGTGTACAATCCGGGAAGGTTATTCTCTTCTCTCGCCAATCAATACAAGGATTATGTGTTTCCAACCACGGTATCCCCAGTATTATTTGGAACTGCGGGGCTTTGATTAAATCAAACACAATAGTCTCTCGATGCCCATCCTGACCCAATAGTGTCATCTCTGCGGTGGAATGAGTTACAGGCCCAGAGGCAATTTCAGTTCCATCAACTGTGGTGATGACATCCGAAGTGGTCTTTTTGCAGAGAGATAGATTCATCCTAGAAGCCAACTCGTGGTCCACATAGTTTCCTATGGCCCCGCTATCAATGTATGCCCTCACTGCGTGCATACGTGATGGGTGCCTTGAATCTATAAGGACCATTGGTATGATGAAGTGCGAGGTCTGAGTATCCTTCTTTGAGCTCGGCAAGCGGACCTCTACGCTTGTCGGGCGTGGTCGTTTCCCGAATCAGGCTCTGTTTGATTTTTATCAGCAACTCCGACTACTCTTTTAGATGTTTTTATAGGGCAATCCCGTAGAAAATGTCCTGAGGCCCCACAGTACAGACACAATTGCATCTGCCATCTTCTTTCTCTTTCCTTTTGAGTTAAGGGTCCCTTGACCCCCCCCCCCCGATCTGCATCGGTTCTGATACATCTGTTACTTTGAGGGTAACATTGGGTTTAACCAATACCCGATTCTCGAACTTAGCTCGATCAGCCTTTCTATTCTGAAGTCGGCGGTCTAACTGGACCACTAAGTCTATATATTCTGCACAATCCTGAAGTGGGTTCACAACTTGGGCCAAAACATCTTTGAGTTCACCCCGAAGTCCACGATGAAAAATGTAATTCGTTTTACCTCTGGCCATCCGGTTTCCACCACTAACCTATTGAAAGTGGCGATATAGGTTAGTAGATCCTGGTTACCTTGTCATAATGATAAAAGTTCGTTATCCAGGGCCTGTCCCTGTGAGTGTCTGGCAAATAGTCTTTCCATGCTCAATTGAAAACCTTGAAAATCCCGAAGAAGAGGGTCATCCTGGTTAACTAATGGAATTGACCAATCCGCTGCGCTGCCACTAAGATATGATAGTACAAAGGCTACTTTGGTTTGGTCGTTTGGAAAAGCTCCAGGTCTGCATAAAAAGTGCAAGCGGCATTGGTTCATAAACACGGCAAACTTTTTTGGGACCCCAGCAAAACGTTCAGTTTTAGCTAAAGGAATGCTCCCTGGTAGAACCACTTGCACAGGATTGCTCGATGAAACAGGAGTTGGATTCCCCCCCGAATCCAGGTAATGGTGTTTGCCCAGCTTGGTTTTGCAGTAATTGTCTAGCAAGATCATCAGTGCGCTCCTTTGACACAATCAGTTCTCTCCTCAGGGCATTAGTCTGTTGGCGCGCGGAGTGCACTTCTGCTCTAAGTTCCCCTAACAATAGGGCTAGTTAGTCTGTTTCTGAGGTTTCCATAACGCCCGGGTGGGGATTTGTAGATAGGCTTCGCGTTCTGTTACGCTCACCACCTGGCTCCCACAGTGGCGTCGGTCGGACCCGGACAGCTGCGGTCTCCACCCACGTGATGCGTAGTGCAGCGATGACTGACTGGATCTGCCCTCCTAATCTTGTTTGCTTAACCCGTAGAAATATTCTCCTGCAAGTGGAGATGGATTTAGCCACTTGTGGATTCAAGTGATGGCACCCCACAGTCCTCCCCAACTAATCACCTCTGAAATGCCCTCACAGCAATCTCACCTTATATTCTTGAAAGATGAGCTCTCCATCCTGCGTGGATTTACAGAGGCGCGTCGATTCCAGTTACTTCACTGGTTTGATGGCTCGGGAGAGTTCCGGAGAGTATTGACTCTGAGGTTCCTGGTGAGGACCAATAAGTATTAAGTTCATATGTCCGATGTTCACTCTTGTTCCCCCCTTGCTTTCTTGTCTTGCAGCTGGCTCGTGAAAAGATGCTCTTGTGGCAGCTGGTGGTGCTCAGGTAAGAGTCTGTATTACCCGGCGCTGTCCGGTAAATGTTGCACGTGGAAAACGTGTTGTTTTGTCTCTCTTTACAGATGCGGCACGTGAAAATATGGAGAGTCACAAATGGATGCCTCCGGTGGTAAATCAGGTAAGTCTATGGTGGTAAGAATTATATTTGTTGGTTCCCTCGGCTCACCTTGTGGTTTTCTTTTGTCTCCTAGGTGCCGAAGTTCGGCGAAGAAATGGAGGCAGCGCCGACCCGAAGGATGCTGTGAAGACTGGAGAGTATGGTGCGGCGCTGCAACTGGAGAAATGATGTTCTTTACAGGTCCGGAGACGAGATGGATCCAGAATCAGGTGTCGAATAGAAATAAGTTTGTTTTCTAACCTTGCCCCTTTCTTTCCTCTTTGTTTTAGGAGCTCCGTATTCGAGGCGGGCGTGGCAGAAGACTGGATGCAGGCTGCAGGCACGGTGAGCGTTACGCTGCTGGATGCAGAATAACGCGAAGCATGTGTTGCTGGTCGGGCGTGGTTTAAATAGCCTCAAAAGTAGTCCCAGGTAAGAAGTCCCTAGAACCGCACCCGAGTAAAAAATAGTCCCTGTAGAAAAATAGTCCCTTTCAGGCTTCATGTTGGATTGGAGTCATTTGCAGCATGGTCTGCCTGAGGTAAGTAATGACTATGACCCTGGCGCCTTAGTAGAAATCAGTCCTGGCGCCTATGAGCCTGGTGCCTAAGGCGCCAGGACTGAACCCAGATAGCCCCTAGCCGGGGCTGCTGAGGTTTAACTACATGTCTAGATGCCTGCTCCCGGGGCTGATGGGCTTGGTCCGGATGCCTGGGGGTAGGCATCATGCCATAATCTGACACATATGAAGTGATGCATTTTTATTTAGATAAACCTTTTTTCCAAATGCCTTCAGGAGCTTGTACTCTTTAGAGATGAGAGCTGCTGCCAAGGACCCAGAAGCTGCTGTGGACTGTGGTTTAGCATACATGGATGCGGCTGCTATAACTGACTAATGAGGCTGTGGGGAGAGGACAACAAAAAGACCTCCCCCTCCGTCTGCCTAAATTTAGCATTCAGCCACTTGTTAACCGGGTGCATGGTGTGGGGCTTGCGCCACTTCTTTGTCTGCGACACCACATCATTTTGCAGAGGGACACCAGACCCATTAGCCTCTCGCAAAGTCAATATCTTTGCCAACAGCCTTGATTCGGTCTATTCTTGTTGTGGCGGGGAACACCCAAGAAATCCGCAAGACCTTCCATACGATCATGGAATGCTTTAGCAGATGCCAAGACCTCCATGTCCTCATCATTTGTGTCTTGCATGTCCGGCCCAAAATGATAGTCTCCCTGAGAGGATGTGATGTCGAACACAGCTGTAGGCAGATTGGTCAGAACAGGCCCTGGTACACAGACAGGCTGCGGCGCAACTGGAGCCCCATATGCCGGTGCTAAACGTCAAGTTGCGCCAGAGGTGCACTAGCCACCAGTGTAGCAGGGACAATAGTCAGGTCAGGGGGTGCCAGAGACTGAGCTGGCACCTGCGGTTGCATTGGCACCCATGGCTGTGACAGCATGTGAGGGTGCGATGGCCCCGGAGGATGCACCCTGTAGCATGACCTCGTTAATCAGACCTTTTAATATCCCTGACATTTGCTGGGATTTCATTCGGCCCATAAAACTGCATAAACCTTTTGTCGCAAACCGCTTGTGAGGATGTCTAGCCTGCCGCTGTTGGCATATAGGTGGCTGATGGGGGGCCTACCCATCCCCTACCATGACAGAGTAACCTCCCTCTGTGTATCATAGCGACATGGCGGACGAGGGGGATGCTGTGCGCCATGGTGTCTGTAAGGAGGACCACTCTCTCTGAAGGGTGAATTCAGGTCTTGTTCTGGCCGCTGCATTTCCTCACCATGGGGCCTAAAGGGCCTCTCGATAAGGAGCCTTTTTGTCACCAGGCACAGCCATTTTCTTCGCTGGTCTTTCCACAGCAATGCGCGGGAACTCTGTGGCTGGTGTAGCCACAGCACCTGCAATTATAGGCCTCTTGTGGCCCTCGAGCGAGCGCTCAGTACTGGTGGAGACCTCTGATATAGAGCCGGAAGGCGTATCGCTCTCGGGCTTGCACCGGGTAATGACTCTTTGTAAAGACAGTAAGGACTTTGTGATCAAGTGGGACAATTAACAAATGTTCCTTGGATCTGATCCAACTTACTATTGAAGAGTTGTCTAAATCATTTATCACTATTGATACATACATTACATCTCTGAAGACGCAGCTATTTGCATTTAAGTCAGATCAGGAATTATCATTACTTCTGGAAGAGGTTAACTCTAAACTTGCCTCTTATAAATCTGACATTGAGCAAAGGAAACTCAGTAAATTCAAACGAGACACCTTTGACTATTTAAATGAAGTAGTGTACACTTGGCAAGATGTCTATGCCTTTAGAAACCAGAACAGGAAACGTTTTCCACAACCAGGTCAACCAAGATCTGACAGTAGTAGTAACAGTAGTGGGGGAGAACCAATTGTGACTGACGGTATAAATCAGTCTGGTACTACAAACATTCCCACGGCTGCCTCAGGAGGTGGGTTGGGTGTGAGAACAGGAGTTGAAACATCGTTACCTGCAGTAGAATCAGGGCCTTTTTGTGGCCTAAGAGGAAAACTAGCAGAGGCAAAAGGACTGGTAAGGCAAAAAAAAAAATAGATTGAGTGCCCAACAGTGGCCCGATGGTCTAACGAAATGGACATCTGTGCGGCAAAGGAACACCGAATATACACAGCAAGGGGGTGCCCGGCAAAGGCTACAAGAATTTGGGGAAAGTACGAAGCACGTGTGACCTGAGAACTGCCAGCAAAGGGGAGAAAGGGGGGGGGGGGAAGCGCAGTAGCACAACACGGAACATGGCAAGTAACATATTACTGGAAAGTGATGCACAGAGTGGCAAGACACGAGCAGATCGATGAACCAACCCGGTGACCGGGGGACGGGGGGTCGGAGGGGTGGAACTGTTGGTATGTTGTATGAATGTTAAAAAAATTAACAAATAAAATATGTTATAAAAAAAATAAAAATAGATTGTGAAAATATTGTCATTAATAATTCTAGTAAAATTCTTACAGGTGGACAGCTTGACACGCTGAATAGGGGCCTCTCCTTTCTACCCACTTTTAACACTACCCTTTTTGTGGAAACATTTGCCTACACAGACTGTTATGAAAAATTCGATTAAATATCTTTTTTGAAATGCAACAGTCCATGGAAATCTTTCCCACTAGGGATAATAGACTGGAAATGCGAGCTAAGAGTGAGTTTGATCTACATATTCAAAATTCACTACTTAATATGTTTGAAAAGACAGTACTATCAGAGTTGAATAGAATTAATTATCAGAGACCCACCCTTATTAACATCAAAAATCGTCAACTGGACCATATTGAATCACTAGCTAGAGATGAAGACCTCACAATCAAACCAGCAGATAAAGGTGGGACTGTTATAGTAATGGATACCTCGTATTACACTAATAGCTGCTTGACATTGTTAAATGAGTCAACATACATAAAGTTGAATGGTGACCCTATTAATGACATTAATGCCCTAATTGAGAAGTCGATAGAGAAAGCAGTCAAAAACGATTGGATTCGTTCGAAAACTAAACATCACCTCATTAATTGTTTTCCTATAACTCCAGTGTTTTACGGGTTGCTGAGAATCCATAAAAACCAGAATCATCCACCATTCAGACCAATTGTGGCGGGTACCGACAGTGTGTTCGACCCTCTGGCCATCTACTTGGATAAACTACTGCAGCCCTTAGTGCAGGCTATCCCCACATATTTGAGGGATACCACAGATGTTCTTAACTGCCTCAGAGACATTACTGCATTATCTTCTGACTGCATATTATTCAGATTGGATGTATTTAGTCTCTACACATCTATTCCACATAATGAAGGTTCGGAAGCTGTGGAATGGCTCTTGCTTAATTCAGATCCAGTGAAAGTGTTACGCTCACCTGGTATCCACGGGGACGCCACCCAGCTGTGGGGACTCTGGTATCCTTCTCAGCCGCTCCCAGGTATGATCAGCGGAGAAGTTCTGCCTGGAATACAGATGGGCAATGTTCAAGACTGGGCAACTGGGGTAAGAGCCTCCCAACACCCCGTATGCCCGCAGCCCCTCCCCGGACCTTTCCTCACCTTGTTATGGGTTTTGCCGTGCTCTCCGTCCTGCCTTCTTGGCAGGGGCACGTTGTCCATTGTGGGCGGGTGCGATCTAGTTACTTCACTGATGCCGGCCCTTTTGAGTCTTTCAGGTAGGTCTTATTACTGTTATACTTGTATGCCTTTCTTTGGTTTAAATAATGTCTTTTCTCTTTCCTTAGGTGCGCGGAAGTTCGCTGTGGAACGTTGGCTGAGATGGGACTCGCCGGTAGGTGATGGTGCATTGAGAGCGCCTTGATGCGGTAAGTAGGCGCTATGCGCAGCGCTATGATGCCTTGCCTTTGCTAACCTGTTGTCTTTTCGTTCCCATAGATTGCAGTGCTCACCCAGAGCAAGAAGTCCCAAGGCGATGCTGGTCGATGGGCAACTCGTGAGGTAAGCTTCCGGCACGATTGTAAAATATCTAATGTCCTGTTTCTCTCCTTTTTGCAGATCCGTCGGTCCGGGAGGCTCGCTGATCCTTGGATGCTGTTTGCAGGAGCGGAGGGCAGCTAGCGATGGAATCACAGGTAAGCTGCTGCTATTAACAATGTCCTTTTGTTTTTCAGATTCTGTTCTTCCGAGGTTCGCAGGTACAGCTGAACACGATGAGCGTCACGTTGCAGGATTGCAAAGTAACGCAAAGCGTGTCCTTCAAGTCGGGTGTGGTTTAAATAGCTTCAGAAAAGTAGTCCAGGTAAAGTAGTTCCTAGGCTACCACACCCAAAACACTATACCGCATAGCTTGGTTCTAAAGGAACCAAGCTATGTGGGTGCCTCCATGTTGGCTGGCACTGGAAATAAAGTAGTCCCAAAACACAAGTCCTCACGAAGTATGAGCCTGGTGCCAACAGCGCCAGGACTGGCCCCAAGAGGTCTTCAGCAAAGGATGCCTGAGTTTGTTTGAGACCCGATCCAAGGCCCCTCCTGGCCAGGTTTTTTTTTGATACGGGTTGTGACAGAAAGGTAACGCATAATTTGTGTTAGAATTATTGAACCTTCGTTTATTCAATATCTACTGTGTTCAAGCATCAGGCATCCATCGGGTCAGGTATGTCCCCAGTATATGCCAACATCTTTATGTATAAATTCAAGAAGATTTTCATTTTAGATGTAACAAAATGGGCTAACAACATCCTTTTATGGAAAGATACATAGATTAGATTTTTGGGATTTGGTGGGGTCCAAGGAAGATCTAATGTCTCTTTGAATATCTGAACACTGTACATACAAGTATCAAATTCACCTAAGAGGTTGGCTGACCTACCTTGCATTTACTGGATGTAAGCTTGGCCATTAATCTACCTTGTGGGGAGCTTTACAAAACAAGGTACTTACCTGGTCTTTCGAGGAACCAAGTCCTTGAGATGTTTGGAGGAGAGCGGGAAAAGATCTCCCTTGCCAACCGATTCTTCAATGACTAGGGAGTCAAGGAGACTTGTGCGACACAGTCGTCCCATCCGTGGTCCGATCCCAAGCAATGGAGACAGAACATGTGGTGATCCGAGGCCGGAAACAAACCGTTGCAGGACGGATACCTGCTGAATCCCGCTGTACCAGACATGCGCCAGGGGAAGCGAGTCACTCGAGGCCAGTGATAGAAATTAAAAAACCAAGTTAAGGGAAAGCAAAAGCGCCTGTGTGTATACAAAAAATGCCACAAGCACTGTAAGAATAGTGCTGCTCCTGTCAGAGCAGAGAGGATTGAAGTGAGGTGCCAGAGGGCAGAGCCTGCAGAGCATGTATACATCCATGGCAGCGACACCACGCGCCTTAAATTCAAAATGAAAATGCGCTTTTTTTTGTGGTGAAAAAAGGTTAAGTTCCCGCCCCTAGCGAGGGACACCCATACAATATGGAGGCAAGGGGACAGGACGTATGAGTACGCAGTAGAAAGGGCTTTGCAGAGTCGTACATTGAAACAGGAAGCAAAAAAGTAGATGCTAGAAGCGTTCAAGCTATGACAGTGAACCCAAGCCCGACAGAACAAAGTTAACCGGAGCTGCAGAGAATCAGGAGGGGAACGGGGTATGAAGAGTAAAGGGACTTGTCATACTCGTCCCAGTGGTTGTGAATATGTAGACAGCGAAGAATCCTTTGAAATCCATTCAGCCCAGAAAGTGGTTGAAAATCAGATAGGCACTGCAAGATTCCCAAAGGAAAAAGGGTGAAGACCCTACCTTGTTTTATCAAGAAACTGTGTTTGAAGAACAGGGGAGACCCAAGAGGTGGAAGAGCCCCGTAGAAGTAAAGGAACTGGTTCATGTAATAACAAAGAACTATTTGAAGATACAATATTGAGGCTAGAGTAGCCTGTCCAGGAGAAGGGAGTCATTTCTCCTGGGACTCTTTTCTTTTGATGTTTTAATTAGTGGTAGGGTCAGCACAGGATAGTTTTTGGACAGAGGACGGATTTGACGACGAGCACCCTAGTTAATTTTGTGTTGGCTAGGGCAAACCCTTTTTCTAGGGATAGCCTCCTCACTAGCCTCAGCAGACCCCATCAAAATAACCTGCGGTGTCTCCCAAGGATCCCGCGTCTCCCCCACCCTCTACAATATCTTTACCAAGCCCTTATTTGACAAGTTGGACAAACTTGGTGTCTCATACACTAACTATGCAGATGACACCCAGATTCTCATACCCCTTTCGGGCAACTTCGACTCAGATACAGCCTTGGTAAACAAAATATACCTCATCATTCAGGCATGGATGGCCACACACGGCCTATGCCTGAATGATGAGAAAACCGAAATACTGCTCCTCGGATCCAACATCAACCTAAAAAAACTCAGTCCCGACTACAAGGCCTTCAACATAGACGGCAACACTATCACAGTCGCCAAAATAGTGAAAACTCTAGGATTTCACCTTGACTCAGCCATGTCACTAAAAAAACAAGTGAACTCTTTAGCATCCTCTACCGCTTACACGTGCAAGCTCATCAGGGCAGGTAGAGCATTCCTCTCCCAAGCTAGCTGCATTACCATCGCCAATGCCTTAATACTATCCAGACTCGACTACTGCAATGCCATGTATCTAGGAGCCAACAAATACATAACAGACAAGCTCCAAACTCTGCAAAATAACGCACTGAGGACAGCCCTTAACCTACCACACAAGGAACACATATCCAACAAAAGAAGAGAACACAAATGGCTCAAAATCTGCGACCGCATCTCACTCAAAACAGCATCACTCACCTTCAAATGCTTAAACAACGCTGCCCCCCCCCTACCTGGCAACCAGAATAGTAAAAAGAACCTCCACCAGACCCACGAGGATGACCAACGCTTACTGCCTACAAGTACCCAAATTCAGACAGAAAAAAACAGGCGGTAGCAGCTTCCCTGTCATGGCAGCCCAACACTGGAATGCCCTCCCTCTCAACATCAGAACTGACCAATCCTATTACAGTTTTAGGCGAAACCCCCTCACCTGGTTACGCTCCAACGATCCCATGACTGAACAATGCCCCTGCACCTAGCCTACCTCACTGTATATATGTATATAAACTGACCTGCTAAATGTACAATACTGTATGTATATTTGTATATATGCCTACTTAACAGACACTAAGTAATGTAATGCTCTGCTCACCATTCAACTGTTTCCTACCCTATAACCAAGTATTTATGTACTGGTTACAGGGTAGGAAACTGTTGCGCCCTGTTACCTCTGGGTTTTGCGTGCTATATCAAATAAATAAACAAACAGATGACCATTTTTCCTTTTAGTTAAATAAAATGTACTTGTGAAAATGCCACCATTTGTCCTTCTGGACTACCACACCATATTAAAAATTCCTGCCTAATGAGATACATTTAGACGATCATTGCTTTGAGCACCTATTCCAAACTTCTTCACCCAGGTGTTTAAAAAGGTAGAATAAGGCAGGAGTTTGCACTCTAAAAGATGCCCCTGGGCCAGGCGCGCTATACAAATAAAATACAAAAATAAATACGAAAGGAAGGAAATGTTACTTGCAGGTAATCAAGTTTTCCATCAGGAGTACCTTCATTGATAAAGCAGTGAATAGCTCCACCCTGGGGAGAGAATTGGCAACACATTTTTGATGGAGAGAGAAAACTCTTTGCAAAAATATATAATTTCATATAAAGTAATCATTATGAAATTAGCCTGGATTATCCACCCAGATGAGACCTTCTGTTTTCTCCCATTAAAATCCACCTGTGTAGGAAGACGCTATATAAAAACCATCATAGAACTACAAAGAGCAATGAATAGTTACATAGGCATCAACTCTTTGTTCAAGCCATGCAGTACCGAAAGAAGAACACTGCTGCTTTAAGGCTGGGGACTCTGAGGTCCCATCACGGTCCCCACTTGCAGTTTGAAGCAAAAAAAGTCTACATTCTGCATGAGGAACAAGCTAGTCCCTATCCTCTTGAACTACCTCAATAGATTGGATATCCACAGTGCTGCAGGAGAGCCATTTACAGGTGTAATGTAGACATCCATGATAGAGACTTTTGGTTTCACGAAATGAACTTTTCCTTCATCATGGGATCTCCATTGATATTCGGTGGGGGGGGGGGGGACTAAGAAAGAGTAGTTCCTTACCTCTAACTCCATTTCTCCAGCGTTGGTATCTTTCATGGATTCACATGCTGTGAATATTTCCCGTCAGGCTGGGAAAACCTCAGTAACTTTAACGTAGCATTTCCTATGGATTACTTCGACACAGAGTGTCCTATCAAAGTCTTCTTTGGGTGTTTTAGGCTGCACCAATAGGACGTCTAGTATAAATAGCGCCGCCCAGCCTCTTCCCTTCAGATTCCAACCGTCTCAAAACTGTTGGGATCACTTTGTGTTTTTCTCTTGAGAAAATTGCTCTTTGTGTTTCACTAGCCTTCGTTATTCTTTGGCCACATCATGCCATCTGTGTCCCTGAAGAAATAGTTATTTCAGCCGTGTGAGACTTGCGGCCTCAAGAACGTCTACGAAGGGGATGGGCATGCAGACTGTCTGTATGCCCGCATGTTCTTTCTTCCAGCATGTTCTTTATCCCCTGCAAGGTTATCACTGTAATAGAAAGGTTCCTTGTCAGAAACCAGTGTTAGATCATTTGAGCTTCCCTCGAGAGGGTTTGGGACCTAGTTACTTCCTTAGGTACGGACTTGTTTGATTGATGGCAAGAAAGCCTTTAGAGCCAGGCGAACCGCTCCCATTTCCAATACGTTGTTGTGAAGGTTTGTCCTTTGAACAGTTAAAATGATCAATGCAAGCTCCACAATCTTGGATAAAAGGCATCTGACAATGGATGGAGAGCCTGAGCATGGTGGAATGGAAAGCCTTGCAGAAGGTTCAGTATTGCACCACCACTGGAGAGAGGTTAAGGCTGACCTGAAATGTTTCCAGGGGTCTAGGGTCCATTGATCCTCCATGCATTCTTGCATGCACATACTCGCATTCAGGGCAAGAAAGACGCAGGAGGCCATAGCTCCTTGAAAGGACGATACTTCCCTTGCAGTGGGATGCATTTCCTTCTTCAGGAGGCTGTATTTGTTCCAGAGGAGCAGTAACCCCCCTCCCAAAACAAATAATTTTCTTTGTACAGTGATTATTGTGGATACAAGAAAATGAATAACATGAGCCAGTGTGGCAACAGCTTTTCTTTCATTGACCTTGATCCCAGAATCTAAAAAATGTCCTTACTGAATTGAAGTGTTAACAGTCCTGCTCTAGCGAATTGGCCTTTATCAACTAGTCATGTACGATTCACTGCTACTTTGCGATTCCCTACTTGGGTGAGCCGCCACCACACACATGCATTGTGAGAAAACTATTGAAGTGGTTTGGGGTCCGAAGTGTACTTCGTATTGATAGTGCTGGTTTCCTACAAAAACAACTCCGAAATTTGAGGTGCTTCTTTGCTACTGGGATGAGAAAATAAGCCTATTGTACCCTCATTGTGCATAGACAGCCTCCTTTTTGTCAGAGGGAAGATTTGATGAAGGCCCAACATCATCAACTTCTGTTTCTTGATGAATTTGTTTGCCTCTCGGATACAGAATGGTCTCATTTGACCAGTGTGTTTTTTTTTTCTCCCAAGAAGTCTCGGGAGTAGATTCATCTTCCTCTTCTGTTTCTTGGAACCTTTGAGTGTGCAAGGTATGGGCTGTTGAGGATTGATGGTGATTAAGGTCCTCTGTGCTACTCATATTTCTTCCTTTAAGAGGGACAAAAATCCTTAGTATCGCGGCCCACCAATTTTAAAGTCTCTGCTTCGGTTTTCATCCTGCTGACCTAGTCAGCTGGAGTACCAAAGAGAGAGGGGCCAGATAATTGCAGGTTAATATTTATTGCTGAGACACTAGCTTTCAATCTGTAAGCGTGACCAGGAGGACTGTGTGATGCCATGGCAGTACACATTGGTAGATTCCCTCCGCTACAGCCGTTATAGCACCAATTACCTGGGCGCAGTCAGTTGCACCCTCTCCCACCACTTCCAACAACTCCTGGCGCATGCAAGATGGTAAATCTTAGGCATATTTGATGGAATCCCGCAGGGATTTATGGCATCTGCCCCGGAGTGTAATGGAGCACCATTCTAACCTTCTGCTTTCTTCATAAGGTGGGTCAGAGGACAACGATCAGGATGAAGAAGATGCCAAGTTTTGCCTCCCGACTGCTGTCACAATCAAAGAATCCAATTGTGGGGCCATCTCTGCTGGTATAGAGGTGTTGCAGGTGTTCGGAATGTCCAAATGATGGGGTCCAGCAAGGCAGGGATCAAAGTAACTAGAGGCCTGAAAGGTTCTTTTGGCTGCAAGGCCTCAAAAACAAGGACGTGTACTGCAATTGGAATGTTAAGTTTCAAGACCGTGCTTTTCTGAATGTCAGTGAAAGGTAATTATTTCATACGTAGGTGAGAGTCTTTGGTGGTAAATCTGAGTCCTAGGTAACAGATCTGACCTGTCAGACAATGCGGTTGTAGTGTAGGCGATCTCCTAGGAGAAACAGGTCTGGATAGAAGAAAAGGCTTTGAAGGGGCAGGCCATTCCCATTAAGGATCCCCAAACAGCATCAATATAGAATAGTGTGTTTCGACAGAGTGGAATGTGCCATCAAGATGGTATGCTTCTACATTGATCTAGAATGCTTGGACATCAAGGATGACCGGATTGAGTAACTCTCAGTCGAGATAACCGATGGTTGTTGGTGAGAATGCCGTCGACATTACTGGGTCCAATTGAGAGCATGAGGCAGGCATACCTCAAGTTTCCTTATCCTTCAATGTCGAACAGTGTTGGTGTTCGAGGAGCCCATGGGGGACCCCTTGGGGTGTCAGAGGACGTTTTTTCAGAGCCATTTTGCTTGAATGACACTTTAGGCTATTTATTAGCCTTGGCTCTAGCGCTCACGTTGGGCTTCAAGTATGATGCCTTGTTTATCCTTCAATCTCCTATATGCCATTTTTCACAAATGGGGCATACTGTATGGCTGTCAGGGATACAGGCAATGTATAAGGCATGGTCATCTCTTACTAGTGTTTTACCACCACACGAGACATTTGTTAAAAAGTGACACGAGGAAAGTACATGGGGATAGGCTTAAAAAAAAAACTACCTTTCACAGCAAAACTACATCTACACTTCGTGGAAACACTTGTGTACAGGTGCGTTATAAATGACATATCTACAAGGAAGCCCCTAGCAAAATATGTTGAGTGAAAGTAGTTAACCAAAAAAGGAATGAAAATTCCAGTCAAAACACTTTCAAAAGCAGACCGGTTGAGTTTTCTTGGCCTCACAAGGTCGGAATAAATAATGGACTTCAAACTGCCTCTAGGATGCACAATGGGACCTGGGAGGTCCCACCTTAAAGCAGCAGTGTCTACTTTCTGTACTGCATGGCTGAAACTACTGGTTGCTGCCCTATCTAGCCATTTGTTCATCAAATCGCAACCATAGAGGTTTTTCAAACAGAGAATTCTTCCTGCATACTTTTTAATGGGAGAAAACTGAAAGTCACAACTGGCCAGATAAGCAGGTTTCATTTCACAATGATTACATACAATGATTTTAGTATATTATTACAAAAAATGTACTATGTATTGCCCCAATGCAGAGTTATTCACTGTTTAAAAAAATCAATGGCGAGCCCATTATGTACAATCTAGAATTTCTACTAGGTTTACTTTTGTTTTTTTGTAACACATACACCACAGAACTTGCATGCTTCTTGGGACTAGCAGCATCAAGGTGGCATCTTTGGTTACAGGGATGTGTGTCATACACAGAGCTCAGCAGCGACATAAGGGTAACAATCAATGTTGGGAAATAAATGGCATTGAGGTTAAAGTGATGAATTTATAACAGATAGCAATACAACTAACCATATCTTGCCTATCTGGGAAGGAGATACATTGAGAACATGAACAATGTTAGGTTAGGATTTCTTTTCTTCTTTTTGCAGCTTTCTCATCTTCAGTGGGACACCTAGCATATCCAGTTGACTCCCAACAGACCCGACAAGACAATGGATGGCACACCTGATGGCCATGCACCTCCTCAGCACACGAGGTAGGAGGAACCCAAGACAGAATTTATGAAAAACGAAAAGATGTTTATTGAAATTTGAGGCTTTTTCAAATTTTGAAAAAAGAAAAACCCGGATCGTTCATTTTTATTCATCACGGTATCCTTTTACCCACACCCTGCCTGCTGCCCACTACAGCTCAGTACCATAGGTGTTAGTCACACCTGGGTGCCTTTCCCTGCAGCCTCATGGCATTTAAAATATGTCCGCCGCCTTTTCCTATCCTTAAAAGGCACACTGTGTTAACCAACATCTGCAACAGTGCCAGCCGATTGGCATCCTGCAACTACTTATCAGCCTATGGTGGACCAGCAGGCTTCCGCCGGCCCACCCCTCATAAGGCCCACTATCTAAGGCTCTGTCTGTTCCCCTTCCCGTTGCCTGGCTGGGTCTGGGGGTCCCCCTGCACACCCCCAAAGTGCACATGGAGGCTGAGGAGAACTCCATACGCCCGGGACACTTGAATTCAATGGAGCATCTAACTTTTCTCCGAAGGTTAGTTCCCGCAACTAACTACGTCGACCCTCTTCAACTACACCTGTGTCTGTTTCACATCTAGTTGCTGTACTGTATTCTTTCTCTCGTCCTGCTAAACTGAACTTAGCAGTGCCCAGTGATCACACATTGCATTTGATCCTGCACGGTTTAATTTCATACTTAGCTGTGCCCAGTGGTTGCATTGTGTCTCATTCTGTCCTGCTGTTCCTGTCTTGTTCGGTCTCTTCTGCTTGCAGCCCCTGTAGTGTCCTCCCCCAGTGTCTCCACCAACCCCCCCTTCTGCTCCTCTTTCATTCACCACCCACCCCCCCTCACTCTCCTCTTCCCTCCCCCCCTCCTCCACATCACCGATGGCTCTCTCGGTTTCTCCTATGTTCTCCAACTGTTTCACCATTGACTATCCCACCCTTCTCACCAAGTCTGGCAGGAAAAAATTCAAAAAGGATATCTTGGTCTCCAACCCTGGCCCTATTGCTGATACCTACAACAGCGCTTCCTCCAGGCAGACCCACCACAACAATCTTTGTCGTTCCTTATCCAGACCTATGGACTCTTCATATGGCCTCTGTGGTCTCTCCTTTCTCCTCTTATCCCAATAATGCTGGCGCCCGCTAGGAGGCCCTCCTGGATTCCTTCCTCTCAAAGGTCATCATTAATGTTTACCTTAATGGCACAGTCTTGGACCAAGGCCCTCAAGCCAACCTCCTCCTCTTTGACAGACGTCTCCCACGACTTATCCATTTCCTTTCCTCTCCTGCTGTGCCCTCTCTCCCTTCTTCAGCTTCCTTGCCTCCACCCTCTGCCACCTCCCTTGCACACTCTTCCTCCTCCTTGGCCACCTTGCCCTCTGGTCCTACCTCCTCCGCCCTTCTTGGTGCTCCTTAGCCTCTGCAGGGAGTACCTCTAACTTGTATCCCTCCCCGGAAGTCTTTCAAGGTTGGTAACCTTCTCTACCTCGTCACTCTTAACTCTTACTCAGCTGCCAAACACTCTTCTGACATCTGTCATCTCATGGAAGAACTGAACCTTGATGTCCTTGGTCTCACTGAGACATGGTTCACGGCCAGCTCTGTCACGAGCTTTGACACTCTCCTTCCTGATGGCTACAAGATCCTCTCCACGCCGAGATCTAACCGTCCCGGTGGGGGTGTAGCCTTGATCTTTCCGGGGTGGATCCCTGCTTCCATCATTCATATGCATGCCTACTCCTCCTTTGAATGCCACGTCTGTCGGCTTTCTCTCTGTCCCAGCCACACACTCACAGTTGCCACCATCTATCGACCACCTGGTCAGATCATCTCCTTCCTCTGTGAGTGGGCAGACCTGTCTTCCTCCCTCCCTCCTGTCCTCGATCACTTAACTCCTCCTGCTTGGAGACTTCAACATCCATCTGGATGCCTCCTGTCCCGCTACAGGTCTCTTTCGCAACCTCTGTGACTATTCTTCCCTCTGGCCCGACTCACTCTGCAGGGCACACTATGATCTCCTCAAACCTCCCCCTCTCTAGCCCTCTCACCACTCCTCTCTCCTGGAGTGATCACTTTCTCCTCTCATCTCTCTCTAACTACCCCCCCAAGGCCAATCCTACCCCAAACTTTCACCCACCTTCTCAGTAATTCGACTTATGGAGAGTGTCCGTTGAGGCATTGCCACATCTTTCTCTCCCCCTCCTGCAACTCTGGCTGACTCCCACCCTGACATAGCCCTCTCCATGCTCCACTCTGCTATCTCCGATACTCTTGATGTACTTGCCCCTGTCATGAGGATCCGCACGATGCCCAAAATCAAGTGCAACTCCAGGTACAACTCTAACCTCGTCACTCTTAAACGCAGGTGTAGGGTGGCTGAGAGGAAATGGTCGGCTTCTTGTACATCCTCCGACAAACTGGTCTGCCGCCTGCTCCAAAGGCAATACCGGCTCTCAGTCCTTATCAAGAAGAGAGCTCACATCCAAGCCCGAGTTTCTGTGGCATCTAACAACTCGGCCAAACTCTTAATCTGCAAGGAATTGGCCAATCCTTCCGCAGTCTCTACCTCTCCTGTCCCTTCCCAGGCCCTCTGTACGGCCCTGGTTTCTAACTTCATCTCTAACACCCAGGGCATCCAGTCTACCCTCTCTGCTTCTCCCTTCAGTCTCTCCTCTTCCCCTGGCTCTGTTGCGGCCACCCCCACCTGCCTTTCCTCTGTTCTCCCCAGACAAGGTTTCTAGACAAGTCCGATCTATGAAAACCTCATCTAAGCAGGTTCTTCCACATTGACACCCTCGCTCCAGCCCTGGCTGACTTCTGCAACCACTTCTTCGCCTCTGGAACCTTCCCCCTGCCACCCTTAAGCAGTCTCTTGTGCAGCCTCTCCTCACTAACTCCTCAGCTGACCCCTCCCTTCCAGCTAATTATCGCCCGATCTCCATCACTCCTTTCCTGGGCAAACTCCTGGAAACGATAGCCATCTCCCGGCTTAATCTTCACACTGAATCTGTTCGTTCTCTCCATGACCATCAGTCTGGCTTCAGAGCAGCTGGAAGCACAGAAACTGCTCTCATGAACATCCGCGAAGACCTGCTCTCTAATCTTGACTCTAATCTCCCCTCTGTCCTCATTCTACTTGATCTCTCCTCTGCCTTTTACAGAGTCAACCATGCCTTCTGCCTTTCACACAGTTAACCATGCCATCCTGCTCAACCGGGTCCTTCTCTCCCTCCTTCTCTCCCTCTGGTGTTCCCCGGGGTGTAACCTTTCTCCCTGGTTGTTCAACCAATACCTGGCACCTCTTGCCCTCTGCATTGCTGCTCTCTGCTCCAACTTCCAGTGCTATGCGGATGACACAAGCTCGCCTTCAGGCTAACCCTCTGCTGGCTCTTCTTCTCTCATCCCCGACTGCCTGCAATCCAGGAGTGGTGCACCGCCAATGATCTCTGCCTGAATGCCAGCAAGACAGAGATCCTCCTCATCGGCACACCTGCACCCCTCTTTCCCACCACTCTGTGGCTGGCCTACTTTGGACTTCTTCCTACTCCCACCTGTGAGGCTAACAACCTCTGGGTTATCTTTGATTCCACCCTCTCCTTCTCACCTCACATTTCCAACGTCTCCAAGAAGTCAAACTACCAACTCAGAGGTATTCCTCCTTTCCTCTACTTCCGCCCCCCCCAGAACCTCACTGTCTTCAGAGACCTGGTTCTCTCTAGGCTTGACTACTGTAACAGCCTCTTTTTAAATCTACCCTCTACTCTCTGTCCTCTGCAACTCATCCAAAACAGGACTGCAAGATTTATCCTTGGCCTCAAGCCCAGGGATCGTATCTCTCCAGCACTGAAATCTCTCCATTGACTCCCGGTGGCTGCAAGGATAAAATTCAAGACCCTTTGCATTGTCCACAAGGCCTTCTGGGGCCCGAGACCAAAATAACGCCAGCTTTCTCTTCAGAAGTATCTTCCTTCTCAAGCTCTTCGCTCTTCCTCCTCCAACTCCCGGAGGGTCAGTCGCTTCTCTAAGCAACGATTTGTAGGCAGATCTCTCTTCGGCCTGTACCTCTCTCTGGTACAGCCTCCCTGCTTTTCTGAAACTTGAGCAGAACCATCTCAGATTCTGGAAGCAGCTCAAGACATTTCTCTTTGCTTCTGCCTTCCGTCTTCCACTCCCCTACTGATTTCTTGTCTGAAAACACACTGGTTACCTGGCCACACTCTGGGTCACAGACCCAGGTCCCTGTCCTCCCAGTTGCATACTTGCACTGCCTCGTAGCAACCCTGCACTTGGGGGCTGTATCTGCAGCCCTAAAGTCCCCCCTACTTGCACTTATCCAACACTTGTCTGCACTTAACCCCTGCACCGCCACCTGTTGGCTGCACAATTTTTCTATGTCTTGATCCTATTTCTCGCACTTCTCCTCCTCCCCTTCCACATTTCCCCTTACCTCTCCAATCACTTGCGCAATCTCAATGTCACTTGGCCTAGTAAGATCATTGTCTTGTCCTCACTTGCCCCCCTCCCCCTTGCCTCGTCACACCTTGAAACACTTGTGTACAGGCACACAATAAATAAAAGACCATATCATCTTTTGCTGGCTTATGTTGTCTAGGATTGAATTTTGGGGCGAGATCTTTGTCAACGTTTTACCTGGCTGGTTTTAGAGGGCCAATCCTTATAGCTACCAGTGCAGGACTTCTGTACCCCAATTGAAGTGCTTTTCAATCTCCCTTACAGAGAGTACTTTAGGGATAAGTTCCAGCGCAACACTGGCAGGTTTTCTGGCTGTACAATAGAGACCCATATATGTTTACTGCAAGGTAGACATTTTACCACAACGGTGGGCCAAAAAAGCTTAAACCATATTTTCTGAGTACTGTGTTTTTTGTCCTGTCCTTGTCAACCTTCCTGTCAGAGAGGGTAAGAAAAAACCATGTATGGTCACACATTCAGACGGGCTTCTGACAAGGAACCTGGGTGGAAATGCCATGTGTGAGAGAACCACCTTGAACACTGGCTTGAATAATGCAGGCCCATTCATTCCCCAACCCAAGATTTTGGTTTCAGGAAGGAATCTGGAGAGAATCCGAGGACAACCGAAGCCAAGAATCCAAAGTAGAGACTACAGAAAGACACCGAAGGACAGCTGCTGGAGCCACCACTGGCCTGGACAAGCCAATCCACTGTGAATGCAAAGCTCTGCTTTTCCTCATAGGGGAGAACCATACCCACTGCCTCAATTAGAATAGTGGGCCTAACTAGTCATGAGTACTGCTCTGTCTTTCTCTGGAGCGTGGAAAAGTCACTATGCCTGTATCTGCCTGGCATCCTCTGGAACCGGGACTCAATTGGTCTAGCCTTGGGGCTGGAAATCTCTCCGTCCCTAGTTATAGGATTTGAAACTTGCGACGGTGTTGCACTTTGTCGAGGGGAGGGGCCTTACTGGAACTTGAGTCAATCTACTGCTGCATCATGTCTGCTGACCCTGTGTGGGGCATTTTCAGTTGAATCACCCTTCTGCTGCACATCCAGGCCCAGTCTCTTTGTGGGTGCTGAAGCGGAGGCCTTTCCTGGTTGAAATTCTGATGTCCAGCCTGGTGGTATGCCTAAATAAAAGTGAACCCGAGATCAAAACCATTGCTTAGCTAGACCCAAACCAGACAAAGTGACCCCTGCAACCATGACACCAGGTCCTGATCATCAACCAACGGTGAGAAAAGTTGTCTCCGAAGATCCTGATTGACCTAGGATTGGTATTTTTGTTGATTGGAGTTAGTGCATCTGGATGCATACCGGTTTTAAAAGCCCTGTGCTCCCCTTTAAATCCTATAGTTGTAATTTCCACATCTGAAACTACCTGGGCCTCTGTTTTAGTGGAGAAACGCAGTTCGGGGTATACTGTCATGGGTCTTGGTTGACAACTAGGATAGGGAGCTGCAACTTTCCCACCCGGGAAACCTAACATCTACTACAAGATGGTTGTGCTGACTCCAGAGCTACCACTGCATCCAGCCAATTGATTCTTACTTACCTTTTACCTCTAAGACATTGGGCCTCATTACGAGTCCGGCGGTAAAACTGCTTGGTTACCGCCGGACTCATATTACCATTCCGCCTCTTTGATTCCCGGAATTACTGGGGCATTACAACCCCGGTGACCCGGGAATTCTGTAGGTGGAATGGTGTAAATCCCCATTCCCATTGAGTCCCATGGGACTCAATGGGAACAGGGATCATGGAAACACTGGCACCATCTCGTGATGGTGCCGGTGTTTCCTCGTCTGCCTGCAGGCGGGCGGTGTGAAACCCGCCAGGTCAGACCTGGCAGGATTGACGCCTCCGCCTGCAGGAGTTGTGATCACCCGGTATGGAAACAATGGTGGCGGCAGGTTTACCGCCACCCTTGTTTCCATACCGGGTTGGTTGTGATGAGGCCCATTGTTTCTAGGATAGAGATTGGACTCGTAGTTGTAAATTATGGTGTGCCTTACAATCATATGAGGCTGATGTAACCACATGTTTTCCCCCACTTAAGGTGATTGTTATTTCATACAGTTTTAAATGTTTAAAGTGTGTGTGTTCCAATTTGGACACCAAACCGTTTTGTATATATGTAGATATTGCTTTAACTAAATCTGTATCGACTTTTACTTAATGCCGGTGCATTGATAAAAAGTAGTAGGTTTGTACTTACTGTGAGGAGTCCGGAATGAGACGCAGAAACAGAGGATTTATGGTTTGGCCATAAACTTTTATTAAATCATAAAGGGGTGGAAAAATGGCTTTCTTCCCCTACTCTACGAGGAGTTTCCCTACCCCAATCAAAAACGAATGGATCTGTCCTTTGTCAAGATGCCCAAAGCAGAAATATGCCCCGTGTACAAAATCCTATCCTGGCACTCGCACTAAAACTAACTCTAAGGGGAAAGGATATTGTCTCTGAGTTTCAAAGTGCACAAATGTCCAGACCCAGCACAAAAGGAAAAATCCAACACAAAAAGATCCAAGTGGACAATGTTCACAGCTCCAGGAAATGACTCCCTTCCCCAGATTACTTATAACTCAAAAGGACAAAACCTTCCTCTTGATGTGTACATCGTTCCTGAGGAAATGGCTCCCTTCATCAGGTTTCTTTTCAAATTCAAGACAGTTCAAAATCTTAAGGGTATATGTCTTTCTTGTAATTCTCCCGTCACTGTCTTACACTTTGGTTGTGGGTTCCAGACTCGCAGGTCACCTGGTATATTTCTCTGCCAGGCTCTTTTCCACATTCATAACAATCTTAAGGGCATGGCTCTTCTTTGAGATTCTCCTATTACTATTATTCATCACACATACTTGACTTTGCTTGGTATACTCTACTGCCAGGTCTTGGATGCACATTTCTATGCATAATCTCCTGTGAAGACTTTTAAGCAGTTGAAGACACCCAGTATACTTGCCTGCCAGGGTCTTTATTCGTTTTTAGTGCAGCTCACTTTTACATACTTATCTTTGCCTGGTATACTCTCCTGCAAAGGCTTTTAAACACACTATGCACACTTCCCCGTTTCTCCCATGTATGGGGACTATGAAGATCAAAAGAGATGCATATTAATTTCCTTCTGTTTTTTACAGCAATCTCAGTTATTGACTGCAACAGGGATTGCCTATCTTAATCATCCGTCCCCTTTTAATATGGCAGATACTTCCAGTTCCCTTCCAAAGGGAACGCCGTCCCTCAGGCCTCCAAACTACTGTTCCAGCGTTCCAGTGCCTTTACTGTGGGCTCACCGGTTAGAATGTGTCCTTTCTGCCTCACCTATTGTTGTTCGGGTCTTTCCTCAGCTTGCACGGCTTTGCATTTCACAGGCAGCCCCTTCCAGCCTAGGTACCTGTCCCTCCGGCGTCCTGGCTTTGCACATCGATACAAGTCCCTCGCTCCGGCTTCTTGCCTCGCAACAGCAGCTTCGGGACTCTCCGGGACCTGCTCTAGACACAAACACAGTCTCCTCTCTGGGTGGGTTTCCTGCTTCGCTTTTCCCACCTGCCACCAGACTCCTGATCGGCTCCAAGAGGGAATCTCTCTCCAGGAACTTCTCGCCCGCTACTTCAGCTGTAGCCAATTTAAGTGTCCCGGCATCACACAGATCATCCCAACTAGAGCAGCAAGTTGGTTGCCGGGTTCCAGTAATCTTTTTTACTCTGACCCTCTCACTCGTCGCAGTACTTTTCAGTTGATATTCATGAGGAATTGTCAAAGACTTAACAATGGGCTTTACTGGATGTTTGAATGTTACACTACAATAAGCCACAATGGCTTGGGGAGTTAAGAAGGGGTGAGTGGGAGTAGAGGGAATACATGGATACCAAGTCTTTTTTCCGATGTCTGTCCACTGCCTTTAGGATCGCCCTCCTCCTCCCCCGTGGGGCCCTACCTACTCCCAGGATCAGGATCAGATGGCTGTTGCCATCCCCTGGCCACATAGGAAGAGGCACTCCCCGGGAAAGAAGTGATCTCATCAGATTCACAACATTAATTTTGTGGATATTCTACCATCTGTCAGGCTCACATGTTTCTCCTACTTCACACCGAAACTCCTGGTCTCTCAGGGGAATTGCTAGTAATCGTGGCTAGTAATTGAGGGAGTAATACTTGTTTCAAGCCATTGCAGGTCCACCAACGTTGATTTGCCAGAACCCTACAGCAGCAATGTTTCAGGAAAAGCTCACAGTTCGCATAAGATTCTGCAAGGCAAGCTGGAGCAGTATTATGCAGGTTTAGGACAAGGGAGACAGTCTGGTGTTCAATGTGCAGAAAGAGTATGGAACACTATTTCAAGAACGATTCATTTTTGTGGATGTTTGGTTGTGTCCATTGCCAGATATGTGCATGTTGGTCTGGGGTTTGACACATGGCGTGCTTGATATGAACAAAGCATATGGAGAGGTGGCAGAACATTTTGGTCTGCAGTCCCTTTTGTGCCGATCCTCCACAGCATCTGTGAGACCGAATTTTAAAAATGAACCTCATACACCGGCAGCCAGGGGATGCTTCACAGGTACTTGGTGACTTGACATTTCTTAAGCCAAAGGGGGGGGGGTATTGGGCAGTCCTACATCATTTTGGATTGTTTAAATAATGTTGATTTGGTTTACAGTGGAGCTTGCATAGATGGCGCTTCCGAAGTCAATAGGAAAGTTGACCAGGACACTAACCATTACAGAGTAGTGTTTGCTATGTACAAATGGGAGTATCAACAGTTTCATTTGTTATGTGGGAAATTTCACTACCAACCCCACCTGGAAGTTTAAGCTTAGGTCTACGGTTCATAAGACCACTGACATTCCTGTAAATTTATGGTAGAATTTAGTCATTTTGCACAAGACAATTGTAACTAATGCAGGGCAAGTCGAGGGTACATGCAAGTGGATGGAGTCGCCCTCTTTTTTCAGAAGGCACCACGATATGCCAATTGCTGGAGATGTCACATTCAATTGGTATGTTAATTAGTCCGCCTGCCCCCCCCCCTTTGTTTTACGACTTGACCCCTGCTCTAAAGGATAATAATACTTTAGGTAATGAATGAAAGCAATTGCAGTGGGCCTCGTGTGTGCTGGGCCGAGGGTCCAGCCAATTATGTTCCTGAGACAAGTGCTGTGGCATGCATACGTTAATAGGCAGACGCTCTGTTTATTTCTCTTGGAATGGGACTTCAGAAATAAAGGGTTTTCAGCTCGGGAAGTGTCTCAATGCCTGGGAAGCACTGTGGCAGATCAGAATCCAGGGACGACGTGGCATTGTAGCAAACCCTAGGTCTAAAATTCTTGGCCCTTTTCTATAAAGTAACTATAACAGGGTGCTTGTAAGGATGTCGCTAGAAAACAAGAACGTCCTTGTCTGAAATCCTAGGCACACCAGTGTTCTGTCCCTACCACTATAAAAGGAATGCATAATCAAACAAAAAGGTACACTTGGGCACTTGCCTTAGTAAATTAATGATGGCTTGTTGCTGACCCTCACCTTGGTGTGCCCGTCCCGATAGGTGTCCTTACTTAGGTGCACAGTTTAATCCAGTGGGCTGAATGTCTCTGAACGATACAGAAGAGCGATTGCAATCAAGTCCCATAAATGTCGCTCGTTACCCTTCACACGTGGGGACATCAGGTCTGTGTCCCGACCCTTCCAACTACCTTCCTGGTATTCTTTGCCAAGAAAGTTTCTGGTGTTCTTCCCCCCCCCCCGATGGGTATTGATCCCTTTCACCCCACCGTGGGGTGTCGTTTGTCACCTCCGCTTGGCGTCTCAGCTCTACCATGGCCTTTGAATTTGGTTTCTCTCACCCATCCATGGGGTCTGGTTTTTCTTACCCAGTCTTGGGGCCTGGTTACCCACACTCCACGTGCCTCAGGGTTTCACCTCTCACTTCACCTTGGGGATTTGCTCCGCTCACTGCGCCTTGGGGTCTGGATTCTCTTTCCGCAACTTGGTGTTTCACTTCTGCCACCTTACTTTGGGGTTTTCTTGGGCTTTTCCTCCCCTCTTCCAAATCCTTGGAGTAGCCGCATACATCAGGTCTCCTGGCAGTGCTCCTCAGAAGAATCAGGGAGTCCGGCCATCGTGTCTCCAATACTTTGGCTTCTTCTAGTGTTTCAGAAAAATGGACCGTCTTCCTATAAGGTCAAATACACTAAATTAACACTTTCTTTCAAACAACAGGGTTTTACCTATTCAAGAATATCACAAACCTGTCACAAAGACCACATTTTTCAAAGCCAGTCTCCACAACACTCCTACCACCTATACAATCAAGGATAGTGACAATAAACCATACAAAGCTCAAATAGAAAAAGAGGTAATAAACACTAAACCACTGGTTCATAGTGATAATCTCGAATTGCAAAATCTCGAAAGTCAAAATGTCGGAAAAAAAAATGTCGAATTTTTTTTAATGACGTTTTTTGTTTCAAAATGGGGGAGTTCCCCCCAACCCCCCCTTTTTTGTGTTTACCTATTTTTTATATATATACTAGAGCCAAAAAAAAATATAGAAAAAAAAATAATTCGACATTTTTTTTTCGACATTTTTGTCTTTCGACATTTTATTTTCGAGATTATGACAGACCACCTAAACCACTCACCATCAAAAATTGTCATAAAAATATTAACAAGCCATTTCCAATTTAATTGCACACACCGCAAAACACTAAAACAAAAGAGTAGGTCTAGAAACTGAAATAATGTTCACAACACTTCCCTGACCAATTAGAAAAAAGTCAAAAGAGGACAAAACAAATACTCACATGGGAAGAATCAAATCAATGCAAATACGAAATACCCAACAGCATTAGCATCAATCGTCCACTAAACTCTAAATAAACCTAAATACTCTAATTATAGAGTTCTTAACACACAGACACTTGGTCTGAATAAAAACCACAAAACCTTTCTCAAACATGGATTCTTACCCAAGGAGAGATTCAAACGGGTCTCCAAACGAGACGTGGGAAAAAGGAAATTGCCAAATGAGCCTCCTGTCCGGAGCTCCTTTAAATTCAAGAGAAAGGTTGCATGATTGGCGACCCTCCGACAGCGTCAGGCTAGCTGACATCGGGCCGTTCATGCTCACATGCTTAACGAGTCTCAAAGGAATAGTATACCGACAGGTTTAAATGCGTATACCAAGTAGTTGTAAGCTAAACATAATATGGGCACCTTGCTAGCTGACGACCAATGTTCCATTCCAAATAAACGAATAATTATAACAACATTCGCCATACGTTTCCAATTGTCTGAATGTTTCCATATCAATGTCTAGTATCCGAGCTCCCTGTAGTGGCACAAAAGAATGTAACAAAAGTAAAACTAGAAGTCCTGCATTAACCTCAAAATAACAAAATTACTATACATGTCTAATGAAGAGTCAATGCAAGAATATATGAATGGATCTCCCAGTGGCAACAAATCTAAATAGTAAAGCAATTCAAAAACTAAAATACATGAGGTAGTTCTATGTAAAAATCCAACAAAAGAAAGCCAAATGAATAATCCTCTCATTTTGAGTTACAATCTAAGAAAAATGTTATTAAGAAACTATTTCTGGTCGGCAGTAATGGACCGATCAAGTATATTAATCTGGAACGCATCACATTTTTGATAGTAGACAAAGACGTTTTTGTTTTACTGATACTAAGAACATGTAACTTAGATTGTAACTCAAAATGAGAGGATTGGAGGGGGGGGGGGGTTGTGGCCGAGCACCGATGCAGACGGTCATCTAACCCATATGCTCCCGCTCCGGTAGCTTTATTACCTTATTTACTTAAAAAATAAGTGCATAACTTACTTAAAATAAGTCTGTATAGTAATTCATTACTTCCCTGGTTATCTGTGGTTCGCTTCCTATTCGCAGAGTCGACTCGCTACGTTTTTTGCAAGGGCTTCCATACGCGAGGCTTGTGACGGCTGCGTCTCATAAACAAAGTATCCAGCGTCTCCTGTCAGCTGTTCGGGACAGACGCAGATCAGGCAACGCTGACATTTCTTCCACAACACGCGTTTTCTTTTTTTTCTTTTCTACATAAACAGAGCCTTTCAACACACGTGCATGAAGTTGTGATTGCATATAATTACTCTGGATGCTTCTTTTGAACATTTTGAGGGTTGAAGTTTGGGATAAATATAATTTCTATATTTGACTCACTGAAAACCTATCTAATTACTGGGAGACATTATACAATAACAAACAGACTACCTTTTGCAATAAATGTCCATTATTTGATACTGAAAACTGGACATAGAGCAGCCCATCCTTAAATGCACTAGGGATATGAGGGGATTTAGTACGGCACAACCTATACGACAAACTTTTTGAGGCCCTTATACCTCATTTGTCTGGCTTTTTGTTGTTCTGTAAGCCCATGGTGATATGGCTTCTAAGAAGGGCCAAATTAGAGAGATACCTGCATCTCATTCCAACACTCTCAAAGCAGAAAAGTGAATCACCACCACCTAAAGATGAATCTCCAGACCCAGTCATGCAAGCTATTCTTGGTGTAATGAGAGCTTTGAACCTATTCATGGAAGCCACAAACACTATACTACAGCAGCTTGATGATAAATGGTCTGCTTTTGAATCAAGAATCACAGAGGTTGAAAGATAGGTTAGTGATGTGGACAATGTGACTTGCAGAGTACATATGCTTGAAAGTTCTGTCAAACATCTGCAAAAACAAACAGAAAACCTTGAAAACCGTAACAGAAGGAACAATCTTCGTATGGTTGGCCTTTTGGAAGGCTCTGAAGGAGAACAAAATGATTACTAAGCTCCTGGATCTACCAACGTAGGTTCAATCAACATTCAAAGAGCTCATCGGAATGGACCACCCAACCCAACGCGGTCTCCTAATAATGCCTCCAGAACTCTTAATTTCCGCATGACTGGATTTGTAATACTTATAATGGAAAAAGTGAAACTATCAAAGCGACTTTTATGGCATGGTAGAAAGATCTTCATTTCCCAGGATGTATCAAATGCTACAGTGGCCAGGAGAAAATAACTGCTTGCCTTTAAACCAGCCTTAAAACAATGAAATGCCAGATATGGTATTCTGCATCCAGCCAGTCTTAAAGTCACCCTAAATGGTCATACCTCCATATTTCAAAAGCCAATGACGCAAGGCACTTTATTCAAAATTATAAAAAGGATGAGATGGACACATCAAGACCATCTACCTGAATTTCAACACAATGTTATAAATGGTTACAATATATTACCCTGGTTACTCCACCGTAGTGGGATTGAGCGAGGATCTCTCTCTGTGGCCCTCCAACCCCCCCATTCTCTCTCCTCTTCAACATGGATTGGCGTGGCTGTTTCCTGGTTAACCACAATCTCATCCTTTTTCTTTACACAGATGCATATCATATATATCCACGTTGATCTCGTTGGTCTTCCTATATCCCTCATGTGTCGTTCCCTTTGTGTATTCACCCTGTGCGCAGATTCACTGAGCCTTATTTGTAGAAGGTTTCCTAGTAGTTACTACTGTGATGGCTGTTATCACAACAATAATATGCATAAGGTCATAATACTGATAATATATTACTTTGTTCAAAAGGTATGACTTAATGTAACTTCTTGGAACGTCAACGGGTTGCACAACCCCATTAAGAGGCAGGAAATACTTTCACACCTTAACAGAGCTAAACCATCAATAGCTTGTATCCAAGAAACCCACCTCTCACAAGCAGAAGCTGCTAAACTTAAACACCACTGGGTAGGCAAAGTCTTCTCAAGTGCAGAAAATGGCAAGAGAAATGGAGTAATTACTCTTATAAATAAGAGGTGTAAATATAAAGTAATAGCTAATAAATCTGATGACATAGGCAGATGAGGGCTTATTAAATTACTTATTAAATCTACTGAATATACAATTCTTAACATATATGCTCCTACATCGCCAGATCCCCATTTCTGGACACAATTTAGGAATCATCCTTCGTTCTAACCCAAATAATGTAATTATCTGCGGTGAATGTAATGAGATTCTGATCCCTTCCTTAATAGGAAATCTAGTGTGTGCTTTAAAAACAACAAATCTCATTCACAATTCACTAACTTTATATCAGAATTGGGTCTTGATACCTGGCGCATAACTCACCCCTTGGATTTGGAGTATACGTTCTTTTCCAACCCTCATAAAATGTCGTCTAGATTGGATTACATATTAATATCTAAATCAATGGCTAGTTCTCTATTATATGCCGAAATTGAGTGCATAACGCTCCCCGACCATGCACTTGTTCATATTCAACTCACACCACCGCAAACTCCATGTAAATTCAATAGATGGAGGTTCAACTTGGTCCTCTTGATGGACAACTCATTTGCACCCTACATAACCCAACACCATAACCATTTCTTTGCAGAGAACAAAGCCAGGACACTTCTGTAGTTAACATTTGGGATTGCTACAAAGCTGTCCTTCGTGGCTCCATTAAATCATTTGCTGCAAACAGGAAAAGGAAACTTGAACAAGACTCAAACAATATCCTCAAACAACTCAATATCCAGGAATCTCTATTTGCACACACCAGCTCAGATGCTATTCTAAATAATATCATCAAGCTCAGGTTACAATATAATAAAATTATTATACAATGTTCTTGTGCGAATCTCTTAAAATATAAAGCGAAAATATATCCATTCTCTAATGAATCTATTGAGTCCCTTGCCTCATACCTTAAACTTAAAGAAAAAGCCAGAATTGCAGCAATTAAAGATCAAGATGCTATATACATTGGATGCCCTCCCCCCAATAATACACACATTAAGGAATTTCTTCAACGCATACATCACACCACATATCCAAAGATTTATCTGCAGAGGCTTAGTGCTCCTATATCTCCCGATGAAATTGGTAAAGACCTCAAATAGGGTAAAAGCCCCAGAACCCGATGGTTTTCCCATTGATATTTTTGCTCACTTTAAGCAACTCTTAGTTCCCAAACTTAATGAGGTCTTCTCTCACTTTATTCTGGATAACGAGGCACAAGGTTCTTTTTTGGAGGTTATGCTTATATTTTTTCCGAAGTCTAAGAAAGATCCCAAGCTACCTCAGAGCTACAGACCTATATCCCTTATCAACACAGATTGTAAGATGTTTGCAAAAATTCTAGCAAATAGACCCCTTCTCCCATTACCTAAATTAGTTAAACATGATCAAGTGGGAAATATTAAGGGTAGAATTTCCTCATCAAAGATCAGACTCTTACTAAATATTTTAAACAACATCCATGGATCCAAAAATTCTTATGCTGCGGTCTCCCTCGATGCAGAAAACGAGTTTGATTGGGTAGAGTGGAATTATATGTTTGAAGCCCTCAAATGGCAGGGTTTTGATTCTACTTTTATCTCCTTAATATGAATTCTTTACTCCACTCTCAAAACTGCTCTTTTTATTAATGGGCAAATGTCTCCCCTTATTTAGAGGCACCCGCCAAGGCTGTCCACTTTCCTCACTCCTTTTCATCTTAGCCTTAAAGCCCTTTTTAGAAGGAATTGGGCACAACAACAACATAATGGGAATACAGTGTGGCAATGTGCAGATTAAAACAGCGGCTTATGCTGATGCCATTACTGCTAAGGAATCCAGACACCAGTTTACCACATCTTTTGCACATTATTCACAATTTTCCTTAGCATCAGGATATAAATTGAATACGGATAAGTCGGAAATCTTACTCAAACATCAAGTATGAAATGGTGTCCTAATGATCTAAAATAGCTTGGCATCCATATCTCCAACTGTATCATGGATATCAACAAATATAATACTACCTCTTTATTATCAAGAGTCAATGAACTCACCAACTCCTGGTCTCCTCTGTACCTGTCCTGGTGGGTTAGGTTAGAATCTATTAAAACGATATAGCCTATTATTATGTATTTCTTGTACATGTTACCAATCTTTCCTCCTCCTTCAAATCTAAAGATTTGTGTCTGACAACATTTTTTTGGGGAACAAAGAAGCATAGAATATCTCTATGGAAACTTAAAAAATCCATATGCCTTCAGGGGAGTGGGTTTTCCCGATTAAAAAAAATATATGTCTTTCGACTTGAAGCAAGCATAGTTATGGTTTACTCATGAACAATCTATTGATGTACCTCAATGGCTAAGCCTAGAGAGAGCCTTGGTGTCCCCTCTTACCCTGGCTGATTGCTACCTCATCAAAACAAAAAATAGATTCATAAAATGCACAAGTATTATTTTATCTGCCCGCTACCTCAGAACATGTATGTTTCCACATGCTCCGAATCCCTCCAAATATATTTCATCATATCACTGGTTTCATTCATTTATTTAAAATCAAGCAGCTTTCAATTTTCGGGAGGCCGTGGCTCTCTTTGGGCATCAAATATCTTATGCATGATCTTCCAATCACTTTCTTTGAACTTGCTACTAAATTCCATATCCCGATCTCATATTTTCAACAATGCATATCTATCATAGATGCAATTATGGAAAATGACTCCCTCATATGTAATAATATTGCTGTCAATGTCGATAGGCTGCAATCAGTCCATAGCTCCATCATGACTGCCTCACTGTTCAATAAAAACCCTAATAGGAACCCCTTCCACGGACACTATGTGAAACTTATCAGGCCTGGCAGCAAGATTGCGCTCTACAAAACAATGAACTACAATGGCCTCCAGCACAGAACCACATATCTAGAGTCACCACATCAGTGAGTCTATTACAAACCCCACATTTCTTTCACCATAGAGCTTTTATCACTCCTTTACTTCTCAAATGTGGCTCTTCCCAAGACAACAACTGTTGGAGTTCCCTTATACCTTCAGGGCCGTTAAGTATATGATTCTATACCGTAAATATGTTAAACAGTTCTGGCTCAGTGTGTGGAATACACTTAAAAAAATAATCTAGAATCTTCAGCTCGACTTGTGTCCTCAGCTACTCTTTATTGGAAATGGTACGCCAACACATGTTATGCATAAAAGTAATGTTTACCTGTTTCATCTTTTCATGTTGGTGGCCATCAAAACTAGAACGTCCAACTGGAAACATGTAGACCGACTTCATTACAAGATATGGTTGAATTCAATATTTAACATTCATAGATCAGAAAAATGCAATGCATATACTCCTTTACTGCTACTAAAGCATGAACTGAAATGGAAACCTCCCATAGAATGTTTGACCTGTGTTACTTCTGCTTAACTGACACCCAATCAGACGGATGTATGCACATTATCCTTCTGCTACTCTCCCCTTTTTATTCCCACCCCCCCTCTTGTACATGTTCTGTTCTGTCCTTGGATGTGTGTCTGACCCCGCCCCCACCCAATATATCCAAAATTTGGATTTTCCTATCCATTAACTTCATATCCATCCAAGACTTATGTATTTCAACTGTTTGTTTTGGACTTTCCATTTGTTAACTTAAATGCTCTAATTAGTTGTGACCTTTATTACAATCCTGTTATGCCTTGTATGGTTGTTATTAAAAAATATCTTTTAAACTAAAAAAAATGGGGATTATTCATGTGGTTTTATTTTGTTGGAACTTTACATTGAACTACCTCGTGTATTTTAGTTTTTGGACTGCTTTACTATGAAGATTTGTGGCTACTGGGAAATCTATTCATAAATTCTTGGTGCGTCTCTTCGGTAGACCATTTATAATTATTATGTTAATCTGAGGTTAATGCGGGACTTCTCGTTTTACTATTGTCACATTATCGTTTGTGCCACTAGAGGGAGCTCGGATGCTAGACATTGATAGGGAAACATTCAGAACATTCATTCAGACATTGGGTACTATGGCGAATGTTGTAACAAGGATTCTTTAACTTTGGTGAGCCTATTGATTTGGGATGTAACATTTGGCCGTCATATGGCAAGGTGTCCATATTAGGTTTAACTTACAACTACTGTGTATACGCATTTAAACCTGTCGGAATATTATTCCTTTGAGACTTGTTAAGCATGCGAGCATCAACTGCCCAATGTCAGCTAGCCTGACGCTGTCGGAGGGTCGCTAATCATGCGACCTTTCTCCTGAATTTAAAGGAGCTTCAGACAGGAGGCTCATTTGGCCCTTTCCTGTTCCCACGTCCCGTTCGGAGACCCGTTTGAATCTCTCCTTGAGTAAGACTCCTTGTTTGAGAGAGGTTTCGAGGTTTATGCAGCCAAAGTGTGCCTGTGTTAAGAACTCTACAGAGTATTTAGGCTTATTTCGTTTGTAGTTCAGTGTTTCATCAACGTGGGCGACTGATGCCAATGCTGTTGGCTATTTCGGATTTACATTTGATTATCTTTCCTGGTGAGTTATGGTGGGTTTGTTTGCCCCCTTTTGACTTTGTTCTAAATGGTCAGGGGAGTGCTGTGAACACAGTTTCTAAACCTACTCTTTTGTTTTTAGTGTTTTGCGGTGTGCGCAATGAAACTGGAAATGGCTGATAATATTTTGCTGACCATTTTTGATGGCGAGTGGTTTAGTGCGACAGGCTTATTTACCTCTTTCTCTATTGGAACTTTGTATGGGTAGTCGCTATCCTTGATTGTGTAGGTGGTAGGAGTCGTGTGAAGGTTGGCTTTGTGAAATATGGTCGTCGTGACAAGTTTGTGATACTGTTTCTTAAATAGGTAAGCTAACCCTGTTTTTTTTATAGAAACTGTGTTAATTTAGTGTATTTGACCATATAGACAGACAGTTCATCACCTGAAGGAGCTTTTTCTGAATCGCCTTGTGCTTTGAATGAATTATTTTACAACTATACAACGGCCTGTTTGTTTAATCATCCTTTTGGACTGTTCGTCTTTACACAATTGAATTTGCTTGCCCTTGGGCCACGAGCTCTGATGAAAACAAAACCGGTTATTATTTATAATCATTTGTGATTGTCTTTAGATTATACGAAATTCTACTTGCAAAGCCATTTCATTATGAATTGTTCTTTTTAGTATATTTGTTGCAATAAATATTCCTGCATTTTTATGTACTAAAAACCAAATATCTTTTTGGGAAGTTTCCCCTGGAGTGACTGGGTTCCCATCTATGTTAGGTGGGATTTTCTGTTTTTCATGTTTAGCCCCTAGCCAGGGATTTACCCAGAGCACCAGAAGATCATTGAACCTTCATTACTTGTTTCATAGGTTTCATTTCTAGTGCACATCTACATTTTGTTTTTAGATACGCTGATAAAACATAGTCTCAACTACTCAATGTGTTGTATTCAGGTTTTCCACGGTATCGGCTGCACAGCTTGCAGAATTTACAAAATAAATGCAGATGTTCTCATTTTTCACCCAAAGAACAGGTGGACTGTTAACCTCTTTGGCGCTCTATGCACTTGCTCCCTCTCTGTAGTCACATTGTCTTTTATACAGCTCTCCATGTACAGGCTACTCTCTATCCGAGTTCTATGCCAAAGCATTACCCTCCAGTCAGGGCTCTCCGTTCTTCTAATTAACATTGACTAGTTATCCCTCTAAAGCCAAAAGGTCAGAATATGTTTTGTTTGGGCCCCTAGGATTTGTAATCTTTTGCCAGATGACATTCACAACAGTCCGATTTTATGTACTTTGTTGGGTGTCCTGACCCACGTTTGAACTATTATGCTACAACATTTGGTGCTGTGGGCTCAGAAAATCCAAGATGGCCGAAAAAGCCCACATTGCGCCAGAATCCATTGCGTACAAAATGTGGAAAGATGAAGAGCCCAAAACAATGTTTATAACAAAACTGGCTGAGCTGTGGATGTCAGCAGCTGAAGTGAAATTGGACTTAAAGCCACTAAAAGCGAAATGTTTAAAATAAATGAGTGACCCACTTTGAGTGTCGCATAGGTTGCAACTGTTTAAAGATCATAGTTTTGAACTTAGAATCAGCGTTCTAGCTGCATGTGTAGAAATTGTAAGTTTGATTTGAATGAAGAAAAACTGGGAGCAAAAGTGACATTTGGCTGAAGCCTGGCTTGAAGAGCGTGAATTCTGCCCGGCAACTATCCCCGACAGGAGTTGAAACTTGCTCAGCCACTGCATTCCCAGGCCTGGCTGCCTTCTGCTGTTCCCACCAAAAGGAGGTTACACCTCTCTGATTGAATCGGGGGAGGAGCACCTGGGAGCAGGGAAACAGAACAATGAGCCTTCCCTGGCTCAGGCAAATGTGAAATTGGGGGGGGGGGGGGGTGTCGTAAATGGCTTCCTCTTGAGAGAAACTGGGAGGGGCAGTGCCTCTGTGAGCAACTTGAGTTGGAGGAAGAGGACACACCAGAAATTCCACCATGTGCTTTGGGAAACCACACCCCTCTGGGCCAGAGCATAATTTTAAAAAGATGGATAATTCATAGTACAGACTTGTCAAAATTATATAATATCATTATTCTTGTGATTTTTCTGTGCACATTTTAAGAGGTGTTAGGACTCTGTGGTATGTTCCGGGGGGTAGTAGTGGAAAATAAGGTATTACTCCGAATGTCTGTATGTTAAAAATCTGACACTTTATCATCTGATGCCCATATTCCTTGTGCATGTTTGTGTACATTCTGGAAAAATTTAGAGGTTGTGTTCTTGATGAAAAGGGCAGAATTCTATCATAGGTGGACACAACATCTTACAAAGACAGGGATCGGATGGTTTGGTGCTACAGAAAATATGTTAACTGGACATATAACATTAGAAAAATGGTACATAGATAAATATGTATTTGGATCAAAAATAGATTTGGGTGCAAATTGACAAGGGGAGTGTTCTTTCATTATGCCATAAAATTAATGCCTCTTGACACTCCATTCCTTCCCCCAATCAAGGGAGAGAGGAGAGCTTGGCCAATGATAAGTTGTGAGGGGCAGGCTTAGTTATGCCCACACACACACCCACTTGCAGAACACATAAAAATAGACTGCTTGGACAGGCAAGACATTCATTTTCCATTTTCTTGCGGAGCATTTTGCCGGACCACACAACATCTAGAAGGAACATCCAGAACTTAGACTCCAGAACTTAAAGCAAAGGCCTAACCCACAAGCTGAGAACTCTTCTTAGCAGGCCTTCAGAATCCAGCAATCCAACCAAACTATTCTACAGCCGGGCGAGCTGTTGGATTCTTTGCCAAGAACTTTTGCCAGAACCGGTAGCAGACCCAGAAAGCAGTGCTGTATCCAGAGAGACCAGAACCAGAGAGACCCAGACCAGACTGCTGTGAAGTGCAGAGCAGAGCTGACCCAGAAAGCTGTGACTTCAGAACCACCTGCCAGGAGTCCAGTCCAAACCTGCTGACCAGACCCTGACTGCCTATTTCAAATTCATAGTGCGAGTACTCAGCCAAAACTGTGCAAAACCAATCTCTTAGTTTAAAATAATCTAATTCAAACTATTTTAACCTATTAGAACTGCATCATAAGGAATCGTGTGTCCATCCTGTTGATTCAAACCTTCCAAGCGCATCTATCATTCTGAAACTGTAATTTCATTTCTGAAAATCTACCTCCACTAAATCGTCCGTATCTCTTGAACCGTTTGTGCTAGAAGCGAGTTTCATTTTAAAGCTAAGATTCTAAGCTTTCCAACAAGCCTAGAACCGACTTGCTACTCCATATAGTTCCGCTGTAATCGTGATCGACGCACTCGGAAAAAAGTGCTACGAATTGACAGTTTGCTTCATTTCAACCACGTGTAAAAAATATCTGTCTTTTGCTTCCATAACTGAATCCCGTTTTCAACCTGATAACCATCCCTGAATCATTGGTAGGGCTGACCTGAACTGATTTAAAGTATCTCTCACTCACCCTGAAACTCTAGAGGGAATTAAAAGCATTTTCAGCATATTTTTTCACTTCATTGCCACCACATTTAAAAGGATCTTGCATGCTTTAAAATCATACTTGTTTTCCTCTAAGCTCGCTGGGGGGAACTGGAAATTTGTATTGCATTTTGTATTCCTGAGAATTGTGTGCTCCCCTTCCATCTCCTTACCTTGCATTGGGGGGGGGGGGGGAATCGTCAAAGAAAAAGTGATCATATTATCTTTTGTTGAATCATATCAAGTTTATTTCTGTGCTGCATTTTTCCCTCATTGCTTTTCCTTGAAACCATAAAAGTATTTTCTGTTACCTTATCCTTCCTATACTAACTTCTCATTGATTGTAAAGAAGTGTGCTAGTGTCAGATTATCTATTGTTGATCAACATTATATTCATAAGTGTGCTATCAATTATTAATTTATTCATAAAAGTGTGATATCTTGTTTACTTTCTCAATAAACCTTTTAAATTGCAAAACAAACCTACTTCTTGGCTCAGTGAGATCAGGGGGATTCATAGAGAGGGGTGTTATACAAGGGTTTATCATCCAGGGTATAACTTCCTATAAAAATATATAAATAAGGGCTTCCCTTGAGCAATCCCAGACAAGGCACTGACTTAGTGGGAGTGCTCGATTGGAGTCACTTAACAACTTTAAAAAGGTCCCTTCAGACCTCTCCCTCTTCCACGGTCTATTTTTGTTTTGACCTGTAGGCTCTTCCGTAAGTGCCCAGAAGTAATTAAGATTGTGAAATGACAACGAACACCACTGCTAAATCAAAATCACTGGAGTTCAAGGAAAAGTCCCCTATGGCCGGGGAAAGGCGATTCTGACGTGCACCAGGGTCATTTGCCGCCTATTACGCCAGCGTTTCTCATTTTCTGCACACTTCCTATGAAGAAGCGCAGAGGCCCAGGATCTGTGGTACATATAAGGCCATTGAATGCAGGACTACAAAGCATGTAACTACTTCCAGCAGTTGTCTGGGGCTGTAAAACCCACTGCTGATCCCCAAACCGAAGACGCTTTCTCAATTACAAAGATTGGCTTCGGGATGTGGTCCGTGTTGATCTAGGATGAGCTTCGGCATGAGAGTTGCGTGCCCTTTGCCCTGCAGTTTCTACCTTCCTGTAGTCATTCTTTGGACATTTCAAGCGGTGTGAACCCTCCATGGGTTGGATTTGCATTTTGCCCTTTTGGGGGGCTGGGTGATGGTGTATGTTTCCACTGTGTGGTGGATGTGTTTCGAAAAAGGGCATAGACTGGGCTGAGTGTGTGGTGGCAGGGAGGTAGATGTTTGAGTTTGTTGGCCAGCAAATCTCCATAGTTATTGTATAGGAGTTGCTCATTGAATCAGAACCAGTTGTCTTTTGTTTATGGAGGCAGATGTTGAAAAAAGGTATTACAGTCGACCAAACTACTGTGCAGGTGCTGCCTTTGCCACTTTTCAAGCGGTGATGGAACGCTGTGTAAAGGCGGCAACGGGCGTGTGATGTATCTTGCAATTTAAGCCATCGAAGTATCAAGGAATTTCCTGAATGAGGAAATGGTTTTAACTTCCAACCAGAAGTTGGCTCCATTACTCCTCAATTATGCCAGACATTGCCTCGAATTATCAGCAAGGGCAGCATTAGAAGGACATCTGTGCCAGACTCCACTGTGCATTTATTACAGCTATTATGGGACCATAAAATAATGATAGGTCTGCCATAGAGTAGCAAATCCTAGGAAAATTCCCAGCTGCACGGCCGCAGTCCTGACGTGATCTAGAACCGTTTCTAGATTGAAGCAGAGAAATGTAATGATTTCATGGCCAATTATGCAAGCTTCTCTTTCCCACTTTGATTGCAACCCTCCTATAGGGAATCGTTTACTCTAGGAGAGGAAAGCCTTACCTTCTAGTGCTGCCATGAAGGCCTGGGTTATTTAAGCAAAACAGCTTCAATTAACAGGCCAAATCGAAGCAAGGGTCTGTAACTAGGGCCTGTAGTGCAGTTATCGCACTGTAATACCAGCCATTGAAGTATTTTTGCATTAGCACTCAGCCCCAACTCCCAGGATGTCAAAGTCGAACGGATGCTTAATTTTGGAAATGTCTTTCATGGTCGGAGCATGCTGCACTCCGCGCTTGAACAGTTCTTCAAAAAGGGAGACTTGTAGACAATGAAACAGAAAGAGCGCTTTCAAAACTGAAAGGATTCGCGCCGGAAGAAGGGAGGCTTAAACAAAAAAGGAGGGAGCAGCCAAAACACAGCTCAGAATTCGGGCTTCAGCATATCAAACCAGCATTCAGGGTTTTCAAGTTCGCTCGAAGTGCACATTTCATTGAAGGACCTCACGAATATCCAAAATTCCACCGTCCCTTCGACAAAAGATTCCAGGCCTGTAATGGGGAATTAATAGTTTACCTCCTTAATGTTATTAAAATATTAACTAGAAAAGAAAATTCAAGCAGACATATGTCAGGCTAATAAAAACACGTAGTTGAGACAGGGAGCAGTGTGTGCACTAAATGAACACTAAACTGTTACTAGACATTTGACCACTTCATCCAGTAAATTGCAGTGAAACCAACACTCTAAAAGTTGGTGAACCGCGTATTGTGGTGGACGCAACAGCACCACCATGACTAGATTGTCAGCAGGAGATACTTCAAGTTGTGCAAGACATGAAGCATTGCTGGCAAGTGGAGCCTTCTGGGCAGATGACAAGTAGACGGAAAGAAGGTGGTCGCCTGGTGGGTTTGAGCAAGGTTGGCTAGCCTTTTACCTGCTATATGGTGTAAATACTGTCAGGGAGGTGAAAGAGTAACCACATACTGGCATGTTGGAATTACTAGTTTATTTTCTGCCGTTTTTGGAGAGAGAAATATGCGCTGTTTAAAAGAACTCTGCTGATTGACTGACACTGCACAGACTGGTGAACATTTTAGTTTGTGGTTACAAGTTTGCAATTTAGCATTATAAATGGTAATTACTGGTACACATTGTGGAGGCAACTCATGGCTAGCCATATTTGTTTGCATGGTTTCCCAATGTTCTTTGCATCACAAAAACCCATTGAGAATATAACCACACTTAAGCAATACCCCAGGCTATGTAGAGGTACGTAGCAGTACTTTGCGACCTTAATGCCTGTTTCAAGCACTCATGTCATTTCTACTTCCTATGAGTAGCGAGCAAGTGAAAAGGACTAGCTCAAGCAAGCAGTTCAAAACAGATCAACAATACTTCTATTAAGTTAATATACCAGGGAAAGGGGACACGCAAAACTGACTGTCCACAAGTCCATGATAAGATGAGTCTCCAAAAATGGAGGGTGAAATAGAACTATTGACTAAATAGGCTTTTAGCTAGACCATATTTGCTCTTTGGTGTTAACCCACTACATTTGTGCAGGTTCCATGTATGGCAATGATTGTAAGCAATAAACCTTGGCTTGAAACATTACAGGTATTACTGCTGGAGATCCTAAGAAGAATGGAGGGATATTGTGATGAAGTGTCATGAGATGAGGGACCACTGGTGATGGAGGTAAATAACTCAACATCCAGGAGACCACAAGGCGCAGTTCGATAACAGTACAAAAACATGCTGACGGAGAAAAGTGTACTTCAAGAGGTAGTCCTGTAATTGCAAGATTAAACACATTTAAGATATTTGTAAGATAAGTATAGGCACTTTGATCCCCGGCAAAAGCCTTTGTTTAATTATGCCATTCACAAGCACAAACACACACAAAACAGCAAGACTTTGTGGGGGCAGGTGTAGAAAGACACCCTTTGGTGGCAAAGTTCTAGAGAATGGCTGCAGCAGAAGAGGACTTTGCAAAGAGACTCCTGCCATGCAGCAATGACTTCATGATAAGCTTATGGGCCACTTGGGTTTTTGCAGGTGTCCCATGATAATCGCAAGGTGCAGTGCAATGCAATAACCAGATGTACTGCAAAAGAAAAGAGTTACACGAGGATTCCACGTCCTGTAACTATAACATTTGCTTTATGCGGCATAGAGGAGTATCAACAGGCAGCGACCCTGGGTCAGCGCACATCAATCTCAAGGAAGCGCAAATAAATTGTATGGGATGTGGCATGAGACTGCGTGAAAGAGAAAGGAGCACCATTGGAAATACATAAAAATGTTTCCCAGCACATACATACACCTCATAAAAAGGAAAGTTACCATCAGGTAAATCTTAATTAGGTTGAGGGTTCAGAACACAGCTTTTACTTTTCAGGGTCAACGGAAAAAACAGGGATACATCCGTTATCTGTCAATAACGCCAAGATACCCCAACCCCTCTGGGGGAGAATGAACGCTTTACAAATACACTGGTTATGTTATCCAAAAGCCTACCTCTGCCTCGATTTTGATTGGATTATTTACTCCATCTAGTTTGTTCTTCAGGTCTATGAAAAAAGAAAAACATTGAGTAAATAGGATATCCTTTTGCAAGGCAACATTTCTGGAGGTCAATATTACACTTCAACACATCAAAAATGATGGCAGATAAAAACACAAGCCCACCCAGCTGCTATTTTAGAACCTACCCCAATACCAGATTTTCTTAATCTCCAGCAACCTCTAGCCTTTCTCCCCGAGTGGCCATTGAATGCCATTAGTGGCATGGCACTCCAGGTTCCTGCTGGGAGGCAGGACCAAGCATCTACCATCCTCTCTCTCACGAACATGTTACTTCCAAGTCATCCCCATCAGACCAGCCTTTATTCATGTCCCATTGTTCTACAGCAAGATCTCAGTGGCAGTATAGGCTCACCTTCCCCGCCTGTCGGATTACCTGCAGGGCCATCATAACTCCCATCATACTATTCTATGGGGTTAAGCCATTTATATAGCACTTTCTCCTTTGAGGCATCATACACTTAGCAACTAAGCCATGCACAGGCAATGGTACATTACAAAACCTACACAAGCAGTGCAATTATTCAGTTATACAACTAGCACAGGCTTGCAACAGCATATGTCACTTGAGGTGGTTCCTTAAACGAAGCGAGGTCATGAAAAGTGAAGGGCATTGTTTAGGTGGGAAAATAGGGTCGCCATAAAATGCATACAAAGTCAAATTGAAAAAGGTAAGTCATGGAAGCTAACATATTAGAAGCAATGCTACATGTACCAAAGGTGGCCACACAGTGAGACCAAATGAGTAAATATTCTGAAGAGCAACACAGAGAGCAAATAATTAGGGTGCGGCAGAGACACGGTCATAGTTTAGAGTATATGTGTTAAAGCAGAAAAGGACACAATGATGACTTTCCCGATGTATATTTGCAAACAACATGTGCAGTTGTTAGAGACCGAAAACAGTTGTTCAAGAGAATACAAGAAAACCTAGTAATAGAATTTGGCAGAAAAAGACATGGAAAGTGGACCGAGTGATGAAAGAAGACAAATTGTTTTTGTTCTGGAGGAGTGAAGACAAAATACATGCGTTTACCCTTCTCATTACACAACTGCAGAAAGCAGCTGGTGAATGGAATGGTTGCCATGAAAGAGGAGAAAGAAACAAATGAGCTGTCCCCATAAAAATACGCAAATCCAATGTGGCATGAATTGAAGCAAAGGGCAAACTAGAGATCCACTTTTGAACCCACATAAAATACATGGGTTGAAAAACGAGTTTACCTGTAAACTACGGCTCTACTTCGTTGGTAGCCTTCATAGGATGACTGGCTTAAAAGCATTGCCAGTGGCCAGGCTTGCAATCACCTCCGCATGAACATCGACGAATAACTTATTTAGCAACGTTAGCAGCTTTAAGTCATTTGGACTTTGGTGAAGCAGCCCTTGGTGTTATGACCCTTAAGAGATACACCCAACAGCTATTTCAAAACACTTAAAGCATTGGGCTTTATCTTGGGGACAGATGGGTCTCAGAAGTATCTATTAAAAGATACAAAATGTGGAGAACTGTAGTTCCAGGCATGTACATTTTTCTTCTCAAACATTGACTCTTGCATAAATGTGTTCACTTGTTTAAAATTTAACAAATTCTCAAGGACTACCTACCCCACCTTGGGCACTGGCTCTGCTTTGAAACCACGCTTGATGAACATGCCCATTGCGTAGCTTCCTAAGAGTGTACTGTACCCATAAATTGCTGTTGTAACAGCATTATTGCCGCAAAACTGGCAGCCCATCGTGCAGTTTTCTGCTAAGACATGCCTTGTTCTTTGGATCCTGGAATAATCAACTGGTTTGAATCTTCACATAGAATTCAGAGTGTGAGGAATCTGTGTCACAGCTTGCGTGCAGTCAGACAGTGTATCTCGCCTGTGTTGAGGGGGTGAGAGGCACTGACAGACAGTTGGGCAACAGGGTTTTCTGCTGTAGTAGTGATTGCTGAGCAGTCAAAGACCACTCTTAGTATGGTAAAAGGGTGGTGTATTATACAGAAGAACACATGCAACATTCAATAAGAATGTACAACACAAGGAGGTTAACAAAAAAAAATGTTTTGCGTTGATACCTAGAATCTGCCTATTATAGGGTGGACTATGAATGAATTTGAGGAATGTGTGTGGAAAATCTTCTGTCCACCAAAGGAAGGACAATATTTACACTTCGAGTAGCACAACATAGATTAGACAGAATGTGACGTGAATTCCTGGATGGATATGCTAGATAACTAAAGCAATAAATAGAGTTTAATTTGTTAACAGATGACTCCTGGCTGTGCTTTGGTGATTAGTATATCTGAATAAGTTCTGTACCCAAGCCCCTGCCCTCCCTTCCCTTTATCTACTCCTATAGTTATTAAATTACCCCATAAGGAGAAGAGTACAAAGAATCCTCCTTTATCATGTTCCTAACATGTATTCAAAGATGTAAACAGTCTAATGTTGACAAACTATTAGTTGATCTTTTTCGTAATTTGAACTGCTGTGCACTTATCCAAAACATTGTAGTACTTGATATTCTGAGAAGGTAAGTAAAGTCGTATGCAGGTAAGCAAACATTATGTAGAAAACTCTTTCGTTGTTCAAAGATTGTGACCCTACCAGTAAGGGTCACTGTCAAAGTCCAACCAGATGACATGAGTATACAGTATGTCAGTACTCAAGGGGTGGCTTGGTATGCCCATCCACCCAACCAGGGGATGTTCACTGATAGGAATGATGGGAGACACAGACTGCCTTCTGACTGACTGTTACAGTCTTGATGCTGTGGTATTCATTTGATTTATTTGACATTTGTAGAGCGCACCGAAGCCATCTGGGCGCTGGTTACCGTACAAACATGACAGTAATTACAATGATGGCAGCAGGGCATACCTAGGTGTAGTACAGTACAGACATGAAATTGTAAGTGCAGTAGTGGTGATCTACAGATCTTGCAAGAGAAGCTAAGTTTTCCCTTTTTCTTCCAAAGGAAAAGTGGGAGGGGTCTGTTCTAAGCGGCAGAGGGATGGCATTCAACTGTTTGGCTACTAAAGCTGGTAAGCTGCAGCCCCCTGCTTTTCTCGCTTGAATTTTGGTATGGTTGGGAGGTGAGAAAGGGTTGACCAGGTGGGTCTGTTGGACTGATGTTTGGTGAATTTGTTAGTCAGATATTTGGGGGCAGTGTTGGTTAAGCACCTGCGAGTGATGGAGGTTTTTGTTTTTTACATGATGCGGTCTCGAACTACCATCCAATTCGCCTTTAGTCTGGCCATGGAGATGTGCTCTTTTTCTGGGATATTTAGTGCTGCTTTTAATGCATTATTTTGGATGATTTATAGTTTTTTGACATTGCTGGTTGCAGCACCTGCGAAGAGTGCATTGCAATAGTCTAGTCTAGACAAGATGTGAGCTCTGGCTAATGTTACGCAGCTTTCAGGGGTTTGGAAGGGTCTTGCGGCATTAATGAGTTTGGCGGGGTAGGCTGCCAACCCGGCTGTTGTATTTACTTGTCTGGTTAGCGAGAAGGAAGAATCCAGATAGACCTCTGCAGTTTTAACTTCCTTCAGGAGAGGGATGGAGTTCCCATCAATAGTGTATTTGTAGTTGCCGTCAAGTTTTTTTATTCTGGTTTGTGACCCTGCTAATAGCAGTCCTGTTTTATCGTCATATAGGCAGAGTTTGTGTTTAGCCATCCATGCTTGGATAATTTGCTAAATTATGTTGAGGGTGTCTGTGTTGTAGTTGCCAGAGATAGGGAGAAGGATTTGCGTGTCGTCCGCATATATAGTGTGAGAGATGCCTTGTTTTTCCAAAAGGTCGAAGAGGGGCTTTGTAAAGAGGTTATAGAGTGTTGGTGAGACACAAGAGCCTTGAGGCACGTCACATAGGACTGGGATTGATCAATGCTCCTTAGTACGGAGAAGACCTTCATTGTGCGGTTGGAGAGAAGGACTCAATCCAGGCTATGGATTTGGTGGAGAAGTGGGCTGATGAGGAGAGGTGTTGACACACTACTTTGTGGTTTACTAGATCGAATGCAGGGAGGAGGAGGAGGAGGATGGCTAGGTTCCCCTTGTTGATCTCATATCTCATCCATTTGAATTTGTAAGTCTAGAAGTGCTGACTATGTACCATGTCCTGGGTGGAAACCAGATTGGCGTAGGCCGAGGAGGCGCTTAGATGCAAGATCGTTCTGTATTTGCATGTATGCTGCCCAGCCAATAGTTTAAGATGAAAGGGGATGGTGGTGATGGGGCGGAAGTTGGTAGGGATATTAGGGTCCAGTGTTTTCTTTTTTTTTTGGAGTGGGGGGACCCAAGCATCTTTTAGGTTATTTGGGACAGTACCTAGGGCAAATGAGTGGTTGATGAGCGGTGTGATTAATGGGGCGAAATCCGCCATGCAGTCTGTAATGAAGGGGGCTGGGCAGACGTCGCCTTGGCATTTCGAAGGCTTACGGCCTTTAATGATTTTGGTGACTTCTGGTACAGAGACTGGACTAAATTCAAATAGGTTGAGGGGTTCAGGAGGAGGTGTGGTAGGGTCGGAGGTATCCGTCAGGTATAGTTTTGATTGTTTAGTGATGATTTTGTTTTGGAGTTGGGTGATTTTGTAAAGGAGTGCTTTTTGGATGTTAACGCACCATGTGGTGTCCTTGATACAGCTGTCTAGGGGCACGATGGGGAATTCGAGTTCCCGTAGGATTGCAAATAGTTCTTTCGGACTGATTTAGCCTTTGCCATTTGCTCACTGTAGGCTAGGCTTTTTTGCTTGGAGAATAGCTTGTTTATTTGTTTTGGCCGCAGAAGTACATTGGTCTTTATTAGCCCCGGTCGGTGAAATTTTACATATGGTTTCTGCTTCTCGCTTGGTGGAACACAGGGCTTTGAGATTTGGAGCGTAACATGAGTTCAAGTGCGCTTTCAGTTTATGTTTGCGCGTGCTCATCGGAGCGACCTTGTCTATGGCTATAAGAAGGGTTTGGTTGTAGAGTTCTACCATGCGGTTGGGATCTCAGGCTGAGTGTTGATGGTTTAGGATGGGATACAGAGGTGGGAGCATGTTCTCAGGTGTGATGCTGCAAGTGTTTCTTGTAGCGTGGCAGAAACCAGTTGAGGAGAGGGTTTAGTTGGTGTATTTATAGAAGGAGAAGGTAGGTGTTGTGGTAGGAGCAAGGGCAGGGGGTGTTGGATATGATGGTCTTTCCGTTCATATCTGCCAGCCATTCTAGAATGCAACCTTTTATGTGTGTGGGGCAGGTGATACGCTTTGTGAATCCTAATGATTCAATTGTGTTGGTTATGGACTGGGCATTATCATCTGCAGGGTCATTAAGGCCTAGGTTAACGAGGGTAATTCTAGAGGAGGGCTTGGTGGTGTTGACAAGGAGAACTGAGATGGCTTGAACGAAGGATAGCAGTGAGCCGAGTAGCCTATAGATAATATGCAACACTAGTGAGGTGGTCTTAGAAAATGTGAGTTTGGTCGAGAGCAATTCTCCAGAGTGAAATTTTTGGTTAGGCAGTTCTCTTATGCACAAATCTATTTTGGCAATGAGGGCCACAACTCCTCCTTTGGCAAGGGGTCTATCGCTCCTGTAGATGGTGTAGCCATCCGGTATGGTGAGAAACAGGGAGAGGCCGGAGGCTGCATGCAGCCACGTTTCTGTGATAGCTAGCAGATCTAGTTTGTTGGTAGTGATGAGATTGGAGATGTCGAGGGCATGAGCTTGAAGGGATCTGGCATTGATCAATGCTCCTTGGATATTTCCTGTTGCAGAAATGTTGTTGGTTGGGGTGTTGATAAGGTGGTTAACTGGGTCTGAGGATTGTGGACTAAGATTTGGGCGTTGAGATTGGTGGAGCAGGAGGAGGTAACGAGGATGGGGTGTGTCAGATCTGAGACTCTGGTAGTAGGAGTAGATTTGGCGTCCAAGATCGGCTGGTGGTTGAGTGGGGTATCGGGCTCCAAGATGTCTTCGAGGCCTGTCAGTTCTGATATGCCTAAGGCGCGTTGTAACGTTGGTGGACTCTGATGATGGAGGCTATGGGCTTTGATAAGGGTGGCATATATCGTAGCGGTTGTTGGCCCTGGGATGCCGAGTTGAGGCAGGTAGTGACAGCGAGCTCAGGGGGTTGGGGCTTGGGTACGGTATAGACAAACAACTAGCAGCAGGCTCAAATGAACAGGGCTTGGACACTCGAGACATTGGTAGCAAGTTCATGTAGTGTTATTAAAATATGGATGCTGGAGGAGTGAGTGATGTGCTCCAAGGTGAGTGTGGATTCGTTAATAGGGGCAGGGGGGGTGGGTTCCTGAGTGTCTTCCAGGCTTCGTCGGTAGGATTGAGCCTAATGACTCTGTACGCTGTGTTTTTTTTTTTATTGCTGTTAGTGCTGGAGTGGCAGGTGTGCGCAGAGGTAAGGCGGACTGATTGGCAAACAGGAGAGTGCATATAAAGGTGGGGGTAGGATGCCAGAGGATGACGTTGCATAGTGCGAATGTTTCTGTGGCCAATAGGCCGGCTTTACGAGTGAGCGTGAAGGCAGCATGGGGTGATATGCCGATGCAGTGGGCAAAAAGTTAGAAAGGAGCACAGAGTATGGTAGTGTCGCAGACAGACGTACAGCACGGATTGGAACCGCCTACCTATTAGTACCCCAAAGTTCAGAATGCCCAATGTTGAAGATAGGGCCAAATCCTGTAGGTCTGTGATCATGGTCAGGCAAGCACAGGTAGCACAGAACTGGGGTTGTGAAAACATTGGTACTTCACAAAAGGTCAACAAGGCAGAAACTCTCAGTTTGGGCAACAATGGATCCAGTAGCGACAAGATACTACATCAATCCATAATACATTGGATTCATTGTACATTTTCTGCAGTTATTTCTTATGATTTACCACTTCCGAACAATTGTTTTTTTTTCATAAACATTTAGGAAAACTGACTTGGAACCTCAAACAAAAACAAAAATGGGTCGGAAATATATTCAGGGTTAATATTACCTTTTCAATAATTATCATTCCCATAGAGCCAATGTGATTGCTCGTACTTGTTCAGATAGAAATCCACCCCTCAAAACTCTTTGGCCTAGTCTTTTCTCTCCGTCCTCTGCCCTCAACTATAGTTTGGTCTACTGTAAAGTTCCTAAAAGTCTCGTTTGTAGTGCAAACGGAGAAAGCTGATCACTTGCCAGCAGAACCTCCACGCATCTTACCATTTAGAAGCTCTTGCACCAGCTCCACTGCTGACCGAGTTTCCACAGGCTCTGGCCAGCTGGTCACCCCAGTTTTCAATCCTTCTGCCAACACCTGGAAAAGGCAAAATGCACAATCAGTGGCTCGTCTAAAAATAGTTGCCCAAGTTTTCCTGTACACATTTGCCAATTTGAACAAATAAAAGGGCTGCATTCAGCCTGAATCACAGATTACAAACTGTTGTTCTGCACCTATTGCAGCATTCCAGTCTAAAAGTAATGGTGCAGTTCTGGTCAACCTGCCACTGCAAGAAACATGCAGAAACAGATCAATAGAAAATACATAGGTAGGGGGTGTAAAGGGAATAGGAGGCCAAAGTTGTGAAGCGAAGGGCAGGAAAGTGTTAAAAGGGCTCAAATCGGGGGTTGGCCAAAAGAAGGGTGAACAGTGCAGGGTGAAGGGTGGCTAGAGCAGATATAGGCTATGGGCAGGGTCTTAAAGTGGGTGATAGTGGGACAATTGTTTTCAAGATCTTCCTAGCCGACTTTCTTCCTGCACTGATCGTTTTATGAAAGCACACAGATACAAATTTGATTGTTCTTATGAAACACCACCTTATTCTTCTCTTGAACAACTGTATTCGCCAACATGCTTTTACAGCATTATTACCGCCACCCTCCTGCTGAAGGATGGTTATCGTTGGCTGGAATAATGATCTCCAATATACACTGACAAGCTATTGATTTTTAACTATGCATCTCATTCAGTTGGGCTTAAGTTTACAGGCCTCATCCTCTCAAATTACGCAGTGATTGGTTTGAGGTTACAAGTCCCATTACCCCTTAAAGAATGCTCGGTTGATCACTAGCCTGCAGAAGCCTGATCACATGTCACCGAAACCTATCTGGATTTCAATGCACTGGTTTCCCATTCACATGCACACTTTTTTGAAGATCTTCTTCATCATCATCATCATCATCATCATCATCATCATCATCGAGGCACTGGGCAAACCTGCCTTATTGACTGAAAAGCTATTTCTGGGTATTTGAGAAGCAGACCCACCCGGGATATCCTTCGATTGAATATCGCAAGACGCTGTCACTACAGGTTCTCTGCCCAAGCTCTCTTTGGCAGATCCCTGTGCAGAGACCAGCTTTCGTACTTCCATTTGTCGCCTTCCTTCTTTAATTTAATCTCAAAGCTTCAAAAGCTAAGTTAAGTAAACAAAACCTAGAGTTTTGTTTTGTTTTTGTGAGAAGCAATTTATTACTTTTGTTAGATTCAATAATTCTAATAGATTTTTTCTTGATGTATATATGTCATATTGATACATAGCCCTAAAGCCCTAAGAGATATATAGATATATATCTATATCTATCTATAGATATAGATATAGATATTTATGATACATTACTCGCCGTAATCATATTTCTGATGCTTGTATCTCCAGAGATTCTGCTGTGCATAGGACGACATCTAGTGGAAGCGGCAGAGTATTACAGTTTGTTTTTCGAACTCGGAAATGGGCGTCGACACAGGGCGTGCCAGTAATACTTTCCCTAGTGTGACGTCCACTGTACCCATGATCCCTCACGCGTGTCAGACCCTCAGATTGTATTTTTTCTGACATGAGGAGCAGCATGAGTACAGATTATCCAAGCAGATAGATAGGAAGATAAGACTACAAGCATCCATGCGCCTTCTCTCAGAGGGGAGGAAGGGCGGGTGCATCTGAATCTAAGCAGATACAAGCATCAGAAATACGATTACGGTGAGTAATGCATCTGTCATGATGCCTACCCCCGGGCATCCGGATCAAGCCCATCAGCCCTGGGAGCAGGCATCCAGATATTTAATAAAACACCAGCAGCCCTGGCTGGGGGCTGTCTAGGTTCAGTCCTGGCACCTTAGGCGCCAGGCTCATAATAGAAATCAGTCCTGGCGCCATAGGCGCCAGGCTCATAGACTTTACTTACCTCATGCAGACCATGCGGCTAATGAATCCAAGCCAACGTGAGGCCTGGATGGGACTATTTTACTACAGGGACTATTTTTTACTCGGGTGTGGTTCTAGGGACTTCTTACCTGGAACTACTTTGGATGCTATTTAAACCACGCCCGAACAGCAGCACATGCTTTGCGTTATTCTGCATCCAGCAGCGTAACGCTCACCGTGCCTGCAGTCAGCATCCATTCTTCAGCCACGCCCGTCCTGAATCCAGAGCTCCTAGCAATAGAAGAAAGAAGAAGGAAAGGTTAGAAAACAGATATTATTTTAATCCTTACCTGAATTCCGGATCCATCACGTCTTCGAACTTGAAAAGGGCATTATTCTACACGCGTCGCATCGCCAGCTGCAGTGCCGCTCCATACTCACCAGTCCTCACAGCATTTTTCGATCCGGCGCAGCCTCCATCATTTTCTCCGCCGAATTCCACCATCTAGGGGACAAAAGAAACAAGGTGAGCCGAGAGAGCCAACAAATACAACCTCTCCACCACAGACTTACCTGATTAAGAACCAGAGGCATTATTCTGTAACAAACCGCAACTTCTTACGCCGCACCTGTAAGGAGAGAGAAACCAGCAATTTAAACACACGCATCTTTTGCCGGACAGTGTTGGGTAATACAGACTCTTACCTGAACACCATCAGCTGCCACAAGACAATCTTCCCTTGGACCCAGCTGCAACACAAGAAAGGAATGTACAAGAGTGAACATCGGACATATTGAACGCTTTTGAACTTTGTACTTAAGGGTTCTCGTCTGGAACCTCAGAGTCAATATTCATCCGGAACTCTTCCAACGCCTTCAAACCAGTGAAGTAACTGGTATCTATGCACCCCTGCATTTCACTCAGGATGGAGAGCTCATCATTTACAAACATAAGGAGAATACTTCTACGGGTCAAGCAGACAAGATTAGTCGGTCCAGTCCAGTCTGTCATCTCTGCACTACGCTTCACGTTGGAGGAGGTCGCAGCTGTCCGGGTCCCATCGACGCCCCTGTGGGAGCCAGGTGAGCGTAACAGTATCCCTTCTGAGGCTTGTGTAATCTGCTTAGATCACATGCTGTGCATAGATTAGCGAGCAGTGTTAGAAGGAGGTGGGATGTGAGCAGGGTCATGAGCGAACAGATGTCTTAGAAGCACTTGTCCCACTTGAGTATCTGTCTTGGAATGTGTGTCAATGCAGTAGTGCTGAGTAAAAGTGTGAATAGAGCTTCATGTAGCTGCTTTGCAAATGGTGTCAAGGGGTACATTTTCAATGAAATCCAGAGTGGCCCAACGGCCTCTTGTAGAGTGGGCTCTTGGCGTAAAAGGCAGAGTCTTTTTAGAAAGGGAGTAACAGTTGGATACATTTGACTATCCATTTTGAGGTGGCAACTTTAGAGACGCGATCTCCCTCTCTGCCTGTAGCTACGGAGACGAACAGTTGGTCTGTCTTTCTTAGCGGTCTCGTCTTGTCTACATAGTAGAGAACCGCTCTTCGCACATCTAGAGTGTGGAGTTTCAACTCAGCAGAGCTTTTGTGTGCTTGGAAGAAGGCCAGTAGCTCAATGAACTGGTTAACGTGGAATTTAGAAATGAACTTAGGTGAGAACCTAGGATGAGTTTGTAGAACTAGTTTATCCTTATGAACAGTAAAGAAAGGATCCTGCACTGACTGAGCCACTACTAAGAAGGCAGTTTTATAGGTCAGGTGTTTGAGACTGGCTTTATGCATGGGTTCAAAGGGGGGGCCCCATGAGTTTAGCAAGCACCACGTTAAGGTCCCATCCTGGTGGTGGGTTAGAAATTGGAGGGTGGAGTCTCTGAACCCCTTCCATGAATGCTTTAACCACTGGTACTTTCCACCACAACACCTTGTTATGGGAGGTGGTGTAGGCCGATAGCGCCGCCAGGTGTACCTTGAGTGAATTAAATACCAACCCTGTATCTAGCAGGTGGAGCATGTAGGTGACGATATTGGAAGGAGTACAATCAACTGGGTTGATCTGTTTATTCTGGCACCAAATAACAAATCTTTTACATTTATCAAAGTAACAGTGTCTTGTGATTGGTTTCCTAGATTCTCTTAGGATATCCATGCATCTCTGTGGTAGATTGAGATGGCAAAACTCTATGACTTCAGGAGCCATGCTGCCAAGTTCATCGAGCTGGGTTGAGGATGAACTGTGTGTCCTCCGTGCTGGGATAGTAGGTTGTGCCAGCACGGGAGTTTGATGGGTTCGCACACTGCCAGTCTGCGCAGGTGTGGGAATGACGGTTGTCTCGCCCACATGGGAGCAACTAGAATGAGCGTCATTGATTCCCTTTGCATCTTGTTGACCACCTTCCTCATGAGAGGGGTTGGTGGAAAAGCGTAGGCAAACATCCCTGACCAGTTCATCCACAGGGCGTTCCCCCTTGGAGCCTGGCTGGGGGAACCTGGATGCAAATCCTGGGCATTGTCTGTTTTCGCTTGTGGCAAATAGGTCTATGGTGGGGAAACCCCACTGTGAGAAGAGGTCTCCTACGACTTCTTCGTGTAGACACCATTCGTGTTCTTCTGGGTGGGGATCTCTGCTTAAGGCGTCCGCTAGTGAATTGATATCCCCTGGAACATGTTGAGATGACAGGTAAATGTTCCGTCTGAGTGCCCATTTCCAAAGGTTCTGGGCAAGCTTGGACAGTCCCTCCCTGTTTATTTATGTAAAACATAGCTGTTGTGCTGTCTGTTAAGATCTGCACTGACAGGTTCAACAGGTGGGGTTCGAACGCTAGAAGCGCTCTGAAGACTGCCAGAAGCTCTAGCAGGTGTATGTGATTCTTAGCCACTGTGTGAGACCAGAGACCCTGAGCTGTGTGGTGAAGGAGGTGTGCTCCCCACCCCAACAGGGACGCGTCTGTAGCGACTATGGCCTGTATCTCTAGGTCGTAAAAGGGTTTCCCCTTTGACAGGTTCTCCCTTGTCCACCAGTGAAGACTCTGTATTAGTGTTGGCGAAACGACCCCTAGTTCGTCCCACTGACCACTTGCCTGAGACCACTGTTTCGCCAACCATTCCTGCATGGGTCGCATGCGCAGGCGCGCGTGGGGCACCAGGTAAATACATGACGCCATCATGCCTAGCAAACACATCGCTTTGCGCACCCTTATCTGGCGACCAAGCTGATAGAGGAATTTGCAGTAGTAGATTCCGAATTCTTTCCTCTGATGGAAAGGCCAACGCCTCTTGAGTGTTTAGGACAGCTCCTAGGAACTGTTTGAAGGTGCTTGGCACCAGGCTTGACTTTCTCGTTGATTGAGAAACCCAATTCGAAGAGGAGGTCGATCGTTCTTTGGATGTTGGAACTGCAAATTACTGGGGTCTACCCCTTGATGAGCCAGTCGGCCAGGTAAGGGTACACTGGGATTGCCTCCCTGCGTTGGTGTGCCACCATCACCGCCAGTACTTTGGTGAATACCCTTGGAGCCAAGGCTATACCGAAGGGCAGCAACTGGAACTGGTAGTGCTGAATGTCCACCTTGAAGCGCAAGAATCTTCTGTGCGCTGGGAACATGGAAATATGAAAATAGGCATCTTTCATGTCCAATGTTGCCATGTAATCTCCCTTTTTTAGGAGGCGGATTACCTCTTGGAGCATAGTCATGCAAAATGTTTGGGGCTTGACATACTTTGCAGGGCATAAGTCTAATGCTGAGCGCATTGTCACATTTTTTTGGCACAAGGAAGTAAGTTGAATAAATACCATTGTTTACCTGGTTGCCCGGGACGAGTTCTATCGTGTCCTTTGCGAGAAGATTGACGATTTCCTTGAGGAGGATCTTTGGTGGTCCAGGGAGTGCATTTCTTGTGTTGGAGGGTGGTTGCGGGGGCCCTCCAGCAGTTCGATGCAGTATCCTGGGGACACTGTGGACAGCACCTATCTGTCCGAGCTAATCACTTCCCATGCTTGGGTGAAGTTGGAAATGCACCCCGCTACTGGGGATGCATGGGAAGGGACCCTGAGCGGAGCGTCACTGTTTGCTGGGAGGCGTAACGCCTCTGCCTGGGCTGCCTTTCCCTCTACAGCGGCCCCTTTTGTTACCTCTACCTAAACTTTGGTTACTTTGTTGGCTGCCACCTCACGATGTACCCTGACCCTGTGAGTAATTGGAACCCCTCTGGGAATTTCGTCCGCGTGAGCGATGAAAATTATTATTATTCCCTCTTTGGTTCGTAGGTTTGTTCGTCAATTGTCCCAGGGACTTTAGGGTATCCTATTCATCCTTGCCAGTTTTGAGTGCCTCCTCTACCGCTTTGCCAAACAAGACATAAGGTTCCACCGGCATGTTGATAAGAGAAGCCTGGGTCTTGGGTTTAAACCCAGACTGTCTGAGCCAAGCGTGTCTCTTGATGACAGTGCTCTCTGCGATGAGCCGGACTGCATTATCTGCGGCGTCAAAGGTCGCCTTTAGAATGCACCCGGACACCGATCTACCCTACGATGCAATCTGGGCTAACTGGCCCTTTAGTGGTTCAGGTGCGGAGACGATGAGGGCAGCTACATGCTCCCACTGGTGGCAATTATAGCTTGCCAGCAGAGTGGTGGTATTGGCGATTCTTGCCTGGAAAGCGGAAGTGGAGGCCACTTTCCTTCCTAACCCATAAATCCTCTTGCTCTCCTTATCTGGGGAAGCTTCAGATGATGATGATAGCGGTGTCCCCGCTCTTGTCCTGGTGTTAGTGACTACCAACGAGTCGGGCTTAAGTTGACCCCTTATATAAAGTGGGTCTGACTGGGCGGCCCTGAACAATTTTTCAATTCTGGGGTTGACAGCCCTACTGAGATTAGGGGCGAGGAGGGAAGGGTCAATTATGTGTTGGATGGACTTCAGAATTGGTATGGTTTGGGCGATGGGTTTCTTATCCCCATGATCTCATCTGCAAAGTCCCTCTCTTCTTGAGCCCCTTGAGTGTGTATGCGAAAGTGCTCTGCAGCTCTAAGACCTCATTCAGTAGAGGCTGATTATCCACAGGTGAGTCAGTGACCGGTGGTTCTTTGTTAACAGGTGAGTATAGATTATAGGCCTTTTGCCTAGTCTTCCTCCTCCTCATCCTGGTCCTCGTTGTCTCCGTAATAATCGACTCCCGCTTGGTCATCCAGTATTTGTATGTCTGGGTCTTCAGCATAATGGTGGTAAGGTTGAACAGAGAATGGGTCTGAAATCAGTCCCTGAGCTGGAGTTTCATCACAAGGTCTTTTACTGGGAGGCTGAGGGTCTTTGGATCCTGAAGGAGTAGAGTTGTCAGCGGTACTCTGATAGCTCAGAAAATAATCAGGTTTTTTTTTCATAGATATTAGCCAAAGAAGACATTCTTCTCATCACCCTGTCGATGCCATCAGAGCTCCATTCCCTGGAACTGGGGATGACCACCTCCTGCTGAGGTTCCTCTCCTATTCCCATATCCTGTAGAGTGGAAGGGATAACTTTAGGCTTGGTTACAGGGTCAGCGGTGGTAGATTTAACTTTATCTGAAGACCCATGTTTGTCCTTGTGGACTTGGGGTGCAGAAGTTGTGTGCGACTTCTTCTTCTGTTTGTCCCCTTTACCATGAGTAGAGGAGTGTTTCCCTGATGGTCTGGCCTTCTCTGAATCTTTCGACACCTGGCGCCGAGATTCAGGGGTGTGTAGGATAGCTTCTGTATCTTTAGAGAGTGAACGAGACTCTGAGGCAGACGCGGAACGAGCTGCCGGAGTCGACCCTAAGCGTGCTGCTTGGGGGTAGAGGTTGGATTCGTCTTCCGACGACCATACCTCCGTGACTTTGGAGAGCGAGGCACTCTTGGCAACTGTGGACGGTAGCCGTGGGTCGTGAGGCAATCTCGACCTGGAACGCCCAGAGGACACCGACTCTGTGGCCTGCTCTCTATGTGACTCCTTCTTCCGAGCACTCGACACACGTGTCGAATCTCAGCTGCGGTTAGTGTGTTTCGTTGTAGTGGTATGGGTAGTGCTCGTGTCGCCGGGTGTGTTCCCCATAACTGCCCCGCCGGACAATCCTCCAAGGTCGGGGACTAGCGCTTGGGTGGCTTTCAACGCTCTTGTGCCCTCGCCGTTCGAAACGGCGGCGTTGCTGCCATCACTGAAGGATCCCACCACTTCCATGGCCTCGAGCTGCCTGGCGTGATGGGCCCAACGTTTAGTGGAGCGGTCCTTTAGTGTTTTAGCCTTAATGAGCTTACACGCTCTGCAGTTAGCCCCAGGGTTGTCCCTTGGCAAACAGAGATTACAGGTGGTATGTTTGTCAACCCAAGGGAATTTGCGGTTGCACTTGGGGCAGAATTTAAATGGAGTACTCTCCATATGTCACCGAATGGCAGCGGGCGAGTGCATGTAGGAAATAAAACGAGTGTGATTATATCCACCCACCACTCTCCCTACTTGCAGGGACGAGGCCAGAGGCCTTCCGAAGCCCAAAGTCCATTGTGCAGTCTCGACGGTTGTTCGTTCTTCGGACCGGCGTCGATCTTCGATCTCTCAATGTGGGATTGTAAGAACGTGTATTTTTAGATAAATTATGAATAAATGGCTGAAAGCCAGGGAACTCCACAACAATGCTTCTGACAAGTATGGTGGAAAAAAACAATCTGAGGGTCCTACACGCGTGAGGGATCATGGGTACAGTGGACGTCACACTAGGGATAGTATTACTGGCACAGCCTATGTCAACGCCCATTTTCGAGTTTCGAAAAACAAATAAATACTCCGCAGCTTCCACTAGATGTCGGCCTATGCACAGCATGTGATCTAAGCAGATTCCACAAGCCTCAGAAATATATAATACATTACTCACTGTAATCATATTTCTGATGCTTGTATCTGCAGAGATTCACATGCTGTGCATAGGCTGACATCTAATGGAAGCTGCAGAGTATTACAGTTGTTTTCGAAACTCGAAAAGGGACGTCGACCGAGTATGCCAGTAATACTATCCCTAGTATGACGTCTGCTGTATCCATGGTGCTTCACGCGTTGAGGTCCCTCAGATCGTTTTGTTTCTGACATGAGGTAGCATGAAGTGTATCGCGAGTAGAGGTGTATCCAAGCAGATAAGTATCAAAGAAACTCATAACATCTATGCACCTTCTCTTCGGGGAGGAAGGGTGGGTCGCATGTGAATCTAAGCAGATACAAGCATGAGAAATGCAATTACGGTGAGTAATGTAACCCTTCTGATGTTCGTGGAAACTGCTTAGATCACATGCTATGCATAGATTAGCGAGCAGTGTTAGGAGAAGGTGGTGGGTTGTGAGAAGGAGCATCGGCAAACATATTTTAGAACCGCTTGTCCCACCTGTGTAGCTGCTTTGGAATGGGTGTCAATGCAGTAGTGCTGAGTGAAAGTGTGTACTGAGCTCCATGTAGCTGCTTTGTAAATGCTGTCTAAGGGGGCATTTGCGATAAAAGCCAGAGTAGCGCCTGTGCTCCTTGTGGAGTGAGCTCTTGGTGTGAAAGGCACTGTCTTATTTGATAATGAATAGCGTAGTGGTCTGCATCTGACTATCCACCTGGCGATGGCATTTTTGGAAATGTGGTCTCCTTCTTTGCCTGGTGCTACAGAGACAAACAGTTGGTTTGTCTTCCTAAGCGGCCTGTTCTTGTTTACGTAGTAAAGGACCACCCTCCTCACATCCAGTGTGTGGAGTTTTACCTCAGCTGAGCTAGTTGGATTTTGAAAGAAAGCCGGTAGAGCTCTATGGATTGGTTCACGTGGATTTTGGAAATAAATTTAGGAGAGAAGCTCTGATGTGCAAGTAAAACCAATTTGTCTTTATGGATGATAAAGAAAGGGTCCTGCACTGACAATGCATGCAATTCACTAACTAATGCTTGTAATTCACTAACTCTTCTTATGGAAGTAATAGCCACTAAGAAGGAAGTCTTGTAAATAAGGTGTTTAAGACTAGACTTATGAATAGATTCAAATCGGGTCCCCATGAGCTTTGAGAGTACTAAATTGAGATCCAATCCTGGCAGTGGGTTAGCAATTGGAGGGTGGAGAATCTTTTTACTCCCTCCATGAACGCTTTAATGACTGGAGTGTTCCTTTGTGGTCTTCCTTTGGCGCGGGGGATGGTTCGATGGTTCTTGGAGGAGCTCCACACAATAACCTCCTGCTACTGTCGATAGCACCCATTTGTCCTTGTTTATTCCCTCCCATGCGTGGGTGAAGTGTGAAATCCGTCTCCCTACTGGGGAGGCAACGGAGGGGACCTGTAGCGGACTGTCATTGCTTGGGAGGTGTTCCTCCATCTCTAGACGTGGAGGACCTTCCCCGGCCACGGGATCTACGCTTGCCTCTCTGGTAACCCTGCGACCCCTGACCTTAGTTGTTGTTCCAGGAAGAATTTTGACTTTGGCCAGAGCCTCTCTGGGAACTTTGGCCACAAAAATGGCGAAAATTGTTCCCGCCTCTCTGGCCAGCAGGTTTTTTAGTTAGTTGCCCGAGGGTCTTGAGGGTGTCGTATTCCTCCTTGCAGACTTCAGGGTGTCCTCTACTGCTTTGCCAAATAAGACTGTTGGTTCCACTGGCATGTTAAGTAACGTCGCCTGGGTCTCTAGCTTAAAGCCAGACTTGCAAAGCCATGGCGCTCGATTATGGTTCCTTCAGCAATTATTCGGCCTGCGTTATCCGCAGCGTCGAGGTTATTCTTGAGAATGCAGCTAGCAGAAGCTATGCCTTTAGCTGCTACTAATGCAAGTTGAGACTTTAAAGGCTCGGGAGCCGAAGCTATTGGGGTGATTATTTTATCCCATTTATGGCAATTATAACTTGCCAACAGTGTAGAATTGTTGGTGATTCTAGCTTTAAACGTTGCTGAGGTCGCTACTTTCCTTCCCATGTTATAAAGCTTCTTGCTCTCCTTGTCAGGGGGAGCCTCCGAAGAGGCTAGAGGTGTGCCAGCCCTTTTTCGGGTAGTTGTGACCACGAGCAAATCCAGCTTAAGCTGGTGCCTGATATAGAGCGGGTCAGACTGTGCCAGGCTGAAGAGCTTCTCTACTCGTGGGTTTACTGCCCGTGTTTGGTTAGGTGTCTCTAGTGAAGGTTGGATTTTTCTCTGGACAGATTTTTAAATTGGGATGAAATGGGTGGCAGCCTTCTTGTCTCCCAAAATATCTTCGATAAAATACTTGTCCTGCTGAGTCTCAAGTGTCTGAATACCAAAGTGCTCAGCTGCTTTGATTAATGTGTCATTGTGGAGAGACTTATCTACTCGAGAATCAGGCACTGGGGAATCTTGTTGAATTGGTGAGGCCAGAGTATACACCTGTGCCTCTTCATCATGATGATGATCATGATCATCATCATCATCACAGTAATGGTCAGAGTGTTGGTAGTCCTCATTATCGCCCTCAGTGTCTGTATTAACGTCATAAAGCTCAGCTGTTGTACCAGACCTTTTTGCTGGTGGCTGGGATGAAGCCAGGGGCTGAGAACTGGAAGTCAGGCGCTGAGAGCTAGAACGCTGAGTAGTAGGAGGTGTAATTTGAAAGTTTGACAGCCTGAAGGTTTGTTATTTCTTTTAAATTTATTTGGGAAAAAATGTGCAAATAAGGTAATTCTTGACATCACCCTGTCTATGTCCTCCGCAGTCCATTAGGCCGAACTGGGATGACCCCAGGGTAAAATGGGGTAGGGACTTGTACTAAGGGTGTAGGTGTGGATAGGCCCTCATTCTGTAAGGCCTCAGCCAAAGAACCCTCTTCTTGGGGGACAGATATTGTTTCCTTAGAAGGGGTAGATTTGTCCTTATGAGACTTGTCTTTAGGATTAGAACTTTGAGGAAGATTCTTTTGGTATGAGTAGCTTTAAGAAGGCTCTCAGGGACATGTTTCTTAACCAGGTGAGACAACACAGTGTTTTTTGACTTTACAGCTGATTTTGACAAATGATGTTGACTTTCGGTATTGGGATGGACCTCTGCCTCGTCTGCCGACATTCGGCGTTCGGTCGATGTTTGATGGGCAGTGGCTTTCGGTTTTCAGGGCCTGTCATGGGGTGATCGGGACCTCGAGTGCCCAGAGGACAGGGAATCTACAGATCTCCCCCTAGACGCTGTATCCGGGTGTTTGGTCGACGGCGTCGACTCATCGCCCCAGGATGTGTGTTTAGTGGAAGTGCTCTTACCGCCGGGTGTCGTTCCCTTAAAGGTCTCTTAGGGTCAGGGGCTTGCACTGGGGAACTTGGCTGTTCCCCGTCGCCGAGAAGACGGCGACGCTGCCGTCACTGGAACCTCCCTCCATGTTAATGGCGGCCTCGGCCTGCATTGCGTGATGGGCCCAGCACTTGGTTCTGCAATCTTTAAGGGTGTTAGGTTTAAAGAGCTTGCAAGCTCGACAATGCCCTTTGTTGTGGTTGCGGTTTAGACACAGGTTGCACACTAGTGTATACAGGTCTCTCGAGTTTAGCAGAGGCTCTGTTCCCAAATTGCATTGTATGATATTCAGATTGCATTGATGGGCCTCTCTCCCACTATACAGGTAGCTCAAATTTAGTAGGGGCTCTGTTCCCAAAAGTGCATTGTAAGGATTACTGTGGAGTGACACTACGATTAGGGGCTCACGCTTCATAAAACCGCACATTGAGTCCTAACTGCACCCTCAAAGCCACTTTAGATAAGTAGATCTCCTTAAACCCGCATAGCTAGCTCACCGCAGGGAACCGCATCAAGGAAGACGGGAAGTAAGGACAGCCACTGATAACACCCAACCATACAACCCCTAACCACCTCGAGTACCACTCTCAAGACAGCGACTGAACGAGTTGGCAACACCGGCCGAAAAGACCAACTACAGTTAGAGCTCAAACTGGTAACGGACAACCCTCTGTTTTCTCTGTCTTCTCTGCATCTTGCTCCACTACGCTGTTCCCTAACAATGTCTCTTTGTTTTCACAGGGATGGTTGCGATCTCAGAGTTGCCGCACCGATGGCGAAGACCACAGTGGGTTATTGATGCGCGGAGAGCTGCGCTGTTTATCAGTGTTAATTGCCAACCTGTGTTCTCTTCTCTTCTTTGTACAGGTTGCGTGATGTTCCTAAGTGATGAGCGATCGAAGCGCTGCTTGCCCAGGTAAGTGCTTTGTTAATGCTGACCTTGTTCCTTCTCCCTTGCGGGTTGCGGTGAAACCTGGAGATGGGCAAGGTAAGAGAAGCACAGGGTGCTGCCAGGACACACTGCTTGCCCAGGTAAGAATTGTTATTAATGCTGTCCTTGTTTCTTTACCTTTGCAGGTTGTGGCAAACTCCGGAGATGGGCGAGGTAAGCGAAGCGCAGGATGGATTCAAGGCCGGTTACTTCACAGGTAAGTGTTCTTGCTCGCTAATGCGGTTCTTGTTCTTCCAGGTTATTAATGGAATCCGGATCTAGGGCTTCAGGATCGGGCCACCGGAGAAGCAGATGAGTAGGAGCTGGACACGGTGAGCATTACGCTGCAGGAGTGCAGAATAACGCAAAGCGTGTTCTGCTGTTTGGGTGTGGTTTATATAGCCTAGGTAAAGTAGTTCCAGGCCAAGAAGTTCCAGGCCCAGCCACACCTTAAACACTAGACCGCATGGCTTGTTTCTAAAGAACTGAGCTGTGTAATAGGCCTCCATGTTGGATTACGGTCAAAAACTGATATTGCTTTATTCCTGATAATGCACCAGGACTGACTCCATGTATGTTTCTGATGGAGTTTTAAGGCCCTTGGGGCCGGTGTGAAGGGCTTTAGCCCCACTGCTGCGAGGGGGCCGTTATACCTGAGGGGGTCAGGGGCATGGATCTTGACAGACACCCAAGCCGATCACTCAACCCTAATCGAGTGTCTAAAAGAAGTTCTCAACTGGATGAATGCCAACAACCTGAAAATCAACCCAGGAAAGACAGAAATCATGATCATATGCAGAGACCAAGAGAACGAAACCGCCATCCCGTGGCCAGTGGAAATGGGAACGGCACCATCACCGTCTAAGGTAGTAAAAAATCTGCGAGTCCTGATGGACAACACCCTAACCTTAGAACCACAAATAAACGCAACAGTCAAGAAATTGTTTTTCCTCCTCCACACGGCAAGAAGAATCCTACCTTTCCTCTCCTTCACGCACAAAACACTCACAATCGTCGCCCTCATCTTGTCAAGAATCGACTATGCAAACAGCCTCTACCTCAGAATACCAGAATACCTCCTGAAGAAACTACAACAGATCCAAAATACAGCAGCCAGAATACTCCTTAAACTATCCAGAAGAGACCACATCTCTCCTGCCCTAAACACAGTGAAACACTGCATCACCTTCAAAACAATGTGCATAACGCACAGGGCAATCGGTGGACAAGGAGCAGAATTCCTACAAAAAAAAATAATCTACAAGGCAACACGACTTCTCAGGTCAAGCAATGAAATCCGCCTGGAACTAAAACCATACCTTAAGAAAAAAGGAGGCACCTCCTACCACTTACCCGCAAAAACCTGGAACAACATCCCAAAAGAAATAATAAACACCAAAGATCACCTAAAATTCAGGAAATTACTAAAAACCTGGCTCTTCAACACCATAGATGCAAACTGAAAACCGAAATAACGGAATGGAATAAGAGCGACTAAACTTAGGACACTAACACCCAGAACCGACTAAGAAACTCCCACCACAACTAGACAGGTAACGCCAAGTCAAATAAAACAAGCGACGCCCATTAAGACAGAATCAACAACCCCAGCCAATTCAAGCCAAATTCACCCCATAATTGCTACCATATGTTAGCAATCATCACACTCAAACTGAGTTGTGCACTTTAGCAGGTACACTGGCCGTATGAGTGGAAAAGGAAGGTAGGTAAGATTTATGAAGGAAGTCAATAGAAGGGCAGGCCAGATATGAACAGGACAGTGGGAATTCTCGGACAAGCCCAGATCAGGACAGAGGCGCAGAAATGCCCCAACACACCATCTAGGGAGATTTCGCAAACCCAGCGCCTCACTTCGAGACAGAAATGCCATCTAACCAATCCAATAATAATTTCTCCCTCTGCATACACCTCTCAGACTGCAAACCAAACACAACCACAAACCTACAGCACAACAAACCACACAAACTTCACTACATTGCAACATCAAAACAAAAACGCACATACTTGTGCAAAAAGTACACAACGACTACCGGCCGCAAACAACCCAGGCCCAGCCAACGGACCCACCGGGCTGAGGCTGCCAACAGCACATCACTGCTCTCTTGCACTTTTCCAGCTTCCTCCCACTAACTCACCCTCCCTTTTCCCCTCTTTAAGAGCCGCCAGAGCGCCAGGGGACCATTCCGGTGGTGATAGTGCGCGGTACAAATGTCCTTTAACATTAACAGGGCAGAATTTAAAAGGTGTTCTATCCATGTTTGGGAAAGGCAGCCAGGCGAGAAAGGGAAAGGGTGGGAAAATGCATTGTCCAATGACCGTCCCCCACTCTCCCTACTCTAAGGGCCTAGGCCCGGTGGGCCTTCCAGGGACGAAAGGGTCCATTGAAGCTTGAATTTGTCAGACGGCGCTGTCTTTTCCACCGTGTCGATGATTTGGTCGAAGATGAAGGAAAGAACAGAAATAGTAAACTATTTTTAAACTTGTCATAAGCAAATGGCGTTATGCCAAAATTGAACTCTGCGATAAGCGTCCGCTCATGATGGTGGAAAAAAACAATCTGAGGAACCTTGATGCGTGAAGGACCATGGGTGCAGCGGACGTCACACTAGGGATAGCATTACTGGCATGACCTGTCGACGTCCCTTTGAGTTTCGAAAAACAACAACTGTAATATTCTGCAGCTTCCACTAGATGTCAGTCTATGCATAGCATGTGATCTAAGCAGCTCCACAAGCCTCAGATAGATATAAATATAAACGTTTTGCTTTTAGCCACTGTACATTTTATCAAAAACAGCTTTCATAGCAAAACCAAACTTACAAAGCACTCGATCCAACTATTTCAGTGCAAATAGCTTTATTGTATTAAAAACAAAATCATCAACATGTTGACCAGCATGGACTTAAAAAGTGGCATTTAAAAGTCAAACACTTCTCTTTCTGTGCCACGCATTCCACCCCTATGCAGGGACTTCCTCAGGCGAAGTGAATCAATTTGTTTAGCGCAAACCTTTTTCTATTTGTACTCCTTGTTTTTGGTATGTCATGTGATCAAAAGTCATGTGACTTTTTCTGAAGGTAATCTTCTAACTAGCTGAAATGCTAGCACCCATCCTGGACCTATATAATTATACTAATCCAAATGGATAAAAATATATAGAGTGCTCATAACTCGGTCTGTTCTAAAAGACAGTTACCAATTGCAACTCCCATTTGAGTAAACTTAATTTTACTAAATAGTACAGGTGTAATGGTTTGCTCAACCTGTAAGACCCATTTTATTAAATCACTACAGTCTAGTTCTGCGTGTGCTGAGTGTTTGACTCTATCAGGCCATGAAAACTGAGCTACGGTGCGGCGGCACCCAATTTAAAAGCTGCAAACTATTAGCGCTTTATTTCAATCTCACCCTAGTGGGCAAAAAATATTTAGTGACGGGTGCTGCACTGCATCCATGTAATAATGGCTCTCTAACACCCCCATCACCTCTGTAACCAAATTGTGAACCTCAAATCCGGAATCCCGCCCAAGTGGGCTCAATTGTCCTTCTGTTTAAAGTGACATGAAGATTACAAAGTGCATATCATTACATTTGGTAAAATTGCTTTGTTAGAGCCGTACATCAATATTCTGCATTGACATCGAAAGTGCTTGTGTGCATTAATGGAAATACAATACTTCGTCACACTTATTTAAGACACGTCTCTTACAGTATCACATTCTCGCCATAACGCGCTAACAATTATGTTTAAAGTGACATGTGCATATTACAGTACAACTCTTAAAGTTAGCTCATTATGCCATCCAAATTGACACTTCAAAAAGTAGATACAATGATCATACCACTACTATACCTCCTAAAGTGACTATGTGTTACCAAACAACTGTAATTATTATGAATTTGCAATGCGTGTAAAGACTGCTATGGGGGTGTCTGTACGCCTGCTCTCTATATGGGAGAGGAGAGGCACAGAGGACCCCAGCCAAGATTCTCTATTCAGTAGCTATGGTCAAGCAATCAAGGCCTAGCTTCTCAGGAGGTGATGCAGGCTGTTTCTTAAGTACAGTGTAGTCCCCAAGCACCCATAAAGCAATGTCCACACATTTTATTAGTGAAAACACAGCCTTTATAGATTTAAGGTTCAAGGCTATATACACAATCACAATAATTCACGTTGTGCTCAGTTAATCTACAATGGCAAATATATACAGTTCTAAGTGGTACCACAATTATAATCAGATTTCATTAAAGTACATCAACTGTACTCTGGCCAAATGTCACACAAATCAATCAATAAAGGTAACCCACAATAGACATAGGAGGACAGTAGTTGGTTAGAGCAATTGGCAGAATACTGGCCCCTACCACTAGACAGTTCTGTGTGGAGACCCCACCCCCCCCACCTGGGCAACCTGTAAAATAAAGATATACTACAAGCTCAGTCCATATATTGTTCAATAAGCCTCATTTCCTTCTAAAATGTTTCTACCAACCCAATGTACCTGGAATAGCAGAGTTCCTCGAGGAGGCGTTGATGGATCCTTCTTGAGTGACTCCCTTTAAAGCAGGAGCCATAGATCGTCAATGGGCCTTGAAGAAAGTGAACTTGGCGTCAATGATCCTCGATGAAAAGTTTGATGGCGTCGAGGCTGCAGCTTCAGTTCGGACGGTGACCTTCAACGACGAGTCGAAGACGTCCTGCAAGAAAGAGGCTTGCGGGGCCCCTCGATGTCGATAGTTCAGGACCGCAAAGAGTTTGTGAAGCGTCTCTACTGCCTTCGGGTGGCAGGTAACCCACCAGTGGATACTCCTTTGCACGTCGACGGCCTGGCCTTCTCCGGTGGGCTAAGGCAGTCGACGGTGCGGACGGGTGCGTCTGGGTGCGTCCGGAAATGAAAGGTTTTAATCAATGGAGCATTGTGGCTCCGGTCGTCAACGGCACAGCGTCAAGCAGTCCCCAGTTCTGGGCAACACGGCTTCGATGGGCCTCCGGCGATTCGAGCAAACATGCGACCCCTGGTTGACAGACGGAATGTCCGGTGGTTCTCTTCGCTCTCCTCAGCGGTCCCAGTCTCCGGTCGGTAGCCTGTCGAGGGTCTGACTTCAAGGGAGCTTCGGCGAAGGTTAGCGGTGCTCGATGGTCACTCGGAGCTTGGGAAGAGGGCGCCTAACCAGATCCTCTCTCCGATCAGTCCTAAAACTCTACAGCTTTCGGATCGGGTCGAAGCAAATGCAGCAGCAAATCATCTTCTTTCGGCTGGGCTTCAAGGATAAGCTTCAAGTATCAACTTCAGCTTCTGAACGAATTCTAGCAGTGATAGGCCCCCAGATATACTGTTGATCTCCCATTCATTCTGCTGGGTCACACTCAGCCAACCAATCACTCAGAAAGGCATTCAGCAGTCAGTCAGCCAATCAGCCATACAGTGCATTCAGGCCATTCTCCAGCCTCTCAGACACTCACAAAAAGGAATGTGGATTGCGACAAGTATCCAGCCATTCAAAACTATACACTGCATTCCTAGCAGTTTCGGGCAGGGATGTCTCAGTCATTGTGTTTCATACCAGAAACCAGACATTCACAACAAGAAGTGCAGATTGGTCACAAACTCCATTCACCCATGTCCCACCCACAGGGTGTACCCACAACATACAGTCACTGGGAAGGCTCCAGCCAGTCTGGCCTGAACTTTACTACAATACCATGCATGGAACTTCCACCCAACAGTCAGTCAGGGGGAAGGGACAGAGTCAGGGCTTCTTAGGTCTTTGGGAAAACAAGATAACAGGCAATAGAAAGCAAGAGGCTACAGAGGCCATCTTGTCTCCTTTCAGGAATCAACTAATTCCAATGGCAGGGCCTGGGTATCCCCAAAATGGAAGATACTCTGAGCATCTGTCAAATTCAGCATGGAGCTGCCACCAGCCCATACCCTGCTCTTTGGAACAGACAGACACACATACACACGGTTGTACCCCCAGCCATGGGTTCCATAAGGGTTCCCATGGGTCTGTACACCAAACCAAAAATAGGAAGAGCTGCACTGCCAGGAGTCCCACATGGACTCCTGGGCAGAAAACAATACAGAACCCAAAAGAAAAAGGACAACAGGACAAGAACAGGGAGGCCCTGTCCCTCCAATGCATTTCCAGCATCACATTTCAATTCTAGTAGTCTAGACCAATGTTCTTAATGCCCATTACATAGATATCCTTATCTAATCACATAAAGGATGCATTGTACATTGTATTACTGGCCATTGAACCTCTAATCATCTACCAGATGTATGGCTAGTTCTTCCAGAGTATTGTGACCCCCCCCTGGCTTTTTGGTATTGAACATTATGATCTATTTAGACTCAAGTTTGCGCAATTTGAGTTCTCTGTTACCTTTCCTTTTATGAATCGGTATATGCGCTAATGCAAAAAATCTCATTGATGATACATCACTACCATGTTTTTCTGCAAAATGAACAGCTAGAGTTTAGTTGCTATCCCCATTAATTATCGCTCTAATGTTGTAGAATTCGTACCTTCAATTGACAAACACTAGAACCAATGTACATCAATTCACAAGGGCATTTAATATCATAGACTACACATTCAGTCAAAAAATTGATCTTTTGTTTGATCTTCCACATTTTTGTTGCTACCCATAATGCCAAATTACACGTCGTCTTTTTTTCATGGCATAAGTACACATCTTACAGTTGTTGCATTCCTCAAAACCACTGTGTGTACTTCTTTCTTTCAGCCAGTTGTTCACTTTATGATTAACATTAGGCATACTTGGTGAAATTAGATCTTTCAATGATTCAGCTTTTGCAAAGGCTATCTGTGGCCTATCACCTATATGTGATGCTATATCCTTGTCTGCCTGTAGTATTGACCAATGTTTGCCCAGAACTTTTCTGATTTCAATAGCCTGGGAATTGTAGTTGGTAATTAATCTAATGCAATCCTTTTCATCCGTCCCGATTTTCTTTTTTAAAAGATCTTTTCTATCTAAGGGCTGTCTGGCTATAGGCTTTCATAATATTTGATATAGTAGAGCCCCTTGCCAGAAAAAGGGGCCCCATTTTGCTTGCTACACTCTGGAAATCTTCATTTAGAACAGAGTTATGAGCTCTATATATTTTTATCCATTTGGATTAGTATAATTATATAGGTCCAAGATGACCGCTAGCATTTCAGCGAGTTAGAGGATTAACTTCAGAACAAGTCACATGACTTAGATCACATGAGGTCCCAAAAAAAAGTACAAATATAAGATGGTTTGCGCTAAACAAATTGATTCACTTCGCCTGAGGAAGTCCCTCCATAGGGGTGGAACACGTGGCACAGACAGAAGAGTGTGACTTTTAAATGACATTTTTTAAGTTCATCATGTTGACCAGCATGGTGTTGGGGACCTGGTACCCCCTGCTTCCTGATTTAGAACATTGTGGTGGTGTTGTCCATGAAGACCTGCACCACCTTGCCTTTGAGGGACGGAAGGAAAGACTTGAGGGCCCAAAAACACTGTGCACAGCTCCAACACGTTGATGTGCAATGCGTTCTCCTCCGGCAGCCACAGGCCTCGTGCACAAAGACTTTCAGTGTGAGCGCCCCATCCCTCCAGGAAGGCGTCCATCGTAACCGTCTCCTGGTTAGGTGGGGTCTGGAAATCCGCACCACCGGACATATGTGCGCAAACTCCACAACACTGTATTGCTCGACGGAAACTCGTCAAGTGTGATCTTGTCCTCGAAGCTTCCCAACACTTGTATCAAACGGGCGTCGAGGAACTCTTGTAGTAGACGCATCCGCAGCCTGCACAATTGAATGAGGTATATGCATGACATCATGCCGAGCAGAGACTTGATGGACCTCACACTTGCGATTTTCAGGACCAACAACCGTTGTACCGTGCCCAAGATGGCCGCTATCCTCTCCCACCGACGGAGACGCCAGACACGACACTGTTGAGTCGGGATCCCAGAAACAACGCGTCCTGCGATGGAGTCTAACAGGACTTTGCATAGTTCACTGAGAACCTCAGATCCATCAGGAGCCGGACGGTCCTCGCCGTGTGATCCAGATAAGAGTATACGTGGATCCCTCGTAGACGCAGCTGTGCTGTCAATGGCGCCAGGCACTTGGTGAAAACCCTTGGTGCCGACTTCAATCCGAAGGGAAGGGCCTTGAACTGGTAATGTTGCCCTTGAACCACGAAGGGAAGAAACCTGTGGTGTCCCTTGTGGATGGGGATGTGAAAATAAGCATCCTCCAAGTCCAGCGACGACAGGAAATCCCCCTGTTCTAGCTGTCTTAGAACATGTTGAAGAGTCACCATCCGGAACTTTTGGGACCTGATGTACTTGTTCAGACAACGGAGGTCTAGGATGGGCCTCCATCCGCCGGTCTTCTTTTTCACGAGGAAGTAACAAGATGCACTCCGGAGCCCCGGAGCCTCTTTGAAACTAGCTCTATCGTGCCCTTTCTTAGCATGGCCCACACCTCCAGCAGCAGCTGAGGGACGTGGTTTTCCTGATGGGCCACTAGTGGTATTCGGGTACACTTTCATTGAAATTCCAGGGTGTGTCCATGGACGAGAGCGTCCAGCACCCGACAGACGGTGGAGATGGTCTTTCACATGCTGACCAAGTTCGCCAGCCGGCCTCCCACCGGGCCACACGGGTGGGGGCCTGACGCCACGGCCGGTTCAATCCCGCTTTGACATCGAAGGGCCCGCCTTGGGGACCTTGGTGACGGCGACACCGTGCTCCAGATTTGGCAAGGCCCCCGTTTGTCTCCTGGGCCGAAGAGCGGCAGGGCTGATGGTAGGACGAAGATCCTCCACCGAATCCTTTGGAAGAATCTTGGGATTTCCCGCCGGAAGTCCGAAAGGACGTCCGTCGTTGCTGAAGCGTGCCCAAGGCACGAGCTGTCTCTGTATCCGCCTTGATGGCTTCAAGAGATTCATCCAAGGTCTTCCCAAACAAGTTGTCCCCGTCGAAGGGCATGTCCAACACCTTTGACTGAAAATTCTGGCGAAAGGCCCTCAGGCAGCCCCGCCAATGAAGACAAATGTTGCCCATCTGGCGGAACCCTGTGTCTGTGATGTCCATGGCCACCGTAATGACGTGGTCCGATGCCACCTTACCTCCCTGTAGAATCTCCAAAGCTTCTGCCCTCTTGTCGTCGAGAAGGAAGTCCAGGATGGGAGTGATCTTGAACCAAAGCTCCCGGTCGTAACGCTCCACAATGGCGAGAGAGTTGGCGGCCTTGATGGTAGTCGCTGCCGACGTGATAACTCTTCGCCCCATGGCAGCCAGCTTCTTCCCCTTATTGTCCGGGGGAGAGGAGGCCGCCAAAGAGGAGGAGCCCGAAGACCATTTCTTGGCTGCTGCTGAAAGAGTCCAGAGATGGTTGGAACCACAAGCACTTAGGCGCAGAGTCCGGCACCCTGTACTCCTTCTCTTAACGGTCCCTCTTCGCCAGAGCTGAGGAAGGGTTCTTCATGTCGTCCAAATGTCGTCCAACAGCGGGATCAAAAGTATGGTGTTCCTTTTCGCCTCGCAGCGCTGTTATAGGAAACCCTTGTTCTCTTCAGGGACAAGCTGGAATAGCTCTGAGGCCCTGGAGATCATGGCGTGGAACGAGCCCATCTCATTGGGCTGTGAAGATCTGGGCTGCGGAGACGGAAGATCCCCCAATCCGCCATCGTTGTCCATGCCAGTGCTCGTCGTCGCCGTGTCAGGATCCGTCTCATCCCTCGGGGGGTTGGGGGGAGGGGGGGGGGGGACGAGGGGTGACAAGGAGACGGAGGGTGAACTCTCCTCTTCTTGACTGGTGGTTCCCCCGATGGTACCGGTGTCGCGCGAGGGGCCATCGGTGCAAGTGGCATCCTCGTCTGATCTCTGTGCATAGAGTATGCAAGGCAGTGAGAATGTCCACCGAGATATCTCCAGGTGGATGCTGAGGTGGCTGTGATGGAGGAGAAGGTGGTTGTGGCCTGGGTTGGTCATCCAGGCCCTCCACGCCCTGTTGCTCCTCGTCAGTCTGCTCCTCGTCACCTTCATCATTGCCCTAGTCGGGATCCTCGCCGAAGGGCCCGTTTGACGCATCAGAGGCCTGGAAGTTGGTAAGCTCCTCGTCTGTGGAAATATCTGTGCCCTGAATGGCTACCATGCCCCCACCCTCTCTGAGACCAAGGGGACAGTTTCGGCAAAATGATGTTCATCATCTTCTCCGGCGTCTTCTCGATGGGCTGAAAAGAGGACTCCCTCCTGGCAGGCAGGGACACTCTTGCCTTCGGGGCCGTGCCATGCGGATCCGCCACGGCGGCCTTTGCGAGGGATGGCTGGGCCTTGGACTGATGTACCTGGGCCTTGGTCGAGCCCGTGGCCTTAGGGAGAGGGTCTGAGCCCCCGCTCCCCCTTGGCCTTCTCCGGAGGACCTGTCTGGTTCTTCGCCAACAGTTTTCCCGGATGGTCCGACTTCCTCTTCTTCGAAGATCATGAGCGTTGGCTCGTGATTGAAGCCGCCAGTGACGCTGTACTCGCCCTGGCTGCCAAGGAGCCCGTTGCAACTGTGCTTCCAGTGACAGTGGGCTCACAGTGCTTAGCCATTTGTTGGCACCGCCCTCCCCCGCGAGAGTGGTGCCCTCAAAAAGTCTTAGAAGACTGCTCACCTTTCGTCTGGGCAGGGGAGGCATGCTGCCGGGACTCACCCAGAGCAGGTACCTTGGCCTGGAGCCACTCCTTGAGCCGCCTGCGCCGATCGTTCAGCGTGCGGGCACGATAGCCTGACAAGACGCACAGTCATCCTCCACGTGCAAAGGGTCAGAGTGCAGGCAGTAAAGGCACAGGGAATGTCCGTCGTTCGCAAAGACATTCCGCAAGCTGCAGCCGGGGCAAATCTTGAAAAGGTGCGCAGAGTCCTTCTCATCCGACATGTAGGTCTTGAAGAAGCTTCTCGAATCCTCCACGAAGTAAACTTGATTAAATTCACCCTTGAGGGGCGTGAAGAATCCGAAAAATGGGTCCCATTAATTGGAAGGTGTATCGATAGACCGAAAAAATAGAGTAAAACTCTTAGAAAAACCACAAAACATAGTAAAAGCTCAAGAGCTAAGCACGAGGACTCCCAACACTTGAACGTGCAGTAAAAATCTGAAGATGGCTGCCAGAGGAGGGGCTTAGGTGGAGGGTAGTCATTGGCTGGGGGCAGTATGACCCAGAGACCAGTGATTGGTTGTTAAGAGTAAGACAGTTCAGAAATGAAACTGATTTTTTCTTCACCGAGGATTCCCAGCCTGACGGGGAATATTCATGAGCATGTGAATCCATGCCAGACCCCATGCTGGAGAATATCCGCTACCACCAGCCCCAGCCCATCCGGGAACCATTGTGCATGTAACCACAAAGAAAAGGTTATAAGGATACAAGAGTACCCAAACCACACAGGAGGGAGCACTTGGGTAAGCTTTCTTGAAACTTGCATCTCTTCATGTTACAATTCGATAATACAATACTATGGATCACAAAACGTGAGACGGCTAGAGGCAGATAAAAGTCACCACGCCCTTCCACACTTCACTTTCAGGTGATTTGTGCACCTTAAAACAAATATAAGAATTCCATTTAGAGAGACAGGGTCTCTCAGTACTGATAAGTCTTATGGACTGATCAGATGCCCTATAAAGTGAGCAAAACAAGAGCAGTCGAATTCAGAGTGTTAGTTAACTCCAAAAAGTCAGACCAGGAACCAGTCAAGAGCAAAAAGATAGTGTGCCCCATAGAAGTCTATAAGAGGAAAGCAGCAAAAAGAAAATCTTTGCGAACATGCAGTATAAATACCAGTAACAGAAATCCCAATAACATATCTATACATGTCCTGGGGTTTAAGATGGGAAAGCTTACTGAAAGCAAGGGCAACTACACTAATACGTTGCTTGCAGCTGAAGTCACTCTGTGACAAATCCAGTCTTCCAGGTCTCCAAAACCTCAAAATGGGCCATTGTAAAATTCTGCTACCAGTTTTCGAATCTCTTACCAGTAGGAAATCCAGCTCTTTGTACAATTGATAAACTGGGCTCTTCTGATCCCCCGACTCCACCTGGATATTCTAAAAAACAGAAAAAACATTGAACGTAAGATGATCATTCAAGTTCAATATATGGTATGAACTGCAGATACAATCCGATAATACAATACTATCGATCACAAAACGTGAGAAGGCTAGAGGCAGATAAAAGTCACAAACGCCTTGCATACTGCCCATTTCCATGCACACGCATGGCCTCATTCTCCAGTTTACTGTTGGAGGAAAGGGCAAAGTGCTAGAACAAACTATTGCAATCAGGTGGACCAGGCAAGGTAATTGTGGATCACAGTCGATTTGTAAAAGGCTGGAAGGATCGTTCCAAATTTAGAAAAACATTTTTGTAGATCATAAACATTCCAGTACCACAGTCAAAACAAAGCCAAGTCTACAAACCCCAACCATTTTCCAGCACTGCTTGTGATTGCTTGATTTGATGCTGGATTTGTTTAGCACCAGGTGGAATGCAGGTTGGTGAACTGAAAAGAGTGATAAGTAAGCCCATAGGTACGAGTAGCAATTTCAAAGTCAAAAGCTTTGACAAAGTGCGCAGATTTTAGCTCATTTACGAAATCTTAGAGATTTTGGCCCGTATGTTCAATTGCAACTCCATAGAGAAGGCAAAGCCACAGGCGGCTTATAGGCTTAATCAAGATTTATTGCAAGTCAGGGACCTGCTCTCCCAAAGGGAGAAGATTTCATGTAACAAAATAAAATTAAGAGTAATTTGCAAATGTTCATTTAATGCTACCAACTGATTTTAGATTAAAAAAACAGAAGCCACAGTTCTAATCTTTCAGATTAAGCATGCCGTTAACGAAGGAATAGAAAAACCGTGCTACGCGTAGTGGAATGGACAAAGTTTGTTCCTTCATTTTTAATGTAACCCCCATCTGCACCTTCTTAGGGGAATGTAAATAAAGGCTCCCCAGCTGCAATCTGTTCTTAAACCAAACTATCCTTTAGCTGATGGCAGGTAACCTTGACCGTCTTCTGTACAATGTTTATGACCATTTTGCTATGACCGTGGCCTTGTAAAATCACCATGATGACATTTTTAATTTGCAAATGCATTGCTGCCAATTTATGTGGACTTGGATACTCTTTCCTGGGTAGGTGGCAAGGAATGTTGATATGCCTTGAGCCTCAGCAAACTGTGTGCATTACTTTCTAGGGGGTGGGGGTGTCTGGGTTACATCTTTTCATGGTGGACTTTAGATGCTGGTTTTCTGCAACAGCAGCTTGCTCTACGTGATATGGGCTAATCTAGGATATATCAGAACCGGACTTCACATAAAAAAACCACGTAATTTCAGAGAGTCGGCGCGCGGGGCGAAGAGTCAGAACTTTGATTTAACCCCGATTATATGGCAGACCAAAGACTTTGAACACCAGACTTTATTTGACATGCTAAGGAGAGAAATACATGGTTGTTTGAATTGTGTTTTTTTTTTTGGCAACCAAACTATGTGAAGAAGCTAAACATATATTGCCCCGATTTGAAGAAGGCACATACATGCCGAAACACGTGCCTCACAAAGGGCCACATAAGAATCTGAATAAAAAAGACCTTTGAAGGGTTTCTTTATATAAACAGTGGTGCATTGCTTTGTTTTATGTGAAAGGCCTGTTCGGATTGATTTATCACAGAGTTTGGGGACTCGATTCTCCCTTTACTTTCACGCACACACGACATGGGAAAACCTAACGATAAACAGAGGGCGCAGAGCAACATAAACCGATATTCCTCAACCCCCAAACTACGTAATACATAATTTAGGATATATGGCGCCGAATACTGCCAGTGTCCAAACCGAAATACACGGGTTGTGCGCTAAAGCTGGAATATAATACTGTGATTTTGGAATTTGGGAATATTGTGTGTACGCAGACATTGAGCAAAAGGAAAAATAATGTGATTTTACAGGTTTGGTGTACAGTGCATGTTAAAATAGGTGCACGCTGCAGTTGAGCAGGCGGTATGAATACTGGAATTGTGCAGACATCACACTGGCAGCTTATAAGACCTATCCTGTCATGGTGTTGTGCACAAACTGGGAGAAGAACAGGATTGCTGGTGGCATGAAATGTTAGTTGCAGAGTGACCAAAAATACCAGTTTAATGACATTAGCGCAATGCCGGTCCAATTCCCCAATCTATGCTGGCTTGAAAAGAGGAATTAAGTGGGAATCTGGAACAACTCAACGACCAGATTTAACCTGCTGTTCGCACTATTGTTGGCACTAATACGAACACTAGCGCATATGTGGTCACTGTGCAGATGTTTTCCCTTGTTGCATATCTGTACATTCCAAGACCATGTAACCGAGCCATGTTTAGTATTTTCAAACAGGTGCAAATTCAGTCACTGCTACAGCACTAACACCATTGCAAAGTGGATCATTGCCTTGTCCATGCAAGTAATTGTGTGCCATAGAGAAGTTCCCAGCAGGAAGTCTAGTCAAAAGGGCCTATAGAGATGTGTGTTCTTGCAGGCTGATGGCCTGTAGGCCAGTTCAGAAATTCCGGGCCCAACAGCGAGTATTTACAATGGTACTCTACATTTGGCTACGCCTTACTGCCATTGTATCCCGAGAAATCTATTGGAGGCATTGGCTGCCCTACTTTCTAGAAAAAGCAGGTACAGCTTGCTGGGAGATTGCAGCCAAGTAATGATGGGTTAAATTCACATATGGAAAACTGGGCTTAATGTCAACTGACAATGACCTGCTAAATGGGCATAATGTAAACAAAAGTATTATGTAATATATATATATATCCGGGGTCGAGGAAAAGGAGGCAAACAAAAACGAGGAGGGGCCAAAGGGGCAAACATGGCGACAAAGAACACGTCAGGGAGATCACTGCGCTCTGGGAACTAAATGAGAAGGACCTAGAGGCGAGTGTACAAATGTCAATTGTCAATCTTTCAAAGCATACATTAACAAATTCACAGCGTCAAGTACTCAGTTTGGGCCTTAATTTCTGTCCTGCTCCAGATTTCGATTATCCTTAAACTAGAATTTACCCTGATCAATATATTCGCAAAATTAAATTGAAGAAATTCTTTGTAATGAATCCCCCGAAAGAAAAACCCAAACTGATACAAGAAGGAAGAACAGAAATGTCAAAACAAGATTTAAACACTATCTACACTTGTGTTCCTACAAACAGGTGGAGAAGACACCACTAAAGAAGTGGAGATTAACCCAGAGGAACTGGATGTAAATATGGAATGGTACAAAATAAGTAAATTGAAAAACAAATCTAAGTTTAATCCGCCTATCATCATGGGCAGTACTATAGAGAGATTTCAAAATGTGGTCATTGAAGATCTTAAGAAGATAAGATGCTAAGAAGCAAAAAAATTCAAGTCAAATACGGGCAATGAATATCTTAAATCCCTAAAGGAATTAAGTCTTCTATCCAACTGCATTATTAAATCTTTGGATAAAGGCCGTAATATTGTACTTATGGACAGGGATCAGTATGTACATGAGGCCAATAGACAACTTAATGATAAAACCTGTTATGAGAAATTAACAGAGAATCCGATAAGTTGGAATCAACAATGCAGGAATTTCTTAAAGAATGGTCAGACAAAGGAATGTTGGAAGATCTAGATGTGAGGTTCCTTTACAAATCCCATGCGATTAGGCCCACGATATATTTCCTTCCCAAGATCCACAAATGTGCCTCTAAACCTCCAGGCAGACCGATTGTCACGGTAATAGGCTCATTGTTAGAGAACATGTCTAAATATATCGATGAATGTCTCTTTCCCTTTGTTCTTACATTACCTTCATATTTGAGGGACACGAAGGACTTTCTGTTGAGAGTAAATGAGCTACCATGTGACCCGGATTTCCTATTAATACTATGGACGTTGTTTCCCTGTATACATCTATCACACATGTACAAGGAATGAAGACTTGCGAGTATTTTTTAAATACTAGATCTCTAAACTATACTTGACATTCTGAAATGATCATGGCCATGATCCACATGTGTTTAACCAACAATGTATTTGTATTTAACCAGAAATACTACAGACAGAAACAGGGAACTGCTATGGGCACGACCTTCGCCCCGTCCTATGCCAATTTAACCATGGGTTACTGGGAAAAACATGAGGCCTGGAAGGAAGAATATGGAAATTTCACTAACAAGGTGATAATGTGGCAGCGATACATTGACAACCTCTTTATTATTTGGAAGGGTACTTCCGAAGAATGGGTGGACTTTGTGAAACTGTTGAATATTAACAACTACAATTTACAATTTACGGAAACACACAGTCCCAAAGAGGTGGTCTTTTTGGATGTGACAGTCTATATAGAAGATGGTAAAATCAAAACCAAATTGTTTCGAAAACCGACCGGGGTCAATGCTCCATTACATGCAAAAAGTGCACATAGTCAAAACCTTATTTGGAGCATACCCTACGGTGAGTTTATCCGGCTGCAGAGAAACTGCTCGGAGATGAGCAGCTATGATGAGGAAAGCAAAATAACTGCATGGGGTTTCGAGAAACAGCAATACCCAAAACAAATCATCGAACGTGCCTACATTAAAGCTAGGCAGAGTGATAGATCGTTGCTGTTACTCGATAATGCAAAGAAAATTCCCAGTTTGGAGAAAGAGGAAACAACTCGCCTCATATTAATATATGGTCATTCAGCAAAAACGATTAAAACCATCATTCAGAAACATTGGACGACACTAGTGGTAGATACAGATTTAAAACCGCTATTGGGGAGCCATCCGAACTTTGCATTTCGAAAGTGTCAATCCATTAAAGACAAATTGGTCAGCAGCTACATGACACCTGAATCAACTCCCAGTCAATTGTCATGGCTTAATTGTAGGAACAAGGGTTTCTACAAATGTACAAAATGCAAGATATGCACATTTGCAGATGAGTGCTCGAGCTATCTACACCCTGTACTTAAGAAAACCATCATTATCACCGAAAGAATTACATGTGAATCAGAGTACATAGTGTATGCACTCAAATGCACTTGTAAGAAATGGTACATTGGCAGCACTAAGTGCAAATTGAAAATACGTATCCAACAGCATATCAGAGCGATACAAAATCGTGACTTTGCATATCCCATAGCCAAACATTTTGGGGAGAAACATGATGGGAAGCTTTGTGATTTTTCATTTATGGGGCTACACCAAGTAACCATGGGACAGAGGGGAGGAGACAGAGAAAAGTTATTAAGACAGCGAGAAACACGCTGTATTATTGACTTTGAGAGTAAGATCCCTCTAGGACACAATATAGATGAGGAGCTGTATACATTTCTTGGGGACTAATCTAAGGAACTTAGCACAGTACCGGTGATGTATACTTTTTGCACAAACCATGAGAAATAAGGCACAATTGTGTGCCATCATCTATGATGATTGAATGAATTATTGAAGTTGGGTAATGTCGGATGGCCTATTCCTATATACTGTTGTGATTATTGATTGTTCTTGTAACATTTTTAATACTCCTGCCCTTGTGAAATTGATTGTGTGGAGGCAGTGAGCTTTTTAGTAGTAACTTAGGACACCCTGAAGGATTCCAGATGCTCCCTCTTGAGTGAAGTTTATCTTCTACCATTTAGGGTTCTTATAGATGGGCATTGAGCCAACAAATGGGTACCAAACCTAACCCAGGCTGTTAATAATATTGGAAATTCAAGTCCAGAGTAGGTATTGGAGAGATTGAATGCACTATGCATTTTATAGCATACATAGAGATCAATGAGTAAAATGACATGGCTATCATGTATACTATGCATGCAGATTTTCCTGCGTATTTATCATGGATATCCAACATGTCCCTAGCCCACAAGTGTGAACCTATAAGAAGGATGGCAATATTGTCTCAATCTTAAGCGGGATATGTATATGGGATACGCTACGTTATTCAGTGGCCACTGCACACTACTGTTCAGTGACTCACGATACACGATTGCAGCCATATAGGTAATGGCATACTTAGTCATACTCACGGACTATTGCACTCTCTCCTGACCTCGGACACTTGAAATATTATGGGATCTATCAGGATATTCCATTCGAAAAATAGACATTATTATATTCTCCACGGGCATTGGGCAGCATTATTTTCCTCTGTAAACATAACTTAAAATGATGATATATGGTGTCATCCGTTAATATAAAAGAACGTTATTTGTACATCTAAAATGTTAATCTGTTCTATTTGATACTTGGGAATGGAGATGCACATACATTAAGTACATATTAGGAGGAATAGATTGCTGCTCATGTAACCATATGGCAGTGGAATATGCTGGATAAGAAAGCCTGGGATACAACTACGAGGTTTTGAATTGGTCCCTTGTTTGTCTCTATGCCCATCACGCGGAGGGAGGGGGGACGGAATAAAAGAGTGCCTAGAAAGTGAACAAGATGATGTGACCAAGCTACAAGGTGTAGCGAAACGCATCATCTGCGGAGCACCTTTGTTAGGAGGAGCATGGGTTGGAGTTTTTTTTGTATGAAATTGTTTAACGAATTTTTGATAAATAAAATAGAATGATTTTTATGAAAATCGGCGTCGACACAGGCCGTGCCAGTAATACTATCCCTAGTGTGACGTCCACTGTACTCATGATCCCTCACGCTTGTAGGGCCCTCAGATTGTATTTTTTCTGACATGAGGTAGCATTAGGAGTAGCGCGAGTACAGATTATCCAAGTAGATAGATAGGAAGATAAGACTACAAGCATCCATGCGCCTTCTCTCAGAGGGGAGGAAGGGCGGGTCACATGTGAATCTAAGCAGATACAAGCATCAGAAATACGATTACGGTGAGTAATGTATCCCTTCTGAGGCTTGTGGAATCTGCTTAGATCACATGCTGTGCATAGATTAGCGAGCAGTGTTAGAAGAAGGAGGTGGGATGTGAGAAGGGTCCTGAGCAAACAGATGTCTTTGAACCGCTTGTCCCACTTGAGTATCTGTCTTGGAATGAGTGTCAATGCAGTAGTGCTGAGCAAAAGTGTGAATAGAGCTCCAAGTAGCTGCTTTGCAAATGGTGTCAAGGGGTACATTTGCAATAAAAGCCAGAGTTGCCCCAATGCCTCTTGTAGAGTGGGCTCTTGGCGTAAAAGGCAGAGTCTTTTCAGAAAGGGAGTAACATAGTTGGATACAATGGACTAGACGTCATCTCCTTCTCTGCCTGTAGCTACGGAGACAAACAGTTGGTCTGTTTTCCTTAGCGGTCTGGTCTCGTCTACATAGTAGAGGACCGCTCTTCACACATCTAGAGTGTGTTATTTCACCTCAGCAGAGCTTTTGGGTTCTTGCAAGAAGGCCGGAAGCTCGATGGACTAGTTAATGTGGAATTTAGAAATAAACTTAGGTGAGAACCTAGGGTGTGTTCGTAGAACCAGTTTATCCTTATGAACAGTAAAGAAAGGATCCTGCACTGACAGAACCTGGATTTCACTGACCCTTCTTATGGATGTAATCGCTACTAAGAAGGCAGTTTTATAGGTCTTGTGTTTGAGACTGGCTTTATGTATTGGTTCAAATGGTGGGCCCATGAGCTTATGAAGCACCACATTAAGGTCCCAACCAGGTGGTGGGTTAGAAATTGGACGGTGGAGTCTCTTTACCCCTCCATGTAGGCTTTAACCACTGGTACTTTCACCACGAAACCTTGTTGTGGAAAGTGGTGTAGGCTGACAGCGCTGCCAGATGTACCTTTAGTGAGTTAAATACCAGGCCTGCATCCAGCAGGTGGAGCATGTAAGTGACAATATTGGAAGGAGTGCAATCAACTGGGTTGATTTGCTTATTCTGGTACCAGATAACAAATCTTTTCCATTTATCAAAGTAACAGTGCCTCGTGTTAGGTTTCCTAGATTCCTTTAGGTTGTCCATACATCTCTGTGGTAAGTTGAGATGTCCAAACTCTGACTTCAGGAGCCATGCTGCCAGGTTCATTGAGTTGGGTTGAGGGTACACTGTTTGTCCTTGGTGCTGGGACAGTAGGTTGTACCAGCACGGGAGCCTGATGGGTTCGCATACCGCTAGTCTGCATAGGTGTGAGAACCACGGTTGCCTCGCCCACATGGGAGCAACTAGGATGAGCGTCATTGATTCCCACTTTCCTCATAAGAAGGGTTGGTGGAAAAGTGTACGCAAACATTCCTGACCAGTTCATCCACAGGGCGTTCCCCCTTGGAGTCTGGCTGGGGGAACCTGGATGCAAATTCTGGGCATTGTCCGTTTTCGCTTGTGGCGAATAGGTCTGTAGTGGGGAAACCCCACTGTGAGAAGATGTCTTGTACGACTTCTCTAAGTAGACACCATTCGTGTTCTCTGGGGAGGGGATCTCTGCTTAAAGCGTCTGCTAGCGAATTGAGATCCCCCGGAACATGTTGAGATGACAGGTAAATGTTCCGTCTGAGTGCCCATCTCCAAATTTTCTGGGCAAGCTTGGACAGATTTGGCGAACGAGTCCCTCCCTGTTTGTTTAGGTAAAACATCGCTGTTGTGCTGTCTGTCAGGATCTGCACTGACAGGTTCAACAGGTGGGGCTCGAACACTTGAAGCACTCTGAATACTGCCAGAAGCTCTTGCAGATTGATAGGATTCTTGGCCACTGTTTGAGACCAGAGACCCTGAGCTGCGTGGTGAAGGAGGTGTGCTCCCCACCCTGACAGGGATGCGTCCGTAGTGACTACAGCCTGTACCTCTGGATCGTAAAAGGGTTTCCCCTTTGACAGGTTCCCTCTTGTCCACCAGTGAAGACTTTGTACAAGTGTTGGTGAAACGACCACTAGATCGTCCCACTGACCACTTGCCTGAGAACACTGTTTCGCCAACCATTCTTGCATGGGTCGCATGCGCAGGCGCGCGTGGGGGACCAGGTAAATACATGACGCCATCATGCCTAGCAAACGCATCGCTTTGCGCACCATTATCTGGCGACCGGGCTGATATACACGAATTTGCAGTAATAGATTCCGAATTCTTTCCTCTGATGGAAAGGCCAACCCCTCTTGAGTATCTAGGACAGCTCCTAGGAACTGTTTGGAGGTGCTTGGCACCAGGCTTGATTTTTTCTCGCTTATGAAGAAACCCAATTCGAAGAGGAGGTCGATCGTTCTTTGAATGCTTGATCTGCAAATTACTGGGGTGTTCCCCATGATGAGCCAGTCGTCCAGGTACGGGTACAATGGGATTGCCTCCCTGCGTAGGTGTGCCGCCGCCACCGCCAGTACCTTGGTGAATACCCTTCGAGCCGAGGCTATACCAAAGGGCAGCACCTTGAACTGGTAGTGCTGACTGTCCACCTTAAAGCGCAAGAATCTTCTGTGCGCTGGGAACATGGAAATATGAAAATAGGCATCTTTCATGTCCAGTGTTGCCATGTAATCCCCCTTCTTTAGGAGGGGGATTACCTCTTGGAGAGTAGTCATGCAAAACTTTTGGGGCAGGGCGCAAGTCTAATACTGGGCGCATTGTCCGATTTTTTTTGGCACAAGGAAGTAAGTTGAATAAATACCCTTGTTTACCTGGTTGCCTGGAACGAGTTCTATCGCGTCCTTTGCTAGAAGATTGACAATCGAGGAGGATCTTCTGGCGGTCTGAGGAATGTATTTTTTGATGTGGAGGGTGGTTTCGGGGACGCTAGAGTAGTTCTATGCAGTATCCTGCGGACAGCACCCATCTATCTGATGTGATCCCTTCCCAAGCTTGGGTGAAGTTGGTAATGCGTCCCCCTACTGGGGATGCGTAAGAAGGGACCCTGAACGCGGCGTCACTGTTTTGCGGGAGGCGTGCCGCCTCTGCTGGGGCTGCCTCTACCCTTACCATGGCCCCTCTGGTTTCCTCTGCTGTAACTCTGGGCGACTGCTGGTTGTTACCCCATGATGTACCCCTGCCCCTGTGAATAGTTGGAGCCTCTTTGTGAATTTTGACCGCGTGGGCGACGAAAAGTACTATTGCCTCTTTGATTAGGGGGCTGTTGCTCAACTGTCCCAGGGATTTCAGAGTCTCATACTCATCTTTGGCATTCTTTAATGCGTACTCTACCGCTTTGCCAAACAGTAGATTAGGCTCCACTGGCATGTCGATCAGGGATGCTTGTGTCTCAGGTTTAAACCCTGACTGTCTTAACCAAGCATGCCTCTTAATGACAGTGCTCTCTGCTATTAGCCTGCCGGCGTTATCTGCGGCATCAAAGGTTGCCTTAAGGATGCAACCGGACACGGCTCTCCCCTCCGACGCAACCTGGGCTAACTGGCCCTTTAAGGGTTCCGGTGCGGAGTCCATGAGGGCAGCTACTTGCTCCCACTGGTGGCAGTTGTAACTAGCCAGCAGAGTGATGGAGTTGGCAATCCTTGCCTGGTAAGCGGAAGTGGAGGCTACCTTCCTTCCCAACCCATAGATTTTCTTGCTCTCCTTGTCGGGGGGGGAGGGAAGCCTCAGATGATAGAGGAATTTGCGCCCTCTTCCGGGTATTAGTAACTACCAGGGAGTCAGGCTTCAGTTGCCCCCTTATGTAAAGCAGGTCTGATTGGGCTGCCCTGAACAATTTCTCGACTCTGCGGTTTACTGCCCTGGTGAGGTTAGGATTGAGAAGGGAAGGATCAATTCTCTGTTGAATGGACTTGGGAATTGGAATGGCCTGAGCAATGGGTTTCTTTTCACCTACTAGTTCCTCAGCAAAATCCCTCTCCTCCTGTGCCCCTCGAGTGTCTATGTGGAAGTGTTCTGCCACTTTAGTCAAGACCTCATTTAGGAGGGGCTGGTTATAGACTGGAGAGTCGGTAACTTGAGGTTCTTTGCCTACTGGGGAGTCTATTCTGTAGACTGCTGGGTCATCTTCCCCCTCCTCTTGGTCCTCGTCATCCCCATAATAGTCCACCCCAGTTTGGTCATCCAACGTTACCAAGTCTGGATCCTCATCCTGTAGTGGATGCTCAGTATACTGGGCGTAATGCTGGATGTAAAAAGGGTCTGAAGACCGACCTTGCGTTGGGGTCTCAAACTGAGGTTTCTTACCAGGGGGCTGCGGGTCCCTAGACCCTGAGGGAGTAGCCCCGTCAGGGGTATAGGAGAGCAAGTGTTCTGGGTTCTTGGATTAGAAGTCTGCTAGGGAGGACATTCTAGACATAACCCTGTCTATATCCTCACTGGTCCATTTGTTGGAGCTGGGAATGACCCTTTCGTGAAAGGGTTCCCCTTCTATGACTTGACTGGACCTATGGGCTTGTGCAGGGGTCTTGGCTAGCTGTTTATCAGAAGACTTAGAACTGTCTTTATGTAACTGTGGTGCAGAAGGGTGAGATGGTTTCTTCTGCTGTTTCCCCCCTTCCCCATGAGTGGAAGAGTGTTTCCCTGGTGTTTTCACCCTCTCAGAGCTTTTCGACGCCTGCCGTCCAGATTCGGGGTTGTGAGGGCGTCGGGATTTGGAAGCAGCGCCAAACGTTCTGACGACGCCGACTCTTGGTGAGCGGCCTGGGGCTGGCGGTCGGTTTCATCTTCTGATGAGCCTACCTCCATGACTTTGGTGAGTGAGGCACTTTTGGCACCTGTGGATGGTTGCCTGGTGTCGTGAGGTGATCTTGATCGAGAACGCCCAGAGGACACCGATTTGGTGGACCGCTCTGTGTGCCTCTTTCCGAGAACCCGACACGCACGTCGAGTCTCGGTTGGACTTCGAGTGCTTAGGTGTGGAAGTGGTGCGGGTATTGCTTGTGTCGCCGGGTGTGTTCCCCATAACTGCCCTGCCGAACAGCCTTCCGAGGTCGGGGACTTGCACTTGGGCGTCTTTCGACGCCTTGTTGCCCTCGCCGTCTGAAAGTACGGCGTCGCTGCCATCACTGAAGGTGCCCTCCCCTTCCATGGCCTCGCATTGCCTGGCGTGGTGGGCCCAATGTTCGGTCGAGCGGTCCTTAAGTGTCTTAGCCTTGAAACGGCTACACGCTCTGCAGTTCGCCTCGGGGCGTTTCCTCGGCAAGCAGAGGTTACAGGTGGCGTGTTTGTCAACCCAAGGATACTTGCGGTTGCACTTGGGGCAGAATTTGAGAGGGGTACCCTCCATACGCACCCTGTGGCAGCGGGCTAGTGTGTGTAGGAAAATATATACAAGTGTAGAGTATGTTACCACCCCCCACTCTCCCTACTTGCAGGGCCGAGGCCAGAGGCCTTTCGAGGCCCGGGCCGAGGCCAGCGGCCTTCCGAGGCCCAAAGTTTGTCATGCAGCTCTCGACGGTTGTTTCTTCTCCGGGCCAGCGTCGAACTTCAAACCTCGATGATTCGACGTGGGAGTGGAAGAAACGGGGAAATAATATTGATTTTAGGCAAAATATGGCTGAAAGCCAGGGAACTCTGCGGAATGCTTAAGTCAAGTATGGCGGTAAAAAACAATCTGAGGGTCCTACACGTGTGAGCAATCATGGGTACAGTGGACGTCACACTAGGGATAGTATTACTGGCACGCCCTGTGTCGACGCCCATTTTCGAATTTCGAAAAACAAACTGTAATACTCCGCAGCTTCCACTAGATGTCGGCCTATGCACAGCATGTGATCTAAGCAGATTCCACAAGCCTCAGAAATATATGGGATACATTACTCACCCTAATCGTATTTCTGATGCTTGTATCTGCTTAGATTCACATGCTGTGCATAGGCCGACATCTAGTGGAAGCTGCGGAGTATTACAGTTTGTTTTTCGAAATTCGAAAATGGGCGTCGACACAGGCGTGCCAGTAATACTATCCCTAGTGTGACGTCCACTGTACCCAAGATCCCTCACGCGTCTAGGATCCTCAGATTGTATTTTTTCTGACATGAGGAAGCATGAGGAGTAGCGCGAGTACAGATAATCCAAGCAGATAGACAGAAAGGTAAGACTACAAGCAATCATGCGCCTTCTCTCGGAGGGGAGGAAGGGTGGGTCGCATGTGAATCTAAGCAGATACAAGCATCAGAAATACGATTACGGTGAGTAATGTATCCCTTCTGAGGCTTGTGGAATCTGCTTAGATCACATGCTGTGCATAGATTAGCGAGCAGTACCAGAAGAAGGAGGTGGGATGTGAGAAGGGTCATGAGCAAACAGGTGTCTTAGAACCGCTTGTCCCACTTGTGTATCTGTCTTGGAATGAGTGTCAATGCAGTAATGCTGAGTAAAAGTGTGAATAGACTCCAAGTAGCTGCTTTGCAAATGGTGTCGAGGGGAACATTTGCAATGAAAGCCAGAGTGGCCCCAATGCCTCTAGTAGAATGGGCCCTTGGCGTAAAAGGCAGAGTTTTTTCAGAAAGAGAGTAACACAGCTGTATACAGTTGATAATCCACTTCGAGATCGCGCCTTTAGAGACGCGATCCCCCTCTCTGCCTGTAGCTACGGAGACAAACAGTTGATCTGTTTTCCTTAGCGGTCTGGTTTTATTTACATAGTAGAGGACCGCCCTACGCACATCAAGGGTGTGTAGTTTCACCTCAGCTGAGCTTTGCGGGTTCTGGAAGAAAGCCGGAAGCTCGATGGACTGGTTTACATGGAACTTAGATATAAATTTAGGTGAGAACCTAGGGTGTGTGCGTAAAACCAGTTTGTCTTTGTGGATAGTAAAGAAAGGATCCTGCACTGACAGAGCCTGAATCTCACTGACCCTTCTTATAGAGGTAATGGCTACTAAGAAGGCGGTTTTATAAGTCAGGTGTTTGAGACTACTTTTATGCATGGGTTCGAAAGGGGGGCCCATGAGCTTAGCTAGCACCACATTGAGGTCCCATCCTGGCGGTGGGTTCGAAATAGGAGGGTGAAGTCTCTTTACTCCTTCCATGAAGGCTTTAACTACTGGTACTTTCCACCACGATACTCTGTTATGGGATGTGGTGTAAGCCGAGAGGGCTGCCAGGTGTACCTTGAGAGAGTTAAAAACCAAACCTGCGTCCAGCAGGTGGAGCATGTATGTTACAACGTTAGAAGGAGTGCAATCAACTGGGTTGATTTGTTTATTCTGGCACCAAATAACGAATCTCTTCCACTTGTCAAAGTAACAGTGCCTTGTGTTTGGTTTCCTGGATTCTTTTAGGATGTCCATACACCTCTGTGGTAAATTGAGATGCCCAAACTCTATGACCTCAGGAGCCATGCTGCCAGGTTCATTGAGTTGGGTTTCTGGTGCACTGTTTGACCTTGTTGCTGGGACAGTAGGTTGTACCAGGCTGGGAGTTTGATGGGCTCGCACACCGCCATCCTGCGTAGGTGTGGAAACCATGGTTGTCTCGCCCACATGGGAGCAACTAGGATGAGCGTCATCGATTCCTTGTTCATCTTGTACACCACCTTCCTGATGAGAGGAGTTGGTGGAAAAGGGTACGCAAACATCCCTGACCAGTTCATCCACAGGGCGTTCCCTTGGGAGTCTGGCTGGGGGAACCTGGATGCAAATCCTGGGCATTGTTTGTTTTCGCTTGTGGCGAATAGGTCTATAGTGGGGAAACCCCACTGAGAGAAGAGATCTTCTACGATATCTTTGTGAAGGACCCATTTGTGTTCTTCTGGGAGGGAGTCTCTGCTTAGGGCATCCGCTAGGGAATTGAGCTCCCCTGGAACATGTTGTGATGACAGGAAGATGTTCCGTCTGAGTGCCCATATCCAGATTTTCTGGGCAAGCTTGGACAGATTTGGCGAACGAGTCCCTCCTTGTTTGTTCAGATAGAACATGGCTGTCGTGCTGTCCGTCTGGATCTGCACCGACAAGTTTAGCAGATGGGGCTCGAACGCCTGAAGCGCTCGGAATACTGCCAGAAGCTCTAGCAGGTTGATGTGGTTCTTGGCTACTGAGTGAGACCAGAGACCCTGAGCTGTGTGGTGGAGATGGTGAGCTCCCCACCCAGTTAGGCATGCATCTGTAGTCACCACTGCCTGTACCTCGGGATCGTAAAAGGGTTTTCCCCTTGCGAGATTCTCTCTTGTCCACCAGTGTAAGCTCTGTACGAGTGTTGGCGAAACGACCACTAGATCGTCCCACTGACCACTTGCCTGAGACCACTGTTTCGCCAACCATTCCTGCATGGGACGCATGCGCAGACGCGCATGGGGGACCAGGTAAATGCATGACGCCATCATGCCCAGTAACCGCATTGCTTTGCGTACCGTTATTTGTTGACCTGACTGATAATGTGGAATTTGCAGTAGTATATTCCGAATTCTTTCTTCCGAAGGGAAGGTCAACCCTTTCTGAGTATCTAGGATTGCTCCTAGGAACTGTTTTGAGGTGCTTGGCACCAGACTTGACTTCTTCTCGTTGATAGAGAAGCCTAATCCGTGGAGGAGGTCGATAGTCCTCTGAATGTTTGACCTGCAAATTCCTGGGGTTTCCCCCGTTATGAGCCAGTCGTCCAGATAAGGGTACACTGGGATTGCCTCCGCCAGTACCTTGGTGAATACCCTTGGTGCTGAAGCTATCCCAAAGGGCAGTACCTTGAATTGGTAGTGGCGACTGTCTACCTTGAAGCGCAAGTATTTTCTGTGCGCTGGGAGCATGGAAATATGAAAATAAGCATCTTTCATATCCAAGGTTGCCATGTAATCCCCCTTTTTTAGGAGGGGGATTACCTCTTGTAGCGTGGTCATACGGAATTTTTGGGGCTTGACATACTTGTTGGCAGGCCGTAAGTCCAATACTGGGCGCATTGTCAAATCTTTCTTTGGCACAAGGAAGTAAGTTGAATAGATACCCTTGTTTACCTGGTGTCCTGGGACGAGTTCTATCGCGTCCTTTTCTAGCAGAATGGCGATCTCCTCGAGAAGGATCTTTTGATGTTCTAAGGAGTGTATTCTTTGTCGTGGAGGGTGGTTCCGGGGACGCTGCAGTAATTCTATACAATATCCTGTGGACACTGTTGACAGCACCCATCTGTCTGAGGTGATCCCTTCCCAAGCTTGGGTGAAGTTGGAAATGCGTCCCCCTACTGGGGTTGCGTGAGAAGGGACCCTGAACTGAGCGTCACTGCTTTGGTGGAGGCGTGCCACCTCCCTTGTTGGGGCTGCCTCTGCCTCTTCCACGACCTCTCTTGTTACCCCTGCCGTAACCTTGGGTAGACTGCTGGTTGTTGTTCCATTGTGTACCCTGTCCTTGGGCATAGTTGCCTCTTTGTGAATTTTGGCCGCGTGGGCGACGAAAATTACTGTTCCCCCTCTGGTTAGGGGGTTTGTTGGTAAGCTGGCCAAGGGATTTGAGAGTCTCGTATTCGTCCTTAGCATTCTTAAGTGCGTCTTCGACCGCTTTCCCAAACAATAGATCGGGTTCCACCGGCTTGTCTATTAATGAAGCCTGGGTTTCTGTTTTGAACCCCGACTGCCGTAACCACGCATGTCTCTTGATAACAGTACCTTCTGCTATCAATCTTCCTGCGTTGTCCGCGGCGTCGAAAGTTGCTTTTAATATGCAACCAGACACGGCTCTCCCTTCTGCCGAGATCCGAGCCAACTGGCCCTTCAATGGTTCAGGAGCAGAGGCTATGAGCGCCGCGACCTCTTCCCATTGATGGCAGTTGTAACTTGCCAACAGGGTGGTGGAGTTTGCAATCCTTGCTTGGTAGGCGGACGTTGAGGCTACCTTCCTGCCAAACCCGTACAGTTTTTTGCTCTCCTTGTCGGGAGGAGCTTCTGACGACGATAAGGGTGTCCCAGCCCTCTTCCGAGTGTTGGTAACCACTAGGGAGTCTGGTTTAAGATGTCCTCTTATATAAAGAGGGTCAGACTGGGCTGCCCGAAAAAGTTTTTCGACTCTGGGGTTGACGGCTCTGGTGAGGTTAGGATTCACCAGGGACGGATCTATTCTACGTTGGATGGATTTAAGGATAGGGATGGTCTGAGCTACCGGCCTCCTCTCTCCCACCAACTCTTCTGCGAAGTCCCTTTCCTCCTGTACACCGTGGGTGTCGATGTGAAAATGTTCTGCTGCGCGAGCGAGAACTTCATTAAGGAGGGGCTGGTTATCAACTGGCGAGTCGGTAACTGGGGCTTCGCTCTCTACCGGGGAATCTACTCTGTAAATTTCCTGCTCATCTTCTACCTCCTCCAGGTCCTCATCATCCGCATAGTATTCAGTCCCGGTTTGTTCCTCCATAATTTGAAACTCCTGGTCCCCTTCAGGGAAAGGCTGTCCTTGGTATCTGGGGTGTGGAGTAGAGTATGGAGTAGAGTAAGGCTGCACCTCGAAGGGTTCAGGTCTTTCGAACCGGGCCTTTTTACTTAGGGGGATAGGATCAGAGGAACCTGAGGGTGTGGCCCCTTGAGGGTCATACGAAAGGAAATGTTCTGGGTTTTTGTCATAAAAATCAGCTAAGGAAGACATCCTTGACATGACCCTGTCTATGTCTTCACTGGACCATTCTTTGGAACAGGGTATGACTTTAGTAGGCAACTTAGGGGACTTATCAAGGGTACCCTTGCTGGATGTTGATGTCCCAGTAGATTTGTGTTTGTCTGTCTGCTTAGGGTGGAAGGATGGTCTTACAGGAGTGGAAGGCTGTGCTTTCCGCTGTTTCCCCCCCTCCCCGTGCGTGGAAAAATGTTTTCCCTGCCCCTTGGAGGCCCCAGAGACTTTCGACGCCTGGCGTCGAGGGTCGGGAGAGATATCTGTGTGTTTCGAGCGTGGGGCCTCGCTGGTGTTAACTGCGGCCTCGGTCTCCTGGAGCGCGGCCTGGGGGTGGAAGTCGTCTTCGTCTTCCGACGATCGAACTTGCGTTAATCTAGGGAGCGAGGCACTCTTGGCAAGAGTGGATGATTGCCTTGCGTCATGAGGCGATCTCGATCGAGAGCGCCCAGAGGACACCGAGTCGGACCGTTCTATCTGTGCCTCTTTCCGAGAAGTCGACGTCGTCGAGGTTCGGTTGGACTTAGTGTGCTTAGTGTGTGTAGGGTGTGTAGCGCTTGCGTCGCCGGGGGTCTTCCCCATAGCCGCCCTGCCGGACAACCTTCCGAGGTCGGGGACCTGCGCTCGGCAGTCTTTCGACGCCGTAATGCCCTCGCCGTCCGAAAGTACGGCGTCGCTGCCATCGCTGAAGGCGCCCTCCGCTGCCATGGCCGCCTGCCTGGCGTGGTGGGCCCAACGCTTTGTCGAACGGTCCTTAAGTGTCTTAGGCTTAAACCTACTACACGCTCTGCAGTTCGCTTCGGGGTGGTCCCTCGGCAAGCAGAGATTGCACGTGGCGTGCCTGTCGACCCAAGGGTATTTGCGGTTGCACTTGGGGCAGAATTGGAAAGGGGTACCCTCCATACGCACCTTGAGGCAGCGGGCTGGTAAGTGTAGGAAATATATAAGGTGTACCTATATACCAAGAGTGAAGAGTATGTACCACCCCCCACTCTCCCTACTTGCAGGGCCGAGGCCAGCGGCCTACTAGGCCCGGGCCGAGGCCAGCGGCCTTCCGAGGCCCAGATCCGTCGTGCAGCAGCCGACGGTCGATGTCTTCTCCAGCCGTCGTCGAGTGTCGAGGGTCGACGTTGGGGTGGGGAAGGATGTCAATAAATAATTTAAAACTTCAATAATTAGCAAAAGTATGGCTAAGGCCAGGGGACTCCGCAAGATGCTTCCGACCAGTATGGCGGAAAAAAACAATCTGAGGATCCTAGACGCGTGAGGGATCTTGGGTACAGTGGACGTCACACTAGGGATAGTATTACTGGCACGCCTGTGTCGACGCCCATTTTCGAATTTCGAAAAACAAACTGTAATACTCCGCAGCTTCCACTAGATGTCGGCCTATGCACAGCATGTGATCTAAGCAGATTCCACAAGCCTCAGAAATATATATATATAAAATATAAATAATGTGAGATGGGTGCAAAGGATGACTGGACTGTTGTGAAGGCATACGTTACATGTCACATAAAAAAACATTACACACACCCCCACCCACATAATCTCCAAACCACAGCCCCCAGCCTTGCACATTCTTAAAAATCCCATCCCACTAGACCTGCAGGGCACGTTCCTTAGTTTACAAAACTCTACCAAAAAGATATGAACTCCCCTCCATGTTGAGGGGGACAAAACATTTACCAATGCGGTTTGTAAAATGGTGCATGCCACCATAAACACACTAAGCGTTTCAAACACCCCCATGCAAATGGTACTCGCCCTTCATAAAATCCCCTCACCAATGCAAATGGGTTATTAGACTTTGCAAGCCGTGTACACACACCCCACGATAAAGACAGGATATAGATTTACAGGGAATGAGGACAATTTTGGAGTGATTCAGTCTTCTCCACTCAAGGAATAATACAAACAAAAATGTCCACTGCAACTAAATTCAACCAAATCCATTATATTTGAAACAGCACATGAACTAACATGTGATTTGATAACAGGTGCTCTCTAAGGCCTTTCCCTATATTGCTAAATGCGAGACAAATTCAAATTACCAAACCACGGTAAAAGGAAAGGCAAGGGACCTTAAGTGGAGGATGAGCCACCTTTAATTTGTGTGAATGAGTGACCTCTATGCTGCCTATTTGACCTCTATTAAGACCAACCCTCATGCCCGAGCTAAGCTCCTCTGCCCGAAGACCAGTGTAGAAATACAGGTAACATGTAAGGCTTGCCTCTGTTCTTCGTTTGCCTAGTAGTCAAAGTATTACCCAAGGTTCTCATCTGCAACCTCCGATAGACTTGCGCGGTCACAAACTTACAATTTTCGTTTGAAAAGACAATGTTGAGCATGTTTTTTTATGATTTGAACAAGAAATAAAACACGTTGCTAATGCAATTATAGCATGATCCCTTCCACAACGATAACAGATTACACTTCTAGAAAGACTATCACGTTGAACATTCTCTTTCCACTCTTACCAGCGTTGCCGTTGAAGCAATTGGAGGCTTCTGCAGTATCTTGTCCACAGTATTCCATGTAAAGTCCACAAGCACATGACTCTGTGATTCAATGATACTGTTTTCCACTGTGGTAGATCCAAACAAATCGTACTGTGCAAAACCTTTTGTCATGGTCTGGAAAGAAAGGGTTTTTAAAATGATTAGAAATCTTGTCTAGAAAGTAATAAAAGATTGGTATTGGTGACACCTGCATCTGAATGCCAAGGCTCAGAATCCCTTTTTAGGAATGGAATATTCCAACCACGTGTAGTCCCTGGTGTGTAAACTCCTCGTTCAAGTACAAACTGATCTCAAAGTGATGGAGTGATACAAATAACGTGGTTAGACCCTCATAGACAAGGGGTCTATAAACCCTTTGAGGTTATGTTACAAAGTGTACATACTGCACCAAATCCACACCATAGTAGCCTCAGGGCTCCTAGGCTTGTCTGAAAAGTGGCACTTTTTACCCACAACAGTGGGTCGCATACCATAGTTTGCCAGGAAGCGGGGAGGTTCGGGGGAAAAGAAAAAGTTGTAACAAACAGAGGAATAGGGAAATGCACTACTAGGTAAAATGGAGAGGTGTAATGTTTGTGACGGTTTAGGTGCATGATGATTCAACAATCCTCGAACATGAAAGAATTGTGTATAAAGCTGCAATTCCAATGGTTTCATGTAAATATTAAAGTCTGTAGTGTAGGGCTGAATGCTGGATTCATGATGTGCTAAAACCACCCCTTGAAGCAAGTTTGTTTTCTTGCCCAGGAGTAAGTTACATTTTTCCACAAACTAAATTCCAGAAGAATAATCTTAGGACTGCTAAGCTTAGTGGCCAAGAGTGGAAAATGCAAGAGTAGACTTTGGGAAAGGTGAATGTAGGAGACAACAAATAAGGTATTGCACGTTGAGGGAGGTGGACACAAAAGGGAAGAGCAATAGGGAGAGCAGACGGTCACCCAAGTGTCATTCCTAGATGGCTATGTGCTGGGGTCCAGGTCTGATGGGGTGGAATTCCCCAGTTCACTGTGAGAAAATGACATTATTGGTAAAGTCGTGAAATAGTGCAGGGCAGGCTAGCAAGGTCAAAGGAGACATTTACATTAAGGACAACACCCTAGGAGGGCAATAGTCCATTAGAAGATTCTATGCAGATCCCAACCTGCACCTTCAGCACATACTTTGAAGCCTCCTTGCACTGCTACAATGTTCCCAACCAATGCACAAAGGAAGAGGTGAGCACCCACCCTCCAATTACTCACTAAGCCGTGAGCGGCCAGGCACTCATGACAGGACAGCTGGAAGGAACTGCAGCCCATCTTATAGGACAGTGGGTTCTGAGCTGTGCGGCTCCTCTAGGATCAAAGGCCTGGACCGGGCTGCCTGTAGCTCTTAAAGCCTACCAAGAACTTTATTGGGAGTGGTATGGAGGTTGGATACATGGGCTCAGGTAGAGGAGAGTTAATCTGCATATTCTAGTCCTATACCCTTCTCTACATGAGCTGAAGTCAGAGCAGCAGGGACAGTTTGGGTTCACAAGTGTTTGAGTCGGCTTCCATTTCCAGGTCTACTATGGGCATAGTGGTCGCTTTGATGAACTCATCTGGGTGTTTTTCGAGCGATACAGGTCAACTTCCAGCTACTCTCAGCCATTATCGTCCTTGTACAAAGCAACAGGACATTGCTGTGAAACTGCATGACATATGTGATCTAGCACAATGTGCTATAGATGTGCTAGAATAGCCAAAGTGCAATCTTGCCGAATACATTAAGAGGGGAGGATAAATACAGAATTGTATAAAAGGAAAATGAGCAAAATCAGATTACAAATAAAAAAATGGCATTTGGTAACAACATCGAAATTTGGAAGCAAGAATTCAAACAAACAGGAAGGAAAGAAGTAGAAGTTCAACATTAGTCCGGGTGGGAACATGGAAGTGGGGAATGTGGTATCCCCTTTACAGCAGAATGAAAGTGTAGTTAAAAAGCAGAGCTTCATGATAGGATTCCAGGCCAAGATGCATTTGGGAACACGGCACAAACACCGAACACAAGAACCCAACATTGTATAACAGGTCACTGCACAAACACACACAGAAAGGGGGAAGGCAGGATAAAGTAAGCAAAAACCAATTAACAAATCTCCCTGAAAAAAGAAAATATAGCCTTCAGTACATTTTAAATTGCTTACATGTGATGTCAACGAATAAAAATACTAAAACCAAAATAAATTGGTTTTTCGTTGTTTTGCGGACGGGGTGGTTCCCCCCCCAAAAGTCCCCTTTATTTTTAGTACTACTTCCCACCCACCCACAAACCACTATTCCCACTCCCAACCCCATTTTCATTTTTTTCCAAAATTCGGAATTTTTGTTGTTTATTAATTCGTTAACATTTCATTTGTTTTCTATTCGATAATCACTGCACACCTTGAAATTTTAAAAGGAATAAAAATCAAACAAGGATGTAATTAAGCCGATGTCCGAGAGGTGTGAGCAGCACGGCCCAGACGAGGGACGCGAGAGAGGCGATAGCGGGCTAGAGGCGGGAGCAGCACACGAAAGAGTGTGCACGTGGAGGAAGTAGAGGATGGGGCGATACCCCATCAATGAAGTAGGAATGTGTAGATTAACCAGAACAAATTTAATGTTAATATTGCTGACAAAAATGCAAGGGAACAAAACACACATCTTAACAAAACAATGTTGCATAACATGCCCTTAGACACACTCTCCAGACTCACCCTCTTCTGGATTTGTAATTCTACTCATCTGCAGTTAGGCTGTGAATCACTGAAGAGCTCAAGAGAAGAGGAAACGAGCCTTGGAATGCAATCAAAATGTTACTCAGCACGTGTGCTACGCCTGTCAACACAGCAGTAGTCTTACAGCACTGAGGCTTGAAAGAACTAAGGCTTGTCTGAAGTGTGGCATTTTGTACCCCCATCAATGGCCACCAGACTGTGGTATGCAGAAAAGTGTTACACTTTGGAGAGTAGAAAGGGGAGAGAATTTACGCAAGCATGAATAATTGGTAAACAGGGGGAGGGGAGGCGTAAATCAATGACAGGACTGGAGTTTGTGATAGTTTGAATGCTTGTAGCATCAATGCAGAAAGATCAAGGACTACAACTGATCAGCAAAAGGGCTCCCTCGGCCCCTCCTTGCATTTAAGCCATGTGGGCAATTCCTGGTACTTTGAAGGAGGTATGGAAATTAGCCAGTGAAAGGTTGCATGATGGGCTCGAGTTGTGCTCCTCCCTAACAGTGAAGTATGGAGACTTGATTGCTGGGTATTGGAATAACCTGTCAGACAGAAGAAAATGGTTGATGATCATTACAAAAAACTCCAACTGTACAATATGCTATAACTAGAAACCTACAGCGGATGAGTGGTGCCGTCTTTTGTGGATCTGTTTCAGCTCCTCCAAGTTTGCAAAAGACAGTTTTTCTGCTGAGGGACCTGGAAAATAAATAAAGACAAGCATGAGAAAAGATGGATAAAAGCTTTCAATTTGCACAAGTAAATTGTTGAGTAAACCAGGCCTAACCATCAGGCATGGAGAACAACCTTTTGGAACTTACAGGCAGGTTTCAGGTTAAAAACATTTTATAAATACTGTTTTCTTGGAAAACAAGACCTCTACCAACCAAGTCGTTAAAATATACCCTTGTGGAGTCAATGGATTCATACGTCTGTGAAAGCAGCACGTTGCCTTCAACCCCATTGGGAAGTGTGTACGTTTACAACCATAGGGAGGTGGGATTTTTTTAAGTCCCCGTCCCTCGCAGGAGCTGCACTATGCAAATAGTAGAAAGGCTGCCTTCTACTTAGACAGCCTACAGCTTGACGATACTTCTATTTACAACCGAAAAAGACGAATCCCACTGCCTATATGCTGAAGACCGATAAAATAAAAATAAAAAACCTGCATTTATGCAGAACTGGCTACCTCACTTTACATTTTGGAGCAAAATAACAGAACAATATCACCCCGTGTATTGGTAATTTATGTATTGACCTTGAAAGGAGGAAACTGGGTCAGACCTAGCAGGATAAGAACCAGTGATGTGCAGGTTATAAGCCAATCGCTGCAACAAATACTCAAATTACTTGGGTATCTAGCCAGCCTTCTACAGGCCATAGCAAGAGCTGTAGCTTGTGTTATGGACCATGTCAGACAAAGCAGAAGCTCCCTGAGCCAGCACACTTACTCACAATGTTATTCCTAGTGCAAATCAGTTGTGCTATAACCAATAGGCAGGTCAATTTGTGCTAGGTCTACACTCTTGTTGAGAACATAGGACTACCATCTGTTCATAGCATAGCGATTGCAGATGGAAGTTGGACATCAAAGGTAGACTACATTAAGCTATAGACCTCCTAGCAGCAGACACTCCTCCTTTGCTTGCAGCGCAGAAGGGGTCCAAAATAAACATTGTTGCATTACAGGAGCTTTTATAAAAGGTACACAACTAAAATTGACATATCATTACTTAGTTTATCTGAACATAAACGATCACAAAAAATAGTAAATAATAAAACACATCCACCATATGCAGTTCGGTATTATACTAGGTTAGAATTGACAATGTAAACAGAAGACCTTTTTTGAATATGAAAAATGTTACAGTAACTAAAAATAATCCGACCCAGGGAAATAACAAAAGCAAAGGAAGAGGGTGCTGCAGCAGATGAAACCATTTCTTCTTGTCCCAGCTGTTAAGATTTAGAAGGAGACTATGAAGATGGAATTTGACGAAAGAGCAAGTCGTCCAAATATGGCTCCTTTCGAGCACAGCACTAAAGATCAAATTACAGATTAAACTAGGATTTCACCACCTTGACTCGAGTTGGCTTTAGTAGGGACCTTTCTGTGCGATACCTTAAAGGGATGGTCTAGTAAAAAATTTTATTTCAAAAATAGATAGGCCACATAAAAAAAAAAATACTAGCATCCTCCGTTTTAAAACTTCCTATGTAAAATTTTGAGCTATTCAAGCTCAAAATTCGAAAAAGCAAGCACAGGGGCGCAGCCATTTTGTGAAATGGAGGCCCTCCTGTGCTGGCTTTTGCTTTTGCAGCACTAATGAAGGAAAAGCCAGCCAGCTGTAGTAAACAAAGTCTACCGCTGGGTGGCTTTCCCTTCATTAGTGCCGGGACTCGGAGGACGCGGACCGGAGACCAGAGCAGGAAAGCTGCAGCTGAATCTCAGTAATTGCTATTTATTTTTTTTACAAAAAATAAGCACTAGCTGCGTTTTTTTTCCAAGTTTTCCCGGCTGGAGGAGCCCGGAAAACTTAGAAATAAAACCGCAGCTTTAAAAACGTTGTATTTATGTTTGCGGTCGCTTTTGAAGCGACCGCAAACATAAATACAACGTTATTGTGTTGGAAAACGCTGCGGTTTTAAAACCGCAGCGTTTTCCAACACAACCGCGTGTGTTTCTGCCTGCTGTGGCTATCACTTTGGGTCTCCGGTGGAGCACCGGAGACCCAAAGTGAAAGCCACAGCAGGCAGAAACACACGCGGTTATGTTTACATGCCGCGTAGTGTTTCTACCTGCAGCTGATTTCCCCGCGGGGAGCCCGAGAGCCTGACAGGCGTAGCCCTTTTGCCCACCCAGACGAAATTGGGAGGATTGGCAAGTGCCACACTCGGACAGATTTCTGAACTTATGTTAACCTTCATACAACCGACTAACAAAAACTCAGCATTTCTGCAGACTTATCTCACACAACCATCTCTCGCACAACAACATGCACGCACTTCACAACACTGCAACAACACATAAGCACACGAGGACTGACATCGATCCAATACTCGCACCGAAGCTCAGCACCCGGTGTATACCGAGTTGAAGCTGCCAACAGAACAGCACTCCTCTCACTATCCTACTCCCGCTTCACCTACTAACCCATCCCACCTTCTCATTTGCAGATCCACCAGAGCGCCCGGGGACCAACTGCGTTGGTGAAGGTGCGCGGTACAAATACCTTTAAGATTTAACATCACATTAATTGCAAGAACAAAATTATAACAATAGCTCAAGAATAAAGGGAGAAGGCAATTATATGCAAGTGACTTTCTCGTGACAGATCATGCAATGCCTTACCAAAGCACAAGCACAGTGCGAGACCCGCTTCGGCGCTCTATTCTCTCAAGTCCGTTGGTGTGCTACTCCCGCCTTCTGAGACAATATTAAATTGCAACAAGTATGTGGTGCATAATTATTGCATGTGTGAAAAGCATGTTAAACACTTCACACATAGAATGGAAAGGATTACAAATTTAATTCTGCCATGTCATAAAATGGTGCTCTATGCAGATGGCTCTGAAAAAAAAACAGTGGTACGTCCGCACATTGCTCTCCTCCACAAAGTTGCCTTCATTTTATAACTTATTCCCATCAACTTTGAACCAAAGGTGGTAAATTGAGACTCATTTTGTAAAATATTGTAAAAATATTGTATGCCGTCTACCGATACCAGTTAAAGCAAATGCATTTTCATGAGAGAAACCAACAGAAAAGGGATACATGCAAAAGTACAGGTTAAAATCAGTGAAAAGGCATCCATCCCAACTTGCGAAATGTTAATCTTTGACAGAGACAGAGGTGGGGGCATAATCCTTTACTTAGATTTGCGTGAGCCCCATTTTTCTGGTCCCACAGAAACGGACAGCACACAATCTCACTTCAAATAAAGGCACTGGTTTTGGGCACCATTTTTGAGATGCTGCAATGCTTGGCTCGATTATGGCAAAAGCCTAGCTCTTAAAATTCCCTTCATCTTTCAGAATACATAGAAAATAGAATAATCCATTGAGTTAAGTCTCACATGCCACAGTGCCACAGAGTAACCCTTGCTGGAAGTTTACCTCTAAATAATATACCCCAAAATGAACATATCTCAGCAACCAGGATACAACACAAATGGCTCTCCGTAAATGAAAAAATCAAACTCAAATCTCTATGTCTTACCTTCAGAGCACTGCACCATACAGCCCCTACTTATCTCATTGAAAAATGTACTTGGCGATCCTCCACACTTATCACAAGATCCACAGATACGTTTTGCCTGACGTTTCCCTGATTTAACTATAAAGATCTGGTGGTTCCAGCTTCCCGGTCCTAGCTGCCCAACTATGGAACTCCCTCCCTGCCAACATCAGGGCCATTCAAAGATTCGACAACTTCAGAAGAAGTGGTCATATCCTGGATTCTTAGTGAGAACTAAATTACTACTGCGCACTTCTTGTGTGATGACAAATTACCTTTGTAGTCGACTTCTATTGATGTATGTACTTACCTTTTGCCAATGTGTTTTCCCTCTGCCTATGTTTCCTCCATGGATGAGAAACTACCCTCTCTATCAGACATCTATTATTGTATGGACTTACATCCTGCCAATGTGTCTTTTCTCCTGTATGTATGTTTCTCACTCTTGACAAAGTGACTGCTATACTCAAGTAATTGTACTTCAAAGCGCCCAGATACCCCGGGGTCAGGTGCGTTATATAAATAAAATAAACAAATCCTTGAATTTAGAACCAAATCAGCAAGGTTGCCCTGTTTAAATGCTAGCATTCCCTTTGTACGGTTATACTTCAAATCTGGGCATTTTAAAATCTGCTTCCCTTGTTTGATTCTTGTTAAAGTACCTGCTTTATCTGTGCCTTCTTGGTTGCTAGGTCGATTGGTGAGGTCTCTCGTACACTGTGCAGCTCTCCCATCCCTCTTCCGCCCATTGGCTTCGTTCTGTCTCCCCCCCATGGTGCTCACCATCTCCCCCATCTACTCTAACTGCTTCTCTATTAACTATAACTCCCTCTCTTTCAAAGCCTGGAAGGAAAAAGTTTAAGAAGTGTCTCCTGATCTCGACCCGAGGTCTGCCAATTGACGACACCCATATCAATGCTCCAGGCAGACTTTTAATGACATGCTTTGACGTTCCCTCCCCTGACCTTTGGACTCCCCCCATATGGTCTCTGTCCTCTCCCCTTTCTCTTCTTCTCCCATTAATGGTGGAACCAGATGGGAGGTGCTCTTGGCGCACTTATCCTCCAGGTGCATCATCATGGTCTACTTGAATGGCAACATCATGGCCCAGGGCTCTCAGCCCAACCCCCACCTTGACAGACATCTTCCGTCTCTCATTAATTTCCTCCCTTCTCCTGCCACTCCTCCTTCATCCACCCCCACCTCCTCATCCCCGCAGGCGGAGGTACCTTGTCCCTGTACCCCTCCGCGGTAAACCTTTAAAAGGTGGCAACCAACTTCACTGAGCTACCCTTAATTCTCAGCCTGCTGTCAAACACTCCTCTGACATCTGTCACATCCTTCAGGAACCTGATCTTGACATCTTCACGCTCACCGAGACGTGGTTCAATGCCGGCTCTGTCACTTCTATTGACACTCTTCGTCCTGAGGGCTACAAGATCCTCTCCAAGTCCAGGCCTAATTGGCCTGGAGGCGCAGTGGCCCTCGTCTTCCCCGAATGGATCCCTCCATCATACCCATTCAAACCTATGCCTCATTTGAATGTCTTGTCTGTAGGCTTTGCATCTCCCCCACCTACCCTCTTCAACTAATCCAGAACACTGCAAGACTTCTCCTTGGCCTCAAGCCCAAGAACCGCATCTCTCCATCCCTAAAATCTCTCCACTGGCTCCCGGTGGTTGCAAGGATCAAATTCAAGACCCTCTGCATCATACACAAGACTTTCTGGGGCTTGGGACTGTGCTACATCCAACTTTCGCTCCCTTAATACCTCCCCGCATACCTCCTTCAGGCCTCTAGCTCCAACTCTCTGCATGTCAGACGTTTATACAAGCAGAGTTGGGGGGGGGGGGCAGGGGAGTAGATCTCTTTCTTCGGCAGGAGCCTTCCTCTGGAATGGTCTATCCACCCCACTCAGACTTGAGCCGGATCTCCGTAAATTCTGGAAGCTTTTCAAGACCTTCCTTTTTTTCCTCATACTTCCCTTTCGCCCTTCCTTGCTAATGGCCCCCTGCTGCTGCGACCTGCTGCCTGGTCCCATTATAATTCTGAGTTAGATGGGACAGACCCTCCCCCGACCAGCCTGCCTCAGCACCCCCTCCCAGAACTTGCCTTCGGGCACATCTCCCTGACTAGACGACCGAATCTGGTTCACCCCATCAGCTCGCACTTACCCACCCCTATCCCGCTCGCCCTTGCACTTGGCCTCCCCATTGTTACTTAACCCCAGCACTCACCTAGCCTCTGCACCGCCTTCCAGCACTTACCTCCGGGCATGCTCCCCAGACTAGACTACTTTGTCTGGCTCACACCCACTCTTCGCACTAGCCCATCCTTACTCTCTCCCCCCCCGTGCACTTGCCTGCCTGGCTTCCCCCATGGTTCCCCCCAGCACTCACCCAGCCCCCTCCCCTTTCACCCCCTTTCACCCCCTTACCTCCCCCTTTCTTTGGACCTGCCCCCTTCACTTCCTGTTGCTGCACTTGCACGATCCAAAAGTCACACGGCCTAGTAGGACTGTTACTGTTTATCCTCCTTGTCTCGTGGCACCTGAAAACACTTTCTGCTGTATAGGCACCATACAAATGCTCAATAAATAAATATTGTGGGCATGCAAATTGATCCAAATGCAAGCCTTTTGCTCCAGAAAATTGTCTGCATCTTCCAGGGCTGGGCTACTTTATAAATTGCTTTATAAACCCCATAGACATTTCAAGGCTGCAGACAAGTACATACCTGGTTTCACCCTTTGCCCCTCCAACCGTCACACTTGTCTGCCTCACTGCCCTGCACTAGCTCCTGGTTGGTGCTAATAAACACATTAAAGTCAATCTTCATAGCAAGTACAGCAGGCCTTCAACCGACATGCCCCCTTGCTTATCTAAAATCTATGCACCATAGCCCGCAAGACCGCTTCATTACTCTGCCACCTTGTTTTCTCCAACACCAGTCTCCCAAAAACATCAAAATCAGAACTGTTAGGGGCATCTGATCCCAACCACCAAAAGCACCCCTTTGATATCTATGTAAGAGTGTGGAAGGAGGAGACAGACACAGGCGGCATGATTGTTAATGAAGACTTTTATGTTGGCACGAAATAAAGACAAACACTACCTGACCATATTTCTAAGAGGGGTTTCCCTGCCTCAACTCAATACTAAAAAAGTCTCAGAATGTCTGAAATCAAAGTCAACCACCCTTTGTCAAAAACGAGTTCCTTCTCTTACATTTCTAATTGAACTAAAAGGGTGGCCAGTCTTTTAAATGCAGAGTAATGGTTACCTTCTTCAGTGGAGCAGACTACCATGCCAGTAGTCTAAAGGGACTAGCTCGTGAGGGAGAGACTCCCTTCCTCAGGTTGCAGTTCTTTTCAAATGCAGAAAACAAAGTTCCAGACTAAAAAAGTCTAAATTCCAAAATAAGGCAAAGTGCTGACTCAAAACCTTGGTACAAAGAGAATGCCTCCCTTCTCTTGGTCTTTCTCAGGCTTCTCACAATGTTCACAAATAAAGCTAGGTTATGTTATGTTGATTTATACCACGCACCACTACCACGCAGGTACTACCTTTGATGATGCCACAGTTTGTCAATATGATGAAGCTATTCACTTATTTCCACCACACTTGGCACTACCAATGGCCCCTTTCCTGGTTCACTCTCCTGCCAGGAAGAAAAACTCCCACTGCAAGTAATTTCAGTGGCAATGTTTGTTCCAGAATTCACCCCACCACTATCCCTTGTGAGGAGAGCTGAACTCTGGTTGCCTCGTTTAGTTTCTTGGCAATGTGCGTTACAGGTTCCCCCGAACTGGTACCATGAAAAAGAAGGATTGCGCCCAGGTTGCCTCCTTACAACTTCTTGTTCACAACCTCTTGGCTGTTGGCAATGCGGGTTACAGATTACCCTAAAAAGGTATCCCTTGAAAGGGGAACTGCGCCATCTGCACTTTCAATGCTTGCTATTAAAATCTATTAGGCATTGTTGAGATGGATTTCTGAACTCTGACCTGGTGGGCAGAGGTTCAGAAGGCCAGCCTAGTTTCTTGGAACAGGGTAACCTTCTGGACAAGCCGGACCAATCAAGGTAGCTTTGGCAGCGGTCAAGACAAGGTCTCAGGAGGGGTGATGGTGACTGAAAGACCTCAGTGAGCACACAGAGTAGAGGACCCTTACAAATCACTGCCAGTCCAGTGCATATATATTAAAAATACAAATACATTTATTCAAGGCCTTTGAGTTTCAACACAATAGTTATGAAGAGTAACACTTTTAAACCAACACAATTCTACTGAAATACATATGTACAAAACCAAGGGTGTCTAAAGGGTTAATGCACAAAAGGGTTAATGCACAAAACGGGTCCACAAACTAGAAAATGGAAGGAAGCAGGTAGTGCAAAGAGTCTTTAGGCAGTTCTGCAGTAATCACAATCCTAACTGAAGGCAGTCCAGTCCCTAAGAAGAGGGGAGCCTATTGCTCAAAGGTACTAGCAATGCTGGTGCACGTGGTATTGCAGATGGGCGAAAACTGTCTCTTGTAGGGTCTGTAGCAGCTCAGGAAGGTGGGTGATGTGATGCAGAATAGGTTCCAACTCCAGGGGTCTCCGCGAGAGGGCAGAACAGGTTCCAGGAGTTGAGAATAGTTCGATAACTCAGGCCATCTGTGGAAAGGAGAGGGGCCACTTGTGCGTAAAATTGGATGGATGCGCTGGGGGCCACCAGTAAGGGTTGCAATTACTCACCGACCTCTGGCGCACTCTGGACCAAACTACGGCAGTTGAGTCCAATTCAGTTACAGGTTCAGATGCGGGAATCTCGTGGCTCTGCGGCTTTTACCAGCGATGTTACGTTGATTCCCAAACTGAACAGTGGAGATTTCTCTGCAGCTGGTGGATGGATCAGGCCAGTTTCACTGTAGCAGGCTTCAGGGCACGAGGGTCACAGCTGCAATGACCTTGAAAAGTTTGCCACCGTTAGGGAGGATTCTCAAAAATGTGCTAATTCCCTCCACCTTAGAGGCCCCCAGCAACTTTGCTGGATTTTGAGGACTTGATTTTTTTAACCTGGAGGGAGTGAGACCCCTTTTCTCTACTCTCTCATGTATTTTAATGTGATTTTGTATACTGTGTTTTCTTTGGGTTGTGGAGTCTGACAAACTCCAGATGCATCATCTTTTACATTGTGTCACACAGCAACTTCAGTGCAGTGGCACAGGGAAGTCTTTCGTTTAACATACATAATCCTTTTTTTAAAACAGTTAATAGCACTTAATAACACTTAGTATCAAATATAAACAGAGGAAATGAAGAAAAAGAAGAAAAGCCACACAGTCCGTTCAGTCAATTCACCCTTCATCAATCGAGACAACCATTCATCTACATCTTCATTCCTTCGTGGCATCCACACCGATATTTAACTAACCGAGACCTGCTTCTGGTTAATGGTAGAAGTCTGGGTACTCTTGGGCATGAGCCTAATTATTTCTTGAAGTCTCTGATGTAAGAGATTTAAAATTAATCTACAGTATCACTCTAGTCTTCAGGGGCAAGACGATTCAGCCTTTGCGGCAATCTTTGTAGAATACCATAACCCTATCACATAATCCTATCACGTCTGCACTGGGACTATTAACTTAATGACATGGCAGCATCATCATAGTATAATCAGCTAAACATACTATGTCAAACTGACTTGTACATATTCCCAAACATGCAGAAGTGCGATTTGCAGTTTTAGGGAATCTTTGTTCGGGCATCTGTCCCAAAAGGAATCGCTGAAGATGGTGGTATAGCTATGTACAAGGGGCACATAGTTGTTACATAAGTTGGAGCATTGTGTGAGCACATGTCTAGCTGTTTCGGGCTGGGTTGGCAGGGCACATATACGACAGCATCTGTCCTCAACCGCCAATCCCTGATGGGGGCCTAGTATTGTGCGTAAGGGTAGTTGATTAAAACGCATCTTTAATAGGAAGGTTCCAAGTTTAGGGTCCGGGCAGAGAAATAGGTAAGATTGAGTTTTACAGTAAAGATGTACCACATGGAACACTGCTTCGTATCCTTTCAAGGTGCTCAGATGAGAATAGTTTTTGCACCAATCCCATTGATCCGTCTTTTTTCTTAAAAGCTTTCCTTAGATGAATGAAGCTCGTGGGTAAGCTCGGGTTGAAGGTCCAGCCAATCTCTTTGAAGAATTCCTCATTCAGGCTTTGATAGTTTAAACCAGTGAATAGTTTTTCAGTTTTAAGACTGCATCACACGATCGATAATGGCTCACACGCTGGATTTGGGTGAGGTTTTGAATATAGGCAGCCTCTAGCCCGATTTGCTATACCACTCAAAGAGATTAGTCCCAACTGCAGGCATAAATATTCCATGGAGCAAGAGAGTCTCAATTGCAGCAGAGTATACCAAAAATGCCCTTCTAGGATCTCTAGTCATGAAAAGTCTTGCATAGCCAGAGCATCAAGGCCATAAAGCATGGCCGGAACAAAGCATTGCTTGTATAGTAGCAATATCCCAGCCAGCGAAAAACCAGCCTCTTCTTTAGCCAATTTACTAGCTTGCAATGTTAGTACCTTAGCTCTGTGGTTTTTCTTATTTTTAATGCCGTCATAATGACTGCCTGCACTAAAATCCAATCCAAGATATGCATAAGAGGAACAATATAACTTGTTTCTGGCGATCGACTTCAATCTGGTGTTCTCCAGGCTGATCGTCAATCCTAGTTGTTCTGCATAAATGTAGTTCGTTGAGCATGATCTTCATGCCCATGAACATACCGTCGAATAAGACTAAGTCGTCAGCGTACAGAATTCCTGCTATGGGAGAATCAACAATCTTAGGAGGGCACTTCGCTATTCTTAACATACGAGGGAGTAAATCTGCAATATAAAGGTTATACAGGATGGGCACGGCAACACAGCCCTGTTTCACCCCTCTGTTGATAGTAATTGGGTCGGTGACATTCCCCTTCTGACTTAGTGTTACTCTAGTGGTGGTGTTACTATGATGAAGACAAAATATGAATAATCCAATCAGGGCAATTTAAAGAGTGCAATTTATTCCACAAGATGTCCCCATTCACCTGATGAAATGCGCTATTAAAATCAACAAAAGCGACATATAAGGGAAAGGTTTCTTACCTGTAACTCCATTTCTCCAGCATTGGTATCTTTCATCGATTCACATGCTTAGAATATTCCCAGTCTGACGATGGGAATCCAGTCTGCGTCGGATGATAATGCTGAGGTAAGCGGTTTAGCGCGAAGAGAAGCTTCGCTTAAATGTGACCTACTTGCTAACCTGCCTTTTCTTTCTTTCTCTCCTCGGGATGCAGTGCACTGCCGAACTGGAGTGAAGAACCCAACGACCGGTTATTCAGGTGAGTGAATTCGGTTGTCTTTAGCTTGTTACCTTTGCGGGAAGCGCCGCGCGATGTAGAACCCGTTGCTTGCTGAGTGCAGGTTATTAATCTGCTGTCCTTTTGTTTTGCAGGTCGCGGAGCACTTCAGAGATGGAGAAACCGTTCAGCGCTGATGGAAGTGCGAATGAACGTAGGAACCACTACTCACAGGTAAGCTTCCTTCGGTAATGCTGTTCTTGCTTGCTCTTGGAGGCTGCGAAGCACTCCGTGGATGGCGAGACCGCTGAGCGCTGATGGAAGTGCGGATGGATCACAGGTAAGCTTCCTTTAATGCTGTTCTTGTAGGTTCCCGATGGGAACCGGGTCAAAGACTCCAGAGGTAAGCCTCCGGAAGAAGCCGAGGAGCTGAGCTGGACACGGTGAGCGTTACGCTGCAGGAGTGCAGAATAACGCAAAGCGTGAATCCTAGTTCAGGCGTGGCTTATATAGCCAGAATATCGACCACACCCAAAACACTAGACTGCCAAGTCCAGTTCTTTGGGGCGGAGTTGAAATAAGGACCTCCAGGTTGGATCAAGGTCCCAAGTGTGGTGCTTGCTTCAATCTGAATAATGAGCCTAGCGCCAAAGACACCAGGACTGACTCCATGTCCTGTGCTGATGGGTCTTTAAGGCCCATGGAGTCTTTTGGGGTAGGGGGGCTCACTGCTGTCAGGGGGTGTTAGGCAGAAACCTGTGCAGTTCCCTTAGGGACCACTGCAAAAGGTTTAGGACTACAGGTGTTGGCAGTAAACCCAATTGGTAGCAGTCTGTACCACCCAGATTTACCTGGTAGCTGTGGCTGAGCAGCCAGACTTCTCTCAAGAAGAGTTAGACAGTATATATAGTATACAAGATAGGTACCAAAATACAGTAGCACAAGCAAACACTGACCAGAGCTTGGGTATAAAAGTATATAATTATTTATTTAAAAACACACTTTGTAAAATACACTAACACTAATATGGCAAGCAAGTTCAAACACAGTCACTATTAATATATACATCCCTGATCACTTATTGAACAAGTCTTAGTTAAAACACCACTTATTTTCAGACAGAGGTGAGCGCTTAACCTAAGATTGCAATCCAATAAGTTAATTAAAAAGGGAAGGAAAAAGGCAGAATTAGGAACATGCACAATACCAACACTTTAGGAGAACCAGAGCAAGTCAGAAAAGGCAGAGTCTACTGAGGAGCAAGAAAATCATAGGCCAGGCCCACTCTTGGTGAGAGCAAGGCGGAATGTGTCCAAGATCACACAGTTGAATAGTACTTTTAAAGAGTCTTTGCAAAGAGTTCAAAAAGGGTTGGATCAAGTCAGGAAAAGTTAGTTAGTAGGTCCCAAGTCACCCCAGGATAGAAAGTCAAGGATTTACGGGACACCTTGAACAGTCTGTTGCAAGGGAGACCAGGCGGGACTCAGTACCTGAAATGGTGAGAAAGCTCCAGCCGGAGCAGTTGTTCCTGGCAGCGGGTGCAAGTCGGTGCTTCGTCCAGGGGAAGAGAAGATCATGACGTGGAGGAAAGCTGGAGGTCGTTGCACTGCCAGGGAAGAAACCAGCCGCGGAGTTTCCCGGTTAAAAGGTACTACCCTTTTATTTGCGGTAGTGGTGAAGCGTGGCTATCCGGCCGCCGGGGTGCTTGGCACGGGCGATTCGACCACGAGACGATCCAGGAAGGCGAAAAGAGGGTGAACTGGTTATCCCCACCAGTTCAGGGGAACTTCTCTGGATGAAGATCTTCTCTGTCTTTGGGAAGTGGTGAGATGGTTCAGCAGGGCTCCACCGGTGGTGTCGTCGTTGCAGGTCGGCTCAGCTTCTCCCTCTTCGGATTCTTTGGTCCTGTGGCGACTTCTGAAGTTCCAGTCCCCAAAGCCCTGCTTTTATGCAGAAAACCCCCATTCATCAGTCCTAGCTGTCACTCAAACATGCTAAGTGGTGAGCCGGGCGGCTCACCACTGGGCCAACCACACAAGAGTGCGACTTGAGTGGCCGAGGCAACTCAGTCCAGGGTGCCCAAACCCCCCTCCCACACATCCTGTAGACCCAGACAGAGTAGCACCACTTTTGGAGGCTTCTGTGGAGAAGCCCGCCAAAAAGTGGAACAAAGGGCTCGACATGGGTTGGAGTTACAGAGGCGAACACAAACACCATTTTAAAACCGAGTCCTGGCAAAAAGACCCAACCGGGGAATAAATATGAAATAAATAACCCGGCAGTATCTTTAACATTGCACCAAAAAGTGGTGCTTTTAAGATGAATGGGAAAATCCCATGGAAATATTCTGGTGGAATATTTCACGTGGTAACCACTGCCACCAGCCAGAAACTCGACGAGGGGGGACTGCACAGTGCCCCCTCGAAAAACAGACCCAGGGGCAATCTAATTACCCCTACCAGTACTTCCACAATAGGATGGTTTATACTGGTTCTGTTCACAATTTAAGACTAGTAAAGTCAATGGTGACTTTACATGCCCTGGGAGACAGTAGTCAGTCCCAGGGTATGGAGTCTATGTTTGGGGGTCATTATGACACATCTTTGTTACTGCACTGAGGGTGCTGTGTAACACACTTACCAAAAATACATGAAACCGTATGGAGTAAAAGACCCCATAGCCCATTAAACACATTACAAAGTCAAAGGATATCTCAAATCGAGAAAAAGAGTCTCACTCTTAGCAGGAGAAAAAAAATAAACCCCAAAAATCCAGCAAAGCTGCTGCGGGACTCACTAGGTTTGGGAAATTAGCCTTAACAGAGAATTCTCCTTAACAGGGGGCTGTTGCCTCCGAGGTGGTCATGGGTAGGGATCGTGACAGGTACTGTACAAAGTCTGAGAGAACTTGCCTCTTACTGTAGAGTAGCTTGCATCTTCTACTACTCACAAGTCTAATCAGCTTGTGACCCTACATTTGATTCTTCTTTTCTTCAAAGACTTCTAAAACATTGTGCAAAGACTTTCTACTTGCCTACAAATAAGTGCTTCAGCTCATATAGACTTTCCTATTGACTTTGGCTTAGCCTCTTCTACTGAATGACTCTTATTGGGGGACATGAAAGTATTTGCCTGCTTAAGAATATTTGTGGTCTCTTGTTTGTTCTAAATAATCTTTTCCCTTGACTTATTACTATATGATTCTAAATACAACAGTGATATATTAATGTCCCCAGCGCCCTAGCAATTGAAGTCACCTGAGAGTGTAGGTAGTGTCTGTGGGTCATCCCAAAAGGGTATCTACTGATTTAGAGATCTTAAGAGCGTGTATTTCATGAAGTGTATTTGAGTGTTACTGTTATATTGCTCCCTTCTGAAGGCTTATAACTAACTGACTGAAAATAAATTAATAATTGTTTATTCAAGAAATCTTGAGTATAATAGTTTATTTGAATACTTGTAACTGTAAATCTCTGTGCAACTCCACTACAGCTCACACTGACCCCTCTTGAGATAAGCCTGGCTGCTCAACACACTACCAAAACTGTGTAGTACAGGCTTATACCAAAGGTTGGGTTTCCTATACCTGTAGCCAGAGTTGTTTGTAATGTTCCCAGAGGGTACTGCATACAAACTTTGCCTAACAGTCACCACGGCTGGGCGACACAGTAACGGCGTGTACTCCGGTTCAGGTGCTCTTTACTCCAGACCCGAGAATACCAAGTGTACGAAATTCGGTGAGTGTGTCGTGACACAGAGCTTGCGATGTACCAAGTTTCAAGGGCTTCCTCGAAACAGCAGCAGTATCAGGGCAAAGATTGTGCACAAGCTGGTCAGCCCACTGGTTTGCCCAGGGACACTCCGAGAAGGCTTACTTGCAGGGTTTGATGAAAGTGCCGAGAATAGTTGGTCCCACTATTCCAATGGGTCGAAGCGTTTTCGCTGACCTTCGAGTTCTATCAGATGCAGAGGGTCCAGCTGGACAACAGCGGGCTCAGGGTTCCAAACCTTCCAGCGGGTCACAAGCGGTTCCTTGACTCAGCTTCTTAGTTTCAGGATACTTTGATCCTATCCTTCGTTCAGTGAGAACTCCAGAGATCAACCTGGTTTGGGTGTTTGGAGCCCTCTCTTATCCGGAATCTCCTATGCGCCAAAACGAAGAGGACCCAATGGGAGATCTGATCACATACAGGCACACCATACATGGACCAATCGTGGACCACAGTGGTCCCAGGCATTCACAGCACACCAGACTCTCTGGCACCCAGGATGTGTATTGGAACCAGACAGTCCAGCCCACATCCTGCAAGCACACACAAGGCATGCAGAAGCCTGCGAAACCTTGCCGTTTCACAGGAGAATGCATACCCAAATAAGGACTGACCCGGGTCGTCTCGACCTGGGGAAGATGAAGGGGCAAGATGTTAATGTTGAAGGATATTTGTACCGCGCACTAACACCACTGGAGTGGTCCCCTTGCGCTCTGGCAGCTCTGCACAAAAGGGAAGGGGGGTGAGTTAGCGGGAATAAGCTGGAAAAGTGCAAGAGAGCAGTGATGTGCTGTTGGCGGCCTCAGCCTGGAAAGTCTGTTGGCTGGGTTTGGGTGTTTTACAGTCGGTAGTCGTCGTGTGCTGTTGTGCAAGTCTACGTGTGGCTTGTTTTGTTGTTCCAGTGTAGTGAAGTTTGTGCGGATTGTTGTGTTGTAGGCTTGTGGTTGTGTTTGGTTAGAGTTTGAAAGGTGTGAGCAGAGGGGTGAAATTGTTAGTGGGTTGGTTTATCAGCATTGCTGTATGGAAGCAAGGCGCTAAACTTCCATATTCTCTCCTGGTGTGGTGTGCATGCATCTCAGCGTCTCCATCTTTATCTGGTGCCGCCCGACACTCATGGCATCCACTCACATTCATAACCTTGCCCAAGTTCGGCCTCGGACACCTATGTGACACCTGTATGTATGCGAGGCAGGTAGGCGTTTGTGCGTCCCTTGAAAAACTGGCCTAGAGAGCATTCCCAATCCAGTCGGTACGCGGCATCGGCTAGCCAAGGCTACTCCATCCATATGTGGCAGCTGGTCGGCATTCATCATCTTATTCAGTTGCTAATGCAGGCTATTGCTCCCAGCTCCTTTGAAACGTGGCACATGCCAACGTTTGCACTTACGCCGAGGGGCAGCACTTGCCTTCATTCACAACTCCATCCGGTCAATGCCCATGTCAATGTCCACAACTTCGATCAAGTGTGGCAAGTGCTAACATTCACACAACTCTATACAAGTATGATACCTGGTAGCAATTATGGAGCGGGTGAGGTTGTTGGCTGGAGTTGGGTAGGAATGCTGATTTCTGTCCTCATGTGTGTGGCTTGTGTCCTATTCGACTTAGCATTGTCTCTCTTGTATTAAGAGTTTCTTTAGTTGGTTCTGGATGTTATCAGTGTCATCCTACATTTTTTCATCCTTTCCTTTGTGTTTCCCGTTTGGTCGTTTCGCTTTTTGAGTTTGAATCTGTGATGCTGAAGAGCCAAAGGACAAAGAACCTTGTGGCATGGCCATTTAGGGGCCAGGCCACCTATTCGTGCCAAACGCGGTTTACCTGGCAGGAAAGGGTTAACAATACATGAAAATATAAGCTGCCACCAGCCCTGTCTAAGGCTGCACTTCTAAAAAAAATCCTGCGAGAGTATGTAGGGCCTTTAGAAATGACGGGAAGACCCAAGTCCACTAAACTGGAAGGTACATTGTGCACTTGCAACATGTTGCAGAAAAGTTGCAACATCACAAGGACTAAGGGAAACAAAGTCTCCCAGTACTTGTCACGACCTTCAGCCCTGATCCTCACTGGCAAGCCCATTGGCCAGGTGGAATCAGGGCTCGGATCACTAATAAGGCCTGGCATCCACTTCTCAGGCCCTCTTGGGGCCAGTCCTGGCGCCTTTGGCGCCAGGCTCATCAGTAAGGAAAGACATCTGCTTGAGGAACTACTTTATTTAGGCTTTCAGCCAACATGGAGGCATCCACAAAGTTTGATTCCTAGAACCAAGCTATGCTGTCTAGTGTTTTGGATGTGGTGGCTTAGGGACTACTTTAGAGTGGCTATTTAAACCACACCCGAACAAGACAACACGCTTCGCGTTACTTTGCTTCTAGCAACGTGATGCTCACTGTTTCCAGCTTTCCCACTAGCCTGGTGAATTCCGGACCTGCAGAAAAACCAAGAACATCGTTAGCAGCAGAATCTTACCTGCATTCATCATCCTTCACTGCTTGCAGCTCCTGAGCAGCTCTGTTGGCGGAATTCACCGGCCGGATCGAAGGACCTGAGAAAAGGAGGAAGACATCATTGAAGGAGGTAGTGGAGACATTACAACCACAAAGCGCTTAAAGATTTACCTGGTTGGTTGCTTTTCGGCTGGCATAGCTCCGGAACTCCATCTGCGCTGGGAACTCACTGCGACCTACGAAAAGAGAAAAGCACAGGTCAGTGAGGACAAGACATCGCTGCGCTACACAAAGTGCCTCCTTACCGCATCATAGCGCTATAGCGTGCCATCATCTTCCGGTGAGAACCAGCATATCCAGTTCTCCAAGCAGACACTCCGCGCTCCTAGGGAGATCAAAAAAGAGACATTTAGAACAGAGAAAAGGCATGCAAGAATTACGACTCCATCAATCGCATTAAGACCTACCTGAAAGACACTACAAGGGCAGCAGTCAGTGAAGTAACTGGACCGCCCGCGCCCACAAAAGACAACGCACCCCTGCCCAGAGATCAGGACGGAGAGTCCACTGATTACGACAACCAGGTGAGAAGAGAACCAGGTGAGAAGAGAACCTGGAGGGGCTGGAAACACAAGGGAGGTGGGGGAAAACTTACCTTGGTCACCCAGTCCTAATAGTCTTCATTTCCAGGCGGAATCCCATCGACACAGAGACCACACTAGGGAATCATTGGGAAGGGCACCGACGACCAACTGGCTGGGTGGCGTCCCCGTGGATACCAGGTGAGCGTAACAGAACGCAAAGCCTCACATAAATAATCCACCTGGGCGCCATGGAAACATCAGAAATCGACCAATTGGCCCAATTGTTGGGAGACCTTCGTGCTAAGGTTTATTCAGCCCGACAAGAGACTAATGCACTCCGAAGAGACCTAAAAGTGACCAAGGAGCGCACCGACGAAATCAGCAGACAATTCTTGCAATCGCAGGCAGGGCAGACTCCTCTGCCTGGAGGAAATCCACCGATGCAAAATCCTATCTCACCATCTTATACCCCCACACCAGTACAGATCACGCTGCCTGGAAAAGTTCCCCTGGCACCACCAGAAAGGTTTTCGGGCGACCCACGGAAGTATGCAGCATTCATAAATCAGTGTCGCCTTCACTTCCTTTGTCACTTCATTTCCAAATGACCAAGCTCGGGTAGCTTTCATCCTATCATACTCGAGTGGAAGTGCAGCGGATTGGTCGGTGCTGTTGGTGACCCATAATGATCCGTTGTTACAGGACTGTGGGGGGTTCCAAAGAGAAATGGAAAAACTGTTTGCTCGCCATACCCAGGAACAAGCAGTGGATAACGAACTTTTATCCCTCCGGCAGGGGAACCAAGACTTGTTAACATACATTGCGACTTTCAATAGACTGGTTGCTGAAGCCAGGTGGCCAGAAAACAAAAAGAACCACGTTATTCCATCGAGGTTTACGAGGCGAATTAAAGGACGTGTTGGCCCAGGTAGTTGATCCTCCCCCCTCCCCCCCCAGAGACTGTACCGAATTCATAAATCTGGTCGTGCAGCTAAACCATCGGTTGCAGGACCGAAAAGCAGACCGTTCCAAAGTAGACTCTCGAGTAGTTTATGTTCGGCCTAAAGACAATGCGCCACGTGGGCCAGACAACGTCGTAGAACCCATGCAGATCGGACGGATACGACCTCCATTAACAAAACAGGAGCGGGATAAAAGACAACAGCAACTTTGCTTGTATTGTGGAAGACCAGGACATTTTCGGAAAGACTGCCCAATAAAACCCCCAAGGAGGACAGTCGGGGCCACAGAAAAGGATGAAGTTAAGGAATCGGAAAACTATCAAGCTCGGCAACCGTAGAGGTCAATTTGTCGAGTGATGAGAAAGAGCCACTGACCTCACACTTTGCGATCCCCGTGATCTTAAGAAATCACCAACAATCGTCAACGATGCATGCCGTAGGAGCGTACATCGACAGCGGAGCAGTTGGGAACTATATAGATCAAGAGTTGGCAGCAGAGATGGGGCTCCCTTTGTGTTCTAAGTCTACCAGGGACAAGGTGACTACCGTGGATGGGACAGAAATCGCCTCCGGACCAGTAACCCAGTGCACAGCAGTAGTAACCTTGCTGTGCCAGGATGGACATCGGGAGTGTATTTCGTTCGATCTTATAAAAGCACCTCAGGTCCGGTTGATACTAGGGATGCCATGGTTGGTTGCTCACAACCCTTTGATAGACTGGCGGGCACGGAAATTAACCTTCTCCAGCAACTGCTCCCTAACTTGCTACTCTCCTGACCCAGAACCCGACTCCTGTGTCTCCAAGACTTCCAATACTAGAGCCTCTACTCTGGGAGTAACTAATACTTTGCCAGATGAATATTGCGACTTTCAGGACGTATTCCAAAAAGACCAGGCTAACACATTGCCACCGCATAGGCCTTATGATTGTCAAATTGACTTTATTCCTGGGGCACAAATCCCTTGCGCCAGGATCTACGCTCTTACCGAACCAGAAAACCTTCACCTGCAATCCTATTTGGACCAGTACCTTGCAAATGGATTCATCCGCCCATCTAAGTCCCCAGCAGCCTGTCCTTTGTTCTTCGTACCGAAAAAGGAAGTGGACTTGAGGATCTGTACTGATTACCGCGCAATAAACCAGATAACCGTGAAGAACCGCTACCCCTTACCTCTTATCCCGGAAATGCTACACCAAGTAAAAGATGCCCAGATCTATATCAAATTAGACCTTCGGGGAGCATACACCTGGTCCGGGTCAGAAGCGGAGATGAGTGGAAAACCGCTTTCCCTACCAAATATGGCTTGTTTGAATATCAAGTCATGCCTTTTGGCTTACGTAACGCTCCCGCAGCGTTTCAATATTTCATGAATGATGTCTTGAGAGAACTGATTGACGTTTGCGCTTTAGTGTACATTGATGACATCTTGGTCTATTCAGCCTCAAAACAAGATCATATCAGGCATGTTCGTTTAGTCCTCACCAAGCTCCGCCAACATCGTTTGTATGCAAATCTGGAGAAATGTTTTTTTCAAGTAGAATTCCTTGGTTTCATCCTTTTGCCGAAAGGCATTGGAATGGACGTACATAAGGTTGACGCTATTCTAAAATGGCTATCACCAACATCTCGGAAGGGGATACAGAGCATGCTAGGCTTTGCGAACTTTTACCGCCGGTTTATCCCAGACTTCTCTCAGGTTTTGCACCCAATCACAGTACTGCTACGAAAAAGCAATAAAAAGTTTGCTTGGACTGAGGAAGCAGAAAGAGCCTTTCAGGAACTGAAACAAAGGTTCACCTCTGCTCCAATCCTGCAGCACCCACGTCCAGACCTCCCTCATGTCGTAGAAACTGATGCTTCCAGTATGGCAATGGGAGCGGTCCTTTCACAAAGGGACCCAAAAACTGGCCAGCTGCATCCTGTGGCCTTCTGGTCAAAAAAATTCTCACCCCCGGAAATTAATTAGGCTATCACGGACAAAGAACTCCTATCCATCAAGTCCGCTTTCAAGGCGTGGCGACACTATCTTCTGGGAGCTAGACACACCATTACAATGATCACAGACCACCGGAACCTACAATATCTCAAAACAGCCAAAGCCCAGTCTTCACGCCAGTTACGGTGGGCCCTCTTCTTCGCCGAATATGACTACGTGATCACCTTTCGACCAGGGGGTCAAGAATGGTAAAGCTGACGCCTTATCTCGAATGGGCATCGATGAAACGGTGTATACAACTCCAGACCCGGTACCCATCATACCTGAAGACAAACTCTTGGGTATCATGACAGCGTTATCACAAGCCGAATTACAAAACAAAATTCGACAGTCAATGAACCCGGATGCTTTCCTCGCATTGGCAAACTCAAGGTGAACAATATTGCATTAAGGATCAGTTACCTTATTTTAGGGACCGGCTATATGTACCCGAGAAGGAGTTACAACAGCATATTATTTCAGGTTATCATGACTCTCTGATCGAAGGACACCCTGGAATCGCTAAAACTTTAGACAAGGTAAAAAATAACTTTTGGTGGCCTACATGGCGCAAGGACATTGTCCAGTATGTTCAGTCCTGCGGCGTCAGTGCACAAAATAAATCACAGAAACCAACGGGTCTCCTACAACCACTGGACATCCCTCCCGCTCCATGGCACACTCTTTCCCTCGACCTTATCACTGATCTGCCACCGAGTCAAGGCTTTAACACCATTCTTGTAATGATGGATTTGTTCTCAAAGATGGCACATTTTATTCCTCTCAAGGGTCTCCCGGACGCATCCACCTCAGCAGAAGTATTTCCGGAAAACATTGTCAAGCTGCATGGTTTTCCATCAGTTCTGGTCTCTGATCGAGGCAGCCAATTTGTATCCAATTTTTGGAGAAAATGTTGCACAATGGCAGATTGACGTCCGGCTATCCACCAGTCACCACCCCCAGACAGACAGCCAAACCAAGAGGACCAACCAGACCCTCGAGCTGCATTTACGGTGCATGCTGCACCATGAATTGAGAGATTGGAAGGACTTACTGTGGATAGCCGAGTACGCATATAACAACTCTGTACATTCTAGCACGGGCCAAACACCTTTTTACACCCTGTATGGCAGACATCCACGTACATCAGAACTTGACCTTCCTGCCAGCTTGGAAATGCCTGCAGTAAAGACTCTTCATACAACCATCACTCAGGCATTCAGAAAGGCGGAGGAACATTTTATTCATGCTAAAGAAAAACAAAAACACTTCGCCGACCAGCATCGGAAAAAGGCCCCAGACTATCAAGTAGGAGACCAGGTTTGGTTAGCCGCCAAATACGTACCCATCAAAGGGACCCGGACCTTCCATCCTCGATATTTGGGACCCTATACCATCAAGGCAATTATCAACCCAGCAGCCGTCAAATTGGACATACCACCTAATCTACAAATCCATCCGGTATTCCATGTGTCCCTCTGTTCTGCTCGATTTATGCTTGGTTCAAAATGTTGCGGGCGCGCAATGCATTCTGGGAGCGCTCGGAGCCATGTTGGATGCTTACTTCACTCCGCAGTGAAAGGCTGCACACATTTTGCTGAAGTGTTAGATTCACAGTGCTGAGACAAACATGCTTTTTCAAACTTGGTATGCAGTCAAGGCCATTTCTGCTGGGAAAAGCTCATGTTGTTATGACTTGCTACTGTTCTCCGTGGAGTGTGTTTTTAGAGCAGGGAGGCCCTGCGTTCCATGGGGGGAGCTCTCGATTGACCCAGCTGGCAACCGATGGCTGTTCCTCAACTGCGCAGATGCAATTCCAGAAGGTTCGAGAATTAACTCCCCTTTGTGGAGTTCCTATATATGCGGAAACCCGGAGGGGGTCAGGTGAGACTTCAGCCAGAGAAGGACGCTCCGTCTGGCCTTCCTGTGAGCTGTGGCACTCTCGGCCTGGCTGCCCCCGGAGTCTTCCAGCCGCTTCTGGACGAGACGAGGACTTTGATTACGCTCACGGTGATGTACTTCTTTTGACTTCTTTACTTCTTCTGTGATCTATGTCCATATTAGTTTTATGAGTTATTTCTATGTACTTTTAATCTTTGAATAAATAGCCGTAAAGAGCTGATTATCTTCTAAAGAGTGCATGGCTGTGAGTTATTGTGTCTGTCTGTTTATGGGTTGAAGTATTTGCTCTATAATTGCATTGGTGACTTATGGTTGTTCCGTGCACTTTTCAGGGTAGAGCAATACATTATGGCGCTGTGAGCAGGGTTATTTGTGATGAAGTGTTCCAAATATTCAAGAATCTGTTTGGACGTAGATAGGCTTCGGTTATCTTGCAAGCGAAAGTAATTTGGCAGTGAGTGTTGAACTGTGTTAAGCTGTTTTTTTTTTTCTCTTTCCTTGCTGGTGTGTGCGTGCTTGTGGGAGTGATTGCAGTGAGAAAAGAAAAAAAAATATATAGATATAAAGAGGTTTTGTACCATTTTGCAGTAATGAATAGTTTGTTCAGGAAAAAGAGTGTTCCCACTGGCGGTGAATGCTCTGATGTTACTATTCCAGGGTGGACTAAGAGTCCATATGATAAGTTGGCTCAGGCATGAGCCTGTGGTGCCGGGCTAAGTGAAGCTTGGGATCAAGGATTAGGGGATGTCGATCCGGCTGATGTAATTGCATGCTTGCAACAAGTTTCAGTAGAACGTGGTAAAGAATTTGCGGCATTAGGCAGGCGAGGTTGGGTTCTTTTGCATGCTTATAGGAAAATACATCAGAGGCAAATGGATATGAAAAATTAGGTTTTGCAATTAGAGAGAGAACTGGCTGCAGAACGGCAGACTGCGTTAATGCAGCAGATTCAAATGAAACTGTTTAAAGATAAGGCTGACACATATCAGGCGGTGGCCGAGAGGACAGCAGTCAGAGTAGCTCGTTATAAGTATAGGAAAAGGCGGGGAGGGGTCAACAAAAGAAAGGTGGCAACTGTAATCGCTACTGCTGGCGCAGACTGGGATCCGGACAAGTGGGATGGTGATATTTTTGATTCGACCAGTCTAGAAAGTAGTTCTGCAGAAGAGTCTGACCCCAAACCAGAGGTGAAACAGAAAATAGTGGTGGCGAAGCCTATTAGAAGGCGGCGAGCCGGACCACACCTGCAGAATCCTGGTGGTGGTATGGGGGATTTAACCACGCTGGAGGATTACACACAACAGGAGGTTGGGGAAATGATTACCCGTTTGAGGCAAAAATCAGGGGAAGCTTTATTGACATGGATGGTGAGATTGCTAGATGGGGGTGCTGCAGGGTTGTTGGTAGATTCTACTGATTCACCGCGTTTTTTACCCCTGTCAATTGACACCAATGTACAGGAGGTCTTAAGAGCAGGACCGCCCCCTGATGCAAATGGTCAAGATACGCAGGTGTCTCTGTTGCACCCGATAGCCCAAGCATTTAACCAAAAATACCCCATTGCCACAGACTGGCCTAGTGAAGAAACAAAGTGGTATACATTGAGAGAAGCAATTCAAAAAGTCAGAGAGCATGCTATGAAAGAGGCGATTCACATAGATGCTCCCGATCACATGGGAGCCGTGCCGCTCGCAGTTTCAACTCGCAACATGGTGATTAGAACTGCGCCACCTGCATACAAAAGTATCATTATGACTCGTAGGCATGACGGGCAAGGCTACTGATGAGGTAGCAGATGCCATTCGGCAACTTGCAGATTTAGGGGAGTGGGACAAGAGCGATAAGCCACGAGAGAGAGGGGCGCAGTGAGAGAAGAACTGAAGGCAGGCGGCAAGATAGCAGAGACTCCCGCGTGTCCCGAAAAGACATGTTTTTGGCTTTGTTAAAAGATGGTGTGCCACATGAAGAAATTGATGGCATTGAAACCAGAGTAATGTATGAATTATACAAAAAAACAGGGACTGGCAGCAAAAGAGCGTTATAAACAGGTTAAGAAACAAGTAGTCACCACACCACAGGGGGGATGGCCTCACCTTCTGCTCCCCCTGCAGAAGAACAAGATGAAGGGTCTATGGGGACACCTTCCCCGTACCAGCCGGCATACGCTGATTTGAGAAAGGTGGTGAGTGCAATGCTAGAGGCGGTGTCAAGTCACACTCATTCAAAGTTTGACTAGGGCTTCGGCCAAGCTCCGGCAGCGTCTGCCCGCATAAAAGTGTATAGGCGGCCTCATGTTGATGTTAAGATTTTTTGGGGGCCAGGAAATACACAAGGGGTGCGAGCATTGATAGACACCGGGGCGGAGGCCTCTTTGATTCATGGTAATCCGACACGATTTAAAAGGCAAACAGTTTACGATCACAGGTTTAGGGGGAAAGGAGACCCCCGCAGTGCAAACACAAGTGGAGATGAAAATAGACAATTTAAAGAGGCAGAAATACCAAGTGTTGATTGTCCCGATACCTGAGTATATAATTGGCTTTGACATTTTGGAAGGGCTAACCTTGGGACTTAGCGGTAAAACGTATCAGTTTGGGGTGAGTGCATTGATTTGTATCCCCATTACCGAAGGCAAATTGAAGATGCCCCCAGTGCAAGTGCCAATAGCAAGCAAGCGGGTAGCAATGAAACAATACCGCATTCCTGGGCGGCACAAGGACTTTTCAGACACAATCAAAGAGTACGTGGAGACGGGTGTATTACACACTATTACCCCCGCATGGAACAATCCGCTCTGGGCCATTAAAAAGGGGGATGGGTCGTGGAGGATGACGGTGGATTACAGGGAGTTGAATAAACATACTCCTCTCTTAGTGCCCGCAGTCCCAGACGCCATTACTTTGATTGAAAATGTCCAAAAGTTTGAGAGGACTTGGTATGCAGCGATTGATTTAGCTAATGCATTTTTCTCCGTGCCAATCGCTGATGAGTGTCAAGAGCAGTTTGTATTTACGTGGGGTGGACGTCAGTACACTTTCACGAGACTACCCATGGGGTACATGCACAGTCCGACTATCTGTCACCGGCTGATACCGTGCAAACCTGACATACAAATCTCTCATTACATTGATGATATTTTGATTCAGGGCAAGGATGAGCACAGCGTGCAAAGTCAGTTAGATGCCCTTATGGAAGGATTGAAAAAGGAAGGGTGGGAGATTAATCAGAATAAAATTCAAGGTCCAGCTGAATCAGTAATATGTCTAGGGATTCAGTGGCATCATGGGCATCGAGAAATGGTGCCTAAAGCTCGACAGAAAATACTTGAATTCACCACTCCAACGAACAAAAAGCAAGCTCAGCAGTTTATAGGACTGTTTGGGTTTTGGAGACAGCACATTCCCCATTTAGGGCAGATATTGGCCCCCCTCTACAAGGTGACACGAAAGAAATAGGAGTTTCAGTGGGGGGAAGAGCAGCAGAGAGCCTTTGAGATGGCGAATGACACCGTGCAGCAGGTGCTTGATTTATGGCCCTTGAAGGAAGGCGAAGTGGAATTAATTGTGTCTGTGCAAGACAATTATGCCAACTGGAGTGTGTGGCAGAAACAAGACAGGAAACGTGTGCCATTGGGGTTTTGGAGTCGTAAGTTGCCCGATGCTGGTAACGCATATACTCCGTTTGAGAAACAATTGCTGGCATGTTATTGGGCTCTTGTTGATACCGAGCAAATGACGGTGGGCCATGATGCATTTTTTTTTTTTTTTTTTTTTTTAACTTCCTTACAGCAGCTTTAGTACACACTAGAACTTCAAGTGAACAACCAGCAAGTCCACAGACTGACACTGAACAGATACATTTTCAGACTTCAATTGAATACAGTATTGCACATCTTTGTGTTCCTCGACCTTTAGAAAATAAAGGCCATTCTGGATCCAAAGCATGGCCATTTTGGAACTAAAGGAGTGGGTGATTTTAGATTTAAAAAAACAAAAAGGGACATATCAGGTCATGCAGTGGAGCTATATTATTTCAAAGCAGTACATTTGTGGTGTCTTGACATGTGGTTCATTATTACATCAACAGCTTCGTCCTATTACATTTTGTGAGGTCCAACAGACAAGGAAACAAAGGATTTTTTTTCTTTTATATATTCCCATGAAGACACCTACTTTGACCACTGTCAAGCCTCATTAATGCCATGATGCATTGATGAGGCCAGAAATACCAATCATGCAATGGGTACTGAGCTCTCCTAAAACACATAGAATAGGACATGCTCAAGAAGCCAGCATAATTAAATGGAAATGGTACATTCAAGACAGAGCCAAATCAGGAAAGGGTGGAGTGGCAAAATTACATGAGCAAGTAGCCAACATACCGCCCTCAGATTACATACCACCGGAGGTGCCTGAAAAACGTGAGTCTCCCGTGAAATGGGGAGTACCTTACAGCGATTTGACCGTGGAACAAACAGAGCATGCTTGGTTCACGGATGGTTCAGCCCGATACGTGGGAACTGAGCGGTACTGGAAAGCAGTGTCGTACAATCCCAAAACCAAAAAGATGTTGACGACAGGGAAAGGAAAGAGCAGTCAGTTTGCAGAACTTTACGCAGTTTACCAAGCATTGAAACAAGAGACCCCTGGTCAATGTTATGTGTACACAGATTCAGGGTCAGTGGCGAATGGATTGGCAGTGTGGTTGCCAACTTGGCAAAAGAATGGATGAAAGATTCATTCAAAAGAGTTGTGGGGAAAAGAACTGTGGCAAGATATTGCAGAAATGTTGTTACAAAGTGAAGTCACTGTATATCATGTGGACGCGCATTGTGCCACAGATTCATTAGAACTTTGGTTTAATTCTGTTGCAGATGAACACACCAAGATTGCCTCAGTGGATGCAGAGGCTCGGGAGGACGATATGGAGGGTTTGGCCAAATAGGCCCATCAGAAATGTGGGCACCTTGGAGAAAAGGCTACTATCAGGTGGGCACAAGCTCGAGGCATCAGTCTTCCTTTAGAAGTAGTGAAAACCATTATTTTGCAGTGTCCCGTGTGCCAACACCAATTGCATAGACCTATACCTCAAATTGTTCGAGGCACATTGAGAAGAGGAAAATTACCAGGTCAAATTTGGCAGATTGATTATATCGGTCCTATGCCAATCAGCAGAGGTTGTCAGTATGCATGCACTATTGTAGATACATACTCGGGATATTTGATGGTTTTGCCGTGTAAACGTGCCACCCAATTGAACACCATCAGGTTGTTAGATCAGATCATATTACATTATGGAGTGCATTTGCAGATTCAAAGTGACAATGGGTCACATTTCAAAGGCAAATAAGTGCAAGAATTTTGTCAGGAAAAGAGCATTGAGTGGGTATATCATATTCCCTACCACTCAGCTGCAGCAGGGCTAATTGAACGAATGAATGGGTTACTGAAAGAACAGTTGCGCAAATCTGGAGACGGCAGTTTGGCAGGCTGGCGTGATCGTGTGTTTGATGCGGTGCAAGTGTTGAACAATAGGCCTGTGTATGAACATGAAACTCCTTTGATGCGATTAATGACTCCTAACTTGCAGGTTCAACCCAATTCAGTCAGAGAAACATTGTTATACTGGGAAATTACACCTGGTTCTTTAGCTCCCTATCGAGCAACTCCAGAGTCAGCAGGGGTAGACTTGCATTCTAATGAAGAAATCAGATTAGATCCAAGAGGAATAGTTGTAATTGAAACAGGGATTGGAGTACAGATTCCCCCAGAGCATATGGGATGGATTGCCCCTAGATCTGGCCTAGCATTGAAGGGAGTTCAAGTGTTGGGAGTGGTAATTGATGCTGATTACCAAGGCAAGATTAAAGTCATCCTAATGAATAGTGGGGATCAATTGTTATCAGTCCACAAGGGTGATCGAGTGGACCAATTGATAGTCATGCCCATTAAGTTGTCCCCGATTCAGAAAGGGGAGCCTCCTACAGTGTTTACCCGTGGGGATCGCGGTTTTGGCTCTTCAGACAGCATGGTACCGGGTGCAAAGGTGTGGGTGGAACAGCCAAGTGGTCCACCAGTGCCAGCAGATGTCATTGCATCAGGCAAAGATCAAGTGGTTTTAGTAATGGAGCCTGGTAGAAGGAAATGGCAATATGTACCCGCAGACAAATGTTACCTAAGAAAGTTATGTGCAACAATGATATCTCTTTTCTGGGTTTGCTTTGTAGATCCTGGGTCTGGTTGGTGTGACTGTGGCACTAAATGGACTCCATTTGGAAGGGTTAGACGGTCTTCTGTCACCAGCAAAAAATGTCACATCTGTGCCAGTGATCAAGGGGATACTGATAGTGATGAATGATGTTGTCCCCAAGCAACCCTATGCCAGTGCCGACAAGCCCGCCAGACCGAAGACATGGATCCGTGAATTGCGACAAACACATCAGGAGCAAGTGAAAACAACCTTGATGCCAGTTGTGCAGGAGCCCTTTGTAGGACGGAGGAAACACTCTCCTATGATAACTCAAGAAGAAAATATGTGGATCTATTTATCACAGCAAGTACTGAATATATCACACTTTTGTTTAGCTGATGTGCCCAATGCTGAAGCTTTATTGACTACATGTTTAGTAGCGGTGCCGACGCCTGTTCCGGTTTTAAAGCATATTTTCGGCGTCACACATAATGATTCTTCAGTTCAAGACTCAGACATTAGACAATCTTTTTCAGTCTATGAGTACTGCAGGTTCTGCCAAGAAACCAACAAGAAGTGGAGAAATTTGACACGTGTGATTACGTACAACGTAACCCAAGGTGATGTGTGTTATATTATGACATGGAAAGCACAAGAAATTGGTAAATGCAGACAAATAGAGTTGACCGATCAATACAATCATACTACATTCGAGAGGAGACTGTGTTCACGAATGTCATGCAAATGCACCAGTGTAAATAACACTATGTCTTGCAATCATACAGTGATAACTGCTAGTCATTTGAATCATGTGAAACTTCCAACAGGATGGCTCTTTTCATGTGGTAACATTACATATACTTATATTCCAGCTAACATTTCTGGAGGTCCATGTGCTTTGACTCGATTAGGACTAATGATGTTTCCTTTACACTCAGCGATAACTCGAGGTAAAAGGTCAACCTTTGAATCTATGGGACTATCTCCTGACTGTGATTCACATCTACATTTGCTATCAGAAGCTGAGGTTTTAGCATTAACCCTTTCATTAGTAGGTGTTTGGGGTTTAGCTGCTGGAGGTTACAAATCTTTGATGAAATTAGCGTGTTTAGTAGTTAAGTCTTAATCATACTTAGCAAGCTTTAGAAGAATTACTCCTCGATAGTCAAGTTATTAGAAAAGCTACTTTGCAGAACAGAGCTGCTGTTGATTATCTATTGCAGGAAAATCATTTAAGGTGTAATGCCTTTGAAGGTATGTGTTGCTTCAATTTGAGTGACCACTCACGATCCATTGAAAGTCATATTCGAGGTTTGAGGGATCTCATTTCTCAAGTGTCTCCAGTGTCTCAAGATCAGAACAAAAACTGGTGGGATTGGTTATTTTCGTGGATACCTGATATTGGGGGTACACTATGTTATATTTTTGCTTGCATTTTTATTATTCTGTCATTATAATTGCTTGTTGTTGTTGCCTTCAATGTGTTCCCAATTTAGTTTTAACATTTCGTAGGTTTCAGAGACCAGTTCCAGTGCCACCTGGCTACGGAAGATAAATATCCAAAGGGTGGAATTGTTCTGCTTGATTTATGCTTGGTTCAAAATGGCGCGGGCGCGCAATGCATTCTGGGAGCGCTCGGAGCCATGTTGGATATTTACTTCACTCCACAGTGAAAGGCTGCACACATTTTGCTGAAGTATTAGATTCACAGTGCTGAGACAAGCATTCTTTTCAAACTTGGTATGCAGTCAAGGCCATTTCTGCTGGGAAAAGCTCATGTTGTTATGACTTGCTACTGTTCTCCATGGAGCATGTTTTTAGAGCAGGGAGGCCCTGCGTTCCTTGGGGGAGCTCTCGATTGACCCAGCTGGCAACCGACGGCTGTTCCTCAACTGCGCAGGTGCAATTCCAGAAGGTTCGAGAATTAACTCCCCTTTGTGGAGTCCCTATATATGCGGAAACCCGGAGGGGGGTCAGGTGAGACTTCAGCCAGAAAAGGACACTCCGTCTGGCCTTCCTGTGAGCTGTGGCACTCTCGGCCTGGCTGCCCCCGGAGTCTTCCAGCCGCTTCTGGACGAGATGAAGACTTTGATTACGCTCACAGTGATGTATTTCTTTTGACTTCTTTACTTCTTCTGTGATCTATGTCCGTATTAGTTTTATGAATTATTTCTATGTACTTGTAATCTTTGAATAAATAGCCGTAAAGAGCTGATTATCTTCTAAAGAGTGCGTGGCTGTGAGTTATTGTCTCTGTCTGTTTATTGCATTGGTGATTTATGGTTGTTCCGTGCACTTTTCAGGGTAGAGCACTACACCCTCTTAAAACCAATGCAACCCGGTACACGAATCAAGACACCACCTCAACCTATACTAATAGATGGAGAACCAGAATTCGAAGTCAAGGGCATCCTGGACTCGAAGTACTCTAGAGCCAAGTTGTACTATCTCGTCGATTGGAAGGGGTTTGGGCCTCAAGATAGGTCCTGGGAACCCAGGTAAAACATCCATGCACCACGTCTGATCTAGAAGTTTCATCAGAACCTCCCAACTAAACCTGGACCAGGCAGGGGAGACACCTTGGGAGGGGCCTTGGAGGGGTGGGGGGGTTTGTGCTGTCACGACCTTCAACCCTGATCCCCACTGGCAAGCCCATTGGCCAGGTGGAATCAGGGCTCGGATCATTAATAAGGCCTGGCATCCACTTCTCAGGCCCTCTTGGGGCCAGTCCTGGCGCCTTTGGCGCCTGGCTCATCAGTAAGGAAAGACATCTGCTTGAGGAACTACTTTATTTAGGCTTTCAGCCAACATGGAGGCATCCACATAGCTTGATTCCTAGAACCAAGCTATGCGGTCTAGTGTTTTGGGTGTGGTGGTTTAAGGACTACTTTACAGTGGCTATTTAAACCACACCCGACCAAGACAACACGCTTCGCGTTACTTTGCTTCTAGCAACGTGACGCTCACCGTGTCCAGCTTTCTCACGAGCCTGGTGAAATCTGAACCTGCAGAAAAACCAAGAACATTATTAGCAGCAGAATCTTACCTGCATTCATCATCGTTCACTGCTCGCAGCTCCTGAGAAGCTTAGTTGGTGGAGCTCACTGCCCGGATCGAAGGACCTGAGAAAAGGAGGAAGACATCATTAAAGGAGGTAGTGGAGACATTACAACCACAAAGCGCTTAAAGACTTACCTGGTTGGTTGCTTTTCGGCCGGCATAGCTCCGGAACTCCATCTGCGCTGGGAACTCACCGCGACCTACGAAACGAGAAAAGCACAGGTCAGTGAGGACAAGACATTGCTGCGCTACGCAAAGCGCCTCCTTACCGCATCATAGCTCTATAGTGCACAATCATCTTCCGGTGAGAACCAACATATCCAGTTCGCCAAGCAGACACTCCGCGCTCCTAGGAGATAAAAAAGAGACATTTAGAACAGAGAAAAGGCATGCAAGAATTACGACGCCATCAGTCGCAATAAGACCTACCTGAAAGACACTACAAGGGCAGCAGTCAGTGAAGTAACTGGACCGCCCGCGCCCACAAAAGACCACGCGCCCCTGCCCTGAGAGCAGGACGGAGAGCCCACCGATTCCGACAACCAGGTGATAAGAGAACCTGGAGGAGCTGAAACACAAGGGAGGTGGGCGAAAACTTACCTTGGTCAACCAGTCCTAATATAGTCTTCATTTCCAGGCGGAATCCCATCGAAACCGAGACTACACCAGGGAATCATTGGGAAGGGCACCAACGACCAACTGGCTAGGTGGCGTCCCCGTGGATACCAGGTGAGCGTAACAGTACTGGCTGTCTGTAAGGGCATGTAAGTTTCCCCATAATAAAGTGAGCAAAAAGCCCAGGGGAGCGCAGAAGAAGGCTGTGCTCCTCTGGCAAAGTCAGACTATGGTGTATAACAGCAGCAAACAGTTGGGGGGTACATAACTGGAGGGAAAGTTACACATGAAATGGCAATCTTTCCTAACAGGCATAGCCCAATGTCCTGCTCGGAGCACACCAGGGTCACCTCAGACTCATTTTGTGAAATCCTAAGAGTTATTTTTATCTCTGCCAATATATCCACCATATCCTGTCTGCCCCCTAGGCACTTTAGTTACTTGCTTATGCAACTGTAACCTCCACTTGTACTAATGCCTGTAACCGCTACCTGTAACTATCTGTACATGACTGCTATGCCTTCGTATGACCAATTTGTGTCAAGTATAATGTCCATGTCCATAACTACTTACCTTTGCTTTAAGGCCGCCCAGATACCTCAGGGCCTGTTGCGCTATAGAAATACAATAAACAAAGCTTTTGTATTAGGAAAAATCACTGGTCTTCTGTGGCGTCTCTGCAGCAGACCTTCAGCGTCCCACTGCTTCTTCTGCCAGCTCCCGCGTAAGTGTAGCATTCTGCATGGCTCTTTGTTGGAGCTCTGACAGCTCAGTTGGGTCTCCACTTTCAATTCGTCACCAGAGAGGTTCACGTCCTGTTCGGAGCTCACCTCCCATGAGGCTGGGCTTCCCTTCAAGCATCCCTCCACAACGCTGCTCCCCACTGTGCTCTCGCTGAAATGCCCCATGCTTCCTTCCGCGTTGGCTTCAGCTGGCGCTCCTTTGGCTCATCGGCAAACCCTGCATTCCGACCTGTTGCTGCCTCCGCTTCTCGTTCAGATTCTTCTCTCGGCTGTAGCTTATCCTGGGATTTAAAAGTCCCATTCGGGTGTTTTACACCACAACAACTAAACCGTTCATGTTAAAAGACACCTTTCATCTTCATTAAATGTGAGTCCCTCTTTCTCGTCCTAGTACCACATGCATTATGGGACATGAAGTCCATAGTGGAATTAAGCCATTTCCATTTGTTTGTGAGCATTTGGTGAGATGAACCTGGTTAGAGTCAGGGAATGTTATAGAAAAGGTCTGTGACTAAAATTGGTGTGAGCACCTTTATCCAAAACAGAATCATAATTCAGGGATGTCAGATGCAATTCCTGAACTCCCAAGGTTTACATTGTGCTCTGATTAGATGACTTTTCATAACATGTTCTTTGGGCAGTTTCATGGGCGGGACTTTTAAGAATTATAAGAGGATGAATACCATGTCTCTCCCAAGGGAGTCATCGCTTCCCCCTGATAGCCATCTATTCCCATGTGATCCTCCCTCCCGATACCACCCCCATGGTTAGGATCAGATAGCGGCTACCTCCCCCTGACCACACAGGAGGAAACTTCAGGCTGAGGTTTTGTGACGACTCCGCAGGAGTCATCACACAAGTCCACCAGACTTCATTCAATGAAGTTCTATGCCCAGGGCAACCCTAGTTCAAAGACAAAAGGTAGAGATACTGCTGCCATTGCGAGAGACCACCACATTGCTGTTAGTGAGAACAACAACTTCTTCCAAGCAGACTTGTGCGAGTGGAAACAACATTATTCACCACTTTCCTAAAGACCAGCGGTGGAGAAACCAGGGAACTGCGGCTCCATGCAGTAGAGCCATGAGCAAAGAGCGCCACTTCTGCTTTTCTTACATCCTGCAGACAACCCTCGTAAGCCCATGCCTCAACATTAGTAATTACTAACAATGGAGAAAATAAAGCACACATTAAAACCTCTAGAAATAGAGATGGAGCACCTGATAGAAAACCAAAGGGGGAGAGAGAATCGCTTTTAAAGGAAAGAGAAATAAATTAGGGCACTCAGTGAGCAATCAAGATAATCAGCAGCACTATAAAGGAACCAAGGGCTCAGCAATAGTGGTCACCGACCAGGCTAAAGTCTTTACGGGAGAGAAGGAACCCAATACTAACCGATTCTCTAACCACATCTCTCTCACCTCTCGTGCCTTTCAGCACCATCTCTTCAACATCCATAAATCTGCTCCTCACCTTCCACGCTACCAAACTCTTAATCTCCTCCCTTATCTTCTCCCACCTCTTCTACTGCTCTTCTCTCCTCTTTGGACTCCTTGTCTCTCATCTGGCCCCGCTAAAATCCATCTACGACTCCTCTAACCATACTCTGTCTCCTCGGTCCCCATGATTCTATCTCCACCTCAGCTTAGCTGGCTCCCCTTCTTCTCACAACTAAAATGTCAATTCCTCGGTTTAGTCTTCAAATCCATACATGAACTCGCCCCCCATCTCTCTTCTGTCCTCTCATTTTACACTCCCTCCCGCTCACTCTGCTCTGCTCTCCTCTTCTTACTCACTGTACCCTCTGCCCCATGCGCCTCCTCACGCTTCCGTTCCTTTCAGCTCTTGGCCCCCCCTACATTGGAACTCCTTACCTCTTTCTATCTGCTCCATTCCCACCTACTCATCCTTCCACACCTCCTTGAAAGCCCTGCTTCTCCACTCCCTCCCCCGACTTTCCTTCCCTACCTTCTCCCCTCTCCTACTTCCCTGTTCCCTTCCCCATCTCCTTTCCCTCCCTTCCCCTCGCACCCATTGGTTTCAATTCAGTTATTTTTATTTATAACCTCCTACCCTCCTCCCCTCCTCCCCTCCTCCTCTCCTGTCTCCCTTCCCTCTCCCCCTAAGTAAATTGTTCTTCATACTGTCTCACTGGTTTGCTTCATGACTGTATATATGTGTCTTTCATTATTGTACCTTGTTATACTGTAAAGCGGTTTGGATTAAAGCGCTACATAAACCCAATAAACATAACATAATATAATACAAAAAGTCATACTAGGAGAGACTAGAGAGAAACAAATGAGAATGCTTAGGGCTAAACCTTGGACACTGAATGGAACCAGATTGATGAAGCATTGAACAAGCCCATAGTTTTCTTTCTCAGAGACCAGACTGGGGAAGAAATCTAAGAGATGACAGATCAATCTCTGAGACTGGGAGGAGAAAAAAATAAGACCTGACAACATTGGGGAGCAATGAACCACAAACCCAGAGCAGTACTAGAATAAGAGCAATTGACTTGGAAGGTGGCCCCTAGTGGGCAGTGAGAATATCACAATCTGACAAAAACCATAAGAAAGGCGGCAGGGATATTTGCTGGTAGTGGTGTGTTGAAGGTATTGTTCTGACTTAGTTGACAAAGGCTAGACTAGAGGGTGAGAATATCCAGAGTGGGCACGCACCCCAAGCATGAAGGGAGAATTGCTTGCAGGTAGGAGATTGCCAAGACGAGAGGTGCACTATATCCCCAAGCCAGTGTTTAAGCCAAGAAGCAGCTGGACGCTATATTGATGAGACTGTTTCCTAGATTAAAGAAGCATAATATTTGCTAGCTATTGAGGAACTTTAGAGATCACATCCATCTGCCACGGTTTTCTTAGACTGTTCTTAAGAAAGAATATCATGCTTTGTTGTAAACAGATTAGTTTAGTTTATTCATTTGTATTGCGCACCAAACCCGAGGGTATGAGGGCGCAGGAGCAACAAGGTTATTCACAGCTTAGTTACACGTTACAATGCATTACAATAATTACAATAGGATCAAAGATGGTTATAGCAGTCACTATAAAGACAAAGGTTTGCAGATTTACAAGTATACATATTTACATAGTGGGTAACGGAGGTGGGTAGGATGGAATTAGCAGTCATTGTTCTTTATCAAATGTATCTAGTTGCGTCTAAAGTGTGAGTAGGTTTGGGGTGTCCTTAGAGAGGGTGGTAGGGAGTTCCAATGCTGGGCTGCTTTCACCTGGAAGCTGTTGCCACCCATTTTGGTGCGTTTGAACCTGGGAACTGTGAGTAGATTGGCGTTCTAATAGGTCTGTTGGAGGTGTGTTTACTTATTCTATCGACCAAGTACGAGGGGGCAGCGTTGTTGAGGCATTTGTGTGTTAGTGAGGCTACATTGAGCAGTTTTTATCTATAGTGTTGAGCCAGTTATGGGCTCTCCTAATGTTAGAGATGTGTTCTTTCTTGGGGATGCTAAGCGCTGCTCTGAGTGTTGTTTTGTAGCGTCTGTATTTTGTTGGTAACCTGTTTGCTAGCTCCTACGTAAAGGGCATTACAATAGTCCAGTTTTGATAATATAAGGGCTCTGGCTAATGTAATGCAGCTTTGGGTGGATAAGAAGGGTTTGGCTGCTCTTATAAGCTTACATGTGTAGGCCGTGGAGGATGCCATGGAGCTAACCCGTTTATGGAAGGAGAGGGAGGAGTCAATGTATATTCCTAAGGTTTTCACTTCCAAGCTACTTTAATCAGGTTCCCGTCTATTATGAAGCTGGTGTAGTTGTGGTCCAATTTGGTTAGGTTTGCAGTGGAGCCAAGTATGATGAGTTCAGTCTTGTCATCATTCAGGCACAGACTGTGGGATGCCATCAATGCCTGGATGATGAGGTACACCTTGTTCACCAAGGCCAAATCATGGTTGTAATCTCCCGTCAACGGGATGAGGATCTGGGTATCATCGGCATAATTAGTGTAGGTGATACCTAGACCATCTAGATCATCAAACAGGGGCTTCGTGAACACGTCGTACAGTGTAGGGGAGACGCATGAGCCCTGGGGGACTCTGCATGTAATGGGGATGGGGTTGGCGGCAGCTGTGGTGGAGAAGACACGCATGGATCTGTTGCTGAGGAATGACTCGATCCAACCGATGGCTTCTTGGAAAAAGTGGGCAGCTGAGTAGTGAACCTATGAAGGTATGATATCATACCTTCATAGGTTTGTTCAAACCTATCTAAATAGATCTTATTTGAACTGAACACGTTTCCTGGTCCTTCGCCATAAAAGATAAAGGGCAGTGGAGATTAAATGAACTAAGAATTGCATTCTGAGCAATTGATGCTTTGTGTATAGTTCTGCATTCAAATTGGAATATTGCTAAAAGATTTCCATATCAGAGTGCGCTGTGGAATGCATTCTTATTGGGGGAGAGGCGGTTATATCTTATCATAGAAGGTGGGGCTGCAGTCGAGATGTGAAAGCTGTTCTTCACTTACATTATTGGCCAAACTTCTAAAACTGTGGTTGTAAGAGTAACAAGCAGTAGCTGGTAAATCACAAATTACTTGTGCGACAGTGCTTACAATAAATGGCTATAAAAAGCATCTAAAAAGGGCGGACTAATTTGTTGCCTACACACCCAAGTGGAAGACTAAATCTAGACAGTTACCTTCTTTCCAGTGAAAAGCATGAAAACAATGACATCTGTCACAACATGTCTTGCAAGGAAGAACACTTTGATACAATAGGCTGCAAGAGCTTTTAGAACCTCTGCTCCTTAGATCATGTCACCAGAATTCAGACTCCGAGAATCATGGAGAATGAGAAGTAGTTGCGTTCATAAAGAGCAATGGCACAATCCAAGTGTCATGGCCCAATTAATCAAGAAACAAAGGATGGAAATGTTAAATAAAATAATGAAAATCATCCTTTTTCGATTCTTCCCTGCTTTGCCATAGCATACAATGAACACTAACATGTAATTGATTTACTTTCCAAATGCTTGCTGTTATCAGTCGAGGCTTTCCCAGCAACACATAGTTTCAGCTATGTCTTCGCCTCAGAAAATTCCCCGAAACAGGTAAAGCATGTTTCAGTCATGCCAGTCAATTATCACGTTGACAAATTCAGTGAAGCAGAGTCATACCTTTACAGCTCACCACATGGAAATTGATTCCAGTCACCTTGTTGCTACTGGCTTGGATGGGCTCTGCTCCGAGCCAGCAGGTACCTTCAGGGTCTGAGCCGTCACACCTCACCCAGAGTGGAGGCAGTACTGACACAGGCATGCCAATCGCCAACTGGTTCATATTGGGATTATGTGCCAGAGTGTAGCTTGATAGTAGTTGCCTAAAAGAGAGAACAGCCATATTAAGGAGAAAGGCAGTTTAATACTCCACTTGTGAAAAGGGTATGCTTTTTGTTGCATGTACATACTTGTTCAGAAAGCTTTTTCAAAATAATTGCAGTGGTGGGGCGCAATGCAAGGTGGCAGCCTGATGGAGAGAAAGGTGCAGGAGTATGGACAAGTTACGTACCTGTAATTATTGTTCTCAGCATGTTTCTAGCATGGATTCACATGTTCATGAAGATGCCCAGTGAAGATGGGAATCCTCGGTAAAAGAAAAAACCGTTTCACTTTCACTCTAAAACTATTCCTCCTCTAAACCAATCACTGTCCTCTTGGTCATACTGCCCCCATCCAATGACAGTCCTCTCCTTAAGTCCCACCTCGGAAAGCCATCATCAGATTTGGTAAGCACGTAAAGTATCAGTATGACCAAGAAGAGCCGCGGAGGCCCGGAGGCAGGGTTCACATGTGAATCCATGCCAGAACCATGCTGGAGAACAATACTTACAGGTAAGTAGATTGTTCCTTCTCCAGCATGGGGTCTGGCATGGATTCACATGCTCATGAATAACGAATACAAAGCAGTACACATTACACAACCACGAGAGGAGGCAAGACTCAACAGAAGTAATCAACACTTAACCCCGGAACAGACTCACTTCAGTCCACCAGGTTGCGTAGCACTGCCTGGCCAACTCTCGACTCCTCCCTGCAATCCCTGTCAACGCAGTAGAACCTTGCAAAGGTATGCATGGACCTCCATGTAGCAGCCTTGTAGATGACGAGCAGCGGCAGACCAGAAAGGAACGCAGCCGTTGCAGCGATCGCTCTGGTGGAGTGGGCTCTCAGACGGCCCGGCAGAGGCAAGTTAGCCAGCCGATGAGTCTTGATGCAGCCAGAGCCACCTTGAAATGGAAGCTTTGAACAAGGCCTTCCAATGGTTCACAGGAACAATGTTCACACACAACTGAGACGTCTTCCCAAAACTCTTCATACATGCGGCATAGAACTTCAAGGAACAAGCAACATCCAGCAAATGCAACGCCCTCTCCGCTGGCGAAAGCTTCGGGAAGAAAACAGGCAACAAAGGCTCATGTAGATGGAATTCAGACAGAGCCTTCACCATGAAGGATGGGTGTGCACGCAGTACTACACTCGATTCGTGGAAAGTCAGATCTGGTTGCTTGCAGGATAGGGCCTGGATCTCACCCACATGTCTGGCAGAGGTGATGGCCACAAGGAAAGACGCTTTCTATTAGAGAATATTGAGTGGTACGTGATGCATAGGTTCGAACAGTGCCCCCCCCCACCCACATGAGCCTCATCAGGACAACAATGAGTTCCCATGCCGTGGAGAAGAGCCTTCACCAGCGGGAAAGATCAGGAAAGCCCCTTGAAGAACTTCTTGACGAGCATGTGGGACCACAGCGATGATCTACCCGGGGATCTGGTGTAGTGTGCAATGGCCACCAGGTGCACCTTGATGGAAGCATGAGCCAGTCCAGCTTTTGCCAAGGACAGCAAGTATGGAAGAATTTGCAGAGCCGTGACCCTCAGAGGAGTGATCTTCTGTGACTGGCACCACATAGCAAAAACTCTTCTACTTATGGCCGTAGCACTTTAGAGTCGGCGGAGCCCTAGCTTTGGCGAGGACTTCCATGCAGTCCGCTGGCAACTCATAGCCTCCAAACGTTAAAGCTGCAGGAGACATGCCCTCAGACTTGTCGATCCTGGGTCGTGATGAAAGATTGCGCCTCCCTCTCTGGCGAGCAGATCCGGAAGTACCAGCAACTTGACTGGGTCGATCAGTATCATCTTGCATCAACACTGTCCGAGTGTGTTGATAACACGTAGGAGGAGAGGAAACGGCAGGAAAGCGTAAAGAAACAGACCTTCTCACGGGAAGGAGAACTTGTCCATGCTCCTCAGCAGGTGGAATCTGCTGGCAAACTTCTGGCATTTGGAGTTCATTTTTTTTGCTACGGCAGCGATCGGGAGCCTGCCTTATTTGACGAACAGGCAGTCCACCTGATCCTGATGAATTTCCCACTCATGGCAAGAACACAGCTCCCTGCTGAGTGAGTCTGCGATGGTGTTCTTAACGCCTTCCAGGTAGAGAGGAACGAGGAACATCCCATCAGATGGCCCAGTGCCACAAGTCCTGAGCTTCCAAGGAGAGCGCTCGGGTCAAGTGCCCCCTGCTTCCTGATGTAGAACATGGTGGTGGTGTTGTCTGTGAAGATCCTTACCACCTTACCCTTCAGAGACGGTAAGAAAGACTTGAGGGCCCAGAACACTGTCCGTCGCTCCAGGATGTTGATGTGCAGGTCCTTCTCTGGAAGCCACAGACCTAAGGCATCTAGAAGTCCACTGTGAGCCCCCCAACCTTCCAGCGAGGCGTCCGTGGAGATAGTCTCCTGGTATGGCGGGGTTGAAATCCCCGTCCCCTTGGCTATGTGGGAGCATACCCCCCCACCACTATCGCCCATCTGAATACCTCGTTCAGAGGGATCTTGCCTGTAAAACTCCCGGACACCTGTATCACACGTGCTGCAGGGGTCGTATCTGCAACCTGCACAGACGGACGAGGTAGATGCAGGACAACATCATGCCCAGCAACAATTTGATGGCCTGCACCGCGGCCCTCGCCGCTGACAGTCATTGCACCTTCCCTTGTATAGCTGGTAGCCTCTCCTCCGAAGGCGACGCCAGCCATGCCACTGTGTTGAGTCTGGCGCCAAGAAACAGCACGTTCTGCGATGGCGTCAAGTAGGACTTCGTATAGTATGAAGAACCCCAGCTCTGTCAGAAGTCGGACTTTCTTCAGGTGCTCGACGGCCAGAGCTCACGAACGAGCATGTGTCGGCCAATTGGCCAGGTATGGGTATACATGTATGCCCTGCAGACACAGATGGGCTGCCACCGGGGCAAGGCATTTCGTAAACACCCTTGGTGCAGATTTGAAGCTGAAGGGCAGGGCCTTGAGCTGGTAGTTCTGGCCTTGCACCACGAATCGTAGGAACTTTCAATGTTTCCTGTGGATGGGGACATGGAAGTACGCATTCTCTAGGTCCAAACGACATCAGAATATCCCATTGCTCCAGTTGGCTGAGCATGTGCTGCAACGTGACCATCCTGAATTTTTTGGACTTCACATACTTATTCAGACGGCATAGGTTCAACCCCCCCCACCCCCCCGGTCTTTGTTCTTACCAGAATGTATCTGGAAGACTACGGAGCCTCGGAGTCGTCGGGGAACGAGATACATCACCCCTTTCCGTAACATGGCTCGCACCTCTTCCAGGAGCCGAGGGATGTGGAGCTCTTGATGGGTAACTGGTGGGATACGGGGGCACCTGCATTGGAACTCCAAGGTCCAACCCTGGGCAAAAGCGCCCAGGACCCATTTGTCAGTGGTGAGCTTCTTCCACTCGCTGACGAACCCAGTCAGCCAGCCTCACACTGGGGCGCACGAGTGGGGGCCCGACGTCTTGGCTAGTTCAGGCCTGTTTGGCTGCCGGCACCCTTCCCTGCAGGCGACGCTGACCTCTGCTTTCATAGACCTGGGAGTGCCCTCTGTAGGCTTTGTGCATTGAGGATCGGGGAGGCTGTTTATGATGAAGAAAAACCTTCGGAAGATCTGCTCGATTTACACCTGGAGGCCCGAATTGATAAGCAATGCTGCTGAAGAGTGCCTATGGAAATGGGCCGTCTCCGTCTTTATGGCTTGAAGGGATTCGTCGACCGCCTTCCCTAACAGATTTTCCCTGTCAAAGGGCATGTCCAGCACCATCGCCTGTACGTCCTGATGAAAATGTGTGGCCTTCCTCAATCCCTACCGACGAAGGCAGAGCCAGAAACCTACATCAGCGATGTCCACTGCGACCGTAATGGCATGGTCCGAAGCCACCTCCCCTTCCTGAAAGAGGGCGAGAGCTTCCATCATCTTGTCAGGGAGGAATTCCGACATCGGGCCCAGCTTGTACCAAGCTCCCGGTCGAATCGGACCAAGAATGCCAGTGCATTAGCTGCCTTGATCGTGAATGCCACTGTGTAAATCACTCTTTGCCATGGCGCCCAACTTCTTCCCCTCACTGACCGGAGGAACAGGTGACGAAGCCAGGCTAGCCGGGCGTTTCCTTGCGGCTGCCGACTCTACAGAGTCTGGCGACGGTTGCGACCTCAAGCACTTGGATGCAAGTCTGGCACCCTTTATTTCTTCTCCAACCTGTCTCGCTTGGTCAGAGCCATGCATGGGTTCTTCATGAGGGCTAGGCCTTCCTCCCAAATGTCGCCCAGAAAATGCCATGATAGTCTTCCTCTTAGAATCTCGTTGCTGATATAAGAAGCCCTCTTTCCTGGTTTCCTCGGGCATCAGCTGAAACAGCTCGGAGGACCTGGAAATCAGAGTGGAATGATCCTGCCTCGTCTGGTGGAGAAACTCTAGGGGGGACGTCCAGGTGTGGTGATTCATCGTCTGCCAACATCCTCGTCGGTTCCTGTGGCCGTTGCGGCTGTGTCCATACCAGTGTCTGTGTCTGAGTCTGCTGGTGGAGTTGGGGCCCGATGTGGTGGACAGAGCTGATGTGAAGGCATCTGATGACGCTTTCTCTTTTCATGCAGAGGCTGGTCAGGGGCCTGCGGCACCACCAAAGCCGGTGCTGGGGGCAACCTCTACTGGATCTCCGTCACAAGGTTGTGACGACTCAACAGGATGTCCATGAATATGTCCTGTGGTTGCGAAGGGAACAATGGAAGGCCCTGTGCAGTGGTCCTCCTCGTGCACCGACTCTTGGTCGTCGTCCGTGAATGAGATGTCCATTGGTTGAACGTTAACCCTGGAGGGTTGCTTTGGGGCCTCCTCGCACCCCCTTTTTTTTCCCTGAGGGTTCTGGACTGGGATTTGGGCCGGTGCTTCCCTCCCCATCCCCCCCGTGCCCCTCCCGGCCCCCCCCCAGGGGTGCCTGCAGCCTTTGCTGCTGCCTCAGCAGCCATGTCTCGCCTTGTAGGGGGGGAAACCCTATGGGCCGTAGCAGAAACCCTCGCAGGGTCAGCACCTTCCGCACCACGGTCATCAGTCGGGGGTCACTCGAGTGGCAAACAAGGACTTTGGCTGCGCTGGTAGAGCCTGCCTAGGCTGTGCAGCCTTCTTCTCTTCCGCCGGCCTAGGCTTATCCAATTTCTCTCGTAACATGGCCGGGGTGGACGACTTCCTCTTAGAGGATGAACTTGATAGCAGGATGGCTACGGAGGCTGAAGGCAATATTGATCGCAGCCTATCCAACCTGGCACCTGCATCAGCGGCAAACCTGGTGGAGTCGGACTTGTGGTTCTTGACCTTATCTTGGACCCCACGGATGGAGCGACCTCAAAGGACTTCGATCTCTTCCCAGTGGGAGACCGCTCTTCGGACCGACCAGTCCTGATCATGGGGCAGGGGGCTTGTTCAAATTGAGCCATGCCGCCATCCTGCTATGCATGTCTTTTGTTGTCTTCTTTGAGACGCCCAGACATATATCGCACTCTACCTCATTGTAGACCGGGTGTAGGCATTAAAGACAGTGTAGATGTTTGTCCTCTACAAAGACGTTTCGAAGCCTGCATTTGGTGCAGGGCCTGAAGAGGGTCCGTCCCTCCCTTTTCTCCATCGTAATGGTCAGAGGACACAAAGTGGGCCCAAGAGAGCCTTTCAGAAACTTCAACGAATCTTCGCCCTTGAGGGGCACAAAAGTTCACTGACAACGAGTCACAACTGCCGGTCGAAGAAAGAACACCCGGGCTCTGGTGGAACAATAATCAAACTTTTCTGTGAAAAAAGAAAGAAAAAAAAATGTACAAGTAGCTCCGAGAGCAACTCAATGACTCAACACTGAAGAGTGCAGTAAAAATCGGATGACGGCTGCCAGAGACGGGGCTTAGGGAGAGGACTGTCAATGGATGGCAGCAGTATGACCGAGAGGACTGTGATTGGTTTAGAGGAGAAATACTGCTTTAGAGTGAAAGTGAAACTTTTTTCTTTTACCGAGGATTTCCAGCCCGACGACTGGGAATATTCATGAGCATGTGAATCCATGCCAGACCCCATACTCGAGAACAGCAGCTCCTTAATGGATATGAACTTTATAGGTGTAGGTGTAAGTGCTGGTAATTGGAGTCCAACGTGTTTTGCAGAGCTCCCTGAACGACGGGGAGGCTGCCAAACAAAGTGCCTGCTTCTGTAGCAATTACTTGGTTTTACCATAGGATTATCTATTGGCTGTTTCTGGGTGAGGGTTAAAGTGCAGCTCGTGTCTCTCGCAAGTCAGCAGAAAAGATAGTTTAAGGACAGGATTATGTTTTGGCAGATGGCTCAGCATTAAAGCAGTCCACTTCCCTAATGAGACATGGGAAATACCAAAACAACTCCTATGTCACCCACTGTAGACCATGGTAACTACTTTATCAATCATTTTAATCTGGAATCTCGATTCTACTGTAACCAGGCATGAAATGAGACTGAATAATACCTGATCAACAGCTGGCCGTTCATTAAATCAGAACCCCCACTTCACTGTTATAAAATAACTCAACTAGGGATCTAGGCAAATGTTACCGTACCAGGCCTTCAGAACATTACTCTTATGCTGTACTGTTGTATGCATCTTGCAACTAAGCATGGCATGAGTCCCAGGATGGTGTTATGAATCCTGCAGAGTCATCCCTGATTCTCCGGTGATGATTCCTTCTCACATGGCAAGGGGACGACAGCCGCTACCTGATCCTGGGGGTGGCATTATGAGGGAGTATCATGTGGGAGGGCACGACTGCCAAGAGGAGGAGATGACTCCCTCAGCCCTATGCCACCTAAACTGCTAATGGCAGACTGTCATTCTGAGCAGAACACCATTCATGCCTCATATACAAAACACACACCCAACATCTCCTGTCTCTGGTGTTTTGTTCCAAACAGAAATATAAAACCATATTACTTTAAAAATCCCAGGAATCCTATGGACTCCAACTCCCATAAAGCCTCAAGTACTGAGACGAGGAAGAGGCGGAAGGAGTTGATGTGGATTGAAGGAAACACCAAACTGAACATGCAGTCTAGTTGTTGCAAAAAAGCGAGCAGTTTAAAAATGGCATACTCCTTTAAACAGCAGCCGGAGAAGAGAGAATCAGAACGGGTAAAAGCGGAAAGCAGAACCAAGGGAGCAGGCAAAAGCAAGGGAACGCGCCATGCTAGAGAAGGCAGACGCTTCCAAACTGCCGCTTGTCAGCATTACTTACCAGCGTGGTGCAAGGCCACAGAAGACAAATCAGAGTAAGTGGGAGAACCGCTGAAAAGACAGCAGCCGCAGCAAAGTTACCAGAGACACGGTCGTGAACGCAACAGAGAAGGTCTGCAGAGAGGGGAAGCGCCATCCCAAAGTGAAAACTTCATCACAGTAACATGTCACGGGTCGGGAATGCTACCAGATACTGATGAGTCTGCCAGGAGCTATTGGGCACCCTGTGATGTACCGACAGACATGTGGGCAATACATAAACTATTTTGAATACCGAACAAGTGAAATACAATGACAGAATTTGTACAGATCCTCATGTGTGAGATGTCAATATGGGGAAGGGTGGAGCAAGTGTTATCACAAGCAGATGAACATTGATGAATTTAAAAGACAAAACTTGAACAAGTCGCCATATATGACATGTCAATGTGGGGAAAGTTGGAACAAGTAGTACCTGAAGACAAGACAGTATAGACAGTGAAGGAATACAACTGTGCTATACTGAAAGACAGTAAGAATATAGAAAGAATTCCTGGTGAAAGAAATACACCAGGCAGCGATCCTTTGGAATGTACCTGGCAGGAGAGTACACCAGGCAATCCATTTTGAGAGATACAAAAAAAATAAGATACTGTGCAAAGATACCTGGCAGGAGAGTATACCAGGGGATCTAAATAATTTACTGAAGGATTTCTGGCAGGGGAGTTACCAGGAGGTCATCCTTAAGAAGCTATTGCTTGAGAGACACTTTTGGCCATCCTACCTGAAACATCCAGGGAAAGGGAACTCCACTCTGGATTCAAGGATTATTTTGTTGGATGTATATTTGCTTTTGGACATTTTATCAATCCTACATCATAGACATTTCCTTACACCCTTAGTTAATTTCTAGTGTGAGGATCAGATCAGTATGTTTTGGACACAAGGACAGTGAATATATAATTTTGACGAGACACAGACTGATCCTTAGTTTTAGTTTCCTAGTTAGGGAACCTCTTTGAGATAGGGATAGAAATGCCTTTATACAGCCTTTTTATTTTAATAAAGATGTTGGATATTGAAAACACTACCACTTTGTAGCCACTTGTCATTTCTGACCCCTCACAATGGCTACATGATGCACATTCAATGTGTCTCAGAAGGATCTCCAGCCCTATATGGTGAGGTTTATAGGGCAAAGTTTAACCCCCGAGCTTGGGTTGAATGACAGTACTGTTACTTGGTGGGGGGCTGGGGTTGAGCAAAAACTACTATTTTTCGGGTTGTAGTCAAATAATTGTTTTGCCCAGGTAGCAACCCCCATGCCTCGAACACTGCTGGTTGCTGGTCCTACCACCTCGATGTCGGGCCCACACTTTCCTGGGAGCAGGGTATTCTAGGGTATTTTAGAGAGCTTGTCAATCAGCTATGCCCACAAGGGCAACAGAAAAGAATGCTGGTGGGTTGGTTCCCTTCTAAATCAGATCTACTCATATTGTGGGCAGAGTTTGCAACAGTGCAAGAACAATCAGAATCCCACAACTCATCTTTGTATTGGTATACTTTGTATTCCTCCCTGAAGCCGGTGCACTGTGGTAAGCGTGGCGCTTCTCTGTTCTTCACTGAATTACATCTCCACCTTGCGGCCTGTTTTTGCAATTAGCCTTAATATCTGCTGCCTCGCAGCCAGTGTGCTGTGTAGTCCAGTGAAGTTCCTTCTATGCTATATAATTGTTTGCCACCTCACAGCCTGTGTGTGCAGTTAGCCTTTCAACGTCTTCCAGTGTTCTTTTTCACAACTAACCGCCCAGCGGTGTCCTGCAGAAAGCCTGCCCTCCTCCCTCTGAAACCTCTGCCACGCCCTCTGCTCCCTCCTCCTACCTGCCCCAGGCCCAATTGGTCCCTAGGCCCCATTTGACTGTAGCCCTTACAGCAGACCCTCTCCCCGTGTAGCCCCTGCAGTGAAGGGCCCGAGGTTAAGGGCAGCTCCTACAGAAGGAGCTCCAGAGGCTGTTTGCCAGCGCAGCAGTCAACCAGTAGGAACTATCAAGGTAAGAAAGGTGCGGGCGGAGGAAAAGCCATTACTGCTCCATATTTAAATACCCATACTCTTATTACTTCTATTACCTAATTCAGCAATCCGCTGCACTTGGCAATTGTATGTTATCCATATCTGGCATTGGTGAATTGTCATAATTAGCCTGTGGGGCTTGTCCCTCTTTTTTTGGAAAGTTGAATTCGTGTATTCTTGCATTTGGCTGTTGTGTTTAAAAATTAGGCGTTTCCTTCGGGTCCAGATAACTCGCTTCTAGGCGTCATGCTTTCTGCTGCATGATCTAACTTAGGCCCTTATCCCTTCCGGACACTGGCCTCTATACTGTTGCATTGCTGTGTGGTTTAGTTGGTGGCATGCTCTGTAGATTCGCCCCCCCTCTCTCCGCACTCTCCCTCCATAGTGCTCTCAATCTCCCCCATCTTCTCCAATTGCTATTCTATCACCTATCCTATCTCTCCGTCGAAGTCTGGAAGGAAAATGTTCAAGAAGGATCTCCTGGTATCCTATCCAGGCCTGCCCCATTGCCGACACTTATAGCGATGCTTCTTCCAGGCAGACTTTCACCAACATCCTTTTAGTCATTCCTTCTATGGCCCTTTGGACGCCTCTTATGGTCTCTGTGCTCTCCCCTTTCTTTTCCTCTGCCATTAATGGCGGCACCCATTGGGAGGTACTCTTGGCATCCTTCTGTCCTATGGAGTCATCATTAATGTCTACGTAAATGGCATTGTCATGATCCAGGGCTCTCAGCCTAACCGCCACCTTCTTGATAGGTGCAGTCCCTGAATCCCGAGATCTCTGTTGAAGGGTCTGTACTGGTAAGGATGAACAGACTACCGTGATATGCTAGTGATCCCAGCGGATATGAAAAAGCCAGGATCACTAATGGAACCCAGTATGCCTGCCTGGAAAGATTGATGACTCAGTGTCTTGGGAACCATGCAGATCTGTGGACATAGGACGTAGGTGGGCGTTGACACCAGGCTGGGGAAATAAAAGTAAGTATGTGTGGTCTAAAAGGAATCACAGAGGGAAGGGGAAATATACATATAGTGTCTTACCTTGGTTGAAGGCAGACTGGATGGTATAGTTGAAAGATGAAGGCGGGATCATGGAAAGTATAAGTGTGAAACGGGATATCATATTATGCCTCCTTTATTGTATATATTGGCCTAAGCCCAGTCGCTCTGCGAAGAAATCCGCGTTGCAAGGTTCCGACCTTGCCGCCATTTTGGGAACATCCGCCATTTTGATTTCCACCTCAAAGTCACTTTGTATTCTAAAATGGTGGACAGTGTTCTCCTGTTCGTAACCTTAGGTGTCCTGAACTTTACACAGGTTAATGCCTAAACTGCCTGTAGGCTAAATGTAAAGGTCGTGTAATAAGACCATGTCCTATGTTTGACCTGAAGATCAAAGGATTACTCGCGCCAACAAGTCTGATCCGCGGGCATACATTGAATACAATGTTGTTTAAATACTGAATGTGAGCACTTGTTGAACTACATTGTATAAAACATGTACTAAGGCTTAATGTGAAATTCTAAGATACACTGTTGCCATTGTAATTTGTTGTTTTATAAACTAGATGTAATCCACATGCATATAGTCAGTCGAACTAGAGGCGAACTCGGCGCGAACCCTAGTCCGAGAATGATTGACCTGCAGAGGGGCTAGACATTGCGATTGAGAATTGTATAAAAGATGTGAATATGTAGACGTCCAGTACCTCTCACTTCTCACATCGAAAGGGCTGGTATTCGTTGTGATGTACTGAGGGCCAGATAGCTATCTGATACTTTGTTTCTTTGTAAACTGTACAGTTATTTGAATAAAGATCTGAGAATCTTTATAAGCCTGTGTTTGGTGTATTTCCTTTTGTGGTACTCAGCCTCAATATTTCTCTTTTTTGCTTTTACATAAGGACAGCAGCACTTTACACCAGAACACTGTCTCTGGGCAGACGTTGTGGGCGCACTTCCTTCTGTGTTTGTGTCTCAACAATCCTAATCCAATGGTTTGCATGAACAATCAAATGGTATTTGCTTGATTTAACAAAAGACTATCAAAACCTACTGTTTTCCTAAATTGTCCTAATACTACAACAGCTCACTGTTGTAGCACAGTGGACGTAGAACAGTGTGTATAGCCTTACACACCTCCTGGAAATTAAGGTGGTGCAAATACGCCAGAATAACCTCTCCGGTTGTCTTTTGTAGCAGTGAACCGGAAGTGCTCTTCACACTTCCGGATCATGTTCTCCATGGTCCCTGACTAGCAACTGGCGGGCAGACATCAAGAGGGCAGGCGCAATGCCAGATGCCAGTCCTGCAAGGCTATGTGTCCTTGATACTGCGGAGAAGCCGAAGCATGCCGATGAGAACCTCCCTATGCATCTGTTAAGGCAGGGAGAGCTGGGACAGTGTGGTCGGTATGGATGGTGGAGAGGGGGCTGCCCACGGAGACTCCCTAATGGAGCATTCATAACAATAGGCATCTTCCATCTCTCAAACCATCACCCCTCTGCTGCCACTCCTCTTTCTGTCACCTCTGACTTGGTATAGCACACTCCTGCCCTCAACTTTCGCTCTGCCATCAAACACTCCTCCGACATCTGCCACCTCCTTGAAGATCTCAACCTAGACGTCCTCGCTCTCACCAAGACGTGGTTCACTGCTAGCTCGGTCACAAGTTTTGACACTCTCCTCCCTGAGGGTTGCAATATCCTTTCAAAGCCCAGGCCTAACAGACCTGGGGCTGAGTGGTGCTGATATTCCCTGAGTGGATCACTGTTACCATCATACCTGTTCCTTTTTTGAATGCCTTGTCTGCAGGCTTGGTGTCTCTCCTGGCCTCTTTTCAAACGCTGGTCTCCATCAACAGGCCCCCCCGGGCCAAACCCCCCCCCCCCTTCCTCTCAGAATGGGCTTACCTCACCTGTTTTCTCCTGGCCTCCTCCTCCAAGCTTCTCTTCCTCCGACACATCAATATTCACCACAACTTCCCTTATGCGGCCTCTGTGCTCTTCCACAACCACCTCTGGCTCTCTTTCCCTATCCATTCTTCCCTCCGGTCTGATGTACTCCGCCGAAAACACCTTGGATGCTCTCATCTCTTCAGACATCCCCATATCTAACCCTCTCATTACTCTCCTGGTCAGATCATGCTCTCCTGTTTGCTCATCTGGACCTCCAGGGTCCCCCGTCTAAGCCCCCTCCCACACTGTCAGCCTCCTTCTCCGTCATTAGATCTATGAAGCAAGTGTTAGTTGCCGCTTTTGCCGCCACCTTCACTCCCCCTGCTACACCTGCCACTAACTCTTACTCTGACACAGCTCTCACTAACCTTCAACTCTCCATCTCCAGCACCCTGGACATCCTTTCCCCTGTCATGAGGATCCACATGAAACCTGCCTCCAAGTGCAATTCCTGGTAGGACTCTGACCTGGACGCTCTGAAACGCAAGTGCAGAGCAGCTTAGCGAAACTGGCAGTCTTTGTGCACATCCTCTGATAAACTGGCCTGCCGCCTGCAAATCCAATACAGACTCTCCATCTGGTCGAAGAAGAGGGGCCTATATCCAATCCTGCATCTCTGCGGCCACTAACAGGGCTGAACATTTCAAAATGTGCTAAGAATTTACCAACCTTACTGCAGTCTACACTTCTCCTCTGCCTTCCCTGGCCCTCCTCACCTCTCTGGCCTCACTTCATTTCTAAAACTCATGTCTTCTTGCCTTCTTGTCTCCACTCCCTTCTTCCTCAACTGCACCCAGGCCTCCCTTTTCCCCCTTCTCCTCTGTCTCCTCTGTCTCCCACAGCTCTATGCAAGTCTCATCCAAACATGTGCTCCCCTACTCCTCCAAAACTATCAAGGACACCATCGTCTCCCTTGCTCCAGCCTTGGCAGATTTTTGCAATCACTCCATTGCCACCGAATCCTTCCGCTCTTTCCTCAAGCACTAGCTTGTGCACAGTCTCCTCAAAAAGCCTTCTGCCGACCCTACCTGTCCAGCTAACTACCACCCTTTCTCCATTACAGCCTTCCTGGGCAAACTCTTGGAGAAGCTCGCCATCTCCCAGCTTATCCAGCACACTGAATCTGTGGGTTGTCTCCACGACCACCAGTCTGGGTTCAGAGCTGCCAGAGGCATGGAAACTGCTCTCCTGAACACCCATGAAGATGTGTTCTCTACATTCTTGACCTTTCCTCTACCTTTGATACAGTCAATAATGACACCCTGATAAATCGGCTCAATTATACCCTTGGCATCACAGACCTGGCTCTGGATTGGTTTACATCCTTCCTCTCCGACAGACCTTCCCAGGTTCAACTGGGCCCTTTTCTCTCCACCATCTCACTCTCCACCTGCGGTGTCCCTCAGGGCTGGATCCTCTCGCCACAGGCATTTCAACATCTACCTGGTCCCTGTAGCTCATTTGACCTCCACTTTCTCTCCTAATTTTCAGTGTTATGTGGATGACACACGGCTCTCCTTCAAGCTTCCCTGCTCTGCCTCCTCCTCCTCCTCTTCCTCTCTCATTCCTGACTGCCTGTCTGCTATTCAGGCATGGTGCACTGCTAACAACCTCTGTCTTAATGCCAGTAAGACCGAGATCCTTCTCATTGGGACCCCTGCTCCCTCTTTCCCTCCCATACTCTGTCCGCCCTCCATGGGCCCTCCCTCCCCTCGGGCTCCTGTGAGGCAAAGAAACTTGTTGTCATCTTTGACTGTTTTCTCTGCTTCTCCCCTCAAATCACACACCTTGCCAAGAAGGCCCACTTTCAGCTGCACCTCCTCAGAGGCATTCTCCCTTCCCTCAGAAACTCAATGTCTCCAGAAAACCATGCTCCCTGCCGACTGGATTACTGCAACAGCCTCTTTCTTTATCTACCCAACTCCTCCCTTCGCCCCTTCAACTAATCCAGAACAGGACGGCAAGATTTATCCTTCCTTCCCCTGCACGCTCCCCTTCCCCTGGCTCTGTCCACCTGGCCGCCCATGGCACTTGCTTTTTTCCACAGGCTCTTCCGCCCCGACTGGCATCCCCCCTGCACTTTTTACTGCACTTGCGCGATCCGAATGTCACAAGGCCTGGTAGGATTGTTTGTTTTGTCCTTCCTGTTCCCCCCACCCTCTCGTCATGTTGCGCCTCCAAACACATTGTGTATAGACGCATTATAAATACCCAATAAATAAAAATAAAATAGAGTCTGTGCAAGCAGGAATCCTTGCGTTGAACAAAATCATACACAAGAGAGGGTAACTACACCCCCAAACACAGGGTTATATCCTTTCAAATATTGGGTGGTCAGCCAATCACTAGGAGGCTGTCACATAACATTTGGTCCCAAGTGAAATTCTTGTTTTCAAAAGAACGAGATAAAAAAAAAAAAATCTATTTAGAAAGACCTCTCTATGATCGCAAGGAGCGGTCTTTCTAAATCGAATTGTCACTGCCCTGCAGCACACGAGTGCGCGCAAGTGGGAAGGGAGGAGGTGGGAGCTGAGAGATGGGAGTTGGGACAGCAAAACCGACGATTTAGAGGTAATCCGGCAGGGGGAGGAGAGGAGCAATGATATGATAGAAGTCATAAATATGCACCTGTACACAATGTTTCTAGGTGCGACAAGACAAGGAAGGGGAAGAACAAAGGGGAACAAAACAAACAACTTACTAGGTTGTGTGTCATTCAGATCGTGCAAGGACAAGGAAGAGGAGATGTGCCAGGGGGAAAGTAAAGAGTGTGCAATAAGCAAAGCTCAAGTAAGTGCAACTGGTGTGGCCGGTTCCAAGTAACTGCAAGGAGGCAGGGGGCTGTAGGGTTTCAGATACAGTCCCTAGTGTGCGGTAGGCCCGGAAGCAGTGCATGGGGCTACTGGTCGTGAAGGAGCCTGGTCCCCATAAGGTTCAGAGGGAGGCTAGGTAACCAGTGTCGCAGACAAGACCAGCAGGGGAGACAGAGAAAGCAGAAGTAAAAAGGAAGATCTTGAGTTGCTTCCGGAACAGGACGTGATCCTGCTCAAGTTTGAGAGAGGCAGATAGGCTGTTCCACAAGGAGGCACCAGCCTAGGAGGGAGATCTACCCACACTCTCTGCCTGGAGAAGCGGCTGACTCTCAGAGTTGGAGGGGGATGAGCGGAGGACTCGAGAAGGAAAGTGCTTAGGAAGAGAGTTGGATGCAGTGTTGACTCCGACACCAGAAAGTCTTGTGGACGATGCAGAGGATCTTGGACTTGATCCTTGCAGCCAAAGGAGAGATTTCAGGGCTGGAGTGATACAATCCCTGGGCTTGAGGCCAAGGACAAGTCTTGCAGTCCTGTTCTGGATTAGTTGCAGAGGGCAAAGAGTACGGGCAGGCAGATTTAGAAAAGAGACTGTTGCAGTAGTCCATTATAGAGACAACCAGGGCTCTGGAGATGGTGAGCTTCTGGGGGGGGTGGGGGGGGGTGAGAAAAGGAAGAATACCTCAGAGGAGGTGCAGCAGATAGAGGGATTTCTTAGAGACATCCGTGATGTGAGGAGAGAATGAGAGGGCAGAGTTGAAGATGACACCAAGATTTTTTGCCTCACAGGAAGGCACAGGTAGAAGGCCCAAGGAGGGTGGCCAGAGTGAAAGGGGAAAGTGGGAGCAGGGTCCCAGTTATAAGGATCTCAGTCTTACTGGCATTCCGGCAGAGATCATTGGAGGCACACCATTCCTGAATCGTGGATAGACAATCAGGATGCATGAGAGAGGAGGCTGAGGGGAGCCTGAAGGAGAGCAGAGTGTCATCCGAATAACCCAAAGATAGGAGAGAACGTACAGATGAGATGGGCCAGAGGTGTCAAATAGAGGTTGAAGAGCCAGGGTGAGAGGTTGCAGCCCTGGTGAACACCACATGGGAAGAGAGAGGTAGTGGAGAGTAAGGACCCAAGTTGGACCTGGGAGGGTCAATCGGAGAGGAAGGAGGTCAACCAGGCTAAGGCCTAGTCTGTGATGCCCAGGTAGTCACGGAGATGGTTGATCAGGTTCCTAGTGATTGCATCGACAGCTATACCATTGACAAAAAAGCATCTTTTAAAAAAAAAAATACTTTGAATGCATTTTTTTAATCATAATTTTTATGGGGTGGTTCCCCTCTGAGCCCCCCCCCGTTTTAAACCATTAAAACACTTTACTAAACTAAACCCTTTACCATTGAAAAAAATGCATTAAATTGGGTTTTCTTTCAATGCATTTTTTTCAATGGTATGGTCTGCCGATGTTTTGTATTCGAGGCAATGACCGGATACCGTTGATCAGGATAACGTGGTTGACCATGTTAAAAGCAGAGGAAAGATCAGGCAGGATGAAGACAGAAGGAAGGCTAGAGTCAAGATTTGAGAGCAGGGAGTGTTCAGGAGAGCAGTTTCCTTGCTTCTGGCTGCTCTAAAGCCGGACTGATATTCATGGAGATAACCAACAGATTCGGTATGGTGAGTAAACTGGGAGATGTCCAGCTTTACCAGGAGTTTTCCCAGGAAATGAGTGATGGAGATCGGGTGGGCTTGGGGCCCCCCCCCCCTGAATATTAAAAAAATAACAATGTTAAGCTCTCCAAAGAAAAAGACCGTTGACAGTGCTTATGCAATGCTTGTTTTGCGATCTAGAGAAAAATCGGTCATTGTAAATCTGTCTTTTTCTCGAACATAAGGGTTTTTCACACAGAACCATAACATTAGCATGATTCTTCACACATTTGATGTATCATGTAGATTCAGGCTCATATCTATACAACATTGACAAATGGATCATAATTGGTTTTGGCAACTACATTCCTCATTCTCCAATGCACGTGGTACCGATGACAATATAGGACAGCATCTTTATTCCAACCTCACTCTCGCAGGAAGAGGGTTTGGGTCTTACAATTTATGCTGTTTTTACAAAGGGGGACGCTGTATACAACTAGAAACAAAGGAGCCAACCAGCTAGCTGCGCAAAGAGACAACCAGGAAATTGCAGAACCTTGTACTTGCATCTTAGACGGGAATTTCTGAAATGTAATGGTGCTTCAGATGGGGGCCGGCAAAGGAAATAGCAGTCAAAACAAGTGCAGATTAATCAAAAATGCTCACTGCCTCACGACAGAAATGTATGATGGAACGTTCTTACATGGTTACTAGGTTAAAATATTTTACAGCCCTCCTTTCTGTGTACCTGGCTTTGTGAACAGGTAACGGGACTGGTCTACTGCTGTTGTGCATGGAAAGCTCAGAGTCCTTGGTGTCATCTCCCGATTGTTCATCTGTACTTTCTTCATCTTCAATTTTTGCAGGCTACAAAATATTTTTAAAAACTTGGGATCAGCTTAAACACAAATTTGACGGATCAGACCATGATTACATACAATCATCTGTTAATGTAGTTTTAGCGCAGAAATACTTTTTATTATACTGGGGTAACAAAAACAACTTTGCAACCATTTGGCAAGTAAAAAAATTAAAGGGCAATCAATCACTAACATGAACAGATGATAAGAACCAAAGATTAACGTGGAGGGCATATCATTTCCCATATACTGACAGCTGTGTGGCAATGGCCGCAGGATTTTTAGGATCTAAGTTTTAGACATACACTTTACAAACCGCCCAGTGAATTGTAATCAATATAGTAGACACCAGCGTCCCAAGCAGTCTTCATTTGGTAGAGATGGAGCATCAGAAAGAGGTAAAAAGCATTGAACATTACAGGTATCACCAAGTCAATTAAGAAAGCGGTATCAACTGGTAGCTTAATTCTTGTCCTGCATTCAAAGCGATCAAACCTCTTCACCATCCTTGAAAATCCCAACTTCGTTCTGTTGGTTCCAGAACAAGGTACAGACCACCACCAGGGTATACAGAAGCAGGATGCAAGTGCTGCACAGGGTGGGCAGGAGAAAGTGTGCACGACGGGAAAGGGGAAGAGGCTTGGGGTCCAGCGCAATGTCTCCAAGCATACCCAGGAAGCAAGAGAGGCACGGTAGGGAAGAGCGATGTGTAGGCCGAGACCGGAGGTAGTAGTATAGTGCTTTGATCTGCAGAGTTGTGCAATAGCACGCTGCAAAGATAGAGAGGGAAAACCATGCAGAAAAGCAGGATTATGGGTAGTGTGCGCTAATGCCACCAAACTGTTCCCGGGTGCCCTGTGGTTAGAGTCACTGATCTCTTTAACATCCGGTGGAGGAGGAGGTGCAGAGAGAAACAGTTTCCCAAAAATTGATGAGCCTTTATCTTCATTTGCTGAGAGGCAGATTAAAGAAAATCAGTGGCACAGTATCGCTCAAGCAACAAGATGCACTGCCCAAGAAAGTAGTTCACAAGTGTCGGATGCTAAATATCTACGGACTGCAAGATCACAATCGTAATCCAAACGCCATTTGTCACTTGGTGAAAGACGCACCAGAAAAGTGCCGATGTGAGGCGTCGTTTCACCGAGGGCTTTATTCCTCATCTCGCACATTACCAGAGTGTTCCCAATTTACAAGTGATGATGCAGAATCTACACAGAATGGGTCCATTCCATGTGCCCTTGATGCCATTGATCTTGTTGATCATTTTGTGTGCCGTAAAGACCCAGCGATAGCTTTGCATATTCAGAAATTGCCATCATATGGCAGAGGAAGCTTCAAATGCCATAGTGCCATTACATGCCAGGCAAAATCAATTACGCCCAGGTCAGTGCCAACACTAAAAATAAAGTCTCAATGCAAGTTGTTACAGTGCTGCTAAATGGTCTTTAAGTAACAGCATCCCACAAACAGGGAAAATATATTCTAAAGAAGGTTTAGCACCCTCCACGAAAGCATAAAGTTATAACACACATGGGCGAATATATTAACAAAATCAATATAGTGATCAAATCACCTCAACTAAACTAATACTGTCTCTCGAAGAAGAGCTGCCCTAACACTGAGAAAAAAAAAAACACCTATCCTTTGGGCACGCTGATGTACCGCCGGTCTAAGAGGGATAGTCCAAAAACTATAGCCCTCCTAACTAGTAAAACCATACTAAATCTGCAAAAAACCTAAAAAGGCTGTAGTGTCAATAGTAAAACACAGCATTCAAGTGGGGATATGTTCATTTATTTGACCCACACTTGAGTGCGTCAGCAATGGAAATCCATTTCTGCATTTACATGCTTCAATTTGTGTACATGAAGCCCTAACACAAACCACACAAGATTAAGGTATCCCAATAGCAAAAGACCAAATAATCCACACTTGAATGATGTGTGGGGTTGCTATTGATATTATGGCCAGTCAGCCATTCAAATACGTTTTTCGGAAGAAAAGATTTCCATAAAACCGTACATATAATGAACACAACATTTCACAAACCAGTACTTGTCACATACTATCAAAATCTCATCCATGCAACCAAACATCAGGAAATAAAACCCATCGTTTAAATCAGCCAAATGGCTTTCCGATCCTAAATACCTCTTAAATAGGACAGACAAGCCTACATTTCGAATTTGCTGCAAGCAGATAAAACAATGTTACCCGGCATAGATTAAAATGCATCTGTCGAAACCGTATCATAATAGTTATTCACATAATATGCTGGTATACCGCACAAAACATAACAAAATGCAGCAAATCTTCCTTAGATTGGGTACACGCTGGACAATGTGTATCCTACGTCCGATCATGGCTTTTTAGGTTTTTTGCAGATTAAGTATGGTTTTGCTAGTCAGTTTGGCGGAGAGCGATCCTTTTTTGACTATCCCTCTTAAATAGGCGGCACACCAAGGATAGGCGTTTTCCTAGGGTTATCGCAGCTCTTCCGTGAGGGACAGTATTAGTTAAGTTGATACGCTTGAAGTAAGAGCACCCTATAAAATGGGTTCAAGTCTGTTTAACAATAGAACATCTCATTGCCCCTAATGGGTCTGTAGGAATGTTAAAACAAGACATAACCCAGGGCAAGACACCGATGCATTGTATAACCATCAGATGAGAGCAGTTACCCAACTTGTTGGATACACATTCACACTTCAATGTGTCCATTCAGAGCACCTTATGACGAGAGGCAGGATGACGATAAAGTATGCCTGGGGTAGAAGGTGGGGGCAGAAGGAAGGAGAGACGATACATTGGCATATTAACATTATAAAAGAGAAATGGATCAATATGTGAGGGAAACGTCTCACTCATACACCCTCATGGAGATATACATCAAGATTGCCTTCTGCATTAATCGGTGCAGTGGTCATAGAAGTCCAAACATACCACAACACAAAGATAACCCACTTGGCTGCATTTCCCAGAATACATGAAGCCCCACTAAACCCAAGCGCCACAAACACAACTACATATAGCAGAATGCACCCTACCACATTCTGGAGAGTGCACATTCCATAACTCACTTGCCCATAAGGGGTACTCTGAACCATTGCTGCTGTAGACCTCAAGGCACTGCCCCTAAACCCACCCACCCTGACTAATATTGGTTAAGAGTTGGGGATGAGTGGGTGGGCTAAGCAGCTGGATTGGGAAGTTTACAAAAGGAGCTGACTCGTTCCTGCAAGCCTGGAGGAAGCCAACAGCTGATGATCTCACCTTCTGCTTTCGCAGTCCCGTCATATAGATGCCTTCTAATCTGTGCCTGAACTGCCTGACAGCATCCAGCTGATTTGTTGGCACACACGTGAACTTTAGGAATGTATTTACTTGCTTTCAGACATCGGCTCTGGCTGAGAGGTAAATCAATGGTCAGCTAGACTTTATGAAAACTGGGTGAGCACGGCTCACAAGCTGTCCCATTGTCAGGCATGAACAGCCATCCAGCCATGTGCGATTCTTTGCATTCCGGGACTAGTTGTTCTTATCTCTAGGGTTCGGAATTCAGGTTTGCTGATTAGGTGCTAAAACCAGCTCCTGTGCGTCGGTCATTAACCCAGTATTTAGGAGCTACTGCTGGGGAACAAGGAGTGAGTGTACAGCACACCGCAAATCCAAATTCCACATGAGAAACAAACATACTTTTTGCCCATTATGTTTAAATCTGTCCCAATTCTTCTTTAGCAACATTCTCAAATACTCAAAGTTAATGTCCCATAAGGTACCAGTTGGCCTGGCAAGCCAAAAGTAGCTCCTGGTAGTTGTTGGTTTCAAGCTAACCAGGCTTTTCTGGAGTAGAAGCAGTAGCTTTATAGCTCCCAGCAATTTCGAACCACGTTATCCAATTTTAAACACAATACTACATGTCAGAGAAATGGCCTGCAGTGTAGCAAGTTAGATGTGCTGGAACTCCAACTTGAGTTCACTACCTTCGCTAGAATTCACTGTGTACTTTGGGGACCAAAGACCTCTCCTTGGTAGTCCCCACCAGCCCAAACTCTGAGACCCCTGAGATCATTTAAATGATATGCACTTTTGAATCTGACAGAATTTTGAACTACATAGAAGCAAACTAAACGACAGAATTAAGCACTACAGTAGAATCAAAACATTTACAATTGTTATTGCTTGGCAGTCTCTTGTGGCCAAAATACAGAAATTTGCTTTGGAGAGGGCCATTGGTCAGTAGTTTATTTTAATGACATAACTGCTTCAGTTCCTCATGCTTCAGGCAGTCCGTTCGGTATGGAAAATGCAGCCATTCTTTGCTAGTTAGGCTTGAACTGCTTTGCGTTCAGAATTTGAAGTCCTGCATTGATCATTAGAAAGTACATTAATGTACGAGGCTCCACTTGAAAGCAATACCTATATAAACTTGCAACTCCAAACTCACTTTTACAATCTACAAAAAGCTTGAAATTGCTACCATTTTACAGAAACTAAAATCACGACTTGTTGCAGTTTTAAAATAGAAACACTGAAGTCTGTATGTGCCGTTTTCAACTTAAAGGGGTGATCATAGTTCTGATTAGTATTCAGAATCTTCACTAACCAAGTATTTAAAATTAAACTAATTACCAACATCAGTTACCAGAAAATGAATATTTGGGGTTGTTAAATGTTGTATTCCAAGACGTCCGGTAGTGTTGGTGTTTCTGGCGTGGGAGGGAGGGAAGTTCAAGCTTTAAGGGAAGTTACTACACAGCGTCCAAAGGGGGGACTGGGGGAAGGGGGCAGAGAATTGCCTTCCAAGGTCTCACGACTCCGTGCACATCAGGCAATCATCAAGTTTCTAGCTCACCCTCGCGAAGTCACAACTGGCACTATCCACTTTGCTGTCACGCATCTCAGCCCGGCCCAAACATGACGGTCCCACCTGGGTGAGGATCACACAGATATAACGTTAATGTCATGGAACATCCGAGGCTTTGCTAATGGGAAAAAAACCTGAATGATCTCGAATTATGCCAAGAACCACCACATGAATGTCCTCTGCCTCCAAAAGACCCACTTGAACAAGGAATACATACTCCCTCCCCCACCCCCATGACAGGGTGGGGCATCCACAGATATGGCTCATCTCACACCTCTCACTCCCGAGGGGTAGCGATTTTTTTTAAACATTTTTTTATACACCGCTCTTTGGAATTCAAACTGCACACTCGGAGGGTGGCCAAAGCGGGCCGCTTTATCCTGGTGGCTGGGGAGATAGCGGGGTGGTCAGTTCTCTTTATTAATATATGTGGCCCTAACCACGACTGCCCTGACTTTTTCCAAACTTGCCCCGAGCACTTACACTCTTTCCCAGGCTATGAGGTGGTATGGGCTGGGGATTTTAACATAGCGCCATCAATACTCCAGGACAGGTCCTCCTCCATACAAATCACCCACCCAAGGGCGGCTCATAAATGGAAGTCCATTGCGGCAGATTACGCCCTTTTCGACGTGTGGCGTCTCCCTCACCCCAACAGTTGTGAATGTACCTACTATTCAAGTGCTCTCGAAGACAAAGCATTTTGTGAAGATATGCACAAAGCCATCACCAACATTTTCCAAATAAACACTGACTTGGTCCCTGACCCGATGGTAGTATGGAAAACCTTTAAAGTTTACATCCGGGGATGGTGCATCTCCCAGGAGGGAGGGGTCTTGAAAAGTATCCGTAGATCTATCTCCTCCAAGGAAACGGAACTAAAAGATCTAGAGACCAGTCAGGCTCGCCAAGACTCCCCGGAGCTTAGATCTGAACTAGAGCTCAAGAGGGTGGAGATTCACTCACTAATGACCAGTGAGGAACAGTTCCTGGGTGACCTGATAATAACCGCTAGATATGGGGAGAAGACCGTCCCAGTAGGACCCTGGCATGGGCCATCAGGCAGGAACGCCACATCAACCCCATAGTAGAAACTGTCATGACCACTGTGAGGGGGCACAAGTTATGCCACAAGCAGGCTCCCACCAGAACCCGGGGGGCCTTAAAACCACTGCAAAAGGGCTCCTGGAGCCAGTCCTGGTGCCTTTGGCACCAAGCTCATATGTAGGAAGGAAGGGCTGTTCAAACTAGGTCCCATTTATGTACATGGGCCTTTAAATCTAACATGGAAGCACCCACACAGGCTATTTCTAAGAACCAAGCCATGCAGTCTAGTGTTTTGGGTGTGGCAGACCTGGAACTACTTTCCCTGGTACTACTTTACCTGGACTATATAAACCACACCCTGACTGCAGAACACGCTTCGTGCTATTCTGCAACCAGCAGCGTGACGCTCACCGTGTCCAGCTCCTGGTCTTCAACATCTTCCTGTAATCCTGCAAGAACAAGATTATTCTGTCTTACCTGAGAAAACTCCATCCAGCACTCAGCATCTCAACTGGGCTGCAATCTGTGGTAACCGAGAGAAGAAGAAACATCACTCACCAGTGAGTACTAGCTTAAGGACTTCCGGCGAACCGCTACCACAGCTGCCTTTCGAACATTGCGACCTGCAATAATGAGAAAGGGAAAAACAATATCAGAACGCATGCTTCCAAAAGATCGAATTCCATCAGTCTTAGCTGAATTCCATCGTGCTACGCCACGCTTCCATCCGGAGCACCACAGAAACATCTGCAAAGGAAAGGACACATATTCAGGTTCGCTTTCAATATTAAAACAACCGCACAGCACTGTACTTACCTTAACGGATTCCGGGGGCCTGTTTGTCATTGCACTCTCATCCACTTGCCGCACCACAGCGGCCTGTGAGCAGAAGAAGAAAACACAGGTTAGTTTTAAAAGACAAAGGCGCTGCACTTCACGCTTTCTCTTACCTAGAAAACGTGCCTCTCCATCCGGCACGCCAGCATCAAGACCTTCGCACCTGAAAAGGAGATAAAGACATTAACAAATTCCCACCATAAACAGAACAAAGACTTAACAAACCTACCTGCCTAACAGCAGATTCAGGGTCACAGCAGGCCTGGGCCCAAGAAAGGCGTACTGCACCAGTGAAGCAACTCTGGCAGCTCGCCAACAAACATCAAGCGCCCCTGCACAAAAAACGCAGGACGGATAGCTTACCCTACAAATAACTAAGATTCATTATTCAGCGCTGGGCAGTGAGCGTAACAGAAACTGAATCGTCCGACGTGGAACTCAGCAGGGAGACGAGGAAAATAAACGCCACATTCCGGGATTACTACTAGAGACTCTACTCTGCATAGTCAAAGGCTGGGCATGATGATGTTATGCAATATTTAGACAGGGTTGCCCTGGGGTGCTTGGACCCAGAAATTGGATCCTCGCTTAACAACCCTCCCTGAGACGAACTCCTCAAAATTATCCGTTCACTATGGCAAAGCCTGCAGTACTGGCATCACAGCCAAACTTTACAAAACCTTCCCCAATCTCCTCATCCCCCCACTGAGGAACATGTTCAAAACGGCTGGCTCAACGGGTGTCCTCCCGGAATCCACCAGCACTGCCCTGGTGACGGTTCTCCTTAAACCTGACAAAGAGTCAAAAAGGAATAGGGTTGATGTCCCGCGCTCAAACCCAATTCAAATACAAAGTCCAAATGATGACGTCTAAGGCGCCTAAATAATAACTCCAAAAAGTTCCAATTGATCAATGTCTTTTTAATTTCTTGTGTAGTAGACAGCCGACACGTGTTTAGATCATAGGTCGTTTTCAAGGCTGTTTATAAGTTTATCCATCCGTATCAATAGCACAAAGTTAAATTATATTGATCATAACAAATGAAAGAAAATGTATTTGATGCATACTATATACATGCCAACAGAAATAAAACAAATTAATAATGCCAAAATTAAAGATGAAGACCATACCATATTGTGTCATACCATTGTAGAGGAGACCCCAGACATGGCCTGCACCCGTGCCCCTCGCTTCGAGGTGCCAGTAAAGTACTCGCCAAGGTGTGTGACGTACGAGGAGCAGCTGAACCAACAAAGGGCTGCAATGGGCCTCTGCCCTGTGTACATTTGAAGATCAATACCTGTTTAAATGCCCATAACCAGGCAACCATAGGCAGCACGGTACCCAATCAGACAACCATACCAGCCATTGATACGGAACGAGGAGGAATGCCTACACACGGTCCATGAAGAGACTCCAAAAGACATAATGGAAGGCCAGTGGAGATGAAACAAGGACCAGAGCAGCTCCAAGAACAAACTGAAGGAGTACTGAAAGCATGCAAGCCAGTACTGACAACTGCGAGGATAATTGTAAAGGATAAAGGGGAGAGACACTGTGAAAAACGTATGAGAATGGTGCCATGAGACAAGATGGAAGCAACCACCTTATTGAACATATGTAAATAAGCTTGAAACGCAAGATGCTAAGTAATCGATTCTGCTTGCAATGCTTAGTAGAGGTTAGAGTGGCAAGCGCCGACTGTATACATCTACCTCAATACAGCACAATGTACACGTGCGACTCCATTTTGTATAAACAGAAGAACTCCCAGGCGGCCAAGGCCTGACAGGCCAAGTTTCATATCCAGGCCCAAGCTGAGGAAAGGAGCGGGATCGAAACTTAAAGGATGGCTCATGCCGGGGAAATCGAGGTCAACCAGAGAAGGGGGAGGTGAGCATGAGCTCACGAGGCTCCAACTTCAGAGCATGCCAGCCCGCGCGTGAAGGTCAAGATAAGACAGGCCCATGCAGGTGGCTAAGTGCATACAGAATTAAATGCACAAAAGGTTGGAAACTGAAGCAGATTCACGGTGGACCAACACGTGACCAGACAGGCGTGAAGATGTACCACCGCCTGATGTCATCCAGAACCAGAGGGTGCCATAGCTTTTCCTGATAAGAGACTACAGATCCGAGGACATACCGTGCCAACTAATTGACACATAGCCCTAAACCACGGATTGATGGAAGGGAGGCAGGGTGAATCTTGGGACACTAGGCACCTGGGTGTCTATTCTGCATGCTGCTTATTAAAATGGAGATTTATGTTTAGGGGTGTAACTTGCCCAATCACAAGGGACCATGTAATCTAGGGTCCTATAAACATTGTAACCAATGAGACGACGTACTTGTAGTAACGTCAATCACGTGTGGTGTAGAGGGAAGGGCGTAGACGCCCACCCGATAAGAGTTATCCAATCCACTTGTATTATTTCCATATACAGTTATAGCACCTATACTTAAGTTACCTTTCCCAACCAATTGTATTGCATGATGATTTTTTGTAGAATTAGACGTCAATGATGACAGATTTTGCCCATAAAAGAGGCTGTTGGACTAATGTTCGAGGAAGTCGGGGTGAGGCAAGTGTTCGTGATGCTGCCGATTTCCATAAGCTGATGTATGTATCATTAAACTGACTTCCCTTTGCCAATTTACTGAGTCCTGATTATTGATCCTTGCTGGAGTATTTGAATCCTGCACTCTGTCCTCGCATGGTGCAGCGATCTTGTATTACTAGTTTTCGAGGGTGAGAGCTGACCAATGGGCCCGTCAGTAATTACCTCTCCTCGTCGACACCATCAGGTCAGGATGGAGAGGTAAGTTCAGGGTAGTGGAGAGGTAAGAGTGAAAAAAAGATTTTTTAAAGAAAAACACATTAGTATATTCCATCTGTCCATATGATAGATATTCAAGATTACCTATGTAAAATACTTACCTCAGAAAGACATTTCTGAAGATATTTATATAATTCACCCATTGTGACTACAATATGTGAAGCCATTCAATCAGTAAACAGAGCAAGTGAGTGTGATCCCTTGTTCAAACAAAATATGTTCACCATTCACACATGTACGCAAGACTAGGATGAAAACGTACAAGTCTAATTTTAAGCAAAGAATCTTGTGACACCAAAGCTTACCAGCAATTTATTTCATTACATTTCCCGTTGTGGAAAAATATCTGCTGATTCTCTCATTAATGTTTGTACCAACTCGGTATTGTTTATCAAACTTAATTTATTCATTTAAGTGTGCCAGTGCTACGACCTACCAACATATAGCAGGTGCCAGAAACAGTTTCAGAATTTGCAATGCACTTCTCCGAATTCAACTTAATTATAGCTTCCAATAGCCTCAAACCGAAATAATCAGCTTCCAATAGCCTCAAACACCTATACAAAAATAAATTGCTATTAACTATACTGTTTGTACCAAATTCCATATTACAACATGTGCATATGTACGCCAAAGCTGCAGATACAGCAAATGACTTCTAGCTTTAGAACGCACCATTCGCATAATAACTCCGCACATATTCTACTCTTGATTTACACTTGCTTCCTGAATACAGAGAGACCCAGTAACCCATGAAGTATATGCATTATGTATATTTGATTTAATCGTGATCCAATAACATGTAACATTCCCAATGTCACAAAATATTCAAGAACGAGGCCCCATGCTAAGCGAAACTATAATTGTGCTCCTTACCTATTCGAGTAACCATATTCTCGGGATCAATCCTGTGCGCTTCGCATCTCCGTTAAGAATGGACTTCATCCCGCGGTGAGCCACAGGAAATCTGACGGTTTACATAATTAAGTCGCGTGCAAATGCGCGTGACGTCAGATATAAACAAACATCTTAAAAATACGGCATCCATGTCTGTTCTGTTATTATAAGAGCAATACAGTGTTCACCATGGCCATTCTATAATGCGTGTTGCCATTATTCTTTATATATACAAAAAAAGTGGACCAGACTTTTCTCTAATGGCGGATGTGCGTACCTTCGGCCCAAGACGAGATTAAGACCGTTAGAATACCGAGTCAAGAATTGCCTTGGCTTAACTCAACGGCTGAGGCAGTGTTCCGTTAGAGAGGGGTCATTTTTGTCCTCCGGTTAAACAGCGGTGTTCTGTTTTTGAGATTGTTTCATGAGCGAGCATAAACATTCTGTGGTGAAGAGCCACGCCTCAGCCACGCCTCCTTCTAATCTAACGTGCTGTGTTGAAGAAGGGAAACGGTGCTTTCGTTTCCTTTTCCCTTCACCGCGGCAACACTGACATCCCTTAATACGAATAAAAAGGGAGCGGTGTAATAGGGAGAGAGGGATCTAATACAGCCTGGGAGAGAATCTTTCAGAAAGAAGATATTGTCACTTAGGGGTCGAGCACTTCAGACCCTTACCAGAGGCTACTGGAATACCAGCCATTAGGCGAACCAATTGGGGTTTGCAGAATATTTGTTAAACGTTCATCCAATCCTGATGAAGACACACACAATCTGTCAAGTCGAAACTATTTTACAAACTGGGAAGCCTTTTTGCAAAGAAGAATGATTTTTTAAGGCACCCATAGTCGATACTTTGTCCTGGAATGAACTATTATCAATAATGATTAGTTTCTTGATTATTTGGAACTATCATCAAATTGAAAAGACGTGTACTAATGAAATGAATAGTACTTTTTTGTGACACTTTAGCTCATTTATATGACTTTTAGATGTTCAATTAGTGAATGAATGGTTGAATGCTTGAATAGTCAAATGTTTTTTAAGAATTGATTAAATTATTTCACAAAATGTTGTTTATACAAATCTAAATAAAATGAAATGATGATTTGATCTTTACATTCCCTTGCCTTCCTCTTTCAGTTGTTTCCCTCATTTCCTGGTACCATTTTTTGTATTGTTATATGTCTCTACCTCAAGGTACCAGTGAATATTGAGGTTCCCACCTTGGGTTTGGTCCAGAAGGTCCAGGAACCAGATGTCTCGGCCAAGCCAGTGCAACGAGGCTCATCCTGCACCGGGACCGTCTGAGTTGGTTGATGAGTCGCAGCAGCAACGGTGGGAACGCATACAGGAACAGTCCGTCCCAGGGGAATGAGAAGGCATCGCCCATGCTCCCCGGCTGGGGAAACCTGCTGGCGAACCTCTGGCACTTGGTGTTCGTCGCCGTCGCAAATAGGTCGATCTGGGGATTGCCCCATCGTTGGAATAGCAGATCCACTTAATCCTGATGCAGTTCCCATTCGTGGCACGAGCGCAGCTACCTACTGAGCGAGTCGGCGATGGTGTTCTTTATTCCTGCCAGATGGAAGGCTACCAGAAACATCCCTTGGACGACGGCCCAGCGCCACAGATCCTGGGCTTCCTTGGATAGGGCTGGGAATCTGGTGCCTCCCTGCTTCCGGATGTAGAACATTGTGGTGGTGTTGTCGGTGAAAATCCTCACCACCTTGCCCTTGAGGAATGGAAGGAACGACCTGAGGGCCCAGAACACGGCTCGGAGCTCCAGGACATTGATGTGTAGTGACCTCTCCTCCGGAAGCCAAAGGACTCTTGCGTGGAGATCTCCGGTGTACGCTCCCCATCCCTCCAGGGTGGCGTCCGTCATCGTCTCCTGATGTGCCGGGGTCTGGAAGTCCATAACCGCAGCTAAAAGGCGCAGGTGCCCCACCATCGGATCGCTTGGCAGAAGGTCTTGCTTAGCAGGATCCTGTCTTCGAAGCTGCCGGCCGCCTGCATCCAACGGGCGTCAAACTCTTGCAGTGGAGACATTCACAGCCTGCACAGGTGCACGAGGTAGATGCACGAGGACATCATGCCGAGAAGGGACTTGATGGACCTCAACCTGGCCACGTCCATGGTCGACAGCTGTTGCACCTTGCCCAGGATGGCCTTCGTCATTTCCTCCGACGGAGAGGCCAATCGCACCACTGTGTCGAGTCTGGCTCCCAGTAACAGGGCGACTTACGATGGTACCAAGTGGGATTTCACGAAAGTTGATCGAAAATCCCAGATCCGTGAGCAGCTGGACGGTCTTCGCCGTGTGCCCGACGGCAAGTTCTCTTGTCTTTGCTCGGATGAGCCAGTCGTCCAGGTAGGGGTAGACGTGGATCCCTGCAGGCAGAACCGCGCTGCCACTGGTGCTAGGCACTTGGTGAATACCCTGGGCGCCGACCAATCCGAAAGGAAGGGCCTTGAACTGGTAGTGTCACCCTTGGACTACGAATCTGAGGAACTTTCGATGTCCTTTTAGAATGGGGATGTGAAAGTAGGCATCCTCCACGTCCAGCAACTATAGGAAATCGCCTTCCTCCAGCTGTCCCAGCACGTGCTGGAGGGTGACCTTCCGGGACTTTATGTATTTGTTTAAACGACGAAGGTCCAGGATGGGTCGCCAGCCGCTGGTGCTTTCTTACGAGGAAGTATAGCGAATACACTCACCAGGAGCCCCGGAGCCTCTTTGGGACGAGCTGGATGGCTCCTTTCTTCAGCCTCACCCTCACTTCCAGCAGCAGTTGAGGGACATGGTTTTCCTTCCGGGCCACGGGTGGAATGCGGGGGCACTTCTTTAGAAACTCGAGAGTGTGCCCGTGGGCCAGGGGAGATGGACTTCCACACGCTGACGAACTTTGCCAGCCGGCCTCCCACCGGAGTGCTCAGGTGGGGGCCCGACGCTACGGCCGGTTCAGTCCTGCTTGGCAGCGGCCTTGCCGCATTGGCCTCCTTGGCGACAACGAGATCCTCCTGACTTGCCGCGTCTTCTGTAGGCCTCCTGCGACGTGGAGCGAGCCGCCTGGCGGTATGTCAAGGAGCCGCCGAATCCTTTGGAGGCAACTTGCTTGCCTCTGGAGTTCCAAAAGGGCGGCCGTCGTTGCTGCAACACCCCCAAAGCACGAGCCATCTCCGTGTCGGCTTTGATGGCCAGCAGTGACTCGTCCGCTGTCTTGCCGAACAGGTTGTTCCCGTCGAAAGGCATGTCCAGAACTCTGGTCTGTACGTCTTGGCAGAAATCGGTTGCCTTGAGCCAACCATGCCGGCGAAGGCAAACAAGATTGCCCATCTGGCGAAAACCGGTGTCAGCAATGTCCGTGGCCACTGTTATGGCGTGCTCCGATGCCACCTCGCCTTCCTGTAGGATCTGAAAGGCCTCAGCCCTCTTGTCGTCCGGGAGGAAGTCCAGCAGGGGAGCGATCTTAAACCACAGCTTCCTGTCGTAGCGGGCTCCAATCGCGAGAGTGTTTGCCGCTTTAATCGTCATCGCCGACGACGACGAGATGACCCACCGTCCCATGGCATCCAGTTTCTCCCCCTCGCCGTACAACGGGGAAGTCCAAGTTGAAGCTGTCACCCCCGCCGCTTACTTCTTGGCCGCCGCGGAGACGACCGAATTCGGGGTCGGCTGTGCCCTAAGGCACATGGGGGCGGAATCCAGAACCCGGTACTTCTTCTCGTACCGGTCTCTCTTGGCAGGAGTCGTAGACGGGTTGTTCAGGAGCGACAGCCCCTCCAACCAGATGTCAAGTAATGGCACTGAGAGGACCGTATTCCTCTTGGCCTCACGCCATTGATTGAGGAAACCTTCCTTCTTCTGTTCCTCGGGGAAGAGCTGGAAGAGCTCGGATGCCCCGGCGATCATAGCATGGAAGGAGCCAATTTCGTCAGGCGGGGTGGCCCGAGGAGGTGGTGATGGAAGGCCCATCCCGTCTTCACCACCGTCGTCATCCGTCCCCGTCGTGGCCGTCTGTTCCTGCGTCATCCCTCGGATCAGAGGAAGGAGACGAGGGCTGTGAAGGCCGGAAGGGCGGGGGGGGGATGAATTCTCCTCCGCTTGCTTGGAGGGCTTCCCGATGGTCCAGGCTCCGCTTGATCGTCCGTTGAGGGTATGGGCAACCTTGTCCTTATCTCCGTACACAAGGCCTGGATCGCCATCAAGATTGCTCCCAAGCTGTCCTATGGCCCAGGTACCGGCTGCGACGGTTGGTGAGTGGAATCCTCCGCCTCCACGGGTTCCTAGTCAGCACCACCGTCGCTTTTTTCTTCCACTTCGTCGGGATCCCTACCGTGGGACCGGACCTCCTCGAACTTTTTGTTCAGGATCTTCGAGACTCCAGCCAGCTCCTCCTCAGAGGCTGTATATGTGTCCGTGATGGCCACCGGGCCTCCGCCTCTTTTTCCACCGGGGTTTTCAAGGGGGTTTTATCGATGGGTTGAAAAGAGGATTCCCTCCGCGGTGGCAGGGAAACTCTGGGCCCCGAGGTCGCCGCCACTGTGGTAGCATCCACAGGCTTCACCAGGGCAGCCACGACCCCCTCGATAGAGGCCTTAGCCGGGTGAATCAGGGCCTTCACGACTTTGGGCGCGCTTGAGGCCTTCACCTTGGGGGTGGGGAGGGGGGGGGGGGTCACCACCTCACTCCCCCTCAGCTGTCTGTCGGGTTTGACCGGGACTTCTCCCGAAGCTCACCCGGGTTCTCCCATTTCCTCTTTCCCGAGCCAGAGCGTTGGCTCGCGGTTGATGGCGTCTGTGAAAGTGCGCCCTGCCTGGCAACCGAGGAGCCCGACCGATCGGCGCTCCTGGTGCCCGCGGACTCACGGTGCTTTGCCTTTTGTTGGGCCCCCGTCGCCAGAGCGCCCTCAAAGGTCTTATAAAACCGCTCGGACTACTTCTCACCTGCCGCTGGGCTCTTCCTTTCCAGCCAGTTGGTGAGGCGAATACGCCGATCCTTCATAGTCCGTTCCGACATGTTCTCGCAAAACGCACAGTCCTTTTCCATGTGTGTTTTGTCTTCGTGAAGGCAGTAGAGGCATCTGGAATGCTCATCCTCCTTGAAGACATTCTGCAATCCGCATCCAGGGAAGCTCCTGAACAGCTTGGATCCGGGCGTCGTTTTTCCTTTGTCCTGGGCATGTGCCACGTGGGGTAGGCCTCAAAGATCTTCCAGAATCCTCCAAGAAGTGAAACTCGATGAAAACTTTGCCCTTGAGGGGCGTAGAAAATTCCGAAACGGGTACCCGTTGATCAGAAGTAGAAACGGTGGATCACGAGGCTCGATTGACGAAAAAATTAGATTAAACTCTTTGAAAAATCGCAAAACGCAGTAAAATCTCTAAAAGCTCTAGAGCTATAGCACGAGGACTCAACACTTCAACGTGCGGTAAAAATCTGAAGATGGCTGCAAGAGGAGGGGTTTAGGTAGAGGGCAGTCATTGGCTGGGGGTAGTATGACCCAGAGACCAGTGATTGTTAGGAGAAAGACAGTTCAGAAACAAAACAAACTGATTTTTTCTTTGACAGGGAATATTCATGAGCATGTGAAACCATGCCAGACCCCATACTGGAGAACAGAGTGTATATATATATATATATATATATATATATATATATATATATATATATTGTTTGAACAGGGGATCACAATCACATTCTCTGTTTACTGATGGAATGGCTTCACATATTGTCATCAAAATGGGTGAATTATATAAATATCTTCAGAAATTTCTTTCTGGGGGAATTGTTTTAGATAGGTAATCTTGAATATCTATCATATGGACAGATGGAATATACTAATATGTGTTTTCTTTAAAAATCTTTTTTTCACTCTTACCTCTCCACTACCCTGAACTTACCTCTCCATCCTGACCTGATGCTATGACACAATATGGTATGGGCTTCGTCTTTAATTTTGTCATTATTAATTTGTTTTATTTCTGTTGGCATGTATATACTATGCATCAAATACATTTTCTTTCATTTGTTATGATCAATATAATGTAACTTTTTACTATTGATACGGATGGATAAACATATAAACAGCCTTGAAAACGACCTATGGTCGAAACATGTGTCGGCTGTCTACTACACAAGAAATTATAAAAATATTGATCCATTGGAACTTTTTGGAGTTATTATTTAGGCGCCTTAGACGTCATCATTTGGACTTTGTATTTGAATTGGGTTTGAGCACGGGACATCAACCCTATTCCTATTTGACATTTACAAAACTTTGTGTGAAGTTTTGTGGGAGTGAAATTGCCCGCAGCCACCCGTCTCTCTTTCCCTTTTCGTTATATTAATAAGAGTAGACAAATCGAGAGTGGTAACTAGCGCAAAGTGTTTTGACGATCCCACACTTTGTATTTTTAAACCTGATAAAGACCCCAGTAAATGCTTGTCCTACAGGCCCCTATCCCTGGTGAACACAGACAATAAAATCATAGCAAAACTATTGGCAGACAGGCTTCTTCCCCACATGCCCAGCCTGGTCCTTCCAGACCAGGCGGGGTTCATACCAGGCCAATCTACCCAAAACAATCTGCAGAGATCATTTACTCTAATGCACAATGTGAACCAGGCGGTCCCCATGGCAATCGCTGCTTTGGATGCTGAAAAAGCATTTGACTCAGCCGAATGGCCATTTCTCTTTGAGGTCCTCCGCAATTCAGGCCTGGGCAATACATTCTTACATTGGCCCGGATTGCTATACATGGCCCCTAGAGCCCTGGTGTACACTAACAGTAAACAATCCGAACCTATCCTCCCATCCCAGGGTACTAGGCAGGGTTTACCCTTTTCCCCTATACTGTTCGCCTTGGCGATTGAACCGGTGGCCTGCGCCCTGAGAGAATACCACGCACACAGAGGGATAACCCTTCACACACACACGCAACTCCATCGTCTCCTTATACGCAGACGATATGTTAATATTCAAAAACACCCACAAAGCAATCTACACCCAGTTGTGTAAGAAGGTTCCAGATTCGGGGCCCTGTCCGGACTGCGGATCACTTGGTCCAAGTCATAAGTCCTCCCTCTCAACAAGTGAAACCCCTCAGGACATTGGCAGTCATTTTGCCTGGTGTCCACAAGGGATTCGCTACCTCAGCATTTGGGTGTCCACATCCCACACTAGGCTCCATGTGGAGAACTATAACGCGACCCTAACGTTGGAACACAAAGTGGACACTTGGATGCGTCGTCCAATCTCCCAGGCCGCCAGGATCTTGCTCTTAAAAATGGTGGTCCTAACAAAACTTCTATACGTCTTTAATACCTTCCCAATCTAGCCCCCAGCAAACTTTTGGGATAAACTGAAGAGTATCATGAACAGATTGAAATGGGAGGGCAAACGACCCAGTCTCTCGCTAGCCACGCTGTGCCTTCCGAGCTCCCAAGGGGGCCTGGAGGTACCCAATCTAATCTTATACTTCCTGATTTCCTAGGCCCAATACGCTGTCTGGTGGTGGACCCCCCACAACTGACTTACCCCACACGATCCTCGAGAAGGCCCTCGCCCACTGGACGATCCGAGGGGCCTCCTGGGGGGGCGTGCGGGAACGCCACGACAAGGCTGAAGTACAACCAATGGCTATTACCCTTAGAGCATGGGACCGGTTAGCTAACCTGGGGCATACCACTCACACACGAGACACTCTTTATTCAACATTTCACACATTTACAGATCGAAACACTAGGAGATATCGCCCCGCAGGGCAGATTTATATTGTGGGAAGACTTTAAAGCCAGGGGCGAATGGAACCAGATGACACCATTTCTGTACCATCGACTGCGGGAAGTGTTACGAACTAGGTGGCAGATTTCCCGAATCCCCCTCCCACCTCCCTGATCATGACATTCATCACCACCCAGATGTTCAACAGGAAATTGGTATTACTCTATATCGCATGACCCGGTCCCTCAGGCCCCACCGTACAACCCACTATAGAGTCAAATGGGAGGTCATTTTAAAACACTGACAGACAGACAATGGGATCTAGTTTGCGCTCAGTCCAAATCCATATGCGCCAACAATAGATTCTGACTCATACATTTCAAATACCTACAATAAGTATATTACTCCCCTCTTCAGCTACATAAGATTTATCCACTCAGACCCTCAACTTTGCTATGCCCAAAGATCCAGCCCCTGTGGACACGGATAGCCGAGGTCATGTCCAAAATGGTTGATATGCACATATCTATCCCCCCCACCCCCCCCCCCCGAGGTCTGGCTTCTCGCCCTAATTGAGGAGGGTACCAGTAGCGGGAAAAGGCTTGTGGGTATGGACTCAGAGGTAGCTTGATCACTCGTAGCACAGATGTGGGGAGCCGCCATAACACGACATTCCAACACTGGCTCAATGTTATGTCAAACTGTGAACAGAGGGAGACGCAGTTCAACCTAACGCTTCCACCACATAGTAAGCCTAAGGACTACTGGGAGGCCTTCAGGAGCCACATGGCAGAGGATCTGGTCACACGGGCCTCCCCTCGAGGAAAGGACACTTCTCCACATCTACTCACCGGTTCTTACCCCCAAGGAACCCTCCCCCGCCCCCTGTGATCACTGAATGTCGGTGGGAGTGACTACATGACCAGCCCGGGCGATGCCAGGGGGACTGGGCCCTCGCACTCTGGTCGGGCTGAGCACGGATGCTATCAATACCAGCCACAGTGATAACTGGAAACTGAAATGGCACCCGGCACTTATGCGGGGTACTGTCGTATTTGCTTTTCTGGCAGTTTGTGAGCAATGGAAGGTGTTGCGGAGGCAGGGGGAGGGTAAGGGCCGCTGGGCCCCGGATGGGGCTTTGAGTTTTGTTTTTTGTATGTTATACTTTAACAATAAAAAATACAGTTTAAAAAAAAAGAAAGAGTGGCATAACTGGACAACCAATTGCTCTAAAATACAGTTAAATAACATAAGGACATTGAAAGAAGCCCAACTATTAAAAGTAGGAAGTGGTGTATTTTCTAAATTTGTGTTGCATTTCTTGCAAACTGTGGGAAAGGCTCTCCAGAGTTCTCCCTCATCAGATGCAACCTGGCTTTAAGTGGCTTAAGCAGGTTTGGTTTTATTTGCATTTTGGTGCTTGTATTTTAGGATTACTCATTTTAAACATAACTACAGCTTCCAGAATGCAAATAACACATTAGGCCTGCATGAGATACATTTGACCTAGGACCGCTAGAGAATTGTTCACAAGAAATACCACCGAGTTAGATGAGGAGTTATCCCTTATAGCACAACCTTATTTCTTTTCGGGTGCTGGTTTCGACTTTGAATTCAAGGACTTGTGGTTTTGTTTGTACTAGAACCAAAGCACCAAGGTAATACTCAGCAAGCAGAACACAAAGAATCAGTAGGAATTGTTGAATAAAAATATGTAGTTTCTGGACAGAAAAAAATCTGGAATTCTGAACAATCCGTTATGGGCAGATTCTCCAAAGGTTGGCTGGGCTCTTTTGTATTTAGTCAACTAAAATCACTGCAAGGAATTAAGAGCACTTTTGTAACCATGTTTTACTAATTGAGAGTGGTTTTTAATTCGGATTTGTAGGTTTTAAATTTATTTTGTACTTGTATACTTTAATAATCGATTTCATGAAATTCTATTTGATTGATGAAACTGCTATTTTTTTATAGACAGTTTCTTTACTCTCTGAAATAATCTTCTAATGATAAAACCCAACATGCAGTCTGCAAAACTTGAGAATCCAAGGTCAGCTTTAAAAAAAATGCTAGTAGCCACCAGACACAGGCGTCCAAAAGGAATATGATGACAAGTAGTTACACTAAAACAAGGATAGAAACAATGACTCCTGCAGTTGCTCTGGCATAATCAAAGGACACAGTGAAATGTGGTAAGAGGGCTTGAAATCACCATGCTGCAGCGGGTACTGGAGTTCCTGTTGGATAGTGTCATAATGAGCTGAAATAACCTGTGCAGGAGTTGCCTCCTCCTGGATGTAATTATACAATTAGGTACTGCTTCAATCCAGTTCTGGTGGCCTTTGGAAGGGCAGGTTCAACATCTAGAATTCCTAGTGGCACCATAGGGGGCATCCTGGCAGATGTAGATATCGGCTACATTTTATCAGGCATGGCAGCATCAGGAAGGTTTAAAGATGCTGGTACAAGCCCAGGCCTTCCAGTGGATCAGCACAGTGATATTTGGAAGCAGTCGCTTTTGCCTGCACGATACCCAACATTACAAAATCAAAGGTTAAAAACCGCATATTTCGGGTAAAGCGTCATGGATTGTGGGTGATGCAATACTAAAAAGTGCACGTCTGTTCAAGGTGATACAGTGGCAATACGTGCACATGACTTAACACAGATCACAGTTTTTCAAGTAGACAAGCATTGAAGATTACCCAGGCTGACAGCGCAGGGAATCTTGATTCTATTAAAGACATGGTGGCAAGCATTATGCTTAAAACTCTTTAATGCTACTCTCCAGAAGCTCTTTTTAAATATCAAAACGTTTCCGTTTTTTTTTATTTTTTCTTAAAACAGTAAACAAAACTCTTCTCACAAGGGACTACACATCCCTAACAGTCCATTATGTTCCAGTAGTTTTATTCTTCCTGAAAACAGTAACCAATCCTAGTCCTGCAACATTCCTATGTCAACATCCTGCTTTGAACTCCTCTTTCTTTGCTGCTCTCGATGAGATAAGTGTCATATTTATGGCTCTTGATTTGATGTGTTTGTTAACGTTCGAATAGAGCGGCGCGCTAGCGCTTATGGCACAAAGGTGGTTAATTTTACAGTATGGTGTTCTCACGCAGCGCAATATACATTGCTAAAGCCTTTTTCTGCTGCCAGCAGGCGCAGAAGCGGAGCGTCTTCTTTTCTCAAAACAGTAAACCAACTCTTCTCACAAGGGACTACAAATCCCTACAAGTCCATTTTGTTCCAGTAGTCCTGTTTTTCCTGAAAGCCGTAACCACTCTGTGTCCTGCAACAGTGCTGCGTTTGGGTCAAAGGTCGATGGAACCGTGGTCCCACGAAGTCACCAACATCAACTTCGCTTGAACCACCGACCCAAACGCAGCACTGCAAATGGCAACACTCCAGGCCAGCTTACGACACACAACATCCATTCTTATGTTCCTCCCCTGAGAACAAAAACAAAACCAACAGTCAGGGAGGGAATGAGCAGCCTCATGACCGCTCAACAGCATAATACACTGTACATAGGACACATGCATACCAATACAACAATCCCACTCTCTGCGTATCATGGGTAGCATAATGCTTGTCTTTGTCTAGAAACAAGACTCCCTGCACTGTGAGCCTGGGTAATCTTCATTCTATGTCAAGGTCGGAGGCAAGCATTATTCTTCTTCAAAGCCATCTAACACTACTGCAGCCATGGAAGAAACCGGCTTACAATAAAAAAAGGTCTTAAAAGTCACCTCTCTGTAGACCAATCTGCTGACTTCAAAATATCATACAGAGCCACCCCTGAAGCAAAAGTTTTGGACGCCATAGCCCCTCAAACTGAATGGTTCCCAAAAACCTCCAGATCAATGCCTGCCAGTTACATGACTTCTATAACCCACCTGGCTATGGTAGCAGAGGCTACCACATGAAATGATTTCCTACGCGCAATTAGCAACTGCGGTACCCCTGGCGTTCTAACGCCCTCCGTGACTTTCTCAGAATCTTTAATACACTGTGCTAAACATAGCTTAGGCTCACTAGGGAAATACGGGTACAAAATTACAGACAACCCGCTCTTAGTCCTCCCAGCTATATGGAAAGCCACTCCTTCTGGGTAGAACACCTTTCTGTTAATTGAGAGCCTTACAATCTGCTACTCTCCCAGAGGATACTAAACATAGCAACATTGCTAGCTTACTGGATAGCCTTTGAATGGACAGCTGCTCATTGCTTGAAAAGGCAGAAAACCACCTCCACGCCCCAGAGCACTGAATTTTTTGATGGAGACTTTTGCATCTTAACTGCACGCTGCAACCACAAGAATGGCCAGATCGCCCCAACAGCTTCCACTTTCTCATGCCTTGTGGAAACAGCCGATCTGTACATACCTATAGTCCAGAAGGCCCTACAGTCCTGTGACAATGCTGCCAAAAAATGAAGAACTTGAGCTTAAGGTGCAGACACGGGATGAACACATTGTAACACACACCAATCTTCCCATTTGCTCCATGTGGCGTCGAAGCTCCTAAGGGTGGAGGCGGCCCACGAGTCCGATACAGTTCACGGCTACTCCCAAGTGCCACTGTTGCCTGAAACTCTGCCCCCAGCCGCTGCAGGTTCCCTGCTAATACTAGCGGATGCTCCTGGCCCTCTTGATTCCTCAACCAGCACTGCTGGAAGGGAATCATCCTCAGAAAATACGAAGAATGTTCCATCAGAACCGGAAAGCATGCTTGCAATTACCATAGCAGCACCACGATCACCATCTGCGCTCTCTCCCTGGGCGCTTTGCCAGTGTCCACACTAGCATGATGAACGGACCTAAGTTATAGTTAGGGTTTCCTGTTTTATGGGTTTATTTTCTTTTACTTCGGGGGGTGTTTTTCCAGCGTTTTCCAAAAAATTTCCGAATCTGGGTTTATCAGTGTTTTCCCCTTTCAAAAAAGAAAAAAAGAAAAGAAAAAAAAATAAAAAAAAGAAAAAATAAAAAAATTAAAAAAAAAATAAAAAAAAATAATAAATTTTTTTTAAATCGCAGATGCCTGTTTTTTCCAGTGTAAACACAGGAGTGTTCTTTTGTTTCATTGCGCGTATATGTAGGGTATTCTATCAGTGCAAGATGTTCTAATCACTTTCATGGTAATCCAGCACTCCGTTGTACAAAATTTGCCAACCCAAAATCGTCAACCTCGCCATCCAAGCCGCCCCAACCTACAATTCCCCAACAAAAGCCCAGCGTGCCACTCCCAACTGAAACTACGACCCCCCCAGCATGCACCGCGCATACACAGCCCAGTGATTCTGTGCAGCATGCATTTGGGAGAACCCTTCTGTGGAATATTTCCCTGTAGTTCATAGTTACTTATGCACAATTCTATTTGTTTAGCTCATTGCAAATGGCAACTTTTCTAACAGAAAATATTAATATGTGATATTATAATTATTCCTATAAAACATCCAGTTCATTATTTTACTTCTAATAAAACCTACTCAATAATGTATAAATAAAATAGAATTAATGGGGACAAGTGATAGGAAAAAATAAATGTACAAAGAGAAAAAGGTGTCCAGAAATGAGGAGAGAGACACATTCAGGGCTACAAGGGAGCCGCAAGTATTATCGTTTAGTCTCATATTGTACTCAGACGGCGTTTTATGACCCAAAATCTTCTGGAGAACAAGGCTGGCTACTTAAAAGGAAACCCAAAGATTTGCAAATCTGAAAAAAGCAAATATGTATTCAAAGCAGCGCAGCGGACTTGCAGAAAAGCTTGCAATGTTGTTGAATCCTGTTGCCAGACTTCCGGCGCCTGTGGTATTACATTTCTTCCCCAGAAGAGAGATACAGACGATTTTTTTTATTTATAGGATGTAAATACTTCATAATATTCCAAAAGTAATTGAAGACATCTGTACTGCGTGAAACATGTCCTAGGAATGGGCTTTGTTCAGTGGGAGGTAAGCAAAAGACCTGTTTGTGAAGAGCCGAGGCCTCCCAAATTCATAAAAATTGAGCTCAAGTCGCCTCTTGTTACATTTCTATGGCACACGTCTAGCAGTCGCACGACATTGTCCCCCTGGGGCTTTGAACAACTCTTCCTGAAGTTGTCATCCCCAGGGCTATTTGTGTAAGTTGAGGCATACCATGCTGCGTCTTTATTACTCTGTGCAACTAATTATAAAATGTCTCTGATCACATGACCCATGCTGTTGGAAATCTCTTTGGCATAATCCAGAAAAGTAACGCGTTCCCCCCCTGCTAGTATCCAGTGTGCTTTTGAACAGTGCAGTTGTAGCAAACTCAGGTGTACCATAGGTCCATGATATAAGGCTCCTGGGAAGGCGATAATGTTAAACAGACAAAAAGAAAGTTTTCCCAAGAAAGAATCATTTTAATACATGCCCTAATTCCAAAGCAAAAATGCACTTCCATATTCATTCTTCAAGTCCCTCAATGCTACTGGCTTTCATTATAAAGCTGTTTCGGAGTATACAGATGGTCCTCACTGTACGCTGCACAGCAGTGGGCCATCTAAAATACTCAACCTTTTCACCCAAATGTGTGCAACCTCAGGAGGACCTGCATCATCCCGCTACGGCCGAGCCTGGTAAAGCAGGCACCTTGGACTAATGCTTTGAGTTTGCCTTCATTACAGCCAAACCAGGCGACCACCTACATTTATTGGGGTTCCCTGCCTCCATCCATCTGGTCCGCACAGCTGCTTCTCCGCCATAATTGTCCGTTTTGCCTCTGAACCAAAGTACGCACCTGCATTACTTGTCTTTTTGTTCCAATTCGCCACAAAGTACAGCAGGTTTGAGTGATTGACCAAAATCATGTCAATTCAACCTTCTGCCACAAGGTGGCAATAGTGGATAATAAATGCAGGCTACTACAGTTTTAGCAATGTCAGTCCCAATAGGAACTGAAAAGCAGAGCTGAGAAGATGGCTCACCGGCAATGTTTCGGTCTACAACGCAAAACATTAGGGTTTCAAATCTCTCTCCTGCACATGGTTTACCACAGTCCCCTTAACGGGGGTAATCAAACACCCTAGTTATAGTGCACTGCCCCAGTCCAACTGTGGAGGAATGTGTCTGTCCCCAACTGTAGTACCTGGGCGTCTGTAACAGATCCATGTACAGTGTCCCCCAGACTTCCTGCAACTGAAAGAAAACTACTCTGTATAACTTATGTGGTAACTTGTGGTATCCTGCGGGTAACTGGAGTTCGAATCTGCCACCACGTTCTGATACCCGGGAAGGTATTCCGGTGCTGCCGTTATCTTCCACTCCAGGCAATAACGCCAGAAGTCCTTCACTAGTTTCAGCAACATTTGCCATCAGGTCCCACCCAGGCGATTTATGTAGCACACTGCTGAGATGTTCTCCATCTTTAACAGAATGCAGCAACTGACTTTGTCCCTGGCAAACGTCTTCACTGCAAGCAAACCTGCCAACAGCTCTTAACAGTTGATGGGCAGCTTTAACTCTTCCTCAGACCACTTTCCTCTTGTTTGCAGCTGCCTGCATCTCGCGCCCCAACCGGATCTGCTCGCATCTGCTTTTATAACAAATTCGGGCACATCTCCGAAGAAGGCCTTGCCATTCTACGCCTCCATATTTTGTAGCCAACATCCTGACTCTGGTCTCCCATCGTCGTCTAGCGGCACCAACTGGTGATATCTCACTCCTTGCAAATGCCTGATATTCAGTCTCTGTAATGCCCAGGGAATAAAATGTTAGAAGCCAGCAGACATAGGCGTCCAAAGGGAATGTGATCACAAGTAGTTTCACTAAAACAAGGATAGAAACAATGTCCTTGCAGTTGCTTTGCAACGGGTAATGGTGCTCATGTCGGCTAGGGTCATAATGAGCTGAAAGAACCTGTGCAGGCGTTGCCTCCTCCTGGATGTAATTATACAATTGGGTAAATCCAGTTCTGGTGACCTTTGGAAGGGCAGGTTCGACATCTAGAATTCCTAGTAGCACCATAGGTGGCATCCTGGGAGATGTAGATACATGGCCTGAATCGATGAAGCCAACAATCATACTACTCTGGCTAGATTGCAAAGTGAAATGTGTTTTCTACAGAACTCCCCTCTTCCTTTTTGATCACCCTCATTTTCTGCGGTAGCAACTCTAATGTTACTTTTCTGGTGTCTATCGCGAACCCGAGAAACTCCACCACGTGCCTCTGTACTAGTTTCAACTTCTCCCAATTGATCAGGAAACGTAGGGACGTCAGTAAGGTACTCTCCCATTGCACATGGTCTGATAAAGCTAGCCTGTCCTGCGCCAGAATCAGGATATCGTTCAAGTAAACTATGATCCTGATTTCCCCCTCCCCCATCTCAGATTGCTGCCGCTACTAGCATCATGACCTTGAATGGCCACGGCGCAGAGGCTAGCCCGAAGGGAAGGCATGCGAATTGCCAGCTCTGCCCTTTCCACAAAATTCTGAGAAACTGCCTGTGCTCTGTCTCTACCGGGATCGTCAGATAAGCATCTTTCAAATCACGCCTCGATAGCCAGTACACTTTACCGGACTATATGTCTGAGGAGACGAATTCCCTCCATCTTGTAGTGCCTGTAGATCAATCAACTGTTTGTCTCCTAAAGGTTGATCACTGTCCTCCACTTCTCCTGCCTGTGTACCAGGAACATATTGCTGTAGAAACTGGGATGCTCCAGCTGACTCCTTTCTATAGCCCCCTTCTCGAGTAGACTCCTCAATACTGCCTGTAGGAGCTCTTCTTCCCTTGCCATAGAGAGCAGCACGGAACGCGCACCTGCTGCTGCGTCTCAACAAGGTCCAGCCTGAAATCTAAACTGTTTGCAAGTCCCAATCATCACTGAATCGCTCCAGCCATTTGGCTATAAACAGCTGCGTTCTGCCCCTTACCCTTGGGTACTGCTTGCGCCTCACACTTACCACTGGCTGCACTCTGCTGTCTGTAACCTCCACCTCCTCTATGACCTCTTCCTCTGCTGGGGAAAAGGGCGTAGTGTTGCCTTGACTTCCAATAATGGGCTCTGGGACCGAGGCCTTCTCGTAGAGCTGAACCGACCGGTCAAACGGCCCCTACGTCGACAGGTCCCACCGAAAACCCTTCCTGGAAAGATTTTTCCGATTGATGTTGGAGCTTTCTCCAAAGCTGTATATGTCCCTACAAACCTGGCCATCTCCTTTGCGAAGGCTTCTCCAAAGAGCATTCCCTGTGTGGATTCCCCAGCTTCATAGGAGGCAAGATCTCCCAACTTACTGTCGATTTTTAGCAACAGACTGCGCCTCCTCTCCAAAAAGAGCAAGCAGTTAGCATTGCCAAGTAGGCATACTGCCCTCTGTGCCCAGTTGGCTAGAGTGAGAGCATCTATGGGCATGCCGGTATATTTGGACCTTTCCACCAAGTCCATAATCTTAGCCAATGGCCCAGCCAGGTCAAGAACCATGTCTTGGCAACTTCTCCAGGAGCAATCCACGTCTTACTTAATATCTTTGGGTTGCCTTGGTCACAAAAGTGACCAGTTTCAAATCAAGTTCTGGTGTCTCCATCACCTCTTCTGGTAGCTCTGTCCATGGGCACTCCGCTTTCATCCTGAATCGCACCTCCTTCTCTATGGATTCCTGATCTGCTGTGCCATATACTGCACCACCATCAGTGATGGCAGCCAGTCCGTAGACTTTGGGTGCTGTATATTCTCAGGATCAAACAGGTCATTCATGTTGTCCATTTCCTCCACTTCTGCTTCGGCCAGCTTTGGTCTCTTGGGCTCTCTTGGCCCCTTGCCCTCGCAGCTTACTGGGACTTTATCAGACTCTTCCTGATCGTACTCCTGTTACATTGCCTTCTATGGCAACACCGGTATTTTTCACCCCTGGGGTAGAGGGAGGTGTGGCACTGCTGCGCTCCCCCAAAAAGGCACTCTTCAGCAGCTAGCTCACAGGGTGTTTTTTGAACCCTTTAATTTTGACCCAGGAGAGTAGAAGAGGAGGGGCTCTTCCCACTCCCCTGCGGCACACTCCCTTTCTTGGTGTGCCCTCATCGGGACTCCGTGCTCTCCGTCTCTTTTTTGGAGCTCCGGTGCCTTTGCATGTAATAAGTGTCTCCAGCACATACAGCCGGTCTTGAATTGGCTTCACCCCCTGGGACACTGCAACAGCCAATGAATACCCCCACCCCCAACACTTTTTTTAAAACTGAAGGACAGATCCCTGTCCAATTCAGGCACCTCCTCCTCACTCCAATCAGGAGATGAACTTTCCTGCTCAATAACGTTTGTGTTATCTTTTATGCAATTTCTTTATATGTACAAAAAAAGTGCAGTGGCCTGAACGATGCAGGCTGCCACTAGAGAGCACTAACTCGCAATCACTGGAACGGTTATATATTTGAGACTCGTCCCGAGTATAGGCAAGGTCCTTTATTCACATCTATGACGCACCACACGCCGTGCCCGTCACTAACTTCCTGGTGTACGCGGCGATGCCCAAGATCCTTTCCCTCTTATTTATGAAGCAGTCTGCTTAGTGTCTCTGCTATCAGCTTTCCCAATGAGCCTCCACAGACGTGACTTTGCTTATACATGCAGCGGTTCAGCAGGGCGCACACTTGTCACCTGAAGTGAGAGATCACTTGCAGTCCCGGTGCGCTCCCTGGTGACCACGCAATTGCACCCGATTGAAGCCTGTAAAGGCAGGGCACGTTCGACGACCCGCTTCGCTTATGCGCCCGCCGGCAGCAAAAAAAAGGCTTTAGCGGGATTGGCTGATCTGCCAGTGTCCTGTATATACGGCCTTTATAGACTACAGTGCGGCATTCGATACTGTCAACCGTAATACGCTTTGGCGGATATTATCTGCTGGGAATGTCCCTGCTGGACTTTTGTCTACGATTATCCTTTTACACTTGGAGACCAGGGTCAAGGTCAGATTAGATCAATCTGGATGGACCGCCGCTTGGATCCGGACAGTACTGGGCCCAAAACAGGGGTGCATTATTGCCCCCCTTCTGTTTATTTTATATCTTGCATATTTGGGTCGCGCCCCGGGCTAACCCTACCTCGATTCCACCTAAACTGGGTGACTTCCCCCTTCAATTGCTGGGATATGCGGATTACATCATCCTGCTTGATCTCACTCCTGTTGGCTTACAAGCATTCCTTGACTCTTTGAAAACATTCTCTGACTCTTTGGATCTCATGGTCAACATCCAGAAAACTAAGGTTATAGTATTTCATCCACCTGGCTGCCGCAGGATTACGGTGCCTTGGAATCTGGAGAGGGTTCGCTTTGAGGTTGTTCGGGAATATAAATACTTGTGGATCCATTTTGATGAAGGCCTGTGTGGAATTTCTCCCCTTGTCTATGTCAAGCTTAGGTGTTCGCAGGCATCATGCGCCCAAATCGCTGGCGGGTGTGGCAGCGTTGGCGGTTTCCCCACCAATGATTGTTCCATCACGTTCTTCAACGTTGGGGAAAATGGCACTCTAGTCATTTTCATCATGGTCGCCGCTGGGAGGTACATAGCCCTTGTACTCCCAGCGGACAGCGCGTTGCAACCGTTCGGCTGCTTTTCTCTGCTTCGGTCAACACGCTCTCCTGTTACATCCTCTCTGCTTCCACATCGAAGCGTTCCCTTCTCCTTAACTCTGGTTCTGCTGGGCCGCGTCCCATTGCTTACCCGTGGCTCACCTGCCACTTACCTTCTTTCGCTTGGTTCGCTCCTCTGGCACACCGGCTCTTTTCAGCTTTCCTTTCTCTTGCTGCGCTTTAATTTCACTACTTTTGTTCCACTTGACCGGTTTCCCATTTGCCTTCCCGCATCAGCATCTTGCCGGTTCCCGCCTGCGGCTCCGTTTGGCTGGTTGGGAGCACTTTTTGAATTTCGGGCGCGATCGCCATTTCGGAAGTTGCCGGCTTCAAGCTTATTCAAATCACCATACATCTTCTGTGTGGACACTGCTCAAAGGAATCTTTGGAGACTTACTACCTAAATCCTTTGCCAAACCAACAACTAGGAGACTCGCACCGCACTCAATCCACATCTACAACGTACTGGTATTTTTCAACATTTCGGGCTTTTTCCCAGCATTCAAAGCCTCCTTCCGGGATAGGAGCCAGATGGCTGCAGCTTACAGGCTGCCACTATGGCTTCTACTCGAGGTAAGCAGATACCTTGCAAAAAAGAAAAATATTACCTTTCTCGAAGACACCTGCTTCAAGACAGCTCGGAGTCAAGTTCCTCAGGAGGGGACTGAAAGAAGTGGGTCAGGGGAGGATCAACGGAGATTGGGGAAATTGTGGGAAAATTGTCTCGGACTGCTAGGAGGCTATTCTGTTGGAATCTTGGTCCAGCTATTTCTTGCTAAAATCAGCCCTATTCTTATGTACAACCCTGATTATTATTGTGCTTTGCATGACATGCTTTAATATATTTTATAATATTGGCACCTCGGCAACGAGTCGTGAGTGGCAGAATTTGAATAGTTCCTGCTTAAAAGGCGGTTCCGGTTACCTACACGTGCTCCGGTGCAGACTTTTTCTAGAGTTTGGCTCTGTTGAATACCTTTTGGCGCTTGGCCAATGCAGAGGTTGGCACTTTGAATTTCATTATTCTTAAGGCTGTCTTGAGCAAGTTTGATCATCTACTGGGCAGTATGCTACACTGCCTTGTCCTTATGGCGTACTGATGGCTGGCATTGGCTCCTGGAGCTTTTTTTCGTGGGTTCTATTCTCGGTTTAAGGCAGTCATGCAAGAGGTGGTCTGAGCTCACTTTCATGAGCAGTATATTGTGTATCCGTCAACAAAGACTAACCAACTTTTCACTGAGAATATTCTTGCTCGGGACGGTCTCCTGAGTACATTGAACAATTGTTGGTAATACCCTGGTATAGGATTACCTCAATTAAAAATCAACTCTGTAGGTGACGGGTGCCTGGGTGAACATTTCCAGACCCTATCATCTGTGTCGGCTATGTGGCTCTGGCTCACTTGAGACTGAAGTATTTGCTGACTCTGTTAGTCATTGAAGGCCCAACGGGCCACGGCTCTACTTGCTGATGGTTTAAGTTAATCTTATTCAGATGAGGCTCTATGGGAGTTAATTATGGGGGGCAGGGGGCAAATGAACCTTGTATTATTTTATTTACGTTATTTTGGAAAAAAGTTGTTTTTCTGTTGGAAACTCACACTAATTTTGCTGGAAATGCTTAGAGATTTTCTGGTTAGTTGGTGGTGTTGGATGATATTTTTTAATGTACGTTTTTCTTTGTGTGTTAAAAAGCGTTTTACACTGCTATGTAACACGGGTAAATAAAATAAATAAAAAAGGCTTTACCAATGTATATCACGTTGCGCACAAACACCTTACTGTAAAACTAACAACATTAGTGCCATAAGTGGTAGCGCGCCGCTATACACGAACATTAACACATCAAATCAAGAGTCGAGCAGCAAAGAATGAGGAATTCAAGGCATGATGTGACATAGGGATGTTGCTGGACTAGGATTGGTTACTGTTTTCAGGAAGAACAAAACTACTGGATCACAGTGGACTTGTAGGGATTTGTAGTCCCTTGTGAGAAGAGTTTGTTGGTTTACTGTTTTGAAGAGAAAAAAAACAGGAAAAGTTTTGATATTTAAAAAGAGCTGTTGGAGAGTAACATTAAAGAGTTTTAAACATAATGCTCCCCTCCGATCTTGAAATAGAATGGGGATGTAGAACTGCTAAATAATTATTCTAGGGATAACTTGTAGTAGAACAGAAGGGGGACTGTGTGACGAGTGGTATTTGTAGAATTTGATTGACCCACCTTTCTTGGGAAAAACAGATCTTGAATTCCCGAACAACAGAACAAGTTCACCTTCAGCTGAACACAGGCTTTTCCTGAGATATGGAGACTTATTCCAGCATTATCTCTGCTGCACTCTTACATCTCACATGACAACATATTACGTAATGCATCAGGTCCCGATGAAAGGAAGATGAACCAAATTTTGAAATCAAACTTTTCACTTCTCCCAGTCTAGTGGTACTCACAAGCCCACCCACCTAGACTCTGTTGTATGTGAACAAAGGAGTAGATGTAGGGCTCTATATGGGATGCTAACAGGATAGAAGTTTTATCGAGAGAGAGAGAGAGAGAGAGAGAGAGAGAGAGAGAGAGAGAGAGAGAGAGAGAGAGAGAGAGAGAGAGAGATTTTTTTTCCCCTTCTACCTTGCCAAATCAGACACCACGTAGAAGGAACGCAAACTGGTGTATATTCATTTTTTTGTTTTAGCATGCTGGGACCTTTTCGTTTTGTCCCAAATATAATCTCAGGCTCGAGTCAGCTAGACCTAAAACAAAACAACAACAAAAAGTTAACTGTTCCTCACCATTGGCCACTTTAGGTCTTGTACATCTCTGGGTAAACTGTAGTAAAAGTAATTCTACAACAAATCTCGGCTCATAGCTTGTTCTACTTTTGCTAAGTTTCGAAACATCAGTTTAAGAATATTATAATTGAACAATTAGGCTCCAAGCATCTAATCCCCACTCACAATTTAATACTCTGCCTGCCTTCACCACTCCTTCCAAATCCTTTCCAGCCTGTGGCCTCTCCTTGAAACTTTACTTACTGATTCAGATGCATGACAGTCTTATTTGGGCATCTTTTTCCGACTCTGCCCTAAACCCTTAAGCAGCTATCCCTCCTCTGGCAGCCATGTTACTCAACGCATTCCATAGTCAGAAACAGCATGTCTAATCTCAACACAATCCTACGGCACCCATGTCTGATCCTGTGACCTCATTGTTAACTAAATTCTTTTCTCTCCCACATTAACACCTCTCAATCTCAAAGGCTTCTTTTCTCATACCTTTAATTCACATACTGTGATATGGTGACAAATGACCATCTCTTGACACATACAATCCCTCACACTATCGTGCCTGTTCTTTGTGTATTTTAGCTGTTGGAAAAGCTGCCCACCTCCAACTTTCTGCTTTCATCATTCTTTTTGTTCCTCATCAATCGATAATTCCTGCACGATAAGACGTGGATTCCAGAGGTCGCAAGGTCCGATATAAAAAGACAAGACACAGTCAATAGAAGCATGTCGAGGATCAAGCTGTTTAGCAAGACACCAATGACAAAACGAAGCCCTTTACTTTGGTACTGCGCTCTTGTAGAAGGCTTACCTGCTGCCTGGATTATGCACATATTGAACTGCACGAAGGCCCTGAACTCAGGCACCAGGCCACCAAGTTGAAGGATTGTGGGGCGCAGTGCCACACCTGGTGATTGCTCTGGTACAGGAGACTGGGGATCTGCGGTAACCAGATTGGGTCGCATATTGATAGGTTCCAACTCTGAGAAACAGAAACTGGCCGCCCACCAAGGACCTATGAACAGGAGAGTGCAGTTGGAGGCACTCCTGAGCTTCCAGAGGAAACAATGAATCAATGGCACAAAGGGGTTGGGGGGGTTTGGTGGCATAAGCCTTCATGTTGTCCCATGGCATATCGAGCACATTCCCCAAAGAAGATGCTCCAAGTCTGTCCCTGCTTTCTCTCATCACCACTCAAGTCGTGTCAATGACTTTGCCCCCTCCCAGTGTCACTGCTCCACACCTCACTCTTTGAGTCTGCCCGCATGTCCTTTTCAGGCCATACCCCTGGCTCAGCCAAGCTAGAGGTCGCTTCCTCGCTGGCTGCACTCTTCAAATTGAAGAGACGAGTGTGATGAAATGACTACTGCTCTGTAGGAGTCCAGGGTGAGTAGTGGTTAAAACGCCTACTCAGCCTCACACTACTACTAAAATCAGCAGGAATGCCAATCATAAAGGAGAAAGAGGCACAGCCCGACAGGTATACCTACCTCCTTTGCCACTTTTCGTAGCTCAGGGTAGGCTATACTCGTCAAGAAGGGTGTCAGCTGACACAGTTGCAGCACAAACAATAATATGGTGGTAGCAACAAAACAAAAAAAGAATGCTCAATCAAGGTTCTATGAAAAAAGGATCTTTAAATGCAATCGCCTAATTAAAAACAAACACACTCCGATAAGAGAAACAGAGAATGCAAACTTTGATGTGAAAAGGCACTCTGGATTGATGAGCAGAGTGGGGTGTTCAGGCAAGAGATTGCTGTAGCAATGTCAATGTTCAAGACAGCCTTTCCAAAGTTAGACAACGGTAGGTTAAAAATCACTATGCTCCTTGAAAGTTGAACTGGGGAAAAAGGTATCTTCAAAAAAAACATCTGGTCTTGGGAGCTGGATAGCAGAGCTGGACATCTAGGCACTTACTGTGGTGGAAACTATGCCAAGCTGTTCAAATTGTGCCGCTCCAATGGTGAGTCAGCAGCAAGTCACGAAGTGCAGGCTCCCCCATGGTCAAGTTTCCATTCGGGACTGTCAAGACAATGGCTTCACACGGTTCGAGGTGGTGGCAAAACAATGCTTCAGCTGGGATGAGTGAGCGCTCGAGATTGGAGAGGCAATGGCTTTCAGCGGGTTGAGTCGCTGCTCGAGCCAGAGCTCAAGTCGAGGCAGTCCACTTCAATAGATCGAGCTGGCGTCTGGATGGCTCAAAATGGAGTAAGCAGTTCAAAGATGTGCAGAGGGCCAAAAGCAACACAGCTGGTCCAGTAGCAGCTTTAAGTTCTTCAAGCGTGATCTTGCTGGCTCAAAATAGTCTCAAGGCAATTAAACTTTTCCAGATGGCTTCTGAACTTCTTTCGTGGAGCCCCACTCAAGGGTTTCCAAAGAAAATGTGTGTCCTTATTTCCACACTTGGAACTCCATGACAGAGGGCTTTAGAATAGACTATTCCCAATAGAGTCAACAAATCCTTCCTAGATCATAAGGGAATGGGCTCCCTCCCATACAAAGACAAACTGCTACATTGAATTGGTCCCAAGCAAGCCTGAGTGGGAGGTCGGGGGTGAAACATGCTAATTTAACAAGCGCTCTTTGCCCTCCTACATTATACATGAGTGATTGGTCTTAGAAAGCGGTGCAGAAAAGGAAGCTCTAGACAACTGCAGCAAGATAATCAAGCTGCCTTTGAAGCATTGATTCCTAGAATGCCTCCTGTGGAGGGTTCCTGTTGCCAGAGAGAAAGGGGACACCCTTTCTCAAGAGGATTACCAGGCAGCTTTCCTGGCCATTGTCCCACAAGTTACAGTGGAAACATCCAGACCAGGCAGCTAATGCACATCAGTGCCAACTTGGTGAGCAGGCTCAGCTGTAATAGTGCTAATGTATATGATTCTCTTGCTGTATAATCGTGTGATCTTAGTAGCCACCATAGCACAGCCTGGCAATGCTTAGACTTACAGTTAAACGTGCTACAAGGCCAACTAAGTTACCCAATGATAGCATTTTGATAGTGGTGCAGATGATTACAAAGCCACCGCGGTCTGTTGGAACATTGTCTTCAAGCAGCTGTCAGAAATGTGCATGTAATCTTTGAACCTTCCCTGATGCCACTGCCGGGATGGTTCTGTGGGAGCCATGGAACGGTTTCAGCAAAGTACATGGGTGCACTATAACTTTGGAATTAATGATTATGAAACGGGGGCCCAACAAGAAGACCCCCCCCCCTCCTTCAAGGAACAGAAATACCTGGATCATTTTCTTGATTATAAATCAAAAAAAACTTGTACTATCCCGCCCTCACCAGATGGCATTACATCACAACAAGACCTGCTGGGAGGAGGGCCATTTAGAAGAATGCTCAAAAGGATACCATAGAATTGTGTTTCTTTCACACAAATAGTCGTAACACTTCAAGTATAATGCTAATAATTTGAGGACCAAGTTTTTGTTGCTTTGTAGGGAAGCCATAAACAAAGCAAGTTCCCTATGCCCTTTGTAGCCCCTTCAGAGGTCTTCTGAAAAGGAAAGCAATATAGCATGAAGTCATATTTCCAATCCACTTCATTAAAAACTGCACTAAAGCTTAACCTTGGAATCATGCAACATTAATAGAACTTGGTTCTTTTGCTACTTGGAAAAAGTAACCAGTGAATCACAAAATATTGTTTAGTGCATTATCCAGGAAGCACGAGTCACTTAGTTGTCTGTATGCATCCCTTTTGTAAGAGCATTATCACATTGTAAAACCACCTTGCTTGAAATGGACACGATTTGTTCCAATGTCAGGGATCAGCAACAACATTGATTACCAGACAATCCAGCTCCTTGGGCATTCCGTATTCTCGCAAAGTCCCACAAACCTCAGAGATTAACATATAAACTCTGGAGTTAATACATTACCCAAAGCTATACAACATTTGTAAAAGTGTCGGAGCCGCTCTACTGAGAACGAACAAGTTCTATGGTATCTGTCCCACTTAGGACAGTCTATAACCAGGTTTTAGCTCTCAATACTCTTCACAGAGGAGAAATATACATTGGCATATCTGTCTGGCCCTACCCACAAGAGCAGTCGAGCACCAAAATTCTTGGTAATTCTCCTCTGAACAAGAGCACCATCAAAAACACAAGACACGCATTTTGTCCTTGTTGGTCCTAATCAGTGAGGAAGCTGAGCCTCTCTAAGGATCTTTGTAGGTTAAGTACTTTAAAAAAAAAGAAGTTTTTAAATCTTGCACATTTTAAACACTTCTGAACAAAGATGTAGGTTTTAGGTCACATTATGGTGAACTTCAGACCCAGGAGAATCAAGAAAAACAGATTTTGAAAAATGCCATAATACAACCAGGTAAGGGAGCGATCCTCCAGTGCCACCTCTCACTAACCGTTGTGGGACAACAACTCTTATTCTTAATGGGTGAACACACAGGATAATAGCCTCACATTGAACGGCGAGACCGTAAACTTTAGGTAACAAAGCTAAAATTATTAAATTAACACTGGCACTCCACATTTCACGTGAGGGTCATAATGCCTTGAAAAGGCGAGAGGTTGCACAGAAGATGAAGTTAACTCGGATTTAGGCACATTAATGTACAACAGTTTCTAATTTTCCATTTTTCATCTTCATTAGTAGTTCAAATGAAAGAATGGAATAATTTGTTTGGAATTAAAGACTGTTGGTTATGGACAGGACATTGCAGAGATATTTACAAACATGCATATATGCATTTGAAAAAATGCAGAGTAACAGTTTTTTTTTTTTTTTAAATCTTGCATTTGAAGATTGCTCTGCAGTACCAAAAAACAAGGTAATGCTTTCTCAAACTCACTGGTGACAGCTTTAAGGTAGGCCTCATTAAGTAATTTGCACAATTTTTGAAGAAACAGAATTTAATTGTGGCGAAAACATTGCAAATTTGACGCATGTTCTTCTCAACATGTCCCATCTAATTTTGCCATCCGAAAGTTGCTGTAGTTGTGATTAGTTTTCCAGTATTTGCCTGAACTAAAAAGCTTCTGGTTTCAGATGAAGTGCCCAATGTATGGTGGCCTTCTCTGGAGCTCTTTGTTTGCAACATTTTCAGCCCTTTGTTTCATTTTTCCTTTACCCAATTAAGGTTTCACTAATATGAGAAAAATATCCATTACAGCTTTCCATTACCCCTCTTATTCGGACTACCATCTGATGTACAGCAAACTTTAGTCAAAAGGTCTAACAACTTGGCATTTTATAACTAGACTAACAAGCATAACACTTTTCTTCACACAAGCACCTTAACATTTTAGTGCAATTATTTTTCCATTGTCAGCATCAGACCCATTAAAGTTTACCATACTATACAGTCAATGATAGTTGGGTTATCTTTGGTGTGCTACAAGCACAGGTTGGGACATTCTCAGCTCATTTCCAAGGTCTGTTCTGAACATAGATGCATGCAGCACTGCACAGATTACCGCTACAAGGAAAGCGGATTGGGGTATCAAAAGAGAAATTGAACATGGTCATGGGACTCTGCAGTCTACTGCTCTGTTCATACCAATGCCTGTATTCCAAGTCCAAGCCATGGTGAAGGTATTATATCACTGGATGAGGTCAATATTTTTACACAGACCCATCTCTAGGAACATAGTTAACTAGGTAGGGACCTTGGAACTAGGTTAAGTGGTTTGAAAACATAAGTGTCAAATGAAGCTTCAATCTTTAGGAGCTTCAGGCTTATCGGGCACAACGTTTATGCCGAACGACAGTCAATGAAGTGTGGTTTGGCTTTAATTAATAAATCTGGGTGGTGAGAAAGTTGTCTTGGAAGAACTACTTGGATTTTCCCTATCAGATGCACACTTATTTCACAGGACCTTTTGGCAAGATCCTTCCTGATGGTCTTCCACTATGCCACTAGCTCTAAATATGTAAATCAATGTGACATATCCACGTGTGCCGTAGTGGAAGAAAGAGCTGTGATAGGGGTTTTATTTATTTATTTATTAATTAGATATACATCTAGCCAATAGGCTTTGTATAACACATAAACAGACAACATATATACACAAAATCTAAAAACATATTACATTATCAATATATCCTATACAATACATTTTAAAATTGCCACAATCTTCAGATAAAAAACAATAAAATATATCAGATTAATATTTCCTCTCATAAAAAGCATCCATTGATCGGATATATCAGTCAACACAATGCCATTATTATAGGATTTAAAACACGTGGTTCGTAGTTCATTTAAGCTTTCACAACACATAATAAGATGGTGAAGGGACTCAACAACATTTACTCCACATAGACGACAATACTTTGACGTGAGTGGAGACCCCATTTTGACACAATTTGTCTCTAATGCAACAGTCGAGTTGAATTTCATCATAAGGCAAGTGCGAAAAGTACCTGTGTTGGGATAGGCTATAATGTATTGAGGAGACAAAACTCTACTCAAATACTCATCTAAAAACCAGCCACTGAACCTTTTAGATGCTAAATTTACCGTATTAAGTTCATGGCAGTAATCATGGACTTTTTTCTTAAATCTCATTTTGAAGGCTAGTAGAGACATAGTTCCTGGGACAGACCCATTAGACCATATGCGATGGAGCCTTTGGATAATACCAATTGTACCAATCAGCACATTACCTTCAAGACTAAGGTAGGCTTTAACATATGGGACAAAAATTGTATCAGTGGAAAGTGTCACAGCTTTCTCATACGACAAAACGCATTGACAAATATATGCATACAAATAACTTCTGATGTTAAATTCCAAGTATAGGTATAGGGGTTTTACTTATGCCTACCAACCCTCCTTTAGGTCAGAACCACTACTTTAGAGCATAGTTGCTATATTTTGATATGTGAGAGGCTGACCGCAAGAGGCTGCAAATCCTGCTTACCCGATTGTGCTTGGCTGCTCTGACCCATGTTGTCATTTGTGGTGGCCGCTCCCTCTCCTGGTGGTCTGCTCGGCATGGCCCAGCCCACCCATTTCATATTCCGCTTCCCTCCCCCTGTCCACTGTGAACCAAATGCACATACTGATTGACCCTTTCCAATTACACACGAAAGAATTTGGGCAGTTACCGATTCTGGATTGAATGATGGGACCGTCACAAGAATTGTCTGGAGTCAATAAGCCACCTACAGGCATAGAGATAATTGCCATAACTACATGGTATGATCTTTGATATTAGCTCGATTAAAGAATATGTGAGTCGTGACTAACAACCCTGCCCCAGGAGTGGGATATCCATGATTCCAGACATGTCCGGGGGTATCACTTCATAGGATTTTATACAACTAGGCAACATTCCAAGATGGCGCTCGCTCTTTACAACCGTAGTAGAGGAAGGACTCGAGCATACACTTGCGTTACCATGGTAAATTGTACACACAGCCACCCGGGAACCTCTGGAGATGACCCTGGTGGTCGAGGAAGCGGCAAGTCGGAGCACGGATGCATTCCTAAGATTCCATTCGGAGGTAAGCCCCATCCAGCAGCCGTGCGAGTAGGCTTGCCTGTTATTACACAGAGTCCTCGATAACCAGACGAGTGATTGATTCCTGCTTTTCTTTCCTTGTAGCATTCGCTGCTTTGATTTTGTATCTCGTCCCCAAATTTTCACCCCGCGACCAAACTCTTCTACCAGCATTCAAGAGCAGTACTTAACTAAATTAACTAAACTGAGCGGTAAGAAGGCGCCCTTTCAATATTATAATGACTGTACGACTCATAGGCATCAGTGTGTAATTCAATGGGTTCCCTGCCCCATTTTTGGGTTTTCCCTTTTCAATAGGTCCGGTCCATCTATCATATAGGACCCAGGTCCTCCTAGGCTCATGGGGCCAATCGTGCAGGAGACTTCAGCAACACCTCACGAGGTACTTCTTTGCCTACCATGTATCTACAGGGTCCATCTGTTCTGGGGATTAGGACCTTACACAACTTCATGTGGTCTTGATAGCAGATGCCTGACACTTTTATCTTACAGTTGAAACCTGGATTGTGGTACAGTACACAGCCAGAGCCCAGATGCCAGCACGGTCCACAAACACATGACCCAGCACTCCACCACCTGAACCCACCTACTACTTTACTTTATTACTGGCTCACACAAACTAAAAAGGTGAGAGGGCGCAAGAGTTACCTCCATGACAAGTATTTATGGCACAATTTTTTAAGCACTTTAGAAAAGCTGAGCTGTATGCTTTTCTTCGCAGTTGCGGCAACCAAGCACTGATGCAATAGTCCTCCCTTATTCATGAAGTGGTGTACCCCTACAAGAACCTTTCAAGGTAACTTTTTAATCTTGGATTAAGGTTCATAGTTCAAATTAATGAACATTGAGTGGAATTCTAGTTAGTAATTAGCTTTCCCCCCATCTCTTTTTAAATCTACAGGTTGTATGCGATTCCCCTTTCACCACTTGGAGCCTCTGAAGAGGATTTTGCCCATGAATATTTTTCTCCCGACGAATGTTCCACATTAATTTGTAAAGAACAGACACATGTTGAGACTACTTTACTCTGGATGTTAGCAGAAAGAACATTTTTTTATGACTGTTATTAAGTTGATTATTTACACAATGACTGAAAAAGCACTGAGATACTGCAGATTGATTTGTTGTTAAACAATCAATTTATTGTGTTCGACGTTTTCCTATGTTACCGCTTTTTAGATTTATTACTGATGCTAGTTAGTCCTGGTGCTAACCCAAATATATCCATTTAATACTCTTTTTAATCATGGTTTCAGAACTATTAAAAATTTCTATTGTAGAATTTATGTGAACACACCACTTTCGCTGATTGTGATCACTACCACCTGTTACTCTTTACTCTCTCTCATTTCAAAATGGTCTACCCATCCCGGGCCTAAATAGAGTTCACACTTCTAACCTACGTTAGCTTAGTGTGAACCGGGATTCCTCACAGATTCCATATGGCATGTTAAAGGACATTTGTACTGCGCACTATCACCACCGGAGTGGTGCCCTGGTGCTCTGGCGGATCTGAAAAGGAAAAATGGGTAGAGTGAGTTAGTGGGACCGAGTGGGAGAAGGAGCAAGAGAGCTGTGATGTGCTGTTGGCAGCTTCAGTTCGGTTAACACTGTTCGCTGAGCTTAGGTGTGCTTTCAGTTGGTAGCCATCATGTTCTGGTGTGGTGTAGCGAAGTGCGTGCAGTTTGGTGTACTTTAACGGTGTGGTTGTGTTTAGAGTGTGAGAGGTGTCTGCAGAGGGGAGATTTTATTTGGTTACTGGCATCCATATGTAGAGGCGACGCATGCTAACCTTCTCAATTCTCTCGAGCTGGTGCCTGCTAATCTTTAAATTCTATCTAGATGCGTCTCCTGAATATCCAACATTTCTTTTTAATTGTGCTGCTGGCCAATATTCACAGTTCTGTCTAGCTGTGATGCAAGCTAATATTCACAATTTTGTCTAGTTGTGACGCAAGCTAATGTTCACAAATTCAGACTGGATGTGACGCCAGCTAGTATTCACAGTTGTGTCTAGATGTGATGCAAGCCAATGCTCGCAGTTTTGTCTGGATGCAACACAAGCTAATATTCACAGTTCTGTCTAGATGTGATGTAAGCGAATATTCACCATTCTAGCCAATTGCGGGTAAGTGCTCACAATTCTTTCTGAAGTACATAGCGCAGTTAGAGTACAGTTCATCTAAATGTGAAATATTGCAAACCAACAGTTCTCCTAGATGTGATATAAGGCTAGGAAACACAGTGGATCTATATGGGATAACAGTTGCTAATTAGAGATTGGTATGTGCAGGCTACAAGCTAAGGGGTGCTGGGGAGAATGCCAAGTATGGCTATCTGGCACAATCAGGCTAAACGGGCACAAACATTTATCAATGATCATTCAGCACTTTGCCGACCTACAACTTTGCTCCCCTGATTAAGCTGCAGCACACATTATTTGTTGAGTAACTTGGCCAAGTCAGGCCATAAGTTGGCCCCATTGTGACAAAACAAATTACCAGTGGTCCAGGGATGAATATCGGTTTCTAGACCATCAATCAGCCCCACGCCTCTTGCACACCAGAAGGGATTCGAACAGATTGGAAACACAAGCAAATTATAAACCTCCTTGTCCAATATTGGTTACGTGGACGGAAGGTTATCTCTGCAAGGTTGTTTGATCGTTGGTTAGTTGCGACACAGCCAAAATACAATTATTACCCAATGATAAAAAGGGACTGTCCAATCAAGGTTGTATATCTACTTTATGATTATTCAACAGACAGTTCTAGAACACTACAAAATACAATCCACCCTGTAAAGGGCTGCAGAGGACAGACTGTTTCAAGAAGGAAAAGGGATGCACTCTGGATACTGACCGGTAGTCGGTAAAGTAATAAATCGCAATAGTTCAAGAATACCTGGTTTCAGCACAAAGGGAGCAATGCATCGTAAAATGTAACTAGGGGCCTACGGAGAAGGACCAGAGGCACAGAACCACAATGTACCTTGTGCTTGTAGAAGTTCTTGGTGCTTGACAGGGTCGAGTTGATTTCAGGGCGCTTTGCAGCTCTTGCGACAGAGTTCGAGACGGGAGACAGATGCGAGTATCAGAAGGCAGGCAGTTCGGCGAGCATGGCTGGATGGACAGCTGCAGACTGGCTAACACAGCGCTCAGGGTCAGGAATCAATGTCTTAGTGCTGGTTGGCGGGTCTGAAGCACTGGTCGAGGCATCTCAGATGACATTAGCGACTGCAACATAACTGTCAGCGGTGCAGTCGGGTGCAGCTTGACTGATTCGAAAATTTCCTTTAAGGCAGACGCTGGTTGATGCAATCCTCCTACCTTCTTCATTTGTCTTGTGGCGTCCTTTAAGATGGGCAGCCCAAAGCTGAGGAAAATGTTGCAGGCAACGGACTTGTCGTTGGTTTGGTTCAGAGACTCTCGGGCACTTCACACCTAGGGAGCTTGCTTGCAGAGCCTAGAAGGGCAAACTGTGTGCTGGCTGGGTACCGGTTCTGCAGCTGCTGCAGGGTCTTCTGGATTCAGTATCTCCCTCTGTTCCCTGGGAGATCTTGCTTCCCTCTTGGATGTCCTGGCCTTCCTTAACTGGCGGAAGATGTAAGGATGACTGTACCTTCAGCCAAGGTCCATTGCAGAGTTGTTCTTGTTACTCCTTGCAAAGTCTTCAGATGATCTGCCCAAAAGAGGGGCTTGACCCTCGTTTAAAGCCAAATGAGCCACAGCAATTGGTGTAGGCTAAGCCTACCTTAATGAACCAATCCTGGGTCCACAACAACAATCTGGGTGCGTGAGGTCATAACCGGAGTGCATTGCAACCGAAAACATGTAAGACTAAGTCCCACCTATCTTCCTGTCTGTTGTATATCAAAGGGTCTCTAGACAACCGAGCTCTCTGTGGTTCCCGATTAAAGCGGCAGGTCTCCCTTGAAGCTGCGGCAGGACCAGAGTTTTGGTCTCCTCCACCAAACCACATACTCGTACCTTCTGAATGGGGTCCCCCCCTGCAGGGACAACTACTGTAAATACATAATATCAAGGGCAGTGACCCGTCATGCCTGGAACTAAGAGGGGGGAGCTGGCTTCAGGTGGACCGTGCATTTCAAAGGTTGTTGGGTTTTCCTGTCCTTGGCTAGTCCTGCGGCCAGGCCTCCCTTGGGCCTGTTTGAATTAACTCCGATTAGTCTGTGAGGCTGCCACCAGCAGCTAACAAAGGAAAGGGCAGATCCAAGGAGCCTTTGTTAGTTAATTAGACTGGCCATGGCAGGAGGAAGGTTTAGCCTTCCCCCTTCTAATATGCCTTGAATTACTCTTGCTGTCATATTCCAACTAAATATAACAGGGGGGATGGTGCTGGTCAGCTGTGTCCACCCAGAGTACAGGGGTCTATGTGTAAGTCGTGCTATGAGCACAGGAACATGTGTGGGGATTAGCCCCACACATTTTCCGGAGGTTGATCACCCATCATTCAATTCCATTTAAAATTTCAAAAAAGCCCAAGCGAGCGCACACCAACCATGCGGATGGTGGAATTCCTCACACCCATCCAAAATGCAGTTGGGTCAACCTGAAGTGAAATACATAGGACACATCTTAGGTCTCCAGGCCTTGGATCCGTCCTGAGTAAATGGAATAATGGCCATGCCCTCACGACACACAAAAGCTGAATTAAGATAATTTTTGGTGGTCCTAGGATATACAGCAATGGATTGCAGATTACACCATTTTGGTGAATCTGCGGGGTGCATGTAAGGGGGATACCCAGAATGAGATTGTCTGGACACTGATATTAAGGGGAGCTTTTGATAAAAACATAAACTGCACTATATACCGCCCCAGCGTTGGGCCTACCATCTTATGAGAAACCTTTTTTTGTCACAAGCGCCTAAGGGTATCATCTGGGGTTCTTTTCACAGTATCATGGGGGCAAGTCACACCCCAATGCATATTTTTCTACACCTCTCGATACAGTCGCTCAGGGTTTTCCAGCTTGTGTGAGAGCAGTTTCAAGGACTGTGTTCCTGACAAAGAAAGTAGCTACAATTGTTTTAGGAACACCTTTGATGGTTAGGGTCCCACATGCTGTGCATTAGCCGTTGATGCAAAGTAAGACTGAACACAGCAGTGCTTACTATACTAGAAAACACTCCAATGATCCTTCCATCACATTATGTAGGATCTCTTGATATTGTCTTGCTGTTACCAGCACCTGTGCTGGCTGGTGAGGATTTACATGTGTGTTGCTGAGGTTTCCAAATTTTCTACCGTCAGGCCCGACATACGAGAGGTTCCCTTAGATGGAGGCTGCACTATTTTTGTGCACGATCATCCCTGTGCCTCCCCTCTTCGGGAGCACTCTTGTCTGCATATGCTGTTGGGGAATCGTTAAATGATTAATTGTTTTTGTGGCCTGAATGAAAAAGGTTTCCATTTCAGCGCAGGTTGCTGAGCTCACTGCATTATCATCTGCAGGTCATCTTGCATCCGCTGACTTAGTCATCATCTATACAGACAGTAGATATGCTTGGGGCACAGCCCACGACTTTGGCCAAATTTGAAAAGCTCTGGCGTTTCTCACCTCTGCAGGTACCTGCATCCTTAGTGGCCTGTATATCGCAGCCCCTCCTTGATGCGATTGTATTACCCAAAAGCACTGCAATTGTCAAATGCTCTGCACATACAGGGGGTGGAGGACCTGATGTCCAGAGGTAATCAATCAGCCGACTATGCGGCACAAGGAGTGGCCCTGGAGATTATCCCACCAACATGTAATGTGCCCCTGAACCCATGGCTGGAATATATGTGAATGAAACTGAAGTGTACGTGTCAAACAGTTTGAGCAAGTTGCAAACACTGGCCACAAAAAGAAGAAAATGCCAGTTGGGAAAAGAAGGGAGCAGTAAAGGATACAGATGGGATTTGGAGACAGGAAGGGAAGCCTATAGTGCTTCAAAAGGCACTTTTTCAGTTAGCCAGAAGTGCACATTGATTAGCACAGGACATGTGAATGAACACACCATGGTATCAGATGTATTCCGCATGGTAGGCTCCAGGTTTCCCAAAAGCAGCATGTTTAATTGTTTTGTCAGTGTTCTAAACGCCACCAATTAAATCCGAGGGTAGGCCCAAAAGGTCCCTTTAGAGATTGCTCCACAACCGGATGGCCCATTCCAGGACTTGCATTTTGCACACGTCACCATCTGCTAACTCATGTACCTACCTCCTTGTGGTGGCTGACTTACTCAGCCATTGAGTCCAAGCGTATCCCTGCAAGAGAGAACATGCCCAGAAGGTAGCTAAATGCTTGTTGTGCAATTTCCCTGCCTCTCTATATAGTGACAGGGGACCCCCCAATTCAGTAATGCTTTAATGTTTTGTGACAAATCTTGACTATTGGTCCCTTCTACCCAGAGGAGAGCCATCCCCTTTTAGGCTAGGGAGGTGAGCCTGCTAGGCAAAACCCTCCGTAGGGGTCTGGGCAAGTGGGACCTCACTGGGAGTTACTCCCCTCATTTCAATAAGGAACTCCTGGCACAGAGAACATTTTCTGCCTACATGGGAACTGTTAAGACTTACTTCCATTTGGAAACCACTGCGACAAATCTAGCAACATCACTGATTCCTTGGAGGGAAGCTTCTTTTGCGTGGCCAGGGAAAGGCAGAAGCTACTCGGACCGTGGGGGTGGCTATCTGCAGGAGGATCATGTAGGGGATGTCAAACTCCAGGAAGACAGAATAAAAACATGTGCACAGAATAACCCTTCACCTGTATTTCTTAGTGACACCCATTTGCCTTTTCAAAATTCTTGCATAGTATACTAGCAAAATGAATGATCCTGTAGGTCGCTGTTCCACCTTGCCATAGCATGGTGCAGTTGGTTGCGATGCTAATATCTCAGAAATTGTGCATCATAGGGTCTTGAAATGTGGTTTGCGAGGTCCCTCAAGTTTTGTTCCAAAAGCGGTTGAGAAAAATGTTTCTTTCCCTGCCTAGTGAACATGGTTTACGGCTTCGTCAGCAGGCATCTCGCAAAAATCCTCTGGAAAACTTATTTCACCTGATGCAGCAAAAATGTGTAAACTTCTGGAATGCCAACTCCCTCCACTTTCGCCTCTCAGAGGTCCATCCGCCTTTCATAGATTGTTGTTTCCCTTCCCGGTGAACATGGTTTACGGCTTTGCCGGCAGGCCACAAATACATTTAAACTTCTGCTGAAATCCGGGGAAAGGGGTGAAATCCGGGGAAAGGGGTGGGTGTCTAAATGTCATGTAGCCAGTAATGTCCAGAGGGTCCCAACAGGTTTCTACCCAAAATTTGGTGCAGATTGGAATGGTGTGGAATTGTATAAGGAAGAACGCTTTGCAGCACAATCCGATACACAAGCACAGAGAACAGCAGAAGGTCCTAGTAGTTCAGAAATAGACATCTCAGACACAGAAGCTACACATTCAAAAAATGTAATTTTTTAGACAAGTTCGAATTACTCCATATGGACAGCAGAATGGACAAAAGAAGACGAGGCCAATTTGCTGGTCGAGGAAGAGGGTTGGTAGGAAAAGCAGGAAAATCACAAGGCGGGGAGGTTGCCCCAAGTTGGAACGACCAAAGTGGCAGGACAACAAGATCTGGCAACAGCCAGAGGGGGAGGCCGAAAGGCAGGAAGACGTACAATTGAAAATCTTTAACAACTCTGCAAGAAATCTCACCCAAGTGGAAGAATCGGTTCTGTAACTAGGCTTGTCCTACAGTCCCACAAACACTTATGATTTCACATCAACAAGAATAGACTTATTCAAATTTACCAGAAAGTTAAAACGTACAAAATCTATACCTTCTGGTGAGTTCTTGAGAGCAAAACATGCATGTATGGATGCAGATTTTCAAATGGAAGCAAAATGTATTGGCAAAAGGTTTGTGAATAGAGGTTATGCCAAGAGCGCAGTGGCTGAGTACTATGACAAAGCTGAGAAGCAAATTAGGACTGACCTATTCAAACCCAAGATAAGAGCTAAAGATTAAACTATTAGGTTAATCACTGGCTTTAATCACCAAGCTAAGGAAAGTAATAAAATCATGCACAGGCATTGGAAGGTATTAACCACAGACTTATGTAAGGTCTTGGGTTCTAGGCCCAATGTAACATTTCAAAAAGCTTCCACTTTGAAAAACATTCTAGCCCCGTGCATGGTCGTCACAGATAATGAAACGCAGAGTTGGTTCCCTAGTAACAATCGAAATTATGGTTTTAAAAAATGCTGTAATTGTAAAATGTGTGATTTTGTCTCAAAGAAGCCGTTTGTGAGTTCCAATGGTATATTATGGAGGTTCATGCACAGAATAAGATGCCTCACTACATTTGTAGTGTACGCCATTACTTGCAGGAGTGGACTGCATTATATAGGGTCTACAATAGGACCTTTGAAATTATGTATCCTGCAGCATTTTAGAGCCATAAAAAATGGACACCAAACATATCCATTAACTCAGCATGTTAAGGATAGGTCTTTCTTAGGCCTAGCACATATACCACAACATAAGAGGCTGGGCAATACAGAACTCAAATTACGCCAGCTGGAGGCCAAACTAATTTGTAAATTTGACACACTGAAGCCTAAGGGGCTCAACATTGATTCAGAAATGTATGTTATTTTACATGACTAAGGTATATGAGTTATAATGGTCATGATTTGAATCATATGACCGTTTTGTCAAGATAAAATAATCACATACATTCCGGGCCATTAGCTCATGAGTCCATGATGGTACTACTGAGAATCTCCTTTCTTCTATTTTCTATCTTTTCTTCACTTTCCTTATTTTCTCTTTCTAATGAATTAGAGCGGTTTTATTAGAAAGCTGTTTTTGAATAGATAAGTATATTGCAATTGATTGTATTAAAATGCATTGATTGGATATTTGGTGGTAGGTGCACTAGGATTAGTGAACTCTCATGTTAATGTTTATCCTGCATAGATGAACTATGTTGCATCATTACATATTAAGCACTAATACTATTGTTCTCACCAACGTCACACAGACTGGTGAGCTTACACCGTTTACAACACAATGCACGGTTTACCTCATTAGCAGAATTTGCACAAATACATACTTTCGAGTTTGCACATTGTGGTGATTCTCAGATTGTTGAATCCACATTGTACAATGTAGTATACCCTTTACCTATCCAGCGGAATTTGCACAACATACTTAGACTTATTATTGGCTTTTAGTGAGGTTGTGAAGTGCCTACATTTGTTTTAATGTTGACAATCTCTTTCGTATATGTACCCAGTGTATTTTATAGATGTATTGTATGTCAGTTCTCATTTCATAAACATTTAGCACTTTATATGTAGGGCTGAAACATGTATTATGCATAACAATGAACAGTGACCTTAAAATAAAGTGACAGTGATAACAAGTAATACAGATTATAGCATTACGAGAGTGAAGTAAATAAATCAAATCGATTATCACACTTGGTGCGCAATATATAAGTAACCCATTGAGGTATGGATACAACCAAACATTGGCAGCATTGGATTGCAGCAACACTGGCTGGGAGTTGGTGGCTGCTGCTTTCCTATTAAATACTCACTAATTTTGGGCATAATTGCCACTGTGACAGGAATGTTTTCCAGCACATTGTGGCGATCGAGAAATTTAAAGAGCGCACTTGCGCAAGAAAATCTTGTTATATTAATTATGTCATTAGTGAATTAAACTGAATGACAGGCGGAGGTTTTACCTTTCACTCTGATTTCTGTTGGGTATTCTTAGTTATCTATATTTAAACTCGCAGACTAACTGTGATGTCACGTGTCCCGAGAAACAGGGTCACGTGACATACTACCGCCGGATGTCAGAAATAAAGGTATCACCGGAACTGGCGTCTCGACGCCAGTCCGGGTTTAAGCAACTACGAGAGCAGTCGTGTGAGTTATTGCTGCACCGCCCCCGCGCACTGCGATCCTAACAGGCCCTGCGCGCGGGCCTCATCTCGCAGCTGTCCTGCCTGCAGAGGCCTGCAGGCCTTCCATCACACTGGCGACGAGGCGGAAATGGGTCGCGAGCCCCGATAACAACGGCGGTTTTCGCACCCACGGACCCGCGTTTTCACGATCGCGGAGCCGGCAAGCTAACGACGCCGGCCCCGCCCACGATCAAGAACACCATCCGGCAGCGGCGAAAAGCGGCCCTAGCACCCCAGGGCCCCAACAGAGAGAAAAAAAAAAAAAAAAAAAAAAAAAAATTTTTTTTACATTCATACATTCTCTCACGCTTCAACAACAGCCCAGGGAGCAGCATCTTTAATCCTGGCAACTACACCCAGCAGCAGATCACGACCCCACGACGTGGGAGAAGCAGGACACGCAGGCCTGCCGAACCAAAGCGCCGCACGTGCGACCACGCGCTGCAGGCCCACGCAGACCCAATCACCGCCACACAGCAAGCTACAACTCAACGCCGCAACGCCACATAACACAACATGTCCGACCCGACGTCCAGCCCATCGGAGTCCGGCGCTAGGTCCACGTCGAGGAGGAGCCTCACTGAGGAACGTACAGACCCCTCGCTAACCACGTTCATGCCACCCTTTGACCCGTTCACTAACGGAGCAGCCATTAGATGGGAAATATGGATACAACAATTCGAGATGCACCTCGACGCGAGAGACATCAATACGCCCAAAAAGATGCGCACTTTCCTCCTCCTCAACATAGGATCTGCCGCCCTGCGCCTATTCAATGCCACGCCAAACAGAGGCAGCGATGCCAACTACGCAGCAGCAAAAGCCGCCCTTTCCAACATGTTCAAACCGGACCTCAACCCCGACTACGAGCGGTTCCATTTCTGCATGGCGAGACAACGGGAAAAAGAAACAGTAGACAAGTTTCATGCTCGCCTCCGCGAAATGGCTGTGGGATGCGAATTTCCGGATGAAGAATTCGCCATTCGCCTCCAAATCATCAACGGCGTCTCCTCCGAGAAACTGAGGAGGGCAATACTATCAGAGAAGAATGTACGACTGTCACGCATCCTCGAGATGGCAAGACTCCGCGAGCAGACAGAGGAACAAGTAGCAGTCATGGAAGCAGCCATTCAGAGGCTTCCGATAGACAACACAGGACTGACGGAAGACGTAGCAGCAATCTCCCGACACCAAGGCACCCGCCCGAAACAGAACCCGAGAACGCAACCACCACAAAGGCGTGATCAATCGTGCAAGTGGTGCGGAGGCCCATGGCATAAAGGGGATTCCTGCCCAGCATGGGGATCAACATGCAAGAAATGCAACCGCCTGAATCACTACGCGGCAGTCTGCCTAAACCCACCGAACAAGAATGACCGTGACGCAGACCCGCGGCCATCACAAGATCCACGTAGGAGATTCGCACCCAAAGAGACCCGCCAAACAACGCGGAGAGGAAAAGCCAGGGCAGTCGACGAATCACAAAGATCCCAGACCACGAGTGATAGCGACGAAAGCGACAGTGACTCATCCCCCGAAAGGCAAGGCAAAGAAAGGAGAAAGAAAGGGAAAAGACGTACCCACCGAGTACACCTAATATCAGCAGTAGACCCACGGAAATCACGACAAAAGAGGAGACCAACATGCACCATCCTCTCGGACGGAAGCCCACTGAAAGTTATCATCGACACCGGTGCCACAGTGAATGTCATGCCCGTGACAGCATTCAACAGTCTCAACCCCAGGCCAAAGCTACTCAAGAGGAAAGTCAGGCTATACGCCTACGGATCAAGGAAACCCCTGCCTGTGCGAGGATCATTCAAATCCGACTTTGCCCACAGTAACGCCAGCTGCCGAGCCCGAATATACGTGGTAGACGCCGGGTGTGAGACTCTCCTCAGCTGCAAGACAGCCGAAAAGTTAGAACTGATTCACTTCGCGTTCAGTACACAACACGATGAACTGCATGACCTGTTGGGGCGACACAAAAAGCTATTCCAAGGCATCGGACGCCTAAAAGGGAGAACAGTTAAGCTACACATAGACCCGACCATCGAACCCAAAGCAGTACGGCACAGGCGAATACCCTTCCACCTGAGAGAGGCCGTGGAGAAGGAACTACTCAAGCTCGAAGACGCAGGGATCATCGAAAAGACGTCTGGACCAACCCCGTGGGTTTCACCGATGGTAGTGGCCCAGAAGCCAAAACAACCAGGCGCAGTAAGGATATGTATCGACATGCGGCTCCCCAACATAGCCATCGGCCGTGAACGCCATGTCACTCCCACCATTGACGAACTTATTGTAGACCTCACGGGTGCGACGATCTTTAGCAAGCTCGACCTCCGGTCCGGCTATCATCAACTAAAACTATCGAAAGAATCCAGATACATCACAACATTTTCGTCCCATCTTGGCCTGATGCGATACAAGAGACTCAACTTCGGAATATCATCAGCGGCAGAAGTATTCCAGCATGAGATCAGGAGAGTCATCACAGGCCTCGAGGGAACCACTAACATCAGTGACGACATCCTCGTATATGCATCGAACAAGGACGACCATCACCAACGCCTTGCAGCAGTCCTAAAGAGACTCGAGGATGCCGGACTAACCCTCAACGCAGACAAATGCGAATTCAACAAAAAGGAACTCTGTTTCTTCGGATACATCTTCAGCGCAGCGGGAGTATCCCCAGACCCATCAAAAGTACAAGACATAAAAGAATTTGAACCACCAAAGTCAGCCTCGGAGGTGAGAAGTTTCATGGGGATGGCCACCTACTGTGCACGGTTCATCCCTGATCTCGCAAGCATCGCCAACCCACTCAGGGACCTAACCAAGAAAGATCGACAGTGGGAGTGGACGGAAGTCCACCAACAAGCTTTTCAGCTAATAAAAGACTCCCTATCCGCCTCCACCACCATGGCGTTTTTCAACGTAGACCGACAGACCGAACTCCTTGTCGACGCCAGCCCAGTTGGCCTAGGGGCCGTGCTGACCCAAACAGACAAAGACGGCACGGTATTTCCAATCGCGTTTGCCAGCAGAGCCCTCACTAAACCGGAACTAAACTACGCACACATCGAAAAAGAAGCCCTGGCCATTCTGTGGGGATGTCGACATTTTAAAGTCTACCTGCTAGGGAAACAAGCTAAAATTTTCACCGACCACAAGCCCTTGGTCCCGATATTCCGAGGTTCCGCACCACACCCTCCCGCCCGCATTGAAAAGTGGATGCTGCAGCTGCAACCCTACAACATTGCAGTAGAATACCGCCCAGGATCAGACAACCCGGCTGACTACCTGTCCCGTCATCCGCGGCCCGCCACTGACAAGGAACAGCACCACGCAACAAAAACGGACGAACACGTCTGCCACGTGATAGCGTGCGCCCGACCACGAGCAATGACACTGCAAGAAGTAATACAAGAAACTGCTGAAGACGCGGTCCTGAAGCATACATCAGCAGCCATTCAGTCGGGCAACTGGAAAACATACCTCATGTCAATGTCTCACCGAACAACCGCAGCCCAAACTAAACTCAGAGCTTTGTTCGGCATCAGGCATGAACTATCCGTAGCACCAGAAGGCATAATACTGAAAGGACACAGGATCATATTGCCAGAATCCCTCGAGGCCAGGGCACTCAAGCTGGCCCACAGTGGACATCAAGGGATCGTCAAGTCAACCGCATACTTAAAATCCCGGATGTGGATGCCGAACATGCACCAGAGAATCGCAGAAATCGTTGAATCCTGCACTGCATGCCAAGCATCACAGAGACCGGCAAACCCCGAACCTCTCAGCTGCGCCCCCCGAAGCACAAAACGATGGGAGGCCGTCAGCATGGACCACTGCACCATCGCCGGAGAAGGATACCTGCTAGTAGTAATAGACGAATTCAGCAGGTACCCAGAAGTAGAGCATGTGGCCTCGACAAACACCGAAACCACCATCCTCACACTAGAGAAAATATTCGCAACTCACGGTATTCCCAAGAAAATCAAAAGTGACAACGGCCCGTCGTTTGCCAGTCAGGAACTAAAAGAATTCTTCAAAGAGGTCAATGTCAAACACCAACGCATCACCCCAAGATGGCCTCAGGCAAACGGTGACGCAGAGCGCTTTATGGGATCACTGAACAAGATCATCAGGATCGCCAAGAATCAAGGACACCCCTGGCTGAAAGCGGTATTCCGATTTCTGAGGACACACCGTCAAACCCCTCACTCAGCCACAGGAGTCAGCCCAGCGGCCCTCATGTTCGGAGTCCCAATCCAAGCGGAGCTACCGATACACCCAGACTGGACAGCGCCTGACCCGGACATCACCGAGATAGAAGCAAGACGAGAAAGACACAATGAGCGGGAAAGCGTGGCTCGACGAGCACAACACAGAGAAATAAACCCAGGGGACACGGTCCTCGTCAGGAACCGGGCAACACCGAAGAAAATGTCCTTAAATTTCGAAGCCCGCCCGTGGACCGTCGCAACCACCAACCACAGCATGATCACAGCAACCCGAGGAAAAGAGACGGTGACCAGAAATATCTCCCACTTTAGAAAAGTACCTCAAGAAATGTGGGAAGAGCAACGATCACCCCAGAGATGTGAAATGGCACACTCACCCCAAGCGCACACGCCACAGCAGACCACAGAACCACCGGAAGAAGCTAATGGTGAAGAAGAAGCCGCCACGGGAGACGCGCCACGAGAAAGGAGCACCCGATACTGCCTGAGAGACAGGCCCAGACCGTCCTCCCGCCTTCAAGGATATGTCGTGAATGAGATATACCAAAGGAGACGGCAGAAAGGACTGAGATTCTCACCTACTCAGAAGTAAGACTAAAAGTAAAATATTAAGAGCTAAAAAGGGGGGGGAAATTTTGCCTCTAACTTGGGGAGGAATGTGATGTCACGTGTCCCGAGAAACAGGGTCACGTGACATACTACCGCCGGATGTCAGAAATAAAGGTATCACCGGAACTGGCGTCTCGACGCCAGTCCGGGTTTAAGCAACTACGAGAGCAGTCGTGTGAGTTATTGCTGCACCGCCCCCGCGCACTGCGATCCTAACAGGCCCTGCGCGCGGGCCTCATCTCGCAGCTGTCCTGCCTGCAGAGGCCTGCAGGCCTTCCATCACACTAACGAGTCTTAGTCATTCCAACATGTTGGTTTTGTATTTCTGAACGTGCCATAGTGTGTGTGATGAGTAGAACATCACCTAAGTCACATGACACACGAGTGCAAGGAGGTGGAGCCTGCCATTCAGTTTCTTTTACAATATAAATGCAAGAGAACGAACAAATGGAAATATAACAAGCCTGAGGAAGATCGAGTGTCGAGCGGAATGCGTTGCGTTTTCCATCTGGTCTGCCCGAATTGGTAATGTACTGTTTTTTTTAATACCTATAGGATGCACTTTTATTAAATGTTAATAAATAGGACTAATAGAAACACAGTATGGTCTTAAGTGCGTGGGCATTTTTCTTGTTTCACATATGCAATTAACCATATCTGACGGTTTTGAAAACTTGTAAATTTGACACACACACTATATATAATAGATTCTACATTTACATTACAATCTCCAATTATGACCAATCACCGTTATTTGCATTTCCCTCTGGTTGACAGCACTGAGACGAGGAAGAGGGATGGAGCAATAAAGAGGACAGAAGCAGTAAGCCAGTGCCACTTCTAGTCTTTGGAAAAAGTGAACCAATGTTGGGAAGTTGAAAATTGACAAGCTGACCAGAATACGAGAGAGAGGCAAACTGAGTGAGAGGCAAGAGACTGAAGCTGTTTGCAACTTGTTCCGACCAGCATCCTAACGCCGGAATAGATAAGAGTAAATGGCGAGAAGCAGCACAGAGGCTCTCATGAACGCCATGCAGGTGACAGAGCTGAAAGGAGTGCACCGCTTTGTAACCACGGGCCACTGGAGCCGCCCGGTGCAAAGGAAGGCAAAGCAAGAGCATACCAGCTGATGGGATGCACACCCAGCCAGCGGACCGAAAGGGAAGGAGAGATGTGAGAAAGGCCAAAGCAGCCCGGTAAACACAGGGAGAACAAACAGATTACCAGGGTAGTTGAGAGTGAATGCTGCGCCGTCTTAGCGCAAAATAATACCATTAAAACCAGACGAGATTGATACAAGTAGGCATAATATTAAGAAACGGTTGGTGACCCAATGCTCGGAAAGAGAGAGGGATACAATTACGAGCAGTGTTAAGAAAGGTTCAGTGACCCAAAATTAGAAAAGCATGATTTCTTGAATGAAAGAGAGTGAGTGGCAGGATAGTGAACCAGGTAAACCGTACTTCTGGGACTCGCATTCAAAAACAAGTGAACTATTGCAAGTTGAAAGGATATATAAAAAAAAGCCCTGACAGGAGTGTAAACTGGGTACCGTGCAAGCCTGGGACCCACACCTAAGAAGCAGAGAGGCAATGACCTGGCAGTAGAGTACACAAGGGAACAGTGGATTGAAAAGTGCAGGACCATACCCGTTTGTTAAACTAATAGGAATACAGAATTAAGTTGAACAGTCAAGAGAACAGTGTGCTTAAAAGACACTCGAGGGAAGGATAATTCCCCTGGAATAACCTTGAAATATATTAACATACTGAATGCTAAAAACAAAAATGAGCAAACGGAAAACCTTTTTTTCCTTAAATCTGTGGAAGTGTAACAAGCAGAGAAACTCAAGGGAGAAGTCGTCCCCCTTGAAACTGGGAAGTGAAACCCTATATAAAAAGGAAAGACGAAAGGGAAGAACCCTTTAAACAGTGGAATATTATTTGACATTTTCTGGAAATACCAGACAGTGAAAGAACAGAAGAAACAGAGGAAGGGAGGGGCCGCCCTTTTATGAAACTTGTATTCCTTTACTTTTCTGCTCCTTGTAAACGTTATGTTTGGAACTTTGAAAGAAAGCTGCAAGTGCATAACTTACAGAAATCCCCTTGTACACGTGATATTGAGTTTATAGTGCAAGGGTCATTTTAGAGGTTTTGGACACAGGACTAAGGACGCTCTTTGGTTTAACATCCTGACGCAGACGTTCATTAGTTTTGTCAAGGCAGGGAAACCCATCATAGACCTGGGTTTCGTCTGAGCACCGCAGTCAAGGAAGAACACACCCTATATGATTGTGATGACGTACATAACAGAGGAACTGTGAATGGATGGGACTCTCCGATGCAGGGAGGAGACCGAATCCTACGTAGTATAAAACCTCTGTGGAGAAGACGACTTGGAGCGGTGGAACCACAATAGACTGCAAAGCCGGCGGCGGTGCGAGAAGCGAGCCTAATGCTAGCCGAACACTGGAAGGCTGGTGTCCGATCCAGGCGAGAAGCCAGGATTGAAGGGAGGTAAAACACATTTTCAGTGGTGGCAGGGGCTAGCAACTGAGAAACCTGAGGGCGTACTCACATCTACTCCCCTTGGTTCTGCTTCACAGGTGGCAAGGGAATGGCCACCGCTTTTCGATCCGGATCCAGGGGATGGAAAAGCGAGGGAGGATCACCTGGGTGGAGGGTCCTTGGGAATTGGGGCCAAGATGTCCTCAAGTGAGACACAGTATTCCACATCCCCTTCCTCCTCCACACAGCCCCTAGAGTCCTCTATCCAAGATGCAGTCATGAAATATTGTTATCGCTGTACCATTGACAAAGAAAATGACAGGCGATAGCAGCAAACTAGAGGCATCAGAAAGAGGGTAAAAAGGAGGATTAAAAGTAGGATGCCCGCAGGTGAGACATGGTATCCCCTTTTCCTAATGAAAACCAACCAAACCCTCACTCAGACAGTACCGAGACGTGGAAGAGGCGACTAGGAGCGATCAACATCAACAATTAATTTCACCACTATAGTACTGGGACAAAGATGATGCCTGGAGAGTGCCATAAAAGGTCAGGCAAGCCCAATTGAAAGTCCACACCTGCAACCTGTCAAAGGGCTGCAGGTGTATAAAAGGGAGTCCAAAAATGCACCAGAGGGGGCAGAGACCAGCAGGGAGGAAGTTATGGTGGGATCCGAGAGGAAGCCAAGATGCCGGCCAAGGAAGCTAAGTCAGGCGTGGGATCCTCTGCGAGAGACGGCAGCTGGACCTGCGAACGAGACGGAAGGAAGAGAGGACGCTATCCGCATCCAAGCCAAGGAAGCAGGGCCACTGGTGTTTGGAGGACAGCGTCCGGAAGGCGAACGGGGCTCGCAGAAGCCGGCCCAGAAGACGGGAGGAAAAGAAGCAGAGCCACCTGAGAGGAACGCCAGGACCGGTGAGTGTCAGGGAAGTTACTGAGCACCGGCATGATCCTAGCGGGCAACGCTTGGCTAATTAAGGGCCGCACACGTTTATGGAATACTGAAATTAATGCAACATCAAAACAAAGCTGAAAACGTTTATTGAACAACAAATTAAATGAAACATTGAAAAACACATCGAATATCGAACGGAATGAAAACCTTGAAATTGAGCTAAATGAAGCTTATTGCATACGGAAAATAACATTTTATGAGCAAAGTTAACAACTGACAAAAAAAGGTAAAGTACCCATATGCAAACATTTACTAAAAATAGCACAAGTGCGAAATAATACCAGAAAGGTGTGACAGGGAAAACACCACCATAACGTAAACTTTATAAATGGATACAATACGGCAAGGCCAAAGGCTGGCAAGAAGTGTTGAACACGTGATGACAAAGCCTAGAGGCTGACCAGGCGAAATTGGCACACAGAAGCCAAAAGGCTCCTAAAGAGAAACAAAGCGAATGTGAATTTGTACACATGGACAAGTGTAGAGGAACCTGCGTGGGCTGGAGAGTAAAAGGGTTCCTCGTTGCACGACCTGTGATGGGTGGACAGTGCGATGTGACAACTGTGCCTAGACCAGCGAGCCCTAAATGCCTTAACGTCAAAAGACATTGTGAAATAAACCAAAGAGCACTGAGAGTGAACCGGTAAAGCGAACCAGAAGGAGAGTCAAGTGGACCTATTTTGTGTTGAACATTGAAAGATTGTAACCTGTGCGAATGCTACATTGACATCTTGGGGAAGGGAGCCCTGGGATTTGAGTAACTACACATACTGTCTTGAGGACTGAGCCTCAAGACCCCTCTTTTTTGTGTGAACTATGTTGCATTGAACTTGGGGAAGGGAACCCTCAGGATCGTGTGGAACTGTATTGCCTTAAACTGGGAAAAGGTCACCTTGAAGCTTTTGTGGAACTTTCTTGAACTTGGGATAAGGGAGCTGAAAAGTAAGCTAAGAGCTGGAAGAAGCTCAGAACATTATGTTGATCACCATTTTGTTCATTATTGACATACCTGCACACTGTTTAGCTTTAATTGTGAGGGCAAGGATAGGTTTTAGACACAGACAGACTTAAAGTTGAACTCTAGACTGAGACTTCCCTTAATTTCATTCAGGTAGGGCAATCCCACCTTTGCATAGGGCAAGTAAGACCTTCTACCATCCTGACATTTGAGTTAATAAATCATTGTGTTTTGAACTTGGAATCTGTTGTCTGTGTCTTGCTTCATGATGCCTTCACAAAAAGACACTGGAAAGAGCCTGAATCCATGAGCTTCATGCCCAATGGACATTTGCTGCCCAGAAAAGCAGCACCAGGTAAGCAAATGCTCCCACTGAGAGGTAATGATATACTGTGAAGCAAGCCAGGGAATCCTACGAGGTTTCAGGAACCTGAGGAACCCAAGGGGGCCAGCGCCCTGTGTGAACCAGAGCAAGAGAGGTACGAACGGTTTGTATCAAGGCTGGGAAAGCCTACAAGGTTATGGGAGCCAGAGGGACCTGAATCAGGTAAGCACCCCTGTGAATCTGAAAGAGATCCGAACACTGTATGTTAGGGCTGGAATAGCCGCCAAAAGTACGAGAACTTAAATAGAAGCCAATGGGCTCATGGCCCCGCTGAAACAATATGAAAGAATTACAAACATTGCATATCAAGGCTGGAATATCCGACAAGCTACTGGGGAACAGAGTCGAAGGAAGATGAATGTTTTGCAGCAAGGCTAGCTAAGTGCATAAGGGCACGGGAACCTACGATACCCAAACAAGCGGACACCCTAAGGTAAATACTAGAATTGTGAACAGGAATTTGGAGAGTCGAGTGCCAGAAAGGCAGGAGAGAGAAGCGTCTTGTCGTGTAATCCTAGAGGCATTTCGACATTTGAAATAAAACCAGAAGAAGAAACACTAAGCAACAGTTTTGTTTGTGAAGTGGGAAGAATGAAACCCCTACAGAAGATAACAATTTTCTACCACGAGAGGCTACACAAAAATTGAAAAGACTACACCCTCGTGACTGAGAACAAGTCCATTGCAAGTTGCGCAAGGCAGAATACCATACCGAGGCTAATGTGTAAGCCTCCTCGCTTTCCTTTTAGTTATGCGGTTGTATGCCGCATAACTAAAAGGAAAGCGGCATACCACTGCATGGTATTTTAGTTCTAAAGTGGTCTGGCCAGTTAGTTGAATAGGATTCAGACCTAAAAACAACTTTGGACATTAACGTGCACCATTAGAATTTGTTTTGCTAGTTAGGGAAATTCCCACATTGTGATAGGGCTAGTTGGGCGTTTTACTTTTTATTCAAAGAAACCTCATCAGTTGAACACAAGTTGCACACAGCCTAGCGCCCACAAGCGAGTGTTTGGGTGGAGAAATTGGCAAAGATCTGCTCAGACCCAGAACTAAACTGGTTCCAAGCTCTGCATATTGCATCAATGTACATGTGGGGCTCCATTAACAGAACTACTGGCCTCTCCCCTCATGAAATCGTTACTGCACGCCCTACGAGTTTACCTGCAATAGGAGGAGCTTTTTCATCCCTTCCATTGTGTCATAACATGCTGCAGTACTTTATTTGCTTGACCTCTGCCCTCCGGTCCCTCCATTCACAAGTCTCAGCCACCTTCAGAGAGCAACCAGAGCAGCCGATTCACAATATCCAAACTGGGAATATTTTTATCTATGCATGGAAATCAGCACTCGGGCCACGCTCGAAAGGACCATATAGATGATCCTCCTAATGTCATACAATGCTGTAAAGTATGAAGGCATACAGATGTGGATGAACGCATCGCATGTGAAGCAGAACGAGCTCCCCGCCCTTGCACCACCACCACCACCCCTTACCAACAATACCAGAGCTCTGGAGGAAAAAGGACTTCTCAAAAAATTCTCATTACAACCGGAGGAAAAGGAAAGTGGAACGACAGTGACACTTCCTGCCTTGGCAAACTCCTGGAAAAGTTGGCCATCTCCCAGCTTAAGCTTAACACAAATCTGATGGTCGTCTCCATGACCATCAGTCTGGCTTCAGAGCTGCCAGAAGCACTGAAACTGCTCCCTCGAACATCCACGAAGACCTGCTCTCCAACCTTGATTCCAACACCCCCTGGTCCTCATCTTATTTGATCTCTCTTCTGCCTTTGACATGGTCAACCATGCCATCCTGCTCAACCGTCTCCATGATAACCTGCGCAGCACAGGTCAGGCCCTGGCTTGGCCGACCACCTTCCTCACTGATGGACCCTCCCAGGTCCAACTTGGGTCCTTCCTCTCCTCTATATCTACCTGTGGTGTTCTCCAGGGGTCTAACCTCTCTCCTTGGCTGTTCAACCAATATCTGGCACTTCTTACTCACCGCATTGCTGCTCTATGCCCCAACCTTCAGTGCTATGCGGATGATACTCAACTCATTTTCAGGCTCCCTTCCGCCACCTCTTCTTCTCTCATCTCCGACTGTCCGCCATCCAGGAGTGGCGTACTGCAAATGATCTCTGTCTTAATGCCAGTAAGACTGAGATTCTCATCGGCACACCTACACCCACCTTTCCTGCCACTCTGGCCAGTCGCTCTTGGCCCTCTTCCTGCTCCCACCTGTGAGGCTAAAAACCTCGGGGTCATCTTCGACTCCACACTTTCCTTCTCCCCTCACATCTCCAACGTCTCAAAAAAGTCACACTACCAGCTGCTCCTCCTTAGAGGTATTCTTCCTTTCCTCTCCTTCCCCACAGAAGCTCACTGTCTCCAGAGCTCTGGATCCCTCTACAGCCTCTTTCTAAATCTGCCTGCCTCTACCCTCCGAAACTCATCCAAAACAGGACTGCGAGACTTGTCCTTGGCCTCAAGCCCAGTGATCGTATCTCTCCAGGACTGAAATCTCTGCACTGGCTCCCAGTTGCAGCAAGGATTAAGTTAAAAACCCTCTGCATTGTCCACAAGGCCTTCTGGGGCCTGGGACCTCAATACCTTCAACTCTCTCTTCCTAAATATCTTCCCTGATGATGCTCTGGGCTCATCCACCTCCAACTCCCTCAGGGTCAGTCGCTTCTCCAAGCAGTTGGTGGTAGATCTCTCTTTTTCTGCTGGGGCCTCCCTCTGGAACAGCCTCCCTGCCTCTCTGAAAACTGAGGAGAACCATCTTCGGTTCCGGAAGCATCTCAAGACCTTCCTCTTTGCTTCTGCTTTCTCTCCTCCTCGCCCCTGCTGATCCCCTGGCTGAAAATGCAGTGGTTACCTGGCTACACTCTGATGTCGGGCCCAGGTCCCCTCCTCGTCAGTTGCACACCTGCACTGCCCCCCTGGGAACCCTTGCACTCAGGGACTGTTTCTGTATCCCAACAGCCCTTACTAGCACTTGACCCCTGCTGTCTGCACTTACCCTGGCACTTGCCACTAGCTGGCCACACTTTGTCTTTATTATTATTTGTCTTATTATTTCACTGTAACCCTATGTATTGCACTGCACCCTCCCCTTTTTACTCTGAAATTTTCCCTTTCCCCCCCTCCCCTGCACTTACACGATCTCAAGGTCACCTGGCCTAGTAGTATCGTTGCCTGTCTTCCCTCTGTTTCCCCTCCCTTGCCTCGTCGCACCGTGAAACAGTTGTGTATAGGCGCGTTATAAATGCCATATCATATATGTTAAGACCAGCAATCCCAAGCAGATGTATTGGGGCAATTTAGGAGACTCAAAGATATATGGGAATTATTAGCAGCACATTGGTGGTAAAAAACAATTTGTACATGCACACACCAACAGGCAGAAGTAGATAGTAGCAATGGATGCGAGGAGGTTATTTTGAGCTTTCTTCACAGACCTATATAGTTAGGGTTCCAACTGAAGATTGTACTTGTGCAGACCAAGATGTAAAATATGTATCAGGACAACACCACATGAGGTTTTACTCAACACTTATCAACATAGGCATGTATGAGAGAGACGGTCAGTACATGAATGTTATGGGATTGCGACAAATGCCTTAGTGCGTGCACCAGAACAGTACAGATTCTAGCAGTACCCAAGGATCACCCTTTCTGGAAATTTCTGCCAGCTTGGAGGAGGGGAGCAGAGAGGAGAACTGTAGGCACACAAACACCATCAGAAGGCACAGCAAAATTTGAAATACCCTCAGGTAAGAAAGTTCACAGCGATAACTCAATACACTAGAATGTGCACTGCCAGACATTTTAAACTATAGAGGCAAAATCGCCCATTGTTGCCAAATTGCACAGCCTGCCCAGCTGGGATAACAGGTGTTTCTGGGAGGGTGGGGGGAGGGGGGGCTTAGAGAGGTTCCACACAAGAGCATGGGTGGTACTTGGTTTACAGTGGTATGGGTTACCTGCCACTTTCTTGTAAATTGGGTGGAACTAAATTATCACCTTCATTAGAGGGAAATCCATACATGAAACTGCCTCTGAACTGAATGTCAGTGACTATTGGGTATGTGGTCATCTGCCAAACCATTTAGAAGACACATATCCCTTTCTTGCTGTTTCTAATTTGGCATTATGAAACAAATCAGATTTACTCCTAAGGCCCACAAACAGGACCATCTATAAGGGCCAAAATAAACTATCAAGAACACTTGGAGTCCATCCCTCATAATGCTTCCCTCTATGTGTGGAAATAAGAGAAGGGGAGGGGAGAATGATGGGAAACATCACCGGATGTAATTCCACAGTTGAATTGCTTGCGGATGGCACCGCCTGGTTGACAGGAATCGAGTGGGAAATTCAATAGGTTTAGGGATAAGTGGACAAATACTACTGATTCCGTGTTACGTATATTAAAAAGTCAGCACTAGTATAGGAATGTGCTGGCCTCAAGAGTCATTAAACAAATCCCCTATATAGTTTATATCAATATATAAGGGATTTGTTTAATGACTCTAGGCCAGAACATTCCCAACTAGTGCAGGCTTTTCGATAGGCATAACACAGAATCAGTAGCATTTGTCCAATCATCCCTAAAACTATTGATATTCCCACTCCTCCACCGTCAACCAGGTAGTATAATTTTATTGTCCAACGATGAAACTAACAAGTTAATGTTACACAAATATAACCGCCTAGAAAGTTAATTTCTTTATAAAAAACTGATGAAACGTGACCTTGTTGATCTTTTCAAGACTGAAGTACAATTATCTGCTAAAGACCAGATTGATCTGTGTTAGATTCATATTGGAAAGACTATCCAAGCGTTCATAAATCTCATCTTGTATGAGGTCCTATAGGTCTGTATATTGAATCGAGGTGAACTTCATGGTTGCTTGAATTTTCCCTTTTATGTGCATTGACGTATTATTCTAGATCCAGGTTTGTTTCTGATTTTTGAGATTACTGTATTCAGCATTGCTGCGATATTTATTTAATTTCTATAGCGCGATACGAAAAGCCTGGAGGCATAGGGGCACTTAAAACGAGACACACAATAAAGGAGCCAGACAACGACTATTTAAATCAGAGCATGTGAAGTAGGTCAGCAAAACAGCCCATTATTGTTCACCAAGTCTAGGTTTCTAAGGAGCAAAACAGCGGGGCAACAATAAAACTAGGTCAAACATTTTAAAGACAACAGTTAATTGAATTTTAAAGAGACAAATACAGCGGGCCAATAGTTAAAGTAGGGTACATTTATAAAACCGATAAACTATTGGTTAATTCTTTCACGCTACTTTGGCAATAGCCTTATCTATACCCCAAATTAAATTAAATAACGTTTGTTGAAAACGTATGCATTTTTTTTTTTTTTTTTTTTATAAGCACATCTGATGGTCATTGCTTTTACACTGTGGCGTATGCAAAATCATATCTTTGCCATATTGGCCTAGAGCCCATCTTGCTCACCTATGGAATGGAAACCAAGATTTTGGGGACCTGGTGATAAACAAAATATACTATGAGTAGGGAACTGACCAATATGGGGTGGGTAGGATTGAAAGTGGCATTACTATACCCTCTCATTAAATTAACATATTATTAGTCGGGTAAGGGAGCAGTCAATCTTTTAGAAACACAAGCAGCAAGCCTTGCAATAAACTATATAGAAAGATGCTATGGGCCAGCAGACCGCTGAACGGTGTACTGAGCAATAGTACACATGTGCTTTAGAGTCTCAGTCCGAATGTTTGGCACACAGAAAGACAGCAGCCAGGATTCTGGTTCACAAGTTAAATCCCAACAAATAACCACCTTTATCCACTGAATTGAGACCAGTCTATAAAGACTAGTTTAAGATGGCTTTTTATGACTTTGCTGACCTATTCAATTATTCACATCCCATTGCTGTATTTTAGTGTCAACATGTGCAAGGAGAAAAGACAATTCCAAACTCTTCCTAAGAATAATTTAATGTCTGAAATGCGATTTGTTTTCTATCAAATTACAAACACAACCAACAAACTGGCGAGTAGGAAAGACCACAGAAGCCATTTGTTCCATTAAGTTGTAACCTGTAAGTCCCCCACTAAGTATTACTACCCCCCCCAGAACCTACCATTTTCTGGTCACAAGAGAAAAATTGATAGATATTAGACTGTAGAAGAAAAGTTGGGTGGAGTGGGCTGGGAGAATAAAATGAAGGAAACAGGTTTGGGAGCTGTTGGGTAAACTGGAGAGAAGGCTTTAACAGTGAAACTGCACACTTGGAGTTAACAATCCTTGCAACTACCAAGTTTAAGGATACATCGCAACCATCCTTTCTACAATACAACCTTTGATATTCTTTCCAACAGAGTCTGAAATGCCAGTTAATCTACTTGAACAAGACCGACTACTAACATGAAATCAATTGGCTCAAGTCCCCTCAAAGATGTGGGGAGCGTAACCCTTTTCCCCCTTTGTTCAGCTAGATCACACTGCAGGGGACATGTTGCTGCCTCTGTATCCACAAAAAGTGTATGTCACTTTTAATTTAGCGGGTATCATACTGATGCTGCAACCATTAAAAGTGAGATGCAGATTTCCTCCGTTGTAAAATTTTATGTCACCTATTTATTAGGGAGGACACACGGCAAAATAATTCACTGCAGTTGTAACTTAAGCTGTCTGTTGTAGCAGTTCCAACATTGTCCCAGGGGACCATCACTAACTTACACCGCTGCAGTCTCTAAATGAAAATTAGCGCTGTGGTAAGATAGGCAGAATGCCTTACGGATCTGGTAGGGCTCGGCGTCATCCTGTGTTCCCAAATTGCTCTTAAATGAAATTTTACAGAGCATATTGCAGCGACAAGGCTGTGTAGCCGCATCCCAGGCTGTCGGATTTGTGAAGAGTATTTTTAGCTGCACTGAGCTTTCCATTCTTCAGTCGTTTCTTTGACCTCCTGTATGTCACAAAGCTGTGTCTGCGTTGCTTCTCTTTGGGAGGAAAAACATGAATCTATACTCTGGTAATATGTAACATCTACTCTCTCCACTTTAAGCAAGCCTCCTTTTATTCCATGCAAGATTCCCAGAGGTCCAAACACTCCACCTTATCTACTGTTATTTGGAGCGATGTACAGGCTGCAGCACAAACCAAAAGACTTGTGCAAAATTAATCAACATGGATGAGGAGTTGTCTGCCATGGTCTCAGTGGTCACAGATCTGGACTTCAGAGGTAAAGGAGTCTCCCCTTCGTGCCTTTCTTATCCGCATTCTGGCACTGGATTTATTTTCTCCTTGTAGCAGGACTAGCCTTGCCAATAGGTACATTCTCCCAATGGTGCTCTCCGCATCCTTGGATGGGCACCTGCTCTGTAACTCTGGCCACCAAATTTTTTGTGACTGGCGCTGCCGCCTCTATGCTCACTGGCACACTCTAGTGTGGTGTGGGTGGAACAAAGATCCCATGCGCTGCTGGTCAGCTGCATGAGAATTCCCCCTAATCTTTGATGGAGGACCTCCCTCCTGGGTTCTCTTCATAGGTCTCTGCTCCTCCCTCGACAGCCCCAGGCTGCACTCTGAGTACTCTTTCCTACCACTGTCAGGATGCTATACAAATTGGTTATTTTGAAACCACCTTCCTGCTTCAGTTGCAATCATTAGTGGCTGCAGCGAGTATCTTCTAGGTAGTGTCTGGCTACAGAAACTCTGTCAGGGGATCAGAGCAGATTAAGTGTGGTTGTGTTCTTAAAGGTATATTTTGAAGTGAACGCTGAAATCTGTGAATATAGTTATATTTCAGAGATCCTTAAAGAGTTGTTGTTAGTTACTTGTGATGCCATGTAGATGGGCATAAATAGCCATACAAACCTTTTATGTTAGTAAGTGGTTTCAATGAATTTCTTCAGGAGTTCCTTTAATTATGCAGTAATGTTCCTGCACACTGGATCACTGAATTTTCAAACTATAGGGCCATTTAGCCTTGTAGGTTACAATACAGCTGGATGTGCAGTAGCAACTGATAAGCATGCCTTATACCTCAGTGCACCTGCATACAGGCAGCTACTCGGAAGGGGCAGCACACTATTTGGATGCGTTTGTGTTCTGTATGCAAAGTTAAGTTAATGCCAATTTGTTAATACTTATGCACCCAATGTCTAACCTTCGGACAGGTCTCACTCAGTGATACTTGTTTGACAAATTAGTGCCACAGGTGTGGGGCCACAAGAAAATCTACAAAGCGCCTAAGAAACAAATTGGTAGTCAATATGATCAGGAGGAGCGTAAAAGAAAAACAGAAAATGATGAGAGTTCAAAAACTGGATTAGATCCCACAAGCACTTAATGATCCAACAAGATAGTGAGTGAATGCTGGAATCACTCATACAAGGTAATACACGCAGCTTCTGGAATATTGTGAATACTGACGACGTCAATCAGGTAGAAAAGCAAAGCAATGGAATTGGTGAAGCCAAGTGGCGTCTATATTGGGCCGATATGCTCCACACAGAACTAGGGAACAAAAATGGAAAGAGTATCCCTACCTCTTGGGAAACAGATTTCGAGCAAGAGGATCTCATTATGAAATCATCCTCGTTGAATGCTGCTGAAGAAAATAGGTTCACAAATAAACTGTTCAAACAGAATGTGAATTTGTGGTCATTTGTGTTGACACTGCTGTTTAAAACATTTGTAAAACATGCAATATGCCTAGATCCTGGAAAGAATCCATTATCAATCCAATCTTTAAAAAGGACAATCAGTCTGATTTTAATAACTACCGACTGACTGCCGCTTTTGATTGCGATAGTAAAATCTTCGCAGCAATGATACTGGAAAAGATTGAGACCTGGATTGCAGATGACACACTCCCATGGTTTCAATGGGATTTAGAAAGGGGCAATCCACCACTCTGAATGGAATGATACCGTCTAATTAAAGATGGAACTAGACATGCAGGGAGTAAATCGGCGGTTGCTTTGGAGTAAACTGAGAAAATGGGGTATACCTCCAACCCTGCTGACAATCCTGGAATACATCCACGAGGATATATCTGTGAGAATTAGATTGGATGCTAAGGGATCACTCACTGACACTTTCCCCACTTCTAAAGGGTTGCAGCAGGGATGCCTATTTGCCCCAGGTCTCTTGTATTTAGTGGAGCTGAATGAAGCTCTGGGGCACAGCCTCCTTGATAGCGCCAACAATCAGGGGCCAGAATATAAATTGGTTGTCCTATGCGGATGGTGTAGCTCTCATAGATTGAGAGCAGAGGGGCCTACAGAGGCTACCTGTAGCATTGAGCAGCTATGCTAAAACCAATGATCTGATTATAAAACAGAAGAAATTTCACATTATTACATTTGGGACTATCAAAAACACAGAGTGAAGTGGTCCATCGACAATATCTGCATGGAGACAAGAAGCGAGGTATATTTGGGCTTTAAAATTTGTAAACATGCTAATAAATGAATAACCCATGCACCAGAAAAAAAGGATTGATCAACTGGCGTTTCAGATTTAACAAATTCACAGTAAATTCTGTAAATTCACCATCAAACTTTTGCTGTATTTGTATGTGGGCAAAGTCATCCCAAAGCTTATGAATGGTATGGATATAGACCCAACAGCTTAAGACATTCAGTGGGAGAGACTGGAGGGCAGACTGAGTGTTCTGGGCCTGCCTCCCCATCTACCCATGGCATCATTGTGCTTTGAATTTGGCATTCTGTCTCTTAGATATTGGTTTGAGTGGCGAGTACCATCGATGGTGGAAAAAATCCTGTCGCTAAAACAAAATTCTTGGTTTGTAAACCTGCATAAATGTATGATGGGAAAAACTTCTCCGTTTTTAAATGCCATAATGTACCCACATAATTTTCTGTATGAGATAAACAAAGATCGCATGGAATTATTGGAAAATCCTCTTGGTGTGCAGAAAGCTCTGAAACAAACGGACTTGCTAAACACCATCAGCCAAACAAGAAGATATAAACTCCACTCGACATTCCAGTTAACCGACAAAGCATTTGGGTCTCTGCCCAACTATCTTCTCCAATTTCCTTCTTCGGTTACAAGACAACCATTTTTACGTTTTGGTCTCAACCTTTTGCCCGCAGGGGGGCGTACAGTATGCTTGCGCCAAACAGGAAGACAGTATGTCTAACAATTGCTCACATTGTGAGGTCCCAAGAACATTGGAATCTCTGAAACATCGAGTAGTGGAGTGTCCTAAATTGACAGGATTAAGATCAAAACATTTGGGCCGCTTCTTCGTTAACCATTATGAATATTAAATTTTAGACGACCTATGGTGTAGGATGTCGGCAGGAACTGAAGTATTTCTAACCTTTGCAGACGTTCATGTGTGTGAGGATCTGGGCTTGTTGAAATGATTGTTTCTCCTTTTTTTGCAATTTCTACTCGTTTTAAGTGTCTATGCATAATTCTGTTTCTATGGTGACTTTTTTAAAAAAATATTTGACTTTGTAAAGTGAAAGAGATCAAATCACAATAAAAATAGAAACAAATAGTGCCACTACCTTGCTCCTCGTCCTACTGCCACCAAAAACGTTTCCCATCCTGTACAGAAGTTGATGTGGAGGCCTCAAGTTTCCTACCCCCATGGCGCGAGCATTTCCCCACAGACCTTTTGGATATACTCCAGGACTGGTTACTGTGGCCTAGGAATGTAGCTATTGCAGGGGGTTCCATATTGCTGGAAGCCTTTTAGCTCCTACTTCCGTCAGCTTCACAATCTCTGCAGTCTTCTGTCTGAAGGGAATTTTCTTTCGGAGAAACGCATACACATTCGTTCTGAAATAGCGACCAGGACACACAGATACCAAGAGTAAATGTGCCATGTGTTTATTTTCAAGGGCATATTTATAAAGAAAAGTCACAGAAGGAACGGACATATTTAGATAAGATATGAAACATTCCTTGCCACCAGAGCCCATCATACAACACCATTTTCAAAGGACATCAGGGCGCAATGCAAGTCACCTGGACTGTAACATTTTGATCTAAAAGGAAGATGTCCCGATTTTCAGTGAACTGTGCTTCGGGTAGACTCCCTGATTGGTCATCTACTGACAGCTAAACTTTACAGTGACCTCACATTGCATCAGCCTATGGTCATGAGCAGGTTTCTAAAAAAAAAAAAAAAAAAAAAAAAAAGAATTAAAAAAACTTTTCAAAGTGCAAGCACTGTTCAGGCTTGTGAGCAAAGCTTTAAGATGGCAAAATGTTGCAAGACTAAAATAGCGACCCAACAGCCCCCGCTTTAGATTAATACTCTAAACCCTTAAACTACAATATTAGCTAGCCTAAGGTTTTCTTCTCGAGTTCCTTTGTGATCTGTTTTTCCTGCACCTATGTCAGGGAATGGGTTTAAAGTTATCATTGTAATCTAGTTCATACTACTGGTGCACCACGCAGTGAACTACTTCAAAAATAAGCAACCTATTACTAATAGGAGAGTGCCTGCCAAAAGAAACATGAAAATCTTTGATTCCCATGCACCAAACATAGTTGTGAATGTTGCCCACCAGCTCATAATTATCAGTAGGGACATAGACCATATTCCTAATTTGTGCTGCATGATCGTGGATATCTTGTTCATTATCAGGTATGAATACACAGCAATCCTCTTATTAATCCGTACACACCTTGTGCTGCTAGCATCAGGTCTAGTGCCATCCTGTTTTGCACGATCATTGTTGTTCCTTGGCCAAGGCATTTAGCATGTAACTGGTTTCATTGGCCACTACCTCAAGCACTGCTTGGAGTCTCAAAAGGGCAGTTCCAGTTTTTATAACAGCATATTGTGAAAAACCAGAGGGTATTTCACAACCTAGTCCGTAGGGATTCAATACTTCGGTGGCCAGGGAAAGGCCATTGCTGTTGGATCCAGACACTGGGGTTGGACAAGCGAGGGAGGATCACCTGGGTAGGGGGGAACACATGGGGGGTGTTTCGGAGGGGGGGGGGTTCAATGGTGAGATGCAGTATCCCATTTTTCTACCACACATCTAACTCCTATCCCCGCTTATTTTGTGGGAAACTACATCTCCCATAATTCCTCACCACTTTACACTGACAGTAGTACTGAGATACGGAAGACGAGGACTGAGGTTAGAAAGATTACCTCCACTGACTTGCATAGCCTCGGTCCCTGTAATGAGATAAGGCAAAGTCAGGCATGTAGCCCTAACAATGCACACCTGCCACTTGTTAACACTCCCTCCCTGTAAGAATAAAAGGTGGCGCTCACAGACACTTTGAGCGAGGCTGGGAATGAGAAGGGACAGCTCAATCGGGGGCTGAAGCAAACCAGGCTGTGGAGGTGGGAAGCCGAATGGGCTAATCGGCAGAGGCACGGATCAAAAGAAAGCCAGGTGAGAAAACCATACATTTGGAAAGCCGTAAGCGTTCAGAAAACCAAAGCCGAGTGAGCTGAGGGAAGAAACCTTTCAGTTGCCTGAAAGTGGTTAACGACACTCCCGGGTGAACGTCAGAGTTGGGGAGGAGCAGAGGAGGACTTTACTGCTGCACAAACCGGATGAAAGGTTTAACACAACATGACCAGTGAGTTATGAAGGGCAACAAAAGTCTGGTCTGTGTTGAACGCAAGCGTGAATAAGAATGGAAGGTTACGTGTGTGCTGATAAAATGTGAGTGGAATGAACAAATGCCGAGTTATAAAAGGAAGTGAGAAAGTAACAGAGTGGTCCTGCGAGGTGAAGGGCACACATTCGAAAGTCTCTGAAATGTAACAAACTGTAATTAATGGTGCTAAAGGAAGAAAGACAAATATGCCAAGAGGGCAGAATAACGAACTTGTAAAGTGTATGCATTTATAGAAAAAGGCATTGGTGTGTTAAGGAAGTTTTAACAAATTGAAAGCGAATAAGAACTACAAGTACCAAGAGGCATTGGTGTAACAACGAGAAAATTGTAAATAGCAGAATTATTGAAAGACAGGTCGAAGTGGTCATGCAGAGGTCTAAGTAAAAACCTTACTGTTTCAAAAGTCTTCGACAAGTGAAAAGGTAACCTGGATAAAAGGTGGGGAAGGGAACCACACAAAAAGGAGACCGGCTCAAGCCTGGCAGAGGGAAGCCTCTGTAGAACTTTGAACATTGAGAAAGCAAATGTGAATAGAATGTTGATGACAAGGCAAACAAAGCCTAACAAAGTGATTTAACTATCAGAAGTTGAAAACCCAATATTGAACTGTGGAGTTCATACAAGTACGCCAAAGTGTGCAAGACCGATAGAATTGTGCCATCTACATACCCTTTAAGAAACCCTCTAGACCCAGTGGGCCTAAACGTGGGGAGGTTTGCTGATATGCAGGCCATTCTGACAATTCTTTTTGAGAAATTGTTTTCTTTCCAATTCCCTTAACACACTTGTCATTATAGAAGGAGGGCAAGGTTAGGTTTTCTTAGTATAGGACTTTAGTAGACCAGACTGACTAGGAATCGTTTTGTTATTTGTTGAACGGTAGAGACTACTCCCATGTTAGAGTTAAGGACAGTTAGGACTTCTACCATCCCAATCAGAATACCCAATAAAGGTTTTCAAAACTAGTATCCATTGTGTCTGTCTACTGCTTGATACCATGCCTTCCTTAAAATATGTACAACCTCCCAGTACCCCAGGACGCACCATTCGGTCTCCTCCATTCCCCGGGCCATCTCACCAGTTGTCAATAGGAGGTACGTGTCTACAATCTCTTGTACATCTTCAATGTTTCTCATGCAACGAGCGGTCGTTCAGAAATCCTCCTTGTTGGAAGATCGTTGAACATCCATAGCCTGGGGAAAACATAGATGAGGGTGCACCAGCCCATCCATGGGGTGGGTAGGGCGTTTTACACTTTGGTACCACAAAGGCAAAAACAAGCTTTGTGAAAGTGGAAGGCTGGTATTGCGGAGAGCACACACATAATTCAATGTTGTGCTGTCAAGGACATACCAATCTAGACATGGGAACATTGTGGTTGGTAGCAATATACAAGGGATTTGTTTAATAACTCTTGAGGCCAGCCCTTCCTTTACTAGTGCTGGCTTTTCCATAGGCGTAACACAGAATCAGGAGCATTTTCCCACTTATCACCAAAACTATTGATTTTCCCACTCCTTCCCTGTCAACCGGGTAGTATAATTTATAAGTAGCAATAGTGTGCATGTATTTACAAGAGAAAACATTGAATTCAATTTGTGAAATTGGACAAAGTCACATTATTTGTGACCATGCAACAGTCCTGTTTAAAAAAAAAAAAAAAAAAGCTTTTTAGTAAACTACAGGATCTATTCACCCAGTGTAGCACCTGAGGTGTCCATATGTCCAAATTCATATACTGATTGGAGAATCCTAGGCGGTTTGCCCATTGTATGAATGCTTGATACCAACGCTCATCTTCACATCCAAACACCATACGCAGACCAACTATGCCACTCACATCCAGCAATTTACAATCCCTCCCCACAGACATTAAACGGAACTGCACACCTCCACAGCCAAACTAGCACCATGCCAGCCAATGCTCCCTAGCACCATGGGAACACAAAGCTTCCATCTGAAACAAATGCATCTGTGCCAGTGGTGGGCAGCCTGTGGCATAGTCCATGCTCTGGCCGCCATGCAGTTTTGGCTGGAGCATGGATATTTCTTACTCACAATTTCCTTTGACCTGGACACAGACCACCTGGAAACAGACCTGCATACAATACTTGGGTACTTCCCAATTGCATGCATCACCACAAGTGCAGTTTACATTTCAATGTCTCTCTGTCCCCACAAATCCAACTCCACCGACTCGATCCACCAGACCTCCTGGAGAAAATACAAATAGCAACAGTTTGTGGTGTAGGTATCCTAGAACCATAGAAAGTAGCCTTTCTGTAACTGGAACAACCAACTCTTCTCCTACAACCCAACTTTACAGTCTACCCAAATTCTTGCCATAGAGGATCCTTACTTAATGATCATCTCCACATGCATAATCACTACTATCACCAGTCAGTGTCACCCGCAGAATGCTGCAAGCATGCCCTGCTGCATCTCATGTTTAGTACAACACATTTTAGATTGTTCTAAAGGTTCTGCAATGAAAAGATCAAACATTTATATCTTGCTCAGTTTGCACTTCAGAGCCAGAGAACACCTCAACATTGGCACTTTTTTTCTCTAGAGTATCCAGCTCCTGCTTTTTCGCTCAATTGGTTCTCTGATGGGTTTGGTCTTTCAAGATTTAGAAGACAACATTCCTATAGTAGATGCATGGATTATTCTCAATCCAGAAGCTGGAAAGCAACCGTGAAAAGGGCAATTCCATCTCCATTTATCTTCTCATTTGCTCAACTCGTCCAGACCTGGTCTCATTCATATTGGATTCAAAAGCGGCCCCTGAAAGATACTGCATTTTTTACAGTTGACACGGATGAACTCGTCCTATACTGTAACTAGGTCGCTTCACTTGTATCAGACGTGCTCACTTGCCTAGCTGATTCCCCCAAACCCTTTGCATTTTTGGGAAGTTCTACCTTGTATCAGTGCTGAAAAGTGGCACTCTATTTTGTTTGATAATGACTGAAAACAGTAGCTCCACACATGCCAGGAACTCAAAGCACAAGCCCATAGCACAATAAACTATATGAGCATTTGATAAGCATGGATTGGTGACAGGTATGTTTTGAGGTGAAAATTACACTCCCCATAATAACCAGAGAAATTAATTTCTGCACATTAAGAATTCCAGGCCTTCTTTAAACAACAGCTAACATTTAAAAGCCTGGATTTCCATAAATGTGGAGCCTGTGTTACTCATTGCTGATCTAAACTCAGGCCATGCACCATTAGATTGTTTCGCTGTATAAGGAAAAGCTTAACGCAGCATGGCCTCAGTGAATGGAGCCAGACCAACAACAATAAAGGCACTTAGTTTATTCTTTGGTCGGCTACTAGACCACTGCCTAACAAAGGAAAAGTGTAGAGCCCCATACAGATTCCAACTGGCAAAGAACAATTCCTGCTGAGTCACTGAAGTTCAAAAAGAAACTGGCCCCATGACCACTAGTCAGAGGAGTTGCATGTGTTTAAAATATTCCAAAAACTGAGCAGGCAGTCTTAACCACAGCACTGCTTTCCCCTCTGTTATGCCACAGCCTGCCCTCAAAGGGAAAGGCTAATTTTGAACTGACTGACCCGCTGTTGCGAGTGTTCAATGGCATCTGGTAGAGTCCCAACATATCATAAAAGAGCAAATTTAAAGGAGTGGGGGACGGTCAATGGAATGGCAAAGTTACTAACCCACAGGTTGGATGTGGTAGGACATGACAATCCGACAGCTTTGTCTAAATGTGGCAGCACCATGTTTCGTCATTGAACAATGGGTTCAGCCGTATTTGACAAATTCCACTGCTTGACTTTTGGGGTGCACAGAGTGGGGGTCAATGGTATGGGTATCGCCCAAAGTTAAACAAGTCTGGGATCTCAAGAAAGCCCTTATCCCACCATATCCCTATTTGAAGACAGGCTTGTCACGATCCATGCCCCTGACCCCCTCAGGTATAACAGCCCCCTGGCAGCAGTGGGGCTAAATCCCTTCACACTGGTCCCAAGGGCCTTAAAACTCCATCAGAAACATTCATGGAGTCAGTCCTGGCACCTTTGGCGCCAGGCTCATTATCAGGAATAAAGCAATACCAGTTTTGGACCTTAATCCAACATGGAGGCATATTACACAGCTCAGTTCTTTAGAACCGAGCCATGTGGTCTAGTGTTTTGGGTGTGGCTGGGCATGGAACTACTTGGCCTGGAACTACTTTCCCTGGGCTATTTAAACCACACCCAAACAGCAGAACACGCTTCGCGTTATTCTGCACTCCTGCAGCGTAACGCTCACCGTGTCCAGCTCCTGCTCATCTGCTTCTCCGGCGGCCCGATCCTGAAGCCCTAGATCTGGATTCCATTAATACCCTGGAAGAACAAGAGCAGCATTAGCGAGCAAGAACACTTACCTGTGAAGTAACCAGTCTTGAATCCATCCTGCGCTTCGCCTACCTCGCCCATCTCCAGAGTTCACTGCAACCTACAAAAGGTAAAGAACAAGGACAGCATTAACAACAATTCTTACCTGGGCAAGCAGCGATTCCTGGCAGCACCCTGCGCTTCTCGCCCATCTCTGAGTTTTACCGCAACCTGCAAGGGAGAAGGAACAAGGTCAGCATTAACAAAGCCCTTACCTGGGCAAGCAGTGCTTCGATCGCTCATCACTCTGGAATATCACAGCAACCTGTACAAAGAAGGGAAGAGAACACAATTTAGCATTTAACACCAATAAATAGCGCAAGCGCACCGCGCATCAATAACTCAACATGGTCTTCGCCAAAAGACATTGTTAGGGAATCGCATAGTGGAGCAAGACGCCGAGAAGACAGAGAAAATGGACGGAAAGAAAGAGACGGAATAAAGACGGAAAAGACATAACTCACCTGGAAGACAGTAAGCGGAGTCGGAGTCACTGCCGGTCTGGACCCGACATTAAGGGCACACGGACCAGTCAAGCAACTAGGTCCACGGAACGTCCGCACCAACCATGCGCCCCTGCACAGAGACACAGGACGGAGAGTTCAACGCACAAAAACCTAAGATGAGCAATAACCCCAAGGCAGGGGATTTGGACGAGAGGGAGGTGGGAGTCCATCCAACCATCACAGAACCAGTATCTTTACCCTCCATTCTCCTGTTATAGGCGCTACCCAACGTCTGGCACATAACCGAGCACAGAGGGGTCCGGGATAGCGCTTAGCCCTCCATCCAGTATCGTGTGGCGCCCCCGTGGATACCAGGTGAGCGTAACAAGGGTGGACTCCAGACCTATAATTATTAGAAATTAGGAAATATTTCCAATGGTACCGTAGGTTCCAGGAGAGCCCAAGCAAACCATAGCTAGATCCAAAAACACCAGCACACAGAAAGACATCACCGGACCCAGATTACCTGACCCAGGCAGGAGCAGGAACAACCCAGGTCAAACAAGTGCAGCCTATCCAGGGGAGGCCGGCCTGTAGGCAAAGGGTGGCATTCGTCTATAACAGCCAGAAAATAGAGGCAGAGCGATCCCCGGAGCACAGACATGTGCAAGGTCAGCCAGAGTAGCATCTCCAGACCTCTTAAATGGACCCCTGGAATTCAACTGGAGAAATACATGTGCGGTGGGACCAGCTAGCAAGAAAATGAAGTGGCTAGTTTTCACACTGGGACACATTTTGGATTTTACAGCCAGTAAGCCATTTTGTACTGTTCTTTGGTGGACTCTCATGGTAGTGGACTCCAGAAGCCCACACCTATCAGAGGGATATTCAATACAAAAGGCGTAACTCTTTTTGGAGAGAAAAAGAAATCCAAGTAGGTGGGACCATGCGCTCCCCTCACCCATTTGATTTGGGGGTACATTCTGTTTGTTTTACTATATGACATCCATTGTAAATCAATTCCCTTTTGAGAACTGGAAAATGCAAATTCACATTTTTTGTGCTTTTCACTCATGGCCACACAACACTAATTTGATGAACACATAAGTTTATGCATACAACTTTTTTATAAACACACCAAGAGAGACAGAGGAACGAGAGTACCGAAAATGCATGTTTAGACTACATTCAATTAAAAAACTGAAAATTTGCATAATGCCTAGTTTCAGCTGAAAGGATCTGTGCAACTTGTTAAACTAAACATGTTTGCATGCTCATATTTCCAAAGGAATAGCAGATACTCCTTTCCTTCTACATTTAAGAACTGTGGAAAATCAGCATATTCAGTTTCCTACCTAGTGAAAATTAACACAAAATAGTTTTTAAATCGATATAGCTAGGCTCTGTGGGAGCTGCCATTTGTATGAAGGAAAGGAGAAGGGACGCAGGACTATAGTCTTTAACAACAGATCGAGCACATTTCAATTCTACCTTACAGAAGTGACCGTGTTATAAAGCTTCACTGATTGCCACACATCAAGGTTAGATTTGTGGTTTTACTTTGACATCCCATTGCAAAGCAATTTTCCTATACCCTGTACCATCGCGGACCATTCAACAAGTAACTACATATATAAAACCCAGCTCATGTAGTAATTCCTGCCTTGTTGCTCTTATAACAGTTTACAGGGGATCCATCACAATCGCATATATTTGTGGACTAGAGTGGTTTTACAATGATTTCTCCAATCTGAATGCAAACAAAAAATACAAATGACTGATCTTCTAAAATCAGTAAAAATGCCTGTATTGCTGGTCCTTGGAGTGCCAAGAAACTTGATCGTTAGGAAAGATTTCCCTTTAGGCAACTTTCCCTCCATATTCTATGGACCCCAAACGTATTGCTTATTTATTTTTCTACCATGCCCTGACTTTATAGAGACTCTCACAGTTTGCTCGTTCGTTTTACATTGTGCACAGCAACTTACAATGTAGTACAATGGGGATACACTTTTGTGTCACCCTAATCTCTTACCTATGGGATTTTTTTGGCTACTTTTTTATGTTCCTAAAGACAAGCTGGTGGCAGCAGATAGCCTTTTTGCAATTTTTTTGTTGGTACAGTCGTGTTTACCGCGTTTGGTTACTAACAGTGGCTAGTGTCCAAAGATGGCCTTGCCACATTTTCTACTTCTTCTTTGGACATTTTTGTGTTGGCCTTCTCAGGTCAGAATCCCTAATTTGGTCATGCATTTGCATGCATTTGCACGGGAAAGCTGCTACTTTTGATGGCTAGTGCATGCCATGTGTGTGGACTCGAAGTGGGTTGGGTCTATGGTCCCAATCCTCAATCTGGGTTTTATTTATGCATGCACACCAGATTCACCGGCACCAGAGTGGTCCCTTAATAGACTACTGCTGGTGGAGTGAGGGGTGCAGATCAATGCTATTGGAGGGCTGAAATTGATCACTCATCTGAATTTAGGATCTCAACAGGCCCTCGTCAGTGCTTCACCCCTTGGACCAGTGGGACCACACAGTCTCAATGCGGTCTCACAATCCTGCAGCCTAGAGCCTTTGGAATCACCCCTGGAGCACCATGTGGACCGACCAGCTCTGAATTGGGCTACCGTGACAGAAGCATCGCCGTTCCACATTTTCATCTGGAACTTCAGTGATCGCCAGCCCATCCTACAAGTCACCTTCCTGCCAAGTTTCAGCGTCCGGGCATCAAAGGATCCTGTCCCGGAAGTCTGTCTTTGTTTACTACTGGAGTGATGCTGTCGCCCATGTGTGGTGACTGTCACTGGAGACGCTTGTATGGTAGAGTGTCCTTAAGATCCCTGCATCTGTGCGTCCTGCATCGTTTATTTCGGAAAGGGCTGGGCTCAGCTCTTGGAGCCAACCAGAATCTTCCTTGCACCCGCAGGACCTGGGAATCTTCTACTGGATCCAACGGCAGGAAAACCTGCATCAAGAGACTCCCAATCTGACCTGCCAAGTCACTTGGGAAAATTATATTAAGGGTGGTGAGTAATCGCAATACTTCTAGCTGCCCCCATCTCCATCATTCTAAAAGTTAATGAATAACTGATTTATTCCATTATTTTGCTTTTTAAACGTTTGCTTAAAAAGCTGTTCTAAGTGATAGAAAAAGCATCTTACTTAACAGTAAAATCATTGTCAAGTCTTTTGGAACATTTCTCACCACCACTAGAACCCTTCCTACCTTTGTCCCCTCTCCTAAAAGAGCTTTGTAACTTCTGGGCACAAGGTTACATTCAATTTAGAGACTGGACTTATAAAGTTAGGGCTTCTATTCTTGTGGACTGGTTTTCTCATTGCATAACTACTTACCTTCCTTTCAGGTGTTTTGGCCATAGAAATGCATATAAATGACCTATGGTGACTGTATATAGGTTTTATATTTGGATTATTAATGTTGTGTAATATTACCTGCTTCATTCATTTTTTGGTGCGTTTTTGGGCCTATAATAAATATAGTATTTTGTATTTACCTGTCTAAGTAGAATCATTGTGTATTTCACGATGTGGACTCATTGTGGACCTCTTACCCCCACTCAACTCGCCTGAGAACGAGCCTTGACCACTGTCCACACTTACCTTGATTGGGTTTGACTAACCTCAGAGTTCCCCCAGTTCAGTAGATCAAGGATAGCCTCCTGAATCTTTCCAACAGGCCAGATTTGAGAAATGCATCTTAACACTGATGGTAGACCAAAATGGCCACCAATCTAATAATTCTTTATAAATGTTTGATGCAACATGCATTATAAATCAGATTAGTTTGGATTATGAGTTGGTTCAAATAACGAAAACCATGTTTTCAATGTGTTCTGAGGGCAGTGTACGTTAAAAGGATGCAGTACTGTACTTCTTGATGCATTAACAAAAAAGAATATACTTTGGATTAATGCCTACATTCAGAAATAAAATATTTTTAAACTGTCATAATAATGCAGAGTGGTACAGGTTGAGGTGATTTATTTCCTCACATAGCCTTGATGAAAAATAAAAAATCTGTTTGAAGGAGTTCCTTCTACAAGTTTTGTTTCAGATTCCTCCTCTTAAAACCTAGGCTAGTGCGAGTTATTTTGATCTTCCAATAGCTCTGTTACTTTCTACTCAGATCGAGAGAGAGACAGAGAGAGAGAGAGAGATATCCATTCATGAACTGCCTTTTACAAAATTCAAAGCCCATGTTTTAGTAATCTTGCAGCATGCTAGCAAGAAGCTCAAATGAGGAGAAGACAAGGCTTCTTAAGAACGACATGACATGGCCAGGGCAGTTTGTAACCAATTGAGACAGTCTTGGGCTCTTAAATGCACGGGAACATAAGTATGAGTATTTTACTCCCTATTGTTTTGAAGTAAGGAGTAAAAAAAAGTTTTGAAGAGTGGCTAATAACTTCTGTAGGATTTGCTATTCAACTATCCTGGTGATCTAGTACTCGGGAAGCAAGATCCATGCCTATAGCTTTAAAAGCCTGTGACTGTGCACCAGCGCGCACGTCAATTGCACACAAGTGAAATTTGCGGTCTGGAGGTCTTAATGAAAGGTCCATAGGTAAGACCAAGATCATGCTATTGTACTCACCAACCTATTATGACCTAAGCTGATGGGACTGTTGCCATTGAGAAAGTCAAAACTGCGACAAATAAAATGTAGGACTCGAGTAGTTTGTGATTAAGTTCTACATTAACCCAAGGAGTAGACTGAATGCTGAACTTTGCCGTAACCTCGCCTTTTGGAGCCTAAACTAAGTGCTGTGGTGATTGTATGGATTGGTACTTGACAGCAACAGCCATTTCAAATGCTAAAGCAGTGTGTTAATTGGCAAGTTGGTAAAGGCATGGTTTAGTGTATGTGCAGAGATCTATAAAAGAGCCTGTGGCCCTCTTGGTGGAGACAAATAAGGCAGAGCCTTGTGGAAAAACAGCAGCATTTTTTTAGTCTGAGACCTGTAGTAAGAACTAACTCCAATAAGCAAAGCTTGGAAGTGGTCAATACAAACAGTCTCTGGGGATGTTATAAACAGCAGGGGCCACTATGATATTGATAATAACTGTGTTGGACCTTGGCTACTCTTTGCAAAACAGCATTTCTGCTGTGTCATCTATGGGAAACGCCTCAATTAAAACAGTAATCCCAGCAAGTGCTGATGCCAATACAGGAGGAGGAGATTATCAGTCCAAGTCATAATGACTAAAAGGCTGGCCTATACACCCCATTTATACATAGAAAAAGGCAACGACGAGGAGGAAGATTCCTGTGAGGAAATTGTTGAAAACAAGCTGAATATTAATGCGACCTCTGGAATGACGACTTTACAATTTGCTGTAAAAATACTGCTCAAACTTTGTGGCAGACTTCATGAAGATCTCCAAGTCTATGGAGAGGCACTACTGCGGCTGTATAAAAACTGAGGGAAACCAGCTTGTGTATTGTCAGAATAAAGGTGGTGATTATCCATCCATATGCAAGCCCAACCCTGTGCCTTTAGACCTGGTTGAATCTCCAAAGGTTTTGGCAGAGAAGTCAACTAAAGAACTGGAAAAGACCAGCAACAATTCTGAAATATAGCAAACTTGTAAACAGTGCCGGCATCTGAAGGGACTGAGAATGTGAGAAATTAATGCCAAACAGCGTAAGAAAGAAGAGGACTAATTCTGTAAATTCTACAAATAAACCCTTAACCAAAAATGCATCCAAAAAGTTTATTTAAAAAAGGAGAAACCTCAAAATAAGAGGTTCATGAAATCTTCAGTAACTCTTACCACTTGGCTTCTTAAAGATAAAATAACCACTGGGAAAGAGGATAGCCTCGAAGATCAGTATGTCAGAGATGGAAAATAGTGGTTCTTCACAGGGGGGGTGGGGTGGGGTGGGGGGGGGGGATCAGCAAGGTGGGTCTCAGCCTGTAGACATGCAGCAAAGGAACTCAGTTGTGATGGGATCTAAGGGAAGTGATGGTGCCAGCCTTAATGCAAAAGGTTTTTACAATAAAAAGCCACAGCAAAAACGGAGCAGGTCTGCTGGGTTACAGATTCTGCAACAGATCTCTCTGCAAGTGCGGAACACTAGCGACTTTGAATTTGTGGCTCCCTGTAGTTTGGAGATGGTAAACATCGAGGATTCACTGTTATATGGTGGATAACTGCCTCTCTGATTGGTTGTCATAGGGATACTCTTTTGAAATTGAGGTAGGAGTGAGATGTTAAGACCCTTACGTTATGCATAATTGTGCAGACGTCTCAAAGAAACCATCTGGTAGAGGCAAAAGCATGAAAACTCGTGAGAGTAGGAAAAATAATGAACGAGGATGTGACTGGCTCATGACCTTTTAACGAGCAAGAGCATTTTTTGGATTATTCAAATGTCAAGATCATTTCCTGGAACACTTGTGGACAAACATTTTACCAGTAAAAGGGGGGGGGGGGTGGATATAATCGTGTGAAGTAGTATATTGTATTTACAAGAATCTTGGTTAACAATACCATTTTATGTAGACGGTTATCATGCGTTTCAAGAACTTGCAGGAAAAGGTTGGATTGAAAGGCCCAATAGTGGCCTAATTATTGGAGTTAAGAACCCTCTAAAAGCTACTTGTATAAAAGCCTTTGTGGGCGCTGGAAACATTTTAGCTACAGAAGTGCTGAAGTTATCCTGTTGCTTATTGGTGATTAACATGCAAGACCCTCCTGGTGCTGTGCACGCTGAAGGGATCTTTGCATAACGCCATCTTGACAAGCTGGACTAGCAGCCACATAAATTAGATGCTTTTATTTGGGGGAGGGGTCGGCAGGGACCTAAATGAAAGTATTACGAATATCTTGCGCAGCCAGTATAAATTTGGGTGCAAGGAGAGGGCCAGTTCAGAAAGTTTCTAATTGTCAGGGTAGATATTGGAGTATTTGAGGGATTGGGAACTCATTATGTTAAATAGGGGTACTAAAGGTGATTGTCCCGGTGGTCATAAATAGCACAATGGCACAAATAAGGCAACACTTCACTATTTTTGGGGAAATTATGATTATGGCTATCAATACTAATGATTATAGTGATAGTGCAGTATCGACACATGTTACAATTTAATCAGCATGAGCAGTGCAGGTAGAACATAGGTGATTTAGATATAAACCATTGTGGTAACTGTGTAATGTGGACCAGCAAGAATCTAAAAAAGGTAAAGAGGGCAGTCGCATTGGACAGTTGATTTTCTATTTTATTTGCTGCAGGTGAAGATGGTTAACGAAATTGAAAACTTGTTTAAGGCCTTGAATGCTTTAACTGAGGTTTGTTCAGGTCAGTACGCAGCGGAAGGCTGAACGTAAATCGAGAGGCTACCTTCAGGCGGGTAGAGCCCTTTTGCATCAGGCCACGACTATTTCATGATCAAGTTGTGGCTGCGAAGAGCAGATTCTACTCTGGCAAAGTGGAGGCTGCTCTTAACCAGCCTAGGGAGCTATATGAGCTTGTATGTTCATTATCCTCCCCCACTGTGGCCTTGGCATGGGTCGTTAGCTCACATGGGCTCCGACTCAAGTTCTTTTTACAGAGAAAACTGAATATTCACAATCTGATTGCACTCTCGGGTTCAGGGGGGGTGGGGGATACCCTGTAGCTGCATCCGACTGCCTTCCTTTGACGTCTTGCTCTATCTCTGTATTTCTAGAGCACCAAAGGCCTGTAGGTATCCATGCATCTTAATCAGCCCTAGATACTATTCCTTTGGCGAGGTTTAAGGATATAATGCAGACTATTGGCCCTTGGGTGACTCAAGCGATTAACCACTCTTGCCAGTCTGGGTCTATTTCTTCACAGCTGAAACATGCACTGGTGACTCCTCTTAAAGAAACCTTCCTTGGATCCTGCCTGTCCTGCTAATTTCCGTCCTATTTCATTACTCCCTTTCTGTAGAAAGCTTTTGGAGTCCTTGTTCTCTCCCCTTCTGAGCTCTTTTGTGTAATAGTCTATGTTTTTCGATCCTTTCCAGTCTGATTTCCGTCCCGGTTGAGGCACCAAGCGCGTGCTGGTTTCGACAGCGGATGACCTGGCACGTCTCTCGGATCAGGGTGGAGTGGGGGCCCTGGTTTTATTAGATCATTCGGCGGCCTGCGATACGGTCGACCACCCCATCTCGCTTGCTGGCCTGGCCGGGGCGGGGATTACTGGTTAGGTTCTATCTTGGTTCTCTGCTTTTCTTGCTGATTAGGCACAAACTCTTTGTCTCCCACCTTTTTGTTTGGTGTCTGTTCCTCTGTCCTGTGGGGTCCCCCAGGGATTGGTCTGATCCCCTGTGCTATTTAATGCTTACTTCCAGCCTTTCGTTAGGCTCATCCACTCCCACGGCCTCCGATGCTACTCTTACACCGACGACACCCAGATTATTCTGCGGCTTGATCTCTCCCATCCTGATCCGGCTTCTCAGCTGCGGAGTTGCTTGGAAGACGTGGGGTGTTGGATGGGCCACAATTGGCTGAAGTTAAAAGGGGACAAGAACGAGATCTTGGTGGTTGGACCCCCTTCTGCCTCTTCTCGCTGGACCTCTGACTTTTGGCCTTTCACTCTTGGCCCTAGGCCGGTTTCCGTTGTGAAGGATTTGGGGGTAAAACTCTCCTCCTCCCTCTCCTTGGAGGCTCAGGTAGCCTGTGTGCGTCAGTCTGGGCATTACAAGTTGAGAGCTCTGCGTAGGGTTCAGGGGTTTCACCGCTCAGTTTCATGAACCAGTGGTGGCTGCACTGGTGCTGAATGTATTAGGCTACTGTAATTCTCTCCACCTAGCCCAGCCATTATAGCTGATCCACCGCCGCCAAGTACTGCAGATGAGCTGGTGGTACATACCCCTTATCAGATGTCTATCTCCCCAGTACTCCGGCAGCTGCATTGGCTTCCTGTGGCCCAGAAGGTGCCGTACAAATCCATGTGCATTGTGCACCGGGCCTTCTATGGCCGGGGTGCCGAGTACCTACAGTGCAAGTTTCACCCCTATGTTGCTAACCAACCACTCTGTTCTCAAGTCATCTATCATTTCTATTCCACGAGTACAGTGCGCACGAGTTGGTGGGCATGCGTTTTCCGTTGCTGCAGCTAGGTGCTGGAACTCTATTCCAGTTTGTCTTTGGGTAACTGCTGACCATTTATCTTTCTGCTGGATACTGAAGACATTTCTCTTCATCTAAATTTTCATAGAGGGTCTGAACTGTTGAAAGTAACTTGCTTAGCGCCAAGATGCCCTAGTGTGGACACAAGCTTTATGAATTCCTTTAAGGTAAGTATGCAGTCCTTGATTAAAAAAAAAAAGCAAAAAAACCTAAAACTAATGTTTAAGACAAAGAAATAAGGGACGCAAAACGAGGTATGCACAAGGAAATTAAGGAGCTAAAGAAAGTTTCCCATTTCAAGGTGCATGGAAGACTAAGACAATAAACACTATTTAAGAAAGGCCCGTGGCAGCAGATGTTTGCTGTATTAAGAAATGGAAATGTGAGGTCCATGTGGCAGTTGCTGGGAACTGCTAACGGTATCAAAGATAACCTTGGGGGCAACCCCATCAGAAAGGAATCTTGGAAGCGATTTATTTCTGAGAACTTTCATTCAAAAGTTGAGAACCCTGTTAGTGGTAGGGGTGTGGATACCTGGTCCCTCGCTCTCGATAAAGAAAGAATACTGCAGGCTATTTTGAAATCAAAGAGCTCCAGGGTCCCTGATTTGATGGATTAGCCAACATTGTTCTCAAAAGTGACTCAGAGATGTGGTCGGAATCTTGAAAATTGTATATGACAAAATATATGTTGATCGCATTATAACCGATGCCTGATGTCGATCCATTCGGATTCTGATGTACACAAAAGGCCCTCCATATGTTACTGGTAAGCTATAGTGTTGTCAATGTGACTGGTAAGATTCTCACTTCCTTTGTGCTAAAAACACTGCAGCGTTTGGCTGATAATCATCATGTCTTAGATACTTTTCAGAATGGTTTTAAGCCAGGCTCAGCCATGTCCCACAATATTAGACCGATTGAAAGATTGACTACTAACGCCAGAGGTAGCCCTGTTCTGTATGCTGTATATGTAGATTTATAGGCTACTTTCGATCAGGTCAGTTGTACCCTTGTGGCACACAATGGAGATAAAAAAGGTTGTCTGCCGGACTTGCTGAAAATTGTAAAACGTTTGCACGAAGATACAGCGGTACAGGTTAAGTAGTGAAGGAAAGATTACAGTATTGGTGCAAACCAATAAAGGTACTAAACAAGGGTATGTGTTGCCACTTTTTCTTTTTAATTTCCATACTGCTGACCTGTCAGACACGTGAAGTAGCAAATCTCCCTCCCAAAAGTGGCATATAGTATGTCTTTCCTATGCTGAGGACATGGGGATTCTTGATCACACTTCTATGTTAAAGGTATTTGTACCGCCCACCGTCACCAACGGAATTGGTCCCCAGGCGCTCTGGCGGATCTGCAAATGATAAGGTGGGATGGGTTAGTAAGGTGAAGAGGGAGTAGGATAGTGAGAGGAGTGGTGTTCTGTTGGCAGCTTCAGCTCGATATACACCAGATACTGAGCTTTGGTGCGGATATTGGATCAGTGTCAGTCTGCGTGTGCTGTTGCTCGGGCTTATGTGTTGTTGCAGTGTTGTGAAGTGCGTGCGGCTTGCTGTGCGAGAGATGGTTGTGCGAGTTTTTTTAATGAGATAAGTATGCAGAGTTTGAGCTTATATTGGTTAGTGGGTTACCGGACCTTTAGCATGCTAACATTCACAGTTCTATCCAGGTGCGGCACCTGTCGACCTTCACACCTCTATCTGGATGCGGCACAGGCCAATGCCTAGGATTCCATCTAGGCGTGGGCATGTCAGCATTCACAGTCCCATCCAAATGCAACGCAGGCCAACATTCACAACTCTGTCTGAGTGTGGACATGCTAACATTCAGAGTCCTATCTAGATGGAACGCAGGCCAATATTCACAATTGTGTGAGTTTGGACATGCTAACATTCACAATTCTGCCTGAGTGTGGACATGCCAATACTCACAATTCTGTCCAAGCGTGGATGTGCAAAGTCCCATCTAGATGCAACTCAGGCCAATATTCACAACTCTGTCTGAGTGTGGATATGCTATCAGAGTCCTATCTAGATGCAATGCAGGCCAATATTCACAATTCTGTCCGAGTGTGGACATGCTAACATTCAGAGTCCTATCTAGATGCAATGCAGGTCAACATTCACAATTCTGTCCGAGTGTGGACATGCTAACATTCACAATTCTGTCTGAGTGTGGACATGCTAACATTCTATGGGAATGTCCAGGACCCTAAAAGAATTATGGCGATATGCTGGTTAGAATAACCTTTTCAATAATATGGAAATGTCTAAGGCCATGCTGTTTGCTTGGAATCGCATAAACAGACCTGTACTAACCACAGAGTCGGGCATCATTGAGCATGTGGATAGTACTACCTACGTGGGTATTCAGATAGTATGATGGCTGACTATGTAGAGTTGGTTGAATCTAAAAGAAACACAAATCGGCCCAGCTCTCCATACTCTTTGATAATTTTGCAAAGCAGACAGCAGGTTTCAGGCTTGCTGGTGTCCTTACATTGTACAAACAAGAGTTTTGTCCAGATATCTTGTATGGCTTGGGTGCATCAACATTGCACAATCTTTTATAGTTAAATGTATTAGATGGAAAGTGTTGGCTTAACATTTTAAATCTTGCCCCCACCGTTCCTATGGAATATCTTTGTTTAGAACTGGGTCTGAACTCGCTTCGGGGTATGGCATTTGAACGTCATGGGTATCTCTATATTAAGGCCACTAATGCTTCAAAATGTCTGCTGCTGTTGGAGAATGCTGCAAGTTTTAATGCAGAGTTTTCTGATAAACATACGTACAAGAAGTTGAATAAAGCCTTTTTTGAATTGGAAGGTTGGGCTCCTAACTAGGATTGTGGGGATTCCTATTATCTACTTAAGAAAGCTTTTGAGAAAAAAGCAGATCTTTGGGATTCGAATTCCAAATATGCCCTTTTAAGTAATTTGAAATCTCACAAAGTGTCCATGGTTGTCCACAAGTATAAAACGGTACAACCATACCCATTTGTGCCCTAGACCTGGTGCGCAGAAATAAATCCTAATGTTGCACACAAACCAACTCCCTGTACTATCTGTGAAAGGTCCAAAGTTGAAGCTTCCCCTGGATAAAAGATGTTGGAGATGTAGACTGCAGCATGCAATTGAAACAGCAAGGCATATAATGACTGAATATCAGCTGTGGTGTAGCATTTATATGTGCAATTTAGGAGAATTTGTTAGCGATTATGAAACCATTAAATGTGCAGACTTTTGTCTGAACTTTGATTGCACGTTATCAAATTTGGCTACATCCATCAAATGTATGGAAAATGTGAAGCGTTTTCATGAGCTTGTATACATTTTTAATTTTGAGTACAGTTTCAATTGATCGTATTTGTTGGTGGGCGGTTATCTGAGCTGAATATTTTGAAATGAAGGCGATTTGTCATTTTGTATGTGAGTGGTTGCATGTATTCGATTATTTTTTGTGAAATTATTTGAACTAGACACAAATATAAAAGTGATTGCCATTGGGGTATTTTTAGGTGGCATCAAATATATTTTAACTCAAAACAGCTATCTTTTTGTAATCAATACTTGTGTACCTGGTACTGAATGCAGTTCACCTTAAGAGTTTTTCTTCAGAAGAATCCTAAGAACATAACAATGGAGATGTGTTGAAAGGGGGGGGAAGACTTGTGTGATTTGCCTATTTCTTGTCTGGAGTATTTGGCTGTTTTTAGGGAGTAAAGGTGGCTGGTATGCCGCAAAAATCAAATGGGTTTTTGGCTTGTGTTTGAATAAGCTTAACGGGATGCATTTCAGGGTTTTCATGGCTTTTCAGGGTTTTCATGGCTTTGGGGCATTTGAAGATCATGTGTAAGGCGGCAAATTAATCTCAACTAGGACTTCGTTGTTATTGAGCGAGTATGACCCAAAACAAGGTTAGGTTATTTCAGAGTGTTAAAAACATCATTGTTTTGCAGTGCCTGCATTTACACAAGTGCACCATTTTACTATCTTCTCGGAATGACATGCATTGCTCACCGCAATAGCATTTCTGATGATTGTATCTGCTTAGATTCACATGCTGTGCATATAATCCGACATCTAGTGGTAATCGCGAGGATCGAAAGGGGATGTCGACATGGGCGTTCCTGTAACACTATCCCTAACGTGACGTGTAGTGTACCCAAAATCTCTCACGCCTCGAGGTGCCTCCGATTGTATTTTTTAAGCTGTGAGGGAGCCTTAGGACTATCGTGAGTGAGCACAGAAAGAGAGAAGTAGTAGTAAGAGGTCTTTGTTCCTTCCAACAGAGCTGGAAGGAAGGGTGGGCGCGTGTGAATCTAAGCAGATACAATCATCGGAAATGCTATTACGGAGTAATGCAGGTCTTCTGATGCTTGTGAATCTGCTTACAATCACATGCTGTGGATATACTAGCGAGCAGTACTAGGAGTTGGAGGAGGGAGGTGAGAAGGCACAGTGGTGAAGAGATGTGCTAATACTGCTTGTCCCACCTGAGAATCAGACCTAGAGCGAGTATCTAGGCAGTAGTGTTTTGTAAAGGTGTGTACAGAACTCCAGGTTGCCGCCTTGCAAATGGACTTAAGAGGGACATTTGCAATTAATGCTATGGAAGCCCCAGTGCCCCAAGTAGAGGCTTGAAGGGCAGATCTCTCTTGGCAAGAGAGAAAGAGTGTGATGCAATTGACAATCCACTTAGAGATGGCCGATTTGGAAACAGGGTCCCCTTCTCTACCGGCCACCACAGACGAAAAACTGGTTGGTTTCTCTTAGTGGTCTAGTCGTTTCCAGATAATATATGACCGCCCTGCACACATCCAGTGTGCGTAGGCTTCTTTCTGCCACATTAGTTGGGTTCTGGAAAACAGTGGGTAGTTCTATGGATTGCTTCACATGGAACTTTGAAATGAATTTGGGCGCAAACCATGGGTGAGTACGCAGAACCACCTTGTCTTTGTGGATAGTGGCAAATAGGTCTAGAACTGAAAAGGGCCTGTAGTTCACCAACTCTTCTTATAGAAGTGACTGCCACCAGGAAGGCAGTCTTGTAAGCGAGTGCTTTAAGGTTAGCCTTAAGCATTGGTTCAAAGGGAGATCCCATAAGTCTGGTTAGTACCACAATTAGGTCCCATCCGGGAGTGGAGTTTGAAATGGAGAATGAAGTCTCTTAACCCCTTCCCAGAAAGCTTTGATTACTGGGATCCTTCACCACAACACTTTCTGCTAGGTGGTGATATAGGCTGAAAGTGCAGCCAAGTGGACCTTCAGACTCCTCAGAGAATTAAAAACCAGACCTGAGTCAAGAAGGGGAGTCCGGTGTAGTATAATGTAAGTAGGAGAGCAAACTATGGGACTGATGGCCTTGGAATTACACCAAATGATGAAGCGTTGCCACTTAGTAGTAATGTCTGGTGTTAGGTTTTCTTGCTTCTTTATGTATATCCATGCATCTCTGCAGAAGGTGGAGGTGCCCGAACTCTATGACCTCAAGAGCCAGGCTGCTAAATTGATAGCTTGCGGGCATGGATGAAGGGTTTCCCCCTTGTCCTAAGGTAGCATGTTGTATGGGCAAGGAAGGTTCATCCGAGGGGAGATTGACATCTCCATCAGATGAGAGAACCAGGGTTGGCGGGCCCACCAATACCATGGTGAATGGTTCCTGGTGCATCTTGTGCACTACCTTGTTGAGTCGGAGGTCGGGTGGTGAGGGGGGGCGTAAACTAATTTCTCTGACCATGTTATCCAGAGACCGTTCCCCCTTGGAACGGTTCTGAGGGTACCTGGAGGCATAATCTGGGCATTGCGAGTTCTCCAGAGTTGCAAACAAGTCGATTTCTGAGAAGCCCCACTCTGCGAAAACATTGGAGACTATGGGCCTCATCACGGGTCAGGCGGTCCGGAAATAACAGTGGCGGTAAACCCGCCGCCACTGTTAATTCCAGACCGCCCGATCTCGAGTCCTGCAGGTGGGAGGTGGCGTTCCCGCCAGGTCTGACCTGGCGGGTTTAACATCGCCAGCCTACAGGCGGACGTGGAAACACCGGCACCATCATGAGATGGTGCCGGTGTTTCCACTTCCCCATTCCCGACTCAATGGGAATGGGGATTTACCGAATTCTGCCTCCGGAATTCCCGCGACACCAGGGTCGTAATGCCCTGGTAATTCCGGGAGTCACGGAGGCAAAATGGTAATACGAGTCCGGCGGTAACCAAACCGGAAAAACCGGCTGGTTGCCGCTGGACTCGTAATGAGGCCCAGTGTCTTCGTGTAGTCGCCATTCGTACTCTGTGGGTAGAGGGAAGTCTCTGCTGAGCATGTCTGCCAGAAGATCGAGTTCCCCTGGAATGTGTTGAGACAGGAGGAACATCGTGTTGGAGAGCCCACTTCCAAATGTTCTGGGACAGTTTGGATAGCCCTGGAGAGTGAGTGCCCGCTTGTTTGTTCAGGTAATTTATGGCTGTGGTGCTGTCCGTGAGGACCAATACCGTCTTTCCCTGCAACTGAGTCTCAAAAGCCTTCAGATGTGGTTGGATGCTACTGCTGGGGACCAAATGCGGTGCTCCATCTGAAGGAGGTGAGCCCCCAAACCCATGAGAGATGCGTCCGTAGTGAGAGTGGCTTCGGCTGCGGGTGTGGTGAAGGTCTTTCCCTTCAAGAGGTTTCCAATCGACCACTACTGCAGAGAGGGAACAAGGGCTGTAGAGACAACCACTAGATCGTTCCATTGTCCGCTGGCCTGTCACCATTGGCTGTTGAGCCACTCTTTCATGGGGCGCACGCGCAAACGTGCGTGAGGGACCAAATAAATGCAGGATGCCATCATTCCTAACAGTCGCATGGCTTTGCGTACCGTCACCTCCCGACTGGCTACATATTGAGGTATTTGAAACAGCATGTTTTGAACCCTCTCGTTGGAGGGGAAGACGAGGCATCTTCTGTCTGAATTAGGGCCTCAAGGAATTGCTGGACTTGCCTTGGGTCTAAGCTGCACTTCTCCTTCACGGAGAATCCCAGACTGAAGAGTAGGTCTAAAGTCCTTTGGGTGTTTGACAGGCATGTTCCGTATGAATCCCCTGTTATGAGCCAGTTATCGAGGTAAGGATAAACTGGGATGGATTGCCTGCGCAGGTGTGCTGCCGCTACTGCCAGCACCTTTGTAAATACCCTTGGGGCTGAGGCAACGCCGAAGGGGAAGACCATGAACTGATAGTGCTTTTTCTCGATCATGAACCTTAGGTATTTTCTGTGTGCCGGCAACATCGAAATATGAAACTATGCATCTTTCATGTCCAATGTTGCCATGTAATCCCCCCGTGTTAGTAGAGGAATTACCTCTTGCAGCGTTATCATTTAAAACCTTTGTGGTTTAACAAATTTGTTCGCTGGGCGGAAGTCGAGCACAGGGTGCATGGTGAGATTCTTTTTGGGTACAAGGAAGTGCACTGAATAAATACCCTTGTTTACCTGTAGAACGGGAACTACTTCGATTGCACCCTTTTCCTGCAGGATCTCAACCTCTTGCAGTAGGATCTTCAGGTGTTCTGGTGTCAGACGCCTGGACCAGTGTCTGAATCGAGGTGGCCGGCTGAACTCCATGAAAAAAACATAGGCGACGGTCTTGAGCACCCACTGGTCTGTGGTAATCCCCTCCCATGTGTGTAAGAATGAGGTTATCCGTTCCGCGACCTGGGAGGCATGGGATAGGGACCCGGATCTGCGAGTCATTGTTGAATAGAGGCCGGGGAGCCTTTAGGGGTGGCACTGCGACCCCTTCCTTTGCCACAGTCCAGTCCTCTAGGTGGATACTGGTTTGAGGCAGCTACCCCTGTTCTGAGGACCATGTGTTACCCATTGAGTATTGGTTGTGTGGGGAACATGGGTAGGATTGTCCACGAAAGAAGTAAGAACTCCCACCTCGCTGCTGAAAGGGACTGAGTTATCTGGTTTAAAGATTTCAAAGTCTCATGTTCTTTCTTCGCAGTTTCTAGCGCCTCATCTACAGCTTTTATCAAACAGGTTGGCTTCCTCCACTGGTTTATTGATGAGATGCTTGTGTTTCTGGCTTGAACCCCGAGTTCTTTAACCATGTGTGCCTCTTTAAAAGGGTACCTTGGCCAAAAGTTCTCCATGCTGGCTCTGCAGCATCTAGTGTGTTCTTAAGGATATTACGATTCACTTGCTTCCCCCTTCTGACACAACCGCGAGCAAACATGAACCTACTTGTTCATGGGCCTCCTGAAGCAGGTTCCACTGCACAACGCAATAGCTGGCAAACAGTGTGGTATTGTTGGCAATTCTGGTGGAATAGGCTGCTGCAGTAGTGACGCTTTCCTAGGGAATACAGTTTCTTGCAGTCCTTGTCTAATGGTGCCTCATCCGTGGACAAGGGTACCCCCGCTCTTTTTCTAGTTGTGGTGACCACAAGGGAATCTGGGGTGGCATGTGTCAGAATATAGAATGGGTCAGTAGGGAAGGGGCAAAAAGGTTTCTCCACCCGCGGGTTCATAGCCCTCTTCGGTGATGGCATCAGCAAAGAAGGGGCGATACGCCGAGTTCAGTAAGGGTATAGCGTAACTTGCAGGCGTCTTCTCCTTCAGAATATCCTCCACAAAGTCCGTGTCTTGCAGTGCTTCTTGCATGGCAATCTGGAAATGTTCAGCCACCTTCCTCAGATTGGCATTAAATGCCAACTGGTCATCTATGGGCGAAGCCTGTCTAACCGGTGGAGATGCAGGAGGATCCATGCATATGGTATCTGGATCTGGGGTGTTGGTAGGTGACATCCAAGGTGGATTATCCACTGGTGGCTCGTCCACCTAATCTGGGGCCTGGTTAGCGGGGTCCTCAAAGGGATCATCTCCCTATAAAAAGGGGTCCTGAGGACACCTCTTCGTGATCAGTCAGAACATCTCATGAAGAGGGCAGGAGGTCCTCTGAAATTTAGACACAGTAGGGCAAGTGTCCTCCTCACTAGGTCTTTCAGGCGTGGTAAACCTTTCTGAAAAGACTATGAATTTTGAAAGTCTATTCATACACTCCTAGTCCATAAGGAGGAGCCAGAGGGGGGGGAAAGGGTTCCTCTTGGGGGTTCTACATGCTTACACCGTCGAAATGTATCTGAGAGGGTCTTGGCTAGTGGTTGGGGGCTCTCAGAATAGTCTTCCTGCCTATCTGGGTGTGACGACGTGACTTTCGACCTGTCCTTGGGCTTATTAGCCACTGAAACAATCTTTGCAAGACTCACCGATGTTCGGTGTCTGTGGGAGGGGTTTCAGATGTTCACCCTAACTTTCGACATTGCCAGAACCTTCTGCGTGGTCGTGCTCTTAGGAGGCGTCTCGACGGCCTTATGAATTTTGGTGCTGATGCCCTAGTCGGTGGAGTGGCCGGATGCATGCTGCTTACGCGATTGCAGGGCGGGCTGCCGACCCCATGGATCGATGGGTTCCATCGAAGAAATCTGCGTATCCGCTGGCGTCTTTGACCCTCCGAGTACGTTGAGGCTGTAGGTGGGGGGGGGTTGTGTGTTTAACCTTACGAGTAGTAGTGGCTGCGCAGTGGGTGTGTCTCTGTCGCCGGGATGTACACTCCCTATAGCAGAACCGTTGGTCTGCCTGCCGGGAACAGACTGCTTGGGGCATGGTCGCTCCAAAGATATGTCGTTGGCATCCGTGTCGGAGCCACGGCTGTTGCTCAATTCCTCATCACTCTGGGCGTCTGCGGGGGAGCTACCCTCGGCTTGTATCATGGCGTAGGGAGCCAGCCGTTTAACTTGACGCTCTTTAGAAAAGAAAGAGCTGACAAGACAGACAGGATGCCTCGTGATGATCTCGAGGGACACACTTATTGCACATCGGTGCGCTTCCTTCCAAGGGTACTTGCCTTTACAAGAAGGGCAAAACTTAAAAAAGGTGCCCTGTCCATAGCTCAGGTTTATAGTGACAGCACAACCAGAGGGGCAAAGAGGGGGAGAAGGAAATACATTCTTGAAAGAAATAGAACCCCGGACCCCACACTCCCTACCGTATAGGCCGACCAGAAGGCCAGGCCACGCGGTCAACGTGTCAACCGGAGCACCAGCTGTCCAGTTTGGAGTTGTCTTCAGCAGTGGCAGGTAGGTAGTCGTCGAGGAAGGGGACGAATATATAAACGACCAGAGGTCGTGGACAAAGATTTTAAGTTGCAATTTGTAAGAGCTCCACATAAGGCGACCAGCTAGCTGGGCAGAAAAAAAAAACTATGAGGGACCTCGACGCATGAGGGATTTTGGGTACACTACACGTCACGTTGGGGATAGTGTTACAGGCACACCCATGTCGACCTCCCCTTTCAATCCTCGAAATACAAGATGCAATACTCTGCGATAACCACTAGATGTCGGACTATATGCATAGCATGTGATTCTAAGCAGATTCACAAGCATCAGAAAGTTTATTACGAACGAAACCAGCTGCAAACCTCCACTTACAGTGGTTTAATAGGCATTTGGTATGCCAAATTATTAAGCTATTCCGACCCCAACTGAACGATTTCAAGATTGGCCTTTTCACCCATTGCAGAACCTTCACGCAACTTTTACAACACATACAATTCAAATTTGCAGCATCAGACAATTTTATTGTTAATGTGTTCCTTTGGATTGTAAAACTAACTTCGAGTATATTCCTGCCGTCAAAATGTAGGACACATTAACCATCAAACAAATTAAAGAAATAACCCACAGTGTAACTGCTATTAAGTTGGCGTATGAAATGGGCACAGGCAAAAAAATCAAATAACAAAAAGACGAATCTTTAGCTAGGGGAATTCAGCATCACACGCAAACCAATGAAAAATTCCACAAAAAGAAAATCACATCAACAGGTGACCAAAAGCAAAAAATATATACATAACTTTATTTTTCGTGGCACTCGCCAATTTTATAATGCAAAACAATCACCTCATGGAACCCCTTTATAGCCAGTCTAATCTTAAGTATAGTTGGTCTTCGTGAGTCACCATTGAATGCATTACGTTTCTGAGAATCTGCTTTGTTCGAATTGGTTGAATGACAAGTAGGAGAATGTACAAAAACAAATACATTGTGGCATCCATCAGAACTATTTGTACAAGAATGTTGCCTGGCGATCTTTCAACGCAGCAAACTTTTCAATAGTTTGCTTGTTGAAATCTGGTATGTCTTGGATCAGCTGTTTTTCCATCGACAGCATTGCCAGCGCATTCAGTCCATCCTGCTTCATTGTGTTCCTTAAGAAGGTTTTAATGCTTTTAAGGGTAGTGAAGCAACGTTCAGATTCAGATGTTGTCATGGGTGTCGTAATAAGAATTCTCAATAATTTCACTGTCTCTGAAAAGGTTTCCTGCAAATTGTTTTCAATAAAAAACCTAAATAAAGCAACAGCACTGCTGGCACGGCGGAATTCAGGCCTCCCATACATGAGTGCAAGCTCAGTACGTAATCGGTCTTTGATAAGCATGGGATACGCATCGACCGCATCAGCCAGTACATCCACAGGAAATGATCGCTCATATCTTTCAAATAGGTCACTCTGCAACAGCTTGGCGGTCACAAGGTGCTTGGTAAAGGCAAAGCGTTTCTTTGCATGAATAATAAAAACATCACACACTTTTTTTGCCACTTGGTTCAAAGTCTCAATTTCAGTTACGTTGTTTAGAAACCTAGATTCCTCTGGCAGACGACTACTTAAATCTTGAACAGATCCACGTACATTGTTTATGCAAGTGATAAAGTCTGTAGTAGCTATAGCAACATGTGTGGTGTCGATGTCCCACTTTCGTAGCTGACTGTATAACATGTCAACATGAGGCATTAGGTCATGGAATAAGTATAAAAAGAAAATGAACTCCTTGTCTTGGAGCATTCTTATAAGTGCCCGCGCCTCACATATTGCAGGTGTTTCAAAATAACCACAATTTTCAATGGCCCAAAAGCTTTTAAGAAGGTCTTTTCTATACACATAGACCGTATTAACTGTCGGGGAAGCGTCCCACCGAACTGCAGCTCCTCCTGGAATTCGTTTAGCCACCATGTCCGCAAGAACTTTAGTCATTTGTGGATAATGCAAAAAGAATGAAGGAAAGCCAGACAAATCACGAAAGAAACTTCTAACCTGCGATATTTTAGAAACTGCTTGTTCCATGATTAACGTTAGCTCATGGGCATACCCATGGACATAGTGTGCATTGGGGTACACATCCCTGACTTTGCCTTGGAGCTCAGCAGACGTTTCATGCATCGCACTGGCACCATCGTAGCTTTGAGCAATCACTCTCCCTTTGTCACACTCCTCTGGGAAAACATTATTTAGTTGATCAATTAAAGCTTTAGCAATGGTTGTTACACAAGGATTTTTAACATGCATAAAACAATAAAATCTTTCCACAACTTTGCCATTACCATCAATATAGCGAAACACTAGTGCTGACTGAGCCTTTGTTGACACATCAGTTGTATCTTCAACTTGAACAGCCACATACTCGGCACTCTTTAACTGCTTCACAATAAACTCTCGAATGATGTCCAGCATGCAATCAAGAAGCTCCTTCTGGATTGTTCGGGAAGACCCCTTAAACGCTGCTGCTGTTTTTAAATGAGTTTCCATTGCACTATCTATACTGGAGACGAAATCCACAAGGCCGCTAAATACTCCTGGATTTGAAGAGGAGTCCGTCTCATCGTGGCCACGTAATGCCAATTCAAAGGCGCCACAGAAACGTATGCAATCAATTAATTTGGATAAAATGTACCGGTTTTTATCAACTTCCTCATTGTGCTTTCTTACTCCTACACGGTAGCCTTCATCCAATTGTGTTGCAATATTCACTCGTCCATACATAACCAGTCTTAAGGAGTTGTTCAAGTGCGACTGACATAATTCATGTTTCTTGATTAATTCGGACAGATGTTTTAGGTCACTGACTCCTTTTTTTGTCCAAGCTGTCTCACCACCAAACAGCAAGCAGGGGAAGCAGAAAAGTGCCTTCTTAGAAGGGCACCCACAAAGCCACTTCTTTTTGTCATACCATGTCCTTGTAAACCTGCGAGAATATTCTTTACCCCTATCAATTGAGAGCTGCTCAATTTTTATATCAGGCTGATGGGGTCCCAATTTCTTCAATTCAAGTTTCTCTTCATGCTTCAATCCCAAGAATGGCTTAGAGAGCAACTGTTCCACAGTATTCATTTTGTACAATAATAGAGAAATGTGTGTAAGTAATATGTTAATTTTTTACAAGGGTGCAAATCAGCAAAGCTTCTTAAGCTGTTATTTATCCAAGGAGCTCAACCAGAGCAGTCAGAATGGGAGACCGTGATTTTCTCGTAAACAACTCTTCAGATGGCCGCTAAAGATAGCCGATGGAGTAGCTATCATCATTCAGGAAAAAGCTTGTTCCACAGGAGCGGTCCTCTCACAAAAAAGGAACAGCCATCCGGTCCAGTATTACGAAACCTTGGGATAATTGAGAAAAATGATTAGTAAACAGAAGTATGCTGTGGTTTATTCTATGCAATGAAGTGCATCTCTTCACGGTCATGATATTGGTCTAGGATTGGAGGGGATGGGGAACATGGCCCAAGCACAATCTTTTCTGCAATAACAAATTTAATCGCCATACACTTATAACCCCCAAAACAATGTTTAATCATAATGAGGTCCTCCTATGGTCACATACATCGATTATCTTGTGTCATTAACATACTCAGAACAGTTTCAGCTTTTGCCCTACATTATAATTAAAGAAAATGCTGGAATTAACTGTTCGGGTGTTATATTTAAATTCTACTTAGCATTTAAGAAAAACAAGGTATCTAATACATTAAAAATACACCATGAATTTTAAAAGAAAACAAGTTACTAACCTGCAACTACAGTTTCCAATGTTGGTATCTTTCATAGAACACATGCTTTGATCATTACTCCATAGGGGTGGGAATCCCTGGTACATACATTTAATTGGTGGTGTTAAAACTGGTAGTCCAGGGATACAAATATACTGTTACAAGCCAATAGCCAGGCATTCAGTTGCTCGGCCTTCAATTCTCCCCACACACAGAGCACACTAATTTTCCCTTGATAAGCAATTATTACTAGCCATTGGCAAGTGCAAAACAAATATTGTGGTCTGTAGTAGTTCATCCACTGCATTTAGAATGTTTCATGCGCAGTCAATGGGTATTACAGTCCACCTCTGGGGGCCATCTTAGATTTAAGCAGCATGCAGAGTGCATATTGTACTTACATGCCACCCAGCCAGAGACCGGAGAGGGCACATGTTAATCTATGCAAAATACCAAAATTGGAAAACTAGTTACACGCTTTTTAGGCTATTTATTTTGAAACACAGCATTGATTTGATCTTTCATAGATTAACATGCTTTGAATAGCTTACCAAGCAGTGTTTTACTCAGGCAGGCGAGTGAGGAAGCCTCTTCTTGCACTGGAACAAGATGAAAGACATCGGGCCCCTCTCAGGTTTTAGATCTTGCATCTGTGTCAAGGCAGTTGGTCCAGCCCAACAAGTTTTCTCAAGATGCAGCTTTACATTTATCTTGAAGAGAAGAGCTTTCAATACAGAGCTGCTGTAGCCACCATCACCCTCCTTAAATGGTAGTCAGCCTTTGCGAGCGGCAAGTCTACTTCCACGCAATGAAACAATGCTGCAACTCACCCACATCAAGTCACAAAATAATGGGGTATTTTGTCACTCAAGGGCAAGCTTCACACAATACACCTGTAGAGATATTGAAACGGTGCCCCCTACTCCACCTGCATAAATGCAACAACTCACCTGCACCCTTCCCATACAATGCGCAAAGACCTCTTCTGAATGACGTTTAGGTCCTCAATCGGATACAGGACAAAGTCTTAAGGTACTTTGGGAATTAAGCTAGGATGCATTCTGAGCTCCCAGCAGTCTCTATCAACGGAGGGTACATTAGTATGAAATGTTTGAATTATTCAACTAAAAAAGCAACACCTTTGGAGTGGTAGTCAATAAGAACCGGTTGACTGTTAATCAGTAAAAAGTATCTTCAACCCTTTCACATGCTCCATTCCAATCTGTAGGTGCTTATCCAATCCTGGTATTACTTGAAGTTCCACTTTTCACATTCTAAAACTCTGAATAGAAGTCCCAGAACGCAAAGAAAAAAACAGGAATGGATAAGCACCTACAGATTGGAATGGGTCATGGTAGCAACTATGCTTTAGTTTCCCGCCCTTCCACTCCCTGCAGCAATTTTCTTGCAGTACACCTAAAACCTCTGATCATCTGCATACGCTTTTTCTGATAACGGCCACTAACACCAATGGAGTTCGTTTTTTAATTTATGGACAAGACTCCCCCTCACCACCCACCCCCCAGCAGCAGCTGCTTATAAAGTGTTGGTCTCTGACTCGGGCCAGGCAGCACTTTGCATGCATAAATCAGGTTGTAGGGTGGATGCCGTTTTTAATCCACCTGAGATTGGCAGATTGACAAACTGAGTACCATTAAATTGAGTAAGAATACGCCCTATGTAAGAACACAAAATCTTATCAAATTATTATACCACATGAAAGCAACTCCACACCGTAAGGATTCTTTATCAGCGATAACTGAAGCTGTATTCCAAGGCTGACTAATGAAACGCACCTCTTAAACACCTAGTGATTGTGGCAGACAGACCTCTCTTTAAGAGGTTTTCATCTCAACTGCAGCTAGAGGGGTCCAGACAGTTTGGGGCTATACCCAGAGTGATCATCTACTCTCTTTGGGTGCTGAACCTTTCCCCTATGGAAGGCCCTACTGTAGACGGCATAGTGGTCCACACATCAACAGTACTGCAGCAACCAAGAACCGTAATCTGGCGCTAACAGAGCAATTTCAGATAACCAGATGCCCCAACCCACTAATACAAAGATTATCCTGCAGCAAATCTTGCTGTTCGAGTCAAACTCTCAATCTTCACCCCTACCACATTTTTCCACTGGGGACCAAAAGCTGTATGGCTTATACTCTAATATGTTACAGGAAGCCGGCCAGGAGGGTACAAGTGAGGACCCTCCCTCGCTCCCCTCCGAAATCTGACTGCACTCTCCACCAGGAGCAAGGTGGGAGCTTGTAATACCCCTATCACGGAGCCAAGACAGACATCTAGAAGAGTCGTCTGAATCAACAGCCACTATAAAAAGTGAAGTAACACGCAAGACCCCATTATAGGCAAAATAATGCTTCATAGGGAAGGCTTTGCAGATGCATGGTCAGGACAAGCGCCAAAACTCCCTGCAAGATTAGACATAATATTCCAGGGCTCCTCAATCATTGGGATTCAATAACCCTAGAGAGATATATTGGATAACCGAAGGTGACCACAAAAGGTGAACCAAGCTAGAGCCTCATTATCATTGCCTCAAATAATCACCTGAAAGAGGTCCAATATGCTAAGACTACTCTGACTGTAAATCTGCTTAATGTCTGGCTATGTGTGGCCGCTGGTTGGGTCTTCGCCTAGGACCGCAAACCAAAGAAATAATCTGGGTGCAACTCACCAGATAACACTTTAATAAACACAAGCAAATTAGGAAAGTTGTAGCAACCAAAATCTCATTTAAAAAACAATCAGTTAGCAGCAGACACTTGAGTCATTGACACAATTTCCACGTTCAAACCCATTCATAACATCACACCATGCACACAAAACTCCAAGCACGTCTGTGGGGTTGTAATAGCCCATACTAGTGGTCTGATCACAGGCAGGGAGGGGGTGGGGTAATTCAGGAAACCTACAGCCCACCGATACCTAATGCATAAAAACGTACTGGAGCACAACATACATGCACACTTAGCATCTTTACCCACTAACCCTTCACACCAATCTTCTTGCAGAACTCTGTGCAACAAGACTGAAAACAAAAAAGGCATAAGACGGACTTTACAAGACTCAATTACATGTTGAAAACGTGGAGGCCAGATACCACACTTCATGCCCAAGATGCGACATGCATGGCACTCGTCTCGCAGAGCTCTTAATTAAATCATCAACAGCACTGGCTAGTGGAGATGTATCTAAACATTTGTTTAATGTGGGGGGTTAGGGGTATCATGCATTATTCTTGGGTTAAGTATTTTACTCTGGAGGCAGTTTCCAAGGAGTCGGAGTTTAAATGCCTTTCATTCTTGGTTTATCTGACATCAGGCACTTTTATTGGCCATTGATGCTGGTTGTGGGGACACGATCCACAGCAGGGCGAACTGCTTCCTGTTGTCCGCAATTTAATAGAGGATTCATCCATGTGTGAGCAACTGCAATGTAGCATAATCAGGAGGACATTTTTTGATTGGCACGTGTAAAATTGGAACTGAAAATCTGGGGCTTTGGTAACAGGATGCTGAGGGGTTCATAGATGTCTGGCAAGGTGTGCATAGAATTCCCTAAAACCAATGTATTTTCCTTCTACAATCCGTAGGGTGCAGTTAGGGAGGTTTTCCTTAAATTCTGTGGTCAGGGTCTTGGAGTAGCAGCTTTGTAACTTAGTTACTGCTAGCCAGGACTCAAAATTCACACTTTTCCACTAGTCAGTGACCAGTGAGAATTGACTTGGCGAGTAAGGAACTTGTGTGCTGTGCTTTTGTGTAGAATTGAGATGGTGGCCGACTTTCTGGCTTGATAATGGCTTGCGACTTACATTTTTACCCCCGCTGCCAACCAATTCCTCAGGCTCACCAGGCTTTTCAAGTGATAAACGGAGCAGCCCAGGCCTAATCTATGGAGGTGGAGTGGTTCACGGGTACAGTACACACTTTTCATATTTACCAAGAGAATGTTCACATGCTATATTATGTGTGAACATAAATAATCTTTGTATGCAAGAAAAGGCAAAGAGAAACAGAAATACATTCATGGGTAAGGGATTGTAAAATGGAATATGCCACAACATATCAGGTAAGTAACCATTTTTACCAAGAGTTCTTTAAAGTCAAAGTCGCTAACCTAGAAAGAAACAGGCGGTAACAGGTAGGTGAAGGCTTTTCTATTTAGGCTGGCAAGTTCAAGAGGAGATCAAGAGACCCGAAGTGCTAATACGGCAGACTTTTGTGTGAAAGTGCCCCAAGGAACTGTTCCTGGAGTTCATTTGGAGGAAAGCCCTCAGGAGTCTCTTCAAGATGAAAAGACCTAGGGATGAAGAAATGTACAAAGAAATCACACGCCAGCAGTGCTAGAGAGCTAAGTTGTTCTGCAGCAGGCGGTTTCCAGATGTACTAGCAGTGGATGTTGTTCAGTGAGCACCAAGTGATCCTGTATTTGTATTTATTTTATTTGTATAGCGCAAACCAGGCCCGGAGGCTACCGGGCGCATATCTTAGAAACAATAGTTACATAACAGTATGACATGTCAAATAACATTGAAATTGAACATAGTAATCAAGCACATTGGTAGTTTGGTCAGAAATACATAGGTCATCAAATTTTCCGAATGCAGCTTGGTCATCAGATGTGACTAGCCAGCGTTTGGCTTTGTGTTTGAGTAGATTCAAGGAAGTAAGGTTTCTGATAGTAAGGGGAACAGAGTTCCACAATTTGGCTGCCAGAACTGGGAAGCTAGACCCACCCGCTGTTTGGAGCTTGTATCTCGGGATCATTAGGCTCTGGCTAAGGGTAGATCTAGGCTCTGGCTAAGGGTAGATCTTAAGGATCGAGATGGGGTATACTGTGTGAACCGTGAGGAAAGATAGGTGGGGGCCAGGTTATTCATGCATTTGTATGTCAGGGCAAGCGATTTTATTGAAATCCTTTGGGTGACTGATAACCAATGAAGGTTTTTCCTGGTTTCCGAGATGTGGGCTGATCTGGGGATATTAAGGGCTGCTCTGATGGAGTTATTTTGTATGATCTGGAGTTTGTCTAGGTTGCCTTGATTGGTGCCTTGGTACAGTGCATTGCAGTAGTCCAATTTGGACATGACCAAAGCCCTAGCAAGAATTGTACAGTTAAGCGTGGAGAGAAAGGGGCGGCATGCTGTAATCAACTTGCAGGTGTAAGCAGCGGCGGCAGCCACTGCGTTGGTTTGTCTGTGGAGGGAGAGTGTGGAGTCGAGGTAGATTCTGAGAGTTTTAGTATCTTTGGAGACTTTTATAGAATTTCCATCGATATTAAAGGAGCCAAAAATGGGGTTCAGCTTGTTAAGTCTTTGCTGTGTACCTAGGATGAGGGGTGGGGCCAAGCCTGATTTGCATATGGTCTTTCCCCTTCTGTAATGGCTTGGCAGGCGAAGAACGATGGTCTGGAGGGTTGCCCCGAGCAATGCCAGAGGTTAAGATACAGTCTAAACCTTCCAGCCATCACCTCTTTGTTTTTGCTTTGTCACCCCGAGTGGGACGGGTATGCCCAGACGTGGGTCCCGTGCCTGCTGGGCCTAGAGACCCAAGCTACTCCTCACTGATGAGCCCCAACAAGGGTGAAACATGTTTGGGGATGCTTGTGGTCTCGTGCAGAAGGGATGTGACCTAGCAGTTCGGGCTGGACTTCCCCTTTTGGGGTGGGGCCAAGCCTGATTTGCATATGGTCTTTCCCCTTCTGTAATGGCTTGGCAGGCGAAGAACGATGGTCTGGAGGGTTGCCCCGAGCAATGCCAGAGGTTAAGATACAGTCTAAACCTTCCAGCCATCACCTCTTTGTTTTTGCTTTGTCACCCCGAGTGGGACGGGTATGCCCAGACGTGGGTCCCGTGCCTGCTGGGCCTAGAGACCCAAGCTACTCCTCACTGATGAGCCCCAACAAGGGTGAAACATGTTTGGGGATGCTTGTGGTCTCGTGCAGAAGGGATGTGACCTAGCAGTTCGGGCTGGACTTCCCCTTTTGGGGTGGGGCCAAGCCTGATTTGCATATGGTCTTTCCCCTTCTGTAATGGCTTGGCAGGCGAAGAACGATGGTCTGGAGGGTTGCCCCGAGCAATGCCAGAGGTTAAGATACAGTCTAAACCTTCCAGCCATCACCTCTTTGTTTTTGCTTTGTCACCCCGAGTGGGACGGGTATGCCCAGACGTGGGTCCCGTGCCTGCTGGGCCTAGAGACCCAAGCTACTCCTCACTGATGAGCCCCAACAAGGGTGAAACATGTTTGGGGATGCTTGTGGTCTCGTGCAGAAGGGATGTGACCTAGCAGTTCGGGCTGGACTTCCCCTTTTGGGGTGGGGCCAAGCCTGATTTGCATATGGTCTTTCCCCTTCTGTAATGGCTTGGCAGGCGAAGAACGATGGTCTGGAGGGTTGCCCCGAGCAATGCCAGAGGTTAAGATACAGTCTAAACCTTCCAGCCATCACCTCTTTGTTTTTGCTTTGTCACCCCGAGTGGGACGGGTATGCCCAGACGTGGGTCCCGTGCCTGCTGGGCCTAGAGACCCAAGCTACTCCTCACTGATGAGCCCCAACAAGGGTGAAACATGTTTGGGGATGCTTGTGGTCTCGTGCAGAAGGGATGTGACCTAGCAGTTCGGGCTGGACTTCCCCTTTTGGGGTGGGGCCAAGCCTGATTTGCATAAGGTCTTTCCCCTTCTGTAATGGCTTGGCAGGCGAAGAACGATGGTCTGGAGGGTTGCCCCGAGCAATGCCAGAGGTTAAGATACAGTCTAAACCTTCCAGCCATCACCTCTTTGTTTTTGCTTTACCTAGGATGAGGAGCTCTGTCTTGTCGTCATTGAGACAGAGCTCATGTTGAGCCATCCAAGTTTGGATGACAAGGTATATGTCATTTAGGGATTTCGAATCTACTGTGTAATCGCCCGTGATGGGGATGAGTATCTGGGTGTCATCCGCATAGTTAGTGTAGGTGACACCCAGCTAGTCAAGCACATCAAACAGGGGCTTAGTGAAAATATTGTAGAGGGTAGGAGATACGCACGATCCTTGGGGGACCCCACAAGGAACTGGCGCAGGGTCGGCAGAAGAAGTTGGGGGAGAATACCCTCATCTGTCTGTTATCCAGGAAAGATTGAATCCAGTTAGTGGCATTGTCGGAGAAGTGGGCTGCTGTTTTCAGGTGGTGGCAAAGGATTTGGTGGTTGACCAAGTCAAAGGCAGCAGATAAGTCTAATAGTAATAGCAGAGCTAATTTACCTTTGTCTTTAAAGTCCTCAATTTGGGTTTTAAGATCTAGGAGGGCTGTCTCTGTACCATGCTTGGGTCTGAAGCCGGATTGTCTTGTGCCTAGTAGATTGTTCGTTTCCAGATAGTTCTTTATCTGGAGATACGCTGCTCTATCTAAGATTTTTAGCAGAAATGGGACCGTTGGGATGGGCCTGTAGTTGGTTGAGATCTCCAGATCTAAGGTAGGTATTTTTAGGAGAGGGATGACCCAAGTATCCTTCAAATTGTTGGGGACCACTCCCGATTGAAAGGAGGAATTGATAAAAGTGGTAATGAAAGGAGCAAGGTCATGAGCCGATTCCTTGATGATCGGGGCTGGACATGCGTCCCCTTGGCAATTGGAGGGTTTTAAGTTGCAGATTTTTTCAACGTCCGGGGTGGTGAGCTGTGTGAAGCTGTACGGTACCGGGGCGCCTGGGGTGGCTATTATAGGTGGCAGTGTATTGCTAAATATGGGAGTGTGGAGGGAGTTTTGTTTGGCGTTGAATTTGGATTGCAGAGTGGTTATTTTATTGAGAAGTGCATTTTGTATATTATTGCACCAGGTGCTGTCTTTGGAGCACACGTCAGGGGCAGGTGAGGGGGATTCTAATTCTTTCAGAATTTTAAATAATTCTCTTGTGTTGGATTCTGCTTGGGATATGCGAGAATTATATGTTTCTTTTTTGGCTTGAAGGATGGCTTCCTTATAATTGAGAGCGGTGATCAAGAGGGAGGCTTTTTTGGCTGGGCTAGGATGACTTTTCCAAAGAGCTTCGGCCTTGCGCTTTTCTTTGCGCAGAGCGTTGAGCTGCGGGGTGAACCAAGAGTTCAAATGAAACTGTTGTTTGGCTTTGCGAGTTTTTAGTGGGGCAATGCTCTCGATGGCTTTGATCATCAGGCTGTTGAAGGCGTCTACTAGGACAGTGGGGTCCTTGTCCTTGTGCTGCAAAGCAAGAGTGTTCAAGCAAGGAAGGATGAGAGGAAGCAATTTCTCCCTGGCAATGTCCTTCTTATTTCTGGTGGGTATAGCGGGGGCTATGGTAGGTGTGGGCTGGGGGTTGGTGGCTGGCAGGAGGAAGGTAATAACATGATGGTCAGACCAGGCGCAGGCAACATTGGAAGTGACATTAGTATTACAATTGAGGTCAGCTAGCCAGTCGAGCGTTCTACCCTTGTTATGTGTGGGATCATGAATGCGCTGCTGGAAGCCTAGGTTGGAGAGGGTGGTCGCAACTTCAGAGGCCATGTGGTCCTTGGGATCGGAGAGACCGAGGTTGAAATCGCCTAATAGCAATATCTGGGAATTGGGCTTGGTGTTAGTTGACAAGGTGGAGGCAACATCATCAATAAACGATCCCAGTGGACCTGGGGGTCTGTATACAAGATGGAGTGTTGCTGTGTTAGTGGGAGAGAGGGATAGTTTCACTGATAGTGATTCTGCAGAGCTGAATTGTGTATTGGTGGCAACTCTCATGGTGATCTTGTCGCTATGTATGAAAGCGACTCCTCCTCCAACAGAAATTGGATTGACGGTCGTTTCTGATAATGGTATAACCCTTGTGTAGGGATAAGGCGAGGAGTGGGCCAGAGGCATCATGTAGCCAGGTTTCGGTAATGGCTAGGAAGTCGAGGTTATGGACAGTGATGAGGTCTGCGATGTCAATGGCATGAGCCGTAAGGGATCTTGCATTGATGAGGGCACCCTTGAGTGCTGAGGTGGACGGGGGGGATGGGTGACGCGGGTACGTTGGGCTGTGGAAGGGTCGTGTAGCTGCGCTGAGTACAAGGTGGTCTGGGCAGTCTAGATCTAAGTCTGATGTTCCTATGTTGTAGTCTACATGGAAGGTTTGGTGTAGGTTTGGTTGCAAAGTGCTTGAGCCACAAAGCTGGGTCGTTGAGGTAGGGATTCGAGGGAGGGTCTGAGCAGTGGATCATGGTGGAGGGACGAGTGAGATGGGAGTCGTGGTGTGTCTTAAAGATGCTGACGAGGTGGCTGCTTGCAGTGAAGGATAAGGATCCTAAGATGAGTATATGGGTGAGGTAGAGGCTGGCAGGGGGCATCGACTGCATGTCGTGGCTTGTTAGTTAGCCATAAGCGTAAGGTGTAGTGTCAGGTGGAGGAGTTGCAGTTAATATGGCAATGTCTGGGTTCTAAAACACTGTTGGCTATAAAACAGCGGTGGTAGCATCAAGATTCAGACTAAAGGATTTAGGCTAAAATCGGTGGTGGTGGCATCTAGATTCAAATGATGCTATTTGGGCTAAAATCAACAGTTCGACAAAGTCAATTTGGGCTCAGTGTAATAGGCATCTAGATTCAAAATAACGCAGCTAGGCTAGAATTAAAGTTTCGACAAGTCATTTGGGCTAAATGCCATGGGCATCTCAATTCAAAATAATGCAATTTGGCTAAAATCAGCAGTTCCACAAAGTCAATTTGGGCTCAGTGCAATAGGCATCTAAATACAAAAATGCAAATACGCTAGAATAAGCAAGTCAAAATCATTTGGGCTCAATGCAATAGGCATCTAGATTCAAAATAATGCAATTTGGCTAAATTCAGCAGTTCTTAGATGCAGTTCGACTCAGTGCGCTGAAGGTAACATCTATAAATAAGAGACGTTGGTCTGAGAGTACATGGGGGAACACTGGGGTTCTAATATATATGGGTAGCTCATAAATTTCAGACAGGATGATTTAGATTGCAAGGTGGCACGTGGCCAATATAGGGGCGTGTATTTAGGATCTAGTGGCATAGCATCAGAGTGTACATGGGCAGAGGGGGTGCATAGTGTAACAATGATAGACTACAATGGACACAGATGAAGGATACTGAGAATGAGTAACCATTAACAATAGTAAACAACTTCGATAGATTGACCTGTGGCAACTACAATAAGCATGCGGTTAGGCAGCAGAGGAAGGTGCACTATATGCCGGTGTGACGTGGGGAGACGTATTGAAAAGCATACTTGGCACGAGCAGGTAGAAAAGTACAACGTAGGCTGCATGTGTGGCTCGAGATGATTCCAGCCACGATCGAGCGGCTGGATCGGCGGGCGTGGTGATAGAGCAGGAGGGTGAGACACGGCACAGCAAATGCAGAGGCGCGTTATGGGGCATGGAATGCTCACATCTATGCCGCAATACAAGAGCCTTGGCGGGAGCGACTATTTAGGTCTTCGCCAGCCGGCGGTAGGACAGAGAGAAAGTACCTTAATGTTGTCGGCAGAATGGGCAGCAGGGCATGGCCCTTGGCCCGAACGGCTCAGGACAGTTAGCCCTGTTGGGTGAGCCTTAGTGGGTGTTGCCCGCGTTCGCCTAACGGCGTCTGGTAGGCTCTGATGAAGGAGGAGCAGGCCAAACAGGTCGCAGGGGGCTGAACCTGGTAAGGGTTAGGCCCAGCCAGCCATTACCCTTTTCTATACGGCCATCTTGGAGTGACTAGACCTCATGGCACGTAATGGAGGCTAGCACTCAGATGGGTCGTGTAAAGGTACAAAAAGCGAAATTGCGCTGCTGGGGCAGAACGGATGCACTTGGGGGCAATTTTGTGGTACAAGGAGGTAAATTGCGGTGTTGTCCGTGGCAGAAGGCGATTTTCTGTTTTTTTGGGCAAACGGGCCCAGCGGCCTACCTTCTGGTCAGTGATGCCCCCGACCCTCTCCAGAGGGGGGGAAACTGCTCCTGCAGTGTAGGGAAGGGTCCGACTCCTCCGAGGGGTGCAGGCTCACTGCAGGATCACTGATGCAGGAGAAAGAACAAGACCCTTGGGAAGTGCAATTTTTGACCCAGCAATTCCAGTCCGGGGTCCAGTCCTGAGAAGTAGAAATGCAAGTCGGCTACGCTAGGCAGTTGCGATAATACAGGGACTGTACATCATCCTCGGATATAGGATTCAGCTTCTGAGGCTGGGTTATGAGGAGATCCCAGGGGCAGACAACAGAAAGTAGCTTTGCCTGACTTTCTACAAGATCAATGACCTGCAGACACATGTTCTTCAAAATCCAGAGTGGCTTTTCTAGCAAAGTTTGCATTCTCTGTAAATCTCACTATCGGGATGGGTTGTTCATGTCTTATTTTTTATAGAACCTTGTATGGGCATGCCTTTTAGTTTGCCACTTGCTGTACTATTGTTTTGGCTGCTTCCATGCGGGCTCCCAGATTCCTGAAGAGTATAGTCTGCCCTCGGCCCATTTTACCTTAATAGGCAAATGTGGTATGCTGATCAGGTAAGCCAGATATTTATCAGAGTCCCACAGACTGTCGATAAAGACATTTGATTGTAGATGGCATTCTTTAACTGTAGCAGATTAGCTTTATGGTTGCTCACTCTCAGTCATCCTTCGCTTATGCTATGGTCGGCAAGGTAGTAAAGAAGCAAGGCTTCTTCTGGAAGCAAATGGGTCTTGGAGGCTTCAAGCCCAGCTGGTCCCATTAGGTTAAGGAGAGGGACTCATTATCCCGTATGGTTGGTTGGGACGGATAGAATCCACAGAAGCCACCACTGCTTTGTTTTTACAGTGTGATCCTGGTCAAGAAGGATGCAGAAGAGATTCCAATGTAGTCTTGAGGTCAAGGTTGCTTCAAGACTATCCCAGCAATTGGCCAAAGAGTAGCTGCAGATTCCCGATCTTCTAGGACTATAGGAGCACAATGCAGAGTAATCCTCCAAACAAAAATCATACAGTTTCAAATATTAAGTGACCACAGCCTCATTAAGGTTTTTTATTTGGCAGGATCTGGTTTTGGGCGCTATGGCCTAAAGGTTCTTGGTCTCAATGAAGCTGCCACCATATATGGCCACATGGTTTCCTTTCACACCAAGTAAGTCAACTTTTTTGTGGAACTGCTTCAGAATTACTAACACAAAAAGGCCACCTGTACTTCCGAATTAAAAGCCTTTGTGAAGTACTTCAGCAACGTGCAGGTGCACAGTCACCATCTTCTCGGGTTGATTAGACCAGGTTCCTGACATGTCAAATCTTGGGTCCTTTTGATCACATCACCCTGCCAGGCTCAACGCACAATGCAACAGTTACAACCAGTGTGAAGCATGTGATGAGAACTGACTGCGGGAAAAGGCTGATTAACCATTCATGACATGCAAAAAGAGCAGGGAGCTGATCAGAGCTACCACTCAGGACTTGTGCCACAACATGAATAAAGCTAAGCCCCCTACCTCATGCAAGCAGGAGTCCACAAATGCCTATAAGGCATGTTGAGGCACAATTTCATATGTTAATTTTCCGGTGTTGCATTCTATAGATTCTCTGAGACAGGTTATCTACAGGCAAACCCAGATTGAATGGCAGGCTCATCCAAAGCAGCGGATACACCATGCTAGAATGCTACCATCTAAACTGATAGTGGTGGTTTAGTGGGAGTAATCTGGTGATAAGGCCAAGGATAAAGTACTTCAATCATAGAATTAGACTCTAGGTTGCACACGTTTCGAAGCACAAATGTGTCCATTCGTTAGAAGGCTGTTCAAACGTTTCACGTTTAACCTCAACCGATAGAGTTAGCATTTGGATGCCCCGTTAGGTATAGGCAAGATACAAATGTATCCTTTCAGATATCAAAGCCTCATAAGAAAGACAGACCCATTTTACTTCTACAAGCTTAACTATTTCCTATTTACCACTGGACTTTGAGACTGAAGTAGCAGTGAGCGTGGGAGCAAAAATTAATCTATAAAAAGTTTAGAAAATATCATGAATGGGTTTGCTATAGGTGATCATTAGCAAGACATGATAACATCCCAGTAGGCTACCAGGATAGCCATCTACTGGACTTATTAACTAGTGGATTAGTTAGACCAGATCCCATGGTGTATATACAGAACGATTTGTAAGACTAGTTTCACACAAGTGAAACTGCTAGATAGGTTAGGCTTGAGATGCTTTGCAGTGATCTGGACTAACTGGCCTCCCCATAGTGGAAACATAAGACTAGAGCTAGTGCAACTGTGCAAAGAATACGGACATTCTCCCCACACCCCCCCTGGCACATTGACTATTAAAGCAGCATGCATTTCACCTGGACAACGCTAATCAAATGAGAGTACCTCATTCAAGTGCTCACAGCAAAAGTTAAATCAAAGAAGCAATGCCACAAGTGCGTGCCAAATTATTACAACTATGTCAATTTTAATAGCTGGTTATTTATTATTACTGGTCAACAATGGGGTGCGCAATGTATGTCTGCACACACAAAAAAAATAAAAAACAAAAAAAAACACAAGAAACAAAAAAAAACTGCTGGAATAGAAACCGTTAACTCCGTAAAACGAATAAACATGTAGCATGCACGCAGAAAAACAAAAATGCTTGGCTGTTAAGTTGGACTGTTTTGTAGTTGTTCATTACACAAACCAAGTATTGACACTGTAAGAAAACACTAAGGATGATGTTGCCCAACTGTTGCCAATATTTGTCCAGTAAAGAATATGCAATGCCTTACCATTAAACACAAACATTAGAAAGACTTGCTTTAACCAATACGAACAAGACTAGGCCTATTCTTAAAGTAAGAGTGAGCAAACTGGAGTTGCTCAGTCTTCAAAAGGCGATTTACTTTGTAGATGAGCTTTTCTTAAGTACTTTGTCAAATTATGTGTTAAGCGATATTGTGTTTCTTCATTATACAATTTCCCACCGTTCCACCAATCTGCACCAAATGTTCTAAGGTTACCTTTGAGGACCCGCTGAACGTCACCCCACCCCAGTTAAACCGAATTTCAGCCCCCTGCACACATTAGACTGTTGCCTGGAAACTGCAAAACTTCAGCGTGGGCATTATTTTAAGCATCTCCATGCGAGGAACAAGACCTGAGGTCCCTATGGGAAAACCATGTTTCAAGGCCCTAGGATGCACAGTTTCTAAGATAGTTGCACCACAATGCACAAAATCAGAACAACAAATGTGGTCGGACAAGGACCAGACAAAACTAATTTTAAGCATCTATATGCAAGGAACAAAACTAAGTTTCAAGGCCCTAAAACGCACAGTTTAAAAGATATCTGCACCGCAATGCACCAAAATATACTGCACCATGACAGGGTGAGTTAACAGGTGGGCAGAGAGCATAGAAGGTCCCATTATGCTGCAGCATGCCAATTCTCCTCTACCCATCTGCTCCGTGACTGCCAACAATAAATCAGAGTGTTGTCTGAATATAGAACCTTCCCAAAGTACGGGCACTTTCTGCTAGTGCACTGTAATTTCACCCAGTTCTTAAATAATGCACATATACCTAGTTGGAAAAAGTTGCAGAAGTTAAAGTTTGCACACTATTGCATTAAAGAGACATAATGGGCGCCCATAACTAGATATAAATCTTCCCGGTCCCACTTTAAATACATAACTTTAATAGCGGAATAATATGCTCTCCAGTGGTTTCTCCCCAGTACTCCCACTCCTTGCAATAAGTCGGTGTCAACTACGTGGCTATCTGGGCAGCCTTGGGGCCAATGGTGGCAGGGAGTGACGGGTCACTGGTCTGGGCCCCGACACATAGCAATTGAACATGTAAAAAAATAGACGTCTAAGGGGGCTGTGGTGGAGTAAGGGATGCCACAGATTGACATGGTGGAACCGCCCAATGAGTAGACAGAACAAAGCCATAGCAGGAACTGTAGTTCAAGGAGGTCAGAAGACACAGGAGTGGGACAGCAGCCAACCAAAAAGACAGCCTGGACCCAGATTGATAAATCCATTGTACCTAAATCATGAACTGGCAAGGCATAAATTCGTTTTCAAAAGCTGATTAGCAGAGTTTGCCAATTAAAATAATTTTGATTAGCAAACAGACCCATTTCATTAGCAATTTTGTACTAATATTAATGTCACCAGAGATTATTTGTACCACAGACATGAAATGACCAACAATACAGAAGTTTTGCGTAGCGCTGAAACAAGAAATTATTAAGAGGAGTCGTGCCTCGCAAATTCTTCAAACTTCCGCTAAACCTGCATGTGAGGTAACTTTGCATTTCTCTTAGGTTGGATAGGTACTCGACCCTTAGCAACGGTGGACAACAAATTTTAAATGTGTTTTCTATAAAACGGTGCAAGTCACTGTGAACAGGCTTTATGTTTGGAACACTGCTTCCACCCAGAGTATGTGGTATAAAGCAACAGGGTGATATGTCGAGTAGGGTTCGATCATGGGTTGAGCACCAGTTGCAAGATGTATGCAACCTGCATGTTACAGAACTAAGTTTGCCATCAAAAGCATTTGATCATTTGATCATGTACATTTTCAAAAGTTCACTAGTCGACCTGATGCATCTTAACAAAATGAAATATAGTTGACACTATGAAAGCATAAACTAACCTAAACTTTACTGTAAAGCATGGAGATGATGCAGTGTTTTATATAGTGTCCAATACTATAATGAAGCATTATGTACCAATTTACACTTTAGGAATGGAATTGCATCACTGTCTTTTTAAAAGATATAAAGTTGACACATACTGGTCTTTGCCAGACAGTATATAGAAAGCTTAATAAAAATATCATGCGGATTACTGCTGGTTTGCAATTATTTGAAAAAGAAATTCTCGCCTAGCACTCCTACACATGACTTTAGTGGAGGAGATGATTACTGCTGCACTTTCCCTCCATTAGCACTTGAAGTGAACAGAGAAACGAGGGCGAAGAGAGCACCAAGGGCAAGAGAGGAATGCAGGGTGAGCTGTGCTTTCATTGAAGAGGGCAACTTAAAATAGCTAACTTTGCTACACAAGTGTTCATTTGATTAGCAAACCTACAGAATTGCATAGCAAATTGCTATGCAACATTGCTTATTTTATGTCTTGACTGGAGATGCATCAATGTTTAAATAGAAGTCATTCGACCAAGGTCGGGGACGTTGGAGGCCCCAGAACAAAAGGGGTATTCAACCTTCAGATGTGGGAGCTACCGACTGCCATGGGAGGTTGAAGCAGGTCCGGAAAGTTTAACAGATGTGTATCAAAGCTAAATAACGAGGGGGGGGGGTAATTTTTAATTCGGTAGTTGGTGTTCCATGCCAGGGCCTGTGGCTGCACATCGAAAATTCCATAAATTAAAGCAGGGAGGTGAAAGGATATGAGATGATTTGTAGAGGATGCTGCAATTTTAGTTGCTGCAGCGGAAATTGCGGGACAATGAGAACTGATCATACTCAACAGTGCCCAAAGCAATCCATAACAAGTGATTCCCCTTGGTTTCGAGAAACAAAACATTAATAACCCTAACCTGGTACTTAAGGGGAGTGAACAATAGAATCAAGCAGAAAAAGGCCCAGTCATTTTCAGTCCAGAAGGGGAGGCAATGTAGTATTGGCCTGTGGCCATCTCACCTGTTAAGAGCATGCCAAATTTGCCACACACTGACGTGTGCACAAGTACTCGGACTTCAGTTCACTCGTGAGGGGGGTGGCCATCCTATTCTATCTGTCCTTCAACTTCAAAATGGTGGAGGTTGTCTTAGGATGGTTTAGGAGATGGGTTCTGTTTAAGAGTGCTCGTGAGGGAGAATGGATGCTCATTTGTGAAAGCTTAACATGGAGGGACTTTGACATAATGGAACAGAAAGGAATCCCTTATCACTGGTGTGTCATGGGTAAACACTTACACACTTTTTCTCCACTTGTACACAGAATTTCTAACATTAAAACTTCTTTACGAGCAGTCATCTATAGATACTGAAAACATTGACCATTTCAGCAGGGTTAAGTGGCTTTTTCCCCAGACAGGCTTATATCCCATTTACATTTTTTTTTAAATAAAATAAAAAAAGTAAAGAACAGCTCACAAAGACAGCCAATATCGAGGATACATATTTCCTTTTCTCTAACTAATGCAAAAAGAAATGGGTCTTCAAAAGCAAGTCAGATTATGGGATGCCAATCCAGAAGTGCTCTAAAGCTTCTGCTCCAAGAAAAGGCTTATTTTTTTCTTAACTGGAGAAATCAGTTAGGGCCATCTTCTCAACACAAGTCTTAAAATTGAGAGACTAGACCAAAAGAAAAATACACAAACACATTTGGCCCTTCTGATGGGGAAGAAATCAGTTCTGTAATCCTTAACGAGTCAAAGCATCACTCCCTTGTACAATGTTGGATGGCAGTTCAACATAAGCCCTCCCTTTTAAGGCCAAAATTGAATAATGCCGCCTGTCTGTGTCCTGCAACAAATGCCATTACAGTATATCCCTTGGTTATTTCAGTTTAACAATGCAAAGGAACAAGTTACTTACCTGTAACTGTTGTTCTCCAGCTTGGGTCTGGCATGGATTCACATGCTCATGAATATTCCCAGTCGTCAGGCTGGGAATTCTCTGTAAAAAGAAAAAAAAATCAGTTTCATTTCTGAACTGTCTTTCTCCCAACAACCAATCACTGAGCTCTGGGTCAGACTGCCCCCAGCCAATGACTGCCCTCTACAAAAGCCCCTCCTCAGGCAGCCATCGGCAGATGTGGTAGCATGTAAAGTGGCAGTAGGACCAGGAGAAGAGCCTCAGAGGGGCAAGCGGCAGGGTTCGCATGTGAATCCATGGCAGACCCATGCTGGAGAATAACAGTTGCGAGTAAGTAACCTGTTCCTTCTCCAGCATGGGGTATGGCTTGGTTTCACATGCTCATGAATAAAGAATACATAGCAGTACACACATGCACAACCACGGGAGGTGTCAAGGCTCAACAGGCGCAATCTCTTACCTCCTCACCTGGCTCACCTTCAAGCGAACAGGTTGCGCAGCACTGCTTGGCCAACTCTGCTCTCTGGAATCCCTGCCGACGCAGTAGAATTTCAGGACGGTGGGTCGACCTCCACGTAGCAGCCCTGCAGATGCCCAGCATTGGCACATCAGACAGGAACGCCGTTGTAGCAGCGATCGCTCTGGTGGAATGGGCGGACGACCAGGCAGCGGTCGGTTGGCCAACCGGTGACAGTGGTTGATACAGCCTGAGAGCCACCTGGAAAAGGAAGCCTTGGACGGGGCCTTCCCATGGTTCACAGGACCAAAGTTCACAAAAAGCAGAGAGGTTTTCTGGAAACTCTTTGTGCGGGCCACATAAAACTTCAGCGCTATACCCACATCCAGCGAGTGCAAAGTCTTTTCAGCCGGCGATGAAGGTGTCGAAAAAATACAGGCAACACCAAGGGCTCGTTTAGATGAAAGTCCGACGGCACCTGGGGCGAAGGGGGCGCCCGCAGCACCACCCTCATCTCGTGGAAAGTCAAGTAAGGTGGTTTACAGGATAGGGCCTGGATCTCACCCACCCGTCGGGCAGAGGTGATGGCCACGAGAAAAGCAGTCTTCCACGATAGAAAGTTGAGTGGAACAGAATGGCTCGAACGGGGGTCCCATGAGCCTTGTAAGTACCACAACGAGCTCCCACGCCGGAGCCTTCACCAGCGGGAACGAGCAGAATAGTTCCTTGACGAATTCCTTGACTAATCGGTGCGACTACCAGGAGAGTCGTCCTGGGGATTTGGTGCGGCAGGAAATAGCCGCCAGATGAACCTTGGAGGCGTGAACTAGCCCCGATTTAGCCAACAACAGCAAATATGGAAATATCTGAGGGGTTGTGACCCTCAGGAGGGTCATCTTCTGTGAACGGCACCAAATAGCGAATCTTTTCCATTTGAGGCCATAGCATTTCAAAGTAGATGACGCTCTAGCCTTGGCGAGTACCTCCTTGCAGTCTGCCGGAAGATCGTAATCCCTGAATTTTAATGCTGCAGGTGCCAGGCCTTCAAGTTCAGCGATCCTGGGTTGTGGTGCAGAACTGCGCCTTCTTCCCTGGTGACAAGATCCGTGACCACTGGTAACTTGACTGGAGGGGACGCCGACATGCTGAGAAGGTCTGGGTACCAGATCTGCCTCGGCCACGCTGGTGCGACGAGGATCATCCTGCACCAGCACTGTCTGAGTTGACGGACGATTTAAGAAGCAACGGCAACAGAGGGAACGCATACAGGAACAGGCCGTTCCAGGGGAATGAGAATGCGTCCGCATGCTTCCCGGCTGGGGAAACCTGCTGGCGAAACTCTGGCACTTGGTGTTCGTCGCTGTCGCAAACAGATCTATCTGTGGATTGCCCCACTTCTCGAACAAATTGTCCACTTGGTCCTGCCTGAGCTCTCACTGAGGGCAAGAGCATAGCTCCCTGCTAAGATAGTCAGCAACTGTTCTTTACTCCTGCCAGGTGGAATAGGATGAGGAACATCATCTGGGAGACTGCCCAGTACTGCAAGTCCTGCGGCTCCCTGGAGAGCCCCAGGGATCTGGTGCTCCCCTGCTTCTAGATGTAAAACATTGTGTTTGTATTGTCCGTGAAGACCCGCACCACTTTGCCCTTAAGGGACAGCAGAAAAGACATGAGGGCCCAAAACACTGGAAGTAGTTCCAGTACATTTATGTGCAGCACCTTCTCTTCTGGCAGCCACAGGCCTCTGGCATGAAGACGTCTGGTGTGAGCTCCCCATCCTTCCAGAGACGCATCTGTCGTGAACATCTCTTGGTACGGGGGGCTCCATGCCTCCGGCGATATTGGAGCGCACGCCGCCACAGCATCTGATCGCTCGTCAGAACTCCTTGTCGAGCGAAATCTTGTCCTGGAAGCTCCCGGACACCTGCACCCAACGGGCATCAAGGAACTCCTGTAAAGGCCGCATCCGTGGGCTGCAGAGCCGAATCAGGTAAAGGCACTATGACATCATGCTGAGCAGCAACTTGATGGTCCTCAATGTGGCGATCTTCAGTGCCAACAGCCATTGTACAAGATGACATATGTCCTTTCCTCAGACGGTGACGCCAGGTACGACACCGTGTTGAGCTTGGATCCCAGATTGAGTTGACCAGGACATGTCATAGTTCATCAAGAACCCCAGATCCGTCAGAAGACGGACATTCCACTCCATGTGTTATACGGCAGTGTCCCTTGACTTGGCCCTGATGAGCCAGTCGTCCAGGTAGGGGTAAGCGTGGATCCCTTGTAGTCGCAGATGGGCCGCCACCAGTGCCAAGCACTTTGTGAAGACCCTGGGCGCCAATTTGATCCCGAATGGAAGGGCCTTGAACTGATGATGCTTCCCCTGAATGACAAAGCGCAGAAACCTATGATGCCCTTTGTGTATGGGGATGTACGCGTCCTCCAGATCCAACGATGACAGAAAGTCCCCCTCCTCCAGCTGGCTGAGCACGTGTTGCAGCGTGTCGATCCGGAACTTCTGGGACTTTATAGATTTGTTCAGCAGTCATAGGTCGAGAATGGGCCTCCAGCCCCCAGTCTTCTTTCGGACGAGGAAGTACCTTGACTATACTCCGGAGCCCCGGAGTCCCTGTGGAACCAGCTCTATCACCCCCTTCTGTAACATGGCCCTGACCTCCAGCAGAAGCTGAGGGATGTGGTTTTCCTGCCGGGCCACCGGTGGTGTTCACGGACACTTTTGTTGGAGCTCGAAAGTGTGTGCATGGGCAAGAGCATCCAGCACCATCTGTTGGTGGAGATGGTCTCTCACACGCCGAAGAAGTTCACCAGCCAGCCTCCCACCGCGGTGCAGGGGTGGGGGCCCACAACGTCCTGGTCGGTGAATCCTGTTTGGGGGTCGACGGGCCCCGCTGCTGTCCCTGATGATGTCTGCTCCCGAAGGACTTGGCGCGACCCCTGTTGGCTTCCTGGGTCGAGGAGCAGGAGGGTTGCCGGTAAGAGGACGAACCCCCACCGAAACCTTTCCATGACCTGAAAGACTTCCGTCCTGAAGAACGAAAGGACATCCGTCGCTGCTGCAGAGTGCCCAGGGCACATGCTGTCTCCGCGTCAGCCTTGATGGCCTGAAGGTATTCATCCACTGTCTTCCTGAACAGGTTGTACCCATCAAAAGGGATGTCCAAAACCCTTGTCTGGACCTCCTTACTAAAGTTGGTGGCCATAAACCAGCCACAATGACGAAGACAGACTCCATTTCTCATTTGGCGGAAACCAGTGTCCGCAATGTCCAGGGCCACCGTAATGGCGTGGTCTGATGCCACCTCGCCTTCCTGAAGGATCTCCAACGCCCGACGACTTCCTCCTGGCTGCTGCAGAGACCACCGAGTCTGGCGACAGCTGAGAACGCAAAGTTCGGCACCCTGTATTTCTTTTCCAGCCGGTCTCTCTTCGCTGGGGCTGTACAGGGGTTCTTCATCAACGCCAGACCCTCATCCCAAACATCACCCAGGAAAGGGACTGAAAGGATAGTCTTCCTCTTAGCCTCCCGGCGCTGATACAAGAAGCCTTCCAGGTCACGCCGGAGGAGAATGAACAGCCCTGAAGCACGGACGATCATCGTATGGAAAGACCCCACCTCGACCAGTGGAGAGGCTCTGGGAGGAGGTGACGGGAGATCCCCCAACTCATCATCATCATCATCATCATCCATGCCTGTTGTCGCCATGTCAGTGTCCCTTGGGGAGAGGGACGATGGAGAAGGTGGTGAAGGGTGGCATGGAGGCATAGGATGCCCCCTCTTCTTGGCTGGTGGTTCCCCCGGTGTCAATGGGGCGGCCGGAACTGGTGCCACGGGAAGAGCTGGGGTCGCCGGGATCCACCTCTGTATCTCCGACACCAGGGTGTGGAGAGAATGTCCAGTGAAATGTCTCTAGATGGTATCTGGGGTGTAGGAACGGTAGGAGCTGGGGCCCGCCATCGTCGCCCCCATATTGGGGCAAATCTCTGGCATTACCCTCGACGTCATTGCCCTCCTGGACGGTGGATGGAGATAATCTCATCTTCATCAGCCAAAAAAATGTCTGTTCCATGCAGACCTTCGATGCCCCCCCCCCCCCCTCTTTTGTCTGCTCCAGAGGGGTCGGTCTAGGGCCGAGTTCCGGCATCTTCTTTTCCAGGGTTTTCTCCACAGGGATGTTCGACACATCCCTCCTGGGGGGAAGAGACACCCTGGCCGTCGCCACGAAAGCGACGCCGCCGCCACCACCACCACCACCTCGAGGGAGGGTGACTGCTTTGCATAGTTCACCTGGGCCTTTACGAAGAGGCTGGTCCCCTGGTCCGGTTTGGCCTTCTCCTTCCTGGCCATGTTAGACCCTTTTTCTCCCTTGGCCTTCTCCGTCATGGGTGGGTCAGACACCACACCCTGGGTCAGACACCATACCCTGACTTGCCTTCTCCGGATTCTCTCTCAACTTCCCTAGAGTAGTTGACTTCCTCTTGGACGACGATCCAGAGTGGTGGCTGGAGACTGATGCCGATGAAGAGAATGATCGCGCCCTGACAGTCGCGGGACCCGCAGTGGCGACCCAGACAGAAGCGGACTTGCGGTGCTTAGCCTTGTGTTGGGCCCCCACCGGTGGAGCGGCCTCAGAAGGCTTGGTTTTTCCAGATCTGAGAGAGGGATGCCCCCGAGTGGCAACCGGGGTAGAGGCTTGGACTGCAACCATGGTGCCAAACGTTTACGTCATTCCCTCAACGTGCACTTCGAGAAGCCACAGCAAAACGCACAATCCTCCTCCATTTGTGTCGGGTGCAAGCAATACAGGCACTGGGAATGCTGGTCATCCATGTACACATTCTGCAAACCACAGTCGCAGCAAAGCTTGAAGGAGGAAGCACCGTCCTTCTCATCCGACATGATCTATGCTTTGTAGGCCTGAGGAATTTTCTGGAAGCCTCCAAGAAGAACACTTTACGAAAATAGACCTTGAGGCGCTGAAAGAAATCCGAAAATGGGTCCCTGTTAGTCGTATGGATGATCGATGGAGCACACTGGCTCGATTGATCGAAAAATATAATTTAACTCTCAAAAAAGCGAAACCGCAGCAAAAGCTCAAATAGCAAAGCACGAGGACTCCCAACACTTGAACGTGCAGTAAAAATCTGAAGATGGCTGCCTGAGGAGGGGGCTTAGGTAGAAGGCATTTTTGGCTGGGGGCAGTATGACCCCGAGCTCAGTGATTGGTTGTTACAAGAAAGACAGTTCAGAAATGAAACGGTAACCGATTGTTCTTTTTACTGAGGATTCCCAGCCTGACGACAGGGAATATTCATGAGCATGTGAATTCATGCCAGGCCCCATTGCTGGAGAACTGTCTGTTGCAAATGTTTATCACCTCTAATTAAACTGTATTAACAAAGAGAAATGTAAGTCAATTACCTTTTGGATGTAGTACATGGATTGATCTGGAAGAATGACAACTTGCCGCAAAAAAAGGCACAAAATACAGGCAATATTAAGTGCTATCCACGCCTCAACCTAATTTGTTTAAGTTGAGCTGCTGCTTAAGTAACAGAAACTTTGGTTATGCCTATAACCAATTAGAGAAAATGGTGAGTTGTTTCTGTAAATCATGCGCTGCTCATTAGAGATTTTCAAATGAATGAAACAAAATTGGATTTTATCACACAATCTTGATTCAAATTCGCTTGTTTCCGTAAAGCAGGGTTGTCCAACTCCAGGCCTCAAGGGCCGGCATTTTGATGAGTTTTCAGGATATCCCTCATTAAAATTCATGAGGGAACACTTGCATACATTTAAAATCAATGTATGCTAATTTATTGCATGAATATTAATGAGGTCTATCGTCAAAACCCAACATGGATCCGGCCCTCGAGGCCTGGAATTGGACAACCCTCGTTTATAGACACGGGACGCTGAATACAGCATGGATAGACGACTATCCAACTGGACCGAGCAAGGTAAATCTTACCTGTGAAAGACCAAAAGAAAGGCATTCTTAAGAATATTACCTACTTAATATTATACCTCTTCAAGACTTGAACAAAGTTGGGATGCACGGTCAGGGTGGGGTGGGGTGGGGTACATAACGTGGGGATAACAAATTTAGTGGTTTACAACGGTTGTTAAAACGCAGGTAGACCCCATTATGGGGCATGAGTGATATTAAAGTATGATTGGTCAAATATAGTGTATAATTATGCAAACGTATGCCCTGGTGCCCGCCGCAAGAAAAACTGAGGTACCACCATATTTAAAGCAAGGCCTAGTTTACCGTAGGTCATGGCGAAAGTGGCAGTGTAACATGGGAATGGGGTACAAATTACTATCCAAAGCCCTAGCAGAAAAACCAAGCGTAGAGGCAGACAGGCCAGATCGATAAAATACAATCGTCTCATGTTGCAGGCCTGCAAAACCTAAAGGAATGTGGATGGGCGAGCATTGACAGCGCTGTGTCCGTCCCCTAAGGATCAACCGATGGGAGCTGGGGCAGATGTTTTGAGCTGCCAAAAGGTCCAGTCTAGATTTAAGACACTAGCGTCCCCCAGAAACACTGTCCCTTTTGAACTGCCAGATGCCCACAAATAAGACGCCTAAAGACTTCAGAAGAAACAAGTTAGTTACTTACCTGTAACTATTGTTCTCCAGCATGGGTCTGGCATGGATTCACAGGCTCAAACATACCCCGTCGTCAGGCAGGGAATCCTCGGTAAAGAAAAATAAATCTGTTTCAGTTTCATTTCTGAACTGTCTTTCTCCTAACAACCAATCACTGAGCTCTGGGTCATGCTGCCCCCAGCCAATGACTGCCCTCCACCTAAGCCCCTCTTCTGGCAGCCATCTTCAGGATTTGGTAGCACGTAAAGTGGCAGTAGGACCAAGAGAAGAGCCGCAGAGGGGTAGGCAGGAGAGTTCGCATGTGAACCCATGCCAGACCCATGCTGGAGAACAACAGTTACAGTTAAGGAACTTGTTCCTTCTCCAGCATGGAGTCTGGCGTGGATTCACATGCTCATGAATAAAGAATACATAGCAGTACACACATGCACAACCACGGGAGGTGGCAAAGCTCAACATAAGCATCTCTTGCCTCCTCACAAGGCTCACCTTCAAGTGAGCAGGTTGAGCAGCACAGCTTGGCCGACTCTGGACTCCTCCCTGGAATCCCTGTTGACATAGTAGAATTTTGTGAAAGTGTGCGTCGACCTCCACGTCGCAGCCCTGCAGATGACCAGCAAGGGCACACCAGATAGGAACGCTGTTGTAACAGCAGCAATCGCTCTGGTGGAGTGGGCTCTCAGAAGGCCAGGCAGAGGTCGGTTTGCCAACCGGTGACAGTGGGTGATACAGCCGGAGAGCCACCTGGAAATGGAAGCCTTGGACAGGGCCTTCCCATGGTTCACAGGACCAAAGTTCACAAGAGCTGAGAGTTTTTCCAGAAACTCTTTCTACGGGCCACATAGAACTTCAGCGCTCTAGCCACATCCAGCGAGTGCAAAGCCCTTTCAGCCGGCGACTAAGGCATTGGAAAAAACACAGGTAACACCAAGGGCTCGTTTAGATGAAAGTCCGCCGGCATCTTGGGCATGAAGGAGGGATGCATCCGCAGCACCACCCTAGTCTTGTGGTCAGTCAAGTAAGGTGGTTTACAGGAGAGGGCCTGGATCGCACCCACTCGTCATGCAGAGGTCATGGCCATGACAAAAACTTGAGTGGTGCAGAATGCAGAGCTCGAACAGAGGTCCCATGAGCCTAGTAAGCACCACAAGGAGCTCCCACGCCGGGGCCGCAGCCTTCTTTGGCAGGAATGAGCAGAATAGTCCCTTAACCAATCAGTGTGACCAAAAGGATGGTCGTCCAGGGGATCTGGTGTATCGAGAGATAGCCTCCAGATGAACTTTGATGATATGATAGGTTAAGATATGATGGGTTATTTATAACGCGCTTCATACCCAGAGGTTTCTAAGCACGGACCTGAAGATCGAACCTGTGTTGCTCTGTGTCGTCTTGCTTCCAAGGCGAGCACGCTGTCGCTGTGCTATCCTCCCGAGACCGATAGCGTGGGCAGTCCCGATTTGGCCAATGACAGCAAAAGTACCCGAGGAGCCTGGACCCTCAGTGGGTCGATCTTCTGGGAACACCAACAAATAGCAAATCTCTTCCACTGAGTCCGTAGCATTTCAAGGTAGACGATGCTCTAACCTTGGCGAGACCTTCCTTGTAGTCCTCCGGGAGATCGTAGCCACCGAATTCTAGTGCTGCAGGAGCCAGGCCTTCGGAGGATTGTGGTGACCCTCAGTCGTGGTGAAGAATGGCACCTCCTTCCCGAGCGAGAAGATCTGCGACCACTGGCAGCTTGACTGGTGATGGCGCCGACATGCTGAGAAGGTCCTGATACCAGATCTACCTCGGCCATGCCAGTGCGACGAGGATCATCCGGCACCGACACTGTTTGAACAGACTGATGATTTGAAGCAACAACGGCAACGGAGGGAACGCATACAAAGAGGCCTTCCCAAGGGAAAGAGAATGCATCCCCTATGCTACCCTGCTGGGGAAACCTGCTGGCAAACCTCTGGCACTTGGTGTAAGCCGCCGGCGCAAACAAGTCAATCTGGGGATTGCCCCATTTGCGGAACAGATTCTTCACTAGTTCCTGCCAAAGCTCCCACTCGTGGCACGAGCGAAGTTCCCTGCTCAGAGAGTCGGCGACCATGTTCTTGACTCCTGCCAGATGAAACTGGATGAGGACCATCCCTTGAGAGACGGCCCAATGCCATAAGTCCTGTGCTTCTTTGGAGAGTGCTGAGGACCCGGTGCCCCCCTGCTTTCTGATGTAAAACATTGTGGTGGTATTGTCTGTGAAGACCTGCACCACCCTGCCCTTGAGGGATGGCAGGAACGATTTGAGGGCCCAAAACACTGCCCGTAGCTCCAGCAGGTTAATGTGCAATGTTTCTCCTCCGGCAGCCACAGGCTTCTGGCGTGAAGACTTGCAGTGTGGGCACCCCATCCCTCGAGGGAGGTGTCCGTTGTTAGTCTCCTGATGCGGTGGGGCCTGGAAATCTGCGCCTCCGGTCAGATGAGAGCACACACCCCACCATCTTATCGCCCAACAGAACCCTTCGTCAAGAGCGATCTTGTCCTGGAACCTGAATCCAACGGGCGTCTATGAACTCCTGCAGTGGCCGCATCCGAAGCCTGCAGAGTCGGATGAGATGGATGCATGACGACATCACGCGGAGCAGAGACTTGATGGTCCTCACCGTGGCGATCTTTCAGAGCAAGCAGCTGTTGTACCTTGCCCAGGATGGCTGCCACTCTCTCCTCCGACTGTGACGCCAGGCATGACACAGTTTTGAGCCGGCATTCCAGGATCCGTCTGTAGGCGGACGGTCCTCTCCGTGTGGTCGACGACAATGCTCCTTGAGAAGGCCTGGGTGAGCCAAGTAAAAGTAGACGTGGATCCCTTGCAGGCGCAGATATACCACCACCGGCACCAGGCACTTGGTGAAGACCCTTGCCGCCAACTTCAATCCAAAGGGAAGGGTCTTGAATTGGTAATGCTTCCCCTGGACAATGAAGCGTAGAAACTTGTGGTGTCCCTTGTTAATTGGGACGTGGAAGCATGCATTCTCCAGGTCCACCGACGACAGAAAGTCTCTAGCTCTCTGAGCACTTGCTGAAGAGTGACCATTCAGAACTTCTGGGCCTGGATGTATTTGTTTAGTCGGAGGAGGTCGAGAATGGGCCTCCAGCCCACGGTCTTCTTTCTCACAAGGAAGTACCTGGAGTACATGCAGCCCCGGAACCGGTTTGAGACGAGCTCCATCACCCCCTTCCTTAGCATGGATCAAACCTCCAGCAGCAGTTTAGGGACGTGGTTTTCCTGACGGGACACCGGTGGTATTTGGGGAAACTTCCGTTGAAACTCTAGGGTGTGTCCGTGGACGAGAGCGTCATTCCTGCTCAAACACGAGTGTAGAGCTTACCTTATGGAAACAGACGGCGCAGGACTGCTCTTCCCATCTGCACCTCGTCCGCATGCTGCCTTGCAACGCAGTAGTGGCGGGTAAACGTGTGGAGCACCGACCATGCTGCAGCCTGGCATATGTCCGTTAGCGGAATTCCTGCCCATAATGCTGCTGAAGAGGACGTTGATCTTGTAGAATGGGCTCTAGGATGCCCTTGCAGCAGCCTTCCGGCCTTGGAGTGGCAAAAAGCAATCGTCGACGAGACCCATCGAGCCAATCCTTTCTTAGAAATTGCATTTCCTCTCGTCGACGGACCATATGCAATTAACAGTTGTCGAGTAGATCTGAGTTCTTGTGTACGATGTAGGTAAAATTTTAGGGCCCTCTTAACGTCCAAGGTATAAAGAGCTTTTTCCGCTGCCGATGATGGGGTCGCGAAGAAAGTAGGGAGGACAATGGACGAGTGTTTGTGATACACTGTAGGAACTTTCGGAACGAAAGTAGGATTGGTTGCCAGAACCACCTTGTCTTTAAAGAATCTTAGGTATGGAGGGTCTACGACCAACGCTTGCAGTTCCGAGATTCTCCTAGCTGACGTGATAGCAATTAAGAATGCCAAATTCCACAATATGAATTTCATGTCCGACGTGGCCATAGGCTCAAAAGGTGGTTTCATTAAGCATGCCAACACTACGTTGAGGCTCCATGTTGGTGGAAAACGTTTTACTGGGGGAAAAGTTCGAAATAAACCCCCCATGAAGTGTTTCACTAGTCTGTCGCTGAATAGAGGAGACGATTGTCTCTTCCTCGTGAACCTAGAGATGGCCGCCAGGTGCACCTTTATCGATGTGAAAGATAAACCCCCCTCTGCCAAGTGAAGCAGATAAGGCAGAACTTGCTCCGGAGTCACCTTTAACGGGTGTAGACCTTGTTGTCCTCGACACCACTCACAGAACCTTCGCCACTTATAGGTGTAAGATTTGTTGGTAGAAGGAGCCGCTTGCAGAATTTTCTGGCAATCCTCCGAAACGTCTAAGGTACCAAATTCCAAAAAGTCAGGAGCCAGGCTGTGAGGTTGAGATTGTCCGGGTCGTGATGCCACACCGTATCTTTGTCCCGGGACAGTAGGTTCGGGACTCTCAGGAACGCTATTGGTTGTTCCAGCGACAGGTGAAGCAGGTCGGAAAACCGCGGTTGCCGCGGCCAGTACGGTGCCACTGGAATTACCCGGCAACTGTACCTGCGTATCCACTACACTGTCCTCCGTATGAGGGGGAACGGAGGAAAAGCATAAAGGAACTTGTCCGTCCATGGGAAGGAGAACGCCTCCCCCATGGAACCCTCCTGAGGCCATCTGCTTGCGAATTGTTCGCATTTCTTGTTTTCCTTCGTTGCGAAGATGTCCAGCGGGGGGTGACCCCATTTCTCGAAAACTTTCGTCAGCTGAACTGTGTCCATTTCCCATTCGTGTATCTGGGCCATCCTTCTGCTGAGGGAATCCGCTTGTGAGTTCCTCACTCCCGGGAGATGGTGAGCCACAATGGAAATCTCGTGCTTTAATGCCCAATGCCATACTTTCTGGGCCTCCATGGAAAGGGTCCTGGATCGCATCCCCCCTTGTTTTCTCAAATAAAACATGGCCGTCGTATTGTCCGTCAGCACTCGCACTCTCGATCCCTTGATGTGTGGTAGAAACGCCTTCAAGGCCCATCGCACTGCTCTGAGCTCTAACACGTTGATGTGTAGGAGTGACTCCGTTTGAGACCAACGACCTTGCGTTTGAAGAGTGCCCATGTGAGCTCCCCAGCCAGTTAGAGACGCATCTGTGACTATGGTTAGCTGGAACTCCGGTTCCTGTAGGGGTACACCGTTGACCAGGTTGTGGAAACTCTGCCACCACCGAAGAGTCTGAAGCAGTTTGTCATCGTCGATGATTATCTTGTCTGACCACGATCCTTGGGCCTGTGTCCACCGGTCCGCGAGGAACTCCTGAACTGGCCTCATGAATAGGCGACAGTTTGCCACCAGATGGATGCAGGATGCCATGGCCCCTAGGACCGAAACGTATTTTCTCACTGAGAGCTTGGTGTTTCGCCGTAGTCGACTCGCCAGTTGATTGAGTTTTGAGATTCTGTCGAGGGAAGGCTTCACGAGCCCAGACTGGGTCTCGAACTGTGCCCCCAGGAACACCAACGTTCTCGATGGCAGCAGCGAGGATTTTTCGAAGTTTATGATAAATCCCAGCGGTTGTAGAAGCTGCATGGTGGCTTGCAAACTTGTGTTGGTCGACACTGGGAAGGATCCCCTTACCAGCCAGTCGTCGAGATATGGGTATACATGGTGGCCTTGCCTCCTTAGCCAGGCCGCTACTGGGGCCAGGCATTTCGTGAACGTTCTGGGGGAGGTTTTGAGCCCAAAAGGGAAGAACCGTGAACTGGTAGCGAGTCCGCCCTATCACAAACCTCACGAACTTCCTGTGTTTCTGACACATTGGAATATGGAAGTACGCGTCCTGCAAATCCAGGGACGCCAGAAAATCCCCTTCTTGAACGGCTCGGATCACTTCCTGGAGCGTGAGCATTTTGAATTTTAGGCTCTTTAAGGACTTGAGATCGCGGAAGTCCAGAATTGGACGCCATTTTCCGTTTGGCTTTTTCACAACGAAGTATCTTGAGTAGACACCTTGACCTTTCTGTGATGCTGGAACTAATTCTATCACACCTTTTGCTAACATGAGTGTTACCTCTTGTTGCAGTACCCTCAGATGGGAATGAGCGACAAACGCAGGTGGAATGTGCGGAGGGCTGCGCTTGAACTGTAGAGAATGCCCGTTCCTTATTGTGTCCAGCACCCATTGATCTGTCGTTATTCGTTCCCATTTGTCGACATATGCTGATACTCTTCCCCCCAGAACGGTGTGTTGCTCGTCATTGCTGATCTTTATTTTGCTTCTCTCTCGACGACGGATAGGATGGTCTCTTCCTGGAAGTCTGGAAGTTCCGGCGTCGGTTTGCTGTTTGGGAAGCACGCCTGTATCCCTGGTAGGGGTACGCCGACCTACCGAAGGATCTGTCTCCTGACGCAGAGAATCTGGAATTACCTGAAGCCCCTCTAAAGGGACGAAAAGACTTGTAGCTTCGGCCACTCTGGAGGGCACCCAATGAACGTGCCGTGTCCGAGTCCTCTTTCATTCCCTTTAGGGCCTCATCTACTTTCTCTCCGAATAGAAGGTCTCCGTCAAAGGGCATATCTAATACTTTGTATTGTACCTCGGGCCTGAAGTAGGTACACTTAAGCCATGACTGTTGTCGTAACACGACCCCATTATTGACTTGTTTGAAGCCCGATTCAGCGAGGTCAACCGCGATGTTTATTGCGCGATTAGAGGCTTCCTCACCCTCTCGGACAAGTAACATCGCCGCCTTCCTATGCTCTTCCGGAAGATGATCCAGCAACGGAGCCAGCCTGTGCCACATTTCTCTGTCGTTTCTGGCTACAATAGCCAGAGTTTGCGGCCTTTACTGTAGTCGCTCCCACGGATAGCACTTTTTTGCCGAAGGCATCCTGACGTCTTGCCTCGTTTTTAGGCGGAGTCGTGCACTTGTGCTGGGCCTTCGCTTTCCTCGCTGCTTCCACCGACACTACCGATTCAGGCGTTGGTTTGGAGGATAAGCACTTGGGGGTAGACTCTGGAGCCTTACATTTTTTCTCAAGGCAACCTTTTACCACTGGTTCCGAAAAGGGGTGACGCATTGTCTGCAAACCCTCCTTCCACACATGATCTAGTATGGGTATTGAGAACACTGACCTCCTTCTCTTACCCATGTGGTCGAACAGAAAACAGTCCTTTTTCTGTTCTTCCTGGGATAAACCAAATTCCTTACACGCCTTCTCCATCATAGAATGGAATGATACAATATCGTCCGGGGGGGGACAGGTGAGCCGGGCTCCTTGGGGTTTCTAACTCCACCTCTGACTCCCAGGTTGGATCCCTGGAGGGGGATGATGAGATATCCGACATGGCTCCTCTGTCGGACTCCGAATCTGGCAGCTCACCTTCCTCTTGGGGTGCCTGTGGTGCTGAGACTGGCGTGCGGAAGTGAGTCGGTGGATGGGACGGGCCCGGCTCGTCGACGGGTGACTGTGGTAGATTTACCAGAGATAGTCTCTGGTCCAACGACTGTACTAAAGACTGAAGCGTGGACAGAATCTCCAACGACAAAACAGATTGAGGATTGAGAAGAGGGGCAGACACCGGAATTCCGGATCCCCTCGTCGACTACTTGTCAACCACTCGTAGCCCGAGGTCTGCCGGGCCAGCTATTCTCCCGCTCTCATCCTCTCCCGAGGACAGCGACACTGCCTGTTCCTGCAGTAAAGTATCCGGAGGGATCGGATCGAAAACTTCAGGCCTCCAGGCTTCCTGTAGAACCTCCGTTGACGAGGCCAACGTCGCAGTTGTTGTCGGTGGGACGGTAGATACCACATGCGTCAGTGATAGGGATGAGGCTGATGACTGGACCGCCGTCGACGACGGTGGCTTAGCAGGTCGCTTAGGCGGTCCCGCCTTTTCTGCACTAGCCTGCTTTTACTCGACTCTCGACTCGTGGTCGATCTATGGTGATCGCCCGAGAAGGATTTCGGCCTTTCCTTGTCATGCTTTTTTGACGAAGATGACGCTTTTCTCGACGAAGATTCTCTAGCTAAATCACTCCGAGATGACTCTTTCTCCGTCGGTCGAGATTTCTTCGCCGGTGGTTCCGACGATACAGCGCAGTGTGATGTTTTCGCCGATTGTGTGGAGCCTACCTCCGAAGGGGGGTATGCCCCCGCTTCATCATTCAACTATGCCACCAGCCGTCGATTTCGGTCTTTGAGGGTCTTTTGAGAAAACCCTTTGCATATGTCACAGTTATCAGCCGAATGATGAGGGTGGAGACAGTATATACAATCCATATGTCCATCCCCCCTCGTAAACTTTTTTCAAGCCACACGTTGCGCACGGACAGAACAGCGCCTTTCCTGACATGAAGGAAAAAATTCACCCAACTCCAAGTACACAACCTTGTACAAAATAGTAAGACGACGCGAGGAGAGCCCACTGCTTTGGAGACGGTTGAAATCTGAAGGGAGCCGCGGGGGCGGGGCTCTTATACCGTGAAGTCCTACGGAGCATGCGTAGGTGGGCCCCAAAAGGACGTAGATAGGACACAAAAGTGTCAGAGGTTTTCCTATAGGAAAAGGCTGACGACGGGGAATATTCTAAGCATGGGAATCCATGAAAGGTCCAATGCTGGAGAAAAGCATTTCTGATGATTGTATCTGCTTAGATTCACATGCTGTGCATATGGTCCGACATCCAGTGGTAACCGCAGAGAATTGCATCTGGTCTTTCGGGGACCAAAAGGGGACGTCGGCATAGGCGTGTCTGTAACACTATCCCTATTGTGACGTGTGCTGTACCCAAAATCCCTCACGCACCAAGGTCCGTCCGATTGTATTTTTTCTGCCTTGAGGGAGCCCAAGGCTATAGCGAGTGAGTACATAAAGAAAGAAAGTAGTAAGAAGTCTATGTTCCTTGCACCCGAGCGGGGAGGCAGGGTGTGCGCATTTGAATCTAAGCAGATACAATCATCAGAAATGCTATTATGGTGATTAATGCATGTCTTCTGATGCTTGTTAACCTGCTTAGAATCACATGCTGTGCATAGACTAGCGAGCAGTACCCGGAGTTGGAGGTGGGTTATGAGAAGGAACAGTAGTGAAAAGATGTCTTAATACTGCTTGTTCCACCCGAGAATAAGATCTAGAATGAGTGTCTAGGTTTGTAAAGGTGTGTACAGAACTCCAGGTTGCCGCTTTGCAAATGGACTCAAGGGGAACATTTGTTTGTGGTTTGTTTTATTACTTGTAATGCGCAACATACCCTGAGGTAACAGGGCGCGCAGCAGATACAAGAATATGCGAAGCTTAGTTACACAAGATTACTATTTACATACAAGTATTAAATACATAAGGTACATACAGAAAGATCAAGTTTATACATAAGAGGTATATACAGATAGAACATATAAGGAAGGCGGTGCAGGAGTAAAAAAAATACAAGAGATGCGCAGGATATACAGGTAAGGGTGGAAGTGAGGTAGGTGTGTAGAGGTATGCAGAAGGGGAGGGGAGGTTATATCTCCTTGTGGAGGGTCCTGAATGCTTGTTGCATTTAGGTGAGCGTTTGCTTACAACCACTTCTATATTTGATGGACTTTCCCTTTCAGCCCTAGGATAGTTTTGGTCCTAAATTTAAGGTAGGGGAGGTTGGTTCTCAATGTGGGAGGTAGGGAGTTCCACAGTTTAGCTGCTTTCACCGGGAAACTGTTTCCGCTGATGGTAGAGCGATTGAAATTGGGGATAGAAAGGCAATCTTTATAGGCTGTTCTGGAGGGTCTCAAAGAGATCTGTATGAAATCTGTTGGCCAGGTAAGAGGGCGCAGCGTTATTGAGGGATTTGTAGGTGAGTGAGGGTTTTAGGTGGATTTTATCCATGGTTGGGAGCCAGTTATTCCGTCGGCTACTCTCAGAGATGTGGTCTCTTCTGGAGAGGCCCAGTGCCGCTCTAAGGGCATTCTTTTGTAGGGTTTGGATTTTTCCAATGGTAGCTTTAGTTGTCCCAAGATAAAGGGCATTGCAATAATCAAGGCGGGACAGGGTGAGAGCTCGGGCCAAGGTAGTGCAACTGGCGTCAGATAAAAATAGTTTAGCTGTGCAGATAAGTTTAGACGTGTAGGCCGAGGAGGACGCTAGCGAGTTAACCCGTTTGGCAAATGAGAGTTTAGAGTCTAGGTAAAAGCCCTGCATTTTTACCTCATGTCCTACTTTGATGATATTGCCGTCAATTGAGAATGAGGAGTAGTCTGGTCCTAGTTTATTTAGGCTAGGGGTAGTGCCCAGGATGAGGAGTTCAGTTTGATCATTCAGGCATAGCCCACGTGTGGCCATCCATGCCTGGATGATGATGTACACTCTATTCACCAAGGCCAAATCCTCTTCATAATCCTCAGAAAGCGGGAGGCGGATCTGGGTATCATCTGCATAGTTAGTGTAGGTGATACTGAGATGATCCAGATCATCATCGAAGAGGGGCTTGGTCAAAATGTTGTACAGCGTGGGCGAGACACAGGAACCCTGGGGGACACCACAAGTGATGGGTATGGGGTTGGCAGCTGCAGCAGGCGAGAAAACCCTCATGGTTCTACCATTTAGGAAGGATCTAATCCAAGTAATTGCCTTATCAGAAAAGTGTGCAGCTGAGTTGAGATGGTTGCATAGGATGGTGTAATCGACCACGTCAAATGCGGCCGAAAGGTCTAGGAGGAGGAGTAAGACAGCTTTGCCGTTATCTCTACATTCGTCAACTTGGGTCATAAGGTCGATAAGTGCGGTCTCTGTTCCGTGTTGGGGACGGAAGCCTGATTGTCTGGCTCCTAGTAAATGGTGTACTTCCAGGTGTTTTTGGATTTGTACATAGGCAACCTTATCCAGAATCTTTAGGAGGAAGGGTACAGTCGTGATTGGCCTGTAGTTAGTCAGAACGGAAGGGTCGATAGTAGGTTTTTTTAGAAGTGGAAGTACCCAAGATTGTTTCAAATTAGTGGGGATGGCGCCAGTAGAGAAGGACGCATTGACAAGCTTTGTAATGAAGGGGGAAGAGGTCACGGGATGCGTCTTTAATAAGCTGTGCCAGGCAGAGGTCGCCCTGACAGTTACATGGTTTCAGTGACAGGATGATTCTTTCCACTTCCAGAGTAGAGACTTTAGAACAGTTGAATCGGGTGGCTTCATTAGCAGTCATGCTCTCATTTATTTTAGAAGGGGGAGATTTGTTTAAGGAAGCTCTTTTTACTGGAAATCCTATGTTGTAAGGTGGATATTTTATTAGCTAATGCATTTTGGATCTCTGAACACCATTTTTTGTCTTTGACGCAAGTGTCAAGAGGTTCTATAGGTGTCTCTCTCTCTCTCTTTAAGGCTAGAGAAAAGTTCCTTCATATTGGATTTAGCTTGGGATATGCGTGTGGCAAAGGAGGTTTGTTTTGCTAGGCATATTTCTTTTTTATAAAGGGATGAGAGTTTAGTGAGTTTGAGTTGGTTGGCTACTGAGGGTAGTTTTTTCCAGGCGTTCTCGCAGTTTCTTTTTTGTTGTCTTAAGTTTTTTTAAGAAGGGTATAAACCCTTCTTAAAAAGTGAGTTTTAGGCTTACTTGGTCTGAGTTTGAAAGGGGCAATCAAGTCCAAGGAGGCGGTCATAATTTTATTATATTCTTCAACCAGGATCTCAGGATCAGTGTGTTCTGGGAGCGTGTTGAGAGTAGGTAGTAAGGCTGGGATGAGCCCGTCCACAGTAATGCTCTTTTTATTTCTGGTTAATGTAGGTGGAGCCCTAATAGCTGGTAAAGGCGGGGGTCTGTTGGTAGAAAGCAGGAATGACACGAGGTGGTGGTCAGTCCACACTAGAGGTGGTATGGAGAGGCTACCCAATCAAGTATTCTACCTTTATTATGGGTAGGTGTCTTACTTCTTTGGGAGAAGCCTAATTCAAAGAGAGTGTTAAGTGTAGTCAAGGCAAGTTGGTCTGATGGGTCATTGAAGCCCATGTTGAGGTCCCCAAGTACAAGTACTTGTGTGGAACTTTTGAGGTTACTGTGGACAGAATGGTGTTGATGTCATCCTTGAATGTTCCGGGAGGGCCTGGGGGGGGGGGGGGGGGGGACAGTAGATCAAGTGGATATTGAGGGTTTGGGCATTAGAGAGTGGAACTTTAACAGATAGCGGTTCGCAAGAAAGGACATCGACCGGAGTGGCTAGTCTCATGCAAAAGCTACATTTGTAGATTATAGCGATGCCACCTCCTCTAGATTTTGATCTATCGTGTCTCAATATGGAATAGCCGTCCGGGACTGCAAGCATCAGCATAGGGCCTGCTGCAGGGTGTAATCATGTCTCAGTGATGGCGAGGAAATTTAAATCCTCATTTAGGATCAGGTCAGCAATTTCTGTAGCATGTGCTACTAAAGATCTAGTGTTGATTAAGGCCCCCTTAATCTGAGGGATCAGAGTGGTAGTAATTGTCGAGTGGTGGACTTGTGGCATTTTAATTTTGCTGTGCTTGGTTAGACTGTTTATAGGTGCATGGCTGGAATTCGGGGCTGGGTTTACATGTATGTTAGTTTGGCACGGCTAGGATGCCATGTATCTTATTCCTGTTGTGTTAGGAATAGATCTGATAGGAGGCTCGTAGATTTTGGCTTGTCTAGCTCTGAGACGTAGATTCCTAGTTGTGGTTGGGCATGGGTAGCTTGGTAGCAGGAGTTTGGTGTCCTTCATGTCTTGGGGTAGACTGGAGGTTGTGATATTAAGAGGGTTAGAAGTGTATGTCGGGGTGGGTGTGTGTAGTAGCATGATAAGGAGTGTGATGCTTTGTATGAGAGCTATGATGCAGGCAAAGTGACTAGCGGCTAGAGGGAACATGCAAGAATGGTGACGGGACACTTACAGTATTTAAGTGCAGACCACCATACCAGGCTGGGACTAATAGTCGGTCAAAGCTCTAAAGGCAAATAGTGGCAATGGTAGGCAAGGATCAGTAGGAGAGGCACTGGACATGCTTCTTCATAGTGTGCCTTGCTGAGAGGGCAGAAATACAGGCGTGGGATTGGCGAGCAATCAATGCATAGGTAAGGAGTTGGTATAGTATATGCCACCGCAGGTCAGTACAAACAAGGGCCCCCTTAGTACAAGTTAGGGAGGGTGAGCAAGCATTGAGAGTATTGGCCACAATTAGAGCATGTTTCTCAGGAGCGGAAGGCAAGCGAACCGTGTGGAAGAGAACAGATTAGGGCCAATAAGCAGAGGGAGTCACTAGCCTTATTCTAAAGCAGGATTCGCACGCAGTTGGTCAAGCAGATTGGTACAGGCAATTACTACGCTAATTATGATATGCAAATATGGATAGGTGAGCATAGAGAGGCATTTGGATTGGATGCAGAGCAGGCAATCGATGTGTGGTACAAAAATATGTCAATCTAGTTTGGAACAAGCAGGCATTAAGGTGCGCTAGGCGCTAGCTGCAATCAAGTCAGGATCAAACAGTTTATGCGTGGTACCTACAATTATGAAACACTAGCTACAAAAGGATTAGGAGCAGGCAGTGAGTGCGTGATACAAACAGTTATGAGGCGCTTGCTACAATCAGCACTGAAGCAGGCAGTTAATGCATAATACAAACAGTTATGAGGCGCTAACTGCAATCAAATTAGAAGCAGGCAGTTAATGGATAGTATGACAATGCATTACTTACCGTAAAAGCATTTCTGATGGTTGTATCTGCTTAGATTCACATGCTGTGCATAGGTCCGACATCCAGTGGTCACTGCGGAGTATTGCATTTTGTTTTTCGTAGTCGAAAAGGGGACGTCGACAAGGCGTGTCTGTAACACTATCCCTATAGTGACGTGCGTTGTACCCACAATCCCTCACGCGTCGAGGTCCCTCTGTTTGTATTTTTCTGCCCTGAGGGAGCCTTCTAGACGTGAGTGAGTACAGAAAAGAGAGATATAAAATGAAGTCTATGTTCCTTCCATCCGAGTGGGGAGGAAGGGTGGGCGCATGTGAATCTAAGCAGATACAACCATCAGAAATGCTTTTACGGTAAGTAATGCATTGTCTTCTGATGTTTGTTAATCTGCTTAGAATCACATGCTGTGCATAGACTAGCGAGCAGTACCCGGAGTTGGCGGTGGGTTATGAGAAGGAACAGTAGAGAAAAGATGTCTTAATACTGCCTGTCCCACCTGGGAGTCAGATCTTGAGTGTGCATCTAGACAGTAGTGTTTTGTAAAGGTGTGCACAGAACTCCAGGTAGCCGCTTTGCAGATGGACTCAAGGGGAACATTTGCAATGAATGCTATGGATGCCCCAGTGCCTCGAGTGGAATGTGCTCTTGGCTTGAAGGGTAGTTCTCTCTTAGCAAGAGTGTAACAGAGAGTGATGCATTGTACAATCCATCTAGATATAGTGGACTTAGAGACTGCATCTCCTTCTCTTCCTGCTGCCACCGAGACAAAGAACTGATTAGTCTTTCTCAGTGATCTGGTTCTTTCCATGTAGAACATGACAGCTCTGCGTACATCTAGTGTATGCAGACTTTTTTCTCCCAAGTTGGAAGGGTTTTGAAAGAACGTTGGTAGTTCTATAGATTGGTTTACATGAAATTTAGAGATGAATTTTGGTGCAAACCTTGGGTGTGTGCGAAGAACCACCTTATCCTTGTGAACTGATACGAAGGGGTCTAATACAGAAAGAGCCTGTAGTTCACTTACTCTCCTAATGGAGGTGATAGCTATTAGGAAAGCAGTCTTAAGAGTGAGGTATTTAAGAGTTGCCTTGTGCATGGGTTCGAAAGGAGTGCCCATGAGTTTAGAAAGTACCACGTTTAAGTCCCATCCGGGAGCTGGGCTAGCTATTGGGGGGTGTATTCTCTTTACCCCTTCCATGAAGGCCTTTATAACTGGTATCTTCCACCACGACACTTTAAGTTGGGAAGTGGTGTATGCAGAAAGTGCCGCTAGGTGGACTTTAATGGAATTAAACACTAGACCTGAATCCAGTAAATGGGTCAAGTACAGAATAATGTTAGTGGCAGAGCAGTCAACCGGGTTGATGTTCTTACTTCTACACCAGATGACAAATCTTTTCCACTTGCTAGAATAGCAGTGGCGAGTATTAGGTTTTCTGGCTTCCCTGAGGATGTCCATACATCTCTGAGGGAGATGTAAATGTCCAAATTCTATGATCTCAGGAGCCAGGCTGCTAAGTTCATGGTCTGAGGGCATGGATGCAGTGTCCTGCCCTTGTCTTGTGACAGCATGTTGTACGGGCAAGGAAGTTTCATTGGGGGGGATAGGGACATTTCCATCAAGTGAGCGAACCATGGCTGCCGGGCCCACATTGGGGCCACTAGTATCATGGTCACCTGCTCTTGGTGCATCTTGTGCACCACCTTGTTGAGGAGGGGAGTCGGGGGAAAGGCGTAGACAAATTTCCCTGACCATTGAATCAACAGACTGTTCCCCTTGGACTGGTTCTGGGGGTACCTGGAGGCGTAACTTTGGCATTGTGAGTTCTCCAGGGTTGCGAACAGGTCTATTTCCGGGAAACCCCATTGCGTGAAGACGTTTAAGACGATGTCTTCTTGCAATTGCCATTCGTACTCTTTGGGTAGGGGGAAGTCTCTGCTGAGTTTGTCTGCTAGCAGATTGAGTTCCCCTGGTACATGTTGTGATAGTAGGAACATGTTGTGTTTGAGAGCCCACTTCCATATATTCTGGGACAGCTTGGACAGTCCTGGAGAGTGAGTGCCCCCTTGCTTGTTGAGATAGTACATGGCTGTGGTGCTGTCTGTGAGGACCATCACTGTCTTTCCTTGTAAGTGTTCCTGAAAGGCTTTCAGTGCTTTGAACACTGCTAATAGTTCCAGCAGGTTTATATGTTTGGATGCTAAGCTCGGAGTCCACACTCCGTGAGCAGTCTGATGGGATAGGTGAGCCCCCCATCCTGTAAGGGATGCGTCTGTGGTTAGAGTGGCTTCCACTGCGGGTGTGGCAAAAGTTTTCCCTAATAACAGGTTTTCCTTTGTCCACCACCGTAGCGAGAGAACCAAGGCCTGCGAGACCACCACTAGATCGTCCCATTGTCCGCTGGCCTGACACCACTGGCTGTAGAGCCACTCTTGCATTGGGCGCATGCGCAGGCGCGCGTGAGGTACCAAATAAATACATGACGCCATCATCCCTAGCAAACTCATTGCTTTGCGTACCGTAACCTCTCGACCTGCCACAATGCCAATGTTTTGGACCCTCTCGTTGGAGGGGAAGACGAGGCCGTCCTTTGTTCGAATTAGAGCCCCTAGGAATTGTTTGATTTGGCTGGGGTCTAAGCTGGACTTCTTTTCGTTGATGGAGAAGCCCAGTTGGGACAAAAGGTCTACGGTCTTTTGGGTATTGGAGAAGCATGTTTCGTAAGAATCCCCGGTTATGAGCCAGTCGTCGAGGTACGGGTAAACCGGGATGGATAATCTGCGCAGGTGGGCCGCTGCCACTGCCAGTACTTTCGTAAATACCCTTGGTGCAGATGCTATCCCGAAGGGTAGTACTCTGAACTGGTAGTGTTTGTTCTCTATCTTGAACCTGAGGTATTTTCTGTGCGCTGGCAACATTAAAATATGAAAGTATGCATCTTTCATGTCTAGTGTTGTCATGTAATCCCCCTGTGATAACAGTGGGATTACATCCTGCAAGGTTACCATACGAAACTTTTGGGGTTTGACAAAATTGTTCGCTGGACGCAGATCTAATACAGGGCGCATGGTTAAATCCTTTTTGGGTACAAGGAAGTACACTGAATAAATACCTTCTGTTACCTGCGATAGGGGGACAGCCTCTATAGCTTCTTTTTTCAGTAGCTCTTCTACTTCTTGAAGAAGAATAGTGAGGTGTTCCGGTGTCATGCGCCGGTTCCGTGGGGGTCTGTATTTTGGGGAACCGTTGAATTCGATGCAGTATCCGTGGGCTATGGTGGATAATACCCAGCGGTCTGACGTTATTCCCTCCCATGCTGAAAGGAACGATGTTAGCCGGCCCCCGACCGGTGATGCATGGGAGGGGACACGAATCTTTGGGTCATTTGTTGGTATTGGGCGTGGGGCCTTTTGGACTGGAGCCGCGCCCTCTTCCTTTGCCACGACGTTGGCCTCTTTGACTGAACTGGGTGCTTTGGTTAGAGGGCCAGTTGGTAGCAGAGTAAAATTGTTGTTGGCTTTGCTGCTGGCGTTGGCCACGAAAGGAGCGTCTATTGCCATAGCTGCGTCTGTTAGGTGGCCTAGAAATTTGGTCAAGAGTCTTGATGGTATCAAACTCCTTCTTCGCATGTTCTAGGGCCTCATCAACTGCTTTTCCAAACAGATGTGTTTGCTCTATGGGCTTATTTATTAGGGAAGCCTGGGTTTCTGGCTTAAATCCCGAATTGCGCAGCCAGACATGGCGTTTGAGAAGTATTCCCTGAACCAGGGAACGTCCAGCTGTCTCTGCGGCATCCAAGGAGTTCTTTACGATGCCCTGGTTTACAAGAGTTCCCTCTGATATAGTAGCCAACAGGCGTGAACGCAGGGGTTCTGGTGCGTCCTCTGCTTCGCTGCGCAGCTTGCTCCACTGTGCATCTGCGTAGCTAGCTAATAGGGAATTGTTATTCGCAATCCTAGTTGAGAAGGCGGTGGAGGTCGTGATTCTCTTCCCAAGTGCATAGAGCTTCTTGCCCTCTTTGTCAGGTGGTGCCTCACTAGTAGATAGTGGTACCCCCGCTCTCTTTCTTGCGTTAGTAACTACCAGAGAGTCCGGAATAGAATGTCCCCTGATGTACAAAGGGTCAGAAGACGAAGGGCTGAAGAGCTTTTCTATCCGAGGGTTGACCCCTCTGACTAAGGCCGGATTGGAAAGGGAAGAAGTTATTCTTCTCCTTATAGAAGCCAGGAGCGGAATGGACTGACTGACCGGGGCTTTTTCTTTAATAACTTTTTCTACAAAGTCTATGTCCGGAAGAGTCTCCCCTGTGTCTATTTCTAAATGCGCTGCTGCCTTGCGCAATAGTGCATTAAGAGAAGGCTGGTCATCTATGGGGGAGGTGTTCCCAATAGGTGAGTCCTTGGGAGGAGAAGGGTGAAAGACATCAGGGTCTGAGTGCACTGATGGGGATTGCCAAGGCTGCACTGATGGGGAGTGCCAGGGCTGTGAGGTAGCTGTATCTTCCTCAAAAGCTCTTGCGCTAGTGTAAGGGTCTTCCTCAAACCTCTCCTCCTCATGTTCTTCCTCTCGACCTAAACACTCCTCATCTTCCTGGAGGTATTGCTCCTCTTCAGTGAGGTCATATGCATCTGTAGAAGGGGGAAACAGCCTAGGAATCTTGACCCTAGGGTCATCCTGGGTCCATTCTCTTGGTCTTTTGGGTGTGGGTGGGTTTTGGCTACCGAAAAAACTCTCCATCTTTTCCATACAAGAATGGAGTCTTTCCATGGTCTCATGGGGAACCCCTGAATAGTCTAGAGGGGGGAAATCAGTGTTATCACCTTCAAAACGCTTTGAACGCTCCCACAACGTCGACGAAAGGTTTCCGTCGCCCTCAGAAAAGCCCTCCGGTAGTTCAGAAGTGCCTTTAGATGAATGGGGCAGTTCCTAGCTACTCTTGTGCTTTTTCGGCGTTTCTATTTCCTTGGGTGCGGTATTCGACGTCTGTTTCGTCGTCCGCTTACGTTTATCCTCGGAAACAATTCTCGCCAGACTCTCGACGACGAGTTCGTCAGTCGAGGGTTCTGGAGTCGGCGTTGCCTGCGCTGCGCGTTGTTTTTCGACGGCCGCTCTATGGAGCGTTACGTCGGATGTTTTTGAGGTAGCGCCCGTGTTAGATGAAAGCCCAATCGCTGGTCGCGGCTGCGTTTGCGGGTGGGGCTTGAGACCCTTGCGGTCTGAGGTCGACGCCGGAGTGCCCTGCGTCCCCTTCGGCGCTGGTGGATCCTTCGTCCTCGACGAAGAAGAGCCGTGGGTTGTGTGCTTAGGCCTATGGGGTCTGTGTGCGTCCTTGTCGCCGGGGTGTTCATCCCCATAAGCAGGGCGTGAGCCGAGCCCATCGGGGCCGGGGACGGACGTCGAAGAGCGCGAGCGCTCCTTCTGGGGGTTAATGACTTCCGTAACGGACGTCGAGTTATCACCCTCGTCGTCACTTTCTGTAACAGCGGGTGAGGAAACTGACTTCGACATAGCGTAGTCCGCCCACCTCTTAACTTTCCGTTCTTTAAGTGTTCTTGGTTTCAAGAGCTTACAGGCCGCGCAGCTGTCCTCTTTATGATCGAGGGGCAAGCAACGATTACAGAGCTTGTGTTTGTCCTTCCAAGTGTATTTGCCCCTACAGCGTGGGCAAAACTTAAAAGGTGTCCTCTCCATAGCTGAGGCAATAGAAACTGGTGATAACAACCCCAAGGGAAAGATAGGGGAGAAAGAAAGACATTCTCGACGAGAAGATAAAAGTTCGAACCCCCACTCTCCCTACTGTATGTTGGCCGGCGAGGCCTGGCCACGTGTTCGGCAGCGCCGAGGGATCTCCTCCGTCTCTTACTCTCCGTCGAAAACTTGCACGGCGGAGAAACAGCTTCACAGCTAACGTCGAGGGGAGGGATCTTTACAATAAGTATATATTAAGGACCGAGGTCCGTAGTAATTGTTTTGCAATGTCTCTCTAGGAGCTCCGCGTAAGGCGACCATAAGCTGGGCGGAAAAAAACAATCTGAGGGACCTCGACGCGTGAGGGATTGTGGGTACAACGCACGTCACTATAGGGATAGTGTTACAGACACGCCTTGTCGACGTCCCCTTTTCGACTACGAAAAACAAAATGCAATACTCCGCAGTGACCACTGGATGTCGGACCTATGCACAGCATGTGATTCTAAGCAGATTAACAAACATCAGAAAAACAGTTATGAGGCACTAACTGCAATCAAATTAGAAGCAGGCAGTTGATGCATAGTATAAACAGTTATGAGGCGAGTTTGTTGCAGACAAGCATTGAAAGGCGTGAGGCGCTGGTTTGCAATCGCGTAGCGGACAAGCAATCAGTATGAGGAGCAAACATATACAGGTGTGGTTTAAGGCGGGCAGGCGTAGAAAGGCATTGTCCTCTTTCAAAACGACTGAACATGGAGGTGGGCAGGCAGTACGGTACAGGTAGCCGCAGTTCAAGATATGTAGGCAGTCCTTGAGGGGCACTGACGCAGATGTTCGGGAAGATACCGTGCAGCTAGCAGATGACCAATTAGGTACGCTCCTCAAGTAAGCACGGCTAGTTATGTTTGTGAAAAGTCCAATTGTTCAATCGCAGGCTGGTCACGAGGTACGGTAGTGTTAGAAATGTTTTTTTACCGCAGTCGAGGGATTAGCAGTGGTACAGGTTGGTAGGGTCCTGGCTCACAGTCTCCTTACGGCGGGGGTCGAGGCACAGGATTTGCTCACAGTGATTATGTGAAGAGTGCGGCGATGGATTCCAAAGGCTAGAAAGGCGTGGCGTTTTGTGCGGGCAAGAACCACGGCAGTAGGTGGAGTTGGGGAGGCTGCAGGGAGCTAGTTGATCAGATGGGACTCCTTAACGGGAGGAGGGGGGGCAAACAGAGCATGCGAGTACTCCGATTGGGCTATAGTAGCTAGCAAAGTAGAGAGAGGCAGGTCTAACGATCGGATGGCAATGAATGCTATGGAAGCCCCAGTGCCCAGAGAACAGTGTGCTCTAGGCTTGAAGGGCAGTTCTCTCTTAGCAAGAGTATAACAGTGTGATGCATTTGACAATCCACCTTGAGATATCTGATTTAGAGACAGGATCCCCTTCTCTACCAGCTGCCACTGAAAAACTTGTTTGTCTTCCTCAGTGGTTTCCTTCTTTCCAGGTAAAACATGACTGCCCTGCGCACATCTAGTGTGTGTAGGCTTCTTTCGGACAGGCTAGTGAGATTCTGGAAGAAAGTGGGTAGTTCAATTGATTGGTTCACATGGAACTTCTAAATGAATTTAGACGCAAATCTGGGATGAGTGCGCAGAACCATGTTATCCCTGTGGACTGTAACAAAAGGGTCTAGAACTAAAAAGGCCTGTAGTTCGCTAACCCTTCTAATAGAAGTGATAGCCACTAGGAGGCCATTTTGTAAGTAAGATCTTTTAGACTTGCTTTATGCATTGGCTCAAAAGGTAGACCCCATGAGTCTGGTTAAAACCACATTTAGATCCCATCCGGGAGCTGGATTAGAAATGAGAAGGTGAATTCTTTTAACCCCTTCCATAAAAGTCTTAACAGGTATTTTCCACCACGACACTTTCTGTTTTGACATAGTGTAGGCTGACAGAGCCGCTAGATGAACCTTCAGGGAATTAAACACCAAACCCAAGTCTAGTTAGGTACAACACAATGTGGGTAGGCGAGCAGTCAATGGGATTGACGCCCTTGGTCTTACACCAGATGACAAAGCGTTTCCACTTACTGGAATAGCAATAACGAGTGTTAGGTTTTCTAGCCTCCCACAGTATGCCCATGCATCTTTGAGGGAGTTGGAGGTGTCCAAACTCTATGACCTCAGGAGCTGGAACGCTAAATTCAGAGTTTTTAGGCATGGGTTTAGTGCCCCCGCCCCTCTGTCCTGAGACAACATGTTGTACAGGCAGTGTAGTTTCACAGGGGGGAGAAGGGGGTGGGGGGGAACATTTCCATCAGATGAGCGAACCAGGGTTGGCGGGCCCACATGGGTGCCACCAAGATCATGGTAACTGGTTCCGGGTGCATCTTGTGCACTATCTTGTTGAGTGGGGGAGTTGGGGGGAAAAGCCAAGACAAATTTCCCTGACCATGTTATCCAGAGTTTGTTCCCCTTGGAGCGGTTCTGGGAGTACCTGGAGGCGTAGTCTTGGCATTGGGCGTTCTCCTGAGTTGCAAACAGGTCGATCTCTGGGAAGCCCCTTTCTGCGAAGACGTTGGAGACGATGTCTTCGTGCAGACACATTCGTATTCTACGAGCAGTGGGAAATCTCTGCTGAGCACGACCACTAGAAGATTGAGTTCTCCTGGAATGTGTTGTGACAGTAGGAACATCTTGTATCCGAGAGCCCACATCCAAATGTTCTGGGACAGCTTGGATAGTCCTGGAGAGTGTGTGCCCCCTTGTTTGTTTAGGTAATACATGGCTGTGGTGCTGTCTGTCAGGACCAGGACTGTCTTCCCCTGTAGCTGTGTCTGAAAGACCCTCAGTGCTTTGAATACCGCTAGCAGCTCTAACAGATTTATATAGTTGGTCTCCATGCACTGTCTGCTGAAGCAGATGAGAACCCCACCCCGTGAGAGATGCATCTGTCGTGAGAGTGGCTTCTACTGCAGGAGTGGTGAAGGTCTTTCCCTTCAAGAGGTTTTCCCTCGACCACCACTGCAGAGAGAACGAGGGCTGGCGAGACAACTACCAGATCTTCCCATTGTCTGCTAGCCTGACACCACTGGCTGTTGAGCCACTCTTGCATGGGACGCATGGGCAGCCGTGCGTGGGGAACTAAATAAATGCAGGACATCATACTTAACAAGTGCATGGCCTTGCGTACTGCCACTTCCCAACTAGCTACATATTGGAGGGATCTGAGAAAGCATGTTCTGAACCCTCTCGTTGAAGGGGAAGACGAGGCAGTCCTTTGTCCGAATCAGAGCCCCTAGAAATTGCTGGACTTGGCTGGGGTCTAGGCTGGATTTCTTCTCCTCGATGGAGAATCCCAGACTGAACAGGAGGTCTATTGTCTTCAGAGTATTCACTAAGCACGTTTCGTAAGAGTCCCCCCTTATGAGCCAGTCGTCGAGGTAAGGATGAACAGGGACGGATAGTCTGCGCAGGTGTACTGCTGCTACTGCCAGGACCGTCGTAAACACCCTTGGCGCCAAGGCAATGCCGAAGGGGAGTACCTTGAATTGATAGTGCCTGTCCTCTATCATGAACCTTAGATATTTTCTGTGCGCTGGCAACATTGAAACATGAAAGCATTCATGTCCAATGTTGCCATGTAATCCCCCCGTTTCAACAGTGGGATTACTTCCTGCAGGGTTACCATACAAAACTTTTGAGGTTTGACAAATGTGTTCACTGGGCGCAAGTCTAACACAGGGCGCATGCTGAGGTCCTTTTTGGGTACAAGGAAGTACACTGAATAAATAAATTCAAAAGGCGGAAGAAAAGGCATTATGATGACAGAATCACCAATGCCACCAACACACAAAAATAAATGTTTAACATCATTCAAGAAATGAGAAACCCACCAGGCTGTGATAACACACCAACCCCCTCAGAGATACTATGCAACGACCTGGCAGACCACTTCAAGAAAAAAATCAATGACATCCGATAAACCATTCAACAGAGACCAACCAACCACAACATACAACCAAACGAACCGAACTCAGAAACACAGCACAAACTCCAAAACTTTCCTGAAATATCTGCAGAGGCATTTGCAATGCTAGTAATGCATGAAAGCCAGCAAGAAAGCGGGTTCACCCATGGATCCCTGTCCCCCGGACATCTACAAATCAATCCTCGCACAAGGAACATTAGCAGAATATTACAGAAACCTTCTAAATCTATCACTAGCAACAGCAACTGTACCAAGGACCTTCAAATCAGCATCCATCAAACCACTTCCATAAAACACACTGGCGACGTAGAAGACCTCTCTTAAAGGGTCACAATGGACCGAAATTATATATATATATATTTTGGCATTGGATGGGGGGTTGTGGGGGGTTTCCCCCCACATATATGGTACAATTGACCTTCACAATTCAGTCAATTGTGAAAAGGTCAATTGTCATTCGAGCAGTTGTAAAACGAACAATTCGTATACAACCAACCTCTCCAACTACAGACTGATCTCAAACATCCCCTACCCAGCAAAACTACTGGAAACCTACGTATACAAACTAACCCAAGTACACGTAGAAAAATACCACCTGCTACACCAAGCTCAAGTCGGTTTCAGACCCGCAAGAGGAACGGAAACAGCGCTACTATCCATTTGGGACAACCTAAAAACTAACGCAAACTCAAACACAACTTCAACCCTTATTCTGCTCGACCTCTCTGCAGCCTTCGACACAGTTAGCCATGACACCCTAACCAAAAGACTAGAAGACCTAGGCAAAACAAACAGCACTACGCAGGACTAAATCATTCCTAGCAGACAGAACAGAAACTGTATGGATTAAACCCTTCAAATCCACCCCACGAGTTAATGACTGTGGAGTGCCACAAGGATCCTCACCATCACCACTGTACTTCAACATCTACCAAGCCCCAGTTATCAGAATCTTCAAAAAATACAACATTACATGCTACAACTATGCAGATGATACTCAAATCATCTACAAAATCACCAACCCGATCATTCAACCCTAATTGACTGCCTAAATTTTCAACTGGATGAATGCCAACAACCTGAAAATCAACCCAGGAAAAACAGACATCATATCCAATGACCAAGAGAAGGAAACCGCCATCCCGTGGCCAACGGAAATGGGAACCGCACCCATCACCATCTAAGGTAGTAAAAAATCTGGGAGTCCTGATGGACAACACCCTAACCTTAGAACCACAAATAAATGCAACAGTCAAGAAATGTTTCTTCCTCCTCCACACAGCAAGAAGAATCCTACCTTTCCTCTCCTTCACGCACAAAACACTCACTATCGTTGCCCTCATCTTGTCAAGAATCGACTATGCAAACAGCCTCTACCTCAGAATACCAGAATACCTCCTGAAGAAACTACAACGGATCAAAAATGCTGTAGCCAGACTACTCCTCAAGCTATCCAGAAGAGACCACATCACTCCTGCCCTAAAAACACTACACTGGCTCCCAGCAATCTCTGGACAAGGAGCAGAATTCCTACAAAAGAAAATAATCTACAAGCCAACGAGACTCCCCAGGTCAAGCAACGAAATCCGCATGGAAATAAAACCGTACCTTAAGAAAAAACGTGGAGGCACCTCCTTCTACCACTTATTTGCAAAAACCTGGAACAACATCCCAAAAGAAATAAGAAACATCAAAGATCACCTAAAATTCAGAAAATTGCTAATAACCTGGCTCTTCAACACTGACTAAAACTGAAAACCGAAACAAAGGAAAAAGAATGACTAAACCGGAAAAGAAACTAACAAGCTCCCAGAACCGACTGACAAGCACCCACTGCACCTGGACAGGTGACGTCGGGTAGTATAAAACACAGGCGACACCCATAGAGATGGAGTAAACAACCCAGTCAATCCATCCCATCTTCACTCGCCCCTTACTTGCTACTAAGTACCACAATGTTGGGGAATTATATGGATATTGCCAGTCACCACACTAACTGAGTTGTAGACACTGGCAGGTGCACTGGCCATTTGAGTGGGTAGGGAGGACAGGTGGGGTTGTGAGGGAGGCTGGTGGAGGTGGGAGCGAGATGTGAAAGGGACACTGAATGCCGGACGGGCCCAGATCAGGACAGAAGCGCAGGATGCCCCTGGCCCATCTGGAAAGACTACGCTAGCCCAACATGCCAATTCAGGACAGAGATGCCAACTAACCAATTCCACTAACAATTTCCCCCTCTGCATACACCTCTCAAACTCCTAACCAAACACAACCACAAAACCTACAGCACAACAAACTTCACTACCCTGCAACAACAAAACAAAAACAGACACAGACTAGCACAACAGTACACAACGACTATCGGCCGCAAGCACCCCAGGCCCAGCCAACGGACCCACCGGGCTGAGGTCGCCAACAGCAGATCACTACTTTCTTGCATTTTTCCAGCTTCCTCCCACTAAATCACCCTCCCTTCCTCTTTCAGAGCCGCTCTCCCTTCCTCACTCCGGTGGTGATAATGTGCGGTACAAATGTTCTTTAACATTAACCTTAAGAATAGGGACGGCTTCTATGGCGTCCTTTCCCAGAAGGGCCTCTACTTCTTGTATTAGGATTCGCAGATGGTCTGGCATGGTCTGGCATCAGGTGTCGTGCTCTGGGCAGTCTGAATTGTGGGGGCCGGGGGGATGTGAATTCCACACAGTACCCGTGGGCGAAGGTTTTTAGAACCCACTGGTCTGACGTAATCCCCTCCCATGCTCAAAGGAAAGATGTTAAGCGCCCCCCGACTGGGGTGACATGGGAGGGGACTTGGATCCGTAGGTCATTTCTGACCGGAGGCTGTGGCTCCCCTGGAGTTGGGGCCTCTGTCATTGCCGCGCCTCTGACCCCTAGGTGGATAGATGGCAGGGGTGCTGGATGCTTGTCATGAGTTCCAGTTTTCCGTATTGTAAATTTTTTGTGCAGAATGGGATTGGCCTCGAAAGGACCGGCGGGACCCGCTGCCCCTTTAGGGGGGAGGGTTTTTGTGCGATTTGTTGCATGCTCTTTTTTGGCATTCTCTAGAGCATCGTTGACTGCTTTACCAATGAGATTCGATTCCTCGATAGGTTTGTTAATAAGAGCTGCTTAGGTCTCCAGCTTGAAGCCCGAGTTCCGGAGCCAAGCGTGCCCTTTTGAGAAGGGTGCCCTGAGCTAGGGATCTTCCTGCTGTCTCTGCAGTATCCAGAGTGTTTAATACATTTTGGTTGACCTGCCTGCCCTCGGCCACGATGGTGAGTAATTTGGTTCTTGAGGGTTCAGGCACCTCCTGGAGACCTTCTTGCATACGGTTCTACTGTGCATCTGCATAACTGGCAAGCAAAGTAGTGTTTGATATGCACGTGGTAAAAGCAGCTGCCGAGGTAATTCGTTTACCCAAGGAATACAATCTTTTTAACTCCTTATCAGGTGGTGGCCTTTAATATATGTAGGGTCAGTAGGCTGATGGCCAAAATAATTTCTCCACTCTAGGATTTACTGCCCTAGTCTGGGCTGGTGTGACCAGGGAAGGGGCCAATCTCCTTTTGATGGAATTCAGGAGAGGTATGGCTTGGATGGAGGTTTTTTTTTTTCTTTTAGAATATCCCCCACGAAATCTTGTTCAGGTAGGGCCTCCTGGGAGGCGATTTTAAAATAATCGTCCGCCTTTCTTCAGATGGCATTGAATGCCATTTGATCGTCCACTGGGAAAGCTTGGCGAGCCGGAGTGGAGCGAGCGGAGTCCAAACATAGGACATCCGTTTCCTGGTCGTGAGTAGGGGGTGTCCATGGTTGCGTCTCAACCTGGTGAGTGTCCTCCCAGCCTTCTTGTGATCCGCCTGGTCATCTACAGTGTAGTCTTGTAGGAAGGTATTCTCCTCTTCCTCATCATAAATGTCCTGGTAAGTGTCCATCTGAATCGCCTCTTCTGGGTGGATAGAAGTGACCTGTTCTTGAGAAGTCCCAAAATTTCTAGGAAATTTAGAAACAGGCACAAAGGGAAGGTCCTCCCGAGGTCTCTTGGGGGTAGGCTGCTCTGAAAGTGAAACACTTTTCCAAACGGTCCATGCACCCTTCAAATTTCTCTTTGGTCCATTTAGATGAACCAGAAGGGTGAAAAGGTGGAAAATTTTCATTTTTCTTCCGATGGCGATGAAATTTGCTTCCCATAGAGCTAGCCAAAAGGCTCCTACTCTCCTCGTAATCTTCTTGAGCATCAGGGAGATTGTGCGTCTTTCGACGTGTCCGCGGCCTTCTCCTGGTGCTTCGTTGTGTCTTTAGGCTTCAGTCCCACTGCCGAATCAATCCTAGCAATGCTTTTGGCAATGTTCGGCAAAGTGGGGCGTGCCGTATAGCTAGGAGGCCTAGCAGTAGATTTTTCCCCTACCGGTGCCTTAGAGGGCATCGGAGCATCAGACGAGCGCGCTTCGACGGCCTAATTTGGTTTGTAGGGAGCGCCCTTATTTTTTGAAGGCCCAGTCGCAAGACGCTGCTGCGGATGCGGGGGAAGGCTGTTGATCTTGAGGATCAGAGGATTCCGCCAAATCTTTCGGCGGTCCTGTCAGCGCTTTCGCCTGTTCTCAATGGTACTGTCGAAACCGGGGCAGAGGTTGTGTGTTTAGTGTGTTTGCGATCTTGTACGACCTTGCCGCTGGATGTTTTCCCCATAGCGTAACACACATCAGGCCTAGCGGTGTCGAGGACAGGCGTGGTGGACCATGAGGTGTCCCTAGTGAGGTCGATGGCATCCGACACATGCCTCGTCATCACTAGTGCCCCCGTCACTTTCAGCGGGTGCGGCAGTGGGGGAACAAGATCCAGCCCGCGACATGCCGTAGGTGGCACATGCTTAACGCGGTGCTCCTTAAGCAATTTAGGTCGAAGGAGTCTGCAGGCCGCGTAAGGCTCTTTGTCGTGGTCAAGGGGTAGACAATTATTGCACTTTATCGTGCTCGTCCTTCCAAGGGTATCTGGCCCTGCAAAAGGGGAAAAACCTAAATGGTGTCCTTTCCATAGCAAAAGGTAATAAAGACGATGACCAGACCTAGAGGGCAAAGAGGGGGATAGAGGAGACACATAGTTATAAAGATACGACCACCCGACCCCACTCACCCTACTGTGTAGGCCGGCCAGTGGGCCCAGCCACGTGCACGACTCCGCTGCCGGAGTTTAGGCGTTGAAGTCAGCCGCAGTCTTCGGCGTTGAAAGTCCCCCGTTGTCAGAAGCATCAGAAACAATATTTTCAGATGTGTGTGAATACTGGTATTTTCATGTGTCTAAATCCGTTAATTGGCCTTGGTTTGAACCCACGCACTGGCCTCCCAATGCAATGTTGCGTTTACTGTTGGGTATGGTTTTGGTCAGTCCAGGGGTGTATGGTTCTTGTACAGAGGTCACTCCCATTCCAGCACTAGAAGGCCGATATCAACCCCCTGGGTAGATTCATCTTAGTGTATGGGTCCCTGGCGGGGAGAGAAATACTGGTGCTAAATGTCTATTGGCCCAACATGGATGATTCCCAATATTATGCTGAGCTTATACATAACCTTGCTTCATACCCACTGAACCCTGTCCTTTCGTGGTGGGGGAGGTACTTACTTCAATGCTATTCTTGACTTGCATCTTAATAGATGTCCCCACACCAATAGGCCCCTATCGAAGGCTGCTCGCACCATCTGGGAAGGGATGGCAACTCTTGGGCTTGTGGATGCTTGGAGGGCAATGCATTGCTGTGATCGCTCCCACTCCTATTTATTCATCAGTCCACGGCTCCTCCCGCATTGACATGTCTCTAATTTCCGATACGTTACTTGAGGGGTTTTGGAGGGAGAGTGGGAGGGGGGGGCGAGTTCAGAAAGGCCTCCATGCCCCCTGGGGCCTGCAGTCGCTGGGTATTTAAATTGCAAGAGGTGGCATTCGCAACACTATAGACAACTGCAACTGTACTTTGAAACTAATGTTTGCTCAGTACTCTGATAAAGCCCTCAAGGTGTAGTATATACATGGGTTACCATGTCGGCCGAGTTCAGCGTCCTTAAGACAACCAGGCGGGACATAGCAAACATGAAAATAAACTGGGAGAACTACAACAAGGGCAAGCGGCTGATCCTCCCACAGCCACACTGGCACAGATTAAAGGTGACAATTGAGGAGATCAAGGCGCATGCACAGCGTGAGCATATGTTCTTTAAAACCCTGATGAATGCTAGGCGGTATGGAGAGGGCAAAAGACAGACTATTGCTGGCCCATATGGCACACTAGGGGGGGAAGGGGGGGTGGTCATGTGTGCATCCTGCTTAGCGGAGTTAACTTGGTACACACACACGTAGCCATTGATGAGGTGTTTACCAGATGCTACACTGACCTCTACTCTGACAAAGATACTTGTACTTTAGAGAACAGACCGGTTTCTTGACACCCTTCCGATCAGTCAACTATCGCAAGAGGCTAGGACCCTCTATGATCTACAGATTTCCCTGGCTGACATTCAAACAACTGAAAACCTGCCATCAGTAAAGGCTTCAGGTACAGAAAGCCTCATGGCAGAATCTTATAAACAATACTAGACACGACTGTCCTCCCTCCCCCTCCCCACTACCTACTTCAACTGTGGCCGGATGCTCTTGAGGCACAGGTGCTCACTGATACTATATGGCAGGCAGTTATTACAATTCTCCTAAAGCCAAATAAACCTGCAGAATGATGCGGCTCCTACAGACCCCTCTCCTTAATTAATACAGTTATCAAAATATTTGGCAAAGATACTGGCCACCCGTTTAATGCCATAATTATTCATCTAGACCAACCCGGCTTAATCCCAGGGAGATCCACTGCATTAAACCTACATCACCTTTTCAATATATTAGCACAGATAGACCCTGCTGCTACACTTGACATTCAAAAGGCCTTCAACTCCATTTGCTGGCAGTTTATGTATGCAGTGCTAACAAAGAGTGCGTTTGGCCCAAGGTTTTTCTCATCCTTTCGACTTTTATACACGACTCCAACTGCCCGTGTCTGCACTAAAAAGGGACACCATTTCCCATGATTTCCGATAGCCAGAAGCACCTGTCAGGGCTGTCCCCCATCACCCCTAATCTTCGCTATTATTGAACGGGTAGCAGACCTTATACAACAACATGGGCATGGCCACCGTGGAATCAGGATGAATGGGTGCCTAAAATAATCTCTCTACAGTGATGATCCATTGCTGTATACGAGACAACCACACAACCACCTAGTGCCTATCATGAAAGACATCCTGGGCTTTGGGGAAGTTTCAGGCCTCCAGCTGAACTGCAGTAAGTCTCAACTCTTCCCCATAACAGATGTCAGCAGTAAACCTACAAGGTTTTATTTGGGAACCATGCGTTACTTAGCGGTTATATTTGCAAACATGGGTCCACACTGTACGACCACAACAACGCTGCGTACATGACGCAGTTGGTGGGTAGACTTAAAAGCTGGGCCTGTCTGCCCCTCACCATTGTTAGCAAGATAGTACTTATTAAGATCACAGTGTTCCGCAAACTTTTCTATCTTTCCCTCAATGTGCCATTAAGGACTATGGGTGGTCATTCTTTCAAGACCTAGAAACAGAGATATGCAGGTTTGTATGGCATTCGGGTGAGGTGCAACTGAAGTGGGCCACGATATCACAGTCATTCGAGAGAGGCGGCCTTGCGGACCCTAATTTTCTTATACTGGTTAGCTGGGGATGCACATTTCACATTATTTTGGTTCTCAGAGGGCCTTCCGTCCCCACAGGCTCGATGAGAGAGGCACTCTGCTGGCGATTGGGACCTAGTCACAAATTATCCTGTCCCATTTACAGATGACCAAGTTCGACCCTGCTAGTATTTTGGCCTGGCGCAAACTATGTAAAGCGATCAGTGTGTCCATCTCCTATCACATGGATCTTGCCCTCTGGCACTTTATTCCCCCCTTTCCCATAGGCTGATGCCAGTTCCCAAAAGGTCTGGGCACAACATGGGTTTCACAAGCTAGGGGCCTTGTACTCTGAGGGTAATTTTATTCCTGCCAACGACATACCTATGCCTGCAAAAAGCAATGGGGTGGTTTTCCGGCAAAGCCAGAGAATGACAGTATTGTGGCATATTTTAATAGCGAGTGAAAACAAAGATCTGATGTTGTTATACCGCCCGATTCAGAGCCGCTCTATAGTGGCACAACTCAATGCTCGCTCTAAATGGGATGTGGATCTACAGATCAACATCACGGATGACCCGCTGGGCAGGAATGTGTGTGCAGACGCGTAAGGTGTCATAACTCCAAATTCAAACCAATACAATTTAAGTACTACATGCCATCATTATGCACCGGATAGGCTACGTTTATTTTCCAACGAGGCAGCGGGCGAATGTCCTAGATGTAACCACGCAAATGCCAAATACTACCATAAGATATGGGATTGCCTGATACTCAAACCTTTTTGGAATGATGTGTAAGATGTAGTCAGAGATACCTCTGAACCCGCTCTCGGCTGTGTGGCCAAATTTGTAAATCTGTACCACCTCCTTGCTAAACGTTGTATTCTACTCCACTGGATGAGTGCGCGATTCGTCAACAGAGACAACTGGCTAAGGGACATTGTGTAGGCCAATAATATGGAGGAACAATCAGCATGTATACAACCTGACGAATAACGTCCAAGAGACATATGGGACAGCTCAAAACATCTACGCCCGTTGCCACGGATTCCCAATTAGTCTAGTCTCAAGCCTCTGTTACTAAACCTGAACTGCTAGCTGCTACATCTGCCCTTAGGTTTTCCTGTGATGTACCCATCCGTGATGTGCGTTACTCTGACACTGCACCAGTTTGTCCGCCTCCTCCGTTGTAAAACATGCCATAATGGCATATTGCCAAGTGCTTTAATAAATAACTTTTTTTAAATTAAAAATGTTGCTATAGCCAGAAGAAGCAAACTCATTTGTAGCTATTACCACACACAGATACTAATTGTGCATTGCTTAAAAAGAATGGTCCTGCCTTTCCTGGTTTAGGATGCAAACATTAAATCTATTCTACTGCAGTATTTTCATTTAAAATATGTACTTGCCACGGTAGGTGCTAGGAGACCTATACCTGTGTCTAAGTTGTTTGAGCGTTTGCTTGGGTCATTATCCCTTCATCATCAAATGTGAACACGTTACTTTTCAGTGTGGCCAGTAGCTTTCAATTTGAAAGTGGGCACCCTGGTTAAGCAGACTAGACAATAGGCCACCTTAGTGCCAAAGATGTGGGTTTCAAAACGTAATTTTAAACTAAACAAAACAAGTGAATATGTGTACTTAACTATTCTTCTGCTTTGGCAGACTCCCTCCAAGGGTCCCCCACTTACAATTCTTGGTTTTATTTCCTAAATTGCTCTGCCTCTACCATCTCTTGAGTAAAGGACAGCTCTCTGGTCTTATTCCATAGATAGAACCCTTATTTCAGCCTTGTGATCGGTCGTTATCCATCTTTATTTCATTATGTAGGTGTAAATTCACTATCCTGTGAAAAGCCGGCATATAGCAATGGGTACACAAGTTATTTCCCATAGGGATGAAGAATGACTGGGGCACAAAGAAGAATTTGAGGCACAATATTGCTTAACACACTATGCCTTCTTTATGAAAACCACGCGTTATGACTGGCATCAGTGGAGCTTAGAAACAACTCTTATAAACATGATAATTCAAGAAACATTTTCTATTTACAAAACCAAACATGGTCCAGCAGTACAACAAATGAAATAACTACCGATTGAAATTAACACACTTTTCACCACCTTCGGATGCATTAAGTGTAGGCACAAAAATATTCTGCTTGGGGTCCTTCCCGGCCCTTCCTCCCCAAAAACTAGGGACAACAATTGCAATAAAATAAAAACCTTTAAAAAACGAGCATGATTATTTATGTTAAAAGTGACTCAGTGTTTCTAACCCAGTCTCTGGGTAAAGTCGAGAGCCAGTGCAGAATCCGCTGTTAATTACTCACCTTTTTCTCAGCAATAAATCTCATGCCATGGCCATTACAAAAAGAGTCCAACGGGCTCCTCTGTCCTTCTGTAATTGGCTGCACCTGGATTTCATTCTGGAAAAAAAAAAAGCATTGGTGTGGCACGCGATTATTTGGCCATAAAACATGTTAGGCAGTAGCCAGCAAATGTTATGAAATGTACATTAACTACTCCTTTTCTTTAATTGGCGAATTGAGTTGGTCAAAAGAAACTAACGTTTTCCATACTAGTTTGACAACTAACTGCTTACCTTCTGTTATCACCATTCACATTCTTACATTAGTCTATTATTGACTACATCACACTTTGCTTAAGCTTGAAGTCAGAGTTAACAGTCTGCATCTTGACCTGGGGAAAGCACATGGAGGTGCCCTGGCAAAAGTCACGAAATCCCCAGTAATGCCTGAGCACACCCTTGTGCCCTTTCATGCAACCAACATTTAATTGTGTACCAACTTCTCCAAATCTCCCTTGGACACAATGCTTAACAGCATATCCATCTCACCCTTTTTGCAAAACTATGGTGCACCCAACAGAACCGACACACCCATGCTGTCGCAAAACATTCTTACCCGGCCCGACGACAACCCTGTGAAGCTGTGGTGTGGCAATCTGCCAAAGATCACATTCTTTAGGTAAAGCAATGCTGGTAACGTTGGATTCTAGCCTTTCGATCGAATAGAGGGAACCATTTGCCTGGACAGATTAGCTGTTCTGAAATCTTACAAAACCTTTCTGCCCTCAGAAGACTGCTTGCCCTGCTCAGTCTGACAAAGAGAGGCAGGTGAACTGGTAACCAGTGAGGCCACAGGCAGATCTACAATCAATTATCATTCATCTAAAACTCAAGAGACTCTGACTTGGAGGAACGGCAAGCTTCAGTGACCTATATTCTACACCACAGTCTCTAAAACTTGGCTAGTGGACCTGCACCGTCAGAACAAATATCACATCTTCGCAGATTGTCTGTGGCTAGCTTAATATTTTGTCACTTAATCATCTCTCCTGTATGGAAGGGCACTATTGCAGTACTGGAACAGGTACTCCTGAACCGGACACTGCCGCTGGTGAACTTTGTCTTTTCAAACTCTTTACAACCAGACAGCTTGTGGTTGGTTTCCTTTAACCACATCATAAACCTGATGCAAGGACTATCCTTACACCAAGTTATGTATCTTGGTACTCTGAAATTCCACTAGGACTTCTCCCGGCGATACTAACCTGGCAGAGTCACAACTTAAAGATTACCTGGAATTCTGCAGGAACTAGTCTCCTGAACAACGATGAACAACTTGAGTAATGTATTGGGTGGTCATTCACTTATTGAATGTTAGGAAGCAACTGGCCCTTCAACCACCCTGCTGAGTGCAGCCTTGGCTGCTCTGGCAAATTTGCCATTAGGGGAGTTACGCAGACTTCAAGGTAAATGTTGCCTAGTTGAGAGGGGATGCCTCTCAATCACCAAGTGTGCAAAAGGTGGTTGAACTAACTCTAGTATTGGCAAAGAGATGGATTGCAATGGTTGGTGTTTAACCTGCAGAATTATGGAGATATGACTTATTCTGAGCTTTTTATTGCTTCAATTACTACTGGATTTAATTTTCAAGTTAGTAGAGTATAATATTAGGTTAAAAGAATTAGTGGAAATATGACCACAAATGTTAGCCTTCATAACAAATTGAAAACTAAAAAAGAAAGAACATTCTTAAAGCTCTGTAAACTTAGGGAATTGCACCCAGCCTGAGCTCAGAAATCGCAACAAAGATTCACTAACTCGGTTAAGAGATTTAGAGAGGTGCGTGTTCCCCCGCAATAAACATCTCTAAACATCAGAATAGTAACAGTATGAATGCAGATCGGTCTCAGAATCTATAGATTCTTCCTTATCCATCTCCTAACCTTGATCTTCTTGGGATTCTTCTGGTGATTCGGTCTTTTTCTTTTGGAAAAAATCTTCCTTTCATCTGGAAGGGATGAGGTTGAGCTCCCCCCCGCAGGCCACTTTGCCTTAATATCAATCTGCCAGGCAGCGGGGACTCCGGGGAGCCAACCCCAAACCAGGGAAAAGCCGTTAGGCTGAAAAACCCTGGAGGTCTTACGTTGCGCTGCCGAGTTCCAGGAAGGTCTTCCTTAACTGAGCTATGTAATCCACACACTCCGACAAGAAGTTGATGTTTCTGAAGCAATGAGGAAGGACTGAGAACAGAATAGGAGTCGCAAATAGTTATAGCCAGGAGAGTTCAGCAGATAGAGCATAGGCAAAGTATCACTTGGAGAGGATACCCTCTACTGTGTGTAGAAACAGAACAGCACAGAGTGCCTGAACCAGCCGACAGGAATGGGAATAGCTGCAAAGGAGCTCAGAGAAAGTGTGAAGCTGCAGAGAATTAGAAGTAGCACAGCCAATGCGGGAAGAGCACAGCGGGAGGAAAGCACGGGAAAAGCCACAGCCCAGAGCTGCGAGGAGGGACGGCGTTGAAAAACAAAACAGTGACGTGCTGTGGGATGGGAGGAGGCAGAGAGAGAAGAACAGGAGAGTCAAATGGTAGATGCACAAAGCGAACTACGCAGCGTCCTACCCAGAGGTAACACAAGGGTTGCAACGCACCGTCCGACTCAATGAAAGCGGTATATGCTTGCGGCGTCCATCTTGGAAGATGAAATCATGAAATCAACCACAATTCTGGTTCCTAGTTGGAACGAGGTGGGGAAATATGGAGTCGCCAGTGGCTCCATAGTTTCCATGACTGGTGCATGACATTATGACCTCTCTTTAATCGGGGTCCCCCCCAGCTTACCCGGATGAAATTTATGATGTTACTCCTTCCGACATGGCAGACAAATTCAGGACCGTTTTTTAAGGCTGTCACTGGAGTCGCTGTGTCCTACACAATTGCACCATTTGCAAAAGTGCACTTGTTTTACATCAAATAATTAGCAACTTTGAAGGATGACTAACAGAATTTGCACTGCAGCATTTAGTTTACCAACTTTTTAGAGTTGCAGACAGCTTCCCTTGGTAACATTATTTTTATAGTTTGTGTGCATTGACAAATGTTTATCAGGTTGTGCTTTACCACCGTAAATTAAAATGCACATTTTCTTTTTATGCTGGAGGAAAAAATAAATGGTTTGCCACTCTCGATGGAAATGGGCATCTTTTGCCTTTTTGTTGGATGGTGCATCCGCATCTGTCTTCAGGATTTCAACAAGGGGAATGTGTGTCTTTTTTGGGGCTGCATGTGCAAATTAAATCTGAAGATTATTCCAATCAAAGTATTACACTAAAACAAACAAAAAAGAAATCGGCATATACCACATTTTGCTTTCTCAAAATAAAATCCTCTGCTAGTTTAGCATATCCCCAATTCATGCAATTTGCTCACATGCTAAGTCAGGGAATCCAGCCAAGGAAAAGTAGGCCAAAGTCTACTTTGTTGACTACCCTTTAATGTTTTAATGTCAAAATAATTAGCAAGATTGGACACATTTACAAGTGGAAACCATGTAATCAAGTTATTTGGAAAAAGTGTAAATCACAGGGCTAAAATAACATTCAGTTTTATAGCGATGACTTGAAACCTGCACAAATCATATAACAACCCAACCAGCCAAAATCAAAATCATTACATAAAAATGTTGAGCAAAGAGAGTACGGTTGTAGCGAGGGGCGACCAATTCATATTGGGTAGCGACCTGACACCCATCTGCTCTATATGAAGGAGGCAATAACACAGAACAGATCACAGCATCACCTCCTGTCCATGCAGGTCATTCTGGTGCATGACCAATGGGCCATGCCTGGATTGCATGTGCAGCTTCCTCAGACATATGGAAATGTTCCATATGTTTGAGAATTGCTTGTAAAGTGGATGGTGTGTTGCCAATTGTTTAGGAAAAACACTGCTACTAAATTGCACCATTTCAGACCAGTGTTGAAAGGCTGAAAACGCCTGCCAGAATTTGAACATATTCATGCAGGTTCTCCACATATCTCTGTAGATCTCCCCATTTGTGTACATAGCCAAATGGGATCAACCCTATTCATTTTTCTCCCATCCCATAGCTCTCCCCAGTGTTCTCTCCCTGTATTCACCATCCTGTTTTGTACAGTGCTCTTACTTCGTAACTAGGTTTAAGCTATAATAATCCTATACACATATACATACAAACCACTGCTCAATTTTCCCACCCAATTACTTAATTTGTTTTCTTGTTTCGTAATACAAAGGCTGACACAGAACTCTCAAATCATTTTTTTAAGTCCTGGCATTAGTGGCACATGTGACTTTACGTTCCCGTTTAGTTTTTATAAATGTAGTAGCAAGCACCAGAATGCAGTACGCAAGTAGTTTTCCAAATTTACATAAATATAAAATTGGTGTTAGCGGTTGAATTCCTATATTGGGACACGCATAGAGGTGGGCTCCTCCATATCATAGCAAATTCCATCTTAACCTTTAATACAGTTACTACTGCCTTTCAGTATCTTCAATAAAAATGAATGCAGAGTTTCACCATAAACATCAACACTTAATGCTAGATGTACCTTGCAAGCTGGGGCACCGATTGTCTTTTCTACACTCAAGCGCACACACATCAACACTCGCCAAAAAACTATTACACCTGTAGCTTTATTTTCCCCATTCCGATTAAAAGCCTACAAATACTAATGCTAACCAAAATAAATCTAAAGAAACACAGTGAGACTGAAACAATCACAGCCTCAGCTTTGTATCACAATGCATGTAGATTTCTACACCCCCTCCCTTTTTCGCCCATCAATTGCACCTCTTGGTGACAATGGCCACAACAAAAATTCCTATTTGCTTTTGTTATTGATATGTAACCCCTTGTTGTGACACTGCCCCCCAGCCCTTTGAGCCCCAATGCAGCCCCTCTCACCGTGCACATCTCTTTTAACTGTTTGCTTTGCAAGGAGAGGAGATCGAGACGGCAGGGGAAGGGGCCCAGGCCAGGAACTTCAGACACCACAATAACCTCACAGTGCTCATTTTGGTGTTTGATGCAAAGAGCTACTGGGAAGCCGCAGGAGAGCTACTGGCTGCCTGGGTCTAGGATGTTCATTAATATATTATGGGTCACCTGTCTGCCCTCAGTCACGACCGCCAGCATGTGTGATCGAGCATGTGTGATCGTGTGGGCTCTGGGGCCCTCGAAGGCCTTCCTGGAGCAGGCCCTATTGGACATCAGTGTACCTTAGCGAAGAGAGTAGTATTGTTAGCTATTCGGGTAGAAGTAGTAATAAGCTTCCCTAGAGGGTCACTTTTTTGCAATCTTCATCAGGGGGAGCTTCGGCTGTGGATAGTGGAATCCCTGCCTTCTTTCTAGTTGTTGTAACAGCCACGAAGTATGGAGTGGCATGACCTTGTATATACATAGGTTCTGATGGAGCGGGGCAGAACAATTTCTCAACCCGAAAGTTGACTGCCCTTGTGAGGGAGGGTGACAATAAAAGAAGGAGCTAGGCGTTTATTAAATTGAGCAGCGGAATAGCCTGGATAGTGAGAGGCTTTTCCTTGAGAATATTTTCTACAAAGTCGTCATCAGGGGCCGTCTCCTGTGTAGCATCTCAAAATGATCTGCAGCTCTTTTTAGGATGGCATTAAATAGCATTTGATCATCCATAGGCTATGACCGTCTTTGCTGAGGCAAAGATAGCGTGTCTAGACAAATAATGTCCAGGTCAGGGGTATGTGTGGGTAAAAACCAAGGCCCCTGATCTGCTAGCTGATCCTGCTCCCAGTCCTGGTCCTGGTCAGCTGTGTCCTGATCAAAAGGATTGTCCTAGTCGTAATCAAAGACCACCTCACTATGAGGCGCTTTACAATGAACAATAAATACATTAAACATGCAACAGTAGAAGCAATGATGGTAAACATAAGTCAAACCAAAAAATCAGCATGTAGAACAATTTACATATGAGAAAGAAGAGGGGTGGAGAAGGAAAGAGGGGGAGAGAGAGCAGCGATTAAAGTGAGTGGTAGGAAGAAGGGAGATTTAGAAGAGAAGGAGAAGATAAAGAGAAGGGTACAAAAAAAGAGGGAAAGGAGGGTGAGAGGGGAAAGGGGATCAGGGAGGGGAATGAAGAAGAAGAGATTTCAGTGAGGAGCGGAAGGAAGAATAGGTAGGGGAGGAACGGCTAGAGAAAGGTAGGGCTTTCCAGTGTAAGGGGGCAAGGAGCTGAAAGGAACAGAAACTAGAAGAGACACAAGGGGGTGGGGGAACTGAAAGTAAGAAGAGATCAGCAGAACGAAGGGAGCGAGAGGAGGAGTAAAATGAGAGAAGAGAGAAGAGGTAAGGAGGAGCAAGGTTGTGAAGAGATTTAAAGACCAGACAAAGAAGTGAAATTTAAGTTGGGAGTGGAAAGGAAGCCATCCTAGCTGAGAAAGTGAGTTGGAAATGGAGTCATGAAGAGTGAGAAGATAGAGGGTGTGGATGGCAGAGTGATAAAGGGATTTAGGTGGGAAGCGGGGAGACCAAAGACGAGAGAAGAACAATAGAAAAGACGAGAAAAGATGAGGGAGGAGATTAAAAGTTTGGTAGCATGGAGGGTGAGACGGGAACAAACTTTACAGATGTTAAAGAGATGGTAGCGACATGCCGAAAGGTGAGAGAGATATGACGAGTAAAGGAGAGGGAAGAGTCACAATAAATGCCAAGATTACGAGCATGGTTGGAAATAGGGAGACTAGAAGGGGGAAATTGAATAGAAGGAGGGGGAGATGGAGGATGAAGTGTGTTAGATGGAAAGAACAAGACTTCAGTGTTAAGAGAGATAGTGAGATGACATCCAATTTTTTAATGGCAGTAAGACAGGAAGAGACATTAAAATGTAAGTCAGAGGTGAAGGAAGAAAAGGAGAGGAACAGTTGGGTGTCATCGGCAAAGAAATGAGAAATCCCGAAGGAGGAGATGATCGGAGCGAGGAGTGAAGTGTAAAGAGAATAAGAAGGGTCCGCGGACAGAGCCTTGGGGAACACCGTATTCGAGAGGCCTCTTGGTGGACTTGTGTAGGAATGGGAAGCTTTTGCAGCTTTTGTGGGATGGGGCACAAGTCTCTCTCTCTCCTGGTCTCTTGAAGGTAATGTATTTATCAGAGAAATCTATAAATTGGGCCATTTTGTCCATATCATTTTCAAATATTTGCCTAGTCCACAGGGAAGATGTAGAGGGTGATGGAGGTGGAAAAGGCTGCTCAGAAGGGGGAGATTTTCCTGGCAAAACCTTTGAAAGAGTCTCGGGGGCTTTTGTATACTCCTCTCAGCGAGATGGGGTGCCCCTTTGTTCTGCTGCCGAAATAATAGCTGCAAGACTCTTGCATATTTTCGGAGGTTGAATACTAGGTTGAACCGCCTTGCGGCGCCATCGCAGGCAATGACACTGCCAAAGTCTTAGGTGCTAGCGTGCCCTTGGACAGCGTGTCAGCGACCGTGTGTATTTTGGGGAGGGGATGGGGGTGCCCTTGTGAGAAGAAAGCCCAGTCGCATGCAGAGAAGACGGTTGTGCGGAGGGCGCCGAACCGCGAGGTTCGGAAAACTCAGAAAATGTCAATGGGCCTGTTGGTGTTAACGCGCTTCTTTGACGTGTCTGTCAAAGAGGCCTTAAGGGTTGTTTGTTTGGGTTTAGGTGGTGCATGAGTGCCTCTGTCGCCGGTGGTGTGTACTCCACATAAAGACGGGGCCTGTCTGTCGAGCCAGTGACTGGCATCTGGGAACCAGAAGGTTCCGCCGAAAGGTCTATGGTTTCCAGATTGGAGGCATGGCTGATGCTGGAGTCTTCGTCATCTGAAGCGACAGCGCCAATACGGGGGGAGGGTGAGGGGGGGGGGGGTTTGCGGGCGCCCACCATTTTGTCTGCCTGTCATTTAACATCTTGGGACGAAAGAGCTTGCAGGACTTACAGGAACACTCGTTGTGGTCTCGAGGTAAACACCTATTACAATGGCGATGGGTTTCCTTCCAGGGGAATTTGCCGACAAAATTTAAAGGGCGTAGTCTCCATAGCAGAGGTAGACGGCAGCCAGACTGAATAGGGAAAGAGAAGGGAAAAGGAAAGGCATTCTTGAAAAAGAATAAACCCAGGGCCCCACTCTCCCTACTGTAAGGGCCTGGCCGGAAAGGCCGGGGCTATGCAATTGCCAGACGTCGATCCGTACACCAGTCGGCGAGCAGTAGTGGGGGTCTTCGGTGGCAGGAAGTTCACAAAGCAGTCGTCGAAATGAAGCAGTCATAAGATTAGACGACTGTAGGTCGTGGGACAAAGTAACAATATTGAGCAATATAAACTCTTGCGAGCGCTGCATAAGGCGACCAACCAGTAGGGCGGAAAAAAAATCTGAGGGACCTCGACGCGCGAGGGATTTCGAGTACACTACATGTCACGTTAGGGATAGTGCTACAGTCACACCCAAGTTGACGTCCCCTTTCGATCTTTGGAAGAAAGATGCACTACTTACTACTAGATGTCAGACTATAAGCACAGCATGTGATTCTTAGCAGATTAACAAGCATCACAACTAGAATTCAGGAAAGGGCTGACATGAGGCATTTTGGCGTAGTGTCCAGCCCTTGAATTTTTTGTTCAGCCTACCCCATGTTCATTGAAAGGGTGCTTCAGGGTTCATAGCACTTCTCAACAAACGTGGTCCCAGGTATGGAAAACATGGCTTTGTAACGCTTTCTCATATGGTTGAACAGAAAGCAGTCTCTTTTCTTCTGCTGGCGTCAGCCCGAATTCTTGACATGCCTTGGATAGCATGGAGTGAAAGCCCCTGTGGCATCTGGCGGTGAAGGCTGTGCTGGGCTACCTTGTGGCTCTGGTTGGTCAGTATCATCCGTATCCCAGGTATCGTGCCTGTGTGGTGGTGGAGTCAGTATCCTTAGAGTCAATGTCTGTATCTGTCAACTCCCCCCCCCCCTTCTTCCTGGCCACACCACAGTGGACTTCCTCTACGTGGAGGTGGGGGCCTGGGTGGAGATGGCAACCTAGGGGTTATGGAAGGTCGCTCTCAGAAATGGGATGTATGTCCTTTATCTGCCTGTGGAAGAGGACGTTTCTGTCCTCCTACCGTCGCTTGGAGGAGACCCTGTAAGGGGCCGGAGTGTGGCGGGTTAGCCTGGACTTAAGTTGTTCCAAAAGGTTTTGTAATGTTGACACCTGTAGAGACAGTAAAGATAGCGGGTTTATTAAGGGGCATGTCCGAGAGGGGGTGGGGGGGGGCACTGACTGCCCCAAAGGTGCTGTTGAGGGACCTGCGTTAGGGTGAGAGGCCTGCAGTATTATTGGTGTCCTCCGTTCTCCTGTTTGTGGTAGACTGGCTCCGCTGTCTTGGGTATGCATTGGGTGAACAATAGGGTTTTCTCAGTCAGACTGTCTACTGGGGAGTTGATTGGCACCTCAGAATCTGACGCAATTTCATGCTGGAGGATCCTTTGGACAAGTCTGGTCATTCCTTGAGGATCTATGGCTTCCTATTGAAAGGGAGACTGGTGAATGCCCACCGCCCCCCCATGCAGGGCCTGCTGTGTGATAGGTTGTAGAAGGTCCTCCGTCCAAGAGCAGTGGATTGCGCCGTGGATAGGACGGAATCCATAGGTTTGGAGGGTTCTCAGCACGCTGTGGACACTCAGGAAGACTGTTTTCGTATCTTTGTCAACGAGTGTGCCGTTGACGATGTCCCGGCGACGATCTGTGCCTTTCCTTAGGTGAATGAGACGCTGATTCCTACCAGCAAAGAAGACGGTTGAAATCTGAGGGGAAGCGGCTGGGGCAGAGCTATAGACTACGTCCCATTGGTAGGGACCAAAAGCACCCACAACTATATGGGTAGGACACAAAGGTGTCAAGTTTTTCCTTTAGGAAATGCATTATAACATAGGTAACCAGTGATTCCCAGACAATGTACAATATTCACAGCCTGTGAATCTAATTATTAAAGATCCAACCCTGGAGAATGCTTGTTCTTCTCGGGACTTCAGCAACTTTTCTCGGGACTTCAGCAACTTCTACAACTAAAAAGTATTTGTTTTGAATGTTGCAAGAATGGTGTTTCACTAGAGAAACGGAATTAGGTACATGCAACCACTCTTTGATGATGAATTTGAACTTAAAGACTGTTGCTCCCTTTATTTATATAGAGTTCTAATTCAATGTGAAACAGGAATCACAATTAGTCACACGCAACCATTCTTTGATTGTCAGTATTTCCTGTAACAATTCGGGAAAGTCAGCTGCTACCTCTCAAGTGATTATCGTTAACATTCTCCCTCTTAATAGGAAACACGCGACCCCCCCTGCTTTGCTTCTATGCAAGCACTTCAACTTGTGCTACATACACGCAGGATACAATACCTTTGTTGTAAAGACGTACCACTTCAACAAACAACTTGATACTCTCTCCCACTTCTATTCAAGTGTAAATTTAGCTGGTTACAGTTACCGGCAAGTTGTTTCTTGTGAATGGAGTACAGAGCTCCACTCACCGGCTCCAAAGTTACAAAGGTTGCGAGCTGCTTCCACTTCCAGACTAGCCTTCTTGTAATGCTTCAGGCACTCTTGGGACCACACATCTCTTTGCAGTACGGGTATGTCTGATCCAGCCTCGACCTCTAAGCGTCTCCTTCTCTTCTTCTTCCCTCGGCTTGCTTCTGCACACGGGCCGCTGGTAGATGCACCGCTTTAGCTCTGCATTCACAGCGATTAGGCGCACCTGGAAACACTTAACTTCTCCCAGTCTCTTCCAATGTAGCCACAGCCAAACAGGGTTTATGAGCACAGGACCAACTCAGAACCAGCAGGTGAAATCTGCTCTTCTCTCGCTCTGGGGTCCCTCAAGTGGTCACACTTCCTTGTGAACTGCCAGCCTTGTGCTCCGCTTCTTCTGCTACTACTGCTGACCTTCCAGCTTCTGCCTGCTGCAGCCTTTTATTCCTCTCAGGTGGGTCAAATGGCTTCAGGTGCAGGTCCTTAGTGTTAATTGCCTGAACCTGGTAAAGTTCCAACCCCCCTCTTGCCCCCCTGTGATACGCGAGTATGCCCCGCCACTCCCTTTTTGCACCCCTGTGATGCATGTCTGCCCTCACACCCCCTTCATGCCCCCGTGTTGCATGAGTGTGCTCCCACCACCCCAGCCCCGTGATGTGTGTGTGTGTGTGTGTGTCCCACACTCCCTCGGGTCTTCCTTATGGTGTGCCAATACCCCCCTTTTCTCCCACTCTCCAGCACTTTGCTTTTCATACTTGCCTCCTGGCCTGTATGATAGTTCATGTCCCCCGTCCTCTTTTTGTTGTAGCCCCAGTCTTTCTCATCTAACGGACCTCCCCTCCTCTTGTCAAATTCCGGCACAACCTCAATTGCCGTCAGGCATAGTAATTGTAGCCGCCTGTCTTTCTCATCCACCTGCCCCGCCCTCTCCCGTCTCCTCCACTCCCCTCTGCTTCGCTTGTTAAATTCTGGCACTACCTCAATGGCCATCAGGCATAGTAATTGTAGCCGCCTGTCTCCTGCTCTCCCCTCCCTATCAATTGTTCATTAGCACTTACTATCATTTGGCTCGTGACCTCTGTGATAACAGCTTGTTTGTCTTTTCCCCTTCTTCCCTCTGTGTCTTCTCCTCCCACTTCCCCCCCTCCCCTATAGCACTATTATTAATCGTCGAAAGACCTAGCATGTTAGTTGCTTGTTTTGTTCCTCTCCTTATCCCTCACTCCATATCCTCCCCTCCTATTGTTAATTTTCCAGCACTATATCAATTGTCATCAGGCATAGTAATGTTTTGGCATAGTAATGTTTTGTCTTTTTACCACCCGCCCCTCCCCGCCTCCTTTTTTGTTTCCTTGCACCATCCGAAATGTCTCCAGGCTGAATTGTTTTCAAGGACATGTAAGAATGTAACTTTATTCTCCCATGTTCCCTCCCTCCTTGACGCGCTTTGAAACACATTGTGTATAGGCGCTATGCAAATGAACAATCAAAGACTATTAGGCCTGCTTGCCTGTCATTTACCTCTGGATACCTCCTCAGCCCTCTTCTTCGTCACAGTCCCTGAGGGATTCTGGGACATAATAGTCCATTTTAAGGAAATCAGGTTTTTCCACCTCCAACACTTAAGGGTGGTAATTTGCTTAATATTTTTAGAAGAGGAATTGTGGGGATTAACCTCATCAGAGATAGATGATATAGAAAAAGCCGTCATTCGTTGTGTTAAACCTTTGGTGTTGAGGACATTTAATTTTAGGGGTACATAAGACATGTTCTTTGGATACAACACTTTGTTGGGTTACAGCCCTGGAGATTACCCTTCCATCCTTAATAGACGGTTGATAGAAATCAAAATGACAATAAGTCAGTTCCTTCCTTGACCAAGCGGCAAGAGTATCCCTCTCAAAGGAAAAATACTGTGCCTCACCCTGCAAAATCTCCCCACTAGCCTGGGCCTCGTCTTCACCCAGGCGATGCTCCCGTAGTACACCCCCACCACCCCCCAAGATTTGAATCAGGCAGTCTGCCCTTTCCTGGCCATCTGGGAGAAGACTTTAGGCAGGATTTTGGTGGGGGATCCGCAATTTGTACAGACTTGCAACTTTAAACCTGGCCTCTGGAATTGTCCAAAGACTCTGGAATTCCTGTTGAATTATGGCCATTGAAAAAGAGTGCTGTGCAGCAGCTGGAGCTATCAAACACTACAGTGCTCCTTTGAAGCTTGTGGGAACATCAAAGAAATCTGGGATCCCACCAGTCAGATACTGCCCGGTCCTTGGGCAGAACGAATGTCGGACTGGGTTGTGCACTGGGATGTCTGGCAAGGTAAGATCCCAGGGCAACCAAAAGGATTCCGGTTCAGTGAATGCCAGATGTATGGTTGTTTTTAGGAAAACTAGGACCAGGTCTGTTAAAGTAAACAGTATGATTTGTTTGGAGGAGCAAGGGCAGCACAGCTGGATCTGGGTGAAGACCCTCCCCCCCCCCCCTTCTCGCGACATACATTAATCTATGGGAACAATACTAGATAACGTGAGCTGACCAGTGGAGAGAAGGTTAGCAGATCTCACTTACTAGAATGCCTTTCAAAGGTTAGACTCTGGTGCCCTGAATGAATCAAGTGTGCGTTTAATCTCTCCCATATATCCTCTCCCCCACCCTCCATCTCCCTACTTCCCACTACCTCCCCTTCACATCCCTTTCAAACTATGTTCAGATAAATCTCTCTTGGGCAACTTGCGGTTCAGCCCGGATCCTTATCAGATCCCTTTCTTTCACTCAATTGGTCTCCCTCAGTCAGGCTCAGACAAATTGTGTTGTACTTTGAACTATCGAAGACTTTCGAATGTGCACACGGTTTAGCTTGACCCGTTGCATGACCACTTTGATCTCAATATTCCTTTTTCTCACACTCACCATCTGTTGGACACCCAACAGATTTTCGACTGTTCAACCATTGGCGATGGACCAATTTGTGTATGGTATTTTTTCTGTCAAAATTCAATTATAAAGTTCAACTGCTCCTTTTGGTTTCCAATTATATTCGTGTCGCTGTTTGCAAACACCTCACACACTGTTCTCTTTGTACAGTGTTGCTGCTTGCAACCTTGGTTCAAAACACAAGCTGGTTTGGCATCAGTCTCTCCGACTGACCGGCTGTGCTGCCTTTTCTGACGCTGCTTAGTTGTAGGAGCCAAGGACAGCACCACAGCGGCAATCGCTCCACCCCGCCTTGGTTATCGACGCGACAGGGGCCCGGGTACCTCCGACACTGTGCACGTTTGATCAGCCTTAGTTCCTGGTATTCGGTTTCTTACTTTCCAAGGCTCACCAAAGTAACGGTCTTCAGAGGTCAGGGGTACTTCCCTCCTTGCGACTCTCTGGTCTCGCAGTTTTTTCTCGGTGTATTAAACTGCCATCTTGGCACTGCTGCTTCATCGTGTGGTTTGCCTTTTATCTGTGTGGGGAAGTGTGATGAAGTCAGGTGTGTGTAATAATCCATAATTGCCTGTCCATGATGTTGGGACACGTCAGGTATCCGGCTCTGGTGTCAGTCCGTTGTCGCTCACGGTGAACTGTCCATGACAACGTGTGTGTCTGGAGGGGGGGAGGGGCGGAGGGGTTTGAATTCCTAGGGAAAGGTGTTATTAGGAAGGGGATACCGTGTCTCACCCTGCGGTGTCCCTCTTCTACCCCCCCACCCCAACTCTCAGAGAACCCCTCATCCATGTGATCCTCCCACACTGGTCCACACCCAGGAACTGGATCCAAAAGCAATGGCCATGTCCTGGCCACCTGGATGATAGATCCACGGGGATTAGCGGGTGAGATACCTTCAGGTTTCTCAAACTAGTGGTTGGTATCGTTTGATCAAAGATTGTTTTAATTCATCACAGATTATTCTACAAACGTTGAAGTTTGGGGAGGGGGAAGGCAGAGGTTGCGCTACTGCTAGAAGGGGACATGCTGTCTTTCAGTTCTTAATGTGTTGCAATACAATCTTCGATAGTCTCCGAAACAAATTTTGTGAGCCTGGTTTCGAGCTTTTTTTGCGACGAGTTATTGCATAAACATCAACGAAACGCAGTCCATGACTATTAAATTTGTATTTTGTATTTGTTTTATTTATAACGCGCAAAACCATCAGGCCCGCAGGCATCAGGGCGCACTTTGTACAAAGTTACAATAATGCAAATATACAGACATAAAAATAATATTAACAGAATACTAACAAGGTTTCTACCATCATACATTACGGTGGTAACAGTGCCAATCAGGCTTGACAGTGGATATACCCATAGGGTGTACAGAGAATAGTACCGGAGGTCAGCAGGCCAGAGTATGTCAGACAAAGGTGCAGAGCATGTCTTAGTGCTGATCAGAAAGATTTGGCTTTCATTTAAAAATGAAGTATGCGATTGAAAGTTGGGCAACGCTCGATAATGCTGAGCAATTTGGATAAGATACACTGAGCTAAGTTGGCAAATATTTAGCAGATGGTGCAGGTAGGGTGGCATTCTTCAGATAGCCTTATGCTAACCTGAAACACATGGGGTTTTAATAGTTTAGCCAATTTAAAAACCCAAACTTTCAGAAAATGTACATTTAACTTCACTCTCAACACAACCCTGTCCTTGTGGAATATAGTAAAATGTGGCTTGGAAGAAAAAGCCTGCAAATAGCTCACTCCTCATGCAGATGTTATAGCAACCAATAGCATGTCTTAAAGGTCAACAACCTCAACGGACATGTGTGCAACAGTTCAAATGGGGCACACATTACAAACTTCAAAACCAAGTTAAGGTCCCAAACCAGAACCTGAAAAGTCGATGGCGGGAACACATTTGTGAGCCCTTTCAGAACTGATTTTTACCAGTGGGATCTTGAATAGCAACAGTCCTCGGATGAGCTCTTAAAGATCGAAAACGCTGCCAGGTAACCCTTAATAGTTCCAACCTGAATACCTTTGTGTGCAAATGAAAGCAAAAAGGATAGAACATCGCTAAAAAGGATCATCCTTCTTTTCTCTGCACCAGCCGCCAAACTTATTCCAACTGCAACGGTACAGAGACTTTGTTGCTGGCCTTCTGGCCGAAAGAAACACCTGCATCAGGTCCCTATCCTCATGTCAGCTTTTCAGAAACCACGCGTGAAGGTTGAGAGTCTTCTCTGGATGGAGACACGCAACGTTGAGATGATCCAAGGCTTGCTGAACTCGCCCTGATCAGCCAATCATCGAGATAGTGGTAGACGTGAATCCCCCTCTCCTGAGATGCGCTGCCAACACCACCATCACCATCAGGTTGGTGAAGACCCTCGGTCGGAAGTCAACCCGAATAGCAGGACTCTAAACCAATAGTGCGAGCCGCCAACGGCAAATCTCAGGTATTTCCTGTGCTTGAGATGGATCTGCACATGAAAATAAGAATCCTGAAGGTCCAATGACACCAGCCAATCCTGTAGTTGGAGGGCCTGAAGGATCTGCGAAAGAGTGACCATCTTGAATTTGTCCTTCCTGGGGAACTTGTTCAAGTATCTCAAGTCCAAGATAGGTCTCAATCCACAGTCCTTCTTGGGAATCAAACAAATAAATATGGGGAATAACAACCCTTGCTCCTCTCCGCCACAGGCACTAGTTCCAGCTCTCCAGATAAGGAGCGTATCGGGCCTTTTTACGCATTGAATTCTTGCCAGTACGCCACATTTCACTTTTAAATACATACCTTTTACCCAGGCTTGTCACTAATTCTTTATTTTAAAAAGTCCTCTTTCTGCCAGTAGATGGCACTGCAGTATGAACCATTAGTTTATGCCCACCCGAGCTCTGTGAGAAGACTCTTCATTGCCATTCGTGAAATTCCTTTCGACTTGGTGGGCTGCGTAGAAAGGAGCAGCATTTTCTACAGGTAGGTTACGAGCCCTAATGTAGGTTACTCTGCCCTGGTAGTACACAACGCCCTTTTATTTTGGACTTGCCAGAATTTGTCAAGGAATACATGGGGATCTGAACTTGAAGCACTACCAACGTCATCATCTATAATCAGCTCACTCTAACTTTTTTTTGTGTTAACCAGTAGTGGCAAGATAATCTACCGGGTCCCTGGCCCATTCACTTCCAATTGAAATGGCACTTTAAAAAAAAAAAAAAAAAAAATGTATGCCAGCAGACTGAAAGGATATTGGAGCTGCAGCACTTAGATCTGCTACTCTCCTGTACAGGACACTCTGCAGGGCCGACGGTCATCTGTGTGCTGATCCCTTGCCGTTTATTGACATTTTTAAAACGGTTTGTCAGAGCGATTTCAAAACATCAATTTGTACTAGTTTAGTGGTCTGAAAACAGGTGTGTGGATGCAAGGGTGTGTAAGAAAAGCATAGGTAATAAAAGTGTGCGAACATGCACGGGTGTGCAGATGTGAGGCTACTTGAGAACTAGCACAAGTGTGAAAGTGAGCAAGGGTGTGTGAGTGTGCAGGCGTGTAAGTGCAAGGATGGTGTAAGTGTGAGCAAAGGATTTCAAAGTGCAAGGATATGTGCAAGTGAAGGTGCAACAGGGAGCAGGAAGGAGTGCTGGTGTGGAGGAGAGCGGGTGAAAGAGGGCGATGGCAGCAAGGGTAGAACTGAAGATTGAATCGAATTGTTGTGCAGAATGGGCAGGAACCTGCACCTAGGACAGGAGATTATGGGAGGTGACGTCACCATGGCAGCAAATGTCTGAGTGGGGCCTGAAGAGAAGCTTAGGGAAGGGGCAGCATGCATGTGCTTACTGAGGCAAATAACAGCAGTACTGGGCTCACACAGCACATTTTATTATAGTAAGTAGAATGTGCAGCCCATATTCAGCACATCCAGCAGAGTTTTCACACAGTGAGATGGGCAAGGTTGGTGGTACATACAATGTCCATTCACTAGGGTGTCCTTTATAGTGTCAGTAATGGCGTAATTGGGCTCAGGCAGCACTGGTGTTCTGCATTGGGAAATACTGGCCTTACTTGGCTGGCAATGGCCTCTTCAGTGTTCTTACAGTGCATAATGCACTGTGCATATATTTATACCAACTTCAAACACTGGCCAAAATGTGCTCCAGAGTAAGTCTAAGTTCAGTGGACAGCCAGACACCCGCGGCCATGGACGTAACAGGAGATGCCTGGACTCCCTGTATTCCCTTAGGGAGGCTCCCTCACTGGAGCAGTGCGTTCCCCAGGCTCTGTACAAGAGGTAATTTTAGTATTTTCTACAACCAGTAGTCTCTAGCATTTGTTTTCCCTTGTATTTCCATTGTATTGTATTGCTCTTAGATTTCACTGTGTACCCGCTGAGCATTCACACAACCGCATGAGAAAAGTATAAGCGGGGGAGGTGTGACTGGATTTTGCTTCAAGGTTCGGGTCTCCCAATACCATGAGTGAGCTCATGATCTGTAGTGCTTTTGCCAGTTGTTGCTGGACACGAGACACTGCATCTTTTCAGGATTCAAGCAGAAGATGTGTCCCATTGCTCTCGAAAGCAAAGGTATTTTGAGACTCCTGTTTGTAATGCAATAAGACAGCTAAATCGGTTCAGCGCCACCTGCATGTATCCTGCAGGGGCAGTGTCTAGGCCCTCAATGCTGGCTCAGCCTTTCATCTTTCTAATCTTTGATTATTCCTATACCGCGTGTTGTTAAAACATCAGGTGAGACATTAAGTACGGAAGTGCAATGGGATTCCTATATTAAGTGATGCCGGCGAATAGCAGGGCTTGGCTATAAAGTCCACTTTCAGGCAGTTAGTACGACTTGGAGACCAGACAAATATGTACACTGGCAAGTGCATGAATCTGTGGGTATGTGCATGTCTGTCTAGAAAGGTATTGCATGCACCCTGAATACTGAAGCAGGATACGCTTTAAACCAACTGGGATAATGCACCTGCTGCAGAGATAGTTTTATCAGAGGTTCGCGAGTTTGAAACTTAGCAAGGACGAGTTTGCTTTTTATTTCCTATCATTAAAAGCGCTAGCTTCCTCTCTGTATTGGGAATCCTCACCCTGGTAACATTTACACAATAATTCAAAATTAGAATCCCCTCTGGTTAGTTTGTTTTCCTTCCTCATTGGAGCTTTGCACCACACTAAAAATTGACCACAAACTGTAGCTTAAGTCTGTGGGCACAGCTGGTAGGTACAAGATGCCCAAGTGCACACACTGTGCATTTCCATGAATTCAGGCATACTGTTGGTGCAGGAACCATTCCACTGTGCAGCTTACCACACCTCACCCCCTCCCCCCCACTCCATGGTCCAGTTACCATCTTGGTGCTGACCGATTGGTTAGTCAAGGCCTGCAATCATGCCTTAAGTCCTCATTTCGATCACTGGCTGAATGCAAGGGCTGAAGTTTTATTCCCCAAATGTTTGAACATTTCAGATACATTTTACTCTCTTGTGAAGGAGTAAACTAATTTTTACCTCGCTTGAAATTGCATTTACTCTACAATTGTAAAATCAGTGAGTAAAATACTCCCTCCTCAAAATCTTATCTGGCACACTAACTAGTTCTATAGTGCCTTTCTCTAGCAGGGTCAATATTTCCTGCACAAGGTGCGGATCCGGAATGCTCAAAAAGTGATTCCCCGGTGGATTGGTCTGAGGCTTCTTTATAAAAGGAAGGCTGTAACCGTGGGCTATTTTTTCCAGAGCCCAAGCATCTTAAGTAATGTCTTGCCATTTTTCTAGATGGTGAGACAGCCTGCCCCCCACTGGTGAACTGTGACTCGAGGCATCAGCACGGTTTTGAAGCTACTGTTGCAGAGGCCGATGGCACAAGGCTGCTGCTTGAGCTGGCTTGGTACCTCTACCTCGTCCACCACAAGGAAACTTTGTTGGCCTCTTTGACGGGCTATTATTCTCGCCCTTCCAAATAAGTAGTAGCAGAAGATCTGCCCCTCCACTGCTGTCCGCTAGGACGAAAAGGCTGAGGTTGCCGACAGCTGCACCTAAAGACTTGGCGGCGGCTTTCGAGGTCTGCAACTTCTCAAGGCTCTCGTCAGCCTTGGTGCCAAAAAGATGAGACCCGTCAAATGGCATGTTCAGAAGTCTATTTGTATTTTGTATTTTTGTATTTGTTCATTTGTATTGCGCACCCTGACCAGGGGCATCAGGGCGCATGTTTGAAAAGGCAGTTCCAGTTACATGTTACATAGATAGGTACATGTTATATTATATATACATATTTACAGCATGAATAAGAACATTACACGGAATGGCCTGGCGGCCTACATATACAGTATTTACAGTGAGTGCCTGTTTGCGGGTAGCAGCTGCATGAATTACAGTGAGGTGGCCAGGACATCCTGTTCGTGAAGCCACCGTGGATTGGATGGATGGAAAATTCCAAAGAGCTTTGGGTAGAGAGTTCCAGAGCTTAGCCGCGAGGACCGGGAAGCTAGAGACTCTGGTGGTCTGAAGCTTGAAACTGGGAATGGTTAGTGTGTGCGCCTGTGCAGATCTCAGGGGTCTGGATACTTTATGTTGTGTGAAGCGCGTGGACAAGTAGGCAGGTGCAGCATTGTTCCGTGCCTTGTGGGTTAGAACAAGTGCTTTGAGGGAGATGCGAAGTGTAATGGGTAGCCAATGTAAGTTGCGACTGGTGGAGGAGATGTGGGAGCGCCTAGGAACGTTGAGAGCTGCCCCAATGGCATTGTTCTGGGTGACCTGAAGTTTATCAAGGTTTCTTTGACTAGTCCCTAAGTAAAGGGCGTTGCAATAGTCAATTTTGGACATGATGAGGGTTCTGGCGAGGATCAGACAGCTGTCCGTTGTCAAGAAGGGGCGGCAAGCTGTGATAAGTTTACACGTATACGATGATGCTGAAACTACTGAATTGGTTTGTCTATTGAGAAAGAATGGAGTCTAGGTAAATTCCAAGTGTTTTGGTGACGTTAGTGACTTTGATAACGTTTCCATCAATAATTAAGGAATTGTATTTGGGGTCAGGTTTCATGAGTTTGGACTGAGAGCCTAGGATGAGTAACTCTGTTTTCTCATCATTAAGGCAGAGCCCATGGTGTGCCATCCAGGCCTGGATGACAGTGTAGACTGCATTGAGCGCTTTGACATCGGTTACATAGTCACCAGTGATAGGGATGAGTATATGGGTGTCGTCTGCATAATTAGTGTAGGAGACACCCAGACAGTCAAGAATATAAAAGAGCGGTTCAGTAAACGCGTTGTAAAGCATGGGAGATACACAAGAGCCTTGTGGGACTCCGCAGGGGACATGTGCTGGGTCAGCGGCAGCTAAGAGAGAGAAGACCCTCATGGATCTATTTGCCAAGAAAGAGCTGATCCAGGAAGTAGCTGCGTCAGAGAAGTGAGCAGCAATCTTAAGGTGATGGCAGAGGATTTGATGATCGACAAAATCGAATGCAGCTGAAAGGTCAAGGAGGAGCAGGAGCGCTTGTTTGCCCTTATCTTTCAGTGTCTAGGGCGGAAGCCGGATTGTCTGAGCCCTAATAGGTTGTTAGTATCAAGGTAATCCTCGATTTGGAGATAAGCTGCACGATCCAGAATTTTGAGTAGGTAAGGCGCCGTGGTGATGGGCCTGTAGTTGGTAGGATTGCTGGGGTCAAGATTAGGTTTTTTAATTAGAGGGATGACCCACGCATCCTTAAGGTTGTCAGGTACTGTGCCAGATTTGAATGAGGAATTGATAAAGGCAGTAATGAATGGGGCGAGATCATGCGCAGCTTCCTTTACGACCGGCGTCACCTTGGCAATTGGAAGGCTTAAGCTTCATGATAATGTTTTCAACTTCCTTAATGGAAAAGGGGTGAGAAGCAGAAAGGTTTGAAGAAGGAGTGCTTAGAAGAGGGGGGTATTGTAGGACTGGGGGTTACCCGCTGAGCCTGAGAGATGGCTTTTTTGACATTCATTTTGGCTTGGAGCAAGGCAATTTTGTCTAATAGTGCCTTTTGTATATTGGTACACCATTCAGCATTGGGGGAGCATGTATCAAGTGGGGCGACTGGAGACTCTAGTTCCTTAAGGATCTTAAAGAGTTCCTTGGCGTTTGATTGTACTTGCATGATCCTTTTGTCGTACACTTCTTTTTTGGCCGCTAGGATAGCTTCTTTGAAAGTGAGGTAGGCGGTTGTAAGGTTATTTCTGTTGACTAGAGTAGGTGAGCTTTTTTCTTTACGAAGTTCACATAAATGTGGGGTGCACCAAGAATTGAGGTGGTTGCAAGGTTTTGGTTTGCACAGTTTGAGCGGGGCAATGGTGTTGAGAGCTTTTAACATGGCGCGGTTGTAAGTATCAACTAGGACAGTAGGGTCTGAGCAAGTGGAGGAGGCCGTGTTCAATAAAGGGAGGATAAGTTGGAGTAGTTTCTCAGCCGTAATATCCTTCTTGTTGCGTTTTGGGTTTGTCTGTGGGTGGACTAGAGTTAATGGAGAATATTATTTTACGATGATCAGACCACGCACATGGGGCCACAGAGGTTACATTTAGTGCACAGTTCATGTCTGAGACCCATTCAAGGGTACGACCCTTGATATGGGTGGGTTCTCTAATATGTTGGGCGAGGCCGAAGTCAGCCAGAACACTGGCTAAGTCACTGGCTTTGGCATCATTAGTGTCCTGGTATCCCAGGTTGAGGTCGCCAAGTATGTTGATTTGAGATTTGGGCTTGGTGCTAGAGGCTAGGATGGATGAGATATCCTCCACAAATGAGGAGGTAGGGCCAGGTGGCCTATAGATGAGATGCACTGCAGCAGTGTGATTGGGTGAGATCGGCAGTTTAATAGAAAGTAATTCAGCTGATGATGGCAGCTGTAGGGTGTTGGCAGCTCTAAGATTAAGCAAACTCTTAAATATGAAGGCTAATCCACCCCCCCTTGGTTCGATTAGTGTCCCTGTCGCACCCGATGATAGAGATGAAAGTAGTTGTCGGGGATGGCTAGGGTCAGGGCAGGACCCGAGGACGCATGCAGCTAAGTTTCCATGATTGCAAGAAAGTCAAGGTTTTCTGCAACGATGAAATCTGCAATGTCTAAAGCATGTGCGGGGACAGAGCGTGCGTTAATAAGCGCGCCTTTGAGTTTGGTAACGATGTTGGAGTTATTAGCTGTGGGGGCCTTGTCAGTTATCGGAGCCGAAGGGGCAATTGCGTTTTTCTCGTTAGGATTGGTGATTTTTTCCATGCTGAGGTTGTGCATGTGATAGGACCAGTGGTGACATCTGTAGGCTAATCTTTGGTTTCTGACTAATGTGACACATGGTTGACTGGGTAGGTTAGGAGAGGTCAATCTGGTCAGGAGAGACAGTGGGGGTTTATTTGCAGCGGGATTCAGTATGCCTATGTCACACATAGTGTGGCGACGGAAGGGGGAAGAAGGGGAAGTAATGATATTGAGTGATATAGTTTGGAGGCCTGGTGGGTGGTACAGGTGAGAGCCGAGTCTAGCATTCCTGATGCGAGTAGGGCATGGTTGGTTAGGGATCGGTTTGGTGGTGAAATGTTGTAACCTGAGGGCTGGCGCATTTAGATATGGATTGAGAGCTGTCATGTTGAATGAGGGAGGTGGTACATGAGGTAGATTTGTACACATTGTAGGAGAGGTCGGTGTGCGGTGTTGGGCAATAGTGTGGTAGATCTGTGACCCAGATATGACAAAAATGGTGAGCAGTACGTAGGGGGCGAGATGTAAGGTAGGCAGGTGTGCGTGCTTTAAGGTACTGGCATACGAGGCCAAGTAGCGCGGGTGTGTACTGGAGGTACAATACATTTTAGTAGATAAGGTGGGCTATGTACTTCAATAGACTAGCAGTGAAGAAATGCAACAGGCATCGACTAGCAGCCTGTAACGGCACACTGAGTGGGCAGAGCGCTTCAAATGAATAGCACGTGAATATATGCAGCATACCAAGAAAGCAGCGGACATAGCATGGCAACCTGTGGCGGCATTGTGTGTGGGGCAGTGCACTGTGAATCTGCAACATACGTAATAGGGCAACCAGAGGAGACACAATGAGGGGGCAATGCAATACAGATGACTAGCCGGGACCATGTGTGGCAGTCAAAGTGGTGACCTAAGTAGGCACAATGAATACAAATGCCTAGCAATGACCATATGTATCAGACATAAAGGAGGCACAATGAGTAAAAATGCCTAGCAATGACCGTATGTATCAGACATATAATGAACTAAGGAGGCACAATGAATACAAATGCCTTGCAATTACCATAAGTATCAGACATATAATGACCTAAGGAGGCACAATGAGCGGGCAGTGCAATACAGAACACTAGCATGGAGCCTGCACATCAGGTGCAAAACCCGACTTCCGCAACCACGCATACCTGCGTATCACGGTGCTCGTAGCCATGGACCTGCTGATGCTATCTGTAGAATCCAACCCAGACTGAAGGGACTTGCATGGCTTCCTTGCCATCCTTAACAATAGCCAGAAAGCTATCCCTTTCTTCCACTTCAGGAATATTTTGTGCCGTCATATAGATGCACTCCCACAGAGTGTCCGAATATTTTGCCAGGGCACAAGTGGAGTTGCCCGATGTCATTGGCGCCACACCAGTCGTAAGTGCCTGTCGGGTCATCCACCCCGGGCAGGCCTTCGATGCCTTCAGCGCCGTGGTCAACGTCACCACTATCTGGGCCAATTTTACCGGCACAATTCCCAGTGACTGTTGACCCTCCAAATAAGGCAGTTGCAAAGTCTAAGTCGACACCTTCAACAACATTGAAGCATCTGTGGTTCACGAAGCAAACACATTTGCGGAAAACTGGAATTGAGGCAACGGGCGCCGTGCGTGCTACTTATAAAATCCAATGGTGTCAGGGACATCGACTATGCCGTCAACGCAAGGTGCCCTATGCCAAAAAATTTCCAAAGCAGCCGAAGTTGGACACTACATGTCAAAGATGAGGAATACATTGGAGGATACAATCCATTCGAATAGTGTTTTAAAAAAGGAGAATGCCAGCCTTTGGATGACCCATTATTGGCCTTCAAAAATACACCTCATTAAATTTGTCAAGCTGGAGGAGACCGCTCACATTACTTATGTGAAGGAAGAATGGCAAATTCTGAATGCAAGCAATACCCCCAATAAGGAATTCTTCCTTAAAACAGAAAAGAGCTTAGTTAACATTCTGGCCTATCAGGTGACAAAGGATAAATATTCAGATTAGGATTAATGATAGTTTCACAGAGACCGCTTTAAACAATGTACCTAGACCAGCTATATAAAACTACCATTAATATTTCTGGTCAGATTTGGGCACAAATGCTTAATCACTGGGGTTTTATCACACAATGGTAAAACCCCTGTGGAAAGTCCAGGTTCTTTTATTTATACTAATAGTAGGGATTAATTGACTTTATACCATTGTTCCATTACGGCGGCTCAGAATAATAGTGCTGGAACTTAAAAATGTGCGCTAAGTGATTCTAATGATCACTTATATTGAATATGGACACCGGATTGCCAAGTCACTAAAAACTTAATTCGAATTACATCCGAGTAATAAAAGGTAAACCTAAAGTGATCCTCCAGATGCATTCAAAAAAAAAAAAAAAATCCTGTCTCGGCTGAAAACATCCTACCAAGATGTAAATTGAACCCTGCAGTGGAGCGTGAGAAACGTGGGAACAGGAGTGATGGAAGCGGCTGCCCGAGTTTGGCACCAATCGGGCGATAAAGTAGGCAGAGGAAGCTCCCAGTAGCGGTCAGCGGCTGGAGGACAAAATGACAGGCGGCCCGAGCAGGGGGAAAGGAGGCGGGGCCCCCGGAAGAGAGAGAGCCCTCAGCAGCGCGTCGGCAGAGAAGAAGCTGAGGGAAGAGCATCAGTCCTTAGCCCCCCACAGTGAGTGTGCTCCTGCGGCCAGCGGGTGACGTGGATTGTGGTGAGAGGCTGATGCGTGGACAGAGGCATCAGAGCCCCAGACTTAGAGATAACAGAGGCACGAGGGGGAGAGGAGCAAAACGCAGAATAATGGGAAGGCTGGGAGGCTGCAGAAAAGCCCGGGGCCGGCGGCGGTGGGATTAGGAGTACACAGAAGCAACGTTCCATGATCGGTGGCGCAGAGGGAGAGAGGTCCCCAAGAGGAGGAATAAGGGAGGACTGAGCGTTCTCACACCCGGAGCAGCAAGGGGAAGAAAGTCCTGTAGTGGGCAGGAGCACAAGGGGGGAGCTGGAGGAAGACAGAAACCCAAGGCCAGGGTGAAGGTTGGAGCTGTGCTTGTAGGCGCAGAACCACCAGGCAGCAAGGAAGGGAGCACAGAGCAGGAGGAACTCCTGCTTGTAAAAGGCATACCAAGGCAGAGGTGGAGGGGCGAGCGGAGGGCGCCTCGCATGAGAAGGAGCAACTGCCACCACTGTGCGGAGGGGGCACAAAGGCACAACAGCCTTGGACCGGGACGCTTCCCCCAACACAGCTAAAGAGACAGTCTCACCCATTAAAGCAGCACTACAACATAGTGGGTGCCGAGCCAGACCTGGGCATCCTGATGTGTCGCAACCCATCAGCAGAAAAAATTTCCGGTTCCAGGAAGATGGGCAAGGGCGCAGCTAAAGCACCACAAAGGCGGCAAAACAACCTGCAAAGCAGAAGCGCCCACAATCCAGGAACATTAAGGTGCTTATGCAGAGCACAGAGAGTCAAAAACGAGCAGCCACTTGCTGCCATGCATGCAACTGGAAGAGGATGACCCACCGATTAGAAGGCGAGATCTGCGGGCTATGCTGAAGGAGCTGAAGGACATATGGGAGAGCACCGCAGACGTGACAAAGGCCATTTTGGACATTAACAAGAATGTCATGGCAATGGAAAGGCGAGTGGACGACATCCAGACAGCAACTTGCGAGCAAGGACAGTGACCGAATGAGCTGTCGAGGTAGATGCCATGGAACAGTAAGTGCAAGTCATTCACGACAAGCAGGAGGAGAAAGAGAACAGGTCAAGGAGTAACATAAGAAACAGGGGGATTCCCAAGGCAGTACCAGATGGGGACTTAAATATGTGCAGAGCTTATTTCAGGCCATCCTGGGAGCAGAGAGCGAGCGAGAAATAATGCTGGACCGGACTCACCGAATATACTCATCCTTCCAGCTAAGTAGGAACCTCATACCGGATATCTTGACCAGAGTGCATCTATGTCAAGTAAAGGAAGAAATGAGGAAGGGGGCACATAAACAAGAACCAGTGCGGTTTAGAGACACCCCACTAGCCCTCTTTCAGGATCTGGCACAGGAGACGCTCCTCAAACAAAAGCATTTGCGATTGGCGACGAGCTGGCTCTGCGCAAACAAGACGAAATACCACTGGACATGTGCCCTGTGATTCCAGTGGCAAGGTGAACAGTATACCATCACCAAAGAAGAAGAAAAGGCTGAATTGATGAAAGAAGGAGAGGTGGGGCAGTCCACGGAAACCAAGAGGGCAGAGAGTCTAACCAGCCGAGAGGGAGGAAAGAAAGATGGAGATCAGTTCACTATATCCAAAGGGGAGGAATAGAAATTAAGCCACAGAAGAAGGGGACCCACCGTGAAAGAATGCAGTGAGTGGGTGCCTGTAGCCGTTTGGTAAGATTTAGCCCACAAAGTCGAATGGCACCGCAGTAGGAAGGGGTGAGACAATCGAGCACATACAAGTTACACGATCGGGGGGAGGGCGGGGGAGAAAGACTGGACAAGCACTCAACTTCCTGGGTGTTACGAATACACAGTGGAGGAGTTGTTAAGGGGTAATGGGGGTAGAGGGGTGGGAGGGTTACAGTTCACACGTTTTGGTTCAGGGAGAGGAGGGAAGGGTGGTGAGTGACAGTCAAGCAGGCCCTCAAAAGGAGAGCTTCAAGGTGGAGATTCACAGGAAAGGTTAGGAGTGGGATAGGGTGAACGATGACCTACATATAGCATCCCTAAATGTCCAAGGCCTACATTCCATGGTTAAAAGCCGCTCGATACTACAACGCTTGATAGAGCTGCATGGCTACAGAAAACACATTTCCTTCAGAAAGACGAAGCGCGCCTTCGGCATAAAAAATTCCAAAACAGTTCTTTGCCACTAGCAGGACTAAAAAAAAAAGGGGCGTGGCAATTCTGATCGCGAAAGAGGCAGGATTTATCAGTCATTTCATGCACAAAGACCCAGAAGGTAGTTATCTGGTGGTAGGGGGGATTGCTAAGGGGGCAACTGGTGACGCGGGTGGCGGTCTATGGCCCCAATGACAAACAGGAGCACTTCCCCACCAACGTGTGGGGGAAAATCTCGGGATGGTGTGTGGGTAAAGTACTAGTAGGGGGAGATTTTAACTGTGTGATGGACCCACATATGGATAAGACTCTCCCCCAACACAGGCAGACGGGGGACACAGGCAGGCATTGGCACAATTCCTTAGGGAACTAGATCTCAGAGACGTGAAGTTTATTCAACCTCAACTGAGGGCATACACGCATTACTCAGTGGTCCATAGGGGATTTTCACATATAGATATGGTCCTAGTCTCGGAGGCACCAATACCGCAGGTGACGGACAGAGATGGGGACAAGGTTCTCATCGGACCATGTCCCGGTAATTTTAGATCTAGATCTGCTGACCGAGGCACCAGGGAGGGAGGGGTGGGGGACGGGGGCAGGGGGGGACGACCATGGAGCCTAAATCCCCTTATACGGAGAGACCCAGTGGCACGGTCCCACAGGAAAGACACCCTACGGCATTACTTTAGGGAGAATGATACAGAAGGAGCAAACTGGGGAGTGGTATGGGACGAGAGTAAAGTATTCCTGATGGGAGAATTTATGGATCTATGTGATCACTGCACCACCGTAACTGCGACGGCCAAAAATGCTGACGCCAGTTACGGCGCAGCGCAGCGATCATATTGATCACTGTGCCCGCTTCCCATGGCCTGCATTACACCACCCAAAGCCCCCACTCCACTCACCTTTAGGGCGGCACACTTCTGCGTGTGCTGCCCGCACACTGCGATCCTTGCGGTGTCAGCTCCTCCCACTAACGTGGGTTGGAGCTGACGTCACAGGGTGCTTTTTTTTTCTTACGTGTCCTCCACTTTCCAAAATGTTAAGCGGGGGACACCCCCCCGCAACCGCCGCTCTGCTTGGGCGCAGTAAATGTCACCTTCATTTTGTGCGCCTCCTAAGTCGCAGTGACTGCGGGGGCGCACAAATTAGGGCGACATTTTGGTACAATACCAAATTTATAGCTCAGTCGGCCGCTTACATGGCGGGGGGGAGCAGGTGAGGCTAGCTCTAGAAAAAGGGGTCAAAGAAGCTGGAGGGGTCCATAAAGACACGAGGTCTAGGAGAGCGTGGAGGTCTTTGATGAAGGCCAGAGCCAAATTAGAAGCACATACTATGTAAAAGTTAACAAGGCCAATATGTTTCTGGCAGCAAACCTCAGAAAACAGCAGGCTAAGAACTACATCACACAACTGAGGAATGGGGAGGGGATCCTGGAGAGGGAGGAGGCAAAATAAGATGGAAATTATGCACGATTTCTATTACAAGGCAAATTTCTTTCCAAAACATTTTTGCCTTGGGCATGACCACCACACGTGACATGTCCCCCAGCTGCCCACACCCTCTCCAACATACCCTTCATATGTCCGGGTTCGCCATATGCAGTCTCTCTGGGGTCATATACTATTGCATAAATAACTTCTATGCCGACTCCTTAATCGCGGAGCACCGAGAGCCTTTCTCCGTCCACCCCCTTATCTGCCCCCAGTCTTCCTCTGTGATGGAAACCCCCAGTTCCTGTTCCCCATCTCCGGCAGTATTTTCCCCACCTCTGCCCCCTCTAATAGACGGAACAGCCTCGAAATGCCTTTCTCTGGGACCCCCTCCCTCATTGCGAGTTCCAGGCCCACCAGAGCCCTTGTGGCTGCCTCTCTACACTCTTCGGTTTTAATCCAATGCCCGATTTGCACATAGCGAAATCTATCTTGATCAGACAGGCAACATTTTATTTTGCATATGTCAAATTGCATAGGGGCACCGCCATGGAAGAAGTCTCTTAGGGTCAGGGTAGTTCGTCCTTCCAGTCCGCCCAGAAGCCTGGTGCCCTCCCCGGGGTGAAATCATTATGGCTCATTGGTGTGAAGGGGCCCCACCCCGGTTTAAGCTTTTTCAACCTAAACGCTTTGTTCCAGTAGTAGAGAGTGGGCGTACAGCTACCAATGTGTCCAAAAGTGATCCTGTTGGGATTGTTGGCAGAGGGCCTGTATGATGCAAGTGGGGCAAGGGCCACACTAATCATCATATGCTCACCACGGATCACTGTGGCACACAACTGGAAATCGGAACATGGTCCGATATTAGCAATGTGGTGGGTCAGAATGTCGGGCATCATGGTCATGGAAAAGGTATGTGCATTGGCATGGGGCAAATACCAAAGTTTTGTAAATACCTGGCTCCCAATTCACGAGTTTGTAGCAGAAAGAACAACAGTTCCACAAACCTGCCTTCGGTGCTTTGAGTGAAAAGAGGCCGGATGGGACACAACAAAGGGAAACCATAATGAGGCAGGCGTTGGTCTAAGCATGCAAAGAGAAGTTGAATGGTTTGAAACTACCACCAGAGTTACAGTCTGTAGGTGAAGGGGAGGTTGGGAAGGGACACGGGTGGAGGGGGAGAAAAGGGGCACCATACAACAGATTCATTGATCGATGTATGGATGAATTGGCGGATGGTGTTCACTTTGAGAATAAAAACCACAAATCTGGAAGGATACACTTTTTTTTTAATGAACATGCATCATCCGTGGATTTATTAAATGAGGCTATAACAAGATTCCCTGCTTGTTCTATGCAAACAATTCAATTACATCGAAGTATATGCCTTTCAGACTCAAACGTACTCTATATGCCATCTGGAATACTTGAGCACAAAATTTAGATAGCAAGTCAAATCCGATTTGCAAAAAACAAACATTGACAACATTGTGTGAGGCATGTTGATTGCAAATCTTTGAACAAGTGTACGAGATCGTAGATCTAGGTTTTCTCACTCCAAATCTCAACAGCGAGCCATTCTTCCTACATGCCTCAGGGCTAGCGCCCTTCTGGCTAATATCAAGCAGTTTGGGTTAACTTATGTTGTTTATACCAACAATCAATCCCATTACTAGAGTTCTAAAGCAGCCGTGTACTCCTGATATTTTGTACGGTGCCCAAATATTATCGATCTTTAAGTAAGACTGGCTGGATAAATTCGAAGCAAAACGCTGGAAATTTTGGTTGAGGCTTCCAAAATGCTGTACTATGCAAGCTAGAAGACTAGAATTGGGCCGAGTGTCTCTAAAAGCTTAAAAGAAAACAACGAAACTGAAGGTGTGGCTAGAGCAGGGAACATAGATTTCTCCAAGTATTGCATTGAAATTCTTCTGCAATGAATTTACAAGTACAATAGTTTGTTTGAATGTATAAGATAGCAGGTTTTTAAATCAGTGTTTTTCAAAATGTTCTCCTTTTTTAATCTTGTAATTCTATGTCAGGCAGAGAAAGCTTTGACGTAAACTACTGCACAGTATTAATAAATATGTGCTTGGGAGAATTTTCGTCGTCTATAGACAGAACTTTGGTTGCAGCAAGAAAAACAGTTGTCTGGGTATACTACACCAGGCACATATGATTGAACAACAGCCTTCCTTGATTTTGGAAACTCATTCCATGGAGTAGCACAACGTCAATGCGCTTTAATGATTACGTGGTCGAAGACAATCACAAATGTATTGTGCCTCCTGCAATCTACAAATTAAACATTTTAAGAGACGAAATACATGGACCCAACACCAACTTCAGAGAAACAGAGCAAATAGCGAAACGGCTGACCTAGCAAGGAACTAACGAGCCATAGTCTATTGAGATCAGGAGTGAATCAAGGACACAGGAGCAGACTAATTTGACCGCAGAACAAATGGATTAAAAAGGAAGCGGGAAGAAAAATTAAAAAAAAAAAACAGGACTCACCTCATAAATAAATGCACCTTGGGATGAGGCAGCATCCTTTTCGCGCAAACTACAGAAAAATAAAGACAGTAAAACGCGCGTTACAACATATTCAAGAATGTCCACAACTACAATACAGAATTCTTAAAAAATGCCCCAGTATGCATCCCTTTTCGTCCTCTTGCTCTTGGCATTCCCCAAGGTATTTTAAAACATTTGAGAATATATTAAGCATAAACCACGCACATCACAAGTTACAGCCCACACACCATTGCTTTCCATCTTCTTTCCAACAGCCTTAAATGGGAAACAAGAAGACTGAACTCCCACCCGGTATATAGAGCAGCAGCCAGCTGATTTTGCCTTCAAAGAATACTCTGCCGCACTTACATCTGCACACATCGATTCCCGGCGCAAGTCAATGGAATGGGGAAAGAGAAGGATGCCCACCCCTTATGCACAGCGTAAGGCATGCAAAAGAGTAGAAAATGGCTAGAGGAACCAAAAAAAGAGAAACTATCACTGCAGGACCCTGAAAGCTATAATTAACACCCATCGGATTCAACATTACAGTTTAATGATGTACCCAAGGGCTAACAGACAATTTCTTCTTGCATTCATCTTTCCCCACCATTTCTGCCTTGTACCAACTCCAAGTTATATGAGTCTTAAATCAGTTCCCCCCCAAAAACATAGGAGGAGCTCATTTTAGATTTGTTGTTTATATAGCGCTTACGCATAAGCGCTGTACATAGAACATATTTACATACATTAAATCAACCCAAACGTAGTTGGTACTCATCAACCTTGGACGTATGAAAGGCCGAGCTGGCCTTGCCAACATTTGAACCTGTGACCTGCAGATCATGCATAGGTTGCAGCAGCGAAGGCTCAACCCACTGAGATCTAACCGGCTATTCAGCAGCAGGGACCGGTACGCATGCAGAGGTCCCCGCTGCCGAATTTGTCATTTGCACAGCAGAGTGCAACGGTGCAGGGCAAAAGGCAGCATACAAGCTGATACGCTGCCTTTTGCCCTGCACATTTGCGCTCTGCTGTGCAAATAAGCAAACCCTTACTATTATAAAAGCATGGTGGAAAGCATTTACAATGGATCCCTATAGCGTCCACTGGCCTTATAATGAGGCATCAAAACGGCAGGCTCCATAAGGATCCCCAGCATTTGAGCCAGCGTGAGAATGCTTGCAGGTGCAAATGCTGGGGCATTTGTATGGCTGAGAGGAAGGGAGGGGACGGAAATGCAAGTTGCGTTCTGACCCTCCTCTCCGCCATACACATGAATGAAAATGTGATGTGAGCTTAACGATAACATTATGCCCCATTGAAAATGAGCTCCCGACTGTTGGGTTTATAGGTGGCAACATGGAGCCACTATTTAGCCATGTAGAAGATTTCCTACATCCGAGGTATCCACATTACATCCTTAAAAAAACAATAGAGATGTACTTAAACGACTTAACAATACACCACAGTTGGGCGGCATTTGTTCCTAGTGACCTTTGACATCATAGCCAATTAGTGTTCAGGGATCTACAATCTTTGGATCACCATGTATTTTTAAACTGCAGCTTCCATCAGTCCTAGACATCATAGTAAATGGTGAGTTATTGTAGGATGTGTGGTCCAAAACATCCAGAGCGCTCCAGTTTATGGACACAGGTATTCAAACAAGACATGGAATGCGTCTTCTGTAGCATTAACCTACCCAACCATATCGGTCATCCCATGGAGTACCCGAAGGCAAACAAAAGTAGGTTTTTGGAAGCTGATAAAGTCAACGGTGGGTGATAGGAGAGAGATGAGAACTAGGATACATACAAATGCAGTTAACCATTTAGGCCCCTGTCAAAAGTTGCCATAAGTGCGACTGGAGATATTAGTCCAGTGATTTCTACATAAAAATAAAAAAAAATAAAAGAAGAGGGGGGGGGGGAACGTTCAATATAAACCTACTAATAGCTGCAGCCTGGATCCGTGTTCCAAGAATGAGAGTGGGAAGCAATAGACGCAACGAAAACCTAGAAAGGAATATGGCTCATTCCACAGTGCAGTGCCAAAGCCGCCATATACTATCAGAACTCTATACCAGGTTGCCAGGCATGGGGGCATTGGAGGGTATGTTAAAACCACAGCCTTCTTAGCACTGTGCCAATAAGGAACAAAGAAGGTACACTTGTGCAAGAAAGTGAACATCTTTATTGGGATCTATGTGTTGCGCCAAAGCACAACTCCCCAAATTGTGAGCCAGTGACTGACTCCCACCCATCCCACCATCCCGATTTACCACAACAATTGTAGGAGATTCTGTTTCTTTCCCTCTGCCTCGCTCCTTCCAGATTCCCTGGGGGAGAGACTGCCCCCACATATGCCTGCCCATCACACCCATCAATGGGTGCTCCGCTGTCCATACCACCACCTCCTTTCTCCTTCCAAACATCCATGTTATTCCACACCCAAGGTCTCTTTCCCACCTTGCCCATAGACGCCCTTTCCATATCTTACGGGTTACTCCACGGTGGCCCATTCCTCTTCCTGCCTCTGCATGGCACCCACAGTTCTAAAAAAAGGGACATGCAATCCATCCAGGACTGTGTTTGATGCAGAGACGTTAGAGGGGCTGTTCTGGTTACTCTTTGGCAAGGATGGATTTGGTAAATTACTCTTCAAAGAGGACTAACGCCCTATTTTATATGTCGATTCAGTAATAGAAAGTTGTTTTTGTAGAATACCATCACTAATCTGTTTAACATTCGAAAAACGTTCTCCTAAAATATCCCTACTCATACTACACACACACTCGTTCACGTCCTACTCATTGAATACCCACATTCTTAGCCCATACCCCACCCCAACAAAAAGAATTCTGACCCTCCAAAATATTTCACAATAAAAAGTACTTCGGGAATGGTTACTTAAGCCCAACCATTTTAACCCCAGATAACATTCTTATTTAGAAGTGCCATGTAGTAGCATGCCAGAACATGCCAGTGATGGACCACGGGATGCAGCAGTATCTGCACACCCATCTACGAGGTTTCAAGAAACAAACCCTCCTGTATCCCAAATGGAGTTGGAAACTAGCCCAACCACTCACCTTTCAATGGGCCTTGATTCCGAATATACTTTGTACGCACGAAAGGCCCGGTTTCTAGCAACGTTTATGAAAAACTACAACTCTGACAGACATTTTGAAAAATATAGAATATAAAGAAACGTGAAACAATCATTCTTGCAACAAAGCGAATGACTGGACAATTAATTTTGAAGTGTAGCTAAATGGTTATTTAAGGGCAACAACAGCATTACTTGCAGGATCAACATAAAAGCAATAAAAACGTGCTCTTCTAGAAAATAAAATGTTATCGAGCAAGCAAATTCTTGAAAGTGGATGCGAAAAGGACATACCTGCTAAGCAACCTAGCAGAGTTTGTGGAGAAAATGGTAAGTTCTGCCCTCAAAAACGCTGCTGATTATGGTCTTGAAGGAGAGACCAAGTGACCACACATTCTTTGGCACCTATATACAGTGCATCGTACACAGCTGTCCACGGATGTCAGTATAAACTCAACACAAGCACATGAAGAGCAACAGAAGAGTCTTCCCTTCAATAAATTAGAGCTTTAACGTGGATATCCGCCTGAAAGCCCTCTCCCCACAGCCCTCCCTCACACCCCAAATACCTGTCTTCAGTCCAGGATTGGGCCACGCCCTCTGAATCTCAAGAGGAAATGGAGCATCAAAACTAAGGCCAGGAATAAACTAAGGCCAGGAATAAATAGCGTTACACCAGCAGTGTGATCAGAGAATGCCTGTGGCAGACAGGTTACTCTAGGCAACACTCAGCAATGTAAGTAGGACTTCCATCCAACCGGGTCAGCGCAAGAGCAGTTAAAAGGGAAGCTAGACCCTAGTGAGCGTTGATGCTCGGATTATAATACTCTTAATTATATATCAGAAACGTACTATTCCTTGTCACAATCCGTGCTCGATGTGACTAGCCATGGCATGGAAATAGGCGATTGCATTATTTAGCCATAAAACTTTATTCTGCACAAGCCTTACAAGAACATAAAGGCCAGCATAAATACAAAAGCAGAACGAGAACCCTCCTATAGCTAAAAAGCAATACGAATATCTTATCAGATACACTGAAAAGAATTTTAAAAAAAGGCCATTACAGTGTGGATATCCTAGTTGCCTAAAAGATACCCTTGTAGCGCCAATGAGGCAACCTTATCGGGAACCAATAATAGGTAGTACAAAGCAGACTTAAAGTATCCCAATACCAAGGGGTAAAAAATTAAATTTGCAAACTACCAGACCGTTATAGAAAAAGTAATTGGCCACCTCAATTCTATACGTGCACCATACATTATACACCAAGGGTCAAATCTCATTAGGTGGGCCGAGGGGGGAGGGGGGATTTACACATTTGACACCCTACTACCTCTACATTCAAGTAATAGAAAAATAAACTGCTGCCTGGTGGTCTTCACATACAGCTCACAGAAAATGCATTTGTCTTCTACATAGTAGCAATATGGGCATGAAGGGCGAGACCTCCAGGTATAGACGCGGCTGAACAGCAAGAGATGAAATTTGAAGCGCTTTAAGGACCTGCCCCTACCCTGTACAGTCCAGATACTCCATCCTTTTACCTGGATTGGAGATGTAAGCCTGGTTCCTCTTGGACTGCTTTCCCAATTCTTTTTCTCGACGCTCAGCATCCAAAATAGATTTTAGTGACCCACTGGCTAGCACAAAATCCTTATTTGTACTGCTTCCTGGATTCATAAAAAAAAAGATTTTCTGTGCCTACTTTCAACATCGACTTCTGAATAAAACAACCACAGAAATCTTAAAATATTCTCTTTAGGGAGGATTTTGTAGAATAAAGCAGGATCTGGGTTAGTTCATACAGTTAACTACATACAAATGGGCCTTAATCTAAGGTAATCAGTAACAGAGGATTTATTTACCTTTATAGTACATTGAACAAATGTGCCAAGCACAGCAGGTTAAGGAAATGCCTGAAAAAGGCATCCTCCCTTAATAGAGTATGATGGCCATCCTCCATTCCCCAATGTTCTTGGCTATAAAGGGCAAAGGTTTGCCATTTTTCCTTGTAGATCTTCATTGTGGTTTAAATAGAATGGTACCCTTAAAGGTTTCCTGTACTGATGAAGACCCCACAAACTGCATTTGTTCACATGATTCCCTCCCACACACGTTGTGAAAACATCACACCCAGGTAAGTGAAAAAATACACCTATTGGAGGTTAACATTCTGAGTAAAGGTGGGGAGGAGGCTCTTGCCCCCTCCACCCAATCATCAGTACTTTTGATTTGGTCGCATTAATCTTCAAGCCTCTCGATCTCATAAAATCAGCAAGCATGCAAAGCTCTAAGCATTCTAGCAATAAAACAGTGTAATCTGAATAATTCAGTATCGACTATACAGCATTAGTATAGAGGTGGAACAGGAGTGGCATTGACCCACCTGTTTCCCACCTCTGCCTATGGTGAAGTGGTCAGTGCACTCAAGCTGCAATCAGAATAAAAGATGCAGCTGCATCCGAACTTCTTTGGCACAAATCGAGACTAGCCCGGTTCATAACATTGAAGGCAGAAGTAAGATCTATACATTCTAAATAAACATGTACAGATGATTATTTGGAGAACAATAAATATAATCTGCTCTTTTATACCTAGTCCCAGACAAAATCCTCCCTAGGATTCCGTTACTGTCTCCTGGGCTAAAAACCAATATTTAATATTACAAGAGTTTACAAAAAAGCTTATGGTGCTCAGCAATTAAATTGGGCGGTATGATTCTGGGACTGCGCAATCCTAATTTTACATATTGGTACAATGAAAGCTCTTCTCCAACTCCCAGGGAACAAATACGGTAGTCCAATTAGTGTCAAACACATTCACTAAAAAGGAGCCCAAAAGGTCTAAATTAAATTGGAAAAAAAAAAAAATACCGGGATAGCTTCGCAGGGCTTTCATGAGCCACTTCTGCAATAATGGCTCCCGTTACTTTCCTCAATGTAAACTCTGCATCAGAAGCCTGCCTACTTAACGGGAAATAGTTTGCATGTTGAGAATACAATAGTATTTGTATTGAGGGTCTTTGCCAAAGCAGTTAACAGAGCAACAAAGAAAGGTACAAATATCATGACCTGAAATTAATTAGGCAGGAGAGAGAGAGAGTAAAAGATGAGTCTTAAAACAGGAGCAGAAAATATAGACAGGAAATTGGTGATATTATCAGGGGGCTGGGGAGAAGCATTCCATAGTTTAGGGGCCAGGAGGAAAAAGAGTGGAAGCATGAGGGAGCACTAGAAGGCTTAAGAAAGGTAAGGAGGAGAAGATATTTGGAGCAAAGAGCGTGAAGCAATGTAAGCAAAGGTATGTGAGGAAAGGCAAGGAGGAGCAAGACCATGCTAGCACTGATAGACAATACAAAGAATGTGAAGAGAGTTGAAAGGAAGTCGAATTTGAGAGAAGAGAACTCTTAAGTGGAGAGCAATGAGGCAGAAAAGCAAAAGACTAATGGCAGAATTGAATCTAGAACGGGGGGGCGGTGTTAAGAAGGTTGACCAGCTAACAAAGCATAACAGTAGTTTAAACGCAATTAGATGTAGGAAATAAAGGAGCTTACCAGTGTGAACAGAAAAAAAATGGCAGGTCTTAAGTAGATTAGAGAGGTGAAAAAGACAGTGGAAGGCCCTCATCCAGCCCGAAGAACTCCTACCCAACAAACACGGCTCAACCCCGAACAGCAAGAGGGAGGTTGGTGACGTGGCCGAATTGGCATGGTGGGGAAAAGGACGTACTCCCAGCAGCCTCCCCAGCCGGCGCGGTTGCGGTGGAAGGAAAGCACTGTGTTAACAGTGACAGGCGAGCCGCGGCAGATGAGGAGGGGGCTGAGAGGAAGACGCTAGGAAGCCTAAATATACATGCAGAGGCCGTTGCAAGAGGAAGCATAATTATACCGGGAACCAGAAAAAATGTTGGGGGAAGGCGCACTTGTCTCCCCAACCACAACAAGATGTTGGGAAGCAGAAAGGACCTCCTTGTGAGAAACCCAGAGGCAACGGATTGGGGATTGCGTTCATTAAAGAGGACACAGAGTTTGGAAAACAATGCAGAGTTTTGTAACGCAGGGTTTCACTTACCTGAAATGCCGGTACACAAGCAGTATACACGTGGCAGCAGTGCATTTTCCATTATGGCAACCTTCATTCTGGAAAGAAGTGGGAGGGGTTGGGGGTGGCTTATCCAAGCCCCACAGTATAGTGGATCATGATTGGTCTAGGAGTATCCAGCTCCTATATAAACTAGACAGTAAGAAAGGATGGAGGAGATATTCTCCCTTCTGTTTCAGAACAGACAGAGGTGAAGAAGAAGCTGCAAAACTGCGTTGGGCTTATGAGGACTAAAACCAGGTTCTGTCCTTATCTTCGAAGGAGCCCCAGACCAAAGCTTTAGTTGGAGTATCTTTACAGAGAAGATTATCCTGATATTTTTTTTAGTTTTAGTCAATAAAGACTACTTTTTGTTTCAAAGCCATATCCTGTCAAGTGTGTTCTTACAGACAGGTCCAGGCAGTAAAGGAAATTTGGCGAGAAAAGGTTAAATACGGAGTCAAAGATTAGGCCCAAATTATGGCCTGAATAGGACAATGGGATAAAGTTTAGATGGAAGAAAATGGAGGAAACGGATGTGGGGAGAAGACGACACAGGAGAGAAGTAGAGTATTTCCATTTGAGGACTTCAGGCAAAGCTAACAGAAGGATATCCACGATTGAATCACCTCGAGACAGGAAGGAATACGGGAGTGGAGGAAATAAAAAAAAAGATCTAAGAGCCTGCATAGAAGTGACAGGAAAGATTCAACGACTTGATAGGAGATGCCAGAGGAATACTGTAGGTGGATAAGACGACAGGGCCCAGAACTGTACCTTGGGGGGCCCATAACGTAGATGAAGATTGGGGAAGAACTTTTACCTCACAAGGGGACAGAATAAAACTCAGTGCGACGATAAGAATTAAACCATTCTAGAACAAACCAGAGAAACCAAGGGAAGAAAGGGCAGAGAAAAGGGTTGGGTGATCAACAGTATCAAAAGACACAGCGAGATCAAGAAGGATTAAAAATGTAGAGTTTATTTTGCAGGGTGGAAAGAAGAGATTAGTGAGAACAGTTTTGCTCGAATGCGCAGATTGAATGCAAAGCATATTGTTGTGAAGAGATTGGCGTGTAGAGGACATGTTGCAGGATTTTAGCGAGGAAAGGCATGGGGCGAAAGTGCCAAGTAATGGAAGAATCCAAAGAAGGATTCGTAAGGATGGGGGGGAATAGTGGTGTGTTCAAAGGTAAAGATAGACGTATTGAGCGACACAATGTCATTAAGAGAAGGTATGCGTAAAAGATAGAATTTAGGAACAAAGGGAGGCAGGAATAGGGTCAAGAGGGAAAGAGCAAGATGGGCTTGAGAGAGAAAAGGAGAGGTGTTGGAGATGGTCAGTAGGGAGAAAGTAAGGGGGGGGGGTGTAGCGATAGATTGGTGGTCAGGTGAGGGAAGTAGAGATGCCAGGCCTGGGCGAAGGAAGTGCAAACACTACGGAATTGAATGAAATTAAAACAGTGTGAGCTATGGCCCCAAGGCATCTATGCGCTAGGAGGCAAGAGTAACCAGGAAAGACAAAAAACCCAGCAGAGGCCACATAAAAACTGTAAGCTCAGAATAGATTCATCTTGAGTGCCTTACCAAAACTTAGGTGGTCAGTTCTCCAGCAGCTGAGGTGGGTGTGCGTTCCATAAAGGGACAAGGACAGAAAAAGACCCTCCCCATCCCTATCCCTAGGATAGCTAGGGACCATCAAAAAAATGAGCGTAGCTATCCGGCAGGAAAGTATCTCTTCAACTTCGCATTGTGAACCGTTCAATCCATGATATTAGAGAAGAAACTGGGCAAATAAAGAAACAAACATGATTTTCTTTTTAATGGCAGCCAATTGAGCTGTCGCAGTAAAGTAGGGGAATGAGACATTGTGATAGCTCCCAGTGCCAAGCGTGGAGCAGCATTTAGCGAGTTGCAGCCCATCACAGGCTGGCTCAAGTAAACGCTGCTGCAGTAATCCAGCGAGCCCATTATTGATGCCCTCACCAGCCTAGAGCGCAATTTCACAGGAAGAAGTTGTAGTTTTTTTCTAGAAGATTTTCCACATCAGAAAACCAGAATTACATACTGCAGCAACTTGTGCCTCCCTTAAGTCTGATGAAAAGCAGTTTAATACCAAGGTCCTTAACAGAGTCACTGGGCTTGGGCACAGCCCCAGGAATGCAGGTCAAAAGTCTGGGGTCCAGAACGAGGTGAAAGGATTAGAGCCAAACATTAAGATCTACATTTGATCATCATTAAGTTTCGGCCAACTTCTGGCCGTCCATTTCAATTGTAGATAGACACCTACATAGTTTAGGGGTGGGGGATCTAACAGAGGCGAATTCAGACGAAAGAGTAGCTGAGTGCCATCAGCATTAAGTATAGAAACAAACCTCATGTTCAGAAATAAGTTCTGCCAAGGGCTGGAGATAGAGATTAAACAGGAGCGGGACAGAATAATCCTGGGGATCCCTGCAAGCTAAAGCTACTTGAGATGATTTAAAAGGAACAAGGGACACTAATTGAGCACGTCCAGTAAGAAAGGGTGGAAACCACTCAAGTGATAAGCCGGAGAAACCCACTTTCTTCCGACAAGGATGGTCTGCGAAGTTAGAGGGAGAAAGCGAAGAGGAGATAGAAGGTTCGGGGGTGGGGGGAGTAGCTGGCAGAGACAACAAGGGTGTCGAGAAAGGGAGGTGGAAAGAGAAGCGAAGTAGAGTTTTTGAGCAGCCAGTAGTGGAGTCACAGGACCAACGGAGATAACACAGATTAAAATCTTCGTGAGAGCAAGATTTTGTCCAGCAGCGCCCTGCTTTCCGGAGAGTTGACCAGAGTGAACAAAGAGTAGGGGAGAGCCAGGGATGGGGAGGGTTTACCAGAAAGTACACATGGAGATGTAGGGTAAAGAGTCTAAGTTAGAGGGCAAGTTACTGTTTAAAGTCGAAACCGCAAGATCAGGAGAGAAAGAAGAGATCAATAGAAGGGAGAGAGGAGATGGAATTAAAAAAAAGTGTGGCGAGAACTGTCAAAGGTCATGCAGAGAAAAAGAAGTGGTGGAAGATGATGAGGAAGTTGGGGAAAGAAGGAGGTGATCAGATCAGTAAACAGGGCAGAAAGAGAACCGAGAGGAAGGAGAAAATAAGATCAAGGGAGGAGCCGGAGATGAGAGGGGGTGGCAGGAAGAGAGGAAAAGGGAGACTATGAGTAGTAAATGAATAAGGGACAAGGAGGCAGGAGTAGAAGACAAGTGGAGATTGAAGTCTCATTTTAGGTAGAATTAAGGGAAGTCTGAAAGAAAAGAAAATAGATCACATAAGCTAGACAGAGGTTCAGGGAGATGATAGATAGTAAAAGATGCCAAAGAGGTATGGTTTAGAAAAGGCGGCCAAGTGCTATTCAAAGGAGGAGAAGAGAGGGAAGTTGGATAAAGGAGGAGATACAAACTATGAAGAGTGTAAGAGAATGCCTGTTCCACCTCCCTGAGAGAGTGGAGAATGGATGCGTGTCAGGTCCCGCCTCCTTTATCCCAGCACTTACCGGGGAGCTAGTGCCTAACTGGATTGGCGCCTGCTGTGGCGCATCCGGCAACAAGACAGCTCCCACCATCCCACAGCATGGCATTACGTACCAAGGTCGACGTGGGCGTGATGCAACGCAGAAGCTGCATTCCCATGTTGCAGTTCATAAAGACGATGCTATACTACCATACGGAGGCTACGCTCTCAGGAGGAAAGTCTCCCTTGTACAATGAGACTGGCTGTTATAAATACATGGCCTAAACCTGCAGCTGGTTCCGACAGATTGAGAAGCCCAAATTATCAATATGGCCACAGGAGAGGGATTCTATGGCTGCTTTGTAGTAGGCCATGTCCAACCTCCAAACCATTATGGTGGCTGCCCATGCGTCCCTGAACCAAAGAATAGTCAGAGTGCTATTCAACTGCTTTCTCCGAACGAGGAATGTGCCGGTGCCACTGCCAATCCTGTTCCACCTAGCCCTGGTACCCATCCCTCATGCTAGATGCTCCCTTTTCTTTGGCCCCACAGGAATGCGTTTTAGGGTATCCAAAAGTTACACCGCACTTCTCTAAACCAGTGCTAATTACATTTCTTGTGTCAGCCTTCAACCTTCCCTGATGTCAACTCAAAAAGCAGCATTTGTGTTGTCCCATTTGGGCCGCACAGAGGTGACATGGGCCCATCCCTTTTGGAAGCGAAATATCCATACGACTTCAACGCCCTTTTGAGGGCAATGAATCCAGTCTTTTGCACTTGCTACAAGGGTGAAGCTTCAGATCTTGTTGGACACAACTCAAGGCAAATCTTCACTGTTGAATGATCTAGTACACTTTAACCAACTTACCGCTAAGGCTGCTTGGCCTGAGTAGAAAGAGATCGAAAGAACTAAAGGGCACCCTTGCAGGAGTTCCTTCTCTACCGGTTTCTTTTCCAAACCTAGATTTGGTCTTGCAGGTGGACGCCTGTATGTCTGAACGCAAAGGGGAACTAAGTTCCTGGGAACTGCATCTCACAAACAAAGCAGCAGGGGCTCTTATCTCGGCCAGAGAACCTGAACCCATCCAGATAGGGCTGCTCTTACGGAGGGGGGGGGGGGGGGGTGGGGGGAGATAGTCATCCAATTGATGTCCTTACTGTGGTCTATATGGACACTTCATAATGGCCTGCCTGAAGAGTGTTAACAAAAAGTCGGGAACCGCCAGAGCTCCTCCTTGGATTAAGCCGCTCAGGCAAGTCCACATGGCCCTGGCTCCTGTGATCGGTCACGCCCTTTGCAGGTCTACCCAAGTGGAATCCCATCTGGCTATGCATCCTCAATTAGCAATTCTGGCCATGTTACACTCTGGGGCACTGGGAATTACCAAGAAATTCAGTTTGCCAAAATCTATGGCTCTGTTCCGTGACTTGGCCTGAAATTAGATGGCCACGATTACCATGGTCACTCCCAGTAGACACTGAGAAGAAATATACTTGGACCTGATCTCAGCCTCCCCCCCCAGTGGGGCCATTCACAGAGTCCCCTGGCTACAGTGTCATAACCCTGTCATTGATTGAAGAGAATAGGTTAGGACTGGCTTGTTCGTCCCTGTATTGTGAAGCCCACTGCTTCAGCCCAGAGGTGTCTACTTCTCTGTGTCAAGCCACAATTACTGGGTTGTCTACTATTGTACAAGATCTACCTACTCATCTATCTAAACAACTAACACAGGAATACCATGGTTTCATGGATGTCAAGAAACAAGCGGAGTAGTTATCCGCATAGCCAATAGGACTGTCCCACAGATTTAGAACCCGGAGCAGTCATACCTACTAGGAAGGTGTATTCCTCAACTGTCAAAGAGGTTGAACACATAGACAATGGTAGTCCAAAATTGGCACATTTGTCTGGCCTGCTCTCCTGCAGCCTCGCCTTTATTATTCATCCCCAAACGGGACAGGGACCTCTGGCCATGTATTGATTACCAAGGCCTAAATGCCATCACTAAAAATAATTAAAAAAATAATCCACTTCTTATGATCTCTGTACTCCTCGATCAGCTGAAGTCCTCGGTTGAGTTTACAAAACTAGACCTCAGGAGGCCTACATCTTAGTACCTACACCCCGGGGCGATGCATGGAAGACAGCTTTTAAAACCAAATACAGCCTTTACAAATATATCGTAATGCCATTCGGCCTATTCAAACGCCCCGGTTATGTTGCAGTATGGAGGCGGTCTTCCACTCACTGCCTTCCTGATTCCTTAATAGATGGTAAGCCCCACAAAGGTCTAGCATCCTAAAGATGGTAGCATGTTGAACCGCATCCAAGATGTCAGATATAAGGGGCAACGGATATCAGTCTTTGACCGTGACAATGTTTAGCCACAGTAATCTAGACAGGGCTGGAGCACAGAGGTCGGTCGCCTTTTTGGTTATAAAGAACAGTGATGCTCCAGCTGATGAAACAGACTCTCCGGTAAGACGTTAGCAAGGTTCTCCTGAAGGTATCTTTCAAGGTCGGCTTCTTGGCTGGGGTAAGGCAGAACATAAGATTCAAAAGGCACTGTGGTATTAGGCAAAAGCTGAATGACATAATCCTCCGGTCTATGGGGAGGCAAAGATTTGTGTGTTTCTTTTTTCGAAGACCTGCTTCTAAGTCCAATATTTTGTTGGCAAGGTAGTTGTGAGCGAAAGACAAGTAGTAGCCGACGGGGTGGAGGCTACCATCTAGACAGTTTGAGAGACAGCAGCCGAAGACAGGTGCATTAACAATGCTCCAAACCTAGAAATAACGTTTGTGCCTTCCAGTCGATATAGGGGTTATGGGTGGTCAGCCAAGGTATTCATAGTATTAGTGGATAATGGGCTGCCTGAATGAGGTCGAACTGAAGCAGCTCCTGATGGTGATGAAGGGACATTCTAAGTGGCAAGGTGTTTTCCGTGATTGGGCCACTGTCCAGAAGTCGGCCATCCACTGGAACAGGTTCCTCCTTTTTTGCATGCCTATAGAGGCTATGTATGGGATTTCAATCAGGCACGCACCCAAGTCTCGCCTAGCATATAGTGCGCAAATGAAACCCTTATTTAGGTCTATAAATTAAATATTCTGAATGATATACCACTCATTATCACACCCTTCTCAAAATACTCCCCTCCCCCAGCCCCCGGTCCCACTGAACCAGGAATCAGGCTAGTTTGAAACAGTAAATATTTATTTAGAATTTAAAATCACAATGTATTTTAATAGGTAACAACAATCACAAAGGGGTGACAAGAACAATGAATCGTATCTTTAATGCACTGGGAATCAGGTAATGAACACAAAAGAAATGCAGCACAGAAAGGAATACTTTTGGGTTGTTTTGGAACAGATAGCACTGTGGTTAGAGGTTCCCCCTGCAACACCCCTCAACCCACCAATAGACAATTTAAATAGAGAGAGCAGGTACTCGGGAATAATGCAAATCAAACAGAATATCGCTCCCTCCTTCCCCCCCCCCCTTAAACACTAGAGAAAAACGGAATTGACTTTTCAACTGTCAGCATGTCAGAAACTGGCTAAGCAAAAACCCTAAATGAGTCCAAAAATGTTTAAATTATTATACATTTCTACGGGGGCCGCTTTGAACAGATGCAAGCAAGCACAAGCAACGATTTAATCAAAAGAAAACATTTGGAATCTCAAATGCAAAGTGGGAAACAATTTAAAGGCAATTCACTGGTGTAAAACATTTGCAAATGTAAATTCGCGGCAAACTTTTACTATGCGATTTTTGATAAAAACGTGTCAATCACACGGTGTTGGGTTGTGGATGTAGCTAAGGATGTTCGGTATCAGTGGGAATTGAAATTTCGTTTCCATCGTTAAAACTGAGGGAGTTATGGAGGTTTTAGTGAGAGATGTTTTTCGGAAATAAAGACACGAATTTGGACAAAAACGTCAGCTCAAAAATCAGAAAATATGGCTTATGCTTCTACTCAAGACTAGAGCTTGCAGGCTAGACAGCCAGGTTGGGCCGCAGTAAGCTCCAAGACTGATTCATGACTTCAGTAACATATTCCCAGTACCTTCCCCGGCTGTACCAGTCCAGACACTCGAAGTGGGATTTATGGATAAGAGTTATACAAATAAAATGACTATGAAAAATGACGCTTTAGCAAATAGACAGAATAAGATAGCACTAAGATTTTGACACCTTTGCTGGTTATGAAATTAAGGCTAGTTCAGAGATTTGGGAGTGACAAGATAATGCAAGGTATACAATAGTTCTCTAGCGTCCTATTAATACTCACAATCCACTGGGATTTATGATTTTAGCCCATCAAGATTATGGTCAATAGATCGATCTATCAGGGAAGGACAGCACAGACGCGGCACTGGAACAGCTAGGCTGGTCACCGGAACTGCACAGGATCTGCCCTTCTTGTTTCTGGATATTTCAATTCAGTGGGATTGCGAGTTCATCAGGCAAGCATTTATGGTAGTAAGCCAGATAGTTTCAGGATGCTTCCCTACACCACAGCGCTCCACTGGGTTGTAAGGATTAGTTCAGGATTAATTGAGGCCTAGCTGAAAATGGTTCAGCTACTGCTTGGCATCTGGATCTCGAAGGATGTTGATAGCTGGATGTTGAATGCTGGATCAGAGTGCTTCGCTGGAATCAGAAGAGAGTGTGTCTATGTGTTGTCAGCTGTCTCTATTTATCCTTTCCAATGACATCACAAAAATGGGTGTATGGACCGGCTTATCTAAGCTTGCCCCTGTGAACTGGGATTGGATCAGGGCCTCATCTACGCCTTACACCTGAGTGATTGGATCAAGGACAGATGATGTCAAGTTTTATGGTTTAGTTTTTACAATCCTTAGAAACCTCCCCTAGCCACTAGTATCAAAATCAAATTTTGTCTAAAATACATATTTATAACCTCTATGAAAATCACATACAAGGATTACATATATTATGGAGCATCTGTTACTCAAAATCCCACAGCTGTGAGACCTTGTTTTCGCCTTTCTTCTCCATGAAAACATTTTCCAAACTTTCTCCAAATTTACACAAATATGCATGTTTACCATAGGAATGTGTGTGCAAAGTTCAACAATTCTAGCATAAATACAGTTCCCATAAAACCACATATAATAGCCATTCCTGTTCAGAATATGCTACATAGTTCTACCACGTTTTGAAATGAAGGGCCAAAAATTAGATTAACAACTCTGCCCTTTTTATATTTTTCACCATTGCTGATAGTGAGTTCTAAGTCTCTAAAAAATGTTCATTATATATTCTTAGCAGCAAATGGTCTGCCTTTTGTCTGTCTCTGGAGGCAAGGAGCAGCCCCCCAATTTGGGATTTCCTTCTGCAAGCCTAGTTTACGACCCTTTCACAAGTCCATTTCCTGGCCTGGAGAATCTGCCATTGTTCAGTCCTACCCCACAATTATCATATGTCAGTGGCATCTGCTGAGAGGAATGCCCTCCCCTTGGTTGGAAAGCCGTTTTTCAACTTCTTGTGGCCCAGCCAGCCTCAGTTAATCTTTATTCTTGACTTGAAAATCAGCACAAAGCAAACTTGTTGCATCAGATGACATAGATAAATTACATTCTTATCTTTAAACCTGTGGGATCAAAACAACTGAGATCTGTGTTCTTTTCAGCAACAGTCCTTTTATATTGGTTAATCCGGCAGATTTTTAGTTTTAGACAACTTTAACTTTAATCAGGAGAGCCCATTTGACAGGCGCTGTCACTCACAGGTAGCCCAGTATGGCTGCACACAGATTTTTGACAGGAACTGTCATTCACAGGCAATCCGGTTTTGCTGAGAAAATGTTTTGCTTTTAACATTTCAGGACCTTGTACATTTACAGTGCTTCATTAGATTAAATGGATTTTAGTGCCAAGCAAGATTTTGAGTGTTGGACAGTGTTATTTACAGGCATTTTGAAGTTTCAGCAGCAAAGTAAATGTCATTTACAGGCGAATTTTGGAGTTTCACTTGCAAAGCGCCGCTGCTCCCTCTGCACGCTATGTTTGTCATAGAGCTCACTGGCACTTTTTCTGCAGCATGTGCTCTGTTCCACCACACATGCACCATGGGTGGCAGGTTGTGCAGCCATCTTTTTGTGTGTTGAAAACACGGTTTTGGAGGTTTTGGCTTGCACAAGCGCTTTGCCGCAATTTTGCGGTTTCTCGCACCGTAGATGGAGTGAGGCCGCATAGTATAGCAGAGTGGGACAATACATCCCACAGGTATAGGCATGCATTTGGCCCACGAGTTGTCCATGATGAACCCTCCGGCACCTGAATCCACTAAGGCTGATACTTGAACACAATGGGGGTCATTACAAGTGTGGAGGTAGCCATGGTGCTAACAGCGCCATGGCTACCTGCATACCAGGTCCGGGTTCCCTGAATGGGGAAATACCGGAACATTCCAACCTTGGAGGACCCAGTATTTCCCCATTCAGGGACCCCATCCCCATTCGAGCCCCTAGAGGGCTCAATGGGAATGGGGAGGGAGCTAATAACGGGCCCGTTATTAGCTCCCTGGTCCTTTAGCGGCTCCCACTAAGGGTGCCTGGTAAAACCAGCCGCCCTTAGCGGGACCGGCTAAAGGACCTCATAATGCAGCGGTAAGGGGTTAGCGGCACCAGCACCCTTACCGTTAACCCCTTAACGCCAACCTCGGAATGAGGCCCAATGTGTTTCTGAAACATGTAATGTTACCTGCAGGACCAACAAAGGGGGTTGGTTCCTTTAGGGTGGCTAGTACCCTCCACTGTCCGGACGAAAGAGATTAAACAATTGCTCCCGATCCAGCATCCCAGTTAGGATCAGGAGTTGGCATTTTCCTTACGTCGAGGGGCCAAAGAAGAAAGCTTAAGTAGATGGAAGTCTGATCCGCAGTACATGCAACAGCTGTGCAGTCTACGTCTGTTCCTTTTCAGACAATGGACCTCTGGAAGATCTGAGTTGCACAGGCTCGAAGTGTCTCTAGATATGTCTTGTGTATTGCTAGAAATGGCACTAGAATAAGAAGAAGGAACCTGATGTTTCTTGCGTTCGTATCTTCTCTCCTGCAAGCGGTAGTCTATCTGTATGACAAGCTGGATCAATTGGTCCAAAGTAGGTGGTCGAGGTGCACGCGAGAGTTCATCCTCGAGATCTTCAGATAATCCTTTCCAAGAAAAGGGTAAGGTAGGCTTGATCAGACCAGTCCGCCTATAACGATACCTGTTTGAACTTGGTTGTGTCGGTCAAAACATACATTTGACCCTGGTGGAACTCCAATAATGCCTCCCGAGCAGTATAAACCAGGTCAGGACAGTCGATCAAGTAAGTGTTTGAGAGCCAAAACAAAAGCTGCATAGGAGTCAAGGATAGGGTCGCTGATGGATACCAAAGTTTTGACCCAAGACAAAGCAGTACCCGTCATGTGTGTTACCTAAAACCGACCTTTCCTCTATCGGTATGGTAGGAAAATCCTGAATGATAATTGTACAGCATAGGCATTCAAAAACTCTTTAAAGGCGCTTGGGGTTCCCCCGAGAATTTGTCTAGGGTTGCCATTCCAGTGTGTAAAGCATCACGTCCTTGTAGAGTTTGTCTGAGGTATGCATTCTCAGCTTTCACATTCTGGACTTACAGTGTTAGACTTTGTACTGCAGCTGCCAGTTCATTTATTTGGGCAATGTCAGTCATTAATTTTTCCTGGTGTTGCAATCTTTTAGGTTTAAGGCTCATCTGGGAGTTGCCGGCAGTCTTGCTCTTCGTATCGTGCAAATAAAATAAAAAAAATAAAAAAAAATAAAAAAAAAAAAAGAAGATCGGTCCTCTCTGGCTGCCAGGAGTCCTTAAGGTGAGACAGGGTGGACCGGCTGCCAGAGAGGCCAGTCCCCCAAGGAGAAAAAAAAAAATCTTTCTGTATGCTGGATGTGTTGTAGGCTCTGGTGAAGCTCAAGGTCAGAGCAGATGCATGAGATGGCAGAGGTATCCAATGAGGGCTCAACAGTAAGAGCGTAGTGGAGCAGAGTGTAAACAGAAGGAGAATGGCACGATACAGCAGGCAAGGCTGATCAAGAGGTGATGGAAGAAACAAAAGGAGAGAATGCACTGGAAGGGGGAGGAACGGAGCGGCTCTGATGGAAGGCTGAACAGAACAGGGTAAGGCAGCGAAGAGAAATAAACTAGCGTCTACAAGGCAACAAAGTTGCATTGCAAAGAGCCTGCATTGTTTTCTGTACTTCTCTGTGCATTCAGAGGATCCGCCTCCGCTTGCGTGCGACGTGCGAGTGGTGTGGCGGTTATCTTGGGATTGGTGGCTAGATCTACCAGTATAGAGCCAGGGGCCATTGAAAGGTTGGCGGGCGCACGTCTTCGCCGAGGAGGCATCCAGCTACGGGTTGCCTTCCAATGGTGCCAAAGAGCCCACAGGGGAGGTCGGGACGCAACACTTGAATCAGTGACCTGTGTCTGTATCGTCGTCGAGTCTCCTTTGGAGGAGATCCGGCAATGGTGACAGTAGCATAAGACTAATCTTGATGCCCTCAATGCGTTTCTCATTGAGCACTTGCCCTACATTCAAGATAGTTTGTATATTCCCCCCAACCAGTCAAAAGGCCATACAACAGTTACACTACTCCAAGGTGACTGCTCATCCTGGTCAAAGAAAAATGCTACAACAGTTACGCAGATGGTGTTGGTGGCCAAACATGAAAAGAGATGTTACCGACTACGTTCTTATGTGTAAAACAGGTTACAAAAACAAACGCCCTAGTTTTTTAAAAAAAACAACTCCACGGTCAGGGGTAGACCTACTTACATGAATAAAGTGGGGTAAAGTATAGCTCACGTGTTTGTTCTGGTCACTGAATTATTATGTGTATCGGACAACTTCTGCCCATAGTGGGCTCAGGAGCCCACATACAACCTACTTCCAAACCTTGCAACCTAGCACAGAGGAACCTTAGACTCCGGGCTCGACTACCCAAAATATTCGAACCCATCATCAAATACAATATCAACCTGGAACACCTCCGACCCAAATTACTCCCACCATTGGAAACCACCGCCCCTCTCAGGCGCAAACTCCACCATAAAATTAATAAACATATAGCCAACCTCCCTCTCACAGTGCAGCCAGAACCAGAATTAAAAGGTGCATTGATCAATGCCAGATCTTTAGTCGCTCATGCTACTGACATAGCAGATGTCATACGCGAAAACGACCTTGATTTCATCGCCATTACTGAATCATGGCTCCATGAGGCAGCAGGTCCTGCACTCACTAGCAGTCCCAGAAAAGTATACCATCCTTAAAGCTGACAGACCAGACGCACGAGGTGGAGGAATAGCAATTATCGCCAAATCCAACCTCTCTATGAGAATCACCTCCACACCCTACCTTAAATCCTGTGAGCTTCTTTCTATCAAACTACCCACCGCCAATTCCCAAACACTTAATATTTACCTCCTCTATAGACCCCCAGGCCCCACCAATACCTTCAATGAAGATATCACCTCTGTTATCTCTGAGAAGCTAAAAAATTCCTCTCAAACCTTAGTGTTAGGAGACTTCAACCTAGGGTACAACGATATCAATGACCTCCAGGCTACTGCCACAGCGAATACCTTGTCAGAACTAGGCTTCACGCAGATCCTGAATATTCCCACACATACCAAAGGGAGAACTCTAGACTGGATTGCCAGTCATAACTGTAACCCCTCTATAACAGCCATTGCCCCCCAAATATAGTCAGACCATCACCTTATCTCCTTTACCCTCAACACTAAAAGAACCACAGTTCTCACACCCACCCCCACCATACCCACTTTAACCAGAAATAAGAAAAATATCACAGCGGATAATATTCTGCCTCACATCCTACCCAAACTTAATTCTCTACCTGACCATACCGACCCAGGCATCCTAGTGGAGGAATTCAATAACGCTATGTCCACTGCCCTTGACAGAGTTGCTCCGCTTAAACTTAGAAACAGTAAACCAAAAAAGCATCTAAACTCCTGGTTTACACCCCATTTAAAAAACTTAAGACTACAGAAGAGAAAATGTGAAACAGCATGGAACCGGCATCCTACCGCTGAAAATAAAACCAACCTAATAAACATCTCCTCGCAATACAAAAAAGATATCATCCTGACCAAACAAGAAACCTATAATAATAGGATCACCCAAGCCAACTCCAGTATGAAGGAGCTATTCTCCATCCTAAAAGAACTGGAAACTCCTATCGCAGCACAGGACGATTCCATCAAAGATAAAACTTGGTGTACTGACATACAACTGGCACTAACCAATAAAGTGGCCAACCTCCAAACTAAAATTGCCCTAAAGAAAGCCTCATTACCAACCCAACCTCCCGTGGACAAAACCCCCAAACCTAAAGAATCTACCCAATTCCGCTTCTCCAAGGTCTCAGTAATTGAGGTAGAAAAGACCATTCTGACTCTTAAACCGTCTAATTGCAAAGGTGACCAATGCCCCGCACAACTGATAAAGGACACGGCTAGAGATCTAGCCCCCTTCATCACAAAAGTTATTAATGCCTCCTTCACTACGGGCACCATCCCTCGCAACCTAAAAGAATCTTGGGTACTCCCCCTCCTTAAAAAACAAACCTTGGACCCCAACATTCCCAGAAATTATAGACCCATCACCACAGTGCCTTTCTTACTAAAAATTTTAGACAAGGTAGCGTACACCCAAATCCAGAACTTCCTTGAGATAAACCATCTCCTTGGAACACGCCAATCCGGTTTCCGTCCGCAACACGGCACAGAAACAGCCCTGATTGACCTAAAGGCCCAAATAGACTCACTCAGAGACAAGGGCAAACTAGCTCTCCTTCTCCTTCTGGACCTCTCAGCCGCCTTTGATTTGGTGGACCACAGAGTCCTATGCAATCACTTGGACTCGGCGGCCCACTTCTCAGGGGAGGCTATAGTCTGGATACAGTCATTCCTTAGTGACAGGACCATGAGGGTGTACTCCCCCGCAGCGGCAGCAGACCCGATTCCTATCACCTGCGGAGTGCCACAGGGTTCCTGTGTCTCGCCAACACTCTATAATATCTTCACCAAGCCACTCTTCGACGATCTCAATAATCTGGGTGTCACCTATACCAACTACGCAGACGATTCCCAGATTCTCCTACCACTTACTGGGGATTATGTTGAAGACCTGGCTCTGGTGAACAGAGTCTATAGCATCGTTCAAGCATGGATGGCCAACCATGGCCTATGCTTGAACGATGACAAAACAGAGCTTATCATCCTGGGCACTGCAGCCCGCATCTCCAAACTCAACCAAAACTACTCCGCCTTCATCATCGATGGCAACACTATCAAGGTCGCCAGAGAAGTAAAAACCTTAGGTTTCTACCTTGATGCAACACTATCCTTAACCAAACAGGTGAACTCACTGGCCTCTTCCACGGTCTATACATGTAAATTAATACGCGCTGGGAAACATTTCTTATCAGATGACAGTTGTCTTATCCTAGCCAGAGCCCTCATCTTATCAAAATTAGATTACTGTAACGCCCTTTACATAGGGACAACCAAACAAATCATCAATAGAATTCAAGTGCTCCAAAATAATGCACTTAGAGCGGCCTTAAGCATCCCTAGAAGAGCACATATCTCAGAAATAAGACGTAAACACAAATGGCTTTCTACTCAAGAAAAAAAAATTAAAAATAAAAATAAAAAAATAAAATAAAAATCAACCTTAAATCTGCCTCCATCATCCACAAATGTTTAAACAACAAAGCCCCCAGCTACCTTTCAGAACCCTTCAATAGGAAAAATCCCTCCAGACCTACAAGGACAGTCAGCCCCAACTGCCTCCTAGTGCCCAGATTTAAATTTACCACTATTGGAGGATCCAGCTTCCCAGTCAAGGCAGCTCAGTTATGGAACGCCCTAACTCTTGCACTTAGTTCCGACCAAACATTCAACAACTTCAGAAAGAATACCATAAAATGGCTCACCGAGAATGCAACATAAATGGCACTCTACCTCTCGCACCTGCACTTGTACTGTACCTGACTTGCTATTTTGTTCGCCATTGATTTGGCTGTTTGGTGGCGCTCTATCTGCACTTGTACTTGTCTCACCTGTAGAGCCAAAAAACTGTCTACTCTGTAACTTGTGTGTTCTGTAACTTGTAACCTCTGTAACCAAGCTGTAAACTTCCTTGTCTCTTGCGCCCTGCTACCTCAGGGTCCGGTGCGCATAACAAATAAATAAACAAACAAACAAACATCAAGGAGAGACTGTTTGAAACAATCTCTCATTGGCCCACAACTCAAGGTGAGTTCTTCTAATGCAGAACGCCCTGAAAAAATGGATGTGCTGCAACACCTCAATTTTAATTATAATAAATTACATTTATTCAAAAAAACATTTTTACTAAAAACTATCATAAAAGATTTTTTACACTTTTAAAAATGATTTTTACAATGCAAACACCTCCCATACAATGACCCTTGAAACTCATACAGTAGAATGAAATCACCTGTGTTAATCATAAATGCATTATATAGAATTTCTTTTATAACATACAATCACGACCGAAAGTAATAAAACATAAAATCCTCAACAAGTGTCTCTGAAACCACTATCCCAACATGTTTCTGTTCTTATTGTCATCAATGACTGAACATTCTTCAGGGGAAATCTTAAATGTGGATTGCCAAAAGAGTTGCAGACCGTCAGCATCAGTCCAGGCCAGACTATCTTCCTAGACAGAGTCTGGCTATCCTCGAAATCCCTTGGTCTGTCCGTAAAATGGAAACACCTGGCCAGTTACATCGGTTCCCATCAGCCATTTCGCCCTTTTCTCAAACAGACCAACGGTTAAAAGAGCACATAGCTACAGTCAGAAATTGTACAAACTCGCATGGTCTGGACTCAGGAAAACCACAAAATTTACAATAATAAAAAAGACGCTCTCAGATCTTTTTCCATCGAGCAAAACATTCTTGTTCTCCTTCCATCTACAGAAAATAAAATATAATCTAAATGGCAAGCTGGGCCTTATGATTATCGAGTGTCCCAACCTGTCCGCAGAATAAAAACCCACATTTATCATATAAATCTTAAGCAGTGGGGAGAAGACCCAGCTGAAAGTAATACAGTAGTGTTAACTAGTCTACTGCCTGAAGAATCGAATCACAACTTGAATCCTTCCAACCTACCTCAAAACAAAAAGAGGACCCATTAAGACTTGCTAGAGCAATTCCCTGATGTTTTTAAAGCTGAACCAGGCAGGGTTAAAGGGATGTTCCATTACATGTGTACACCCCAGGGCAAAATGGTCCATTAAAAACCATAACGAATACAGAGAGGAAGTGATGGAAAATATGTTGAAAGTTATTAATCTCAGAGCCGTTGGTCCTCTCCGATCATACTTGTTGCCAAACCAGATCAATCGTGGAGATTCTGTATTGATTTCAGAAAGGTAAACGCGGTCTCCCAATTTCAAAATTATTCCATGCCCAGGATAGACGAGTTAATTGATAGATTGGGAGATGCAATTTACTTCTCCACAATTGATCTGACAAAGTGATACTGACAGGTACCCGTTAACCCTGAGGACAAGGAGAAAGCCACTTTTTCCAACCCCATTGGACTATTTCAGTTCTAGTTTTTACATTTTGAATTGCACGGGCCCCAGTCACGTTTCAAAGGCTAGTCCTGCGACCTTACTCTTCCTTTCAAATACTTTCAAATATTTCAAATACACGATACACTCATCACCTAACAGTGGTGGTGACAAAAACTAGAAACCAAACACTATTGTGGTGTAGACCTAATCTACACCCATGATGTCATTAATCTCATTTATTTTCGTTTGTTAGAGAGTCTTTTAGTTAGTTTCACTCATTGAATGACTAGTGAACCATTTTGTTTCCGTCAAGGATTCATGTAGTATAGATTAGCAAAGTGATCAATGACTTTGGTTTAGATTTATATTCACAAGACATTAGAGTATGTGAATATAATAATTAATCCCTGTGGGTAACATTCTGTTGTGTCATGTATTTTCTCCAGTTCCCTCCAGAGACGGAGCAATTCCCTTAGTTCTATATGGAATTTCTAGTAGGCATGTTGGAGGCTACAATAGTTATACACACCGAAACACCACACATCAAAAAGTAAAAAAAAAAGGGAGATTTTCTGAAATATTAAAAAGCAATTAAGTAAGGCAAATGTTTTGGATGCTTCACATCGTGGTGTGTACTAGGAGCAATGTGTCACTGTGCCCCACCATGGATCATATAAATTAGCTGCAATGAGAAAACAAGGCACTTGAAGGTTCAAAACAAGGTTTAGAATCTAACTCATAGCTTTTTTACATTGTCGGTCACGGTCAATGAGAGACAACATATATGATTCATCCATTAGATAATGCTCCACTCCGGTGAGTTCTTGCAATGTATCAAGGGCCAGTGTGTCCACCATGAATGAGTCAAATACGAAGATCATATGCCTGAACTACATGCCTTTGACCATCAAGTTATGTTATTGGATAGTATTGGTTTATTTTCTTAATAATTCATTTTTTTTTTTAAGTATTGCACTCGAAATTGAAAATTATACAGACGTTCCAACTGGCTGTAAGTGAACGCTGCTTAGATGGCACTACCCTCCTTCATGCGCCATCTTACCTCCTTGTGCTAATTATACTTTAAACATAATTTGTGCTCTTTATTCTATTTGCTTTTCAAAGTTGTAGTCTTTGGAGCGATTCCACAATCTGCCCTCCAAAATCACCATACATCTTGAGAAATGGCGTTTCAAGCTGTTTGAAGTTAGTTGTCCCAATAGACAAAAATAACAGACCATTTAGCCTCCATCTGCAAGTTTCATAACTAAATCAAGAGACCCCTTTAAAACAATATAGCTTGATGAAAGAATCAAAACAGGTCCCACTAGAGTGTGTTTTAGAAGAAGGCACAACAGCCCCCTTTTCACCATAAAATCTACTTCTGAAAGGGATGCCACTATCTGCCAGCCGACAATCAGAGATATCTTTACACATGGTGCGTCTTATACTGGTCAGACCCAGACAATGAACATACAAACACATGTGAACATAACATCATGGCTCCACCTAAACACAAAGAGATGGCTATAAACACTAAAACACTACCCCTAGCTATTGAATTACATAGTATGTCCCACCATGGTATAGTACGAGTGTTTGAAGTGTGCACACATCACCCCTTTGTTACCATGTCTCTTGATTACATCATTTAACTTTTTGGTGCCATTGAAAACACGAGTCCATCTGTTTGAATACCTATTAAGACATTCCTCAAGAGTCCCACTAAGAGCCAATACCATCTCATCAGATCATGTCTCCAGCATGTCAAAGCAAACCAGTCAAAAAAAAAAAAAAAAATAAAATAAAGTGTTCCATCACCCGGTGTGTGCCCACATTACCCATATACATATCCCGATCATGGGTACAATATCCAGCCAAGGAAGACAGGAAAGGCTCCTGCCTGTCTGGCCTGGCCATTGGCGGTCACCTTCACAGCCCAAGGTACATGCCGATTGAAGCTACCACTGATTACATATCGTTGTCAATCCAAGCAATGCTTCCTAGCAGGCACTCGATCCTCCATTTGCTGCTTGCGCCCCCCACTCTCACGGCCCATGATACCTGCTCCACCCCCCCTGTGGCACCATGCAGATGGTTGCCTCCACAAAGCCTAGTAGCTGTGCACCAGGCACTACGCAGTCTCTGCACCTTCCGCCAAGGTCCACCAGCCAGCCAACTCATGTGGCGCTGCCGCTTGCTCACCTATACATAGGTGACCAGGAACTAGCATCTCAGGTCACACACCTATTTCACTCTAAACCACATAACCAAGGAGCACCACATAGTGTTCCAAAACGTCACTACGCATACTCTCCTTCCACCTATGCACAGGAACGGCAATGCCTTCTCACCTACCAACAAATGCCTGTTCACTCCCGATCCAAGCAGCTTCTAAAGAGCTTTACTCCACCACATCCCACAATATGGAAATAGATACTAGCAGACCACCCTCTTCTGGCACTATGCAAACTACTTGCTCCACAACCCTAGGGACACCATCCCCTCCTAAATCCAGCACACCTCCAAAACATCCACTAACAAGCACCTTAAAAAGGAGCCCCGATTAACGCCAGATCCCTGCCAGGGCAAGCTTTTGAGATCCAAGACCTTATCACTGTGTCTGACCTGGATCTACTAATAATCATAGAAGCCTAGCTGCATCCAGCATCAAACCCAGCCGTCTCTCCAGACATATCACCCAACTACGCCATCTATAAAAAAAGAAAAGGTCCGACAACTCCAGAGGCATCAGAGTGGCTATCATAGCCAGAAATGTGCTGGCCATCAGAGAAATCAACAGAACGCCCTTGGGGTTGGGAAAACTGCTGTCACTAAGCTGACCCTCTCCCACACCGGCTCACTGGCGATTCACCTTATCTACAGAGCCCCAGGATCCCCACTATCCTTTGAAGAGGAGATTGTGCACATCACTGCCACTAATACCAAACCCTCATCAAAGACCATCCTCCCAGGGGATCTAAACCTGGGTCTAAATTATAAAAAAAAAAAAAGAAGGTTTAAAAATTAACAAAAAGACACCCATACCATCTCACTAGCAAATGGCTCGACTGCAAAAGGCTCCACCCAACATATCTTGAACGCCACACATTCTAAGGGTCGGACCCTTCACTGGCTAGCAGAATCAAATTGTAACAGCTCCATCATTTCCAATGCGCCTGGCTCATGGTCAGATCATAATACCATAACTTTCACCTTCTACGCTAGCACGCAACTCCAAAAACATAACTGCTTCCAGTACTCTACCACTTCTGGACTCCATTACCTCTCCTCCGCCCACAACAGATGACAACCGCCCTGATGGATTACAACCGCCCTGGTGGATTTTTGTAAGACTTTGATGGCTTCAACTATCAACACCGTAGCCCAGCTCACCTTGCGCAAAGCCAAACCTCTACCACAATGCAATTCCTGGTTTTACTCCCAACCTCAACGCCCTATGCTTAAAAAAACGTGAGGCAGAAATTACCTGGAGAAACTCCCCATCTGTGACTACCAAAGAAATATTTAATACCTTAGCTAAATCTTGAAAGCGCTCCACTTAGCTAAAAGAAATCTACCTAGAATGACAAAAATCACTAATGCCAGCTCCAGCTAGCAATTCATCATTCTACGGGAATTAAAAACGCCCACGCTTCCCACCCTGAACTGCCTCAAAGACAGCACCTGGTGCATTCATGTCCATAATGCTCTGCTGGACAAACTGACCCTGCTCCAGAACAAGAGTGCAACAAAAAGAAAAGCATTGACCATAACCTTCACAGAGAAGGTAGCATCTGCCCTTCCAGCCTACCCGTCTTTTAACTTCAAAACCCTGCAAGTAGCTGAGACCTTACAAATCATCAATGTCCTAAAACAGTCTAGATGTCAAGGGGACATTTGGACAGCATCTGTGATCAAAAACTGAGCCAAAGCACTATTTCCCTTCATCACATCTCTTTTAAACGCCTCTTTCACATCAATACTGCCCCAACTAATCTGAAAGACGCCTGGGTCCTCCCATTGCCAACACCTCACTTGACCCAGACATACGTACAAATGTATCGCCCTATCACTATTGTCCCCTTCCTACTAAAAATATTCAACAGGGCAGCATATATCTAAATTGAATCATTCCTCGAGAAAAACAACCTCCTTGGACTAAGACAGTCTGGCTTTAGACCAGGCCATGGCACTGAAAGTGCCCTCTTAGACCAAAAAAAAAAAAAAAAAAAATGGACAAAGTCAAAGACTGTGGCAAGGCATCAATACTACTCCCGTTTGACCCGTCAGCAGCGTAGATCTTGACTCCACCTGGTCCTTAAATAGACAGGTCAACGCTACTGCATCAGCGTCTGCCCACACCACGAAGTTGATCAATGCCTGCCGGCCCCTTCCCCTCAGCGGATAGCTGCCTTACCATCGCCCACGCCCTAATAGGGTCTAGGCTAAACTACTGCAACACCCTTTTTTGCGGGCAATCCCACCAGGAACATTAAACTCCAGGACATTCAGAATAATACCCTCAGGGCTTCTCTGAATATCCACAGATCTCCATTGCAAGAAGAGAAGCAAACTGACTCCCTAAGAGACAACAGAGTATCTTCAATACCCTGGCTATCACGCACAAGTTCCAAGCCAACACTGCTCCGAAGTACCTTTCTTAGAAATTCCAAAAGGTCAACTCGACTAGACTGTCCATTCACATGGACAAGTTGGTCACCCCAAGATTCAGGCGTAAAAGATCAGGGGGTGCGAGCTTTCCGGTCATTGCTTCTGAGAATTGGAATGCCCTGCCCCTCCACTTCAGATCGGAAACATACTGGGCATTCTGTAAGAACCTTAAAACTTTGCTGTTCGCACAGGAGTTGCCTGCCTCTGGCCCTACACACCGCCATGGTCAGTAAACCTTTTGAATAATGCATTTTCTTCAGTGTATGCATTGTTACCTGTAGAATAATGCATCTTGTCCTTTTGTGTCCTATATGTACTGATTGCTACACCTTTGTAACTTGCGCCCTGATGCCCGAGGGTTTGGTGCGCCGCTATAAATGTTACCATCTAAACACCGTTTCCGATAGAGAACAGACATTTCAATAATATCTGTCTTGGTAGGGTCATCACATTTGCTAGTGCCATAACTGTGCCTTTTGGTCTTGGCCAGTTTAATTCTTTTGCACAGGAGGCCGTCCTACAGATGAGGGGTGTGGCAGCCCTACAGATAAAGGGTGTATCGGATATTTTTACAAACAAATAGGCAAATACTCCCAAAAAAACAAAAAAGGGGAAAAAAGACATTTATTTTAGGGCCTAGTCGTAGACTTCTGGGAGAAAATGGCAGGGATTCTGCTGCCTCGCCAGATTGCCCGACGAATGCCTTTTGTTGCCCCTACAAGCAGAGGTTTCAAAAGGCCCACTGAGGAAAGCTAGTGTGTAAATAAGAGTGTACTTTAAGGCTGTTGACAGCCTGCCAACCAACATAAGAAAGGTAAAATGAGTGCTTGGGGTTTCATCTCAACCAACCTTTTCTCAGACGCAAAATGTCATGCCTCCCAGTACACTCATCACCTTTCTAATGGCAAGGTATACAAATGGTATACAATGTATCACAGAGAAGGCGTGCGAGAAAACGTGCGAGACAAAAAAATAAATAAATAAATAAAAGTGAGAAGGTGAATTGGCAGCTGTCTGCAGAGATCAGTGGTAGGAGTTCAGATTGGTTTGCCTGGTTAGGACGTACTCATGCTTTGCTAGGACCTCCAATGTATTTGTATGCCTTTCGTATTTTACCAAGTTATGGTTTGCTACATGTGGCCTCAAGATTGACTGCATCTGGGAAAATAGCTGAGGGACAACATTTGTATTTATATTTTGTTTATTTGTAAAGCGCACCAGGCCCAGGGGCAACCGGGCGCATGACTTACTACAACATAGTAGTCAACAAGAATAGTACAAGACAGTAAATTACAATTATATACATACGATACAGATATGAAGGACTAGTACAATACAGTATAGTTTACAGTTGTAGCCGTAAGGCACACTGCGGACTAAGCGACAGAGCGCGAGCAGCTAAATCAGTGGAGACGTTAGCGGTTATTGCAGGGGGTAGCTTGGTCAGGGTGGGGGGTGATTCTTGGGCAGATAGCCAGGCTCAGGTCATGTTTTTGAATCTATGGAAGGAAGTTTCCGCTCTTAGCAAGTTGGGGAGCTTGTTCCAGAGTTTAGTGGCCAGTACTGGGAAACTGATGCCGCCCGATCTCTGAAGGTTGAAGCGAGTTATGGAAAGTGAGTTGGTCTGGGCGGATCTGAGGGGCCTGTTAGGGTTGTGTGGGGTGAATCTGTTAGCTAGGTAACATGCTTGTCTTGCTGACCAACAAGGGTTTTATAATTGGTCCCACGCTTAGAGACTGGACACAAATGCTTCTATTATCTTGACACAGAAAATGTAGAAAACAGGCCACGTGAAGAAGTCGGGGAGACTTCCCATCTGCATACATCAAGACTAAAGCAAAGCCGCCTTGCATTTTTCTTTGTTCCCAACTAACCTAGCCCACCCGCCTCTTACAAATCCACCAGGACACTTGCAGTGCAGAACAGCATGGTATGAATCCAAGTAACGCAACATCTATTGGAGTTGGTGACGCCCAAGCTCTATGTTCCAGAGGGACTGGAAGAGTTCCAGAACTCAAGAAATCAGCCTGCTCCGCTGGCCCCACCTGGTGAGAAGTTGCAAAAGAATAGGTCCTCTGGACATGCTTTAGAAAACACACCATAAAACAACTCAGAGAAAGAAAAAAAAAGAAAAAAGGGAACACAGCTGGATATAGAGCATCCACCAGCACAGCACCTGGATCATTGGAAACAAACATTGTTGAGGTGTTTTTTACCCAGGCTAGATGGAGGGATTACTTATTAAATGGCTAGCGCAGTCCCCCGTTTCCAGGACATGACTCACCTCATGGAGTAACAGCTGAAGAGAAAGCAGGACAAAGTGTCGCTACTTAAATTGAACGCCATCAAAGCCAAAGAGAAGATACATCTGGCGTCATAGACTGAAAGCAGGCGTTTGATGGGGTAGACAGGGGAATTCTTTGGACAAAACTGCAAAACTCGGGATATCCCGAGAACATCTTGCAACCTATAAAAGCGCTACATGTAAACACCTCCACGCGAATAAGATCTTGCGAAGGAAAACTAACGACGGTGATGAGAAATAAAAAGGGGTAAAAACAAGGGTGCCCCTCAACGGCGACTCTATTTTAACTATATATCGCAAACCTTCCTCAGGCTCTGAGACATGCCCGCCACTTTCCACCCAAAATCAACAGCGAAATAGCAATGATGTGCTATGCAGACGACATTGTGCTGGTTGACAGAACACCAACAGGCTTACAACATCTGCTCAATGAAGTACAGGCTTATATGGAAAAAAACAAGCTGGAAATAAATGTCAACAAAACCAAAATCCTAACGATCAGAGGATCAAACAAAGCCTGTGAAAAAAGATTTGCTTGGAAAATTGGTGACCAGAGATTAGGAAAGGTAAACACCATAAAGTATCTGGGAATCACTTTCAACCAGGTCCAACTTGGGTCCTTCCTTTCATCCATCTTCCTCTCTACGTGTGGTGTTCCCCAGGGGTCTCACCTCTCTAACTGCCATTCAGGATTGGTGTGCCGCCAATGATCTTTGTCTGAATGCCAGCAAGACGGAGATCCTCATCGGCACACCTTCACCATCCTTTCCCCTCACTCTCTGGCCGGCCTCCCTTGGCCCTCCTCCTACGCCCACCTGTGAGGCTAAGAACCTCGGGGTCATCTTTGACTCCACCCTTTCCTTCTCCGCCCACATCAACAAGGTCTCTAAAAAGTCAATTTCCAACTGCACCTACTCAGAGGTACTCAGCCTTTCCTCTACTTCGCCCAGAAGCTCATGGTATCCCAAGCTCTGGTTCTCTCTAGCATGGACTATTGTAACAGCCTCTTTCTAAATCTACCTGCCTCTACTCTCCACCCTCTGCAACTAATCCAGAACAGGACTGCGAGACTTGTCCTTGGCCTCAAGCCATGGGATCGTATCTCTGCAGCTCTGAAATCTCTCCATTGGCTCCCAGTGGATGCAAGGATTAAATTCAAAACCATCTGCAATGCCCACAAGGCTTTCTGGGGCCTGGGTCCAAAATACCTTCAGCTATCCCTCCGCAAATACCTCCCTTCTCAAGCTCTCTGCTCCTCTACCTCCAACTCCCTCAGGGTCAGTCGTTTTTTAAAGAAACAAGCTTGGGGTAGATCTCTGTCTTTGGCTTGGGCCTCCCTCCCACTCTAAAACTTGAGGAGAACCCTCTCCAGTTCCGGAAGCACCTCAAGACCTTCCTCTTTTCTTCTGCCTTTGCTCCCCCTCTCCCCTGCTGATCTGTTCTCTCTTGGCACCATGCACCTGGCCAGCCTCTGTCCTCCGGGCCCAAGTACCTGCTCACCCCGCCACCCTCCCGCACTGCCTCCGGGCCACCCCTTAAACTAGGGTCTGTATCTGTACCCATACAGCCCCCCCCCCCTTTTCTTCCTGCACTTATCAGACCTACCCTGTCTGCTGCCTTAAACCTAGCACTTGCAAATTGCTGGCTGCACTACCACTGTTGCCTTTATTATTTATTGTTATTTATCTGTTTCTCCTCTGCTTCGCAATTTCCACTTCACCCCCCTTCCATGCACTTCCCCCCCCGCCATGCACTTGCGCATTCTCAATGTCACTGGGCTTAGTAAGGTCGTTGTTTTGTTCTCCCCTATTCCCATCCCTTGCCTTGTCGCGCTCTGAAACACTTGTGTACGAGCGCGATAGAAATAAAATATCAACATCAACTAGTCGATCGCCGAAAAACAATGGGAAGTGGAATTAATCGATAAGGCTAGAAAACTTTGTGCACAAGGCATGGAGGTTAAACGGAAGGTTTGGGAAATTTACAATTCAGGTAGTACGCTCCTTTTACATTCAAAAGGAAACACTAATACTGACGTATGCAAGTGAAGGGGGCCTGGAGAATATGCACCAAACTAGAAAGTATTTTCTGGAAGCTAATTCTGAAAATACCCAGATGCACACCAATGGTTGCAATAAGAGCTGAACTGGGGCTGCAATCTCTACATGGGGTAGTGAGATGGAAATCTTTATCGCTACTCAGGAAGATGGTACTAAAGGATCCACTAGACGGCTACAAAATCTTAGCTGCCAAAGTGACAGGTAATAGCACAGAGTTATTAAAGAACTGGAAAGAATGCTTGATCCAACAATTAAATGAGATAGATTCCTCACTTGATGAATTAATCGCCAATCCAAATAAAGTAAAAGAAAAATCAAAAAGATAAGATTGAATACAAGAGAACTGCGACTTGCATTTAAAAACACAAAAAAATGCAGTCACAGAACATCGACAAAGAGATACTATCCCAAAATACCTTAAGCAATTCCCAGGCAACGTTTTTCGGGAATCCCTGATGAAAAGAAGAGTCAGGGTTACCCCACAAATGAATTCATGCATAACACATGCAACCGAGGAGTAATGAATCGTTCAAGCAAATTCTGTGAAAAATAGGATGTTTTGGAATCAACAAAGCATCTACTATTGGAACGTTCTGCACTGACACAGGAAAGGTCGAGACGATTAAGTCCATATACATCGGCCTTTAAAGTGACAAACGTACGATTCACATCAATAAATGGAATAAACTTTCTACACTTCTTAATGAACGAGCAACGCCTGAGAAAAGATATGGCAGTGTCGTTGCCAGTGAAATGAGGGTTTTCGGAATTGTGAAATTAGCACTTATGGACAAAGCGGACCGTATCTTGAAGGAAAAAAAAAAAACAAAAACAAAAAAGAAGAGCAGAAGGATATTAAAAAAGAAAAACGATTTAAACTGAAATAGATGCTAGTTGAATGATTTTATGTGTAAAAAAGTTTTTGTAAAACGAATGCACAATAAAATACAAAAAAAAGTGCAAATTACTTATGGGAACACTGATATCTGAAATCGCACAAAGCTCAAGCTTTCAAAAGAAACAGTCACGCAAACATTTTTTTAATGTTTTGGAAATTAACAAGCAGCATGCACAGGCCAAACAAAAGCAGGGGGTCCTTATCACACTGTACCTTTTGTTTTGTGTAAGTCTTGAAAATACATTTGTAAAAACCAGGACATTTTTTAGTCTCACGTTGCTTTGGATTCCTTTTTCCAGTCCAAATGGGGGAACATTAAGGAATAAGCATACTGTTTTTTGCTCGACATATTTCTATAAATCAGTCAACACCACCTAAATCAGATAAACCTATCTATAAAAGCGACAATCATAAATTACAAAACATTAATCTCCTATAGATAAAATTAATGAAATCGCCCTATTCACCAGGAGTTACAATGTCGAAAGTGCATCTACTTGCCAACAATAAAATACCACGACATTGGAATAACATCCTACACAAACTAGGGATATCGTCAGTTGTTATGCTCGTTCGTTCATTTTTCCTTTGTTGCACTTGCCAAGCTCGACATATAAAGAGACAAGTCCCAAGCCATAATTGGATTGTTTTACACTTAGTAAGAAATATAATGCAAGACGGTACTGTGTAAAGCTATTGCCGGAAAGAACTGGCACCAATAACTCTTTTCTCAGCGCCGCATATTCACTTGAGTTCTGGAAGTTGGTGGCAGGTAAAGAATGCAACGGTAACTAAGTCATGCAATGGAGTATCAGTGCTGATAGTCTGCCTCTGCCTCTGAGCATTCAATCACCTCACCTTTGCCTGGGGCTCGAACTCAATCCGAGGAGGAAGGCACTTTTCCCCCTAACCCTGGACAACGTTCTGGAGGCTATCAACTCACATAAAAGCGGGAAGGCTCCTGGCCAAGTCCGAATTCCTGTCGACCTTCTTAAAGAGGAACCGGCTGTTTGGGCTAAAGTGTTACTACATTTCTTCAATGCAGCTTTTAGAGAGAATGTTGTCCCTTTTCATGGCGTAAAGCAGAGATTGTCCCCATTTAAAAGGGAGAAGGAGATGACCCGGGGAATTACAGACCAATCTCTTTTAGTTAGCGCACCTTCAAAATTGGGTTGATGAAAGAGTAATCATTAGTAGCCTCCAGGCAGGGATTCCAGTCTGGGAAGAATACCCTAGATCAAGGGTTTCGTTTATTTCTCTTAGAAGAAAAATATATTGTTTTAAGAAAATTATATGTTGTCTTTGTAGATCTAAACACAGCATTCAAAGGTGTTCTTCGGGACTCACTTTGAGAAGTTTTAGAGAGAAAGAACGTACCTAGATACCTACACCAAGCGGTTCAAGCTCTCAATCAGGCAGTTGTCCGGATCGGACTTGCGGGGATAGTCACAGCCCCTTTTGGGGAGGATACAAAGCTGTTGTCTCGCCCGCTACTTTTTTGTATTTATTTAAATGTGACATAGGATCTGCTGCTTCACTGCTCGGATCCTCCTAAAACGGGCACTGATATTTTTCCTGCTTTGTTTTATCCAGATGACGCAGTTCTCCTCTCCATCACAACAGTGGGCCGAAATCAGACTCTTGGGCATTTTCTGTTGAAGTGTAAAGAACCAAGCCCAACATTAACTACTGGAAAACCAAGATCTCAGCCTTTCAACCTAGACATACAAAGAGGCGAGAACTGCGCATTATGGCAGATGATATCTGATTGGAGCAAGTAGAAACATAGGACTACTTAGGTATTCCATTTTCCGAGACTGGCTCGAGGCCATCCCAGATTGAGAAATTCCTTACCAATCTGGAAAAATTTAGCAGTGGCAATAGAAGTTTCTTTGCAAGACATGGCAAGGGCGCTACATCTCCTGTCCCAGAGATGTATAAGACGCAAGCAAAAGGCGTGGCTCTTTTTTTGGGGATATTTGGAGTTATACTAACACTCCGAATCTGCAAACTGCTGAAAATACATTTCTGAAAAATGTGTTTGCTTTGCCGTTTGTTGATTTGCGATGAGCCGACAGCCCTGAGAAGATCCTGTTTAAAAGCTCTGTTCAACCTCTGGAACATTCGCAGCACTGTGGATGCTATTAAGTTTTGTAAATCCACTAACCTAGAAGTGGTGGACGGGGTGGTTAAAAACATTCATCGGGCCTGGTTGAGACAGTAAGTCAATTAATTAATAGATCCCACAATTATGTTTAATATTAGGTTATTAAGTAGCAGGAAGTGAAAGACATTTAGTTGATTCAGCGGTTATGTAGGACTTTGTATTGC